>NC_133754.1:81487691-87387691 GCF_036562045.2 Rhinolophus sinicus
AAGGGATGGGAAAAATATATTTCATGAAAATAGAAGCAAACAAACAAACAAAGAAAACTTATACTAGACAAAATAGACTTTAAAACAAAGCTATAACAGGAGACAAAGAAGGACCCAGTAATCCTACTTCAATATATTTATCTGAAGAAACCCAAAATGCTGCTTTGAGGAGACCTGTGCAATCTATATAGTCATTGTAGCATTGTTTACAATGACCAAGATGTGGAGGCAGCCTGAGTGTTCATCGGTGGATGAATGAATAAAGAGGAGGGGTACATATACACAAAGGAATTTTGTTTGGCCAGGGAAAGTAATGGGTTCTTACCATCTGTGGCAGCATGGATGGACCTGGAGAGTATTATGCTGAGTGAAGTATGTCAGACAGAGAAAGACAGATGCAATGTGATTTCACTTATATGTGGAATCTAAAGAACAAAATAATCAAAAGAAAAAAAAACAGAAACAAATTCATAGATACAGAAAACATTTTGGTGGTTGTCAGATGTGGGAGGGGAAGTGGAGAAGGTGAAAAAGAGGAAGGGATTAAGAAGTAAAAATTGTTTGTTACAAAGTAGTTAGGGGATATACTCATATGGTATAGGGTAAGAAATATAGTCAATAATAGTGTAAAAAACTATGTATAGTGTCAGATGGGTACTAGATTAATCGGGTTGCTAGATGGGAATGGGGTGGGGGACAGGGTGAAAAGGTGAATGTACTAAGGAGTACACATTGGTAGTTACAAAATATTCACAGGAAATATAGTCAATAATATGGTAATAATTATGGATAGTTCCAGGTGGGTATTAGACTAGTCAGGGGTATCATTTCTTAAATTATATAGGTGTCTAACCACTATGCTGTACACTTGAAATTAGTATGAAGTAATATTGAATGTCAACTCTAATTGAAAAATTACAAAGGGGGGGACAAGTGAAGAGGAGTAAGAGGTTCAAATCTCCAGGTATAAGACAAATAAGTCATGCAGATGTAATGTACAGCATGGGGAATATAGTCAATAATATTGTGATAGCCTGGTACAGTGTTAGATGATTGTTGGACTTATCATGGTGATCACTTCTTTAGGTATATAAATTTTGAATAACTATGGTGCACACCTGAAAATAATACAATAATGTATGTTAGCTATATTTCAGTAAAAATCTTAAAAAAAAAAAAGAAATACCAAGAAGTCATTTTTTAGTCTGTTCTAAGAAATAATTTCCAATAGAGCCTTTCACAAATAGAATGATAATTTTACAGACATTCTTCATCCAGTGCTGAAATTATTTCTGGTATATAGGACTTTATTATTAAAAAAGTTCACTGTAAACTAAAGTTTTATAATTACACGCATCTGTATCAATTTAATAATGGATAAACTGTATAAAGAAATACTTGAAAATATAGTAGAATTATCATTTTGCACCAATGAGTACAAAAGAGGCTAAGAAGTCAGCATTTCTAAGTGTTGATGTGCAGCTTTATCTGCAATGAAGGAGGGATACAGCAATTAGTACATACGAGAGGGATTCCGGACACTGACGTATGTATAGTCATGTGCCATTAACAACCTTTCAGTCAATTATATGCCACATACATGATGGTGGTCCCATACGATCATAATGGAGTGGAAAAACTCCTGTCGCCTAGTGATGTGGCAGTGGAGGGTAGATGTCGAAGAAAATTTGCCTTCATTTGTTGATGTGAGCTTTTGTCTATTACAGGGGTGTCCAAACTTTTTTCAGCATTTTTCACCAAGGGCCATATGCAGTAAAATACACAAATAGCCGGGCCACTCACTCAAGGTGAAGTACATATTGCCTCACCTGGTTTATTTAAGTAAACTAAATATATTTTTGGAATTTGCTGCAGGCCAATTAACAATGGATTGCAGACCGCAGTTGCCCTGCAGGCCGCAGTTTTGACACCCCTGGTCTATTAGCTTTTTTCTGTTCCTGTATGTGAGGTGATTTCTGTGTTGTGATCAGAGGTTGAGTAAATTCCCCCTTTGGTCTCACGCAGGGGAGATATGAGATCATGTTTGTTGTTCTGTCCGTGTTGTGAGATGATTGTTAGCTTAAGGTGAAAGAAATTCTTGATCAAGGGTTGAGAGAATTCCCTCTTTGTTCTGTCTGTTTCACCCACATCAGCAGATGAAGTAAAGAAGTAGCTAAGTTATATCAGGATGATGTGACAAGCATGTTGCCAGGCTTTGGAAGACTTTGGGCTAATGGTCCCGAGCAAGAACAGCAGATATTGCTTATCTGGATGAATTGACCCTTTGGCTGGATGGGCAACATTCATATCAATAACTGCTGGACCCTCCCAGAACTGGCCATTCCCAGAGAGGGAAGCAAGAACAAGAAACATGCCTCTAACGTACATCTGAGAAAACATATAAAACAGATCTCAGTTGGCAGTGTTATTAACTATTATTTCATCATTTGGTCATTTGTCATTAGTGATTTTTCATCATTCTAACTTTTTGAAGACTTCCAGCAACATACAGCTTACAGCACCAGGGGATGTACTGACTACCAGCCGTGAACCTGGTGAGGGCTGGCTGGTTCCCGGCCTCTCCAGTGTTGTTCCCCACGGTTAGGCTTCTTGAGAACTTGTCAGCATCTAGAAAACTTGTATGCAGCTTGCAGCTTACAACATCAGAAGAGGTCCTAACTTCTAATAACAACAACAATGACGACAACAACAACAACATTCTTCAGATTGTTAACACCTTGAAAACTTATATACAGCTTGCAGCTTATAACATCAGAAGACGCCTTGACTTCTAACAACAACAAAGACCACAACAACAACATTCTTGGGAACCAACAGGGAGCAGTGTGGGAGATGCCTGGGTTTCTCTCAGCTACAGGCCTGACAAGGTTTTGATTTATTACATTTCCAGTACTGTTCTCTCCCAGTTTGGTGAGCTTTTGGCATCTACTGTAATAGTTACTATTCTATAGAGCTTGTTACTGCTTTTGGATAGCCCTTACTGATGTTATTTGTGTATTTAGCCAAGTGATTTTTGATCAGTAGTAAACATATGTTGGGCTCTCCTAAACTTATATGTATGTGTACTCCTTTGACATGACATAGGTATCAATGTATATAGTTAAGTCTTAACCACCTTTACTTTCTGTCATTAGCATATTCTATTAATTGCCTTTGTCTTTTGCTATTGCATATTGCTAAATAAATTGATTATATATTGCTAGATAAATTAATTAGCCCTACTCTAGCATGTGCCCCCCCCCCCTTTCTTTTCCCCACTTCTCATTACAGGTAGTTATTGTAATGTCAGCACAATGCATTACTCACATGTTTGTGGTGATGCTGGTGTTGTTTTATAAATTTCGTGTAGCCCAAGTGTACAGGGTTTATAAATTCTCCAGTAGTGTACAGTCATATCCTAGGCTTTTATATATTTACTTACTCTCACTGACTCACCCAGAGCAACTTCCAATGCTGCAAGTTCCATTCATGGTAAGTGCCCTATGCAGGTGTAGCTATTTTTATCTTTTATACCATATTTTTACTGTGCCTTCTTCTATGTTTACGTATGTGTAGGTACACAAATACTTAACCATTGTCATAGTATCCAGTACAATAACACGCTGCAGAAGATTGTAACCTAGGAGCAAAAGCTCTACCATATAGCCCTGGTGTGTGGTAGGCTATGCCATCTTGATTTGTGTGAGTGCACTCTGTGATGTTCACACAAAGATCCCACCTACTGATGCATTCAGTTTAGCAGCACATGACTGTCCTCTAATTCTCAGGAGGAGAACACTGAATGAATAGTGGGCAACCAATGTATAGACTCTAAGGAGAGAGTTTGAATTGCCATTCAAATCTCTTTTTTTTTCTTTCAAACATCTTTATGGAGATATAATCCATTTACTATGTAATCCACACATTTAAAGTATATACCACCTTTCCTCACCTGTGTCCTTTTCTGAGTTCTATGGTAACTTTGCCAAAAGAGTGTTATTATCTCCTATCACTCTTTAATCTTCAAGGTATTCCAGACTCCTCCACTTCCCAAAGTCTTCACTTTCTGCCTTCTCTCTTTCAAGCTTCCCCTTTCTTCCACTGAGCTTTAGTTGCAAGTGTTACAGATGATGAGAGTGGCTGCTGATATTGTTGCAGGGTTTACCTGAGGAGGTAAAATCGTGAAGCATAAATAGAGTTTGTGGGTTGAAGTGGGTTCTAAGTGAATGCCTCGGGCCAGCCCTGTTATAAACTGCTTATAGCATGGCTTGTAGAAAAGCTATGTTCACAGGGCCAGAACATTAGAATGTGGTACATTCATTCAAATAATATTCACTGAGTATTAATTAGATAGTGGGGCATTTCACTATGTGCCAGAATATTGCACAGAATGACATACAGAGATCTTGGCAAGAGGATAGTAACAGTCTAGACAAGAAATAAAAATCATAGTTAGAAACTGTGATAAAACACAATTATAGTATTTCTGAACCTAGAGTGTATATAACAGTGCCTGGAACTGAGTTGGAGTTATGTATTCAATGACTATGTATTCAATGTATTCAAATAATTATCTATTCAATGACTAGGAAATAATAGAGGAAGGGGGACATTGTATAGAGTTTCAAAAGAGGGAGCATTTGATCTAAATGGAAGGGGGTGGAATACAAAAAGAAAAAGTCAGAGAAATCAAGTTCAAGACACTAACATACGAAGTAGCATAGTATACATTCTTAAAGTCCAGAAAGAAGGCCAATATAGTATAAAGAAGGCCTGTGGAGTGGGGAGTGAAAAGTCCATGTATACCTTCCCCAAAGAGAAAACACTGATGGGCATTAGGCAAGGTGGTAAGTAATCCATGTACATGTTCAGGAAGCTATCTGTGGCTGTTTTGAATAATAAATTGTAGAACAGAGAAGATTGAACAGTATAAAACCCAGAATGGAGGCTATTGGCTTTTTAAAGAAATGAATCCATTAATTATATAAGTATATAAAATTAATTATATGACTATATGTGTGTGTATATATATATGTATATGTATATATATACACACACACATAAACATGTATATAGAGAGAGAAAGAAATATGTATGTAGGTATATAAATAGACACAGCCATGCACTACATAAGGACATTTGGGTCGATGATAGATGGCATATGAGATAGTGGTCCCATAAGATTATAATGGAGTTGAAAAACTGCTATCACCTAGTGGCACTGTAGCCATCGTAAGGTCATAGCAAAACACATAACTCACTTGTTTGCAGTGTTGCTGGTATAAACAAACCTTTTGCACTGACTGTTATATAAGAACTTAGCACATACAGTTATATACAGTGCATAATACTTAATAATGAATGACAGTGTTACTGGTTTATGTATTTATTATGCTTTTATAGTTATTTTAGAGTGTACTCTTTCTACTTATAAAAAAACATTTGCTGTAAAACAGGATGGTGTGTTTCACCAGCAGCAACCTCATATAGCTTATGTTTACTACATTTCTTGATTGCATCATTTTTTCTTGTGCTTGATTTAATCTCATGTTTTGTACAGTAACACACTGTACAGGTTTATAGCCCAGAAGCAATAGGCTACACAATATAGCCTAGGTGTGGAGTAAGCTATACCATCTAGATTTGTGTAAGTGCAACCAAAGTATGATCTCACAATGATGAAATCACCTAATGATGCATTTCTTAGAACACAATCCTGTAGTTAAGTGGGGCATGATGTAGATATTTACTATTAACAGTCTATTCATATGGAAAAATGCAATAGTTATTCAGAAATAAAATTACATGACAAAAGATTAAGACTTTCACAATATTACAGAAAAGATAAAAAATAAATAAGGCATAGTAGTTATAGCAGAACTCATGAAAAGTCTATAAAAATGATAAAGCAATTTATACAGAGTACACTGTACAAACTACAAGTCTGTACAGCAGGTTACTGTACACACTCAGGAACAAATGTTAAAGAATGACACTAGAAGATTCTTATTTATACAAAAACCAGAATGATGCACTCAGGAACTTCATTACAAATTTTGATTTAAAAAGCATTGTGTAAATACATACTGTCCTTTTCCCCAATTCTATAAAATAAATTTTATCTCTCTCTCTCTCTCTCTCTGTCTTTCTCTCTCTCTCATCTATTTGTAAAAAAAAATTGGAAATACTTTGATATAGAAGTGAATAGCAATCCTTTCCAATAGGTACTCAACTGTTGGAGTCAGTAGACATATCCTGAGAAATGCAGGAATTAATATCCTACCTGTTTTTATTTTCCACTTCAAGAATCTTCTCTTTCATGAGAAGAAACCTGGGAGTGCCATATCAGAAAGCCCTGATAGGTTACTCGTAACTAATTTTATTTGATTGGAAGTTAGCAGTGATTTCCATGAGGTCCTATTGGTAATTTGTTTCTCCAAAAGTGCTAGAATTTAGTTATTTTAAAATTTTGAACTTTTTTTAGTTATTTGCATTTTTAAATTAGTATAGCTGGGAATTAAAGAAAGGTATATCAGATCCTGCTAGCCAGATGTCACAAGAATCCTAAAAAAGCATTTTAGACAACTGCCATCAATGCACATTCTCGTGTTTTCTGCTTTTATACCACATTTGCAGTTAAAAAGCAAAAACTAGTGAGCTCAAAGTAGACAGTTTAATTGTAATGTAAATAATTGTAATAATGGAAATAATTGTAGTGTAAAGGGCATTGAAAGGTTTAAAGAGACACTATCTACAGAACTCTGATCAGGAGTTTTTACATTCCTTCCAATGTCAGGAAAATTGATAACACTCTTCCCAGTGCAGCAATTCAGAGGGAGAGAAAGGACTTTGAAATCATTTGTTTTGCCTATTAGAGAACAACTCCATATCTTTGTATTCGTACATACACAGGGACCCGTGCACCAATAAATAAAAACAGAAACAACTCACACTGAAGCAATTCAACTGATTTCTCTCTTCTTTACGGTCTTCACTTTAAAAAAGAGCTGACTAAGACAGATGCTTCTCTGCAATTAGTATCCATCAGTCCTGACACAGAGAGTGACCCATCCAGCGTTGAAGTGGTTGGATCGATTGACAGGTCTTTTACTGAGGTGGGATGCAAAAAAGGAACAAAAAGGTATATCCAGAAATGAAGCAGAAAAAGAGGGTCCAGAAAAGGCCAGGTCAAAAGTGTTTCTCATGGCTTAATTTAGTTAAATATCTGAATACTTTCTTTGGGAAGAAAATTTGATAATTAACACACAAAAATACTGTTGTTTATAGTGTGATTTGGGTGCACTGCAAGTTAAATAATTTGTATCTGTATGTATTTGATTCCACAGGGTGGGTCTAATATTAAACACTGGGTGTAATTGTTACTATTGCTTCTGCTGCTGTAAAATAATCTTTACTTTTACTAATGGGAGAAACCCGAACTGCATGACTTTAAGTGAGAGTAATCTTGAAATCTTAGTATCTACAATGTTTAGGAACGAAATCCTTACTGAATTGAATTGTGCTTCATCGGGTTAATTTCTGTTGCAGAATGTACAACATTTCATACTTTAACATTATTTTAGCATTACATTTCAATATATTTTCCTGCTTATTAACCTCATGCTGAGCCATTCATTTCATTGAGGTTAAGACATAGAATATGCTGTGATTTCTGTTTGAGTTGTGTTCAAATAGTGTTGCTTTAAAGTACTATATGCAAACTTTACTTTTCATTGAAAAAGAAAAATAAACACATTGATAATGAAAGTCGTACAATAGCCAACGGTAGATCGCTGCTCTTAAGACTGTTGTGTTTTAGCTTCTATTTTTTTTTATATTTCTTTACAAAGTCATAATTATATTTTATATGATAAACACTTTCTCATTTCTTGTTCCTTCATGTGTCTTGCATATCACAAAATGCTTTTAATACTTGATTTTAGGATCCCATGTTACCATATTTAATAGATATAATAAAATTTATGTAACCATTTTTCATATATTAGAGCAATAAACATGTTTTATATTTTAAATTATAAGCAATATATTTGAGTATAATTTAAAACCCTATACCTGATTATTTCCTTAATATATCTTTGTACAGATTAAATATATCAACACTTTAAAATACCTTGTTAGCTATAGTCAAATTCCTTCCAGAAAGGGATGTTCAATTTGCACATTCAGTTTGTTAATTATATAATTATATAATATATATTGATATATATAATGATATGATACCAACAATATTTGGCATTATAACAATAAATTATTTTCCAACTTGATAAGAACATATGGAATCCTTTTTTTCACTTTAATGTTTTTATTTTTTTATTTCAGATAAGGTTGAACTTTTTTTCAATATATCTGAATGCATTATTATTTGCTGAATAATATATCACTGCCTTTTGTTCATTATTCTATTAAGGTGTTATATATTATATGATTTTATTTATAGGGGCTATTTTGATTTCAATGATAAATGTTAGCTTATCATCTATGCAAGTTAATCAATATCCTATCTTTCTGATACACATAATTAAAATTCTGCTATGCAGAATTTGTATAATTGTCTTTCTTCTTCTTTCCCTAATTTTTTGGTCTTCTGCCTAAAACATTTCCCCCAATTTGAGAACAAGTCATTTCTGACCTATGATTTTATAATAATATTGGTTACATTAGTTATCTAACCTATCTGGGAATTAGTTTGATTTGGGCTTTGAGTTAAATCGCTCATTTCAGTTGTCCCGTGACCTTATGGTTTGTGAATTAACTGCTCTATAAGACACAAATTTGATTTTCTCACATTTATACTTTATTCCTTCAATCTGTATATGCATACAGCCACCATATTTTACTTATTTTATAATTCTATATGTGTGTATATCAATATTATATTAGCTATTATGTATAATATGTAATATCCTTTGCCTTATAAAAAGTTTTAAATATCCATAAAAGTAAATCAATATGTAATAAGCCCCAAATCAGACTGCTTTGACAATTATTGATGCTCTGTTGTCTTGCTTTATTTATTCCCCCCAAAAATTTGTTTTCATTTTAGACAGATGGAGTACTTCCCCACTAACAACAAAAGAAAAATTCAAACATAGAGAAAAAGTACAAAAACACTTGTATATGTACATTCACAACTTGTCAGTATTTTATACTGTAATATTTAAAGTAAGTTGCATGAAACTATAGTATTTTATTATAAAAAACATCATTATGTAGCCTCTAAGAATGAGAACATTCTTTCATAAAACTACAATAACATTTTCCCTTCCAAGAAATTGAACATTGAAACAATAATATTATTCAATATAGAGTCCATATTACTTTCCCAAATTTACTCATCATGTCCTTTTAAAATATAGTAACAATTCAAGGGTATGATGACTTCATTATAATAACTAATATCTTAAAATATCTATTTTGGGGTAACTTTATATTTTTTGAATAATTTATACCATTTTTCCAAAATATCACATAATCTCAATTTGTGTGATTATTTTCAAGGGAATAAATACAGAATAAAGCGTATTTGGCAAGACAACTGTAGAGGTTATGTTATGTGCTTCCCACTGAATTGTGTCATGCAGCTATATGGCAGTTTGTCTTATTGGTTGAACTAAGAGTGTTCGATTTACTTAAGATGTTTTTACCAGCTTTTTCTGGAAATACTGTAAATTGTATTTCCCTTTGGAATTGATGCTTATACTGTGTGAGGCTCTGTGAATATCTTATTTAACAATAGCTGTTGAAGTTATTAATTGCCTGAATTAAATCAGGTATTAATTTTCTGAATCAATACACTGTTGATTACAAAGTGGTGATTTTCTTCTTTTCTCATAATTCTATATTATCTGGCATTTTTCAGTATAGGCAAACTTTCCCCACTTTTTTCTATCTCCGCTTATAGTTTTGTTTTTAATATGATGTGCTTATGGATTCTTTCTCTAAGTGGTACAAAGACATAACTGTTATTATTCTTTTGATGTTAAAATTTCCCCAAATTTAGCAAGTGGATGTGGTGTCTTTTTCATACATATATCTTTTGGCACCTCCCTAATTTCAATCCCCAGAAGATGCTCTAACCTCATTTTTAAAAAATATTTTTATAGCCCCAGATCTATATTCAATACTTTCTTCAAGGAGCTCTAGTTCCTTTTATTGGGAATGTTTATTTAGACATTGAAGTCTGGGCAATATGTATGCTTACTGCTACTCATGTATTATTTCTTCTAGGATCGTTCAGTGGACAGAAAAGTAAGAAAGGTACTTTTTAAAAGATCATGGCTTCATACCAATTTCTTCCATTCCAACTTTACAGCACAGAATTTTTCCTCTTCTGGCATCACAAATGTTTACTTTCCTACTGACACAGAGAAAATACTGGTTCCTGATAATATCTCTCCATTTAATCACTTGTTCAATTTTACAACATGCGCAAAATATTTTTAGAATCATTATGCTGTAATACTAACCCCCCAAAATAACTTATTGCAAAGAATCATAATTATCTGGCAGATTGTTTGCCTTGCCAATGGTATACATCTGAGTGCTGTGCTCAAAAGTTATTTAAATTAATTCATTTTTTCTGTGTGTATGTGTGTGAGACTTTACTGTAATTCACTATATTGTCAGGTACATTTTATACTTTTTTATATTTGATTTTATGTTTGCTTTTTTTTCTCCTTTTGAGTTTTAAAACTTTATATCATATGCATGGAATTATGTAGATACCACCCAAACTCCATATCAAATTTTGCTGCACAAAAATTAAAAAAAAAATGAACGATCAACAGAGGTTGGAATGATCCCATAAGAGAATGCAGACAGTGACAAACAAAGATAACTGTATTATAAATGTCTGACACAAGTTCAAAGTGGAGGGTGAGAAAAGAGGTACTGACTTAAATTACTTTGGAAAATCAAATTTGAATGGACTCTGTAAAGCCAAAGACCAAATGATCTCAGCCCAGTACTGTTCTGGTTCTGGTAAATTTGCTTCTCATAGGGTATCGGTTGACAATTTTGAAACTACTTTTTATGTATCCTAGAGTTGATCAAATAAGTAAATACACTATAGACAATGGAAGCCAGATTTCTCAGGTTATTTGTAACTTACAGTTAAACAGGAGAGGAAGGCTAGAATGAACCACGCAATACTGGATTAGAGCCAGTGATATCACCAGGAACTCATGTTTAACAGAGCTAAGCACAGACATGTGTGTACATATGTGTTAGTTACTAACATGTATTTCCTAGCTCTGTCTGTTGAGAGAACATTCTAACAGCAATAAAAAGTACCCACTGTCTATATCTTGGTTTCTAAATATCATATTCCTGTAAAAGGAACCAGGGCTCCTTGGGGGAAATGGCTGACTTTAAAACTAAGTGAAGATTATATAATATGATCCTAGAACATACACTCAAGGATAAAGGACTCGAGCTCCACCTTCTCATGTGAGGTGGTCAGGAGTTGTGGTGAGAAGTATCTACATAAATTATTGGGCTTTGCCTTTTCTTTCTTGTTTATTCATTTATATTTTATATCAGCATAGAGTTGTGGACATTTATTTTATTCTTGGAGTAAAAATATAATTTCATCATTATTTAAGTGCTCAAATTTTTTCAGATTTGGACATTTGGATCCCTTCAGATTGACTGTTGTGCTTTTTGGCATGTCCTTCTCATAGGTAGAAACATGAAAACAGTTGGATTTGGAGGGCCAGGAATGTTCTTCCAGTGGAATCTTCTCCACAGAGAAGCATGAAACCATGGCACAAGCGATTCCCTTTCTAGTGTAAAAGTATTTCAGGAATAACACTTTCGTGAAAAAATAAAAAATAACAACACCTTTACAAATTACTTCGAATTTGAATTAATTCTAGTTGGTCTTTTTTAATTGGTAAAAATTAGAGCAAATGTGCCTGACATTTTTCCGTAGCGTTGGTTGTAATTTTATTTAAGTACAACACACAAATAAAATCTGTCGATAATGGGAACTTTACTAGGATGAAAAAGATGAACATCTGCTCTGATATGAAAAACGTGTATTCTAATCAAAATAATTTTGCTTCTTAAATAATTCATGGAAAGATACAAGATTAGAGAAAGTGTTCATTGGTAAAACTCCAAATTTCATAAAATACATTTTATTTCATTTTAAACAAAGTGGATTATGTTTTAAATATAACAATGTCTGGAAAATGTTGCTGCTGATGAAGGTACTACATACAGTATCTATGAAACAAAATTGCCAATAAAATTATATTCTTCTTTACATTAATGGAGTCTGTAATATATTTAGGAATGATAAATGCTAATTATACTGTGTGGTGCTTTAACTAAAGCATGGGCGTTTGACAAACATTCCCAATTATTCTCCTTGGATGAAATATCTATTTAATTTGCAATCTAAAATTAGATTTATTACTTAAAATTATGTTTCAAAGTATGCATATGATGATTTGACTTTTAATTTTTAATTTGTGAAATATAATACATATGGTGCAGTATGCTTATGGTTAATAAATAGTATAATAAATTATTAAGAACTGAACAGGCTTCAAATCATCATTATAGTTAAGAAATAATACATTTTCAATATCCCTGAAGTCCTTAGAATAACCCTTCCCAATAACTTACACTTATCTAACCCATAGACAGCCACTGTCATGATGTAACCATGCCCTATTTTTTTGAGAATGATACCACCTAAAATATGTACATCATTATACAACAGAGGAAATATTTGTTGTTATTTACTACATGTACCTAAAATCATCAAATGTGATTTTTTTTCTGGTTTATATTTTTTCAATTTATTCTTGTTCTTGTGTATAACTATAGATTTTTTCCATTGATGTATTCGTATAATATTTATTTGTATATAAACGTAAAATAAAACAGAATAGCATGGAATGGCAAGGAAAGGGAAGGGAATAGAAAGGAAAGGAAGGGAAGGATGAAAAGAATAGTTAAGTACATTGCTATCATCAGTTGAAAATCCAAACTATTTTATATTTCTGCCAATTGCTGATAGTGTCAGATTTTTTTTACCCTATGTTGGTTCTCTATAACAGTGTTACTGTATGAGTCATTCTAGTAAGTTATTCAAAGTGAGAGGGTCATGGGAATTCCAAATTTATAGCCAATTGGACAGTGGCCTGGAGACACGCAAAGTACAGCTGGGATCTGAAGAGCATTCATATGGGAGACTGTGCCGTTTAATTTTAACTCTGGGTGGTTAGTGCCAGAATTGAATTGCAGTAGATGCCAGTCAGGTTTTTAACAGAATAGTGAGCACTAATGATTGGCCAGTAGTCTGAGGATCTGAACAATATATAGTCACTATGAACTACTGCAACTAAATGTGGTATAACAGTGATGGAAATAGTAAATTACATTAAAAAAAACTCAATTGCAATAGTTCAGGATGAGAAGGATGTGATTTTGAGTACTTCTGTCATATATCCCTGGTAGCCTTTGCTCATTTCTAGGGTCCTTTTCACATAATTTTTTGAAAGAGTGTTCTAGATGCTCTATATGTTACTCCTTCCTTAATATTCTCTAGCGAGGCTCCTGTCCCAGATTAAATGTGCATTGACATCCAATTCGGGCATTGATGTCCAATTTGTTTCCCCAAGTCATGCTAGCAATCAGGTTGGTTCTTATGATTAAAACTTTTCAGGGGCTCCCGTGACTTTAGGTGACATTTTAATCACTGTCATGTGACTTAAAGATCCTTCATAATGCAGACTCTGCTTATTTTTCCGAAGTTGTGTTTCTATACTCCCTCAAACTACAATGCTGCTGCACTGAATTTAAATCCTTCAAGTGACCTGTCCTCTCTCTTGTCAAGATAAGTGGTTCTATCTGCTCCAGGTGTTCTTGACTCATCTATTTCACTTGATATTAATGCACAAAGTAGCTAGTAAATACTCTAATTTTAATTTACAGGTAAGTAAATAGGTAGGTGATTTAGTAACTGCCTGAGCATTATGTTTTTTATTATAAATAACCTATAAATTAGGGAATGACCCAGACACTTGCTATAAGCTTCAATTTTCTGTGATTCTTTATTTCAAGAATATACTGATTTACAGAATTGCACACCTGAAACCTATGTAACTTTACTAACCATTGTCACCCCAATAAACTTTAATTAAAAAAAAAGAATATACCAATGTAGTGAATACCTAAAATTGGAAAAACCACGAGGCAAATTACAAAGTTCTCTGAAATATATAGTAACTATGATTTGAATTACACTTTAAGCACAGAAAAAGTATCTCCAACTTGTTATTGGTCAATACTGTTTATGGGCTGTTATCCGTGTGTGTGTGTGTGTGTGTGTGTGTGTGTGTGTGTGTTTGGAGTCTAGTAAATGTCCTGCAGATGGTATGATGGGTAGAGGGATTTTCTGCCTTTTTTTCTTAGCACAAAAGCAATGGGTGTCCCCATGGCTATGCATAAGGAAGGTATCCCTGTGGCTATGTGTGAAGTTTCAAAGCTTTATTCTCGTTTTGTAAAAATTTCTTTTAGCATAGCAACATTCAGAGAAGAATCTAAAAGCAAAATAACTTTTGAGCTTGGAGTTCTACTATAAAGATTATTTTCTTTGGTAAAAAGAATCCCAAATATTGTCTGAAAACAGGTCTCCATGGGCACATTTTATGATTTGAAAGCCTTTTTTTTCTTTTTCTTAGAAAAGCTGTTTAGAAACCTAAATAACTAACTTTAATGAAAAAGAAAAAGAGCCCACCAACTTTAGAAAGTAGGAAAAGCATCTTACATTGCCTGCTTCCTATCTACATACAACTCAGCTGGCAGAATGGCAGTCATATCACCTACGATAAAAAACACCTTATTTTGTAAATACCTATTTCTAGGAACATGACAACAAACATTTCAACACATCAGTTTGTCATGTTAATTTAATACTTTTGAGGCTTTCTCATTCCATGTTCATTCTGCATGTTTTGTTTTGTTTTGTTTTTTTCCATCGTTTACTAAATCTGACACCTCCTATGTACCACTTATGATCCTGTTGGTCTCTGTCACCTGCCTCTTATTTCAGCTGTTATCTGGGTTCCAATCCCCTTTAGACAGTATCTTTCCCTGTTTACATGCTGCAGAATTTCCTGCATCATACCCCTACCCATCTCATTTGTTGCGGGGAGTTACAGAAACCCACTCTGTAGCCAAGCATGCATTACCCAGAGATGGCGGTGACTTACCTGTGCATGGTTTAGACATCGATCAATGGAGAGTGTGACCTAATAAATAAGTGAGCGACTCTTTCTTCACCCTCTACTAAGCTGTATTCCACGTTGCTTCTTTGTTGGTCCGAAAGGAACAAGCAAGTAGTTGCCCACAGCTAAGGCCGAGTCAATGAAGCATCATTGTCATGACTCTTCTTTCCCCTCTTCTCTCCTACTGTATTTACTCCCTTTCTCCATGATGATAGTCCCCTTTAAATGTTCTCACATATGCATTGGTTTCAGGTATTTATTTCTATGGAGTCAAACTAAAATCTCGTCATCACATCTAATAAAACATTAAATATTTTAGGTTTTACTTACTAAATAATTTGTGAACATATCTTCCTCCCCTTGTCCCAGTGACATGACTTGTATCAGAACTTTGGTTCAGAGTCTCATCATTTCTGACAGTAGCCTCCCAGTTTTCCCTTTACACATTCTCCAAATTCTTGGTGTTACTATCAATTATCTTCCAAAAAATGCAAACCCTGCCACACATTCCTGTATCTAGTTAACTCTGATTATCATCTTAGACATTTAGCACAGCATATAACATCCTTCATAAACCAGTCGATGACTGTTTTTCTAGCCGAATCCTCTCATATCCATGTGCTAGTCTCTAGCAAACATATGTTGTATTGCAGCTGATACAAATTTCTAGAAATATAAGCATGGGTTATTACATAAATGGTCCTTTATCTAAAGAAGGAACTAAGTGTTAATCAGGAGACATGTATATACTTTTGGCAGCATTTGTTTACATCTCTGTACACATGGCCATAGGAATATTACCACCTGCATAGTACATTTATCATCTTCAAAACATAATCAGGTGTTACTTGCTCTGAAAAAAATTGTTTTGATCACCTGCTCCATAGTGGAGAAAACCACTCCTTTCTCTGTATCTGCTCCCCCCATCTGTCATGTCACAAATCTATTGTTTGTTCTTTCAGGTGTTTGTTGAATTGAATTGTGTGTGTGTTCACCAAAAAAACATTACTTTGTACATTTCTTTTTCAGTACACTGTTATGCCAGTTGATCTTTATAGTTTTCACAAATTAATTCCACATCTGTGTCACATTATTCCTAAGGGATTCCTTTCTGCATTTGGTAGGCACTTGGATAAATTACATTTATTAAGCCCCTTGTCCCTTGTGTTAAAATTTAAAAACTAAATGACAATTAAGGAAGAGTCCCATACAGTCAATTATATTTAACATTGCTCTTTAGATTTTCTACATAAGCAATGGTGAGAGGCCAGGCATACATGAAACATTGAGAAAGCATTATGGAGTGTAGAAAAGTGATAATATAAGTAGTACAAGCAATAAATTATTTAGTATTTCAGAGAAAGTATGTATTGATTTTCACTGGGATGTTTGGAAAGGTTTATAATTGAAGGGTGACATGGGCTGATTTATTGATGGTGCAGAATTAATTCAACAATCTAAGAGCAGTATCCAACATGTGACACACCTGTAATACTAAGCACATATTGATACATGAAAGATATACACAATGATAGGCAATGCAGAAGAATTCAAGTATGTTAGAACAATAAATCTGTAGGGAGGGAAACTCAGTGGGTACTTAAGTACTTACTTATGATAAATCTATTAAACAAGATGAAATAACACTTTAAATTATAAAACACTAATTTTATGAGTTATATGAAGAATTGTATTAGTTTTCAAATTTTTGAAGGTCTGGAATTTGACATATACAATAAAATGAATTAACAACTAATAGAAATTTCATAAAAGGAAAAAATTAAACTATTTATTTTTACTGATGATTTAGTTACATTCCAAAATAAACCCCAAAGGCAATAATAAAGTTAATCTGAATTAAGATATAATGATAACATATTTTTACATAACCTAAAAACAAATTGCATATTCTATTCCAAAAAATAAATACCTAGAAATTAAAATTTGAAAATAAAACAAAATCTTAAGGAAAGGCATGGAATAACATTTGAACAAATTTGAAAAAAATTGCAAAGGACATGAGGAAAATTTTGGTAGTGATGGATATATTCATTATTTCAATTGTGACAGTATCACGGATATATATTTATCATTTTTTCAATATTTATCAAATTACATATTTTAGCTATTACAATGTATTCTATGTTAATTATACGTTAATAAAGCTGTAGAAGATACCATTAAATTCCAATTGCCCAAAATTTTCTCAGAAGATTGTGTCTTTCTCTGTGGTTCCACTATAAAACTGCCTTCAGGAGCCTCAAATTCTATTAAAATTTTTCTTTTTAAATAATAATAGCTAAATGTTATTACGATTTTAACATACATCAGACAGAGGGTAGGGATCTGCATACACTATCTTTGCCTGAATACTCCACGGTTTAGAATAGTACCTGAATGCAAATTCAAATGTATAAAATGCATATTTAAAAATATACACATGCATATACTCGTATACATATACATATATCTATATATTACAAAATACACAAATTAATAATGAGAATTGAAAATAAAAAAAAATTAAATACATAAGTTTATTAGTTGACAAATTTGAATTTTCTTCACAATGGTTTAAGAGAATACTCTATTTCATAAAAAAAACAAAACACTTGTTACACCTTGCAAGCTATTCAGAAGATTAAAATATTGATTTAAATTGTATACCAGATATCAATGTAAGTTTTAGATGAGTTATACTAAAGAATACACAATAAATTATTTTTTTTAAAAGTGAAAAGAATTGAGTGCATAGCAAAATAAAGTGGAGATAATGAATATAATGAAGATTTATTGATTTTTGATTTTTTTTTGAGGTCTACATTTTTAACAAAACAGGCACTATGGATAAAATTTATTCAAACCCTTGCTGGCTGCCAAGCATTTAATTTTCTGGTCCAGTCATGCTAGTGAAAACATGTAAATCTTGAAACAAAGAGCATGCAAACAAACATTTCTGGAATTAACAGCATTTTCTGGATGATATATATACAAAACAACTCCTTTTATTTGAATTTTTTCCAAAAGTGACATATAATTTTGAAGAAAAAAACAATTCATAAAACATGCAATTAAATTCACTTTAAAAACTCACCATCTAAGTTTCCAGATTTGATATTTGTGTTTACCTTCATCTTTTTATGTTTTTTATGCTATTTTGTTTTAGTTCATTAACATAGAATAAATTAAAATTTAAAGGAACATATTTATTTGGGTTTCCCAGAACAAGCCAAATGCAATCTGCCAGTTTGTTTTGTTAATAGCTCACACTCACATTTTGCACATATTCCATATTCATGTTCCTTTTAAGACATTTTACAGATGGTGAACCACCTACACACAGATTTGTGAGAACATTTTAGAGTTTTTTTTTTTTTTTAATAGAATACCATCTCTGTACTTTCATATTGATTCTGTACATGTTTATGAGCCTTTGACAATATACACAAAGGACATGTACTTTTTCTTTTGGATTTTCTTAATTTATCTGAGAGCATAAGGCCATGTGTTGGCTACATTTCTATGTCTCAACAAAGGAATCATACATTTTTATGCGATTTATTTTCTGGGTCTTCCAGTAGGCGTCATTTATCATTGTCTTTCATCCTAATTTGCATGTAATAAATATTATTTAATCTAATTGGATACTGTAGATAATACAAATAAACATGCATTAAATACTTTCATAAGTAGCACCTTAATAAAATATAACAATCTGAAATACAATAAGACAAGTTTTATAGAAATATGATATTTGCTATCATAGTACTTGTTGGGATTTAAAATATCTTCACTGCATTATGTCTATAATTTGTCTTAAATGAAATTGGTATCTTACACCATAAATATGGCTACCATCTCTGAAAATTTACACCAACTCTGCTCACTTATGAAATTAAAAGAACATATAAAATTCCAAGTTTATCCTATCAGCATTTACATAGATATGATCACAAGTATTTCTATATCTATATTTTCTAAATGTAAAAATTCTTACTATTGAGTTTTTATTGTTAGAATTGAACTTTACTGGGGATAGCATTTAAAGAAAACATTGCTTCATAATGAGTCTCTTCTATCAGATTAAACATAAGGTCCAGATGATTTACTGGTCAGATTACTTTCATTTAAACAGTGAAAACATAACAGACGGAACTGCCTTACCTTCCCACCTAGGCACAATCCATTCATAAGTCATAAGCATCAACCATTTTTACAAATGCCTTTGATAACCTACATTTACCCGTAAATGATTGAGAAAGAAAAATGTGTTTTATTCATTGTAGAGCTATGGTGAGTTCTCAGAATGGCCCAGATATCCTACTGATTTATTGCACTGGCCTGCCCAGATGTTTGATTAGTTTGAATGAATATACCTGCTATTATAGCATTATGTGGAAACAATCTCATCATCTAGGTATATTTGGACAGGACATGTTTTTGTGAAATATGTCTTATAAATGAAATAGAAAGACATCTTTTGTCTTATTTTTAGGTTAACCAGTAATGCTTTTACTTAATATAATTTAAAATATTTAAAATTTTAACAATGATTTCATTTCACCAAATTTTCAGAAAGAAAAGGAAAAAAAACACATAAGCAACTACAGCAAATATGCAAATACATAAGTTACAAGATGCACAGTAAGTGAAGCTTAAGCACTAAGGTCACAAATTATAATAGAAGAATATCAAGATAGTAGCACAGTTTTTGACTTCTCCCACATCTCCTCAAAAAATAAATAGAAAGGAAGGAAGGAAGGGAGGAAGGAAGGAAGGAAGGAGAGAGAGAGAGAGAGAGAGAGAAAAGAGAGAAAGAGAGAGAGAGAGAGAGAGAGGAAAGAAAGAAAGAAAGAAAGAAAGAAAGAAAGAAAGAAAGAAAGAAAGAAAGAAAGAAAGAAAGAAAGAAAGAAAGAAAGAAAGAAAGAAAGAAAGAAAAGAAAGAAAGGAAAAAGAAAATCTAGGACAGCAAAAGATAAGCTCCCACTGACAACATCATTCATAAGACTGGGTGAAGTGGTATGCCTGCAAAACCAAGGTGGGAATGAGTAGGGTCAAAACAAACACAGGGATGGGGAAGGAGAGAGGACCCACAGTTTTGAGCAGGTGTGTGCAGGTAATGCAGGAAAGAGAAAGGGGAGCTGGAAACTCCAACAAGCTCTCTAGCCCCATGATCATCTGCAAGTATTTTCCCTCAAAATGAGAGGCTCTCCCTCTGTAGAGAATTCTCATCAACAGATCTGAGAAAAACTAGTGAAATTGGAAAAGATTCTATAGTCTTCAATTTGTGCATTAGTATAAAACAAACAAACTAGAGCCCTCAAAGGGAGCTTATTAAAAGTTTTGCAGGTTGTGGGATACTCAAGGACCTCAGAAATACCAAAAGAAAAAAAAATGTCCATTCAGAAGTAGAGATTAAACTTTGTGAGAGTAGATGTGGGTAATTGCTAGTGGTCTGTCTAAATTCAGCAGAGGAGGAACACTTGGAATAAAAATGAATGACGCCTTCAGAAATGGTTGGGAGGTACCCAAAGGAGAGAGATCTCAGAACTGTCAAAGTGGCTACACAGAGAGGCCATATTTTTAATATTCATACTTACAAAAGAGGAGGTTTCCCTAAATTCAGGGAGCCTTTCCCCTTGCATGCACAAAAACTTCCATCTAAAAGAACATAAAAATGTATCTCCTGTAAATATGAGAAACAGGAAAAATATGAGGAATACTAAAAAATAATAGAAATGAATTAAATTATCATCTGAAATACAATAAAGACACACTAGAACCATATGGCCTCTGTAGCCTAATATTTAAAAATTGCTAAAATCACATAGCTTCCAAATCCTGGTTTCTAAATATCATTCTCCACTAAAAAGATCCCTGTTTCCTTAGAAATGTCTGTTTATAGGGTTGTGGCTGCATATGATATAAGATGAAAAATTATTTTGTGCCTGGAAGTAAGGAACTATTTAAAGAAATGATGGAGACTTGTCAAAAGGAATTAGAAACCATACTGAAGTGTCGCTACTGGCCAATTCTGGGACAAAGAAGATTATAACCCACTTAAAAAATAAGAAACCACAAGTTTACAGTATCAATAAATAACTCAATACATAAACAGGGAGAAGAAAAATGTGTTCCTTGCAGTAGAGTGCCAACTAACAAATGCAGAAGGAATTAGAATTAGGAATTGGAAAATCACCATTTGGCAATCATCATAGTAATTGATTCAGACAAAAATTATTAGTATCTGAGAAAGTTAGATAATTAGGTAACAGTCTAATAATATAGACTAGATATTTTAAAAGTCCAATTAAAAAATCATTGGGCTTTCAGTCTGGGACAAATTTGACTTCCCAGAATAAGTTTAATAGAGTCTAATAAATATTTTCTAAACGTTTTGTTTGGAAAGACAACTACTTCACACAAAGAGCTGTGATTTACATCAGACAATTCAAGATAGGGACAATTTTGTTCCTCATAAACTTTAACAATAGGTCTTGGTAAAGAAAAAGTCTGAAGGCAATACAGGAGCCTCCCCTTATCTGCCATTTCACTATCTGAAGTTTTAGTTACCTGCATTCAACTGAAGGCCAAAAGTATTAAATGGAAAATTTCAGAAATAAATGATTGAGAAGTTTTAAATCACATGCCGTTCTGCGTAGCATAATGAAATCTCGCAGGATCTGGCTCTATCCCACCGTGGACGTGTCTCCATGCTATAGATGCTCTGCCAGTTATTCACTGAGTAGCCATCTCGGCGATCAAACCAACTGTCATGGTGTTGTAGTTTGTGTGTTCAAGTGACCTTTATTTTACTTAATAATGACCCCAAAGTGCAAGAGCAGTGGTGCTGACAATTGGGATACCAAAGAGAAGCCATAAAGTGCTTCTAGTGAAAATGTGAAAGTCATTGACTTAACAAGGAAAGGAAAAAAAATGTATGCTGAGGTTGTTAAGATCTATGGTAAGAACAAATCTTTTATCCGTGAAATTGTGAAGAAAATAAAATGAAATTTGTGCTAGTTTTACTTTTGCACCTCAAACTTCAAAGTTTTGACCACAGGGCTTGATAAATGCTTATTTATGATGGAAAAGGCATTACATTTGTCGGTAGAAGACGTAAACAGAAAACATGTTCCGACTGATGGCAACGCATTGCATCAGAAAGCGTTAAGACTGTATAAAGACTTCAGCAAGAGATCCCCTGAAATAAACCATTTACTGCAAGTAAAGGATGGTTACAGATTCAAGAATAGATTTGGCATTTTATCATATCACATCATCCAAAAAGAAGGATGATTAGAATACAACATTTTGAGAGAGAAAGAGACCACATTCACGTAACTCTTATTAGAGTATATTGTTATAAGTGTTTTATTATATCATTAGTTATTATTGTTAATCTCTTGTCCTTCATTTTTTAAGTTAAACTTTATCATAGGTATTTATATATAGGAAAAAACAATGTATATTGGGTTTGGTACTTTTCAGTTTTAGGCATCCACTGTGGTCTAAGAACATATCTCCTAAAGATAAAAGGAGTCTAAAGCATTTTTTCATTATGATTATGCAATTATATTGATATTTTAACTATGTGTGTATGTACATTATATTATATATTAATTTTATTTCATAATAGGAAATGAGATTCTAGTATTTTCATAAAAGGTGTGTACTGAGTTTCACAGTTGAAATCCACTTTCTAACACAGAGTACATTTGTTTTTCTGTTCTGTTTTGTCTTTTTAGCTCTTTAAATAACTGGATTTAAAATACAAATAGCCTATTTATTGTGGTTTTAAATCATAAAATGTATAATAATTTTATCATGTGTAACCAGAGTACCCCTCTAAATTCCCTGCCAATTAGTATGGAAATGTTTCCCCTACTCTCTTTTGCTGAAAGGACCAGCAGTAGGCATTACCTGGGAATATTTTGAAAATGCAGAATCTCAGGCTCCACCCTGACCTACTGTGTCACAATCTACATTTTACTAAGCTGTCCAGGTACTCTGTATGCACAGTAACATTTAAGAAGCACTGCCTTACCCCGAATACTGAAACTCATCCCACCCACCCGCCTAGTGGTAACAGCAGCAAGCCTGCTATACTCTACCCATTTTGTGCACTGGAATCCTCGAGGCCTCTGAAGGTACAGGGTTTATATTTTGCACCTTGGTATGTTACTGCCGCCCATTGTTTCCTGAATAAGAAGGAAGTCTGTGGCATGGGTTCCCTTTTATTTTGTGCATGCGGGATCACTGTTTCTGTTAAGGTGGAAACTGGGACAGGGTAGGAGCAATAATGGGGGTGGCAGGGAGGGCTGCAGGGGGCGCTAAAATATCACATCACCTGCAGTGATGGAGACTGGGAGGCATTTCCCTCCCCTCACAGGGATTCTTGCCTTTACCAGCAGCCCTTGCCTTGTCATTGCTATCACTTCTCCAAGCAGCAACAGGACGCAGAGGTGTATAATAGACCCAGAATCATTTCTTTACTCCCTTGCAGGTGATTTGCTCCTATAATACAACAGAATTTTTTTTTTTTCCATTTAAAATTTTGAAATACAAGGGTTGAGTAAATCTTTTCTTCTCCTATTTCTCGCCTCTAACAACTCCCGAAAGCTGACTACTAACCCTGTATCACCATGTTTAAGTAACTATCATTGCAACAATCTCTAATCACAAAGGGTCTTTAATTGAACTAGCAATTCCTCCTTTAGCCTGTACTTGCCCTTCGAAGTAGACCAATCTTTCTTATATTTTACCTAAGAAACAGAAATTTCCCATCACACTAAATACTGGAAAATCTTACCTTATAAACGATAAAACAAAACAAACAAAAAAGCAGGGATTCTAAGATACTTTTCCCCTGCCCACTTTGCTATGAGGAGGGGAGCGAGTATGGGGAAGAGACTATCATCCTAGCAAGTTATTTTCTGGTGTGGTCCTTGTGAGAAATATTGGAAGAAAGTGGTCTCTAGCTGGGGCAGTCTGCTAAAGAGGTACATATAGGAGAATGTTGAGGAAAAAGGCATGGGTGCTATCTGCAAAGTTGGACGTTATTGACTGATTTGGGACTGAATCAGAAATAAGGATTCCTGACACTCCATCAAATAGTCTTCCTGGAATTTAAGTTGAATGTCCTTTCTATCAACTTTACTGCCAACTTGAAATCTCTTGATTATTCTCAATAACACCTGGATAGGAATGAAGACAAGCTAATGGACAGGAGAATATCATTTGTTTATTTTTCATTTCCTAAATTAACTTAAAAAAAAGAAAACAAAACAATTTTTCATTGCTTCTGGGATTTGCTTACTTTTTTTTTTTTTAATTTCTGTTTTTGTTTTACTTTCCTCTCCTAGATCTCTCCTATTTAAACACCTTAGAAATAAAGAGGTCTAGCTATACTTCTAAGTAATCCTTTAACTCAAATTTTACTCAAAATGTATATGCATTGGCAGTTCACAGCTGTTAGTCAAGCAAGGCTGACATATGCCGCTTGCTGACTGTAACACACACAGTGTGTGTCTGACTGCACATCTGGCAATACAATTTGTTCAGACTGGGCCAACTGACACTTCTTGTCATCTAAAATCATGCTATCAAGTAGCTGAAACACAGATGATTAAACTACCCTACTACAACTATCAAAGAAGTTCTGGAATCATTCATTATGAACAAATATAAAGGAAAGTACATAGCCTCTTAAGAGGTTTAGTTACCTACCGATGAAAATTTAAAGAGGCATTTTACAACCTCAGAGAAAACATAAGTATCTTTTTCTTTTCAGAAGGTACTTGTATTTTGTATGCCCCCTCCACATTCCTCAACCCACCTAGACTCCAGCACCCTCAATCTGACCCCTACAACTGCCAGTGACAAACCTGCAAGTGAAATACTGCTTCCTTAAAGATACAGTTTACTTTTTTTTTTTTTTTTTTTTTTTTTTTAAGAATCTGCTCTATTCTACCAAATCAATCCCTATTTATGTTTAGGCTTATGTTATGTGTGTCATGAACACTCAAAGACATAGTAGGAAATCCAACCATGTTCAAAGGTATTTAGCCATGCATGATCATAATGGAGCATATAGATACGTTTTCAGAGTGATGAGATTCCCCATTCACACACCAGGTTCTTCCACGTGTGTATTAGCCTGTTTGTCCTTGCAATACCTTTTTATCCTTTTCTTGACAAGACCAATAATTCATGAGAGAGCTGGGAATAGAAAATAGTCCTCCCTATTCCCAGCAGAGCATTCTTGCCACTAGATTATACTGACTCCTTATACACATTAGCCATTTCACTTGCACGCTGAAACAGATCAGTATTTTTGATTGAGTTTGACATTTTGAAATTTAACTACAATAGCTTACCCTATAAACAGGAAGTGACTGTAAAACAGATGTTCTTATTTAGAGAACATGTTACCAAAAGAGCAAAACACTAAATTTGTCCTTGCTATAATTGTGTCATTTAAACCAAGAGGAAGAAGTCAGAGTCCTAAGACTGAAGAAACCCTGATAGGAAAATTATGCCATCATTCAATGTTATAAGATGTCAACTGAAGAAAGAACGTGATTTAAGGTCGCACACTGTTCCCATGTGATACGAATACCAATTTCCAAATTCTAGTATACAATTACTGAGCAAAAATCTTCCAATATGTATAGGAGTAAAGATTTATGGATGGTTTTTACTGAATTAGGAAAAAGAGTCATCCTTAAATGCTGGAAACCAATGACCATATTTTTTAAATTTTGTGAAAATTAATTCTGTGCATTCATTAATCATGAGCTTCTTTCTCTGAAAGTTAAGCATATGATTTTTTTAAAATACAAATTTAGCATGAAGGCAATCAATTCTAAAATCGAAAATATCAATTTATCATGAATGTATGTGTTGAACGGATTTTAAGAACTACTGAAAATTGCTTATATGGTTTTTAGAAGGATAAAGTACTTTTAAGCACTTTATCTTAAGATAATGCTTATGACTACGCTGTTATGCCTGTCAGGGTAATCTGTACTTATGCACAGCTCTGCAGAAAGAATGGGAAACGAGACCATACTGGGACCTAATGGATTAATTTACCTGGTCACAGCTGATGTGACCATGGTAGACAACTGCCCCAAAATAGACCAAGATATTTGTAATAAGCACATTGAGAGATTTAGTCAGGTACATACCAGAAGCCAAGTAAAATGTGTGATTTTTTTTTTTTTTTTTAAGGTCAGAAGCAAGGGTGCATTTTGAAGAAGCCATAATGATACATGACTAACGAGTTGAGGTCAGATAGTGCTAATCTGCTGAGAGAGGAAAATGAATCAAACGCTAAAGGAGAGTCTATGATGACAGACTACATAGCTCTGATGGAGATAATGTAAACTTGGTTCTCGCCTTGATCTGTCTGTACTTAATTTCCATTTTAAATTATGTGGCATCTGCTAATTTATTCCTTGCAAAAAAAAAAAAAAAAAGTAGTAATAAAATATGTGCTCCATTACTTAAGCTAACTTGACTGGGATAGTGTTCCTTGTGTAATAACTATACCATTCCAAATATTCTTGAGTCAGACAAATTCAGATATATTATCAAAACTGGATTTCTAGAACTGACTTTAATTTGTTTGTTTGTGTTTTTTTTGTTTTTTTTTAAACTTTGACTCTGTCTCATGGCAAGGAATTTAATTTAAACAGTTTGGGGCTTACAAGTAAACAGTCTTCTCATGATCTATAAATTCATGATTGTCTAGTTCAGAAACTTAATTTTAGGGATTCCCTGCGATTCTTGTCATTAATATCCTGGAGAGAAGCATGGATCCACCAAGTTATCCCTATAAGAATCTACTTCTGGAATTAGACACATGTAGTGGCAGGCATTAGATGGACCAGAGATCCATCATATTTCTGAATAAGTAGTGCTGGGCTGGCATCAGCCCCTGATTTTCTCATTACTTTGCAGTAAGATATGTCATAGAGGTCTATACCAGTGACTCATTCTAATTTGCTGGCTGCAAACTCTGATTTCCCCAGTGTATTTGGCTACATATTTTATTTACTCTGAGGTAGTCACTCATTTCTCTAATGTGTGAATCCTTGCATCACAGGATGATAAAACACACTTCAATTATTACTAGTATCTAAGTTAAGCAGTAAACATTAGACTTCTTTTTTAGGCACTCGAGAAACACAGAAATTATAAGGAGAAAGATTGTCAGGGGCCATCTTTCGTATCTAGCTACATACCTATTGGCTATTCTCTTTAGATAGTGAAATAGAAATTTTCCAGTATAGTTCTTCACTCAAAATTAACTTTTCTCAGATAATCCCTAAAGTTTAAGGATCTCATCTCACAATATTTTATTGGTTATATTTTCAATACCAGAATGGAATCTTTGATCCTAAGGAAACTGTTCTTTTAGTCTCCCTGAATTTCCTGTATTTATTTCTCAAGAAAATATCAGAAAAAACCTAGGCATCGTTTAAGTAATTGAAAAGATAAGGGGCATCATGAAACCAATATTGAACTGTACCTAAGAGTACAGAATTGTAACAAAATAGCATGTAAGTTCTGACTTTTATGAAGGTATATATATATGTATGCAACCTAAATACCAACCACCCAATCTGCAGTACTAACCAAAAGGGGAGGATCATTTTTTGAGGGGAAAAAAAAAAAAATTGAAAATAAGGATAAAGGTAAAGATAATGAGAGGATATTAGAAACAACAACTATTTCCATTTACATTGGATAATATTTATAAGAACAATATATGAATAGGAGCTATGGTTGTCCTTCTTATCTATTTATATAGATTTCAGTAATAACCATACCATCACCACAATGAATAATGAAAGCCATTTAATGAAATAAGCCAAAGCAATACATAATCGTCTTACTTGGTTTTATGCCCCCATCTCAGGTATTATTTGCCTAAACAGGTCATACTATTTTTCACTCCACATCTCTTCCATCTACAGACATTCTGGGTTCCAAGATTATTAGAGGAAGCTTAAGGCCAATGGTTCAAAACAGGTAATTTGCATTTATTAGGAAGGGGAATGATTAGAAAGGGGAAATGAAATATAAAATGTTGTTTTGCATCTCTGTATTGTTTATTCTGACTTATTGTTAGTGATAACTATGTACCCTGTACACAGTAATGGACATAAGAAGGGATCACAAGACATGCTTCATTTATATAATAATTTATCTTATTAATGATACATGACTTATTTGTTGCCTATATCTAAAAGCATGCAAGAAATATGATGAATCTCAGCTGGAAGAAGGATAAACATTATTAAAATTAGATAATGTAACTTGTAATGGAAAACCAGTAATTTATTGGTATGATTATTAGTCTTTCTTGCAAGTAAATCTCTGTATTCAAAGTTAAATAGTTAAACATATCTTTAAAATCATATAGATAAAGAGGAGGAAGGCATCCTCTGTGAAAAGATGTCGTAGGGTCATCTGAACTACAAAACAATACAAATTTGTTTATTAATATTCTAATATAAAATATACGATTTTTAAATGTTAATTTATGTTTTATTTTTTTAAAAAGTTATGTTAATAGTCTTCTGATTGAAAATACATCACATTTTCAAAATAACCAGAAGAGTAAAATTTACCATAAAATTAATTTGAAAACATCAAGAGAATTTGTCTGAACAGAGACATACATACGAAATCACACATAGCCACCTTTAAAACATGTGAAAATCATGTTTTAAAAGATCATTCCCCCAAAATATGATTCAAGCTTGTTCATCATTTGGGGAGTCCATTCTCTTCTTTTAAAATAAATTTTGAAATTTCTAAAACCTATTCAGAGAATTGTAATAAGACTTTTAATATGTAATGCCTAATTCTGACAATGGTGAACCAATGCAAATGTGGTGAATTTCTGGTGTTTTTGTAGGGGCAGAGAAAAGAAATTGAATGACTTCAGGAATAAAGGAGCCTGAACCTTTTGTTGCTCACATTAAATTCCTTTTAATGCATCACACAGACCTAATATAATTCTTCTATTATTATACACAGATTGTGAAAGGAAATGCTGCTGCCTGGTAACTTCAGAAAAAGTCCCAAATCTGGTCAAGGTAAGGTGAGTTTAATAAATCCCAATTTACATTAAAACCCTGCATGAACTTGCTTTCACATTTTACTAGGCCTCTCTAAATTTTATTTTGGAAGAAAGAGTGGATAATATGCTAACTTCTTTCTTAATTTCCTTTTCTGCCTTCTTTATATGGCATATATTCCCTAGATGACTCTGGGAAGGATTCTGGCAGTTACCTATGTATATCTTCTCTCTGTAGAGGGTGTTCTTGGGAAACTAATTTTGTCTTTATTTCCTTCAAAGAAAATTCTTTCAAGCTCCCTTCTTTCTTCTTCCAGCTAGATCTTTTTGTACTTTCCTTCTTTAATTCCACAAATGCTATTAAAGAGCAGCCACTCCCAAAGATAGTTTCATATTATGGAGGCTGGCTTAAAATACAGTACATTTCTTGATGTCAGGATACTCATAATCCCCAAATCAACTACCGTGTTTCCAATTTTTGATCCAAAAGATGCACTAAAGCTGATGGTCAAGCTAGGTCTTATTTTCAGGGAAACACAGTATACTTTCTTTCCAAAGGTGAACAAGGATTTATGTAATACTTGGTGACATTTATTCAGCAGACAAGAAAATGGTCCATGTTTTCTTGTAAGCATCAGCTTAAGTGTAGTTCACTCAACACACCAAAAATTTTGAAATTCCCGTAGCCCAAGACTTGTCCCTGAGGAAACAAGTGAACAAACAACAACAAACTACTACCATTTGGAAATGTTTGCATAGATATATAGATAGAAAGATAGAAATATACACATACTTATGCATACATATATTTTCCCCAATGTATGTATCAAATACATCAGTATATATCAATTTATCAAAAAAAAAACACAGTATTTATCAAATACTCCCCCACAAAATGTAAGAAATTTAAGGATTAGTGTTGCCCCTCCATTTCAGTTTTAGAATCAAATTTATGAAGTAAATCATCATCATCATCATCATCATCATCTACAGTGATAGCAAAGTCAACATATTTGCCATTTTACAAAGTGCTTTGGCTTCAATGGCCATATTAAAAATAACATGCTGTACTACTTACAGGTAATATAGATATTAATATAATAATAAATACTTTAAAGATTTTTCTGAAAGTCAATAGAAATAGCATTTTTTTTTCACTAAAAGAATGACTTGGTATTAAATTTTTTCAGTACTCAAACCAAAGACCTCCCCTTATATTTGCATAGTCAAATTGGGCTGATTTTCCAGGTTTCATGCCTTTCAATAGAAGTATCCTGACTCCACTTCTCACTTTTACTGTTAAAACCTTTCCTTTCAAGATGCCCCACCCAAAAATCTTTTTTTTTTTTTTTTAATAAAAAGTTTATAGACCTATGACAGCTCTAATTTACTCTGAGAACTTCCATTGATCTTGGACTCCGATGATGATGATGATGATGATGATGATGATGATTTTAGTTTTCCCATTTTCAGACTTCCAATAGACTGTGAACTATGTTGAGAAAATTGGAGAATGGCATAAGATGTTTTAACATAACAACCTGAGAGTCAGACAAAACTTGTGATGTCTCAACTATTGTAATCATGAACTTGAATCAAGGAAGGGAGACAAAATAATCTGATTGTTTCCATATCTGTACATTTATTTTCCCAAAACAGAAACATCAGTTACCTTCTAAATCTCATCTAAACTAAAACACTTTTAAGCATCTTCATTAAAATGTGACTAATGGACATATATTAATTTTAAGAGTATCTATAATTCGGTAATATCTGGCAAAAGTGATGTAGTATTTTCTAGGCTTCATTCTGCAAAATTTAATAGCTGTACCTGAACTGTCCAAACTTCTGAGCTTAGGTTATTGATTATGTGTAATGGGGAAGTGGATATCTATTCCCCCGATACTTTTTAGAATCACAAACTTTCTTTCCTTTGTTTTTGTTCTGACATTCTTAAAACATGGAAGTGTCAAGAGAGTTTTTGGTTTTCTGACAGGGAAAAGAGACATATTTTTTTTCTCCCTCACCGACATACATACATTTTATTATCTCTCTCTCTCTCTCTCTCTCTCTCTCTCTCTCTCTCTCTCTCTCTCTCTCTCTCTCTTTCTCTTGTTCTCTCTTACAACACACACACACACACACACACACACACACACACATCACTCACTCAGGCAATGATATCTTCTGGACACCTGGAATGATACCTTCCCTGAAATTAAGCATGGTTATGAAAGTAAGCAAAAATAATGTGGTCATGTCTAACTAAAACCATTTAATTTCTGTTGTTGCGTATAACAAATTTATCTTTCTCTTGAAATTCAAAATAGTAGCAATTTATCAGTTTGAGTGTCAGACACAGCAACTATCATAATTCATGCAATATTTTTAGATAGCCATAAGAGGTTGACAATGGATTGTAATAGTTTCCTTAGCAATTGAACAATTATAGTTGCATACATCCCTCATTCATTTACTTCTTCATTTATTTTGGAAATAGGATATTAATTATATCTTGAGTAAGATTCTAAAGTTAAGATGTTGTAGAAGTGAAATTTGTTTTTCAAGTATCATACAGGTTTTAGTTTCAGCCCTATCTCACATTATCTGCATTCATCTGCTAACTAAAGAATTCCATGGACAAATAGGTGACATATCTGCATAATACAAATTGCATGCAGATACTTCTATGAGCCACTGAGGAAAAGTCCTTCATGATGTTGTAAAAAAAATTAAAAAATGAGATAAGAGTGTACTATTGGGTTGGACAAAGGATGAAATCATAGAGCTAGGGTCATAGAGTCATAAACCATTGGGCTCGCCCTGGGCCTGAGGGATTTCCCTGAATCAGAACTTTCAGTGTTAAAATTGGGTAAGTTCTAGGCAAAGTGGAACACTTACTCATATTAAATGGATGACAAAGAGCTGGGCTTTGGGCCATGAGTGACACAAATTAAAAAATGAAAAATTTGATAGGCGGCTGATAAGTTCTGTTGTGTAGCAATTTTTGCCAGGTCCACTCAATTGTCAATGTGCTCAGGTATGAATAAAATGAAAATCAATGGTATAATATTTTTTTCAGGCCTTGGGATTCCTGTTGGAAGCACACAGTTTTCAAATTATGACTAACACTAGCTTGCTTCTTGGTTCTACCTTTGCTGTCACTATTATTATTGTTGTTATTATTATTACCATCAAAGAAATATCTAATTTGCAATGATAGTGACATAGATTGTTTGATGGACTGACTTTTTCCATTTGACACACAGTGGCATGTCATAGAGAGAGTAAGAGAAAAAACAGTTTTTTTAAAATGTTTAGAAAATTATACTTCTAGATTCTGAGTTAATCTTTATTTTAATTTTCATTAAGAAAATACTAAAATATATGCCCAAATAGAGAGAATAGCATAATGAATCCCCATGCACTTATTAATCACATCAGTAAGTTTTAACAATAAGAAACAAAGGCCAATTTCGATTCATCCAGGTCCCTATTCAAATTTGTCATGCCCCAGTAATTATTTTGAAGCTATTCCTATGCATTATATTATTTAATCCTTAAGTAGTTTACTATCTGTCACTAATGTAATCATTTTTAACATAACCACAATATGTTTGTAATAACTAATAGAAATAAAAATAACTATCAGTGTCTTCAAATATGCTGTGGTTGATTTTTCATGTTGGATATTCATGGCCAGATACATGGCTTGGGGTTAGAATATTGGTCCCTTACTGTTTTTGCCTTTCCAGGGAAGAATCTCTTTTTAGGGACAATTGGGTCTTAGCTTGTGAAAATCTGAAGAAATCTATTTGATCCAGAGCATTTAAAGTTGCTAAAACATAATTTGAAGAGTACTTTACATTGTAAGGAAGATATACCACATGTTAAACTAATGGAAAAGAGGCTGTGGAAATTCTTTACAATTTACTTTCCCAGTTTTCCTGTACCCAATTATTGTATGTGCATATGTGACTGATGATTTTTTTTTTTTTTTAACTCTAAACCGGCTACGTTTTCATCACTAAGATCTGTTTAACCAGAGGTTCTTGTATTTTTCCTGAGAGTTCGAAAAGTTTGTGTTTATGAGTTTGAGAACCAGGGCTCCACATAATCAACAAAGAACTTAGACCACAAATGAAAAATTTTGGAGGGATTGTGAGAGACAAGATTGTACAAGAGAGATGATTTTGTACCAGGGAGTTGAATAGAAGCCTGTGTAAAAGTTACAGTATGTCATCCTTTAACAATGTTCAACTTTTCAAGCGTTTCTGGAATCCCAGATAGAAAATGGTGTAATTGTATTTCTTAAAATCAGTTAAGGACTGAATATCACATCTTTGATACTGAAAGGAAAACAAAACAAAACAAAACAAATAAACAAAAAACAGACAAGACATGTGAAGGTAAAGAATCTATAGGCAAATGGAAGCATTTAAATTGCACATTACCTTTAGTCTTATATGACTTTCTAGTCTTTCTACTAAAATTTGGGTTTATTTAGAAAGATAATCCACTAACTTTCCTATGTGTCCAATGAAATAAATAAGTGATGTTTTTGTTCTGATTTCATTTTAAGGCATACATTAGAGTATATATTTGAAGCTCTGATCAGTATCTCTATCCCCAAAATTTCAAAATTTCTACTTGTTGTTTTCACCGAGTGATGTTTTCACCGAGTAATGTTTTCACTGAGTATGGTAGAGCATATGAATAGTTTAAAGGACATATTATGATTTCTGAACAAAAATGTTTTCTAAATTGTGGGCAAATGCCTTTTTTATAATTTCTTCTTTCTGTATCACCTAAAAACTCTATTTGTTGAAAATTATGGGACATTGGCTATTATATATTTGGTACTAGAAAAACCAAAGTCAGCAGGGACTGCCTAATTATTCAATATATAGAGCATTTAATTATTATAAATGCCAGGAAGACTATAAGTCTGTGGAATGGTCTTGAAACTTCAAAAAATTTCTCATAGAAATGAGGACGTCCAAAGACCAATATATACATTCCTAATATATACCACTAGGATTTTATAAGCCTGATCGTTCTTTGTTTTAAGGAATAACTTTGATGACCCCAGGTAAACCACCTTTGTTGAGTGGGATATATATAAAAAGCAAGGTCTTTATATAAAGCCTTTTTATTATCTGATATATATATATATATATATATATATATATATATATATATATATATACTATATAATGACCTTATATATAATATATAAAATATATTATATATATATGGCCCTTTTATTATCTGATTCCATTTTTCTCTAACATCATCACTCAATATATTTCCTCAAGCACCCTATGTTCCAGGTTATTGGACTACAGTTGTTTTGTTTGTTTGTTTGATTTTTAAGAAATATACTGTATTTACTGCTTTGAGTCTTTGCATATCATATTTCCTTTGCTTGAATTATTTGCCCTTCTTTTGCCTGGTTTATTCTCTCATTCAAGATTCATCCCAAATTCATCACCAAAATCTTTTTTACTCTACTCCGTCTGTCCCCATCATCTTATCAACAAATAAAAAGATTTCCTGGTTAATAATCAAGTAGTAGTTTTTTAAATAATTTTATCTTATGATAGATAGTCTTCAATCTGACAATTTAAATAATCATATTTCCTAGAAATTATTCAAAATATTATATGATCAAATGTTTGAATCAATAATATAGGTATTCCTCACAGATATTGCAGATTTGGTTCCAGAATACCACAATAAAGTGAATACTGCAATAAAGCAAGTCACACGAGTCTTTTGGTTTCTCAATACATATAAAATTTATGTTACTGTAGTCTATTAAGTGTGCAATAGCATTACGTCTAAAAAATGTTTATAGCTTAATGAAAAAATACGTTATTGCTACAAAACTATAACCATCGTCTGAGCCTTCAGCAAGTCATAATATTTTTGCTGGTGCAGGGTCTTGCCTCAATGATGATGGCTGCTGAGTGATTAGGGCTGTGGTTATTGAAGGTTGAAGTGTTTGTGGCAATCTCTTAAAATAAGACAATGGAGTTTGCCAGTGCAATTGACTGTTCCTTTTATGCATAATTTCTCTGTACCGTGCAATGCTGTGTGGTAGCATTTTTACCCATAAAAGTACTTCTTTCAAACTGTGCCACTGCTTTATCAACTAAGTTTATGTAATATTCTAAATCATTTGTTTTCATTTCAACAATTTTCACAGCATTTTTCACCAGGATTAGATGCTATCTCAAGAAAGTACTTTCTTTGCTCTACCATAAGAAGCAACTCCTCATCAGTTAAAGTTTTGTCATGAGATTGCAGCAATTCAGTCACTTCTTCAAGCTCCACTTCTCATTCCAGTTATCTTACTAGCTCCACCACATCTGCAGTTACTTCCTTCACTGAAATCTCGAACCCCTCAAAGTCACCCATGAGTGATAGAATAAAACTCTTCTTCCAAACTCCTATTAATGTTGATATTTTAACCTCTTCCCATGATTCACAAATGGAAACTAGAATTGTGGATCCTTTCCAGTGGTTTTCAATTTACTTTGCCCACATCCATCAGAGGGATCACTATCTATGGCTGCAATAGCCTTACGAAACATATTTCTTTAAAAGTAATACTTGAAAGTTGAAATTCTCCTTGATCCATGGGCTGCAGAATGGATGTGTGTTTGCAGTTTTGAAAACAACATTAATCTCATTGCACGCCTTCATCAGAGTTCTTGGGTGAGCAGATGCATAGTCAATGAGCAGTAATACAGTGGGTGCCAAAAAATATATACACATTTTAAGAAAGGAAAACTGTATATTAATTGTAATACTCAATATATACCAATAACAAAAGATAAATACAAATCATGTTTGACTTCTGCAATTATAAGAGGTGCTTAAAGTGGTTACCATCAGCATCCAGCCACTTCTGATTATGGTGAACTACTGCTTGAGCAGCTTTGACCAAAGTGTCCACTTGTATACATTTTTTGGCAACCCTGGTATTTTGAAAGGAATCTTTTTTCTGAGCAACATTTCTCAACAGTGGGCTTAAAACATTAAGTAAACCATGTTGTAAAAAGATGCACTGTCATCCAGACTTTGTTGTCCCGTTTACAGGCCATAGGCAGAGTAGATTTAACATAATTCTTAAGGGTGCTAGGATTTTCAGAATGGTAAATGAGCGTTAGCTTCAACTTAAGTCACCAGCTGCATTAGCCTGTAATAAAAGAGTCAGCCTGTACTTTTAAGCTTTGAAGCTAGGCATTGTCTTCTCCCCTCTAGTTATGAAAGTTCTGGATGTCATCTTCTTCCAATAGAATTCCGTTTCATCTACATTGAAAATCTGTTATTTAGTGTAGCCACCTTCATGAATTATCTTAACTAAATATTCTGAACAACTTGCTGCAGCTTGTATATCAGCACTTATTGCTTCACCTTGAATTTTTATGTTATGTAGATGGCTTCTTTCCTTAAACCTCATGAACCAACCTCTACTAGCTTCAAACTTTTCTTCTGCAGCTTTCTCACCTCTCTCAGCCTTCGTAGGATTGAAGAGAGTTAAGGTCTTGTTCTGGATTAGGCTTTGGTTTACGAAAATATTGTGGCTGTTTTGATCTTCTACCCAGATTACTGGAAAGCTCTTCATATCAGCAATAAGGCTGTTTTGCTTTCTTATCATTCATGTGTTCACTGAAGCAGCACTTTTAATTTCCTTTAAGAACTCTTCCTTTGCATTCACTGCTTGGTAAATTGGTGCAAGGGACTTAACTTTGGACCTAGGTGAACTTTCAGCATGTGTGACACTTCTTTCAGTTGAACGCTTAAAGACTATTGTAGGGTTATTAATTGACCTAATTTGATATGGTTGTGTTTCAGGGAATAGGGAGGCCTGAGAAGAGGGAGAGAGATGGGAACAGCCAGCCGGGGAGCAGTCAGAACACATACATTTATGGATTAAGTTCCCTGTCTTAATGTGGTTCGTAGTGTCCCCAAATGATTAAAGTAGTATAATCTTTGATCACAAATCATCATAACAAATGTAATAATGATGAAAAAGTTTGAAATGTTGTGAATTTCCAGAACATGACATAGAGATACAAAGTGAGCAAATGCTGTTGGGAAAATGGCACTGACAGACTTACTCGATGCAGAGTTACCACAAACCTTCAAACTGTAAAAAAAAAAAAAAAAAAGCAGTATCTGTGAAATGTAATACAGTGAAGCTCAATAAAGCAAGGCATGCCTGCCTATAGACTGAAGTTAACAGAATTTGTCACTAAAGTAATATCTCAGTTACGAGAAGAGACAAGATAATTGTTCAGAACTCCCCCTTTTTTTTTCCTGTTGAACATAGTCCTGGACTATATACAGATCAGCTCATATGATTTATTTTAATCACAATTATATGAGTAAGGTATAACACTCTAGTCATGGCCAACTAAGTATTTTTTATGTGATTATCTCCTCTCTTTCTCTTCATTTATCTGCTAGCTGGATCTCAAATCCCAGGGTAACTGAAATGCATATGATTTTTTTTTTTTTAAAGTTTTTAATATAAAAGCCTATTCTAAAGTGTGTGGAGCCAATCACCTCTCCACTCTCATCAAATATTACCTGGGAAAAATATAAACTTTTCTTGTTGCAGCAGCTTGTAGGGTTATGAGTAATGAATATGAGTTGTTATGAGAAGTGAGATACTGAATTAAAATTTGTTAAATATGTCTCACAGTTGGTTAGACAGTGAGCTTCAAGGATACTGATAAAAACAATTGAAAAAAGGGAGATCTCTATTTAGTGAGAAAACAAATGTTCACAGTGTCATCTGTGATAACTTATAAGACAGACCACTTGCCTTCTAAGCTTCTAGCTCTAGCAGAAGTGATGGGAAAACAGAAGTTAGTAATACATGTTGGCTGTTAGCTGTATTTTGCAAGGCATTAGAAGAATGAGATGGCCACAGGTTATAATTGCCTTATTTACAAGCAGAAATCAAAGGAATAGAGAAAGTACAGATATTTGAGGCCACAGTATATTAGCTCATAGAACCCCAAACAATAAAAGTAATAATTTTAAATATTTTGAATATCAAAACTCTTTTTGACTCAGTTTTGTTTGTTTGTTTGTTTGTTTGTTTGTTTTTAAGATAAGACTAAGGCCATCAGCTTCAAGGTCACCTCTATTAAATTGAGCAAGAATACCATTTTTAGACAAGGAAACTATAAAGTAATATTAATCGAGAACCATGGAAGGCATCTGGAACTGACTGAAAGCAAAAATATCAGAAAAATATTACAATTTTGAGGGAATTTTATTATTGTCAATAATAAATGCTGTAATTTCAAACTGAAAAAGAAAACATTTTACATACTGTCTGGTCCTAAAATTTAACTGATAGGAAGTTGGCTATAAAAGTTCTAGCCTCCAAGAAAGGTGTTTTCCTCAACACTCACCTTTGTTTTGGCCATTGAGTCGATGCATAAGTAAAATCTTTCCAGCTGGTGGAGCCAGGAAAAATGATATCAGTGTTCAAAGGAGTTCTTCCAGATAGCAGATCCGTGGTCTAGTCAAGGCTTTGCCATTACCTGGAAGTGTGGGGTTGAGGACCACGCCCTGCCTGACATATGCCTGCACAGCACGATTTCATATCCACCACCCACCAAGGGACCATTTGTCCCTCTTGTGAATTAGAGTTTTTGTTGTTGTTATATTGCACCTGCTGCATTATATATGTGTTTCACAGTCAGATTTCAGATTAAATTGTCTAATTTAAAGATCTCCATAGCTCAAATAGCAACATGTAGATTTGAACCAGTGTGGCTGGATGGGACTTGGTACTATCTCCCTTGAAGAAGGGGTGATTGTGATCTGTTGTTAGAGGAAAAAATAAGCAAACAAAAAACAAACAAACAAATAAATAGTTACTGGGTGACTAGAAGGGTAGAGTATGACAAAGAATGGCTGGATGTTTACATAGCCTTAAATTTTAGACACAAAACAAAGTCTTATTTATTTTTCATGCTCTTTTTCACATTGTCTTTATGACTTAATTCTGGCGAATGGATTATGGCTAGATGATACATTACAGTTTTTAGTTGAAATGCCTCTCCTACACATATGAACAAAGTAAAGTAAAATAAAGTGAAACGAAAAATTTCCTTGCAGTCATCTATCCATTTTTTCCTGGTTAATTGACTGATGGTAACATTCAGTCATCTTAGAAACGATGTAAAGATGGCAGCTTTCAGTCAGCTTAGGTTTCTGAATGAACATGGAAAAGAAACTGCCTCCTCCATATTTCCCAACAACTTCCCCCAACACACACTGGACAAAGTCTGAGCAGGAGGCTTTTTTTTATGTTAATTAACTGAGATTTGGGGATTTATCTACTACAGCAACTAGCATCATTTTAATTTGCAGAGTAACTTTCAATTAGGCCCCAAATTTGACATGTTACTTTGAAAGAACAACTCAATGAAAACATATAATCCCCCAAATGACATTCAGCGTCCTTCTAAAGAAGATTTTATTTTCATGTGTTTCAGCCCTATTTATACTTAAAATGCATACACATTAGCAGACTGCAAAGCTGCTGTGTTTCCCGCTGATCTGACCTGGGGATCATACTTCTGCTAGCCTCGCCTCCAAACTGCCTACATCAATGTATTTACCCTAGGGCAACTTTCCTCTAACTGTTTTTTGGGTCTAAAAGAAGAATTTCTATTTTTCCTGCTTTGAAAATGATAACTCCAATTAACTTGTTTCAATTTCTCACATTCCTTATGAATCACCAAGGAGGTGGCTAAAAATAATCTCTATATCTGAATAAACTACATTAACATTTAATTTTTTTTCATGTAGAATATTTTACTTGATTTGTATATAAAAAGCTGTGTCAGAGGTGAGGCAGCTGCTATTATATTAGTCCCACGTTATTAGTAAGTGAAAGCCTGGGAGTTGTTGAGTCGTAAGTCATCCAGCTGGTGTGTGGCTAATGCTGGTCTTCAGATTCCTACTTCGAGGAACTTTTAAACTTAGCAAAGTGCTATTAGTTTTTAACCTAGCACAACAAATCACTACTGCATTCTTTTTTTTTTTAACCTTATTTCTGACATCAGAGAAAGTATATTATACTCTGTCCTCTTTAGCACCTCTCATGATTTCTTAAACATCACAGGCCCCAATTAGAAAAAAGTTGATAGCATAATTGTTTCCATGCTTCATCTCAGTTATCCATTCATTCATTCATTCATTCATCCATTCATCCATTCATCTCTCTGTGAGGAGCTACTCTTGACCTTCCTGACCATTTGCAGCTATCTCCTTTCTTGGCACTTTATTTATTTCCACGTACAATGCTTACTACATGAAATTTACTATCTGTATTACCAGATATTGGAAACAGTATTAAAGGAGAGAGAGTTAAACTTCAATATGGTTTGTGTAATTGTGTATCTGTAACCTTTGAACAAAACCTGGAAGAATAATGTGGAAAATTTTCCTACAGATGCTTACTTAAAGCAAATATCTATAAAAATAAGCAAGCTACTCTCAGTCTTTATCAGTGTTATGGAAAGACATGTACATTCTCATTGGATGGCTTGTTTCTTCTAGCCCTATCACATACTAATTATTTGTTTTGATCATAGCTTGTAAATACATAAACATGTTTTGCCTGTGTATCACATGTTTGAGTTTATGTGTTGAAAGGAAAGGGGTAATACTGCTACCGTCACAGGATTGAGTGAAGGATTAAATGAGAAATACATGTGTAAAGGATATTACAAAGAATACAATGATCTAATGTTTTATTGTTGTTGAATAGTTTTCAGATACACACACACAAAAAATAATGTTGTTTTTTTTTAGTTAGATTTTCAGAATCATTAAAGGGAAATGAGAAACAAACAAAAAAATGGCAACACAATTAGAAGATTGATTGAGGGAAGTAACATTGGAGGAGAAGGGATTAGTAGGAGAATTCTCTGCTCACACCAACTTGCTTCTTTATTTAGACAGCCTGGAGCTTGCTCTGAATGGTTGTGTTGTTCGGTCATGCCTTAAGCTCTAGGGCAAATGGGGTATGGGTTCTCCTTTTAATGGGATGTTAGGACTAATGAAGATCTCAACAACAGGGTTACACCCGTATTTGCCAAGGAAGCCAGAGCTGTGAAGCTTTTGACAACCTGAAATAGTTGGTTCCAGAGGAACCTTGTAGCCTGGGACAGATCTCTATGACAAGGGAAGTCATGTAAATGACACTCTACCCACAATCAGATAAAGTATTTTCAGGCAGAATAAATGCCTCCAGGCTTTGGAGTAGTTGACCCACTCCCTTATCTTCAGTCATTCCTAACCCACATTCCTTGAGAGAAAATGGCTTTCTGCTTACTTCCCTTGCTCGTTTATTTAGTCTTATAACCTGGAGTTATCTGGAATGATCTCATTTACTTTTCACCATAGCTCTGTAGTCCATATATTGTTATCCTCCTCTTTCAGATGGAGAAACTAAGTGGAAAGTTTTAGTAGCTTTCCAGGACAAATAGCAAAGCTGGTAACAAGAGGAGGTAAATTAGAATAGATTTCTGCGTGACCTCCAAATGACTCTTTATTCTTTACTGCATGCTTTTTCTCAACTACATATCAACATTTTTCAGAGAAGGAAACGGAAACTTGGAAGAAATTAGTTGACTTGAAATTGTCATGGCTGGTACCTGACTCACGTGGTCACGGACTTTCTTCTTCAGTTTCTAAAACCGATGCTCTTTATACTTTACCACACTCTACTTTAAATTGTCATTTTAACAAGAAAAAAAAAAAAACAGAAAAAAAAAACTGTGCCTATGTGAGGTGATGGATATTAACAAAATGTATTGTGGTAATCATTTTACAATATATACATATATCAAACCATTATGTTTTATACCTTAAGCTAATAAAATGTTATATGTCAATTATATCTCAATAAACCTAGAAAATTTAAAGATAAAATAATTTTCAATTGTCACTTTATGTCAGGTTAACATGATAATTGGTAATGTTCACGGTGATGTTTAGCTTACTATTTATTATGTAAGCACTAAGAATACTGGATCTAAGCCATATTTATAAAATAACCCTCTAAAAATATTCTGACTACCCTCAATGAATGGGTCTTTGGTTTGAAGTTAAAAAAAAAAAATCTCTGCAGTATTATCCATATAATTTATAGCCAATACAGGAAACCATATAAATTTGATTATTTTTTATTTGTTTCATATGTCAAAGAGCCAGTTAGTGGAGATGCATATAATAGAGTACTCATCATATTTTTCTAATGATTTTTCCTGTCAACAAACCATGTATTCCTTCTCTGTGCTGTTAAAATAGTAGCATGAAAACATTTCTAGCTTTATCTTATGGCAATGTGCCCTAACATGGGCCCATTCCTGAGTAGCCATATGGCAATGGCACTGCCATCTGCTTACCCTGATATTCCTTTTCCTGGCAAACCCTGGATCCATATGGGTTCTTTGTCTCATCTGTGTACATCACAAGGAGAGGCAAAATCTATTTCTACACATTCCCTGGAAACAACTTTTTTATAATTGCTCTGAACATGAAGATCCTTTTCTATTTACCTTCTTCTTCCTCCAGTTTTTACACATCTGCCTGTTTCAAATAGAAGCAGGAACAATTTGATTTCAAGAATATGTGAAAGCTGTCAAGGCAAGCTGTCAGGTTTGAGGCATCATAATCACCTCAAGGACTGATGGCCTGTGCTTTGTGGATTTGAAACGTCATCACTCAGGAGATAAAATGATCCATTCTTTTATATGTTGACAGGATAGCAATTTGGTGTCAATGTGGAGAGTCACATATTCAGACAATAAGGCAACACAGAATCTATGAACAGGCCTCTTACATTCCCAGTGACAACCATTTTCAGTAATGCCTCAAATATCTGATAAGTGTTGTTTAGAATAATTTTAAGCAACTATGTCCATTTCTTGGGTGACAAATTCTTACACTTCACTGAAAATATGGAACTAGCCCATTTACCAATCTCTTTCTAATGTTTGTCTTTAAATAATTATATTCATATTATTGAACTATTGAAATGCATGTATGCATGCCTCTTTTTTATTTTAGTATATTTCAATTCAATTTGAAATCTGATTTTTTTTATATGTGTACTTTTTTAAAACTTAAAAATACCTCTCTCATATGAAAAACATAAATATGAAAAGAAAATCACTACCATGTTGGGAATAATTGAGAGGATATAACTAATTCAGGATACTGTTTATAATAATAATAAAAATAGTGACACATATTGGACAGAATTAGTGTTTTGGTAAGCATGATTCACAAGTGATGTAGTAGTTCCAAAAGAAAATTTTCCAAAATACAATGCCAATTTTTTGGCCTCTGCAACTGTTCCCAAGCCCTGATGTAAGTAATCATTATACTTGAGAAATAAGCACATATTCCTTGGCAAGAGCCTCAAGCTTCTACCTATTTTGTTGTTACTGCTGCCCCAACTAGAGGACCTTCAAAAAATTGAACCATAAAATGGGTAACTCTGTAAAGAAGACAGATTCTAAACTTGAGAAAACAATAACTTGTAACTCTTGGCATTATGAAGATTTAATATAATTACATATTTGTGGGGACAGAGCCCCAGAGAGCAGTTTGCAGGCTCTCGGCCTCACATGAAAAGGTTCTGGTTCAGGTAGTAGATGGCAGTCAGCTGTGGCTGGTTGGCCGTCAGCTGTAACCATTGAGCCATTGGCCACTAGTATAACTGCCGCAGCTACGAGTGGAGTCGAGGGGAGTGAAGGAGAGTCGGTCGGTTGGCAGAAAAGCAGACAGCAGGTCGCACGTCGTGTGAATCCAGCCTCCAGTGAGACTGTAGTGGTATGACTTCCCCTACCTATGGCTCCGTAGGTGTCCCTTTTTGGCCTAGCCACGTCTGGCATTCTTATGTGGGGAGCGGGAGCAGAGACCCCGCAGGCCTCCCCGCACAACAATATTTTAAAGTATGGCTAATCTGAAAGATGACCATAGAAGAAAGTGAGTGGGTGGGCATAAAATAGGAAGTTACAAGAACAAAGGGCTAAATCTGCATTTTATGTTCTTCCAAGGAAGTGAAATTTACTTCTAAGGATAAAAAAACAGAAATAGAAATGTGTAGTGTTTTCAATCAATTTAAAATACTAGTTTATCCTTTTTAACTTGGCCGGAAACAAGTATAAAAAGCTCCTAATACTATAAATGTGAATTTTACTTTTGTATTTGATTTTATTCTGGACTTTTACAGAGAGCATTAGAGTGCTATGAGAAATGAGTCTCCAAATTCATAGTTTACTAAGTAACTCATGATGTTTAGGTCATGTGTGTGTGTGTGTGTGTGTGTGTGTGTGTGTGTATAGCACAATTTAGTAACCAAATCTCAGTTTTCTTCATATAAAAATCTCAGTTTTTCTAACTGTAATCAGTTAGAGACCATCCTTAAGAATCCATGGAACCTACAGGCCTACTAAGAATTATCTGTAAAGTGAAAACAGACTTTGCTTTAGTTACCTTATGTGGGGACAGCGTCCCAGAGAACAGTTTCCAGGCTCTCAGCCTCACGTGAACGGTGCTGGCTCGGGTAGTAAATGACCATCAGCTGTGACTAGTTGGCCATCAGCTGTAACCAGTTAGCCATTAGCCACTAATATAACTGCCATGGCTACGCTAGGGGGTTGTTGGTTAGTTGGTTAGTTGGATGGCAGACAAGCAGATGGTGGATTGCGACTAGCAAGTGGGGTTAGCAAGCATGGATGGCGGATTGTGAATCGTGTTGATCCTACTTTTGTGTCTCGACCAGCCGCCATCAAGAATATATTGGTATGACTCCCCTATCTATGGCTCCATGGGTGTTCCTTTTTGGCCTCACCATATCCTGTGTTCTTGTGTGGGGAGCAGAAGCTGAGACCTTGCATTACACCTTATCTCTCATTTTATCCATCAGAAGCAAACCTTCTCTTTACTATATCTTTTCTTCTAGTACATCAGAAGTGAGGACTTTCACTTCATTTAATTTTTTCCTAAATTTTACTCAGCAGATTAAGGATATAATTTCTGCATGCATATTTAGGAAATCAATTTACGTATATCTATACTTCTTTCCAGGTGGATTTCAGTGACTCATAGAATTCATTTGATATTTAAGTAAAATATAGTTTGGATTTAGACTTACACAATGGCAAGAGGGGAAAAAAATCTCTTTATCCAAGTAATGCAAATAAAACTCTTATACCATGGAAAATTCCCTGACATATCTACACTTGTTTTCCATCATCAACTCTCACTCAAACACACACACACACTCACTCACACACACACACTCACTCACACACACACACACACACTCACACACGTACACACATACACAATGAAATGCTGTCATTTGCAGTGGGAGCAGGGTTCTACTTCATACTGAATCCTTTATTAGAACTACAGGAGCAACAAAGGTAGTTGAACCCAATTTCAACCATCTACTAATATCATGTGCTACGTGACCACTAGATTTTGTTGCATCCTGAACAAATCAAACTCTCAGGTAAAACCTAAAAACATCTGAGGATCATAAATCTTTAGGACAACCAACATTCCAATAGAAGCAATCTACTTAGTTTACCTGTCAAATTGCTAATAACCACCTTCCCCACATAATTATTCCACTGTTCTTGTGAGAACTACAGGAGGGAGAAGGATAATTTTCCTCTACAGAATCTAACCCATTAATAGTGAAAACTTGTTTTTGATTGCTTGCATTCTGTTTCTTTTTCTCTTTGAAAAACTTCTTGATTTTCTTGTAATTCAATAGGGACTGTGACCATTTCATGGCTCCAGATATGTAAGTAACTCAGGTCTGTTTGATGAAATACTGCATTCTTCTGACCAAAATGTTTAGGCAAGCTGGTGAAGTCAGCCCAATCAGAGCCATTAAACATCTCCTGGCATTATTGACCAAGAAACAAATTGTTCCCCACTATGGTTATAAAGCTAATAGGATATTACCTGGAGTTGCTGGCAATCTTCTCTGCCATTGACTGTGAGAGTCTGAAATACAGAGAAATACAGAGAGGCATTGTTTGAGCACTTAACTCTGGTTATGTCTTAAATCAGCTGTATATATGGGTTTCTAATATGTGTGCTGAAATATTGTTTTTAAATCAGCTGAGTTGAACGGTTAGCTAATACTATTCTGAATATCAACACAATCCACAAACTTGATTATCACTATGAAACTGTAAATTTCTATTTACTGTTAGATTTAAATGACCCTAAGTGTTCATGTGCTTTTTTATGTACTGCCTTCAATAATAGTAAGCAGAGATTTTGAAGTGAATATTTTTGTCAAAAAGATGTCAAAAAGATGACCTAGATAATATTGCCCTCCTACTACATCTCTTGTTGGAGAATAATGAAATAATTTACAATTGTTTTTTTTGTTGTCTGTTTTCTAAACATTGTTATTATATGAGATAGAGTCCATATAAGACATCAATGTAGAAAGCTATTTGGAATCTGGATTGCAAACCCTTAACACATTGTTTCAGAGCATATAATGATGCACTAAGTAATGGTTTCACTATGCATATACACATTGAAATTATATTGGCTGACTTTTTTTGAAGTGCCAAATATGAAAGTATTAGTAAAATACTTCTACCTCATTTGCACTTACATGCCCTTGGTGTTTTTAACCAAAAAATTGTATTGCTGAATGTGAAAACACCTATCAAAGTCGTTGTGCATCAATAGTCCATTACTTTTATTGCTGAGTAGTATTCTACTATACGGATATTCCATTTTTTTTTTTTTTTATCTGTTCACCTGTTGAGGGAACTTTCAGTTGTTTCCAGTTTATGTCTGCTGTAAATTAAGGTGATATGGACATATGCTCTCTTTTCTACTGAGTAAATACCAAGGAGTGAAATAACTGGATACTGTGATAGATGTTTCATTTTTTTTAAATAAACTACAAAATTGTTTTTCAAAATGGTGATACCACTTCACACTCTTAGAAGCAAAATATGATATCTCCAGTTCTTCCACATCCTTACCAACACGTGGTGTGTTCAGTGTTTTGAATTTTGTTAGTCTTTCTAATAAATGTGCAATGATACACATATGGTTGGGGTGTTAATTTGTTTTCCTACTGATTCATGATGTTGAACATCCATTCATTTACTTCTATGTTATTGTTCTTGCTGAAGTTTCTGTTCAAATATTTTGCACATTTTAAAAGTGGGGTTGTTTGTTTTCTTATTGAATTTTGAGAGATTTTTATATATTCTGGATGCAAATTTTCATAAGGTATACGATTTGTTAATGTTTTCTCCCAGTCTATGGCTTATTTTTTCTTTGTCTTAATAATGTCTTTAGAAGACCAGAAATTTTCAGTTGTGATGAAGTCCAGTTTATCAATTTGTTCTTTTACGGATTGTGCCTTGAAATCATCTACCAAAATAATTATGCTGATTGGGAGATGTCAAACAAAAATAATATATACTATACAAGTCCACACGTATATATTATGTTTCATATATCTGATATTTCATATATGTATATGTAAACTCTGGACATAAACTCTAGAACATTAACACTTATCTGTAGTGACAGAAGGTGGACCATTAATTGTCTGCGGGTGGGGTAGAATTACAAAAGGGATGTAAGGAAACTGTGAGAGCATAAATATCACTATCTTGATTGTGATTATGACTTTTAGTGTATAATTATGATAAAACTTATCAAATTGTAAGTTTATATATGTGGAATGAATTGCATGTTAATTACATCTCAACAAAGCTGATAAAAATCATATATGCCATGGCAACATAAGTGAATATTCATCTACGAGGAGCTCAAGTCAAATTAAATACAGCATTTATTTTTTTAATTATTGTGGGCTTAAATAGCTCTTTTATGGTTTTGTGAACTTCTAATTCTTAAATAAAAATTAAAAAAAAGAAGACCTGGCACTCAGTGATCATCACAGAATTCAAAGGGTAATGAGACAAATGGATATGACAGTTTGTAGTTTTAGTGGTAAAGTCTAGCTTTTTTCCCGCCTTTTTAACTGCAGAGACAGACCTGACAATATCTGCTGATCATAATCACAATTACAATACTTAATTACTGAATCCTCTAATTTTCCCCCAGATGACTTCTTATTACATTGAATTATTGTTAAATTCTGTTTCTGCAGCTTACGTTCCAGCTAGAATGTAGATTGTTTATTTTCCACACGACTAGCCTTGGAATAACTCCTGGTCATAGTGTCTTGATAGTCTACTTAGGGAAAGAAAGAAGGTAGAGAAAAAAAAAAAAATCAGCAAGTGAAGGTCAGAATGCATAGCAATGAAAACTGCAATTAATTTTCTTTTATTTAGAAAAGGAAATAGTGAAAATACAATCACAATGTGCTTAGTTTCAAGATAATTTGGCTTTAAAAAGATCACTCCTTCACAACTGCTTGCCTTGAGCATATAAATGGAAAACCATGAGCAGTAAAGGCATATAAATCCCATCCCATGGCTTACTACTTGAGAGACTTCAAGCAAGGCATTTAACCATGAATATCAGATTCCTCGCCCAATCTATTTATTTAAAAAATAATGAAAAAACTAGTCAGTTCTTCTTTTCTTCTACAAGACTTAAAACTATCAATTCTTTACTCACTGTGAGATGAAATAAACATAATAATAATTACAAGCCGTTTAAAAGCAATACCTAAAAGAAAAATTGTACTATTTAGAGGTGAGACAAAGTATTTGTTGAGACTTGAAAACAACATTTAGAACAGTGATAAGGACACATATTCACTGAAAATTGGTAGGTGTAATAAAAAAAAAAAAAAGACTTCTCAAGGTTTTACTATAACAAGTCCCAATCCTACCCTTCACAACAAAACAATGATCACAAAAGTATTTTTCTGAAAATTTTTTGGTTCACTAATATGTCTATGCCTGTCAGTTGAGATGTTAAAGTCTTACTATCCCTTCAGGTTCCACATTCAAATACTATCCTATTCTTGCCTGAACCTATTCTTTACTGAGAAATCAGCTTCTCTCACGGCTGGGTTCCATTTCCTGTAAGTGTGACGTCAGATACATTAAAGATAAATTCATACACATATAATGCTTTTGTGCAAATGTGTTGCTTTGTCATTGTGACAAAAAATACATAACGTAGAATTTATCACCTTAACCATTTTTAAACATACAGTTCAGTACTTTTAAGTATATTTTCCTCATGGCACACAGATCTTTAGAACATTTTTTTTGCAAAATTGGTACTTGATACCCATTAAACAACAGCTTCCCATTTCCTCCTTTCCAATCCCCTGACAGCCATGATTCTACTTTCTGTTTCTATGAGTTTGACTACTTTAGATGTCTCCATGTGTGGAATCATATGGTATCAACTTTTTGTGACTGGCATATTTCGCTTCACATAATGTCCTTGAGATTCATCCATCCTGTAGCATATGACAGGTTTTCCTTCTTTTATAAGGCTGAATAATATTTCATTGTATGTATATACCCATATTTTCTTGTATACATTTATGTGAACATTTGTGTTGCTTCCAGCTCTTGGCTATTTTGAATAATGTTTCAATGAATATGAGCGCCCAAATATCTCTTCAAGATCCTGCTTGCAGTTCTTGTGGCTGTAGAGCCAGAAGTGAGGTTGTTGGATGATAGTGTAATGATTTTTAATTTTTGAATTACCACCATACTGTTTCCTGTAGCAGCTGCACCATTTCACAGTCCCACCAACACTGCACAAGAGTTCCAATTTATCTGCGTACGTCCTTGTCAACACTTGTTATTTTCTGTGTTCTGGGTTTTTGTTTTGCTTTGTTTGCTTGTTTGTTTTTTAATTGTGGCCATCCTAATGAGTGTGAGGGGATATCAGGCTTTTGATTTGTTTTTTTCTAATGGTTAGTGATGTTTAGTTTCATTTAATATCCTTGCTGACCATTGTATATCTTTTTGGAGAAATGTATATTCAAGTTCTTTGCCCATTTTTAATAGCGTTGTTTTCTTGTTGAGTTGTGTGTGTTCTTTATATATTTTTGGTATTAATTTCTTACCATATATGTGATTTACAAGTACCTTTTCACATTCTTTAAACTAATTGTTTCACTCTGTTGATTGTTTCCTTTGAGGCACAGAAGGTTTTGAATTTTTTTGTTGTCCTATTTGAATATTTTTGCTTTTGTTGCCTATACTTTTGTTGTTATATCCAAGATAGCATTAACAACTTGAATGTCATGAAGCTCTTCTCTATGTTTTCTTCTAGGAGTTTTACAATTTTAGGTCTTCTGTTTATGTCTTCAATCCACTTTGCGTTAATTTTTGAAATGTGGTCTAAGGTAAGGATCCAACTTGTTCTTTTGATATATAGTTTCCAACATAATTTATTTTTTCCCACTGTATTATCTTGACACCCTTGTCAAAGATCATCTGACCATACTTGTGAGGATTTATTTCTGGGCTCTATTCTTTCCATTGCTCTATATGTATGTCTCTATGCCACTATCACACTGTTTTAATTACTATAGCTTTGTACCAAGGTTTGAAATCAAGAAATGTGAGGTCTACAACTTTGTTCTTCTCTTTGAAGATCATTTTGGCTATTCAAGGTCTTTTGAGATTCCAGTATAATTTTAGGATTTGCTTTCTTTTTCTTAATTAAATTTATTGGGGGTGACAATGCTTAGTAAAAATGCATAGTTTCAAGTGTGCATTTCTATAATACATCATCTATACATCACATTGTGTGCTCACCACCCAGAGTCAGTTCTCCTTCCATCACCATACATTCAATCGCCTTTACCCTCTTCTGCCATCGCCCCTCCCCCCTTACACACTCATAACAATTAAACTATTGTCAGTCTATCAGTTTTTGTTTGTTTGTCTTGTTCCTTTGTTGCTTTCAGTTTTACATCCCACATATGAGAGAAGTCATATGGTTCTCGACTTTTTCTGCCTGACTTACTTTGCTTAGCATAATAATCTTAAGATTCATCCATGTTGTCGCAAATGGCAGTATTTCCCTTTTTCTTATGGCAGAGTAGAATTCCATTGTGTATATATACCACATCTTCTTTATCCAAACATCTATCAAAGGACACTTTGATTGATTCCATGTCTTGGCCACTGTAAATAAAGCTGCAATGAACATCAGAACACATATATTTTTACGAATAAACGTTTTCAGGTTTTTGGGTAGATACCCAGGAGATGGGTTTCTGGTTTCTATTTTTGCCCCCCCCAAAAAAAAAAAAAAAATGCCATCAGGATTTTGATAGGATTGTATTGAATCTGTAGATTTCTTTAGGTAGTATAAACATTTTAATAATGATAAATCTTCCATTCCATGAAAACAGAATGGTTTCCACTCATTTGTGTCTCTAATTTCTTTTAGCAATGTTTAATAATTTTTAGTATAAAATTGTTTCACCTTCTTGATTATGTTTAATTTCAACATATTTCTGGGTTTTCCAATTTTATTTCTGGAACATATTTTCTAATTTATTTATGTTATGGTTGGAAAAAAAAATGTATGTAATTTCAGTCTTCTCGGGTTTATTAAGAATGGTTTTATGGCCTACTATGTGTATCATGGATAATGTTCAATGTACATTTCAGAAAACATGTACTCTGTTGTTAGTTAGAGTATTCTATATATGTCTGTTAGATCAATTGGTCTTTAGTGTTATTCAAGTCCTCTGTTTCCTTATTGATATTCTATATTGTTGTTCTATCGGTTATTGAAATTGGAGTATTGCAATAGTCTATTATTATTATATTGTTGTCTATTTTTCCTTTCAATTCTGGTGAATGTTTGCTTCACATATTTGGTACCTCTGATGTTAGGTGCATATATAGTATTTATAATTGTCATAATGACTTCTTTATCACAGCATACTTTCTTTTTTTGTGACGTGTGGCAGGTTTTTACTTAAAGTGTATTTTGCTGTTATAAGTATGTCTGTTATCTTTTGGTTACCATTGGAATTTCTTCCTCTATAATTTTGTTTTCAACCTATGTGTGTCCCTACATTGAAAATGAGTCTCTTATCTTAACATATAGTTGAATCTTGTTTTTCTTTTTCTTGTTTTGTTTTGTTTTGAATTTTAACCATTCAACCTATGTTTGTCTTTTAAGGGGTGTTTACTCTATTTACACTTAAAGTAATGATAGGGAAAGACTTGCCATATTGCCATTTTGTTCATTCTTTTCTGTATGTCTTAGAAATTTGTACCTCTTTTCCTCTTTTACTACCTCCCTTTGTGTTTTGTTGATTTTTTTTTTTTTTATATACATAGACCTGTTTAGATACCCTCATTTCTCTGTGTAACTTCAACAAGTATTTTCTTTGTGTTTACCATGGGGATTACATAAAGTTATAACAATCTGTTTTAAATTATATCTGTTTTAAACTGATAACAAGTTTACTTGAATACAAAAACTACTCCTTTACAACTCCACCACAACTTTGTTATTAATACTATATACTATTTTTATATTGTATATCCTTTAGCATACATTTATAGTTATTTTATGCTTTTTTAAATCTATATCAGAATTAATAGTTATTTATTCATTATTATAATTAAAGGAAGTGTAACATTACAATACCAAAACTTCTATGTGTCTGTATATTTATCTTTACCATATAGTATTATATTTTTATATAGTTTCCTCTTACTGTCTACCATACTTCCATTTCAATTTGAAAGAATCCCTTTAGCATTTCTTGTGGCAGTTTTCATGGTGATGAACTCCTTTAGCTTTTGTTTCTGGGAAAGTCTTAATTTCTCCTTCAGTTTTGAAAGATTGTTTTGCCAGATACAGTATTATTTGTTGGCAGTTTTCTTCTTAGTTCTTTGAATATATCACCTCACACCCTTCCTGCCTGCAGGATTTCTAGTGAGAAATCTGCTAATATTCTGGAGTTTTCACAAAGAGACATCGTTGTTAAATCAGTATTTCCATGGAGATATGAGAGCCCGGAGCACCCTTTTCTGCCATTTTGCTGACATCAGTCAGATGTGTTTTAAAAATAACAATTTCATTTATACGTCATACTAGTTTTATTATGCTCTTTTCTGTAAAACATGCATAAAGAAATCAGACCTCCTTCTATATATTCTAGCAGAAAAGGATTTAATCCAGGAATTAGCTGATTACATATTTTTGCATTTTTTATCACGTTTCTGAATGATCTAGAGTCAGGTGGCCACAGGTAGATCATTGAGTTCTAAAAGACATCTTTATAGCCGAGATGACAAATATTTTTCTATCTCCCTTATTACTACAACTGCTTCTTTGAATTTAAAAAGCTGGTGACTCAGCACTGCAATACTGAACTTAGCCAGTTCTAATCTCTCATGTCTTCAAAACGCAGATAATATTTTCACTTTTTTGTATTTCCCAAATTTCATTAATATTTTCCAATTGAAATAATCCACTCACAGATGTTAGCTATATGAAAGACTTGACATTTTTGTCTGTACTTTTCCACCCCAGCCATTTACAAATGGGCACCAAATCAAATGAAAAGAGAAATTTAGTGCCAGGTGACCACACATACCCCAGACCACCCTTTGGAGTAGGTAGTATCCAAATACATCCTTCTCCTCATAAAGGCAAAAAGTAATGTGCTTATAACCAAATAATAATTCCTTTTAAATACAAAATTCCACTCCTGTTCTTCCTTTCCTCTAGTTTTGTCATAATCCCATCGTGACTTAAAGGTCGTGTAATTAAATATGAAGTTGACTAGCAAAAACATCCGCAGAGAATGTTCCATGCTCCACTTATACCTAAGATATAGAAAACTGTAATGAAAGTTGCTTCAACTCACCAAGAAGAAAAAGCTGTGTGAACTAAAACAAGACAAAATAACTTTTTGGAACCCATCAGAAAGTTTCTGTCATAGGTCAACCGAATAGCCTAAAGTTGATAGGGCAGGCCAACTCAACACGATGTAATAATAGTATGGGCACACCTGTGGCAGGGACTATGTAGAAATGATGTTGGGAGCATATAAACTGCCAGGAAGAAGTCATTGAAACTTTTTAGCATATTGTTAAAAGCTGAGAGTGGACTGGCAGGGCAGTTTAGAATCCCTGACAGCCATAGACATGAGTGCAGTTTGCATCCACTCACAAGCTGTTCTTCACAGATCTCCAGTGGAATTCATGACAAGATAGGTATGACAACAAAAATGCATTACATTTTTATCATCACAAAACTTTAGCATTAATAACAGTACTATCATTGTTTGGACATTACTACCTGAAATGCAGACTTAATAATTTATTATCCATTTCATTTCTAAGACTAATTCATTTGTTCTCTGTGCCAAATATATAATTAAGAAATGTTTACTGAGAACACAAGTACAGGTTTAGAAAGCCCATTGTTTGCTGAGTGATGGAATAATTAACTCTGCACGTTTCATCCTAGGCAATCCAAAGCTGACAAATCTTAAGCATGAAGAACCTAATATATATATATATATATATATATATATATATATATATACACATACATATATATACATATATATACATATATATATACACATACATATACATATACATATATACATATATATGTATATGTATATATATATATGTATATGTATATATATATATATATATATATATACATATATATATGTATTTATATAAAATAGACCATATCAGATTTAATTACACTCTGTTTTACCTTTGAAAGTTGTTACAAGAAAAAAAGTATAAAGTATTGTTATAGTTATTTATTTGGAATATTTTTACCAGCATCAAACATCTTTAGGTAATTAGATTTATCAAAGATTTTTACATGAAAATGAGAAATAAAGATAAGTTAATGAGTTCAATATGCAATTAACCTTAGAAGCATTACCTAAGCTTTCGAATCTACCCCAGAACATGTTCAAAAACATTTTACTTCACTATTTTTTGTTTAATGTATCTTATATCTTTAATTAGAAATCAAAATTTAACATTTAGGCCTATAATCTTTATATGTTCTAGGTCTGTGTTTGATACTGCTGATAAAAAATGAATGATATCAATTCACAAATGGCTTAATAAGTCAAAATGTGCCAAACCCCACTTGAGTTTAGTTATATGATGTGTAGCTTTTCTGGGAATAAGAATTTTGTATTAAAAGGAAAAGATTTCTAAATGATATCAATTATAAAGATAAAAGCATAAACCAAAATGTGTTTGTGGAGTGTTTCATATGTAATCTCCATGACAACGAGCCCTTGTAGGTTTGGTTTTACTCATCATCGCATTCCCAAGTGTTTGTATGGAAGTTGCTCTATAATTGTTTTGTAATGAAATGGTAATGAAGAAAAAAATATAAATATGTACAACTATGTCAAAAAGTTTCTCTACTTTATGAGATATGCTATTTCTGTTTGAGAGGAAAGGAAATAAAATAGGGAAAACAAAACCACATGTTGAAGACCCAATATGCCTGTTTGTAAATATTTTTCTCAGTCAATATTCACATCAACATTATGTGGAAATTGTTGTCTTGATTTTCCAGGAAAGTAAAGCAAATAGTACTGAAACAATGTAACCAAGATTTCACAGGTAGAAAAACAATCATCCTGAACATATTTGCCTGAACATATTTTCCAGGGTTAGTTGTTTGGTTCTCTCTTAGAACTTAGGCCAAGACTATACTGACAGAACTAGCAAGCATTAGGGTATGTCAATTTGGTCATTCTAATCATTTCTTTTCTCTATGACTATCATTAATTATGTATACAACCGTTTATTAATGAGCAAATTATTAAAACTTTAATATGTATTTCATTTTTTAATTGTATTAATCTTGAAATTTTACTTGCAGAGACTATGGTCTTTGTTCATAACTGCCTAGGATTCTTATATTCTTGCCACAATCACCAAACATGGTTTCCTAAGAAATGAAAAGCATGGGATACTCCAACCAAATGCATTCACTTAATTGGTAGTTACAAAATAGTCATCACAGCAAAGCCTTCTGATGTGAATTTTTCCCATCTCTGTACCTAAAGAGGAATGATACGAACGAGTTATCATGAAAATCAAAGATTCTCTCAACCTCTCTCTCTCTTTCTCATCTGAGTACTGATATAATTGATACTGGGCCACAGACTGAAAATGCAAGGTCTTTTTATAACCCTTATGTGGTGAAGTAAGTATCTTCTAGGTGTGTATTCTTCCATGAAGATTATGTCTCTTGAAATCAAGGACCAGTAAATGTGCTGAATCATTTTATCCATTCCTTACAACAATCCACGAGGTAAATGTATGGGCAGGCCATATTATCTTGATAATACAAATGTAAATCTGAGACATGCATTTCAACATATAATACTGAAAGTTTCATTTCATCATAAAGGGTCATCACCAGGATGATGAAAAGTAAAGTTCTAGCTATAGGTAACTTTTCAGGAATAACTGATGACTTTTATGACTCATCTAGATAAAGGAGAAAAGCTCCTACATAGGGAAGTGATATAACAAGACAACCATATTAACCCATTTCATAAATAAAGTAACCAGTGCTGTGGCACATTTTACAGAGATTTGCCTGGTTTTGACGTTATTTTAAAAATCATTCTGTTAATAATAATAACTCTCAAACAGTAAGGATTTACTCTATGCAAGCCTCTGGGCATAGTGCTTCATGCTTATTGTTACATTAATCCTCAGAACAGTCAGTTTCATTATGTATTATAATTACTCATTTATAGTCAAAAGAAACTGAAGAAGAATAAAAATCACATAACTTGCTTAATATAACAGATTCAGTAAATGGTGGAGTTAGAAATTAAATGATTCATTTTCTTGATTGATTCACTCTTAACCACTTTAGTATGTATGCTACCATTGAAATTATGTTCATTGGGATGATAATACATGTAATACTGGAGTACAATTATTTAAAGCTTCTAAATTCTAAATTTGGGAAATATTTTATTGAAAATATTACTTTAATGACATAAAATGTTATTAGACTTTATATTAATTTTAAATACCAAAGCCCTCTGTTAAAAGTGATACCATTATTTGACATATAGGTATTGATGCACAAATACATTTTCACATCACACCTATCATAATTCTTTTCATTGGAAAATCCTATCATCACTTTCTTCTCTGAAGAAAATAATTGCACAACTCATTTTTTTTGGCTGCTTAATAGCATTTTTAATAATATTACTCTTCATATTATAGACCATAAATAAATATTTAGCATAGATGATATAGCTGTCTAATATGTTGCTGTATAAGATTATTAATAAACATAAAATGAATTGATAGGTTTCATTCATCTATTAAACATAAAATACATTTAAAATCTATTATACATCCATACTTATATAGTATTACATATATTATAATTATAGAATGTAGATTTATGTTATAAACCATTACTAAGCATCTGTTATGAAATTCATAATAAAATACATTGAGATTATAATTTTTTGTAATATAATTTTATAACATAGGTTTATCTGATCAGCCCTAATTTTATTTTTTCTCAAACCTTAGAAACATGGGAAGTTAAATATTAACTAGTTTGATAGGAGATTTAAAATGCAGTTTGTGCAGAATTTATCATTTATTTCATATATTGCAAGGACAAAATTTAAGAAGAATAATTTCTGAAGGCAAAATGAAAGTTTGGCAGTCTCTCATGTATTTTTCTTATAAAATAGACAACTCTTACTGCAAACAATATAAATCATGGACTTTTTGCATCTTTGTAAAAATGATGCACATGTAAACAAATAAAATATCAAAACATATAAATAAATACAGAGAATAAAGTGATGGTTGCCAGAAGGGAAGGGATTGGGGGGGCTGGGTGAAAAAGGTAAAGGGATTAAGAAAAGTACAAATTGGTAGTTACAAAATAGCCATGGGGATGTAAAGTACAGCATAGGGACTATAGTCAATATTTTATTAACTGTCAATAGTGCCAGGTGGGTACTGGACTAATCAGGAGAATCACTTCATATACTATATAAACATCTATCCATTATGCTGTACACCAGGAACTAATATAAAATAATGTTGAATATGGAAAATAAAATTTAAAAAAGAAGATACTGGACACTGTTTCTGATACTAGTTGAAATGCCCTTGGTTTTCCCCAAAGAGTGCATATGAAACTTAAAAGTACATATGAAAACAAATAAAAATATGAAAACTTATTTAAATCATTATTAATAAAGCTGCTTTAAAAAAATCTTGCCTTTTGTTTTACCACAATTCTAATTGTTCCCCAGGATTGCTAATGTTGTTTTCTTATTTTAATACCTTTATATTTCATCAGTTGAAGAGATAATAAATGTATGGACATGTGTGTGTCACAGAAAGGTAACTGGAATAACCATTAATAGGTTCTGGGAGAAAAACCTGAACTTACCTCCTTATGCTGATGACCATTCAGTGATGTGATAGGTCAGTAACCAGCTTCTTGCTGTCTGATTTGCAAAACAAACAAACAAACAAAAAACACACAACTATTACTATTACTATTATTACTATTATGTAATCTACTGACTTTATTCAAACGTCACTGATTTACCTAATATATTCTTTATAGAAAAATAAATCTAAAATGTATTATATTTATTATGTCTCATATGTCTGTTTAATCTGGCAAATTTGCAGAGTAATTCTATTTCATAATGACATTTCCTAAGAGTGAAGGCCTGTTGTTTTGTAGATGTTTTCTCAATTTTTGTAATATTGCAGCGTGATTAGTCTCAGGTTATGTATTTTCGACAGAAAGACCACAGATGTGATCCTGAGTCTTTCTCAGTGATTTGTAACCATACGCATATGATAATGATTAGTCCTGCTACTCTCCATACAAACTTTGATCACGTGGTTAAGACAAAGTTTGCCATGTTCCTCCTCTGTGATTTACTATTTTACCCGTTTCTATTAAGTTATATAAATATATGTTGGGAAAGTAAATATCTTGTTACTCCTCAAATGTCTAACAGCTAGTTAGCATCTGTTGTTATTTCTTGCCTAAATCTATTACTGTGATGTACAATTCCATGTATACTTGGGTTAAATTCTGGGCTTTCTATTTTATTGAAAAATAAATCTGTCGGTATGTTCATGTGCCAATACCATACTGTTTTAATTATAGAGGCTTTTTAGTACTTTTTATTATCTAATATTTGGGGTTACATTGTATAGACATTTGGGTGTGTGTGTGTGTGTGTGTGTGTGTAGTGTGGTAGGGTATATTTCATGGCTATTATTGAATATTTAGATTACGTATGAAGTTTTGCATCAAATTTCCTAGTTTCATTATAGTGAATGTTAGTATTTATATTGGGATTGCATTTAATTGATGAATTGATTTAGGGGGAACTGAGTTCTCTATTATATTGAATTATTATATCTAAGAACAAGAAAGGTATTTCTACTTGTTCAAATCCACTCTAATGCCATTCAGAAGTGTTTTAAAATTTGACAGATATATTGAATTTTGCATATATTTTGCTAAATTTATTTAGCTTCTAATCTTTCTTTTAAATTGTTATTTTAAGTTTTTTCCCCTCATTATGTCTATATTATTTATGCACTCATATGTGGAGGCTACTGATTTCCTATTATCTCCTGAGAAAGCTTGTAAAAATCCTGAATTAAAAATTACAATCTTGAATATTTAAAATTTGTCTATTGACTTTTCAATTTTTTGAATATTGTAATGGCATTTACAGCTAATTTTAACATATAAGAAAGTTTAGTTTTCAAAGCTTTCTGTCCGTAGAACATTTGTAGACATGACTATTTCAGACTAAGTTCTGAAAATGTGTATATTTTGTCTTCATTTTTCTTCATAAATTGCAAAAAGGTAGGCTGAACACAGCACATTACATTTTTGAGGTATAATAGCTTAACTGGGGTATGGCCTATAGACTCTCCTCTATATTGAAGTATTTTGGTTGGGAATTAACTTAGGATATTAGCCTCCACATCTTGGCCTCTTTACTTACTTTATTGAATTATTTTATTGTTGGAGATAGTTGTATCACTGTTTATCTGGGATTTCCCATATATCTGATTGCATCATATTTACATACAGATCATTTTATTTGCTGTCTTCTTTTTCTTATTCTAATTGGTTTTCTTATTTAATTGAATTGATAGTAGAGATACTGGACACTGTTTCTGATACTAGTTGAAATGCCCTTGGTTTTCCCCAAAAAGTGTATTGAGAATTAAGATATATACACAGATAATCCTAGTAGGAAAATATCTTAATTACCACTCTCTTGTTTTTTTGTGTTTTTTTTTTATTAGAAATGAGTATTGAAGTTTATTTTGTAGCCTATGGAAATATTTATATGGTTTTTTCACTAAGTATTAATATAGTGTGTTACATTAATACAGTTATATAAATAGATTTCTTAATACTGAAATAACTGAATTTCCGAAATAATTTTTACTTGAGCATCATGTATCATTTTCCTGCTGTGGTACTAGATTCTATTCATTTACATTATATATGGAATATTTGCCACAGTATTTGTAAGTGGTATTTATCTATTTTTTTTTTCTTATTTTGTACTGTCTTTATCAGAATTAGGTATCAATGCTATATTTCAGGAACAATTTATAATACAACAGTGCCCCCCTTATCCCGTTTCACTTTCTGTGGTTTCAGATAGCTGCAGTCAACCATGGTCTGAAAATCTTAAATGGAAAATTCCAGAAATAAATAATTCATAATTTAAATTATTTAAATTGCACACCATTCTGAGTAGTGTGATGAAATCTTGCACTGTGCTGCATGGGACATTACTCGTTCCTTTGTGCAGAGTCTCCACATTGTAGATGCTTCTGCCCACTGATCTCTGACTAGCCCTCTAGGAAATCAGATCAACCTTTGGGGTATTGCAGTGCTTGTGTTCAAGTAACCCTTTTTTTACTTAAACCAAAACAAAACAGTACAGATGCTGGCCATTTGAATATGCCAAAGAGAAGCCATAAATTGTTTCCTTTAAATGAAAAAGTGAGTACAGTACAATAAGGTACTTCGAGAGAAAAAGAGAGTACAATCACACAAATGATTACAGCGTATTGTTATAGTTGTTCTATTATTGATTATCATTGTGAATCTCTTATGTACCTAATTTATAAATTATACTTCATCATAGGTATGTATGTATAGGGAAAAACATAGTATATATAAGGTTTGATACTATCTGTGATTTCAGGCATCTCCAGAGTTATTGGAACATACCTCTTCAGATAATGGTGAGGGTCTACTATACATTAAGATTACTTGGCCTTTGAAGTTTAGTAGATTATTTTGTGATACCATCTTGCCCTTTTGCTTTTCCCTGGGGTAGTTTCATATCTTTCTTAATATCTCCAAAGGAAATTTGTGAGTTGTAGTTTTCTGTCTTTAATATGGTTAATTTTGAGAAAATGTATTTTCTTAGAAAATTCTTCAGTCCCTTTAAGTTTTCCTACTTATTTGGTAAGTGACTGATAATATTGGTAAAACTTGTTTTGTTTCAATGTTTCTTTCCCTTCAAAATCTTTTATTATGTATTTTTGTGTATTTTCTTTTTTCCCTTAATTAAACTTTTAGCAATATCTCTATTTATTTACTAGGATCTACACACATACCTGATGGAAGAGGACTAACAATCATCCAAATTTCTTGGATGGATGGATGGATGGAGTAAGTAGCTGGGAATTTGAGAATGCTTCCCTTGGAGAATGGATGAGTGTTGTATACTTGTATGTCTGGAAAAGGGTGTACACAGATATTTGGTGGCCTAAGTGATGCACCATGTTAGGAATTGATTAGCTATGTAAAAATACGTATTTATTGTCTCTATCCAATGGTTAAATTAGTATATCATCACATAAAAGAAAACTACATTTCTAAGCTTTCTTGAAGCAACATTTAGCTAATGCTAATGTAAGTGATATGTACAAATTCCAGGATGTGCCCATAAGAAAGGGCACAGGTTTTTAGGTATTTTCTTCTTAGCTTTCTATTTTCATATTGACTAGACATTGGGTATTGTGTAATAAGCACCCATTTTAGACACTGAAAGTGGTCTTGTGAATAGACCTTATGCAATATGGTAAGCAGTGTCTTATTCTCTGATGTAGTACATACCTTAGCATGAGTGGAGAAATAAATGTGTATTATCCTTTTGTTTTGAGCTATTTTGAACTTTAATAAATGAAATTGTAGGGTGGATGTTATTTTGAATCTACTTTTATTGCTTGACAATGTGCTTGTTCTATGCATACATTGTGTGAAACATAACACTTCGCTAGTTTTTATTATATAACCTAGTCCATTGTGTGAATTTACCACAGTTTATTTAAATATACTATTAACGAGCAATTGACCTGTTTCTACTTTGCAGGATTTCTCTTTTGGAAATGGTGTGTACTCAGCTAATAGATAGATAGGTAGGTAGGTAGGTAGATAGATGATAGATAGATAGATAGATAGATAGATAGATAGATGATAGATAGATAGATATAGCTATAGATATATAATATAGATATACATATTTACATATGTACACATATACACTAGTGTACAATCATTTGGTGATAGGATATATCATAGAATATAATTATGCAAAGTACAGGCTGTCTTCATAAATGTATTGCTTACTTGGATACTCTAGTACAATTCCTATTAATTATTTTTCCCATTTATTTCTATTATCTATCTTCCACTATTCTTCCTGATGTGAAGGTATCATTGATATATTCTGGATATGAGTCTTTTGTTCATTATATGCATTTCAATAAATTCTTCCCTGTTTTTGGCTTGACTTGTTCCACCCCTGTTATTGGTAATTTTAATGAATTGAACTTGAGTGTTTTAACATACCCTAAATTATGAGTCTGTTCCTTAATGAATAATGTTTTGGTGTGTTTAAATAGTCCAAGTTTTTGTAATGTTCCACAAGCTTTAATATTTTTAACGTTAGTTTTAAATTTATAATTCACCTGAGATCAGCTTTTAGAAATATTGTGAGATAAGGATTATGATATTTTTTAAATACCATATGGATATTCCGTTCACTCAGGACCATTTCTTAAAGAGCCCATCCTTTTCTACTCAAATGCGTGTGGGGGGAGGGGGTTGGAAAAAGCGAGAGAGAAAGAGACTTGTTTCTAAATGTTCTCTGTTGTCTGTTTCATTTCTCAAAGTAGTTTTTCACTTTTCTACTACTATATTATTTTATATAATATTATTATATACAACTATATTGTTTTATATTAAAACTGCTGTTGTAGCTTTAATATAAGTTTGACTTCGGTTCGATTCTGTAGTGGAAGACTCTCACCGTTTTCCTTTTCCTTTTTTCAAGATTTTCTTGACTATTCTTGGGTTTTTGTGTTTCCAGAGAATATTTGATGCATTTTGTTCTTTCTAATCTATTGGGGGAGAATTTCAGTCATTAACATTTGAAACATTGTGTCTGTTCCATCCACACTCTTCTCTTTGGATTCTAATTACAGATAGTTTAGAATCTTTCCCTCCCCCCAATGATAGTTATGCTTTTTTCTCTGTTTCTTTGTTTTTTCTTTTGGTGTTTCTACTGTACCTAATTTGTTGTTGAACTCAACAATTTACTTCGTAATTTTTGCTATTGTTTATAGCTCTAGAATTCTCTTGATTTTTCATGATTTCCAGTTTACTACTAAAATTCACCAAATTAATATTCAGCTCTTTGCAACTATTAAACAAGTTAATTTTAAAACTCATGTCTAAAAGATTTTTTTTTATAATTTCTGTGCATCTTCCTCTTTTGCTTGTTTTTTCTCTCAATTTCCACCTAGTTATTGTATACCCACAATCATTTTGCGTGCTTTTGTTTTTTAATGACAATCCTTGTATAAGAAAAATTCTAAATAATCCAAAATTCTTGGTGATATTATTTTCTACTTGAAAGGATTAACTTTTGCCTCTAGTTAGCAGTTTGCAAGGGATAGTTATCTTAATCCAATCAGATATTGAATTTATTTGAAGCTGGATTTTATTCCTTTTAAAGCCTTATTTATTTTTAGCTTGCTCTTACTCTTATGCCAGAACCTTTGAATCTTCAAAGGAAAGCCTGGAGTATTTACAATAGTCCCTTTTCCATACTGGCTCCTTAAACCAGTTATATATTTTTCTTTCTTTTTTTTTTTTTCTCTCTTTTTTTTTTTTTTTTTTTACTTGCAGCACTTGAACCTCCTAAATATCCTCTTCTTATACCGATTGCTTCCAAATCAATAAAAGCCATACCAAATGTCTTAACTTATAGCTTTCATTCTCATTAGTAACATGCTCCCCCAAGTCTATGATCGTCTTCTAATGATTCCAAACTAATTTATTTCATTTTTTATTCCCAGTTTTAAAGTTGTTCTTATAAGGAAAATTGATCTGCAACAAGCTAGCCCAACATTTCTGAAAGTAAAATCTGTATCTACAATCTATATGCTAGTGTTATTTGGGTTTTCTTCGCTTGAAGATGTACATAATTCCAGACAGTGCCAGATAATTGATAAAGTTTTAGAACAAATTATTTTCCAAATAACTGTTCTTATGTTGAGAAACTATAATGATTTGTCTCTGTGTTAGAGATTGAAATCCTCATCTTTGATCACCCGATGCTATGTGACCTAACATACATATCTCAATGGGGTGTTATATCCAGAAGCACTTCATTATCACTTGGAGTTAGAAGCGGTTCCTGAAAACACACTTCATATGGATTTTATTATTCCTATGTGAGAAGTTACTTATAACTAGTAAATTTATAAGTAATTTTTTAAATGAGTCTATTTTACAGAATTGTGTACCAATGCCAAAAGGCTGACGATTGTATTATTACAGCTGAGCCCGGGAGTGTCATTAAAGCTCAGTCATTCATGAACACCCTCTCATTGTTCAGAACTTCAGGTTGGATATTACATTGGCCAGTTGTATAGGACGAAGAAATGGGCTGCTGTGTAGTAACCCATGATTTCCATCAGTTGTTTAGGGAATGGGGAGGGGTATGACACGATAGGATTAATAATTAAAGGATATGTGATAGAGAAGTTTGGAAAAGAGTTCTGTTGAGGAAATCTTCAAAAGAGGTCTAGAATGTCAGAGTACTTATATCTCAAAGGAATTCTCACCAAAATACTATAATACAGAGATGGCTTTAATAATTGTGTGAGCAATCTGTGCATGACATTTACCCCAGTGTTTCTTTAATGGCCCCACCAATAGTGGCCATAGTGACAGAGAATAAAAACTACACATGGACTCAATCTTCAGATCTCGCTCTCACTGGGGCTGAACTGGCTGCCACCAGTACCAAATTCCCAGCTTGATACATAAACCCCTGGGGTGAGGCATATTGCTCAAATTAGACCCCTGCTAATCATGAAGATTGCTGTAACTTATTCACACTGATTTAAACATTTATTCTCTATATTCCCCACCTAGCATAAATTTTCCATGACACCATCCTTGTACTTAATACTTACTCGCCAGTACATTATAATATACAATGTTGCTCCTAAATTAGAAACATTTCACACTTACAGATTTTACCACCATTTCCATTGTCCAGAGTGGCTCGCCTTGTACAATGATGGAATAGTCTTTGAAGACATAGCTATGTCACTAGCTGGGATACAATGCCATGCAGTGTGGATATACATGGTAGGATGCATCTGTAGGATGTGCTGTCTGTTCTGAACCAAAAAAGAAATGGCTCTATTTCTTCTATAAATTGAACAAAGAGTTCAGGTATGAATATTGACCCTCCCCCAATTATCATTAGAAAATTCTTCCTATGCTAAAAATGCTAGGCTCTGCTTTATTGACATTCCATAGTACTTAAGAAAGAAATGTTTTCATCAGTATTGTAATTGATTTGGAAATAATCTGACCATTTAAGGATTCCTCAAACTGCTTGCTGAGGTGCAAAACACAAAAGTGGTTACTGTCTCATACGGTTGATTTTAATGATCAGGAAGAATATATTAATAGTTGTTAGTCCTCTAAGGGAAAGAACATGTGAGAAATTGAGACTTGAAAATTGAAAATATTTGAGTAATTACTTCCATGATTAGAGAAAAACAATGGAAGAATAAATCAAACCGTATAGTTAAGACCACTGAGTCTATAGATTCTTTAGGACTGAAGCCTAGTTCTCTTTGACAGTTAAAACAAAAGAAAAAACAGGTAACCTAGACCCCTGGTAGGTTGTCAAGGAATCTGATTTAGATAGCTTTTACCATCAGTAACACCTTGTAATCAACTTCATAAATGAGAAAAACAATTACCAACCATACTTTCTTCCTTGATGTGATGTGTATTTGTTTACATGAGTTACTTTTTCTTCCTTTTTCTCCATTCTCATGACTTTATTAATTAACATATATTGTGTTGATGATATTTAACTTTAAATTTCAGAATAGAGTATATAAATTTGGTATTGTAACTACATGAGAGGGATGATAGACCCAAAGGTCCTGGACATCCAGCTGAACACTGCTGGGTACACTTACATTGGGTAAACACTGGGTGGATTGTAGTGAACATTTGTCATTTGTTATCGCCTAAAACCCAGCATTTCCAAACTACAATCTAGGAAATGTACAATCCCAGTATTCCTTGTAGCTAAAATAGGCAAGTAACTTAGGTTCTTTCAATCAAATATACCTTCAAGAGCCTTTCAATTGGCTATGAGAAGCACAAACAAAAGAGGCTTTAAGGGATATCAACTTTAATTTACGTATAAGAAAGAAGAGATACCATGATTGCAGTTTTATCATGATTCTTGTTAAGTGTTTACTGGTGTTGACTCTGTGAATTACCTACACTCTTTTAATATATAGATTCTGTTATTCGTAAGAACCCTGAGCAATATTGGATTAATGGTTGGTTTCTTCTTGAATTTTTTCTCTAACCTACCTTAATATAATGCAGACATGACAATAATTGAGAACAGTTTTCATACAACAATTGTTTGTGAGTAATAATTTGTCTTAGTGTTTAAAAATAGTGATTAACTTATAAATAAAGCATATACCAATGCAGCTCTCAGATTCGGGGTTTGGTATTACTTTGTTATGTTAAAAATAGTAAATACTCTCAAATAATGGGAACCAATTTAAATATATTATTTACATTTAAATACTCTTACATGTTGGCTAGTCATTTCAATGGAAAAGAAGAGTTGTTAAAATGAGTAATTCTTTATATAGAAACTCTTCCCTATGTTTTTATAATGTAAAATTTCCACTAGAATAAAAAAAAGTACCATAGGATATATTTTTCACTTAGTGTTTAAATTTAGAGCAATGTACTCTTTATTTTATGTATTATTTTGCATTCCACTTTTAATTATTCTATACTTTGATAAAATATCATTTTTTGTGTTGTGATACTAAACAAGTAAAAAAATGTGTTATATTTATATCTACCTTGATTTTGTAGATATATTTATATAATAAAAAGATCTATTAATTCATAGTCAGCATGTGGCTAATGATGTATACCAATATTTTGTCTTGCAAACCTTTTTCTTAACCATTTTTTCTTATTTTGTTTCTATTTTCCTCTATAAACATTGTTTTAGGTTTTATTTTATTTTTTCTTTTGGATTTTTTTTTTTTTTTTAATTTTTAAAAAGCATTTTGATAGTTTTCCTTCAAAATCTTAATTCACTTAAGAATGTGGCTACCTTGAAAGGAAGCTTATTTATCTTTAAAACACCATTTTCTTGTATCTTTGGTGAATAGTGTTTGTTTTGAATTAATGAATTTGAATGAGTTTCAAAAACTTTCTTAGTAAATATTGTGATGCGGTGTAATTGTGTTGAAATATCTCTATTTCTTAATAGAAATTCTTAGAGCACAGAACATAGATAAGTTCCATATGATCAGGATTATATAAATCTTGTTAATTTTTTTTTTACAATGCCTGTCTGCAATATTTGTTACATAAATTAGTTGATGAATAATTGTAGAATTACTAATTAGTTGTAAATATATATTTAAAATTTCAAACACTAAAATCTTTGTTCTTAGATAAGTATCTCTCAAATATTTCTAGTGAAGTGCTGTTAGCAGCAATAAATATAAAACGACATTCCTTGTGCCCTCCTCAGTTCTCCATTTGGAAAATTGTCCCACTCTTACTCTATTTTAAAATGTAAATAGATTTTTGACATTGATTTCTTTATATATCTGTGTTTCATTTATGTGGAAAAAACCTGTTTTCCTAATTTTTTGAAGGGAAAAATAGAATCAATACCTCTAATATGCCTGACACACTGTCTCTGAGCCAGCTCCATTGTGGTGCAGACCCATGTAGACCCCTGACCCATCCCCACTCCATTACCTACACTTGAATAAATAGGGAAACAACTCTGCCTTTGCTTTAGAATATTTATGGAGTACTTTTGTACAGGCTGTCTTGGTGTTTGGAACTACTCTGTTTTAAATGTAAATAAACGTGTTTATCCAAATTGCCATGTACTATGTATAACATAAATTTGCAGGTATGAATCTGAGTATGATCATAATAAGCACCTGTCTGCATTTTTATGTAAATTAGAATGTAATTCATTTCCTATCATGTTTATCTTTGATAATTAGAGGTTTTTTTTCATTAATTTTATTCAAAATAACTTAAAATATTTACTTGGATTTTGAATTAAATTAGTTGACTTAGAGCTAGGTTCTTGTTCATTAACCCAGATATATTTTGTTATTATAAGGTGGATACCTTCATATCTTCAAATATTGTGAACATAACTTTTTCTTAAATGGAATAGTCAGTGGAATTTCTTATAAGAGGAAGGGAGAAGGAGGAAGAGAGTGAAACAGGAGGGAGAAAGACAGTTTTACTTTCAGAAATTATATTATCATTATTTAATGCTCATTTTTCATCCCAATGATTCAAAACACTTTAATATGTGATTCAGGTAAAAGTTCCATTTTGTTTTTGAAGTTCTATATCTCTAGATGGGACATTCACCTAAATAAATACATTTCTATGTATTTATAAACTAATTGAAGGAAAGAAAGGTACTGAATTTCTAGTCCTGCTCAGTATCAGTTATCTTGTAGTCATATAATAAATGTTTTTATAAACTGAAAGAATGAATTTATTTCTGTGGAGTTTCAAATTCATTCATGTGACCATTTGCCTGTGCAGAGACAATTTAGTGTTTTTAGGCTTTTAACTTATCTACTCTTCCTGATGTTTCATTCATTTGGTCACTTGACAAATATTTATTTACTGAGTGCTATAATATGCCAGGCTTCCTATTTCTATTCTGTAGCAAAGAAAGATAGTACATGAGATAAATGATAGAGCAACATGTGTATTTTGAACTGAGAGAAGTACTAAAGATAAAATAAATTTGGAGAAAATAAGTGTTGAGGAAGGGAATCTTTATAGAGAGCGTCAAAAAACTTCACTGTTATTGAAATTGCAACCTAAAGGAAATGAGTAGATGAGCCATGTTTCTATTGGGAGTAAGACTTCTCAACAGAAAAAGGACAAGAGGAGAGACCCTGTGAAGGAAGGATGCTGAGCCAATTCAAGAAAAGCTGACGAGATGCAATGCTGGAGCCATATAGGGAATATGCGTTAACTCAAATAAGTAACAGGACACTGCACTTTGTGAGGCCCTTTTGATCATTAGAGGAATGGGGAATTTACTCTGAATGGTATAAGAAACTGCTGGGGGGTTTTGAACAGGAAAGTGGCCCAATCTGATTTATATTTTTTTCTAACTTTATTGAGGTATAATTGACCCCCTCAAAAAATTATACAAATTTAAGGTGCACACATGATGTTTTGATATATGTATACATTGTGAAATGTATAACTTGATTACCACAATCAAGTTAACTGACATATCCATCTCCTTACATATTTATGATTTATATGTGTGTGTGTCGGGGTGGGGAAGAACACTTAAACTTTCTTAGCAGATTTCAGTTATTCAATGTGGTGTTATTAACTAAAGTTACCATGCTGCACATTAGATCTCTAGAATTTATTCATCCTGCATAACTGAAACTTTGTACCCTTTGACTAAGTCTCCCCATTTGCCCCACCCCCCAGCTCCTGGCAATCACCATTCTACTCTCTGCTTTTCCGAATTTGACTTTTTTAGATTCCACATGTAAATTATATCATAGATTTTTGCATGTGGCTTCCAATTTAAATGTAACAGGATTACTCTACCTTCTCTGTTGAAAATATGTTGGTAGCAGGCAAAGGGTGGAAACAAGAACAGTTAAGCTGCTAGCACAGTGGTCTACTTGAAATATGGGTGGAGAAAGGAGGTAGTCAGAAGGGGCAGATACAATGTATTGCATGAACCAATTTACACACATTTTCCTAATTATTACTTCCTAATTATTCCATATACTCCACCCACCTTGCTTACAGCCCATCACTGTCTTTTCTCATGCTCTTTACAAACAAGAAATACTCACTTGCTTCTCTAACAAAGCTATCAGTCAAGGCCCTTCTAAAAAAGAAATATGTCCACAAAGTTTTCTTGATTTCTCTCAAACCTACCACCCTCCATGGTACAATTTGTTCTGTCAAGTATTGACTTCTAAGCACTAAACTTGCAAGATTCCCAGGACTATACAATTATTTCTAATCTTTAGAAAAATCCTCCAGAGAAGAGAAAATTCCTGTCCCCATATATAATGTTATCTAAAACACAAAGATTAAATGATGTTTCAGAAAGTGCCCAACTAATAAATACAGTCTTAGCTCCTAAAGCCAGTGCTGTTAGGCTTCAAAGATCAAAAATTTTTACCCTGCTACGTAGTCGCTTTATGTATAATTTACATCGTCGTATGTGATAACAGCAACAGCAACACTTTCTGTTAACGTAACCAACACAAAACTACTTAATGCAGAAATTTTGTCACTCACCTTGATTATTTTCAGATTGATCATAATATAGAATTAATGTTTTATTATGTTAAATTTCTCCTTTTGAAAGAGAGATAATACCGATGTGTATTTTGATAACATTCTTATAGTTTATTCTCCTCCTAAAGAACCTACACTATTTTGCTCTACTCCTTTATTACAAGTATGTTTTCATCTCTACCTTAGTTCTGTTTTTCGCCTTAATATAATTTAGCTATTTTAATAATATAAAGTAATTTAAAATCTCTGATAGAGATAAGTTGATTTAAAACAAGTTAAATGATTAAAAATTACTAAATTAGCCCACTGTGTAATTTAATTTATTTCTCCACTGCTTAAATTAGGATTAAAATTAGTATTTATGATTAGGATTAAATTTTTGTATTTGATCATATAATAACATAAATTTATACCAATTGTATAGTGTATTTTGAAAGGTTTATGGTTAACACCTAAATCACTGTTATAATATCATAGAATTATAAATATGATTATCATTGCTATTGTGAGATTATTTTAAACTGATGATTATAGAGATTCAAAATATAAGATACTAATTATGTCGCATTATTTTACAATTTCACTAATTGAAATATGTGTGAAATTTGATGAAATATAGTTAGGCAGATATTAGTAGAATTGAACTTTTCAAAATGAGTAAAGACAAGAATTTGTTTCTAGAAGAATCCCTACTAATGGCATGTCCTGTACTGGAGAAATATTAAATAGTTTTTGGGAAATGCTAAAAGCCACCCAGGTTTTACTATAGTTACTGAGCTTTAAAATATTGTGTTCCAAAGATCATTTTCAATTTTTTTCTACAAATATATGTTAACAGGGAACATTTTTAAATGCATAATAAAAAGAAATATCTTTGAGATACATATGAATATTTTATTTCTAATCTTATCAAATAATTAAATTTAAAATGAATGTCTCCTTCAGATCATCAGATTTATGGAACATACATATGATTCAGTGCTGAAAGAGTTTATCATTAAAAGGGCAATTTTGGTTGGTCAGGCTATTTCTTTATCTGTCCAACATTTCATTAGCTCTTTTGGCATTGAGAGAACTTGACAAAGTTCTGAAGAACTGAGAAAAGTTTATATTCCTTATATATTTTAATTATTTTAAATAAGGAAGTCATAGAAGACACCTTATTAGGTTTTTCTCTATTTTTTGTCTAAAATTTCAATCAGCTTAATTTTGAAATATTCGCATAATTTTTGTAGATGTCTTACAGTAGTATTAAAACAATAACATTAACCTTACTATATGAAAGTAGACTTTTTTTTTTTCCTTTAAAAGTGTGACACTTTGAAGTGTTTGGGACCTAAAAATTAATGCTCAGAAAGCCAACTGTCATCATTTGTAACACTATTTAATATACTAAACATTGATGTCTGGAAAACATAGTCCCTGAGTTTTAATAAATTTCACTGACCAAACTTCCTCTTTATTGTAATCAACTCAAAATACATTTAAGTGTATTCTACATACTATGGGCAGGGTACTTTAGAGAATATAAGGATAAGTGTAGAAATAATGCACAATTTATTCCACATTCTTTTTTGAAATGAACAAGAGTGTAGAGGATAGGCCAAAGACCAATGCATATACTTTTTATAATAAATACATACATACAGACAGACAGACAGACATACAATAAAATATACATTAAATAAGAAAGAAAAATATGTTTCAAAAATACTACAAGACAAAAAAGTCATAGTTGAAACAAAAGTCAAAATGAAAATGAAAGAAATGTTTGTGCAAAGAAACGAATGTAACACATAGGACAAATGCCCTAAATCTGTGATACATGAACCATGTCTTCATCTTCAATGCAAAACAGCTAAACACGATCAGTTAGAGAATTCATTGTTTAGTATGTAGCAGTATCCCAGTAAATCAAAAGAAAAATGTTTCCCTTCATTCTTATATGTAAAAAAAATCTTGTAGTTACATCTTTATGAAGGGGCGACTTAGTGATTTGGGGACTATAAACAGTGACATAATCTAACAGTTAGAATCACAACGATTTTCATATGGCTTCTGTTAATGTATATGTGCTTTTTGTCTTTGTTGTAGTTGTTGATTTGTTTAAACCTTTATCATTTAAAAATTAAATCCTCATTCTATTCCCTTCTAGATAACTACTACTCTGCTTTTTATCTATATGAATTTAAGTATTCTGACTACCTCATATATGTGGATTATACAGTATTTGTCCTTCATGTCTAACTTATTTCACTTAGCATAATGTTTTTAAGATTCAACCATGTTGTAGCATGTATCAAAATTTCAATTATTTTAAGCCTGATTAATATTCCATTATGTGTATATGCTACATTTGGTTTATCTATTCATTCAAAAGTGGGCATTTGTGTTGTTTCCACCTGTGTGTTAATATAATGCTGCTAAAACCATTGTTATACATATATCCATTTGAATCCATGCTTTCAGTTTTGTGGGGTATGAACCTACAAGTGGAATTTCCAGATCATATGGTAACTTTATGTTTAATTTTGTGAGGAAATGTCATATGTTATTCACTGAGGCTACACCATTTTACACTCCCATTAGCAATGTACAAGGGTTCCAATTTCTCTACATCCTCACAAACACTTGTAATTTCTTTATTACATTTTTTATAATATCCTAATATGCCTCAAGTAGAATCTCATTGTGGTTTTGATTTGCATTTGTCTAATGATTAGAGCTGTTAAGCATCTTTTCATGAGCCATTTGTGTATCTTGGAAGAAATGTCTATTTAAATATTTCGTTTTCTGGTAAGACTACGTCTCCATTGTTTCTTTGCCTTTTTGTTGTTGTCTATTATTTCTGTGTGGTGATATTCTATGATTTTCCCCTCTGTTTCTTCTTTTGTTGCATTATGTATTTCAGTTCTGGATTTTTTTTTTTTTGAGGGTTACCATTAAGTTTATGTAAAAGAAAGTTTCATATTTAGAGTATTCCATTTTCTTCAGCATGCTTACTTTCTCCATTCCCATATTCCATTCAGGCCTTTACTCTCCTCACTTTTATATTTTGGTTGTCACAAGTTATCCCTATTTATGCTGGTCAAATAGCCTCCTTTGGTATTTCTTGTAGTGCAGGTCGTGTATTAGAAAATTCCCTCAGCCTCTGTATGTCTGGAAAGGTCTTTATTCCTCCATCATATCTAAAGGATATCTTTACTGGATATATTATTCTTGGCTCATAATTTCTCTCTTTCAGTAGTTTGAACATTTGATTCCACTCCCTCCTGTCTTGTAGAGTTTCTGCTGAAAAATCTGATGATAATCTAATGGGCTTTCCTTTGTAGGTTACCGTCTTCTTTTCCCTGGCTGCCTTGAGGATTCTTTCTTTGTCGTTGATTTTAGACAGCTTCAATACAATGTGCCTTGGAGAAGGCCTGTTGGGATTGAGGTAATTAGGTGCTCTATTTGCTTCTTGGATTCGATGGGAAGTTCTCATCGACTTTTGTTTGAATATACTCTCTGTTCCCTTATCTATTTCTTCTCCTACTGGTTTGTCCATTGTTCTTATATTGCTCATTCTGATGGAGTCAGAAATTTCTTATAGAGTTCTTTCATTTACTTTAAGTCTCAAGTTTCTTCTTCCATCTGTGTCATTTCCAGTTTTCTATCTTCTATGTCAATGATTCTTTCCTCCATCTGGGTAACTCTACTACATAAGCTGGCTATTCATTCTTTATTTATTTTATTGAGTTCTTAATCTCCAGAAATTCTATTTGGTTCTCTTTTTTTTTAAATTTCAATCTCTTTGGTAAAATGTTCATTTTGTTTTTTTATTGTGTTTCTGACAATAGAAAAAAAATAATGTGACAAGGAGCTGGTTCTTTGAAAAGATTAATAAAATTGACAGACCCTTGGCTAGACTCTTTAAGATAAAAAGAGAAAAGACACTAATAAACAAAATCAGAAATGAAAGAGCAGAAGTTATCACGGATGCCACAGAAATACAAAGGATCATCCAAGAATACTATGAAGGACTATATGCTACCAAATTCAATACCTAGAAGAAATGGACAACTTCTTAGAAACATAGAGCTTTCCTAGGATGAATCACGAAGAACTGGAAAATCTAAATAGACCGATCAACAGTATAGAAATTGAATCAGTCATCGGAAACCTTCCTGAAAGCAAAAATCTGGGACCAGATGGCTTCATTAGTGAATTCTACCAAACCTTCAAAGAGGATCTAATACCTGTCCTACTCAAACGCTTCCAAAAAATTGAAGAAGAGACAATACTCCCTAACTCATTTTATGAGGCCAACATTACCCAGATACCAAAACCTGGTAAGGATAACAAAACAAAAACAAAAAAATTAAAATTACAGACCAATATCTCTGATGAATACAAATGCAAAAATCCTAAACAAAATTTTAGCAAATCGAATGCAACAATGCATTAAAAAATTATTCATCATGGCCAAGTGGGGTTCATCCCAGAGGCACAAAGATGGTTCAACATAGGCAAATCCATCAATGTGATATACCACATAAACAAAATAAAGGACAAAAATCATGATTTTATTAATTGATGCAGAAAAAACTTTTGAAAGATTCAACATTGATTTATGATTAAAACACTTAATAAATCGGCATAGAGGAAAATATCCTAAAATAATAATGGCCGTATATGACGAACCCTCAGCTAATATAATTCATGGTGAAAAACTGATGCCAGGAAAACGACAGGGCTGTCCCCTATCACCTCTGCTTTTCAACATAGTGTTGAAAGTTCTCACCAGAGCAATCAGGCAAGAGAAAGAGATAAAAATCCAAATTGGGGATGAAGAAGTTAAATTGTTACTCTTTGCAGATAACATGATACTATATATAGAAAACCCTAAAGATGCCACCCAAAAGCTATTAGAAACAATAAACGAATACAGTAAAGTTGCTGGCTACAAAACCAACATACATAAGTCCATTGCATTCCTATTTACTAAGATTGAAATCTCAGAAAAAGAAAAAAAAAATACCTTTTGCAAATTCAACAAAAAGAATAAAATACCTAGGAATACACATAACCACTTAACCAAGGATATGAAAGACCTACATGCTGAAAACTGTAAGACATTTTTAAAAGAAATTGAGGAAGACACAAAGAAATAGAAAGGCATCCCATGCTCATGGATTGGAAGAATCAACATAGTTAAAATGGTTGTATTACCCAAAGCAATATATAGATTTAATACAATCCCCATCAAAATCCCAATAGCATTTTTTAAAGAAATGGAACAAAAAATAATCAGATTTTTATGGAACCACAAAAGACCCAAAAGAGCCAAAGCAATCCTAAGAAAAAAGAACAGTGCTGGGGGTATCACACTCCCTGACTTTAGCTTCTACTACAGGGCAACAATAATAAAAACAGCATGGTATTGGCAGAAAAACAGACACAGAAACCAATGGAATAGAATTGTGAACCCAGAAATAAACCCACATAAATATGGACAGATAATTTCTGACAAAAAAGCAAAAACCATACTATGGAGAAAAGACAGCCTCTTCAATAAATGGTGCTGGGAGAATTGGAAAACAATGTGTAAAAGAATGAAACTGGACTGCTGTCACTATATACCAAAATTAATTCAAAATGGATCAAAGACTTAAACATAAGACCTGACACAATAAACTGTATAAAAGAAAACATAGGTACTAAACTTATGGACCTTGGGTTCAAAGAACATTTTATGAATATAGCTCTAAAGGCAAGGGAAGTAAAAGCTAAAATACATGAATGGGACTATATCAAACTTAAAAGCTTCTGCACAGTTAAAGAAACCATCTACAAAATAAAGAGGCAACCAACTGAATGGGAGATTTTTGCAAGCAACGCATCCAAAAAGGAGGTAACATCCAAAATATATAAGGAACTTGTACAACTCAACAACAGAAAAAAAACCCAATTGAAAAATGGGCAGAGGACCTGAAGAAACGTTTCTCCAAAGAGGGCATACAAATGGCACATAGACATGAAAAAATGCTCAACATCGCTAATCATCAGAGAAATGCAAATAAAATCCACATTGAGATATCACCTCACACCAGTTAGAATGACTATCATCAACAAGACAAATAGTAACAAGTGTTGGAGAGGCTGTGGAGAAAAAGGAGCCCTCATACACTGTTGGTGGGAATGCAGACTGGTGCAGCCGCTATGGAAGGCAGTGTGGAGGTTCCTCAAAAAATTAAGAATAGAATTACCATATGACCAGCAATCCCTCTCCTGGGTACCTACCCAAACAATCTGAAAACATTTATCCATAAAGACATATGTGCTCCAATGTTCATTGCAGCTTTATTTACGGTGGCCATGACATGGAAACAACCAAAATGCCCTTCGATAGATGAATGGATAAAGAAGTCGTGGTATATAGATATGATGGAATACTATTCCTTGGTAAGAAGAGATGAAATAGTACCATTTGTAACAACATGGAAGGATCTTGAGATTATAATGCTAAGCGAAGTAAGTCAGATAGAAAAAGTAGAGAACCATATGATTTTATTGATATGTTGTATATAAAACTAAAAACAACAAAAGAACAAGACAAACAAATGAAGAAACAAAAACTCATAGACATAGACAATAGTTTAGGGGTTACCAGAGGGTAAGGGGGGGGGCCCTCTAGAAGAGAGTAAACGGGGTCTAATATATGGTGATAGAAAGAGAACTGACTCTGGGTGGTGAACACACAATGTGAAATATAGGTAATATATTACAGAATTGTATACCTGAAATCTATGTAACTTTACTAACAATTGTCACCCTAATAAACTTTAACAAAAAAATAAAAAACATTTGGTCCTTTTTTAAAAATAATGACATTTTTAGAGCAGTTTTAGGTTTACAACAAAATTGAGTGAAAATTACAGAGATTTCCCATGTATCTCCTGCCCCCAAATATACACAGCCTCCCCCATTATTAGCATCTCCCACCAGAGTGGTACATTTGTTGTAATTAATGAACCTACACTAACACATCATAATTACCGAAGTCCACTTTACCTTAGAATTCACTCATGGGGTTGTATATTCTATGGATTTGGACAAATGTCTAATGACATATATCCAGTCATTATAATACCATACAGAGTACTTTCACTGCCCTAAGAGTCCTCTGTGCTCTGCCTATTTATCCTTCCCCCACCACCCCAATCCCTGACAACAACTGATGTTTTTACTATCTCCATATTTTTGCTTTTTCCAAAATGTCATATAGTTTGAATCATATTTGATGTAGCCTTTTCTGATTGGCTTCTCTCACTTAGTAATATGCATTTAAGTTTCTTCCATGTATTTTTATAATTTGATAGCTCCTTTATTTTTAGCGCTGATTTATATTCCATTGTGTCAATGTACCACTGTTTGTTTATCCATTCACTGATGGTAGGACATCTGGGTTACTTCCAAGTTTTTGCATTTATGAATAGAGCTGCTATATATATCTGTGTACAGATATTTGTGTGGACATATGTTTTCAATTCCTTTGAATAAATACCAAGAAACGTGATTGCTGGATCATATAGCAATAGTATGTTTACTTTTGTGACAAACTGACAAAGAGTCTTCGAAAGTGTCTGGACCATTTGCATTCCCACCAGCAATAAATGAGAGGTCCTATTGCTCTACATCATTGCCAGCAATTGGTGTTGTCAGGGTTCTAGATTTTTAGCCATTCAATAGGTGTGTGGAGGTATGTCCTTGTTTTAATTTGCATTTCCCTGGTGACATAAGATGTGGAGTATCTTTCCATATTTTTATTTGCCAGCTGTGTATCTTCTTTGGTAAGGTATCTGTTAAGGTCTTTGGACCTTTTCAAAATAAGATTGCTTATTTTCTTATTGTTGAATTTTAAGAGTTCCTTGTATATTTTTGATAGCAGTTCTTTATCAGATGTTTCTTTTGCAAATGTTTCTCCCAATCGGTGGCTATCTTCTAATTCTCTTGATACTGTCTTTCACAGAACAGATGTTTTTTAACTTTAATGAAGTCCAGATTATCAATTAGTTCTTTCATGGATCATGACTTTGGTGTTGTATCACCACACTCAAGGTCATCTAGACTTTCTCCTATATTCTAGTAGTTTTACAGTTTTGCATTTTACATTTAGGTCTGCTATCTATTTTCAGTTAATTTTTCTTAAGAGTGTGATGTTTGGGTCTTGATTGATTTGTTGATTGATTGATTTTTGCATTTAGATGTCCAGTTGTTCTAGCACCATTTGCTGAAGAGTATGCTCTTGGCCCACTATTTTTTTTTTTTTAATTGAATTGTAGTTCTGTTGTAGTTGAATTGCACGATTCTTTACATATTAACCCTTGGATATTAACCCTTACTACTGTGTTTCCCTGAAAATAAGACACAACTGGAAAATAAGCCATAGCATGATTTTTCAGGAGACTCATAATATAAAATAAGCCCTAATGTGGAATTGTGGAGCAAAAATTAATATAAGACCTGGTCTTATTTTTGGGGAAATGTGATAGGACTTATTTTATATTACGAGCATCTTGAAAAATCATGGTAGGGCTTATTTTCCAGTTAGGTCTTATTTTCGGCTAAACAGAGTACATACATGGTTTGCAAATATTTTTCACCATCCTGTCCGTTGCTCTTTTACTCTCCTGATAGTGTCCTTCGACAAGTTTTCAATATTATTGAAGACCAATTTATCTACTTTTTCTTTTGCTTTCTGTGCCTTTGGTGACAAATCCAAGAAATCATTTACAAATGCAATGACGTGAAACTTTCCCCTATGTTCTACTCTAAGCATTTTATAGTTTTAGCTCTTATGTGTAGGTTGTGATCAATTTTCTTTTAAATTTTGGTATGGTGTAAGGTTCAGCTTCAAATTTTTAATAGGTAGACCCATTTATTATTATGAAATTTATCTAATTATCTCTAATAATGCCTTTTTTCTTTTATGATTTATTTTGTGTGATAGTAATATAATTATTATGGTTCTTTTATAACTGCATTTTGCATGGTATGATTCTCCCATACTTTTACTTTCAACTTGTTTCTCCTATAGACAGTATAGATTTGGATGTGAATTTTCCAAAAAATAAACTTTGCCTTTTGCTTAGATTGTTAAATCCATTCACTTTTAATATTACTATTGATATAGTTGGATTAACATCTGTTATTTTGCTTTTTGTTTAGTATGTATTGTGTCTTTTTATTTCTCTGTTCCTGTTTTAGTGCCTTACTTTTTTTTAAGTGGTGTTTTCTATGATAACTTTTTAATTCCTTTAAGAATTTTTAAATGCTGACCTTATCAAATGAGACTGTGGAGGAAGTGAAACTCTCATGCATCAGTGATGGGAATACACAATGGTAGAATCACTTAGGAAAACCATTTGGCAATATTTTTTTAAAGTTAAATATATATCCATCAAACGACTCATCCATTCTATTTCCAGATGTTTGACTAAGAGATATAAAGTTATATATACATAAAAAGACTTTTAAACGTCAACATCAGCTTTATTTGTGATAGTCAAAACTGGAAAAAAATCAAATGCACATCAACAGACAAAGGGATAATCAATATCACTCATCAATAAAAAGGAATAAACTGAGAAAAAGATCCTAGATAAGAAGAGTACATTCTGTATAATTCCATTAATATAAAATTCTAGAAATGCAAACTAACTATAGAAAGCAAATTAGTGGTTATTTGAGCACATGAGGTAGGGGTAAGAGAAAATTTTGATGGTTATATAAATGTTCATTATTCATATTGTGTTAATAGTTTCAAAGGTATAGGCATTTGTTAAAACATAGAGTTCCATTTGTTGCATGCCAGTTGTATTGCAATTAAGTATTAAAAAAATAAGTACGTAAAAGTATATCTAAAGTAGGTACAACAATGAAACTAAAAAGTTCTGACAGATGAAAAGGAAAGAAATGTCTTAAAATCAACCAGGGAAGAAAGATTATGTTTAAAAGAGCAAAGTTATTTTGGTAGCTGATTTTGAACATTGAATGGAAGAAGATAGGGAAATACTATCTTCCATTGGCTGGCAGGTATAAGCGAGAAGTGGGGGACTTGCTTAGGTAGAATTCTATAATCAGCAGTTTAGAAAACAAACTAACTAACGAAAAATGCAGACGGAAAGTTCTTTCACATAGAAAATCTTATATGTAGGACAGAGAGAAGGGCAAATGAAGTTGGAGATATAAAAGAGAGTGAAATGTATGTTAACTACATTACAAAATAGAATGATAACCTATCACGGGATTGAAAGAATAGAATTAAAATACATTATATAAATTTTAGAAGAGATAAATTATATCACAGTGTCCTAAGGACCAGGGTGAGAGTAAAAATATAAAAACTGGATGGGAGGTTCCAATAGGGAAAACTGCTATTCTAAAATACTAACTCCTGAATTATTGAAAGTCAAGAAGATGCTGTTTCCTTTGCAACAATATCCAAATAGATATTCAAATTTAATTGTACTCGAGGCATTATATATATATATATATATATATTATATTCACATTATATCATTATATATATATATATTCACATATATATGTATATATATGAATATAAAATGTTCTTATTTGTAATTTAAAAACAGCAAAAGAGAAGAAATAAGAAAAAGTAAATCAGTAAATCAGTTTTATTTTTGGTGGTGTAGAGAGTAATTTTCTTCCAGTTTCTGAAAAAAAGTGAATAAATATATGTTAAAATGATCCACCCTATGACTATATGACTTTACTATGATATTTGTAGATAGTATTTCATTTCAGATAAACTTTCAAAATAAGCTTATATGAAGTGATATATATATATATATATATATATATATATATATATATATATATATATAGAGAGAGAGAGAGAGAGAGAGAGAGAGAGAGAGAGCAAAGCCTGAAAAATATTTGGAGAAAATGAAATTAGGAAAATTCATTAGCACTTTAAATTTTTTTAATATTCTTAAATATATAAACACACACATGTATTGCACATACGTTTTTACACAAATCATTTGCCAACAAACCTTAAGTTTAGTTCTATCAGCTCTATTTTCTTGGCATTCATTTGCTATTATTATTTTAGTTTTAGGAGAATATTGCTCAATATTATATAAATTATAGTGTTAAGGAAAACTTGTAATATTTCTGTACTTCCATTTCCTCAGAAAATACATGTGACCCAGTTTCAGAGCTATTTTTGTTCCAAGTTAACATATAAGAATGAGGAAAGCAAGTAAACCTAGTTTTCGCCCTTTACTCTCTATGACAGATCTGCAAATGATGGGCAAATGAACCCAGGGATTTTACATGGTGTGTGAGTGTCTCTCTATTTTCATGTTAGCTTTATTATTTTATTTTTTGTTCAAAGATATAGTGAAGCAATAGCCACTGATTTTCCAAGGCTATCTTTTAATAATCAAACCCACTTTTAATAGATCAAAGTTTAATTCATTTAATGAAATGGAGAATATTTATATTTAATTCTTGGACAAATGAGAGTTTTCAACACTGATGGCAATGCTGTAGTTTGGATGAAATATTACAATCAGTCCTATTGTGCAGGCTAATCTTCCCTTCGACACTAAATACCTTACACTTGCTTAAATATTTACGACACTTATTGTCTTAGTCGGTTTGGACTACAATGACAGAATACCATATACTGGATTGTTTAGGCAATAAGTATTTATTTTTCACAGTTCTGGAGGCTGAGAGGTCTAAGATAAAGATACTGGTAGATTCAGTATCTGGTGAGGTTGTACCTTACAAATGGCTGTTTCCCTGCTGTGTTCTCCCATGGCAAAGAGAGAAGGAGCAAGCTCTTGGTGTCTGCTTATAAGGGCACTAGTCTGTCATGAGGATCTCACCCACGTGACCACATCTAAACCTAATTTCCTCCCAAAGGCCCAACATGCTAATACCATCATATGGGGGGCTCAAAGCTTCAATATATGAATTCAGGAGGGATGCAATCATTCAGTTCGTAACACCTATCCTGCTCCATCTCTGCTCTGTTCAGTTTAAGAAACTGGATAGAGATATCTATAGAGTCTATTAGTAAACTTGTCAAATTAGGGTACTAGTTCATTCTAGCAAAAGCCCTAAAATCATTATAAAGTTGATTTTATATATTTTTTGTTTTAATCTGAATAGTATCACATATTCTTAGAAAGCGATAGTTCCTTTTCAAGTATTATTTATAATATAAGCTCAATATTTTCATTTTCTTCTATCACACTTCTGATGTGATATTTAAATTTACTGTCTTCATTGACTTGTGAGTTATATTTTATCTTTATCTTCATATCATATTTTACAAGAAAAAAAAAAAAAGAATAAAGAATGTGTATATCTTCAGTCCAAAGAAAGATTATACAATTAAACTTTAAAATAAATATTAAATTTCATTCTATTATTTCTCTCATTTTTAGCAAATGGAATTCTTAGAAAATTTGAGAATTCAGGGAATATAAATTTTAAAAAACACAATTTTATTATTTAAACCAGATTAATACCTGATAAGTACATGTCTTTTTAATAAAGAAATGACTATACATGTAAGAATTATAAGATATATGTAGTTATAGCTTCCATTAAGATTTATTTCCCATTATTATTATTTTGTAATATTGTTAGTTTATTGTTTAGAGATGTGACCTCATAATTGTATGGCTTTCAGAATCTCCTGTCCATCAGTGTAGAACAAATTATTCATGTTTCAGTACTGCAGTAATGAGATGTCAGCCATAATCTTTGATGTTGAAGGGACTGTGACAAATGATTGAAACCCTGGTGATATGACCTCCATGCCACTTAAAGGTTGCCCTCATAACAGAGTACATGCAACCTCGGAAGTGCTCTTATTCCTTTGAACTATTTTGTTTTGCATAATATCATGCATGTATGTCATATATGTGCATAATTCAGTAAAAAATGCATGTAAGGTATGCATATGCATAATTCTAACTGAAAATAAATTCAGCAATCATCATGTATTCATAGAGCATTTATTAAGCACAATTTATTTTGAAAACTTATTTATGAAGAAATATGGATAGTATCTTATTTTTATTTATAAAATCCAGAATGAATTGAGACTGCTAATTTTCAGTTGTTCCATGGTAGACGTGATTGCCTGTTAAGAGTTTTGTTTGTTTAGTTGTTTAAACATCATGCTTTTGATGGTGTGAAAACAAATAAAAATATCCACCTAATGATTTTATATTCATGAGTGTTTCCTTTGCCATTGTAAATTTGCAAAGCAGAGAGCTTATGTATCAGTCAGGGTTCTACCAGAGAAGAAACAGAACCAGTAGTATATGTATATGTATATACATATATACATATATATATATATATATATATACACATATATACACACATATGTACATATATACATATATATAAATATATATGTGTATATACATATCCATATATATGTATATATATATATGTATATACACACATACATATATATATATATATAGAGAGAGAGAGAGAGAGAGAGACATTCAAAATTGTGTGACCTGGCTAAACAAGTCTAAAATTACAGGGCAGGCAATCAGGAAGGGCAGCCTAGAAATTAGGCAATAGTTAAAGCTGCAGTCCATAGCAAATTCTTTTTTTGGGAAACCCCAGTTCTGCTCTTCAGATCTTTGACTGAATCAAAACCCACCTGGATTATCTAGGATAACTTCCTTTACTTAAAGTCAATTTATTATATACCATATTCACATCTACAAAATATCTTTACAGCAACATGTAGAATAATGTGTTAATATGATTGAATAACTGGGGACTATAGCCTAGTAAGTTGACACAGAAAACTGACCATTATAGGTTATTTCTTGATTTTACAGCATTTACTTGCTACACAAATGATGAGACTATAAATGCTTAACTCAACTCTTACTGAGCTAAGTTCATATCATAGGGGTTACCATGTAAAATCTTAAACAGTTTCCTTCATATATTCAAGGTCTATATTCTGGTCAGATATATTTCAGTACTACTTATAAATTTCAAGATTTTAGGGGTGGCATACGCTTAAAGTTTTAACCTATCTATACATCATATTTTCACCAAGATCTAGATAGAAGTATATAAAAGGACTTAATTGTACTATGATCACACAATAAAAACAAATTCAAATCAACTTATGTCATGGACAGTACTCCAAATTTAATCCGTTCTTTCTGTATTGGTCATGTACGTAGATTAAACAATTAAATAATAAATAGGGATGATGGGTGAGTGCATATAAGAACAATTTTCTGGACTAAATAGATGACACAGTATAAATATGCAAAATTAATCTTTCACTTAAAAACTTCATGATTTATTGCATTAGTGAACAATCTCAGAGATGTAGAACTTCTGGCTTGGGAACTTCGGTACAAATGGTAGGAAATCTGATACCAGATACCTTCTGCTCCAACTTTTTCTGTTTTGATTTTACTTTAAAATGTCCTTTTATTTTACAAATGTTGCTGCTTGAAGCAACACAAATTTATTATCTTACCATTTTTGTGCGTCAAGAGTCTGGGTTTCAGTTTAGCTGGGCCCTTAACTAAGAGTCTCATTAGGCTGATATCAAGGTGTCAGCCAGGGCTGTCATCTTATCCGAGGCTCAAAGTCCTCTTCCAAGTTCACTAGTTGTTGTCATAATTCAGTTCCTTGCAGTTGTAGACGTAAAGCCCCATGTTCTTGCTGGCTACTGGCCACAGACTACTCTCAGCACCTAGGGGCCACACTTAGGCCCTTGCCACCTCGTGCCCTCCATAAGCAGGGCATACCATATTTAGTTGTTTCTTAGAGGTTAGGAGGAGTACCTCTTTGGCTTCGAATGTGTCTGCTGCTTTGAGTTTCTTTAAAAGACACACATAATTAGGTCAATCCCACCCATAATAATCTCTTTTGGTTAATACAAAGTTAACTGATTAGAGACCTTTGTTATCTCTGCAAAATACATTTTGCCATGTACAGTAATCTAACCTTGGGAGTGATATCCTAATATATTCACAGCTCTTTCCCACAACAAAAGGAGGGTGATTATGCACGGGTATAAATCATCTTAGAACACTCCTTGCCACACGTCCTACAATAAAATTTCCCAATATGTTGACAATAATAGATTTACCTAGTAATATAGACAGATTTTCTTTACAACTTACTTGTTACAGTTCTTTTTGTTTGTGACTGAGTTAAATAAGAATCAGAAATACCAACATTTCAAAAATACAATCAACTATTAAGAACCCCTTTTAATTTTCCATTTCTTCAACTCTGACTACATAGGCTTCCACAGGACATTAGGGAAAACAAAAAAAAAAAGTCAAGCAGAATCAGTTTCATTACAAGGTAAAGTTACCTCTGTCAATTTAAAAATAAATAAATAAATTATATATATATATATTACACATGTATATATGCATGGGTCATGTATATTTAAATACATATGTTTAGTTGAGAAATAAAACATGCTATTACCGAGAGTTGTTCTCCAATGATAATTGAATACACTAGAGGATATGATTCTCAAGTAGATTATTAAATTTGTAAATCATAGGGAACTTATGAATTATTTAATTTATTATTCCCCTCCAAAATTTAAACTTTAAAACTAAATCATATGCAGTGCTTTGTAGATTTGAATTCCTTTGAGGAGAGGTTATGCTTCATTTATATATTGTATCATTTTATTGTTGCCATTCATAATTATATATGGATTGTTAAATTTTTAAATGTATTTATGTTTTTTTATGGTTTTCAGATGCAGCATATCATCACATGGAATAAATATATTTTAGTTTCATGTTACTTTAGAAATTAATGTATGAATCAAACTGCATTTCATATATACTCATCCTCTTTGAAGTATTCAACTGGTATTGCAGATTATGCAATATTAACTGCCATGATATGCTCAATATTATCCTGAGTCAAATAAAGCTTATTCCCCAAACACTTATAGTAATGCAAAGGGGTAATATGCCCCAGTAGAAGCAAGCAATATACATTATGAAATATTCTGACAAGAAGTTACAATCTGTCACTATTGAATCTATGAACTCACATTTTCATGAGAAAAGGATTTAAAATAATTTTGAATAGTGAGTGATACATTGACAAATGTGATAATTATTAGTGATTTTTTCTGGCTATATAAAATTAAGATAGTACTTAAGTAATTCACTGAAAAAATAGGTGGGAAATTAAACTTCAATAAGATGTATAGATTTTTAAAACTATAATTATCTAGCAATGCTGGAAAACAAATCATTTGCTTATAATTAAGTAATTATTTTTAAATATTTGGCAAAGCTAAAAATAAGTTAATAACTTTAGCTATGATTATTTGTAAGATACAGATAGCAAAACAAACATTACCACCTTGCATAAGTAAGAATTAATGAAATAGAATATTGACAACAATGTAATTATAGTCTTAAAATTGTAAAGGTGAAATTTTTATAAAGCATATTAATGGGTGTCATTACTCATTACCCTGGGTTAAAGAGAGTTGAATATCACATCATAAAATCTGTGCTTTGAAAACTAATGTGACATTGAAACACTATATGAGCCTGAAAAGTAAACCTTTGGGAAATGATCTAATGGTAGCAATTATAAAACAAGTAATAGGATAAAAGTTCAATCATAAATATTGATGACAATTATCTAGGAATTAAATGCACCATTAAAATTGTAAGTGCCGTGTGAGAATGAAATACTTCAAAGGAAATATCATTTGAAAATATAGTGGGAAACCGTTCTACAAATTGGTGCATTATCATAAATGCAGCATTATATAAGAGTTTTGATTTGATAATCTAAGAGTAGGATACACAGTTCATTGGAATAAGAAATGATGTTTTTCTCTATGGGGAATTCATAAATAACCTGAACAAATACCAAATTATAAAGCAGAAGCTTCTAGAAGTATAGCTTGTAGAACTAAGGTTTGATTTAGAAGCATAAATATAAAATTGAAAAAAAAATGAAAAAATTTAGAACAATCTTCATATATTATGAAAACAGCTATGTAATGCTACTTGGTATGAACATCTGAAATTAATATGTTCTGCAAAAACCAGTATAATTATATTTTATATGTGCAGCTTCAACTAAAAGCACACCTCAATTTTAAAACCATGCTATTGTCATTTTAAATTTGTGCAGAATAACAAGTAGTAAAAGACTCATCAGTAGATTTATTGTCACTTCCATTAAGGTAAAAATAGTTGTATTATTCACATGAATGTAATTACTGTAAAGGTATAAATTTAGCATGTGTCTCAACCACTCACTTGATTTTATTCATAATCTTTATTTTTATTAATCAAAGGTCATCACTGAAAAGAAATATTGAACATAAAAAATTTGTGTTTTTCATGTATAAGTTTATGACAGTTTAGGGAACCCAATGCTTTAAATGACATAAAATATTCTCCTAATACCTTGTTCTGAATTTAATATCATATTAATATTTTTAAAACATTGCATATGTTTTAAACAAGTGTTTATAATATTATAAATATATATATAATATTTATAATAATATTAATATAAATGAACAAGACATTCTTTCAAAATGATGGTGTAAACAAACAAAAAGGGAAAACATTTTTTTAAAATGTGGTAATTCAAAACAGTCATGGGGAAAAATACACCACTGAAAATGGAATATAAATGAGTCAAATAGTAAGGGAAAAGAGAGAAAATATTTACAAGATCTGTTCAAACTCAGTTTTTTTTCCTATGAAATTTGCATTAATTAATTTTCCTCCAAATTATTATGACTTGCAAACTCTGTATTAAGGACTAAAAGATCACTCAGCATCACTGACAACAAAAGGAGCAGGGATGGTTATACTACTAATACAGTTCTGTTGAGGAAAATTCATTTGATATTGAAAAATAGGATAAAAAGCAAATTCCTCTGTAATCCTCACTGAATTTAGGATTATTTGAGCTTAACGGAGGCTTGACATACTTCAGAAAAAAAAAGGAATTAGTACTAGATTCACATGTTTTGTAAAAAGAAAACTAAAGTAAAACAAAAAGTGAAGATGCAAATACCATTCTTTGTAATGCACCATTGATTATTTCCTTAATTGGATAAATAACTTTAAACTGAATCCAGTACAAGATGCTTTTTGACACAGTGTCAATTTTCAGTTTGCTTTCAAGTCTTAATTAGATTCATACTTTTCTATGCAATTTCTGTTTGAACAATTGAGACATTTCCAGGCTCTAAAACATGCTTAGCAGGGTACAATTAAATCTATTGTTTATCTTTTATTTTACTTGCTACAGTCCTTTATCAGGTGATTCTCATTTTGAAGTTATTAAATAAGTTATTAAATATTTTGGAAATTTATTTCCATATATATAATTTATTCTCTTTTAAGGTTTTGCTGTATGAGGATTTTTATTTTTTATTTTTTAATTTCTTTACACTCAGTTTCTGAAAGTATTAGAGGGAAAAAGGATTATGTCACTACTGATTCTATTGGGAGGAGAGAGATGCCTGGGATACTGAAATGATGAAGAGGACAATGATGATGATGATGACAGCTAATGTCTATTGGCATCTATCTGTGCGACAGGCACTGTAGTAAGCTATTTACATAAAATTAACTAAGTGAATCCTAACAATGATCCTATGAAGTATACACAAATGTTTTCAATTTTCAGATGTACTCTAAGAGAGGCAAATAACATAACCAAATTCATAAGTGAGTGAATAGTAGAATCAATAATCAAACACACCTAATCAAGTCCATATTCAAACATGTAATTGTGTAATTACAGTATCTGATTACACAATGAAGAAAATGCACCCATATGATAGCATATGGCTAAAGAAGAATCCACAAGAAAGGGATGTTACGTTGATATCCAAAAAAGAAACATTGTGCCAGGTCACTAGATTCTTTTAAAGCACTATTTTAAGCTCTATAAGTGTCTTTCAGAAAATAAGGAACATCAGAAATCTGGAGAAAATATTTTGATATGCTGCATTGCAAATCTTGATGATGAAATAAGTAAATAAGATATGAAGATCAGACAATTAAGTTTCTGAACTCATCCTAGAAAAAGTGCTATATACCTCATTGCTGAATATCACTATGGTCACCTTTGAAGTACTCCCCTTGGGAAGTTATGCACCAATGCCAGCGCCTAGTCCACCCTTCAAAGCAATTTTGGAACTCTTTTTCTGGAATGGCCATCAGAGCTGTCATTGTATTACCCTTGATGCCCTGAATGTCATCAAAATGTCTTCCTTTCAATATGTCCTTTATCTTTGGGTAAAGAAAGAAGTCATTGGGGGTCAGATCAGGTGAGTAGGGAGGGTGTTCCAATACAGTTATTTGTTTACTGGCTGAAAACTCCTTCACAGACAGTGCCTTGTGAGCTGGTTCATTGTCGTGATGCAAGAGCCATGAATTGTTGGTGAAAAGTTCAGGTTGTCTAACTTTTTCACACTTCCAAATTCCAATAAGCTTTTTCAGCACTTCCAAATAGTAAACTTCGTTAACTGTCCAGTTGGTAGAAATTTGTAATGAATAATCCCTCTGATAGCAAAAAAGTTTAGCAACATCATTGCAACAAGTTTGCAGGCTTAATTGTCAGACCTCGTATGGACTGTAACAGGAAATTGACAGGGGAAGGACATAAGAAAATAGTCAATGTTATATTCAAGTGTCTGGAGTGTGATGGAGTATAGTATATTTGGGACATTATTTAAAAAAAAAACCAATATGACTAGAACAAAAAATCATGGGGAATAATGTAGCAACATGAGATTGGAGTAGCAGGAACTAGACTGTGCAGTGCTTTCTGTTACATGCAATCAGCTTAATCCTTGCTCTTTGTTCCAGGAGCAGGGTAAAGCAACCAAAGTATTTTAAACAGATGGGGTATTGTATAATCACAGATATGTTTTTAGAAAGGTCACTCTAGTTGCAATATATGTGGGAAGACAGATAAGGAAGCTGAGTGTCCAAGGGAGAAAGAATAAAAGCTTGGAATATAGACATGAAAGTGGAGAGATGTGCACCATGAAACTGACAGGTGTAGCAGATGTCTTCAGTGACCTGCCCGAATCCATTCAGCCAAACTTGAAGGTCACCTCTCCCTAGTTCCAAACATACTGAGGGCACTGGTTTCTATTATTCAGAATGTTCTCTTGACATTTATTAGCATATGTTCTGTCCCTTTGTAAAGCAGGCAGGAAAAGCTGAAGAGTTAACATCCCAGGAGCAATCCTCAGCCAATGACAGATGAAAGGAGGCTGGTGGATCAATACCAGATTCTTCCTCCTCAGGGAGGAGAGAGAATTTGGAGGCAGGGAGTGTGCAGTCTATCAGAGTTTCCTCAGAGGGACTGAGCCCCATTTGCTTGCAGCAGTAATACATCTTTTATGGGCTTTGCTCCCTTCTCTGTGTTATCTCCTGCATAGCTTGCTGGCATCTTATCCCAAACATAATACCCTCCCATCCAATCCTGGCTTTAGGGACACATTTACTTGGAAACAATAGGACTCAGTAATGTACTGGTTCTGGCAGAGTAGGACGAAAGGCAAAGTTCAGGATGACACCAGTGTTCTGTCCTTTAGAACAAGATGAATGTTGAACCCATTTTTAAACTAAGGATCATCAGACGAGGACTGTTTTTGGAGGAAGCTCATGACACCCATGCTTTAACATGTTGTACTTAATTTCCTCTGGAGACACCCAATAGCAACATTAAGGAGGCACATTCTTTTGCACAAATATAGGTCAGAGTTATATAACTGAAATTCATTGGCACATATGTGGTGATAGGATTATGGATGAAATTACCTCCGCAGAGAGCATACAGTAACATGAGGCTCTAGAAGGGGGCCATAAGAAACCCTATATTTAATAGCCAACTTGCAGGGAAGATCGAAAAACAGCAGAGTAAGTCACACATGAGCAAAATGAGGAGACTGTGATCTCTCAGAACAAGAAAGTAGTACCTCCTCCCGTGTTGTAAATCTTCCTATATAGAGAGAGTGTTTTATAGACATATAAAGGATTATGCACTAGGGCAATTGTCTGACTTCATCTTTCTCACAAATTTAGGGTTTGCTAGTTTAATACTGTTTTTAACAGTCCCATGTTAAACCAGTACATCACTACCACTTTCCTGAATTTTGTTCATCCTAATGCAAAGTACTACAGTGCTTTTAGTCTCCATCTATAATGAGGCAGGACCCCATTTTAAAATATAATTTATTTATATTTCTATAAAATAAATAATTACAGAGCAATCAGCATCAGGAATGCTTGAGTCCTTTCTGTGAAGAATTAGAGTAGAACCACAAAACTAAAAATTTTTATTGTTAATGTATCATAATCGTATTTCCGTATCCTTCTCCAAGGGGAGGCTTATTAGGGGAAGGTTTGATGACACTGATCCTGAACTCCTACAGTTATGTTCATTTAATCTATACCACTTGACCAGTGAAAAGTGTGACTAATAATACTATGTATATATGGCTTATTAGCTTATTGGTGCATTAGTGTTATTTTGGGCTTATAAATGCTCTATTATTAATATCTGCTAAATATTAAGGGATTTTATTCAGAGAGAGTGATGACATCTGAGAAAAGATTCTATCATATGTGAATTCTATCCAGAATTCAAGCAATGAACTCAGGATTGGTGCTTATCCAGGATATTGGATTAGGTAACTGAAAAAACACACATGCATTTTACAAGCCAACTGGCATATTAAATTGTGAAGTCCCTTGTATTTGAAAGAGGAGCTTGAACTTTCCTTTGATCTGGTACTACTTTGGAATAATTCTTCCTTCCCATCCATTGCCATCCTTAGAATGTAACCCTAAATCCTGAATCTAATTTTTTCCTAATACTTCTTAAGCTGACTTTTCAATTCTATCAGTATTTTTTATATGGAAACAATCAGCTCCTAACATCTATGGGAAATTTTACATTTTCCTTCTCGTTCCCAGTTTATAAAGGTCCTTCCAGTCAGGTTAGTGTCTTCACTCTCTAGTGAATGCTTATCATGTATATTTTCAGATACTTTACTCCTATTGAAAATACTTTTATTGGTCCTTTCTTCTGTCAAAATCATAACTAGTTATCCAGGAAGAGATATTATAACTTCCAAGCCTTCCATGGCCTCTTTAGCTAGTGGAGCCAACAGTTTTATGGGATGGTCGTAAATTGATTTGATTACTATATAAATATGTGTCTATTTTGCTGAGTCTTGTATATTCTTTAACTATTCAACAAAATTACAAACTCATTCAGAGCAGATATTTCCTGTGTATCCCCACCAGTTTACCACACTGATGGATTTATCATCAGTCAGATTAGATCTAAATTTAATCTGCAGTGCTCATTCTCTTTAAGATTTAAGCCTAATTACTTAAGTTCTTTATGCGTAAATGTTCTCATCTGTAAAATGGTGATAGTAATAGTATCTACCAATGAAGGAACTTATGAGGAAAAAAACTAGGTAATTTTCACAATTGAATTAGTAAAGTGCATATACATATTATTTTCTCTATAAATGTAATTGGTAATTATAAGCTACAACAAGTACAATAAAATGATCCACTTGCTTATTGTAAACTTTTAAAATGATATTGGTCAAAATAACTTTGAAATTTTAGGAAGGAAACATTTTGATATTATTTTTATAACATTTTTATGGATACAAAATATGTATTTAAAAGATTTCATGTTCAGAATTCCAATATAACTATCATTAGGCTTTGCTACACCTGAAAGTTAACCTATCCCTTTGTGATAAATCCAGGATATTCAGTATATATACCTATAGTTGTGAGAATATGTATTTTTCATAACAAAAATGTACCTATTACAATTAACACCACACATTACATAAATGTAGAAGAGAATCTAATTCAAATATGTAAAGGAGTGATAGAATATTTCCATAAATATAGTACATATATTTTAATTTATTAAGTTATTTTTGGAACTTCAGGAAAGTGACAAATGCCTGTGATCAAAGGAATAAAGCTTGATTAATAAAGGAATAGGATTTATAAAGGAAAACAGCATAATTCTCTTACATATCTCCAGTTAATTTCACAGAAGCTTAAAGTTTCGTCATTAACATTCTTCACAAAACATTGAAATAAATATATTAACAACATTCACATGTTAAACTAAAAAGGCATCTAATTGCATTTTAATTTTACAGTATTTGAGAGAGTTTGATTAATATTTTTTGTCAACATTGAGGCAGTTTATAATTAAATTAGTGTGTTCCCTGGATGTTTCCTAAGGGTTACACATTTGCTTGATTTAAAGACAAATATTCAAAAATTAGGTAAAGGTATTCATTTCTACCTTACAATTTAGCACTGGAGGACTTAGTATAAATAAATTATTTTGTTCTAACACTTTTTTAAGTACCACAAAATAAATCATGGTGCATAATTATGGCAATAGAATAGGCACAATTATTTTGTTTATTTTTGTTTTTGCTTAATTGCTTAACTTGCTTTTGGCTTTTATCCAAATGTAAATACAAAGTAAAAGAGGTAATATTAGAATGTGAGAGGTGTGACAGTGTGTTCTGGCCACATGTTTGAGATTGAATAGCATAGGAGGTAGTAACCAGATTTGTAGCACTCATTTCTCTTGATCTGTAGTTAATGTGCCCAAGATTAAACACCTCCTCAAACATGGTAAAATTATGCCTGTGTATTTGTGTACTAACTTTCCTAATTTTATGAACAGTGCTATTTCTGCAAACATAATAAAGACAATTAATGTGCTTAAAGAGGCCCATACTAGGAATATAAATTGTGATTTATTTATTAAGAGAAATAAGGTTATATTGCATTGAACCTAATTTCACGATACTGCCAAAATTTTTTCCAAATTTTCTGTTACATGAGTATGAATATTAGTACTAGATGGTGGCAAAGGTTGCACAACAATGTGAATGTACTTAATGCCACTAAACTGTACACTTAAAAATAGTTAAAATATTAAATTTTCTAATATGCATATTTTATTACATTACTATATTACCATTGTATTTAATGACTTCATATTATATTTCTGGTGCCTCTTATTAAATAATTTGCAAATTTTAAATATTCTATATATTTAAGGTTTAATTTAATTTGACTTTAATTTGTTACTTTGTATTATGATATATAAAAAGTTGAATGAGAAACTACGGAAATGTATTAAATATACCAATCCATATATTTCAGATAAGAGCTAAATATGGGAGGGGTTTAATGTTAGATACATGTCTCATTTGAATTATTTTAATTCCTTCTAATTTTGGATAATTTCTAAAAATAATGTTTTTTCATTATATTAGGTTGTAATCTTAGTTCTTTTAAATGCTTAATTTAAAGAATCAAAATATTATTCAGCTTAATAATATTGTATGTCAACTATAATTTAATACATGTATATACATATACATGTATGACTATATATATATATATATAGTCATGAGATATGGAATAGAGCATAGGGAATAGAGTCAATGAAATTGTAATAGATATGTACAATGTCAGAAGAGCAATAGATGGCGGGGTTGTCACTTTGTAAGGGATAGAAATGTCTAACTAGTATATTGTTTTGTACACCTGAAACTAATAAAAAATAAAATAAAATAAAGAATTAAAAATGATGGTAAAATAGAATATAATCCCTAACTTCATGTAGGATTGTGTATGCTTATGCATGTATATCTTAGAAAGTGGACATGAGACAAAGTTTACTTTAAGATTGTAATCTTAATCACATAAATTTTAGTCTGAAAGTTGTTTTACATATATATTTAAATTATGCAATGGAAGTTCATAAAAAATGGATTGTGCAATCAAAAGGAATTCCTGCTGCTTATATTACAATGGTTGTTATACTTTATGAGTTTTCCAGGGGCATTTTTTACTTGTTTCCTGGTAAATTGTCTATAAGAGGGCGACAAACTATAAGAAAAAAAAGAATCAAAGTAATAATATAAAAGCATGACACTGATTTATCAGTAAGAGCATTTCTCATATCTGCTGAAATTGGTGGGTGTGTTCAAATAGAGCCTGTTATCCTGTTCCTAAAGATAACATCTAGCTGTTTCCCAGTATGCACAGATGTTTCCTTTTGATAAGTTATTGTTCGTGAAAGGGATAATTATCCATGAATTTGGGAACCTCATTTTGAGGAGTTGTATATTACTGGATAACTAGCAATAGACCAAATAAGGAATAATTTGTGATATTTTCCTCACTGCTCTTATGCTTAGCTAATAGGATGAACATACTCGGATCATATAAGCTGTCACTCATGCCACCTCTAGCCCTGAAAGAGCCTTAGAAGATAAAAGCTTTCAATTTGATAGCAAGGCAGTTAGTGTTTTCTGTTATTACTGTATAATAAAATGGCATATTTTTCTTTCTTTTTTTTTTTTTTTTGACTCTCGGCACATCTCTTCTTTCCATCTATTTTCTTTCTTACATGCAGCTCAACTTATTTCATGTTAAGCTATTTATTGTATATATTGTAAAGTTATTTGTGAACTATCCTAATCAATACCTCTCTGATACAGTATGATATAGTAGAATGTTGGGTAACAGAATATTTAATGTACTGAGTAGTCAGAAGAGTTCACGAGATGACCTGGGACTTAACTGGGAATGGGGTTGAATTTTTATCTCCTTGGATGATACTCCATTTACATTCTAAAACAGCAACCTCTAATTAAACAGGGAAATCATCTGTAGTGAGACAGGTACTGATGTACGAAAAGGAAAGGACCACATTCTTATATGTGATTCACTGTCAAGAAAATGAACATCCAACCCTGGGAGACATTATTTTCAAAAGACACATCTGATAAAGGACTCTTCTCCAAATGTATAAAAATAACTTTTGAAACTCACTAAGAAAACAATCTGATTAAAAAATGGATCACAGACCTTAACAGACATCTCACCAAAGAAGGTACACAAAGGTCAAATAAGCATATGAAAAGATGCTTCATGTCATTAGGGAAATGGAAATAAAAACAGCCATCAGATACCACTATACATCACTCAGAATGGCCAAAATCCCAACACCAATAACACCAATTGGATATGGAGCAATAGGAACTCCTATTCATTGCTGGCTGAAATGCAAATTGTATAGTCACTTTGGAAGACAATTTGTCAGATTTTTTAAAAAAAAATTAACATTTTCTTGCCATAAGCTCCCTAAATGTGCTCCCTGCTCCTTGGTATTTACCAAAGGAATTGAAAACTTATTTCCACGTAAAAACCTGCACCTTGATGTTTATGGTAGTTCTATTCATAATTCCCAAAGCTTGGAAGCAACCAAGATGCCCTTCAGTAGCTGAATGGATAAACTGTGGTACTTCCAGACAATGGATTATGTTATTCAGCACCAAAAAAAAAAAAAAAATCTATCAAGCCATGAAGACATGGAGTAAACTTAAATACATAAGACATTTCAGATTGGCTTCTTACTGCATAATTTCAACTATATGACATGGGAAAGTCGAAACTATGGAGACAGTAAAAAGATCAGCAGTTGCCAGGGTAAGTGGGAAGAATGAATAAGTGGAGCACAGATAATTTTTAGGGCAATAAAACTACTCTGTATGTCCTATAATAGTGGGAACGTGTCATTGTACATTTTTCTAAACCCATAGAAGGTACCACACCAAGAGTGAACCCTAATGTAAACTATGGACATTGGATGATTATGAGTCGGTGTAGGTTCGTCAGTTGTAACAAACACTGCTCTCTGGTTGGGAGATGCTAAGAATTGCAAAGGTCACTCGTGTGCCGGCCGGAGGTATACGTAAGATCTCTGCACCTTCTGCTCTATGTTGCTGTGAACTGAAAAGTGCTCTGAAACATAGTCTATCGAAAAAGCTAGTTTATCTCAAGCATTTCACATTATTTAAATTATTCTGATTGGTTTTACATCTATGACTCTGGAAAATTATTATTTTAATGGGAAAATTTTGGATTAAATACTTAATGATCAAAATTATATTGTGAAAGATCTGTGGGCTTTAGAACGAGATAGTCCAGTAGATGAGGCTCTGTTTCGTATGATTTTTAGAACCATGTGCAAGTGATTTAACCTTTGTGCTTATCAGTTTACCCACATATAATAAGGAGATCAAAATAGCATAGAGTTGTGGAAAGGGTGCAATAGGATGAAGAGGCTGCCAACATAGAAGTTGTCTCAAAATAAGCATTAATGAATATTAATTACCTGCTAAGTTTGTCTCCAAAATTTAATAATTAGACAGTGAAGTTTTTCTTATTTCAAATTGTATTTTGACATTAGGACTTAATCTCTAAGTTCTGGAAAGTGATCAGAACCCTAGTATTAATAAATGAAAATCTTTACCCAGCATAGTCGGAAGTTAAAGTGTGTACTTTACTAATTTTTGCATTAAAATTAATTAAAAGATACAATTTATGCAGTGAAACTTTTTTAACCAATGATATCTCAGCAACTTAGTGATTGATCTGTTGATTTATCGTTTATTTACCTTTTGGTAGGACATTCTGACAAGGGTTTATATAGATATAAAATTGCATATCTCCAAGAGTTTTTTAAAATAATTTGAGAGGCAAAATTAAATTGTCCAGATGTACAAGACTTTATGAATTCACTGAGAATTCCACAATGATAGGTACTGTTTAATTAAAGCTGGATTAGAAATGTAAAAAGAGAAAGGAGGTTGTGAAATACAATGTATCAGTCTTAAAGAACTTCGTAACTAACTGTTCAAGGAGTAAATAAGATGAATCTCAAGTTGCTCTTCGAAATCTAAGGTAAATGAGCAAAAATCCTCCATACCTGCTGAGTCACAAAGGAGGAAGTGCCAAATGTTCCTGAGAAATTAAAAGTAAATGAGTAACCTAGGTCACCTCTAGAATGCATGTGCTGCACCTCTTCACATAGATTCTATTGTCCTGTAGATTCAAGTTCTTTTTTAGCCACCGCTCCTTAAACATCTACATAATAGTTGCCCTTTTCCTCGAATGTTTTTACATACTTCATTTCATTAATTCTTTTCAACGTAGGTAATTAAAGCTATTTCTAAAATTGTGATATGGGAGTCTTTCAACATGGCTTCCAGACTTTTGTGTTTTGCTTTTTGAAGACTATAGTAAGTAAATTTTGGATGTAGTCATTTAGTTTAATTGCTTTCTCAAGTCACACTTGAACTTTGGTTTCACTATGATGCATATGACTAAAAATTTCATTACTTTGGAAAAATTTGGTCTTTTAAAATCACTATTAAATTTTAAATTTAGATTTTAGAAATATTTTTCTACAGCAAAATAACGTTAAAAGTATTGGAATTACTACATAAAAATATGGTAACAGAGTTTTACTCTTTTGGACATGTCGGAATAGAGTTTCTTGGGAGATGTCCAAAAGTAGCTATCCAAAGGTTTAAGTTTGAGATATGAATTCAGAAATGGTCACTATATACATCTGGTAATTAAACTTTTGGGTGTCCATGGGATAATTTAAATGGAATCTGAAGTATCAGAAGTTGAAAAGACCAAGAATGTTGTATTAGGGTAAGTTGAGGCAGAATTCCTCTTATTTTAAAGGGTAGTGGAAAAAAAAAAAGCCCATGAAGCAAAGTGAAAATGGATAACCTGGGAGTTATGAAAGAACCATAATAGGATGATGTCAATTTGTTATGTTTCTTAACCTTTATAACAATTACATTGTTCTTGATGACTAAGATCATTAGTCTAATAACTATAATTAGTTATAATTATGCAAAATGGGAATGTAATTTAATGTGTTCTCTGTTTACTGTTCTCAGTAGATCTCATTAATAGTGTTTATGAACAAAATGTTTATCTTCATCTTTAGACCATCTCTAAGGTCCTTCCGGCTATAAACCTAAGCTGCACATGAACTCATGCTGCATTTAGAATCATAGATTGATTCCTGGAAATGCAAGCAACTTGCAAAGAAGTTTGCACATAATAGTTGCTGAAAAAATCCAAGGGGATATTTTTGGTCTAGTACTAATTTTATGGATAAGTCAAAAGAAACAGCGAAATGATCATTCAGAAAGTTCAAAAGGATATCTAATGTCAGAGATAGAGACTACAGAAGCCATTATTTCCTATTTCATCATCTACATTTTTTTTTTCTTTCAATGTTACAACACCTCCTTTAGGCAATTAGGAATATTTACAAACAAATATGTTGTAAGTGATGCCAATAAAAACTATTAAATGAAACCTACCTTTTAATTTCTATTAAGCCAGACACTCATTTGATGGTCTTTTCATTCACTTAATGAGCTAGTTTAGCATTCACAAACAGATAACTCTGATCTTCTCTGATAACATGCCAATCTTCAGAGTCATCAATAAATTGCAAGCTGAGCACTCTCTTGAGCACTCTCTTAAGTGCTTAAACGATAAGATACTACTACAGCAAAATACATGGACAATGCTAAGTTTTTGTTTCTCCTGTTTATATTCTATATGTGTCTATGTCTTTAAGCATACTGACATAATCAACTTTTGGATCATACAGGGATGAGGGAGTAGGAGACCCAGGACATAAATAATCTACTAAACTAATGCTATCTAGACCACTTGCTAATCTTCCACCTATTTCTTCACATTAATGCCTTAGTTAACATGCCAACACATTGTGCATTTCTGTACTTCTATACTATTTTCTAAGAGTATTACATTTTGTATTTTGGTGATATGGTTCTTTGTGAATTAAATAGTGTAATATCTGAAAACTAGGGATTGCTAGAATCATCTATTAAAACTCTGAAAATAGTTGTTTCCTACATTTCCAGAGTTATAACTTTTACGACACAAGACGATAAGAGCTACATCAACCCCAAAGGATAATGTTTCTTAAAAATTATGCTTGTGATTGTGATTGTTTTTAAAATGATAGAAATTATCTAACAGTTGTAGTACAACTTATTATTTAAAAAATATTTGAAAGTAGAGAACATATATTTGGCAGGCTTTTAAGATTCTTGATCCTTAAAATATGATTTTTAACCAATAATTATTAATAGAGAAAAATAAGCATAAGCATATGAATACAAATCATGTTAGCAATTCTCAATAATGCAACTGGAAACAGAAACTTTTCACTCAACAATTTTTATAAATAATAAAAATTTTTGTAAAGAGGGGTTTGTGAGATATTTTAACATTTTAAAAAAATATTTTCTAAAGGTGCATTTGGATTTGGAAAAAAAAACATAAAAGTACATGCATTGGAAAGATCATTCTGCTAGAACATTTTTTTGTTATACAGAAAAAAATTAAAATTCACTGTGTATTCCAGTCTGTTTAGTTATAAAAACTCAAAACAGACATGATTTCCACACTTACACAGAAAGCATTTCTAAAAACTGCATTTTCTGTTTATTATGACAAGGGTCACAAACGTCCAAATATTCAAATATATTTTCTGGTAAAAATACATGACAAGAAGGAGTGTTGAGCAGGAGTACACTGAAGTCTGTTGCTTTAAACATAATATATATAATATCATCTGTCTATGTGATATACAAACCAGACTGACCCAACTTTATAATCAAAGGGGGGAAAAATGTCACACTTACAGTGCTTCTATGCTGCAAAGTCTCTAAAAAGCTTTTATGATGTTATATGTTTTTTATATGGTAAAAGAAAGTAAATGTGAATATTGAAAAATTATACACTATCCTATTTTCTGTTGATTCTAATAATCCCTAAAATAAGACAGTAATAAATTCTGGAATATTTCAGGTTGTAAATCAAATTTATTTTTCGCTGTGCTCATGTAACTTGTTTGAGAGTAGCTATCAAGGAAATAAATGAGGAAAAATGATATAAATTGATATTAAAAATAGTGCGTTTCAAAAAAGGATTATATAAGGACTATAAATCCAAACACCGTTGATATCATATCCTTTAATCTTTATTATCCTTTGAAATCCAGATCATACCTGTGAAAAATGTTATGAATCAATGATTCATGTTTTTCTAACTACTGAGTAGTCATACTTGTAAATGTGCTATATTTATCACCACAAAAGGACCATTTATGATAGTCTCACAAAATAAAATTATCCCAAAGAACCAAACCTAGAAAATTTTCCATTTCTTCTGATTTAATTATGCCTATAAATAAATTCATTCATTTTCCACATGTAGCATATGCCTTCAAAGGTAATAATTTGGAGCTGAACACATTCTCTAAGCTCCAGAAAAATACTTAACTGCCATTTCAATAGGAAGATAATTAGAAATAAATGTTTTACAGATTTGATTTACTGCCTATATTCAAAAGTGACGTCATGGCTGAAGATCACTGATTTACTTTTCAGTGTGCTTAACTTCGTCCTCTTTAGACAGTCTCTGCGTTCTCATGTGTCAAGGTCCATGTCAGATCACAGTGGAATTTGAAATTTGGGTTTTGTTTTGCACTTTCTTCTTCAATTTGTTTAAATTCAATCTCTTATACAGAAATTGCATCTTAGCTAAATGAAGAACAATCTGAAAACAACTCTTAGAGCATTACAGTTGGGGATGTGTGTATGGAAAGATGAACTGTTTTTCAGACTATCAGGATGCCAGCCCACCTAATTAAGGAATAGCTCAAAAGGGTTTTCCTGGTCTCAAGTTAAGGTGACAAAATACTTGTTGAACATGTAACTTTAGCCTAGAGCTGAAGTCCTTTTTGGGGAGTCCAGAAGAATGCTTAAACCAGTCACTGTCTGGACTCATATATCAAAATATTTACATGATGTGAGTCTTTCTAAATAATGTTCCTATATAATCTTTAGAGTGGTAGAAAACCCCAAACCTCTCTATAGTGCAGATGTCATGCTAACAGAAGAAATGATGAGGTTAACTGTTGAGTTTATATGGGCATTCCTTGAATTGTGATTATTTTGAACCTCTGTCCAGGAAGTTGAACCACTCAAAGGGTAGTACCAACATATTTTATTATTAATCCCAGATTAACTATTATCATGGTAATGAAAGTTACTGATTCCTGTTAAACATGAGACAAAATACCTAATGCTGCTTATTCGTTTTAGACTTTTCCTTGCCTTCTGAAATCCACAAAATGTTTGGATTGTGACTGCAACTACCTTATACAGTGATTATAAAACAATGAGATTGATTCTGCAACTACACAGAAAAGTGTATCATTATATTAGAATTATAAATCACACATAAAACTGAAGGAAGGAAATAAGGGAAAGGAGAAAGGAAGGAAAGAATAGAGGAGGAAATTCAGGAAATTATTAGCAGAAATATTTCAGGGCATCTTAAAAAAGTAGAAGAAGAAATTTATTGTTAATAATTTCTTGGCCAAAACTATTTGGCTAAATTCACATTTTATATATGTGTATATTTTTCAACAATAACAAGTTGTATTTATTACATGAATAGAAGACTTATTTGGGGCTACGTAACATAATGAAATTCGAGAGTCACAGCGACTCAAGATCAAGAAGCAATAAAGAGAAAAATTATAAATTTTGCTCCATAAATTTTCAAAAGAGTTTATATGGCAAAAAAAAAAAAGTAATCTCGGAGATTCCTTCTTGCTTTGGGTCTCAGTGGAAATATTACTAATCATCAGAACACTAATTACCAATTATTAGGTTCTAACTGTGTGTCAGACATGATGCCAAATACTTTAAAATATATTATTTTATATTCTGTTTCATCAGAAAGGAGAACTTCAAATTCATATTTTTTATTTTCAGTCTACGGTTTTCATGTTTCTCACCATTGATGTTGTTTTTGTCTTTGTCTTTTGAATCTGCTTATTGGAAGAATATCTCAAATTTATCTTCCACTTTACTTACATAGTTTTCTACAAAATAAACTCTGCTTTTCTCTGACTTCAATAAAAATGTTAATTTTGTTACTGCCCTTTAAGTTTCTAAGCAACTAATGTTATTACTTGTTTTTTTATATTGACACATTTACTCTATGTGGTTTTCTACTACCATTTCATGAAAGCCGTAATACCTTGCCTCTATCAGATGCTAAATAATTTTCTAAGATAATTTTAAGTTTTTATTTGCAAAGGTATAATTAATTCAAAGACAATAAGTTTTTGCTACAGTAGTCTAAACACAGCAGAAAAAAGGACAGAACTTAATTTTAACAGAATTTACTTGCATCACGACTAATATTTTATCTCTTGTTTTTAAATATTAAATTAATATTCTCACATAAATTATTCTTAGAAGTATTATTTTTATCCAAATTGATGTAAACATTTGCATGATCAGGTGAGGATATTGAAGACACTATCATCAGCATGCAAGTATTTGATGAGATAGAAGCTCACACATCGCTTTAATAACATTTTGTAACAGTGTTTCAACATAATTAGTTATTTGTCATTTTAACTTATAAAGTTATTCTAACATCCGCCTAATATCAAAGTAAATAAACCTGTCACACTCAATGATTTCTATTTTCTTAAGAGGTATACTCTTGCTTCAAATTTTAACTTATGTATTTAACCTATAATCAGGTTATCTTTTCAACTTTTGTGTTCATCACCAGTGCATATTTTATTTGGATCTTGAAATTCGTAGAATAATCAGCCAATTAAATGAATAAAATTGCCTTTATATTGATGAAGAAAAGTTCAAATCGTAATTTATTTAGCAGGAAATTTAAGTTGGCATGAACTAAATTGAATATGCTAGAATATTGTACAATAAACATGATTTCATAAGTGATCAAATTATTTTCAGAACACCAAATGCTATTTGTTCATTCAACAAGTAGGATTGGTGACTGTTACAAAATATAGCCCTTTTCACTATAGTGTATTGGTTAAGTTACAGACATAACAAAATTGAGAATGCATAATTTTGTGATGAATACAGGACTATACTAAGATCAACTAGATAATTTAGTTCAATTAAAAAGTCACTTTGTTTGACTGCTACCATCAACTCAGATTAATAAGATTGTTACACAGCTTTGGTTTCACAATGAGTATCTGTTCAAATAGAGATATTGAGAAAACAACGTCTGATACTTCTCTTTTATTGTTGACTATTTTGTGTAGAGGAAACAATTACTCATGATTTCACTTTCACATGCTTAGAAGGGCTGATTGAGAATAGAACTCATAAAAAAAAAGTCATGGTGGGTGGAAAGGAGTAATGGTGGAAAGAATAAATTTCTGACAATTTAATTAATTACAAAACAATATATACAGAATTCAGAGTGCATAGCTACAGCTACAGATGGTTGCCAGAGGTGAGGGGGGTTAGGGAGCTGGGTGAAAAAGGTGAAGGAAACAAGAAATACAAATTGGTATTTACAAAATCATCACGGGCATGTAAAGTACAGCATAGAGAATATAGTGAATGTAATTGTAACAATGATGTATGATGCCAGGTGGGTACTAAACTAATTGGGGATACTGCATAAATTATATAAATATCCAACTACTTTTCTGTACACCTGAAACTAATACAAAATAATATTTAATGTCAACTGTACTTGAAAAAATAATTTTAACACAGGAACTATATGTGTGTGTGTGTGTATATATATATATATATATATATATATACACACACACATATATATGTATATATATATACACACACATATATATGTATATATATATACACATATATGTATATATACATTATATATACATATACATATATACATTATATATAGATATAATGTATATATGTATATGCATATATACATTATATATATTATATATATCAATCTGTGTTCAGATTGATTTATGTTCATATATACATATGTTATATACATATATACATATATACATATATACGTATATATGTTATATACATATATACATATGTTTGTATACACATATATATATGAACATAAATCAATCTGAAGGCCAGATCGCAGTAGCTTCCCATGCTTATATATGACTATATGACTATTGGGTAAAAAGTATATCTCAGTATGTTTTTGATTTACATTTCCCTAGTAGCTAGTGAAGCTGAGCATCTTTTCATACATCTGTTGGCCATTTGTATGTCTTCTTGGGAGAAGTATCTTTTCAGGTCTTCTGCCCATTTTTTAATTGGATTATTTTGTTGTTGTTGAGTTATATGAATTCTTTATATACTTTGGATATTAGCCCCTTATCAGCAGTGCTGTTTGCAAATACCTTCTTCCATTTGGTTGGTTGCCTCTTTGTTTTGTTAATGATTCCGTTTACTGTGCAGAAGTTTTTTAGTTTGATATAGCCCCTTTCATTTATTTTAGGTTTTACTTCTCTTGCCTTTGAGATTAAACTCATAAATACCTCTCTAAGACCAAGGTCCATAAGTTTAGTATCTGTGTTTTCACTATGCAATTGCTTCAGGTCTTATATTGTTTCAGGTCTTATATTTAGGTCTTTGATGAATTTTGAGTTAATTTTGGTATGTGGTGACAGATAGCCTAGTTTTGTTCTTTCACACATGGCTTTCCAATTTTCCACGCACCATTTATTGAAGACGCTTTCTTTTATCAATTGTACGTTTTGGGCTCCTTTGTCAAAAATTATCTGTCCATATATATGCGGGTTTATTTCTGGGTTCTCAATTCATTCTGTTGGTCTGTGTGGCTGTTTTTGTGTAAATACCATGCTGTTTTGATTATTGTCGCTTTGTAATATAAATTGTAGTTAGGGAGTGTGATACCTCCAGCCTTGTTCTTTTTTTTTTTTTTCTTTTTTTTTTTAATAATGCTTTGGCTATTTGGAGTCTTTTGTGATTCCATACACATCTGATGATTTTTTGTTCCATTTCCTTAAAAAATGCCATTGGGATTTTGATGGGGATTGCATTAAATCTATATATCGCTTTGGATAATATGGCCATTTTAACTATGTTGATTCTTCCAATCCATTAACATGGATTACCTTTCTATTTCATGTCTTGTTCAATTTATTTTAATAATGTCTTACAGTTTTCAGTGTATAGGTCTTTCACAACTTTTGTGAAGTTTATTCCTAGGTATTATATTTTATTTATCTTTTTTGTTGCAATTGTAAAAGGAATTGTTTTTTTTGTTTTTTTCCATTTATTTTTCTGAAACCGCTATGAAATACCACCTCACTCCAGTTAGAATAGCTATCGTCAACAAGACAAGTAATAACAAGTGTTGGAGTGGCTGTGGAGGAAAAGGAACCCTCATACACTGCTGGTATGAATGTAAATTGGTATAGCCACTATGGAAAACAGCATGGAGATTCCTTGCTGTTTAAGAATAGAATTGCCATATGACCCAGCAATTCCTCTTCTGGGTATCTACCAAAAATATCTGAAAACATTTATCCATAAAGATATATGTGTCCTTATATTCATCGAAGCATTATTCTTGGTGCGCAAGACATGGGAACAACCAAAGTGTCCTTCGATAGATGATTGGATAACGATGCGATACATACATATATACAATAGAATATTACTTGGCCATAAGAAAAAATGAAATACTGCCATTTGTGACAACATAGATGGATCTTGAGTTTATCATTCTGTACAAAATAAGTCAGCTAGAACAAGTGACGAATCATCTGACCTCACTCATATGTGAGATATAAAACTGAAAGCAACAAACAAACAACAAAAACTTAGACACAGACAATAGCTTAGTGGTTACCAGAGAGTAAGAGGGGAGCGGGGTGGTAGACAAGGGTAAAGAGTTTCAAATATAGGATAGTGATGGAAGGAGAACTGACTCTGGGTGGTGAACATACAATGCAATATATATATATATAGATGATGTATTATAGAAATGCACACTTGAAATCTATAATTTTACTAATAAATAGCCCCCCCATAAATTTAATAAAATTAAAAAAGAATACTCATAGTCATAACTGTCATAACTAAAACAAAACTGGATGATTTTCATTACCAGGTATCAAGAGAAAATAGGGAATCTGAAAACTGATTGAAACATGTGGAGCTACCTGATATGAAAAAAGGCTATCCTAGAATACTATGGCGAAAAATAGAAACTTTTCAATAAACATATCTAGTTTAATTAGATATCCTTCTTAAAAAGAATATATATCTTGTTTTTGTATTACACCATTCCCACAAAATATATTTCAGATAGATAACAGATATAAATATTAAACGCAAAACTGTAAAATTTTAGAAATAAATTTAGATGAGCAGCTTCATGACTTTAGCATGAGAAAAGTTTAGTCAAAGGTTCTACAGAAAGGACTAACTATGAATGAAAAAAGATAAATGGACTGTATTAAGATTAGTAATATTTATTCATTAAAACACATTATTAAGTGAATGAAAAGGCAAACCACAATATGGGAAGAGATACCTGCAATACATATATTCCAAAAAAGGCTTAAATCCTGAATATATCAAAAGAATCCTCGAAATCAATTATAAGTTGAAACACTACTAAAATCATAAATAAGAGATTCATGAAAGAGGTTATTCAAAGGGCAAATAAATGCCCCAAAATGTGGCCCACTCCATTAGTAATAAGGCAAATGCAAATGAGATGAGATAACACAACATTTTCATATAGACAAATGGAACTCTCATACATAGTTGGTATGTAAATTTGTACCATCACTGTGAGAAGCTATTTGGTAGTATGTACTAAAGCTGAACACAGGCATAACTATGTTAAAGCATATACCCAAAAGAAATGTGCACACATGTTCACAAAAAATGTATATACTAGAAAGTTCACAGTGATGCTATTCATTATAGCTTAAAACTGGAAACATCCAAATGACCACAAACTGCAGAACTAGTAAATACATTTCCACATTCACAAAAGTAAATAAATAAAAATACTACACTGGAGAATGAGCTGTAATGCAGACAAATCTTACGAACATAGTGTAGAGCAAAAGAAGCCAGACATATATACAGCATCATCCTAATGAGATAAAACTCAAAACCAGGCAAACGGTATCTATAGTTTAAAGTCAAGATGATAGTGTGGTGGTTACCCAGAGTGACAGGGGGGCAGGGGATTATAATTGTAAAAAGAGCACAAGGAGCTGATTGGAAGTTACAAATCTTCAGTGTCTTGATATGGATTCTGGTTACACATTATTTTTTTTTTTTTTCACTTCGTAAAATTCATTGACATGCACTTCTCCCTGTAGGCAGACTATCTTCAATAAATATTTAAACTATCTTGCATCAGAAGACTAATTATACAGATTAAAATATAAAGAATGTGCATCTCTGTGAGGTAAAGTCCACCCAACATTATTATATGTATTTCACAGATTGTATTACTAACAGAATTAACTTTTGGTAAGATCTTAAGAAGTGTCTTGAAAAAAGTTTTTAATTCAAATCAACTTCTTGTTGTATGACTGTTGGATATTCTCATGTTAAAAATGAGAAATTCCAGAGAAAGCATAACTATGTAATTCTATTTAAGTTAGCATTTCACAAAATTTAATCATCCATTAGACACATATCCTTATATTCTCTATTAATACCCAGAAAAATGCAAAACTTTTAAAACTGCACTTTTTAAAACTTTCTACAAAGCTCCCTAGAAAGGAACAAGCTATAGAATAGGTTTGTCAGTTTATATCCTCCGTCTGTCTAACAGGCTCTGGTTGAAGTATAATTTGGTTTGCTATCAATGGCTTATAATGATGACACCATGGAATACCCCAGATATACGGAATAAGCCTTACCTTTCGTAACTAATTGCTGTGATTTCTGGTCCTCGCACCCAGATGTAAATGAACTAAAATTTAGTTTTCTATAAATCAAATTCAGTCTTAGAATCACTCTTGAACTACATCATTTGAAAAGCTCGACCTCAGTTCTTCCCTGACTTTCACTCTATCCTGGAAGGTACTGCCCACTCTGCTCTAACCACAGTGGCTTTCAGTAGTTCCATGAAAAACCACACACACCCCCACTTCTCACCTGGGGCACTTGCATTTTCTGCTCCCTGGCCCGTGTCTTCCTCACAGAAAGGAAGTGAGGTCCTGGACCCTCACTTCCTTAGTGTGTTTATTCAAATGCCAGCTTCTCTGTGAGGCCTTAAATGTAAAATTGCAAGCCTTCAACATTCCTTACAGCCACTTCTCTGATCTGTGGTTCTCTGTAGTACTTACAAGCATCTCACATGGTACATTTAGCTATATATTATCTGTCTCCCTACCCCTGTGCCCCCACAGAGCCGATGCTTGATGTGTATTTGTTGAGTAAGTCAATGGAAGACTTATGCAGTACTGGTGCATCTCAAAGGCTCTGCATCATGTCCTCAGTCTTTGATTCTCGAGGATCATGTTGGGATACTCATCACTCAGGTCTGTGTGGTCCTCAGAAAACATTGGCTCTCTGCAGCCTGTGTGTTAACTGTGACACACAGATAATTTTTGTTGGTTCCTTATTGCCCTGATTACCCTGATACTCCATGAAGTTCTCTCTCTCCCCACATTTGCCTGTCTTGAAAATACTGGTTAGAAGCAAGTTGTAGTCTCCTTTTGCTCTTGGGCCCAGAGATTTCTTGCTGTTTCTTCTCAGTCTTAGTTCAACGGAATAACTTTCTAATAATGTGCGTGCCTCTTAAAAATATTATGAAATATTGCAACCGTCTAAAATTATACCAAGTTAAACTCTGTTATATGCATCATCCAGCTGAAGACATACAAACCTTATCAATAACAGTGGAAGCCTTTTGAGCACCAATGAACTCTGATACCATCATCCTCTTCCTTCCTTACCTACAGGTAACTTCTGTGCTTAATGCGATTATCAGTCTTTTCCAAGTTTTATTTCTATACTAGATAGTGCACATACATGGTAGAATGATGTTTTATTTTGCATATGTTAACTTTATTTTACTCCACTTTCCCTTTGGCAAATTGCTTATTTCTATCACTTGGGAAAATTCAGGTACCATTCATTTCTCTATTTAGAGTATACTGTTGTTTGAAATCATTTACTTGTTTTCCCTGTGAATGAAATACACTCTCCCACATGCATGTGTCTTTCTTTGACCAATGGTCTCTAAATAGAAGTGATGTACCCTAATCCCTTGCAGAGAATTGTAGAAGGATTGCCATGTAAGAACTCTCTTTCAACCAGTTTCCTGGAAAGAGAAGCCACACGGAGCACAACTTAATTGGGCTTGTAGCATGAAGCAGAATCCAAACATTATATCCACATTTGCTGATATGTAGCCTGTGTAACAAATAACTATTTATTGTAAACCTGTGAGATTTTGAGACTGTTTGTTAAATAGTAAAGCATGCCAAAATTTGACTAACACAAAATTTGACTAATACTAATCTAGCTAATACTATGTGATAGTCTAGTGTATGAATATAGTACGATATATTTATTCTTCTGATGAAGGATGTTTAGTTAAGGGTATTATTTAACAATATCAATGATGTAGTGTATTTGTTTCCTTGTTGCACATATGAAAAACTATTTCTGAATTATATACTTAGAAGTAAATGCAGGACCACACTTAATTCTATATTCATATTCATTAGATGTCAAATTGCTCTCTAAAGTGGTTGTGCAGATATGAACTCTTACATGCATATTGATATATCCAGTTTCTCATGCCTTAGGAAAGTTTGGCAATTTTTTTTTTTTTTTTGCCAATGTGATAGCTATGAAATGGAATTTAATTTTTGTATCCTGAACAAAACCATAATTTTTGTTCAAGGCTTCTCTGTTTTCCTCTTACTTATACTGATAGAATATTGACATATCAATTAGTGCTTTCTTGATTAAAAATGATTAATTTAGGCCCGGGTCATGTGCTTTATCCCTTGGGGTAGGGAGTGAATGGTCATACATAAAAACTTGAGAACTGAAACTAGACAAGTCTAGATCCCCAGAAGAAATGTATAATGGCAACAGAGAAAAGGGTTTGGGAGATATAAAGAAACAGTAGAAAAAAAAATTATGGTACATACGCATATAACTTTCTCCATGAATGCAGAAGAAGGAAATTACAAAGAGTAAAAAAGCATAGATTGATATCTCAAAATTTTTAACAATCACATATTTTGTATTATACATCAAAAATCCATAGTACTTACAAATTCAGACAATTGAATTTCAACATGCCAGAGTCTCAGAATCTTCAGTTGCACAACTGAAATAAGAGTATGATGTATCTTGTCTCAATCCTTACCACTCTCTCATAATTTGTATTCAAATACGAACATGTTTGTTCTCTTTACACCATATGAAAAAAGGAATTATGATAAACCATTTTTTTTTTTTAATTTCAGGATTTTAAAAATTATTTTCCCCTGGGAGCTCAATAAATATTATTCCACTAATATTGATGTTTCTGTGAAAGTAGGAGTAATTTTGGATGATGTTGACTCACAACCCAGACTGTGCCTTTGAATCAGTAGAGAAGCTGATTAAAAATAATAATGGCCATACTCCAACTGTGTCTAGTTCGACTTAATAGAATTAGACTCAGGTTTAAACTGAGGTGATGGGAATAATCATCAAGTGGGTAAAGAAAATCTCTCAATAAATAACTCTATGAATAATATTCTAGCATGTACAAAAGTAGAGATAATAGTATCATAAATTTCTTTATTCAAATTAATCAGTTCATGGCCAAGTATGTGATACATGTACTTCCCATCCATTTCTTCCCGTATTTACTTTGAAGCAAAAGAAGACATTATATATTTTAATATGTAAATGTTTCAGTATGTATTTTAGTATGTATTATCTAAAATATAAACTCTTAAAAATTGCTACCATAATACTATTATACCTTAAGCGACTAACAATTCTTTAATGTCTTCAAATATCAAGCCAGTGATTCTGTTTCCCCTGTTGTGTATTTCTCTTTCTAAAAATTTTAAAATCCAAATAATTGAGTCCTATAGATTCATTTTTTTTTTCCAAATGTTTCTTATTTAGAGTCCAGTGTCCCAAATGCCTGGTGCCATCCTGTTTATTCCATTTTCCCAAGCATAATTTTTAATAGCAATCTCACTTACTCTCAAAGTGTCCTATTTGGATGACATAATATAGTATCCTTTTCTTAAGTATCCTGTAATCTACAGGTTCTGCGTTTCTCCTTACTTTCCCCTTAGAATGTATTTTGGTTGAAAAAAACAGGTTAGCTATCCTATAGATTTTTTTTTTTTTTTTTGCAATCTGTATTGTGCCAATTGCATTCTTGTTTTATCATTGAACATGTTATTTTGTTCCCTGTATTTTGTATAAATTTGTTTGACTTGGCAAGCAAGAATATTTCTTGGATGCCATTCCATACTTCCAATAAATGGTTATCTTTTTTCTTGTGATGCTTGCAGGCATTAATGATCATTCTCTAGATCCATTATTTCATCAGGGGTTAAAAATGGTAAACTTCTATAACTCTGTCTTAAGTTTTTGGTGGAACATTTCTTCAAAAAGAAATGTCCTCAATAAACATTTAGATTCTCTGAGGTATCTGTTGTATAGGAAATGCAGGATAGTTGCTTGGTGTTTCTCTTTCTTTGTTTGTTAATTTTCAAAATGTTGAGATGCTTCCTTAGCAACCACAAAAGTGACAATTATGAACTCATGGATTGAAAATATTGGATGTATTTCAATTCATTACAGCTATTCTTTTGAAGCTCAAATTTGCCCATCTTTTGCCAACGGTTGATTCCTCTTGCTGTCTCCTCTGTACTTTTAACAAGAACACTGTAATCTTTGACAGCTTACATGCATTCCAATTTGGTAATATATCCCATGCACATTTTTAAACATGTCCTGTCCCAAACATGATATCAGCAAATTTGTCTAAAGAATCCTGATTCCCTTTCCCCTTTTTTGGGGGGTGGGGAGGTGGGGGTGGGTTGTGGAGGGAACGGTTCAGAGGGAGACAATGGCATTTAGAGAATACAATTAGGGATGCTCATGCATATGAGGTTGGTCTTTTCAGGAGACAGAGAGAGCAAACATGTTTGATTTATGAAAGATTATGTATATCCTATGCTTATTCTCATACCTTCAGGAATACAGGTTCTTACTTGTTCTCATTAATCTTTTATCTGTAACTTCTTTTTACACTGAAAATCCTACCTAGTTCTGACATCAACATAGTTAATTTCCATTAAGTCACAATAAATTCAAGACAGTTTCACAATAATGATAGCTACACTGTCACCAGGAATTATCCAATAATTCAAGATATTGTTGTCATTTTCTCCATTTAAAGTACGTTTTACTAGGGAGTTGCATTCAAATTACATTTATCTTCTCTTTTAAAAATGCCCTCAGAAAAATGGACACACAGACCAATAGAATAGAATTGAGAAACCAGAAATAAACCCACATAAATATAGACAGATAATTTTTGACAAAAATGCCAAAAACACACAATGAAGAAAAGACAGTCTCTTACATAAATGGTGCTGAGAGAATTGGAAAGCCATGTGCAAAAAAAAAAAAAAAAATTGAAACTAGACTGCTGTCACCATGTACCAAATTTAATTAAAAATGGATGAAAGAGCTAAACATAAGACCTGAAACAATAAACTGCATAGAAGAAAACATGGGTACTAAACTTATGGACTTCAGGTTCAAAGAACATTTTATGAATTTCACTCCAAAGGAAAGGGAAGTAATAGCTAAAATAAATGAATGGGACTATATCAAACTTAAAAGCTTCTGCACAGCAAAAGAAACCATCAACAAATAAAGAGGCAACCAACTGAATGGGAGAAGATTTTTGCAAAGAGTGCCGCCGATAATGGACTAATATCCAAAATATACAACTCAACAACAAAAAACAAACAGCACAATTGAAAAATGGACAGAGGACCTGAAGAGACATTTCTCCAAAGAGGACATACAAATGGCAAATAGACATATGAAAAAAATGCTCATCACTAATCATCAGAGAAATGCAAATAAAAACCATAATGAGATATCACCTCCCCCCAGTCAAAATGGCTATCATCAACAAGACACATAGTAACAAGTGTTGGAGAGGCTGTGGAGAAAAAGGAGCCCTCAGACACTGTTGGTGGGAATGAAGATTGGTGCAGCCATTATAGAAGGCAGTGTGGCGGTTCCTCAAAAAATTAAGAATATAATTGCCATATGACCCAGCAATTCCTCTCCTCAGTATCTACCCAAAAAATCTGAAATAATTTATCCTCAAAAACATATGTGTTCCAATGTTCATTGCAGCTTTATTTACGGTGGCCAAGACTTGGAAACACCAAAGTGTCCTTTGATAGATGAATGGATAAAGAAGTTGTGTATACATACACAATGGAATACTATCCGGCCATAAGAAAAGATGAAATATGACCATTTGCAACAACATGGATGGATCTCAAGGTTATAATGCTAAGCAAAATAAATCAGACAGAAAAAGTAGAGAACCATGTGATTTCACTGACATGTGGTATATAAAAATGAAAACAACAAAAGAACAAGACAAACAAACGAAGAAACAAAAACTCATAGACATAGACAATAGTTTAGTGGTTATCAGAGGGTAAGGGGGCAGAAGTTGGTAGATGAGGGTAAACGGGGTCAAATACATGGTGATGGAAAGAGAACTAACTCTGGGTGGTGAACACATAATGTGAGATACAGATGATGTATTACAGAATTGTACACCTGAAATCTATGTCACTTTACTAACAATTGTCACCCCAATAAACTTTAATAAAAAATGTTATGCAAGCATAAACATGTTATGCAAGCACTTAATATACTATTTTGTTTCATTTTTAATGTTTTTAGGGATTATATTTTTAAATAATATTTGCTTTTAATATAAAATATTTACATTGTTCAAAATCAAATGTACTTCCATAGCATCTGCACCAGTCTGCATTCCCACCAACAGTGTATGAGGGTTCCTTTTTCTCCACAGCCTCTCCAACACTTGTTACTATTCGTCTTGTTGATGATACCCATTCTAACTGGGATGAGGTGATATTGTGGTTTCTATTTGCATTTCTCTGATGATTAGTGATGTTGAGCATTTTTTTATATGTCTATTTGCCATTTGTAAGTCCTATTTGTAGAAATATCTCTTCAGGTCCTCTGCACATTTTTTAATTGGATTGTTTGTTTTTTTGTTGTTGAGTTGTATGAGTTCCTTGTATATTTTGGATATTAACCCCTAATCAGAGGTGTTGTTTACAAAAAATCTTCTCCCATTCGGTTGGTTGCCTCTTTATTTTGTCAGTTTCTTCTGCTGTGCAGAAGCTTTTTAATTTGATATAGTACCGTTCATTTATTTTAGCTTTTTCTTCCCTTACCTTTGATAAGTGGGATATAAAACTGAAAACAACAAAGGAAAAACATAAAGAAACAAAGAAACAAAAACTCATAGATCTAGACAATAGTTTAGTGGTAACCAGAGGGTGAGCGAGGAGGGGGTGGTAGATGAGGGTAAACGGGATTATATATATGGTGATGGAAAGAGAACTGACTCTGGGTGGTCAACACACAATGTGATATATCGATGATATGTTACAGAATTGTACACCTGAAGCCTATGTAACTTTACTAAACACTGTCATCCCAGTAAACTTTAATTAAAAAAAAATCAAATGTACTGAAGTTCTAAGAAAGTTCAGTTTTTATCCTGGCAGTCCCCAAACTGTTCACTTCAATTCTCTCCCTCATCTGTAACCATTTAAAAAAAAAATAGTTTGATTCATCCTTCAATTTACATATAAATTATATAATATAAATTTTATATATGCATATATACATAAAGGGGGTGCTAAAAAAAGTACACACATTTTAAGAAAGGAAAAAAACTGTATTAAAATTGTAAAACTCAATATATACCCATAACAAAAGATGAATACAAATCATGTGTATACATTTATTGGCACCCCCTGTATATGCATATATACATATACTGTCCCCATTCTTAGATAAGTAACAGCACATTATACATACTTTGTATGCCGTTTTAATTATAACTCTTGATGATAACTTTGTGGATTTTATTTATATAAAATATACTTCCTTCCTTTTCAGAGTTGCCTAGTACCCAATTATGTGATTGGACATGGCTTGTTCAACATTCCCCAATTAATGAATATTTCATTGTCTTCTGTTGAAGTACTGTGAAGAATAACCTTATGTATACTAATGATTCTAATTGAAAGGTAACTCAAAACTACTTTAAGCAAAAATAATGCCAATACACAGAGAGATTTGTACTAACACTATGGTCTGTCAAAATTATGGATTCTTTCCCTCTGTTGATAGACTATATTTGGATTATTTTTTACTGCATTGAGCTAGAAATCTCCTGACATACTGAGTCAAAGACCATTTCTGTTATTTTACGTAGTAAGTGCATTGCCAAATACTATCTAGCTATTACACTTCATCCAATTCTCTGAATGAAGGAAGGAACATTGATCACTATGATATTGAAACCTGGAACTTGAATTGCTCTATACTGGATATCTAGTAGGTTTTCTCTAAAGCCAACATCCCACTGGGAGTAACATATGGTATTTTATAGTCCCTTTAATTACTTTCTGCAAAACAGAAATTATAATCTAATTATGAAATCCAGGCAAAAATGTCTCACATTTTTTAGATATAAAGGAAAAATGTCATTTTTGATTGCTCCTAATTTATAAATGAATAAAACATATGCAACTTGTGAGAAATTGAATTATTTTCAAATAGAAAAACTCTAAGCAGGGATTTGAAGATATTTCTTTTTTATTTATCCTCTACAATGATAAATCTAGGCTATGTTTTATAATAGGACACCAGCATTTAGCAAGCCTTAAAAACAATTGTTATGGTCTGATAGTCATATTTCTTTCTGCAAAGAGAAACAATTTCACATGGTCTAGTTAAGATTTCAGTCCAGATTTGAAGACTTTTCTGAGAGTCTTACATACTAACAAAAAAATAGAATGTTTTAAGTCCAAACTTCATCAAAGTTGTATATTAAAAAGACAACTGGTTGAGCTTTTTCAAAAGTCCTAACTGGAAAATAATTTTAACAGTTTTTCTACCAAGGAGGTTAGATTTACATATCTAATATATATTTGGAAAAGTATACAAGTATACATTTGTTTATTTTTTTCATTCATTTGATCCCATAAGATATGTATTGGAAAAATTAATTTATACTTAAAGAAATCTAATATACTCATACATAATTCATTATACAGGAAATAATTTAATTACAGCTATTATGAGTGCTATTTTTTTTTTAATCATTTTCTAGAAAACAATCTAAAAACAACCTGGAAGATATCCTCTAGCAATAGTTCTATGAAACATATTTTATCTTATTTAATGTTATTGAGTACACTATTTATTTAATCAAAAAGTACCTTTTAGTGGAAGAAAGTTGAGAAGAAATTATTTTGCCTTTTCTATGAGTATTCTGTGGAGTAGCTAGGTTGTTATCTTGTGAATGCAGTAATTTGTTTAACTAATAGGATTTTCTCTTAAGTTTCTGACTGTTAAAAGGTTGAAAAACAAAACTGTGGAGCAACTCGAGCCATGTTTGTATATTTAACATTTCTGAACATTTTCATGTGCCCATCTGGTTTTATTTTTCTATTTCCCATATAATTTATATTATCTTTTTAACTAATATATCAACCTACTTTCTATTACTGAAAGAGATATATTATTATAATGTCATTATTAATAATGGTAAGTAATTATACTTCAGTTTCAAGATTACTCTGCATACACAATGTAAAAAAACTGATCAACTTATTTTTAAAGATTGATACATTAAAAAATAGTGTGTCTATCCTGTCACCAACTATTTAATAGAATCAAAGATTTTTCTTCATTAGAAATTTACATATAAGAAAAAAACTTTTTCACTTTTATTTATTGAAGTCTTTCAGCATAATTAAAGTTAGTATGTGTATATATGTATACTGCAGTGTATATATATACATATATACACTGCTATATATATATACTATATATGTATTTTTTTTTTTAATTAGTTTCAGGTGCACAAGACAAAGCAAAACTTAGACATTTATCATTTATATCCCTCACACTGTGTGAACCCCCCTCCCCCCATCCACTATCCCTCTGTACGTTCCCAAAACCTCTCACCTTCCCCTTATCCCCACCCCCCCGGCCCTCTAGCAACCCTCTGTTTTTCCTCCATGTTTCCAAAACTGTTTCTGATTAGTTCATTCACTTATTCTTTTCTTTAGATTCCGCATATAAGTGAGATCATATGGTATTTGTCTTTCTCTTTCTGACTTATTTCACTTAACATAATGTTCTCTAGGTCCATCCATGTTGTTGCAAATGGTAAGATTTCTTTCTTCTTTATGGCTGCGTAATACTCCATTGTATAAATGTACCACAGTTTCTTAATCCAGTCATCTACTGATGGGCATTTCGGTTGTTTCCAGGTCTTGGCTATTGTATATAGTGCTGCAATAAACATAGGAGTGCATAAAGATTTTTGAATTGGAGTTTTGGATTTCTCCGGATAGATACCTAGGAGTGGGATTGCTGGATCATAAGGTAGTTCCATTTTCAGATTTTTGAGATATCTCCAAACTGTTTTCCATAGTGGCTGCACCAATCTGCATTCCCACCAACAGTGCACCAGCGTTCCCTTTTCTCCGCATCCACGCCAGCACTTGTTGTTTGTTGATTTATTGATGATAGCCATCCTGACTGGGGTGAGGTGGTATCTCATTGTGGTTTTATTTGCATTTCTCTAATGGTTAGTGAGGTTGAACATTTCTTCATATGTCTGTTTGCCATCTGTGTGTCCTTTTTAGAAAAATGTCTCTTCATGTCCTCTGCCCATTTTTTAATTGGGTTGTTTGTTTTTTGGAGTTGAGTTGAGTGAGTTTTTATAAATTTGTGATATTAACCCCTTATCAGATATATCATTGGCAAATATCTTTTCCCAATCAGTAGGATCCCTTTTTGTTTTATTGATGGTTTCCTTTGCTGTGAAAAAGCTTTTTAGTTTGATGTAATCCCACATGTTTATTTTTCCTCTTACTTCCCTCGCGCGAGAGGATATATCAGTAAAAATCTTACTCCGGGTAATGTCTGTGAAGTTTCTTCCTATATTTTCTTCTAGGAATTTTATGGTTTCAGATCTTACATTTAAATCTTTAAGCCATTTTGAATTTATTTTTGTATGTGGTGTAAGGAGGTGATCCAGCTTCATCTTTTTGCATGTGTCTGTCCAAGTTTCCCAGCACCATTTATTGAATAGACTGTCTTTACCCCACCGTACATTCTTGCTTCCATTGTCATAGATTAAGTGGCCATATAGGCATGGATTTATTTCTGGACTCTCTATTCTGTTCCATTGATCTATGGGTCTGTTTTTATGCCAGTACCATGCTGTTTTGATTACTGTAGCCTTGTAGTATAATTTGAAGTCAGGTATTGTTATACCTCCCACTTTGTTCTTATTTCTCAAGATTGTTGAAGATATCCGGGGTCTTTTGTTATCCCATATAAATTTTAGGATTATATGTTCTATTTCTGTGAAAAATGTCGTTGGTAGTTTGATAGGAATTGCGTTGAATATATATATTGCCTTAGGCAGTATGGACATTTTAACTATATTAATTCTTCCTATCCATGAACATGGTATGTGTTTCCATCTATTTGTATCTTCTTTCATTTCTTTCTTCAGTGTCTTATAATTTTCTGAGTACAGATCTTTTACTTCTTTGGTTAAATTTATTCCCAGGTATTTTATAGTCTTTGGAGCAATTGTAAATGGAATTGCGTTTTTAATTTCTCCTTCTGATGTTTTATTATTGGTATATACAAATGCAACTGATTTCTGAATATTAATTTTGTATCCTGCTACTTTACTAAATTCATCTATCAGCTCTAATAGTTTCTTGGTGGAGTCTTTAGGGTTCTCTAAATATAGTATCATATCATCTGCATATAATGACAGTTTTACTTCCTCCTTACCGATTTGGATGCCTTTTATTTCTTTTTCTTGTCTGATTGCTGTGGCTAGAACTTCCAGCACTATGTTGAATAGAAGTGGAGAAAGTGGGCAGCCTTGCCTTGTTCCTGATTTTAAGGGAATGGTTTTAGTTTTTCCCCATTGAGTATGATGTTAGCTGTGGGTCTATCATATATGGCCTTTATTATGTTGAGATATGATCCTCTATTCCCACTTTCTTAAGGGTTTTTATCATGAATGGCTGCTGAATTTTATCAAATGCTTTTTCGTCAATTGATATGATCATATGATTTTTATTTTTCATTTTGTTAATGTGGTGTATCACATTAATTGATTTTGGATGTTGAACCACCCTTGCATACCAGGGATGAATCCCACTTGATCATGGTGTATAATCTTTTTAATATATTGCTGAATTCTGTTTGCTAGTATTTTGTTGAGGATTTTTGCATCTATGTTCATTAGCGATATCGGCCTGTAGTTTTCTTTTTTTGTGGTGTCTTTGTCTGATTTTGGGATCAGGGTGATAGTGGCTTCGTAAAAAGTGTTTGGGAGTCTTCCCTCCCTCTGGATTTTTTGGAAGAGTTTGAGGAGAATAGGTGACAATTCTTTTTTGAACGTTCTGTAAAATTCACCTGTAAAGCCATCTGGTCCAGGGCTTTTGTTTGTTGGGAGATTGTTGATTACTGATTCAATTTCCTTGGTGGTAATCAGTCTATTCAGGTTTTCTGTCTCCTCTTGAGTTAGCCTTGGGAGGTTGTATGCATCTAGGAAATTGTCCATTTCTTCCAGGTTGTCAAATTTGTTGGCATACAGTTGCTCATAGTAATTTCTTAGGATTTTTTGTATTTCTGCGGTGTCTGTTGTCACTTCTCCTCTTTCATTACTGATTTTATTAATTTGGGTCCTCTCTCTCTTTTTTTTAATGAGTCTGGCTAAAGGTTTGTCAATTTTGTTTATCTTCTCTAAGAACCAACTCTTGGATTCATTGATCTTTTGTATTGTTTTTCTGGTTTCTATTTCATTTATTTCCGCTCTGATCTTTATTATCTCCTTCCTTGTACTCCCTTTGGGCTTATTTTGTTGTTCTTTTTCCAGATCCCTTAAGTGTGAAGATAAACTGTTGATTAGTGATGTTTCTTGTTTCTTTAGGTAGGCCTGCAGTGCTATGAACTTCCCTCTTAGGACTGCTTTCGCGGCATCCCATAGATTTTGGGTCGTTGTTTTTTTTCCTTTTTTTGGAACTTGTCAGCAGGAAAGGATAAATTAGGGGGTAGATGATGACTTCATAACCTGCAATTATGCACATAAATAAATTAGAACAAAATGAAGTAGTATCAATCTTATGCACATTATAAAATTGAGAGAAACATTATTAGAGTGACAGTCAATTGGTTGAGAATCAGGGATGTTAGATTTACTAAAATGTACTTTAGAAATAGTGACCATAGAATGAAATGCTAAATGCCATCCTCCTACCCAGCCAAGTACATCTCACACTTTGTTTAACCACAAAACAATCGAAAGAACTTTTGGATCCAGCAAGCAGTTGCAAGAGGAGGCAATTAATGATCCATAAAGGGGATCAATCTTCATTATAGCTTACCTTACTGATTTTTTCAGAACAATAGTTCAGATTGAACAAATTAAAATAATGCAAAGCACTAGAAGATAATGTTCCATATATACAGACCTAAAAACCTTGCAAAACAAGAAGAGCAATCTAGTATTAAGAAAGCCTTCAAACTCCAGAAAAAGGGTGAAATATTTTTGCACGAATCTCTTAAAGTAATGATTATACTGTATGAGTCTCAGCAAGTTATTTAGTTATTAAGAATAACATAAAATTTATAGAGTAGCTTGCTAATACTTGTAAATTATCTTCTTTTTAAATTCACCTTAAAAATTTAGATTTGTATATATATTAACATAGCATACTTATGAATGCATAATTAATAATAAATGTAGCCCTAATTGTCTAGTATGAGAGTTTGACTACTGCAATTATATCTGTGGGTCTTTTCTTTATCATATTTTACAATTGAATAGTTATAATAAATATCGTTTTAGGAATCCTAGTTTTAGTCCCCAGAACGTGAGCAGAATACACATATGAATACTTTATATCTTTATGGAATTTCGACCTTTATCAATTAAAAAAGCCCTGAAAATAAATATTTTTATGTGTTTTTTGTAGAATATTTTTCTTAATATTGCAAGGGCTCCTACATATGTCTGTATATTTTATTGTTTGTGTTTCCTTCTTTGTCTGTCTCCCATTGGCTACTCCCTTTCCCTGAATCACATTCATGCGCTGTGGGAATTATAAAGTGACCTGTCATTAGAATGTTTCTTCACTAATCAGTTAATATCTGCTTCTTGCCCCGTGATGATTATTATTGTCTACGTATTTTAAATTTAAGTTATATCTTATAGCTTATTGAGTCTTGTAGCCAATATGGGGAAATATAAAAAATACAATTATTTTTGGTATATCACTTCCTTTCATTCCAATAAGATCTTTTAGAAATAATAGAGCAATAAGCAGAGTGTGTATTTGTCAGGGTTCTCCAGAGAAACAGAACCAGTAGGATATATATAGACACATAGAAAGTGATATATTATGCAGGACCAACTGACATGATTATGGAGACTAAGTCCCATGTCTGCCATCTGCACGTTGCAGGCTAGGAAAGCTAGTGGTGTAGAACCAGGGGAGCCAATGAACCAGGATCCCGATGGTCTAGTCAGCAAAAGATGGTTGTCCTAGCTCAAGCAGAGAGCAAATGTACCCCTTTTTTGCCCCTTTGTTCTACTCAGGCCCTCAGTATATTGGGTGATGCCCACCCACATCCAGTGGTGAGGATGGGTCTTCTTTTCTAAGTCTACTGAATCAAATGCCGATCTCTGCTGGAAACACTCTCACAAACACCCAGAAATTATGTTTTACCAGCTACCTGGGCATCTTTTAACCCCGCCAAGTTGCACATAAAATTAACTATCACAGCAAGTGTTCTGAAAATATTGCCCTCTGAATAGAAAAGACATTTTTATTTTACAGGCACTGTATGTTTATAGCTGATAAACCTCAACTGAAGACTAATAAATGGACATGAAACAAAAAAAGTGCACTTCTGTCTAAAACAGTTTAGAAATATATATATATATATATATATATATATATTAAGCAATTATGATACTTCTCCTTCTGCTTTCTCTTAAGTTATCAAAAATTTTACCAAGTCATTGACATGGAATCTGCTTCAGTTTAAATCACCTACCTATTAAATTGTCACTAACGTCTAGTGTAGACCAGCACTGGAACCACAGGCCTTTGTGAACAGCCCTTCTTTCCTGTAGCCTCCTAGAGAGGATTCATTAACACTATGAAGACAGTTGCAATGAGATTTCAAAAGCCACCCACAGAATAATACTAAGTATGAGTATTGCATATTATTAATATTGCCATTGACTTCTTTTCATAATTTGACTATGACAGAAATGACTACCCGCACTGCTATTGTGTAAATTTTTTGCAGAAATTCACTGTCTGGACAGACAGTATCTCCTAGCCTCTCTCCCATGTAGATGTGACCATGTAAGCAGGTTCCACCAATAGAAAGAAAGTTGAGTTAATATGTGTCACATGTGTCACTTGCCATGAAATTTTATGAAGCATCTTGAATTATTATATGTTTTCCCTTTCCATATTCATCAGATGAATACAAGAAATCTGAAGTAAAACGAGGTGCAGGCATAAAAGAAAAAAGGTGCTAGGATTACAACATGAAAACATGAATGAAACCCACAAACATGGGGTGTTCCATGTGTGAAAAATACATGTTTATTGTTACCAATGTTTCAGTAATTATTAGTCCTTAAGGCAATTATACCACTCTAATATGCATTCACATCATGCTTGCTTACTTCTGTATCTGCATTTACCAAAGAAACCAAGTATACTCAGAAAGGAAAATATTTATTCCTAGTTTTATCATCCAGGTTGACTATTCCCCTTTGCCTTTGGTATCAAGGTTTCTTTTATAATATTTTAAAATTTTTGTTGCTGTTATATAAAGAATTGATTTTTATATACTTACTTTATATCTTGTGTTCTTCCTAAAGATTTTAGTCATTCAATTGTCCTAAAAAATATTCTTTAGGGTTTTTCATTTACTTAATCATGTAATTAACAATACCAATACTTTTAATTCTTTATAACTTCATCTGTTTATTAACCAATTTTTTTTTGACTAATTGCTACCTTGAGTACAGTATTGAACAGACATTGTAAGAGTGGACACCCTTCTATTTCCTCGTCTTATGAGGGGAGCATAAAATCTTTCACCATTGAATGTGATGTTAGCTGTACATTTTCCATAAATACCTTTTACTAGGTTCACAAAACATTCTTCTGTTCCTACCTTTCTAATTTTTTTTTTCATTTTAATCACAAAAAATATGGAATAGTGTCAGTAATCTTTCCACATGTATTGAGATGATGTTGTAATTTTCTCCTTTATTCTATTAATATGTATAATTACATTAATTAACTTTTCAAATATTAAATCTGCATTGAATTTCCAGGATAATTCCCATTTGGCAATGATTATTCTCCTTCTCATGTATTTTTATTTGATTTGCTAGTATTTTTTAAGGGTTTTGCATTTATATTTATTATTAGTGTTCAGTAGTTTTAAAATGTTTTTACCTTGTTTTGGTAGCAAGGTTGACATTATAAGATGAGTTTTGAAATGTTTGATCTTTTCTACTTTTCTCAAAGAAATTGGATAAAGATCGTTATTTCTTCCTTATATGTTTTGTTTGATAGACTTCATAAAGACATCCATGTCTGAAAATTTGGGAGATGAGCTTTTATCTTCAAATCCAATGCCTTTGGTAGTTATACCAGTATTATTTGGAATTTTAATTAATTTTTTAGTCAGTATGAGTTACGTGTTTTTTAAAGACGTTTGTCCATTTTATCTCAGTTGTCAAATTTATAGATAGAATGTGCCTCACATCATTTTTATTGTTCTTTTAAAATCTCCCTTCTATTTCAAATATTTCATTACAAGTATTATAATACTTGTAAGATTTAAATTTTCTCCTTTCTTCTGATATTAAGCATTTAATGTTCTCTAAAAGAAACATTTAAAGCTATAAATTTTCCTTTAAGCATTGTTCTCAGGGCATCACACACATTTTGATATGTTAGCTTTCAATTTTATTTACTTCAATTTTATTGGGGACAGCAGGGGTCCCTTGTGAATTCTCCTTTGTCCATTGGCCCATTTAGAGGTATGTTAAGTAATATCCAAATGGTAGATAATTTTCCCCACATAGCTGGGGAAGACTGGAAGCTCCTTGGCTTACAGTGCTAGATCCCATGGCTCCACAAAGGCACTGGATGGATTCCAAATTGTTTTTGTTGAGGTGGGGATATAATAAGGAACATCTTATTCAGCCATATTATTGAATTCATCCCTCCTCAGCTTTCTGAAATTATCCTTTATTTGTATGGTCCATGATGGTTCATAACCAGGTCCACTTTCCCACGAGAAAGAAGGGGAGAAGGCTTTGTATGCTTAAAGTGTATTTCTGGTAGGTACTGTAACGGCTTCTGCTCAGTGTGATTATCTCTGTCCTTTAACTGGAATGTTTAGCACATTTAAATTTCCACCATTATCAAACCATCGTTTTGGTTGGGCTGAAATCCATTGACTTGCCATTCGTCTTATGTTTTTCATATGTTTACTTTTTTGGCATCTTTTAGATATTTTCTTCTTTTGAATTTGTTTACTATACCTTAGAATTCCATTTTATATGTTCTATTGGGTCATTGCCTATAATTTTCTGTTAATAATTTTTAGCAGCTTCTCTAGAGTTTAAAATGTGCATATTTAACATACCAAAATCTACCTTTTTAATAATATTATATTGGCTCATATTTAGTGAAAGATACTTATTATCGTATACTTTCCTTTCCCCATCCCGCCCTTTGCAGTATTACTTTCATGCATTTTACTTCTACATGGCTTATGAATTCCAAAATACATTGTTACTATTTTTGTTTTAAATATTCAATTATATTTTAAAAAATAAAACAAGGAAAATGTCTTAAATATTCCCTCATATATTTCCCATTTCTGTTATTGTTCATTTTTTTCTGTAGATCCAAATATACATGTGGTATCATTTTATTTTCCTTGTATTTCTTGTATTCCAAATCCATTGCTGACATATTTTTCTTGACTGTTGTTTGTCTGATTTTTTAATTTATTTAGTTTACATGGATATTTTCACTGGATATATAGTTCTTACTTAACAGATTTTTGTCTTTTGTTTGTTATTTATTTTACTTCTTTAAAGATATCAGTCCATTTTCTTCTGGCTTGCATAGTTTCAAATAAGAAGTCTGACCTAAGTTTTATCTGTGTTCCTGTGTATGTATCGGTCATTTTCTTCTGATTGCACTTAATAGTTTCTCTTTATCATTGGTGCTTAGCAATTTCTGTACGATACTCCTTGATGTGGTTTGTTTTTGCATATGGAGATATGTATGTCTGTTTATATTGTTTGGAATTTGTTAAACTACTTGGATATGTGGAGTTGTTTTCATCAAATTTGAAATATTTTAGCCATTTTTAGAAATACATTTTTTGATGTTCTTCCTTTTAGGATTCTGCTTTGATTTATTATAAACAAATTGATGTTTTCTGACATATCTGAAGATCTGTCTATTAATTTCAGTAATGTTTCCCTCGTTACTTCATTTTCAATAGATTCTATTGCTATGCATTTAAGTTCACTAACATTTTACTCTCCCGTGTTTTATATGCTATTAATTCCATCCAGTGAATTTTTGTTGTTGTTGCAGATATTGTATTGTCCATCCCTTTCAGTAGAAGTTATGTGTGTGTGTGTGTGTGTGTGTGTAGTTACATGTGTGTATAATATATACATGCACACATATATAAACAACACTTACTCAAAATGTTGGAAAATAGCTTCCACGCAAGGAGCTTGGGCAATTATAGAGCTCACGTCTTGGTTTCTAATTTTTCAGAGATTATAATGCTGCTCTTTGCTGAATGTCAGTAAAGAGTGTTCTTCTGTTTTGTCTAATTTTGCAATTTTTAAAACATTGCTACATATTTTATGCTTTAATAAATGTTCACTAAAATTATAAATTGAGATGATAATTATGTGGAATATAGGCAATTTTATATTACATAATTTTTACATATAAAACAAAGATAATGGCACACAAATTATACTTAATTTATGAAGTAATATTGATTGTATTAAATTGTTTTAACAATGTTTTCCTTAATTCAGAGAAAAAATAAAATAAAATAATTATTTAAGAAATTTATAATAGAGCTATTATAATAGGTACTCTGAAAGAGTGAGAGAGTGCCTAATTCCTGTAAGAGCGAAAGCTAACCTATTGCCCCAAACGTTTTTGTTTGTTTGTTTGTTTGTTTTTTAACTACATAATGTGCTTACTCTTGATTCCTAATAGTAGCAGCAAATTAAAAGATAAAGATTATCCAGTGAAGAATATATAATTAGTTAAAAATTAAACACATATTCTTGCATACTTATTTATAAAGGCAGGAGTTAAATTTCTCCGAATTGCCTATAGCTAAGTCCATCAATAATTTAATTTCTAAGGTAATATATAGATTGAATTTTTAAACAGATTGGTATGGAAAAGATAATAAATTTCGAAATACAGCAACTTGGTTAACCACATAAACCAAATGATATTTGATGCCTCGTATTATCACTGCTAAAATGATGATAGACATTTAGAATTTGTTGTTTAATAAATAATTTAATAAATGACTAGTATTTTATTAACAATGATATTATGAGGTATCAAATATATCCTAGTATATATTTTCTAGAACAGTAATTAATTTAGCTATAACATATTCCATTAATTACAGTTTTAAAAATAAAATATTGTAGACATTTTCACAACAATTTTGTCTTCTGAACCTGTGTTTTGTTTAAAGACTATGAAATAACAATAGTGTAATTATTTATAGCTACTCTTCAAACATGTATATAGTGGTCTATCCTATGAATCAAAATAGCTGTTTTCAATTGCTGTTAGTAAGGAAAACATCTTTCTTCCAACTCTATAAATTCTACCTCTGAAAGTTTCTACACAAACTAATGTATTATTTTCCACAAATCTTACTTATTTGCCAGTAGAGATTTTATATAAGCAGGTTTTGATCTCTCTATTTTATAATGATTATTATGAGTATGATATTTTTTAAGTATACTAAATGTCCAATTACTCATCAAACAAATAAATGAAAAAATTATACACTGTTTTTTTCTAGAGGTATAGTAACATGAAAAAAATTAAACTCGTGGACTTTTTTAACGTGACTCTGCTGTTCATACCTGTTTTTATTTTAAATTAAAGTTTATTGGGGTGGCAATTGTTAGTAAAGTTATGTAGGTTTCCTCAATCTATTTTTAAACTCCTCTTTTGACAGAGAATGCATCCTCTAAAAGTATTTGCTTATTGATTGTCTACTGAAAATCCAATAAAGTTTGAACTTTATATATATTTTTTCTTTTTTAACTCTTTTTACATTGTTTTGACTCCAGTCTTGTTTGCGGACTATCTCTCTTGTACTTTGAACATATTTGTCTCATAACATTTAAAAACCCTAATGAAATTGCTTAGGTATCTGTCTCTCTTCAATAGAGAATATATCACAGACATCTGTGTACCTTGTTTATCACTTTGTTACAATTATCTTGCTTATACCTGTCACAGTATAGTCACCTAAGTAATGTTTGTTAAATTAGGCCTTTGACATAGAAGTATCCCACGAGTAAGCTGACTTGTGGCACTGATATTTCCAGATGTGCACAAAATGTGATACTTTGATATAACTATCTCTGGAATTTTCCTTCTTTTGTATTATTAGCTTTACCTTAAGGCATTTTTCACTCTTTGTTTTGATAGGGCAACAACCAACAGCTCCAGGTCAAATTCCTCCTAGCTCAGCATTTTTAGCAGGAAGACAGATTTCATTTCACAACCATTTCCACGACAGCCTTAGAATGGACACTGAGTAGCCTTGCTTTGGTAACAGGTCTGTTTGTGTTACGTGACATTGAGTAGGCTCCTGCTCCTGGCAACACTATGAACTGAGTGGTGTCCACAATGCCCTGTCCTCAACAGTCCTGCCTGACTCCTGTAGACTCATACCTATGCCTATTGCTTACTTTATGGAGTGAATCATTCTCATATTTGGTCTTCCTTTTTCCTGCTGCCTTCAATTTTTTCCCACCATTATTGTCTTTTCCAAAGAACTCTGCCTTCCCATGATGTACCCAAAATAGGACACCTCAGTTGTGTCATTTTTGCCTCCAGCTATGCTTCAGGCTTCATTTGTTCTAGGATCCATTTGTTCATCTTTCTGGTGGTCCACTGTCTCTGTATAGCTCTCTTGCAACACCATATTTCAAATGAATATATATATTTTTTTATCTCTATTAACCTTTCCCACAGTCCAACTTTCGCATCTATGCAGAGTAATTGGGAATGCAAGTGTGTGGATGATCTTAGCCTGGGTCTTTTATGACACATCGTTGCTCCTGGTGAACTTTCTTAGTTATTCCATTGGTACTCTTCCGAGTCTTAGCCTTCCCTGGATTTCTTGGCTGCGGTCTCCATTTTAATTGATCTGTAGTACATCAGGTGGAGTTAATGGAAAGGGAAGGCCAACCTTTCACCAATGTGTGTCACTAACACTGTGTGGTAGGGTTGTGTGCAGTTAGCCCCACATCAAATGCCAATTGAGAAGAGTGGAAGGTTTAATTTCCCAAAGGGAATAGGTGAGTTTGAAAGACAAAAACAACATGTGATCACTACAATATAATAAGGCTTTGGAAAAAGTGTTAGCCTATAATAATCAAGATGAAAAAATATACTTCTCTATAGTCCAACTGTAATTTAGTTAGATAATACTAAATTAAATAAATTGTAAAATATTAACTGACAACCATTTCCTATTATTTTGCATTCTTCAAAAATGTATAGTCTCCCTCAAAATCACCTATTACTATTTATGTTATTTCATTGATTTTTTTTTCATTTTGACAGATTGAGTCATGAAAGGATGTTTATACTTTGGACATGTGGTAGAGAGTAAAAAATATACTTGTGGCTAAAGAGAAACATTATAATAATATAGTAGAAAATTTATATACAAGAGTTCCATTAAGAAGATGAAAGGTAGCAAAACAGTTTTATTTTTCTATAATGTAAATACATAAACATCTATACATAGAAAGAGAAAAGAAGAGAAAGCATTGAGAGAGTAAACGTATATAAATATAATATGTAACATATAATATGTAATTATGTTATATATATATATGTATATATATATATATACATACATATTTTTAATGTCTTATTTTATTTCTGACTGGGCATATGAAAATGCAGAATAAACCAACCACTTAGAGAATTCATACATAGGAATATATATATATATATATATATATATATATATATATATATATATATATGTATTGCACTCACAAGTTATTCTAAATGGACAAAATCATAACAAATCAATTATACAAACGCAGAGATAAAACTGAACACATAATTTTAATTTAATTAAGAAGAAGTGGTACATTCTTTGCATTTAAGAATCTATTTTAAAGACATGTCAAATCAAAATAAGGAAGTATAAAATAATCAAGGCAACTATTTAAAACCAGGAAAACAGTAGAACTGAGTTTACAAAACTTGAATTTTTTTTCCCTTTAGGCAATGTAGTCTGTCTTAGAATTCACAGAAATTAGTTAATATAACATATGTTTTCAATGTATACAGATGCCTGACCACAAAATTGCATACTATTCTATAGCCATTGAAACTTTTTCTGACTTGACACCCACAAATGGCCTCTTCCAGAAAAATGTTTAATTTACAAGATCTGACAATTAAGTTTAGGAACTCATCCTAGAAAAAGTGCTACATATCTCATTGCTGAATATCACTATGGTCACTTTTGAAGCACTCCCCTTGGGAAGCTATGCACTGACACCAGTTCCTACTCCACCCTTTAAAGCAATTTTGGAACTCTTTTTCTGGAATGGCCATCAGAGCTGTTGTCGTATTACCTTTGGTGTCCTGATGTCATCAAAATATCTTCCTTTCAATATTTCCTTTATCTTCAAGTAAAGAAAGAAATCATTGGGGGCAAGATCAGGTGAATTAGACAGCATGTTCCAATATAGTTATTCATTGACTGACTAAACACTCTTTATAGACAGTGCTGTGTGAGCTGGGCATTGTGGTGATGCAAGAGCCATTAATTGTTGGTGAAAAGTTCAGGTCCTCTGACTTTTTCATGCAGCCTTTTCGTCACTTCCAAATAGTAAAGTTGGTTAACTTTTTGTCCAGTTGGTACAAATTCGTAATGATAATCTCTCTGATATCAAAAAAGTTAATATTATTGTTTTAGACTGGCAGAACTCTTTAGGTCATGGAGAATTGGCTGACTTCCATTGTGTATGTTGACGCTTTTTTTTCAGGGTTGTATTGGTACATCCATATTTCATCACTTGTGATAACATGGCCTGAAACATCGTCTTGCCTTGCCAAAAGGTCTTGGCAAATTTCAAATCTCTTTTGCTTTTGTTCATTGGTTAGCTCTTTCAGGACCATTTTTGCACACACTTTTCTCATGCCAAAATTTTCAGTTAAGATTTTACTAACTTTTTCTCTATTGATGTTTACTTGGTCTGCTATGCTTCTCATAGTCGGCCAACAATTTTGATGCACAATTCGATGAATTTTTGCAATGTTTTCATCAGTTCTGCTCATTAATGTCTGCCCTGACCTCTCTTTATCAGTGATGCGTTCTCTCCCTCAGAAAAACATTTAATTCATTTGTACACTGCCATTTGCTTCATGGCATTATCCCTATAAACTTGGACTAACATGTCCCTGATTTCACTTCCACTCTTGCCAAGTTTAACAAGAAATTTAATGTTTATCCGTTGCTCTAATTCAAGCTCAGACATTCTTGTGATGGCACACAAAAACATGCAACAACAATAATAAATGCCACTCAATAAGACACCGCTACACGTTAACACAAACACAGCTGTTAGACACTGATATACCAAAGTTATGAAACCTTACTGAGCTGTTTGTACAGTGCTGCCAATGTAAACGCATGGTTGCAAGTTCACTAACTTAATTGACAGACCTCATAGAATGACTTTGCATTTCTTCTCACCTAAAGACACATAATGACATTTTTTTCTTTTAAAACTCATCGTCTCATGGCTTTTTTCCATCAATAAATTGCAAAACCCTTCTGTCTACCTCTACTCTCTCTGGATAGATGTCCATTGTAACACTCATCACTATATTAAAAATGATTGTTTACAAGTCTCTGTCCCTTTGTGCTATAAACTCTTCACCATTTTTGCCTGCATAGTGCCTAGAATATAGAAAGTGCTTAATTTTTATCTGTTGAATTAATGAATGAGTTAGTATGTGAAGGTAGGGGGAGAGAGGAAGGAGACAGAGTTCTTGCAGATATACTTGTACATATGATATAAGTAGGTATGACTATATAAATTGGCAGATGGGAATAATGGCTTGTTTATTCATGATAATACCCTTAAATTCAAGATATGCTTCTCTTCTTTGGGTATTGTTAGGTCTCTGTTATAACCTTAACAAATTATTTAGAACTCCTTAAGTGCCATATAAATTGTCATTTCCCTTCCTAAAGATTAAAACTATGATACCTTAATTGTTCAATATTCTGTTGCATCTTTAATATTTACTGTAAATAAGCAATAAACTAAAGTCAGAAATTTTTACTGATTAAAAAATAAATTTTATAAATATTATCTTAACTTGGCTTTGCTGAAATTGCTAAAATGAATCTAAATCAGGAACAAAGAATGTTTTATTGATCAGTGTCTTCTTTCTTGCTAATCGAATCATCCATTTGTCCATTGACACCACACAACACTCCAGTAAATATTCAAGGAAGACTCAGTAGTTGGTTATTTTATAAACAAGAAGATATGCACTAGGCTTGATGTGTTCTACCTATCTTTGGCAGGATGTTTAAAGTACAATTTGAAATGTAGACAGACCTTGGCCAAGGCTAAAGATACAAATGATTGCTTATGTGGAGCAATTCTTTTTAATCAGTAGATTATACAAGAAGTTGGTAAAATTCTTGCTTGTTCAGAACTTTGACAAAGCATTCCTGCAGATTATTCTGTTTGTAAATAGTAAAGAATGTCTCTCTAGCTTTCTCTGGCACCTTATTTATTTTTACCCCATAAGTCTATGGGAAATAACCCCCTTCACTAAAATAGAGTACATTGTAAATCATTTAGATTTTCTTTTCTAATTGAGGATAATAATAGATAAGGAGACAGCAGAATTCTAATTTCAGTTCTTATACCCAATTTTGAAATGTTGAATTCCAAGGCATCAACTCCTTTTGCAATTCTTAGTGAAAATATATGTGTAGAAGATGTTCTGTTGAGCTTAAGTGTGTTAGCTTCATTTAACCAGGAAATTATATTTAAAATCATTTGGGACTTTTCTAATATAAACACACATGATATCTATTTTACACAAAGATTGATTTTTGTGCAAAAGAAAAACAAAGTTGTGGGACTAATGCCAATTTTAACAATCAAATATTTGGTGGAAACCAGTAATCATCAAATGTTTCTTTTAGCAAATTTTTAAGAAATCATTACATTTTTCAGTCAACAATGCAATTGACTCATGATCTTTCAATCATGTTGCTGGATTTTTAGATAGTCTACGAATTTTCACAAATAGCAAACCAGGTAATATACTAACATCAGATGTGATTTTCTGGGCCTGCTGATTTAACTTGGTATAGAAAGAGAAAACAAAACTATTTTCCATGTAGCCCTGGTACTTTTTTTTTTTCTTTTTTTTTTGGTTTATTTCTTCTGTTTTTTGTTTTGTTTTTGTTTTCAGTTTTAACATACCCAAAATTTTCGTAGGGCTAATTTGGGTAGCCTTAGGGTTAAGAAAAACAAAATTAAATAAAGAAAACAAATCATAGCAAATGCAACTCACAGACATACTTGGGTGAGAAATACATAGGGGCAAGGTAAAGAAAATAAACTTTATTTCCCAAAAAAGGAAACAGTTAACCTGAGAAATATACATTATAAAAATCAACATAATAGTGGCTATAGAAATAAAAAGAGGAAGTATATCAAAACCACAATTTCATATGAGATGGTTCAACAATAGAAATTAGCCGCAGCTAATATCTCAGTTGTAATTATCTTTTTACCCAATCCTCTTGTCCATTTTCTCTATTCTGTATCCAAAATATCAGGATAGAAAATATTGAATTCAAATATTTTTGTTAAATGTCTGTACTAATCAGTGCTTTTTCATTTTGCATTTCAAATATCTGTACACATAAAGTAATACCTATTAGCAGAAAGAAAAAAAAAATCTTTGGGCAAAAGTTTTATATTTCTGAAACCAAAGCATCCTTTGACACAGGCTGGCTAAGATGTCTCAAGCCTGTGTATCTTAACACTTTCCCCATCAGTTTTGTTTTGTAATAGGCTGTATTCATTTAATTTAAATTGAAAAGTAAGCAATAGCTGGTTGTTTTATGTTAAAAGCACCAAGCAACGCTATTAATGACCACAAAAAATATTTTTGGGGATTTAGTTGGCTCTTCAGATCACTGGCAGGTACTAGGGTATTAGACAAGGCTATGGGGATTATGGGTGATCAGAGGATATTTGCCTTGGAAAGTGCTCTTTAGAATCAAAATCTAAAGAGTTAGAGGCATTCATAAGGGATGGCTAAGGAGCAGGATTAGCTTTAGAGAAGGGAACTAGATATATATCAAGGCTTTGAGGGAAGAGCGAATATGGAGAACGTAGAGGGTGAATACCAGCCTGGCAGGGGCTGGGAGGGCTGGTTTGTAGAAATCCCAGAGCGGGGGTGGCAGGTGAGACTGGAGTGGTAAACCTGCTACAAATAGTGCAGGGCTTTGGTGACCTTAATATTTGAAGCTGCAGGAATCTACTAAAGAGATTTAGAGAGTAAAGCAACATGATAACAGATGTCCTATTTTAGGATACAGACTGAAGTATAGAGGTTGGGATAAAATGTATTGAGGTTGGGATAAAAATGGAATGAGAGAGACCAGAAAGGAGTCTATTGTATCTGCCCACGAGAAAGATTGTGATAGTTTAGGATAAGGCAGTAACAGAAGACAGACTTGAGAAATCGTAAAGAGATAATATTGACAGAACACTTTGGTATTCTGCAGCTACTGATATTTGCTGATTGAGATGTACTTGATATTCTAATCGCTTCAGAACTTAAAGACTTATTTTTAGCCACTCCTATTAAAACATAATAAAAAGAGTCTTCCTCTTTAAAAATCAATTCACATTGCTCAAGTCTTGCTTAAGCGGCATCCCTGCTTGTTCTCAACACTGAGACTTCGCTTCCAGTTTTCAGGCCTGAGTTTATATTGAATTTTTTTTTTTTTTTTTTTTTTTGTCCCTTTGATTCAATTAAAAGTTTTAAACTTAGACTCAGAACTTTCATTTGCCCCCCTTCTTTACCACACGATGTCTGAACACCAAACTGGCAAAAGAATACATATTACCAGATGGTTTAGTTTTTCCAGACAGTTCATTTTGTTGCCAGGGAGCAGTGCATTTTTAGAAAGAAGTAGCTACTCACCACAAAGAATCTGTACAATTTATAACTATTATTACTTTCTACCTTTTCAGCAAATTTATAGAGTTCTTGTTTTTTTTGTTTTGTTTTGTTTGTGTGTGTGTGTGTGTGTGTGTGTGTGTGTGTGTTTCACATTTGAAACCTGAAGAAACTGGGTCAGAGGAAATTTAAATAATTTTTTGATGGCATGGAATTATTTTCAACAGTAAAAAGGGAAGAACTTGTGAGAAAGCCATTTAGCACAACATAGTGAAGCCCTTAAATTTTCATAAAGAGATCTGTAAATCCACCTCAAGAATCTGTATCAATGCTATGGAATAATCTGAGTCATAATTTCCTCATGTTAATTTTATTTCTCAAAATTACACATTCTTCAGTCTCATGTCCTGCTTCAATTATCATTTCCCTATGCTTCTTATTCACTGACATATAAAAACCATGTAGTCTGTTTTAAAATTATATATATATATATATATATATATATAATTGCTATATATATATACCTATATATAGTAAACATATATATTATATATAACATATATATAAACCAATGGGTTTTAAATATATAAAAAATATATAAAAACCACTGACATATAAAAACCATGTAGTCTGTTTTAAAATTATATATATATATATATAATTGCTATATATATATATACTATATATAGTAAACATATATATTATATATAACATATATATAAACCAATGGTTTTTAAATATATAAAAAATATATAAAAACCACTGACATAAAAACCATGTAGTCTGTTTTAAAATTATATATATAATATATATAATTACTATATATATAATTTACTATATATATAATTTACTATATATATAATTTACTACATATATATAGTAAACAAGTCATATTCATTAGAGGATAATAAAAAATGCATATAGCAAAAAAGACAAAAGGTACCCATAATGTCAGTACTCCAAATTGAGATTTTGAGTATATTTGTCCTAATATTTTTACACATAAAAATATAAAATTTATTTTTTTTGTTATTGTTGTGTGCTTTTTTTTAATTGGATCATGTAATAGATACCAATATGTAGAATTTTTTTTTCCATCCAACAATATGTTGTGAACTTTATTTAGATAGCAAGGGGTATGTAGTGTGATCAAACAATAAGGTGAATGTTTAAATTTAAAAAAAATTTACAGTAAAAGACACATTGTAATGAATACACTAAAATACTCCCCCTCACTTCAAACAAACTTATCCCATCATTCTTGCCACTTTCCTATAGTAGTTCTGGAAGTCCTCTTTTGTGAGTGTCTTTAATTTCATTGTCATGGCTGCCTCGATGTCCTGAATCATTTTGACTTTGGGGAAGAGCCAGAAGTTGCACAGTGCCAGATCCTGTGAATAAGGTGGATGAGGACACACTGTAATATTTTTATTTGACAGAAATTGCCATATACCAGAAGCGATGTGTGACACAGAGCATTGTCATGATGGAGGATGATTTATACCACACTTTAAAACACAACTTCTCTCAACCATAGCTCACACCCAACTGATTGCACCGAACAAGTTGAAACTTGTCACACACTGGAATGTTCGACACGCCACTTCCCGTATTGAAGATCCCTCCCTTTCTGTGAAGAAGTCATTATTTGTACTTCAACTGTTAAACAACAACTTGCTAAAGCAAGGTGTAAATCATAATCATCTAGTGTGCAATTTGTACACAGTAGTTATTCAAATTATTTTGAATGGATAAGGCTGGTTTCCTTAATCAAATTATCTGTGGGCTCTCTCCCCAGACACACATTCGTTATTATGGATAAAGGAGATTTTGTTGTTAAAAATCTTAATTGAGGGTTATAAGTGAATATTGATATATTTATCCCTCTATGATTATATCTAATGATTTCTATTTGAAATATAACATTTTATCTAAAAATCATGGGGGAGGAGAATTCTAACCATAAAAATGTTATTATTACAATCTAAAGTTTTTAGCAGAAAAATTATAATTGATACTTAATTCCCTGCTGATTTGTTTCCTTAGATGATTCTATTTTACAGTTGAATAATAATCTTCAAAATGTTTGATAGCTGGGCTACAACTAATGAAAGGTATTATTATAAAATACCTTCTGTGGAAGCTCTACTTTAAGTCTGTTCTTAACAGCCCCCCACATTTCAATAGCTGTGTTCTGGCTATTCATTCTGAGATTGAAAATCTACAGAGTTATTTCATTTACTTTTGTAATATAGTCTCATAAGCTTCCATTTTCAGTGCCTATTTGTGTATGATATTTTTTATATCTTTTGTTTAATGAAGTATTTTTGCAAGCCGCATTTTGCATTTTATTTTAATGACTGAAAAAACTATCAAACTTTGTTCTTAATTTGCTCTCAAAAATATTCAAATTAGAATTTGCATTTATCAGTTCACTGTGTTGGTAATGATCAGCAGAATGAAATGGTAAATACAAAGGAATGCATCTTTTATGGTTGGATAAACCCATCAATAGAAACAAAAAAAAAGTCTGCCTCTCTTTTTTAATAAGCTTGAAAAAGCATCTGTCTTGCTATAAACAATATACTTCACCAACCATGTAGGAATTTATTCCCATTATCATGATTTAGTTAGTTGAAAAATGGCTTTTATCAACTTGCAAGTTACTTATTGTTCTTATTAAAGGAAGATTTTCTTTATGAAAGTTAATGGACTGCAGTAGATAGTAATTTTATACAGTAAAGGTTCTAAAACTAGTGCTTCCCTAACTATTTCTGCAGTGCTTAAATATCATCAACACAAAGCCACTTCAGAGAACTGATGACTTATAAAAATTCTCTCAATATATGCTGCATGGAAGAAGACTGAGTATTTGGAACCTAGAAATATGACTCTTCTGGCATTGTCGAAGGTGAATCAAAAGTAGGGCTAATTGTGTGATGGAAAGGGAAAAGAAACTTTATTCAGCACATGGCAAAAAACATAGCAATAATAATTTAAGAGAATATAGTTGTGTTACAAGAAAAATGTAGCAGGTTTAACTCAAAACAATTCCTTTAACCTCCTAGTCAAGTGTAGATATTTTATTGACACAAATGCAGAGGTTCTGAGTTCAATAAACTGGATATTCTTGACAGGATTATGTATTTCACCTGACAAAGAGGGTTATCAACATGTTAAGTACATTTTAATAAATGGGTGAATCACAAAGTCAAGGAAGATTTGTGTACGATGTGACAATTTAACTACATCTGAAAAAAACCATCTTTGGATGATTGGACAGGAAAATATAGACAATATTAAGTATGGTAATGAGCATGAAGGATTCTGTGAAATATTAAATAACCATTACATTTTGGAAGGCTATTGAAAAGAACAAAGAAGGGCACAGTTTAAGGAAGTAGTGATATAAATGTGAATCATTGGTCCCCTGACTTCAGGACTTAAATAAATTATGTAAGAAATAGTGCAATAGTACATTTTCTTGGGTAAAGGAACTGCGTAATAGACAATCTAAAAACTCAGTCACTTCAGATGAGTCATTTTTGTTTGTTCACAATTCTATGACCTGGTAATTGAGTTTGGGCTCAGCCTTTGTTTTGTGTTTTCTTCTTTTGGGTTTGTCTGGCATCGTTCACATGGCTCTAGTCATGGCTCTGTAGGTTGGTGTAAGAGCATGGGCTGAGTCTTGTTTCTGCTCTTTGTGCTCTCATTCTCCTTGGCTTTCAACTGAGATTTTGCACAAGGCAGCACTGCATTCCAAGAGGGTACTGAACTGGTGCATGGAAGTTCTGAAACCCAGCCAGGAACGTGATACCAGATCCCTATACTTTAAGGAGAGGAAATGTCCCTTAATGAGGATGAAGTTATTTTTCTCTGATATGATTCCTTGATTCATGATTTTCCTTAACTCTTGGCAAATTGTCTAGTCCTTTGCTATAAAGAACTAGATAAATATAAATTCGGATACTTTTTTTTTCTTCATATTTATTAGAAATAGCCTATATTGGACAGGTAATTTTTGACAAAGAAGCTAAAAACATACAATGGAGGAAAGACAAACTCTTCAATAAATGGTGCTGGGAGAATTGGATAGCCATGTGCAAAAGAATGAAACTGGACTGCACCATGTACCAAAATTAACTCAAAATGGATCAACGACTTAAGCATAAAACCTGACACAATAAACTGCATAGAAGAAAACATAGGTACTAAACTTATGGACCTTGGGTTCAAAGAACATTTTATGAATTTGTCTCCAAAGGCAATGGAAGTGAAAGCTAAAATAAACGAATGGGACTATATGAAACTTAAAAGCTTCTGCACAGCAAAAGCAACCATCAACAAAATAAAGAGGCAACCAAATGAATGGGAGAAGATTTTTGTAAACAGTGTCTCCGATAAGGGGATAATATCCAAAATATACAACGAACTCATGAAACTCAACAACAAAATAACAAACAACCCAATTTAAAAATGGGCAGAGGACCTGAAGAGACATTTCTCCAAAGAGGACATACAAATGGCAAATTGACATATGAAAAAATGCTCAACGTCTCTAATCATCAGAGAAATGCAAATAAAAACCACAATGAAATATAACCTCACCCCAGTCAGAATGGCTATCATCAACAAGACAAACAGTAACAAGTGTTGAAGAGGCTGTGGAGAAAAAGGAACCCTCATACACTGTTGGTGGGAATGCAGACTGGTGCAGCTGTTATGGAAGGCAGTGTGGAGGTTCCTCAAAAAATTATGAATAGAATTACCATATGACACAGCAATCCCTCTCCTGGGTATCTACCCAAAAAATCTGAAAACATTTACCCATAAAGACACGTGTGCTCCAATGTTCATTGCAGCTTTGTTTATGGTGGCCAAGACATGGAAACAACCAAACTGTCCTTTGATAGATGAATGGATAAAGAAGTTGTGGTATATATACACAATGGAATACTATTCAGCGGTAAGAAAAGATGATATAGGAACATTTGTGACAACATGGTTGTATCTTGAGAGTATGATGCTAAGTGAAATAAGTCAGACAGAAAAAGCAGAGAACCATATGATTTCACTGATATGTGGTATATAAACCAAAACAACAAAAGAACAAGACAAACAAATGAGAAACAAAAACTCATAGACACAGACAATAGTTTAGTGGTTACCAGAGAGTAAGGGGGGTGGGGAGTGGGAGATGAGGGTAAAGAGGATCAAATATTTGGTGATGGAAGGAGAACTGACTCTGGGTGGTGAACACACAATGGGATTTATAGATGATATAATACAGAATTGTACACCTGAAATCTATGTAATTTTACTAACAATTGTCACCCCAATAAATTAAAAAAAAAAAGAAAGAAATAGCCTATATTTATTTAAAGCTAAATAGCTTTTTCAGGCAGTGTCTATTTCATAGAAGCTTGAAGAGCTTTCCATTTTTAACTTTATTGGTTTTTTTAATGCCCCATTTGTAAAATCTTCTTATACGCATTGAGGGTTTTCCATGTATTAGATTATAAATTATTTGATTAGGCAAAAGTTAGACTCAGAATTCTTTGGGTGACTGGCCTCTTTCTAATTTGGGTGCTGTGTCTCGATAGTGTGGAACAATAGCATTAATACTGTCAGAAGCCTTTCACCTAATTGAGAATGTCTCCTTAGCATTACCTTAAATATCTCTGAGGTCTTGATTAAAACTTTTAACAGCCATAATCAGGTTTTGAGCTTTATGGAGAAACCATTCCTCACTTGAGATTTCTTGTAGCCTGGAGTGTCTAGAAAGAAGAACTGTGTTATTATCCAAGCCAGCAAATAATAGGACACTCCATACTTCCTTTCTTTTATTTTTATATTAAATTTATTGCAGCGACATTAGTTAGTAAGGTTATATAGGTTTCAAGTGTACATTTCTATAATACATCATCTATATATCACATTGTGTGTCCACTACCCAGAATCATTTCTCCTTCCATCACCATGTATTTGATCCCCTTTTCCTCTTCTGCTACCGCGACTCCCCCTTACACTATGGTAACCACTGCATGGTTGTCTGTGTCTATGAACATACTTCCTTTCTATTCTATTGGAAAATTTGTATTTTTTTTTTTTAGTTCATCACTCGTAATACTTTATAGTAAATAGAAGCACCCATTGACACATTGCACATTGTGTGTGTAGATCGCCTTAGCTGGATTCTATCTGCTAAGTTACCACAGATGACTTTTTTGCCAAATGTTTACTAATACATAACACAAATTGTCCTTTCTCCCAACTTCAACAGTCCCTTTACCAGCCTTCATCAATAATTTGAATGCCAATTAGGCTGGGCCAGTGGCATCCCTTTACCACAAATCTCAAAGCTAATGTATTATAACACATTTTAGATTTTTGTTAGGGCGGCAACCACTCTAAGCACCAATTTCTACATCATTTATCTATCTCTGGGTAAAACCCACACCTATTCTTAGTGCTTTGAAACAATAACCATTTTATTTGCCAATGATTATGGTGGATTTGGCCTGGACTGAACTTGTTGGTTTTTTCCGTGGCCTTACTGGGGAACATTTATGCAGCTAAAGTGAGATGGTGGCTCAGAATGAGGCCAACTGGTATAGAAAGCTATGGTTGAGTCAGTCTGTCTCTGCTTCATATGATTTTATGCTCCAGAAAGCCAGTCTGAGCTTCTTCACATAGCAGCATAATTCTCCAAGAGAGAAAAAGCAGAAGCTGCAAGGTTTCCTGAGGTACAAACATGGAAATTGCAAAACATCACTTTAGCTGCATTCTATAATCAAAAATCCCCTTCTCAGTAAGGGACAATTTTAGGTAAACCTATTTTCATTTTTGAAAATATTTATGAGTAAATAGTTTTATATGGAAAAGTTACAATGTGAGCCTATATTCAAGCATTGGGGAATAGAGACTTACTGTGAGGAATGCTAAAATGCTATTATGAAAGGGTTGGATATAAGGATGAGAGTTCTTTTAAATATTTTTGCAAATAATTTATCATGAGAATAATTTAAAAAGAAAAATATACGAAATTGGAAGAGAATAGTTTAGAGACACGGAGGTCAGTGAGAAGTAAATTCAGTGATTCACGTGAAATATTAAGAGAAGATGAACTAGAATAGTGAGAATTTTAAAGAAAATGACAGCTTGGATATTAAATATGAGTTAAAAATATAACAATTAATCAATGACTTCATAATGGAGGGGTAGGGTAGATTTTAAGAATCACAAAATGGTTGAATGTTGATGCCAATAAGGCATATTTCAATTTAGTAAGTATTACATGAAGATTATGAAATTACTTTAGGACGTGAGGAGTTTGAGATGTGTTCACTCCAACTGACACTGGTTGAACACTGGATGGTTACCTTTTGTAACACTCTCTTCAGACCACACATACAAATAAGAGAAGAATCTATCTTCTAAAACCATAGTAACTGATTAAACATAGTAAATGCATTGTGCTAGGATAACATGGATAAAGGGGTACAGAATCGGTAACAATATACTACATATTTGGATACTATTAAGGAGCTAATTATGGGTAGAATATAAATTTTATTTGGCATGATGATGTATCTAAATTGAAAACTTACACATTATAAATTGAGAAGGACATTTTGTACAATTCAAAATTGTCAGAAAAATGTGCAAACCCCAAAAAATGAGATCCATAAAACAAAGATTTAAGTGTGTGTGTGCGTTTGTGTGTATTTTTCAATCTGAGAGAAAGATCCATACATAGGACTATATATATTCACAAGTAGGAAACATGAGCTAGAGGCCTAGAACACTTTGTTTTATATAAATATCATAAAAAAATAATCTAGTATTAGCAACTAAGTAATTTTGCTAGATACTGTATATGTGACTTCATTATGCCTCACATAAGTGTAAATTACCATATTTCTAAGCATTATCATCCTTTTTCAATATGAGGAAGCAGAGAATGGGCAATTGATCCTAGCTTCTTTAGTTCAGTCAATATCAGAACTAACATTAGGATAAACTAGATAGCCTGTGTGATTTCCCAGTAAATCAAATTGACACAGTTTCCTGACTCAACTCCATAGCCACTCTTTTAATTTTATAAAATTTAATAATGGGTAAAAAATATTTGGATGTTTGTAACCATAATCTATGTTTTAAATATTTAGTAAGACTTAGGTGTTGCACAAGTAGAGGGAAAAATATCTATTGAAATATATATTATTAAGAGTGAAAATTTGCTCCTTGTTTAAGCCCAAAACAATATGTGGACACATAGACTTGAAATGAATCTTGGCTGACTTTTGAATTATTATTTTATCCTAAAACATGACGAAGTGTCTATAAGCAGATTTTTCTCCCTGCCCTGGCCTGCACCATCCTAGCCTCACCCCACGAGGTTTTGTAACAAACTTCATCCAGTGGCAAACAAAACAAAATACCTTTTTGTTATAGAAACCAACTTCTGGTAGAGAGGTAAACACTAAATGTTGTCTTATTGATAAGTTGAAAACTTAAATTGAAATTAAACAAAGTAGATCAAAAAGCTTTGTAAAATATCCAGAGAGAACCAATACCTTACTTATTGAGGAAAAAAAAAAAAAAAAAAAATTTGAACAACAGTGAATTTCTTATCAGAAGAAAAAGAAACTATGGAAGTCAAAAAGTGGCCCAGTATTTTTCAGTGCCGAAAGGTAAACATGAATCAGGAATCCTGAAGCCAGTGAAAATCTCAAGTAACTTTGACAGGTTAGTGAAGACATTCATAGATGAAGGAAAACTAAGACAATTTGTCACCATCAGATCTGTCTAAACAGAGAGGAAAATTGAAAAAAGAAACTTTGAAACTCTGTGCAGAAATAATGAAAATAGTAAGGAAAAATATGGACATATACATTAGGTTTTCATTCTCCTCGAGTTTTATAATTATGTTTGATATTTGAAGCAAAATTTAGAAAATTCATAGATTTCTAAATGTAAGTAGAGGAAAGTTTTAAAGCAATTATATTATAAATGAAAGGGAGTAAAGGAATTTAAGGGACGGAAACATTTCTACATTTCATTCTGACTGGTGAAATAACACCAATGGACTGTGATAAGTTATGTATTTATAATGTCAAGCCTCGAGCAAACAGTTAAAAAGCTATACAAAGAATTACAATAAAACACTCTACAACAAATAAAATGAGATTCAAGATGTTTGAGTTACCCACAGTAACACAGGAAAAAAGAAAGAGAAATGAAATGGAAAAAGAACAAATAAAAACAAACTAAAATGGTAGACTTAAGCGCTAACTAAATCAATCATTACATTATTACTAAAAGTCAGTGACTGGCAGAGTGGATTAGTAATCATGCCTCCACTATATGCTATGTGCAGGAAACTCACTTCAAATATATTGATATACTCATAGGGAGTTTTAAACTAAAAATAAGATGGAAAAAGATATATCATGAACACTGTAATAAAAGAAAAACAGAGGACTGGCTCTGTTACTATTAAATAAGCCTCAATTTACTTAATATTAGGTAGTCCTCAGAGCAGAGAAATGTATCAGAGTGAGGGGCATCATATAATAACACACAAGAAGACATACTAATCTTAAATGTGTGCTCTAAACAAAAGGAAAATGTGTGAACCAAAAACTGATAGAACTAAAAAGAGAAACAGACAAATCCACCTTTATTGTTGGAGACCACAACAATTATCTCTCAACAATTGATAGAACAGCTAGACAGAATATCTGCAAAATTATTGAAGAACTCAATACCATCACCAGTCAAACAACGGGATCTAATTTAAAATACACTTCATCCAAGCACGGCAGAATACACATTATTTCCAAGTGCCAAACAAATGATCAATATAGACCATATTCTGAACAATAAAGCAACCCTCAGCACATTTAACAGAAATGAAATTATGCAGAGTACGTTCTCCAAGTACAATGAAATCAAACTAGAAATCAATAACAAAAACATAACAGGAAAATCTCCAAACACTTGGAAACTAAACACTTTTTTTCAGTTACAGTTGATATTCAATAGTATTTTATGTTATTATAGTTTCAGGTGTACAGCATAGTGGTTAGGCATTTATATAACTTACAAAGTAATTCCCCCAATTTCCCCCAATTAGTCTAGTACACACCTGGCATTATACATAGTTATTACAGTGTTATTGACTATATTCACTATGCTGTACATCCCCGTGACTATTTTGTAACTACCAATTTGTACTTAATCCCTTGCCCTTTTTCACCCTGCCCACCAACCCCCTCCCATCTGGCAATCATCAATTTGTTCTCTGTATCTATGAATCTTAAACAGCACATTTCTTACTAACCCAAGAAACAAAGAGGAATGCCCAGGGAAATAAAAAAAATACATTGAGCTGAATGAAAATGAAAATGTCACATATTAAAATTTGTAGAATACCACTAAACATTTCTGAGACGAAAATTATTAGCACTAAACTTCTATATTATAAAAGAGAAAAGTGCCAAATAAATCATCAAAGATCACACTTCAAGAACCTAGAAAAAGAAAAGGAAAAAAAACCCAAAGCAAGAAACAAGAAGGAAATAAAAAAGATCAGGGCAAGAAACAATAAAACATATAACAGAAAAGCAAGAGAACATATATGAAACAACTGATTCTTTCTAAAGACCAATATATTTGCAAACCTCTTGCAAGACTGACAATTTTTTTAAGAGAGAGAAAACAAAATTATCAATAGAAATGAAACAGAGGTTATTGCTGCAGATCCTGCAGACATCAAAATGATAATCGTTACATACTCCACACAAGTCTACAAACATAAATTTAACAACTTGATGAAATGGACCTAATCCTTGAAAAACAAATACTACTAGAACTCAACCAATATGCAACAGATAATCGAATAGCCTTGTTACTTTTAACTACAACCAAGTTGGGTTTATTCCTGTAATGCAAAGCTGATTCAATATTTGAAAATGATCTAGGTAATCCACCATATTAACAGACGATAGAAGAAAAAAATCACATGACCACATCAATTGATGCAGAAAAAAATATTTGCCAAAATTTGATAATAAATAAATAAATAAATATCTCTCAGGCAAACAAACAAACAAAACAAGCAGGGATAGAGAATCTCCTCATTTTGATAAGTAACATACACAAGAAATCTACAGCTAACATCATACTTAGTAATAAAAGATTACTTTCTCCTAAGATAGGGAACGAGACCAGGATGTTTACTCTCACCACTTATTCAGAAGTGTTGGAATCTCTAGCAAGAAAATGAAATGTATACATTGTAGTAGAAAAGGAGTGCATGAAACTTTTCCCTATTTTTAGAGATCACTATTGCCTACATAAAAAAAATATTAAGTATTCTACCAAAAAAAAAAAAGTTTCCCAGAACTAATAACTGAGGTCAGCATCATTATAGGATGCAAGATAAACATAACTACAAATACCAATTTTATTTATATATCTATCAATTAATATGTGGACACTAAAATTAAAAGTACAATACCATTTACAATTTCTCCAAGTAAAAAGAGGGGAACTACAAAACATCAATGAAGGAAATCAAAGAATATTTATGTGAATAGAGGGAAATACCATGTTCATCACTTAAAATACTTAATAAAGATGTCAATTCTTCTCCAATCGAATGAAAGTTTAATGTAATTCCTATCAAAATCCTAGCAAGTTTTTGTAGATATACATAAGGTTATTCAAAAATTCACATAAAAAAATGAAAAGAACCATAGATTCAGCAATTTTGAAAAATAATTTTGTAGAGGGAGGAATCAGTCTACCTAATTTAAAAACTTATACAGGTATACTAATCATGATTGTGTAGTTTTGGCAGAAGGATAAATACATAGATCAATGGAACAAAATAGAGAGCCACAAATTGACCCATACAAATATTCTCAAATGATTTTTGGCAAAGGTGGAAAGGCAATCCAATGAAAGAAAGAACCATCATTTCATAGAATGCTGCTGGAGGAATTGGTACTGCAGCAATTGAACAGCCAAAGACAAAAATACATACATACATGCATGCATATACATACATACATACATACATACATATATACATACAGTAAAATGTAAAAAAGAAAAAAAAAGACTAAAATCATCAGGGCCTAGGAGAAAGAGATCTTAAACTTGCTATCAAATGCATTAGCCATAAAAGGAAACTGATAAATTAGCCTTCAATAAAATTAAAAGTTTTACTTCTGTGAAATACCTTAGCAGGACATGATGAGGTACAGTTTAGGGAGAAAATATTTGCATATCACATCTTTGGCAATGACTACTATCTAGAAAATATACGGACACTTAAATATTAATAGTAAAAAAAAAAAAGCACAATCCAATTTCAATATGGTCACAGAACATGAAGAGACATTTCACTGAAGGGGATACAGAAATGGGAAATAAACACAAAAGCTAGAGAAATGTAAAAGAAAACCACATTTGAGATACCACAACCCACAGCTATCAGTATGGATGAAATAAAAACCAGTGACAACCCCAAATGCTAGATCATGCATGCATTGATGGTGGGAAACGTAAAATGCTACAGACACTCTACAAGATCACCTGGTATTTTCTTATTAAACTATACATGCAACTACTAAATGACCCCAAATTTGCACCTCTGGGCACTTAAGAAAATTAGTTCTTAGGTGCACACCAAAGTTTCTGGCCATTCTATTTATGAGAGCCAAATTTGAAAACATATGCCCTTTAATGGTGAATGGCTAAACACACTGTGGTATTCCATACCATGGAATACTACTCAGCAATAAAAAGGAATGGGCTATTGATACATAGAACAAACTGGCTGAATCTTCAGAGATTTATGTTGAGGTAAATCTCCAATAACAGAAGGTTACATATTGTATAATTCAGTTTATATAAAATGCTTGAAATGACACAATTATAGAAATGGATAACAGGTTATGGGCTGCCCGGCATTAAGGACAGGGTGAGGTTTGGAAAGTAGTGTGTATGCCTATAAAAGGGCAATATGAGGGATACTGGTTGTGGCAAAGTATTCTGTATTTGGACTGTATGAAAGTCAACATTCTGGTTGTAGTATAGTTTTGCAAGATGTTACTATGGGGGAGGAGGAATCTTGGTAATGGATACATGTAATCTCTCTATATTATTTCTTATAACTCCATGGGAATCTATAATTATCTCCAAATAAAATGTTTAATTAAAAAATTATAGGAAACACTGATAAACAGTGGCCTTTCTATAACTCAGCACATACATATTTAAATATATATCTTTAGCAACTATGTAGCCAAACTGAATGTTTTGAACAATTATTGAAAATTACATTTATATTCCAGAAAATTCTAAAATTTTAGGGATTTAAATTTTAGCCAAGAAAGTGTGTAAGTTGTCCTGGGATGAACAATACCAGAAGACATACAGAAAATGATCCCTAGAAACAGGCAGCACCTTGGAGAATACCTCAGGAACGTAAAGGCTTGGCTTGGTAGGACAGCAGCTGCCAAGCAACTGCCCCTGTCACTAAGTCCTGCACGCCTAGTGCCTGGCCTGGAAAAGAGCTTATCAACTTTGAAGAAGTAGGTTGGATACATGAAACACAGTCTTGCCAGGTTTACTATGAAAGTGTATAGGAACACACCCTCGCAGGCACAACACTGTTGAAGAGTAGAATAAATAATAACAAACTCCTAATGAGGCAATACAGGGAGTATGATTTTTTTAATTGCATAGCCCACTTCATTAAGTGGAAGAGTTTCCATTTCCCATTTTTGTGTAAAAAATGTAGTGGCTTAAAACATCACACATTTATGATCTCAGTGCTCTGTAGTCCAGAAGTCAGATTGGCTCAGCTGATTTTTTTCGGCTCTGTATTTCTAAGACCTACATTAAGATGTGCACCAGTTGGGTGCATATCAGGAGGCTCTGGGAAAAATCAGCTTCTATTCGTTGACAGAATATGCTACCTTTCAGATGCAGTACTGAGGTCCCTGTTTTCTTATTGGTTGTCAGGGGAACCAACAATCGCTTTCACCTCCTAGAAGACTCTCTCTGCTGCTCTGTACTTCTCAGAGCCAGCATCTCAGAGCCAGCAGCGAATGGCCTGTTGAATTCTTGTCACACTTGGTATCTCTCTGACTGTTCCTTAACTCCAATTGCTCTTACTCCAGCCTCAGAAATTTTTCTGTGTTACTGGCTCCCGTGCATCAAGGGGGTCCACCCATTTAATCCAGGATAACCGTATTTCAAAACTATAGCCTTAATTTCATCTGCAAAGTCCCCTTGTCATGTAAAGGAACATGTTCACAAGTTCCAGGGTTTCTTTAGGGGATGCAGGTAATTATCCCGCTTATTGTGGAGGGCTTTATATAGTAATTGTACACAAACACTTAAACAGAGGGCTGACTGGAGTCCCAGTTATGCAGCATGCAAGCCGTGAGACCACTGGCATGCTCATTTGTCCTCTTTAAGCCTCATTTGCCATATCCACAAATTCATGAAAATACTGTAAGAAAGAGTGTTATAATTTATAGTACATCTAGAAAATGAGAGGACAGAAAAATTATACTTAAAAATATTTTAGGAATGTCTTTACATCCCAAATTACTAGAATATAAACAGCCATGAAAATGAATGCAATCATTTTCTGTCACTATCCACATACAGGATTAATTTTTGATAATAAAAAGCCAATACAAAATTGGTGAGAGAAACACTGAAGTCGTGAGTAGATACATGGGCATAGGTGACAAGGAGATAATTTTCTCTAGATCAGAATCTAATGACCAGTATAAATACAGAAAAATGCTCAACCTCACAAAAAGTAATTAAATAAATGCAAATTAAGAGAAATCCAATTTGTTGAGCTAATGAAATGAAGGAAGATTAGAAAGTTGACTTGATATTCAGTTATGTTGAAAACATATATTTATTATTGTCATTTATCTGACAAAATGGACACACAAAGGCTTGTGATAAATTAGTAACAATCTTGTTCTCAAAATGAATTTGACAATCTTTATAAAAAGCCCACAAATACCTATACCCTTCAGCATAATAAGTTCTTCCACGAATCTTAATGAAGTAACCTAACTGTAGCAGAGCTTTACATGTAAATATATTCAACACAGTGCCATTTATAATGATAATAAGAGCTATTATATACTGAGTGTTTAATATGGGCAAAGTGTTACTAGAAAACCTTTAGATCTTGTGGTGAAGCAGTTAATGCTCATGAAATATCTCATGTGCTCTCCCAGGTTTTCCAGTCTTGACACCATTTTAATTGGGGCCATGTGACTGCTTTTGGTCAGTAGACTGGAAAGCAGTCTGATATGTGCTGTTTCTGGATTGAAGCAGTTTTGAACCTGTGTACTTTATCTACTCTTTTTGTTCTCTGCTAAGAGGACCTTGGAAGTCATGTGGACACATGTCTTGTGATAACACAGAAACATTGCAAACTGAAGATCCACTGTGATTTGAGTCCGGGTGTTATGCTAGCATAGCCATGCCAGACCAATACAGTACATTAACTTATACAATTCATTAGAAAACCCTCAGAGGTAGGTACCACCATTTATTCATGTTGCCTTTGAGGAAATTAAGATAGAGTGTAATTACGAAGCTATGATCGATGTTATCCAAATAGTGGAGAAATCATATTCGTGGACTTGGCTTTAAAAACAGTCTTCTTAATTATCATAACAACTGTTATTGAAAATAATTTAAGTTCGATAGATAAAGGAATCAATACATAAACTCTGTCCATTCCATATGGTAGAGTCTTATGAAACCATTACAATAAAGTCTCTAATGTGCTTTTGATAAATTGGGGGGGGGGGGGAGCTGAAAATCTAATTTAATTGAAAAGACAGATGTATGCTGTATAAAAACTTTGTAACCTATGACTAAAACTAAAGTTCCGGGTCTAATAAAAAAGGATGCTAGTATACACTGAAATTCATTCCTCCCCATAAATAGCTAGAAAAGAACATTGTTTTGAATGTATAGCTGAGCTTGCAAGAAAGGAAAATTGTGAACTACCAGAAATGAAGAGGAAACTGTTCATCCACAAGATGGGGTCATAATCAGGTGAGGTCACTGCCAGTAGATGGGTAAGAACCTTGGGTGTTAATGCTCACACACCAAAAGTGATGAGGACATGCGTCTCCCAGTCAAGGAGTATGAACTGAGAGATGCCTCCTAGGCCAGGAGTCTTAAAGGAGTAAATCTTACTGGACAAGTAAAACACGTCTTTCTCTGCCTCAAATCTGACCAACAAAATTTTTTCTCCTAAATATATGAAAGCTTAAACTTGATTTTCACTTGGAGACTGGTTAGACACGTATGCTTTATTTGTGTGCTGAAAAATCTCAAGGTGCAAAAATTACACAATGTAAAACAGATCGATGAAACTCCTGTAGCTACAAAGAAACAAAGGCAAAGGGCTTTAAGGATGTTCCCATGGAACAGGAGAGGAGGGATCCTCACAGGGGAAAATTACAACAACCATATTATGCAAATTTCAGCTACACACACCAACAAATACAAATCACATACAAGAATGGACATTCCACATTATGTAAGAGTCAGCATACATAATATGCAGCAAGATTAGACTAATAAACACTTATAATGATAGTACGTGTTATTTTTTTAAAATAAAATTTAAGAACAGGACTGAAAAACGAGCAGGCACCTTCAAAAATGAAAGAAATTGCACAAATAGAATAAAATAGCCATTGAGGCAAAATAAAACTCAAATAAGTTAGCTAACCAGCAAATGAAACACATTTAGTGAGTGAATTAGTAAACTTTAGATAGAGAGAAATAGCTAAGAGGGTAGCATAATGATTGAAATGTAGAAGAGGGGAAGATGGTTCAATATATGTCTTACTGGATTTCCAGACATGAAGATAAAAGATTTGAACAAAAACATATTAAGATAATGGCTGATTTTTGTCTGTAATGATAAAATAAATAATTTCTCAGATTGTCAGATTCAACACACTCAATATATAATTAACAAGAAACAAATATGCAAATACCAATATAAAACATAGTAGCATTGCAAAATACAAAAAGTGTAAAGGATTGTAATTGCATCAACAACACACTTCTTAATAAGGTATGCTGAGGAAATTCTGGGGTAAAAAAATCTCTTAACATAGAATTCTATAAACCCATCTAAACTAAAATTCAAGTAAAAAGCTTAAAGTGGGCGGATTGGGGAGTTGGGTAAGAGAATTTGCCATTAAAAGAGCCTCATCACAGAATTGCTGATTATGTACTTCAGAACCAGAGCAACTAAACCCAGAAATAAAAAAGATTGAATTAAAAAAGCAGTGTGAGTAAAGAAAATGATACATCTGAGTGCAGACCTAATAAGCAAAGGCTATATAAACATCACCTCCATTTGAATAGTGATTCATTTAAGCCTGGGAGGGGGAGCTTAAGACAAGGTGATTATAAAGTACTATAGAAAAGTAACATGCAAGAAAGGAGGGCAGGGTGAAAAAAAAATAAATAAATAAATTTAAAAAATGAAATGGGAACAGGATAATAGATGTTTGAGCTTACATAAGCCCTTGCACTGTTTTAAGTAGGATAGAGATATTATCGACGATGGATTTTGTTATTAAGCCAATTGTCATTTAGAAACAGGATACGGAATGAAACAACAGAGTGTAGAGTCTGCCCTGCAAGCATTTGTCATGACAAGCAGTGTTTCCTGTGAGTAAATTCACTGGTGCAGAAAGTTGCTAGCTGGCTTGACCCATGGCTTCCCCACAGTAAAGTGCTGAGGCAGGAGCTGTCCCAGACACTCCCCTAAACCAACACTGGAAGGACTCACAGGTGGGCATAGTGTCAGAGAGAGCACTGCTAATGGCAGAGAGAAGTGTCCTGTGATCTTCCCATAAAACTCTACCATGAAAGAGGGCACTTCTAGTTAAAGAATCTGCAAACACTCCTGTAAAAGCACAGCTATCTTTATGTCTACCTCTCACACCTTCTTTGTTGTGCCCTGATGAGAAGGAGGCAGAAGATAAAGGAGAAAGGCGAAGGTTGAGAAAGGGCCACTGAGTAATAAACCCCCTCTTCCATTGCAGGTGTCCGAGACAGGTGAGTGGAGAATGATTGAGTCTGACATGAGATCAAAGTTTTAGAGTGGCTGGATTTTTCACACTTGAGAATGAATAGTAACTCTCTAAAAGACATGATTGAAATTCATAAGAAAATTGTAGGTTCTTCCCAAAATGAAATCTAAGTTGAGGAAGGCACTTATTACAGGGCGTGTTTGAAGGATTAATGGGAGAAACTTTCATGCATGTGCACAGGAGACATGTTCAGGGGTCTAGGTTCTGTATAAAATGGAAGACTTTGAGAGTTAAAATGTATATAAACTAGAGATAAATTCAATATTATATATTTAAAAATAACATTTAGAAAATTAATCAGGTTGCAAAAGCTTACATGTAGAATAGTATAATTAACAAAAGCTTAAAATGCAAAACTGTACATGTATATTCAAAATGTACATATATATTTGTACATATATGTACAAAAATGTACATATATATTTTAAAATGCAAAAATGTACATATATATTCAAAATATATATATATATATATATATCCCTAAGCAATTCTTGGTAATGTGGGAAAAATATATTACTATGTCTAATATAAATAAACTCCAAAATTTACATATTTATATTATCTTTTTCAGCATTTTGTTAATATTAAAAAGTAAGTACTAATAATTAACATGCACATTTTTACAGTATATATTGTATTAAAATTCTTGGTAGTGGCTTAAGTATAGAACTATCTAATGATATTAGAAAATTTCTTAATTCTGTCTATAACATGAGATGGGTTTTGCAGTCTAATGCATTTTTAATAACACAGTAGTACATCCATCTATGGCCCATTCCTTTAAGCAGAAAGGAAGATGGCAATCGTCATATGCCATTAATTTAAGTATTTATCAATGGATTGAATGTAATTTCCCTAAAGCATTACTACTTACTTACCCTTAACATTGTTAAAATCAGTGTCATATATATATTTAGAATATTTGTATTTAATGGAACTTGTTGATAATAAAACCCATTCGTACAAATCACCTTAGATCCAAAAAGGTATTGTAAAATGTTATCTTATTGAGCTAAATTATCAAGTTTAATACATTTTTTAATTTAACACATTCTGAAGTTTAAGTTATCAAGGTTTTTACATGATAATTTATTTTCCTTCCATAATGTAGAGATTGATTTTTATTCTTACTTTTAACTTTGAAATGAACTTTAATCATTGAGGTAGCTTAATACATAAAATAGTGCCATTTGTACTTTAATGGTGACATAGAATCATAAATATTTAAAATTTAAGAGAATGAAAAATATAATCCAATTATCTTATGTATAGTTGAACTGATCCAAAAGGAAAGTTGATAAAATTACCACAGATTATTATCAAATGCTTTTCTCATAAGTGGCAGTCCTTATTTCTTTCACTGATGATTATCTGTACGAAGTGAAGATTCTGGAAGCCAACATAAAGAATATAATTAATTGCCTTTGTCCAACGTCAAGCTTTCCTGAAAATCTGAAGACCTGAAATTCTGAAGTCCATAAATTTCAAGATTCTCTTACTCCTGACAATATGCCACCTCTTAGTTCAAAGGAAAAATAAAAGTATATATTTAAGAGCTAAGGCATAAAGCTCAATAAAGTATTTAACTTTATATAGCTATTTAAAATGAAAAAAATATATATATGATTTAAGTGCCAAGATAGTAAAAAAAAAAAAAAATACATCATATATTAATTTTTCTTTACTATGGACTTGGAAATTTAAATAAAAATTGAAAATGGTCATAAAAATGTCCTATTGGTTTCATACTTACCAAAGCACTAAAGTAAAAAACATTATTATTGATTATGTACATATCCAACTGTGAAATTCACCTGGCTGATTAGGGAGGAAACTATACATGAACAGTAAGGTAATATTTATAGGATAGCAATAACTCTATTGAAAGAAATATAATACAGAAAATCGATCACTTTTCTTTTTATTAAAATGATGAAATTCATTGTTTCATTGAATTGACAGATTGCTCATATATATTTTTTTTTGTTGTTAGTACTGATTGATTTCCACCTAAATGTTATATTATGGAAGATCCTACCTGCAGATTTTGGGAAGGAGTTGCTTGATTATAAGTGCTCTTATGCGAATATGGGTGAAAAAAATCAGCTTTCCTACATGGAATTAATCATAACAGATGTGAATAATTTTATCGTTATGGATTGGATGCTTCATAAAATTGGCCTAATATGTAATTTTGGCATTGATTCCAGTCACTCAACTTGGTCTCATGTAAAATTTGAGAAATATAATCTCTTCTTTCCTTGCCTTCTTTTCATGTTCCTCTGTCATTCCCTTAGCCTGATGCTTCTTCCTCAATAAATCAACTTGTGAGATGGCTGGTACAGAGAAAATGATCAATCTCATTGTATTTTGAGATTCACTAAAATTCTGTGTATTTTTTTACTCTAAAATTTTACTTCTAGAAAATTATTACAAGGACATAATCATAAAGGTAGCTAAGCTGTTGTTTCCAAGTTTTATTTTATATTTTAATTTAGGAAATCATCAACAATCAATAAGGAATTGTTTAAAAAAATTGTAGTTTATCCAGAGAATAGAATTCAATGGCTTTGCAACCATTGAAAATACCATGGAATAGCTCATAACATGGAAAGATATTAAGTTTTTCAAACTAATAATATTTAAAATTGCTGTGTACAACAAAGATGCCCTTCAGTAGGTGAATGGATAAACAAACATCAATGCAATGGAACACTACTCAGCAGTAAAAGGAGCAAACCATTGATTCATACAACAAAAATGAATCTTACAATATGTTTCGCTAAGAGAAGGGACCCAGAACAAGAGATTATGTGTTGTCTGATTCAATTTACATGACAATCTGAAATAGGCTGGAAAAGTGCTTCTGTGGTGGCACTTGTCCTCATGCTTTCCTCCCTTTGCTACATAAAGAATATGCCTAATCACTGGTTCTAGGATGAAGTTATCCTATAAACACCTTTTTTAGTTGGATCGAAATTATGCTTTGTCCAGTGTTCATTTGAACCCCATTACCCATAGATGTAAATCTGAGAAATAAATGCTCATGTGACATTGACATGACATGCATGCCAGTAAGATTTATTATTGTGGTAACATCTAAATGATAAAATTTGACTACTTATAAAATATGGTTACATGTCAAAACAAAATATATTAAAAACAAATAAAAAATGAGAATATATTTACAGAAAATGTAATATATGATGGAATTTTGTCTGCAATATACAAAGAGTGCCTGTGTGTAGAATATAATTATTAAAATCATCAAAATTGACAGAGAGCATAAACAGTTTGTCAAGAAGAGGTACGGTGTGGATACCTGACCACTGTGCTGTACACCTGAAGCAGAAGCTGAATAATATTGAATATCAACTATAATTTTATATAATATATATATATATATATATATATATATATATATATATATATATATTCATGGGATATGCAATACAGCATAGGGAATAATCAAGGGTATTGTAACAGCTATATATGATGTCAGAGGGGTGGTAGATTGGGGGGGTTACCTTGTAAGGGGTGTGAATACCTATTACATTGTTTTATACACTTGAAACTAATAATAATAAGATATACCAAATATGAATATATAAAGTATTTTTAGCAATTCAAAGGTAAATTCAGACAATATGAAGAAACCATTTTCCACATATGTAATGACTATTTTATTATTTTTTGTAGAATGAGGCTGTTAGAAATATGAGTCAGTGCAACAGTCTCTAATAATGCTTGATAACATGGATGATAATTTAGACCCATTAGTCACTTCTTATGCAATACATCTGAAGTGCATGTTCATCTATAAAGAAAAAGAATACATCTGTACATATAACACAAATAGTCTAAATTTGTATAAACTTACACAAAATTTGGATAAATACACATATTTTTACATAAATAAAAACACTACAGGTAAATGTTCAATATATATTCTTATAGGAACAATAAACACAAAAACTTATACATCCAAATAAAGTGACTGGCTATGAATAGAGGTTACGTTTATGTAGCAATTAAATACTTAGTTAAAATTTTATATGTACGTGTATATGAAATATATATGAAGTTCTAAGGTATATCTGCAATATAAATTCAATGGAAAAATGAAGGTTACAAATACAAAAATATATACATATCAACATACATTTGCGCATAATATATGGGAATATATAGTTTAAACAATTTGTGTTTTTCAAATGTCAACTGTTGTTAAATGACATCTATACATGAAAAACGCTAGAATGGATTTTGTCTGAATGTAAAACAATTTCAATCACTGGTTATCAAACTTTATATTGTATTATCTTAAAAATTATTGAGGATCCCAAAAAGCTTTTAGTTATGTTGGACATAACTGCTCATATGTATTGTATTATATATTTAAACTGATAACTTTAAAGCACAAGAATACACAGATACACTTTTGATGATCTGTCAGCGCAATACGGAGGCAACCTGAGTGTCCATCCATGGATGAATGGACAAAGAAGAGGTGGCACATACATACGATGGAATATTACTCAGCCATAAAGAATCTTGCCATCTGCAACAGTATGGATGATCTTGGAGGGTATTGGGCTGAGTAGAGTAAATCAGACAGAGAAAGTTTCAATGTGATTTCCCTTATATGTGGAATGTAAAGAACAAAATAAACGAACAAAGAAAACAGAAACAAAATCATAAATAAGAAACATTCTGATGGTTGCCAGATGGGAGGGGGATGGGGGTCAAAAAATAGAAAGGTGATTAAGAAGTACAAACTTGTAAAATAGTCATGGGGATGTAAAGTATAGCATAAGAAACATAGTCAATAATATTGTAATTACTGTGTATAGTGTCAGATGGGTACTAGATTTATTAGGATGATCACCTTGTAGGTTATATACATGTCTATTTACTATGTTGTATACCTGAAATGAATATAATATTGTATGTCAAATAAATTGAAAAGTAAAAATATTATTTAAAAAAAATGAAGTGAACAAGGCAAATATAGTTTTACTGTTATTATGAAAAGAGTTTTTATCTAACTAACTGTAGGATCTTGGGGACACCCCAGGCATTTTTAGACCACACTTTGTGTATTGATGGCTTAGGTAGTCATTAGTGTGAATTAAACTTTTAGTCATTTGTTGTTAAGAATAATTTTGTATTTTAAACATATGTGCATTATTTTTAAATCATAAAAATTGAACATATTGAAAATAACAAAAATATTACTAGAAAAAGACTCCAGTCTTACCTTTATCATATATTCTGCATATGAATCTAGAATGCCAGTTTCTTATGTCTCTCTATTTCCTCCCTTTTCTTTTGTCCTTCTCCCTCCTACAAAATCGTACATGCAAAGACTTTAGATATTCATAGAATATAAAATATTTATGCTTAATATTTTAAATATATTTTAACTTTGTATTTCAAAATACATTTAGACTCATAGAAAATTACAAACATAATGAAGAGAATACCTATATGCCTTTCATCTAATGATAACACTGTAAATAACCATAGCACGTATCAAAAGAAGGAAATTGACATTGGTACAATATTATCAACTCAGTAACACCTCATTTAGATTTCACCAATTTTTAAATGCACTCATTTTTTAATGTTTAGATATGTGTAGCAAGCACCACAAGCAGCACAATGAGGATACAGTAGTTTTCTTTCTCCCCAAAGAAAATTCCTCATGCCATACCTTTATAGGCACACCCTCCTCCATCTCTAAACCCGGGCATCCGCAGATCTGTCCTTAAACCCTATAATTTTGTCATTCTGAAAATAATGTATTAATGGAATCATAACTATGAAACCTTTTGAGATGAGCTTTTTTTCACTCAGCATAATTATATTGAGATACGTGCAAGTTGAGTGTATCAACAGTATGCTCCTTTTTAACGTTGAGTAGCATTTGTGGTATGGACAAACGACAGATTGTTTATCCATTCACCCCTGAAGTCCACCTAATTGTTTTCTTTTTCTTTTTTTTTTTTTTTGCTTCTAAAGTTAAAAATGCTATGAACATATGTGTACAAGTTTCTATGTAAACATATATTTTCATTTCTTAAAGTAAATATACAAAATTGTGCTTGTTGATTCATATTCTAAGTGTATGTTTAGGTTTTTTGAAAGTGTCACAATAATTTACAGAGTTGCTATATCATTTATATTCTGAACAACAATGTACGAAAGATCCAGTTGCCCCTTATCCTCACCAGCAATTAGTATTATCAGTATTATTGCAGATATTCTAAAAGGTGTGTAGTGATATGTAATCCTAACTCTAAGTGATATGAGTAAATACCTAACAGCTAATGATGTTGAGCATCTTTTACATGTGCTTTTTGTCATCAGAGATACTCTTTACATGTCCGTTTCAGTCTGTTGCACATACCCTAATTGTATTGGTTGTTTCCTTACTGTTTTATTTTGAGAGTTCTTTTGGATACAAGTTGTTTGTCAGATGTGTAACTTGCAAGTATCCCATCTCATGTCATCTGATTGTATCTCCATGTTCAAACGCCTTTGAGTAAAAGACTGGCAGGTATAGTTAATAGTCATTTAGAAGGTCTAGGTAATAAAATTTTGTTATGTTTTCCTAGAGTTTAGAAAGATAATGATTTTATGTGACTAGCAGCTGAATAATTTTGCAAATCAGTTGAATTCTAATTTGTTGCTTTTAACAAATGTGCAAAAAAGGTGTGATCATTTAGATCCATAACACTAAGATAATTACAATTTTTGATAGAAAACAGTGTGTGAATTATGTCTCATAATTTATAAACACTTTAAAAGTTTAGTAATGTTGTCCTTTTGGGTACATGTCTTTTTTATCACTTTCATTTTCAAAAATATAGTGTAGGAATAGAATCGATGCTGAATCCAGGCTAATTCCAGCACCAAGTATTTTCATTCCTAAATACATGAACTATTTGAAAAAAAGTTATATGTAGGTAGATGTATTATTAAGAGACATTCTCAATATAACTTTCATTTGATGCTTCAGTTTTCTTTTTTTTTTAAATTTGCAATACATTTTATTGTTTCGACAAATTCTGTACCAAAATAATTAAAGTCTTAAGTCAGTCCTGAAGAATTTTTTTTTTTTAATACTTACAGGATTATGGCCATATGACTTACAAATAGAATTCAGTATGCTTATGTAATTTATAGATAAATTGTATGATGATTAATATAATATTTTCCAACTTACATTGGTAATAAACTATGAGAAATGTATAATTAAAATATGAGTTAAGAAGAAAAAGTGAGATGGTCAAAATTTTGACAGTTAAAGATGAGTTTATGTATTTTTTGTTTTTTTTGTTCGTAGATGAATGTGTGTTATCAAATTGCTTTGATATTTTGATCAGAGTGTTCATTTCAAAGAGATATGTAATAATTTTATTTTAAATATAAATATTTATAATAATATAATGGAGATTATTTTCCTCATCTATCCTCATCTACTTTGAACCTATCAAGAAGATAATTATGTAAAAATGTTAATGTCATCATAAAATATGTGACCATTCATCCAGGGCAAGGACTGTTATTTATTAATTATTTTCCTCCCATCACAAGCAAAATCTCAGGTACAAAGAAGTTACAATATGCCAGAATTGATTACATGGATATTAGTCATTAAATAACTAAATTAGCCACTTAGGTTTAGTTAATATCTCACCATATTTCTGAGTTTCCACCTGAAATAATCTTTTGTCTTTGATATAACATATTAACAATACTAACATAATCTACAAAATACACCCAGAAAAATAGAATCAGGCACAATTTCTATAAAAGCACATGTGAAAATCTGAGGTGTGTGAAATTATAGAGAGGGCATATAAAATAAATTTTAAAATCAAGTACATATGTAAAATAACAACATCACAATGGTCTTCAGTTGTTTTCAGTGTTGTTTGAAGTAAATATTCCAGTTCATGTGAATAATGTGTTTAAACACCCCTTTCAGGTTCACAATACCGTCTTGAACTTCCCTCCTTAAAATTTCTCATATATATTCCACTCATACAAAAGTAGTTTATGTCTGTGTATTATTACTGGTAAAATAAAGAAATTCTTTGAATATTTCTGATATGCTACAATTGTACCTAAGAAAAAAGTTGCTTGCATTCATATATTTCAAAGTATTTTAAATAATTTCATATTTTATATACCCAAATTTGTCATTGTATTTAATGGATGCTATATTTATGCCATTTAACTTGGAAAACAAGTACAGCTAACTAATATTCATATTTTTGCTATGTAATACAATTTGATTAGTTCCACTTTCTAGTTTCTAGAAATACAAATAAAACTAAATTAATTTTATTAAGAAAATTCATGACATATTTTATCAAGCTACTTTAATTGTAAATTAAATTACTTCAGTTTTGCTAGACTACATTATCCATATGCACCTTCATGGAAAAACATGATTTAAATACTTTTGTATATTAAAGGTTTATATAGGGTCTATCATCAGAGATATGGCAATGATCATGAAAAGCCACGAAAAAATAATTTCTTATCAAAGGAAAAAACAAATTCAATGCATTCACATTAAAATGGAGTAAATCTGAGGTGTGTGAAATTATAGAGAGGGCATATAAAACAAATTTAAAAATCAAGTACATATGTAAAATAACAACATCACAATGTTCTTCAGTTGTTTTCAGTGTTGTGTCAGTGCTTTATAGTGTGATAAAGTCTCTTAATCTATACTGATTTAAGGAAACACAAGCTTAAAATAGTAGCTTCTTGGTGTATTACAACATTTTTTACTTTACTCCCTCAGAGAAAATTAACTGCTCTGAATGAACACATAGAACAACCAAGGAAACACAATATATTGCTTTGTACACTAGCGATTTTATTTTTAGTTTTCTGAAATATTTCTCCCATCAATGCTTTTGATTGTCCTCGAGGATATTAAGCCGCAACCTACCCATTGCTTTTCTAAAGAAAAAATAAAACAAACAAAAGACAAACAAACGAACCCAGAGAAATTGCACTATCGAATGAGAAAAACAAGAATTGTGTTTATTCATTTCATTCTCCTATCCTAGAGGAGACAAGTGGCTTGTTTCTGTCCCTGGAGAAAGCTCCTGATATGAGCTTTGAAATGTCAAGTATAATTAAGACAAAGTGTTTTTTTTTTACCCAACGAAAGAAATATATCTTTCAAAATAACTGTCTCCTGAAGTTAGAGAACACAGTTTATCTCAGTGAAACAGCTCACAGTGTTAAATCAGTTGTTAACTTCAACATGGCTCCAACTTGCTATGTTATTTAGTTGGATGCCCAATCATTGCCCAGCATGGCTGGTATGACCAATGGGTCCAATCACAGCACTTTATAGTGTGATTATTCAAACAAAGAGAACCCAGATGCCAAATGTCATCAAATGCAAACAATACAAATTTGTTTTTGACAGAATCAATTCAAGTTTAAATAGTAAATCCATGAAGAGCTGGGACAAATGTATAAGAAAAAGTAGACTAAACACATTTCAGCATTTCAGTGAAACTTCTCATTTAGCCGTCATTGCTCCATGCTATATTTTACACATATGAGAGTTTATTTCTTCAGAGAATATAGCCATGTGGCACATTTATATAGAAAATATACAACTCTTTGTGATTTCATGGATGGATTCTCAAAACAGCATATATGTTACTGTAACACAAAAAATACATGTAAACTATATTGTAGGAGATTTTTCAAGGAATATGCTTATATATTCACTCTCCTGAATACAAATAATGTTATAAAAAATGTTTGTTTTTTTTTTTTTAATTTATTAAAATTTCCTCTTCATCTTTTTTTCTCAAACAGGAAACAAACCAGTGTGGTTTTATAAGTATGTATTTTATTGTTTTCATTATTTATCCTGCATGAAGCCTCAACATGCAGTTGACAGACCATAGTTTTAGATTCAAGGATACCTGAGCTCCCATATAGATGTGCCACTAACTGATTGTATGATCACAACAAATGGTAAATTACCTTATCATAATAATTATTACTTTATTAGGGGATATGGGATTTATGATTAAATACCAGTGTTCATGCAATATAATTCCTACCTATTTCTATCAAATGAATGTTCTTGAAATTTCATAGCCTGGAATATATTTCTAAAATTTAGGTGGGCAGTTTATTGAAGAATGTATATTCCAGGCCTGATTTCAGTTTCATTTGCAGTTTTGAGAACTCCATGTCTTTTCTCATACTGTTGCTTCTACTCTATATTGGCATTCTCTTCCTCAGAAGGCTTGTGTATTTTATAAGGCTGAGGTAAATTGTGAAATCATACTTGACTATTCTGTAATTCTTGTATATACAGTAGTTTCCCCTTATCTGCAGTTTTGTTTTCCATGGTTTCAGTTTCCTGAAGTCAACTGTGGAACAAAAATATTAAATGGAAAATTCCAGAAATAAACAATAAATTTTAAATTGTGTGCTGTTCTAAATAGCGTGATAAAATCTCTCAGGATCTGACTCTGTCCCACCCTGGACCTGATTCCTGCCTTTGTGTAGTGTCTTCACTCTGTAGATGCTCTGTCAGTTAGTCACTGAGTAGCCCTCTCGAAGATTAGCTGGACGGTTGGGGTATTGCATGCAGGTCTTGTGTTCAAGTCACCCTATTTTACTTAATAATGGTCCCAAAGTGCAAGAGAACTAATTCTGGCAGTTCGGATATGCCAAAGAGAAGCCATATAGTGCTTAAATAAAAGATGAACATTCTTGACTCAAGGAATGAAAAAACATGTATTCTGTAGTCGTTAAGGTCTACACTATGAATGAATCTTCTGTCCTTGAATGTTGTGAAGAATTAAAAAGAAGTCCCTGCTCCTTTTGCTATCTTGCCTTAAACTGTGAAAGTTGCAGCTACAGTGCATGATAAATGTTTCATTAGAATGGAAAAGGCATTAAATTTGTGGACAAAAGATATGAACAGAGAATTTGCTCAGCTTATGGCAATGTGTTTTGCCAGAAATCCTTGAACCTGTAGGAAGACTTCAGCAGATCTACATAAACAACTGACATCAAGCCATGTACTGCAAGAGACAGTGATACAGAGTCAGGAATAAGGTGCCATTTGATCATCTTACCTCATCACAGGAAATATGTGAGTGCAGTACAATAGATATTTTGAGGGAGATAGAGCCTATTCACATAACTTTTATTACAGTACATTGTTATAGTTGTTCTATTTTAATATTAGGTATTGTTAACCTCTTACTGTGCATAATTTACAAATTAAACTTTATCATAGTTATGTTTATGTAGGAAAAACATAGTATATATAGGGTTCAGTGGTATCCATGGTTTCAGGTACCCACTGGGGATGTTAAAATCAATCCTCTACAAATCAGAGTGACCACTGTACCTGTATTCTGAACGAAGTGTCTGCTTTTCAATGGCAGAAAACATATTAATATTTATTTTTAATTCACCAGTTTCTGATAACAAGTAGGAATTGATAAAATATTTTAAATGAATATAATTCAATGTAAATACCATGTGCCCCATTGTAATGAGACCATATTATCACAAGTATAAAAGTTGGAGAAGAATATCTACCCTGTTTATAGATCTTTAAGACTCATGCCCACATTTCAAGGTCAACAAGGTGAACATGACAGATTAGATGATAGGTACAGAAATAATATGCCAAGAGTGCTAATGATTTGGAAGAAAGATACTTTACCAAAAATCCAATATACTATGAATTTGATCCTCTTCTCCATAAAGGAAAACTTCTTTGACCACCCCCCCACACACCAAAAAAAAACGTCACTAGGCTTCTCATAATAATTTTGAATATTTTAGGGAAATGTAAGTCGTGAAAATAGGTGTAAAAAGCAGTGAAGAGAGAGGGACTTCTCAATTTTTTAAACAGAGAAACTGATCCTCAAGGAGGCCATATATCCCCTCCTCCACTCAGTAGGTGACTCATCATTCTTAAGCTGCTCATAGTATTGAATGACTTCAGGACTATGGATAGAAATAAGATATGTACATTGTAACTGACCCATTTGTTAATCATTTATTTGGCTATACCCTATGGGAATAGGAAGTATATTTGCTGTTTTGTCTCCTTTTACCTTCACAACTAACACTTTTATGAAGTATGTTTTCAGATAGTAAAATTGAGGCTTATAGAATAAACTCAGCATTTAGACTTGATCTCAAGGCTATGTAACCTGAAAGCCTGTGTATTTAAAACTGCTTTCTATTCCTTTCTTAAAGGAAAGCTTTTGGTGACTAGTCCACATTAATAACTATTGTGTGAAAAATGTTTTTCCTAGTGTGTTAAAAAAATTTCCATCTGTCTTCAAAACATATTTATAAGTGCAGATTATTAAAATTGGCTAAATTCTCCAATATAATGAGTATGTTGACCTATACCATGAAGAAGGGAGAATCAGCTAAAATTAATAGTCAGAATATTTAAAAAATAATATAACTGGTGAATATTAAGATATGCCCATTGAAAGTAATCATTTGATTAGATGTCCTCCATTTCCCCTGGGCCTGACATACGATTATAATTCCATAGGCTAAGGACATGTGAAACGTCTGGATTCTGGTTAAAATTCTACATGTGATTTACTTGGCGAGCTTCATGGAGGAAGCTGTGCTTCCCACACCAGATACCATGCACAATGCACTGCAGTCTCTGAAGCAGGTTGCAGTCAAGGACTCAGGTCCCCCTAGGGGATGATGGTTTCTCACATATTTAGATTCCCAATCTGGATACTTTCATTCCTAGGTCTCTTTATCTGAGGTGCTGGGCAGAGGTCTTCAGAGGGGAAACCCTTAAAAACACTTTTCCCCACTCTGACTCGGTACCCAGTACTTTTCCACTCAAAGCCCTTCCCTCTCACGCTCTCCTCCACCCCAGGGTTAATGACACTGCCTTAGGTTCAGGGCTCCCTCAGAAACAATCTGTGCTTATTCACCTGACTTTCCACTCGCGTGCCCTTCCATCAGGAAAATACAGCAGGGGGAGTTGGACTGCAGTTTCAGCCTCTGGCTTATCCAAAGTCTTAACTCTCATTTTTGGGTTGTTGCTTTAATGGGCTACTTTGACACCTGACAGCTCAACTCTGTTCTCCCTGCTTAGCTGAGGTCCTGACACTGTGGAATAAAGAGTCTGAGTCAATTTTTTGATGTTTGACAGCTTTTAATCCTCAATCCTCTCCTCCTTCTGCCTCACATCTGGTCAAGCTGATGAGAAGCCCAGATGTTCACTCATTTGGTGTCAGTGGGAGAGTCGAAGCATGCAAACCTCTCTCTGTGTGAAGCAACTGCCACCCCAGCCCCACACCTTAACCACAATTAAAACCGTCTCCTGCTTTTTCAAATCATTTTAGGACTCTTTGGGAAAGTTGTCCCGCTTTCTCCAAAAGTCTCATTATATAAGTGATAGGATTTTCCATACTCTTTTGATGTGTGTGTGTGTGTGTGTGTGTGTGTTTGTGTGTGTGTGTGAGAGAGAGAGAGAGAGAGAGAGAGAGAGAGAGAGAGAGAGAGAGAGAGAGAAGAGACACCAGAGTGCTCTCTCTGTACACACACAGAGAAAAAACCATGTTAGGACTCAGCAAGAAATCCAACTTACTGACACCTTGATCTCCCTGTTCTAGCTCCCAGAGCTGAGAGAAAGTATACGAGCGAGGTTGGAAAATTAAGTTCATGAACATCCTAGAAAAAGTTCTATATACCTCATTGCTGAATATCACCTTCGAACTACTACTCCCCTTGGGAATCTATGCACCAATGCAATTGTCTAGTCCACCCTTCAAAGTAATTTTGGAACTCTTTTTCTGGAATGGCCATCAGAGCTGTCATCGTATTACCCTTGATGTCCTGAATGTCATCAAAATGTCATCCTTTCAATATTTCCTTTATCTTCAGGTAAAGAAAGAAGTCATTGGGGGTTAGATCAGGTGAGTGGGGAGGGTGTTCCAATACAGTGATTTGTTTACTGGCTAAAAACTCCCTCACAGACAGTGCCATGTGAGCTGATGCATTGTCGTGATGCAAGAGACATGAATTGTTGGCGAAAAATCCAGGTGGTCTAACTTTTTCACACATTCTTTCAACACTTCCAAATAGTAAGCTTGGTTAACTGTGTGTCCAGGTGGTACAAATTTGTAATGAATGATACTTCTGATAGCAAAAAAAGTTAGCAACATCACTACAACAAGTTTGTGAACTTAATTGTCAGACCTCTGTATGTCTGGTATTTAAACCATCAGGTCTGTGGTGTTTATTTATGGCATCTCAAGCAGACTAATACAGATGTGATTGGTTCAAGAAGTGAGGGTGTGGAGGAGCTTGATAAGAACCATGTACCATAAAAAAGTCAGGTAAACTAAGAATCAAAATATCCATTTGCTTCAGAAAGAAGGATTTACTGTGACATGCGTTGGGAATGGAAGTCAGATTAGAATGGGAAGATGAGTGAATGGAATGTTTATAACAAAAAAGAGAAGACACAATGGATATTAAAATAAAGTTTGAGGCAATGGGAGAAAAATTTGACTGAAAGCTTCTATTAATGTGATTGAGCTGAGCATATATAAATGCTGACAAGAGTTAGCCCCCACAGAAAGAAACAATTGGCTTTTTCAGCATTTTTTCTTTTAGGAAATGGGAATCATTTCTGGAGTTGTAGCAACCATCTTTTGACCATGAAGACAAAAGCCAACTAAAGAAATGGCGGAGCAAAAATAAAGAATCTGTTTTCTTCATGAGATCGTTGAGCAAGCACACAGACCTTGGAATACCAACCTTGAGACTTCTCAGCAAGTTATATAAATGAACAATATATGTATAAATTGGGAGAACACCTGCTCTTAAATAAGCATATCATCCAGTTCAGCAAAGTGCTATTAATGAAATTAAAGAACATTTGGTATATCTTTACTTTGTGCTTCAAATTCTGCTGTGTATCCCTGAGTAGCGTGTGAGACAGAGACAGGGTAAATCAAATTCTTTCTTTCAGCATATGGTTAAATTAAAAAAGAAAAAAGCAATAACCTCTTTTTTTCTTTCCCTCTTGGTTGATTACAGAAGTGACAAATTAATCTCACTTTTAAGGACAGCACGCAGGGCAATCACTGATTTGGAAATATATATTTGAACACTAGTAGCTAAAATCATGTCATTCCTTCTGGTCTAAGCAATGCAGGAAATATTTGGTGTTGTTACCCTTGGCAGCCATTTGCTGTGGCAGCCAGATTATGCCAGGGCTGTGCTGAGGACTGAATGACGAATGAAGGTACCAGGCGTCTAGGCAGCAGAGAACGTTATAAATGTATGAAATTATGGGAGCAGGAAACAGGGGCTGACATTCCTGGTAGACAGAGTTTACAGGTCAGAGATCACATGCTTTTTCTGTAAAGGGCCAGATAGTAAATATTTTAGTCTTTGAGAGTCAAAAGACAAGATCAAGAATATTATGTAGGTATTTATATAACAAGAAAGAAAACATATTTCCATAAAATTAATATTGGCAAACTTCAAAATATAATAATACCAGTAGAACACTTTTTTTAAAAAAACAGGTCTAGTATGAGAAAAACAAAATATGTTCATGAACATTAAAATTTGAATTTTATTATATAATTTCCATGTGTCACAAAGTACTATTCTTTTAATATTTTTTCAACCATTTAACAGTATGAAAGTCATTTTAGGTTATACGCTGTACATCCTTGCTGCAGTGGTTTATTATTTATTGCATTATTTAAATATATTTATATTACTGTTTGGAAAAGATTATTTAATTTTACACTACATTTTTGGAAGCAGTGGCCTCAAAAAGACAAAAGTTCATGTTTCATCAAAAGTTAAGTAGTGATAGCACTGACTGCTTGAAAACCACAAAACACAAATCAACCAAAGAATTAAAAATTAACATCTAGTTCAAAGATTAGTAGTCACTTTGAGAAACTATTGCCAAAGCAAATAATTTAACATTTTGTGTTGCAAAGCGTTAATTTTTTTCTAGATTAATTTCACTTTTTAAGTATTTTTAAGTTTTTAGGGGTCATTTATAAAAAGCTAATGTAGCTCTTGGATCCATTTACAGAAAAAGAACTGCACAAACATCAAATACTGCAGTGTCATCCGACACTTCAAATTAAAAAAAAATAGTGATGACATTTCCAATAATACCCTTTTTTAAATCCAATCCATGGAATTAAAATAAAGCTATTGGAAGTTATTCTATCAAAATAAAACATTTGACAATATTGTGAATGCTTTTAGTATTCAGTAAAATAGGTGTTTCCTTCTCCAATGTTATTACAAATAAACAAAATTAGATTGAACAAGTATTATGATAAAAGTAATGTTATTTATAAACAACTTAAATGTCCTAAAATGATATTATTATTTTTTTTTTTTGTTATGACTGTTAAATATTTTTAGTCTTTCATTCAGAAATGAAAGACTAGGAAAAAAAAGTTCCAGGAAAAAAAAAAAAAAAAGTATTGAAATACCCCTGTATCCTTTGCCAGGGCTTACCCAATGTTAACATACTGCATAATTATAGAACAATATTGAAATTGATATAAACAATATCAAAATCAGGAAACTCACATTGATACAATCAATAGTTTATTCAGATGTCCAAATTTATACATCACTCGTTTGTGTGTGTGTGTGTGTGTGTGTGTAGCTCTACGCAATATTATCAAATAAGTAGCTTCCTATAGTTACCATTACAATCAATATATTTACTGTACCCCCCTCATATTCTTTGATAACCATACTTACGCCTCACCCCGTTCCTAACCTCTGATAGTCATCCTGACAATTGAGTAGTGATAGCACAGTGTAGTTTTAATTTGATTTTCCCTAATGACCAATGATGTTGAATATGTTTGTCATCATATATATTCTTTGATCAAGAACCTATGTGAGTCTTTTTTTATGTATTAGTTTCACGTGTACAAAACAACATAATGATTAGAGATTTATGCCCCTCACTAAGTGATAATCCCCCAGAGTCTACTACCCCTCTGACATGGTATATAGCTGTTACAGTACCATTGACTCTATTCCCTATGCTATACTTTACATCCCATGACTATATATAAGTCTTTTGCTCATTTTTACTGTTATGTTTTGAGAATTCTTTCATATACTAGATACAAGTTCTCTATCAGATATGTGGTTTGCAAATATTCTCTTGCATTGTGTAATTTGGCTTTTTAATCCATTTAACAATCTTTCACAGTTTTTTTTTTTATTCTTCAATTTTGATTAAATACTATATATCAACTTTTCTTTTTATGGGTCATAATTTTGGTATCAAGAAATCTTGGTCTAGTGCTAGACCCTGAAAATTCTCTCCCTTTTACTTTTATTCTTGAAGAGTTGTATTTTTTGTTTTTTATGTTTAAGTCAAGGGATGAGCCATTTTGAGTTTTGATAGGTTTCTTTCATTCTATTTTAATTTCTTTTGCCTATAGTTGTCCTACTGCTTCGGCATTATTTATTGAAAAGGTTATCCCTCCTTAATTAAATTATTTTCATTCCTTTGTCAAATTTGACGTATTTGTATGGGTCTGTTTCTGGATTTCTATCTGTTCTATTGATTTTTATATCCATCTCTCAGCTACTGACATGCTGCATTATTATAGCCATACAATTCTTAACTTTGTGGAATAACAATTCTACTCACTTCATTCTTTTTTTCAAAAATTGTTTTGGCTATTATAAGGCCTTTACATTTCCATATATATTTTAGAATAACGGCAGTGGGTTTTTTTCTTCCATAAATAAATCCACTAAATTATGGTTGTATTTTGTTCAAAATGATTTAGGAGTCTTTTATCAGAGTATTCAGTCAGTGACTTTTGAATCTCTCAACATATTGAAGTTTTTCAAATTATAACTTGGAAATAGAAAGACATTGAAGCATATTCCTATAAAATCAGAGAAAGCACCATAGAAAGTCACCATATTATGAGAATTCTAAAGGTGCAGAACATTTGAGGCTGAAATTGCAATTTTGTAGTGTTGAAATGTAAGAAGAATCTTTTGATGAAAACCGTATGTTTAATTGAAAAAATGTATTATGTACCAGAATGGAATAAAATTAGGAAGGCCCACAATTTTGCAGCATCTAAATTTAGTGAAACATTCAAAAGAATCATATATATGCAGTTGATGAGTATGCCAATAAAACATATATATCACATATAGGTAATTGGGATTAAAACATGATAGGACCCGAGAAATACTATAGGTTAGAATCTATTCACCATTTAATATTAAATATTAGAATTTAAAGTCTCTCCCTTTTAACAGAATCATCTTTCTGTTTTCTGTCAATGAAATGATTTCTCAAATAAAAATATTATAGTATAAAATGATGTCATTTCAATGTCCAAATTTCAAATTAATAACAATAAAATAGAACTTTGAAAGGGATTACAGACAATTGTATAAAAATAAAAATAATAATATATTAAACTAACTCTTTTAAAAATACTAGAAATATAATATTAAAAAGACTAAAGTAAATGAATATGTACACCAAATAATGATTCAACTTACATAATTTTAATGTTAAATAATGAATATAAAGTTTACTTTTTAATGTACATGGCTATATATTAATTTTTAGAACTAACTTTAAAAAATCAATATAAGACTAATTATGAGTCAATAAATGATTTCAAATGTATATGCATGTATTGCATCCATAATTGCTATTGGAAAATTATCAGTTATTTGTATCCGAGCACTTTTTTCCTAATAGTCTTTACACCTAAGAGATACACTTGCTATAATTCAACTACTATGTATTTTAATTATTTTCACTAGAAATTCATAAAACGTTATACTGTTGTGTTTGAGGATCAGAAATATAGCACCATTGTTAAGATTCTAGTTTCTTAAGCCAAATGGTTTAATTTCCTATTTCTTACTACTAATAATTTTGACTTCTATATCTCAGCTTACCTTTAGGAGGAGAAGAGGTCAGACTTGAAAATGTAATGAGAAAAGGCGTCTAAATAATTTACTTTGGTGAGAAGCACATAGTGAGCCCTAAACAAGTGTTCTTTGTTTTATTGGGAGGGTCCTGTTTAAAATGGATAAAGTTCAGATGTCTTTGAGCAAACTGTCATTTAAATAACTATAAAGATGATCAAAACAGAAGAAAACTTATGAGATATTAAGAAGTTTAACTGGAAAACTGCATAATGCCAGATTTTTTAGAGATGTCTACACTCTATAATGCAGATGAACTTAATTTATACTGCAGGGGGGAAAATAATATTCCCTCTGCTCTACTAGGTTCTTGGCAGATTAACAGAAGAATAACATACAGAAGTTTATTATTAACATGTATACCTGTACACGTGGGAGAGACCCAGGAAAACTGAAGAACTCCCTGAAATGGCTCAAGCCACCACCTTAAATACCATTTGCAGCTAAAGACAAAAGATGTTAGTGATGGGGGAGCCAGTTATGGGAGGCTATCAGGAAATGCACAATAAACAAGGGTGTGGTTGTTATGCAGATTTAGGTCCTTGCCCTCTCTTTGATAAAAGTTTCCAAAGGTTTAGTTCTTCTGAGAGAGAGAGAGAGAGAGAGAGAGAGAGAGAGAGAGACTCTTACAAATGGAGATTTCCCTTTTAAATGTAAATGTCTCTTATAAAAGGGTAACTTCTACTTAGTTTTTCTATGTCTGCTGTTTCTTAAAAATAATCAGCCTAAAATAATCCTTATGCCAAAGAGAAATATTTGTGGGGTGGCAAATTCTGCTTCTCTTTAATACACACACACACACACACACACACACACACACACACTATTCACGCAACGGCTTATGTAGGCTTAATTCTTGCAAAAGGGACTTCCTGAAAGGAGGTTAGAGACTCTTTATTCATACTTCTGTAGTATCTACTCCTTAATTCAGAGATCAGTAGCTGTATCCCTCATAAAGATAACCCTCCCTAAAGCTTTAGCACCTGTGCTGTGCTATTCCTTGTTATGGCTAGAGCACTGCCCCAAAGTTCCCACTTTTCTGCATTCCCTCAGTACTGAACATCCAATAAAATAGGAGCCTACTGGATGTGAAGTGAGAATGGTGGAGGGAGAAGGAAATGACTGGGATTATAGTGACTTGATAGCATCCTGGAAGTGCAGGATTGATATCAAGTAAAACAAGGAAAAGTTGGATTAAAGGCTGCTACCACAGTTGCAATTAATGCTGAAATTCATGTTTAATTTAAATATTTATATATTTCAACTATATGAATACTAGCCCATAATGGAAAGGACACATCTCTAAATTGGAGTTACAATAGCATATGTAGTTCTTTAAGTTGGTGAGAACTTGAAAGGAGCTGTGTCAATCAAGCAATTAAAAATTTAGGGATTTGGATCATCTCACAAGTACAGAGTTCAGACAAGATGATGAATTAATAAATCTTTGAGACAAATCTTAGCTGGCCAAGGGAAAAACAATAAAGAAAAAAATGAATAAATAAAACAAGTGTTATAGGTAAATACAAGGTAGAACCAGGTAAAAATATTACATGAATACTAAGCAAAATCAATTTTTAGAAATTACCTATTTGCAGAGCTGGAAGACAATTTCAATTTATTTGTCATTCTTAATATTATGCTAGAAGTTATAACCTCTATAATAAGAGCCCCAAGATCCCACTGAGAAAAATCAAGCTGAGTTGAAAATTCAGCAGGATCCAATTAAATTTAACAGAACTTGAAGAAAACATAAAAATTAAAGAGAAATAGATGATTTATGGCAGGATCGCAAAATAATTTAAATCTAATGACAGAATACATTCCCATACTAGAAGCAAGAAAAGACAGACTTTATACTGTAGAAATTAAATTTCAAAGCTCATTCCTGATGGCAGCCTGAGATGACGTGTGCAAGTCTCTCTCTCAATACAAACACAAGAAAACGTGTACATGTTAAGCTTCAGAAAGAATGGGACATTGTCTGGGAACAAAAACGAAAAGAAATCAAAGCCACTCAGTGAGAGCATATACCATATCAGTTTGTGATAGGGCTTGTGTCTGTGTTGGGGCCTGGTGACTGCATGAAGAATGCACCCTAAAGCCATGCAAAACTGGAGACAAGTGTAGGAGGTGGAAGTGGGTTCCCTACTTGAGGTTTAAATACAACCAGTTACGCAAAAAGAGGGCTAATTCCCCCACCCCTCACGCCAGAATGGCAGATTAAGCGATTTGGTCCAGTCTTTTGCTAGTCAATTACAAGAGTTGAAAAATATTATAAAATATGTTCTTTGAAGAGATCCAAGAGTTAACCATGCAGTGAAGAATTAAAATGCCAAGGTCCAGGAGGGGTTAACTCGGAGCTGTGAGCATGGTATTTGTGACCATCTTTCTCCTAGGCACATCATTTTATTTTAGCAGGCAGCTTAGAGAAAGTAATAGGTAATCTGAAAAGTGTAGTAGATATAACCAAATTTTGGGGAAAAGAAGAGGAAGTTTAAACAAGAATTGGGCTGTCGTATTATGCACAGGGGAATTGGAGAGAAGTAATACAATCAGTGTGTATCAAGTTGAGCTTGATGTATATAACCTGTTGATTTGTGTTTTTAAATTATCCGGGCTATCTATTATTTGTTAATTTGTCATTGAATAAACAAAGAAAAGAAATGGAAGGGGCTGGGGAAAAAAAGAAATAGATATATCCATCCAAAAGAGTAGCTTCTGAAAACCTCATATGCATATGTAAAAGAGGTCATTTGACAGTATTTTTCAGCTCTGCATAGATTGTATGTGCAATATGTTGAAATGGTTTTTGTATGCTTAGTAATTTTAGTATTATAAAACAGAGGGCCTGTTACAACTACTTTTACCTTTGGTTTACATTCTAGAATCAATTATTTCAATCCCTTAATGTTAATTTTTACTGAAAAATACACAAATGTGCACAATAGGTACAATACATTGTACTGTACCTAATTTCCTGGAGAAAATGATATGCAACATGATGTGAACACATCTCTCTTTCTTTTTCTCCTTCTCTACACATACACATACACACACACACACACACACACAAATGCATGTGTGCATGCACACACTCACACATGCACACACACAAACTCAAGATAACAGACTTACTGAGCAAATGGCCTTGGGCTTGGAGAAAATTAGATCCAGGGATAATTTTCTGAATTTATTTTAGATTCAAATAGTCTTTAGTATGCACAAATCATTAAAGCACCAGTTTTAGCCTGAAGAGGTTTCCCTTCAATATTTTATAGGAAGGATTTTGATCTATGATTTATCAGTCACCTGACAGCAATAAGGGCAGATAGGTGTCTTTTATTTTTTGTTTTTTTGTTTGTTTTTTTCAGTAAGAATCAATTCTTCTGGTAGATAGATTTTTATTTTCACCCTCTTCTGTACATTGAAAAAAATCTGCTTTGGGATATGTCTGTCAATTTGAGTGACCAGACACATAAGTGGTCTAAAATGTAGGAATTTTTAAGCTGTGGGAAGTACTGCAATGTTGCAAAATACATGAAAAATGAAAAAATAAAAACTACTAAGCACCTTTTATGGTTTATAGGTGCTTTCCAATGCAAGGAGCATTAAAGAGAAATATATTTTATTTATCTAAAGGTTACCATTAGGTTTTATTTCTATATACAAGTTGTCAGCTCATGTACAGATTAAGAAACTTGGTGAACAAATGGTACTAGACAAATATTGTAAAGACAAGTACTGCAAATCTCCCAAAAATATAGGGAGATTTGTAGTGCTTGTCTTTACAATATTTTGTCTAGTATCATTTATTTTGTTATGTTTTATGATTTACCGCAAGTTATGTTAGTATATTTTTCATCCCTCAGCTATGTGTGACTGCATATCAAGTACATTTTTCAGTCAGTTTACATTGGCTTGAAAAGTAAGTATTATGGCAAGGAAGCTATCAAGTTTCATAAGAAGATATATTGTGCTACTATTTATTTCTGCACACAAAGCTGACTCCAAAAATAGCGGCAGGCGAAGAGGGCTAGGTGTCAGCTGCTAGCCTTCAGGTGAATATCAAATAATTTGGAAATTATTTTCATAGAGTAACACCTCTTAAAAAGTCATAAGTTTCAGAAGCTCTTTGATCTTTCAAATTGCTTCCCTGAAAAGTTACTAGGTTTTCATGGACATTCTATTATAATGGTGAATTGGAATTAAAATGGAACTCTTCCACTGGTGTACAATGACACTGCAAATAGTCTGTTTTATCAGGTTCTTCCCATTGATTAAATAAAGCATTTCAATGTCTTCTTTCCCTTAGTGCATAAATATGTTCCTACTAAAACTATAACAAGTATAACATTTATTTATATTTATCAAAATAACGGACATGTCTCTATATAGTCCATATGAAGAAAATATTTTTTAAAAATATGACACATGGTGATGCTTGCTTCTTAGCCTCCTCCTCCACATAATGATCTTAAAACAGAGGTGTTTTCCTCCTAACCTTTACTATACTCTTAAATGAATGGATGCTTCTTTTGGAATCTAAGCTACTTGTAAGTGTGCATTTTATAGCTTTATTAGGATCATTAATTTGTGGATACCCATATGTTTTCTCAATATCTTTATCCACCACTGTTATCCAGCTTTCAGACAGTTCTTTTTCCATATGCATGTTTCAATGCAGGGCATATTGTATTACCACACTACTTTCCTCCCAGGGGATGCCAAGATAAAATAGTGTACTTCATTCACTGTCTTTAAACTGGCACTTTGTGGCAAACCCCATGCTGAGGATTACATGTGATACATACGTTTGTGTGTGTTTGTATTCGAGCGTGAGAAATTAACATTTAATATGTATGAATGGAAGGCTTTCTTTTTCCCACAGGAAACACCGTTTGGTTCCAAGTTGAGAAACAATGCTCAAACACATGCCAAGTCCAAGGCACAATAAAAGTGTTAAGCAAAGAAGGTAATAGAGGTGTGATCAAAACATACGGTGAATGTTTAAAAAAAAAAAAAAACGTAATAAAAGACACATTGCCATTAATCCCCCTTAAAATACTCTCCCTTGCTTCAAACACACTTATCCCATCGTTCTTGCCACTTTCTGAAGCAGTTATGGAAGCCTCTTTCGTGAGTGTCTTTAGTTACGCTGTCATGGCTGCCTCGATGCCCTGAATCAATTAAAAATGTTTACCTTTCACGCTCATTTTCACTTTGAGGAAGAAGAAGAGGTCACACAGTGCCAGATGAGAACACACCGTAATGTTTTTTTGGACTTTTATAAATCCTCATATCATTTTTAAATTTATTTTTATTAGTTTCAGGTGTACAAAGCAACTTAATAGTTAGATATTTAAACCCCTTATAAAGTGATAACCCACACCCCTGAGCTACTACCGCTCTGACAACTTATATAGCTGTTACAATACCATCGACTGTCTTCCCGACGTTGTACTCCGCATCCCGCGATGTTTTTATTTGACAGAAATTGCCATACCAGAAGCAATGTGTAACATGATGGAGGATGAAGTAAAGACATGAAAGCGGACTTCCAGAACTGCTTCAGAAAGTGGCAAAAATGATAGGATGAGTGTGTTTGAAGCGAGGGGGAGTATTTTGATGGAGATTAATGGCAATGTGTCTTTTACTCTAATAATTTTTTAAATATAAATATTCACCATATTTTTCAATCACACCTCTTACAGTAGTCCCCCTTATCTTCTGTTTCACTTTTGGCAGTTTCAGTTACCCATGGTCAACTGTGGTCTACACATATTAAATGAAAAATTCCGGAAATAAACGATTCCTAAGTTTTAAATTGTGTGCTGTTTGAACGGCATGATGAAATCTGGTGATTCCCTGCTCCAAACCACCCTGGATGTGACTCACCCCTTGGTCCAGAGTCTCCTCCTTGTAGAATCTCCCTGACGGTTAGTCACTTAGCAGCCTATCTCAGTGATCAGATTGGCAGTTAGGACATCACTGGGCTTGTGTTCAAGTCACCCATATTTTACTTAATAGTGGCCCCAAAGCACAAGAGTAGTGATGTACAATTCAGATGTACCAAAGAGAAACTGTAAAGTGCTTCCTTTAAGTGAAAAGATGAAAGTTCTTGACTTAATAAGGAAATAAAAATATCATAAGCTGAGGTTGTTAAGATCTGCAGTAAGAAGGAAACTTCTATTTATGAAATATTTTGAAAAAGAGAAAAAGACCACACTTACATAATTTTTATTACAATGTATTAGTATAATTGTTCTATTTCATTATTAGTTATTATTAATCTCTTACTGTGCCTAATTTATAAATTGAATGTTATCATAGGCATGCGTGTATAGGAAAAAAACTTTCGGTACTCTTGGTGATTTCAGGCATCCACTGGGGTTTTGGAGGGGAGTGTGGGAACAGAGCCAGGAGTGCAGTTTCCAGGCTCTCAGCCTCATGTGGAAAGGTGCTGGCTCAGGTAGTAAATGGTCATCAACTGTGATTGGATGGCATCAGCTGTGGCTAGTTGGCTGTCAGCTGTAACCAGTGAGCCACTGGCCACTAATATAACTGCTGAGGCTACGCTAGCAGCAAATGGGGGCTAGCAAGAAGACGGTGGCTGAGCTAGTAAGAGCAGTTTGCAGTTAGCACGGCAGATTGCAGCTAGCAAGTGAGGTTGGTTGCCAGAGAGAAGTGGATGGCAGGTTGCGGATAGTGTGGCTCCTGCTTCCTGTGTCTCCAACCCAGCCAACAGCGAGACTATAGTGGTATGACTCCCCTATCTATGGCTCTGTGGGTGTTGCTTTTTGACCTCACCATATCCTGTGTTCTTATGTGGGGAGCAAGACTAAAGACCCCGCCTGACACCCTGCATGACAGGGAGATTACTGTGCTTAAAAAATTCAGAATATTTTTTTGTCTCTTGAGGGGTCCTCTTCTTAAGTCACCATGGAGGTTTGGCTCAGCTGGGGCTACCTATTAGGGGAAAAAGTGATGATGTAAAGAAAAATAACTACAAAAAACTGTATAAAATATAAGATGATTTGATGACATTCAGCCTGTTGAAAGTCATTAAAAAATATTTTAAGATCGATAATTTTAATTTCTTACTGGTGAACAATTTGTAGTGTAAAATATTTCTATTGTGAATTAAAAAAAACATATTGTACTAAGAAAACACACACATACACACACACGCACACACACACACACAACTGGGTTATGAATTAGTTGCATTTGTAAGAATGGTCACTGCAGAGTAAGGAGACAATATTTCTGAGATAAATTGTAAAAACCTACAGTCCATCCAAAAGTGGCGCATTTTTCCAGACCCATGCTTCTAAAGGAAGAAATTCTAGTCATATAATTAATGACTTAATCCTTCAATCTTTCAATCATCTAATCATTTAAACATTCCTCACTGCCTTCAAAACAAAATCTAAAGGTCTTTATAATCTGATTCCTTCTACATTTATGTCCCAAGCTCTCACTATGCCTATCTTTTTAATGTACATTTTGGTCACATACTGCTTGCAGAACACAGAATGTGTCACATTATTTGTGCTTCTTTGTGTTTTCATCTGCTGCTCTTTTGACTCGTACTGCAATTATCCCTGCCCCATTAATTTTAAGATCCTATTAAGATATGGTTTAGCTGACAATGCCTTCTGAAAGCTTTCCTTAAATACCACATGCATGGGGGTTATGTGTTTTTAATGCTACTGGAGTTATGTAGGCACACTTGTTTCATAGACTCTGACACACTGGCAGTTATTAAGTCCATCCCTATGACTTTACGCTTCCTGAAAGCAAAGAAGTTTTTTATTCATTGTTTTCTTTAGCAACAATCCCAGAGCCTAAGACATAGTATAAAATAATCACCTGATGAAGGGAGGAAGAGAGGGAGGGAAAAAAGTAAAAAGAGAGATGGGAAGGAAGTTAATGAAAAAAATGATAGATACGGTAAGAAAAATATTTTATTCCAAGAAGGAACTTAGTTTTAGTATGAGAAAAGAATACTAGTATGAAAGAAACAACACTGGTCTTGAAGTCTTGATATAGGTAAGTATTTTTATTTCCAACCCCTTGGTCATGTGATCTTATGCAAGTACTGTACTCTTTATGGACCTCAGGTTCTCATTAAGTTGAAATAATATGTTCGTTCTCCTACTCCAGGGTGCAACAGGGATCACATTTGTATATGTATTTGTGTATTTGTATATGTGCTTCATATTCTCAAAATACAGAGCAACTATAAAGTCTTATTATTACAAAACATATCACAGATTAAAAATAAGACAAGATAAATACATTATTTAACTTATATACAGCATATCTGCAAAAGTTTTAAACAATAATGAGTGAATTTTCTCTTCAGAAGCAATTTTAAAGGGAAATCATAAATATACTGTAATTAAATATTCTTTTTGTGTGTGTGTCTTTTTAAGCATACACTTTGGGCAATTATAGAACATTTCCAAGGAAGAGTGGTTTAGTACCTAGCTACATTTGCTTACCTACTGTACCCTCCATTTCTGCTCTAGTCAGCATACTTAGTTTATTGTCTGGGATTCCAAACAAATATGTTATAAATGTGTTCATTAACTATTAGAGGAAAGTCTTTGCTTGTAGAGCTTATTTTTCACATGCAGTTGTTAGTATCATGAATCTAGGCTAACTTGAGGCTCTATAAGTCTAAAATATTCTATTCATTCAAAGTTGTTTATCTCAAGTATTTTCTTTTTTATTTCTGAGATTATCTGGAAGCCTATAAATTCAAAATGAAAAACTAATTCATGAATTCCCTTAATACTTTAAGGAATATTCTTTGATAACTCATATAATTGACAGTGTACTTAAAAGCTAACAATTTATTTTATTACACTACCTTATTTGTCATCTTTGCTGCAGTAACAAATAACCAAAATATCTCCAAAGATTTATTTCTTTTTCTCATTACATATGAATTTGGAGCTGGTGGTAGTTCCACTTTTGTTCTACAATTTTTATTTCATGATCTAGGCTGAAGAAGCTCCCCTGAACCCCCACCCCCCACACACACAGCATATGGAATATGGTTGTCTTCTGGAAGAGGCAAAAAGAGCAAGAGAGCTGGCAAAACCACACGATACTGTTGATTCGAAATCCAGTACATCATGACTAACTGTTAAAGCTGTCTTGAGGAACTGACATATCGGTCCTTCTGCTCACATATTTATGGCCCAAATAAGTCAAGTGGCCAAGTTCATGACAATGGGATAGAGAAGTGCATCCCTTCCACAGAAAGGCACTGCAGTTGCATGGCAACAAAGTGATATATAATCCACTTAACAGGAAGAGGAAAACAAATAAGAACAATAAGGCAAAGAACAATGTCCATCCTCTTACTTAAAAAGACTTACTCCCCCTTTTTTCACATGCTAAATATGCATATAACCAACCCCTCCCTAAGGAAGATGTGCACAAAAATCCAATCCAGTCATGGCAGATTCAAATTTCAAAATATATTGATAATCTCTATATCAGATCCAAATCTGGCTTTCAAAATCTGGTGGCACAAGAACACCCCTTCCCCCCACAGACACTCACTCTGCAGTCTGATTCCTACATAGTCAATGAAAATAGGTGAAATGAGAGTCAGGTATCCACAATCAACACTGCTATTCAGAAATGGGATAAAGGAGTGGCATATAGTAATTAATGGCCTAAAGCAATTTTAGAATTCTATTGGCCAGATGTCTCAAGGAACATAAAAATATTTCTGGATTATGACCAGATTTTGTTTGCTGAAAGTTCCTTAATCTGTTCTTCTCAGTGGCACTTGGCTCCACCCCCTGGAAAATTCTTCCCTATTCATTATATTTAAATGTGGTCATATCTCTAAGAGAGCATTGAAGAACGTACCTTGGTTTGTCGCTTGGTTACTGGTTGTAGAAATTTTCAATTCCAGAATCTGTTGTATATCTCAAATGGTAACAGTATCTTTTAATCCATGTTGGCAGTTATTTCCACAGTGTGTCTGTCTAGTTTAATAACTTTATTTTTATCTATTTGATTCCAGTCATATCCATGTGCAGACTGGGACACTCACCGTTCTTTCTAAGATAGCCCCCCCATACTTCTTTTTCTGTCTCCCCTTGCATAAAATTACTTTGAGTTTAATCTTACTTCACTGTGATGACACCCTTGGTTTGTTTTTTTGTGACATATTTTGTTCAACTGAAATTATTTATTGGTAGCTATCATAATCTGCTCAGACTTTTTAATCAAGAGGAAGTTGACAATTACCTTAATTTGGTCTTTGCTCTAGGTTAATTATTCATTAGTCTTGGTTGTTCAGAGTACTTACAAGTTTTATACATTATTGTTTGCCTATTAGAAACAGTTGAGTTTTGTTTTTTTATTTAATTAAATTTTGGAGGGTGACAATAATTAGTAAAATTACATAGGTTTCAAATGTACAATTCTATAACACATCATCTGTATATCACATTGTGTGCTCACTACAAGGAGTCAGTTCTCCTTTCATTACCATATATTTGACTCTCTTTACCCTCTTCTACCATCACCCCTCCCACCTGACCATCTAGTAACCATTAAGCTGTTGAAGTTTTTCTTTTTCTTAACTTATTGGGGTGACAATTGTTAGTAAAATTACATAGATTTCAAGTGTACAATTCTGTATTACATCATCTATAAATCCCATTGTGTGTTCACCACCCAGAGTCAGTTTTCCTTCCATCAGCATATATTTGATCCCCCTTACCCTCATCTCCCACCCCCCACCCTCCTTACCCTCTAGTAACCACTAAACTATTATCTGTGTCTATGAGTTTTTGTTTCTCATTTGTTTGTCTTGTTCTTTTGTTGTTTTTGGTTTATATACCACATATCAATGAAATCATATGGTTCTCTGCTTTTTCTGTCTCACTTATTTTGCTTAGCATCATACTCTCAAGATCCATCCATGTCACAAATGTTCCTATATCATCTTTTCTTACCGCCGAATAGTATTCCATTGTGTATATATACCAAAACTTCTTTATCCATTCATCTATCGAAGGACATTTTGGTTGTTTCCTTGTCTTGGCCACCATAAACAAAGCTGCAATGAACATTGGAGCACACGTGTCTTTGTGGATAATGTTTTCAGATTTTTTGGGTAGATACCCAGGAAAGGGATTGCTGGGTCATATGGTAATTCTATTCATAATTTTTTGAGGAACCTCCACACTGCCTTCCATAATGGCTGCACCAGTCTGCATTCCCACCAACAGTGTATGAGGGTTCCATTTTCTCCACAGCCTTTCCAACACTTGTTACTATTTGTCTTGTTGATGATAGCCATTCTGACTGGGGTGAGGTGATACCTCGTTGTGGTTTTTACTTGCATTTCTCTGATGATTAGTGATGTTGAGCATTTTTCATATGTCTATTTGCCATTTGTATGTCCTCTTTGGAGAAATGTCTCTTCAGGTCCTCTGCCCATTTTTAAATTGGGTTGTTTGTTTTATGTTGTTCCATGAGTTCGTTGTATATTTTGGATAATAGCTCCTTATCGGAGGCACTGTTTGCAAAAATCTTCTCCCATTCAGTTGGTTGCCTCTTTATTTTGTCAATGGTTTCTTTTGCTGTGCAGAAGCTTTTAAGTTTCATATTGTCAAATTCGTTTATTTTAGCTTTTACCTCCATTGCCTTTGGAGTGAAATTCATAAAATGCTCTTTGAACCCAAGGTCCATAAGTTTAGTACCTATGTTTTCTTCTATGCAGTTTATTGTGTCAGGTCTTATGCTTAAGTCTTTGATCCATTTTGAATTAATTTTGGTACATGATGACAGATAGCAGTCCAGTTTCATTCTTTGCACGTGGCTATGCAATTCTCCCAGCACCACTTATTGAAGAGGTTGTCTTTCCTCCATTGCATGTTTTTAGCTTCTTTGTCAAACATTATCTGTCCATATTTATGTGGTTTTATTTCTGGGTTCTCAATTCTATTACATTGGTCTATGTGTCTGTTTTTCTACCAATACCATACTGTTTTGATTATTGTAGCCCTGTAGTACAAGCTAATGCCAGGGAGTGTGATACCTCCAGTATTGTTCTTTTTTCTTAAGATTGCTTTGGCTATTCGGGATCTTTTGTGGTTCCAAACAAATCTGATGATTTTTTTGTTCTATTTCTTTAAAAATGGCATTGGGATTTTGATGGGGATTGCATTAAATCTGTATATTGCTTTGGGTAATATGGCCATTTTAACTATGTTGATTCTTCTAATCCATGAGCACAGAGTGTCTTTCCATTTCTTTGTGTCTTCTTCAATTTCTTTCAAAAATGTCTGATAGTTTTCAGGATAAAGTTCTTTCACATCCTTGGTTAAGTTTATTCCTAGGTATTTTATTCTTTTTGCTGCAATTGCAAAAGGAATTGGTTTTTTGTATTTCTTTTTCTGAGATTCATTGTTAGTATATAGGAATGCAATTGACTTTTGTACATTTATTTTGAAGCCAGCAACTTTACTGTATTTGTTGATTGTTTCTAATAGCTTTATGGTGGAGTCTTTAGGGTTTTCTATATATAGCTTCATGTCATCTGCAAAGAGTGATAATTTAACTTCATTCCCAATTTGGATGCCTTTATTTATTTCTCTTGCCTGATTTCTTTGGCAAGGACTTCCAACACTATGTTGAAAAGCCGAGGTGATAGGGGACAGCTCTGTTGTGTTCCTGAACGTGGAGCTAAGGGCTTCAGTTTTTCACCATTAATTATGAGATTAGCTGAGTGCTTGTCATATATGGCCTTTATTATGTTAAGTTATTTTCCTTCTGTATCTATTTTATTAAGTATTTTAATCATAAATGGATGTTTTATCTTGTCAAATGCCTTTTCTGCATCAATTGACATAATCATATGATTTTTGTCCTTTATTTTGTTTATGTGATGTATCACATTGATGGATTTGCAGATGTTGAATCATCCTTGTGCCCCGGGGATGAACCCCATTTGGTCGTGCTGAATAATCTTGTTAATGCATTGTTGTATTCGACTTGCTACAATTTTGTTTAGGATTTTTGCATCTGTATTCATCAGACATATTGGTCTATAGTTTTCTTTCTTTGTGTTGTCCTTACCAGGTTTTGGTATCAGGGTAATGTTGGCCTCATAAAATGAGTTAGGGAGTACTGTCTCTTCTTCAATTTTTTGGAAGAGTTTGAGCAGGATTGGTATTAGATCCTCTTTGAAGGTTTGGTAGAATTCACTAGTGAAGCCATCTGGTCCCGGACTTTTGCTTTTGGGAAGGTTTTGGATGACTGATTCAATTTCGTTACTGGTGATCGGTCTGTTTAGATTTTCCAGTTCTTCATGGTTCAGCCTTGGAAGGCTATATGTTTCTAAGAACTTGTCCATTTCTTCTAGGTTATTGAATTTGGTGGCATATAGTCCTTCAGAGTATTCTTGGATGATCCTTTGTATTTCTGTGGTGTCCGTGATAACTTCCCCTTTTCCGTTTCTGTTTGTTAATTAGTGTCTTCTCTCTTTTTATCTTAGTGAATCTAGCCAAGGGTTTGTCAATTTTGTTAATCTTTTCAAAGAACCAGCTCTTTGTCACATTAATTTTTTCTATTGTCTTTTTGTTCTCTATTTTATTTAGTACTTCTCTGATATTTTATTTCCTTTCTTCTGTTGACCTTGGGTTTCACTTGTTTTTCTTTTTCTAGTTCTTTCAGGTGTAACATGAGGTTGTTTTTTTGGGATTTTTCTTGTTTCTTGAGATGGGCCTGTAATTATATAAATTTCCCGCTTAAAACTGCTTTCGCTGCATCCCAAAAATTTTGGTAGGATGTATTTTCATTGTCATTTGTTTCTATGTGTCTTTTGATCTCTCCTCTAATTGCTTCTTGGACCCAATTGTTCTTTAAAAATATGTTGTTTAGTCTCCTCATATATGTGTTTTTTCCTCTTTCTTTTTGCAGTTGATATCCAATTTCAAAGCCTTGTGATCAGAGAATATGCTTAGTATGATTTCAATCTTCTTAAATTTGCTGAGGCTGATTGTATGTCCCAATATATGGTCTATCCTTCAGAATGTTCCATGTACACTAGAAAAGAATGTATAGTCTGATGTTTTAGGATGAAGTGCTCTATACATGTCAATTATGTCCATTTCATCTAATGTGTCATTTAGGGCTGCTATTTCGTTATTTATTTTCTGTTTGGATGATCTATCCATAGCTGTCAATGATGTATTTAAGTCCCCTAGTATAATTGTGTTTTGGTCAATATCTCCCTTTAGTTCTGTTAGTAGTTGCTTGGTATATTTTGGTGCTCCCTGATTGGGGGCATAAATATTGATGACTGTCATGTCTTTTTGTTGTATAGTCCCCTTTATCATTATGAAATGTCCGTCTTTGTCTCTTGTTATCTTTTTCATCCTGAAGTCTATTTCATCTGATATCATTAGCTGATATCATTATGGCTACACCTGATTTTCTCTGGGTACCATTTGCTTAGAGTGTCAATTTCCACCCTTTCACTTTGAGTCTATGTTTGTCCTTGTAGCTGAGATGTGTCTCTTGGAGACAGCATACGGTTGGGTTGAGTTTTTTGATCCAATCTGCTACTCTGTGCCTTTTTACTGGTGAGTTCAGTCCATTTACATTTAGGGTGATTATTGATATGTGAGGATTTCCTGTCATTCTATCTTTTCCTGGTAAGGCTGTGTCTCCATTGTTTCTTTGCCTTTTTCTTGTCAATTCTTTCTGTGTGGTGGTATTCTATGATGTTCCCTTCTTCCCTCAGTATTTTCTCCGAGGTCTGTGCCGTGAGCATTGGGTTCAGCCATGTCATATGCTTTCCCCTCAACCCTGTGGGCCATAAACAGGAGCTCTAGCAGTCCGAGTTCTTCCTTCTCCCGCACTGCGGTAGTTCTGGGATGCAGTGAGCTTGGAGAGCTGAGCTAGGTCTGTGTCCTGCGCCCGCCCGCGCGGCTCTGTCCCTGCACTTCTCCCTTCCCTCCTCCTCCGCTAACAGGATTCGCCCACCTTTAGGTGAATTCATTAGTGGGCCTCTTCGTCTTGCCTGTCTGCTGTGCAGGGAGTCCTTTGTGGAGTTATTGTTGTTCGATTAGTTGTAAATTCCAGGGGAGCTTTACAGAGGCTCACCTCATGCCGCCATTTTGATGACGTCCGACTTTCTGTTGAAGTTTTTAACCTTTCAAGACATTGATTTCTGGATTGTCTTATTCCTCTTTTATGAATGAATTCTCTTCTGATCTCATCTTTGTTTTGTCAAATCCAGCTAATAACAAAGGCACGTTTGATAAAGTTTTGTCTTATTCCTTTTGCCAAGTCACTGGCTTCTTAAATAAACTATATGACTTACATGTTGTTGTAGAAAACATTACTACCAATTTCATTAATATATAAAATTGCATCAATACATAAAACAGCTTGCCATTTTCCATCCTCTGATTATAGTTTATTTCGTGTTCACAGCTGTGAAACCAATGCCACATACATGTTTTTAATGTAGCAGTGCTTCACTTATTGTACAATTTCAAAGCTACTCAGCTTTGCTGTGTTAACAAACACCCCACAATATTAATGGCTACACCAACAAATATTTATTACTCTAATGTTGGCTGAAGTTATTGACAGCTCTGCTCGTGCTCGACTTTTTTGTTCATTTCAGGATGGAAAGAAATCTCTCCATACTGTGACATTCTGTCTTGTGGCAGATTAAAAACAGAAAACAAAACCATATGGTTGGATAAAATCTACAATGGCTCTCAACACTTTTGGTTGGAACTGTCACATCATTCACGAAGAGAAATCTCATGGCCAAGTGAACACCTAAGTAAGTATGCTTTTCCCATTCCTTCTGCAGGAAGGCACTGCAGATCCATGGCAAGCAACTGATATACTCATATAATCCTCTTCCAGGGAATGAGGTAGTAAATAATTGAGAACAATTATAATTATAACACAAAAGTCTGATACCTATTTAGCCCTTGATGCACTCTATGAAAGCTCATTAATTTTCTAGAGTTCTCTCCCCCACTACATCACAGAGTTTAGATAGTTAGCTTTGTATTTGTCTTTGACTTCTTTATTTCCACTCAGTTACATGTCATTCTAACTTCATATATACATATGGGCTCAGCTACACTTAATTACTTTAGCCTGGCAACATATTAGGAACCAAATTTACCAAAGTAAAATTTCATCTGGAATTGGTTCTGCTGCCCCAGGTCTCATATCTAGAATAAGTGACTTCCAGGTCTTTTGGTAAAAATGAAGCCTGCTTTTGAACTCCTGGAGGTTTAGTCAGGGTTCTAATTTCCTGCCTAACATTTGCCATCTCCCATGGAAGCTAGATCCTATTCTTTTGCCTTGTGGGTGTATTAGTTTTCCTTCATTAACGGTGCGCTTGCAATAGCAACACTACTCAAATACATACCAAGATCTCTGCAAAATCCTTCCTGAAGCCCCTCAAGCTTATCCTCATTAAATCTGATTACTTTAGAGGACAGAGACAGACTGAGTTAAGAGTAAGTTTTCCATCCCTTTTGAACATCGCAGTTTAAACTCTGATCAGCCCAACAGAGGCATGCTTATGTTATAACATATTCCCAGTTTATTCTGATCTTCCTGTCATCTCATTTGGCATATATGAGTACTTCGTCAAAACTATGTAGATCTTTAAGCTTTGAGGAAACACCTACATTTATTTGATTTGAGTCTGACCATCTACTAATGCTGGAATACTTGATAGAATATTTAGTCTTCAATAAATGACTATTATAGTGATTATCTACATGACATTAATACAGTAAATAGGCTTTTTTGTTGTTTACCATATTTTAAGGAATTAATGATGGTTCATTACAGTTCTGAAAAATTCCCAAGGGTTCCCCAAAGTGGTTGGAATATAAAATTGTGTGTGTGTATTTACATGTGTCTGTTGGACCCCAAGTCTCATAATTATTTGATTGCTAAATAGCTATAATTGTCTTAAAGCATAAATTAGTAGTTTGTGTATTGTGGAGCTGGTGAAAGAGAGTGATAATCATTCTTGACATTCTGTAATTGGTGATTTGGCTTCTTGAAATCATAAGCCAAACTAAAGGCCAAAGTTGCTTATTTGGATCCATTCCACCCCAGTGTTTTCACAGGCATGTGAAAATCATATTATAAAACCTCCAACCACAAACCACAACATCATCTGTGTTTCACTTTCTGCCCAACAGGGAGTGTCCTCACCTAATAACTTCCCAACACTGTGGTTAAAAAGGCTCTCACCACTGTTTCTCCCTTACTTCTGTCTTTTGATTGATGCTGGTGCTTCCTTCTGTGGCCCTGTGTTGCATAGCCTACCCCCTCCTCCTGGGAACTATAAATAATAAACTCTTCTGTCAATGGCATTGACCTCTCCATGTCATCACTCAGTCATATCTATAAATTAAATCTTGGGTACATTTTAAAACAGAGAGTTATTTCATTAGTGAATAGATATATCTAGCTGGCTATACAGAATGTGCATGCTTATCTGGCTTTATGGCTCTTTATTAATCATAAATTTTAACACATCTCATGAAGTGGTTGAAAATGTTGTTTTCATGGAAACATAGACATCAACAGACAAGATTTTGTATGAAAGAAGAAGCACATGGATCTCAATAGAGGTATTATTTAGAAATAAACTAAACTAAAATAAATACAATAAAAGTAAATCACCTATACAACTATTTTCACAGTTATATTTGGAGAACTGCAAATATTTGAAGTATACATTCTTCACAAATGCTTGATGTCTTTTGTATGGTATTAATTAAATTATTTCTCACCACCGTACTGGAAGTTTAAAAGGCATTGATCAGCAAAATCACACACAACAGCATTAAAAGCAGTCTCTATTGGTAGCTATCAGATGGTTTGTATGACATCATTCAGAACATTTATAGATGTTTAGTTTTCTATCATTTTAGTCTTGAAGCCAGATACACATATTTATAGTATTCAAAAATCCAAAGGATTTGAACTGAATGCTTTACTCCCATTACGTCCTCGACATTAAAACTGTCAAATTGAAAATATAATCTATCTTTTAGCAAGTCTTCAGTTCCTCAGACGTGTATTTTGTGTGTTCTGGTGGATTATGAACCTGCCTGCATGCCCAAACTGGAAATTTTCTCTTAGGAATCTGCTCCTGGGAAGTTTACTGACGTAGCTGTGTCCCTTTGTATATGACTTCTATGCTTCTGAACAGATGAGGAGATCTTTGTTAAGATTAGAAATATTGAACTTTGTTGTAGTACTTCATGTCTTTTCTCTCCATCACCTGAGATTTTCTACAAATTAGTCATTCTCCTTTTCCCCTCATTTGATAGATCTCTCCTAAAAGATTGGCATATGCACAATGAAAAGAATATTGCTGCAAACTTCACCCTTGGTGAAGTAAGGTGCTGAAAAGAAATCATAGGTTAATAATGTATAATTTCTGAATACATTTGTTTTCATTTACTGTTTCCATGCTAAGGTTTTAAGGTTTCATCTTAGAAAGTGCTGTCATAATCATTACATAAAGTACAAGCTGAGATGATGTTTCCTGTGCAAAAATATTCTCATAGATTGGTGGATCCATTAAGTACTGAAGATATAGAAATGCCCACCACACCTAGGAGTGAAGCACTCTTTTCATTAAACTCTCTATCTTCTTCCATTATTTCACCACCAAGTTACTTGAAAGAGGCTTAGTGCTTCCACTTCCTCAGTTCACACTTATATTTTAAATTATTAATACCCAGTTTCACATACTGCTCTTGGGAATCTCATCAGTGATCATCTAGGATCTGGTTGATAAATTGAAAGCCACAGTTTATTTTATCTGACATCTTATCCATTGCTTGAGCTGAAATTACCAGCATGTCTATGCTATCACCTCAGCTATTCATATACTTCTAGACTCAGTTCCCATTTTTATGTCTGGCTAGTACCGAGAGCTCCACACATAAAAGTAGAAGGTATGACTGCCCTCTCACACACCTTCTCCTCTCTTCCTGAAGGTTCTGTATCTCTAAATGGCATGGCCATCTACCTAGTCTTTAGAACTGGAGATTCTAGGGTAAATTTCACTCTTTTTCCATTTCCAAAACAAAGTGAGTTATCAGTCCGGGTTTGGTTTGAGCATTCTGTTTAACGGTGTCTCCTCTCCGCTGATACTGCCTGTGTCTTGGTTCTCATCTCTCACTTAGAGGGTTACACTAGCCTCCTTGACATTAGCATCATCCCACACATAGCCGTCACATGAACTATTTCAAGAAGCAAACTGCTTCAGTTTAAAAACAGGCAAATCCTCTTTCCCACAGAATAAAATCCAAACTCCTTAGCCTTCCACAATTTGACTCCTATCTATTTTCCTCTTACATATCCTCCACTAACCTTGTAACCTTTCTATTTTCTGCCCCATTAAGCTTCATTGAAACCCCTTTGCCCATTTCCTAATTTTGCACATTGCTTTTAACCGCACTAAATCCTCTTCTTTCATCAAACTTATCAGCCACCTTATTTAAATATCTGTTCATCAGATGAAATTGTCCATAATCCCTCTGAAAATTTAATTACCCGACATTCCTTTCTCCCACAGCATGGTGTTCACAGGTCATTTATGCTTTAGCCAGATGTGTTGGATGTGACCTGCTGAAGTACAGACTTCACTAGCTTAAGCTGTACATTTTTTGAGGGCATAGGAACTGTTGATTTGCATTTGCTTCTTCAGTTCTAAGCTCTTCAAATGAGCTGATTAAAATCTTCACTGACTGCGTTTTCTTCCAAGCAATGCCTGAATCCAAGTTGTCAGGCCTCTATGATATAGTCTCCAATGCATACTTTTTACTCTAATCAACTCAGAATACCTCTTTATCCCTGTCTCTAAATCCTTGCTTATGATCAAGTTGTTCTGAAGTTGTAGTTCCTCTTCCTTACCTAGCATAATCTCTTCCTCCTTTTAACTCTCACATCCAGAGCTGAGAGTTGGCTGTTTATAACACACAAATATTACATAAATGTAGGCTGATGCTAAACTCTTACCAGTTAAATATTCTGATAAGCAATCCTTCCCATGTTACATAAGTGTAATTTACTTATGTAATCCTTCCCATATTACATAAGTATAACTTATTTAGAACATCTATATCTCACCTTATAATCATTATTTGTCATGCATGAATCCCAGAGGGTCCTGGAGTCGGCTCATGAGAGCCCATTGTTAAATACTAAAAACAAAACTAATCTATACTCAAAACTCATTATTTTGTATCATTTTACTAATATTTATGCTTTGGAGGTTACTTATGTCTGTTTTGTAATACTATATAATATTCTGCTGTTTTGTTGTGCATCTCTTCAATAATGTTACACAGCTTAAAATCAGTCATAATGGGACAATTTATAACACGGCAGTTAGAAAACTCTAAAAATCAGGTCTAGAGTTAGTTTCAACAAAACAAAACTGGAATTGTCTAAACATCATGAAATGATATAGTAAATATTATTAATTCAGTTTAAGTGTAAAATTGTGTTGTGTCTGCAGCTATTACATTGAGAATAGCATAAAAATTTGCAGAAATATTCTTCTAGTTTTTGAAAACTATTATCTGATTAAGGAAAGAAGCTATTAATTTCACTATTGAGTGAATGTATTATCAATAAACATCATCGTTTCTTTGTTTTTTGCACTCATTAATTTAAAGGAAGGTATCAAATAACTTGTTGGAATGACAGTTACTCATCAATTGCAATATAGTGAGTTGGCTTCTGGTACAAAAGTTCAGTGAGGTCAACAAAAGCATTCTGTAAGAATCAATTGACTACATGTAAATGACAATAACAGGTATTGCATATTATATTATTATTTGAAAAACGTGTGCAATAAATGCTTTATATTAATAAAATTCACACCAAAATTACATATGTATATGCAAACTTTTTTTTTTTTTTTTTTTTTGAGAACCATTGTTAAACATTTAGTAGCGCACCACCAATAAGACCACCTGGGTACCAACTGGGGAAAAAAAAAAATGGTTGGAAGCATTTGCCTATATGTTATAGAATGATAATATAATTGAAGACTATTCAGACATTAACATTTTCTAATCCAGTATTCTCGTTATTATCAAAATTGTCTAAACAATTAACTGCAAAACTTGGAGTTTTAAGCCCAGGTTTCCAGATACTACCGTTTCAGATTTATCCTCAATTATTTTGCTACCCAACTGTATGACCTGGTATAATGCATTGAACATCCTCTGTTTTTCATGTTCAACTGTAAAAGGTATTGGAGTAGATGCCTTTCTTTTATTTTTAATTTTCTTAAATTAATTTTTTATATTATTTTCAGGTGAAAGTAGATGCATTTCTAATATTATGCAATATATGAACTTCCTTATCAGTTACAACATTATCTTAATTTAAATAAATATATAAGATATATACAAAAATTAAATATATGCTGAATCTATATGGTAGGAGAATGATGAAACTGAGTGAGGTAAAGAAAATTCTTAATCAATAATCATTGGTTTCAAGGAAAAAAAGTGTCCACTCAAGCAAATTTAACTTGAGTGGAAAATGTACACTTATTAGTAATATTTAAAGGTATCTCATAAAATTAAAAGGTAGTAAGTCAAATTGAATCGCATTTGGGACTGTCACAATCTCTGTGAAACCTCAGGTCCCTCATTACTTCAGCAGTCTTCAGGAATACCTGGGCCCCCTCTTTCTCCACAGTTTTTCTACTTTGGTTATCCATGCACAATCACAGCTGCTCCCAAAGGACTCCCATCGCCTCAAGTCAACACCCCAAAATCTAATATTTGCCATAAGCTGACCCAATTTTCTACCATCCAACTTAAATTTCCTTTGGCAAAGATACTTATTGGTCTCATTTGGATTGAGAGAATCCTCTTGATTCAATGAATTATGGTCATAAGTCTGGGTTGCACTCAGGAGGGGCTACAGGTCCTCTCAGGAAGTCCTTGGAAAAGAAAATAAGGGCTGAGTAGATAGACACCTTGAGATCTTTCTAGACAACTTTCTACTTGTTTTTAAGCAGCTTCATTATTTAGCTTAAAATGTGTCTCATTCTTATTTAAGTAGAAAGGTAACCTTAATTAAATCGTATTTTTAAAGAGTTTATTTTTCTGGAGAGTTTTTAATAAATTTCTATTTTTATAACATGTAATTATACTTCTAAATTATCCATCATTTAACCTTAAAGTATTCACCTTGGTCCATGTCTGAAAGCATGACCATGACAGAATCTGTATTTTCTTAGCATATTATATATAAACAAAATTATATATAAAATTTAAAACCACTGTTATTTGTTATAATAATTTTTCTGTATTTGAAGGCAAAATCTAAATGGAAATTCCCACAAAGAAATACCAAATAATACAACCTTACATGCTTAATGAAATCAGAAAAAAAAAAATTCTGATTAATTATTTTTCATAATACAATGAAAATTATTGAAATAATGTATTATTTCTTTAATTAGTACCAGAAATAATGCTTTGATATTCTGGAGGTCATCAATGAATAAGAACTTCAAAACAAATGTAACCACCAATCCTGAGTGATTTATTGGCAGGAATATATGCCAATTAGCACTTTTTATAGTCCTAGTTGTATTTGGAATCAAGATGCTCTATTGATATTGATATAGAATAAAATTCACCATTTAAATACATTGGTGTACAAAAAATAAAATAGTATTTTCAGGAAGATGGTCAGGGATTGTTGATTTACCAACAATTCTCAATACACTGTGTATGACAATACAAAGACACTTCCAATGTCTCTGCAGCTTTTAAAATAAATTTTAAGCACACTGAAATGCAGATTTGTCCTAGCAAAGTAAGGCATGTGAATTAGGTGCCTAGTTTTCTAATAAATACTTATATGCTAACAGATATGCTTGTCAAGATGCCACACTTGTAAGTAGAAAGCCATGTCTCTCAAATAGATGGTATCTATAATGGATACTCAGGGGCAGCAATAGTTACTGTCTCCTAAAATTATAACCCAACTGTTGTTTTACAATTTCAGGAAGCACCATAGCTCATAATAGCAGTAATTTACATGCAAACAGGCACAACTATGTTATTTTACTACCAATTATAGTCTTATGTGTATTTCCATGTCCCTGTCTACATCTGAAAATGCAATTAATTTGGAGGCTTAAACAATACAAACTAGTGAAACACAAAAAAATATGCTAACAAATGTTGGATTTCTAAAACAAGGAATTAATGAATATTTATTAAACTCATATTATTTATGAATAAAACTGCAAACATGTGTGGAGAGGATATACATTATCTTTCCAATATCTGTCATTATTGATAGAATAGTGTATCTTAAATGAAAGGAAACACTCGGTGCTACATAACGTATAATATGTTCAGCTCAGACTTTTGAAAATCTCGATTTCATGTTTCCTAGCTTTTATGGGAAGAGCATTCATTCATTGAACATTTAGGCTGCTAGATAGTTTGGATGATACATAGATGAATCACTCACAGTTCTCATCTCAATGAGCTTACAGTCAACAACCAAAGAAAAGGCACACATACACATACACACAGCAAAAGAAAAAGTAAACATCAAATATGGTAATCTTTCTTAAAGGAAATGTAATGGCAATGAAGTGAAACTCTTGAAGTTGATTTTGTGATCATGCACCCAATTGCTTTGCATTAAACAGACAACATAATCACAAAAACAACTTTTAAATATTCTGTATGTAGGAGGTCTGACAATTAAGTTCGCGAACTCATCCTAGAAAAAGTGCTACCTACTTCATTGCTGAAAATCACTATGGTCACCTTCAAAGTACTCCCCTTGGGAAGCTATGCACCAATGCCAGTGCCTAGTCCACCCTTCAAAGCAATTTTGGAACTCTTTTTCTGGAATGGCCACCAGAGCTGTCATTGTATTACCCTTGATGTCCTGAATGTCATCAAAATGTCTTCCTTTCAATATTTCCTTTATCTTCAGGTAAAGAAAGAAGTCATTGGGGGCCAGATCAGGTGAAAAGAAAGGGTGTTCCAATACAGTTTTTTGTTTACTGGCTAAAAACTCCCTCACAGACAGTGCTGTGTGAACTGGTGCATTGTCGTGATGCAAGAGCTTTGAATTGTTGGCAAAAAGTTCAGGTCATCTAACTTTTTAACACAGCCTTCTCAGTACTTCCGAATAGTAAACTTGTACTGTTTGCCCAGTTGGTACAAATTCATGATGAATAACCCCTATGATATCAAAAAATTCAGCAACATCGTTACAAGTTCATGAACTTAATTGTCAGACCTCGTATATTTGCCTGTGGTATTTGGGGTGGTAATTTACAATTGCCCTTACAGACACTTTGTTCTATGGGGAGAGGCATGTCCAGAGAAAGCTCTGAATGGTGATGGGGATGGAAGAGTCAGCTAATTAATTTACAGGGCTCAGAGAAAGCCCTTCTCTTGCCTGAGTTTAAGGGAAGGGCTAGTACAAAGAGCAGTTTGAACCTATAGGACATAGGGATTATTTTTTTCTGTATGGTATAATGTCAATACAATTTATTGTTTACTTATTCAATAAACATTTCCTGGAGCAACATGTTAAATATGAAAAATGCATTTTTAATGAAAAATCATGGTTTTTTTCCAACAACATTAATATTGAACAAATAGTTGCACAAAATATTTTTCAACATTTACAATCCAATGTAGAGGTCCTAGGGATATTACTAAACACATGAAAATTAGAAAAGAAAAAAAAATTATTGAAAAAGCATGAACATTTATTTAAAAAGTAATACTTAGATGAATATTGCTCTGTGAAACATACCTTTTCCTATTGATCAGATTATGTATTGTAATTAATTGAACTCATTTCCAATTCTAAGTTTGGTTGTGAGTTCATGAAAAGCGAGATGATAGCTTTTAACATGCTGGCTCCATTAGCAAAATAAAAATTAAAAAATTGAATAATGTAAGCTACTTCAGGAAAACCAGTTAATTTCAGTAAGATTTAATATTTATCCATCCAATTCATAGAATCTAAATAAATCTTTTGGAAGTTCATCCTCTTAAAGGTTAAATGTGTGACATTTTATAAATGCTACTTAAATTCAGTGAAAAATTAAACAATGAAGATAAAACTATTTATTTTGAGATAACACCAAGAAAAATTTTCGTGAAGCATAACATTATAGCAAAAAGTATTCTCACTAAATTTTTCAATGTTTTAATGAAATAAGGTCATGAAATTAAAAGACATACTGATTGAAAAGAAAGAAATTTAAAAATCGCTATTCTCAGACATGATTTTTTCTATAAAATTCCACAGGATCTGCTAAAAAGCTACTACAACAAATAAATGAGTTTAACAAGGCCTCCAGAACACAAGATAAACATACCCCCTCCCCACAAAAATCGTATTTTCGTATTCTAGAACTGAAAACTTAGAAGTTGAATTTTAATAGTACCATATACAACTAACTATACCACAAAAAATAAATACATAGGTATAAATCTTACAAAATACACGCAAGTTTGACTTCTGCAAAGTACAAAGATACATGTATACAGCCTATTGATTTTCTGCAAAGGTCCAAAGGAAAAATATCTAGAAACTGAAATATACTTGGAATTGTTTGTGTTGCAGATATAATTCATAAACACTTCTGAATAAACTACACTATTCAGTCAATTGAATTAGAAGTCATAGTTTTCAAAATATATACATAGATTCTGTACATAGTTTATTGTAACTAATTTTAGTGAGGGAAATGCTTTTGAAACCAAAAATGTACATTAGTATGTATTTTATTCTATGCTGCTGTTATCAACAGAAATATTTCAATGTAAAGATTTATAAATGAATCTAAGTGTCCTACAAATGTTTTATTTTTTTTATTATTTTAATGTGTTTTCTGGTTTTGTTTGTCTTTTTTGCTTAAAATGGCTTTAAATTATTCAATTTAGTTAATAACTGTACCTCCAAAACTTTTCAGTTTTTAAGATTATATTAAAATGTAATTAATGAATAAAAGACTGGGAATAGAAAAACAGTTATCACTTTACTGTCAAGGACAAAATAAACAAAACAACTAAAATATTAAATAATGAGTTTTAAACTGTACAAATTCAATTTAAAATGTTACAAATTGGGGGGAAAAGTCTTTCAAAGGAGTTCCTACTTGTAGTTGGATAAAACTATTTTTCACAGCAGAATGGAATTAAATTGAGTCTTAAATTTTTTGCGGCATCTAAACTCGGCAAAGCACCCAAAATAGTCATCTAATTTAGCAAGTTTTAAAAAATATTATTTGTAAAGAAAATGTAATCTAATGAAGGCAAAACAGATTATACCTGTGAAAATATTTTGGATAGTATTTCTACATTTTAGAAACAAAAAAATATGTAATTAAGAATTTTATCTGACGTTGTCATGTAAGCTGTAAAGACAATGTTTTCTTAATGGAAAATTATGGCAAAGAATAATTAAATTAACAAATATTTAAAATTTGTTAATCACAAAATGCAAATTTGAAGACTACTGCAGATAATTTTATAAGAAATAAATAGCAGAATTTAGAAACATTTTCAAAAAATACTAGTTACAGAGTATGAAATATTAGGTGAGATAAGATTATAAATTTTAAAGTATAGAAATATAGTCCTGGATAGTAATCTAATTTACGCTATTTTTAAAGTTCATGTAATTAATAAAACATTCATGCAATTTCAATTTAACAAATGTGGATAGATGTTAATAGAAGGAATTTATTGTCAGTGATATTTTTAATATAACTATTTTTGTAATGAACAACATAATAAATTCAATATTTCGTTCAACAATAATTTTACAAAAGTATATAAATATAGAGATATTTTATTTTTCTGCCCATTTCACTCTTAGAAGTGTCCAGTTTTGGATTAAAGTATATATTTTTTAATGTTCCTTTGTCAACTCTAATTCTGTATTTGGGTCCAACACAGGTTTTTACGATAAATGTTTTCACTATTTTTTTTTTTTCTTTCTGTTTTTGGTTCCCTGCTGCTAAATATATTGTCTTTCCATTTGAATGGAATGTTACTTGATAAATATAGCTAAGGAAGGTGATTTTCATCAACCATTAAAGAAATATTTGAGAACTTTATTATATAGCTGGTATTATTCCAGGAGTTGCAGGTGAATTCATAGGCCAACAAACATTAAAATCCCTGTCTTGCTTGCATTTATCATCCACAAGGAAGACCTACATTATATATGCCCCCCCCGCCCCCCACACACACACACAATAGAACCAGCACCACGACATGACAGGGCTTCTTCATTAAGGCTCCTGCTATCTTGAACACTTCTAATAAAGAGATTTGATATATTCTTGGGATTCCCTCTTTTTAGAAGAGTCTTCCGTTGACTGGAAAGGATAAATAAGGACTACTAAATATAAAAAGAGTAGGAAATCAACTGGCAAAAGCAAAGGTTGGATGGGATTGAGATCTGGTGTGTATGAGGGCCTCTGAGGCAGTGAGAATTAAATATTGTGTTGCAAAGTAAGCTTCTTAAGAAGGGAAGGCCAAACACTGCAGAGCTTCATGTGACCAGTGAAGGATTTGATAAATAAATGTTTATAAGGAGAGAATAGCAGGATTAAATATGCATTTTGAAAAGACAACACTTTGTGGGTGCAGTTTGTGTATATGTGATGTATGTGTGTGTGGGTGGGGGGGTGGTGTCTTTCTTTCTGTCTCAGAGAAGTGAGGAGGGGGCAATAGGGGTGTGAATTCTAACTATGGACAATGAAGAGTTATGGTTAGATTTCAGAAGTACATAGGGTTAAAAGTAATAAAAACATATAATGGATTATAAATGGCCGTTGGGAAATATGAGAAAGACATCTCCATGTTTTCTGAATTTCAGTTGGATGGTTATTGTTGCCATGTGTTAAGATAGAAAACATGAATGGTATTTCAGGCAGAAAGATGACGAGCTCAAGTGACTTTTAAAAACAGTGAAGAGCAAATATGAAGTAGGTAGTGAAATAAATGAGTCAAACTAAAGAATATATTTAATGTAGATATACAACTTGTTGAGTCCTCTGCTTAGATGTGGAAATAATTATAGAAGTGAATGAGACCATATCAGAAGAGATTTTTGAGGTGAATTGCTCAAAAGCACCACTGTTGACATTTTGAGGAGGGCAATTTCTTTTTCATAGGGATTTTATCAGGGGCTGCTGTGTGCATCATAGGATGTTCAGGAACATCCCTGGCTTCCACCACCTAGATGCCAGTAGCACCCGTATTTTGACAAGTAAAGATGTCTCCAGTTATTGCCAAATATCTTAGGGGCAAAATCACCCTCAGTTGAGAACCAGTCTATTTGATTTATAAAAGGAGAACATTCCGTTTAATATTCTCATATTAGCTATATTTCTCTGTATTGTTAAAATAAAATAGAGACCGGACTTGAACATTCCCTAAGCAGACAAAACAGTGAAGCAACATAAGCAAAACTGTGTCTTTTTTTATAAACATAAGCAAACCTTAACTTAGGTTACTTCTTAAAAATGCCTCTGATAATCATAAACAAAACTTAAGTCGTCTTCCCAAAATGACATGAGATAATCACTTTTAACCAATACCTTGCCCTCTGGTAACTCCACTGTAATAATCAACCATTAGAAAGGTTTAACAATTCCCTTATTTTCACATCATAAGCCATCCTGTAATGTCACACCTCTGATACCACTTTCAGGTTTAAAGATTGCCTGTTTCTAGAGTCTTTCTCGTGCAATAATATATTCATATCAACTAACGCATTTTGAATTTTTAGTTCTAATTTTAAAAGTCTCTATAAAACTGTGTTTTTAAATCTTTACTATCCAATAAAATCTCTTTACAGAAATCTATCCCCCAGTGTATGTTTGGCACTCTAAATAATCTTTAATTTAGTGGAACTTTTGTGCATTCTCTATTATCTTCATATTTTATGGCAAAGCAAGTGTGTTATTATTTCATCTTTAATTATCTGTGCTTCCATTCTGTTCAAACTCTATAAGGATAGCTGATATGATTAATTGTCATCCCTCAAAATAATTTAGATAACCTTGAAAAATACCCATTTTGCATAAATATATCAGTCTTTCAAGAACATCTTTTCTGTATTGCTTTGATTTAAATGTTCTGATCATAATCAAACATAGAAATGTCTTAGAAATACCTGAACCTCCTAACTATTATTAAATATCTGGCATATTTCTTAATTTTTATATGGTATTCGACAGACTTATAAATGATATAATAATTTTAAATAGGCAATTGAAAACTGATTTATGTAACAAAGCCCTCAAGTATAATGTCTAGAAATATACTTACCTATTCATAATAAAATTAGTACTGTAGAAAACAAAGGTAAAATACAGTATGTTGATTTACAAAGCTCAGTGATAATCAGTTGTTGGCAGTATTTAGTTTTCTATATTATAAAATAGCCTAACACCATATCTGTCATCAGGTTATTTCATAATTTTTTCCTATCAATTTAAATTCTCTGTGTGGCATATGATTAAAAAGGCTCTCCAATGTATTAACCAATGTAAATCTTCCTAACCAGTGAATAAACTTCTCCAATATTTATACTATTATTCTGGCTTTCATTTTTTTTTTCTCGGTTCAGATTTTATCAAATATATGTTTGCTTCAAAGAGTTTTTTGATTATTAACTGAGCTCTCAAGTGTATTGGTATAGAGTTGTTTGTAGTCATCTTTTCTTCTTTAAGTAATTGCTTATAATAGTTACCTGTTGCTTAGTAATCATCCCAAAATTTAACATCTTAAAATGGCACACTTATATCCTTAGTTTCTAGAAATCGGAATGAGGGTATGGCTTAGTTTCATCCTCTGACTCAAAGCCTCTCACAGGCTGTTATTTAAGATGGCCAAGTCATCTCGTTTCTACTGTGGCAGAATCCGCTTCTAAGATCTCACAGTACTTGTTGGAAAGATTTAGTTCCTTTAGAGTCTGTGAACTGCAGGGTCACATGGGCTTTTCCAACATGGTAGCTTGAGTCATCAAATTGAGCCAGCCAATGAGTGAAGAGAGAGAGTGAGAGAATGCCAGTAAGAGAATAACACAGATAAATGTCACAACCTTTTGTAATCTAATCATGGAAGTAAGTTTAATATCGCCTTCAGAAACAGTTTAGGTCTGCTGTTTGATATTACACTCATATTTGGTAATGGGATACTTAATTGTATGCTTGTTTGGATCAGATTATATGTATTTTCTAACAAGGTCAGACCACAAGGTCACTTAGTGATTCAAGGTCAAGCATTCTGCCTTTACCATAGCACACCTTTAAGCCAGAAGCCATTGTCGAAAGGAGAATACTCTTTGGAAGAGAGCAAGCTTTCTCCAAACTTGCAATCCTTTTTTTATCAGATCTTGCCAGAGACTCCACATACCAACCACCTCTGCCACAGACACTGCAGCATCATTGATCTGGTTCATGAAGCTCAAGTGGCTTAATAGTTTTCAGTGTCCTCAAATTGCTCTTGTTCTTGGTCCACAAAACTTGACAGCCTTGTAGGTTATTTAGTAAATGGGTCAAATTATTATATTATACTATGTTATATAACTTTCATAATCCAGAGTGTTGTTTCTCTTTCTTAGAGTTTACAGTTGAAGTTGCAAAACAATTATTTTTTATTATATTTATATTATATTAAAGGCCCAGTCTTATGTTATAGTAAAATAAGACCGGGTCTTATATTAATTTTTGCTCCAAAAGATGCTGATTGCCTGGCTAGGTCTTATTTTCGGGGAAACACGGTATCAAGATGATCGAGGTATCATCAGACGAGACTTGGACAGCAATGGGGATGACATAACTCTGAGGTAAGACTGCATAGTGCACTTCTTTTCCTACCAAATCGAGTGGACTTTCTTGCTTGGTGTAAATAACAAAGCTTTTTTTTTTTTTTTCCCCCCCAAAAAAGATAGCTTTATCTCAGTTACCAGAGGTTAATTTGCACTTGCAAATATAAGACACCAGTGCAACTGAAGTCTTCATCTGATTACATAACATAATAGAAATCACCACTATTCTTTCATGTCTTCATTGCTTTAAATCTGAAATTCCCTGAGAAATGTGGTTATGAATTAGTTGGCTCGTTTGATAGAAAGAGGAAGTTGCTTAGGTTTGACCTGAACTTTTAATTCATAACCATAAGTTCGATTGGTTATGAGGCTGATAGTGGGATGCTGCAAGCTACTAAGTATGTCTATTACAAATACATACTCAGCACTCACTTGTGCCAAAATTTTATTTATTATTTTTCATAAAATTCCATTCAGTGTAGAACACAGTGGTATTTTGTTGTCCCAGATTTTAAACTAAGTTCAGACACTCTTCCTTAGTACCATTCTTTTGCCTGACGAACTCCCTTTAACATAGCTAATAATGCAATTCTGCTGGTACCGAATTCTTTCAGCTTTGGTTTGCCTGAAAGTTCTTTATTTAACCTTATTTTTAGGTTGACTGTTTCTTTTTCTGAGCAGTTGAGAAATGTGTCTTTCCTATTCTGGATTTTATAGAGTCTAATGGGAAATCTGCTGTAATTTATCATCTTTGCTTCTCTGTTTTTAGAGTTCCTTTTTCTTTTGCTTCCTTCAAGATTTTTTTCTTTACCCTTTGTTTTCAGTAGATTGACTCTTAGGAATCTAGGTGCATTTGTGGATTTTATTTTTTAAATCCTGCTTGGAATTCTCTAGTTAGGATATATAGTTTGTTGTCTTTCATTAATTTTGATAAATTTTGACCAGTATCTTTGCAAACATTTCCTCTGAATCATTCTCTTTTCATTTTGGGATTTGTTTTATTTTTTTTTAATCAGATTTTTTTTTTTTAATTTATTGGGATGAAAATTGTCAGTAAAATTACATAGATTTCAGGTGTACAATTCTGTATTACATCATCTATAAATCCCATTGTGTGTTCACCACCCAGAGTCAGTTCTCCTTCCATCACCATATATTTGATCCCCCTTACCCTCATCTCCCACCCCCCTACCCCCCTTACTCTATGGTAACCACTAACCTATTGTCTGTGTCTATGAGTTTTTGTTTCTCATTTGATTATCTTGTTCTTTTGTTGTTTTTGGTTTATATACCACATATCAGTGAAATCATATGGTTCTCTGCTTTTTCTGTCTGACTTATTTCGTTTAGCATCATGCTCTCAAGATCCATCCATGTTGTCACAAATGTTCCGATATAATATTTTCTTATCGTCGAATAGTATTCCATTGTGTATATATACCACAACTTCTTTATCCATTCATCTATACAAGGACATTTTGGTTCTTTCCATGTCTTGGCCACCATAAACAAAGCTGCAATGAACATTGGAGCACACGTGTCTTTATGGATAATGTTTTCAGATTTTTGGGGTAGATACACAGTAGAGGGATTGCTGGGTCATATGGTAATTCTATTCATAATTTTTTGAGGAACCTCCACACTGCCTTCCATAATGGCTGCACCAGTCTGCATTCCCACCAACAGTGTATGAGGGTTCCATTTTCTCCACAGCCTTTCCAACACTTGTTACTATTTGTCTTGTTGATGATAGCCATTCTGACTGGGGTGAGGTGATATCTCATTGTGGTTTTTGTTTGCATTTCTCTGATGACTAGTGATGTTGAGCATTTTTTCATATGTCTATTTGCCATTTGTATGTCCTCTTTGAAGAAATATCTCTTCAGGTCGTCTGCCCATTTTTAAATTGGGTTGTTTGTTTTTTTTGTTGTTGAGTTTCATGAGTTTGTTGTGTATTTTGAATATTAGCGCCTTATCGGAGGCACTGTTTGCAAAAATCTTCTCCCATTCAGTTGGTTGCCTCTTTATTTTGTCAATGGTTTCTTTTGCTATGCAGAAGCTTTTAAGTTTCATATAGTCCCATTTGTTTATTTCAGCTTTTACTTCCATTGCCTTTGGAGTGAAATTCATAAAATGCTCTTTGAACCCAAGGTCCATAAGTTTAGTACCTATGTTTTCTTCTATGCAGTTTATTGTGTCAGGTCTTATGCTTAAGTCTTTGATACATTTTGAATTAATTTTGGTACATGGTGACAGATAGCAGTCCAGTTTCAGTCTTTGCACATGGCTATCCAATTCTCCCACCACCACTTATTGAAGAGGCTGTCTTTCCTCCATTGCATGTTTTTAGCTTCTTTGTCAAAAATTATCTGTCCATATTTATGTGGTTTTATTTCTGGGTTCTCAATTCTATTCCATTGGTGTATGTGTCTGTCTTTCTGCCAATATCATGCTGCTTTGATTATTGTAGTCCTGTAGTATAAGCTAATGCCAGGGAGTGTGATACCTCCAGTATTGTTCTTTTTTCTTAAGATTGCTTTGGCTATTCGGGGTCTTTTGTGGTTCCAAACAAATCTGATGATTTTTTGTTCCATTTCTTTTAAAAATGCCATTGGGATTTTGATGGGGATTGCATTAAATCTGTATATTGCTTTGGGTAATATGGCCATTTTAACTATGTTGATTCTTCCAATCCATGAGCACGGAATGTCTTTCCATTTCTTTGTGTCTCCTTCAATTTGTTTCAAAAATGTCTGATAGTTTTCAGGATAAAGTTCTTTTACATCCTTGGTTAAGTTTATTCCTAGGTATTTTATTATTTTTGCTGCAATTGCAAAAGGAATAATTTTTTTGTATTTCTTTTTCTGAGATTTCATTGTTAGTATATAGGAATGCGATAGACTTGTGTACGTTAATATTGTAGCTGGCAACTTTACTGTATTCGTTGATTGTTTCTAATAGCTTTTTGTGGAGTCTTTAGGGTTTTCTCTATATAGCATCATGTCATCTGCAAAGAGTGGTAATTTAACTTCTTCATTCCCAATTTGGATGCCTTTTATTTATTTCTCTTGCCTGATTGCTCTGGCAAGAACTTCCAACACTATGTTGAAAAGCAGAGGTGATAGGGGACAGCCCTGTCGTGTTCCTGAATGTAGAGCAAACGGCTTCAGTTTTTCACCATTAATTATGAGATTAGCTGAGGGCTTGTCATATATGGCCTTTACTGTGTTAAGGTATTTTCCTTCTATACCCATTTTATTAAGTATTTTAATCATAAATGGATGTTGTATCTTGTCAAATGCTTTTTCTGCATCAATTGATATACTCATATGATTTTTGTCCTTTATTTTGTTTATGTGATGTATCACATTGATGGATTTGCGGATGTTGAATCATCCTTGTGCCCCGGGGATGAACCCCACTTTGTCATGATGAATAATCTTTTTAATGCATTGTTGTATTCGATTTGCTAGAATTTTGTTTAGGATTTTTGCATCTGTATTCATCAGACATACTGGTCTTTAGTTTTCTTTCTTTGTGTTGTCCTTACCAGGTTTTGGTATCAGGGTAATGTTGGCCTCATAAAATGAGTTAGGGAGTACTGTCTCTTCTTCAATTTTTTGGAAGAGTTTGAGCAGGATTGGTATTAAATCCTCTTTGAAGGTTTGGTAGAATTCACTGCTGAAGCCATCTGGTCCCGGACTTTTGCTTTTGGGAAGGTTTTGGATGACAGATTCAATTTCGTTACTGGTGATCAGTCTGTTTAGATTTTCCAGTTCTTCATGGTTCAGCCTTGGAAGGCTATATGTTTCTAAGAGCTTGTCCATTTCTTCTAGGTTATTGAATTTGGTGGCATATAGTCCTTCAGAGTACTCTTGGATAATCCTTTGCATTTCCGTGGTGTCCGTGATAACTTCCCCTTTTTCATTTCTGATTTTGTTAATTAGTGTCTTCTCTCTTTTTATCCTAGTGAGTCTAGCCAAGGGTTTGTCAATTTTGTTAATCTTTTCAAAGAACCAGCTCTTTATCACATTAATTTTTCCTATTGTCTTTTTGTTCTCTATTTCATTTAGTTATGCTCTGATTTTTGGTATTTCCTTTCTTCTGCTGACCTTGGGTTTCACTTGTTTTCTTTAAGGTGTAACATGAGGTTGTTTATTTGGGATTTTTCTTGTTTCTTGAGATAGGCCTGTAATGATATAAATTTCCCTCTTAAAACTGCTTTCGCTGCATCCCCAAAATTTTGGTAGGGTGTATTTTCATTGTCATTTGTTTCTATGTATCTTTTGAGCTCTCCTCTAATTTCTTCTTAGACCCAGTCGTTGTTTAAAAGTATGTTGTTTAATCTCCTTGTATTTGTGGTTTTTCCTGCTTTCTTTTTGTAGTTGATATCCAATTTCAAAGCCTTGTGATCAGAGAATATGCTTGGTATGATTTCAATCTTCTTAAATTTGCTGAGGCTAATTTTATGCCGCAATATATGGTCTATCCTTCAGAATGTTCCATGTACACTAAAAAAGAATGCATAGTCTGATGTTTTAGGATGAAGTGCTCTATATGTCAGTTACATCCATTTCATCTAATATGTCATTTAGGACTGCTATTTCGTTATTTATTTTCTGTTTGGATGACCTATCCATAGCTGTCAAAGATGTATTTAAGTCCTCTAGTATAATTGTGTTTTGTTCAATTTTTCCCTTTAGTTATGTTAGTAGTTGCTTGGTATATTTTGGTGCTCCCTGATTGGGGGCATAAATATTGATGACTGTTATGTCTTCTTGTTGTATAGTCTCCTTTACCATTATGAAATGTCCATCTTTGTCTCTTGTTATCTTTTTCACCCTGAAGTCTGTTTCATCTGATATCATTATGGCTACACCTGATTTTCTCTGGGTACCATTTGCTTGGAGTGTCAATTTCCACCCTTTCACTTTGAGTCTATGCTTGTCCTTGTAGCTGAGATGTGTCTCTTGGAGACAGCATATGGTTGGGTTTATTTTTTTGATCCAATCTGCTACTCTGTGCCTTTTTATTGGTGAGTTCAGTCCATTTACATTTAGGGTGATTATTGATATGTGAGGATTTCCTGTCATTCTATCTTTAGTTTTCTGGTAAGGCTGTGTCTCCATTGTTTCTTTGCCTTTTTGTTGTTGTCTATTATTTCTGTGTGGTGGTATTCTATGATGTTTCCCTCTGTTTCTTCTTTTATTACAGTATGTATTTCAGTTCTGGATTTTTTTTTGAGTGGTTACCCTTAAGTTTATGTAAAAGAGAGGTTGATATTTAGAGTATTCCATTTTCTTCAGCACGCTTACTTTCTCCATCCCCATATTCTGGTTCGGGCCTGTACTCTCCCCCTTTTTATGTTTTGGTTGCCACAAATTGTCCCTGTGGATGGTGGTCAAATAGCCTCCTTTACTATTTCTTGTAATGAGGGTCATGTATTAGAAAATTCCCTCAGCTTCTGTATGTCTGGAAAGGTCTTTATTCCTCCTTCATATCTAAAGGATATCTTTGCTGGATATATTATTCTTGGCTCATAATTTCTCTCTTTCAATAGTTTGAATATTTGGTTCCACTCCTTCCTGGCTTGTAGAGTTTCTGCTGAAAAATCTGATGATAATCTAATGGGCTTTCCTTTGTAGGTTACCATCTTCTTTTCCCTGGCTGCCTTGAGGATTCTTTCTTTGCCGTTGATTTTAGACAGCTTCAATACAATGTGCCTTGGAGAAGGCTTGTTGGGATTGAGGTAATTAGGTGTTTTATTTGATTCTTGCATTCGAGGATCCAGTTCTGTCCACAAGTTTGGGAAGTTCTCATCAACAATTTGTTTGAATATATTATCTGTTCCCTTCTCTCTTTCTTCTCCTTCTGGTATGCCCATTATTCTTATATTGCTGTTTCTGATGGAGTCAGAAAATTGTTGTATATTTCTTTCATTTCTTTTAAGTCTCAAGTCTCTTTCTCCTTCCATCTGTGTCATTTCTAGGTTTCTATCTTTCATGTCACTGATTCTTTCCTCCATCTGGTCAACTCTACTACCTAAGCTGGTTATTTCATTCTTAATTTCTTCTGTTGAGTTCTTCATCTCCAGAAATTCTATTTGGTCTTTTTTAAAATTTCAATCTCTTTCGTAAAATGCTCATGCTGTTCTTTGATTGTGTTTCTGAGTTCATAAAACTGCCTTTCTGTGTTTTCTTCCATCTCGTTGAGTTTTTTTTCAGAACTGCAATCTTGAATTCTCTGTCATTTAAGTCACATATTTCCGTATCTTTAAGTTCCTTTTCTGGAGACTTTTCACTTTCTTTCTGAGCTGTCTTGTTGCCTTGGTTATTCATGGCAATTACTGATTTATTATTTCTCTTCCTAGACATCTACAAGAGTGGCTTCTGCAACAGGTTGATAGGAAGAGGTCTTTTTTTTTGTTTTCCAGTACTTGGTAGAATGTTTTATTCTGTGGGCCACAAGCGGAGCCCTAGCAGTCCGAGTTCTTCCCTTTCTCGCAGCTGCGGTAGTTCCGGGAAGCAGCGAACTCGGAGCACTGAGCTAGGTCTGCATCCTGCGCCCGCTCCACTCCATCACCACACTTCTCCCTTCCCTCCTCCCCCCCGCTGGCATGATTCGCCCACCTTTAGGTGAATTCAGTAGTGGGCCTCTTCGTCTTGCCTGTCTGCTGTGCAGGAAGTCCTTTGTGGAGTGATTGTTGTTCGATTAGTTGTAAATTCCAGGGGAGCTTTACAGAGGCTCACCTCATGCCGCCATTTTGATGACATCCCCATTTTGGGATTTCAGTTACAATTATGTGTGTATTAGTTAAACCGTTTGATTATTTTGGTGTGTGTGTTGTGTGTCTGTGTGTATGTGTGAACTTTATTTATGAAACTGTGAGATTAGATAATTTATATTGACCTATATTCAAGTTTTCTGTTGATTTTTTTTTCACCCTCAATTGTGTTTGGTCATTTAATAATCATGGGAATAAGAACATTCCCTTCTTATTTTTAATTTGTTGTTTCCATTGCCATGTTTATATTTTCCAGCTGTTCGTACATGCCGTGTATCTTTTCCACTAGATCTTTTAAAATATTAATCATAGTAGTTATTTTACATTCCTATCTGAGATCTTCTGCATCTGGGTATCTCTGCAGTTGGTTCAATTGATTGCTCTATCTCTTTGCAATGCTGCCCAGCCCTCCCCCACCCAATTCTATTTTGGGGTTCATAGTTTTTTTATTCTATGCCAGAAAAATAGTAAAAAATGAGGTAATTAGTATTTATGCCTAGAAAATATGGATGCATTCACTTCTGTCAGACTTATAGTGTAATGAAGGGAGTCAATCTAGTTAGTACAGGAGTTGAGGTAAAGAACCATTAAACCACCACAATATTTTTCACTACTGGGTTGTTGTTTTGTCGTCCTTAGTGGGCTTACCTTGCTAGAGTTTTCCCAGTGTTGTTTTTCAATCTTGAATATCCAGCAGTGTCTGTGTGTTGGCACAATAGAAACATTTTTCTCTCCATCTCTTATCTTTCCCCCAGCAGTAGATTGCTATTGTTTATTCTTAATGCTAGACTCACGATGGGGGCAGGAAGGTTTCTAGTCCAAATGCTGTCTTACACAGGGCCATTTCACCTAGGCTCATGGGTGATACCTTCTCAGTATTTCTGCCTCTCCTCCATCTGTCAAACTGCAGCCAAATTCTAACTTGTATCTGCTGCATGTTTTAGGCAGGAGAGAGTTTCATACCCTCTTTGGGTTTTAACAGACCTATTCTTTGTAATGTTGTGGGCTTGGGGTCTACAATTTTTTTTTTCACTTTTGTTTTCTTTGCTTCTGTCCCATGGACAGTTGTCTTTTGCTTCTACCTTTCCAAACGTAGCCGCGAGTCTTTGCCTGGCTCCTGGAGGTAGGAAGGAGGGTTGTCTATCTCTCTACCAATGACAGACAGGTTTTGCTTTTAATGGTCACCCAGCTGTGATCCTGAGGTTGAGATAGTTTTTTTTCTACCCATAATGGCTTAAACCTTTTGCCCCATATAAGACACGGGTTTGGGGAAATGTTTCATGTCTTTCCTCAGTGGCAGCTGATATTCTCTTTGGTCCTCTGTCTTGTTCCCAGTCTTTTAAGTCAGAAAATGATACAGGACAGGAGGAAGAAGTTTCAGTGAATGTGAAATCCTTTTCTTGTGTGTAGGAATCCTGGTTATATTTCAAACCAATATGGTAACCACACTCAGCCTTTAGAATTTTAGCTGATTTCTTCTCAACCACTTCTACAGCAACTACCTCTTCCTCCCCTGCTCTGCCAAAGGTAGAATGAACAGTTTGTTATTCTGATTCTTCTTCTAAGGACTTGTCACGCTTCAGTATTCAGTTGCCTTGGTTGCATTACAGTCTTCTGATGAGTTCAAGGAAAGCTAAGCTTTTGCAGATTTATTTTTCTTCTTTAGAAGTTAGGATGGTGTGACTTTGCTCTTTTTTCTCACCAGTAGTACTTATAATGCAGGAAATGAGAAGCTAACAACGTGAAAAAATATGGAAGCTGCGGGATTGTAGGGCAGCCATTCCCAATGGTATTAACTGTGATTGTACTAAAGTAGGTGATTCTGAATAGAGCATCCAGAATCCACAGGCTGAACTCCCATGTCAGTAACTTGCTGACACCTATGCATCTGGTTGGAATTACCACTTGAGAATAATCTCTTCCACTTTCCTAAACCCACAGATTATTGGCAGTATCTGTTCATAACGTTCCTGGCAAGAAAGACTTGCAAGTGAAGCTTTCAGGATATATTCCTCTGCATAAAGCAGAGAATATAGAATGGTGTGAAATATGCTGGACATCAACAAATAAGGCGCATCTCAACTCATTAAATTGTAATTTCCAGTATAAGCAAATTATTAAGTCTCTGAATATTTATGTAACTGATCTTTTAAATAAATGGTGCATGTTTTAGAATCCTTAAATTATATTTAGAGTGTATTATAATGGCACTGCAAATGCAACAGAATAAACCATTTTTTAAAATTTTATTTTAAAAGTACCAAATGAAAATTGTAAAGGAAACTCATGCTAAGCAAAATTTGCCTTTGCTTGACAGGAATCATATTAGTGGAGAGAATTCTATAACTTATTAACTTTGGGGTCTTATGCATTTTTAATAAAATAATTAAGTAGATTACAAAATGGTCTATTAACATAATAATTACACTCATGTGCTTCTTAAAGAAAGGGTTACATTCTGAGAAATGCATCATTAGGCAATTTTGTCATTGTGCAAACATCATAGAGTGCACTTACACAAACCAAGAGGGTAGAACCTAGTACTGTAATTGTGTGTTATACTTTTATAAGATTGGTAGCACAATAGGTTTGTTTATACCAACTTCAGTAGGCTTGTTTGCACCACCAACACATGAGTTGCTAAACAAAATTAGAATGGTTACTATGTCCCCAGAGAATAGGAACTTTTCAGCTCCATTATAATCTTATGGGACCATAGTTATTTATGGAATCCATCATTGACTGAAATGTCATTATGTGGCTCATAACTGCATTTGTCTAGCTTCTGTGAATAAAATATTGTAAATTTTAGGAAGTTTATTTTTTCTTTGGAGTATTGCTATGAAGTACAGTACATCCTTTGCATCGATATACTTTAAGTTCTTCAAAATACAATGGTGGATGACTACTATTCAGCAACAAAAATTACTTAATTACTGATGAACGCAGAAACATGGACCTCAAAAAACATTGTACCATGTGAAAGAAGACAGGAATAAAAGAGTGTGTCCTGTATGATTTTATTCATATTTAGCTCAAGAAAAGAATAATAAAACCTACTGTGACAGCAAACAGATCAGTGGTTACCTGCCTGGGGGAGGATTGACAGGTAAGATACACGAAGGGATTTCTAAAGTGATGAAACCATCCTGTCTTGACTTGGGTGCTGGTCACATGTGCATATACACTTATGAAGATACATTGAAATGTGCACTTCATTGGGTGCCCTTGATATACATATACATTAAATGTCAATGAATATAAAAATAAGCACAAAAAAAAAGCAAACAACAGAAGGAGCTGTCAGATTGGCATGAGGTGGCAGAAGTCGGTTTCATGGAGGAGGGGACTTAACAGTAACTGCAAGATCAAAGTCATCAGTGATAGGAGGCAAGATTACAGTTTTTGAGAAAACCCTCTCCTACAGGTGAGAAGTTTATCTGGATTATTGTTATCCTCACGTCTTCTGGAAGAAACAAATAATGTTTTTCCTGTGAGACTTAGAGAAATAAAGAAGGGAGAGACAGGGGGAGGAGTGAGATCTTTCCTTTTATAAACGGCTACATTTACCCAGAACTCAAGTAGCAGCTGAACTCAGGCAGGAACACAGGTTTCTTGAGTCCCACTCTGGCGCTCCTTACACTATTCACCTTGTTCCCAACTCTCAGGAGTCCGGGAATAACATGCAGAAGAAAATCACTTTGGCTTTGGTGCCCCGCAGACCAGGATGAGAATCCTAGTCTCACCACCTACTGGCTTTGTGACTTTGGCCCAATTATTTAAATTTGATTTTGTTCAGTTTATTATTTGGTAAATTGAGAAATACCCGTGAGCATAAAATGAGGCAGCATATATCCAGTATATAATGCCGTGGTTGGTGTATAGAAAGCATTGAATACATAGTAGGTATTACTAAGCTATGGTAATGGAAACCGAGTTTCATAGTTCCCGTTCCACTTACTTACTGTTCTCTATCATTTCTGTTTTGTGCAAAAAGTTACAGATCAAATAGGCTCTCCCACTCTCAGCTGGTGCTATGAGTTACTGTAGTGCGGGAGACCCTGCTCGCTGCACCATTTGTCATGTAGGGTGGCATGCGGGGTCTCTGGTCCCGCTCCCCACATAAGAACGCAGGATATGGTGAGGCCAAAAAGTAACACCCACGTAGCAATAGATAGGGGAGTCATATCACTATATTCTCGCTGGCGGCATCCACCTTTCTACAATCTATGCTTGCCAGCCACCATCTTCTTGCTAGCCCCCATTTTTATGCTAGCATAGCCACGGCAGTTATACTAGTGGCCAGTGGCTCACTGGTTAGAGCTGATGGCCAACTAGCCACAGCTGATGGCCATACAATCACAGTTGGCCATTTACTACCAGAGTGAGCACCTTTCCACGTGAGGCTGAGAGCCTGGAAACTGCACTCCTGTCTCTGTCCCCATAGTTACCAAAAGGTCTTTGTGCCACATCTTTCTTGTGTCATCCCTAAATTATTTTCAGGCAGAAAAATCACGCAAGACGTGTAACTTCATGGTAGGAACCGTGGTAGGCTTAAAAGTAACCCCCTAAAATGTACACATCCTAGTCCTGGGAACCTGTTAACATATCTACTTTGCATGGTGAAACAAATTTTGGGGACCAGAGAGTAAGGTAAGGCTATTCCGATGGGAACAGCAGCCTAGATAATCAGGTGGATTCAATCTAATCACAGGGGCCTTATAAGGGAGGCAGGCGGCTCAGAGCAGTAGTAGGAGATGTGATGGAAGGAAGGCTCCAGGACCCGAGGAACACAGTCAGGCGCTGGACACTGAAAAAGCCAAGGAAGGAGTTCTTCCCTAGAGCCTCCGGGAGGCCCAGCCCTGCCGGACACCTTGCTTTCGACTTCTCACGGTAGGATGAGTCATTTTTGTTGTTTGAAGGCACTATGTTTGTGGCAAGTTGTTGCAGCAGCCAGAGGAAACTAGACAGGAAAATGAGAGAATTTAAGTGAAACCACAGATTTTCTCCGCAGGTGTCCCCACAGTCTCCTTGAATCTAAGACCTTGTCCCTGAAGTAGTTTCCGAGGCTGCTCACTGTTGTGGCCCCTTATTGTTAGGTTGCTTTAAGATTCAGTGACGATATATCCCACCACCACCCCGCCCATAACGAGAGGGGAAGGGAGTCTGTCTTTTCTGCTATCCAACAACCTGCAGGTAATAACCACCTGGCCTTTAGCTCTTCATTTGTTAAATATGTGCTGTTGGCTACAAGGGTCTGGCTGAGCTGGCTAAGGACGACCCAGGGCAAACTCATCATTGCTAATGGGACAAAGTTCTGTACTTTTAACTGCAGCTAGAAATAGAGAAAAAGGGAACTTATTTTTTTTCTGCAGTCTCATAAGCACTTTTATAGATATAGGCCACTTAGGATTTTAAAAAGAGTGAGTTGGTTAATGTTTAGAAAAGTGAAATTTAAAATCAACACAGACTACATCATTCTTAGAAGTGAAAGTTACTTAAAGTAACAACTACCTTTTAGGAAGAGCTGGTCAATGGATTATAGTACATATTTTTGCTGCCTTGCAAAGTATCTGAAAAAGCTGTATGTTTTCCTCTGACTAATGATTTTGAGAAGAACACAGCAGGTTGAATCACTTTAGTGATAATGAAACATTCAATTAAAGTAATGCTTTTGTAATGGCTATGATTACAAAGAAATGATTTACAAAAAAATGCTATATTTGAAAAATCTATTTGAGTTTTTTTTGTTTTTGTTTGCTTGTTTGTTTGTTTATGTATTTATTTATTTTGTAATTCTAAATTTAAAAGGAAGGAGAGAGGAAACAATCAGTTTAAGCATTCCTTTCTTTTCAAGTGAATGTAGATGGAAATTCATGAAAGTACTTGTTTCCAGGGCTCTGAAGTCACTAACTTTTCTGGCAGCAGCTTCAGTGGTGTTAAGTAGCAATGGGAAGGGAGGACTCAGTAGCTTGTAACAGAATTAAAATCGAATGGAAGTTCTCTTTGCTTGATGAGACCACATGGCTTCAAAACACTGACTGAATCTCCATCCAGGACTCTTTCTCAGCTTTGGCTGCAGGTTAAAGGAATCAAGTGTGGAGTGTTCAAAATCTGTTAACACCTGATTCCTGCCATCAGAGTCAGATTAGGTAGTTTGGGGTGTGGCCTAACATTAAGGTAAAGCTTCTCTCCTGTTGTCATATTCAGCCTGGCCTGCCCCCCAGCCTGCCCTTCTTACTGCTATCTGTGAAAGTTCTGTGATTTGTCCTTACCCTATAACCATGGCCCCTCTCACTTAAAAAACAAAGTTTCGTCTAGCTGAGCCTCAGAAAGTTTGATTTTCAACATGGCGTTACCCCCTCCAGGAAAGACCAACAGTGGCTCAGACTAAGCCTGCATACAGTATAGCTGCCTCAATGATTTTATTAACTAAATATTATGAAAATATCCAACACTTTTGAACACCAATTTTATCTTTCAATAAACAATACTCAACTCAGGTTCATAGAGTGGGTGGTCTGGAGTGAGGATGATTGCCAGCTCTTACTGAGGGAAGCATCTTAGTGCTAGGAACTCAGTCCTTTATTCTGAGAAATTATTTTCTCCCTGTTCTTCTTTAAAAAAAAAAAAAAGAATATATTGGGGTAACATTGGTTAATAAGATTACATACATTTCAGGTGTGCAACTATAATATGCATTTGTGTATTCTATTTTGTGCTCACCACCCAAAGTCTAGTCTCTTCTGTCACCTTGTATTTGTAACAGTCTCAGAGTGAGTAGATTTCAGGAGAAATGGAATCTACTTTTAACCTCTTTGTCCTCCTCTGGTAACCATCATTCTGATATCTGTATCTATGAGTCTATTTTTGTTTGTTTGTATGTCTGTCTTGTTGGTTGATTTGTTGATTCTTGTTTTATATCCCACATATGAGCGAAATCATACATTTCTTGTCCTTTTCTGTGTGACTTATTTTATTTGGCATAATGCATTCACTTGTCTTTTATGAATCCCTTATTTACAGTGGTCTCTAACTTGTACCACTGTCCAGTGGTCTACTGTTGAAAACTATCCTAAACCAATTAGCTAAGAAGGAAAGGAAAATGGGAACACATTCTATAGATGTGTGCACATTAAGTTATCATGCTTTAATAATACTGTTTTTCTCTTAAATTTAACAGCCTTATTTATTGTAATACCAATTCAGTAATCTATAAACATAACTATTGTTTTTTGTGTGTAAGGAACTACTGATACCATCTTTTCTAGAGTGTGGCTTTTGTTTGGTCTTTTCATGGATCAAGCTTATATCCTAGAGACCTAATAAATGGTGTGTGTGATGCCTTAGAGTTTTGAAGGCAAAAGGGCACTTGTAGTAAAACTGTTGAAGCTATTGTAACCTTCCAGTTTGTTCTGGAATTGTCAGACCTGGGGCAAACTGTATGCTTTACCGTCTCATCTCCTACCCAAACTATACAGATAAACTATATAATGATAGAAAACACACATATACAGTGTGATCAAAAAGAAGAAAAAGATTTCTCAAAGGAACAGAAACCATGAGGAATTCTTAAGAGAGTGATAGCAGCTAAGATTACACACTGAAGAGTGAAATGGCAGCACACTGTGAATGTTGAGAGTCTATAGGAGAGAAGTTCACAGATGATGGTGGTTGCATCAAGGAAGATATATGCTGAAGTAGGAGAGGCCTAGGGGAACCTGACAGGGAGGTTAACTCAGGCACCGCAGAGGGACCAGGCATCCTGCTTGATCCTGTGAGCCACGGCACTGAGATGGGGTGTCTAATAAACTTGGGAGCCATGCTGACAGGCAGAAGAACAAGGCCCTGAGTGCAGAAGGTTCCAGGCGCTATAGGGGGATGGAGGCTCCCTGTGTGGTACTCTCCTCTCTGGTGGGAGAGGGGAAAGCATCTTCAAGGAGGTTGCTGCTTTCCATAGCCTGAAGTGGAGCATAGCAGGAGAAATAGTTAACAGTCTTAGTGTGAGCAGGTTCCAGGAGAACTTACCTCTGTATCCTTACAGAAAACCTTATAACTCTTCTGAAAATGGCATGAGATAATCACTTTTAACCAATGTGCTGGCCTCTGGAAATTCCACTGTAATAACCAACCATTGGAAAGGTTGAACAATTCCCTCCTTTTCACAGCATCATAAGCCAACCTGTACTGTCACGCCTCTGATACCACTTTCAAGTTTAGAGTCTCCCTGTTGCGTAGTATCTTCATCTCCAGTAACATATTCACATCAACTAAAGCTCTCTGAATTTTCACATACAATATGATTCTTAAAGTAAAGTATCTATATTTTTGTAAAATATGTTTTTAAATTATTCCCAATAAAATATATTTTCAGAAATCTATTCCCCAGTGTATATTTCTCTCTCTAAATGGCATTTAATTTACTGGACCTTTTGTGCATACTCTCTTATCCTCATATGTTATGGCAAAGCAAATACATTATTTCATCTTTCATTATCTCTGCCTTAATTTTGTTGAGGTTCTATAAGGATAACTATTATGATTAAGTGTTATTCCTCAGAATAATTAAGATAATTTTGGAAAATGCCCATTTTGCATAAAATATATCAATCTTCCAAGAACATGTTTTTCTATATTGCTTTGATTTAAATGCTCTGATCATGATCAAACATACAAATGTCTTAGAAATACCTGAACCACCTATTATTAAATATCTGCATGTTTCTTAATTTTTATATACTGTTGGACAGATTTATAAATGATGTCATAATTTTAAATGGGCAATTCAAAACTGATTTACATAACATAGAGCCCTCAATTATAATGTCTAGAAATATACTTATCAATTTGTGATAACACTAGTACTGCAGAACAAAGAGTAAAATATGTTACACTGATTTACAAAACTTATTGTTAAACAGTTGTTGGCAGTATTTGGTTTTCATTTAAAAAATGGCCTAATACTGTCAGATTATTTCATGCTTATTTTTTTATTAATTTGAATTCTGTACATGTCCTATCATTTATGTAACTCTTCCTAACCACTGAATTAACTTATCTAGTACTTATATTATTAATCTGACTTTTCCCTTTTCTTCTGGTTCAAATATTATAAAATATATCTTCTAAGAATTTTTCAATTATTAACTAAATTCTCAGTTGTATTGGTATAGAGTTGTTTGTAGTCATCTTTTCTTTTTTAAGTAATTGCTTATAATAGTTACCTGTTGCTTAGTAATCACCCAAAATTTTATCATCTTAAAATGGCACACATATATTCTCAGTTTCTAGAAGTTGGAATGAGTGTATGGCTTAGTTTCATCCTCTGACTCAAAGCTTCTCACAGGTTGTATTTAAGGTGGCAAATAGGGCCAAGTCATCTCGTTTCTACTGTGGCAGAATCCACTTCTAAGACCTCACAGTACTTGTTGGAAAGATTTAGTTCCTTTAGAGTCTGTGAACTGCAGGGTCACATGGGCTTCTCCAACATGGTTGCTTGAGTCATCAAATTGAGCCAGCCAATGAGTGAAGAGACAGAGTGAGAGCATGCCAGTAAGAGAATAACACAGATAAAAGTCGCAACCTTTTATAACCTAATCATGGAAGTGGCATTTCATGAATGTTGTTGTATTCTCTATGTTTTAAGCTAATTACTAGGTCCATCCCACTGTGAAGAAGAGGGAATTATACAAGTGTGTGAATATTGGGAGGCAGGGGATACCAGGGGCCATCTTAGAAAGTCAGCCTACTTCATTGCTTATATGTATTTTCTTTTTTGTTTCTCTTGGTTTTGTGAGATACCCTGAAGGACTGAAAATAGCCACTGTGACCCTTGCATGATGGTACCCCCTACTGATCTTTCCTACTTTTCACCTTTCTTGCTAGACTTGAATTACGTAACCAATGGCTGCAAACTCCAGGAACATTTATTTTCACATCTGAAAACTTTTTGTTTTTTTTTGTTTTTTGACAACTATATCCCAAATAAGATGAACATTAGTTGACTTATCTTGCTAAATACTGTAAAGGTATGCTTTCCTCATTAAAATCAAGAGCACCTTTAAAGGTGATTTTGTATTGCAGCATTCTGAATACAGGTTTATGTTAGATAGTATTATGGTTGTTATTTCACAGTTTATTTGTGTATAATCTGCTTTTCCCTTATCAGCTTTAATTGAAGATTATCAATTTTGGTAATACTTTCAAGAACTAATTTTGGTTTTGGTGGTCCCTTCTATTTCAACTTTTTAATCTATTTAATTTCCACTCTTTCTTGCTTTTTATTTCATGGAACTACATTGTTGTCTTCTTTCTCTAACTTTTTGATTTGGATGTTGTTAAATCAGGTATTTGAGAAGATGTCAGGATGGAATTATATTGCAAGTTACGTTTTGCAAGATGTATTTTGAAGCGACACCTCTAAAGGATAAAGTGAGAGCATTAGGATTAAACAGACAGGGTCTTCAGACCATGGTGTGGATGTGGCACCTGTGGTCTGGGAGTGGGCAGGAAGGAGGCCTGGGTAGGAGGAGATTCTGGCTGAACTGCAACTCTGGGAAAACTCAGCTGGGATGAAAGGATGCTCCGAGGTAAAGATTGCTCACTAAAGGAGTCCCATACTAGGCAAGAATGTCCCAGCCCTAAAGCCACTGTCATACTCAGTTATTGGTCTTAAAAAGACCAGGAATAGTATGTCCTTGACTTGAATATTGCAACTTTATGGAAAAAAAAGTGAGACAGTTGGAAATTTTCTGCTAAATACCCTCCCCATAGCAGGGACCCTTTTCACAGTAGGTGTACTTGGAGGGGAGTTTGAGTGGTACACTTCTCATGCCATTACAACCATCCCAAACATTTTTTAAAAACAACAGCTCCACATTTCCCATAGGCTTCTTTACCTGGGGGAAAAATATTAGCGTTGAAGTAGAGGATTAATCCTTCATCACTGCATTTGGTTCTGAAGCCAGCGTCTCTCCTTAATCATACATTTTAAATACCCTCAGCCTCGGCAATCCTCTGTATAGTTCTTGATGGCTTATTTGGTGGTCTGACCTAAACTCTCATTTGTAATGAATTGAGCCCTTGGTATTGATGCCTTTCTCAGATCTGGACTGTCACATGTGTCTAATATAGTGATATTACTATTGACCAAGTGAGTACCAAGTGGTGTCAAAGTGGCTTTCATGAGATATATAGGTATTTCTTCTTGTCTCCATTATAGAAAAGCTACTCTATCTCCTCCTGATGACCAAGGTAAATTAGCCTTGCCAATTACTGTGCAGGATAAAGGAGAGATGAAACAGAACTGGGTAGAGCTACAGATTGTGATGCAGGGCTGACATCTACAAAATTCGGGAGGGATAGGAGCAGGATTGGGTAAGAGTACTCTGAGGCAGGCAGGAAAATGGAGAGCACTGAAGTAAAGATTGTCTGGTAGAGTGCCTCATGCCATGAAGGAATGAGTTGTGCAAGGATGGCCCAGCACTGGTATCCCTGCTGTGTGCAGCCATTGTCCATGAGAAGCACGGGGATAATATACCCTTGGTATGAATATAGCGAATATGACAGATCCAATATTATAGCAGCTGGAGTCTGTCCAGGAACCACCCCCTCACAGCAGATTCAATTAAAGTCGATTATTCTTTTTAAATTGGGGCATTTATAGCTCTAATCTCCCTCTAAATACTTTGTTGGTTATATTTCATTCATTTTTGAAAGGTAGTATTTCGATTCTTCATTTGTATTATCTAATAATCTATGAAATCCTCCTTAGTAATTATTTAGAAGTATTTATATTTTATATTTAAAAACATTTCCTATGATTTAAAAAAATATTTAGATAATGTGTTTGATATATGATTCTGGCTGAATATTTACAGAGGCTTCTTTGAGTGTTAAATATATGCATGAAAATAATTTTTCATATATCAAAATGCATTTATTGAGTAGATCAAACATTGTTATGCACATGAGATTTAAAAATGAGAAAAGGAAGATATACATATGACCAACAAGCACATGAAAAGATGCTCAGCATCATTACTCATTAGGGAAATGTGAATCAAGACTACAATGAGAAACCACTACACGCTCACTAGGATGGCTAAAATTAAAAAAAAAAAAAAAAGGGGGAAAAAACCCAACAAGTGTTGGTGATGATGTGGAATAATTTTTTTACTGTGAAAAAATTGGTATAAAAGTTTATATATATTTCAGGTGTCCAACATTATAATTTGATATCTGTATGCACTACATAGTGTTCATTATGTATCCCCATTACCATATGATTGATCTCCTTTACCCATTTTGTCTTCTCCCAATCTCCCTTGCACTCTGGTAACCACTAGTCTGTTCTCTGCATCTATGAGTTTTGTTTCTTCAGATTCTACATATAAGTGAAATACAGTATTTGTCTTTAAGTGCATAACTTAACATAGCACCCTCAAGGTCCATCCGTTGTCACAAAAGGCAAGATTTCCTTTTAATGGCTGAGTAGTATTCCATTTTGTGTATACATATATACACTATATATATGTACATGTAGTTGTATATATACACATAAATAGTATATACATGTGTATATGTGTCTATATACTCATACATACACATACATACCACATTTTTATTCATTCAGCCATTAATGGGCATTTAGGTTGTTTTCATATTTTGGCAATTATAAATAATAAGGCAGTGAACATCAAGGTGCATAAATATTTTCAAATTAATGTTTTGTATATTTGGAATAAATACCCAGAAGTATAATAACTGGGTCATATGGTAGTTCTATTCTTAATTTTTTGAGGAATCTGCATGCGGTTTTTCATAGTGGCTACACCAATTTACAATCCCACCAACAGTGCAGAGGGTTCCCTTTATTCCACGTCCTCTCAAACACTTATTTCTTGTCTTTTTTATGATGGCCATTCTAACGTGTGTGATGATATCTCATTGTGGTTTTGATTTGCATTTCTCTAGTGATTAGTGATGTTGAACCTCTTCTCATGTGCCTATCAGTCACATATGTCTTCTTTGGAAAAATGTCAATTCAGATCCTCTGCCATTGACTTGGGTTGTTTGTTTTTATGTTGCTAACTGAGTTGTAGGTTCTTTGTATATTTTGGATATTAACCCCTTGTCAGATATATAATTTGCAAATATTTTGTCCCATTCAATATGTTGCTTTCTCATTTTCTTGATGGTTTCCTTTGCTGTGCAGAGCTTTTTTGTTGTCCCATTTATTTTTCCTTTTGCTTCTCTAATATCAGAACTTACATTCAAGTCTTTAATAGAGTGAATTTTTGCGTTTGGGTTAAGGTAGTGTTCTAGTTTCATTCCTTTGCATATGGTTGTCCAGTTTTCCTTCCAGTTATTGAAGAGACTGTTCTTTTACTACTCTATGTTCTGATTCCTATGTCATAAATAAATTGTCCATACATATGTGAGTTTATTTCTGGGCTCTCCATTTTGTTCCATTGATCTGTGTCTGTTTTCATGTCACTACCATACTGTATTCATTACTATAGCTTTGCAGTATAGTTTGGAATCAGGGAATGTGATACATTCAGCTTTGTTCTTACTTTCTCAAGATTGCTTTGGCTATTTCGAGTCTTTTTTGGTTCTATATAAATTTTAGAATTATTTGTTCAAGATCTGTGAAAAATGTCATTGGAATTTTGATAGGGATTGCACTGAATTTTTAGATCTCTTTGGGTACTATGGACATCTTAACAATACATAGAATACCTTTTCATTTATTTGTGTCTTCTTCAATGTCTTTGAACAATGTCATATTATTTTCAGTATGTAGGCTTTTCACTTCTTTGGTTAAATATATATTTTAGGTATTTTATTGTTTTATGCAACTATCAATGGGATTGTTTTCTTAATTTCTCTTTCTGACAGTTTGTTATATGTATATAGAAATGCCATGGTTTCTGTATAATGATTTAATTTATTCCAACAGGGCTGCTTGGATTTTTTTTTTTTCTTATCTCTTTGATGAAATTCTCTGTGTGTTCATTCTTCTTCTAAGATCAGTGAGCATTTTTATAAATATTACTTTTTTAGGTTTTTTTTTTTTTTTTTTTAATCAGGAAGGTTACTTATTTCTGTTTCTTAGGGCTTTATTTCTGAGGTTTTATTTTGTTCTTTCCTTTGGAACATATCCTTCTATTTCCTCATTTTGCTTGACTCTGTGTATTAGGTGAAACAGCTGTGTCTCCTAGTCTTGAAGTAGTGGTCATTGGAAGACCAAGGGTGTATTTCAGACTGCTGTCTGTAGTGCCCTGGGGATGGTAGCTTGTCAAGAACTGTCTATCTGCCTGTTTTAGTTCCATGAGGCCCCAGAACACAAGCCCACCCTCAGCTCTTGTCCCACCTACCTACTCCCCCATCCCGGCCACCCAGTGCCAGGCATTCAAGAGGTATCCCCTGTAGAGAGTGTGTGTACCCTCTGTCTCTGGTAGGGATGGGGCCATAGTGGAGGCACACTGGTAGAGCCTGCCCATTGGGTCCAGTGCATCTGGGGTTGCAGTGGATGGTTGCCTGGCCTTAGGGGAATACTGGGGTAGGATGAGTTGTGCTAGCAAGATGGATGCACAGTACCAAAAATAGCACCCACCAGCACAAAGCTAGTAAGGTAGAGGAGAGTTAAAAAATGCTGTCCACCAGTGACTTTATCCCCAGAGAGTGTTCCAACAGACTCCTTTACCCCTCTGTCACACACACTAAGATTAGTCAATGAACACCCTTCACCTACGGCCCAGGTGTTTTTCAAACTGCAGCCTCCGCACTGGGACTCAAAGCAAGTAAGGCAGTGTGGAGCCCTTTAAAAGCTGAGTGTCAGTTTCCTACAGCCCTTGGTTCTCAGGACCTAAACCCCACTGGTGTTTTTACAGTCAGACCTTATGGGAACTTGTCTTCCTGGTTCAGCTCGCCAAGGGTGGGGTACTTGACATGGGGCTCAAACCCCTCACTTTTCAGGGAGGAGGTGTGTGCTTGTGATATCCCTCCCAGTTGCAGGTGGCTGCTCTAAGGGGGAGGGTCCTGACAAAACTGAGTGTATGCCCCTCCTACCCATCTTCATGAAGCTTTTTCTTTTTGTCCTCATTGTGAAATAGCTGTTCTACTCGTCTTCAGATCTTTTTCAGAGAGAATTGTTCTACGTGTAATTGTAGTTTGGATGTGTCAATGGATAGAGTTTAGTTCAAGATCTTCCTATACACCCTCTTGAACCCATCCTCTGATAATCTGTATTTTTGAATTGTTGGGTTTATTTACATCGTGTTTTAATTTTTATTTTTCAAACATATACATACCTAATATATTTTTTTTAATCATCTTTCAGTTGTTGAGGAACTTGCCTTTAATTCTTCCTTGTGAAGATACATTTATCAAGTCTCCTTTAAATTCAAATTAATAAAGCTATATCTTATTATGTACATAAAAGCTCCAGTGTTATATCTGTGGCTTGAATTAGATATTTTAGTACTATATGGAGATAATACTATTTCCTAGTAATATTTTATATAAATATATTTTCAGATACTAATATACTTAGACTGATTTTTATTTGCTTTTGCAGTTCTTTTAGTTTGCTCATGTTAAATTTTTAATATGAACATTGTTTTCTCTCAGCATTTTGAAGATATTTTTCCACTGTTTTCTATCAGCATTTTCTGCTGTTTAGAAATTAATTGTCCTATTTGTTGTACTTTTCTTCCCATTGCTTTTACAATTTCTCTGTTTTAATTATAGAACATTTTCATGACACTATAGCTAGTTATACATTTATTTTTATCCCATTTGGAAACTGTGGAGCTTTTTGAGTCTTATATATTCTGGGAAATGCTTTCAGATTTTATCTTCAAATATTGCTCTCCTCTGCCATCTCTAGTGCCATCTTCTAAAACTCTGCTTTGATATTTCACTCTTACTTTACCTCAATCTTATTTGAATTTTCACATTTTAGATATCTTTGTCTCTGTTAGGTATATTCTTGGTAATATCTTCATTCTATTTTTGTTTATTCTCTCTTTTATAGGGCCTATTCCAATGTTTAAACCATTAATTGTATTTCTAACACACGCACGCACAAAACAGGTGCACATACCACACCCCCATGCAACACCCTCATCCCTATCATGTGCATACCCCACACATGCACCCCACTCACATGACATACACACACACACACAACACTTGCAGAAGATTTCTAGAAATTGTTTTGTTTTGATTTTTAAAATGCCTTGCTTGCTTCTTTGATAGCCTTTTTTTCTTAGTCATAATTTTGATGTATTTTATATTGTAAATAAAAGACTTATTTTACATGATATATTTTATTGTTTTAATACTATATCTTTTACGATCTAATTATGGGACTTATTATTTTTTCTGACAATCACTTATGATAGTCCTTTATATTTCCTACTCATGGATTTACTGCTTGCTTTTCTTTTCTATTTTTCAACTCGTGTTCATTTTAACTTTTGTCTTTGGATATTATTAGAGTCCTGAGTTGAGGGGGTTTTCTTCCAAAGCAAGTTTTATTTTATTTCTTATTAACTCCTAGCAATATTACCAACACAAGAAACTTTTAATATAATTTTCTTGAATTTCATGAACCAAACAGTATTTTAAATTTAGACTCAATATTCACATAATGATGGCTAACATTTTTCAGGTGAGCATTTGTTTTTAATTTTTCATCATAGCCAGGAGTAAGACGTAATATTTTTTATCTCCATTTGTGGAGTAGTTATTTTTATTTTCTTAATTATGTTATATTTTTCTCTAGCTGAGCAACAACTTAGTCTTAAAATGAAGTGTGTACCCTGAACCTAGATTGCCTAGGCTAAAATCTAGGTCAATCACATACTAACTATATGACTTCAAACCATTTACCTAACTCTCTTCGCCTCAATTTCTTCAATCTGTAAAATCAGCACTATAATGGTTATTATGAGGATTAACTAATTTGGTACAAATTTCTTAGAGCATTGGCTGGCACACTGTATGTGGTCAAACATATATGTATGTGGTAGTCATTGTATATTGATATTTTATTTTGGGGAGCTAAAATTTATGACTTCTGGATTCTTCAGTGCCACAATTTTAGGGATTTAGGGGCTTGTTGGTTTGTTTTTACCTCTAGTCTAGGTTCAGACATAAAATGCAAACTCTTAGTATCAGCAGAACAAAGTTTTCTCAGAGTCCTCTCTAAATTCATTCAATTCTCTCAATTTGATCTCTTATGACTTCCTTTGTTTGCTTGACAGCTAAGCCAGGGAATTTAAAAGAATTATTTTCTATATTTTTATATGACTAAAGGCTTTTTATAACATAGGAATTCTGATTTATTTATATACATATGTATTTATATATATACACATATATACATATATATATATATACACATATATGTGTGTGTGTGTGTGTGTGTGTGCGTATATATATATATATATATATATATATATATATATATAATTTTCACCATATTATGGGAAATGGAAGCCTGCACCCTTTCTTAGCATTTTTTGCTGTATCAACATTGGATTTCTTTGTTTTACAAGGGACACAGTTACGGCAAGTGTAGTTTCAAGTGGTGATCTCATGCCTGTACTGCTGGTCATAGCTAAATTGCTACTTTATTAATAAACATCCCATAATTCCCAAAATTGTAGCTTAAGTTTACATTTACTTGAGTGATAACTTGAAAAATGTTTATTTTACCTATTAGACTATGAGATGCTTGAGGACAGGGACTGTGAATTCAAATTCATCTCCAGTTTCCAGCACAATGCCTCTTATTGTAATAAGTATCTGCTCAGTGAATGGAAGCTGAGTGACAAGGAAACAGCCTTGACAAGGTACATATTTACTAGGATTTTATAACAAAAACTGTATCAACCTAATATACCCTTCCAGCTACTGCCTTAATTTTCCACTTTGTAGTACTTTTTTTTTTTTTTTTCTTTTTAATTGTCTTGACCAGATCCCATATTTTTTGTTAGGTCCATCTAACTTAGTAGGTTACCATAATCTGCACTCTTTGGGTCATGTTTTGTCAAATCACCGGCAAGCACATTGTATATAATATCTAGGGAAAATGTCTGTCTTAATTCACTTGAACCCTTAATTGATAGTTCCTTCCTCATTGAGATTACTATTTTAGATTCTATAACACCAACCTCTTCAAGTTTTTATTTATGCAGGCAAGTTACAAGAGTACTTAAGTGCCAGGTACTGTTGTAGATGCTTAGGATATGACAAGGAGACACACACACACACACACACACACATACACACACAGCTATACCACCTTCACCATTTTTTAAGTATAAAGTTCAGTGGCATTAAATACACTTATAAGGTTGTGCTACTATCATTGCCATCTATCTCCAAAACTATTTTCATCCTGAAAACTGAGACTCGATACCCATTATGTGAAAACTCCCCTGGTCCTCCCTTTTTCCTGCCCCAGACAACCAGTGATCTCCTTTCTGTCTCTATGGTTTTTACTATTCTAACTACTTCCTATCAGTGGAATCATAGAGTATTTGTCATTCTGTGACAGGCTTATATCTCTCAAGATTCATCCATGTTTTAGCATACATATGTCACAATGTTCTTCCTTTTTAAGGCTAATATTCCTTTGTGTGTGTATACCACAATTTGCTTATCTATCAATGGACACTCATGTTGCTTACATGTTTTTGTTACTGTGAATAGTATTACTATGAACATGAATGTACAAATATCTCTTTGAAACCCTGACTTCAGTTTTCTGGGGTATGAAACCAGAGGTGGAATTGCTGGATGAAATAATAATTCTATTTTTAACTTTTTAAAGAACTATCCTATTGTTTTCCATAGTAGCTGTACCACTTCATTTTCCCCAAAACAGTGCACAAGGGTTCCAATTTTTCACATCCTCACCAATATTTAATCTGATTTATTGATAGTAGCAATCCAAATCTCCTCACTAGTGGCATCTCGTTGTAGTTTGGATTTGTATTTCCCTAACGATTAGTGATGTCGACCATCTTTTTGTCTGTTTGTCATTTGTATATCTTCTTTGGAAAAATGTCTATTCAAGGACTTAGACCATTTTTTTTAATTGGGTTGTTTGTAATTTGTTTGTGTTCTAATAGTTTTACATGTATTCTGGATATTAATCCTTTATCAGATATATGATTGCAAATACTTTCTCCCATTCTGTGGATTGCCTTCTTACTCTGTTGACAGTGTATTTTGATGCACAATTTAAAAAAATATTATGAAGCTGAGTTTATTTCTTTTGATTGTGCTGTTGATATCATATCAGATAAATTAATGCTATATCCAATGTTGTGAAGCTTTTGCCCTATGCTTTTTCTAAGAGTTTTATTGTTTTAGGTCTTACACTAGGTCTTTGACACATTTTAATTTTTATAGGTATTAGGTATAGGTCGGTCTTCATTCTCTTGCATGTGGACATCAAGTTTTCTAAGCACTATTTGTTAAAAATAGTGTCTTTTCACTATTGAATGGTCTTGGCATATTTTTCAAAAATCATGTGACCATATATGCAAGGCTTTATTTCCTGGCTACTATTATATTCCATTGGTCTATATGTCTGTCTGTCTCCCAGTACCATACTGCTTTGATTTCTATAACTTTGTAGTATGCATGGCTGCCTGGGATGTGGAGAATCAAGAGCTGCTACTGTGTTAAGACCTGACATTGACCAAAATTAGCTGCAATTTACTGTCCAAGCATTCCCCTGGAAATCCTAGGTCTTCAATAGACTCCAGAGCTCCAAAATATTTATGGAAGGCAGGTTCTGCCAGTGCAATTGTTGTTGTCTAGCTGTGGAGACAAGATTCCTGATATTTCCTACTCTTCCACTTTCCCAGAATCCTGTGTGTTTGTGAATTTAAACAGCAACCAGGTGGCATGACTGCTTTCCTCCATCTACATTTATGTTTGTGGGCAAGGGTTGCTAGAGAATTGAATTTAATCAAGATTGTTTTTGCTCCATGTAGATACAATGGATCAGGTGAAGTAGTGGATCATTAACTCAGTATTCATTCTTCTTAAGCTCTTTTTACTTCTCTTCTTCAACCTCTAATTAGCATTGTCTGGAGTTTGGATCCTGGATCCTTTTCCATTCCCTGTTTTAATTCTCACAGTAGGCAACCTCATCTAGTTGCATGTTTTGAGCACCATAATTGATGCACCTAGGTATTTATTCTTATGCCTTCCTTAGATCCAGATTTATATACCTGGCCCCACCTCACCTATGTTCCATCATTGACAGAGGGCAAAGGAAAACCTTATGAGTTTTAGAGTAAGACAGCTTTTAACCACCTTTCTCAAAATAATTATCATCAGGTGTGAAGACTGAGTCTTAATACTCTGAGTGCTTCTGCAAAGTTCCCCAACATCCCTTTCTGTTGATGCATACAGCTTGACTATAGTATTTGCTCTAGTCATATCAAGATTAACGTTATAATGCATACATTATTCATATTTCTTTAGTTTTTATCTATCCGTTTTTGTTCTTTTTTCCCCCAGAATCCTATCCAGCATATGACATTACATCTATTAATCATATCACCTTAAATAAGTATCCTAGTTCTTTGTTATTACCGTCTGTCTTACTAGCTCATTATCTCATATTTACTGAAATAAACAACTTCAATCTTAACAAGACCTAAATTCTATTGATTATACCAGTATTTCTCTATTCCAACTACACCATCTCCTTTTATTTGTTAGCTGGTTTAAACTTTATGGTAAATAACTTTAATTACATCCTTGCTCATATCAGTTATTTTGCCCCTTTTATGCATGATTAGCACACCACCACCCCAATCCCTTACCACCATACTAAAAGTGATATTTGCCAAAATTTTTCAATGTGGAAGTTATTGACAAATGACTTTTGTGTTGCTAAATCTAATGGTGAGTTTACTCATCTTATTTGGCATACTAACAGCATTTAGTTCAGTTCATTACCTCTTTCCCTCTTTCATACAGATAATATTTATCTGGAAGGGATGCTTGAAATTGACACATAGTAGGCATTATGTATCTATACAAACTGTTCTTTTGTATTTTTCTTTTTTTTTTTTATCTCTTTTAGCATTGGAATGCCCCAGGGTTCATTTCTTGAACCACATCATTCTTTATCCTATAATAGTCATATGCAGTCTTACAGTTTCCAATAGCATGTAAAGACAAATAACTTACATACATACGTACATATATACATACATACATACATACGTGTACATACAAATTAAAACTTCTCCTGCAGTCATTCATCTTTAACTTGATTATTGGCAACTTCATTCTTTAAATTTGGCCCAGATACTTTGCTGTCTTTGATTCTTCTTTTTCTCCTGCACTGCAAATAAAATCCATTAACAAATAATGAAAGCTTAACCTTGAAACTGAAACTCAAATCTAAGCACTTCTCAACAGTACTCTGATCCACTACCACCTTCATCTTTTGTCTGGATTATTGCTAGTTACTTTGATCCTGCACTTGTCCTCTGCAGCACACTCTAAATAAAATAGACAAATCTTAAATAACTCACATATATTACTATTATTTAAGACTCTTCAATGTTTTTTTCTATCTCTTTCATATAGCTACATGTACTGATCATTTTTTCTCTGTATTCATCTTCTAGTAGCTTTTTTTTTTTTTTTTTTTTTTTAATGAAATCTAGGCACACTGAGTTCCTTGCCCTTTCTTGTCAATGCAGCCATGATTTTATGTCAGGGCCTGGGCATTTGATGTTTTTTAATGCCTGGAAACCTCTTCTCACAGGTATTATATGGTTTAAAGTGACTATCAGTTTTTGCTGCATTACAATCAATCTCAGTGATCTTTATCAGGTTTAGAAGGTAATCCTCTTGCTCTAGAAATATATGAAAGCAAACACTTGCTGTATCTTCTCTCTCTAAATCTAACATACAGTAGTGAAACAAGAGCAGGATAATTGTATTAAATAATCCCATTCAAAAATGCAAAGAAGGGAAAGCACTTAGAAGCAACTATTTCATGGTAATTCTGAAATCCCATTAGGCCAATTTTGTGATGTCATTTTATAATGGGCCCAAACTTTTTGAGGTCCGTCTAATCCTTGATTAGCTGCATGTTCTGTTCCCTGAATATATTTCCCCAGTCTATTAATTTCTGTGCCTCTTTCTTTATCTTTTGGATGCCCTTCTTTTTCATCATCCTCCTTCACCACATCAGAAGAGAGTGGTAGAAAATGTGCCCTCCTGGGAGGCTAAGAAGTTCTGCAAACTTCCTTCATGGAGAAGAGTATTTTAATATCTTGAAAAGTCTCAGTGTTTTTTTATGCAGTCTGATACTGCTTAGGCTGATACAACTTAATATAAATTTGAAGTGTCCTATTCACTTGATTCTAGATTCTATTTCATTTTATGTGCCAAAATTTATACCTGCAATTCATTATTCTTTTTCTCAAGTAAAAAACTGATGGCATAAAAGGCTTCATGGGACAATGTCAGTAGTCTTCTAGGATTCATTACATCCAATTGAAAGGATATCTATTGTCTTAAAGACCACAGCTTTTGAAAGGATTTCTGTCTTAAGTCTATGATGTACAGGCAGAAACTAAATTTGGCCTTTTTCCCCACTCTGTGTTTAGTGATTTGATGGGTATAGTTTCACTTTGTGAGAGTTAGTCCATTTTCCAACTCAAAATCCTAGATGTTCTGGGAACTCTCCATTCAGTTACAATATTCTTAGAGTGGTAGCAGATAGATCTTTTCCGAGTCCAGTTCTTTTTCTGTTAGCTTAATAAGTACAGCTACCTAACCGACAACTACCACTACTAATATTTTCTCAATTTTCTTGCCTTGTATCACAATTTTCTTGCCTTGTACCTGTTGTCACTTATAAATTACCACAGGTATAAATTATACCATACTATATATATTGATATTTTACATACTCTTATTACTTCTCATTGCCCAAGCCCGAAGCCAGTGGCACATATTTTGTGATGTAACAGCAACACCCCAACACCAGTACCAATGTTTCTATTAATCATTTTTTTGGATAAACATCAACTCAAATTCCTCATAATTATAAAACAGCTTTTTGTTTTTTTATTATTATTATTATTATTATTTTTTTTTTTTTTTTTTTTTTTTTTTTTTTTAATGTTTATGAGTATGCTGGCTGAGAGATTGTCTAGAGTCAGGAAAAGATTGATTAAATTCAGCTATCATTAGATCCAGGCTGCAAGTTGGGTCAGGCCCATTCCACTTCTTTCAGTTATTCTGACATAAGCCACTACCCAAGGCATGTTCTTATGGCATATATCAAGAAGACAAACTAAAATATGTGGTTACATTTATATCTTAGTGGAATTATGTACAACTACATAAAGTATTAACCAGGGCAAATCACATGGCGGGCCAACATACATGGGGCAGAAAAATATACTCTCTCCACAGCAGAAGTCACTTCAAAGTTACAAGGCAAATGTGTGAATGTATAATTCTATTACAGAGGAGTAAAGAATTGAGTTTCCAAAAACAGTATTTCAATGAGATCACCCTGACCACTATATTTAAAATGAATCCTCCACAATTCTCCTTAGTCACTGAAAGACAGTATCTATACTGTGTTTCCTGAAAATAAGACCTAACTGGAAAATAAGCTCTAGCATGATTTTTCAGGATGATATCCCTTGACAATAAGCCCTAATGTGTCCTTTGGAGCAAAAATTAATAAGACCCAGTCTTATTTTTCGGGGAAATGTGGTATATCTATTTAGATAACTAAAATTTTTCTCAAGCTCAATATAAGCATAATAGACAATTTTTACTTCCCATATATTCTGCCTAGACTTACTCAAATCTATAATGGGTATCAGCAGTTTGATTAGAATAACAACAAAGGAAAAATATAATTTGTATGGTTTTATTTTACTACTTACTTTTCCTCCAATTTGTAATCCATCAAGTCCTGTTTACTAATATCTATAAAATCTATTCCATATTCTTTCCTTTTTCTTCACTTCCTAAATACCAATTTGATGAAAGATACCATGATTTCATGTCTGGACTGTAACTGTATATTTCAGGAATTTAGGGTATCCTTGCATTGTTTTCTGTCTCCTACTGTTCAGAGGTCAGCTTTCAGTTTGACTGTTTCTCCTTTGAAGGCAATATGTAATTTCTTGACTTCCTATGAGTTTGTCTCTTGTCTTTGGTTTTCAACAGTCTTACTATGGTATTTTTTTTTTCTCTATAGTATATTTTTTCTGCCTAGGATGCTCATAGAGCTCTGAATTTGGGGGTTTGTTTCTCTCATCAGTTTTAAAAATGTTTTGGCTATTATCTCCTATCATATTGGTCTTATCTTTTCTTTCCATTAGGGCCCCCTAATGCATGTTAGGCTGTTTTACTATGTTCCATGTGGGTCTAATTTTTTCCTGTGGTTTTACTTTTTAAATTTTTTTGGTGCTTCAGTTTAGCTCTTTTCTAACGACTTGCTTTCCAGTTCACTAATCATGTCTTCTACATTTCTTATAATTCAATGAAAGTGGTACCGTGCTAATGTCTGGCAGCCTGCTGCTTGAAAAAGTTAAGAGACATGGTTGATGGAAAGAAAAGCAGGTTTATTCAGAATTCCGGCATTCTGGAAGGATGGAGAACTCCTGTCCAAAGGCCACCTCCCTGTTCCTAGACTGGTCAGAAGGTCTTATAGGTTCACAAGAACTACAAAGGAAAGGGGAGTCTGTCAGGCAGGTCCCAGAGCTGACATCGCTTCCTGGGGTCTGGTCTGTTTTAACATAATGTTACCTCCGGACTCCAAACTTAGAGTGGCCACTGCAGCCTGGGCTTTATGCGTCACCAGTGAAAACAGCAGGGGAGTTGCAAAATGGATTCCAGTGTCTGGGTGCCTGAGGATTAAGAAGTTGTACATTCCAGGTTAGAATTCTGCTAATTAAATGGATTAATATGGGTATCCTTGAAAAAGGGGACAAAACAGAGTTTTCAAGTCAGTCTCTACAGGAAGAAACAAAGAGAAAATAGCTGAATACCAAGATGGATCAAACTGCAAACCAGCTAAGTACCTACATTGTTTTTTTTAAATTTTATTTTATTAAATTTATTGGGGTGACAATTGTTAGTAAAATTACATAGATTTCAGGTATACAATTCTGTATTACATCATCTATAAATCCCATTTTGTGTTCATCACCCAGAGTCAGTTCTCCTTCCATCACCATATATTCGATCCCCCTTACCCTGTTGATTCCCTGAATTTCACCCTTACAAAAGTGTGCATAATTTCAGAGAGTATAACTTGCCAGTCTGGAATTTCCATGTTAGTTTCTATTCTACATTACCGTTCTCTTGTGAATGCATAGTACATATGATGGAGTGAAAATACTTTGTTGAAGCAGTGATTTAGTAAATTTAAAGCATTGTTATTATTTCCATATTGACTATAATTATTACACATAGTAAATGTCAGTAAGTTTTAACAAAACCATATTCAATCAAATTATATAAATTAACTTAAATAGGTGACACATATTGGGATATAAGGATAAACCTTATACACTTGAATTCATAAGACAGTATATTTATATTTATGCAAAAATGGGAGAACAACATTTAGAAAGCATAAGATAAAGTACAAAAGCATTTAACGATACATTGAGATCTAACTGGAGAAATTCCAAGAATAAAATAAGTGAGTTCCAGGGAGCATAAGATTACTGAAGGAGACCTGAGAGAGTTCATGAAGTTAGAATATACAAAAAAAGATCATTCCAGACATTGTGACATGACCATTTTTTAATAAAATCAGTAAGTGAAACTTAAAAGATATAAAGATCCTGAAAGAAAAAGTAGTGTACTTGTGTATTCAATTCATTCAATATTTAAATGCTAAACCTACAGAGGGTGCCAAAAAAAGTACACATATTTTAAGATAGGAAAAACCTGGATTAAAATTGTAATACTCATATATACCAATAACAAAAGATGACTACAAGTCACTTTTGACTTCTGCAATTACAGGAGGTCCTCAAAGTAGTTACCATCAGCATACAGACACTTCTTATTGCAGCAAATTACTGCTTGAGCAATACTGACTAAAGTGTCCACTTGTATACACTTTTTTGGCACCCCAGTATTTGTAAAATTTTAGTATATTGTCTATTAATGATGTTGAAATATTAAAACTACTATTTTGGACTTCTCAATATTTAGAATGTACATTCATTTTTGATGTGTTTTATTTTTACATAGGCTAATAAATATTTCACAAATCTCTGATAAGTAGTGGGCAATATCAATACACCTGGTTTTGAATTGACATGGATATGCTAAATTCATTTACATTTTAGTCACAAGAAAATACTTAGGTGCTTTTAGATACAAGTTTTCTTTTGAAAACAGTAGTAAATGTTAAATAAGCAGTGTTTGGGCAGAATTCCTTCTTAATTCTAAAACTGCATGTAATTAGTTGTGACATAATATTTCAAAAATGAGACAATGGCATTTAGCTTTAAACCTGTATACTGTTCTGCATCTCTTCTATTAATTTCAATCCCATTTTATCAAAGATACCAAATGTTAAAATATGTATAAAAATGTATCTGTGGAGGCTACTTTCATCCAGGGAGAGTGTTTAAAGAGAAAAGTAAAAGCCATCTGTTTATCAGCTATCTATGTATTTAGGTATCTCTTTACCCATCCGTGTTCCATAAAATCTGGGTTAGTAGTGCTTCTTGTACTATAAAAAAGTATTGTAAGTTTTATTAAATGTTATTTGCTTAAATGTGGAAATCTTTATCTGTTCATGAAATATTTCTGAGAACAGAGTAAATTAGCATTAAAGTTCACCCTTTTTCTGAAAAATTAGAAATAGCTGAAAAAGTGAATAGTATTACTTTGCACCTGCAAATCATTCTTTTCATGTAAGTTCCAACTTTGTAAATAATTAGGCACACATATTGAATTTGTGGCAAAAATGTGTTTCTTATGGTCAAATCTTTCAGCAAAATATTGTAGGAATATGTGTATAATTGTTCAACATATTGCAAAGAAAGTTACTTAAAGCTATAAATAATCTGAAATGCATTTACTTCATTATTTGAAATACAGACTTGTAGTTTGTCAAAGGCATATTTCAAATAATAGCACATATATGAAAAGTCATTATTAAATACAATATTAGATTAATCATAAATTATTCTGGTAGGTACTTAGTAAACCTTAAATGATAACGTGTTGGTCCAAGACATAATTGTTTAAAAGAAGATTTTAAAAATTGGTGCAAATACTTTGGAAATAATTTTGAGATTTCCATATTCCATCTGATTTTATGACTTACAAATTATTAGATATTTATTAGACATTTACTTTCCTTTCCAGGTGGACATAACTAAGAACATAAATATGCTATAATAAGATTTTAATTTTTTTAAAAAGGATTAATGGGAAAAATCATATAGTAGTAACAATTTAGCAGGCATAAGTCAAAGTCTGGATTTCAGTTTCCTCACTTGCAAATGGTGAGATAATATTTACCTGGAAGAGGATGCTTGAAATTGACACACAGTAGGCATTATGTATCTATACAAACTGTTATTATTTTTTCTTCACATTTTGCGTGGGAATAAATAGGCATTAGGCATTATTATCCAACTATTTTTTTAACAAGAATATTCAGCTGCTCTTAGCATAGAATCACAATGACACATATCACTAAATAATATGCATCTATATCTCCAAAGTCATACAAAATTAGCCAGGTATGTAACCACAAAAGAATGCTAAAAAAAAGTGCCAAGAACCAAGTGATATGGAACTTTTTTATATTCATTTGATAAACATTATGGTTACACTTGATCATTATATCCATTATAAATATGCAAATTAAACAAATAACGTTCGGGGTTCCATGTACTAAATGCCACCCTATTTGGAAGGGACCCAGATGGGATTCAAGTGTATAATGAATAAATTGTATTAATGGTCCTAGGCATCCCAGTAAACCAATAAAAATAAATGTGTTAAATTTTAAAGGAGGAAATATAACTTCGTTTTTTTGTTTAATTAATTTATTTCTTTTAATTAGGACAACTTTTGCGGACAGTTTAAGACAAAAATGAGGAGTTACAAAGATTTCCCATATACTCCCTGCCTGCATATATGCATAGTCCTTTTCATTAATTCCCCATCAGAATGCTACATTTGTTACAGTTAATGAACCTCCATTTACATATCATAAGAATTAAAAGCCATAGGTTACAGTAGGGTCTCTCTTGGTGTGGTACCTTTCTATGGGTTTGGACGAGTGCATAATGGCATGTATTCATCATTGTGGTATTGTACAATGTATTTTTACTGCTTTAAATACTGCTCTGCCTACTCATCCCTCCCTGCCCACCCCTGCCTCTGAAAACCACTGATCTTTTTACTATGTCCATAGTTTTACTTTTTCTAGACTGTCACATAGTTAGAATCAAACAATATGCAATTTTTTCAGTATGGCTTCTTTCAGTGAGTTATGTGCATAGAAGTTTCCTTCATGGCTTCATGGCTTGACAGCTCATTTGCTTTTAGTGTTAAATAATATTTCTTTTTTTGGATATACATTGTTTTTCACCATTAAACATTATGTTACCTGAGAGTTTTCAAAAAATCCCGTTTATTAGTTTGAGGAAGATACCTCTATTCCTAGTTAAGTGTTTTAATCATGAAAATGTGTTTGATTTTATCATACTTTTTTTGCATTTATTGAAATGATCATGTAGGTTTTTTCTTTATTTTATTAATATGGTACATTACATTAATTGCTCATTTAATGTTAAGGTAATCTTGCATTCTTGGTATAAATCCAACTTGGCGATATTGAATATGTCATTAAACAGTTTGTTGAGTATTTTGTGTCTATATGTAAAATATACTGGTCTGTAGTTTTCCTTTCCTGTGATGCCATGATTTCTTTTTGGTATCAGGCCATTACTAGCCTCATAGAAGAAATTGAAAAGTGCTCCTGTTCTTCTGTTTTGATAACAATTTAGAGGTTTGGTATTAATTTTTCTTTAAATATTTGGTAGATTTCACCAGTGAAGGCTTTTCTTTTCTTTATGGGAAGTTTTAAAAACTATTAATCCAACATATTTACTTGTTATAAGTCTGATTTTTTTTCTTTTTTCATCAGTCAGTTCTCATGGTTTGTATCCTCTAAGAAATTAGTCCAGATCATCTAACTTGTATATTCGTTAGCATATAGGTGTTTATAGTAATCTCTTAAAAAATTCATTTTATTTATGGTTGTTAGTGATGTATACCTTTTCCACTAACTTCCATTATTTTTAAATTATTAAAAATACGTAATAAATACAGAGGGATATAAAATAAATTATTATAAGTAATAAAAGTGATTAGCAAGATTGCTGTAATCAGAGTACATAAAAAGTGACATTTGTAAGCACAATGACAAATATTTAGAAGATAAAATTATGATTTATGATCAAATAATCTAAAGTGTCTAAGAATATATTTAGCAAACTATATGCAAAAACTTTTTGGAAAGAATTATAAAACTGCATTGACAAACATTATCACCTACACAGAGTGAAAACATATCAGTTTTACTGTGTGGAAGATTCTACATAGAAAATATTTAAATTTTCCCCCAATAATTTAAATATTTAATTTAACCACAGCAGTTGTCTTTGTCATTATTTTTATTTTTTTTTTTAATTTATTTTTTATTTTGTAACTTGAGACAGTATTTCTAAAACTGTAAATTTATGCATGCCCAGGAATATCTAAAGAACCCTTCAAAGGAAATAATAAAATGATGGATTTTTTCTTGCCAGTTATCCAGATTTATCATACAACTATATTAAATAAAATATTGAGTAACTAATAGAAAAATCAGTCTGTGGAACGGAATAACAGCTCAGAGTCACACTTATGGATACTTGATGTGTGATAGAGGTAGTATCACAGAAAAGCAATAGCCTTTGTAATTAATTTTAAATACATTACAGAACAGAATACTATTATCAGCTTGGGGTGGGAAACACTTTAAACAACACAAATAGTGTAAACCGTAAAGGAAAAGCCTGATTCCACATTTAGATTGAGAGCTTTTCTTCAAAAGATAAGACAGGCTATAAAATGGAAAATAATTGTTTTGAAAACACAAAGCCTCTGTATATGTAGTTTTAAAGAAATCCTGCTGAACAATAAGAGCAATTGGACAACAAAATAACGGCAAAAGACTAGACTTTTACAGAATGGTAGTACAAATGACCAATAAACATATGATTAGGTTTTAACAACATTAGTAATCTAAAAAATGTAAATGAAAACCTCAATGCATTTTCATTTTATATTTAAATGATTATCAGAAATTAAAAAGTCTGATATCTAGTATTATATGATGTGGTGTCATGGAGGTACACATTGTAAATCAAAATAGCTACAAGAACTTTGTGAAAGTATAACATTACTTAGTGAAACTGAATGAACGAATCTGATGATGTAACAATCCCACGACCAGGCATACTTATACCACCAGACTATACCATTGCATAACAAATAGTAAAGCAGCAATATTCATAGTTTCCTGTTTTTTGCTACCTAATGTGACATTATAATGTATAAATAACTGGTAGTATACATGTATAAAGGAATATGATCTGATAGTGAATACTAGCAAGTTAGCAACAAATATCAATTTGTATGAGACTAGAAAAGTGTTAATAGTAGTCAGTCGTAAAGCAGAACATAAAACCTACAGTACTATTCTATAAAGAGAGAGCTGCTTTATGGCCAGTTTAGTTTCAGTATGAATTTCCTTTAGGAAAGTTACTTATTTAGTTACTATGTAACTTCTCCCCACAGAGTCCTCATGGGTCATTACCAGCATTGAGCTTTGGTTCCTTTCATCCTTCTCTGACCTCCTTCTTTCTCTCTCCCCACCGAATACACAGGGTCAGTACAATTTTGTTGCTTGTGCTGCATGTGTCTAGCAAGGTAATTTAGTATGTGAATGCTGGAATCAGACATTCAATTCTTCAATAAGAACACCGAGAATATGACTTTCATGCAATATTAGATCCCTAGCCATACTCCCCACAAGCAGTAGCCAGATGCCCTAATAGCAGTGTATTTCACAACTAAGTATTTAGATTTGATAATTCGCAAAAAAAAAAAAAGTGCTACAATGAATTGTTATTCAATTATTCTTCAGTGCTTATGAAGAGTCACCTTTCTAGACACAAGGGATGTAATTATGAATACTACTAAGTACCTGGCTTCATGATACTTACATTATTTGATAAGATGACCATCTGATTAACAATGTACACATGAATGGAGAATATTGTCTGAAGACATCTAATATTGCATTCCAATCTATGTACCACAAACAGCAATTGTCAAGAAGTATTGTAGGCAAATCCATTATAAAAATCAGAGTTAGTATAGTATATGTGTAATTTGAGTTATACATAATTCCTGATTTATTCTCTAAAATATTTACATCCAACTTTTATATAATATGAATAATATTAAACATAAATATGTGTCAAAAGTAAAGAATAGGGAAATAGTATATAAAATAATTATATCAACTTTACTTTAGTTAGGAGTATGATATGTATTTAGCTCCTATCTTTCTACCATCTAACACAAATAGGAAAATTTGATCAATTACTTATAACATCAGTACAGAGTAAAATAATTTTTGATAGAATAACATGGTGGAAGATGGCAAACACTTTTCTAATGTAATACTTTGAAGACAGACTTCAAGAGCATTTTCATTAGATATTTCACTTTCATTCTGATACAGACAGGGAATTACATCACATCTTCTTTTATAATTGCATATATTTTATGTTTATATTTGTAAAATACGTTCTAAAAAGAACCAAAATCTCATTAAAATGTATTGTTAAACATACATTTCCCAAGCATACCATAAGCAAAATCTGAAAAATGACTGATTAATATACTATTATCATTTAAAAACATAACTAACTTCTTTAAAGCAGGCATATATTTAAAATTGAAAGCAATTTCTGATGAACCAATGGGAATTTAAGATAAACTTACATTTAAGCAAAATACAGATATGAATTATTGAATGTATTTTCTGAAGAAGCTTAACTGTGAGATACATTATTAAACCAAATTCTTAACTGTAATTATAGCGTTAACATTTGATATTATGAAATATATTTTAAATATTAATTTAGTCTATCAAATTCAATTCACGTAGACCTTATTGAGCTTGCACAGAGAAATGTTTATTATTGTAAGTAATTTTTAAAATAGCCTACCAATAATATAAAAAAATGGTGGCTTTATTAAACATTTCCTTAGAATATTTTCTTCCCTAATATATATATATATATATATATATATATGACAGTGCAGGCAGAAATAATGAATGTATGTAGCATCTTTATCTCTATGCAGATGAGAAAAAGTAAGCTCTTGTCTTTGATTTAACATTCACAGAAAATCAACCAACTTAAAGAGTAATATGAAAAAATATTTGCGTCAGCATTTTTAGCATAATCATGTATTTCAATACAGCAGTGTACAGCTTAATGAGAATCCCTTCAAAATAAATCATAGCACTAGGGCACTTTTTGAAAGTATAGCTCATCATTGAAAAGTTCCAAAGAGGGAAAGTCATTTCTGACAAACAATCTATATAGACATTCACAAATAATAAAATGTGAACACCGTCAGCTTGTCCGAATGCTCCCTAATGCATTTCCAATTATCCACATAACAAAGTTAATATAGCCTGCTCTAAAAACAATATTGAGACCAGAAATCTATTTCCACGGAAACATAGCACCCTTTGATCCGCTACTCCATTCAAAGATATTGCTGTAAACAATCTTCAGTCTTTCCGAGGATATTTGTTTATGTATATGTAGATTTTTTTTTTTACTTGAACATGATTTTATATTTATGAAGCAAGTCAATTCTCTGCAAATAGGTATGAATGGAAAACAAATAAATACTGCAAGCATCAAGTATGAGTGGGTTTTTGTTTTGATCATCTAAATTCTTTCACCGCTTTGTCTTTGAGGACTACTGCTTCCTTTATAAATTATAATCCATGCATCACTTGGTGAAATTTGATTTCTTTCATGTGTCATAGAAAATTTTCTGTCTTGTTTAGAAGTACGCACACATTCTAACTTAATCTCCCATAAGTTTAGTCTTGACATTTCTTAATATCGCTATGATTTATTCATAATTTCCAGCATTCCTCTTAAATTATCTAAAATGTGTTTTAAATTTGTTAATACATCTATTTAGTTGCTCTGCAATTTGTAGCAAATTTAACAAAGCCAGTCACTACAAGCATGTGATAGATCAAGACATCATGGGAACACCATTAAATCTGTAAATATTTTGGTTAGTAGCATTTTTTCTTTGTTTCACACACAGGTGAGAAGGCAAAACAAAGTGCGCTAGGTTTACAAGGATCTTCTTAATTATTTTTCTGACTTTCCCCAAATCCTGACATTTCTGACATTGAAAGAAGCTCTTGCATTTACACTCACAATTCTAAAACATTTCACTATATTGAGGATTTGGATCCTATAGTGAAAATTTTATAATTTCTCTTAAAGTAGACATGAAATTTGTATGGCAAAGTTCTGCCATACATACTAAAATATATATGCATATACCATGATGGAGGAAGAGAGGATGTCCTAGATATTTGATATGTAAAAATATGAGTTGCAAGTAGAATATTTAGGTAGCATAGTAGTATGCACAATAAACCAGGAAGGAGCTACCTACTAACGCCATGCTTTGCTGATGTAAATTTTAACTGGAACTTTTCAGTGTTCACCTTAAATATTATCTTTTAATGAGACTTTAAGAATTGATTTGGATAATCCTCAAGCAAATCATGTTGGATATTCAAAAGTGCCACCAATATTCTTTTTCAATGCTCATATTAATGCAACTTCAAAAAGGATTGTTATGACAAGAAGACAAGAAAAGTAGAAATACAGTTGTTTATCACTGTGTAATTGCAAAATGTCCCTTGTTATAATCATACCAATGTTTTACTTCAAACTTAATGCTCATTGCTTTATAGGGGTCTCCTATAATTTATTTTGCTATATCCCTTTATTGCCTGTAAAATATAAAACAAATAGCAAGGTAGTGTAAAATATAAGTAAACATTTTGGCAACTGAGTTATTTTCTACTTTCATTGTTTTCTTGGGAAAATAATAAGGGAAATGTGTTCTATCAGATCTTCATAATTCTTAACCGTGTATCAGAGTTAAATGATAATACTTAAAAGTCATAAATCAAAATCTTAATAGATATTTTTTTAGCTTTGCCCATCTGCCTTCAGTATTATGAAAACTTTCATGATTATTTGTTTTATTTAGTTGACTAGTAAATGAAATAGGTGAGAATCATCAGTGAAAATGATTTGTTAAAGCTACTAAATAAGAGATCTTTGACATAATCACAATTAGAAAAGGTGTGATCACACTTTATTTAAATCATCTTATACATCTCTTAAATGCTGTAATAGTCAAAGATTTGTTGTGCATTATCCCTTTTAATTATCTCAATTTTGTACTTCACAAATATATTTCCAGTTCAGTTTTATAGAGATCTAATATAGTATTACCAAAATATTTGCATTAATATTCTCATTGAAAACTAAAACATAAAGGAAGACAATCAAATCAGTGTGGCTATTTAAAACCTGCACATACCTATGTGTAGATAGCCTAAGGATTTATGAAACTGGCCAAGTGTGAAAAAAGCAACACAGGTTTGAGACACACAAAGTGGTTGCACTGTGTATTTGGAAATAATATGGATCCAGTTTTCATATATTTCTTTGGAAAGTGCTGGTTAAATTTCTTAAGTTTTGAAGATTAAGGAGACTGAATGTGACTCAAGTTCCATCACCTGTTGATTGTGCCACCCTGAGTAAATTAGGTTCTTTAAGTGTTAGTTTTCTGTAATGTGAAATAGGAATAGTAATGTTTCTACATGTAAGTGGACAATATAGGAATTTAATTATTAAATCAGAGCACCCTGCTCAAAAAACACTCTTAAACAATATGTTGTTTTATATGATTTTATTAGTAGTAGTGATATGTTAAATGATTAAGCTATGATTATAAATATAAATAAAGCTACTTGAATTTGTATACAATGGAATAAGCTGTATTAGAGCTCTGCCACTTACTTGCAATATGACCTTTGTTAATAAATCAAACCATCTGAGCCTTGCTTTCTCGGCTATAAAATAAGGCCATAACACATTTCACAGGTATGAGGTTATTTGGCATGAATTATCATTTGTGAACTTCACATTGATGCAAAATACAATTTGTAAACTGTTTCAATTAATATATCTTAGTTATCATGAGCATTACCTTAGTAAAGAACATTCGTTTTCCAAATTCTCCACACTCTAACTGAATGGGAGAAAATAATTGTAAATCATATATCTGATAAGGGCCTACTATCCAAAATATACAGAGGACTCATAACTCAACACCACAAAAAAAAAAAAAAAATCCAGTTAAAAAATGGGCAGAGGACCTGAATACATATTTCTTCACAGAGGACATGCAGATGGCCAATAGACATATGAAAAGGTGCTCAACGTCACTAATCATCAGAGAAATGCAAATAAAAACCACAATGAGATACCACCTCACACCTGTCAGAATGGCTATATAAATACATATATCAACAAACAAGTATTAGTGAGGATGTAGAGAAAAGGGATCCCGCGTGCATTGTTGGTGGGATTTGAAATTGGTGCAGCCACTATAAAAAACAGTTTGAAGTTTCCTCAAAAAGTTAAAAACAGAACCACTTATAATGTAGCAATTCAACTTCTGGGTATTTATCTGAAGAAATCCAAAACGCTAATTTGAAAAGATACATGCACACCTATGTTTCTGCAGTGTTATTTACAGTAGCCAAGATACGGGAGCAACCTAAATGCCCATCAATAGACAATTGGGTAAAGAAGATGTGGTGCTTATATATAATGGAATATTACTCTGCCATAAAAAATGAAATCTTACCATTTGCAACAACATAGCATAATACTCTCTAGGTCCATCTAAGTGAAATAAGTCAGACAGAGAAAGACAAATACCATATGATCTCACTTACATGTGGAATCTAAAGGACAAAATAAATGAACAGACAAAACAGAAATAGACTCATAGATTCAGAAAACAAACTGACCTTTGCCAGATGAGAGGGATGTTTGGATGACTGTGTGAAAAAGGTGAAGGGATTCAGAAGTGTCCAAATTAATAGTCACGGGCATGTGAAGTAGAGAAAATAGTCAATAATAGTGAAATAAATGTGTATAGTGCCAGAATAATGGGGTGATTACTGCATGAATTGTGTAAGTGCCTGACCACCATGCTGTACCCCTGAAACTAATATAAAATAACATTGAATATCAACTATAATTGAAAAAAATAATAAAATACTTTTTAAAAATAAATAAAACATCTCAGGTAATGAATAGGAGAGTAAGAGGGAGAGTGAAGGAAAACACATAGTGTAGTACTTCTGCAGTAATTACTGTTGGCTTGCAAATACTCAAACAAGTCTTTTCTTCGTGGCTTTCCATTAGTCTGTGTCTATCTGTCTACATATATGTCTGTATCTTCCCATCCTTGTCTTCATTATTCTTTTGTACTTTTTTTCTTTATTATTCACTCCCTCCTCCCTCCCATTAAAAAACAAACAACAACAAAAAAATTGGGCTAAGATGCAGAGTGTAGAATTCATGGTATTTATGACGTTATGAGACCTTATCATTCTTGTCACATCCAAGACATCGTTCTTGTTTTAGTTTGGTTTAGCTTAGTTTTATTCCCTTCAGTATGGAGCAGTCTAACCTGTGTTGGCATATTCTCCATGCCGATATGTTGTCAAGTGAACTCAGCAAATATGATAAAAAATTCAAAAATCTATTTCAGTTCAGTTATCCCTAGACTGTTGTTAAAAATATAAATCCTAAAGGAGATTACCATAAATGAATTTGTAAAAATACTATGAAATTCTTTCTTGTCACTTCATTTTTTTGCAGACATTAATCTATACAAATAGACACATATACTCTCATTGTTCATCTTCATGGATGTCTTATTTGCAAATTTTGCTACTGGCCAAAATTTGCAATTTGTGACCCCAAAGTCCATATTTGCTGCACTTCGTGGTTGCTTGTGGACATGTGCAAAGCATCAGAAATTTGGCTCCATGAACATGTTCCCAGCTGAGGCTGAACAAGCTGACACTCTGCCTTCTTTCAGCTCTCATACCACAACATGGTGTCCTTTTGGAAATACATTTAATGCCATGTTTTTCACAAGTTTATCATTTTTTTCTTTCTTGATTTTTTTATTTATTTATTGGAGTGACAATTGTTAGTAAAATTACATAGATTTCAGGTGTACAGTTCTGTATTACATCATCTATAAATCACCACCCAGAGTCAGTTCTCCTTCTATCACCATATATTTGATCCCCCTTACCCTCATCTCCCAACCCCCCACCCCCCTTATGATATAGGAACATTTGTGACAACATGGATGGATCTTGAGAGTATATGCTAAGCGAAATAAGTCAGACAGAAAAAGCAGAGAACCATATGATTTCACTGATATGTGGTATATAAACCAAAAACAACAAAAGAACAAGACAAACAAATGAGAAACAAAAACTCATGGACACAGACAACAGTTTAGAAGTTTATCGTTTTTGTTGGTGATTTTGCTGTTTAAAATGTTTCCCAGTCTGAGTGCTAACGTGCTGCCTAATGAAGTAGGCCATGAAGTGCCTTGCAGAGAAAATGTCATATGCAACATATAACTATATGTATATATTGAATATTATATATGCATTATGTATGTATTATATGTTTATATGTATCATATACTGGGGGTGTCAAAAATGTAGACTCATGACTTATATTCATCTTTTTTTATCAGTATGCAAGTATATAGAATATTACAATTTTAATGAAGGTTTTTCCTTTCTTAAAATGTGTGTACATTTTTTGGCACTCCTTGTATGCGTCTTAAAGATATTCTGTCATAGAGCCACCTTAAACTCTGTTAAACACTATTATTGTTTAAATTACATATAATACATAATATATGTGATATATGTATACAATATATTATGTCTATTATACATATAACATTCAACATTATGTTATCTAATATAATTCTGTTAGTAATAGTAATATGTTAAATTATTGAATGATTACTATAAGTAAAATTACTTACTTTTTTGTACAGCAGTTTTAGCTGTGGTCAATATTTCTCCCACTGACTTGCTATGTTACTTTAGACAATTAACTGAACATCTCTGAGCCTTGATATCTCAGCTGTAAGATAACGGGCTTTCATTCAGGCGTGAGTCACAATGCTGTTAGCCATAAGTTCAAAGTTAATGAATGAATAACATGGTATATCCAGACAAAGGAAGAGTAATTTTGCTAATGTGTATGTGAGGCCTGTTCAGAAACTGCTAACGTAACATCTGTCAGGTGTGATGAAGTAATGGAAAAGAGAGTAAAGTTGTGCATTCATGAGACCATAACTGATAAAGTATAGTAGACAGCATCTTTGTGAGGCTGAAAGCAAAGACAATTGACAGTCTCATTACCCAGGGTGAGGAAAATGTTAAACACTTCCTGGATGGTATTAGCTGGTTTTCATGGTTCAAAAGGCATATTCAGCTTTCAGGTGACGTCGGTTCTGCAGATCAGAAGAATTTTATAAAAATACTTTAGCGTTATGCAGAAAAAGGATTTCAGTAATTAGACTGACTTCTTTTACGAGGACATTGGCAACAAGCCTGTGTAATGCAAATAGCCTTCAAAATTCCCAGCTTTAATCATTCAAAGACAATGCAATTAATGATTTGTAAGAAGTATATGTTAAATAAGGTATTTCAAACACAAACTCACATAAAATAAGGTTTAATATAGATCAGTAGATGAAAACGTTCTGACCAGAGGTTCACGGGAAACTGATCTGGTATTTCTCCTAGGAGCCATGGTTCTGTCTTTGCTAATTCAGTTTTACAATAACTGTATAAAACAGAACTATTGTAAGAAATGAGAACCTATCCTGTATCTATCTAGTCATGAACATATACAGTCACATATGAAGGTGAGACAATTAAGTTTGTGAACTCATCCTAGAAAAAGTGATACATACCTCATTGCTGAATATCACTACGTTTGCCTTTGAAGTCCTCTTGGGAAGCTGTGCACCAATGTCATTGCCTAGTCCACCCTTCAAAGCAATTTTGGAGTTCTTTTTCTGGAATGGCCATCAGAGTTGTCATCATATTACACTTGATGTCCTGAATGTCATCAAAATGTCTTCCTTTCAATATTTCCTTTATCTTTGGGTAAAGAAAGAAGTCATTGGGAGCCAAATCAGATGAGTAGGGAGGGTGTTCCAATACAGTTATTTGTTTACCTGCTAAAAATGCCCTCACAGACAGTGCCGTGTAAGCTGGTGCATTGTCGTGATTCAAGAGCCATGAATTGTTGGTGAAAAGTTCCGGTCGTCAAACTTTTTCATGCAGCCTTCTCAGCACTTCCAAATGGTAAACTTGGTTAACTGTCCAGGTGGTACAAACTCATAATAAATAATTCCTCTGATATCAAATAAGGTTAGCAACATTGTTGTAAAAATTTTGCGAACTTAATTGTCAGACCATAATAGTATTTTAATAAAAAAAAGGTGAACAACCTTAATTTAATTGACGTCCCAGAAATTGTGAAAGTGACTTTAATGAATAGCTTTTAAGTCATTTTTATGTGAATTTTTTTCCAATTATATGCTTTCAGGAAAGTCGAAGTAGGACCAAATCAAGTTGGTGTGACAATTAAGTTCACTATTTGATTTTCAACTTGTAGTTTATGAGCTGTTCAAATAACTGTAACTCTCTAAAAAATATCATTATTAAAGAAAGGCTTTCTTTGTGTTTTTTTTTCTAACTGCATAAAAATGAATATTAAACACTATTACTTGTTAATGGATACATTTAGAAAGTGACATGTCAGTTTAAAATGAAATGTTTATAATACCTCAGAAATTACATTATTTTCAAATATTTAAATTTAATGTAAAAACATTTAATATAAACAAAATGTGTACATGAGTTATGTATATATATTTTCTAATTCATCTAAGTAGGCAGAAAAACAAAACAATTTGAACCTAAGAAAGAAGTCTTGTTTATTTTTTATTCATATATTGAGCAAATTTCCCCAACACTATTCAACAATCCTCTTGTTTTTCTCCATTGATTATCTAACTACTTTATAATTTAGAACATTATAAATTTATAATTATAAATCAAAAAATTTATAAATGAACATAAAATAGTATGTTCATTTCTTATCATCTTGTTTTATTATATTTATCTTGTCTTGGTATGAATCTTCTCATTTTTGTTTATGAAGTTGACTTAGTTATTTGCAACAGTCTTCTATAACAAATTTAGAATACATTTTTAAAATCACTCAATATGAAGCTCAGTGTTAAATGGGGTTTAAATAAATACTCATGAACACAGCAATTCTCTCTATTCAAATACTTGATGTCTTTAATTAATTTTTAAATCATTTTCTCTGTCAAACTTATACATGTTTTGTATGGTTGGTTCCTAATCCCTTTAGAGTGGTTGTAGATATTACTGTGAATGATTTTTAAAAATATTTTCTAGTGTAGATTTCAAATGAGTTGCTGTGGTATAAGGAAATATGTGATCAATCAGTAGGTAATCCTGTAATCTCACTGCAAGACCTAACCTGTTTGCTGAGAATCAGTGGCTTTGTTTTTAAATTGAAAATCAAATATACAAGATACAATTGTCCAGCACCAAGTTTATTCTGAAGAAGGAAGTGAGGCAGGCATATAGCATAGCATGCGTATAGTGAGGTTCTGGAAGGCGGGTGATTCTCTGAGACGTTAATTAGCATCCATACCCTACACATAAGAAAAAAGTCTCTGTGGGTTTAGACTGTCTTAAAGCAAGCCATCAGACCCAGGAAACCTTCAGCTCCATCTCATTAATTACATGTTACCCATAATTTAAGGATTATTCAGTAATGAATCTCAACAGTGACTTATAGATATCCAGTTGATTACAAAGTATATTTAGCCAGAATCTCATGTAAATGGATCTAGTATAGTAGATTTGTTGAGTTAGTGTGGCAAGGAATATTTGACCAGGGGCCACCTTTTCAGGATTCCCTAGGGCTAGTGCATGCCACAGATCAGCTGATAATGCTTCCTATCCAATTTCCTGCTCTGTTCGGTTTATATTTAGTTCAATATTTTTGATCAAATCATTAAAATTAATTACACTCCTTTTCCCCCTTATATATCCTTTCAATGCACACCTTTTTTTTGTCTTACCAATTTAATTATAATAGAACCTCTAAGTGCCAGTTTAACTGTAACTGTGATATGAGCTTATTTCTTTTGTTGTTTACCTTAATGAAAATTAATCAATAGATTATTTGAGTGTAATATTTTCTGGAGTATTTCGATATACGATTTACATAACATGTATCATTTATATCAATTATAGGAATAGTCCATTCTATGAGAATAGAATATAGCTTTCAGAAAGTTTTTTTTATCAATATCTACATACGTTGCAAGCTATTTTCTTTTTTCTCATTTCAACTACATTCATACACATACATAAGAAATAAATAAAATTTTTCTATGGGACAATTATCTGTACTCACCATGTCAAGTTCCTCTCCTATTCTCTCACAAGCACTCTTAGATGAGGCATTATCCCCATCATTTTAAAGAAACGTCCCTCCTTTCACCTTTGGCCACACTGATCTCCATTCCATGAATTATATATCCCAGCTATTCTGTGACCCTGGAACTTTAAATTTTATGTTTCCTGTGTAGCTCTCCCTCAGGTTCCCACTTGGTTTGTTACCACACCTACTTGAAGACTTTGTTCAAATTTTCTGTTACAAATGAGGCCTTCTCTGGCTACCCCATTTAAAACTGTAAAACAACTTACTCTTGCATATTGCTTCCTTTATTTTCTCCATGTTTACCTCTATATACTAAAAATTGTACAGTAAGTCCTCACTTAATATCGGTAGGTTCTTCAACTTTAAGCAAAACAGTGTATAACCAACCAATTTTACCACACGCTAATTGATATAAACAGTAAAATTCCTATGGCATCTCATCAATGTTATAATAAAATGTTGAAAAAAATGTTATTTGAGCAACTGCTGTACTTTTCATTTATTTCTTGCTTATTTATTTCCACTAAAATATATGCTCCATGAAAAGATTTCTGTCTCTTTTTAAATTTTTTTCCACTTCTATATCTGTGAACACCTAGGAATGTTTTGGCAAATAAATATTTGTTTCATGTGGTACTTTGTTATGACAGCACTAACAAATTAACATAGGGGGAGGTGTTCAGTCTTATACCACTTAACATTTGTTGTAGGATTATTCAGGTTTTATCAAATTGAAGATCTTAATTTTGTTCCTAGTTTACTGAGATTATTATGCACAATAGTAATGGGTTTTGAAATTTATCAAATAGTTTTTCTGCATCTATCAATTTTTTTCTTTATTCTGTTAACATAGGGAATTGCATTAATTGATTTCCGAATGTTGAAGCAACTTTGTATTTTTGGAATAAAACACATTTAGTCATGGAATATTATCATATTTATATATCACTGGACTTGATTTTCTTAATAGTTTGTTAAGAATATTTGTGACTATGGTCATGATGAATATTAACTTTGTAGTTTAATTTTTTTTGTAATATCTTTGGGTTTGGTATCAGGGTAAGGCTTTCCTCAAAAAACTAAAGTAGAAAGTACTTCTTCCTCTTCTATATTATTTAGAAAGTTATAAAACATCGGTGCTTTTCTTCCTTAAACATTTAATTGAATTTACCTGTGAAACCAATTGTATCTATCATTTGGGGGGGGGACATTTTTGATTAATAATTCAATTTTTTTAGTAGATGTATGGTTAACTAGATTTGATTCTTAGTCTCTTTTGAGAAATTGTTTCCTATGTCATTTGTCTATTTCATTTAAATTGTCAAATTTATTAGCATAAAGTTATTCGTGATCTCATATTATCATTTTAATGTCTGTAGAACCAAGAGTTTTATCTATTATTTTATCAATAATATTTGCAATTTATTTTTGCTGTTCTTGTTAGTGTTTTCCATCAATGTTAGTAACCTTTCAAAGTACCAAATTTTGACTTACTTTCTTTTTCCCAGTTTTATTGAGAAATAATTAACATGTCACTGTGTAAGTGTGAAACATATAGCACCATAGTTTGATTTACATATATTGTGAAATGATTACCACAATAGGTTCAGCAAAGGTCTTCTTACATAAATACAATAAAAAGAAAAAGATAAAAAAGATTTACTTTGTGGTAAGAACTCTTAGAATTTACTGGCTTAACAACTTTATATCATACAATAGTCACAGTGTTGTGTATTATGTCCTAGTACTTATTGATCTTCTGACTGGAAGTTTTTACCTTTTCTCCATCTTCCTCCAATCCCTCCTCCTTCTGCCTCTGGTACCCACAAGTCTGATTTCTTTTTCTATGCTTGTTTTTTGTTTGTTTGTTTTCTTTTTGTTTTAGATTCCACATATGAAATCATACAGTATTTTTCGTTCCCGGTGTGACTTATTTCAATTAGCATAATGCCTTCAAGTCCATCTATGTTGTTGGAAATTGTACGATTTTGTCAATTTTTATGGGTGAATAATATCCCATTCTTTATATATACCAGGGTTTCTTTATCCATTCGTCCATCAATGATTTAGGTTCTCTCATGTCTTGGCTAATGCTGCTATCAACATGGGGGTGCAGATATCTTTTTAGATTTGTGTTTTTGTTTCTTTTGGATGTATTCCCAGAAGAGGAAATGCTGAATCATATGGTAGTTCTATTCTTAAAATTTTGAGGATCTTCAATACTGGTTTTGATAGAGGCTGCCAATTAATAGTTTTGCCAACAACGCACAAGTGTTCCCTGTTCTCCACGTCCATGCCAGCACTGTTATCTTTTGTCTTTTTTATAATGGCCATTCTGACAGGCATGAGGTCATATCTCATTATGGTTTTAATTTGCATTTCCCTAGTAACTAGTGATGAGACAAATAAAGAGTTAACAGGAGCGGGCTTGTGAACTGGCAAAATGGGACAGGCAAAGAGTTATCAGGAGGGATCTTAAACATTAATCACTTGGCTTTAACTCCCCTGGCTAGCACTGCACCTACAAGCCGACAAGCACCTTACATCCATCATAGGTGAGAACAGAACAGTTCCCATCACAACATCAACCCCCTGCAAGCTGACATCCATCATAGATGGGAACAGGACAGTTCCCAGAAGAAGACAATTGTAACGGCAGCCCCCCCCCCCCCCGCCCCGAAAGCTGACAAGCACCCTACATCCTGCATGGAAAAAATATAAAATCCCCGCATTCCTTTTCATCATTGCAGCTGTCCCCCATCAGACTCTAAACTGGTACAACTCCATTTGCCACTATCTCTCTCTTACCCTTCTGTCTCTGCAGCTGTTTCCCTCAAAGTGCCCTGGCATACTTCTGACAATAACTCTCTCTTACCTATCTGTCTCCGCAGTTCTCCCTCTCTGACTGCCCTGGAAGTACTTCTGTCAGTTCTGAACAGAAATCTTTCTCTTTTTGACTTTCAATCTTTTGTTACTCTCATAGAGTCTCGTAAATCCTTTTACATTCTGCGAATGACCAGGGGTTAATTCTACACCAAGACAACTAGTACTGTTGGCTTTTTATGTATCTTCTTTGAAGAAATGTCCATTTATGTCCTTTGCCCATTTTTTTAATGTTTTTGTTTTTTAATGTGTTTGTTGTTGTTTGTTTGTTTGTTTGTTTGTTTGTTTCTGTTGAGTTGTATGAGTCCTTTATATATTTTGGACATTAACCCCTTATGAGATATATGGTGTGCAAATATATTTTACCATTCTGTATAACCTTTTCACTTTGTTGATGGTTTCTTTTGCTACACAGACCTTTTTAACTTGATGTAGTCCCACTTGCTTATTTTTTTTGTTTTGTTTTGTTGATTGTGGTTTAAGTGTCATATCCAAAAAAAAAAAAAGAAAGTAATCATTACCAAGATCCATGTCAAGGAGCTTTGTTCCTATGTTTTGTTCTAGGAGTTTCATAATTTCAGGTCTTACATTCAAGTCTTTAATACATTTCAAGTTAATTTTTGTTACTTGTGTTAAGTTGTGGGTCCAGTTTCATTCTCCTACATGTGAAGATCCAATTAACCCAGCACCACTTATTAAAAAACTGTTTTTTCTCCATTGAGTATTCTTGGATCCCTTTTCAAATATTAGTCACTATGCTTAGTTTATTTCTAGCCTCTCAATTCTGTTTGATTGGTCTATGTGTCTGTTTTTATGCTGGTACCATACTGTTTTGATGACTATAGCTTTATAGTGTAGCTTCAAATTAGGAAGTGTGATGCCTCCATCTGTATTCTTCTTTCTCAGACTTTCTTTGGCTGTTTGGGGTCTTTGTGGTTCCATATAAATGTTAGGAGTGTGTTTTCCACTTCTGTAAAAAATGTCCCTGCAATATTGATAGGAATTGCATTGAATCTACAGATGACATTTGGTAGTAGTGAAATTTTAACAATGTTAATTCTTCTAATTCATGAACAGGGGATACCTTTTCATTCGTGCTGTCAATGTAACAAATGTCCAATCCTGTAGATAATTTTTATGAGTTTATTTGAGCCAAATTGATGATAATTGCTGGGAAACAAGATCTCAAATGCTTCAGAAAATGACAGTTTTGCAGTTTTGTTTTTTTATGCTTTTGAAATCAAGGAAAGGAGTGAACATAAGGAAGATTACATGAAAGTAGGAGACAGGCAGGGATTGGGTTACAAGATAGTTAACAAGATTATGTGCTCTCTTGAGGGTTATTAATCTCATTTCAAAGATGTGTTAACCTAAATACACAAAAACAAGCAGGGTTTGCTTAAGACAAACATAAACCTTTACTAAAAAATGTTATATACCTACCATGACTGTCTGCTTAGAAATTTATGATCAGATCACCCTGTGAGGTTATTTTCCATACAACCCCTTTTTTGTCTAGTCGTCTTCAATTTCTTTCATCAATGTCTTGTAGTTTTCAGGATAGAGATCTTTCACCTCCTTAGTTAAATTTATTCTTAATTATCTTATTCTTGATACTATTATAAATGGGATTGATTTCTTTATTCATGTTCCAGGAAATCTGTTGTTAGTGTTTAGAAACACTACTGATTTTTGAATGTTGATTTTTGTATTTTGCAACTTTGCTGAATTCATTAATTATATCTAATAATTTTTTGCTTAAGTTTTCAGGATTTTCTCCATATAAAATCCTGTGACCTACAAATAGAGACAGTTTTACTTCTTCCTTTCCAATTCTGATACCTTCCCTTTTTCTTGCCTGATGACTCTAGCCAAGATTTTCAGTACTATATTGAATAAGAGTGGTGGTGAGAGTGGGCACCTTTGTCTTAATCCTTATCTTAGAGATAAAGCTTTCAGTCTTTCACCATTGAGTATGATGTTAGTTGTGGGTTTGTCCTATGTGACATTTATTATGTTGAGACATTTTCTTCATATGCCTAATGTGTTAGAATTTTTATCATAAATGGATGTTGAATTTTGTCAAATGCTTTTTTCTGTATCTGTTGAGATGATCGTATGATTCTTTCACTCTGTTAATGTGATGTATTATACTGATTGATCTGCATATGATGAACCATCCTTGTATCCCCGGGATATTTTTTTAATATACTATTCTTAACATATTCATATAGGTTGACACCATTGTAAAAAAAAATCTATGACTATATATATGTATGTCTGTTTATTGACTATTAATTTCATTAATACTCTATTGACTTTAAGTTACATTTATTGTGATTATTTTAGTAGTCTCTTTACAGTTTACATTATACATCTTTAAATTTTCAACATCTGTTTATAGTTAATATTGTTCTACTTTCCACTTCACTTGTTTTTTATTATTATTAGTTTCAGCTGTGCAAAACAATGTAATAGACATTTATAATTTATATCGCTCACACAGTGATAACCCCTCCCTCCATCTGCTACCCCTCTGACATCGCTTACAGCCATTACATTTCCACTGTCTCTATTCCTAATGCTGTGCTCCACTTCTAGTAACTATATGTGTGTGTGTATCTATATATATATAGATATAGGTATAGATGTAGATAGATATAGATATAGATATAGATATAGATATAGATATAGATACACACACATATATATAAAATTGTAGTTGATATTCATTATTGTTCAGCTTCAGGAGTACAGTGCAGTCATCAGGCATCTACATCATCCCTGAGGTGGTTTCCCTAATGGTCCATCAGATACCCTGCAAAATCTTTGCAACATTATTGATTGCATTCCCCAAATTGACTTTCATATCCCTGTGGCAATCTTGTGGTTACTGATTGTGCTTTCTAATCCCCTCACCTTCCCCCTTACCCTCACCCGACCTCCCATCTAGCAACCCTCAGTCTTTCCTCTATGTCTCTGAGACTGTTTCTGATTAGTTCATTCATTTATCCTATTCTCTAGATTCCACTTGTAAGTGAGATCATATGGAATTTGTCTTTCTCTGTCTGACTTATTTTGCTTAGCATAATGTTCTCTAGGTCCATCTATATTGTTGCAAATGGTAAGATTTCCTTCTTCTTTATGGCTGTATGATACTCCAATGTACCACAGTTTCTTAATCCAGTTGTCTACTAATGGACGTTTTGGTTGTTTCCATGTCTTGGCTATTGTGTATAGTGCTGCAATAAACATTTAAGACAAAAAAATAATAATAGCATGAAAGATGAGAGTTCTATAGTATGCAGAAGGAAAAGATAGAAAAAACAACAGAATGAAGTGGATATTTGGAATCATCAAGAGTGAAGTGTGGATATAGTTAAAATATATTTTTTTTCCATTTGTTGCAGTTCTGAAACTGTTTCCCTTCTAAAGTTACATTTTCCTTTTAATCTTTTAACATATTTACTATAGCTGTTTAAAAGCCTGTTTTTCAACCCAGCATCTTGATAACTGCTTCTGTTTTCTTCTGTTCATCCATCCCAAGTAAGATATTTTTGCTTGGTATAGAATTTCTGGTTGAAAATTTTTTTTTTTTTTCGTTTAGCATTTCAATGTCTGTTCATATTCTGTGGGCTTGCATGATATATGAAAATTTAATTTTTTATCTTGTTTCCCCAATATGCAATGTGCATTTTTCTTTAACGCCTTCAAGATTTTTTCTTTACAATTTTTTCAGCAAAAATATTCTTAAAGATATTATTTCATTTTGGATTGATCTTCTTGCAGTCTTCTAAACTTTTTTGATATATATTTTACTGTCTTTCATTTATTTTCTAAATTTGGGGCCATTATCTCAAATAACTCCTCAACCATTTTCTTCTCTCTCTTCTTCCTCTATTAACTTTTTTATTCTATTTCCCACCTCCTGGATGCTCTATTGTATTTTATTTTAAAATTTTCTCTGAATTTTATATGGACTATTTTCTATTAACTTATTTTCAAGTTCAGTAGTCTTTCCGTAGCTGTGTCTAGTTTATTGGAGAGATTGTTAAAGGATTTTTTTTCATTTCGAATATAATAAAAAAGTACAAATTTCAGACATCAAGTTTGAAGAACAGGTGAGACTGAGGTATATATTATTTATGCTCAGAAGTGGATATGCCTCCTTGTTTATCAGACCATTATCATGGAGGGTTAGGTTTATATGGTTGGTGGTTGACATGGGATTGTGTTCTGCTGTCATTGTCATTGTCATTGTGCTCAGTTTTCATAGAATTCACATTTATTTGACCTATTATGAGCTGGCATTGTGTGCTGATTGTGAGTCCTGGGGTACTGAGAATTTTTATTAGTGTTTCCTTCCATCTTTCCCTCCTGTTTCACTTTATTCCTGCATTCTTGAATAGTCTCTCTCTGGCCTCTTCCCCAGTGGTAGATTGGTAAGTTTTGCTGCTATGAACATGGTAGTATTCATGCTGTTACTATGCTTACGTTTGGCCTGGGGAGTTTGGCTTTCCTGGTCTAGCATCACTCTTTGGATGACACGTGTGCCTGGGCCTCAGGGGTAGGCCTTCTCAGTGTTCCTGTTTCTGCTCCACCCATGGCAGTCAAGCTCCGCCTTGTATGTAATGTGAGTCTTGTGCAGGAGAAAGTTATCTCCCCTTTGCTCAGTGATAACAGAACATTGTTTTGTATTGGTGAGGCATTCAGGGCCTGTTTTTCCTGCCTCTCCCATAGGGCAGAGGACATTGCATCTGCCCTTCCTTCATGCCTTTGGGAGCATGAAGGAAGTTTTCCTAGCTGATCCCTAGATGCAGATGAGTTTGACTCTATCCATATCCCTGCAGCCCTGTATATGAGAGAATCAGCTACTGCTTCATCAGGAGGCTTAGAGAAGCAGTCAGTACTTCTTTTGCATTCTCCAGTGGCATCTCTTATCACATGTAACATTCCTGCAGCACTGAGACTGTATTTAGTCCTTTCCTCTGCCTTCAGTCTTTCTATTAAAAATCTAATGGAGGTGTGTGTAGAAGAGTTTGTGATTAAATACGTACCCTCTTTGTGTCTACGGCTCCCCTGTTATGTGATCTGATATTCAGGTCTGCCCTGCACTTTGCCTACATAATATCATTAATGATTTTTTATTATTATTATTAATATTTCTGTTGTGCCCAGCCAAAAGTGTAACAATTCCCAGGTCTCTTCTCTTTGTAGAAGAGCTTTTACTCCTCAGAACTTAGTTCCCTTAATTGACTTGCAACTTAAGATCTTTGACCCATTCAAAACACAAACAAACAAACAAACTGTTATTGCTAGCTGTTGTTCTTGCTCGTTTTTTAGTTTGAGAGTAATTTTATCTTGCAGTTTTCTGTTCAGAGTGGAACTATCATTTTATTCTTGTGTACTTTAATGGATTTTTATTTTAAATAATACAAGAACGCATTGCTTTACACAGCTGATATTTATTTAGATTTCTCACTTATCTATACATTTTTGATTAACCTTTTCTTGCTCTTCTGCCTGATTATAACCCCTTAGTATTTGCTTAACTGTGGGTTTCTTGCTGATGAATTATCTCTATTTGACTTTACTGAAAAATGTCTTTGAGTTTTTCTTTGTTTTGATTTTCAGCAGTTCTAGCATGATGGGCTTAAGGATTGATTTTCTTCACAGCAGTTCTTAAATCTTTGGCTTTTTGAATTTTCCTATTTTGGGAATATTCTTAGCCATTGTTGATCTTCCCTTGTTCTCTTCCCCATCTGTGATTTACTAACATATGCATTTGACTAGGTTCTAACTATAGGTTTTAACAAGAGATTCCCATATTTTTTAAAAATAATTTTGTTTTTTATTTACTTTTCATGCTTAGTTTTGTTTGTTTTTTCCCCAACCTTACTGAGGTAGAATTGACAAATATTATATACATTAAGGTTGTACAAGGTGATTTTTAAGGTGTACAATGTGATTAATTTATGTACATATATATTGAAAGTGATTTCCACAATCAACTAACAAATCTATCAACTCACATAACAATGTGTGTGTGTGTGTGTGTTTTGAAAATATTTAAGATCTACTCTCAGCAAGGCTCAAGTATACTATACAGTATTAACTATAATCACCATGCTGTACAGTAGATTCCTCAGAACTTACTCACCTTTTAACTGAAACTTTGTGCCTTTAACCAATATCTATCTCCCCATTCCCTTAGTCCCTACCCCACCATCCCCTGACAACTACAACTATACTCTCTGGTTCTATGAAGTTGACATTTTTATATTCCACATATAAGTATTTATCTTTCTGTGCATGGATTATTCCACTAACATAACATCCTCCAGATTCATCCATGTCATTGCAAATACCAGGATTTTCTTTCTTTATTAAACAATAGAAATTTATTTTCTCATAATCACACTTCTGGAGGCTAGAAATCTAAGATCAAGGTGTCCACAGGATCGGTTTCTTTTGAGTCCTCTCTCCTTGGCTTGCAGATGGCCTGCTTCTAGACGTGTTCTCACGTGGTCTTTCCTGTGTGTGTGTGTGTGTGTGTGTGTGTGTGTGCATCCCTGGTGTCGTCTCTGTGGGTCCACATTTCCTCTTATAAGGACACACGTTAGATTAGATTAGAGCCCATGCTACAGCCTTTTTAACTTATCTTCAATAATAAGTCACATTCTCAGAAGCTAGGTGGTTATGCTTCAACACATGAATTTTGGGAGACACAATTCATCCATAACACCAGCAAAGAAGAAAATATTAGGAACTTGATGCCATTTTTGAGCTGTTCAATTAACCAGCCCTGAAATCACTTACCATTTGACTTGTTGTCTTAAGAGATAATAAATTGTTTTTATTGTCTAAGCCACATTTTACAAACATTGTTTTCTTTATTTTTAATTACAATTGACTCTTTATTTTTAATTACAATTGACATACAGTATTATATTAGTTTCAGTGTTACCACAGAGTGATTAGACATTTATAGAACTTAAGAAGTGATCACCCAATATGTCTAGTACCATCTGACACCTTACATACCTACATAGTAATTATAATATTGACTATAATATTAACTATGTTGTAGTTTACATCCCCATGACTGTTTTTATGACTGCCAATTTGTACATCCAAATGCCTTCACATTTTTCCCCATCCCCTCAAACCCTCTCCCATCTGGCACCCATCAATTTGTTCTCTGTAGCTATGATTTTGTTTCTGTTATGTTATTTTTTCATTTTGTTTTTTAGATTCCACATATAAGTAAAATTGTATTTGTCTCACTCTATTTGATTTATTTCACTTAGCATAATATACTCTAGGACCATCCATGTTTGCACATGTCGCAAAATTCATTTTTTATGGCTGATATTCCAATGCACATATGTACCACATCTTTATCCATTTATTTATTGATGGACACTTAGGTTGCGTGCATATCTTGAAAATGGTAATTAATGTTGCATCGGACATTGCAGCATTAGTGTTTTGGATTTCTTTGAATTAATACCAAGAAGTAGAAATGCTACATCTTATAATAGTTCTACTTTTAATTTTTTTGAGGAAACTCCATAATGTTTTCCACAGTGGTTACACTAGTTTACAATCCCACCAAGAGTGCATGAAGATTCCTTTTTTTCCACAGCCTTGCCAACACTTGTTTGTTGCTTTATTGAAGACAGCCTTTCCGACCGATGTGAGGTAATAGCTCATTGTGCTGTTAATTTGCATTTACCTAATGATTAGTGACATTGAGCATCTTTCCATGTATCTATTGGACATCTGTATGAGCTCTTTGGAGAAGTGTCTATTCAGGTCCTCAGCCCATTTTTTAATTGGATTGTTAGTTTCTTTGGTGTTGAGTTATGTAAGTTCTTTATAAATTTTGCTGTGGATATTAACTTCTTACTGGAGGCATCATTGGTGAATATCTTCTACCATGCAGTAGATTGCCTTTTTGTTTTGTAGAGGATTCCCTTTGCTGTGCAAAAATTTTAGTTTGATGTAGTCCCATATGTTTATTTATTTTTTTTCTTTTGTTTCCCTTGTCTGAGGAGCTATATTGGAAAAAAATATCACTAAGAACAATGTCAGAGAGTTTACTGCCTATGGTTTTTTTTGTTTGTTTGTTTGTTTTTCTGGGAGTTTTATAGTAGTTTTGTGTCTTACATTTACATCTTTAATCCATTTTAAGTTTATTCTTGTATATTGTATAAGAAGGTGGTCTAATTTCATTATTTTGTGTGTATCTGTCCAGCATTCCTATTCTATTTGTAGACTGTCTTTACACCATTGTATAGTCTTGCCTCTTTTGTCATTGATTAATTGACCATATAGGCATGGGTTTATTTCTGGGTTTTCTATTATTTTTCATTGATGTATGTGTCTGTTTTTATGCCAGTACCATGCTGTTTTGATTACTATAGCCTTGTAGTATAATTTGATGTCAGGTAATGTGATACTTCCAACTTTGTTCATTTTTCTCAAAATTGCTATGGCTATTTCGGGTCTTTTAAGGTTCCATATAAATTTTATGGTTATTTGCTCTAGTTCTTTGAATAATGTCTTGGTATTTTGATAGGCATTGCATTGAATGTATTGATTACTTTGGGTAGTATGAGCAGTTTAACAATGTTAATTTTTCCTATCCATAAGCACTGTGTATCCTTCCATTTATTTGTATCTTCTTCTATTTCCTCTTCAATGTCTTTTAGTTCTCCAAGTATAGGTCTCTTATCTCTGTGGTTATATGTATTCCTAGGCATCTTATATTTTTTGATTGAATTGTAAATGGGATTGTTTTCTTAATTTATCTTTCTGATAGTTCATTATTAGTGTATAAATATGAATGGATTTCTTAATTTTGTATACTGCTACTTTACTGAAATCATGTATTAGTTCTAATAGTTTTTGGAGGATTCTTTAGGGTTCTCTGTATCATGTCATCTGCAGATAATGACAGTTCCCTTTCTTTTCATTTTGGATGTCTTTTATTTCTTAGTCTGATTGCTGTGGCTAGGACTTCTAACACTATGATGAATGAAAGTTGTGAAAGTGGATATCCTTGTCTTATTCCTGATCTTAAAGAATAAGCTTTCAGCTTTCCACTGTTGAGCATGATGCTAGCTGTGGGTCTTGTCATATATGGTTTTTATTTTGTTGAGTTATGTTCCTCTATCCCCACTTTACTGAGAGTTTTTTATTATAAATCAATCCTGGATTTTGGCAAATGCTTTTTCTGTATCTATTGATATAATCAAATGATTTTTATTTTTCATTTTGTTTGCATGGTGTATCACATTAATTCATTTGTGGATATTGAACCAACCTTGCATCCCAGGAATAAATCCCTCTTGATCATGGTGTGTGATCTTTTTAATGTTTTGCTGAAATCAGATTGCTAATATTTTGTTGAGGATAATTGCATTTACGTTAATCAGAAATATTGGCCTATAATTTTCTTCTTCTGTAGTGTCTTTGTCTGGTTTTGTTGTCAATGTAATGCTTGACTCATAAACTCAGTTTAGGTATCTTCCCTCCTCTTCAATTGTTTGGAAGAGTTTAAGAAGGATAGGTATTAATTTTTCCTTGAATGTTTGGTAAAATTGACCTATGAAGCTATCTGGTCAGGGCTTTTGTTGGGAGATTTTTGATTACTGATTTAGTTTTGTTAGTAATTATTAGTCCATTCAGATTTTCTGTTTCTGCTTGATTTTCCCTTGGAAGACTGTATGTTTTTTGGAATTTATCTGTTTCTTCTAGATTGTCCATTTTTTTGGCATGTAATTGTTCATAGTACTTGTTATTCTTTGTATTTATGAGCTGTCAGTTGTCTTTTCTCCTCTTTCATTTCTGATTTTATTTATTTGAGCCCTTTATCTCTTTTTCTTGATGAGCCTGGTCAATTTTGGTTATCTTTTCAACTAAGTAGTTTTTGATTTTATTAATCTTTTCTGCCTTTCTAGACTTTATTTTATTTATTTGCACTCTGATATTATTTTCCTTTCTTCTCACTTGGGCTTCGTTATTTTTTTAATTCTTTTAGGTGTAAAGTGAGATTGTTTGAGATATTTTTTTCTTGAGGTAAGCCGGTGTTGCTATAAATTTCCCTCTTAGGATTGCTTTGGCTCATAACACAGATTTTTGAGTTGTTTGTCATCTTTATTTGTCTCAAGGTATCTTTTGATTTCTTCTTTGATCTCATTGTTAACCTATTAACTGTTTAGTACCATGATATTTAGCCTCCATGTGTTTGAGGTGCATTTTTCAATTTTCTACTTGTAATTGATTTCTAGTTTCATACCATTGTGACCACAGAAGATGCTTGATATGATTTCAGTCTCCTTAAATTTATTGGGACTTGTTTTGTTGCCTAGCATGTGGTCTATCCTGGAAACTGTTCTATGTGCACCTGAAAATAATGTATTTTCTGCTGCTTTAGGGTGAAATGTCCAGTAATACTAGTTAGGTCCATCTAGTCTAATATGTCATTTAAGGACATGTTCCTTGTTGATGTTCTGTCTAGATATCTATGCATTGATATCAATGGAGTATTAAAGTCTCTTTTATGACTGTATTGCTGTAGATCTCTCCCTTTATGTGAGTCAATATTTCCTTTATATATGTAGGTTTGCCTACATTGGCTGAATAGATGTTTACAAGAATTATATCTTCTTGTTGGATTGATCCCTTTTTCACTATGAAATGCCCTTCTTTGGCTCTTCTTATAGCCCTTGTTTTAAAGTCGATTTTGTTTGATACAAGTATTGTTACCACAACTTTTTTTTTTTTCTTTCTTTCAGCTTCCATTTGCATGAAAGAACTTTTTCCATTCCTTTACTTTCAGTCTCTGTGTGTCCTTCGATCTGAAATGGGTCTCTTGTAGACAGCAGAGTATGTATAGGTCTTGTTTTTTCTTTTCTTTTTTTTCCATCCATTCAACCACCCTATGTCTTTTGATTGGAGCATTTAGTCCATTTATAAAGTATTTATTGATAGGTTTGTAGTTACCATTTTACAATTGTTTTCTTACTGTTTTTATAGTTCTTTATTACTTTCTTATTCACTTATTCCCTTTTCTTGTATGTTGATTACTTTCTATACTGTCATGTTTGGATTCCTTTCTCTTTATTTCTTGTATATCTCTTATAAAATTTCTCATTTTCTGGATATCCTGTGCTTCCTATATACTAAGCTGTGTTTAGCAGTCTGTTTTAAGTTGATGGTCACTTAAATTTGAACACATTTTAAAACCACAACAATTTTTATTCAACCCTTCACATTTGTTTTTGTCACTTTATTACATCTCTTTGTGTGTGTGCTTTTGATTTGTTGTAATTACACATGATTGGATTACTTTTACCTTTTAATTTTAGTACTAGCTTTATACTTGGTTGATCCACTGCTTTTACTAAATGTTTGCCTTTGTTAGATTTTTTTTTTCTTTTTTATAGTGTCTTAGTCATATGTTTTATCTTTTCTACTTAAAGGAGTCCTTTTAACAATTCTTGTAATACTAATTTAGTGCTGATGAACTCCTTTAGCTTTTTCTTGTCTGCGAAAATTTACCTTTACTTCAATTCTAAATGACAGTTTTGCTGTGTAATCCTTGTTGTAGGTCTTTACTTTTCAAAACTTTGAATATTTCATGTCACTCCCTCTGTCCTGTGAAGTTTCTGCTTAAAAATCAGCTGACAGACTTGTGGGAGTTCCCTTGTGTGTAACTAAGTGACTTTTTTTTTAAGATTTTTAATGTTTTTTTATTAAATTTATTGGGATAGCATTGGTAAGCATAGGTTTAAAGTATACAATCATATAATGCATCATCTATATATTGCATTGTGTGTTCCTCTCAAAGTCAGTTCTCCTTCCATCACCGTAGATGTAAACCCCTTTACTCTCTTCTAACATCTTCCCTTCCTCCTTTACCCTCTGGTAATCACTAAACTGCTGACTCTATTCATTCTTGTTTGTTAGTACATTTGTTGCTTTCAGTTTTTGGTGTTTTCTTTTGTTTGTTTTTAAATTAAAGTGTATTAGGGTGACAATGGTTTACAGTAAAGTTACATAGATTTCAGGTTAACAATTCTGTAATACACTATCTATATCACACATTGTGTGTTCACCACCCAGATTCAGTTCTCTTTCCTTTACCATATATTAGATCACGTTTAAAATCTTCTAGAGTCCCACCCCCCATCCCCTTTTACTCTCTGGTAACCCATAAACTATTGTCTGTGTCTATGAGTTTTTGTTCTTTCAGTTTTTCTCTTGTTCTTTTGTGTTTTCGGTTTATATACCACATATCAATGAAATCATATGTTTCTCTGCTTTTTCTGTCTGACTTATATCACTTAGCATTATAATCTCAAGATCCATCCATGTTGTCACAAATGGTCCTATTTCAATTTGCTTACCGCCGAATATTATTCTATTGTGTATATATACCACAACTTCTTTATCCATTCATCTATCGAAGGACATTTTGGTTGTTTCCATGTCATGGCCACCGTACATAAAGCTGCAGTGAACATTGGAGTGCACTTGTCTTAATGGATAAATGTTTTCAGATTTTTTCGGTAGATACCCAAGAGAGGGAATTCTGGGTCATATGGTAATTCTATTTGTAATTTTTTGAGGAAATTCCACGCTGCCTTCCATAGAGGTTGTACCAATCTGCACTCCCACCAACAGGGTATGAGGGTTCCTTTTTCTCCACAGCCTCTCCAACACTTGTTACTATTTGTCTTGTTGATGATAGCCATTCTGACTGGGGTGAGGTGATATCTCATTGTAGTTTTGATTTGCATTTCTCTGATGATTAGTGATATTGAGCATTTTTTCATATGTCTACTTGCCATTTGTATGTTCTCTTTGGAGAAATGTCTACTCAGGTCCTCTGCCCATTTTTCAACTGGGTTGTTTGCTTTCTGTTGTTCAGTTGTATGAGTTCCTTGTATATTTTGGATATTAGCCCCTTATCATAGGCATTGTTTGAAAAAATCTTCTCCTATTCTGTTGGTTCTCTCTTTATTTTGTTGATGGTTTCTTTTGCTGTGCAGAAGCTTTTAAGTTTCATATAGTCCCATTCGTTTATTTTAGCTTTTACTTCCATTGCCTTTGGAGTCAAATTCATAAAATGCTCTTTGAACCCAAGGTCCATACGTTTAGTACCTATGTTTTCTTCTATGAAGTTTATTGTTTCAGGTCTTATGCTTAAGACTTTGATACATTTTGAATTAATTTTGGTGCATGGTGACAGACAGCAGTCTAGGTTCATTCTTTTGCACTTGGCTTTCCAATTCTGCCAGCATCAATTATTGAAGAGGCTGTCTTTTCTCCATTGTATGTTTTTTGTTTCTTTATCAAAAAATTATCTGTCCATAGTTATGTGGGTTTATTTCTGTGTTCTAAATTCTATTTCATTGGTCTGTGTGTCTGTTTCTCTGCCAATACCATGCTCTTTTGATTATTGTTGCTCTGTAGTACAAGCTAAAGTCAGGGAGTGTGATACTTCTAGCATTGTTCTTTTCTCTTAGGATAGCTTTGGCTATTTGGGGTCTTTTGTGGTTCCACACAAATCTGAAGATTTTTTGTTCTATTTCTTTAAAAAATGTCATTGGGATTTTGATAGGGATTGCATTAAATCTGTATATTGCTTTGGGCAATGTGGCCATTTTAACTATGTTGATTCTTCCAATCCATGAACATGGAATGTCTTTCCATTTCTTTGTGTCTTCTTCAATTTCTTTAAAAAATATCTTACAGTTTTCAGCATATAGGTCTATCACATTTTTGGTTAAGTTTATTCCTAGTTATTTTATTATTTTTGTTGCAATTGCAAAAAAAAACAACACGTTTTTTTATTTATTTTTCTGAGATTTCATTGTTAGTATATAGGGATGTAATGGACATTTGTACGTTGATTTTGTAGGCAGCAACTTTACTGTATACGTTTATTGTTTTTAATAGTTTTTGTTGGAGTTCTTAGGGGTTTCTATATATAGTTTCATGTCATCTGCAACGAGTGACAGTTTAACATCTTCATTCCCAATTTGGATGCCTTTTATTTCTTTGTCTTGCCTGATTAGTCTGGCGAGAACTTCCAACACTGTTGAAAAGCAAAGGTGGTAGAGGACAGCCCTGTTGGTTCCTGAATGTAGAGCAAAGGGCTTCAGTTTTTCATTGTTAATTATGATATCAGCTGAGGGTTCATCATATATGGCCTTTATTATGTTAAGGTATTTTACTTCTATACCTATTTCATTAAACGTTTTAATCATAAATGGATGTTGTATCTTGTCAAACGCTTTTTCTGCATCAAATGATATAATCATATAATTTTGTCCTTATTTTGTTTATGTGATGTATCACATTGAGTGATTTGCATATGTGTAACCATCTTTGTGCCCCTCGGATGAATGCCACTTGGTTGTGTTGAATCATCTTTTTAACGTATTGTTGCATTCGATTTGCTAGAATATTGTTTAGGATTTTTGTATCTGTATTCATCAGAGATATTGGTTTGTAGTTTTCTTTTTTTTTATGTTATCCTTACCAGGTTTTGGTCTCAGGGTAATTTTGGCCTCATAAAATGAGTTAAGGAGTGTTGTCTCTTCTTCAATTTTTTGGAAGAGTTTGAGTAAGACAAGTATTAGATCCTCTTTGAAGGTTTGGTAGAATTCACTAGTGAAGCCATCTGGTCCCAGACTTTTGCTTTTGGGAAGGTTTCGGATGACTGATGCAATTTCATTACTGGTGATCGGTCTGTTTAGATTTTCCAGTTCTTCATGGTTCAGCCTTGGAAGGCCATATGTTTCTAAGAACTTGTCCATTTCTTCTAGGTTATTGAATTTGGTGGCATATAGTCCTTCATAGTATTCTTGGATGATCCTTTGTATTTCTGTGGCATCCGTGATAACTTCCCCTCTTTCATTTCTGATTTTGTTTATTAGTGTCTTTTTTTAATCTTAGTGAATCTAGCCAAGGGTTTGTCAATTTTATTAATCTTTTCAAAGAACCAGCTCTTTGTCACATTAATTTTTTCTATTGTCTTTTTTTTCTCTATTTCATTTAGTTCTGCTCTGATTTTTTATTATTTCCTTTCTTCTGTTGACTTTGGGTTTCATTTGTTCTTTTTCTAGTTTTTTAAGGTGTAACATGAGGTTATTTATCTGGGATTTTTCTTGTTTCTTGAGATAGGCCTGTAATGATATAAATTTCCCTCTTAAAACTGCTTTCACTGCATCCCAAAAATTTTGGTAGGATGTATTTTCATTGTCATTTGTTTCTATGTATGTTTTGATCTCTCCTCTTATTTCTTCTTTGACCCAGTCGTTCTTTAAAAATATGTTGTTTAATCTCCACCTATTTGTGGTTTTTCCTGCTTTCTTTTTGCAGTTGATACCGTTACTCCTCCCCTTTTATGTTTTGGTTGCCACAAATTATCCTTATTGATGTAGGTTTAATAGCTTCCTTCAGTATTTCTTGTAGTGCTGGTCATGTGTTAGAAAATTCCCTCAGCTTCTGTATGCCTGGAAAGGTCTTTATTCCTCCTTCATATCTAAAGTGTATCTTTGCTTGGTATATTATTCTTGGCTCATAATTTCTCTCTTTCAATAGTTTGAATATTTGGTTCCACTCCCTCCTGGCTTGTAGAGTATCTGCTGAAAAATCTGATGATATTCTAATGGGCTTTCCATTGTAGGTTACCATCTTCTTTTCCCTGGCTTCCTTGAGGATTCTTTCTTTGTCATTGATTTTTGACAGCTTCAATACAATGTGCCTTGTAGAAGGCCTGTTGGTGTTGAGGTAATTAGGTGTTCTATTTGCTTCTTGGATTCAAGGATCCGGTTCTTTTCACAAGTTTGGGAAGTTTTCATCAACTATTTGTTTGAATATACTCTCTGTTCCCTTCTCTCTTTTTTCTCCTTCTGGTATGCCCATTTTTCTTATATTGCTCTTCCTGAAGGAGTCAGAAAGTTCTTGAAGAGTTTTTTAATTTATTTGAAGTCTCAAGTCTCTTTCTTCCATTTGTGTCATTTACAGATTTCTATTTTCTGTTTCACTGATTCTTTCCTCCATTTGGTCAACTCTACTACCTAAGCTGGCTATTTCATTCTTCATTTCTTTTATTGAGTTCTTAATCTCCAGAAATTCCATTTGGTTCTTTTTTTAAATTTCAATCTCTTTGGTAAAATGTTCATTTTGTTCTTTGATTGTGTTTCTGTATGCATTGAACTACCTGTCTGTGTTTTCTTGCATCTCATTGAGTTTTTTAAGAACTGCAATCTTGAAATCTCTGTCATTTAAGTCACATATTTTGATATCTTTAAGTTCATTTTCTGGAGACTTTTCATTTTCTTTCTGAGCTGTCTTGTTGCCTTGGTTGTTCATTGCAATTAATGATTTTTTATTTCTCTTCCTATACATCCACAGGAGTGGGTTCTGTTGATAGAAAGAGGTCTTTCTTTAGTTTTCCAGTAGGTGTTGGTAGAGTGTTTTATTTTCTCTACTTCTGCAGTCTTTTATTGTCTCTCACACTGTAGTGTTATATTTTCTTTGCTCTATTCTGGCTTCTCACACAGTGGGGGGATTCCCTGGAAGGTGTGCTTCTCCTCTGTGAACAGTTTGCCTGGGTCATAGGGCGCTGCCTCTGTGGGGGGATGTAGAGAGCTTCTGAAGTTCCAAAGCTCTTCCTGCACCAGATTCAGAGCCCATGTGCTTCAGCAGCTCTGTTTACTCCTGCAGGGATCTGCCAGATAAGTGGGGACAGGGGCGGGATGGGTTGTGAGATGTTGCCCAGAGTAATGGCAGCAACCACCACAGCCAGTCCTTCTTCCAAAGCTCCTTCCCCTTTGCTGCAACTAGTTGGGCTGCGAGTCTGTGTCTGTGGACCACAGTTCTCAGAACCTCAAGTATTGTGTTATTTTGATCTGACACTTTTATTTTTCCACTACTGGCACTAGGCAGGTGGGGCTGGGGCGAGCTCTGGGAGGGTAGTGAAAGGGCGGCTAGTCTCAGTGCCTAAAGCTTCCGTTCTCTGCTTGGCAGTGAGGGCTTAAACCACCATTTTCAGCCTTCTTCCCTCAGTCTTTGCTCTGAGGTCTCTGCCGTGAACGTTCGGTTCAGCTGTGTTATATGCTGTTCCTTCAGCCCTGTGGGCCGTAAACGGAGACCTAGCAGTCCAAGTTCTTCCCTCTCCCTCAGTTGCAATAGTTCTGGGATGCAGCGAGCTTCGAGCACTGGGCTAGGTCTGCATCCTGCACCCATGAGGCCTGTCTCTACACTTCCCCCACTCCTTCCTCCCCTGCTTGAGCAATTTGCCCAATAGTGCACCTCTTAGTCTTGCCTGTCTGCTGTGCAAGGAATCCTTTGTGGAGTTAAGAGTTGTTCAATTTGTTGTAAATTCCAGGGGAGATTTCAAGAGGCTCACCTCATGCCACATTTTTATGACATCACTCCACTAAGTGCTTTTCTCTTGCTGCTTTAAGATTCCCTCTTTGCATTTCACCTATGGCATTTTAATTATGATATATCTTGTGGGCCTCTTTGGGTTCCACTACCTTGTCTACCAGATCACTGATTTAATTCTGTGCTTTATCTAATCTCCTGTTAATTCCCTCTAATGAACTCTTCATTTTAGTTATTGTAGTCTTCATTTCTGACTGGTTCTTTTTTTATGGTTTCTATCTCTTTTGGATGCGCTCACTGAGTTTATCTATTCTTCTCCTAAATTCATTGTGCGTACTTACAACCAGTATTTTATACTTGGTAAATTGATTGTCTCCATTTATTTCTTTTCTGGAGTTTTATCTTATTCTTTCATTTGGGACATTTTTCTTTGTCTCCTCATTTTGGCTGACTCCCTGTGTGTGTGCGTGTGTGTGTTTAATATCTATCATGTATGTCTGGTACCTCCCAAGTATTGACAGAGTAGCCTTATGTACTAGGTTTCCTGTGGGGCCCGGTGTTGTTGCTCCTTGTCCACTTGAGCCAGCTGCTCCATGAGTGTCTCTTGCGTGAGTTGTGGGCACTCTTGTTGTAGTTAAATCTTGATTGTCCTTGATCAATCAGTGGTAGTATTGATTCCCAGGCTGACTGGCTGTGATGAACTACAGTGAACAAGCTGTTATACAGGGGCTGACCTCACAGAATAAGAGTTACTTTAACAGGGCTTTCATCCTAGCAGACTTTACCTTTCAGATGTGTTTGTGGAGCTGATTGAGTGGTGCTCTCGTGTGGTCTAAAACCAGCTGCTGGGTGTATTGGTTATTGTTGCTCTTGGGAGGGTGCAGGCCAATGTTTAGCCACCATTTGTGCCTGGCTTGGGACTGTCTACTGGGAGCTACAACATGATTTGCATTTGGTTGCCACTTGTGCTGTCCTTAGAGGCACCTGCAAGATGCTATGCAGTAAACCAAGGCTCGGTGCCCCTAGTTCCAGGCTTGGGACCCTTTGGTTGGCATCAAAATGTGAGCTGAGGACAGTTCCACTAATGCCAGGTTTGTGGCCACTTAATTGAAACTATGTTCCTGGTCACCACAGGCTGCATCTTATACCGGGCTTAGGGTGACCTAATGGGAATTACAGTCCAAATTAAGACTGGTTGCCAGCTGTGCTGAGCTTTGGGCTGATTAGCAAGAGGTACAGGCCGCACTGAGGCCAGTCACTGCTTGTTTGGGGGTTTGTGGACCTTTGAAGAATTTTAGGAAAGTCCTAGTGAGAGCCAAGGCAGGCTGCTTGTGTAGGAAAGCCACTGGAAGCAGTTTGGGATGGGCACTTGAGTTGGGTGGGGTGGAGTCTCAAAGAATTTCCAAGGTGGGTCAAACGATATTGGCCAGGTTAATGCTGATCTCAGATTTTGTGCCTACCTGTACCTGCCAACTTGGTGGGGGGAGTGCTCAACAAAGGAACAATGATAGCTGACAGATCTTCCATCCCTAGAGAAAGTGCCCTCCCTTGCCCTTCCAGCCCTCACCCTGAAGCCAGGCAATTCAATTCTTCTCCATATGTCTCTGGTGATGTTCAAGCTGCCGTCTCTGTTCTGGAGCCCAGAGGAAGTGAGTGAGTGAGTGACTGACTCCTTGTGTGTCCACTCAAAAGGAATGGTTGGGACTTCAGCAGCACTTCGTCTCACTCAGATGCTATCCTCGCTGATGTGGGGCTAGAACTCATCACTCTTTAGGTGGAACCACCATAATTTGGATATTCCCTCTGATTCTTAATTGTCACACTGTGTGTATGGGGAACCTGCCCATTCTGCATCTCTGCCCCTCCTATGGGTCTGGACATGACTTCCTCTTTATATAATTTGTTGTAGGACTTCTGTTCAGCTAGTCTTCAGGTGGATCTCAATGATGGTTGTTCTATAAGTTAGTTGTAATTTTGATGTGGTTATGGAGGATGCGAGCACACTGTTTACCTACCCAGCCATTGTCACTGGAAGTCCTCTCGGATTTTCTTTTTTTATGGCTGAATTGTATATATTCATATAAATATATCACATTATCCATTCATCCCATAGATTTCTTAAGCCCTCTTCTGTGTTTTCCATTCATTTTGTACCTTTTTTTTTTAATCCACCAGGACATTTACTGATATATCCTCCAGAATCTTATTCCTGTACCCAACATGCTGCAGAAATGGCTTGTTGTATTCTTAAATTTAAATTTAATGCATTTGTCACTTCTAGAATTATCATTTGATTCTTTTTTTTAAATCCAGTTCTCTGTTAAAATAACTTTTCTTTCTCTCTGTGAACACTTTAAGCATTTTTATTTTAATGTTTTATATAATCATTGTCATCATCATCATCCTCTTTGGTTATATTTCTGTCATAAATTTTTGTCCTGGCTTTCAATCCCACCACCTTTTTCCTCAACTACTTGGAAATGTTGATTGATAGATAGTTATACAAAAATATAGAAAGAATATGAGGTCACATATAATTTTGAGTCTTCCCAAGAGTATTTACCTTTGCTTTTGCAATGAAATAGATATACTATCATCCCTAGATTAATGTGATCCAGTTCATGCATTTAATATGATATGACTTTAGGCTTTAGTGCATGTGAAGGATAGTCTTTTTCCAGTTTTACGTTTCTCTTAAAATCCTGTAAATCAAACAATTGGAGGTTTAATAAGCGTAACCTCCCTCAGTAGACCTTGGACTCCAAATTCTGTCTATTTCCAAGAGGCAGACAAAATCATGCATTGCTTCTCATTCTCTCAGCTACCTTTTCTAAACAAACAGACAGTACTAGGTAAAAAGTTGCTCTAAATGATGAGTCACAAATATTTAAGTTTTCTCCTTTTTTTGGATTTTAGCCTTGCACTTCTCTATTGAGATGCACATGTATTAGAAATTTAAATGGTTCTCAGAGTTGGTCTGCATTAGCTAGAATGCCATTACCACAAGTGAAAGTGCATTCATTGCCTTTCTTTCATCCTTCTATTTTCATTTTAATTCCACACACACACACACACACACACACACACGTTGAGTAATGTGAATTTTAATAGTAGGTTTGCTGAAGTAATTAGAATAGTCTATGTATTACGAACTAATTTACTATTTAAAACATAATTTCAGGTATTCTTTGAGTCACATAATTTTCTTACAGAAGATCTGTTATATGGTGCTTTAATTTTATTTTACACACAAAAAAAGCCAGATTCTGTACGAAGTGATTTTTCTAATAAGGGAGAGGGAACAGAGGAAGCCATACCTATGTCTTAGTAAGCCTTTGTAAATTCTGAGCTTAAAAGTATGTAAAAATATTTGCTATACATATTCAATGATTATATCCCTATCTACTTTAAGTTTATATCAGTGATTCTCTATAAACCATGTTTACTTAGTGAAAGCTTAATAACAGTTAAGGAACAAGCTTTTGAAAAATACCTTTATTACATTTGATGATTAAAATGGTTATTCTTCATTGGCTACTTTTTATTTTAAGAATTTGAATTTTTGAAGCATTTTACATTTCTATATTAATAGAGAAACATGAAAATGATACCATACTCAAAGGTAATTGTCCTCTTTTCTGGATAAATGTAAACTATCTGTATTTCAGGATTTAACATTTTATATACATCTCAATGTTATTCAAGTCCTATGTTTATTTTAAAGTCATATCTTTATAAATCACTTTATTTAGTTATTCTGCATTTGTTGGGTTCTGTGAGCAAACAATCTTGAAACTAGATTGGATCAATAAATGTTTATATGAAATAAACCTTGATAGCTAAAATAATTAAAACTAGTCTTCTAAGATAAAGAATTCTGCGATGAAATTTATTAGTAAAAAGAATGATACTGTCATATTATAAAAATCTACTGAACTATAGAAAGTATTTTAGCTTTAGTAACATAATATCTTGACAGAATTCCTGTCAAAGTAAGTAAAAGCTATGAGTCTAGTATATGCTGTTCATATTCTCTTACAAATCATAGTTAAGCATCAAACAATCAAAGGAAATGTAAAATGCAAATATCTTTCCTATCTGAGCATTAGCTCCTCTTTTACAAACTTTTCTCACAAGCATAAATGTATCTATTTACTAACATTAAAAAATATACTAAGGAAATAATTAAGTCCTATAATTTTGTTTCTTACATTTCTACTGATAGCTATTCGCCTATATATTATTGTCAGTTTCTTTAATGTTAATTAAACTCTACAAAGGGATTATGAGTAGGTGATAGAAGATAATATCTTTTTAATATAAATTATGAAGAAAAATTTTACTGAGAAATGTATTGTTATATTTTAGAAAGTCAGTCATGTTCCTCCTTTATTGTCCTTTGGTATATAGCACTGAGCATTATGTTATAGTTATTCAGTACCATGCAATATTCTATTAATATGCTATTATTGTAGTAGTGGTACTAACGTGCCCTAAGAGGATTCTGAAGTTACATTTGTAACTCCATACTTTTTATTCAGAACCATTTGCTCCATTGGCAGTACTCTCTTTCCTTCATTTCAAAGAGGTAGCATCTTTAGGGCATCATTTTCCATGAAGGTCTCCTAATTCAAAGGCATTAAGTGATCATTTATAACTTGTTAAGATCTCACCCTACGTTGAAAATATTTTTTATCTTCTGCAATTTACTCATTACCTTTTCCTTAGGATCATTCTCCTGTAAAAATATGTCTAGTACGTGCTTTATGGAGGCGTGTTTATTTTCTGCTTATACATTCTGCCTTTTAAGTATAACACAGTTTGTGAATAATGAGTTATGATAAAATTTGGATGTGAGCAAATAGATTAAGTGCTCAAGATATTTCCTATGGCTCTGTAAGGCAAGATAGTGTGTCCCAATATGTCTTTGTAGGAAGTCAATTTTGATACTGATGAACGTGTACAATGTTTAGATTCAGCATCATAATCTAAAGCTTACTATAAGTAACATATATTGAGATTAAAAAATGTAGAGGGATCTATGACTTGTTTCATAAATGACTTTGAGGCAAACTTAATTGAATATTTTGCTATATCAATAAAGTAATTAAGAATTGTCATTGTGAATGTTAAACATTTAATATGTCTTGTAAGGCACACATAAATCATGTAGTTGTGCCAGCAGGTATTTAAACACAAAACATAAGAGACTCAAATGAAGTAAAATTATATTGTAATTTTAAAACACATGACTAGGAATTAAATGGCCTAAAATGGCATATGTTCATCTTAAATGTATTTAAAACTAAGGCAGGTAATAGCTTAAGGAATTTGAACAATTTAGGATCACATATAATTCTGAGACAATATCATTATTAGATTTGTTATAAGTAGTAAAATATTATACATAAGAACATTTAATGTTGTATAAGGATATATAACTCTTTTATGGAATCAAAATACAAATAACAATTTGATTAAAACTATTGATGATCTCCACCCTTCTAAATGAGTACACACAAATACATTCACAATTTTTCAAATAATGCCACATGAGTTCTGGAGTTAAGAGCTTGCAATTGATAGACCTTTGATATTACTAGTAATGCTACAGATAATTGTTTATAGCTGTGCTAATATAGTGAGAGTTTTATGAGTATATCTTTTAGACAATCCAGCTTCTGGCATAACACTGTTAAACTTTAATATTTTTGCTGACATACTTATATAGGAACTATATTCTTTCAGGGCATTGTGCAATGTCATTTATATCTGAGAATATTGGCTTTCTTGGGATATAAAAAGGATACGATTTCTTTAACTTTGGTGTTCTCTGTGCATTTCATGAACACATTTTATGAAAAATAAACATGCAGTCAATAAATAGAACCCAATAGGCTACAAATATGCCACCTATATTACATACTAATGCTTTATGATGAAAGTAACTTTCTCATATTCAAATTTAAAACCAATTAGTGTTTACAGATAAAATAAAACATGAGAAATCTTTACAAGTAAGAAGACACTTGTGTATAGATACAGGATCTCTGACAAGTATTAGAAATGAAATTTGACTCTAATTCTCCTAAACAATTTGTAGTTATAGTTGATATTATTTCAACCACATACATTCTTTTCTCTCCCCCATTGTATACTTTTAACTAATGCAGAGAAAAAGTAGCTTTTATACCTTTTAAGCAAAGAAACAGTTATTGAAGAATTGACTAAGGGCTTTGGGGTTGGGTTAGCAAATTAATGAAGAAGTAACAGTTTGTTTATACAGTCTTCTTGGTCCTGAATTCCCTGTCACTGGCAATAAGGATGCCTTCTACTCTCCAGGTTTAGGAATGGTTTTCTTCACCTGTAAGAGTTTATTTCCTGCTTTCAGAGAGACAAAGAAGGGTCAGAGTGTCCTTCTTGCACTGGCTATTTGTTAAGTAACTTTAATTCAAAATTATCAATATGCCAAAATGGCATATTTGGAGGCAGCTTATCCTGCACCTCATCAGTTCTCTCCTTAGAAACTTCCAAAACCAAGCTGATGACTGTGGAGGGCAGAATCAGGTTAGCAGGTAAGTGGTAAGAGATCTGCAAAGGGAAAAAAAGAATGTAGATTAGAAAGACAATGAACAAACAAACAAAGAACGAATGAAAACACATTTCCCCACAACCTTTTAAACCAGTCTTCCCACCCTGGGAATATATCAGTCCTATAAAATGGCTGTGTATCATTTACCTGATGGAAAATGTTAAGATTCTCTTTTAATAGGTTTAAGTTCGATACTGTTTGTCCCATTTGATTTACATCGAAACAATATTGTTCAGCAATGACTGCATAAGTTCCTCCTTGCTGGGCACTCAGTGTGTCTAGAGCACCACTATTTTCCAGTATAACAGAGGCTAAGCTCTTCTGACTAGAGTAGTTCCAAACCACTATGTGGTATCGAACTTTTGTTCTATTACCGTGGAAAGACTTAGATTGCTTTTCCAATTTATAAGGTCCAAAGCTTTGGAATAAAGTTGTCAACACTGGGGGGGAAAAAAAAAAGTCTTCCTGAAGTGGTGACATACAAGTGGATTTTCCATGAGTTTTTTGTCCAATACGTTTATATGGCACAAGTTTATGGACAAAGAAGCCTAAGTTTATAATTCATCCAGGTGGGGTATCTGGTGAGAGAAGGAGCAAGGTATCCCAGTCCACATTGTCCTGACCATTTAGGTGGTGACACTTTATATATCTTGTCACTACATACGATAAAAAGACCAATGTTATTTAAACATAAGGTCAGAGTAGAACCTATAATTTCCCAGATCTGGGACATTCCATGACCTTTGCAACTAGTAATGTTAGCAATCACATATTTCCATTTTCCATGTATTCCTGTCAGTTTGTAAGAGCAGAACAGGTGGCAAAAGATCTGATGTAGGAGGCCTGAAGTGTGGCTTTGGCAGCTATAAATGTTGGCTCTGTCACCTGGTCAAGTTATTCCAGATTTTGTTCCACCCAAATGTAGTCTGGGGTATTGGGCAGTCCAGTTAGGGGAACAGCTGAGATATCACAAGTTGTACAGGTACTAGACTCTGAACCATCCAAAAACATTTGCTGATTTGGCAAACCTCTGTTCTTTTTGTAGAAGGTAGTGACAGAGTCACTTTTAATCACCTTGACAGGTTTGAAGATGCAATACAGTACTGTTATGTCACCCAGGAAAAGTCCAGTGGCATTTCTGTTTCAATACAAAGGGGGTAATTCTCACTTATTGTGTTTATCTGGGCAAGGGACAGTCCTTGAGCTGCTGTAGAGGTTTTTCTGGGATCGTATAACTCACCAGAAAAGGAGACGGAGTGATGTTTTTCTAGTCGTGGATACCATACTCTGTCATCCATCTTCCATGCTTCTTTCACCAGGCCTTCACACTGGCAGGAAGGAAAACTAGGTTCTTCTGCACTAGATGTTGGCATAACCAATGGTCAGATAAATTAGTTAACATGGCCAGGGTTAAGTACACTGGCATGGGGGCTGGGAGAGGAAGGGGGGTTCATGTGCCCTGTTGAAAAAGAAAGATTAATAAGAGCAAGAACAAGCAGAATGAAAGAACCCATAGCAGAAACTCAGAGTGAGTTGGACAGAATGAAACAAGCCATCTTTAGTCAGCCTTCTAATAAGCGATTAATAACTGTGGAAGAAAAAGTGTTGATTAATAAGAAAAGGTGTCCGTGTGTGTGTGTGTGTGTGTGTGTGTGTGTGTGTAGTCTTTAAAAAGATAGGATAAGTGAAAGCAAAGTTTCTTGATCCGTGATCTTGGGAAAAGTTGTCTACTTCATGATGCTGTTTATTTCTGAAGCTGGGAATTGGCTATGGAATTCCTTACTTTAAGGTCACCTGTAGAGATTCTCTTGGGAGTGATGACCTGGCCTATTTTGGAGTGACTTGCATGGATCCAGGAAGATTTTTCTTTTATTTGGATGGCAGTGTAGGTGGTTAGCAGTACCTCATATGGTATCTCATATGGTTCGTCCCAGTGAAGCAACAGTACATGTTTTCTAAACACTTTGCTGTACACTGGTCTCCTGGTCAAAAGGGATGTCAAGGCTTGTCAGCTGGTGGAGGGTATGACCCTTGTACCTGTTAGCAGTATGCTTCAAGTACACTGTCAGTTCTTGTATATGGCTGGCTAGTCATAGCACCAAATTGTTCGCTTAAGATTCTACTGTGTTCATTTAATCCAAAAATAGAAGGTTTAGAGGGGCCAGTAGGCATGGGTTGGGAATCCAAACACTATTTCAAAAGGTGCCAATCTATGTGTCCTATTCTGGATCTTAAATGGGCTGGAGGTAATCCTTCTGAGTAAAGTTTCTTGATAGATCTTTCCTAAAGTCATTTTTATGTCTAATTTTTTTACATTTCACTTGCCCTGATTGAGAATGCTACAGGGTATAAAATTTTAATGAGTACACCAGAGTCTTTGTAAGCAAGTGGTTTATCTCTGCTGTAAAATGAGTTCTTTGGCCAGATTGAATCCATAAAGGAATGCCAAAAGGTGGAATAATCTCAGTTATTAATTACTTTATACTATTGTTGTGGTATCAGCATATCTAGTCAGATAGCATTTAGTCCATCCACTAAACATGCAGACAATAACCAAACAGTGAGAACAGACTAAAGTTGGAAGCAAGTCATAAATCCATTTGGACTGCTGCAAAGAGCAGTGTGGGCCTTGGAGGACTTCATGGGGTGTATTGATTTCTTCCAGAAATCTGGTGAGATTTATATGGTGCACTGAGAAATAATTTGTTCAGAAATTTTGTGGATTCCAGGGCAGAACTAATTGTCTTTTAGTTCCTTAATTGTTCCTCACCCGTGCATATGTCCCATTGGATGGGACATAAGTAGAAGCCAAAAAGTCAAAAGGGGCAACAGGAAGTCTGGCTCAATGTATAATCTATTTGATCATTGTCTGGCACCTTTTAGTATCCATTTATCTTTTTCAGATTGTGCTGCATTTGTCTGATAGTTAATCATATCAGTCAGGGATAAAGACAGGTTTAAAAATGAGGTAGAGAAAGGACAGGGGTTGGGTGTGTTTGGGACTGCATATTTAGCGTCCTTGCCAGCTCTATCATTTCTTAAAGATATGATGCCAGTTTCCTTAGTAAGGGCTGAACAGTAAACAAAGGCAATTTTAAAAGGGAGGGGAATAATAGCTTACAATAGGGCAGTCATTATATACACATTAGCAATAGGAGTAGTACCTACAGAGGTTAGGAATCCATGGCATTTTTAAATTGTGCCAACAGCATGGAAGACACCAAGAGCATATCTGGAGTCAGGATAAATCTGTGAAAATCCAGCCGCTAGGACTATTTTTACACTGGGCAGAGTATGCCACCATGTTTCATATGGGAAAACAGTGGCATAAACAGCTGCTATTATATTCCCCGAGAAATTCCATTTATAGAACCCACCATAACCTAGAAGTCCAGGTTGTTTACGAGGGTGTCAAGGGGGGACCTCGCGTGGCTCTGAGACCATTGCTGCAGCTGCAAAGCAATAGTGGGAGGCAGTGGGGCTCTTCATCAGCAAGGAGGGGTAGGAAAGTAGCTGGACTCAGTGTTAGCGTGATGTAAGAAAATGGAAGGGTAAGACAAAGGGCCTGTTCATAAGTGGCCTGTCATCATGACAGAGGTGCTGTGTCTTAGGAACTTGTGAGAGAACAGACACGGCGTGGAGAACACACAGGTAGATAGGAAAGCCTACTAGACGAGGACTGGCTGTTGTCCATCCAGGTGTCAGCTGCAGCGACTGAAGCCAAGCTTAGGAATACACCTAATGCCCTAAGGGCTGACGTGAGAAATCTGCCACAGGATGCATCTGAGAGGCAAAAGCTTGTCTGAGGATACCTGTGGCAACCTTACTGTTTTTATGGCAGTAAAGATGAAACGTTTTGTCAAAATTAGGTAAGCTGAGAGCTGGAGCTGTGAATTTTAAGGCTTCATAGGAGGTTAATGCCTCTGGAGTTCAGGCAATGGGCTCTGGGGTGGAATCTGGGAGGAGGCACGGCAACAGTTAGCAAAAGAAGGAATCGTTCCCATGGTTGCCAGGTATCCCTAAAAAGTGACATAACTGTCTCCCTGCCCCCCACCCCATTTAGGGGAGAGAGCTGGACAAAACTGACTCAAGGCATTTTGGGGGTGAGCTTTCGAATACCCTAAGACCTCTCCTGTCCTAAGAAGGTAACAGTTGTTTAAAACCACTGAAGTTTAGACTCAGTCGGCTAACGCTTTCGGGAAAATGAGGGAGCCTGTAAGAACGCCTGCCCTGCGTGCTTGGGTTACAGAGTAAAAGGTCATTAACGTGCTGAACAAGAACGGAGCCTTGGGTAATGGATACGTTGTAAGGGCTTGGGAAGACATTCAGGGTGACTCATAATATCCCTGAGATAGGCAAGTCCCGGTTAACTGTCTCCCTCTAAATATAAATGCAGAAAGAAATTGTGAGTCAGGATGGGATGGCATTGAAAAGGAAGCTGAGTGGAAGTCAATTACTGTAAACTAGGCTGTATCAGCAGGAATTGAGGTAAGAATAGTTGCTGGGTTAGGGACTATAGGGCGTTGGGGGGATTACAAAAGACTTTATGGCTCTCAGGTTTTTTACACACTGATAGAGTTGATTTCCATAGGCGTCAAATTTACCTGCTTTTTCACTGGTAAGATTGGAGTGTTGCAAGGTGAAGAAGTAAAGACAAGGGCACCCTGCTGCAAAAGAGTCTATTATAAGTTCAACTCCTTGCTCTGCATCTCTGGAGAAAGGATGGGAGGCTACTGATGGAAACTTTTTTTTTTTTTTTTTTCCCCAAGTAATGTATGTGGGCTCTGCACTCAGTAACAGTCCAACTTCACTTGCATTATGTGGCTAAGAGACTAATTGGGGCATCTTTAAAAGGTTTATCCTCTTCCGAGGAATTTAAATTAAGATGAGTTTCCAATAAAGAAAGTAGGAGACTTGGGGTTTGGTCTGAGGGCTGGTCAGAAATAAAAACGCCTTTGTTGTTACATTTCATAGTGGCATCAAATTTACATAACACATCTCTACCAAATAGATGTAGTAGTGGTAAGGAATTAGAACTAGAAAGTCATGACGGTGTTAAGGGGTCCCAAGGATATTGGGCTGGGCTGAGATTTAGGCAATGAAATAGGTAGCCTAGAGATTCTGACAGCTTGAATAGAATCAGAGGTGACAGGTAGCGATAAATATTCTGAATGAATGGTAGAGAAAGTAATACCAGTGTCAATTTAAAAATTCAGTTCCCAATTTTCTATTTTTAATTTAATGGTGGACTCTGGGTGCGACTGAGGATGAGCTGATCCTGTCAATTGAGGGAGAATTTTCCCACAGAAGGAGAAGACTAGACCTTCTAGGGGCGCTGGAGCCTAGGGCGATTGTTTTTTAAATTTCCTTTCTCTTAAGTGTAGGACAATTATTTTCCCACTGTCTTTTTCTTACAGTATCTGCAAATGTCTGGAAGCAAATAGAAAGGGCTCTTAATGAACTCTGAGTTGCTCTTAGAGTTCCAGTTTTGTCTCTAAAGATTCAAGTAGCAGAGTGAGATTGTTGATTTTATCTCCCCCCGCCCCCATCCCGTATTCGTCCTGCAAGCTGTTTTAAAAAAATTGAGTAGTGTTTCTGTTGTTATTCTATTAACTTGTAGGTTGGCTGGCCCTTCCACCTACAATATTTTGAATTTGCCTCTATATAAAGGAGAATATTTCCTAGGAGGGTGGAAATCAAATAGTCCTGTGTTCTGGAGCTTCGAGGTTTAATCAGCTAGTGTGCTTCTGAAAAATGTGCTAAAGCATTAGGAAAGGCCTTCAATGCTCTCCTTTAGGAGCACACAATTCAACCTTAGACCAACTCACTGGAGTGGGGAAATCGTCTACTAGTGCTCTCATCAGTCCCTGAATATGAACCTCCAACTGAGCCATTTCCTGGACATTTGCAGGAGGGCCTGGGAGAATTTCTGGCCCTCTGTTTACTGTGTGAAGAGGGTTTTCTCCTAGTGATGTCTGGCTTGTCCGATAACTCCAGTGGAATCATGGGTGAGAAGAGTGTTCCTCAGCAGACAATCGGTCTCTGTGAGTAGCGTTTTGAATGGCCACTAACCTTCCTAGTTCCTCTCTAAATTTGGTGGGATCTTATGGAAGTGGAGGTAAAAGGGCTTTATAATGTAAAAGACCTGCTGTCCAGGGTACATGAATTCTCTGTGGTGGGGATTCTAGGATCCATCCACAAAGAGCATTGCATACAAAGGCCTGAAACTGCAGGGCCTGATTACAGAGCCCTAGAAGCAGGAGCTGTCGTCAGGGACAGCACAGGTAGCCTTATCTCTTATGCCAGGTGCTTCTGCCACATTCACCTCCTAACATTCAGGATTTATATAAATAACCTGTCCACCCTGGACCCGGAGGCCAGGCCAGTGCTTTCCATAGATCGCCTAGGAGAAAAGAAGTTAAAACAGGTAGCTGCGTGTTTACAGGACTTTTTGGGGGGGGAAGTTGGAGGAGTTTGGGTAGCGGAGGAAATTTGTTGAGAAGTAGGAGCTGGATTTCGCAAAAGGGAATTTAGACTTGGTGTCCCGAGATCCAAAAGATTTGCTGGAGGAGCAGAGACAGGGACTTGGGGAGGAAGGGGTACATAAGAAGGTGGAGAAGGGGAATGGATTTTAATTTTTATTACTTTTGTTCAAAGCCTAATCTCTGTTCTTTCATCTTGGTAAGGGAATCCTGATGGCTAATAGTTATACTCCCTTGAGTTCTCTTTTCAATTAGATCTTCCATGACATACCAGTAAGACAGCTGTTTAGTATGAGAACTCTCTAAACTTTTGAAAAATATAGACATTTTTCCCAATTCAAAAGATCCATTGTCTGGACATTAACAAAAGGGCTCTCCATTCATATATTCATTCCAATGGTGACTCAATCCAACAAGACTTGTATGCAACATCCCAGGCTTAGAGTAAATCTTTACCATGTGTGCAACAGGTGTCGCTGAGTGGTTGCAGATAAGCAGCCTTCAGGACCTAAGAGTTTAGTCCCAGAGTTGTCACAGGTGGTAAGAATGGTGGAGTGAAAATGAGTTTTTCGTCTGTCAGGGGAACGTAAGATGCTTCCTGTGACAAGGGGCTCACGTTATTGGAATGGTACCTTTCCAGCACTAGCAAAACAGCAAAAGTTTAGACTAAAGGCCCGTTATAGACTGGGACCCCTTATGACAAACTTCCCTGAAATTTGTCCCTGGCACAGCCAGACAAAAAGAATGCTGCTTGTGACTTTGTGTCTTAAAATCTCTATCTATTTGACTGGCCAGTAGATGCACACCAGTATATGTACGTTCTAGAGGTGGAGGCCACATGGAATATTCTCATTGGTCATAAAGCCAAACTCTCAGGATATAGAACAAGATGAAAAGAAAACCTCATCCAGTTTTTACATAGAGGACCCACAGCAAATTTCATCTAAACAGATGCCGGTCTGGTGAGAACCGTGAACTCACCAGTTCGTGAAACCAGCTCTAACAAATAGGCTTACAGGAAATTTGCTTGTGTTCTATCCTACAATTTCCCTCCTTAGGGAATGACAGAGACAAAAGAAAAGCAGGACCATACCCAGGAGGAACAGGATCAATAGAAAACAAGAGAACTCATATCAAATCTTACCAGAATCTCTATACCCAAAGAACTAGTTCATAGCAACATGGTCTCTGCCAGTGTAAATTTAGAAGAAATATCACTCTTGCTTCTACCAGACAGTGCCAGCGAAGACCTGGGACACTGACATAGTACGAATGCTTACCTTCTGCCAACTCTGGCCAGAGGTCCCAGGATCTCTCAGCTGCAGCCACTTCAGAACGAGCAGTGTCCAGCCAGTGAAGAGCCCATGCTACGTGCCAAAACAATAGGGGAAGAAAATGTTTCCCTTCTTCCTTTACAGAATCTTTTGCTCGCCTAATAATACTTAGATACAGTTCACTTCTTATTTTTCAAATTATTTAACATTCACTTCATTTACTTTGTCATTATTATTTTTTTAAAGATAAGTTTAAGACTTTTAAGACTTTTTTTTAAAAAAGATCAGTTTAATGTTCACAACAAAATTGAGGGGAAGATACAGAGATTGTCTATATACCTCTACCCCCACAAATCCATAGCCTCCCTCCTTTATGAACATCCCCACCAGAGTGATAATTTGTTATAATTGAAGATCCTACTGTGTTTCCCCCAAAATAAGACCGGGTCTTATATTAATTTTTGCTCCAAAAGATGCAATTAGGGCTTATGTTCAGGGGATGTCCTCCTGAAAAATCATGCCAGGGATTATTTTCCACTTACGTCTTATTTTCAGGGAAACATGGTATGTTGACACATTAGTTTGTTTCACTCTTGGTATTTTTCCCTCCTTTGTTAAATGATTGATTCATTTATTTCAGACTCTCTAGTATAATAATGAAAGTACAGTTGACCCCTGAACAATGCAGGAATTCGGGGCATCGACCAACCACAGAGCTGAAAATCCTCATATAACCTAAGTGAGTCCTCTGCATATGCAGATTTCCAACCATGGATCAAAAATAAATTTTACTCTTGAACAACAAGGGTTTGAACTGTGCAGATCCACTTAACTGCAGATTTAAAACATCCACATATAAGTGGACCCGCACAATTCAAACCTGTATTGTTCCAGGGTCAACTGTATTTAGAGCTATAAAATTTCCTTTATATTCAGCATTGTCCATATCAAATATAATATATGTACTATAATCATTTTATTTGATCTTTTTAAAAGTCAGTAATTACAGCCTGGATAGTCTAGATATGGGAACTATCTAGGACAGTGTTTTGTTTAACAGTTAATTTCAAATTGTTTGATTTATTTAGATAGATTTTTCTTATTAACTTCAAATTTTACTGTATTGCGAGCTTTTCTATAAGGCCAAATAAATCATCTTTACATTCTGATATCTCATAAAGGACAAACAAGATGGTATCAACACACTGTATTGTATTAAAGCTTTGTGGATAACGTGTGTGTGTGTTTGTGGATACACTTTATTATTATTTGCATCCTTATTCAATTAATGAGTGAGTGCTATCCTAAAGTTTCCCAATATTATTGCATTTTGTTTAATTTCTGTTATTATTTTTAATAACTGCTGTGGTTCATATAGTTAATATAAAGTCATTGGCTATATGAGCTCTTTTAGCAGTTATAAATTTTTTTCATCTCTGTGTATGTATCAAATCTCCTTTGTTATTAGTAGAAATGTTCTAGGTTTTATTCTTCTTATATGTGCTGATAATTTGTTCTTTCTTCCTTGGTGGGAGAGACCTGACCTTCCATCAGAGATTCAAAAGCAATTTATCTTCCTTGGATAACCAAGGTTATTTTCTGCTGCCTCTTGCTAGAGCAAGGAGATAGAAAAAAAGTGAACTAAAACATTAATCTTCAACTAGGGTATCTGTCTTGAAATGTCAACTTATTTCATACGTTTTCATTTCCCATGTAGGAGCAAATTCTGATATCACAAATATGAAGAATGAGAAAAATCAAGAAGGTTCAGACCTGGTTATTGGGCTTCTCTCATCTTTTTTTTTTTCTTTCTTTTTTTTTTTTGATAAAGCATTGATAATAGAGGGTATACACAAAACCTTTCTAGTTTTATAGTGATACCTATATTATACAATTTAAAAATGATAAATGCATATCAAAGATAATGAGTGTTCCTACTACTCTGAGGGACACTGAAATACTGAGCTAACAAAGAAACTGAAAATTTGCATCTTAAATAGCATTACACAGTAGCCAATTGATTTTGACTGGTGAAACAATATCAAAATTGGATTAAAGCAAAAGTATGTGCAAAACACTTGAAATACATTTTTCATCTTAACCTCATTGCATTACTCCACAGATAAACAATTTTTTCATATTGTTGGGTCCAGTTTTTATGATCTTTCTAAGTTTCACATTGCATTACATGTTCAATAATTCTTTTGAATAGAGAAGGAGTTTTATAACAATATATTATTTTGATTTTCATTATCAATCATTGGATTAATCCCTTATTAATGCTAAATCTACAGATTGTGGAGAAAACGTCTGAGTTATACATTTCTTTCTTTGCATGCTTAATCTAAAATCATATTCTCTGGTAGACTAATCTTTAAAGAATCATTTATCCTAAAAAGAAAACTGTAGATAGTTGTGGTTCCTGAATCAGTCCTTTTCCTCTAGGAGTTACTGTTAGTGTAAGTCATGTTCTCGAGAAATAATTATTTTTCTATTTTCTTAGCACTTTCATAGGGAAATTTGAAGGCTATTTGATAACATTTAAAAATATCTAGTTAAGATTAACTAATATATCAGAATGTTTTGTGATAAGCTATCATATTCTTGCTTCTTGTTTCCATGGTTTTTATCACCTTCCTCTATAGTGAATTTCAAAAGATGTCATATTGTATCTTTTTAATCTAATATCTGTTTAAAAGTTCATTATTATGGTGTTTTAGGTTAAATTTATTTGATTCATTAATCTGTATTTCCTAGAGTTCTCTTCTTGTGTAGACTTGTCAAAACTTCCTTTATGACAACTTGGTGGGTGTCATTCCACGATGACACTTATGCATATTGTATTTATCAGTTAAGTGCATAAAGATAGGATTAATTGTAATCATTGTAAAGACTCCCTTCAACTTTATGATTGAATAATATTTAAAAGAAGTATCAGATAAAGCAAGATTTGTCGAAATGCAATAATTTCATTTGAAATCTGTGTATGTGTGTTCTGTGCACAGACATTGATAAAGCTAACTTCATAAAATCAGAATGATGCTTAAGTAATTTGTCTGTACATTACAATGCTGAAAGAAAAAACAGAATCAGCGCAACCACTCACTGATAGTAATATTTTTATATCTGTTTCTACGAGTATGTGTATAGGTTATTATGTATAAAATATTCTGAATATTTTATAACCTATAATCAAAAATGTTAATTATAACTTTATGTTCCAATGAAGTGAACAACTTAAATTTACTTCAAAACTTGCACTTTGTCTTATAGTTCTCTTCTATTAAGAATCCTACTGTAGCTCACGAAGCTTAAGAGGAATTATGTATTTGTGTAACTGTGGGTCTGTGTGTGTGTGTTTAATATTATAATAATACTGTTATCTAGGTATAGAAATAGATATTTCAGTAGTGGTGCTTGTCAGAATAAGCGACTTTCTTTTTAAAAGGCTTTTTTCTTTCCCAAGATACTATTGCAATCAACCAAGTTGCAATTAACCCAGCAGCAGGAGAGAGTAGCTGAAGGCTTTCTTTAACCAGAGCTTACACTTCTAAAGTGATCTGTAGCTCTAGATTTCTTCATCTCATAGTGGGAGGCTGGGTCAGTTGCTTTTAATCAGTTACCTAATTATCCCAGCTAGGACCATATTTGTCCATGCCTTGCTTGTACCAGGGGGTTGAACATCTCAAGGCAAAACTGTCCCCCAGTATCTCTCTACAATCCTTTATTCTCTTACCTGGCTGCTGAGCACCGCCCTCAGTACCCTCTCTAGGACCTAAGGGTATGGAGGCACATTCCCAAGGTGACTTCCCTGCCTTTTCTCTTCACTTCAGAACATCTTTGTTCTTCAAGTAGGTGGCCCCAGCCAAGAAATTTATTTCCAATGACAGTATCTGCTTGTTACATCTTCTCACTGAGGCTCATTCTGATCACCCTATTTAATGCTGACACCAATGCTGCTTCCTGTCTTTATTTTTACAAAATTTATACAGCACTGACCAACCTCTTACTAAGCCTTATTTTTAACTATTAAGTATTTATTTCTTATTGTCTTCCTGCCTTCAGTGTATCTCACTTGAAATCGATTGTTCCCCCTTTTATATTCACTATATGCTAAGATCCCAGGAAATTCATGGCCATACACAGGGACTCAGTAAAATTAAGTGGATTACTGAATGAATCTTCTGTATTTTTTTTCTCTTTTCTCTTAAATCCAGTGCTGTTATTTCATGCTATCAGTTGGTGGCTGTGTTAAGAGACTGCTGACTGCAGGGGAGCTATGTGACTAGACGGAATGTTTTAGTTTCAGCATCTACCTCATAGGCTGAGCTTGCACCAACTGTTAAATGTTAGAGAAAACTTAAAAATGTGTAAAGCTTCATATCACTATTCTCACTTCTACGGTACTTTGACAGGCATTTAAATATTTAAGGCAAAACTTCCATTGAAATAAGAGTTTTAGAAACTGTTATATAATTTAAAGAAAATGTTCGGGACCAGCTTTAGGAAATCATAGTTGGGATACTTCGGGTTTAAGTTTGCACCTCAACCAGAAAGAGGAGACATATTTCACTGGGTCCTAAATTAACTGACTAGAAAAAAAGTCTATGCTGGAATTTATCACTCAGTATAATCAGAAATGATTTTTTTTTCTATAATAGCTATATTAGATTATTTTAAAGGTGCCAGTCATTCTGTTTGGTTTCATTTTTTAATAGTGTATTTCCTGGTTAAAAATTACTGTGGTGGCATAAACAATTCACAGCTAGTATACCTGTTATTCTTGGTAATTAAGTGTCAAAACTGTTTTTCTCCCATTTATTTTAGCTCAGATTCTAATTTGAAAAGGTGACTCAGTAAATAACATAACCTATAAATAACACTGGGAATAGTTTTAGAATAACAAGTCTCTGTATATCATGAGATTGTACTTTACTTTTAACCTTGTATTTTTGTAATGCTTTTGATCAAAGTGGCTGAAAAAGAAACTGTACAGATATGCTTAACCTAATTCCTCCAGAGACCGCCAGAGAAGAATTGCAGAGGAAGGAAAGACAGGTAGCTATTATCAACTTCATAGCTGCAGACAGGTTTAATATCCCTGTAGATAATGACTACACCACAAGCAACAGAGCCTGGGCTTTACAGACACCAATGTTAAGGCAAATCCACTTCTAACTCACGGTGAATAGGAAGACACCAAACTGGGCCAGCTGGGGGCGGAGAAGGAACTATGGCTACATATCCATTACATGGATCACCTCTGAAACAGACATATTGAAAGTCTGCTCACTTTCTCCAATTCCCTTCTCTGATTTTCTCTTAAACTGATTCTAATCAGGTTTTCTCCCCGTCTCTTTATTTCCCTCCTTCCATTCTGGTAATTCCATCTTAGTTTCCTTTGCTGGTTTCTGACCTTTCCCCAGCATTATAACATAATAGCAGCACTTGCACCTCTTCTGTTCTCTCTCTCTACTCAATCCTCAGTAATAGCCTCCTGCCTGGTGGTTACAATATCCTTCGATAGCTAACTACTCAAAACTCAGACACCTAACGGCTTATGGGACTTAGCTATCAAGCAGACATCTCAAACCAAAAGTATCCAGAACTCACTGCTGACATCCACCCACAGTATCTACTCCATCATCAGAGTTCTTTATCTGAGGAATACTGTATTTCCAGTTGCTCAGGCTACAACAGTGGTTTTCCTCCTTTCTTTCTTTCCTTCGTACCCTACAGGCACTGTGAGAAGAAATTCTTTCGGATCTACTTTGACAAATATTCCACCTTCAACCTCTCCTTACTTTCTTCATTGCTACAATCCTAGTCTGAGAGAAAATAATCTCTCATCTGCTGTATACTGCATGCAGCCTTTCTGATCCATCACAGCACTGTTGGAAAGGTCCTTTTAAACTGTAAATTACATCACTTTTGCTCTTCTCAAAAATCTCCAGTGCTTCTTGTTGCCATCAGGGTACAACTCAAAACCCTTCCAATGATCTCATTACATTTCTGACTTATTTTCTACACTGTACCCTTTGCTTCACTCTTCCCCAGCCACACCCGTCTCCTTTTTCTGTTTCTCAACTATGCTTTTATACTGGCACATTAGAGCCTTGTCACTGGCTGGAATGTTCCTTCCTCTAGATATGCAGAAAGACCTCTTTTTTGCCTCCTTCAAGTCTTTGCTCAAATACTACTTTATCAGTGAAGCTTTCCAAAACCATCACATATAAGTTTACAAACCATAACTGGCTACCCTTCAAGACTACTCTTTCACTTTCTTCCCCCATAGAATGTATCATATTAAAAGATACACTATAATGTATTTAAGATGAGCAGCTTTTATTTCTTCCCCAGCTAGAATATAGGACAGGTATGTTTGTCTACTTTATTTTTCATACCCTCCAGGTGCCAAACATATAGTGAACACTCAGTAAATATTTGTCAAATTAATGAATCAATTGTTATCTAGTAATTTATATTCTTATAAAACACTTATGGAATATTCACAAAAAGTGACCATATAGTAAGACCATAGAGAAAAGTCTTAATATTTAAAGACAGGAATTATAGGTACCATATTCTCTGATCATGATGTAAAAACATAATTAAAGTAAGGAAGATAAAGAAAAGAAACTTCACACATCAGGGAACTTAAAAGTCTCTACTAAACAACTATTTGCAAGGACAAAATTAAAATGGAAATGACAATAAAGAATCCTTTACTAGAGGATCAAAAAATTATTTAAGTATTAAATTCATCAGTTAAAAGAGGAATGAGTAAAGTTTGATAAATATGAAAGCAGAAATAAGTTAGTGAGAAAAATTAGATTTGATAAGCAAATTAAAGATTTGACTGTTTGAAAAATATAATTAAAAGATAAACAATGAGCTTCCATAAGCAATAAAAAACACAGAGGTAAATATATAATATCAGAAGTGTTTATGGAAATAGAACATATAGAGAAAATTATAAATGTCTAAAATAATATTTCAATCAAATTTGAAAACCTCTATGGGATTGATGAAGTTTAGAACATTTAAATGACTGTCACAGACTCAAAGATATACATAAAATCTCAATAGACCTACAATTATTATAAAATAATTGCAAAACTTATCAAAATCTAAGTACATAATAAAGATAATACCCAGAAAATTTCCATTTAATTACCTAATCTAAAAAGAACAAATTATTCTAATACTATTTAAACTTTTCCATAGAATAGATTAAAAAAGTAAGTTTCCAAAACTGTTTAACAAAACGTATGTTACACTAGAAGAACTGAAATAAAAAAATACTGGATATATTTTCTATAGGATACCGTTTTGTTGAACATGAATAAAGATTCATACATTCAACTTGCATCAAACATTTTTCAAGGCCAAAATACCACCAACCATGTCAAAATACAAATGGCTGGAGGGAAATGCAATATAATGCAACAGGCCATTAATATAACAAGAACACTTGCAGAAAAGAAATATAATAGGATCTCATTTATTGGTAAAATCAGGTAATTCTATTGAAACTATATAAGAAGATGTATAGCCAAAGAAAAGACTAGTAGTCACAGCTGCACAATTTATAATAGCTAATGAGTATAAATACCCCAATTGTTCATCAATAATAGAATACTAAATACTAGTTGTATATTTTTATAATGTGATACTACACATACAAATGAAAATGAAATACTGGTAGCTAGTTCTAAAAGCATGAATAGATTTCTCAAATATAAGATAAAGTATGATTCTATATAAAGTTAAAAATGAGGAAATAAAAATGTGCTGTGTTAGAAGTCAGACTAGGGTTGATGAAGGCAGGGAGTGGGTGATTCGGTTGGTGCATAAGGGGATTTCTGGATTGCTGGCTATTTCTTATTCATTTGATTTCTTTGGTTGCACAAAAATTTCAACTTATGGATAATTTATATTGAGCTGAGTACTTATATGTTCACTTTTCTAAGTATACATATGCTTTATATCAATACAACATACACATAGGGCAAATAATACATACATCTTCAAGAATACACAAGAAACTGACCAGAGTTTTCTAAGTAATTTAAATGAAAGGGGAAATGGAGGGATATTTTAATTTTATTTGCACAGACTGTTTTTAATCATAAGCTTGCCCCCTTTATGTTTCAGACTTTTTTCTTGAAGAAATCTGAAACAATAATTTAAAAGAAAAATAAGTTGCCTTTTTGACTTGTCATTTCTCCAGATCAACCATTATGACTGGAGTATATGTTCTTTCCGATTTTTTTCTATGAACTTATGTATCTGTATTTTCGTAGAGAAATATATTAGTGTGAGGTGCTTTGAGGTATTCATACAGTATTTATGATGTTTCTTTCTCACTCGCTCTAGTATTCCAACAATTCATGTATCACATCTGAACCTTCAGTCTATGTCCTTTCCCCCTTCCTTATCCTACTTGAATTCCTTGACTGTATGAGCTATAGAAATAGATCACCAGGGTTTGAGACTTAGCCGGATCATCTGTAAGTTTAAGATACTAGCCACATACCCTAAACTTTCTGTGCCTCAATTCCCTCATCTGTAAAAATGGGGAAATGCAATGTCTACCTCATAGGGCTGTTATTGGATTTAAATGAGTGAATGATTGTAAAAAGCTTAGAATAATACCTGGCACATTGTAAAGATATGTAAGTTACTGCTACATAAAAATCTATTATAATAATTACCAGACAAATACCCGCAAAATCTTGACCCCTATCTCATGGTACGTACTTTGCAAAATATTAACTCTGGATAAATCTAACTCGGACCACCTTAGTCCAGCTAAGGGTGGTGGCCAAGAAAAAGAAATTGCTGGGTAATCTCACTTTTCAGTTCATGATCACTAAATTCACTGCACTTTTAGGTTTTTACACAGTCTTACCTTTCTTGTCCATTTGCTCTCCCAGTCTCTTACATGTTAATCTCCTGAATTAGCCTCTTTCTTAAAAATGCCTAATATCTCATTTTCTTTTCTCACACTCAGCTGCTGACATTTTTCCCTTTTCACTGAGAACACGGAATAAACTATATGAAATTCTGCAGCACCCAATTCCCACTTATGTGCATTTGTGCTCATATAATCTGCTTTTCTCCTCTTACAAGGTAGAGCTGTCCTTATTTGTAGCTAAGGCCGACCTTTCCTTTTATTCATTTAGCCCTACCTTCTTGTATCACTTTTATCTCTACCCTGGACCATTCTATTCAGCACACAAATACACTTTTATTACCTCCATTTTAAATATCACACATAACAAAACCACTCCCATTCTCAAAAGCTACCCCATTACCTCTTTGAAAATACTCAAACTTCCATTCTACCTTAAATTCTTCCAATATTTTTTCCCCTCAACATTTACCAAGACCCCCAATACCCTCTGTATTAATTCTCAGAGTAGTTAATTCCCAGATAGGAGGTTATGCAGTCTACTAACGACATTTGACATTATGGGTCATTCTGTCCTTCTTGAAACAATATATCTGCTTATGGCACATCACCATATCTTGATTCTACTATCCACTGGCTACTTCTACGGTTTTAAAAATGTGTCCTCCCCCCCACCCATCTCATAAAGCCAGAATCTAAACATTGAACTGACCCAGAGCCCAGTCCTATTACTGTTTCTCTTTTATATCTGTACAAAATCCCTAGCTGACCTTAATGTACTCTCACAGCTTTACATTGTAATATGTTACTAACTTCCAAATTTATACCTACATTCAGACAAATCTTCTCCTCTGAAATCAGATCCACATATTTCTAATTCACCACTTAAAATTTTATCTTAGTTATACAGTGGACATATATCAAAGTTAACGTATCCAAAACTGATCTCTCGACATAGCTCCAAAAACCAGCTCCTATAGCAGTCTTTCCCATCTCAGTAAAAGTCAACTAAAACTTTTCAGTTGCTCTGACCAAAATATCTTGAAGTTATCCTTACCTATTTTTCTGATATTCTTCACCTACTCCATTAGGAAATTGTAATTTTTTTCAACATTCAAAGGGATCCGGAGATACCTCCTTTCTACATTCTCAACGTCTCTTTCCTGGGTTGTTGCCGTTGCCTCCTAACTGGTCTGACCACTTCGGCTCTTTCTCCATTTCACAGTTTCAACATAGAAGAAAGAGTGGTTCTATTAAAATACAAGGCATAGTTTCATCCCCCTGCGAAAGTACCTGCATGAACCATTTATTTCACTCGGGTTAAATGCCTAATTCCCTACAATAGTTTATAAAGTTCTCCATGAGCTGGCCATCTGCGTGGCTGCATCTTCTGTTACTCTCCCACATGCTCACACTTTGCCCTTCACTTAACTCAAACATGTTAGGCACATTTCCATCTCAAGTTCTTTGCTCCCTCTAGTAATCTCTCTGTATGTGGAATCCTTCCCTCTCCCACATCCCTGTCCAGAAAGCGACAGACAACCCCCGTAGTTCCTTCAGGTTACTCAAGGAAATCTCTTCAGGAATACCCCTTGGTCAATTTCAACTTTCTCTGCCGAGAAAATGCAATTCTTGTCTGCTTTATAGTTTCTCTTATTAATCTATATACTTTATTCATTTTCTGGTTGTGTTGTTAGTTTTTCTCACTAGAATATAAGCTAAATGAGTAACATAATGATGACAACTAGAATAATGCCTGCCTATATATAGTAAGTACTTGTGTCAGCTGGGGTCATTGATGGAAGGACACAGAATGAACACCGGAATCTAGTCATTGAAGTGAATTATCATTCGTAAAAGGGTCAACTGGAGGGAGAAAAAGAGTGCTGTAGAGAATACCATCTCTTTGGAGCTGTGGCATAGGTATTGAACTATAGCCAAGCTCCTGGGAGAGATTCTGCAAGGAGGGAGCAAAGAGAATACATCATTTGATTGCACGCTCTTTTCTCTCTCTGGTAACACACAGGCTTCATTGCTCATTTCCAACAAGAAGCTCCATGGCAAGATGCAGTGGAGCGAGATCTATAGAGTAAATTGAAGATAAATAGCACAGCATATATTACAATGTTTCCCTGAAAATAAGCCCCAGTTAAGATCATCAGCCAGACGGACTCATTTAGTATGTCATGGCGATGTTCCAGAAGAAGATGACATGACTGCATTTGAATAAATGTAGATTGTTGTACATGAAAACATAAGACACACCCTGAAATATGCCCTAATGCATATTTTGGAGCAAAAATTAACATAAGACCCAGTCTTATTTTAGGGGAAACACGGTAGTAATGGTGACGAATGCCTCTGTGAATATTTGGGTAAATGCCAGTGACACAAAATTAACCCTATTTTCTGATAACTAATTAGTAAGCGCAAGGAAATGTATGTATTAACACGGATACTGCAATATGGTGTTAGAAAAAACAAAACTCCTACTATCATACCACCAACAATGTATAAACTAGCACTCTCCCACCAATCATATCATCAAAGATACATTTTGATACTGCATTAGTTTCCCACTGCTACTACAACAAAATGATTCTGTAGAACAGCTGTCAAACAATGGTGAATGGGAACTGGAATATAAACACTCCAGTTTCCTTGCCCCTCAAGCGAGATCTTAGATTTGATCTAAACTATTTCCTAGAAGTCCTCACCGGTGGGAAGCCCAGGTGGCCACAGTGACAGAGTGCTCATTAATGTAAATTGTGCTCCCTATTCTTCCATGTCTCACTTGCCTTTTTCCCTAGAGGTGTTTTTTTTTTTTTTTCAGATTCATCCCAAATCACACTCAAATCTTTGTCTCAAGATATGCCAAATAGGTGTTTCTTCAAGCAAGTGTAATTCATTATTCCTAACATGGCAGTGTGGGTGGGGGAGGGGTCTCCAGAATCACTTATATAACATTTTCTTTGTTTATATTTACACAGATGGTAACATAGAACAATAAATACAGCTTTGTTGTTGCTATTAGTTCAATGCTATCGAATGAGAGTTGGCCTGACAATGTAAGACCCTGCTTTCTCACCTTCTTTCTACTATGACCTTCCTTTTACATTGAGAAAGTACATTAGCTCGGTTTCTAAAAGAAATAAAAATAAAAGTGCCTAGGCTCCTTCTAAACTAAAATTGCTCATGACCCCTTTTCAGGTTATTTGAAACTAAAAGGAAAATATTACATTTAAATCATATTAAACAATTAAAATGTTGTATATAAACGATCTTGATTTTGAAATGCTTTTCCTTACAGATCAGTAAGTCGAATGATGTCTACTTTTTTTTTCTTGATAAAAATCCACACTCAGTTTTTAAATTATTATATCATATATTATATGGATTCTATATAGATAGGACATAGCAAAATATAAGTTTTCTGTATAATATATAGTATGCCAAAAAATCTGTTGTAGAGATGAGTATTATTGCAGTATAGTGTTGCAAATTTAAACCAATAGCTTAATATCATAAACAAAATTAAGTTCATTAATTCAAAAATCATTACATAAATATGATTTAAAATACCACTGGTTAATTTTGCCAATATAAACATGTTTCCTCTCAAATTACATCTTCCTTTTTCAGCTACTCATATTCATCTTAACTATTACAGTCATTACTAACATATTGGGATTTAAAATTGCATTTCTGAGTACAACCCAACTAGTATTGTTTTATTAAGATAAAAATAAAATGTTAAAATAATGCAATTCCTAATGTAGTATGTGGAAATTATCTAGCCTAGTGTTTAACTCCATTCAAGATAGTTTGGGTACTTTAAATTAGACTCTATCATTAATTAAATTGAATTTTTATCTGTGAAATGATAAAATGATAAAATTTTTATCTCTAATCCACCTACAAAAGCAGGGTTTACTTTTTTTCTTCAAACCATTGTTTATCAGATCAAAGAGACTTGATATATCTTTGATTAAAAATAGAATAGTTCTTTGCAGATAACTAGTTTACCTTTTGAAGATTTTTTAAACTCATAAGATAAATTAATAATTAAAGAAGTCTAGATGACAAATATCAATTCTTCGTAAAAAGATACTTAAAATATGAACAGCATTAAAAATGTATAAGTGCAAGAATATGATGTTTAGCTTTCTTAAGTTGAACTTGGCTTTTATTTTTGTGTAATACAATAATGAAACAAATTATCTAGACTGTAAAGTGTATTGTAATCAGGAGGTAAGACAAAGATGTTTTCTCCACATAAGTTTCCTAATTTTGGTAGATATTTTCTTTACTACTTTATTTCTCCTAGTTTTTGGAAAATCAATGGATATAATGGGAGGCTTGGAACTTAAAATTATATCTAGAGACATGTATGTGTTCAACTCATATAATATAAACATATATAAATGTATTGATATATTTATATAGTGCATTCTTCCCATGCGTATTCTTAAGTGAACCATGAATCAATAATTTTTTTAAAAGGACAGTTCATTTATAAAGGAAAAAGAAGAACATTCTAATGAGAATTTAGGTAATTACTTCCCATATACACATGATTTGAACTAGATAACAAATCACTGTTTGGTATCATATAAACAGTGCTAGATTTTAACACAAATCCATCCAATCCATCCAATTGGCACAAAATATCCAAAGCATCTATTTGTACTTCATGCATTGATTATACTATTCCTCAATCAACAGCTCCGTTTTTCAGAGTAACATTATTTTTGTAGAAAAAAATATATCACTTTATTGTACTCCTAATAATACCTAGTTCAGTAAGTTTCCTTTGAGGTCATAGTGTCTCTAAAACTATAATTTTGGCTGAGTAAGCAAACAGCAATGTAGTACAGCTGCTCTGTTACAACCATACCTGTGCATTGTAAAAGCTTAAATTAATCGAATAGTAGTGATTTAGCTTTAGAAATATGGAGTAAAATCAGATAATTAACAAAGTTATAGAAGAGAGAATCAGTGAAACCGAGGATTTATGATTCCCCTGGAATGAGGGCTACCAGTTAATTTCCTACTTTGTAGACTCTGGGCCTAATTCTAAGACATTTAAAAACACAGGAGAGTAATAAAGAAAAAGTATTATCTAGGTACAGTATGCAATCTGCTTTGGAAAAACATTTACAGAAATAAGAAATTGTGTCAGTGTTTTATCCTATTTGAGGGTATAGAAATTCAAGAACGTCATATACTATGAGGTGAAAAATAGTGGAAGAAAAGAAATAAATAAAAAATGATGGATTTATCTAACCTATGACTATCAGGAAATGGGTTGAGCAGCCTACATGAAACAAATCATCCTTGTGTTCTGCTTACAAAGGCCATACATATCCATGCAATCGATTTTGTTTTGTGTGCATAACCTGGTGGCAGTGTGGATGGAGGCCCACGCCTGACAAATGTGGGGCTGCAAAAGCCAGGCCCTGTGCATCAAGGCACGACAAAATCAAGCTGAGACACACCTGTTTGTCTAGCTTCTTTTTCTGTCCTGTTTGGCTTCCGTCACCCCTTTGCCCATTTTACCTGAGAGCACTGTTTCAAGAAATCATTTACATAAAATGTCCCTTTTAGTCTCTGATTCTTTGGAATCATATCTCAGAAAATCCATGAGAGGAAATTAAACATTAGAAGTATATACATTGTATGGATTCCAAAGTCAATAGTGATTAATGATTTGAAGGATATTCTTTTATTTTTTCCTTTGGATATATCATCAAATATTTGGATATTTCTTTCAAAATTAGTTACACTGCTTAATAACAGGAGTTTGATGTAGTTTAAAAAATATACATTTTAGTTTTAGAATAGTCTTAGATTTACAGAAACATTCTGAAGCTTGTACAGAGTTCCCATATACTCCACAATCTCTCCTCAGTAAGATGTTAACTTAATTCCGGTATTTCTCCAGCTATTCTGGCTTTCATTTGATTAGCATGGCACATCTTTCTAGATACTTTTAATTTTGACCTACCTGAGTCTTTACGTTTAAAGTGGAAATCTTGTAGGCAACATATAATTGGTTTATATTTTTTATCCACTTGACAGTTTGTCCTTTTCAATGGTATATTTATACCATGTGCACTTACAGTGTTTGTAACATATTTATTCAAATTGCTCCCTGCTTTTGTTCTCTTTTTACTGTCCTCTCTGGTTTTAATTGAGCGTTTAGTATGTTTCCATTTAACTCCTATCTTAGTGTATCAATTATACTTTTTATTTACATTTTCAGTTGTTGTCCTAGAGTTTATAGTATGTATTTTAACTAATCTAAGTCCAGCTTCCAGTAATTCTGTATGACTGTCACTTTGCATGTAGAGCAAGGACCCTGTGAGAGAATATTCCCTATTCATCTCACCTGCTGTGACACTGCTGTTACTCATTTCATTTACTCATATGCTGCAATTACTCAGTGTATTCTTACTATTAATACTTTATTAAACACTTATCTTTTATATTAAGAAAAATGGTGGATTTTAGTTTAATTACATTTAATCCTTTTCCAGTGTTCTTCCTTTATTTATATAACTGACTTTCTGACCTACATCATTTTCTTCCTCTCTGAAAAACAACCTTTCTTGCAGGGAAGTTTTCCTGGTAATATTTTTTTTTTTTTTTTTTTTTTGTGAGAGATTTTATCCTTCCTATATAATTTCATTATAATTAGATTAAGGTATTTTCCTTTCAACACTTTAACTCACTCCAGTCTTTTATTTCATGGTGTAAGGCAAGATAGCCACTGTGATTCCTATTCCTGTTCTGTAGTTAACATGCCCCCATTTCTTTCAAAATTGTTGTTTCCTTTCATTTTCTCCCTATTAGAAACAATATGCCTAGATAAAGATCTTTTTGTTTGTTTTATGTGTGTATCTTGCTTTATGTTTTCTGAACTTACTGACTCTGAAATTTGGTATTTGCCATTAATTTAGAAAGTCCTCAGTTGTTATTTAAGAAAACTTCCTCTGCTGTTTTCTCTTTTCCTCTTGCTGTTTTCTAATTGAGCATACCTGACACCTTTATTGTTCCGTAATTCTTGGATATCCTGTTGTTGTTGTTTTCATCCTTTTTCATATCAGTGTGGGCAGTTTTTACTCACTTTTCAACCGGATTGATTCTGTTAAGCTTACTGACCATTAAAAGTATTTGTCATTTTTATTACAGTGTTTTTGATAACTGGCATTTTTATTTGTCTCTTTCTTAGAATTTTCACCTCTCTACTTTCATTACCCTTGCATTCATGCATGTTGAACTACTTTTTCCACTAGAGCACTTAATATATTAATCATTTATTTTAAATTCCTACATCTGTGTTGTATCTGAGTCTGCTTCTGATGAATGCTGTCTCTTCAGACTATGTTTTCTTTTGACTTTTGTCATGCCTTGTGACCTTATAATTTTTTACTGAAAGTTAGATGTGGTGTATCATTAATGGCTACTGAGGCAAATAGGTCTTTAGTGTGAGCTTGCTAGTCTGGCTAAGAGCTGGGCTGTGTTTAATACTTGCTATAGCTCTAGGTGTCAGGTTTCACATTACCCTACCATCCTTGCATTGTCTTGCCTCTCGACTTTGGGGACACCTCAAAAGGAGTCTGTATTTAGTTGCTTTTTAGCTATAATCCTGGAATTATAATTCTGGAATCTTAAATTATAATGAAGTAGAAATATTGGAGTCAAGCAAAGGAAAATATGATTAAGAATGTAGAGGAATAGTTTTGTACATATTAATGTAAATTTGAAAACTGTTGCCTAGGTAAACCCCAACAAAAGGGTTAAAATAAGTGTTGACAAACATGTTTATGATGTAAAACAATAAATGGTTTAGGAGAATAAAGGTTATCCTGATGGTTTGAATAAATATCAAGGAACTTAAAGTTAAAATAAATTAAGCAAATGTATTAGAATGTGCAATGTGATTATAGGTAGATGTTGGGACATATTAAACACACTTAGACATAAAAATGAAAGAAATTATTAAAAAACTTTATATTGAATTTCAAAACATTAAATTGATAGTGTTTTCCCACCAAATTTGTTTCTTTTTTAGAGCTAATTTTCATCCAAAGATATTTTATAATTGTTTACTATTTCAAAAACCAAATATAGATTCTAAAAATATGTGACTAGCCCTTAAGGAGCAACCAATTGGGAAAACAAAGTGCTATAAATACACTAGACACATACATAAATCATAAATAATAATCACAAATACTCATATAGTTGTCTGAATGGACATGGATAACTGTGGGGAGAGAGAATGTATCTGCATGTAGATTTGACTGTGTTACAGACTGAATTTAAATATGACTTTAATTTGCAGTCTAACTTTTCATTCAAAAGGATGCTGTACTCTAATTGATAGTTGCAATCATAGATTAGGATGGTCTGAAGTTGTAATGTAAAATATTTTTGACATTAATGTTTAAAAATGTCCACATTGTGTTATTTCATTATTGCTAAGAGTATGACAGAATAAAACTAACCAAGAAATAAAACAAAATAATCATTAGTTATGTTGAAAGGCATTCAGAATAATGTATTTGATAGTACAGGGAAGGGAAAAAAGCACATTTAAAGAAGGTCATTATTACTAGTGGCAAAAGAGAAACAGCGAGAGCTTTGACTGCCTATTTGAGGATTTGGTGTGAAAAAAGACCCATATCAAACTTTATTGACACAAATTTGTAAATATGTTGTGTCTTTCTGAGTATGAAGCACCCATCTAAGCACTGAGACAAAGGAGTTCCATTCAGACCACACACATTGTTCATTTACAACCTGTGTTTCTCACACAACAGGGCATATATGTATAAGTACATTCTGGAACTTCAGACTGAGAATGCCAAAAACATTGAAGAGTTTTTAACTTTAAGAGAAAAAATAGGTTGAATTTAACCTGATATGAGACTATTGACTTCAGGGTTAGATTGATGCTTTCTTAAAATATTTCTTTGGTAATTTAGAATAGTTATTTAGCTGCCCTTTACATTGATTTCAGAAGAGTATATTTTAGTAAAAATAGTTTATCTTAATTTGTTTCAGAGATACAACCATAGTATAAGGAGAAAACTAGGTAGATAAACAATAATTTGATATTTCACTGAAAATCATTATACTTTAGAGATAAAAAGCATTCAGTTCCATGAAGGATATCTGTAATATTCAAAACTCATGTATCTATTTGAATAAGATAGTTCTATTTAATCTGTCTACTATCAATAACTTATATGAAGCTTAAGAGAGTGATGTCATAAAAATGGTGGTGAGCCTCTGGAAATCTCCCCTGGAATTTACAACAAATTGGACAAGTCTTAACTCCACAAAGGACTCCCTGCGCAGCAGACAGGCAAGACTAAGAGGCGCACTACTGAAATCACCTAAAGGTGGGCAAATTGGGCAAGCGGGTGAGGAGGGAAGGGAGAAGTGCGCAGATGGGGCCAAGCAGGAGCTGGACGCAGACCTAGCTCAGTGCTCCGAGCTCGCTGCATCCCAGAACTACCAAGCTGCAGGACAGGGAAGAACTTGGACTGCTAGACCTCCATTTATGGCCCACAGGGCTGAGGGGACAGCATATAACATGGCTGAACCCAGCACTCATGGCAGAGACCTCAGAGCAAACAATGCGGGAAGAAAGCTGAAAACGGTGGTTTAAGCCCTCACTGCTGAGCAGAGAATGGAAGCCTTAGGCACTGAGACTAGCCGCCCCCTCCCTACCCTCCCTGAGCTCGCCCTGCCCCCACCTGCTCAGTGCTAGAAGGAGAACAGTAGCAGTGTCAGATCAAAAGAACAGAATATTTGCAGTTCTGAGGACTGGTCAACAGACATGGACTTGCAGCCAAACTACTTCTGGCAAAAGGGAGGGAGTCGTGGAAGGAGGACTGGCTGTGGTGGTGGTTGCCACCATTGCTCTGAGCCACCTCTCACAACCCACCCCCACACTGTCCCCACCTATCTGGGCAGATCCCACCAGGAGTAAACAGACCTGCTGAAACACACAAGCTCTGAATCTGCAGGAAGAGCTTTGGAACTTAAGAATTTCTCAACATCCCCCCACAGATGTGGCACTATATGATCCATGCAAACTGTTCACAAAGGAGAAGTCAGCCTTACAGGCAATCCCCCCATTCTGTGAGAAGTTGGAATAGTGCAGAGAAAATATAACACTACAGTGTGAGAGACAATAAAAGGCTGCAGAAGGAGAGAAAATAAAATATTCTACCAACACCTACTGGAAAACAAAAGAAATACCTCTTTCTATCAACCTGTTATAGAACCCACTCCTGTAGATGTCTAGGAAGAGAAATAATAAATCATTAAAGGCCATGAATAACCAAGGCAACAAGATAGCTCAGAAAGAAAATGAAAAGTATCCAGAAAATGAACTTAAAGATATCGAAATATGAGACTTAAATGGCAGAGATTTAAAGATTGCAGTTCTTAAATAACTCAACAAGATGCAAGAAAACACAGGTAGTTTAATGAATACAGAAACACAATCAAAGAACAAAACGAACATTTTACCAAAGAGATTGAAATTTAAAAAAAGAACCAAATAGAATTTCTGGAGATTAAGACCTCAATAAAAGAAATGAAAAATGAAATAGCCAGTTTAGGTAGTAGAGTTCACAAGATGGATGAAAGAATCAGTGACATCGAAAATAGAAATCTGGAAATGACATAAATGGAAGAAGAAAGAGACTTGAGACTTCAAAGAAATGAAAGAACTCTTCAAGAACTTTCTGACTCCATCAGAAAGAGCAATGTAAGAATAACGGGCATACCAGAAGGAGAAGAAAGAGAGAAGGGAAATGAGAATATATTCAAACAAATTGTCGATGAGAACTTCCCAAAATTGTGGACAGAACTGGATCCTCGAATCCAAGAAACAAATAGAACACCTAATTACCTCAACACCAACAGGCCTTCTCCAAAGCACATTGTATTGAAACTGTCAAAAATCAATGACAAAGAAAGAATCCTCAAGGCAGCCAGGGAAAAGAAGATGGTAACCAACAATGGAAAGCCCATTAGAATATCATCAGATTTTTCAGCAGACACTCTACAAGCCAGGAGGGTGTGGAACCAAATATTCAAACTATTGAAAGGGAGAAATTATGAGCCAAGAATAATATATCCAACAAAGATATCCTTTAGATATGAAGGAGGAATAAAGACCTTTCCAGACTTGCAGAAGCTGAGGGAATTTTCTAACACATGACCTACACTACAAGAAATACTGAAGGAGGCTATTCAACCAGCATCAATAGGGATAATTTGTGGCAACCAAAATATAAAAGGGGGGAGAGGAAAGGACTGAACCGGAATATGGGAATGGAGAACGTAAGCATGCTGAAGAAAATGGAAAACTCCAAGCATCAAACTTTCTTTTACATAAACTTAATGATAACTCTCAAAAAACAATCCAGAACTGAAATACATAATGTAATAAAAGAAGAAACAGAGGGAAAAATCATGGACTACCACCACACAGAAATAATAGACAACAACAAAAAGGCAAAGAAACAATGGAGACGCAGTCTTACAAGAAAACTAAAGATAGAATGACAGGAAATCCTCACATATCAATAATCACCCTAAGTGTAAATGGACTGAACTCACCAATATCAATAATCACCCTAAGTGTAAATGGACTGAACTCACCAATAAAAAGGCACAGAGTAGCAGTTTGAATCAACAAACTAAACCCACCCATATACTACATCCAAGAGACACACGTCAGATACAAGGATAAACATAGACTCAAAGTAAAAGGGTGGAAATTGACACTCCAAGCAAATAGTATCCAGAAAAAATCAGGTGTAGCTATAATGATATCAGATGAAACAGACTTCAGGATAAAAAAGGTAACAAGAGACAAATATTTACATTTCATAATAATAAAGGGTCTATACAACAAGAAGATATAACAGCAATATTTATGCCCACAATCAGGGAGCACCAAAATATACCGGCAACTACTAACAGAACTAAAGGGAGAAATTGACCAAAAAACAATTATAGTAGAGGACCTAAATACATCATTGACAGTGATAGATAGAACATCCAAACAGAAAATAAATAAAGAAATAGCAGTCCTAAATGACACATTAGATGAAATGGACGTAATTGACATATATAGAGCACTTCATCCTAAAACATCAGAGTATCCATTTTTTCTAGTGTACACGGAACATTCTCAAGGATAGACCATATATTGGGGACATAAAACTAGCCTCAGCAAATTTAAGAAGATTGAAATCATACCAAGCATATTATCTGATCACAAGGCTTTGAAATTGGATTACAACTGAAAAAAAAAGGGGGGGGCAGGTAAAACCACAGATATGTGGAGATTAAACAACACACTTAAAAAGAACGACATATTCAAAAACAAAGTAAGAGGAGCAATTAAGAGAGACACAGAAACAAATTAGAATGAAAATATATCCTACCACAATTTTGGGAATGCAACAAAAGCAGTTTTAAGAGGGAAATTTATATCACTCCAGGCCTATCCAAGAAACAAGAAAAATCCCAAACAAATAACCTCACTTTACACCTTAAAGAACTAGAAAAAGAACAAATTAAACTCAAGGTCAGCAGAAGAAAGGAAATAATAAAAATTAGAGCAGAACTAAATGAAATAGAAAACAAAAAGACAATAGAAAAAATTAATGTGACAAAGAGCTGGTTCTTTAAGAAGATTAATAAAATTGACAAACCCTTGGCTAGACTCACTAAGATAAAAAGATAAAAGCCACTAATAAACAAAATCAGAAATGAAAGAGAAGTTATCATGGATGCCACAGAAATACAACGGATCATCCAAGAATACTATGAAGGACTATATGCCACCAAATTCAATAACCTAGGAGAAATGGACAAGTTCTTAGAAACATAAAGCCTTCCTATGCTGAATCATGAAGAATTAGAAAATCTAGATAGACCGATCACCAGTAAGGAAATTTAATCAGTTATCCGAATCCTTCCCAAAAGCAAAAGTCTGGGTCCAGATTGCTTCAGTAGTGAATTCTACCAAACCTTCAAAGAGGATCTAATACCTGTCCTTCTCAAACTCTTCAAAAAAAAATTAAAGAAGATACAGTACTCCCTAACTCATTTTTTGAGGCCAACATTACCCTGATACCAAAACCTGGTAAGGTTAACACAAAAAAAGAAAAATAAAGACCAGTATCTCTTATGAATACAGTTGCAAAAATCCTTAACAAAATTCTAGCAAATCGAATGAAACAGTGCATTAAAAACATTATTCATCACGACTAAGTGGGGTTCATCCCAGGGGTACAAAGATGGTTCAACATACACAAATCCATCAATGTGATACACCACATAAACAAATTTAAGGACAAAAATAATGATTATATCAATTGGTGCAGAAAAAGCATTTCACAAGATTCAACATCCACTTATGATTTAAAAACTTAATAAAATAGGCATAGAAGGAAAATACCGTAACACAATAAAGGCCATATATGACAAACCCTCAGCTAATATCATAATTAACGGTAAAAAACTGAAGCTCTTTGCTCTACTTTCAGGAACACGACAGGGCTGTCCCCTATCATCTCTGCTTTTCAACATACTATTGGAAGTCCTACCCAGAGCAATCGGCAAGAGAAAGAAATAAAAGGCATCCAAATTGGGAATGAAGAATTTAAATTGTCACTCTTTGCATATGACATGATGCTATATATAGAAAACCCTAAAGACTCCACCAAAAACCTATTAGAAACTATAAACGAATATAGTAGTTGCCGCCTACAAAATCAACTGCATTGACTTTGTAAATGCAAATGCAAAAGTCACTTGCATTCCTATATACTAACAATGAAATCTCAGAAAAAAGAAATAAAAACAAACAAACAAACAAAAACAATTTGTTTTGCAATTGCAACAAAAAGAATAAAATACCTAGGAATAAACTTAACCAAGGATGTGAAAGACCTATATGCTGAAAACTATAAGACATTTTTAAAAGAAATTGAAGAAGACACAAAGAAATGGAGAGACATTCTGTGCTCATGGATTGGAAGGATCAACATAGTTAAAATGGCCCTATTACCCAAAGTTATATACAGGTTTAATGCAATCCCCATCAAAATCCCAATGTCATTTTTTAAAGAAATAGAACAAAAAATCATCAGATTTGTTTGGAACCACAAAAGACCCCGAATACCCAAAGCAATCCTAAGAAAAAAGAACAATGCTGGAGGTATCACACTCCCTGACTTTAGCTTCTACTACAGGGCAATATAATCAAAACAGCATGGTATTGGCAGAAAAACAGACATATAGACCAACGGAATAGAATCGAGAACCCAGAAATAAACCCACATAAGTTATGAATAGATAATGTTTGGCAAACAAGCCAAAAATATGCAATGGAGAAAAGAGAGCCTCTTCAATAAATGGTGCTTGTAGAATTGGAAAGCCACGTGCAAAAAATGAGACTGGACTATTATCTGTCGTCATGTACTGAAATTAATTCAAAATGGATCAAAGACTTACGTATAAGACCTGAAACAATAAACTACATACCAGAACAAATAGGTACTAAACTTATGGACATTGGGTTCAAAGAGAATTTTATGAATTTGACTCCAAAGGCAACGGAAGTAAAAGCTAAAATAAATAAATGGGACTATATCAAACTTAAAAGCTTCTGCATAGCAAAAGAAACCATCAACAAAATATAGAGGCAACCAACTGAATGGGAGAAGATTTCTGCAAACAGTGCCTCCGATAAGGGACTAATATCCAAAATATACAAGGAACTCATGCAACTCAACAACAACAACAACAAAAAAAAAAACAACCAAATTGAAAAATGGGCTGAGGACCTGAAGAGACATTTCTCCAAAGAGGATATACAAATGGCAAATAGACATATGAAAAAATGCTCACTAATTTTCAGAGAAATACAAATAAAAACCACAATAAGATATCACCTCACCTTGGTTAGAATGGTCATCATCAAGACAAATAGTAACAAGTGTTGGAGAGGCTGTGGAGAAAAAGGAACCCTCATACACTGTTGGTGGGAATGCAGACTGGTGCAGCCACTATGGAAATCATTGTGGAGATTTCTCAAAAAATTACAAATAGAATTACCATATGACCCAGCAATCCTTCTCCTAGGTATCTACCCAAAAAAATCTGAAAACATTTATCCATAAAGACAAGTGTGCTCCAATGTTCATTGCAGCTTAAAGTATGGTGCCCAAGACATGGAAACAACCAAAATGTCCTTCGATAGATGAATGGATAAAGAAGTTGTGGTATATATACACAATGGAATACTACTCTGCCATAAGAAAAGATGAAATAGTACCATTTATGACAGCATGGATGGATATTGAGATTATAATGCTAAGCGAAATAAGTCATATAGAAAAAGTTGTGAACCATATGATTTCCCTGATATGTGGCATGTAAATTGAAAACAACAAAAGAACAAGACAAACAACTGAAAGAACAAAAACTCATAGACACAGACAATAGTTTAGTGGTTACCAGAGGGTAAGGGGAGAGGGGTAGTAGATGAGGATAAAGGGGATCAAATATATGGTGATGGACAGAGAACTGACTCTGGGTGGTGAACACACAATGTGAGATACAGATAATGTATTACGGAATTGTACACCTGAAATCTGTGTAACTTTACTAACAATTGTTACCCCAATAAACTTTAAAGAAAAAAAATTAACATAGTACAAGTACTGTAAGTGGTTAAAAGAGTAAATAATATAATTACTACAATTACTACATGAAATAGATAAGAAATCCCTACCTGTTTATTTTAAATGCTGATTTTCAAAATAATCAGGAAATAGTGATACATAGATCTACTTAGGTAAAAGCAAAATAATCTTTTGCACAAGTTTAATACTTTGCACCTTTAACATACGTATAAGAGAGTACTGAGACAGCTCTATTTTACCTGTGTTAACAGAGAAGACTGCATTTTTGTTTTCAAGCGATAAGAATTTAAATATAGCCTCCAAAACCATCTTATGTTACTTTGACACGATAGATATATTACTGAAATTAAATGATGGATAAGCTGAAATATTTGGGAAATACAAATCATGGAAAAAGGAAAGTTCAAGGAAGTATTCAAAGTGAGATTAATTACTACGGCAATAAGAGTGGATTTTAAACATTTTAAATAAGTAGATCCGCAAAACATTTGGAAGTTCAGGATCACACAGTGTTTGACCTTAGAAACTGCACATGCTCATTCCTTATGGTATTTTCCATAAGGAGAAGAATTTTATATGAAGTAGATTTCCTATGAACGAACTTAATGTGGCATTAAGAAAAGGCCAATTCACTAACTATATTGTGACATAAAGGGTCATATGTTGTCGTAATTCACTGAGACATCTTCTGCCCAAGAACTCTGAAGGAGTAGGCCACTGAGATGGAAAATGCAGCATGTTGTCTGAGATGTGGAATAAGGGATGGAGGTCAAAGGGGATCTCTTTAATGATAATTACCTCTTGCATATTAGATACAATTAACTTTTTAACATAGAAGGTTTTGGATAGAAACCCCTTTTTGGTATAACTGCTGTTTTAACTTCAAACAAATAAGATTAATATGTAATAAAAAGTCACATTGTTGTTACGGTTTTAGGTGAAGACCCACTCATCAGTTTACTTGACACATCAGTGTTTTTTGTTGAGCCAAATGCTTCATTAAGAATAGCTAATGAGAACTGAAGGCAGCAAGATCTTGGCCCTTGTACCCCCATGGAAACATTAAACACAAAACTAGAGATGGGCCAAAATTTGGGAAATAGTCAGTGCTCTACAGCAACCAAGAAAATGCCCAATCAGGAAAAAGCCACATTCAAAATGATAGCTAAATTAGCTGTATTTTCACTGGCCCCTGCCCTAGCCCTGTGCAGCACAGCAAGGTCTGGGGAAGGTGGTGGCCTAGTTGCTAGTTTCCTCTCTTCTGCTGGAGGGAGCAGAGCAAACCTATCTGCAGTGTTCTAACCTGTGTGGGGCCTGCCTGAGAGATTGGTTTCTGTCTCACCTAATTCAGAACTCAGAGAAATCAGCGTAGCTGGGATTTCATGCTGAAAAAACCTGTAGGAAGTCCAAAACATTGCTTAGGAAAGTTGCTGGGAGCTACAGATCTGCAATCATCTGGGACAAATTGCTGTGGGGAGAGTAACAAAGAGAACTACCAAAGACCTGAGAAGAAGCATGGGTGAGTCTTTGGAAAATTAAGATATTTTAAAGTACCTGTGTACATGGGGAATTGAAAAAGGAATACATATAGGCCTGAGCCAAGGTGTGGTCAGAAAAGATGTGAGAAGAGTTTCAGTCTTTACACCAGGTTGATCCCAAGGCTGAGAACATGTCCTACCAATTAGTGAAATTCTTCTCTGGCACAAAGCTGGTTTGCAAAGACTGGGAGAGGGAGCTGTTCTTATCAAATGTCAATTTTCAACAAAAATCGCAAGGCATACATAGGAAAAGAAAATAAAGAAACAAAAATTGTTCCTGAAAAATTCAGAGGGGGCATTACTAGTGATTTTAAAGAAATTAGAGAAAGAATTATAATATAATACAATAAATATATGTAAACAAATTGAATAACCTAGATTATATGAACAAATTCCTGAAAAACATACAACCTACCCAGACTGAGTCATGAATAAAAAATCTTAATAGACCTGTAACTAGTGAAGAGATTAAGTCAACAATCTAAAACATCACAATGAAGAAAAACTTAGGACAAGATGGCTTCACTAAACAATTATACCAAACTTTTAAGAAAGAGTTAACACTAATACATATCAAAATATTCCAGAGATTCAAGAGGGAACATTTCTAACTCATTGTATGGGGCCAGCATTAGCCTGATACCAAAGCCATACTAAGACACACAAGAAAACTATAGACCAATGTCCCTGATAAATATTCATGTAAAACTCCAACAAAGATTGGAAAATTGTATAACATATTAAAAGTATTATACATCATGACCAAGTGGTATTTATTCCTGGAATGCAAAGATTGTTCAACATACTATAACACATTAGTAGACTAAAGGGAGAGGGGGGCATGCAATTATCTCAATTAATGAAGAAAAAACATTTGAAAAAATTCAAATAGTTTCATGATTAAACAGTTCACAAACAAGAAATTGCAGAATACTACCTCGATATAATAAAGGTCATACATGGAAAGTTCATATGTTACTCTAGTCAATAGTGAAAGAAAGTTTCCTTCTAAGATCAGGAAGAACAAAAGGAATCATGCTTTCACCACTTCTATTGAGCACATTATTGAATGTTCTGGCCAGATTAACTAATTCACAAATATCATTAATTCACAAATGATATGATCACATATATAGAAAAATCGATCAAGTTCACATACACGTAAACATAAACTATTAAAAACAACAAATTTAACAAAGTTGCAGGATACAAACATGTAGAATCAGTTCCATTTCTGTACATTAACAATGAAGAGTTAAAAAGGAAATTGAGAAATCAGTTTCACAAATAGAATCACAATAACATCAAAAATAATAAAACATTTAGGAATAAACTTAACCAAGGAGATGAAAGACTTGTACTCTAAAAAATACAAAATGTTGCTGAAATAAATTAAGACATAAATAAATGGAAACATCTCATGTCCATGGATTGGAATACTTGATATTGTTAATAAGTCAAAACTAGCCAAAGAAAGTTAAAAATTCAGTGCAATGACTATGAAAAGCCTAATGAAATTTTTCTTGCAAAAAGAGAAAAATTAATTTGGAATTTTAAGGAACATTGAATAATCAAAATTATCTTGAGAAAAATCATAAGATCTCACACTTTCTGATTTTGAAACATACTACAAAATTACAGGAATCAAAACAGTGTGGTACCGGCATGAAAGCAAGCACATAAAACAATGTGCCTGCTTTCATGCCGGCACCACACTGGAATAGAATAGAGAGACAAGAAATAAACTCACATATATGGTCAAATGATTTTCAAAGGTGCCTAGACTATTCGATATAGAAAGAACAGTTTTTTCAACAAATCATGCTGGGAAAACTGGATATCTACATGGTAAAAAAGTGTAGTTGAAGTCTTATCTTACACCATATACACAATTAACTCAAATGGATGAGACACCTAAATGTAAGAACTAAAACTATAAAAGTCTTAGAAGAAAATATAGGGAAAATGCTTTCTGACAGTGGAATCGTGAATGATTTCTTGGATATGACAACAAAAGCACAGGCAACAAAAGTAAAATAGATAAATTGAACTTCATCAAAATTAAAAACTCAAGCATAAGACACTATCAACAGAGTAAAAAGACAACGTACACAAGGGAATAAATATTTTCAAATCATATATCCGATGTGGGATTAATACCCAAAATATATGGAGCACTCCTAAAACTCAATGATAGCAACAAAAAAAAATTAATAATCCCATTTCAAAATTGGGCAAAGTAGTTGCATAGACATTTCTCCAAAGAATAATGTACAGATGGTGAATAAACACATGAAGAGATGCTCAACATAAATAATCATTAGTTAAATGCAAATCAAAACTACAGTGAGATGCTACATCACACCCTTTAGGTTGGTTATTATCAAAAGCACAGAAAATAGTGTTGGCTGAAATGTGGAGAAAATAAAACTCTTTGTATTAGTGATGGGAAGGTTAAATAGTGCAGCTGCTGTAGAAAAGAGTATGGTGGTTATGCAAAAATGAACAAACAAACAAAAATAGTATTACCATATAATTTAGCAATTCCACTACTGAGTATTAACCAAAAATATTTAAAGCAGGGACTCAAGAAGATACTTGTACACCAATGTTCACTGCAGCATTATTCTCAGGGGCCAAAAGGTGGAAACAACCCATATTTCCATTGATCTCTGAATGGATAAATGAAATGTGGTGTATATCTATGATAGAATATTCAGCCTTAAGAAAGAATGAAATTCTTGTAATGCTACAACATGGATAAATTTTGAGTATACATTATACTAAGTAAAATAAGCCAGATACAAATAAAATTATTATAGATTCTATTTATAAGAGATACCTAGAAGTCAAAGACAAGAAACAGAATAGTGGTTACCAGGGTCTTGGAGGAGAAAAAGATAAAAAAATATTGTTTGATGGTTATGGAGTTTCAGTTTGAGAAAATAAAAGAATTCTGGAAATGAATGGTGATGATGGTTGCATAGCAATGTAAATAAGGTAATACCACTAAATATTTAAAAATGGTAAATTTTATGTTTTATATATATATGCACACACACCCCCAATGGAAAAAAATAGAAATTAAATAAAATAGCTCCAAATTCAAGACTTCATAATTTTCTCTGGCTTTCTTATGAATGGTGGTCTTTTCAAATACTTAAAATTTCTGTAGGTTATTTATGTTTTAAACAAAATCAGTGGTAGAAGAACACTGAAACATTGCTATTATCTCTAAAATATTTTTCTCCAAATTCAACTCTTGATATCCCTCAGTTGTTTGCCCAAGTGTGAGCATTTCAACATAATTTTTTCAAATATGAATTAATAGTTAAGAGTTGTCATTAAGATCCTCATGTAATTTAGGTTCCAATAGGAAATATTTGAATAAATTTGCTTGCTCATGGTAGAATTACAATTAGGAGCCAGTATTATTCCCTTTTTGAGGTAAGAAAACTCAAATCCAAAGGGTTAAATAATTTGTACAGAACTATATTTGGTTGCGTGAAGGCTTGGATTCTTATTTACGTTTTCCCAAATGCCATGCTCTTGTCCCTTAACACTGGATTGTTAACTTAAGTTCACACTTCAGTCTTAGAATCTTACTAATCATATGTATTTCTATTATTAATGCACTTCTATTTTGCAAGTTCGCAATAATCCTATTGCATGACCTTTAAGGAAGCATGTATATTTTAAAAAGTAAATTAGGTTTAAGCTAGATTGATATGCATACGAATAAATATAGGAATATAATTATAAGTATAGAAAAGAATATAGATGTAGATGTCACTACAGATGTCGATATATATATGTATAAATAATGATAAATACATGCATGAGCTAAATTTTGAACTTTAAAATCCTTATAATTAAGTAGGTTTAGTTGCCATTAATTGAATTCAGTGGAGTCTAAACATAATTAAAAATTAAATATCTTAAACAATTTATTAAAACTTCATTTTTATTATTTACTTATGATTAATGCTCAGCTTTTGCTTTAGTTTCGCTATAACCTTGCTTACATCTCATATGGGCTATTGAAAGCAGGGAAATTATAAGTAGTTGACATATTGAGGATATTATTAAAATATGTGGTATTTGTTTCTACATAATTATAGTGTGGACTTAAACATGTTGAAATTTTTTTCCTCTCATCTTTCAGCTTTTTTTTAATCCAGTGAGTAAAATTTAAGGCACAACTGCTCCTTGAAATTGAGGTGAAGACCATGTCAGAAGTAATGTCTTTAAAAATCTGACTTTAGTAGAAAAAGAATGCCCTCTTCACAGGGTCTTCCCCACACCACTTGTAATTTTCATTCATTTATAGTGGCCTCGTAAATAGAACCCTAAAAGAAAACCCTGGCCTCAGTTTTGATTCATGTTATCAACTTGCAAAGTTACTCAACTTAGTTTTATATTTATTAACATAAGGATAAGCATCTTATCAAGTTATGCTTCATTTAGGAAGCAAAAAATTCAGTTAACTTAATTAAAACTGAAGTTTTGGTGCAATCAGTATCTCAACATTCACAGAACATCAGCTTGACTTTATACATGTGGGTAGGACTATAGAAATACTTTAGGTTTTGTAACATGTGTGTCAGTGGGAACAATATTTTGAATGCCATGGAGTCCTTTAAATAGGGAAACCTTGGTTCATTTGCTTTGGGAAATATCTGTGCTTCAGACCCCTTCCAGTGTCAAAATCATGTGTTAGACCTACTCAGTATTTTACAAAGAGCTAGTATTTGTTTGTTTATTATATCAAAAAGAATTTATCTGTGTATTTTTTAACAATTTGAACATATAAATTGTATCCCTGATATGTATAGCTACAAATGTATTTGCATCTAAGAGACATTTCAGTAAGAATAAACATTGCTAATGATGACTTGCAATGGTAGACTATCAAGTGCTCTTTCCTGTTTTTTTCAATAATATAAGATTACAGAATTATCTGTATATTTTCATTCTCCTAGATTGTGTTGTTCCTTTTCTTTGTGGTATGAGGCCCATCTGTGGATACAGTTTTTGCTTAATAAATATGGGAAAGGGGCAGGTGTGAATCAATCCATAGACTGGAAATCAGGAAAGGAAAAGATTGATACACTGCTTTGTTTCCTGTACACCTGCCCAAAGTTGAGGAATTAGTGTAATCTAATTATCATAAATAACAGATGCCCTCACCAACTGGGACCAGAAAGGAAAGGAAATGGTGGCAATCTCTATCAGAGGGAGGAGAACCAGCTGTTGCTGCTACCAATGAACAGGATTAGAGAAAAGCTTTCCCTCACACAGCGAAGAACAATTGGGAAGGACAAAGGGTATCTGCCTCTTCCATAAATAGTTAGCCTACTCTGTCTAATAAAAACCTTTTTTCTCCAATAAAAATAGAAACTTGAAAGTACATTTATAGTTCAAGGGAAAGTAGAATGCTGAGACATTCACTGATACTTCTTCCCTTCTCTTTGAAAAGGTTTAATGATTCTCTCATGTTTTCTCCTTTTCCAGTGGGAAGCGGTACTGAAACTAAACTTCCTTCTTCTTTCCCAGGATAGTAAATGGCAAATTGTTCGGTCATGCATGGGTTAGTGAGTGAATAATGACCAGATTCTAATTACTTGATTATTGTTATTAATGTTATCATGCTATAAATAATTAAAATACTTCTAGAATTATGAAAATAATGTGTTTAGCTGGTGTCTTTTAAAACTCTTAGAACAATTCCCATACGTATCTTCCTTTTGGTCATCAAAAAGTATTGAAAGAACATAAGACATGTATTTGTAAAACCAGCAAACAGCTCATTAAAAACTAAACAAAACTGGTTAAAATCACGTAAGTAATTAGTGAGAGAGTCCAAGCTAAATGTAATCTATTTCTCCTGAGTCCTTCACTATTTCCATAGTCTGTTTTAGTTTGTTTATAATATAGTTTTTAAATATATCCTTAGCATTGTTTCATAATATAGTTTTAAATATATCCTTAGCATTCGTTTTATTACAGACTGTTGCTTTTCCTTTCAGATAATTAAATATCTCTCAGAAAAGATCTCTATACTATGATTTAGACTCACATTTACATATTCATAAACTCTTAATTTAGAAGTGGTAACCTGTTTCTGCTTTCAAATGAAATTCAATTTCAATGTTGACTATGCACAAACATTGAAATACATTAACATTAAAATGTGTTAACTTGCATTGAAACACATATTTATATACATATTTCAGAGCAGCTACTGCAATTGTTCACTTTTGAATAAGCAATGAGGAAAACTAAGTTACACTCAAAAAGTAGTTGTTTTAAAGCCTCACCAAGCTAAATGGATCCTATTAAGGTAAGGCATTAGCAATAAGGCTTGGCTTCAATTCATTAGTAAAATGTCAGGAGTTTGAAGGGAAATAGATAATCTAATATATATTTGGATCAAAATTAAACTGTAAGTTTGAAAGTCATACTTCAAAAGGAAATCTTGGTTGTATCTCTATGGTCTGCCTTGATATTTAAATAAATTATATTCTTCAGAGTCAGATGAAATTTACAAAATAATGAAATGGCCAAAAATTATTTATTAAAGAGGACAGAAATGTCCTGTCTTCCTCTCTAAATACCTCAAGCAAATGACAATACACATCAGTACTTCAGAGAATCTTCGAGTTTTTACAGCTGGTTGTTTTTTTTTATTTATTTTAGAGCCCAGAGAACATTTTTACTGTGTAGTACACTGATTTCATTATACGTACAGAAACTGCTCTGGAGATATTTCACAATTGATTTTTTTTAAATATTACTATTGTTTTGGTTTGATTTTCAAAACATAATTCTTCTAAAATGAAAATAGAATTTTAGGAATCCATCATTACCTTGATACCAAACCAGATAAAGATATTACCAAAAAAATGCCCCAAAGACAAAACAAAACAAATTAACCAATACCTTTGATGAACATAGTTGCAAAAATTCTCCACAAAATATTAGCAAAACAGATTCTACAAGGCGTTGAAAGGATTATCTAACATGATCAAGTGGGATTCATCCTCAGGATATGAGAATGGTTCAACATCCATAAATCAATCAATGTAATATTTCATATTAACAAAATAAAGGATAAATACCATATGATCATCTCAAAAGATTCAGAAAAAGCATTTGACAAAACTCATCATACTTTTATGATAAAAATTCTCAAAAAAGTGGGTATAGAAGGAATGTATCTCAATATATTAAAGGCCATACACGAGAAACCCATAGCTAGCATCATACTCAATGATGAAAAGCTGAAAGTCTTTCCCCTAAGATCAAGAACAAGATAAGGATGCCCACTATCACCACTTATATTCAATATATTAATAGTATTGGAAGTCCTAGCCACAGCAATGAGACAAGACAAAGAAATGTGGCATCCAGATACAAAAGGAAGAAGTGAAACTCATTATTTGCAAATGACATGATCCAATATATAGAAAAACTTAAAAACCCCACGAAAACAAAAAGAAAAATACAGAAAACTATTAGAATAAATGACTTCAGTAAAGTTGCAGGATATAGAATCCATATACAGATATCAGTTGCATTTCTGTACAGCAATAGCAATCAAAAGAAGAAATTGAGAAAACAATCCCATTTACAACTGCATCATAAAGTACAAAATAGGAATAAATTTCACCAAAGAGATGAAAAACTTGTATTCTGAAAACTATAAAAACATTGAAGAAAGAAATTGAACAAGACACAAATAAATGTAAGAATAAAACTTACTCCTGTATTTGAAGGATTAATATGGTTAAAATGTCCCTACTACCTAAAATAATATATAGATCCAATACAATCCCTATTAAAATACCAATGGAATTCTTCTCAGCATTAGAAAACCTAATCCTAAAATTGATGCGGTACCATAAAAGACCCTGAATAGCCAAATAAATCTTGAGAAAGAACAAAATGGGAGACATGCTCTGTGATTTCAAACTATACTACAAAGCCACAATAATAAAAAAGAATATTGCACTGACATAAGACAGATATATAGATGAATGCAATAGAATAGAGAGCCTAGAAATAAATCCTTGCTTATATTATCAATTAACCTATGACAAATGAGACAAGGATATATTAATACATTGGGGTAAAGACAGTCTCTTCAGTAAGTGGTGTTGGCAAAACTGGACAGATACATGCAAAAAACTAAAATGGACCACTTTTGTACACCATATACATAAAAAAACACACAAAAAAACCACCACCTTGAAATGGATTGAAAATTACATCTTCAACTTGAAATCATAACATTCCTAGAAGAAAACACAGGTAGTAAACTCTTTGACATCACTTTTAGCAATATCTTTTTGGATATATCTCCTCGAGCAACAGAAACAAACAAACAAACAAACAAACTTACACAAATGGGACTACATCAAACGAATAAGGTTTTGCACAGTGAAGGAAACCATCAACAAAATAAAAAGAGAGCCTACTGAATGGGAAAAGATATTTGAAAATGATACATCTGATAGTTAATATACAAATTATATAGAGAGCTCATACAACTTAACACCAAAACACAAACAATCTAATTTAAAAATGGGCAGAAGTTCTGGATAGATGTTTTTCCCCAATAGGGACATACAGATGATCAACAGACATGTGAGAAGATGCTCAACATCACTAATCATCAGCTAAATGCAAATCAAAACCACAATGAGATATCACCTCACCCCAGTCAGAATGGCTATCATCACTAAATCAACAAACAACAAGGGCTGGCAAGAATATGGAGAAAAGGGAAACTTCATGCACTGCTGGTGGGATTGAAAATTGGTGCAGCCACTATGGAAAACAGTATGGAGTTTCCTCACAAAGTTAAAAATAAAGCTGCCATACAATCCAGCAATTCCACTTCTGGGTATTTATCCAAAAGGGAAAAAAAAATACTCATAAAGGTGTATGAAGCATTACTAGTAATAGCCAAGATATGGAAGAATCCTAGATGTCCATCAGTGGATGAATGGATAAAGAAGACATGGTGTGTGTGTGTGTGTGTGTGTGTGTGTGTGTGTGTGTGTGTGATTCAGCAATAAAAAGGAGTGAAATCTTGCTATCTGCAGCAACATGGATGGACATAAAGGGCATTGTGCTAAGTTAACTAAGTCAAACAGAGAAAGACAATTACCATATTATCTCACATACATGCAGAATCTTAAAACAAAACAAAACAAAAAAAACCTGAAACTAAATAAATGAATAAACAAAAGAGAAGCACAGCCATAGACATAGAGAATAAGCTAATGGTTGCCAAAGGGGAGGATTGAAGGGATGGGGATAAAAAGAAAAGAAAGTTGCCCAAAGGTACAGAGCAAATTAAGCACAGAACCATTTAGACATTTGCCTCTCTGGGTTTTAAACTTAAACCTGCTGATTGACTTTCCTAAGTACAGCTATTTCCACAGGAAAAAGAAAGAAAGAAAAATGTTTGCAATGGAACATTCTTATTCAACAAATATTTTGATCTCCTTTGCACTGAGGATAAAATAGTGAGCAAAATAAACATGGCCACTTCTTTCATGGGGCTTATAATCTGGTGGGGGAGAGATAAATTAACCCAATATTTAAAATAATTATGAATAATGCAAAAGCTTTACAGAGAAAAATATTAAGTGCTATGAGAGTGCCACATTAAGGAATCTGTTAGTTTATCTCCTTATCTATCTGTCTGTCTATCTACCTACCTACCTACCTACCTACCTACCTACCTACCTACAGGGCAAGGAGGTGTTGGGGTGAGTTTGTCAGATCAGAAAAATTCTTCCTGAAGAAAAAAAAAAAATGAAATAGCATGTAACAACACTTTCTTTAGCTATAATTAAGGTCTGGTTTCAAATAAGGTCAACTAAATTCACATGCTTTAAAGACATTTTAAATTATTAGGGATTTTTTGCACAGACAATATATGTGTGGTTAAAATAAATTTCAAACAATACAGGCATCTATATATGTATGTACACACACACACAGACACAAACACACACACACACTTCTATGGCCATGCATCACTTAATGATGGGAATACGTTCGGAGATATGCATTGTTACAGTTTTGTCATTGTGCAATCATAGATTATACTCACACAAACCTCGATAGTATAGTCTACTACACACCTAGACTCTATTTATCTTAGGCTATAAACTTGTACATCGTGTTAGTAGTGAATATTGTGGGCAATTGTCACACAATGTTAAGTATTTGTGTATCTAAGCAGAAAAATGGTACAGTAAAATATGATGTAAAAGATTAAAAAATGGCAGACCTGTATAGAGCACTTACCTGAATGGAACTTGCAGGACTGGCCGTTGCTCTGGGTGAGTCAGTGAGTGAGTGGACAGTGAGTATGAAAGCCCAGGAAATTACTGTACACTACTGTACATTTTACACTTTACACTTAGGCTACACTAAATTTATAAACAAGTGTTTTTCTTTCTTCAATAATAAATTAACCTTAGCTTACTATGCATAAATTTTTACTTTATACAATTTTTATTTTTTAACGTTTTGACTTGTAATAAGAGTTAGTTTAAAACACAAACACATTATAATGATGTTACAATGGCTGCAACTTCATTAGACAATAGGAAATTTTCAGCTTTAATATTATCTTATGGGACCACAGTCATATATGCAGGTCCATCTTTGACTGAAACATTACAGGGCATGACTGTCTATATTTTCTTATATAAATCTGAGTTGGCATGCATACACACACACACCCCAGTAAATTTTCCAATGACCTTTTGTCCCTTAGGACCCAAATTCCTCAGTTGCTGTGTATGAAGCCAATAATTGTCATTTGTCTTTCCTTTTTCATCCTAGATGCTACACACCATTAATACCGTTTCACAAGTTCTTTACCACATAACATTGTACTTTCACGGTAGGGTTCATCTCAGTGTTAACATTATTCACATGTTTACTTTCAGTTTCTATAATAAGCGCCTTAATAACTTTCAATTAAATTCAATTTGTAATACTAAACACCATGTCATTTAGTAGTAATACTAAACACCATGCCAAATTAAGCACCTTATATTCTGCATTATTTTAAAATATAAGATCAGCCTCTCTTGAGATGAATTAAGACATCTGCATTTGAGTGTTAAAAGCAGGACAAGAAAAAGGTGAAAATTAGAAAGAGAGACAGAGAAGGAGGGAGGGAGGCAGGGAAGAAGGAAGGAGGGATGGGAAGGAAGGGAGGGAAAGGGAAGAAAAGGGAAGAAAGAAGAGGGAGGGAGGGAGAAGGGAGGAAGGAAAGAAAGAAAGGAGGAAGAAAGGAAGGAAAGAAGGAAAGAAGAAAGCAAAGGATGTTTGTATTCTTACCTCATTCTCAGAAATTTTATTTTTGATTGATGATTACACCCATTTAAATTTTATTCACTAGTTTGGTCATTGCATATAACCAACATGATAAAATCTTTTAACTAGGGATCACTACAAATCACACAAAATCTGGAAAACTATCAGTGAAATTTCCTTGTTATAGCCATTTATAGGTTGAAATCTGTTGAAATAATTTCTGAGCAAACGTTTTTTTTTTCCCCATTATTTATGGGAAACAATATGCAGATAGCTGTTAGGTGGGCAAAGTTATAGCCTTGTATTATCTTTTACAAATAGATATAGTAGTAATACCACTTTTTTATTCTAAAAGCAAAGTTGTATGAAAATTAGTAAAATTCATAAACTGTTATGTTATACAATGACAACTCCTAAAATGACTATTGGAGGAAAGTATTTGTTTTTTACTTTTTAATATATTACATATTTCATTCAACACCATTACATAATTGGTGTTGAATATTTTTTGTTAAAATTTATTGAGGTAACAATGGTTAAATTCACATGGGTTTCAAGTGTACAATTATGTAATACATCACCTATGTATCACATTTTGTGTTCACCACCCAGAGTCATTTCTCCTATCACCATATATTTGACTGCTTTACCCTCATCTACCACCTCCCTCCCCCTTTACCCTCTGGTAACCACTCAACTATTGTCTGTGTCTATGAGTTTTTGTTTCTTTGTTTGTTGTCTTGTTCCTTTGTTGCTTTCAGTTTTATATCTCAAATATTAGTGAAACCATATGCTTCTCGAATTTTTCTATCTGACTTATTTCACTTAGCATAATAATCTCAAGATCCATCCATTTTGTCGCAAATGTAAAAGTTATAGTAATATTCCAGTTTCAATGGAAATATTATTTCCTAATCATCTTCAAAAGTTATACAATTATATTAAAGTTTCAATGGAAATATTAGTTCTTAATCATCTCCAAATCATAAACTATTGGACAAAAAAGTTATTGACATCGGTACACTAGTTATTAAATTTTTATTCTCAGGCTGAACTGACATATTTTTTGTCAATTCTCAATATACTTCCTGCAACACTGTCCAAATAATGTGAATATCAAGTAAGAATGACATTACTTTTTATGAATATTAATATAAAATTATAGAGTTATTACTCATTTGAGATCAAATCAAAGATTTCTTCTTAGAGGAAAATAATATTGTGGGTGGCATGAAATCTGTGTGCTAATATTTTACTAAGTAAAACTCACACAAGATTTGTTGTAATATTCATATATTCCTTAGAAATGTTGATCTTCTTAAAGAAAAATTTATAAAATATAAAAATGGTGAAACAGAATTAGAAGAAAATTGATTGAATGGCTAACCATGATAATAGATCAAACATTTGACTCTATTTATTGTTATATATTAATAAAAATGATTATTCTATAGAATTATCTTGATTGCTGACAGGTTAAAACAATCCAGTTTCACTGATAGAAATCCCATCAGCTGGGATGCTGAGATTGACCTTCACTGTAAACAAAAATAGTCTCCTATTGTAGAGTTTCTCTTTCAGTGGGACCCCAATATGTTCCTTGCAACATTTAGTCTTCCTTGCCCACTAAGAATGTTACCAGAATTCTCCCTTCAATCCTTGTAACAGTATGAATCAACCTTAATGGAATAACTTCCCCAGTCTCAGATTTGACTAAGAACAAATCTATGACTTGAATCCAAATCTGGTTCACTCTTTATTTTAATAGCTTATAGTTCCTTATTTAAATTTAAAAAAAAAAAAAAAAAAAAAGAAAGTTTTGCTAGGTTGTCTGACAGTAGTAGAGGAAGTGAGTGAGAGTAAACAGTCTTCTGATGTGCTGAATTAGTCTGCTGCGCAAAAAAACAAGAACTGGAATTTCTCTTGTAACTTCAGGCAGCAGAACCAGAAGTGATGTATAAGTCAAACCCATGTCACAGAAGCAAAAGAAGCAAACAAATTCCTTAACAAGTTTCCACTGTCCTTCCTTGCTCAATCCCCTTCAATTTGGATCTATTTGAATAAACAGTTTTGGACTGTGAGGAGTTTGAACGCAGGCATGTTCTTGACTGAATTTTGGCTTAATTTAGATTTTAGTTGGAATCAGGTAAAAAGAAAGAACAATCCTGCTGTTGTTTTTCAGTATCTACATTTGGTGAGAACGAACATGATTACAATAGCTCGGTAAGCGCATAGAGGACCAAAAGGAATCAGTGAAATAGGTAGGATGAGAACAAGTGTTTTATTAACTCGGTGATTGGTTACTATAAATTGAGATAACCAGTGTGTCTGGAAAGTAGAACCGCAAATAATTAGGTGTTTGTTTGGTTTTCAATTTTTAATTCCTTTAATCTTCTTGAAAGTAGCTACGAAGCTATGCTTTAGCCAAGATGTATAGCTCATTTTCTAAACCAATGGATTGGATTTTATTTTTTCTTCTGCTCCAGTGGAGAAGTCCTGATTTCTCACTTTCAAGGGCTCACACCAAGGTTGGGAAACAGAAACTTATTCATCAGAGTTGGTCAGACTCTGACAAAGCTTGCTTTTCCTACATCTCTTCACTGATCAGGTAGATGTGTCCATCCATGCAACTAATATTTCATGAGTACCTGTCACATTCAGGCACTAAGTAGAAAGCAGTGACAAAAATCAGGCACAGTATGCTTTCACAGAACTTAGAAGCTTTTGAGCCATAAAAAATGCAGCTCTATTTACAATGGCCAAGACATGGAAACAACCAAAATGCCCTTTGATAGATGAATGGATAAAGAAGTTGTGGTATATAATATACACAATGGAATACTATTTGGTGGTAAGAAAAGATGAAATAGGACCATTTGTGACAACATGGATGGATCTTGAGAGTATGATGTTAAATGAAATAAATCAGACGGAAAAAGTAGAGAACCATATGGTTTCAAAAACAACAAAAGAACAAGACAAGCAAATGAGAAACAAAAACTCATAGACACAGATAACAGTTTAGTCGTTACCAGAGGATAAAGGTGGAGGAGGGTGGTAGATGAGGGTAAAGGGGATCAACTATATGGTGATGGAAGGAGAACTGACTCTGGGTGGTGAACACACAATGTGATTTATAGAGGATGTAATACAAAATTGTATACCTGAAATTTATGAAGCTTTACTAACAACTGTCACCTCAATAAACTTTAATTAAAAAAATACACACAAAATTTAATGCATATAGTGTCTTATGAGGAAATAAGCAAGATAAGGAAAATAGCATGGAAAAGACAAAGCCTATTTTACAACCTTATATAGGGCAGCCTGAATTTCCTACAGGAAACTGGATGCAGGGAGGGGTAGTGGCATATAGACCAGGAGAGAAGCCGCAGGAGCAGAGAGAACAATGGTGATAAACAGCAGTGACTCAGCAAGGTGACCCATGCTAACTGCATGGGACATCCCCATGAGTAAACCAGGAAATTTGCCTACAAGCTGCAAATATAAGACGAATCTTCTGAATTCTAATTTAAACCACAAGCTCTAACTATCTAAGCATTGGTCATTACTACATATACACTATATATCATATTAATATATACTGCATTTCCACTGAAAGGGCTCCTCACTGAACAGTGACATATATTCTAACAATAGTCATTGGTAACTTTTGCACGTTTACGCAGAACCAATTTAGGTCAAACATGGTAAAATGATAAATTCTACCACAACAGTTATATAAATAAAAATAATTCATAATTGATATTTACAATGGCTTCATTGAATTTAACCTTTTAAAAGGACATTAAATCCAATAAGTTTGTGTATTCATGAATTGAATATGGCTAGAATTTGGCATTCCACAGGTAGAACTGTGTTTTACTTTTTAATTACACCATTTTTCAAATGCTGAAAGAATGTATCATGGCCTTAATTGTAGATCTGACTGTAAATTTCAGTTTTACAAAAATAAAAGTTAGCAAAAATTTACAGGAATTTGTATTATACTATCATATAAAATGTCATGTCAATGTTTTAAGATTCAACTTCTTAGAAACCTGGTAATTTCAGGTTGTTTAAATCAACCATATTGATAAATAATTTACATACAATAAGAAATGCCAACTTCAGATTTACAGTTTGATGAATTCTGACAAATGTGTGTAAGCACCAATAAAAATTTTATCCCTTAAGAAGTACTTATAAATCCGCTCTTCTGTAGTCAATTTTGATATGCTTCCCATCACTAAAACTTACCTCGGCTTGTTCTAGAACTTACTAGAAATGGCATTATACGTGTATATTTTTTGGTCAGATTCTTTCACCTAGTACAAGTTATTACATATCAGTATTGTTGAATGCATCTATATTTATTGCTGAGTGATATACGTCATGTGTGAATATAACCCAATTTGTTTATCCATTCATAATAACTGAACATTTGTGTTGTTTTCAGGTTTGTGATTTTGTGAATAAAGCAGCTATGAACATATATGAACAACTCTTTTGTTCTAATTACTCTTGGGGAAAAACTGAGGCATGGAATATCTGCATCATATGCTAAATAAACATTTCACCTTATAAGAAACTGCTTCCTACCAGAAATGTGTAGTATCCCACTTACTCCAAATCCTCACCAACAATTAAATTTTAAAAATTTATTATTATAGATATGTAACAGCATCTCATTATATATGTTGATTAATATAAATTTAATGCATTTTGATATATGTTCAGCCCCATGAAATAATCATTACAATCAGGATGCTGACTATATCTACCACTTCCAAATTTTATTGTATAATCTAATCACTGTCTCCCATGACTTTCTGCCAATCTTTTCCATCACCAGGCAAAAACTAGTTTTCATTTTGTCAAAGTAATTTGCATTTCTTAGACTTTTTAATAAGTGGAATCATATAGCATGTACGTTCTTTTCAGTATGGCATACGACCATACTGTTTAATTTCATTAAACACAATTATTTGAGATTCATCCATGTTGTTGGGTATAAGAACAGGTATTTTTTTTTTTCCTTTTTACCATTTAGCATTATTCTATTGTATAGATATATCACAATCTGTTTCTCCATTTGCCTATTGATACACATTTAGGCCATTGCAGTAAAGTTGCTCTTAATGTTTTTACAAGTTTTGTGTTTATATATGTTTTTGTTTCTTTTAGGCAAATATATAGAAATTACAGATAGTAATAATGGCTAGTAATATTGCAGCTATTATTACTATAAAATACAATATATATATAACATATAATTTGTACTATACCATATATAATAGTAATAATGGCTGAGTCATAAGGTAGGTATGTTTTAAGAAAATGCTAAACTGTTTTTAAAAACTGTTGTAACATTTTACATTCTTATTACAGCATATTAGAGTTCCAGTTGATTCACAGACTTTCCAAAATTTGGTATGATGCATCTTTTTAATTTTCACCATTATAATGGGTATATAGTGGTAGTGCCTTGGAGTTTTGATTTGAATTGCCATAGATTCACATGATATTGAGTATTATTTAATGTGCTTTTTTCCCTACAAAAATCTTCTTTGTTGAAGCATCTTTTCAAATATTTTGCCCACTGCCCATCAGTAGATTACTGGATTAAGAAACTGTGGTACATTTATATAATGGAGTATTACTCAGCTATAAAAAAGAATGAAATCTTACCATTTGCAACAATATGGATGGATCTAGAGTATATTATGCTAAGTGAAATAAGTCAGTCGGAGAAAGACAAATACCATATGATCTCACTTATATGTGGAATCTAAAGATCTGAATAAAGGAGCAAATTAAACAGAAATAGTCTCAGAGATACAGAGGAAAACCTGATGGTAGCTAGAAGGAAGGGGGCTGGGGATGAGGATGAAGGGGATGGGATTAGACAGCATAAATTGGTAACTACAATATTGCCATGGGGATATGAAAGGAACATGTCTTATTAGGGAGAGCACTTCATGGACGGTGTAGTTGCTTGACCACTGCACTCTATACCTGAAGCTGCAGTTGAATAATATTGCATGTCAACTATAATATATATGTAATATATATATATATAATATATATATATGCCTGTATATATATGCATGTATATATGTGTATATATACATACATACATACATACATATATATATATATATATATATATATATATATATATAGTCACGGGATATGGAGTATAGCATAGGGAATAGAGTCAATGGAATTGTAACAGAGACATAGGATGTCAGAGGGGCAATAGATTGGGGGAGGGGAGTTATCACTTTGTGAGGGGTGAAATGTCTAACTGCCGCAGTGATTAAATCAACTGATCTTTGATTAGATGCATAGCTATACTAATTTTAGAAAATATGTTTTACTCATGATCATATTACTAGATATAAATGGCATCAGATATTTTCAAAATAAACAATTTCATTAAGATGTATGTAATGCTAAACTGAGAGAAAACTAGACAAAATAGTAGAGCAATAGTAATTCAGATTATGGACTTCGAAGTCTTATTGCCTTCTCTTCGAGCTCTAGTCTAGCAATACCCAACTTGAATAATTTACTTAATATTTTAATTTAATCAATTGTAAAATGGGGATAGGAATACCTGCCTCATAGAGTTATTATGAGAATTAAATGAAATAAAGTTTTTAAAGTTATCTGGCATATAAATGTTCGATAAACATCAGAAAATACATTTATATACTTATAAATAGAAAGTGAATCAATTCAAGAGCCACACAGTGGTGGGGAAGAAGGTTAGTTTTGTATTGCTATCACAGAATCGTCTTCAATTTTTAATCCAACTGCTTATGCCCCCACAGTCAAGACTCTGATATACTCTCTCACTGGAGAGGCAGCCTCCCTCTTCCCTCTGAAAATCGCCAAAGGATAGCATGATCCAGCCCTCAGATGTGCTGATGAAGAAAAAGTTGGATAGACCCTGCTAGTGAATCCCCATGTTCGCAGGAGAGAAAATATTTCATAAAGCAGTTTCATTTGTTTTAAATATGAATCTCCAATCCCCAATAGACTTTATTGCTCTAGTCTTTTATTGTAAGCCTGAAATTGGGCGCATTATATGATGCAAATGTTATTTTCATAATTAGTGTTAAAGTAGATTATAATGGATCATAGATGTGGTGAAAATATACATAAAATATAATATTTCTTATATTGACAGAAAATCATTCTGAGATTGTCAAAGTTGAAAGGAGTGTCTCCCTGAGTTAAGTTCTTTTTATTGGGTGAAGAAATTCAACTTATAATTGCATTATATAATGTGTTCCAACTGAAATTAAAATCCTCATTGCCTGTCTTGTGACTACCTGAAAACAGATGAAACGCATTACTTTTTGTATAAATATTATGTACGATACAGTGACCCAAAAGCCTAGATTTAAACTAATTTCACATAGCTTTTATTTTATCAATGTTTCATTCTACTACTTTTCTGAAAAATCATTTTGTCAATCCAGTGTCCCCACAAAAAACAAAGGAAAATAACTACCATTTATGGGGTAAAGGTTTTGAGGAGTAACAATACTCTTGTACAGGTTTCAGTCTTTAGGCACTAAAACAGAAATTTTATTTGTGAATATATTGCTCTATATGGAGACTCATGCTATAGATCAATGGCAGCATCAAACAGTGATTCTTCACACCATCTAATTAACTTGAATTATGTAAAAATATTCAACACTACACTCCAAAAACGTTGATAGCTAGTTGTCTTATTTATAATCAGTGCCAAGTTATACTTATTTTAGTAGACAAAGAGCCACTAGATAACATTTTTGCTAAGACTAGAGATACATTTTATCAGTTTTATGATAGCATGCAAGCAAGAGATATCAGACATTTATGTAATGAGTATTTATTCTTCACACAACACAGTTGACCCATCTTGATCAGCTGGATCAACTATAAGAACATATTACTGATTTTTTTTGAAATGTGTCTACTCAGGTCAGAAGCAATTTCTTTTTGTTGTGTTCACTTTATTCTTAAACTATTGGAATCCATTACAATTTTGATCACACTATAAAATAGGAAACATCATCACTTTGGTACTTGGTAGATAGTACCAAAAAAGAAAGTTTATAAATGATGATAAACTGTTTGAAACTTCAATAAAAGCTTTTGAAAGTTATATTTAAAAAATAGGGTATTTCAAATTATTTTGAAGGATTTTTCTTATATCGAAGAGAATTTTCTCTTAGATACTATCTAGGTGAATATTAGCTAAAAGAATTTCTAGCTAAAAGAATCAGACTAGAGAATTGTAACACAGTGATGAGTACTTATTGTAGTCCAGGGTGGGACAAGTGTCTCCTGTCATGGGGAATTACAACAGGAAACACAGCAATATTCGCGTTTGAACTGAGCAGACCTAGATTTCAAGGGATCAAGATGTTGCCATTAAAAATGAGTTTCATTATGTGAAATGGTTTTCTTCTGCTGTTATTTTGAAAAATAGTATTCAGAGATCAACTGACGTGGGATAATAAAATAAGATAAATGTAATTTGGAGGTATCTATATGAAACCATAACTATTAGAAAAATGGAAAATTATAAAAAGTCTATTAATGTAATTTGGAAAATGACATAAATCCCAAATAATTATTTGGCATAGTTAGATCAGCTTCTCAATTAAAGAAGAGAAAATATAATAGGGAGGCAAATGGAATGATTTGAACATCAAAGAGTTTTAAGAAGCCATTAGAATAGCTGATGAAATATCCAAATACTATCATTATTAAGATGCAAAAACTCAACTGTGAATTTAAAAATGCAGTATTTTTTCTAATCATTTTAAAACCAAGATATAGTTAACATACAGAATGTGGTACTGATTAATCAGTACTACCTCTGATCTGGGAAGATTTTCAAGAATATAGATGTTTCATGATCTCTGCACTTCTATAGTATTTAACTAATACTATATCAAACTGGAATTTGATTATAGACATAGGCTTCTGAGTCACTGTGTAAATGGGCCTTTCTAATATTTTAGAAAAAAATATTACAAATTTTATCTAAAAATTACTGCTAATAATATTACAATTTATTTTTGCTTTTATTAATTAGTTAATGGCTGATATGGTAATATTTTGCTGAATATAAGGAAAATATATTTATTTTACACTATTTTAGTTTCCAAACTAAATCACTGATAAAACTGTTTCCCATCGCATTTGAAATATGGTGCTCTCTTGCAACATGATTCATGTGAATGGGCTTTATTACCCATATTAATTATACACAGATAGCTAAGATGACCTGTATTTAAAAAAAATACCACATGATAAGTGAAATAACTATAAACACAACTACATATAGCATTAGAATGTCCATAAGAAATATTAAAAGTTCTGAATTTTTCACATGTGAATATTTGCAACTTTCATATTTCACCTGTCTTCACATTTTTGAGTTGGGTCATCCATTTTGTATGTCTCTAAAATATTGCATTTGTGTTTCAAATCTAACCAAGAATATGAATGATACTCTGGAAAACTTATACTTTTGCACCTAGATACCTACCATTCTTTCCATTTCCCATATAAAAATTGTTCCTTCTGGTTTGGGTTACTGTTGTGATCTGCATCTGAATCTCACTGGTTCTAAACATCCCTGTATCTACCTGTACTATAAGAGACCACAACACTGGAAGAGAACATAAGACTCAAATACTGCTATTTATTTACAAATGAGGAATGTATAATCCAATGGTATTAAATGTTTGTCCAAGATTAAACTACAAGTTTTTACCCAAGTCTGATATTAGAATCCATAGTCCTGCCTGCTATTATTATGTACTTTTTATATCTGAACATATAAACTTAAATGTATCTTCTCCAAAAGAGAGAGTAAATTACTAAATATATGCACATCTCTCTAATATTATCTAATAAGAAAAATAATTAAGGTAATGAATATCACTTATTTAAATGACATGTTATCAATACATTTATATATGTCTGACCTTTCCCAAACACCACTTCCCTCCAAAAACTTTGTCAGAGACTGCTGAAATTACAAGGAAAGACTCCTTCAAAATAGCTACATATTCTTCAAGCTTCAAAAATTTCAACCCTCAGTTTGAGTCCAAACACTTACAAAACCAATGCCATAATCCCAAATTTGAAGGCATGTTTTCTGGTATCATCCCTAGTACCATGTTTTATATTATTCTGGCTCAGTCAGAAAATCAAAAGCCACACTAATTATCTGAAACAGAGAGGATTTAATTTGATCACATAGTGTGGTAAAGCTGAAGGAGGAAACATGGGATGTGAGCTAACACGGAGATTAGTGCCTGCAGGAAGCACCTAGCCTCCGGGGTCTGTTGGAGCAGGAGGGGAAAGGTGGGCTTAAGGGAGGCAGGGGCTGTGATGGGAGTTTAGAGTATGCAGCTGGTGCTTTCATGGAGCAGGAGGTTCTTAGTGTAGATTCTGGGATGCCAAAGGAAGCTGCGAGCTGGAGTAGGAAGTCAATCATCTGTTGCTATTGAACTGATTCTGACAGGAACAACAACAAAAAAAGAGGAAAGAAATCCTATCCTCTCACCCTCCTCCCACTTTCCATCCTCTCTAGTATCTTGTAAGATACAACAGGAAAACTGCTGGCAAGAGACTCAGAGTCTCAGCCTCAGCATCACAGAGGAAGGGAGAACTAGGCGTCGATGGAGAGAAGGAGGAAGGCAGGCATGAAACTGAGAGATAAAAGATGAATAACTGCAGAGCAGGAGATGAATGCAGAAGTAGTTGGTGACTCTCAGAATAGTACAGTGTAGTAGAAGAGGGGCAGAAAGGTGATTTTGTGCAGACAGTAGAAAGAATGGGAGAAGAGAAAGTAGAAGCAATGAGTTCAGAAAACTCTTTTGAAGTGCCCAGTGTCATGAATTACCAAGAACAGGAGCAGTATCAGGAGGATGGGGGTTTTTGTGTGTGTTTTAAATAATATTTATTGAAGTATAATTTACTTTGATAAAAGGCACCTCATAAAGTTTCCTCATGCTCCTCTTTAGTCAACCCCACCCCCACCTTCATTCAGGTATGGAAAAACAAATCATAATATGTATTCTATACATGTATAAATAGAAACATGCATAAAACATGGCCATGTATTGATATGTTGATGAAAGTGTGACCAGAGGCTCACAGGAACCTAATTCTGTATTCTGCTAGGAGCAATGGTTCAGCGTTCACTAATTTAGTGTTCACTGCAACTTTATAGAACAAAATACCTTGAATAATGAGAACTAACTCTCTCTCTCTTTCTGTCTTTCTCTCTCTCTCCCTCTCTCCTTCCCTTCCACTCCTCTCCTCTCCTCTCCCCTCCCCTCCCCTCTTCTCTCTCTCTCTCTCTCTCTCTCTCTCTCTCTCCCTCCCTCCCTCCCTCCCTCTTTCACATCTATCTATATTCAAGAAAAGACTTTTATAAACTTTGTGAAATTACCAAAGTAATAAAAAGGGGTAAAATGAAAATCCACATTTTCTAAATACCTAGTATACACTAAGCTCTATAAAAAGCATAAAACAAGTGCAAATTCATTTGATCTTCACCACACGATTATATAAACAAATGGTCAGAAATATCAAATTACTTTCAAAGATCATATAGCTTGTAGGTCACAACAGGATTTGAAGTGTCTTTGGCTATCTTATGAATTTATATAATTTTATTATAGAATGCTAACAAACCAATTTCTAAATTTAGACACTTTTACATTCCTAAATGAGAGTCACAATTTGAGTGTGAAATTTAAACGCAACGTTTTTCCTACCTCTCCTAGTTGGCCCTGTACATTTTCCCATAATAATTCTAAAAATTACATCTCTAGCTATGTTTCACGTTATTATCTTTGGATGGAAATCCAGGTTATATCCTCTTCTTCGCATTCTATATTCTGTTCTGTTCTCTAACTTCTCAATTCTTAATACCAGTCTTTAAGTTATTTTTCCTGTTTTCTTGTTCAAAAATCAAATTCTGCAGCTGCTTATAATTCCTCTGCAGGTGCCACTGATAGATAATTATTCCCTATGGGTTTCTAGTATAATTCCACTAGGCTCATTTATTATATACAATTACATCTATTCTACTTTTAAAATGTTTTTTGTTTTGTTTTGTTTCTGGTAGACTTACAAGAAATACCATTATATCAATTTTCAACTAACATCTGTGGATAAAAAGCATTATATGACAAAAGAAATGTCTTTGGGGTGCAGCTCAACATTATGTTTCTTTCTTCACTGCTTAAATAGCACTGCACTCATTTAATTGTCTTGAAATTTTAGAGGAGAAAAGAAAGAAACAAAGCTTATTTTATCACGATAAAACTTGGTAGAATATGGTTTACTATTAAGGACTTAAGGTTGGCAAGAGAGGAAATAAAGAATAATCATTTTTTTGACAAAGTTCTAACAATAAGAAGCAGCTATAGCCTTAACCCTTTTTAAAGTATAAAAATAAGCAACTGAAGCAATTCCCTCACGCACTCACTTCTAGTAACTCTCAGGCATGGTAGCACAGTATGTACACTGTGCTTGAGAAGGATGGATAATGAAAAATAAGAACAGATCGTGCTTTTCCAGATATGTATGTCTGGCCTAATGGTAAGCCTTTAAAGAGGAAGTGGTAACTATTTCAGCCTAATGGCCTTGTATGTAAATCTGTCTTTGCAAATTAGTTTATAATCATTGCGTTTTTGTATCACAAACTAGCATATGCTATCTTAAATTGCTCAGAGAGGAATGTTGCTTGAAGATAAAATTGATTACAAGGTCCCTTCTGATAACAGAATAACAATGTGGTTTTATGAGTTGCTTAGCTGAGTTGGCAGGAGAAATTTTGCCTCAAAATATCTTGAGAATCAGGTTTAGAAACAGAACTCCCTTTATAGCAGAATGGTAAAATTGGGAGATGTTGGCACATAATCAAATTTGTCTGGATGTGCAAATTCAGAATAAAAGGTAGATTATAATCAATACTGTTGCCATTTTGGAAGAAATATTTTTAAAAGCAATTCCTAGAATCCACAAGGAAATGTAGCATTTGGTCTTTCAAAATTAGGGTATGTATATAATCCCAGTTTATTCTAGAGAGAATTATAGCTGATCAAAGTGTTTCCAATCAACTGGAGGAGGTGGGGGGGCTTGAAGAATCAATTTGTATCAGTTAGTTTATAAGACACTTTTTGATTTGGCGCAGGAAGAAATGAGAATATCTTTGTGAAGATTCTTTGGGTGCAGGGGTGAGGGGCAGAGATAGGGAAGGATCTAGAGAATGACACATGACCTTTCCCATACCCAACCCTATGTCCTACAGCTCAAGACCAATGGAGAAAGGCTACAGAGAGAAACTCAAGAAATCCTTATAAAGACATTTTCTGGGAGGGGACCACAAAGGGACAGGAAGAGACTGAGTCTCTAAGGTGACAGAGTGTAACAAAATGTAAATCAATGGCATTTTTTTCTACTTGTGGACAAATTAGAGGATGGATTATCACCTAAAATTTTGGGAGAACATAGAGATACCATCCTTGTGAAATAACTTGCATTCTCATGTTAATCACTATATCAGTGAGAATATGAGACTCTCTGTAGCAGATGAGAAGGGAACATCAATGAGGGTGGCTCATCTGAAGGAAAAGAACATGGCTGACGACCTCTTTTAAGAACTCATGGTACACATTTCCTGTGGACAGTTCAAGCTTGGCTGCTAAGACCTGGTGTAAGAGAGTTGATACTTAGGTGGTTTCCTGCTCTAGGGAGTTGCTGGGCATTTTAGGAATTATTGAAACCGCTCTTGGATAAGACTCTGATTAATAAGAGCAACTGATCAAGTGACAGTTAGTTGTCTGAAACTTAATGGAAAATGAAGCAAGACTCTGTGGCTTGGAGGGACAAGTTTAAAAATCACGTCATGGAAAACATCTAAAGCTCCAGGAGTTAAAATAACTCCCTTATGATCTAATCTACGTTTGGAAGTTCTTCCACTCTAACTACAAATAAACACCATGTTGACACAGTGAAAAACTAGACAGGACAGAGTTCAACTTGTTTTTCATATTACAAAAAGAGCATAGCAACTCATTTTATATCATTTGTGATTTAACCTTGTGTCTATCTAATTCATTTTTTATAAATTCCTGTCTAATTATTTCATCATCTGAATCATCCAATTGTATTTTAATGCATCCTTAAATAATTTTATAACACAGGATAATGTATAAATAAATATATTTTAATTCTTACTTCTTTTGCATTTTCAAGTTCACACTTTTGTAATAGACGGCAATTTACTAATCACGCTTGATTATATTTTAACAAGGATATGTCTTACAGCCTTAATGTACCATGACATTGAAGAGGTATTATTAAGTATGATGGATATTTACAAGTTAGTGCCACCTAGTAGTAACTCCCACAAATGTTAGTCCATGTCCATAAGGTGATTTAAATATTCAATATCAAACAGGTGTGCAAAATTCACACCAAGTATTTAGCACATGGTAGCTGTGTTGATACATAAATGGATGCCCCAAAGCAAAATGAGCTAAACATTGAAAAATGTGACATTAAATTTATCATATTTAACAATGTACAGAGTTATTTTTGAAGGAAAATCAGGGGACCATTGCTGTATTTTCAGCTGCTAAATACACAAAATGGAATATTATTTTGTGTGAAGGAGAAAAATTAAAACTATTTCAATTTTAATATCAACGTTTTTCAAAACTGCTCTGATAATTCAGAAAGAAAATGAAAATTTTACCAAAGAATGTTTTTGCTTCCAGTAACATGTAGACACTCCCAATATACCATTACTCCCAAACTAACAGCATAAATATTCTGGGTAAGCTATAAAACTATAATGTTAAAACCCATCAGAGATTTTAGATGTAAAGAAACCAAGATAAATTGAAATCCAGAAATAAACAAGATACATGTCTGGCCTCAATCACTGAGGATTGGTGGGAGAAGGCACAAATCTGCCATAGATCGGGATCTGAAGCCAGGCACTCAATGAAATGCAATGCTGCATGCGGCTTGTATGATGAATTAGAACTCCAAATAGAAAGTCTATCTCTATCCACCCATTATTTCCTATAGACCTCTAATGGTCTGCATGAGAGAAGGTGAGGATACAGAAGAACTGAAAGTGATCACTGACCCCCTTCCTCAAAGGGACAAAGGGTCTTCTTGAATGCACATCAACAGCCCACTCACTAGGAGGGGAGATCCCCAAACTGAGTCAAATCACCCACTGGTACGAGGCCTCCACCTCTTGTGGAAGTAGAATAAGGGCTTTCACTGAGTGCACTGCAATTCCTGAAGGTTGGGGCAGAACAGAAACTCAGGTTGGACAGCAAAGAGGAATAGCCATTGATCCAAAATGTGGCAACTGTGTTGTGAATTCAACAATGGCTTGAAAAACTGGTGACTGGCCTCTAAAACATAGAGAAATTTTCACAGTTTTGCCAATTCTCAGATCCCAAGCCTTGATGAAGAAAAAGTCCAAATCCTGCCCAGAAAATAGTCAAACCTGGGGGTGAGTTAAGCCTCACTAAAGCTGCAATCAAGTCCAGTAATCTGTCAACTACCAACTGGCTAACTTAGCCACTATACTAACAATGTGGCGGAGGAATAGGCATGCCCTTTTTTTGGGTATTATTTTTGTTCCTACCATCCCCTCACATACACAATGGCACACACACAATCAGTAATTATGAGACATAAAGAGTAGAGGATGCAATTAATATTCAATGGGGAAAAAACAGGTGGGAGTGGACCCATTGTTGACCCAGTAATAATAACTAGCAGAGAAGGACTTGAAGGCTATTAGAACATGTTAGAGGAGCTAGGAAAAAAGCTGGGGAATATCAACAGAAAAGTTATATGCAAAATTATATATAAAAAAGAAACAAATGCAAGCACTATAAGAGTATAATATTGCAAATAAAGAATTCATTTAATTTCATCATATTCTAACTTGCATAAAGTCAATAAAAATATATGAAGTGAGAACACATACACAAAGTATGTAAATGAAATTAACACAACATCTAAGATTTGTGGGAATAACATGTATATTGGAGAACAAGATGAAAAGAAGAGAAAAATGGGGAAATTTTTTGAAAAGATAATGTCAGAATTATCTAAAAATGATAAATGCATCAATCAATTTTTAAGATTCTGGTTTAAACTCAAAAATTTAAAAAAAAGGAAAATCATAGGCATATTTTAATTGAACTTTCTGAAAAAACTAAAATAATTAAAAAGAACATTAGAAGCAATCAGACGATAAAGATACATTGCATACAGGATATAAGTGATAGAAATGACAGATGACCTCCTTCAGAAACAATGGAGGCCAGAAGATAGAAAAATGATATTTTTAAATGATGCAAGTAAGAACAAATAAATTAACACTTGTCAATGTAGAATTCTAGATCCAATAAAAATATCCTTCAAAATAATTACAAAAGAAATTTTCATAATTTCAAAATCTGAGAGTCATATTCCAGGAGACTGGCAATATGAGAAATGCTAAAAGAACTCTTAATACTAAAGGAGAATGGTACTAGAGGGAAGCCCAAATATGCATGAAGGAATAAAAAGCACCTTAAAGTATAAATAATTCTTTATGTAAAACAAAAGACATATTTTTTCTTGTTTATACACACACACACACACACATATATATGCACATGTGTATACATATATATACCTCGCGTAGGTGGAATAATAGTTCCCCAAAGATCTCCAAGTTCTAATCCTCAAAATTTGTGAATATGTTTAGTTATATGGCAAAGGGGAATAAAGGTAGTAGATGGAATTCAATCTACCAATCAGCTAACCTTGAAATAGAATGTTTGTCTGAATTATCCTGGTAAAATCAATGTAATCACAATAATCCTTAGAAATATAAAAGGTAGGCAGAAGTGTCAATGTCAAAGTGATGTGATAATGAGAAAGACTTGACCAGCCATTACTGGATGGAAGAGGCCAGAGGCAGGGGTACAGGCCAAGAAATGCAGACAGCCTCATGAAACTGGAAAGGGTAAAACAAAATAAAAAATAAAAATTCTTTCTTAGACCTTCCAGAAAGAACACAGCCCTACTAATATCTTGATTCTAGCCTAGTGAAATCCATTTTGGATGCCTGACCTAAAGTAAGATAACAGATTTGCACTGTTTCAGGCCCTAAGCCTTTGTGTTAATTCATAACAGCAGTAATAGGAAAACATATCTGTATGTGAGTGAGTGTATGAGTGTGTGTGTGTGTGTGTGTGTATGTGACACAGCAAAGAAGGTAGTAGGAAGATCAATAGAATTATACTGCTATAAGTGTCTTCTATTTTTCATTATTAAACTAATATAATAATATCTGAAGGTTGATATTTTGATAAGTTGAAGATGCATATTATAATGAATAAAAGGGATGGAGACAACCACAAATATAATAAATAAATAAAACCACAAATATAATGAATAAGTTATGTTTTATCTTAGAGGGTGGTAGGTGCTATTGGAAAAAATAAATATAATAAGGGGTTAGGAAGTCCTGAGGACAAGGTTTGTAGTGTTAAATAGGGTTTCCAGAATAGTCATCGTTGAGAAGTGACATTTAAGCAAAGCCTTAGGAAATGCTAAAATGTTGGCTCTGGGATATCTAGGCAAGAGTCCTTCCAGACAGAGGCACAGCCAGTGCAAGAGAGGCTGAAGGGAAATATCAGAGGGACAAGAGCCCTAAGAGAAGAAGCCAAAGGTAATGAGAGGTCAGATTGCATAAAGCCGTAGAGGTCCCTTGCTTTTCTTTCCCACTGTATAAAAGGTGCTATGCTTCATTAAAAAACAGACTTGTGCTCACGTGGGCAGCTTGAAGCCTGACTCCAACCTGGGATACAGCCCAGCATTAGATATGGGACACAGACTAGAAAGTAGGCAAGTGCTTAATTAATTTCTAATTTCTTTACATTTGTTGTCATTCAACTCATAAATCACAGTCCCATAGTGGGAAAACCTTCCCTTTATTTGTAAGAAAATACCTTTGCAGGCTATTGATCTCAGAGTTAGGTCAACATAGAAGGATAAAATATGTTATGGGATGGATTATTCTTTAATATGAAGTGTGTATATTTTCCTTGTGAAGTAGAAACTAAGTCCATGTTAGCAAATTTTTAACAAAATGTTCAACAGCAAAATGAAAAGTTAACAACAGTGATGATAATTTTTATGTTAGCAATCTCCTAATAGACCACTAGGGGTTAATGGAATACGTATTAATAAATGTGTTTTAGAATTATTACTGAATATAGCAGTTAAATGATTTGAAACATAAAGTGAAGCTTTATGGAAAAATAAATGAATATTCAATGTTCTAATCATTCTTTGATGGACATGTTTCCATACTCAAGATCAATTAGCTTAAGAGAAATCATGATTTCTTACCCAGAGTCTGTATACCCAGGGTGACACTGATACATCTGACTACTCTCATTTGGAAAATCTTTTGGATGATAAGAAACTTTCCTTCTTCAATGTTTGCTTCTTATGTTTTATTTTTCAATATACTCTCCTTGTTTATAACTAGTACCTTCATTTATTTGGCACTGTGCTAGGTACTGGTGATACAACAATGAATAAATATAGGTCATGGTTCTTTTCTCTTTCACTTTTACCTTATTATCTAGACTGAGATACTATAGTTCCATAGTTTAGCACTAAGATTCTTATTTATGTGTAATTCTTTTACTTTTCATTATGTAAGACTGTCTAAAATTTCAGCAGAATAGAATGCAAGAAATGGGGATTACTCATTAGCATGTATCACAAAATGGTTACAGTACCAATTTGCTATGTAAGAATACAATTCAACCTTTACCCTCCATTTAATGGAAACAATGGCATATCTACATAGCCTTGTCATCAGGCAACACTAATTAAGAGATATATCAAAATCTACCACTCACATGGGTTTGAGTTCTTGTATTCCCCTCTGCTATATTTCAGTGTGTCACTAGGATGACATTCCAGTATTTCCTTATTCCTGGTGAATTAAATCAACCTTTCACATTCATGCATTCTAGTTAGAGCAATGTAGTATCAGAGATGTGAATCTCGACAAACAAGAAGCAGTTTTAAACAACTCAAATTCTTCACTTGTTTTCTTGCCTAGCATGGAGGACATAAATTGACCGAAGCAATACTTGAAAAATTTGTGACCTAGTCCTAGCCATTGTACTTTTCTTCATTTTTTCATCCTTTAATCCTGGTTCTTTGTTATGAAATCCCCCAAAATAATTGGGTTGGGAAGGCAGCATGCTCTTGGGAGTGTGGATGAGCTAAAGAACTAAATTATTCCATGGCTGGCAGGGAGAAGAAAGGCTGGATAAGATAGTAATTGTTCAATTATTGCCCCATTTTAAAGATTTCTTTCCTGAGACCGTATAGCCTATTGGCCCGTCTTCAAGAATTAGAGTAATCATTATTTTAAATACATTAATAATACCTCAAACCTGCTTCTGTGAACACAGTGCCATTGATACTTGGTTATCAGCTGTCACAATTGCATCTGCCCCACCTTACAATGTGTTCAATGTGTCTTTTCCCACTGCCTCTTGCAGCGACTAAACTGGATCCTCTCTTGAATTTGCCATCTATTCCCATGTCTTCCAACTTCTGTTAAAAGCCACATTTGAATTAGACTGAGTGAAAGTGATCAATCATATTTTCATGGCTCACAGAGTTTTCCCCACTGGGTTTTCCATAATCTACAAATAGGCCTTACCATTGTGGGGAAAACTAGAATTCATGTTCTCAGTCAATAATTGACATGCCTTGGCCACATTTAAACTTCTATTCTATTACACAAAACTCTTTATTTTATTTATTTGTTTTCAATTTTGCCTTTTTCAGTAAAAGCTCCTGAAAACTGGTTTCATTCCATTCTCATTGAATTCCCCTCATCTAGCTTAGTACCTGGTTTGTAGTAATGCTCAAAAATGCTTACAGAATGAATCAATGATTAAATGAAAGAATTACAAATTTGGGTAGAATGTCTTGTGGACAAAATATTGTATATATAGGTGGAAAGTCAAAGCGCTAAATGTTTCTTATGGCCCTTTTGAATTTTCCAGCTACTAGTGGAACCTCCTGATAGCCATTACCTGGTCACCTGTCAGTTATCAAGGAAAAGTTTTGAATATGCAGACAAAGATTCTACCAAAAGACAGATTCCACTGACTTTTGTCATAGAGGCTCTAGGGACCTCTGAGGATAGTACTAGGTACGCGATTATGTTTCCCTTTTAGAAACAAACAAAAAAGTTTTATATAGAATCATTTGGGAGAGACCACTGTCAACATACATTTTACTTTCCTGTCCATATTTCTATCACTTCACCTATTGATAAGAATATGATACATGCTAACATGGGAACAAGATAAGCAACTTATCAATCCTGTTCTACGTATAAAAGAGAAAGAGTAACAATATTTTCTTTGAGTTCATATATTTAGGCCAATTATTATAATACTTTGGAATATCAGTCACAGTATGCTCCAGAGAAAGGTCAAACTAATGGCTTTGGCGATGATTTATTAAATTATCCGAGATGCAAAGGATGTTTGCTATCATACTCCTGCCAATTAAACGATAAGGACTGAGAGAAGAGCTTATATCAAATGTACAATAAATGAACCAGAATAGTAACATTAGAATGCTCACTTCATTGGTCTAGTAAAGCCAACTGGCAAAAATATGCTGAGGCAGGTCCAATATTGGTGGCATAGGAAGTTCCTAAACTCACCTTCTTCTATGGATACACCAAATGTACACCTACATATAGAGCAATTTCTCCTGAAGAACAACTGAGGGTGGATTGAACAGCTTCTGCACAAAAAGCAAGAGAGGGACCATATAGAAAAGGGTAGGAGCTACTGTGAGGTGGTATCCATGGGAATCCTACTCCTATGGGGAGGAATTCACCTTCATCAAAGCAAGGCTAATATGTCAAGATTAACTCTCTAAGATAATTCACTATCTCTTTCTTTAAAAAAAAAAAATGTTGTTGTGGTTAGAGCACTTAACATGAGCTCTATCTATCCTCTTGACAGAAGTTTACATCCCCAACACATTATTGTTAGCTATAAGTACAATGTCGTATAGCAGATCTCCAGAACGCATTCATCTTGCATAACGAAACATGTGTACCCACTGAACAGCAGCTCCCATGAGGAAGTGATCATGTGCACCTCACTTATCCTTTTAATGGATGGATATAATTTCAGTGTATCAACTAAACAAATTTGCTTTTCATAGCATGATACTTGAGTTTTCTTCTGCATTTGTGCAATTAAAGATAATATTGCATGTACATTTTACCTACTTTATTATTTCTATATATTGCTAGAAATCAAATTGTTCAATTGTAGTGTTTGTTCATTTTTATTTTAAACAGACATAGAAAATCACCTTCTAAAAGCTTGCCAAATTAGCTTGCCCGTAAACAGTAAAATAGCCACACATTTCTATTTGTTTAAATTATGGAAATTTTTATAAGGTTGTCATTCACCTTGATATTCTTAAAGTTTTGAAATTTGAATCAACACTCTTAATTGTGTTAAAGTTAAAACCAGCTTTCACACTTTTTGCTCTGCTGGAAAACTCAGGATAAGTAATACATTGTACAAACAAAACAACTAACTGAAATATATGGTTTTGGTAACATTAAAATTTATAAATTTAAAAATTAAAAAAAAAAACTAGATGTGGTACAAATAATAAAATAAATAGCAAAATAGAACAGGCTGAAAACACACGGTAAAATTTTTTATGACTAAATATTAATGAGAAGATTTAACCCAGATATAATTTTGATTGAGAAATTTTAACCCACAGAAACTCTACTTAGTTGAAATAATGGCACCAAGGAAACTTACAATGGCCAGAATAATATTTTGTAAAAATGTATATGCTTTAATGAAATAATCAATAAACCAAATATTTGAGACTTACAAAAAAGTAATTCATTCTGATAAAAATAATTTCAATGAAATTAACATGGAATAAACTAGAAACATAAATGGTGCTATTTTAAAAAGTAGAACAATAATGAAATTGGCTTGATTTCATTGGAGGAATACATGTTTTCAGTAAAAATGCAGTACATTGATTTTGGTATAAATCTGATTGAAATGTTTGCATCCATTATTAACACCCTGAAGAATATTTGGAATCAAAATAAAAAGGCAGGTAGGAATCAGGTGTTCAAAATTTTGGACAAAAAACTTTGGAAAAGAAAACAATGTTTATTGAGTTCCCTCATTAGGTATTATTCTGCTCCCTGTAGAGAGCAGAGGGTCTGAGTGTTAGATAACATAGAATGAGTAAGAAACACAAGATACTTTTCTTCTACCTTAAAACCGCAATCCCCAATTTTTCATATATCACCTACTGAACCATCATCCAATTATATCCTCAAAACCTAAACATGATACATATAATTTAGTTTTCTACACTCAATGACATCTCATAATGTCTTCAGTCTCAAAATCTAACACTACCCACTCATAATTTACATACCAGAAATATAGAAACTATAGAACCACTTGTTGCCTCAGCTTTTCTATGATCCCCCTATTTATATGTATATTTTTGTCTTTCTAGAAAGCTCCAATATATTATCAAAGACAATTCTCAGATGCTTTCTCTGTGTGAGATACCTTCTTAAAATCTCACAGAGTCAACTGCTGTGTGGTTAGGGTATCAGTAAAATACTGAATGGCACTAGTTCAGATAAAAGAGGTTTATCTAGTTTGATGATTGCTTTGGTAAGAAATATTATGAACTTTTGACAGATCATATGAGAAGAAGAAACTCAATGTTGAATGGAGGACATACATAGTATAACAATATGATGGGGAAAGTAGGGTTGGATTTTAGTGAGAGTACAGAGATAAGATTTGGCAAGAAAAGCCATTGTTGGTAGTATTTATCAGTTAATGGAAGTAGGACAACAAATTCTACATATGTGAAATAATTTTTAACATGGTAGACTCTAGAAGCTAAGGTAGATTTTTAAATAAAAGTGATGCCATATAAGCTCTAGGACCCAGGCTCTATTTTTTTTGTGTGTATTTGTATTTTCGTATTATTTTACTTAATGCCAGCCCATAAGAGTAAGTTTCAGGCCCTCAAAAACCTTAAATATAAAATGGTATTAAACCAAACAGGAAAATATTAAGGTTCTCATTTTTATATGTTTCCATAATTATAATCTGGCTATCACAGTTTTCTGTTCAAGTTTAGAGGTGAGTACTACCCTGTTTCCCCGAAAATAAGACCTAGACAGACAATCAGCTCTAATGCATCTTTTGGAGCAAAAATTAATGTAAGACCAGGTCTTATATTAAAATAAGAGTGGGTCTTATATTAATTTTTTCTCCAAAAGATGCGTTAGAGCTGATTGTCTGGCTAGGTATTATTTTCCGGGAAACATGGTACAGAAGAAATTCCTGATGTAACTTTTTCATGATCTAAAAATTTCTGTAAAGATAACTGGAGTAAAACATCATAAGGAGAATCCAAACATCTATGTTTTTTAACATGTGTGGTAGTGTCTATGAGTTTCTTTTTAAATCCTGTTTTTAAAACGTATCTAAATGTTTTATGTAAAATATAAATATATAATATGCATATAAATATATAAAATGTCATATATATTTCTGCATATATTCATATATATATATGAGGTGTGATCAAAAACTATGATGAATGCTTAAATAAAAACAAATTTATTACAGTAAAAGACACATTGCCATTAATCACCCTCAAAATACTCCCCCTCGCTTCAAACACAATTATCCCATTATTCTTGCCACTTTCTGAAGCAGTTCTGGAAGTCCTCTTTCATGAGTGTCTTTAGTTGCGCTGTCATGGCTGCCTCAATGCCCTGAATTGATTCAAAATGTTTACCTTTCATAGTCATTTTGACTTTGGGGAAGAGCCAGAAATAGTACAGTGCCAGATCTGGTGAATAAGGTAGATGAGGACACACCATAATGTTCTTATTAGACAAAAATTGCCATACCAGAAGCGATGTGTGACACAGAGTGTTGTCATAATGGAGGATGAAGTAAAGACACTCACAAAAAAGGACTTCCAGAACTGCCTCAGAAAGTGGCAAAAATGATGGGATAAGTGTGTTCAAAGTGAGGGAGAGTATTTTAAGGAGGATTAACGGCAATGTGTCTTTTACTGTAATAAATTTTAATTTAAACATTCACACTTTTCGATCACATCACACACACACACACACACACACACACGCACACACACACACACATTCCTAAATAATCTCTTAGAAATAATTCAAGCTCTTGCCAGTTTCCATTTACATTTCATGTAAAGTGAAGTAAGGAAGATCTTCCTCCCAAAGATTTACTTAATTAGAATGTAAATAATAATAACAGTAAGTATAATGAATAATATCAATTATTGAATACCTGTTCTGTGACTTAATTCTTTATGAATGTGCAAGATAAATATTATTTTATCTTATGAATGTCTAATCTCTTTACAGAAATTCCCACAGGACAATAAGAGCCTATGCGAGGTTAAAACACATTTCTCATTGATTCTAAAACCTAATCGCTTTCTACTAATTCACAAGATCACTTAGTTTGAAGACAAGTCAATTGCAGCATTCTGGTACCAAAGGAATCCAGGATAGTGATTTTGAACTGCTGTTTACCTTCCAAGAAGGAACTGGCAGATTCAGAACTACCTGGTTATTTACAAGAGTTAGAGGCTATCATTTACAATTAAATTTTCCTCTCTGGATGGGACTTCCTTTCATTTCTTATTTTGTAGTCCATGCTGCTCATAATGAAATTAGATACTGCATGTTTTCATAATGAGACCGGGCTGTTCATGGTTAAGGAGATAATGTGTTTCAGTGGCTAAAAGCTGGACTACTTATGTCAGATAAGATTTGGATTTTAATACTAGCATTATTGTTTGCTAGCACTGGGATCATGGGCAAATTCTAAGCCTCATTTTTGCCATCTGTTAAATGAGGATAATGATATTACACACACATAATACTGTTATTTAAAAGTATGTGTGATCATGCATATAATGTGCTTAGAATTTCCCCTTCCCTCTTCCTCTTTGTTGATTTTCAGTGGAAGTTTTTTGGTCACACTGCACTATACCACTTACTAGATTCCTAGTATTCATTGAGGCTGGTTTTACTGTAAAAAGAATTCACTTAGGGTGAAAGTTGGAGAGGAAATAAGTATGTGCCACTGAAGGAGCCAAGTAATGCTGCTTATGTCCCATCATTTTGAGGGGAAAGTACTTCTTTTTCAATATTTGTAAATGAAATCTCATATAATGTTCATTAGATAAATACAAAACTAAAAATAGATAAAATAAGATTTCAATAGCAAAATAAATCATAAATCCAAAGGTTAACCTCTACACAGAGGAGCAAGCGATACTCTAGTAGTCATGGGTAGTATCAGCAACTCAGGTGTTGTCTGCATCTGTGCCCTCACCTGTGCCTCACCTGGGGGATCACAGCATGAGGTCTGTCTTCGAAGAACCTGAATAGATACCAGGTAGAAAGCCAAAGACCAAACAACGTGACAGTGTAGGGGAGTGTATTCTCAACAAACTTGAGAAGATTCAGCTGAACACTGCTGGTGAATATCCGACATAGTCACAGAAAACAGACTGAGCCTTTAATCACAGAACTTTCCCGATTCTTGGAGATACATCCAAACAGTGCTGCTCTGCTATTTTAACGTTCCAAAAAATTCTACTTGGACCAACATCAAAGAGTCAAATAATACTCTTAAAAATTAATGTAGCTCTTAAAATTTGAACTAAGAAAAGTGAGAATCTAAAGCTATGCGGAAAGTAGGATTTATTTGTATTATACGGAACATAAAATTATACATGTACACATTGAAATATCTCTCTGAACGACATTATGGGTGGATTTTATTTTCTAATTTATTTTTATAAATCTAATGCAAATGATTTGTGGTCATTATAATCAGAAAATAATAGCCTTATTCTATCATTGCTACTACATCAGCATGTAGAGTGTTTACATTTATCTAAATAATTATATTGATTTTCTTCAACTTTCATCACTATGTGAAACAAAGCACACTTTAAATTCCATTTGAAACCCAAATTAATAATGTGATACATTTTATTACTTACTTTTAAAAATTTTACAGTAGACCTATAAAGCATACATATGCCTTAGTAGTCATCTATTATTTTTTCTGATATCAAATGGTATTTTAATTAGAAATGTCCTCTTTTTAAATTAAGGATATAAATCCTGCCGGAATTTTATCCTGTTTCATATAAATCCATCAAATTCAATGTTTGATGCATACTAATAGCAATATACTACTTGGAATTTGATAAATACAGGAAACTTATTTCATACAGACTTGCTAAATAGTAAAAATGCATTCTCCAGTATGTTTTCTCATATGAGATTTCACATAATCTGATGGCTAGGTGACATGTGGTCTAAATGCTAAATAGTAACTGCCCAATTGAAGATATGAAGATTCATCTATAGGAAAAAGAACAATCAAATGAATTTAGAAACCGCTTGTATTTATTTCAGACGCACAATTTATTTTTATTGTAAGTAGTGGGACAAGATTAAATTAATAAAGAACTCTACCAGTTTAATTAATGGCAGTTGCTACATTAATTTTCTTTTTATGACAACCTGAAAATTATGCTTTCTCATGAACCAAAGTAGAAGCATGTACTCTATCTGAATCCTAAAGTATATCATCATATTTTTGGGTTATAATTAAAATAAAGCAGATGCTTAGTGGACTGAGGTAGGTAAAAATATAATGAGGAGAGCTGTACAGTGTCTGCCACAGCAGGAAGGTCCCTTTCTCAACTCTAAGTTACCCAACATGAACAGCCAACTGAATTAGAGCAGGAAAAAAAATAACAACTTGAAGACATTTACACAAATTGCATTTAGTTATACTATCTTCATATAAATCATTCTCATATCAAAAGAAGGGGTTAATAACTGCTACAAACCATAATTTAAGCATTTATTTATATTTAAGCTAACAAATAGTGTATAAATTGATTTCACCAATGTGCACGTTATAAAAAATATATTTCTCCCTTTTAGAATAAAGTGATTTAAGGATTTTTTAAATTAATTTAAGGATTTTCTAGTACTCTTATTAGACATAAAGTAAAACTGAATAGTAAATAATTAGTTTATACATCAATGTGGTATTTTGTATTAAAGCTCTTTAATTTGATAACATCATCACTATAAAAATGGTTTCATAATATTTCTAATATGTAGTTTTATGGATTTTCTATATATTTTTCTTCTGATTAATGGAAACTCAAGGTCAATTTACTCATACATAGTAATGAATGTTGGCTTCATTTATGGATAAATGTTCATGTTTGATATTTCAGATATCAGAACACAAAAATCTCAAGACCCATATTTTAGTGTTAGCATTATCTGCAGTTGTTAGGAGAGCTGCCAATCACTTTTTAATACATTCAAGTCCTTTGGAGAAAAGCATGGGCCAAAGGGGATATCCCACAGTGGAAAATTTCTGAAGCTGATTATAGAGAAGACTGAATGGTAGCCAAAAGGTAAATTTGTAAAGGGATCTGATTAACATTGCTCTATCAAATAAGAACTGGAGAATAAGCTATTATTTTTATGGCATGTTTTTCTTCTACCTGGTTTTTCATAAGTTGGACTTCCTTCCAAGATAATTAACCACTAAACATTTTATAAGCAATCCAAGTGCGGAAGAAGTAAAAGATGAATAGCACTTATGAAGTAATTGACAGAGGGTATATTGGCCATTTTAAGCAATGATGGTGTGCATCCTAATACTGGAAAAAAGTCTTTATGTACTGCCATTTGACAGGTCATTAGTTAATCTCAGACCTCAGCATCAGATAATAGAGACTCAAAGCTAAAATCAACTTACACACACTAGGTGAGGGTATCCTCCTGCAAAGAGCTTCTGAGAAAACACTTAGTGTTCTTGACTTGGCATTATCAAAATACCCCTGGTGTTATCTCAGATGAATTCCCTAGTTATTTTATTTTATTTTGACAGTAAAGTCAGAGCTGACAAACCAAGGCAGTTCTCAAAGAAATTCAATTACTGAAATGTCTGACAGTTTGCCTTGCTTCTTACTAAAGTTTCCAAAGTTGCTTGCTGCATGTATAATATAGTTTGCTTTGCAAGACAAACACTATATTTTAGAAATAAAATAAAAAATACTATCAAAAGAAAGATAAAAATTTCAGAAACAAAAATCTTGGTTGAAAAAAAACAAAGTGATGATAATGGATTTGGAAATATCTACATTTATTAATTGAGAGCCTGTAAGCTTTCTAGTATTGCTCATGGCAGTCCGGAGATAGAATACTAAATCTATAAAACATTTATTGCTATGAATGAAGTCACTAAAACAGTTTGAATTCAAATGGGTGTATTCTTAAATATTAACCTGTTTTATTTATGAATAGAAGTATCTCTATGTGTTGAATAATTACAATGAGTGACCATAAGGGCAAGTTCAAGTAGCATCTGAGTCATGTACCCATTTCCGAAAATTAGGAAAAGCAGTGGGGGAGATAAAGCACACAGTGTGTATTATGCCATATATAACCTGTATAATAATTCGATTATTAATATGTAATGGTTATATAACACAGAGATATGTATATTATTATAAGTGTTAAAAATTATTTAAAAAGAAAAAAAAAAAGAAAAATGTGCTTGGGAACAAGATTCCAAGTACTACCTAGCTCCTACTGATGGATTACTACGTTTAACTTAAATTTGGATCCTCTTCAACTAATTACAGCTCAAGATTAGGCTTCAAAGAAATATTAGGGAAGGAGGAATGGCAATGTATCCACTCAACCTAGGCCTAATTCCAGAGGAGTGGGCAGCAAAGAATTCCTTTAAGATTTAGGGGGGTGGGGGGTGGGGGGTGGGAGATGAGGGTAAGGGGGATCGAATATATGGTGATGGAAGGAGAACTGACTCTGGGTGATGAACACACAATGGGATTTATAGATGATATAATACATAATTGTACACCTGAAATCTATGTAATTTTACTAACAATTGTCACCCCAATAAATTTAATAAAAAATAAAAAAATAAAAAAGATTTAGAGTTCTTTCTGTAGCCTGCTTAAAACATTTACACTGACTGCCAAATTAGTCATTTACCATTTTTTTCTCTCTAGAGTTTCAACATTTCTAGAAAACTATTAATTCTGTTTACTGGATGATTTTTCACTGGGTTAGGACTTGGGAATTTCATCCTATCATCCCAAAGATGTACCTTTCTGAAACTTGATGCTGTCAGAAATTTGACCTGTGTGCACCATCATCCAGTTCCATCCTCTTTGTTAACAATAGGAAGAATTTAAAGTTAAATAAATAACTAAAGGCAAAAATTTGTTAGAAAAAAATACTCTTGATTTCACACCAACTCTTATATCCTCAAACACCACATGTAATTTTAATTATATATAAAAACTACTCGCACATATCAGTTTTCAAATCCCTACTGTATTTCAAACAACTTTTGAAAAGAAAATTAGACAATGTAGTTCTTGATTACATTTGAAGTACATTTTCTAGAGAATGTCATGCAAACTACTTTCAATTATATTTCATAAAAAATCTAATTCACTTTAGTAATATAATACCAACATGTACTCTTTCATTAATTTCTAGTGCATGGCTCTAAGCAGAATTAACAATAATAGTTATTTGAAATCCTGTAAAGCCTTTTAAACAAAGTGAATCATAAACTACTGAAAGTGACATAAGATTCCAACTTCCCAGAATTTCTGCTCAATCCACCCATTTAATATCTCTCTCCCGCCGTCACTGCTCTCACTGAAAACAACCTCATCTGTGTTTAAAATCCAGCTATCTGCTCATACGATGGTGGACATTGGAAAGAAACAGAGCTTGGTTGACTGGTTTGCTTTATACTCAAAGACAAACTGAAAGTGAGCATTACAACTGCTTTGTATAAGTGAGACATTATCTTAGAAAATTCTGTCTTCGTTTTTAGATGGTTACTTAATACCTTCTCTTTTCTCCTCAAACTGCCTAAATATTGTCACCCCCTCTCATTCTCAGGACTTTGATTCGTTTTCTAAGAAAAGAGACATAATCAGAACAGAACATCCATAACCTCCCACAACAACTAGATATGAACTTATGTGCCCTTTAGCGCGGCTGCTTCTCGCACATCTGTTGAGTCAACTAACAGATTCCATGTCCTTTCCCCTATTAAGGCTCTGGCTGCTGAGGTTGTTCCCTCTACCTCCAGCAACATATACTTTTCACCCTCCTGTAACTAATTCCCATAACATACATATTCATAATTGTATACTGATAAGTAGGTGATAGATAATTTACAATCTTAAAAATTAAGATAAAAATGGTTCATTGCCAGTGCTTTTTCTGTGTCATCACATGGGACAAGGGGCAAGAGACCTCTGTGGGGTTGCTTTAATGAGGGGATTAATCCCATTCATGAGGGCTCCACCCTGTGAGCAAAGGACCTCCCAAAGGCCCCACCTCTAAATACCATTCCACTTGTGAATTTTGGGAGAAACACAAGCATGCCGACCATAACAGTCTCTAAATACTATTTTTGGCTGTAACATTTACTGAATTCAGATTTGTATATCCAGCTGTTGACTCAACATTTCCACTTATATGTAATAACAACTCATCTACCAAGTACTTTCTATGACGTACCAAGTACAATTTGTGAGAAGCACTCTACCAGGTACCAAGTAGTTTTTATGTACGTAGCCCCTTAACAATGCTATGGGGTAGGTGCTATGAGTTTTACCTTCCTAAATATGAGGAAAATGAAACAGAGAGAGTGAGAAACTTCCCCAAAATATCACTGGGCAACAGACAGAGCTTGAATTTAGACCCAAATATTCTGACTAGACAGCTCTGGTCTTTATCATGATGCTTTACTCATATTTAATATATCCAAAATGGAACCCTCATAATTACCTCTCATAAATATTTTCCTACTCCAGTCCCCTCCCCTCAGTAAATGTTAACTATATTCCTTCAATAGCTTTAGTAAAAATACCAGGAATAATTTCAATCCTGACATACATTAAACTAGCAGATCCTGTAATATATATCTGAAAATACATCCAGCCATCTGGCCATTCCTCGTATCTCCACTATTAGCATTCTAGTCCAAATCACCACAGTCTCTGGTCTGGTTTATTGTGCTTTCAGCCTAAGATGTTTTCTGGAGGCAGCACTGCCCTCATGAAGTCTGTTCTAAACAATGTAGAGTGAAGCTGAATCCAATCTGTTAAAAAATCTATATTGCATCTTCACTGATGGTATCTGCAAAGACTTCTTATCTCACTCATTAGAGTTGAGGTCCTTACCAGAGCTTAAAGCACCCACAGGACCTGACCCCCAATATCTCTCTGATCTCTTCTTTCACCCACCTCTTTGCTTATTATCTTGTGTCTCTTCAGTACTTCAAGATACTGTGGCTTTAGGATCTTGAACGTGATCTTTCTGCCAAAAAGCTCTTATCATAGATACCGTCATTAAGTTGCTTCCTGCTTCACACAGTAAAAGCTTGAATTGCATCCTTTTCAGAGAATACTTCCTAAAAGAGTATGCCGCATCATTCTCTTTCTTGGATTTAGGATACTTCTAAGCATTTATCACCATCACGTGTACATTAAAATGGTTTGCAGGTTTACTGTTGGTCTCCACCTCCCCAATTAGAATAGAAGTTCATTAGAGAAGATATTTTACAAGGTTTTGTTCACTCTTGTATCCCTAACATCTAGAGCAATGCCTTGCATATGGTAGATGTTTGATTAATATGTGGTAGGTGAATAGCATATAAACCACAACCCGCCCATTGGCAATTCAATAGTCTAAAATTTTAAGGGAAGAAAAAAGGTTAACATTTGGCTCTGAATTATACACAGATCTGCTTTTCCAACCAGAAAAGGAGATACCTCTTATTCACCACATACTGCAGTTTGGTGTTTACCTGAAACCAATTTTGAGCCCTTTGGTAGCAAAATATAAAGATAAATAATCTATAAAATGATGAGACATAAACATAAAATTACATAAATCTACAGATAGACTAAAATAAAACATGCAATTTAAACCTGCTTCTTTACAAATACAACAGTAACACTAAAGCCAAGGAATAAAGCTGAGTTCTCAATACTTATAACAAAGGAACTGTTTTTGTTCTATAACATTTTATAACTTGAAATTTGAAACTTGAACAATAAATTAGTGTAGGGACATTGTGAATATTCCCTCAGATAGGAATCTTATTTCAGGCTGGTAGTCATTCAATTTCTCCTAGAAATGTTTTAGAAATGGAGAAATCACTATACTATTAATATGAAACTAGTCCCACTACTGGGCAGTTATTATTACCAGAAAGATTTTTCTTTTATCCAAACTAAATCTGCCTGATGGTCACTTCCTTCCCTTGGGCTTAATTTTGCTATCCTAAGTCTAATGTTTTTAAAAAGAAATATTTACAACCTATGAATATTTTTAACATTTTCTTTTTAACTTTTTAAAGTAGAGTTAAATCCTTCCCTTTTTTCACATTATGTCAGGGTTTACATACTTTTTAACTATTGCCTTCTTTTGGGTCTACTAGAGTTTAACATTTCTCTTATCGTCTGTTTCCCAATGTTCACTGCAGTGTATTTTAACAATACACATCTAAATGCGCTGATCCAAACTGGTACTGAAATGACCACACAATGACAAAAATAGCAAACAGCTGTACCAGCACTAGAAATTAGAGTAGCATGCAACTCACCAGTCAGAAGCTTGAATTAATTTCTTTTGAATTTAAAATGTGATACTAGATAAAAGCTGTTTTAAACGGTGGTAACCAGAGGCTGGGAGGGGATGCTTGATAAGAGTAATGGTGTTTAAGGGTACAGACTCGTAACGAGTAGTAAATAAGCCACAGAGATCTAATGCACAGTATAATGAATATGGACAATACTACTGTGCTATAATTATGTAAAGTGATAAATATGACTGGTAATCATATTAATATATATAAATGTATCCAAGTAAAAAAATAAAATGTTTTTATTCCCTGACTTGAAAGTTCTACTTACTGAAAAAGATTGCACATCAGGGAAACCAATATTATCAGAATCACATCATTCTGCAGGAGTTGAATTGAGATAAATGCGAAATAAAGTTGAGGAGATGATTATTTGTGACTCTGACTCCTCATTTGAGTAAGCACCATTTGAACAGATGCAGTAGAAGATGTCACATACACATGACTGCAGATGTTTGGCAGGCATGACAATAATGCAGGACAGAAATTTCTAAGGACCAACTATAGTTGTCAGGACAAATGGGACTCATTGCTTCATCAATTTAGAGAAGAAATGGTGTGGAGCAAATACTTCTACAGACTAAGTACCATCTATTGGTTTTCATTGCCTCATGTCAGACTACTAGCTCATTGAACTTATGTCATAAACTTATACAAACTCTTCCTCTGGCTTAAGGTCTTAAGTTCTTAAGTAAGACAGAGAGGCAGATGGAAAGTGAAAGAATTTAAAAAAATAATAAATAAATCATTGATTTCTACTATTGAGGGAATCATTGAAAAATAACCACAGAAATAAAAGAGCCAATCTAGGATAACCTTGTAAATATTTTGGAAACAATTGCACAAAAGCTACCTGGAATAATTATATCGGTTATTATTATAGGTAGTATACAAAGATGTATTATAAGGTCAAAAGACCTTAAGATGTATCATAAGGTCAAAAAACTCATTATTTCATAGCTATTTAAACCATTATAAAAGAATTAATGTGATAAAATATTCCTAATCATTTAACCCATTTGAAATAATTTAATCTGCAGATTCTTCAAAGATAGCGCTCACAAAATAAATTAAAATCTAATCTTAATTGTGCATATATGTGAAAAATCTTAAATTGACTATTAGAAGATCAAACCTGCCAAGGTATTAAAAAAATAGAGCATGAACAAGTTGGGATTTTTCCAGAGGAGTAAAGATCATTCAACATTTAAGAAATGTATTCATTTATTTAACCCCATTAACAGGGAAAAGAAGAATAAACTTAGCCTCATGCCCCTAAGTATTAAAGAATGTGTTTAAAATATTTAATACCCATTTGTATTTTTTAAAAAGTTTAACTATAACAAGAAATATAATTTCTTAGCTTTATAAGAATATTCATAAGAAACATTAAACTAAAATCTTGCTTAAGAATGTATTATAATACTAAATAGATTCTCATTAAAGTCAGAAAACAATATATAGTTATAACTCACTATATCAGTTTGCATTGTTTTGCATAATTTGTTCTAAAGATAATAAAATGTTATAACAAAGAACCAAGAGAAGAAACAAAATATTCATTATTTCCAGGTAACATTATTGTTTACCTGGAAAACACAATCAAATCATGTATCAATCTGTTAAAAGTTAAGATCACTTAGTAAGATTTCTAGATACAAATCAATAGGCAGCAATCAATAATTTACAGTTCGAAAGCATATTTTTAAAAGAGAATCCATTAACATTAGCTAAGATCAATATAATGTGAAAAATCAATGGAAATATTCAGTAACAGTGTATTTAAAAAAAAAAGACTATAGATCTTTACTGAGGGTAAAGCATAAAAATTTTAGGTAAATAAATTCAATATTACACAAATATCAGTTCTCTCCAACAAATCATCAATTGGATGTATTCTGAATAAAAATGCATATAATTTTTGGATAGAATTCTATAAAAATATAGACATGTAGTCAATACAGTTATTATAATTAGGTAAGAAAAGTGAGCTAATATAATTAAAAGAGCAGTTGCCTCCTAAATTATTAAAAATTACACATATTACATCTTTGGAAGATAATTAAGTGACAATAACAAAATTCAAGAATTTAAAAATGTGATAAGTATAGTATCCCAATTAATATAGAAAGATTGAATGAGGAATGGTGAATTACATGTCAACCTTCAAGAAATAATGTGTTCACGATGGGTGAAGAGTTAAATAACACACATTTCAGAAGTATTAACTAAGATATTAATAAAAGAATGAATTAATTAGAATAAAAACATTTGGAAATATTAATTTAGGATGATGAATGATGTTAATTCATGTATGAAAACAAAGGCAAATGTAAACAACTACAAAAATTAAAAATGAAAGTCAAAATAAAAAACTTTAGGTTATTTGAACACCAAAGGTTCTATTCTAAGTATGTAAAAAGTTAGATTAATCAATAAAATTGTTGCTTTAAAATGAGCAAGGGAAATGATGAGGTATTTAAGCAAAGAGGGGAAAGCATGTATAATAAACATATAAAATATTTAAATTCAGTAGCACAGGAATGCAAACTGATCCAAGTCAGCTGGTTTCAAGAAAATGATTAAAAACCAAAAAGAACAAAGTAGCCAGTGATAATGAGAGTAAGTGCAAATTGTTAACTGGCATTTGTGGTAATGTGATTGTACAATCTGTAAGATAACATGACCATATGTACAGTAAGCTTAACAGTATGCTGTTAGTTTTTGGAGAGTTAATATTATGAGAATAATTGAATATTGATATAAAGATACATTTCTGTAGTATTAATAGTGGTAAAGTTTTGGAAAATCATAATAACATTTGATTTATTGATTAGAATGGAGTATATGTTGTAGAATGCATTCATTCAGAACATTTGAAGAGATACTATTTCAGGGTAAAGATGATAGAGTGAAGCTGTATTATTGAATATTTTTCCCTTCAGACCTGACAAAATAGCAAAAGAATCATATACACACAAAGCCAAACTTTTAAACTAGTACAATTTCATCTGATAAACACTGAAAAGTGGTGACCAAGAAAAAAAACAATCTAACTCCACACCACTCTCCACAGCTGTTTAGGAAATAAAAATATACTTATTTATAAGAAGAAATGGCCTCTAATGCGTCATGGCTGATGTGAAAACTTCCCCAACTGATGTGTCCTTGTCCTGCTGCAGCAGAAAATACTTGAGATCACGGATGCTCTACTACAGTGGACCTATGAATGACTGCAGTGGCCAAGTTACTCCATATTAATTCTTGATAGATCTATCACAGCAACACATGTATTGTTACCGGTGGTCATTTTAAGACACTGTTATTTTGGTGTTGTTTATTACCACATTGATACACAGATGATTCAAGAAGGAAATGATACAACTGCTGTCTCCAGGACTACTTCACATTTGCTTAATTATACATCTGTACCCATAATATAGATTCCCTATACTTTGTGCATAAGCATTCAAAAAAGGCCAGGGAGCAGACCTGGGGGTTGCACTGTGCCATGCTGTTTAATTGAGGCCAGAGAATCAGTAGAAACATGAGTTCTTCCTAAAATTACCTTTGCCTATGAAATATCTGGGTGACTCACCTTTCTGGAAGCTATGCCATGCACAAAACCCAAATGCTATTGAAACCTTGATGTTTTCATTGCCAGTATAAATAAGACATGCTGCAAACAGTGGGTAATGGGGTTGACTTAAGCATCTGCTACAAAATATTGCTTTGACCACACAGTATCTACACATAGAAGTCTTCTCGTAATTAACCTTCTTGTTTAAACAGCAACTCTGCATGCCATCATAATGCTATTACAACACCTCTAAATAAAAAATGGACCATCCTCTCATCAAAAGTCAATTCATTGATCTTGAGTGAGGTTTATACTTTCTCTGTTTCAGTCACAACCTAGTGTTAATCAACTGCAACCAGCACTATATTATTACATCAACATCATTGTGCAAAAAGGGAAATGATAGAAATAATTGGAAATTATTTAATGTTCCTCATTATATGCAAGAAAGAATAAGGATGGCAGAAAACATGGGGTATTTATATAATTTGGTATTTTCTTCTCTATGTATTCTACTGGGTACTCATAGGGTTAACTGGGACATAGAGGCACGGAGAACACCTCCCTTGGTGGTGCGGGAAAGGCATAAAACCCTGCCGGGGTGGTTTTCCCCTAAGTAATAAAGGCTTAAATCACTGAGGGAAGGACAGAAGACTTAGGAAAAGACTCATTATAGTTGGAGGAAGGAAAAGTAAAGAAAGAAAAAGTAAAACAAACCCTCTATCTGAGGGCAGAGTCAGGACACCTGTTTGGCCATTTAGAGACCCATGAATCTGGGAGCCAACGTAAGATTTCTACCAATTGCTGAGTATTTCTACTTCACGTCAACACTCAGGAAATAACAGCAAAAGGTGACACTGGCTCCTTGTGAGAGCACCTTGGGCTCAAACATCATTTCACTATCACTTGACGAGGAGAAGCCAGTCAATTACTATAGAAAACATGGTCCTCTAGAAATAGCATCACTTCGGAGCCTTGGTTCATTAATTCATTGGGCTCATTCATGTACCTTTTTCCAGGATACAACAGTTCTAACAAATGGCCCTCGATCACTTTGAGGAAGACTCAGAAGAATTTATATAGCATGCACTTGTGGTAGTAAAGATTTCAGCAAGCTATTTAAGACAAGCTCTGTTAAATCTTTGTTAAAGGCTCTGGTCTCAAAATAAACAGTTATGATTATCTTGGTGACTCAAAGACCCCTGTGCCCTAAGCTTGACCTTGATTACTCAGATCAAGTAGGGCCTTAGTTAGCTACCTATTTCTTTCCTTGGGTCAAAATACCAGTCTTGCTGCCTATTATAATAATCATTCCTATCTTCCCTGTATCAGATAAAATTTGTAATTTGGCTTCTATCACCCATGATTTCATCATTTAGAGCTACTATCCGGTGAGATAGTCTCAACAATGATCCAAGCTCCGAACATTTCATTGAGCCTTGTTGATAAATCTATTTTGTTATCCTAGAATTTGTAAAGCCCAAGAATATTACTCAGAAAAGATAGTGATCACATATAGGCAAGAAGCTAACAAACTTAAATGTATAAATTTCAAGAAATACAATAAAATTACCCATACCAAGATGTGACTTAAAATAACTCAGGAATGGAAACCATTTTAAAGAGATTGGTGGTAAACTGTGGATGCAATAAGTATAAAACTAATACTAACATTTGTGGGATTTATGGATTAGTGTAGGAATAGTTTTAACTCTAATGATGATTATTTGAGATTTGTGGAGTTTTCTAGTGTTTTCCTTTCTTTGTAGTATTTTTTGATTATTTTAAATAATAATGTTTATTTTTAATAAACATGAAGTCATTCTGAGACTAAAGAAGACATATAGTTACTTTACAACTATTAGTAGCAAAATAAATCTATGTTGGTATTGAATAATTATGGACTCTCTATTATAATACTAAATCTCATGTCACCTACTTAAAAATTTGACAAAATTCACAATTTGTCTTAATGGATGCTTATAAATAAAATAAATGCGTACGCATTCCTAACATTTACCAAAATCTAAGCAATTTGAGACATTAGGCTTTTCCCACCATTCTTGAAGTTTCATATCACTCTTTTGGATTTGTTTGCTTAGTATGAGGTTGAGGAGAGAAAGTTCCCAAAGACCAAGGAAAAGATTAATTGCTCTGCAGTGATGATAATAAGTAACCATCAGAAACTGAGAACTTGTTCAGTTGATCATCGACAACTTAACTCATTGAAAGTCTTTTCGCAAGCCTTTTGTTTTGTTTTGTTTTTGTTTTGTTAAAGAATTAGTTCTAGAACTTTCCTTCTGAAATCGGCAATAAGGAACAGACTTATTCTATAAACACACCTGTGTGTGTCAATCATCAACATCTCACCTGAGTAACCACACTTCTAGAGATAACACCAATACACTTTGCCTTTGGAAAGACTATAAATTCCACAATCCTCAAAACTCTTTCTAAGATTGCCAATCTGCTCTGTTCAATGAAACAGTGTCTGAATTTATTAAACATGAAGTAAATTCAGAATAGTCTTTTTATTTCAGATGCTGAAGGGTAGTCTTATGAGCATTTCTGGGGGGTCGTCTTCCATATACTCAGTGAACAGGAGCCAGGAGGCTGTCAGCCCAATAAGCCTACTCACTGGATTCCTTATGACAAAATGCCATTTCTCCTTTAGAGCCACTGTCCAGTGAGACAGTCTCAACAATGATCCAAGCTCTGAATAATTTCATTGAGCAGTGTTGATAAATTTATTTTGTTATCCTAGAATTTGTAAACTGATAGATTTCTGCAGAAGATAATTAAGCTTAGATTTTTGTATAAAAATGTCAAGCCTGGGTCTGTGTATAAAGTTCTTTTGGTTTGAAGGGACAGCATTTGATCAGCTCACTTTAGGTTTCCATGCAAAGTCCTTAGACTTAAGATTTGAAGCTGTATCATTTGAAGGTGGGCCATTGTTCGCTACTAACGTGTTTACTCTTCGGCTGCTTGTGGTGGTTTTCCTTTTGTTTGTCTATCTGTGTTGTGTTCACCTAACAGGTCAGGTTCTTGCTGCCCCATGAATTTCCTTTTCTGTACATCTACATGTAATGGTTCATATTGCTTTGTGTGTTTATGTATCAAGCACCCCAGAAATGTTACCTGCCTATAACCAATCTTCAAGATATTTTTGGGGATCAAACAATCCTGCTTTAATTAGTGTTAATTTGGGTTGCTAGCCTATGATGGGGGAAATTGAAGTTTTAATTTATAGGAGAACTCCTCTAAAATAGAAGAGTTTTTGTTCTATGCCCGAGCTGGGGAAATTTTTCCAGCCCCTATTCTGAAGGATAATGTGGCCCTCTGAAGGTTGCCCCATTATGCATGTGATGGCAGGGCCAAATTCTAGCTGCCTGTGGAGGAGTCCAACACCTCCCATTCCATTCCTGTGTGGTGTTCAAACATGAACACCACACTTTTGCGAAACCATAAATGATTCAAATATATTCCAAACCATACAATATGATTCCATATTTGAACATATATGTGCAGGTTTTTTATTCTAGAAATACATCAATATAATATTTCATTATAATAAATATGTAGCATAACATAGCCTATTTAATAGAATACAACATAGTATTAATTATTTTGTACTCAGGGTGTGAAATCAGATCTCAACATCCTATCCATGGGACTTTAGACAAATTATTTAACCTTTCTTATTTTTATTACCTCACATATACAATGGAAAAATAATTTTACCTAATTTATATTGATACCATTAGGATTGAAGATAAACTACTTAAAAACATTTTCTATTAGATAATAGGGATAATCTCATACACATTTAGGCATCGTCAATAGCACTATTATAACTGTAATAGTTTTTATGTTTTTTTTAATCTAGTAGACATCATACTAAATAATAGGCTTTAAAGACCATGTAAATGTAAAAGTTAGTGTTATGAAAGAAGCCAAAAAATTAAATGTATTTATTTTATGTCAGTGCTTTTTCGTTTTAATTTTGTCTTCTTAAAATCAAGTATGTTTTAATATGTCTCTATAACCCTTCAATTTGATAAACTTTTCTTATTCTCATATTTGATCTAAATTCTATAAAAACAAATTAACTGTATAGGCACCAAAATCAAAACAAATCAAAAAAATGCCTGACTTGTAAAAAAAAAAATTGCATCCAAGAAGTTTATATTTCAAGATATTAGCATTTTGGGTATCAGCAACCCCATCTATTTTCTGTAAAGAAAGGTCAAATTTTACATTTCACACTCCCATCTCTATATTTTGAAAATTGCTTCAACTATATTGCAAAGTAACAACATATAGGAAGAAACGAAAGTTGATTGAATGAAAAAAACTAAAGTCCAGGGGTATTTTTCAAGTGTCAAATAAATGTTTAGATCAGAATTATATTTATCCTTACATCTTAGTTTATTAGCATTAAATATATAGAGATAACAGTATTTCCGAAAACACTATCATATACCATCCCAGTAGAGACAGGTGTGAAAATAATTCCAGACCTGGTCCTAATATGATGCACAAATGTCACTGGACTTGTTTCTCCCTAACTTTTTCTCAACTCTTCATTCTGTCAAACAGCCCTCAGGGATTCACCACTGTGTTCCAGAAACAAATGAAGAGAAAGGGAAGAGTTCTTTCCCACTTTGTTCTATCAGCCATTGATTCATAAAGATTCCACTCTGTCCTTTCTTAAATTGATCTTCCCTTCCCATAAGAAAGATAAAAACTCACATCATGAATTTGCACATTAACTTCTATGGAGGAAAAAATTGTGGTAACAAAAAATTAGGTTACTGATTAAAAATTGAATCACTAGCTACACATCTTTTTTTCTTTTCCTGCTTGACTGTTTGGTATAATATTTTTTTAAATAAGAAAAAATGTCAATCTTAATTCCATTTTGAGGAGAGAAACTTTGCAAAGATATGTACATAATAGTGTATCAATTTATTTTTAGATAAGATGAAAGAAGTATCACAAAATGAGAGCATGTAATTTTTTTCTTAAATTTTGAAACAGTTTGACATACTAAAGAAACATTATCAATGGAAACATTTATTGAATTATAATCATGTTCTCCCTCAAACAATAGGAAAAAAATAAACAGAGCAAAATTATCACATCAGGAATTACATTACTGCATACTATAGAAAATTATCACGTAGTATTTGAGGGATCAAAGTAAAATCTAAAATTCTGTTCTTGTACGTAGACTGTATTATCTATTTTTTTTCAATTTCTCTATCATCAGTATTACCCTTTCCTTTTTGCCTTGTTACTTGTGAAGAAAACCTCACTGCAGAATGGCTCTCCATCACTGTCATTTGAGTATACACTCTTCTTCATTACTTTCAATTTCTTGAGGAGAAATGCATTAAAGCCACCTGAGCCTGAGTTTTTGATGGATAGTTTCTCACAGAACCTTAAAATTTGTCGATTTAAAGAGGCCTCTATCAGGCCATCTAGTTTATCTCTATTCACATAGCTATTTATTTTACGATATCTCTTAATCATTTCTAAAATAGGAATAAGTTGTAATTCTACAACTTTCTTTTGCCATTGATTTTCTCTGCTTGTTCAAACATATATTTTGTGTTACTATGTTTTTATTCAACGTTAACATGCTTTTGTTCTGTTACTCACCAAGTAAAAAAAATTAATCATATACCTAAAATTATTTGAGTTCTGCTGTCATTTAATAACACTTGTTATAATTTTTATACTTTTTACCTAGATAGTGTTTTTTCTACATTTATAATTAAACATTACATACATAATGACCTTTTTGACCATATAGTACTAAAAGAAAAATGTTAATTGTATGTGATATACAACTAAAATATTTTACTCTAAAATGATTAGAATCAATTATATAACAGTTCAAAATTATTAAAATAACCACAGATTGAATTTTTATTATAGTATAAATTATATGACAGTATAACTATTATAAGATAACTCACAAGATTTCAAACTAGCTTTCTGGTCCAAAGATATTGCCATAAACTCTGGACAATTATACTTGGGAAGTCATAAATAGAAAATTTTCTGCAAATGGCATCATTTTTGAGTAAGCAGACTTAGAGAGAGAATGTGTACAGAAAGGAGAATAAAAAATTAACATTGTAGAAAAAGTAAGAAACAAGGAAAGACAGGGAGAGATGGTAAGACAGAGGCAGAATAAAACATTAGAGAGTAACACCCACGATGAAAATTGATAATGGGGACAAACAAGCAAAAAAAGAATAAGACAAAACAAGCAAGGAAAAGAGAACAGTACACTTCAGAAAAGATGATGTCCCAATAGACTATGCAAATAATGTGTTCAATCTCATTCAACATCAGTGAAACATAAATTAAAACCAAAGTGAAACACCAAGACACACAAACTTAAAAAGCTGAAATTTAATGATTGATAATACTGACTTTTGTTGAGGATGTGCAGCAATTGTAGTTTAAATTGATACCACCTCTTTAGAAATCTGGGTGCCATTTTCTACTAAGGTTATCTACACACAAACTAAGGTTATCTACACAGAAATTCAGCAATTTCATGTAGGATAAATACACACGTATGTCCATCAAAAGACATGTACAAAATATTCTCACATTGTTCAAAATAGACATAATTGGATAAAATCCAAATGTTCATAAACATTAAAATGGGTAAATGAAATTGTGATATCATTACAATAGAATACTATGTAGCAATAGGTAAACACTAAAAACAGAAAAAAAGAAGAAGAAAAAAAAAACAAAAAACTCTGCAGTTACACACACAACAGCAAGAGGGAATTCCACAAACACTATGTTGAGTGAAAGAAGCCCGACACAAAACTATTGAAAAAAAAACAAACCTGTATAATCTCTACCTAACATTTTCAAAAAGAAACAAAACTAGACATCAGGACAGAGACAGAAGTCAGGAGAGAGATAACCTTTGGAGAGGGAGGAGGGGTTAATGTTTGAAAGGAATAATTAAGGGAATATGAGATTTGTTAATATTCTATTTCTTGACCTGGGTAGAGGTCATGTTTACTTTATGATCATTGAGTTACATTTTATGATTTTTGCACTTTTCTGTACGTAAGTGTATTTCAGCAAAATATTATGTAAAGTAAAACAAACAAAAACATATATACAGCAGGAGTATGGAAATATATAGACAATTATGAAATCTTACATGTGTAGAAATTTAAGGAGAAACCATTTGCTATATAACAGGCTTAAAGGAACATGAGATCAGAGAAATCAGAAAAAGGAGGGATTTTGTTGATAAAATGTTGAACCTACCAGGAATACATGTATTTGGACACACACACACACACACACACACACATACACACACACACGAAACAGGTGAACACCAGGTAGATTTTTTTTTTTAAATACAAGTAAATAACTGCTAAATGTTTCAGGTGAAAAGTATTTGATTTTACATAATGTAGATTTAAAATCAAGGACACATTTTATTGATACAGTAAAGTAAGAACCTAAAGGGCTCCCAGGTAGTTCAAATGAAATATGAAGAAGGTAGAAATTTAAAATAGAGGGTGAGGTTAAGCTACTGAATGATTAAACGTTCAAGAAAAAGATGAAGTTACAGAAAATGAGAAGTCAGACTATGACTCCCAGGCATTAAAAATAATTGCAGATACGTTCTCAGTAGAGAAAGTGGGGAATGGAAAGTGAGGAGATATCTTTTTTAAGACAGTCACTAAAGAGAAGCTGTTGCAGAGAGAGCTGCTCAATGAAGCAAGCTGATCAGGAGTGTGTTCACATAACAATTCATGCTCTTTCTGACCTATACATTTTCCTCTCCACGTGACATAAGGAAAATGTGTTTGAGGATCAGGAGGTCTTGTGCCCAGAAGAACTAAGAAATACGTTACTTTTAGTATGTTGTTTCCCTTTTCTGTGATCTTTATACTTTTTTAAAATTCAATCTCATTCGATCACTGAACTAAGCCTTTTTTTTTTTTTTAAATCACAGCAAGGGGTTCTGACTTAATGCGTCACTACTTACTTGAGAGTTTGAATTTTTAAATATGATAATCATTATGGCAGTCTTGGGAGTTATTAAAATAAATAAGTTATGTTCCCTATCCTTGAAAAGCTCATGACCCACTGAGTTTGGAAAAGCAAGAGATAATTTTTAAATGTCTAATGTAGGGAAGCATGATGTACTAAGGAGTGGATTCTAAAACCAGAAAAAGGAAGATTTCTGGGCAGGGTTATCAGCTCAAATCACAACACATTCTCTTCCAAATTGAAAATCCATGCCTGGGATTATCAATCATGTGAATTTTGCAGTCCATTGGATAATAGTCTTCTAACCTCAGGAGTTCATAGACAAGGACAATTAAGAAGTAATATTACAGGAGTGCTAGATTTTTCAGTGGACAGTAGGATATTTATTCTTGTTTAGTGGACTGCTTTGTCATGTTTCTTGAGAATATCGTTTGAAAATTTCCTCTCCTGGACCCTTTCCTTTCTTGGCCAATAGGTCAGAAAACTCTGCCTGTTAACTACTTCCCACTTGGTGAGAGATTTCCATTTAGGAAAGAGTTCTCACCCAGGACATGTGCACCTATCTGTTCTAGGAAAAGCAGCCCTGCAACTCACTTGTACATGAGCCCAGTTCTGCACGGGCCTGCCCTCAGGCTTGGTGGTAGTTAAAAAGACTGAATTTGTCCACGCTCTCTTTCGTTATGGACTTTTAAGAGGTCGCCTGCAACCCTTGAAGATTACTGGTAACAGGGCTCCCTGAAAACATGAACAGCTAAATGACTGAACTTTAAAACTTTTTTTGGTAGGCCTCTAGATTATCTCAACTGGTTAAAAATTAAGTGTGTACACGTATTAAAAAAAATAGTTCTCTGTCTTGGTATAGTAGGCTAATACCATGTTTCCCCCAAAATAAGACCAAGCTGGACAATCAGCTCTAATGCATCTTTTGAAGCAAAAATTAATATAAGACCCAGTTTTATTTTACTATAATATAAGACCAGATCTTATATAATATAAGACTGGGTATAATATAATATAATATCTTATATTAATTTTTGTTCCAAAAGATGCATTAGAGCTGATTGTCTGGCTGGGTCTTATTTTCAGGGAAACATGGTAGGACTCAAAGTATTATATATGAGATGAAATATACATAAAAACAGTCCCATCAACTGCAAAGTACTAATTTTACTCAAGAAAATAATCAAGAATTTGGGTTTGGTAATTAACTGGGATTAAGTTCAACAGTTATTCCCTTTATATTTTGGTTTACTTAAGTGCAAATCAAGATTAAACTGTACCTCCAAAATACTTATAGGCATAACAGAGGCAAATATTACTTAAGAGAAAACTTACCTTTGATAAATAGCACATAATTGTTTTTATAAAATATCATTGGCTAACTAAATATTAATAAAATAAGTCATAAGAGAATTTAATTTGAAAAGAATTATCTAACATATTTTCATTTTTATAAAATCATATGTCAAAGCTTATTTTTAAAATAAATTTCTCCCAAACTCTAGCCAATCGATGTCCTAAAAGAAAAATGTACAAATTGGCATGATAGTCATGAAAATAAAAAATTTACAGAATCATAAGACATTTGAACTGGAGTTCAAATATACCTATAGTATTTTTAATCCTGCAACCCATTGCTATAGTAAGAATCTTTTATATAAAAGGTGATCTCTGATCCTCTATTGTCATGCTTCTGGTGAGTGGGGTCTATTCCTCCCAAGCAGGTGACACCATTGCTTACCAAGTCTCACTGTTACAAATATCTTAACACTGCATTAAACATTATATTCATAGACTGTCTTCCAAACAACCTTTGTCTTAGAAAGTTCAAGTTCTCTTAAAAATGAATTATGATTTACTGTCAATATATTCTCTAAAATTGTAATTTCTCTGTTTAAGACAGACACTCATCTAAAAGCTTAGCTATCAGATTTTTATGACTGGGGATTTTTCCATAAAACCATGAGATATACACCATGGCCATATGCTCACTTTAAATCCCCATAAATAAAAGCACTGCATACATGCATGTATACATACATTAATAAATGAATAAACAAACTATGGCAATGGTGTAGTTCTATAGAATCTAAACACTTATTTATTCACTGACCAAATATTTTAATCTTCTTTACATGCAAGGCACAATGACAGAAGATAATATCAATAAAATTTATAGGGGCACCCTCATTCCATACTCCCTACCGCTCAGGAGCTACAACCTCTTCTCCTGCTTCTATTAAACTATCCTCTTTTTAAAACTTAAAAATACATACATACATACATACATACATACATACATACATAAATAAATAAATAAAATTTATAAATTTTGTATGTGGAAGGTAATGAATGTGAATGTTCATTATCATAGGTATTACATATATATACATATATATGTATCATTTATACATATTATAGATATTATGTCATTCTGGAAAAATGCAGTCAATTGCTAAATTCTGAATGCTAAAATAATCTCCTATAGAAAAATTACTGGGATCGAAAGACAATAAGGTGCAGGACTGGAAATTTCATTGTAAAATATAGGAGTGATTGTAATGGGAAACTCGGAAGCCGCAGTCACACTTCTGTCTACAAGTATATGTGTGGTACACCGGGCAAGTGTGCTGTGTGCATCTGATGTGGTCATGCACCATGGCTCTGAGGCATACACCAAAGGATCACTAACAGAAATGAGATTATGTAAAGATGACATCCACCTGGGGAAGCAGCTTAGCCTTTGGAATTAGACATGCCTTTGTCTGTATCTTGGCTACTGTACAGAACAGTTCAAGAATTCTCACCTTTATAGTAGGTGAGGAATGGGTCGAATTAATCATCTACCTGGTCCTAGTCTTCCTCCAATGGCTGCTGGATATTGGCAGAGGTCGAGCGGATGTGACTGCTGGTTGACCTGTGAGCTGGACTGGGCAATCAGAGGTTCCTCAGCTCTTCCCCTGTCCTTAGAATGTGCATTCTCCCACTGTTCCCTCAGTGGGAGCCATTTTCAAGGATGCAGCCTTATGAGAGCAATGTGCTACTGAGACCATCTGGACAGTCTAGTGACAGAACCCTGTTAAGGCCTCTATGTAAGCTTTTAAGATTCTGGTGAGCAGGTGCAGAGACCTACTTGTCTTCGGGGCACTCATATATAAGTTCTCTTGCTTACTAAACCTGGCACCTACCAATCTGGAAGGGTCTGCCTCTTGCTTTCATCTCTCTTAGCCCTCCAGGTACGGGGGCCAATTTGCAAACCAGCAGTATTAGATGAGGAAGGTAAATGTCTATTCTAAGCAGGAAACAACTGGACACACACATTCATAGCAGAAGAGAACCATCAAGAAGTGAAGATTGAATGTGTACACCTAAGCAAGAATTGCCCTGCATCCCCACAAACAAATAGGATCGTAGGGGAAATTCCCTCTTCAGGAATCTGTCATGACTGACATGAAGATCTCGAAATGCACATGTTTGTCTCATTAACTTTTCTGTATAGTTTACAAAAGTACTGGTATAATTTTAATAAATAAATTTTTTAGGTTACAAAACTAATCGCCAATCTTTAAATAATTAAAACACAAAACACTGAATTTGAAATGAAAATAAAAGGTGTGTATTTGGGGACTGCATAAATTTACCTATGCATGTCTTTAATACAGCCCCTTGAGCCAACCTTCAGGAGCTGAGGTCAAAATTCACTGACATCATAATGCTTCAAGTACAGAAATCCATTGGTTATTAGAATTTCAGATGCTTTAGGTTCACTTATATTCAATAGCAGTGTATCAATGACTCATAACATTTTAGCTACTTGTCTAAATCTGTACATCAGCTACTTGTCTAAATCTGCTATCTAAATCTGAACATCAATTATTTTAAAAATATTTTTGAATCAGTTAAGTGTATTAATGCAAATTTTTAAAGGATTAAGAAAAAAGTGTCCTTCGTTAATTCAAATCAATTCATCTGAACTTAATCTTCTAGTAAATTTGGATTTTTTTATTGGATCATTTTATGAAGGGTACACTTGTAATTAGTAACAGCTGTGAGTCTCTATTTTGTAAAAGTGGAGAGAATAAGTTATCAGATTAATCACATTTGGACAAATCTCAAGTTTTTAAATGAGAAAAGACTTGAGTAGATTTTTCTGGCAATGTTTTGAAAATACTAACACAAATGGTACAAATATTTTACCTAACCTTGTTCTAAGGGCAAAATATGAATTATTTTTCATTCCAACCCTAAGTTAATTATTCCATTCACCTCTTTACCTCCTACAGAGATTCTTCATTCTCTGGAACTATTCTAAACATTTATTTTATTACCTCTGTATGTCATTAGATACATACTCACTGTTGCAAGGGAAATTCTAACTAGATCACCCATTGTCTGCAGAGAGCTGGGATTTCAGATGAGCCTGGAAAATCACCTTACCATTAGGCTATAAGCAATTTTGAAAAATGTAAAGTAGGGCATATTTACTACACCTGGTGAGTCCCTAATTACAATGGTCTATATTCATCATTTACACACATTTGTCATTTTAATTAATTACTCAGGACTCAATTCAATCCCTTTGCTGCATTCTAAAATTCCCATTGATTTAAACAGGTATAATTGTTGCTATAGAATAACAGACATTTTGGAATCAGTTGTTTTTATACAATCAAGAACTATTCTACACAATTCATCCCCTACGTAGAGTTCAGGTTCTTGCCACTTACAATCATTTTGCTTTTCTTTTTTCTATGACAATGAATACAAAGAACCTATTTCGAGTATTTTAGAAAGTCATTAAAAAAATTCTGTCTTCAGTCTTACAAGTCCCATATTTAACATCATTATAAGTATGTATAAGGGTTATTACAATATATTTTGTTAATAATTGCTTTAGATAAATATTAAAGGCTTATTTGTTAGGTAACGTACATATTTGCCTCTAGGCAGATTCATTCATAGAAATATAAAGATTAATGCTCAAATTCAATTCAAACACTTTCAATTATTTATATGATATGATTAATTCTTGAACTTTTTTTCAATTCTAAGTATATTCTTGGTTTTTAAAGTAGTCAATACTTTTAAAATAGAGATTTAACCAATATTCTGAAAAAAGTTATTTGTAACTACATGATGGAATTCCCTATGGTTTAGAGTAATATGGAATACTGGAGAAAAACTGAATATTTACTGGCCTGATTTAACTAAATCAGTATGTACACTAAACTTAATTTAAATGGTTATATGTGTGCTTTTTTCATCCATTAATTACTCTTATTAGCCAGGTAAGTAAAGCATTTATATTGCCATAGATAATTTCTAATAATAACTATTTATTTTTTACTTAGACTAAGGCAAGTGCTGCTCTAAAAGTTTTATTTGGAGAAACAGACATCAAGCTTGTCAATAAACCCTATTTTTACTTCCATTTTATAGAAGAGAAAACTGCCGCACTGAGAGGTTATGTTATTTCCAAAGTTCACACAGTAAGTGGCACAGATGAGATTGACATTAGACTATATACATCTAGAATCTGTACTCCTAACCATCATCCTTTATGGCCATGTTTTCGTTTATTTTTTACCACATTATAAAATGTTTGATAATGCAGACTTAGTCTTAGCTATCTTTTATGTCTCCCACAAGGTCATTAAAAATAGATACTTAATATTTTTATTTTTCATTGATAGAACATGTTATAAAAACCCTGCACAATTATGTCCAACTCAATATATGAACTGGGTCTCTTACTCAGGCCAAGACTCGGTTTGTTTGTTTTTTCTGTTTTGTTTTTCAACAATTTGATTGTGGTATAAGTTACGTTCAATAATTGATATTTGTTTTCAATGAGCAATTTGATGAGTTTTAGGGTACTGTATATATTCATGTAATAATAACTACAATCAAGATAAAATTTTACCAATATCTCAAAAAGTTCCCTCAAGCCATTTTATAGTTAACCTTTTTTCCCTGAACCCTGCCTGTCATTCATCCGCTTTTGGTCAGTACTATTTGCTTTTTCTAAAATGTAATATAAATAAAAGCCTACAATATTTATTCTTTTGTATTTGAATTCTTTCACTTAGCATGAACTTTTGTAATTGATCCCGGTGGTTACACGTGTCAACTGTTTTTGTTCTTTCTTTATTTCAGTGTATATTCCAAAACATGTATGTACCTAAATTTGGTTAGCATCAGTTGATGGTCATTTGGATTATTTCTAAATTTTGGCTATTATCAGCAATGCTACTACTAACATTTGCATAAAGGTAATTGTGTAGATATGTATTTTCATCATTCTTGGGTAAATCTCTAGAAGTGGGATTGTTGGATGTAATTTTAGATTAACTTTATCTCTGACGCTATTCTGTTTTCCAAAACATCTGTACAATTTTGCATTCCAATCACCAACATATGAGAACTCCAATATTCAATTTAAGTGTTAAATGAAAACTGTTTCATAATGACCTCAATAGTATGATCAAAACTCTAATTAATGTCAGAAACCCAGTTTGACCAACAAGCATATGGTTAAAGAGGAAATCATTAGCCATTTCACTTTGGTCTGGTCATCCCAACAGAAAAGACTTGGACGTACTTTGAATGTTTACTACCAGTTTTATATAGTCAATTTGGTGTTTACCCATAGTAGTCATCTATAAAGAATGAAACAGTCTTTTAGCATGTTTTAAATAAACATTAAGTTTAAATAAGTCACACAGGAAAACGTTAAGAACCATATGATTTCAGTGATATGTGGGATATAAAACGGAAAGCAATAAAGGAGCAAGACATACAAATAAAGAAATAAAAACTCATAGACAGAGAAAACAGTTTAGTGGTTACCAGAGGGTAAGGAGGGGTGGAGGAAGTAGAAAAGGGTAAAGGGGGTCAAATATATGGTGATGGAGGGAGAACTGATTCTGGGTGATGAACACAAAATGTGAGATACAGATGATGTATTACAGAATTGTATGCTTGAAACCTATGCAACTTTACTAACCATTGTCACCCCGATAAATTTTAATTGAAAAAAATTAAAACCCAAATTTAGACAGGGTAAGTGCTGTCGACTTTTAATTTTTATATACTGCACTTTGCTGTACTCGAATTAGAGTTCAATCAGTATGCTCAAATAAAAATTCAGAATAAAATGATCAGGGGCCTCATTTATTTAAATGATTGCAAGGATCTGATTTATATGTATTTTTGTTATTAGATATGAATGAAATAGATTACATAAGGAATTTTCAGAATTCAATCTGTCAGATATATTTCAAAATGTATATCAATACATTTTAAGCTTTCTAATATCATGCTAGAAAACAAATTCAAATATCTAACTTTACAGCCAAGCCAAAATAAGTGCAAACGGGCTAAAAGAGTAAGAGCTCAGAATGTTCCATCTAACTCCTTGTGATGAAGAATACATGTCCTTAGGGTTGCAAAGAATCAACAACAGCAGTAAGAGGAAGGGGGAAAATGAGACACCTGTCAAATGAAACATTAACCCTAAGGCTAAAAATATTTTAAATGGTGGGTTGGCAGGTGTTATAGCTGTTGAATCCAAATATTCTCTCATAATTAAGATTTCCCTTCTACAAACATGAACGAGTACACACGTCAGTTATGCATGGCTTTGAAGACATCGACAATCCTGAGTACATAGTTGCTTTAAACTGAACAGTATGTTTTCTGCTCCTTAGCAAAGAAATAAATACATAAAGAGTACATTTTCAAGTTAACAACTGAAGTTCCTTTGGGAGGTAGAATTCTAAACTTTATTTGCTCTGAAACATTTAAACAAACACATGCAAAACAGAAACTTTAAGTATATTTTTGTAAGAATTTTGTCATGTCTATAACTAAACTAATGATCTCTGTCTGATTTTCCTTTTCTTTTTCTTAATGATCCAAATTCACTTTGAAACCATATATTTAGAGGAATCATATCAATGATCAGGATACTGGGGCAGACAAACTCTAAGGTGGTCCCAAGGACCCTAGAACACTGGTGTGTGTGACTCTGTAATCCCTCCCCTGGAGGGTGGGGAAGAGATGCCTTGCTCTACCAATCGAATACAGCAAAGGTGATGGGCTGTCACTGCCATGATTTGTTACATTCTATGAGTTGTTATCTTGCTATCAGACTTACTCTCTTGGTTTCCTGGTGGCCTTGAAGAAACAAGCAAATATGTTGCCAACTGCTTAGAGAGGGCCACAAATGAGGGAACTGTGGGTGGCTTTTAGGAGCTTCCAGATGACAGGCAGTGAAAATCTGGAGCTCTCAGTCCCATAACCATAAGAATATGAACCCTGCTATCAACCTGATTAAGCATGGGAGTGAGTTCTTCCCCAGTTAAGACTCCAGATGAGACCACAGCCTGGCTGACTGCTGTGGGCAGCTTTCCAAGATCCTGAGGATGGGAGAGAGCTAAACCATGCAGAGAGAGACACTGGACCAGCACAAACAAGAGAGGTAATGAATAGGTGTGTTTTTTTTTTTTTTTTTTTCAAGTTTGCAGTTAACTTTTATGCAACATGGCTAACTAATACAGCACTTTTTAAAAATCATATTCTATCCTTAAAACTTGATTTTTATTTTTATTTTTTTAGCAATTTCAAATATTTCTAATTCCCAAGCTATTGAGAGAATACATTCATGTTTTATTGAGTTGTCGGCCCTAAAATGACTGGTGGTCATAATTGAATTAGTTAAACTTAAAGTTATTTTAAAGTTTATTTCACATCTACGGCTTGGTTTCTATAAAGATTTAACATCTTACATCTATTGAAGCATGGCCTATGCAGCCAAAAAACACATTACTGTCTAAATGTACAGTTGTGTGTTTATCCATAAACTATGTACCTATATTTATATATCCCTATATAGATATATATTTTTATAATTAAAAACATGTATTTTGTCATATATATGTAGGCACATATATATGTAGGCACATATAGTATATCTGTGTGTATATATATACATATATAGTATATCTGTATATATATATACATATTTGTGTATATACATATAACTACATATATGTATATACATGTATACATATACATATATATACACAGACATGTGCCTACATATATAATATTCATTTTGATATTTAAGTCCTCCCAAAAAAATATTCACCAGTATCTTAAATTGATGAAATGTATATGGAATATTTCAAATTTACTTACATAGCTCATAACTGACCCTAAAACCTGTATTACCTTTTGGATCTATAAATTAGCTTTCCATACATGTAGGTTTATTTGTACTCATTCCTTAGAAGACAATTTAAAAAAGCATATGAGAGGGCTGCTTCTGTGAAGTTCAGTAGATCTGGGTAGGCCAATGCCCTCACTGCCAACAACTAGTAAAGCAAGATAAATGATAAAGTTACAAAATCACATTTTCAATGCCATCAGTGAGCTTTCAAACCAACAAGCACTAGATGGGTTCAATTTATATAGGAAACAAACTGTTCAGATGTGAGGTAAGGGTTAACAGCTACATATTTTTTGCTTTTTATTTCCTATTGCCTTTACAGTTTCAGAATGCAGGCCTAGATAGGTAGAAGACCACGGTGTGTGTGTGTGTGTGTGTGTGTGTGTGTGTGTGTGTGTGTGTGTGTGTGTGTAACGAGGGGGAAGAACTAGAAAAGCTTTTGGCAATTGCATACGACTGCTAAAATGAAATGTGCGTTTTGATGGGCCTCAAACTCAAGATTGATTTTCCCTAAAAGCATTTTACTGAATGTTGAGGATGTTAAAGAAGACACAGGATTACAGTGAAAACTTCTTAAAGCAAACAGAAGATTGTCTATGTGCTATGTTGTATAGTGGACAAAGACCTGCTGGGACAAGTGATCCTACGGCATTGAAACCTGAAAAGAAGGTGGAATTGGCCATTGCCTTTTCTTGAATAACTTGCTAACACTAATACATAATAGTAAGAGGCCGTGATTATACACTTGGCTCCTAGAGGAAGACCACTACTGAGAGGAGGACGCATCGGCTGAGCTTATGGTGAAAGTTTCTAAACAGCAAACATAGGTGTTTTTAAGGACAATGGGCAGTCTCCATTTGGAGATACATGACATTTTTAAATCATAACAAGTAGGCTAAAGAGAAAATATAAAATCTTCTGGAAGACTACAAAAAGTTACCAATAGTCTTTCAGAGCTAAAGATCCCACGTCCAGCAAAGCTATATATTCAAAGTTCTTGTGGGACACGTTCTGAAGACAGGAGTAAACAGCAGGTAAATTTAAATTTACACTAAAACCCAGCCTTGACTCAGCTCAGGCCCTGATTAAATCATCGCGAGACCCCTGCCCCCCACCAGACTCTATATGATAATAGAAGTATAAGCCCTCTCCTGTGAAAGATAACATGATCTAACACTTCTAGAGTTATTTTACATACAGAGTTCAGCATACATTAAAAATATACATGAAGGAAGCAAGACTACATAATAAATAAACTAACAAAAAACCCGAAACTTCAGGCAATAGAAATGTTGAACAGGTGACCCGCATAGGAGAGGAAGCAGACAACAATTATGATGAATTTGTTACAGAAAATGAAGAAAAGATGGATGAGATAAATTGGTGAAAGGATGGAAAATTCCCTACAGAACTTTAGTTCATAGAAAATTAAATGGTTTTCTGGAAAATGGGTATTATAACTAAAAATAAGTACTCAAAGGATGGGTTTCGCAATAGAATGGACACAACAAAATACAAATTAGCAAATGGAGCAACAGACTGGACACAGCAAAATACATATTAATAGATGGAATATTTATCATGAAATAAATCAATCTGAAGCACACAGGAAACTAAGAGTAAAGTAGAAATGTGGAAATGAGCTTAAAAGATTAATGGAATGCACAAAAATCCTAACATATACATAATTGAAATAACATAAGGAGAAGGCAAAGTGAAGGACAAAAATCAAAATTTGATGACATAAAAACCAAACCAAAGAAACTATCATAAAAGCATTAAATACACACACACACACACACACACACACACACACTCTAATATGGGCCGAATTGTGCCCCTATGAAATGCATATGTTGAAGCCTTAATTCCTAGTATTTCAGAATGTAACTATTTGGAGACAGGGTCCTTAAAAAAGTGATTAAGTTAAAATGATGACATGAAAGTAAGGCCTAATCCATTCTGGCTGATGTCTTTATAAGAAGAGGAAATTTGGACACAAAGGATGTGCAATCACAGAGGACAGATCATGTGAGGACACAGCAAGAAGGCTACCATAAGAGACCTCTCTTATCAGCCCTGCTGATATCTTGATCTTGGATTTCTAACTGCGAAGAAAGAAATTTCTGTTCTTTAAACCATCAGTCTGTGGTGTCTTATTATGGCAGCCTAAGCAAACTAATGCACATGCCTTCCAATAAGCAACAGTAAGACTAACAGCTGACTTCTTAAAAGAAAATTGAAAAGCCAAAAGATAATATAATAAAATGTTTTTAATTATTGCTACAAAAGGGAGCAACACCTAACCAAAAATCATTTAACCGAAGTACATGCCAAAATATTTATAAATTTCAAATAAGTAACATAATTCAAAAAAGTCAGACACAGGTACATACTGCATATGTCCAGTTACATACAGTGTAAAAACAGGCAAAACTAACATGCATTAGTGCTCTCATTTTGGAAGGTATTTTTACTGGGTGTTGGTCACATGTTAAAAAATTCCTTTGCGAGTCTGTATTTTCTTTCAAAATTTAGAAAATATTTAAACTAAATAGAAAAAATACTTATAAAGACAAATGAGGTAATTTCTCACCTGCACTTTTCAATTTAAAGAAATAAAAATGTAAATGAAGCAAAAGAAAAACAATTGCAGTTAAAAACATAAAATTCAAGAAGAATGATGAATAATAGAAAAGGAGTTAAGTTTATAAATGTATATGAATACTGAGTCTACAAAACAACAGTAATGTCTCATGGGATTGAAAATATATTTAGAGGGCAACACATAGCAATAAGTAAATGGTGATAAAGCTATCTATCAGAAGTATATAATGTGTTCTAATAAATCTAGAATTATTAGGTAAATATTTGCATTAAAATGAAAAAAGTCAAAGATATATAAAGTAATATTTAAAATAATTAAATTATTAAAAGGAAAAAGTGACAAATTTTTAGATGGAAATATGGAGTAATTACAAATATTCATTAACTTAAAAGAAGACAACATAGAAGGAAAATAGGATCTTATTTTGGTGAATCCAATAGAAAACCGAATAACATTATAGGTAAAAACCCAACTATATCAGTTATTATATTGAATATGGGTTAAATTCTCCAAGTTAGGCACTAATATTGTAAAAGTAGATTTGAGTCAAAATCTAAACCTATTATACTCTCAAGAGATATGTTGTAAAGATAAAGATACAGAACTGTTGATAGTTTAGAGAAAGATTTATCAGGTAATCACTAACACCCCAAAATCTGTTAAGAGTAGAATTTAACAGAAGAATTATACCTGATATGAAGATAGACATTTTATAACGATGAATTTATTATAAATATTTCACAATCCCAAAATTCAACATACATAGCTTAACACACATACATATATCAAAAATCAAACTATGAGGAGAAAAAAATTCAATCTCAGTGGGCACCATTAACAAAACTTTTTCATTAGTTGATAAAAGAAATGGAAAATGAGGAAGAAATATTTATTTTTAAATATAATTTTGAAAATTGAACTTCATTTCCACATATACAACCTGGCACCATAAAACAACAGAAATTACTTTTTTTTCCCCAGCTACCATGAAACATTTTCCAAATTGCAGAGCAGGCCATAAAGTAATTCTAAAATATTTAAAATATTGAAATAGTTTGATTTCTCTGACCACAATGTAATTAAGCTAGATGTCTATTAAAAAAAAATAAATAGAACATCCCCCATATGCCTAGATATTAAGTTACACATATCTGAATAGTCCATAATTCAAACATAAAATACAATAGAAATTATAGAAAATATTTAACTGAATAATAAATATATGAATTCTTGCAGGGTGTACTCAAATATAAATAATAAAATCTATATCAAAGTGTTTCTAAAAATGTCCTCTCCAGGCTTTCATCTCCCAATCTAGGCTCAAATTAAGGATCATGCAACTATAATAGATTGTCTCTTAAATCTCTTTTAATTTCAAACCATCTCTAGGCTGTTTTTAAATGACTGACACTGTGTTGTTGTTATTAATATTTAAAAATTCAACCTGTTGAAAAATGTGTAATTATAATTCAGTTTGCCACAAAATCTGGTTGTTTCTGTGTGTGTGTGTGTGTCTTATAGTTAGATTCATGTTAAACATTTTGAGCAAGAATGCCAGATAAGTATGTGGTATACTTCATGCTGCATCCAATCAGGTAAAACGTAGTGTCAGCTATTAATGTTACCTAGGATGCTAAATTTCTGAATGAATATATTTTCTGTAAGTAATCTGAAATACCCTGAGATCTTGGCAATATCTTTTCCCAACAAGTGTTCTCTCAGACAGCCTTGCTGGATCAAACATTACTTATTTAATATTCTAATTCTATTAGCCTTTCTATGTTTATTAGCTGACATTTTTCTGTATAAAAAGAACTTTCCAATTTCTACTTCTTCTTTTGAGTGCCACTATGGACTCATTAATTATTTTTCCAATTCAATGGTTTGTAACCCATGCTGTTGTTATCATTTTTATTTTCAGTGCCCCAAATGTGGCCAGTGAGGGTTCTTGCAAGCTGGCTCCCGTGCTTTGCCATACCCGTTCCCCACTGCAGGCCCCTGAGCTGAAGAAGGAGGAAAATATAATTTGATATGATATTGAAATTTTATATTGGATATTGAAATTTTTAATTTACTTTTGATACTTCAATTATTTTAATTACCAAAGTGAGACACTTACTATAACTAAAGTGACTGGGAAGTCTATGGGCTATCCTTGAGATTTCTAAAAAGGGCAGGGGAGGGAGATCCTAAACAGCATGCTGGAAGACAAAAGTTGAAAAAATTTGATTCATTTCCACTTTGCACTCAACTTATTCAAAATTTGTGATAGACTGGTTACAAAGCAAATGAAAATATATTTGCATGCCTTATTTTGTTTCATTTATTTTCCATATTTTTAAATGAAATCTTTACCATAGCAAAATTTATTTAAACAATAGTGTAAATTTGATCTAAAAAAGGTGGGCTTTCCATTTTGTATAATTATCTGTTATTTTGATTTATTATATCTAAACAATATAATTATATATGTAATACAGAATGTAGAAAATATAACACTCTGTATCATACATTATTCACCATGTAGCAAGCATTTATATATTGTATATTGTATATTACATATTTTGTTATATATGATATAGTGCATACTACTTATTATATAGTATATACATTTAATATTGAAAACATAAAAAGCATATGAAAATGCAATTCATACCTGTTATGGTTAGTACCTATGAAAACTTAGATATTGATGATATACATACATACGTGTATATATGTATGTATATACACATACACACGTATACACATCTTATATATGAATGGAGAGATTCTATCACAACTATATATTTACAGGTATAAAAACTCACAAGAAAATGTTAGTTGAGATCATAAAAGAAGCATCAATATATGATCTCCAAATAACACGATACACCGTTTATAAAAAAAGTAAATTTAGTGGTACTTTTTAATTTGCCAAGTCTTTTCCTTCTCTTCCTTGGAGATGTCTTTGTTTATCTGTGTTTGTTTGAATACATAAATGTTTTATTATTACTGAGCAGTGTAATCATCTGCTCATGTTTAGAATACATTTGCATACCTTTATAATTGTCCTCACCACCTGTAAATACATTTAAGAATTTCTGTTGTTTCACATAATTCAGTAACACCTATTATCAAAGAGACAGGCACAGTAACAAAACACTGAAAATCAGTTTGGACATTTAATCACACTTTTTACAAATTTGAAGGATCAAGTAAAGCTTATAGTCATTTGCATTTTTGTTATGGTTGTTTTTTAATTAACTAGGATCACCTTGAAAGTAATACAAATGTGGAATATATTTTTTTCTTAGACACATTACATAAGTTGGTTTATACTTTTACTTATTTATATTGATAAAAAAGTGTAACTTATTAAACACAGGAACTTAATCTTGCTTTTTTTTTTTCTTTAAGAGAAGTGTGTGTTTATTCCTTCAAAACATTTTTGAGAGGAGTCCAAGTCAGGGTCATTCCAATTTTAGGTGATGAAAACAGAAACTAGGCAAACACAATTTTCCTTTATTTAACTTGGGGATTAAGTGCTTCACAAATGTTATTTCATGAATATGAAAAATAACAGAATATAGCTGAACTAGAAACATTTTCTTAAAATTCATACATTTTCATCACCTAAATCTAATTCTAGAATGTATGGTGATATGGTTTCAGGTAATCAAATAATCTTGTAATAATATTGTCCTCTCTTAGTTTTTCTTTTTTCTAAGTCAAATATAAAATTGAATCAGTACTCGAGGCTTGGACCCCAATGAAAGTCAGCAGGATTTTTGAAAAATAAATAAATAAATAACAAGGGCTAGCATAGTGTAACTATATAAAGCCTGGAATTCGCCTGAAATCTAGAGACCATTCTTTCCATCTGATACAGTATCAGGCTTTACAACCACCACGTTGCAGTGAGAGTAGTATCTGTCCCAATAAGAAGAGAGTAAAGTGACTCCCCTTACACAGTTTGACTTATTCTAGTCAGTGACACAACCACACAATATAACCAGTTACCAAGAACACTATTCCCATGTGACAGTAACTCTAATGTAAATCATCTAAAATATTAAATAATCAACGAATCCTTATATTTCTCAATAAGAAGAATCACTTATTTCTAGCAATTTTTGCAGATTGTCAAGATATCATATTTGAACTAAATTGTGTGCTTTTAATCTTACTCTATTTTAAATTCATATTAATACTGTACTTGCCCTGGTAATTATAAAGTATAATTCACACAGATTATGATTATTTTTTACGATACAGGAATGTTCTGGCCACTCAAGAAAGAGTGGTGTTTCTATTTTCATGAACACTATATCATACAAGTATCAAATATTATTCATTCTGTGCAGAAACAACATATATTCTTTTAAAACACCATGAATTTCATGTTTATTTTATATTATGCTAATGAAATGTCAATCAAAAAAGAGACAACCTAACTACGTTGCTTAGAGTTTTGAGCCAGAGAAAGAGGTAGCTCCTTAAATCTCAAGTCAGATCAAAACATTTTTAATTGGTTCACTTTGCACATGAACCTAAATTCCAAATGGATTAACTATGACTTCAAAGATGGAGATAGTTAAGCTCAGTTCTTCACTATATGTCTCATTGTTTCCCTTCCTATACCCTGTTCTCCCACTATCAGGCTTAACTAGCATTGCCCAATATCATACACGTTTTCATAGCACTGATATTTAACTCATGCTATTGCTTCCATTTAAAATGCCATATCGCCTCAGAAGTCTTACTCAGCCATCTCATTTCAGCGAAAATTACCATGTTCCCATCAACCCTTTCTTCTTCCCTCAATTGTATTTAGACATTTTTCTGTCATGACTACAATGTCAGTATAAGCTCTATTGCACAGCATTGACTTCCTTCACCTTTATTACATAGCAAGTAAAATCCACTACTGCAGCATGTATTTTATTAAGTGGGGAACTTATCTTCACTGGATTTAGCAAGAAATAGGAACTCAAAAACATTTATTCAAATCAAACCTTTGTATTTAATCAGCATGTAATCATCATGTCTTTGTATGTAATCATCATGCCTAAGCTTGTATCCGATGTTGCCCTGACCAGTAAAAACTAAAGTGACATGTCTTGAGTGATCACCTTGTAACAAGCACTGAACAAAGTTAATTGCAAGTACCTCACTATTGCACATAAATCCAGCACCAACACACCAGCCCCCACAGGTTCCTGAAGTTTGGGCTGGTAGTTTATTCAAGTTGTTCTTGGTTTTGCCCCCTTCTTTTCTCGAAACTGCACTATGCTTAATGGGGGTGGGAGATGGGGAGTGTCTAACAGAAAACATCTACATTAAGTTTTACAGATTTGAACACAAGAAGAATTATTGAGTTTGTGTTCAACTCAGGAATAGAACCATGGATCTCACAGGGTAAATAATTATGCATCAGTATTTTAGAACAAGTGATTCAGGTTCAAATACAGCATTCTAGTATCTCATAATGATCTTTACCTTTGACCTACCTTTTATAAATAAACTTTGTCTCTAGAACAGTTTTATGTTTACAGAAAAATTGGAAAGATAGTGCAGAGTTCCATATACCCTATACCCGGTTTTCCCCAATCACAAATTCTTACATTAGTACATACATTTGTCACAATTAGTAAACCAATATCAATACATATTTATTAATTAAAGTGCAGACTTTATTCAGATTTCATTAGTTAAAGTCCTCTTTCTGTTAAGGGATCCCATCCAGGATACCACATTAAATTTAAGTATCATCTCTGCTTATATCTCCTCTTGGCTATAATAGTTTTTTCAGTCTTTCTTGTTTTTGATGCTCTTGACAGATTTGAGGAGTAATGGTCAAGTATTTTGTTTTTCTCTATTGGGATTTGTTTTTCTCCTAATGGTATTGGGGTTATGGGCTTTGGGGAGAAAGGTCACAGAAATAAAATGCCATATTCATTGCATCATATCAATGGTACAACTAGCAACATGATTTATGACTATTAATGTTGACCTTTATCACCTGCGAAAGTGTTTGTCATATTGCTTCACTGTAAAGTTGCCTTTAAAAAAAAGATCTGTTTTTTATAGTGTTCTCTTTGGAAGGAAATTACTATATGCAGCCCACACTTAAGAAAGTGGAATTGTGCCTCTCCTTGAATGTGGAGAATCTACAACAGTTACTTAGAGCTCTTCTTCTGTATGAAAGTATTTCTCTGCTCCATAATTTATTAATTTAGTCAATTATTTTCTGTAGCCATATGGACTCATGGATATTTGTTTTATATTTTGGGTTACAATCCAACACTATTTTATTTATTTTGTTCCTCAAATTGCTCTAGTATTGGACATTGGGAGCTAGTTGGCATCTATGTCCCTTTGAAACACCCCCGTGTGTGTGTGTGTGTGTGTGTGTGTGTGTGTGTGTGTGTGAGAGAGAGAGAGAGAGAGAGAGAGAGAGAGCAAGCTTAGTAACTCCATACCTTCTGACACTACAAGATGCTTGTATATTTATTACTCCCCCAGCCCTGTAATCAGCAATTTGTCCTAGGGGTCATAGTTCATTTTATTGGAGAATTAGATTCTCAAGTCTGGGTGCTAGGTGTGCTCATTGTTACCTGTGTGTCATTTCTTTCAGGGTTTCTGAACTCATAGGTCAAAGAAATCTGTGTGTATACCAAACTGTGTGTATATATATGTAATATAAACATTTCTATATGTAACTGCCTGTATTAGGTTAAACATGACTTATTATCTCTGCAAATCGATTTCATTACCACATGGATCATTCTAGCTTTCTCTCCCTGCTTATGTGTAATTTACACTCCAACAGTGAGATACCTGTCTCCTACCATCTGCCCTTCAGATCTTCTGACCATTTTAGGTTGGTTAATTTTATTATTGCTGAGCTTTAAGACTTCTTTGCATATTTTGGATATACAAAAATACTTGCTTTTAAACAGTAGGAATAAAGTCATCATATCTTTAATACTGTAGTCCAGGGAGATGGCACTACTAGTTCATAGGCTTGTAACAAGCTAGTACTTCACCCCATTAACCCCATTTATATTAATATATTTTCAACTGTTTTTGTAAAATGTGTTTTTTCCCCCCACACATTATCTTTCATTATTATAATATATTTATACAGGAAAACTACCAACTAATTGACCAGGTAATATTTCATCTTCATCTCTCTTTCCCAAGAATAAAATTGTTTCATTTCCTGTTCAGTTTCTTGTACTATTTATATTTCCCCCTTAATCTCCTATATTTACATCTTTGGGTAATAGAATGCATTCTACATCTTTATCGACACTTTGAATTATAAGTATTTCTTCAAAATGTAAGAAGATGAACATAGTGCTTCAAGGTTACTTATACATGTACACATATAAGTATAATTCAAAAATAACAAATAACATATAAAATAGAAATTTTGTCATACCTCAAAAAACAAAATAATAATAACATATAGATTGAGAAAATTCCAGAAAAAAAAATTGAAATCCAACTATTTTTTTTTTATGATTTAAGCTCTATATCCTAAGCATTCTCCTGACCATTGGAGACAGCACAAGACAGGACAGAAAATGTCCAAAGACTCATGGTACTGTTTTCTAAAAGGAGGCAGACAGTGAGAAAATGAATCTATAAGAACATGTCAATTAGTGACAAGCAGCAGAGTAAAAATGAAAGAAAGCAAAAAGAATGATAGCTACAGCCTCTATTTTTAAATAATGATTTATAATTACTCTTGTAGTTATTTATAGATTAAAAATAGCTCTTTTTAAAACAATATTATAGATTTTGTCTTCCTTTATCTATATTTGTTTATACTCAAAACTTAATATGCAGGAGGTATCCAGCATATATTGGAACCTTTCTTCTGTATAAAGACATGGGATTCTCATGCGACACTGTGTGTAAATATCAGTGTTTTTGTTATTATAGTTACAATTTCCATAGTTTTCCAGAGAGGATCAGATTAGAAAGTGTTCCTTAATATGTAAATGTGCTATGCCATATTTTATTAGTTTAAAATCAAACCACACAAAGAAATATTTCTGGGTGCACATGGGATTTAAAATCACATTTTCTCATCTTAAGTCTCTACTTTGTATAGCCTTTGAAATAGGACCAATGTCACAATAATTGTATGTATTTCTACCTCTAAAAAATAACGATTTAGGCGTCATCTATGAAGCTGTGTAGTACAGCCCTGTGGCTTCCACAAGAACACTCAAGGATTTCGAGCTTAGTGTGCTCTTGAATCCACTTATAACTGAATCATGTCTCTTAACTTAGCAAAATACATGTGTGCAGCCTGACAAAATGCTGATTTATCACCAGTTACATGGATCAAATAAATGCCTGCATGATTAAAAACAAAAACAAAAAAAGATGGTGAAAATACTTGTAAAGAAAATACACAATTAAATCTGTGCATGCATGCGTGCATGTGTGAAGAAGTTAGTATGTAAGGAAATCACAACCTGGAGAAATACATGTCAATCACAGAACAAGTGTCATCATGACATGATACAAAAACATGCTGCATAAATTTGAAGGGATGACAGTGTAACACCAATAGGGGCCTAGATAGTGGGGAGGAGATATATTTCTTCAGCTGCATTTTCTTTCGAGACCTGATAATAAAGGCCTAATATTTGCAATAGAATCCATTAAAATATGTTAAAGTCTTATCATTTCTAAGGAGATACTCCTTGTATGGAAATTAGTAAATGATAGAAATCGCCTCAGAAGCTCTGAATCAGGTTTTAAAAACATGCCTTTGTGATGTGATCTGTTGGAACTAAAAATGTTTTGATTAGAAGCTCAAGTTTCATGCATTATGTCATTATGATATGGAAAGTTGGCTGCAAAGCAGTGAGAAATTTGTGTTTTAGGGAATCTCAATGAATTGGTTAGTTGACACTTTGGCTCTAAAATGCTTGAACAGTGCTATATCACTTGCCTAAAAATGGATACTGGAAAAAATTATTCCCCTAAGGATTGTATATCCAACTACTTTAGGTATTTCCACCAGGGAGCAGGAATCTGAGGCCCATATATAGTGGAAGGTGGCTTAACGTTCAAAGGCCATGTTTCTGCCGAGGAGATCATGCTGATGATTAATTATACTAGATACTTTGATATTTTATGACATCTCCCTTTCAAAACCACATGTTTATGTAATATTTTATAAATCTTATCGAACTAACCATGGTTTCATGAAGCAGATCAGGAAGTAATATTGCCCACACTTTGTATATGTAAGTAAACTGATCTCAAAGAGTTTAAGTGCCTGGCTTCAGATCAAACATCCAATAAGTAACTACCAGGTATACACATACAGATAGGTCATATGTGGCCAGGCCCTGTCAGCTTCAGAGCACAAAGTACCATGTTATGAGGGAGGATGGAGGTACAGGCCATCTCTGCCCTAGGCACTGTACATAAATAAGACAGCATGACTGTCATTTTAACTAAACTCTTCATGAACTAAGAGAGTGAGTGGCAAAGTCACTTTTTTCTTTATCATTGACATTTTAGAGATTCTTCTAAATACAATCCCCCTCTCACACTCACTTTTATTTTTAAAAGATACAAACTAGTACAGCAGAAAGAATACTAGCATGGATCAGAGAACAACTCTAACTGGGCCAATAACATGCTATATATTCTTGGGACATTTCCCAATTGATTTAGCTTCAGCTAAATCGGTTTGGAAAAGTATGTGTTCCAAGATACCCTTTAGCTATTAAGTGGTGTGATTCAAAAATAGAGGAATTACTCCCTTGTATAAATCTTCTAAAATTACAAACCCAAAACATTAAATAAATGCTATAATTTATCAAAAAAAAAATTTAATTCAGAAGCATTTCATTATCCCAGTCTTCAGTATTCTTGAGTGTGCTGTAAAGCTTAAACACATTCTTTGCAGAAATACATCCATGATAAGTACGTGTCTGAAAAACTGGTCTTGGGTTATGGCAAGCACAGTGACCAGAGTGCCCTGGCCTGATTAACTTTCTAGGTGCCCTCCATCCAACACCATGATGTTCCTTAGTATAATCATTTGACTGAGAGTGATCCACTAAACCTGGTGTGGCTTAATGTCACAATTTCAAATGATAGCAACTTCTGCAGCAGAGATGGCAGAAATAGGGAAAATTACGAAACTGTTTATGCTTAGAACTCTGGTTTCAAGTTCTCTGGAAAACAGCAGTATTATTGACCTAAGAAATTGTCCATGAGAAATGAAGTACATTTGATGGGGAAGGGGGTAGGAGGGGGGAGGTACTGGAATCACAGTGCTGCCTGATGGGAGTCACAGACCATGCTCAGGGCCTTGATTTCCACACCTCAACAAATCAACAAACACCTATGTAATCCTAGGAATAGCAACACACATACCTTTAAGTAGGAAAGTCCTAATTATTGTGTAGTAAGATAAATATCTAATTCAAAACTCCTACATGTTCTTACATTCTTATGAGAAATATGAGATCTGAAACTAATGAAAAGAATTTGGTCAAAGACCGAATTTGTAGATGTACAAAGAATGTCACTTTTCCTTATCACTTAAAGAATATCCTATCTGTTGGTAGACCATTTTTAATGGCACTCTACCTAACAACTATTCTTTGAAAAACCCTTTAGAAAATTAGGTCATATTTTTCTTTCACAGCCTCATGCTGGATCCCGTAAGACATGTTTTGTAGATAAGAGGAAGGGTTGCAAAACTCACACTGACTTTCTATTTAATGAGAGATACATTTGATTTTCTTCTGTCACTTAAACAGTAGATTTATTCCAACACTCTCCTTGATTCTGAGCAAAAGTCAAGCCAGGCTCATTTTCAGGGATAAAATAAATCATATCTAAAAGAGCAAACCATCAAATCAGTGAACTATTGTCACTCACCTGAGCAAGGTTTGGGTCACTGTTCTGCTTGCTTCCTTGGGAAATGTGGAGAGCTGCACAGTGCACAGGAATTCTGGAAGGAAAAAAAAGGAAGGAAATTTCAGCAAATAGAAATCAAGAAAACTATCATCTGTCCTTGAAGAAATAAAAGCAATTTATATTCTTGGGACCTATTTTTGTCTTACAGGATGGTGGGTTTAGTGATTTCTCAAGGTCCATATTTCACGATGTTCCTATAATACTGTATCTACAGAGGGTGCAAAAAAATGTATACACATTTTAAGAAAGGAAAACTGTATTAAATTGTAATACTCAATATATACCGATAACAAAAGATGAATACAAGTCACGTTTGACTTCTGTAATTATAAGAGCTGCTCAAAGTGGTTACCATCAGCGTCCAGACACTTCTGATTACGGCGAAGTACAGCTTGAGCAACATTGACCAAAATGTTAACATTGCTTAAAATGTGCATACATTTTTTGGCACCCCCAGTATTAGTCACATATTTAGAGGCAACTCATGTAGCTTTATATAAGCTAATGATGAATATTATTTTATAATAAAAGAATCTTATGACAAAATGAAATACATGATGAAAAATTTTGCATTATCCACATGTGTGTACACACACATACATGTATATTGTATTAATTTTGTATTTTGTTGGACTCTATTATTTATTAATGGTAAAGAAAAATAAATATCACCTATTTGTGAAAGATAGGTCCAAAATTCACTTGAAAAATATAATTGTAGGCGTCCTTATTAGTGTAGAGCAAACAAAATATACTAGATCACACTTGTTTTAATGATAAGGGGATATGGGGAAGAAAAATCCTTCTCAAAAATTTACTCTTTCCCAGGCAATCGGTGTCAGCAAACAATAATCAAATTTCATACACAACTCTATTTTCAGTTCACTTTTATAACTCTCTGGTGTTTTTCTGCCTTTCAATAATAGGTAATTGGAAAAGGCAATATGCATTACACAAATGTTTTCCCTTGGATTTCTGAAAAAGGTGACTTTTTCAAAAAGTAAAAGCCTTAGCTTCTCTAAGTCAGAGAAGTCTCATATAATTAAAGCCTCCAGCTGCATGCATTTTTAATACCACAGACAACATAGTAATTGACATATGTGATTCTGGATCACACTTCAGATTTTAAATTATTTTAGTGTGCTGAAATCTGTTTAAGTGCACTAACCAGATATACTTTCAGTAATTCGGCTTTTAATAACTATCGTTCACTTCAGAGCTACCTTTGATGTTAAAATAGTCTAAGAAATAATGTAATTTCCCCACATGCTGGTTGGGTTACAGTCAGATGTTTCTTAAATATTTCATGTAAGAACTCTCCCTGACCCCTACCACTGTGAAAATGTGAGGAGATTTTCCTTACAATAATTTTATATCTTGTAGTTCACTAAATTAACTGGAATGATCAGGACCTCAACTGAAATTGATTGCTGAACCAAAAATAAGATCAGAGCAATAAATTGAAAGGATACAGCAGATATAAAAATACAAATTATAAGAATAAGTTCAGAATAATTAATATTTTCAAAATTGCTATGCAAAAGACCTTAGACAGTATAAAGATCATAGCACATTAAAATCTAAAATTTTAAATACACCTCTGAACCCAGGAAAAGACTACTAATTCCTACTTATTTGCCATAAAGCCAGCAGGCATGATACCATAGAGCTTTATTAACAATTAACGCTAATTTCTATGCTTAGTTCCTCTAGTGCTCTAAACTTCTTGTTACCGGACTATTCAGACATATGTGAGCGTTTAAAAGATTTCCAGTCACCTTTCGTACATATCAGCCAGGTTATGCATGAAGGTTACAGTTTCTATACTTTTTTCCTTAAACTGTTTAGAAAAATATATATATATATATAAAGATGTATAAATGAAAAACACAGATGATATATTTCTAATAAATTAAATTTAATTAACATTCATTTTGCTCCCAGTATCATGGAATTATCAAATAGTTACGAGTATGTAAAGAGATGAAATGAAGACATTTGTTGTCCTCAAGGTGTTTCAATCTACCTTAGAATATAATGAAATAAGGAACTAAATAGATACGATATATGAAGAACAAGATAAATGCTGCAAAAGAGTAAATATTATTATGTAGAGTTTAACGAGACTGGGTTTCATATAAATGAGACAACAAGATAACTTTTCATGGTGGTGGCATACTTAGGAGATGGATTTTAAGGTATTGGAGAAGAAACATTTCCAGCCAGCGAATGAGTATTAAAACAGCATGGAATCACAAAATGTGGGGCAAAACCATATATCCATAAGCAGTCAACTTGGCCATGACGCAGCTGATGCTTCGAGCTATGGCAGCAGTTAGGCCTGAAGGGGCAGTTGTTGGAGGTTTTGTTGTGCATCATCATCTGCACACCTCAAAGCCTGCAGCTCCTGTGACTAAATTACACTGCCACTTCAGGAGGTGCACACGAAAGCTGGATAGACTAGGGGAACTGACAATGAAGAAGTGAGAGCAACAGGCATTTTTAAAAAACTGAATAATGGGAAAGAGAGGGGAAAACAACAGCATGTTAACATAGATCCTAAGAGACATTTATCAGTGTGAATAATTAAGATGAATTTATAAAATTTTAAGAGAGTTTTATTATCCAACCTCACTAAAATGACGAATAAAAAATATACTTTTGATCATAGGGTAAGTTAGATCATCAAGTATATTCACAATGCATTATTTGGAGGATTAAAAGAGATTTTGAAAATTAAAGTAATTTCAATTTGATAAAGAAATACTCAGAAGTCAATGCTGAATAAAAAAACAAAACAAATAAACAAAAACCCTAAGCCAAGAATAAGAAAAAAAATGAACAAGTATAACATGCCAGAGGCTGGGCTAAACTATTTCTTGTATAGTATCTCAGTGTGTGATTATTATCATTATAATAATAAAATAACAATAAATAACTTATTAATGTTAATTAAATAAAATTGTTATTATTTCCATTTAATATGTGTAAGAAATGAGGCTAAAATACATTAAAGGAATGGTCCAGATTTGCAGTTAGTATTTGACAACATGGTGGTTAAGACTCAAGTTTAGTCTTTCCAACTATACAGCATGAATGGAATGTGAATGATGTCTAAGAAAGAAAGTAGGGAAGAAACCAAAAAAAAAGTCACTGTACAGGTATCCAGGATCCTCTAACAGGACTCAAGATGCAGAAAAATGAGCTAATAGTTGGTAACTGTAAATAAATGCAAGAATCAGAAAATATTTTTGGAAAATAAGTTATAAGACTGTTACTGATCAACACAAAGGTGGATAGGATAAAGAAAAAGATGTAAAAATTATTTGGCTTAAACTGTGAGATATCAAGTTAACAGTTACTGATGTTAATAAAAAAGTTTAGGAAAAAGAAGGAAGATCATGAAATATTTGGATGGTTATGATCTCTTAACAAGATGATAGGCTCTACATAAGAGAGGATATACACATTTTTGTATTCCCAATTCCAATATAAAACATAGCTCTTAGTTTTGAAAAATATTTGATAAAATAATTTGAATTCAATTCATTTTAGTTGGTCATTAAATATTGACATTATAAAATGAAAATTGTCATGCAAAACATTCATTGAGTTGTTGCCTCAGGATAAAAGTTTGTTGGAAATTCATGTGAAATCTCAAGGAACCCTGAATAGGCAAAATATTTGTGATAAAGAATGAAGTTGGAGGATTCACAGCTCATTTCAAAAGTCACTGCAAAACTACAGTAATCAACAGTCTGATAGCTATATATACAGACATATAGGCCAGTGAAGTAGAACAAAGAGCCCAAAATTAACTCTTGCAATATGTAGTCAAATGATTTTCAACAAGAGTGCCAAGACAATTCATTTGGGGAAAGGGCAGTTTTTTCAGTAAATGGTGCTGAGAGAACTAGATATCCAAATGCAAAATAATAAAGTTGGACTCTTATCTTATGACATGTACAAACCTTAACTCAAAATGGATTCAAGACCTAAATATAAAAAAACTAAAGCCATAAAATTTATAGAAGAAAGCACACAGGGAAATTTCCATGACATTGATTTTGGCAATGATACAATAGATATGACAGCAAAAGCACAAGTAACAAAAGGAAATATAGACAAATTGAACTATATCAAAATGTAAAACTTCTGTGCCTTAAGAGACACTACCAAGACACTGAAAGGACAACTCACATAGGAGAAAATATTGCAAATTATGTATTTGATAAAGGATTTATATCCAGAATGTACAAACAACTGCTAAAACTCAACAATAATTACAAGTGAGTCAATTTAAAAATGGGACTTGGATATTTCTCCAAAGAAGATATGCCAATGGCCAATAAGGATATGAGAATATGCTCAACTAGTCATTAGGGAAACACAAATCAAACTTACAACAAGCTACCACGTCACATCTATTAGAGTGTTATTACCAAACAAATGAACAAAAAAATAATTGTTGGTGAGTGTGTAGAGAAATTAGAGCCATTATGCCTTACTGATCTGAATGTAAAATGGTGCAAGCACTGTGAAAAACAGAATGGCAGTTCCTCACAAAATTAAACATAGAATTACCATATGATCCAGCAATTTCACTTCTGGTTGTATATCCCAAAGTATTGAAAGCAGGGATAAAGATATTTGTACACTAATGTTCATAGCAGCATTACTCACAATGACCAAAAGGTGGAAACAACCCAAGTGTCCATCAACAGGTATCTGTTTAAACAAGTTTGCATATATACACAATAGTATATTCCATAGCTGTAAAGAGGAAGGACATTCTTGCTTGTGCTGCTATGGGGATAAACCTTGAAAATTTTATGCTAATTGAAATAAGCCCAACATAATATTATAAATATTATATGATTCTACACATATAAGGTACTTGGCATAGCCAAGTTTACAGAGACAGAAAATACACTAGTGTTTACCAGGGACTGGGGTGAGAAGGGGATGGATAGGGATGTTTAATGGATACAAAGGGATGTTTAATGGATACAAAGTTTCAGTTTGGGAGGATGAAAAGTTCTGGAGATGGAATGTAATAATATTTGCATAATGTGAATATTTAATGCTACTGAATTGTACATGTAAAATGGTTAAAATGGAAAAAACTTATGTTAGGTATACTTTAATAAAACAAAAAGAGAAAAACAAAGTTTGTTGGGGAGTGAAAGTAGTAGAATTGGCAGAAGAGGTGTTGAACTGCAATGTAGTCACGACAAAGGCCTCAGCCAATTCCAGAAGGAGCTCTGGACCTAGGACTTCTCTTTACAATTGACCTACTTTGAGGACAAGGGCAGGAATCTTTATACCAGTCACATCTAACAGACTTTGGGTTAAGGCTGCTAACAAGGAGGTAGAATATACCTAGATGAGGCTACTCTACTCTTCAACGATTCCAAGGGAGGGATTTAACAGCCACCAGCACTCTCAGCAGTTGGCGAAGGAGTGTCTCAGTCCTTAAGGGGAGATATGGGCAACAAACCATACATCCATTACAGATCACACTGCTGGACCCATCATTTAACCCTCTGCCACAAAGGTGACACTGCTCCTTCACTTTCTGTTGGCTCTCTCTTTCCCCACACTCTCAGAGCCATCCTATATTCATGGTAGTGTAACTCCTATGTAACAGGTGAGTGCTTCTATGCCAATAAACTTTTTGATATCTGACCTGATATCTCATCCATCTTGATCCAGTACAATCAGAATTCAGTTATTTTCATATTCCCCTAGCTCTTGTTACATGTTGGCTAAATCCCCAACTCTTTTAGTTCTAAAATTCATTGGTACTTATGAATTAATAACACTTGTAATACTTCTGATGACTTTTGTTAATTTTTACCTATTTCTTAATTCCCTATCTAAAAAATACTCCTGATTATTCGATTAACCTCCAATGACTGAAGATGGCATCCTCCATGAGACAAGAAAATGAGAGCAACATTTTTCATAGTTTTATCAGGTGCTTTACACTACACAAATTGTCTTGATAATTTTAAGGCAACTTTTCCATCAATTTTATAGAAGAGCAACCTGAGGCTCAGAGAAGTTGATTGACTTGAAAAGAATAAATAGCTATTAAGTAGTAGAGGAACAATTTGGTTACAAAATCTTTACAAGTACCTCCTTATCAGTAATATTAATGAAAGCTACCATTTACTGAACAGTCACTATATGATATTTATTGTGAAAGTCACTCATCTTTTTAACGGAACACAACCACCCTATAGGAAATAAGGAAATAATATTATAAGCAAAGTATCACTATTCCTATATTCCAAGTGAGAAACCTGAACTTCAAACAGGCAAAATTCCTTAACACAAGCTCACACTATCTACCATCTTTGTCCCAAGTCATTCTGCTTTACGGAGTTTCCACACCCATTCTGCTTTACGGAGGTTCCACACCCAACATGAATCTCTCTTTGAAACCTCAGATAGATATATATAGATAGATAGATAGATAGATAGATAGATAGATAGATAGATAGATAGATATAGAGAGAGAAAGAGAGAGACATACAGACAGATAAATAGATGATACGCCACATGTATATACAGACGTATATATGGAATCATTCAGGCATAAAATATTCCTTTTTTGTGTGTATAGCACCAATCTTATTGGAAGTATTTCAGTTTAGATAAAACAGTCACAATAGAATAACCAACTGTCAGATTTAAAAGGTTTATTCACCATGAAACATGTAATTTTCTATTTCATATGAAAAATAAAGTAAATAATCTGTGTTGTTTAGAAATTAATGTAATATACAGTGTATTCTACATTGGTTTTAGGCTGCTCAAAAAAAAAAAAAAAAAAAAAAACACCAATAGACTCTCCTTTACAACGTATATTTAAATGCATTATTTTTTCTTAAAAAGCCCCTAAAGTTGTATCACAGACAATTAGAATTTTACTACTATTTCAATAAGCCTTGAATGATTTAAATTGGTAAGCCCAAATCACTTTATTATAGCAAGTACTAAAATAACATTTAATTATCTGTAGTTAATAATATTAATACAATCTAATGGATTAAGCTATTATGTTCAGGGTTTCCAGAGGTAGAAGGAGTACGAAACTGGTCAATGAGCTTTAGGATTAATAGGCAGCATAAGGGCAAAGAGTGTGGATTATCTGTGATAGTATTTGAAATATATGCAACCCCCAATGTTGCGTTCATCTGCAAATGGTAAAGCAGAAACCCAAACAATCGCCAAGACTGAAACAAAATACGAGCAAATTATCTAATGAACAGTAGCTATGCCGGTGCAGTATTTCATATAACTGAAACTAGACAAGTTCAATATGTGGTGCCAGTGTACTCAATTTGAAAAAGCATTCAAGTGATGAGTTGGCCTCTAGAAAGAGAAGCACATTATAAATTCTTTCTATTTAGAAATACATCAAATAGAGATGCTATTTCCTATAACATTAGGCTAAACTGAGAAATGGGTTAATTTTGGGAAATTCTTCCTAAAATGGGCTCAATAATGTTTACCTATAGAATCATGCTTTATTTAGCCTGCATATATTTATTTGAAGATAACAAGTGGTGCATGCCAGAAATTAAATTTAGTCCTTTTCAATCTTGTGCATAAAAGGAAATGTTAGAAGTGAAAATGCAATGAAGCCGCAAAATCACTGAAGTTTTTCAACAGAGCGTACAACACTGAGTTATTAATGCTTTGAAGGTAGTTTTAGAGTAAGAGTTTCTCGTCTGGATGATTATACCTCAATTGTTTTAATAAAACAGAGTAAATGGAATAAGAGTTCTGAACATAATACGTGACATCGTAGAATTGAAAACACAATGGTAGGATTTTTAGAAGTGAAATCTTCTATTAAGTGACCTGTTAATGTTTTGTTTTTGTTTTTGTTTTTAATAATATGATTTAAACTGTATTGTAGAAATGAAACTATTGAGAAAAGAAAGTAGTCAAGTAGAATGAATTCACCACTTCCACTGAAGACTGAAGTTCAATATTATCATTGGGAGAAAGAAGTAATCTGTACTAATAAGACCTTGTTCACACTTCTGTTCTTATACTGCAAAGCTTAGTTTTGTCTCTGTGATAAAAAATACGTATGAATAAAGATCAGTCAAAATAGTATTAAAATCCATGCTAATGTTCTCATCACATTACAAATATAAATGTTTTTTAGTTTCTAATTACATCAACAATAGAAAATTAAAGTGAATTACATGGCAATAGAAAATTAATCTAAATTCTCAAGTTGATTTTAAAGCAAAACAATTATAAATGCGGGTAACATTCCTGACAAAAAAAGAAGGGCATCCACAGAGAACCTTGAGCAAAAGTAGGGCAGGCAACCACTTGTTCGTACTGAATTTGTAGAGCCAACCAAGCAACAGACAAGCTATTATAACGTTATTGTTTCAGGATATAAGCCTATTATACTCTACAAATGAAGACACTGACATTTTGTGATATTGGTTGAAAAGATTAACAGTTTTTAAAGACCAGTACCAACTGTGCCAAATTAAATATATTAAAACCTGAAAGCTTTACATCTGATGTGCCCTCCAATGTAAATGCACATACGCTATAGTTTAAATGGCCTCAGTGGCACCATTAATAATGTAGTGGCATGTCAGTTTTGGAGATGCGATTTAAGTCTTCTCTATTTTGTAATAAAACATAGCAGAGTGTGTTTTCTAAATTTTTAGTATGTTGAGTGAAACAGTGAAGAAGGGTACGTTTAGAAGCTTGTTTATATGTATTTAGAAATATATATATATATTTCATACATAAATATTTTTTGGTCAGTCATGCCATGGCACACCTTAATAAACTTAGGAAGTAATAGTCAAAGTATTTAGATGAAAAATACTTAGATAATATATTTTTAAATTTTAATATATAGTTAATGTATTTTAACCCATTTTGAGTCCTGATAGATTTACCATGTTTCCCCGAACATAAGACCTAGCTGGACAATGAGCTCTCATGAGTCTTTTGGAGCAAAAATTAATATAAGACCCTGTCTTATTTTATTATTAAACCAGGTATAATGTAATATAATATAATGTAATACAATACAATACAATACAATACAATACAATACAATACAATACAATACAATATAATACCGGTTGGTTGAAAAGATTAACATTTTCAACCAATATATTATATATAATATAAAACCGGGTATAATATAATATAATACCTTATATAATATAATATAATATCGGGTCTTATATAATATAGTACAATATAATACAATATAATAGCGGGTTTTATATTAAGTTTTGCTCCAAAAGACACATTAGAGCTGATTGTCCGGCTAGATCTTATTTTTGGGTAAACAGGGTATTCAATCCTTTTAATTCAATGTTACCTTTTATTGAGTTATACATTTCATTTTATTTAAAATAACTCACTTCCTTTTACATGAATGCAGATACCATGCTATCACAAGTTATTTTATCTGTTTGCACTTCCTTCTCCTTATATGTAAACTATTGATATTTACATCAAACCCACAGATTTGTAATGAGGATTAAATCAATATGATATTTGAAAGCATTTATCACAATGTCTAGCCTATAGGGGAGTACAAAACATGTTAAATAATAACATTAATGATATAGCAATTATCTGTATCTCACATTTGCATTGTACACTCATCTGGTGTTTAGAAAAATTTCCTCAGAGAATCAGAAACATACTCTAGACTCTGGAAAATACATACTCACTTGCCCTCCCCCTTCTGGTGCACCAGTGATGACAATGTGTCATTCTAACTGACCTCATTGTTTTCTCTCCAGATTCTTTAAGCGTGCATATTTCTACTTGTATTCAAGAATCATGCTTCAATGGTAAATACAAGAAAGTGTTTAGCCCCGTGTTTATATGTTCATATATACCAAAGGTCACATTTGTGTATTTATTCAACATGATGACTTATTTTAGTAAAACTTCATAGTTGGTATTTTCAGAGTCATGATGTTAACCAGCTTAAAATGGGCTATTTATAAAGGTTAGGTAGTAAATGAACTGACATTGTAAAATATGTAGACCCAAAACTTCTTGCAACTGCTAATTATAACAAGATTAAACATGATGATGTGAAAGAGGAGGAAGATTATGGATATTACTTAGAAGAAATGTTGCTGTTACCTTCGTGGACTGGCAACAGATCCTATTATGATCAGATAAGTTCCTAAATTTCCCTACAAAAAGACAAGCAGGTCATGGCTCCAACCATGCTTTCCTGGTTCTTCCATTTTCAATCCATGACTGTTATAAATGTCCCTGAGAAAATACAACACAAGCTTTGTATAATGAAGCGCTAACTTCCTTTTCTGTTTTACTTAGAGGGCCAGGAGAGAAAGACAACCTAAAAATAGATAACGTTAAGGCTGGTATTCAGCCTTTGGGATATCAGAACAGGTATTAGAGTTTTTATTTGGTGGCTTAAAAGTCTGATTCTGCTTGATATTCTCAATATGTGTAGATAAATGGTTAGATAGATGGTAGATAAATAGATAGATACCTTAAAGAATTAATTAGTTAAGGGCTTTGAGTCACATTTTTAAAGAATGGTATACATTTTTTAAATAAAACCAGAAGGCTAAATGTAACTAAGATGCTAAGAAAGACATATTATAAAAGCTACATGTAGACAGGATATAGAGGATAAAATAATGAGAAACAAAAGAGTCATGGTTCTGAACTGAATGATGACAAGAGATCAATACCCAGATTTGGTATTCTTCACACATTTATTCAAGTGTTCTTACAGTAAGCACATACTGAACGCTCACTCTGTGTTGTCCACTCTCATAGGTGCAATAGATAAAACAAGAAAAACCAAAAACAAAACAAAAAAACGTAGAGTAAGCCCAGACTTCATAGAGTTCTCAGGGCATGGAATATATAGAAAAACTGAAACAAGTTTTTGTGTTCCACCCACCCAATTCACAGTATTTTAAATTCTTCTCAATGATCATTTCATTAAAAAATATTGTAAAAATATAGTCAATGAATTTCAAAGGGTTAAATCATAAATTTAGAAAATTAATATAAAAACCCATATGATAGATGGCAACTACTTCTTCAAAGGAGTTTGAAATATCTTCTTTACTATAGGCCATTATTTTAGAAGTAATCTATTTTGTGTCAATTTACCATTACAAAGCACTAAAATTATTGAAAAATTAAGGAATTCTGTATGTTGGAATTCTGTATGTGCTATCTTTCATGACTTTTATTTTATTTTATTTTTTCTGACCAAGAGATCCATAATAAGTAGCATAAATAAAAATAAAAATATATGTGACTATTAATATGCATTAATTATAGTATTTACTTTCTGAATCATATTTAATTTATAAATATTAATTTTAAATTAAATATTAGTAGCTTTATACATATTATGGCACCTTTTATGACAAATGTGAACTTCTCTTTACAAAGGTACTGGGATCACTACAAATCTTGCTTAAAGAGCCATGTCATCTCAAATTGGGCCTATTGGCTCATAATTTCATATAATCAGAGCAAGAATTATTCACAGGAGGTGCTATGTTAGTAAGGTCAATACCCATGATAGACAGAGCCTGGAGCTCTGTACAAAAGATGGACTGTATTATCCATCCAGGAAATCTAGTTTACTGAAGATGTATATCCTAACTATAAAATGATTTTACTTTAGGACAAATAAAATATGAGAGATGCATTATATAACCATCTATAATAGCTTTCTTAATTAAAAATTCTGATGGGAGCAATTAAAATTAGAACAAAATAGAGATTATAAATTTGTGATTTGAAAATTAAACTTTGGTGAGTTTGGATGGATTCTATTACTAAATAATAAACTTGTAGTGTTTGTGTTAAATCTCAATTTCACTCCTGCTTTCCCCACTGAAAATCACAGTTATACATTACTATAACAGCTTAGGCAGTTCAGATATTGCCAAGCAACAATCTGGAGAGTAATATCTGTTATACAGCTTTATTCATTAATCCATTATGCTTTAAGCACAAAACTTGAATACATTTCATTCCACCACTTAACATGTCCACCACCTAACCTTATACAATGAAGTCAGGAAAAAAACAGTTTGGACAATCTTCAAAAACATTATTATCAAATTTATTTTTAGTAAGTCAACTATCTTCTTTTAATGTTTAGTAATTTAGAAAATCTTTCACAGGATACCATGGATATTTCTAAATATATCTCAAAAAAACAGATCAAATAAAATTTGAAAATACTTCTTTGAGGGATACTCTTTCAGAAAACCACAGTTGTTCTTTTCCTAAAGTGGAACAGATTGCTTACCATGCGACTCCCACAATAACCAGGTCTCTCAAAGGCAACCAAAATGTTATTGGGGGCCACAGGACTTCACTGTCCTCAGGGCAAACAAGAGACAACTCCTCTCTACAAGAAAGTACTACTTCCAAATTAAACCCCTGATTTTTGCAAAGCAACATCAAGTAGGATTTTTATCCAGCAAAGCAATCATTCAAGATTGAAGGAGAAATAAATGTGCTTTCAGACACACGACACTGATTTCTTCCCACCATAAACACAATTTTACTGAAGGAGCACATAAAGGCATAACTTGAGAGAGTAAAAAAAAAAGAAAAAAAAGAGAGATGTCAAAAAGAGGCTGAGATGCCAGAAAGGAAGGTTAAGAAACTGGTAAATATACAGATAAATCTAAAATATGTTTTCTATATCATAATAGTAATCATTATATTACACGGAATTAAGAAAAAGGCAAAACCAAAATGCAAGAGCACAAGAGCACATGTGCAAGCCTTGACCCTGAGCACTTAATGCAAAATAGGCTGCAGAATTAAAATAAATTAAAGTAAAAAATAGATAGCAAATATATATATATATATATATATATATATATATATATATATATATGATACAATGATACAATGATTATATATATATATATATGAAATGCAAAAAAAAGCTAAAATGCTTATTTTAAAGAACAAATAAATATAACTTTTCTGGAAGATACTAAAATAGCTCAGACATACTTTCTCCATTTCCCATTCTCAAGAGTTAACTGGGAAGAACACATTTTCCTTTCAGTTTGCTTGTTGCAGTTACTTAGTCTCGCTTAGCACCCTCTGGGCAATCCTCACACTCTTCCTACAGAATCGGAGGCGGATGTGTTTCATGATGCCCTTTTCTACCTGTATGAATTACTTTGTCTGCAAACAAGATCATAGGATATACAAACACAGTATCGCATTCCAGCTAGTGCAGCCCCTGCAGTGAAGTCTCAGTTTTATTTTCCAGAGCAGCAGGAAATATGTGAATAGAATAAGCTGTGCATGGTCTGAGCAGTATCGCTAGCTAGCTTAGCACTGCCAAAATAGCTCTGTTCCAAGCAGCTTGCTTAGATCTCTTCGTCTTATCACCAGTTACTTAGTATTCCACACCAAAATTGGAAATTGTACAATTAAAAATCATTCAAGAAAGAAAAAAAATTGTACAATTAAAGATCATGTATCAATTAAAAAAATACAAAATTGAAAACTGTACAATTAAAAATCATTTAAATATATATACATACATATGTGTGTATATATATACATATATATATATATATATATATATATATATATATATATATAAAATGCATTAGAAATCAAGAACAATTCCTCCTTTGTTTCATCTGTACCATTATGCTAAAAACATAGACTTGTGTCTTCCTTAATGTTTTATTTGAAGCATCGCATGGCCATTATTTGGGCAAAAACATAATCTAAGATGTAAATAAGTCTCTTACACTCTCAGAGTTACTTGTATATTCTTCAAGTTTTTTTGTGTGTGTGTTTTTTTAATTATTATTACTAGAAAGACTCATGAGTAAAATGGCATCCATATGGTTTCACTTACCATTTTATCAAATATGATGAAATTTTGGGTCATGAGCAAATTATGATTTAAATTTTGCCGGTAATCAGAATTGGTCACTTTGAAGTTTTGGCTTAGGCCACAGTTGACAATAAATGTCAGTTAAGCCAGTAAACTTTAAGCCTACAGAGGCTCAGATTTCAAAGTAACTAGCTGTGTCCATACCTTAGAACAGAGATGGAGAGAGATTCCCTGGAGAGAATTGCTGGTGTGCTAAGTCTACAGGCTCCCTGCCAAATGTAGACAGATGGGGGAAGTGCTACCTTCTCCTCAAGCCTAGAGAGAGAAGTGACTCAAAAGGACCATCCTTGATTTGTGTTTCATTGAGTGTTTCCTACACACCAGATATTTTGTTATGTGGGAGGAGAAAAAAACCAGCCTGGAGACACTGACTCCTGCTTAAGGGTACGATCTGTGTATACACTGAGACCCAAGCAAAGAGTTTTTTCATGGAAGGGAACCCTGAAAAACCATGGTTTTACAGGGAGTAATACTCAGCGAAAAGGAACCCGTAACCTGTGTCAGACCAGAGCGTCCAAGCACTGGATGCCCAAACACACCATGAAAGCTTAGACTAGACTAGTAATTAATGAAAGTCAGCTCTAACAATCTGCCAGACCTAGAGAACACAAAATCATCTGAGAGCCGTAACAGTCAAGGGAAGAGTTTGTATAAACTCTACCTCTTCACCACTCCCTCTCTACACTGCAAACTCGGCAGGTGTTGGAGAAAAGTGAGTGGAAAGAGAGAAGTAGCTGATGGGGGTATTCCCAAGCAGTCGGCATCTGCCTACAGCCAATCCTACATGTCACAATGAAGATTTCCATCAAATTCATAGCTGCTGATTTCATGTTGAGTTTTGTGATTTCAAGTTACCACAGGACTCCTCAGGAGTGAACGTAAGAGTCATGGTACCTACAAAATCTTCCATTTAGTGGCAAAAGAAAACCTTCCCCAGTAATGTTAAAGAGCTGGTTGGAATGAATCATAAACAGGTATGTTAAAAGAATCTCACTTCAAGCTTAACTCAGTGACGGAGCACGAAAAAGGGAACATCAGCTGGCCTATAAGATTTTGTGTTCTTCGGCCAACCTAGATGAAGAGAAAATTAAATGTGTGGTTTTTTGCCTAACCTTATGTAAAAGGCATTGTTTTCTGCTACATTACTTGAATATTCTAATGTAGGGGGAGTGAGATTCTTATTTAGGGGGAGTGAGATTAAAAAATAAACATACAGTTCTACAATTAAAAAAAAAGAATCTCATGAGTCATGTCTGCTCTATATCTGGGTGTCATTTGCATGAATGACTCCTTTCTTGGACTCAAAGAAGGATAGAACATATTTGAAACATTAGCCTATACAAACAGAAAGTGAAATGGGAAAGAAAACACTTATAGACTTTTTTGGGGGGAGGGGAATTTGCTTGCTTTTGTTTTATGCTGCCCTTCTCAGTATCACCATCTGGCAATTTTCCTGTGACAATTACTGTAGAAACAAGTAGCTCTTATCCCAGCAGTCATTGAAATACACAATAGATATTTAGAAGAAAGAATCTCCAATCACATGCAACACAGATGTCAGAAATGTAAAATGGTTGGATAGAGGTTTTTTTTTCTTTTCTTTTTTCTCAAAGTTTCACAAGAAACAGTTTGATCACCCTCTACTTTAGCTTTCAATGATTAGTCTAAAGCAGATTCTCTGTACCTCAGCACTACTGACATTCTTCGTTGTGTGGAGCTGTATGCACTGTGGGGTGTTTAGCAGCACCTCTGGCCTGTACCCACTAGATTCTGGAATCTCTTCCCAGCTGAACAGCTACAGATATCTCCAAATATTGTCAAATATCCTCCAGGCAGTGAAACTGCCTCTGCCCCCCACCACGAGAAACACTGGTTTAAAAATCAGCTTGCACCCAATAATTTCGGTTTGCAACCAAATAATAACATAATTTATTTTCATTTAGAAGTTTAAAAAATGCATGCTAATTCAACACAAAATGGTATCTCTTCATAAATCAAAGTTGGAAAGAGCTGACACATTAAAGAAATGTTGAAAATAAGGAGATTTGGTTTCCCTAGAGCTTTGAAGGATTCTTCAAAGACAGACATCTTCACAGTACTATTAAAATGTGTCATGAAATTGGGAAAACACAGAATTACTTTTATAAACACATATTTCATTGAAAATGTAATGATTATATCTCAATTCTAAGACTAATATCACCCAAAGATCAGGAAAGTATTGCTAATCCTAGCACATATTTAGCAGGGTCAAACATCTACTATCATCCCCAGATTATTTGAATGTCACAAACATAGTCTTCCTGCTGTGATATATTACATTTTTCACATGCAGCCATAACAAAATAATCTCTTATGATAATCTGTTATTTTATTGCTTTATAAAAAATGATTTAGTTTACTAAATATTGAAGATCCCAGTCATGATATAAAAAAGAAATGTTAAATTGGATAAATATAGTCCTAGTCTTATGACCTTTTAACAATATTCAGAAATTATATATTTTGTGATGTGTTAAATATCATTAAACCTTGTTTTTAACCCTTAAAAAATAACTTAGCATGTAGATTCCCTTAACTCTTTTGAAGTGGAAATGGCATTGTCAGGGTCCCCACTAAATAGTCACCTGTTTTTGAGGACACTGTTTCCATTATCCTAATAATGATTCCTCTATAAATTAGAATGAAACCAGTTAAGAAGAATAAATAGAGTATAGATCTAATAATATATCATTATGATGCCAATCCTCTTTAATCAAGAGAGAGCCACTGTTATATTTTCATAGATAATTTTTAATAGAAGAGAAATAGCTCAAAATATCTAATGCGAAATATTTTAAAGGATCTGTTTTATTGAACAAATTGACTATTTTAAACTAGGGAGGAACAGGAAATATAATTTCCTTATTAAAATGCATATTTTCATCTTCAAACTCTATTTCCTCAAATAATATCAAGTTAAATCATGTTAGGTCATTAAATAGTCATGGCACAGTCAAGAGTGTACTGCATACTTTTCCATCACTAATAACTAACACAAGTGTGAATACGAGTTTGAAATTATGTGTATGTGCATGGTATATTTCTCTCTAAGTAAGAACACAATGGTGTACAAACAAAAGGTGATCTATGAAGTGATTAACATCTTTTAAACATCTGATCTATAGCCTTCCATGAGCAATTAAATTACTACCCAGTGATCACATAATACAAATTTATATAAAATTACAAAGTGATTAAACTCTCAAACTTGTGCTTCTGTAGGTTAAAGAATAGACCTTTTGAGTTAAAAATGATATTAAGAAGATCCTACTGAAAGTCAGTGCTATAGACAGCACAAGAATCCGGAAGCACTTGCCTCCTTAAAGTGACAGTGTGCTACATATAATGTTTTGAGTGGAGGGGGGAAAATGCTGTTACTTTAACCAAAACCTTGAAAAAGCAGCACAATAATATGTACTAAAGTACAGGAATGAATTTAGGGACATCAAAACATTGAAGGATTTTTTCTATGCAATAATGTCTCGGTACTTTACTATGTCCTATTTTTGGAACTCCTGGTAGCTACTCCAGTTGCTATGAACCTCACCTAAATATCCCACATTTAAAGCAAATGAATAACCAATAAATATATAGTAATTAAATATAAACAATATTTTTAGACTTTTTTATTTTAGTTTTGTGGTGGTGGCATACTTCAATGCACAATGGGTCATTTTGTCAATTAATGAAGAAGTCATTTAAACAGTAGTATAACCAATACAGTGGTAAAGAGTAAAATAAAATAGTTCTGTGTGAAACTTTGTCATGACAATGTAACAAAGGGGCAATAGAATAAACTAAGCTCACTCTCCTTAAGCTGATACAAAATTGTGTCACCAGACAAAGGGAATATTACAGATAAAATGTCAAGCTTAAATTAGACAATTGCCATTCACCTCAGTGACAAGGCTTAAAGCTTATTTAATAAATTTCCAATGAAATATTTATGGACAGATACAAATTCTAATTAACCAAGTGCCATTTTACAAAGAGAAACTAATAACAAGGCTTCTAAGCCACACTTTTTTCCATTCTATGTTAAAAATATAATCACATAGAGCCCATTTTTATTTGGGGGAAAATACAGGCCCAGTAATACTATAACTGATGTACTATAATGAGGAAAATAAACCATGGTTTTTTCTTTAATCAAAATAATTTGTGCTATTATTTTAGGCTTACTGGTACCACATTCAAAAACATGTATTACTTTCTGTCTTTAAAACATGCTGTTTCAGGAACTAGATAGTTTTAGAGACTAGAAATGGAATTCAGAAAATATATAGCTTTTCACCATAATATCCCTGGTTAACCATGGCTAGTTCACATTCAACAAAATGTGACCCCTAATTACAGTACATATTAATGTGGAATGAACTAGACTATACATACAAAAAAAATTAAGAGAGGAAAGCTCTGTGTTATTTTATTCCCTATAAAAGTTGTTCTCCCATTAGAACTATGAACATTTTATAAATAAAACTAGAGAAAAGGAAACATTGCAGCTCCCTTAATCTGGCAGATTGCCTCTCTTTTCCTGGCATGACTTTCACAGGCACTAGGAAATTAGAGCATTCTGGCTTTTTCATTGCTAAGGTCTTAGATTTGCTGTGAGTGATCCTATTGGGCAAGAGACAACACAATCTCCTGCTGATTTTCTCTAGTGTTGCCCCCATCAGCCAATGGAAATCACTCCTGCATCTCTTGCCCAGGATCTCTGGCCTCTTGAATTTACTCCATGTTGCTCTGCCTATCCAGTCAGGGAAACTGATGAAAACAGTTAAATTTAAAGAAAATGTGTGTACAGGATAGTACCAAAAGAAATAATTTAAAAAACAAAGCAAATGTGTAATATGTAATACATCAGAAGGTAATTAGTGAGTGTGATGTATGTTTGCTTTTATTTAGGATTGCCACGGAAGACATCTCAGAGGAGGTGATTTTTCACAAGTCTGAATAGATGGATGAAGAGAGACATGGGAATATCTGGGGAAACAGTCTAGACCAAGAGAGGAGCAAGTCCCAAAGGTCTGCAGCTTGCACTTCTTTTGCACATTCAAGGGACAGCAAAGAGCCCAGTGTGTCTGCTGTGAAATGAAGAATTGAGAGGAAAGTAAGAGGAAAAAAATCAAGGAGGTAGCAGGAAAATGGTAATGTGTATCAGCAGATCATAGAGTCACATGGGCCATTGTGAAGAATTTGAATCATATTTTACATGCCAAAAGAGCTACTGGAAGATTCGAAGGACAGGAACAGCATTAAATGATTTTTCCATCAAGGAATCTCTACAGGTTCTGAGTGGAAAATATATAATATGGTATGCAAATGTGAAACAGATCAGTTAGGGGGTTGCAAAAGACCATATGAGAGATGACGACTGCTTGAGCATTTGGTAGAAAGAGTAAGGCCTGGCAGGAATCTTGATATATTTTGAAGACAGAGACAAGAAGGTCTATTACTGGGGCCCAGACAATTTGAGAAATTTGTGGAAATCCATTCCTCTAGTAAATTTCAGAGCTGAAATTAAACCCTATTTCTCTCTATCCTCAATTGAATGTTCTTATCACTACTCAGTGATTCCCAACCCAGGACGATCATCACAGCAGCAATATTTACAAAACACAGGATGCTAAGTCCTGATGCAGTCCTGCAGAATTATCCTATCTGGGAAAGGAGGTCAGGAAATGACTGTTTCAGATATTCAACCAGGTGAGCAAACCACCTCATATACCATGCAAGGATAAGTATGATAGGTGTATATATAACACACATCCTTAAGAACACAGAAAAATGACTGTCTTTGGGAAGCATGGGGAATATCCTGCCCGAGAATATTCCACCAAAGAAAACCATGCATAGGGCCATGAAGCACAAATTACAGTTGCTGGGTGAAGAATGGATGCAAAGAAGGATTTCAAATTCATATCACAGGAGAAAGAAAAACTTGAACTCCAAATGGGCCATTCTGTCTCTGGGCCTGGAACAAAGGAGGAAAGAATGGATATAGGTAAAGACAGCTTTGTTTATAGACAGACTAGGTATCAAAGCCAGTTTAAATCCCTTGGCCTCAATGATCTCTGCAAAGTAGAAGACGAGGCTAGCTGTTGAGGAAGGCAGGTTATGATGGATATTTGGGCAAGAGGCTTGCTGGGAACAGAGAAGTTTCCATCATGACACAACAGAAGGAAGATGTGACCAAGAAAGGAAAGCACACCAGTGACATTTCAGAGAGCACATTATGGTATAGAAAGTACAGAGTAAACTACATAGTGATGTAGCCAGCTGTGTGATTTTGTCTGTTTTACTCAGCAGCCTGGCATATGAAGGAAGACACAGCAGTAAGAACTGAACCAAGTTTGAGTATTTGTGGGATTCAGAGGTAAAACTTTGGAAGAATAAATACTTGGTTTAAGAGCTGTGTGAGCTTAAGCAATCTATTCAACTTTGTGAATCCCAATTTCCTCATTTGCAAAATTGAGATAAATTTTAACTCATTATGCTGTGAGGATTAAATTAGATAAACTGAATTGATTATTGTCTGATAAATGGAAGACAGTCTAGAAGTGATAACCCTTATTACTATTGCTATGAGAGTGTGTATGCTCTTAAATGGAATAAAGATAAATTATCAGAATTCAGAAGGCCAGGAATTATGAGGATAGATTTTTGGAATGTTCATATGTAGAATCTTGCAATATCAAGAATAATGACAGGAGACCTCATTATTAAATGTGGAAAACTGACATGAAGAAAGCTGACCTCTTTCACATCTTTCCAACCTGTTGAGACCACTGTGCATCATAATCCTGCCATCCAAATAACATGTTTGTTATAACTTCTGGCTTGGAGTCATCCAACTTCCCTTGATTTATTCTTTTTTTTAATGAGTACAGAGGAAAATTATATTAAATACTGTATTTCCCCGAAAATAAGACCTAGCGGGACAATCAGCTTTAATGTGTCTTTTGGAGCAAAAATATAAGACCTGGTCTTATTTTACTATAAAACTGGGTCAATATAATACTGGGTCTTATATTAATTTTTGCTCCAAAAGACGCATTAAAGCTGATGGTCTGGCCAGGTCTTATTTTCAGGGAGACACGGTACTATATTTTTACAGTTTAGTATTAAACTCATTTTTGAATCTTCAAGCAAATCCAGAATATGCTGAGATTGGTTTTATGGAACAGTGTATTTGCAAAACCTCTGATGCATAAAGTCAGATTTTCTTTCTAAATGCCAGAAAGTACATTGGCGTGGTCGTAACCCAGCCTACCATTTGTATTTATTTTTTAATAGAATTAATTTGCCCATATATTTAAAAGTCATCTTGCAACTAATGTGGCACTTTTAAAATAGCCATCAATACTGCCCAGAAAATGTTTATATATTGCAAACTAGCATAAACTATATTATTTAATTTTGCTTCAGATTTTTTTTGTTTTGTTTTGTTTTGTTTTGTTACTGGGAAGGTTTTAATATGTCTTAATAGTCTCATTAAAAATTATATTAGTTCTTATAAGTATAAAATAATGGACTCCAAATATACTTTGTGTCCTTCAAAAGTATTTTCAAAGGAGACTTAAAAAGTCAACTTAGTGTAAGTTATCTTTTCTTAAATAAAAATATTTATCCCAAAATAACATCATATTCTTGCCACAGTGGGACTCTATTAAGCTGTCAGTCATTGCCCACTCACTGTATAACTAAAATTACATGTGAAAAAAACTTCATATTGTAATTTCATGGTTCTTCTTGAACAAAGAAAATCTGATTGATTGCAATCATTTACACAACCAGAGAAAAGAAGAATATTTTTTAAAATTCAAATATATCATTTTAGGCTTCTATCTACAAAGCTTTGAGAAGTGAACTAAAATGAGAAATCCTGCACTCCTTCCAGATTGCATAAAGCAGCTGTGAATTCAGATTCCACACTTCATCTTTCATTTTGATGTGCATTCTTTTGATCCTCAGAAAGAAATACATTTATAATTTCCAAAAGAACTGCCTCAAAGGTAAGTGGTATCCAAATATTGTTTTACAGAGATAAAAAATACACAATGTCAGTGGCATTTGGCTGTGGATTGATGACGCATTGCACAAGAATATAGAAGCACCGTTCCTATAAAACTTGTAACATTATGGTTTAGGGGCTATTTAACCTTTAACACAAATCATTTTTATTCTCCCACTGGAATTTAAAGCACTTTATTCTGTTACATTGTATTTCTTTTTGTTTCCTCATTTTCCCTGCAAGAAGCCTGCTGAAGATTTTGTCTCTGGCAGGCTGTAAAGAAGAAAAGAATAAGCATGAGACTGCAAGACAAACAAAATAGGAAAAGATAGAGAACCAACTTTCTGAGAAGATGTATTTTAATGTAAATGAGCTTACCTCCATACCAGCAAAAGATTTTTTAAAAATTAGAATTGGTTTTATGTTTTGTTTTGTGTGTTTTTTTCTGATAATTTCTACCAGAAAACCTAGGAGTAAACAATAAGAAACAGACAATGTGAAAAATAAACATATAGGCAGCAGTAAGTTTTATCCCGATATTTTTGTCCTATTCAATGTTGTAGGATGTTCTATTAGAATTACCAAAAGGTACATCACTGACAGAGTAGAGAGAGAAGAAAACAACAAACTCCAGGTAATCTTGAAACTAAGAGAAAGGGGAAGTCTGAGAGATATAATTTCATTTCATAGCTATCTGACATCACTGACAAATTTTGAGTCTTCGTGTTGCTGTATCTGGTGAAGATGGCTATTCATTCCTTAAGGAGTTTTTCAGAGGTAATGCACATGGATGAGCTTTAACATGTCTTTTCTTTCCATCCTGACAGAATAGCATTGCAATTGGTACATAGTGCCAAAGAGAAATATAAAGAATAAAGTGTTTGAGTTCTACTGGGACAATAAAAATGATTTGTATTAAAGGTTAAATAGTCCCTGAACTATAATGTTACACGTTTTATGGGAATGATGTCTCTGTATGCTGGGGCAATGCATCATCAGTTCTGTGCCAAGAACCATGACACTGTACATTGCTATTTCTGCAGAACAGCATTTGAATAGCATTTGCCTCTAAACAGATCCTTCCAGATACAGGAGCGACTGACATTTTATCTATGAATGAAATAAGAGATCATGACCTTAAATGGCACAATAGATCATTTAGCATAAAGGTTATTGGCGAAGTGTTTACCATGTGACTATATTTTGTATTTCTTCAATTTTTAAAGCAAGCTAAATCTTTCTGCAAGAGTGGGGAATAGTTTGATTTAATATAAATTACATTTTAAATCATTAACTTTGCCTTTTTATAAAACATTCTTGAGATGTGGGAGTTTTTAAAAGCTTACTAATTAATTATATTTAGGAGGCAGTTTTTAAAAGGATGCACAGAACTGGCAATTATCTGTTGAAGTAAGGTTATAGAGGAAGTCATTCGAGAAAACTCTAAATATTTTAATTAAATGAATGTCATATTCAAATGTACTCCAAACATTCAGAAACGTCTAAGTAAATATTAAATTATTTCTACATGTGGGAAATATTATGTCAGACTCCTTAAAATAATTATAAGAAGAATGACTTCATAGCCTTTATTTTCATGTGGCTACTTGTGTCTCTTTCCAAGTTAGTAAAGGTATTCTGAACTATTAATGACAATTTTAGTGGAAACTGATGTCTTATTTTAGGAAATTTTCTGGAAAGGCCCTTATCTTTTATCTCCCTTTCGTAAGTATCTGACATCACTGGACTATGGATTTAGTATAGCATATAATATCATGTCTGTATCCCTTTGATGGAGCATAAAAGATTAAAGATGTATTTATCTACATATGGCAAAAAAATTAATTTTTATAGTTTTTGATCATACCATAAATGTGCATTTCCAGGTATCTTTAAATAAAGGATAGAAATATATGACTCCTAAGCTTCCTAAACCAACTTCCATTTCTTTATGAAAAAGGAGAATGAAATTCAGAAAACTGAAGTGATTTTCCCAACCACATAGGGCAAGGTAATAAAAGTAAACAATGAATTATGATACCGGAAAATATAATGGGAGATACTACATTTAAAATGTGTTTCTAACATTAATAATTTCAGTGGGATTAAACTGTACAGTTTGAATCAACCAGCCAGTAAAGATTAAAGAACACCCAAGATGTAAACTCTACCAAAATAACACAGAGCATCCTCTGTCTTGGATCAAATTCAACGTGGACACAGGTTTAGACTAGACAACTTCTGACTATCTTTGTTGTTGTAGAATGATGAAGGCAGAACTCCCAATTACATTTTAGAGCAAGTGCCTTGTAGGATAGTAATTTTTAAAATGTGCAATTCTTCCCTGAGTTCAGAAGGACATTAACAACAAATACAGGCCAAAAAATTCTACATGACTAAATTGTCCAAACTGGCACTCTGGACAGTGTCAGACACTGCTCAACCCTAGCTGCATATCTGCACCCTCTGGCACTGGAACAACAAAGTCAAAAGAATCTCATTAAAAATGAAATGCATTTGGTAAAGATTCAGCATAGCCAGTGCCAGTTGGACAATAAAGGTCTGCTGATTTTGCCAAACTGATTTTGGTAAGTACATGAGAAGATAAAAAGGCATTTCCTCTCTTTCAGAAATATTGTCTCAAAATTATATTACTTTCCTAGACTACTGTCAATAAAATTGTTTTGACATAAATGTTATAAACTACATGTTCAAAGACAGTTAAAAAAGATACTGGACATCTTTAGGTTAATTAGTTTTGAAAGTTTGAAATGCGAAGTACCTAACTTACAGCACTCAAATATTGCCTTTTCCTCAGCATATAAAATAAGGTTAAAATGTTCTAATTAAATAAGTTTAAGCATTGTTAAGGGAACACTTTTAAAATTACCTCATATCATTAACTGGCACTCAATAAATTCCTGTTAATCCTTCCTGAAATTGTACCTGTCTTAGAAGAACAACAGCACATTTCAGCATTATTCTTTCTTCCTAAATATACTACATTAACCTTTGCCTTATAATTTGTTTGGCATAAAAGGAGCCCCTATTGCATAAAGAACTTGGCTTTATTATAGCTCCTTCTATATTCACAGACACATTTTTCCAAGCATGAAATTCTCTTTAAATCAACATGCACATGAATGTATATGTGTACATTACTAGAAATGGAAATAAGCAAGAATTACACACTAGAGTCAACTCTCCCTCAATTGCACAGAAAGTGAGGGAGAGTCATGAATATTCTAATAATACGTACCTTTGTCTCTGGAAAACATCTGACTTTGGACATAGTTTAGCACAGATATTTCTAAAGATCTGGTCACTTGCACATACTGTGATGACAAAGCTCTGTGAGGAGGAGGATGGGTTTCTTTGTAAACATCGCTTCTGAGCTCCCTATTCACAAATCCTTTTGTTGCGAGGACTATTCTGGGGCTGACTCCCTGGCTGACTTATTTATTCACCAAGTATCTCCTGAGTACCGACAAAGTGCAGGTGCTATTTTAGTTACTGTGCATGGGGCATGGAACAAAAGAGATCACGTTCCTGTCCTTGCAGGCTAACATTCTTGTGGGGAAAGCCTGACAGAAAAACAAGAAAACGGGTAAATACATAAAAATCACACAGCTGTAAGGGTGATGTACAAAAATCAAACCAGGGAAAGAGGTTGAGGGGGCTGATGTCAGCCTTTGGAAACATTAGCTGAACTTTTCCTTTTCTGGGCATTGTGTCCTGAATCCTTCAACAAAGTATGAATATTGATATTTCTATACTTCCCCATGCACACTCTTAATCTCAGTAATTGGTCTTAAATTTTATGTTATGGTAATATGAAGATAAGGGAGAAATGTTTTGAAGAATTAAAAAGCCTAGATTATCTGGCTGTAGAGTCCACGCATCAGTGTGTCCAGTTCACTTTACATGCGTGACAAAGGGCCTCATGCAGCGCTGGTATAAATTTCTCCGTGCACTTTCATATTAATAAAACATTTATTTTCATTTCAGGTACAGATTATGGGTGGGAGGGAGCTTCTTACACTTATTTTCCTGCCGCTAAATCGTATATTATCCTATCAGTTATTCAATTGGCTTAGGCTAGTAAGGATGCATTTTGAAAGCTCAGGTTGAGATCTGAGGCCATGTCGATTAGTCATGGAAAGAATCCTCCAGGGTGAAATTATCCTCATCCTCACTACTAAAAGGACTCGACAAAATAATTTTTCAGGTGACTAGTACAGCTGAGCTCTTTGAAGAATATTAACACAGAGTAGAAGGCTGAGCAATGTGTTTATTGAAATGTAGCATGTAGAATGCTTTATCTGATACACACGCAAAACCAATAGAAACAATTACTTTAAATATGTATATATCATGCATCGAGAACAACTAAAATATGTATTTTGATTATAACTGAATTAATATTACAGGACTATGAGATAATTATTTCACTTTTACTTCATGATTTGGTCTTTACCTAAGACAATGTTAATCATTTCATAGATTTTGTTTTTCAGTTGTGTGACAAAGGAAAAATACAAATTTATATTTTTACCAGAAAAAAAATAATTGTCTTGAAAATCAAGATCATGAGAAGTTTTGTTTTGTTTTTACCAGTACATTTCTAACTACAGTATTTACATTTATCCAAGAGTGGAAAGAAAAATTATATGGCAAAAAAAATGTGAATTCCTATGTTGAGACAAAGTATAGCCAGAATTTAAAAAGATTTAAAAGACCCCAGGATAGCAGAATTCAGTCCCCATATGAGCAGAGTAAACCTTAAAATGTGAGTGTGTATATGTATGTATATGCATGGTTTTGTGTGGTGTGTGTGTGTAGGTATGGGTGTGGGTGCATGGGTGTGTGTCTATGAGGCAGGTCACTTGGTTGATAACTCCTCCTGAAGGTAAAAAAAGAAAACAAAAAAGGCAATACATACCAGGGATGTTTTTATTAATGAAATAGATTGTGAGATTTTATAAATATAGGAAGCAGGATGTAAAAGGTTAATTAGCTCATTATTTTAGATAAATTCTCAGTAAAGAATTCATGTAAGAAATCTATAACACCTTTATCTTGAAGGTTTGGCGCACTTTTAATCGAAAGGGAGTGAATATTTACCAGGAAAAGGACAGGTGAAAAAGAAGGTGAGCAAGACAAACAGATAATGAACAGTGAATATATTTATATTATTTGAAAACAAACATGCTAATTTTTGTTATCTAATTTTAACATGCTTCAATTCTCACATTCTGGAGATGCATTACCTATTGACATTTGCTCCTCTAGCAATTCAAACTGGGGGAAAACTTATGTATGATTTTAACTTTAATCTTATTTTTGATCAAGGAAATATAGCCTTATTAGTGAGAACTGGGAAAACTACAACTCTAAAGCTACAGCAGAATATGCCCTGACATTAGAGAGAAAATTAGGTTGGTTAAACACCAGTTAGATGAAACCTACAGCCTTAGAAGAGTGATTCACTTCTCCATAGGCAAGGTAATAGGAGGGGGAAAGGAATGATGGAAGCAGAAAAAACACCTTAACGTTGTTCAAGATTTACTTGAGGGTCACAGATTTTTTTTTTTTAAACTCAAGACTCTCATTATTAAGTCAGAGGGCAGACCTATACAAAGCGAACATTTCCGATAATCACAGTCTATAACAAAACAAGGGACTAATTTTATACTAACCCTGAGGGAACCAATATGTCAACCAGACAAAATGGCTTCCTGGAGTATATCCTCTCAGCATTCTTTTTATTTTAGCAAGCTTGCAAGACCCTGAATTCATGTATTCCTCACTGTGAGCCCTAGAAGGAGCAATTGTAAATTGTATGAATAGAAGTCCCTTCCAAATTTACTCACTGATTCCATATCTACCTAAAAGCAAAATAGAATAGCTGTTTATTTACTGATTCATTTACTTATCCATGTTGCTAATAAAGATTAATCAAGCAATGATTAACCTGTTAGGTCAAGCACATATCATGCTATGTAATATTATAAAAATGACAAGGTGAATATGAAAACTCCAGCTATCAGGAAATCACCTTTTAACAGGAAAGACAGGCAAACATATGACTAGAATGCAAAGTTAAATTTGGAATTTGAATATATATCAACGTATTATAGGAACACAACTTGAATGCCTGATTCTGTTATTTTATTAATTTTTGATAGAATTCAGTGCCGCAGGGTCGTGGATACAGATCTATTCTCTCCAATAATTCCTACATCTGAAGCCCAGACTTCCAAAGAAGTGTTAGCACAACACTTGGAAAGAGGTGGCTGCAATGTCAGTGGAAGGGAGAGAAGGTGGGAGGGAGCATGATGAAGGGTGTGAAAGGTTTCCTTAGGTAAAGGGCTCTCTCAGCATTCTTAAAATGACTAACTGCTTGCCTGGTGTCTACTAGGAATGTAAAATGGTCTTATTACCAAAGCCTCTTTTGTGATTTTTAGAAATGATCAGCACACACAGTTTACTTTCTTTCAGAAATTATGAGAGCAAGAAAATGAAGGACAAAAGAAAGGAAAATTTCAAAAGTGAAAAATCTCAAATTGGTTAAAACAATTATTTGTGTGGAAGTTATTAACTAACATGTTAGAGAAAATATAAAGTAATCCAGCTTTCACTTTCATGTGTTCTATACAGAGAAGGCCCCAGTCTGGGTTTGACAGTATTGACAAAGCAGTACATTTCTACACAGAGAAAGGCATAATGAAGTAAACAGTGAAACAGTTGTTCAGTAAACTTGATGAATGAAGAAAAGCATTTGAGAAAATTTTACATTGTATTTCTTAATGAACTACATTTATATTCATCCAACAATATTTATGGGAGAGATTTTGATAGCATCTTTGCATTGATATCTCTAGATTGTACTAAGTGGTCTTTAAATATTATCCCATAGAAGACAGAAAAAAGTAACCTAATTTGTATTTAAAATCAGTGCAGATCTTAATCTCTGTAGTTTATTTTCAGTTTGCCTTTCATATAGAAATGGTTTGAGTAAATAAATATTTACCTTTTGAGGTACTTATTTTTACAGTGATTCAACCCATTTTAATCTCAAAGTTTTCAAAGCATCGTATATTATGATATTGAGTACACCAGGTATCTATTCAACTTCACAACCTCTGGAACCCAAGTGTTACTTTTAGCTACACATTTCTATTGTCTTTATAGTCCCCTGTAAACTCAATTTATAGTCTTTTCCAAGGTTTCACAGGGAGCTCAGACATCTAATCAGTTTTCCTTTTGAGAATGTGACTGAACAGTTTTGGAGGATGAACATGTTAGAAGTATGCAGGTCAGCTCGGTAACTACCCAGGTCTTAACAATATCATATACCCAGCAAGGTTTACAACTTCCGTTAAACTTTTAGATTCTCGGTTTTATTTCAGCTTCAATGTTTCTACTCCTTTTCCAAAGATTGTAATAAACTTTTATATTAGTGAAGAGGAAAAGAGAGGAGCTAGACAACCTCTACCAGAGATTTCAAAAGTTTGCCCTTTTTAAGAGGATAAAGATGTGTCACAGGATGGTAAGTTTACCAAATGTCACAATGAATAAAATGTACATGTCTATTGTTCCCAGTCACAAAGGTTACTACTTGAAGCCTGATACTCAGCTGCAAGATTCTATTCAAATATTTTAATGGAGTATAAAAATGTCTATAAACTGTTATTAAATTGCCCTCATCATTTTCAACTCCTAAAAACTTTACAGGAAATATGTGTTATTCAGCTCTATTAATAAACATTTATTATCCAAAACCCATAGAATTTCAAAACATATAGCAAAATGCATTTAGTTTTTAACTTTTGCTTCACATACTACTGATGTGACCAAAGAAAATTTATGTAGCCTCTCGGTAATTTCATCAAAAAATGAGAGACCTGGTAACCTCCTGAGAAACATAGGTTTAGGCTAAATAATAGAGATCTCAATATTGAAATAGAAGTGCTATGTAGGACATTTTGCACAGCATCTTCCTACAGTTGCCAGAATTCATACTGAGAGGTTGATATCTCATTACCAAAAACCAACTGATCAACCCTCTTTCTAAATATGTATGTCTTTATTGCACATAGTTAATAATCTCACCTTCATCCAGCAATATAAAATTTAGTAACATGGAAACAGAATCCTAGAATGCAACTTGGCTTCTTTTTTCTTTTTTTGGTTTGGTTTTTATTTATTTATTTATTTTCTACGTACAGGGTAAAAGGATACTGCATCTAATCTAAGGAGATAAATAAGTGTGATCTCAAGGGAATGCATTTTATTGATTATAACAAAGAAAGGGGAGCAAGTTCAATTGGCTCACAGTACTTGGGCTTGACACAGATACAACTCTGCTGAGGAGAAAATGAGTATGAGGTAATGCCATCATAAATAATTGCTCAAATCATCTCGGAACTCTGGAAGCTGAAATTTTGTAAAAGGAGTAAGCCCTGTAAATGTAATAGCATGGTAAAGGCAAGCTCTTAAGGTAATTGAGGATTTTTTTATTGGACAGAAGCTTTATACAATACATGGCTTTAAATCTAAGTTTGGAGTTCCCTCTAGTTAATAACTGCAGATGAAAGCAGCTTTTACATTTTTTTACTACTAGCTTTAGCTACTACAAACAGAATTAGAGAGGCTAATGGAACATATACACAACTAAATAGGCTTCCATCCAACATTGTATAGTGACACAAGTAGGAGAGGGTGTTTGTTACAAATAGCCCAAAAGCTTTTAAATGTATTTCTCCTCTAAATATTGAAATCGATATTGATCGGTATATTTAAAAAAGAAAAATACAACAATAGATTTAATGAAGACCATTTAGAAGTACTAGTATAATTTCCAGGATTTATTCTTGCCCCTTTTGGGAAACCCTAATATTAAAGATGGATTGGAAAACATAATGCCATTTATAGGATGCAGTTTGTCGACTTTTCCAAAATACCTTCTGACCTCTGTAGATAAAGTCTTACTATGGTCAAATCATATTCAACATTGTCAAAGATTTTACTTTTTTTCAAAATTTCCAACTGAACAAAATTAACTAATTAATAATAGAAAACATAATAGATATTAGATAAATAGAAGACAATAATAGATAAATAGAAGACATAATAGATAATAATAGAAGGCAGGAACCCTGCTAAGTGATATACATCTACCATTTCATCTTTATGGGATAAACTTTATGGGAAATCTTCTCTATTTCACAGCTGAAGTAACCACAGCATGGAGAGGTTAGACAATGTACATGACCTCCCACTGTCAGTACATCAGGGGCCAGCCCTTGACAAGGGAGGCAGCATGGTAGGAGGCTCAGAGCATGCCCAGACTTGGAGACAGAACCCCAGAAGGGGATCATTTCTGCCACCTGTATGACTTCTGTTAAGCTTGATACCTAGTTGTTCCCAATTTCCTCTTTAGTAAATTAGGGTAATGGCTTCAAAAGGATTATTGTAAGTAGTGAATATGTTAATATTGTTAGAACACTAAGAAAATTTTTGGTAAATAAATAAGAGAGGTCCCATTTTTCAAAACAGGAGTTTTTTTTTATATTCTACAATACTGCACCTTTACTATCTTCCCATGGTGGTTTATTTTTGTTAAATGTATCATCTATTGAATATGTATGGGAAGCAATCGGAAAATTATGCATTGCGAACTTTTTAAATGTATAAAACTGATAAACCATTAACTGCAAAAATGCCTACCAAAGAACATCCCTTTCTTTAGCAAACAATAATATACTACTTCAGAATTTATTTAAGAAATTGTATAAGTACCTATAAAATTCTCAAGAGAATGATTTCGTAAAATAGATTATTTTGCCAAGTAATTTTTATTTAAAATATAATTTTTCCAAGTATTGCAAACAGTAGTTTTTATTATCCCACTTATTTTTTTTCAAAATGTTGTATTATGAATTAATGTTAAACTGACATTTACATGTGTTTTATTTACAAATAGGACGTCTGTTTTAAAAAATTCCTAGAAGAAACCTAAGAATTATTCTATTCAAAACATACAGAAGTAAAATACATTTGGTAAATGCAACTTTTGTCACCAAAATATTTATTTCTGTATCTAAAGCATGATGCCTTTAAACTAAATCTTTTTTTTAACTTTTTATCCAGTAATATATTTGGTTGTATTATGAAGTCAATAAGTTCTTCTCTGTACAACATAATTCAAGTATACAGTATAACACAAGAGTATAACTAAGAAAGACTGAAGTATAAAGACTAAGATATAAGTTATTATAACATAGAAAGACTAAAGCTTAGGTCTCATTTTAATTCTCCAATTCTACCATAATAAAGGAGACTTTCAGTAATCTAATTTGGTTTTTTCAATTTCCTTTGTCCATAGATCTAAATTTTATTAAATGACTAGTATTAGGCAAGTCTCTTTTACATTTAATCATAGATTGCATAGAAAGCATTGCATCCTGTAAATATTTAAGAACATGAAATGAGAATGAACTTCGTACTTAATAGTATTTCTACCAAGTAATAAAAGTATGATATATTTGATAAATATAATGTACCAAGCATATTACAGATATATTTCATTTGACTCTACAGATGCCTTAAAAGTTATATATAAATCACTTTTTTTAATATTGAACCATAATTTAAATGAAATTGAAGAATACCTAGAGAACTCTGCTGTTTCCCTCACTTCCCTTCCTCCCTCTTGAATTGAGACTGTATTTGACCATGTAGGTGTCTCCTGGGGGACTCAGCAGATTCTCTAGCCGAGGAAAGTACCAGAGCTTGCAGATAAAGAGACCAGGTAACTTCAACCAGGTGCCTAGATAAGGAACTGATAACTTGCTGATAGCTGTTATCAGATGATAGCTGATCAAGGGGAGCAGAAACCACTGTGCCCCCGACCTCTCATAGGATTTCAGCCACTTAATGAATCCCCTTAGCAGAACCAGCAAACAAGGAGAAGTTCTAGAAGAATAACAGACCTAAATGGACTAATGGAGTAACAGGCTAGACAACAAGAAGAAGCAAAACACACAGAGGAGGCAGAATTGATTAAAGAAATACAAAGGTTTGGAGAGACAGACACAGCTTGAATACCACTGCAGTCACAACACAGAGAGACCTAAGAAGGAAATGAAAACCCAGTACACACACACACACACACACACACACACACACACTCACACACACTTAATTCTGGATCTGAAAGTATAGGATTTATGAATGTAATCTTACAAGATATCAGGGGGAAAAAAAGCAAATGAAAAAATAGTACTAAAACACTACTAAAAAACCCACAACTAACCAGCTAGCTATGGCATACACAAACCTCAAAAACTAGAAGATGTTAGAACAGTGTAGTTTCTATAGACTGCAGAGTAATAAGGGCTAAGGACTAAATATCACAAGTATAGTTTCAAGTCAAAATATCATTAAGTTATCTGAGTAAACAAAGAACTTTTCAAATGCAATTATTATTATTTTTTCATCCTTATACCAAATGTAAAAAAATATTTCAGAAATAATTCTACACAACCAACTAAATCAGAACCCATACTGCAATATACCAAAATAAAACATAAAAAAAAAAAAATGAGAAGACAATAATGAGTAGTAAGTCATTAAGTTTTGAGATGTGTTTATACATATAGAATAAATGACAATACATTGCTCCAATATTCAATACAGATTTTTGAAGAAATATACTGCAGAGGGAAAGACCTAGTAACAGCAGATAATTAAATTAACAGCAATTTCAGAAAAAATTATATGCCTAAGTGGGCTTTGAAATTATAAAAGTCATAGTAAAGATGCCTTAGTCTCACTGGAGAAGATGGAGAGAACAGGTAAATAAAAGTATTTGGCTTGACCTATCTTATGGAAGATAGAAAAAAAAGAATCAGAGGACTTCATGAGTACTATGAAAGAGAAGTTACCTCTAATGGAATGAAAGAATACTTGAGAAATTCCAAATTAAAAAAGAGAACGGAGGCGGGGGGTGGGGGATGGGAGATGAGGGTAAGGGGAATCGAATATATGGTGATGGAAGGAGAACTGACTCTGGGTGATGAACACACAATGGGATTTATAGATGTTGTGATACAGAATTGTACACCTGAAATCTATGTAATTTTACTAACAATTGTCACCCCAATAAATTTAATAAAATAAAAAATAAAAAAAAAAGAGAACCAACTCAACTATACCTGTGAAAACAAGGACAGTAAGGAAAAATAACACAAAATACAATAAATGTTGAACAAAAATATGGCTATCGCTATACCAAATAAAATTAACTTAATTATCCTATCACAACAAAGAGACCCGATTTTGCAAAGAAACGCACTTGGCAATATTAGTTTTTTTTTTAAAAAATCAAAATCATTCTGCAATTATTTCTTCAGGACAATACAAGACAAATCCAGAGTAGCAATGTTGCTAAAGGCCAATTGTGGGCAGTGTGAGACTTCAGAACCCCTTAGAACTGCCGTCACAGGGGAGTTTACACCCTCTCACCGTGTCATCTTTAGAGACCATCCATCTGTGCTCCTTAGAAAAATCAGGAGCAGGGCCAAAAAACTGGAAAAATCCAAAAACTGGGAAACATAGAAGGATAAATAGATCTATCTGGAAGAATGTTGGGACATTTTCTTTTCACATTTCTCTCAGTTATTGATTTTTGAAAAAAATCAGTAAATATGTAGCCATGTTAAATAACATGATTAACAGACTTGGTTTATCTTGCACTAATTTACTGAGTCAAAACTAACCAACTAACCAGGTTTTTTTTTTTTTTTTTTTTTTTTTTTTAGTATTATTTTCCGAAATGTGTATCTGTATATGATAAGACCCAACAATTTCATTCAGCAGAAATGGGAAATGAATGTGCATGTATACAATGAGATACAACCAAGATGTGAATGTGGCATTACTTATAATATTCCCAAACTAGAACTCACTGAACATGTCTAGTACCAACGGAATAAATAACTAAATTGTGATATATTTATACAATACAACTGTGAAAATTAATGAAAAAGTGTCACAGACAGTAACATGAATAAATACTTCAAACCCATTACATTATTAAGGAAATATGCCAGACACAAAATAATACCTATGCTGCAACTCTACTTATACAAAGTTTATCAAATAGACAAAATTGTAGTCATTAAGAATGGATGCTTTAGTGATTAAAAGTTATCAACAAAAGCAAAAAGAAGTGATTACTATGAAGCTGAAGACACTGGTTAAACTTGAGAGATAGGTAGGTTATAATTATGAGGAAGGAGCAGCAGGCAGCTGGGTTCTAACGATGTTGTAGGTCTTGACCACGGCCGTGATTACATGGGTGTTACTGTGTGTTAAATCACTGAGCAGTATGTTCTGTTTTATTCAATCAGCTGTATATGTTCAAGCAGTTGAGAATCTTTTAACACTTAAAAACAGATACTAATATACCGAATATGGCAAATGATTAATCATTGTTAAAGCTAGATGATAGGGAAATATGAGTTTGTTAAAGTATTCTCCCTACTTTTTTGTTTGAAAATTCCAATAAAAAAGCTAAAATTGCACTTTGAATATGAAATATATAGAAATCTATTATCTTTCCTCTGCCTATTTTGTTCAAAAATTTTTAAATGAATGATCATAATTAACCTTCTCATTTCTAGTAGTGGATCTAAGCAGCCAAATTCATCAAGGAACCTATTAAAGAGCAGTAATGAAATCTAAATTTGCCCAAGAAAAGTCCAAAAGGATATGGAAAAACTAAATGAGTTCCTACCCTAGTGGCATATTCCTCTAGAGCTTTGAACTACAGATTATAATTAGTTTCCAAATCTTGAAGAACTTTTCCTAGTAATTGAATCATTTAACTTTTAAACAATTCCCTTAATAGTTTGGGATTTTAAATTAACATCTGGATTATATTAGTCCAGAGACAACCATTGAATAAGCTACTTTGGGGTTCTAAAACATACACTTTGGAAATTACAAAGTAAAAACACTAGTACCCAACATCAACAGATAAATTTAGCTAGATGCTCAGGAAATGACTATGACGTGAATTAGTAAGGAAGTCCTCTATTGTTTTAATTTTAAGAAATATACTTTCAATTTAAAATTCAAATATTTCTATATGCAAATATAGTATTTCAGCTGTTAAGTCTCAGAACTTAAGGTTATCCTAAATAGAATTCAGAAATCTCCTTAAGATAACTCAGAAATGAGTAGTGTTAGTTTTGCCGTAAGTAGATTTCCTCTGTAAAATATAATTTGGGTCCAAGATGAGCTTTTTGTCTCTAATGTTCTCTTGGTATCTTAAGTAAATCTACACATCCTCTTCCTTATTTCTTTAACAACGTATCCCCGGTCACCATCCTCCATGCCATGCTCCCCAACAACCCTATGTGTCCATGGCAAGACATTCCTGCTAGTTCTACATCTGCTAAGCCCCTATTTTTCTAACAATGCACTTGTATATTTTGAATATCTTCTTACTGGTCCAGTTACCTTCACAGTGTAGGTACATACAAACACACAAACACACAAACACACAAACACACACACACACACACACACACACATCTATACAGTTTCTTAGAGTTGTCAAGTCAATGATTCTTCTGTAAATACAGAAATTTATATGAATTTGTCACATGTTTTCTGGGGAAAAGGTTTATAGTTGCATTAGTTTTTAAAACATTTCTGTATTCACAAAATGGTTAAAAATACACATATAAATGGACCAGAGCTAAATTATCTGAAATAATCTAGTATGATTTTTTTTTAAAATAAAATATGTCATTTTGAGGTCCAAGACATTCTCCCCATGGCTTACAATGCAAAAAATAAAGAAAAACTAAAAAGAAAAAAATATATCAAAATATTTCAGTCTCTTCTCATATTGTACAGAAGTGAAGAACAAACATTACAATAGAGAGGACAGATCAATTATTATTAAGTAGAATTGCATGACCCACCACCAGATAATGGTCACAGCAAAAGGATAGAAAACTTTCAAAGGTTTTGTGAAATCAAAGTAATTTTAAAAATACTCATATAAATGGAGCTGAACTAACTTGTGTGATTAAACTAAAATAATTTTTTCACCAAATATGTTAAGACTTTCATTGCATTACCTACAGCAGAAATGGCTAAAATACAAAAATGTGCTGAAATTAAACATAGAAGAAAGAATATTAAAATAGGGTGAAAAGTTAAATTGTTATTAAGTAGAATTTTATGGAGCACTGTCAGATAATAATCTCACCAAAAGATGTGAAAATTTTCTTGTAAGTTATGTTTTCTTGTGTTTTATCCAGATAGTGTTTAATCATGAAAACACAATGTCTTTAGGTGTCATGTATGGTTCTCAGTATCAAGAAAGGTTCTTGAAATGTGTCCTTTATAGGATTATCTTAAAAAAAAAAAAAAAGCGCTCTTTTTTTAAGGTTGAGTGCTCACCTTATACCACTAAACCATCACTAAATACAAATAATTGAATGCCATGCCCTGTTTTGTAAATGCCTTAATAAGTTGGCAGTAATTTTTTAAAAAGTACTTGAGTAGTCAATGAGAAGCCAGAGATAATCTACACAAATTGAACAACACTTAAATAGTTGTGACTATACAGAAACAATTTTATTTCCTTGCTAACCAACTTTAATTATCATTCCAGGCAAACAGAATTCTTTGATTCATAGCTTAAATAAAGCTTGCTATCATTTCCTAGTATGGCTCATTTCACAACCTGAACATTGCTTTTTCTTTTCTTCTTAAAGAAATGTCCTTATCAATGACTACTTTAAATATATCTGTATAATTTATAAAGTTTACCAAACTTATAACTTCTAACATGGAATTTAGGTAAATCTAGACAAATCTAACATTTGATTTCCATATTATTATTGGTAGAACAAATGAATTACCATATTCCAGTGACTGTGCCAAGGATTTATAGTAAATCATTTATTGAATGCTTTTTATAAATTACATAGGGTCTCCTACCGGAGACATAACTGTTAAAAAGTCAAAACTATTCCTGCCAAAAGAACAGTGAGGACATCTAATTATTATTAACCCCATGATACAAAATTTAAGAAAACTGTGCAATTCTTTATACAGTATCTCAAACTATAAAAACCCAAATAAAATAAATGGAAAATAGTATTAAGGATAGTTTCACACCATAATAGTGAACAAATTTTCATTAGCTATCACATTACCAACAGGAGAGGAAAATGTTGATTTGAGGAACTAAATACGTATCTCATCACCAACAGGAGAAAAAATTATTGTATACATGGTCCCTATGATAGCAAAGTACAAAAAGTATCAAAGGATCCATTTCTTGTCTTCTCCCAGCCTAACGTCTCTGACAGCAAGCTTCAATTGTTGGATGTGAAGCATGTCTGGCTAGTTTTTTCATCAATTAACGGGGCTAAGTCACAATAGTCAGCAGCTTATGTCAACGGCCTACGTCAGTAGCCTCTTGGAAATGCTACACCTATCTTTGGTCTCAGTGGTCACAGTTGAAGGTTTACATTTTATTATACAATTGATTCATCTCTGTTACTCTGCTGTGTGGTAAGTTCCCCAGGAGTAGGAACCATGTTTGTTGCTCATTATTGCATCCCCAGCTGCCAACACACTGCCTGGCACATTTGGAAGCAATGAATGAATGGCAGCAGAGAGAGACAAAAGAGGGAGAAACAGAGGAAGCCAACCTGACAAGAATTCAAGAGTTTACGGAAGTTAACACTGGAAAAGTTTAAAAACTAACAAATTCTCATTTATGTTAGCTTTATGATACCGTCCCTAAAGGATAACAATGAATTTAATGAATTTAAGGCTTTATGTTACATAGTTCTCTAATCGTAATTGTATTCTCTACTTGAAATACATTTAAATTTTGTAATTTCACCTTAATTCAAACAAGCTTTTTTCTTCAAAAAGTTATTTTAAAAATAAAATATAATTTTATCAAATACCGTCTTCAAAGTTTCATAAATTTCAGTTAATAATTTGAAATTATTATCTGAGTTTTCTGCTAATTTATCTTTTGAAGTGGAACAGATAACTTCTTTGTTTGAGCCACCCTCTCCATTCCAGACTCTAAAATATTTCTCTATCATCGCATCCTGAACAAATCCAATTTTGTTTAATTCAAAGAGGCTAGAAAGGGAAACTTCTAACATGAACTGGGAGGTGATTAACTGTGGTAGTAGCAGCCTAGCATGGCCTGGGACACACCTCTTCTCCTCTTCCTGTGGTTTTCCATTAATATTGTACTGGGTTCAGTGAAAATCAGACTTGCTGGTACAGGTTAACAGTCTCCCACAGAGAAAAAGCATCTGTTCAGCTGTCAGGTCCATAACAGCGGGTTGCAAGTTAAGTTATTGCGATCTTCCCTAACATCCTTTTTCTTCCCACCAAGCCACAAATGGGCAGCTGATGACACTGAAAGAGGTTTCTTTATAGTGAAAAACCATCACCTGAGTACTCTCAGGAAGAGCCCAATTACCCTAGCAGCATCCAAAATATTTTACCGGCACTGCGCTGCACAGAAGAGACTTTCTGAGCTGGGCTTTGTGTGGCAATGTAAACACCCTAAGACATATGAGGACATGCATTTTAACGTGTTAAATCCTTATTAGAATGGGAATTTCCTGTGTGCAAATTAAAATATATAATCATCATCTGCAGGTTGGAAGAGAGGGGAAACAAAATCAGACTTTGTTCTCTGTATCTGAGTTCTCAGATGGAAGGAGGAAGAGGGAGAGGATGGGTAAAAAAGGTGAAGGGGACTAAGAAGTACAAACCTCCAATTATAAAGTAAGTCACAGGGATGTAATGTACAGCATAGTCGATATAGTCATAATATTGTAATAACTGTACAGTGGCAGATGGTTACTAGACTTATTTCAGTGATCACTTCATAAGGTATATAAATGTCGAACAACCAAGTTGTGCACCTGAAACTACTATAATATTGTATGTCAACTGTAATTAAAAAATGAATAATTAAAAAATCAAACAGTTAATGGATAGAAGCTTCCTTGAGAAAACATTAATTTTGATGGCATGAGAAGAGCTCACTTACACTATTTATAAAGGCATAAAAATATTCCAACTTTCTCATATACTCTCAGTTATATTTTTAATAAAGTTTATTGGGGTGACAATAGTAAAGTTACATACACACACAAGAAATACTGCACTACAAGAAATACTCTCATTTCATTCACATGTTAGCCATTTTATTACTGTTATTCAATTTTGAGAGTTGAGACCTCTGATTTTCAAAAACAAATAAATAAAGTATTTCCCACTAACCTAATCCCATAGCTAATTATACTAGTGCTAGGAGCCAAATTCTGACCTTGTGGCTTAAGTCTAGTGCGTTTTTCATTACATGTTACATGGACTTCTCCACAACCTCTCACCCTTTCCTCTTCTAATGTAGTTAGGAAAGTTGACACTTCCTTAAGTTGATTCTGTCACTTGTTTTCAATCCTGAGATAAAGCAGTGTGTATCGGAAACCAGAAACTTCTCTGAAATTAGACATTGTGGCTAGCCAAATAAAATTTGGTCCCTGCGTTGCATCCAGATTATTAAGATCTCTTCTGAGTTCTCTTTTCCTCTATTTTGCACTGTATTTGGAACTGTAAGGCTTAACAGTGAGTGAACACTTTTTCTCTGAAACAAGAAAGCACCTTAGCACTATGCTGAGTAAACAATCTGTTTGATATAAGACCATCATGAATACATTTAAATTAAATTACCAAAATGCTTTAATCTTTCCATTTTTAATCCCCAGACTATCTTTATGAAAAACACTTTTGAGTGCAGCAGTGCTCATAATATGCTTGTTATTACCATGTTAAAAATCCTTACCCAGTAATAAAAGTTTACATTGGTTCTGTTTGCTAAAAGACAGCATAAATTGAATATTTTCTGTTCCTGTATATGTAAAGTCTCCCTTGTTATCACTGATTTCAATAATGAAAATAATTATTATGATTTTTTAAGAAATGGTGATTCTTACAATGTCTATAAAAGGAGTCAATTTTGTATTTGTTAGTGTTACTAAAACCATCCTTTATTTCCTCTCTCATTAAAGGAGGGTTTATAGGAAACATTCCTTTACATAACTTTTCAATGACCAAAATTGAATCACCTAGCATTTAAACTTTAATCTGAAACTGAGAGTTGGTCTTGAAAATGATGACTTTAAAGCATCACAAGGTTTGTGCACCAAGTTATTTAAAAAAAGACAGAGACAGAAAGAAAAAGAAAACCTAAACTATAAAAATTGTCAAAATCAACTTTATTACAACTTTAAAAATTAACCAAAGGCTTTCAATAATCCAAGGAGCATTTATTCTATGAAAAACATATGAAAAACAAACATTGTAATGTTTTCATTTTCCCTATTCCCATGCGCCAGCTCAAAGATAGCCTTGAAAATCAACAGCCCTACAGTTACAGTGCTCATGAAAAGCAGTAGCCTAGTACAGTAGCCACTGGAGGGGGTGGCACTGGTGGGAGCTATCCAAAAGCCTCACCTGCAGAGCATTATGATCATCTGACAGTTTCTGGAAAACCCATACATAAAGCCTGTCATTATTTGCCCTCACTCAAAGCTTGCTCAGTGCTAACAGCTTTCTCCTAGGGCATTTGAGGAAAGTGATCAGCAGCAAATGTCTGAGAGAGTGAACAAAAAAGAATGAAAAGTAATGAACAGAGACTCAGAGATCTATGGGAAACTATCAAGTGTACCAAAATACACATCATGGGAGTCCCAGAAGTAGAGGAGGGAGAGAAGTATACACAAAAAATATCTGAATAAATGATGTCCAAAATCTTTTCATATTTTAAGAAAAATAATCCATCTATCCCCAAAATTCAATAAACTCCAAACAGGATAAAATTGCATATCTACATTTTACATGTATGTGTGTGTATGTGTATATATATATATATATATATATATATATATATATATATATTAGTTTGGGAAGATGAAAACGTTCTGGAGATGGATATTAGTGATGGTTATACAACAATGTGAATGTACTTAATACCCGTAGTACCAAACTGTACACTTAAAAATGGTTATAATGGTAAATTTTATATTATGTCAATTTTACCACAATAAAACAAAAGTGAAAAAAACATGTGTATGAACAGAATGCGCATTTTATTTTTATTTCATTTGCCTCTGCTTTTATTAAGCACACATTCTTCCAAAATTAATATTACATGAAAACAAGAAGAACGTGTTAGAAATGGAGATACCTCCAGGAAAATCTTATATTGGTGATTACTTGTTCACCAGCTCTGAGGCATTTTCATTATCATAGTAAATTATATAATCATTATATAATTATCTATAATTATAATATCATATAACTATAATTATAACTAAATGAAGATCTCCTAAGCAACTACAATATGCCAGGGGCTATATACAATGAAAAGATTTTCTTGGCTTTGTCCCTTTCTAATTTTGGCAAGACAATTTGCCTTCTTTATCTTTTGATGCCAAAAGAACTTTCTCTCAGAATGTAAGCTTTCTCTAAAGTTTTGCTCCTCTCTACCTACTTTATAAACCTTAGAAGTTTTTGAAAGTATCCTAAACAGCCTATTTAAAAAATAAGGAGAGGAGTCAAAATACTAATTCGTATCCCATTTATAAATATATATATATATATATATTTCAATCATATATATATATATATATATATATATATATATATGACTCTAAACAGATGTCCTATTAAACTGTCGTGAGATTACATAAAGAGAGAAGCACAAAACCTTGAAGGCGAATAGAGAGAGGTTCAAAACGTGTATAATGTATTTTGATGAGGAGAATCAAAGGACTGCAGATTTAATCACATGCAGAACTTTACAGTCTAATTATAGGAGTCCATCATCTGGAGCCAAAGGCCAGAAAACTAATTCTTACTCGTACATGTAACTGAATTGAAGCTCATTTTGCAGAAGTGTCATCTGAAATTCTTGGAGCCATGGTTGTTTCAGCCCTTGGCTCGATTTACGTTTTTGACAAAATTCTGCCAGAATATAAAACAAACGTCGGAACCCATTAATTAGCAATTCTTTAATGCATTTTCAGAAAACAAGAACTTCTGATCTAAAGCAATTTCAATCAGTAAAATTACATATATATATTCAATAACTAGGATAGTCTATTAAGCATAACATATTACCGATAAATGGAGTATTTAAAATATTTATATAGAATATATAAAGAAGGGTAATTTAAAAAAAAAAAAATTCTTACCAGATGTGAAAAACTGAAAGAAAAAAATATATGCTTTAACAAAAAATTCAAACTTTAATCGGGAAATTTATAAGACAAGAGTATGTGGATATGCTTCATTTAATCATAGAGAATGAATTATGTAGTAGAAGTATTTATATCTATATCAGTGATCTTTGCATTGCTGAAAAATTGAGTTATTCACAAAATATGAAAGCAGACAATAAATAAGGAATTCTCATTCTTTAGTGATGAGTATACTAGTTTGACAGCGTGAGGAAATATTGTACAAACTGACATTTAACCCTCTGCCTGTTTAGTTTATGGAGCTTTCAATTGTGTTTTTGATGCATTTTTTAACTGATATTTCTCAATGGCCTAAGTAATGCCTGATACATATTAGACATCTGTTAAATATTTGTTCAATAAATTAATATCTAGGATGTGGTTATGATAGCCTTTTGGTTATAAGCAACATGGGTCACTTTTTGTTCACTGGTAACAGCACTCTACTTAGTCCCCAAAAGGGAAATAAATGTTCATTGTTCTCACACTGTAACAATGAATTACAAAGCCAATGATAAGATGTCTTTGTAGAAAGAGATGCCAGCAGTGTCCTGTTGTCAAGTGTCTGAGTTTCAGATTATCGTCCACTCGTTCCAGGAACAATAATGACAGCTAAATATTTCCTGCTAGAACCTGGGAAGACTCAAGTTCTTAAAGAGGGTAAACTTTTGAGAGCTCCTTCCAGATAGTCTTCAAATTCTATACATTTGCCTGAGATTTATAGACTCTCAGAGCAGAAAATAATTTTAGTCAAGGTTTTCACAGTGATTCCTGGTAACATTAATAGCATTTCAGAAAAAAAAAGATATAAGAAAAAAAATAAGTTATCCATGATTATAATATCATCAGTGTTTATATAGTAATTGCAGTTTACTTTTTTTTTTTTTTTTTTGCAGACATATTTTTACAATTCCTGTTTGTAGATTTTGCATAGTGTCTTTCTTTTTCATTCACCTGGGAATGAAACAAACCTCTATACTTGTTTACAAATGTGTGACAAGCTTGGGAACAGTTTTGCTGCAACTGAGTACAACTCATAAAAGAGGCAAGGAAACATTCAACTGAGCAGGTTATATGACATGGTCTGGATTCATAAACACTGGTAGAGAACAAAGAGAAAGAAGTGTTGTGTAGCATGAAAATGATTTCAAATCAAGGCGGCCAATCTGCTGGGACACCCGTTGCCTCGGGTGTAAGGGATGCTGCTGTCAGACTGAGATAATTACTACAGACTTGTTTGCTGTTTTTGTGAGCCTATGAATTCCTTCCAGGGTGATAGCAAAAAAAATTCTAACAGAAGAATCTCTTGCTTTAATTTCCACTTAAGTTTTTATCTCTTGTATTCCCTATGCTTTTATTCTTTGAAAACAAAGTTGTAATAGTTCATCAGATACCTATTATGCATTTTGCTTAGGTCAACACCACCATCAGCAATACACTGTAGGCAGTATATTCAAATCTTTCACTATGTCTATTTCTAATTTTTTTTTTTAAACAAATTTTATTTGATGCTGTGCTACTTGGCTTGTAGTAGTTTCATATGTATTAAAGGATTATTGGTTTGACTTCAGTTTTTCTATGCATTAAATCCTCTAGCTCCATAATAAAACTAACAGAAAGAAATAACCCTTTCTGAAGGAAGGATAAAATACATAAAATACCCCTGGAGAAAATGGTATTATTGAAAACGGCAAAATAACTTTTATTTTCGTGTTGATGGAGTTTGGTATACATTCCTGCCCAGGGCTGGGAAACTTCAGGACAGTGTTTTATTTTTTTTTATTTTATTTATTTATTTATTTATTTATTTATTTATTTATTTATTTATTTAGGTTTTGCTTTGTTTTTAATGGAAGTTAAATTAACTTCTGTTCTGTGACACATGGTTCACCTACATTGATCCAAAGCCTTCTTTTAAAGATTGCTTCAGGCAACAAACTTGAGTTAATGGTGCCTTATAGACTGGAAGCTCTGGGACTAATAGGCATTGATAATTTTGCTTGAGCAAGAATTCATAAGGTGATAGACCATGAGAATACAGCGTTCGTGAAAAGCTTCAAAAGTCATGGCATGTGTACTGTGTACCCCATAATATGATGAATACTGCCTTGAAACATCTCATTTGATTAAAAAGAAAAGCTTAGAAAATAAGGTTTAGGGCCTCTCACATCAAAAGGATTTATTTTTTAAAATTTCTACAAAAATGAGACATGGAAAAAAAAAAGAATAATGTCTAAACAATAAATGTCAATAGGAAGAAATGTATTTGCTCTCTAAAAGAAAGGAAGAAAAACCATCAGTTTGGACCAGAGATAAGGAAAAAAATAGAAATACATATAGTCAAAAAGGAAAAGTCTTCAGAAGGTAATTTTTTTCTAATTTTATCCTTGATTGAAGCATAAACTGTTTTGAGAGAGAATTAAATGAAATGTAGCTTATTATGCAACTTTGTCTGGATTAGGGCCTAAAAACATAACTAAAATAACTCTTCCAAGTATTAATGAAGAAATGAGATAATATAGGCTGAACCAGAGGTCAGTAACTATGGCTTATGGGCCAAATCAAGCCCTCTCTGTTTTGTTTCTGTTTTTTTTTATTATTATTTCTTATTAGAACACAGTCATGCTCATTCATTTCATTTGCATGTCATCTGCTCTATGGTTACTTTTACGGTACAGTGGTTGAGTAGTCACAGTAGGCTGTTTGTACAGCCTGTAAATCCTAAATTAAAAATATCTACTATCTGCCACTTTATTGAAAAAGTTTACTGATCTCTGGGCTAGAATCTTAGGAAAACATTCTTGGAGAAAATGAGTCTTTAGAAATTTATTTAAGTACTCTTAGGAAAAAGAAAACTAAGATTTATTGAATAATGATGTTATGCTAAGAGTTGAAATGTAATGCTTTTACATGTGCTTCAAAGATCTCTATAAAACAGTTACTATTATCATTAAAAAAATTAGGAAACTGAGGGTCAGAAACCACAAAATGTTGCATAGTCCACAGTCTTTTCATACAGTTGTGGGGATTGTGCACTGCACAAGTGTGTCACATGTAAGGAGGTGCCATCTGTTCATAGGCAATGTATTTATTTATTTATTACAAGTATGTGCTAGCAATGATGTGTATGTTAAAGGCAATCAGTATTACAAGGATTAGAAGTAAAGCATATTAAGATACGATGCCTTTATTTGAACTCACATGAAGATGCCATTGGGCTGTCCATTGTGAAGCATTATGATATTGTACCATATTTCAATAATGAATTAGCCCACTAGGTTGGAATGAGAAACCCAGTAAAGAAAACATGACTGAAAGTTTGAATTAGCAGGAAGCTCAAGGTGTTTTGTTGTTGTTTTTTCACAACTGTGAAATGGGATCAGAGCACTAAGATATAAATTAACACAGGGAGAACTGAAAGACAGACCCATATTTTGCCACATAAAGTTGTTCTCTATTCTTTATGGATACTACGTCTGTGTGTACTCTGATTCTTGTGATGCTATTAAAATGTAAATTCTATAGCAACATTAATAACATAATTTCTGTGGAGTGTATGGATCTCACATAGAGCCATTCTCCTTTTTATGTCAAAGGAATATGCCTGGCTTACATTTTAATATTTAGAATTATGAGATTCAGCTTTAAATATATGGACCAAATATTTGCAGTAAATAAAATCCTTTGGAGATGGTATATGTACTTCCAAATTAAAGAGAATCTTGTCATATTGTTAGCTCTTAAGGTCACTGTATTTTAACACTGTCAGCGTTTTCATGAATTCTAATGTAAAAAATCCTGGCCCACTATATAAACTATAGTGGTTTCTAATTGAATATTTACTGTTTCAGAGGTTTTTTTCCTTTAGTACATTTCCTTCACGTTGACATTCAGAGCACTGGGAAGAAACCACATTACATCAACACCCACTGTGGGACCTTTGTGATCAATCCTTCAGCAAATTTAAAAACACTGTTATAGTGCTATGATCACCTTTACTAAGCAAGTGTAAGAATAAAAGTTTTCTTTTGTTTTGTTTTTAATTCATTGGGGTGACAACAGTTAGTAAAGTTACATAGATTTCAAGTGTGCAATTCTGTAATACATCACCTATATATCACATAATAAAAGTTTTATATTCTAGAAATAGGCACAATTTCAGTAGCATAACTGAGGGGCAAGTTTATTTAAACTCGAGGATTTCACAGTGGGGTTGGGATCTCGACTGAGTTTTAGAAAACAGGTATGTAAAATTTAGACTGAGATATTGGGAAGAAAGTTGTAGGAAGATAACTAGATGGAAACTCCCTGCAGGCATTAAAGAATGTAAGTTTTGGCGATGTCAGCCTGAGGATACAATTCTGGGACCTATCTCTGCAAAGAAACCAAAGTCAATTGTGCATACTTAAGATCACTAAGGATGACTGTACTGAAAAAGAGAAATGAGTGCAGAAGAGTGGGGAATGCTCACGAGCAAGAAAAAGCTGAGAGTGACAGCATGCAATGCAGAAGTATGAAAGTACTTTGTGAGAGAAGATTACAAAATTTCAAGGAAGTGTTGATAGTGTTGATGTTCCAGAGAAGAAAGGAGGGATGTGAAAGGGTGATTGACTTTAATTGACAAGATTGAAAAAACAAAATTGGAGAAAGCAATTCCAACAGAAGGTCAGCTGGCAGAGGGATGAAGTTCCACTATCATGGGAAGTGAAGGCAGGCAGCACATGTCCTGTGATGGTTTGTACCAAACTCAGAAACTGATGTCTGGGAAAAGGTAAGAGTTTTTAAAGTATCTTTTAGTTTCTGTCTATGTGTTTAATTTGTGGGGTAGGTGAAATTTTGAGCATGCTACCTGGCCATTTAAATTGCTTCATTTAAGTGAAATTAAACACAATGAGAGACTGAAGATAGCAGATGTCAGAAAATACTGAAGAATATACTTGCTCCGTGTGACTATACCAGAGGTAGAAACAACCAATGAAAGTAAGAGCACATCAACCACGAATTAAAAGAAACTAAAGGGTTCCTTGAAATACACTGAAAGCCTGAGGTGAATACACTGAGTAGTCACCATAATCAAAGATATCTGGAAATCCTAAGATTAGTTTCCAGTGTGAGCAATGAGATCTAGAACATTTTGGTATACTCTTTATTTCCTTTACTTTTCTGTTTAATAAATTTAACATTATCTTACAGATAAATATTTAAGTTAAATTAATGACATTTTGAGACATAAGAAACTTTTTTAAATTATCTTTCAAAAACACAAAACTTTCCCCAGAATGAGCATGTTTTAAAAACTGCAGTGACTAAATCACCTACAGCTGTACACTGAAATTTTGCATGTACTTCAGAGCCACTACCCAAGTCTTCCTGATTTTGACAGCACTTAATAAGTATTTCCCTAGCAAACCTCTCAGCTATTATGGAGATGCCTATATTTCTCATATTTTAAATCAACAGCTCTTCAGCTTGCCTTTTTTCTGCTCAACATCTGGCAATCGCACCTCCTTATACCAGAGAAAAAGATATGGAGATATTTCCACATATTTTTTTTTTTTATATCAAAGAGTTTCTTTTTTTCCCAGGCCTTTACCATTCATAAACCAATGAACAAACAGCATACAAATGTATGTCAATAGGAGAAACACATACCTTCTTCCATTTAGGAAAAGGATTTCCAAATAATCCTCTTGTGTTTAGGATTATTAGACCACATTTTGGTCTAAGACACATCTCAGTGACATCATTTAATGATTCTCTAAGTGAGAAGGATCAACATACAGAGAGTCCTCGATTTATGATGTTTCAACTTACCATTGTTTGACATCACAATGGCGCAATAGCAATTCACATTCAGCAGAAAACTTACTTTGAATTTTGAATTTGACCTCTTCTGGGCTAGAAAAACGTGGTATGATACCCTCTGGTGATGCTGGGCAGCTCCAGTGAGCCACAGCTCCCAGTAAGCTGCTCAATCACGAGGGTAAACAACTGATATCTACAGGGTACTGTGTTGCCAGCATCTTTTTGGCTATGGTAATCAATAAATTATGGGAGACATTCAATACTTTATTCTAGAATAGTCTTAGTGTTAGGTGATTTTTGCCCACCTGTAGGCTAATGTAAGTGTTCTGATCATGTTTAAGGTAGGCTCGGCTAAGCTGTGCTGTTTGGTAGGTGAGGTGTGTTAAATGCCTTTTTGACTAATGATATTTTCAATTTACACTGAGTTTATCTGGACATAGCCCCATTGCAAGTTGAGGAGTATCTATACTGCAAGTCATAGTTAATGCAGTAACTGTTTTAGTCATGGGGGTGGGGGACAGGAATAGAATGGGGAGGCAGTGTTAAGAGGAGGGAAAGAAAAGCTCTGAGTCCCTCCTGTCTTCCAAGTATGAAGCAGTAGTGGAAAATTAAATTGACTAAATCTTGTGACTAGTTCAAATTTCTAATATAGTAGGACTGCATTTTATATATTCGATTTTTATGATTCACTGGGGCCTGTGAATTATCAGAGTATAAGGTACATTTATGCCCATTGCATAGAACATGGAGCATAATTTTACCATTTAAAATTATTACACAAATTTATACTTGTCTGTCTCACTTTATGACAGATTTTCAGTCATGTCTATGATGTATTTGATGCTTGGTCTCCCATATAATGTCAAATTATAACATTGTTCCTATGAGGGAATGTAAAATTTTTATAACAATCTGCTCTACAGTCAGGTTTCTAAGAATGAATTCTGGAGACAAAGTAGGAACTTGCCATAGCAGTTTTATGAACTCTACTTGGCACAGATTTATGATTAAAGGATAAAATTCCTCTTGGAAATATTTAACAGCTTAGGTAAACCTATTTTAAAATGTTGAGATACATATTTGTTTTCACCTAAACCTTTAAAACCCTGTTTCAAGACCACCTCTCTGACATATATTCCTCTCTGTGCTCCTGCCCTGAGGGTAACTAGTTTCCTAAAGATTCCACCTGCCTTATTCATTTGACACAAAATCCCATCCTGCCTTGGACTGCAATTATACGTCTCTTAGAATGCCTATCAATGCACTATTATTTACATAGGAAGATGATATGTTGTTAGATTGAATAATATGCATTATACTCTTTTTAGGGAAGGCAATTTATCCACAATAATTGTGGTTTATTAATAAAAACATGGTGATAGGTGTGATTTATTTAGGAACATATAAACCTCAATTTCTTCTGAGTTCACAATATTTGCATACAAACTTTAGAAAGTAAAATCATTGAGTAAAATAATGAACCTGAATCACAAAGCAAAAGTTTAAACATACTCGTTACAATCATCACTACAATAGGATATAATTTTAAATACGTTAAAGGCAATTATTGCAGTATAAGTCATATAATTTATTTTCATAAAAAGTTATGTGGATGACTTCAGGTACAAAAACACATTAGATTACGTAAAGCACTGTTCTAAAAATATTTATACTTATTCAAGATATTTGTTCCCCCAAAATCTTGAGTTATAATTCCAATTGTAAAATTCTGTCAGTAAATGTGTAAAGATCTATGTTCAAAACCCAGTGATTAGCAGGGGATGGAGACATCATCATAAAACTCTTACTCTGCTCTCAATCGATCATTGTGGATGAAGTTATTATAGCTAAAATCTGACCTTATGCCACTATAAAACTTTTTGTTTCAAGATAATACTGCTCTCAGTTGGTTTAGCAACCAGATCTTCTTAACCTTTAGCATGAAAATATTATATGAATGGACATTTAAACCCTCTCACAAATGAGATCTGAATTTGCATATCCATTGTATTTAAATAATGTAGAGACTGACATGCATAACAGTATTTTCTATTACTCTGAAATACAAAAAGTCTATCACTCCTAAAGTAGTAATATGGAGAATCACATCCAATGCTCAATAAATGCTTTTCTGAGAGACCATCTTAGAGGACTCCCATGAAGTTAAATGCTTTAACACAAGTAATATTTTCTTCTTTTTAGAAGAACTGTTGCCATGTCAAATATAAAGATATTTTAATTAATCATGAAAGTTTATTTACATTAAAGCTCTAAACTGGAAAAATCAATCATTAGTCATGTTATATAAATTATTCTACAAATATGTATTGGATGTCTACCATGTATACTATTCTGAACATTGGAGATATAATGATGAGCAAATGGCCATGGTCTCATCCTCCTCGCTAAGTAGTCCATCAGGGTTATGGAGAAAAGGAAGCCAAAACATAAAATATAGGGAATGTAGTGCTACTATTTGAGTAAGAGGAGAGTAAGACAGGGGAAGGAAAGCAGGTGGTGAGGGAAGGAGTTGAGGGGGGAAGGGGAGGGAAAATATTAAACTTTGGAAACCTAAAACAAATGATAACTAGGGAATAAAATGTTACAGTGGATAGTGGAATGGAAGGGATTAATGGCAATGGGTCATACCAGAAAAAGGAGCAACGACTTTGGAAGTCTTAATTTAATGACTTTGGAGTTTTTCAAGTGTGAAAAATTTACATAAAGATTGTTTGAATTTATCAAAATTAGCAAATTCCTTTTGCTAAGGATTTCTTTTGCTGTGTCATTTGTCTTTTTATATGCTTTGATGTCTTTATGTTGTTGTGGATGCTAAGAATTATGGGGGAATCTGATGGTATATTCACTGGATGAGAACTAACGAATATATATTCCTAATTTCATAAATAATCTTACCTACATAAAGATTTGGTTAATTAACCTGTAGAAAGAGTTCTATTATGTTCTCTAATTATAAGACAGATTTATAAAATCAGATTTTCAATAAACTATTCTTCCAAGGTACTAATAATGGCACAGTATAATACAGTGAAATTTCAGGGAAAATATTCTAATTAAATGATAAATATTGATGAGAGAATGTAAGGTGAAAATGTCACAAATATGTTATAGAACTCTGCCCCCATCTAACAAAAAAGCAACATAATTGTAATTTCTGCTGATGTATAAAATATGAGGTGTTTATTCAATATTCACCCTATCTAACCCAGGTGCCTCACTAAATTATATTCTAAGCTACTCTTGTCACCTTTGTTGAATACTGAAGCCAAATAGTGATGTAAGAAATGCAGTTTGTACAGGTGAAAGGATATATGATTAAACTACTGTAAACCCATGGTATTAATGTAATCTCTCTCTGTCTAATGCATTTTAATTTTGGGTTTCAGCTTATTCAATTATCTTTTTCTCTTTTTAAAACAAGCAACAATTTTGGGCTTCTGTAAATTTTATGCTTCCAAAAAGATACATCAATATAATTTTTAAAATGATGTGAAATGTGCTGCTCCCACAGCCCTGACAAAGTCTGTGAGTGCATCCAGCCTACACAGGGGACACCCATGAGTGCTTGGCACTGGCATCAAAGGGGCATTGTATTTCTGGGCACCACAGTTCTAAAACAATCAGAGAGACAGTTCCTGGCAGGCTACCAACCCCAGAGCACTGAACACACAACAAACTGACATGCCCTCAGTCTTCCTGTGAAAAAGGCCTATTGTCCTGGAGCTTCAGCCTGAGGTACAGGCTTCAAGTTTGCCACACATCTGGAGACTATGGAAGTGCTTTTGGGAAAGGTGGGCCGGGAGACTCCATCTTTGTGCTAGTCTTAGGCCTTACTACAGCTTGCCAGTACCTCCCAGAAAGGAGCTCATACACTCATCAGGAGTTCCAGTTTCTGCAACTGTTGCTAAGGGGACATCTCCAGATCACTTGATGTGGAGGCAAGTAGGGTTTAAGAGTGTGGTTCCACAGAACTGTATTTCCTGGCACACCTTAAAAGCTGCTGCCTGTGTAGCTTCCAAGAGCCTACAGCTAGGTGCTGAGATCCCTCACTCTGAAACACTAATAGATCTAGGCACACCCTAGATAAAATGGAGACATCCTGTACCTAATTTAACCAAGATGAAAAAGAGAGGGCTCAAATAAAAATCAGAAATGAATGAGAAGTTACAACTGATGCCACAGAAATATAAAGGATCATAAGATATTACTATGAACAGTTATATGACAACATATTAAACAGACTAGAAAAAAACAGATAAATTCCTAAATACATACAATTATCCAAGACTGAATCAGGTGCAAATCGAAAAATCTAAATAGACCGATTATTAGTAAGGAGATTAAGTCAGTAATTAAAAATTTCCCAACAAAGAAAAGTCCAGGACCAGATTTACTGGTGAGTGCTACTAAATATTCTAAGAAAATTTAATACCTATCCTTCTCAAACTCTTTCAAGAAATTGAAGAGGAGGGAATACTTCCAAACTGACTTTACCAGGCTAGTATTACCCTGATACCAAAACGAGACAAGGATGCCACAAATAAACAAACAAAACAAACAAATAAATAAATAATAAAAATTATAGGCCAATAACCCTGATGAACATGGATTCAAAATTCTTCAAAAAAAATTAGCAAACTTAATTTAACAATAAATAAAAAGGATCATACACCATGATCAAATGAAATTTATTCCAGGAATGCAAAAATGGTGTAACATCTGTAAATCAATCAACATGTTACAGCACATTAACAAAATGAAGCATAAAAATCAGATGATCGTATCAATAGATGCAGAAAAAGCATTTGACAAAATTCAGCATCCATTTACAATAAAAACTCAGAAAAAGTGGGTATAGAAGGAATATACTTCAACATATTGAAGGCCATATGTGACAAAAGCACAGCTAACATGAAAGCTTTTCCCCTAAGATCAGAAGACAAGGATGCCCATTCTCACAACTTGCAATTCAACATAATTAAAAAGTCCTAGCCAGAGATATTAGGCAGGAAAAAAAAAAATTACAGGCACCCAAAATGGAAAGGAAGTAATAAACCTGTCATTATTTGCAGATGACATGATACTATGTACCGTATATTCAAAACCCTAAAGACTCCAACCAAAAAACTGTCAGAACTAGTACATGAATTCAGTAAAGTTGCAAAATACAAAATCAATATATAGTAATCTGCTGCTTTTCTATACACTAATAACAAATTATCAGAAAGAGAAATTAATACAAGAATCAATTTATACTTACATCAAAAAGAATAAAATACCTAGGAATAAATTTAACCAAGGAGGTAAAAGACCTGCACACTGAAAACTATATGACACTGACAAAAGATACTGAGGAAGACACAAATAAATGGAAAGTTATGCTATGCTCCTAGATTGAAAGAATGAATATCATTAAAATATCCATATTACCCAAAGCAATCTACAGATGCAATGCAATCTCTATCAAAATGCCAATGATATTTTTTTCACAGAACTAGAAAAAATAAATCTAAAATTTGTATGGAACCACAAAAGACCCTAAACAGTCAAAGCAACCTTGAGAAAGAAGAACAAAGCTGGAGGTATCACAATCCCTGATTTCAAACTATACTACAAAACTATAGTAATCACAACAGTATAATATCAGCATAAAAACAGACACATAGATCAGTGGAACAGAATAGAGAACCCCAAAATAAACCCACACAGATGAGATCAATTTATTTATGAGAAAGGAGCCAAAAATATACAAAGTGGAAAGGGCAGTCTTGTCAATAAATTGTGTTAAGAAATCTGGACAGCCACATACAAAAGAATGAATCTATACTACTATCTTACACTATACTATCTACTATCTCCACTACTACCATAGACAAAATTATCTCAAAATAGATTAAAGATCTGAATGTAAGACATAAAACTCAGAGAAGTAAATATAAATGGTAAGCTCCTTGACACCGGTCTTGCAGTTGAATTTTTAGAACCAAGTCCAAAAGTGGAGGCAACAAAAGCAAAACTAAACAATGGGAGTACATTAAACTAAAAAAAAATTTACAGAGCAAAGGAAACCATCGGCAAAATGCAAAGCAACCTACTGAATGAGAGAAAACATTTGCCTGGTAATCTATCCACTTCTTAGAAATATATCCTTATGGTCTGGAGTCATTAGGTTAGGGGTAGTTCATTATGCAAAATTATGTGGCAAAAAATAACTGACACAAAAGTCAATATATCTGGAAATCGTAACTCCACAATTGTCAATAATTCAATTTTAAGTTCAATAAAACAATAGTAAACAGAATTAAAGGGGAAATTCTAAACCCCTCAACTTTACATGGTTGAATCTAATCTAAAAGATTCAAAACTCAAAGAGAGAAACTCAAGATCAATTGGCAAGAGAAAAATAAATTGAACAAGGATCTCACTAAAGAATATCATGCTGGCGTGGATGCGGAGAAAAGGGAACGCTGGTGCACTGTTGGTGGGATTGCAGATTGGTGCAGCCACTATGGAAAACAGTTTGGAGGTATCTCAAAAATCTGAAAATGGAACTACCTTATGATCCAGCAATCCCACTCCTACGTATCTATCCGGAGAAATCCAAATCTCCAATTCAAAAATCTTTATGCACTCCTATGTTTATTGCAGCACTATACACAATAGCCAAGACCTGGAAACAACCGAAATGCCCATCAGTAGATGACTGGATTAAGAAACTGTGGTACATTTATACAATGGAGTATTACGCAGCCATAAAGAAGAAAGAAATCTTACCATTTGCAACAACATGGATGGACCTAGAGAACATTATGTTAAGTGAAATAAGTCAGAAAGAGAAAGACAAATACCATATGATCTCACTTATATGCGGAATCTAAAGAAAAGAATAAGTGAATGAACTAATCAGAGACAGTTTTGGAAACATGGAGGAAAAACAGAGGGTTGCTAGAGGGGCGGGGGGGTGGGGATAAGGGGAAGGTGAGAGGTTTTGGGAACGTACGGGGGGATGGTGGATGGGGGGAGGGGGGTTCACACAGTGTGAGGGATATAAATGATAAACGTCTAAGTTTTGCTTTGTCTTGTGCACCTGAAACTAATTAAAAATAAATAAATAAATAAATAAAATAAATGAATTCCACTCCTGTGGAACATTAAAAAAAAAAAAAAATATATATATATATATATATATATATATATATATAATTAAATTTAAAAAAAAAGAATATCAAAACAAGTTGCTCAGCAATATTAGTCATTAGTGAAATATAAACTAAAAAAGCACAATGCAATACTACTGCATGTACACCATGACTAAATAAAAAAAAATAAAAAAGACACTCCCAGTTAGTTATTGCAGCAGAATGAACCACCTCAAAACTTACTAGATTAAAACACCTCATTTTTCTGTCTCATGATTTTTATCTCATGATCTCATGTTTCAAGAATTATAGGAGCCGTGCATTAGTGAATCTTGTGTTCCATGTGGCACTGAAGGATGTCTAGAATTCAAATCTCAGAAAGGACCATAACATCCTTTGTTAAGACTTCAGAAATACTTAAGGGAGCAATTCATAAAATCTTTTAAACAGAAAAGAGACCTAAAAAAATCCACAGGGAATGCCTTTCAGATCTTCTTCATTAAACAATAGGGCTTCTAAAGAATCCTGAAAGCATTGTTCCACATTTGCCTTACAGGGAAAGCAAAGCAGAAAAGAGATTTAGGTAGGCTGTGGATTTTGTCTGATTTTATGAATATATCATATATATATATATATATATATATATATATATATATATATATATACACACACATTTTGGTCCTTCCTTTATATACATGTTTTGGTCCTGCCTTTATATACACACACACTATATATACATATATATATGTATATGTATATGTATATGTATATGTATATGTATATATATATACACATATATATATGTGTGTATAATCACAATTTTGATAGAGATTGCATTGCATCTGTAGATTGCTTTGGGTAATATGGATATTTTAATGATATTCATTATGTATATATATGTATATATATATATCACCTATATAACACATGCATCTCATATATATATATATATGTGTGTATGATTGTTGTTTTTAGTCACTCTATCTCCTACAGTGGGTAGAGCACAACAAGTGGCATATTTATACAATGGAATGCTACGATAGGGCAATGAAAATGACAAACATTATAGGTACAAATGAAAGCATTTGGATGATTCTTCAGTAAGGGAAGGACCAAAACGTGTATATGAAGCATGATTCAATTCTTAAGGTTTAAAAGTGAACAAAACCACTTTAAAAAAAATGTAATTCATAATAGTGGTGTCTCTTGGAAGCGGTAAGGACTGACCGGGGTACAAGAAAACTTTTGTTATCCTAGTCATGTTCTGTTTCTTGATCTGAATGCTGTTTATATGGGTGTTCACTTTATATGATTTTATCAAGTTGTACATTTATGATTTGTGCCATTTTTGTACATATGTTATACGTGCATCTGTCAGGATTAAGCCTTGAACACAGAGGGAGATAAATGTGATTAAACTGCTCTAGGATCCCAGCCTTGTCTGGAAGAACATAAAAGTACTGAGTTATATTACACTCTAATAAAACGACACCTCCCAGGATGCATGTTGTAATATGGAGGTTAACCACGAAAAGAACAGCTGGAGAATGTATCAAAATAAGCCTACAGTGGAGAGAATTAAATAAATATGATAATTACCACATTGATCCAAAAAGATAGCAAGAGAGACAGTATAATAGCTATGACAACGAGAACAGTAAATTGAAAGATATAAATGTAAATATACCAATAATTCCATCACTTTAAGTGATCTACATTAAGTCAAAGAAAAATGCCACATATCTGAAGGCAAAATAGCTTTTCTAATAACCTTGACCCAGGTTTGTAATAGCCCATGTTCAGAAACTGGAATGCCTGTGGCCATGGAGTGAACATAGTTAGTTGCAGCAGTGAAGAGGTTGATTGTGCCTGGGCCTCGTCCTGGGTTCAAATCAATTACTCCCCTCTTCTGTGTCTTTAAACTAGTTACTTTGACTACTTTACACTTCTGTTTTCCTCATCTACATAACAAAGATAAGAATAGTATCTACATTATAGGTTTTGAGAAGATTAATTGAAGAAAGTCCTTAAAAACTGCTGGCTACCTACTAACAACAGGCAGCATAATACGATTTTATTACTGTTATTTCGACACATAAAGGGATTCGGTGCTCACCAGAAATAATAGCTTTGAGTCCTGAGTTCATTATTCTGATTCATATCTAATTGTGTAGATTTTCTTGTCAAAGTATTTTTCTTTCCTTTCTTTTCTTTTTTCTTTTTGAAATGTAGAGTTCATGTTGCTCCATCTCTCAAGTCCTTTTATGCTGGTACTGGAATACTGTTGTGACTATGAATGATATTCTTGGGTCATATTTTCTTTCCCTCAGTACTTTGAAGACAGTGCTTCATTGTCTTCTGACTTTGACTTTATTATGGAGAAGTTGGACACCAGGCTAATTTTTCCTGCTTTTAGGTGATATTTTTTGGTGTGATTGTCTAAAGAATTCTATCTTTATCCTAGAAGTTCAAAGGCTTAACTTTAAGCTACATGTAGTCTTTGTTAGAATACCTTGATTTTTGTTAAATGCCCTTCAGCAGGTTTTCATTTTAATTAATTTAGTGGTGTGTCCTATTCACATAGGAGGATACCATTGGGCCTCAGATCATCTCCCCAGTCCAATACACACTCTAGGCCTATAGTCTATTTTGTTGGAGATAATAAGCTCTGTTCACTTTACCATATTTTAGCCTTTTCTAGCTGTGAATAGTTTCCAATTTTCCTCAGTCACAACTGGGAACAGAAAAATTGGCCCATTCAGTTTGTCCCTTTATACACTTGAGAATAAAAGGAATAAATGGGAATTCCTCAGGACTTTATCATATTACCAGGATGGTTTCTAGAGGAAGAAGGCAGTTTGAGGAACCATGATTTATTTCTGCTTTATCTGTAAGATTCGATTAAAGTGGATATTGTTTTGTTCCTTGGCTTAAAGTACTGAACATGATTTCTTTAAGTTATGCCTCTTCCCTTATTTTGTGTATGAAACTTTGTTTTGTTTTCCTCTGCTTACTAGCTTTTAATAGATTTTGTTCATCAGTATTTGGGAAAGGAAGTTTTGTGAAATTAAATTCTACCATCTTACTTATGTTCTTATGTGCAGTTGACCAAGAAGGTAATTAAGAATAAATATATTTGAAGGCCAAAACAGACTAGGAGAGCCCTAGATGAACATAAGAAATTTCAAGAAGTCAGTAAAGTAACTGCTCCAACAAAATAGTGATTCTTTTTTAATAAGAACTGAAAAATATGTTTTTTTTTTTTTTTTTTTTTTAATGAATGGAAAGAAAAAGAGTGAGAATCAAGGCAAGAATTGTGTGTATTTCATACATCCATATGAAATTGTTAGCCTGGTGATTGTTAATTTTGTACATGTAATAACTGTACATAAGTCACAATTTTATAATGTACACTGTTTCTATGTAGTGGATGAACTTATTTTCTAAAGTGACAACATCAATAACCTAATGAAATTCATAAGCATTTTGTGGCACCACTAGAAAACACTTGACATATACATAGCAACCAACACTACCGAGTAAATGCATACATTTTAAAATTCTGATGATAGTTTTTTCCAGTCAAGATGGTGGAGCAGGTAAATGTTGTGCTTGCACACCCTCACAGCCACATCAGAATTACAACTAAACTGCAGAAGAACCATCATTGAGAATCACCTGAAGTCTAGCTGAACAGAAGTCCTATAACTAAAGATAAACAGAAGAAGCTATGTCAAGACTAGTTGGAGGGGCTAAAATGCAAAACAGGATTGTCCCCATACCCACATTTGGCAGTTAAAAATCGAGAGGAGTATCTCAGCTGCAGATGTCCCCCTGACAAGCGAGGGGTCCCAGCCCCACACCAGGCTCTCCAGCCTAGAGTTTCACAGCTGGGGAGAGAAGTCCCCATGACTTCTGGCTATGAAAACCAGCTGAGATTGTGGCTGTGTGAGACAGAGGGTGGAGTCACAGGTTTTCCTATTAAAAGGACTGCACATGGACTTTTTCACTGATGGACTTACTTGCTCTGAGTTCCAGCTCTGAGCCAGCAGTCAAAAGACTCCAGGAACACATAGGGAGAAGCAGTATTGTCTGACTTCAGGGCAAGGGCTGGAGGGTCAGCTTTCTACCAGACAGAAGTGCTGGCAGAATCGACTGTTCCTCTGTTGAACGGGACACTCCTCCCAGTATGCAGATGCAGGTGGCCAACATCTCTGAGTCTCCATCAACCTAACTAACATTGTTCGCCCTGCCCTGGCAATCCCCTGAGACCCTGCCCCACCCAACTTGTGGGCCCACCCAAGAGGCTCCTAGTGGCTTTTCGGTATAAACAGCCTGTCTTGGCTCATGTTGCACACTTTTTAAAAATCTCTCAATACTTCACAAACTCCAAACAAGCAACATCGGGCCTCAGTGTGTTACATCACTCTTACTAAGCAGCCCCAAGCCCAGGACTAGGGGGAGCTGGCCTCGGTTAGCAACCTAGCCTCTTCCAGGCATCTCCAAGCCTAGCACAGGTGGAAGATATCTGTGGATCGCTTTGTGTCACATACCAAGTACCCCAGGCAGAGCAGAGGCTGAACTTGGCATAAAGCAGGGACCCTCCAAAAAGGCTCTGGGTTGGCACCTGGTGGCTAGATTTGGACCACTCCGGAGCACCACCAGGCTACCTCCACAGATGACACACCCAAAGGGCAGACTGGGCAGGCACCAGAGCCCTGCTAAAGCAAATCCTGCTTTGTAGGTTCTGCCCCTGCACAACAGCTCCTCCATAGTAGTTAAGGCCAGTCCTCACAAACAACAGTCCAAAGGTCAATTCTTCCTATTGACATACTAACAGCAACCAAGGCTCAACTACAATAGGAGGGCACACACAACCCAAACCAGGGACACACCTGGAGCACCCATCTCAGGTGACCATGAAGAGAGCACCACTGGGCCCCAGGGGACATCTAATACATAAAGACACTCTACTAAAACTGGGAGATATAGCAGCTCAACTTAATACATAAAAAGAAACACAAGGAGGCAGCCAAAATGGGGAGACAAAAAACATGGCCCAAATGAAAGAACAGGACAAAGCTCCAGATAAAGAACTAAACAAAATGGGAACAAGCACTCTATCAGATGCAGAATTCAAAACACTGGTTATTAGGAAATTCAATTCTCTCAATGAGAACTTCAACAAAGAGATAGAAAACATAAAAAAGAACCCACCAGGAATGAAGATATGATGAGTGCAATAAAGAATACATTAGAGGGAATCAACAGTAGGTAAGATGAAGCAAAGGTTTGAAGCAGCAATTGGTAAGATAAGGTAGCAGAAAAAACCCAATCAGAATTGTACAAAGAAAAAAGAATCCAAAAAGTGAGGACAGTTTAAGTGGCCTCTGGGACAACTTCAAGCATATTGACATTCACATCATAGGGATACCAGAAGGAGAAGAAAGAGAGCAAAGGATTGAAAACCTATTTGAATAAATATGACAAAATAACTTCCCTAACCTAGCCAAAGAAATAGATATACAAGCTCAGGAAGTGCAGAGAGTCCCAAACAAGGTGAACCCAAAGAGGCCCACACCAAGACACATCATAATTAAAATGCCAAAGGTTAAAGACAAAGACAGAATCTTAAAAGCAGCAAGAAAAAGGCAGTTGGTTACGTACACTGGAGCTCCCATCAGACTGTCAGCTGATTTCTCAACAGAAACTTTGCAGGCCAGAAGGGACTGGCACATAATATTCAAAGTGACGAAAAGCAAGGACCTACAACCAAGATTATTCTACCCAGCAAAGCTATGATTTAGAATCAAGGGACAAAGAGCTTCCCAGACAAGAAAAAGCTAAAGAAGTTCATCACCATCAAACCTGTATTACAAGAAAAGTCAAGAGGAAAAGAAGTGGGAAGAAGAAGAGGTGGAGAAGGAAAGATAAAAAATATGAGTAATAAAATGGCAATAACTACATATACATCAACAATTACTTTCAATGTAAATGCATTAAATGTTCTAATCTAAAGACATAGGGTGGCTAAATGGATATAAAAACAAAACCCTTAAAAATGCTGCCTACTCACTTCAGATTAAAAGACACACACAGACTGAAAGTAAAAAGGTAGAAAAAGATACTGGAAGTAAAGGGATGGAAAAAGATATTTCATGGAAAAAACAAAACAAAAACTGGTGTAGCAATACTTACACCAAACAAAATAGACTTTAAAGCAAGGCTATAGCAAGCAACAGAGAAGAACCCAGTAATCCCACCTCTGGGTATTTATCCAAAGAAACCCAAAATAATACTTTGAGGGGATGTGTGTATCCATATGTTCATTGCAGCATTGTTTACAATGGCCAAGATGTGAAGGTTGCCTGGTGTCCATCATTGGATGAGTAAAGAAGAGGTATCACATGCATACAATGAAATATTACTCAGCCACAAAAAGGAATGATATATTGCCATCTGCAGCAATATGGATAGACCTAGAGAGTATTGTGCTGAGTAGAGTAAGTCAAAGTCAAAATCCACATGGTTTCACTTATATGTGGAATCTAAAGAACAAAATAAATGAACAAATAAAACAGAGACAGACTCATAGGTACAGAGAACATTTTGAAAGTTGCCAGATGGGAGGAGAATTGGGGGGATGGGTGAAGGGGAGGAAGGGATTAAGAGGTACAAATTGATAGTTACAAAATAGTCATGGGTATGAAAAAAGCACAGCATAAGGAATATAGTCGATAATATTGTAGTAATGATGTATGGTGTCAGATGGGTATTAAATTTATCAGGGTGATCACTTCATAAGTTATATAAATGTCTAAACACTATGTTGTACACCTGAAACTTATATAATATTGTATGTCAAACTGTAATTTAAAAATTTAAAAATCATAAAAAAAATTAAAAAATAAAAAAATCTCTAATTATGTGTTAAGAAGCTGCTTCAGAAAAAAATAAAATTGTAAAGTGTTAAAATCTTAATTACATGTTGATCCTTGTACTCTGTGGGCACTCAGTATATATTATTATTATAATTTTGAAAATGCTAATTGCTCCTTCAGTATTATGGTTAGTGTTCCTAATTCTGATGTTATCAAACTTGGTACCATTAAATGGCTTGATTTTTTATTATAATTTGGTAGCTAGCTCTTTAAAAGAAATAAACATATATTTTGAGAGGATCTTATATCTTAGACCTAAATGGGACCAGAGAGATCAGATACTAGAAAAACTTTCATTTTACAGATGAGAAAAATATCTCAGAGATGTTAAACCTTGCAAGCTTCCTTCTTACATATACAACTAGTAACACAGAAAGATGTAACTCTGTAACGAAGGGAGTAAGTACACATATTCTCATGTTTAAAGAAATTATGACTTCTATTTTCTTTTTATTCCTACAATAAAAGTACATCACTGCACAATTGTGATTGCTTTCAAAATGTAATTACCATATGATTTTTAATTTTTTAACACTATCAAAAATTAATTAATCCATTTCTGCAAAAAAATTAATAAGTATTTTCAATGTTTGCTTAATCTTAGCCTCCAGGTTTCTAGATGGTTTGTGGTTATACAGGGTCTCTTGAGCCCGAGCCAAGAATTAGCACGCATGTAGAGTTACAATGAGGATCCGAGATTACAATTATAAATTCCCAAATAGAATCCTGATCTTGCTTCTAACAGTGTGTTGAACAACTCTCTATAGAGGGGATATAATGATATACACTTGATAAATATAATTTTTAAATAGAGCATTCCTCCCAGAAATGACATATTTTATAATAGTAATTAGAAGGAGAGAGTGCAAGAGTGATGTTTTGGCCAGTTACAACTTTTTATGTAAATAGAGGGGAAAAGCCTGGGATTTATAAGACAATGTACAACACTCAGAAAGCAGGAAATTCTGTTCTATATCAAGGCAAATATAACCAGACATTGCCTAAGACCTACCTGAATCTTGGCTAAAAACATTCTAGAATATGAACATTGTCTCATTAGGTGAGATTTCCTATAGTTATTGCACAGGTAATTTTAATAATAGTACAAAAAGCAGAAGTTCAAAGAGACCCAAAATGCTGCAACAGTAATAACAATTTTGATAATAATAACTCAAAGAGGGAGATAAAGTGCAGCCCTCTTTCCTAGGCTTTGGGTTCCAGGAAATCAGAGACACCTCAGAAAAAGAGATTCAAAGTAAATTGTGTTACAATGTACTTCCTTATTTTGGAAATTATATCAGCGGATCTGTAACATAATCGGCATCAACAAGTGAATACATCTATTTTCTATAGGTCATTGTGCAATTATTGTTTAAAACCCCAGTTTTTCTGAATAGTTTTGCAAGTAATTCCTAGTCTTTTTCTACCGATGCTGTGTGCATAATATTTAAAGGATTTAACCAGGTTAATATTGCCCACTTTCACAAATTTAAGGATTTAGATCACCATTGGACCTCTTCCAATTATTATTTGCTAATATTGGGACTATAAGTTTGTTGGAGTTTATTGCATTGATTATGTTGTTTCCTACTTTTGGGTCATTAACCAACAGTAAAAACAAACTCATGTTCAAATTAGCAAAGATCAAGATATACAAAGTACATACTAATTACAGACTCCAATTCTTCCTTTTAATAATTCATGCTCAGCCAATACATAGAGATACCCCTTTCCATTTCCTTGTACTCCCCTGCCAGTCATCATTTCAAGTGTAAATGCAAATTATTCTCTTTTTTCAACTCAGACACTAAAATGGCTCAATCTACTCCTCTTTTTCTGAATCTATAATACAGCGATTCTTCTGGTGCGTAATATTGATGCCTTCCCCTTACTAATTTTATTTATGACCTCTTGTCTACTCCTTTTATGTGCAAAGCCAATTTTATGCATCTGTTTAAGGATCATAGTGTTTTCGCTTCCCTTCAATTAGTTTAATATATTGCTTATAATTTCATGCAATACTGAGCAAAGTTCCCAGGAGGGTCTAAGTACCTAGACTGTCAAGGACATCTCATACAACTACCATTCATGCTTCACTCTAGATACAAGGTTGGTAGAGCAATCCTGCACACTGTTGATAAAAATTGACCTTTTTCGATCTGCAAAGCAACCCTGAGAAGTAGAGGGCGTAGATGTTACATCCTCATTTTACAACATGATGAAATTTAGTTTGTTAAATCAAATATCTTAAAAGAGACACAAATACAGTCTATAAAGGGATAGAAATAAGTATTAAGAGAGTTTTAAGAAAATGATTTATGGGCCCAATTTGAATGTTTCTGATGGTTATTTATCCTCCCCCACCTACAGACCCCTCCCATCCCGCCCCAGTCAAGTCTGATCTGTTTTCCTTTGCTCTGCTGTGACCCAGGAGGCTAACTCTTGAGTTCTATGCAACTCAGTATATCTGCATGTTGGCTTTGAGATTAGAGGAAAGAGAGATGGACATAGGCTTTTGATTCAGGTCTTGCTCCTTCTATGTCTCCCTCAGCAGTAGTCGCTTGCCCGTAGAGGCAGGGAGGCTGCCGCCACCATCTCAACTCCGTGGCTGAGCCTCCTCAACTCTCACTGAGCACTAGTAACACGATTCACCTCCTGGTACCTTTAAGCCTGAGGATGGCAATGTCTTCCCAGTGGGGGAACTAAGCTCTGGGTCCCTATATTGAGAATTTATTTGTCCCTTTATCCCTGCTCAAACCATTGTAAATAGTCCTTTTGTTCCCTTCATACTTTTTTGTGTGTATGAACTCTGTTTCCTGCCTAAACCCTGACTGATACATTATTATAATGTCAAATGTTAATAATTAATAATAATGAATCATAGTTTTGTTTGGTTGTTTACTAGTAATATATTTAAGAAAAGCTTGTATTATAAAGAAAGCACTTTAGCATCTGGCTGTTAGTTAACCTCTGCTGGTTAACTAAATAGAAAAAAAAAATGAAAGAACGGAAGGAGTAATTATTAAGAGATCTTCTGGGGATGTGATTTGCACATGTGCAGCTTTGCTCAAAAATAATAACAAATGATGACACATTGATTAAAGTCATCCTATCAAATGCAAGTGTAAAGGCAGATTATCGGCAACCATATGGGCTTCCTTCCCACCAGTAGAGACTTTGTGGTGTAGTGAGGTTCTATGATTTATAAACTTTTTTAAAGACTATTTTTCAAGCAGTTTTAGATTCACAGCAAATTGAACAGAAGGTGCAGAGATTTCCCATATATTCCCTGACCCCACACACATGCAGCCTCCGCACTATGAAAATCCCACCTCAAAATGGTACACCTGTTACAATTGATGAGTCTGGTTGACATTATTATCACCCAAAGTCCATAGTTTACATTATAGTTCACTCCTGGGGTACATTCTATGGGTTTGGTCAAATGCATAATGACATGTAGCCATCAATATGGTATCATATGGAGTATTTTCACTAACCATCCTCTGCCCTCTGCCTATTCATCTCCTCTCCCACTTCTGGCAATCACTGATCTTTTTACTGTCTCCATCATTTTGTGTTTTCGAGAATATTATATGATTGAAATTATACAATATATAGCCTCTTCAAATTGGTTTCTTTACTTAGTACTTTATATTTCCTCCATGCATGTTTTCCCATGGTTTGACAGTCTGTCTTTTTAGTACTTATGTACTCTTAACATATCAATCAATCAATCAGAAAAAATGCTATCAAAATGGCCCTCTTAAAGAACACTTGCCATTCTTGACATGAGAGATGCTCCAACACTGCCCAGTATCAACCACAGTACAATTGACTGATTAGTACTTGATGAGCTAGGGTTAAAGAGTGGTAGAACCAGGGCTTTGAAGTCCATGTGGCTGGACTGAAATCGTGTTGTATCAAGCTGTGTAACCTTGAGCAAACCATATAACTTCTCTTGACTCAGTTTCTTCATCTGTAAAAATGGAATTAACCTCATCACGGGGTTGTATCAAATACATTATTCAATGGCATTTAGAATATAGCTTGGAAAAGATTAAGCACCAGTCAACATTAACTACACTATATATGGGACAAAGAAAGGTATCTGATCAATATTCCTGAACTTTAATGATATATCTGGGAAGAGAAATTCTTAAGAGTATTCCTATTATTATCCTTCAACTTCCCAAATTCTTGCATTTGTTTGAATACTATTCTTATACCCTGCTGGCATTAAGAAAAGTCAGGCAGTAGTACCAGAGCCACAAAAGTGACTGAGTACTGAGTCACAGTTCCTCGTGGAAATGTGTCTGTCATACCCCGCCTTTCTGGACTGGCAACATAAAATAAAAACCTATAGACCACATGTAGGCTAAATACAAAACACAAGAGGAAGAATCTCATATAGATGGTGTTTGATTAGTGGAACTGATTATTTGAGTAATTGTTCAAATGCAAACATTGAAATGAGCAAGACCAACTGACATGATAACTGAAGTCAGGATATAGGGATTTGACAACCACCAAAGGAAAAATAAATGTCTTCAAAGAAGGTTGTGGGATTCCATTGACAAGTGTGGCTGGCTCTCTGTTACAGTTGCAGGGAGTCTGGAGTTCAGGTGGCATGAGGAAATGACAAGAGTACCTCGACATGGTTCCCTTGGCCAGGGTGTTTCAGTGAATTACAAATGACTGTATATATTCACCTATTTGAATTTCAGATGAAACTCTCCAAAATAAGATGAAAATTGCAAAATAATATTTTAATATGATCTCGATCTTTGACTTTTTTCAAATGTAAAAGTAAGGTCATGGTAAGCTTAAATCTGGAGAAATATTATAAGACTTTCATTGAAATGGCAAACCTTGAAAGATAAGAAATTTACCTTAACCTTTAAGAAAGAAATGGTGCTAATAAAAGTAAAGTACAAATTGTTAATTCAAAATCATATTTGCAAAGATATTAGAAAAACTGAAAGAAATAATTAAATTATAAAATGTTGAAAATATAAGAATGATTCTTAATAACAAAAGACCAATGAAATATTTAATTATTTATGAGTAATATTTTAAAACTTACAAATGGACTACTACAAAAGAAAGCACATTTGTTTAAATGTCATTTGGGTGTTCTTTTTGTTGTGAATGGCTGCTGGGCAGTATTCACGAATACTTGATCTCTCTCTAAACTGTGCCTCTCATGGGAAACAGTTTAATTTATTTTCAAATCAACTCCCTTCAGGATGGTTGTTTATCTCTTATTTCCTTTCCCCAAAAGATAACTTAGCTTGGGTGGCTATTTTTGCTAAATTCCACATTTCCTTAGGCATTGCTTGTTTATTTCTAAACAGTCTTTCTCTAGAGTGATATAAGGAACATTTGTTTTGTCTATAATAAAGAATGACTGTGTTTTATTAATGAACAGTGCATGTTAGCATGCAAAAGCTATACACATAAAGTAATTGTTTCTGAAATTTGTATATATAAAAATATGTTTAGTTTTTTGTGATTTAATTTCTATCTATAGCATTTACTTTTTAAACTCTGTCATTACTAAAACAAAAAAAGGAACACATCACCTACTTTCAAGCTTTTCAAAATTGCTTTCATCCTAGAGGAAACAGTATTCTACAGAGATAATAGTTTTTCTACAGAGACCATTTCAAAGCTGGTAGGATGTTACTCAACACAGTTTTATAATGATCACCAGTATATAGGCAAATGGCAATTCAAATATTCAGTTATTCAAAACATCACACCTGAAAATATCTCCAAATATTTCCTACCACCTACTTCATTTCATACAGAATTTATGATAGCTAATATGCCAAGAAAATCAGTTGAAGTAAATCAAAGTATGGACAACAATTTTAAAAGATATTAACATATAGTCTACAATTGAGCAAGCGACTCAAGTTTTCTGTACTGATTGCATAATCAGACACTAGTTTTCTTTCAAAATGAGATAGAATTGCATGATCTAGACTCTGCCACCCACCAGATACCATTCTATGATTGCTTCTGTATAGCTTGCTGATTGATTTTAAGATTCTGGACATTTACTCAACTACCCCAGCTTCCCTTTTACCCTAAATTGTAATTGATATTAACATTTTCATGAGTTCTAATACTCTAACCAACTATTTTGAAATTAACACATCAGGTGATCCAGAGATAGAAATTCATATCAATTCTAGTATTATCGCTTTATTTACATTTATGAGTCAAGGCTCATCCATTAGCCATTTTTCTACCAGCTCTCCCGATTTTAACTCTTACAACAACTTCCCAGAATGTCATGTTATTGTTTTCTACTGATAGATATCTTTATCACTAGTAATCTTCAGATAAAGATCTCAAAAATGAATATTATGAGTTGAACAATATACTGAGTACCCACATAATATGAATTTTCCTAAATATAACTTCATTCAGTATTGAAGCGAACTTTTTTAAACTAAAGAATAAATGGAAATTCAAATAAATTATATAACTTTCTATAATATGGCTAATTAAGTGGAGAAGCTAAAATTAAAATTTTCTCTATGCTCAAATCTGTATTTTCACTGACACCCATGCTGTTGAATATCAAAAATACATATCCCTTCTTCTCATTTTCAATCACAAGGTTTACTGTAATACTCTAAGTATTACAAAGTTATGATAGAAAGCAAAGTGGATATTTTTTTTCCTGTTGTTGCTGAGGTTGAGGGTGGAGTTCTTACTAATACCCCTGTGAGATACTCACAACCCAGAAATAGATTCATACATGTTTCAATTAGTATTTGACAAAGGTACCCAGATAATTTAATGGAGAAAGGACAGTCTTTTAGAAAAAGGTGCTGGAACAATAGGCTATCCATAAGTGAAAAATCAAGCTCACCCCTTACCACATACCATTTATGAAAAGTAAATTGAATTCATCTAACTCTTAGAACTAAAAATAGAAATGTTCTAGAAGAAAACATAGGACAAATCTTATGCCTTTATGTTAAGGAAATATTTCTTGACATAGAAAGAAATGAAATCCTACTTAAAAATAATAATTATTAATTTTGACCCATCAAAATTCAAAATTTTTTGTTTAAAAGACCCTGCCTTAAAAATAAATAAATAAAAATCTAAGCCACAGACTAGAAGAAAATATTTCCAAAATACATGTCTGATAAAGGATCTGCATGCAGAACATATAAAGAACTCGTGTTTTTTTTGTGTTTTTTTTTTTTTTATAAAGAACTCTTACAATCTAGTAATAAGACAAATATCCTCATTTGACAAATGATTTAAATAGACAATTTAGCCAAGGAAATATACAAATGGTCAATGAGCACATGCAAAGACATTTAACATCATTAGTCATTAGGGGAATGCAAATTAAAATTACAATGAAATACCATCACATAACCTGTGGCTAAACATCTACATTACCAAATGCTGGCCAAAACATTAAGGAACTGGAGGATTTCTACATTTCTGGTAAAAATTCAAAATGTCAAAGTCACTTTAGAAAACATTTTGGTGGTTGCTTATGAAGTTAAACATATACTTAGCACGTGACCCAGCAATTCCACTACTAGGTATTTACTTGGAGAAAATGTATTCTCACACAAAAGCTTGTTCTAGAATCAATACAACTCTCTTTGAAATAGCCAAAAACTAGAAGCAACCCAAATGTTATCCCCTGGTAAAGAAATAGACAAATTGTGGTACACCCATGCAATGGATTTCTATTTAGCAATAAAAAGAAATAAACAGTATCATGGATGAATATAAAAGGTGTTATGCTAAGTAAAAAAAAAAAAAGGTTGATGCAAAAGAATTATAATATGATTCCACTCAGATGAAATTCTAGAAAAAGGCAGTACTTTGGTGATAGTAGCAGATAAGTAAGGATTCAGGATAGGAGCCAGGAATTAACTGCAAAGGAAAGTTTGGGGGAGGAGGGAAGGAGGATGAAAGCTCCTATGTCATGATCATGGTGGTAGTTACATAACCATATACATTTGTTGAAGTTTTTCAGATTGTACTCTTAAATCTGAATTATAATTCTGTGAATTATATCCCAATACAGTTTATTAAAACAATTAAAAAATCAGTTTTGAAAAATAAAAATCATTATAAATGGTATCGTCCAACTTTCCTATCTTGAAAAGGAGGCACCAAGGCCAATACTGAGTGTCAGGCTGAGCAGCTAGTTGTGGAATTATCCAAGTTCAGTTTGAAAACTTACAAATCTACGGAAACACAAGCCGTCCGAGTGACAGATGTGTGGAGCCTCAGCCAGGAGCCCCATGGGGAGACTATTGCTGGGGGCACCAGCCTTTCATCAGTCATCACACCCACACCAGGAAGACCCCCCCAGGGCACAGGGCTCATTTCACATGTCCTTAGATTATGGAACCTGATCCTAGGTATTCCCTACATAAACTTTCTCAAAATAGATCCATCTTTTCCTCTACATTAACAGTGATAGACTATTTGTTTTGCTTATATTATCTGAGTCTTATTTTAAAAGTACTATCTATTAATTACTTTTTAAACTTTAAGATTTCAATGAAGTACAAAGAAAAAAGAGTGAATGGCGTGTAATCCCCGTTTAATGGTGCTTGAACAGAGACAACAAATGATTTCTTTTTTCCAAAATGACCAACAAGGAAACTTCTCTTGTGGTGCAAACGTACAGTTTACTGGCAGCAGATGATGAATTTGGCCACATTTCTTCTGATTGCTTCTTCACCTCACAGTCCCTCTGACTCCTCCTCATTCCTGTCCTGCATTTTCTCCAGTCTGTTCCTGGGTCCCCTTCCCAAAGGGCTGCTCTTTACTAGTTTCCCGCTCTTCTGGTAGTACAAGCTTTCCTGGCGATAACCTTTAGTGCTACCTCTCTAGTTGGAGACAGACATATGAAGGATCTAGAGGAATGAATTGCTAAGGAAATTGCTTTTCAAGTCCAGTGAAAAGAAAGATTGTGGGTTAGGGAGTTCTGCCTAGCATTCTTCACAGATATAGACTATGCTGGGTTTCATCCATTTTTACAACTGGCCCTGACTTAGAATCACAGCTATCACCTTTAAAGTAATGACAGCACCCACCTCTCTTACATGGATGAGGAATAGGGACTTGTGGATAATATCATTCTCTCTTTTAGAAAGATATACTACAACATAAACTAAGTCTGTAAACTAAAATATTGTTAATACCTGGTCTAATGTTACAAAATAAATTCAATAGATCTTTCATTACTCTGAGAGAACTATAGAATCTTGAATTCCCTATTGTGCCATATAATTTTTATAGTTTATAGCATCAGATACTGCATTAGTATTATCTTTCCTTGGTACTACAGATACTCTTGCTCAGAAAGCTATATGAATTGCACAGTGTTATTGTTAAATAGAAGAGCCTAACTCCAACCTTAGCTTTCTTTTTAATAACCTGAAATCCATTCTCTTGCCAAATCAAACATTATGAATATCAGTTATCAGTGAGCTTCAGATATACATTTATAAGTACAGTTTAACTTCATATTTTTAATTCTTCATGTACTTCTGAATAAAAACTCCCTATGCAAGCCACATATTTGGTATTTGATAAATTTCATATTAATACTACAGAATAAACCCCTTGTTCCCCATAATTTGTTCATTCTTTTTTGCTTCCTGTATGACATTTTTATGTTACTTAATGTGTACAGCATTCAAGAACAATGAATCTGATGCTGAAAAGGCCTTAGAATTTGTCTTTCAAAGTATTTTTTTAAAGAAATACATTTCTTTCAAGTACACGGATGATAATATTTAAGACAGGAAGGTATTGAATGAGTACCTTTAAAGGACGTGATTTAGCCTTATAGACTATAGCCCTGAAAGTACTGACATTGAGAGAGAGTAGTTTTCAAGACTAAGACATGATTTTGATCATGACCTTGGCATGTCATGTCCTAAAGAAGGTCTTTGAAAAATGAGTTAATGATTTCTTTCCTATTGCAAATGGCGGACTGTCCAATTCAGATATTTGAATTGATTTCTTTTTCACTCTGAGCAGGGAATCATAACACTGGATTCAATAGGTACAGTGAACTATTCTTTTCCCCTTCTAAGTAGCTGTATTAGGTCAATTTTATAGCCGTTACTCACTTGAGTATTTTCCAGGTTATAGCAGATTATTTTAGTGACTAAAGTCCTATGTTTTGTAAGGCTATATATATTTAATATATATTTCAAGTCATTTTCCCTTTAAGTCAGCTTCTGAGAACTATTTAGTACAATAATGATTGAGGTGAACTGTGTGGAAATATAAAATTACTTTTCATCTCAATTTGTGGGGTGCTGCCATGGGTCATTTTCCCAGAAAAGAGAATCTGAGACAGAAATGGGAGCACACAGGTGGATTATTAGGCAGTGCTTTTAGGAACAACCTTCATCTGCAGATGACAGAAGACTGGACAGAAGGAGAAATTGAACAGCCATGCAGTTGTAACAGAGGCCTGAGCTGAGACCCCAACTGGCTATGATAGCCTTTTAGAGATATCTCCCACTAAGGAGAGGGTGCTGTGACCTCATATCACTGCAAAGGTAGGCAAAACCCCAAGGAGGCTCCCTGCAGCCAGAACCATTCTTAGGAGGGCTCAGTGGGAGCCCTCAGAAGTCAGTACTCATCCCAGCTGGGAAATCACTTCTTTGGTCCCACAGGGAGAAAGTGCTCTGTGGCTTTCCCTACAGGTCCCAACAGGATACTGACGATATCGCCTCATCCTGTGCCCCTACAGTATCTGGAATTCCAATTTTAGATCGATTTCTCTACATAAAGCAGGTTTTAATCCGTTTTCTGTGGAATCACTTGTCTTTGGGGCAAAAAGTTACCATCATTTATTGCTTCATTGTTCCCTGACTGGAGGATGTTCCAACTCCCTTTCAAATGATTTGGCCAAAACAGCTAGGCCTTTATTTTGGCAATGTTCATTTTGGGTAAGGTTTCCTGTAAAAAAAAAGAATAAAGAAACCCTCCAATACCGAAATTATTTCAAAACGTATTGGACTGCAATACAGCCATTAAAAAAAAAAGTGGGAATGTATTTATAAGTTCTATGAATGGAACATGTCTCATGCTCCCGTGTGCTAAATTTGAGAGGAGTATCTAACCAAATTCTATGCAGATTTCTGGAGCTATTTGTATACACAACTCCTCTCAAATATTTTGCACCCAAATTTCAGTTGGCATGAATTTCCCCAAACTCTGATCTTTATCTCTTTAATTCATTCAGACCACTGTGCTCTGCTTCTGTTTACCTTCTTAATTCCATGATCTGGAAAATTGTTCTAGTTTGTAAACAGGGATAATTATATAGCTTACCTAATTTGCTTCTCATTTTTCAGGGATCATAGTCCTGAACTATCTTGTCTTTCAATTTTTGCAAACAAAACAATTGTTTCATATATTTTGTCCAAATATTATTATTATTTTTTATGGCAGGAGGGTATGCCTAGTAGTATTCACTATGACATGAACAGAAGTGGAAGCCCTAAATTCTTTTTTTTCCAATCAAGCATATTAATTGACAATAAATTCTAAAATGTATACAATACATTTAAAAAGGTATAGATCAGTTATGCTGAGCAATGTAAAAATTTTTAAATAAATCAACAAATAATATCATCAGTAAGATAATTTGCAATGTATCTCATACCTACACAAATAGATAAAAATTAAGAAAATTATTAATATACTTTATCATATAAACACAATAAAAATCATGTGATCATATCTACAGATGCTGGAGTATTTACATAATTCAACATCTATTCTTGAATTTTAAACTGTTTTTTCAAATAGATATACTCATAATTTCCATAAGACAGTTTTCACAAAATTTATCCCTAGCCAAAGAGTTACTGATATTGGCTATCTAATCTGACACTTTCATTTAAGGTGTTCAAGGTACTATAGCAATAAAAGTCATAAAGGAGGACATAAAATGATCACTATCAGAACATAGTTTTATTATTTACATAGAAAATCCAAAAGATTTGACTGAAAAAGTCAAATACTTAGAGAAATAGTATGGCACTAGGATTCAAAATTGACATATATTTGCTAACATCCTTCCTGTATATAGAAATAACCTAAACCAACAGCAGTTTCTTTTAAGGGATAAACAAAATTCACAAAAGTTTAACTAGAGTTACCAAGAAAAAGGTCTCAAATAAAATCAGAAAGAGGAGGTATTACAGCTCACAACCACATAAATACAAAGTATCATAAGAGAGTACTATGAAGGATTATATGCCAACAAATTGGACAACCGGGAAGAAATGAATGCATATCTGAAAATATACAACTTTCATGAAGAAATAGAAAATCGGAACAGGCAAAATACTAGTAAGGCAATAGAATCAGTGATCAAAATCCTCCCAACAAACAAAAGTCCAGGACCAGATGCTTTCACCAGAAAGAAGAACAGAGCTGGAGCTATCACCCTCCTGATTTCAAACTCTGTTACAAAGCTATGGTAATCAAAATTGTGTTGTATTGATTAGAAACAGACACATAGGTAAATGGAACACAATAGAGAGCCCAGAAATAAACCTACACATTTATGTTAAATTAAGACAAAGGAGCCAAGAACATACAATGGGGAAATGACAATCTCTTTAAAAAAAAAAAAAAAAATGGTAATGGGAAAACTTGACAGCCCTGTGCAAAAGAATGAAATGGACCACTGTCATAACCATACACAAAAATTAAAATGGATTAAAGACCTAAAAGTAAGACCTGAGCTAGGTCTTTCCTTGCTTTTAGATGAAATTAGAACAGGTCCTGTTAGTTTCTTGTTACTTCTGGCAACAAAATACCCTGGGATTAGTAATCAGTGTCTAGCTCAATAACTACATTACAGATGCTCCATGACATGATGGGGCTACGTCCTGATAAACCCATCTTAAGTTGGCAACATTATACTCATATGTCTCTAAAGCACATAGTTTACAAATTAGAAACACTTCCCATCCCGAAAACACTGTGCAGAGCCAAGCATAAAATGCTCTTTTAGCAATCAGGAACCTACTTTTTTCTTTGAAAAAGATTTTGAAACTCTAATTGTAGGGGATGATTGGGGGAGGGGTATTTAACCAGAAAGAGAATCTGATTTTTTTTAAATCATCTGTGAATAAGTTAACTGTTTCTATGTTATGCCTCAGATACCCAAAACATAACCTAAAAATGAACAATTATACGTACCCACATTTCCTATCATCAAACCTCCCATTCCCCAAAATAGCTATATAATATGTGGGACTTAGTATAAAATAAAAGTTGGAGGGACAAGTTTGTTAAAAATTAAGAATCCCATGGTGACAGAGCATTAAACCAAGTGCAGGACCCTCTGAATGCTTCCATGTGGGGCCTCAGGCAACTACATAGACCACACTCCCATGAGGCCTGCCCTCCCTCCCACCTCCATCCCATCAACCTGATACACACTTTAGCCATCACCTCTTCATATGAGTCAACTCAAAATCATACTGTCACTCAATGCATCAAAAAGAAAAGTATTTAAAATGCCACACTCTTGTTTTCCCTTAGCACAGTTCTTTATAATCTTTGCTTTGTTTCATCTTTTGTCCCAAACTCTGTATGTTGAAGCACCCCGAGGGCTTTCTACTTAGTTTCTTCTGTATGTATACTTACTCAGTTGATATCTTCATCCAGTTTCATCATTTTAAATACCATCTACCAGCTGATAACTCCCAAATTTACATCTCTTGCACAGAACTTTCTCCCAAAGTACAGATGTGAAATACTCTATCTGACTACTTGACCTTTCCATTTGGATAAATTTCCAAGAGGTGCCTTAAATAAGAAATATTAAACTGAATATTTATTATCTTCTCCCCACTAAAAACAAAACAAAAACAGTTCCACCCACAGCATTCCATCTCAGTGGACAGCAGTTCAAATCTTCCAATTACAGAAGCCAAAAACTTGGAGTTATTATATTTATTGTATAATCTACATCCCGTTGAATAGCAAATCAGGTGCCTTAACTATCATAGTACATCCAGAAACCAACCACAGTCACCAAACCCACTGCTAATACTTTATCTTTCCTCATTTTCAGCAATAACTTGAATTATTGCAGTAACGTCCAACATGTTGCTTTGCTCCTTCCTTCACCCCTATGGGGATCACCACAGCCCGAGTGATCATTTTAATGTAAGTCACAGCATGCATTCCTTTCCTCCATACTCTGTAATTATCCTTATTTTACTCAGCATAAGAGGCCACGTCTTTACAATGGCACAATAAGATAAACCCATAAGTAATCTGGCTCCCTGCTACCATTCTCATCTCCTCTTCCCTCCTATTACTCTCTCCCCTGCTCACTCCACTTCAGGCATGCAGGCTTCCATGTAGTACCTCAAACACACTTATTGGGATACTGTAGGGCCTTTGTTCTAGCTGGTCCCTCTACCTAGCTCACTCTTCCCCAAATATCCCATTGACTAAAGTTCTTTTTTTTTGTTGTTAATTTTTTATTGGGGAACAGTGTGTTTTTCCAGCATCAATCAGCTTCATGTCAAGTTGTTGTTGTTGCTTTGTTTTTTCTGTATTGTTATTTTTCAATCTAGTTGTGGAGAGTGCAGCTGAGCTCCAAGTTAAGTCGTTGTTTTCAGTCTAGTTGTGGAGGGTGCAGCTCACTGGCCCATGTGGGAATCGAACCAGCGACCTGGGTTTTATGAGCACTGCGCTCTAATCAACTGAGCCAACCAGCCACCCTGACTGAAGTTTTTTATTCAATGCTTTCTTCAAATCTTGCAGTAAAATGTATCCTGACCTCTTTATTTAATCTTGCCATCAGCTGGTCCCTGGCACCCCATCTCATATTCTTTCTATCTCCCTCAGTACTATTATTCATGTCTTCATAACACCATAATTTGCTTTTTATCATTCTTATTTTTATCATCTAGCTCCCATATAAGATATATATGATTCACAGGCACATTTTGTTCACTGATGTACTGCAAGCTTTGGAGATGCCTAGAGCACTAACCAGGTGATACATAAACACTTACTGATAAAATCATGTTACTTACCAATGTGTGTTTTACTTCTTCCAATACTTCTATTTACATTTAACATATTAAATAACCTTGTCAGTAATATAGCAATGTTTTTATTACCTCTTTCAGCTTGGCACTCAACAAGTCTGAATTCCTAGTGTTCAGCTAGTAAGCTAGTCCATGCTTCTGAATTGAATTTCTAGCTTTGCATAATATGCATGTTCTGGAAATATCACAGAATGTTTAGCAGCTTACTGAAAAAAGAAAAAGAAAACTATTTTCATTAGAGGAAAAAGAATCTTTGTGATGTTAAGTGAGTACTGTGACAGAAGAACATTTAATTACCCAGTAAGTGGTCTAGTACAGGGCATTCTCCTGGCCACATCTGCCACAGCTATGATTAATGCTTAATAAACAGGTGGGTATTGCATGGAATGCACTGCCTTTTATTATAGGATTATACTTGAAAATGTATGAGGTAAATCAATTCTAATTTTATCAAGTAACATCATAAAGAAAATAAATTAATTATTATGTATTAGTGTTGTGTTTGTCAATTTACATTCAGAGTAAAAACTAGTGTCCTTGTAACACAGTGCTTCCTTAATAAATATTTTGTTATAAATAAGTGCCTGAATTGAGCTGTTAATAGAAGCTCAGCAAAAATGATGAAAGTTACAAAACTTTCCTATGTTCACATTCTGCAATTTGACTACAGTGTAAGAAGAGGGATTAAAAAAAGAGGGATAAAATAAGTCTTCTTACTTTATAAGAGGATCAGTCTTGTTATGATGTAGACAATCGTGTAGAGGGGGCAAAAATGGACAAAAAGGTGGGTAATATGGTAATACTTTTATCACAAAAACTATAAGATTTTCTGAATCTTAAACTAAGATTCAAAAAAGAGGACAGACTCAAAGTCTGCATTGGAATTAGTTTGGTCTTGATTGGAAATACCATCAAGAGGTCTTGCTGACATGATGCAAAAATAAAAACTTTGATGTGTGAATAAAAATATAGGACAATATATTTCTAGCAGGAACCAATAGACAGTTACACAACACATTAAAAAACAAAACAAAACAGAAACTCAGTGAGGACAAGTTTTAGTAAAAGACATTGATAATACTTGAGTTTTCTGAACTTGAAATATCTGTGAGATATCGGAGTGGAAATTTAGAGACTCTGTAACTAGGAGAAGAGGTTGTAGCCTGAGACAAAATTTGGGAGCCTTCATAAACTAAGAATATGGATAAAATTTGGGAAATATATATTTAAAGACAAAAATCCTCTCCCAACCCGGAAAACCTCTCCACAAAGGTAGAAGAAAGAAAACAATTTTATTACTGAATAAGCATTCAATCAGAATGTCATGTGCATCATGGCAATCCACTAAAAGATCACAAAGACAGAAAGAAATCTCACCCTGTTACAGAGCCAACCAAATAACAACTCATTACCTTGATCCTCCAAGGTCAACAATCACTAGTCCTCCAATAAGAGGACCTGACAAGACCATTCATCGCACAGACCATCCTAAGTTCACCTGGATATCGGTGACTATCTCTGTGTTAGTTACTTGGCTTTCCACAAAGGAAACAAACTTCTCAGATCTTCATGATAGAAAACAGTTCTGCAGATTGGAGCCAGGCTGAAGTCTGCCTCCTAACCATCCAGAGTAGCTGGGAGATAGAGGTACTATAGTCCCTACTTGCATTCCAAAGAGATGTTTCTCATTGGTTTTAAAGCTAAAGAGAGAGGCTTATTTAGCTTTTAAAAAGCTTTATAAGCACATCAAAGAGATGGAGAAATAATTTACAAATGGTCAAAAGTAAACGCTCTAAGGTAAGGGGGAGAAGTTGCTACCCTTATTTTCAGCAGGAATTAAGCCTCTTACTTTTCATTTGTGTTTGCCCTTACAGAGGTCATTTAGTGAGAGAATGCAAATATGAAGAGTAACTAGGAACAATCCCTAAGAAGAACCCATACTTCAAGTTTAGATGGAGAAGGAGCCAGCAGTAGCTAAGTCCTGTGTGACCAACGGGGATGGAGGGCTGGGGTTAAAAAGGGACAGAGAGAAAATAGAACATATTTGTAAAGAAACGTAATGATCCAGTGTTATGAACGTGACTTGTACTCCCTCCCCCCAAATTCATGCACTGAAGTCCTAACCCTCAATGTAACTCTGTTTGGAGCTGGGCCTTAAAGGAAGTAAGGTTCAATGAGGTCATAAGGGTGAGGCCCTAATACAGTAGGACTGGTATTCTTATAGACCGGGAACAGACACCAGATTGCTCTCTCTCGCTATCTCTCTCCGTGTGTGTGTGTGTGTGTGTGTGTGTGTGTGTGTGTGTGTGTGTATGACAGCACAGCAAGAGGATACCATGTGCAAGCCATGGAGAAGTCTCACCAGAAACCAATCCTGTTTCCACGTTGATCTTGGGTTTCCAGCTGTGAGACAATCAATGTCTGTTGTTTAAAGCACCCAGCCTGTGGTATCTTGCTCTGGCAGCCTAAGCAAACTAATACACCCAATAACAAGTAAAAGATATTTGTGAGACAGGGGAGCTACCCAATGAGTTGATAAGAAAAAGGATCCAGAGAACAACTGAAGGAAATACTCTTGATAGAAAAAGGCAAATGGAGAGAGGTTTGTAGTCTTTCTGAAAACGTTCTGTCTTATGGCTGTTTCTGTTTCTCAAGAAACACAATGTAAAGTCATCAACTGAATATGAGGCTAAGGAAAGGGATGGAAGAGCTTTGAGGTGGAAGTGGGTGGGAAATAACCATTATGATACTATAAGAGCCTACATAGTAGCGCGACAGAGTGGCATTACAACGGCCTTTCTGAGCACAAACTTAGAGTGAAAACAGCCAGCTTATTTTTGTGATTTTTCTCCAGAAACACTCTGTTTCATTGGTAGCATTGAAGATGACAGACAATGGAGTGCAAAGGTAGCTAGCTGCAGTTTCTCCTGGTGAGTGTCACAGAGTAAGACGGGGACAAAAGAATGTGGGTGTTTTCTTGACGCTATTGACAATAGAGTTTGGGATTGAAAAGTAGTCCACATGGCCAGGCAGGAGTTGATAAATACCACGGAAGTGCTGGGGTCAATGAACCAGTAATTATGATACCCTGCTTCCCCCAAAATAAGACCTAGCTGGACAATCAGGTCTAATGCGTCTTTTGAAGCAAAAATTAATATAAGACCCGGTATTTATTATATTATATTATATTATATTATATTATATTATATTATATTATATTATATTATACCGGGTCTTATAGTAAGATAAGACTGGGCCTTATATTAATTTTTGCTCCAAAAAATGCATTAGAGGTGATTGTCCAGCTAGGTCTTATTTTCAGGGAAACACAGTATTATGGAAAGAATACTCGAGTGGGTTTATTGGATCATGCAAAATGAAAGATGCTTGCATTGATATAGCCTCCATACCCTGTCCACAATATGTTGAAGTTATAACCTCTGGTACTTGGGAATTTGACCTTATTTAGAAAAAGCGTCTTAGCAGATGTAATCAAGGTAACCTGAGGTCATTACAGTGGGCCCTGCTGCAATACGACTAGTGTCCTTAAGAGGGAAATTTGGACACAGACAGAGAAGGAGAATGCCATGTGAAAAGGAGGCAGAGATTGGACTGTTGTATCTACAAGTCCCAAATGCCTGGGTACATCAGAAGCTGGAAGAGACAACGAAGGATCGCCACGTACAGGATTCAGAGGGAACACGCCATCTCTGCCAACACCTTGATTTCAAACTGCTAGCCCTTAGAACTGTGAAAAAATACATTTCTGTTGTTTTAGGTACCCAGTTTATGGTACTTTTTACTGCAGTCCTAGGAAATTAACACAGGGGTGTTATCTTAAGACTGAGAACTTAGGTAGGGCAGAGAAGACAGTTTCTGAAAATGAAGTCAAACAACTGAAAGGCCGTACTGTGGGATGTTTTATCCATGTGCATAGTGCCTTCACCATGGATCCAAGGTCTCATTCAGTGCTGTGGAGTCAACAGGAGATCAGAGGAATGTGAATACAGTGAGTCAGCTAGTGCGGCATCAGCCTCAAATAAGTACGGAGTTCTGTTTTCTGTTCTTGTTTTTTGTTTTGGTGGGAATATTGATCTAGAAGCAATGACAGGGAACAGCCAGATACTGATGCTCGCCTCCTGATTTTTCAGCTATGCGAGATGCGTGAGAATAAATGAGCCCTGTTTGAGAAGGCTGTAGTTAACATGGGGACAGCTAGGCTACAGAAAAAGCAATCTTCAGAGCTTAGAATACAAATAGAAAGGAAATTGTAGCCCCAAAATGTGGTGTTCTAGTGGCCACTGCTAAAGCACCTCAGCAAGAGGGAGGGAGCTGGAGACTGCATCAGCTCACATGTTCTACCCTGAGAATGGGAGGGAGGGTCTGGGTCATAACTGACTTTTAGGGAGCCTTGAACTTCTGGTGCCACTGAAGGCAAACAGGGAATGAGCCATGACTGGTTTATTTCAGAGAGTCTGAGTAAAGTTGAGAAATCAGAATCATTGATCCGGTTTCATCTGCTTCACTCTGTTGTATTATGATCTTGGCAATGCTGGCATTTGATGCTGGACACTGATTGCTATGGACTGGATTGTGTCACCTTCCCCAAATTCACATGTTGAAGCCCCAACTCCCAGTGTGATGGTATTTGGACATAGGACCTTTGGGAGATAATTAGGATTCGATTATTCCTAGAGGAATAATTAGAAATACATTTGTCCAGGACTGATCCATATGTCTGAGTTGGGGCCAAGGAATTCATGTACCTATCTACACATTTGTATGTGCCTGTGTTCGTTTGATGTGTTTATATGGCTTGTATTCATATCCTCGGGCATTTTTGAAATAATCCGTCAGGTTTGGAAAATATTTTAAAACTTGTCACTCAGAATGTGTTCTGTGGGAGCTGGAAGCCATGAGAAATTTAGAGCATGAATCTAAGCCAGATCAACTGAATCAGAATATTCATTTTGACAAGACCCAAAGGTGGGTCATACTAACATTAAAGTTTGAGAACCATGGTTCAAAGATATCCAAAATATGTTATGGAGAAGAAATGCTGTGAAGGATAACAGAAAACTGTATCAGAAGAGTATGGTCATAGTAAATATATGACAATCAGGCAAAAGCAAGGAATTCAAGAGGGAAAGACTAGGGACCAATAAGAAGACATAATCAGGCAGCAAAACCTGAGATTCAATTTTAAACATTCAGTGAGGTGTACAAAGGGAGAGCAAGTTCTTCAACTATAGGGACATAAGACCCACACAAATGGGAAAACCAAAAATTTTTTATATCCTAGGAAACGTAAGTATTAAAAAATGTATACATTTAAGAATCATTCAGAGACTGTCTATAATGTATTTTAATAAAAGACGTAGTCTGGAAGAGATCAGAAAAAGAGAAGAAAGCCTGCTATCATTCTATCCACAGTTTGGATTACTAAAATGAACACTCCAAGACAAATAAATGTTTATAAAAATACAAAGGACATAGTGTATATGTAAAAATCCTGTCAGGTTAGTTGGGGGAGCATATTTAGCTTTCTCTGCTTGATCCTGTGTTCAAAACAGGAATGAAAAACAGAGAAACTGGCATTTAGTGATCAAGGTCTGGCCGTTCTGGGCCGACTGCTCCAGAGGTTGTGGGTCACCCTTCTGTGTCCATGTGTGGCATGGCCATTGTCCATTTGTACATTCAGTGTCTCAAAGGGCAGAGTGTGCTCAAAGTATGGAACACACATGCTTCTTCCAGGGAAGACAGACAGCTAGAATGGAAGATGAAACTGAAAAATTGGGGCGGTTCATATTACAAATGACTTTAAGAGTAGTACACTGAAGAATGCGAACTACTTATTTAAACTGCTTGTTTAAATGTGATTGTTTGGATTTTTTTTCTCTGTCCCAAATTAGCCCCCAAATTAGCCTCCTTGTCTGAGTTCAAATGATAATTGTCATCTTGCCAATACCTGTATTTAAATTTGATGATGTTTAAAAGTACTACCTGAGGCATATACATCCAAATGCCAGGTTCAAAGCATATGTCTCACCATCAAAATTATGTCAATATTCTGAATTCAAAGGTGTCAGAGGTTGTGTTAGAAAAAGATATTGGATGAGGATTAAAATCTAGTCAGGGAATTTTACATCCAATACTCACCACTACCCTGCAGATCTAAAAAAGGATCAAAACACATTTTGCCTGATTTCCATTCAAAAAGAGCCCAGGAGCTCACAGAAGTCTTGATTGTGTGAGAAATTTATTCCAAAGGAAAGGAGGCCACAGGTAGCTTCAGGAAATGGGGTTTTCGACTCCTTTTTTTATTAATTGTCTTTTCTAATTTGGAGAGAGAGAAACACTGAAAAGACAAAACCTTGCTCTGAACACATTTTAACTAGCATTATTGTTGCAATGACAAAAATGTAAGCTGTGATATAGGGATCTTTGTAAAAGCACTGGAAGGATTCCTGGCCCAGCACACAGCTCTCAGGAGGCCCTAGATTGTGTTCCCTAGGCTTCCAACTCAGTCAAGTTCCTGCTGAGAAGCAAGGAAGATGAGAGCTATTATATCTGGATAGAGCCAATACTCAGAGCCAAGGAGATCAGCCAAAACCACTGAATTTTAACAAAATTCCAGATGCAACACCCATGTATCAGAGTGACTATAATGGTGTCCTTTCATTCAGTAATTTTACATCAATGCAAAACCATACACAAGCCTACCTCCCTGACCTGTAAACAGAAAGTTAAAGGAGATGACCAGTGACTGGAATCATGTTGCTGAAAGCAGCCCCTTTCTTTCCCCTGCAACTCCCAGGATAGGTGAAAAATACAGAAGTGGGGGAATTTCCACTCTGGGTGAATATGCATTTTTTCCCAGCCTAAAGGTTTCATGATATCTGTGCTATTTTAGACAATTTTTAAAAGTTTTATATGGCACCAAAACATACAGAGGATTATTTGACTAAAGCAAACGTCTAAGAAAGGACAATTTTAGACAGAATGCAAAGCTGTTCTTGATATCTCTGCAATGCTGGGTTTTTGGTCACAACATTTACTGAGGAGAGGGCCCAAGTTTCATTCATAGTCTCAAAGCATCTCTGTGACCCCATAATTGAGAAGCATTCATCTAAAGGGTTTAGTGGTCTTTACAATGAAGCTTCAAAGCACTGTAATGGTTGGTGATCAGGAGATCTGCTTCTAGCCCAGGCCCATCTAGTACCATCCTAAGGATCCTTCTTGCGCTATGATTTGTCTTCTTACTTTCAGTTTTCTCACCATTGAAATATGGTGAGAAGTTGATCTCTAAAATACATGCAATAAATTGTAGTATTTGACTCACTCTTTCATCTACCACACCTGTTATAGGTTGAATTACATCCCCCCAAAAAATGTATGTTAAAGTCCTAACCCCCAGTATCTCAGAATATGAGCCCTTATTTCGAAATAAGTTATTATTTATAGGTGCAATTAAGTTAAAATAAGGTCTTTAGATTAGGCCCTAATTCGATATGTTTGCTGACATATTAAAAGGAGAAAATTTTACAAAGAGACATGCATGCAGACAGCACACATGAAGATGAAGCAACTCAGCAGGATGCATCTACAAGCCAAGGAATGTCACACATTGCCAACAAACCACCAGAAGTTACCAGAAAAGAATGAAATAGATTCTTCCTTGATGCCCCCAGAAGGAACCGTGGATGCTCACAGCTTTATCTCTGACCTCTGACCTCCAGAACTGTGAGACAATAAATGTCTGTTGTTTAAACCACCTAGTTTATGGTACTTTGTTAAGGCAGCTCTAGCACAGGAATACTCTCCCTAAACCAAACAAATAGCTCTGACATAATCCACATTGTATGATCACTTGGATATGGAACAGCACTGAGAAGTGCACCCACCTAGTATCTCTCTTCCCCAACCTCCTTTTGTGTGTTGGCTTTCCTTGTGTAGTTTGAGGGCTTTCAGTCTTGATTTCTGAGCATGCTCATTGTAGCCAGGGGTGTGGCCATGCATGAATACTTTAACTGCCAAAGGTCCTCTGGGAAAATAAATTGCTCTTGTGTGTCAGCTGAAAACCTGATATTTGAGGAGCTGCACTGACAATAGCTTCACAGAGTCTAGGTAAGTATCTTTAAAGGATAAATAGCTTTATAAATTCTTGTTCTGAGTGTATATCATTGCCCGCCTCTTCTCTTGGTATTATTTGACCAGTGAATTCACTACAGAAAGCAAAGCAAGAATGCACTGATGAAAATAGCACACAATATTCCCTTTCCTAAGCCTCTAAAGTGTCACTCATGACCCTAAAGCAGGATGTGTGATTCTAGCCTCTTGGCTAAATTGGTATTACTTAGATTTGAAAGTTTACTTTAGCCTGACCCTCCGTGGCAGCTGTGCTCTGCTTATCAAGCTTTCTGAGGACTGGCCTGCCATTCCACACACTTCTAGCTATTGCTTCAGCTTATGCAGACACCTTTCATTTACTATTTACTTTTTTTCCTCAAGGACTCTATCTACCCATTCCCTCACACTAATAATTTCACAGATTTCTTCTTGGTTACTGGACATCCCATCCATCTGTCCTTTGCTGGTAATTTTCTCTGTGCTGTCTGTTAGTGCCATTCCCCGGCTTATCCTTGTTCCCTGGAGCCTTATAGGCTGCTCCATAAAACTGGCTTCCGTTTGTCCTGCCCTGGGCCCTCCAGCAAGCTGCCTGCCTCATTGGCCTGTGATCACTGTTCACATTGCTGCTCTTCCAGCCCGTGCTCGTGGCCTGGGGCCCGTGTGTAATTAGTAACAAGTTTGCTGATTAATAAGACATACTTGAAAAATAGTCCTTTATCTCTCCAAATGGAGAGATAAATTTTAAAAAAAAGATTTACCTTGAATGATATTTTAAAATGTATGAAACAAATTTTAAAAATGAAATCAAATTTCTTCTAAGGAAAAAGGTTAATAAATGTGTTCTCAATGCTGTGTCATAAAAGATCATCTGACATGTGATCAAACTAGGAAAACAGAAAAAAAAAAACTAATACAAAAGAACTCAGGTTTTATATCATTGATAAAGAATAAAGTTTGTAAAAAGTAGGAGGAAATTAGGGTGTTTTAAACAAGATTATGAATAAGAAAAAAAAAAATTGGAGCGGCTCTTACATAAGAATAATGACCACAATAAGAAGATAGAAAGTCTCTAGATCAGTTGAATGGTTGAATGGAAAATATTTGTTACTATTTCTAACTGACAAGAACTGAGAGGTGTGATAGGTGTGGTAGACTTGTTTTGTTTATTGAGGAAATAGTAGCATAATATATTTAAGAGAGCTTTGTTATCAATGTGTTAGTGCAGAAAAAAAAATGGATATTTTGTATCTATTTTTCTATTCAAAAGCCATTTATATTTGTGATAATATTAAAGCCATCCTCTTGTGTTTCCTCAGTTTGCTGGAAATATTGCAATAACAGTTAGAATATGATGGGTGAAAAAATAAAGCAGCATGCATTCTTTGTTTTTATTTAAATAACAAAACCCTTGTTTTGTGTTCATATGAAGTAGTGATAACACTTCTGGGAGTATGACCTTTCCCCCAATTCAAGAGTTTAATATTGTTGATCTGAGCTAAGTGTGATGACTAGATTATTGCTCTCAATTCTGATCCCATCTCTGTAATGGAATTACACAATTATACCCTTTAATGTGTAACTTTACAATGTGCCCCCCTCAAGAAGAGGTTGCTCGTTTCCCATACTGATACTGAACTTGTTTGTGTGACTGGCCTTGACTAGTGAAGGAAAGCAGATACACTGTATACCAGGTCCCATTAGGAGCCTTAAATTTGGCTATGTCATTTGGGTTGCCATCTTGTAGAGTCCATCTGCGACCACTGGAAAAGTGTACTTCCATTAGCCATTAGTTCCAAAATAAGAATATGGAAAGGATTTTACTCTGACCTGCATTCTGAAGTAAAAGCCACATAATCTGACCTGCAGTCCTATGAATTAAAAATATTTCACAGTGAAGTCACCGAAATATCGGGAATATTTGTTTCACACCATTATTGCAGCAAAAACTCTGACTTTGACACTAATCATGGCAACTTTACTCTCCTGGCCAGTGGTTGGTTTAAGCATGAACATATAATGCTATTCTGGATTGGTGGCAGGTGTGCAGGAGGATGGCTTCTAGGGGTGCTTCTCCTTACTAAGAAGATTAACATTAGGAAATACTAATGTGCGATCAGCGTGGTCTTCTACAAACCATCTTATTACCATGAATAGGTAAAGCTAAGCACAAAAGCTAACACCCTGAGGATGATTCAGGGAAAAAAAAGTGAAAAGAATATGTGTCTATAATAACGCTGCTCAACTGCTGAATTGATCAATTTATTATATCTGGAACTATGAATTGAGCCTCTGTTACTTGCAACTGAAGGCATCCTAATTAATACAAAGATAAAGAAAACTAAATATTGTGTCTATATAATATATCAAACGCAAATGTGTTTTTAGAGTGATAGAGCTCAGTCAGGGGTTGACAAAAAGTTTTCTGTAAAGCATCAAATAGCAAATATTATAGGCTGTGTGGGTCATATGTTTTCTCTTACAATTACTCAAATCCATCATTGGAGTATATAGATAATATAGAAACAAATGGTGTGACTGTGTTACAATAAAACTTTATTCACAAACTCTGGTGGCAGCTGGCCTCAGTGTGCTCTGAGCATTTTTTATGGCCCCAGGCTCAGCACTGGCACCAAATCCGCATCTGTACTAATCTGGTGAACACCATTCCCCCCACCCTGGTGAGTCCCTGAGACCCCAACCCAATCAACTTGCACAGTACTGGAGGCTTTTTTGGTGTCTGAGCCTTACAGGTAGGCAGAAGTAGTCACTGGGATGCCTTGGGCCTTTTGCTGAGCTACCCCAGGAGTGAAACCCACTCAATGGGGTCACCCCTACATAGCAGCCCTTAGCCTGTGGTCATGGCCAATCCTTACTGCCAGTAATCTTGGGGTGGGCGGGCAATCCCACCCACTGATGTGCCAACAGCACTCAAGGCTTAATTACAACAGGATGGCACATACAACACACACAAAGGACGCACCTGGAGCATTCAACTCAGGAGACCCAGGAGACTGTGCCACTGAACCCTACAGTACACCTACTACATAAAACCACCCTGACAAGACTGGAAAATATAGAAGATCCACCTAACACATAGAAACAAATGCAGAGAAGGTGCCAAAATGAGGAAACAAAGAAACATGTCCCAAATTAAAGAAAGGGAGAAAACTCCAGAAAATGGAATAAATGAAATAGAGGCAAGCAATCTACCAGTTACAGAGTTCAAAACACTGGTTATAAGGATGCTAAAAGAACTTAGTGAGAACTTCAACAGAGATAGGAAGAATAAAAAATTACATAGAATTCATAAAAAAGAATCAGTTAGAAATGAAGAATACAAAACTGAAATGAAGACTACATTAGAAGGAATCAATAGCATATTAAGCAGAGGATCAAATCAGCAATTTGGTAAACAAGGTAGCAGACAACAGCCAATCAGAACAGCAAAAAGAATTTAAAAAATCAAAAATGGGGATAATTTAAGGGACCTCTGGGACAACATCAAGTGTACCAACATTCATATCATAGGGGTACCAGGAAGAACAGAAAGAGTGCAAGGAATTGAGAACCTATTTGAAGAAATAATTATGGAAAACTTCTCTAACCTGGTGAAGGAAATAGACATACAAGTCCAGGAAGAACAAAGAGTCCCAAACAAGTTGAACCCAAAAAGGCCCACACTGAGATACATCATAATTAAAATGGAAAAGGTTAAAGAAAAAGAGGAAAATCCTAAAAGCAACAAGAGAAAGGCCACTAGTTACTTACTAGGGTGGTCCCATCAGACTTTCAGCTGGTTTATCAACAGAAACTTTGTAGGCAAGAAGGGATTAGCACAAAATATTCAAAGAGATGAAAAGCAAGAACCTACAACCAAGGCTATTCTACCGAGCAAGGCATTAATTGAAAATCGAAGGATAGATAAAGAGTTTCTCAGATAAGAAAAAGCTAAAAGAATTTACAAACACCAAGCCAGTATTGCAAGAAAGGTTAAAGGGACTTTTTTAATAAGAAGAAGGGGGGAAAAACATAAATATGAATAATAAAATAGCAATACCTAAGTACCTATCAATGCTATAATCAAAAGGCATAGGATATCAGACTGGATAAGAAAGCAAGACCCATACATATGCTGTCTATAAAAGACCCACTTCAGATCAAAAGACAAACTCAGACTGAAAGTAAAAATATGGTAAAAAAATATTCTATGCAAATGGAAATGAAAAATTAAAATATCTAGGTAGCAATACCTACATCATGATATAGGCTTTAAAACAAAGGCTATAAGAAACAAAGAAGGACATTTCATCATGATAAAGGGAGCAATCCAACAAGAGGATACAATACTTGTAAACATTCATGCACCCAACATAGGAGCACCGAAATACATAAAGCAAATATTAACTGATGTAAAGAGAGATACTGACAGTGATGCAGTCACAGTCGAGGATATTAACATCCCACTGACATCAACTGATAGAACTCCAGACAGAAAATCAACAAAGAAACACTGGCCTACATAACAAATTAGACCAGATGGATTTAATTGATATTTTTACAGCATTTCATCCTATAGCAGCAGAATATACATTATTTTCCAGTGCACATGGAACATTTTCCAAGATAGACCACATGTTAGGACACAAAAAAGTCTCAATAAATTTAAGAAGATTGAAATCATACCAAGTGTCTTCTCTGACCAGGGTGTGATGAAATTAGAAATCAACTACAGGGGGTAAAAGTGGAAAGACACACAAATACATGGAGGCTGAATAACATGTTATTAAATAATGAATGGGACAACAATGAGATCAAGGACAAAATCAAAAGATATCTCAAGACAAACGAAAATGAAAACACGACAACCCAAAATCTATGGGATGCAGTGAAAGCACTCCTAAGAAGGAAATTCATAGCAATGCAGGCCCACCTAAAGAAACAAGAAAAATCACAAATCAACAGGTTGTACTTACACTTAAGGGATCCCCCAAAAAACAGCAAAATACTCCCAAAAGGAGTACAAGGAAGGCGATAATAAAAATCAGAGTGAAAATAAATGAAACAGAGACCCAAAAAACAATATGAAAGATCAATGAATCCAGGAGCTGGTTTTTAGAGAAGATAAACAAAATCGACAAGCCTTTAGCCAGACTCATCAACAAAAGAGAAAGGGGACCCAAATTAATAAAATTAGAAATGGAAGAGAATTGACAACAGACACCACAGAAATACAAAAAAAGGAAAGAAAAGAAAGAAATTACTATGAGCAACTATATGCCAACAAATTAGACAATCTGGAAGAAACTGACAATTCTCTATAAACATACAACCTTCCAAGGCTAATTCAAGAAGAAATGGAAAACCTGAATAGACTGATTACTACCAGGGAAATTGAATCAGTAATCAACAAGCTCCCAACAAACAAAAGCCCTGGACCAGATGGTTTTATGGAAGAATTTTATAAAACATTCAAAAAAGAATTATCACTTATTCTTCTCAAACTATTCCAAAAAATCCAGAAGGGAGGAAGTCTCCCAAACACTTTTTACGAGGCCACTATCACCCTGATCCCAAAATCAGACAGACATTACCAAAAAAAAGAAAACTACAGGCCAATATCACTAATGAACACAGATGCAAAAATCCTCAACAAAATATTAGTGAACAGAATTCAGCAATACATTAAAAAAATCATACACCATGATCAAGTGGGATTCATTCCTGGTATGCAAGGTTGGTTCAACATCCACAAATCAATTAATGTGATACACCACATTAACAAATGAAAAATAAAAATGATATGATCATATCAATTGATGCAGAAAAAGCATTCGAAAAACTCCAGCAGCCATTTTGATAAAAACTCTTAAGAAAGTGGGAATAGAGGAATCCTATCTCAACATAATAAAGGCCATATATGATAAACCCACAGCTAACATCGTACTCAATGGGGAAAAGCTAAAACCATTCCCCTTAAGATCAGGAACAAGGCAAGTTTGCCCACTTTCTCCACTTCTATTCAACATAGTGCTGGAAGTTCAAGCTATAGCAATTAGACAAGAAAAAGAAATAAAAGGCATCCAAATCAGTAAGGAGGAAGTAAAATTGTCATTATATGCAGATGACATGATACTATATAAAGAGAACCCCAAAAACTCCACCAAAAAACTAATAAAACTGATAAATGAATTTAATAAAGTAGCAGGATGCAAAATTAATATTCAGAAATCAGTTGCATTTGTATATACCAATAATAAAATATAAGAAGGAGAAATTAAGAAAACAGTCCCATTTACAATTGTTTCAGACTATAAAATATCTAGGAATAAATTTAAACAAAGAAGTAAAAGACCTATACTCAGAAAATTATAAGATGATGAAGAGAAAAATTAAAGAATATACAAATAGATGGAAACACATGCCATGCTCACGGATAGGAAGAATTAATATCGTTAAAATGTCCATACTACCTAAGGTAATATACAGACTCAACGCAATTCCTATCAAACTGCCAAGGACATTTTTTCACAGAAATAAAACGTATAATCCTAAAACTTATATGGAACCATGAAAGACCCCAGATAGCCTCAGCAATCTTGAGAAATAAGAACAAAGTGGGTGGTATCACAATATCTGACATCAAATTATACTACAAGTCTATAGTAATCAAAACAGCATGGTCCTGGCATAAAAACAGACACATAGGTCAATGGAACAGAATAGAGAGCCCAGAAATAAATCCATACCTATATGGTAATTTAATCTATGGCAATGGAAGCAAGCATTTACGTTGGGGTAAAGATAGTCTAGTCAATAAATGGTGCTGGGAAACCTGGACAGACACATGCACAAAAATGAAGCTGAACCACCTCCTTACTCCATATACAAGAATAAATTCAAAATGGATTAAAGACTTAAATGTAAGATCTGAAACCATAAAAGTCCTAGAAAAAAATATAGGATGAAAGTTTGCAGACATTACCTGGAGTAATATTTCTATTGATATATCCCCTCCGGCAAGGAAAGTAAGAGAAAAAATAAATATATGGCATTACGTTAAACTAAAAAGTTTTTTCATAGCCAAGGAAACCATCACTAAAACAAAAAGGGAGCCTACTGAGTGGGAGAAGATATTTGTCATTAATATATCTGATAAGGAGTTAATATCCAAAATTTATAAAAACTCATTCAACTCAACACCAAAAAACAAACAATCTAACTAAAAACTGGAAGAGATGTGAAGAGACCTTTTTTCTAAAGAGTACATACAGATGACAGACATATGAAAAAATGCTCAACCTCACTAATCATTAGAGAAATGCAAACAAAAACCACAATGAGATACCACCTCACTCCAGTCAGAATGGCTATCAATAAATCAACAAACAACAAGTTCTGGCGAGGCTGTGGAGAAAAGGGAACCCTTGTGCACTGTTGGCAGGGTTGCAGATTGGTGCACCCACTGTGGAGGACAGTATGGAGGTACATCAAAAAATTAAAAATGGAACTACCTTATGACCCAGCAATTCCACCGTTGGATATCTATCCAGAGAATTCCAAAATGCTAATTCGAAAAAAATCTATGCACCCTTATGTTTACTGCAGCACTATTCACAATAGCCAAGGCAGGGAAACAACCGAAATGCCCATTGGCAGACAACTGGATTAAGAAACTGTGATACACTTATACCACTCCATATATATGGAGCATTACACAGCCATAAAGAAGAACGAAATCTTACCATCTGCAACAATATGTATGGACCTAGAGAACATTATACTAAGTGAAATAAGTCAGACAGAGAAAGACAAATACCATATGATCTCACTTATATGTGGAATCTAAAGAATACAATAAATGAATGAACTAATCAAAAACAGTCTCAGAGACATAGAGGAAAAACTGAGGGTTGCTAGATGGGAGGGGGTTAGGGATAAGGGAGAAGGTGAGGGGATTAGAAAACACAATCAGTAACCACAAGATTGCCACGGGACATGAAAGTCAATTTGGGGAATACAATCAATAATGTTGTAAAGGTTTTGTAGGGTGTCAGATGGACACTTGTCTTATTAGAGAAACCACTTCAGGGATGATGAAGATGCCTCATCATTGTGCTGTACACCTGAAGCTGAAGCTGAATAATAGTAAATGTCAACTATAATTTAATCTGTATCTATATTGATATCTATATATTCACAAGAATGGAGTACAGCATAAGGAATAGAAGGAATAGAGACAGTGGAACTGTAATAGCTGTCTGTATGTGATGTCAGAGGGGTAGTAGATTGGGGGAGGGAGGTTATCACTTTATGAGGAGTATAAATGATAAATGTCTAACTATTATAGTGCTTTGTACACATGAAACTAATAAGAAAAATCATATCAAGCATCTACTCTGATCACAATGATGATATAAAACTAGAAATCAACTACAAGGAAAAAAATCTGAAAAACACACAAACACATGGAGGCCAAATAACATGATACTAAACAATGAATAGGTTAACAATGAGATCAAGGAAGAAATCAAAAGATACCTTGAGACAAATGAAAATGACATCAACAACAAAAAAATAAAAATAAAACTCAAAATCTATGGGACACAGCAAAAGCATTCCTAAAGAGGGAAATTCATAGTGTTACAGGCCTACCTCAAGAAAGAAGAAAAGTCTCACGTAAACAATTTAATCTTACACAGAAAGGAACTAGAAAAAGAACAGCTCACAAAGCACAAAGTGAGTAGACAGAAGACAATAATAAAGATCAAAGCAGAAACGCACAAAATAGAGTCTAAATACAAATACAAAATATCAGTGAAATCAAGAGCTGATTATTCAAAAAGATGAACAAAATTGATAAGCCTTTAACCAGACTCATGAAGAAAAAATGAGGACCCAAACAAAGAAAATCAGAGATGAAAGGGGAGAAGTAAACAAATGACACCAAAGAAATACAAAAGATTATGAGAAAATATTACAAACAATTCTATGCCAACAAATTGGACAATATGCAAGAAATGGATAAATTCCTAGAAACATAGAATCTTCCAAGACTGAATCAAGAAGACACAGAAAATCTTCATGTACCAATTACTAATAATGAAATTGAATCAGTAATCAAAAAATACCCAACAAACAAAATTTCTGGACCAGATGGCTTCATAGGTGAATTTTACCAAACATTCAAATAAGAATTAAGTCCTATCCATCTCAAACTATTCCAAAAAATGCAAGTATATTCAAGGCTCCCAATCTCATTTTAAATGGCCATCATTACCCTGATTCCAAAGCCAGACAAAGAAATTACAAAAAAAGAAAATTATAGGCCAATATCCCTGATGTAGATGAAAAAATCCTGAACAAAATATTAGCAAACTGAATTCAGTAATACATTAAGAAGAGCATATACAACAGTCAAGTGGGACTTATTCCTGGGATGCAAGTTTGGTTCAATTATCCACAAATCAATTAACATGATACACCACATAAATAAAATGAAGAATAAAAATCACAATCATATCAATAGGTGCAGAAAAAGCTTTTGACAAAACCCAGCATCCTTTCATGATAAAAACTCTCAGCAAAGTGTGAGTAGAGGGAACTTACCACAACATAATAAAGGCCATAAAGGACAAACCCACAGCTAACATCGTACTCAATGGTGAAAACTAAAAGTGTTTTGCTTAAGACCAGGAATAAAACAAAGATGTCCACTTTCACCACTTTTATTCAGTATAAATATTGGAAGTCCTGTCTACAGCAATCAGACAACAAAAAGAAATAAAAAGCATTCTAATTGAAAAAGAAGTAAAACTGTCATTATTTGCAGATAGCATGAAATTCCATGTTTCCCAAAAGAATAAGACCTAGACAGACAATCAGCTCCAATGTGTCTTTTGCATCAAAAATTAATATAAGACCCGGTCTTATTTTACTATAAGACCTGGTCTTTATAATATATTATAACATAACATAATATAGTATAATACCAGATCTTACATTAATTTTTGCTCCAAAAGATGCATTAGAGCTGATTGTCCGGCTAGGTCTTATTTTCGAGGAAACAGGGTATATATAGAGAATCCTAAAGTTTCTACCAAAAAAAAACTGTTAGAACTGATAAATTAATGCAATAAAATAGGAAGATACAAAATTATTATTCACAAATCTGTTGCATTTTTATACACCAATATTGAACTATAAGAGATATTAAGAACACACTCCCATTTACAATTGCATCTAAAAGATACATAGGAATAAATTTAACCAAAGAGGTAAGAGACTTATACTTGGAAAAATATAAGACACTGAAGAAAGAAATTAAAGAAGACACAAATAAACGGAAACATATACCGTACTCATAATAGGAAGAATTGACATTATTAAAATGTCCATACTACCCAAAGCAATCTATACATTCAATGCAATCCCTATCAAAATACCAATGGCATTTTTCACAGAACTAGCACAAATAATCCCAAAATTGATATGGACCATAAAGGATCCCAGCTAGCCTCGGCAATTTTGAGAAATAACAAAGTGGGAGGTATCACGATAACTGACATCAAATTATACTACAAGACTATAGTAATCAAAACAGCATGGTCCTGGCATAAAAACAGACACATAGATCAATGGAAAAGAATAGAGACCTGAGAAATAAATCCATGCCTATATGGTCAATTAATCTATGAAAAGGAAGCAAGAATATACAATGGGGTGAAGACAGTCTATTCAATAAATCCTACTGGGAAAACTGGGCATGTGTATGCAAAAAAATGAAATGAGTCCACCTTCTTATAACATATACAATAATAAATTCAAAATGGATTAAAGACTTAAATGTAAGACCTGAAACCATAAAACTTCTAAAAGAAAACAGGCAGTAAATCCTCTGACATTGCTCTTCATGATTATTTTTTCTTAGATATATCCTATGGCAAGGGAAACAAACAAACAAAAAAATGAGGCTGCATTACACTACAGATTTTGCACAGCAAAGGAATCCATCAAAAAAAATGAAAAGACAACCTACTGAATGGGAGAAGATATTCACCAATGACACATCTGATAAGGGGTTAATATCCAAAATTTATATTAGAAATGAAAAATCTCATGCAACTAGACACCAAAACAACTAGCAATCCAATTAAAGAATGGGTAGAGGACCTGAATAGACATTTCTGCAAAGAGGACACATAGAAAGTTTTATATATATATATATATATATATATATATATATATATATATATATATATATATATGATGCTTAACATCACTAATCATCAGAGAAATACAAATTGAAGCCACAATGAGATCTCACCTCACACCTGTCAAAATGGCTATCATCAATAAATCAGCAAACAAAATAAATCATCAAACAAAACAAAAACAAACTCAGATACAGAGAACAAACTGATGGTTGCCAGATAGGAGGGTGACTGGGTAAAAAAGTTGAAAAGTTTAAGAAGTACAAATTGGTTGTTATGAAAGAGTGAAAAGGATATAAAGTACAGCATAGAGAATATAGTCAATAATATTGTATAATAATTATGTATAATGCCAGGTGGGTACTAGAGTACTCAGGGATCATTTCATAAATTATATAAATGCCTAACTAGTACTATGCTATACACCTGAAACTAATATAAAATAATATTGAATGTCACCTGTAATTGAAAATATTAAAAAAACAAAAAGGATGAGGCATGCAGAAGTCCCGTGAGCAGTAGGGTTTATCCTACAGCAGTGACAAGGTAGAGAAGCTGAGCTATGTAACCCTGAACTTCCATACTGAGATATTACTCTCAAAGTGGGATAATTTGCTTCAAGCCTTGATTTTTGACCCTGAATTTGACTAGAAACAGACACATTTTTTTTAAAGGCTTGAGAAAAAAATCATAATATCTAAGAGTTGCTGATTTTTCAACAGCAAAGACTAAAGCAAGAAGACAGTGAAATAATATATATTGAAGTTATTATAAAAACTAACAATCTGACCAGCAATTATTCTTCAGAACTGATAGTTAAATATAAAACTCATTTTCAGGATTAAAAAAAAAAATGAGATAGTTGACAGCAAATGGACCTTTTCTAAAAGAACAATTTAGTAAAAGGACATCTCAACAATATATCTCAAGAGAGAAAGACAGTGATACCAGAATGACATGAGATACAAGAAACATGAGCAAATAATACATTGGCTGCAATGTGATTGAAAATCAAAACAAATATTGTTGGTATCTAACTAATGCTTTTAATGTGTGAGGTTTAAAAATGTAAAAAATACAATATAAAACAAAATAAAAGATTAGGAGAGAAATGAAATGAGCAAACTTTTAAAAAGTTTGAGAAAGAAAAAAAAGAAAGAAATAGAGAAGTTTAGAGCAGACACCATTGAAACAGAAAATAAACATTAAAAATGGAAAAGAACAATGAAGACGAATTTTTAAAGTCTAGGAAAATAGATCAAAGAACAAAAAACTGGCCACAAGTATTAGACATGAAAACAGACCAAAAAACTACAGTAGAAATTTAAAAGAGAATATTATAAATTATTTTTTCAATAAATATAAAATTTAAATGACATTGAGATATAATTTTTACACCTATTAAATTTCCAGAATTAAGAAATCTGAAAATACAAAGTGTTGGAAGTGATATAAATGAACTGGAAGTCTTAAATCATCTTATTTTTGGTGTAAATAGATATAACTATGTTGGAAAATGATATAGAATTATCTTTAAAGTTGAATATTCACATACTCTATTGTAACAAATTTCCAGTGGCAGGTTTATGACCTAAGAAATATTTTATATATGAAATAGAACATCTACGCAAAAATGTTTATAATAGCATTGTCCATAATAAAAACAGCATCAACTAAGAAAAAATATTATCCAACAGAAAAATTAATGCGTTGTGCTACCGTGTTTCCCCGAAAATAAGACCTAACCGGAAAATAAGTCCTAGCATGATTTGTCAGGATGGCATCCCCTGAACATAAGCCCTAATGCATCTTTTGGAGTGAAAATTAATATAAGACCAGGTCTTATTTTCAGGGAAACATGGTATATGCGTGTGATGGGACTTCAAAGTAGAGAAATGAATGCACTACAGTTACATACAACATGAATGACTTTCTGATATGTAATACAGAGTAAAAATAGCTAATCTATGAGACTAGAAAAACATTTCAATTATACAGATTAAAAGTAAAAACAGTAACGTTTTACCTAGGAATATACGGAGGTTGCCAAAAACATGTATACACATTTTAAGAAAGGAAAACTGTATTAAAATTGTAATATGCAATATATACTGATAACAAAAGATGAATACAAGTCACATTTGACTTCTGCAATTACAAGACACGCTCAAAGTGGTTACCATCAGTGTCCAGACATTTCTGATTACCGCGAACTATTGCTTGAGCAACGTTCACCAAAGTGTCCACTTGTATACATTTTTGGCACCCCCTGTATATGTATGCAATAAAATTGTGTTATTCAGAAACAGCACAAGATTAAACTCAAAATTCAGGACAGTGATTATCTTTTGGGGAGCTAGGGAATAAAGAGTACTTTGAGAAATGCAATAATTCTGGTTCGTAGGTTGGGTATTGATTTTATCATACTCATTTTTAAATTATGTTCAAATACATAAATTATTTATTCTCTCTTGTATATATCAAATAGCACATCATAAATAAAAATAAACTAATTTAAAAAACAAGAAAACCAAAAGAATGTATTAGGAGTAATTGGTGGAGTGTAGATTTATTTGTTGTAACAGTAAAAAAAAATAAAATTATAAGTGAGACAGTTAAAAATAAATTAATTCTCTCGTTTAACAATTCAAAAAGGTTAAAAATTTTTTTAAATAAATACTTTTGAACCTTAACTGCTATCTTTCTTATTTTTAAAGGATGTACATAAATGAATCATTTCAAAGCTAAGAAGTAGAAGTTTGGAAAAACAAGAAATAAGATGGTAAACTTCATTTCTCATTTACTCCTTTATTCAAGTGCTACTCAAAATACTAGATAGTTTTTCTGTTCACTTCCTAGGCAATATATGCCCAGGTTGGAATTCAATTATCTGCCACTTGCATGTTATTTATAAGCAGAATATTTCTATCTCACAGAAAGCAAAACAAAATAAGCTAGAAAGCATATTGTGAAACAAAATCAAAATTTTAAAATAGCTTTCGCTTTACCCATGGCCAATCCTCCAGGACTATAGACCACATAATACTGTGTGCAGCACCAGACTGTACACAACTTAATGAGTGATCTTGCTCTCCCCATTGGAAACTGAATTTCTAGGCAGCTGTTCATCCTGAAAGCACTGTATTTCTCACAGTTGTATCACTTTTCTTCATTGTTGAATACTTGTTATCCTGTGGGTGTTATGCACATGCAATTATTCCTTTTTTTTGGCCTTTTGTTTTGAGATCACAAAGGAGAAATTCATTTAGAAACCTAAATAAAGCCTATTTTTTTCTCACTCTGAATCTCCAATTAAGATACATGCAGATAAAATTGTCTTTCCTAACTTGAGCTACTGCCGATCAAAGAGGAAAATTATTTTGTTCTTGTCATTTGTTTCCTCCTTCAGTTTTCTTATTGTGGTTCTCTTTGCTTAGATATGGTGGCTACATTTTTCCCCCCTTTGGTTGGCTCTACTACAAACCATCAGTGTCTATTCTCTTTCATTCCCACTGGGCCTATCATTTTCCTTAGCAAGTCCATCTTCATGAAACTGCTGCATCACATATTCCGTAATCCTTCTTCATATACGTAGATATGCTTTTATTTTCTGCTTCAGTGGTCTTTGTTCAGCATTAATTTAGGAGACTTTAAAGTAAAGTAGATGTTCGAGATGTTTGGTTATTTTGCTTCTTGAGTACATGATATGGTGAACCACTGTGGAAAAACCCACACTTTAGCCATAAAAAAACCAAAATCTAGTAGTGATAGAAGGTCTCATCACCAGGTAGAATTGCATGTCTACTTAAAACTAACCTAGACCTCTTACGGTTTTCTGGGAAAACAAATAACTAGCAGACTTACTTATTCCTATCTGCCCCGATGCACTATTTCAGCAAAGGATTGGCAGAACTCTGAAATTACTTTTAAGATTTGTTTTTCCATAAACTCCCATTGAAATATGGTGTTCATATTAAATAATGTTCATAGATCATAATTGTGATTATTGTAATAATAACAACCACAGTGAGCCCCGTTATCAGCATCTAATCTTTACTTATGATTCCTGAAATTGTGAGGCACTATGGGATAGAAATTAAACCCCCCAAAAAATAAAAATCAGTCTTTCTCTAAAAGAGAATCTTATAAACAATAAGAGAAAAGCACTTAGTTACCTACAAGGGAGCTCCCATAAAACTATCAACTAATTTCTTAACAGGAACTTTGCCAGACAGAGGGATTGGCAAGAAATATTTAAAGTGATGTAAAGCAAGGACCTACAACCAAGATTACTCTACTTAGCAAAGCTACCATTTAGAATAGAAGGACAGAGCTTCCCAGACAAGAAAAAGCTAAAAGAGCTCATCACCATCAAACCAGTATTACAACAAATGTTAGAGAGACTTCTTTAAAAAGGTAAAAAATATGAGTAATAAATCACAATGATTACATACATATCAATACTTTAAATGTAAATGGATCAAACGCTCCAATCCAAAGACATAGGATGGCTGAATAAGAAAAGAAAACTCTTATATATGTTGCCTACAAGACACTAACTTCAAATCGAAAGACACACACAAACTGAAAATAAAGGGGCAGAAGAAGGTAGTTCATGAAAATGGATAAAAATAACAAAAAATCTTGGGTAGCAATACTTATACCAGACAAAATAGACTTTAAATCAAAGGCTATAACAAGAGACAAACAAGGACCCAGTAATCCCACTTCTGAATATTTATCCAAAGATACCCAAAAGACTACTTTGAAGGGACATGAGCACCCATATGTTCAGCGGCATCATTTGCAATAGCCAAGATGTGGATGCAACCTTTGTGTCAATCAACGGATGAATGGATAAAAAGGTGGTACATACATACATTGGAATATTACCCAGCCATCAAAAAAGAATGAAATCTTGCCATGTGCAATAAAATAGATGGACCTAGAGGTTATTGTGCTGAGGGGAGTAAATCAAACAGAGAAAGGAAAAGTCCATATGATTTCACTTATATGTGGAACCTAAAGAACAAAATAAATGAACAAACAAAACAGAAACAGGCCCATAGATATAGAGAACATTTTGATGGTTGCCAGATGGGATGGGGTTTGGGGGTATGTGTGAAAAAGGGGAGGGGATTAAGAAGTACCAATTAGTAGTTACAAAATAGTCATGGGGATATAAAGTATAGCATAAAGTATATAGACAATTTTGTAAAGAACTATGGTGTCAGAATCACTTCGTATGTTATATAAATGTCTAATCACTGTGCTGTATATCTGAAACTAATATAATACTGTATGCCAACTGAAATTGAAAAATAAAAAAATATTTTAAAAGGTAAAAAGAAAATCAGTCACTCTCTCTTTCTACTTCACATTTTTGTCTCTACTATAGTATCTTTCCCTCTTTTCCTTCAGTTTTCCTATCTTTAAGCATGGTTTACCCAGGCAGCCTTGGCTGGGTTGAAAAACGGGTGTACATTTTTCAACCATAATTATTAATAGAGCCTCCTATCATTCTCACAAGTTTTGCAGTTTGGGGACATTACGTGATTACTTTATTTAAGGTAGGAAATTGATTCTACCTTTGTGAAACTATCCTGAAATACTACCAAATTCACAAGTTTCATTAAAACAAAAATAGCCATGAAAGATAGAGGTAAGTGGAGGAATATGAGAAAGATCATCATTGGTGACTTGGCTTCCATTTTTTAATGGAAACATGATTAAAAATATTTTCTCTTTTGCCAACCCTCACCCTGTTAGCTGTTAGGATCAGTTTTGGCTGCTTATAATAGAAACCCCAAAATATAACTGGTTTAAATACACAAGGTTATATTCTGTCAAGTAAAAAGAGGTCCAATGAAAACATCCATGTTTGATTTGCAGCTTCTATTTCATCAGAGACCAAACTCTATCTGAATAGCTTTACTAGCATGGATTCTGTCTTTGGGGTCACTTTGAGATCCAAAATGATTGCTGAAGTTCCAACTTTCACATTTTCATGGAGGCCAAGAGGAAAAAGAGGATGGAGAGCAATAAAACACATACATGCATGTGTGTATGCATACATGCAATTGTACAACTACCTCTCCCACCCTTTTATTGTGCCATTCTTGAGCTCCAATTTGACAATTTTGTTAACTTTCAGAATTTAGTCACACTTTAGAGGGAGATCACACCTGGAGAGAGAGAGAGAGACAGAGAGAGACAGAGAGAGACAGAGAGACAGAGACAGACAGAGAGAGACAGACAGAGACAGACAGAGAGAGACAGAGAGAGACAGAGAGAGATTACAAAAATTCTCTTTTAGTTGGGCAGATAGAAGGAAGTTGAGGTAGATGTTGGGAAGGTGAGTTGTATTCTGCAGCATCCCCTAACATACCACATTCCTTGAGGGTGTTTACAGTACAGGGTCAGCTCCAGACTCTCTGGGCTAAACACTTTCATGAGTTGTTTTAACTTTGTATGACTCAGTTCCCTAAATAGGAGACTATGATAACTTCACAAGGTTATTTTGCGGATTAAGAGTTAATATATGTATTCTCAGTAGTTCCTGATACGTATTATATGTTCCATAAATATGACATACTCTTTCTATTGTTATAATACGGTCACCACTTAACAAATTTACTTTTAAAGATTCCTTCTGTAACTCCCCTTGTGATTATATTTTTTATTCAATAAACTGCCCTAAATATAATAGTGAATAATCATTTTAAATTCAGATGTCTATAGTAATATTTATTAAGTTTAATAAAATCCATTAAATTCCAGTTTATTCACTTACATTGCCTCTAATTCTCAAAACTGCACAGGGCCGATAAAGATGTTTCAAAATGTCAGTATACTGAAGTTGGTGTTCAGCGGAAAGCTGGCAGGCTTTCTTCCAAAAGGTCTCATAGAGTAAAATGTATCATGTTGGTGAATTTACACTAGGTCTGGCTCTCATCCTCACAGGCTCAGGTCTTGTAAAAAATAGCACACTGCAGGGGGATTAGTCTCTCAGGTTGCCTTTCATTAACCAAATCTGCAAACTTCAATTTATAATGACAAATATAACCAGAACAGGGACTCTTAGATAACCAGACCTACACAGGAAAAATAATTTTTAACAGAATGGTGTCTGCTGAACATTGAATTTAAACACAGTACTTTTAATGCTTAAAACCATCTCCCCAAAAAGTGTCCTGTATGATGTCAGCACAGTAGTTGATGTTCATGGTACTTCACTCCCTGCTTCCTGCACAATACCTGGGTATACATGGCTGTGGGCTTTCCTTGCTTATCAGGTCTTGTTTTGACAGTTTCTTTCCTTAGATGCTCAGTGAATTCAAACAGGTTTTAAGCAAGGCTTGTGTGTCTAGGAGCCTTTGTGCCTTCCACTGCGTATACCTGCCAAGTTGTATTTTGTGTGATATGAAAGTCCACCCCTTCCCTGGTTCATGGAGTTCCTTCCCACAATACACAAACCACCCCAGCTCAAGTCACACTTACCCGCCATTACACGGGTGAGAGCCAAGGCTAACTACAATTTGCCAAAATTTAAACAACAACAAGTAAAAGATCTGGCATTAAACCAGTTCTGCCTGATGCCATGCTCTCTCTGTCTCTCTCTGTCTCTCTCTGTCTCTCTCTGTCTCTCTCTGTCTCTCTCTGTCTCTCTCTGTCTCTCTCTGTCTCTCTCTGTCTCTCTCTCTCTCTCTCTCTCTCTCTAATTAAAGTTTATTGGGGTACCAATGGTTAGTAAAGTTACATAGGTTTCAGGTGTACAATTCTGTAATACATTATCTATACATCAGATTGTGTGTTCACCAACCAAAGTCAGTTCGCCTTCTGCCCTTTCCCTTATACCATGTATCTGCTAGAAAGTCTTTTAAATATTTTCCTTCACTGCTGTTTATTGCTTAATATCTATCCATGCTATACAACACCCAAAGTTTTGTCATTTAACATATAGTATTTATCTGTCTGGAGGGAAACAGCAAAACATAAATGCACAATTGGCAAAAGCGTGAAATAGACTGAATGAATTATGCAGTGAACACTCATAGATAGATGTTTTACAGAGGGGAAATATAGTTTTTACAGCAATGTTTGGTGAGAGACAGCATTCCCTAAGGACAGTCACCTCCATCATCATTGCTCCTTGGTTCTCTCCCTACTGCCGGTTTCAAAAAGCCTAGTCAACAGCAGCAGGCCTTCTTCTTGTCTTTGCTGTAACAGCAGCTTTGCATTGTGGTGAGCCAGGTGGTTGCACTAAGATAACGCAATCCATGTTCATACAACAATAGGAGAATCAGGCATGATTGAAAATATGGACAGTCCAATTTGTCACAACTCAGTACAATTGTCTCAGACTGGTATTTAAGCAGCAGGACTGTCATAATGAAGATTCTACTTCTTGTGGGGCCATGTAGGCACATTTTACTGAATAAAATCAACAACTGTTGTAGGCACATTTAATTACATCATAATCAGCTAGACTTCGAATATAGTCCCTCGTTTGGAAACATGATCTATATGGGGTCGAAGGTAAAGGCAAGTCCATAGGACCAAGGAATCAGTGTTTTAGATATCGAAAGTCCCTAAAAGACTGCCTAACCCAGACTTCTGTGCAAGTAGCATATTTTTCTCCAAAGTTCATAATAAAGAATCACTCATTTCTTTCTCCAACACAATCAATAACAAGGAATTAAAACAAAGAATAATCCCATTCTTTCTAAGAGTATAACCAGTAGCATATTCTTTATGTAAAGGCAAAATTTGTTTGGAACGCACATAATAGGGCATCTATGTATGATAGTCGTTTGGATATTCTAACATAGTGAGGTGCCGTTATTATGGATTCCCTTCTCTAGGAATATTTCCAACCATCCCTCATGTGACAATTTTGAATTCCTTTGCCTTCCCTAGATGTATTCCAGCTTATCAAAGCCTTTCTTGAAATATTTCAGCTAAAGTTAAATACATAACTCAAGGTGTTATTTCCCTTATATCTGGTGGGACTCATCATGAGCGTGGTGTATCTGTAAACAGCAGATAATATTTATTGGCCATCCTGAGCTTAGAGTCAAATGGATCTCTGAGAATAATGACAATAACTAACTTGTTGATTGCTTCCTCTATTTGGGGCACTATCTTTAGTAATTCTATGAGTTATACAGTACTAGTATTAGACCCATTGCACAGATCAAAGAACTAAGCCACAAAAACAAAACAGAACAAACAAACGAAAAACTCACTAAAGTTAAACCTGCTGTGAAGTGATGGAATTCAATTTGAATTTTGGCACTCTGATGCGAGAGACCCTGCTATTAACTATTAATATAGACCAGTGGTTGTCAAAGGGTAGGCTCTGGTCCAGCATCATTAAAATCATCTAGGAATTTGGCAGAAACATGAAGCATCAGGCCCCATTCCAGATCTACTTAATCAGTAACTCTGGGGGTACACTGATGCAAACTATAAAACCAAGCCCATACGGCAATTCTGGGGTATGTTCACATGTGAGAGCCACTGCTTTATACAACATCCTTCCAGCTTCTTAAAAATGTACGGTTCACATGATGTACAATTGAGAAGACTAGAAACAGGGCTCCTGAACAATGTGAGGTAGTGTTCATGCAAGCTGTGGACCAGAGAGGCTCAGAAAGCCACCCACAGTAATACTGACCAACTACAGGTTTGTAAAGAACACCTGCCAGGAGTCTACCATCACTCCTTATTCTAAAACGGTGTGTCAATATAAAAAGTTTATCTTTGATTGCTAGTGTTCAATATCTTTGAGAAACTATCTGGGCCTCCTGAACAGCAAGACTGAACCACTACCCTCCCCCCAGGCACTGTTGGTACTAAAGCTGAGATTTGTCTGTTTACTGAGAATTAACAGATTTCTTATTTATCTTTCAATGCCTATTTTCTCAGTGAACATAAAAATCCAGTCTGTAATTCCATGACTGAATTTGAATCTCCAAAAACTCATGGATGAAAAATGGATTACTTGTGCTAGGCATAGTGATAATAAAAATGAATGCATTTTCTTGAACTACTTAAAGAAATATCTTATTGAATGAAGTCAAGGTCATTAGCATTGCTTGAGTAAAATAGCTATGGTACTTCTAAGAGACTATTTCTCAATCAATCACTGTGATTATTGGGTTATAATTCTTTGTTGTTTATATGAAATTACAATATGTGGCTATCCGTCCCAGAAACAATGAAGTAATAACCGTCAACAGCCAATTACAATTTATGGTTGCCATAGGTGCAGAACCAGTCCAAATATAGCTAGTGTACGAACTGGTCCTATTTTTAATAAGTCTCACCAAGACTTACGTGCACCTGCCACACTGCTGCCTGTGGCAAGAATAAAAGTCAACTGGCAATTCTTATTATCATACTTTTTGGTCATTTGTTTGCTTAAAATTACTTAGTCCAAAAAATATCCCCAGGAAGGGTGAATGTAGTTTACTGTTTACTTGTAATGATGGGGAAACATGCAGAATTAGAGTTCCATGTACCTGTAAGATACACCAATAATCCCAATTATTTTTAAGTATTCTCCCAAATGTACATTGTGAGGTGGCAGCTGTGGTTATTAAAAGTAACACTTAGTTTGGAATAAGGAAACCTAGGTTATTTGCTACATGCTGCCTGTGTGACCTTGGCAACTCATCCCAACGTCTCTGAGCTTTATTGCCTTCTATGGAAACAGTAATATTAATGCTCTCTTTACCTCACAGGACTCATATGAAGATTCCTTGAAATTTATAGAGAAAAGCTTGTATAAAGGTAAAACTCAGCTTAAAAGCTTGTAAATTATTTTAATAAAATTACTAATTTATTCATCTTTCTTCCTCTGTATTCATTTTCATGCTCCCTGAAATATTGGGAGAATATTTGAATTTTTCTTTGTCTTTATTTTAGAATGCTGTTTTCTTTTTCATACTGCAGAAAATAAAAAGAATACTCAGATGACCAAAAATCATCATACTTTCGATTTATGGGGTGCTTCTATTTTATAACATCTTAGAGATTAGGAAAAGAAAATTAACACTCAACTGAGGCATATTTATAAGCAATTTTAAATAAGAGTATGTCTTTGCTGGTAATAGAATCAGGGAACCAAAGATAAAAAAAATATATATTGCTGATAAGGATTTGCAAGTGGGTGTCAAATTGCATGGGCCAGGGTATGCTTTATGATGAAGAAGCTTTCGATACAGAATTAAAAGTGAGGAAAAGTCAATTTCCTTTTCTTATATGAAACTGTGTTTTATCTCTCTATTTATATAAAAAGATAAGAATAGTAAGAAAAATATAAATTTTCTATCATTCTATATTGTCTCCATCACTAGACCTTGCACTTAACTGAATTTCTACAATAGCAATATAAAAAATAAATAAATAAACCTCCAATTTGAATGGACTCTTATCTGACTGATAAATATCTCCATGTGCCTGTCTTTTTGCAAGAATGTTCCTAAACCATAGTTGGTTTAAACAAGAAAAGAAATAATGAAATATACTTCATCCGTTCAAATGCAATTCCTTCCAGCATCAGAGTTTCAGTCTTTTCATTTTCTTCAAATCATACACTTCTCACCTCATTTTTACATAGATAAAGACATTAACCTTTCCTTTCATGACACTCTTATTATCAGTATTATCTAAAATTCTTTTTCTGAACATCAATTGTGTAAATGGAAAAGGAACTTCCAGTAAAGAAAGGGTAACTCTCTTTAGGGAGCTGACAATATAATGAAATGTTGTTTGTATTAAAAGTGCAATTCTAGCTGAGGTTTTATTTTTTAAATACCTAATAATCCAAATTATCACAAAGTCGAATCTACTCCCTGGTGGTGTATTAGAAAGCTGTATTCACAAGGGCACTAAGTAAGTGACTATTCAGTAAGTTTCAACTCAGCATAGGGCCAAAATTCTGTTTTTTAACTTACTTAATATTTTCTTGTGCTGAGAAAGAAGTATAATTTGAACAATTGTAAATTAAAAAGGCAAACCATATCTGTTGTATTATTTAATTTAAAAGAAAGTTATGGCCTATCCATCCACATGTTAAAGGTGATTGTGTGACCAGCAATCTTTTATGGAGACTAACTTATTACATAATAATTTTGAATCTGGGTACTTATAGAAATAAAGCACATATTTTCCACAATTTCCACAAGTAACAATAGAGTAGAAAAATAATGTTGAATGCAATTTTTGCTGGAGAAGTCAAGCCTGAGTCTGCAAAGACAGATGAAGAACACAACAAGAAACAACACAGATAAGGCAGCATGTGTTGGCTACACAGCAAATAAGTCACTTGCTGCCTGAAAAGAAGTGACTGAAATGAGGAGTTGAACTTCATCATTGGAAAATTATTTTTGTACCTGTCACTTTTTGGTTGGTTTGTTCCTCTAGCAAAAATAATTGCTTCAGGTAAATTTGGGGAAAGAAGAGTCACATCTGAGGATCAGTGGAGGTAGTACAGAGGGTGTCAGTGAGGTTGATCTGAAATGTTAGCTTTTTTCAACATCCAACTGCCATCTCCCAGTTCCCGGAATCATGTTTCACCTCCTCGTTGTCTAAGGCTTTTCACTGTGTAATGCTGAACTGGGATCTCATTAAAAACAGGGAGATCATAAAATGTTCTGGTTAAGATCCTTAAGATGGTTATAGGTTTAAATTTCTGATATGCCCTTACTAGCACTTAAACTACTTAACTGGGATTTTTTTTTTTTTTTCATCTATAAAATTTGGCTATCAATCCCAAGTGGGGTTCACGTGGAATAGCGCATAAGTAAAAATAGCCCTGTCACTGACAGGCATGCAGAAGTGACTTTCCAAAAGGAAGAAATGGTCACCGGTATCGAAGTCGGAAAAGAGGCCAAGTAAAGTGTATACTAAAGGCCACGTTCATTATTGTGGAAGTTAGAGATACGGAAACCATTGGGGATATCAGGAACTCTGGCAGTCACGATTTGAGAAAAGTGAGGGTAAATATAAAACCTAAAATGGGGTAGATTTAAGAGTGTACACACCTAGAATGTGGTGCTGGAGATGGTGAGTCTCAAAGGGACAAGAGTTTTAAAAGCAGGATGAGGATACTGATGGTCTAGAAGTGGTACCTAGAAGTAGAACTCATTGACAAGCCTAGCTCTAGACTCTGAGCTAGATGAAATGTTTTGTTGAAAACATAGTTCACTTGAGAGGACTACGGGGGAATTAATATCCTCAAACAGAATGAGGACTCAGGTAAGGCAAGGAGCAACAGAACATCTGACAAGCATGCTAGCGTATAAGAGCGATTGCGGAAGAAGTGAAGTTCCACAGGGCACTACAGCATGGAGGGAAGTGAAGAACGGGAATGTGAGTCAAGACAAGAAGACCAGAGCCAGCATTATTGTCTTCATCGGTCAGCGGGAGGTAGAAGGAGGCCAGAGACATATCTTGGGTCTTGACCATTAATGTCCAATGTGCCAGTCAGGTCCCGGGCCTAATGCAGGGGCATTTTGCTTCACTTGACTTGACTTTATGTCACATTGAGGAATAATCATAACAAATCAATATGCTTATTTTTGTGAAATAGGGTTTCTTGTTGATTATTAGGTCACTGGTGTGTCCTCCTAAAAACGTAACCTGTGTTTTGTTTTCTATGCTGCGTTAGCAAGAAGGATACCTTAGAGTTCCCTGCTTTTTCCTCTGCATGTCTTACCTGTGAAGCATAAATTTTTCTTCCTTACTGTCCTCTCCCAGAAAGAAGTTGAATTGTTTTGATTCTTTTAAGATTTCATCACATCCTTATCCCCAGGGAGAACAATGCTATTTTTGTGTCTCTAAGCAGTATTTCTCAAAATGTGGCCCTTAGACAATATACATCTAATTCTAGAGAAGTCATTCAAATATACATTCTTGAGCTCCACTTCAGACCCATCAAATCAGAATTCCAATAAGGAAACGGAGATTCTTCCTTTGTGATCATTTTGACTGATATTTGAGAAGCACTTTTTACAATTCTGGGACTCCCTTCAAGACAATCCTAACTAACATCTCCATGACAAGGAGTTAAAAAACAAAAAACAAAAAACAAAACAAAACAAAAAATCCTCTTTGAGTTCAGGAGGTGTACTTAAAGCTTCTGGACTCCAGGAGAATATGCACCACACCTCCAGGACTGGGACGTGATCCCACGTTGAGATTTCCAAATGGGCAGAAGTGAGATACCCAGTTCTAGCACCGGATCCCGAGGGAAGTGAGGCCTTGGATGATAGTGAATATGCATGACTGAAAATATTTGTGGCCTGAGCAATCCGGAAAATGGGGAAGCAGTGAAAGCAGAGCACTAAAGGAACATCCCTGCTGGACGTCCTGTGGGTCCAAGCACCAAGCAGCTGTGACATGACTGCAGCAGGAATCAGCTGGGTCAGATGAACAGGGGAGGCCCACATTCCATGTGGTGGCAAGGGCCACAAGGAACAAGGACAGCAATGTCAACAGTGAGCTGACCCAGGAGCTCGCCCACTTGGGAGCAGCTCCTGGGTTTCAGAAGACTCATGACATGATCTGATGGAGCCAAGGACTCCAAGCAAGAAATGGTTTGGGTACCATTTTCAAGTCAGGGTCTTGGGATCTTAAGCAAGTTTCAATTTAACTTGAAATATTTTGGAGAGCAGTTGCTCCGGGTTACTTTTTTAAAAACCTAAATGGGAAATCGGATGTTAAATGAGAAAATGAAATAGTAATTAGTGAGATGAGAGAAATTATTATATGTAGTTGAGTCAAAAATTTTAGAGAAAAATATATCAAGAAAGGTTTTTAATAATGTCAAATACTCCTGACACGTCAAGGGAAATAAATTCAGGAAATAAAAGGCTGCTGGGATGTTCTGTACCCTTAAGAGAGCAATTTACTAAGCCGGTTAGTGAAACAAAATGATCAAAGTAGAAGTTAGTAAAGAAATAAAAACACCTTCTTTTAAATGAACATGATGGAAGAAAACAGAGGAACATGTTAGTAGCCTGAAGAGAAGGATATGATAAATTTGATAAACGTAAGTAAGTCTGTCTTTCTTCTATTTTACCAAAATAAAATGTGGTTTATAAATACTATTTTCAATTTCTCAATGCATATTCGCTCCACAATCCATATCAATCAAGCTCTCTTGCCAGATTAATTTAGAACATTTTGTCAGGATCGTGAATGACTCTATTTTTCCAAATCTAACAGCCCCTTCTCTGTTCTTTGACCTCACAGTTGCATGCAATACAAATGACCTCTTTGCTTTATTGGAACACTTTCTTCACACAACTGTCAGGAAAGGGGTTTTCTCTTCTCTCACCAGCTGCCTTCTCCACAATCTCCTTCGCTGACTCTTCCTTTTCTGCTTGGCGTCTAAATGTGAACACAGCCCCAGGTTTTGTCCTGACCATTCTTTTTTCTTGACTACTCTGCAGAACGCCACACTGATCCATTTAACTTCATACTTAACCATCTCTGCATTGCCATCCAATATGGCTCTGAATATTAATATACTCAGAAAAGAGTTTCTTATATATGGCCTCCCTCTATCAGCCAAGCCTCTTAAATCTGTCCTTTTCCAAGTATGCTCCAACTTGTAACCAGCACCAGTATAGCAGGGTAGATTGAGGAAAGAACAACACTTCTGAGGATTCCTGCACTTTGCCTTTCTCCCCACCAATCACCTGATACAGTCTTCAGTCAAATCTTGCCAATCTTCTCCTGCCCCCAATCCTATATTTGATTAGTGGCTTTCTATTCCCACACCTTCCACTATAGTGCAAAATACCATGACCTTTTGTCCACGGACTCCTGACGTCCCTCTCTTCTCTATTTCACTAGGTGCCCTACAATAAGTTAATAAACAGATAATCTATAGAGCATATAATTTGTGCAATACCCTGTTGAGGACACTTTTATACACATGAATTAATTTGCTTTTTTTAAATCATGAAAGTACTGACAGTATTCCCATTTAGAGATGAACAAACTGAAGTGTACAGTCACACAACTAGGAGTTATGTCTATTCTGTGCAGAGCAGCCAGAGGGATCTCTTTTAAAATTATAGGACAGATAATATCAGTAGCCTGTTTAGATCTTCTAGTAGATTATCAGTGACATAGAATAAAATCTAGGCTCTGCACACTGCCTCATAAAGTCCTGTGTGATCCCACTCCCTTTGCATTGATTTCAAATTGTACACTGCTTCTTACCTAATCTGATTCAGCCATGACTCCATGAATTCTCCAAGCTTGTAACTATACTCAGAGCCTTTACATAGCTTTTCCTTCTCCTTGGAACCTTCTGTACTTGCCCAGTCATCCGTGACTGGTGTTACATATCATCAGGACTTGGCTTTATATTCACCTAAAATAAAGCTTTACTTTTTCTGAGACCCATCCTGTCCCTCTCCACGTATTATCTGAACATAAATAAGCCCAATAAGGAAAAAAATTTTGTTTATCTTATTCACTGTTGGATCTGGGGCACGTAGAAGAATAACTGGCATGTGGTAAACACTCAGTGAATAGTTTTTGAAGAAATGAATGGATGAATTATTCTAGTTGTTGTTGTTTTTTTTCCTCATAAAGACTAACTTTTCTTGTTTATGTTCCAACTGTACCCCCATTTAGAATGTGCACACAATGGAAGCAAGTCTCTCTTACCTTTTCATCCCCACTAACTAATAATTTCCTAAGTATAAAAATCATTAAGAGGATTATAAACACTTTTGAAAAACTAATGTATTAAAACATGGCAAAGGAAATGAAGATTTGCTAAGCATCAGGGAAATCCAGATGATATTAGACTAATAACTAGACTATAACCTGAGTTCAATCATAGAGGTGTGATTACATTTTCCAGCCATGTTTGGCAAACCATGAATTATAATAATAAAATTGGACTATGACTATTTTCCAGGCTTGATAGGAATTGTGCAGGATCTAAATGGAAGGGAAAAAAATGAAGTATTGGTGAATAGTTTGATGAAACGTATGACCATGAGATTCAGACTGAATCAAAGTTTCATTCATCATTAAAGTTATGCAGAGGGCAGGCCTGCTGAGCTGAAAAAGGGATTCAATGAGACCGATTTTTAGGAAAGCTATAAACGGCAGTCATTAGGAAGGATGTCATTAAACTTGACTCTCTGAAACCTGAATATGTGGATAGAATTCATAGGCACTAATAAACTCTCAGTTGTGTTACATTTTAGATATAAACTTTATTTCATTTTGAAAGAGAGTAGATATTTTCTTAGATTCTCAAAGGGATTGTGGCATTGCCTTAGTTAGGATTGAAAAACATAATTGTCCATTTATGAATGATGGATAATGGGCTACACATGAAAATAATTGAGACACTCTATTGAAGGAAAGTAGGAAAAGAGGGAAAATTAGAGATTATTTAATCTGATGTATTTCCTTTACATGAGGATATTGATACATATAAAAAGTAAAATTGTTGGACAAATATTTAATATCAAGTTGTGATATATTATGTGTGAATTAACATTTGCGACAAAATGAATGTAATGTCAATGCAAATAACCATAATGTGTAAATCAGAAAAATTTGAACAAAATAAAGTGATATTGTCATTATAATAAGAATCACTTAGCTACTAGGAGAATCTGTCCAGGTTTTTGCTTGCACAAATTGGAAATATTATTTAAAAAAAAAAAGACTGAAATAATGAAGATACTGAAAAAATGTCATGAGCTGGACAGGTTGACCAGATCTTGAACCATAAAATACAAATTTCCACATATCCTAGCAACTTTAATAAATGGTAGCAACAAAATTCCAAGAAAGTCTCAGGTAAAAGCTTAAGAGAATAAAGAAAGTAAATATATATTTTTTTAATTTCTAATAGGTCCTGCCTGATAAGTTGATTAAGAGTCAATAATGTTTAGATGGTTAAAAATTCTAAGTATGGAAGCTGAACAATAATGAATGTCAACTACAAGTTTATATATATATATATATATATATATATATATATATATATATATATATATATTTACAAGAAGCGGAGTACAGCATTAGGAATAGAGACAGTGGAGATGTAATGGCTGTGTGCCATGTTAAAGGGATAGTGGATGGGGGGAGGGGGGTTGACAAAGTGTGAGGGATACAAACGATAAACGTCTAAGTATTACTTTGTTTTGTGCACCTGAAACTAATCAAAAATAATAATAATTATAAAATAAATAAATAAATAAATAAAATTCTAAGTATGAATTTGTGGACTAAAGTCTTATTGGTATATTCAACAACAAAACATTTTTAAGTTTTTAAAGAAATTTTAATAGTGACAAATTTTGTACTTCTTTAAAGCAGGCATAAAAAGCATACCTACCAAATACCAGACATTTTTCTAAGCTAGGGGTTGGCAAGCTATTGACTATGACAAAGTGGATCCCAGTGTCTGTTTTTCAGTTTGTTTGTTTTCTTGTTTTAGTTTCAGGTGTACAAATGTCTGTTACCGATGTATGTTTTTGTATGATCCTTGAGCTAAGAATGGTTTTTGCATGTTGAAAGGGTTGTAAAGAAGAATACAGGTAGGAAGGAAGAGAAGGATGGGGCAGGATGAGTGGGAAAAGGAAGAGATGGAAAAAAGGACAAAATGAAAAAGAAGGAATATGCAACACAGAAGTCATATATGTGGACCCCAAAGCCTAAATATTTACTATTCGGCCTTTACAGAAAAATTGTGCCTACTCATGATCTAGGCATTTAAATAAAGAATTATTTAGGATAATAATATGCTTTGTTTAAATAATGCTAAAAAAGTTGTTCAAGTATTGAAGGATTTATATTGCATCCTGAAGAATAATGTTGTAATTTTTTTTTTTTTTACATTAAAAGTTTTATAGTCCTTCAATATTCCTATACTTCTCTGAAAATTACAAATTAGGAATATCACATTATTTTGATCAGGGCAAAGGTACTGCAAAGTGATTTACACTGGGGATCAAATATATTGGAGCTTGAAATCAAACTCTAGAATTTAGACAAGTGAACTAACTGCCCAGAATATGGTCATTCCCTGAGTATATCCCTCATCAACTGACCGAAGTGGAGGATGATAGGGAAAAGGGAAGTAGCGACCACACTGAGCCAGAGGCTATTAACCAAAGAGACCTATACCACAACTGCAAAGAGACTGGACTATGGTGAAACTGGATAACCTGGAAGCCAGCACATGGGAAGTACGTATTCCAAGGAATTTGAATTTGATTCTACAAATGTAAGAAAGTTACTAAAGATTTTTAAATTATTGTCTTGAATATCTTGTTTAATTATCATAGTGTTATAATAAACAGTCAAAGATCCTAAGTTTATTATTTAATATTCTCTAAAAAAAGGAAGTGCTTAGCTATATAGGTTTGCTGATGTCTATGTAGCTCTGATAGCTAATTAGAGGGTTCTAAACACTGGCTCCACAATAAAATCACCTGGAGAGTTTTTAAATATGTATTTTTTGGGGGGTTGATAGGATCCAGGAAAATTTTTTTTAACTCTTCATGTATGTAAAGGCATGGTTGAGAATGAATAATTACTGTACAAATCATATGTGTATTATAATTATACCTATATCAGTAGACAGGAGTTATTGTATACATTATTCTATAAAAATTGAAAATTGATTGTTACTTACAAATGAGCTTATATTGACTATTAATATATGAGCAATTTGGAATTCAAAACAAGCCTTGGGCAAATACAAAATAGCTAAGATAACTACAAAGTTCAGAAATCAGAGATGATAATTCATAAAGACTCACAGAATCTAACATGAAGAGCATGAATTAGAAGTTAGGGGTTTTAAGTTTTAAAATGAAATTTGCTACTCTGATTTGGGAAGACTATGCTTATTTTAGTAGTATTGTCAGTAAAATAAGGCAGCTTAACTAAATTCTGTTTGTTTCCCTTTGACCACTAATATTCTCCTAAAAAGCAACATGAGCTCCCAATAAGTCATCCTTTGGTCTTGATGGTCTGGCCTTTCATGATTTCTGTACACTGACAACAACTCCCAGAAAAAGAAATTAAGGCAACAATCTCATTTGTAATTGCATCAAAAAGAATAAAATAGTTGGGAATAAATTTAACCAAGGAGGTAAAAAATTCGTACACTGAAAACTGATACATTGATGAATGAAACTGAACACACAAATAGATAGCAAGATATTTCATGTTCATGGATTGGAGGAATTAATGTTGTTAAAATCTTCATAATACCCAAAGCAATCCACTGATTCAATGTAATTCCTATCAAAATTCCAACTATATTTTTCACCGAAATAGGACAATCCTAAAATTTGTATGGAATCTCAAAGACCCGAGTAACCAAAGCAATACTGAGATATGAGAACAGAGCTAGAGGCATTATGCCTTCCAATTTCACGCTATGTTACAAAGCTATAATCAACAAAACAGTTACGGTACTAGAATAAAAAACAGACACATAGATCAAACAGAACAGAGCACCCAGGAATAAACTCAAGCATTATTTGGTCAATTCATTTACAACAAACAAAACAAGAACATAAAATGGAAAAAAGAGAGTCTCTTCAATAAATGCTGCTGGGAAAACTGGACAGCCTTGTGCAAAAGAATGAAACTGGACCCTTATAATTATCCATATGTAAAAATCTACTCAAAATGGATTAAAGACTTGAACTTTGGAGACAAAACTGTAAAAACTGCTTGAGAAAAACCTTAACGGGTAAGCAACTTGACATTTGTCTCAACAATAATATATATATATATATATATATATTTTTTTGGATTTGATACCAAAAGCAAAAATAAACAAGTGGGACTACATCAAACTATTAATAAAAAGCTCCTGCACAACAAAGGAAACCATCAATAAGATAAAAATGTAACTGACAGAATAAGAGAAAATATTTGCAAATCATATCTGATAAAGGGTTAATATCCAAAATAGATATAAAGATCCAAAAATATATAAAGATCTCTTAAAACTCAACAGCAAAAAACAAAATTGATTAAAAATGGGCAGAGGGACTCAATTGACATTTTTCCAAAGAGGAATACAAATGGTCAATAGATCCATTAAAAGGTGCTCAACATCACTAATCATTAGGCAAATGCAAATCAAAAGAAAATGAGATATCATCCATTAGAATAGCTATCAAAAGGCATAAATGTTGGCAACAAAGTGAAGAAAAGGGAACCATTGTGCACTTTTTGGTGGGATTGTAAATTAGTGAAGCCACAATGGTAAACAGTATGAATGTTTCTCGAAAAATTAAAGCAGGAATTACCATATGATGCAGGAATCACATGTCTGGGTATATATCTGAAGAAAATGAAAACAAAAGAGATGAAAAGAGACTCTGTACTCCCACGTTCACTGCAACATACTCGCAATGGCCAGGATGTGCAACTAAGTGTTCAACAGATAAATGGATAAAGATGCTCTAAGGTGAATTAGGTCTTAGGATCTAATGTCAAACATAGTGGCTATAGTTGACAACACTGTATTATATAACTGACATTTAATGAGTAGAACTTAAAGGGTCTCACCAAAAGAAAAGATAAATATGGTGATGCATTTGTTAATTAACTAGATGATAGGAATCATTTTACTATCTCTCTCTCTCTCTCTCTCTCTCTACCTACCTACCTACCTACCTATCTATCAATCATCTATCTATCTATCTATATATCAAATCACCAAGAGGTATGGTTTAAGTATTTTATGATTTCATTTGTCACTTAAACCTCTAAAAGGAAAAACTGAAAACAAAAAACAATCAATCTGATTGGATTTCCCTGGAGTCACTAGTTCCCCCGACATCATTACATATGATGGCTGGTTTTTGTTGCTTGCTTATTTGTTTTGTTTTTTCTTCTCAACTCCATGTATCAGAAAGCCCAGTGTGGTAGAAACATTTCCTACTTTCCCTGACTTATAGACAGTTTGCCCTCTCTCCCACCTGGTTTCCAAGCGGTACCACCCTCAATGTCTTCTTGGTGCAGTAACTGATGGACCAATTGGTCCTGCCCCATCATTCACTGAATGTACCGCATATAACTCACTGCCATTCTTGCCAACACTATGTCTTTCATCATTCCTGATGTCAGCATCCAGAAGAACAATCTACTCAATATCAATACTCTGAACTTTCAATTCCTTGACCTTATATCCAGAGATCTTTTTCTCTCTTTCAGTCTCAACTCAGTGACTAAATGACTTATTCATTATCTTTATCAATAACTAAATTTTAGCATTATCAATAACTAGATAAAATAATCTCAATTACATTCATGCAATTCTCAAGTGAGTGCCTCTTAGTTTTGTTCCCTTAGGATAGGAATTCAAGCCTCCCAAAGATTTACTCTTAGAACTTTCCTTAATTGAGTCTACCCTCTCTTACACTGTCCAGACTTCCCCCCTGAAATGACTTCACTTATTAAACTATTCAGATTTCACAATTATTCCCTAACATGAAGCTTCAAATTTGTCTGTATTTCTCCCCCAGTCATTCTCACTTGGCGACACCTCAACTCCGGTTCAGTCCAGCTGTCTTTCTACATTGTGCCTACATGTCCACAAGTGATTAGAGAACACAAGGAATCTTGCTGGCTGATTTTAATATGCATTTACCTCCAAAACTGTCAACTAAGCCCCCAGAACTCAGCAATTTTATGCTGTTTTCCTGGCCAATTACCCTCCTCTTCTCCAAGGTGATTGTTTCATAGCTTCTTTCTCACGTGCAAACCTAACATATTCATCCTTCCCTCTCTTAGTCTGTTGATTTAAAAAATATATATATTTTCAGTGCAACTTAACTTATATTCTTTGTTTCCCTTAATATAATGTTGGATAAATTTTCCCTGTTCCTACTTAAATCCCACCCTGCATTTGTGTCATCTTACTCCTCCCACCTAAAAACAAAGACTTTGCTCCTATATTTTTCCCTCCTTGTTATTAATTTTTCCTTTTTCTGCTGTAATACTCCCACCAAGTATCTCCCATTTAAAAAAAAAAAAAATCCTTGGCCTCATAATTTACTACAGATGGTACCAAAGCCTGATTTCATTTTTGTGTGAAGAGTAACATTCCTTACGAAATATATATGTCTTGCTAACAATCCTACAGTTTTAGATCCCACTGTCTTCTTAACTGCCCCAATTAGACTTTCATCAGGACCATTCCACAGAAATCCGTCTTGTCAAGATCTCCAGTGACCTTCGTTAGTTAATGACTTGACACACTTACCAACTATGCCTTCTTAAAATATTTCTCCCCTATTCTGGTTTTGTGCCTATCACACAGACTTCTCCTTGTCAGTCTTCTCCGTGGCCTCCTCCCTTTCTTGGACCTTTAAATATCAGACTATTCTAGGGTTCCATGTTTAGTCACCTTCTCTTTCTCCTCTATTTCTCCATTTACCTCTCCAAGTCCCACATTTAAAAATATCATTTCAATGCATATTTGATGAATGAATGAGTAGACAAATTAATATAAAATTATGATAGAATTAATCAAAACATCCCTTTTATGTCTTTGCCGTAGGTTATCTGAGCAAGAAAGGCTAGTTCAAGAAGTTCTGAATGAATAATTCAGAAATCAATGTTCAACACTTAGGAGTCAAATGATAATATACATATAATCTTCACTCCCAAGCTGGAAGTCATCTCTATTTGTGTATGAAACTATCTACTTGACATTTCTGCTTGAAAGCTTAACAGACGTCTTCAACTTATCAAATTTAAAATAGAACTCTTGACTCCATGTCTTTTCTTTACCATATAACGTCAAAAAATAAAACAAACCTGCCTCACCTACACTCTTCACCATCTAGATAAATGGTATGATCATTTCATCAGGCCAAATGTCTAGGAAACATTCCTGCTTTCCTTCTCTCATTCCCATTCAAGTAGCTCTGTTAGCAAAATAGAGGCAAATTTGAGCACTTGTCCCAACTTCTACAGCTTCTAGCTGAAGTTTCTCACTTTACCCTAACGCATTTCATACTGACTCTTGGACAGATTTTATAGGTTCCTCACTAGACCTTCTGCTCCAACTCCTATGGTCTGTTCTTAACACAGTCACAAAAATATTTTAAATGTGTAGACCACATCACTACCCTGTTCAAAATCTTCCCATTGCTTACAAAACAATATCTGAAATTCTAATCAAGTTAGAGCAAACTGTGCTTGCTCTGGTTCCATTTATTTTTAACTGTATAATATAACAAACCAATCTTCATTCTCATGATTTCAGCCACACTGGCTTTTTCACTATCACTTAAATACACTAAGTTCACTTCCACCTCAAAACTTTGCACATGTTTTTTGTTTGTTTGTTTGTTTTTCTGTCTGATACTGTATTTCTTCCTCAATGTCACCTCTTCAGAGGAGCACTCAGGGAGAACCTTGTATAAAATTTTTTGCCCAGGATTACTCTTTTTATTTCTATTACCTTGCTTTGTACCATATTTATATGTTACCTTTATAATTGTATCATCACATAGATCAAAATTGGCTTTGTTGTTATTGATTTATTGCCTGTCTTCTCCACTAGCACATAAATTCAGTAACTTATTTACAGCTATATCCCCAGTATTTAAATCAGTGCCTGGCATAGAGGATATTTTCAATCAATACTTTTGAAAGGAACATTGACATAAACTTGGGGCTCACTCCAGGCTTCTGGCTAGAATTTCAGGTAGCAAGACTTAGAGATGTTGCCTGGCTAGTTTTTAAATCTTAATTATTTAAGATTGCAGCTTAGGGTTACACTAAGAACATAATCAATCTCTCGTATAAAGCTTGATGCGTTTCTGATACTATGGATAAATAATCCTGAGACTGTTAATATATTAGGTAGATTGTTGTATTCTCTGGACATTGAAACACTGGTTGAGTATAAAATATAATGATTTGTCATTATGTAGTAAATCAGTAACTTTCAAACTCTTTTGATTCTAATCCATATGCAAAAATATATTTTACCAGTACACAATAATTTATGCATGAGCTTGCATGAGCAAACATGATTAACATGTGGGTTCAGCAAACACTGATTCTTTCTATGTGTAATGTATTTTCCACCTTTTCTACTTTATTTTATTTAATTTTATTCTACTCTAACTGGGTTTCATTATGTTTCATTTTTAAAATGCTCTTCCGACATAATAAACTGATTTTATGATGCATAAAATTTCTCAAACTGTAGTTTACACAGCACATAGGTTACATAACCCCAGTTACATAGGTTAAATGAAAGTTTAAATCAAGGAAAAAGTAAATTTTGTCTCTAAATCTAAAGAGAGAAGTCTAAGGATGTGAAACTCTCTACACCTCAATCATCCTCAATGCTTTCAGTAAGTAACAAACAAGAGATGTTTATCGTTTTGTCAATCTTTCAACTACATGTTTTGTTTGGTGGACCTAAATACAAATTCAGGTCAAGGAATCACAGAATCCAATATGCTCATGTTATTTAGCTCATTACCTCCGAATTATATAGAAAGATTTATAGAAAGAATATAAAATCTTTCTATATAATTAAGTCAGGTTTCTAGGAAACAAAGCAATGAAAGAGATGTTTCAAAAGCTACAGATGCTGTAGGGCAAGGACTAAGGTGAGGCTTGACGACTAGACAAAGCCTCCCTGGTTTATTCAGAAGCTCAGAAAGGAAGGCAGTCTCTGCACCAATCTACACTGTGTCCTAGGAAATGTCCATGTGAACACTGTAGGCCTTGAAAATGGAACTACTGAAGTTAAAACAATCAGCATCTGAATTTGCCTGGAGCACCTACTGAAACAAACAAAAAAATGACAAAAATAGTCAAAAATCTAAAATCATATCACCACATATGTAGAAAGTAGGGAGTCATTTAAGATATAAGAAATATTTTTTTTTCAAATAAGCTATAAAAGGAAGGTTGATGGTTGAAATCAAATTTATTGTCTGATTATAGAACCAGACAGAATTTTAATCCGAGGACAAGGAATCATTTTGAAGGAATATGTATAATTACCTCTGAGATACATCCACTTAAGTTGACAGTCTCAAATTTAGTAGTGGGAAAATGAACTGATTCTCAATGTGATTATCAAAATGATAAGACGTGTGTCACTAAGTTCATTATCTAATACACAACTCACAAGCTGTTAGATATTTTATAAATACTGAATTTTCCAAATTAAATTTCTGTATTCTTTGTCTTTCTTGTTTTATTATTTTATTTAATTTGTACACATTTGTGCACAAACAAGTAGAAGGTAGTATACAGATTAAAACATGCAAGAATGTATGTATATTTAAATAGTTTAAATAGAATAAAGTTCCATTAATGGACCCACAAACCCACTCACACAAAGTCAGTATGCTTATACTTCAAAGTTTGTTGGAAACTTTAAATAATAAATGCAGATCTAACGTTTCTGCCATTATGAATAAGATACAGTCAAATTAGATTATATTTTTTTCATCAGAGAAATCATGTATCTTGATCTGAAAAGAAAAAATAGCTACATTCCAGGAAATTATCCCATGAGTAGTTACATAAGAAACAAAGAGACAAATATTGAAAGCAACAACAGCAAAAAAGCAAAACACCGCTCATCCAGACAGCTCTTACAGTGATCGTTTATAAGCAAGAGGGAAACTACATGGTGCAGATACTTGGAATTTTAGCAATTTACATTTTGAGTTATATCTTTTAAAAATTAATAGGCTTTGCTGTATATTAGTTCACTGCATCCAAATATGGGATGTGTTGAAATTTAATACATGAGTTAATTAATAATCTAATCTGCTAATAAGTGACCCTAGTTATACTCCAGAAGTTTTACAATGCCTAAATTTTGGGTCTCCCAGTTAAAAGAGATAATGTTTGTCTGGCTTTCCTTAAATTGGTATTACCTGAAAGCAAAGCAGAAACTATGAACGGGCAGAAAAGAGGACTCTGATCTAAAGGAGATCTAGAAGACCACATTATCCTCATTCAGTGGTTGATGCCTGAAAACTCAAAATTAATGCCATTGTCTACAATTCACTTCTTTTAAAATTCAAATAAACCTAAGATGATTAACACCTTCAGATGGCATTAGACATTAAGCTTAATGTGATTATTTTATCCTTTCCTTAAAGAAATAATAATAATAATAATAATAATAATAATAATAATAATTGGGGGAAGAGAAAGGACCATGAGGGATCCAGTATCCTCATGGGATTCCCCATTAAATTCAGTGCTTGGTGATTTGTGTTGGAATTCCTGACGTCGAATTTTAAAGCTAGGTCAAAATTGAAAAGATTTGGAGATTTTAGGGATTTAAAACAAGTAATCTCTTCCAAAGTTCTTAAATAAGACATCATTCATAAGTATTTTGTGTACGTAATATGAGATATGTATAAATATGTACATGGATTATACCAGGGGAATGAAAGCATACATCTGCTTTTTCCTAAAGAAAGCTTCTCAGAAAATCAGGCAGGCCAAATGTCAAGTAGACATAATCAAGTTTATTGTAAATCATGCTTAGCCCTCACTTTCATTGTCTTTGGGTGGATGAGTTTCCATTAGAAAAACTCTTCCTGTCCATAATTCTTTTCCCATGAGAGAAGGAGCGACTTACATAATATGTCTTCTCTTTTATGTGAGATGGTCCTACTACTACTAGTAGCACCCACTCCACACTGCCACTTCATGCATGCTTTTCAGTCCCAAAGTTTGCATATAGAATCGGTTGAGGGAGCCCTGTCATTTTTCCAGACCTTCCTGAAAGTGGATGGGCAATTCCCTACACGATCATGATTATAAACCAGGAAACCCATTAATTCCAAATACATAAGTTATTACCTTTCAATCCAGACTCTACCTGTAATACGGTGATTTGTTGGATTCTTGTGCATTTCTTAGTGGATCCAAATTTGGTAGGAGATAAAGGTTTCAAACCCACACATCTCATACTAAGGCTTGGACCCTTTAATATTAGACAATGAATGAAATTTGGGATCAAACTCATACAGAGTTTGATCGTACAGACAGGCCGTTGGTGGGTCCAGGACTGGTCGCTATTAGCAGCAGGACCTTCAGGCATTTGAGCTTGCAGTCACTGCAGCATGTGGCCAGCTTCTCCCAGGTAAAAGCTTGTTTTTATAGGTGCACAGCTATTTCCTATAAGCAGGAATGAAGGCCTTGCCACCTAATAAGAAGTGACATTTGGCAGTACAAGCACATGCTGGTTTTTCACTAAGCAGCTGGAGCTGATCTGGAAATTCATGGGCAGAGCTTTCCTAAAACAGGGCAGTTTTAGAAAGATTACATTTAAAACAAATAACCATTTTCTTATAACAGGGCCCCTGGATTCAACCACTGTGGGAATGCTCATGACATCATTTATCTCTACCTACATTACTTCTACACTGTTTTCTTCTCATAATTTCAGGTGTGGGGGGGTGTGGTGTGTGTGTGTGTGTGTGTGTGTGTGTGTGTGTGTGTGTGTGTGTGTGTGTGTGTGTGTGTTTTGTTTGCGCTGATTGTATTTGTGATTATAGTTCTTCCAGATTCCAGTACTGGGAATGGAAGAAAATACAGCACTTCAAACCCTATGTATGTGAAAACATTAATAAGGGAATGTTATAAGTAAACTTTTTGCCAGTAAATTTAACAACTTTGATAAAAACAACTAAGTCAAACAAAAGCACATATTACCAAAACAGACTAGAAGAAATACAAAATCTTAATTACCCTATAATAAAAAGATATTGAATTTATAAATAATTTCCACCAAACAAAACTACATGTGTAGATAGCTTTACTGTTTAATTTTAGCAAATATTTTATGAAGAAAGAAAACAGAACCTATAAATACTTCTTGAAAAAAAATAGAAAAAAAATATCCCCAACTCATTTTATGAGATCAGTGTAACTCTTACACGAAAATCTGACAAGGACGTTATAAGAAAAAAACAACAATATTCACAAACATAGAAGTAAAATTCCATATGAAAAGTCTCAAATCAAATGCAAAAATGTTTTCAAAATAATCTACATCATGAAAATAGTTACATATTGCTCAAAGCAATGCATTACATTATATGGAAGAAAATTATGTGATTTGTGTCAACAAATGCCTGAAAACATTTGATGAAATTCAACAACCATTTATGATTTAAAAACTCTCAGCAAATTGGCACTGGAACAGACTTTCCTCAGAATTTCAAAGAAAATCTTCATAAAATCTACAAATACAGAAATCTGAGAGAATACTACAGGAAGGGAAAGGCAGGGAAAGGCAGGGCAGGGCAGGGAAAGGCAGGGCAGGGCAGGGAAAGGCAGGGCAGGGCAGGGCAGGGCAGGGAAAGGCAGGGCAGGGCAGGGAAAGGCAGGGCAAGGCAGGGCAGGGAAAGGCAGGGAAAGGCAGGGCAGGGAAAGGCAGGGCAGGGCAGGGAAAGGCAGGGCAGGGCAGGGCAGGGAAAGGCAGGGCAGGGCAGGGCAGGGCAGGGAAAGGCAGGGCAGGGCAGGGAAAGGCAGGGCAGGGAAAGGCAGGGCAGGGCAGGGAAAGGCAGGGCAGGGCAGGGCAGGGAAAGGCAGGGCAGGGCAGGGCAGGGAAAGGCAGGGCAGGGCAGGGCAGGGAAAGGCAGGGCAGGGAAAGGCAGGGCAGGGCAGGGAAAGGCAGGGCAGGGCAGGGAAAGGCAGGGCAGGGCAGGGCAGGGAAAGGCAGGGCAGGGCAGGGCAGGGCAGGGAAAGGCAGGGCAGGGCAGGGCAGGGCAGGGAAAGGCAGGGCAGGGAAAGGCAGGGCAGGGCAGGGAAAGGCAGGGCAGGGCAGGGAAAGGCAGGGCAGGGCAGGGAAAGGCAGGGCAGGGCAGGGCAGGGCAGGGAAAGGCAGGGCAGGGCAGGGAAAGGCAGGGCAGGGCAGGGCAGGGCAAGGCAGGGCAGGGAAAGGCAGGGCAGGGCAGGGGGCAGGGCAGGGAAAGGCAGGGCAGGGCAGGGAAAGGCAGGGCAGGGAAAGGCAGGGCAGGGAAAGGCAGGGCAGGGCAGGGAAAGGCAGGGCAGGGAAAGGCAGGGCAGGGCAGGGAAAGGCAGGGCAGGGCAGGGAAAGGCAGGGCAGGGCAGGGAAAGGCAGGGCAGGGCAGGGCAGGGAAAAGAAGGGACCGGAAGGGAAGGGAAGGGAAGGGAAGGGAAGGGAAGGGAAGGGAAGGGAAGGGAAGGGAAGGGAAGGGAAGAAAAAGGAAAGGAAAGGAAGGAAAGGGAAGGGAAGGGAAGGGGAGAACAAAATACATGCGAGACTGACAAATACACGTTGAACAAAGTAGAGTAAACATGAAAGAGTACATATTGCTTGATTCCTTTTATTTGACGTTTACAAAAAAGCAAAGCTAATGTGATATAAGTCAGAACCAGTAGTTCATTTCAGCGGGTTGGAGACTGACCAGAAAGTGGCACAGTAGACATCCTGGGGTGATGGAAATACTTTATATTCTGTTTCAGGTGTGGGTTACATAAGTACCTTTTCCAAATTCACCAAAAGTTTACTTTTAAGAATTGTACCTTTAATTTTATGGAAATCATATCTCAATTAAAAAACTGAAAACAGTAACTCATTATAAAGAAAATATATATGCCATTTTTTGAACTAATGAGACTAAATAATTCAATAAATTTACTATAAACCCAAAGGCCAAAAAAGTTATTTTTAAAAAGCTGTTGCTCAAACATTGTACCACTAAGATTCAGGTTTCCTTAGGAAATCAAAGAGGAACTGGATCTGCTGGTAATATGAAAACCAATTAAAAGAAGACAATGATTAAACAGGAAGATGAGAATTTTCTTAGAAGAAATGTTGGAAACTTACAGGGCAATAAAGAAATGTTTTTAAATTATTTTTATTTTTCAATTATAGTTGGCATTCAATATTATTTTATGTTAGGTATAGGTGAACAGTATAGTGGTTAGACATTCATATAATTTACAAAGTGATCCCTCCGATTAATCTAGTACCCACCTGATACCGTAATAGTTATTACATTACTGACCATAGTCTCTATGCTGTACTTTACATCCCCATGACTATTTTGTAACTACCAATTTATATTTCTTCATCCCTTTCCCTTTTTTACCCAGCCCCTCAATCCCTGTCTCCTCTGGCAACCATCAGTTTGTTCTCTGTATGTATGATTTTGTTTTTGTTTTGTTTGTTCCTTCATTTTGTTCTTAGATTCCACATGTAAGTGAGATCATATGGTATTTGTCTTTCTCTGTCTGACTTATCTCACTTAGCATAATACCCTCTAGGTCCAGCCATGTTGTCAAATGGTAAGATTTAGTGATCTAGTCCCATTTATTTATTATTTCTTTTGTTCCCCTTGCTCAATGAGATATATCAGGAAAAATATTAGTAGGAGCAATGTTAAAGTTTACTGCCTATGTATTATTCTAGGACTTTTATAGTTTTAGGTCTTACATTTAAGTCTTTGATTCATTTTGAGTTTATTATATATAGGGTAAGAAGGTGATCCAGTTTCTTTTTTTTTTTTTGCACATGTCAGTTGCATTTTTAAATGATAAAGAACTATCAGAAAGAAAAATTAAGAAAACAATCCCATTTACAACTGCATCAAAAAAACAAATATTAATAAAAAATTTAGGATTAAATTTAATGAAGGAGGTGAAAGACTTGTACTCAGAAAATTATAAAACACTGAAGAAAGAAATTGAAGAAAATACAAATAAATGGAAGTGTATACTTTGCTCATGGATAGGAAGAATTAATACAATTAAAATGTCCATACTACCCAAAACAATTTATAGAGTCGACGCAATCCTTATCACAATAAGCAATTACATTTTTCACAGAACTAGAACAAATAATCCTAAAATTTATATGGAATCATAAAAGAACCTGAATAGCCCTCACACAAAGTGGGAGGTATCACAATACCTGATCTCAAACTATACTACAAGGCTATGTTAATCAAAACAGCATGGCACTGGCATAAAGACAGATACACAGATTAATGGAAAAGAATAGACAACCCAGAAATAAACCATACCAATATAGTCGTTTTCTATTACAAAGGAGACAAGAATATACAATGAGATGAAGGCAATCTATTCAATAAATGGGGTTGGGAAAGAAATAATAATCTTGAGGTTCAGACTGGATAGGGAAAAGAGGAAGCCAGATTTCTGAATAGGGAATTGAAAAAGAGGAGATGGTTTAGTTCTTACCTGATAAAGGTAACTAGGGCTCCAAGAAATTTAACATAATCCTTAGAGAGCAGAGCAAAATTATTCATTCAGAGGGATCCCAAATGCAGGGTTCTAAAGTTTTAAAAAGTGACTAATATTTAAAGAAACAGGGAAAATATACTTTCTAGTTGGGACCGCTCTACAAAGTATTTACAGAAAATTTATACATATTTGAGAAGAGTTCGGGAAGATCAGCATCGAGTTTTCAAAATTTAGTGGATAAGTTTGAAGGTGTCATAGCAATTGAAGATGGGTGTGCTATTTTTGCCTGTGACCTAAGAGAACAGCCTGAAAATTTTGGGGAATAAGGCCTCTAACAGAAGGCAATACATAGGGTTCCCTATGAAAGGGGAACCAGGCAGGAAAGTAATAGTGTCGCCCTGTTTTTGTGCTGGTGTGAGGAACAGATTGTTCAAAGGGATTATCCATCTCTAAAATGAATAGATGTAAAAAAATGTTTGAACAGTGAATAGTTTCAGCCGGCCCAGGACTCACTGAACGTGAAATCAATGAGTATGTCGTTATCACCATAAAGTGTAATATTATAGTGTATGTTACTATGAAAGAAAGAAAAGAAAAAAAAATAGAAAAGGCAGCACTCCAGTCCAGAAATTATATCAACACCTGGGCCAAGTTCAGAGGCAGGTTAATGAAAGTCTGTGGAAAGTGGTGGCGAACCATCATTGAAGAAACAGGATATCAAAGAAAACAAAAATATATATATATTTAAAAAAACTTAATCCATCTCTGGAAGGTAGCAGAAAGTCCATTTGAATCTTTCCCAGTTCTTTTACTCCTTCCTCTCCATGAAAGAAAGAGCAGCTTATTTGGTGAAGTTAGAAGATCCCGAGTGTTTTTTGGTTCTTTTCCTCCACTTTGTTTTAGGAGAAGAATCTGATTCTGTGTTACTCTACCCTGCTTAGTTTTTTAGCCACAGCATCTACCACTGCAGGGAAAGCTTGGGGATATCTAGCACAACCTCTGACCAGCTGGGAAACTCTATCTTAGTTTAACGTTCCATATTAGGCAGCCCACTTTTGCCATTCATCCAAGTTACATTCGCCAAGCTAACATTGGCAAGTAACGAAGGTAAATTTCTGCCATCTATCTGACTCCCATTTTCATTTCTACATTGGTTCTAAACCTGGGTGGTGAAGAAATTGACTTTACCATCCCCTTCAAGACTACAGGAGGAAGGATGGGAGCAATACGAGTTTTAATCAGGATAGAATATAAGGCCACAGTGTCCAGTTACGGAGACTGCTCTCACCCAGACAATGTTGGGAAAAGTACAGTTTTCTTTTTTCCTCTAACAATTTTGTTGCCATCTCTGTACAAAAGAAAATTTGGGATGGCATAAGTTATACTATTAAAATGTACACAATAGAGATGGGCAAATATGTGCAAAATAAACACGCTACGAAACTGAGCACCGATGAAATATCTCATAATTTCTAGAATTTTGAATCCTAGTGAGGTATCAGTAAAAGGTAATAAAGGGACAGGAAGAAAGAAAGCAAAATGAGAAGCAAGCAACATTTATGAAATATTGGGATTGGCTTTTTTCTAAGCTATGTGCTGTCAATTCAATAACTTGCGTGAGCATCCCTTCAGTCCTACGATTAAATTCATTTAAATACAGACCCATAGAAATAAAAATAAAAATAAAATCATAGCTACTGAGTAGCAGAGTTAACATTCAGACCTAGAGTCCTGATCTTTCCCTTATTTGATGCAGATGATAGAACCATCTCATGCTCTCAAACTTCTTGCTCCTTTCATTAAGATATCTTGAGAAGAGTTTACCTGCCATTTACATTTTTCATCCTGATGCTAAATAGTAACATCTCTGTTTCCCAGAGTATATGCTATCATCAGAGCAAATTAGCTATTATAAACATAAAGCAAAAAAGATGAAGAGTTTTCTACTTGTGACTGCTCAATAAGGCATAAATGTCCACCTAGATTAGCAGAAATTGTTGTTCCCAAGTTGGGGAGGTGATGTTTACCATAAATCGTCTAACCTTAAAATGTTTTTCTTTTTATGTTTGTTAGTTGAATTTTTTGCTATTTTCTGTTAAACAATTCTCAAGAGACAGTTTTAGACATGTTTGTCTTAGAGAGATTTCACTGTTTTATATAATTTTAATCTTTTCATATCACATTAGGAAGACAGTCGACTAATGATGTATATTTGATTAACCAAGAATATGTGCCATATGGAGAAATTGACAGCCAATGTTTGTAATAATTGATTAGTAACCTCACTTCAATTGCTGTAGTGTATACATGAATTCCCTTCAGGCTCTGAACAGCCAAATAAAATGAAGGAGGAAAGCATTTAACAAACGAGCAAAAGTTGTGTATTCATTCCTCTTAAAACAGGGGAAAAAAAGTCATATGTGGTAGCAGGAATTACTATTAAAATTTCTCCAAGGGGAAATTTTTTTTCCCTATTTAAATAAAATCCCAATCTCCCAGATTGTGCATTATATGAAATTTTCATCCACTCAGAGAGCACTCATTTCACATCTCATCTGTTCTGTGAATGAGATGAGAAAATCATTCTCTTTTTTTTTTTTTTCTTTAACAGCATAAAGAATCCGTGGTGAATTGCATATTTACCATACAGGATTATCCATTCTGTCTTTTCAGAACACTGACTCACTGCAGTTCTCCTGTCCTTTTACATTCTGGCATATTCATATTGCTCCACAACAATGCCATACTCTACTTATTTAGTTCAATAAATTATGATATTTTATGCAAACTTCAATAGCAAAAAGCCAAAGCTTAAGGAAAGAAGGAAAATTTAAGTCTAAGAAACTGTTAATCAAATTTTAGACAATATAAACTCTTTGAACCATTCTTTATTTTCAACCACTATGCTTAACACCACTTTTTCCACACTTAGTAGTTAGAATTTCATCATAAAATACTCCCATAAAAACTACTTAATTTTCCACTACAGGGAGGGAGGGTTTGATCTCTTATTAAACATTTTATGGAAAGTCTAAAAATGCTTTCAATTATTTATCGAATTGAAATCTAGGCCTTGAAAACTGCTGGCATTACACACACACATAATATCATCAGCCCACAGAGTGCCATTAGGTCATAAAGTGCTCTGTAGCAGCATCTCTGGTACAGCTGCTGGTACTCATGCAACTTTTACTACAGTTATAAAGTCATTTATTACATTTTCTTTGTGATGCCAATGCATTGCAGTCTGTTATTTTATTGTTCCCGCCGTAATAAAGACTGAAATGTATATTGTGTAAATATATTGTGTACATATATATTTCACACACACACACACACACACACACACACACACGTCCCTAATAACAAAGCCTGCTGCATTAAAAATCTCTTAAACTTAATAGGTCCATAAAAATATTAACAAGGGACATCAAAAAGGAAATCTTTTTGTGGGACTTTTTTTGTCAATTTGTTTCATTGTTCTGCACAGAATTTTTTTAAGTTTTACTTTGTCAAAATATACTAAAGATGATATGGGTATCTTGACTGGGTTTATTTTTTTCTTCCTTAATTACAATATCATTGTTTTAGAACATAATTGGGAACTCACTTTGGAGTACGAACACTGACTATATAATTTACAAATAACCGTATAAAAAGAAACAAAGTCATTAAAACATAATAAGCTCCGTGGACCCAAAGGTAACCATAACTGATCATTACGTCATGTTCAAATTGTCTAAATTGAACTTTCCCTAAACTGAACTCTCCCTTTGATTTAATTGTACAGAAAGAGAATACAGTTTTCTATGAGGAAATAAAATCAGTTACGTGAATTAACTATTACCCTGTGCTAAGCTTATTTTGCAGTTGACACCTACAACACTGTAACTCCAAGGAACAATTCATTCCCAGACGGGAGTCCTTTGGAGCTGCTGCTATAGCTGTAATACTTCTCCATTTCTCCTATTCTCCACGCTCTTTCCCCTTTTCTTTCACCAATTAAAAAAAAAAAAAAAAAGTTTCAAGAATGAGAAAAAGTTCAAGGAAAACAATTATTTGCTTAAGCGGTTCTTGAAGCTGGACATCCTATTTATGAATGTTTTGATATTTAATTTTCCCCAAAGAGTGGGCAGAATGAAAAAATATAGGACATTTAAGGAAAAGCTTAGCACTATATTTTGAAATTATATTGACTTTTATTCTATTTTCAGTAATGTTTACCATTGTAATTGAAGTGCATTTATATACAACATGATTTGTAAAAGTGTTACAGCAATGGGCTAATGAAATTTAAATAATGGGTCTAAGTATTGCTAGGCTACTAAAATGACTTGATATTGCATTTGCAGGTAGATGGGCTCCTCTTAGCAATAGTTTCTTTATGCTCTCATTTAACTAAAAACTAGAAAATTTCATTTCAATGAGAGATTTTTATGTAGCTGCATACGATATTTCTTTTCAACCTGTTTTTAGTCTCCACATGAGCATCGAGATGGAAAAGGGACCGTTATATTGAAGTTGAGACTTCCTCCCAGAAATGAAAAGTGGAGTCATTAGGACATTTGGCACCTTCCTATTATGGCTGCGATGTACAGAAGGAGCACAGTGTGAGCTGCTCCTGTGTCTTAGATTGCAATCTGATTATAAACGGAGGAAATTCAGACTCCTGGTCCTGTGTATTTACCTCAAAATGGGATCAGTAAACTCAATTTTATCTCAAATTTCTACTCATGAAGTACAAGTTGGAGTTAGTAAGACAGAAGAGCTATAGGTATGTGCAAAGTAAATGAAAAAGAAATGCAAATGCGTTAGATAAAACAATTTTAAAGCGTTTCTAAAACTGGGCTATTAAATACATTCCAAATATTTCCAAAGTCAATGTCTACTATGCTTTTATGCATTACTAATAAGTTCTTTATATTAGTTTAGAGAATAAGTTTATTATACAATAAACAAAACATTTTAAATGAAATGCTGATCATAAAAAAATAAGAACACCATGACAGCACATTTTTATGTTCATCTGTTATTTATAATTACCTTCAGAGAAATATTGTAGAAGAAATGTCTGAACTTACTGAGTACCTACCACATAAAGTTCCTAAATCAATGTGCTTAATATTTAAGTCTCTGAGAAGCAGTAGTCACAAAGTGCAAAAGAGAGTCCTGACACTAATGGTTATCTATTTAGTATAGCTTGAATACATTTTATCTTATCAGTACATATTTATTTTTATCAGTTTAAATTCAAATATAATATATATTTACTAATTTTGTATCTAATAGATATTGTTTTCTAAACCAGAAAACCAAGGAAAAGAATGATAGTCTTTTTCAATCTGATGTGATATTTGTAAATTAAAGTTTATATTTCACATAATATTCTAACCATATTAAGGTTATACCAGTGATTTCCAGCCTTCTTTTAGTCCCCAAAATGTGTGAAAAAATGAGTTAATTTTGCATCTCTAGTTATTTGAAGGAAACATGCAGAATTGTCAAAATATATATAATTAACTTTATTTGGAGACACAAAATCACATCAAAGCCTCTTGAGTGCTTTGTAAAATGAAAACTGCATTGCCCACAAGATATAATAATTTTCTTATCACTGTTCTAGTCAGAAAATGTAGACTGATTTCACAAAGTACATTAAAGTGTTTCTATGTAAGGGCTATATTCCCTATTTAAAAAGCATTATGTCCCATATCGGAAGGGTAGTTGATTTGTCCAGTCAGCATTGAAAAAACCCATCCCTAACTTCAGAACCAAGCCCATAATGGTCCATCCATCCTGAGACCTCTTTTACACAGACCTGTGGACCCAAAATATTTTCATCTGGATGGCGATGAATTTCTTTCTTTCATGTTACTTATCATAATTTATACTTTAGATATTTATTTGTTGTTGCTCGTTTATTGTCTGTCTTCTGCTCTAAAGTGTAATCTATCTCCCTGAGGGGGAAGGAATTATGTCTGATATGGTCATAGTTGCAACCCCACTGCTTGGTGTAGAGCTGTTAGTTAATAGATATTGTTTGAATGAATCAATGGACATTGATAACTAAATTTTAAAATACGGGTCTTGGGACTTAACATGAAGTATTTAATATTTTCAAAAGCATTGTAATGGATATTAGTAAGCTAAACTGGATATGCACTTTACTAGTATTTTGAAGGATATTTTATTAGTTTTCAAAGGATATTCATTAGTTTACATTTTTTATACATCGTGTAGACGTATGTAGAATATATAATATGTGAACAAATAAATCTCCTAGAATAGCAATGTACTTGTTTCTAAGTGACAAGATCCATTTTACACTTGTTCATTTGGTAAAGGAACTTTATTATAGAATACTATAAAGGATCAAGAGTACTATAAATATTACAAATATTGTCTTTTTAACTTATAGCATATTTTGCCTTTTCTGCTACATAAAGCAATGCATATTCTGTACTCAAAAATTTAAGACATGTTTCATTGCACTCTAATAATTTTTGGTTTTTTGGACTACTAAACTCGAGGGAATGAAGATTCAACTTCATAGTCGTCTACTTAGATACAGCCTTGCAAAATGCAATTGTTAGTGAACCAGAAACTTTGCTCATTGTTTGGATCAGAGCACATTAAAATATGTCTCTAGAATAAAACTGCTTTACAGTTAGTGAAGGAAAACAGCAGTGTTTTCAGTCTTAGGAGACACAGGGATAAAAGTCAGGCAACTTACTAACCATCTGATAAACTATAGATCATATGAGAAAATACCCTCTAGACTCAGATAAAGATAGACATTGATAGGGTGGGAGGAGGTGTCTTTCCCCAGTTTATTGCCTCCTGTTAAAATGAATTTAAGCTCCTTTAACTATCCTAACACACAGTTGGTTTTCACATACACATATCCAACTTCACACATGAATTACTTACATTTTGTGGAAAATAGGGCAAAGATGCCTCTAGAAACACAGGGATGAAGAAAATATGGTTAATGCTTTTTCCTACCGTCCAAGAGACTGAGAAAAACTTAAATGATAAAATGTGACTCAATCCCAATTGAGATGATGAAATCTAGTCGGGCTCATTATTTATAGAAATCCCACCTGCTCTTGACTACATTAAAATTTTAAGTTGTGCTTGTATAAACCAGATCATATGTCATGTTTCTCCATATGCTTCTTAGCAGGCATAGAGTGTTCTTAGTACCTTTTTAGACAGACTGAGCCCTGTGATATGATTCATTACCATGCATAAGTCCTAGGTTATTACCATGTCTTTGCCATTTGGAAAATGGTGCTCACACACTTGATATAAGGTGATAGAATGGAACTAGATGTGCATAGTTAACTCACCTATAGACTTAAAAATCACATGCATTTCCAGGTTCCTAAATAGATGAGAATTACTGAGAATTAAATTCCTGTACATGACACTAATTTTGGAGGCAGATGCTCTACACAACTTTGATGGCCCTTCAGTTTCTTTATTGCAAATAAAATACTAGCTAGGTTTGAAAAAACAAAAGAAAAGCACAGCTGTCTTATTAGTACGTATTTTGATAAGAATGTCTAATCAGGCTTTAAGTGATGTGACAAGTTAAAAAAAAAAGAAGAAGAAGAAGAATCCTCACATTTGTCATCTCATGTGTCATTATTGAACATAATATGCCCAATAATGAGCCACCAAGTACTGGGACTCCAGGAATGACTGACTTCAGAAAAGTAACTGTGAGCCATAGGATATTTTCAGGAAACGGGGGTTTATTCTGACATAAAAGGTAGTATTAAAGCACAATGGTATAATAAAAATTATAACTAACTTCTCTGAGCTTTGAGAAAATGTAAACCATTACCTGCTTTATAAAAACTTTGATCAGATCAGAGTTAGATTATCTCTGGAAATACTTAAAGATAGGTAGTGCCCTATCTAATCTAGAAAAATTGTATTCATTTTATAATTCATAATCTCCCAGATCGTTTTTGTTTCTATACTCCAGTGACATTTTGCACCCAGCTCCCATAAGGGATTTATCATGTTGTAGTGATTAGTTGTTTAAAGGAAATTCTCCCCACAGCACCAAGAAGTCTCAGAAGGAAAGGGCCATATTATTTTCTCTTTTGTAACCCCAGCACCTTGCACAGGGCTAATTGTTTGATTATCAATTAACTGTCAATACTCAATAACTGACCATTTATTAATCTAATAAATAATACATGGAATATAGTATTGGGCCTATGATTAAAATATATGAATGAAGGGTAACCATGGGAAGAATAAGGTGGAGATAAAACTATTTCTCGCTTTTTACTTGTGGGTGGTAAAAAGGATATGGGTTGTTCCAGAGATAGTCAAATGTATACTAAGCACATCAGAGGTCACAAAACTAAATGGCTATTCAGAGAAGCAATAAATTTATAGAGAGTCATACCTCTTATTTTGCTATCAATAATATTACTTGCCTAAATACATTATTTTTCAATATTAGATGTGCCACAGTGTTTGAGCCCTTATCTGCATGCTACTCTGAAAGGCAATTCATTTGGAATAAGGTACAGCTGTTTCAGGAAGAGGCCCAAAAGACAGTAAGCACTTATGAGTGGAAAATTCATAAGGAGCAATTACAGACTCAGAAAACTGTTCAAGGACATATCACAGAAAGAATAACCAAGCCAACAGAGGAGGTTAGCCAAACAAAGAAAGAGGAATGCAAGTAGATCACGTGGTCCTCTTTCCCCACAGAAGTGGTGGGAAACCACCCAATGCACTAAGACAATGAAGTCCCAAGGGCTTACTCAAGCACCTCTTAGGAAATTGGTGTGTTATCAACAATAAAGGAGTAATTATAAGTTAAAAAAAAAGTATTCTCTTTTACATCAGATCATCATGATTTTTCCTATATAGAGAGGATATAATCTGCTTAAATTATTCAAATTAGCTATATCATGAAACGTTATATGTTGAATAATACATTTCAAAAATAACACAGCAAATAATGTTTAGTACGGGAACAAAATGAATATTAAAGGATGTAGTAAAATCTATTTCTATGATATCAAAAGTAAAACTATTCTCACATCCTGAAGCTTGTAATTCTTATATTTACTGATTTATATATCAAGTGATTTTTGTGAGAGTTAACTTTGCAAAAGGGCAAATAGGGGCCCGCCATTCACTGCCTCTCAGCTTGAAACTCTCTGGCTTTGCACTGCATTGGGCAGCTCCCAGAGGAGGGCTCACAGGTGTCTAACACCTAGCCACTTCACCCCAGTCAGCTCCATCTTCCCTTTGGCTTCCTTCAGCCTCCCAGTCCTCTCACTTCCCCAAACTTTCTCATTCATCCTTTTGTGGGGTCTTTTCATATGCTTCCTATACGTTATGAGTCTACTACATCCCTTTCCAGCAGTGAGATTTTAGTTCAAGTTGTACTTCCTCAGGAAAACCATTTGTGACCCCACGGTTGTTGGTTTTTTTTGTTTGTTTTTTTTTCACTGTGATTTTTGTGCGTATACAACCCGGTTTCTTCCTTCATTGTGCTTGCCCCAGTTTGCACCAATGCTCTCTGTGTGACTGTCTTGATGTGTATCTCTCCTCCACTAGAGAGTAAACATCACAAGAGCCAGGCACCTGCTTGTTTTAGTCTAAATGGAAATTACAAGTTTCTGAAATACATTAGGCATTCCTTAATATTTACTGGTGAATACAGGAATGAATTAGCTGTCATGACATATGTGTATTCTGAGATTTGTTATTTTTTATAGTTAATAAAGCAGATATTTTTTGTGATCAATTAGGGAAAAAATATAAAATGAAACAAAAATCCTGAAAACGGAACAACTCAATTGAATAAAGAGGAATAAAGAAGATAGATATCAGGAATTGGGAGGCACTAATACTATTATCCACCAGTTGTAACATTTCTTTATGGAAACTTTCTACAGAGAATGACAGAGGAAGTGACACACAAAATGTAGAGTAATGGAAAATGTCGGGGAAAAATCTGAGACTAATAGGTAAAACAGAAATGGATCAGGTTTGGATCATTTTTAAACCCCCCTCCCCTCCACCTTTCTATCTTTAAGTCCTTACCTCTGTTTGCTGTGCTGGATTAAGTATTTTCAGTATCTGGAAGAGCTTTACTACAAGTGACAGACATATATAGAATGTTCCTTTGAAAATGATACTCATTGTTTTTACTACTTCCTTCTCTTCCTTTTTGTATCGAAGCATTTTATAGCTCACCTATTTAGAGCTGTTAATTTAAATTTGCTTTCAAGGTAGTTCCATTATTTGGGGGTAGAAAAGCAACTTGTTAATTAAAAGAACTGTCCTCCTCACCCCTTTTTACATAGATTTGTTAATGTAATTAGGTGGTTTACAATAACACACCTGACAAAATAATGTCAAGAGTATAATGACTTTCTTGAATGAAGAAAGCAGCAATGGTGTGAAGATGAAATAGAGAGCTTGTAATGCAAGAGTATGACCTGCCTGTGAGTTTTGAGATATGAAACTATTACACATCAGAGGTCAAAAGAAAGTTAGCCTACATGATAACAGTCAAAAAAGAAATGAGTTTCTAGGAGAAATATTTTTGACTACTTGACTATGTCTAGTTAATAAAACATTCCATTTCAAGTTGTCTTTAAAAGGTCCTATTTTAAAAACATTGGTATTCCATTTAATGATTTAATTTTCCTTGCGTACTTGGTGAAGGGTGTAAGACCAGGCCTATACTTAAAATTTCTCAGAAAAATTCTAGCTAAGATATAATTAAAAGTTTTGCACTTGTTTTGTTCCATGTAAATGAATGAATGCCTGACATGGGAAAGAATGTGCTACCCCATGGAGTTCCTGAGAAAATGGAGGGAAAATATGAAAACAAGGGACAAAAAAACAAAGTTACAAAAGATTAACTTTTATTTTCTTGGACGCTGACCTTTAGCTAATATATAAGGTAGACTTCTTAGAGGCAATCCTTTCTTAAAAACTCAGAGCATGTGATTCTTTTGCCAAGAAGTAACATTTTTGCCATATTCAACTCAAGGTTCTAGTCATAATTCTTGAGTTTAAAACATGAGAGTAAGTTTGGCCTTGTGAACAGGTTTTTTGTCACTGTCTGCTCCACATGCACACTGAGGTTATGCTTCCCTCTGCCCTGACTCATATTTCCTATTCAGTTCACATGTGAGGCAGCTGCTTGGCTAGCAAATAACTTGTTCTTCCCTGTACATACACTGTGACATGACTTTCCTTCCACAACTCATGACTGGGGTTCAGCTTAAATGAATTAACATATGTAAGTGCTTTGTACAGAACCTGGTACATAAGAATTCAATATATGCTGGCCATCATCTTTCCCCTGAGGTGAGAATAAATGTTGGAATACTCCAATGTATAAGAATTTCACAACTTCTGCCAAAACTACAATATTTTTCAGTCCATTTGCAACTTTTTGCTTATACCTTACTTAGAAGTACAGTCAACTCTTATCATTGGTGAATTTGGTATTTGTAAATTCATCTACTGGTAGAAGTGTATTTGTAACTCCAAAATTAATACTAGCAGTGCTTTCACAGTTATTCAAGGACGTGAGCAGAGCGGTGAAAAATTTGAGTTGTAGGACGTGTATATTCCCAGCTGAGGTCAAACAAGCGACATTGTGCCTTCTTGTTTTAGCTGTCACACTGTAAACAAGTGTCCTTTTCATAGTGACATATTTTTAGTGCCACGCTTCTCATTTTTGAGATTTTTGTTGGTGATTGTGCCATTTAAAATGGCCCCCAAGCACAGTGCTGAAGTGCTTTGTAGTGTTTCTAAGTAAGTACAAGAGGCTGTGGTGTGCTTTACAGAAAAAATACGTTATTAGCTAAGCTTTGTTTGGCCATGTGTTATAGCACTGCTACTCGTGAATTTCATGTTAATGAACCAACAATACATATTACATGAGATGTCTTTAAACAGAAATACACATAAGTTACATATTAATCAATTAACAAAACTACTGTGAGCAGAAGTTTGCAGGAGGTTAATCCTGTATTTCTCCTTGAAGCAAACGGTTCAGTATTCACTAATTAGGGTTCTTGGCAACTTTGTAGAACGTTACCAAAATAATGAGAATTGACTGCACTAAATATGAAAAGATATGCTTGAAAATGGTTAAATTATTTAATGTGTCTGAAGAAATGCAAAAATATTTGGAAAAATAGATTGGGGCAAAGCTGAGAGAGATTTTGTATGTCATACATAATGCTCGCACTTTTTTTTTCTTTAGGCATTTGGAAAAGCAATTAAATGTGTTTGCTTAGGATCATTGTCTAGAAACTACCCAAAAAGCAAACCAACCAGAATAGAAAAGAATGCTTCTAGAACTTCATGCAAAGTAAAGATCCTAGGGATGGGGAAATCAGTACTGAGAAGTTGAAATCAAAATTTAATTGGAGGGAAACAGAGATAAGAGGCTGAGAAGTGCTGAAACATCAGGCTGAATAATTGAAATGAGAACCTAAATGGATGACACACACATTCCATCAGTTGTGGGGGCAACAAAACTGAAATAAAGACTAGCATGTGGAGGTAAAAATGCTCTGAACCTAAATTTTTAAATATGAGGAATCTTTATTTTATGAAGAATCACGAAATCTCTCCTAGGATGGGAGAGAGCCTTAAAGAAAGAAAACTGGAATGCATAGCATAAATATCAACATTATTAACACCATATATATATATACATATACATATACATATACATATACATACATATATATATATATATATATATATATATATATATATATATATATATATATAAAGACTTCTGGGACTTTTTTATGAGGTCATAATATACATGGTTATTTAGCTTTCCATTTAGTTGAAAAGATTATTGAGAGCAAAAATCACTATTCTAACCACTACTTTTGGGCCATACCCCCAAAACTCATGAACTCATGGTTCAATGCTAGGAACCAAGTAAGTGTTTATTGACTATATCAATGAGCTTCTTTATTAATAGAATCTTTGGAATAAATTCCCTCTCTCTCCCAATCTCTCACACTCCCTTCTGTTCCCCAGTATCACCTCCATTTTTAGCCTTGTGTGTTGTTGACAAGATCAAACATGGATGTACTTGTTCTGTGTTCAGAGGTTTTGGGGAAATATAGAAATCTGTTTTTATTACTATAGCCACTGTGCTCTGATCAAAAAGGGAAGAACAAAGCTAGTTATGCCTATACTTAAATCATCAAATCAGGTTCTGTACATTGGACATATTAGCAGGAAAAGTATTACTCTGGGGACATTATTTATAATAATGAGCTATGAGGTCCTGGATTAAAAACTACCTACTTTAGTCATACAGTGCAGGCTTTTTGATAAATCTTAAATATGCTGAAATCAAATAATGAACCTAATCCTCTTTCCTAAAAAATAAAAGCAGCCAGTAACAAGGAAACCTGGGGAACTTGGTTACATAGCAAATAAAGAAAATATTAGTGATAACAATGATTCTTTAGATGGCAGCCAAAGTTACTCAAAAACTAAGGGCTCCTGCATAAACAACCTCTAGATTACGTAGTTTAAGAACATCCTTCAATTTCATCAACTATTTTATAGCTTGGTTACCAAGGTTCTAATAATCTAATCATTTTTGTTTTTCCATGTGCTATTATTGCAAAATCACAATAGAAAATTATGTGCTAAGGTAAATAACATCTAGAAGTAGAACTGAAAATTTTTATTCCCAACAAAACTTGATCTTTATTAGGAAGTCCAAAAAAAAAAAAAAGGAAAATATTCTCATATCATTATTTAATTATTTCACATTTTTCAGGTATCAGTTACTTCCACTCATATTTATCAGCAGTTATTTAATTTGGAATTGAACACACATTAAGAATTATGATTCAAATGCACTAAAGAAAAAAGAAACAAAGGAAAGAGTATTTCCATTAAATCTAGTAAATCTGGTATACATATTACAAAGAAAAAAGATGTTCTCAAATGTATAACAAGCAATTTTCTTCAGAGTGATGTGATATTACGGCCCTCATTACTTTATTCGACAGTTGCAGACTGGGCTTCTATGTGAAAAGTTGCTTTCTGAAGGATCTACGAGTCTAACTGCCCCTAGAAACACCTTCCCACAGAAATAGCAACATTCTGAAGTGTGCTGTAACTATCTGGTCATCTGAGAAGGCTGAAGAGGAAAGGCATACGTATCTTGAAGAATAAGCAGGAGTTCACCTGGTGACAGGCCATTCCTGGCAAGAGAAAGTACATATACAAAGGAAGCTTAAAAAAACACATACGCCTAGAAACGTGAAAAGTTTAGAGTCGTTGGGAGCTAGATGGAAGGCAGACATTGGAGGTCAATCTGACAATACAGGATTAAAATGTGAAGGGCCCAGCTTATCATGCTAAGTTTTGAGCTTTTCGGGAGTCAATGAGGAGCCATCAGAAAGTCCCGATAATGGGCATTCATCAGTCCATTCAGAGTAGTTGTAACAGAGTAGCATAAACTGGGTGGCTTATAAGTAACAAATTTAGTTCTCACAGTTCTGGGGCTGGAAAGTCCTCCATCAAGATGCCAGCAGATTTGGTATCAGGTGAGAGCCCACTTCCTGGTTCACAGACTATCACTTTGCTGTGTCCTCACATAGTAGAAGAGACAAGGGAGCTTTCTCTAACCACTTTTCAAAGGCACTAATTCCATTTATGAGCACAGTCATCTCCCAAAGGCCCTATGTCCTAAGAACATCACCATAAGGGTTAGGTTTCAAGATATGAATGGCGGTAGGTAGCAGGAGGGACAGACATTCAGACCATATCACCATAGCGGCGTCTTACTATCAGGCTTCTCCTCCGTGGGTGATAGAATATATTATTAACATGAGTATGAAATACTGGTGTCTGGATCAGAGAGAAGACCAGACTCTCTGCTCTTAAGAACCCCGTTTTCTTACTGCCAAGTTTCCTTGGAGTCAATATTATTTGTTGATAGAAAATATTCTCAGAGAGGGCAGACACTGAACGCCCCCACCTGTCTGAATTTTCATGTTACCTCTTGTAAAGCTTTACCACAAGGCTTTTTGCCTTGTAACAGGCCTTCTGGTTTCCAACTAATCTATCACTGATTGAAAACATTTTCAGTTGTCTCCCATCGCCAGTTGCTTGCTCTACAGATGTTCTAGGAATTAGACAGCTAGTCTAGAGCCGTGTTGGACAGTCTGAATATCAATTTTTAGTATATCTTGAGTTTTAAAGTCCTGTGTATATTGATTCAAGACCTGATAAATTTCAGGTGCTCTTTGGCCAACTCACTTATGTCCTGGATAAATGGTATCATTGGGAAGTCCTTCTTTGGCAATGTAAGCAAAAAGCTTACTTACACACACATTTCCATTCTGTAGAACTTCAGAGAAAAAGGAGAGAGAATTGTTTTCACAGAAAATAAATTTAGCTCCTTCAAAGCCATTTAAAGGGATTCTATAAATATAGACTATGAAAAGGAAAAGGAAAAAAAAAGACATATTCCAGGGTCAAAGAATTCTGTAGCAATAATCTCTGTATATTGATTTCAGGTCAGATAACATCTGGGTTAGTTGCAAAGAAGGGTGTATGCGTGTGAAGCACCACAGAATTCTTTGAATGTCTATTGCTGCAAACTGCAACATTATGGTGGTAGAGCCTAGGTCTTGTTCATGAACCCTTTTGTGGATTAGGTAATTCTTTTGTTATATGCACTTCACAGTAATACCTGTTAATGTTATAAGCAGTTTTTAACAATTGTATCCTCTGATATTTCCTAATGTATATATTTATGCATAATGCTGTGTGAACCGTTACACTTTAAGCATTTTTAAGGACTCTAACCTGTGACATTTTACTAATGTGTGTATTTATGTACATCACAGAGAGCTGTTAATGTTATAAGCCTTTTTAAGGACTTTATCCAGGGATATTTTTAACAAATGTTTATAAGTACTCAGAGATTCAAAATGTCTTCTTAGGAAAATACAGCTTGAAGTTATTTTGTTTACACAAGGTATATAGCAGTCCTGTGTGCCTTGCTTAGAGTAAGATTTCTTTTGTTTCTGGCAATGTATATATGAATAAGAATGGTTTTAAAAAGAATGAAACATTTAGGAAAAATATCATAAATTCTTTAATTCTAGATAAATGAAATTTAGAAATGTTTATTGGACAACTATTTTACACAAGATAGATTGGATAATAGAGAGAGCAAAAGAAGAAAATGTTCTTGTTCACAAAGAAATGATATATTCCTAATTAGTTCTAACAAAGGTAACCATGGGAAAAGCCATGGTAGAGATACAGAGTGCAATGAGAAAGTAGAAGTGAGACTAATTCTGAAATAACCGCTGTCTCTAAACAGGTTGTACTCTTTATTTTTCTGTAATTGCCCTAATATTTATTTTTTTTTTCCTGCCTGGAATACACCTCCCTCTCTTAGTTCATTTATCAAGACACTACCCATCCTCAGTGTTTTCCTTCAATAATCCTAAAATCTAGAGATTCAATAGAAATTTCCTATTTTTAAAACTACTTTGAGATATGTAAAAAGCTCTACATATTTAATTTGTATGCGTGTGGGGTGCATATATATCCCTGAAACTGTCGCTACCATCAGAGCCATAGAAATATGTGTCACTTCCCAAAGTTTTCCCACCCCCTTGATTATTATTTTGTGTGCGTGGTAAGAATATTAACATTCTTTTCTGTGTGCATTTGGAAAGTTACCCCACAGCAATATGAACTCCATAATCTCAGCAGTTTAATACACAAGCCTTCAAAGTCAAATAAAACCCTATAATACATTCCAACAAGGAGTTTTGCTATAGGTACTTTAAAACCGATAGATGGTGGCCCCGCCTTGTTGCAACTACACCACGTGGAATATGTGACCTTCTTGGTCACCACATAGATAGAATATAAAGCTAGAATCATAGGCTGACTTTTCTATGGTTTGTCCTGGGAAGGATACTCTTTACTTTCTCTCACAACAGACAAAGTCATTTATTACTGTGTTTCCCCGAAAATAAGACCTACCCGGAAAATAAGCCCCAGTTAAGATCATCAGCCAGACAGATGCATTTAGTATGTTTCGACTCTGTTCCAGATGACATGACTGTATTTGAATAAATGTAGTCTGTTGTACATGAAAAAATAAGACATCCCTTGAAAATAAGCCCTAATGCATTTTTTGGAGCAAAAGTTAATATAAGACCCAGTCTTATTTTCAGGGAAATACGGTCTCTAATAGCAAGAAATGGTAATGGTAATAATATCTAGGAACTTTCAAATTTGTAGAGCTTCAAGAAGATATGCAAATGACAGGAAGTAGGTTCTTAATTGGTGGAATCTAACACCCCTATAGCTGGAAGGTCTGGTCACACTAAGAGATGATGCCAATCTTTAAAATATTGCCCTATAGAACTTACAGCAAAAGTACTAGAATTTCAGTATCTGAATTCAGGATGTAATACAAGCTATAGGGACATGACCAATTCTAGGAACTAGACTCTAAGGTAAGTTCCAAACAGAAATATTTAATGCTCACGTATTTGACCCAAGAAAATCAGGTTTCTTAAAATATAGCCAAAAGTCAAAATTGGTTCCAAGGCATGAAAACAGAGATAAAACCTAAGACCTTGAAAAAGGCTAGGTAAGAAGGGTGGAAAGGATCCAACTGTCTCTGCTGTGGGGGGTCCGGAGTAAAAACAGCATCTAGGAGTCCAACTAGCCGTTATAGTTTGAATCATACTTGCTCATAGGAAGACGAAGGAGAGGCATATAATTCTGAAAACAATATATGTCAGCATCTTAAGTGCATGTGAAAATGGATAAAGCTAATTTCAAATACTTCTCTTAATAGTAGGTTGATCTTACTTCTAAATATTCATAGATAATCTTGAATGAAGTAGATATGCAATTGACAGAGGAAATAGTATACATAATCTTAATATACATTTTAGCTCAACTAGTTTTGAGAACATTTCAAAATGTATATTCTTAGTTGTAAGATATACACCACGAATGGTATCTGGCTGCCAAGGTCTTTCTCGATGGAGAAAATAATATAAGGATTTCTACACAGGTTTCACAAGGCATTCGGCATTCTGTGAACACTTTATATGCATCACTGATTGATATATGACTCTGATTTTAATTCTCGTAATAGCTAGTTATTACAAACTGTGGTTATCCATATTTTTCCCTCCATCAGTCCCGCCAGAAAATACACATTAACTACAATCCTATCATTTTTACTGAATTTAGTATTAAATACAGATTATAGATTAACAGTTTAGTCTGGACCATAATGGGTCTGATGTTTTTCAGTAGCAACGGAGAATACATACATTTGTATGTGTGTGTGGATTTTTCCAAATTACTACTTGCTTTTCCTTTCTTTACCTTGACCTAACGAGAGGCACAGCAGTTTTTCAACGTGTTCAACTTTTGTATCTTCTCTTTTGTGCAAACTATGGTCATTTCAAAAGGTAATTACTTTAAGCCTACTAATTTGCAAAATGACCCCAGCAGCTATCCTTTTTCCTACAACTTTGACTGTGGGTCAGGTTTTCCTCACCCACTATGCACTGAGGCAGATTTTGTGGCCAGTTCTTGCGCCTGTGAATTCACAATATGCAGTGTTTCTACACTGACCCCAAAGGTCTTGACACATTGACAGACTTTTTCCACATCACTAAAGATTTTTCATGCAGTGACCTACAGTTCACATTCCTTGCAAGAAATGTCCTGCCATTTCTATTAGAGAAATGGGCAAAACCTGGCTGACATTTCAGCAAACTCACAAGACACTTTGAAATACTTAATCATGGTCTCTTAACTAGAACTAAGAATTCCATCTTCTCTCTAAACTGTGAAGCTAAATGAGCATCTTGAAACACAAGATTCCAAAAGACAGTGTGCTACTTAAGGTATTTCTTGCGTACCTTGTTAGATTAACTGCAAAAAAAAATTATATTTTATAAATGATGGTATTTAATATATGGCCATTTGTAACTATTCCATGGGTATCTAAAACTAACTGTTAATATAGAAATATAAGTGCTTATGTCTATATGTGTATATTACATCTCTGTATATGTATATGATTGTGTATATAAAAGTCACATTAGTCCAGGTGACTCTTATCCTTCACCTGTAGTAGCTTCTGAACTGATTTCTGTTCCATCAGTTTGCCCTGTATCATCCTTACTCCATCCCATTCTTCTCACAGCAGGTAGGCCTTTCTTCTTAAAGTACATATGTGATTATCTCAACCCCCTACTTGAAACCCTTCAATGGCTTCCCTGTGCCTTTAGGACAAATCCCACACTTGCTGAGTTCAGCCCCTCTACCACTGCAGATTCATCTCATGTAACTGTCCCTCACTTTATTGGCTCCATCAAACCGGCCATGTCTGGACAATCCCTCTCCTGTCCTTTATCAAATACTAAACACGTGTCATTCCCTGTTTCTATGCCATTTTCATCCTCACTCCGGAGACCCTTTGCCCAGAAAACTCTCCTTCAACCTCACTTATTTTCTTTAGGGCATTCTTTTTACTCATATAGAATTATACCAGGCAAAGGGATTATGAATATAAATTAATTTGACTTTTAATGGGGAATTTATAACACTTGTATATTTGTGTATATATACCTATTGTAGTATTTTGAAGTTTATTTTAATACATTTCTATTCTATTTATTTTTAAACTTTTTATGCTGTAAAAACATTGCTTTTATGTAAAATATTTTTAAGACTTGTTTAGTACGGTCTATTTCAGTGTTCTCATGAGCCCTTTCTAATATTTACATATCATTAATTAAGAGAACTCAATCTAGGAAATATATTGGAGAGTGATCAGAAATATGGTCAGGACTATGTACTGTTCAAAGCTCTTTACCTGGATGTTGGTGAATTATACATGGTAGTTGTGAGTTACAGTCTCAAGCCACTAACTCAACTAAACAAGTAATGCCACTTTGTTTTTCTTTAGCTGAAGAAGATCTCTAGAGAGTCAAGTGATTCTTTCAGATGGCGACGTAACACCATTGCAAAGTTGGGTCTTAGTCTTGTTGGACCCTAGTGGTGTCAAGTGAGGGATGCATATTGCCTTGTGTGAACTTCTAAGGTCACAATCATTGTCTTTCACTCCCAACCTGATAACCTTTCTAAGTTCCAGGCAATTCTGGGATTCTTCTGGGATAACCAGAAAAATTCAGATGCTTTTCCATGGTGCCTAAGGAAATACTGTGAGGCTGTTTAAATGCTCTACTGCCACAAAATGACATGCAGTCCTTCCTAGCCTATGCTCCCCTGCCTTCCCCAGCAGAGTGGGATTTTATCACTTCCCAAGGCTAACCAAAAATGGGATAACAGATCGTGTTTGCTCTCAAGTTCTCCAATATGGTATTCCAGGCCCCCTCACATCCTACAAATGAGACCCACTAGAAAAGCACCTTTTTGAATTCTGATTCTCTTTCTCACTCCTACTCCAACCTAGTTTAGCAACTTTTTCTGATGTGAAGACAGGGAAATATCCGACTGTCTATTCTTCTAAGTTATCTTTTTTTTCTTATATCTGGAACTTCTAAAAATCCAAAACTTTGATTCTATTACTTTTGGATTCTGCTCTAGCAAACCTCCCACAAGCTATAGATGCTCATGTGCTAAAGCTCAAATGGGAGAGGTAACAAAATAACAGAAAATACTGTTATTATATAAAATAACTCCACATAATATCCCTATACATGTTGATAATAAAGACATTTACTATAGCTCTCTTTTCCTTTGCTATTGGGGTATACCATCTTCCAGCAGGACAGCTTCTATTAGGTTGGTGCAAAAGTAATTGCGATTCTTGCAACTGTTTTTAACCTTTTAACATGCAATTACTTTTGCACTAAACTAATAGTAGTCTACGTTGAACTAATTGACAGATACAACCAAATGTTCCATTCCGTGTAGGTGAGGATTCATCAAACAAACTAATATCCTATACCTGTCCCTCCACCCCCATAAGGCATGCCATTAAACAAACCTCAAAGATTTCCCCTTTAATATGCTTTCTAGAACAAGGAAACCATTCATTTACTTTGCTTTGAGAGGTTTTCCATATTTGAGTAATTTCAAAGAAAATTACAGGAAAACTTTGAGACTGAGTGTGACACTTATTTAAACCATAGCCTAGACTGAATTGGGTTTCTCTTAAAGCACAGTTCAACAGAAAATCTTATTTGCCTTTTGACTTGGGTTAATATTTCCTGAGTCTGGTTCCTTTTATCCACAACAAGACACTGATAAATTTATCTGGGTTGTACCAATCTTTTCTGTGTATAAGAGAGTGAACTTTTATGCCATGTATGAAACACCTTTCTCAGCTCAAGGGCAACTAACACATAAAACAATGTTTGTTCCTTCCTACCACACTAAAAGAATGTAGCAAAATGATTCTCTACTGATACTGAGTATATGTTTAATAAAAGAATTAGTTCACAGAATCAAGTTCCATGAATAATTATAATTTCATATTTATGTAAGACTTTACGTTTTACCAAACATGCTCATATATCTTAATTTGTATTTTAATTTTTATTTTTGTTTTATGTATAGTTCTCATTCAAAAAAATGCTAACTTTTCTGTAAAATTAAAAAATAATTCATGCCCACAGAAAACTAGAAATTGAAACATCATATAAACAGAATAAGTCATTTATATTCCTATTACATAAAAGATACCCTTAAGTATCCAATGGGCATTTGTCTCATTAGGGAGACCACCTCAGGGATGATGTAGATGCCTGATCACTGCACTGTACACCTGAAGCTGAAGCTGAACAACAATGAATGTCAACTACAATTATATATATGGTTATAAGAAGCAGAGTACAGCATTAGAAATAGAGACAGTGGAAATGTAATGGCTGTATGCGATGTCAGAGGGGTAGTATATGGGGGAGGCAGGTTATCACTGTGTGCGGGATATAAATGATAAATGTCTAACTATTAAAAAAAGATACCCTTGAAATATTTTTGCTGTCTTTCCATTTTATTGATTACATATCATATTCTATATCAAATTTCCATGTATTTAGTACATATCATAATTTTGAATGCAATTAAAATTGTTATTTATGATCAGATAACAATCTACATACCATAATTTAATTATTTTCCTATTGTTAGAAATTTTGTTATTTCCTATATTGTGTTAAATTTTAAATAATATATTTATAAATATACTTCTGCATAAATTTTTGTCTGCATTTTGGATTTTTTTCTTACCTTATGTATCCAGAGTAGAATTACTGTGCCTTACACTATAAATCATCCCTCAAAATGTGACCCAGTGAATATAATTAAAGGTGATCCTGACCCATTTCCAGGGGAGTCTTGAGGATAGAGGCTTTTGAATCCCTGGGCCCCACAGGAGGCCAAGACAGGTAAATAATCTTGAACCTAGAAGGTTGTAGTCATTAAGGCAGGTATAATTTTTCTTTTCTGACTGATAGTTATTAATGCAATGTTATTTTCATTTTTGCTGTTTCTTTTGCTAAGTAGTTATAATTTTTGAAGCTTTGTTTGAGCATGTATTATTAGTTTATAGATATTATTAGGTTGGTGCAAATGTAATTGTGGTTTAAAAGGTTAAAAATAATTGCAAACGACACAATTACTTTTGCACCACACTCATATTTGTGATTACACCCTGTTTTCTGCTTTCTAAAAGTTAATTAAATTCAAAACTTTTCTTGCACTCAAATATACATTCACTAAAAACCTTTCAAAATCCATTTATGATTTAAAAATAAATCTCAACAAAGTGGGTATATCAGGAATATACGTCAATATAATAAAGGCCATATATGAGAAGCCCACGACTAACAACATACTCAAGAGTGAAAAACTAAAAGCTTTTCCTCTAAGATCAGAAACAAGACGAGGATGCATACTTTCACCACTTTTATTCAACATAGTACCGAAAATCCTCACCAGAGCACTTAGGCAAGAAAAATATCTAAAAGGCATCCAAATTGAAAAGAAAGAAGTAAAACTGTCACTTTTTGCAGATGGCATGATATTATATATATAGAAAACTCTAAAGACTCCACCAAAAATTGCTAGAATAAATGAATGCAATAAAGTGGCAGGACACAAATCAATATAAAAAGATCAGTTGCATTCTATACACTAACAAACAACAAACTATCACAAAGAAATTAGGAAAACAATACCATTTACAATACTTCAGAAAGAATAAAATACCTAGAAATGCATTTAACCAAGGAGGTGAAAGAACTATATGCTGAAAACTTCAAGACATTGATGAAAGAAATTGAACATACAAATAAATGGAAAGATATTCTGTGCTCATGAATTGGAAGAAATATTTTCAAAGTATCCATATTACCTGAAGCAATCTACAGCATCAACGTAATCCCTATCATAATCCCAAGGGCATTTTTTATAGATATACAAAACACTATCCTAGAATTTATACAGAACCACAAAAGACCCCAAAAAGCCAAAGCAATTAAAAAAAACAAAAAACGAAACTGGAGACATCCCACTCCCTATTTTAAAACTATATTAGAAAGCTATAGTCATCAGAATAGTATGGTATTTGGTATAAAAACAGACACATAGATCAATGGAACACAACACAGAGACCAGAAATAATCCCATACAGTTATGGTCAATTCAAATACCTAAAACAAAGGAGCTAAGAAGGGAAAACTGGACAGTCACACACAAAGGAATGAAATTGGTGTATTTTTTGAACCCTACACTTATGACAATATTTTTCTGCTGTCATCATACATAGATGATAGCTTACAGAAAATTCTAACTGCATTCTCTTTTCCCCTTTAAAGTATCTACATATATTATTTTCTGAAATTTTAAATTACAAAAAAATAGTTCTAACATTTGTTTCTTTGATAATTTGATTAATGCGCTGAACACTGCCTATGTTCACTTTTTCTCAGATTCCTTTCTTATTTGAAGATTAGCTTTGCATCATTATGCTATATATGTATACGTATGCATTCTGGAAGGCTTAGTTATCAATATCAATTCTACATTTCATTTATTTTTATTCTACAGCATTTCTCTCTTTCTTACACTGTCTATACCAACAGGAAACTAAACAGACATTTAATTACAAGTTGTGATAAAAAACTACATGAATGTTTAAATAAAAAAATGTGTTATAGTACAAGACACATTGCCATTAATCCCCCTTAAAATACCCGCCCACCCTCACTTCGAACATACTTCTCCCATCGTTCTTACCACTTTCTGAAGCAGTTCTGAAAATGTTCTTTCGTGAGTGTCTTTAGTTGCGCTGCCATGGCTCCTCAATGTCCTGAATCATTTTAACTTTAGGGAAGAGCCAGAAGTTGCACAGTGCCAGATCCAGTGAATAAGGTGGATGAGGCGACACGTTTTTATTTGACAGAAACTGCCATACCAGAAGTGATGTGTAACACAGAGCCTTTCCCTTGTGATGACAAAATACACTGACTGCTGCTATCGAGTGCCATCCAATGGAAAGGCAGGGATCTTCAATATGAGAAACTGCAGGTCAAACCTTAGAAACAGTGTGTGACAAGTTTCAACTTGTTCAGTGCAGTAAGTCAGGTGTGAGCTACGGTTGAAAAAAAATGTGTTTTAAAGTGTGCCGTAAATCATCCTCCATCATGACCATGCTTCGTGTCATACATTGCTTGTTATATGGCAATTTCTGTCAAATAAAAACATCGCGTTGTGTCCTCATCCACCTTATTCACCAGACCTCGCACCCAGAAACTTCTGGCTCTTCCCCAAAGTCAATACGTTTCAGGACATCGAGGCAGCCACAACAGTGCAACTAAAGACACAAAAGAGGACTTCCAGAACTACTTCAAAAAGTGGCAAGAACAATGGGATGTGTGTTCAAAGTGAGGGGGAGTATTTTGAGGGGGATTAATGGCAATGTGTCTTTTACTATAATTTTTTTTTAATTTAAATATTCACTGTATTGCTTAATCACTCCTCGTATGTTATAGGAATGTCATTTGTCAACACACAAAAAATTGAGGTCTCATTTTAGTTTATTATATGATGGGATCTTGCTGTTTTACGAAGCAGCCAGATTCTTGTTTCCATGCCCTTTCCATTACAATCAATTGCATTCCTCTTCTCATCCTGTCATACACTACAGAGCCCAGTAAATCACATTAATGAGTGTTGAAACGGTGTGGTGGTTCATAGCATCACATGATATGCTAAGACCACAGGTCAAGTGCTATAAATTGTAGAAATAAGAGCAGCCCTTTATGAAATGTATACTTTCAATTGTGGCTTTATATATTTCATCTGATCAAAGTATCAGATATCAGCCAACAGCCATAATGAGAGAGTGAATTTTCTTCCTATAATCATCCAAAATAATGGCATTTTTTATTTCAGGAGAAAAGGAGTGTAAACCAGTGCACATTACTGGTTCATTTTTTCAATCAACCTCATTAACCTCCACTCTTCTGAAAAGTGATAGAACGTCGAGTTTAAGCATACAAACTCTGAAATCAGGAAGCATAACTGAAGTAGGCTTTGTCAAATTTGTCTCAAAGTCTTTGTAAAATAGAGAAAGAATAACTACTCCATGAGTTACTATGAGGATAAAACATAATACAAAGAAAATACAAAGTAGTGCCTGTCATGTAGAAAACCCATGGAAGTGTTAGCTGTCATTACTGGTTAGTAAAAAATCCCCCAAATCAATCCAATTAGTCATTCAGTATGTATCTCCTTGCAATTAGGACAAACTTGTAGAATTGCTAGCCAGACAAGATTCTAAGCCAGAATTCAGAGGATGCCTTTCGTTATTCTAATGATGTCAACTCTCCTTTTACTCACCCTTCATCAAGAAAATGGACAATCTTTCTCATGTGTTTTTTAGTGTAATTTGCAAGGCTATGGTCACCTTGATTATTTCTAGGACTAGAGTGTTAGCAACTTGATGGCAGACACTATGACTTATTTATATTTTTATAAAGATTTAATGTACTCTCTGATACAGCCTGGCACTTCAATTTTACATAGAATAAAAGAATAGATTAATGAAAAACTGATTAAAAAAATCTATGTAACTAATCATGGCTCTGTTTTCTATCTTCTTTGTACTTAAAAAAAAATTTAGTCTGAAATTGATGAAGAATAGATTGAGAGGAAGTACAATTAACGTGAATAAATTTGCTTCATTTTGGTAGCATCTTAAAGTAAAAATAGCAAACATATGGATTTCATTTCTCTCAGAATTCACAAGGATTAAAATTAAAAGGAATAAAGTGCTTGGCAAACATGTTTTTAATTCAACAGATGGATGGTTTTTCTACTTTTGCTGATAAAAGAAATTAACATAATGAAAATGTGTATTCTGCCTTAATTTTTGCCTTTTCTTGCACTTCAGTGAGAACTTAAAGTCCCTTCTGGCCTCTTTAGGTGTTTCAACAGTAAAGATTGTATTTTAATGTTTTTTTGTTTTCTTCTTCTTGGCAGACAAGACAGCAGAACTTATCCAAGTATGTATTTCATTAGACTATAGAGATCTGCTAACTTAAACAGGTTAATGATCGTGAAACGATGGCAATGACATTTCAAGTTACATACCTACCACCAATAAATTATGATATACATATAGCTCATATTTCAAAAGCTAAACATCTTTTATTGAAATTATGATTATATTTTCTATTTACGTTACGTAGTGCTAAAATGACAAAATTATTTTTAATTTTCATTACCTGCTCTAAGAATATTAATTATTTTTGTTAAATTTATTGGGGTGATATTGGTTAATAAAATTACATAGGTTTCAAATGTATAATTCTATAATACATAATCTGTATATTGTATTTTGACACTTCTATAATTGTGTATAAAGTAATTTGAGTTTTATGAAAACAAAAAATTTTGAATTAAAATTTATACACATATAAAACTATTTTAAAATACCTTGTGGGATATATATTTCAGCTTAGTTTTCATAGTCTATTTCAAAATAGTTATATTTTGTTTTCTAGGTTCCCTTTTTCTGCCAGCAAAATAAACATACTTCATGTAGAACCTAATTTTATATATGTATATGTATGTGTGTGTGTATATATATATATATATATATATATATATATACACATATATATATATACACACACATATATATATATAGTCAATCATATCTCAATAATGCTAGTTAAGTAAAATATACTTCTGTTAAAAACTTTGAATAAGACTCTATTTTGAAGTTATGTTGAATTATTGGAAGTATCTAGTAATTAGTGATTGACCATTAGATAAAAATATGTGCTAAATTATATGAAAGATAATTCACATGTATTCATGATATAAAACTCATTTTCAAAGATTATATTCCTTTACAATGTTTACATGTTCAAACTCACTAAAAATTGTAGAAAAGCAAATCTTAAAAGATATATTTATCACATATAAAATTGGCAGATTTAAACAAAATGAGTATAGTTAGCATTAAGCAACAGTACATAAAACAGAAATAATTAATGATGGCCATAGTGTGATCTATTTTTGAAATCACTTTAGCAATATGTATTAGTAGCCTAAGACACTTGAAAATTTAGTCAGTAATTCAGGTAAATACACATTGGTGATAGTGTGAAATGCCTGGAATTATTTAAATGTCCAAAATATTGCAATGGTTAAATTATACTAGTTTTGTGATAGTATTAAGTCATGTTTCTGTAGCTTTAAATGTTTCTATTCTTTGAACTAGTAATCCTAAAAAGCTCACCTTACCGATAATGATATATGTACAAGGGCATTACAGCATTATATAAAAGATCTAAAGGACATCTTTTTAGACACATGTATATGAACCTTCTATATAATAAAATAGAACCCAGTAATTAAAATAATGCTTTTAAAAATACTAATACTGGGGGGGAAGGGCTCATAACAAACACTAAATGAAAATTCAAAGAGCAAACCAGCATATTCAGTATTATTCAAATTTTGTATACAAGATCCATACATATATAAATTCTCACAAAAGGAAATACAAATAAAAGTACAGTGAATATACATACTAGAAGCCAAAGTGATTTATGTCTTGACTGCATGAATTCTTTTCTTTACGTTTTTCAAATTTTCAACAATTAATGTCAATTTTATTATAAAATAGAATATTGTAGCATAAATAGCATTTGGATTAATTGCTAAGAGCACTGAGCAAAATGGTTTATAGATTTGATAAAAATTATATGAAGTATATTTTTGGCAGATAGTACATTGGATGGAAATTATCAAATTGTATCTCAATTTTCTTTTTCATTGTTCCTACATTTAATAATTGGAATTATTCTGCAAAAAATGTCCCTTTTCTCTCATTTATTCATTTTGTTTTATCAGTATGGACTTACAGATATTAATTTTATTTGAGAGATTATAATTTTTATTGTCACAATTTATTTTGTTGGTGAAACTGTTCCAGCTTTGGCCTTTGGGAGACTTTTGAGTTGTCCTTTTAATATGCCTCCAGCCTTTGTTTTTAGCACTTTCTGTCACCTACAAGATGCTCTACATTCATCTTGTGTATTTACTGCATCAATCCAGAATCAGCCATTTCTTCAAGAGGCATGGCTCCTTTTATTGTAGTATATTTGAAAATCCAGATTGTGGTTTCTTAACACTATTGGAGCATTAGCATTTCTAGGAACACCACAGTTATAATTGATGAAGGCAAATATGCACAGACAAATACTAAAATGTGGTCAAAGTTTTAACAGATTTTTTCCCCACCCCTAAAATATTTATTATTGTGATCACTGTAGCATATATCCACACATGTTTGATACTCTTCACCTCAAGAGGTGGAGTTTAAACACCTTGTTGAGTGGGGCTGGACTTAATAACTTACTTCTAGTGATTGGACTATGGAAAGGAAAAGTAAATTTACATTGGAGAATCCTGCCAATCACTTCCTTAAATAATCATGGTTAACATCATCCAAAGTAAATCATGCTGCTATCACCTCACTATGGTGTGATAAGAACACCTCAGTGGTATTCCTTCACAAAACATGTAATACCAGGTTAATTATGAAAACTATCAATCAAACCCAAACTGAGGGATAGTAGACAAAAATATCTAACCAGCAATCCTCAAAAGAGTCAAACTTGTGAAAGAAAAGACCAAGAAATGCTCATAGACTCAAAGAGACTAAGGAGGTAAAGACTAAATGCAACATCATATCCTGAATTGGATCTTGGAACACAAAAAGGGCATTTGTGAAAAAACCAGTGGTATCCAAGTCAGGTAGTTTTGTTCATTATATCGCAACATTAAGTTCCTAGTTTTGATAAATGCACTATGGTTAAAAAAAAAAAAAATCAGGAAAAGTTATGTGAAGGTATAGGAGAACTCTGTACTATCTTTGCAATTCTTCTGCAAGTCAAACATTCTGAAGGAAAATACAAAGGTAGTAAGGACATGGTTCCAAAATTCATGAGTTTTAGTTCACACACAAAGCAAGGACTGACTGTATATTTCTTTGTTTCACATATGATAAAGCCCAGAACGAAGTAGACTGCACAAATGGAACTTTCAATTATTAGTGGTAATTTCATTATTTTAGGTTAATGAGATGTAATTTAAAAATATAAATTGAAGTTATATTCTATGGGAAGTTGAAACTGGGAGGAGGAATTTGCATGTAATGTCAGAGGCTGTGTAGAATGATTGAAGACTTGTGAATAGACGGACAGTGCTTCTGGGTACCCAAATGGGCAATCATATCTAGTGATGCTATCTAAAAGGAAATGATGATCTTCGATTTATTTTTATGCAGCACAACTTGGAGGCAGCAAAGAGATTAAATGTTATTTTATAGCAAGAGATGTCTTGCTGCAATACTGAATCATCCATCGTCTATGTCTCTGGGACCAGAGCCATGCCCTTGATCTCTCTTTTATCCCTACGATGACTAGTCCAGTGTTCTTTACGCTGAAGCCTCTCAATAAGTCCTTGCTGATGGTACACCTTTTGTGATTCTTTCCTCCTCCAACTGATTGCAGTCCATCAAACCAACCATAAAGAATAGATGGAGATACTAAGGCAGCTCTTCTGAAATCTATCCAGTTAGTTGTTACACTACAGTTTAAAATGGAGTGTGTGTCTGCCAGATGGAAGAAAGGAGGAAATACCTTTCATTTTAAGAGCCCATGACCATTTGACTGAGTCTAGTCAGATGGAAGAGGTTCACAACGCTTCTAATTTCAAATATCAAGACTTGCAAGTATTTCTGTTAAAGCTGTGGAACACAAGTTTTTCTCCTGCCTCAAAGAATCATGGAACTTTATCGGTGCTTTTAAGAAGCATTTAGTGGTAGTGCTCCACATCTGACACATTGGTCCCATAAACCTGACTTAATATATACCACTTAGAAAACTGGGACAATATAAATGTTTCAAGTCTCATGTAAATGAGAAAGCTCATCTTCTTCTGATTCAATAAGCTTGGGAAACAATGGGCATTGAAGCAAAATTAAGACTCGATACTTATTAATGGTTAACCTTTCTTGTATCATTGTCAAGGTTAGCTAGGATTCTATTAAGCCACTATTTGAATTTGTTAACAAAATTATGTAGCTTATAGCACTATATTTACAATAAATCTGGATAACCTGAATATGAAAAGTTTATACAAAATCATTAAGCCAGCTGACTACACTCATTCTTCTAAATCTCTAGCGAGTGGGACACTGAACTTTTTCTTGGCTACATAAAGTGTTTAGCAATGACTAATATATGTTGGCTCCAGAAAAAATTAAGAATTCAAATTTTAAAATAAACCTTGACAAACATAGTATTAAAAACCCGGTAGGTGGCTTTAGTTCTCTATAATTAAGGCAAGCCTGAAATGTAACTCTAACAGAACCCAAACATTGATGCATGTGCAATAATTCATACCCCCAAAAAAAAAATCTTATGAGGGAAAACAAAAGTTCACTGTCTTAGAAGGCATGATGTGATTAAGCAGATGTTTGACATGTAATGGTTTATAAGCCAAGAGGTACATTTTCTAAAGGTAGCACAGCGTCATCACACTGGAACATTTCAATGAAATACATATATTTAAATTTAAAAGAGAAGTGATTTCATCAACATTAAAGGTTGAAATACATCAGTAAAAAAAAAAAAAAAAAATGGGCAAATCAATTCTATTTCCAAAACAGTATTTGCATCTTAGAGGACCATCTTGTTCAGATGCTACATATTTAGATCAGGTATTCTATATCTCTCTCACCCTTGCTTTCTGCCTTTCCCTTAGTAGCTCACCTCCCATGAAGAGAATCCTTTTGCATTTGGAAAATCCCAGGGTTTTAGCTGTTTTGGCATTCTACTAAGGGATCTAGTCCAAACCTCACTGCCATGAAGACAATGATGCCTATAAGAGATGGCTGTGCTTCCTGCTCTCCTGCTCTGTCTTCTGTAGACTGTGTAAACAATAAAGCAGGAGCTGGAAAAGGCTCAAATAACACAATCTGCTTGGAAGCATTTCCTCTGTATAAACCCAGGACGAACTGAAAGGTAGCTTAAGTATCTTCCATTGAAAGACATCCAGAAACCTCTTACTGCTTACTCTCCAATAGTATTTCTGTTACAATGTTGTATAAAGCTAAAAACAACCACAGCATTTGATTGGTCTTTCAGTGGTCAATTAAAAAAAAAAAAAAAGCTTCATTAAAGTGTATACACTGAGCAACAGCATCTCCAGAATGTTAATTGATTCACCTGTATTTCCTAAAAAAAAAAAAAAAAAAAAAAACTAGATATAGCACAACACGGCAGAAAAAATAAACTAAACCCCATGAGTTTTGGTAGTGTAGCCAACTCACTGGTACTGAAGCAGCACAATTCCATGAGATAATCACTGTATGGAGGGGAAATAACTGCAGAGCAGCTAAGCAGCTTAGAATAAGCTGAAATGAAGCCATGTGGCATGGGGGTATAAGTGTTCAATAAATGCCCTTGAAACACAGTGGGAATCAGGGACAAGCCCTGTTAACATGGGACCTTTGAATGATGGGAGTTCAGCTTAATAGAGAAGGCAACATTTCTCTGGAGTGCTTGAACTTTTGTAAGTAGTCATACAATAAAAGATAGCCTTCACATACACTATCAAATAGTTTATAGCTATGTGAAAGTCATTTCAGTTAAAGATAGAGAAGAGTAATAGCAATACTCATCTTTTAAAAATATGCAGGGTAAAAGCTTCAGTGAACCCACAGAATTCAGCACATCAGTTGGTTGGCATGAAGGACTGATAGGTTTTATGGGTATGGACTACAGAACACATTCAGTACATGTATTCTGAATTAATAGTTATTTCTTGAACTATACCAACTAACCCAACCTCTATGTAAACCTCATAATTTAATTGTCTGATAGGATTCCCCAGAGGTCTTCAAAGCAAGGATGACCTTGAGTCAGTGCAGATCACTCAGGGCTGCCTGACACTGGCTGGCTCTAAGAAAATCAGTACGGGAACTCACTTTGAACCACCTTAAAGCTGGGATGCTCCCAGCATAAACATAGCTACCAAACCAAAGCACATAATACAGGACAGAACATCCGCATTCCAACCCATGTCCAAAGCTCACAGCAGTTTTGGGACACATGTTGGTGAGCCATGCCCTGTATGTTGGATGGGAAAGAGAAATGGTATAACTGCTGGAAAATATGGTTTGACAAACTATTTCTTTCCTCAAATTTCTGTCACGGCCATTGTTCACAAATACCACTATTTTATATGATAGCTCTGGGGTAATAATGAGATTGGTAAGGGGCATATTTCAGTCCCTGTTGGTTTAACAGAAAAATCAGAATTATGTTTAATGCGTATTTCTATTAGCTATTCCAAAATGGAATAGATGGGAAAAATATAGTAGTGGAAAGTCATTATGAACTCAAGTTATACATGTTTTAGAGAAAGAACTATTGTACTTGGAAGAATATGTTATAAGCCACTTGACAAAAAAGAGCAACTAAGATTATAAAACTGACTGAGCAAATAAAAAAAGTATAAAAAGGCCAGAGTGAAATAAGTAATGAAAGGCTTTCAGTATAAAAATACTGACTGGAGTACATTAAGAAGTGGAAATGAGATGGTGGGTGTATGTGTAGAGCTAGTCCTGTGCGGTATTACAACTCAGTATGTAATTTTGCAGGCATGAAGATAAAAAGAGTAGGTGAACACAATTTTAAAAGAAAAAAATAAATGATTAAGTGATGCAGAAGAAGAATTAGTGGTAATGACTGCTGAAAATAAGAAACCCCAGATGTAAGTTCTTCCATAGGTGTTGAGCATCACATGGTCACAGATGTGGATTTATATGCACAATAAAAGTACACATCAGATGTGTTAGTGATAAATAAAAGAGGTCAATTTCTACACATTAATCAAAACCACACAGCTTAATTACAGATAGTATGGGCCTTGTTAAGTGTCTATATGACCAGAGAAAAGTGAGAGAAGTGAAGAAATAAACAGTAAGGATAAAAGTAGTTTTAAAGATTAAAGTACTTAATTCAAAGGCAAAATGATAAGCAATGACAGTCACTTCAATTATCACCCAGCACAAAGTAAGCAACAGCTTTCAAGGTTCTCTGTCTGTCTAGCACTGCATAAATCACTCCTCAGTCTGCTTTGATCCACTAAGTAAGACCTACATGAGTAAATAAAGAATACCTCAATTGTTTCATTGTAAGAACTAAATCACAATAATATAAAGCAAACTGCCAAGACAAGTGGTCACAGCAAGTGAACCAAGACAATGACTCAATATGGGAAATCTAACTTTATACTCAGGCCACAAAAATATACAACCTATATATTATGGCACGATTGGTATTCATACAGCTTCAAAACAATTCGCCTAGCTCATACTTCCAACCAGACCATTGCTCTTAAGCCTCTACTTTATTGAAAATAAGACACTATCTTTGGTCATAAAATAACTCTAATTGACCTGACTGCCCACTCCACGGAAGTCTATTGAATGTTTTGCATAAACTCTCATAGGCAGTGCAATCTGACGCTCCTGCCCTTGTGTCAGTAATGGAGGCCTGATGGACAGAGCCTAAGAGAGGTAGGATTTATCAATTCTCCCAAAGGAACACTCAAATACAAATAATCTCAAATACATTTAGAAAGCAGAGGCACACTGAACACGCTGTCCACTCCCATGGCAGGCTGCTATGTACATATTTCTCTCCTCCAGAGAGTAGCCAGTCACCCATGACAATTTCCTGGGTCAGTCAAGGTCTAGGAAAATTTTACAATCTGTACAATTGAACTAGAAAAAAAAAGGAAGAGGGTGAAGACCATGAAGACCATGAATGTACATAGGACTGAGCCTTAGGCTCCAGTCATGGAGTCCAAAAATGGTGGCAGCAAGAAATTTTTCCAAATTTTTTAGAAATGGTGTGTTTAGACTGCTATCCACAGTAGTTCAATTTACACGTGGAACTCCCCTCTATCAGTATAAAGCCATAGAAATGTCAGTGACCAACTCTTCCATGGGTTGACGGCACTGGACAGGGAAGGAAATCAACTATTTATAGAGTAACCACTATGTGGTATGCAGTGTACAATCCACTAGGTGCACAATACTTCCTTTCATCTTCTCAATAGCCATCAAGTTAGATATTATTGAACGGTTTATCAAGAAAAAAAAAGTTAGAGGAAGTTAAATTGCTTAGTGTCAGACAGCACAAAATAGCCTAGTACAGATTAAATCCAGTTCTATGTTATTCCCAATCCCAAGTTTTTTATGGTATACATGCTGACTCACCAGAAGGCTGCTTCCGCACCTCAGCTGGTGATACACTAGTCACACACCTCCAACCTGGAAGGTGAGGAGCAATGTGCACAATTACAGGACGTTCCTGGAGGCAACAAAGAGAAATGTGACCCAAACCAAAGATGATAAAAATTGGGGTTATGATTCTTCAACATCCTGACTGAGCTCAGAACTGCCAACTGAGAATTTGAAAAGTATCATTTCCTAAAATCTCTGACATGAGGGAAGAACATAAAAAATCTACTGTATCCCAAATAGGCATATCACTAAATCCATACTGAGTACCCAGTCACTTGGGTTCAGGAGAATATCATTTGAGAATTTTCAGAACTTAAGAGAAACCACAAAGGAAATTGGACAACTGTTAGCAAAAATACTGAATAGAACACTGCAGGCAAGAAGATCAGCAAAAACTGGAAGGAGGTCAATGCTTAAGAATGAATCTGTCAGATATAAAACTACACCCATAGGGATCAGAAAGGTCAGGAACTGACACCACAAAAGGGCACTGACTATAAAAATGTGTAATTAGAAGGAGATTCTGAACATAGCTCTATACCCTCGTGATGCTGGTGTCAAAGCTAATAAATTTAAATATAATATGTATTTCTTTTTTTTAAATTAAAGTTTATTGGGGTGACAATTGTTAGTAAAGTTACATAAATTTCAGGTGTACATTCTGTATTACATCTCTATAAACATTTCAAGAAAACGTTATCATAATAACTTCGTCCAAAATGAATATTATATGATTTCATGTAAGAAACTAAATTATCATGTCAGAGTGCTTAGTTTGGAAATAAAAAAAAAATTAACTAAAAATAATAAAATAAAATTATTATAGGTCTTTAATTAAAGGCAATAGCATAATGGAGAAATAGAAACAAGGTGTCTACAGCTTCATTAGAACTTTAGAGCTTCTTTGTGAAATTATCCCCAAACTGTACAATTAAAGTGTCTAAATTTGGTAATGATACAAAATTACATGAAAAAAAAAAATACAGAGAATAATTTATTTGCAATGAATGAAGTTGGAGATAATTTACTTATATACTTTAATGTACAGACACATAAAGTAATATGACTTAAAGAAATATGTTTCTGGGAAAAATACAGCAGAATTATAGTGTGTAGTACAGAACAGCTTGAAAATGAATTGAATAGTATTTCCAGAACCAGCCATGATTCCCCTGGGTGATTCCTATCACACCTGGTAAGAGCAGACCTTAGTCACAGAACAAAGCAAAGCAAATTGACCTGCGATCTTGTTTGCATTAGGTCTGGTCTGAAAAATCACCTAGTAACCACCACAATTATGCAGTTGAGAATCTTCATTTTCAGATCTAGAACTTAGCTTAAGAGCTTATTTCCTAAGACATAAATGATTCCACAGTTAAAAACAATTTCATAAATTTTATTTTGTACATCTCTGCAATTAAATGTGGACATATTATGTAAATATTTCTACAGTCAACTATAAGTAAATGATCTCAAACTTCATTCATTGCAACATATTTCTGCAGTGTCTGGATAATTGCAGTTGTCAGATAAATTTTTATTCTGTGAATGCTTGTCTTTCAAGTGCATACTCTTCCTTTCTCTATCCCAAATAGCTCACTGAGTCTGCACCCACAAAGACTTGAGACACACAACCCTTCACCATTTAGGATTGGGGCCTTATGCTTTTATGCAGATCTTTGGAGTCCATAATTCCAAATGAAATTATGTGCATTGTAGTTATATATATACCATGGCTGTATATTTTCTAGATCTGCAAAATAAGAAAGTTGCCCTCCTGCAATAGAAATGCTGGCCCCATGGGCTTGATAGGGCTTGGAATCCTAAAACTATAAACCTGTCCCTGTGGATCAAGTAGAAAACATTCGTCCATCTTCACATCAAAAGGGAATGACAGACTAAGAACACACGGGGTGTCCAGAAGTTAAAGCACCATCCATATTGCAATCATTGAAAATCAGAATTTGAAGAACCCACTTTATTTGCACATAAATAATTGTCCTTAGGAAGAAAAATAACTGTGTCACACAGCTAGGAAAAGCTATAGATGTATGTGTGTGAGGGCATGTGCACACACACCCTGGCTTTTACTTTCAGAAGACTGCTCATTCTGTTAGTCCATCTAAGAGTTAGAAATAGTGATGACATGCTTCATGCTGTGCTATTAATAGTACCCTCCTGAAGAAACAAATTCTCCACAGTGTTAGTTGCACACTAGTGAGAGGGACAGTATCATCACCAAAATGTTAATGACTTTCCTGTATAGCCCAATAGAGGACATTACTGTGGAACTGGTCTTCCTAAGAGCAGTAGCGATGTAAATATTTTCTCAATGGGCTCTGCAGCCATTTATCAGAGTAACTGTACTTGACAACAAGAAAAATACTCAAACCTTTCAGAAGGCTGCACAATGCGGAGTCTGAGTTGACAATATTGGATGTGACTAGAAGAAAATTCTAAGGCAGCTTCCAAGATTCCTGCTCCATAAAATCCCTTCCCCACAAATATGGGTAGGACTGAGAATGTGAATGTCACTTTCACGAATGGGTTATATTATATTGCAGTTAAAAAAATCTTAGATATAATTAAGATTTCCACATCAATCAATCATTAACATAATTATCCAGAGTGGACCTGGCCTAATCAGGTGAGCCCTTAAAGGATTGGGCCCTTCCTTAAATAATAGATTTGAGAAATCAGAAATTCTGCCATTTTTGTGAGTGGGCCCATAGAAGAAGTCACGTAGCAAGAACCTGAGACTGTCCTCTAGGAACTGAGCATTGTCTCCCCTGATAACTGGCAAGAAAACAAATCTCAGTTGTACAGTCACTAGAAAATGGGTTATGTCAATAACAAGTACCGTAGCTTGGAAGATGACATTGCCAGCCTTAGATAAGGTCACAGCCAAACTAATGCCCTGAATTCAGCCTTGTGAAACTCTGATCAGAGAAACCAGTCATGCTATACCTGGCCTGGACTTTTAACCTAGAGAATTGTGAGATAACCCATGTATGTCATGTATGTTTTTATTTTAACACTAAGATTGTGAAAATGTTACACAGCAATAGAAAACTAATATAATAAGGGACAGTTCCACCCCCTCAGAAAACCATAAAGGCCTCTTGGGTGGAGTAGGTTTCTAATGGAGGCCAGATGATAAGTGGAATAGTAGTCAAAGTCTTCCGTCTTACTGTGGACCCAATGGATCTGAATGAACCTCACGTCCCCAAATGACTAATGGGGACAGATATACATGGAAGTTGTCATAACCCCCAATTAATATATTGACCCTGGATTAAGAGTCAACATGGCAGGAAGGTCCACCTTCAGCCTAATTAATTAATCAGAAGCAATTCTTCATCCCTGGTAGATTTGAAAAGTTTAGCAATATCCTCAGACTTAAATTATACAAATATTTTAAGTACCAATGTATCCCTTTCGATTTCACTTTTATGGTCCCTTCATAAACGAGATGCATAGTGGCAGGTGATAGGTGAGTTAAAAAGACTTAACCAAATAGAAACCCTTTTGACAGCCACTAGGCTGCAAGTGATGTATAAACTGAAATAGATTAACACAACCTCTGGAACTTAGTATGTGGTTATTGATCTGATGAATGCAATCTGTTCAGTCCTCCTCAAAAAGCAGTTCATATTTTATGTGAAAAAGGCCACAGTACATACAGTCTTGCCTCAGTATTATGTTAACTCCTGTTCTCTCAAAGTGGTCTGTGAGGACCTTATATCTTATTCCACTATGTGTCACACTGGCTCACTATGTGGTAATGGGGCAAGTGCTTTAAAAGGTGGAAATAAAAACCTAAAGAGATTCAGAGGCCTTTCACATTGGTGAAATTTGGGGGAATTCAATGATCCAGGACATTCCAAGATGGCACCTCTAACACTAAAGGACAAATTAGTACACCTTGAGCTCCCTACTGCAAAATCAAAGTTCCAGCACTAGAGGGACCTCTTAAGATTTGGGAGGCAGCATATGTAATTCCTGCAAATACTACTCTGACTCGTTTGTTGGATGGCTCAAAAGGTTCCCAAGTTCAAGTGAGGCCCAGAACAGGACTATTGGGTCCAGACCATGCTGTAAAGTCCTAACATGCAAGCTGCATGACCTGGGAGAGCCAACAACTATAAGTACCTATAGTTACTAAAGAAGTGTCTGGAAGGTGTCTGAGAAGTGTCTGGAAAGCCCTCACAGGAGAGTCACAGAGCAGACTCCCGGGGTTCCAGAGCAAGGCCATGCTATTTGCAACAGAGAAATGTATCTTTGGTAATCATTTCCTGATATGCCACTGGGCCCTGAATTAGTGAGCATCTGCCCACAGGATATCAGTGACTCTGAAATCACAGCTGCCCAACCTCAGGAGCCTCCTCAGACCTATAAGTCATAAGATTAGTTAGATGGCACAAACCTTTCAGGCAGTGGCTATGGTATATCAGTGATAAGGCCCAAGTAGATCCAAATGCCTGAAATAAGTTTTGTGAATAGGATGCACAGAGCCTCCTAACACTTGGACAAACATGTCTTCCTCAGCTCAACCTATGGCATTGAAGAAGTTCCATAAGATGAGCATTTAGAGGGAAGGAAACAACTCAGATCTGGTTCACAGGTGGTCAGCTTAATGCATGTGTGGGTTGGAAACCGTGTGTCTCAGTAGTGTTGCTAGTACCACAGACCCATTCGGGTGGCCTGAAAGACAAACGTGAGGGAGAATCATCCAGTCAGTAGGGTTCCATGCCGCAGTGCTGTACACTAGGCTGTCCTGGTAAAGAGGCTGAATTAGGCTGAGGTAAGGGCATCCATGAACTCCTAGGCAGTGGCAAATATCATGGCAGTTGGGTTGTGGTTCTCAAAATAACAAGATTAAGATGCTAGCCCAAAAGATTCGTGAAAGAAATATATAAATGGGCATTTGGGATAAATGTGATCATGTTTGTGTCTCAGGTCAATATTCACCAGAAAGGATATTCACATTGGTGGTAGTCGACAACTTAGGTGACAAGATGATTTCCCTGGCGCTTTCAGCTGGTCCCTTTCCTCAGCCAGCCTCATACTTGTCCAATAGTCCCACAAAAGGAGTTGGTATGGTGGGCAAGGACAAGTATGATACATGGGCACCACATTCATTCCTGAACACTTAACCTGTCACCAGCACAGACCCTACTGATGGTGGTTATTGACCTGGATATCACGTGTATCAAGGGTTGTTGCTACCTAAGGGGACAAGTAGTCTGGAACGGAGAAGTCCCTGGACCATCTCTTGGTACTCTGTGCCCATTGACAGAAGTGAATGGGAGATCACAGCCTTCATGACCTGACAAGAGCTCAAGTCCCCCAGAGATGATATGCTGCCCCTCAACTGCCATGAGCAAGCTGAAATGTTGGCCAAGAGCAAGGGAAATCTAGCATGGGTGATGGAAAAGGGAGATGAATATTCATTATAGCACTTGAACCACCTGTAGTAATGGAAATTCAAGCCTGTTACACTTACAAGTACTTTCTGTAAGAAATCTTTTGAAGAAACTATGGCCAACAACCACCACGCAGAGCTGGTAACTAAAAAGACCTAATGATGGATCTGAGTAGTACAAAGGGCGGACAGGAGGCAGATAGAAGATGCTTTTGCTGCCCCTTCTCATTTCCTTGGCTCGTCCTTAATTTCAGAGACAGCTAGATTGGATAGTTTCATGCAAACTGATCCTCGGACTGAGTATTCCACCACAATTGCCTTTCCAAATCCTTTCAGATTTGTGTCATAAAGTCATCTTCAGAGCCTATGACCCTGACTGACTGTTCCAGCACAAGTGCTTTACAGAAGTGAGGGGCCACCCTCAGCCTGTGCAGGATGGGAGCTGGTGGATAAATGCTGCAGCCTAGAGACAAATCTGGGAAGCCTTCTACATGCTTCTCAGCTGTCCCTGCAAAATCCAATCCCTTTTGCCTGCAGCAATGACACTAATGACACATTCCTGTCTGTCCTGCTTCACTCTGCTTCCTCACTTCTACTGGTTGGAGTCAAGTCTCAAATAAGTATGCTGCCCCAAGCTCAGATACTACTTTTAGAAATGCAACTGAAACACCTATGTTTTACGTAAACCTCCTAGATATTAAGAATGATTCATACATTATAATTTATAATATGGAAATCATTCAAATAGTACTGGATAAGTATGTTATTACATGTAGATTAGCATATGTAAATAAGATTATTATTGTATGAGCCATGGTTTTAGTCACAGATTATATTAAATACACCTGTCCATTAAGACTGTTAAAGTATATGATTATCCATGTCTGCTAAACTGCTCTTTTTCATGCTGATATTTAATATTGTCACAAACAGGCAAATAGTCCTACTGAGCCTTGCTTAGAATTTCAAAGGAAGTGTCTCCAGGCAGAAACTTTTTAATTAAAGTTTGATTTAATGAAAATTATGAATCACAAAAACAACTGCATCACAAAAACAACTGCATCAAATATCCAGAATGGAAATAAATCTGTAAAGTTCTAACCTGTGAGCTTCCAATCATCTCTAAATTTGCTACAGCACCCAAGCACAAGATTCAGATTTCTGTCACCATCAATTTTGTTCTGTTTACTACAGCCGGTTTCCCTCTTTGGAAATGAGCACTGCTTTTTGTTGTCGCTGTACTGTTTTCAATTTTGGATTCCCCACAGTGACTTGCATATAGTAATGATAAAAGGAATATTAGCTAATATTTGGGAGCTCATACTATGTAAAAGTTTACATTTCACACATATATCCCCATACTTAATTTTCACAGTAGCTCTATGAAATAGCTATCCTCATTTTATAGAAAAATTATGGTACAGGAAAATAAAATAAATGTATCTAATATCATGCCCAGTGCTAACACAAGTATACGATTCCCAACAGTCTGACTCCAAACCATTCATTGCTAACAACTAGACAATTATGGCTAAAAAAAATTAACTATTTCAGAGAGACAATTCCTCAAAAAAAAAAAAAAAAAAAAAAACCTCTTAAGATTTAAAAAGTATAGTTGTATCTGCACAGTTTTTCGCCATCTCCCATGCTTTTTAATATTTTGCAAGATTTTTTCTAAATTATAAGAACAATTCCCCCATCATGTTAAGACACCACTGTATTCCTTTATAGTTCACTCTTTGAGAATATGCTTCATTATTATTCTAACTCATCAAGAAAAGTATTGAATATGTAAGTCAAAAACTCAATCTTTGTGATAACACAATAAAATTCCCTTCACTGACACCATATTGTAACTGCCAACTCCCATTCCATCAAACCTATCCATACTTAAGACCATAAGTATCATCTTACGAGTATTTTACCAAGCTCTTTTGAGGAAAATTATGTTCTCTTGGTTATAATTAAGCAATAAAATGTAGGTCTTTTCTATGTGTTTAGAGAAATACACCATTAGGAAATTAGGTTTTTCTGAAATTAAAACAATTAAGCAAAATCATCTGTGGAGTTTTAAAATGAAGAATGAAGGAAGGGATTTATGAGGAAAAGTCTAAGAAGCTGGATAGTCTGATATTTGAAGAGAGATAATAGTAGTAAGATAAGTGAAAGTTATAAACGCCGTTGAAGAGACAGAACTATTTGTCATCCTAGTATCCTGCTCTGTCTTGAAACAATGTGATACTGCAAAGTGCCAAAAACATTTTCCTCCACTTTTAAGGTTACATAACCTGCTGCCCTGGAAATGCAACCCTGAGAAGAGGACTAGAAATAGCTTGCCATTTATATAATAGGTACCAATTTTCTAGGAATAGATTTAATTTTTATCAAAACTTTTGAGATTCCGTATGAATCATTCTGTTAATATTGACTGCAATTTAGATAGAAATAGTTCAATTAGAATGCTTCACATTGGAGGCAATAAATCACCTTACACCATTGCTATTTCTAATGTGGGACACAACACTTTCACCTGATTCCTGAAAGAAGGATTTCTGTATAGCCAGTCAACTCTTTCCTACAGTTGGTAGAGCTGAGCAGAGGATGGAACTGTGGGTAAGACAGCTGAGAATGGGGGGGAAAAAACATGCTGCAGTAAACACAATAGAACCTAATCTAATATCAATATTGAATGTCTGGAAATCCAGAAATTTCTCTCAAGCACTTACAAAACCAAAAAGGACACAAACGAATAGAATCAAAACTAGAGTAAAATGTGAGTTATTCCCTAAGACATAGCAAATTGTTTACTTTTATTCTAGACAGATGAACCCAATGAGTCAAAAGAGAAAAATGCAAGTCTGACATACAAATTAATGAAATGTAAGAACAATGATCAATTTAAAATCCCCAGTGTCTTAAAGAGATTCGGTAACAGTTCTATTAAAATTTATTTGAAGAAACATAAGCCCAGGCACAGAGCTATGATACAAGATGGAGGTGTCTGTGGGAGTCAAGCAATTTGGGGGCGGGGGGGAATTGCCTTTAGAAATTCTTTTAAAATCACCAAGAATAACCACTAACCATTTTGTGGTTTAATCTCCCTTAATCTATTAACCATGTTTAAATATATATACAAATCTGTTTAAGTCATAAACGTAATTCTCTAAAATGGAAATTACTTAGTACCAAAAATAAATGAATCATTTATCCTTCGAATTGCGATTGTTTGTATTTGATCTATAATATCTTACCAGCTTGGTACTACAGTATTACTCACAGCGTATTTCAGATGTCTTTATATGGTGAAAACATTGTGGTGACAGGAATAGTCAAGCACAGTTCTTGAGATCATAACCCAGAATGATCTCATTTTTTAAAAGCCTATCTCATATGTAAAACAATTATTTCAGTTTGTCACACTGAACTTGAATTGTCAAGTCCAATATATAGAAAATCCACAAGACTAGATATTGTTCTTGACATGATCATTATACAAAGGTTTAAATTGTCAGTGAAGATAAGAAAACCTACAATATGTTTCTTTGATTTGTAATCATTCTTCCTCTTTTGGTTTTCCCATTATATATTTTACTTAACCTTATAAATGTATATGTCAGTTTTCTGGGAGGAAGCTGGTGGCAAGATCATTAGACTGTTGGATATATTTGATGTGAGCCCCTAGGAAATAGGCAAACGTCGTGTGTGTTTAAGAATGTTCACCTTGAACAAATTGCTTGTTACATACAGATAACTCCAAGTAGAATTTCAGGCTGTTAATGTATATTATCCCACTGGACTAGTTCAGAAATTATAAATTTCTAAGCTTACATTTCAGATAAATTTAAATAAAGGAATTTTTAAATAATGACTCACAATAATTTGATGAAGTTTTATAAAAATTTAAACAAATTGTAATAAAAATTATTCAAAATTAATTACTATTTACAGAAAAAAGTAAATTATTTGAACTTTTTATAATCATAAAGGACAAGGGGAAATTGATTGTTGATTGTATGTATTGAGAAAAAAAAGTCTATGTAAGATGTTACATGAGTAGCATTCTCAACATAAATGTTTTAATCCCACAAATACACCTGCAAGTGTTTACTCCATTAAATTTACCACTCTTGATTTATCATGCTTTGACACAAAAGGTTCAAAGTTATTTTTGTGACTTATCTATCACATCAAATTTGCTGTGGACATCCAATTTTTGGCATGAAAATTTTAGCCATCTTTAAACCTCGTATATGGGGAAGTTGAGCATGAAAAGACTAACTGGAGAAATCACAGGTTTATTCTTTCTATATATACTAGTTATGACTGTTTTGAAAATGTCACCATCATTTCTATAGTAAGCATCCTCCTATTTTAGGATGGCTACTTTACATACAAAACATGGACAGAGAGAACTCAAATCTTTAAATAAGAATGAATATCCTCCTTAAAACTTAACATTTTAATTTCTTTATACATAATTTACATAATTTGTGTTAATATATCTTTAAGTTCCTTGCCTAGGTAGTTGGTAGGAAAGAAATTATGAATATGTATATGCGATATAATAAAAACTTGTCTGAAAAGTTTAGAACCCCTTTGGAGAAGTCAACCAACTAATGAAATCATTATCATATAGGTTAGACAGCAGTTGAAATGAAGGGAAACTCAGGAGTACTGAGCTCTGGGTCTGCCTGGAACACTCCACAGGCAAAGCATTAACAATATGCAAATTATTTGACAGTAATACAGTCTGCATTCCCAGAGTAAACCATGTAGTCATTTTCATTCTGTATATAGGTATAGAAAGCTTTCTGCATGACCCCGAAGTAATAGTTCCAGCAAGTTATATTTTGTAGATTAGAATAACAACACCTGCAAACCTTTGGAAAAAGAGATCAAGATTCCCAAGGACTTATGCAGGGAAATCACTCAAAGCTTTATTTGGTTGCTTCTGTAAATGAGGTACTACACGTATGTGTGGAAGCTGTTTCCATTTTCACTGGTAAAGGCCCCCCAGGTAGGTAACAGATAGAGCCTTGGTGCCAGGATGAAATAAGGGCTCCTCTCAGGAGCTGTGTTGCCTCGGGAAAGACATTTGACTTCTGTAAGTCCGTTTTTTATTGGTAAAGTGACCTTAATAATTCCTGCTATTAGACTTCAGAGGGCTACTGTTGTGAGAATTAAATCAAATAATAGATATGAAAGTATACTCTCCAGATTGTAAACCTCACAAATATTTTAGCTACACTAGGTTATCTGAGAAAAAATATGACCCTATTTTCATTTGTTTCCTTTTCTTTGATTCCTCATTTTCTCAACTTATGAGGAAATATTTGTCCTAGAGGAGTCTATGATCTCCATCAGCTCTGAAATTCTATGATGTTAAGTGGCATATGTTGGTGAGGAGAAACTTTCAGGGTAAAAAGTCTAGAGTCTCTTCCTTTTGCATCTAAGAATTAAGGAATTTGGTTAATAAAGAGTAATAAAAATATTTTCTAAATCCTGTCAGTATGTATTCAAACTGTAGTCATATGGTCATTTAAATATGCAGTTATAGCTTAACTTGAGGACTTTCAAGCTGATCTGGTGGAAACAGTAGAATCGTGGTTACCGGGCCTAGGATGTAGAGGAATTGTGGGGTGCTGTTTAAGGGGAGAATTTGCAACCAGTCAGTGAATAAGTTCTGGAGAGCTAACGCACAGCATAATGATTATAATCAACGATACTGTATTATATACTCAAATTGTTAAGAGACTTAATTGTTTTCACCAGAGAAATGATAATTATGTGATGTGACAGCCAGCGGTATTAGCTAACGCTATGATGGTAACATAGTGCAGTATATGAATTTGTCAAGCCAACACATTGTACACCTGAAAATTACACAATGATATAGGTCAATTGTATCTCAATAAATAAAAATTTTGAGGCTTTCATAATTGGGAAGATCAAACAACTCCTGGTGCCCCAACCACCCAACTTCCTATATCCTCCCCTCCAGGGAAAGGTCTCTTGGGAAAGAAAGCATAAAATATCTTCAGACTGTTATTAAAGAAAGAAATCCTAAAATCATATAACAACATCTCAAGCAGTGTTGGAATTTCAAAATTGGTTTCAGAGGCGTCTCTAGTTACCTCTTAAAACCTTTATGCTGACTTTTAGGTCACATCCTGAGACAGAGAACATTCCAGGCTTACACAAGAACAAAACATTTTTACACCAAATGGTACAATATAGCATACAAAGTTGTATACACACACACACACATACACACACATACACACACCAGCTGCCTTTTTTCGCATGACTCCAATATGCGTGAATTTCAGTTACTGTGGTTTAGTTAGATAATACCACACTCACCCCACAACAGTTCAAATTTCAGTTGCCATATTAACTATGAGTAATTAATTGCGTTAAATACAAACTTTGCTGCTAGCTCTTCAGTATGCAAACCGCTATGTAAATAACAGATGTGCATCATGATAAATGCCAATCATAGCAACTATCTCAAGTTTCATTGTGATTCATCACCGCGCTTCAGTAATTCAATTCATGCACAGACAGGAGAGGATGTAAATGTATTGCTTCCTTGTCTCCCAGTGATAAACCTAAGTAACATTTTTACAGAACTGGATAATTCAAAGAGAAATTAGCTAATAAACATGAAAGTACAGCAAAACAACAACAACAACAACAACAACAACAAAATCCAAACACTAGAAGTCCAGTTAGAATCAACTGTACCAGAGCCATAGAAGCTGCAAACTGTGGGCATGCCATCACTGTTGCTGGTCCAGAGACTCTGGATTTACAGCCAAAGGAACCTAGTGATGGTGAACTTAACAACATAAAGATGAAAGTGGTAGCGACAAGCAGGATAAAGATGACCCAGAGGTAGAAAAGTGGGCAAAATCTTCATGTTAAAGGAACCCATTGATGTTCCACAACACTGATGGCACAAGGAGAAAAATGTTGAAAGGTGATCCCACTTCAGGAGTATGACAATTAGTGCAAGCAGAGATACTCGTCCCATGTCGTAAGTTACACAATAAGAAAAAAACAAGTACTGTTCAAAACAATTTTTTGCTACGTGCTTTACCAAGAATTGGCTGTCCCATGCAACTGTAAATGTAGCAACCAAATATCCTTTTCCAATAGTAATCCTGACTCTGAGGCAGGCAGATACAGGATAGGCACAGTGTAAAACAGAAAAGGAGTCCTACAATGGGGACCAGCGACAGGTCAGAGAAACTTCTCTGATCCACTTACCTGAATTCACCAGTCCCCTCATGCGAAGAGATGAATGTCACAGTCAGACTAATGTTCAGTATTCATTGCAGTTGGCTAAAAAACAAAAAAAATAATAATAATTCTCAATGTTTCCAATGTGTCAAATTACAGTGGACTAAATAAATATTAGTTTCATTATTTTTCATCTTTCTATGCATTTATAAATGAAATAAGAGAGTTTTTAATATTTAGACTAAAGTTCATAAAAGTCTTGGAAAAACAATATTTTTTTTCCATTGGTTAATAGATTAGTAAGATCACTTCACACAGTTTCAGTTTGCATGGTAATTTTCATGGTTCTACAGTACCAAATAAATATATGCATCTACACATACACACATACACACACACACACACACACACACACACACACACACAGAGTGATTTTTAAGAATAATAAAAGCCTTGACGGGAGGGGATTGGATAAAGAATATTTGGGGCACATACAAATACTCATGCCAATTTTGTTCCAATTTACTAACTTCTATAGCACTTGGTGCTCACATATAGACAAATCCATAAGGAACATGAATTTCTTCTACAAAGTTCATTTTCTGCTCTTTACTTTCAATGTGACATCTCTGTCACCAAAGATGGATTTAACAAGAGACTTATTTTTAGTTCCCCATATGGCTGACTTAACATTGCTCCAGCCATTACAAGGCACATTAGTTCTTTGCCAGGATGTTTTCTCACGGAAGTAGGCTTGAGACCTATCACACGCCATGATTTTAATGTTAAATACCTTTCTTTGCCTCTTAAAAGTCTCTTCTCTTTAGCTTATATCCCCATTGTCACATTATTTGTCATATTTTTCATACTTTCTATTTTCATTCAGAAATGCTTTTGAGTTTTAACACTTCTATTTTATATGATTATGTTTTAATTACCTATATAAAATCTGCAAGCTCTAATAATTTGGCTTACCTTCTCAATTAAAATAAAGTATTGCGTTAATAAAAGGAGGTCTATAGTCTGTTGCATTGAGGAACTTTTATTGTTAATCCATTGAAAGTTTTCCTGAAGCAGCTTCTCTAATGTGTTTTGTACTTTTCATGCCATCTGAACTTTTAGCTGTATCTTATATTTTGTAGTTACAAAACTATAGCATTTCATTTATAATCAACTACATACTGTCATTAATAACAAATTTATGCTTAAAAATTAAGTTTTTAAATAAAAAAAGTTTCCATCGTCATCTACTGCTAATTTATGCACAGATTCCAGAAAATAATGTATCATACAGAGAAATTTTGTTTACAAAGCTTTTGTTGTACCTTACTTATGTTAGCATTAAAACAAGATAAATGAAAACAAGATATTGTTCTAAGAGTTATGATTTTATGAACAAACTACAGGGATACCAAAATTATGATATATAAACTCAGTTCAACAAAGGCGATCCTCTAACTTGTTCTGGGCACATTTCAGGGTAAGTTTTCAACCTTAGACAGAAATATCAAATCCATCTATAACTCTTCTTGAAAGACTTATATTATCAAATAAGAAAAAAAAATTCCTAGCTGACTTCCTCATGATGGGACTTTGACACTTGAATCAACTAATAATTGTAACTGTTTCACATACAAGGTCACTTTTGACAAATGGCTTCTTGCACATGGTGAAAACACTCTTTCACTGTCAGGCTAAGGATTTTTTGTCAGTAAATGAAGTTATACAACCAGAAGCATCTTTGGATGGACCACAATACACACAACAGGGCACTGGGAGTAAGGAATAAGGCTACATCTTAGTCTTTAATTATCTTCCCAATAACAAAAGCAAACACAAACTAGTATTAAAAAGCTATAGGTAACAGATGTATATAAGTAAATCACTGCAGATACATAATAAGCCCCTTGTTCTACGTACAATTGGGGTAGATGATAGATAAAAGACAGGGCACTATGGGGCTGTGTATAAATACTATTATAGTATGGCAAATAATTCCTAGTGACGTTCACAAGAAAATAAAAAGTCCGAGGCAGTGACCTTCCTCATAAAAGTTTGGTTAAATGGGGAAATTACAGATATTTTTTTCATTTATAGTTGACAAATAAACCCATATATGGATATTTTCTTCTCTATTCACTGAATAATTATAATAATTAATTGTTAACTTCCAAAAAAACTATCCCTTAATATCATTAGAATTAGTTGAAGAGTCTTTTAGGAGTCATTATGTAATGAACACAATAACTTGTCTCCTTTTAGAAAAGAGAATTCTTGTTGTGTCACATAGAGAAGGAACTATTTATGCAATTTTCTGAGAAATACGGGTATGTATTTTATGACCAAGAATTAAATCCATCAAAATATGTTTATTGAATGCCTATTGTGGGCTGAGCCCTGCTGCATTATACGGGGAACAGGAAAGAAAAAAAATAATGATGTCACATGCAAATTTAGTATGATCAAAGGCATTATTACACTAAGTGTTAAACAATTATGCCAGCATGATTTAATAATTTGAAGATGAGGATGAATGAGGAGAGGAGGAAAGGAGGGAGTCCACTTAATGGAAGATACTGGTTTTCATTTTTACCATCACAATTTACTAAAACTTGGATAGATAAGAAGAATGCTCAAGACCATGACAAAGAGAGAGAAAAAAAAGAATTATGGATGATGGAGAGACGGTGATACATTTCTGGGCAGTGGGAAGAGAGACAATGGGGAAATTACACATATTTTTTCATTTATAGTTGAGAAATAAACCCATATATGGATATTTTCTTGTATGGGTTTCTTATATGAGGAAGAAAGGAGAATATGGGCTAAGGGATACCATGCCTGAGGGGAAAAGCAAGGTATGGGTGAGAAGGATTGCTAAATAAAATACCAAATTAAGATAGTCCTGAAAATCCAGACAAGTACATAGAGAAGACAGTAATTATTTGTTGCTCTTATTTGAAGACAGCAGTGAGAATATGAAAAAAAGGCATTTGAGGCCTATTAATCTGGCAATAAAGTGCTAGGACAATTGCCTTTTTATCAAATCTTGCTTTTAGGTAAGCCTTAGAATAGAGTAGATAAATGTCCCAGCAGGAGTGAATATCTGACAATTCAAAATATTAGAACAGATATCCTGTGAGAATTCTAGACTCATGATCATAAATCATCATCACCACAGAAACAAGGGTTGTAGCGATTAAAATGGATGACCAAGAAGGAGTATCAAAGATAAAACTTTGAGCAATACTTGTAGTTGAAGCCAGTAGATCATAAATAAAAGCATTATGAAAAAGGAAAGAGAAGTAGGATAACATACTGTTATAGAAATCAAGGAGAAATTTTTGAGAGGCTGACCTACCTAGTTGTATTAAATGTTAGGATAAAGTCAAGAAGAATGAGGTTAAGTAGGTAATAAAGTAGAAATTTGGGAGATACAGAAGTTTCAGCAAAGTTCTGAAGAGAAAATCACAAGGCACGAAAGGAAAGAAAATGAGAGAAATAGGTAATACTAGAGGAAAATAAAGAAATGAAAGAAAAAGAAATGAGGGGGGCACGAAAGGAGGGGTGCAGGGTGGGGTGGGGAGAGCACATCAGAAAGAAATGCAAGGTGATTTAAAGATTTATCCATGGAAAGGAAGGGAGCAGCTATATAGTATGGCAAAAGCAATGGCGTTAGCTTGGCTCAGTTCAGGGCCCAAGGTCTGACTTCTCTACTTGCTGTTATGTAACCTTTACAGTTTGGTCTTAGTCTTTTTCCCTCATCTGCAAAAATGAGATAATTATGGTGCCTGTTTCATAAGATTGTTAGGAGAGTTAAATAAACAAGAAAAGAACACAATACATCTTGGCAATGTATTAGTATTATAGTACTTTGACAGGCTTTTTGTGCTAGGAAAGGAGTCAAAATTAAGGAGAATATGCTGGAAAAGGAGTAACCAAGTTCTAGGAACAATGTTAACCTGATGTCATTATTCCATTGGACTGCCTCAGTCTTTTGGAAGAGATCAACTTAACATGGGCAATTTTCATAGATTACTAATTGTGTATTTAAAAATTTTCCCACCAATACATAAATCTTGGCGATTTAAGATTTAAAAAATCGTATAAACTTTCCACAGAAGAAACTTATAAACTGAGTAAGTCTGGGACTTGTCAGTAATACATTGGCATTATGACACTCAGTTTTTAGGTTCTTGTATTCATTGGGGATCATATAAAACACTTACTAAATGATTATAGCATAATGCTATTCTTGGTCTCTGCAACAAGGTAAAATACTCATAATCAGTTTTAATAACAAAGATAGGATGGGAAGACATTAAAGACAATTGAGAAGATGACATTTTCTACCCTTTAAATCAATAGCAGCTTAAGAGTCTCCAGGGGATTTAGGAATACCACATTTGGCACAGATCTCAGAATTAACTGTTACAGCACTTACTTTCTTAATTTATACTTAATGGTATAATAAATCTACATAAATTTTGAATGCTTCATAGTTATACGGCTTGCTTTCCCAAATGGTTTCATAATTGAGAGTTAGCATGGAACCTAAAATAAGAGGGCTTTACCCCAAAATGGGCAAGTTTCCATTCACATGGCACCGTGCAGAACAAGGACGAACTGCTCATCAAAGTTAAACATTGTGGTTGTATACACTGAACAAAATGATAAAAAACCACTTAAAGTTTAATATTCAAGGTATATAGGCTTTAATTCTATAAGGAATTTTTGGGGAAATGTTTAATTATAATGCAAAAAAATGAGACTATGAATGTATTGCCTGGTTTTTAGATGTGTAGACAACAGGGCACTCCCAATGCTCTCATACCAGACTGGAATATTGTAACCAATTGTACACCAGATGGAAATGTTGTATGTTAAATAACATGTCCTGTTGGTTACTGTATTTTAAAGTATGTGAGATGTATTATCAGCCAAATTCTAATTCAATGAATACCATCAACAGATTGTATGATGGGTCATTTTCACTGTGGGGTGTAAAAGAATTACTAAGAAAGTTGACAGGCAAAGCATATTAGAAAATAATCTTATAAATTTGATTAATGATACTTGCCAAGCTACATTTATTCAAAAATAATGTATTCTATACATGTGGTGGCATGGGAACTCTTAAGCCATCCCCTGAGAAACCATAATGAATGCAAGCAGCTAAAAAAAACCTGTCTTTTTATTACAAAACATCAAAATCAAAAATTAAAATCAATCTATGTATTTGAATTAAACCAAACTTATCACTGAAAAAGGCATTTTTAACCAAAACCAAGCCAATGCTGCAAGCAAGTACCATAGCCCTCATTTAACATGGTGGATATAGAAATTGTGACTTTAAGAGAAACGATGTATAACAAAACCACGTTTACGCTAGACTAATTAATAGAAACAAGAGTTAAGTTCCTATGGCATATCACAGATTCTAATCAAAAAATCACGACCAAACTTCTAATTAAAGACCCCAACACTTCTAATATTAAACACTGAAAAAAGTGTGAGCTATTTAAGTACATGTAAGAAAGCTGAATAAAAACAAGTGAATTCTTTTCCAACAAGTTAATTCCAATTCAGGGTTGCAGGTGACTTGAGCCTCTCCCTGCATCTCAGAACCAAAGTGGGACCAGTCCTGAATAGGACATCCTTCCATTTCAGGGCCACTCAACCCACACCTATACTCACTCTGACTGGGACAGTGTAGACACGCCGATTCACCTCACGTGAATATCTTTGGGATGTGAGATGAGTCCAGAGTACCCAGAGAAAACCCACCCAGACACGGGAAAAATGTGCAAACTCCACTCAGTGGCTCTGGCCCTGAATTGATTTTTTTGTTTTTCCTCATCCATGTTTTAAGTAAATGATGACCTGAACAGTCACTATGGAGTGTCACTGCCCAATGAAATATGTGCATGTCTCCTCCCCATAGAGTCAAGATGTAGAGGGAGTCTGGAAATCCTTAGTTCATTAACACATACACAGTTTCCCTTAAAATATAAAATGAAGTTAAGTGAAATTAATTTAGTACTATTTTTCCCAACCATATGTACTTTATTCTATGAATACATAAAACTTTCTCCTAAAAAATCTTCAAAAGTCAGTGTGCACTTTCTACTTCAGCATACCTCAATTCAAACCAGCCACATTTCAAGACCTCAGCAGCAACATATGGCTAATGGCTGCCATTTTGGACAGACCTATATTGATGGTACCCAATATCATAGCTCCTTTATTTTCTTATTCATCAAAACAAGGGTAGTCAGTAAATAAAAAACTTGAAAATGCCTAGAGAATACCTTATCAAAAAGGACTATGAATATCTACTTAGTGAAACTGCAGATAATGAAAACAAAACTCTATCAAAATCCAGATGTTTTGCCTAAGCCATAATGTCAAAATTACTTATACATGATTGATTGCAACACTTATTTTTCATCAACAAAAATAGAATGTTGCTCTGTGATTTACTCTGTTAATTAATATAGAAATCACAGTGGTTTAGACTCAATAAAATTTTGGGTCCTAAGTTATATGGATTGTATGTCAATGCTGACCTAATTGTATATGAGGATACAATTTCTGCATTTTTATGATCAGAAATTATACTCAAATTTCTCTTTTAAAATTATTGAAATCTCTTTGTAGATAGATTTTGTAATTTTGTGACTTGCTTCTTGCTTTGATTTTTATTATCTGCAAATCCTATTAAGAGAGCTCAAAAATTGATCATTAAAAAATTATTAGCTATTTTTTTCTGCTATTCTGTATTTTAGAAAACTATGTAATTTTCTTATTGACACATTAAGGATTTAGAGATTTGTAATACCAATTTCTAGATAATGTATAATTACTTATGTATACTTAGTTATCTGTAAATGTAACTAAAAACTTAAAAGCAAGGCAAAGTCCGAGAAATAAATGAAAGATTATTCTTTTTATTAATCTGTAGTTAGACTAATTGATTCTTTTCTAAAGTAGAAATCCATTCTTTTGTAGTCTAACTTAGCATCTTCAAATATACACTGTGTATACTATTTTAAAAAGCCAGCATCAAGATTTTCAAAAGGCATTCTTAATCTATTGTTTTACTCTTGCATTTATAACATGAAAATATTTATTTCTACCCCCAAATACAGTACATATTTATTTTACACTTCCAATATTTGGTACCAGTCTTTCTCCATCACTGACTGTTATTCCTTCTTCATGTAACATAGTTAATTCCCCCACACACACCCGCCATCCTTCAAGTCCCAAAACAAACATTTCTTTGGGAAATTTTTTCAGAGCACTCTTTCCTACCTCTGATATCCACTACTGATTCTTATTAATAGTTATTTAATAGTTGTTCTAGCTGGGATTTTTAAGAGAATGAAAAAACATTCTAAAGATGAGAACAAGCAACTCTGCCTAACTTTTAGGGTTACAGCTGTTATTCGAAAGATAGAACATCAATCACAGGATTCCAGAAGGAATAACCATACTTGGACTAAATATGCACATGCAGCTATCGGTTGTTGGGTCCACTACGCAAACTTAAACCGGCACTTCAATAGAATGCGTCAATTGTGAACATTTTAACTTCCTCATTTTAATAATTAAGTTTCAATGTTCCAGGAGAGAGGTTCGATTAACCAAGATTATCAGCTAATTATGCAGCTGTAAGTGTGGAGAAAAGAGATCAAACAGAAGTACACCAACTAGTCTATAATGGAAATGCAAGTACCCAGATATACTACCTCACCAATGTAGAAAGAAATTTCCCTTCTTCAGGAAACTGGGATGGCATTATAAAGGGAAAAAAGATGATTGGTGCCAAAAATATATAATGCAATCTAGTAGTTAACTAATTTATTGAACTGTTTGTCCTTAATGACTACTTAACTTTATCTACACAAAAGAAATTTTTCTTATTAAAGTAAAAATTGACAAACAATTTTCTGTTTCTTACTATCTTCTACAATACTTTGTACATAATAGATCCTATTTTGATTTTTCCATTTATTTCTCATCTACAAACATTAACACATATTTCTACTATAATATGAACTTCCTTAAATTAATCTAATATTGTATGTATGTAAACATGCACACATTGACATATTTTTTCATATCCATTCTTCCACCTGTCTCAGTTTAATTCAGTTAAAATGCAATATTCTGTATAGGAAGATACTAAGCTCTGGGATAGAAAGAGGAAAAAGATGTCCCTTCCCTTCAGTCTAGTGCGTCAGTATTTATAGTTTTGCAAAATAACAATTACTATAATAAGTTATGGTCTAACAACAACTTGTATTTTAAAATACCACTGATTTTGTTTTCAGAAATTTAGAATGTCTAAAAATTTGCAACGTATTTATTAAAGCAAAGGGAAAAATGGAAAAGAATGTTAGTTGTGAATGAAGGTTTAATCTGAATTAAACTTGTGACTTACACCAGAACTATCTAAAATTTCCAAATCATGCATTCCAAAATAATCCTAGGACACTGTCTCTCAGTATATAATTACCTATTAAAAACAACTGAGAAGTTGCTGTTAAAAGTGCTTAGCAGGTCAAGATAGTGGATTGGGTTAACATTGTGCTTACCTCCTCCCACCACCACCTCAAAACTAAACTACAAAACAACCATCATTGAGAATCACCTGAAGTCTAGTTGAACACAAGTCCTATAACTAAGAAGCCATATTGAAACTGGAAGGAAGGCCAGAGATGCAGAACAAGCTGTTCTCATACCCATGTGTGGCATTCAAAAATGGGGAAGGATAGCTCAGCTGTGTAAGTCCCTTCTGAGGAGTGAGGGGTTTCCAGTCCCCCATCAGAATCTCCAACCCAGGTTCCAGTGCCAGAAAGAGAAGTCCCCACAACTTCTGGCTGTGAAAATCAGTAGATTGTGGCTATGATAGATGGTGGCTGGAGTCGCAGGCATTCCTCTTAAAGTACTGGCACATGGACTTACCCCTGATGGCCTCACTGGCTCTGAGCTCCAAGTCTGGGGAAGCAGCTTGAAAAGCACAAAGGACATACAAGAAGCAAATGAATTGCCTGACTTCAGAGTGAGGGCTAGAAGGGCAGCTTTTTCTGACACACAAATGCTGGTAGAACCAAAGAGAAACAATAGACAAAAACAAAAAGACAAAGGAACAATGGAGACAAAGTCTTACCAGAAAACTAAAGATAAAATGATAGGAAATCCTCACATATCTATAATCACCCTAAATGTAAATGGACTGAACTCACCAATAAAAAGGCACAGAGTAGCAGATTGGATCAAAAAACTAAACCCAACCATATGCTGCCTCCAAGAGACACATCTCAGCTACAAGGACAAACGTACATTCAAAGTGAAAGGGTAGAAATTAACACTTCAAGCAAATGGTATCCAGAGAAAATCAGGTGTGGCCATACAGATATCAGATGAAACAGACTTCAGTATAAAAAAGGTAACAGGAGCCAAAGATGGATATTTCATAATGACAGAGGGGACTACACAACAAGAAGACTTAACAGTCATCAATATTTATGCCCCCAATTAGAGAGCAATGAAATATACCAAGCAACTACTAACAGAACTAAACAGAGAAATTGACCAAAACACAATTATAGTAGGGGACCTTAATACATCATTGTCAGCTATGGATAGATCATACAAACAGAAAATAAAGAAATATCAGCCCTAAATGATACATTAGATGAAATGGACATAATTGACATTTATAGAGCACTTCATCCTAAAACATCAGACTATACTTTTTTTTTTCTAGTGTACATGGAATATTCTCAAGGATAGACCATATATTGGGACATAAAACTAGCCTCAGCAAATTTAAGAAGATTGAAATCATACCAAGTATATTCTCTGATCACAAGTCTTTGAAATTGGATATTGCAAAAAGGAAGCAGGAAAACCCACAAATATGTGGAGATTAAACAACATACTTTTAAAGAACAATCAGGTCAAAGAAGAAATAAGAGGAGAGATCAAAGATACATAGAAACAAATGAGAATGGATTTTCGAGATGCAGCAAAAGCAGTTTTAAGAGGGAAATTTATATCACTATAGGCCTATCTCAAGAAACAAGAAAAAATCCTAAATAAACAACCTAACATTACACCTTAAAGAACTAGAAAAAGAAGAACAAATGAACAGAAGAAAGGAGATAATAAAAATCAGAGCAGAACTAAATGAAATAGAGAACAAAAAGACAATAGAAAAAGTTAATGTGACAAAGAGCTGGTTCTTTGAAAAGATCAACAAAATTGACAAACCCTTGGCTAGACTCACTAAGATAAAAAGGGAGAAGACACTAATTAACAAAATCAGATATGAAAAAGAGGACATTATCACGGACGCCACAGAAATACAAAGGATCATCCAAGAATACTATGAAGAACTATATGCCACCAAATTCAATAACCTAGAAGAAATGGACAAGTTCTTAGAAACATATAGCCTTCCTAGGCTGAATCATGAAGAACTGGAAAATCTAAATACACCGATCACCAGTAAGGAAATTAAATCAGTCATCTGAAAATTTCCCAAAAACAAAAGTCTGGGACCAGATGATTTCACTAGTGAATTCTACCAAACCTTCAAAGAGGATCTAATAACCATCCTACTCAAACTCTTCCAAAAAACTGAAGAAGAGACAATAGTCCCTAACTCATTTTATGAGGTCAACATTATCCTGATACCAAAATCTGGTAAGGATAACACAAAAAAAGAAAACTACAGACTAGTATCTCTGATGAATACAGATGCTAAACAAAATTCTAGCAAATCAAACGCAACAATACATTAAAAAGATTATTCATCACGATCAAGTCGGGTTCATCCCAGGGCCACAAGGATGGTTCAACATATGCAAGTCCATCAATGTGATACATCACATAAACAAAGTAAAGGACAAAAATCATTTAATTATATCAATTGACACAGAAAAAGCGTTTGACAAGACACAACATTCATTCATGATTAAAACACTTAATAAAATAGGTATGGAAGGAAATACCTTAAAATAATAAAGGCCATATATGACAAACTCTTAGCTAATATCATAATTAACAGTGAAAAACTGAAGCCCTTTGCTCTACATTCAGGAACATGACAGAGCTGTCCCGTATCACCTCTGCTTTTCAACATAATGTTGCAAATCCTGGCCAGAGCAATCAGGCAAGAGAAAGAAATAAAAGGCATCCAAATTGGGAATGATGAAGTTAAATTGTCACTCTTTGCAGATGACATGATGCCAGATATAGAAAAGCCTACAGACTCTACCAAAAAGCTATTAGAAACAATCAACGAATACAGTAAAGTTGCTGGCTACAAAATCAACATACAAAAGTCCATTGCATTCCTATATACTAATAATGAAATCTCAGAAAAAGAAATTTAAAAAAAATTCATTTTGCAATTGCAACGAAAAGAATAATATACCTAGGAATAAACTTAACCAAGGATGTGAAAGACCTGTATGCTGAAAACTATAAGATATTTTTAAAAGAAATTGAAGAATTCACAAAGAAATGGAAAGCATTCCATGCTCATGGACTGGAAGAATCAACATAGTTAAAATGGCCGTATTACCCAAAGCAATATACAGATTTAATGTAATCCCCATCAAAATCCCAATGGCAGTTTTTAAAAAAATAGAACAAAACATCATCAGAGTTTATGGAACCACAAAAGACTCCGAAGAGCCAATGCAATCCTAATAAAAAAGAACAATGCTGGAGGTATCACACTCCATGACTTTAACTTGTACTACAGGGCAACAATGATCAAAACAGCATGATATTGGTAGAAAAACAGACACATAGATCAATGGAATAGAATTGAGAACTCAGAAATAAAACCACATAAATATGGACAGACTATTTTTGAAAAAGAAACAAAAAACAATGGAGAAAAACAATACAATGGAGAAAAGACAGCCTCTTCAATAAATGGTGCTAGGAGAATTGGAGAGCCACAGGCAAAATAATGAAACTGGACTGCTATCTGTCACCATATACCAAAATTAAATCAAAATGGATAACATACTTAAGCATAAGACCTGAAACAATAAACTGCATGGAAGAAAACTTAGGTACTGCACTTACGGACCTTGGGTTCAAAGAGCATTTTATGAATTTGACTCGAAAGGCAAGGGAAGTAAAGCTAAAGTAAATCCTGCATAGAAGAAAACTTTGGTACTAAACTTATGAATCTTGGGTTCAAAGAGCATTTTATGAATTTGACTCCAAAGGCAAGGGACGTAAAAGCTCAAATAAATGAATGGGAATATATCAAACTTAAAAGCTTCTGCATAGCAAAAGAAACCATCGACAAAATAAAGAGGCAACCAAAAGAATGGGAGAAGTGTTTTGCGAACAATGCCTCTGATAAGGGACTAATATCAAAAATATACAAGGATCTCATGCAACTCAACAATGAAAAAACAAACAATCCAATTGAAAAATGGGCAGAGGACCTGAAGAGATGTTTCTCCAAAGAGGACATACAAATGGCAAATAGACATATGAAAAAAATGCTCAACATCACTAATCATCAGAGAAATGCAAAGAAAAACCACAATGAGATATCACCTCACCCCAGTCAGAATGGCTATCATCAACAAGACAAATAGTAACAAGTGTTTGAGAGGCTGTGGAGAAAAAGGAACCCTCACACATTGTTGGTGGGAATGCAGACTGGTGCAGCCGCTATGGAAGGCAGTGTGGAGGTTCCTCAAAAAACTACCAATAGAATTACCATATGACCCAGCAATTCCTCTCCTGAGTATCTACCCAAAAAATCTGAAAACATTTATCCATAAAGACAAGTGTGCTCCAATGTTCATTGCAGCTTTGTTTACGGTGGCCAAGACATGGAAACAACCAAAATGTCCTTTGATAGATGAATGGATAAAGAAGTTGTGGTATATATACACAACGGAATACTATTTGGCGGTAAGAAAAGATGAAATAGTGCCATTTGTGACAACATGGATGGATCTTGAGATTATAATGCCAAGCAAAATAAATCAGACAGAAAAAGCAGAGAACCATATGATTTCACTGATACGTGGTATATAAACCGAAAACAACAAAAGAACAAGACAAACAACTGAAAGAACAAAAACTCATAGATACAGACAAGTTTATGGGTTACCAGAGGGTAAGGGGAGAGGGGGGAGTGTGGCTCTAGAAGACGGTAAAGTAAATGGGGTCTAATATATGGTGATGGAAGGAGAACTGACTCTGGGTGGTGAACACACAATGTGAGATACAGAGAATGTATTACAGAATGGTACACCTGAATTCTGCATAACTTTACTAACAATTGTTGCCCTGATAAACTTTAATTTAAAGAAAAAAAAAAGAGAAATCCAGGTAGAAGTCTCATTTCCTTGTTGAGCCCTCCTATCACCCAGTCTGCACACGGCAGGCACCATATCTGAGTCTCTATCAACCTGGCTAACGCTGTTTGCTCTGCTCTGGTGATTCACTGACACTTCCCCCACATCCGACTTGCTGGCCAACCCAAGCCACTTCTAGAGGTTTTTCCATACAAATGGCCTGTCTTAGCCCATGCTACAGCATTTCCTAAGATCTCTCAAAGGTTCACGTACTGCAAACAAGCAGAATCTGGCCATGGCATACCCCATACATCTTGCTAAACAGCACCAAACATGAAACTAGAGGCAGCAGACCTTAGTTGGCAGCTTACCCAGGCAACTCCAAGCCTAGCAAAAGTGACAAGCATCCACAGATTACCAATTGTCCTCAGTCAGGTCACAGGCTGCAGGTGACCTTGGCCTGCAACAGAGCCCCTCCCAAGAGATCCTGAAGCCAAAATACCTGGTGGCCTGCTTCAGGTCACACCAGAGCAACACCCAACCACCTCCACAAACAACACACCCAAAGGGCAGACTGGGCAGGCACCAGAGCCCCACTAAAGAAAATCCTGCTCCACAGGGTTGATTCTCTGCAAAATAGCTCCTCCACTATAGTCACAGCCAGTCCTTTCAAGTAATCTGCCCAAGGGCCAATCACTCCCATTGATATGCAAACAGTAACCAAGGCTCAACTGCAAAAGGAAGGCATGGACAATCCACACAAGGGACATATCTGTTCAGGTGACCAGGGAGACCATACCACTGGGCTCCACAGGACAGCTACTACATAAGGTCACTCTACTATGACTAGCAGACATAGCAGCTTTATCTAATACATAGAAGCAAACACAGGGAAGCAGTGAAGAGACAAACATGTCCCAAATGAAAGAACAAAACAAAGTTCCAGAAAAAGAACCAAACAAAATGGAGACAAGCAGTCTACCAGATACAAAGTTCAAAACTCTAATTATAAGAATGCTTAGTGATCTCAGTGAGAGAACTTTAACAAAGAGATAGGAAATATAAAAATGGAGATAGAAAACATAAAAAAGAACCAGTCAGAAATAAAGAATACATTACAGGGAATCAACAGGAAAGTAGATGAAGCAGAGGATAGAATTAGTGATTTGGAAGATGAGGTAGCAGAAAACACCCTATCAGAACAGCAAAAAGAAAAAAGAATCAAAAACAGTGAGGATAGGTTAAGGGGCCTTTGGGTCAACACCAAGCCTAACAACGTTTACATCATCGGGGTACCAGAAGAAGAGAGCAAGGAATTGAAAAACTATTTAAAGAAATGACAGAAACATTTCCTAAGCTGGCAAAGGAAATACACATTTCCAGGAAGAGCAGAGTCCCAAACAAGATAAACTGAAATAAGCCCTCACCAAGACACATCATAATTAAAATGTCAAAGGTTAAAGACAAAGAGAATCTTAAAAGCAGCAAAAGAAGAGCAGTGAGTTATCTACAAGGGAACTCTCATAAGACTGTCAGCTGATTTCCCAACAGTAACTTTATAGGCCAGAAGAGATTGGCAATAAATATTCAAAATGATGAAAAGCAAGGAGGACCTACAACCAAGCTTACTCTACCCGGCAAAGCTATCATTTAAAATTGGAGGACAGTTAAAGAGCTTCCCAGACAAGACAAAGCTAAAGGAGCGCATCACCACCAAACCAGTATTACAAGGAATGTCAAAGGGACTTCTTTAAGAAAATGGGGGAAAAAGATAAAAAATATGAATAAAATTGCAATAACTACGTATCTGTCAATAATTACTCTCAATGTAAATGGATTAAATGCGCCAATCAAAAGACAAAGGGTGCCTGAATAGATTAAGAAAACAAACCCTTACATATGTTGCCTACAAGGGACTCACTTCAGATGAAAGACACACACAGACTGAAAGTAAATTAATGGAAAAAGCTATTTCACAAAAACAGAAACAACAAAACAACTGGGGGTAGCAATATCTATAGCAGACAAAATAGACTTTAAAACAAAGGCTATAACAACAGACAAAGAAGGACCCAGTAATTCCACTTCTTAGTATTTATCAAAAGATACCTAAAACTCTATTTCAAATAGACATATGCATCCATATGTTCATTGCAACACTATTTACAATAGTAAGATATTGGAGGCAACTTGGGTATACATCACTAAATGAACAAAGAAGTGGTACTTACATAGATATACAAATATAGCACACACACACACATACCACAACATTACTCAGCTATTAAAAAAAAGAAAAGGAAACATTGTCATCTGCAACAACCTGGACTAATCTAGGTGTTATTATGCTGAGTGAAATAAGTCAGACAGAGAAAGACAAATGTCATGATTTCACTTACACATGCAATCTAAAATAAATAATAATAATAATAATAATAATTGAACAAACAAAACAGAAACAAACCCATAGATACAAGAACACTTTGATGGCTGCCAGATGGGAGGGCGTTTGGGGAATGGGTGAAAGGGAGGAGGGCTTAAGAAGTACAAATTGTCAGTTACAAAATACTCATGAGGATGTAAAGCATGAGTAATATGTCAGTAATATAGCAATAATTATATATGGTGTCAGAGGGGTACTAGATTTCTCAGGATGATCACTTCATATGTTATGTAAACATCTAATCACTATGTTGTATACCTGAAACTAACAATATTGTATGTCAATTGTAATTTAAAAATAAAATTAAAAATAAATAAATAAAAAAGTGCTGAGAATTTCAGAACTAGATATTATTGGAATGTGATATGGTCACGATGGGCTCTGTGAATTGGCCTCTTGCCTTGGCTAAAGCCACCATTGCAAGATTAGTGAAAACTAAGTATGAAATTCTATCTAAAGTAATGTTTATAATGATTGTCCCCAGACTGTCAGATTAGGGCATCACAAGAAAATAAGTATCTGTATAGCTTTGTTTAAACAAGCTACAGTTCTACTGACACAATTATTAAAATAGTGTATATTTTTGTCAGAAACATAATTCTATGGCTCACTAATAAGGATTCCATAATTTGTATCACAGTTTTCTCTAAAAATCTTCCATGACATATTTTTTCTAATTTCATATGCCTCTAGATGTCACAAACAAGTTACCCAATACTTTGCTTTTAAAAATCAATCGTTTATAAAAGTGTACATAAGTGTCCAAAATAGTTATAACCCTCAGTTGAACCAAATAGGTAACCTATCAGGAGCCCATCTGCACAACACAGGCATCTTTTAAATTTGCCTTCTAAGTTAAATAGCAATATTTACTCCCTCTAGTTAATAACTCAGCGAAGTGTATCAAAACCACAGCCATATGTGCTGCCAAAGCGAGTACCACAACCATTAGATTTACTATTATGTGTACTGATAACTTTGTTAATAATTCAAGTTCAATTTCTTAGATTCCATATATACAATATGCATTAATCACTTTAATATAAAATATATATCAAAGACAACATCACAGGAAAAATATCAAATTTTTCTCCCTAGATGCATAAATCACTTTGATTTGTTGTTTTTTTGTTTTGTTTTGTTTTACTGTAATTTAATGTCCATATTTGTGAAACCTGTTATCTCCACTTGATGGATGTGTTAAGAGGTTCCTCATGTATGGAGTTAGTGGAAATAGAGAGAAAATTATAAAATGCAGCATATGGGATTGGACAACATTGAGAATGTGGCCAGTGGAACCAAAGTCTGCTTGTGTCTACACTTGACTTATCCATCTTATTCTCACTCTAATTCCAGCTTAAAACTTAACAAAGGACCAGGAGTCTCATCCTAATCTTAGGAAATCTATAAAACCAATGTTGGGTCATGAACCAACAAGTGTTGGATTAAATATCCAAGATGACACAGAAGTGCAATATAACCAGCTCTATGCATAGCATATAGTACAGTCTATAAAAGTTGAGTGCTCCAATTAAGACAGATATTTCTTGTTTACATTAGGCCACCACCTCTCCCATAGAGGATAGAATTTATAGCCTCTCTAGATATTATTACAGTCTAAATATTCCAGTTACTTATAAGTTAGCACTTTATAAAGGCAAATCTAGGAAAGTAAGTCAATAGATGCTTATTTTTATGTTCAGTTTTTAGACAAATAGAAAACTCTCATTTCTGATTTTAAACAAATGTGGGAATGTAAATATGGCTTCATCCCTGCTGAAGTTGAAGATGGCCAGCTGTAAACACTGCGAACCTCACTGACTTAAACCCAACCACATATTAGATGTAAATGACAAACACTACAATTAAAAAGCAGAAATTTTCAGCTCTCTGTCCCAACTTTATCCTGCTAAAAGAAATGTACTTTCAATATTGATATCTAAGTAGGAAAAAAAGCAAAAGGATGGAAGTGATAGACCATTCTAAAATAATCAAAATAAATCTGTTGTCACTACATTAATAGTAGGCAAAATAGATTACAGATGAGTATGACTAAGAATGAAGTCATTTTCGTGATAAAGATGTCAGTACATAAAGAGGATATAAAAAACCTGAATTTTATGTACATAATAGGTCTTCGAAATACAGAAGAATGTGACTAAGAATGAAGGCTTTTCATAAGGATACAGAGGTAAGTTCTCCTGGAACCTACTCACACTAAGACTGTTAACTATTTCTCCTGCTACACTCCACCTCAGGCTATGGAAGGCAGCAGCCTCCTTGAAGATGCTTTCCCCTCTCCCACCAGAGAGGAGAGTACCGCACAGGGAGCCTCCATCCCCCTACAGGGCCTGGCACCTTCTGCACTCAGGGCCTTGTTCTTCTGCCTGTCAGCATGGCTCCCAAGTTTATTAGACGCCCCATCTCAGTGCCCTGGCTCAGAAGATCAAACAGGATGACTGGTCCCTCTGCGGTGCCTGAGTTAACCTCCCTGCCAGGTTCCCCTAGGCCTCTCCTACTTCTCAGCCTATATCTTCCTTGATGCAACCACCATCATCTGTGAACTTCTCTCCTGCAGACTCTCAACATTCAGAGTGTGCTTCCATTTCACTCTTCAGTATGTAATCTGAGCTGCTGTCACTCCCTTAAGAATTCCTCATAGTTTCTGCTCCTTTGAGAAATCCTTTTCTTCTTTTTGATCACATGGCTTATATGTGTTTTCTATCATTACATAGTTTATTTGTATAGCTTGGGTAGGAGACGAGACTGTAAAGCATGTAACAGTTTGCCCCAGGTCTGACAATTTCAGAACATCCTGGAGGGTACAAATAGCTTCAACCGGTTTACCACAAGTGTCCTTTTGTATTCAAAACTCTTTAAGTCATCACACACATCTTTATTAACCCTCTAAGACGTATGCTTGATCTATGATAAATCAAACAAAGCCCTCCATATACATTTCTTTATATCCCAATGGACAATTTAGGTGGGCTTAGTCTGAGCCATTGTTGGTCTTTCCTGGAGGGGGTAACGCCATGTTGAAAATCAAACTTTCTGAGGCTCAGCTAGATGAAACTTTGTTTTTTAAGTGAGAGGGGCCATGGTTATAGGGTAAGGACAAATCACAGAACTTCCATAGATCGCAGTAAGGGCAGGCTGGGGGGCAGGCCAGGCTGAATATGACAACAGGACAGAAGCTTTACCTCAATGTTAGGCCACACCCCAAACTACCTAATCTGACTCTGATGGCAGGAATCAGGTGTTAACAGATTTTGAACACTCCACACTTGATTCCTTTAACCTGCAGCCAAAGCTGAGAAAGAGTCCTGGATGGAGATTCAGTCAGAGTTTTGAAGCCATGTGGTCTCATCAAGCAAAGAGAACTTCCATTCGATTTTAATTCTGTTACAAGCTACTGAGTCCTCCCTTCCCATTGCTACTTAACACCACTGAAGCGGCTGCCAGAAAAGTTATCGAATTCAGAATACCGGAAACAAGTACTTTCAAGAACAAAGAAAGAAATACTGTATGACCTCACTTATATGTGGACTCTAAAGAAAAGAATAAATGAATGAACTAATCAGAAACAGTCTCAGATATAAAGAAAAAACGAAGGGTTGCTAGATGGGAGAGGGGTGGGGGTGAGGGAGAAAGTGAGGGGATTAGAAAGCATAATCGGTAACCACAAGATTGCCACGGGGATACGAAATTCAGTTTGGGGAATATAATCAATAATGTTGTAAAGATTTTGTAGGGTACCTGATGGGACACTTGTCTCATTAGGGAGACCACTTCAGGGATGGTGTGGGTGTCCGATCACTGCACTGTACACCTGAAGCTGAAGTTGAACAATTATGAATGTCAGCTATAATTACATATATATATATATATATATATATATATATATATATATATATATATTTATTTATTTATTTATTTATTTATATTTACAAGAACTGCAGTACAGCATTAGGAATAGAGACCGTGGAAATGTATCGGCTGTATGTGATGTCAGAGGCATAGTAGATTGGGGGAGGAGGGCTATCACTTTGTGAGGGGTATAAATGCTACATGTTTAACTATTACATTGTTTTGTACACCTGAAACTAATGAGAGTAAAATCATAAGCTTAAAGTTAAATTATGTTAAAAATGGTAATAAATACTCAAAATACATCAAAAAAAATTTCCATCTACATGCACTTGAAAAGAAAGGAATGTTTAAAATGATTGTTTCCTCTCTCCTTCCTTTTAAATTTAGAATTACAAAAAGAACTCAAATAGATTTTTCAAGTATAGCGTTTCTCTTTGTAAACCATTCATTTGTAATTATAGCCATTACAAAAGCCTTACTTTAATTGAATGTTTCATTATCACTAAAGTGATTCAACCTGCAGTGTTCTTCTCAAAATCATTAGTCTGAGGAAAACATACAGCTCTTTCAGATACTTTGCAAAGCAGCAAAAATATGTACTATAATCCATTGACCAGCTCTTCCTAAAAGGTACTTTAAGTAACTTTCACTTCTAAGAATGATGTAGACTGTGTTGATTTTAAATTTCACTTTTCTAAACATTAACAAATTCACCCTTTCTTTCTAAAGTCCTAAGTGACCTATATGTATAAATGTGCTTATGAGACTGCAGAAAAAAATAACTTCCCTCTTTCTCTATTTCTAGCTGCAGTTAAAAGTACAGAACTTTGTCCCATTAGCAATGATGAGTTTGCCCTGGGTCGTCCTTAGCCAGCTCAGCCAGACCCTTGTAGCCAACAGCACATATTTAACAAATGAAGAGCTAAAGGCCAGGTGGTTATTACCTGCAGGTTGTTGGATAGCAGAAAAGAGAAACTCCCTTCCCCTCTCCTTATGGGCGGGGTGGTGGTGGTGGGATATATGGTCACTGAATCTTAAAGCAACCTAACAATAAGGGGCCACAACAGTGAGCAGCCTCGGAAACTACTTCAGGGACATGGTCTTAGATTCAAGGAGACTGTTGGGACACTTGCTGAGAAAATCTGTGGTTTCACTTGTTATCTCACTTTCCTGTCTAGTTTCCTCTGGCTGCTGCAACAACTTGCCACAAACATAGTGCCTTCAAACAACAAAAATGACTCATCCTACCGTGAGAAGTCGAAAGCAAGGTGTCTGGCAGGGCTGGGCCTCCCGGAGGCTCTAGGGAAGAACTCCTTCCTTGGCTTTTTCAGTGTCCAGCACCTGACTGTGTTCCTCGGGTCCTGGAGCCTTCCTTCCATCACATCTCCTACTACTGCTCTGAGCTGCCTGCCTCCCTTATAAGGCCCCTGTGATTAGATTGAATCCACCTGATTATCTAGGCTGATGTTCCCATCGGAATAGCCTTACCTTACTCTCTGATCCCCAAAATTCTTTTCACCATGCAAGATAGATATGTTCCCAGGTTCCCAGGACTAAGATATGTACATTTTGGGGGGTCACTTTTAAGCCTACCACGGTTCCTACCATGAAGTTACACGTCTTGCATGATTTTTCTGCCTGAAAATAATTTAGGGATGACACAAGAAAGATGTGGCACAGAGACCTTTTGGTAACTCATAGCACCAGCTGAGAGTTGGAGAGCCTATTTGATCTGTAACTTTTTTCACAAAACAGAAATGATAGAGAACAGTAAGTGGAACGGAACTATGAAACTCGGTTTCTATTACCATGGCTTAGTAATATTTACTATGTATTCAATGCTTTCTATACACCAACCACGGCATTACGTACTGGATATATGCTGCCTCATTTGATGCTCACGGGTATTTCTCAATTTACCAAAGAATAAACTGAACGAAATAAAATTTAAATAATTGGGCCAAAGTCACAAAGCCAGTAGGTGGTGAGACTAGGATTCTCATCCTGGTCTGGGGGGCATAAAAGCCAAAATGATTTTCTGCTGCATGTTATTCCCGGACTCCTGAGAGTTGGGAACAAGGTGAATAGTGTAAGGAGCGCCTGAGTGGGACTCAAGAAACCTGTGTTCCTGCCTGAGTTCAGCTGCTACTTGGGTTCTGGATAAATCTAGCCATTTATAAAAGGAAAGATCTCACTCCTCCCCCTGTCTCTCCCTTCTTTATTTCTCTAAGTCTCACAGGAAAAACATATTTGTTTCTTCCAGAAGATGTGAGGATAACAATAATCCAGATAAACTTCTCACCTGTAGGAGCGTTTCTTAACAGTGGGTTTTCTCAAAAACTATAATCTTGCCTCCTAAAATTACTTTGATTTTGCAGTTACTGTTAAGTCCCCTCCTCCATGAAACTGACTTCTGCCATCTGACAGCTCTTGCTATTGTTTGCTTTTATTGTTTATTTTTATATTCTTTATTGGCATTTAATATATATCAAGGGTATCCAATGAAGTGCGCATTTCAATGTATCTTCATAAATGTATATGCCCGTGTGACGAGCACCCAAATCAAGACAGAAAGTTTTCATCACTTCAGAAATCCCTTCATTTGGACATTTTATCTGTCAATCATCTCTCCAGCCGTAGTCCTGGGCAACCACTGATCTGTTTGCTGTCACAGATTATATTAGCCTTTTTGTGAGTTTCATGTGAATAGAATTATACCGTGCACGCTCTTTTATCCCTGGCTTATTTCACTCAATATACTGGGTTTTGAGATCCATGTTGTAATTATCAGTAATTAATTAATTTGTATTGTTAAGTAAGTTCTGGCAAATCCATATGATGAAGTGATATATTGCCACAAAAATCATGGAATATGTGGGAATCCAGGCTTCCATCAGCCCTTTGTATCCTCACCATCCTCATTTCTATTTGAAAAAGTATGTTAGGATTTAGACACCAAAAACAAACAATATGTACATGTACAAGAATATATAATTGTACATGTATTTTTTTCTGTTAGGTATTCCTCTGTAAAGAATTCCAAATATTGATAGTGTTGTGTGGATTAAAGGAATACCAATAAGGAGCAGAGTTGCTACCTATCGAAAAAAAGAAGATACGGTAAGAAGGGAGACCAGAGGAGAAGGAGGCTTCCAAATGTTAAATGAGTCTTAAAAATGTTCTGACTGCTTAAAAAGGACCCAAGGACAATAGCAGAGAAAAAATTGGCTTTATCATCTGGGCTTCAGATGTACTGCTGGTCAACTCTGTAAAACAATGAGTCATTTTTAGTTAAGAATTTCACCTGCATACTTTTTTGATCATTAGGAGTTAAACTAGCATGGCAATATATGCAATACTTAGATACATGGGGGGGACATCTGCTGTTAAATATAATAGGTTACAAAATGTAATATACCTTTGCAGTGTACATTGTCTTTGTGATTCTCCTTTAGATTTTAAAATTTATGTATGAAGCCTTTTCATGAAATGCTAACAATAGTTAATTCTGTATGGTGCAATCATGGCTAAGTTGTTTTGTTTTTGTTTTTCTAAGAACTTTTCCAAATTTTTCTAAAATTAATATTTATTCTATGTATAATCAGAGAATATTTCTTAAGGGAAGGAATTTTATCTCAGGGTCAACCTCACTAGTTGTGCAATTCCAATTAGTGAGTGCTGATATCATAAATCTGTATTCTGAGTGTGCTGCACATTAAAACATGGCCAAATTAATAATTTCAACTAATCACATAGCTCAACATCATATCTCAACTGTTTGCATTGCACAATACAGCACAAAATAAGAATGTGAACTATAATAAATAATATTAATACATAGTAATACACAATTAACCACCTGTTTTATACAGACATTTGCAACATTTCGAAGGTGCAGTAAACGAATCCTGTTGTGACTGATCTTCAATTACTAGAGAGTTCAGGGATCTCTTTATTTTAAATGATACCCATCTTTGGTTTCACTCCAGGAAAGAGAGCAGTTTGGGAAACTGCAACACAAGAAATTCTCAAAACAGGACATTTTCCCCATTACCATATAAACCACACACAAAGATCCACCAAAAATTCATGTAACAAGTAGCTTTCATTGATGCATAGTATCATTAGATAATACTCAGAGGCAATGCCTACTGAGATTTTTATTCCTGGACTTGATTTATTTTCTTGAATTAAATGGACTAATGAGATCAAAGTAGAAATAATGATTCTATTGCAAATGGGTCATTTTCAAACTTTTCCACTCAACTCAAGTGTATTCATTTTGGGGAAATGAGGTGGATAACATGATTATTCATGTAACTAAATAGATTTTGTGGTGCATCAGATGGGGCCTAAAGGATGAAGAAAAATTTGTCCTTTTAGTTGAACATATTAATCCATATAAGTTTCATCTATGCCTCCTCAAACTTCCTAATATCCATGTTATTAATGGATCAGAGCTTATAGTTTAAATATTTTTAAATAGATCTTCACAATTATCCCTCTCCAGTTCATTGTTTGTCGTTTAGGGGTAAAATGCAGTTAAAATTTTTGGTAAAAATATTTAATAAAATAATCATAACAATAATGTAAGAAATTAGGACTGTAATTATTCAGTTTCTAACTATACAGTAATTTGTAAGTGCTACCTAAGCTTTACTTTATGCATATATACTTCCCTAAGAAGAAAAGTAAATATGATTTTTAAAATGTAGTGTAGCTTTTATCACTTTATGTAATCATAATAGCCTCAATTATACAGGTTTTCAGTATCAGATAATTCACGTAATTGCTCTGCTTTGGTTAACCTGAAGCTCATAATTTCTCTGATTTTCCCTGAGAATGATTGAAAGACATTAAATATCTGGGGTATCAGGTAATATTATTAAGTCAGCATTCAGATAGTGTCAGAGAAATTAGTGTTTTGGGAAGTTTAAAAGAATTTTTTTAGGGTAAAAAGCATCTGTTGTTACACTATACCTTTACCTTATCTTTATTGTAGAGAATAATTAAAGGCAGAAAAGAGGAAAATATTTTAAATAAGTTCCTACAGGCTTTTCTAGCCATTTAAATAAAAATTTGAAATGCAGTGTCGGAGCTCATCTGTCTATTACATAACAATTCTACACTGTTCTGAATTTTACTTTTGTTAACTAATGATAGAAGCCCCCAACTAAAGACCACCGAGAATATAGTTGTGGCTGAAAAAAATGTAGGTTTATTTAGTTTGTAGCAAAGGATGATACACACAAGAATAATCATGGGACTTTTCCAGAGAAGAAGTTAGGGAAGGATAACTTTAGAATTATTTTTCTTACAAGTTCATCTCAAAATATTTTACAAAGGTAAAATACGGTATACCTGTTATAACAGTGATTGCCCGTATATATATAGTTGAAGCCATTTAACCATTAGTGGTACTTTCCATTGGATGACAAATTCTCCTACACTGTTTCCTGCTCATTCAGCTCCACGTATACCTGCACACTTTTAATAGACTCAATCCTATTAAAGTTGTTGTCCACCTGTTTAAGGAAGTGGTACAAGAGTACATATTGAAAATTATACCTTCACACAGACACACGCAGATAAAACATTAGCTAAATTTCTGATGACTTAAAGTAAAATTATTGCTATCTTACTGCTTTTGCACATGAAAATTCAAGTGAATACTATTTATTGGTCTTATTGTTGGAGGCCTATAACCATATTACAGCAAGATGCAAAACAAAACCAAAATATACTGGCTTACTACATTTATCTGAAACATGGGATAAAGTAAGCTGTAAAAAAAATAGCTTGCATCATTAGATCGAGAATGAATATAAGGAAAGGATATGCTTTAAGATTTAAGTCCTGCTGTTTTTACGAAGGTAAGCATTCCTAGAAATATCAGATGTAGGATAAGCAATCTTACCACAAAGATTTATTAAGGAAAATAATCAAACCACATATATAAGCTGATATACAAAATAAAACATGTATAAAACAGGTTGTATGTATGTATGTATATCATGTAGGTAGTGAGAAACATGAGCTAGCTCAATTCATAAAATCTCTTTACCCAACAAATCATAATAATTTAGACTTTCTTGCTTGGTTTTTAAGAACGCAATTACTATATTCAGCTTCCAAATTCCTTATTCCTCACCACATGCTTTCAGCACTGCTATCACTCAAATTGCTATCCTCTGTGCTAACATGTACTGCATTAATGTCCAAATACCCAGGCTTTGAGGTTTTTACCTCCTGTCTTTCAAGAAGCTATTATCTGCCTATTCTCCACATGAAATACCACTCACTGTGTTGTTCAAGATATAGTCTTCCAAACGAACTTCTTGCTTTCTCCTAGCCCACCTCTTCCAAAGATAACCATAGATGTATTTTGGGCAATTTTTAAATTTCATCTAGATGGATTCATACATTATATAATAATTTAGTCTGGCTGATTTTCCCCAGATTGTTGCAGGTCAGGGAGAGGACATGACTGCCCACTGACACACAAGCTGGTCCCGGGTAATTGGAGGCTTCTTACCCCTCCCCTGTCCTTGGAATGTATGTTCTGCCTACTGTTCCCATACTAGGAGCCACTTCAAGGACACAGCCCTGAGATGGTAATGCATTATTTCATGTATACGAGGTCTGACAATTAAGTTCACGAACTCATCCTAGAAAAAGTGCTGCATACCTCATTGCTGAATATCACTATGGTCACCTTAGAAGTACTCCCCTTGGGACGCTAAGTACTAATGCCAGTGCCTAGTCCACCCTTCAAAGCAATTTTGGAATTCTTTTTCTGGAATAGCCATCAGAGCTGTTGTCGTATTACCCTTGATATCCTGAATGTCATCAAAATGTCTTCTTTTCAATATTTCCTTTACCTTCAGGTAAAGAAAGAAGTAATTAGGAGCCAGATCATGTGAGTAGGGAAGGTGATCCAATACAGTTATTTGTTTACTGGCTAAAAACTCCCTCACAAACAGTGCTGTGTGAGCTGGTACATTGTCGTGATGGAAGAGTCATGAAAAGTTCAGGTCGTCTAATTTTTTCACGCAGCCTTTTCAGCACTTCCAAATAGTAAACTTGGTTAACAATTTGTCCAATTGGTACAAATTCATAATGAATATTCCCTCTGATATCAAAAAAAGTTAGCAACAAGTTTGCGAACTTAATTGTCTGACCTCATATGTGGACTATCTGGACTGTATAGGTGACTGAACCCCATTAAGGCCTCTACACAGACTCTTAAGGTTCCAACAGGCAGTGAAGAGTTCTTGTGGCCACCTAAGACAAGGCTCGTGTGTAAGTTCCCTTGCGTATAAAAGCTGCCCCCTGCCAATCAAGAGTGGTGCGCATCTTTCCTTGGTCTTTCCTTGCCCTTCGTGTATGGGGGCCAAGTTCTAATTTTATCTGTGGAGGCTGTGAACCAACACACATTATGGCTTTGAGATTCTGTTTGGATATTGAGTATAGTAGTAGAGGTGGATTGTTTGTCTTTCATTACTGTATAGCAGGCTTCTCAGCCTAGTCCCTATTCACATTTTGGACTAATTCTTTGCTACCAGGGAGTGTCCTGTGCACAATAAGATGCTTAGCAAGATTGCTGGCCTCTACTCAATAATGCCAGTAGTATTCCCCCAAGTTGTGACAACCAAAAATATCTCTGGATATTTTCAAGTGTCCAGTGGGAGACAAAATTGCCCCCAGTTGAGAACCACAGTTACATAACATCCCATTGTTGGACTGTATCATATAATTATATATCTCCTTTACTCCAATGGAAATGTGGTTTATTGGAGGTCTGGTAACAACCTGGACTTATTCAAGAAAATAAGGCCTGAGAACAAACTGATCGTACACAAGTGAGAGTTTACACAAACTTTGTGAGAGCTTGGGGAAGGTGGAGGTGGCAGAGAAGGGAAGGGAGGACAACTATATGGAAATTGCCACTAAATGTAAGCACAAGTGAAGAACAAAGTTCACGAAGCAGATTCTGGAGACGTTAACCTAAAGCACCAAGGCAGGTAGTTGTCCAAGGCCCCAGGAGAGCTGGATGTCTATGAGAATGTTCCCATAAACTGTCGCAGAATGAAATTGGAACTGGATCTTACACCACTCAAAAAAACTAATTCAAAATAGATAAAGACTTAAATGTAAAACCTGAAGCCATAAAACTCCTAGAAGCAAACATAAGGGGAAAGCTCCTTCACATTGGTTTTGGCAATAATTTTTGTTTGGATAGGACACCAAAAGCACAGGCAAGAAAAGTAAAAATAAACATTTGTGTGGGACTACCTCACACTTAAAAAGCTTCTACACAGCGAAGAAGTAATCAACAAAAGGAAAAGGCAACCTATCGAACAGGAGAAAATATTTGCAAATTACATATGTGATCAGTGTTTTATCTAAAAATATACAAGGAACTCACATAACTCAACAGCAAAAAAAAAAATAATCTAATTTAAAGATGAACAAAGGACTTGAATGGACATTTTTACAAAGAAAATATACAAATGGCCAATAGGTACATGAAAAGATGCTCAATATCACTAATCATCAGAGAAATACAGATCAAAACCACAATAAGATATCACCTCACACCTTTTAGAATGGCTGTTATCAAACGACAGGAGATAGTAGATACTGGCAAGAATATGAAGAAAAGCGAACCTTTGCGCGCTGTGGGTGGGAATACAAATTGGTGCAGCCACTATGAAAAATGTTATGAGGTTTTTCAAAAAATTAAAAATAGAACCTGATCCAGCAATCCCACTTCTGAATATGTATCAAAAAAATATAAAAGCCTATCTCCAAATAATGTCAGCTCCTCTGTGTTTACTGCAGCATTATTCACAATAGCCAAGGAAACACCAAAGAGTCCATTGACAGATGCATAGATAAAGAAAATGCGACACAGACAGATACTATAGATAGAGGTGAGAGAGAGACATGGAGAGAGAATGAAATATTATTCAGCCATAAAAAAAGAAAATCCTGCCATTGTGACAATATGTATGGATGTTGAGGACATTATGCAAGGAGGAAGGCAGTCAGACAGAGAAAGACAAGTACTACATGGTCTCACTTGTATGTGGAATCTAAAATATACTAAACTCATAGAAACAATAGATTGGTGTTTGCTAGAGGTTAGGCATGGGGTGGGTAATGGGTGAAGGTGGTCAAATGGTGCAAACTTCCAGTTATAAGATGAATAAGTTCCGTGCATCTAATGTAAAGCATATGACTATAGGTGAAAATACTGTTTTATATGCTTGAAAGTTGCTGAGAGTAAATCTGAAAAGTTCTCAATACACACACACACACACACACACACACACACCCAGTGACTATGTGAAAGGATGCATGTGCTAACTAACCTTATTGTAGTAATCATTTTTCAATATCTACACATATCAATAACGTATACCTTACAGTTGTCTTATGTTAGAAATCAATTATACTGCATAAACCTGAAAAAAAATGCAGTTCCTCTTTGTTCTTGCTGTTATTGTTTGTACTGCAAAATAGGCTAGTACTCTTAATTTTTCTTTTGAAGAAACTGTATGTTTTACTCTAGCTACTTTGAAGATTTTTATCTTTATCTCTGTTCAGCAATTTTATACGATCCACTTAGGTGTAATTTTCTTCATATTTTTTTCTGATTGGGGTCCATAAAGCTTCCTGAATTGTAGGTTGATGTCTTTGCGAGTGTTGGAAATTCTCAGGCAATATTATTTCACATATTGCTTCTGTTTTATTCTCCTCTTACTCTGGGACTCAAATTACGCATAATTTAGATTTTTTTTCAATACAGCCCCTATACGTTTTACACTCTTTTCTGAATTTCCCATCCTGTTTCTATATGTGTTTAAAATATTCTGATCTTTTTCAGTCTCCTATTTTTTTCTTCTGCCATATTTAATATGTTGATAAGTCTACCTTTTTAATTCTTATACGCAGTTATTGTATTTCTTTAGTTTTAACATTTTAAGTTGACTTTCTTATAGGTTTCATGTCTCTGGTAAATCTCTCTTTTCCTTTCGTTCTTGCTCTCTTTTTTTTTTTTTTTTTTTTTGGAACATGATAATCATGATTATATAAAATAAATATCTAGATTTTCATCATCTGCATTTTCATCTTGTTTTCATGCATTTTTACAGACATTTCTGATAATTTTTAATAACAATTGTAGAGGTTCTAGCTGATGATCTTCCTTAACAAATAATTAATCTTCATGCAGACATAGTGTCTTGGTGGGTCGCCCTGATCTTTGTGAATTTTGGATTTTCTTTGGTAAGTTCTCACCCTGTAGGCATCAGGCATAGAACTTTTTCTTAAAGCATATGCTTTCTGGGAACTTAACTGAAAATCCTTGACTTTCCTGTGTGGGTCATCCAATTTGTTAATCTCTACCTTGCCGCTTCGTTTTCTACAGAACTGTAAGACCGCCGAAATGTTTGCTCAGTTCTTTAGATATCAAACTATAGCTTTCTAGTTGGTGCCTGGATCTGTTCCTGCAGACCACACAGTTTAGGAAGTGGTCAAAGCCTTGGCAGTAAACTATGCAGTCTCGCATTCACTTCTGTGCAGTTATTTTCTCCCTCAAATTCAATTCTTCTTGGAAAGCCTAAAATCACTTTGCATCTCCCCAGCACAATGAGACCTCCATGAGCTCCAGGCCCTCACTTTCTGCTCTGTCCCCTCACCCACTGACTAGGAAAAATCCTGAGAGAAAATGCAGAGATGAACTTGGGGCCCACAAATCTCCCTCTCTTATCTCCAGAATTTGCCCCCCACCCCGCCCCAAGCTCTATCTTGATTGTTCTCTGATACTTTCAAAGAGTTCCTTTATGTACTAATGCAGCTTTTAATACTTTTATAGTTTACAGAAGGTTAGTGTGATACGTAGTAACTTGTTATGGTTGATAATGGAAATCACTGAATTATATGTGTTTTCAGTTATGAGAAATACTAGCAAACACATCTCTTGAACAGATGTGAAATCCCTGATGGTGAAAACTATCTGGTACAGTTACTTCTATTTGTAGGACTGCCATGTTCTCTCTCTTTGTATGTTCTTGAATTGTCTGTCATTTCTTCTGTCCTTCTGCGATGGTAGTGGTAAATTAATCCCAACCTGCCTGTAGGCAACTAGAAAAGTTGCCAGAACAAATTTAACCTAAAAGATTTTGTTTTGTTTTTTTGTTTGTTTTTTTTAATGATTGTGACATTTCCAGCGTAACACAGTAACTATCCTCCCTGTTGCAGCAGCTCAGAATTTCATGGTTAACCAATTCCATATTTTCGGTAACAAATTTTAACATTTATAACTAGTTTATTTTCCTGTAAAAAATACCCAAACATGTTTTTAAGGAACAAAATATTTGAGCATTTATATGGCCCTTTATTGATGCTGCATTATGCTTATGTTGAAAATCTATGGGTAAGTAACCCTCAGGATGTCAGTAGAATATTTTAAGTGCTATGAACTGGGTTATTTAAAATCTACTCTCCAAAAAGTACTTGAAATGCCTATAACTCAGCTAGCTCAAGACATAATCACAGAGTGGAACTTTATATTTCATATGGTAAAGTAGCTCATTGAACAAAAAGGTACATTAATGTCTACTACACAGAGAAACCTAATGTTAATTTTTTGACTCTTAGCCAGTGGAATCTGCTGAGTCTGTTATGGTAAACATGAGATTTTGAAAGAGTTTTCCAGAGAAATCAACCCAATAACTTTTTTTTTTTTTTTTCTGGAGGCTTTCTTACCAAAAAAAAAAAAAATGCTTGCTGTGAAATGGGAGGTGATAGTGTCAGGATATAAAAACTTAGAAATAGATTATTCTACATAAAATTGCACTGGATTTTATTCCTATTCATTCCTATGAAATAGGAATGGAAGTTTATGGGGATCTGTAAGATAGATCAGCACTTTAAATCACATCTGTTCAGTTTACTGCAAGCTGATGTCTTATTAAAATCAAACAACAGCATACTTTAGAGCCAAAAATTATTACAAGACCGTCACACCAGGAAAAACTATGAAACAAATAAAACAAGATACAGTGAACAGAGCTACTTATTAAGCATGAAAATGATCCTTATCTGGGATTATTTGGATGCAGTGTTAGAAGCATTTCATTTCTCAGTTGTCATTCCTGCAATAAATATGAAATTATTGTTGTATTTTTCCCAGAAATACATAGATATCCCATCTTAGAGCAGGAATTGGGGGAAGTATAGAATAGGACAGTTTTTATGAAAGAAAGGAAAACTAAGAAAGAGACACAAAAATATTGACTTATGAAGTGATATGTAAAAAATAAGGGCACAGTTTACACGTTGGGATTGGGAGCGGTATCAGAGTATCATCTATTTTAAAGAAACCATTATTTTATTCTTCCCCCCCCCCCCAAACATGGATGCAGGATAATAGGATTAATATAGCCTTAGCTTGAATTACAACAAAGATTTCAATAAACGGCTTGTGTGGGTGAAAAAAAAAAAAAAAAAAAAAAAAGCCTATTCTGCTATTCATTTCAGAATGACATAAAATATACACAAATCTCAAATCCTGACAATATATATTTTTATTTACCAATGAAGACAACTTTATGCAACTAACTTTATGCAGAAGTAGATTAAACATCTATTACTGTAATTCTGGTTATTCTTAATAAAGTAAAATTTATTCCTGGGAAACACCCAATTATCAATCATTTGAAGGTGCTGTATTATTTTAATTAAAATAAATGACCTGCATAATGCATGAATATATAAACATGTGAAAAGTTAATTGCTTAAAATGCAATGATATTATGAAGTACTTGCATCAAAATCTGTGGTCAAATAAATGTACTTAGATCCAACTACCTTGAAATATTTGGATATTCTTCTCTTAGGCATTTAAAAAGTAACAATCAATTTTATTTGGAACTGATAGCCTTTGCTAATGATTAGGTTTAATCTTCCTATTGATGACTTAAAGCTTGCTCTGAATTCAAAATTAATGGACAATTTACTAAAACACTAGATAAACAGAATTGAATGTCTGGAATAACCATAGAAATGTGCAAAGGTGTGAGGTCATGCCTGATGGAGTTGATCCTATATTCTTTAATTGTCAAGAAGTAAGGGGAACTCAGTGGAAAAACACTTTCCAAAAAGTAAGACCTACTAACATTAAAGTTCAGTGGAGGACAGCCTTCTAAGTTTTCATTTATTGATTGATTCCTCCATTCACTGTGAGTCAGTTATTGCCATATTTATTAACTCCCCGCTGCATTATAAACTAGATTTCTTATATCTCCCTCCAGCCTGCTTGACCACTCGATCACCAAAATTTTTCTTTTATTTTGTCTATATTCATTCTATGAAAGTCTTCTAATTTGAAACCAGTGATATGCTCTAACTAAGATACCAGTCCCATAATAGACTAACTTCCCTCGAAGATGCACTACATCTCTATATATAATATTAAAACATCAAATAACATGTTTGTCTTACTTGAGATGCTATAACAAAATGCTATGGACTGGGTGGCTTAAACAACAGACATTTATTTCTTACAGTTATGGAAGCTGCGAAGTGCAGATCAAGGTTGCTAGCAGATTTGCTTCCTGGTGAGGTCCCACTTGTAGACAACTACATTCTCACTGTGTGCTCACAACCTTTCCTTGGTGAGTGTGGGTGGAGAGAGAGGTCTCTCTGTCTTCCTCTTTTTACAAGGGCACTAATCCCTTCATGAGAGTCTCACTCTCATTACCTCATATAAAACGAATTACTTTCTGAAGACCCCACCTTCAAATACCATCGTATTAGGGTATAGGCTTCAACACGTGAATTTGGCAGGGACACAAACATTCCACCCAGAACGATGTTCATTAGAGTGTCTGTAATGCTATGTGAATATCTCCTATTGTTTTCTTAATATCCATGCATTTTTTATGAAAAAACTATTGAATACTTACCATGTCCTAAGAACTACGATAAACACAGGACATGGGATCTCAAAGCTCTCAAGTTCATGAGGAATTTATAATTTTGTGGCATAGATACGCACATTAATAGATAGTACCAGTTATACCACTGAAATAAAAAAATACGTGTGTGTGTGTGTGTGTGTGTGTGTATCATATTTATATCATGTAAGAACACAAAGGAGAAACTAATTACTTATGACTGGAGGGACCGGGGAGGTTTACAATAGGAGGTGAGAATTTAGCTGGATCTTAGAACATGCATAGTGAGATGTAAGGTTGAAAAAATGTAGAATGTTATCTGGACAAAGCAAACTTGTGTGAAAATAATCATGGCTTTTTGAAAATAACCCATTTTGATTTGGTGTATAGTACTATGAAGCTCTATCAGAAAACGTGTGATATTTACACACCTACATCCTTTTGGATATACAGGAGGTTAGGATGGAAAGGGAAGTTTTGATTAGGCTAGAAAGGACCTTCAATGGCAGCAAAGATCTTGGCTTTACCTTGTAGATCGTAGGAAACCAGGGTTTTTAGATGATGAGTTAGGTTTCCAGATTATTAAGATATTGAATAATAGCTATGTATGGAGTGCTTTTGATGTATATTCTCTATACACTTCTACAAACTTTGCATGCATTAACTTGTTTCATGCTCAAAGTAAATGCTAGCATTTTCTTCAACTTACAGGTGAATAAACTAAAGATTGGAATCACTTGTATAAGACCACAGAGAGGAAAAGCACCAGAAGCAAGTGTCAAACTCCAGTTTTTCTGACTCCAGGGACTACATTACTAACCTCGGCACTGTATAAAATCAAATTTCTCAAGGTGGCTTATAAAATGTAATGTACAAATAAGTGATTAAAATTTTTGGTGATAGCTTCCTCTGCATTTTGCTTTCCCCACCCTGGACTTGGGATATGCTTGTTTTAGAGGTAGGGTTTGGAGCTGTAGGGGACAATGGACATCTATTGCACTTTCTAAACATTTTCATTATATCTGAAAAAATAACTAGAAGTAATAGAGAAAAACTAAATAATACTATCTCCCATCAAAATCTATTACTTCACTCCACTGCATTTAAATGCTTGCTCTAAAAAATTATTGATATGCTCAATATCTTTCTTCTAATTTCCCAGTAACTTCCAGAAAATTTAGGTGAGGCAGATAATAAAAGAGATAATGTGTTACATGAAAGGTGATGAAGTTTAAATTTAGGGACATACTTTAAAAACGCTTCTAATAAGAGCTGACAATTTCAAAGCTCTTTTTTTTAGTTTATGGTGAAGGAACAAAGTAGCAGCATTACTAGTGATTCAAAGTAGATTCAAATTTCAATGATGTTATACTATATCTAGCCATAGAAAAGGATCTTTTCTGTTTTGATGATCAGTTTCCCATGCTTGCTTACCTGGACATATTATCTTGAGTTTGTCCACCTCTATTCTTGATTTATGATTTCACAACTCAAAACCAGACCTGGTAGTTTTATCCTGATACTTACATGCATTTCTCTTTTTGGAGATTGTTTTTTCACTGTGAAACTTGTTTCTCCTGATTTTTGTTTACAACCCTGATACAAAGGAATCATTCTGCTCCCCTCAAACTAATGCTCCCTAACAAAGCATAGCTTTTCACCAAGGATTGGCGCAGTACCCATCCAACTGGATCATAGAACTAATAAAAGCTCATTTAAACAGACAAAGAGTTACAGAAGTTGTGAAATAATATGATTATTAGATGGCAATATGGTAGTTCTTTTATAAATATCTATCCAATTAATAATCATAACCCTGCAGATTGACAATTCAACAATTTAGAAAATTATTTATATTAATGTATATTTTATATGAAATAATTATTAAGCACCAATTGTTTTTTAAATTCTGAGAATTTAATATGAAAAATTCTGAGAATTTAATATGAACCTGAAATTGTAATATGTCATTCAAAATTAGAAACTCCAGTTGTGTACAATAATTTCCCTTTATATTATAGTACTTTTTTTCCTATTCAGCTCCCATATGCAGTTAGGTTATATAAATTAGGATTGCCATGGAGCGATCATCACTAAAGACAACATAATAAATACATACATACATACATACATACATACATACATATATATCTACTTGTGAAAACTTAGCATTTCTATTACATTAAAACATCCACCATTCAATTGTCAATTCACTTTGCTATTTTCTCTTTAGTCCCTTCTAGTATAAACGGCATTATTCAACAGTAAATCAACAATATCTAGCAATGGTAAGACTGAAGTATTTAAGTTTATAAGTTAAATCTAGGAAATGCATGATAGAATATGATATGATTATTTTCTATAATTAATGTGCTCCATTAAAGAGAAAATACTTGAAATTTGACTTAATTTTCAGGATTGAACATGCTATATGCAGAACAAGAATTTCAACAACCATAATGCAAAGAGCCATTAGTTTACACTTAGTTAGGGTAAGACTCATATCCTTGTATATTTCAATGTTCCACATATTTTCTACTTTTTAAATACCCACAGCTTCTAAATATGGAACTTTGAATTCCAGACCCCAAGGAAAATAAAATGTTATCATTATTAGATTGACAGTTTTTCAAAGACATCAAAGATATTTATCACCTCACAAAACTTTTATACTAAAATAAAAATACTTTCCTATTTTAAGCCATCTTACATGGATAATTCATTTGAGTTTAAAAATCAATGGAAGTTGTCTAATTAACCAATAACGCACATTCATAATTTAACAGGTAGATTTTTAGAGTTTGGTTTAATGTGTGTTTTATATTAGGATAATGTTAACACACAATTTAGAACTGATGTTAGCTTTTGATAATTTGGTGGTCGTGCCTATTTGACACTCCCCTCCTCACACTCTTCCAATGGCTCTCTTTTTCACTCAGAGTAAAAATCGAAGCCTATTCCTATGCCACAGGACCTACTCTGAACAGTCCCTGTTACTTCTCTTAACTTCTCTCTTGCTCTTCTTCTAATAAATAATAAATAATAACGAGGATTTCTTGCATCCATAAAATGAATAGATTAGCCAATACAAACAATTTATCTGTAATATAGGATAAGAGGACCAAAAATGCTATAATGTTTTGTACAGGTTTAAAAACATGAGGACACTCTTTAAAGGACATTTGGAATATATGTAGGAAGTTTATTCAACTTTTTCAATAATCTTTTCAATTTTCCCTAGGCCAGATAGGGGAATAATACATAAAAATGATTTTGAAAAAGTGATTAAAGTTTTCGTTATTTTGTCTTTCATATACTGACCTTGAAGAAAACGAGCTTGGTTCTAGAGGAAAAGGAAGGGAAGGGAAAGGAAGGGAAAGAATAGGAAGGAAAGGGAAGGGAAAAAAGAGGAGGAGATGGGAGCGGAGGGAGGAAGGAAGCAAAGAAAGAAGGAAGAAAGATCTGTAAATATAAATATAGTCGTATATCACTAAATATAAAATTATTTTACACAATATTCTTGTTTTTGAAATGCATAAAGCAACAGTTCATTTCAAGATAAATTATAGTCACATAGATATCCTGTTTGTAAAACCAGTTTTATATTCAAATAGCAAAGCATATTAAATAACAGTAAATATTTCAAAACTGATAGCAGCTGACACACTACAAGAGTTTCGTAACTAAGGAATTCTTATTGATAATGACTGTCACAGTAGCTAACATCTTGTGAAATAAGTTATCTATAAACAGAGAACTTGAGTACAGTTTGCTAATGTACACTTTTACTTGTGCATGCTTTTTATTCAGAATCCCATATAGATTCAAAATTCATATGCAAATTTATAACTACTGATGGAGTGTTTTTCTTTGTGTTTGAGATGGAGAGCATTCCTGTTCAATTGCCATACATGTGGGTTATTAAATTTCACATCCACTATTATTAAAATATTATTACCCATGATTCAATGTGTCAATGAAAAATAACTACTTGTCAGAGGAAAATAATATTAAAAGAACAACAGGGCAATGAAGACCACACAACCAAAACTGTAATCCATTTGTCATTTCATTGAAGAATCCAATAACATTAGAGACATGCAATAATGTAACTAAATAATCTTGGTTTATTTGTGGGAGAAACATTAAGGAAACACAATGATAATATTTTGGGTTTAGTTTTCTTTACTTGTTCAGAAAATTCTTGTAATACCTAAGGTGTCTGGAAACAGAATAATATTTCCCATGTATGGAAAAATAAGAGAAAAAGTCGTATGTTCTGATAAAATGTACTGGGAGAATTAGTTCAGGCCATTGGACAAATTGATCACATAAATCTCTAGCAAAATATATTAATAGCTACAGTAAAATCCAATAAAACAAAATTAGCATCTTTCTGCCTCAGGCACATTCGACTTCTCTCACAGATCTGTTTCCAGCACCATTTCAGTTCGATGCCCTCTGTCGACCAAGAAAGTTTGTCTTTATGATACTCATTTTTTTTCCCTTAAATAAGGAACCTTTCTAACATTGAAAAACTTTGTATTAAAACTGTACAAAGATTGTTTTGAACTAGCATCTGGACAAATAACTAGAAAAAGACTTACTTTTCCTTGCCTTCCTGTCATTAAAGAAAAATACCTAAAAATAATGCTCAGAATTCTGGCAGCAATGGCTCCGTTTGAATGTCCATTAACTGAAATAAATGTAATGATGATATTTTGCAGAATATAAAGCAATAAATGTTATGCAGTATGATCATCACTTTATTTAATCAAAGACGGGTCTTTATAATGTATAGTTGGCCAACTAAACATTACTATCTAGCCTAAAATAGAAGTTTATTAATAGAATTTTGATTTTCCCCCCCAGAATACTTTTTTACAGATATATTAAAATACTTGATCTTCTTCCAAAGTAGGTAAATTCATTGTTAAGCAAATGTTAGAGTTACTTATTAGCATAATATTGGTATTAATTTATTATTTGAAAGCTGACTTAAGTTGTTAAATAGTTAATCTTCAGAATGCTTTGCATGAAAGATCCATAATATTTTTCTTCTAAAAATAGAACAGAATCCATATCTTCTCATAAGGATGAGATGGGGTTACAGTAGTCCTTAAGATGCATACCAATGAAACACAAGTTTTTCAGAAGCCAACCAGATTCAATATGTAAGTCAAATTATTTTCATTTTTCCAAACATATGAAGACAAGCTAATGGTAGTGTTGTGTTTGAAAAGGAGGTAATAACTTCGGTCTATTCAAAACTACCATGTGTAGCAAAAGAAAAAATAAATAAATAAAAACCACCTGCTCTTTAGTTGGTCTCTGTATCTCTCTCTTGCACAGATATTAGGCTTAATGCCTTGTGTTCTGAGTGTCTGGCTGCCCCAAGGTAAGGATACTTTTCCCTGTGGTTATCAGAAAAAAACCGTGGTATTTGTTATTTCATTATACTTTTTTTTTTTAAACTCCAAACTTCACTGAAAAAATAGAGGCAATAATAGTTTTAAAAACTTGAAAATAGAAGAGTAATAGGGAGGGACATGCTTTTCTGAATGTTAGCCTAAATAATTAAAAGAGAACTGTACAAAAAAAATCCAATATAATAATTCAATACAATAATAATCTGGTGCAATAGCAAATTCAACTGGCAAATTAATAGAATTTGCCATAAAATAGACCCTACTGTTTATAAACATTGATTTTGTGCTGAAGAAACTATCACAAACCAATGGAGAAGGAATGTATTATTTAATAGTTTTAACATCATAAACCAAAATCAGTTTCACATAGACAAAAGAGTGAATATTTAAATAAATTATTAAAAAATAAATTTAAAGAAATATTTAGCTTGTTGCTGAATTGGAAGCAATTGGTTAATTATTTAAACATCAGAAGTAATATAAAAAATGTTGAGGATGTAACGTACAGTAACTAAAGTTTCTTAATGCCAAACCACAACATAAAGAAATTTAAGTTTTAAAACATTTTCATGGGAAAATATGCCAAGGTTAATGTTGTGTTTGTACACACACACATACTCACACACTGTGTGTGTCCCTGAATGGAAGAATAGATAAAGAGGTGTTACATATATATATATATATATATATATATATATATATATATATATATATATAGTGGAATATTACTCAGCCATAAAAAATAAGGAAATCTTGCCATCTGTGACACACGGATGGACCTAGAGGGTACTGTGCTGAGTGTAATAAGTCAGACAGTGAATGACAAATGTCATATGATTTCACTTATAAGTGAAATGGAAAGAACAAAAAAAACAAAACAAAAAAAAAACACCAGAAACAAACTCATAGATACAGAGAATATTTTGATGGTTGCCAGATTGGAGAGGGTTTGGGAGTGGGTGAAAAGCGGAAGGGATTAAGAAGTATGAATTGGTTGTTATACATAGTCATAGGGATATAGGGCATAGCATAAGGAATATAGTCAATAATATTGTAATAACTATGCATGGTGTCAGAGGGGTACTAGATCTATTGGGGTGATAGATGAGAGGGGTTAGGTGAAAAGGTGATGGGATTAAGAAATACAAATTGGTAGTTGCAAAATAATCATGGGATGTAAAGTATAGGAAATATAATCAATAATATGGTAATAACTATCTATAGTGCCAGGTACTAGTCACAGGGGTTCACTTTCTAAATCATATAAATGTCTAACCACTATGCTGTACACTAGAAACTAATATAAAATAATATTGAGTGTCAATTCTAATTGAAAATTTAAAAGAGGGGATGAAGATCAATAATATTGTGATACCGTGGTACAGTGTCAGATGGTTGTTGGACTTATCATGGTGATCACTTCTTTAGCATAGGGAATATAATCAATCATGTGTACTAACCCTGATAGTGCCAGCTGGGTATCGTTGAGTAACTATGATGTACACCTGAAAATAATATAATCTTGTATGTTAGCTATATTTTAATAAAAATCTTTTTAAAAATAAAAAAAAATGTGAAAAGTAGGAAAATATGATAACAAATAGGCCAATTAGACTTAAGAGAAAATAAGAAAATATAATTATTTAATAAATATATAAAAAAATTTAATTTCTGTATTTACTATAGTAATTAAAGAAATATATGCCCTAATATATGGAAAAAAAATTTTTTTAATATTATCCAATGCTCAAAAGTGGGTAAAGGGAATATAAATTAATTTGAGCATCTGGAAAGCATTTAACAGTTTGTATGAAGAGACTTAGAAATGTATACACCACTTACTTATCCTAATTCTGATATCTTTCCTAAGTACATCATCACATATTTGGATATAAAAATATGTAAAAATACTCCATTGCAATCTTGCTGCAATAATAATCTTGTTATATAATATGGAAATATGTCAAATTTTCAAAAATTAGAAAATAATTAACTTATTAATTAAAGTAAATCTATATAAAAGTATATTTTATGTAATGAAATGATGGCATGAGAAAAATTTCGTAATATAATATTTAGTGAGAAAAGTACTATGTAAACTATACTTAGAGTTTGATTACAATTTGGGCATAGAAAAAATATTGAACACAAATATACATAATGCAAATATGCTAATGATGGCTATCTGAATGATGGGTATGAAGTGATTTTTTTTTTCAGTTTGTTCTGTGTTTTCTAAAATTGGCATCTACTTCTGCAATTATCATTGCAAAAATCACACCACAGCAGAAAGTGGCTTCTCTGAATATCTATTGTGCTCTTATTTCATCATTTTTTATTTTTCACTAGTTTGCAATTATTAAAATATGACTATGAGTTGCAGAATTACTTTGAATTTCATTTAAATGATAAAGCAAGAATTTTACCACTACCAAATTTACAAAATAATGATACTTTATGTTATACTATCTATTATCAACCTGGATGAGTTGTACGATTCTTAAATAATAATTTTAAAGGCTATTAGTATATTCACATCTTTTATATATGTTCATAGTTCATATTTTCCCCCAGCTCTGTCAAGCAATAAATGTTTAAAGAAACAAGTTTAAACAAACTTTTTTATACCATATACATCTATATATTAACACTTTGGGGAGATATGTTCAGTTTATGAAGAAGTTTATGAAAAAATTTGAATTATAAGCGAAACTTATGAGTTTAAAGTACATTTATTTAAATTACAGGCACATAAATTAATACAGGACAAAACCACTGTTAAGTAGCAATGAGGTGGAACATAATACTAATTAATTTGCATTTACTTAAATTCAAATGCAAATTAAAAGTAAAGGATTTCTTCAGATCATTGTTTCCATTTTATCTAATAATGATCAGTGATATGAAATAGGCATCATTCTTCTGATGTATGACAGTACTTTTGAAAAACCATATTGCAACAACAAATTATGTAGAATACTTTTTGGTTAAATCATTTAAGTGAGGTTATTATCTCTCCTGTTCCTGTATCCTCCACACACCCGCCCCCCCAAAAAAAATCCAAATATTTTAATATTCAGGCAAGTTCACACACTAAAATGAGGGTAATATTTAACTAAAATCCCCTCCTTCTCCTTAGCCCTTAATTCTTTTTTAAAAACTTAGTATAACAGCATAAAAGATAGAAAGAGTATCAGCAACCTATTCTAATCTAAGTTTACGTCCCATGATTGCTGCTGGTTAGAAGCCTTCATTCCTCAGACATTTTGTAAGAAATTGTTTTTATGAGACTAAATGCCCAAACACAATTTTTAAAAAGACATTTACACATTACAGTCTTGTGAAAGACTGATTCAGCAGACCTTCACTTTCTTTCATTCTCATGTAAGCAATTTTAGAAATTGGTTATTCACTTTTTGGGTAATTTACAAAGTATATTGGTACAAGTTAGATTGTTTCGCCCATCTCATTTTTATTCCAAATCTATTTCCCCTAAGCAGTCAAAACTACTGTAGTATAACATTTATTACTATCTATTTTTTATTACTTCTCAATCCTGCAGTTATGTATCACTTCTTTGAATTTCTCTCATTAAAAGTAATACAGGTATATTTTTTAATCTTGTAAATACATTTCATGTCATATCTTATTGGAACAACTGAAATGATATTAATAAATCAATTTGTTTGTAAAGGGCTTCCACACCCCTCTTCTTTTTTTCCTCTCTCGCATACTTGACTCTGCATGCTCAAAGTGTAGAATTGATTAAATATTCATTAAGTCTGCTAAATAAGTCTTTACACATTTCAATGAGCAGCTATCACTTAGGAAATGTCAATAACCTTGGAAGTCAAATCACGCAGATTTCCACTAAAGCATGGAAAAAACTATTCTTCTGGATGTATTAACCAGTCATATTGAGAACATTCAAAAACAATTAAGTTTTTGAATATGGACAGGAGCCTTGAGGAGTGTGGAAAGCGCACACTGTTGAAAGTAGAAGCTGTAGCTTCTAATAGTGGCTTTGTTGCTGATCAGCTGCATGATCCATAACAGACCAGTTATGTGATCTTTCCTGGATCTCAGATTCTTCTGTAAAAACAATACTTAGTTAAAATTTCAAAATTTGTATTCAGCTGTCATTGGGAAAATATAATTAAAAACAAAAATTTTCTTCCAACCCATAAAAACATACAACATATAATTACATGCATGTATATATACATATAATATACACATGTATATAAGTATGTATGTATGCATGCATGTGTACATAGAGACAGACACAGAAAGAGATTAATTATGGGAATTAACTCACATGATTATGGAGGTTGGGAAGTCCTACATTCTGCCATCTCCAAGCTGTACAACCAGGCAAACCAGATGTGTAATTCAGTTCACGTCCAAAGGCCCAAGAGTTAGGAGCATTGAAATGCAAGGGAAGGAGAAGAAGGATGTCCCAACTCAACCAAGAGAGAAAATTCACCCTCCCTGTCCCTCAATTGATTGAGTGAAGCCCACCTACATTGGTAAAGGAGGATCTTCTTTCCTCCTTCCACTGAATCAAATGCTAACCTTTTCCAGAAACACCCTCACAGACACACCAAGAAATTATACGTTACCAGCTATCTGGGTAACAAGTAGCCCAGTCAAGATGACATGTAAAATTAACCACCACATAGCACAAGTTAAAAAATGTTATTTCCATGGTCTCTAATGCCCTGTAAGACGTATGTGTTTAAGAGAGAAACTTGTGGACTATTGATTGGATAAAAATTTTAATACACACAAGCACGCTAATAAGAATCTGTCAATGGTGGACATACTATGAAAGGTCCAGCCTGGTAACAGGACAATCAGGAAGTAAGTGCAAGGAAGAAAGGGGAGTGTAAGTGGGAGGGGGCCACTCTTTCCCTGGAAATATCAGTATAATATTACTATAAGACTTCATGGACTTTTGATTAAACACAAATCTTTGCTGATGCTGCCTACAGTATTGACCGATGTTCAATTAAACCTATGTTCCATCTAAAATCATAGATTCAATTAAAAAATAATATTGATCTGTTACTCACCTTTTATTGATGAAATCATACATTTATTCAGAAGGAAAATGTAATAATGTAGAAAATTAGTGTTTGAGATAGATGGAAAATGCTACCCAGCCCCTGATGAGTATACAGCAACTCCTTTCTAACATTTGTTTCTTTTTTTGCGTTACTTGGGGGTCTCCTTTTCAAGGAAAAAAGATGGGCTTATTTTTCAGTCAATAAAGTATTGAACTCTACACTCCATAAATGTTGATTTTTTTAAATAAAGTTTATAAGTTCAGGTATTTTTTTCCAGGTTTTTGATGTGTAATTTGCACAAGGGATTCGTGTGCCTGCTCTATACTGTCATTTTCGTGTCATTTCTACTCCTGCTAAGAGCTGCATGGAACCTTTGAAGAAAAGAGAAAGCATTCAGAGTAGACTGCTTCACATACGTAAAGAAACATGCTTAGCTTAGATTGAGATATTTGATTTAAACCACATCCTTACGACACACGCATTACGCAATGATGCCTGCAAAAAGTAGTAAAAAATGCTTTATTACATGTCTTACCTACTTTAAGGTGCTGACTATTGAATAATTCTGCTGCCTCAGAACTAGGTTAACTACTTAAAGTTGTGTAAATGTTACTGATCATTTCTGTTGCTTTTTCATACAATTAACATAAACTTGATCTATGTTGGTAATTTTAAAAAACACACACACAAAGGATCTTAGGCAGCATTAAAAATGCTGATCTGCAATTTGCTCCCAGGAATGCAGAAGCTCATTCTTACATACCCTAAGGGTGAGCAAGTTTAGATATTTTAATAAATTCACAAGTTAAATTCCATAAAAGAGAACCATTAGAAATTAATACTAAACTCTAAACAGGCTTGGATATACCATACTAGATCATAATTAATATGTAAATGTTTCTTTTTAGGAAAAAACACTAGTATATCTCCAAATGATAGGCATGTAAAGGAATCATTCACAAAATTACTCTATAATTACAGTTGACATGGACAAAGAACAAGGGTTTTCTAAAGGACTCAATCTAAGTTATATATATATATATATATATATATATATATATATATATATATAACTATGATAAAGTTTGATTTATAAATTAGGCACAGTAAGAGATTAACAATAGTAACTAGTAATGAACTAGAACAATTATAATAATATACTGTAATAAAAGTTATGTGAATGTGGTCTCTTTCTCCCTCATAACTGACCTGATAACTAAGTGACTATGGGGGGGGCGGGGGGGAACATATACAGTATGGAGATTCTGGACAAAGGGATGATTCATGTCCCAGGCAAGACAAAGCAGGATGACAGGAGATTTCATTATGCTTAGAACGGCCTGCAATATAAAACATATGAATTGTTTATATCTAGAATTGTCCATTGAATATATGGTTAATTATAGGCAACTGACAACACAGAAATCAAAATCACAGATACAGGTGTACTACTGTGTACCTTCCAGATGGTCTCGACAACATATTTCTCTTTCAAGGCTGTGTCCTTGAAAATGGCTCAAATTGTGGGAACAAGTGTTCCCACAGGACAGGGGAGGGGTGAGGAGCCTCCAGTTGCCGGGGTCCAGCTCTTGGGTCAACCAGAAGTCAGGTCCTCTCAATGACCTCCAAAATGTTTGCCTAATTTGAGATGGACATTTAGAAACAGGTACAAAAATTAATTCACTTAACTGTGGAGGAGAAGAGAGAAAATTTTTGTTTTAGATAACCCTACAGCAGAATTACAAGCAGAATAAGGTATTATTCATCCATAAGGTATTATTCACCCTAAAATTGTATGCTTCACTATCCAAATTCTAGTTCTTACCAACATTCAAAACATGGAAACAAGTTCATGTTGGTTTACAAAAACAAACCGAAATCAAGTGTGGAGAATAACGGATTACTTTCATCTCCAGTCCTCCATATTTTGGTACCGACACCTATCTTCATTCAAAAATCAAACATGGAGACTTCTGCTTCAGGCTATTTCAGATTTTGTAATACTGAAACTGCCTCCCTGCTATTAATAAATAGAACATTTGACAAAGTATATAAGGAAACTACTTTTAGACATTGTACAACAGGCAGCACAAGACTGAATCCCTGAAGGACAGAAACAAGCATGGTGAGTCCTGCAACAAACTCAGCCTTCTGCCTAGAGAAAAATCAGTCTCCCTTAGTTAAAGAGAAAGAAATCAGAGTTCGAAGAGGCTGAGACAGCCAGAACAGAGTACGGACGGAGAGAAAGCTATACAGAGAAAGAGCTCCAGAAATCTGCCTAATGTTCCCCTAACGCTTATTGCTGAAAATTCAGATGCACAGGCAAAGAGTGAAACTCCATGAGACCAGGTAAAGAAGAACAGGAACTTATAAACAGAACAATTCTCAAAGTTCACCCAGGGAAAGAGAACATTTGAGTTCTAACTATCCTGAATAGAAAATCCTCATTGAACACACAGGGTATTCAGTAAGACCATAGAAGAGTGACACCTTAGTAAAACTGGGTTTAACAAGCCTTGCATGAAGATTAATCTATATTACCTATGGTAGACAGGTTCCTGTTCTCTGTCATACAAATTTGTAAGTCCCCCCTCCCCTTGAGTGTTGATGGAACACTATCCACTTAACAAAGAAGTTACACTGATTTATAATTTAAAAACTCTCAGCAAACTTGGAATAAAAATAAACTTACACAAAAAATAAAAACAAAAATCAATGAAATAGACAATGAAAAGATAATAATGAAAGTAAATGATACAAAAAGTAAGTTCTTTGAAAAAATCAGCACAATTAATAAAACTCTTAACTAGATTGATCAACAATAAAAAGGAAGATGCAAATTATAAATGTCACAAATGAAATATGTAACATCGCTACAGATATTGTAGACACCAAAAGATTAACAAGAGAATATTGTGAATAATTATATAAGCCAATATATTTGACAAAATAGTTGAATTAGATTCCTTAAAAGACACAAAGATTGACTCAAGAAAAAAATACAGAATCTAAAGAGCCTTACATCTCTTAAAGAAATTTGATTCTTAATTTAAAAAAAAAAAAAATACTTCTCAGTGGTAAAAAAATTAAAGGAAGAAATATCCAGCAAATATTCATGATAATAACTCCAAAAAAATAAGGAATAGAAGGGAACTTTCTTAACTTAATAACTAGTATCTCCAAAAGCCCAGAGTTCACCTCACAGTGTAGGTGGAAAGACAATAATTTTCCACTAAGATCAGAAATACAACAAAAAATATCCTCTCTCATCTCTTCTACTCAACGTAGTTATAGTGCAATCAGGGGGAAAATGAAATAAAATTCAAAAAGATTAGGAATGACTTGATTATCCTCTATCAATAAAATCTGAAGGAATATGTAAGAAAGTTATCAAAATTAATTAGTGAATTTAACAAGATGCAGAGCATACAGTCAATTAAAAATTGCATGTCTATATAAAAGCACTGAAACAAAACTAGAAATTAAATTTTAAATTAATTTATCTTACAATACATCCAGAAACAAGATATTCAGAATAAATTTTGAAACTTTGGGCAAGCCATGTACAGTGAAAACTACAAAAAGTCACTGCAAGAAATTAAGGAAGGTTAAAATCAATGGAGAACTACATCATGTTCAAGGATCAAAGAATGAAAATTGTTAAGATGCCAATTATCTCAAAATTGATCTTTAGAATCAATGCAGTCTCAATCAAGCACAGTGTGTCTTCCCATTCTCCCTCATTATTACCATCGATTTGCTTTCAGTCTTACATGTGAAAAACAAAGTTACTGAAGAGTGTTTCTGAGTCTACGGAGTTGGGGAAAAAAACAGGCAGGTAGAATGAAAGCAATAATGGTAAGTGATTTACAAGGTCTAACAATTATGTTCGTGAACTTGCCACCGTGCACTAACATCGGCAGCACTGTACAAACAGCTCCATAAGGTTTCATAACCTTGGTATATGAGCGTCTCACAGCTGTGTTTGTGTAGATGTGTGACGGTGTCTCGCTGAGTGGCATTCATGATCGTTGTTGCATGTTTTTCTGTGCAGTCACAAGAATGTCTGAGCTTGAATTAGAGCAATGAACAAACATTAAATTTCTTGTTAAACTTGGCAAGAGTGGAAGTGAAATCAGGGACATGTTACTCCAAGTTTATGGTGATAATGCCATGAAGAAAACAGCAGTGTACGAATGGATTAAATGTTTTTTTGAGAGGAGAGGATACATCACTGATGACGAGAGGTCAGGGCGGCCATAATGAGCAGAACTGATGAAAACATTGCAAAAATTCATTGAATTGTTTATCCAAGTCGTCGGCTGACTGTGAGAAGCATAGCAGACCAAGTAAACATTGATAGAGAAACAGTTAGGAAAATCTTAACTGAAAATCATAGCATGAGAAAGGTGTGTGCAAAATTGGTCCCAAAGGAGCTCACTGATGAGCAAAAGCAAAAGAAGAGCCAAAGTTTGCCAAGACCTTTTGGAGAGGCAAGATGATGTTTTAGGCCATGTTATCACTGGTCATGAAACAGGGGTGTACTAATACAACCCTGAAACAAAGCGTCAAAGTGCATAATGGAAGTCAGCCATTTCTTCACTACCAAAAAACTTCCATCAGTCTAAATCAAGTCTCAAAGCAATGCTATTAACCTTTTTTGATAGCAGAGGGATTATTCATTGTGAATTTGTACCAACTGGACAAACAGTTAATCAAGTTTACTTTTTGGGATTTCTGAAAAGGCTGCATGAAAAAGTTAGATAACCTGAACTTTTTGCCAACAATTCATGGCTCTTGCATCACAACAATGCACCAGCTCACACGACACTGTCTGTGAGGGAGTTTTTAGCCAGTAAACAAATAACTGTATTGGAACACCCTCCCTACTCACCTGATGTGGCCCCCAATGACTTCTTTCTTTACCCAAAGATAAAGGAAATACTGAAAGGAAGACATTTGGATGACATTCAGGACGTAAAGGGTAATATGACAACAGCTCTGATGGCCATTACAGAAAAAGAGTTCCAAAATTGCTTTAAAGGGGGAACTAAGTGCTGGCATCAGTGCATAGCTTCCCAAGGGGAGTACTGCTAAGGTGACCATAGTGCCAACAAAAGAGTGTTCAAATTTTCCTCATCACCCGACTTTATTTCTAACTCTAATGCCATTCACATAATATTGAGAACACTGTTCTCTCAAATCTAAAGCCAGAAGTGAATTGATTGACTACTGCCCTTAGCCTTATTTCCAATAACTAGCTAAAGATTATTCCAGAGTGGCTTCACTGGACTATTGATTCTTTCTGTCCCTTCCTAGGACTCTGAAAAGAGAACAAAGGTAGAATAAAAGCAGTGGTCTCCAAACTGTTTTCGCAACCCTTTATCAGAAAAACAAAACAAACAAACAAACAAAAAACCCACAATGTATGGACAAGTGACATATTAATGAGGTACTCCTGTTCAGTAATGGAGTGACTACATGTTCTCTAGTTTAACATTCTCTTTAACCCAAGCTGGACGACAAATAAACAGAAGTCTTCTGTTGCCTATCTTCTTATTGCCCTCAAGGCATGCACAGGCAAGGGTTATGTTTATTATTCCAGCCTATTATTTTTTCAGTTAATTCTTGCATAGATTGACTATTATTTTTAGGTTTCATTGTCATGGTTTATTTTCATAACTTTTGTGTGTAGCGGACAGAATGAAATTTTCATGAGCATTTTCATTTGGACGTGGTATAAGACATATTGCATATGGCCAGCCAACAATTCACCTGAGAGTACCTGAAAGGTCAATCTTCTAAAACAAAAATCTGATCATGTTACTCCTCTTGGTAAAATCCTTCAGTGACTCCCAATCAGCTACAGAATACAATTCAAAGTCCACAGTGGGGAGGACATGGCCACTCATGATCTACCTTCTGCATTCTATTCCAGCATCACCTCTGGCCACTGTTTCAGACATACCCTGGCCTCTCCTACTTAAGAAGAGTTTTATTCCCCAAACACAATTTGTTGTTAATACCATGATGTCTTGGCATGTACTGTTTCTTTTATGAGAAATAAGGAGTGTCTGTTACTTTCCTCACCTGCCTGTTTGGCCAACAATTCATTTTTCCATAGAACTAATACGTAAATCACCATAAGAAATGGATACTCAGTCTACTATATATGACTCTATATGTGTGTATGGTGATATGTATACACAGATATGTATAATTATTATTATACATGCACACATATATCATTATGATTATATTATATAATAGAGCTTCAAAGAAATGAAGATGTCTTCAAGCATATCTATCTATCTATCTATCTATCTATCTATCTATCTATCTCAAACATGGTACTATGATATATATTTATTTTCCATCCATCTACTTCCTTCTTCTATTTTTGCAGACTGGATTTTTACCATCTACATCATGCTCCACCCCAGGTTGTATCCCACAGTCTCTGTATCCCAAATACAAATTCTAAACCTAGAGGAGCCAATCTGATTTGTGTTCACCTATGAACCTATGAACTGAAGAAGAAATAGAGAATGTGAATTGAAGAAAAACACCACCTATCAGGCCTTGGTCCATGTAGCTACTCTAAGGGGACATATAAGGGGAGTCAGGGAAGTGAGAGAAGAACTGAGATCTCTGCAGGCAGGAGGTTTAACACCTGTATCTCCCGCCTGTATTTTCCATTAGACTGTGAATTTCCTCAGACAGAGAGATTGTGTCTCCTTCATCTTCATATTGTCAGAGTCTAGCACATATCTGAAACACAGTTTGTTATTTAATGAGTTGATGAAGGAACAAAAGATAGGGTGCTAAACTAAAAGGGAGTAATTGGCCAGAAAAAATATTTTAATATGGGAAGTCAAACAATATTTGTAGGCTGAGAGGTAGTACAGTTGAAAAGATATAAGATATAAGCCAAAACAAAAGTATACAGTTAGTAGAGCAGGCCATGAAAAGCTGGAAGAAGACAAGCCCTGGATTACAGATTTAGAGATTTACTGCCAATTTTATAACCCAACACAAAGAGAAAAAAGTTCACCCACTTTATTGATTTGTAGCCCTCGATTACAATTTCATACATTATCCCATCAAACAAAATATGTCTTATAATTATTAGTTGGTAGTACCAGTTATAATGATATTGGAAAAATAGCAGATTTCTTATTTTTTAAGATAGTCTTCATTCATGACAAGCCCTGAGGTATTAAAATTAAGGAAACATATTACAATGCAATCACATATATTACATAAATGATATATATGTATATATATATTAAATAATAGCAATCATATACATATATATGTATATGTACAAGTTCAATTGGGAACAAGTATCTAATTTTAATATTTTCTGGATAACACTTATTTTATGATCACTTTTTACCAATGTTACTAGCCAGCTTCTTACTAAAAGGGTTGTAGTAATTTAAGTAAAGTAAACCATTCTCAGAGGTCGGAAAAATTATCTAAACAAAGAGTCATACTTTTGTTCTATTAACTCAGTAACTTAATAGTGAGGATATGAAATAATTCTTACTGAAAATTACTATTTTGCTAATATTTAGAGATAATATTTCACATTTAATTAAATATGTAACTTCTTTAGGATATTAACTTACAAAATATTAGGCACCACTTTAAGAGATTTACATTTAATTTTCACAACAACCGTAGAAAATTGACACCATTATTATTCTCCCTTTATATATGAGGTAACCAAGGCACAGAGAAGCTAAATAACTAACTTGAGCTCTCACTGCTGGGACAGGTTGACAGGCTCTTGGCTACAACGCAATAAATACTGCTCACACAAGGTTTATAGGAGTCCTCATGAATTAGTTTATGATTAATGATTAAAGTAAAATTGCACATGGTATTTATGAATATTTTAAATTATAAAAATCAAATAGCATTTCTGATTCATCGCTGATTGTTGAATTTTTGTCATCTTATTTCTGTGAGGAAAGACATGATAATCTGTATGTCTTCAGTAATTATAAAAGGTCCATCCACACTGCTTTAATATAAGTGAAAATTTGGAATTACTGAGTGATTTGATTAAGATTGTGGTTAGAGAATAGGACTTGTTAAAAGACTCCATTAGACCAATTTTATAATTACTAAATCTTGACTTTGGAGGACAGCCAATACCTAACATAGAAATTTCTTCCTGTGCATAAGGAAAAGTATAACTACTGCTAACAGCAGCAAACGACCATTGGTGTGAAAGGCATCCCAAAAGGTGTCGGTACATCGTCCTCTTCCTGAGATTGACTTCTCTACTCAATATCCATGAGGCATATTGCTCTGACTTGGCCCTCCCTGATCTCTTTACCAAAAATGCAAATCCATATTCCTGGAAGGCAAATCTGATATTTCACCCATGGCCCAATACAATGTTTCTTCCTCTATTTCTTAAGTCTTTGATAAGGACATACTGCAGATCAGTACAGACAAATCAAAGGTCAAATATGATATACATTTGCCAAATGAGTATGCTTCATACTAGAGTGAAGTTCCCCTGAGAACTTTTTGAGGAAGCATTTTAAATAGCTGTTTAGCACGTGTTACTAATAGACAAGTAGAGGCTAACCATCAGCAACAATGTTGTTACATTTAACTCCTAATCATTTACATGTAAGAAAAACATAATTTTTAGTCAATGGTATAATTATTTTAAGTAACACTGAATGTAATTTATTTTTATAATTTAGAACCATTTACCTTTAAATCCTCTAAAATTACATCATGAGATTAGGGCAACTGAAAGGACATTGAGAACTAAATAATAAGTATCATTAAGCCCTCCATGCACTTTTTTTCATGCCAAAGTGCCATCTAATGTACAGTGAGCAAGTACAGACCCTCTGAAGTTACCATATATAATATATTATGAAATACATTACATGTATAATAAGTGTTTATGCTACAAAAGGAATTCCTTTATTGCACACAGTGTGCCTGTGCTGTAATATATATAATCCCTACTATGAAATGTACTTGCTCCCAAAATGAAAAGTCAGAATTTCCTGATTCTACTTCTGCCACCATATTGTTGTTTAACCCTTCTACACTAACTTCGGTTCTCTGGCGTTCCACAAAAGATCGCGCTCAGTCTCATACTCCTCCTGCATCCAAGGCATACAAAATTTGTAAATTAAACAGATACATATTTTGAAGTGCTTTCAGTAACAGAGTGCAGGTGGGTGGGAAGCCACAAAGTTTGAATTTCATATTGTGACTATGTAGGACATAATATGTAGATTTAAGTAACACCCATGAGTTCATCTAATGGTGCTGCATATACGATATTTTGAAAACAGTTATTAAAGAAAAAAGTATCAAACTTTTCTATATTTAATGTACTTAAATTATTATAATATTATTTGTACATATTAATTAATGTTCTGCTTATCCCTGAATGAACTTGGTCATATCAATAAAATCTTATAAACTATCTCATCTAAAATCATTTTAAATATGAGAATCCAAATGATTTCTGATTACTTCAAAAGGACCCCTACAAATATGAAATGTACAGTTTATTTTAGGAAGAAATACGCTAACCCACTTAATTACAACTCAGCCCTCTATAACTCTTAAGCTAAAATTCTGTATTCTGTTGCTTCTTCTAAATTGCTTTATATATAATTCCTGGAATCCAAGCCTGTAAACTAGAGATTATCTTTATTCTCTTCTACAGTTTAGACTTAGCAGCATTTTTGTTTATTTTCGTAAACACATTCAGTCTCTTTGGGGGATTATCCAAACCACTGCTAACCCAGGGTGTTATTTCAATGTTGAAACTATTGTTTTGCTATTTTGTAATTAAAGAGATTTTTCTTGATGCAAATATCCAGCAACATTCTTTAGGGACATTTTTAAGCAAATGTTCCTGCTTTGTGTGGTTTAGCAAATGAAGTAATTTTTGTATTTTTCCTATTACATTTTCTAAGATTGTGGAAGTGCTTTGCTCCTAGAATGTCCTACAATGGCTATAAGCACAGCAGTCTGAAGAAAGCTTCAAGAATACAGAAACACAATTTGAAACAATGTGGAATAGCTGCCGACTTTTGGGAAATAACAACAGCAGACAGACTGACCTGGCACACAGCAAACAGAAATGAGGTCAGGTCATTCACATTCAGCAAAAGCCGCAGGCATTTTAAGGGAAGAGAATAAGCCAAAAACAACCATTTCCCCAAGCCAAAAGATTCTTCAGATGTACAGTGAAAAAGGTTCCTGTCTACATATGGATCCTTGCAGGTACCTTTATGCCCAATTAACAACATCAGTTCATCATGTTATCTTCAAATGTAGAGTCCACCAACATAATGCATTAGTGTAATTTCAATAAATTTATTGGACAAAGCTATTCAACATTACTCTCTCCATTTTCAACTGCTGACTGTAGCATTCTTATTTTCTATAGTCATTTCTTCAAGTAATTTTCTGCATATTCAGAGGACTGGAAAAAAAATTTGGTTGAGAATTGTGAATCATGTTCAGCTAGCTAGTAATTGAAGTGTTTTCTAAGCACACACTTTTCAGTAGGGTGTTGCTGTGGGGGTAAATTTACCTCCTGTGGATTGTCTTCAAAGCTATAAAAATGCCTCATTTTGTTTTATTTTGCTTGAGGTTGGGGTGGGGACTTGATATTACATCTCCATTCAGATAAAATGATTTTTGTTCCATATGTTCTGTTTGAAGGCCTGTAATTTCACCACTGTTGATGGTGGAAATGAAGTCTGGTGGAGGAAATGATGTGGAAAGTTGCATTTGATATTTCTGGGCTGTCCCAGCGAGTTTGAGAGTGAGCAAGCTAACAGATTTTATACACATCTTCCATGACATTCGAAAGCTAAATATCCTTTCCTTTTCAAAGAGTAATTATTTTGGTTTGATTTATCAATAATGTTTTCACTGTAATTATAATAGAAATAATGAATGGATCTTCTGTCTGCTAAGAATTATGCTCTGTTGCATGGAGCTTGTTTGGTAGACTTTACCAATAAGTCAAACAAATTTAACATATTAAGGCTGTTATACACATTAATTTTCAGCAGAGCAACACAATAGCTCTGTTTCCAGCCAATAGTTTCTTATAATAAATTGACATCAAAACAAACGAAAAGTTGGAAAGTTATTTCTGCTAATATAAATATATGTATTATGTAATGAACCTGTTTCCATGCAGGTTTATGGTGAAATCAACATTTCATCTTGATACATAGAAGTGTTAAAATGTAGAAACAAACCTCAAGTAGAAAAAACACGAATAGTACTGAAATTGATGGTAGAACAATGCATAGGTTCAAAAACCATCACCACTATTTTGGTGAGCTTCTCCTTCCTTCCTCCCTTCTTCCCTTCCTATTTTCCTTCCTTCCTTCCTTCCTTCCTTCCTTCCTTCCTTCCTTCCTTCCTTCCTTCCTTCTTTCCTTTGATAGAACTTACTAAAAAGAACAGTGTGATCTTTTGGATGAAATAATGCCACATGATTTCTCAATCACTTAGCCTTTTGCTTGGCCATTTGGAGTGGTCACGCCTGTCACCTTATGGCTATATGCAATAATGAAAATGGACCTTTTAATCAGTTACACACAACACATAATGGTTGCAAGACTCTAACATCCTTTATGCAAATGATTCTTTAGAGATTATTAATTAGTTTTTGAGGAATATTAATTTCTCTAACCCTCCAAAATTATTACTACTGGGAAATAGGCCTGAATTCATTTTAACTATGATAAAATTGCACTCAGTGACAATTAATTGAGCAAGGCAAAAGAGAGCTTAGCATTAAATGAGAAGTGCATTCTTATTATTGCTTCTTGTGGATACTTTTAAGGTATGTGCACAAACATGATTTGAAGCACAATAAGTAATATCTCTGTTCAGATAAATGGTCTGATACCTGATTTGAAAAAAATTTATATGCAGTCACACTGAGTTCAAATGTGTTTTTATAATCATCATGCTTATGTTTCTGTATATTTTTTTAAAAAATACAAATTTAAAACATGCCCAAGAGACCATCTAGTACTGATTTGCTGGAACACTACTGAGCTATTTAAGCTCAACCAGTAGGACTGCCACACTATGCCAAGAAGTTCATCCTTTTTGACTGCAAATGAGGCCCTGGGTTTTAACTAGAAATATCCTGGGGCAAATATAAAAAGAAATATAAAACACTGACAAAGTTAATTTTATTAAAATTAACATTATCTTCTATTCTACCAATTCACTATTAAATATAATACCTTAGGCAATATTATGAAACAACCTATATTCAAATTTGTGGGTTAGAAGTGTGAGCAACTTTGTTCCATTTTGTTTTCTATCTTAGTAGTAGTATAGTTTCAGATTTCAAATATATATTTTTAAAATATGTTCTTGGAAGATTGAAGCTAAAAACTCCACATAAAAAGTGTTTTAAAAATAAAATAAAACAAAGCAAAATATTTTGGACCACATTTTATGATTTTTTGCATTAAATGCTAATTTAAAAGATTAGTATCTGTGACCTATTAAGAGAGGAAACTAACTAGAGAATTATTCAGTTTGGGGGGAAAACTAACCCTTGAGGATTTTGAGATTCTCAGATTGGCAAAGGACAAGCTCTAGTAAATGCTCAGGGTATGGCAAACTATTAATGTGAGATACCATACTATTATAAGTATGCACCCAGTAGTATATAGAGTGACTATATGTAAGATGAGCAGCTGCTATTCACTGTTCACTAATTTTTATTGCATGCATATTTGTTTACTCCATTTAAATGAGTCTTTGAAATTTCTAAAACTAGGTCAAAGATTTTTAACACATTGAGAGGTCTCAGATCCCCCTGAGAGTTTGAATAACAATTGAGATCATCTTTAAAAAAAAAATGTAAACATGCATACACAAATTGTTGCAAACTCTGTACAAACACTTGGTACTCTAAAGGCAATCTTTGAATTCTCTGGGGAGTCAAAGATATAGTCTGAGAAATTATGGTTTAGCCAGTGAAAAGCTTCAAAAGTTGCTGAAAAACTAACATATCCAAAAACATTACTTTTATTAGTCTGCCTTCACGAGTGAAATGACTGTTAATATTAAAATGTTATAGCTTGGAAACCACCTGCTAAGTATGTTATGATAACTGTAAAAACTTACAAAATATTATATCAAAATACTGGCATATAACTTGTCAAGGTAAGTCAAGTGGATATTCAGAAACTGTCTACACTGAGGTTTAAAACAAAGCAAACAAACAAAAGTGCAGGTCCATTCGGACCCAGGTAAAGTGCTGTAGGAAACAGGCAGCATGAGGACTAAGGTCTTGGTTACTGGCTGGAATGCAGAAGGCTCATAAAGAAGTAGTAGAGGGGGCTGAAGACCAACATTTCCTTTTTCAAAATTTCTTGGACGAATGATACCAGTTTGCAATACAGCTAATATATCACATATTATGCATGAGAACGGTGACCGTACAAATGTGTACAAAATCAAAATCTTCAAAATATGCTGGTTTAATTCATGTTTAATAATATTATTTTCATTTATATCTTGAATAAATAGTATGGGCAAGGCAAATTCAAAGGGAAGTAGCTTTGCTCTTCTTGTTAAGAAATTATCTGGGGACATTTCAAATAATCAGAATATGGCCTCCTGATCAAACAAAGGTAGAAAAATCAGCTTAATGAAGCACCTGAGTCTGGAATGCCTCATTAATCTTTCCTTTTCTCATGTTCACTTCCTACTAAAATAATAATAATAATAATAATAATAATAATAATAATAACTCATCCCAAATAGGACTCCTTGTAAGTAGGACATGTGGTCCACTTACAAATGTGTATCCCTAACTCTAACCTTAACACTAGGTAGTAGGTGACAAGACCCTCCAAGGTTGATTAGGACCAAGACCCTGATTAGGACCAAGACCCTCCAAATCAGGAGGGAATGATATAGACTAATCTGCAAAGGAATAATTATACCATAGAGCATTGTGATACTACTAGGATGGAGAGCTTGCTAAAGAGAAGTAAATTGTGAGATGGGACTCGAGGGCAAGTAGTGTTACCCTGTGGCGCGCCTGCAGGACCTGCCTTAAGGTCTAAGAGGACTGGCTGAACCTCCCCCACAGTTCTGTCTCTGAGAAACAGGAAGGTCCTGGGTCAGCAGTTAAAACTTGTCAAGATTAGCTGAATCCAGTGAAAAGCAAGATGACTGTCCAAATGACCTCCAAAAGATTTTAAAACGCGCTGTAATATAGTCTCCATGCTAAATAACACACCTACCAGCGCCATGACAATTGACAACCGCCAATCCAATGGCAGGAAGAGCTCATAACCGAACAAAAAGAGGTGGAACCTTGATTCCGAGAGAGAGCAGCCACCCCTCCCCCAGAAAAGCCATGAATATTCCTCCTACCTATTTACCTAACGCCCTCTTCATTTCTACTGTCCTGTTTAGGCCACTTCTCCACCGCTAAAGGAGAAGTTGATCTGCGAGCTGAGCTCCCATTTCTCCTTTTTCTGGCAGTAGAATAAAAGCTTGCGCTGTTTATGCTCAGTTTCCATCTCATCATTGGCTTCGGAACGCCAAAGAGGAAAAGAACCCCTCTTGGAGTCCTCAAAAGGAGACTTTCACCCTTTGGTAACACTAGGATTTCTAGACTGTGAGGTTATGAGCCCGTAAGTGGAGGGTGGGACACAGAACGAAGAGGAGAAATATGGAAGGCATTAAACCCAGGCAACATTTGAGGCAATTACAAACACAGGGTGAAGAGGTAAGCACATAGCAAAGAGAACAGGAAACCCAATATTTCCCTGATAATTCACTCTCTTTAGGATTCAGGGTAAAATGAAAGAAATCATAAGAATCATCTAACAGAGGGCTACACTATTACTAAACCAACAATAATCTTGGAAGTAAGAATGGATAGTTTTTCCTTAGAGAGAAAAGAGTGGGGAAGAGCAGAAAAGAGAACATTTTAAGGTGTAGCAGAGGGAGTTAACATTACTCGGTTATTTTATTAGAATAAAAAGTCATGAATTGAGAGGAACGTCAGGCCTTGATGAGAATAAAATAAATTAGAAGAGCTAATGTTCAGAATTTAAAAGCTAAAAAGAAGAGATCTGTGAAGCAGCCATAAGGATCCAACTAGTCCTGAATAATGTGATTTGAATTGAACTCAATCAGTTCAATCACATAACTTGTCACAATAACAGTTGTCAGAATTGAAGAGGAAACAGTGGATTCAAAACAGCGGAATATATATATATATATATATATATATATATATATATATATATATTCTGGGAAGAAAATTTCTTAAAAGAAATATCTTGATAAACCACTTCAAATTCAAGGTTAACCAAATCTACCTCATTTTACCAATGAAGGACATGATCTTGTAACAAAACATGATTTAGAACCCGAATTGCACTTTGGTTGCTGGGCATTGAAGTGAGTTTTGGTCAGCCAATCTGAAGACAGAAAGCAGGTAGAGAAGAATGAGTTTCCATAATGTAGAAGAAGAATGCTGGATGGGAACTGGCTAAATATCCAGGGAGAAGAGACCTGGATTATTGAATAATCCCATTTAAAACTTTATCCTACCTTTCCAGTGAGTTGGGAACATGCCATGGGACAAAATTCTGGACATAGAATGCCCCCAGTCTTGTAAGCCCTTTTACAAAGACACCGGGAGGATACTGAAGAGGTTAGTGGGAGTCTCTAAAGTGGGGGTATCCTTATATAGTAACCTAGGTGAGGGTTGAGGATAAATCAAGCAAGTTATATTTGGGTCTCGGCAAAGTCTGGGGTTTTCCAGGTAGGTGAAATGGAGAGCGATGTTCAGCATCCAAAGAAGAGAATGCCTGGGATAATGACCCTTAAAATCTTAAGTACATAGGAAAGAAAGTAAAACCAGAAGAGGATATTAAATGGCATAAATATGGAAGGAATAGTAGATTGACTTTTCAATTAAGATCAAAAAAGAGGAGTGCACTTGTAACAGTAGAATAAATAAACTAGAAGGATATTCTTAGAGATTTCTGTCAACTTTAAATTATTAGTACTCTTCCTTCTCCAACCTCCCTTCACCCACAGCCTTTTGTACATCCTACCACACACTCAGTGGATACTTACTATATGCAAATGACATTATGCATTCATTAAAGGGATTTTTGTCCTCTTCCAGTGGAGCTCAGAGACCTAAAAATGCCTGCTCTTGATCTTATCTTCATAGTGTTAAGACTCCTGCAAATGTATTTGCTTATAAAGTGCTATAAAGCAAGAGTCCTAGCGTACAATATCATTTCAATCTTACAGTATACTCTGCACAGGGGGCAATGGCTTCTGTTTATAGTGAAGTATAGCAGAATGGGCAATTAACTCGGAATTCCTCAAAAGAATGGGGGAAGTATTTCTCCAGGGTTTTTTACTTTTTATTAATGACTTGTTATTTTGTACATGATATATGAAGAACTAAAAGCAAAAGGGAGACCTGAAATGCCATAAGGACATGACTTTAGTGTGCTGCAGGTATGGTTCTTAAGGCACCTCTGGGAACAAACATTAAATGAGTTAGGGGCTTATTCAGTGGACCCTGGAATGTGTCGTGCAACATGTCATTTCAATTTTTTATGCAGGAAAAAGAAATCCCATCATGTTTTGGACTTTTTTTTCAGATTTAATTCATGTTTAGAAAGAACGAAACTTTGTGTTTAAGGAGGGCATTTTGCCTTAGGAACACAAAGTTCTTTGAAAACATTATTGTAGGTTTTCCAATAGAGTGAGATTAGATGCCTGTTTTTATTCTCATGCACTGGGTAGAAAAGTGACTTGGACAAAGTACACCAAGTTAGTGACAGAATTCAGAATTAAACTCAGTGCTCTTAAATTCGAAAACAATGCAGTATCAACAAAGATAAATACTCCAAGACAAAGAGATACGTTCAAAGGAAAGTAGCACAATATTTTTGGCATTAAAATATATCTGTTTTCAGATGTATCTTAAATAGCTTTTGCAAATTAGAATTAAAGGTAGGGCAGGCTAATAAAGAAATTCTTAAAGTCATTTAGGCTACACAATTAATGACTCAACCAGTTCTAATAAAATATATAATGCTGAACACATACAAATTGACGATTTGAAATTTTTCTCAACAATTAAGTTTAATCATTTAGGAACTATGATGGCACTATTCTCTTAGATTAAGAATATAGTGTTGTTTGTTTCTAACTTGCCATTATTTTAATACTGAGATTAAGATTATTTTGCCAATTGGGTAACTGCAACCTTAATCAAAACAAAGGTTTATGCCTTTGACATTTTCTTCAAAATAAACACATAAAATCAAACAACCAACTACTCTAACCCTAGAGTGGGTTCAGCATTCTCCTGGATTTTCACTGGAGCTTTCACACTGTAAGAAATACAACTTCTAGAAACAAAACTTCTCACATTCAGCAGTGGCATTTTTCTGCCTTAATTTTACTGTGATCTATTTGTATCCTAGTCCTTTCATCCAATTTTTGAAATATTTTTATTAAAATATTTTAGATCAGTGGGTATTTATTAAGGGATTACTATGTGTTAGGTTCTTAAGAGATGAAAATGAGTGAGAAAGCAGTGCCTATAGTCACAACCTAGTGAAGAGGGCAGTAATGTGAATAAGTAAGTAAAATGTAATGACAGAAATATAGATGGAGTGCACAGAAGTAAGAAGTACAACTGGACTACAGCAGAGGAAGCATGGCCTCTCTAGTTGTGTGGGTGGGCTGGTGGGTGCAGCAGCTAACTATGGACAGTGCTTTGGGCCGGCAGATGTCATGTTGGTAACATCACCACCATTCCTTTCTAAGGCTAGAAACTACATTTCCCAGAAACCACTTGGTCTGAACATTGTCAAGATAGAATCTGCCACTGAGAGGAATTTGTGGAAGATTTGGAAGGAAGAAGGAAAGCAAAACCACTAAATTTGGCATTCTATAGTTACTGGTGCCACAGATGTCCAGACCCCTCCACAAAATTCCACCTTGTGGTTCCCCAGAATCAGCAGCTTCCTTCAGGCTCACATAATGACTATTATTCCAAATCTCTTAGACTCAGCCTTCCAAGCCTTTGGTCTTCCAGACCCAACCACAGACAGATAAAGTCTAATTCCTATATTAGATCCCATATATAGATTCCTATATTAAATAGTTGTTTTGTTTTGTTTTCCCTAATACTTCTAGTGAATCTTTTACTAATTGTCTGAATCCAGACAGATGCAGACAATTTCACAGAGAAGATGAAACCTGAGAAGGGTTTTGAAAGCTAAATAAGAGTCCATCAGGCAAACAAGCTATAAAAGTCATTCTTGTAAACAAGAAGAGCATGACCACTGGATGCAAATTAAATGTTCTAAACCCATGAAAGAACAAAACCATTTCCTATGTAACTGCTCCATCTCTATCCACGGAAGCACAGATGGTACATTTTCCTGCTTAGTTTTCTTCTTTACTCAAATTCCAAGGAGTGGCCCAGATTTGAGATCAAAGGTTGAAAGGCAATTGTCAGCTTGGGGCTTTAGGCAGCCCTTATTTCTGCCACCACTTAGAGATAGCTCGTGGGAGAATTAATCCAATCACTGTGAGCAGAGCCAGAGAGAGAGAGAGAGATGGAAGCTGGGCTTTGGAGGAATAAACCTTTGATCCAGGCATGACTGAAATTGGTTCCTTTCTTGGATTTCTCATTTGTGTGAGGGAAATGAAAAAGGAAATCTTTTCTCCTATAAAACACTTGACCTGTTTATAGTCACTCAAAAACAAGGGTCCTGATTAATAATACAGTGTTTGAGAAATGAAACCATTTGAGTTACTTTGAAATCATTCCTTGGTTTCCACACTGATTCTGCCATTTCTGTAAACTGTGTGAGAATAAAGGTTGAAAAATGTAACTCATTTTTCAAAGAATATTTATTGTGTCAAATAGGGCCAGACACTATACTGGGTACCACTGGTCATTCAAAAAGATCCTTGCCCTCAAGGATCTTAAAGTCCACTGTGTAGATACAAGTAACTTCAGAAGAAAGTAGGTTATGTAGCATACCATACCATACAGCTGTAATAGGTTTGCCCTACCTCAACCCCAAGTGACTGAAATGAGAAGGGCTAACCAGTTTGTGATACGTGAGTGATAACTGCTTAACACAAGTCCCTTTTGACTTAGGGATGCCCCAAGTCCTACAACCAACACATCATAACTTATACGGGGTCCTTATGACATGCTGTGTTAAATCTAGAAAAAAAATTCCCTGTTTGATGGCATCTGCAAGTGTTGATTAATGCTCAAATACAATTAGGTGATGACTAGTAGGAAATGTAATATCTCCCTAATCAATGCATACATTCTTTCCCTTCTGTAATCCTGCCACTTCTCCGATGACCCAATCTCCACCAACCTAAAGCTGGTGAATTCCATTGCTTTCTGGGAGTGCTCAGTAGTATGCTATTAATAGTAAACCTCTATCTCTTTGCTCAGTCTTCATTATGTCATTAGCTCAAGCATCTGGTGACGTTCTGGAAAGGGGAGTTTGTGGGTTTGGGCAGGTCTCTCTAGGGTTGATTGAAACACAGATTTATTACTTCACTTAACTGCTCATGTCCCAAAACCTCCTCCTCTATCCCTCCATCCACTCCTTTAGTTAATGAGTTTATTTTTACTTCATGAAGAAAAATGGAGCAATCACAAGGTAACATTTAACAGACTCTCAATACCACATCTATTACCTACCACCATCTGCTCCTATGTAATCTACTCTCCCATCTGTTAACTTATATGAACTTTCTATGACCCTTTCTAAAACCAATTCCTCCACTTTGCCCAGGCTCCCAACTCCTCTTGGGTACTCAAAAACACTGCTGAAATGATTCTTTCCTTGTTTTCCTTTTCTTATTTTTAAATTCTAATTGGCTTATTCTGATGACATACACATATCCAGTTATTTCTCTGATCTAAAAAAGAAATCTCATTTTCTACTGTATCTGCAGAGGTGCCTGAGAAGGAGTGTCCAGTGATGTAGGAGGAAATGAAGTACATGTGGTTATTGTAGCCCATGTGAAATACTAGTGTATTAAGGAAAATGGAGGAAGTATTATGCCAGTGTTGCTAAGACGGATAATATAATGGCAGCTTGTAGCAACAAGTATGGTTTCAACATGGAAGTCATTGGTGAGTCATAAGAGCAATTAAAATGGAGAGGTGAGGGTAAAATTTGACAGGAGCCTGTTTCAAAAGGATTAGGCTATGAGGAATGGGACATAGAGTGTTAGCTATTACAAGGAATAAAGTGGTAGTGTGTTAAACAAAGGAAGTAGAGACATTTGTTGTACACAGTATCACAGAAATTCCTCTTATGGTAACAGAGAGTAGCATATGTTTGGTGCAAGCACTGGGGACAGAGAAGGGACAGTCAGTCTGTGGAAGTTCTCTTCTGATTACTTCATCTTTTCAGTGAAATAGAATGCAAGCTGAAGATGGGGGAAGAGAGATTGGGGTATAAAAATATAATAAAATATACGAAAAGGTCATCTTGGAAGAATAGGTTCTGGACACACAGTCTGAGCCAAGCAGCCCACTTGAAGTGCGATTGGTCAGCATGATTGTGTGTTTTCTTCAGCCTCATTTAATACAGGTATGGAATTAGGTGCAGAGTTGAATTTCTTCCGGGTTGTAGGTTTGCCAAGCCAGTACAAGCAAGAAAGGTGGGGTAAAAAGGTTGAAATTAATGCAACTTTTAACAGTGATTTACCATGAAATCCATGCTGGGTAAGGATCAAGAACACTAAGCAGGTGAGGGATGGTTAAATGATGGTAACACCAGTGGATTAAGGAGTCTTGGTGGTACTGGATGATTTTTGGACTAAGAGTGAGCTGTGACAAGTGTGGTAATAATAGGATACATAAAATTTAGATTTTTAGAAGAGCTATAGTGACTGACAAAGTCTAGTACCATTTGAGGAAGTAAATGACTGAGAGAATGAAAGGTAAGTAATGTTATAAGCTCTTTCTCCTTAAAATTGTTGAGTAGCTTTCTGTCATTGGAAGATTAAAGTCAAAGCTCTATATGGTTTATGATACAAGGCCCTATATGGTTTAACTCTCTATCTGTCCTATTCTAATCTAAACTCCCACCACTCCCTCTTATGCATCCTACACTTCAGAAATTTCAAATTACCTCAGTTTCTCTGAATATATATATATATATATATATATATATATATATATATATATATCCCTCTGTCTGTAATGTGTTTTTTCTTTGCCTGACTGATAAATTACATTGAGCTCAATCATCTGTGAATTTTTTCCCAATGAGATATCTCATTTGCTCTCTCTCTATAGATAGATAGATAGATAGATAGATAGATAGATAGATAGATCAAAAAATGTATACATATTTTAAGAAAAGGAAAAACTGTATTAAAATTGTAATACTCAATATATACCAAAAACAAAAGATGAATACAAGTCATGTATATACATTTTTGGCACCCCTAGTATAGATAGATAGATAGATGATAGATAGATAGATAGATAGATAGATAGATAGATAGATAGATAGATAGATAGATAGAGATAGACAGAGATATGTATTTGTATATAGATATAGGTACATCTAGTGTTCAGTGTTTATCCTCTTAGCAAAACATTACTCCCTTTAGAAAAGAGCCAACTTGCTCATGTTTGTACATTTTGTGCTTAATAGAATGTCTGAAGCATAAGATAAATATAAGTACGATGACTAAATAGAAAGACGAGTATTAGCAGTTTATCTTCTTGATAAAAGGTTCATACCCCATTTCCTAAGTCATTTTACACCTTTATTTATGGATATTTCATTATGAAATCAAAGGCTACCAGGTTGATTGAAAGGCATCTGATACTATTAATACAGACAGGAAAAATAAGTTTCTCTTCTTCATATTCTACCCTGACTCAAATATATTCAGATTGTTATAACTCAGAAGTCCAAACATTCTTATTGTTCCCCTCCTATATAACTTAAGGCACACATTTACAAATCATCCTTACAACGTATTTGGAAAAACTCTGCTTTACAAAAGTCTTTAGATAGGGCATTTTACTTTGTCATAATAAAAAGGGTCATACCGATTAATGCTATTAGAGTTTTCAAATATAGAAAAATAATATTGTTAACTGAATATTATAACTTAATAAGAAAGACCCTGGGAATACAGGACGATATCTAATAACTTTTGAACTTGACAACTAATGCATGTTTTGACTTAGTGCAAAGAGACTGTGGTTTGTAAGAACTACCACTCTATCTACTAACCTTAAAAGGAAAAATAACAAAGAATCTGATGCAGGAGATGCGAATCAGAATACGATGCTGAGTAATGTAACAGAAGTCTCCCCGAGTGACCAGAGGTATGTCCAAAGAGGGCAATTGTAGCAAAATGGCTTTTCTGTGGTTTAACCCCTTTCTCTTACTGAAAAGATAGATGAAATAGTCGGTATGTGTCTTTTCTATTGCATTGTCCTTCCCACAATTTACTACGGTGACTCTGTTTGACCAGAACATCTAAACACTACCCAGATAATCCAAGGCTTTATAAAGAATACAGCAACTGTTGCTCTCTATCTGGGTGCAACCTTATTTCACATGTGGTCTCTGAGGGACCTAGGAACCAGAAAAGAGCCTCAAGATGCCTTTGTATGAAACAGTTGGTACCAGAGGTGGTTGCTCCAAACAAAATGATAACATCACATTGACTTCCCCTGTGATGATCACTGGAATCCCTCTGCCAAACAAGGAAGAAGCCCTGGATGAACCCATGAAAAATCTGCCGACACAAACCTTTTAGAAATGCATAAAAATGGAGATGCCTGTGTATGCATGTGTGTACGAGATATCTGTAAGTAAAGAGAGAAGAGATGTAGAAGAGTGTACAGAAAATCCTGAGAGACAAACACATGGTTATGCCCATGATCTGAAGCTGCAACAGAAGCCCATGAACTAAGGGATTCTGCAGATCCCAGGAAACTGGGGCTTGAGTAAAACTCACACAGTCACACATGAGGACAGGGAAAAGGACCTTGAGGAATTGTTACTAAGAACCCACATACACTTTGGATGAAGACTCAGTAAAAGCATAAAATTAAATTGAAAAAAAACATGCTCTCCCTGATGGAAGAAGATATTTTTTGCCTATTTTTTTCCTGGGCTCTACTGAGAAAAAATTAAAGATCTCTTGGAAATGCATAAACACAATAGGCTGGAGGCCTGAATTTCAAGTATGACTCAGGAATCCTTATTTAAAAAAGTCAACATTAAGTGCAGCCTGAGCTGTTGAGACACTTGCAACTCTTGAAAAACACAGACAAAAACCAAAAAGAAACTAACAAAAAACCTCTCTTAAGGTGCATGCCTTCTGCACAGCCCAAAGTTTTACTGCAAACTGTCACTAAATATTTTCCCCCAACTCTTACAAAATATATTAGAAAACAACCCAACATAAGTGTGAACCAGCCAACACAACAGCTAGCAGGAAGAAATACTCAAGAATTACAAATAATAGAACTATCAGATATAGACAATATAATGAGTTCAAATGACTGACATAAAACGAATTAGTCAAAAGCAAACAAACAAAAATCCAGCTCAATAGACTTTAAAAAACAACAACAACAACAACAACAATACAGGCACATTTAAAGAAAACGGAAGCTTGGATATTAAAATATATATAGCAATTGTCAAAAATTGAGTGGGCTAAGCAATTAGATAAAACTGAAAAGAAAATTGGTGAATTTAAATATCCCCAGGGCTCAGCTCAGAGGCAGGGTGGAAGACCCATCTTCCACTCTTCACATGAAAATGGCCTATTTGTAAAGCTTAAAAGCTGCAAGCTGAGGGTCAGCCTTCTAACGTAACACACATCTAGAGGCTGACTGCACTCTTCTCTAAAGACAGGAAACCAACGGGCACCATCTTTGCGTGCTCCCTCTGGCCCACTCTAAGTCACTGGTATCACCTTAAAAGGAGTTTGTACACAGGTCTAGCACCCCTGTTTTTGTGGCTACCAAACAGTGGAAGCACCCCTTGTTCACCTGGCTTTAGTGGTCAGCAGAGCTTATGTTCCTGGGTCCAACAGGACTGTAGTAAACAAAGAAATAGTTCTTAACTGGCTATCCCCCTAGGGCTTTTGCACAGCAAAGGAAACCATCAACAAAATGAACAGGCAACCTAAGGAACCCTTGTGCACTGTAGGTGAGAATGTGAACTGGCGCAGTCACTGTGGAAACCAGTAAGAAGATTCCTCAAAAAATTAAAGATAAAATTACCATATGATCCAGCAATCCCATTTTTGGGTATACATATCTGCAGGAAATGGTAACAGGATAGCAAAGAGATATCTGCGCTGCTATGTTCATTGCACCATTATTCCTATTTGCCAAGATATGGAAACAACCTAAGTACCTATCAACAGATGAATGAATAAAGAAAATGTAATATATATCTGTATCTATCTGTCTGTCTGTCTGTCTGTCTGTCTGTCTGTCTCTCTATCTGTCTATCTACCTATATCTATATTTATCTATCTCTATCTCTAGATCTATCTCTACCTCTATCTCTAGATCTATCTAGAGATAGAGATAGATCTAGAGAGAGAGAGAGAGAGAGAGAGAGAGATAATGCAGTATTATTTAGCCATAAGAAAGAAGAAAATCCTGCCTTTTGCAATATGGATAGAATTTGAGAGCATTATGCTAAGTGAAATAAGCCAGACAAAGAAAGGCAAATACTGTATCATATCACTTATATGTTGATTCTAAAAAAAAAACAATTTTTTTAAGAGTCAAACTCCAAAATAGAGATTAGGAAAATGGTTGCTGCCAATGGATGGGGATGGGGGAAATAGGAAGAGATTAGTAAAAAGGTATAAACTTTCATCCCTAAGATGAATAAATTCTGAGGATCTATTATAAACAATGGTGACTATCGTTCATATGAAAAAATGAAAGAGAATGGAGAAAGGTAATATTCAAATGATAATCTTGGAGAATCTTCCTTAAATAGTAAATATATATATATATATATATATATATATATATATATATATATATATATATATAATTCCTCAGATTCAGTACTACAAAATATCCTATAAAAAGATAAAAGTAAATAATATATAGATAGATCAATATTAAATAGAAAACAAAGGAGAAAAAGAGATAATCTTAAATGCAGTAATAAGAAAGGCAGATTAGTTTCAAAGGAATGATATTTAGACTAATGGAAGGGCTACTAAACAGACAAAATAAAACATATAAACAATGGGAAATATCATTAATGCATTGATAGAGAAAAGATAAGTAAGGTACTTATATTTGGCTAAGCGAAAAGGGCTATATTTTCAGAGGTGGGGGAAAAACAGAGGTTTTACAAAAATAAATAAATAAATACTACTATTTTTATTTTTTTGCTAATGATACTAACAATAAAGGATATATTTCAAATATAAGGAATTCAATCCTTATAAGAAATGCCTGAAATATAGGATAAATAGTGAGCAAAGAAATTATTAAATTTGTAGATAAACTTTAAAATGCATTAACTGCATAGTTAATGCAAAAGCAGCATAAACAAAAAATAATGAGTCAATTTTGTAACCATTGAAAAGTGAGAATTCAAATATAACAATTGTTGGTAAGAAAGGAAAAAATTTGTCCTAATCAATCCTATTAAATTTCTTTCTTTTTGAGATGAAGGACTGTAGACTTACACATTAATGTTAGATATTAAAGTGAGTAGGCTTGTGAATCTCACCACACCCAAGAGTTATTTAAAAATGAATCATAGACAAATATAAAAGGGAAAACTCAAAATTTCATTAAAAATGAAAAATGCATTGCAACTTTTGATTAGGCAAACATTTCTTGGAAAAGGAACAAAAAGCACCAATAGAAAAAGAAAATAATGATAAATTGGATTTCTTCAAATTTAGAACTTCTACTTGTAGAAATATTCCCTTACGAAAGTGAAAAGCCACAGACTGGAGAAGATATTGATGCATTTAAGCAAAATATTCAACCAAGAATGTAAAAAGAATTATTACAATTCAATAGTAAGAAGACAAGCAACCCAATTAAAAATGAGCAAAAGATTTCAACAAACACTTCATCAAAAGACATTTGAATAACAAGTCATGAAAAGATGCTCACCGTCTTTACTCATTCAATGAATGCAAATTAAACCTACATTTGGATACCAATACACACCCACCAGATTGCTAAAATTAAAAAGACAGGTAATACCAAGTGTTAGAAAAGACAAAGAGAAACTGGAAACCTTACATATTGCTTGTTGGTAGGTAAATTTCTATAACCATTGTAGAAACTCTCCAGCAGTCTCTCGTAAATTTAAACATACATTTGATATGATCTAACTATTCCATTTCTTGGTGTTTTCCCAGGAGAAGTGAAAACATGTACACAGAAGAAGATTCATATACAAATTTTCATAGCAGCTTTACTCATAACAGCTCAAAACTGAAAACATCCTAAGTGTCCATCAACTGAGGAATAGATAAAAAATTATATATATTCATACAGTGGAATACTACTTGGGATTAGAAATAACAAGCTACTGATACACACAACAACATGAGTGAATCTCAAACAGATTATGCTGAGCTAAATAAACCAAATACAAAAGAATGCACCCTCTCTAATTTCCAGTGCATGAAGTTCTAGAACACACAAAGATAACTTATAGGGATTGAAATCACTTACATGGTTCATAGCGCAGAGTATTGGGAGATGGACTGCAAAGTATCACGAAGGACCATGTGTGGTAATGGGTATGTTGTATACCTTGATTGAAGTCATAGCTTTGCAGGTGTATACATTTGCCAAAATTCATTCACTATACAATTTAAAGGAATGCATTTTTGCACATAATTTATACCACAACAAAGTTTTTAAAAATCCAGCATGATCAAGTTTACAAAGACATTAGAGTGGAATGTGCTGAATTGTGAACCCACCAAATTTATGCGTTTAAGTCCTAACCTCCAGTACCCAAGAATGTAACTATATTTAAGTATTAGGCCTTCAAAGTGTGATTACATTAAAATGAATACCTTTAGGATAGGCCCTAATCCAATATGACTGATGTCATTATAAGAAGAGAGACAGACAGAGAGAGAAAGGCAAGGGGTGGAAAGGAGGGAGAGAGAGAGAGAGAGAGAGAGAGAGAGAGAGAGAGAGAGAGAGCAGGGATACACACATACAGAGGAAAGGTCATTTGAAGACAAAGAAGGCAGCCATATGCGAGCCAAGGAAAGAAGCCTAAGGAAAAACTAAACTTACCAACTTCTTTTAGACCTTTGTCCTCCAGAACTGTGAAAAAATAAATTGTTGTTGTTTAAGCCACAAAGTCTGTGGTATTATTTTATGGCAGCCCTAGCAAATTATTACAACTATATTTAGTGGTTAAATATAAAAATCTTAAGTGCATTTTATTAGATACATAAAAATTACATGCTAATATTCAATTTCACTACAAAACTTTAAAATAAATTTATTGGTAAAAAGAACAGAAGGATATTATCTAAAGTGATTATGGTATGTTTCTAAAACCTTGATCAAACATGACATATACTGGTGAAAGATTAGAGGCCTTTCTTTAAAAATCAGAAACATATGAGTATGCTTAATATGACTACTTTGATCCAGTATTCTACTGTAGTTTATAAATAGAAAAATAAAGAGTGGAAAAAAATAAAATCATAAATATTGGAAATGAAAAAGAAAACTAATTCTTTGCTTATGTTATAATTGTATATATAGGCAATATAAACATATCTATAAACTTACAACAAAAAAGCTAGTTCAGCAAGTTTGATAACAAGAACATTGTTAAAAAATCTATTATTTTACTGTAAAATAGCAACAACACAAAAATAAATTTTTAAAAATTAAATTTCACAACAACAAACAAAACTATAATTTATCTAGGTAAACCTGTAGCAATGGTATGCAATAACTTTATACAATTCTAAATATAAAAAGAGATATGTTAATTGAAGATTAAATATTGGAAAGATGTCAATTCTTCCAAAATTTATCTTGAGCCAAAACAATTCCTTTCAACATTAAAACAAGTAACATTTTTTGCTGTTGTTTTGGAGAAACTTTACAAATTGTTTCTAAAACCTATATGAAAATTTCAATGTCCAAAAATAGCCAAAATTCTTAAAGAAAAATAACAGTGGAGGGAGGGGTTGAGATACCTAAAAGTCATAGTATAAAATTATAATAAATAAGATTGTGGGAATTTGTTAAGGATAGACAAGAATAAAATTGGTACTCAAAAGTGCTTAGAAATGGAGCCATGATATAAGATAGAATTATCATTGCAAATCAGCAGGGAAAGGAAGACGTTTTTAATAATTTGTTCTGGGATAGTTGGTTATCCATGTGGAAAATAAGCAAAATGAAATTAGATCCCTATTTCAAACCATATATAAAAATAAATTCAAGGCACATTAAAGATATATATGTGAAAAGCATATCTATAAAGTTTTTGAAATAAAAGATGAAAGACTATTGTAAATATCAAGATGAGAAAGGATTTTTTATATAAAACAAAAAAGCAAAAAGCTTAATATAAAAGACTGAGTAATTTCTCTACAACAAAATTCAATGTAAACAAAACAGGAAAGAAACCACAAAGTAGAAGAAATATTTGTACTCTATGTAACCAAAACAGAATAAACATTCAATATGTTTAAAGAATTCTTTAAATTAATAAGAAAATAAAAGCAATTCAATGTAAAAATAGGCAAAGTAATTAGCAATTCACAGAGAGCCAAATAGCTAACAAGCATATAAAAAGTTTCTTATACTCACTAGTAATCATAAAAATTCTAACAATAACATACTCTTTTATGACTGTTATTTGTCAATATTTAAAATTTGACAAGATTTCAAAAACATACAAGTTTGACATTACCAAATGTTGGTAAAAATGTAAAGCAATACTAACTCTTGCAAACCGCTGGTAGGAGTACAGATTAGTACAAAATTTTTGGAGAAATAGTTGAATATGGAATTCCACACCCATTTACTGAAACAATGCTTGTAAGAGCAAAACATATATATGAATGTTTCCTATAAGAAGTGAGGCATAGGGAGGTTAATTCACATTTCTAAGGTCACTCAGCTAGTAAGTGGTGAAATCATTATTCAAATCCAGGAGTCTGACTCCAGAGTCTCAATCTTAACTACTCCGCTGATGTATAATATAGCAATATCATAAAACACTCTGCAGCCATTAAAAATAATTATTCAGTTCTGTGTTTACTAATATTAAATGAGCTCTAATGTATACTGTTACACAAGAATCAATGCTAACAAATGTAAATAATCTATCAGGATCTATAGATAATATATCAGAACTAATAAGTGAGTTTGGAAATTTTGTTGGAAATAATGTAAATATGTAAAAATTATTTTTATTTCTATACACCAGCAACAGTAATTACAAAGTTAAATTTTAATAAGATATCATTTTATGAGCACATACAAAAAAACAAATAATAGGACTAAATCTAAACATACAGTTATTGAAAGAAATGAACAAATCCTAAATAAATGTGTGCAAATGCATATACATTAATAATAAAATATTGATAAATTAGAATACAGTAAAGTTTTAAAATTCTGTTCATCAAAAGATACCATTATAGAAGTACAAATCAAATCACTTAATGAGAGAAGACACTTGCGACATATATAGCCAACAAACAACTTGTATCCAGAATACTATATAAATCATTTATTCAAATTAATATGAAAAGATAAACAACTCAATCCTAAATAAGCAAAAAGGATATCCTTTCACAGGAAAGATATACAAATTATTATTAAAAATATGAAAAGGTATACTCCCTCTTTAGTAATTGGAAATAAAACCTCCATGAGACACCATTATACATGCATTAGAATGGCTTAAATTAAAAAGAGATTTACAGCTAAGTTTTGGTGAGCACAGAAGTAGGAACTCTCATAAATGCTATAGGTGTGCAAATTGGTACATCCACTTTGCACACACTGCTTATTAAAGTTGATCTATGCCCCTACAATTCCACTCAGAGTATATATCAAACAGCATTGCATATATGTGTGCATCAAAAGACATTTTCAAAATATTTATAGCAGTTTTATTTATAACCACCCTCAATTGAAACAAACAAACAAACAAACAAACATCAATATTAAAACAAAAAACTTGTGGTGTATTCATATAAATAAAATCCCACATGGTAGTTCAGTGAATGAACTATAGTTACACATTCACAAACATAATCTGACAAAGATAATCTTGAGCAAAAGCAGACAGACTCAAAAGAATATACACTGTATGATCTAGTTATGTAAACTTTAAAACAGGCAAAAACAATTATCTATGATATTAGAGGTCAGAAATGGGAAGGGAAGAGGAACTTGTTGCTGGTTTGTGGTTCGAGCAATGTTCCATTTCTTGACCTGAGATGAGGTTACATTCATATTAGCTTTGATAATTCTTTGGGTTATACATTTATTTTTGTACACTTTTATATATGTGCATCACACTCCAATAAAGATTTTATAAAAACAGTATTTAAAACTGAATATGTATTTTTATATCATCAGCCTGTATGTGCAGAGTTTAGATGAATTGCATAACTGACAATGATTATATTTGAGGATAATGTAGATAAAGTACAGGGCTGTCCAATGTGTTTAAAAAGATCATTCCCACATTTAGGTAATTTCCCACTTTACATGTCAAACTAGAAAACTGGCCTGCTCAGATTTAATGGTCATGTTTTGTTGGTTTACATTTCAGAGTATCCAATCATCTTGAGAATTTTTGGCTATCTGATATTTTAAACACATCCCCTTTCTCTGTTAAAAAACATAGTGGTATCTGTTGTTTGTGTTAGGGAAATAGAATTAAAACACAAAATATCCTCCCAATTCAAAAAACTTTCCACAAAAATAGAAGAGAAAGAAATCAATTATATTATTGAATAAGCATTAAAACAGAATGTGATGTGCCTCACACACAGTGCAGTAAGAAATTTCAAAGATAGAAAAAAAAAATCTCACCTTTTACATAGCCAAGCAGATATAGCCAATTACATACATGTTCTCAAGGTCAATAACTGGTTCTCAAGTAAGAAGATGATAGCACCATATGTCACACATAGTTCATGTTACACATGGTTCACGTACCCACATAATTGGGGTGACCATCTGTGTTAGCTAATTGGCTTTATCCAAAGGAAAAATAAACTTCTAATATATTTATGAATGGGGATAGTTTTGCAACTTGGAATAAGATACCCACAATTTTAGGCTCCTACCTTCCCACAGATACAAGGAGCTAGGAGTGCTTTCTTCCTTAGTAATTACATCTTAAAGAGATGGTTCCCAGACCCTTGAGAAAGACAATCTGGGTTGTAAAGCTGGCCAGAAGCTTAGTGAGCTTTTAAAACATTTATATACATTTTAAAGAGAGAAAGACTTACAATTACAAGTTTTCTAAAGTAAATCCTGTAAGAACAGGGAAAGGGGAGAGTCTCTTACTTTATTTTTTTTAACAAAACTTATTGGTGTGACATTGGTTAGTAAAAGTATATAGGTTTCAAGTGTACAGTTCTATAATACATCATCTATACCGGGGGTACCAAAAAAGTGTACACAAGTGGACACTTTGGTCATCGTTGCTCAAGCAGTAGTTTGTCATAATCAAAAGAGTCTGGACACAGATGGTAACCACTTTGAGCACCTCTTGTAATTTCAGAAGTCAAATGAGAATTTTGTTCACATTTTGTTATTGGTATATATTGAGTATTACAATTTTAATAGTATTTTCCTTTCTTAAAACGTGTTTACATTTTTTTGGCACCCTCTCTACATTGTGTTGTGTGTTCACCACCCAAAGTCAATTCTCCTTCTGTCACCATATATTTGATTACCCTTAACATTCTTCTACCACCCTCCTCCCCCCTTATCTGCTGGTAACCACTAAACTGTGTTTATGAATTTTTGTTTGTTTTTTGTCTTGTTCATTTGTCGCTTTTAGTTTTAATTCCCACATATGAGTAAGGTCATGTGGTTCTTGATTTTTCCTGTCTGATTAATTTTGCTTAGCATGATAATCACAAGATCCATCCATGTTGTCACAAATGACAGTATTTCATCTTGTCTTAGGGCTGAGTTATATTCATATATATATATATATATATATATATATATATATATATATATATGCCACATTAAATCATCAATCAAAGGATATTTTTGTTGTTTCCTGTCTTGGCCACTGTGAATGGTGCTGCGATGAACACAGGAGTACATATATCTTTACAGATAAATGTTTACAGATTTTTGGGGTAGATACCCAGAAGAGTAATTGCTGGGTCATATGGTAATTCTATTCTTAATATTTTGAGGAACCACTATATTATTTCCAATAGGGGCTGTACCAATTTACAATCCAATTAGCAGTGTATGAGGGTTCCTTTTTCTTCACAACTAACACTTGTTATTACTTGTCTTATTGAAAATAGCCATTCTAACAGGTGTGAGGTAGTATCTTATTGTGGTTTTGATTTGCATTTCTCTAATAGCTAATGAAGTTGAGCATCTTTTCACATACCTGTTGACTGTAGGAAATCCTCATACATCAATAATCACCCTTTGAAGTAATTTCAGATTTTTAGAAGTTACAAAAACAGTAAAAAGGATTCCCTAACAATTGTTATATTACCATGTTTGTTTTATCATTCCCTTTAATATATTTTTTTCAACTGTTTTAGCATAAAAAATAATAATCACCCTAAATGTAAGTGTCATTAACTCACCAATAAAAAGGCACAGAGTAGCAGATTGGATCAAGAAACAAAACACAACCATATGTTGCCTTCAAGAGACATACAAATATCTCAGCTTCAAGGACAAATATAGATTCAAACTGAAAGGGTGGGAAACGATATTTCAAACCAACAGAATTCAGAGAAAAGTGGGTGTAGCCATACTTATATGTGACAAAATAGACTTCAAGATAAAAAGGTAACAAGAGACAAAGATGGACATTTCATAATGATAAAGGTGACAATACATCATGGAAATGTAAAACTTATCAATATATAAGCTACCAAACAGGGAGCACAAAATATGTAAAGCAACTAATAATAGAACTAAAGGGAGAAACTGACAAAAACACAATTATAGTTGGGGACCTAAATACCTCGTTGACATCCATGAAAAGATCATCAAAACGGAAAATCAATAAAGAAATATCAGGCTTAAATGACACATTAGACTAAATGGACATAATTGACATTCACAGATCCTTTCATCACAGAACACCACAATATACATTCTTCTCTAGTGTACATGGAACATTCTCAAGGTTAGATCATATGTTGGGACACAAAACTAGCCTCAACAAATTTAAGTAGACTGAAATCACACCAAGCATATTCTCCAACCACGTGCTTTGAAATTGGAGATAAATTGCAAAAAGAACGTTGGAAAACCACAAATATATGGAGATTAAATAACATTGTACTAAAGAACGACAGGATCAAAGAAGAAATTAAAGGACAGATCAAAAGATACATATAAACAAGTGACAGATAGAACTTATCAAAACTTTTGGGATGCTGCAAAAGTGGTAGTAAGAGGAAAATTTTATCATTACAGGCCTATTTCAAAAAACAAGAGAAATCCCAAATAAACAACCTAACATTACATATTGAAGAACTAGAAAAAGGAGAAAAATGAAGTCTACAATCAACAGAAGGAAGAAAATAATAAAAATTACAGCAGAAATTAAATGAAATAGAAAACAAAAAGACAATGGGAAAAATTAATGCAAGAAAGAGCTGGTTCTTTGAAAAGATTAATGAAATTGACTAACTCCTGGTTAGACTCATTAAAGATAAGAGAGAAAAGACACAAATAAACAAAATCAGAAATCAAACAGAAATTTCGATGGGTACCACAGAAATACAAAGGATCATACAAGAATTCTATGAAAGACTATATGCCACCAAATTCAATAACCTAGAAGAAATAGACAAGATTTTAGAATTATATAGCCTTCCTAGACTGACTCATGAAGAACTAGGAAATCCAAATAGATTGATAAACTCTAAGGACATTGAAACAATCATCAAAAACCTGTTCTCTTATTTTCAATAGGGAGAATTAAGTCTCTTATTTAAATTGGCATTTGCCCTTAGACTTGCCACTTAAAAACCTGATAAATGAATAAATTGTCTTTATTTTTTTATTAAAGTTTATTGGGTGACAATTGTTAGTAAAGTTACATAGATTTCAGGTGTATGATTCTGTGAAACTATCTTTAATAATATAATGTTTGACACATTTTGAATATTTATTAAATCCATTAATTATCATGTATATATGTATTTTATTTTAATATTTACTATGTCCATTAATTATGTATATACACGTATTTCTATTTATACATTTATACAGACATATATGTAAACTATATATATTTTTAAAAAAGAAATGTTAATTCAGTTCAGATATATAGAGGATAAAAAGAAAACTGAGTTTAATTGTTTCCAACATATCTATAAGTATCCCAACTAGTTTTTCCATTCACATGGCAATATTGAATCAGGCAAAATTCCTAGTGGCAATTCAGAGGTAGATTAATACTTGTTAATTCAACAAAGCACTGTAATGAGCTGTAAGGATGGGGGATATGCAGATTCTGATTTGTGGCTGCAACAGGACCTCCAATTTTGTCATCACTGTATTTAAATAGCATTTTAATATTTTGAAACTCAGCATCTCCATTTAAAAAAATACAGTAAGTCTAATTGCCAGCCTCATCAGGGTCTTACCTGGTTGATTAAACCTTATTGAAAGGTCTAGTGGGGGATTTTCAAGCTCCTCTGTTGTCTAATAAGTTTGTATTAAGTGATTCCCTTCACTCGCAATACAAGTAACTCAGATACATAAGGGACCTAGTTAGGGGATAGTATTAAGAAGACCTGGTGAGCTTCTTAATTAAGAGAAAGAATCTATGATAGAATCAAGATGAGAACATTTTTCAAAAAGACTTCCACCCTTATTTCACTCCCAAGCCCAATAATCTGTACATGAAATTTGAACATTTGTATGGCTATGCATTTTATTTTAAATTATTTTCAAAAATATAAAATACTCTGTGCAATACACTCCTTCACTTAATCAGGGGTAATCAAACCCTGATAAAAATGAGAGTGTAGCAAGGAAGAAAAAATGAATTATTTAAACAATACACCCTATACCATTGTTATTCTCAGCAATATATTTCAAAGTATTGAAAGTCTTTACTAGGAAATTCTTTCTTATAAAATCAAATTATGTCATGTCCAATTAAATATATTTAAATGTACTCCTGTTATTTCTTTGTGAAATATACCAATATAGCCCACACTCTATGGCCTATAAATACTATACATCCTAAAAAAATCAGATTAAATCTCATTTTTCCTAAATAGATTCTTTTCAGTTGTTCCAAACCCATTAAACCTATTCTCTGAATTGGTACTAAATGATTAGTCCAAACCTTACAATTTATTAATCATTGCCCTTAGCTTCATATTGTTATATAATTATATTATTTTCCAGAATAGATTCCTGGAAGAATTTTATTAATCATTTCTTCACAGGTAAACTATTTCCAATTGATGTAATCCTTTAAACATCACTGTGATATTCCTATTAAAACTCTTACATTCTCTGCATTCCTTTTATGTTTGACTCTAATACCTTTCTCAGAAATGCTTCTCTCTTGTCTGTCGATTGCAATTTCACACATCTTTAGAGTAGGATCAAGCACTAGAGTCAGCTTTTGAATTTCATTCTGTTTTCACTTGCACAGATACTTAGCCATTTAGTTCCTATTATTTTTTGTTGATTATTTAGTTTTTTGTTTGTTTGCTTGTTTGTTTTCCTATTGTAGTTGGATTTTTTCCCCAGAAATATTTGTTCTTGAGTTTCACTTAATTCCTTTTTAGTCATGGTTCCAACTTTCAAGGGTCATTTTATAACCATGCTATCACTAAAATTCACCTCCTCTCATAGCCTGGCAAAAGGAAGAGTTCAAATTGGTAAACTGGATAAAAGATAAGTTACCAAGATCAGATTACTAAAGAAATTCAAGGGAAAATAGGAGAAGTATTAGCAAAGATGTATAGTTTGCCATTGTGAAAGGTGATTGCTGCAGAACACTGATATTCCCACTAGAATTATCAGTCAAATCTCAGCCCTGCTTCCTCTGTCTGGGAAAATAAGGGCCCAGACATGGACAGATTGCCACACCTCTTTCAGCAATCAGTAGGCTCTAGCCAACCAGCATATCTATATGCCCCTGGCCCTATTAACTTGCAGAATCTGAATATGGTCTTGATCCCTAAACTCTGTTTCTGTATCCCATCTTCCCCTTGCTATAAGCTTCACCAGAGAATCAGGTTTCCCTAACACTCTCTCTATGAAGGTCTCACAAGAATCTTCTCTTAGAAACTTGATGCTTCAAATGAGGAGGTAAACTATCTTTCAGACCATCATCAGGGGATCAGATTTGGGCCCCAAGACCACCACCACCACCACCACCACCACCACCACCACCACCACCACGATACTTGCTATTTCAAAGATTAACTATGCAATAACAGGCACAGGGGAATGTTGACACAGGGTTACCAGAGAAAAATGTTCTTGGTGTCATCTCTCTATGGTGTCCCTCTTACATAAGTTTTATTTTTAAAAACTAAAGAAAACTTATCCATGTTTTTTAAATGTTTCTAGCAACAATTACCTATCAAATTTATAAAGCTGATATAGGATTTAGCAAATATATTTAATTATTTTCTTTCTTCCTTGTTTTTGTTTATTTCATTTTGGTTTGTTGTTGTTGTTGTTGTTCTGTTTTGGTTTTTGTATTGCATATGCCCCATGAGTTTGCTAAACGTCTTTATCAAATACCCAGTATTGTTTTTTTTTAATGGGCTAATATTATTTTGACCAAAATAATAGTAAAGGGTGGGTTAGAAGTCCATTTACTAAATGTCAGATGCAGTGTCAATCATCAAGGATACAGGGCTATAGAACTACCCCACGTACAAAATGCCGCATAGCGCAGTACAGCTGACTGATTCACAGACAAGTCATTCCAGGTACACAGTGCAATGATAAACTCACACATTAGGTAGGGGGATGGTGCAGAGGAATTTCCCAAATCAAATTGAGAGAATCAGAAAAAATTTCCTGGAGAAGGCGATAATTCAATTGCACCTAATAGGGGATGTTAGGTATTTCAGAAAGAGAAGAAAGGGTAAATAATGTTTAGTGGTAATAAGGAGCCCTAAAAATATTTCGTATTAATGATTAATATGCTGCAAAATATTGATGCTTCTCTCTGAATTGTTTTTATCTACCATTCAATTTCAGTATGAGACCACCCCCCAGAAAAGGAAATGGTTAAACTAGGAGGGTTCTCCTGCTGATTTAGTCAGTCACATGTAAATAATGTTGTTGTTGGTTATAACACAGGTAAGTAAAATGGTAGAAAACTTTTAAGTGTCAACTCTAGAAACATTCTCCACTTAACATGCAGCTGAATATTATCAGTAATCAAACACAAAATGATTCAAATGGGGAATTACTTTTTATCTAAAAACTGGTGCCTCACTGACTCTCTTGTCCTACAAAGTTAGCTAAGGATACATACTTTGTTTCTTTCTCCTTGTGAGAGACATCTTGAATTTGATTTGTATATGGATGAAACATCAAACATGCTAATTTACTGGTTAATATTCCCCTTTGGCACATACCAGCAAAGGATAATTGGCGATAATGTGATTTAAACTTACATGAATTTGTAGCTGTTAATTGAACCTTCACTTTTAGTAACTGCATCACAGCATAGAAATAACTGTATTCTCATAAGATGTTCCCAAATCTCCCTCTGAAGAGATAACCATCAGAGTGGGCAAGTTTCAGTATCCTCCCTCCCATCTGGAATCTAGGGGATCAACTCTAAATCACCTCTAACATTATCTTCTAATCTCATGATTTGATGATTATGGAATAGGCTACTTATCTATTTATCTCTCAAGGAAAGGAGAGCACAGTGTGAGGAGGGGTCATTAATCCAAGGAGGGGACTTTGAACTAATTTCAGTGAGGGATGAACAGAGTCAAGAGGTGATTTTAAATTGTAATGATGAAGAAGCAATCAGCTGATGCAGATTTTAGAAGTTATACCAGGAACAATAATGAGAAAAGAGGATACTTAATCACATTCACAAAAGAATTATAGGAATACATAATTAAAGCAATGATAATGAGTAATAAAACTCTTGGTAAGACATCTTTCAAATATCACTAGAAATAGAGTAAGAAGCAAAAATACACTGTCGTCTATATTAGAAATTTTGCATGGAAGTTCAAGAAGACAATTGGTAAAGTGAGAAAATCTCAGAGATAAACAGAAATGGCCATCAGATATGTGATGAAGGGGTTTAACAAAAGTGTAGGGCATATACTGTATAAAAACAAAAAGAAAAACCAAAAGACAATTTAGGTTTTTAATATCTTCTAAGAATAAAGGAATAGCTGCAAGGATTTTATACATGAAACTGAGGAAACTGTAGACAAAGCAAATGTTTCTCAAAAATGCAATTGTTAGTACAGAGAAACAATACAAAAGAGCTCATGGATTAGAGGGGAAAAAGCAGAGCAGGTAAATGTGTAAATAGAAGTATTATTAGATGCTTAAACAGAATCAGGACAATGAATGAAAAATACACAGCAAGGTACAAACTTGGGAAAAGGATAAGTTCTCTAAAACCTAAAGTCCAAAAATTATTCTATAGAAAATGAAAGTGAGGAAAAAATTAAAGATGAGGTATATAAGCAAGCAGAGACCAAGTATAATGGAATACTGTAAACAATAACTAGCAAAATGCAAGGGAATTGAATTATACAGCAATATAAGGTAGATATATTATCATATCGACATATATAAATAGATCATTAAGCACATTTATTTCATCATTCCTGATGACCTGTGTGTGTGTGTGTGTGTGTGTGTGTGTGTGTTTTGTATCCTCCTTTGAATCTTGTTGGTTCCTTCATTAATTGATATGTCAAATGAAATATTTGACATGTATTCTTTTTATATTTGTGTGAGTTACACTCATACCTTGAAAATATTTTAATTTCTCATTTAAACATCTATAATACATATATGTGTATGGAAAAAGTAATAACATACAAGGGAAATAGAATACAATGTTTGTATTTATGCATGTATGTATATATGTGAGTATGTAATAAATATGATGCATGTGGTAGATACTATATAGACATAAATATTACTTATTTAAAAGAGAATAGTCTTAGTGCCCACCATATGCCATGTACTGCATTAAGTGCTTTATATAATAACTCATTTCATCTTTGCAGTTTCCCTATTAACTGGGTGTGAGGTAGGTCCTTCCCACTATGGCTCCATTTTACAGATAAGGAAACTGAAACCCAACGAGCAAACATGCTCCCAAAAATATTAAGTGGCAGCGCTAAGATTCTGAACCCAGGACTCTTGGTTCCAATGGCCCTGCTCTTAATCTTCCATTGTGTAAAGATGATTGTCCATAAGCAGACAAAATAACCTTCAAAGGAAATTAACAAATATTTTTAAATAAAAGAGGAGATCTAAAATGCCAGGCTTTAAACTGTATTTTCTTTCCTCTTCCCAAAAGGGATGAGGTGTAATCATAGTCCTCACATAAAATTCAACACTGATAGCGCAGTGACTATAAACAGTAGCTTACCCGGACAGGTGACTATTTATTCAAGGTACATGTTTTTCTGTGACTTCATGAAATCTACCCTGGAGCAATCAGAAGCTACTGATTAAATCTCAGGAACATTACTTATTATATTTAAAGACTAAGGAACGATGAGATACCAGATGCTGAGCAAATGCAAACATATTACCCACTTTACAAAAGCACATAAATAAATAATGTTATCCTCAGTAATTATAGACTAGTAAACCCAAGAAAGGACTTGGAAAGGTTCTGCAGCAATGAATAAAGGAATCAATCTATAATTATGGGGTGACTATTAGGAATCACTATAGATTCATCAGAAGAGATAATAGCTCCCCAATGTGCTAGCTTCCTCCTTCTTTGAAGCAAGAAATGAGTCTGTAAGTGTATTATGGGGTATTAAGGAGGATAGGTGGAGAAAACATGGGTGACGTTTTAAACTCTAATGCTGTTTTCAACATTTTCACACAAATCTGTTTCCCAGACAAATATATTCTTCACCTGCTCGTGTTTATACAGTAACCTAACTGTCCCTGACTTTCAGCAGCCTGCACGTATCAGGACCCTGCCAATCAGTGTACACGTGTAGTATTGTCAAATCCCATAGTTAACGCGTGACTCAGAAGAACAGTACCTGACTAAGTAGGTACAGAAGCAGAAAACTGACATAATAAGTTCCAGCTCTACATCATTCTTGGTGATCCTTCCTCATCCAACATCTGTGTCTAGCTAAACCATTTGTGGAAATTTTTGCTCATGATTTCAATTTGAATTGTCTTTCAAATTTTCGAAATTCAAACTTAATTTTCCCAAACCACCCTTTTTTTCAGTTTCCTTCCCAATTTCTTTTGCTTAGTTTAACCCCACTTTTTTTTTGGAAATTCAGTATTCCCTGGTTAAACAACACATCACATTTGCACATCAACTTAAGCCTCTCGTTTAGTTCTAAAAAGAAAATCTGTTAGGAGGCCCCCCCCCCTCAAACTGGTTCAAGGTGATTGGAGGCTCACTCAGGGAGCATAACCATGACACTGTTGATATCAACATACCTGAAGCAAATGACTAAAAGCCTGTTGATAAAAACTGTGTGAAACAGAAATATGAGGTAAGGTTTGTGCTCTTTTCTAAGAATGTCTAGGTCCTATTTATTTTTGATGTATTGAAAAATTTTTGAATGTGTTTCCCTCTGCTTCCATTATCTATGAAATACATTTTTATTAAGACTGATCAATTCATGTCCTTGAGGATATTGTATTTCCAAATTGTCTCTTTATTACTACTTATCATCTTCAAACCTAGTTATTGTCACTTTCCAGGTTTTGCTTTTGGAAAAATAACAGATGATACAGATGAGTGCAATTTGCCTTAATATCTCACTTATCTGGATGACTTATCTGTCCATTTAAATCAGGTGACAGCTACCCAAAGTTATCCAGAAATGCAACCAAAATATGCATCACTTGAGCTATTTACTATTAAAAACTCACAGAAAAGTCTTGACTGAGATAAATGCAACTAATGACTGATTATTTGGTTTTCCCAAAGCAGAAGAGGAAATGAGGATGGAGAGATTAAATAAAATATATTGACAACAGCAAGAAGGGACTCTGATGAGTGGGAATACAGAAAGAAATAAAGCACATATAAAGGGCAATACATTAACTAAAAGGTAGAATACCTGGGACAATTTAGTATTTATTAATCATTTATCTTTAGATGTTCTGCAGGTTATTCAAAACAACTTGAAATAAAAGAGCAAAGCATATGTAGGCATATCATAAACCAGGTAGTGCAGAAATATAACCGTAAAATATGAACAAGTAGAAAAAGACAAATATACTAATGGTTTGGTCAGCTACTGTTAATGGGTATTAAAATTACCTTCAGACTTTTTAGAAGACTGGATAATATCATTAATATGAGAAACATAACCCCAAAGTTTTAAACAAGTATTAAAAACCAACACTTACATCGTTTTCTTACTATTCTAAGTGGTTTATATATATTGATTCAGTCAAACCTAAAGGTTTTGGTAAGATTATAGCCCCATTTTAAAGATAAGGACACTGAAGCCCAGAGATCTTAGGCAAATTGCCCAAAGGTCACTCAGTGAGCAACTGAGGAGACAGGATTCCCATCTGAGTCCATGATGATATGAATTCCTTAAAAGAAACAAATCTTTTCTAAAAGGAATTTATCAATTGAGTCTTTACATGAGAATCATGCAGGAACATGATGGTCACTTTTTCAATAATAGTGCTTTTAAAACATGCACAGGGATTTTTTTGTTGTTTTCTTCCCTAATGTCCTAAGAACATAACAGTCAAGTATAACTAAGTAAGGAAATTTCTGTGGCAGGTAAACTGATTTGTTCACTCATCCATTTAACAAAATTAATCAGTGATTACTATGTGCAAGCCACTGATACAGAACATAAAAGAAACCCAACCCCTGCTCTCAAGAAGCCTGCAGGCTGGTCGGGAACAAATCAGAACAAATGCAAGAGCACTGGACGGAGTGTGATAGATGCAAGAACAGATGTACATGGTGTTACCTGTGTGCACAGGGGAAGGAGAAAGAACCTTGCTCAGGGCTGGGGTTAAGACCACTTTTATATACAATGCACAATAAGCGGTGAACTGGAATGCAAAATAATTAAAAGGACGAGGAGGAGGATTTAAGGGAATGCACTAAAGGAGAAGCAAAGTCTCTAAGACATGGAACAAAAATCATCTGTTTAGGGAATTGAAATTAGTAACTTTCTTCAGCTTTATTCTATTTTAGGAGAAGAAAACTTCTACCAAAACCACATGGTGTGATTGTGAAAAGTGCCGGTTCCTCAACCACTCCTTAAACCTACTGCTTTAGAATCTTTTGCAGTGGAGCCTAGGAAACTGCCTTTTGAACAAGCTCCAGAGGTGACTTTATGCATAGGGAAATCCAAACAGGATGGAGACCACCTAGTGTGGAACGTTTTCAGGGATTTTACCAGTCTCTCAGTTCAAAGTTCCTCTCTATCCTGTGGACTGCTGCCTCGGATTTATCGGATTTAGGGTAATACCACCATGGCACTGGGCCTGGAGAGTTGAGTCAGCATCAAGAAATGCATGCATGTAATTGAGCAAAGTGGACAGCTCATTGGAAGTTTTAATACTGATTATTTGTAGTTATAATTTGGCAAACTTCTGTAAAAAAAGAAAATAAACTTAACATATATAGTTAATAATATACTGTTCTTTATGATAGTTATTAAATAATATGGTCACTTGAGTCTTGAGAGACTTGTGAGAATAAAATTGTATCATTGGATGCAGGAAATGTTACTACATGCAGAGGAATGTTCATGTTTTACTCTATGATTCACCAAAATTCTTTACCTGTGGTCATATACCTGCCTGATATAAGCTTGGGGAGAGAACAGAAAAGAGAATCAAATTGAGTATTCAGTAAGAATGAGGGTGCCTGATTTTTCCTTTTCTTTTAGGATGCATATCATGCAACGTAGTTCAAGTAAAAGAGAATAATAATGAAGTAATTTTACTGTCTTCAAAAAGAATCAGACTTGGATAAAAGTTAACACACCTAATGAACATTTCCACATAGTAAAATGCAGGGGCAGAGAAGGGTGACAGTCTGTACTTCTATCATGTTCCTGGTTTCAGTAGAATCTTTCATTTATCCCCCATCGCTCAAAGTTTTCTGTATATTGGAGAGGCACAGGGATCGTGACGGGCTGCAGTGGCTCAGACTGGTTCACAGAAGAGACAACAAAATATTTGGGAATTGTGTGAGGTTTAATACCATGGGTAGTCTAAATGTAGCCATACTCGGAGCATTTACATCAGAGAGAAATCACAGCCAATTTACCAGGACACCAGTGCTGAGGACTTTGAAAGCACAGGACTTTGACTTGAGGTTTGTTGGACAAAAGTTTAAATCCTTACTCTGCAATCACTACCTGTCTGAACTGAGGTCACCTTTCCAAACGTCTGTTTAACTTCTCCCTAATAAGGATAAAGTTACTTACTTTGATAGACAATTGACTTTATATAAAATAACTTTTGGTTGAAGCACTTAATCATTTTAAAATGACACCCAATATATCATGCTGGACTTGAAATTGTCCCCTTGTGTTTTAATATAATAAACATCCTGCTGTTTGAAATGCCCATGGCCTTTATCACCCAAAATTCTTCAGATCACAAAATGTGAATTCCTTCAAAAGATTGCTTAGACTGTCGGATATCTGATGCAATTACACAACAAAACATTCTGAGGAAAAACGGTCCAAAGTTTCTCAACAAAGGCACCAATTTTTTTAACCTGCCTTTAAACATTTTGAGATAAATGATTTAAATACAAATTAAGTACAAAAGAAAGTAACCAAGCATACATTTTCACTCTTCATTTCCCCAAAGAAAATATATCTTGTCTGCTCTAAAGTGCAATTAGTGAACAACCTGCCCAGTTATCTCATGAGTGCATTGTTGAGAACTTAAACTTGATAGCAAACAGTAACGATGATCTTTTTAAAGTTTGTGAAATGTACGTAGATGCACATCACAGCTCTATGCTAGTGAACAGAACGGTATAACTAGATATTAAAATATCGAATGCATAATACGATGACATCATGCAAGAATCAAAGATATTTCAAGAAATCTCCACACTGCGAAATCCATTAGTAGCACTTTCCAATAGAACTTTCTGTGATAATGGAAATGTCTTAGGCCAATGCTGCTTAGTATGGTAGCCAACAGCCACAAATGGCTTTTGAGCACTTGAAGTGTGAATAGTGCAAATGAGGAAGTGAACTTTTTGTTTTATTAAAATTTAATTAAATTTAAACCTAAATATCTACATGTGGCTAGTGGTTATCATAACAAAAGCACAGACCAGACATTTAAAATGTGTTCATGATGGTGTGTGTGTGCGTCTGTGTGTGTGTGTGTGTGTGTGTGTGTGTGTGTGTGTGTGCGCGCGCGTATAGATTAGTGGGAAGGATAAAATGGTGCAATCTGTAATTGTGGCCTTTATACAATAGGCTAAAAACCTAATGTCTCTTCCTTATTTTAAAGCTATGTGAGAGTCATGAATCCCAACTCTTGACGTGCCTTATTTTATGTCCTGTCTGCTGTAAAGCTATGAAATGTAATCACCTTTCAGGCTTGTAAGTGGCTTAATAGGTTTAATCTTTGTTGTTTAATTAATGGCCTCACATACGCAGTAAACAACTCATAAAATATTTTGTTTTCCTCCAAAAATAAGAAAGAATATTTGTGTATCCAAAACACTGATGTGTGGAGTATGTTGAAGGAGCCAGTAACAGTTAATAAAACATTTTTAAACTCTCTTATTTATAATTTATTTTCCTTTTATCTAATAAGTACAAGTTATTTCTTCCAAGTATATTAGCCTTTTCTCTCCTTCATGTTTTTGTATATAAACCATATTTAAAATTAAAATTAAAAAGTCTATCACAGAATTTTTAGTCTAGAAATTTAGATTTATTCTTTAAACTAGTGGTACAGCTAAAGCAAGTAATTAATTTTAAAGTGGATGATTTCTTTCATATTTACGAAAATGTTGGCATTACACTAAATGATTTGTACCAATGTACAAAATACCTAAATAAATGCATTCTTTTAAAATCTTTACATCTGTTAGAAAGAGAACATTTTTAAAAATCAAATATCAATATGTCATTAATATTAAGAGAAATGAGGTTAGCAAGGTTCAATACATGATGGGAGTTTTTTTCTTGACATTTAACCCATCATATTAAAATCTTCTTCAAAGGAAAGAAATATCAGCTTGTCACCTGGAGATCGAAATTGAGCTGCTCTAAGACAAACTGCTGTTTCTTCCCCATGATGAAATTCATAGGACAGACAAAAATGTCAGGACAAAAATAGACCACCTGGGGGAAAAAAAAAGTCATAGCTATTGTTATAATTACAACTAAAAAAAATTTAAAAGCCAGTTATTTTTTCCCTAATAGCACATGAAAGAACATTGATTTATATTGTTAAATACTTAGGTTAGAAAAAAATGTGATAAGATTATGCTTTTGGTAGTTTGTAGATTTAAATTTGATAAAAGATAAATCATGGATAACATGATATTTTAAAGAATAGCAAATAGTTTAGTTCATAATATACAAAGGAGATACCACAAGCTGGCATTTTGAAACTCCGAGAAGACAAAAACAAAGATATATATCAATATTAAATATCATGCAAGATATTGGTATGTTAGATACCATAATACATATCTTACGAGACAAATCTCTGGACATTCAAGAGTGACAGGACAGAAAATAAATCTGCTAATAAGATTCAATAGCCTGTATTTTCCTGCAATTTAAAAATTATCTGGGATTGGTGTCTTCTGGTCAAGATGGCAAAATAAGTAAAAGTTGTCCTTGCCTCCTGTCAAAACCACATCAAAATTACAAGTAAACCACAGAACAACCATCACTGTGAATCACCTGAAGTCTAGCTGAACCTACAATTAATGACATACAGAATAAGCCACCTCCAGACTGGTAGGAGGGGCAGAGATGTGGAACAGGCTGTTCCCTCCTCAGTCCAGAGTACCAGTCCTGGGAAGAGATGTCCCCATAACTTCTGGCTGTGAAAACCAGCAGGGATTGTGGCTGAGTGAGATGGAGAGTGGCTGGAGTCCCAGATGCCCCTCTTAAAGGGACAATGCACAGAGTTACTTGATGACACACTCACTGGCTCTGAGCTCCCGGGCTGGGGCAGCAGCTTGAAAGGCACCAGGAACATATAGGAAGAAAATGAATTGTCTGGCTTCAGGGACTGGGGCAGCTTTCTCCCAGTCAGAAGTGCTGGCAGAAGACATTGTTCCTTTGTTGAGACCTCCTCCTACCCCAGTGTGGAGATGGGGGGGGGGGGCTCCATATCTGAGTCTCCATCAACCTGGCTCATCTCTTTTGTCCTGCTCTGGTAATTCCCAGAGATCTCACCCTATCCAAATTGCAGGCCCACCCAAGCTGCTTCCAGTGTCTTTTCCATACAAATGGCCCACATTGGCTTATGGTACAGACTCTCCTATAATCTCTCAAAGGTTCACAAACCCCAAAGAAGCAGCATCTGGCCTTGGTATGTCCCCCACCTCTTGCTAAGCAACCCCAAGCCCATCACTAGCAGCAGCTGGCCTCGGTTTACAATTTAGCCTCTCCCAGGCACCTCCAAGCACAGCACAAACAGTGATCTATCTGCTGATCACTTTGTAGCTCATACCAAGTGGCCTTGGGCAGGACACAGGTAGCAGCTGACCATGGCTGGAACAGAGCCCCTTCCAAGAGGCCCCAAAACCAACATACCTGGTGGCCTGCTTCAGGCCATACGAGAGCAACACCCAACCACCCAACCACAAATGACAAATCCAAAGGGCAGACTGGGCAGGCACCAGAGCCCCGCTAAAGCAAATCCTGCTCCACAGAGTCAGCTCTGCAAATCAGCTCCTCCACTGTAGTCACAGCCAGTCCTCTCAAGTAATCAGCCTAAGGGTCAAACACTCACATTAACATGCAAACAGCAACCAAGGCTCAACTGCAACAGGAGGGCTATCATTTAAAATCAAAGAATGGGTAAAGAGCTTCCCAGACAAGAAAAAGCTAAAAAAGTTCACCACCAAACCAGTATTACACGAAATATTAAAGGGACTTCTTTAAAAAGGAAAGAAAGATTAAAAATACAAATAATAAATAGCAATAACTACATATCTATCAACAATTACTTCCAATGTAAGTGAATTAAATGCTCCAATCAAAAGGCATAGGGTGGCTGAGTGGATAAGAAAACAAGACCCTTACATATGCTGCCTACAAGATACTCACTTCAGAGCAAAAGACACACACAGACTGAAAGTAAAGGAATAGAAAAAATATTTCATGAAAATTAAAAAGAAAAAAAAAGAAAAAAACTGGCATAGCAATACGTATACCAGACAAAATAGACTTAAAAATGAAGGCTATAACAAGAGACAAAGAAAGACCCAGTAATCCCACTTCTGGGTATTTATCTGAAGGAACCGAAAACACTACTTCAAAGGGACATGTGCATACATTTGTTCATTTTGCAGCATTATTTACAATAGCCAAGATGTGGAGGTAGCCTGGGTGTCCTTCAGTGGCTGAATGGGTAAAGAAGTGGTACATATATAAAATGGAATATTACTCAACCATAAAAAGGAATGCAATCTTGCCATTTGCAACAACATGGATGGACCTAGATGGTATTGTGCTAAGTGGAGTAAGTCAAACATAGAATGGCAAATGCCATATGATTTCACTTACATGTGGAATCTAAAGAACAAAATAAATGAACAAACTACACAAAAATAAACTCAGAGATACCAAGAACATTTTGATGGTTGCCAGATGGGAATGGAGTTGGGGGGACAAGTAAAGGGGATGAAAGGATTAAGAAGTATAAATTGGTAGTTACAAAATAGTCATGGGGATGTAAAGTATAGCATAGGGAATATAGTTAATAATATTGTAATAATTATGTATGATGTCAGATGTGTATCTGATTTATCAGAGTGATCATTCATAAGTTATATAAATGTGTAATCACTATGTTGAACACCTGAAAATAATATAATACTGTATGGCCCCTGTAATTGAAAGTAAAAAATTATTTAAAAAATAAAAAATATTGGGCTAACATTTATCCATAAAGATATAGGCGCTCTGATGTTCATTGCAGCTTTATTTACGGTGGCCAAAACATGGAAACAATCAAAGTGTCCTTCGATAAATGATTGATAAAGAAGATATGGATATATATATGTATGCACAGTGGAATACTATTCTGCCATAAGATGAAATAGTGCCATTTGCAACAACATGGGTGGATCTTGAGATTATTATGCTAAGCAAAATAAATCAGACAGAAAAGTCAAGAACCATATGATTTCACTGATATGTGAGATACAAAACTAAGGAAAAAACAAAGGAAAAGGACAAAGAAACAAAAACTTATAGACACAGACAATAGTTTAGTGGTTACCAGAGGGTAAGGGAGGTGGTAGATGAGGGTAAATGAGATCAAATATATGATGGTGGAAGAAGAATTGACTCTGACTCTGGGTAGTAGACACACAATGTGATATATAGATGATGTATTACAGAATTGTACATCTGATATCTATGTAACTTTACTAACTATTGTCACTCCAACAAACTTTAATTAAAAATAAAAAGAATAAAATATAAATAAAATTGAATACTAAAATGAAAAATAAATAAATAAAAATTATCTTTAATAAACACCATATAACAGATACAGTTGATATTCCTAAAAATATCACTCCAAAGAATAGACTAAATACAGTAAAATACCAGGCTTCTCTGTTTCTGTAAAATGAAAGAATATGTATTTGTGCAGGTTTTATTACATGCACTATTTGCCAATAGCCACCCATATTATTAACTGCTCAATTTTTAATGTTATATACTTAGAAAACTATTAGCAACTTTCATGGGTACTTTATCCTGTAGGTTATGTTACATTATTTTCTAATGAGATTTTAATTCTTGGTAAATGAATACAATTATCACTTGTATTTGGATTTAACTTAACAATTACATCACTTTTATAACTCATTTTCAATTATTTAGTGAAGTATTTTCTAGTCTTCTTATCTTTATTCTACATTGCTTTCCAACCAATATTTCTCCTATATGATGAATAATATAAAGAGAGAATTTCAAATCCAGTGTGACTTTACCAAAAATAAAAAACCATCATGGTATGTGATAAAATTGGTACATCAGATTGACAAAATATTCTTTAATTTTATAAAAGTATTGGATTTAGATTTCAACTGTAAAACAGGGAAAGAGGGAAGGGAGTGCCTAGTGGATAATTTGGGTTGTGCATAAACTATGACAAAGTTCTCCGAAACAAAAAAATTAAAGCATAATTCTGGCCAAGTTAGACTTAGACTTTGTATATTTCAGTTTTCCAGAATGAAAATATTGTCTAGTAATAGAAGAGCAGAATGGCAGACTTGTCACTTTTCCAATTTACGATGACAGAAATGTTTCACATATTTGTTGTTTGTTTGATGGCATTGTGAAGACATACAAGAAAATTGCTTTAACCACAGAATGCCCATACCATATTCAAAAATGCCTAACATTTAAGAACCTAACCTTAAGAAAATTTTAAGGAATAACACTAAACATTCTACTTCATTCTGTAGAGAAATTTCAAAAAAATGTATATTTATAGAATATGTATGTATTCATAAATAGAATATGTCAGTATGACCAATTGTCCTTATGTTTTAAAATATAATTTAACATAATATTTTATTTTTATCACAGGTTCAAATAACTGAAATAAACATTTTACACAAACCATGTTTTCACTTTTTTCAGTCAACATTGTTTTGAAGATTAGACATGTCAGTTCAAGAGTATATATCCAATACATTTTGCTTTTTTTTCACTCCCCTAATAATAAAAGCCTAAGTTGCCTCCAATTCTCTACTTCCACAAATACGATTTGATGTGTTCCTGCTTGGGACTGAGGGCTTTCTGGAGTATAATAACAAATATCAGATTAGTGAATAATAAGATACAAACATTTGTAAATTCACCACTACATATTTCTCTTCAGAAAGGCTACATCAGACTTCCTACAAGCAATAAATGATAAGTAGCATTCCTCCATATCTTTGTCAACACATGGTTGTATCCGTCTCATTTTTTGAATCTAGTGGGTGTGTAATAGTATTTTATTCTTGCTATATTTTGCATTTATCTGATTATTAAAGAGATTGTGCTTTCTTAAAAACAAACTTAGTCATTTTGTGACTATTTATATCATTTGCCAATTTTCTTAAAATTTCTCCATCTTTTTTGGTTGCTTATAAGACATTCTTTGTATAATTTCAATATTAAGCCCTTTGCAAACATCTCCCAATCTGTCACCCATCTGTTGATTCTGTGGTATTCTTCACTGAATGAAAATCCTGAGTTTTTATATAGATAAATTCATTGCAGTTAAATCCAAGTGCGTTGTGCTTTTAGGGTTCTATAAAGAACTTTCTCCCCCATCCCCATAATTTTTATACATTTACTATCTGCATTGATGACATTAAGTAATCTGGAGTGCATTGCATGTGATATGAATAGGGAGCCCACTGTATTTCTCAGTTGTGTAAATCTGTTTTCCCAAAATAATTTATGAACTGCCCAGCCTTTCACCACTGGATATGGAGCCACTTCCATCATCATCTAGTTCCCAGGTCAAGGAGTCTGTTTTTGAATTTTATTTTGTTACATTAATCTTTTTGCTTTTTCCTCTAATAGTATTAATTGCTTTTATCACTTAGGCTTTATACTGCATTTATATATTTCCTCAGAGATATCTTTTTTATTAACTAAGTTTTGCATGAACATTTATTTGTGTATGTATGTTCAGTTCTTCAAAATGAATTTTTATTGGAATCACATTGAATTTGTAAATTAATAGAAGAAAATATTTTTTATATTGTTAAAGACATACTATGCCTTACATTTATTAAAATCTCCTTTCATGTCCTTTACTGTGGTTTTAAAATTTCTATTATAATGGTTTGGCAGGTTATTCTTTCTCAGTTAATTTCTACATACTTTTCATTTTTATTGCTATAGTTTTATATTGCGTTTTTAATTAGTCATTACTGATTTAGATGAATGCTGAAGAACTGAGTAAGTTAATCTGATGCTCAGTAAACTTATTTAATTCTCTTATTAATTCATAATTTGTTAAATTTGCTAAGATTTGTATGAAGATCATATAATTGAAATATTAATAAATATTCATATTTAAGCTCTTATTTTACTATTTTATTATTTTTCTGAAAATTTCTAAAAATTCACATTTATTTTACTGGATTTTAAAGAATTACCCCTAATCTCCAGTAATTTATTGAATTATAATAGTGAAAATTGGACATCATTGTTTTGCTCCTGTTCAAAAATAATGTGTCTAAAATTAATCTTTAAATATGACTTTGCTATATTTATGGTATAAGCTTTTAAAATATTAAGACAGGTACCTTCTAATTTTTTGAGTGTTTTCAACGAACATATCATAAATAGAAATACACTTTATAAATTGTTTCAATATTTAAAATAAATAATAAATTGTGGAATGCTTTTTCAGAAACTATTGATATATTTACGTGATTTTTCTCAGTCTATTAATGAGCTGAATTACATTGGCAAATTTTAGCAAATGGAAGTATGCTTTCTTTCAGACGTATGATAAATCTTATTTTATTTAAATTATGTTCGGATTTAGGAAGCTAATAAATTGTTATGCTCACGTGGAATTATTTCCATGATATGTATAAATTTAAATATATATATATTATAGTAAAACACATGTTGTCATTAATCTCCCTCAGAACACTACCCCTCGCTTCAAACACACTTATCCCATTGTTCTTGCCACTTTCTGAAGCAGTTCTGGAAGTCCTCTTTCATGAGTGTCTTTAGTTGCACTGTCATGGCTGCTTCAATGTCCTGAATTCATTCAAAATGTTTACCTTTCATGGTCTTTTTTACTTTGGGGAAGAGCCAGAAGTCGCACACACCTTAATGTTTTATTTAACAGAAATTGCCCTACCAGAAGCGATGTGTGAAACGGAGAGTTGGCATGATGGAGAATGAAGTGGACACTCACGAAACAGGACTTCCAGACTGCTTCAGAAAGTGGCAAGAACAATGGGATAAGTGTGGTCGAAGTGAGGGGTAGTATTTTGAGGGGAATTAATGGCAATGTGTCTTTTACTGTAATAATTTTTTTAAATTTAAACATTCACCGAATTTTTTTATCACACCTTGTATATTTATCAAGAGACTGAGATGTTATTTTTCAAGTTGTGTAACATAAAATCCTTAAATGTATCAAGGTTTAGCTGTCTTCTAAACTCTTGCACAACAGAGGCTGTCTTTATGTTCTTTGTATCCATTATTTTATATAGCAAATATATGCCAATAAGCCAACCACTCTTCTAAGAACTGGAATTATACTAGGAAATAAAGCTGAAAGGCCGTGTCCTTTTGGAATTTACCTTCTAGTAAGAAAGATAGCTATAGATAAGTAAACAAATAAATAGTTTTATAATAGGCAAGTGCTATGACTAACTATAGAATGACTGATAGGGGTAAGGGCTGCATGGAATATAGTTAGGAAAGGTAATGAGTTGATAATTAAATAGAAGTTTTAAATAAGTGATAGAATGAGGCATGCATGTACTAGGGAATAATGTTCCAGGCAAATGAAAGGCCCCTCCAAGAGAACTTTGAATATAAATGGCAAAGCTATAAAAGCTATGTAAAGTTCTGGAGGCACAATCGCCTTTTTCTTATTATCCACCTTCTTGGTGATAAGTTCACTGCTTAGTCTGCACCCGGAAAGCAACACAACACATACTCTTTTTATATAGCCTCGTTGTGTTTTCTACCAGGTTTTTATTTGATAAAACTCTCCCAGAAACAAGTAGGACTGTCACCTTCCCGAATGCCCATCTCTAGAAAACTCTGAAACAATAGCATAGATGACAAAAACACAGGTTGTGCAAATAACCTGACTGAACGATGAAATTTTACTAGATTCATGCCTATCAAGTTATTCAAATACAAATGACTACATTTAAATCAGAGATAAACCATATAATTTTGAAGATCTCAATTATTAGCTCTTTAATTTTCTCTAGGCATGTTTGCAAACATCATTCTTGCTTCATTCAATATTTTCAGTAAGTCTAATTTTAGTAGATATTTTATTAGAGTCTAAACTTTGTTTTAAAAGATTAAAAATAATGTGGGACTTGCATGAGCTCATAGTCATGTAGGGAGAAGAGAAATGCAATACTGAGTGATAGAGTTACAGAGGACTGGGCAAAAAGTACAGAAAGAGTACTGGGGGTACAGAAAGATGGCCCCAAATTCTTTGGCATTCCTCCCATCAGGAGATCAGGGCTCTGTCCCCTCCTTTTGAATCAGGCAGGCCTGTGACTGCTTTGACCTACATATTACAGAGGAAATAATGCTGTGTGACTTCCAAGGCATACAAGTGCCAGAGAAGCATGCAGCTTCCATCAGGCTCTCTTGGAATGCTAGCTCCCTGGGTATCTCCTCTCATAACACAGCCCTAGGAGCCTGCAGACACGCTGTGACAATCCTAAGCCTTATGGAGCAAGCACATGTAAGTGTCCGACCAACAGTCCCAGCTGAGCCTTCTGGTCATCCCAGCTCAGGAGCCTGACTTGTAGGTGAAGAAACCTCCACGTGGCTCCAGCCTCAAAAGTGTGAGTTCCTTCCAGCCACTCAAATCTTCCCAGGTGCAGCCCCAGACACAGAGCACACAACCATTCCTGATGCCATTTTTATTCTTAATTCACAGGAAGTCAAAGCAGAATGAACTGGTTGACATTTTATGTCCTTAAGTTTGGGATAGCTTGTTATGTTGCAGTTGATAAATGGAACATATAATGATCATACAGTTCAGAATTTTCAGACAGCCTTTATTTCAAATATTCAGTAACTTTAATCCTTCAAAATCCTTCAGAGTATCAGGTACTGGCCTAAAATTTTCTTTTGGTAAGAACAGTCCCTGTACCACTTATCCTGCCTGGGAAAGTTAAGGAAGGCTTCACAGAGCAGGTACCATTTGTCAATATTATTGAAAAGTGTCCTGATCTATTTTTGGTGTCCTCTGTACCACTGGTCAGGGCCAACACCCAAAAGCCTTTAATATTTTGAAAAATACCTCAAAATCATTTCTCAATTGCATATTATTTGATCTTCAGTTTTGTCATCTTTCTGAACTTGGTACAAATTCTGTGTCATTCTAGAGGTAATTTTGCAAGGCAGGCCAGTCAGTATTGTGACAGCAGATGATGGAAAAAGGAAGGCTGCCTTCTTTTATCCCTACAATGGATAAGAAGGAAGGTGAGATGGAGACACATGCAAGGATTCTATTGCTTTTTGATCTTTATATTATCACTGTCTGTGTCAGCTCCTCAATGTAGAGGTACCATCTAGTTTTTGCATCTGCAAACAAGGCGGGGGGGGGGGGCATTTTTCTTTTCTTTTTAGCTAACCTAATTTCTTAAAATTATTTAATTGGGCCCAGAGGCTGTGCAGTGGGAGTATACAGTTTAGGATAAATAAAACCAATGAGTAAATCAGGGCATTTTATGTTTTAAGCTTTTATGAGGACAAGTGTTAACTGAGGACAGTGTAACATTGTTCTTACGACTGATTAGTCACTAACAGCATGATTTCAGAAAGAAAAGAAAAGGAAGAAGCCACTGGCTATTACATACAAGAAGATTACTCTCAGTTTTTCCACAGTGAACGCTACATTCAGCCACTATTAATCTATTGTTTTTCTATGTAGATTTCATATTAATCTGTTTATTATATATTTATTTCGCATATCACTTTTTCTTCCAAGTATTCCTACTTGATTTTTTTCTGTCTACCTTCAGCTCTCTCTGGACAAAACTCGCACCTACTATCTATTCAGATAAATTCAAATCTCACAAGATAACACTTGCCACAGTATCACAACTAATTTTCTCCTTTCAATTAAAGGTCATAGTTTGTTTGAGAAGAGCAAAAAGAACTGAAACCAGCATATTGACTTTGTGTAAATGAGAGCTGGACATCAAGGGGTGTGTAGTTAATGAACAAAAGATCATTGCTTAGTGTCTAACGGCAGAACTACAGCTTCGGATTAAATTCACTGAAAAGATGATGTGCCAGAGGACAGTCAGCCAGGCAAAAGGGCATTCACCCCACACAATGGGTTCTCCAACCTCTCCCTATTTATTCTTATTCATAGTTTGAATCTTAGGACTAAAATGTGCATTTGAGGGAACAGCATGCGTTTTTCTCTCTTGTATGGTATATATAGCAAAGTACTTGTAACATATGAACTGCTTTACATTCTTCAGCACAACAACCTGTATCGTAAAATTGCATTTTTTTCTCCTGTGGGCTAGGAAAAAATACGTAAGGCGGAAACACCATTCTGAAGCACATATTAGATATTAGGCCTACTAATTTGAAGACTAGATAAATGAGCAAATAATAAATGCAGATATACCTATATTTTATGATTTAATTCCTAATAAAGCAGGATAATAAACACTTATTGAAGAGGAAAAGTTTGAAAAATAAATTGCTGGAATATTTTTTTTTCATAAAGAAGTTTTTAGATTTCTACTTTTAAATTAGTTATGCTATGCTGGTATAGTTACGTGTGTGTGTACCTTCCATAAAGAGGATATAAAATGTATTTTAATATTTTAAATTTCAGTTTAAACTTTTCATTGGAATGTAACTTCAGTGTTTGCTAATGGCTCAGAGATATGGCTGCAGCAAAAGAAACATTGATGGTTAGACTAGCAATTTCTTATATCATTACATGACATGAAAGAGTTATAAAATACATAGAAATCTTTCATACAAACTTTATGTTTTACTCCCTCAATAAACTTGACTGTCAGATGTCAGTTATACATCATAACTATCACTATAGTCATCAATTAAATTCTGGTATTAGCTGAGAGATGAATTATTGCTTATGTTTCATATTTTAAATAATCTAAATTGCACGTTTTAATACATGTTTAGACAGTCTCTCAGCTAAAATAAAAAAGGAATACTATTTATACGGATCCACCAATAAAATGCTAATAGACAAGCAGTGTGTATCAGCGCACATTGTAGAAATGAGCAAACATTTCAAAAAGGCTAAAGAAACAACTTTGCTCTATTATCTTTCAGCGCTCGTTTAATTTGTATGGATAATTTTCCTTACCTATAAAAATTAAGGTTTAAATTAACTTGCCTGTATCTCTACGGTCTTATTGTTAAAAGTTAATCACCTGCATACATATTCTTTGTTTAAAAATTAGAGATAATCTGTTTGATAAAAATTCAATCTTTATGTTAACAATTTAACCTTTGGAACTATAGCAGTATAGGGAATGTATAAATATAACACATATCCACTGTCCTAAAAAAGTTTACCATTGATTTCAGGAGGTAAATCTAACACAAAATAAATGATTCAAGACAACATAAAACTGGGACAAAGGTGTGTTATATAAGCTGTAAGAATTGCAAAAGTTCACAAGCAAAGAGATCAAGGAAGCTAGAATAATGGGGATGCTTTCATGGGGGATGCTCTCCCATTTGGCATTCAGGATATTGAATGCTTTCAGCTAACCACCCCATGGTAAATGTGCGCCAAAATTTTTACTATAAAAATATAATTGCATTTAGAAATGGAAGTGAGGAAAATTATTGTTCTTTAATTATAGGAAATGTTCATGGACAAAATTATGGAGATATTCTATGGAAAATGTGATTCACAATTTTTTTAAAAATGTACAATTTACAAAATAATAGTGATAGGAGGACCCGTAATAAATGAAGGCTTAAAATGAATAATTTTTGGTGGCATAACGATCAAATAAATTAACCTAAATCTTGTTAGTTTTGCACTCACAAGTTCAGAAAGTAAATCATTCTGGAGGAAGAGGTTATCTCTGGAAGAATAAAAAAGGACCCCAAGTCAGAAAAATGCACAGTGACTGAGGAGTAATAAGAGATTCTCTCAGCAGAATTCAAAAATTTAATATGGGCCAGCAAGTCCATATTACTCTTCAAATTTAAATGCAAGAAAATTTATATAATAACTTGTTAGGTGGTCATTGGGAACAAAAACTCAAAATAATGGCTTTTTGATTTACAAACAGTAGTAATGGAAATCCAAGTATCTGAGATCCTGGTAGGGTGAGTGTAGATGGGGAGCATATCAAAATGGATTTTCTGTCCACCTTTAAGATTCATAGAGAAGAGGTCTTACATTGGTGGGGAGAAATTGAGATCAACAAGATGAATTAAATGGAAATGATATAATGGATCTGTATGGGTAGGGACATGATGGTAAATGCACAACAGCTGGAAAGACAAGAGGGATTTTCATGGGTGATGACCAAGTGACTTGCCAGTGTTGAACATACAATGCACGATTAAAAAGTAAATACTCTGTAGTCCTACACTCTAATATGAAGATAGTTAATATCCTAGAGCAACATAGTACATGGAATATAAATATGAAGTGGATCATAAAAGCGAAGTGAGAAAATACTAGTTATATCTCATCATAGAAGGAAAGCCAGATTTTAAAATACACATTTAATAAAATATGGATACTGAGTAACATTTACAAATGTGCTCTTGAAGAAAACAAGAAAAAACTTTAAAAGCTGAATATATTCATAGGGTATCATAAAATGTTCACATTTTCTTCAATACCTTTTAAGAAGGAATATAAGAAAACAAGTTCTACAAAACTGTACATCAAATTGTACTTTGTCATTCCCCAACAAAGCATCAGTCATAATAGTTGGACAAATTTAGCAGTCATGAGTAAATAAGAATCAGATTAATATTGGAAATGAAAATCCAATGAACTATTTATGACTTCAGAAATTGAGGCATTAATAAATTTGAATGAAGAAGGACAAAGTACACATGAATTCAATAAATTATTTAACTGATAACATATTTAAAACATGAATATTTGGCCTTAATTGAGAATAAATATTTCTTCCACAAAAAATCATGTAAAAGGAAAAGACAAAATTGAATAAACCTCTAAAATAAATAGTAAATATACTTCTACATTAATAAAAAGGGGTTTATTTGCTTGTTTAGATTCGATTTTGCTTTTGAAGACTTAATAAACATGACAGAGGAAATGACTGATTTCCAGGTATTAATTGGGGCTAGGGACCAGGATGCATTGGACACATTATTGGAAGTACACCATTAATATCACTGTTCTCATTCATTCATCCACAGAAAGAACAGAAAAGCAAAATATCAAAGAAGCACTGGGAACGACTTTACTAATAGTGAGGACCCTTTGGGCGAAAGAGCCTCAGAAATGTACGTTAGTCAAAAGACCATTAGACTGTAACTTTATTAACTTACAACAGAACATGGCAACAGGTACCAGGAGAGCTTCTTTGAACACAAAGCAACAAGAAAGAGCACGTTCTCCAAGCAGAAGACAGGTGGTTTGTTATCCATTACCCTACTGCTTTATTTCCAAAGGGAAAAACAATAATAACCCCTCTGGTTTTCTGTGTTCCCATGAAAATAAAGCATACAAAGACATCAAACCTGCTACATTGTCTAAAACGCCATGGGTATGCATTTCTTTCATATCGAAAATTTAACCAAATATAATTGATACAAAAGATATTTAAAGGGGAATTTTAAATAGTTTTATTTATATAAAGCAAGTCACAATAGTCATGGAATTCATATGTGTCTTACATTAATACACCTTTGAGTGTAATTTTCAAAATATACCAATTTAAGCACATTTTCCATAAATTCCATATATGATGTTATTATAAATTATATACTAAAAGTCATATATAAAAATGACTCTAGAGAAGAGGACTAAAGCTCAAATTACAAAGAGTTATTTATTTATTTTTTTTGATGTCTCTCTAATACCCCAGGTAGTATGAGGCCTGGCTCTGGATGGCTCCCTAATCACCAATATATCTACCATGAATTGAGTTGCCTCCCTAACTTCTCAGATGTGTTTACTCTCCCTGTGGATAGTGTCCTAATTTCCTATGTGTGTGTACACGGACTTGCCATTTCTCCCTAATTTCCTAGGTTTGCCTACTATAAACCTAGGATATCTCTAATCCTAAGGAGACCCTAAACTATCCTTGATGTTGCCCTAATTTCAAAAGTTGTATACACAAACCAGGAAAGTCTCTTCAAATTCCCAGCTGTGTCTACACAGATCTGGGCTGATTTTATAATTCCCCAGTTCCATCACCATGCTTGGATGCTCCCTCAATACCACAGGGCTATCTTTTCTGATCTGTCTCTTTAATTTACCAATGTTTCAAACCTAATCCCAAACATCTATCTAACTCCCCTTGATTGTCTGTATTAAACAGCCACTGTTCCATTATTTTCCAAGTGTGTCTACCCTGACCTTGTATGTAAGCTTAATTCTCCTGAGATGTCTACAATGACCTGAGTTGTCTCTCAAATTACCCAGATATATCTACACTGACCTGGTATGTAAGAGTTAATTTAATTTGTTTTATTTTAGGAAATATGATTTAAACCAGAAGAAAAATCATTGGAAACATTAGAAAAAGCACACAATAACATTAGTCATAAAATACTGATAAACTTTCCTTATGAAATAATGTGTTTGAAAAAAAAAAGATTATACATTGAAAGAAGAGAATCTATTAAGTTTATAGAATATAACAAAACTTGAGGATGTCAAAATAAGTATGTCTTATATATGGGTCTATTAAAAGGATAACACATGGTAGCCAAAATGTATACTTTGCTAAAATAAATAATTTGTTCTAATTCAAGAAAAAGTTAGCATTATTACTGTCAAAATAGGTTAATGTTACTGTTATTGAATGCTGCATCTCAAAATTTTCTAATGGCAGAAACAGAGATGGTAGATACAAAGTGGAACAAAGTATATGTCTTAGGGAATCTGTTGCCATAATAAATTAATGCTGCTGGCGCTGGTTCCCTAATATATCACAAATAATTGTTCATTTCTTTAAAAGAACAGTATAGAAAATTGTACTTTAATATTTTTTCAAATAATTCACTTTACTTTGTAAGAAAAGGAATATCCTCAGGGAAATTTTCAAATAGGATTAAACTGAGAGACACACTGCTTCAAAACAGATCATCAACTGTACTTGCAAATGAGGCATCAAAGCAGAGCATTTGTTAACATTTCCATTTTAATTACTAGTTAAATTGTACTTATTTGTAATTGTGAAAATCAACACTCTGAAAGTTATTTTTAAAGCCTGTACTGCACAGAGCAATCATGATTTTTCTACTGTATCACTAAAACCCTCTGGTACATAAGCAACACCTAGGATTTAGGTTTCATGTCTTTTCCCTGCATTTTGAGGCTAAAGAATCCAGAAGAAATCCCCAAATTATCTACCTTGTCTATATTCCAATACTAACAATTACATACCAGATGCAAGGAATTGAGTCAGTTATCTGGATAATACTAAATATTTTCCCATTTCATCTCACACAGGGGAAATGATAGCTGTTTAGCTAGGACTCAATTTTAATTATTTATTCAGACATTCAGTGTCATGTGGATAAAATTATATGTGAATTTGTTGGGATTTTTGAACACTTGTTAAAAGTACCTAAATATCTTCCATTTTGAGTGCAACAGCTAAAATGTACCTTATTGATATTTAAATTTTCTTGGAATTAAAATGTAAATGGTATGCCAGGCAACTATTTTGGTTTATAATTTATTTTTAATTTACATCCTAAGTTTTTGATCCTCAGCAATTGGTAAAATACTGTAGTATTTGCTAGAGTGGAGATTATGTAAAATATGTAATATGTATTTGTATTTTATGCAGCAGTTAAAACTATGCACATATTTTACACACATAAGCCTGATTTGTTTTGAGGTATTGGCTCTAAAATACAGATATGACTGCAACTATAAAATGTTGCATATATGTTGTTTAAAATATAGCTATAAGATCATTAAACTTTCAAGTAAATAATAAGATATACCTTCCAGTTTGAGAGACAACTGTATTTTATTTTCCTAACATACAAATCTACAAGCAGTGATTTTTGCCAATGCTATTTGAATATAGCAACCAAAAAAAATAGCTACTCAGTATTAATTTTTTTCACTCCTTTTAAATTGTATCAATGAAATTCATGCATCCATATTGAAGAGAAAAATCTACAAATACACACACACACACAGAGTCAAAACATGTATTTTGTTGTAGTAAATGGACTTTTTAATGATCTTTTCAGTAAGGAAAAATTGTTTCCCAGCAGGAATTCCACAGATTTCAAAACTGTCTGAATGCACAGTAATAAAATTATTCAAGCTCAGGTATTGCCATTTTTATTATTTTTAGCGTCTGCCATTCTTCCATGAAAGCACATTCATTCATTCTGTCACTTAATTAGCATCATGGCAAGTTATGACAAGCCAAATAGCATGAGTAGGGAATCAAAGATAGCATATTTTGTCCACAAAAATAATCTTATCTGTTTGTCTTCTTTTTCAGACACATCTCAGCCATTTTATTAACTCAGTCACTGAAAATCAGACTAAGTCCAGCTGCATTGCTCTGAATCAATCCGAATAAAATCTACAGTCTACAGAAAAGTCAGTGATCTGAATATTTGATTATCCTAATAGAAATGGCTTTCCAAATGTGGGGATTTTCAAACTTTATTTTTAAAATCTGTATGGTGAAAATACTCTTAAGTGTTCATTTTTAATTCCCTTTGTATTTTACTTCAGTTATTTTTAAGCTAGAAAAGTGCTCTGCAATAGAGCAGATTCACCTGCTTTGCAAACATGGCCAGGATTGTTTCCGTTATCTTTCAGCTATTACCATGACAACGGCCTTTTGCACACAAATTAATGAATAATCTTATCGAATAAATTTAGGAAACATTCCTGTGTTTTGGGTTGAGAAGTTTAGGACCAGTGCACTTCATAATTTATAACACATTCTAAAAAGGTGGGAAAATTTGTTAAAGACTACCGTTAACATCTCTGCTTTTGAAAGATCAAATTCGGTTATTCAGATTGATTACAGGCATGACTTTTTTATTGAAAACTATATCTAAAAATGTCCTCTAATCTTATATTTATAATTATGTAAATCATCTTTGAATGGCAGGACTTGATGTATATTTTTTTATATAGGATTTCCAGCCTATTTAGACAGAAAATTCCAGAAATTTAGAACATAATCACATCAGGAGTTTAACCTGCCTCAAGAGAGCACTTCATTTGGTATGTACACACTTGCTATAAGTCATTGTAAGCATTGTTCAATCAACAAACGTTTATTGACGGGTGTTTATGTGTCAGTTATAATGGACTGCTGAGAACATGGTGATGAAAGACATTCAAGACCTCAAAGGGCTACAAAGTTACAATCTAGCAGGGGACACAGCCAAGAAAATCAATTATAATTTAATACCATTATATAGGAGTACAACACATGCAATGGGAGTAAAGAGAAAGAACATAGAATCTGACCCGAAGAGAGTCAGGAAGTGTTCATCACTCAATTGTCCCTGATGGCTAGGGTGAAGAAGGCTAGTCCAATGAAGATGAAAAGGGGGTTTTGTTGCTGCTGCTGTTTGTTTGTTTGTTTGTTATGAAGTAACAGCAAATGCATTAACAGAAAGACAACAAAATGATATAAGTTAAATATAGCTAGAGCAGAATTTGGTGATTTCCACTGATCGAAACAATTGACGCTTATTTTAATGGTTGAGTAGTTTCTATATGTTCTTCTATATTCTTCATTTCTATGTGTAGAAATTCCTTGATGTAGAAACATACACATTTTAAAAAAAATCTTAGCCATTCCAACATCCAGAAATAATTGATATTAATATTTCTGTGTAGTTATTTTCCTTTTTCAATGTAGCTACATATTTTTTATATTAAATTGGAGTTATTGGGTATATATAGTTTTATACCTGTTTTTCTATTTAACATTGCAAATACTTTCCCATGTCATTAAATATTTTAAATTATTTTTAAAATAATATATATTGAGTGATTGTGAACACATGATCATCAAAATGTACCAAAATATACTTACTCAAGCCCTGAGTCTTTTTGCACTTAGGTATTTGTTATAGACTAAATCGTGTCCTCCCAAAATTTATATGTTGAAATCTTAACCCCCAGTTCTATGGTATTTGGAGATGGGGACTATGGGAGGTAATTAGGTTTAGATGTAATCCACTCCCCACCCCACCCCCAAGGATTACTGTTCTTATAAGAAGAGAAGAGAGATCAGGGCTCCTGCTCTCTCAGTCATGTGAGAACACAGCGAGAAGGCAGCCTTCTGCAAACCAGGGACAGACCCCTCACCAAGAACCAAACTCACCACCTCCTTGACCTTTGACTTCCAGCCTCCAGAACCATGAAAGATAAATGTCTGTTGTTTAAGTCATCCACTCCAGTATTTTGTTACAGCAGCCCAAACTAAGAGAGCATTTACAAATTTAAAAAGAAAAAATATCAATATATACTTATGTGTCATATTATCCCTAGTTGTTTTGAGAAATGGGATTATGGGAGAAGATTATACAAACATTTTTAAGGATCTTGATGTAAATTTCTAAACTGCTTTCCAGAAAGAATACATTCCTACCAATAATATATGAGAAATTCCATCTTCTAAGCATCTCTTATTATCATTACAGGGGCATGCTACAAAGAATATTTTTTTATCTTGGTCTAACATTTCATTTTAAATATGAAAAATAAATCTTAAGTTCCTTAGACACATGCTGTGTAGTAATGATTCTTATTAAGCCATTAGGACAGCGTATACTCATGGTTAACAAAGTCAAAAATTTTTAAACCTGAGATTCAAAACGTTTCTTTTCAAAATGAGAAGACCATAAAAAGTATAGCTTTCCTCAACAGTTGACATTTTTGAACACTCATTATCAGGTAGCAATCCACAGGCTCTATTAATAAGGGAATATAATGAAGGAATGAAAATGAAGTTATGGAGTATCATCACCTTTATGCTTGACTTTCTCATCTACAGTTATTTTATTATGTTGCATATTGAGACTAATGTTGAACTCCCTTAGAACGCAGAATATTTCTGTACAATATGTCATTCTTCAAAATAACCTAAAATAGAATAAGTTCTTTCAGCTGAGCTTTTTTTTCTTGTATTTTTCAAGACCAAAACAAGAACTTTGAATAAAATCCCAGACTCCAGGGTTAATCCCCTTGACCAACCATTAGTCAATAATATTTCTAACTAAGGTTACAACCTTTCAGAAGGTTCAGATATGGTATTGACAATGTTTAATGCCAAAAGGAAGTTGGAGCCAACATTCGCTATAGCCAATAGCTAAGAATGAAACATGTGCCTCTGATTTCCGTAGACAATGTCACCAGGGACTGCTTAGGCTCCCAGTCCATGCAGCAGTCTCTTCCTGCAAGTCAGGGGGACTAACCACCGAGAGACTCTCAGACCCCCAGGATCTACCTGGCACTGACTGAGGTCTCCGCGGTCGCCGTGGCATGAGCAAAGAACAGAGCATGCAAGATCTTAAATGCCTTTCAATATGCTCTTTAGTCAAACATCAGCCATCAACACACCAAACAGCAAAGCACATGGAGTAATACATGTAACGAACCAGACCCAAAGTCAGAGTCCCGGTGGAGTGAGGAGGTGGGTCCAGCAGAGGTTCTGTTGAAGCGGAGCAGAGCAGAGTAGAGGGTTCTCAGAGCAGAGTGACAGCGTGGTCACCTCTCTGTCGAGACCGGCTCTGTGAGCTGCAAAAGTCCTTAGTACTTATGCAGTTCTGAGTGCCTTCCTGCCGTCACCTTATCAGGGCAGCCAGCCTTATCTTCAGCAGCAGAACTTCGGAGTGTAGCTGGTAACACCAAATTATCAGGGCAATAGGGCAGCTCCCTGGGCATCATCTGCTAAGTTCTCTGTGCATGTCCAACATGGAGTTAGTCTTGCTCATTGAATATGGAGTCACTCGTGCTCACACAGAGCTCATTCTAACAGCTTCCAGGGGCACGCTACAAAGACACGAACAATTTTAATGCATTCAGAAGTTCCTCAGTATTTGTAGTTCTGGATTAATATAGATCTCTGGATTAAAACTTAAGGATTTTATAAAACATACATGCAATAATTTTTAACCTCATACTCCTAAGGATGATTAAATTCATTTTTGCAAGGGACAAACTTCAAAGTCTCCATGGCTTAAAACAATATTGGTGGATTTCTTGTCCACCTAAAGTCCAATATAGGTCTTATTGTATCTCGTTGCTCTGCCATCTAGAACATGTGCCTCCAAAGTCACAAAGAAAGAAAGAGTAATTAGGAGAGACACATCAGCTCATATCTACCTCAGCTGAAAATAATACACCATTTCTGCTCAACATTCATTAGCCAGGACAGCAGGGAAGGCTAGAGGATGGAGAGTAGCAAAGGGAAAGGCTGATAAGCACTCCTTGGTCTTGCCATGTATCCAAATGAAGGATATTAGAAATCCATAATACATGAAAGAGTTAACAGAGGTCAGGTCTCTACCATAAAATGTTTATTGAATGAGTCATCAACCTTATATTAGACACTATAGGGAAACATAAGACCTTTAATACATTATCTCTATCCACTAAAATTCTAAAATGCATAATGTAGTTAAGGAGTTGATGAAAAAATATGAATAATTTAAGGGCTACTTTTTTTGCAGCACAGAAACTGCAAAATTTAATATTAAAGGGGGAGATTCATGAATAATTAGGGTAGTCTTCATAAAGAAGGTTGTAAGGGTGTAAGTTTGTCCCTAAAGGACAGATTAGCGGGATTTATTCAGGAACAGGGGAAAAAAAGTGCATTAGAGGCAAGATAATGGGTTCCAGGCAAAGCAAAAGTGAGAATGAGAATGACAGCCTCAGAGAACCTTAAGAAAATGGGCCTAATTAGAGTAGAGAGTACATTCTGAGAATTCGTGGGAGATAAAATTAAATAGACAGAGCAGAGAATCTTGTAAACCACACCGAGGAACTTAGAATTGATACAGTAGAAAATTAGGAGACATTTAAAGTTCTTGAGCAAATGTTGAAATCTATTTGCTTAAGAATTATACTTCACCTATTTCCATGAGGACATGAGGTAGCTTACAAAATTAGGCATCGAGAAATAAAACCGAACAGTGTCTGCTTGATGAATTTAATGGACTTAATGAATTTAATGAAACAGAAGGAAGAGATGCTGGGCTCCACAGCACTTGGAACAACAGCTGGCTATAAGTATAGCTCTTAATTTTCTTACTTAAAACCAAAAAGAAAATAAATTGGATTAAGTAATTTTCACTGGTTGGGCCGAAAGAAAACAACATTCTCCCATGTGTGTCATGATACAAACAGTGTTTGAGAAAGATTTCATTAACAGTGCTCTGCAAGGTAAGCTGGCAGGAATGGCAGAAGTCAGAGGAAGCAGAATCATGTAGGCGCTGCAACAAACACCCAAAAGACCAAAATAACATGGCAGTGGTAGTGATCCAACTAGCGCAGAAACGGCCTGTGTGAGTTTATCTTTGGAGTCCCTAAATAGTCTCCGACAGTAAGCATTACTCAAGGAAGGTGAGGGCATTCTAGAGTTTTCACAAATTAAAAAAGACATCACTGAAAGTGAAACCAGGTCACATTCACTGATCTCAACACCAACGTTTCAAAGAATGGAGCTAGCGTCCCTTTTCCTTCAACTCATCTCTTTTACTTCTGCTAAGGGGCATAACATTAATGTTGCTAAAGCTTCATACATGCTCGCATTGGTTATTCAGACAAGGTAAGGAAATGGCTTATATGAATAATTTAACTTACCATGACTAATTGTATTGCTTTGGGAACACCCAAACTTTACTCAGAAAAATCACAAAATCTTAAAGCTGTAAGAAACCATTGGCGATCATTCATAGCACCTTCTCTTATTCATGTAATGCCACGTCTAAATCATTATAATGACTACTATTTAAAAGTCTTTTGGAACAGAAGATGGTATACTCTCTAATTGATATGTGGCCTTACACGCTATAAAATATATCCAGTTTACAGATTGCTATTTTTTTAGAAAAAGATAATTAAACTCTCCATATTATAGAATCCGAAAACCAATGCAAAAAAAAAAAAAAAGTTTAAAAATGCAATAACAACTACTGTTCTTAAGATTTTAAAACAAATTAAGTGAAGAAAATTAAGATAAATTGGTAAATTTTCCAACACTCCTTCTGGAAGGTTGCTAGGTTCCATTTTCAAATATATAAAACATGTGAGACATGTTCTGTATGACTACTAAAAAGGGGTGGCTGAAAAAAGCATGCTGTTAAGAAATATACATGACCTTTTGAAAAGGAGGTAATGACAACTGGCTTGTTCTCATTGAGTATTATCTCCTATGTAAATAGAGAAAACCAAATTTCAAAATCTATCCAAGAAAATATGAACAACTAATTAACTACAATGAAATATAACTATAGTAAACCAGCACCCTTTCAGCTACTTCCATCACTTGTTCTGATTTCTGAGTAATAATTAAGTCAACCGTGTTCCTGCACAAATATTTATTGATTCTCTTGTCATAATGTAGATGATACAGCGTTGTTCCTTGAGTTAACATGTGACAATCCTCTAAGTCACTGGATTCTAGACCATAGAGTTAGAAATTATTAAAGACACTATGATTTGTTGTTTGGGGCTCCTTTGAAAGAAAAGGTACCAATCTGTTCATTCTATCACATATGGACTGTACAACAATATCAATACACAAAGGTTTTATAAGCTTGGCAATTCTACGAAATGTCACTCCACAATGAAAAAAAAAAAAAGAAGGGGTAAGTTCAGTGAATTATTAACATTATGTGATCAAATAAGCTCTAACATTCATTTGAGATTCTTCAAACACTGGACTAATTCTTTGATTCTGTCAGATTAAGTTAAAAATAAAAAGTTGAAAAGTTATTATTTTCTTTTTTATGCTTTTCTTTGCTTGTTTCATTTGTTCACCAATTTTGCTCATTTCCTTTAAATAAAATTCTTTGAAATGGAGGCAACCAGTGAAAAATGCACTAGAAAAGGTCACTTTGATAAAGGTATATATGGACAATTTTGAAAACATTGTTAACATACAGTAAATTCATGAATATGTAGCTTGACATCTTTAAATGCATATTGTCAAATCAACCTACATGGGTCAAATTGAGACATTACTGACAATGAAGTTAATTATCATTTAACCATTTTTGATCTTCCTATTTATTGTTCCTTTGATAACTTATGGCAGCTTATTTGTAAACATGATCTATAATTTTCTAAATGTGTATTGCCATTTCCATTATCTAAGGATAATGAATACAAAAGGCCTACTAAAATATTTTAAATAAGCAAATAGTTTATTGAAAAAGAAAACACAAAAAGAAAATTTCAAGACAGATGGCAAGATTTTCAGTTCCTAATCTTATAAACTGACGAAATTTCAAATGCTTTAACTTCAAGTCAGTTTAATTTTTTTAACAATCCATCTAAACTGAAAGGATTGCATTGACTTTTCTATGATTTATTGATGGTCAAAATAGTACCACTTTTGATTTCAAAAAAAAAAAAAAAAAATCCAGAGATATTGGGATATTGATGCAGGGAAAGTAAGTTTATAATTAGTTTTGAATTGTCAGAATTGCTGACATCACTGTAGTATCTCAGTGCTGTCAGATTAAATTCTAATCTTATCAAATGGGAATGCTGTTGGTCCTAAAGTTCAATTCTCAACAGCTTAAGCAACGTTCCCTTCCAGTGAGACATGATTTGCCAACACATAGAAAACACCAATTCTTCTCTCCAACCACTTAGAAAAGAATTTGCTAGTAAAATTTATTTTTCATCGATGCATTTATTGAACATTCAGTAAGAGAGTGCATATGAATATATATTCACAAATATTTATATATATATAAAACATTATATATATATATATATATATATATATATATATAAAACATTAATTATACCTGATATTTAAATGTAAATTTATATAAGTCAATTTATATTGGTCATATTTAGATTTTGAGTTCTTAACAAGTGGAGACCCTACACTATACACATTGTAAGTATTTAATATGTTTGACATGTAGAAACAAGTAAGTCTCAGACATGGATGAGAACTGTGACCTCTGATACTCCATCAATATAGCACACAATACTATCAAAGTTGTGTATTCACCAGGCACCCATAATTCTACTACCTATAGTTTCATGAATTCTAGTTCAGCTTTGTAGAATACCCAGCTGGCATAATGTATATACACATTTTTAAAACTTGTATTACAATCCCACAGAAATAATGCAACCTGTCAATATTTTTCCTAAGAATAGACCCCACTGTATTTTATAGTTTAGTAAAAAAAGGTATTTTTTCAACTAATCTCATCTCTCTGACATAATGTGTCTAATAAAAACTGGCATTTAGGTGCAGATTGTACATTAGGCAGAAGATAACAGATGAGCATATCAGCTCTTTTACAATTCCAAGGGTAAATTTAGTGATAAAACTGTACAACATGAACTAACCTGACTTTCATCAGTAACATCTGACTATATCAGTTTTCCGACTAGTTACCTGTTTGTACTACTCCTTAAGGCACAATGAAACAAATGACTCTTGCAATATTAAGACAATGGGCATTGGTTAAAAGGCTCAGAAATTTTCTTCTACCAACCTACAAAATGCTTGTTTTAAATTTAGTCTTTTAACCTCATATATATTTTTCTTATAACCTCTTAATAATATTTGCGCCAAAGTGTACCTATTGTGCCATCTTCAGGACATTTTTAGAAAACAACCGTATGAAGTAAGTTAGAACTGATTGTCCTTTATGGAGCTTTTTATTATTATTTTAAAGATATAGAAAGTTTTGTCTATATATTTATTTTAAATTATAAAATGTGTTTGTTAAAATTCTATTATAAAGGAAAATAACCCAAACTCTAACATATGTGGGATAGAAACATGAAAAAATGTACATGTAAATATAAACATACACACGTATACATACATACATACATATACATTTTTAAGTACTGTACAGTTTCTGAAGCACTTACATATAACCTTATTCTGAATTTACAGCATTCCTGTGAGGTAGGTAGAGCATAAACTAATGTATTCCTTTTAGAAATGAGAAAACTCAGGTGTAAAGATGTAAATTAGTTTGTCCCAAGTTTCAGTTATTGAACAATATAGCCAAGATTCAAGCCTACTTCTTTGTACTCCAAGAAAATAATTATTTCCCCTATCATAGTGATTATCTTTATAATCAATGAAGAAAATTATGTGTAACTCTTAATTTTCTTATTCAACAATTTCTTAAATCACCGATACTGAAAATTGGAATAAGTCTTGAATATAATGACCATATTTCAGAGAATCAGCATTTATACCTAGCTCAATTCTTTCATCATTCCTGAACTTAACTAAGAAACCTATAGTAAGACAAGGACTTATCTCATTAATAGAAAAATATAGAATTATACAAATCAGTTCACATATACAAAATGAATTGTTTATATGATAAACCAGATTGTGCAAATTCAATTTTGCTGTACTTACAGTTCTAAGGTGTTCTAGAGAGAACCAAGATATGCTAGTGTCATTTGGTTAATCGTATATCTTGGTTTGCTTGGGACTGTAGTATAATTACTAGTAGAGTCACTTTTTACATTCAAATGTGTACTAATTTGGACAATGACCAATTATTAAATGATCAACTGAAGATGGTTTATAAAGGAGAGTGGTACACCTGATCCAGTGGTACTAATTACAACCTGAACATGGAAAGTATTATAATAAGTATGACAGCACAATGACAGGCATTCCCTCATTAGAAATCCATTCATTTTACATGCATCCTGAAAACACAGGAGACAGAATCAGAAGCCATAGGTTCCAATTCTAGCTTTGTCTTTTATGAGGCTAGTGAATTTGTATGTATCTCTGAAGTTCTCTAAGCCCCTGTCTCCTTGTACAATGATAGTAACAGATAATAACACCTCCTCTCCAACGTTTGTGTAGGACTAAATAAAACCTCCTTGCAAAATCATCTAGAACTATGCCTGACAGCCAGGACTGCATGAATGAATGTACAATCAATCTGCACATCTCTGAGGTTTAGAGAGACAACCCAGACATGAGTGATATCAGATGCTTCTATTGAGTGAATTTTAAGGGACATGGAAGGCATTATCTCTACAAGAGATTTTTCCCCCTTATAACCTAATCAAATTCCATTTTTTAAGATAACAATCTCACAGATAAACCAACAAAATATGGCTTCCCCTGGTCTGAAAGGAAAGCCAAACACCTACCGGATGCTAATTGATTTGGGGCATCACTGATTCATGGACTTTTCTGATGAGAACACCTCTTCCTAAAGATAAGGTTCCTAAACTTATGCATTATAAGCCCAGTTTGAAAGTCTGATGCAAGTTATGATTCCAATCCTAAAAGCAAATGATGTATACGTGTGTGTGTGTGTGTGTGTGTGTGTGAAATATACACACCTGCACAATTATACATACAATTTCAAGAGATTTATGGAAAACTTTAAAGCCCAAATAATAGGTTTTGGGTTAAGAATTCCTAAACTCGAGCAATTGTGTGCTCTTTGTTGACCCCATAATACATATGGTATTATAGATATCAACAACTGAAATGACTGCTTACTGAAGCAATACTTAGCCTTACTGCATAGCTGTATGCTGATATTTTCTACTCTGTTCCATACCACTCTGTTCCATTACATTTTACTCTAAACTATACTATTTGGTTAAAAATAATAAAGCTGGTTTGACCAACTATATTGATTTCAGATTTCATGCTGAAGATAGAAAATTACTGCTGTAGAGTGTGACAGCTGTGGTCTCAGGACTTGTACAATGGACAGCAAGTTAACACTAGTTATTAGTCAGAAACTTAAAGGAGATAGCCTTTGAAGAGGGAAAGGTAAAATAGGACAAAAGGGCTAAAAACTGGTGGAAGCAAAGCCTTCAGGCCTTCTCTCTGCTTGCACACAGATCTCTGGTACACTTTTAGGATGTGGCATTCACTACAAAGCCACTCTTGGTGTTTAAGTAGACTATATAATTTGCATTTGTGTAAAAATAAATGGTGGAGGAGGGAAACATGAGACCTGGACAATGCTACACCTCCCTGAAATAAAACAATCCTGACACACTGCTTTTAAGGAAAAATATTTTATTAGCAAAGTTCCAAATAAAATAAGTGGGAATCAAAGTGTGTCCAACAGTAAATTCCTGCATTTATTGATATTGACCTTTTTTCCAAAAGGATTTGAGATGATTTCAAAAGGAATTAGGATCTGTTTTTTTCAAATTAATTTGGAATTAAGTGCATTAGTAATGAAACACTTAAAATCATGTAAGAATTGGTTCAATGATACTACTCTGGTATGCACGAGTACTCTGAGTCATGCATGATACTACTCTGAGTCATGCATCAAGACTCAGACAGGCATGTTCTAATTCTGAGGAGGGCGACCTGTATCATCAGAGCTGTTAACCATCTGAATTAAAGCCAAAATTGGGGTGATCTTTGCATTATTGGTTTTTTAAGCAAACAGAAAACGGATCCCATGCAAAGGTTATAACAAATAATACTTGCAGTTAGATTCATATTTCAATTTAGAAAAAGAGACTGGGAAAGCATTAATTGATTCTAGAGTGCAAGTTAGAAGGGAGAACTGACAATAAACAATAAACATGATAAAAAGCAAATTGTACTGTCTCTTAATAGACCAATGAAAGAAAGATCAAGAGAGCAGGGCTGGGAAGAGCTCAGGTGATTTTAGAGAAGTGGTGCAGGGATAGAAAAGAATGGCTTAAAACAGAGGCAGGAAAATAGGCCCCTCAGAAGTTTTGCAACCTACATGACTCAGATCTTTTTGATGTACCGATGTCATGAATTCAGCTGCCCATTTTTTTTTCCTGGCAAATTATAGCTTGTGGTGAGTTTTACATAAATGAGTTCACTTTTTTAAAAAACAACTATGAATGTCTCGATTTTATCAAAAGAAAATTCTGATAGTATTATCTTAATGCAGCATATAAAAGGCTGACTTAAAAAGCAATTTAGGAGAGTTTTATGAATGTTAGTTTGAGAAAGAATATTAATACCATTTTCTGATAACCTATGGTGCCAAAACATTATGAAATAGAATCATAGTTTACTAAAAGCTATGTAATGCTTAGTTTATTGTTAAGCTCCATGAAGCTCAGTGATAGTATCTAGTCACTAGAAAATGGTTTAAATACATGTCTATATATAAAACAAATGAGCTTGTATCCAATGCTTGGATTGGGAAATTCAATGAGTTTTGACTGTGCTAAAATTATAAAATATTTCTGAAAAAAACAGTACATCATTCTTTGAACATTAAATAATTTGGATTAATAACCTATATCATTTGATTGTGTGTATTTTATAGCAATTTTTCATTTGTTTTATATAAGCTAAGGAACTATTTGAAGTAGTCCATCATTTCTAATCTTAAAAACATCAATGGACACTCTGTGTCAATGCTTACAGGCATAATTCTCAAAAATGTTCCTGATAGCCTCTATATTAAATGGTGCTAGTATAACATATATCATAAATATTAAGTCTAGGGGAAAAAAACATAAAGAATTTTTCATGTGAGAGCTGAGTTAGAAAGCATTAGAGAAGAAGAGAGTTTAGGGTATGCAGGGGCGTGTGTATGTGTATGGATCTGGAGTGTGGACCTATTAATCAAATACATATCAATTAATCATTATGTTCATTTTTAAATCATTTTCATTTGATCTATTATAGAAGCCAGGTTTTCTAATACTGAGACTTCTAGCAGTTTACCTGAATATATGTCTGCAACTAAACATGGCTTTATCTGCACTATATCTTTTACTTGCCCACTGCCCTCGAGAGTTCTCGTTACACTCAAATTTGTAGTTGTAGACTTGAGACCTAAGCTCAGCCCTATTCTCATTGTTGATGTCTCAGCGATTTCCCAAAATTTGAGAATTATCGTTTCTACCATTTTATTCTCAGGTTTATTCTCCTTGGGTATAAGAAGAAGGTGGTCTTGCACATTGTGCACACCAAGTAGGAAGTACACGTACATAAAAACATCAACTCTGGGGAAAACTTGTTTGGGTGGTTATGGCAGAGAAAATGCTACTTACTCCCCAAGCCTCATTTCCTTTTCCATTATGAAAGCTGTTGGCTGATATGTCCCAACATCACTTATAGTGACTGAGTCCTAGCCAAAGGAGTGTGGACAGAAGTGCTGGATGCACTGTCCAGATCTTCCAGCTCTGCTCCCTTTTCCTTCATCTGTAGAAACCTACAAGATTTAGGAGTCACTAGCTAAAGCCACCCTGTTCTCTTAATGCTTGCATGGAGAAGAGCACCTCTGACACATCTCCACTGAGATCTAAACAACAGCCTGGAATGTTTGTCAGACATAGACTCTATTTGGCAGCCACTACAATTCTGGGTTGTTTATTTCAGCAGCACGTGTAATTTACCATGACTAATAGTTTCTGGGGATTGATATGATGAGATGCTTCAAACATTGCTTTTACATGTTTTAGTGAGGCCACTTACCTCTTCAAAAAGCTGAGAACATTGAGAAAAAGGGTCAGAGGACAGGGAAGACACCAGAAAAAATGCCTTACCTAAGGTATTAAAGGTGGGTGTTATATAGAAATGTTAGTCCTCAATATGGACTTAGAGAACATCTTGTTTTTCCCAGTTTCTTTACAAAAAATGGAAATGAATGTCCCATGGTTTTAAATGAATGGCCTAAAATTATATAAACAGTTGGAAACAGAACTAGAACAATAAAATAACCTTAATTTTTATATTGTATCATCCCAGCACTCCTGGATACTCTTTGTAACCTGTACTTTCCTGAGAAAGTTAATGACATTTAAGCCTGCAGAGAATTCAGGAGGAAGTGAGAATTTAGTAAGAATTCTTATAACTTAAAAGACATAATCAACATTATCAGCTGCTTTTTCTATTGTCTACTGCAAAAAAAATTCCTAAATTACTCTATCTAGAAGAAGTTGTTTAACCAGTGTGTTACAGCACAGTGGTTTACATATGTGTGACCATCTTGGGATACTGAGAGAGACCTGGAAGTTAGAGATCTAAGTTGCATTCTATCATCAATGAGCAGCTTCATCCATTCACCCAAGTGTGTTATATAAATATTATTCTTTTCCATACATGCCATGACAAGAAAAGGAACTGAAGTAAGCACTGACCTACAGAAAACTTGATGCCTTGGCAGAATGACAGTGGGATTTGTAAGCACCGTAAGAAACCTATCTGATTATAAGAAGATAGAAGTGAAATTTATGTCCTTCAATGAAGTTTAGGAACTAACAGCTTGTGTCTCCCCAACCATAAATGGACCATAGAAGCAATCACTTATCAGCACAGGCACATTAACATTTGCAGTTAATATCAGAGCCTATTCATTCCATGTTTGTTTGAATCCAGAGGTTGGCTAACTATGTCCCACAAACCAAAACCAGACCACTGCCTCTTTGTGTAAATAAAACTGTATTAGAACACATCCATGCCTGTTCATTTATGTATTGTTGGTGGCAGATTTCTCACCATTACAGAACACCGTATGGCCTGCAAGGCCCAAAGTATTTACTATCCGGTCGTTTACAGAAGAAATTTGCCAATCTTTGTTTTAATTTATCAAGATCTAAGTTCTCAATTTCATATTTACATACCTAGGTCATTCCAAATTTAATAATCTAGGTTTTATGCTTTAGTCTCAATAACAACAACAAAGAATTAAAATAAAGACAATATTTTCTAAATTTAATTATTTGAGGAAAAATTCACAGTAACAAAAAAATTTTTGTAGGGTACATCATGATACACTCTGATATTTATATTTCAGAACAAATCATCTCTACTGTATGAAATAGTCAAGAGACTGAGGAAGATTTTAGCTTGAGATTACGAAGAAAGTGGGAAATTGAAAAAAAAAAAGGTTTTGCCTTTTAGAAACGAATATAGAATTGAGACATTGATCTCTCATCAACTGAATACGGTACTTTTTATTTAACCCGTGTTTTAACATCTTTTTATGCAACCTAAGCAAAAGAGTTTTTCTTTTCCATAGACTACATTATATACTTAGTGAAAATATTGCCTCTATTTACTCTCATAAAACAGGACTATCTACAAATGTCCAGTTAGCTCTAAAAATAAATCACATTTCTTCATTTATCGGTGCTAATATCTCAATAAATTTTGTTTTATGTGTTTGCTGTTGTTTTGGTTTTAAATTTTACTTGGTTTGAGATCAATTTTTAAATTAAAAGTAGTTTAATTCTCTAAGGTCACTGAAGGCAGGGAGAGCGCCTAAACCTTTTGTATCTCTTGTACTTTACACAGTGTGCAGCACCAAAAACAAACGGAACACATTTTTGTTGTGTTAATGGTTCAATTAATAAATGATTCAAATAATAAATATACATGTATTTTGTATTTAATTCAAAATTTTTCTGAATTTTACAAAGTCCCATTTTACCCTTACCATTTTTAGTGCTGAATATTTTGGAAATATAGTAATGTATGGTAGAAAAGCTGCTAATTATAGCTTGCTATTCAAAATTGTCAAGTTATTATCCTTATTTGAATTTTTTTAGCATGCTGACTTCTGAATTTTACTGGGTTAATATACATACTACTGGTACATGAATTTCACATTCAGATATTCTTCTACACACTTAAACATAATATATTCATGTATCACTTTTGATTATATGAAAAAAAATCCCTCATGACTGAATTTGGTAGTTTATAGTCAACAATAACGTATTGCAGAAGTAAAACCTCAAGAAGGTAGATCTCATGCTAATTGTTCATACCATAACAGAATAATTTTAATTAGATTACTTAATATGTTCTACTTTTATTTTTTAATCCAAATTTTAAAAAGAAGAAAAAAATGAAACTGCTGAAAAGTAACAGAATAGACTTGCATGAATAAGCTAGACTTTTCTCTTTTCCGAAATTGTCAAAATACTTGAAAAGATAGTGCTATAAAATAATCAGTGGTTATCTTCAGAACTCCTTTTAAAAAAGGCTTAAAGCTATCAATCTATTTAATTAGGCTTCATGTTCACTTGGGTAACTTGTGAGTAGTTCATGGGTATTATGGAGCAAGGGAAGTATCAGTGCCCCTCCCTCCAGTACCCTATGGGTGTTGTGTTTATTCTGCTCTTTTTTCACTGAAAAAGAATACATGAGTTTTAACATTTATAAGTGGACAATAAACAAAAATTTTAAAGGATATCTTGTACAAGACTTCAGATATTGAAAAACTAATTTTGCTGAATTTTGACTTGTAAGTAAATCAAGTTCTATTCTACTGAGATAAACTTTCTATCCCCAAGTAGTATGATTTCTCTCTACCTCTCCCCTCTCTCTCATTCTCTCAAAAATATTCTCTATTAGTAAAGGCTAAAGAGAACCCCTTGTAGTTTTGTAGATGTCACACCTGAATTATTACAGTCACTTTCTTAATTGTGATATTTGATAAATAGGTTTCTTTCCTCCAAAAGAGTAGATAATATAATGAAAAATGTTTGTACAGCTTTGAAATATATATCAAAACTTGCTTAAGAACAACTGGAAAATATATTACTTAAATATATGTTATGAAAATGCTGATGCAATCAAATTGGAACCTAAGTTAATTGAGCTATTGATTTAAAAAGCAATTTTCTATCAAGAACTGTCATTATTCAAAAACTAATTTTACGCCTTTAAGGAACTTCTCTTACCATTTTCTTTCAAAAGATGGCTCGGAAAAGCAGAAACGAACTGTCACTACCACTGAGAGCATATTTGTTCAATGTTTTGTTACATCTGATAAAAGGCTGTAGCTGAAGAGATTTTTATTAACTTCAAAAAGTGTCACTTTTTCCTAACAAAGATACCAGAACCACCAATTAGTCCTTCCAAATATAGTCAATGTACTAGGAGGGAGTTTTCTAAGTGTGTAAGCAATGGTAACCAGTAGGGGAGGTATTTAGGAAGCTTACCTGGGAATACTTATCAGGCAGGTTTCAGACATCAGGGGTTTGGAGTCTGGATAACAAGCCTGACAGGACAGCAGATCATGGTCTATAGATTATTTACTCAGTATGTGATCACCAGCTTTAGCAAAAGAGGGAAAAAAAGCAGAAGTTTGAAGTTTAGCTAAAGTTTAGGAGAGAAAGTGGGACAGAGAGCTGTTCCTGCTGTCAAAAAAGCAAAGTGTGCTGCTGCAACGGTGGCAAAGGCTTAGAAACTGGGGGCCTAGTGGAAGATCTGAAGCCTTTTGAACGGCAAATGGCCCTGAGCGGTATTCCATATATTTCACTCCCCATTTGAAAGTTTGAGAATAATTAGTATTGGTCATTTTCCCCACAATGGATGAGTTTGCAAAGTCAAAGCTATTTGGCAGGCATGGCTATTTGGGGAAGGAATTTGGAGCAACCGTCTGCGCTGCACCCCATCTGCATGCTGTTACCCACCACAGAGGCAAGGCAGCAGAGAAATGCCCATCTTGCTGATCACAGCTTTTCAAAGAAAAGGGGGGAGTGAGGGGCGCTCATTTCATTCTTCCAAAAACCTTTGTCAGTGAAGCAAAGAGAAAACTGTTGAAACACATCTGGTACAAAAGAAGTCAATCAGGTTATTTCTCAAACACAGATCATGAGTCCGTAACAGTGTCTAATGAAATTGTTCAGCATATTAATATGCTGTTAATTGAAGTTGAGAATTTAAGAAGCATTTTAAATGATATGCCCACCCCGACTATTAAGTAATCACTGTTTAGTCTAGTCTTGTTGTAAATATAGTAGTGAGACTTAAATAATTCCCAACATGAACAAAGTGAACCAAACATTGCACAGGACAGTTAATGTAGAAATTACAAATGCGACAGATGCTTCAACTTTTGTGTTTTTGAACTTTTCAACTCTGGTCCCAATGCTGTATTTTCATAGTACAGAAGCATGGAAATCTCCATTAAGTCATAGTACTGGTGTTATTCAATGTTCATAGCATATATTTCCCTAGATCCCTTTGATGCTGCCATTCTAAAGGTCATGGTAGTCCCCCCTAGAATTTTCTGCATTCACTTTGCTCTAAAATACAAAAATAAAAAACAAAAGCGTGAAACATAAAAAAATTTTTAAAAGTACACTTTAAGTCTAAGTCTAACCTTAGGACTCTGTAAGCATGCAATAATCATTACACTTTTATTTTTTTACAACTAATTAGAAAATAAGTACTTTATATTCACCAGTCACAGCTGCAATGTTATTCTCAAGCACAACGTAGAATGAACCAGTTACATCCAACTAGGGATTTACACACACACACACACACACACACACACACACACACACACACACACTAAAAATATCTCTGAACATTCTCCAGGAATATTAGGATCTGTCTTAAGCACTTATAAAAAATGAAGAATAGGTATCAAAAAGTCACAGATATGAAATATGTCTAGTGTGCCTATGCATGTGAAAATGCTACTAAGTAAAATACTATAAATGAAATTGTGAGCATAAAATTCCCATTATGGTCTAATATGCTACCATTATTTTTAATCCAACATTTGCTCATTTTTATTAGAATTCATAGTCCCATTAACTCTCCTACTGTTAAATTCAGCTGTAATACCATGTTGGCCTAAGTAAGCAAACTAAAATCTAAGTCTGTACATGCCTCAAGGTTAGGAAATCAAAATGCTAAGGATGACCAATCACAAACAACCAGGGAGGCACTAAGCTATAACTAGTCAATAATTTCCTTACTTTTCTTCTGCCGTTTCTCTATAAAGTCTCTCCCCCAGCTCCTGTAGGTGGGACACTCCTAACCACCTCTGGTTTGGCACTGCCCAATTAGAATCAATTTTTTTGCTCAAATAAACTCTTAATTATTATTATTTTTTTAATATGCCCCAATTTACCTTTTAACAGTTCTGATGTCAGAAGAGATATCCAAAGGAGACCGCCAATGGCCTCCAGGAGCAACAAGCAACCAGGCAAAGGTACCTTTCTGAACCCCTTGAGCTCCTGCTTTCTCACACCTGTGGAAGTACTGGGCCAGTCCCTCTCCCATCTTAGCTCCACAGCTTCTGCATTATGAGCTTTCAGACTTTGAGCATTTCTTTTTGCAGCCTGGCTCCAGAAACCAGTCAGAGTCAGACTGGCTCGGACTTGGAAACCAGACCAGATCTGGAGTGTCTGGGTCCAAATTAAGCTGGACTGGGTCCAGTGTGAGGCCTCATGTGAGACAAAGTTTGTGTTAAGGCTGAATAAGCAGGTTAACCTTACCAAGGATAACCTTGAATTACAGTGGCCACAGTGGAGAGCTTTTAATCTAGATAAGCTTATCCATATAGGAGGTGCCCCAGAAAAAAAAGGGGTCTCAGCCAAGCACTCACCATAAAGGGCAGAGGGAAATTTATTTTTCTTCCTCTACAGTGACTAGGATGAGACCTGCTGGGACACCCCACTCACTCCGGAGCCTTCAGACAGGATCCTGGGAAAACTGGCAAAAGCCAGCAGGTGATAATGCCCATCAAAGACATCTCTCCCAGACCTCCATCTATGGTGTCTGGTCAAGAGAAGAAAGTAAAATTTCATATTCCTTCCTCTCCAAATTCAGATTGCTGGCAAAAAAAAAAAAAAGAAATTATAAGAATTAGATCTTTGAATTGTGACTTGTGAATTAGCTTTTAGATACCCACTGATTGTCCATTTTTTCTCTCCCAAGGACAGCTATTGCCCTCTTGTTTCTGTGTGTGTGTGTGTGTGTGTGTGTGTGTGTGTGTGTCCTGAGAACTTGGACTTGGCTTGGTAACTCTCAGGTTGGGGGTCCCCAAAATACGGCCAGACAGAAATGTGGGTTGCACCCCATTTATGGGTAGATATGGCTCGACAGAAATGTGAATTGTACTTTATTTGTGGCTAGGGTCCTACTGACTGCTGCCAGCTCTCAAGGGAATTGTCTGAGTCATTCTTTCTTTTGACTGTCTTTGGGAGAGTCTGAGGATCTTGGAAGGGTAATATCTTCTACACCCTTTTTGAGCCTGCCTCTTGGGTCCGGGGAGTTGTTCAATATTGCCGGGAATATTTACTGTTTGTCTTTGCTGAAAGCTTACAATATATTTGGAATTATTTTTTTTAATAGTTTTATGGTCAGAAGTTGGCCAAATTTGGAAGCTAATATTTAGAGCCTGGTAGGAACTTCTCTTTTTTTTTTAGGCCTCCTCCCCTGAGTTAAAATGAAACTATATACTGTAGTAGAGGAAAAATGATTTTCCCTCTACCCTTCTAGGTTCTTGGCTGAGACTTCCTGTAATAAAAGATAGGAAAACTGAGTAACTCCCAAAATGTCCCAAGTCACCACCTTAAATACTATCTCCAGGTAAAGACAAAAGAAAGATGTTCAGTTTGGGGAGCCAGTTATGGGAGGTTACCAGGAATAGCAGAGTAAAGGAGGATAGGATTGGTATGCAGATTTAAGGTGGTGTCTTCTCCACTGATAAGAGTTTCTAGAGATTTGGTTATCCTACTCTCACTGGTACAGAAAAGGAGACACCCTTACAAATGGAGATTTCCATTTTAAATGTAAATGTATCTTACAAAAGGATAACTTCTACTTGGTTTTCAGAGCTTCTCCTGTGTGTGCTGTTTCTTTAAAATAATCAGCCTAAAGTAACCCTATGTCAAAAGAGCGTATTTGCAGTGACAAATTTTGCTCCCTATCAGTACCCAGAGAGAGAAAAAAACCTTCTGAAGTCTTTGTGGAAGAATTTACTAAAACATTCCAAATGCAAACAGCTCTAAAACTAGAAAACAGAAACCTTTTGCTTTCCGTCTTAGTTGAAGATCTTCTCCCTCATATAAAGAAGCAAATTGAAGATAATGCAGTTGGATGGGTTGGCAGCACCTTGATCTCATTCAGGTTGCAACCCAATTCTTTGAGGAATTAAAAACAACTGTCCTTCAAATTGAGGACTACTTGTACAGCTAGTCCTCCAAACTGAGCCTTTACAAAAGTAGAAAAAGTCCACCTATCCCTTTTACTATTCCAAAACCTCTCCTATTCATCTCAAAAGGCTTGTAGGTATACAATTCTAGATTCAGGAAACAAAAATCATTCTTGGAAGAACTTGCATTCTGTCCCTATGCCTTTGAGATGTAATTGTTCTACCCAGTCTTCTCTAGGAATGGAGGCAATTCTTATCAGAGGGGGAAAAAAAAGTGGGGAGGCTATTTGGAAACTAGGTAAATGAAAACGCTTAAGTCTTCTTCAAAATATTAGTAAAAAGTTCAATCCATCTGAGCAAGTAACCTTAACATATTCCATCTGCCAGGAACACAATTTGGATTTGTTATTGTATAAACTAGTGAGTTTTGCATTATCATACCTATATCATGGCTGAAATTTTAAAACAAAAGGTATAAAAATCTCTGTTTGCATCTGTCTGTATGTTTTTGTATGTATATACGTTATAGATGTAATATTATTCTACCTCAGGATGATATTGCCAAAATTAATTTGTAAAGAGCTCTATCTAATTGGCTTAAAGACAATTAAGCACTATATAAATTAAGTATACTCTCAGAAAATAAAAACTAATCCAAATGTTTTCTAAGTTTATGTGATCTAAGATAATCTTCAGTGAATAAAAGCTATTTTCTTTCTTGGTTTAATTAAAATAAGCATGTGCTCAGAGTTGTCAGCATTAAATTTAATGCAGATATGCAACCTTTATTCCACTTGGGTTTACTAGCCAAATAAGTTATCTCTGTTACAAAATTTGTCAGCAACAAAGATAACTTTTAAGATAATGGTTAGCTATTTAATGCCTCATGAAATTTCATGAGTAATCAAAATATGATTGTTATGAACAAGTGAATTAGATAGAAGTGGAATAAAAGTTTATAAATGAACTTTTCAACAATGACAAGGTTTTTATAAAACATGTCTACTTAAAAATCATCCCTAAACTCTTTTAGTAACTTGAAGGCTTAGAGTTTTTGCTGAGTTAAAGTTAAATGACAGAAATTTGTTGGCTATTGAGATCATTTGCAAATAAGATAAAATACTAAAACATTAATTAATCAACATATGTTTATCTACTTTTGGCTGCCTACCACAGAAAAACTAAAGATATTTGGGACTACTAGTAAACATGTTTTGTGCCACACTGAAAATTTTACTATGAAGAAAATATACTTCTAGAAATTATAAAATGCATTTATAAATTTAACAATCCACAGAATGTTAGTGTCCACAAATTGCTGATTCCTTCATTTTCACTTGGAATTAAGAAGTCTAAGGGTTAAGACTAGACTCATTTTGCACACAAATCAGTCTTACTGTGACTATCTTTGATAGAAATGAGGGTGATTGTTGAGGAAAAGAATACGTTTTAGTAGTAATTATAACACAATCTTGTGGATATCAGATTCTAGTCCTGTTCATTCTTTGAGGTTTAGTTATATATCTGTAAACTGAACTGGATCATGAATTCTTCTAGTTTCCTCTAATATCTAGCTACAACTCTTCAAACTGACTTTTCCAATTTTCTCTCAGCCTTCTAGCTTGGAATCACTAAGAACAAAGACTGCATTTGAACCTCCTTGGAAGGGACCATATCAGGTTGTCCTCACTACCCAGACCGCAGCCAAACTTCAAGGACTTGAACCTTCAGTCCACCTCCCCCAATTAAAAGGACTCCTCCAGACTCTTGGAACTACATGTCAACCGGAGATCTAAAATTAAAATTGATAAGAGAGGTTCCTCCCCTCAGACAGCTTCTTGAGATGGACAGCTCTCCCAAGATCACAAACCAAGATCTTCATCTCCAATATGAAACCTTGATTCCTTTTACATTTTTGCTACTTGATTTTTTTTCTCTGTTAATGCACAGGAAGACCATGCTCCTTAACTCTAGCAACTATCGCTGAATCTACTGCTAAGGCCACAGCTGCACAACAAAAATCCCTAGACTTTCTTGCTAAGGTGGTGTTCGATAATACAATTGCTTTAGATTACCTACTGGCTGAACAAGGAGGAGTCAGTACCATAACAAATACTGTACTTTGATCAACACTTCCGGAATTGTATAAAATACAGGACATTCACAAACAAGCCAACTGGCTATAAAACAGGTTGATGCTGCTTTGGGTATATTACTTGATTTATCTGATACCAACCAGTTTGGTTCATGGGGGACCCCGACAAAGGTTCATGCTTCAAAGTCTCTTGGTGTTATCCTCCTAATTGTGGTCTCCCTGGTGTGCTATGTACTCTCAAAGTTCTTAAATGTATGTTCATAGCCATCAGCAGTACATCAGATGGTCTCACTGTGCTTGAAGAAATAGTAACAAAATGGCCAATGAGATGAAATGGCCAATGAGCCGCTAAAACAATTATTCCATAGATCTGACATCATAACCTATGAATTTCACAATGAGACAAGAGCAACTTAACTCTGATATCTCTCACATATATGACAGGATGAGCAAAAGGGGAAAATTGTTAAATTACTTAAACAAAGAGGCCATTAGACTGAAATGGCTGTAAAGTTGTGGTGCCCTATGTAAACAAACCAAAATCTAAGCCTAAAAATGCCTCAAGGTTATGAAATCAAAACGTTAAGTACAACCAATCACAAACAGCCATCTAAGCTTTAAGCTTTAGCCAATCAATAATTTCTTTACTTTGTTTCCACCTTTTCTCTATAAAAGTCTCTCCATAAGTTCCCATTGGTGGAACATTTCTATTCACTTTGGGTTTGATGTTGCCCAATTTGAAACAATTGTTTGCTCAAATGAACTCTTAAACATTTGAATATGCCTCAGTTTATCTTTTAAAAGTACACAGTACTTCTCTAATTCTTCAGCTTCACAGAGCACACAATGCAGTTTTCAGCCTACTTTTCCTCTGTTGTCTGATTTGCAAGTCCATTAATTCATTCAGAAAATATTTGAACAGCTAAGCACATGTCTGCAATCTAAGAGATCTTTTTTGAGCATTTTTATTAGAATACCAGAGGAAATGACTGACTTGAAACAAATAAAAATGCAGGATCATAAGAACTGAAACAAGTTTGGGGTAGTTTTTAGTTCATTTAGGGTTCCTGAGATGGATCCACTACCTTTACAGAAAAATACTGAACTTTTAATGCTTTGAGAACCTGATCTGTACCTATTTTATTCAAAAATGAAGTTATTTCCATCCTCAAACTACATCTCTCCTATGATCAAAATCTATTGTTACTTCATTACATTTTGCACTATATTGAACTATTATTTTCTGGACTTCTTTTATTAGGTTGGTGTAAAAGTAATTGTGGTTTTTTCAATTATTTTTAACCTTTTAAACCATAATTACTTTTGTACCAACCTAATGCATGTTCTGCCTTTCATCTGGTATTTTTAAATTGCCATATATTCCTTCATTCCCCAGACTTTATTTGATTATTCCAAAGAAATTTGCTCCAAGTCCTGACAGCATGTTTTTTATTCTGGAGTCTTTCTCTAGTTATTCTATAGCAGTAGAAAAAAAAAAAAAAATGATTGAACACAGAGACACAAGGAATAAATAATATATTTACCAGATTTTACTGCATTTACATATAGCTATGTGACTACATTCTTGTCAATAAAATGTAAATAAAATTGCTATTTAGCAGTTTCCTAGACACTTCTAAAAAAAAGCTGCGTGTCATTCTTTATCTTCATACTAATACTACTAGTTCCTTCATACTACCACCTGGGACCATCTCAAACCATGAGTCACACAGAGCTAAAAAACAAAGCAAAAAAAAAAAACTTAGTCTTTGACAATATGGAATGCTATCGTGACCACAGACCTACTTGGACTTCTATGTGTGAGACAGAATTAAATTTCTATCTTGTTTTGAGGCACTTTGTTTTCTCTCTTTCAGTGTTTTTCTGACACATACAATTTAATGTAGTCCTAAAACAAAAGTATTCAAACAAAGTTTGAGAGGTTGGACTAGTGTTTCCACCTCCTCCCTCACTCCCTGTATTCTGTTTCTACATTTCTGCCAGTTTCGTGTAGCTTACCCTGTGCCTTCTGTTGAAATATAAGGCCCTGTGGGACGTACTGACTTGGACCTTGAAAGCACACGACACTTTGCACATCTAAGAAGACTTCAATGTGATGGCTGTGAGCTCAGACTGTCTGTTCTTGCTCTGACATGAGACCAGCATGAGCCATGGAGGCTCCCCCATCACCCTGGGTCTCAGAATGAGAAGACACAAGGACCCAAGTCAAGCAGAAATACGTCTTTATTGAAGTAAGCCACTGAGATTTTTGTTGTTGTTATCTCAGCAAAACTAATATGGAAATTCCATATAAACTCAAACAACCATAACGAGGCATGGAACCAACAAGCTCTATAGACTAGCTTCAGTGTGGTTTTGAAAAATGAGGCACTCCTGTTTACTTTCGATGGCAATGACACCATATCCATCACCAAACTCACACATGGTAAAACAGGAGTAAATGAATGAACCTTCTTTTGTGAAAAGACTCAAAATAATCATAATGGACTTTATGATTTGTTTATTATTTTAAACAATTTATTCATTCTTGAACTTCACCTCACAAGTTATGCTATTTTTCTCCTTTTGTGCTTCTATAAAAACTAGTATGCAAACCTCTGTCATTATCCTTTTAATATTGAATGACCACTATCTGTCTCTAATAGGTGTGCCTGGTTAAAAATGAAAGTCACCATTTAAAACAAAATGGTGTTTTAAAAAAAAAGTCACCATTTAAAACAAAAATAGGCAAACAGTAACTCCTCTCAGAAAACAAGGCTAATACAGAGAAGAGAAGGGATTATAAGTAGCATATCAATATCTGCCTATTAAAAGATACAGGCATGAATATAAGCTAGTAGTAAGATAGCCTCTCTGTGACTAATATATACAGGCTAAAATCACAGGAAAATAGGGGATTAAAAAAATGAAAAATTCACAATATACACTCATCATCCAAGAACGCTATCTGCAATATTGAGCATCTAGATGTTGGTTTCTAATAAGATTCTGAAATAAAAGGAATGAGGGATCCTTGGAGTAATGTCTGATTCTAGGATTGGGTAGGAGACATGCAAGCATGTAAAAGGGGCTTGGTACATCCTGTAATACCAGGAAAGTGAGGAAGAGTTAAAAAAAAAAAATTATAAAAAGAAAACACCACAATGTTGTCGGTATGTCAAAGGAACACAGGAGCCAAACAAAAGAGCTCCCAATGGCTGAACTTGGAACGATTGGAGCAACAAAATAATGTTGGATTATTTCCCAAAATAAATATAAATACCCAAAAGGATTTAGTTAATTAAGAACGAAGTGATAAATATCCTATGCAGAAGAATTCCAAATAATTTTTGTAGATGCCCCATCTTCCAGAAGGTGGACCATAAATCCCCACTCCTTTACTGTAGGCTGCACATCATGACTGATTTCTAAAGAGTATAGTATGGGAAAGGGACAGGGAAAGTAACTTTAAAGTGGAGAAACCTGTTGCACACTATTCTCAGTTGGATAATTCTGTCAACATGAACAGTGACTAGTCATGTGGTTAGTATGCACCCTTGGTGTGATGAAAATGGCACGCTACTTCTGTGGTTTTTCTCCCTAAAACATAATAATCCCATTCCAATCATGAAAAAAAACATCACACAATCCCAGCTGAGGGATGGTCTACAAAACATCTGACCAGTAATTCTCAGAACTGTCAAAGGCCATGAAAAACAGGGAAAGCCTGAGAAACTGTCGCAGCTGAGAGGAGCCTAAGGCTACATGACGGCTAATGTACTGTGGTATCCTGGATGGAATCCTGGAACAGAAAAAGGACATTAGGTAAAAGTCTAAGGACATACAAATGAATTATACACTTTTAAAGTAATAACGTATCAATCTCAGTTCATTAATTGTAACAAATCAACCATATTAATGTAACATATTAATAGAGAAAATTTGGTGTGGGGTGTATGGGAACTCTCTGTACTATCTTCAAAATTGTTCTGTAAATATAAACCTGTTCTAAAATTTTAAAAAGTAAATGCAGCTTTAAAATTTATTTTAAAATCCATATAATACCTTTCTTCATATCTCACATTTTCTTGATTGAAATGGAATTTTAAAATATCTTTTCAGGATACATTTATTTTATTGCCCATCCTACAATATCAAAGTAACTAAAATATTATCTATATTAAACTTAAAATGCAATTTCATAATTCTAAAGGTTTTAGCATTTTAAAATATCTAGAGGTGATTTAAAAGTCATTATAAATTATATAGATTAAAAGCTATTTCAAATGAATTAGATTCGTATTCATACATTAAGCCTTGTTCTATAAATATATGAAGCCTTCTAGGAAAGCTAACATTAATGTCTTTTAAATATGTGAATAAAATAATGGTAAGATTTATACTGTGACTAAACACAGAAGAAAAATCTAAATAACATTTTGGTCAGAAAGGTCTGAATACTAAAAAGATGGATGAGAATGAAATTTCTAGGTTTCAGCATCTAACAATGAGTTTTTTCAATTCAAATAATACCAAATTAGAAGGGATCAGTAAGTATAAATACAACCTAAATTACAACTATGTTTCCAATAACTAATTATATTGTGATTTATTAATGCTAATTCTAGCCCTTCTTTGCTTGAAGAGCAAACTGAGAAAAGCATCATAGCACAAACTCTCTGAGGGATTAACATTTCGATAATAGTTTGCATTAAGTGATTCTGTATATTATATATATATAGATACACATGCACATACACTCACACTTTCTTCTTGTAACACATATTAACTTTTTTTTTTTTTTTTTTACAAATATTACCATATAACTTACTTTGCTGGGTGTTTATTGATTTTCTATTTCCTATATGAAGCAACTGGCTTACTTTACTTGTTGATGTTTTCATTGATTTTCTATTTCCTTTTGGAAATGAGATGAGAGCTTTTAAAGAGGTCATGCTACTTGGCAAGAATAAGATGTTAAGTTGTGAGGTGTTCCTAGGGAATTTCAACTTAAACTTACTACTGTTATTTCCATAGCAAGTAGCATTGTTTTTACTCTATATTGTACATCGTGTTGCTTCTTTATTTTACATCTATATGCATTATTCTACAGATTAACTTTGCAAGAAAAATGTGATCCTAGCCTGATTTAAATGTATCACCACGTGAATTTCCATTACAGTGAATTCTCAAAGGGAATAACCCAAGTTTTGGAAGGCTATTTCAAGTCTCATAAGATATATGAAAAATCTTGAAAACCATGACAATTTAATACCAGAAATGTTAATTGCTCACATATCACCTCTGAAAGTAAACAATTATTGGGATAATTCAAGTAACTATCATCTTCATCACCCTAATTAGGGAGAAAAACCTCTTAACTTACTAGCATGTGGAGTTCTGCCTTAATGGAATGACTATCGGAGTGAGAAGACAAACCGGGCTTCTAAGTTTTCTAAAAGAATGCAATTTTGCTACCTACACTGAATCAATGATTCAAATGCCATCCAGCACTAGTCAAACATATGAGAGATATCTGATTTTCTGTAGTTGCTGTATAAGGGGCATCATAGCCAATCATTCTTCTAAAACTATCCTGTCCAATTCAATAGCCTCTAGATACCTGAAGCTACTGAGCACTTAAAATGTCACTAGTATTAATGGAAATGTTATATAAGTATAAAATACACACTGGATTATCAGAGTGCATAATATCATGCTAATAATTGTATATCTACTGTATGTTGAAATAACGTGTTGGATACATTGGGCTAAACAAAGTACATGATTAAAATTATTTACCTGCTTCTTTTCACTTTTTTTTTTTTTTTTTTTTAGTGTGCCCACTGGAAAATAAGAATTAGCTAAGTGGCTTGTATTATATTTCTATCTGACAGTATTGTACTAGAGTCTTGAAGCTCTATTCCCATGATAGATCATATGATAGAGAGGGCTCTTATGATTGAGCCATGCTAATCTTTCTTTGGATTAGGCTGTCTCAGCAGATCTGTCCAGCTATGTTTCATAAATACTTCCAAAGGTTTCCATGCTCTGTTACTTCTCTGGCTGCCTTTTTTCTTCTTATATATATTTTTAAAATATAATATAAAAACACTGAGTCCAGATTTTGTATTAGTAACTAAAAATGTAAAATTTAAAAACCAAATTATAATAGCATTCATATTCATTGGCAGAAAACAGTAACATCTATGGTATGTGACTTAATGTGGTGTACATTCCATGTATACTTCTAGTTAGTTCTCAGTCATTTGCTGGAGGGCCCATGTTATATCATAGAAAAGATTATTAGTTTAGAAAAGAACTCTGTTTACAATGCATGTCTAGGAAATGAGAAACTAGATTTGTGTGTCTTTAAAGAACAAGAAACAAGATTTGTGTGTCTTCAAAACTAAAGATTCCAAGTAAAGACCTGTTTCACCAGCTTTTCAGCAGGTGGTAAAAGCAACAGATAGCAATAGTAAGTCATTTAGAAATGAGATGGAAGAACAGAAGCATAATTTAGAATAGGCAGCTGTAACCAAGCAGCAGATGGTCAACCTGCCTACAGTCTGCTAAGGGATAGAACTGTAGGAATCAAGCAACATGAAGCCAGAAGAGAGACAGACCCAACTGGAGGCCATACTGGTATGATATGGGGTTTTGTTTGTTTGTTTTTGTTGTATAAGGGGAGGGAAACTTGTCCCTTTAATTATGATGGAGGATTTCACACTATGCCCCACATGCCCAATCACTGTGATGGTAGAAGGAACTTTGCAATAAGAAAACTAAGTAAACTATGCAGGATCATACCAATAAAGAAATGCTGGTTTATTTCAGCATTCCATCCCTGTTACCAGTTGTAAGGTCTGAAATCTCTATTCAATCTTGAAATTCTTGCCATTAGAAGGAACAAAGAATTAAGATATACTCTGAATTTTGTATGTCAGTACCCACATTTGCTATGGAGCTCAAGACTAAGAAGCAATGCATGGTCTTCAACAGGTTGCATTCTAGGATAAGCATACTGTGCCCTATAGTATCATTTCCTACCAACAGTGTATTTTATGGTATAGCTATAAAGGAACAATGCCTCTATCATGAATCTTACTGGATTAAGGCATTGAGTAATTTTAAAAGGGCTAAGGATAATGTATGTCTGAAGTGTCATGTCAATGAAAAAAGAAGAAATATGCTCTCTTTCCTTCTGATCCCCTCTTAATTGTAAAACCAATCAAGCTCTAACATTAATCTAACGCCTTTGGTACTATGCATCTGATTATTCTGGGATATTTTCCCCCAGTGATCTCTTACCTCTTTTATAACGATTTGTAAATTCTCCAAAAAGAGTTGTGTGGACCTACCATAGAAGCACTGCAACATGCTTCTCTGCTGGCAGTGACCTAGTTGACTGGTCATCCAAGGAGACCTGGTTTGAAGACACTGGCTAGGAAACCAGACAAATGGTGTAAATGGGGTTCTTACTACCAGTTGGAAAAATAAGTGGTTTAGAGTCTTCATAAAATGAAGAAAAATAATCCACTATATAATCACCTCCATTTTTACACATTTGGAAACTAATATAAAAAAGTTAGAATAATAATCCTGCGAATATTACGAGCTTCCAAGGTCAGTAACAGAAAGAGGAATGACAGTTTTGTGCTTTGGCTACTAGTTGAATATACTGCCTTACTTCAACAGAAACTGTCTTACCTTAATGGAATCCAAGTATTCCCTAATGGAAAGAGAAAGAGGTTTTTCCTTTTTAGTCCTCCAACCTTTTATATACTCTTTACTTTGAAAATAAGCCCTTAAAATATTCAAAAATGTGAGTTAAGCCTGACAGGTAATACATAGACTTGAGTAAAGTCAGTAAATGTCGTCTCTTACATTTTCATCCAAATCCTTAATATTTCTGCCTCACAGTTTTCCTCACTGAAAATAGTTTTTAAAATAACAGTAATAAGTAAAGTCCTGTGCAAATAAATAGTAAATAGAGGAGGATTGGTTTGAAGCAAATTTCAATTCACGTGAGCACAATTAACAAATAAATTATCTGCTGACTTGAATAAATCAGTCTTAAGACACTGACAATAAAGGAAAAATTCAATAGTAATATGCTTACCACAAAACTAATACACATTCAAATTAAAAGACCTCCAATTTAATTCCCAAATCTATTTTGTATATGAAAAAGTAACCTTTGCTTAGACTATTATAAATGATATTTAGCCAATTTGCTTTACAAATGATTCCTTTAAGATCTTTGGAGATCACACAAGTAGAAAAATCCCTACTTTCCTTTTATTCCATAGTACTCAGCGATTCATTTTGATATATCCTCATACCTAACCAAAGCAATAAAAATATGTATCTGAAATCAGTTGTCAATCACAGCAGCTACAAATCTCCAAGAGGCAGCCTGCCAGTTTTCTAAATATCAAAAATAATCTTCCATCAAAGTGCCTCAAAGTCTACAAATAGGCAGTACATTCTAGAAATATTAAAACCTACTGTGAGGTGCAGAAACTGAGTTTGTATTCTGACTGGATCATTCCAGGTTTAAGAAACTCTGTGCCATTTTCAGGAACTGGTGTGTTTCGACTCCGCCATTACCCTTCTGATACTGGAGTTATACTACACAGAACCATGGAGATTTCCTGCCAGTCTCATTGCTGTAGGAAATTTCACTTTGTTTTTTTCTTGCCCATTCTCTCTTAGAAGCATAGTAATTACCTCAGTAAAACTATCGTAAGGAGAAAATTTACTTTAACGTATCTCCCCCCACTTTACATATTAGAAAATTAAGGGCAAAAGGATTAGATTAAAGCCAAGAGGCCAAGATCTCATAGTTCATGGAAAAGCCAGGCTTTCTAATGCCTAATTCCTAATATTTCCTCTAACCCATAATGCCACTTGAACCAGGAATGAGCTGCATGCCCTAGTTGAAATGGAGATGCATAGAAGAGCATGTGCTTCCTTAACCTGGATACCATGGGTGGGTCACAAGGCACATCATCCGTACCAGGATTCCTATCATTTGCTGCTTGAAGCTGTGCCTCTTCCACCACTAAGTCATCACAGTTTAAATCCACATTATAAAGGACCAGTGAGGTGACATAATCTGGGGTTATATCAACCTGCTCAATATTATGCTCTTCACTTTGTCAGGTTTGTTAAAAATCAAATGACAAAGAATGAAAACAGCGTTGGATTACTTGGTTGTGCTGCCTCCTGTTGGCAAATTAAAATACAGATTTGTTGCGTTTTGTCCCAAAATCTACTAGTCTATCAGCTAAGGAGCATTTTGTTTTAAGTTCCATCCCATTCACATTAGTCCTCAGCTCTCTTATGGAAGTCAATCCATGAAGAAGCATAAAAGTAAAGGGCACTGCCCTGCCTGAATAAGGTGAAAAACGATCTCTAAGTATAGCTGGTACCTAACTATACGTAGAGATCTTTTTTTGGATAAATACCAAAAATAACTAGATCCACTTTGCATTTTCCATATTTTTCTCAAAAATATATTATTTTAGCACAATGTAATGAAGTCTACCAATTATAATCCTTTATTCAAATCATTATTATAGATGGTGTAATTAAAACACAAAAGAAAAAATGGTATTGGAGTCAAATGAATTAGGTTGTTGATCTGACTCAGTCCTGGTCCATGGTGATTCGACTACTTCGACCCCCATGGTCCTATCTGCAAAGCAGTGTGCAAAACTAGATGATCTCCAAGAACATTTTGCTTCTACAATATGTAATTGTAACACAATGATGAATATAATATATTTATTTATTTGACCATTATGAGTTAAAAAAATTCTATCATGTCTTTACATTATCATGGTAGATTAAATGAGGCTTTTCAGGGGAAATACCCCCATGCTGTGAGGAAAGCAAGCATCATTCTCTGAAATTGAAATGCTGGTTATTTATGGTCTCTCTAGGTTTTGGTCTCCAAATTAAATAGCAGAAAGATCCTTGTCCATTAAGAAATAACTACCTACAGTACTTGCTCCTGTGGCCTTTATTAATGTATCACTACAGGGGATATATTAAGATCTGAATTATTTTGACATTTACAATAAGGTTTGTGCTTATAAACACAAGACGATGCCATATTAAAACTTATTAGCATCTTATAACAGATGAGATGCTTGCAATGTGCAAAGTCAGTTGGTTCTACAACCCCCTTGGGGGAAAAAATCTAAGGGCAATAACAGCAATAATCTCAAATCACAGAAATGCCTTAGAAAGTGTGTCCCTGGTTTTATAGCATTAATTTAGGAGGAAAACATGGATAATAAAAAGAAAAATTTTCAATTGAAGTCATTTTTTAAGCCATTCATCAGCACCAGAATACAGAGCCAGCTTGTCTCATAATTCAACAGGATAGTTCAAGACCTGCTGACTGGGGCATCTACACAAAGAGACACAGGAGCGCCAGGAAACTTGACAATGCACATGCATGTGTGTTTTTCCTCTGACAAGGGAAGTGCTAATAGGTTACTTCTTCTTGGGTTCATAAAAATGTATGTATATACTCACAATAAAGAGGTGAACAATTTGCTTTTCAGTATATGAGGAATATGTTTTAAAAGCCATGGGACCCTAAATTCCAGTGCTAAAAAGACTTTGGTTAGGTTGCTAGAATTCTATTTATCAAAAGTAAATAACTTCAAATAATATATTAAATATAAATATCTTCGAATAATAGTTAGAATGTATTCATTACGACATGCCGAGGATTGTTCTAAGCATTATATATTTAATGTCATAATTCTCTCAACATCCTTATGAAAAGATGTGTTTATTATTTCTATTTTTCAGGTGAAGAAACTGAGACAAAAGAAATCGACTTGCTCATGGATATACAACTAATAGGGGACAAAACTGATGTTTATAGCCAAAAAGTCTGGCCTCAGAGCAATTAATCCATCATACCACCCTTACACACGGGCTGTCTCAGACAGACTGCTAAGCAATTGCACTCACTGGCTCCTCCCAGAACCTAAATGAAAGGGCCAGCTCCAAAGAAAAACAACAGCTGGTACAACGAAAAAGTACAGGCAAATCTGCTCTTCTAAGATGGCGTATTATTGTACTCTAACTGCCACAACAAAGCACCACAGGCTGGTGGCTCAAACAACAACAAATTATTTTCTCATAGTTCTGGAGGTTCCAAGATCAAGGTGTCGGCAGATTTCGTTTCTTCTAAGGCCTCTCTCCTTGGCTTATAGGTGGCTGTCTCTGCCTTGGGTCTTCACATGCCCCTTCCTCTTTATGTCTGTCTCCTAATCTCCTCGTTTTATGAAGACACTAGTCAGACTGGATTAGGGGCCACTTTAAAGATGTCACTTAACCTTAAATACAGTCATATCAGGAGATACTGGGCATTAGGGCTTCAACATATGAAATTTGGAAGAACACAATATAGTCCATAATGACTGTTTCTGTTAATTTTCATGAGAATTCATGCAGGTCAAGAAAAGGAAAAAAAGGTGATGCAAAGGTTGGGTTCTTTGAACATGCTCCAATGAGAACAGATGTAATATAAGTAATTATCATCATATTTACTAAACATTCACACTGTGCATAGTTCTATACTAACCACTCCTAAAACGATGATGAATTTTAGTACATATTAATGCGGTTGTTCTTTGGACTGTCCAGGTGCATAACACTCTGCTTGGCGCCATGAGAAATGTGAAGAAATGTAAGGGCCCCAACCTCTAGGTTGTAAAGAAAAAAAAGTCTTGGAAAGAAACGGAAAAGATATGTGTAAAACACACAAAAGCACAAAGCATTACAATAAGTGACAAAAAGAGTTTATAATTACAAACAGGTGAGGATGAGGAAAGCACAGTTTGAATTTAGAAGAGACAATACAAGTTATAAAGAAGATATCAGGGACTAGGAAGGGTATGGGAAGGAAACAAAATTGATTTATGGCTTCAAGTGGGACAAGATTGAAAAGACAAAGAGAAAAGAAGGCATTTCAGAGACACCAAGTCCAGAAGACTGATGAGAAAATGTTTACTAAAATTAAGGGTTCTACAGGAAAATGATAGAAGTTGATTAGAAAGATAGATTGGAAATGTCAAAAAGTTTAGTGAATTATCAATGGTTACAGTGTAGTAAAGTAGGTAATAAACAGCAGAGTTGAGATTAGGAAGACTTACTCCAAGTTTCAACAAATCTACAAGAAATTTTGGATATTGGGACAAATATCTTCATGTTTCTTTCCACCTAAACCAAAAATAGAATTTAATAATTTTTTGAAATACGTCCATTTTAGGCTCTATAATACAAAGACTCCATTATCAAGTTCACTATTCAAATGGTATAGAAAGTCTTTCTGAGAACCGGAACTAAACACTATTTTCAGGCTCAGCTTTAATTGGAATAGGAATGTAGTAGGATCTCTGGGTGTCAAGAATCCTTTGTCTCCCCGCAAAACTTCTTTTAAATGCTTCTGACGAAGAAGCAATGCCTTCCACTTCCCTCCTCGTCCTGTTTGGGTGTCTCTTTCAGTACTGCATTACATGTGCCTCTCATTGTCAGGTTGGGACCCACTGACTACACCTTGAGTGCTATGGAATGAATACATGAACAAAGTAACTATGTTAATTACTTACTAAAACATTTCAAAATTTAGTAACTCTGAATGGACCTAGGAGGATAACTTACTGACTTCCGTTCAGCCTGAGCCAGTGGGATGCAATGGAAAGATAGTAGGCTCTGAAATCATGCATACCTTGCATGGAAATTCAACTCCAGTTCTTATTATCTGTTTGACGTTGGGGAAATAACCTTTCTGAGCCACCATTTTTTAGTATGAAAGTGGAAGGAATATTTAACTGACTGAGTTGTCATAAACATCAAATAATATGTAGAACAAGCACTGTGCTTGATACATAACGGCTGCACAAGAGATATTAACTTCCTTCCCTTTCTCCATTCTTATGAGCTCTGTTTGATAAGAAAAAGGAAATAAATAACAGTTACACTGGGCATCTGAAAGAATAAGGATGAAATTTAGACAATCTCATCAAGGAGAAACAGGGCAGTGTGTGCTGGTAAACTGCATTAAAAAAAAGAAAAAATCCCTGATGTGTAGTATTTGTCAATTTCTGTGTAGATACACTCCACTATGACTAATTCCAAGCTACCAATAGTATAACTTCCAGTTCTCAAACTTCCTGAATATTTAATAATTAGTTCTCATAGCCATAATATCTGGCCCCACACCAGAGGAAACTGATAATTATTTTCCTCATGCAGTGTTGGGCAATTCCGTTCCTGTTTTCTGTCTTGTCTTCAAAGCCTGGGTGTAGGGAATGGTTAGGCTGAATTCAGAAAAAGCCAAAGTAAATGTTGATAGTTGGAAAGAAATACTAATAGCTGAGCAACTATAATGCCTACAGGCAAATATAGAGATATATAACAAAATAGTTAATTATGACGTCCCAGAGTTATATCTTCAGCACCTCGGATAGGGCTCGGCATGTAGTTTTGCTGTCTACAATCCTTTTATTGCAATTGCAATCAGAGTCAAGGTTTGCATTGTGTTTTTAGGTAAATAGAAGTTTCAACTATAACTGACATAGTTATGGTTTGTGGACACCAGGCATATCAATCTGAAAATTGGGATGATACATATTGTGCAGGATTGTGTAAATGATTAGGCCTAGAGATTCACTGTGAGGTTGGATGGCAAAGCATATAAGTGATGGGCTTGGAAAGCTACATTGCCTGGGTTTACATCTTCGCTGATCTGCATATTACCTGTGTAAAATAGTCTAGTGACATATTCTCCGTCTGTCTTGGTTTTCTCTTTGTTAAGATAAAAATGATAATGATACCTACTCACAGGATTGGTCTGAGAATTACAGAATATAAATTATGTAAGCTTCATAAAACAGTGTTTGGCACAGGGTAAACTAATAATACATGTTACCTATTATTATTTATAATATATGACCAGTAAATGTTTGTTCTCCTGCCCTTCTGTTTCTTCTTGCTTATATTAGTCTTCATGGTCTTAAGGTTCTTTGCATTCGGCCCCAGTTGCTAATTTAATCTTCGGTTCATGCTGTACTTCCATAAGTACCAATAGTTCTCCTCACAGACTCACATTCAATACCAAGCTTTTAGGACTGTCAGAAATATCTTTCCTACTTTCTCCCACTCTTCTAAGTCTTACCTACCCTTGCTGGATCAATCTTCATTCCAACTCCTGTAGGAAGAAAACCTGTGCCCCATAATTAATCATTTAATTATGTTTCCCCTGTATTTTTTTTTTCTGCTTGAGAAAGAGAAGTATGTTAGATATTTATCCTACCTCTAGAATTGTACAGGAAAGATAGTACTTCCCTAATAACTATGCATTAATTGATCTATTATTTAGAGTTAACTTCGACGTTATGGTATCAATAGAGCATTTATGAAAAGAATTTTTGTTTGCAACTGATACCATCTGTATTAAAATGTCAGTCATGTAAGAGTATAGTTAAAATATAATATTTAACTGTGTAACATTATTAAATCATTCATTGTACTAGTATGCATTTAAATGCCAGATATCTGTAAGGTTTTATTTTTTTAAGTCTATTATGGAATCAAAATCATTATATTATGATAAAAATTTATTTTAGTAGAGGTGGAAATTTTACATCCCAAATTGGAATGAAACTAGGCCACATGTGCTCTGATTTAAATTGCAACATAAAAAAGAAACAAAGAAACACCCTTAGCTGGATGTAACCTGAAGATTTCACTTTGATGGTGATGAATAAAGTGTGGTTGTTCAGGCTTCTAAAGTTGTAGAATATCACCCGGGATATCCTGAGATAGCAGAAAAAACAATTAGGAAGAAGTAATGTGCTTCCAAAGGGCTCAATTCTGCTCTTAAAAGTAAGCGAGTGCTGATGTCGGAGTGTCTGGGGAAATGCACAACTGCGTGGTGGGCTCATGTGCAGTTGCTATGTGAGACACACAGCAATGTCTGCCAGTTTATTTGCAGTCTAAAACTGATTTGTAATTTTCTTTTTCTTTTTTTGTTAACTCTCCTTGGTCCCATGAGATGAGTCTTTTGCCATACCAAAGAAATTTTGCGACTGCAAAATTAAGGCTATTTAGACCTGCAAATGTCACACATAATGTAAGAAAAGTACATTATTTCAACATTTAAAAAATTAAACTAAGATACACCAGGGCTCCTCAACTAATGATTTCCTGAATTAGCTATCTGGGACAGAGGATTTTCTTTTTTTCTTTAATTCCTTTCTGTAATGGACTCCATTTCTTCTTTATACAATCCTATTTTTCCAGGAAAGCAATGCCATAAAGCAGGCACTAAAGAAATGTCTGTTTCTCTATATTCTGACCTTTACAACATAGAACAACAGACTGAAAATAATCAAACTCTAAACCAATTACAGAGTGTTTACTTGTACACATGCAAATTAAATCTAAAATACATACATTTACAAAACTAAACACTCAAACACATACAGAATTTTAAAAGATCATGGTGGCTAGAAGCTTATAAATTTTGATAAGTAATACCAATCCAATTGGATAGTCCTGGCAGGAAACTATCAAGAAATTTGATGCTGGTTGCAGCATCTTGGGTGAGGCTAACCATCGCCATACATTACCTAATGTAGGACAGGTATCCCAGGGGCAGGACCTTGAGGATTGCATTTCCCTGGTATCCTCAGAGCCAAGCAGAGTGCCTGGCTCTCAGCAAATGTTTGTTAAAAGAATTAAAGTACAGTTCACCCTTGAACGATGGGGTTAGGTGTGCCAACACCCCAGGCCACCAAAAAATCCATGTACAACTTTTGGACTCCCCCAAAACTTAATGACTAATACCTACTGTTGACCAGAAGCCTTACTGATAACGTAAACAGTCTATTAACAGATATTTTGCATGTCATATGTATTGTATATTGTTGTCTCACAATAAAGTAAGCTATAGAAAATAAAACATTATTAAGAAAATCATAAGGAAGAGAAAATATATTTAGAGTATTTATTGAAAACAAATTTGAGTATAAGTGGACACTTGGAATTTAAACTCATGTTGTTCAAGTGACACGTGCAGCTAAGAAAAAAGAAAAGAAGGATTTCCAAAGTGACAGAATGGGAAGTTTTCTATTAGTACAGGCTAAGTTTCACACTAGGAAAGGGATGGGATGGAAAGAGAAGGGAGATCACTTTAACACGTGTCTCTCTTTTTGTCCCCTTATTACTCATTTCTCCCTCAGTTCTTTTGCTATTCTACTTTCTTCTTTATTTTAATGCCCTTTTGTCTGCTTCTATTGTATTTCATTGCTTCTCTTTATTCATTTTTTTTCTACCTCTCATCACCAGTACTACTGACTCTATTCTCTAACTTAATATTAATTATAGTTTGTTCCAATGTCCTGAAGCAAAGTGGCAATACATTGTTTTTAACAGGAATATTCTGTCAGTTTTCAACAGATTTAAATAGTGATAGATGAAAGTGTCAGGCAAAACCTGCAGCCAATAAAATAGAGAAAGAGAACAGTTATGTAAAGAAGTGCTCCTCTTCCTGGCATGAAGAGGAAATGGAGAGGAAGTGACGAGATCTTACTACTCAATCGTAACCAATTTCCAGAAACAAGCATCATTCCATTTGGTACTTTCATACTTGCAAAGCTCTGTGGAAGGGATATTTGTTACATGTGCAATCCTTTAGCAGTGGCAAAATTGTAGTAATTCCACAATGCTTCTTTAAAATGTAACCAAAATAAGGACATCACTGTAGATGAAATAACAATTCTTCCAGGTGAAACTCTGAAAATAGGTTTTACCTTTAAACCAGTTTGCTGAATGGATTTAATAGTTTAGAGAAATATGATTATAATTCCCAATAAGAAAGCATTCAACATGTAAACTTGCTATTGAAGTACAAGATACAGAAAAGAAGACTGATCATATGTATACAGAAGGGTGACTTTTCAACAATTATGTATCTAGTTCCCAAATCAAGAAACAAATCATTATCAGAATCCTAGAAGTAGCCGTTTTCCCTGTCCAGTTACAACATATCACAGCCCATGGGTAACCCCTGTCCTAACATCAAACACGATAGTTTCCTTTTGCCTGATTTTGTACATCACACAGTATTTAATATTTCATTTATTATTTATTTTACTATTGCTAATGTTTAATAGTTTTAAACAGTTTTCATTTGAGCAGGTTATTTTTCTTGGACGTAACATGAATGGAATGGAAAATCTCTATGAATGAATAACTCACATAAAAATTTACCAATAATGTGATTAACTTTGATATTTTTAAACAAGCATGTGAGTGATTATGTTGCATAGTTAGAAAATTTTATGTAATTCCAAGAAATCTAATAAATGGAAGGAAAAGAGAACTATTTCACTTATCAATAATATAAATTTATACACAAACACAACAAAATGCTTAATTTAAGCATTTTGTCATTTATTAATTTATTGTCATACTATTAAATTAATCTAAGTAATGTTTGCTTTGAAATAACAATGTGGAAGTTATTAAAAATGAACATGAAGTTCTATATTGTTTTCCAGAATTTTGTAAATAAGAAAAAGATAGATGAAGCCTGAGTTTGATAACACATTATGAGGAAAAGTCCTGGGAGATTTAGGTGATCCAATTACTTGTTCAACTTCTAAAAAGCTAATGTAATCCCAAACTGTAGTAACAGAAATAAAATACCCAAGAAGAGGAATCCTCATATAGTCTGAAACTGTCATATCCTTTCTCGAATATCACATGTTCTTGGTGTACCTTAAAAGAGACATTTCTAAACTAAGTTGTCTGGAGGAGAGCAATTAGTTTCATCCAAATGAGTGGTAAGGGTTTTCTGTAATGAATGGTTGAAGGAACAGAATATTTAGTGGGTAACATGACAGTTGTCTCCAAACATTTTAAAAATTGTCATGTGAACAGCATAGTGGATCTAATATAAACTTTCTTGAGGGTAGAATTTGCAAAAATTAAGTAACACGGAGAAGATTTTGCTAAATATTAAAAAAATAAAATGCAACTAATAATTATAGCTGACCAGCAGCAGAATTGGCTGACTCAGAAGACAATTTCCTACTAGAGTAGAACTTAACCTTCAGGAAAATAATTTTCTCCAAAGAAAGTTCCACGTAACAATTGTAATTTTCAACAACAGAATTTGCTGATTCAAAAAGGCAATGAGTTTCACAGAGGCAAGACCATATTTAGGGTTGTTTCTGCCTATACAGGGCAGTAGAATAGATAGACCTCTAAGGTCTCTTTGAATTTTAAGTTTCAATTATTTTTATATTTCCTAGTCATTGAGTAAATTTCCATATTACCTATTTTTCTTTTAGAAGGGTGATATTATGTGGTTAAATTGTGCAATATGTTTTAAACTTTGGGTACAATGTATCTTCTTAAGTAACTAAACCTATTGAAACATTCTGCACTAGCAATTAGTGAATTGCCAAATATTACCCCTTGTATCAATCAGGATGATCCAAGTTGTGATGCAGTAACCAATGGCCTCCCAATCTCAGTGGCTTTAAAGAATAAAATTTATTACTTTCCCTTACTACATGTGCATAGCAAGTTGCCTGGATCTAATCTCCACCTGGATCTAATCACATCTTCCTCGCCCCTGGGCCCAAGATGGCAGAGGAGCCATCCTCTGCCACATTGCTAGTTATTATGTCAGAGGGAGAAAGAGTGGCAATTGACACACATCTGCTCACATCTCACTGGTTAAAGAACATTTAATAATTAGGAAGTTTAACAAGGGCGGGAGGACCTCTCAACTACACTTCCTCTATTTTGTTATTTTGCTTAATATCAAGCCTACTCCCCAGTAGGATAATTCCTGTTTACATATGCACTGGGAAACACCGCCTTCCCACAATGATTCCTCTGTAGCCTTAAAAGCACTGTGCAGCACATCTATGACACAGTGTTCAAACTATAGCTGAAGTTGGAATGAAAGGTACTAGAACTTTGAAATCCGTATATTTTAGCTCATTTCATTTTCTTTCGGTGTATTAAGTAATGAGAGTTCTTAGTTATTAATTTGGTATTATTCAGTGATTAGAAGTGAACTTTTTCCGGAGAAATTATGAGGTTTACGTACTAATTTCATGCTAATATACACAAATCTTGAAAAGATTGTTTGATCTGTCTCACAAGAAAATGAAGTTGAACAATTGAGCTCTCTCTCTCTCTCTCTCTCACACACACACACACACACACACACACACACACACACACAGACTATGACAAAAAAGCCTCACTGGTTACTGCTGCAGGAACTAAGAAATTAAATAAATTTTCATATATTATGACCCTTCCCTGCCTTCTATTACTGTGATTTTCTATCTGGAAATATAAAACAAAATTTAAAATTCTCCCCAAGGATGTCTATCTTGATTTTACCAAAATTCCATGTTTGGAGGCAACAAACTGGAAGATGTAACTGTGAGTAGGCTATCCCGTTACAACAGCGAAACATTCAACACACTGGGATATTTTAAGTTATCTTCAAAGGAAGGCGGCAGTTATATGTTGAATTTTAATGTTTTCAAGATCATTTCCTGCATGTCTCAAACATCTGCCTGTTTCTCTCCACATTTTTCCTCTCATGTGTTCTTTCCACTCACTCCTGCTCTGGAGGGGACTTCCTCTCTTGTTTAAATCATCTATCATTTTAAATGGAACTGGCTCCAGACTTGTCCTGACAGATTCCCACAAAGCTATAACCATTGATAAAAAGCCGTTCAGACAGTTTCTATACTCAACAAATCTGTGTGGAGGGTCCCCATGTGTCAAGGTGGAGACAAGGTGAAGTGATCTGGCCTCCAAAAACAGTCCTATAGGAGAGATTGAAAACAAACATGCATTAATAATGGAGTACCTCATAAATGTAAGAATGTTTCCCATCTTCATTATTTCATTTTCCTCAAGTATTTAAACACACTTAGTCCCAAATGGAAAAACCACTTAACACTAGTTCCCAAATATCTCTGTCCTAGAACTAATGCTGACTATCTCACCTAAGATTCCCAGTGGGGGCTTGTTACAAATATAGCTCTTGGGGTCTTTATCAGATAATTCAGATGTATGAGTCTGGAATGACTCCCTGAGAATCTAGTTTTCCCAAAGCTCCCCAAGTGATTCCTCTACACAAGCAAGTTTTGGAACTCCTGCCTTAGCATAGGAGTTCATATATGAGTCCATATAGTATAGTAAGATGGCCTCTCACATGAAAACAACTACACAACAGGATAAAACAGGCAATGAAGAACATTTTCATGAAATTCAGAAGAGCATACCAGTGTATTCCCATAAGCCAAAGTATCAGAGATAATCTAGGTCTAAGTAAAAATAAAAATTTTGTGAGTAACTTGTGGATATGAGAAAAATATTGTTTCTTAACATGAAGTGGTTAATATGGAGCAACACCTTACTTAAGTTGTAGTGATATGAATGACAGATTAGGAATATACAGAAGAGCTAAACTACTAACTAAAATGAATTGTTACCAGAGTAATATTAAATGGATAAATAGTTTATGTAAAACAAATTTTAGAGTATTACACAATGTAGGCGGGATAAAATATATGTAATCCTAAATCTATACAAAAGCTAAGAAAATGGGAATTGCTAAAGGATAATTTATCTTTCCCCAATGTTAGGAGGCTCATCTAGAAACGAAAGTACCCTGAATAAAAAATGGATAAATAAGAAAAACAAGAAGAATCAAGTTTGAGAAAGAGGCATTTGGGAGAGCTAAAAAGATTATACAATGAAGTTAAGGAAGTGATAAATCAATCAATATACATCAGCGGCTGGTAAGGAAAGGGAGATTGTGCAAGAGTTGGAAGTACGTGCTAAGGCATTTCTCAATTACCAGAGGAACTGATATGAAATTTTATTGAGCAAAAAGATGTACAGAATGCACATCTCATACATAACCACACAGCTAAGTCTCGTGCCGTGGCTTATTCCCAGAGCTGAATATGGGAACTCAACTAGCAAAGTGGGGTTTGGGAGAGGATCATTTAAATTCTATTGTATGTCCAGATCCCATGCCCTGGGAATATAGCATCCATCCACAAAGAAAAGAATTGCAAATATTACATTCAAACCAGCTGATGGTGCAGAACTGAAAGGCATCAGACAAAGAAGAAATACAATAAACTCCATCAACTCATAAATAAACTAGGAGAGTCTATACAGTTCCAATAAATCTGTAAAGCCATGGAGTTAATGTTTAGGTTGAAATCAGCTGAGCTATATGATATCACAAAAGGCTATCACATGAAAAAAATGTGTATATTAATTCATCAAAATCAGAAACACAGAGTAAAAAGAAAAAAGACACAATGCACAATTTATAAAATTCAAAGCAGCCAAGTAATTGAGGGTTTAGTGAGACCTACAGTTGCAATGTTTTGCATAGTCCTTGAAGTAGAACATAATATTCTAGAACATATCAAATGCTCTCCAAGTATAAGAACACAGATTAACACTGTAAGCAGGTTTGAGAATTAAATCTGGCTTTGGAAAATTATGGACAGTTTGGGTCATCTCGTTAGGGGATTGGTCACAGTCCATTATGTGACATTTGACACTAACTGTTTTTAAGCACAGGCCTGCTTCTTCTATTATTAATTTCTACCTAAGGGCGAATGCCAAGAGAACTTACTTTAGTTTCTGCCTCCTGCTGCCATTTCAACTGTCAGGAACAGCAGGAGTCAAAAAATGAAAGGCACCACCTTAAAGAGAGACTGTGCCACAGTGTCATTTTTAAAACTGACAGCTTTGTGCAGTCCCAAATCTTAAGGAAATGGGGTTGTCACTTGTGCCTCCCATTGCCATTTTGACAAAGGAAGACATTCTCCCCCATCCAAAGGCAACAGTAATTTCAAAATGGCAAGTAGAGACATGTTTGCAAGTGGCAGGTGGGAACTTCTTTGCCCCAATGGCTAAACTATTGTGGGACAGGAAGCAGCTTAGAGTCTGTTCATGCAACAAAAAACAAAAACAAAAACAAAAACGAAAAAAAAACAAAACAAAAAAAGAGGAGGAGAAATAAATTTTTTGTCTGACTTTTAATGTAATAAAGACAGGCTAATTTACCGTGTGAGATAGCCATAATAAGCCAAGACAATTTTGGTTAAATTTACCAAAAATAATAAAGAGAAAATATATTAGCTGGGTAATTTGTAGAAAACATAATTAGGAAAAGATAGCTCTGAAGGAGTCGAGCTGCTGAAATAAACAGAGTGGGAACCGCTTCAAGGCTAATTGTTAAAACAGGATATATTTTTATTAAAAAAAAATTATTTTCAAATATCAAAATTCAATGTTTAAAAAGGGCCAAAGGGATTCTGGAATCGTTTCTTTCCTTCAAGTGTAGTTGATATGAAAGAGGTAAAGAAGTAGAATAGTTGTGATCATGAGGCAAAAGTGTTGTGGGATAATTGTACTAATTGAAAGGAAAACCAAGGTAGATATACATCCTTTTTCCCTTCAGACAACTATTGTCACAAAACATAAGCATTTTTAAGGAATACAAATTACCATAATTACTGGCCTTATTTTATAATAAAAGATACATTGAGTTCAGTTCTGTCATCTTCATATGAGAATGGACAGTATTTTCACATGTGAGAAAACTGCAGTGAAAACTCTGGGTACTGTGTATGGCTGCACTGCTTTGGCATTCAACTGCAAACAAGGGGGATGGAGCCTGGGATAGAGAGAAACAGGGCCGAGGAGAGATGTCAGCTTCCTCAAACATCTGTGTCCACGTTGCTACATTCCACTGGGATGTATAGACCCAAACCCATTTCAGAACTACACACCAGAGTGTATCCATGGGACAAAATATGTCATTCACGAGTGAAATGTATGGGAAGCCCAATTTGATTAGATCAGATGGAAAGATGGCCAAGGTAGCCTGGTCACCCACCCTCCAAATGTAATATGGAGTCAGATTATAAGAGGAAAATCACCATCACCAACTGTTGTAACTAGATGGCACAGAGCCATCCTTTCCCACAAGAAGTGTATTCTAACCTGAGTCGAGCAACAACACCATGCAGAGAGCTGCCAAAGGTTATCTTCAAAACTGCATGAAGTCGGCGAATGTTCACTTCCACTGAGCCAGTATTAGGATCTGCTTTGAAAGGATGAGCTGAGCATCACTCAGTAACTCCAGTCACAGTTTGTAAGGACCAGAGTGGTATATGAGGTTACCCGGGACAATTTTCTGGGCACTCTTCTTCTACCATCTTCTTTTCCAATCCGAGGAACCCCAAACCACCTTCATTCAGAGCAGCCAAGTAATTCAGGATTTAATTGTTATTTTCCTGTCACTGCATGGAGAAACAGATTATATTCTGCTTCTTTAGGAGCTTTCTGCGTCTATGAGTAGCCTAATTTCTGGCTTTTTAGCATGTGAAATAATAGCTACTCTTCTGACAGCAGCTGCCTTAAAGGTGTTGATCACAGCCTGCGTGCTAAATTAACTCTCCTATGCCACAATGCTATGAATGCACATTAGTAAATCTTAAATTATTTATGGCCTTTGAGTGAGAAATATCAAAAACAGGCCTTTCAAAAGTCTACCATTTGCTAATAGAATAACTTTGGAAAAACCAACTAATATCTTTCACCCCAACATGAGGAAAAGCCAAACCTCAAAGAATGGGAAAACTAAGCTATATAAAGTTCTTGGCACTTAAGCACACAATAGATAGCTACTTAATATGCCTTCACTGAAAATTCTTGATAGGAAGAAACATAATAAATTAGGCCTGAGGAGAATGTGTCTCTTCCTATGGGACGTGGCTACAAAAATTCACTAGTAAAACTGATTGTTTTTTATGTTTTAATTCATTTTTGCGTAAAGCAACTGGGTGAGTGTCCCTGGTGCCCATGTTCACCTGAGATCGAAATAAATCAAACTGATGACCCCTGACGCCCATCCTCAGTCCCTAAGTTCTGGGCTGCCCTCACCCAGATACCAAGTTTGGGCTCTTGCAAGAGTAAGGAGTGAATGAGGACTCCTGTGTGTCCAGGATGTGCCTGTTTCAATCTCCCCTCCTCCCTTCCCACTTGCCTGCTTTGTGGACTGCCCTTTCATGACCTACAAACAGCATGCGGTCTTGGGCTTTTGAGAAATCTCATTGCTTTGACTTTCTACTCCTTTCGACCTCTACCTTCTTGACCCACCTTCTTTTCAACCCAGCCCCAGGTTTAATTCTGAACTTTGAGCTTGCTCTCTGAGTCCAGTTTTCAGGTCAGCTCCAGCGAATGCTCAGGGTTGGTTGACAATTTAACATGAGATGGGTGTGTTTGTGTCATGATTCTTAAAAGACTTAGATATACATTACACAGGGTATTTGAGCAGGTTTTACAATGAGGGGGACTTGTTCAATCACGGCTACATCATGCATTGTATGCCTGCTATTTGACAAGTGGCAATCAATTCTGTGTTCCTTTTTGGCTAGTTGCTACATCCACCCTCTATTTTGGAGCTTCTAAATAATATGTTCATTCCTTACTTTTTGACTCCTACCATAAATGTAGCAAATCATCCTTTTTATTCTTGCTATTTTTCTGTGAAGAAAAATACAGTATCACTTTTTATTGTTTTTCTAATCTTCTTATTTAGATGATCTAGAAAGTGATACACAGTGATTTTCAGTGTTTCTATTTCTTCCAGCCTCTTGAAATTGCATTGTTAGTGGTTACCCATGCCATTTTCATTGTTCTTATCCTCATTTTCTGTATTCCATGCCAGGCCATATATGTTGAATAAATACAAGGGGTGAAACAAGTAACCAGAACTAGAGCAAACATAGCACAAGTTTAAGGAGTACCAGAGGATGGATGATTTCCGTCCCAAAGCAATTCATCCTAAGGACAAGAGACACACCTGTCTGCCCATCAAAAATTGTAGGTGAGCAGCATATTCAAGTTCCAGGTGGGCAGCAATGCCAAAAACCACATTAGATTCAGAAAACAAAGGAGGTCGAGTCCAAGCATTATTAGATAACAGAGCTTACACAGAGTTAACAAGTTGTTCCACAGTGGGTTAAACGCCGACATCTGAGGATTAGCTATAGGAAACATGCAATGATCTACAGCCTGGACGAAGGGTGCTTCGCACTATCTTTTGCCAAGAGCAGGAACCCATTTCTGAGACTATTTGTGGAGGCAAAAATTAACTGGAGCAGGGAGTCAGAAGGTGGGAAATAATGACCGATCCTGACACCACCACAGAAGATGCTAAAGAATTTTGACCATCAATTCTATCTTAAAATTCTTCTTTCCTTTTTTTTCAAGACATGCTAATTTTCCTCTAACTTTTTTATTGTTCAATGTCTAGATTCTTTGAAAAATGTCTTCTTTTTCTGAACACTAAATTTAGATCAGACTTTGGTTCTTAGGTAGGTAGGTAGATAGATAGATAGATAGATAGATAGATAGATAGATAGATAGATAGATAGATATAGATAAATACATACAGATATAGAAGACAAACTGCATACAGAGTTAAGCATGTTGTTCCACAGGGGGTTAAACGTTTACATATATATGTGCATGTGTATGTATGTGTGCCTGTCTGTATGTATATATAGATATATAACATGTATAAAATATGTATTTGTGTCTATACATATTTTATATACACATGCACTATAATGTGTATATTGTATATGTGTAGGTGTATGGGTCTTGGTACACGGGGGTGTATTTTTACTTTACAACATGTTATCTAATTATTATAAAACTATGACATATTAAGGTAGATAAATTGAGAGATAGGATAATTTTGTCATAATCTTACCATGACGGCATAGTCCTACATCATAGCAACTGAATGACTAGATCCAGTTTTGATCACCTACAATACCTCAAATTTAACATATCTGATACTAAACTCATCATCTTCAAAATCAACTTAATTAAGTTTTTTAAAAGAGGGTCGCAGAGGGACATTTATTGAACCCTATAACTGAAAATCTCACCGTGCACAACTGCATACAGATGCACATATGATGTGACTGAACATTCCTCTTTCCTTCACTGGGCTCTGTTTTCTTACATGATGGCTCCCTTCTCACTCAGGCTCTCACCTCACTGCATCCTCAGATGCTCCACAGTTACATCTTTCCAGGTTACCCCAATAGGAAGACAAAATTTTTTTCCCAGTAGATCCAATTAAAGGCCAGAAATTCAATGACATTTTCCTATTTTGGTTTAAATGTTCATCTTCAAAGAAATTATGGCAGCCAGACGAATATTGACTACTCAGTTGTGCACCACAGGGCCCTGAAAGATGAACCCAGATGATGCATGAGAGTTGTTCCCCAAAAAAGTGAAATGCCATTCCTAGATGTGGGAAATGAATACTGGACAAAGAAAAGAGATTTACTTCTAAAATTGTTTCTTCTTTTACTGTCTATGTAATCATATAACATTTTCTTGGCTAACTTTTCTAAAATAGGCTCTCTTTTAATTGCTTATCTTCACACATTTCCTTCATATAACATAATATTTGTAATTTTAAAAATTAGTTTTCACTCATTGATTATCTGCTAAAACACTAAAAGCAAGCTCCATGAGGGCAGAAACCTTACCAGTCTTTTTTTTTTTTTTTAATCTCAAGTGACTAGCACAATACCTAGTATATTTTTTAATTCAATATATTTAAAAATCAAATATATATATATATTTAATTAAAGTTTATCGGGTGACAATTGTTAGTAAAGTTAAATAGATTTCAGGTGTACAATTCTGTATTACATCATCTATAAATCCCATTGTTTGTTCACCACCCAGAGTCAGTTCTCCTTCCATCACCATATATTTGATCCCCTTTACCCTCATCTATCACCCTCCTCCCCCTTACCCTCTGGTAACCACTAAACTATTGTCTGTGTCTATGAGTTTTTGTTTCTCATTTGTTTGTCTTGTTCCTTTGTTGTTTTTGGTTTATATACCACATATCAGTAAAATCATATGGTTCTCTGCTTTTTCTGCCTGACTTATTTCACTTAGCATTATAACCTCAAGATCCATCCATGTTGTCATAAATGGTCTTATTTCATCTTTTCTTACCACTGAATAGTATTCCATTGTGTCTATATACCACATCTTCTTTATCCATTCATCTATTGAAGGCCATTTTTGTTGTTTCCATGTCTTGGCCACCGTAAATAAAGCTGCAATGAACATTGGAGCACATGTGTCTTTATGCATAAATGTTTTCACATTTTTTGGGTAGATACCCAGGAGAGGGATTGCTGGGTCATACGGTAATTCTATTTGTAGTTTTTTGAGGAAACTCCACACTGCCTTCTATAGTGGCTGCACCAGTCTGCATTCCCACCGACAGTGTATGAGGGTTCCTTTTTCTCCTCAGCCTCTCCAATACTTGTTACTATTTGTCTTGTTGATGATAGCCATTCTGACTGGGGTGAGGTGATATCTCATTGTGGTTTTGATTTGCATTTCTCTGATGAGTAGTGATGTTGAGCATTTTTTCATATGACTATTTGCCATTTGTATGTCCTCTTTGGAGAAATGTCTCTTCAGGTCCTCTGCCCATTTTTCAATTGGGTTGTTTGTTTTTTTGTTGTTGAGTTGCATGAGTTCCTTGTGTATTTTGGATGTTAGCCTCTTATCAGAGGTGCTGTTTGCAAAATCTCCCATTCAGTTGGTTGCCTCTTTCTTTTGTCGATGATTTCTTTTGCTGTGCAGAAGCTTTTAAGTTTGATATAGTTCCATTCATTTATTTTAGCTTTTACTTCCCTTGCCTTTGGAGTCAAATTCATAAATTGCTCTTTGAACCCAGGGTCCATAAGTTTAGTACCTATGTTTTCTTCTATGCAGTTTATTGTTTCAGGTCTTATGCTCATGTCTTTGATCCATTTTGATTTAATTTTGGTACATGGTGACAGATAGCAGTCCAGTTTCATGCTTTTGCATGTAGCTTTCCAATTCTCCCAACGCCATTTATTGAAGAGGCTGTCTTTTCTCCATTGTATGTTTTTTGCTCCTTTGTCAAAATTATCTGTCCATACTTATGTGGTTTTATTTCTGAATTCTCAATTCTATTCCATTGGTCTACGTGTCTGGTTTTCTGCCAATTACATGCTGTTTTGATTATTGTTGCCCTGTAGTACAAGCTAAAGTCAGGGATTGTAATACCTCCAGCATTGTTCTTTTTTCCTTAGATTGCTTTGGCTATTCAGGGTCTTTTGTGGTTCCAAACAAATCTGATGACTTTTGTTCTATTTCTTTAAAAAATGCCTTTGGGATTTTGATGGGGATTACATTAAATCTGTATATTGTTTTGGGTAATATGGCCATTTTAACTATGTTGATTCTTCCAATCCATGAGCATGGAATGTCTTTCCATTTCTTTGTGACAAATATATTTTTTAAATAAAAGAAGTGCACACAGTGCATACGAAAAATATCTAGCAATACGTATTTTGGATGGTCAACAGATATCAGTATGGTAAAATTCTGGGTAATTTATATATATATATATATATATATATATATATATATATATATATATATATATATGCTATTTTCTTTGTTTCCGAAATGTCTAAGCACATTATAATGTTTAGAGGTTTGTTTGTTTTTTCATAAACAACATCCCATTTAAACACGTGTGTTAAAATTGTAAAAAGTCATGCAACTTTGCAGAATTTCCAGCAAGCAGGTGCATTCCAGGGGCAGGTATAGTTTCCAGGCAATGATAGGAATGGCCTGGATTAGGTGGGGCCAGAAGATCTAGAAATTGAAAAAGAGATTCCATCAACAGCTCCCATCCCATTTTAACTAACGCCTTTGTTATTCTACCAAAATTCAAAGTATCTACCAAAAACCATATCTCACTCATATAATTTGGTTCATTCTTTGTATATATCCTTCCTTGAAGGTATATTCCATGCTTCATTTTTATAAACATGTGATGCAGACAGCCCACAGAGCATATAAAATAGGTGATGTGGCAAAGGAGAAACAGCAGAACCTTTACAAACAAATACTATGAAAGGGCAAGTAGGCTTTGGCATCAGAGAAATGTGGTTTGACTTATGGGTCCCTGCACAAGCCACTGGACTTCATATTTACAAGTAGGGGACACTGAGTATGTATCGCATGTGGAGAGTTGTATGAGAGCTGGGATCATCAGTCATCTTCGAATATTCTCTTTCCCTTTTCTTCATGCTTACCAGTTACAAATGTCTGAAAATGTGTCCTTTTTACTGTATCCTTAAGTGACTTTCTTTTCACATCTATATCATCCTTACCTTATCCTGTCTTAATTGCCTCAATAAATCCATTTTGGGGCTACCCTACTTGTCCTTATATTTAAGTCCTTACCAAGACTTTCCCATTGTGATATGGTACTCAATCACTTAATCTGGTACAACAGTGAACTGGGGAGAACAGGAGAGCCTGAAATGACCTCTATCAAAGTGAATGTCAGATGCTTACAGAGACCACCAAATCGAGTCAAATTTCTTTTTTTTTAGACAAATAAGTTTAACACAAGCTTCATCATTTTTCTAGAGGTTTGATCTCACAATGACAAGTGTTGGATGTTAAAGAAAAGATTCTTAAGAATCACTTTTTAAAATATACAGTAAGTGGTTACATTGCAGAGATAACAAAAATACAACCAAAAAACAAATTTAAAAAAATAAAAGTAAATGAATTACTTTGTACAGGGATATATTTTCCAGTGACACCATCATACATTTTAAAAAGTGCTTTGTCTCCAGTAACTTGGATGGAATTAAAGACTATCAGCTCTAAAACTTATGTGCCTGATAATGTATCTCAGATAATTTAGATGGAATTAAAGACAATCTGGTCTAAAAACTGTGTGGTTTTATGATAAAAACTGTGTGAGATACTTGTAGTGTAAAATACATGAGAAGAGTTTGAATAAATTGTTTCATTGAAATTGAGAAAATAAAAAATGTATTAATTTAATGAATTAAATTATCATTTTATATAATACATGTTTATAAAAACTTATCATATGACAAATGTCAATAAATTAAATATTTTAAGTGGCCTTTGACTATCTCTGCTACATCTCACAGAGAGGCAGTAGAAAAGAAGAGCAAGCATCAATTCTTAAGATCCTCCCTATGAGTCCACACTCTATCACTTACAACCTCTCTGACCCTGGTCATATTTCTTAACTTTTCTATGCCTTAATTTTCCCCTTGGTGAAACAGGGATATAGATCTTACCTTGTAAGTTTATTCTAAGAACTCAATGAACTAACTCCTCTATATGGCAGCTAGTATGACTCTATACAAACTTACAGAGCATTTCTTGTCTAGTCTACTCTTTTGGCACTTACATACCAACTTGATATTTAGTGGCATATTCATTTATTTTGTCATTGTCCTGGTGAACTAGAAGCAAAAGAGAACAGAACTCATGTCATACATTTTCAGATCACCATCACACTACAAAGTTTCCATGTACAATGAAGACACTCAACAATACAGTTAATTCATGAAATCTGACTCCTCACCAGGCACCGCAGCATTCTAGGAGTCATGTGTCCCACGGAGTTTATAAATGCATCAAATCAATTATTTTACTAAACATGTCAGACAGCGTGTTGCTACAAACTTGCAAATCACACAGAGAGACTCTCAGGCACTATAATTTTTCCTGCAGCTATCTTTATCTGACTTAAATAAAATTGCGCCTGTCCAGTTGAATCTAAGTGTTGATATTTGTAATGTGTGAATACTCCTAGTCTGTCTCTTTTAACAATATTTGCGTCTTCCCAGAAAGGCCACATAGGCTAAGGGTATGGAGTGGGTTTTTGTTCTTCACATGTATTACCTTTAATCGGAGACTCCATCATCTGATATCCAGCCAATAACCAGGTCAAAGGGCAGACAAACTCATGGGAATGCAAAGTATAAGCAATTCGCAATCTACATGCTGTGGTTTTCAGTCACTAAGAATTGTCCAATTCCCAAAAGCCTTCCCTATTCTCTCTGTCAATCTCCCCTTTGCTCAGTTCCATTGCCTGGAATACAGCAAATAGAAATTTATTTGTATTAACAATCACCTAGAAATATAAGTAGTCTGTTAAATTCAAATATCCTAGAGAGATATGCTGATGGGAGAAGAGAGGGAGGCAAGTAACAAATTACTTATAAGCAAGTAATTCTGATTGAAAAACTTTCTCCCCCCAGAGGAAGTAACTCCCCCAGGAATAAGAAAAAGGGGGATGTCCTGAGAGGAAGTGAACTAATGAGGATGTTTCAGGAACATCCATGAGAAGTGAGCAAGGCAAAATAATAGACTTCACCAGTCACTATTATGACACAAATATTATATAGCAAAAAAGACATTTGTAATTGCATTAGAGAGTTTTACTTGATTTTACAAGATTTTAGTTTTACTAGAGTTGCTAGATGCATAAATGATATTAAACACCTTTGAGTTTTCTCAATAGATGACAATCATAATTACAGTACAATGAGTTTACGGATATAGAATAATTACCTATCGGAAGAGGCTAGTATTGTGCCCAGAGAAGCTAAATAGAAGTTAATTAATTGGAGTAACAGAATTAAATGGAGTAACAGAATTTTTTTGCCACAGGGGTCACTGGGAGGACTGAATGAGCTAATATATACAACAAGAGCTTTAGAAAAGGTAAAGCACCAGAGTGATATTCATTATTATTGCTACTAGCAGGAGAACTATGTCTGGTCAGTTGACAAGTATCTGCGTCTCCAAACTGAGCTAGAAGGTGGCTGTAGTCGGTTGTCAGTGTCATAGAAAAGTTCCCTTCCTGGGAATCAAGAACCCTGAGTGTGATGTTAGCTCTGACACTTCCTACCTCTGTGACGAGGTCACAACATAACCAACCCTTGCTTTAAACTTTTATGAAACAGCAATAGTTATGATATTTAAGCAAACTTATGAAGATGAAAGTCCTTTTAAAATTGCAGGGTGGAAGCAGGTCAGAGATAAAGCTGTAGCTGAGTTGGATTCTCAGCTCTGAAGCCCAACAAATTGCTTCACTTGTGTTTTTCATCCCCGCAAGATCAATACCTCAGGTTCATTGTGAAGATGAAGTGAGGCCTTCCATCAGCACTTCTCAAAGGTTTCAGACAAGTCCCTCTCAGAGCAGAGGAAACTGACCTGTATGGCCACAGGAATCAACTGGGCATATGGAAAGGGTCACAAAAGCATGACATTTCTGAGGTTTTTAAATTAAATGTTACTATTTTATGTAAACATGCTTTCTCCTGCAGAATATGAGTGTTTATTTTAATTAAAAAAAATTTTTTCTCCCCAACCTGTCAATAATATAAATTTTCTAGGATGAAATACTGTATTTACCCACGGATTTAGGATAATCCAGTGAAGCCAGTTGGAGAAACAGAATATTGTAGAAAGACTTAATAGAGCATGGATTATGGTAGTTATGTCATCAGTTTGTTCCTTCTACATGGCAGCCACACTGTCCCTATCTGAGGTTTCCTGGCTCATCAACCAACTGTACCTCCTCCTTGTCTCCCCTCCCAGGGAGGAGGCAACCCCAGAGCTCTCTGCAACACACATAATCCACCCCTGACAGCAGGTTCTTTCCTAACCTAACCTCCTTCCAGAAAAGTGTGTTGTTTCCCTCTGAACATTTTATGGTTATATAGAATGCATCAGAATTGTTTGTTTGTTTGTTTGTTTCTTAAATTTATTGGGGTGACAATTGGTAGTGAAATTACATAGATTTCAGGTGTACAATTCTGTATTACATCATCCATAAATCCCATTGTGTGTTCACCACCCAGTCAGTTCTCCTTCCATCACCATATATTTGATCCCCCTTACCCTCATCTCCCAGCCCCCAACCCCCTTACCCTCTGGTAACCACTCAACTATTTTCTGTGTCTATGAGTTTTTGTTTCTCATTTGTTTTTCTTGTTCTTTTGTTGTTTTTGGTTTATATACCACATATCAGTGAAATCATATGGTTCTCTGCTTTTTCTGTTTGACTTATTTCACTTAGCACTGTACTCTCAAGATCCATCCATGTTGTCATAAATGGTCCTATATCATCTTTTCTTGCCACCGAATAGTATTCCATTGTGTCTATATACCACAACTTCTTTATCCATTCATCTATCAAAGGACATTTTGGTTGTTTCCATGTCTTGGCCACCATAAATAAAGCTTCAATGAACATTGGAGCACACGTGTCTTTATGTATAAACGTTTTCAGATTTTTTAGGTAGATACCCAGGAGAGGGATTGCTGGGTCATATGGTAATTCTATTTGTAATTTTTTGAGGAAACTCCACACTGCCATCCATAACGGGTGTACCAGTCTGCATTCCCACCAACAAAAAAGTGTATGAGGGTTCCTTTTTCTCCACATCCTCTCCAACAGTTGTTACTATTTGTCTTGTTGATGATAGCCATTCTGACTGGGGTGAGGTGATATCTAATTGTGGTTTTTATTTGCAATTCTCTGATGATTAGTGATGTTGAGCATTTTTTCATATGTCTATTGGCCATTTGTATGTCCTCTTTGGAGAAACGTCTCTTCAGGTCGCCTGCCCATTTTTCAATTGGGTTGTTTGTTTTTTTGTTGTTGAGTTTCATGAGTTCCTTGTATATTTTGGATATTAGCCCCTTATCAGAGGCACTGTTGGCAAAAATCTTCTCCCATTCAGTTTGTTGCCTCTTTCTTTTGTCGATGGTTTCTTTTGCTGTGCAGAAGCTTTTAAGTTTCGTATAGTCCCATTCGTTTATTTTAGCTTTTACTTCCAATGCCTTTGGAGTCAAATTCATCAAATGCTCTTTGAACCCAAGGTCCATAAGTTTAGTACCTATGTTTTCTTCTATGCAGTTTACAGAATTGTTTTAAACTCAAATTATGGGGTGGTTAACTCACAGATTATTTTGAATAGTAGCAGAGCATTCAATCTTGCATAGCTATATCCCAAATTATGTAATCTAAGAATGCAAAACTGATTGGTTGTCTTAAGTAATTGTACAAATTACTGTCATCCTGTGTGTTTATAGATGTTTCTGTCTGGATCTGGGCTCCAGTGTAGTATATACGTATAGGCTATTTTCAACTTGCAAATTAAATCTATAGAAACACTTAGTTAATGCTGTCATTCTGCATTTTAGTGACCCATTTTTTTATGTCTTAGCTGTAGCATTAAAACTGTATATTTCTTGAATGCAGCCTCCATGTCTTGTTCAACTTTGCATCCTGCCTATCACTTGGCAAGCAGCCTTGTCCATAACAGGAGCTTGAAAAAGCTTTGCTCAATGCATGAATTATGGATCTTTCCATAAATGCCCTTTGAGATTTAATGACTAACTTTCTCTCACACACCACTTTATGGACACTATAATTTAACCTGTGACTGTAGCCTTCCTTCATCACAAAAATTTTGGAATCAAACCAAATTTGTTTTTCTGAAGTATTGTGATTTATTGGGATTCTTTATGTCTGGGTCATTCAAGTTAAAAAGTCTATATATTACAATTGGTAGAATCTTCTCTAATGAAAAGAAGTTTTCACAGGCGCTCTAAGAATTTTCAGATTTTCTATTTAAAAATATCAGTAAATGGTTTCAACTAAACACATTTTAAAAATCAATTATCTTATGTAACTAAATCTAGCATGTTCCCACAGGATTCAAGTCAATTCATGTTCTGCTCTATGACTTTTCATTATTCCGATGTTTTGTGTGGTAACAGTGTGACTCCTTATTAGCAACCTACAGACAGTTCAGGATTTTTGTTCTTATTGGCCCTGACTGATGAAATTTGGCTTCATTATTTAAACATCAGGCATCTATGTTATTTTGTTCATGATACAATTTTTTATCTTCCTATTATTCTTTAAAACTCAAGTAATGTCTTCATCTTGGTTCCCTTCTTTGCTGACTGATCCTAATTTGTCAGTTATTTTTATGGAAATAAGTGTGATTTGTGTCTCTCTCTTGAATGTTATGCCTTGTAACCAGAAAATGTCTTTTATTTTTAAATATTCTATCAAAATATTTCATGCTATTTAATAACTCTATTTTAAACAAAAAAGATATTAATAAGTAGGTACTCTGTATTATATTATACCATATTTCAAGTAGATATTGTCCTCACCTTCCAAAGGCCAGGAGTCAATTTTTTGGATCTCCTAAAGGCAAAATGACTACATAATACTGCCATTTCTTTTTAGAGATACCCACCAAAAACAAAACAAACCAAAAAATTCTAAACAAGTATAAATCCCCAATTTGGACATAAAACTCCCATCCTTGCTGCTCTCTATATACTTCTTTGGCTATGTATTTGCCAGCTCTCCTTCCTAGTAATACTAAAATGCAATTATTACGTTATCAGTTTATAAAAGAGTGCTACCTTATTGCTTTAATCTACATGACCAGTAGGTTTACAAAGTATTACTATTATAGCTACTATGTCCAGAGTTACAAATATTTTCTGGTTATTATAAATAATCAGAGGCGTCTTTCTAAGTCTTGTTTAAAAGGAGATCATTCAACCATTGACCTCAGTGGAGGCCATTGATATTCACTTGATGAAATTGAGTCTGATTCTGTGCACAGTGATTCTATGAATGTGAGTTTGGATTCGAAATTTATTCAGAGTGCATATTATTGCAAACTGGAAAAGGTGCAAAGATCTGAGGAGAAAAAATAATGTGAGGGTAATTAAATTAGACAACAAAATGATTATGATGTAAGGTTGTGATGAAACCACACTCCCTCTATTTGCTTCACTTGTGCATTTTCTTATAGAATTAGTTATCTTACAAATTATGTAGTATGCATCGTGAGGATGTTTATTTTTATTTTGAATGAAAAAATATTAAGCAAATTTGGGACTATCGAGTATGAGTGACAATTTAGCTGATAGTAGATGACATGAATATACAGAAGGAAGAGACTTTCTGGGAGAGGAAGATTGGAAGTCCTGTTATGAGAAAGGACTCTGAGTGTCATGTGCCTGATTGAACAAGAATGAGCAACATGGATGATCTACACTTGCCTCCACCAAGTTTGAAATCCAGTCACAGGAATGTTTTAAGTAAGTAAAAGGGTGTATGGTAGGTGAGGGAGCGGTTGCACTGGGAGAGTACAGAAGGGTAGAGGAATCAGACACCTGGAAGGCAAAGCAAAATGTTTGAACACAGCCTAGGATAAAAAGGGGGCCCAGAAAAGCATGCGTAGACTGGCAGAGTAGAAAAGTTTTAGAACTTGAAGGTCCTGTCCAAAGGGAGTAGAAAGTTAGGAATTTAGGCAACATTGTGGAAGGTTTGGTAGATACTGAGCTGCAAGTCAGAAAGGACTAAGCTTACTTAGAGGCCACAGAGACTGAGCAATGCCTTAAAAGATTTGGGTCCAAAGAGTACCATGTTTCCCTGAAAATAAGACCTGGTCTTATATTAATTTTTGCTCCAAAAGACAAATTAGGGTTTATGTTCAGGAGATGTCACCCTGAAAAATCGTGCTAGGGCTTATTTACCAGTTAGGTCTTATTTTCGGGGAAACACGGTAGTCATTTTTGTCTAGCAATGTGAAATAAAAACAAAAGTCTACAGAGACTGGGAAACTGAACAACTAGGAGGACCCTGAAAAATCATTACAATTGATGTTGAAATAACTAAAGATACAGAAGAAATGTAGATTGTGATCCAAGTCCTGCAATGATGACATAAAGTGGAAATTGGTGAATTAATTCTACTAAATTTTCATTTTAGAGCTTATTGAAAACCAGATTTCGTATGTGAATCTTACATAAGTTGCATTTTAAAGAAATCAGCTCAAAGGATAGAGCTTTTTGAAAGACAACCAAACGACATCAAGCCAGTAAGCACATCACCTCTTTTCTGCTTGGGAGATACTCTCCGGTTATTGTGATGGTTTCCAGTTCACCCAGGAAGGAGACATGCTGGGACATGGAAAGCCATGAACAGAACTCTCTGAGCATCTTAGTCCCCAGTCAGGCTTGCCATACTCATATTCACCTATTATGGTTGCAAATTACTTCGATAAGCCAAATTACCCAAATCTAACTTCCAGGTTACAGGTACAATCTCGTATATACTCCCAGTGCCATATGGCTGTGTTAGACAGGATTATACAGTAATGAGCAGGCAACCTGCATGCACCATCACATTATAGTTACATTTTAATGGCTATGATATGGAAACAGACAATCATTTATCTTCTGCACCACATAGCCTGGGGAACTGAGTGCAGCAGGATGAGCTGAGATCTATCACCACAGGTTTAAACAAAACGGGAAGGCCTGGAGGGAGATACCGGGGTATATAGCTCTGATGGAATTTGATCCTAGCAATAAAGAATTCTTGATGAGCTTCTGGTAAGGGAATTTAAGAGAGACATTAAATCTTGAGCTCTTCAAGATTACAAATTTTTACTATAATACTGGAAGAAGACAGCCATCCTCAGGTAAAACAGACAAATTTTCTAAATGAGTCTTAAGTGTCCAATTATTTCTTTATTCAGAACTAATATTTGTAACACTGTGTCCTATCTCCAGTTCCATCCTGGTCATCATTTTATTCACTATCTTTAAATGGGGACAGAAGACAAGCAACAAATTCTAAGATCATATAAAATAGGACAAGTTTTTTAAATGTACTGAGCAAAAGTCAAAAAGCAAAAACCAAAACAAAACAAAAACCTAAAGGCTAAAATAATGAGCTTAATAACATAGAATATTTCATTTGGGGATAGAAATAACATATTAGTACCAGATGCATCATTTATGGTTTTTAACAGGCCACAGCTGCCTTTCTGAAGGGCGTCCCGCCTATTATCCAGCCTGCAGTTGTGTTTTGTACACAATAAAGCACCAATTGGACACAGAAGAATCAAAGGTGAGCACCTGATTCAAGGGCCCTCTCCACAGATTGTTCAATGAGTGATGGGGGGCGGGGAAGGAAATGACAGGATCAGATTGTAACGCTTTTCAGAATATCACACGATAATTTTCACATGACAATTTTCAAGAAAAGCGAAAACTGAAGCAAAGCTAGAGGAACCACACAAAAGAAGAAATTACATTCTTTAAAAAGAAGAAGCTGTAAAGTAGAAAATTATTAAGAATACGAAAGCGCTCTGCATCCAGGTCAGGTACACGGCTGCTGCTACCATTGTTGCAGCTGTGATGGGGACCCTGGGCCCTCGTCTCCCCTGCCACCTGAAGGGAGGGGGCTCGGCTAGGCGCTACCTTCTACCACCTCTCCATCAGCCCTGCATTGGCAGCCTCGAGGGGTGAAGAAGACAAAGGGGCCAAGGTTTGCTCCAGGAACATTTCCTCCCTGGATTCTGAGGAGTTTGTAGTTGACATTGCGTCCAAGCTGAGGGTGGCAAGTGTGGAATTTAAGGAAGGATGGTAAGATGAAGATTTTCCAATACCTTTACCAGAAGATGATAGTATTGAAACAAATATCTTGGCTGGATCTGGACCAGAGAGCCAGCCTGACTCACTAGAGATTAATGGAAATAAAGCAAGAAAGAAACTAATGGCTCCAGACGTGAGCCTGACCCTGGATCCTAGAGAAGGCTCTGTGTTGTCAGATGATTTAGATGAAAGTGGGGAGACTGACTTAAATGGCTTAGACACACCATCAGAGAACAGTGATGAACTGGGAAAATAATCTTCCAAAACCCCAAACTCCTGACGTTTTTAGGAGAGGTTCAATTACTGAATACACAGCTATAGAGGAAGAGAAACATGAATGACACTAGCATATTTTCAGAATTGGAGAACAGGACCACAGGGTTGACATGAAGGCAACTGAATCCTATGAAAAAGTTATCAGCCATGGAGGATGGATTAAATGCCATTGCTGTGTTTGCTGTCTGTTTTTTGCCTGAAAGTGGTCAACCTAACTATAGATGCCTGATGGACAATCTCTTTACGTGTGTTATTGGCACTTTGGAGTTGTTAGTAGCAGAAAACTACATGACAGTTTATTTAAATGGCAATGACTTGAAGAAATATGCCCAGTTTGGGATGGCTCAGGACATGCTACCAGCAAACTGATAGAAGGTTACAGAAAAACCTAAAATCTCAAATCATCGTACGTCCCTCTTGGTTTATCAGAACACATCCGGCTGTTACAAGACCTTTTTTAGCTCAAATTCAGTAAAAAAATTAGATACACCTTTAATTTAGCAGCAGTAGTGGAACTTTTCCCTATGGAATGTGTTGGCATACCAGAATGCAGAAAACAGCATGTTTTGTTTTATTTCTTTAATTGTATCGGATCTCTATATGTTGATGAACAAAAGGTAAATATTTTGCATTACTCATTTTTTCTCACTTCATATATATAAATATTTAGTAACTTCTCTTGTTTTTGTAACAAACAAAAGAGGAAGGAACAATTTTCCAACACCTTCCCCATAAGTCACTATTTTCTTCAGGATATCAGTTGAAGAACTAGGAAGATTTATTTCTGGCTGTGATTCATTTATATTTGTAAAGACTGGTTATAGTCTAAGAGATGATTTCCCAATTGGTTAGTACTAAAGAACACTCTCCAAATTTAAACCTGCTGCTCTCCTAATTTGAGTAAGCTCATCGTGACATTGAATAATTATATTACTAGAGAAATAAAATATTATTTATATCAGTATAACTTTAATGCTTTTCAGTGATTGGAATTTATTCTGTTTACCAAATTCTCTTGCTTCCATCTAATTTTAAAAGGACTTGGTAGAGGCTGTTAACGTAAATATCTGAGTATCACAGTGTTATAAAGTAGAAAAAAGTTATTTTGTTCTGTTTATCTGAGGTTTTAGTCTGTTTAACATGTCAAAGCCAGATTTCTCAAGTCAGTTTTGACTTTCTACAGTACTGTGTTAAATATTTTTTGGTTTTGCATGCAAACTTCGGTGATTTTATTTTTAGTGACTTTTTTGAGTTTTGTTCATCTTCATAACATATATATTTACAGAAATAACTCCCCTACCAAGGTATGAAGAAAAAAAGTTAAAAACGAAACAAAAAAGGTTTATGCACATCCTGACTGGGTTGCATCTATACTAGTTTATTTGCACAGACTAACTCTTCTTTACTGGTTGGTTAACTTGCAGACAAAGATAATCACATTTGTAAATATAAATATACCCCCAAATCCAAATACAGAGTGAATCCAAAGTTCCTAATGGTGAATATGGCTTGAATTCATTCTGTTTTAACACCATATATAATGCCAATTACACAGCCTGGCCTCCTCTTTTTTGGTATACCTACTGATAAAACTAGAGAAATTACTAAGAGTACTAGTTGAAAAACTAATTACTTTTAAGAGTTTATCAGTTTCACTACGTTTTTTAAATCTTTAACTTGTCCTTTTGAAATATTTGTGAGTTTTTTTTAAGAAATCAATTTATTTCCCTGGGGCTGATGATTATATTTGCAATACACGTATGCTTTGGCTAACTAACATTGATTTCCTTGTACGCTTAAATGGCCTGCTAACCACTCAAAGTCTACATGTGATAAAATAGCTAAAAGCTCAATGTACCATTTAACAGTAAAACACATTGCTTTCCATCTTAAATTTAATTTTGAATACTTCTGCTTTGCAAATAACAAACTATTATCTATTAATATTTTGGCATAGAAGATGAAAGGCAAGGGTACAAAACAGTTACAATTTTATACAGTAATTTTAAAACGCATAGGATTTGGATCTAACTTGTTAATATCCAATAATATTCAATAATATTTAAAAATATTGACAATTAGCAAATACAGTTTAATACAATCTTTCTTAAGAGTTAACGTGAGAAACCTACATGTAGTTATCATTTTGACCATTCAAAGGAACTAATTGTAAGTAACTGGAATGGAAACATTCTTAACCTTGGAGATATTTTGGTTCTGTTGATGAGCAAGAATTCAGTTGACCATGTGATAGTATCACAGCTTTAAATTTCTATGTGATACAGTTTAACAAACATTTTAACATAGAAATACAGACAGTGATTTTGGATCTTTCTATTTTCTCATTCCTTTCTAGGCCTTGATGTACATTTGCCAGACAAGTGGCTGTAATTAAAAATGTAATCTGGAATTGTAGAGTATTCTGAAGCCAACTTGTTCAGGGATTTCAAAATGAATTGCCTTTAATGATGAAATATGCTATATTGTGCCTTTTTTTTTAATGAAGTTCTTAGTATTTTACTACCTGTGAAGTAATTCAGTAATTAAGTAATAGAGTGGAATTTATTTAAATATATTGGTTGAAACCTACCACTATTAGTTTATCTTGGGTTTTTTTTGTTTGTTTGTTTTTTACTTTTGTTTAACTTTAAATGGAATTATTACGTGTATCTTTCAGGTACTTCTTAGTTTTTGTATAAAGTTTTTGTAACCTTAAAAAAAATAATAAATCCTTGTCAGCTTCAAAATGATAACACTCAAGTTTTAAAAATAGAGGGGCATGTTTGTAAAACCACAAGTTAACAGAGGCTATGTGTCAGGGAGCTTACTTAAGGTGAAATCTGGTTATAAGGAGGATACAAAACTGAGTGTTGAAGTACAGTCATGTGTCGCCTAATAATGGGGTGTGTGTTCTGAGAAATGTGTCGTTAGGCGATTTCATCATTGTGCAAACATCTTAGAGTGCACTTACATAAACCTGGATGGCACAGCCTACTACACACCTACGCTATACGGTAGAGCCTATTGCTCCTAGGCTACAAGCCTATACAGGATGTTACTGTGCTGAATACTGTAGGCAACTGTACCACAATGATAAATGTTTATCTAAATAATATCTAAATATAGAGAAGATACAGTAAAAATACCATATAGAAGATCAGAAAATGGTAGACCTGTAATAGGGCACATACCATAAATGGAGCTTGCAGGACTGGAAGTTGCTCTGAGTGAGTCAGTGAGTGAGTGGGGAGTGAATGTGAAAGCTTAGGGGACATCACTGTGCCATATTGTGTTGTGCTATGACATCACCACATCACTCCATTACGATCTTATGGGACCATTGCCATACATGTGGTCCGTCATTGATCGAAATGTCATTATGTGGCACATGACTACAGTGGCGTTTTAATAATTCACTTAAAATCATTTTCTAGAGAATTGTTTTTTCTGCCACTCTCTTATCACTACCCCAGCTGTTCTACAATTCAACATTTCAATACGTATTTTGTGTCAGGTTAGTGCGAAAGGAATTGTGGTTTTTGCAATTATTTTTAACTTTTTAAGCCGCAATTACTTTTGCACCAACCTAATAATTTGAACTTTTCATAAAGTTTATGTGCATTTGAACTTTTCATAAAGTTTATGTGCATTTGTAAATATATATATATATATATATATATATATATGTATATATGTATATATGTATATATGTATATATATATGAAAGAGAAGCAGAGAAAGAACTAAAATCAATTTTGTGCTGGTAACTGATTAATAATCGGTGGGATGGGGAAGAGATCTCTGATTTGCAGCATTTGACAATTTGCATGGTGTAAATATTCTCAGCCTGGCCAATTTAAGTCTCCCAATGTGAAGTCACCAAATGTGCAGTTAAGAAGAAACACTGCAGCTGCATTAGGAAGAAACACTGCAGCTGCATGCACCACACCTCTGAAAATGAAGGTCCACTCTTCCTGCTGCTAAGCTCCAGGGAGTTGCAGAAATCTGTTTCTAGTCTCCATGAGATTTGAGTTTTATATACTTGTTGTTTGGGAGCTGCCATTAAATTGAAATCTCCCTAATTAAAACCTAACCTAAGTGAATCGATAATCACTATAATTAAAAGAGCCCCTCAAAACAGTATTTTTTAATCCAATTAAAAAATGCAAGTACAGGGTGTGGAAGTTGCAGTTTTTCAGTAGCACAGGCTAAAAATATTTAGGTGCTTTAGATGGGAGGATGCTGTGGGGAATTCTCCATCTCTGTTTAACATAAGCTGTGAAAGCGGAATTTCCAGCTTCCTTTATTCTTTTACCTTTTCGGCATAAATGGAAATGACAATAGTAACATAAGTTGTCTTTAAAGGTACTGCAGTTGCTTGAAAAGAACTGCAGTAGCAAAACTCTCCCTGCTTATCCCCCTTCTAGGAAGAATTGGGACTGGGGTGGGCCGTTGAATCTATTCTGTGGCCTTTTAAGTGTTCTACTGTAGCTTCTTGTATGCATCTCTGCTGTAACACCGTGGTTTTCAGAATGTCACCCACAGACCAGCAACAGACGCCTCACCTGGGAACTTTTGCAAACACAAATTTCCTCTGGCAAACCTACTAAATCAGAAACTCTGGGGATGGGACCCAATAACTTTTGTCTTAACAAGCCCTCCAGTAGATTCTGATGCATGCCAAAGTATGACAGACTTTAACACCTTGTGCCTTAAATATGCAAATATGGTATTACTCTTCCTATGGGTGGTTCACGGGTTGAATGAAAGAAAGGCTTCTTCTCATTTCCTGTGCTTTCACAGTTAACTCAGAGTATGGATGGTGGGGACCACTTAAATTTTCCACGTAATGATTCCTGTTATTAACAGTAATAATTCAAATTTCACTGGCTTTTGCTCTGTTCACATCTGCCTAACACACAACCTTATATTCCCTCAACTGTTCCCACTTCTGCTAGTCTTAGAGGACATCTCCTGCTAGTTTCTGAGAAGCACACTAGTATTTTCTGGCTCTGACACCCCCTGGTTATGTCCACTGCCCCTGTAGCCACTTGGGAGCTGCACCAGAGCAATAGAACTTCCAGGCCACAGGGCCGGGGGCAGCAGGCTTGCTGGGAAAGGGGCTAGAGATGTGCCTTTAAGTTACATTTGAGAAACAGGTACACTGTTTTTACGTTATTCATGTTACAGAACAAAATAAATGGTGTCGTGTCCAAAGAAGTGTCCATGCACATTTTACGTTAGGTCCCCAAAATGTCATTTTCTCCATCATTTTGCAGGTGACTGGAGAACTGATGGACATATTGGGAAGGGGGAACTAGAGCTCCCTGCTCTATTGCCAGTCAACTCTTTAGTGGACAGGAAATCTAAGAGAGTTATTAGAACTCACAGGAGTTTCGGTGAACTAGTTAAAGGAGGGTTTATAAAACCTAATCAGTGAAGAAATGCCAAAAGCAATCATTGTGGACAAGTCCAGCGACACTGCTGATGGGGAAAAGTTTAGGGACGTGATAAACATCTATTAGGAAATAAAAAGTAGTTCAGAGTTAAGCTAATTTCCTTGGCCACCACAGTAACTATGAAAGTCCAAGCAATATTTTAATTTCCACAAAAGACGATAAAAATAATTTATGGGCCCATCCAGCTCCTTGTTGAATCTTTTGTCTTTGTTGTAGAGTAATTATGTCAACTTCCCCAAATGTGAACTCTCCTCAGGAGAGGCAGAGGCTGAGATATGGAGGTGAAAAACTGCATGTACTTTAATACCTCTGCCAAATGCATTTACTGTTCATTCTCTAGGAAATTTTTAAACTGCAGCTTCAGTATTAATTGAGTTATAGTAGAATATGGTTGCCTTGGGTGTATTGATCCATGTTATAGGGACTATAATAAAATAGCATAGTAATTTATTTTAAATTTAATTCTAATCAAAACCATTTACATTTAAACTGATGTGGTAACAATTCCTAACATTCAGAAACTTTAAAGAAATGAAATGTAACAGATATTATGTATCAGTCAGCAGACTATGGCATTTATATGAATAAAGAGGAAACTAAGAAAAATTTAAGTGGACAAAATATAATTAACCCAGTTGAAATTTAGCCAGATTATTATAGTTTGTCTCAGTGAACCTTATGGCAGTGTTGAACTTTTCAGTGCCAGTGCCAGGAATTTTTCTTTTAATTAAACCTCAAAAAGGTAATCCAACAGCAAAACTTCTACTCAGTGAATATCTAAGAGAACTAATTTCAACATTCATTAGTCTGCAATATAACATAAAGCAAGTCTTGTATAGCATTCTTTCTTTTTTTAGTGAAGCAGCTGCAATGTTGATTTTAAGAAAATTTCTCAACTGAAAACTGTACTTTACATTTTGAGGACCCTGTCATACTGTGCTCCCTTCATGCCTTTGCTGCCAAGAAGGAGCATATCATACACACATGGAAATGGACCGAAGCCTTCTTTTACATACTTTATAGTAGACTCCAAGCAAACAACAACATGAGGACATGAATTAATTAGCAACACCCCAAAAATAAGAAAATACAGACCCCTTAATTTTTGCAAGTGCTTACTTTTAAATATGTTATTGCCATTGCCATAATATATACAGATTTAAGAAATCAAATTCTAGGTATCTGATGAAAAGGTATTAGTAATGTTTTTCAACCACAAGTTAATATTTATTTTTTAAAATTGAAATGAACTTTTGTGTGTGTTTTGAAATATTTTGACCTTGAGTAAATACATAGCATATTCATACCAGAATCTGTAAAATATAAACACTCTTAGAATAGAATAGTATTTTTCTAGCTGATAACAAAAAGGAAGTATGTTTTGCTTAAATTGCGGCTGATGCCTTGTACCTCAGGGTAAGAGATTATTTTTCTAAGCACCAGAAGGGGAAGAAAGTAAGTTGATACACAGTTCAGTTGCTGTCTTTCCTGTCTGAAAGCTCAGAGAAACAAAGGTAACATTGTCATTGTTTTATGATTTTAACTCTGCTGGGAAGCTTCTCTAGTAAGTTTCAACTGCAGGAGATACATTTGATGAAAATCTTGAAAGCAATTGAGTGATATAAACTGTTGACTTTTATCCTTCCCTATCATGAGTTGCTTATTCTTTTGAAGGATCTTTACCTGGGAAGCTTTCAACTTCCATTGTCATGGGAAGCCTCCAGTATCCAGAGATAAAACAAAATTAACTTTTCAAGGACATGGTGGTCTGGAAAGAAGAAAGTTATTTAGGAACTAAACATAAATTCAAAAATTTAATCAGTTCCTCCACTGAATTTTAAGTTTTGTGAACAAAGCATTTCCTCTCACAGCTGTAGAGATTGCATGTGAAACTCTACCAAAAAAAATAAATAAATAAATAAATAAATAAAACAAACAAACAAACAAAACTGCAAAACAGATGATCTATACAATTTAATGAATTCTGGAAGCCAAGTATTGGCACTACAAATTTTCTAAAAATTTCTTAATTTTAAGTGTTTTATACTGTGCAAATTATAGCATAACTACTGTTTTCACCTCAATTATAATAAATATGCTCTAGAAGAAAGGATTTCCTCTTTTCAAAACTTTTATTTTAAGGCTAGCATTACTCCACATTCACATATAGTAAAGTCAACTGAAAACTAAACTCTTCAACCAACATTTTAAGTTGGTTAGTAACAGGCAGCCAAAACTGAAAAACACTGGCATCTTCATACACTTGTAATTACACATACATGTGTAATGATTCACGTTCATTACAGATGAGAGACTGAGGGAATGGGGATTGTTCTACTGATAAAGACATATACAACTATTAACCTCTGAAGAAGAACATTAATAATAATACTTTTTCCCTGAAAATAAGACCCAGCCGGACATCAGCTCTAATGCATCTTTTGGAGCAAAAATTAATATAAGACCTGGTTTTATTTTACTATAAGACCGGATCTTATATAATATAATATAGTATAGTATAATATAATATAATACAATACAATATCATATCATATCATATAATAAATACTGGGTCTTATATTAAGTTTTGCTCCAAAAGACATTAGAGCTGATTGTCCGGCTGGGTCTTATTTTCGGGGAAACACAGTTAACTAAAATTTTTCACGTAAATGTAGAGCAAAAATTAAGTCAAGACTGGGCTCTTTCACACATTTATTCAACCTGTATTTATTAAATGCCTACTCTGTAAAATGCTTTCTAACTATATTCTCCCAGTATCCCACTGCCATTTCATTTCAATCTGTCCCTTGAAGTTGACTAGTACATTATCTTTTATCACGTCTTAACACTTTAATCTGTTAATGAGATGGCTTTAACGTTGAGTTATAGATGTTATTTATCCCTCTAGTCCCTTCAATGTTAGCAAGGGTGGAAATTAAAAGTATACATTCCAGAACCTTAATTTATACCATTTTATCATTTTATATTAATGATTTTTTTGAGGACTTTGTGGGCAACCATGTCTGAGCCCAACTCCCTTGTGCCGCTCTGTTTTCACAAGCATTTTTGAACAAGAAGGCAAATATTTCTGAGCCACAGTAAATCAGATTATTAATGTCAAAAGATGTCAACAAGAGAATAACTGGAGAGAAAAAAAATGAAGAGTCTAGGCCTTGCTATAGAAAAGTGTTGAACAGATACAGAATTTAGAAGGCGTAAATAATACATTTACGCTTATGAAGAGACTAATTTAAAGAGTTCTAGTTACTTGTCTGGCCAAGTTTATGACAGGACAGAGCTAGAAACCAGGTTTTTGGGGGTTTTAGTCCAGTATGTCTCCCATTATTACTTCCCTCTAGCATTACGGTTTCCATAGAGAAAAATTATCTATAGTATTCAATAATTTACCTGAGTTATTTTTTTAAAAGAATGAGGGAGATATTATTGACCTTAAATCAAAAGTAATTTTTCATTATCTAATTAGGTATCTGCTCTTCGCATTACTGTATTTACCAACTCCACTTTTTTATCGAATTTTACATTTCAATAACACTCAACTTCACGTGAATGTTTTATTTTTCTTTGTCTTTCATTTCTACTTTCCCTCCTTTATTTTTCTCTCCCTTTATTTTTAAGATTATAGATGTTTTCTATCTGAGCAGTTTTGTCTACAGTAGCAAATAAAATGGTATGAACAACTGGTAAGTATATAGATACAGACTTTGTGGAACATGATTATATCAATATGTATTCTCCTTTTTGTTTTGCAGTCAAGTTGTCGCTTCAGGTAGTGATATCTCTTTGTGTAAGTGGAACTGAAAATGTCTGTGTGTGATCAGTGCAGTGCATGTTGTGAACATAATAAGCCTGCTGTTTGTCTTCCGCACAATGTTAATTTCAGATTGAGGTGATATTCTTCAGTATCACCAACTCCTGTTAAAACCTGAAAGCTATATTGGGGGTGCCAAAAAATGTCCACATTGTAAGAGATGTTATCTATGTATTACAGTACTTTTCGAAGTTGAATTGAATCACAGGAGAAATGTGTAGTATAATGTCTGCTCAAAAGATGGTGTTAATCGAAGGCTAGCATCATTCATTGCATTACAATTTCAATACAGTTTTTCCCTTTCTTAAAGTGTGTACACCTTTTTTTGGCACCCTCTGTATTTACCTCCTTCCTCTTCCTCATTTCCCAAAATTAATTGATCATAAAGTCTTTCTAATTTTTCTCATGAATAATTTCCAAATTTATTCCTTCTTTTCCATCAGTCCCTACACTCCCTACCCTTTCTATCTCTCACCTGGATGATGGCAATATATTTTTAATTGGTCTCTCTTGCTCCCAAAGCCCCAACTCCATATTGCTACATACTACTATCTAAATTAAAAATCTGCCGAAAAGCCATCAGTGGCACTTAAAAATACATCCAACCAAGCTTGTTACTCTCCCACACATAGTCCTCTAGGATCTACCTTTCCAGTGCTTTCTCACTGTCTTCGCCACCCCTGCCCCATGTGAACCGAGTTCACTTCAGAAATTGTGAACTGCACATCATTCACTAAGCATTGTTTATGTCATTCCCTCCTGCTAAACTTCACGGGTTAACTTCATAACATTTTTTTCAACTCTGTTTTGGCATCACTTCCTCCAGGAAGCCTTCACTGGCTTTCCAATTCAGAACTAAGTAACCTATCTTCTGAACTCGTAAGATAACTCCAGCCATTACTCTAGTAACATAAAAGCACTGTATTGGAACTATCTATCTATAGGTCTGTTTCTCTTATAAATTAACAAGCTCCTTTCACAGCATGAAACGATCCCCTGAAACATGGTAGGTGTTCATTTAAGATGTGTTGACTTCTCTAAGCAGTTAAAATTAATTAATAAGGTGTTCTGAAAAAAACAAAACAAACAAACAACAAACAAAAAAACATGATCTGTAATGAATATTTAGGGGAGGAAAGATCATATTCAGACAGGAAAATAGAAAGAAAGGTTTCACAATGGCTGTGGCAACTGATATGAACATAGTAAAATGCGAGAAATCCAATAAGCAATGTTCCATGAAAGGACATGTCAGAAAAAGTTGTCAAACACAGAAGTGAGAAAATTATCAGGCAACATGATGGAGTCCAGCTTAGCAAAAATGAAACAGAGGGTTGGTGTTAAAGAGCAGTGGAAGTTAAGTCTAGGACAAAAGGAGGGAGGGTATTTACTGGCAAACTAGAGATACTGACCTATAGTCAACAAAAATAATAGTTATCATTTATGTCATATGTATTTTGTGCTATACACTATTCTACCCAGTTTAAATGTGCTCACAATTAATCCATGAGTAGGTGCTATAATAAACCTATTTTATAAATACAGCAAGTAAGACATATAGGGGTTAAGCAACTAATACAAGATCACATAGCCAGTTAGGATAAGACCAGGATTCAAAAATTAGAAAATTTGGCTGCAAAACTCACACTCTTAAAAATTCAGAGGACTTTAATTCAGAGAAAGAGAAATAAAATCTTAGGATTGGTTTATTTTTAGCCAATGTGAGCTGTTGTTGCAAGTTCTGATTATCCACTTGACTGGTTGGTTGAAACCACGGCCCAGGATGATTAAAGTTGAGAGGACAGAATTTTTTTTTTTTTTTTTTTTTTTTGAGTAATGTGAAAGGAAAACAATGAATAGGGAGAATAAATCATTCTGCTAAAATTTTAATGAGTGACCCACAAACCCACCCCTTAACTCTATCTTCTAAGAGCTCTGATGTTAGTCCCTTTGTCAAGACGCTGAGAACTATACTGGTGAGGTAAAGTATCAGCATTCTTGAAAAGTACTATTATTATTTGTAGATAAAAGTAGGAGTAAGTTGCACGAGCAAACAACTCAAATTCTCACTATCTCTATTCTTGGCGTACTGCCTCCTCTCCCTTTTAGAGTCTTATGAGGACTACTCTTCCAGTTGATTGAGGAAAAAAACATGTGAGCTTGGTTTGCATATACATGCTACATTAGAACTGTGCAGACGTAGACTGATACGGCAGTTCAGGACCATCAGGGAGCCCTGGGTGGGCAATAGGGAAGATGTATCCTCCCAGTGGGTGCCAATTCCAGCGTGGTTGGGGAACTGTCCTTCAGGTTTTGATATATGCTTCAAACCATCATTTAGTATGTGATGCTATGTCTCCCAAAGCCAAAATGCACAGACCTGGGAACCAAGGAGTGACACAGACAATAGTTTAGTGGTTACCAGAGGGTAAGGGGGGTGGGGGGTGGGAGATGAGGGTAAGGGGGATCAAATATATGGTGATGGAAGGAGAACTGACTCTGGGTGGTGAACATACAATGGGATTTATAGATGATGTAATACAGAATTGTACACCTGAAATCTATGTGATTTTACTAACAATTGTCACCCCAATAAATTTAATTAAAAAAAAAAAAAAAAGTGGCATCTCTCACTCCTATCTATACCTACTGTCCGTCTCATAATATTTTTGCTCCCCGTCCCTGGAACTGTGGTATCTTGATTGTTTAGAGGTTTTAGTACTGTAGCATAGACTGATCATTTCCCCAAGACCAAGGGATCCCTTTCTGCATAAGAATGGAACACCTTCTGAGTATTTGTTTAGCACATGGTTGCCCAGTTAGACTACCAGTTCCAGTTTTCCAGTGCATCTATGCAGTCATGTGATTAAGTTCTAGCTAATGAGGTGTGAGCAGAATGATGCATGCCGCTTCCAGACCAACTCCTTTACAAAAGAAAGTGATTGAACTTGACTTCCTTTCTTTCCACATTCATGTGCGCTAGAATTCATAGGTATAATGCAAGTGAGCCACTTCTGACCAAGCAGACAAGACCCCAAGGCATTACAGAGCAACCAGATAGAACAAGATTGATGGAACTCTTGAAAAATCTCATTAAGCAGAGACTGTTTTATGCCCTGAACCACCTGCCAACTCTGAACTTATGTGAGAAGGAAATAACTATCTTGTTTGAGCCACTCTATTTTCAGATTTCTTCATTATAGCAGGTTAGTCTGTATTGTGACTAAAACAGTACCCAACGGGGAGGAATATTCTCAGCTGAGAAAATAAAAATGGTCACATTGCACTAGCATATGAGATCTGGTCATTTGGGGGTCCACATGGCATTGGACCAACACAGGGAAATGGGGGTTACCGTGTTTACTGGGGTGATCGATACAGTTTAAGGGAAATAGAGTAACTGCTATCTTGTGAAGATAGGAAAGAATATGTCTGGAAAACTGGGGATCCTCTGGGTACCTCCCAATTCTGCTATGACTGGGAAGATTTGAGTCACCCACAGAGAATAAATGCTATTTGCTTATTGTCATCTGAGGGAAAAGGCAGTTTAGAATGGATGGTGTGATGGTTAATTTTGTCAACCTGACTGGGCCACAGATAGTAGGGCAAACATTACTCTGGGCATGCCTGTGAGGGTGTTTTTGGATGAGATTAACATTTGAATTAGTAGGTTGAGTAAAGCAAACTGCACTCCTTAATTTGGGAGGCTCTCACCCAGTCAGTCTGAATGGAACAAATAAGCTGACTCTTTTTTGTTTTATGTAAGGGAACTCCTCCTGCCTGACTGTTGAGCCGGTGGGACATTGGCCTTTTCCAGTCTTCAGACTCAGACTGAAACATCAACCCGTCTTGGGCCTGGAGCCTGTAGGGTCTCGGACTGGAACTTACATCTGCTCTCCTGGTTCTCAGGCCCTCAGGCTCAGCCTGGAACTCACACCATCGGCTCTCCTGGGTCTCCAGCTGACTGCCTGCAGATCTTGGAACTTGTCAACCTCCATAATCATATGAGTCAATTTCTTATAACAGATAGATAGATGATAGATGATAGCTAGATAGCTAGATAGCTAGATAGCTAGATAGATAGATAGATAGATAGATAGATAGAACCAGATCCTACTGGTTCTGTTTCACTGGAGAACCCTGGCTAATACAGGTAGTAAAGGAAATAAGTTATGAATGCCCCCTATGTCCTCATATAAGCTGTAGAAAAATAGGGCTGTAGCAACTGCAAACATTTTGTTAATTGCTCTTAAGTATGTGATATTCCTTCTTTATCCTTCCTCCTTTTTTTTTGCTGCTTTATAAAAGATCAATTTTCCAAGTAGCAGTTAACTTTACAATGTAGTCCACAGCTTACAGGATGAAGGGAGGAAGGGCTATCACCCAGAAATGGATGTAGGGATGGATAAGACTTTGGATAGCCCTCTGGATAGAGGCTATTTTGTTGTTTGTACGAGCAAGAGTTGCATTTGGGTAGGTAAGAGCATTTTTTTCTTGTGTGTCTATTATTGTTTTATGGAAGATCAAGAATGGGAAGCAGGGAGTGTATAGTTACTGACAGAATCAAGAGCATGACCAATATATGAACTGGCTCCATCAACACCAATCCCAGCGCCCAGCTAGTGTTCCTTTCTGCACTGCCAGAGCTGAAAATCTACAAGACAGCTGGAAAATGACCATCCATCTACAACTCTCCATGCCCTTTTAGAGTATGCCAAACAAGTAAGTCATTCCAGATTTAGACTAGAAGTTGATTAACATTGGGAGATGCAGATCACCCACTTAGCTGATGCTAGAAACAAGAGTTTCTTGAGCCGGGATCTGTAATGGTATATTCTGGGTTCAACAGATGGATGTCCTATTGGGAAGCTTCCTGATTTCCACAGATGTGGCTTGGTTTTGGAGCCAGAACCGAGTGTCAACTTCCTGACGATGGCAGAGGCAGCAGCTTCCTCACACAGCCACGCTGATGGGGTTTCCTCCATGGAAGCTCAACTCTAAACTTCAGTTTTCATAATATTATGTATCTCTTAGATTGATTTCCGCTTTTAAATTACCCAATTGTTGTAATACTCAGCTGCAAATATCAAGCAGGTGATTTTATAATAGTATTATGATTTTTTTTATTACTACCTCTCCTTTTTGATAATTTACTTGACTAAATAACTAATGCAACTAAGAAATATTTAATGTCAAAGTTTCTCTAAATCAAAAGTATGAGGTGTAGAATTCAGAAGAGAGATTTGGACTAGTGATTAAAAAAAGAAAAGAAAAAGGAAATGTTTAAAATTAGGAGAATGGCTATAAAGGCCAAGAGAAGGCTGTAGAGGGAGAAAGATGGCCCGGGTGGAGTTTCTGGAATAACAGAGGAGGGGAATTAATAGTCACAGATAAAGCAGTGAGAGATATGAGGACTGTCAAATGCTATGCTGAGAAAGCCAGAGTGATTGACTTCTGCAAAAGGGATGGGGGTGGGGAGGACATTAGTGTTACATATCAACCGCTTTTCAAGGAGGATGAAAACTGCAGAAGGACCACTCACTGTTTGTGTTACTATACAATCATGTGACTGTCAGGATTGCAGATCAGATGTTATATTCAGATTTTTGAATGCAGGAGGTGGGTGGGTGCCTATAATGGTCATGTTTGTTGTTTAAGGGTTAACGGTATATCTGGATACTTTAGGGCCAAATAAAATCATAGCAGCCCTTATCTTAGAATATTATTTCCCTCTTTTCGTTTCAAATGATATAGGTTCGTTATCCTCACTAAATTCAAAATGCACTTGTTATTACATCATTTCGTGATTGATCCTCACGGTTTGGTTTTAAGTGAATGATTAAAAACATAACATGGTTTCTTATAAGGGTAAAAATACTCCGTGAATCAGATTTTTGGGGCTTTGAGGACAAAGAAGCCATTATGTTTTGGTTTCTATAAGAACTCTTCCAAATGCCCTGGTCTTAACTAAATTCTCTATGGGGAAGAAAAACAAAACAAAACAAACAAACAAAAAACAGCAACAATAAATCACACGCAAAGAGAAATTTAAGGAAAGGCAGTCTCACCCACGCCATCTATCCACACCTGAGTCACATAAGAATGGGTGACGGAAGGAGAACAGACCCTGGGTGGTGAACACATAGTGTGATATATAGATGATGTATTACAGAATTGTACACTTGAAACCTATGTAACTTTACTAACCATTGTCACCCCAATAAACTTTAATTGAAGAAACCAAAAAAAAAAAGAATGGGCCCACACAGCCTATGCCGGGCTTATCACCTTGGGTGGGAATAGCTGTCTTTGTTTCAGGCTCAGCGAATGCTCTTTTGTTCTGCTTAGCCCTGGTGTCCTGTGGCACCTGGCCAACCCCACTGCTTTATCTGTCCTCTGTGGGGTGGAGATGGGCTCCTTCCACTGTGGCATGAGAGGCATGTAAGTAAGTAAATTGCTCTGGGAAAGACAGGCTGGCCTGGGCGACTGATACCCACTATTAAAGCTGATCCGGCTCTGTTTCTTCTCTATGAGAGTAAAGCGTTGTTCCACCCAGTGCTTAACTGTGTTACGTTTTCCTTGCTGCTTTGATATCAAGACACAATGGTCAGAAGTGTTTGGACTTCAATTTCTGGTAGTTGGCACAGTGATGACCCCTGCTGCCCTCCATGTACTTGGATCCCTCCCCTGGGATTGATGATTGGTGCAGGATATTCTACTCCATTAGGGTTCAGAACCAGTGCCTGGTACTCGGTACTCTGCCCCACTAGAAAGAGATTCAGAGAAAAGAAATGATATAACCTTCCAGTGCTAGAAGACATCTATTTGGCAACCTTAAAGTAACCGGAGGTCTTTGGATCTTTCAAAGACAGATGATGGACTAATAGAAAATGTAATTAAATAATCTGGCATCTGAAACAAAATATTATTTGGCCAAATGAAGTACACTCAAAGATTGCCAAGTCTCTGGAGATTTTAAGAGACTTCAGGTTCTCTATTAAGGGACATGTATGATATACAGCATTCATAGACTTAAAAATATGTCGATCATCTCGGTGATTAGCAGCCTTTAAGGTGGTCCCCAAAGAAATCCACGTCCCGCCATTCACATCCTTGTATAAATTTCCCCACCTTGAGTGCGGCCTGGGCTTAGTGACTTGCTTGTAATGAATAAAATCTACTAAAAGTTATGGAATGTCATTTCCTAAAAAAATGGTGGCTTCCATTTTGGTGGTCTTCCTCCCTCCCTCCATCCTTCACTCTATGGGGAAGCCAGTTACCACATTATATAATGATCTATGAAGGGCCCATGTGGCACAGAACTGATATCTCCATCCAACAGCCTGTGAGGACCTGAGACCACTCAATAGTCATGTGGGTGAACTTGGAAGCCAATCCTCCCCAGTCACGTCTTGAGACAGCAGCCTCCTCTAACAGCTTAGTTGCAGGCTTATGAGAGACCCGGGGCCCGACACACACATAGCTAAGTCGTGTCCAGACGCCTGACCCACGAGAAACTATAAAAGAATAAATGTTTAAGCTGATAGTTTTGGGGATAATTCATTACACAAAAATAGATGACTAATACAATCTTGAAATGTCTAATGTTAGATTTGTCCTTGGGAGAAGTAAGACTATTTATTTTTAAAAAACTATTTGAATCCAACCAAGCTCTATTCTAAGTACTTTACAAATACAAACTCTTTTCATCCTGACAACAACCCTATGAGGTAGATTCTGTTATTTATATTTTGTAGATGAAGAAACAGACATCAGAAAGATTAGATCGCTTTTCCAATGTTCAGCACTTTGAGTAGTAAAACCTGAGTCCCAGCTTTTAACTATTACACTATGCTGCTTCTAAAGCCAGTAAATGTTTATTAGTTTCATTGTTATCTAGACAGAAACTTCCCCCCAAATAAAATCCCTACAACTGAAATATTCTAGTCAAATACAAGGTTAGTTTATGAGTTCCTCAAGCCAAGGACTATATCTGTATGCTCAACTTCTGCCATAGCACCCACCACACAGCATATGTTCAGTAACTGTTGAAAAATAGTGACTTAGGGGATGCAACAGCAGTGTGGTCATGTAGAGAAAAATTCATTCTATGTGAAATGAAATATCCAGAAGCTAATTTTATTGCATGTCATCCCTATAATTATTTCAACCAGTGTACAGAAGGAAGTCCACCCATGGATTTACATACATATATGTATTTTGTACCTCCTTCTGTTTACTTCCATTTTGTACCAGTTGGAAGGAAAGGTTTATTAGCTGGTCAATGACAAAGCAATTTATAAGAACTGGAAGTCATTTGGGGACACCAGAGCTTACCTGGGTGTTGTGAGACCGTATTATGCTGTTAGCACCTGTGCTATATCACATTTTCTGTATTCTCTTTAAAGCTAAGTAAACTGGCTCTGGATGAAGCCTCATGGGTGTTTTATAGTTAATACACAGAACCGCCGTCAAGTGGTGAGCATTGCATGAACATGCACAAATCAGTGGTTCATCTCCGAGACAAGCGCCCCACTTAAAAATATTCTTTTTCTAAAAATTAATACGTATAAGTTTGGCTATGAGGTAATACAAGCGAAAAGAAGGAAAAATTCAGTAGTGAAAAGTTTAGGGAGAAAACACAATGAATCAAGAAGCCAAAAAGCCTGTGAGCTTAAAACAGTTCAAGGGGAAAGATGTCCTATTGTTTGGATCTGGGTCACTAGGTTAACTGCTTTATTTGGCCTGCAAAAAGACTTGGTCCATAGAATTAAAGGAGCTCATTTATGATTCTCTAAGAAAAACTGCAGATATGCTTGCTTTCTCAGAGAAAGAGAGCAATTTCACAAAACAGAGTAGAGACCAGGGGAACCAAGAGGGGAATGAGATTGCATGTCCCATCCCATTCTATATGGTACTACCTATACCCACACTCCAGCATTTAAACATCAAGCTTCCCTTGCTAGGAAAAGCTCAAGGATAAATTCAGAAACGCCTCTCAAATCATCTGAAAAAAAAAATCTGATGTTTAGTCTTTGTAATATTGAAGACACACTGTAGAAAAATATAGAAATGGGTGTGTATTAATCCCAACACAATTACCAGTATATTTTGTGACTGTCATGCTGATTATTTTTATTATCATGAACTTACAGAATGAAATATTTCAAAGGGGGCTTAACAAAGGATATTTTCACTTCTATATTTACTGCTATGTTTTTGTACATATTCAATGATTTGTTTATCATCTGACTTTTACTAAGATACATATGCATTGTTTTATACTAGTAATAAACCCCCAAAGTGGAAGAGAATATATAGCAAAAAAAAAAAAAAAGTCTGCTGTTAATAGAAATTGTGTGCTTCAAAATTAAATACTGAAGTTAGTTGCTAAATACTTTGATTCTTGTCAATAAAAGCTTTCCTCTACTACAGCATAGTAGAGGAAATAACTAACATGCAAATAGTCTCATAATTTCTGAAGTGTTTTTATATTTCTTTTAATCCTTACAAAAGCCATGTGAGGTATAATCTACAACTACATATTTGATAGATGAGGAAAGAAGCTCAACCAACAAAGTGATTTGGCCAGGACTACCACACTTTTCAATTTCAAATCTCATTTTTATTTCCCATTCCACGCTGCCCATAATTATACAGCTAAGGAATGTCCCATGCTCAGGAGGAATAAAAGTGAGGTACGTAGTCACTAAGAATATATCTATTTCTTAAAATAGGTATTACTGATATTTAATTTGCATAAAACTGCTGTCACATGCCAAATATGGCCAATAGGGAAAAAGGGAGAATAATTATACTGCCTCTAATACATATGACCTATGTGTGCCTAGATAACAGAAAAAAAAAAACATTGAAAAGAAATAGGAAAATGCCAGTACATAAAGAAACCAAATTACGCACTGCATTCAGAAATACAGGCCCTTGTTTCTATTTCAATTTCCAGATAGTGAAAAAAAAGTAGAAATGCATATTAGACTTACTTTCAAATAAGATTGACACAAATATGGTGATCTGAGAATTAATGGTAAAAATAATATCTGTGAAAAATGATAAAATATTTTTTAGAAGAGATCCTATACAATAGAACTAACATTATAAGGAAAAAAACAAAATATTTGTTTTTTCTCTTTCACCAACAAGGGACCTCTGGGATTACGGCTAAGACGTTACCATGCATAGCAGAATGTGCATAAAAATTAGTATGCATTTAAACAAGATTCTATCAACTACGTCTATTTTAAACAGGAGTTCTAAATATTAGAATGCTAAATTCTAAGTCTTAATATTAGAATGTTAAAGGACTTTCAAAATATCCTGTCAAAGCCACGTAGAATACACAGAATGAATACAGTAGTGTTGAAAGAAAGCAAATTAAATAAGCCACTTTAGTCTTGACCTAAATTCAATGACAGTTCTGATATTTTGAGTCTGTCCAGAAAAAAATATATATATTCTACAATTGCTTGAAAAAGCTATGGGGCATAGTGATTTATAATAGTAGTTCTGAACAAATGAAAACCCAACATTTTTACAGTTGAACAAAATTGGCTTGGACAATAGGGAACCTGAAACTCATTTGGATTCACGCAGTGTTTCAAAAACACATCCCTAGGACCTCTTACAATCAATCCTGGACCTAACTGGCAGCCAGAACCAAAATCTCCAAGCAGCGGTACACGTGGACCAGATTCTGCATGCTTAAAATCTCAGGGGTTGCATACTTGTACAAGCTATCTTTTCTTTTTCCGGTGGGACACCTGAAGGAGACCTGTAGGAAGAGAATTACTGTAATCCGAGTAGGATATCATAAAAGCATGAATTAAAGTTTCACTGCCCATCTGTGACATTACATTCTAACTCACTCTATTTCTAAACTGATTATATACAGGTTTTCCCCAGTAGACTGAATGTAATTCAGGAAGAGCAGCCATCAATTAACGTTTACGCCTTGTGCACAGATAAGAGAATGGCAATCATTTTAGCTTTGTAACAGGAAGAGATGAAAATCTGCAGGCACAGAGCTTTAGGAGCTTTAGTATGCATCTTTTTCATATTATCTGAATTGTATTTCACGATGTCGAAGGTCTCTGAAGCTAGGCCTCTGATACCATATGATATTGAAGCAGGTGTTATTCCAAGCTAATGGTGAAAAATTCTCTCTAATAGCTAGGTCAACTTCACAATTCTATTCTTTTTCTTTTCTTGGTCCTTAATATCTATTTATTCCTGAAACACTCAGGCACATATTGAGACAAATCGTCGTAAAAGTGATAGGAAGAAAAGAATATCTAACTTCTGTCCCTTTACCAGAAGGGGTTGCAACAGAACTTAAAAGGAACAAAACTGGATAAGGGGCAATCCAGACGGATAGAAGTGGATCTGATCCTCCGTAGGCAGAGGCTTCTAAGGCCTCACATGACACAGAAGAATATCAAAGTTTCTAGGCTGCATTCAGGAAATCCAGTTAATATTACCTTTTAGCCTGAACACATGGTTTGAATACAATAGATGGTTTTCATTTTTGTGTTATAAAGTCATATGGTATCTTGGTATTTGACCCAACTATTCAGAACATTTATACTTTTTCCATAAAAATAAACTGATGGGCATTTTTTCATTACTAATACTGGTCTACTTTTCTAAAATTGATTAAATATTTCATTTCCTAAATAATGCCAGAGAAGTACTGTTTTCTTTCATCTTCTTTCTTCATTATCAGAAAACCTTTATAATTTTATTATGCTATCAGAGCAGAAGTTACTAATCCATGAAGTTATAAGCCATGATGGTGAGTACAGCCTGGGCCTTGGAGAGTTCAGTGTACAAAAAGATTATTTTATAATAAAGATGAATTTGATAATGATGGATATACAACTAATGTTTATATCCAAAAAGTCTTAGCTCCAAAATGTTTACTTTTCTGGCCTCCTTCTCAGAAATCTCCAAATTAAAGTTGTGTATCTGCATGATTTTCGTGCTTCTGGAACCAAATAATCTATGGCTATACCTACATAGTCAGAGCAAATGGGAGTTGTAAGCAATTACCAAACTGAGCAAGTGAAAACAAACCTATACAGACCTATCAAAAATGCTACGCTCTTTCTAAAAAGGAATTTTCCTTCTAAATCCCATAGATGAAGGCCTGGACTCCTCACTTCCCTCTTCTTTTGCAGAGATAACTTAAATGTGTTGAAGCACGAGGTACACTCTGGCTAATATACTTTTTCCCAAGCCTAGTACATTTTACTGGGCAGGCCTGACAGAGCGTGCCGATCACCACTTTTCCAAGTACTGATGTTTAATCTAGTGTTTTTTTTTTTATATCAGAGCTATGAATATACTATGAAATTTTATTTTAGCATTTTATGTTCACTCCAAGTTTAATCTGTATAGATTTTAAACAAGAAAACATACTACATAAACTTTATTTCATGCCACCTGCTATAATGGTTTTATTTTAACATGAGGACTTATTCCCTTTATTCCCCTTTATATACCCTAAATAATATATATTACATATCATTTTCTTAAAACATCTCATATTTTACTGCCTCCATGGTCTTTGTCCTGTCTTCTTTCTACTTGGATTGTTTCTCCCCCATCTTTACCCATTTTAAGTCTTTTCAAGAATCAGTTCATCTGCTAACTCCTCAAAGATTACTCCAGATCAACATAATTTCCCCCTACTCTGGACTTTTATAGCATTTTAGGCCACACTTGTTATATTCATTTAGATGGTTTTTTTCAAGTTAATTATAGTAGGCAGGGGTAAGAAGAGGGGTAGTAATATGTTATCATCAGAAAGCACTTAATGCATACCTAGTAAGCAGCACTGTGTCTGGGCAATGAAGAGCAAGTCAACATTTTAGTACATATTTCTTATTAAACGCCATTTATTAAAAACTGAATTGGTTTTAGGGAAAAATGACACGTCTTCTCTGAATTTATTGTGAGCACAGAAGGTGGCCTTTTGTATCTAAAGTTAGTGTTCATCATCCAAAGTTCTGTTAAAACTCTATGAATACCAGAAACTACCTGCCAACATATGACAATAAAAGGAAAACAAATTCCTCTTTCTGATAACCCAGTTTCCCTAATCACTAACACTTTCCGTGGTGCCTCATCGTAATGAAGTGTGAATCAGGAGGCAAGTCTAAGGGATCTCTTCTATTTTTCTTTCATTTTTGCTATCCCTCCTTGGGAGTCAAAGACTATCTGAGTAAGAGAAAAAAAATCATCCCATATGCCTCTTATTTAGGGTAGTTTTAAAGTTTTCTTCTCCTATTCATGTGTGTGTTTGTTTTCACATGTATCGAGTTTTAGTCTATGCAGCCTCTTTTTCTAATCCATAGGTATGAAAGTGAGTTTTATATTAAAATGTCTGATGTTTTAAAAAATCAAAATTATTTATTTTTCAATTCATGAGAGTTTGCCTTATCTAAATAAAATCCCTGGTTCTTTTCATTGGTTTCTTCTTGAAATTGGTGTTTGAATTTTCTCAATTTAAAAAATTTTAATTTCATTTCCCAGCAAGAAATTCTTAGTGTTCTTCAAATTTATCTGCCTTCTCAATATTTTCCAGAATCTCAAAGGCAGGATCGTCCTCATGTAGACTATTATGCCCTATGGCTAGCAACCTTGATCCAGGCATAATGAATCAACAGAGTATCTGATCTGAGTTCTCAGCATCAACCCAATGAAAATTTTTAATTTTATATAGTCTATATTACTTAAATTATGTAAACTGATTAGATTTATTAATAATAAGCCCCAATTTAATATACCTTTTTTTACTCAATTTTGAGGCCTTTATGGATGCTTCCCAATGACTATGGAAAACATTGTTCTAACACTTCAGGTTAAGGGCCTGTAAACTTGTTCCATAAAGGGCTGGATAGTAAATACTTTAAGGTTTGTGGGGCATACAATTTGGATCAAAACAACTCTACTCCTCCACTGTATCATGAAAGTAACCATAGACAATATATAAATGGATGAGTATGGCTATGTTCCAATAAAACTTGTTTGACAGACACATAATATTCACATATTTCAAAATATCTCTTCTGATTTTTTTGAACCATTTAAAATGCGAAAAAGAAAAAGAAAAAAGAAGAAGAAGAAGAAAACACATTTAGCCCCTGGATTGTTCAAAAACAGGTGGTTGATTAGATTTTGCTCTCAAGCTGTAGTTCCCCAGCTTTAGGAACATAAGAGAAATCAGATTTACTACTAGGGAAGGAAGGATATGTAGACAAAAATAGTAGGCTAAAAAGTACTGTAAAAAATGTCCAAGTTATTACGAGAGTTCAAAGAAAGCATGAATAAAATTGTATGATGTATCATTTCATGCATAACTCTGATGGTTATCATTAATAGAATATTTCTAGTAAAGTAAAAGTGTGTGTGTAATATTGAACTGAATTAACTGTAAGTGCAGTACCACAAATTAATACAACCAAAGAATTCTCAAATCTGTTAATTAACAGGACACAATCTGAATGAGTAAAACACGAATGATGGAAATAAGTCGAGTTCCATGTCTAGAAAAATGAAGAAGCAGACAGAGCAGAATACCAATGTAAATATGCAACATAGCAGGAAACAACCCCTTAAAGATACTGCTCTCAAGCAAGAAATAAATATCAGACCAGTACTATCTAAGGAACTGCAGGCAAAATGAAATGCAAACCAGTAGAAAACATTCACTGACTTCTACTAATGTAACTGACTTCTACTAATGTTCATAAATGGAATAACTTAAAAACAACAATGGTGCATCCATACCATCCTCCAAACTGTTAAACATGTCAGGTTTAAAGAAAAAAAAAATAGTTCAGTTATACGAAATGTATGATAGAGAAGCCAAATCAAACAGCACAAAATGAGCTAGATGCTTCACACTGGTGAAAGAAATCATACTGAGGAGAAAAGGATTTGAATTATTTCAGGTAATGACAAAATCAAAAGTCAATCCAACCATGATTTTCTTGTCAAGATGACAAAATAGGTAAATGCCTAAATGCTGTGCTTGTTTCCTCTCACAACCATATCAAAATTACAACTAAACTACAGAACAACCATCCTTGATAATCACCGGAGAACAAAAGCCCTGCAACTATGTACATATAGAAGCAGGAACAGAGATGCAGAAAGGGGTTGGTCCCACACCTGTGTGTGACCACTAAAAATTAGTAAGGATATCTCAGCTGCAGAGGTCACCCTTGAGGAGGAGCAAGGGGTCCCAGCCCCACACCAACCTCTCCAGCCCAACGTTTCAGTGCCTGGAAGAGAAGTACCCATGTCTTCTGAAAACCAGAAGAGATTGTGGTTGACAAGACAGAGGGCAGCTGAAGTCTCAGGTGATCCTCTTAAAGGGCCCACACATGGACTTACTCAGTGACGGACTCACTCACCCTGAGCTCCAGTGCTGGGGCAGCAGCTCAAAAGGCTCCAGGGACATATAGGCACAAACTGCAATGTCTGGCTTCAGGGCAAAGGCTGGAGGGCAGCTTTCTCCCAGACAGAGGAGCTGGCTGTGGCCATTGTTTCTTTGTTGAGACCTCTCCCTTCCTGGCTTGCAGACACAGGCTGCTGTCTTATTTGAATCTCCATCAATTGCCCCACCCCCTGGTGATTGCCTGAGACCCCGCCCAATGCATCTTTCGGGCATACCCAAGCCACTGCCTGTCTTGGCTCAGGCTATGGACTTTCCTAAATACAGACTTTCCTAAATACTTTCCTAAAAATCTCCCAAAGGTTCGCAAAACCAGAACAGCAGATCTGGCTTCAGCATATCCAGTACCTGTTGCTGAGCCCGATACTAGCAAAAGTAGGCCTCGGTTCATGGTTTGGCCTCTTGATACAGCTCCAAGCCTAGCACAGGTGGCAACCATCTGTGGATTGCTTTGTAGTTCATACCAGGTGGCCCCAAGCAGGGCACAGCCTGTGGCTGAACTTGGCCTGCAGGGGGGCCTTTCCCAATGGGCCCCGAGGCTGGCATCCCTAGAAGCCAGCTTCAGATTGAGTTGGAGCATCACCGAGCAGCTTCTGGGGAATGACACACCCAAAGGGCAGGTGCCAGAGCCCTACTAAAGCAAATTCTGCTCTGTAAGGTCAACGCCTGCACAAAAGCTCCTCCAGTGTACTCACGGCCAGTCCTCACAACTGATCAGTTAAAGGGTCAATCCCTCCCACTGGTGTGCAAACAGCAACCAAGATTCAACTACAACAGGACAGCACACAACCCACACAGCAGACCCATCTAGAGCACCCAGCTCAGGTGACCAGGGAGAGACTGCGCAACTGTGCCCTACAGGACACCTACTACATAAAGCCACTCTACTAAGACTGGGTGACATAACAGCCCTGCCTAATACATAGAAACAAACACAGGGAGGCAGCCAAAATGGGGAGATAAAGAAATACGTCGCAAATAAAAGAACAGAACAAAGCTCCAGAAAAAGAACTAAACAAAATGGAGATAAGTAATCTACCAGATGCAGAGTTCAAAACACTGGTTATAAGGATGTTCAATGCTCTCAGGGAGAACTTCAACAAAGAGACAGAAAACACCAAAATGAAGATAGAAAACATTAAAAAGAACCAGAAATAAAGAATACAATAACCAAAATAAATAATACATTAAAAGGAATATACAGTAGGTTAGATGAAGCAGGGGATTGAATCAGTGATTTAGAAGATAAGGTAGCAGAAAACACCCAATCAGAACAGCAAAAAGAAAAAAGAACCCCCCAAAATTAGGACAGTTTAAGAGGCCTCTGGGACAACATCAAGCGTAATGACATTCACATCATAGGGGTAACAGAAGGAGAAGAGAGAGAGCAAGGAATTGAAAACTTATCTGAAGAAATAATGACAAAAATCTTCTGTAGTCTGGTGAAGAAAATAGACATACAAGCCCAGGAAGCACAGAGAGTTCCAAACAAGATGAACCCAAAGAGGCCCACACCAAGACACATCATAATTAAAATGCCAAAGTTTAAAGACAAAGTAAGAATCTTAAAAACAGCAAGGGAATAGCAGTTAATTACTTACAAGGGAGCTCCCATAAGCCTGTCTGTCAGCTGATTTCTGAACAGAGACTTTGCAGGCCAGAAGGGATTGGCATATAATATTCAAAGTGATGAAAAGCAAGGACCTACAACCAAAATTACTCTACCCTGAAAAGTTATCATTTAGAATCAAAGTACAGATAAAGAGTTTCCCAGACAAGAAAAAGCTAAAGGAGTTCATCCCCACCAAACCAGTATTACAAGGAATCTTAGAAGGACTTAAGACACACACACAAAAAAATCAAGAATATGAATAATAAAATGGCAATAACTACATATCTATCAACAATTACTTTCAAAGTAAATTAATTAAATGCTCCAATCAAAAGATAGGATGGCTGAATGGATAAGAAAACAAGACCCTTACATATAATGCCTACAAGAGACTCACCTCAGATCGAAAGACACACACAGACTGAAAGTAAAGGAATGGAAAAAGATAGTTCATGAAATGAAAATGGAAACAAACAAAAAAGCTGGGGTAACAATACTCATACCATACAAAATAGATTTCCCAACAAAAGCTATAACAAGGGACAAAGAAGGACCCAACAATCCTGTTTCTGGGTATTTTTCAGAAGAAACCCAAAATGCTATTTTGAGGGGACATGTGCATCCATATGTTCATTGCAGCATTGCTTACAATGTCCAAGATGTGGAGGCAGCCACAGCATGGGTGTCTGTCAATGGAAGAATGGATAAAGAGTGGGAGGTACATGTATATAACAGAATATTGCTCAGCCGGGGAAGGGAATGGGTTCCTACCTCTATGGCAGCATGGATGGACCTGGCGGGTATTGTGCTGAGTGGAGTATGTCAGACAGAGAAAGACAGATGCAATATGATTTCATTTATACGTGGAATCTAAAGAACAAAACAAACAAACAAACAAAACAGAAGTAAACTCATAGATACAGAGAACTTTTTGATGGTTGCCAGATGGGAGGGGGGTTGGGGAGCTGGGTGAAAAGGGGGAAGGGATTGAGAAGTACAAATTGGTTGTTACACAGTAGTCATGGGGATGTAGGGTATAACATAAGCAATATAGTCAAAATGTTGTAATAACTATGTATGGTGTCAGATGGGTACCAGATTTATCAGGTTGATAGACGGAAGGGTGTTGGGGAGCAGGGTGAAAAAGGTGAAGGGTTAAGAAGTACAAATTGGTAATTACAAAATAGTCATTGGGCTGTAAATTAAAGCATAGGGAACATCATGGAAAACAAAACAAAACCCTCAGTCCAACCACGATTTTCTTTCTGGGAAATACCTACTACTGCTGACACTCAGTTGTGCTATGCAGACATCATTAATGAGTAATTTATTCAGATACAATCATTTGCTCTATTAGAATATCCTTATTTAGGGTTAATCCAGTATGATTTTCATTTACTATAAATTTGCCATTTTCTCATTTCAATCTTATTTCAGGCATATGGCTGAATAGTATAATTATAAAGGGCTATACCTTAGTGAAAGTCAAAATCAGACTTCTTATACACCAGTGTTTTGACTTTCTGTCCATTTAGAGTGGACATTTTTCTTTTAATTTTTGCTCTCCTGAAGCCCACACCCAACAGTACCAAGCCTGGAAATTCTTCTCCATATCAGTTTTATTCAGCCTTCTGTGGATTCTGCACCTTCAAAGATAGCCTACTGAACTGAGAATAGCTAGTTCTTGTTTCCTTCCCTTTACCCAAACTTGCAATGCTCTTCAGTTGCCCTCCAGGGTAGCAATCTCATTCTTCTTGAGTTGGGGTAAATTTTTGCATAATAAAAACAAAAAAGATCTAACAAAGGAAGTTAATTGTCCAATTAGATGTTATCAAAGCCTAATTAGGGGGAACAGAGTATACGCAGTGACCTAATTCTTAGGAGGTCAATTGGGACAAAAACATCATGTTTCTGTTAAATGCAACCACTTGCAAAATCTTGTATGTTAGCTCTGCAGAAGTTCTTCCTTGTAAAACAGCTCTCTGTAGAATTATTGGTTAAAAAAGAAAAAAAGAAAAAAAACCTGTAAATCAAACAGATTTCTCCTGTAGGCTCTGTAAATCACCAGTTATTTTGTTAACATTTTATGATTGTAAAATTTGGGTTAGGTATCAACACCCATAAAGGGCTTGCATTTCACAGATCCTTCTAGGAGAAAGTGGGCTATTATTATAAAGTATTTATAGAATCGGGTTCCTAAAGGACATTTCATCCAGGTCCCCAAGACACGCTAAATAAACCTTACATAAAAGTGCTGGCATCAAAGAGGGAAAGGAAAGGAAATAGCATTTATTGAGTTGTTCCAAGGTGCCAGGCCTGGGGACCTTAGGTGCTTTAGATATGTTTCAGCATTTGATCCTCTCACCCCAGTTAGGTAGATGTCATGATCATTTTAGAGAGGCCCAGAGACTGATTTTCTAAGGTCATGCAGCTCCTCACTGACAGCGCTGAGTTAGACGGCTCCAAAGTCTACATGCTTTCCACCACAGAAACACTGCTGTGTTTATTAAATTGGAGGATGAAAAGGATGAGCTTGGGATAAAAAAGGAAAGCACAGCTGTTCTTTCTACAGTTTGCAGTACATAGTTCTCCATAACGAACAATGAAGTTTATATAGAGGGTTCAAATGCACGTAGACTGACTCCAGGTTATGTAATCTTAACCACTCTGCTGTGCTTTTTGTGCACCAAGACACCAGGAATAAGTATTTGAGCTCCCTTATTTATAAACCTTAGGCTTTGCTTACACTTGCTTAAAATATATATCTTTAAAGCATGAGTCTACATCAACTAACTGCTATGAAAGGTTTGCTCTTCTAATTAGGCTCTGGGTATAACTATAGGGTGCTTCAGCTCTGTATTTCCAACCTGAGTCCTAGATGTCTATAATTTCTCAAAGGGTCTGCATTTTTCTGGGTATATTAGGAGGCTTGGGATTTTAAAGAGCTGCCTGCAACTTTTTCACTGGACGGGCTCAAGTGTGTCATGACAATTCCCATTTATCACCACTAAACAATCTCTTCTACTCTGGGAATAGTGACTCAATACTTACCATTTAGACACTTCCTGCCCAATATGGTAGATGTCATACCTATATTCATGGAATGAGTTTTTAAGGTCATCTCTTCCATCCCTAAGTCTTCTGAAATCATTACATTTACTTCATGTCAGATAAATGGGAATGTTTATAACCAACAGACTGAAGAGGGTAATTTCTATTCTAGTATCTAATATCTTGTAACGCTCATGGTCAAACATTTCATGTTTAAATAACCTAATCATTTAGACTTTGTCTTAACCAGATTTTCTTTCAATTTATCCTCAACAGTTAATGAACTTGAAATGTAACCAAACATGTTAAAAGGGATGAAGAACTTGGAAGATGGGACGAAATTTTACAGTGACTTGGAATAAATTATTGAAGTGATGAGAACTTTAAAAGTAGCTTATTAAGATCCAACAAATTATATACATATGAGATTATAACCAGATAGAGCATAGATTCAAGCAAGTTGATTGCAGTGTTGCAAAGTCAGGTTTTTATATGTAAAAAAAAAAAAAAAAAAAGATAAAATGCTCTTTTATGTTTCTGAGAGCCTTATTTTACCAATAGTGTAGATTTCAGGGCCTAGAAAATGTGGAAATTTCAGACAATAGTAATATGATGAGAAAGGGTTAGTAATACATAGATCAGCACTCTTAAGATTAATGAATACATCTTCATAAAGCTTATCATTTTTATAAATGTCAAGTAACTGTTTAAGATCATTTAGTTTTAGCCCCAAAGAAAATTTTCCTTTGTTCCTCTTTCCAAACAAGTAATGAAGTGATTACATATATTTTGTGTTAAAATTTTAGCTTAAAATCTTCCCTTCAGAGGGAATTATGTCTTCTATTAGATTGTTATCTTGGTGATTACAATCCTTCCTAGTAAGATGATGTGTTCTTTCTTAACCTAAACTATATATTTGGTTAGAGGCTTCTAATCCGTGAATTGGTTAATTTATGATTATTAACCCATGCTTGGTTAGAATTTAATGGAAATTACCTCAGATACTATATAAAGAATTCAAACTGCATGGAACACCACCTTCAGCTCTTACAGTATGGTAACAATACCTTTCCCTTGTATGTTCCCAATGATTATGTAGTCACCTTTAACATATATGTTTACGAAGGCCTGACAATTAAGTTTGTAACTTGCCACCATGTGCTTACACTGTCAACACGGTACAAACAGTACGGTAAGGTTGCATAACTTTGGTATATCAGTGTCTCTCAGCTGTGTTCATGTGGACATGTCGCAATGTCTTGCTGAGTGGCATTCATTATTATTGTTGCGTGTTTGTGTGTGCTGTCGCAAGAATGTCTGAACTTGAAGTAGAGCAACGAACAAACATTAAATTTCTTGTTAAACTTGGCAAGAGTGGAAGTGAAATCAGGGACATGTTAGTCCAAGTTTATTGGGAAATGCCATGAAGAAAATGGCAGTGTGAAAAAGTTAGACAACCGGAACTTTTCACCAACAATTCATGGCTATTGCATCAGGAAAATGCACCAACTCACACGGCACTGTCTGTGAGGAAGTTTTTAGCCAGTAAACAAATAACTGTATTAAAACACCCTCCCTACTCACCTGATCTGGCCCCCAGTGACTTCTTTCTTTACCTAAAGTGAAAGGAAATATTGAAAGGAGGACATTTTGATGCCATTCAGGACATCAGGGGTAATATGAAGACAGCTCTGATGGCCATTCCAGAAAAAGAGTTCCAAAATTGCTTTGAAGGGTTGACTAGGCACTTGCGTCAGTACATAGCTTTCCAAGGCGAGTACTTCAAAGGTGACCATAGTGCTTGATATTCAGCATGAGGTATGCAGCACTTTTTCTAGGATGAGTTCATGAACTTAATTGTCAGACCTCGCATAAGTATCACAATCCTTATAATCAATTGGTAATAGTTTGAGGGGTAGGGGAACATGGCACCACTGTTGGTCAACTTCAACAAAATCATAGACGTGGAAGGAACTGTAGTGATCCACTTAACACTCAATAGGTACATGAGTTGTGATGAGTGGTACCAAGTAAGTCTCTATGACTGATCTATTTTCACATAATCTCAGAAACATTTATTTATGCCTAAACAAAATCTGTTTTTCTGGGAGCAACATCCATTTCCTTTTGTCCTGTCTTCAGGGTATAAAAGAATGTGGAAACTTTGTCCTTCATTGTTCAGGAACTGATTTTTAATATATCTGAGTACAATTTAGGTTAACCCTCCTTAAGTTAAAGCCACTTATGTTCTCTGTACTGTAGTACCCATTTTAGTAGTGAAATGATTGTGTTTCCTTTCACTTGATCATGTTCTAAACTGCTCTGCTCATGTTCTTTGCAAAATATGAACGTCTCTGACTTAAAGTCAAATGACTAGGGAATCTATCATATTTAACATTCTAAATACAATAATTTATTTGGTTTGTTGTTTAAGAGGGAAAGAGCACACATGTGTGTGTTATGTGTGTTTATGCATTTTGAGCCCTGGTTATTTATGAAATCACTGCCAGATATTATTATATAATATGTTATAACACAAAATAATAGTTTGGAGGCACTATAATTTACCATAAAAGGATGTGGTTTCTAAAATCAGACTGTAACCATACATAAACTTCATTTCCTTAGCATGCATATTGCTTTAATCCAAGCTAGAAGCCTGACAGAACTGTAACTCACTTGCAGTCCTTCCCCAAATCCTCCTACCTATTCATATACTGTATGTCCACTCCTTTTGATCATTAAGCCCTCAGGACATTAAGTCTGGTAAACACCAAATTCATTTAAGAATAAATGTTGAGGTCTATGAATCGTGACCAAGATACAATAACCAAACCTCAAACTAGAATAAGGTTTTACTCAAACAAAGATAACACCTTGGCCTCAGTTATGTTGCAGGTCCAGACTCGTGAAAGCAGAACAGCCCCACGACCACATCTCCATGGAAACCAGACAGAACAACGCCATAACTGATACCAGGACCTGATGCCATGATCAACTGCCCCCTGCCTTAGTCCCGACCAATCAGTAGAGCCCACGACCCAGCTCCCACAGCAGCCATGATGAATGATTTTTCCCTTATGTAACCTGGCTACTAGAGGCCATGGAGGAGCCTGGGTTTTGAGAGCAGTAGCTCACCTGTGTCTCCGGGCTTGATGTCAACTCCTTAAATAATCCTTTACTTTCTTTGTTGCAAACTCCTCCTGTTCATGTCTTTTTTTGCTTGGATGCACACAGGCAAGAGGACTCTTTTGAGTCTACGCTAACAAGACGTTATGAATTTGTGTACTGGCTGTATCATTTACTCACTGCGAGAATATGGGCAAGTTATTTAAATTGTCTGGGTCTCCTTTCCTCACCTATACAGTGTGGATAATAATAGTGTTGAGAGGTTCAAATAAATTAACACACAAAATGATTAGAACGGTACTGTGCTCACAGCAAATACACCTGGTAGCTGTTCGTGATCAGGTCCCTCACTGCTGTGTATATAACATAACATACTGACATCTTCAGGCCCCATTTGTATCACAGCTCCTAGTACATCCCCTAACTGGAAACCAAAACGCATGCCCCAGTCAGGGCAAATTACAAAACAACAAAAACAAATCACTTCTCTATTATAAAATGTCTGCATCCACAACATGTCTCTTCATACAAATATGATATTTACTTGGGTGATTTCCACCATTCCCCATTTTGCTCCTGAAAGTTTCATGGTATAACACAAGGATTATATAAATACCCTGATTGATTTCAAGTAGTTTTAAAATTCAATTCAAGAGATTCTCGCCCATCTCCCGTTTTCAAAAGAAATAATTCACACAAAGTGAACAGCCAAAGTCACTGAAAATTAGTTTTCCTTATACTTTTCCCACAAGTCTATCACCTTTTTGTTGTGAAGAAGGGATATTTGCCATCACCAATGGGCTTTTAGGCAGCAGTGTGGAGACTGGTAAAATGAACTTTTCTAAGTCAAATAATGAAGGCACTAATACCAAGTAGCAGCAATGTTCAGTTTTTTATTATCTACATTTTGAGTTACTGAAACATGTAATAAAATTACTTTTTAAAGTAGTCAAATTGAAAAGAACAAAACATAATTAGTCTAAAATTTAACAACTCTCTGGGTTTAATCTGAAAATAAGAGGTGTAATATGAATTTCAAATCTTTGTAAATTTAAAATCATTACAAATTTATGTGTTCTCTCCTTGCTGCTTCTCATGTTTGCTTTGTGATTTCTAGGACCTCAAGGCCTGCCCCTTAGTGCTCCAGGGAGTTGCTCCAATTGCTATGATCAGCCCCATTCAGTCCTGAGAATGGAGTGTAGTGTGTGGGTATCTGTAGAATTTAAGAGAAGGATTTCTTTTTTATTTTGTATTCAAAGTATTAGTAGGGTTTTAAAATATATTTTTTTATAAAAATTACTAAAGAATACATAATCCTGATGCCAATTCTAAACATCTTTTCTGTTTAAATTCTCTTTCCCCAACAAACATATGCCAAAGGCACTATACATGAACTGTAGCAATACACATTCAATAGCTTACCTAAGACCTCTCAGATATTTGGAAACAAGTCCTAAACTTAAACCCATGTTATTAAAATGAAAAGTGTTTCTTAAAGATTTCTGCATTTAGAATTCAAAGGAAAACACACCACCAAATGTGAATGTATTCTGTGGTGGTTCATTTTTTGTGTCAACTCCATTGGCCACAGGAATAATGGAATGCTGGCAAAACATGGTTTCTGGGTGTGTCTATGAGGGTGTTCTGGTAGAGGTGAGCATTCCATTCAGTAGACTAAGAGATCTATACTCACCTATGGGGGCAGAATCATCCAAGGCCTTGATGGCCCAAGTAAAACGAAAAGGCAGAGGAAGGGAACATTCTCTCTCTTCTTGTGCTGAGGCGCCCATCTTCTGCTGCCCTGCAACATCAGAGCTCCTAGCTGTCAGGCCTTTGACCTCAGGCTGGGAGTTCCTGGGAGATACACCATCAACTGCACTAATTCTCAGGCCTTCAGGGTAGGACTGAATCACACCACTGATATTCCTGAGTCTCCAGCTTGCAGACCTCAAACTGCGCGACTTCTCAACCTCTATAACCACGTGAGCCAATTCCTATAATAAATCTCCTATTAAGTTAGTCTCTCTATTTGTCTATCTATCTATCTATCTATCTATCTATCTATCTATCTATCTATCTATCTATCTATCTATCTATCATCTATAGCCCACTGGTTCTGTTTCTCTGGAGAATCTTTACTATTACACTACATTTTCATTTGAAGTTTGCGTTATTATGCTTACCTCCTGTGTTCTGGTTACTCACATACTCCCCCTATAAGATTTTCTCTAAACACATTTTGAAAAGAAAATAGTGTTTAATGAAAAATTTCTCTACACACACCCAAATTCACATTTTCATATGTTTAAATTACCAATTGCAGCTCCCAGAACAAAGTTCCATCTAATGATAAAAGGTTAGTTTTTCCAATCAGAAGCCTCAGGGACTAAATAAATTCATTTTTAAAAAAGAGAAAAACATTTTATCTCAATAGTGGCTAAATTATTTGACAGCTAAAACACGTTAATATATACCATCACTCTATTCTGCTCAGTAATTAATATGTCCTAGTGTTTTTTGCTTTAGATAAAAATTATCTAAGGAGCATTCACTAAAGAAAATATTGCAATAAGTTACAGTAAAAGTCTGTTACTTTAAAAAGTAATAAAGATTAATTCCATATAGTTATACACAGGAATGCCTAAAGATACTGGAACAGGGTAATTTTTCAAGGTCTTTTTCTTCCTCAGGACTCCACAATTAACCACATGTAGAAAAAGGTCAAGGCAGCATTTTAAGGTCCATTCCTTGAAAACATTTGGAATCGAGAAAGGGATGCATCTGAGCACAGCAATGACTATTGTGAAAAACTATTGCTTTCTCCTATTTCACATACCTATAGACAGGATGATTCTGGAAATCAGGCTAATTACCACCCTTGCTGTCTTAGGTTTTACGGACTACTTGATTTTTCTTCTCATTGTTCAGAGAGATGAGTGGAACCAGGCTATTATACTGTAGATTGTCCCTATAAACAAATAATTTGAAGAAAATTGAAAAGCTTTGTTCACTTTATTTTGTTTTATTTCATACAAAGAAAATAAAATGATGGAATAATTTTTTGTTTGGTTTTAGTCTGGCAAATGCTATAATTGAAAGTATAGAACCAATCAATGGCACCTCTGCTTAAAATTTATTCCTGAGGAATATCCCAAAGGAGTGATTTCTGAGGAATAATATGCAGCCTTCAATTTACTTTATCACAGCTGGATATGAAGTTGAATCCCCGGCTGGAATTTAACTACCCGGAACCAAGCACCAGATGGCTTATCGGCACCTCAACCCAACAGCTGTGTCCTGATATGCACAGCTGGTCTTCACATTTGAATGACAATATTTAAATGATAACATCACGTAATGTAGAAAAATGTGTTTGGATAGCACAGGTCTTGAAAACTAGATTGCACAGTTGCTCTTAATAGTAAATGCACAGTCTCAACAGCTAATTCACATTCTTTCTATTTCTGTAGTTGGGACTTGGCTGCTGTAGGAGTTTACTGTCATACAGAAACATTGTGGCGCCATTCATACTGTAGCACTCTCTGTCCATAATGACTCCGCTGGGTACTCACCATGTTAGATTCCTCTTCACATAAAAATAAGCACAACACAGTTTCCATTGTGAAGCTGGAGACTTTTAAAATTTTGTGATAATTAATAGATACTGCATTCTGCCAAGATGGAGGAATTAAAAGGCACTTGGTAGTATGCAGCTGCTATAAAAAGTCTTCAACAATTTGCTGATGTTATTATTCATTTCCTAGTTGAGTCACAAATATCACCAGATCAAAAAACATATCAAATTTAATACCAAAATTTAGCACTCAAAAAATTCCACGAAGGGCATCTGTCAAGGAAAATGTATTTGAATACATTTCAGGCACACAAAAAATGACATATTTCAAATGAGAGATGGATGAACAAATGTGCCAGGCTTTAACTAATAAAATATACAGTGCAAGTTTTCTATTTTCACAAGTTGACAGAGGTTCCCTATGCTGCTGCTCAAACTTTGATGAATGTGTACATTACTCCAGTGACTCAAAGAAAACTTATCCTTAATATATTTCCAAAGTAATTGTGGCTATAAGAAAAAAACGTGTTTAGTGGTAAGGAGACCTGGGTATATATCTCACTGCTACTTTTAGTAACTGAGTTTGGTCACGTCATTTAACTTCTATAGACGTCCATTCCTTCACCTGCAAAATGGGAGCCATAGGTGAGAGTGTACGTGTAAATATATTCTGTAAACTGCTGAGAAACAGAAGAAGGTGGTGGGGCTATTACTCTCTCTGGTTGTGTAGTGGACTCAATCAACAGTATTTTTGTCCCTCACCAGTGTTCTGAGAAAACTGAAATATCAAATCCAGGAGTGGCAGACAGACGTCTGAACCTCACTTCCATGATTAAGCCCCAGTCAGAGAACATCCCTTACTGTGAGAGTGAAATGAACTTCCTAGCATTAACCCCGAATTGCCAGCCTACCAGCCAGGCATGACAAAGCAGGGGCAAACAGCACAGTCCCTGTGAGCAGTTCAGGCTCCAGAAGAAAAAGGGTAAAGGTGAGACCACCCAATTTAGTCTTCCCAAATTTATCAGTCAAATAAGTCACTCAGAGTAAAGCAGGAGAGTGGCCAAAGGTTTAACAAATACCCTCAACATGAAAGGAAACACAAGGAGATAGGAACAGGGATCTCTCCCTGACTTTGCTCAGCATTTGTTCTCTTCCTCCAGTGACTTAAACATTAGTGTTTAGTCAGCCAGGGGTCTGAGTCTCCTCTTTGAAGGAAGACCTCTGCAGTTCATCAGGACAGGCCTGCTTCTACTGTCGTGAAGCTACACTCTGAACACCAGGAATCACTCCTGTGAGTATCCTCCTGAGACGACCGTGGAGGATCAGAAACGTGTCAGAGTACTACATTAATGAAATCAACTCCAAGGTCACTCTACCCAAAACCAAACATTCCTTATCCCATTACTCATCCTAAATTATGTCTAGTCACATAATCCAATCTAGCAAGCTAATCCTTGGTGCCGAAATCTAAATCCTTGCTTCCTTATACCACATCCAAACCATGAGCAAGTCTATAGGGTCTTCTTTCAAAATCAATCTAGAATCTCCATTTCTCATCAACTTCACCACTCACATCCCATCTCAGCAATCCCATTAAACTGCTTTACTTTCCTCCATGGCTTCGACTACTTGTTAACCTACTCGTACTCTATACTCTCATTTGTTTAGTGGCTTGGTTAGTTCTCTCAGCATAGGAATTTGTCTGTTCTGTTCACTATTGTATCTATATCACATAAGAAACATTCGTGACACATAAGCAACCAATAAATACTGCTGTAAAGAAGAAAGGGAGAAAGGAGAGGAACAGAGAGAAGGGAAGGAGGGAGGGAGGAAAGGGAAGAGAGAGGAAGGAAAGAAGGAGAAGGAGGGGAGAGAGAGGAAAGAAAACAAGAGGTAAGGAAAGAAAAAAGAAGTCGACAATTGTTGGGGTTTCTAAGGTTACGGACATCCCAGGTTGCAAATTTCCCCCTCCTAAATTTGAAGATTGAACCTGCCTTTGCAGCTGAAAATGCAACAGTCAGCAGCATGTGAAAAGAGTTTTTATTGTTTATTACAACCTCCTTATTTTTCAACTCTGTAGCCATTGTCCTTGCCATTCAGCAAATGGGCACTCTGCTCTCACTAGAATTTCCAGACACTCAAAACCTTCCACTCACTCAGTGTAATTCTCCATTAAACACACACACACACACTCACTCACTCTTGCAGAGCTCAGTCTGGACTTTGCCATTATCAGTGATACCAATAAATGTCCCATCAACCCAGTACACTGCCTTCCTAGTAGGGGATAATTCTCACTTTTTACATTATAATTTAGGTGCTTTAAAATGACATTAGAGAAAGGCAAAAGTCTGTGATGAAATAGGATTCAGCAATATCAGGATATCTGATTCCAAATGGACCATCTGCTCCACAATCTTTTATTTAATGATTGCTCATCTTTATTAGATTTCCCAAAATTAATTCTCTAACATTCCTCACCAATTTCTAGTCACCAATTCCATTTCAAACGTGGTGTAATCTTAGTAGGTGATTTTTACTATTCCTAGAAGATCAAGATTATCAGGCATTAAGTACCCCATTTTCCTTTCATCTCTCATTCTCAAAAATAACCCTCTTTTTATCCCAGGGCGAGAATTGTCCTTTTGTTTCCAATCTCCCACTGAGCACCACAGTCATAATTCTAAATGATGAGAGTGCTTGATGTCATTGTTATTTTAGAAGTTTGCTTTTATTGTGAAATTTCTTCATTAAAATTATCTGTGACATCAATTAATGATGTCAACGTAATTTTTAAAGTGGTAGGAAGACATCATGAAGTTTGTTCTGTTGCCCTAGGCCTTTACTGTTGTAATGGATCACAAGGATGACTGTCATAAACAATTGTCATAAAATGTAGGTTCTACCATGTAAATGATCTATATCCTCATTATGATTATTGTAGTACTAGTAGCACAGCATTAAAAACACAAATAAAAAATATGTTGTATATAATTTATTTTAAAAAGAAATCACTTAATAGACCAATATTCTATTATACAACCTTGGTCCTATAAGTCACCAAAGATGACTTTTAAAGGTTAGAAAGTCAAAAAAAAGTTTGTGATTTGAATCTGCTATTGTTTTGACAAATAAGTTCAGGGATATGAACCAGAAAAAATATTCCAGAAAGAGAAACTACTTTCTTTTCTCATTTAGAGAATAATAAGATACCACTTATTTCTGTATGACTCTAATTATATCCAGAATGTACAATCAGGTAGTGACATCAACTGTTCCCAAATTAATGTAAAAATGGATTTGAATTAGAAACACAGTACCAAAATGTTCTAACAGTAGTAACAATCATTACTTAAAGTTTGTGAAACTGACGAGCAAATGTCAATCAAATAAATAACTTGTATTTAGATAACCCTGGTAGTAGTTCAGTGAGGAATTTTTGAAAAAGAAATTATTTCAATGCCAAGTCACGCTTACAGCTTTGAACAAGTAGCAAAACATGGGCATGTTTCTCAAATGGATTTCACAGAATCAGTGCAAAAGCTGGAGGGGATGGCTTAGTTTTTTTAAGCCTCAGATTTGAAATACCTAGACTCCCTGCAACTACAGCGTTAAATCCTCTGTGGAACCACAGCTTCAAATGCTATCAGGAGAGACTCAACTCTTCATCCTTCTGAGACTGATAAAATGAAAGCCATGAAGTTTAGAGAAAATGGAGGGGATCCTGCAGCCTCCTGCACCCCCCTCCTCACCCCACACAGGAAGGCTCTATTTGTAACATCATTTAAGCTTCTATTTGAGACTATCTCCTTGGTGAGACTTCAGGATGCTATTTTTAAGACATTCAGAAATCTCACAGTCCTGCCATGGGCTATCTTTATAAACATTTAAACCAAATTTTAGACAGCTCTAAGTAGACAGAAAATATTATTTTTAATTCCCATTTAAGACAGTCGAGGAAATTCTAACTACTTACTTTAAAATGCATTATAGGTATCCGGCCAATTCTTTATTATTCCTGGGGAAATTTCTGCATCTCAAATTGATTTCCTTTTGCTGCTTTATGGTCCTGGACTGCTTCCTCTCTGACAGCAATTGATGCATGCTTGGTAAATTCCAATTAAACAATGTAATTTTATTTAATTTGCATAGCACTCTACCATTCTCTCACATCTCCTATCTCATTTACAAAACTTTATAAGATAATGAAGAACACTTATTTTCTCCAGCTACAGATGAGGAAAGTGTGGCTTTGGGAAGTTTACATGAGTTAACCATGGCTGATATACTGTTGCCTTAACATTACAAAACATAGGCCTTGAGAATCCTCCTGAAGCAGTGCTAGTTCTAAGTAAGTTCTATTTAGGAACATAAACATTTTACTAAAGTATCTAATGCATTCTAAATTTAAATAAAATACTTTATAACTAACTTTTTTGACTTATTAGTAATGCTTCATAGCTCTGCTGTTATGTATAATTGATGATTTACAATAATGGAAAACTGGAGAGGATGCTGAGGAAACTGTGGGCCATTTTCTTAAAGTCTACTACCTAACTGATTAACAGAGGTCCCTTTTCACTTACATTTACCTCAAAATTAAACATATGGATCTAGTTACATTCGGGCCCAAATGAAAACCTGAGAATAACATGAGATGACTTCTAGGACTAAAACTCAAACTTTCTCCAAGTGTTAGTCGAAGAAAAAATAACCCTTAAGGAACTAAAATATCCAGACTAACATAACATCTTTAAGACAGCTGCACAGATGACTTTAAGTTTAGGCAAACTAGATAGTGGGCCCACTGGGTATTTTAACACGAGATGCTAAATATGGGGTATTTTAATACTTCGGTACTAAAACATCACCAAAGATGTTTGATTCCTTTGAGATTGCAAATTAATTATTTTGAATACAAATACCCTTGGAAAAGCTGGCATACTGAGATCTCTTCTTAGACATTGCCACACTAGTATAATTTAGCTGTTTTCCTCCAACAAACAGATGAGTTGAACTTCTCTGATAGGAATTTTGATTTCAAGTAAGGAGAGAGGAATTTTGGAGAAAAGAGTGGACTTAGTAGAGTGAAAATTAATAAACAGAAACCTCATTTAAAATGGAGTTGGGAGGCTAGAAGAGAGAACTCTCATGCATGTCACCAACACACACACTACTGACCCAAACAGGAAAAGATATACCTTGCATCTCCGACAGGAAGTGACACTACTTTACTACCTCAGCAGGAGGAAGAAAAGATTCCTCCTTGCCCAGTACCAGCTCAGCCAATGGGAGACTGCCATAACTCAGCCAAAGAGAAGCCACTACACTTTGAATCTTCAGTTTCCTCCAAAGGACTCTTCATTTACAAGAGCCCCTCCCAGTCCATAAAAGAATGTTCCTCTCCTTTGTTTCTCTGGACTTGAAAATTGCAATTTTTGGTTGTTTCTGAATAAACCAATTTTGCTAGAGAAATATCTAATTATTTGTTAAGGTCAATAGGACAACAATCTGTTTTAGCCAGAAGAAACACAAATACCTTAAGAATTAGGGAGAGGCTATAGAGAACAGTGGGCATTGAGACCAATTTTTCATGTATTGTATTACACAATTTTTTTTTTTTTTTTTTAACTGAAGGATATCCTGAGCGAGCTTGTATCAAGAATACTAGGGCTCAGCTCAGGTGCTAATGAAAATGAATTCAAAGTACAATGTGTGTTTTCCTTGCTTTCTTACCGTTTCACACCTCTTTTAAATTTCACCTGGCATTAGTTTATCCTGATTACCCCATATAAATGACTTGTTCCTCCTCCAAAATTCCATAGAAATTTATAACATTTCTCTTTAATTACACCTAACTTTTTAATAGCACTTTGTTGCCTTAGGATAATTCTTCTAGTCTAACTCACGCTATTTAAATTGTATATTTAATTTCATAGCAATAAGAGCCTTGAAAACTTTGTATACCTTTCAACTCCTACTAAGTTAATATTTCAAAAGTCTGGATAGATTTATAAATACCCTTCAAACTTACTTAAATGACTTGATTATGTGTCTTCCCTTGGCAACATAGGTAGGTATTCCAGAGCCTCAAAGATATGATTGGTTCATGCTTGCCCATCTTCCCAGACAACTGAACTATCAAAAAGTTTATTTCTATCATACTTGTTGTCATGCAGGGACTCTGATCCCACTCCCCACATAAGAACTCAGGTTATGGTGAGGTCGAAAACGAACACCAACGGATCCATACATAGGTGAGTCATACCACTATATTCTTGCTGGCTCCTGGATTGGAGACACAGGGCTGCATAATTTCAGACTAATTTCCCAATGTGAAGTTCAATCTACTTTTAATAACGGGGTTAAAAAAACAACAACAAAAACAAAAACACCTCTTGGTACCCCAAAAAAATCTCCTTATCACGGAGCCACGCCCAGTCCCCCGCCTGACAGACAGCTCCTGCGGTCCCAGAGGAAGCCAGGTATCGCGAGAGTTGAGGAACTGCTGACTACACCCGGAAGGGGAGGGCGTGGGGTGGGCGGGCCGCTGAGGGTCACTGGTTCCCCAAAGGCCGGCAACCGAAATCCGTCTGCTACTGGGCGGGCCGTGGGGCCCCCATGGCGCCGAGGTGGAACGTTGTGCTCTTCATACAGCTCCTTCTCAGCCCAGCTCTCGTGCGCAGCTCCAGCCCTCTCCCCCTGGTCCTCAACACGTGGCCATTTAAGAATGCAACCGAAGCAGGTGCGGGGCGGTAGCCGGGGGCGGGGACTGCGCTGCGATCGCCTGCGAGCGTGGAGGACCGGCCGGCTGACCCCACTGAGGTTACGGGAGCCGGGGGCGCGGGCCAGCGCCAGACCGGGCCAGGCCGTCCGCAGTCTGGCTTTGCAGCCCTTTCCGCACCCACTCCGTCGCTGCGTCTTTTGCAATTGACCGTGACTCTGTTCTTTACCACTTCTGTATTTTCCGTCCTCATCAGGCCTACTCCTTCTCTCCACCCCCGCGCCAGTACATTCTCCACCCTGCTGCTGACCCAGAGCAATTAGAGCCTTTTTGCATGGACTCTTCCTGGGGCGCCTAAGCTGTGTTTTGCTTGCAGTCATTCTGTTCACGGGCTATCTCCTGTCTACCTCTCCACTTCTACTTTCTAATCCCTCAGTTCTTCCCTATAATACCCTGTACTCCAGCTTTGCAAACGATTACTAATTTACCAGAGAAAGCGTATTTTCCTCCCTATATGCATATATGCTGTATTTGTTACCTGGAATACGGGGTACCTGGTACCTTTCTGCGAAGCTTGTCAAAAATACCGGTGATTAGGCCCCACTTCCTGAGATTCTGAGATTTTGAATTAACTAGAACCAAGGCATCCGTTTTATTTTGTTTTGTGTTTTTAAAGCTCCCCGACTGATTTTGATTTGCAGCCATGATTGAGAACCACTAAGCTAAAATATTAACTCTTCCAGGAAGCTTTCCCTGATGTACTTACTGCCCCTCCGTCCAATCTGAGTTATCTTCTGTTCTTTGCTATTATCCTACACATGCCATTATCTTGGAATTGTCTCATTATATTGTGTGTTTGTTTCATTCATTTCAAGACATAATACCACAAGAGTAATTTCAGACCCCTTCTTGAGGCTGCTAATTTAATTTTCTGGGGCACATTTGGCTCCAGAGCCCCATTCATATATTGTAAGCAGTGCAAACATTCAGAAAAAATGAGACACGCTGTGAGAAAGAAATTCCCACTGATAATAAGATAGAAAAGAAAGTGCAGTAGCCCAGGAAGGGACAGTGTACGTTGCCTATAGCTTTTCGAAATATACTTTCAAGCCAGTATGGCCAGTAGTAATACTTAAATTATTGACCAATAGTAGCATCTACCGTTTAAGGAATTCTCTTTTTATTAGTAAAGAAATTGACCATTGAAGACCTTTTTTTTCATTTTCCTAGTCAATGTACAGGGCGCTAAAAGCATGGCCTCTGGAGCCAAAATGGCTACTTTTGAATACTGCCTCTATTACCTACTCTCTTTGTGACCTTGAATAAGTCACTTAACCTGTCTGGGTCTGTTTCCTCCTATTTAGAATGAGGAAAGTAATTGTAAAGTACTTGCCTAGAAAACTGTTGTGAAGATTAAATGAATTAATTCATGTGAAGCCCACATGTAATTTGCTGTTATGGTACTGTTACTGAAATCTGCTGTGATAGATGTTATCTCAATAAAAGTATTAGTTATATGTATTTTTAATGATCTAATGATGCAGAAGAAATTTATAAGGCTATGATTTAATGAGTTTTTAATGTAACTGTCTTTTAGCAGTTTCAATTGTAACTTTAAATTGAAGGAGAGAATACTTTCTTTTCTCACACACACTAGGTAGAAATACACATTAATAAGTGTAAAAACTCTCACTTTGCATCAATAGCCAAAGTCTTCGGATTCACAGTACATAGTTGGGTTATATAACTTTGTATCACTGTCTATATCACTCTGACTCCTTTGTAGCATTTAATATACTAATTGACAAATTCAGTTTAACTTAGAGTAAATATGGGGGGAAAATGTAAAACTATGAGTTCTCAAAACATTTCTGGTTTGTTGCATTTGGCATTGAAAAAATACATATATAAACAAGCACTGTTGGGATTTGATTAACAGCGTGGAAGACATTAGCGTCTGGAGGTTCCCCCCTGGATGCTGTGGAGAGGGGCTGTGCTGTGTGTGAGAGGGAGCAGTGTGACGGCACTGTGGGCTTTGGAGGAAGCCCGGATGAGTTTGGAGAAACCACACTGGATGCCATGATTATGGATGGGTAAGAATGCTCTCCAGGACAGATTTGTCTCTATGCCTTCGCTTCATGTGGAGCTAAATTTATAGTCGATTAGTCTTCTACAGAGAGCAAGAGAGATGATTATGTAAGGTTTGGTACAGGTCAAAAACCCTGGCTTACTGGAGCTGGCCTTTCCAAACACAAGGAGTTTCCCTTTCAGTTAAAAGAAAATCATCATAATAATAGAAATATCACATGGATGTTCTCCTTTGCACAGGAGAACACCAAACTAGAAAAACATGTCTCTGACCTGGTAAACAGTCATTCACCTGCCATCCACAAAGGCCGTGGTTTGCCTGACCTGAAGCCTTAAAACTCCTTTAGAAGCCATATTAAAAAAAGACAGGAGAAACTAAGATAAATTTTAGTGCTGTTGGATTATATGGTACATTGATTTTTTATTTGTTCCTTAATTTGTCTGATTGTGGGAATTTGTATGAACTTCATGGATGTGCTGTGACTTCTATGTTAAGTTGATTTTTATCCTACAAAACACTATGGCTTAAAGGAAAGCAATATTTTTTTTTAATCTATGAACCTATGAAAATACCTTAATAAATCTTACTCCATTTTTCTTTTTCCTTACAGCACTACTATGAATGTAGGAGCAGTAGGAGATCTTAGACGAATTAAAAATGCTATTGGCGTGGCACGAAAAGTACTGGAACATACAACACACACTCTTTTAGCGGGAGAGTCAGGTATATTTTAACTATATTAAAATAGTAGATGAAAGCCAACTTAAGTTCAAATTCCAGCTGTTTTACTTAATATCTGTTTAACTTTGGATAAGTTACTTCTAAATTCGAATTTTCTCCATCTTTAAAATAGGATTTTAAAAAAATTAGTACATTTGTAGATGGGGAATTACTGGACTGAAAGAGGATTCAGCATCATTTCTCTTCCTATATTACATATTATAGATGTAAGACCCATGGAACACTGCTAACATAGGAAGATGGGTACAGAGGAGTTTTGCTATGGTGGTGGCACTTACTTGAATGCCTTTCATGTTAATAGCAAAAACCATATAGTGACCTATATCAAAAATAACTTAATGACGTTTTAGCTCACAACTGCAGTCTTCAATGTTGTTGAAATATAGAGTTGAAAACTACCTGACTAACAAAGGATCTGTTACTCGTTCATGGAATCCAGTTGTCCCTTTGGTGTCTCAAAGCTTGTTACGTGCTGGGCATTCATCCTAGTGAGAGGAGTAAGATTCTTAGTTGGTGAGCAGTGTGCCTTTTCTTTGGTAAAGAAGAAGAAGGGAGATTGTGGAGGGGAGGGAGACAGCAGAACAAACTGTCAAAACACACCCCAAGGGTCCCAAGCAGATCAGTTTTGGGAAGGACAGTTGTGATCTAGAAACTGATGCCTTCAGAACTGTTCATGTCTGAATACTTCTTTGTGTACCCCGGGGTGACTGTACCCCACGTAAGAGACAGCTGAACTATAACACTTCCTGTCCATATATTTTGTTTAGAAGACAGTACTTCACTAATTTCCATTTTTCCTTTCTTCCCAAACTCTAGCCACCAAGTTTGCCGAAAGTATGGGGTTTGTCAATGAAGATTTATCTACCAATATTTCTCAAGCTCTTCATTCAGATTGGCTTGCTCAGAATTGCCAGCCAAATTATTGGAGGGTATGTATACATAATTTTAAAAAATAAATTATTTGAAAATATTATATGCCATCGCTTCTGCTCTCTGTGGTCTACCTATTGCCTAAGGTGCTATTTAGCACCCTGGTTGCACTTTAGAATCAGTTGGCTCTCTGGGCATGGGTGTTCTCAAAAGCTCCCTAGCTGCATGTAGGGCATGTCCCGGGTAGAGAACTACTAGTCCTGGGCAAGAGTTTCCAAACTCGAATGTTCTATGGGGAGAGAGGGCTGCCTCAATCAGAACCGTTCTGCTTGTATTTCCTTAAAATGAAAGATCCCAAATCTGAAAAAAAATCAAAGTTTGGAAACCATTAGTCTACAATATTTCTTAGATTTTAGCTATGTGACGTGTACGCAGCCTCTTACCCTTGTTTGCATGGAGGTTTTATCCTATTAGGTGTCTAGTATGTCACTAGGGGGATACTTTATCTTTAAATCAATGAGACCTTTAGCATCAGTCAGTTTGTCTTTGACATCCAGGGTTTTTCTGTGGACTCTCTTATTCTCGTATCTGTTTCTTCCTCAAATTCTCATTACCGGGGAGTCTCTGAGGTTAGCACTTGAAAGAGGCTACTGTGTAAAATCAGGTCAGGGGAGGCACTTCGTGTACTCATAAATAAGACATGAATAGTACGTTTCTTGCTTTAATACTAATCCATACGTAGAACCTAAATTTATGAATGTGGATTATTTCCTGAGCCTTTAAGATTCTTACAGGAATCTAAGAGTAAAATTTAGAATATGTTCATGTGAACCTAGCTTTGGGAAAAAAAAAGATGGTTTTAAAATAGATTTTGTTTTAAATCTCATAATTCTTTGGCCAGGGAACAAATTCTGAAATTTAAAGGTCAGGTTGCATACTTAATTCCTTTTAGGATTAAAATCTAACAAAAAAATATTCATTTATATCTGCCATTATGCTGAGAATTTTAGGCATTTAAAGGAGAAAAATCAGGGATCTTTTCCAGATGATGTAGTTTTCTATTCCACATTATGTAATTCTGAGAGTAGGCTAGGTATTTAGTAAAATTGTATCCATCTGTTCACATAAGACTTAGTTAATCTTTGACTTCTAATTCTTATCTTTTAGTGACCAGATGTCCGTTTGGTTTCTTGCTAATGTTTAGAGATTATACATAACTACTTGCTGATTTCTAAAATCACCCTTTCTAAAATAGAAAACTTAAATCTTGTTTACAGAATGTTATGCCAGATCCTTCAAAATACTGTGGACCTTACAAACCACCTGGTATCTTTAAGCAAGATGGTTCTACCTATAAAGAAACAGGGGATAATTACGGTCATGATACTATTGGTAATTTGCCTTTTATACAGTTTTCATGGTTAAAGTTCAGCCATTTTTAATTGCCTTTCTGTAATTCTTAACTTCTTCATCCCTATTTTTGTACCAGAAGATGATTTTATTTTAACTGGCAAATAACACTATACACACACACATGCACACACATTCTTTTCTAAGCATCTGTATACATTTTGGTAAATTACCTTTTTTTAAGACCCCTAAAATCTAATGACTATTCACTTGTGGATTTTTAAATCTTTATATTTAGTTCTTTAAAAATTTGACATTGTTTGCCACAATCAAGAGATCTTTCCAAGCTGTAATGTTGAAAATTTCCATTAGGCTGTATTAGTGATTTTCTTTGGAATTCCCTTTGAAAAATAACATTGAAAAGTAACCGAGCAATTGGAGAAGTATGGGATATTTACCAAATGATGCTATGAAACCAGGTCATTGAAAAGCACAAATTATACCACTGCTATAAGTTTCAGCATTCTCAAGTTTTCTGTTTCTTATACCTGACATTAATGAAAGAGGATATTTTGAGGTAAATTTTAGAATTGATACAAAGATTTTTTAATTTTTTTTTTTTTTTAAATTCTAGGCATGGTTGTAATCCATAAGATGGGACGCACTGCTGCTGGTACATCTACAAATGGTATAAAATTCAAAATACATGGGTTAGTGTTTCTAAAAGAATAGATCTCACAAATTTGTATTGAGTGTAAATTGGGAGTGCTGCTCTGGGAGATGCAAATACAAAGCAAGCCCTGTCTTCATGGCTGACATAAATAAATGTGAAAGAAAAGAAATTAGTACCTGCTGAGTTCCAAAGGAGAAGGTGTCCTGGCTGGTGCTATAGCATTCAGGGATGGTGGTGGTGATCTGATTAGGCTGCATGAGTTAGGGAATCCAGTAGAGGGATTCAGAGAGCTGAGCCTGAGCCTATGGAAGGGGTGGGAACATCCAGGCCAGGGCACTAGTAGATCCAAAGTAGTACATGCTCAGTTCAGAGTTCTCCCTGGCTGGAAAGGAAACTGAGTGTATGTCAGGTACAGGCGTGGAAGACTGGAGTCAGATTTCAGGGGTCTTAAGTCAGTTTAAGGATTTCTGGATTTTATTTCAAAGTAGTAGAAAAGCATTGAAAGTTCATTACGAGGATAAACCTTGGTAAAATTTTGACACATTAGCTAGAAAGCAGAAATAGATTATAGGTGAGGAAAGCCTATATGAACCTGTTGAGATAATCCAGAAATTCGGTGATCAAGGATAGTAATAATAGTCACTATAAATCTGTGCCATCTTGAGAGATAACCAGCTGGTATCTAGTTCTTACATAATTAATGTAGGTTTGTGGAAACTGAAGTCGAATAACTTAGGAAATCCTTTGTCTCTGTGTTCTGATGAAGAAAATACTTAAAACAATAATCAGTGGCTAAGTAGAAATATCCCCTATTATTGAAATATCATAAAATAATTGTTTTTACACTTGGTTTCCTGTCCTAAATTATTGTGCTGTGTCCTCACAGTCGAATAGGAGATTCGCCGATACCTGGAGCTGGGGCCTACGCTGACGACACTGCAGGAGCAGCTGCAGCCACTGGGGATGGGGACATACTGATGCGCTTTCTACCAAGGTGTGACTTCTTACCTGTGTGACTCTTAGAGATCTTTCGAGGAGATATTGTCTATCAAAATATAAAATAGTTTGTGCCATATCATCCAAATTTATGTGCACAAGAACTTTTGAGAAATTCTGCTTACAATTCTACCTATCCTGTTGGTAATATGGTAATTCAAATTAAGTAAGTATAGTCCTCTGAAATAGAATATTTCTCACTCTACTTCACAGATGAGAATACTTAGGATCCATTTAAATAATTTATGACAGGCCACCGAATAAAGGAACTGGTAATTGATGATAAAAGTAAGAAATGCAGTCACGGTGTACAATTACTGAAAAACAATCATAGCATCTAGATGGTCCGCATATGCATAGTATTTTCCCTATTGATGGTAGTAGCATCATTTTGTATTTAAATATAACCTCTATACATTATGATTTCTGGCTGTTAGTACTAAGTAACAATTATTCAGCCAAAGACAAAAAATAATAGTCCTTATCTGAAACTAATGGCTGGATGAAATGAAAAGATGGACATCGTATCAAGGTTTACTTGCTTTCATGTTGATGCTTTCATAGGCGTACGGACTCCTGTTCACTTGTTTTCTATCAAATATAACAGTTTTGATAGTTTTAGATTTCTAACTTAAAGTAACCAAATTTGGAGTTAGTTTACTCTGTGATACTAAAATTTTGCCTCTGTTTCAATCAGCTACCAAGCCGTAGAATATATGAGAAGAGGAGAAAATCCAACCATAGCTTGCCAAAAAGTGATTTCAAGAATACATAAGTATTTTCCAAACTTCTTTGGGGCTGTCATATGTGCCAATGTGACTGGAAGTTATGGTAAGTTTAATTTGGAATTTGTATTTGTGTGAACTTGCAAATGTTAATGAAAACATACACTTTAAAATATTGTGGTGTATTTTATGCCTATATAATGGAAGTAGGAACTACATTGAGTTGACTACTGGGTAGGTATTAATTGATGATCTGTTAAGACCCACAAAGTGTTAAAAAGATACCTAAAACTCTCCTTTGATTGACTGCTGATAGTTCCGATTCAGTCTATGGCTATTAGTTCTTATCTTTGACTTCTGTCCTAAGTAAACATTAGCTTCAGCTCCACTACATGGTGAGACGGGCTAATCTAGTCAAATGCTTTTATTAATTAGAAGTAGATAGGGATAAATTATCTTCCCTACTTCTTTTCTATTCATTATTTAATGTCTCAGTCATTTAGATCTTCTTGGGGCTCCAAGGTATAAAATGCATTACTAATTAGTAAACCAAAGAAGTTAGTGGAGTTATTTTTATGCTACATTTGAGGAATGTCCTTTGCTCATTTAATTTCTTTATGAGCCTATCACAGTTTCAAAGCATTTCCACATCAACCACTGCTGTTTCTCATTAGTGAATTTTCAGATGCGGAAGATATACAGCTTACTGATCGATATGACTTATTAGGTTAGACTGCTTATTATTGTTCTTTGATCTTTTACTTCCCACAGTTCTGTATTTGAAAAACTTGTTTGAAGAATTCCGTATTCTTTTTTAAGTACTAAGATACAAAAGTCAATATAAGTTATGGGAGGGAAAGGCTTTATATATAAAATAAGTCAGTTTCATTGATTCCTTCTTAATAAACCTTAGTTTATTTCTCTCGAAGTTGGATTTAACAGGATGTAAAATGATAATTATATAATTGTAGATTAATTTAAAACTATAAATGATAATTAGATAATTTTAGATGAATCTATCCCCTTATATGTAATGTAATGGCTTTGGAAGGGGACCCTTCAGGTGTTTGCACATAGATAGGGCAATAGGAAACCTCTTCAGTACGATGAACTTGATTAGACAGAGGGCATCTTGAAAATAACTCTCCTCACTTTCTATAAGAATAAAAGGAGCAAAGAGCAGGAGCATGGGGAGGGGAAGATTATGGATGCATGATTAGAATGTATTAGTGGCTAGGGAAATAAAATCTTCAGCATGTGCCAGAATTTTTTTTTTTTTTTTTTGCTAAGAAAAGGATATGGGGCCAGCCTCGTGGCTCAGGTGGTTGGAGCACGGTGCTCCTAATGCCGAGGTCACCAGTTGAATTCCCACATGGGCCAGTGACCTGCACCCTCTACAGCTAAGATTGTGCACAATGTCTCTCCATGGAGCTGGGCTGCTGTGAGCAGCCGGAGGTTGGCATGTGCTGCTTCTGGCTGCTGAGTGCTACCTAGTGGCCGGCAAACATTGTGAGCGGCCGTGGGCTGCTGTGTGCTGCCATGAGTGGCCAGTGGCCAGTATGAGTGGCCAACAGCCATCGTGAGTGGCAGCAGCTGGCAAGAGCTGCCGTGAGTGGCCAACTGACGACCAGCAACAGACTGCCTCAGCCAGGGGGAGCACGAGGCATGGACCGCATAATACCAGCATGGACCAGGGTGCTGTGTCCTACACAACTAGACTGAGAAACAACGTCTTGAACCGTAGTGTGTGGCGGGGAGGTGGAAGAAAGGGGGAAAAAAAAAGAATGCATGCACGCTTATCTTTAAAAAATAAAAGAAAAGGATATGAACGCAGTAAAATAATAGAAGCAATGACAACATGCTTATAGCGCAAAAAATCAGCCTACATTCTGAGGTTCAAAGAGATGACTTACCCACTACTACCTTTCTTCCCTCTCCTGGCCTGTCAACTACTCAGCACTAAGGAGGATGACACAGTACCCTTCATGTGCCTTAGGTGGACATCAGGTATACAACAGGCGATGTCTGTGCAGTTGTAAATATGTGCATTCTCCAACTAAACAATTTTCTCTTTTCTTGGCCTCAGGTGCTGCCTGCAATAAACTACCAACGTTTACTCAGTTTAGTTTCATGGTTTATAATTCTCAGAAAAATCAGCCAACTGAGGAAAAAGTAGACTGCATCTAATCCATCTTTTCTGTCAGCATCTATATTTAAAGAAGAAAGATGCAAAGGCTGGAAAGGTTACTATCACTGCAGAGTTGCATTCTAAGTTCTTTGTGTAAAATAAACACAAAAATAAATTTATGCTGAAGTCGCACTTTTACTTTGAATATATGAAATTTTTTATTACCTATTTTTAAGCTTTGTATGAGACTATTGCCTGAAAATGAATATGTATGTGTATGTATGTTTTAATGTTTAAATTTTAAGTGATACTTGGATTTCTACTCAATGTTTTAAGAAATTGCTCCTTTGACGATTTATTTCCATAATGATATATTAAAGTCAAAAGAAATATCTGTATTTTAGATACTTAAAATAGAGTATCCGTGTTTTTTAGACCCAAAGAAAAAGTAAAGATGAGGCGCAGCATCAGTCCTGATGGAATTTCAGTACATTACAGTGATGTGGCTGTTCCCACTGATTATCAATTTTATGTAATGCTCCCTGCGAGCTTAAAGAAAGAATGCTGTTCATAAAAAAGACACTTTTTGTTTTGCTCATATTAGAAAATATGGGCAATTTTCTGATGAGCAATTGTGTTGATTTTCTTGTTTTTCTTCCCTCTGATAGAGCTCTCAATGTGAAGGTTCTTCAGCCACAAAAATCTCTGCTCTTTTAGCTACTAATATATAGTGCTAATAATTTTTTCTGAAAATGATTTAGGGAGTTTGATCTATACTGTGGTTTTACTAATCTCGTGTTCCGTGGTCGGTGACTGCAATTAGAAATGATTCAGTAAATCTATCGTAGCTTGGTCGTGTTTTCCTAAGTGCTGAGTCTACTATCTGACAGCTATAGAGAGTTGTATGTGTGCTTTCTCAGCATCGTCTTTTCCTTCAAAATCATTATCTTTACCATCAGGAGTCAGTAATAAAACCGTATGAACAATATTGTCCTCAAGCTTTAGTATATCTGCTCTGCTTTTTCTACACTCAGCTTAATATGTAATGAATGTTCTGTATAATTTAGGACTAGAAAGCTATAGTTTTGAGAATGCTATTAGGGCACTTGTTCTCAAACCTTGCTGTGTATCATAATTGTCTGGGGAGCCTTCTTTTCTATCCTACCAAGTCAGATTCCTCACAAATGAGAACTTGAAAGCTGGAATTAGCAGCTACTAATGGTAGCCTGAAAGCTAATAAGGAAATAATCCTACAGCTTCACTCACAGAGCAGAAGGGAAGCCCTTACTTTCAAGGGTTCCCATGAGGTATGTGGACTTGCTGATATCTGATACTAGGCCTTAGAACAAGGGGAAGAGGTCAGATTTAAACTTTCAGTATACTGTTATCAAATGGAATGCTTGTTTTGTGTGTTTGCTATCTATTAATGTTAGGCAGCCCTGTAACACCAGAAAAATGAACTGAAAGATTTCATGGCCTGTCACTTCCCAGCAAATTGTAAGTTTGGGTGACAAAAACAACCCACATATTTTTTAAAAGGTATTTACCCTTTAACTCAGGATCTTCCTGATGGAAATAATTTTTCTGTATATCTAATGTAGAAAGAAATGGAATTAGCTTTGGAAATGTATTTTTAAAGTTCTAGATTTGAATATAATGTAATTTAAATGCTGCAGATGTGTTGTCCTTTCTTTTGAAAAGTTAAAATTACGATTTTGTCCCTGGTGATGATGTGCACCAGAAACTTACCTCTTTGATGATAATGTTTTGTATCAGAGATCACTGGACTTGTAGGGGAGACAGGTAGGAAACTAGTGAAATAGTGCAGTTTCTAAACAGAATTGTGAGCCAATCATAAATTGAACATGGAAATGATTCACTAAAATTTAGTAAAAACAAGAAAGTTACTTGGGAAGGGAACCGTGGGAAATGTAATCATGATCTAACTTTAAATGATAGACAGTAGTTGGTGGTTTGCTTCATATACCCTTTTCCCCGAAACTAAGACCTAGCTGGACAATCAGCTCTAATGTGTCTTTTGGAGCAAAAATAAAAGAAAAGGATATGAACGCAGTAAAATAATAGAAGCAATGACAACATGCTTATAGCGCAAAAAATCAGCCTACATTCTGAGGTTCAAAGAGATGACTTACCCACTACTACCTTTCTTCCCTCTCCTGGCCTGTCAACTACTCAGCACTAAGGAGGATGACACAGTACCCTTCATGTGCCTTAGGTGGACATCAGGTATACAACAGGCGATGTCTGTGCAGTTGTAAATATGTGCATTCTCCAACTAAACAATTTTCTCTTTTCTTGGCCTCAGGTGCTGCCTGCAATAAACTACCAACGTTTACTCAGTTTAGTTTCATGGTTTATAATTCTCAGAAAAATCAGCCAACTGAGGAAAAAGTAGACTGCATCTAATCCATCTTTTCTGTCAGCATCTATATTTAAAGAAGAAAGATGCAAAGGCTGGAAAGGTTACTATCACTGCAGAGTTGCATTCTAAGTTCTTTGTGTAAAATAAACACAAAAATAAATTTATGCTGAAGTCGCACTTTTACTTTGAATATATGAAATTTTTTATTACCTATTTTTAAGCTTTGTATGAGACTATTGCCTGAAAATGAATATGTATGTGTATGTATGTTTTAATGTTTAAATTTTAAGTGATACTTGGATTTCTACTCAATGTTTTAAGAAATTGCTCCTTTGACGATTTATTTCCATAATGATATATTAAAGTCAAAAGAAATATCTGTATTTTAGATACTTAAAATAGAGTATCCGTGTTTTTTAGACCCAAAGAAAAAGTAAAGATGAGGCGCAGCATCAGTCCTGATGGAATTTCAGTACATTACAGTGATGTGGCTGTTCCCACTGATTATCAATTTTATGTAATGCTCCCTGCGAGCTTAAAGAAAGAATGCTGTTCATAAAAAAGACACTTTTTGTTTTGCTCATATTAGAAAATATGGGCAATTTTCTGATGAGCAATTGTGTTGATTTTCTTGTTTTTCTTCCCTCTGATAGAGCTCTCAATGTGAAGGTTCTTCAGCCACAAAAATCTCTGCTCTTTTAGCTACTAATATGTAGTGCTAATAATTTTTTCTGAAAATGATTTAGGGAGTTTGATCTATACTGTGGTTTTACTAATCTCGTGTTCCGTGGTCGGTGACTGCAATTAGAAATGATTCAGTAAATCTATCGTGTAGCTTGGTCGTGTTTTCCTAAGTGCTGAGTCTACTATCTGACAGCTATAGAGAGTTGTATGTGTGCTTTCTCAGCATCGTCTTTTCCTTCAAAATCATTATCTTTACCATCAGGAGTCAGTAATAAAACCGTATGAACAATATTGTCCTCAAGCTTTAGTATATCTGCTCTGCTTTTTCTACACTCAGCTTAATATGTAATGAATGTTCTGTATAATTTAGGACTAGAAAGCTATAGTTTTGAGAATGCTATTAGGGCACTTGTTCTCAAACCTTGCTATGTATCATAATTGTCTGGGGAGCCTTCTTTTCTATCCTACCAAGTCAGATTCCTCACAAATGAGAACTTGAAAGCTGGAATTAGCAGCTACTAATGGTAGCCTGAAAGCTAATAAGGAAATAATCCTACAGCTTCACTCACAGAGCAGAAGGGAAGCCCTTACTTTCAAGGGTTCCCATGAGGTATGTGGACTTGCTGATATCTGATACTAGGCCTTAGAACAAGGGGAAGAGGTCAGATTTAAACTTTCAGTATACTGTTATCAAATGGAATGCTTGTTTTGTGTGTTTGCTATCTATTAATGTTAGGCAGCCCTGTAACACCAGAAAAATGAACTGAAAGATTTCATGGCCTGTCACTTCCCAGCAAATTGTAAGTTTGGGTGACAAAAACAACCCACATATTTTTTAAAAGGTATTTACCCTTTAACTCAGGATCTTCCTGATGGAAATAATTTTTATGTATATCTAATGTAGAAAGAAATGGAATTAGCTTTGGAAATGTATTTTTAAAGTTCTAGATTTGAATATAATGTAATTTAAATGCTGCAGATGTGTTGTCCTTTCTTTTGAAAAGTTAAAATTACGATTTTGTCCCTGGTGATGATGTGCACCAGAAACTCACCTCTTTGATGATAATGTTTTGTATCAGAGATCACTGGACTTGTAGGGGAGACAGGTAGGAAACTAGTGAAATAGTGCAGTTTCTAAACAGAATTGTGAGCCAATCATAAATTGAACATGGAAATGATTCACTAAAATTTAGTAAAAACAAGAAAGTTACTTGGGAAGGGAACCGTGGGAAATGTAATCATGATCTAACTTTAAATGATAGACAGTAGTTGGTGGTTTGCTTCATATACCCTTTTCCCCGAAACTAAGACCTAGCTGGACAATCAGCTCTAATGTGTCTTTTGGAGCAAAAATTATAGTAAAATATTATAGTATTTTAGTAAAATATTATAGTATTTTAGTCTTATAGTAAAATAACACTGGGTCTTATATTAATGTTTGCTCCAAAAGACGCATTTGAGCTGATTGTCTGGCTACTGTCTTAGTTTTGGGGAAACACGGTATATCCTTGTTTGTATAGACTGCATGGCTGTTAGACAGCTTAGGGTAAAGATAAAAGATACAGTTACAACACTTCTTCTCTATTCTGCTATTTTTTTTTTTTCACCCAATAGAAAATGTTCTATTACTTGCCTACTAAGGTGAAATTAAATTGCCCTAGCATACACATGGATTAATCAACTTTCTTAAGTGATTCATTAACATTGTCACTTGAATATATGTATAATGTGTATACAAACACACACACAAAGTGATTGCCATCTAATTCTGTTCTCACCTCGTTTCAGCTCCCACCTTTTATCTCCTTTAACATTTCTAGCATACATAGCAAAGGAGTTTAGTGGCTTTAATTTGAGCATTAGCTCATCTCAGTTTAACAACACTTGGAACAAGGAAATGATTTTGGTATCAACAATATGAAGGTGTCTTGATTATTACCCCCAAAGACTGTAGATGGACTTCACTCAAGTGTTTGGTATTTTTAGCACTGTAGGTAAAGAGGAAAACCTTAACTACAAATATATAATAAAGAATGTGGTAATTTCATGCTCTTCATTTATTTGGGTTGATTAATCCCTGGAACAAAGTTTTTTTTAGTTTACTCTGACGTTATTTAAATGGGGCAACTGACTCTTCGCATGGGCTGGGTCTTAGTTTTCCTAGCCGCCGCATGAACCGTGGAGTCATCCTGTTCACCAGGCAGCTCCAGCTCTGCCTACACTGTGCACGGTACGACTGCTCTTCCTGGCTCTTGTGATTTGGTTCAGCCATGTGACTGGTTTTGATAAGGAGTGTGGAGCAGAAGTGAAACTTGTAAGACCTTCCCAAGCTTTCTTTTTTTCAAGCATGACTACCGGGTGTGGCTGCCCCGTTATTCCGAGCCCTTGAGTGATCATGAGCGAACCCCTATGACAGTACATGAAGGACACTAGTGCAAACAAGAAATAAGCTTGCTGTTGTGACCACCCAGCATAAACTACCGTCCTGACTAATCACATCGAATTTGCATAAATAGTTCAGTTTTCGTGGAGATTATTAAACTGATGATAAATGGACTATTTAAAGGGCAAAAGGAATTTAAAAAAAAAAAAAAAAAAAAAAAACATAAAAAAAGGCAAAGATACCTGGTTAGAGAGATACTGGTTAGAAATTAACCAAAAGGGTTAAAAGTATTACTGGGTAGGAAAGTTATGGATGACTTTTTTTTAAGAATACTTTTGTTTTTTAAAAAAGCATACGAGGTCTGACAATTAGGTTCGTGAACTCATCCTAGAAAAAGTACTACATACCTCATTACTGAATATCACTACGGTCGCCTCTGAAGTACTCCCCTTGGGAAGCTATGCACCGACACCAGCGCCTAGTGCACCCTTCCAAGCAATTCTGGAACTCTTTTTCTGGAATGGCCATTAGAGTTGTCATCATGTTACCCTTGATGTCCTGAATGTCATCAAAATGTCTTCCTTTCAATATTTCCTTTATCTTTGGAAAGAAGTCACTGGGGGCCAGATCAGATGAGTGGGGAGGGTGTTCCAATACAGTTATTTGTTTACTGGCTAAAAGCTTCCTCACAGACAGTGCTTTGTGAGCTGGTGCATTGTTGTGATGCAAGAGCCATGAATTGTTGGCATAAAGTTCTGGTCGTTTTCATCTTTTTCATGCAGCCTTTTCAGCACTTCCAAATAGTAAACTTGGTTAACAATTTGTCCAATTGGTACAATTTCATAATGAATAATCCCTCTGATATAAAAAAAAGGTTAACAACATCGTTTCAACAAGTTCATGAACTTAATTGTCTGACCTCGTTTATACTGTTTGATTCCAACTATTCCAGTCTGAAAAAGGCAAAATTATGAGAACAGTAGTGTTTGCCAAGGGTTGCGGGGCAGGAGGGTGGAATAGCAGAGCATAGGATTTTTAGGGCAGTGAAGCTATTCCACATGGTGCTGTAATGGATACACGATGTACTACATTTGCACAAACCCATAGAATGTACAACACCAAGAGTGAACCTTAATGTAAACTGTGGACTGGGTGATACACTTGTTACAATTGATGAGCCTACACAGATACATTTAGTATAGGCTCATCAATTGTAACAAGTGTACCAATGTAGGCTCATCAATTGTAACAAGTGTAACAAGAATGGTACACTTGTTACAATTGATGAGCCTACACTGATACATACATATTCAGTGTAGGCTCATCAATTGTAGCAAGTGTACCATTCTGCTCCTGAAGTCGATAATAGGGGAAGCTGTGTGCATTAAGGGATATTGAAGGAACTTTGTACTTTCTGCTCAATTTTGCCGCCAGCCTAAAACAGCTCTTAAAAAAAAATCTAAAAGGATTAAAAAGCATATATTATTTTTTTTATAGTGGAGAAGGGAAGCTCAAGTATTAAAGGTGTTAACATCTGGGTATGTGCTGGAGTATTACATAATAATAGCCTGCATTAATTGAGCACTTACTACTAAGCACTTTTACATGCGTTATCATTCTGTCAGAAGCCAATGAGGAAGGTAATAGTATCCTCGGTTTAGATATTTTACACATAGAAGCTGCAGTTCTGTCTGGCATGCATGGTGCTCGCTTTTATTCTGGACTATTTTTTCAAGAATGTTTTGATAACAAAAACCTTGAAAATTGAGATAGCATCTCCCTCCTGGGCATAGGGCAGTCGGTTGCTGTCCAGTATAATAGTCTCTCCTTTTGAGGCCCAGGGTAGGTAGGTTTGCTTGCAGCCTCCTTACGTAAGATCTGGGTTTCCTAAGCCTGAGTTTCCTCAGCTGTGGTGCAACATTACTGTGTGCAGTATCGACCTGAATCCACCTCTCTGTGCCCCCCCGAGAACCTAGTAGGAACCTGAATGTGAAGATCATGCTACTTGAGGCGCTGTGAGCGATAAAGTCCTTTGTCTCTGATCCAGGTATCTCTTCCATGAAGCTGGCAGGCTAACTTGTTAACTTGCAAGTAGGGAAAAATCTTTTGACATAGTCACCAGTAATTAGTAAGAAATCCCTGATTGTGTTATTATTACTGTCCCTTGCACATTTGGGGTAAAACACTGTAGACCTGCAGGTAAGGTGAAAATAGCAGCAAAGACTGTAGTGCATACCTTAGAGGATGGTTTAACAAAGACCGAGGACAACTCTCTGGGATTGTTCACCCCATGGACATTGAATTAAATGTTCAATGAATTAAATTGTGATAAAATTTCCCAACGATCCATTATCCTATCCAGTAATCCCATTGAAAACACCTAAATACTAACCTCATTCCTTTGAGTAAAATAGTAATTAATATAATTCAAATTTTAACAGGTTACACTACTAAATAATGGATAGTAATCTCAAACAATACTCAGTTCCCTCCCTTTGTTCAAACCATTCTTAGTAGATCTTGATCTACTCTTATAGAATACTGGCCTGAAGTTATTAAGAATATACATGAATGGTGTATACACATAAACAAACAAATGACAGCAACAAAAAAACACATCTATTTCCAATACTAGCACTAAAGTGATTCCTTTTGGTTTCACAAAGCAAATAATAGTTTGTATTTTAATTGAGATTATACACAGACTATAAGATAGTTTTAAAGCCCATAATTTTTAATTGTTGAACTTCTTTTTAAAGAGTCATTATATCTGATGCTTGGTGATTATAGTTTTATTTGGTATCTTAATATTTAATTAAATTCATTTGAATTAAAACTGGTAACAAATATATATTTTAATTGGATGCTAATTATGAATAACCTTACTGGTTATTTTCAAAAAAGATTCCTAGACTTTTTAAAAAGCTTCTAAAAAAGGCATTATTTAAAATGTTTGCTTCTTTTCTTGAGTATTATGCTATTTGTGTATTACTCCGTATATTTTCAACCCCTGACTTAGGAAGTTAGAAAGATGAGTTTACTGAGGCCTACAAAAGATGCAAGTTGTTTGTTTGTGGGTCATTTGTGCTATAAGATGATTTTTTTTTATATACAACTGTAGGTTGGCCACTTAAGAAGTGCCATATTTCAATATTTGGAGAGAGCATACCCATTTGAAGAATAAAATAATTGTCATATTTAAGACAGATGTAATGGAAGTTAAAGCTGCCATGATCAACCTATTTGCCTCTGAGTTAAAGGGACAAGAAGTCATTTGTAGCTCTAATGCATGGACAGCACATGGAAGTATCAGTCAACTGATTTAAACTCGTGACCTTCCTATGCTGTGGTTGCTCTAAATGTGGTTGCTCATTTATTTTCTTCAATTAAAATTTGGTTCCTATAATGTGGATATTGACATATAATATTTCTAAGAAAATCAGAATTAGAGTAGATGTGGAGAAGTGAAGTCTCTTCCAGATGCTAGCAATCTAGCTCTAACTCCTGCAAAATCCTTAAGCATCATAAATGTCAAAATACTTCCTTCCATTCCTAACTAAAACCAGTATCACGTGTCTTCCTTTCTTGTCTTATTCATTGTGATTAAAGCAGATTGGAAATTAAAGCAAAGACAAGTTCAGAATAAAAGCAATATCAGACACTCCAAGTTTACTTAATTTTGTTCTGATGAGGCTAAATCAGTGCTATATTGGAGCCTGCTTTTACCAGCAGAGCCAATTGTTAAATCATTAATACCTTGAAATTAGTCATGGTAGGAGTATTTATAACTCACATGTCAGCCAACATTACTAATTTTACCCCTGGAGAGACAGCTTAACTGCACAGCATTGACTAAAAGTGTTTTGAGATATGATACTATGTGTAGATACATATATCTATATGGATCTATAGATACACATATCTATAGATAGATGATAGATAACACACACACACACACACACACACACACATACACACATACACTACACACCTTAAATGAACTTGTGGGCAGAGCTACAGAAGCTACCATTAGGGTTGGAATTATCATTTCAACTATTGGAATCAAACACAAAATAAAGTTGATTGAAGTCTAGACTGTAACTATACACTTGTAATACATGTATAACAGTAAAATTTAAATATAAACAATAGAAGATGGGAGATGGAAAGGGGAAGAAAGATCAAATAAGGATTTTCTACAAAGTGGAAAATCAGGACATAGGCAGTGGGAAATAAAACAAAAAAACAAAGGCATAAATGTTTACAGGTAATCAAGAAAGTAACGATATCACTATAGTGATTTAACGACAATGGGAGGTATAAGCAAAATCTAAACTTGATTAATCAGCGAAAAGGCATATGCATCATTCTCTCTTAATAATATGGATGTTACTAGCAAGAGAAATCATTAAGAGTGATTTCTTACAGGGAGTGAAGATGGGAGATAAAAAGATCACCATGGTAAGTCACCATGGTAAGACTTCCATGGTAAGTCTTCCACCAATAGATTTTTAAAGTGTATATCTTTGATAATATATCAAAGCTAATTCAAGCTCACTTTATAAATATAAAACATGATTCATAGGATCAGAGTTTTAGGAATGCAACACATATTTGAGGTTCCCCAAGTCTACCACCTGTATTTTGCAGATGAGTAAGCTCAGACTGAGAGGTGACTCTTAAATTAGAAGGCTGCATATAATAACTAGTGTCAAGAACATGTCACTTAGCTCTGCCTCTGTCATCCAGGCTTACCCTACCAAGGGTGCAACCACTATAGTTAATTCTATTCTTCAAGAATCCGGTGTTCACTTTTTTTGTTTGTTTCCTTTTCAGCAATAGCAGTAAATTACAATGTTCTCAAATTCTAGATCAGATGTCATGCCCAGATAACCTCCAATGGATCAATAAAATTCTAAAGAAATTAGATCATATGTAAATGACAACCCAAGTGTCTATATTCTTTAACAAAATATGTTGTATATGTTCGTGCTAAGTCACTAGGTGTCAGTTTGGGCTATGATAACAAATAACCCAGGTCACTTAACATACACTTGTTTCTCACAATTCTGGGGACTGGGAAGTCCAGGATCATGGCATCTGGTGTGAACGCCTTTCCTGGTGTGCAGATGGTCTTCTTCTCTGTGTCCTCACATGGCAGGCAGCAGCGTGGAAGCAAGCTCTCTTGTGACTCGTATAAGGGCACAAATTCCTTTCACAAGGCCTACAACTCATGATCCCATCTGATCTTAATTACCTCTCAAAGGTCCTACCTCTAATACCACCAAATTGGGGATTGGATTTCAACACATAATTGTGGAAGGAGGGGGGATAAACATTCAGTCCTGTAACATTCAGTCCTGTAAGTAGGCTTCTAGAAGTCTAATTTGTACATAAAATCACAGATATGGAGAATAAATCTACTGACTCCATGATTCTGATATTCTACAGCCAAGAGGACAAATCCATATTTTGAATTGTGGTTATAGAAGAACCTAAGGTCATTTTGTAAGGATTATTATTTACAGGATAATTTTAAAATCCTGTTTGGTAAGACAATTTGTTTGAATTATCTGATGTACTTGAGAGTTAAAATAATATGCAAAACCCATGAAAATACCTACTTCTTTCCCTGCATTTGGTTCATTTTATAAAAACACTTAAGTAGATCTAAATCACCCAGGTGCCTCATTTTGCCAGATGTTGGTATAGGAAGAGAACCACTAGTTGATATTATTTAATAAGATTCTCTAGCAGTCTATTGCCAACAAAGCAGCTCTCTATTCAGTGGCACATTTTGAAGCCAAATTACAGAAGTTTTACAGCAGACAAAATGGAGGGAAAGGAAGTCTGATGTCACTGTGGATTTATATGAAGAACAGGAAGGGCAGAAATACATAATTATTTTATCATCCTTTTATCATCACAACTGCATGGAGATGCCCTCACCCCACACCATCCCCAGTTCCCTGGAAGGTCCTAAATATCCTCAGAAAAATCAATAATTGAAAGAAAATGCAAAGAGTATACTTTAGTGAAATCCCAACTAGTTGTGGAAGAGTTTAGGCTGAGCTAGCCTTTCTGAATTAATTAGAATCTCTTAGAACCCAACCTACTCTACTATGGTAGACCCCAACTTCAGAGTTCTCCAAGGGCTGGGGGAGGTCTTTGCTTGTTCTGCATCACAGCCCAGTCCTGCTTCCTTCCTTGTCCTTCCTGGGAACCATGTGTGTATGGGCTACTTTCTTGGGATAGTCACAAGCTCGGAGGTGTGTCGGCACCTTGACAGGCCTGCCTATGCCTTTTCATTACTTACGTGGCCATGGACATGTGAGCTTCTGATCCCTGTTGTAAAGAGATTGCAATGGCTTCCTTCTATTACATATTTGTGTGTCACACTTTGAGATTATACTTGAGTTACACTAGAAAGAGCATCAACTGGAAGGCAGAACACAAGTGTTTGTAGCGTGGTGGTTCCAGAATTCCACACAGAAGGGAAGGACAGTAATCTGGTTGAAAAAGGGGGGCTGACCCACTGGCCCACTGGCCCAGTGGCTCAGGTGGTTGGAGCACCAAACTCCTGACGCCAAGGTCCCTGGTTTGATTCCCACATGTGCCAGTGAGTTGCACCCCCCTATAGCTAAGATTGTGAACAAGAGCTCTCCCTGGAGCTGGGCTGCCATGGGCTGCAGTGGGCTGCTGTGTGCTGCCATGAGCGCCTGGTAGCCAATATGAGTAGCCGGCAGCCAGTCCACCCATGACAGGTGACTGACTGCCTCAGCCGAGGGGAGCGCAAGGCCCACAATGCCAGCATGGGCCAGGGAGCTGTGTCCTACACAACTAGACTGAGAAACAATGGCTTGAACGGGATTGTCGGGTGTGGGGAGGTGGAAGAAGGGGGGAAAAAAGAAAAAGGGGCTCAGGCAGTTCTTATAACTGAGTTCGCACAGCAAGTACCTGCATTTTAATATGGGTCTACTTTGGTAGGCCGATGGAGAATACCAAGGGGCCTCTCCCAAACCATCTTTTGGTGTCAGCACTGGCTCAATGCTCTCTAGTTATGAGTTCTTAGACCCTTAATGTCTGAACCCTAAGTTTCCACAACAGAACCCAAGGGGTAAACTAGAGACTGGCTACTCTAAGTGTAGTTCCCAAACCAACATCTTCAGCGTGATCTGGGAGCTAGTTAAAAATGCAGGATATCAGACCTATGGCACCAGAATCTGCATTTTTCACAAGCTCCCCCACTGATTCATCTGCACATTAGAATCCGAGCAGCCCTGAGCTAGACGATGGAAGGGCCATCCCTGATGAATTAGAAAGTCTTGTGAATTAGAAGGAACACAGCATTGGAACATGATAGGCCTTAATTGGAGTTCTTCTGCTACCACCTTATCTATGTGCCATTGGACCAATCACTTAACTTCTCTGAGCCTTTTTCACATCTGTCTGATTAAGGATATTAATACACGCTGTATAAGGCTGCTGTCATTATTATATATTATGAAGCACCTACCACCATGTTTGGCATACAATAGGAATTGAATATATCTTAATACCCCTCCATTGCCTGCTCTCTCCTACGGAACCAATACTCTGTGATTCTGTGGATCTCATTTCCTGCCATACACCTCATTTCCTACTGCTGTTGTCCCCAGTTTAACACGAAAATAAACATAAAGTATCAGATTTTGCAAAAGTAACATTATATTTTAAAAATTGTTTTCACGTGGAATTAATGCCAGCCTAGATACGCAATATCCTTTAGAAATAGATAAACTGGCTTCTCTCTCTACTAGTTTCAGTTTAGCTAGAGACAATCAAGCTGACATTTTTGTTTTACACATGATCAAAATGATGCTATTACTTTGGGGCAAGATGTGTGTATCCCTGGAGTGCTGTCTCAAAAACAAGGAGACTGTCAACCCAATTACCTATTAAGTGTTTTTAGTCTTTCAAAGTAACCCTGAATAAATTTGTTTATTCTGAAGAGTTGTTAGGGGAAAGAAATGTCTCCCAAGATATCTTTTTAAATGCCGTTTCACCGTATTTTGAAGTGATATGTTTTGTCTTTTACTAAGCATGTTATTTTTCAAAAATGCTCACTTATCTTTACACTCTTCATTTTGAATTCAACTACATCGTGACTTTTCTGTAAATCTTTTATGAACAAGGTCTCAGGTGGGTCCTGTTAATTTGTTAAGGATTATCAACCGAGAACATTGTCAAAACTCTAGACAGTAGTTCTTCTAAAAAATGATGGTGCAAAACTTTTCCTGAGATAAGATGTCTGGATGTAGATAAAAGCAAACCATGCTCTCATACCCACAAATACTACTTGAACCTGACTTGTCAAAACAAGAAGGGCTTTCAAGTGCACCATGAGCAATCATATTCTAGAATGGCTTTGCTTTTTTAAAACTGAATTATTTGTTACAATTCTGGCAAAACTGGTTGAAAGAAGGAAAGTGATTGGAGACCTTTGCTAATAAAATATTCTTGTAGCTATTCTTTTATGAAGAGTAACAGAAGTTATCAAACAAAAAAGTCTCTGAAGGGTTTCTTTCTGTCATCTTGCAAATCTAGACAACAATGTCATTACCTAGTATAAAGGAATAAACACAAACACACATACAACCACCTGTCACACGGACACCATTTCCTCCTTTTCTTTTCTTTCTTGGGTTATTGTCTAACTCAGAGAATTCACACATGAGTGTGTATTGGCCTAGTTCAAATTCTTCCCTCACTCTCTTTCTTCCATCCCTACCCCCAATTTAGGGATATCTTCCCAATCCTTTCTCTGCTCCTGTCCCAACACGCACAAATGTTTCCTAGGTTTTGCTGTATGTGTCTTTGGATGCCCCCACCGGCTAATATGACTATCACTATATTTGTAGTTAAAGGTATTTCTAAATACTGTATTAAACTTAGAAGTGGTACTACAGTCAATGTTAGTATGTTTATTTTAATTCTAAAATGTCTATACTGTCATACTTATGCATTAACAGGGCTATTTTACATTGCTTTTTAAATCAGTTTTAAGTAGAACTGGCATTCAAACTCAAGATTAAACTAATATATTACCACATGGGCAATATTCTGTATGTCTCCATAAGTCAAAATCAGGGCAAGCAAACTGATTCCAATATTACTATAAGTTAAACATCATTAAGAGGATGCATTTCCTGCCAATGTCTTCCTACCATGCGTTCCACGCCTAACACTGCATCAGCAATGTTTGGATTATCTCTTTTTGTTGCTTTACTATTCAATTTCTCTTCACTAGTCTATTGGATACAATATCCCTCTGTTGTTTAAGATATATATCAATGTTTTGCCAGCTTTGAGAAGTTGTTTTAGATTGGCATAATTGATAATCAGAAATAAACCTAATTATATTACTACTTAGCTATGCCTTAATTAATCTTATTTTGGATTTATGATACATTTAAAGATGTATTTATGTCTATTGTTCTTAGAATTTTAGAAAAAAATTATTCAGTCATTCGTACGTTCAGGAAATTCACTAATCCCAGCACATCTAGATTTGTGTTTTCCCCAAACCTGCTCTTATTCAGGCAACTCCTAGTCTGTAGTTAGTGGGGAGGGCTTTCCCACCACTCTGCTCCATCAGAGAGAAATTTTCTACAGGGAATGGGACCAGCGCTGTCAGCTTTACACACAGGTGCCTTCTGGGGAGTCTCTTTCCCTTCTTTTGAGATTCTGATCTGCTTTGGGAGAGTGGCTCAAAGGGTCAGAGAGAGTTGAAAGAACTGGCATACGGGACAGTTTTTATGCATCTCTTTCACCTGGGAGATTTTTCATAAGCCTGCTCAGAACCTCTCTGCTTGGTATGCAATACAGAAATAATGGGGTGAGTCTCTCATAAATTGAATTGAACTGACCATGGATTTGAAGTTACTGCCTTTCCCACTGAGTTAAAGCCAAATAGAGTTGCCTCCCCAGCCAGGCTTTGATCAGTAGCAAGGTACTTTTCTCTTCCTGACTTAAATGCATCCAGTCCATAGCACTGATTTTATTTAATGTTCTTGTTCACTTCACTGGAAATGCTTTAACTCTGGCACCTGCTGGCTGTGAAAGTGATTAGGATTTCATGGGACCAGAGCGTTTCATTTCTTGTAAGCCACACCACGGCCCATAAATTAATACAGGATTATGCTTCAGCTTTTACTCTGCAGGCTTGTTTTGAACTGTAAAGGAAAGGCAATTAAAAGATGAAGAAAAAAGAAAATGATCAGATGAAAAGTGAACAGTTGTACAAAACCTGACAGTGTGTATTAGCATATGCACCTTCTTATGAGGAAACTAAGAAACGTACATCAGTGCATTCTGTTCATGCTGGTAAGCATCATTTCTTCCTCTCGAAACCAGACTCATTCTACATATGGAAAATGTTCTACCCTTCGTCAAAATTTTTCTGGGTAATAAAATCTCTCCCAAAGTCAGGTTAGCAGCTGTAGTCACATTCCCAGCTGAGCGCAGCCTTCCAGGCACTCCCCACAGAGTGCCAGATGTATGAATAAAGCCCTCTTCGACCCTCCAGACCAGCACATACAAAACCAAGTGCTACCAAGTGAACCTCAGTCAACACCCCAAGGATGCAGAAGAATCACCCTGCTAAGCTCTGTCTTACTTCTTAACCCCCAAATTAATTAAAGATAAAAAATATTGTTGTTGGCAAACTCTGACCCATGAGCCAAATTCAGCCCACTGCCTGCTTTCATTTGGCCTCTGAGCAAATAATTGATTTTACTGTATCAAATAGTTGAAGAAAATCAAAATAACATTATTTTTTGACACAAGAAAATCCTACGAAGTTCAGTGTCCATCAGTAAAGAAGTATTAGAACACAGCCTTGCTCATCTGTTTATGTGTCGTAATGGAGGTTTTTGGACTTCAACGGCCGAGTGAAATGATTGCAAAAGAGAGCTCTAAAATATTTACTACAAGACCCTTTACAGAAAAAATTTAATTGCTATTTCTAGTTACTGTGTGTGTTTGTTACAGCAGTAGATTAGAAACTGCAACCTACATCAAAAGTCAATATAAATGTTGCAAATGGAATACCTAAGACACAGATTTTAATGTAACAGTTGATTTCTTAACCACAGACCTTTAGAGTTAAAACTTAAGAAGACACTAACACCTGAAAAAATTGTTGAATGTCCTGAAGTGTTTTCTCAGTGATTGTACACAAATGGCAACATTTTATACCAATGTAGACTAGGAGGAATGTAACATTTCTTGAACTCCTGCCATATACCAGGCATTGTCCTAGGCTGTGGAATGAAAGCTGAAGATCCTGCCCACAGGGAGCTTAGAGTCAAATGGAGAAGGAAGGCAGCAATCAAATAATGCCACAACACGATCTGCAATGTTTATCAGAACAATTACATACAGTGCTCTGATAACTATACCAGCAGAATCTGACCTAGCCTTGATGGCAGCTAAGGTTCCCCAAAGACCTGAAATTTGGTCAATATGGTAATGGTGAGTCACAGTTAATTAGGCAAAATGAGGTGGGAGTGCTGAAGGCAGGAGAATTTCCCAGATTTGGGGAATATGGTCCTTTTGAGAAACTAGAAGATCAATGTGGCTGGAGACAATGAGAATGGTACAAGATGAAGTCTGAGATTTGGGGCCTTGTAAACTGTCTTACTTGTTTTAGTTTTTATCTTGAGAGTCACTGAAGTAGTTGAAGCAAGTGGCATGGAGGAAAGAGAAGAACTTTGGCTTTGAAGGCATCAAATTCACATTTTGAAAATCACTTCATGGTGTTGAACAAGTGATTGGTGGGCAGCAGGATGGCTTTACACGCAATGGAAAAGGAGAAGGTTGGTGATAACCAATGTTGGGGAAATGAAACCAAACCTTCTCCCAAACCAGAAGCCCTCGCCACAAAGTTAGCACAGGACAAAAATCCTTTCACTGTGGAATAAGCATTAAACCAAGTGTGATGTGCATCGTGGACAATCTGCGAAGAGATTGCAAAGACAGAAGCATCTCACCCTTGTATATAGCCGTCAAGCAGAGGGCCATGCACCAGCCATCGATCCTGAGAGAATAGCATAATCCTGCATTTTACCAACCCCAGTGGAGGGCTCCAACTACACGGAGGATGACAAAGACCATCCACAGTGCCAGCCACCAGGAATAAAAGGCCACACACTTCTGCCTACTGCCACTGGTGGCAGCCCACACAGGGCAAGTCACCTCCATGCATCCCTCTTGTGATGCAGAGGAAGGAGCCCGGCCCCTCCTCACAGAGGACAGATACAGCAGTAGGGTGGCCAGGGGCCATAGGATGCACACGCTTTAAGTAAAGACAAAAGAACATTCATGGAGCCTAAAACAAGGGAAGATATTCCCACACCAGTGACAAGCCCAGCACAGTCTGTGTGGGCCTTTACCTCTTGTTGAGAAAGGGTTCCCGGCCCGAGGTCCATTCTTAGGCTGCTGTGTGAGAGCTGAAAGACTGCGTGTGGCTTTTCCCAACAGCAGCCAAGCAGATAACCCCTTACACACATGCTCTCAAGATAAATACCTAGTCCTCGAGAGGACTTGACTGCACTGCTAGCTATCCCACTATGACACATAGTCCATCCTAACTTTACCTGGTAATTGGGGTGACTGTCTGTGCTAACCAACTGGCTTTACCAGAGGAAAAACCAGCCTCTCCTATCTGTGTGGCAGGTGGTAGTTTTGCAACTTGGAGCAGGCGCCCACTGGAGCTCTGCCCCCAGCCTCCCACAGACACTGCAGGACAGGGACGTTATCTCTCTAGATGTTTACATTTCAAAGAGATAGTTCCCAGGTCCTTGAGAAAGACATTTCTGGGTCTATAAGCTGAGAAAAGGTCTATCAAGTCTTCAAAACGATTTATATACATTTCAAAGAGAGGAGAAAGTACTTACAAGTTTTCTAAAGTAAATGCTCTGAGAAGAAAGGAGAGAGGAATCTCATTTTCAACAAGAATTAAGCCTCTTATTTTTAATGGGTTTTTCTCCTTACACCTGTCCAAGGGGGGAAAATAATATATTTCAGAAAGGATGGAGTGCTGAGAAGTGAATACTATCCATTGAATGTAGGGTCACAGAATTCATGGATGACTTTAATGCAGATTTACCAGCACTAAGCTGTACTTAGACTGGAAGCCAGACGGAGTGAGCTAAAGGTGAGGGAATAGGAGGGTAAATAAACGGAACTTCAGTGTTTTAATGAAATTGCCTGTGAAGAGAGGACAGGGCAATTCCTGGAAGGAATGGATAAAGTCTGAGGTTCCTGTTTTTTCTTAAGAAAGGTACCTGCGCATGTTCAAGGCCAATGTGTGTGATTGGTGGGGGGTGCGAGGGGTGGATCTGGTAGAAAAGGAAAAGGGGAAAATTCAGGGTACAGGGGCAGTAATTGACGGTGTGAGATGCTGGGGAGGTGACTGTGGATGAAACGCAAATCTTAGGTAGAAGGATTGAGGCCTTGCAAATGAGGAGAGGTTGGGTGCATGTAGACAGCGGTGTCTTAGAGCATGGAGAATTTTCATGAATAACTTTTTAAAGAGATATAGATGTTGCTCTATTTTAATGTGAAGGCTATATTAGTCCTCATCCCAGGAGGAAGTAGTATGTAACCCCATGTTAGTTCAATGGAGAGACTTTAGTGAAGGAACTACGCACAGAGTGTAAGCTGCACTCAAGAGAGAAAAAGGGAGAATCAAACAAACAGCTGGTATCCTAGCTAAAGAAAGTGTTTTTGGAGTCCAGGGCCACTGAGTTCGTATCTGACACTGGAACTATGGAGGAGGAGGGGCCATGGAGGGAGCTGGAAGCTTGCCATGATGGCTACTGATGGAGAAAGAGGTACCAAAGCATAGAGAGCACCAGTAATAACACCTAGTCTCCTCTCTCCCCTGGCCCGGCAGTCTCCTGCCACTGTTTCCTCTTGGCAGGGCAACGCAGCTGGAGATAAAGAGAAGGGGACAACCTGCGTCCCAGGGGGCAGAGCTGAGTAGAAAATGAAAGGGTTTGGGGGTGGGACAGAATTGAATATATGCATTATTACATTTTTAATCTTGAATTTAATTTGAATTCTGTATCTGTCTCTTCACACACACGCAGATGCAGGAACATTAACACACACAACAAAGAGAATGTGCCAGACCCAGAAGCTTCTGTGGTGATACTCCCATTTGTGCTCTCGCTCCTCTAGCATTCTCAGATTTCTCTTGTTGGGCCTCCACCTTGAATGTGTGTCTTCCCCCCAGCTCTGTCCTGTGCTCTGTGATCCTTTTCCACAGTCTTCCTCTGCTGTCTCATCCACTCCTGTGGCTCCAAGGCTTAGCTACTAACTAATGACCCTCACATCTCTTTCTCCTGCCTAATCTCTCTCTCTCTCTCTCTCTCTCTCTGAAACTGAAATCGAGGGTCCTTACGACTTTAAATTTAGTTTTAAATTATCTCTACAAATCACCTCTCCCCACCCCCCACCCCCCAGGGGTCTAGCCTTCCCCACAGATAATCAGCCACCCTGGAAGCAGCAGCCTGACCTGACTGACTAATGTTACAGTCTGGATCTGGCAGGTTATGTGTTAGCTCCTGAGCTCTAAAGTGGAATGGCTCCCCCTCCCACCGCTGGCTACTTTCCCATGAGACCAGACAGAGGAACTCAGGAAAAGACCTCAGAACTGTCCTCAAGTCCTGAAGAAATGATTCATTACCCTTACCTCACCTCCAATCAATCAGCTCCCAGCATGACCCTAAACCCCTAACCCACAGGGTCTTGTGATTTTTGTCCTGTGTGATCTGTCATCTCACGTCATCGGGGTGCCAAGTCTTGGAGCTCGAGCTCACTGGTGTCTCTGGGCTGGGGGCCATTTCCTTAAACTAACATTTACTTTCTTTATTGCAAACCCCTGTTTAGGTCTCATTTGGTTTTGATGCGCGCAGGCAAATGAATCCCCATCAGTTCGGTAACAAAACTTGGACTCACAGATCAATGTGCCCACTGGAAAGTTCCACTGGGGTATTCCCACAAGCATCCCAAACTCATCACGCACAATGGAACTCATTTTCTCACCAAGTACGTCCCTTCCACCATGTTTTTGTCTCAGGGGATGGCAATGCCATCGATCCAGTTGTTCGAGAACCTGACACTCTCTCATCTGTCACCAGACATAAAATCCATCAGGGTCCACTTGACTCCCTAAATATTTCAAATCCGTGTATTTTTCACCATCCTCACCAGTAGTTCCTTAGATTGGCCATCACTTTCTGTTATGGAGATTATTCCCGTAGCCACCTACCTGATTTTCTCACCCCTATGCGTGGATCTTCTCTGATCCATTCTCTAAACTCCAGCTAGAGCAATCTCACTATAACCCAAACGTAATAGCAAATATAAATTCGTAGTAAGTGCATTGGTGCGAGGATAGAGGGCTAATCTTCACCATGGTTTAAAAATGGGTCATGATATGGTCCCTGGGACATGACCAGACCCATTTCCCTTACTCCCACTCCTCTCACTCTCTAACCATACCCCCTTCTTTGCCAGGATCACGCCTCTACCTCTCCACCTTCCACTGTCAACCTTATAATTTTCCAGGTGCTTTCTCTCACTTCCTTAATCCAGGCTCTGTCTCTCCTAAGGGCTCACCAATCATCATAACATTTATCGCACTAATTTGTTCTTGCCTGTTATGGTCCTTCCTAGATGATAAGACAGAACTATTTCTGTGTTAAGTATTGTCTCCCCAGTTCCAAGTTCAGTGCCTTAACCTTAGGAGGAAATCAATAGATATGTTTATATAAAAGAAGAAAGGAAAGAAGTAATAAAACTCTGAGATGGAGCAATGTTGAACTTAGTCATAAGAAAATTTTGCAAAAGCATAGGATGTTACAGTAGCTAAGACTGGTGATGAGGGTGGTTTCGAGTGGAAAGGGCAGAGGAGGGCAGACTTATTTACTACGCCTGGTACCTGTTGGCAAATAGGTCTTGCTTTCTTGAGTTTGAAGTTAGAGGTAGCATTAATTCCAGTAGAGCTTTCATAATAAAAACACATTTATTAGTGACCAAAAAATGGTCTCTGTTTATATCGGTATATGACAATTAAGTAGTAAGATGTGACAGGCTGTGAATTAGTCTGCAATAATTCATGCCTTGGGTGTTTTGCACAAGTGTGATAACAGATGCCATCTTGGCAGTAGGCAGAATTCTAAACCCAGTCTATAAAATATTTAACTTCAAGTTTCCATGTAAAAATCTTTTTCCTAGAATTCTCCCCCTTTAAGTACTTTAGTATCAATGCAGAAAATAAAATAATTTGAACTTACTTTTTTATTGAACTTCTGGACTTTTACAAACAACTTGGAATCTAACTACCTTTCCCGTACTCGGCCAGGTAGGATGGTGGGATAGAGTGAAAGTGAGGGGCCCTGCCAGCTGCCTAGCAGTTGGTTGCCCATCTTACCACCCACTGTAGCTTTCTCCCACCTTTCAAGAAAGGCATTTATTCATACAATGGCTGCTAGCACAGTGGATAAGATGGGTAGATGTTCCTAAGTCAGGGGCTTCGAGAGAGAGAGAGAGAGAGAGAGAGAGAGAGAGAGAGAGAGAGAGAGAAGAAGAAGAAGAAGAAGAAGAAGAAGAAGAAGAAGAAGAAGAAGAAGAAGAAGAAGAAGAAGAAGAAGAAGAAGAAGAAGAAGAAAATATATCCTGGGAATTGTCCTTGGCCAAATAATTACACCTTCAAACATTCACTGCTTGACATGACCTACGAGGTCTGACAATTAAGTTTGCGAACTTGTTGCAACAGTTTTTTTGATATCAGAAGGATTATTCATTATGAATTTGTACCAACCAAATGGACAAACAGTTAACCAAGTTTACTATTTGGAAGTGCAAAAAGTTAAATAACCTGAACTTTTTCATCTACAATTCATGGCTTTGTATCACAACAATGTACCAGCTCACACAGCACTGTCTGTGAGGGAGTTTTTAGCCAGTAAACAAATAACTGCATTGGAACACCCTCCCTACCCACCTGATCTGGCCCCCAGTGACTTCTTTCTTTACCTGAAGAGAAAGGAAATATTGAAAGGAGGACATTTTGATGACATTCAGGACATCAAGGGTAATACGATGACAACTCTGATGGCCATTACAGAAAAAGAGTTCCAAAATTGCTTTGAAGGGTGGACTAGATGCTGGTATCAGTGCATAGCTTCCCAAGGGGAGTACTGGGAAGGTGACCATAGTGATATTCAGCAATGAGGTATGTAGCACTTTTTCTAGGATGAGTTAATTGTCAGACCACATAAGTGGGAAAAATATGTTCAAGTCAGATTTTTTTTGTCTTCTACACAAGGAAATGTCTGTAATCAGCATGTTTGTCTCTATCTAATGCATAGGTTTAGACAAAATTCTATGCTTCAAGGCATAAGAAAGTCGGGGCAAATATCATTGTGTTAAAATTTTGCTTGGGTCCATTTTGCTCCCTGATTAACTTTATGGGCAAATGACATTACTTGCTACAAGATTTATTTGGAAATCATTTTCCTTTCTCGCACTTGAAATCACTTTCCTGAAACTTTTGCTCTAACTGTCAGACCATTAGTAGGTTTATACTGTAACTCACCTGAATTTATTGGGTAGTATACTCTCATGTAATGCATCATATCCTTATTTGGAGGTTGGAGCAAGGGCTTTGTCACATCTTTGTTTCCTACAACTTCCATACAAGTTAGCTATGAAAGCACATTATGACTCTGAATACCCGATGTGGCAGGTTCTTATGGCTTTGTGAATAGACTTGCCATTTTTGTTTGGGTTGCTGAGTCAGGAAATTGACATTCTACTGTTGGGCTTTTAAAAGTATTTGCTGTGACTTCATTTTTTTTTTTTTCTCTCTGACAGTTGAAGCAGAAAGGTGGATTAGCTTTCTTGATTCCAATTATCTTCCTGGTAGTATATTGCTGATACGCTACTGTGTCAGATAAGTCATGTGAAGTAGAAGAAAATGTCACCTGGTAAATGTGACAGTGTTTTAGAGAGGGCTTGAAAGGTATTTCTTGTCATTGATGGGTTTCCAAGAACTGTTTTTTAACACAGGTAGAATTTTTTTGAAATATTTGAGTTGGCTGGAGTTTTTCAACCAAATTTGCCTGAAAGATTAACATGCAAATGTCAACATTTTGTTTTAAGAAAATACATAAATTGAGATAGTATAGCGTCCTATTGGATTTTAGTCTACATTTGAGAGTTACATTGAAAGGTGTCCTTTATGGCACTTGAATCCTGCTTTTTCATATTGTCACACAGTAGGTCATATCTCAAACAGACCAGATTCTCACTGCCATAGGGAGAGAGATTTGAAACAATGATTGGATAATACCTGCTGAAATGTGTGTCTTTGTGCTACTTTTTGTGTGTTGTGAGGTGATGAAAGGAGACTTAAGTGCCTGTGTGCTCATTCAAAGCCTGTTGTACACAGAACTGCCTCCAGTTTCTGCTCATCTGGTGAAGCTGGTTTAGTTTTCTTTTATCTCCATATTTATTTCATAATCATTTATTGTTATTTTTTAACTGTATAACTTTTTTATTTTTCCTGATAAATCACCTTTATTGTTTTACCACATTGAAAGAATTGAAATCACGATTAAAATACAAAGGGTTATGCATATTTTTGAGGCAAGGATACGTCCCTCACAACTCTGAGTAAGGTGAAGGAAGTGCTTACAGAGTAAGATTAAAGAGGGAACTCGGTGATTATTTGCATGGACTAGGCAGAAAGTGACAGCTGAGTGTTAAATTTGAGTTATTTGCCCTATGGATGGTGTCACTGTGTCTTTGTGTGGTATCAGGATATCACTGTGATATAAAACCTTTAAACAAGATAGGTGGTATTACGGGGCTGAGGGGAGATCAGAGCATCTCCCTGGTGTCTTAGTCAATCTATGACTTTAGAAAATGCTAAATACCTGTCAGGGCACAGAAACATAACTTCTCTCTCCAAGCAGCCTTTTGAACCAATGAGCCTTATTCAAGGAGGCAGCCCGGTTTCTTTGCACAGTAAGTCTCCTCTTTTTAGCACAGAAAAGGAAGTCTAGCTAAATATTAAAATTCCCAGAAATACAATCTGAAGAATGCAGCCTTCATCTCATGAAAGACCTTAGTACATGTACATGATTCAAAAAGTACACTCCAATGCCACATCAAGGACCACGCTTGCTAAACATAGCTCATTTATAATACAAGGGAAATAGAAATAAAATGTGGGGATGTCGCTTTTAAGATATCTTAGCAGTTGGTTCTTGATAGGATTGATGTTAAAAGTTCTAGCATTAATGATATTTATTACAATAGCACGCTATGAAAGCATCAAGGTCACTTCCCAAATGTTCTTTTACCATGTTGCTTTCCAGAGTGTAAATATGACTGAGTGTCTGGAAGCTGCCTAACAGTGGTTTTATCATAAATTCTGAATGATAAATGACTTTCAGACAGTCCTAAACATCCTACAATGGTCTCTAATAATACTGAAGGAAAATTTTATGATGAATACAAATCACCCCTAAAACCCATAATACATCATACCGAGTAATATCACAATAAGAAGGGGAAAGAAAATGAAACTCTAAAGAGGCATATGCTTTTATGTACTTTGACTTGAATTTATGCTTTCCACGTACACCCTCAACCCAACAATAAATATCATTATGAAAAATAAGAAAACGTCTCAAATATCTCTGCAAAAACAGGATTTGTAAAGAAACTAATATAACATCTCTATTATATTTACATTATAATATTTACTTATTAGTTAAGTGTAGTATAATGATAATGCTTTACATATGCTCCCTTCTGAAAGGATTTTTACATATGTCCTCATTTAAACTTTATAATAACTCTAAATAACAGATATTCCCCTTTTATAGACAAAGGAACCAAGGCATTAAAATGACCCTTTGGCTAGCTCACAGGTTAATGAATGATAAAACCAGGAATAGGAACTTTGGTTGTTTGAAAATTGTACGTTTAGTCTTACCAACTACCGAAGAGTCACATAAGTTAATTTTGGGGCTACTGTTCCAGTTAATATTGCTGTGTAAAAACTGATTCCCAATCTTAGAGGTGTTTTATTTTATTTTGCTCACAACTTTGTGGGTCAGGAGTCTGGGAAGGACTGGACTGAGCAGGTCACACTGGGACCACACATGCAGATGTGGTCCAGATGTCAGATGGGAGCCCAGCAGGGCCAGGGGTCCTGGAGGGTCATTCATGTGGCTGCTTTGGGGACTGGCTGTTGGCAGGGATCTCATCTAGGGCTCTCTCTCTGGATCCCCTAAAAGATGTCTCTCCAGCATGGTTCTCAGGGTAGTAGGACCTATTCCATGATGTCCGACTTTGCTCGTAAAGAGCATCTCAAAAGAATGGGGCAGAAGGTACAACCTTTTATGATCTAGCTTGGGAAATCTCATGACATGTCTTCCATTACATTCCATTCGGTAGGGCGGTTCCAGCCTCTCTCTGATGTCAGGAGTGTCAAGTAATTTGTGGCCTTTTATTCTTAACTACCATCATCTCTAAGGTCACTTTTCCCCTCTGGTTTTCATTTGAACCAAACATATCTCACTTAAGATTATGATAAATTTTGTAATAAAGTTAAAACAAAAAACACTAAACCGATCCATTCTTTTGGAGGTTAAGATAAAGTCTAAGTTATTCCATCAAATAATTTTAAGATAAAAAAAAACAAACAAACAAAAAAAAAACCCACCCAGCTTATTTTGCTTTCATGTTAAAAATAAAACAATTTGATTATGAAGATGCCATTCTAAATTCGGTCAGCTCCACATAGAGTAACAACAAAAGAGTGATAATTCTAAAAAGAAGAGAAAACAGGATCACACATCTTAGTCACTCCAGTTGTTCAGTAAGTCAACTCAGTGCTTTTCTGTGAGTGAAGCATGACTTCTGCGTAAATGATAAAAAAAGGTAATGGGTAAACTGAGATGCTTATAAAATAGTTATCACTTTTTTCTTAATGGCAGTTTAGTACCTTTTTTCTAAAACTGAATACTAGAAAGAAAGTAGCTCACCTAGATGGATTTAAAGCACTCCCTCTAACTAATAGTCCTATGTAATGAGTTATAATATTGTCTCACTGTGGCCTGTAGCTGATTCAACATTTGCCAGACAATGGTATGCTCACACAACAGGTCACTCCACGTATCAATTATTTCTTAAATTCAGTGAATCTGCTTAGAAATGATAGATGAGAAAAGCCAGTGCAATTACATTTAAGATATCGACGTAATTTGGTCCTATGCAATAGTTGGTATTTGTGTTCTGTGTTAAAGTTTTTGAAATGTTTCCCCAGATTTTGATACTTTTGATCCTGGCAACAATTGTATAAGGTAGATAGGATCAGTATTTGCATTCTCATTTTAACGATAACTATATAAGGTTTGTAAAGGCCCACAAAGCTCCTACAAGTAGGACAAGAACTGGGGCCTGATTCATTTAGTACTCTACTAATTAACAGCTACTGGTACTAACTGACAGAGGGGAAGCCACCAGGACAATGAGAAAGAGGGATTTTGCTAGTTTGGTTGTTGGGCCAAAATAGGTCTGATCTAGTTCCAAAGCCCAGGTTATTTGGAGAACCCAAAGTATTTCAGGAAAGAAAACATGTAGCTGTGAAAAAAAGGGAGATGGGGGTGGGAAATGTATCAGCCCAAGAATTGAAGAACATACAAATAACCGGTGTTCTGTTTTAAAATCTCCCATTAAGCCTTCTTTGCATTGCATATTATAAACAGTCCACTCTTTTTTGTTGTTGTTGTTCCTGTAGAATTCTCCAGCTCTAATTAGTATCTTGTCTAAGTTATTTTCAAATGTGGAAGATTATTCATTGCATTAACACTCATAAGCTTTGAGAAAGAAATGGAACAGTCTACAAGATGTAATTGCAAATACGTGAAATTATGCAAGTGAAAGATAGTATGTAAAAATAGATACTGTGTGGTAGTTAGGACCTGTAAGGGATACACTGTTGCTTTTTAGTATTGTTAACATATTGTATTTTCAATTTTAAAATAAACCAGATTGATTCCCAAAAGTCTAGCTTTTAGGAAAATGATGATGTAGAGAACCTGGGGCTTGTGAGGGTGAAATACAAGCACTGTTTCCTAAGTGATTATTTGTGAGTTTTGCTCTACGTTATGTTCTTGGTTGTCTTTTGCAAGCAGGTGGTGAAAAAGTGGATTCTATGTGTTTGTCATATAAGGTTTTATCCATATTATATTGGTGAGATCTCTCTTTTGGGCGAGAATAATTTAAAGAGGGATAAATGGTTATAGACTTGGATTGTACCTGCGCAGTGAATAAAAACCCTTGCTAGAAGTATCTGTGGGTTAAACCACTATATAACAGGAATCAATGTCTCTTGGAGAGTGAACATTTTAAAAAACAGTCTATCACTTGGTTACTCAACTTTAGGAAATAAATTATGATAAAATACAGGTATTGTAAAACACAGTCAGTAATCAGCAGGAAATCTGTACACTAGTTGAAAACACCCTAGAGCAAATCCAGGGAAAGTGTATGAATCAAAAAGAATGATTATGTAATTCCTTGCCTTCACCACCCTCCACTCCCATCTTTCTTCTGCTGACCTCTCTGCCTTACTCTGCCTCATTTTCCTCCCACCAATCATTGCCCCCTCTTACCCAACCTCCTACAAATAGAAACTCACAGATAGTAAGTTACCCGGCAAATAATAGGCTAGTATTGTCAAAACTATATATATTTTCAAAGATGGTAAGTTTTCCCAAATGAGAACCAAAAACCCATATATTCTGTCAGGTTAGAGACAAACTAGAAATCTAGAAGGGCAGAAATAATTCAAGGTGTATTAATATCATCTCAGTCTTTTAGGCTGAACATCTTGGAGTTCTTTTTTATTCTTTTCTCCTTCATTCCCTATACCTGCCTTTTCAACCTAATTGCCCCAAATCTAGATTATAAAAACCACAACTTCTGGAGCACTTCCTATAAACCAAAATGAACATATTTCTTCTCATGCTCGAAACCACGAGGAAGGCAGACCTGACAACCCTCACCTTGGAAGTAAAAGCACTAAGGCTTAAAGACCTTCAGTGATTTGCCCAAAGCCATATAGCTGGCAAGTGCTAAGAGTCGTGTTGTAACTCAAAGTCCTTTCATGGCCTTGCATTAGTCCTTTGATTATAACCCATTCCAGCCCACCCCCAGCAAAGCCTCATCACGTCTTACTTACATTGTTGCTAGAGCTTTGAGATTTTGGACTCAGCTCCTTCTTTCCACACATTTCACAGTAGTTCCAAAACAACTTTCCCAAGCAAAGCTCTTATATCAGAAATAATTTGTGATATCTGTTTAATCTGTACTTTCAGAAGAATATAGTGGATGGGAAAAGGATCCAAGGGAGACCAATGAAAGAAATCAAGAAAAAGGAGGGACAACTGTGTAATAACAGACTAACTAGATCAGGACTCTGAAAAGTCCCAACTGAGACAAGATAAGACAGATGCCAAAAATATAAGAAGGGGAAGGGAGTGAACACAAAGGCACCAAGTCAGAAAAATGCCATGAAGTTGAAAAGAGTGATGAGTAGAAATTGTAAAGGTCTAAAAGGAAGAAGAGATTAACAGAATGAATAATAACATTCTGGAAAACTCTACTTTGTGACATACTAAGTATAAAAACATAAATGACTTCAAGATGGTTTTGGATAAATCCATCTTGGATAATGGGTTTGGATAATAACCTTGTAAAAATCATTACAGGAAACTGCTGGTTAATAGGTATCATTAAAAACAGTTATTCTTCCTTCTTTAAAGGACACTCTGTGGCTATGGTTAGAGAGAGAATCATGGGAAGAATGGCAAAGAATGTCACTATATAGAGAGAGGAAGTGTAGCTGAATTCTAACGACTCTGCCACTTACTAACCCGGTCAATTCACATGTTCTTTCTAAGCCTGAGTTCAATACCTACAAAATGGGGGAAATTGTAATTCCTTCCTCAGAGTATGATGGTGAAAATGAAATATATATACTGTGCCTAGAACATGTAAGCATTAAATGATGGTTAGAAATCTGTGACCCTTCCCTGTAATTTTGAGATAAGGAAGGAAACCAGGGAAAAAGAAAGAAGGAAAGAAGGAAGAAAAGGAAGGAGGGAGAGAGGGAAGGAAGAAAAAAGGGAGGGAGAGAGGGACGGAAGAAGAAAAGAGATTTTCAAAATGGAAATATTCCAGGATATTTCAAATAAGAAATTTGCAGTGTAAGAAAAGTCAAATAAACTGAACACCAAAATTGCTCAGTTAACATAAAAGTGGATGTGTAAAATTAAATTAGTAGAAATGATTGAAACAGATAGTAACCAAATAATCTGACAATTTAATAATCATTAAGTAACCATCTGCAAGGAAGAAAAAAAATAAACAACAACAAAAAACCCAAAATACAAAATTACATGCAGATGTAATTTTTTTCCCCCAAGATATTCCCTAAGTGGCACTAGGCACTGTCACAGATAAAAGTGTAATGAGCTCAAATTTACACCACTTAGAAGTTCCAGCTCAGTGGCCCAGTAGGAAAATAGAAAGCCTAGGACTGCAATGAAATATAAAGGTGATCTGTGAAGGACTTGTTTAATAGTACTTCCTTATTTCATAAAAGTTTGATGCACTGACAGTTTAAATAATTTATTTGAAATGATTATAATAAAAAAGTGTGAAAATGATGATAATAAATAAAAGAAAGGTAGTTATTATTAAGTCAGGTAAACCTCAGGCCTGACCTTTTACTATTTGTCCAAAAGCATCCAGAGAGTTCATTTAGCAGATTTTAATGGAAACTTTCTCTGCTTCACGGTCAACAAGACTGTGAAGCTGTTCCCTGCGGCAGCTCTCAAACACAACTGTGGAAGACCAGTAATGCTTGAGACATTTATTTCCAGCCATTTCCTTTGTCTGCCTGAAATTCCTCTTCATGTCATCAATCTCTTGATATACTCTTAAAAAATCATTATCCTCTTCTTCTGACCTGGAGGAATTCTTGCCTTCTCTTTCAGACTCTGAGTCCCAGTCATTCTTTAGTGTTGTATCAGAAAACTGGATAACATTTCAGGACTACAGTGTCTATGAAGGGAGAAAATACTCCCTTCCCCCATAACCATATAATTAAGTTTTCAAGTGATATTTTGCGAGTAGTTTTATCATGGGGAATAATTTCATCCCCATGCTAGCAAGCTCGCGCACTGTGGCCCATAAGCTGGACACACAGATTTGGACATCGGCTCCTTGTGTCATTGGTCATCTGAGGCTCTAGGCCTTTTTTGCTTTTTTGAGGAAGGAAAAAGAGAATTTGCTCCAATGTGACAAGGGTTAGCATGAAAAAATGATAGATTTTCTTCAAACATGTTTACATTTTCCGTAGGAAGAGATGTCAGAAACAGAAAACTTTACTTTTATGATACTGACTGCTAAACTTTGCTTCATGGTCTAATTTTCATTAGGAAATTCTGTCACTTACAGAGAGCTATTGTGTAATTTATATCAACAAGCTTAATTCTGTCCACATGATGCCAGCATATCTTATCCAGTGAAACTCAAAATTGAACAAAGGGCGATATATAAGAAGGAATTTCATATATAAGAAGGAAACTCAAAATTGAACAAAGGGTGATATATAAGAAGGAATTTCATAAATAATTCCCTTTTCTTATTAGCAAATACAAAACACCGTGTATTCTTTCCCAAGGACAACTTCATGTAATAGTCAATAATCATTTTTAAAAACCAAAGGAAGATATAGAATATATCCTCAACAAACTGAATAGCTTTAAGTATTGTGATGAACTAAGAAAACATTTTAGAATTTATCCAGTGTTAGACATGTTTTTAAATTGTACGAGTACTTCTCTGATTGGTACAGTATAGAGAGCAATATGTAATGTTTGCGATTCTGATACTTTTACTCTGTGAGAACATCATTCCCACTATGTGAGTAATTACGAGAGAATGAGTTAAATCAGTACTTACTCTAAGCTAGCCCTTTGATATTTTTTAAAGAAAAAAAAATTGAGGTAAGCTTTTTATTTGATATTTGTTTTTTAGTAAAAAGCAGTAACGTATAGTAAAAAAAATCACTTAATTGCACAGGCTAGGTGATAGTTCATTAATGTTTTATTTTTATCACTGTATTTAAAGTCTGAAAAGTTTTCTTACAGAACATAAGATTTGAATGAGTTAAAAGAGTAATAGGTAAGTGTTTGTAGCACATCAGAACTTGGGAAAAGCCAGAATAATGAAACAAGGAAGAAGGGACATAGATTTGAAAACAGGTTCAAATACTACTGAGACCAGACTCAAGTTTCTCAACCTTGCTGAGAATAGACAAATCTTGGAAGCTTTAAAAAAATACTGATGCCTCGGCCCTACTCTCAATGGTTCTGATTGGGGTCTGGCTTGGGGTCTGAGCATGGGTATTTTTTAAAAGCTCTCCACATTCTTTTAATATACCAGGGTGGGGAATTACCTGTAACAGGCAAGCACTTCAAGAGGGGCACATGGGCCGTGGGGGTTCCTGAGATATTTTCACATGGTCCATGAAATCCTAACACTTCTCAAAATAATACTAAGGCATCATTTTCCTTTGTCATGTGTTGACATTCAGTCATGGTGTAAAACCAATGGTGGGTAGCGTATTAGCATAAATCAAGACACTGGCACCAAGCTATACTAATCGCCATCACGTTTTTCACCATCACATACTTGCGATTGAAAAACAAAACAAAACAATTTCTCTTAAAAATGTCCCTGATGAAAGAGAAAACATTTAATTTTATAAAATGTCAACACTTGACTATATGTCTTCTTAATATTCTGTGTGACAAAGTGGGAATTACACTTAAAGGATGTCTGCTGCATACTAAAGTATGACATTGTCTTGTGGAAAAACACCTGTGTGATTGTGAGCTTAAAATTCGCCAGTTTTTTATAAAACGACATTTTGTTTGAAAAAACGACTATTAGGCAAACTATGGTTACATAGATTTGGGTACTTTGCAGACATTTTATTGAAAATGAATGAAGTAAGCCTGATACTTCAAAAGAAAACAACTATGAGTATGCATTACCAATTATACAATTTGAGTTTTCATGTGAAAATTAAATTTTGGAATACCTACATCCACAGCTGTGAGATTTAACAGTTTTCTACTACTTATAGATTTTTATGAACTCAGTAGTTATAATAATAAATTATTTTTTGATATTGTATAATGATATCATCGACATCTGTAAGAGCTGCATAAATCAGTTACTCAATATTTTCCAAATGACCAATGTATGATGTTACAATATTATGCATGGGTACAAGATAAATCAATGGATTCAATACAACAAAATAAAAGACGTTCATTAATATGGTTCTAGTTTCTATGTCACATAAAGCCTTTAAGAAATTAACACTCGCCAAGGTTTGGTGCTGTATCAAAGAAGAAAATCCAAAATTATCTGCAAAGGCAATTAAAGTACTCTTTCCTTTGCCAACTACATAGCTGTGGGAGGCCAAATTTTCTTTTGGAACTTCAATGAAAAGAACATATTGCAACACTGAATGCAGAAGCAGAAATGAGAATCCAGCACTCTTTCTCTGAGGGAGCCATTAAAGAGGTTTGCAAAAATGTAAAGCAACATCACTCTTCTCACTAAACTTATTTTTGTTTTGAAAAATGGTTAATTTTCACAAAATATTTTATGTGAGTGTGTAAGGGGTTTATTATCCTTTAATTAATAAATGAGTGTTTATAATGTCTCCATTTTAAATTTTAGTATGGTAAATATCAATAGACGTAACACATATCAATGTTGTGGGTCTCAGGAACTTCAAGAGCGTATATGGATCCTGAGATCAAAGCATTTGAGAACGGCTGCACTAAGCCCAAGAAGCAGGTAATAAAACCTGGCCGGATGAATGCTGTAATGCAGCTATTACTAAACAGAAGGAAACTGAGGGAGCTGAAATGAAATTTGATACAAAAGTCCAGGGGCAGCCAGGAAAGTTTTGAGGAACTATATGACATGATCAAAGAGAACTGACAGACCAGATAGATGGTTTTCACGGTGGAGAACATGACAGTGGTCCAGGCCTGAGAAGACTGAGACCTAAACTAGAGGTTTGATTCTGATCTGTGGAAAGAAAAATACAAATATACTGATAGCTCTCGACAAAGTTATTCTGATTTTTAAGTCCAGAAGTCAGAAGTGACTCTAAGAGGTTGTATTTGGGTGACTGCTGCTGATACATATGCCCCATGGTAGTAAAGGGGTTGACAGGGGGCAAGGCCTTGAGGACAAGCATTAGGAATTAAATCCTGCTGTGCTGTGGCAAGGTTGTTTCTTGCCCCAAAATTCTTTGTGACAACTTAACTAATTGTCCTATTTTTAGTATTTTACACATTGTTTGAGGATCTGTGAATACACACACTTAGTTCTGTTTCTTGTCTCAGTCTTGGATGTATTATACAATGTATCTTTCCAGGTTTGACATCTGGAAGAGTGGGAGAGAGAAAGCTGCCAGGAGTCTCTTACGGCCATAAAGGAAGGACTGTCTCCTTAACTTGGGGTCTAAGAGCATCAGACCACACTCATGGAAGAGCCAAGAATTAAGATTATTTGAGGAATTAAGCTGAAGGTTGTAGAGGACAAGACAGTTTCGATCTTTGGGATATGACCTGATTTCACAAAGTAGAGATTGTTACTTTATGCTGTGCTACTTCAGTAGGTTTGATAGAACACATTTACAAGAGCCCACTGGCAGGCTGCTCTTGCTTAACCATGCTTCCTATGAAGTGCTACTTGAAAATCAAATTGCCACGTTACATTTGCATCATATGTTATGCCTGAAGCATTGTCCTTTGAAATAGATTGGTCAGGGTATGCTATTCACAGAAGAGCAATAAGCAACCAGCTTGATATTGCCACTGAGTTTTTGCTCTCGTTGAGAGAATGCCAAAGTAAGTTATCATGGACTCTTCTTGAAAAAGAAAAGAGCCCGTTTATACCAAGCAGAGTATGAAACGCGCGCGCGCGCGCGCACGCACGCACGCACGCACACACACACACACACACACACACACACACACACCAAAAACCTGTCTCCTTGACTGAACATTTATTTATTCAATGGTAGTATCCACAGTCTCCAGATGCAGCTGCGGAGTTCTATCACAGTGTCAGAACTGGGGCCATATTTTCCTGACTACTCACTTAACACTTTGCATCTGACCCTATGGGCCCATCAGGTTCATGTCCAGCAGCCATGTGCAGTCACGAGTCATTGGATGTGTACAAGCTGACAGTGTGGCCGCTAAGAAATGGACATGTATTCCATTTCCTGAGACACAGATATGCAAAGTCAGTTTTCAAGCAGTTTACTAAATGTCATGGCTTTTTCAATATCAGATTCAGTCTGTGGTCCCATCTGGGGGAAAATAATTTCCAACTGGCCCCAGATAGGTGCATCCCGAAAATCATATTAAGATCAATTATATCAATACAGTCCATTAAATACTTTTCTGAGTAAAACAATGCTGAAGGCAAGATTATGATTTATTTAATTAATTCATTTACCAGCGGTGCAACTTTTAAGGAAGGCTATATTGCAACATTTATCTAAATTAAGAATATAAACACCTTCTATCTAATAATTCTACTTAGAGAAATTTACCTTACATTTATTTTCACTTGTACTTATGTAAATGGTGGGTCACTGCAGCCTGCATGTATATTAATAAGAAATGGACTATACAAATCCCTATTCCCTATCATGGAATATTATATAGTTTCATAAAAATGAGAGAGCAAAATAATGTATATATGTTGTTCTATATATTTATAATATATCTTTATACGGATATACACACAAAGACATACAGACACATCTTAAGTACGCATTGATTGTCTCTGGAAGGGGAAATTATTTAGTGGAAATCAGTAGACTGGAGACTTCTAATTGCAGATTTTTTCAATGAGTACTATAAATGTATTTTCTCAACATTTTCTTTCCCCAACTTACCTTATTGTAAGACTACAGTATATAATACATATAACATACAAAATATGTGTCAATCAACTGTATGTGTAACTGACAATGCTTCTGATCAACAGTAGGTTATTAGTAGATAAGTTTTTGGGGAGTCAAAAGTTATAAGACAATTGCTGATTGCATGGGGAAGGGGTCAGCACCCATAACCCCCCTTGTTTTTTAAGGGTCATCTTGTACTGGTCTTAAACCTACTCTCTCTACCTCTTTTATTCTTTATTTTGAATCTGTTACCTTCTTGAATTTTAATGGCAATTCATTCTTTAAAGAATGCAGTCTACCTTTTTCGTATGCTAGATAGTCATTTGGTTTTGCTCTTTTTCCTGCAAATTTTCTCATTTTATATTGTTCCCAAGGCCAAAAAATAGTTAAGTTATCCTTGACTTGAACTTACTGTTCCCTTCTCTGCCTTTTCATCTGCCATCCACTCCTGAACATTTCTAATATATGCCCTTACCAGAATCTCGGCTATGCTGAGATTCTTACTTGTACGTTAATCATTTTCTGTATCAAATACCACTTCTACTTCATTTATAGCCTTCTTAAATCTTTAATCTGTGAGTTTGAGAGGATCTAGAATTCTGCGGCTACACTATGTTACCTCTGCATTTTTCAAAGCTCTATATTCTTGACCTTTTTCTATCATCTTTGATGGCTTCTTCATCCATTTTTTTTTAAACTCTCAGTTACCAACTCACTTGCTTTATTCTTGACATCTTTTTTTAACTTTTTCATATCCTTCCCTTGAAATAGTCCCATAAAAAAAAAAAATCACAATACAATGTACCTAATTTCCAGTGTGTTCTATGAAGTTCAATTTTACAGTATCATGCAACATACAGGAGTTGAACTTCTATGACAGAAACTGTTTTGGGCACTGAATAGAAAACGTCACACTGTCTACAGGGCATTTATCATTAAGTGTTTACTGAATTGATGACTCAGTGTTATCATTATGAACATAAATTACTCTTCTATGCCATAATAAAGGCAGGACTTTAAAACTGAATGAGACAGGAATGTCCCTTACATTTTGAATTCTCAATGTCTGCTTTTTTGCAGTTTCTTGCATGTCTGTGTTTTCTTGCTTTTGTCAGTGTGGATTCCAATAAGTAACTAACCTCTCTCCCTACCTCCTCTTTCTGCTTTTGTCTCCTGACATCTGGAATGATAGATGATCATTGTGACAATAATACACAAAGAGTAAATAAGCTCAGAATCTGATGCTCACCTTTAAGGTGGCAGTTCATTCTGAGAATAAGTCATAGAAGCTTAGTGCCCGGACTTGGATTTTATCTCCTCAAAAGCTCATTTTGCTTACCCCACAGTATTTTACTTATATGCGACTGTTGGATACATGGGTTCCAAATAAGACGTTATTAAATCTGTCAGTGAGATATCTAAAGGTATGCTGAAATTTTATTCCACCTCTGAAGTGTGTGTAACATGGCCACACATTTAGATGAAGAGAATACCTTGAGCCTTTGGGGAAAGATGATGTTCAATATTAGAAAAGTGATTTTTGAAATTAAAAATATATAGAGAGAGTTATTTGTAGTTCTGTTTTTCCCTTTCAAGTAAAGGTCTTTAGGTTATGTGTCAAGAGGTTACATTTCCTGTAGGTTAGGGATGTATGAGAAAATAAAATAAAAATGTGTCTGTATATATTAAACTTTGTAAACTTGCACCTGTCTCTTGTCTCTTGAAAGCAATTTGAGGTAGGCCTGGAGACAGACATGGGGGTGGATCTGACTGTACAATGAGAGAGATATCAGAAATGCTGGAACATTGGGACTCCCAAGCTTTCAAATAATTTCACGGAATGCAAGGGACTATAAGGCCAATACAATCATTATTCACAGACTAAAGGAATTTCAGTCCCTAACGTTTACCATGAGATCCTTCATACTCTATGGAATCTTTGGGGAAATTTTTTTTTTTTTTTAAGAGAATGCCTAGCTAGACTATAATATTTCTGGAGGAGCCATAGGGTAGTCTCTGATATTTCATTTCTGTGAATACCAAGAGACATCTTTCAACTGTTCATCCAAAGGAGAATTTCCTATAAAGTCAAGCATACAAATGAATGCAACCTATTCCACTGCTCTGTTGACCTCCTAAAAGAACAGAGTGAGCCGAATGGCCTCAAGTTGGAGGGCTGCCAAGGTCTCTGTCTCTGAACTGCTGTCTCCACGGTTAAGAAAAGCTGGATGGAGGTGGATTTAGAACGATCACCTGACCCCACCTCGCCGTGGAAAAAGTGAGCCTGAATATGAGAGGTAGGATAACTCTGTGTGTGTGTGTTATTTTTTAATGTGTAACACTGAGCAATCAGAAATATTTTTATTATTATCATTATTGTTATTTAAAAATATAAAATAAAATAAACTGCCCTCTCTGCTCTGCTCCTTTTATATATGGAAAACACTGACATAAACTTAGATTCCAGCCCCCCCAATGAAAATATCATGGAAAGCTCTCTTACTCTTTGTAAGCAGTTATATATAAGTTTCCACTACCCCCTCCTCTGTGATGAAGAAACACACTGTAGGAAAAGAAAAGAAAGGAGGCTGGTTTGTTGTGTCTACAAGCCACAGGAGTCATTTACCAGGCATGGTTAGTCCTTGGTGAAGACAGGACAGTCACCCCAGGACGTTGAGATAAAGTTGCCCTGCAAGAATCAAATCAAGAGGATTCAAAATGTAATGGATGAGATTAATTATCTGTAGAAATGACATACCCTAAGGAATAGCCAAAAAGATTATGTGGAGAAATTTAGAAATGCCCTGAGGAATTTGACAATAGCTAAAGCTTGATTATACCCATATATTTCCAGCAACAATCTAATCAAAGTAAATGGATGAAGCTGTAACACAATCAAGCAGTAACTTAATCAGTTATAGTGAATAGATTAAGTACCCTCATCACAATCAATTGCATTGTAACCCACCTGAAGAAAGAACGTGCTACCTGAAGGTGGGGCGTCTGTAAGGAAATGGGGAGTCATGAAACCAGAGTGTCTGCAACTCTAGCTCCCCCCAGTGTAAGAAGCGCAGCCATAGCTCTCCATTTAGCAAACAGCTAGAACCTGGGCTGCTTCCTTAATTTGGATCCAAAGGCTTATTCACATCTAGATTTGCCTAGGAGGAGAGGGAGCACCTATCAGCAAAGCAACAGCCCTTAACAGTTTTTAGGCAAAAGGATTGCATTTTTAGAATTATAATAACAGCCAAAGAGCAGTCAGAAATTGATAAGGTAATAAGATACTATTAACTCAATAAGCATTTATGGAATTCCTGCTGTATTTGCCTAGGAAAGAGCTGGGAATTCAGTGCTGAGTAACAAAAAATCCATGTCTACATGTAGCATTTACTTCAAAAAGGAAGACAGACGCATATTAAGCAACAAATTATACAATAAATTATTTTGTGACAATTGTCATTATTTCTAGGAAGGATTTATTTGAACAGAAAGAAATTGCAGAGGCCCCTGAACTGATTTGAGGTTTTGACAGTTTGTATGAGAATCCCTTTGGTTGATTTTTATGCATATCTTATCAAAGGGGAAAAGATGGGGAGAGCCAAGAATAAGTACAAGTTGGAGTAAAATTAGACTAATTTTACACTAATTAGACTAATTCACAGACTAATACTGTGAATTTTACACTAATTAGACTAATTCACAGAATAATACTGTGAATAAAGCAGGTGACCATAAGTAGAAATGATCTGTGACGAAACAATTACCCATCCACATAGAGACTATTTGAACAGACGACCACTAACGTTCCTTTAAGAGTGGCATCAACAGAAGCTTACATAGAAATCCACATTCCAAAGATGATGTACTATTTAGAAATGAACTCCTCGCAATCTTTTTAGAACAGGTAACAGCTTTGAAGATTTTACCCCATTGACATTGACCACGGATCAAAATTATCTATCTTTGCTCCCAAAACAAAATGAGAGTGATGGAAATGTGTTTCGTCTGCAGCCGCCCCATGGTAAAGCGCTGGACAGGAAGCTACGCAGATCAGACCAATTTGGGGATGCAAGAGCATAAGGCATGAAGGTGGAATGATTGCAAAGTGATGCTGAAATGGAGCAGTCTCCTGTAATTTCCTATCCGAGGCAGAGACGAGTTATTGAAAAGTTTTAGATCAAGCATGCATATGCTCTAAGTGGGCCTCACGGACAGTCAGGCAGAAGCTGCATTACCCAGGCCCGTGTTAGGAGTGAGTGCCAGGACATAAAATATGGAGGTGCTAAAACACCGCATCGTGTAACATAGAAGGGAGGTGCTGGCATATGTTAGCTCCCCAGTCACCGATCATAACGGAAAGCGAGCAGGAGCAGATGAAGCAGCAAATAGGTGAATCGAAAAACTGTACCTCCTTGCAAAAATACAGGTAAAATATTTTGCGAAGAAGCTCCAGCAATTGTAAAGAAAACCAATTTACTGACTGTGAACCGGGTGATAAGGCATTAAGCATTGATTCTTTAAGCATGTATTCCTGAAGCTTTTATTGAGAAATTATTTGTTTGGGGTGTTCTGCTAACTGCCACGGTGGGCGTGGGGTGGGAGTTGCCATCATCTGCAAGATTTGGTGACAAAGCAATTCAGCAGAAAGACAATCAGCACATGAAAACCTGGTCAGATGGAAAGGAGGGAGGGAGGGAAATTCTATGGCCCTATGTATGAAGGGAAGGGTTAAATTCTTTCCCTGGGTCTCATGCTTCTGAAATCTTAGCTTCAGTAAAACCTTGTGTTCTTCCTGGGTCCCCTCCCCTGTGAATTGTTCATTGGACATTCAAGACAGATGTGTCACAGTCCGAGATGAGTGCTATTTGTTTTGTTTTTGTCTAAAAGTCTACTGGGGAATTTTAATCAAGGAGTCTTTACGGAATTAACGTGCAAGAGTATCTCATTTTAAACAATCCTGTAGTGAACCAACCACTGACCCAAAAGAGAGAGGGAAGATAAGCAGGTTTCAAACTGATCGACAGGAAATACAGCTGAGAGCAAGGGTAGGACAGCAGTGAAAACAACCAGCAATCTGCTCAAGTAAAACGGGTATATGCAAATAATTAATGTTAAAACCTGGACAGAACCATGGTATTTTAGACTTGGAAATGGGTTTTAGAAATCTTCCAATACAACTTCCTTATTTTATGTTTGAAGACCCTAAGGTCCAAGAGAATTTCAGTCTCTTGACCGAGTTACATTTTATTTAGTAGCAATTTATTATTATTTAGTGGCTGGACTGGAATTAGAAACCAGGTAGCCTGATTTCAGTCCATTCATTGCTCTTTTCTCAACTTCACATTCCCATTTCATTTCAAATTAATTTACCTAACTATTACAACACATTTCAAAAATAGAGGAATCATGTGTTTATTCTAATTAGTAAATTAAAATGTTTTCTAAAACACATGCAAATACTCTCCTCCAGACCAGGGGCTCACAAACTGCTGTTTGCAGAAGGGTTAGATGGAGGGCTTGTGAAATCAACATTCCTGGGCCTCAGTCCTGGAAAGTCTACCAAGCCTTGAGGTGATGCTGATATTGCTAGTCCATGGTTTTATTGGCATGTGTACTAGCAGTGCTCTAGGAAACAGACAGTGGCTACAGTAAGCCCTCTCTTGACATTTGGGTGAGAACAATTAATAATTTCCCATGCATGAACAGCATGAGAATTACCACTCCCACAGTTGGTTGATTTCAGCTTCAGTTATCTTTCACAGGTATAACACAATAGCCTCTTTCTATGGCAAATAGGCTTTTAACCCCCACACCCACCACCCCAGACCCAGGCTCCTGCTAATCTCTACTGGCAAACTCCTCACCTCCAGCCTGACCACCTATGTGAAGCCATTCTGGCATCTTTCAGGTTGCCATTGCCATGGAAGTCCCTTTGCCTATGTTTTTCTTTGCACCCTGTATCAATCTCTCCATTACAGCTCTCGTCATACTGAACTGTAACTGCAATCGTTCTTCATCTATACTTTCAGCCTAGCATAGCAACAGGCACATAAATAGTTGTTGAATGAATGCTTATAAAAATGAGGATAACTAGAGAGAAAACAAATATAAACTACATCATATAATAGAACTAATTCTCGAAGTGAAATTCATGTGTGTTTGTCTTTGGTTTTGCTGTGTGTTTTTTTGTTTTGTTTTTCAGTTTCAGGTGTACAAAACAACACAATAATTAGACTTTTACATCCCTCACAAAGTGATAACCCCCCAAGTCTACTACCCCTCTGACATCATACGTAGCTATTACAATACCTTTGACTATATTCCCTATGCTGTACTTTATATCCCGTCATGATTCTTAATTATGTGTTTATTGTCTATCTATCTATCTATCTATCTATCTATCTATCTATCTATCTATCTATCTATCTATCATCTATCTATCCATTCATCCATCCTACCTATCTACCTATCTTTCCATTTCATCTTTGGCAGGCCAATAAATAAAATGAAACCTAACTTCTGTCAAGAAACAACACAAAAAATGTGCTAAATGTAAATTCACATGGAACAAAATCTTCAGTGCAAGTATTCAGAAAGTACCACCCAAAAGTTTAGCCCCATAGGTGATGGTACCTTCAGTTATCACTGAACCGTCTCCTTTAGAGGTTTAATTCCTAGAATTTTACCACAGGGGGCCCTTTGATAGAACCTGAAGTCCCTTCCAACTACGTCCACCCATGGAGGAGGTTGGTCACTGAATTTATTTGATGACATCCCTAGAACGACCTAAGCACCTCACAGTGTGTCCATTTCAGTTTTAAGAGCTCTGATTTTGGGAATTTTGTTTTTTTAATTAAAACTGTGTCTCTTAATCCTGTTTTCTTGGACCTATAGGAAACAAACATAACTATTCCTTTTTCATATCAGCCCCTCAGATTTCTAAAGATAGTCATTGTGTTCTGCCCAGCACGCTCTCTTTAGTAAAAAAGAAACAGAAAAAAAGGAGACTATGTTTTTTGTTTTAATTTAAGAAATACTTATCAAGTACATTAATTCGAGTGTAACTATGTATTTACTGTATATATCATTATTCAAACATAGGTCTGAAGATAGTCTCATTCAGAACGGATATATGGGAATGTGCAAATCAAATCTGAACTAAAAATATAAACAAGTATGAATGGTGTTCATTAAAGGAATTTTATTAACTGATTTCTGTATTATCCTATTTCAATTCCAAATTTATAAGAGATTTTTGGTAATTGCTAATATCCTTGCTTTCATATTTTTCACTTATAGAACTACATTAATGTGAACATTATGAGTAATATCAGAAGAAAATTTGAAATGGTAGTATGTCATCAGACGTTAGAATCTGTCCCTAATTTTGTTTCATGGTGACATTCCCACCCAGTTCAAGACATAGCTAATAAACCTCCCTCCCACTCGAAGTTTCCCTGTCTGATAAAAAATGGAATACTTGAGTTTATGCAGCTGTTCAAGAGCTAATTATCTGCAATCATTTCTGATTACTTAATAGGCCATGGTAGGATGTGTGTTTGCTACTATGTTGAGTTTACACATTAGGCTTTAATGTGCTGATATGGTTAATTGTTGTCTCACTGCTGCCTGCTAATAGACCATTCCCGAAAATGAGACCATATCTCAACAGAATTTGCTTGTTTATTTTAAATAAGTAATAACTACCAACTCAGATCCTAGATCCAGTGTTTACCATTTTAAGAATTCACTTTTTAATGCTCTATCATTTCTAATGCATTTAAATTATTAAAGTTTGGAGACAACGAGTTATTAAACTAATGAGTCAATAACCAACTCAGATACTTAGATTTAACATTTTTCCTGCTCCCGTACAGTTTCCTAAATTGTTTTCTGCCATTGGTAGCAAAATAAATTCTTTTTAAATGCTGCCAAACAAGCTGAATGTAATAACATAACAGCGAGGAAAAAATATGTGCGTATTAAAAGCAGACAAGTACGTATTAATATGTAAACCAAGGTGCCAATGCTAGTAACTGGGCGTGACACAAGGACGCTAATATGGAAGGTAGACATGAAGTTGTTGTAATGACACCTCTAATTTGCTTCGCAGCTTGAGATTTGATGACAGCATTTAGTCCAAAAAGCTAGTGTGTACTTTTAAAAATGTGGAAGGCTCTTCTTGTGTGGATTCTCCATACACTTATTTCTGATGGCCAAAAACAGATATAAAGTGTCTGTATAGGTGCTTTAGGTGGTTCTCTTCATCTTTCCCTCTCTGTTCACAAGGTCTAGTTTTCTGTTCTATCATCACTTTTTTCATTTCTTCATCTCTTTTAAACTTTCTGTCTTTTTCCTCCCTCACGACTCTTCTATTAGACAAGCCACTAGGATTCAAATAATAAATAGAAAGTATTTTGACCCCTAAACCCTTGGCTTTCATTCTTTAACTTCCAAGAACAATAGGATCCTTGCATTCTCTGTGTTCCAGGACTTTATCTGCCTTTGTAAGCATTGGATTCACCCATTTTAAAGTAGATTTCAATGAATGGGATCCTGCGGACTGCTTGGGCCCATCACGCTGGGTAAAACTGTGCTTTCCCAGAAACAATGTATTTGCAATGTATCCATGGACTTAAAGCCATAATCTCTTCTGCAGTCAAAGAAAGGGATTAGGATAATTGTAATTAATATTGATTTATACTCCCTCATTGTTGGGAGATGTGATTTCTACCTAGGATGTAATGTATGCCTGGATAACTGAATCTTTGGATCACTCGATTCTTCCTGAATTAAGTCTTTGAGATCACTCAGTGCTTTCATGTTTCTTATTTCCAAATTGTTGATGTGTCACTGGAAACATAAAACTCACCCTAGCATCTTCTTCCTAATACCTTCTTTCTTAAAGTTTGAGACCCTCCATTCCCAAAAGGTAAAGTGTATTTCTTCCTGGGCCCATGCTTTCCTCATATGTCCCCCCCTACCCTTAGTCCCTTCTGTCTGTGGTGACATTCAACTACTTCTTTAAGACTACTCTGAAACCTCACATGATAACAGTTATGACGGTAGTAGGAGTAATATGAATAATACAGATAATACTTGTAAGATGAACTCAAGTGTTTTAACTGACAGAGACTGTGCTAAGTCCTTTAACTGGATACACTTTATCCTCAAAACAGCACTACGAGATGGTACCATTGTGATCACCATTGAACTGATGAGGTAACTAAGACATAGCACATAGTGGCCAAAGCTTAATAAAATAGCATGTCCAAGGTCACATGACCAAGGTCAAGGTTAGGGGTGGGGAAGATCTTTGAACTGGCTGTCTGACTCAATCTTATTCCAGAATTGGAGTAATTAAACCCTATCCATACTTTCTCCCACAACACTGGCAGAATAGATTCCGTTCCCCCTTTGTTCAAAAGGCCCTCTGTTGGCATCATAATCTAGCAAAGGTGCCTGTGTGCTTTGGCTTATTTCTCTGCCCGCGGGCTCCTTAAGGGGAGAGAGTGTCTTACTTACTTTTAATTTACATGCTCAGAACAAAGAACTGGCCCTTCTTAGGAATTCCATTTGCAGCAGCAAAATGGAATTGATTCTTCCTTTACAGATTTCTCTTCCTTTATTTTCTTTGAAGCGCCCTATGATCTAGCCAAGCAGGACTATTTGCTATTCCCCACACATTCTCTGTGCCGTTGCTCTTAGATATCTTCACTTCACTGCCTGAAACGCCCTTCTACATATGCAAATCCTCACCAAGGTGAAATTCCACCTGCTGCCTCTTTCCTGACTCTCCTCTACTCATGAATCAGATGGAGCTTTCCTTCCCTGTCACCGTCCAGTCCATGCTGCTTAGCTTATAGGGCTGTTGTCCCTTGTCATTTTCTACCTCATTTGGGTATTGGCAACATCTTCTTTAAAAATATTTGTCATTGATTTTTTTTTTCATATAATAGATGCTCAATAGAGATGAACTGAATTAAAAACTAAGGAGTTATTTAAACCAGTGGACTTGGTTTCCTGTAAATTGAAGAGGTTCAAACTTGTGGGCGTTGTGAGGAATAGTATTTTTTCTTCTCTGTGTTATTAAATACGGTGTAGCACTAAGGCAGAGTTATTTTTATATCTTCTTTCCTTTTCAGGGAATGCATACCCTTTGATCTAATTAGTTTTGGCCTGTCCATTTGTAAGAAAATTGCTATAAAACTCCAAAAAAGGAGACTTGAATTTAAATTACTAGGAAGATTTAACAGCCTTTAGACACCGAGCAATTTCTTTCTTTTATAATAAAGCAGAAACACTCTTTCAATGACATTTAAGTGCATTCATGTTTGAATAGTGGTAACAAGGTTAAAAATGCTCAATAGACTGACATTATATTAAACCATCATCTATTAGATTCAACAAATGTTTACCAAGTTTCTACTGTGTGTAAGGCACAATACTTGATAAGATGCTGTGAAGAAAAAAGAAGAGTTCTTTACAATACCTTATGTATGTGAACATCAGGAAATGCAGTAGGGCAAATAACGTAACAGGAAGCAGACTGCAGTATATGCTCTAGAAGAGATATAAAATGCTATAAAGATACAAAGAAAAAAGAGGTTACATCTTTTGGGAAACTAATTATAACATTCATTCTTTCATTTCACATACTAACTTGTGGGTAATGATGACCTAGACTATGTAATGACAGGTACTGTTAAAAAAGTACATGAAAAGAATGAATTAAAAGTCTTTAATGAAGTTAAATAAATAAAAGCAATAGAAAGTAATAGAAAGTCAAAATAAATTTACAGAAATTTTAACATTGCATAACTATATGGTGTCAGATGGGTGCTAGACTGATTGAGGTGATAACTTTGTAAGTTATGTAAATGTCTAATCACCATATTGTATACCTGAAACTAATATAATATTGTATGTCAATTGCAATTGAAAAAAATTAAATTTAACATGACAAGTTTTAGAGAAAAAATTACCATAATCTTATCATTATACCACAACAATTTTCATCTGTATATGTCAGATATTTATCCATATCAAAGGCATGCAATTTTGAGTACAGCCTTTTCTTTAATACAAGGAAAGGAGAACAGCCTATTCAGAGTGTTGGCTTTAGAGCTATGCAAACTACATTCAAACCACAGCCTGTGTGACACAGGCATATTTCTTACTAACCTACATCAAGGCAGATTTCCTAAACTGGAAAATTAGAAATAACAACAATAAAAAGCCGATTTCACAGGTGCTCAAGAGGATTAAATGTAATGATCTATGAAAAGTGTCAGCAGGTGTCACCAAATGAGGACTCAAGAAACAGTGCCTCTTAAAATCATTATCGTCCTAATTTCACCATTTATTTTTCTCAGGTTTCCTCCCCATGATTAAAAGCCTTTACATTCATATGACATTGGTTTGAAATACCGAAAAATAGGCAGATAAACTCAAAAAAGATGAATACCAGCAGACCACACAGCATCTTCCAAAATTTCAGTCCAAGGTTGACAAAATGACAGTCCTGTCCTGGTCCTGCTGCTGGGAGACAATGACAGTACCGCTTCCGTCCACCAGGGGGCAGAGGAGCCACAGGTACCGTGGCTTCTCCTGCCCCCACCCCCCAGTAAAAGGTGGCATAGAGGCACCAGGCACCCCAGGAAATCACCTCACGGTGCCTACGGATAGTACCAGAGGGATTGACCAGCAGTCACAGCAAGACTGGAATGAAGCAGACAGGAACCCATTGCCAGGGCTCTGAAAACTAAATTGTCACTGGGACTAAAGCCCACAATGTAAGACAGAACGTACACACTCAACTGAAACAGGATACCGTGTTTCCCTGAAAATAAGACCGGGTCTTATATTAATTTTTGCTCCATTAGGGCTTATTTTCAGGGGATGTCTTGTTTTTTCAAGTATGACAATCTACATTTATTCAAATACAGTCATGTCATCTTCTCCTGGAACATTGTCATAACATACTAAATGCGTCCGTCTGGCTGAGATCAGAACAGGGGCTTATTTTTGGGGAAACACAGTAATTATTACTAAACAGGAGATTTAAATAGGACCTAGAGTCTCCTGACATAATAACCAAACATTCAGCATATAACCAAAAATCACCCATCATGCCCCAAACCAGAAAAACCACAACTGAAGGAAAGAAACTCAACTGATGACAATACTGAAATCAATCAAATGTTAGAATTATCCAACCATAATTGTAAAGCAGTTATCATAAAAGTGCTTCCAAAATCAATTATAAATTCTCTTGAAACCAATGGGAAAAGAAATGGAAAATCTCAACAAAGAAATAGAAGTTATAATAAAGAACCAGTTATGAATTATAGGACTGTAAAATAACTATCATTGAAATTTAAAAAAAAAATTGCTGGATGGTCTCAAGAGTAGGGTGAAAATGACAGAACAGAGTCAGTGAATGTAAAGCCAGATCAATAAAATTTGCTCAATTTGAATGAGAGAAAAAAAGAGGGAGAAACGGACTGAGAAAAATGAATAGAGCCCAGAGATCTGTGGGACAATAACAATCTAATAATTTGATATTGTTTCACTGGAATCTCAGGAAAGGAGGAGGACTAAGAAAGTGTTTGAAGAAATAGTGTGTGAAAATTTCCCAAATCTGGTAATAGATATTACATCTATATACTTACCTTTTTACAATTAGTATTAATATGGTATCACTTCCCATAAAATGTGGAAAACTTGCCATTGTATAGGTCCTGGGACCACTCTGTCCTTTTGCTACAATTGTCATATGTATTATGTCTACATACATTATAAATCTCACAAGACAATGGCCTAATTTTTGCTTTAAATAGTCTTCTGCATTTTAAAGAAACTAAGAGGCAAAAATAACGCTTGTATTTATTTAGATCAGGGGTATCCAAACTGCGGCCCGCGGGCCAACTGTGGCCCGCAATCCATTGTTAATTGGCCCGCAGCAAATTCCAAAAATATATTTAGTTTACTTAAATAAACCAGGTGAGGCAATACTTACTTCACCTCGAGTGAGTGACCCAGCTGTTTGTGTATTTTACCGCATATGGCCCTTGGTAAAAAACGTTGAAAAAAGTTTGGACACCCCTGATTTAGACATTTCCCATTTCCAATGTTCTGTATTGAAAGATTTGAGTTTCTATCTGGTACCATTTTCCTTTAGCATTCACTTCAAAGAGCATAGCTATAATAGCTGCTTAAAATCCTTATTTGCTCATTACAATATCTCGGTCATTTTGGAGTCGGGTTTGATTTATTGTCTTTTCTCTGAAATTTGGCCTTTTTTTTTTCTGCTTATGTTGCCATTCAGAGTGACTCCTGAATATTGTGGATATTATGCATTACAGACTGGATTTGGTATATTCCTCTATTGAGTGTTCATGTTTTTGTCTCAGCAGGCAATTAATTTGGTTGGATTCACACTGCGAGTTTTCTTGGGCAGCAGATCAAATCTGGGTTTGGTTCTTTTATCTTTAGCGTCTCTGTGTTCAGTCTGTCCCACCAATGTGTGTGTGGTTCAGGGGTCAGTAAAGACACGGGCAGAGTTTAAACACAGAACTTGGGGCTCCCCCTATTGGAATGTTTTCTGAAATTTCCCTCTTTCCATTGTCTGTGGTCGCCCAAACTGCCTGCCTGCTGGCTCCTTACGCCAGAAAGTCTGCTGGTTTTCTGTCGGAGGTTTGGTCATCCTGCTCGATACTGACTGTGTTCTGCCCTCAGGATAAAAACTGTAAAAAAAAGGGGAAATCATCTCCAGCTGCTGCCATCTCCCAAATCTTACATCCCTCCAGAATCTGCCTGCTTTTCTTCACTCTCCACGATTGTTTGTGAGTTTGTCTGGAATCTAGAGTTGGGTTCAGCTAGAGCTTAATGCACAATGAATACAGAAACCTCCTTGAGATCTTAATGTGAAATTTTGTTAAAACTCAAAGCTAAGTTTGGAAGAATGTCATTTTTAAAACACCCATCCTTTCTAAACGAGACCCTGTTTTGTCTATCCATCTGGCTCTTTGATGCTTCTCAGTAAATTTTTTTTCATAGAAATCCTGTATATTTCTTGAGATAAGTATCCAAGTGTATCATATTGAAATTGCTTGTGTTACATTCCCCTATATTTTCTTGTAATTAATTTGCTAATTTTTGGAGACTGGAATTTATAGAAGCCTGATTTGCAACAGACCTCTCCCCTCCTTGTTGAACAATTAATTTTCAGTTTCCTTCTGAATGCACACAGTGAACTTCCCATCAGGTCACTAAGATCGTCAATGGTCCAATCGTTTCTCATTTGCCCTGTACAGTCACTGCCCTATTGAACTCTTTGGGTTAAGATCACTGATCTTAGGTTGGTTCTAATTCTGTCTCTTCAGTGTAGAGCTCAAACACATATAAGACTACGAAATATGCTCTATCCTTGCTGGTAACTTCATATGCTGTTAACTTCTAGAGATGTGCATGGAATATTTCGTGATAGAATGGGAAAGGGGTTCAAGCCGTCTTCTGTGCTGTCCATTTTTCTTTAGTAGATTGAACCAGCTCTGAGTGGAATTTTCCAAAACTCTGCAGAAATACCTTAAGACTGAAGTTGTTCTGTTCTTTTGGGAAATAATCATAGTTACCTGAACTAAACTATTAAAACAAAACAAAAGGGAGTTAAGAAAAAACTACAAATTAAAAAAGTAACACATTATTAAGTTTTTGAAGCAGACTTATTTTTTTAAATTAGCATATTAAAATCAAGATCAGAAAAATTTAAATCAAGTTTTCTTTTAAAGATATACAGACAGCTTCTGTTCTTAAATGTCACTTTTATATTCTGAATCCCCATAGCTTTCCACAAAACTACATTTGAAGTATTAGAAGTGTTTGACATATCACTAGCATCTAACAGGAACTTCAAGTTTGCTAAATAAAATTTTAAAAATTAAGAAAATATTCTTTTCCATAAAGGAGATCTCATTTCTTAAATTTAATTTAATGAAAACATAAAGCACTTTTAATCACATGAGTAGTGGCAATACTGGAGAGAAATATTCATTTCAGACAGGATACCTTATTAATTCATTATAATGCATAATCCTCTCCTAAACAACAACAAAAAAATCGCTGCTTCCCCAAAGAAGTTACGAGACCAAGAGCATACTAAAAATACTTTATTGTCATTACTAAATGCATTAAATATACATACTAAAGGGAATATACTGTGTATTTGATGAAACACATATATAGCATTCATCAAGGTAAAAAAATATAACACATAGCCATAGAATGAAAAGATGGTACACATAAAAAAAAAAAAAAAAAAAAAGAACAATTTTCAAATGTTACAGTAACTTTACAATATACCATAGATATTCTACAACTTTTCTCTTAAACAACAGGGGACTCAACATACACAGGGTGAAGAGATTAAATGCCAGATATTCTACAGGAGAAAATATTAGCATCTTGGAATGTTTACTCCTGGCCCATTTTCTGCCCACTGGAAAAAATTGCACTGTTTTTCCTTACTAAGAGGACACACAAAAAAATTCTTTCCATTATTAGGTCCAATCTTCAACACAGTTCTCATGATGGAGCGTTTGCCATGGTTGCAGAATGGAAAGGACAGATCTGCCCACTATGGGGAAAAACAGAAAGACTGTAAAGTATAGATGAAAGTTAGAAGGATGTGCCAGCTAAGCTTAGGTGCATTTGATTAATGCCATACTGTCTTCATCACTCTTACTATTACTTTGACATTGTAAAACAGATATGTCGTAACTCGTTGCCCTCAAAAAAGCTTATATCCTATAAAAAGGACGTCTTGCAATTTTGCTTGAATCACACAGAAAATTGACTTAATTCTGAACTTCCCCTTGTCTTGCTGTAAAGCAAAAACCAGTGTTTCTGCTATAGAAACTTTGTTAAAACTATTCAGATCAAAGATTTGTCATGATTCCATTACTAAACTTCATTAGTCTCTTAAGAATCCAATACAGAATTACTTGAACTAATTTTGACAGATTCCACTGTATTACTCTTATTTATTTTTTCCTCAAGAGAGGTCTAAGAATCCGGTAGTGCTATTATGAATATTGCTAGTCACATTTTCTCCATTGCATCTATAAAAGCTTCTTGAGGAGCCAAGCTGTAAGTTTAGTGGAATAGTCACACCTTGTGCAGGGGTTAACATCTACAATCATTACCAAATTTTCCCAGGGAAATTCCTTCGGAAGATATGTCGAAGACAGCTATTTTCTCTCTCAAGAAGCCCACCCAGAGAATTTTTGCTCCAGCACTGAAGCAGATCAATATTTTGTTTTTTCAGCGATGCACCAGATGAAGCAGGTGGAAGAATACGTATCTTTAACATTAGACTCACACTCAGCAGAGTGAGCTGCTCACACTGAGAAATGCAGAAAGTGTGACTAGAAGGACCCAATTCTTGGCTCCTATCGCACATTCATTTTCAGGGGCACATTCACAGATCAAAAAGGCCTGGGGAATCACCTATATCTACATTGTTTTGGTGCCATTACTTTTCTTGGGTCAAACTCGTGTAGTAGGATTCGCTAAGTTTATACTGCACATCCAAAGCATGTAAATTATCTTTTCTTATATATCTCTATCCAATGTATAAGCAGAAGGTTTTGATGTAGCATTTAAGTTAAGAGGAGCAAATTTGTATCTTGGGTGTTTGGCCACCTGGGGAAAAAAATCACTCAATACCTTTCCATCTTTATAAACTAAGGGCAACACTACTATACTGTGGTTACAAATACGATACACTCTACCAATCTAATAGCTATTATTTGATTAATTTCTATTTTTTTGATGAACCTCCTTGAATTTTAATTTATTCAACATTCAGGCTTTAGACCGAATGTCAATATGGCTATTTAAAATTTAAAGGTAAAACCGGAAAAGGATTGGTATTTGTCAGGTTTTAATAACTGAAATATTCAATTACACTATAGCAAGCTTAATAAATCTTACACTTACTTCAAAAAATCCACATTGTGCTTCTCTAGGTAGAGGACAAGCATAAAACTGCCGGCCCTTGTTTTCGCCATCCTTCCTCACAACTCGGAGAACGCAGAGGCGGTTGTGTTTACTGCAGTGAGGTCTGCAAGCAGTTAATGTACAAGTGCCATCTGTCATATTAAATTGAAGTTCACTGTAATGACAGGTTACAAAGTAACTATAGCATAATAGTGCTAAAGGGATCATTCACAGCTCCTCAACCCCAGGCTAGTATCCTGCTTGTACAAAGAAACTATCAAAAAGGAGACCACGGTCAACTTTAGGTAATTACACAAACTGCTAAGTCTTTTTCGTTCTTGGTTTTTCCCAGGTAATTCAAACTTACTTTCAAAGTGACCTATGTACCTAAAGCACGTCATTTAAGTTTCTAAAGAATGAACAGAGGAATTGTGCATCCAATATGTCCAGTTTCCTTAGTTTCCATTTGTGATACTCAGTTCATCTCTTACCCAAAATTACAGTGTGCCCACTTTTATTTCCTCTAAAAATATTTTCAAGTCCAGCTGCCCCCTCCCACACTGCAAAGTAACTAGAGCCACAGTCTTCTCTAATTAGTTTCTCATTGGTAGTAAACGCTCATCAGTGGCTCTGACTAGGACAAAGAGATCACTCTTTCTACTGTCTGCTTTAAAAACAATTTTCTATGCTTTTCTTTGATCAAGGCTACTATAACAATTGCAATCATATTTCAGCCAGAACAGGCTGCCTGGCTGAGCAGAAATGTGTATTTTGTAAAGCTGGTAAGGAAGCTTTTTTCTCCCCCACGATTAGGATCAAAAATATCTCAGGTTATTCCTGCACACAGTGTACAAAGGCCAGAAGCCAGCCTTCTACTGCAGTTGTGTGAGCGGAATTTTCTCTTTGAAAAGGAGCTTCATGGTTATTTTTAATTTTTTATACTTTTAATATTTTTAACAATGCTTTTATAAGGCATTTAATATTTTTAATAATGCTGTTATCAGGCATTATTAGTCTTTTTAATAAACTAGTTGAAGCGAAAAATAGCTCACATTAATTAAAACCATAAGTCCTTCCCCTTAATGTCCCTACTTTGTAACTTTTTAATGATAAAAATGTTCATCCTTTCTCATTGTTTAATTAATTTCTAAGGAAAAAAATATCATTCTTATATCAAAAATACTTATAAATCGAAGGTAGTTCCTTTTTCCCTGAGTCCTAAATTAGATGCTTCTCTATTTATGATGGGGTTATGTCCTGATAAACCTATCATAAATTGAAAACACTCTAAGTCAAAAATGCATTTAACATACCTCACCTACCGAACTGCATAGCTTAGCCGAGCCTACCTTAAACATGCTCAGAACACTTACATTAGCCTACAGGTGGGCAAAATCATCTGACACAAAGCCTATTTTATAGTAAAGTATTGAATAGCTCACGTAATTGTGCGTATCTCTTTCACACCACCGTAAAGTTGAAAAATTGTAAATCGAACCATCGTTAGGTGGGGGATTGTCTGTACATTCTTCACATACTTGTTCCTGTAACGATGCCTCAAGGCATCACATCTAATTAAACTGTTCACAGATATTTTTCTCTCAGTTTTATTGAAATGTAATTGACATATAAGCGATCTTTTATTTGTGATGAAATTGGTTTAAACTCATTTATAAAACAGATGCTTAACTATGTTACTTTCGATGGACTCACACATTCTAATGCTTGGGATGGACGCAAACATTCTGAGGGGAGTTTCTGAAACTGTCTGTGCGGCAGGCATTTGTAAGAGGAAAGCAGCTATAGGCATCGCTGCGTAAGTCATTATTGTGAAATACTTTGCCGGCAAGTATTTTGCTGGTTAAGTTTTTCAGAGTGGAGGATGGTGGCTTATATTTTAGAATCACGGGTAATACCAACTTGAAATAGGGAAGCTGAGAGGCTACAGGCTATTCTTTTCCACCAAACCTCTACATATTACCCCGCCCCACAAGAGGCAATATTAAAACTTTAGCTTTAAGAGAAGCTAAATATACACATGGTTGTAGGGAAGTCAAGAGATTTCAAAATTGGAGCAAGTGGGTCATAAACAGTGCTTTTACATTTTTTAAAGGAGAAAAGAGGTTAAGAATATTAACAGAAAGGAATGAAATGACGCTCTCATTAAAAAAAGGGACACACGCAAGGACAGTTTTATATATTATTTTGAAAGTGGCTGTGTGAGATAGCAATTAGTTAAACATTTTCTAACCCATTGGCTTCTACCTAGAAACATCCAGGGTTGCACATATCCAGGAAGAGGTTTAGAGTCTCTTACTAGTAAAGCTCTTCTGGGAAGGGGCCTAGGTGGAAGGTAGGCTTAAGGGGGGAAGAAAAGGCCCCAATGTCTCCTACTTCTGTCTTCCATTCCATTTCTTCCTTGGAATAAAGTTAAAAACAGACATATGCCATCTGAGTCCTGTACTCAGTGTGGTCCACCAGCATCATGTGGGAACGCCTTAGAAACACAGGCTCCTGCCCCAGATCCTGGGCAGAATTAGAATCTGCATGTTAACAAGATTCCCAGGTAGTTCATGCGCACATTATGTTGTGAAGCACTGAGGAAACATAACCAAGATCCTGATGCCACCTTGATCACATCGGCTCTCAATATGCACAGCTCATCTGAATTTTGTGATAGACAATATTATCCAAAACAATTAATGTTCTGATTAATTGAAGACATCTTGGTCCCTCTTTGTTTCCATCACTATTTAAAATTTTTCTAAACTATAGCAGAGCATTTCCTTAGGTAAACTTAGCATCTGGAATAGTTTAACTTATTTTAATAATTAGGACTATCACTTTGAATATTAAGACTGGATGATAAATGATCTGTAATATAATAATATATCAGGGGCTGGCAAATCTGTTCAGATAACACATGTTATTTTCTGGTCTTACGTTCTCTGTTGCAACTACTCAACTCTACTGTTGTAGCATGAAAAGCAGCCATAGAAAATATGCAAACCAATGGGATTGGGATGTGTTCCAATAAAAATTTATTTACAAAAGCAGGTGCAGGCTGGATTTGGCCCTGGTGGCTGTAATTTGCTGAGGTAGAGGTCATTAGAACTCAGAGCAATGTTTGATGCATAATAGGTTCTCAATAAATAGTTATTAATAAATAAACCAATAACATTGAATAGAGATCAGATAAAAACAATGATCAATTACCAAGCACAGGTATGTAATTTTAAAATGGATATTATTTTTTCAGTGATCAATCTATCACTGTTTAACTTATTTTACATTGTCTAAATTGTTTTTTTAATGAATCAGTCTCATTAAACGTAGATTTTGTAGTTCAGTGGTATTTCAAGATTAAAATAAACAGAGGTTCAATGAATCATCCTGAATGGTCCCAGGTAGTTCTGAAATCCTTGGGGACTAAACACTCTACAAGGTGACCCGGAAGCATGTGTAATGTGTCAGTGCTTCACTGCTGATTACAGGTATAGCTATGGCAACCCTGATGGCAGCAGACATGAGAAAATGTTACTGATTCTGCTAGTTTGGTTTCACTCATCTACGTGGTGAGTCTTTGTATCAGCTCAGGAAAAAGTTCAACCTGAAACACACGCATTCTTTGAAAAGGATATGTGATTTGCTCTGTGTTTACCGGAAGTGTAACAAAGACTCAAAACTGTACATAGCAGTTATTCTTAGCTTCTTGAAAATTGGTTCAACCATCTAATTTATAATCCAGTAGCTGGATAAACTTCAAGTATATCTAAAGACCCATCCGAAAATATGCCTTATCAACATGTAGTGATGAGATCAGTCATTAAGAGAACGAAAAGCAAATTAATTACCAAATAATTATTAAAGAAAAAATAAAGTGGCTATAAATTCTGAGTGGGCCACCTGCTTTAATCGCATTATGTTGTGAGCTTCTGAAAGGGATCTCGTCCACAAGATGAACACTGTAGCTGCAAGATGAGGAAAAAATGAAATAAATGACAGTAATTTGCAATTTATTCCTTGTAAAGTAGCTGGGTGCAGAAGGGTTGCTGGGTAAGTGTATTTCATCACTTGACATTTATTTTGCTAGATGATCTTGATTGATTTTAGAGTCTTAGTCCTGGGGTTCTTATATTCTACACATACACATGCTGCAGTATTTCTAAGTAATGTTGTAGGCTGTGATTAATCATATGACCCTATTACTAATGGCTTATGAAGAAATCACTTAAATTTAAGGTTACATTAATGTTTTTCTTAAATCCCTAATTTATTAATTAAATTGTCTGGGACTTTCTACAAAGCGCTAAGGAAATAAAAATATGCCAAGATATTTCATCAGGGTATAGCAAATGCCACAATATTTTAAGATTATCGCATCTACTTCTTTCCACTTAAGCTACAGAACAGAAGAGGCTGTTAAAAAAGATTTTCTTACAGGATAGCTGCCCAACTCAGACTCTCTTAACTAGCTCCTTCACGAACTTTTATCATGGGACATTAATTAGGGTTAGAGTGAAAAGTGGTATACTGAGCCACTCAAAGTTTGGCCCTCAGACTTTAATTCAAATGTGTAACATTTGGGAGTATTGTGGACAAAAGTTAAACCAGTTATTATAAATGATTATAAACAATTTTTTTAAAGAAATCAGTCAAGGAAAAATTATCAAGATTAACTAATGGTACACCTGAAACTAATTAAAAAAAAATGTTAACTAATGGCAAATTTGGAGTTGGGATAGGAAACTTGAGATAAAAGCATCTATTGACCAAACCTCTCAGAAATCGCTTGTGACATAAGCTCTAAGGATTCCCAGAGGTTGGTCTGAAAGTGTACACCAAGTGGTTCCTCATCTCACTCCAGAAAGAAGAATCTTTGCATCAGCAGAGGCAGAGATAATCAAGAGAAGAAGCTAGCAATCAGAATCCCTTTAAGATTACTTTAGATCCCCTCCACAGTAACTCTCTCCTTGTCTTCCATTGGCAAGACAAGACACATGGTAAGAAGATTCTTCACCTTCACTCCATTTAAAACACTCTTTATTGCATTTAAAAATGTGGGGTATACAGAACCTCCTTTCTGAAGGAAAAAAAAAAAGGCAAAAACAAAAACAAACAGCTTGGAAAAGAAAATTGTGGAGAGATGTCTCTCTGATGAAGGTGTCCTGTTAAGATAGCTGGGAAGTCCAGAAAAAGGGACTAAACAAGGTGGGGAAGGAGTGTGGGAAGTTTTAGGAGCTGCCAGTAATCATTAAGGATCCTGGAATAACACTGTTATTAAGTTTTCTGTATCTCTGATGAGAGCAGTTGGGGTCCTCTCCAGGATGTGCCATTGGCAATCTCATAAAACATGTCTGGTTGGGCAGTATTTATTAATTGGAAGTACAACTCTAATTTCAGATACAAAAGCAGCACACATGCTCTTTAGGCCATTTTGGTTGAAACAAAAAATACCATCCCAGATGGTTGTTTGAGATATAGCCACTTTTCTTTAGCAGAAATGTCACTAAAAGAATCTCAGATCCCTCTCTTTAGAATAGAAGACACTTACTAAACTGTTATAAATGATAATCTCCCTTTCAGAAGATCTTTTGTTGGAAGGAAATTAAATAGAAATGCTAACAGTGGTGATTGATAACCGGTAAGATTATGGGGGATTTAAACATTTTTCTTTATACTTTCCAAAATTCTGTATTGAGCATGTATATGGTTACAGTCAGAAAAAAATAAATAAATAAATAACTTTTTCCAGATGTAGGAGATTGTGCTTTTCATTGCCTTGCCCTCTCATACATTATAAACTGGAGAAGGCAAGGGAAGCTCATGACTATAATTGTCTCTCAGGGTTTGACTTATTGAACCACAACCAACTCAACTTCCCTACCATGGATGATTTTTCTGCCTTCTTAAAACTTAATGCATTGAAATCATATGGTTCTCCATTTTTTCTGCCTGACTTATTTTGCTTAGCATTATAATCTCAAGATTCATTCATGTTGTCACAAATGCACTATTTCATCTTTTCTCATGGCAGACTAGTATTACATTGTATATACCACAACTTCTTTATCCAATCATCAATCAAAGGACACTTTGGTTGTTTCCATGTCTTGGCCACCATAAATAAAGCTGCAACGAACATCAGAGCACATATATCTTTACGGATAAATGTTTTCACATTTTTTTGGGTAGATACCCAAGAGAGGGATTGCTGAGTGATACGGTAATTCTATTTTTAATTTTTTGAGGAATCTCCCCACTGCCTTCCATAGCAGACGTACCAATCTGCATTCCCACCAAGAGTGTAAAGTTGAGAACCTTTGATTTTGCTGATATGTGGTATATGAAACTGAAAACAACAAAGGAACAAGACAAACAAATGAAGAAACAAAAGGTCATAGACACAGACAATAGTTTAGTAGTTAGCAGAGGGTAGGGGGTGAGCGGGGTGGTAGATGAGGATAAAAGGGATCAAGTTTCTGGTGATGGAAGGAGAACTGACTCTGGATGGTGAACACACAATGTGATATATAGATGACGTATTACAGAATTGTACACCTGAAACCTATGTAAATTTACTAACGATTGTCACCCCAATAAACATGAATTTAAAAAAAACCAAAAAACTTAATGCAAATACCTTAAAGATCCAGGTTAGAAGCATCATACCTGTTAGAGAGTCCACCATTGCAACTTTCAAGACCTGGTGATGAGTAGCGAGTTGTTTTCTGTTTTTTATATGCTGGACTAAATAATTTAGACTGAGAGCAAACTGTGGGTGATGCTGTGTTAGACAGGTGTGTTACATTGTGGGCTCTCTCCTTGGAGGGGTGTGGTGTATCATTAAAACAAACGTTGGTGGGAGGAGCGTTTTGAAATTCCCCATCTAGTATCTGGTTTGGGCTTTTCTTTCTTTCCGAAGTACCAGATTTATTGCTAAAATCGGTCAAGACGAGGGTTGTAGCTCCAAATGCAGTTTTCCTGTTGATCTTTACTTCTGTACTTAGTTTTCCAAAGTTATTACAAGGGTATTTCACCAAGTTGTTAAAGGCAATAGAATTTTCTTCATTCTTGAGTATTGAATCTGGAAGGAGAAATAAAGACTTCTGCAATGTTCCTATAAATATAATATTGACTATTTGAAACATTTTTTTTTTTATTTGACTAAAGCATTTAGTTCACTTATTACAGTGAACTAATATATGGAACTAATAACACAAAGTTAGCTTGGGCAGGTCACAATTAACAACGTTCTGGTTAGGGAATGAAGAATTATAAAACGTATAAAATTTCAACAATTTGTAGGGGCTCAGAGTTGGGGTTTAACAAAGATTTAGATTTGTTTCATATTATGTTTAAGTATTTAAAGGTTATTCAGCTATCACTTTTGTTATTATTAGCCACAGAGTTAAAGCAGTAGTAATTGAGAGGTGATATCTCAAAAAGCTTTAGATCAGCAGTTAGTGGCCTACATCTGAACTGTCAGGAATATTTCTGTGAATGACAAGACAAAGTGAAGGGCTTATTAAAATTAAGAAAAGTTGAATTTCAAAGACTTAACATTTATTACAAATGTTTCAACAAAGCATCCTAGGATTTTGGAATCTGTACTGTAATATATTCTAAATGGTAGTTAAGCTACAGATCCATTATACTCAGAAAAAAAGAACAAGAAAATAGTGAGATGTGTCAAGGCATTTCAGAATGTTGAAATAAATGTGGAAACCTAAGACTGTAGTTTTCCAAAGGCTCTTATTGAATGATACTGAAGAGGGAGGGATAGAAATAGGAGATGTGGTCCCTTCCGCTCCTAACAAAGCTGTACAAGGGGCGAGGCTGGCCCTTCTGGCTCGGAGAACAAAACACGACATGATAGCCAACACAATGTGGGGGTCCCTAAGTCAAGAATGAACTTTCTCATCTCTAATTGAAGAAAGAAAGAACACTCTGAGAACACAATAGAAGCCGCATCAATGAGATGGCTCATAATCACAGGTTTCCTCTGAGGTTTTACATTCTCTGAACGCATGAAATTGTGAGCTATGAAGAGTTATTTTGAAGGATTTCAATGAAATCAGTACAATTGTCTGGGTAAAGATTTTAATAACAAGGGTAGGAAGGATAAAGAAGAGGAAAAAAAATTCAGCAGTTTTCTATTCCACCTGCGAAGATATTCTTACAGAAATCCTCCCTTTCAATTTATGAGACACTTGGACTGAATTACAAACTCAAAAGTTGCTGAAATCTGCATAAAACAAAGCTTTATTGAATAATTCATCAGAAACAGTAGAGAACAGATGTGATCATCTCAGTTTTTTGAGATACAAAGGCACAGACTCTTTTAGCACCAGCATGTTTTCCCTCCCTCTCAACAGATTATTAGTGAGGTTTACATGCAAAGGCTGGCAATTCTTCTAAACCTTTCAGAAAGAAAGCATTTTCTTCAGTTATGAAATATCAGGAGAGAAGAAAATATACACCTGAGTGGGTATAATCAAACTTCTTTAAAAGGGAATGAACTCAAAATCCAAATTCAGTCTTACCAATAGGCCTTGCAGTCAGGCAAGCATCACACGCCATAGAGGAAGGCATGTTTATCAGCGTGCAGCTCACACATGTCCACTGCTCTTCACATTTCCGTGCTACGTCGCCCCTAAGATGATCCCTGCTGCTAGATGTCCAGCTGACGGTGCTGTTTCTAGTTGGCAGCTGCCTATAAAAGAATTTTTAAAGTTAATAATTAATGCTGTTATAAGTGCCTTTTTCTTACACATCCATTGTTATGTTAGAAACTTACAGACCCATTCATATACCCAAAAGCTACCAGTTTATGATTGCTTACAAGTTCTAACTGTCTCAGAATAAAATGTTTTCACTTGGGTCCCAGTGATTGCTGTCAAAGACAAATGCCAAATAAAATATTTTATTCAAAGAGTTGTATGTTTTTTTGTGTTTGTTTGTTTGTTTAACCAATTAAAATTATTGGACATAACCACTAGAAAGCATTTCTCAAAAAAGGTTTTAGCTAAGTGGTACTCTTCCCAAAGCAAAACTGAAATATCTTTATTGAACCAAATTAGGGGGGAGAAAAAGTTAATTAGGCAGAAATTAGAGTATTGAAAGTAAAATGAAAAAAGTTTTAATGTTTACTTCATGTGCCCTGAAAACTTCATGTGCCTCCGGAATTTCTCAACAGTATCTACTAAGTTCCCTCTCAATTAGTTGATCTATAACGATGCCAAGGATCCTTGTGTTATTTCTCTTCAAGGTACAACTGTTTTATGTTGAATAGCTAATTAATGGATCGGTAAGGAAACAATAAAACCAACCCTGACTTTTGGCCACAAACGTAAATCATGATTCTCGACTTGGAATTCTTAACTGTTTCTTGTTACACAAAATGCCTTTACAAAGTTCTGATGTCATCCTGCACGTTAATACGCAGCCCGAAGTCTACAGAGCACATCATGTGGTTAAGCAACCATGACAGTGTCATGGATTCCTTTCATGATTCCAAACATTAATATTGAAAAAAGCTCCTCTGAGAAAGGCCAAGTACCTTACATTTCAGAATATGGGTTCTTTGACTTTCAGAGATAGCCTTGCCTTCTGTAACATTTTGCCCCTTACATATGTAATAACACCAGTTTTAAAATTCAGATCTGTCTGGTAAAATAATAAATAGCCTAGGAAAGTCTGAAAGGAAGACACACCTCGTTATGGTTCTTTATCTTTACTTATCTTGATTTAATGGTGCTCAATAACTCTTATTCCTGGGGAACACCAGGGCTTCTGTAGAATTGATTTACTTGACCTAATCCCTGCCCTTTACTTACTTACTCCAAAAGACAACATGATGCATTTATTCATAATGAAGTAAACACAATCTAACAACCTTCAGATTTTCAATGCGCTCTAACTTTTCCCCATGTTCATCTTCTATCCTTTAGATTTCACTAACTATAAGGGGATATGTATTGTTACATATAGAAGCTTTAAAAGCATTTTTTCCTTACTGTTCTATTTCTTAATCACCTACAAATTAATTCTTTCCTATTTCCATTTGGACATGTAGCAGGAATTTCAAATTTAACGTGTCTGCAGTAGGCTGAATAATGGCCTCCCAAAGACAGCAGGGAATAATACCAGGAACCCAGAAATGTTACTTTATAAAGAAAGAGGATCTTTGCAGATGTAATCAAGGGTCTTGACACGAGGAGATTATCCTGGCTTATCTGTGTGGACCCTTAATCCAAACACAAGTATCCTTATAAGCGAGAAGCAGAGGGAGATTTGAAACACACACAGAAGAGAAGTGTAACCACAAGAGGTAGAAATTAGAGTGATGTGGCCACAAACGAAGGAACACTGGTGGCCACCAGAAGCCAGGAAAGGCAAGGAATGAATTCTCACTGAGATGGGCCAGAGGGAGCACAGGCTTGCTTCACCTTGATTTTGGCCCAGTAAAACTGACGGTGAGCTCCTGGCACCCAGAGCAGTGAGAAAATAAATTTCTATTGTTTTAAGCTATCAGGTTTGAGGTACTTTGTTATGGCAGTTACAGGAAATCAGTGCAAGTCAAATTCATGATTCCCATTCCCCCTCAGTAGGCAGCTCTATTAGTTTGTCTCAATTCAGTAAATGGCATCACCATGCACGCAATTGATTAGGCCCAAAACCTATGAGTCATCCTAACACTTCTTACCCTCCCACCCAATCAGCAAATCCTGGAGGCTCTGCTGCAGAGGCAAATTCACCAGCAGCTGAGGCAACTCCCAGGGGCAGGGAACATGGAGAATGGAAGCAGTACTCTAGCTGCATGCTGGAGGCGGACAGCACTGTCTGTGGCTCAGTCCCAGGCTCTGTCTAAGCAAGGCGCATGGGCTGCCAGCACAATCTCACATCTGCTCAGTGCCCAGGGACAATGTGCCCTGGTGACATCAAGGAGCAGCAGGATTTTAACTTCCAGGACAAGAATCTGAACTAGATGCGGTCGCATTCCTTGCTTACCAGGAGCCATTCTAACCCAGGCTGCAAGGCCACTCAGCACATGCACCACCGTACTACCCACCCAGGACCAGCCTGGTAGAGGCTGGAAATTGGGGCAGCTGAGGGAGACCTAAGGGTTGGGGTTCTCTAAGGTGGTGGTTCTCACAGTAAGGTCCTCGGGCCAGCAATAGCAAAACCATGTGGTAACTTGTTAGACAGACAGATTCTCAGGCCTCTCCACAGACTTTTGAATCAGAAACTCTGGGATATGGCCCAGTAAGCTGTGTTTTACAAAGCCCCCCAGGAGACTCTGGTGCACACGGAAGTTTACGAACCACTGCCCTAGGAGCTCCCTCACAGACAAGAAGTAGTGCTTGAGAAAAATATTACATTATCAATATCCAACTGTGAAGCTAAAGGACAGTTTTCTTGTTTATCCCTAATACAAAATATAATAATATGGGTGGTGGTGTCATATGACAAAGGCAAGGAGGATGCAGTCATAACATGAAGGAAGCCATTAGATAGTTGCATCACACACTTAATGAATAACTTTATTTTTCTGGTGTTTGTGATATTTAAAAATTGTATTTTTTTTTTTATTTCTCATTCTAAAATAGTCACAGTAGGATCAGACTTTGTATTCATAATGTTCATTTGTCTTCATAAAGAAGGTCCCCTAAATTGTATAAGTCTCAGTGCTTAACCCTAACTCAACTTCTAAAAATATCCTAAATTCAACCATTTTTTTGTTTTGTTTTGTTTTTGTCGTGCTTTTTTTTTTACCACCCCACTCTCTTTCAAGTCTCCATCATTTACCACGAGCACTACTGTTGAGAGGACTCTTATGTCACAGCATCACTCTGGTTACACTGCAGTCACTTTTCCACACAGCAGCCCAAACGATCCTCAGACACAGGTCACTTTATGTCACCCCTCTGTTCAAGAACATCCCTTGGCTTCCTAGCTCACTCAACATCAGAACTTCCCACGCTCGCCAGAGTGATCTTTTCATATATAAATCCATTATTTCCCTCTATCTCCCATCCCAAGGCATCACATCATATTCAGAAGAATCTCAAAACGTGTTACCATTGCCAGCCAGGCTCTGCCTGCTCTAATGCCTGCCAAACAGAGCAGACCCCTCCGCACTCATTCCTGATGCTCTGGTCAGTCACACTTGTCTGCTTTCTCTTCAAGGACCACGTCAGAAGCTTCATGCTTCCCAGGCTGTCGCCTTCCTCACGCTCAGACCTTTATAAGTCAGCAGATCTTTTCACAAATCTCCTTGGGGACGTTATCTGACCACCCTATGGAAAATGAACTTCCCTGTCACTATCTGTCCCCTCACTGTGGTTGATGTTTAGTGCACTACTTATCGTCAGTACCTTATACGTACATGTACGTATAAGTTTGTTGCCATGCAGCGGCCTACCCGTCTGTCTCCTCGTAGCTGCCCCTAAAGAAAGGAGAGTCTGTGAGACGGATTCTTTCAAGGACTTCACTTCACCTTTGTGCTTACAACTTATGTCTCCCTGTTTGGCCCCAAAAGATGCCTGGCTAGTCAATGACGGGTAAGATTCCCCACATGGGGGCGGGACAACCCAAGCCAGACACAGCGCATGGGGACCATCTGGGGAACTCGTGGAATCAACAGAGGTGGGCACAGCCCCCCACCTTCCCCCGGCTAAGCAGAGCCTCTGCCTCTGTGGCTGCATTCCTTCCCACCAACTTGCAGGGGAAGTGATTCAATGTTGTGCTCTCCATCTATTCATATGCATATAGGTTTTGTCCCTTGGGGAAGTACTCATCCTGAGACTTGCCACTGCCTGCAGGCAAGGGTGATTGGCTTGAATCAGTTTTAAATCAGTTTCCCATTGTAATGTATGGGATTCACAGATCTTGAGATTGACAAGCTTTACTTCTTTTACTTCCACACCTAATAAAAGCCATGTGTTGGCCCAATTCAGGGCTCAGTCCTTGAAACTTGAGTCCCTTGGCTCCGCTTGCTCTCTACTCTTGTCAACTGTCTTTCTTAACCTTGTGCTGCCCTTCTCGCTTCCCACTGCTCTTGTGCTGGACGCAACATAGGTTTCTCTTAAAAAGATCACCTCTCACTGGATTATAGAATTATGTGAATATTCTATAAATATAGATGTAATGAATAAACGTCATCCCTCCATATCTATTAAAACTACTTTCTGGGAGGTGACCATGATTTCTTCTCAGTTGTCATATACAGTGGCCATGTTCTCGAGCATTCCCCTCTCTAACTCCCTCAAATTTAACCCTCAGTCCTTCTCACCTCTCTTTGACGACCTCCTTTCCTTCTTTTGATCTCTAAAGGGAAGGCAATCTCAAGGCCCCCCTGGAACTTTCCTTGCTTCTCTCCATACATACTCTCAGTGATTGCAAATACTACCAAATTCATCTATAATCTCAGTTACCCCAAAGTGGGTAATAGGGAGGGGCTTGATTCTCAGAAACTAAGGCATAAAAAACAGGTGGGGGATGACAGTGTCTCTAAGGAATCTCTGCCCTTTTAGTGGAGACTAGTTACTGTATGGGAAGCAACTGAATTTTTTTCTTTTTTTTTGTCTAAACAAAACAAATTATTTTGAAAAACTACCAATGTAAATGTTTATAAAACTAAAATAAAGTTATGCAAAATAAAGTAGCATTTAATGCTCCCTTCTCCCAGGCTTCCACACAGCCAAGTATTTCGCTGCGTGTCCTCCTATTTCCAACTATATCATTTAGTTTCCTTTGCTTACTCTTTTCCTCCCACTCTGTAGAAATGGATATTCTCTGAAGTTCAAACCCTGGTTATTGTCTCTATACTTTCTCAGTGAACTGATCCCATTTTAATACTTCAACTAACAACACCATGCCGATTAACCTCGAGCCATTATCTCCCAGCCTGTGCTGTGGCCCATAAGGTATCTCTTACAGATATGCACATGCTACTTCACATCTCCAAAACTCAGTCTGTCTTTTCCACTCTATCCTGACTTTCTCAGACCCATAATGTTAAAATGTCTCTCTATTATTATTTGGGTCCGAAACTTTTGGCATTACCTTAGATACTGAATCTGTCACAATTCTTGTTGACTTTTTAACTTTTTAAAGTACTTATTTTCTTCTCCATTTCCAATATCTGAACCTCAGGCCTGGTAACCATCTCTCACCCACTAAACTGTACTAGCTTCTTCACATGGGATTGCATCTCTTCATTTTCTCTCTTAACTATGCTATAATCAATTAAAACTCCTTAATCCACTGATTTAGGGCAGACATGAACAGTTCCCAGCACTACTAATGATTCCTACTATTTGCTCTCATCCTACTTATAAAACTAGCTTTTACTATTAAACAGCTTAAGTCTTCATTTAGCCTGACCGATGTTATCATCATGCCTCCAACATGCCATGCTTATTCATGATTCAAGGTTTGTGGCCAGGCTGCTTCTTTCCAATTAAATTTTTGTTTTCTCATCTATTTAACCCAAATTCTAACTATCTTTTTAAAGTAAACTTCAAATTACACTTTATGTATGAGTTCTTCCCAACCTTTTCTGTGTGTGTACACACACACACACACAGAGTCTGACAATTAAGTTCTCAAACTTGCTGCAACGATGTAGCTAACCTTTTTTGATATCAGAGAGATTATTCATTATGAATTTGTACCAACTGGACAAACAGTTAACCAAGTTTACTATTTGGAAGTGCTGAAAAGCCTGCGTGAAAAAGTTAGACGACCTGAACTTTTTGCCAACAATTCATGGCTCTTGCATCACAACAATGCACCAGCTCTCATGGCACTGTCTGTGAGGGGGTTTTCAGCCAGTAAACAAATAACTGTATTGGAACACCATCCCTACTCACCTGATCTGGCCCCCAATGACTTCTTTCTTTACCCAAAGGTAAAGAAAATATTGAAAGGAAGACATTTTGATGACATTCAGGACATCGAGGGTAATACAACAATAGCTCTGATGGCCATTCCAGAAAAAGAGTTCCAAAATTGCTTTGAAGGGTGGACTAGGTGCTGGCATTGGTGCATAGCTTCCCTAGGGGAGTACTTCAAAGGTGACCGTAGTGATATTCAGCAATGAGGTAAGTAGCACTTTTTCTAGGATGAGTTCGCAAACTTAATTGTCACACCTACCTCTAACATCCCTGAACTCAGGTAGTATTTAATGTGCTTCAGGTCTGTCTTGATTATTTTGGCTTATAATCACATATACTGACATGCAGCTACTTTACATTGTTAATACTTCTCCCAGCCCTCCCTAAAGGGACCTATAGCCTTTTACCAGGGTAACAGTGCACTGGAGAAAAAAGAAATAATCAAGTGTTTTGGAGACTATAAACTGGTTCTGAACTGACCTAATTCCAGGAGACCCAAAATGTCACTGTTGTCCACCAGTCTGAGGGGGGGCTTATGGAGGTTGGGTGATCAATGGAATTTTAGCTCATGTTCATCTCACAGTGGGTCCAGTGAGTCCCTGAACCTAGCCTGTGGTTATTTCCCCAGTTCTGGAAACCATAATTCGAAGACATACTCAGCTACTGGCAGAATCTCCAATATGTGTTTAATAAATAGTTGGTTATTTCACCAGTAAGACATAAATTCTATAAAGAGATCTTGCTCATGTATTATAATATTATTTCTAAATAAAGTAAGATATAAAAGTTTTGAAGATAGTTGCATTTTTCCAATTATTTGACATATCTACCTCTCCTTGTAATCACTTTATAAATGAGATTAAAGCCAAAGGCTGGATATTAACATCTGAGCTAAAGATTTTCTATTGAATTCAGAAGTGGTTCAAAATCATCCTTGGTTCATTCTGGTTCTTTGATGATGTTATTTACTATTTCCTTCCAAGGGTTCAAATACTTTTGAGTTATGTCCTCTTATTAATAGCTTGATAGTTATTCAGTTATGTTCTCTTATTAATAGCCTTTTAGTTAGAGAATTTGGGCAAATTGTATACCTTAAAATTAGATATCTTACCTTATGTCAACATGTTGAGGGTTTTCTTTTTGACAGTGAGGACAGAAGTATGTCATTCTGTTATTCTCCCCTAAGCGACACACAGTTATTTTGCAGTAGCACTGACCACAAGTAGGACGCTTGTAAACCTTATAGAGTTTAGAGACAGCAGATCCTGCTTTACGGCACTAAAAACAAACAAGCAACATTATAACGTGATCTCCAAAACAGTGTGGCTAAGGAGACAAAGATAAATTCTTGAAAGTCATTTCTGAAAATACTTTTTTAAAAATTTACTCTGGGTGGTGAACACACAATGCAATATATAGGTGATGTATTATAGAAATGTACACTTGAAACCTATATCATTTTACTAACCAATGTCACCCCAACAAAGCTAATAAAAATGTAAAAAACATACATACATTTGGATATATCCATATAATCATTCCTTTCATTTGATAAAAAGTTAGTGACAAGATTCAGCAATATTTGTCAAATATGGTATGTGTGAAATAAGCCATTATTTTATAATTTGTTGGTATTCAAAATTGTTCTTTATATAGCTTTACCCTCTTATCTAAATGGGATATAAGAGTTTCATAATTTAAAATATCTTTCATGCTTTTAAGTTTCTTTAAATTAAACATAATTATGTAGTTAAAACAAAAAGATTAGATTGACTTTAAATCTGATTGTTTTTAGAACACTGAGGCTGTTCACTTTGTTTCAGCAGCCAAAAAATTTATGTCTAGGAAGAAAATTTCAAAAGATCATCTTCTTTGTTGACCTGACAAAGGAGAGCTTTTAGTTTTTAATCTTACAAATTCACTAAAAGAGAAAATTCAAATGCCCTCCTAGCAAATAACATGTTCCATTTTGGTATAAGTTCTGTTTAAGAGACATTTGATATTCTCTGTCACAGCTTTATTCTCCTCACATACATTTAAATCTCCTAGAAAGTGGATATTTTGAGTTTAATATCAGCAGTGTGAAAATTTTAAATATGGCTCACCATATATAAGCTAAAAATTACACAAACAGCTTACATTAATTTAAGCAAAGTATTGTAATACACAACTTAATCTGGATGGAAAATGCTTAGTTGACTATAATCATGTTTCCCTGGGAGACTAAATGAGCATATACAATATTAAAGCATCCATAGTAACTCAAGAGAGATATGTAAAGCAAGAGGATCATTAACACTTGACGCCAGTTAGTGAAGAATTGTACAATACCTGCCTTTCTGAACATAGCAAACATAAAAATTTTGAATACAGAAAATGTGCTGTAGAGAAAAAAAATATTTGTGATACTTTGTTTAAAAGATAAAATGTGTTTATTGAACTCTATACATGCATATATATAACTTTCAAAATTGACCATTTAGTAAGTACTTATTTCATTCTCAGAACAGTCTTTGTGGTAGAGAAATATTGCTATCCCATGTTACAGATGAAGAAACTAAACCTAAAATTATCTAAATAATCTAAATCACAAGGATGTTAGAAAAATCTGATTGAACTGAAGTCTATTTAAAGAATTGAGTCTATCTCTGGATGCTTCCTATATTTTACTTGTATATGTCCAAAAATGGAACAAGAGTCTAAGTCAAATGCTAACATAGTTGTTCCTCAACTGATTATAAAGATAACTTAATATAATTATAGTTAGACAAGATTGGACTGACCTATGACCTAACACTTTAAGATTTTAATTAGGCCCATAACATATCCCTCTCCCTTATTGTACCTCTATACTCTTACCACTAGATGGCTATAAGCAGCTTTAACATTTTCGGTATAATCGAAAGAGAAAGAATTGACATTTTACATAATTGAAAATTTTTTCTTACTCTGTAAAAAAGAATGCTGAAATCACGTATCATTTTCACAAGGTGATGGGTCTGTTCATCTGTTAACTGACAAACCTTAAAACAGAAAAACAACTGAGGATAGTTTCATAATTTGTTCATTACTGCAGAAAAAGAATACCACTTGCCAGTTCTAATGGAACTATAAATAGATTTAAAATATATGCATATCTTCTAGAACTCTATTTATCATATATCTATTTAGTGTCATTAACAGTGGTTTTATTTTTAAGTGATAGTATTACAGATAAAAAATTCTTATTTATAAATTTTAATTCTGAATTCAAATATTTATTGAATATCTCTTCTGTATCAGACATCTTCAAAGTCTGGCACTGTCAGCCACCTTGAAAAATCTTGCTTTGTAAAAAAAAAAAAAAAATCTTGGTTTGCAAAAAAAAAAAAAAAAAAAAGAAGAAGAAGAAGAAAAGGAGGGAATAATAGGCAGGCACAGAAGTAGATGACCAAGGTCATTATCAAGCTTTAAAAAGATATAAAATATATGCATTAATATCGAAGTACTTGTTAGCACATAGAAGTCTTAAACAGAACTTACTGAAGAACATTTTTTGTGTCACAGCCTGGCATAAATTTAAGTGTTACCCTTGCAGAATTAATGATCATTTGACACACGTGGTTTCAATAGTAATTTCAGAAGAAATTCTGTTTGATGACTTACCCTTGTGGTATATATATAAATATATCTATGTCTATATACAATGGAAACTAATTTATTAATGACTATAAAATCTAAAGTCATCTAATCAACAGAATCATTCTAAAAGTATTATTAGATATTTTTCAATTATTTAAAGTTTAAAACTTACGTATTTCTAAAACTCATTTATTTCTTACTATATCTTATATATTGTATTCAATCACACCTTGAAACGTTAAACTACTTTTTGAATAATTGTGCATGTGTTTTTAGGGGGCTAATAACTAAGCTTCAGAAAGGTTATTAATTTTTTAAGCCCTGAGACATTATGGGCAAAGGGTCTTTTACTAGATGAATGGATGGCTGAATGTACAGATAAAAAGTAAATTATCAGTTTATCATAGATAATAATGACAGTCTAGGTAACAATTTTCTGGGTTCTTTTTCTTTATCGAAAACATTTTCCATAGATGTCTAGGTGATTTTTAAAAGCTTATTGTTAAAATTCTGTTTCATTATTCCCATATTATAGAAATTGGATTAACTTGTTCCAAGGGTCAAAAAGCAGAACGTGATCGAGAACTATCATTAACTGTTCCTTTTAAAACTTATTTCCTACTGATTTGGATTTTACAAACACTATCTAGGAATAATTACACAAAATAAAAAGGTAACTTTGGACTCATGTAAAATTGACTTAGTTAATAGATACTATTCGGGTCTAGATAAAAGTCCTAATGTAGATTTCTTTCCTGGAAACTAAAATATATGTATTTGTCTACCTGGTTTAAATTCTAACTTCTTTGACCTTCTCACAACCTTGTCCTGTTAATCACCACTGTTTTCTACAATTTGCCTTTTTCTCTCTACCAGTATTTTTTTTTTTTTTTGTCAACATATAAGTTCACGTCTCTTCAGTTGAAGAACAAGAAAAAAACAACAAAACCCAGTCTTTGCCCTGACATCTTCCTCTAGAAGTCTAGTATTTTCCGTTCACGCCAATCTAAGCTACTCTAATGAGTACTTCAAAATTTGTTTCCAGTTCCTCATTAATTCCTTATTCCTTAGTCCCTGCTACCTGACTTCCATTCTTATCATTCCAGTGAAACTGCATTTCCTAAGGTCCCGAATAGCTATAAACAGGAATCATATGAGTGTGTGTTGAGTGTGAATTTAAAGTGCCAGATACAAAAAGAAAGTTGAGCTTAGTTCATTCATATATTCAACAAATATTTATTTATTGCTGCCATGTGCTAGACACTATATGCTAGTTGTTTGAATCTTCAATGAACAAAACAAGACACCTTACTCTTAAGAGACTGCATTCTAGCAGAGGAGACAGATTTTATACAATAAATATAACAAGATTAGATGATGTTTGAAAGTGATCAGTGGTAGGAGAAAATAGGCAGCAAAGCAAGTTATGGACGATTGGGAGTATGAAGGGGGTGCACACAGTTTTAAAAAGTTTGGTCAGGCTTGGCCTCATTGAGAAGCTGGCATAAGCAAAGACCCCTGAGGACTTTTTGGGGGAATGTGTTACTACAATACAGCTTAAAGTGTTCCATGTTGGTCCCTTAACAGTATTTAAAAATAGAGTCATCTGAAAAATACGTATAACTTACTTTAACCGCTGGGTGGAGACCACTGTCAAAAAGAGCTTCGTTTTTGATAATGTTGCCTACCCCAGGCAACACTCTTTGATCCATTAACACATCACAGAGCATCCGCCCTGTCTGCCTTTTCACTTCCCTTTCCACACGTGAGAAACTAAATTTAGGTGAACAGACATCTAATTCTTCCATCATTCTTATTCTCTGTTGGCTTTCTGTTGAGTTTCTACAGAAAGGAATATAAAACACATAAATCGTAAGTCTGGTTACAACTTCCCAAGGGTCATTTACAATGAGTTTTGATGGAAACTATAAACACTTCATGCTAATCAGGGTATAAGAGTTATATAGCCAAACAAGGAAGACCCGAACAAACTATATTATTTGAAGTCTCTTTTAAAATAGGCTTTACCAATTATAAACCATTTTTTTTTAAATTTCATTTATTGATTTCCATGTGACATCCCAACCCAAATGCAGATCCAACTCTTAGAGTTTTATAGCTGAAGGACTTTTTATTTTATATTTTATTTTATTTTATTATCTTATTTCATTGTTTACCTGAGTTCTACTGATGAGTCAAAGAAACAAATCAAATCTTTGGTGAGCTGCACTTCCAACACAGGAGAAACTCCATTTTTATTTTTATGTTCAGATGGATTAATCATGATGAACCCTTTCATTCCAAAATGAATCCTGAAACAAAATCAAACATGTTTTTGAGTGGCAGAAAGTAGTATGTCATGTATCAAATTTTTGTTTCTTCACATCACTTTTCGGATTATGTGCCAATGTTAGTCAGGATAGACACTTTTAAAGGGCAAACAATGGTAGCTAATATTATTATTATTATTATTTCTATTATGGCTTTGTATCTTTATAAAACTAGAAGATATGACAATCAGTTTTTCAACCCACAAATAAAATAAATTCTCAGAGAAATAATAAGGCCCCCCAAATAAGCCCAAGAAAACACACCCCTGTTTTTCTCTTTCTCAGATGAAATAGCGTTTATTCACAGAACAGTCTAGTGTCTCTCAGCTTTTTCTCAGATTCAAAGGCTTGGGATGTGATGAGGTTAAATTTAAGTTGCCTGTAGTTTGTGTTTTTATAAATTCTGCAATGTCACTAACATTTAAAGTCCTTATTTCTAGCTACAATGGGTTGGAAATGTTTGCCCATTCCAAAATGATATCTACAGTTTGAAACATTTACTCTTTTATTCCCTCCTGCTTCGGTATATGCAGTGAAATGATGTTTTGCAAAATCTTACGCATCAAAAAAAAAAAAAAAAAAGACAAGTCAAAATGATATTGTCTTCAATACTTTTAGTTTTCTTCTACCTTTATCTGTATTGGGAAGAGGGGATTTATAAATATTTACGGTTAACATGAAAGCCACAATGCAGTGATGAAAAATTCATAACCTTTCACTTTTTATAGGATTGATTAGCATGTCCAGTAAAAAAAAAAAAAAGGCAAGAAAGCGGTTCTGTGAGATCTCTGATGATGAAGATCAAAAATGATTCTCAAGATGAAATACTGTGTTCTGCCTTTCAAATCCTTCTCCTTATAGCTTCGTTGAGTTAATAAATATGGCTCTTTTGGCAGCAAATGTTACTTCTCTGTGCTTCTAATTCCAAAGCACTATGTTATAGTATTGTACAAGGTTAACCAGTCTAACTTTAAAAATGTGGGTTTTAAACTCTGTGTGCCCTACTATCAATCACAAGTGCATTTTACATGCTCATAGTTCTTGACAGGAAAAATGTGTGCCTGTAAGTACTCCATAATTTAGTTTATGGAGGTTCAAACCCAGTGAAAGGTGTACAACTGTCATGCCCAGAAGCCATCATATCTAAAATCTTTTCAGCTGCATGGCTCATAAAGTGGATTCTAAATCACTTCCTATAATGAAACTGCATCCACATAAAAAATGTCAGAGGTTAAGACCCAATTCAAATGCAGGAGTAGCCCCAGTAAGAATCCTGAATCAATAAATATGCCTTTTCTGGTCTTATAAATAAATCTATCCAATGTAGGGGAAAATGTGCATAAAATAACTACTTTTTTACTTTATTTTTATTAAATAACTACATGCTATGATAACAGAGCCCCAATAAACCAACAAATTTTCTGTGTTTATTGTTAAGTATCTGTAAATGTAAACTCAGACAGATCTGTCAATATCATGAACATTTTTCAGGCACAATAAACACCTGTACTGTTGTAACAATTGCCATATTGACCTTTTATAGGCTTATATTACATTTACATTCAAGAGTTAGATTTGCTTTTCAAGATTCCTCATTATAATAACTTAGTTTAGGAAAATTTTAATTTGATCCTTGTTTCTCTCTCTTGATGCTCTCAAGCTCCCTGCACACCCTCCAATCCAATTGGCTATTGAGATAATTCATTCTGCATATACAACTCTGCCTGCCAATGGCAGGCATTAAGTCCAGCCTGGAGTGGTCTCTGTCCCTTCTTCCTCAGACACAGGTGATTCAGGAATGGACACCTGATCACACTGGACCCATCAGTATCCAAGCTGGATTCATTCGAGTTCTCCTGGTGAATTTATGGATTTTGGACACAGAGAAATCTGTTTGTTGTTAGTTTGGGGAGAGCTAATATGGGAGCTGTCTATGGAAATGTTTCCTGACATGGACCCAGAGAAGCCAAGAGAGGCCTGTCTGCACAGAGGAAGACCATGGCAGATTTCAGTGAGGAACAGAGTCAAGAAATGCAGAGAATCCGCATAGTGTTTAGTCTTTGCTTCCATTTCTTCCTGCAAACTGACCGCATCATTTTCAGGGATCATAACACACCCCACATTCTTATAATAATTATTGAATTTCTTTGAGTTGAGCTTCTGTCACTTGCAACCTAAGATCTAATATAAAAATTATGTCCAAATTAAAAATTGAAGTGATATTAAGAAATTCCCTATAGTTAGAAATAACTTCCTAAACCAAATCAGCAAATAAGAGCTGATACTACTTGAAACATCAGTCACATTCTTCCAGGCTCCTGCTATCAGAATAATCTGAACATCCTTAAACAGGCACAAATAGCATGAACAATAGTATTGTCACAGGTTCATATTAATGACAACTACACATAAGGCAATTGCTTAAAAAAAATTATCAAGCAGTCAAAAGTGTCCTAGGGATAATAAAGAGTGTAAAAGAGTTGAATGTAATGATTGCGAAACTTATGCTAGGAATTCAAAGACAAAGCTATAAAAAGATACGACGTTAAGTTAAAAAGGAAAAAGGGAGTTCTGCTTGTACTTAGGCTATAGAAGCTAATAGTGCATATAGCTCCCACCCTAACAAGGAGAATTCACATTACTTCTAAAAATCACAAATTTTCTTGAGCCCATCAGAGACATGAAATTGCAGGCAGCCAGGTGAGCTAAATGCCAATGAGTGACAAGTCCTCCATGGAAAGACAGACACACAAATTGTGACATGTGTGGCAGAGTACAGGAAGAGGAGACAGCTACCATAAAAATGGATAGGAAGAAAACAGCTAAAACGTTCAATCAACTTTTAACTGGTATGCTGGCTGGTATGACAGTTTAGAATTCCTGGCGCCCCTAACACAAGGAGAGTATGCACTTTTCCCTGGGTGTCCACATTTAGTTGTACTCCAGAAAGATGTACGTACGTCACAGCAGGGGACCTGAAAGAGCCATCCTCGGTGGCATGGCACCGGTCTGCATGAAACTCTGTCTGCTTCTCAAATACTTCCCTCATGTGAAGCAAAAGTCTTAGAAAGTCTTAAGCTGCTGTAGATGAGGGAGAGGTACAAACAAAAAGCCATCTGACCCCGAAGGAGTAACAGGAAATCTCCTTCCCATACAGTAGGTCTTGCACAAGTAACCAGCATAAGCAGCATCTGCCACTGGGGAGGGCAAGAAACCCTTTGCCACCAGGTCCAAACTAAGTGCACTGCTGCTGACGACGCGCAGAAGCAAAAGCCATCTGTCCCCAGGGATGAAGCAAGGAATCAGCTTTGGCACAGAGTCCTGCAACGATACGAGGAGACGTCTGTTCCCACTGGGAGACAGGAAGGAAACTCTCTGACCTGAGACTCCCCACATATAGAAGGAAGAGTTTGGCTGCCTAGGGTGAAGAGGGACAGTTGCCCAGAGAAAACTGCCACCTGAGGTCCATGTGCACAGGGCCTGCCTGAGAGTCAGGCTGCTCTAGAAGAGTCAGGAAACTCCATTTTCCCCATCATGAACCTCTCACTGAGTAACAGACAATAGCAGTCTACCACTGTGGGGAGTGGCAGTGACAAGAGTGCGGAAAGACTGCCTTATGACATGAATGTGCAGGGTCTGCTGAAAGCTGAGTGGAGCAGAAACACAGGGAAACCACCCCCAGCCACACCAGGCCACACTCAAGCCATGAAGGAGCAGTAGCAGCTGGAGTTTTTGATGCCACTGATGTATCAAAGGCAACTACAACACAACAAATCCCAAACCAAACTCAACTACTTACTAGACTCACTCAACTACACACACTAATGATATTATAGAAGAGGTATACTATTTCTAGGCTTAAATACTATTTACCTTGGTCTCTATTATTCTTGTAAATGTGATCTATGGAATTCAAAAACATTATGACACACACACAAATAAGACAATGATAAAAAAAAAAAAAAATGTCAAGAGATAAAGCAGTCAACAGAGCCAGACCCATAGATGTCCCAGATGTTGGAACTATGAGGCAGGTAACTTAAAATCGATTTAAAAATTGAAATTAAAATTATTAATTGAGAAAACCATGCCAGGTGAGTCTGCTGTGATAAAGTCTCCAACCTTCCACAAGTATTATATTGCTGCACATGGATTTTATGTTAATGTGTTTCTGGGCTTTTATAACCTTTCATAGAGGTATGAATAAATACTACATGATCAGAGCCAAATCTATGGACGGGTCATTCTCTTATTGTGAAAACAGTTCAGATGCCTTTGCTTTCCATTCATGACAGATTTCTATACGCCTTCAAAACAGATTTAAAAAAGCAACAGTAACCAAGATCCAGCAAATCAACATCTAGGAATTTATACTAAGAAAACATCAAAATGGTAAAAAAAAAAAAAAAGAAAGAAAAAGAAAAAGAAAATGTGCCCAAGGATGTAATCTGCAGCTATTTATTAGAGTGAATAATAAGGAAAAATGCTAATCAGTAGTGGCTGATTAAAAAAATGATAATAGACCCATATGTTAGCAAACTCTGCATAGATTAAATATAGTAGTATATATGTATACTTTGACATTGATCAATACAATATGTATATTACATAAAAAGCCAAATATAAATTAAAACTCCCATTTATATAATTATAATATACAATATCATATAATCCATGTATATGTAATATAAACATATGTATGAATGTATGGTACATAAACAATTTATATTTTATCTATGATATTTACAAAAACTATTAAAAGTGCTTTTTTTAGTGTAGCAATTATGGGTGGTACTTACTTTTTCCTTTAGATGTTTTGGGACTATCTTAATGTTTTACAATTGGTTTATATAGTAGTTTTAAAGAAAAATTGCAATAAAATGAAGTGTATTATGAAAAGAAACAAGAAAAGGAAAGTGGCAGAATGAGTGATTCTGTAGGCTGTCAGGTGCAGAAGGCAAATTAATAAATGAGGTAAAGATTTTCATATTTTCTCCAGTTACACATGAAAGCATATGGTAATTGAAATAGAAAATACAAGTTATTATTTCAAAAAATAAAAATGTTTAATTTACTGCCTGTAGATTACTTTCACGGTCAGATTTATTTATTTAAAATTGAGGTATAACTGACATATAACATTATATTAGTTTCAGGTGTACAACATAATAATTTGATATTTGTAAACATTGTGAAATGATCAGCACAATAAGTCTAATTCACATCCATCACCTTCCAGTTACCAAAATTTTTTTTTCTTGTGTGAAAACTTTTAAGATCTACTCTCTTACCAACTTTCAAATATGCAATACAGTATTAATTACAGTCACCATGCTGCACACCCCATGACTTATTTTATAAATGGAAGTTTACTTTTTAATAATGGTCAGATTTCTTCAGTTGCAAGTGATAAGAGAACCAACTGAAAAAGGCTTAGGCATTAAGGAATATTTAGTAACTTACGGACTCATAGGAAGTGTTGAAGAATCTAAAGACAGGCAGGAATGCAGCTGGAACTCAGGAACAGATGGAAAAAGGGACTAAAACGTCTCTGGGTTTTTCTGTCTGCTGTGTGCAGGCTGCTTTTATTTTCTAGCACCTCACACTGTCTTTCCTGACAAGCCAAGTGATATGGCCGTCTACCGGTTCCGAGGCCTTACAACCCCAGCTTCCCTACATCACAGAGCCTAACAACCCTCCTCAGCTCCTGATCAGAAAGTCTCACAGAAGAGCTCAAACTGACCCAATGGACTGTGTATGAGAGAGAAAGATAGTAAGATGAGGTTAAATTCAACTTGAACTCTGTGGTTATTGTGGCTGGAAAAAAAGTTTCCTGAAGGAATGATGTCCCCAAAAGACAAGTAGGCATGCTGGGCAGAAAACCAGTAGGTGTTTACTATTCTAAGGTACAGAAATTTCATTTAGAATCTTTATCACACTTCATTTTTGTCTAACATTGTTATGTGACAGATTACAAAAACTATGTTAAACTGTAAACCCTCCTGTAAGTAGAATCTGATGGATTCCATAAAGACTTCTGAGCAAATTAAAAAGAACTGTTGCATTATCTCTTGCATATCTGTTTAGAGGATTATATCACTGAAACTGCAATAAATTACAAAATCGATAATGTATAAAGCTTCTCTAAAATGGCAAAGCCTCTAAAATATTTCAGATATAGTTTCTGAGTATGTATGATAATTGCAAACAATCAGAGTCATATAAATCACAAACTGGAAACAGCAAAGTGTTTTAGAAAGAGAAATTCATTAAAAAAATATATCTTTTAAAAGTTAGTCCAAGATGTAACAGCTGTGTTCATTTGATTGAAAATGGCAGCTTGTAGGGTGGGTGTGTCTGGATGAATAGACCTGCAGATGAATGCACACATAGCACCCATAATATATGCACTCACAATTTATAGAGATTTGGTAGTGGGATTGTATAAATTTATTCTTGTTCTTTATTTCTCAGTTTGCTCTGATGAGTATTTATTATGTATATAACAAAAAAAATTAGAAATGGCTTTTGTTTTGTTATAGATGAAGAGCTTCTGTAAAGTGTTCAGAAGTAATATAGGTATTAATCACACATAACACAACTGTGCTCCTAAAATAAATGTCTATCAAATAATTTGTAACATTCTATGGCACTAGTGAGCACTTTAGTACTATGATACATCTTTTAATAATAGAAATAATCACTCTCTAATTTGTGTCGTTCTGAAGTGTGAATTTTTAGGTGGCAGAGTCTGTTACAGAGGGCTATGCCTGTATTCTCCTTTCATAAGAAATGAACCCCAGGAAGATTCATGGCCAGCCCTGTAAGAAGCACTCAAAGCCACGGGCAATTTTAATTGTGAAAATCTTCGTCTTAAGGGAAAACTATAAGTGATCATTAAGCACGTTTCCTGTTATATGCTTTCTAAATTGCAGGCCAGCCTCGTGGGTAGAAAACACAAGTCAAAAGCGAAGACCACATTTCTATCTCATGCTCACAGACCTGCAGCCTCACACAACAATCACATTTCTTTGACAGAGTCATCCATTCTCCTAAGAAGCAGAGGTTGGGAGTGCAATTTTTTTTTTTTTTTTTTTAATTATGTTACGTTGTGAAAGGGGCTACAGTTGATTTTAGGTTGCTCAGCTGCTATTCAAACAGCTGATCTCCCATTGACCTCGAACTGTTTTTATCAAATAGTCATTAAGGCTATAGGAAATGGAAAGGAAGCAACCACTGCACTACTCCCCATCCATATAGTGAGATATGTGCTCTCTGGGGAAGGCACTAGTTCGCTTAGTTTGAAGAGGCATTGCCCTTGTTTAGAACTTCACTTCCTGACAGCCCTGCACTGAGAAATGATTCCCCTTTATCAATTTGCTGGGAACACTTAATGAAAACCTGCCTCTTATCCTACAGAAATAAATCTGTACCTGATACCAGAGAATCAATAAGCTATCAATGTTTTCAACTATTCTTACACAGATACCATTGTGTCCCACTCTGTTCAGAGCAAAGAGTTTTTTCAATCACATCAATCTACTACAATAATGCAACCTGCCGTAGATCACAATTGCATGAACCAGAGGCATACGAGATCTGACAATTCTGTGAATTTGTTGCGAAAATGTTGCTAAACTTTTTTGATATCAGAGGGATTATTCATTATGAATTTGTACCAATCGGACAAACAGTTAACCAAGTTTACTATTTGGAAGTGCTGAAAAAGCTACGTGAAAAAGAAGAAAACGACCTGAATTTTTCACCAACAATTCATGGCTCTTGCCTCACGACAATGCACCAGCTCCCACGGCATTGTCTGTGAGGGAGTTTTTAGCCAGTAAACAAATAACTGTATTGGAACACCCTCCCTACTCACCTGATCTGGCCCCCAATGACTTCTTTCTTTACCCAAAGATAAAAAAAATATTGAAAGCAAAACATTTTGATGACCTTCAGGACATCAAGGGTAATATGACTACAGCTCTGATAACCATTCCAGAAAAAGAATCCCAAAATTGCTTTGAAGTGTGGACTAGGCACTGGCATCAGTGCATAGCTTCCCAAGGGGAGTACTTTGAAGGTGACCGTAGTGATATTCAGCAATGAGATATGTAGCACTTTTTCTAGGATGAGTTTGCAAACTTAATTGTTTGACCACGTAAGCTGATATTATCAACTACAGCCATGAAGTGACAGTGGTTTCCAAGGACAGTAGCTGCTGCTGATGAAGAGAGAACACCTCCAAGGAAGGCAATGACATAAGCTCAGAAGTCCTCTAAACTTGCAATAGATTAAGATGCAATAAGTAACAATCATATCATCTCAGATTATCCCAAAGTACAGTCACAAATTATCTCTTTGTGACCATTATTTACCTTTAGTTAGAAGCATGGCTTCCAGTCACAGGACTTTTAAGAAGATAAAGCTGTTCAATATGTTAAAGAACCATTAAAAAGATTCAAGGAAGCAGTGCCAATCTTTACAGCTTGCAATAGCTTAGGCTAAACTCAGAGAAGGCTGAGATTTGATAAACATATTAACCCATAGGCCTTTTTCATTTTCCTGCAAAAATTAAATAGGTGATCATGCTCTGGCAATTACATACATTTTGACATTTTCATCATTAAGTCAAGCAAGGAAGTAGATTGAGTGACCTTCTCTGCCAACATATTAGCAGTGACTTCCCATCAGCACTGTGAAACAGTGGAGAACCTGTTACTTCTGTGGAAAGTTTTTGAATTCTATAAATAAGTTTCCAAATTCCGTGCAAAGCTTCAGAGAAAGAAGATAGAAAAACATAAAAATCTAGAGATACATTTAAATCATGGTAGGAACTGTCATGAACATAAAGAAACTGATGTTTCTAATGCAATAAACATCTGATGAAAATAAAAGGGGAGAATAGCTGTGTAGGGAGTTTGGAGAAGAGCAAAGCAGAGCTGTGCTGCTCTAATATCTTTTGAGAAGCCCTGTGAGCCTACCATATATATTTTTTAAAGAAATAAATTGACTGGCCCGCCGAGTAACAATGACATCACAATTTATTCTTCTACTGCTTACTGCTTTCTACTATAGAATCTCAACCTCTTATATTAGAGCTCTCTTAAAAATGGAGTACTTTCTACATGATTAAATGTGACACCCAGCAAACTGCAGAAAAAGCCTTCTACCCATCTTTAAACACAGAGGATGTATTGTATAGGTTTACCTTACCGTAAAGCTTTTGGCCCAAAGTACATAAAGAGCTCCTTCCCCAAAGTTTCCACGCCACTGTAAATGTGTCCATTAAACAGCCTCAAGAAATTCTGGCTGGAATCTTTATTTTTAGCCTAGTAGAAAAAACATACATACATACATGTAAACATACACACAAACTGTAAACAAAATTATAATTCAATTCTTAAATATATTTATATTACTTCCTGTCCAGGTGCATCCCATTGAGAAGAATCATCTCCAACAATCAAATAATGTTATCAGATGTTTACATACATTTTGTCAAATTACTAATATGCAGTCATTTAAAAAGAGAGAGGTCCAGGGTAGCCAGTTGGCTCAGTTGATTAGAGCGCAATGCTCATAATACTAAGATCACCAGTTCAATTCCCACATGCGTCAGTGAGCTGCGCCCTCCACAACTAGATTGAAAATGACTTGGAGCTGATAGGTCCTGAAAAAACGCACTGTTCCCCAATTAAAAAAAAAAAAAGAGAGAGAGAGAGAGCGGTCCAAAATATTTAAGTTAAAAAAAAAAAAAAAAATGCAATCGGCACCCAATCAAAATGAGTTTCTTCCAGGAACATAAAGCTTTGCACATATGAAAATAAAGCACAGAAAAATGATGTGAATGTTTTAAAACTAGCAACTAGGATACTGTCTTCCATTTCTAGAAGTATAGCCAGGGTCCCCAAAAGAACATTCAGATTGGAAGAGCTAAAAATAGATGAGGGTAAAGGGGTCAAATATATGGTGATGAAAGGAGAACTGACTCTGGATGGTGAACACACAATATGATATGTAGATGATGGATTACAGAATTGTACACCTGAAACCTATGTAGTTTTACTAACCACTGTCACTGCAATAAACTTTAATTAAAAAAAAAAGTATCTAAAATAGGAAAACAAAATATTCTGACCTGCAATGATGAACTTGTAAACCAGTAAGGAACAATAAGAAGCTGAAAACCAAGTAAAAGTGGGAGAGAACCCCAAGGGTAAGCAGCGCCCTATAGCCAGTTGTTATCAGAGAGGCATTTACAGGGCCTAAGGAATGAGAGCTCCAGTTTTAATGGTCTTGTGGGGCATAGGGAATGATATATAGCCTGGGGCTTCCCTATGTAGATAAACCTAGTATGGGGCCTGTTCTCTCTCGCCCCAACACAATGTTAAGAATAAAGGAAAACGAAACTCACTATCCCTTCCCCGCATCAACGTGCAAAACCAAACAACACTGTTGGGATTACAGTCAATGTACTGAACACTATAAAGAAGACCAAGGAAATGCTAAACATCAAGTATCAGCCCTTCTGTGGGCGAGGGAGAGGAATGGGTTGGGTTTAGATACTGGTAATGCCCTTTTTCTCAAGCTAGGCAGTATGTACACTCGTGTTCTTTATATTGCTTTTTTTATTCTTAAGATATATTTTTAAATGTTATTTAGTTTGCACTGAAAATGTAATGAAAAATTTAAAACTATTATAAATGTGTAACTATTACAGAAGATACTATAGGTCTTGTAATTTACACATTAACTCTTAATCTAAGGTAATATCTACACATACTTCTTTTATTTTTCTCAAGTGGACCAAATGATTCTCAGAAGATTCAGGATGAAGTCTTGGTGGTGGTGCTGGTGGGGTGGTTGGTGGGGAGGGTGGTCAGGGAGATCATTATAAACCAGCTTTAGATATAGTCCAGGAGCAAATGACAACTTTCCCTCCACTTAGGAAGATATTGCTCAGCAATTCTCAAACTTTTGGTTTACAGACATGTCACTCTAAATATTTAAGACAATATGTCTGCTCTATTATTTATTTTATTAAATTGGCCCTTGTTTAAAAAGACACAACTGTTGTATTTAGATCAAAGGGATAACAGGTATTAAAAATTTTCTTGAGAATTGCCAGGGACTGAATTGTGTCCCCTCAAACATTCATATGTGGAAGCCCTAACCCCCAATGTATATTTGAAAGAGGGCCTTTAAGAGGTCATTAAGGCTTAATGGGGTCATAGGATGGAGCCCTGATGTAACAGAAGAGACACCAGAGGGCAACCTCCCCCTCCTTCCTGTGTGCTCGGAGGAAAGACCACGTAAGAAGAAAATGGACTTCTGCAAGCCAGAAAGAGAGCACCACCAGAAAACCAAATGGCTCAGAACCTCGATCTTGGACTTCTAGCCTCCAGAACTTTTAGAAAACAAATTTCTATGTTTAAGCCACCCAGTCTATGTATGGTATTTTGTTATGGCAGCTCGAATGGACTAAGAACAGACACTATTTGTCCACTAAATTCATTCACAATTATAATGGCTGCACTCAATGCCAGAATTTCCCTGATTTCAGGAAAATGGCTTTATATCCCTTCTTTACATAATAAGAACTGGGGAATTCATCACAGGCTCAGTGTCCAATGAACAAATGCACAGGAGTGAATAAAAGTGCCAGCCTTCCCGTTTTGCACAAACCACAGAGAATCTGTGGGAGAGTCTAGCATCAAGAACTGTGGATACACATGTCACCATGTCCTGAGAACATCTGCCTCTGGCTTCTCTTCTCTTCCTTGAATGAGCTGTAGGGCCCATCAGTGATTATCAAGCACTGGCATGGCAGGCTTGAGTACTCACTGAGGAAGAGATATGTTTACACTTGCTTGTTTTATAAATGAATATGTTTGAGCCCTGAGTTGAGAAGCACCAAGACTCTTGATGTTTTTCTGTCTAACAAAAGACTTTACTCCAGCACTTATATACACTTCAAGCCAAGTATAGATTAAGATAGTAGGTTTCAAGGTAGGTTTCCATGACAACCAATCAGCGGGCAAAAAGTTCTTATAAATTAGCCAAGACACTTTTAAGATGATGATATACAGAACAGATATAGATCTGTATGAGTAAACTTTGCCTCAACATAAATTCGGTTTTATGTTTTTAGGACCTCGAATTTAACATCTTGGGACATTTAAAACCTTCATTTCTGAATTAATGGGTCAGAGCCTTGTTTCCCCACCACTCCAATGTCAACAATCTCTTGTCCTCTCCCAATATTCTTGACCAGCAACATGCCGTCTGATGTCCTCTGGCTTCTGTTAGGGTTGCCAGCAGAGGCTGGGTAGAGAATCTAATCCCATTTCCTACTCACAGCCCCTGTTACCACAGCAGCTTTCCCTACTTCTTGGTTGGGAGAATCTTTGCTACCACTGTCAACCTAGTGCTACAAACTCCCAAGTTAAATCTAAAACTCAGCATCTTCCCAAGACGTTGAAAAAGGTCATCAGGGGCAGTCTGTCACAGCCGTCCATCCCTGTTACACCCGGAACATTCCCTTTCTGCGAGATAAAGAGCCCTCACAGCCAGTGCTGGGTTTATTGCCTTGTGACGGGATATCTTTTCCTGCTCCAGGTTTGATGTATATTCCTGTTCTGTTTAAGCACCTGCATATCAATGGCCCTCAGGCATGTCCCCACTTTCTGTATTTCAGACCCCAGGGGGAAGGCTCAGGGTCCTTCCACTACAGCACAAAGTGGGGTGCATACTGTCACACTGCCCATGTCCACTGTGGATCAGATCCACTGGCCACTGGGGACAGACACATTGTGAGGGCCTGGATCTTGTGCACTCTCTCTCCTCTTGTTGTAAGTAAACACTGTACCCTCTTGAACTTGGTGTGCACGTTGTCTCTTCTCAGCAACTTGGAATAGGGCACTGGTGTTTCCCAGTGGCTCTTCCCTGCCTTTTGACCTTGGCTACACTCACATTCTATTCTATATTCTTTGGCACAGCCTGACCTCCCCCTGACCTCCCACAATATCTGACAGGCCGATTGAAAACTTCTGTCAGTCACATCACTGCTTCTTACAGTGCTGCCCTATATCTATTTGCCCCATTTTGCTACTTCCCAAAATGGGAAACCACATGACTGAGTTTCTCTCACTCCATTACTTCTCTGTTCCCTGCTCAGATGTCTTTTCCTCTACTGAATTCTGACTTTACTATGTTTTATAAATGGCCCCTGGCAAAGAGACAGACAAGGTAACCTTGAAACAGACAGTGCTGTCGCAACACCTAACAAAACAGTAAATGAGTCCCAAATGTCTTATGTGAACTCTGCTCACATGGCTAAATTAACAACTCTGACAAGAACTTACACCATTTAGTTTAAAACTCACAATCAACAGCTATCATCGTTCATGTCATTCACTTGGCTGTGTCTACAACTTTGACGTTCTCTGACAACAGAGGTGCTATATGCCATCTGGAAAGACATCCATGCTCATTAAAAATGCACCATTCGTGGCTACCTAATTGGATTCACTCATTCAGAAAAGTTTATTGACCTTCCACTAAGTATGAGGCCTTTTTCTAGATGCTAGGGATGTATCAATGAACAAAACAATGAAAAAACTCCTGCCTTCATGGAGTTTATATTCTACCGGGGGGCGGGGAGAGTAAGTAATGAACAGAATAACAGTATATTACGACATTTTGAAAAGAAATTGAGATGAGAAAGAGAGATCAAAATTAGGGGAGGGTGTAGAAGATTGCAATTTTAGATGTGGCAGTCATAATCTCATTGGGAAAATCATATTTTAACACGTCTTAAAGGAGTTGTGAGTGAACCATATCTAGGCAAGAGCAAAGGCAATGCACAGCCCTAGCGCGGAGCGTTTCCTGTGTATGGAGGGACAGTTAACAGGCCAGGTTGGCCAGAGCGCAGTGTGCAGGGACGATGGCAGACAGATGAAATCTGACATAATAAAGATCAGATCATGTAGCCCCCAAGGTCCACTCTAAGGACTGGCTTTTTGTCTGACAGAAATGAAGGAGAGGAAAAGATATGATCTACATGCTGTTTCTGGCTGCTGGGTAGAATTCTGGCTAAGGGGATCAAGGGTAGAAGCAGGGAAAGAATTTGGAGCACTACTGCAACAATCCAGAGAAGAGATAAGGAGACCTGGGTGAGCACTGCTGAACCATCATCTTCCATAACCAATGCTGCGGGTAGGTTAAAATAAAAAAACTTTTTATATCCAGGATTACTCACTCAAGGCATCACAATTGACCTGAAGCAGACATCTATATACTCTCCAAATTACTGCCAACTATCAGAGATCTTACAAAGCCAAGTAGATCTAACCATGGGAAATTGGGCCCCTTAGCAAGAGAAAGTCTCAGTGGCCGGCCCTGCAAAACTTCACGGTTACTGGACCACTTATGAACAAGACAAAGAGGAGTAGGTACATGCCTTTGTAAATAAATTCTGTTGGGCATAAGACAATGAATCCCAACATACAAAGGCCAATATACTTAAAATGCACGAGGCCGTTAAATCTTTTCACACAGCTGTCAGTGCAAAGTGTAATATGTCCTGGCTGACAGAGCCTCAAAAGGAACCGCAAGCCAAGCCGTTTAAGGTGTAATGTATGTGTTACTTTACTGGTGTTTTACCCTGTTCTCCATAATTAAAAACAAACCACAATACAACATTAAAAAAAAAAAAAAAAAAAAAAAAGGAATGTTGAAACAGCCATGGAATTAAAGGCTCTACAAATATTGAAAAAAGACATTTATGGCCTGCTGAAGGTGACCATTACAACATCGATGTCGGCCGAAGGGCAAGTGGAGGAACCGTCACCGGTAGAAAAATAGCCACTGGACACCTACAGACCTGACACTATCAATAACTTCAGCTCAGAAGAAGCTGTTCCTGTTCCAGCTGCTGCGTGACCTTGGCTTCACTATGCTTCAGAATGAGTTTTTTAATACTTGACGAGGTGTTTGGGAATTAAAATGAAATGTTAGTATAATCTCTTCCTTGCTCACATATAGAGCTTGTAATTCTCTTGGTACTAGAATATCCCCACCTGGGAAGTAGAATGATCTTGAAGCTTTCTACCGAGCGCGGGGTTTGCCACAACCACTCTCATAGTGCCTACGATACTGAATAATGCTTTGTCTGGGGCTTGTTTCTCCCTGATGTGTCTATAAGCTCCTTGGGGACAGGAACTGTGGTGTTTAAATAAAATCCCTGAGAGCCCCACACAATGCCTGGGGGTCAGTGAACATTTTTGGAATTAATCAGATCCCTCCTCCTTTCCCTGCTAAAATGGTGTGGCTTTAAAATACAGACTCACTGTCTCCCCACCCACCATCCCTAGCTTGCTTTACCTTTAACACCTCAGTCTCTTATTTTCTAATTATCTGCAATGGAGTGAGGTTTAAATATAAGAGGACCACACTATCATTACTACCAAAAGCTATAATAGATGGAAGTAAAATACTGTATTTACCAGAATCCCCCATAAAGTAAAAAGAACTTTATGGGAAGGTTTCAGAAGGGATTTAGGAAGGAACTAATGTACTTTCAGCAACCAGTCCTAGCATGCCTTGATTTTTATTTGAGATGTTTACTTAGCATTTAACGGTTGCTTTAAAGACATCTACTCTAATACTTCATTTGTGCTTTGATAAAGATATTTTTATTCAGTGGTTTATCATGCAGGCACTTGACCCCAGGCCTGATTCCTAGTACCCTATCATTTCCAAACTAATCAGCTCTGGATAATAAGGACAAAATAAAATTTTAACTTACAATCGATCCTTTCAAGCATCTGCATAGATTTTTAACTGCTTTTTTAAAAACTCTATTTTAGGGGCAAATTCTGGTATACCAGTGACGGTCTGTTCCGTTTATTTTGAGAGCTATTGTGTACGAACAAACTGGGCAAGGTTTTGCAATAAACCTAAGGTTTACAAGATATTCACTGGCCCTGCTGGAGAATCACTTCTTTTTGTATAAGCTTCAGCTGCCCAGACAAATTTAAAAATTAATTTCCACAAGCCTATTGTCTTTGCTATAACTATACGAAATTGCCTGATATATACTTGACTTTTTCATCTTGATCCTTATAATCCTGTTACTATATTATTTGAACATTTCATCCCTTTTTTTTTTCCTGAAATAGAGATGAAAATCTCCTTTGCCACAATTTTAAGTATGATTGAGAAGGGTTCACCTTCCCATTTTCAAGTGGCTTAATAATATGAAATTGTCAAAACAACATGGATCTTCAGAGACAGCATATGACTTACTGTGCTGATAACCATTTATCCTGCCTATCCATGGGTGAAAAGGAAGATGAACTCTTCAGAACAAAATAAGACTTTTCCGTAGATAAATATTTCAACTCTAGTGTAGTCACTTATTTTCCCCATAGAGAAAAACATGCCATATTTACTTTCATAGTCTCATCCCTTTTTTTTCCCTACATTTTAAAATTTTATTTCCTAATGCAACACTTTTCTTAATCAGAGGTCACTTATCTACCAATTTAAACCATCAAAGAGCCTAATTTTAAAATGGTCTCTAAGCACCAAAATAGAGGTCTTTTAGGTCCATTCATCAAAACAGTCTACAATTTTGTAAGAGCCGAACCTTTAAGCATTAACCCAGGGGCTAAATGCTTTGTACATAATTTGAGGACACAAATGATTACAAACTCCTCATGAGGGAATAGGGCGTTCCTCAGATTAATGAGACTGGTAAGAAAGCTCTGATCTCAGAGAAAAAGGAACAATTACTAGAATGTGTCCTTTGTTAGGCACTAAACTAAGAGTTTCAGATGTCCTCTAATCTAATCCTGAGCAAATAAGCAAAGATTTGAGTATAAGCATCTACAGATAAGGAAATAACAAATGAGTTGGAATTCAAAAATCCAACTCATTTGATCAGATATTTTTATCTCTACACTGTACTGAATATGGCAGTGTTAGACTAAAAGCTACAATGAACGTGGAAAATCACCTCCTTTAGTTTTCTCATCTGTAAGACTTACCTGTTGTCAGTTATCTATTGGTCCAAGATTTCATATAATGTTAAATACTGGTAATAATGATCTGAGTCATGAAGGGGAAATCATTATTAGTACCCATGTGAGACGTTAAGAAAGTATGCAGGTATTGTGCATGTTCTACAAAATTTGGAAATATCTTTGGATTTAAAGGAATAGGCTTCATTTAGCTAGAAAATGAATCTCTGTGGATTAGCTCATTCCTTCATATAATGGCAATAACATGAGCTACGATTTTATTTTATTTTTTCCACTATGAAGAAGGGAAAGGAAGGAGGAAAACGTTTACTATGTGGCTTCCTTTTTTCCTTGTTGTAGGAATTTTCATAAAACATACGTAACAAAATACAGATACTAATAATGACAGATTCTGAACTGAATTTATTTTTAAATCCTTAATCGTTTTGCGCTATTCAAAACTTTGCTCTTCTCCACCCTTTCAAATGTTTATTAAATGCTCACTCTGTTCATGACACTGTGAAGGACATGCAAAGATGAATAAGAGTAGCTAGCATATTAAATATGTATCATATCTTAAGGAGTGACAGAATAGCCAGTGGTCATGTTTCAAATGAAATGAATGCTTATATTATACATAAACAGTTTTACATCCTGTTTTGTGAAATGAGTTTGAAATTATATGCAGATTACACAACTGATTTCACTAAAATATTATATCCATCCAACAGTTATAATGGGAGGATGACTCTTTACAGCTTATTAACCAGACATGTTCATTAATATTCCAATATTGCTTCTTATCATAAGGTCCACAAACTCCAACAGAGTTTTATGCAATGTGCTCATACAGTTGCATCATTTTATGCTGACAAGACAGTGGATCAAATGTCAGACATAATATAGTGCACACATGACTAACAGATGGTAGGGTCTTCTATAACCAAGCTTCCTTCTTTAAAATGAGGACCAGTTGTCATATGTAGACATGCATTCAAGTGTGTGCTCTATGAACTTCAAATAGGAGCGAAGAGGACAAAGCAAAGAGATCAAGGAATGGGTTCCTTATGGCAGTAGCTACTTAGGTGAACATTTATCAGTTGATTTTTCAGAACAATGATTATCTGAAGTTTAAATATATTTTTTTAAATGCCCAATTAATATTTTATGATTTTATGTTTACTGCAATGTAAAGAATATATATGCAGTTATTAACTTATTTTAAAATGCTGCCTTGTGAAAACTAGTGATTTCAAGGCCATAGCAGAAACATTTAAACAGCTTTAACTCTCTGGCATAAATGTTTAGGAGACATAGGATCATCTGTTACAGTGATAACAGAGGTTTGTGACAACCTACCGTGTTTTGATGAAATTTATGAATCCAACAACCCTCTACAATACAAAGATAATTATTTTACAAAGATAACCATTTCTTTAGACCAAAGGCCCAGAAAGTGAAGCCATGGCAATATTTAGAACTTTCCCAATAATCACAAAGAGATTATTAATTCCATGTTGATTTTCAAATTCAGTTCCCATGTAACTGGTATGGAATAGGTCTATGGTTCTAATAGATTTATCCCAATGTTTCATACCTCTTTATGTCAAGTTTTTAAACATAATAGCTTTAAGTGCAGAGCTTTTTATTTAAGGAGTATAGCTTGTTTAGTATTGCTTCCAAGTGATGTTAGTAACTGCCCAGGCATTAATGAAGCATTTGTATTATATAACCAAGCTGCACTCTTTTGTGCAATCTGAACATGGGGATGGAAGCCATTAGAAGAGAATTATCAGAGTAGGTAAGAGAATGGACTAAACTAAACAGAACTAAAAATGGTGGCAAACAGCCAAAACCCAAGTTCTCATTTCACTGTTAAAAAATAATCACTACAACATACTGAGCGATATGCTTTTCCTGACATTGAATTAGCCTCTTTCCTTCTGAATCTTTTATAACTGAGAGGGAGTGATGGTTAAGAATGCAGACTTTGGAGGATAAAAGAAGGAAGACCAAACCCTGGCCAACTCCTTACTAGTCATGTGATCTCGGTAACTTATTTAAACTCACTCAGAGCCTCACATTCCTCATCTGTAGAATCAGGTTAATTCTTTATCACAGGGTTATTTTTCATTAACCAAATAAAATGTAAAAATTCTTCAAAAGCACTTTATGACTTGCCACTAGAGATAATCACAACAAACTTCAAGAAAATGTTCATGTTATTTTGGTGGTTCATGTTATTCATTGAATACCAATGAGGTGGTATCTATCGAATACATGAAGTTGGAATCTCTTTATCCTCTTTGTCTTTGTATCCCCAGGAACTAGCATAAAACCTAATACAAAATGCATTAGTGTTTAATGATGGCAGTTATGATATCCATAAATATATTCACATCATATCCATTGCCAAATCTATTGCCTATACTTCCAAAATAGCGATTCTGTTCCCTTCTCTTCTCTACCACCTGCACTCTTGTCCAAAGATTACTGCAGTCTTCTCCTAACTGAGGAAACAGTATCTACTCTGGCTTTCCTACAGTCTTTATTTCTTTATTTTCAAGGTAGAGTGATCGCTTAAAGTGTAAATGGATCTTACTACACTTCAAAGACTTCCACTACTCCTAAGAAAAATACCAAGTCCCTAACCAGGTCTGCAAAGATCTCTGTGGTCTGGCTCAAACCCACCAATCCCAATCCTGTCTTATTTCAAACTACCTTCCTTCCAACTCATTCTCCCTTTTCCAGTCACACTGGTTTTCTTTCAATCCCTCATATACCGGGGGTGCCCAAAAATGTATACAAGTGGTCACTTTGGTCAACAATGCTCAAGCATAATGCTCAAGCATTGCTTCGCCATAATCAGAAGTGTCTGGATGCTGATGGTGACCACTTTGAGCACCTCTTGTAATTGCAGAAGTCAAATGTGACTTGTATGCATCTTTTCTTATTGGTATATATTGAGTATTACAGTTTTAACATAGTTTTCCTTTCTTAAAATGTGTATACATTTTTTTGACGCCCTCTGTATTTGAAACTCTCTTCTTTTGCTATCATTTTGCCAGCCAACCTCCGCCCAGGTGCTGTGTATCCCCTCCTCACCCTTCACACCTCAGTTTGTTATGTTCCCAGCAGAACCTTCCCTGACCTGACTCTAATTCCCTACAGACCCATCAATTTATATTTCTTTCTGTTCTAATTAATTGAATATCTGTGTATCTTCCAAACCAAAGTATAGGCTCCACAAGGGGAAGTATTTGTTTTTGTTCCCCTGGTACCTTGAGTATCTAAAATTTTGTTGAATGAGTGATTATTATAAACATTAATATTCTTGAGAGACCATTCAAGATCCATCTCTGTGATACCCTGAAAAGATTTTGACAGACACTGTATAGTAAGAGAATAGGTGCAGAGTACTTACTGACATATAAAGACAAAATAAAGAAAATGCAAGGGCAATTGGAAAGCGATGCAAAACTTACTATTCTTCCAAGTTTGAAAAATGTATTTTCTCAGACTTAGAACCTCATGTCTTTCAAGTAGCAAGCAAATGCTAATTTCATAGCAGGCAACCTTTTCTTGCAGGACCAAAGACTATGAGGAAGCTTTGCAGGAAAAATTGAAGTACAGCATAATACTGCATACTTCCATGAAATACAACCATTTATGTATCTATAGCGCTTTTAAAGCTTAATCAGAATATTTTTAGTACAAGTTCTAAACTCTTATCAAATGAATGTCACACCATCTGCAATGAATGCCTGAGTGGCAAGAAGCTGTGCTACAATTTACTTTAAAAAGAAAAAATTCACTTAAGGGAACCAGAACTGGGTTTCACTGCCCCTTCATTAGATGGCAATATTAAGCTGAATGGGAAGGTCAGTGATAAATTTTCTACGTACAAGCTTAGAATTATAAATTAGTTGTGATACACTTATTAATTGCAAGCATGTTTGGGAAGCGAGAAACTAGAATTTCGTGCTAAAATCTTACTGTCTTAAAAATGTGAAGAAAAAAACGTGAAGAGGTTGCAGAGACCTGATTAATATTAACAGTAGAAAATGCAGCTATAGACATAAGGACACCATCTTTTGCTGGGTTGTAAAGAAGTTAAGCAAGGTGACATGGAATAAAACACCCTCGATCAATTCCTGCCTGGGCATCTCTGGCAGTCTTAGCCTTCAGTAGTTCTCTATTACGCAGGCGCACTAACACAGATTTACCTCTCCTGTAAAGATAAACCTTGGGTAAAGCAGGGCCCCAGGGAGTCTGGACCAGAGCAAAGAGATGACACTTTGGACCCTGGAAACCTGACGGAGTCTTTATTACATTTTCTCCTGCTGCCCCGTAGCCAAGTTATAGGAGCGGCTCACCTGGGTAGAAACCGCAGCCGCCGAGGCTGCAGGAGGCAACCGGGGGTCCCCGAGGCTCTGCAGAGCGCTTCCCCGCACCTCCATCACCGCCTGGCCGGGGCACACCTCCGCCCGAATTTTCTCTCCATTTAGAGTACAACCTGGTCCTTCCACCATCTCCCAGGCCTGGAGCCCACTAGTTTCGGGCTCTAAGGAGAAAATTGCTGTGCAATTAAACCTCTGCGCGGGCACATGACTCCGCAGAAAGGAAGTTCAAATCTCCCGCGCCTCCAGCCCCGCCCTGGCCCCGCCTGGCCCCGCCTGGCCCCGCCCTGGCCCCGCCCTGGCCCCGCCCACTTCCCTCCTCGTCAGCCCCTTCGCGGGGGCGGATCGGGCCCCCGCTGCGCAAGTGCAGTGTCTCACGCCTCAGGTTCGGGATTTGGGGATTACAATGGTCCGACGTACCGGAGCCGGGTGACTGGAGCCCTTGCAACCTGGCTAAACTGTAAAGTCAGATTGGGGCCTCAGAAACTCCAGCTTTATTTCCTTTGCTTTGAGGTTTTGCCCTTGTCCTTGAGCTACTCAGTACACGCACGTTTTGTGACCTTGTCCTTTTTCTGTCTTAAAATCCAAGGTTGTCGCAGACAGTCTGGCAGGCCTCTGGTTTTTTCCTGCCCTGTTTGGTGGGAGGAGAGGGCACTCAGGAGGATTTTCAGAACAAGCAGCTTTTATTTTTTTCTCCTGCAGGTTTAGCATGCCTTAGAAAATGTGGCTTTATATGCCAACTATTGTTTAGTGTCCACATTAAAAACCCCTTCATTTTTAGATAGTTAAGTGAGTCCTACCCCAATTCAAGCAACCATTCTGTTAGGAGATGACTCAAGATGAAAGCTATTTGAAATAGCTTTGTGAAAGGCAGGGCTCTGTATAAATATGAGGGAAATGCATAGCTTTTCAAATTTTCACAAAGATGTTTACATATAAATACATGAAGCTAATGACTCCATACAAGTTTGTAAAAAATGAAAAATCCATTCCTTTTTTAAAATTAAAATATAGCACATTAAACAGAATGCCAATTTATAAGTGATTAAGTATATCATAGTGCTGTAAACCAGAAGACTATATATATACACACACACACACACACACACTAGGGATTTTAATTAGAATATACTAAAGACAAATTAAAAAATGTGAAAACTACTAAATCTTTCTCTTTGTAGTGAGAGATTAGTGGTTAAAAGTTAGCTGAATCAGGTTCAGGATTCTCTGTATTTTACTCCCTTGTTTAATTGTTATTTACTCTTCTAGGTCAAGTTACTAAATAATCAAGAAAGAATCCTTCCAACAACCCAAATTCAGTCATAATCTCTGCCCTTTGATGGAAGAAAGCTTTCTACGCCTTATTCACTTCTACCTTTTTATTTATAACTTTTTGCTACCTGATGAATTATCTTATTTGTTATTTCAAAGTTTCTGCAGGTCAGGATCTTGGTCTGACTGGGTGGTTCTGGCTCAGCGTTTCTCAAACAATTTCCGTCAAGATGTTGGCCAAGGCTGCAGTCATCTAAAGGCTTGATTGTAGCAAGAAGATCCACTTCTGAGATGGCTCACTTGCATAGCTGTTGGCAGGAGACCTGGGTTTCTCATCTGTGAGTCTCTCCGTAAGTTGCTTGGCTGTTGTCACGACATGGCTGCTGACTTTTTCCACAATGTGTGATCCAAGAGAGAAGACAAGGAGAAAGCTGTAATGCCCTTTATTACCTGGTTTCTGAAGTGACATACCCTCATCTTCACTACTTCCATTCACTAGAATTCAGTCATTCATTACAACCCAAAAAGGGATAGGGGTGGGAAATTAAGCTTTATCTCTTGAAGAGAGGAGTGTCATATAATTTGTGAACGAATTTTAAAACTATCACAATCTTCCATTAGTCTGATTTGATTTATCATGGACTTCTCATTTCATTTCAAGCAGTAGTGCGCCATAATCAGAAGTGTCTGGACGCTGGTGGTCACCACTTTGAGCATCTCTTGTATTGCAGAAGTCAAACATGACTTGTATTCATCTTTTGTTAGCGGTATATATCGAGTATCACAATTTTAATATCGTTTTCCATTCTTAAATGTGTATACATTTTTTTGGCACCCTCTGTATAATCTTTAAGTAGAATAAGGTTTATCATCCCCCAGAGTGCTGAGTAAGAGTTGAAGAGTGACACCAAAGACATTAAGTGACTTCACTGATGTGCCTGCCAGGCCAAGCCAGATTTTGTTTATATGGTACTAGCCTCTGAGACTTTTGATACTTTTCTTTGTTATCCTTCCTTGCATCCAATTAAGAGCAAAATCACATGCATTGTCTCTCTGCAGTATTTATAAAAAGAGTTGCCTCACATACAAGGCAACAAACCTACCTTGGGGCAGGCAGACTCTTGGTACTTTTGAACTATGCTTACACCAAAAAACAAAAATTGCACTTTTTTTTAACCTCCTCTTCATTCCAGTTCCTTGAAACGTTCCCAACCTTTTTGTCCTAATTGAATCCTCTAGGAAACCTTCCATATACAATCATAATCTTCTGAAGTTGGTTCTTTCATAGAATTTACAAAACCTATCTTGCATTAGAATTAATTGATTCATCCTGGTCTCCTACTAGACTAGACTCTCATTCCTTGAAGACAGAAAAGTGAGTGTTCTGCTTATCTTTATACTTCCGTGGCTTTGCACATAATAGATATTCAACAAATATTTGTTGAATTATGATTATTAACTTAAGATTTAAAAAATTGGACCTTTCTGTTACTTCTCATATCTTTATTATAATTTTTATGAATTGAGATCTTATGTTTTCAGAAGTCCCTTCTAAAATAAAAATAAATGTTAACAAAAATAAGTAATATATTAAATTACCCTGTGACATACTTTCTGTGTTAGATCAATAAGCCAGTAATTTTGATGTATTCCTGAGGACTTCAGAGCAACTATATGTGCAGTCATTTGTGTATATTAATCTATATGTATTTGTCTTTACAATAACTCTGTAGTCAGAATAGATAATATCATTAGTATTTTATAGATGAAGACACTGAAATTCAGACTAGTTATTTTCCACGATGACATGTAGGGATCAACAAAGACACACAGAATTTGCAATTGAAATTTTCTGACTCCTAGATCAGTATTCTTTTCACTGGCAACACAGGTGACTGTAGATGAACTAAAAATGTCTAAATCATTGGAAAAGATAACTTTCTTCAGGTCCTCAACTAGCCAATATATATAGCATATAGGTACATAACACTAGTGGGAAAAGTGTTGAAAGGGGTAAGAAATTGCCAAAAGGAGATGGGTGGGAGCTGAAACTAAACATTAATTTTACTACCAAAGATTTTCATTAATAAAAACATACTTAATTTTTGCTCTGTGTGAGGCACTCAGCCAAGCTCTGTGGTATAAAGGGACAGAGAGGAACCTTTGCACATACAAAATCACAACGTTGTTAGAGATACTGACATTTAAAAATGTAATAAAAGAAAAAGATCTCATGCTGTGCACAAAAAAAAAGGATATAGATACTATAAGAATTTGTTGAAGGAACACCTCACTCAGAAGCCATATAGTCTGGGACATGTTCAGAGAAAACATGGGATCTGAGCAGATCCTCTAAATGAAGGCCCTAGATAAGTAGAAAGGTCAATTAAGGGTAAGCAAGAGAAATACAGGAAAATGCGTGATGTATTTGAGCACGGTGATTTAAGCAGAAGTGTCAGGCAGGGGAGCAGTAGTGGATAACATTGAAAAGATTCTTTGGGGAATTCCTATGGAAGAGTAGATTTCATTTTCCTGGGACAATAGGCAGCCAATGAAACTTTTGAGCAGGTGTAGGGACCTCAAGTCTCATAATTCATGATACTTATTTACTAAAACTGAAATGCAGAACTTCATTCAAACTGCGGAGAGGAGTCTCCCTCTGTAGTTTGGATCCCTTCAGAAATAGATGTATCACAGTTGCTCACAGTAGGTAGGTAGAGTTTCTTACACAATGCTGAGTTCGTAACACTTTGAAGAAACATAGGGGTGCATAAATTTTTTCGAATTAGAGTTTTGGAATCTAAAGAAAAGAATGAATGCATGAACTAATCAGAAACAGTCTCAGAGACAGGAAAAACAGGGTTGCTAAAAGGAGTGGGGGGGTGAGCATAAGGGGGAAGGTGAGGGGATTAGAAAGCACAATCTGTAACTATAGGATTGCCATGGGGATATGAAAGACAGTTTGGGGAATGTAATCAATATTGTAAAGATTTTGTAGGTTATCCGATGGACACTTGTCTCATTAGGGAGACCAGCTCAGGGATGATGTAGATGCCTGATCACTGCACTGTACACCTGAAGCTGAACAATAATGAATGTCAACTACAAGTTTATATATATATATATATAAACTATATATATATATGTATATGTATGTGTATATATATATATATATATATATATATATATATATGTATATATATATGTGTGTGTGTGTGCTTACAAGAAGTGGAGTACAGCATTAGGAATAGAGACAGTGGAAATGTAATGGCTGTATGATGTCAGAGGGGTAGTAGATGGGGGGAGGGGGTTATCACTGCGTGACAGATATAAATGATAAATGTTTAACTTACATTGTTTTGTACACCTGAAACTAATAAAAGATGTCAAAAAAAAAAATAACACTGCAGAGTCTTTAGTTCAAAATTTCTCTGCTTTTTCTAGTGTTAATTGAGAATTTCTGTGTGCCAGCCAGTGTTCAAAGTTTTGCAAATACAAACTCTTCAATCCTCACAATAATTCTCTGACATTAGTACTATTCTTATCTTCAGTTTACAAATGAGGGAACTGGGGCACAGAGAGGTTAGGTAATTTGCTCAAGGTCACAGAGTTGGGATTTAATCAGGCATGCTATGGTCTTAGCCAAATATTTTCAGCAACATTAATTATATTACACTGGCCCGCAATCAAATATTTTGAGCAATGATTTAAGAAATGTTGGTTTAGAGGAAAAGCAACCTTTCAGTCAGACATATGTGGGAATTAATCTAAAAACCTTATTTTAGCATATTAAGTTTTGACATATTTTGGATGATGAAAGTTTGTTTTTATCCTTCCTATAAGGTCTGTGGGCAGATTTTTAGCTGGAATGATAAAAATGTAGCATGGGGGAAATTTCTTCAATTTCTGTGTTTTACATAAATTACCTGAATATATTTAACAAGTAGAGAACATCCATTGTCTCTGAACGTCCTCTTAATTTGAGCTCTGGGTAGAGGAAACAGTCATTAGAGAACGTTAAGTGCAGGTGTTTTCGGTGGTGTTTACTAAAGAGTCTCCAGTTTCTGCCCATTAAGAGAAACTTTTAACACTAGACTACCAGAAGAATAATAAAATGCACAGCAACAGAAACCATTTTGACATTTTTATTGTTTGAAGCATATACCAAATGTTGGGACTTTGCAAAGCAGTGTAATTTGTTCCATTGTGAAGGCTGGAAGTGCCAGGTGACAGTTTTCTGCCTGCAATGTCAAAATCTTAAATTGCAGCATAAACCATAACCTCCTAGGTGATACACAATCGCTCTGACATTTCTAGCCTTTTCGGAGTGCTGTAAAATCTAGGATTGTGATGTTTTAATTCTAGCTGTGTGTTGCCAAATCCTCTGTGGAAGGAAGTTTTCTAATTTATTTTTAATGTAAGCATATTAAGTAACTAAAGTTAGCTTCTGAATATGAACTTAATTCAGGGGAAAATAATGAACTAAATAGTTATTAGGCATTCACAAAAGACCCAAAATAATCTCCTTGTGAGGGGTTCTCTCTATAAGAGCATGGGAGAATTAGTTTATTTTCTAGCAAGTTTTTTTGTTGTTGTTAATTAGTTTGTTAATATCTTGGAGCAACTTTTTTTTCATCAGTCTCATTCAAGTTTAGGCATAAAATCCAACATTCATTCATCTATTCAAAAAACAATTTAAGCAACTTATATGTTGCAGAAAGAGTGCTAGATCCATCGATACAGATAAAAGAAATAAAATAGCTCACAGGTTAGTGCAGTGAAAAGAGATAAAACCAGCACTCTGATAGAGGAAAGTTTCACTGTGCTCTGAGCAGACCTAGGGAGAGGACCTGGGTTACCAGACATCTCAGCTAAATTTTGAGGAGAAGTAAGTGAAAGTTCATCCCATGAAGAATAGGAGACTTTCTAGCAGATCAAAAAATACAAAGCGAGGAGGTTTGAGAGAACTCCATATTCTGGGGAACTACAAGAATATCTGGAGAACAAGAGGCTAGGAAGTGAGGACAGATGGGGCCAAGAGAAATAGGCAAAGCCAGGTTATGTAAAATCTAAGATGATATGCTAAGAAATGTGGATATTATATTGAAAGTAGTGGGGGAACAAAGGATTGTGTGCAGGAGAGTCACATGATTAAATTTGCTTTATTACATGATCATCAGAACAGTGTGAAGCAGTTGTCAACCAGGGTGATTTTGGACACAAGTAGGTGAAAGTGGGTGTAACTGGCATCTAATGGGCAGAGGGGGCAGGGATGCTACTAAATAGCTTACCATGTACAGGACATGCAACCACAACAGAAAATTGTCCAGATGAAAGTGTCAATAGTGCTAATGTTGAAAAACCCAGCTGAATAATGCACCCCTCCTCCCAAAAAATACCATCACACTCATCCCTGGAATTCGTGAGTATATTGCCTTACATGGCAAAAGGGACATTGCAGATGTGATTAAGTCAAAGATCGCTAGGTGAGGATTTTTATCCTGGACTATCTGGGTGGGCCCAATGTAGTCACAAATGTCCTGAAAAGAGGGAGGCAGGAGGGCTAGAAACAGAGAGGGTGGTACAAGGACAGAAGCAGAGTCAAGGAAAGAGGTGTAATGAAGCTAAGCTGATGCCTTGGAAGACTGAAGAAGGAGCCATGAGCCAAGGAATGTAGGCGGCCCCTAGAAACTAGTGGGAGTGAGGAAACAGATGGTCCCCTTAGAGCTCCTGCTCTAAGGAGCCAGCCCTGCGCACATCTTGACTTCGGCCAGTAAGCCTGATTTTGGACTTTGACCTCCAGAAGATTAGAGAATAAATTTGTGTCATTTAAAGCCACTAAATGTGTGGTAATTTGTTACAGCAGCAATAGGAAACTAACATGTCTGTTTTGGAGGATGGGATAGATGGGAAGCAAATCTTGAGACAAAATGAACAGTAAAGGTTGTCAATATTCCCAGGCACTTATCTGATCATTGGAGATACAACAATGATCAAGACAGAAAAAAAAAAAAAAAAAATCCTGTTTGCTTGAAATTTATAACCTAGTGATTAGTATGAGTTCTTGTTATGTTCCAGAACATAATCCTATGCATATAATGCTAATTTCCTTTCCCAGTCCATCATACCTCAGCTAACTTTTTCTCTCTTTTTTAATGATTTATTTTTTTAATAGTTAGACATTTATCATTTATATCCCTCACACAGTGACAACCCCCTCCCCCCATCCACTACCCCTCTGACATCACACATAGCCATTAAATTTCCACTGTCTCTATTCCTAATGCTGTACTCTGCTTTTTGTAACCATATATATATATATATATATATATATATATATATATATATATATCTCAAATTGTAGTTGACATTGATTATTGTTCAGCTTCAGGTGTACAGTGCAGTGATCAGGCATCTACATCATCCCTGAGGTGGTCTCCCTAACGAGATAAGTGTCCACTAACTTTTTCTCTTGAATAGAAGTTTTACTTTTGATTTATTCAAATTTATCAGTATTTTACATTATGATTTATACCCCCCCAATCCAAGTTCATCTCAATGTCATAAAAATATCTCTCTACATTTTTTTTCTATTAACTTTATTAGTTTGGGTTGAGATTTTGAGTGGCATCTTATCACCTATTCTATTTTTAGTTGTTTACTGTGTAAGACGCTGGCTCCAATATGAAATGTGCACGCCTGATTTGGGAAGAGAAAAAAATATTAGCACTTTCACATATGCTTTTTATTTTATTTCAACATTTTTATTTTTAAGTACATAGCATCTAGTGTATTAATTCAGTAGTTCTGTAATAAGAAGAATAGCTAATTTTTATGAGACACCAAATTTGTGCTTTCCAAGTATTAATTGACTTAAACCTCACAATATCCTAAGTGGTAAGTATCATCATCTTCATCTTCATTTTACAGATAAGAACCATGAGGCAGAAAGTGGTTATGTAACTAGCCTATAACAGAACCAAGATTTGGACCCCAGGTAATCTTTCACTATGTTGCATGCAACGTACATAATTGCAGTTTTTAAATAAATATTGAGGTAATACTAGGCTGATTAAATGAGCTGGCTTGCTTTTTCATGATAAGGATTATATGTGTTTTAAAGTTTTATGTATCAACTTTCAGAGGAACCAATATTTTAAGACTAGTAGTGTAGAAAAATGCTATTAATCTTCAAAGTTTATCTTGTATCTGGCAATTTCACGTAATGGTTTTATTAGGTACACTGATTTATACTAATTTGTCATTCTCTTGGGTTTTCTATGTAGATAATCTTATCATTTACAAATAATGATAGTTTTATCTCTTCTTTCCCGATTCTTATCATTGCTAATTATTTTCCTTTTCTTACTATGTTCATTAGGGCATTCAGTACTGTATTGAATAGTAATGGTAATTAAAAAAAAAGATATCCTTGTCTTCTTGAGTTCAAAAAATGTTGTTTTCAACTTCCAGGATCATTTATTTTTCCTGGAATCTGGATATAATTAACTGTAGCAAGACAGTGCTCAATACGATTTAAGCCTCATTTTAGGTTCTTTGAGCTACCTCACTATTTGTAAATGTGAAAATTCACATTCCAATAACTGAAAAACTAAAATTTGACATACAAACAAATTTACTCAATATTGATGTAACTATACAAAATTTTATATGAAATATGTGGACTGTTACAGAATTTGGCCTTTGTAAACTAGCTTACACATCAACAAAGTTACTCTGCTGATCTGTCCTAACCCTATGAAGCGTTTCACCAACAGACTTCCTCTCACAGCTTTTTACTATGTAAATGGGTAATTCCTCCCCTAAAGACAAGGTGAAAAAAAACAAAGTTCCTACCCAGAAAAAATGTTAACCCCAAATTACGAAATTCTAGTTTCAGCAGATGTAACACCAGAAATAGGTGATGGGCAACAATTTAAGTTTCTTATAAGTAGTGCTATGGGAAGTTCCAGTGTTGACCAAAAGAACACAAAGGCTTCTCATTAAATTTTGTTTCAATGAGTCTCAAAATTCTGTGACAGAGTTTTGGTCAAGTTGTTTCCATTAAAAAGTACTGATTTTGAAAACTAATAACTTAAAAACTGCCACACAAAAAAACCAAATGGTCCAAAAAAAATTCTCCTTTCCTTCTGAAAGTTTTACAATGCATTGTAATCATTAACCAGTCTTTTACTATTAAACTTACATGGCCAATTGAGACAAACAGTTCTGAGACCATTCTTCCCCCACTGATTAAAACTGGGGTGGCAGGTATTGGGGATTCATTTAGCTTCCTGAGCTTTCTGCGCAGACTTGGTGACCTTGCCAGCTCCAGCTGCCTTCTTGTCCACTGCTTTGATGACACCCCCAGCAACTCTCTGTCTCATGTCACAAAAGCAAAACAGCCCAGAGGAGGATAGAGAAACTCTCAACACACACACCATATTAACAATGGAACCATATTAACAATGACAGCATCACCAGATTTCACAAACTTTGGGCCATCTTCCAGCTTTTTCCCAGAATGACAATCAATCTTCTTCAGCTCAGCAAATTTGCAAGCCATGTGAGCTGTGTGACATCCAGTACAGGTGCCTATCTAGCACTGCTTTGGCCTGGATGATTCAAGATAAGCACCTGAGCTGTGAAGCCAAATGCTTCCATTGGTGAGTCACTTTTGCTGTCACCAGCCACACTGCCATGATGAACATCTCTGACACACACATTCTTGACATTGAAGCCCACACTGTCCCCAGGAAGAGCTTCACTCAAAGCTTCACTGTCGTGCAGGGCGTCAGGCAGGGTCTCAGCTCCCGCTCCCCACATAAGAACGCAGGATATGGTGAGGTCAAAAAGGAGCACCCACGGAGCCATAGATAGGGGAGTCATACCACTATAGCCTTGCTGGCGCTGGGTTGGAGACACAGGAAGCAGGAGCCACAGAATCCGCAATCCACACTCCGCAAGCTGCTGTCCACTTCTCTCTGCCAACCAACCTCACTTGCTAGCTGCAATCCGCACTTGCTAGCTCAGCCACCATCTTCTTGCTAGCCCCCATTTGCTGCTAGTGTAGTCTCAGCAGTTATATTAGTGGACAATGGCTCACTGGTTGCAGTTGATGGCCATCCAATCACAGTTGATTGCCATTTACTACCTGAGCCAGCACCTTTCCACGTGAGCCCGAGAACCTGGAAACTGCACTCCTGGCTCTGTCCCCATATTCATGGTGCATTTCAACAGACTTTACTTCAGTTGTAACATTGACTGGAGCAAAAGTGACCACCTTGTTTGGTTTGAGAACACCAGTCTTCACTGGGCCCACAGGGACAGTACCAATACCACTTATTTTGTACACATTCTGGAGGGGAGAATGCAAAGGCTTGCCAGTTGGCTGAGCTGGTGGCAGGGTACAATCCAGAACATGATTCCACTAGCATTGCCATCTTTATGGTGACTTCCCATCCCTTGAATCAAGGCATGTTAGCACCTGACTCCAGCATGTTGTCACCATGCCAACCAGAATTTGGCACAAATGCTACTGTGTCAGGGTCGTAGCCAGTTTTTTTAGTGTATGTGATGATGTCCTTAACAATTTCTTCGTATCTCTTCTGGATGTAAAGCAGCTCAGTGGATCCATTTTGTTAACTCAGCAAATAGTTGTTTCACACCCAGTGTGCAAGCCAGAAGGGCATGCTCACAGGTCTGCCCATTCCTAGAGACACCTGCTTCAAATTCACCAGCACCAGCAACAACAATCAGGACAGCACAGTCAGCCTGAGAGGTGCCTATAATCGTATATTTGATAAATTCTGTGTCCTGGGGCATCAACGATGGTCTCATAATACTTACTGGTCTCGAATTTCCACAGGGAGATATAAACTGTAAACCCACGCTCACATTCAGCTTTCAGTTTATCCAAGACCCAGGCAGACTTGAAGGAGCCCTTTCTCATCTCAGCAGCCTCCTCCTCAAATTTTTCGATGGTTCTTTTGTCAATCCCACATTTGTAAATCGGATGACCAGCAGTGTTAGACTTGCTGGGATCTACATGTCCAGTGATGACGATGTTGACGTGAGTCTTTTCCTTTCCCATTTTGGTTTAGATTTAGTGGTGTTTTTCACTAACTTTTTGTTCTGGCGGCAAACCTGTTGCAAAGAAGCCAAAATTTCTTTAGTAAGCACTATCTAGCAGTCTCTTTTAAGTAAATACTTTTTATTAAGTTAAAGACACCATATTTATTCCCAGTTTTCTTAGTGTTTCTTTTGTTTTATCCTTAAATAAGTATAAAACGAATTAAATGTTTTTTCTCTATATATTAAAATTTATTTTTTTTTAGTCCACAATTAGGATGAATTGCATTGATAAAGTTTTGATCAGTAAACCATTGTAGAATTCCTGAGATAATCCTTACCAATTCACACAGTATTCTTAATAGATTTTGAATTTGTTTGGCTAATATTTTATTTATGAATCGTATTTTCTTACCTGTGTTCAGAACTAGCCTAAGGCTATTTATATTCCTTTTTTCTTTTATATTGCCCTTATCCAATTTTAATGTCAAGATATTAAGCTCATAAAATGACTTGTGCAGTCTTTGTTTTTTCTGTAAAAGATTTTAAAAGGTAAAATTGTCTGCCTTTAAAAGTTTTATTTATCAATCTCTATTTTGACTAACTGAAGTATTTAGTGAGGAAGAACAGGAGAGATATCAAAGCTATGTTGTGGCATTTTCTAGAGGAAGCTGAATTAATCAGTTAAATCTTTTCAGTAATTAATCATAAGATAAGTGAGCTTTAAAGCTTCACAGCAGAACTTAGGAATTTGGCAATTTTGGAAACGATTAAGAATACTAGCATTTTCGCATATTTACTTCATACGGTGTTGTCATTTTGGTTGCCAACCAGTTTTGAAGACAATTCCCCCCGTAATTCCTGCCAGATGATTAATGAAATGAATAAAAATAACTATGTCAACATGAACTATATTTTATTGGGCAAATTGAAAGACAAAAAGGAATCAGGTCTCAGAAGGCAATTACTATAAACATTATTTTCTAATAGGGACCACATTATTTTTCCAGTGCAAAGATACATCAAGGTAATCATTCTTCAAAAATGCAGAATTCCCATTTGAGGCAAAGGGACAATTATTAACTGCCTTGATCAGATCCAAATGTGGGGGGAGGGTTTCATGAGGAGCTCCCCTTTAAGAAATAAAAGCTAAGAACAGAAATCTTAATAGCTGCCAGCTATCATCTCAGGCAGGGACTTAGTAAATTTCAAGCAAGAGGTTTGAAACTATAAGAGGTTTGAAATTTTTTTACTAGCAGAGTCATTGTTATTTTTAATGATTGCCGGTTTCACATATTGAGTAACTGGAAAATTCTTATGACAGTCACAGGCTATATGCTTGTTTTCAGGGGCAGCAAGGCATTTGGAGAAAAGGAAGCTGTTATAGAGTGATAGGTGGCAGGTGACAAGAAGAGCAGAGACTAAGCCAATTCCTTCTGGTCACTACAAAGAAGAAAAAGAGCCCACAGGACAGGCCTTGAGCCTGAGAAAGGAGCTGGAGTTTAAAACAGAATGTATGACTTATGTCATTATGCCATATTATCTACTTTGTGGACATTTCCAAGCTCAGCTTGGTTGTGTCCAGGCATGATTTGAAGTAAGGAAACACCGAAATTGATAGCTGTGAAATGACAGCACAGATGGATCGTGGTAGCATGAAGCAATGAAAGGTGTACAAAGTTTAAGCAAAAATACTCAATCCTGAGCTTGACAGACCATATAGGGGCAGGTTATATCATTAACTAAAAGTCAGAAATAAATATAGTGAGCTTGTTTAAGACAGTTGGGCACGTTCTGGCCTTCTCAATCACATTTACATCCTTGGGAAATAACTTGTCATCTCTATGTGTATCCATCTCTATGTAATAGACCAAGTAGAAATGTGGGAGGTAATTGAGTCCAATCTATTGTATGTAATGTCTTAATGAGAACACAATGGTTATAATACATTAAAACAGATTTACGAACAGAACAGAAGGGTCCATTTCAGCAGCCAAACACAAGATCATTTCTTGCGTAAACTTTTAGCACATTTTAATCAGCTACTGAAGTCAACAGAAAATCTCAGTCTTATATAATTTGTAGATGTCTTCAAACCTATTAATTAAAACAAGCACAATATTTTGATATTGTTCATTTTATGCGGATAGGGTTCAGAGTTTATCTTTTAAGTCACAAGAAGGATTCTTTGGTATTTCTGATCTAATTATTATTGACTTAGACTCAGTTTGAACTGGTGATTAAGCCACAATACATTCTATTTTCCATTATTAATCTCTTGGACTTGAAAGGTTTATCAGACCCAAAACTATTAAAAGTTTAAATTTTTGGACTTTTTGCTCACTTGCTAAATAGTGAAACCTGGGTTGTTTTTTGTTTTTTGTTCTTTTCCACTTGTGAAGCAATTGGAAAATGCTAAGAGGTGTGTGTGTGTGTGTGTGTGTGTGTGTGTGTATGTGTGTGTGTGCGCACCCATGCTCTCATGCACTCACATGTATATGCACATGTACACATTCGATAGTCTTTCAGGGACAAGCACTCACCTTTATAAAAGATTCTAATTTAGATTAGCAAAGCTGAGAAACACTGTATCCTATTCACATGTTGACTCAGCTAGGGCATCCAGAGCCATATCCTAGGTGCCGACTAGAATTGCCATCGATTTTAGATGTGGAAGTTTGCTTCAGTAGATGTTTCTGTGACAGCCTGATTATAATTAGTTTTGATTAATATTTCAGCACATGTATGTTAGAACTTGCTTCTGAGTTGGAGTGCTAATGTGAAGGGGATTAGCACTGCACATTGGGAACGTAACCCCCCCCCCCCAAAAAAAAAGGGGTAAGCATGACTTCAGCTCAGAAAAAGCCAAGGCAGATACAGAAACACATTGGCAGAGATTCTACATACAAAAATAATTTTGTACAAATTCCTCCTTGTAATGTCTTTCAAACTGTGTAGGAAGTTGAATTGTTTTACAAAAAGGCAGTCAACAATTTTCCTCAGTAATGCCTGGGCTGAGTGCTTCATTTTAGTAAAAGTAGTGATATTTCAGAGAGAAAAACACTACTTGGAGGACTTCTGATCACGAAAATGGTGCATAATGGGGGAAAGTCCACACTGAGTTTTTTACATGATAACATAGAACATTTTAAAGCTTATGCTTTATAGAAACTATGCTAGAAGTGTAGAAAATGTGAAAGTGTAACTCTCAGGCAGAATTTGGATTTGGCTTTTGATAGAGTTGTGAATTTCTTAAGACTATCTCTTTTGGTATTAATTAGGGATTACGTTCAGCTACATACAACAGAAACACAATTATGGTGGCTTAACCAAATAGGGGTTTCTTTTTCTCATATATTAAGTTTGGACCTAGGTAGGCAAAGTTGGTATAGAGGCCTCATGATGTAATCAACATCTTGGACTTCTTTTGTCTTTTTGTTCCTTCATTCTCAGGGTTATTTCGTGGTTATAAGACGGTATTCTTAACTGCTCTTTTGCATTCCAGGCAGGAAGAATGAGAAAGCAAGGAGGAATGGCTGGCACCTATGTCAGGAAAGCAAAACTGCGTAGGAATTCCTGGTAATTTTCAGTGAATCTCATTGACCCAAACATGTCGACTGGTCATAGACACTAGTCTGAGAAATGGTGGGTTTTTTTGTTGTGTTTTGTTTTTTCCTTCATTGCCAGTAAAAATTAAATGAGGGTTCTTTTAGTAAAATCAAAGCAGAGAATGGATATTGGGTAGGCAAGCAGCATGTTCCACCATATATCACTTCAAGGTACTTACCAGTGTCCCATTCTGATTTGGCAGTGCCATGACATTCTGATCCTTATTTGGCACATCACGACTTCTTGTCCTCCTTCTTTTGCTTGATTAGACATAGATTTGTTCAACCTAGCTTTGGTGCACAGAGATGTTCTCATGGAATAATGACACCCTGAGAACTTATTGCTCAAGAGGTCATTCCTGCACAGTGCTCCAAAACAACAATGACAGCCACCACCACCCAACTATGCATGCATGCAGAAAGGTTAGGCATCTTAGGTTGGCAACACTGGATACAAAATCAAAAGCTACTCTGGCATCACTCTTCATATGGTGGCCCTAAAGAATAAACTATGTTGATACCTAAAAGCCCAAAGCCAACACTGGTAGAACAAATAGGAGAAATAGACAAATCCAGTGGAGATTTTAATATTCTTTATCAAGTGTGTATAGTAAAATTTCCAAGATACACCATACGTTAGGAAATGAATCATATTTAATAAATTGAAAATGCTTGATGTTTTTTCAAGCATAGCTTAAATAAGAAATCAATGATAAATCTAGACAAGCCCAAACACTTGAAAATTTAAAAATTCCCTGCTGCATATCAAAGAGGTCAAAGAAAAAAAATCACAAAGAAAGTGAAAACTTAATTTGAACAAAATTATAATGAAAATATAGCCTATGAGAATTTGTGGGATGTTGCTAAAGCAGTACTTAAAGGAAAGTTCTTAAATTAGGAAAAAATTAAGATCACTCTAAATTTCTACCTTAAAAAAATAGAAAAATACAAGGAATTGAAAGCCAAATATCTAAAAGGACAAAAATAATAAACATAAGAGTGGAAATCGAGAAATAAAAAGCAAACAATGGAGAAAGTCAACAAAAGTAAGTTCCCTGAAAAGCTTAATATAATTGATCAAACTAAAACTAGATTGAAATTAAAATGAAAACCCAAACTATCACTTTAACGAATAAAATGAAAAGTTTGGGGTTTTTAAATTATATATTATGGATATTAAAATAATAATAAGGGAATATTATGAACAACTTTATTTCAAAGTAATGACAATTTAGAGGAAATGGATAAATTCCTTGAAAAACACAAAATTGACATGATAGAAAATCTGAGTAGTCCCATAATAATAGAATTGAATTTATCATCAAATCTTCCTACAAGTAAAACTTGAGTCTCAAATGGCTTTATTGGTGAATTCTATCAAACCTTTACCAAAAAAACAATGCAAATGCTTCAAAAGTTTTCACTTATAATAGAAGAGGAGGTAATAATTGCCGACTTTTTCTATGAGACTTATATCAGGCCCCGCCTTTGATTTTACCCCATTTTTAAGCTGATACGGTAGCCTATTGCTTGCTTTTTCATAGATTCTGGCTGAAGACATGAGACTCTTGAATCAGAGACAAATGACTTCATTACTGACAGACAGCAAGCAACATGAACATCATCTTGATTGTATCTGTTCCCCTTATTCTTGAGTCCCAGAGAAGTGACAGAAAGGGCCCCCAAATGGATGCTACACATACAATGAACTGGATACAAAAGAGGGAGTTTGAGTCTGGAGAATCCACTGACTTATGTCTGTCTGGTGACATAGAGACCTGACTGAAAATCAGGAAAAATGATTTTTGGTTTTACCCCAGCTATGGACATAGTCCCAGCACAGGACAAATCACCCGTGTTTTGGGATCTCAGCTTCATGGTCCATAAAATCAGAGGATTAGGACAGGTCATGTCTCAGGTCCCTTCCAACACTATAGCTTTTAAGTGTCTATGTCTATAAATTAAAGAGGTTTGAAAAATGTTGACTTAAATTATTTTATGTAATGAAATTCAGAGCATGAAATTAAAGACCTGATGAACTCCTTTGGTCAAGTTTTGGCCTGTAAAAATATCAGATCCCACCCCCTATGATTCGTACATCACCTAGGGATTTACAACTTCCTGACATTTCTATTTAAGGTTTCAGATTTACACTGCTCATAATATAGTATTCTTTTCACCTGCATTTAAAAATATCTCTTGATGGTGAGAACAAATCAAATAAATATACACAGGTATATCTATCTATCTATCTATCTATCTATCTATCTATCTATCTATCTATCTATATACATATATATATACACACACACAAATGCCTATCAAATACCTAGATATATGAATACATAATTATATACATATATTTGTGTATGTGTGTGTATATATATATATATATATATATATATATATATATAGAGAGAGAGAGAGAGAGAGAGAGAGAGAGAGAGAGATACAGCGAGAGATACATATATGTGTATGTGGATGTATATAGATGGATAGATAAATAGATAGATAGATATGTGTACATGTTGATCAATAATACTAGTACAATAATCTGACATTTTTTATAACCATCAGGTGTATCTACAGTCCTTAAAAAGCTACCATTTTCTACTTTTGCTACTTTTAGAACAGTATCATTTTACAAAAGAACATTGCTCATATGCTCCAAACTTCTAGTCACTGTATGTTTCCTCTAAAAGTCAGATTTTTAACCATGGGATTTTCTAAACTTTGAAAATAAAAGGTGATATTTAACTACCTAGAATAACATGGCATCAAATATATACTTTGTGTTGAAACTTTAAGTTTTAAGTAAAGTTTAGGAATCAAATGCCTACTATCTAATTCAGGATCTTCCTTACTAGTTTTGAACTTCTTTGATCCAGTAGTTAAAACTTTATTTATTGAATATACTATAGAGTTAAGTCATCCTGACTCTTGCCTGAAATCAACAGGCATTCTCCTTCTCACTGATTTTAAAATTTGACTTCAGTCTTTAGGTTAGAACTTTCCAAATTCCGTTCCATGGGCTGTTATTTGAAAAAAAAAGTACTCCAAGTAAAATGAAGTTTTGGGAAACATTGGGTTAAATAAAGGTAAAGGTGATTTCTTTTGTGTGGATTTCTAAAGATTTTAATTGCTCATTGTGGACCTCCAAGGGGAAAGTATAAAACACTGTTTCTCAAATCTATTTGACCATCTAAAAGTGTTCCCAGAAATACACTTTGGGAATTCTATTTTGGGTTCTTCAGGATGAAGCGTTGTGATTATTTTACAGAATTTGCAGAAAGTCTGCCTAATTAAAAAACAAAACAAAACAAAAAAATTCTTAACTTGCCCTTTTCCCATATTTATCAGCTAAGAGATTTGTGTTGCCTTGTCCTTCTGTGCTTTCTTGTCATTTATCTAAATAAGATATAGATAAATGAAGGAATGGGTAAGAGAACAGTGGACCTACTTAATGGGGGCTTGAACAGAAGAACAAGCCATGTTGGCATAACCAGGCTGAAGTGGTGAAGAAGGCAGATATTTAGAAAGGCCAAGGAAAATCGAGGCTAGTGGTGAATGGCAGCAGTCAATGTGAACTTTTCCAAGGAACAAAGTCAAGGCAAAATGAGTAGATAAGGCATGATTGAAGCTTGATCAAATATGATTGGAGCTGCAGATAACATAGTCTCTTGGAGCACTTGGGTTTCAGTACCCCCACCCTAGGGAGGAACGAGTTCTATCACTGCCTGGCATCTGAAACAAATGGCTCCTCATGGTGTCTCAGATTGTTTCTCTGGTTAAATCAGGCAGACTCTTTTTGGCTTTGAAGGACAAGGGTTTTCGGTAGAAGAGAGTAAAGGGAATCAAATATATAGTGATGGAAAGAGAACTGACTCTGGGTGGGGAACACACAATGTGATATACAGATGATGTGTTGCAGAATTGTACACCTGAAATCTATGTAAGTTTGCTAACAATTGTCACCCCAATAAACTTTCATTTAAAAAAAAAAAAGGCAAGGGTTTTTGAAGCAATCTGCAAGAGAGGGCAACACTATATCCTTTACAAGGATTTTAGACCCAAATAGAGTCAGTCACCTGTTGGATGGGTAAGGACTGATTCCTGGGGCCCATGAACTTCTCTTCTTTTTCCTCATGGACATGGTCCTTTTACTAGAATCTTGACAAAGTAAAACTCTCATTAGAGCTTATTCAATCCAGTCAAGGCTCGTATGTTTTAAACTTAAAAACATTTCCACCAGTAACACATGCTATGCGTGACATCATGTTTAGCTTTGAGCTACAGAAATCCGGAAAAACAGTAGCTTAAACACAGAAAGAGATTATTTTTCTGAGGAACAGGATGGTATGGAGGTGGGTAGTCCAGGACTGCTGTAGCTGAAGTTCTGCAAGATCCTCAAGGATTCCAACTCCTATTTCCCTACTTCGCCTACTTCAGTGTGTGGTCTTCACTCTCATGTTTGCAAGACGACTATGCCCCTCCACGTATCACATTCCTATTCCAGGCAGGAAAAAAGGGGAAAGGTCCAGAAACCTTTCCCATAAGACTTTTGTTTTGAGAAAGGATGCTTTCCCCAGATACATCTGCCTATGTCTTACTGGCCAGAAATGGGTCACAAAGCTTTCCCTAGCTGCAAAGTTATTTGGGGAAGTGGATATATTTACATAACAAACTAGGAATATTGATAATCATCTCCAACAAAATTGGATTTTTTTTAGCAAGAGAGAAGGGGAGAATAGATAGTGGCATGGAGTTTCTGTCAAATGCCTACTGTAGAAAAATTAGAAAAAACAGAGAAACATTTCTCAATTGTTTCTGTCGCAGTTATTTTTTCATTTGTTTAGCTTTTCTCCCTCTTTCTCCTGATCAATACCTTATTTGAAAACTGAGACTTTCTTGGCCTTACCTCAGATAGTTAAAACTTCCAACCTATGTCCTTCAGTTGGTAGCTTTCTGATACAAATAACTTGCAGAAAATTGTTTTTTTGTGTTTTTTTTCTGGAGTGAACTTAGTATCCCTAAGATAGAACCTTTAACAACAACAACAACAACAACAACAAAAATGTAAATAAGGATTCAGGGAAGAATTGAAAATGGTTTCATGACAGATTGTCAGCATTTTATTTGGGTCACAAAACAGGCCATTTCCTGTCTCAAAGCCCTACACTTCTTAAATCACTGACCCATAACCCAGTGTGTGGAAATGGACTCAGTCAATGTCACCGAGGCAGCAGCCTTTCTTCCTAAGTGCATGGCTTTTTGCTAATGGCTCTAGACACTGATTGCGGGGTCTTGTCCTGTTCATCATTGTCATAATCATGACGGATTATAGTTTTGAGTGCCCACAGGAACATGTACTGTGCATAATGTTTACTGTCCTATTTCTACTTCTGAATTGTTACATGTTTTGTTCCCACTGAGCTTATCACTGATTACAAGCAATACTGGTCACTGTTGTCAGCTACCCAAAGTGAAAGCTTCCCACTGTGGATGTTTCCTGAAGGAATCTGATGAAAACATGACGCCACCACTCTTTAGCTAAGATTTTTCATCATGAATGGATTTACTCAACGTGCCTATTGATAGGTACAATTTTCTTCATTATGGAGCTTGGTGATGACATCGCTGAGTTCCATGTTTGCCAGAACCTTCAGGATTTGGAGGAAAAAGAGATAGTATTTATCAATCCTGGGAACAGTCTTAAGTGCTTGATATTTCATTCTTAAGTTATCTGTCAGGATGCATAATTAGTACATGTATTTTGTAGATGAAGCAGCTGATGCTACAAGAGTTTAGGTTAGTTGTCAAAGTCACAGGTGCTGGAATAGATCAAAACTGAACTTGAACCTGGATCCTAATTTAATGATCTTTCAACTACATTATATTGTCCTTGGAGAAGTGTTATAATATTTCACCAAGAGGTCACAAAACCCAGCCATCACTACTGAATTCAGTTCAACTTAAACTAAAGGATCCACACCTCTTCTTGACATCAGTGGTTACTGTGCATGAGGAAGAATAGCTACTTTCACAAGGTAAGTGAAGGTACTTAAAAAGTCTACCAGGATTCAGGAACAAAGCATATTATTTTCCTCAGGGTATATTATGTACTATATTCTTTTAATGCAGTAGAACTGAAAACAGTCTATTCTTGTTTAATGTGGTTTATTTCCCTTGTACATACTTACATCTTTATTTGCTTGCATATTTTATAAGTTAGTCCTCCATCATAATGATAGTTTTTCTAAAGTTTATCCTTGCTCTTAACTCTTTTTGTTTTGGCAGCAATTTCTATTGTGATGCTCTATTTGACACATGCTTTCTTATTTTTGTTGAAGGGCTTTCATAATGTTCATGCTCATTTACATCAACCTCATTCTTCTCTTGCATTATTTCTGAATGGTCCTAACTGTACATTTGTTTCCTGAGTGTATTTTAAAATCTTCCGTCTCCCCTCTGTATTTTACAATTGCAGATGGCTTTTTGTAGTGTGTCCATACTCTCAAAGTCTATGCTTGTTAAAGCTTGATGTCCCCACTTACTTCAATAATGATTCAGTGAGAACCTGAACGTTTGCCAGTTGTGATTGCTGTTGAATCTAATTGTGCCTTCTACCCTGTTTCCCCGAAAATAAGACCTCGCCGGACCATCAGCTCTAATGCATCTTTTGGAGCAAAAATTAATATAAGACCCAGTCTTATTTTACCACATTTTACTTATTTTACTATAATATAAGACCGGGTCTTACATAACATAACATAACATAACATAACATAACATAACATAACATAACATAACATAACATAACACCAGGTCTTATATTGATTTTTGCTCCAAAAGATGCATTAGAGCTGATGGTCTGGCTAGGTCTTATTTTTGGGGAAACACAAAGCACAAAGAAGTAGTATTAATCTCTCCTGTTTCCCATTCCACACTCTCTGACCTTTGACCTACCTGACAACATGAGATACACCACGTGTTTACAGTTTTTCAAAGCAGTTTTCATAAGCCTCGTAGTCTCTTGATATTCAGGCATTGACTTTGACAAGGACGATTATTTAATGTAATATTTTGGCACATGTACTTCCCTACAAAAAGTGATCAGTTATGTAATAGCATCTGATAGAGACTAGAATAAAATATAAAAATAGATCGAAACATACCTTTGAAATAAATAGACCAAGTGACATAAAACAGGCTTTCATAAAAAAAGAAAACATAAAACTAAATATAAAGGAATAGTAAAATAGCAGCAGTGGTCTATAAAATACATGGAAATTAAAGTCAGGCTATTTGGATATTTTTATCACAAAGCATAATACAATTTTTACACATTTGAAAGAAAACCAGCAAGCATTTATTGTAGAATTATCCACAATAAAGGACTGAATAGAGCTGGAAAAAGGTAGCCTAAAATATGATCAACCTGCCCATATCAAAATGATTGGTAAGACAAGTTTCCAGATGTACAAGGCTGAGATAGATACAGAAGAGCAGCACTGGGGACCCAGTATGGGTGTGGAAACCTGTTAAGGCAAAAAAGGAACAAGAAAGAAGGGGCTTAGGATGGGTATAAACGTGTAATTCTGAGCATGTGTGTTTAAAATATTCTGGGGTAAAGCAGATCTGTTCCATTTGCTATTGATTCTGCTCATAAGAATGTAATTAATAAAGTGCATATTTGGAAACTACATTACATCACATACGGTTATTATCAGTCACCATGTATGTCATTCACACACCAATGAAGGGTTACAGAGAAGGTGGTTTATGAATCAAAACAGTTTGGTAAAGACAATCAATCTACATGGTTTCAAAATTTTGGAAATCCTTGCCCTGACATTAGGAAGGTTTACTTTTCTATTTTATGTCAATTTCTCTTTATGTCAATTTGTTTTTGTACTATTTCTATATTAATATGAACATTTAATCACTTCATTCTACTACATTTAAATACTTGATGACAATTACATTTCCCATTCCTTGTGCATTTTGAATTTTTAAGCCCCTTTTTGTGTCTTCTTAAAAAATAATGTCTCCCCACCTACAAGGTTTTGACATGTCAAATAGTGACTATGATGAAGAACTACACTCTGAGCAAGAAATACTCAAGGGAGTGGAGCCCCTGTTCGGAAACCGATCCCTCACATAGGCTCCCAATTAGACATCCATTTATGCATAAATATTTTCTTTAAAAAGAAAATAACCCTAGAAAGATTTGATTATTTTTGCACTTAGTATAAATTCCCTAATCAGAGTACTACTGGCTCTCCCCTATCTCACAATTTTTTTTTCCTGTAGTCCTTCCAATCATGACACCAGGTGACCAGAGGCGATAAAGAGCCTCTGAAGCTAGTTGGAGTAGAAATGTTTCAGGAGTCATTCTGAGAGAAATAGCCCTCCATTCTCTTGTTACTGCCTTTCTCTGTTACTGCCTTTCAACAGCTCCATCCACGGCTCCCTTCCTCAAACCATGGCAGCTAGTTATTCATGGCTCACTTGCTCACGAATAGTTGTTTCTCAGGTCTTGAAGAAAATATGGTACAATAGCAAAGGATTCACTCATGTAGGCTGCGTGCTTGCTTTAGAGAGTAAACCAGTTAGGGAGAGCCAGGACCCTGTTGGACCCTGGCATAGTCTCCCTGGTCACCTGCACTGGGTGATCCAGGAGTGTCCCCTATGTGGGTTATATGTACCCTCCTGCTATAGTTAAGCCTTGATTGCTATTGATATTCAGTGGGTGGGATTGGCCCTCAGGCTGATTGGCTGTGGGGTTTGGCCACATCCACAGCTTACGGGCTGCTGTGCAGGGAGCTTTCCCTACTGAGTGAGATTTACCCCAGCAGACTCTGGTGCCTGTTGAGACCACACTTTGGGTGTGCTGTTTGTGGGGTTAATTGGGCAGTGCTCGATTGTAGTATGAAGCCAACTGCTAAGTATGTTTGTTCTGGGGTCCCTTGGGAGGTTCTCTGGTGCAGGATCAGGTCACCCACTGCCAGTGTCCAGCTGGTGACTACCTGGTAGGAGCTACAAATGATCCGCAGTTGTTCACTTCCTGTGCTAAACGTCGAGGCATGCGAGAGAGGTCACACTGCCAACTGAGGGCATCTACCACAAGTACTCAGCCTGTGGTAGCTCCACAAAAAAGCCAGGACAGCCAAAGACCTGCTGCCTACTGTTGGTTCTCTTAAGGTTCATCCACTGATAAAGCCTTGTGTGGTATGCAAGTTGGCTGAATTAGGGTCACAGGGAATCACTAGAATGGGAAGATTTTGTTCACCAGGTTAATGTAAATTCCGGTTTGGTACCAGGGTTGAGCATGGAGCTACTCAGTAAAAGTCTCAGAGCACACTGAGGCCAGTTGCCACCTGCCTGGGGTCCATAGACTCCAATCATTTTCCAAGAAAGAGTGCGATGCAGGCAGGGCTGGCTGCCTCCTGTGTTGGGGGAGTTGGATAGTGCATGTTCCCAGTGAGTCAGCAGGGTGGAGCAGCAGAGCTCACTAGACCAATCAGATTTAAATTTGACCTGTAGGGGCAGGCTCAGCACAGGAAAGATGGAGCCCACCTGCCATCTGCACCGGAGGAGGACCTCCTCATAGGGAAATGGTGACTGTCCTCCAGCCCTACTTCCGAAGCTACATACCTCAGTCTTCCCTCCGTATACCTCTGATGTCCCCGAGTCACCATCCCTTTGCCAGAGTCCAAGGTGATTGTCTACGAGTGAGTGAGTCTGTGTGTGGGCCCCTTAAGAGGACATCTTTGGTTTCCCATAACCTTCTGTCCCATCTGGATGGTCGGAATCCTCACTGTTTTTCACAGCCCCCATGTTGTGGGGCCTCCTCTTCCCGGCACCAGTACTCCAGGCTGGGGAGCCTGGTGTGGGGCTAGGGTCCCTTGTTCCTCTGGGGGGATCCTCTGCAGCTGAGATATCCCTTCTGATTCTCAACTAGAGTTTGGAGCCAGCCTGTTTCTCATCTCCATTCTTGCTACGAATCTCAATGTGGCTTCTTTAGATCCTTAGTTATAAAACTTCTGTTTGGCTAGACTTCAGATGGTTCTCCAGGATGATTGTTCTATAATTTAGTTGTAATTTTAATGTGTTCATGGAAGGAAGTAGGCACAGTGTTGATCTACTCTGCCATTTTGGATCTCTCCAAATATTTCATCTTTTAAAATCTTTTCACACAGAGAGGTATTGCTAAACATTAATGTCAGTATAAGAGCATATAGTTTTAATTGAGCATATTATTGGGTGGAAGACACATAGAATTCTGTTATATTTTTCTCTTGATATTTGATTTTAGCATGTCATTACATTGCATATTAGTAACTTCCAAAGGAAGATTAGGTGGAAGCTCCTCAATTGAACAGTTAATTAGATTTTGAAATATGGAGGGTTTTTTCCCCTTAGTATTTTGATTAAGGTCTGAAAAGTGCTGCTGGAACTATACAGTTTGAACTTGGAAAATACATCTACTGCAAATTTGTGTGGGAATAGATATCTTGTTTTTTTGTTTTAACTTTTAATAGTACATGGCACGTATAAAGCAATTTTACATTCTTTCAAATAGCATTAGTTGTCATAGGAATGACTTTACTACAGTATGATATATATATATATATATAGTACTCTTTTACCTTGTAAATTTATGTTGAATTCATTAAGAAACATTATCAAGTTGGCACTAAAAGCTAATTTCCAACCATTCGTGTTTGATAATAGTAGTTGAGGGAAGTACTTCCAACCAGTTAAAAATGAAAAAGCCATTCTCTGCTGGTGGGCTGTACAAAAACAGTTGGTCGGCAGTATCTGGCTTATGGTCCTTGGTTTGCCAAACTCTGAATTAGACTGATAGAACCCCTGGAGTCAGATTCCTTACGTTTGAATTCTGGTCATACTCACTTATAAACCTTGTGATTTTGGGCTAATTATTTAACCTGTCTAAATCCTCTAAGAGAGGATAAGAGTTCTCCCTCTCATAGACTTGTAAGGATTAAATGAAAGGAGTGCATAACATAATAGAAACAATTAGTAAATACATTTTAGTAGTAAAATAAAAACCCACCATAATTCTATAAATGGATCAAAAAATTCAATCATGTAAAATGAGGCAGGGGTGGGGGGAGCAAGGAATGGAGTTGTTCTTATCTCAATAAAGCTAATGAGATGAACTTGGGTAAGTCTGCTGTGGAGGGTGTAAGCTAATCACCAATTACCTCCTATCTGAATTCATGTTATTGAGGGATTTCACTGTATTAGGATTACCACATTTTGGCATTGTGTAATGCACTCTCATGTACAAAGCACACCCGTGTTTTTGCCCCAAACTTTCAGGGGAAAAAATCTTTCATTTTAATTTTTTAATTCAAGTTTTTATTTGTTTACATTTAGGTGCTTTTTTTGGTATTATAAAGGAATTTTAGCATTTATTTTTTAACATATTATGGTACAAGGCATTTTATGTAACAAATAATTACAAAACACAAGAAAAGATACAAGGTAGAAGAAATTTCATGTACCAGTAACAAATTTATGATATTTATGCATCATACTAGAAGGCTAAGAACTCTTCATCGTTACAAGTTCATTATAAGTTCAACAAAACCGATGATCACATTTCACGGTATTATTTTGCATACGGATGTTGTTATTGATTTCTAGAGTTATGCTTTTAACTCATAAAAATAAATAAATGACTTAAAAACATTTACATAGATGCAAAATTAGTACGATCCACGTGTAATACTCATCCTTATTTTTCCCTCACAAATTTGGGCGAAAAAGTGCCCATTATACAGGGCAAAAATGGTACTATTTTATTAATATTGCTATCATGGCACTCTCTTTTTAATTCTTTATAACCACTTATAAGGTAGGCATTAATACCATTTTGTTAATGGTATTAATAAAATGCCTTGAATGTATCCAAGTCATCTTCCCCTCCAGTCCATGTTCAACTAATCCATCTTCACCAGTTCTGTGCGGTGTTCCCAGCTATTCCTAGTCCTTCCTTTCTTCAGCGTATCTACAGGTAGATAGGACTTTGTATATGACCTGAGTGTGTGCCTATCTCCTTCAACAGTGGATGATCCTAAAATGTCAGGGGTGTATCTTATTTATTTGTAAGTATAGAGATGAGTACTGAGTAGTTATTCAGAAAAAAAGTATTGAATCAAGTAACAAATGAATGAACATTGCTATATAAAGGAAATAGTGTTTTATTATTATTCCTCACTAATTGCAGTGCTCTTCAGTCATTTATTTCATTGTGCTCACTATTTTCATATTCTTCTCTACATTGTATTATTTATTTATGAACTAATAGAAACCTGTTATAGATGGAACACATGGATTAACACGTGTTCACATTCAGACCCCAAGTTTGATTGAAAAGCTATGTGAATGTATGTAAAAATTTCACTTCTCTTTTCTTTTATTTCCTTATTTAGAAATTAACTTTAAGATCAAATTTAATTCTGAAATTCTATGATACATTTTAAAGCATAAAGTTTAGTTTTGATAATAGTTCTGTATTGTTTATGTTTTTTGAAAAATAATTTATAAATTAGGACTTAAAAATATCTCAACTCTACATTATCTTTTAAAGGGTGAACAGTCTCCTCTTATCTATTTATTTATTTTTGGTAAAAAGACTTCAAAGAACATATTTGGTATATAGTTACTAAGTTTTGCTAAACTGTTTCCTTGAGTTTTTAAAATATATCCTGTTGGCAATCTAACGATGCATAGTTGAAATTCAACATTGGGCTTTTAAAACCATATTCAAATTTCACTGCCGATAAGATCAGTATCTTAACTGTGGCTTTCTCCTTATGTAGTCAGTAACCCAAACTGAAAAGGACTGATCAGACTCCAGCAGGAGGAACCAAGTTAATTTCTCTATCACCCCCTAGAAATTTTCTTGATCTGAGGGACCTCATATAATAAACAAAAACTCTAATCTGGTGTGTATATGCATTTTTCTTTTAACCAGCTCAATACTGAGTAATGATTTTTGTTATTCATTACCAGAAGTGGAATTACTTGGTTATTGCTCCACACCTCCAACGCGTTGCATCTTTCTTCTTGTGATAGTATCCAACAAGTGTAGATTGCTTCAGTTTCCCAAGCACTTCTTCTTGCATAAGGCAAGGATGACTGCCTTCTTCCTATCTTATTGCCAGCTTCTAGCTTACAGCCTGACATGCAAGGCCTGACTCAAATACATGTTCACTGAACGAGAGAATGAATGAACGCGTTATCACGTTTGATGCTCACAGCATTATCCCCATTAGACAGATGGAGAAAAGAAGGGTCAGACAGGTTAATTAAGGAATATTTTTCAAGGTCAGAGAGATAATAAGTGATAGCCCTGACTTTAAATGGATCTCCTAACTTGAGAGCCATTATCATTTCAATTACTCCAGGCTGCTTCTACTGGCAAATCATTAAAGCTGTACAAGTATTGAGAGCCTGACCTATGAAATCATGTTATTTTCAGAAGATTGTATTATGAATACTTTCTACTTCGTGTCTAGCACGTTTATAATGTTTAGAATCATGAAACAGCCTTATACTTCTTCAGCACGAAAGCATCAGGAAGGACAACTGAGAAACTTGCCACAAACTTTTAATGTGCATCCATAGGGGATTAGGCTTTCCATAAATATTTCAGAGCACTCCCCAGGGAGTTTTGTGGGACACTAGTTCCCTCAACTGTTCAGAAGTTTCACAAAGTTAGGAACATTTTTGTGATGCTGAGGCAAGTATGGCATTTCCAAGGTCCAAGGAAAGAAAATGTTGGTGATGGAAACTTTCTCTAGGGGCTTGGTCTATAGAAAGCAAGTTTATCACTTATCACAGGCTAATCATTTCTAAGAGAGAAGCAATTTTGTTGACTACATTTACAGACAGAATGAGCAGTTCCCAAATGCAATTTCAGTTTTCCAAAGGACAGTTTTATTCTCTTTCAGAACTAGCTTGGTGATTGCTTTTGTTCTTTTGTTTTGCTTAGAAGCGCTGCTTAGTGCGCTTCTTTAGTCAACATGAAAAAGAAAGAAAAGAACAAGTAACTGAATGATCCTCTAATAGCCTCAAGGCAGTGGACTGGGAATGTCTCTTAAATAAAAACGGGTACTCTAGGTGAGACTGGTAAAGACCTTTGAAATCGAGCTAAAATACTTTTTAGTGTTAAAATCAGGCTAAAATACATTTCAAATACTGACTCAGTCAGATTAATTTAGATTAAATGTTTTCTTTTTCTTTTTTCCTATAGAATGTCTATTTTCCAGTGTTTTTAAGAAATCCCTTTAAAAATACTGACATCTAGGTAACAAGATATTAATCTCTTACATAAAGTATTAGATTAAATTTACTTACAGCAACCAGTCTTTGGTTCTATTACATTCAGCATATAAATTATTTTCTTTTGACAGCTACTGTTATTAAAATTACTGACTGTATGCTTTCTAAACTTCTGCTCTTAAGGCCTTAGTGTATATATGTGTGTATATACACTAAGAGAGGAAATGAATAAAAATTTAGCACCAGGTCCAGCAATTGCATCAGTATATTTTTAGGACAGTTGTAAAAATATTTTTCCCTCTACCCATCTGAGTTCTTAGCTGAGACTCCTGTGAGAAGAGACAGATTAACACGAGTAAAGCAGATGTTTGATTAACATGTATACCTCATGTATACCTGGGCGATGCCCAAGGGAAAATGAGTAACTCCTCAAGGTGGGAGAGGGGAGAGGTTAGAAAAGGCTTAACTACCATCTTAATGGAGAAAGAGGAGGAGGTTGCAGGACTCTTAACGAGAGGAAATGATTTTTAAGAAAGATGAATGGGCCTTAGAAGACCAAATAGAAGGTATGATAGCTTGTGACAAAATGTGTCTGACTGTGGTGTCAACTTCTAGTCTTCTGTCCCATTACAAGAGTCAAACTTCCCTGGTTGATGAAATTCCTTGTAAGGGAATTTGTGACCAGTGAGTTCCTTTCAGAGGATCTGTCTTGACCATATTAAATTTCAGAGAAAGCTTCTCCCTACATTTGTTGTTTTTCAAATGTCTACAGCTCCAAATAATCACTGTACCAAAGTGACACATTTTGGGGTGGCGTATTCTGCTACCTTTTACCTGCTTTGCATCTTTCATATTTCTTGGTAGATAGGACAGAAATGCTTCAAATATGTATAATTCCATGGAAACTGTGTGATTTTCCCAGCTAAATTAATAAGTTTATAAGTAACTTTGTGACTGCTTTTATCTATATCTGTAAAATTTATATTCTAAAATTGCAAAAAAAATATTTTCAGGATATTTACTTTGGGAAAATGAAAAGTAGGCTTAAATTTGGGGTTTGTTATTTTGAGCATCTTATTAAATTATGAACTTTTCTAGGGACTATATTCTGTATCATTTATGGCTGTATCCTCAATATTTAGATGACTGACCATATTAAATATTCATTAAAGTTTTGTTAACTAACTGAATGAAAGACAACTAAACCATACAGACCATGAGTCTATCCAGGGCTTGGCAGACTAGGGTCAAATCTGGCCTTTGGCCTATTTTTGTATGCTCTGCAAATCTAAAAACAATTTTTACATTCTTAAAGGGTTATAAAAAATAATAAAGAAGAATATGTGATAGATGCTATATACCCACAAAAACTTAAAATATATTTACTATCTGGCCTTTTACAGAAAAAATGTTTGCCAACCCATCTTTATTTTAAAATATATACCTATTTTTTTAATATAGTACTCCTCACTATCCATGGTTTTGCTTTCCATGGTTTTAGTTACCAGTAGTCAATCATGGTCCAAAAATACGAAATGGAAAATTCCAGAAATAAACAATCCATACATCCTTTAGTCAGAACTCAGACCAATTTGTGAAGTGAGGCTACCCAGAGAGTTAGACCCTAGTAATTGCCTATTTAAAGTAATTCTCCCCTTTTATTAATAGAATTTCTATTTTGTTTTATGTAGATTGTACCCACCTCTAGTGATGAAGGTCAAAGGTAGGTCAAAGCCGGTCTTGGCAATCCCATTCATCGTTACTAGTTATTCATCTGAGGTAGACTGAGTCCTGAAGATGAAACAGGAGAGAAAATATGCTGGGAAGGATTTTATTAATAGTCCTCTTTTGGAGCAAACGTATGAAAAGAAATATACATGTTTGGTCTCACTCCCTTCTTTCTTCCTTGGGATTTTGTTATGTGCTGACATGTTTTGGATCTTTGGCAATCATCTTGTGACCATGAAGAAAAGACCAAACAACTCATAGTGATGCTGACATGCCATTCTATTACTGTGGGGATGCTGGACTGACCTCAGATCCATTTAACCCCAGTTTTCTTGTTATATGGTAAAACATGATGGCTTTATGGTTTAGACCATTGTGAATTATATATTCTGATACATGCTGTCAAAATATCCTGAGTCATTCGGGTTTTAAATCTGTCCTAATAATGAGGTCGATTAAATTATTAAATGTTTGTTTGAAATGAAGAGCTTTCTCAAATATTTGGAGCAATGATTGAAATTCTAGTATGATTCAGACAGCGATTAATGTAACCTGGTATTGCATAATCTTGCAAATAACTATTTGGGCTTAAATTTGTGTGACAAGTAACCACTTAGAGAGCAGAGTGGATTCAACCACGAAAAATCAATTTAAATTTCCCATCTGATTAAGAAGTGTGTGTGTGTGTTTATGTTTATGTGCATGTTCTATATGAACATGGAATGCCTACACTACACTTAACTAGATATTGTTCAGAATATATTGGATTGGAAATTAACAGGGAAAATGTATGTTACCTCTCGATAAAGATGTTACAAATCCATGCTCTAAAGTTTATACTCTTGAATTTCATTAAGAATCTCCAAGTTCCTTGTCTCAGAATGGATAAAAATGCAATGGTGTTGTGATATTATTTTACCTTATTTCTTTATATTGACGCCCCAACTTGGTAAATTGCATTTCACTGCCATATAGGAAATTTCCCATGTCTCACAAGTTCAGAATAATACTCTTTAGACTTCTGTTAACTCTACATTAAAATTGTTAACTATTGCAACCTAGCTACAAACTAACATTAATTTAATCTGATTGAATTTTTTTTCAACCTTTCAAGTAATTTTATGATTGACATCATATTTTTCTTAATTGTGTGCAGATCTTACTGATCTATATATGACACAAAAAGCACTGTGGGTGGACATTCCATATACTCATCCATTTCTGACTTGCATTACCTTCTATTATTGCTTAGATAATCTATGACATTTCATGTATTATTCTATTTCTGTCCGTTCTTGAGAGCTTTTAACTACCTAGCAGGCATCTATACTTCCTGAATTTGGAAAGATACAACTCCCTGCCTCCCACCAAGCCACTTTCATATAACAAATTACGGATAGAAAACTTCTTTATCTAAAGGGGAAAAAAAAGGTTGCAGTTTCCATAATGAAATTCTAACATGTCCATAGTGCTTTATAATATAAAGTTCATTCATATTTTATATTTTACCCTCATAAAAACTCTTTGAAATCAACAGGTATTGCTTCTTGTATCCATTTCATATTTAAAAAATAGAGGTTCAGAAAATTTAAGAGGCTTGCTCAAATTACTTTCCTTTCAAGAAACAGACTCTGTCACTAAACTCGGGTCTCCTAAATCTAATCTCTCTCAGAAGTAGGGCATTAAACTTTCTTCTTTTTTTTCTTTTTTGTATTGCCACCATCTTTTTGAATAGTTTTTTTTAATAATTAATTTTTGAAATAGAATTTTTGTCAGATGTAGCCAATTAATTAGGCTGGCTGACATCTGACATTTTCCCTGAAATCAGTAAGCCTGTTTAAAAAATGTTACCATCAATTTCTCTTTTAAAAAACATATATTCACCACATTTTAGAAATACATAGAAATATTTTGGAAATATCTGAATACTGTGTATAAAATCAATGTAGTAGACAACTACAAATTCTATTAGTATAATGGCAGATATCAATGTCAATTGAAGATTGTAATAAATGTTTGTAATAAAAAGTTTAAACATGAAGGTCCCCAGTTAATTTATAATACTATCTTTTTTCACTTGTATTCTCAGCAGATGACAGAATTCCATGTACCTAACCATCAGACTTTATTAGTGGTTCACATATGTGCAGTATTCATTCCATTTTAATTAACCTCAAGACTCTAGTTTACATAGCAGGGCTGGGCTCCCTAATTATTTTCATAAAATTAGTAATCTGCTCAGAAATGAAGGGTGAGAGAAGATGTAAGCCATCACAGCCATTGCTAAATCTCACACAAATAGGCATAGGTACTGGAAAACTACTAAACAAACTACTATTTTTCTAAAAAATGACTCTCTTTTATACTATTAACTTTGTTGAATGGTATTATATTTAACTCTAGAAATGACTAGAGAGCTAATTCTCTTTTTAACATCTGTCTATTAATGTATATGTGTATATATATATGTATATATATATATATATACATATATATATATACACACACACACATATATTAATATATGTATATATATTTTAAAGCACATTAAACAAAATATGTCCTATGGTAATATTTTTCATCTTCATAATGTATGTGAAAGAGTATTCTTGCTTTATTCTTTAAAAATAACTAAGACTAGAAATTGAATTCATTGTTTTCACATGCTGGCCTTGACAGAGAAAGTCCAGGATTATCTTCAGAATCAAGGCTTCATTATTGAGATAAAAAGAAAGAAACTTTACCATTCTTTATGTAATTAAATGCAATCATTATGAAAATTTTTCTGCACAGCTGTTAGGTTGAAAAAAAATTTGCATTATTAGTAATCCCTTTATATCTTTTACATGATTTATAGCTCCTCAGATATTCCCTGGTCTGAAAATGAAATAGAATTTGAAACCTTCCATAGGTAAGTATTGCTTATTTGTTGCCTACATAGTGATTCTACACTTTTTAACCATTCAAGTGGTTAATATGCCACGTCTTGAGAATTTATACACCAGTGACTCATACATAAAGAGTCAAATGGCCAAACATGTCATAAAATAGTCAATTCAGATTAATCTCAAACTTTTAGACAACTGAAGTAATTAATAACCACCAGTAAGGCTATCAATTAGGCCACTCTAATGTAATGTATGTGTGAGAGTGGAGATTATATTGTGCTCCAAAATAGGGACCTGGGTAGGGCTGTGGTTAGGGACTTGGGGTGACTGGTATATTACCTAATCTGCTTGACCATATCTGACAAAAATTCTCCAATATAATTATTAACACTAAACATATATTTAATCTCCTTTGTCTAAATCTCAAATGATTATGAAGTTAGGCAGAGAAGATAGAGGTGCACTATATAGGGGTCCTTAAAATCCCATATATTAGTCCAAGCACAGATCAGAGTCTGGGAATTTCCTATTTCAGTCCTATGGTATGTGGCTCTATGTCCTTTGGGGAAAGGCTCAAAAGGAGATTTAGCAATGTCACAAGGTCCTTCCTTAAGGGAATCTGTCTGACTCTTTATTTGAGAGACTCTTGGTCTTGAGAAGTGGTTAATGTCAAAGACTTAGATGAGGTGGTCTTCTACTTCTTTATGATGTCAAGTCAGGCTTCTTCTTACAACACTAAATTTTGTGTGTTTGTTTATTCAGATCAAGTTGGACCCTAGTAGTCAACCCAACTATTTTAGTCTAAGAGATACCATGTCTAATTAGCAACCACTAAACTTTCCTATGGGGCAAATTATTCTCATTATCTTTCTGTCCCTGCTGCCTAATTTGTAATCATAAGCACCCTGTTTCTAGGAGTTAAGTGCTATCACTTAGTCTTTTCTACTGTGGGATCCAATCAACCTCAATGAACTTGGGGAACCTATTTCAATGGCAGCATTTCCACTTACCTGGCCCCCTAGAAATAGCCACTATAGCATCTTTCAAGATGCTGAATGTATCTTTTAATAAAAACATATTTTAAAAAATTTTGTGTGGAAATAATTTCAAACTTACAGCAAAGGTGCAAAAATAGGCAAATACAAAGAACAATGATATGTCCTTTACCCAGCTTCATCTACTGTTAACAGTTTGCTCCATTTGCTTTGTAATCTCCCTCTCTCTTTCTCTCTCTCTCCATCTCTCTCTCTCAACATTTGGGAGTAAGATGCATACCTCTTGGTCCTTTGCTACTAAATAGTTATTTCCTAAGAAAAAAGGTAGATGCTCATGTAACAACTATGCAGTTATCAGCTTTCGTAAATTTAACATTAATTCAACACTTTTGTTTTAACTATCATCAAAATTCTAATTTTGTCAATTTTCCCAATATGGTCCTTTATTGAATGTTTGTACTCCAGTATGAATTGCAGTCTAGGGTTAGGTATTGTACTTGGCTGTCATGACTTTTTAGACTAATTTAATTTGGAACATTTCTAAAGCCTTTCTTTGTATTTTATTACATTAGCATTTATATACAATATAATCCTTCCCCCCTTTCAAAAATAGAATGTTCCTCAATTTGAATTTGTTTGCTGGTTCCTCATGATTAGATTTAGGTTATGTATTCCCAACAAGACTACCACATAAAGTACATTGTCATTTGGTATTATTCTCAGGGCATCAAATCAAGAGGCATACAAATGCCCTTCTACAGATTTATCACCCTCTTAAAGTTTTGTCTGATTGCTCCGCTGTATAGTTACTGTATTTTGCCTTGTACTTAATAAACTATCTGTAGAAGGACAATTTAAGTTCATACAAATATTTTGCTCCTTATCAAAATGTATCCCCCTATTTTAGCATCAACTAATGATTCCTGCTTATACCAATATTCATTTATAATGATGGCAAAATGATAATTTTTTCCAACTCCAGTACTCCTGCATTTACCAATCAACTTCTGGTATTCATGTAAAGCAAGAGCCCCCATCCTCTTCGAATGTATTTATTTTGTTGCTAAAAAGAAAAAAGAAGAAGAAAGGAAACAACAGGCCCAAAATTGAACCACTTGTTCTAAGCTCCACATCAGGAAACCAAGATTTAATACCTAACCTGAATGCAGTTTTAGCCTTGCTGAAGAATGAAGCCTTTAACCATCCCATCTGGAATTACCTGGTCAGTAGTAGTGAGGTAATCTGCCTGATAGACACCTTCCCTCCCCCATAGAAAAGTGAAACAACCTTGCCTGAAACAATCCACTCTTTACTAGAATAACTTCCTTGCCTTGTCTCCTTCTGCCTAAATGTCTTCCATTTGGGAAGCTCATTGGAGTTCCTTTCTCTTTGCTGGATGGGATGCTGCCCGATTTATGAATTGTCGAATGAAACCAATTAGATATTTAAGTGTACTCAGCTGAAGTTTGCTTTCTAAAACAGATTATGTAAGTATATATGTTATATAGAAAATATATATAAGTTCACATCAAAATATATAAGTATACATATATATGAAGGTAAATACATATATATTTTTTGGTATGGACTCATAGTTTCCGATCCCCCCCGCCCCCAATGGTTTATAACATACTTCTGTCTTTAACTATTTTATTTACCAATTTTTTTCTAAATGTCTAGGTATAGGGAGGATCCTAAGAACCTACTCAGGAGAAATTCAGATTGACTGATTTAGAGGCACATAAAATAAATCCATTCCACTTTTGTCTTTCTAAATTTTAATATTCCTTCTTTTATTTTCCACTAATAATTTTAGCACATTACCTTCATTCAGTTCAGGCTGCCCACCAAGTCTAGATTCCAGTCAACTAACCAAGCCAAATTTAATGCCATATTGCGAAGCTTGAGTTGGCACATTGTGTATATAATCTCTAGTTAATACACCCATATTGATATATTTGGCTTGATCTATAGTTATGTTTCTTTTTCCCTGTCTAGCTCTCTTAGAACCCATACTCATACATGTTCCTCAGCTTTCTGCTAATACATATCAGCCAAATCATGGATCTATTTTGATATGCAGTATAATTTATTTCACGTTAGACTCCGTATTTGTCTCTCTGGGTCAAGCTGGGATCCAGCTCTTGTCATAAGTGTAGTGTCTATGAAGTGCAGTGGAGGCACAGTTGGGGGGAGGGGTATTGTCATCTTTTTGAAAGGTGAAGTCCTTACAGGGTCTCCAAGCAAGTCAGGGTTTGTTTCATCAGAGTGGGGAGAAAGAACTGTTTCTTCTGGCAAAGGGATATTCACCGTTCTTTGGGGATATAAAGTGATCAGGTTCATCTGAGTCCACCAAAATGTCCTGTCAGAATTCCACTTTCTCTTAATAAATGCTCAAGTTTTGACCTAAGAGGCATGGCAAGTTTTTGAATTCAAGTTATGTTGTGATTTAGCAAATTATAGGAACTGACTCTGATTTCTGCCAATGTCAATTTTGTGGCTGCAAAATAATCATGATAGATGTTCCCTAATCTTCTAACCATGTCTTGAGTTGAGAATTTTAAACCCATAGCTTGCCCTATTTTTTCCTTTAAACTCTCCAGTTTAATGATAAATACCTAGAGTTATATATTCTTCATTCCCTCCATAATAGTTTATCAAAGTAGACATATGTTTTGCCAAAACTTTTCCTTCATTGGGCACTTTATTTCAATTGACTGAATGCGATGAGTAACTGTGGGCTGTGGGCTGTGTGTTTTCAAACTTTAAATGGTATTGGGAATCATGCTTTCTTCACACCCAAATGCATATCACAGTCACTCCCAAATTCCCATCGTTGAGGATTTTTGCTCAAAACTACTTCTAGTACTAGGTACTATATTAGTCAGAAATCTGTGTAAACACAGGATCTACCCTAAATATTTTAAAGAGGAAATGATTAAGCACAGAATTATAGGCTTATATTAAGTAAGACTGGAAGGACTGATTCCAGTTGAGCCACAGAAGTGACTTCCACAATCAAGAACAGATCTGCAGGGGACCTATCCACTGAGACAACCACTGGAACTGAGAGTGGTTACTGTACAGAGAGAAGGAATTCAGCATTAAGAAGCTAATGCTACTTCTGCTTCTGACACAACTCCCTATGGAAACAAAAGGAGCGGAAAAAGGACAATTATCAAGGCATAAAATCTTCAAATTTCCATAATCTTGTTCACCAGAAAAACATCAAAAGGGACAAGAAAACCGTTTGGGCCTCATTTTTGTTTTCCAAATCTTACTTAAGTGTATTTAATCTGAGGAACCTAATTTACATCCAGAACCCTAGCTGCAATGGATAGACATTGTTTTCAGTTTTCCAAAATCTCAGAGATAGAGTTGAACCATTCATCCAAACATTTAACATGACCCACCAGTCAGAATTGCCACACTTAGACTCAGGTGCAATCAAACCTATTTATCTACTTTTAATGAGAGTTAATTCTCATAGTTTGTATTTAAAAACCATCTGTTGTGAAAATCATAATTCTGACTCCACAGGCTGAAGTCTATGACACATATTTTCCTCTTTTGTTTAAAATTCCTAAATCAAGAAAACAAATCTTTAGCTCATGGCTAAAGTGCTTTTCATACATAGTTTGATCCTTTTTAAAAGTTATAGTTGAAAGACAATATTATTGTAACTTCAGGTGAACGACATAGTGATTCAACTTTACGTACCTTACAAACTAAACACCATACTAACTCTAGTAACTATCTCTCACTGTACATAGTTATGATATTGACTATATTCCCTGTACTGTATATTACATCCCCATGACTTCTTTCTTTAAAGATTTTTATTAAACTATAATTAACATACAGTATTAGTTTCAGGTGTACGAAATAGTTATTCAACATTCATATACTTAAAGAAGTGATCCCCATGATAAGTCCAGCAATGATCTGACACTGTACCACGCTATCACAATGTTATTGACTATATTCGCTATGCTGAATGTTATATCCCTATGACTTATTTGTTTTATATCTGGAAATTTGAACCTCTTATTCCCCTTTACCGCCCCCCCCCTTTAATTTCTCAACTACAGTTGACACTCAATATTATTTTATATTAATTTCAGGTGTACAGCATAGTGGTAGACATTTATATAATTTAAGAAGTGAACCTCCTGACTAGTCTAGTGTCCACCTGGCACTATATATAGTTATTACCATTATCATTGACTATATGCCCTGTGCTTTACTTTACATCCCTGTGACTATTTTGTAACGATCAATTTGTATTTAGTAATCCCTTTACATTTTTCACCCTGTCCCCCAACCACCATCCTATCTATCATCCTGATAAATCTAGTACCCAACTCATACCATACATAGTTATTACAATATTATTGACTATATTCCTTATGCTATAACCTATATCTCCATGTCTACTTTGTAACAACCAATTTGTGCTTCTTAATCGCTTCCCCTCTTTAACCCACTCCCAAACCCCTCCCACCTGGCAACTATCAATATGTTCTCTGTATCTATGCATTTGTTTTTCTCTTGCTTGTTTATTTTGTTCTTTAGATTCCACATATAAGTTAAATATTATTGCATCTGTCTTTCTATGTCTGACATACTTTCCTCAGCACAATACCCTTGAGGTCCATCAATGCTACCACAGATGGCAAGAACCTATTCCTTCCCCTGGCCAAGCAATATTCCATTGTATATATGTACCACCTCTTCTTTATTAATTCATCCATAGACAGACACCCAGGCTGCCTCTGCATCTTGGCCAATGTAAACTGCTGCAATGAACATGTGGATGCACACGTCCCCTCAAAATAGTGTTTTGTGTTTCTTTGGATAAATACCCAGGAGTGGGATTACTGGGTCCTTTATTTGTCTCTTGTTATAGCCTTTGCTTTAAAATCTATTTTGTGTGGTATAAGTATTGTTACCCAGCTTTTATTTTATTGTTTCCATTTTTGTGAATTATCTTTTTTCCATCCCTCTACTTTTAGTCTGTGTATGTTTATCAATATGAAGTGAGTGTCTTGTAGGCAGCATATATGAGGGTCTTACTTTCTTATCTATTTAGCCACCCTATCTTTTAAGTCGAGCATTTAATTCATTTACATTGAAAGTAATTTTTGATGCGTATGTAGTTATTACCATTTTATTATTCATAGTTTTTTCCTTTTTATTTATTTATTTTTTTCATCTTAAAGAAGTCCCTCTCACATTCCTTGTAATACTGGTTTGGTGGTGATGAACTATAGTTTTTTCATGTCTGGGAAGCTCTTTATCTGTCTTTCAATTCTACATGATAGCTTTGCTGAGTAGAATAATCTTGGTTGTAGGTCCTTTCTTTTCATTACTTTAAGTATTTCTGCCAATACCTTCTGACCTGAGAAATCAACTGACAGTCTTATGGGAGCTCCTTTGTAGGTAACTAACTGATTTTCTCTCATTGCTTTTAACATTCTTTCTTTGTCATTAAACTTTGGCATTTTAATTATGATGTGTCTTGTTGTGGGCCTCTTTGAGTTCATTTTGTTTGGTACTCTCCACTTCCTGGGCTTGTATGTCTATCTCCTTTGGAAGGTTCAGGAAGTTTTCCATCATTATTTCTTCAAATTGGTTTTCAATTTCTTGCTCCCTCTCTTCTCCTTCCCCTATGATATGTATGAATGTTGTTATGCTTGATGTTGTTCCAGAGGTCTCTTAAACTATCTTCATTTTTTTGGATCCTTTTTCTTTTTGCTGCTCTGTTTGGGTTTTTTCTGCTACCTTAACTTCTAAGTTGCTGATTTGATCTTCTGCTTCATCTAATTTACTTTTGATTACTTCTCATGTATCTTTCATTTCAGTTATGGTATTCTTTATTTCTGACTGCTTCATTTTTATGTTTTATATTTCCAATTTTATATTTCCTATCTCTTTGTTGAAGTTCCCCCTGAGATCACTGAGCATCTTTGTAACCAGTTTTTTTTAACTCTGTGTCTGGTAAATTGCTTACCTCCATTTTGTTGAGTTACTTTTCTGGAGCTCTGTTCTGTTCTTCTATTTAGGACATGTTTTTTGTCTCTACATTTTGGCTGCCTCCCTGTGTTTGTTTCTATGTATTAGCTGGGGTTGCCATCTCTCTTAGGTAGAGTGGCTTTATGTAGTAGATATGCTGTGAAACCCAATGGCACAGTCTTTCTGGTCACCTGAGCCATGTGCTGCAAGTGTGTCCCTTATGTGGGTTGTGTGTGCCCTTCTGTTGTAGTTGAGCCTTGGTTGCTGCTTGCACATCAGTGGGAGGGATCAATCCTCAGGCTGATTGGTTATGAGGACTGGCCAATACTATAGTGGAGGAGCTGTTGTACAGGCACTGACCCTATAGAGCAGGATTCGTCAAGTAGGGCTCTGGTGCATACCCAGTGTGCCTTTTGGGTATTTTGTCCCCAGTGGCAGCCGGATGATGCTCTGTCTGTGTGTGAAGCTGGCCACCAGGCAAGCCAGCCCTGGAGCTTCTGGAGGCTGTCCCACACCAGGCCAAGTTCAGCCTCAGCCTGTGCTATGCCTGGGGCCACCTGGCGTGAGCCACAAAGCAATCTGCACAAGGTCACCATCTGTGCTGGGCTTGGAGATGCCTCAAGGGGCCAAGCTATGAACCAAAGCTGGCTATTGCTGGTGCTGAGTTTAGGGCTGCTCAGCCAGAGGATGGGATACACCAAAGCCAGGTGCTGCTTGTTTGGGTTTTGTGAAACTTTGAAAGATTTTAGGAAAGTCTGCAGCATGGCAAAAATAGGCCATTTATAAGGAAAAGCCACTAAAAGCATCTTTGGAGGTCCTGAAACTTGGGTGGGATGGGATCTCAGGAAATTAGGGCAAATGAATGGGGATAGCCAGGTTGATGGAGACTCAGATATGCAGCCCCCTGTGTCTGCACACTGGAAGAGGAGAGAGCTCAACAAAGAAACAATGGCTTCTGCTTGCTCCTTTTTCTAAGAGAAAGCTGCCCCTTCAGCCCTTGACCTGAGCCAGACAATTCAATTCTACCCTGTATGCCCCTAGCACCATTCAAGCTGTTTCCCCAGCGCTGGAGCTCAGAGTGAGTGAGTCCATCAGTGAGCAGTCCATGCATGAGCCCTTTTAGACGAGTACCTGGAACTGCAGCTGCTTTTATCTCACTCAGTCACAATTTCTGCTTGTTTTCACAGCCATAATTTATGGGACTTCTCTTCCTAGCACTGAAACCCTGGGCTAGGGAGCCTGCTGTGGGTCTGGGACCCTTTGTTCCTCCAGGGAGGACCTCTGAAACAGATATCCTTCCCAATTTTTAATGGTCACACATGGGTATGGGGCCAGTCTGTTCCACATCTCTGCCCCTCCTACCAGTCTTGAGGTGGTTTCTTCTGTATGTCCTTAGTTGTAAGGCTTTGGTTCTGCTAGACTTCAGGTTATTTTCAATAATGATTGTTCATGTAGTTTAGTTATAATTTTGATATCACCATGAGAAGGGGTAAGCACAGCATTTACCTACTTTGCCATCTTGACCAGATCCTCCCCTGTGACTTATTTTCTAACTGGTAGTTTTTCCTTCTTAATCTTCTTCCCTTTTTCTGCCCCCCCGCCCCCCCATTTGTCCACTCTGGCAACAATCAATTTTTTCTCTATATCAATGAGTTTATTTCTATTTCATTTTGTTTTGTTTTTTTATTTGTTTTGTTTTTTAGATTCCACATATAATTGACATTATATGGTATTTGTCTTTCCCTCTCCAACTTATTTCAGTTTAGGATAATATTCTCTCAGTCTATCCATGTTGTCATAAATGGCAAGATTTTATTTTTTTTATGGCAAGATTGCTTTTTTTTTTTTATGGCTGCATAATATATATACAGAGGGAGACAAAAAAAAAGTATACACATTTTAAGAAAGGAAAACTATATTAAAATTGTAATACTCAATATATACCAATAACAAAAGATGAATACAAGTCATGTTTGACTTCTGCAATTGCAAGAGGTGCTCAAAGGGGTACCATCAGCATCCAAACACTTCTGATTACAGTGAACTACTGCTTGAGCAATGTTGACCAAAGTGTGCCCTATGCATACATGTATAAACATATATATACACATACATATATGTATATGTATACACACACACACATATATATATATATATACACATACACACACATTTATATACATTTATATGTACATTATACATATACATCACTAACTCTTTGGTGATGTTAATACTTTCTTTTGTGATTTGTTTGGATTCATCTCTATTTTTTGTGTATCTGGTTTCCATGAGTTTCATACATAACAAGCTATGCTTATTGCACTCCATTTTAAGTTGATAATTGCTTAAGTTTGAATGAATTCTAAAATCACTACATTTTTTTGTTCACACCCCTGTTACATTTTGACATTATATTCTATATCTTATCTGTGTGTATATCCCTTCATTTATTATTATAGGTACACATGAGCATACTATTTTTGTCTTTTAATCTTCATACTCACTTTGTAATTGATTGATCCACTACTTTTACCCAATGTTTGCCTTTATCAGTGGGATTTATTCTTTCATATATATATACATATATATATATATATCTTTTGACTTTTGGTTTTGGCCATTTATTTTCCCCTTAAAGAAGTCCTTTTTACCATTTCTTGTAGTACCAGTGATGGACTCCATTTGTTTTTGCTTGTCTGAGAAAATCTGTCTCTCCTTCAATTGATTAATAACCGTGCTGGGTAGAGTATTCTTGGTTGTATGTTATTTCCTTTCATCACTTTGAATATATTTTGACATTTTCTTCTGGCCAGCAAATTTTACACTGAAAAATCAGCTGATAGTCATATGAGGAATTACTTGTATGCTTCTAGCTGCTTTTCTCTTCCTTCTTTTAAGATTCTCTCTTTATCTGTGACTTTTGGCATTTCAATTATGACATGCCTTGGTGTGGGCATCTTTGGGTTTATATTGTTTGGGACTCTCTGTACTTTCTAGATTTGGATGTCTGTTTCATTTACCAGGTTAGGGAAGTTTTCAGCCATTATTTCTTCAAATAGGTTTTCTGTCCCTTTCTCTCTCTCTTCTTCTGGGACCCCTATGATGTGAATGTTGGTATACTTAATGTGTCCCAGAGATCCCTTAAACTATCCTCATTTAAAATACATATTTTTTTTGCTGTTCCAATTGGGTGATTTTCATTACCTTCTTTTCCAGGTCACTGATTTGTTTTCCTGCATCATCTAATCTTCCATTGCATCCCTTTAGTGTATTTATTATTTCAGTTATTGTATGCTTTATTTCTGATTAGTTCTTTGTTATATTTTCTGTCTGTGTTGAAGTTCTCACTTAGCTCATCTACTCTTTTCCTGAGTTCATTGAGCATCTTTACTCATATAACCATTGTTTCGAACTCTTTGTCTGATAGATTGCTTGTCTCTTATTTAGTTCTTTTTCTGAGGTTTTGTCCTATTCTTTCATTTGGAACAGATCCGTCTGTCTCCTCATTTGGGCTGTCTTTCTGTGTGTGTGTGTTTTATATGAATTAGGAGAAACAGCCACCTCTCCCAATCTTGAAAGATTGGCCTTGTGTAGGAGCTTCCCGTTGTAGAATGCATGTGCTGGGTGTCTTTCACAGGCCAGCTGGAGCTGGAGTTACTGGGGGTAATGCATTTTTCATTTTTAATAAAGCCTTGATATATTGAAGTCAATTAACCAATAATTGCACATGACTCATTAATATATTTGCATTTTGGGCATAGCAAAACCAAGCTGTTTTTTTTTTAACAATATGGTATGGAAGATCCCATCCACCCCAGAGTAAGGAAGAGTCTGATCTTCTCATTGAGGTAATTGGGACAGACTGAGTGTTCTGACTGTATAGCATACTCTTGATTCCTAGCTAGCAGAATGGTTAATTTGATGTATTTGTTGACATAAGTCCTATGTAAGCATTGTAAGCATATCTTTTTAAAAAATTTTTTTTGCTTTTTTTCAGTAACTATTTTTTACTAAAGTAGAAATTCATAGGGAAAAAATAAAAATATAACTGTAGGCTAATTGGCTTTGAAACTTGGGGGATTTATTTTATTATGGGAGATTCAACTGAAAGATAAATGCACATACACAGCATGGAAAGTATCGACCACATAGAAACCACAGGAGAAAGCTCAATTGGCTTGCAGTGCTATCTGCTTCAGAGGTGTATATACATAAATTAACTTTCATTGTGTTCTTTTTATTTATACTTGTTTATCTCTTCTTAGCAAAGACTTACTCATTATTTGAAAAATAATTCAATGAAAGGGACTAAGATAGGAGAAGACACTGTTTTAAAAAATATCTTTCTGATATCTTATTTGAAGGTTTTCATTTTGTGGTAAATTATTTTGTTGTATGTTCTATTTTAACTTATGCTTGCAAACTTTTATTAGTTCATACATTTACCTTTGTAATTTGTGCCTAAGAATATTTATTCCCCAAGCTTTGATGTGAGAATAGTCTTCTCTATCAGGGTAATAAGAAAATAATGTGGCTACATATTAGAGTCAAGTTTTCAATTAATAGCTGGCCTTTTCTGTAGGAGTAAATGACACATTAAAATACCTTTCCAAGGCAAAGCACCTCTGACTGCTTTTAAGCAGGCAACCCATATTAGGGTTGCAAATACCAATGGTATCACAGAGACAAAACGTTTTCACTTGTGATCAAATGTCTCAAAGATTCACTTCACTCTCTATACCTCTGAAATATGTAAATTAATCTTTGGAAGAGATGACCTTAATAGATATATGGTACAAAATTTTAAAGAATATTTCACATAGTATTTTCTAATTTACTGAAAATAAGTATTTCAATGATTTCACAAAATCAGAATAGGACCCCTACTACAAGATACAGAATATGATACATGCAAAATATCATTGTAATGAATCAGAAGAGATATCTAATTTTTGTTGTGACAGATTTAGATCTATAGTGTATGTAACTGTAAATTGCATTTCTAGAGTGATAGAATTGGATGCCCAATAGAACTAAACATCTGTGTTGGCTCTTGAAATTAGCTATGAAAAGACATACTTTATCTAAGTTAGTACAATGATTACATTGGACTTTATATTTGAAAGGATGACAAGTATTCAGAGGATAAACTCACATAAGGCTTTAATAAAGGTAAAAGATAAAGATCAGAAGCAATAAGTCATGGGCAATCATCAATCATAGAGGCATCAAAATATTTCCAGGCATAGTCCTTCAGTGTCTTTCCTCAGCTACACAGAATGTATTTCATCTTTGCCTATGAACCACCAAGATACATATGAGGTATCTCAGTGTCAGGTGAGTCGAAGCTCAAGTTTACCAGGCAACTTTTATAATGCTACATCATGCAGGTAAAGCCAAGATGGAAAACTAGTTGAACCTGGAGCAAACTATCATCCTGTGCCTGCTTTATAAACGCTACGAACACATGTAACCAAATCCTCATCATTACCATTTTTGAAATATTATTTCTCTAGTCTTGATTCCTAATATACCTATATTTCTGGATTCCTGACTTCTATTCTCAAAACCATTTACTTCCTTGATCTTTTTTTTCCCATGAGCACTGGCCATCAGTCTAGTATAGTGATTTGACAGAGAAAACAAGATGAAAGACATAAAACTTTGCAGCTTTTCTATAGGTAAAATTGCTTTTTTATATTATAATATTTGGTGTGGTTCATTTGGAGGTTTAAGTTGATAGGATGGGAATTTGGGGGTAAAGAATTTAAAATGATTTATTTGGGAAGAACACAAGAGAATAATTGCCTTATGTGATATTTAGATGTAGGGCATTCACTGTAAATTTATCAATTATACAGAGGGTGCTAAATAAATATATACACATTTTAAGAAAGTAAAACTATTAAAATTGTAATACTCAATATACTGATACCAAAAAATGAATACAAGTCTCGTTTGACTTCTGTAATTACAAGAGGTGCCCAAAGTGGTTACCATCAGTGTTCAGACATTTCTGATTATGGCGAACTACTGCTTGAGCAACGGTGACCAAAGTGTCCACTTGTAACATTTTTTTGGCATCTCCGGTATATGGAAAACAGATTTTGATTAAATAACGTTCACTGTGATAAGATTATACCTGCATTTTCCATTCCTATGTTCTTAATTTTGGAGAGAATCTAAGAGATCTTATTGGTAATATTAGAGCTCTTGACTAAATATAGCCATCACTGTTATCATTTGCCACATAAAACATACGCAAGTACATTTATTAAAATATCATTGAGGTTGTCTGGGTTGGAACAGGATTTTCCTGTCGCTGTAGTGGCCTTCAACACTCCCTTGTAGCATGGATGTCTGATTTTTATGCAATTGCCTTTCTTACAACAGTTGATTCGACTGCCTGTTGACCCAGGGCTTCTTTTGAAGTTGCCAGAATAACTTAATTGGCATTTTCAGCATGTTTAATGTCCTGATGAAGTTCAATATCTCTCATGTGTGTTCTATAGAAATCAATTGCTGGAATAAAGACTTTGTTGGTTCATCAGGAGACATATAATAAGGATAACAATAACAAAATTAACATTAATTGAGTACTCACCATGTGTCAAGTTCTGAACTGTACAAATTATACATATTGATTTGTTAAATACTCAATTTTATGAGGCAATAACTGTTATTATCCCCATTTTTCTGATGTGGAAATTGAAGCATAGAAAGGTTTAGTAATTTGTTCAAGTGCATACAGTAGGAAAAGACTGAACCGGTATTTAAACAGATATATTAGTGACAAAAATCCCAGAGTCAACCGAAGATGAAACAGAACAAAGCAAGAAAAGCCACAGTAACAATAAATTTAAAAACTTTTCTTAACCATTGTTCTTCATACATGGATTGTGCATTTGGAGTAACATTCATTGCTACAGTGCACTTTGAGAAACGCTTCATTAATTTCGATAGAATCTCTATGGCTGTACTTCCAAATCCCAGATCAGCTCTGATGTTCCCAAGTTGCTTAAGGAACCTTGAGTAAACAGGTCTGAAATTTTCCAGAGGAGAAGAGAGGGTTCAAGATATTTCATCATTTATTTTAGAAACCCACAAAAAATTGGACCTAAGCCAAAAGGTTTCCCACTGTGACTGTGAGCATGTTCCATAAAGGCAGAAACTTCTGTGTGTGGTGTTCTTTTCATTATTCCTCACAGTTAGACTAGTGCGTAACTTAGTAGGTGCTCAAAAAATACTGGATGAATAAATGAATTAAATAGTCTTCATGGACCATAACCTTTATATATACCAGATTTTTTCTAATCTCTGGAGTAGAGCAACAGAGAGGCTGGAAAAGTAGGATGGAAAGTGACTTCAATGGGCTTTCATCTGTGTTCCCGGTCCCTCTTATTTTTAATCCTCACTCTTATTACACAATAGTCCAGAAGGTTAAGATCCATGTCCCAGTGAACTGATAGAGTTCCTTCATTTCGTATATAGTTTTCTATGGTGGAAATGAGGACAAGGAAAGGATTTTCATTCACTAATTCAGATGATGAATACATTTGGAGGGTTTATTATATGGTAACCATTGGATATACAGTAAAGAAGAAAATACCATATAAGCACTTACATAGTAATTACTGTAGGCCTTTTATAAGTTTTATATATCTATATCTATATCTATCTATATCTATCTGATCTTTGCCACATTTTACATATGAGAAACAAAGGCCACAAAGCTAGTAATTAGCAAGCTGGGATCAGGAACTTAACTAGCCAATCTTTAGAAGCCACATTGTTAACCGGTAGTCTATGGTCCCTACTCCAACTCTAGTGGAAATGAAAGACACATAATCACACAAAGTCTATCAAAAATTACACACGTAACAAGTGCTGTATAGGAACTGCAGAGGGTGTTATGAGAGAGTGTAATGGAGGGAGAATCAGGGTAGGACTCTGAGAAAATGATATTTAAGCCGATATTGAAAGGAGAGTAGCAGTTGGCCAGGCAAAGGGTGGGTGGGGGCATCCTAGCTAAGGGGAGTTATATGCAAGAGCCAAGGCAGGCCAGGCATGGTGTTTACTGTTAAAAAACTGAGCAGAAAGCTTTGTGAGCTTAGGAGCTGGGAGCAGGGCAAGGAAAAGGAAAGTAGGACACATGAAGGAGAGGCTGGAGAGGAAAGTGCTATATCGATAATGAGGGACTTTGCAGACTGTGTGAACTTCTGTGTACCATTGCTATCTCAGTGGAAGTCATTGTAAGATTTTCACAGGGATGTGACATGATCTTATTTCTGTTTTCTAAATATCACTCATTTTGCTTTGTATACTTTTATAGCAATAGTCATGATGATGAAGAGCACATTTTTGACAGACTATTTATTCCTTTTAACAGCTGTTTCCTTCATTATTGTTGCTAGTTCACTTGATCATAGATACCATGTAGAAAATGCTTTTGAACAGAAACTGTATTTAAAACTACTTCTAATCAAGATGTTTTAACAAATAAATATGATATTTATAACAAGCAAATTGAGAAGAATTGTACATGTTACTATGAATTAAAATAAAGAAGATCTGTGGCTGAGGTACTAGAGAGTGTTTCACAGCATTGTTAAAAGTTACTAAGAGTAACTTTTCCAAAGCTACACAATGCTCACTGTAGGTTATGTACATGATAAGTAACATTAGTGTATCTAGATATTTAGACAATATTTGCTATAAGGAATACACATGCAACAACATATAATTATAATTATATAATTATAATGTAAACTATTAAAATTATTAATACATATTTCTATAATAGAATTAAACTGATTTGGGTTTACTATTTCATCCACATTTCAAATATAACAAATTAAAAGGCAAAAAAGCCACTATTTTAATGAAATTTAGTAAAAGGAATACTTATATTGGCTTGTGTAATGAGGAACTGCTAAGACTAACAGGTTTGCACTGATAGTGTACGTTTTTTGCAAAACCACAACCTAGGAAAAAAAAAAAAAAAACTAGGCTACCTTTAGGGTGTTCGACGTTTATATCCCATTTATATAAACAAGCTGTCTTGTGGAATCAGAAGTAAAAACCGTGGCCTATAGCACTGGTTAAAAGCAGGCACTGTTGCTCTAACAAAGAATATTTCTCTTCCTGGGCTGGTTGGAGATTAGCGGGAACTCATCTGTAAACATCCAAAGTGGGCTCACAGTCCAGCAGCGCCCCCTGGAGGATAATGGCAAATTTGCAGCCTGTCGGGCGTCGAGAGTAAGGCAAGGTACCAGTTACCCTGACAGGCATTTCTGAGGAGTGGGTAAGGCAGGGAAGGGACCCCCTGCGGAGATCACCGAGGTTAGGCAGCAAAAGAAATGGTACAATGCAGAGTCAGTTAATGATTCTAGCAGCTTTCAACCCCTTGAGAATATTTCAGTTGGTAAGGGAAAGTGGCACATGTGAATTATCTCTTTATGACAGGGAAATCCTCCTAAGATTTGAATGTTCTTCCCTATCAGGGCATGTGAAAAATTTGGATTGTGATAATAAAGCATTAATGCCAGTTTTTGAAAGGCTAAATTATTGAATCTACTGCCTGTCAAATTTGAGAATGCAGATGAAAAGACACCTATGAATACAGCCTAGACTATGTACAAGTAATTCTATTGTTATGGGGAAAGGCTGCCCTGTTGGTTAATTTCCCACTGATAAAGTTTTGATACAGCCAAATAATCACTGGGCTCTCACCAAATTGCGAGATTGTTCATTTCTATTTTAAAGTGACCTAAAAAGGCATAATAGTCAAAAGATAAGTGGAAAATATTATTAGCCAGATAACCCTTCTCTTAATTATGCACAGATGCTATTATTTTTTTAAGTGGAGTTGATAAGAGATGCTTCTCAGGTACAGGATATTCTACAAATGTAAATGATGAGTGTTGGGGACAATTGTGGTTTATCAGTAAGAGGCTCTGAATAGTAATTCATGTTTTCAGGCCATGGCAAGGAGGTGTAAAGAGGTGCGCTGAACTCTTCCTGCCTCCGGATTTCTGTGGGTTTGTGGTTCCTGCCCTTCACGGTGTTGGGGCAGCTGGTAGTGCACCTTGAAAACAACATGGCATGACTTCTGCTTTTATCTTAGAGCCTCTTGTTGAAAGTGTGAGTTAATATTAGTTCTAATACTTGATTTATGTTAAAGGCTGTTAAAATAAAATAATACCAAAGCAAGTTTGTCTTTTTCACTTACAAACCATAGCCCAGCTTCCAAAATGAATTAGTTTTACTTAAGTGGTTGTGTAACTGCACACAATATAACTATTTAATAGCCCTAAAGTAATATTTTATGGAGCATGTACCTCTCTGCCAGGCATGAGGCACTATGTTAATAAAGCAGACATGAAAATTCCCCTTCATGAAGCCTAACTTCTTTGTTAAACAATAACTTAGTAATTATACAGCAGTCATCGATTTGGTTAATTTCTTGTTTGTGTTAGAATTTAGAAAGAAAAGTTTAAAACGTTTAAAAAGGATTGGACTGAAGTAGAAAGTTAGATGCCTGCAGGTTATTTCAGGCAAGTGCAAAATGAAGGAGCCTCTGGTAATAACTGAGATGGAGCCATCCTAGGTGAGGGTGGGGATGTGTGGACCATCATTATTGGTCAGCACTACCTTAACCGCTGGAGCGGTTCATACAATTTGATCTTTACATCGTCAGATACAGTAGATATTCTTATTTTCCACTTTAGTACTCGGGGATCTGAAGTTGAGGTGCAATTAAATCACTTGCCCAAAGTCCCACAACTAGTAAGGGCATATTTTGGTATTTCTCACCTAATTAAAAAAAAGGAAAAAACAACAACTAGAAAATGAAAGATTTTTATAAAGAAATTTTGAAAATAATTAGGTCTGTAATACACACAAATAGATATTAGTAAAAGCACAGAGGTGCCAGTGATAGGCATCATGACGGGACTCAATAATTTTGACCCTCACTTCTCTCTGTATACAAAGGTCTGACAATTAAGTTCGTGATCTCATCCTAGAAAAAGTGCTGCATACCTCATTGTTGAATATCACTATGGTCACCTTCGAAGTACTCCCCTTGGGAAGCTATGCACCTATGCCGGTTCCTAGTCTACCCTTCAAAGTAATTTTCGAACTCTTTTTCTGGAATGGCCATCAGAGCTGTTGTCCTAATTACCCTTGATGTCCTGAATGTCATCAAAATGTCTTCCTTTCAATATTTCCTTTATCTTTGGTAAAGAAAGAAGTCATTGGGGGCCAAATCAGGTGAGTAGGAAGGGTGTTCCAATACAGTTATTTGTTTACTGGCTAAAAGCTCCCTCACAAACAGTGCCCTGTGAGCTGGTACATTGTCGTGATGCAAGAGCCATGAGTTGTTGGTGAAAAGTTCTGGTTGTCTAACTTTTTCACACAGCATTTTTGGCACTTCCAAAGAGTAAATTGGTTAACTGTTTGTCCAGTTGGTACAAATTCATAATGAATAATGCTTCGGACATCAAAACAGGTTAGCAATATTGTTGCAAAAAGTTCGCAAACTTAATTGTCAGACTGGCTATACTTGGTTTTATTGCTGCTAGAAACCACCAACTTTTTCCTGCTAATGTTCATTCCAGAAAGAAGTCTTCCAAATATTATAATGATTAGGCATGAACCTGAAAGGTTGAATTGTCTGTCAGGAACAATCTCCTGGTTTTCAAAAAAAAGTTCTTTTAAATTGTTTGTACACAAATCATTCAGCTGAGAGCAAGACATCAGAAATTCTTAGTGGGAGGTAAATGGGAGGTCAGAGAAGGTTATTGCAGCTAGTGGACACTCAAGTAACAGAAGCTTATAAAATGAACAAAACAAAACAAAACAAAAAGGCTTTTCTTCCTTTTGCTCACAATACAATGCTGACACAACGTTAATTTTAGTTGTTATAAACCGTGCTGTTGGCCCACTGCTTCACCATATGGGACCTAGTACCATAAATATATTATATATTGGTTCTTAGGAAAGGAAAATTCAGGATATACTCTTTGTAAGAATCATATTTTTATGAGCCTGCTCAGAGTAGCTGAATGTTGAATCAAATCATGAATTCTCGAGACCACCATAATCAGAGTAGGCAAAGTATATATTTGCTCAGGGAAACATCTGTTAAGAAATTTCTCCTGAGTCTCATCAGTCGTTGGCAAGCTTTATTGCTTTAACTTAGTTTTCATTATTGGCCTGCCTGCAGAATAGTTTACACTGGTTGTACTTCTATCATGAATTCACCAGTAAAGAAACAACCATCTTAATGGCCTGTTGCTTACAACAAAATTTAAATTAAAAAAATCACTCACTGATTTGTATTTTATTCAATTGTATTCTTGTATTTTATATACATGCCAAGAGCTCTGAAAGTAATGTAAACAGTACCGTAATGAGTGTGAATCAACTGGTGTTTATATTTACAACTCAGCTACTTTTGGAATATTATGTACAGAAACGGTGTTTTTACCTTATAATGATTTGTTCACAGTGATCACACCATCATTTCTAATACTTCACACTGAAATTATTGAAATTGGCAGAATCATATACATGGAAAACACTTTATAAGTCTAAGTAGAGGCGCTTTTCCAGCAAAATATATTTTCATCAAACTCTCAAATCAGTAACAGGAAATAAAGCATTTTCTGGAAAAAAATGCAAACAAAACCAGAAAATCATCTTCTTTGACACATTTATCTCATAGGTGTATATTACGTGTGGCATACACAAAATACATCATGGACTTTTGGGGATATGTTTGACATTAAATACATATATGATCAGGATCATGCGATTTTCTTTCTATATTGCCATTTGGTACTTACCATGTGTCATATAGCCAATCAAATACTATCTTGATAAACCCATTTATATACTGTTGCATAATGTTTACAGTTCATCTGCAACTGATTAATTTTTAAAAATTGTGGTAAGAGCATTTAACATGAGATCTATCCTCTTAAAATTTTAAATGCATAGTACGGTAGCATTAACTATAGGCACTGTGTTGTACAGCAGATCTATAGGACATATTTACTTTGTATAAATGAAATTTTATGCTCATTGAACAACTCCCCATTTCCTCCTTCCTTCAGCCCCTGGCAACCACCATTCTTCTCTCTCTGCGTGTATGAGTTTTACTACTTGAGATATCTCATATAATTGGAATCATGTAGTATTTGTCCTGTGACTGGCTTATTTCACTTAGCATAACGTCCTCCAGTTTCATCCATGTTGTTTCATATGGCAGGATGGAAGGATTTTCCTCTTTTTAAAGACTAAATAATATTCCATTGTATGTATATGCCACACTTTCTTTTCACATTCATCTGTTGACGGACACTTAGGTTATTTCCATATCTTAGTCACTGTGAATAATGCTACAATAAACATGGGAGTGCAGTTATCTCTTCGAGATCTTGATTTCTATTCGAGGATGTAGAGAAACTGGAACTCTTGTACACTGTTGGTGGGGATATAAAATGGAAAACAGTATGAAAGTTCCTAAAAAAAAAAAAATAGAACTACCCTATGATCCAGCAATCCCACCTCTGGGTATGTATGCAAGTGAATTATTTTTGATATGGTACTTATCAAAATACCATATAATTACTAATATAGAATAATATAAGATTGCAATTTAATCTAACATTTTCTCTGGTCAAAATATTGATCTATCTTGGTCAACAATAAACAGGGACAAGAATGAAAGTAGTATTTCTGTTTTGTGCAGTCGCTGATGCTATTATTAAGTTTCAGTAATTGTTTAGGTCATCAATCTCTGGCAAGAACCTTTCAGAGTGCTTGATGATAGCGCAAGCATCAAGCTGTGCTACATTAAAAAATGATGAATCTCTGTCCACGTGAAGCTCTGCCCTTTGGCTATCATAATGTATCTCCATTTTGTTTACAAATGGGTATTCACTCTGCTAAATGGAAACAGGATACATGAGATTTTATAAATAGATGAAATGTTGGCACTAGCTAATACCAGAAGTTATGTATTTGAAAGTGCAATTGGAAGTCTAGGGGAAATAATCTTGGTTACCTGTAAAATAAATGACTTTGGTAAATTAAAATCATTGTGATCAGCTATTTAAGTAAAGATTACTTATTTAAAATAGGCTTTTCATAGAATAATTCAATTTTAACTGTCAATTTTCAGTCTTAAAAAATAAAACCGATGTTTCCTACTTAAACGTAACTTTATGTCATCATATGTAAATTTGATATTTTATAAATTTCAAAAGAATCTTTATCTAATCTTTGCTGTTATAGTCATTAAGACATCAGCCATATTTTGCCAATGTTATTTTAGTTTTGGACAAGAGTCTTTTATTTTTTATAAGAAATTTATTTCCTGAACACACAATGAAATAACTTTGTCACCTCTTTTGCTGATTGGTTTATAAAGGCAGCAGGATCACTCCTTTGTCTTTCCTTATTAATCAAAGGGGGCATTTTACAGATGTATAGGAGAAAAATTGTGCAGTGCTTGCTGTAACTTATTTTATTTTATGTTTTTGACTTAAGTATTTTGTCCTGTCTCTGTGTTTTCTAGAATAGTTACATTAGTTCTGGTTCAATTGTCATTCTTTATTCAATGAACATGGTAAAAACCTCCGTTTTTATCAGATAATTTTTTTCAAATATACAGAAAAGTATGGAAACAATATAATCATCACACAGGAAAACACCACTAAACTCTATCAAATTTTTAAAATTTTGATATATTCAGATTTTTAAAAAAGAAACAAAAGATTCCAGAAAGATTTTCAGTACTTGGCTACCCTTCCCAGACTGCATTTCACCCCTCCATTTATATCCTGTTCATCAGGATGTCAATTTCATGTACATGTTTATACTATTGCTGCACAAAGATTTATCCGTAACACTACATGAAGTTCTGTATATTTTCAGTCTTTATACAAATAGTCTGAGACTGTGTATATCATTATTTAACTTACCTGTAATTTTGAGTATTCTGTTTTTTTTGAGTTTTCACCATACATAGTATCCCTGGTTCATTCATTTTAAGTACTGTGTGTTATGTTATTGATGGAGTACATCACAATTTATTTAATGAAGAGTTAGGCTGTATCCAATTTTTCACTATTATAAACATGAATTTCCCACCATATGTCTGCATGCCATTTGAGCTAGAGTTTCTCTAGAAGAGTATATACTTAAAAGTTCAAATGTGCATATCTACAACTTTACCAGCATATTTCCATATTGCCATCAAGGGTATTGTATAACTTTACACTTTTCACAGTGTATAAAAGTTCCCTATTTTTCCACAGGCTTATCAATAATTAATAGCAAATATTTTCAATTTTGTCAATCTGATGGATGTGAAGTATTTTAGTATTATTTTGTTTTTCATTTCCATACTCAGAAATGAGCTTGAGTATATTTTCATACATTTTTGGACATTATTTTGTCATTGGATTACCTATTCATATCCTTTTCTCACTTTTTTGGTTGTTTGCCTATTTTCTTATTAATGAGTAGGAGGTCTTTATATATTCTGTAATTAATCCTTTGCCAATTACATGAATTGCAAATAGCTTCTTCCAATCAGTAGCTGGTCTTTTCCCTTGTGTATGGCTGCTAGTTGAAGAGTTAAAAATTTAATGCATTCAAATACATCAATTTTCTTTTTTATGTTTTGAGCTTTGGGATCATGTTTAATAAATCTTTCCCTGCCTTGCAGCCATAAAGATATTCTACTATGATTTCTTTCAAAAACTTTACAGGTTAGGTCTTTCATTCATAGCATTCATACAGATTAGGTCAATCATTAGAATGATTTGTAAGGTATATCTCTAATTTTATTTTTATTACATATAACACAATCTTTTATAGTAACATTTATTGAAAAACATACTCTTCATTTATTTTAATGCTTCTTCTCTCATGTATTCAATTTATAAATATTCATGGGTCTGTGTTTGTCCTCTCAATTCTATTACATTTGTCTAATTTACACTTTTATACTAAGGCTTGGTATCTGTTAGGACAAGACACCCTGAGGGATGGCAAACAGGTGGCACCATTGTTCAAATTACAAAACTATTCTTATTCCTCAAAATGGCCTTGGTGACCCCTCTTGTCCTACCTTCTTTCTTTTTAACTTTTTATTTTTGTCTCATTGCTCTCCGATTTGAATTTTAGGATAAAACTGTCAAGTTTTTTGAAAATAACCCATTGGAATTTGGTTTGGAATTTATTGAAATTAATGATTAATTGGGAGAGAATTATATTTTAGTAATATTGTGACTTTTCAACCATGAGCATGATTTATTTCCATTTATTCAAGTCCTCATTTATATTATTCAACATGTTATTATAATTTCTGTTAGAAACATTCCTGGTTATTAGGGTTGCATGGAGGTTCTGTTAGGCTTTGATATTTGGCTAAAACCAGTGATTCAGTGTGGCTTCAACCTTGGTCTTCAGAAAACTGAATAGCTGCAAGCCAGCTTCAGTATAATTTCTGGCATCCCTGAACTCGAATATGATCAATAATGGTGTTCTCTCAAAGGTTTTTATTTAAACAGAGGTACAACATCAATAACACAAGTAAGACATGTTATTTGTATTTATTGTGATTATCTGAGTGTTCATTTACAAATATACATAAACATTCTAGACGTTATTCAGAGCAAAAATTCTCCTTATGTTGCTTTTGTGGTGAAAAATGTGTTATTTTGAAATGAAATTGCTTATTTATTATTGCAAAAGTGCAATGCTATAGTAACTAGTAATGACTATAAAGTGTTAATAGCATGAAAAAAACTGTTACAAACTTTCAAATAGTTAAATATGTAGGACAATAAATTTGAGGATTAAATTAGAATTTTAGAGTGAAATTAAGATATTAACAGAATATGTTAGCTACTTAAGAAAGAATGTTCAATGCTCTTTGAACCAACAAATGTTTATACAATTTAAATAATATAAGGCAGAATGCTGGAGCTTGTATGATAGTACTAATCTTTGTGCAATTGTTCTGCATACAGTATTCAAAAATTTAAATGAAGGAAACTAAATATTCTAATGTTTAGATGTTTAACTCCCTTTAAGGAGTGTTTCTCCTTATGCAACATCTACCTAAAAACGAATGTCCATTTAATGGCACATATGTTCCATGCAGTGACCGCACAATCTCGCAGATGAAACTCTGGAGAAATAATATTTCCTGCATTATGAAACTTAAAAGATAATTTTGAGAACAACCTTTTAAATAATATAAATGATAATATATTTTTTTTAATGAAGTTTCAGCTTTATTCTTGTATTCTGGGAGTTCATCTATGGTAGTCATATTTGGCTTTGTCTCAACTGTGGTTAAGTATTGATTTTAATATTGGTGCACTTGGGCACTTGGTCTTTCACCAAAATATGCATGTGGTGTACCAATACAAGACACTAGAAATAGTATTTAATAACATTTACTAGATATTAGATGTATTGACTATAAGGGTTAATATTATCTTTTCTTTCAATTCATTTCTAATAGCTTATTAGGATACTATTGAACCATATGTTGATGTTTTATCTAGAAAATTTGATGAACTCATTAATTCAAGTAGTATGTAGATGCTCTTGATTTTTCAATGTGAAAAATACTATTGTCTGCAATTAAATAATGATTTGTCTCTTTCTTTTTGAATTTATATACACGGTTTATTTTTCCATGTCTATTTGTAAAAATGGCAACAGAGGATATATTTGCTTTGTTCCTATCCCTGTAGGAATTGAAAGCTTTTTGCCCATAATACAATGATTACTGTGAATTTTTGAGATATCTTTTTATCGGCTTAGGTGAGTACTCCCCTATTTCTAGTTTGCTGAAGTTTTGTTTGTTTATGTCAGGAATAAGTATTGATTTTGGTGAATGCTTTTTAAATATTTATTGAAGTAAATAGAGCTCTCCTTTAATTGACTAATATGGTTTATCCAATTAACCTATTTTTTATGTTGAAACATCCCTGAAAGTTTGTAAATGCCTATTAATTATCATGTATTTTTTAAAAAATAATGTCCTGAGTTCAATTTAATAATATTTTATTTAGAATTTCTCCATCTATATTCCTATAGGAGCTTTCTCTAAAATGTTCCTTATTTTTGTATTATTTTTGTCTATTTTGAATGTCAAGTTAATATTGGCCTAATTGGATTTGTAGAGGATCTTTCACTATTTCTTGATTCCTTGGAACATGAGGTATAGATTACAAATCATTTGTCTTTTAAAAGCTTGGAGAAAGTTTCCTATAAAACTGTTTAAATCTTTTTATTTACTTGTTTTTTTGGTTGTGATTTTTATGGGGGAAAAGGCAAAATGTTTAATTACCTTCAGTGTTGTTAGTAGTTCTTATTCATTTATCTTTTAAATTTCATACAGAAAAAAATGGTAATTCATATATTTTCTAGAAAATTATCACTACTGTTTATGTTTTCAATTCCAATGAAGTTGTTCCTTGTATTTCTTTACAATAAAAAAATACTAATGTATCTGTAGTTATATTCCCTTATTTCTACTAATAATTTGGTCTATTTCTCTTTCTATAACAAGTATTGCAGGAAAATATTTTACTTTCCTTTTCAAAAATCCTGATATTCCCTTTATGGATTATTGTCAGAGAACATGTTCTCTTTGACATTGACTTTTTGAAATTTGTTGAGAATATTCTCTGTACACATGGAGGAGTATATAGATTTTATTCTTAATTTTTCAGCAAACATAATTATATATTTTAAAATAAAGTCTAAAGTTATTTCTGTCTTCTCTTAAGCAAGATAAGACCACATTATAGTCAAATAGGCATTGCATTTCCATGTCCCCATTTTGTTATTATTATCTAGACTCGGTGATGAACAATAGAACTTTCTGTTATGGTAGAAGTGTCCTCTTATCTGCACATCGAACTGTCTAATATGATAGCCACCTATGGCTACTGAGCTCTTGAAATATGTTTAGGGTGACTGAGGAAATGAATTTCTAATTTAATTTAATTTAAATTAATTTAAAATTAAACTTTAATAGCCACATTTGGCTAGTAGCTAAAATATGGGACTACACAGGTAGAGTTTTAATTTTCATTTTATCCCTATCAATTAAACAAGAGATAAATCATGACATGTCTAAGCCATTTTATTTGGAGTCCTGTCTGTCTTTCTCTTCTCCTATGATAATCCTCATTTTTCAGGATCAATCTTAAATCACATTATCATTTCATTTATTATCCTCCTTTCCTCATGAAGCCACAAACTATTCTATCTCAAATCATCTAATCTAAAGTCTTTATTTGACAGATGGGGGAAAAGAAAATAAGAGAGTTAAATTAAGATTATTAAGTTTATTTAGTTTTATCGGACATTTCATATTCTGTCCTAGTTACTTACTTTTCAAAAGTTAATTTCAACATACTTGTATAATTTGACTACATTAAATATTGCTTATAATAACTGTCTATTGATTAAGGATTATAAATATTCTTTTTTGTATTGAGATTTATTTTATATTATTTTATTCTCTAAATCTGAAAGGAAGTGCTGAAATGTACCATGTATTAGTGGTGGTAGTATGTTAATCCTCATTTATGAATGTTAAAATAGTAGAGTGAAAAGATACCGTTCTCAAAATAAGTTCAAAGTGCTTTTTATAAATACTAGGTATTAGTAAATATTATATGCTTGCATTTGCTTTGTTTTAGTTTGATATGGTAATCTGGCATAAAATACTATAACATCCAATTTAAGAGAAAAAACAAGCAAAAACATTCCAACTCTAAAGATTTAGCTTATGTTATTCATTGCTAGTTCCACTAAAATAATGAGTAATATGACATAGACTTTGTGAAGACTAAAAACATTAAAATGACTGAAAAATTAGCATATTTTTGTGTTAGAGTGCATAAAGGTTTATGTCTAAGCATCCTGAAATGCTGACCAAAAAAACTTTTTTTGACAAGAAAAAGTGCTGTGTGGTAATTTTTATATACATTTTTTAAGGTGAGTAAGAAGTAAGAGCTTTAAAAATTTAAATCTCATTGGACTAGAATAGAAATTTAGAGCTCAAAGAGACCTTGGAAAATAATCAAATCAAATCCTTTCACAAGTAATGACACAGAATTTTAAGGATGTTAACTCACTGCTCTTAGAAAACACAGTGAATTAGCCAGAATCAGAACTACAACTGAGGTCTCATGTTCCCTGTCAAGTATGCTTTCCACTAAACCAGGCTTTGTCTCTAAATGTCATGCTTATTGTGAATGTATTTTAAAGAATATGAGATGATACTTTCACTACAAGATTCATTCTGCAGGAAAGTTCATGTAGCTTTTGCTCAATGTGTAGGATAGAATGGAATGTATAGCATCTCTGCATCATCATTCCTATGGGCTAAATGAACTCTGTGTTGCCACTTATCAAAGATAAAAGGAGGAAATATTATCATTAGTGAACTGCCTTGGCCTCTACAATGCCTTCACTTCCTATTTTAATTATAATAGCCCATTTCTCTCTGTCATTTGACTGTCATCATCAACCTGTGTAGAATTTTTCTTCATGAGAGGGTTTATTTATTCAATGAAATTTTGTTAAGCATCTACTAGTGACTAGAAACTGTACTAGGCACTGCAGTGCCAAGTAAAATAAAATGGAGAGATTCATGACCTTCATGTAGATTGCATCTTGTAGTAATTGTAATCCTTACATATTCCTTATGTTAGCAGCAAAGATAATGTCTAGGGACACAGAGTAATCAATAGAATCAATAGGTCAAAAGACACAAAGATGTTAATTAAGTGAAAACAGAGAAGGACTGATTAGTTGGGCAACATGAAAGCTATTGATAACATTGATTTGAAGAATGAGGTGAAATGATGGAATAACTTCGGAGGAAATTATAATGGCAGCATTGAGTGCTCAGCTGAGAACTGAAACTGAAGCTAGAAGGCAGTTGATGGTTTGCAAGAATAAAGTGGCCCAAGCATTGGAAGTCTTACTGTAGAGGAAAAACAACTGAAATGGAAGTTAAAAAACGAGTGATCTGGAAATGTGCTTTGGTCAGAGGGAGCCATTTGGGAGTTTAGATCCCAGGGATGATAAGACGCATTCATCACCTTTCTCCAGAGAAACAAAACCACTAGGATATATATCTGTGTGTGGGGGCGGGGGGCGAGGGAGGAGGAGGAAGAGGAGGAGGGGGGAGAGAGAGAGAGAGAGAGAGAGAGAGAGAGAGAGAGAGAGAGAGAGACACTATGGACTGAATTGTGCCCCCACACCCACACCAATTCCTATTTTGAAGCCTTACCACCCGTTGTGATAATATTTGGAGATGGGACTTTTGGGAGGTAATAAGGTTTAAATGAGGTCGTGAGAGTAGGATCCTCATAATGGAATTAATGCCCTTAAAGAGGAGACAGCAGAGAACTTGGTCTCTCGTTCTCTCTGCATGTGAGGACACAGTGAGTAGGTGGTGCCTGCAATCCAGAAAGTCTTCACCAGGAGCCAAATCCTGCTAGAACCTTGATCTTGGACTTCCCAGCCTTCAGAACTGTAAGAAATAAAATTTCTGTTGTTTAAGCCATAGACTATTTAGTCTATGGCATTTTGTTATGGCAGCTCGAGCAGACAGAGTGAGCCAGAGAGAGCACACGAGGTTAAAAGAATTGGCTCATGAGATTGTGGGGTCTTGCAAGTCTGAATTATGTAGGGCAGACCAGCAGGCTGAACACTAAGGTGACAGTTGATGTCACAGTCTTGAGTGTGAAATACATAGGGTAGGAAGGCAGGCTAGACACTGGATGTGTTGTAGAAGTAAAAACAAACATCTGCCTTTGAGGTTGACCATGAGCATGTGGAGAGCTACTCTCTTGGATAATTCATGCACGGAAGTCAACCATTTGTGGGTGTTACTAGGTATGTGATGTAAGTAATGTACCTTTGTCATGCTTAGAACACATTCAGAATCTTTTTGCATTTTATCTTTTTGATGGCCCAAAATATATCATGAAGATTTCATAGTTGTGACATTTTCAGTGTGTCTTCAGCTTAGTAACTTTGCTATACATTTTCAGTGACAATTAGTATATTTAATGTTGTCACATAAGTTTTTTATTGTGGCCTAACAGTAGATTATTTTCTTAAAAATACATTTCCTACTGCCAATACTCTTGTCATTTCAAATGTACTGAGTGGTTAGGAAATATCACGGTATTACATGTAATTAGCCTCATGTTCCAATTAACAACTTCTGATATTAAAGAAAATTTGGTCTTATTATGTCTTATAAAATCTAAAAGACAAAAGTAATGTGCAGATGGTTATGCAGAGGGAGCCCCTGCTTTGTATTTGCAAATCCATAGACACAGCATATGCATTTCTTTGTAGCTTGAAAGTAATTAAGCTGGGTGGAAGCCACTTATTTGTACTGTGGTAAACTGTTCTCCATTTAAATACAGAAAAGCTCTTGGCTTTCATACCAGATTGACAGTAGCCTTACTTGAGAAAAATATAATAGTGAATCCAAAAGAAATACTGACATAAAAAAATTAAGTGTGTAAATCTTATCCATAATAAAAATATAAAGTTAAATTGTTTTCAGAGCAATTGAAGGAATGCAGTGCAACTATTACAATGCTGACTCTTTTATACTGTATATGTGTTTTAATAAAATATAGTGATCCAACCAATAAGCAGTATATTTCCATCAGCTCTATACTTGAAAAATATCCACTTAGTTTTTATACAGCAGGTGCATTTTTACTTTACATAGTATCTTATAAATACTGGTTTAAAAGTTCATGAAACCAAAGGATATTTTTTTTAAGCATGCCTACTGGAACATTTTTACTCAAAGAAAAATTTAAAAAGGGCTTGTATGTTTTATATAACTCTCATTCTGTAAATAAAAAAAAAAAGAAAACTGTTCAAAGATTGGTTGATTGATTATAACTGGACTTAATAGGGTATCAGCAAGGAGTTCCAAAGCATCACATCTTTTATCTCTCAGCCTGTTCATTTATTTGTTTTTATTTTTAATTTTTATTAAATTTATTGGGGTGACACTGTTACTAAAATTATATAAGTTTCAAGTGTATAATTCTATAACATATCATCTATATATTGCATTGTGTGTCATCTCTCAGCCTGTTTAACCTCCACCTCTGGGGCTCAAATGCACGAAGTGAAAGAAAGAGGCCCATCGAAGCACATTTTGAATATTTCACAGTTGCCTTTCCTTTTGTATGGTTCTTTGGATTACATTAAATATATTGCTTGCACCTATACCTAGCACTTTAAGAAATTGCACTCCTTGCTCCTGCTTGATATACTTTTATTTTGCTGCGAATGAGTTAGACTTCGGATACTTTAAATGTATATAAAAGTTGTATATACTGTACGAAAGGTCGGATAATTAAGTTCATGAACTTTCCACTGTGTAAGTGCACAGTGGAAAGTTCGCCAACTGAATTGTCCGACCTTTTCGTATTTATTGCAAAGCTCCTGGTAGATTGAGATCCTGGTACATTAAAAAAGTATATGTGAGTATCTTTATAATTTTCCTTGGAAATTCTTTCATATCCATTGAGCTAATGGCTGAATTAGCCAATACATACATTACAGGAGTTACGGAAGGTGCTTGTACTCAACAGAGGCAAATGGCCTTGAATGACTGATTCATGCCCTGAGGTTTCTTATCACCCAGATAATGGATAATGTGACACCCTAAATTCAAATGAATCTCAATTGCTTTCTGACAGCATAATTATCTTTTTATATATATAAAATATATTTGAGATAGATAAGCAAATATAGATTAGGATGTATCAAGAAACACTAGAAACCTGGCTTCGTTTTCTTTTCAGGTACAACTTAGCATTTTGAAAGCATTCCCCTCCTTTACCTCTGTGTCTTTTGTCAACATTTGGAGACAGCCAGTGTACACTTTCATTTATTTTACTTAAGTGTACTTGTAAGTATTTCAACATTTTCTCATCAAGCAAGTGTAAATGTTAAGAGCAGCTCGGCTGCTTCCAATCACTGCTGAGTGGCTATGAGTTGCTGGGTTTATCTGGATGAAAATATCAAAGAGGGTGTAAATGTTGTTGATATTTCCCCTAAGGTTTTCTTTAAGAAAATATTAAAAGTTAGAGGCACAAGTTCTGATATTTGATTGACTTATGTTTCCAAGTTATTCGCTGAACAATAGTCATCACATTTATTTGCTCTTCACTTTTATATGTCCTTCCTCTTTATTAACGAAAGGTGCTGATTGCTCAGAGTTGAAAAATTAATTTTGAATTCCATATTAATAAGGTGTGTTCTTTAAAAGATTTTGTAATATTAATTCAAATTATAAATAGATTGAGATACATTAATTGACTGAATTGAATGGATCAATTTCTGTCTTCTAAAATAGCCTCATGCCATGGTTTGTTTTACATTGTGTTCTTAATTTGGTGCACATAACCATCAAAGATTATTTTTGTGTAGTATTGGGAATGCTGATCTACCTTGTGTAACAATAACATTGCTTGAAGAATGACCCGATAAAGTGACTTTGAAAGGAAGTTATGTGGCCTGCAGTGTCCTCCTCCCGCTGGCTGTGATATATAAGGTCAGACAATTAAGTTTCACGAACTCACCCTAGAAAAAGTGCTACATACCTCATTGCTAAATATCATTATGGTCACCTTCAAAGTACTCCCCTTGGGAAGCTATGCACCAATGCCAGTGCCTAGTCCACACTTCAAAGCAATTTTGGAACTCTTTTTCTGGAATGGCCATCAGAGCTGTCATCGTATTACCTGGATGTCCTGAATGTCATCAAAATGTCTTCCTTTCAAAGTTTCCTTTGTCTTTGGGTAAAGAAAGAAGTCATTGGGGGCCAGATCAGGTGAGTAGGGAGGGTGTTCCAATACAGTTATTTGTTTACTGGTTAAAAACTCCCTCACAGACAGTGCCCTGTGAGCTGGTACATTGTCGTGATGCAAGAGCCATGACTTACTGGCAAAAATGTCAGATTGTCTACCTTTTTCACACAGCCTTTTCAGCACTTCCAAATAGTAAACTTGGTTAACTGTTTGTCCATTTGGTACAAATTCATGATGAGTAATCCCTCTGATATCAAAAAAAGGTTAGCAACATCTTGCGACTATGTTCACGAACTTAATTGTCAGACGTCATACAACTAAGAAACTGTTGTCAAACACCTTTGACCAGTGTTGGGTGTCATGTGTTTGGCATCCTCATCATCTGAGGGTGGGAATCCTCCTTCACCAATGGTGTGAATAAGAGGTGATGAAAACAGAAAGATACCTCCAAAGATCAGTGATTAATTCCACATCGGAGAAATGAATGCTGAGTAGCCCATAAATCACTCAAGTTAATTTCAGTTTAAATCCACAATTCAATTTAACAAATATTCTCTGCACCTGAAGCTCCTGGTAAAAAGAGAACAAAACTAACAGATCTTCCTAGAGATTTGAGTATACTTGGGAGTAACATCATTTCAACTGGTAACCCCTTACTTGGCACAGGATTTTGAAAAGAACTAGTATAGGACCGGTTTTTCTAATTAGTGAAGTACTGCAAATTATATGTTTGTTTATTTTTGTGGAAATTCACTACCTCATTAATGTTTTAAGGCTCTGATAAGTACTGTAACAAAAATATCTAATCAATATTTTGTATCAAGAATTTCTCAGGAATATTTGGCTCAGAGTACATTTTTCATATCATTTATTAATATTTAGTGAAACTAATAGGATATAATACTTTTAGGGAATGTGATACATTTTTTATCTATGGAATACTATGTTTTTAATACCTTGATTAGAATGCCACAGGAACATCTTAAATCTTAATAATTTTAATAATTCTACTGAATATAATCATTAGAAATATGTATTGTATAACATCTGAGAATTATTTATGTGATCCTATCTTTAAGAGATTTACACTGGAAGGAAGATTAGACTTAGATATCTCAAAGTATATCACCTATTTAAGTTGAATTTTAGTTCTTTCATTCATTTCTCTTGATCCTTTAAAGGCTGTTTCTTCTTTAATATAATTTGGGAATGTAAATCCAATTCTTATAAAACCAGAAAAATTGCTGAGATAGTTATCTCTCTTTTTATCATAAACCCTTGGGGGAAAATAAGGTTAACCTTAGACTTTCTGACCTAAAATACTGACATATTTTAAAAGACTAATATTTCAAATACTAATTTCTTCTTTGAGCAAACTATGAAAAAAAAAAAGCAAACCTATTTGTCTTCTGTGGCCTTCAGCACATATCCTCCTGAAAAGCATATTAAAAAAAATAACATTATGTAAGTTATGATAAATGGTTCATATAAATTTTCGGTACATTTCTTGTTACACAACAAGGAATCAATTATACCGGTAAAAACAATAACCCACGATCCATACATGATTAACTAGTGCAGATTGGTTGTGATTTTAAGTATATTTTAATTTTATTTGAGCATGACAAATAACAATTGTATAAATATTCTGAGTTAATCATCTTTGTTATTTGTTATTTTTAACATGTATTTTGTAATTATGCAGAACTTTGGTAGTCTTTTCAATGTGACTAGTTGTCAGTTAGGGGAATGGTCTTATTTCTGAAAATAAAAGCAATTATGATAGTTTAGATATAATGGGGAAATACAAAAGTAATTATTGTTGTTTCTGAAACAATGTTGCCTTAAAATTAGTAAAGTAGGTAAACTAATTTTAAGTCTTATAGAAGATAATCACAAATATTTTTGACCATTTAAAAATAAAATATTGTAGGTGGAAAGGAGATTAATTATATCCGTTATCATAGCATTCTGACATGGGGGCAATAAATGGAGATTTGGCGATATCTCATATTAGATATTGAAATATTACAAACTAAAATTTCATAAGATTCTCCTTGGTCCAGAAAATTTATTTTTGAAATCTCTACTAGTAATTTTTTTCTTTTTTTTTTGAAATCACATTTGAATCCTCTTTAGTTTTACATTGATAATATAGACATAAGTAAGGTATAGTTACAAATAAAATGACGTATTCAAACATTTCCACACTGTCACTTCTCTTCTACCAATTGTAGTTTGAATGTTTATACATGATACAAAATCAAATCCTCTTGAAATGTAAACAGATGACCCACTCTGTGTCTATAACTTTCAGCCCTTGGTAAAAGTGTGTGTATGTGTAAATATAGTCCTCAATCCTTTTGCCACGGGAAGCAAGAGTATTAAAGCACAGGTGACTATACTTCTCCTTAGCACCTGCTATAGTTATAAATATGTGATGAGTTGTGTATTTGTTATTGTCTATCTCTTCCTCTAGACACTTAAGCAATGTAAATGCAATAGTACTGGAGTACTGGAAAATACTTACTATATACATATACGTATATTATACATATCACATACATTCATGTTTTTGCTGTTGTAATAAATTACTGCAAATTTACCTGCCTATAATAGCACAGATTTACAGTTCTCGCTGGGCTACAGAAACCTTACTGGCTACAATCAAGGTGTTAGCAACCTCCTGGAGGATCTCAGGGAGAATTTATTTCCTTGTCTTTTCAAGCTTATAAAGGCTACTTGTCTTCCTTGGCTTCTGGCTCCTTCTCCCATCATCAAAGCCTGCAGTGTGGTATCTTCAAATCTCTCTCTGACTCTGACACTCTTGGCTCCCTTTCATAAGGATGCTGTGATTACATTCGCCCGCCCAGATAATCCAGGACAATGTTCCCATCTGGAGATTCTTACTTTAATCACATCTGCAAAGTCCAGTTTACTATTTAAAGCAATGTATTCATAAGAGATTAGGATGTGGACGTCTATGTCTGGAAAAACATTATTCTGTCTGCTACAATGTGTATGTGTCTAATGGATGTAATTCTCAGTGTGCAAATATAGGATTAAAATAAATATACTTTTGTTTATTTTTCATAATTCAGTTTAATTTGCCTTTTGATCACTGATTTTATTAGGGGCTCAAAAACAACTTCAGTTAAGTCAGGATTGTGTCCATAAAATGTCAAAGCCTAGAGTGCAAGTGAATGAGGGGTGTCCAAGAGGCACCAGTGCTCCAGTCCATATAGGTTTGCCACTGAAATGTCCCTCATTCTTATTAGAGACGGCACATTATTTGTACAACAAGAGGTCATCTAACTCCTATGTTACATGTATTCATCATCCATCCATTCATTCAACAAATATTTATTGAGTGCATATGTGTGTTGGTCCCTGTACCCTTGGAATATAAAATATGAATAAGGCATCCTCCCCAATCTCAAAGGAACTACTGTCTACTTAGACAGACTCATAAATAAATAACTGTAATACATTCTAGTAAGTGCAATGACAGAAATGTGCACAGGTATTACGTGAGTACTGAGAATAGGAATCCAATCTAGTTTGGGAGTGGTTTAAGTGTGATTAGTAAAGTTTCCTAGAGTTGCTGATAGGTGAGCTGAGACTTAAAAAATGAGAGTTAGCTAGAAGCACATAGGTACTGCTAGAGCCAAACCTCACAGTTCCTTGAGGACTAGAGATATATTTTCAATTCAACTCAACAAATAATTATTGAACTGTGGTGCATGCTAAGGAGAATTACGATGACCTGTGAGAATATTTAATACCGATACTTCCCCTTGTCAAAGGGATTAGGGGGAACTTCTCTGAGGAAGTTACAGGCATTAAACAAATAATTACAAGTGTGATGAGTGCTATGGAGCAATGCCATGGTAATGCAGGGAAAGCTAATTTAACCTAGTTGAGGGTCACAGACTGCCACACTAAGAAATTGATATTTAAATTGAGACCTGAGGGATAAGCAGCATTTAACCAAGGAAAGGAGGAAGGCACAAAAAGTGGAGTGGTGGACTGTCCTGTTTAGTAGGACTGTAGAGAAGAAGAAAGGGAGAGGCTGAGTGCAAGGCTTTAGGAATCAGGCTGGGAGTTCTACTTTTATCCTTGATTCGTTGGGGAACCTTTAAATTTCAAATCTGGAAATAACATGATCAGTGTGTTTTTAAAAGATCCCTCTGGCTGTAGATGTAGAGCTTAAATTAGATTTGTGTATTGGAGGAAGAGTTAGGAAGCTGTTACAGCATCCAGACAAGAGCCTGACTTGGCCGAATGGTGTCAGTGGGTATGGAGTTAAGTCAAGAAATATTGAGGAGGTAAAATATTTCTGAAGTTCTTATGTTGAAGGCACTATGCTAAATTCTGGAGCTACTGAAATGAATGGCATAATGCTTGGCACATAGGTGCCAAATATTTTAAAATTTGTTAATGTTTGAGACAGAATAGCAAGAAACAAAGATTTGGGCGAGATCATGGAAGTTGTATACTCCATGTGTCATTCCAGTGTCTTAAACAAGGGTAGACTGACATTGTGGCCTTTGCATTTTATTTGTCATTTAGTGCCTATTTGGAAGATTAATTTGAGGGGGCAAGAAACTAGATATGAATAGAAGTAAAAAGATCTTTGAAGTAGTTCAGGTAAATGATGATGGGACCTGAACCCAGATAGCACTAGGAGATACAGAAAATGAGAGTTAGCTGGAAGCACGTAGGTACACTAATGAGAGATAGTTGGGAGGCAAAATTAGAATTGGTGACTGAGATAGAGAGAGAAAAAACAACAACAACAGCAAACGACTCAAATATGATCCCCTAGTTTCCAATATCAAGATTTGGGGGACAAACAAGATATAGGTGGCCGGCACAGAGTAAGCATTCCAGGACTACTTATCAATGACTGACATGTAATTCCCTGGATTATCCTGCCAATTTAAACCCAGTTGTAATCCTGATTTAATTTTTACCTGACTTTTCCACATGATAAAACCGTTTTTATTTTTATTTAAATTATTGATAATAATTGATTCACTATCAGTTTTTGTTTTTCCTGATGCTTTAATATAATGCATGTGGAGGGGTCCCCAGAAAGACAATTTCTTGGGATAAAAAAATATTATTAGTATATTCATTTTTTTGCAGTCAATACACTTTCTCCCCTGTGTGTAAATTCTTCACTTCTCTAAACATTGGAAGAAAATACTAAATAGTTGTTTATTTTGATATGAATAGCTTTCAAACTGTTTACTGATATTGATCGAATTACAATAAAAACTGCACATGCACTTCCCACAGCGGTCTTATTCTCACATGGTCACCACCCAAGCAAAATTACATTCTGGGTAAAAAGGAAGAAATACATGAAACATACACTCTTGAGACCAACAACAAATAATTACAAAATAACTTCCAAATCCCACACTCTCGGTGCCATGCAATATAACTCATGCCCGTTGGAGTTTTTCCAGCACTTTACTGGTTATTGTTGAATACATTTAGTCACACATCTTGTGACACATCAATCTTTGAGGTCATAAATTTTTACTTTATTTTATAAAAGACATAATTTTATTTTAATAATAATATGGATATTGTCTGTATTCACATCAAGAAAGAACTGCCAACAGAAGATTCAACAATGAAAAAGAAATACCCTTCATAGATGTGCTTAAGTTTCCTGTTCCCCACTCCACTTCTTCCAAAAATCATCTATTCATTTATTTTTTTTTTAGCTCCATCTTGAGTTGTACAAAGCTTGATTTGCTGTTCTTCCTATATACTGTGTTGGCTTCAATCTCATACTTGATTGATTTATAGATATATTAGAATTTTTTAAAGACAGAATTAAAAACATGTAAATGTTTATCATAACATGGATAAGAGAGAATAATGAGCAACACATTTTTTACACAGAATTTTTAAATTTAATTACATTTTATTTCATTTTGTTTTTTTATTAGTTTCAGGTGTACAAAACAACAAAATGATTAGACATTTACACCACTAACAAAGTGATAACCTCCCTCCAAGTCTGCTACCCCTATGACACAGTATATAGGTGTTATAATACCATTAACTATATTCCCTATGCTGTATTTTACATTCCATGATTATATATATATATATAAATATATATATTTATATATTATATTTATATATATTTCTTTTATATTTGTTATGTATCATGCATTATGTATTATATATTATATATTACATATTATATATATAATTATTTTATTAGTTTCAGGTGTACAAAACAATGTAATACCTAGACATTTACACCCCTCACAAAGTGATAATTTCCCTCGCCTAATCTACTACCCCTCTGACATAGTATATAACTGTTACTATTCCGTTATTTCATTGACTCTATTCCCTATGCTGTACTCCACCTCCTGTGAGCATATATATAATTATTATATATATGTGACCATATATATTATTATGTATAATTTAATATATATATATATTATTACATTACAGTTGACATTCATTGTTATTCAGCTTCAGCCTCAGGTGCACAGAGCAGTGGTTAGGCATCTACACCGTCCCTGAAGTGGTTTCCCTATTAAGACAAGTGTCCATCTGACACCCTACAAAATCTTTACAACATTATTAATTGTATTCCCCCAACTGTCTTTCATATCCCCGTGGCAATCTTGTGGTTACCAATTGTGCTTTCTAATCCCCTCACCTTCTCCCTCATCCCCACACCCCTCCCATCTAGCAACTCTCAGTTTTTCCCTATATCTCTGAGACTGTTTCTGATTAGTTTGTTCATTTATTCTATTTTTTAGGTTCCACGTATAATTGAGATCATATGGTATTTGTCTTTCTCTATCTGACTTATTTCACTTTGTATAATGTTCTCTAGGTCCATCCATATCATTGCAAATGGTAAGATTTCATTCTTCTTTATGGCTGAGTAATACTCTATTGTGTAAATAGTTTCTTAATCCAGTCATCTACTGATGGGCATTTTGGTTGTTTCCATGTCTTGGCTATTGTGAATAATGCTGCAATAAACATAGTGGTGCATAATTTTTTTCAAATTAGCATCTTGGATTTCTCTGGATAGATACCTAAGAGTGGAATTGCTGGGTCATACATAGTTCCATTTTCAGCTTTTTGAGATACCTCCATACTGATTTTCATAGTGGCTGCACCAATCTGCAATCCCACCAACAATGCACGAGGGTTCCCTTTTCTCCACATCCTCACGAGCACTTATTGTTTGTTGATTTATTGATGCTAGCCATTCTGACTGGAGTGAAGAGCTATCTCATTGTGGTTTTTATTTGCATTTCTCTAATGATTAGCGAGGTTGAGCGTTTTTTCATGTCTGTTGGCCATTTGTATGTCCTCTTTAGAAAAATGCCTCTTCATGTCTTCTGCCCATTTTTTAATTGGGTTGTTTAATTTTTTGGTGTTGAGTTGAATGAGTTTTTAATAAATTTTGGATATTAACCCCTTATCAGATGTATCATTGACAAATATCTTCTCCCATTCAGTAAGATGCCTTTTTGTTTTATTGATGGTTTCCTTTGCCTGTGAAAAAATACTTCTTAGTTTGATGTAATCCCATATGTTTATTTTTTCTCTTACTTCCCTTGCCTAAGGGGATATATCAGTAAAAATATTGCTAAGGGTAATGTCTGCAAATTTACTTCCTATATTTTCTTCTAGGAGTTTTATTGTTTCAGATCTTACATTTAGGTCTTTAATCCAATTTGAATTTATTCTTGTATATGGCGTAAGGAGGTGGCCCAACTTCATTTTTTTTGCATGTGTCTGTCCAGATTTCCAAGCACCATTTGTCAAACCTTCTTTACCCCAATGTAAATTCTTGCTTCCATTGTTATAGATTAAATTACTATACAGGTATGGATTTATTTCTGGGCTCTCTATTCTGTTCCATTGATCTATGTGTCTGTTTTTATGCCAGCACCATGCTGTTTTGATTACTATAGCCTTTTAGTAAAAATTGGAAAAGAGGAAGTAAAATTGTCATTATATGCAGATGACATGATACTATATGTACAGAACTCCAAAAACTCCACCAAAAAAAAAAACCTCTTAGAACTGATAAATGAATTCAGTAAAGTAGCAGGATACAAAATTAATATTCAGAAATCAGTTGTATTTGTATACACCAATAATAAACTATCAGAAGGAGAAATCAAGAAAACAGTTCCATTTACAATTGCTTCAAAAACTATAAAATACTTAGGAATAAATTTAACCAATGAAGATCTATACTCAGAAAATTATAAGACACTGAAGAGAGAAATTAAAGAAGTTACAAAGAAATGGAAACACATACCATGCTCATGGATAGGAAGAATTAATATAGTTAAAATGTCCATATTGCCTAAGGCAATATACAGATTCAATGCAATTCCTATCAAACTACCAAGGGCATTTTTCACAGAAATAGAAAATATAAACCTAAAATGTATATGGAACCATGAAAGACCCTGAATAGCCACGGCAATCTTGGGAAATAAGAACAAAGTGGGAGGTATTGCGATACCTGACATCAAATCATGCACAGAATTCTTTTAAAGTACACAAAAAAGAGAACCATTTTCATCCAGTCAAAGTTGCCAGCCCTGGTAATTGATCTGCATGACCTCCAGTCCCTGCAGGCTAATTACATCCACCTCTGAAATGGATTAAAACAGCAGCCACAGAAAACCATACAGATCTAGCTGGGTTTGGGAGGGGGTGGGGTAGGAAGGAGGGTTTGAATGAAACTGACTCATTAAAAGTGATATTTAAGAAATCATTATGCTAAACAGAAGCCATTTGTGGAAGTAAACTATTGGAAATATCTTGTTTCTTTGGAGCTTTCAAAGATAATGAAAACATCTAAATCTTGATCAGGCAGATGTGAAAAAAAAAGTCTGGTTTATTATCTGGTAATGACTTAAAAAAAAAAAAAAGAAATCTGAGGCACGATTAAAGTCCCTCCTTTGAGACAAAAACTTTCAGGCCATCCATTGTTACAGCTTGTCATACGGGGAGGAGAATCAGATCCTTGACTTGATAAACATTCCCTCCTATGCTTAAAACAGTTAGGGTATTGACAATGTGCCAATTGTTTGAGAAGACAGTATTCCCAGCTGTATTTTAGCCTTTTCTTTGTAAGGAAAACGACCCATTTTAACAGTTCCCTGTAAAAGTTGGCCCCTAAAATACAAAGTTAAGGTTCTCTAGGGTCTCCAAGTCTTTATTAAGAGGCAATCTGTCAGTGTCCTATTGAAAAGTTTCCTCTGTCTCCAAGCAATCAGTCCTGATTACTATTGTCTTGTGAGATTGAAGGAAGAAAGAAAGAATGAAAGAAAGAAAGAAAGAAAGAAAGAAAGAAAGAAAGAAAGAAAGAAAGAAAGAAAGAAAGAAAGAAAGAGAGATTGAAAGGAAGAAATAAATAAAAAGACAGAAATACCTCTACCAGGGGCGCCAGAAAATGTATAAAAGTGGACACTTTGGTCAGTTTTGCTCAAGCAGTAGTTCACCATAATCAGAAGTGTCTGGACACTGATGGTAACCACTTTGAGCACCTCTTGTAATTGCAGAAGTCAAACGTGACTTGTATTCATCTTTTGTTATCGGTATATATTGAGTATTATAATTTCAACAGATTTTTCCTTTCTTAAAATGAGTATACATTTTTTGACACCATCTGTACTGAAGGGTTCACTCTTAGTGCTGTCACTGTTGTCCCCTGCCAGGACTCACAGGTCTGATGTGGACCCTGTAGCAAGTGAGGCTTATGCAGCCACTGAAATGTTTTGGCAGACTGGTGGGAGCTGGCTGAAGGTTCTCCGCAGAGGAAGAAGAGTGTCTCTTTCCCAGTATAATTTATAGGTATCGATCACCATGCCAAAAATACTGGTGCCCCAGTGTTGACTTTTTATCAAACTGCGATTTGAGTTGCTCATGAGCACAACCACTTTCTGTAATTCAAAAGCTGCAGCTCAGAGGTCTGAGGAGGGGCCAGAGTCAGCTGCTCCACAAATCCAGAAAGATAGCTCTGTAACCACCCAGTCCTAGCTTCAGGGGCCATCATATTCTCTGGATTCATTTTGATTCTGATGGGGATTTTATCTTAGGAACTTGTTGCCCTTCACCGTGCTTCTTGCTTCGTTACCTCTATGTTTTGGAGAGGGCCTTTTCCATCCACCCCAACTTGCATAAAAACTCTCTTAGGTAGGAGATGTTGAGTTTTGATCTGTTCCCTTCCAGAAGGCTTTGGGGTTTTATTAAAATCCATCTCTTCATTAGTAACCTTCAAACTTTAATTAGTAATACTTTATTTGCAATAATAAAGATCTCTCTTACCAGGTATATTGCTACAGCTGTGTAGGTACCCTCTACCCGGATCTGTATCTGTACCATACTTGTGTCCCTGATCTCTCCCTTGTTCTATTTTCATCTCTATCTCCATCTTTTCCCCTCTTTCTCTTTATATATCTCCAAAACAACATATTTTCCAACTTTTCCTCTGCTTAGTTCTGTTAAATTTTACTAGCAATAGTTCATTGATAGATTAATAGATTTGTGTATTAAGATCTCAGTGGTGATTTGGCTTGGAATTTCAGTGGTGACTGGAAAAGAAATCTGGAAAAGAAATTAAGGTTGATGAAAAGCAGACATCAAAGATGACTCCAGGCATAACCACCTGATTGATTTAAAGAATACTTATAGAATCAGTATCATTAGGAGAGTTCCTGATGAACTATAGAGGCAAAACTCCTCATAAAAATATAAGTAAAACAAATTCAACAACACATTAAAAGGATCATGCACCACAATAAAGTAGGATTTATTCTAGGGATGCCAGGCTGGTTCAACATCAGCAAATCAGTCAATGTGATAGACTACATTAACAAAATAGAAGATAAAAACTGTATAATTATCTCAATAAATGCAGAAAAAGTATTTAGCAAAATCCAACATCCATTTATAATAAAAGCTCACAAAAGAGGGAGTATACACGAATATACCTCAACATACCATGCTTCCCCAAAAATAAGACCAAGCTGGACAATCAGCTTTAATGTGTCTTTTGGAGCAAAAATTAATATAACACCCAGTCTTATTTTACTATAATATAAGACCAGGTATATAATATAATGTAATATAATATAATATAATATAATATAATATAATATAATATAATATAATATAATATATACTGGGTCTTATATTAATTTTTTCTCCAAAAGATGCATTAAAGCTGATTGTCTGGCTAGGTCTTATTTTGGGGGAAACACAGTAATAAGGGCCATATATCACAAACCCACAGCTAACATCGTACTAAATAATGAAAAGCTGAAAGCTTTTCTAAGATAAAGAATAAGACAAGAACGCCCACTCTTGCTATTTTAACTCAACATAATATTAGAACATGTAGGCACACAAATTAGGCAAGGAAAAGAAATAAAAGGCACCAAAATTGGAAAGGAAGAAGTAAAACTGTTAATTATTTGCAGATGACATGATATTATGTATAGAAAACCCTAAAGACTACATCAAAAACCTGTTAGAACTAATAAATTCAGTAATGTTGCAGGATACAAAATAAACAGGCAAAAATCTATTTTGTTTTTATACACTAATAAAAAAACTCTTATTATAGTTCATACTGCCCAAAGCAATCTGTAGCAATCCAATGACATTTTTCACAGAAATAGAACAAATAATCCTAAAGTTTGTAGGGAACCACAAGGGACCCTGAATAGCTAAAGCAATCTTGAGAACGAACAAAGCTGGAGGCTTCACGCTCCCTGATTTCAAACTCTACTGTAAAGCCATAGTAATTAAAACAGTATGGTATTGGCAGACACATAGATCAATGGAAAAGAATAAAAAGCCCAGAAATAAACCCATGCATATATGGTTAATTAATTTTTGATAAAGGAGCCAAGACTATACAATGAAGAAAGCACAACTCTTCAATAAATTGTGTTGGAAAAAATGGACAGTTACATGCAAAAGAATGAAACTGTACCCCTGCCTTACACCATGCACAAAAACCAACTCAACATGGATTAAAGTCTTGAACAAAAGACCAGAAACCATAAAACTCCTAGAAGAAAACACAGGGGGCAATCTCCAGGATATAGGTCTTGGCGATAATTTTTTGAATCTGACACCAAAAGTAAAAGAAAAAATTAAAAAGTGGGACTAAATAAACAAAAGGAAAAAATTAAAAAGTGGGACTAAATATATCTAAAAAACTTCTGTACAACAAAGTAAACCATCAACAACACACAAAAAAAACAGCCAAGTGAATAGGAGAAAATATTTGCTATTCATATATCTGATAAGTGATTAATATCCAAAATGTATAAAGAACTCAAACACTCAATAGTAAAAATAATAAAATAATAAAATAAAAATTTTAAAAATCTGATTAAGAAATAGGCAGAAGATCTGAATAAATATTCCCCCCCCCAAAAAAAAATACAGATGGCCAACAGGTATATTGGTATATGAGGAATATGAGAAAATGCTCAACATCATTAATCATCAGGGAAATGCAAATCAAAACCACAATGAGCTATCACCTCATACCTATTAGAATGGCTTTTATAGAAAAGACAATTGTTGGAGAAGATGTGGAGCAAAAGAAACCCTGGTGAAGTGTTGATGGGAATGGGAATATAAATTGGTGCAGCCACTATGGAAAACAGTATGGAGGTTTCTCAAAAAATTAAAAATAGAGCTATCATATGATCCAGCAATTCCACTTTGGGATATTTATCCAAAAACAAAAATACTAACTTGAAAAGAGATATGTACCCCCATATTGATTGTAGCATTATTTAGAGTAGCCAAGATATGGAAACAACTCTAGTGTCCATTGATGAATGAATGGATATGTATATATGTGTATACATGCTTATATAATAAAATATTCAGCCTTGAAAAAGAATGAAATCTTGCCATTTGCAACAACATGGATGGACCTTGAGTGCCTTATGCAAAGTAAAATAAGTCAGACAGAGAAAGAAAAGTACCCTATGAGCTCTCTTATATGTGGAATATAAAATAAATAAATAAATAAATAAATAAAATGTAAAAACCAAGCTCATAGATACATAGAACAGATTGCCAGAAGCAGGGGAGGGTAGGAGAAATGGATGATGGGGGAGAGGGGTCAAAGAGTAAAACAAAACAAAACAAAACCACCTGTGGAATGAATATGTTGGCTGAACTGCAATCTGAATCATCTGTTATAAAAACCAAGAATACAGAATTGACTACTCAATCAACTTGCATTCAGTAAATATCATTTAATATTTTAACCTAGCATTTTAATCATAATCCATACATGTAGCTCATGAATGAATAAACATAAAGTTAAATATATCGAGACAAAATGATAATCTCCAGTCTACATTTTTTTCTGTTGAGAATAAGATCAGTTTTCATGCTCAGCAATTAAAGTATCATATTATTTTATGATTACCCTTCTCTATTTTTAATAGATTAACAGCAAATCACTTACTTATTGTATAATTCTATAACAAGTCCAAAAATAAGTGTATTCTTGAAAAACAAGATAAAGAGTATTGGTGAAATCAGTCATTAGGAGAGTGAAAAGACATGTGTCATTTTGTTGGGAAAACATAAATTTAGTTTTACATTTATCAAGTTAGAGAGTACATTTTGATAGCTAAGTGGGAAACACCATCACACCAGTAGAATTTCCAGAACCAAAAATGATTGCAGTAAACCTTCATATCCTGGCAGTATCTATGTCACTGTTCACAGAGGGTAAAATCTCTCTTTGATACTCACTTAAAAGTAAAAGAATTATGATCATTGAAAGTACAGTTCTGCTCTCTCAAAATATGCAAATGCTAAAGATACCAAGAAGTTTCTCAAATATTTTACATGAAGAAACATATAGTGTTTACTGAGCCTTAGCTGTCTTCTGTGATTCCTTGTTCAGGAGACTGTGAAAACTGCTCGAGGCCAAGGAAACTTCAGACACATAAATCAGGTCATGGGCATGTCTTATCAAATTTGAAAATCTAAACCTGTTCTAAAATATCCTGGAAACAACATGTACCAAATAACTTCATAAACCTGGCCCTAGTCCTAGTCCTAAAAAAAGGAGGAAAAGGAAAATTTGCTGGGGCTGTTAGAAAAAGGAAATCCAATACGCTTTCCATCAACCATTCTCCTTTTAATAACCTTGTTTTTTATTTTGAGATTTATGGCCAGTCACATGTTTGTGTTTTCATAGGCAATTATGATAAGAGATTGTAGAAAAATGGGGCTGGAAGGAGGAGGGGCATAGAGTTTTATATATGGACTAGTTTGATAAAATGTGAGCCAAAGAGAATTTTACATGGCACATCTAATGAAAAAGCTTTTGTGAGTCAATTATATAAAATACTTCTTCTACTTCTTTTTTGCTTCTTTTATGACAAAGCTTCACTAATCATGCATTTAGTACCTGAGGAAGACCTTAGGTCTTTTCATACACCAGAATGGTACAAAACTGGGTAGCCCAAGGCAAATAAAGTAGTCAATATGACCTGGAGCTTCCAACCGTATTTCCCTGAAAATAAGACTAGCCGGACAATCAGCTCTAATGCGTCTTTGGGAGGAAAAATTAATATAAGACCCAGTCTTATTTTACTATACTATAAGACCAGGTTTATAATATAATATAATATAATATAATGTAATGTAATGTAATGTAATGTAATGTAATGTAGTATAGTATAGTATAATATAATATAGTATAGTATAATATAATATAATATAATATATATAGTATAATATAGTATAATATAATATAATATAATGTAATGTAATGTAATGTAATATAATATAATATAGTATAATATAATATAATATAGTATAATATAATATAATATGATACTAATTAAAAATTAAAAGTTAAGGAAAAAAGAGAATTAAAGGTTAATATTTGTACACTTTTATAAAGCAACAGGAATCTAATATTTTATTCTGATATTAAATTTTTGTGTTTTATGCACAAGACAGATGGGCTGCAGTTTCCTCATCACTATTCTAGACTCTTGCTGTTGGGGTAGAATAGAATCCTTAAATGAATGTAATATAATATAATATAGTATAATATAATATAATATAATACCATTATATTAATTAATGTTTGCTCCAAAAGACGTATTAGAGCTGATTGTCCGGCTAGGTCTTATTTTCGGGGAAACACGGAATTTTCAGCTTGCTATTCAAACTTATTTTTCTTTCAGCAGTTATTGATGTGGGTAAACTGAGTAACACCATTCTCAAATTATCTGTATAATTCTTTTCTTAACCTCTTATGATAGAAGAAAAACAAAGCTGTAGTTCAAACTTTATAAAACATTTTAAGAGGATATGTTCCCATACACTCTAAAATGTCAATATCTGTTTCTATACATACAAAATTTAAAATCTTTCTTTTTTTTTTGTCTTCAAAATTGAGCTGTGCTTAGAATTTATCTACTCGCAAACTCTCTCATTTTGCAGATAATAAACTAGAGGCCAAAGATGTTAAATGACTTGCCCATAGCTATTGAGCTAATTAGCACTGAGTCAGAGATTCTCTAGTCATAGAGGTGGTGGTGATTCAGAACTGATCAAATAAAAGCTGAAGAAAATATACTATAGTCAAATTAACTCGTACTCTCAGTTCTTCATATCACACACTTATTACAAAGGCAAATGAAACAATAACAAGTGTAGTGTGTTTCCATAGACTTTTAAATATTTTTCTTACTTAAAAATCATTGTCAGACCACCAAACTGAAGTGAACTTGCAACATTTTTTGAGGTTCACACAAGTTCATTATGTTGACCAGAAATCATGTGAATGTTATTTTAAGCTTTGGCAGAAACCACTAGAAAGAAAAGTCCCTCGAATGTCAGAAATGACCCTTTTCACTCCTTCAATTAAAGTTTTAAATAGTGGGAATGTTGAGGAATTAACATTTGTTTAGTATTCTTATGACTTCAGGCTGGCTGTCACCACTGGTTACTGCCTATCTTAGAAGTTAGCTCTTCAGATTTTCTCGTCCAGTGAGTTAGGAATGTGCAAGTCACTTTTGGCTTAGTACTCCTGCTAATTCTCCCTTCCCTGCCATTTCATGGACTGGAAACCCTCCTCTTCCTTTTTATTTAATGAATTTGAAATAAATGTCAGAATTTTAGATTAAGAAGGTATCATTCAACACAGTATGGCATATTCAGCAAAGTTTACCTATGAAAAAGCCAATGCTACTAATAATAGTAGAACAAGATACTATTATTTCATATTGAACTTTGCTCTCTTTTTTCCTTCTATTTTTATATGCTGTTTTCTGTAGTGATGAGAACCAGGTATTTCCCTCAAATCCTCACTAATGAATATGTGTTGAAGCATAACACTAAGACTGCAAGTAAAGTCTGCATGTATAGAAAGCTTCACATGCTATTTTAGAAATTCCAGGAAGTGGAAATTAGGACTATGGAGGGTTTTATATACATAGAACAATGCTCCAAACAATGCAATTATGAAATGCAACATACAGTCTGCTGAATGGACATTAAAAGTGTCTGGACTTATCCCTCTGCTTGTATTAATGTGGTTCTTCAGCATGGTGACCTCGAATATTATTATAGATTGGGATTATGACTTCTGGAGAGGGCCCTGTTGCTCAGACAGACGGAGTTGCTGTCACAGCACACCTGTGACATTAAAGTTCTCTGATCAATTGAGCTGAATGGGTTAGTGTATGGTAACCATGAATTCAAGGTTGTGATCCTTCCCGGCTTCTCAAAGAAAAAAACTGCTCTGCAACCACAAACTGCAGTCCTTTCTTCAGCTGTGGATACCGGCTTCTCTTCCATTGTAATGCAAACCTAGCATTTCTGCCACAGGACAAAAGTAATATTCGCAGATAAATCATGTAGCCTTTTGGTCAAGTGCATTGGCTTGGAGCTTCATCAGCCTGCATTAGACTCACAGCTCAGCTCGTTAGCTGTGTAACCTTGTGGAAGCAGTAAGACTGTTAGAAGAGGTCAAATAGGATATTTAACTCACCAGCTTGCTGGGAGATTTAATGTGCCTGGCAAATAAGATTCAATAAACATTAGCTATCTTTATTAATTATTTCATTTGTGTATACACATGGATGGTTTCATGTCTACTATTCCAGTGAAATGGTCAACATTTATTCTTCTGTTGAGATAACTCTAGAAGCACTTCAGCTGTCAGCTTCTATATATAATTTGCATTATTCAATGCATTGCTAAATTGTTTTTTCAAATGCTCTTCAGTTATCTGTTCTTTCCACAGTACTTAATAAAATTTATTTGCATCACAATAAAGTCTCTTCATAGAGACTGGCTATAAATTCTAAACAAGTGATGAGTACCCTTTAAAAAAACTTTTCATTTTGAAATAATTTTAAACTTACAGAAAAAAATGGCAAATTATGCAGAATACCCTTCACTTAGCTTCCCCTGATGCTTAAAACTTACATAATCAGTACAGTTATAAAAAATGAAGACATTATCTGTGATACAACATTGCTAAACTACACGTTATTGGAATTTCACCAGTTTTCCCCTTAATGTTCCTTTTCTCTTCCAGAATTTTATCCAAGATCCTCCACTACATTTAGTTGTGAAATCTCTTTAGTTTCTTCTGATCTGTGTGATAGTTCCTCTTTCTTTTCTTGTCTTTCATACCCTACAGATTCTCGGTAAGAACTAGTCAGTTATTTTGTGGCATGTTTCTCAATTTGGGTTTGTCTGCTTTTTTTTCTCATAACCAGATTTTCTGTATTTTTACCAAAACAATACAGAGTGAGTCTGGGTCCCTATCAGAGGGTACATGATCTTGATAGGTTTTATTAGTGGTGATATTCACAATGACCACATGAATAGGGTAGTTTCTGACGGATTTTTCCACCATAAAGTTGCTACTTTTCTCTTCATACTTGATCAATAATTTGGGAAAGATTCTTTGAGACTATATCATGGTTTTCCTGAAATTTTTGCCCACTAATTTTTAGCATAACATATCATCTTAGTGGATTTTGCCTCCAACAATTATTATTGTCATGGTTGCCTAATGGTGAACTTCCCTCATCCCATCTACATTTATTAGTTGATTTTTTTTCCTTTGAGGAAGAGTTATCGCTTTCCCCACTTATTTATTTATTCAATTATATTTTTATATCAATACCAACTCATGGATATTTGTTTTATTGTACGTATGATAATTTAATACTACAATCTACTTGTTACTCAAATTCTTCCTTCTTTGACCATTGGGGATCGTCTTCCTTTTGACAGGACTTCATACTTTTTGAACAGTTCTTTACTTCTGACACAAGAAAATAATCCATGTTCATCTTGTATTTTTCCCTGTCCAGCCAGCCATGGAATCTGCCATTTCTCCAAGTAGCTCTGGTTCCTTTTACTGAAGAATGGTACTTAGAAGCCAAGAACTGGGTGCCAGATGTTGAGCAACTTTTTAAAAACTAAGTGTTAATTCAGAAAAAAACAAATATTTTGTAGAACATATTTTCTCTCCTCAAAATAAAAATAGCTTTATGCAGTTCTATAGGGGAATGTATGTTCTCAGAATATATGTTATCTATGTGATTGACTAGACTAATGTTGGTGAGAAACTTCACACTGATATTAATTAAAAATTAAAAGTTAAGGAAAAAAGAGAAATTAAAGGTTAATATTTGTACACTTTTATAAAGCAACAGGAATCTAAAATTTTATTCTGATATTAAATTTTTGTGTTTTATGCACAAGACAGATGGGCTGCAGTTTCCTCATCACTATTCTAGACTCTTGCTGTTGGGGTAGAATAGAATCCTTAAATGAATTAATGAATTACCTTCAATAATTCAATTCCATGGTCTCCAGATCATCAGTATATGTCTTGAGTAGTAGGTGGGATCTCTCTCCTCCCCATGATCTTCTCTTTCCACCCTTTTCCTCAGTCTCTCAGGATGTGAATATAGCCCTCCTGCTGGGAGACTGGTCAGGGAGATAGACTCCATGGTTTCTCCAGCTGGATCTGCCTCTGCTGGTAGCTGCTCTTTCTTACTCTTCCTAATGATCGGGAGAAAAGGCATTCCCTTTCCCTGCCTGTCCTGGATATCCGCCCCCAGCTCCCTCAGATGCAGGAAGATTAAACATTTATTTCAAGAAAGGGATTTGTTAATGTTTCCCAAACCATGTAGCGTTTAAATTAGGTGTGGGGGAAAAGAAGGGAGTGGAGGGGAGAAAATCAGCCGATATGCCTCCTTTGTCTAGTACTTTTGTTCCCAAAGCCTCTGTAAATCTCTTAAGGCCAGGTCAGGGCTGGGGTGGGAGGTAGAGGTGTGTAGGTGCTCCCTGGCCTCTCTCTGTCCTTCTCTGGATTAATTGACATGACTATCTTCCCAAGATCCTTGCTTTTCTAATGCTCCCATGAAAGAATTCTTATGTCACTGAAAGAAAGGACAACCTCCACAAAAACAGAAATAAAATACATATAAATTGTGCCATGTGCTATAAATAAAACATAGAGAAAGGCATAACACTTCATATAAGTAATCAAATTTTTACTACTTTTTCTTGGGCTTTATATTTCATATATTTCATGAGTATATTATGTGTGCTTCATCACACCAGTGACAGATATCTCTTAAAGTTAAATTTCTTAATGCTATTCAAGAAATGTAACTGTAAAAAAGAAGTTATAGCACAGTATTCTAGTGAATCTCTAGCAAATATAGTCTGGATAAAGAAATACAATGAATTTTGAAGTTATATTTATTATTGTATTGCAAGATCCATGTTGTCACTGATTTCTATCTTTATCTAATTTACTCGTATGTGGACGGTATAGTTAATTCCAGTTGTTGTCAAGTTATGCTTTATTTAAGTCACACGACATGCGCAGAAAATTTTCAAATGCATATGTAATACATATAAAGTAATTAAAACATTGAGAAATAAAACCATAGGGTTTAACACTATTTTTGGGGTAAAATCCATTGATACTAAGTTGTACCTTGATGCAGTTCTTTACTTCCTAGGAGTAATGGAGTACAGTTTTCATTTGTTATTTTTTTGAAATAAAATAACTTAAACTCAGTTCAGTTCTTCATCTGAAGCTAAACTCAGTGTCAGTTAGCTATTGAAAGTTCAGAAAATACTTTATTAGTAGTTGTAGTCAGTAAAGTTTCCTATTGACTCCATGCTTGAATAAGAAATTTACGTCATCTACCTTAGTTAAAATAAGGACTAAAAGAAATAATTATACTGTTGTATACAATGTGACTCTTACCCCCATTTTTACTTATTTTTTGGTTTTTAGCTATGATAGAATATGTCTGAAATGATGGACTAAGTAAACATACTAAGTATGGAGGAAAATAAAGTTGTCAAACTTCAAAAGAATATAGATTACTGCAGACAGAATAATATAGATTACTACAGACAATGCAATCATAACTGGGAAACATAAATTAGATCTTCCCATCAGACGCTTTAGATCAATAAACCATTTTAAAAGCTTTCAAAGCCTAAACTCTTGGAAGCTTTTAAGACGCTCTGAATCTGAAAATGTATGTTTTACAATGACCTGAGAGCATCAGTCCAGATTTAGGAGAATGATTCTTAAAGATGGATGATGTATTAAAATTGTGTGACAATACTATATGAATACATTCTCATACATTTTTAAAGGCACTGAGATAAAATATTGGGTTGTCTTAGTGTGCTGTTTTAAATAACAAAAGACAACAGACAAGATAAGCCGTGGGCTAAACCTAAGATTTTTTCTGATTTGAGGATGAGTGAAAAATAACTAATTTCTCAGCAGAAATTCAATAAAAAATAAAGTCCTTTATATCTTTTTTAACGTGGACAAAAGATAAGCTGTAAAAGATGGTTACAGCCATATTTTAGCATTTACAGTCAGACAGCTGAATGCATAAATTCTTATTTGGGGACATGAGAATTTATACTACTAGTTTCACTGCTTTCATTTAGAGACTGAACAAAGATTACTTAATGAACCTCAAATTTCAAGATTTTTAAATAGAAATACTCAAAATATGCATTTTCAGTAAATCTGAACAAAAAATCTTGGGGGATTTCGTTTCTTTATTTTGTTGTTATTGCAATTATTTCTTTCTGTTTTATTGAAATATGATTGAATATAACACTGTGTAAGTTTGAGGTGTACAACTTAATGATTTGAGATATGTTTATGTTGCTAAATGATTATCATAATTAGGTTAGTTAACACATCAGTCACCTCACATAGTTATAATTTTGTTGTTGTGGTGAGAACTCTTAAGATCTACTCTCTTAGCAACTTTCAAATATACAACACAGTATTGCTAATTATAGTCACCAGCTGTACAGTACATCCGCAGTAGTTATTCATCTTATAACTGGAAGTTTGTACCCTTTGTCCATCTGTACCTCTTCTGCCCCCCTTCTCCCAACCCTGGTAACCAATAATCTGTTCTGTTTTTATGAGTTTGGCCTTTTTAGATTGCACATATAAGTGACAGCATACAGTATTGTCTTTTTCTAATTTATTTCAGTAAGCATAATGACCTCAAGATTCATCCACGTTGTGAAAAATGGCACTACTTCCTTTTTTAAAATGTGTGAATAATATTTCATTATGTATTATTATATCATACATACCACCACTGTAGCCACCACCACATTTTCATTATCTATTCATCCACTGATGGACAAGTTAGATTGTTTCCATGTCTTGGTTATTGTGAATAATGCTGTAATGAATATGGGACTAAATATATCATTTTGAGCTAATGATTTTGTTTCCTTGAGATGAATACCGAGAAGTAGGATTGCCAGACAATATGGCAGTTCTATTTTTAATTTTTTGAGGAATATCCATACTGTTTTGCATAGTGGCAGCACCAATTTACATTCCTACCAACAGTGAGAAAGGGTTCCCTTTTCCCCGCATCTTCACCAACACTTGTTATTTCTTGTTTTTTTTATAATGGCCATCTTAACAGGTGGGAGGTGCTAGCTCATTGTGAATTTGATTTGCATTTTCCTGATTAGTGATGCTGAGAACCTTTTCATGTACCTGTTGACCATTTGAATATCTTCTTTGGAAAAAGTGTTTATTCAGGTCCATTTTCCATTTTTAAATTGGATTATTTGAATATTTTGTGTATGTATTTTAGATATTAACCCCTTATCAGATATGTGGTTTACAAACATTCCTCCCATTCTGTAGGCTGCCTTTTCATTTTTTTTGGCTGTGCATAAGCATTTTAGTTGGATGAAGTCCCACTTGTTTATTTTTGCTTGTGTTCCTTGCAATTTTGGTGTCATCTCTGTAAAATTATTGCTAAGACCAATGTCAAGGTGCTCGTTTCTGTTTGGGGAGTTTTAAAACATTTTTCTAAAAGTAACTTGAGGCATTGGAACTATACATGATATGAAAGAATCTCAAATTCTACAAACATTGTTATTGAGATTGATGGGAGCTACAAAACTCAACTTATTTCCCCTTTGCTTAAAACTCATTGCTTATTAGTTTTGGTTCAAAGCTCCAAGCTTGGCTACTGGTCTCCAATATTTCCTGATGCACAATTTCCGTTTCAGCTGTCCATTCACTTTCAGGTTAATTAGTTGGATTTTGTGCACCTACATAACATGTTTCTAAGAACTACTAGAAGTTTAGCTATGACTTTTGTCCTGCATTATCTCCCTTCCCCACGCATGTGACCTGGAATTCCCTTCTCTCTTTATTTGTTGCCCTTTGAAATATGTGGGTTGAACTCTGCCCACCCGTATCTCCCCTCAGATCATTCTTGCCTGTCAGACAGTCCTCTCCATCTGACCATGGGCACTCTCAGACATGATTTATATTCTATCTCTGGCTCCCTATACCTTCAGGTAGAGATTATCTCTCCATCCTATCTGCTCTCCTTTGTTTTAAATTAAATTCTGATCTTTAAATTTTCTAATACTGTTAACAACTTGGTAAATTTCTAACACTTGGGTCATATGCAAATGATGAATTATGAAACTTTCAATTGTTGATTTTTTTTTTTACAGTTATATCACCAGATATTTTTTCTATACTTGTCTGTTTGTGTTTATCTCCATGATGGAAAAGTTTGGAGAAAAGGAAGGCTGAGCTAATTAGCAATGTTGGGAAGTGGGCAGTTTTTTCCCAAAGAAGCTGTATTGGTGGACATTTGATGAATTCACCAAAATCCTTTCATTCTGGTCCTTGGGCATATGAATTATTAGCATATTAGAGTAGCTTTCAAAAGTACATTCACATTAACCAAACTCCAGACACTGTCAAAAAGCCAGAAGATCAGAGAAGCAGACCCATTCTGGTGAATGAGAATTCTTGTATCAGTATGACTAGTTCGTTCTTTTATAATTGACTGAAACTAAATTATGATCAAAGTTTGTTTGGTGCAAAGAACAAGGAGAGGAACTAAGTTTTTAATGGATGAGGCAAAGACAGTTAATTCAACTGTCCCCACAGAAATTCCTTGAGCTATGTTGACTATGATCCTTGTGTCAGTCAGAATTATGACAGAAGCAGGAAAAGAATTTATTGAAAGGCTATTGTTCAACTCACAGCATCATGGGAAGACTGGGAAGCCAGAATCAGAAAATGAGCAGGAATAAAGTAAGGCTGTGCTAAAGCCATGTTAGGGAACACAGTGAGCAGAATGATACTGCCTATGGCTACAGTTGGCACTGGTTACTGGGGCCGCCAGTTTACCTCTGACACTGGGTTCCTTAAAACTCACTGTGCTATAGCTGTGGCCAGAACAATATCTCTACTGCTTCTGCTTCTCGGTTTCCTTAGCTCTGGATTCCAGGCCTGGTGGGTACCTTAGACTGGCTGAGCCGCCTACCAAGACACACATTGTATGGACATACCAAGAATACAAAACAGAGTTTAGACAACAGGTAGGAAAAAAAAAAAAAAGGTGGAAAATTTATTAGCACTCCTTATGGCCCTTATGGCCGCAAGAGGCATCTTCTTCCCCTAGATAGTGCTAGGACAGGAACTGCTGACATTGCCATCCAGATTTCAGTAGCACAGAGGTCCAAGTCAGGCCAAGTGTCAAGTTCCAACTCTGCCACTTTCTTTCAGTGTTGGAAAAAGAATGAAAAAAGGGTTAGTACACTACTTGGCACAGAGCAAGTGCTCACTGAACAGATGGTACCACTGGAGTGTCCAGTTCTGCCCACCCACATTCTAAGGCACAAGTCCTCACCACCTTGGTTTAGTCCTAGAGGTCTGGGAGAGTATTGTGAGTGGTTCTACTGTCTTCCTTATGTATTGGTTTCATTGTTTATGTGTCAGGGGCAACGCAGTTTTCCTTATTTCCAAGTCCAAGAAAAAGCTTGACTTACTATCTACTGACAACGTTCGCAAGAGTTGTTATATAAAGAATAAATGACCTTACAAATAAGAAAATGCCTTGTATGATACACAGCACATATTAGGGATTCAATCGGTATCAATTTTTATTTCCTTTTTTCCTCCTGGAATGTTCTTGTCACCTTTGGTATCCCAAAATAAAATTATAAATAAAATATCAATTAATAAAAATATTAATTGATTTGTAATTTTGTTCAGTATCAAAAATGCATTCCTCACCTGCTTATACTCAGTTGTGCACTGTATTCTGGCTGGAGGCAGAAAGGTAAATGAGAGACATGCCCTATTATTTCAGTGTAGGGTAAGTTTTAGTGTGAATGAGATTTAACAAACCATTTTAAACTTAGAACAAAAAGTTTATTTTCTCCCTCATTCTTGTAAGATATGGACAGCTCTTTCCTAGCAGAAAATGTAAAATTATCTCTGCAATTTTCTTTTTATAAAGCATATAAAATTTATTAGCCTCTATTTATGCTAAAACCATTATAGGATGATATTATCTAATTTGATTCTCAGAACAGCTGTGTAAGATCAAAGTTATTTCTTATTACCATTGAATTATTTTTTTAAGTAGGTAAGTTTATTTCATTTTAAACCTGGTTAAAGATAAAACCAATTGGCTAGGTCCTTATGTTTTCTTTGATTAACACATAAGACATTTAACAGGTTTTTTTCTAACAATGGCATGCAAAACTCTAAGATTCACTAATAGAGAAATAAGAGAGCTCATACCCCATCTGCATTAAAACTGAAAGAACCCAGTGTTATATCACTTTCAAGTGAGATTTCTATTGACATTCATGCAGACAGCATGATGTGGTGGGTGAGAACACACACACTGAAGCCAAACTGCCTGGCTTCAAATTGTAGTTCCATCTCTAAACATGGGAAAGTTGCTTAACCTTTTTGTGCTCTGAGTTTCCTCATCAGTAAAATGGGGGATAATAATAATAACTACCTGAGAAAAACTAAATGAGGTAGGTACTATGGTTTTTTACTTGTCATACAGATAAGGAACAGATTTGGTGAAGGGAAAAGTAGCAAATGGAAACTTAATGTTTTCAAGTCAGAGCTTATATTTCATCTTTAAGTTGCCTCAACATCTTACATGGTATCATTACCAGATCGATGTCTCATAAATGCTTCTTAGATTAGCAACAAATAATTCTGAATCTATAAATTTATGATAGCTTTCTTTGGGGGAAGGAAATCAGAAAACTGAAAAAGACAACATTAGCAATATTCATTTAGAAGTCTCCAGACTTTATACTAAAGAAGGGTATTTAGACCATTCTTCTAATTGGTTGTAGATTGTTCTCTTTAAGAAGGCAGAGAAATTCTAGAAACAGTGTGGTATTTTTAAAGGCAGACGTATAAGGGTTTGAACCATGGATTCACTCCTTACTGCTCTTGTGACGGGGAAAATTACTTAACGACTCAGCTTCAACATTGTTATCTATAAAATGGGGAAAGTAATATGGAAATGCAAAATTCGATTGTGTATGAACTTGCCTGACATATGTATGTGCACGCAGATGTGCATTCTTTTCCTCTTTTTGTACACAAGCTGTGCTAAGAACAAAGTTGAAGTGAAATGGAGCCTGTGGCATGACTTTCTGTGTCAACTGTTTTGAACAATTAGAGTGCTAAAGTGTCCGTTGACAAGTTTGATCTTGCACGCCACTATGATGACTGTGGAGAGGTCAAATAATATTTTTAATATTAAAAATGCACCTAAAATATGTGAACACACTGCCATTGATGGCTACCTTGAATGTCTTCATACACATAGTTCTACTGTGATATAGACGAGTAGGAAGCAATCACATTTAAAACAGACAAGCAAATCAAATACCATAAAGTCAAGAAGAAGTACTTTTTAGTAAAATATACAGAATATGCTAATGTCAGTAATAAGCTTTCACAGGCTGGAGAAATAAAAAAATATTGAATTAGCTAACACTAAAAGGGAGGAAGAAATATTAGGTTCATTTACAAAAGAGATAATAAAGCAAACAGAAAAGTCAGACTGCAGACCAATAAATTTCTTTCACAGCTGTATTAGTTTTTGTTTACTTTTTATTTCTAGTCAATATTGCAAAGAGTAATAGAGGTGAACAATGTAACAAAAAGAGAAATAAAGAAAATTGGAAAATTGAAAAAAAACAAGAAGAGAGATGATGTATTATAAAATTTAGGGCTTTGGGGAAAGAACCCAAGAAATGACAGGTTCAGTTTTTGAAGGGATAAAAGCAAGAAAGTTTGTGGAAAGTTCCAAGCAGATTTGTGAGATCTGGAAAAATAACACTGAGTATAAAATTTCTGTGGACTAAGGGTATTTTTCCTCATCTAAGACATCTTATATAAGACATTATTTAAACTGTTACATAAAAGACTATATATAAGAAAAGGAAGGCTTAAGGTTTAAGATTTTCTTGGCAGTAACTAGACCTGAGTTTCAATTAGCATTCAAAGTCTTTACCTCAGGATAAAGTATGAAATAAAAAATAATTAACTGATGTTGTAAAGGTACAATATAAAAAGCACATCAACTTGTAAACCCCAAGAAATGAATCTTGGATTTTTCATATACCAGAAAGGAGTGTTAAATCTGTGAAATCCTCTGAAAACCAAAATAATTTAATTTAATTGTCATTAATAATCTTCACTTTCAAAAGAATGCAGTGTTCTTTAAGGACGAATTATGAAAAATTAAACTTGTATACACAATGAAAAGACTTGTGGATAAACTATCTTATTAAAAATAAGGCACAGAAACAGAATAAATAACTTCTTGGATTGATGCTACTAGCTCCAAAAGCAGTATAGGAACATTTATCAAGATTTTTAATTCTGTGTATTGAAAACTTTCATTTCATTTATCATCCACCCTTAACCATGGACAGTAGTTCTAACATAGAAAAGTTACCTGGAATGATTATTTTCTTCTCTAAGCTCTTGAAAGTCCTCCTTATCATTTTTAAGGTTCTAAGCAATAGTAGTATGTCTGGCTGTAAGGTTTTAGGTGACTATTACGTTTAAAAAAATATGAATTTAGATGAATCAAATTGACAGGAAGGATCATATAAGCTTTTAATGTCACTTTTCCTTATATTAACAATGTCTGGCAGTAAAGCTCTATTCTAATATATTTGCATGAAGCAAAAAATAAAAGAAATTTGGACACAGAATTAGACAAATTAGAATCTCTAAATACTTGGAATATGTAGTTCTAACATATCTAAAAAGCACAATATGTTTTTAAATAAAAAGGTGTTCTTTGGGGCTTCTTTTCCCAACCATACACTTGTATAGTGAAAATAATGAATTTAGATTACAGATATTATTATACGTCAATATTAATATAAAAATAAATTGAGACTATTACTGTTGTTATACCTCAGTTTTAGGGCAAAATATGAATGAGGATGTTAGGTAAAATTTAATGAGAAGTTTAAATTTAACTTATACCATTAGAAACAGGCCAGCAATCTATGAGCTATACCTCACCCACTGCTTGTTTTTGTAAATAAAGTTTTGTTGGGACCAGCTGTGCTCACTTGTTTGCATATTGCTTATGGCTGCAGTCAAGCTAAAGTGGCAGAACTGAGTAGTTGCAGCAAAGACTGTATGTGCTGGAAAACCTAAAATATTTACTATCTATAGAAAAAAGTTACTGCTGGTCTAAAAGATTATTGGAAACAAATTTTATTTCACAACAATTCTTAAGCTATGAACTCTCAAAACTCAAGATTAGGGCTAATCATATCTTTTTATTCAATAATTGATTACTCAATTTCTAGGTTATGTGGAAAACTCAGGGTTTTGGTCTCCAAGAAAACTCTTTGATTGATTCAAAAGTTACAAATTACGTGAAGAATTGGAGATAAGAAAAATCTAGCACATGGTTTAAGGGCCTTTAATTTGGATCAGCTTCGAAGAACCTATAAGCTGTTCAAATATCATACAAAATTTTATCGGTTTGTATGTCTGAGCATAATTCTTGTGTGAAGGTCCACAGTTCTCTGAGAATGTAATGCTGAAGGCTCAAATGATTTTCAGAGTAGTTCATGACTCAGAAAATTTGTGAATAACTGACCTAGACAAACCTTAATTTTTAATGATAAGGATTATGAGGCCGAGAAGGTTAAATGACATTTCCCCAAAGCGTATAACTAAGATGAAAAGCCAGAACTTCTTGCTCCCAGTTCAGAGGTTTTTATTCATGTTGCTTGCCAATTTTCTGAAACAAAAATTGTGACATAGAAAATCAGAAAAGTTGAATATATGGTGAATTCAATGTGGTAGGCAATTATACTTTGCATTGTCTTTTAAAGTGTGAGTTACTTTCATGGCTTTGAAGACCAGGGCAGGGAGATGAGATTGAGGTACTGGACCTGGGTCTCTTCAGGTTTCTGGTGTTAGGCATGGCATTAACCAGCAGGGCATACACAGTTTGGTATGAAACCAGTTGAGTTTTTTGGCCTAAAGCCATTGCCAAATGTAAAATTCAAAGAGACAGCCAAGAGAGTCTGTTGACCCCAATACTAAGCCTCCCTAATATCCCAAAACTGGAGACATTGTGGTCTGAACTGTGTTTGTGTTTTTCCAGATTACTTGTTTGAAACAGCCTGCAGGAACCATTTTTCACACCGACATTGCTGCTAGAGATTGCAAAAAAAAAAAAAAAAAAAAAAAAAAAAAAATATATATATATATATATATATATATAATGATTACTATAAAGTCTGATTAACATTTATTTTTTTTAAATAATTCGTGTGTCATAGAATGCAAGTCAATCAGACAATTACTTTTAGTAAAATTTTGCTACCAGATAATAAAATTAAGTCATTAGGACTTCTACCTGACAGATACCAAATAACAATTACAAACCCAATTTTCTTTGCTGAGTTGGACTTAAAAAAAATCTTCACTTAATCTTTGGAAGAGTAGTTCTTCATTATTAATTAAATCTAGATTTTTGCTGTTGAAATCACCACACTAGTTTAGTTTTATTTTTGCAAAGCTATGAAAAATGTTATTGCTGCTTCAACACATATAGTATACAGCACATAAAAATGTATCTCACGCTTTGTGAACAGAAACAAAAATTCTCAAGCATTAACAATTATATCAATGGGAGTTTTTGCATTAAATTAAGCTTGGGGGAAGGAAGAAATGTGGGCTGTAAACAAGAAAAATATTTCTCTTAAGACAGTTAAATGCTAACTAGGTGCATTAATCAAATTGTGCTGTAAAGCTCTGCAAAGTCAGCTATAAAAACTGTTTTCCATTACTTTTCTACTTTCACATTAATTTTTTTTGCAGTAAAAACTAACTGCCATATATAGAAAAAGGAAAGTACCTAACTTGATGTGTAATTTCCTTTTGAACCAAAGGACCTTTAAAATTTCTGTGTGAGAGAATATTAATTGCAATTTCACCTTTTATGGCAGAAAACCTTAGCATTTTGGATGTCTGCCTGATCTTTTTGAGGGCAAAACTTATTTCTTAGTAGATTTTTTTTCTTTTGGTAAATTTCTAGTGACAACTGCAGTGTAGTGCCTGTAACATTTTGCAGCTTATTGTCTGAGGAAGGAAGGAAGAAAGAAGATGGAAGGGAGGGAGGGAGGGAGGGAGGGAGGGAGGGAGGCAGGGGGAAGAGAGGGAGGGGGAGGGAGAGAAGGAGAAACGAATTTATGTCAGGCAATCTAATTTAATCAGTAAATTCTAGAAAGTGCTACATATATGTTATATTGGAAAGTGTTAAGGAAAATGTTAAGCTTTAAGGTACTTTAATATTTAATATTTAAATATTAGGAAAAACAAACTGGTGAATATATACCATACCTTTTTTATTAAAATAATAAATGTATTTTAATCTATAAAAGTCATTTCTAGTTTTAATCTTGAATAAGGAGCAATCTTCAGTTTAAATTTCCATATGTGAATGATGATAGAATACACAATCTCTAAATTGTACTACAAGTTTTTACTACACTGTAGTAGAAAAGCAGCACAGATAGGGGAGTGCAACGCAGACTGCCTTCTCCATATTTTCATAGTTGGTAGGGGAGGTGTACATAACAATGAGCTTCTGGGAATCTTTAGCAACAAATAATGTAACACTATTTATCTTCCTCCTGACTTCTCCCAGCCAGTGACCATGGCAGTGGCAGCAGGAATGATGGCAGCTGGGCACTGGACACATCTTTCAATTTACCACATACCTAGAGGACTCTGCGGTGGGGCTACCACCAGTAGCAATTTAGAAGCTCACGTTGTTCTTTTCAAGAAGCCCTGTGTGAACAGAGTTAATTAGTCCAGTTTCTTTTCTTTCTTTAATGAAAGATCATGAGAGCTTTGGGAAATGCATTTCATTCTCTGGGTTCCCTAAATTAAAATGAAAGGAAAAAAACACCAAGTGACTTTGTATTTAATAGATCTAATAGTTGGAGAAATTATATATAAGCATATGGCTATAGGACAATGTGTTTTGGTCATCCCGGACCAGGTAGGAGAAAGTGAAGTCAATTTTCTAGCAGTTCAGTTGCAGTTTATAACATATACGAATTGAAAAGGTGAAAGGAAAGCCAAAACAGTTCTGAACTTCATAGGGACGTGGAAAATTAAAACTAACCTGCAGAAAGGTCATAAAATTATCCTAATTTCTGAAATGTATTGAAGAAACATAGTTTGAGTTTGCATTCAATTAGGTAGGAATCCAATGAAATTCTGAAATAATGTTAAAGAGTAACTTATTGGGTTGTTTTGAAACATCTGATTAGTATGTTGACTGAGTTTGCCTTCTTTTCATAATGTGGTCTACAATCAAAGTAAACCTCTCCTTGGAAGGAGTAGACTTTCTACTCAAATGGTTGTAGGGGAAACATGTGGGAGGGTATAGAGGAGACACTTCTGAGTTAAGCTCCCTGAAGGCAGGTCATTCGCATCTGAATTTCCCCTGTGCCACCAGCTCAGCACTGACCTCAGAAATGCTCAGTAAGAATATTTTGTATGAATTTGCTAGGGAATTTAGATATATTGTCTTCAATATTTGTTGATCCAGAATAAAATGTTCTAACAATTTTCAAGATGAAATTAATTTTTCTTTATATGAATCAGAATTCTGGGGTCTCAACTGGAATTTACCAGTATTCAAATATCTTAAAAAGATCCTTTTTAAAAAAGTATTTTAAATTATTTTCAGATCGCCTGTGGCCAACCTCACATGGAAGTGGGATAACTCCCTGCACCAATAATTTGTCAAGTGCCCAAAGCTGTACAATGGAATGGAATTCTGCCTTTTGACAGGCTGATATTTAAAGCATATGGGTCTCATGTCAAACATTCAAATCTGAGTTGAATGTAACCCAGTACTTCCTGAAAGTCTATTTGAGATATATAATATTGGAAGGAAATCAGCTAGGATCTGTCAACTATCTGTTTCCCTAGATTTAAAAATCTTTATCATCAGAAAGCATATTTTCCATAATCTCACAAATATGTATAAATTATCTTAAGTCAGCTGTGTTGCAAAAATTAGCTAAGGGTATTATACAAATTTTATCTTAGGGAATACTCCTTCACATAATTTCACAAGTCCTCTATTTTGGTTTTTATGGAATCAACCAAAAGAGATTAAAGAACAGTCCTTTAAAGTCATTTGTGCTATAATTAGTCAAGTTCAAGAAAAATAGAGTTGGGGGAAGGGGGATAAACTGTCAATGATGGCCCTTGCTATACCCTTCACTGATTGAGTAACTACATCATTTTGCTGTATCTACTGGTGTCAGACTTGGTGCTAGGCTTTTGCTACACATTGGTGAATGAGGCAGACTGCTGAGTCAAGTGGCACTAGACTGTTCCCTGAGCTGGGAGTGGCCATTGGTCAGAGAAGGTGTGGACCCCATAGGCTGGCCAGTGACATAGCTTAGAGTGAGCTCTGCCCATTAGGTGCAAAGATTACCTTTTTAAACTAGGATTCCCAATCTGAAGTGTAAAACACTGAAAGTAATTCATGTCACTATTTTCTCAATTCTTCCAAGGGTGCTACCTAGCTAGTACCGTTCTAGATGCATAGGAAAGAAGTTAAATCATTGTTTACAGTGTAGGTCTTGGGGCAGTGCTTATTTTTCTCGTGAAATCCCAATTGAGGAATTTGAATGAGAACATATGAAATTATCCAAAAGTGAAAAACAAAACGTGAACTAAAACAGAAAAAGCATTTACTGTGTGTCAAGGACTGTTCTAAATGCAATATAAGTATTAACCCATTTAATCCTATCAAGTGGCTTTATTATCGTCTCAATTATTGATGGAGAAACTGAGGCACAAAGTGGTTAGTAACTTGCTTGAAGTTATGATGTGCTGAAACTGGGATTCACACCCCGGCAGTGTGAAATCAGAACCTGAGGTGTGACTTGAAGTGTAGCTGAGCCATGTTAGTGACAGCACTAGGTTTTCGGCACAATGATGGGAGAAGCAACCTGCCATTGGCCCTGAGTGTCCCTGAGCTCTTTGGATAGCAATGTCCTGACTTTTCTCTGCCTGGGCCCCTCCTGAGGGTTGTGTTTACCGTGAAGAGCATTGAGGGGGAGGGAATGTCTCCAAGTCACAGAGCAGCCTGTCTGAGTGCCCCAAACTCAGTATTCCTCTCATGAACACAGCTCACCCAGTCCACAGCCTCTGTGATGACCTTTGCATTGTCCTTGTGGAACAAAAGGTGGTCACAAGAACCAACACACATCAACATGAAACTGGCTAACGCTTTTTCTGTGAACAATAGAGTCTTTTGTCATTGACCTAGGAGTCTCTTGCCTGCTGCTAGCATTGATGCACAGTAAGAGGCTAGTTTGTAGGGGAAAGTCCAAGCCCATTTGCAGTTTCTGACACACAGACAGAAGAGTTGCAGAGCAGGAGGACTGAGGGCATCTTTGAGCTCCCCTTCCCTTTTCACCATCCATCAGTTCAAGGGAGCGTGATCACAGTTCTCAGGAACATTGACAGAGACAGGATGCAAAAAGTACAGAGACTAAGAAGGAAGACAACAAAGACAAGTAAATATTTCTCTAAGTAGCTCTGCTCTTTGTAAACAAAATGATAAAAAGAACACCGGAAGTGTCTGTGTCTCCTTTTTAGTTCCTAGCAAAAGTCAGACTCATCTTGATATTTTGTCTATTGCTTCTTATTTTCTTGTTTTATTTTTATTCCTCTCTATACTTCACTTTTCATCAGAAAGTTCATAGTGATATAAATTATTTCTTTTTCTCTTGTTTTACAGGATCATGCAGGAAACTTGATAACCAAAAACAACACTATAGTTGCTAAGTTTATATAGTATTGCCTCAGTAAGCAATCTAGACCATGGAAGGTATTCACATTTCACTAACCCTACTATGCTTCAATTTCTAAGACATATTTAATTTCTCTACTATATAACATACACACACAGCACAACTCAGTTCAACAAAACTCAAAATCTTTTATTGAATTGCCTACTGCTTGCAATGCATGAAATACTTTCTCCTCCTTCCTCTTCTTCTCCTTCTTCTCCGTCTCCTTCTCCTTCTTCTCTTCTTCTTCTACTTTCCTTCTTCTTCTTTTTTGGAGTCTTCCCTTCACTTTTTAAGTTAACTGGAAATAATGTCAACTATTTTTGGACTTTTCTCAAGCCACCAAGACTGGCAAATGTTACAAATGTCAACATTTTTTTCTTATAATAATAATTAATAAACAATTGAGAAAAGTTGATAAGATTTCCAGGAAAAGGCACTTTGAGGTTAAAACTGAACATGGAACTATAAATTTTTTGGTAAATTTTCAGTTAGTGAAAAAGTATTAAAGTTAAAATTGCCCTTAGGTCACTATAATACATATTTCTACTAACAAAACTTGAGCTTATTCACTGAATAAAATCCTACCTCTAAAAAGAATTGCACCAGTGTAGCTGGAAGTGGACTTTTGTCATTTACATAATTACTACTTATTGCTCTTTACATGTTCTCCTCTGAAACAATGAGCCCCACTTTGGAAACACAATCTCACAGAATCCTTTTCAGGCAATCTTGGTGCCCATCCTCATATTACAGATGGGACATTTGAATCAAAGTGGCTTTACATAGAGATATTTATCAATGAGTCAACCTAAAGTCAGATAATCACCCAGGCTGGGGATTGTCAGAACCTAATATTTGATATTCATGACATGTCAAAATGTTGTTATGTTTTATATTAATATGTTTAAAACATGTTAGAAATTATATTCTAAATTCAGAATTACTCAATACCTACTAAAATTTCGCTTAAGATCAAAACAGTTTCAGAGGATTGCTTGACAGACATATATTTCCTCCTTTCTTATCAGCATTAAAATCTATCCTTAATTTACAATATCACAGAGTCATGTGTTTGAAAGACCTCATATTGGACCCAAACCCTCTCCTCAACCTGCACTTTGATTTGGTACTGTTGTTTGGTTTTCAAGGATAAAAAACTCATTCCTTGAATTTTTTGTTCATTTATCCATTCAATCCATCTATCTATCCATTGATTTATTCAAATTTTTATTGAGCCAGAAACATGATTGTCACAGGGAAAATAATTGTGAAAAAAACCAAACAAGGAATCCAGTCTTTTGTGGCTTATAGTGTAGAGACCAACATTAATCAAGTAATCACATGGTAAATGCAGAATTATGAACTGAGAAAACTGTCTTGGAGCAAAGATACCTGGTTGTCAGAGGGCCCATAAAGCAAGAACATGCCTTTATTTAAGGACTCATTGAGATGTCATTTAGAGAGGCATACAGGGCCAGAACATATAGGACCTTGAATGTCACCTTAATGGTTTTGATCTTAATTCCAAAAGCAATGGAAAACCATTTAAGGAATAAAAGTTCCAGGGCAAGATCATCTGAGTTTAGTTTTAAAAGATGATGGAGGGATGACGTCATAAAATGGCGGCATGACATGAGACTCTTGAAATCTCCCCTGGAATTTACAACAAATTGAATAACTATAACTCCACAGAGGACTCCCTGCTCAGCAGACAGGCACGACTAAGAGGAGCACTAATGAAATCATCTAAAGGTGGGCAAATGGTGTGAGCGGGATAGGAAGGAAGGGAGAAGTACACAGATGGGGCCACATGGATGCAGGACGAAGACCTAGCTCAGTGCTCTGAGCTTGCTGCATTCCAGAACTATGGCAGCTGTGGGAGAGGGAAGAACTCAGACTGCTAGGACTCTGCTTATGGCCCACAGGGCTGAGGGAACAGCATATAACATGGCCAAATCAAACACTCACGGCAGAGACCTCAGAGCAAAGACTGAGGGAAGAAGGCTGAAAATGGTGGTTTAAGCCCTCACTACCTAACAGAGAACTGAAGCCTTAGGCACTGAGCCTAGCTGCCCCTTCGCTACCCTACCAGAGTTTGCCCCACCCCAACCTCCCAGTGCTAGAAGCAAAGCAGTAGCAGTGTCAGATCAAAAGAACAGAATATTTGCAGATCTGAGAACTGTGGTCTGCAGACTTGGACTCACAGTCCAACTAGTTCCAGGAAAGGGGAGGGAGCTGTGGAAGCAGGACCGGCTGTGGTGGTGGTCGTCGCCATTGCTCTGGGCCACCTCTCACAACTCACCCTGCCGCTGTCTCCAGCTATCTGGGCAGATTTCTGCAGGAGTAAACAGAACTGCTGAAGCACATAGGCTCTGAATCTGGTGCAGGAAGAGCTTTGGAACTTCAGAAGCTCTCCCCATCCCCCCACAGAGGCAGCACCCTATGACCCAGGCAAATTGTTCACAGAGTAGAAGCCTGCCTTCCAGGGAATCCCCCTATTGTGTGAGAAACTGGAAGAGTACAGTGTGATAGACAATAAAAGACTGCACTTGGAGAGAAAAATAAAACATTCTACCAACTCTTAATGGAAAACAAAACAAAAAAAGACCTCTTTCTATCAACCTGTTGCAGAACCCATTCCTGTAGATGTCTAGGAAGAGGAATAATAAATCATTAACTGCAATACATAACCAAGATAACAAGACGGCTCAGAAAGAAAATGAAAAGTCTCCAGAAAATGAACTTAAAGACATGGAAATATGTGACTTAAATGACAGAGAATTCAAGATTTCAGTTCTTAAAAACCTCAATGAGATGCAAGAAAACACAAACAGGAAGTTTAATGAACTTAGAAACACAATCAAAGAACAAAATTAATATTTTACCAAAGAGATTGGAAGTTTAAAAAAGAACCAAATAAAATTTCTGGAGATTAAGAACTCAAGAAAAGAAATGAAGAATGAAATAGCCAGCTTAGGTGGTAGAGTTGACCAGATGGAGGAAAGAATCAGTAACATTGAAGATAGAAATCTGGAAATGACACAGAAGAAAGAAGAAAGAGACTTGAGACTTAAGAGAAATGAAAGAACCTGTACAAGAAATTTCTGACTCCATCAGAAACAGTAATATAAGAATAATGGACATACCAGAAGAAGAAGAAAGAAAGAAAGGAACAGCGAGTATATTCAAATAGTTGATGAGAACTTCCCAAACTAGTGGAAAGAACTGAATCCTCGAATCCAAGAAGGTAATAGAACACCTAATTACCTCAATCCCAACAGGCCTTCTTCAAGGCACATTGTACTAAATTTGTCAAAAATTAACAACAAAAAAAGAAGCCAAGGCAGTCAGGGAAAAGAAGATGGTAACCTACAAAAGAAAGCCCACTAGATTATCATCAGATTTTTCAGCATAAACTCTACAAGACAGGAGGGAGTGGAGTCAAATATTCAAACTATTGAAAGAGAGACATTATGAGCCAAGAATAATATATCCAGCAAAGATATCCTTTAGATATGAAGGAGGAATAAAGACCTTTCCAGACATACAGAAGCTGAGGGAATTTTCTAACACATGACATGTACTACAAGAAATACTAAAGGAGGCTATTTGACCAGCATAAATAGGGATAATTTGTGGCAAATAAAACATAAAAGGGGGGAGAGTAAAGGCCTGAAGCGGAATATAGGAATGGAGAAAGCAAGCATGTTGAAGAAAATGGAATACTCCACATATGAAACTTTCTTTTAAATAAACTTAATGGTAATCACTCAAAAAAAGAAAAATCCAGAACTGAAATAAATAACATAATAAAAGAAGAAACAGAGGGAAAAATCATAGAATATCACCACATAGAAATAATAGACAACAAAAAGGCAAAGAAACAATGGAGACACAGTTTTACCAGAAAACCAAAGATAGAATGATAGGAAATCCTCGTATATCAATAATCACCCTAAATGTAAATGGATGGAACTCATCAATAAAAAGACACAGAGTAGCAGATTGGATCAAAAAAACTAAACCCAACCATATGCTTCCTCCAAGAGACACATCTCAGCTACAAGGACAAAGAGACTCAAAGTGAAAGGGTGGAAATTGACACTCCAAGCAAATGGTATCCAGAGAAAATCAGGTGTAGAAATACTGATATCAGATGAAACAGACCTCAAGATAAAAAAAGGTAACAATAGATAAAGATGGACATTCCATAATGATAAAGGGGACTACACAGCAAGAAGACATAACATTCATCATTATTTATGCCCCAATCAAAGAGCACTGAAATATACCAAGCAACTACTAACAGAACTAAAGGGAGAAATAGACCAAAACGCAATTATAGTAGGGGACCTAAATACATCATTGATAGCTATGGATAGATCATCCAAACGGAAAATAAATAAAGAAATATCAGCCCTAAGTTACACGTTAGATGAAAAGGACATAATTGACATTTATAGAGCACTTCATCCTAGAACATCAGACTATACAGTCTTTTTTAGTGTACATGGAACATTCTCAAGGATAGACCATATGTTGGGACATAAAATCAGCCTATGCAAATTTAAGAAGATTGAAATCATACCTAGCATATTCTCTGATCACAAGGCTTTGAAATTCGATATCAACTGCAAAAAGAAAGGAGGAAAAACCACAAATACATGGAGATTAAACAACATACTTTTAAAGAATGACTGGGTCAAAGAAGAAATAAAAGGAGTGATCAAAAGATACATAGAAACAAATGCAAATGAAAATACATCCTACCAAAATTTTTGGGATGCAGCAAAAGTAGTCTTAAGGGGGAAATTTATATCATTACAGGCCTGTCTCAAGAAACAAGAAAACTCCCAGATAAATAACCTCATGTTACACCTTACAGAACTAGAATAAGAAGAACGAATGAAACCCAGGGTCAGCAGAAGAAAGGAAATAATGAAAATCAGAGCAGAACTAAATGAAATAGAGACAATAGGAAAAATTAATGTAACAAAGAGCTGGTTCTTTGAAATGATTAATAAAATTGACAAACCCTTAGCTATACTCACTAAGATAAAAAGAGAGAAGACAGTAATAAACAAAATCAGAAATGAAAGAGGGGGAGTTATCACGGATGCCACAGAAATACAAAGCATCATCCAAGAATACTATGAAGGACTATATACCACAAAATTCAATAACCTAGAAGGAATGGACAAGTTCTTAGAAACATGTAACCTTCCTACGCTGAATCATGAAGAATTGGAATATCTAAATAGACCTATCACCAGTAAGGAAATTGAATCAGTCATCCTTAACCTTCCCAAAAGCAAAAAGTCTGGGACCACATGGCTTCACTAGTGAATTCTACCAAACCTTCAAAGAGGATCTAATACCTGTTCTACTCAAACTCTTCCAAAAAATTGAAGAAGACACAATACTCCCTAACTCATTTTATGAGACCAACATTACCCAGATACCAAAAACCGGTAAGAATAACACAGAAAAAGAAAACTAGCAATATCTCTGATGAATTCAGATGCAAAAATCCTAAACAAAATTCCTGCAAATCAAATGCAACAAAGCATTAAAAAGATTATTCATCACGACCAAGTCAGGTTCATCCCAGGGGCACAAGGATAGTTCATCATACGCAAATCCATCAATGTGATACATCACATAAATAAAATAAAGGACAAAAATCATACAATTATATCAATTGATGCAGAAAAAGTGTTTGACAAGACACAACATCCATTTATGATTAAAACACTTAATAAAACAGGTATAGAAGGAAAATACCTTAACATAAGAAAAGATATACATGACAAACCCTCAGCAAATATTTTAATTAACAGTGAAAAACTGAAGCCCTTTGCTCTACGTTCAGGAACACGACAGGACTGTCCCCTATCACCTCTGCTTTTCAACATAGTGTTGGAAGTCCTTGCCAGAGAAACCAGGCAAGAGAAAGAAATAAAAGGCATCCAAATTGGGAATGAAGAAGTTAAATTGTCACTCTTTGCAAATGACATGATGCTATATATATAGAAAACCCTAAAGACTCCACCAAAAAGCTATTAGAAACAATAAACAAATACAGTAAAGTTGCTGGCTACAAAATCGATATACAAAAGTCCATTGCATTCCTATATACCAACAATGAAATCTCAGAAAAAGAAATAAAAAAATATTTCCTTTTGCAATTGCAACAAAAAGAATTAAATACCTAGGAATAAGAATGTGAAAGACCTATATGCTGAAAACCATAAGATATTTTTTAAAAGAAATTAAAGAAGACACAAAGAAATGGAAGGACATTCCGTGCTCATGGATTGGAAGAATCAACATAATAAAAATGGCTGTATTACCCAAAGCAATATACAGATTTAATACAATCCCCATCAAAATCCCAATGGCATTTTAAAAAAGAAATAGAACAAAAAATCATCAGATTTGTACGGAACCACAAAAGACCCTGAATAGCCAGAGCAATCCTATGAAAAAAGAACAACGCTGGAGGTATCACACTCCCTGACTTTAGCTTGTACTACAGGGCTACAATAATCAAAACAGCATGGTGTTGGCAGAAAAACAGACACATATAGTGGAATAGAATTGAAAACCTAGAAATAAACCCACATAAATATGGACAGATAATTTTTTTGACAAAGAAGCAAGAAACATACAATGGAGGAAAGACAGCCTCTTCAATAAGTGGTGCTGGGAGAATTGGAAGCCACGTGCAAAAGAATGAAACTGGACTGCTGTCTGTCACCATGTACCAAAATTAATTCAAAATGGATCAAACTTAAGCATAAGACCTGAAACAATAAACTGCATAGAAGAAAACATAGGTACTAAACTTACAGACCTTGGATTCAAAGAGCATTTTATGAATTCGACACCAAAGGCAAAGGAAATAAAAGCTAAAATAAATGAATGGGATTATATAAAACTTAAAAGCTTCTGCACAGCAAAAGAAACCATCGACAAAATAAAGAGGTAACAAACTGAATGGGAGAAGATTTTTGTAAACAGCGCCTCTGATAGGGGGACAATATCCAAAATATACAAGGAACTCATACAACTCAGCAACAAAAAAACAAACAACACAATTGAAAAATGGGCAGAGGACCTGAAGAGACATTTCTCCAAAGAGGACATACAAATGGCAAATAGACATATAAAAAAGTGCTCAACATCACTAATCATCAGAGAAATGCAAATAAAAAACACAATGAGATATCACCTCACCCCAGTTAGAATGGCTATCATCAACAAGACAAATAGTAACAAGCATTGGAAAGGCTGTGGAGAAAAAGGAACCCTCATACACTGTTGGTGGGAACGCAGACTGGTGCAGCCGTTATGGAAGGCAGTGTGGAGGTTCCTCAAAAAATTACGAATAGAATTACCATATGACCCAGTAATCCCTCTCCTGGGTATCTACCAAAAAAACATTTAGCCATGAAGACATGTGTGCTTCACTGTTCATTGCAGCTTTATTTACGGTGGCCAAGACATGGAAACAACCAAACTGTCCTTCAATAGATGAATGGATAAAGAAGTTGTGGTATATATACACAATGGAATACTATTCAGCAGGAAGAAAAGATGAAATAGTACCATTTGTGACAACATGGATGGATCTTGAGATTATAATGCTAAGCGAAGTAAGTCAGACAGAAAAAGTAGAGAACCATATGATTTCACTGATATGTGGTATATAAAACTGAAAACAACAAAAGAACAAGACAAACAAATGAAGGAACAAAACTCATAGACATAGACAATAGTTTAGGGGTTACCAGAGGGTAAAGGGGGAGAAGGGGTAAACAGGGACCAATATATGGTGATGGAAAGATAACTAACTCTGGGTGGTGAGCACAATGTGAGATATAGATAATGTATCACAGAATTGTACACCTGAAATCTATGTAACTTTACCAACAATTGTCACCCCAATAAACTTTAATTTAAAATAAATAAATAAATATGTAAATAAATAAATACATAAATAAATAAATGAAAGATGGTGGAATGGGAAGAGATTGGAATTGGCTCAGGAGGAGAGAGATAATTTTTCAGGTTTATGAATGTGGTTCTTATGGGGCTATTGTTAAGAAAATTGTTTCCTACATTCTGAAGTATCCTGCCTACAAAGACCTAAGGGAAAATTGTCCCTCCTGACTCAGTGCTGGGAATAGTTGGGCTTGAATTATTATTTGTTTTTATCATATAAATAATTAAATTTATCTTTTAAGTGTTTATTTATTTTATAAACACTAACTCCTAGAGTTAGAAATAATATTTAGAAATAATATAACTGATTATGCTCTTATTCTCATTGGCTTCCTGAAAAGCTAAAGCCATGTTTGTGGCCTTCCTCATTCTTTTAGAGTATTAGATTCTAAAGTATTGCATTTTTTGCTTCCCTCATTTCTAGTTTTATCTTAATCTTTTCATTTCTTTTTCTCTGCCTTAATTCTCTTGCTTAATTTAAGCTTATTTTGTACCTCTGGAACAAAAATCTTATGAATAATTATATAAAATCATGAATACTATTATATTAAAATACACGTGCTGCTACCTTTGGAGAAACATTTAACGAACAGGAAAATGTGTTGACAATATGCCCAGCATATAGAAGGGCAAGACACTGAGGATAGAATGGGGGTATGTGTGAAAACAATCTTCCTTTCTACTTGAAGATTGCCACTTGAAGATTGTGACAGCTAATATCTATGTTGCTATGAACTATATTGCTTCAAGATGTGTAAAACTGGCAGGACCCTAAATTCCAGACATTATTCACTCTTGGCTTTGGAGCATGCTCATGGTATCTGGTATTACGCAATGTTCTTTGGAATTCATGAAGAATTTGACTGCTTCTAGCTTGAGATATGAAAAAACAAAGGTCTTATTTTATTTTAACACAGTGATAATGCAGTGGTTTAAATACATCCCAGCTTATATGACACACAATAGTTTCTTAAATGGTACTGTCATGATTTAGACATTGTGATTTGCTAACATGCAAAGTCAAGAAGAAATAGATACACAGAAATGGAAACCTACAGTTTTGGTATTCTTTTTCAATAGGGTGATTTTTCACATTTACATCAGTTCATATTAATGACTCGTTTAAGCCTTGAATATAGTAGTCTTTCTTTTAGGTAACTTTTTATGACTAAAGGTAAGAAAAGAGCGAGTAAGATGTCCCCTATTTTTTTTAGTAGGCTTTAAATTCTAAAAGACTGTGATTAGACTACTGGTCTATGGGTTGTCAAGCTTAATAACAGAGCATAGACAACAGAAAGCTACTCAACCAAGGAGTGGATACAAGTGAATGCTCACCAAAGGAACCATTCTCCACTATCACCCACAGTCCATATATTTCACTTCCTCTGGCTTAGAGTGGCTTCATCTGGTGCACATCTGTTAATTCTCACCCAATAATCCAGGAAGGGTACTGAAAACTAGGTCAGATGGAATTGCTCTCCAATGATACTATGATTGTTTCATTGTACAAACCTCTTTACAATACTGTTTTCTAAAGTGCACACTCTTCTGAATCTGTTTTTCCAAAACTGGCTTAAACTATGTATGAGGTGGCAACCTTTATCTGAACTCTTGAATATCATTTCTGCCTGTGGATTTTTTGTTGTGTGCGTACTTTTCACAGCTGCATACCTGCATTGTGTTTCTGATTGTGTCCACTGCCAAGGCTGGACCTCTAAAATTCTTACTCTTGTCATATACCCAGCCTTGCCACATTGATAATTCATCTAAATCGATATTCTCTTGGTTTTGTTCTCGCAGGATGCAGGATATCTACGTTTCTTCCCAGGCTTTGCTGAGGCCAAATTCTTGTTCCTCACCAAGTCTCACCTGATTTACCCAGACCCAAAGAAAAATTACAACTAACAGTAAAAACAAAGGGAGGAGAAGCAGATCAATATTTTCTGAAATGGGACCCTCAGTGTGAGAATTGAGGAAAACTAACTGACTCAGTCACTTGTATAAGGGCCAAAAAAAAGATGATGATATTCAGAATTATGCACTTTACACACCATCTGTTAAGTTTTCTTTGAATGAATATCCAGTCCATTGTTCATTCTGTGCAAAACTGTGGGACTCAGGCGTTTTAGCAGAGCCTTGTGTGACAATTTGGGTCAAAATATATAAAACATAGATTCATCACAAAAGTGAACCTAAATAAATTTGAACAATGGACCTAATTTTTTTTCTATCACCTGCTTCCTCACCCCAATGTCCCTGCAAATGTAGTTAGTGATTCATTATATTATTATGTTTCTTATCTGTGTCCATCCATTTGCTTATGATAGAAGGCAGGAAGTCATATTTTTTATATGTAATCCATGACCATTCGAATTTAAAAATATACTTTATAATCATCTCATTATTTCCTTCTCAACACTTACTACCCAGGTCACATTTGTATGTCACACTGTCATCTCTCACTGAAACTATATAATATCATTGCATTCTACTGCCCTTCCTGCTTCTACTTCTGTCCTCTTCTAAGTCATTTTGAAACACACAACAGGCAGAATGAAAAATTCACAAAATCTCATTACATTGTTACCCTGCTTAAAGCCCTCCAAAGTCTTCTGTTGGCATCTAGGATAAAATTAAAAGCCTTTCCTAGCCAAAAAAATGCATGGCACGATCTAGTCCATCCTGACTTCTTCAGTATGTCTAATGCTGTTCCCCTAGCCATTAATTATGTTCCAACAGGTTGACCATTTTTCAATCTTTCTCATTTTTGGAGCTTTGCATGCATACTTCTTACATTCTTTTACATCTTAATTGCTATTTAGCCTTCCATTTTCATCGGATATGTTACTTCTTTAATGAGGTCTTCCCTGAACCTCCAATTTAAGGTAGGTCTCTCTATTACACTATTTTATGGAACAGTGTAATTTTTCTTCACAGCACTTTTCTCAGTTTTCATTTAGGCACTTGTCTATGTGAGTATTTCTATAGTGATTCTCTTCTCAGCAGGCTGTGAGCTCCATGAGAGTGGAGACTGTGTTTTTGCTTGCTACTGTGTCCTAAAGGCTAGTACAGGGACTGGCACACAGTAGGCATTCAATATATTTGTTGAATGAATGAGTGGAAATTCCATATCTCACAGTTTATTTGTTCAGTTATTCAATACGATATGTATCCTGTGTAAAGCACTGTTTTCTGCTCATTGGATACACTAGAGACAAAGAGAAACAAAAATTCCTCCTCTTGTGGAACTTCTAGTATGGGAAAATCAATATTAAACAACAAATATAATAGAATATGTAGTATTTTAGAAGGAGATGTGTGGTAAAGAAAAAATGAAGTAGGATAATGGAAATCAGGTATGCTGGGAGAATGTGATTTGCAATTTTAATAAATGACCAGTGTAGGCCTTATTGACTAGGTTTACATTTGGAGAGAGAGTTGGTGCAAGTGATGGTATTAGCTATTTGGATATCTAGAGGGAAAATTTTTCCAGCCCAAAGAAATAGCTAGTGCAAGTCAGATAATGTAGGATTTCTTGACCATTGGCATTACTTTGGCTTTTACAATGAGTGAACTGGGTGAGCCATCAAATGGTTTCAGCAGAAAAGTGACACAATCTTACTTTTGCTTTAAGTGGATCAAGACAGCTGCTCTGTGTAGAATAGGCTATATTGAGGCCTGGGTAGAAACAGGAAGACCAGACAGAGGCTTCTGAAGAATTCAGACAAGAGAAGAGGGTTACTTGAATCAGAACAAAACAGTGGAGGTGGTGAAAAACAGTGGGATTTTGGATATATTTTGAAGGTAGAGTGAAAGGATTTTGCTGAAGCACTGGATGAGGATTTGAAAGAAAGTAAGGAGTTAAAGATAACTCTGAGATTTTGGCATGATTAACCGGAAGGATAGAGTTGTAATCAAGTCAAGAATGGGAAGAGAACAGATGACTATGTTTTGGTGGAGTTGGTGAGATCATGTTTATTTGGAAATACTGGTGGAGAAGGTGAATGAGTGCTGGGATATACAATTCAGCAGGGCTACATGAAAGAATGATGAATGTGGGAGGTGTCAACCTATGATGCTACTTAAAGGGAGAACAGCCAATATCACCATGGAATGAGTATAGAGAAAAGGACTAAGGTCTGAGCCACTGGGCACTTCAATGTTAAAAGATCTGAAAGAAGAATTTTCTTCATAGCCAATGCTGGATTCAGGTATATTGAATCTGTTTTAAAACTGGTGTTTTTTCATTTGAATATTAGCCAGAATTTTTCTGAAGGGGCAATGATTTTTCTCCATAGGAAAAGAAAAAATCCATAAAACCCTCATGTTAAAAGATCTGATGTTTGTACCTCATGTTGTACCCTGTTTATGAACAAGTGTTTGTCCAGTAACAGAAGTTTGAACTTCTTTTGTTAAAACTCAATTAATGATACTTAAATTTATGACAGAGAATATATATTTTTCATGGAATATGACTTTATACGTAGGTAGATTCTAAAATTATTTTTCCAATGAGATAATTAATTTCAGAATTATGAAGTCTTTGTACTTAGAATGTGGTAATGGAATCGGGAGAGCAAAAGTTATATATATTTTTAGTCGTCTGAATGGTAACAAAATATCATACAGACACATTGTATTGGAAGTTAGAGAAAAAATAAAAAGTTGTGCTTAATTTCATTTTATTTTTTTCCAACATTGTTCAGGCATTCCAATTCCTCCACATCCTCACCCACCTCAACCTTTTCTTCTTTTTAATAATAAACATCCTAACATGTGTGAGGAGATATCTTATTGTTTTTGCAATTTCATTTTTAAAAGATTTTTATTAAAATATAGCTAACATGCAATATTATATTGATTTCAGGTGTACACCATAGTTATTCAACATTTATATACCTAAAGAAATGATCACCATTATAAATCCAGCAACCATCTGTCACTGTATTACATTATCACAATATTATTGATTATATTCCCTATACTGTACATTACACCCCATGATTTGTTTTATACCTGGAAATTTGAAACTTTTATTCCCTTTCACCTTTCCCGCCCTTTTTAAAATTTTCAATTACAGTTGACATTCGATATTATTTTATATTAATTTCAGGTGTACAGCATATTGTTAGACATTTACATAATTTAAGAAGTGATCCCCTTGACTAGTCTAGTTCCCATTTGGCATGATACATAGTTATTACCATATTATTGACTATATTCCCTATGCTTTACTTTACATTTTCATGACTGTTTTGTAACTATCAATTGGTACTTCTTAGTTCCTTCACCTTTTACACCCTGCCCACATGCCCTCTCCCATCTATCACTCCAACAAATCTAGTACTTATCCGACACCATAAATAGTTATTACAATATTATTGACTATATACCTTATGCTATACCCTACATTCCCATAATTACTTTGTAACAATTTGTGCTCCTTAATACTTTTCCCTTTTTCACCCACACCCCCAACACCCCTCCCATCAGGCAACCATCAAAGTATTTTTTGTATCTATGAGTTTGTTTCTGTTATGCTTGTTTATTTTGTTCTTTAGATTCTACATATAAGCAAAATCACATTGCATCTGTCTTTTTCTGTCTGACATACTCCACTCAGCATAATACTCTTCAGGTCCATCCATGCTGCCACAGATGGCAAGGACACTTTCTCTGCTATGGCCAAGCAATATTGCATGATATGTATGTTCCACCTCTTCTTTATCAATTCTTCCATCGAAGGACACCCAGGCTGCCTCTACATCTCGGCCATTATAAACAATGTTGCAATGAACAATACATCCCCTCAAGGTAGCATTATGGTTTCTTCAGGCAAATACCCAGAAATGCGATTACTGGGTCTTTCTTTGTTTCTTGTATAGCCTTTGTTTTAAAGTTTAATTTGCCTGGTATAAGTATGGCTACTCCAGATTTTGTTGGTTTGTTTCCATTTTCATGAAATATCTTTTTTCATTCCTTTACTTTCCATCTCTGTGTGTCTTTCAATTATTCTCTTGTAGAAAGCATATGTAAGGGTTTTTGTTTTCTTATCCCTCCTATATCTTTTCAGTGAAGCATTTAATCCATTTACATTGAAAGTAACTGTTGATACACATGTAGCTGTTGCCATTTTATTATCTATAATTTTGATCTTTATTTTCCATCTTAAAGAAGTTCCTCTCTCATTCTTTGTAATACTGGTTTGGTAACTTTCTATTGTCTGGGAAGCTCTTTATCTGTCCTTCAATTCTAAATGATAGCCTTGCTGGGCAAAGTAATCTTGGTTGTAGGTCCTTTCTTTTCATCACATTGAATATTTTGTGGCAAAACCTTTTGACCTGCAAAGTTTCTGTTGAGAAACCAGCTGACAATCTTATAGGAACACCCTTGTAAGTTACTAGTTGGCTTTCTCTTGATGCTTTTAGAATTCTTTCTTTGCCTTTAACCTTTATCATTCTAATTATAATGTGGTGTGGGCCTGGTTGGGTTTGTCTTGTTTGGGACTCTCTGAGCTTCCTGGGCTTGTATGTCTATTTCCTTCACCAGATTAGGGAAGTTTTCCATCATTATTTCTTCAAATAGGTTCTCAATCCCTTGCTTTCTCTCTTCTCCTTCTGGTACTGCTATGATACAAATATTGTTATACTTCATGTTGTCCCAGAGGTCTCTTAAACTGTCCTGTTTTTTTTTATTTTTATTTTTGCTGTTCTGATTGGGTGTTTTCTGCTACCTTGTCTTTCTCTGCTTCATCTTGTCTGCTGGTGATCCCTTCTAGTGCATTCTTCATTTCAGTTATTGTATTCCTTCTGACTGGCTCTTTGTTTACTGTTTCTATGTCCTTTTTATGCTTACTATCTCTTTGTTCTCACTAAGTTCCTTGAGCATCCTTATAACCATTGTTTTGAACTCTGTCTCTGGTAGTTTGATTGCCTCCATTTTGTTTAGTTCTTTTTCTGGAATTTTCTTCTGTTCTTTCATTTGGGGTATATTTCTTTGTTTCCTCATTTTGGCTGCCTTTCTCTTTGTTTCTATGTATTAGGTAGATCTGCTATGTCTCCCATGCTTGGCTGGGTGGCTTTATGTATTAAGTGCCCTGTGGAGTCCTTGAACAGTCTTCCTTGTCACCTAAACAAGGTGTTGCAGGAGTGTCCCTTGTGTGGGTTGTGTGTGCCATTCTGTTCAGCCTTGATTGCTATTGGCACATCAGTGGGTGACACTGATCCTCAGGGTGACTGGCTGTGCCATTTTGCCACATCCATGGCTTATAGGCTGCTGGGGCGGGGGGGCTGACCCCACTGAGTGGGATTCACTCCAGAGGGCTCTGGTTCCTGTTGAGACCTCCTTTGGGTGTGCCACTTGTGGGGCTAATTAGGTGGTACTCTGCTGTGGTCTGAAGCCAACCTCCAAGTATGTTGGTTCTGGGGACTCTTGGCAAGGGCTCTGGTGCAGGCCCATGTCACCCACTGCCTGTGGTCAGCCAAGAACTACCTAGTAGGAGCTACAAAGCTATCCATGGCTGTTTGCTACCTGTGCTAACTCGGGAAGTGTGTGGGAGAGGCCACGCTGTGAACTTAGGATGGCTGTGAATACAAGTACTGGACCTGGGATAGCTCTGCAAAAAGCCAGGACACCACAAGGCCTACTTCCACCCACCAGCTCCCTTAAGGTTCATGGGGTAAACCTTAAGGGATAAAGGGGTACAACCTGATAAAACCTCATGGGGTACACGAGTTGGATGAGGCAGGGTCTCAGGGAGTCCCAAGAATGGGAAGACTTGTGGTTAACAGGTCAACATAGACTCTAGTTTTGTGCCAGTGCTGAGCCTGGAGCTACTCAGCAAAAGTCTCAGAGCACACCAAGGCTAACTACTACATACCTGGGTCTCCAGACTCAGATAGTTTTTCAAGAAAGAGTGCTATGTGGGTGGGATTCACTGCTATTAGAGAAAGTGCCTCTGGTGTTGGGGGTGTTGGGTAGGGCAGGGTCTCAGGGAGGTCTGCAGGGTGGAGCAGCAGAGGTCACCAGGGCAATCAGATTCAGATTTGGCCAAGTGGGGGCAGGGCTCAACACAGGAAAGTTGGTGCCCACCTGCCAGGTGTACGGGAGAAGGATCCCACCAGGGAAAATGGCAACTCTCCTCTAGTTCTTGCTCCTATGCCCCTGGAGTTACTGTCCAATGTTCCCTGAGTTACTGACCCTCTACCAGAGCCCAAGGTGAATGGCTGTGAGCAAGTCTTTGTGAGGGCTGTTTCAGAGGATGTCTGGGTTTTCTGCAGCATTCCATCATACCTGGATGGTTGGAATCCCCACTGTTTTTCATAGCCAGACATTATGGGGACTCCTCTTTCTGGTACCAGTATTCTGTGCTGGGGAGGTCGGTGTGTGACTGGGGTCTCTTGCTCCTTCAGCAATAGCCTCCATGGCTGACATATCCCTCCCAGTTCCCAGCCGTCACATGGAGTTTTGGGGCCAGCCTGTTTTGTGTCTCTGCCCCTCCTATAAGTCTTGATGTGGCTTCTTCTTGATCCTTACTTATAAAAGTTATGTTTAGCCAGACTTCAGATGGTCCTTCAGGTTGATTGTTCTATAATTCATTTGTAATTTTAATGTGTTCATGGAAGGAAGCCTGCACAGTGTTTATATACTCTGCCATCTTGGATCTCCTCAGTTGTGCTTGATTTTAGATTCAGTTTTCTCCAAACAATCAAGGTCAAACTTGGTTCTAGATAATTTTCTGATCTGAAGGAATTTAAGGAAATTGGGTGGTTTCAGGGTTAACAAAGGAATTCAGGACTTTGGGTCTGGTTAAGTTCATGACCCCACAGAATCACCACTGAATAACTCTGAACTAACTGAGGTTGAGCTACTTATGAGGTCCAATTTCAACTTCAGGTTCATTGTGGTTTAGATTGATGCCCTGAAACCACACGAGCATCTGTGGCATGGAAACCTTTCAACTATATGCATTCTGCTCAACTGTGGGCAATTCAATGGGCTGTTTGGTGAATCACTTTCCTTTGGAACTCTGAGGTCTGGAGTTTGTACTACAACACTTCTTTGTATTGTGTATTTCGCATCTGTTTGTGTCAGCTGAGACAGAGAGCAAATGTTTAACAAAGGATTCCAAACTCTTAGCAATACTTAAGCAATACTAAAAGTATGTGGAATGTAATCTCAGTTTCTCAATTGCACACTGTTATTTCTAAATATAAACTCCTTGTAAGATTTTTTTTCTTGATGATTCTGTTCCTATTTCTTAAGAAATATAATGAAGATTGTAGTAAAATATAAGAGTAGTTTAAAGTCACACATGTCTGCGATCAAGACACTTTATTTGAGGAACAAAACATTTCAATTTACCAAGTTCAATTTGTCAATTTTTTTCCTTTCATTTTGGACTTTTTGTGTCCCATCAAAGAAATAGTAGATTTTGAAGGTTTTCTTTATGTTTTTTATGCAAGTTTTAAACGTTTAGCTTCTATGTTAATATCTATGATTAATTTCAAGTTACCTTTTGTTTAAAGTATGAGATAATAGTCGAGGTTCATTTCCCCCCCAAAATGGGTATCTAGTTGTTTTAGCTCCATTTGTTGAAAGTACTTGTGTATTGAAGTACCTCAGCATCTTTGTCAAATACCAGTTTGCCACAAATGAGTGCTTCAGTCTGTTCCACTAATGTATATTTCTATCCACATAAAAGTATCACATTGTCTATATTACTATACATTTACAGTAAGTTCTGGTATATTAGAATGTAATTGATTTTTGTATTAACCTTATATCTGATGAAATTGTTAAACTCATCTTTTAAAATTCTAGTGGCTTTTTGTAGACTTCTTAGGATTTCTACATACAGGATCATTTTCAGTTTTACTAGCTTGTGCTTCATGTATTTTGAATCTCTGAGAGTAGATGCATGCACATTTAATATTGTTGCATCTTCTTGATGAATTAGGCCTTTTATCATTATAAAATGTGCTAATATTTACTTCATCTGATTTTAATGTAGCCACTCTAACTTTCTTACGCTTAGTTTGTGTGATATAGCTTTCTTACTTATTTTACTTTATTGAATCTCTATCCTCTTACTAGTGTGGTTTCCTTATAGACAGCATAAGCTGCATTTTGCTTTTTAATACCTTTCTAAATTTAGACAATAATCCTGTTTAGACAATGGAATTATAGATAAGGTGAGACCTAGAATACCCTACTGAAATTTGTTTTGTATTTATTTCATTGTTTTTTTTTCCCCTTTTTCTTCCTTTGAAAACTTCTTTTTGAATAATTAATTATTTTGTTTAGGATGCCATTTTGTTTGTACTATTGATTTAAGTATATATAGCTTTTTGTATTATTTTTAAGATGATAACTCTAACAGCTTTTGTTCTAGTTTATTTTCTCAGTGATATTTGTATAGCAGACAGCCTTAGAGGGTAGAAATGTTGTCTTCCTCTGAAGCCGAGGGCTGCTTTGTTTGCAAATTAATATAATGAAAACAAAATTTCCCTCCTGGTCAAATGTAAGGCCTGTTTGCTTGCCGTCCATTAAAAGCATTGTGGTTTCCTAATCTCAGCTGTGATGCAAACCTACTGTATGTATAGTTTCTACCTTGATTTGCCTCTGTTTTGCCCCCATGGGGCTTGGTGGGGGTGGGGGAGAAACTGATGCAACCATGTTTTCTGCTGTGCCATTACTAAGAAAGTTTTCAATCTTTGCAAGTCTCTGTTAGTCTTTGTAAAAGAGGGCTAACAAGAGAAAAGTCTGGAGACAGTTAGAACATGCTGAGACCCTATTTGAAGTTGGGACATCAAACTGATTTTCTAGCTTTATCCACCAAGTCCCAGCTTATAGAATGAAGAGAGTTGGTCTGCTTCAAACAGAAAATTTTTAGATAGGTGCAGAGGAAGCTGGCTCATTATTTTCTAAGTATCATGACACAATCTCCATAGGCTGTAATATAAGAAAAGGTGAGCATGGGGCAAGGTAATTATATGGAAAATGCTGAATAAAGAGAGACTGGTTATTACAAATGTGAAAGACTAATAGCAGAATGGTTGAGCAGAAATCTGATAGTAAGGCTGGAGGGATATACATACTGCCCCTTTATCCATGGGAGATACATTCCAAGACCCCCAGTGGATACCTGAAACCACAGGTAGAACTGAATCCTATATATATTATGTTTTTCCTATACGTACACACCCATGATAAAGTTTCATTTATAAATTAGGCACAGTAAGGGATTAACAATAACTAATAATAAAATAGAACAATTATAACAAAAGTTACATGGCATTATTAAGTAAAATGAGGGTTACTTGAACATAAGCATTGATATACCGTGGGATGGCGTGAGATTTCATCATGCTATTCACAATGGTGTGCAATTTAAAATTTATTAATTGTTTACTTCTGGAATTTTCCTTTAAAAGTTTTGGACTGCTGTTGACCCTATAGGGAAGGGTCGTGGACCTTCCACTCCCTTTAAGCACACCACTCTCCTGAATCTCCATGTGTTAACCAACCATGGGTAACTGAAACTGTGGGAAGCAAAACTACAGATAAGGAGGGACTATTGTATTCATCGCAAGTATCACCTGGTGCTAGGGGAAATGATTAATATGATTGATATTTTAGGGGGAAAAGTGGGAGAATTTGATTGGAAGGGGATGGATGATCCTTCACTGTGGTTCTGGATTAGAGCTGGGCACAAGTGGAATTTGTATGAGATTGAGAGGGTCCAAGTGCAGCAGATTATTAATCTCTAGTAAAGTCATTGTGGTTAGAAGTGCTGACAGAGGTAGAGGGACTGGTAGGTTCCAGCTTGTTCTTGCTTCCGCCACTAAACGCTGTGTTCTTTTTCCTGACTGCTGGCTCCATTGACCAAAACTAGCCCCGGGCCCAGCACCAGCTTCTCAGCAGCAGCCCACAGAAACAGTAGCAATGCAGAACGCTAGCTTCCAAAGACCTCCTCCCTCATTCCCAATTTGGTGGGTGTCTGTTTTGACTTTTCAGATGACTAGCTGATGACTACATATTTGATTTTTCAACTTCCCTTCTGGTCCCCAGTTCCCCAGATACTCTCATAGTTGGGTAAGGTCTAATTTTTGTAATTAATCCCTATTCCACATCTCGTGGAGGTTCTGCTTCTGTAACTGAACACTGACTGATACTTGTTTTTTTTGAAAGCTAATATTTTATTTAAAAATACACTATATATTTAGAGGAAATTTAATTCTTCATGGAGGTAATTGAAGATCCTATAAAAAAAATACAGTAAACAAATTTTGATAGGCTTATCATACATAAGGCATGTAGTTTACCCACTATATTTTTGAACCATATTTTTTGTTTAGTTATTGAAGGAAAGTGTCATTATCATGAGCATTCTTTATAAAAACAAAACAAAACAAACAAACAAACAAAAAACTCCTTAGAATCCAACAAAATGCGTTTTTTGCATATTTGTTATATGTATCGCATAAGTGTTCTATGGAATGATATGATCTTATCTTTAAAATAAACACTTAAAAAAAAAAGCAATGCAAGCAATGTAGTTTTCTAGAAATGTGAAATTTGAGTACCTCCAGTAGTATTTACTCAATATGGACCTTATCAAAATAGGGTACAACGTAGATTTTTAAAACACTCCTTTCTTCAGGAATTTTTATGTGTCAACTTGATGCTGGTTTGTTGATGTTGTTACACTTGGAAAATAAAGTATTTGTATCCAAGCTTTACTTTAAAATGTTTATTTGAAATCCTTGGAATCTAGACCAAGCATTCCACTTACAGTGAAACTTAACAAAAGGCCTTCTATACAGATGTATCACGTCATGGGTTCCTTGGCTTTATTGTAGGTTTCACTCAGTGTACATGTGCTGGTTTACAAAAACTCTACCACATTAATGGAAAGCAAGCTCATCACCAAATGACAACCAGAGAAGGAACAAAATCTATTATTAAAATGTGGTCATTAAAATAATTAATCTGCATTTAATGCTTATTAACCAACTCACCGACAGAGTTTGAGTATAGTGTCCTAAATAGCTTTTTATCTTCTTTGGCATGAAGTATAGCAAGGCACAAATCAAGCTTTATTTACTTAGCTACAGGCATTTCTTAAACCCTAGGACCATCCTCAATGTCCTGAGCATTTTTAATACATCCTCCATGGATGGCATGTTTTACAGCCCAAAGATATGCAGTCATCGTAGACCACCACTGGTGCCATGCACTTTGTCAAAGGATGACAGAAGATGCCCACAAATCTCGACTGATCAGAAACACTCAGCTGAAGGTCATGCCCAAGTGTGGTTACAATGGCAGTACACTGGTCCTTGATGTACTGAGTATGACATCGAGAAGACTAGGCAAAATCCCAAATTATAAACTGACTCAATTTAACCCTGAATTTTCTCTTCCTCTGCTATCATTTTATTAATTCTCAATTTAATAAACATTTAAGTAATACTTATATTGTTTTAGGTCAGCCATTCAAAGATTAACAAAACATGGACTCCATCCTCTAGGAACTCATGGTCTAAGGATACATGTTTAAATAGAAATATCTCAGATACAGGCAATTAAATAGAACATAAACAATAAAATAGATTGATAGCAATATTAAAACATGTGTAGCTTACAGTGTTGTTAGAGAAGAGTGGTGATTTCCTCTTTCTGGAAGACTGAAAAGCTTCAAATAAAAGTTTAATACCTGATTTGTGTCTGGATGGGTTTTAGTGTGTGTGGTGTGTGTGCCCAGTGGTGAGGACTTTGAGTGGGTGAAAGTGTTCTAGACAGAGAAGGGGACATTATGCAGGATACTAAGGTGTTTTAATTACACAACAGTTTCACTCTTTAATCACCAAACGGATATTTTAAGTGACTTTAAATGTACTTGTATATTCAATATTTAATAAATAGCTATTGGGCTCCTAATATATTCTGGGCACTGTTATGGATACCTGTTTACTTGTTCACATCTATCAACAAAACAAACAAAGATTCTATTCCTCAGGGAACTAAATTTCTAGCTGGAGACAGACAACCACAAGCTCAATAAGTAAGTAAATTATATAGCATGTTGGAAAGTGATGAGTACTATGGAAAAGAATACTGTAATGGGTAGTTGGACAGCTGGAATAGGAGAGGATGGGAATAAGACAAGTATGTGTCATAGACAAGATATGCTTTGATCAGATATTTGAAGGAATTGAAGGTAAAGAGGACTAGAATTTTCCAGCCTGAGGGGAGAGTAGGCAGTAGATGTGATACGTGCAGAATGAGCATGAAGAGAATAGTATATAGGGAAGGCAGAGGTGATGCGAGGGTAGCTTAAGAGGCTATGGATGGCAGATCTTATAGGGAATTGTAAAGCTCTGTAGGCCATGAGGAGGACTTCTGCTTTTAATCTAAGTAATGTTAGGAAGGACTGCTAGGCTTTGGAGCAACTAATGACATGACAGATAGGTTTTTGAAAGGATTATTTAGATATTGTGCTGTGAATCAAATGCAGAGGGTTAAAGCTGGAAAGAAGGAGACCTATGGAGAGTTTACGGTACTAATCTCTGAGGAACATTGCCACTGGAAGGGGTCCTAGCAGTGGAGATGTTGAGAAGTGGTAAAATTCTGGACTTAATGTGAAGATAGACCTTTCATGAATTCCTGATGGGTTGGATGGGGGTATGATGAAGAGGAGTTAAATCCTAGGGGTTTTTTTGGCTTAAAAAGTGAAAAGATGGAGTTGCCACCAACTGAGAAGGGCAAAGCTGTGTTGGAGTATATTTTAGAGTCTTATCAGGAGATTAGTTATGAATATATTAGGTATAACAGGTCTATTAGTTGTCCAAATTAAAATGTCAAGTAAAAGTAGATATATCAGTGAAGTTCAGAAGAGAGAGTTCTGCATTGAAGATATACATTTGGAAGTCATCAGTGTGGAGATGACATTTAAAGCTATAAGACAGGTTGAGATCACCGAATGAGTATAAATGGAGAAAAAAAGAGATTCAAGACTGAGCTCTGGAACATTCCAACATCACCAACACACATGCACACTACACTCACACATACACACACACGTATATATAATTATATCTTAAACATATACATATCATGTATATATCATAAGATACATAAATACATACAAAATTGAAATATGTGTGTGTATATATATGTATGTGTATATGTATGTATATATATATATATATATATATATATATATATATATATATGTAAAGATTACTTTTGTTACTAAGGACAAATGGAGGGAAATAGCATAATAAGATATTATGAAAAAGAAAAACTGTGCTTTGAAATGAATGGTGTAATATTCCATATAATTACTAACGATGGGCTGTAAAATGACTCTGAACTTTTCAGGAGCCAAAATAAGATTGAGTCCACATTGTTGGAGCACAAAGTGGTGGAAGCAGCCAAGCCCAGGCTGAAGGAGAAAAAGGGGTAAGATCACAGAGACCTTATATCCAGGGCTCATAGAAAGCTGGTTCGTATGGTTACACCACACAAGCTGTTTAGAGGCACCATCTGTTCTGAATCAACATGGTATCTGCTGAGGGTTCCATGTCCATCATTTAATAGTTGACAAATAATTTGAACATGATCATGCTTGTGTGATAGGTTAAAGTGCATGAACTTTGCCTTTCAGATTTGAGAAACCTGAGGGCTTGAACGATGACATGAACAAATTGGCTCCCTCAAACTTTGGTTGATGTATTTATTTATTTGATTGCTTACTTATTTTTTATATTTAAAATTTTAGGGCAGCAGGGTGTGGCATAGACTAAAGATGGAAGGTATGGGAGGAAGAAATGTCAGTTAGGAGACCAGGTTATTTGTAAGAATGTAGCCTCACTGGAGAGCCAACCTCGAGGGGGATTGAAAAGGTAGAAACACCAGACTGGGGATTCTTTATATGTGGGATGAGACTCCTAGATCTACTGCAATGTCCATGGCAGTGTTATTAAGACTAGAAAATAATGCCAAAAGAAGCGTTTGAGTGTAAAATGTGATCTTTGTATATGTTGAACTTGAGAGACCTGAGAACTAACCAATCATTTGTGCTTTCATTTTTTCACCATTAGTGCGAATTAAAGGATTAGCAATAAATATTTGGGAAAGCAATTAAAAATGTGGGGGGTTCAGGAAACCCTTCCACCACCACAGTTCAAATATTCTACCCGATTAACATTTCCTAAGCCTTGCTTTGATCTGTCACTCCTTTCCTTATCTTTGGTGATACTCATTGCATGGAAGGTAAAATTGCCTTCATGTATAAAATTGCCTTCATAAAAGTACTCTTATGATCTGATCAAACTCTGTCTTTTCAGCTTTATCTCCCTTTCTATGTCTCACTTCATCTGTTTTGATGAAATTGGACTTACTCCTGCATAGTCCCTGTGATTCCCTGCATGTTGTCTGATTTGCTTAAAATGAGCTTGTCCCCGTCTCTATGAAATGAAATATTCCCTTTGGTTAAATTCATGTGGCATTTGATATTAACATATTTTGTTGATTTATGTAAAACTGTAATCTGAAAATTATTCTACAAAAGATCTGAAAACGTAATTTGAATAATTTAAATATAAAATAGATTAATTTGTCTTTTTAAAGGACAAACTTTCGTTTTTGAAGATTTAAAAACTTTCCTTAATAAAATGTGGTTAAAGCACAAATCATGCTAGCTTGTGGCATTGAGTCCACACTTTTATATAAATCTGGAAGGTAGCTTTTTAGGCTAAATTAACTCTTCTCTGTTTATAGCTATCCATTAATAAGACAGTGTCCCTTTAGGCAGCAAACATCTGTTATGTAATTAATATGTCTGGGAACATTTAAGTCATGGTTTATTAATTGTGGCTTAGAGAGTACTAAGTAAAACAACCAAAGAAAGTCAATACATTCGATGCTGGGCAAACCAGAAATTGTCATCTGTTTTCAATTAATTGATAATTTGATCATTCAGGCAAATTATGGAGGAAATGAGGCTTTCCTTATAGCAGACAGTAATGAAAAGACTGGTTGAGATGCTTTTTCTCAGGGAATCCTATTAAATTGGAATCATAGTGTGTTCAATTTACAACCAATCTCAGTGATCATCTAAGGTAGCACGTTGATTACTGATGGCTCACCTACACAGCTGAGAGATTGGTCCATGCTCAAACCGCCATGATGTGTGCAACCTAGTGAGATGAAGGATTTGCCCAGTTCAACAGGTGGGTAGTGATGAAAATGGAATTTTTCAAAATATCTTCCCATTCTAATTTTTTAAATCATAAGCTCTTCTGGATTCTATTAGGTGTTAACTGCATATAAATATTTATGAATGTCATATATACATATGACTATGTTTACAGTATGAACATGAGAGGCAAACATTACTTAATAAAAGTTAAGTATGGAAATATTATATTTTTTCATGTTAATGAAGTACAACATAGGACAACTAAATTCCTTTTGAAAAATATTTATCGGAATTTATGTAGTTTACTAATTAGTTGATAAATTATTTGAAAATGAGGTCTCTTCTATGACTAGCCTTATGGGTTTGGAATTCAGAACCACGTGGTATTCTAAATTAAATATTGGTAAGTTAAAATATAATTCCTTAAGGACAGTTTTAAGTTGTCTATCTCATTTTTTGAGCAATTCTTTTTATTACTGAGGTATAATTGCAGACTGCATAGATCTAAAATGAATTATTAAGTAAATGCACTTGTACAACCATCACTCAACATGACGTATAGAAAATTTTCAGCACTCCTGAAATTTCCCTCAGACCTGTCCTTGCCATCACCTCCTTCCCCAAAGTAATCACTAGTCTGATTTCCATCACCCTAGAGTGCTTTTCTGGGTTTGACATTCATTTAAATAGTTATCATAAATAAAGCTGCTATGAATACATGCACTTGTTATTTCTAAGAGTAAAATTACTGCATCACAGTTTAGAGCTAGCAGATAACTAAAATCAGTTTCTTAAGACATTTTACCAATTCAGATTCCCAAAGGCCACGCACAAGGTTTTCAGTTTCTCCAAATCCTTGCTGACACTTGTTATTGTCACATGCGTGTGTTTCCTATTAGTGTTCTCATGAGCATGCAGTGGTATATCATTTGGTTTGCATTTGCATTTCCTTTATGATTAATGGTATTGAGCATATTTGGCCATTTGAGCATATTCTTTTGTGAAGTACCTGTTTATCATATCTTTTGTCCATTTGTCTATTAGGCAGTCTTGTGGATGTTCTTTATATTCAGGATATTCATAAACATCTATAAAGAACATATAAATATGTACTTTACATGTTATGTATGTGTACAAATAAATATATGTACTTTATATGTTATGTATATGTACAAAATGAATGTATTCCTTTACACTTTTCCACTCTTTTACTGGTATTTTTTATTCAGACCTAAAATTTTAAATGAAATTTTGTGTTGTTTTTTTTAAATATTTTCTGTCTGAGAATTTCTATCTCTCAATCATTTTAAGTTAAGCATATTTATATGTCCACAGGTGAAGCACAACTGTAACTTCTGCTTTACAGTATTTATCTGATAATTTCAACTTCTGGGTCATCTTGAGTTAGGCATTAGGAATTGTCTTTCCCTTGAGAAGTGGTCACATTTTCCTAGTTTTGTATGTGAGTAATTTTAGATGGAATCCTGGACAGTTTGAATGCCGTGTTGAATTGACATGGGTTTCTGTTATACTTATTGCGAGAATGCTGATAGGAATTCAATTTTTAATTTATTATTCTTTTGTGCAAGCAATCAATTGACTTTTGTGCAGACTGCAGATTGTCTTGTCTTTTGTGCATAGTTGTTGCAATATCTATTCAGTTCTCACAGCCTCTACTATGTTCATTTGCCTTTTTATTGCAAATGCATAACTTGCATAAATTGTGAGCCTGAGACTTTGGTAGTTCATGCACGGATTGGATTGTGGAACCCCACCCTCTAGCTCTGTATTCATGCAGGTCTTTCATCTACCGGCGTGTGCCCTTTTTTCTGGTGCGAGAGAAATAAGAGCAAAGTTGAGAGAATGGTAAAATGGAAAACCCACTCCATGCAGTTGTTTCTCTAAGCTTTGATTCTCCTCCACAATTCACTTGTTTTGTTTAATCTTCAAAGTGCTCAGGTCGTTGTTCTTTGAATTTTGTCTAGAGTTTTGCTTGTGTGCAGCAGAGAGGATGAGCTGTAGGGACCTGAAACTTCATGTTATAACCAGAAATTTATATATATATGGAATGACCATTTTGATATGATCATTTGTATGTCATTGCTATTTTGACGCTCACATCTATTTCATGGTCTTAAAAAAACATTAAATAGTTGGCTTTATCTTTATTACCAAGTCAATTCAAAAAGTACCCCCATCATTCCATTAATTAATTTCAAACTGGTTTTGAGACTGGACTCTTCCTTTCCCTTGATCTGAAATATCTTTGTGTAGCGTCCTTAAAAACTGCTATTGTTATTCATTAACTTTTTATCTAGGAGTGATTTAGTTTAGTGAGGTATTTAGAGGAGACAGGTAGTATAGATTACTCCTTAAATTGCTTACTGGCTATTTAAGTCTTGCTGAAATTCTTTCCTTAGAAAAACAGATAAAGAATGGTTTATATTGACAGTTTTAAGTAAATTTCTCCTAGACACCCATTTGGTGATTCTGAGGTGGGATCTTTTTGTCATCCTGTGTATAACGAACACATGATAAATGAAGTCTTCAGAATTCTTCCTGTATTAAACTCTGTCCTTGCATCTTGGTGAAGATTGCATTTCTCCAGGTGCATTTTGTGATCAGCATTCTCCTTCCCTCTTCCCTGAACTCTCACTTTCATCTCTTTTGCTTCTGGAATCAAGCAAGTAATCTGGCTGCCTCAAAAGCAAGTGACCCTTATTTTACTTAATAATTCCACAGTCACATAATTTTTATTAGAGTACATTGTTATAATTATTCTATTTCATTATGAGTTATTGTTGTTAATCTCTTACTGAGCTTAATTTATAAATTAAATGTTATCATCAGTATGTATACAAGAGGAGAAAACATAGTATATATAAGGTTCAGTATCATCCATGGTTTCAAGCATCCACTGGCGTTCTTGGTACATATTCCCCATGGATGAGGGGGAGACTACTGTATATCATTTCCTGTTTGGCATAGAAATTGAATAGAATAATATAGAAGGGAATCATTGAAGCCATATTTAATATGTCACATACTTTAAAAGGGGGGGTTGTTGATATATTCTATAAACTTATGATTAATGGCAAACTAACCAGGCTAATAAAATAAGTTTAAGAAATATTTAACAGTTGATGCCAGTAACTTCTGCTGAAGATAAACTATTTTATTAAGACCTAACTTTACTTTTGCCATATTTTGAAAGGAAAGGAAAATTAACCTAGTGCAAAAAAAATGTAAGGCAATTAACACTAGGATATTTATTCTAAAGGTAATTAAGAAACAAAACTCCAGTCTTTTAAATTAATGGCAGTTATTACAAATCAGTGAACTATTGTCTGGGGACAAGAGGTCACAGAAAGTACCTGGTGAGCAACAGCATAAGAAAGCGGAGGTGATGCTAATGTTTCTATTTATGCCACTATAATTAGATATTAGCCAGTTAGGTCTTCTTCCATTAAACTCATTTATAATAGTGAAAGCACAGAGTGGGCTGTTTGTACTTTAAAAAATTATTATGAACATTTGTCCCAGACAAGAAAAAGCAGTACAGATGCTAAAATTAAAGAACAGTTTATCAGCAAACACTTTTCAGTCAGTATGCTTCAGTCTAAAAAAAAAAAAAAAAAAAAAAAAATGAGTAAAAGAATAGAAGGAAAGCATGCAGAAAAGGAAATATATAATTTATGTCTTCATCTTTAGCAAAGGATCAAGTGATTTTGTAACCATACTAGTAACACTTTACAATTCCTATTCTTCCAAGGACCAAGACATTTAATTCTCTTCCTTCTAATTAAGACCTTGTTTTCCTTCTAGGCCCCTGGAAATGCTTCTGCTTTACTCATAGATCTTCTGAGATCAATCAGCAGGTTCACCACAAAATATTTACTATTAAATATGATCCTTTTGTTATATTTGATTTCCCAAATAACGCTGTTGAGATACCTACAATCTGTTTTCCTAATTTTGTTTCCTAATTTTATTAATAAAATAAATTTTATTAAAATTTATTTTAATCTTATTTAAATAAGATTTTTAAAAAGTGAGTATAAAATAATCTCTTTATTTTTTGTAAATCCCCATTTATTAAGCATTTACTATTAGAGTGGTATGATGCTAAGTATTTTATATATATTTAGCTGCTCATGGCTATATTTCTACCAATTGTATAACATTGGACAAGACTCTCTAAGCTTAGTTTTCTCATGGATAAAATGCATATAACAAAAATATTGCTTACTTTATGCACTTGTTGAAATGATTCGTGAGGATAATGAATTTTATGTATTTGCCAAAGTACCAAGGATATATTATGTGCTCAATATTAGTTAATAACAGTTAAATTTTTTTTATGCTAAAGACAAGGTGATTCTTTTACTTTTAACAATTATTTTAAATATTGATGATTTCCTTCTAGAATTTTTAAAACTAATCTATACTCTGCATTTAAAAAAAAAAGATTTATTCTGCGGCAATTAGCGTTACTTTCATGAACTCCATCCAGAAGTATATGAGTGTCTTTGTCTGTATAATACACCAGTACAGTGTGTTAGAATTAAAAACAAATTATTTGCTAAGATCTAAACCAAGTTATAACTTGAGAATGAATTCTCCCTAGCAAAAATGTTCCGTGTATCCAAACAACAAAAATATTTGGAAATTATTAAATTTTATATACTCTGTGTTATATTAAGTATAATTTTTTTTTAGTTAATAGCATAGAGAAAAATGCAACTTTGACTTTGTTTGGTACTGTGAGATGGTAATGGTATATCAGCACCTATTTTTATATTCACATATTTTCCTTGTAAAACTTGGACTACACTCGATTCCCATTACTTGTATCTTTTTTACAACATAAAGTGAAAGGAGAGTTGTAAATATTTTATTGTAAGATTTTGAGCTTCTTCGGATATTTTGTTATTCTAGTATTTATGGTTTAGCCTGCTGAACATTATTTCGTTCTGGAGGACCCATCACAACTCTTATGGTTAATACTTGTGGCAAAAGATATTGAGCACCTTTTCATGTACTACTTATTTGGCATTCATATGTCTTTGGTGAAGTACCTGTCCAATCAATTTGCCCATTTAAAATAATTGAGTTGCTCATTTTCTCAGTACTGAGTTTTAAAAGTTATATATTCTGGATGAAAACCTTTTGCTAAATATGTGATTACAATTACTATTTTCTCCCTGACTGTAGTTTGTCTTTTCATTCGCTTAACAATGTGTTTTGCAGAGCAAAAGTTTGTGATTTTGATGAATGCCAATTGAAAATTATTTTCTAAATCCTAGCTGAATCTCTGTCTACCTTTAGTATCAATTACTGACAAAAAATGTTAGTCTCCAACTGTAATTGTGAATAGGTTTAATTTTTCTATCAGTTCAAGCTTATTTTGCTTCCTGTATTTTGAAGTTCTGTTTTTAGATGAAGACACATCTAAAATTGTTGTATATTATTGATGAATTGATCTTCTTATCATTTTTAGTGCTGGCAATTTCCCTTGCTCTGAAGCTAACATTATTTGATATTAATATAGATTTTCCCACTTTCTTTTGATTAGTGTTTGCATGGTATGTCATTTTCTATCCTTTTTACTTCTAATCACCATTAAGGAAAATAAGAACTAGATAATAGTTAAAATGGTAAAAACAGATTTTATTCGGGAACTATTGCAATAGAGGGAAGAGACCTTATTCTAGAACCGGGCTTAATTTTGGGCAACTGGAGATTTATAGCAAAGAAGCAGGTTGGGTGACAGTGTACGAAAAATTGCTAAGAGGGAACATTTACAATGGGTGGAGGGGAGTGATTCTGGCTAAACCAGTCTTGACAGATTCTTGCTGAAGGCTGGCCATGGTAATCGGATATCACCTGGGGCATGGTGAAGGATACGGAATTTTATCAGATATTGGAGGTGATCAGATATCAAGAATAGGGTCCAATTTTATTTTTCTGCATGTGGTTATCCAGTTATCCCAAAACCATTTGTTGAAGAGACTAGTCTTTTCCCACTGTGTATTCTTGGCTCCCCTGATAAATATTAGTTGGAAAAATATACATATATATATTTTATATATATATATTATATAAATGTGTATATATATATATATATATATATTTATATATTTATATATTTTATATGTCTATATCATATATATATATTTTTTTCTGGGCTCTCAATTCTGTTTTATTAGTCTATATGTCTATTTTTATTCCAGCATGAGAATTTTCATTATGATAGCTTTGTAGTATAGTTTGAAATCAGAAGTATGATGGCACCATCTTTGTTCTTTCTCTGGATGACTTTGGCTATTCAGGATCTTTGTAGTTCCATATCAATATTAAGATTATTTTTTTCTAGTTCTGTGAAAAAATGACTGCAATGTTGATAAGGATTACATTGAATCTGTAGAAGGTTTAGGGTAATATGGACCTATTAACAATATTAATGTTTCCAATCCGTGGATACAGGGTATCTTTCCATGTGTTTGTATTGTCTTCCATTTCCTTTCAAAGTCTTACAGTTTTCAGTGTGTAGAGCTTTTACCTCTGTGGTTAGTCCTAAGTATTCTATTGATTTTGATGCTATTGTGAATGAGATAATTTTCTTTATTTCTTTTTCAAATACTTCATGTTAATGTATAGAAATGATTTCTGTAGATTGACTTTTGTATCCTGCAACTTTACCGAATTGGTTGATCAGATCTGATTTTTGGTGGAGTCTTTAAGATGTTTTACATGTAAGATCATATCGTGTGCAAACAGGGACTGTTTCACTTCTTCCTTTCTGATTTGAATTCCTTCTATTTCTTTTTCTTGCCCAATTCCTCTGGGTAGGATTTCCAGGACTGATAATAGGAGTGGTAAGAGAGGGCATATTTGTCTCATTCCTGATCTTAGAGGAAAAAGCTTTCAACCTTTCACCATTGAGTATGATGCTAGCCTTGGGCTTGTCATATATGGTCTTTATTATGTTGAGGTATGTTTTTACTATACCCATTTTTGTTGAGGGTTTTTCATCTTAAATAGATGTTGCATTTTGTTAAATGACTTTTCTGCTTCTATTGAGAAGTTCATATGTTTATCTTTCATTTATTAATGTAGTGTATCACATTTATTGATGTGTGTATGTTAGGCCATCTTTGTATTCCAGGGATAAATCCCACTTGATCATGGTATATGGTTCTTTTAATGGGATCTAGGCATCGCTGAAAGTGGGATATTGAAGACTCCAACTGTTGTATGATTGTCATTACTTCCTTCAGTATTTGCTTCCTATGTTTAGGTTCTATGACATTAACAGCATATGTATTTATCAATGTTACCTCTTCTTGATGAATTGACCCCTATGTAATGACATTCTTTGTCTCTTGCTGCCATTTTTGGCTCGAAGTCTGTTTGTCTGATGTAATTACAGCTTTCCCGGCTATCTCTTTGCTTCTATTTGAATGGAATACCTTTTTCCATCCCTGTACTTTAACCCTATGTGTGTCCTTAAGGCTGAAGTTTGGCTTAGATGGTAGTTTATTCTGAGGATGTGATGTGAGAAGGAAAAAAAATAGGAATGAAAATGTTTTTTCTGTATATAGTGCCACATCAGCAACTAGCATCTCATTTTCTCATCAGCAGGTGATGTTCTTCTCTTTCGTGCTGTTCTACTGCTATGCTATTTTTGTTCTCGGATGTTCTCTTCCTTTACTATCACTGCTTGTGTACAATTGATTACCTTTCTCCTCTCTTGTTGATTGTTTCTGCTTAATTTCATGGCATAGAACTACTCATGGCTTTTGTTATTGACTCTATAACCTGAAGACACCTTCTTATGGCGTCCACTCTGTGGGTCTTTTGGATTGACTCTGGTCCCAACTACAGATGCATGATTTGATGCATTCAGTGCAATTCTCTAGCCTGCTTTTATTCTGCAGCTATGAAACCCTAGTCATTTGCTGTTAAATTGTATAGAAACAATTTTCACAAATAAATACTATCTTTTAGAATTGCCTTTAATTATCTTGGAGAATATAATTTTGAATTCTGTAATTTTATACTTGAATTTGTCCAATGGCATAAAATGGTTTTACTGAGGAAAAAAAACAAAAACCCTGCTTTAACAAATATCCATTGAGAATCTATTATATGCCAGCATGTAAAATACTGAGACACAAGGAAGAAGAAAATGTAAATTTACAACTGGTTAGACAAATCAGAAATGTGAGTAATTATAATTCAGTAATGTAAATGCTAAAATCAGTGTACAAATTAACTCCTCAGGGAATACAAAAGGATAGATTATATGTAGAGAAGGCAAAAAGGGGTGAGTACAAAAATGGTAATTGAGTTTCTGATAGTGAATAGAAGGGAAGAGGAGGAACATTCTAGGCAGAGACAACATCTGTTTCTGTGGATTCAGAGCCATTCTCTTTTGTTACTGCTTTTGCCGATATAAATTATTACTTCTTTATGGAACCAATTATCCTTTCACAGGATATAAAAAAAATAAACTATTATGAGGATATGTAATATGGGAAATGACAGATAAGTGTCAAAACCTTGTATGCCACTATTTAAAATATTCATCTTTAGTTTTTTGAAGAGGCTATAGTTATTTTAGGTGATGAAAATATGCAATGTCTCTAGATGGAAGTATCAATTAAAAATATCATTTTAACATCCTCACAAGCAGCTGATAATTTAAGTTTCTTGACCATTTTTTAGTTTTATACCAGCAAATATGAATGAAACAATTGTGTTTCACAGATGTTTCTATTCTAAGACATGTAAATTTATGACTTTTTAGAAAAAGATTCATATGCTTAAAACTCTTCCAATGAGCAATATTTATACATATATTATTTTTGGAATCTACTATTTTAAAATTTTCCTTTTACTAAATTGAAGACTTGTTAGTCATTCATTTTGTTAAAACTTATTGTAAAGGAAAAAATCATTATCGAGAGCTTCCTTGTGTAGTGGATTTATATAATGGTGAGAAGGTAAAACTTAAGTAAGCAATTGTCTACTAGAAACCAAATCTGATTCAGGGAGGAATTTTCCAAAAAATATAGAGCCTTAAAAAATAGTCTTATGATGGTACAATGAAGACCTTCACAATTCACCCATGAGTTTCCTTTGTGAGACAAGATTTTCAAACAATCAAGCTGTTTTCCCTACAATCACAAAAAATGTTGGCTGAGTTCTAAAGAAGAGAAAGGCCTATTAGAAACATTTATTGAAGCCTTCACCATATGTGATCTTGCATTGCAAGGAAAACATCTTTTATATCTTCTGAGTTCTCAAATTTCCATCTGGGTTCTGCATGTTTAACTGTGCGAGAAGTTTAGTCTCTGAAAGAAAAATTTTCCTATTTACTATAGTGGGAACATTCTTATATTATTTAATGTAATGCTAGCTACCATAATACTTGAACTACAAATTCTCATTAATTTAAAACAAGAAATGTATACATCATGATCTGATGTGAAGTCCAAATATGTATTCACGAGACAGGCAATTGCCTCTAAGTGGTGATTCTAGGGCCCAGGCTTCCTTCATCCTGTTGTTCCACCATGTTCAGCAGGTGGATTCCTGGGTTACCTGCTTATCTGCATCAAGCCACTGAAGGAGAATGGGCATGGAGAATCACAAAGGAGGAAATTTTAAAGGACTGGTTCTGGAGGCAATGCACATCAGTTTCTCCCACAATCTGTTGGCTGGGACTCAGGAACATGGTCTCAATAACAAGTTGCACCCTTAGAAGGAAAGAAGAGGAAATTGATTTGGTGAGCAGTGCCAGTGTCTTCCACAGTTTCCTTCTAGGTTCTTTCCTTTGCCAGAGGTCTTAAATATTTTTGCTCATGTGCAATCTAAAATACTTTGGAAAATCTCTATATTCTCATTGCCTTCTTAAGTTGTCTTCCTAAGTGTATTTTTTTTAATGTCCTTTAATTTTATTGAAAATAGTGAATTAGATTAACTTTAATTTCAAAGGATGTTTCCCATAGAGAGTCATTCCCCTTCTCAACATCTACTACAGTAAGATTCAGGATGTTTGAGAGATTCAACTCTTTCATATTGATTCAGAAAATATTTATTTATTATAAGAGCCTACTCTTACCATGAATTTCTGAAAACCTGAAATACATCAATGAATAAAAGAGATAAAGACCTTTTCTATATGGAGGTTACCCTTAGCTGAAGGAGACAAAAAAGCAGATGATAAAGATGAAAAACAGATCTAATGAAGGTGATAACTATAAGGTAAGTAAATGATAAGTGAAATGGGAAAACATAGAACAAGGTGGAGAAAGGTAAGAGTGAGTTAAGAATGTGATGTTGGGGGACAATGGTTGTACTTTTAAATAGGGTGATAAACTTTAAGTTTGTGACATTTGATCAAATATTTAAAGAGATGTTTCTTGGGGAAGAGCATTCCAAACAGAGAAAAAGCCTGTGCAAAGATCATAACGTGTGATCATGTCTTGCATGTTGGAGAAGCAACCAGTGTGTCATTGTGGCTGGAGTGAGAAAAATGGAGATACTAAAAGAAGAGGTCAAAAAGTCAATGGTGCAAAATTCAAAGCATAAACATTTTGAAAGAGGTTGAGAAACTGAAATGCAAATGGATTTCTCTAAAATTGTGACTTTCTTACCAATTGGAAAACTTTATGTGCTACAGGGATAATTTAAATGCCAATTAAGTAATGTTTTAAAACTGTATCATGTATATGTTCAGCATGTGTTACAAGTAAACATTTTAGTGCATTTTTCAGTTTCTTCTTTGGGTAGATTTATGACATTTACAGGGAAAATGATGAGTGTTTACAATCTCTTTGAATGATCGACTGAGAGTTAATTAACAGAACTTGGGATCCAATGGCCTGGAAGTTTGGTCTCAGTTTTCCTCTTCTACCCTAGACTTCAATGGACACCCTATGCTTGTACCTCTGGGGTCTATCAGTTCTCCTGCCCTCCCTCAGTGATAGACATCCTCTGCTTGGAACTTTGTGTAAGATGCTAAGTGCCTTGGGAGTTTCCTGATGAGGAGAGTGAATCTGGAATATTATCTGTATTCATGCTTATTAATTCAAAGGCATTAGCCTCAGAGAGTCTCCTCTTGATTCAGATCTGTTTTTATGCTCTTGCCATCGATCCCTTTCACTCTTAAATGGGAAGAGAAAGAGAGAGAGAGAGGGAGAGAGACTGGAAGATTGGAAATGACATTGGAAGTGAACTCTCTCACTTGTCCCATCATTCCTACTTTTATATCAGTGGTAAATTTGAATACGGATGTTTTTAGAGTCCTTACAAAGCCCTGCACAGACAAGTAAAAACCTAAATAAACACAAGATAGCTTGAACCAAAAATTCTCAGGTTAAATGCTCCTTAATAAATGATAAATTTGGCTTAGCATGTAGAACCAAAATAGAATTCCTTGTACATATATTTAGAACCTTAGAATATTTCCCATACGAATAAATTTGAACACTTATCTACAAGATCCATGAAAGAGAGGTGACCTTGGAATTTGGTCAATATAGAGAGAAAACCTATTAATTTTGGTGGGTACGGCTGATGCAAAGGTCAAGGAAATTATATTGGTTCTTCAATTATCTGTATTTCTTTTCTTCAGTAATCAGATAACTAGGCATTTGGCAATTTGAATGTAGAAACACATTCCCACTCATCTTCGTATCTCCAATTTTTGCCTTGAACATAGCAAACTATTTATGTGAATTTAAACTTCCAGTTAATATGCTGTTTAGAGTCTAGCCTATTTTCTTTTCTTTTGGTTGGGAAGTTTGTAACAGGAAGAATTGATGTGTTTTTATGCTATACAGCACCATTTTAGAACATTTTATGTAGATAATTTTTCGGTGTTTTAGTCCCCCCTCTTTTTTCAACAGAAGTATATCCATTTTAATAGTGATGATTAACCAAATAAATTTCTATGAGGCATTGTACTCCATTCTGTCTTCATTTATTTTTATTAAGATGGTGTTTGGTTTCCCATTCTTCTGCATTTTTCCTTCATGACTGTATCTGCTTTTATAATTCAGTTAACTCTCTTCTCAGTGTTGAAAGATGTGTGCCCATTCAAGTAAGATATATTTTCAAAGTTTTTTTTTTCTTGAATGCAATCATATTTCAGATTAGTGAAATTACCTCAAATTACCTTAAAATTACCTCCAATATTTAGGGGCAAAGAGATTTCCAAAGCAATCCTAGAGAAAATATATCATTCCAATATTTTAAAATTAATCCCATTTATCTTTACTGACAGGACAGTTGTGAAAAAAACTTAAAAGGAGTGAATAGTATTTTGAGATGATTGCTTTAGAACCTCCCTATCATGACTAAAGTTGTAGACACGATGAGTAATATATGGATTCTAGTTCAGAGCACCTGGGATTGCCCCCCTCCCCAACGTAACATTTTCAGTGGACTTCTGACAGATAACAAAATGATGCCATATGAGAAAGGTTAGGGAGATTGTAGAGCTTTAATTTTTAGGAAATTTGACTTTGTCTTTGGTAGGAAATTAAAATAGAACTAATTATGGAGTTGGTTTTTCTTGAAGTAAGATTTTGACATGTTAGATTGATAACTAATACTTTATCTTATATTTTTCCTTTGACCATTAGTTTGACTGTCTTGGATGTTAGTGTGGTAACTCTAGCTTTCAAATAAGGTAAATTTTTGATTAACATAATTATTCTGAAAACATTTTGCTTTAGATTCCCTCAGTGTTAATGAACTGTACTTTCTCTACAGGCCACATTAATTTGCATTAATCTGTGTATATGTGCATGTACACTTATATATGTATATATACACACAAATACGCATACGAAGATCTGACACTTAAGTTCACAAACTCATCCTAGAAAAAGTGCTACATACCTCATTGCTGAATATCACTACAGTCACCTTCGAAGTACTCCCCTTGGGAAGCTATGCACCGAAACCAGCACCTAGTCCACCCTTCAAAGCAATTTTGGAACTCTTTCTGGAATGGCCATCAGAGCTGTTGTCGTATTATTCTTGATGTCCTGAATGTCATCAAAATGTCTTCCTTTCAATATTTCCTTTACCTTTGGGTAAAGAAAGAAGTCATTGGGGGCCAGATCAGGTGAGTGGGGAGGGTGTTCCAATACAGTGATTTGTTTACTGGCTAAAAAGTCCCTCACAGACAGTGCCGTGAGAGCTGGTGCATTGTCATGATGCAAGAGCCATGAATTTTTAGCGAAAAGTTCAGGTCATCTAACCTTTTCATGCAGCCTTTTCAGCACCTCCAAATAGTAAACTCGGTTAACTGTTTGTCCAGTTGGTACAAATTCGTAATGAATAATCCCTCTGATATCAAAAAAAGGATTAGCAACATCGCTGCAACAAGTTCGCAAACTTAATTGTTAGACTTCGTGTGTGGATATGTATGTGCGCATACATTTTTCTTGGTTAATTTACACGTCTATAGAGTGTATACACAATGAAAAAATTAATGTTAAAAAATTTATGCTATTCAAATGTATTTACATGATATAGCTGCTTTTAAACGGTTTCATTGAGGCAATATTGAAGGGGAGCTAGTGATTTAGTACTGTTAGAGAAATTGGTCCCAGAAGCTGCCCTAAATTAACTAAAACAGTGAAAAAAAATATGTATTCTATGCTGAAAGACAGAAGTGACCAGAATGTGTGTCTCCTAAAATGAATTAAAAGTTAAGAAAGAAACCCCACTTTATTGTAGACTTAAGATTAAAGCAAAAAAAAGGAAGGTAAGTTGTGTAAAGAAGCAGTGTGGGGAGAAATGAGATCATCATGAAAGACGTATGTACAAAGACATCAACAGCTTGACAAAAACTGAGCATTTATGAGTTTCTACTCTCATAAATTGTAACAAGAAGTTGCCCCAGTGAGTCCTTTCTGGATTCTTTTATAATATTTTTACTTTGAAATAATTACAGATTCACAGAAAGATGCAAGAATAGTACAGAGAGATACATTTCCTCCCAATGGGTGTATTTTGTGTAACTGTAATACAATATCAAAACCGGGAGACTGATATTGGTACAATGTGTGGGTGTGTGTATAGTTGTATTCCATTGGGTTGTATGTAGATTTGTGTAAATACCACCTCAGTAAAAAGATACAACTCTTCCAGAACAATGATGTCCCTTGTATGATCCTTTCATAGTCACCCTTAGCCAGCACCCACCTTCTAACCTCAAGCAACTGCTAATTTATTTCTCCATATGTTTAATTTTGTCATTCTGAGAATGTTGTATAGATTGAATAACACAATATCTGATCTTTTGTGATTAGATTTTTTTTCATTCTTCGTAATATTTTGGAGATCCAGACAAGTCGTGGCACATATCAATATTTCATTCCGTTTTACTGGAAGTAGTATTCCATGGTATGCATGTACCACAGTGTGTGTAATCATTCACCTGTCGTAAGATATTTCTGATGACTCTGTTTTTGACTATTACAGACAAAGCTGCTGTGAACATTTGTGTAGAATTTTGTATGTGGTATAAATTTCCATTTCCCTAGGACAAGTGCTCAGGAGTGTGGTTGCTGCACAATATGCTATGTATATTTAATGTTTTAAGAAACAGCCAATATATTTCCCAGAGAGGCTGTACCAGTTTGAGTGAAGTATGGAAGAAAACTTATCTCCCTTTACAACCTTTTACTTTTCCCTCATTTATCATATAAACGTCTTAAAATTTCCTACACATTACTGAGCGCCACATCAGTGCTACAAGTTTTGTTTCAGCCATCAAACATAAGTAATAGACTCAATAGGAAAAGAAAAGTCTATTGCACTTGCCCTTATTTTCACTCTTTCTGTTGTCCTTTTAAAATCCTGGATGTTCCAAGATTCCTTCTCTTATCATTTACTTTTCTTTTTTACGAAATTTTTTAGCCATTCTTTTAGGGTAGGTCTGCTGGTAACAAATTCTATTAGTTTTCCTTCATCTGAGAATGCCTGATTTTCCTTTAATTCTTGAAAGATACCTGTATTTTTGTTGTATATAGAATTCTGGGTTGATGGTTCTTTTCTTTCAGTACTTGAAAAATGTTGTGCCATTTCCTTCTTGCCTTGATGGTCAGATGGAGGAAATCCATCTGACGAGAAATATCATTCTAATTATTTTTATTCTTTGCACACAGGTTTTCTTTTCGGGGGGAGGTAGGAGCAAAGAGAAGTTATCCCAGAGAAAGAGTAAGGGCCTGGGAAGAGTGAAATGGAGAAAGAGGGAAAACCAATTCAAATATCCATTTTGAGTTGCTCACCCTGGTGGGTAGGTGGAATTCAGTCTTGTATTTCTGAGGAGCTTTGTAGAATGCACATTAGAATTGTCAACCTGAGATATGAAAGACAGATTATTTATCCACTAATTTCTGTCTCCCATTGGCCAAGCATTGCTCCATCAGTTCCTAACTCTCTCATATTTTCATAATTATATATACATGAGTGCCAACATGTTTCATGTCCTGGAGAAAAGAGCAGGAGATACACAATGGGACCAAGACTGAGTGCTAGAAACTGTTTGCTGCAGTAATGATTGGAGTAAAATACTGACTTAGAAGATGTGTGGCTGGGTACAAGACATCCTTAGCCTACACCATCTATTCACATATGGGAGGTTATGTCTTCCAATCCTCCATGCTAACTGGGACGCTGAAAATTTTTCCAAAGAATGTTTGAGATAATCATTTCTCATATCTCAGACATTATTGCTGTCCGGCCCTTTTGAAGAGCTTTTATCTTCTGATCATAGCTTGCAAGAGGGCAACTGAGTTCAAGCACTGTTGGTTTCTGTCACCCCTCCTCTCTTTCAGTCTCTGAGGGTTCATTCCCTTTCTGGGTCAGACCTCTTCCACATTCTTCACAAAACGAAGACCTTATTCGATCCCCTTCTTGGACAATTCAGCTTTGTTCCTGTTAGGATTTTTTGTTGTTGTTGTTTTGTTTTTTGTGGAGGACTGAAAAATTACTTTTGTAGTCCTCCAAGTATTCTTTAGTAGTGAGACCACATTCCAAACTAATAACTCAAACTTTGAAAGATTGCTCAGGATTAATTGTTTCCTTGGAATACTGAGTTTTAATAAGTTTTCAATGGTGTGGAGATAATACTTCCCTTTTGAATATGTGGAGTTCATGCTGTAGGAATTATACTTGTGATTACTCATTTGACAAGGATTTGGTCCTACCACACCATGCAGGATCCAAATAAATCTATTGGCAAGTGATTTTCTCTTGAGGTCATTTTCAGGTTTGGAAAATTGGTCAAACTTTATAATAGATAAAATTATTAGATCATAGCTAGGGTGAACATTGAAATGTGTTAATTTTAGAGGTAACATAATAATGCAATTATGACTGAATTCATTTGTCAGCCATTGATACTTTATCTTTTCATGGATTTATTTAGCTGAGAAAATGTCTCCCGATTCTCCTTATATTATCATTAGATTGGCTGCACCATCTGATTTGTCAGGGATTGTCCTGGCTTATAGTGCTCCCTGTATAATAATTAATAGTAGTTCCTTTCATGCTTAAAAATATCCTGATTAGGACAATAAATTATATAATCACTGAAATCATTATCCTTGCTTGTTAAATCCAAAGCTTCCTATTGGAAATTTAAGTTATGTGTGTGCATGTGTAAGTGTGTGTGAAAAGTTCAAGTTATTTATAAAACAATGTTTGAATGTAACATGTCTTTGAGAATTTCTCTGAGTCCCATTTGAGCTATATTCTTTTACTTGCCAAAGTTTTTCTGGATCCCTAAAAGTTTTTTTTGTGGTTTTTTTTTTTATAAATCAAACGTGGAGTCCAGATGGTCAGTTTTTTTGGTTGCCCAGTGACAGGGGAGTCAAAGCTTGTTTCTGCATGACTATAATCTATCAAAACTTAACTAGGACAGGGAGCTGTCCCAAAAGATGGCTTGAACAGAATGTTACAGATTCTTCAAATCTCCAAAGATTACTCATGAACTAGGAGAGAATCCTGTTCCATTTAAACATAACTTGCCTTGTAATATCACTGCTATATTTATGTATAGGTCAGACTTGGTAATATGGTGAGAAACCTTCAAAAAGAAATGAACATTCAGCCAAGTCTGAAATATTTATCTCAAAGATAGAGATATGCTGATTTGTATCTCATTAAGAAAGTTAGCTCCTTGTTTAGAGGTATAATTGAAAATTTCCATAGATATTAATCAAGGTTTACTACCTAAATTTATTTTTCACAATAAAATGTATCTATATTGTATAGAAAGATTAAATAGGAAATTTGGTAAACATGATCAGATGGGATTTGGAGTAGAAAGAAATGGACTAAAGTTATTTGCTTTGAAATTTCTTGATCCATTATCTCCTTTTAATTTTTAAGAAAAATACTTTTTAAGTAACCAATAAAAATCCCCAATGGCTTTAGGAATCCAAGAAACATTTACATTGAAATTCTGAAGGAAGGTAAGACAAGAACATTTTATGGTCCCTATACTTAAGTCCTTTATGTTTTAGTCAGGACTTAATTACAAAGGGGGTTTTGGGATTTTTCTTTAAAATGTGAATATTTCCCACAAATATAAAACACTCCAGTTTGGAGAGTGACCTAACTGTAAGCTAAGTTAATCTCTGTTTTCTTGAGTAAATACATTTGGGTTGACCACTATGTTCCGTTTGATGCTCTGTATTGAAAGAAAGTGTATCATTTTAATTAATTATGACGTAGCAGCAATTTGGGGGTTCTAATACTTATATAATGTTGAGAATCACCTATTTATCTTCTAGAATTAAGTCTATAGAACTATCACACAAGGGAATGATCTAATACATTATTTTTCCCTGAAGTACAGATTTCTTATTTGGACTTGTATGATATTAGAATATAAGTTATGTTGGATACCATGGATTTTGAGTCACAGATATGTTTAGAGAGGGGATGTAATGATCCAGATAAAAGAAAACAACATTTTTACCCTGTAAGTCTCCTGAACTACTTTGGGTACTCGGAGAACTGTCAATTTAGGAAAAATTCTAATATTTAGTTTCTGGAGCAGTGACTATATATATGGGCCATCAGTTTCTGCAGAGTCTGGCTAGAAAGAGTGTATGTTTTGGAGAAATAGCCATGGAGGCAGAGTATGGGTTGAGAAAGAGAAAGAGGATGTTTAGCCTCTGGTGCTCTCACTACCCTTCTGTGTAATGCAGCCCTGCTTGTTGGACATCGTGCCATTTCAGACTGACCTGTCAGGCATTGTTATCTCTCTTGCCACTCTGCTAACTACAGAAGGTCATTGCCGTTACCTAGAGGCTTACTTGTGCCCATCTTTATAATAGTGCAAAGGAAAATAGGGGAATTGGGTTGATGAAGAATGACTTTTTCTCCTCATCTATGACACAAGTCAATATTATTTGTATCTCAGTGTTTAAAGGTTTTAGAAAAGTTACTCCTAATTTTTAAGTTTTTCTCTCCCTTTCCAATACATAGTTGTGCCGAGAGGGATGCTTTTCAAGCTGGTTGACACAGCTACAGTAGTAGCCATGAGAGACTACTGCCCTTCCAATATTTACTTTGTTCATAGGTTAAACACATAAAGCTGTATTCCTTCTTCAGGATAATGATAATAACTAACTCCTTATGCTCATTTTGTGTCAAGAAATCTTCGAGTAATTTAGTGTTAATTCATTCTATAGTCACAATCACTTTAGTGAAGAACTGATATATTCCGTATTTACAGGTAAAGAAATTGAGATCAAAGAAGATTGCCCAAGTTCACACAGCTGGTCAGGGACAGAGCTAGGATAGTAATTTCAAAGAACCACTCAACTCTGCTTTGAATAGACTTTAGGTTATGCACCACATATTATATAAATGTAAGATAATTTTTATTCTCCCTGATTCCAAATTAGGATTATAAAAAGATAGCCGCGAATCAGATAACACAAACAGGAGTTTATCTCCTCCCTAGGAATATCTAAGTTATCATCATAGTTATTAACATAATTGATATAACACAGATTTCAGCAATATAAAAACTAAATGTTTTAGGCAGCCACAAAATAATTACTCTTTTTTTTTTTCTAATTTTAACCCTGTGTCTCAATCTGACATCTAAAGTGAAATTAATTATATGTACTCAGAATGTTTGTTCATATTTGTTGATGCCGTTAAAATATTTTAAACACAAGTAGTTACAAGTTATTTAAAGAATTTTTATGTAATTATTTTAAAATACTGGGAATTAGTTTACGTGGTCATTTGATGCTCATGCACTTTTAAAACCATCTGATTCACGGCTACAGAAAAGGAGGCTCTATCTTGTTACACACCAGCATAGTTTCCCTTGCCCTTCCTGCAGATGTGTTTATTGTTTGTCCATTATTCTTACATGTTATAATTTTTAAAATATATTTAAACTTTTATATTTTATTGTAATTGATTTAAATCATATCGTCCTGTATCTCCATTCTAGTCATACCCTTATAATCTCCCCTCTTATTCCAAAAATGCCTCCTAGATTCTGTCAGTTATCCCTTTATTTTTACATTACAAAGTTGGTAGTGTTTATATCCTGTTTGTAGCTAGACTTTCTTCATGCTTTATCTATAGGGTTGATTTTAAAAGTGGGAAACCAATAAAATATCATCTAAATGACGGTTTGGTAAATGTTGTTCTCTCCAGAGCGAAATAATGTGTCAGGAATACATTTTCTTCATTTTAAGTCCAATGTTATCATTTCTGGGATGCCTTAAAGAGACTGTTCATAGATCAAGATCAAAACAATTACCTTTTCTTACAGTCCTTCCATTATCATTAAAAGTATGACATTTTAATTAGCTTTGTATTTGTACCATGATTTTTTTCTATGGCTTTTGATTTTCCTGGAGTTCTTAATTGTGAACTGCTAGAGACCTCCTCTAGCTCAGCTGTGCCACCTTGCAGGGAGGGGTGATACTGACAAAGTTCCTCCTTCTCTACTAATGCATCCAGACTTGGTTGGTTGGTTGATTTGTTTTCTCCATTGGAGTATTGGAACATCTCCTCTGAGATCTGGACTTCTCCACAGGCTTTCTTGTCCATGGGTGTCTGCCCAAGTCACCATTCTGCAGGTACTCACAGAATGCCCCTACCCATTCCATAGCCCATACCAAGGTTTGCCTGCCTAGTACCTGATGCACAGGTGGGCAGACTCCTCCTGGGTCCCTTGGCATATAGTGCAGATCCTGCAACTTCCACAGAGGCACTTTAGTTTGTGGAAGGATGCTGAATTTTAGCTGTTAAAGGCGGGGGAAAATGAGGTGCATATAATGTTGCCATGATGCTGACGTCACTTGATGGCCATTATTTTCTAGTGAGTAATGAGACACTTCTGTCAAGACAAGTGGGATCAAGGTTTTATTTATTTTTATGACTTTTAATTTTTAAAGGGATCAAGGTTTTAAACTGTATCTACTAAGATATTCGTATCTCAATTATCAGGGTCATATTCCTTCTCTATTAGGGATTTGACTTTGGCATAGGAGACTTGCCTGAGCTAAGTATTTTTGTAGGATGGAGTTGTTTTACAGACAGACTGTGTCAGTTCTACGCTGTCTCTGCGGACACCTGGAAGTATAGCACCGTCTCTTGGGCAGATAATGTAGTAGGCCAACTAATGATTTCTCATGCTGTTTAAAGTTTGCAACTTCCTGGTGCCACCCAGGCTGGTTTGTTTACTGATGAGTGGTACCTGGCATAATGGTCATGAGCCTGATTTGGCTAGGTGACTCTGAGGGAATGGTGGACCCTGCTAGAGACTTGGAGGAACTTCTCCCAAAACCAAGTTTACACAAATCTTGGAGGCTGAATCCAGAGACAAAGCATGTCCTTGAGTGAATAAGAAGGACCCTGAGTCGCGAAGCTTTGAAGTGTCTCGGCCCTGACACTTGCTTATATTCTCTTTCTGCTGAGTCCTTTCACGTATCTGCCTACATTGTAAATATTGTAGTATTTAATCTCTGAATCTTCTCTACTCTTATGATTTGGTCTTGAGCCCAGTCCTCCATTCTGTCTGCTCTTCATTTGCAGGAGCTAGGGCTTCCTTAAATGCTGACCAGGAGGACCTTTGGCTTTCAGATTTTGTCCTTAATTGGTGATTAATCATCCTGGGCCTGCCATTATCTCTCTTCACTGAACTGATGACACTCAGTCACAGCCACCCAATTCAATAACCTATTCCCTCATACTTCTCAAGTGCAGAAATATTGACTAGCCAATGTACTCCTTTCCATCATTATCCTATCCTGGTTCAGTAATGACGAATGTTTTAACTACTGCAGCAGTTGTTAAATGACTACAGCAGCCATGAGCTTAATGCCAGATTTCTATTGATTAATTCATATCCAAAATTTCATCTTAGAATCTGTTTCCTTGTGAGAAACACAGCTGTAAGCCAATTAGCAGCAGATATTTACAGCAGCTTGGGGATAAGTGCACTGGCTATGAAAAGGGAAACATGTGGACTACCACAGTATCACTATATTTGCTCTTTTTTCTTACCTATTTGTACATTTTTTAATAGTCAACTTAATATGTTTTCAGGAGGGAGGTAAGGCCATATACGTGTTTATTCTATTATCTACACGTAGAAGCCATTTTTTACCCTTCATTTAATACTGATTTGTTAAGCCAAACTATTATTCTGTATTCTAATTAATTTCTTCAATTTATCTAAGAAAATGAATATTTCAGGCAAAGTAGGCAATACCATAATGTAATCAAATACTCTCACACTCACTCAAATGGAAATCAATATTACCCATAACCTAAAAATACAATTTGCTAAATAAATAATTCAATACACTTCCTCAAGAATATGTGTTAAATGCATTTAAATAGGATTTAAAGCCTTCCTGATGTCAGGATTTTTTTTCCTTTGTGAAGAAAGTAGAAAATATGTATCACCTTAGATATTTTAATATTAATTTTTAACTAGTTACTTTTTATTGGAGAAACTGGAGGAGTGGGTCAACAACTAAAAGATGAGTATGATTAGAAAGCTCTATAAAAGCAGTATTTCTGGAGTCAGAGTAGGTTAAGAGATGTAAACACAATATCTGGTCCACCTTAGTGGGGAGTTTAAACAGCGCCATCTTTAGGTGGAACTGTTTGGGACTGATGAGCATTATTATTACAATGTAGAACGTGCTCCCAAGATTCCATATAATATGGCAGTGCCCAATAACGCAGCAATTAAAATTCAATGAAAGTATTCTATGGAAAAAATCGGAAAAGCATGCAAAAACGTGTGATTCCTGATCATAGGTAGAATACTGAAAATAAACAAAATGCCAGTAGTGGATGATAAATAAAAGATGGTTCATAATTATGATAGAATAATGCGCAGGTATTAAATACATGGTCAAAGAGAAAATGTTTAACCTATTACTAATTAACAGAAACTAGCTCTTAAAATATTTGTTTGCATACACACCTTTGAAATAATTTCTACAAAATCTCCTATTTAGCCTTAACATTCGTTTTTCAGTTTTCTTTACTCTTCATACCAGCATCTCATGATACATTTGTTTTTGTTGCCATCATGCTCATTGCCATTCTGCTCAGCTTTTACCAAAAATACTGTTTTTCAGTTTTTGATAATATCATGCATAGTGCTGGTGTACAAAAATGCCTGATAAAAGGCCCAGTTATTTGAAGCCATTGCTAATAAATCCAGTCATGTTACTTCAGCTAACTTGAAACATGTGACAGAAAATCAGATATTGCCAATGATTTTAGAACAGAGTGAAGAGATAATGCATTTTGTTTTCAAGCTCCTATGAGTAAGCTGGATGTCATGGAAAGTAAAGAAAACAATAAAAATCCACACTTAGAAAAGTCTGAACCCTTTCAAAGTTTCATTCCTTCCAAAGCTAAGTAACTACTAGTTTTCACATGTCTTCCAAATGAGTAACTTTTGTATGGAAATGTTTTATTTCACCTTGAATGGGAAATAATGAAATGTTTTTATTTTATTTTATTGAAATGACTTGGCATTAAATGTTAGCATTTTGAATATCTGCATGAAATAAACTATCTTACTCTTATGCCTTATATAATCATATATAAAACTATATGTGCTCATATATCAGTAATAGATAATTCCTGATATTGTATCCTTCATATACAATAAAGTCCATAAAAATTAGAGAAAATTTTAAATGTCATTGTTCCTGCAAGTTCTTTTTCAAATTATAGAGACCTACATTTTTTCTTTTCAAAAATATTTTTTTAATTAAAAATATAGTTAGCATACAATATTATATTACTTTTGGGTGTGCAGAATACAAAGGGTGCCCAAAAAATGTATCAAAGGAAAAATCTGTGTTAAAACTACGCTGATGTTAACCATTTTGAGCATCTCTTGTAATTGCAGAAGTCAAATGTGACTTGTATTCATCTTTTGTTATCGGTGTATATTGAGTATTACAATTTTAATACAATTTTTTCCTTTTTTAAAATGTGTATACATTTTTTTTGGCACCGTCTGTAGGTATTCAACATTTATGTACTTAAAGGAGTGATCACCATGATAAGTCCAGCAACCAGCTGACAGTGTACCATGCTATCAATATTATTGACTGTATTTCTTATGTTGTACATTACATACTTATGACTTATCTGTTTTATACCAGGAAATTTGGACAATTTATTGTCCTTCACCTCCCCCCCCCATTTTTAATTTTTCAGTTACAGTTGACATTCAATATTATTTTATATTAATTTCAGGTGTACCGCATATTGTTAGACATTTATATAATTTAAGAAATGATCCCCCTGACTAGTCTAGTACTCACCTGGCACCATACATAGTTATCACTATATTATTGACTATATTCCCTGTGCTTTACATCCCTATGACTATTTTGTAACTACCAATTTGTACTTCTTAGTCCCCTCATCTTTTTCACTCTGACCCCTAATCCCCCTCCCATCTATCACCTGATAAATCTAGCACCCATCTAACACCATACATAATTATTACAATATCATTGACTACATTCTTTATGCTATACCCTACATCCCCATGACTACTTTGTAACAACCAATTTGTACTTCTTAATCCCTTCCCCTTTTTAACCATTACCCCAACCCCCATCCCATTTGGCAACCATCATTGTTCTCTTCATCTAAGAGTCTGTTTCTCTTTTGTTTGTTTGTTTTGTTCTTTAGATTCCACATATAAGCGGATCACATTGCATCTGTCTTTCACTGTCTGACATACTCCACTCAGCACAATACCATCCAGGTCCATCAATGCCATCGCAGATGGCAAGAGCCCACTCTCATCCATGGCCGAGCAATATTCTACTGTATATATGTACCACCTCCTCTTTATCCATTCTATCGACAGACTCCCAGACTGCCTCTGCATTTTGGCCATTATAAACAATGCTGCAATGAACATATGGATGCACAAGTCCCCTTGAAGTAGCATTTTGCGTTTCTTCAGATGAATACCAGGAAGTGGGATTACTGGGTTCTTCTTTGTTTCTTGTTATAGCCTTTGTTTTAAAGCCTATTTTGTCTAGTATAAGTATTGCTACTCCAGTTTTTATTTGTTTATTTGTTTCCATTTTCATGAAATATCTTTTTCCATTCTTTTACTTTCCATCTGTGTGTGTCTTTCGATCTGAAGTGAGTCTCTTGTAGGCAGCATATGAAAGGGTTTTGTTTTCCTATCCATTCTGCCACACAATTTTTTTGATTGGAGCATTTAATCCACTTACATTGAAAGCAATTGTTGATAGGTATGTAGTCATTGCCATTTTATTGCCTTAAAGAAGTCCCTCTAACATTCCTCGCAATACTGGTTTGGTGGTGATGAACTTCTTTAGTTTTTCCTTGTCTGGGAAGCTCTTTATCTGTCATTCAATTTTAAATGATAGCCTTGCTGTGTAGAGTACCCTTGCTTGTAGGTCTTTGTTTTCATCACTTTGAATATTTTGTGCCAGTCCCTTCTTGCTTGCAAAGTTTTTGTTGCGAAATCAGCTGACAGTCTTACGTGAGCTCCCTTGTAGTAACTAACTGCTTTTCCCTTGATGCTTTTAAAATTCTCCCTTTGTCTTTAACCTTTGCCATTTTAATTATAATGTGTCTTGGTGTGGGCCTGTTTGGGTTCATCTTGTTTGGGACTCTCTGTGCTTGCTGGGCTTGTATATCTATTTCCTTTGCCAGGTTAGGGTAATTTTCCGTCATTATTTTCTCAAATACCATTATTTCCCCCAAAAATAAGACATAACTGGAAAATAAGACCTAACATGATTTTTCAGGATGACATCCCCTGAACATACGCCTTAATCCATATTTTGGAGCAAAAATTAATATAAGGTCTTATTTTGGGGGAAACACAGTAGGTTTTCGATTCCTTGCTGTCTCTCTCCTCCTTCTGGTACCCCTATGATGTGAATGTTGTTATGCTTGACATTGTTCCAGAGGGCTCTTAAACGTTTTTTTCTGATTTTTTTTTTCTTTTTGCTGTTCTGATAGGTGTTTCCTGCTACCTTGTCTTCCTCTGCTTCATCTAGTCTGCTGTGATCCCGTCTAGTGCATTCTTCATTTCAGTTATTGTAGTCTTCACTTCTGACTGGTTCTTTTTTATGGTTTCTATGTCCTTTTTTTATGCTTGCTATCTCTCTGTTGAAGTTCTCACTAAGTTCCTTGAGAATCCTTATGACCATTATTTTGAACTCCGTCTCTGGTAGGTTAATTGCCGGCTCTCATAAGTTTCAGCTGCTGATAAAGCCTCCTGTGGTACACAGGTTGGGTGAAACAGGATCTCAGTGAGTCAGCAGGGTGGAGCAGCAGAGCTCACCAGGCCAATCAGATTCAGATTTGGCCTGTGGGGTGGACTCAACACAGGAAAGATGGCGCCTGACTGCCGGCTGCATGGGAGGACAGCCCCACACAGGGAAAATGGGGACTGTCTTTCCAGTCCTCACCCCAAAGTTACACAACTCAGTCTCTCCACATATGTCTCCGATGCATCCAGAGTCACCGTTCCTCTGCCAGAACCCAGGGTGAGTGCCTGTGCAGATCCCTTAAAAGGATGTCTTTGTTTCCCACAGCCTTCTTTTTACTGGGAATGATATTTTGCTTGATTCCTGTTTTCTTTTTCTTTTTAATTTATTGGGGTGACAATTGTTAGTAAAATTACATAGATTTCAGGTGTACAATTCTGTATTACATCATCTATAAATTCCATTGTGTGTTCACCACCCAGAGTCAGTTCTCCTTCCATCACCATATATTTGAACCCCCTTACCCTCATCTCCCACCCCCCACCACCCTTACCCTCTGGGTAAGATTTCTGTTTTCTTGATTGAAAGAATTCAGTCAAGAAACAGAGTTTGTGCAGCATAGAATGGCAAGAAGTTTATTAGTAAAAGTGAGTACACTGCGAGACATTGAGTGGGCTGACCCAAGAGAGGGAAGCAGCCTCTCCTTACATTATGTGAGGGTGTTTATCTCCATAGGTAGAATTATCTCTCCCTCTCCCTCTTTATTATCTTCCTCTCTTTCTGCTGAGGTGTCCTGTCCTCTCTTCTGGTTCTCAAGATTGTTTCTCAGTGTGTAAGTGTGAACCCGTTAATTTTCCATGATTTATTTGAGAAGCTTATCAAAATGATCCTGAGAAGCAGTGTGTACATTCTGATAAGCAGGTTGGTTTCCCTCCCTCTCCAGCATTTTTCCTTCTTCTAGTGATATATCTTGTTCTCAATATCTTGATGAGCAAACAAGGTGTTTGTGTCTTAAGTGAGAGCAGCTGCAAGGGGCCTTGACCCAAGTAGGAGTAGCTATAAGGAGCCTCCTAACTGGGGCTAATTTCCTCCCTCTCCTGCTCATTTCTACTTTTCTACCTACCCTATCACTTTGTCCCACCTGAATGGTCAGAATCCCCACAATTTTTCACAGCCTGAAGTTGTGGGGGCTCCTCTTCCCAGCACCAATACTCCAGGCTGGGGAGCCTGGTGTGGGAGGCTTGGGTCCCTCACTCCTTTGTGGAGAACATCTATAGCCAAGAGATCTCCTAATTTTTAACTGCCACACATGGGTTTGCGACCAGCCCATTTTTCGTATTCTCCCCTTCTACCAGTCTTGATATGGCTTCTTTTTTAAATCCTTAGTTATAAAACTTCTGTTCAGCTAGACTTCAGGTGGTTCTCCAGGTTGATTGCTTTATAATTTAGTTGTAATTTTGATGTGTTCACAGGATGAGGCAAGCACAACATTTATCTACTTTATCATCTTGGATCTCAGGTTGTCATTATTTCATCTATAGAATCAGGATAATAAAAAATAGCTACCTCATAGTGTTGTTGTGAAAATTAAATGACATATGTAGGTAAAGTGCCTAGAATATGCTCAATAAGTACAGCTAAAATAGTGATGATAATGAATCTCTTTTAGTGAATGAAAAAGGAGACCTATATTTTTAATTACTTGCAATCTTTAGTTAAAACTTTGATTACAGCGAGAGAAAATTAAGTCAGCATTTCTTCTGGAGTCACCTTACCTTAATTATTTTTATGGAGTCAGGGACAGCATATAGAGTTTTGACTTATGTAAGGAAAATGGCAAGTGAGTCTTAATGTTCTTTTCAGTGACTGAATTTATTATAGTGTGTGTTCTGTTGGTCACCAGAAACATGCTGAAGGTTCAAGTAGTGTAAAATCAATGTAGTTATTCCCTTGGGTAATTCTACCATGTAATTTTCTATTCTAATTATACAAGTCAGAAGTTTTGAGCTGTTAATTTATTTTCATCATATGAGATTTTGTTTATATTTCATCTTAGCTATGTGCTTAACTTATTTTAAAAATCACATAGGTTCTATTTTAAACATTAAATCATCAGATGTAATATGTACAAAACATTATCATTGTGTTGTTTACTCTAGCAAACATATGCAAAGTGCCTATATAATTGTAACATCCAATAAATATTTGTTAAATTAATAAATGAAGGGAATAACATACTGAGAGGACAATATTTTTAAAAAAATGTTTTTCAGGAGTTATTGCCTATTTTCTGTAAGGATGTAGAGGATTAATAAACTTTTTTTCCTATGTGAGGAGATGGATACACTAATTAGCTTGATTATAGTAATCATTTTGCAATGTATGTGTATATCAAATTATCATGTTATATATCTTAAATGTGTATAATTTTTATTAAAATAATAATGAACTGAGAAAAAAAGGATAATGATATTACTTAAGAATTGGTGAGTGAAAAATAAGATATTTGTTTCTTGATGTCATGAACAATAAGCTTGATATAAAGAATTAAACTATAGTGTGAGATTCTTTGTAAATGAACGGCTACTCTAAACTATAGAAAGTTTCCAATGGTATTAAAACATTAAAATTATAAAGAGTCACACATAAAAGTAGGAATATAAAGGGCCCAAAGACATTTTAAGAGGAATAGCTCACTTTTAACAATATCTAAGATTACTACTATTAAATGTAGGTAACAATAGGGAGCAATTGAAAAAATTATAAAAATTATTAATAAATAATGTCAACCCTCTGATGTGAGGCAAAAATAAAGTCCCCTTTCATACCCTACATGTTTTCATTTAATTTTATTAGATTATTACAATAGATGACAACAGCTTTTTGTTTAATTTAGTTATATTTTGAATCTGCCAGCATCTGTATTGTTTTTATTTCTAAGATTTTGAGAAAATATCGTTTTCAAGTTTTGTGATTATCATACAATATAGAAATCTTCTTTGAAGCTCTAAGAAATGTATTCATGTATCCAATCATGTATTCATTCATTCGAGGTATATATTATCTACCACATATATGTGCTTAATATATTAGACGTTGGGTAAACAACTGTAAATAAGGCAACTACAGACCTTGGTCTCAGAGAGCTATGCATTATGTAAGGAAGACAGGAATAAACAAATCTAGTAAATAAAATATAAGGAAAATGTGATATTAGAGGGGTGCAAGTGTTATAGAAACAGATAGCTGGGGTGGCGTGGGGGCAGGTTGTAATCTATTTTAAGACTTAAGGAAGACTCTCCTGTTTATGTGACAGTTGGATTGAAATTGGAGGATGGGTAGAGTTTATAATTTGTAAGAAAAAGAAGAGACAGCATATGTGTTTCAGGGGGAGGTAGCTAATTTGTTGTTTTGTGCCAAATAAGCAAAATGTTAATCCAATCCATAAGGAGTGCATACGATGAAATAAAGTGATGAATAGGGATGCGAGAAAGGAAAGCACAGTCAATAAACTAAAGTATATTGGCTTTTGCTAGATTTCTGAATTAGAAGGGAAAGAAATGGCAGAAAAGCTGAGGAAATACAGTGTTTTTCAGATAGGAGAAGATTCTGAAATCCATATGAAGGGATTTGGACTTTAATGTGGGGACAATGGATAGCTATACAAGCGTTTCATGTGGAATGCCAACATTTGAGAGTGCACAGATAGGCTTCATGGAGAGTGAGATGTGAGGCAGAAAGACCAATTCGAAGGCTGGGGCAAAAATCACAGTTTTGTACACCTGAAACAATAAACAAATGAACAAAAAAAATCAGTGAGAAATGATGGACGGGAAGAATTTAACGAATTGAACGACTATTTGGATTTGGAAGTAATTGGACTTGGTCAGTGATATGTAGGAATCAGCATGAGGATGATATGAAGAAGAAAAGCTATATCTTGTGTCTTGGGTAACTGAGTCAATTGTGTTACCTTTATCAATATAAGTAACATTGGCAGTACGATACTTTTCACAGAAGGTATGTTTATTTTATGTTATGTTCAAAATATTTTGAAAAATTTGTTTGCAATTATAGGGAAGACAGGGTGGTAATTATAGAAAGTAATGTCAGGGAGACTTCATTTTTAAGATAGGGAAGTTTGGGGTATATTTGAATATTGATGGGAAGAAATCGGTAAAGTAAAGAGAAGTTAAAGAACAAAAGGAAAGGCATATGATTAGGCCAGAGGTCGAAGGTTAATTTCTTTCTTTCTTTTAGTTAACAGAAGTAAGGAACTTACCATGTTCCCTCCTGATGTTTCTATTTTCTTTATGAAGTAGAAGCAAGATCATCTTATGAGGATGAGCAGCAATGTGGAAGGAAAAGATGGAAATTTTAAGAGAGGAGAAACTGCAAAATATAGTAATGGAGGATCAGAAATATAATGTCGTAGGGAAATATCCCCAAACTGTAAAGCCACATTGATGTCCCAGTTGATAATGATCACCATGAATATATTAGGTTGGTGCAAAAGTAATTGCGTTTTTTGCAATTGTTTTCACCTTTTAAACCGCAATTTTTGCACCAACCTAATAGCTTGCTAAGTGTTCCAAGGAAAACCCTGGTGAGATTTAGATCCGTTTACTTTGTGTCTATAATTAAATTTGGAGAGAAGTTACATCTTTACAATATTTAGTTTTCCAATCAAACACTGTGGTGTATTTTTTCCATTTACCTAGGCCTTCTTCAATTTCTTTCAATAGAGTTTTATAACTATCTCGTTAATGTCATATAGAGTATTTTATTTTTGATGCTTTTGGAAATATCTGTTAACAAATGTTATTTAAAATTTTTTATGGATGTATTAAATTTTTATCAATACATTTGATTTATTTTTCCACATTCATTTTATATCAGCATACTTGTGTCACTTTTGTTATATGTTCTTTACATTTATCTGTAGGTTCTTATATATTTTGTAAAAATATAATCATGTCATGAAGATAATGAAAGATGAAAATTTGCTTTTACATGATTTCTTTATATTGCTATACAGTAGGGAATGGATCCTAAAGCATAATGTTGAATAGAATTGGTATTAATGCTCATCCTTGTCTTCTTCCAGATCTTAAAAAGATCCTTTCAATATTCACACAATTAAATAAGGTGTCTACTATAGGGATTTTTGCAGATACTCTTTATCAGATTATTTTAAATAGTTTTCTTATGTTGCTAGTTTTGAAAAAATCATGATTAAAAAATCATGATTAAAAATATCATGATTAGGTATTTAATTTTATCAAATGCTATTTCTGAACTTAATACAATAGTAATGTGTATGATTTTTCCCTTTTAATCTGTTAGTGTGATATATTGCATGAATTTATTTTCTAAAGGTAAAAGAAAAGCTACATTCCTGGGAGTTGTTAGATTTATTTTATCAATATTTAGTTTAGTATGTTTACTGTTCATGAGTGAGGGGAGATCAGCCTATAATTTTCCTTCTCTTTTAGTTCTTGTGAAATTTTGTATCAAATTTCATTTGCTTTATAAAGCGAGCTAGACATTGTTTTTTATTTTTCTGTGCTGTGGAAGAGTTTGTGATTCATTGGAATTATGTGTTCCTAAGTTGTTTGGTAGAATTTGCCGATTGAATTTTCTGTGCCTGGAGTTTTTATTGTGTGAAGATTTTTAATTACTGCTTTAAATTCTTTACTAATGTAAAAAAATTATTTCCCCTTTTATTTCTTTTAATAATTTATATAGTTTAAAGAGTTACTCATTTCATTGAAATTTTCAATATTATTGACAAAAAGCTATTTTATAATACCTTTCTATCTTCAATTTAATGTCTGTAGCATCAGTAAGTGTGTCCCCATTTCTTTAATATTGTTGATTTGTGACTTTTCTCATTTTTTAAATTAATCAGTCAAGTCAGAGGTTTGTCAATTGAATTTTTCTTTTCAAAGAATCAACAGTCGTCTTTGTATCCTCCCTATTATATGTTTATTTTTCTATTTCACCAGTTTCTCTCCTTATCTTTGTTATTTCTTTGTTTCTACTTTGAGTTTGCTTTTGTCTTTTGTATTGTCGTTAGATGGATAATTGTTTTACTAATTTTCAGTCTTTCTTTTCTAATATAAACACCAGGAAAATGAATTTGCCTATGTGTTCTGCTTTGTCTGTATTCTATAAGTTTTTTAATATATTTCATCTTTGTTACTGTTCAATTCTAAATAGTTTGGAAATTCTTTCTTATTTTTTTCATTGATCCATACGTTCTCTACAAATAAACCCATCTCCAAATATTTAGAGCTTTACTAGTGATAATTTTTGGTATTGATTTCTAGATTGATTGCATTGTGAGAAAGTATATGATACTAATTCTTTGTAATTTTATGAGCCTTACTTTATATCTCATTTAAAATATATTTTTAGAATCACTTTGTCTTATTAATACAAAGTCAGTTTTTATTAATGTTCTTCATGTATTTAAAAAGAATGTGTATATGTATATTCTTCAATTGTTGGGTGAAGTAGCTGTGTTTTACTGATCCTTCACTTTTTTTATCTCTCCTGTTTTCTTGTGTCTCCATGCTGTTCTCTTTTTAAATTATTATTATTTTGCCTTGATATGTACTTGACTGGCTGTCTGGGATTGGTTAGGTATTGCCACACAAACTGCTTATTTCTTACTCATTTAACATTTCCAAAGCAGTTCAGTGAGTGAGGTTATCTCATGCTAGTCTCTCAGTGACCCAGACTGAGGGAGACTCCATTTTGACAAAAGCTGAAACAGGAAGAGCAAACATGATGAATCAGTCAAGACTTTTCTTCAGAAGCACCTTAAAGCCCCTAATGTTCACATTTTGTTGGTCAAAGCAAATCACACACACATGCTTTATGTAGACCGGAAATGACAATTCTGCCATTTGTTTTTGAGGAGAGAGGGATCAGGATACTTATAAACAACCCTAATGACAACCACAGTCATCCATGCTGAGTACCAAATATTCTGCTCACTTTTTGTATATACAAATTGCTGATCTCTTCCTGAGGGAGACACAAATACCCAGACCATGAGTGAGTCAAGTTCGAAATCCTGGAGCTCCGGGGATGCACTATGGTCTCTTCTCCTCAGTGTCACATCAGCCTGAATGGGACTTCTCTTGGTACCATGATACATGGTCTGAAAAGGCAAATGATCTGTGTCCTATGCATCTTTCATAAGAGCATAGGACAAGGACAGGATATAACACTAACCAATCTAATTCAGGAATGGGAGATATACAACAGATAGAAAAAACCCTCAAGTGGAGACATTTTGAGAGTGCCCACCCTGTGAGTAGTCCCAATGCCTGGAGGTGGTGTCCTTGTCCATTGTCCCTCAGAGCACCTGGTTCAATCCTCTGGGAAGGAAGCTTTCTTTTTCCATTATCTTCTTGTTCCACATCTGAAATAAGATTTGGGAAATGTGTGCCCTTATAGGTCCAACAGTTTTATTTGCCTGTGTCTTGCTCAGAGATGATTGGGATACCAAAGATAGTTTTAAGTCTTAAAACACAATAGTCTTTTTTGGTCCAGGATGGTGTTTATTTTAACCATAAAATATTAAAAACTTGATTAGCTTCTTATGTATTAGATTCTGGCTAGCTCCATGAATCAAAAGGGTATTCAGTTATTTTCTTGACATGTTGATTAGATCTGCCACAGTTCTCTGTTCTCTTGTTCTCATGTCTTCTGCTCCAACTCTACCTCTTTCGCTCTATATTGAATTGTTGTTTCTCTGGGTCTATTTGGATTCAGTGAGATATCCACATGTGAACTCTTCCATGATCTATTTTATCCTGTTGAAAATAGTTACTGGCTAACAAACCCTTAGAGGGATCTCTACTTTGTAATACCATAAGATATTTCTAAGGGGAATATAGTATCTTATGAAAGGCCTTAATCTTATCACTAAAGGAACAGATGAAACCTAATGCATAAGGTAGCCCAAAGTAAAATAAGGGTCTTGGCGTTTTTTTATCACCCAAGGTAGGCAAATACAAAGTTTAAATAAAAAATTATTACCTAATCATCACATATTTAGCTTATTTACCTAAAATTTTCTTTCCAATAATGTATCTTTTTAAAAAAAGTCCATGTTTTACTATTTATTAAAATTTTATAGTATTGTGAAATAATCTAGTCATCGATATTACAAAATTTTGAAGCACTTTACTTTTATGAAAGAAATGTTATGAAGTTAATTTGATTAAAATTCACTTGAGATGACTTAGATATATGTTACAAAGGGGAAAAAAAGTTTTATTTGCAGTGTACCATAGTGTATGCTCTGTCACTTACCTAATTAGAATTGATATTTCCATTTACTTCAATCTTAATAGCCTTCCAAATAACTGTCTGTACAAAAAAGCCAAATAATATTTCAAGGTTTGTCTCATCTAGGCTATACAAAATGAGAAAACAATTGACTTTACTCAGGCATTTACACTGTGGAATTAATTAGGAAAGTTTATGAATAATACTAGGATAAGGATTTTCTCAGCTCTTTAATGTCACACCTTTAGTTTTGGTTGTGTCTGGGCTACAGAAGTTGTAAAGAAATCTGCTAAATCAAACACATACCAATGATCACAAATGATGGGTAAAAGGTTTATAGAGTGAGATGTTAAAATTCTCTAAAAAAAAAAAAAAAAAGCAGTTAGATTTTATACCCCCTGCAGAACTTTAGTCTTCAGAAAATAAAAGAGATAAATAGTTATATGTATGAGGAGAAAATGTTTTTGCTCGACTTGAGGAAGTTCAAGTAGGAAAGCTAATTTTGTGCAGCTAGGATTTCACTTCCTTATTTAGCCCTGGGTTCACTGGCCTTGGTAATTACAGGTATATTTTATGGTCTTAAAACTTGTAACAATATTTCATATTCTTACTAAGAATTAAATTAGTACCTGTAGGATGAAAAAGAAGTATGGTTGGGGTAAGTCTGATATAGCGAGCCCAGTCATTTGTTTTAACTGTGAATACAAGAAGAACCAAACCACTTTCTAGGTTGAAATTTGATCTCCTAAAGTGCCATAATAAAGATAGTAAAAATGGACATATAAAAAGAAAAAAGAAAAAAAGAAAACATCATTTCTTTGTGTTATTAAATAGTTTACAGAATATTTTGGTTGTGCATTCTCATAAACATCTACTTCACATCTGGATGGAGAAGTCTGAGTTCAAGCAAGAAAAATGTCCCTCCTATTTGGCAGAAGTTTCTTTAGAAGACCCAGGGAAGATGAACACTAAAGAAACATTTAGAAGATGTGCTATTTCAGCTGAGTTGAATCCGACATTTTCATCAACTTGTTCCTGATGATGTTCATGAAGAAAATATTAGTGATCACTTGTTTGTGGAAGAAGAGATTTTCCTTTCATTTACCTTCATGTAAAAATAATTTAGTAGAAAATAAAACAGGTTCTCATCACAGCATCAAAAACCCATTCCACTTTCTCCCACTTAAATATATGTTTAATTTATTTTTCTTTCTTTCTTTCTTTCTTTTTTTTATTTTTTATTGGGGAATATTGGGAAACAGTGTGTTTTTCCAGGACCCATCAGCTCCAAGTCAAATTATTGTTTTTCAATCTAGTTGTGGAGGGAACAACTCACTGGCCTGTGTGGGACTTGAACCAACGACTTTGGTTTTATGAGCACTGTGCTCTAACCACTGAGCAAACCGGCTGCCCTAATTTGTGTTTAATTTCTTTTAAAGCAGAGATCAAAAATTATTTAAAAACAAAGCAATATACTGAATGAGAATTTTTTTCTACATATGTACGTGTGTGTGTGTGTGTGTGTGTGTGTGTGTGTGTGTGTGCATTTCTTGTATGCCATGGCCCATGATCCTTTCTGTTATACGTTTCAACGTATTCTGAGATTCATTACTAGAAACATTTGTACTAAATATAAAGATTTTGACCTTCTATGATATCATATAATCAGTCTCAAAGTATTTTTGTTTTCTGGGATGATTTATGCTTTTACATTGTCCAAACAACACTAATAAAAATGATTTTTAAATCAATAGCATGTATAGGTATTAGATGTCTAAGCACCACCATAGTTTTCCCAGCTGTATACTATAATAATGGGCAATAAACTATACTAACAAGTACTCTATTGTCCTAAAAGTGAAAATGAAAAACTCAGCTGTTGTCAGTTCAATGTTTAGTGCCAGATAGTTTACATTTCTATTCTAAGAATTTACTTGGTTCTCTATCTCAGTAAAATTGATTTTTCGTTGTACTCCATAAGAAATGGAGCCATCAATATTGAAAACTTTCCTGCAGTTCATTTTGAAGCAAAACAAGCTAATTAAATCTATTTCATTGACTTACGGTTGATGGAGAGTGCTGGAAAAGGCCATGGTTGACCATTTTGATTTATTTTTAAACTCCAACAAGTGGTTGCTTTGTGTTCCAAATAGATATTAGGAAGGGAAATGAACTCATCCCACTCATTTATAAAATTCTTGGGCTTGAGGTAGAACTCTCAAATTAATAGATTTCTTCATGAATGTTGTTTTTTATTTCCCTAAAGAAAAACATTGAACATTCCAGAATTGTTAGACAGAAATCTAAAAAGTGATGCTGTGAGTTCAAAGCCATTGGCTCATTTCCTGTACATGTTTTTATTTTATTTTTTTCTATTTCATGACCATGGATTATGTCCCAGGTCAACTAGCCATCTCAGAAAGGTGCTTATTGCTTCAAAGTTTAGCAAAAAGAAAAAAAGTTTAGATAGATAAGCACAAGTTAATCATGGATAAGTTACATCACTATTTTTTTCAAGCATTTAAAAGTGTCCATTATATTAAGTAGTGTGTGCTACTGATAAGAGAAGAAAAAAATAGAAAATCACAGTCACTGGTCAGCCAACTGACAGTTGATTTATTTAATCTTGTGTATCAAAATATAAAGACGTGCTTCACAAAATGCCAAATGAGTGACAGTTATACAAATGTTCAGGTATGAACAAAATGGGAAGAGTTTCAGGAAGAAGAAATGATGGATAGAGTTGCTCAAAGGAGGGGTGATGGATACAGTTGTGAAAGCAAGAAAGGACATAATAAATTTAAGTAGATACTAACCAGGAGAGTTTGAATGTAGCACCAAGAGTGTGGAGCGAAGTTGTGCTTAGTAAGACTTGAGGAATTCACTGCTTCTACATTGTGGAAGGTCAATAATATTGTGTATGAAAATTATCATTTTATTCTGATGAAACTGAAAACACATTTAAACTTGTGAATAGGCAGTATGATGTGTAAAACGGTATTTAGGACATTTAGAAGAGTCTACAAGGTGGATTATAAAGTGATTGCTCACAGTGTATATCAAAACATGTTCCTCTGCTACCAAAACCCTCCAAGAATGTCCATTTCAATTAGATCAACTATGAGCTCACCACTATAACCTCCAAGGCCTCCACAGCTGGTCCTGGCCTTTCTTCAAACTGTGTCTGGCTCTGCCCCTCACTCACCATGCTCCAGCTCCACTGCCCTCTCTCCACCTCTAGAAAGGCCAACCCCATTTTGACATCTCATCCTGTGTCCTTGTTTGCCCATGGCCAGGAAAGTCCTTCTCCATGTCTGTACCTGGCTAGTTTTGTACTGTCATTTAGGCCTCATCTCAAAATGCTTCTGTTCAGAGAGCCCTTTCATGATTACATACATAATCTAAGCTTGTCTTTTCCCAGCGCTGGTCACTTTTTGCCACACCACTTTGTGTGCACTTATGGTGACCTAAAACTCTTTATGTACCTGTTTAACGGTTTTTAGTCCATCTCTGTTAGATGGATTGTAAGCTCCAGAAGAAATGGGGATTGTGTCTGTCTTTGTTCATTGCTTTACACCTCGCTCCTAGGACAGGGCCTGAACACATGTTCAGGAAGTATGGGTTAAGCGAATGAGTGCGCTGGAATAGGGTGAGGTTGTGAGTCAAGGCTGAAAGTTCTGCAAGTTGTAGACAAAGCAGTGCCTAAATATAGAGTTCAAGTGCTCGCAGTACTGTAATAAACAATTTGTTGACACAGATATCGTGACCCAGCTTCAGAGGCAGGCAGTGGCTTCATTGTTTATGTGCTCCTTTGAGGTTTAAATGGAATAGATTCAGAAGGCAGCATCTTTTGTCAAAGAAGTAATTGCCATGGAAACATACATTTCTATGAACAATTAGATTTAGTTCAAACTATAAAATTAATGCTCTCTTTGTAACCTGGGGATGGGCAACTTGGCATAAATATGCCTTTTCAGTGATTTTTCTAAATTAGTTATAATTTTTGATTGTCTTATATAATAAGACCTCATGTTTATGTTTTAAACATTAATGATACTAAACTGGGACTCTTTCATTAAACATTTTGCAAAGAATTTGAAATGGCACTTACAGTTCTCCTACACTACAGGCATTCCCAACTAACATGAATCAAAAAGCCAAATAAAACCAAAATAAGCTTGTTGGTGCTGCCTGAAAATTACATAAGCTGAAACACCACACAAACTCTTTTCATTTTAACTATATTGGGCCACAAAGACCAATAAAAAAGTAACTGCGAACTAATGAAGGTTTAGCTTTTCAAAATTTAATGGAATTTGTCATAAACTTATTTTCAAATATTTGCGGTTAGATAATAAAGTGCCTTAGGAAACATTTTCTGCTCTTTATAACTTGGACAACTAAATGTTTACAAATTCAGAGTGCTTTTAAATATAATGAAGGAAAGTAAATTTTAGAAAAAAATGTGTAACATTTTAGTAAGAAATTGGAATGTGACAAGAATAAAACTGGAATACAATAAGAATCTTACTTTCATTGTATTATGTTCTTTTGCAATGCTAACTCATTTCCATGTAGAGATATGTGAGGAATCTACTCTATGTGCAATATACTTCAGTGGGCATGTTTTGTTGCTGAGAGGCTGAGACTCAGACTGCCAGTGATAGCTGATTTTTACCAAACTTTCTAAACAAGAATGGTAAAATCTTTTGCAAAGTATACGATAAAATCCCTTAAGAATCCTCCAGGTAGCATGGAAACTTATCCAAAATCTAAAGTAAGATAGTTTGACTTCTTGTGTGAGTCTCTGGCAGCAGAGGAGAAAAAGTGAAGGAGTTATTTATTTTGAGTCACTAGCCCCTGGAAACTCACTAATAACAGCTTGTGGGCAGCTGAATGAACACAGAATATTGTTGCTGCCACAAACGCCAACTCAAATAAGATGTGGCACAGTTGGATCCCACCATCTCTTAGCTTTCAACCGCAGAAAGAAAGGCCACCCACAATCACAAGCCAGAAAGGAAAGAAAAATCCCCAAAAAATCTTACAAAAAAAAAAAAAAAAAGCCCTGTTACTCTGACTTTGTCCCTATATCTCACAATACCTACCAAGGGTGATCAGCTCAACCTGCAATGTGTTTCTGATGCTGTAGGACTAAACACAAAGATTGGGTGTCCAAAGTGCAGAGTCAAATGGTGTGATTCTGGAGCAGTTGTTCTATGGAAATACAAGGGAGCTGTGTGGATAATGGTTTTAGTCTTTGATGTGATTCAGAGGAAGAACTGTGAAAGGCACTGATTAATTTGAGTTAGTAACTTGTAATGTGCATAAGCCAGGCCCTCCATGAATGAAAGTATTCCAGATAATAATCACTTACCCTGTGAGCAGCTGTTGCAGCAGCCTCCTTCCTCCTGCTCTGATCCTGCAGAGGATGGTGTCAGTTGGAATGTCCTGTGTGTGTTCAACGGTACCCAAGTAAGTCAGGGAAGGGATGGGAGTGAAGAACTCAGAGAGGCTGGAGCTCCTGGTTGGCATCAAGGTTGATGGCTGGCTGGATTTTGTCTTGACTCCTTTGACTCTTAGCTCTGAAGGGGAAAGGTCCAGGTTTCTCAGTAGTGTATTTCAACTATGCGGTCTTAAACAATTTTGCAGCAGAGAGATTGATCTGCACAAAGGAGGCAGAGGAACTAAGCATCTGAGAGTTGTTTCCCATTCCCAACCCTTCCTCGTGATGTTTCTTTTTTTTTTATTATTACAACCTGAAGTACTGGCACATTTGTCATGGTAGCCTTCCCCTCATAATATTAGTTGGTCTGAAATTTACAAAAAGAAATCTGCACGAGAACTAAAGTAATTCTACAAAGTACACTCAGAGATAGATTTTAGATAGGTCAATGCAGTTCTGAGCCTCTTTGAGTATTCTGATGGCAAAATAGATATAAGTCAGAATTTCATTTAAATATATTTCTTGCTTGCCAACATGTTGAATATTCTAGTAAATTCCAGGAAAGAGAAAAGGAAGGAAATATTAATATTATGTTATATATAACATTTGCACTAAATGTGAATACTAGCCCAATTTTGTCATAAAATTCCATAAGTTCAAATAAGATATACTAAGCATATTAGCATGCCACCAAATGCCTCATCAGCTTTGAAGTCCCACCCCAAACTGCTGCATTGTGTCATGAAGTCTTAACTGTCCAATAGATCATTAGCTCAATACCAACTGCACTGAGATTGGAAATTATACCTTATGTGCTCATAAGCTTGAAAGAAAGTTCTGTTGAATTGATATACAAATTTGTGCATAGTGTGCCCTGCTAGAGTGCACTGGGCTGAACTGAGAGCAGGAGCTAAACCAGCCTACCTTCTCTGACTATGCCACGGTCCCTATGTGGGCTGCATTCTCCAGAGAATGAGATGCTTTGTTCCCATATACCCAGCATGTTTTGGCCACTGGTAGTCCTGCATTTAGATTGTCAGAATCATTTTTAGGAATCAGTGTTCTTGAAAGTTTAGTCAAAAACATAAAGGTCTTTACTCAAGTTGGCTATAAGGATGGTCTGAATTTGTCAGTGAATTATAATGATTATGAAGATGTCTCCTTAGTTTATAAAAACAACCTATTTCAAATGATGCTGAAATGAGAATTTATCTCCCTATGTAAAGAAAACACTAGCACTAGACATTTCTGTGAGTAGAAAAGATGTATTGTTTCATTATTTTTCTTAATTAAAATTTATTGGGGTAACAATGGCTGGTAAATTTACGTAGGCTTTAAGTGTACAATTCTGTAATACATCATCTATATATCACATTGTGTGTTCACCACCCAAAGTCAGTTCTCCTTCCATCACTATATATTTGATCCCATTTACCCTCATCTACCACCCCCTCTTCCTTTACCCTCTGGTAACCACTAAGCTATTATCTGTGTCTATAAGTTTTTGTTTCTTTATTTGTCTGTCTTGTTCCTTTGTTGCTTTCAGTTTTATATCTCACATATCAGTGAAATCAAATGATTCTTTCGTTACATTCTTATAATGGATCAAATCTCTAATTTTCATATTGGAATTAGCTAAACAATGAATACCTTCAATTTATTGTCATTGGAAGTGCTTCATTCATACCTTGAATGTTATATATATATATATATATATATATATATATATATATATATATATATATTTAGTCCATTTATAGAACAGAGAAAATTTTTTAAATGCTAGCAAAATTTTGGTAGTTTTTTTTTTTTTTTTTTGGCTGTTTGTTTGTTTTACATATAGAAGACCTAAATGAATATAAGAAGATTATAACTATTCTATTACTTACTAGTTTTAAGTTTTTATATGTTTACTTCTTATATTTATTTCAGAATTCTTGAACATCTTTGCATTTTAAATGAATACTTATGTCATGACATGATACAAGATAAAACATGCAAGTTGTGATGGATCATTAAAAAAATCTTTAACAAATATTTAAATATGGCTTTGAGTTTGGGCTTGCAAAGAGAAAACTATAAAATCTTTATATATATATATGAAATTCTATATATAAATCATAATTCCTTTACATAGTTTTTAGTTGAAATTAATTTTGGAGTAGGTGAATTGTAGACTTTTCAAAAGTTACTGATTATCAAAGCATTAATTATACATAATGTTTACTAATATGTTAGATAATTTCCAATCTTCCTAAATGTCAAATAGGTATCTATTATGTAGAAGAAAAACTTAAAAATAATCAATAAATTAAAAAAAAACTTAAGTGAAAGATATTTTTGTATTAAGAAAATCATGTCATAAAATTTAACAGTCAAATAAACCCTTGGCTGGGTTGACTGTAGAATGGCACCGTAGGGAAATTGAACTGACACCACAAATATGTTTGCGGGCTATTGTTTTGTTCCAATGTTATGTAAATTCTGCAAATCTAAAACAGAAAGTTTATGTAACAGATGCCAAGTCGATCTCTATGTGCTTCATTTTCTGTTACTTGGGAAATGATGTGCTTTCTGCTTAATGATACTGAAAATCACTCCAAGGACACAAAGCCAAGTATGCAGGAGACCCATTGCCTGGTGTAATTTACAGACCATCAATTATTTCCATCACACAGCATGAACTTTGTTTAAAGGGCTAGTAGCACACAGTATGACTTATGGAGTATACTCTTAAAAACTGTAACACAGGGCTACAGTTCTCATCAGTGACTCAGAGGTAAGCAGCTTTTTAACAAACTCCAGGAGGTGTGATTGGTGAATTAAGTGCCACTTAGAGAGTAAGTTCTATAGGAAGTCTTTGACATAGAGATAGCAGTGTGGTTTAGGCAAAAAAACAAGCTGGTCATATTTTCAATCTGTGCTGTAGAAACCTTTCAGCATCGTGTAAAGCACGTTGTTAGTCTAAAACATACTTGAAGAACTAATTTTCCAACCAATAAAGACAGTAATAAGTTAGGAGTGTTCTTTCAAATTTAACATATAGCCTTCAATTCATGAGCATTAATAGAATCTTTAAATGACATTTAGGAACGTCATTTTTAGCTGAGAGAAGCAAAGCTGATTCGAGATTGTGACCATCTTAATCGTCAGTGTGCACAAACACTAAGTCAGAAATCATCCACAGGATCACACTGAATATTTAGTTAGATTATTGAAAGGAATGTGTTTTCCTTCTCTTTTCAGAAAGATCCAAAATTAAAGATTGCCCCATATTCTTTTCAGCAAGCTAAGTACCTTCCTAATAGTTTGGTCATGGCTACACAGGTATTTACCATGAAATTTATGCAAATAAATGTATTGATTATCCTTTAGACTGGCTTGGTAGCAGTGCATTTATTTTACCTTTAGCTGATTCTAAGGAGACAGAAATAACTTTTTTGTAAACCATAGACTATTGAGTTTCATCTGTAAGGTTTTCACTTCTATGAATAGAGTAAGTTTGACTAGCTATTGTTGTAAAATCAATATATTCATCTTTGGAGAGAATGGGAGACAGAACAGACTAGACATAGCCAAGATTGTCAAATTTTAGAAGTTGTGAAGCAAAGGAGAAAATACTTCTGGAAAAAAATAAGAAATTGATGGAGAGCATATGCAAATTTTTATATATTTCATCCTTAAGTCACTATTAATTACATTCTGTAAGGCATTATATTTATACCTTTCTTGTTTCTATTATTCATGTTTTGTATATCATGGCCTGAGTAATTTACATATTTACTCATTAGAATGTTGGAATAACCCCAAACTATTTTCTAAGGGTAATATTGACCTTGTCTGCAGATACTCACTTTGATAAATTCTGTAAGGAATTAAAAAGTAATCTGTTCAGATGCAAGTCAATTTGTCTTCCTAATTAAAAAAAAAAAAATCAACTCATGTCCTTTTAAATCTTACCACTCTTCAAGTTCAACAACAAGGACATTAGACCCGTCCTTAATTAAAACCATAAAAAATTATATTGCAGACACTTGCTAGAAAATATAACTTGGAATATGCTGCTGCCTAAACCTTAACAAAAGTTTGCTAATATTCATGGAGTATTGCTTGCAAGATATGAAAAATACCTTACAGAGTATTTCAAAAACATTAAATTTTATCCTTGGATAAAACTGGTTCACCAGAGAACCAAATAGACTACATTGCTTTGACAACTCATGGACTCATTTTTTTTTTTTACTGGAGAAATTCACATTGGCATCATGCCACACTGAACTATTGCATTTTACCGTGGAGCTGTTTCTGAGGACATTGGCCATTATGTAACATAACTTTGGTTTTGTAAGGATCCACAGGAGAAATGTCTCTTAAGACACAGTATTGTAAGTACCTACTTTCCTCTAAGGAAAAACAAAATCATACGAAAAAGGGCTCAATCTTATATAAGATTCTTGTTCTTTTTTCACACTATTTGGAGACTTAGAGCCAAATTTGAATCCTGTCTTCACATATGTATAAATTAATTTTACCTCTTACATTATCAAGGTTCTATTCTAATTTTACTTGTAACATCATTACCTCTATTTGTTTTTGCATACAATATACATTTTTGTAAATCACTTTGAACTGAACTTTTAGTATTGCTTCTGGGTTACTGGGGACTCTTTAAGCAGGGTATTAAGTATTGCATATTAATGGGTGATATGGTCAAGTTAGAATTTAAAAAAATTTTGTCATGACAAGATAAATAAGGTGGGGATAAAGGTACAGGAGAAAAGAAAACACAATAGAATACAATAGCAAAATACAGTGAATTGAAAAGGAATTCGGAGAGTAAGTGACGGTAGACATAGAAAGGAGAAAACAAAAGTTAGAAATGTTCACAAGACAGAAGTCAGATGGTTTGGTCACCATTTGGATGTGTTTTTTGGGACAAACAAAATAAAGCGGGTGAACTCCAGTTTCTGCCTTGGAAAACCTGGTGGATGGTAGATTGGGGATGTAAAAAGAGAGGTGGGAAGAACATTTTGAGTCTGGGATGCTCTGGAATATGTCAGTAAATATATCCATTGGGATGTTGGATACACAGAATGGGAACCAGGGTAGGCATTCTGGAGATACAGAGATATAAGTATAGAGATACCACTCTCTGATTAAAAATTAAAAATGTGGTATTGGATGAAATTGTCCAGGAAGAACAAATAGGATAGTGGTGGACTATGTTTTGGTAGAAATTGATATTTAAGAGATTGATGGGCAAAGCAGACTTTATAATGCAAAATTTTAAAACAAAAAGGACCAAAGAAGGAAAGAGTCTAGACAAAATCAGTTTTCAAGTAAACATTAAAAAAAAAAATAGTTCAAGCAGTAGGAAAGAGGTGTCTATCTGATAATTAGAAGACAGGATAACTTGGATTGCAGTGATTCCATGAATTGGTGAGAAGGGGAGAGCATGAATTCATGAGCTTGAAGACTAAGCTCTCAGCTCATTTATTTACTGAACTATCGGAAGACAATTACAAAACTGAACAGAGATTAACATAAAAAGAAAACTTCTGACCAATAAAACATGAAAATAGATACAAAATTTCCCCAGTAAGATGTTGTTGGATCCATTTTAGAAATTATTAAAAAATACAGTGATTTATTTAAGATCCCTTAAAAGTATAATCTTAGTGAACCTTTTTATCAACTGCTGAATATGGTAGATCACAGGAGAAAAATCACAATCATGTTAATTATTTTCAAGAAGACGGAAAAATTCATCGTAAAAATTCTGAGTAAATCTGAATGAACTTAGAAGAAAATTTTCTTAATACAAAAGGAATGATTCAATCCAAAGCTAAATAATTCAGTATAATCTCTAATAGCAAAAATAACCTTTTGGATTTTATAATATGAAATCACTAAAGTAATAAACCATTAGCATAAAGAAAGGAAAATATAATTCTGCTTTCTGGAGACATTTTTATTTTCTCAAATAAAGACTTAATGCTCACCTTCCACGGAGGCTTAATTTATTGCCATCTAATCTTGGCATACAGTTATGTTCAGATTTCCTGGCTATACCTTAAAGAGTGACTATTGTAGCCTTCTATTATCATTCCAGTTTCATGATTACTTTTTCCAAAAAAAACAAAACATAACAGAACAAAAAACTTACTTTCATCATATAACACATAAATATTAACAATCTTGGGGAAATTCTTGTACTGTAATCACTCTCAAATTATTCAAAATTTTAAGGTCTAATGTTGCCATCTATTTTGTAGTGTCTTTTCATGCAAGGAGTATATATGTGTATGTGTGGGTGAGAGGAGGTACTATGTAATTTTAATTTTAGAAATAAAGTTGGCATATAGAATACCACTTTACCAATATTCTATAAATTTACAGTCTTAGCTGAGTAAGAAATTACCTAAAATTTTCTTTTATTCTTTAATTTTCTCGAATTCTTCTCCTGCCTCCTTATACAGAGGTTATCAAAAAAATTTATACACATTTTAAAAAAGAAAAAAGAAAACTATTAAAGTTGTAATAATATATACTGATAATAAAAGATGAATACAAGTCATGTTTGAATTCTGCAATTACAAGAGGTGCTCAAAGTGGTTACCATCAATGTAATTTTAATACAGTTTTTCCTTTCTTAAAATTTGTATACATTTTTTTGGCACCCTCTGTATAAAAGTTTTTCTGACCTCCAGAAGTAAAGATATGAGCATACAGTGCGTAATAAATGAATCCATGGAGACAGGATTTTTTAAAATTAATTTATTAATTCATATTTTACTAACTAAGACCAAAATATATTTTGTAGAATAAATAGTGGAATCAGTCAGATCTTTTAAAATAGAAGACCAATGTTTTTAAAGTTTGTATACTGATTTAGAAAATAGACTGTATATGTTGTGGAGGGGATGTCATTCTGGAAATGCAGACTTGGATACTGCCTGTGTCACCCCTATGAAATCTGATTGGCGTTGGTTTAGAATTCCGTCACAGTCAATTTAAAGACTATAAAACAGGGAAATTTTTGACATAATAGTCTTTGCCCTTTGTACATTTTACATTTTTGCTGACTTGAATACCACAGAATGTGAGAAAGATATAAGAAATGTGTCTTTTGGGCCCCAGGTCTAAGAGTGTCTTAACAAATACATACACTTTAATTAGTTAAGATTTTCTCTCACTTTCTCAGTGCTAACATTTTTCTATTTGTAATCTGCTCTGAAGATCTATGACATGAGGATTTTTGCAAGTATGCTGAGATAGGATGTCAGATATTTCTGCTGCCTGGATGGCAAGGGAGCGATTGCTGAGGTGCAAACAGACTGCGTGCCTTGGGTCATGGCTGTGTGTGTTCTGATGTCAGATTGCACTAGTCACAAAGTGTGTGACTTTGAGCAAGTTGCTTAAATACTCTGTGCCTCAATTTCCTCATCCATGAAATGGGATGATAATATCTACTTTTTAGATTTAGAGTGAAGATTGATTCATATATATTAATTTGATATGTATAAGATTAGTTGATATGTAGCAACTAATTTATATATATATATATAGCTTTAAACAGAGTCTTATAAAAAACACTAGTAAATTATCTACTGTAATTGTTGTTGATTCAGTCTAAGTTCAGATCTTTGATAGTGATGGATATGAGTGAGTAAAATGCTGGCGATGTGAAAAGATAATCAGTCCTTTGCCAATTTCCCCAGGCACTCTTTCTTTCATGACTATTGTCTCATAATAAATTTCTCATGAACGGCTTGTGATGAGCTATTGTTCCTTAAGATTTGAGTGTTTACAACTGATTTACTATATACTGATACATGCATGATGGCATGGCTGGATATAAAATTTTAGCAATGCATTCCTTCCTTGAGTTCTTTGAAATGCTTGTCTTCTGTTTTCTTTCTTTGTAAGTTACTCTTAGGATAATACCAACGTGACATTCTATCTATTCTAAATGACTTCATAGATGTCTTGAAGCTCATACAATTTTAATTTTTGCTACATATTTTAAAATCCAATAATTTAATTAAGATCAGTCTTGTAATTAAGCCTCTGGGTGAATTTTTTCCAAGTGCATATTATGCCCTTTAACCTTTTTTATTCTGATCTTTACCTCCTACGAATTATTTTAGGTTGTAAGTATAAAACAATTCCCGCACTCTAAAAGTTCCCTTGGGATCCTTTGCAGTAAATTTCTCCCCCCTTTCCCAGACATAGGAAACTATTGTGACTACATTTCTGCTTTTTCTAGAATTTTATATAAATAGAATTATAAAATATGTGGTATTTGACTTTAATTTAACATAAATGTTTTTGAGATTCATTCATTGTAGATAATAAGAGTGAAACAAAATGGACAAGACAATTTCAAGTGCTCTAAAAGGTTATAAAGAAAATGAAACAGTTGAAAACTAGAGAACAGTTTTCTTGCTATAGAAAATATGGGGGTTACTTTACATTGGAGATCAAAAGATTATCAGTGCTAATCAGGAAAAGCTGTATCTTTCATTGTTTGCTCAACGTTACAATGTCATGGGGAGGAGCAAAATTCTATCCAAACCATTTTTATCTAGCAATGTTTTCATAAGATGTTTTGAAATTTAGGATGTGTTTTTCTAGTCCATTTTATTTTTAATCCTGAATAAATCTGTGTAGTAGATCTGTTTTTCTTATTACAAATATTGCTGTGAAGGTTTTGTGCTTAATGCTTTTGTGTATTTTATATTATATTATTAGGATGGCTTCCCAGAAATGACACATTCCAATCAAAGGGTATGGATTATAATTTATCAATAACTTACTATATGCCAGGATTGGAGCTAATTATATTTTTACATGATTTATTTTAATTTATATAACTATTTTGAATTAAGTTCTATTACAACCTCTATTACAAAAGAAGAATATAAGGATTGGGGAGGTTTATTTGTTCAAGATCATACACCTAGCAGTCAACAGCTGAAGTCATGTCTGACTTTATAGCACTAGTTCTTAATCAGTTCAATACATACAGTGCTACTGTCCGGGACATCAACTGGAAGAAAGATGAGCTTATTTTCTTTTTTCCAATTGTGTTCCTAAAATATGTTTTGATATATATTACATATCCATGGAATCCTAAGTTTTGGTTAAAGTACTTTTAAAACTCCACAGCATTTGGATATCTATCAATCCCTCCACCAGTCACACTAGTTGAACTTAAATTAGTTAACACATATCAACATTAAATAAAATACTCTTGAATTTGGAAATAATACATGCACAAGACTAACTAATTTATGGTCTTAGAAATCAGAATTATGGTTACTTTAGGGCATTGGTGACAGTGAAAGGGCACAGAGGCAGTTTTTGGAGTGATGGTAAGGTTTTTTTTCTTGACTGAATAACATGGGTGCATTTTAGTTGAAATTCTTCATGCTGTATAGTTGTGATTCATGCATTTTTCAATATGTATGTTATGCTGCAATTAAAAATTTTCTTAAAAATTAATATATGCACAGCTGTGTAATAAGTTCTTGCACATATTTAGCTTCTGGAAACAGCAGTTAATGCTGAAATGATTGAGCTACACTTTTAATTTTGGAAATGCTAATCTTTCTCTCAACCTATTGGAGCAGAACTAGTCATTACCTTGTCCTAACTCCCCAACATTTGTTTCTGTAAATGGAATTGATGTTTTCTTTTAAAGTTCCTGTGAATTCTGGTAATCAGACCTGTGCTTGAGGCCTGTGTCCAGGGTCTGGCACGTATCGGAGGAAACAAATTGAGAGGAAGAATGCCAGGGGTCTTAGACCAAACTATGGTTCACATTTTTTGTTTTCATGAGTTAATGCTGACTTTTTCCCAACTGATGGTTAAATTTTGGAATTTACATTTTGAAAAAGAAGCCTCCAACTAGTAAGCAGCTATTAGTTACCAGGATAGGAGGCAATACTAATAGTCATCCAGCTGTTAACTACGTTGGTGTGCAGAAAGCAAACACACATGTGTATCATTACATGGGACGTTCAACAGACAGAGCAATGGTCATCTATTCCAATGTATATATTAAACACCTTGGATACTGAGAGAAAAAGCATCTACCTAAATTAATTAATGAAGTGAATTCTGGACCAGCAACCCAGCTATTTTCTCTTAAGAACAGAAAATTAAGCTTTGCTTTCCCAGAGCTCATATTCTCATGGTGTGAAACCACCAGATTGCTCACAAAACCCAAATGACAGAATGATAACCATGCTTTCACCTACCATATTTATTAGTTTGAATATTTACATTTGATCGTTCAATTGCCCTCAAGCATAGTCTATGCCATTCTAATCAGATAGGTATTTGATGAGCAGACTGAAGTTTGGCTCTAGGTATAAAGCCTGGCTCGTTAACATGTTTTCAGAGTATTAATGGGGGTCACAGTATTCTGGTGTTAAAGATGATGTAAAGGAAAGGTGTAAAATACAAAGACATAAAAGAAGAAAGTGTAAAAGAAAAAAACATTTTAATGTACAGGAAGTTAGCAGCCTGTCACTCTATTCACCTCACCTTTGTAGCACTGCTTTGGTCCTGTTACTTCTCAGTGTATAACAATGCCTGATTTGTCAGCTGTGCTTTATGTGGGTAATTCAATTATGACCGATTTCCTCATTTAAGCTTGGATGCAATGGGTGCAATAGGCATGACCTAATAGGTATAAGTTAGGATATAGTAAGAGGGACACTGTTACTTATGAATGGATTAATATGCCCATGGAACTTCACCCAGCCAAAGCAAAAACACAGCTTTATATGTACCATCATTGAAAATTCCCCAAGGTGAACAAAATATGAGAGTTATGAGTTCGTTTGTATTATGTACAAGAATGAAATACACCCTTTATTCTCATAATAATACAAATATATAACAAAGCATCCAGAAATGCATTTTTCAATCTTTGAATCATGAATATATATCATATTATTATTAATATCATGATTTTTAAGTAATTCCTAGAGCAGGGAATGAAAAGTAACACAAAATCAGAATTCATTGCTATTAATTTCAAAACTTTGGCAAATAAAAGAATGACTCAAATCACTGTCTTCAGCAAATACATTATTTGTCTTCTTTTACGGTTTTGATATTCTCTGTACATTTCTCAACAATTTAATATTATGATTAAATATGATCTATTCCCTGTACTCTACAGAAGATTGTATAGCAATCACAATTATTTCTAATATAAAATGTGCCAATATGCTTTTGGTTTTTGAGTCCTGAATAACAATCATATCTTTGTAGGAGAAAAATAAGTAGTGTTAAAATAAAATACTAAGTACGCATTTTGACACAACATATTTCACGTTTTTACATTAAATTTTCACTCAGACTTGAACTCTATAGCTAAAGAAAAGTAGAAAGCAGAGGCATACAGATGATCTAAATTTTCCAAAAGAATTCATGCACCAACAATGAATGCTCTGAATAAAGAAATTTGATTTATTCTTTATCTGGGATTATTTGGATTTTGTTTTGGCATATTGTTAAGCAGGGTAGGTATGAATTAGGCAAATATCTATTTCATCATTTGGATAGTTAAGACCTGAATTGGACGATATAATTAATATGTTGTACATCAGGTCAACCAATATTTGTGAAGCAGAACCAATACTAGTGAAGTAGTATACCATTTTGGCTAAATTCTCTGTGTCAGCAATTAATTTGTCCTTGTGGAAATGTGCTCACTAATTTCAGAGGCCAAGATATTAAATATTTATTGAAGACATCACTCCTGCCTCCAATGCCCTATAAATTTTGTTTGTGTAAAAACTTCCAGTGGTGCCTAAATGACCTAGCAATTCTCTATCATGCCAAAAATTTAATTTCCACTGAGTAAACACTAACTGTCAGTACTGGAAGAATTATCTACACACAATGAAATTTGATATCATGAATTCTCAGAATTGTGGTATCCCAGGAGATACTCTGACAGTAAATTCAAAAACACCTGTTAATTATAAATAACAATGCATCATATAATTGGTTATGAATTTTGAATAAGAATTTCTCTTTGAATACACTGGTGTTTGTTACTGGTCAAGTGTATAATAAACAGTAGGAGAATTGAATTATTTCACAGAATGTTTACAAGGAATCTAAATGTATTATCATATAGCCATATATCAATAGTCGTGAAAAGTCACATTTGTATCCATTTAAATAACTATTGTTCTTTTAACTTGTGAATTTTATGTCTCAGTTTCTGCATTTGTAGAAAAATCATTTGACCAGAAGATTCAAAATATATTTCCTATTAGACCTCCTAAAGTCATGCCACAAAGATATTTCCTTCTTGATTATTTGTATGCTGTCATTGATGCATTAACATGACAATCTTATCTTAGAATTTTTATTTATTGAGTAGGGAAATAAATGTATGGCAAGTTACCAAATAAACGACATTTTCAAACTTTGAAAGCCTGCCAAACTTGCTCTTAATTCAAACTGTATTCAGAATGTGTGGGACACTAGTATTATATTTAGAAGATAAGAAAATGACCTCTTTCTTGGTTTGTTTCATACCCTGTAAATCTGAGAAAGGTTGGAACATCATTTTCTAATAAATAAGACGTTCTTATGTAAGTTTCCCAGAGTCATGGATCACACACACACACACACACACACACACACACACACATAGTCCAATAATGACCATAATAGGAACGGGAATGTTGCAAAAAATAGAGTTTGTCCCAACGTTCTTGTGGACAAACTTTCTGATCTCAAAGAAAGCATCATTATATGTTATGTTTCTCGTACACATATAGTGATAATATACTCTTTGAGGTTGCAGATTTCATTTGCCAAATGTCCTCATTAGGTTCTTTCAGAAATTACTATTTTTATGAAAAATTCATATTATACCTCTAAACTCATTAGAAACCTTCTATGTAGGAGTGTAATCAGGCAAAACTTGCAAGTGTAAGAAAACAATCAAGACTGAGTTGAGATATGACGTCGTGGTGGGATAAGCCGTAATGGAATATAATCTTTGAACACCTCAGGTGTTTCATTTTATTTCTAATTTTTACATTACTTCTTTCTTATGTGAGTCACATACATCTCAGTGTTACTGTGATTATTTTTCTTTTTGGTCATAGTTCAGACTAAAAGTATTTCATTTAACCTCATAATATCATGGTTCCATATTTTACACTATGGACGTTGTGACCCCAATTAATTATATGATGGAAGAGTTTTAAAGTATTTGTTAAAAAAAAGTATTTGTTCAAGTAACAGGTAAATATTTTTAAAATGAATAACTCAGAAAAATTATCAGTGTAACTTTGTGAGGCTTGAAAGTGTTACACTTTGCATAAAATTTAGTGTTAATTTTATGGTGGTGGAAGGTATAATTCATACTACAATGTGTTCTGAGGTGAGTAGGAAAGGAGAAGGTAAAAATAGTTAAGTAGAGACAGCTTTTTCATAAAGTTTTTATCTGAATAAGGAGAAAAAAGTAGGGTACTAACCAGGGTAGAATATGGGGACGTATCCATTGAATTCTTGCAAAGATCTCGCTCCCTTCCTCAGACATTTTTCCATCTTCATGTTTAAATGAGGTAATTTATGGTAAGCATATCTATGTAAAACATTGCGAGGACTCAATAAAGATTAGTTCAGTGGTTCACACAGTTTATCTGAGAGGCTTTGGCTGTCCATGAGATTTTTTCTAGGGGGTCTGTGAAGTCAAAATAATACTCATAAAACCACAAGAACATTATTTGCCATTTTCACTCTCATTCTTATATGAATGAATCTGCAATGAGTTTTTCACAGTCTATTTGAGGTGTGAAATTGCAGCAGGTTGAATGTAGAAGCAGATACAAGGATGTGGAGTACAGCATAGGAAATAGAGTCAATGGAATTGTAACAGCTATATACGATGTCAGAGGGTAGTAAATTGGGGGAGAGGGGTTATCACTTTGTGAGGGGTATAAATATCTAACTATTGCATTGTTTTGTACACCTGAAACTAATAAAAAAGGAAAAATAATCTAGCTCTATGCTGTTTAGCTAGACAATAAGAAGACTTGAAAAATGGAAAACAGAACCACTCTTCTCTTTAAATATTTTGTTTTGGAAAATGTAGTGCTTTACATAAAGGAGAAATTAGTTTATTATTGTTATTTTAGATAAAGTTATGACTAATTTTAGTATTCTCTCTTTTAATTTCTCATATGGTAAATATTATGAAACAAAATAAAATGGCTTTGGGATTCTCCATAGTTTTTATGAGTGTAAGGAGGTATAAATCCCAAAAGCTTTGAGATCTAATTAGTTGGTACTATAATTATTACTTTATATAATTAAGTGTTATCTAAAATTCAACATCTGTTTTTTAGTAGATTAATATGCAAAGGAAAATTTGAAGCCAGACTTCAAACCTAAAATAACAATTTTTTAACATATTATACCTTATTAAACCTTATATTATTTATTTATATTTCATATCTACTGGATGAAATAGAAAATAGGTGATGCTGTACATAATTGGTGAAAGCTAAAGACTGTTCAAAATATTCTGGTATAGAGTGCACTGCTATAGTGTGTAAACAGATTATTAGTGTAATTTTTTATTCATTGATTGTAGAGCTGTGAATAGATATTGTTAGGTGAAAAAAATGTCACTTGAACTACAATGACTAATTCAAGTTCAATAATTTCCTGTAATGCATGTTTGAAATTGTTTCTTAAAGCACTATAAAGTCTAACTTTATAGAATCAACTTGTCAAGGAATACAAATTTGTGATTATGATGAAAATGTGTCATATCTCTACAAAAATGTGCTTCTAAATGTCTTCATTTTAAAGTTGGAAGATTTTAGTTTTGTTTTTCTTTATTCATTTAAAAAATGCATTATCCCTTCATTTTTCACATGGACCCCAATTCTGTGTAGTTTTTGTTTGAAGACTAATTTTTTAATTGTAAGAAAAATAATTTTAATTTTTAAGGCAATGTTAAAACATATATCAGAAAATGCAGCATCAAAACAAATACATGCAAAATCTATACTTTTTCTAATAGTACACTGTTCTAATTATTGTAGCTTTATAATATGTCTTAAAGTCAGGTAGTGTCACTCCTCTGACTGTTCTCATTATTTTGCTGGCTAGTTTGATTCTTTTGCTTTTTAGTATAAGCTAGAATCAGTTTGTTGAAATCTACAAAATAACTTACTGAGATCCTGATAGGGATGTGTCGAATCTGTACATCAGGTTGAGAAAGCTGATATCTTAACAATATGGAGTCTTTTTATCTATGAACACAAAATATATCTTCATTTATTTCTATCTACATTGATTTTATCAGACTTTTCTAATCTCATAAATATTGTATATATTTGGTTATTTTTATACCTAAGTATTTCTTTTTTGGTGCTAATGTAAATAATTGTGTTTTAAATATTGAACTCCAATTGTTACTGCTGCATGGAAAAGTTACTTTTGTATATTAATCTTGTATCCTGCAACCCTACTATAATTGGCTATTAGTTCCCATGGTTTTATTTTTTGTTGTTGTTGAGTCTTTGGAATTTTTCTGTGTAGGCAATCATGTCATTTGTGAACAAAGTTACTAACTTTTCTCCCACTCTATATACATTTTATTTCCTTTTTTGTCTTATTGCATTAGCTAGTACAATATTGAAAAGGAGTGGTCAGAGGAGACATCCTTGCCTTGGAACTAATATTAGGGGGAAAGAATCTAGTTTTTCATCATTAAGTATAATGTTAGCTGTAAGTTTTATATAGATTTTTTTTTTGTCAAATTGAGGAAGTTTCCTTCTATTAGATTAAAATGTAAAAGTCTACCTTTTTAGTTTATGTGTATCATGCTAATGAATGCAGACCTTACATCTCATCTCAATAGAGATATCTTCAATGGAATAATTTTTGGTTACTCTTGTTCTTGTTTTGTTATTTGTTTCCTTCTGTTTTATTTTTTGTTGTTGTTGTTTGTTTGTTTGTTTGTTTTTTACATCTAGCATCAAATTATCCAAAATAATTCTGTATATTAATGCATAGTCAAGAAAAATAAAGGAGACATTAATGGCACCCCCAACTCTGAAGGACATTGGTCATTTGTTCCTTAATCAAGATCTTTTTACTATGTTTGGTTATTTTCCAATTTTAGGGGTCTTAGTCAGTGAAAGAGACCACTCCCATTGTAGAAATTTTAAAAATCCGGATAGTTACTTTCTTTAATTGTCTTAGAACTGGGATGTTGGAAACATATCAGGCTCAGCCAACCAATGAGCACACCTTATACTTCTAAGTCAGAGCTATTATAACAAAGTAGCATGTGTAATGGAAAATTTACTCAGGTAGTGAAAACTAATTCTTTTGGTCAATTTTCCCTTGAGGAAGCTCTCTTTGTCAATGAAACAAGAATTCCCAAGTAATTGGAATTTTCATGCTGATGTTCTCCAGGTACCTGGTAGGAAATGTACATACCTTAGGATGCATTATGAAAATAAGCATAAAACCTGCCCCACAGTTATTACGAACATCTTTCTTACAATAGATACTATTAGTATAACAATTAGAAATAGAAAAAAAATGTGGCTCAGTTATATATGAGTTTTCGTATTAAAAGTTATTATTCTAAAAAGTAAATCTTTCTTGTTTTATAGATACAGAAAAACAGTATTTCTATAAAGAATACATCTGGTTTTTTTTTCTTTGTTTGTTTGTTTTTCACTTGCCATCTCCACTTGGGTATCAAACTTAACATGACCAAAATAAAACAAATATGTTTCTTCCCTGGATGCTCTCATCCACATGATTACTCAAACCAAAATATAACTGACATCTTGATACCTGGTGTTTCCTTTTTCTGACTTCCCAAATTTAATGCATCAAAAAGTACTGTCCAGTCTACCTCTGAAATACATTAGTACAAACCATCAAGTCTGCCTTGGCAATTTCAATAGTGTCCTAACTGCGATCTTTGCTTCCACTCTTGATCCATTTTGTAAAACATAAATTTGGTCATCCCTTTTCTTCTACTTAAAATCTTCCAGTTGTAGCCAATAAAGGCAAACTCATACTGTAGTCTGTTGGACCTCCCATTAGCCGTTGCATCCTGCTTTAATTTCATTTCCCACTAATTGCACCTCCATCTTTTTGACCACACTCCAGCCACTGTAGTGTTCTTTATGTTACTTGTACTTGATTCATGATCTTAATGCTTGTTGTTATTTTTGTTGGGAATATTCTGTTCTCAGCTGTCCACTTTGCATTCTACTTCTTTTCCTTTATGTCTCCACTTAAATGCTCCTTCTTCAGAGAGGTTTTCCCAGTCTTTCTGAATTTAAAATTGTTTGCTATTTTTAAAAAGTAGTTTGAAGTAAATAAAAGTCACTATTATGTTTAAATGGTTGGGGCCATTGGTCTTTTGAACAAAAACTATAAGCAGCTTGAATGAAATGTGGACTATTAGAATGTTGATTTCATCTTGACCATGGTAACCTTAGTTATTGAGTTTTCAACTCCATGCTTTATCAGTTTCACAAATATGAAGAGGAAGTTTAGAACTAATAAAAATAATTTGTTTTAATGAGTAATAATTTTACTAAAGATCTTTAGATGACCTTGAGAATTTTATTAACTCTTTACGTTTGTCCACAGTCAGAAACAGGAACGTACACCTGCGTGCACGCGTGCACACACGCAAATGAAGTGGAATGCAAAGAAAGTTTAAATACAGTCAGCAGGCTTTTTTTAATTAAATGAGCACACATATTAATATAGCATAACAATAGTTTTATTGTCTTTTTATTATATATTTCAGTTAGTCTTTGACATACCTTGTTCAAATCAATTGGTGATTCTATTCTAAACAAAATATTATATGGCCCAGGATATAGGAAAGAAGAAGAGGGAAGAGGTAGAAGAAAGATTTTAGTTATAATAAAGAAATGAGTAAGACCTCTCAATTTTTAACTTATAAGTAAGCTTCGGTTAGAGCATTATCTATTATTACTAATATGCTTGCATTTGACCTTAGAGATTTTGACACTAATTTCTAACTTTGTGCTCATTATTTCAAAACAACAGAACAAAAATTTTCAGTTGGCTTACATTTTTTATATGTGTGAAAAGATTATAATATTTTTAAATTTTCTTTTGTAATCCTTCACACTATTTCATCTCCTTTACAACTCTGACAATCCTATAATCTAATAGAAAGTGGTTTGTGTGTTATCAAACTAGACATTGACATTATACTGAATAATTCCTTAGTTGTCCTTTTGATCAAGCACAAAATTTAAATGTTTATGATTAAAATTGAAGCAAACTATATTTTTGTTTTTAGCAGTGATTCATTCATTCTTCCAGCAAACCCTGAATGACCATCATATCATGACCTGGGCTAGATGAATTGATAAGAGCTAAGAAAATTGACATTCTGTCTTGGCTAGTTCAGCCTGGGGCTGTTTTTATATAGGATACATAAAACCACTGCTTAGTGATTTAATGAGGCAGAACCTGAATTACTATCTAGATGTAAAGACCTGCCTTCACAGTTGACTAGAAGGCCATTTGGAGGTCAATCTAACTATTTTGGTTATATTAATGAACAACTTAGATACAATTCATTGCTTAGCCACTGCATGTTATCACAAAAATTAAAATTAAAAATCTCAAAGGGTGACTCAAAAGTTATATGGTAGCTTTTCAGGGAAATACTTGATTTCATGGCAGTCTTGGTGCATTGCTACCACTTTTGCCTTTTAAAATGCATATTTACCCTTTTCTGTACTCCAAAATCCTTAAAACTAAAATAAAGTGTATTCTTATAAATTTATTTATGTGAATTTTTAAGATAATATTTATAGTAAACTCTTTACTAAGGTTTTCCTTACGTCAATCACAACAAAAGAATATAATTCCAGACAACTTTTTCAAACAAAAGACAAAATAGTGTTCTGATAGTTTGATAAATATATTCACATGTTTCAAAGACTTCTGTGTCTTTTTTTTTTCAGTGTTGGAATTCTTGTCATGTTATTATTAAAGTTTATTGAGGTGACAATTGTTAGTAAGGTTACATAGGTTTCAGATGTACAATTCTGTAATACATCCTCTATATATCGCATTGTGTGTTCACCAACCAGAGTCAGTTCTCCTGCCATCACCATATATTTCATCCCTTTTACCCTCATCTACTACCCTCTCCCACCCTACCCTCTGGTAACCACTAAACTATTGTCTGTGTCTATGAGTTTTTGTTTCTTAATTTGTTTGTTTTGTTCTTTTGTTATTTTTGGTTTTATATCCCACACATCAGTGAAATCATATGGTTCTCTACTTTTTCTGACTTATTTCACTTAGCATAATAATCTCAAGATCCATCCATGTTGTGTAAATGGCATTATTTCATCTTTTCTTATGGCAGAATAGAATTCCATTGTGTATATATAACACATCTTCTTTATCCCATCATATATTGAAGGATGCTTTGGTTGTTTCCATGTCTTGGCCACCATAAATAAAGCTGCAAATTTTAATCAGATAAATTGTAACTAAAAGTGATATCTAGATGTCCTCCATTCTTTAACAATGTAGAGATATAATTTTTAAAAATTGTTATGTGTTAGTAGATAATTCAAGGAAGAATGGATAACATGACTGGAAATGAATTAGAGAAATTTAGGCTTAGCAGAATCAGCTAAGTAGGTGGACTATATAAATTCTCAGTTTTTTTTCCAAAACTGATATTCTGTGTATCTAATCATTCAAAGATATGTATATTTATATAATTTTTATATGCTTTAGAAATATGTGTATATACATATATTTAAACATATATATGTATATATTTAAACATATATATATATTTCTAAAGCATATAAAAAGTATATAAACCTTACCAAAAATTCAAATAATCAAAATATCTTATTAAAGTCTTAGAATCCTAAACATGAAGGAGACATTCTTGTGAAGAGCCAAAGCCAACACTTACATAATTTGAGAGAAGTGACAATAATATTGTGTCAAAATTTTTACAAATATATAGTATATAATATGAATATTAGAACATTTTTTTCTTTTAATGATTCCATTATAGTCACAAGCTTGACATCTATGGTAAATTGATAACATAGCTAAATACAAATATTTGAAATAATTAAATTACATAAGTGTGGTAAGTTTTAAAATATCAACTCTAAGTAATCCTGCATGTCCCATGTATTTGCATCTGAACCCCCAAATTGTACAACTCAATCTGTCCTTATCTTCACTGGGTCTCAGTGTATTCCTCAGCTACCCTAGGTGTGAGCAGAAGCTGCTGTGCCTTTTTGCAGACTCCTATTTTCAAGAGCAACAATGTTGAATTCAGACATTCCATGGAGCTGGGAGGCAATACTGGGTTTTGCTTGGTGTAGGTAAAAATGAAATTACTGACCATAGCTGAGTAAGCCACTTGATCCCCTGAGACTTGGGCTAGCACTAAAGGTATTTTGATATCCTTACATGAGACCAGCAGGCAGTTTCTGTAGCCAAGTTTCCTCCCAGGAAAAGGTCTAGAACTGAAAGACTCCGTCTTCCAACATGCTCTCGGTGATGCAGCTAGAACCAAGGTGGGGTTTATAACATTGTTTTTCATCAAAGGTATTGACAGCTGTTAATTAATCCAAGGGTTGTAATAATTCTTACATCAAGTAGGAATTTAGTGTTTAATTTTTTTTATGTAGATATTTCAAGAGTCCTATGCCAGTCAATCTTATATAATAACCTAAAAACTACTAACAGTAGTATCTCTAAAGAGTGACATGTGTTTGCAAAAGAGAGAAAGGGGTTAAGTTTTTACTCTATGTATTGTTTTACATGGTAATTTTTTATTTTAAAATGCAAGATTGAGTACTCTAAAGGATTTTGAGTAATAGAAATGCCAGGCATTGAACTTTTTGAAGTTTAGATATCTTTTCCCATTTTTTATTTTAATTTCTGATCTTTTCAGTTGTACGCATACAACAGTCTCTCATCTTCTGTCTTTGGTGGGTATTACCTTCTGTCTGTGAAATCAATATAATCCAGTAATAACAGTGGAATATTTAACATGGTTCCTTTTTCCTCGCAGATTATAATCTAACTGCTATATCCATCACAATTTCCTTGAATTAAAATAATGAATTATATGTAAAAAATTAATGTGTGATGACAAACATGTACACATATATGTGACATTAAATGGCTTAAGAGCAATTACAGTGTTGAAAAGCAAAAATGATGGACAGAAATCACTATCAGATAATGCAAGGTGAGGAACTGGAGGCTGAAAAGTCCTTTCTTCCTTGATAGCTCTTCATCTATTGGCTGGACAATAACAGAATATGTATCTTTCTAAGTTAAATATTTGTAGTTGATAAGGGGAGAGAGAGTGGCTTGTGCCTAGAGTTTTGCACAACATTTGAAAGTTGAAGCAACATTTGAAAGTTGACGCCCTCAATTTCATCTTTTTAGAACGAAAACTAGAAGGAACTTGGGCCCTTTGCCGGGGTGTGCTTTACTGTGGTCATTGATCAGGGATGGAATTGCCCACAAATAATTAATAGTATTTTTTAAAGAAAGGACATATGGGACAGCACTGAAGATTCAGAAGCAGACTAGGAGAATGAAACCACAGGTTCTGGAACCAAGTCTGCCATTCACTAGCTATGTGGTGTTGGGCTATCTCAAGCCTCAGTTTCCCCATCTATAGAAGAAGGTGCTTGGTACCTATGTTCTGTAAGAACTTCCCACTCTGAGCTTATGTTATGACATAGATGTGTATCCTTTTAGTGACTTGTGATCATCTTTGGGTTGCTACCTGCCCCACTATCAGGACTAAATTGAAATATTTGTTTTCTGATCTTCCCTTTACTCAGTTCTGCACTTGTTTCCTCCATTTTAGTAGCTACACTCACACTCTAGCACCATTGCTTTTTGCCTACTGGGAGAACAACACACAACAAGGAATTATTGGACAAACGAGTCACCCTTCCCATGTGCATTGATTGTTCCAAAGAAGATCAGGCAGAAAGGCAGAGCATAACACCAAGAAGTGAGTTTTCAATGCAAGGAATTTAGGCATCAGTGATAGAAGGCAAGATGTTTTTGAGAGGGAATCTCCTGAAAGAGCAGTCCACTACCGTAAGTCCCTTTGTCTCTGTTTCTTCTATCTTCTATTTCAGAGGCTGAATCACAATGCCCTCCATTGGTTTTGCAGTGACCAATACTTATATAGTCATAATAATATAAAACTTTTTTTTTAATCTGTTAAGATTTGGAGGTTGATTATTAATGCAGCAAATCCTGATCTGCTCTGACTGATCCAGCAAACCAAATTCTGTGGGGTTCTACTAATTTTAAATAGTCAATGTGAATACTTTTAGGAGAGAAGGTAAAAGATTCTTGTCCTTTAGGAAATAATCTCTTATGATTTTGATAGAGTGAGAGTAGGCAAATGTTGATATATATCTCAATGCCTAATAGCAGAACCAAAACATAGGCAACACATTGATGAATTACTACTAAATCAGTAATTTAATGTTAAATAATTCCTTATATACTATTGGTAAGATTATATTACTTACTCTTTTTCCTGCCATCTAATAGCATTGGAATTTGTAAATAAATAATTAAAATGGACTTTTCAGACGAAACTGTCAAACATATAGTCACTGGCCTCTAATGATCAGAACGTTAAGAATTAGTTCAGAAGCAATAATTGTGAAAGAAAAAAATCAAAGAAGGTGATCTATACACCTAGATAACTTATAATTACTAAAGTTAATAAAATAGTAAACTTTGTAGAATTCATCATTTTCAAGTTTATTGTATAAAGGTTTTACTGAAGTTTTATTTTGAAGACTGTTGAATTTATTAATCTGTATACTTTTTAAAACAAAACACCCCACAAAACACTGTGCTAACTTGAGGACTATTCTCCACATGTTTCAAAGGTTTTGAATTTAAGTAAGAAAATTTATTGAAAAAAATATTCTCTTCTATTTGGGTTGAAATGTGAAATAATTATCTGTAAAACCAACTAAATCCAAAAGAATAGACTCAGTTTAAAGCTTCCTTTATTTAAAACTGTCGACATTTTAAGCTTTTGTTGATGGTTATTTTCCAACAGTCCATTAGTATCCTAGAGAAGAATTGAAATGGATTTTATGACTTAGGACTATGTTTCAGAAATGGACTATTTAATGGAGAAATAAGCTGTTTAAGATTACTGCATGAACTAGGTACTGTTTGTTCTCAAGATTACTGAATTAAAAGTTTTTGTTCAGAGATAGACTTTGATATTCACAAGAAGGCATTCTTTTTCTGTTTGCATGCCAGTCAAATTATATAGTTTTATTCAAATGGAAAGATAGACCAGAAAACTCTGATAGATTATTTATTTCTCCTCTTTTACATACCACAAAACTAATATTCATCCATTGGTGCATTCATTTGTTCTTTCATTTACTCATTCAAAAAGCAAGTATTGACTGACTATGTGCTAAACGGCAAATGATATAGATATACTAGGTACAAGTAACACAGAAATAAAAAAAAATACAATTTTTACCCTAAAAGAACTCACTCTCTGGTAAGTCTGAATATCAAACAGCAAATATCAAAGTTGGTGAGAGCATGGACTCTGGAGTCATATGGACATGAATGGGTTCAAATCCCTCTTTAATTGGTCAATTACTAATTTTATGACTTTTGGGAAAAATTTCCTTGTCAATGAAATGCAAGTTGCTTGAATTAAATTAGAATATATATATATATATATATATATATATATATATATATATATATATGAATTATTATCCACTTGAATATGATATGATAGTTATAGTGATATAGTTTTTAAATAGTGAGAATTGTTATAAAAGAAGGCTGATGAGGGGCACTTTGTTCAGCCTGAAGCTGTGAGAAAGGATTGGCAAGGGTGCATGAAGAAACCAATAGTTGGATCAAAGCTTGAGGCACAAGGGCAATTGAGATAGCTAAGCTACAGAGAGAAGTCAGGGGGTTGGACGTGTGTGCAAAGGTGCAGACAAGGGGCCCTGTGCGCTGTTTATGAGCTGAAAGTGTTTAGTACAGTATGTGTTCTTGGGAAATTAGTGGGAGACGTGACTGGAAAATGGAATTCATTCTGACTGATTCATTATTTCTCTGAAGATGGTAACCGTTCAACTAACATTAATGAAATAATCGGATGTGCAGCCTTTGCTTCATATGACTGAGTCAAGGCTTGTTAGTGGTTCAGAGGTGTGGAAATGAGAACACAGTTACACTTCAATATCAGAGAATGTGTTCACACACAGTCTTTATATAAGTAAGTGAGCAATTAAGGGTACACTTTAGAAAATAATAGAGTTTATAATACAAGTAAAATATATAATATTTATTCAGCATATATGAGTATTTATTGAAGATTGCTCTGTGGTGGGTAATATGCTAGTCTTCAGTGATAACTGCAAACACTGTTTCCTTCTTTAAAGGAGTTACAGTCTGAGTGGGTGAAATAGATAAGAACAAACATTTCATGTTATGCATTCTCTAATAGATGTTTATGAAGGGAATTACTAGCATGGGGAAAGAGTGACTAAAATCTCTTAGGCAAGACCAGAGTCACGACAACCAGCAAGGAGATTATTGTAATGCTTCAAGTTAGATTATGGTGGCTTGAACCATGACAATGGCAGTGTCAAGAGAAACAAGAACAAATACAAGGTAATTCAAAGGTATATCTAATGACTCACAGCATGTGAGAGCAGGAGGAGGACCCCAGGATTAGTTGCAGGACTCTGATGTAGGCAACTAGCATTCAGTATTCAAAAGCAAAAAAGCTAATCAGAAGAATAAAGTATTTTAAATAATTTAAATTTTGCAGCCACTTGGTGTCATGCCCACCACTGACACCTCCTTTCTCATCATTCCATCTTGTCCTATTGGGGTTCACTTTGGAATGCCTGTTTGTAGGCATGGCCTTAACACTACACTTCCCACCAGAAGTAATAATATACTACATGATTTGAAGCTTTGCTCCTTAATTTTTCTTTGTGATCTATAAAATATTTTCTTACTGTGGGAGTCCATATTTGAAGTAGAACAAAATAACAGATTTATCTGTGAAAATGGTAAATCACATGTGGAAATCTACACAGATGCACACATGTGGAAATCTACTAGAAAGAAATCAAAGTACTTTGGAGTTGAAGGGTAGAATGTGAGAGATCTTAGAAGGCTTTCTCTCACAAATTCAGAAGTGCCCTCAAGTGGACATTCTCTACTGGAGATTTCAATGGCTCTGTCTGCCATCAGAGTTGCTCTGTTTCTACTCAACAGTCACATTATAGGGTGATTTCTTTTTTCATGTGGAAAATTTATCCCACTCAAAGGCAAATGGGCAATGACATCGCTTCTCAAATGGAAGTGTATAAGCTCAGTGTGAACAGATGTTGGAACAATTGTGGGAGAAATTTTTGCTCTATAGAAAACAACCTTGATGAGCATACATGGTCATATTGCTTTCAGGACTAATGCCCATCTGTTGGGCTGGCCGAGTGCCTGGTCACTCAATGGTCAGACGTTAGGACATATAATGCCTCAGTCAGCAAGTTCTGGTCCCTCTCCTGCTACAGCACTGCCCTCTGGATGTTAGATGCTCCTCTAACATGGATAAGCTGCAAATGATTGCATCAGATTTAAATCCCTCTTTTTACTACCTCATCCAAAAAAAAAAAAAAATTTACAGAAATTGTATGTATATTAAAGGCCAGAGTATATTAAGTATGTTATTGACTTGTATTTTTCTCTTTATTTGATTCCTTCCAAAGATGACAGCATCAACATAGCATGCCATAATCACATATATTACACATGATCACTGCATGCTGTTGCTTATTTGGTAATCATAAAGACAGTTTCCTTTCAGGTTTCCCTTCCACACAAAGAAAATCATATAAAATATAGTATAGAAGTATGAAAACATTTTTTTATTTTAATTTCTTTTAATTTTTATTTTCTTACCACTTTTTATTTTTTGTTTCCTTGTTCATCTATTTTTCTTTCTTCTTTTTCAGGTTTCTTTGACTCTCTGCTTTACTTTTTTCATAATGTTATGATTTCAGTTTATTTATTACCATCCATTATACTGAATTCAGCCATTCCTTGTAGGTCCCTGACCTTTTTCAGTTTCCTCTGAAGTCTGAAATCTCTCCAAATAGTGTATTCCTCTAATTATTTCCTTCTTTCTTAATTCAGTCTTCCACTTTGCCCCGTCACGGGTCCCTGGTCATCTTTCACAAGTTTGAATTCTTCACATTCTTGGTCATTTGGTGAACAGTTGCTTCTTAGTTGATCACATTCTACTAACTCCGAGAGGAACTGTAGTACATTATATAATAATTCTTTTCTTCTACTCTTTCAATTAGCTGCTTTCCATTTAACACTCAGCAGGGAGAATAGGGCTCAAAGGGAATATAACTCTAAACAAGTAAATTTCTCTGGTTGTAGAAATACATTAATGTCCTTTGCATAAATCTGTGCAGCTGAGAGGCTGGTCTATGTAAATCATTGTCATTTGGGGACTGAACAATCACAGGGACCTCAGACCAGAGATGTTCATGTTGAAGAGACTTATAACATACAAGATGCAGTGTGATTATAGGGTAGACTTACACTCATTGCTGTTCTTCCCTTCTTTCTAGCTCTGTGTCCTCTTTCTGTTCCAGCCCATGACTAAGATGGCAAAATCAAGGTGGGGGGGGGATATTCTGGGAGATAGTGAATGTACATATGAAACAAATACCTCACTTCTTTAGCTTGTCCAGGCAGCAGGTATTCAATTATCCTAGCCCCCTAGAAATGTATGTAGATTGTGTGATTGTGTTTTTTGTTGTTTTTCAATCAAAGAAGTAGAAAATATTTAATATATTGTATTTATTGATTGAGTAAATGTTTATTAAGTGACTATATTTGTGACAGGTAGTGTCCTAGGCACTGGGAAAGGATGAATAAAATGTTAGAGTATGACAACTATGTTTGCAAATCTGTTGCAACAATGTTGCTAAATTTTTTGATATCAGAGGGATTAATCATCATGAATTTATACCAACTGGACAAACAGTTAACCAAGTTTACTATTTGGAAGTGCTGAAAAGGCTGCATGAAAAAGTTAGACAACCTCAACTTTTTGCCAACAATTCATGGCTCTTGTATCACGACAATGCACCAGCTTACATGGCACTGTCTGTGAGGTGGTTTTTAGCCAGTAAACAAATAACGTATTGGAACACCCTCCGTAATTACCTAATCTGGCCTCCAATGACTTCTTTCTTTACCTGAAAATAAAGGAAATATTGAAAGGAAAACATTTTGATGAAATTCAGGACATTGAGGGTAATACAATGACAGCTCTGATGGCCATTCCAGAAAAAGAGTTCCAAAATTGCTTTGAAGGGTGGACTGGGCACCGGCATAGATGCATAGCTTCCCAAGGGGAGTACTTTGAAGGTGACCATAGTGATATTCAGCAATGAAGTATGTATCACTTTTTCTAAGATGAGTTTGTGAACTTAATTGTCAGACCTTGTAAGAAATATGCAATAAATGTAAAATTATGTTATTTTAGTAATTGGTGCTATGGATTTATTGGTCTTTGGTAAATCCTAAAAGTTGTAGTTGTAAAAGCTATTTTCATATTATTTATAATTGTAAAGTAGTGTAAAATGTAATATGTAATCTCTGTAGAGATGTAATGATTTAAATTACATCACTATAGCCTTCAAACATAGTAAAATGTTCAAAATAGTATTTTTAAAATTTATGACCCTCATGGCAAATAGACATATGAAAAAATGCTCAACATCACTAATCATCAGAGAAATGCAAATCAAAACCACAATGAGATATCACCTTACCCCAGTCAGAATGGCTATCATCAACAAGACAAATAGTAACAAATGTTGGAGAGGCTGTGGAGAAAAAGGAACTCTCATACACTGTTGGTGGGAATGCAGACTGGTGCAGCCGTTATGGAAGGCAGTGTGGAGGTTCCTCAAAAAATTACGAATAGAATTGCCATATGACCCAGCAATCCCTCTCCTGGGTGTCTACCCAAAAAATCTGAAAACATTTAGAGATAAAGACACGTGTGCTCCAATGTTCATTGCAGCTTTGTTTACAGTGGCCAAGACATGGAAACAACCAAAATGTCCTTTGATAGATGAATGGATAAAGAAGTTGTGGTATATATACACAATGGAATACTATTCGGGGGTAAGAAAAGATGATATAGGAACATTTGTGACAACATGGATGGATCTTGAGAAAGTAATGCTGAGCGAAATAAGTCAGGCAGAAAAAGCAGAGAACCATGTGATTTCACTGATATGTGGTATATAAACCAAAAACAACAAAAGAACAAGACAAACAAATGAGAAACAGAAACTCATAGACACAGACAATAGTTTAGTGGTTGCCAGAGGGTAAGGGGGTGGGAGATGAGGGTAAGGGGGATCGAATATATGGTGATGGAAGGAGAACTGACTCTGGGTGATGAACACACAATGGGATTTATAGATGATGTAATACAGAATTGTGCACCTGAAATCTATGTAATTTTACTAACAATTGTCACCCCAATAAATTTAATAAAATAAAATTTAAAAAAAAATTATGACCCTCATCTCTTCAAACTTAAAATACTTACACTGTATTTTCTGTGCATTTTGTAAGTTAGAGAAAGAAATTATTTGGTATTCTTTAATATATACCAAACAAAATATGGCTATCTTCATATTTTCAGACCAAAAAATGTGGGACAGTAGCTTGTAAAAAGAACAAAATTATTGTGAGAGAAAGTGTCACTTTAAGAATTTGAGGGCATTAGAAAGCCCATCAGAAAAGGATGAATAATAGATTACATTGTTGTTACATAGGTGACAAGAGTTGGAGGGTGACAACTTGAAGATGAGAAGTAAGAGCAAGACAAGAGGTAACATTGTTTATTTGGAATGTAAATTCGGAAGCTGTCTGTACAACTAATAGATATATCAACATAAAAACATTCTTCCCCAGAATATAAAAGTTAAATCAAGGGGCTTTTATGAGAGGAAATGCCAATGGTTCTCCCAGATAATAAAACTGTCTGTTAAATTCCACTCCAATTATTTTAACCTAGTTATAGAACTGACGGATGCAAGGTATGCTGCCATTCTGAATTCCTTCTGAAAACAGAAAGTTACAGATGTGTTAGAAAAATAAACTATCAAAACACATTACATCTATGTTCAATATACATTAAACCAGCTTATTGCCTTCAAAGGCAGTCAGCAAAACAATTTTCACTTCTTTGTATTTGTTTTTACATGACTAAAGTTTGGTTTCTGGGAATATATACACACATACTTATATCTGAGGTTTCTAGACAAAGCCCATTTATTAAAAAGTTAATAAAAGAATTGTTTTCATAAAAATAGTTAGGTTGATAAGGTATTTGATGTTTACAAACTTTTAGGTAAAATTCAACTTTACTAGTTACGTTTTCTACTTCCAAGAAGCTCAAAGAAAAAAATCATCCAGAAAAGTATATTCCAATATCTCCATGAGGAAGTAAAATATGGTATTGAATCTATGTATACACTTGCTGAGTTATAAAATTCGTTTTTAAAATGTATCAGCATCTATACTAATACTATAGAGATCGCCTCCCTCAGTCACCAAACCATTTGTTCTAAATGTGTGATCCTCTCAGGGGCGCTTTGGATATCCATGAAGTTTTGACTGTATTTTTTCTAAGGGGGGTGGGGGCTGGGAGATGAGAGTAAGGGGGATCAAATTTATGGTGATGGAAGGAGAACTGACTCTGGGTGGTGAACACACAGTGGGATTTATAGATGATGTATTACAGAATTGTACACCTGAGATCTATGTAATTTTACTAACAATTGTCACCCCAATAAATTAAATTTAAAAAAAACGAAAAAAAAAACAAAACTTTCAGGGCATGAATGAATCACTCACCTATGCTTCTTAATGATTGTTATAATAATAACAACATATTTCTTCCTATTAGGTTTTATCTCAGGTCTTGTTTACTTGTTTTATTATTGTGAGCAGGAAAGATTGGTAGAGGTCAATGGGCCTTGCAAACCTGGATAATAAATGAAAATTGCTGGAGGAAACTATTTTAAGCCAAGGTTGGCCTGCTTCATCAAGTATTTAGTAAAGAACTGGTAACTCATTGGAAAACACCTAGTAAATGAGTCAAATTAAATTATTCATGTTGTCCCTTTAACAAGGCTCCCATAATTAGAGTAGCAGTGTGGCACTGAGGGAAATGTGTGGGCTTTGGATTTAAGAACTCCTGAGTTTAAAGTAGGCAAATTCACCTTTAGAAGTCTCCGTGTTTTCAGCTGTTAAATGAAGATATGAATACCTTGTTCATAGCTTGTTTTAAATGGAATAAATGAGATCACTAATACGCAGTGCTTGGCACATGAAATGTGCTTGAAAACTCAGAGTGAAACAATACCTTTTTAGATCTGGATTATTCAAGATAAAGCAGAGGTTTGATTTTTGATTGTGTATCTCTGCCTGTTTTTGTAATTTTGAAGGCTAAGAATAGTCATAAAATACTAATTATCTGCAAAAGTTAAACCATAGAATGGGGATTTATTTTGTGTAGGATTTCTTTATGTAGTCGAGCATGAAAATGAAAAGGGCTTTGATGGCCTTTCCCATTGACTTCCTCAGCTATAGAAACCAGAAAGATTCACAACCATGTTATGTTAATGACCACAGTTTCAAGATGCCCTAGAAACACAATAAATAACCTATGATGTCCATAACCATTTGTGACTCATTGTTCATAACCAGAGGACTTCCCTGACATTTATATACCCTGTTAAACCACCCATATCTGTAAAAAAAGAAAAAAAAAAAAGGCATTAGCAGGTTATGTTCTAAACTAATCAGAGCAAGGCCATTCAAGCTTATGACCCAAAGTATGTCGGTAGAACCAGTTCTTAGCATAGGCTGTTACTCAATTATGGAGAAACCAGCCTATTATTGCTCATTAATTAGCTGTAAAATTATGAACTGTCTCTCTCTAATATCTGAGTCCTGACACTGCAAGTGATATTACTTGAATTATTATTTTTATATGCTTTAGCAACTTAATATATATAAAGGTGGCATAAATGTCTCTTGACTGTCTTTTATTCTGATAGACACCGTCACATAATTGCATTTGGCGGTTTATGAACTATAACCACCTGACTCTTTAACCTTCAAACTGCACTTGCAGTGTAAGCATCCATGAGGAGAAAATGCACCTGAGGCTTTCTGGAGGCTAGAGAATGGGCGACATCCATCAGAGCCCTCTAAGGAAAGAGGAGAGGGCAGCACTCCAGGAGACACCCTGAGGAGCAGGCAAATACATTCCAATGAGATGGTTTGGGCTTTTACTTCTTAAAGTTAAGTGAGCCTTTGGATTCTTTATTAAAATACAACAAACTCTATGAGGGCTAACACCTTAATCCATTATCAGACCAAATTGGAATCTGCATTTGAGCACAGGCTGATCAGAAATATGCACTGCCAGAAAGAGTAGGACATTATTGAAGAAACGTGAGAGTGAGACAAAATATTCCTGCTTACCTTCTCAACTTTGTTCCAATTCAAATTTGTTTCAGTTTTACCCCTGTGCGATAATAGAAAAGGAAATAATTCAGATTATAGATGATTTCTGTATGACCCTTCCCCACCTTGAGAAACTTCAGTTGCATGAAAATAATGTCAGCATTGTGATATAAAAACTAGAACTAATTTTACATAGACCTTGAATGTTGAAAAGAATCATTAACACATACATGTGTTTGTATATTAGCCAACTTAAATTTAGCTCTTCTTCTATCCTGTTAAAGTCCTTGGGATAAATCTCAACCATTTGATAATAGTAACTTATCTTTTACAGAAGTGGCTCTAGAAAAGTGGGAAACATTTTAAACTAAAAACAATGGGCTACCCTCCTCCCCATCTGATAATGACATGTTGAAAGTAAAAGCTAATGTCAGGGAACAAAAGTTATGAATATTAATGTTATAGAAGCATAAAACAAATGCCAGTATAAGTGACAAAATATAGTTATGATAGGACACTTCTAGCTCATATCAGAAAGGAAGTGAGGCCTGGAGAAATTGTCTGGGATTGTGGTGGAAAGCTAGAGTTTTCATAGGGCACAGGTTTCCTGGCCCTTGAATATGGAGGAAGTTGCCATGGCTACAAACTAGTTTAAATGCAATTTATAAAATCAAATCTATATCTTCAATTAGCATCATGGTCATAATAAAATTTTAAAATTGTAAACTAGTTCACAGACAATGTGGCAGGTTCATGTATATTAACACATTGAAAATTTGCCCTAATTATATCTTTAAGATGTGCAGGGAAAGGAGGAAGCTGAGGTAATGTGGACAAATTAATCTACAAGAACCCACCCCCAAAGTAGAAACCACTGAACTCTAATATTAATATAAGCCCAGCTACCTGCTAACAATCATCTAGAGAGCTTGTAAATAACACATTCTTATGTAGTTAATTAATTAGAGATCAAATAATCTGTTCCTTGAAAAGTTCCCAGGAGGTTCTGATACACTGAAGACTCGGAACCACTAAACTGGAGTTTTCAGAAATGACTAGCCAGTATCAGCTTCAGTTGCTGTTAAATCTCTGCAGTCTCCAGAGGATTTTCCAGACTTAATGGCAAGTGACGTGTTGTCCCTTAAACCTGGGGATTGGAACACAAAAAGGACTGTGAAGCACATTTGAGGAACACCTGAAATTTGTTGCATTGTCTCATCCATTAAAAACAGCAGAGAACATCTCCCTGATCCAGCATCTTCCATTTCCTGGAAGATGGAAAATCAAGTCTGTGGTTGCTGCTTTTTGTTATTTGTTCACATATTTGAAGGCTCTCTGCAACTACTTATTTTTTTCACTTTTTAAAATTATTATTTTATATTAATTTCAGGTATACAGCATAGTGGTCAGAGATGTATGTAATTTAAGAAGTGATCTCCCTGACTAGTCTAGTATTCACCTGGTACTATGCATAGTTATTATCGTGTTTCCCTGAAAATAAGACCTATCCAGATACTCAGTTCTAATGCGTCTTTTAGAGCAAAAATTAATATAAGACCCAGTCTCATTTTACTATAATATAAGACCAGGTCTATAATGTAATGTAATGTAATGTAATATAATGCCAGGTATAGTATAATATAATATAATATAATATAATATAATATAATATAATATAATACCGAGTCTTATATTAATTTTTGCTCCAAAAGATGCATTAGAGCTGATTGTCTGGCTAGGTCTTATTTTCGGGGAAACATGGTACCATACTATTAACTATATTCCCCATGCTTTACCTTACATCCCCATGACTATTGTAACTACCAATTTATACTACTTAATCCCTTCATTTTTTCTCTCTACCCCTAACCCCCTCTCATCTATCACCCCAACAAATCTAGTACCCATCTGGCACCCTATATAGTTATTACAATGTTATAGACTATATTCCTTGTTATATCTTACATCCCCATGACTACTTTGTAATAACTAATTTGTACTTCTTAATCCCTTCCTCTTCTCTCATAACCCCTCCCATCTGACAACCATCAAAATGTTCTCTGTATCTATGAGTTTGTTTCTGTTTTGTTTGTTTATTTTGTTCTTTAGATTCCACATATGAGTGAAATCGCATTGCATCTGTCTTTCTCTCTCTGATATACTCTTCTCAGCACGATACCCTCTAGGTCCATCCATGCTGCTGCAGATGGGAAAAACCCATTCCCTACCATGGCCGAGCAATATTCCATTGTATATATGTACCACCTCCTCTTTATCCATTCTTTCATCAATGGACACCCAGGCTGCCTCCACATTTTGGCTATTGTAAACAATGCTGCAATGAACATATGATGCAGATGTCCCCTGTTTTGGGTTTCTTCAGATAAATACCTAGGAGCAGATTTACTGGGTCCTTCTTTGTCTCTTGTTATAGCATTTATTTTAAAGTCTATTTTATCTGGTATAAGTATTACTACTCCAAATTTTTCTTTTTTGTTTTTTTATTTCCATTTTCATGAAATATCTTTTTTCATTCCTTTACTTTCAATATGTGTGTGTCTTTTGATATGAAGTGAGTCTTTTGTAGGTAATATATGTAAGGATCTTGTTGTGTCATCCATTTAGCCATCCTATATATTGATTAGATCATTTAATCCATTTAAACTGAAAATAATTATCGATAAGTATATAGTCATTGCCATATTTTTTATCTTATCATTTTTCATCTTAATAAAGTCCCTTTAACATTGCTTGTCATACTGGTTTGGTGGTGATGAGCTCCTTAAGCTTTTTGTTGTCTGGGAAGCTCTTCATCTGTGCTTTAATTTGAAATGATAACCTTGCTGGATAGAGTAATCTTGGTTGTAGATCTTTATTTTTCATCACTTTGAATATTCATTGCTAATCCTTCGGGCCTGCAAAGTTTCTTTTGAGAAATCAACTGACAGTCTTATGGGAACTCCCTTGTAGGTAACTAATTGCTTTTCTCTTGCTTCTTTTAATATTCTCTCTTTATATCTTTAAACTTTGGCATTTTAATTATGATGTGTCTTTGTGTGGGCCTCTGGGTTCATCTTGTTTGTGACTCTCTGTACTTTCTGGGCGTGTATGTCTAGTTCATTCACCAGGTCAAGGAAGTTTTCTGTCATTATTTCTTCAAACAGGTTTTCAATTCCTTTTTCTCTCTTCTCCTTCTGGTACCCCTATGATATGAATGTTGATACACTTGATGTTGTCCCAGAGGCCCCTTAAACTGTTCTCAATTTTTGGATTTTTTTTTTTTTTTTGCTCTTCTGATTCTGTGTTTTATTCTACTTTATCTTCTAAATCACTGATTCGGTCCTCTGCTTCATCTAATCTAATGTTGATTCTCTCTAATATATTCTTCATTTCAGTTATTTTATTCTTTATTATTGACTGGCTCCTTTTTATGTTTTCTATCTCCATTTTCATGTTTCCTATCTCTTTATTGAAGTTCTCCCTGAGATCACTGAGCCCTCTTTTGAACTCTGTGTCTGGTTGATTGTCTCCATTTTATTCTTTTTCTAAAACTTAGTTTTGTGCATTTATTTGGGACATGTTTCTTTGTCTCCCCATTTTGGCCACCTCCCTGTGTTTGTTTCTATGTATTATGTATGGTTGCTATGTCTTCCAGTCTTGGTAGAGTGGCCTCATGTTGTAGGCATCCTGTGGTGCCCAGTGGCACAGTCTCTTTGGTCACCAGAGCTGGGTGCTCCAGGTGCGTCCTTTGTGTGGGTTGTGTGTACCCTTCTGTTGTAGTTGAGTGTTGATTGCTGTTTGCACATCAATAGGAGGGATTGACTCTCATGCTGATTCATTGTGAGAACTAACCATGACTACAGTGGAGGAACTGTTGTCAGGTGCTGACCCTATGCAGCAAGATTCACTTTAGGAGGGCTCTGGTGCTGTCTCAGTGTGCCCTTTGTGTGTGTTGTCTTTGGAGTTAACAGGGTGATGCTTCAGCTCAGTCCAAATATGGCCACAGTGTATGATAGCCCTGGTGCCTCCTTGGAGGGGCCCCACTTTAAGCCAAGTTCACCTGCAGCCTGTGCACTGCCCAGGGGCACCTGGCATGAGCCATAAAGCTATGTGAAGATGGCCACCAGCTATGCTGGGCTTGGAAGTTCCTTGACAGGCCAAGCTGTGAACCGAGGCCAGTTGCCACCTATGCCTGGTTTGGGGCTACTCAGCAAGAGGTACAGGACACATCGAAGCTAGATGCTGCTTGTTTGTGTTTTGTGAACCTTTGAGAGATTTTAGGAAAGTGTGCACCTTGTGTCAAGACAGCACATTTTTATGGAAAAACCACTGGAAATGTCTTGGGTGTGCCTGAAAGTTGCATGGGGCCAGGTCTCAGGGAATCACCAGGATGGGGCAGATGAATGGTGTTATCCAGGTTGATGAAGACTAATATATGTCAGCCACCTATGTCTGCACACCAGGAGGGTGAAGGCTCAAGAAAGAAACCATAGATTCTGCCAGTACTTCTGTCTCCAGGAGAAAGCTGCTCCTTCAGCCTGTGCCCTGAAGCCAGACCACTCAGTTCTTCCCTGTATGTCCCTGGCAACTTTTATGCTGCTGCCCCAGTGCTGGAGCTCAGAATATGTGACTCTGTAAGTGAGTAAGTCCATGTGCAGGCCCTTTGAGAGGATTGCCTAGAACTCCAGTTGCACTCCTTCTCACTCAGCCAAAATCTTTGCTGGTTTTCACAACCAGAGATTATGGGGACTTCTCTCCCCAGCACTGGAATTCTGGGTGGGTGAGTCTGGTGTAGGGTTGGGACACTTCGTTCCTCTATGGGGGACTTTTGCAACTGAGATGTCCCTCCTGATTTTTAATAGTCACATGTGGCTGTGGGGCCAGCCCATTCTGCATCTCTTTCCCTCCTATCATTTTTGAGGTGCTTCTATGTGTCCTTAGTTGTGGGACTTCAGTTTAGCTAGACTTTGGGCAATTCTTAATGATGGTTGTAATTTTGATGTAGTTGTGAGAGGAGGAAAACACAATGTTTAACTACTTTTGTCATCTTGATTAGAAATCAGATAACTCTTAATTAGCTGATATGATTTAACAAACATTTAACTATGAATATTCCCCATAATTATTCATATCTGATTTTATTTTTATTCTTTCAAAGGTTTGAGTTTTATTGTGTTAAGAAATCACTTATTTAGAAACATCCTATATAATTCAAATCAATGTGGCCAGGGTAAAAATATTAAATATTAATATTAGTTAGTGTTACTGTTATAGTAAGACTAACCAATAACAACATTATTGAACTATGTTTGAGATAAGGAAGTGTTTTATATTCTAGAGTCCTCAATGAAAAAAGAAAAAGAAAAGGTTAGAAGTTAGGATAAGTTCAAATTATGTGGTTAACTAATTATGTGGTTAACTAATTTTTTCAAGTCTGGTAATGATTCCTTTGAATAAATGAGAGAATGTTCTAGGTAATAATAATAAACAATAACTTTCAATCTGAGAGGCTTAAAAAAGTAATGATTTATTTCTACCACGTGTCCCTTATGGGTGAGCTGAGACTCCCCTCAGTACTGCCCTCACTCAGGCCAATACAACATTTATTCTATGGAGTATTCTGCTAATTATGGCAGAAAAAAGAAAAGGCATGGCAAATCGTGCCCTGATATTTAAAAGCTTCCATCCTGAATGATAGACAGAATTCAGCTGATGTTTTATTGATTAAAGCAACTTCAAGTTTGCCAGGAAGTGCAATCTGATACATGTGCCCCAAATGGAGGAAAACTGAATGTTTGGTAAATAGCACTAATGACTACAGTAGTCTGCCCTTCTGGTCACTAAATATTTGAGCCCCTCTTCTAACCAAACAACATGTACTAACTCAGTTCCCAAGCAAAGTCCCATTGAGTCATGGCTCTTCTTCAATGTCCATGATCTCCAAGTGATGCTAAGTATTGATTCTTCCAGACCTATCTCCTTTTCTGGAGATCTATGTACCAAATAGATAAGTTATCATCCACCACCAACTCCCTAACTGCTAACCCCAATATGCAGTGGTAGAACAGTGATAGATCATATCATCATCAGGAAAGGTGATAAATGGGAAACACTGTGAAGTAATTGATCTGTAGAAATTCTGAAATCATGCTAGACAAATGCCATGAGGGGCCCTTATGTTGGGAGAATGGAGAGTATTTTTTATTTAGACTGTAGTTCTGGTTACTAGAAGGGTCCCCCTTTCTAACTTTTCTCCATATTTCCTAGGTACTCCTTCTGATTATTTATTCCTTAAAAAAAATATTACTTCTTTCGTCACATCTAAATTGGAAATGAAACTTATGCTAGGTCTTCATTGGAGGACAGCTTTCTCAGTGGGCTCCCCAGACTACAAAGTTAGAGACCAAGGGTGATTTTAATTCTTGGACAGGCATTTTTTTTTTTCTCCATGTTCATGATGTCTTCAGCAGTAAACTTTCATAAAACCTTAGCAGTTTTTAAGATGTTTGACTTAGTTCCATGTACCAACAGCCACATCCAGAATTTTCTTTTTCGATGTATTTCTTAGATTTACAATATTTCTTTGCTTCCTGCCCCATGCTTCTCTTTCTCAACTTAATTACAGGCCTTAGGCCAATCAGGCTGAGGTGGGAGATCCACACTTTTAATCTCTTTTCCCTGAGCTATTTTATCCAATTGAAAGGATTTACTGTGTGCTACCTTAATCCATTCAAAGGGTTTTAATAATGGGAATAAACAGCTTTAGCCTTGATTTAATCCTCGCCTCAAGGCTAAATTTTAATCAGGCTTTGTTACTCAAAGGAGTTTTTTTTTTTTTTTTTCCCTTTTTTCCAACTCCACAAGTCTTTGAATTTTGTAGACTCTTTATTTTGTTTTGTCACAGCATTCCATTGGGTTTTACTAATGTCCATGGGAATATTAAAAGTTATCCTGAAGAATACTCTGGACTCCAGATGGAGAGCCCCCTACCCACTTTGTATAGCAGCAATCAACCTCCTGTTACTAATAGGGATCAATCTCTGCCCATTTGTTCAGTACTGAGAGGAGTTTAAAATGGCCAGAAAGCAGTCTCAACTTCTATATTATTGGAACTATGGATTTTCCCTGTTGGGAGGGTTGTGTGCCCAAGGTTGTGATGAAAGGAAGCAAATAATTTGTAAATTCCTTAGTCAGAATAATGTTGCACAGAATGCCATTACAGAGAGCACCTCAAAGGGGTTATGATGCTAGTGAAAGCTATGCAGCAAAGAAAGCAAATCTCTATGTGTGACCTGCATCTATTCCCATGAGGACAAATTGCTACCCCTCCGTGATGGAAGGGAATGAAAGCAATCATCAGCTTGCTACTAGATGGCTGGATAACAACTGACCTCTCTTGATTACTCTAAGGAATGGTGCCATGCTAGAGGCTCTGTGTTGCTATCTGCTGTTGGAAGGTAGGGCACAGCATCAGTGTTAGCTGTATCCATATCAGCCATAAAGAAGGACATTTTATGCTATTGAGCCTATTAACAGCCTTCACTGAGCATCACTGTCCGGCTAAAGAGAGAGAGGTTACCTGATACGTAGAAAATTAGTTTCTCTTGGTCATCTAACTATTGACAGCATCCTCTGCAGTGGATGCTCCTTATTGGGCATTCATACAACAAACATATTTCTATACATTATGTACCGTTCCAAGAGATATTGCCTGATAGCCCTTTGAAAGAAAAACTTGTCACCAATCTTATTCTTTTTAACTGACCAAACCATTGTCCAATGTTCATTATTTGGTATAAATTCATACCTCAAATTATTTTTCCTACGAAACAATATGGACAACTAGATACACGATCCAAATTATTCCTACTGGGAAAATTTCATTTCATATCCATCTATCAAGGATATTTTTGAATGAGCTTCTACCCAATGACAGTTTATCAAATAAAATAAAATAAAATAATTATGACTGATATTTTCCCCTCTTCAGGTAACTAGTTATACTGGTCATGAAAAATTTCCCACTAAGTCATAGATGTAAATTGAGTAAAAGACCACAAAGCAACAAGGGTAGGTCTGGGGCACTTGCTCATGCAATTTTCCTATACTTTCTGGCCCTGCTTGGAACTATCTCATCTAAAGCATTCCCATTTAGAAATGGAATGCTGGTGCTTGTGCTCAGTCTCATGATTTGCTGGATCAGATAAGACTCAGTAGGTAGCCTAGAAGGTATTACTTGATCTAAACCTTTGGCAAAGAATCTAGCATGGTAGACAGAAAGCTACCAATATCATCATAGTTGTAATTCATGGACCCAGGGTCCATTTATTGAAGGAAAGATTAGCTCTCTTTGAGCAGGGATTGCACAACATGCCTTGAGTATATGCTCTAGATGTTCTTCTATTCCTTCATTAGTGGGACAATAGATATTTACAAGGGTAATGGTGAACTAGGAAATGGTAAATAGCCAGATTTGCCAGTAGTTTTTTGACATTGGCTTTTAATTTACATTAATCCTGATGACTCAATACATCACCAAGGTCCTTTGGTTGTAAGGGGTAAGAAAGAGACTGGTGACTCTGGAAGTCAGGTGGCAAGTGCAGCTTGGGGCAGAAGCCATCTCGTGGTGGGTTCTGTGAGCCCATAGAATCATCCTTTTGTCTTTTATTCTTTTCCAGTTTCCAAATGCAGAGTTGAAACAGATATACTTAGCCCCTGGCAGAATTACCACATTGTCTCCCTTATCATGTCAAGGAAGGGCTATCTTTGAAGCAAGAAATCATGGAGGCTGTTATGACTCCAGGGCTAAAGGAAGAAGTGGAGGAATTGGTTTTGTCATAGTCCAGTTAAAAGCTGGAACCATGCAGTCCAGGCCAGAGGCAAGGAAGAAACAAAGCACAGAGGGAGCAGCCTTCCTGCATTGGTGTCTCCATTATATGTGGCTACAAGAACTAGCCAGTAAATAGAGCCTGGCTTTCAGACCACAGGAATTAGCTCCCTGGGCACAGAAGAAGGTAAAGAGTGATAGAAAATGAATAGGGTTAATCAAAACAATAATAGTAAACAGAACTACCAAAGACATTTATCCTTGCCATCGAAGAAACAAGATAGAGGGTAGTTTCTAGAAGAGGTGTTTTATTGGAGAAAGACACATTAAATATGTGTTGTTAATCTGATAATTTCTGTGATATCTCCTGAAAGAAAAAAAGATAATTAAAAAAAGGCTTAATATTAATTAAATCGAAATAAACCAAATTTGCATTATGTTACAGATTATGTAGTTTGAGGTTAGAGTATATAAAGGTATTCTTGGATGAAGTTTTATAAAAATATGGGTTGTAGTTGAGCAGAGTGCTTTAGTTTTGTTTTGTTTTTGCTGTTAGAAAGTTATTAAACAAAATGAAAATGGTGGTACAATTTATGGCAGATGTATATGTAGCATATCTTCTTTTTAAATAGATTTATCCATTCATCGAGACTGTAGGCAGCATGTCTTGTGTGAGCTCTTTTTTTAATCATTCCTAAGTGAGGCAACTACTTTATTCTGGATTTTATACTATAATTTGGGGACTAAATTATTAGAAAATACCCTCCATCTCTTATTTTTCCTGCTAATTTGCATTGTAAAGTTTTTAGGCTTTTTTTTTTTTTTTTTTTTGCTTTTAGAGAACTTGTAGAATAGAAGCCTGCCTACAATTCCATTTCAGCCAAAATTTTGATTTGAAAAATCTAGTGATGTAAGTTTTTGCTCGGGTATAGTTTCATTCTCTCCTTGGCTGAACTTAGCTAGTAACTTTTAAATTAAACTTTTCTTGGTCTATCTCTTATCAAACAGAAAAATACCCCAAGGAAAGATTATTGCTCTTTTTTTCAAACAGAGGAGCTACTTCTAGTTTATTTAATTTGCTTATTTTTTTTTAAATCATAGCTGAATATCCCTTCTCTTTTAAAGCCTTTCTTTATTTCCTGTTTCAATTGTGCAAGAACAAGTTTGGGACAATAAAACTCTTAAAATAAAGCCACAGTTCTTTTTTATATTCATATCCCCTAACACACTCTTATTGTAGTGTTCAGAGATATAGAAGTTAAAAGAACTAGACAATGTGCTTTCTCAACACATAAAGTAGAAGGACAGAATTGTTAATAAAACTTCTATATCAGTAAAAATCACCTCAAAACTTATTTTAGTATAAATCATACAGGGATAATACATTTTTGTGATTTACAAAACAGGGAAAAGAGGAACATGGTGACATTTTGGTCATATATAATCTCTGGGATTCTATATCAAACTGAAAATAGATGTGTTTTTAGCCAGGAAATCTCTTAAATTTATCCTGTCATGGGAGTCCACATTCAATCGGTGTCTTGGGCAGAGATTGATTGGAATTAGAGCAACAGTTGGGTCTAAGTGTGGGTCCCCAAACGATAAACCTGACAAAACCTGCAGAACATTCTGTAGTTGTTAGGTAGTGAACTAGGAAGAATTGAGAAAGCATTCCAGAGTTTTCCCTTTAGTTTGACCAAAGCTTCCTGGGGCACTGAGACAACTCAGCATGCCTTTACTGCTTAGTTAAAACCATATGGGGTAAGAATTTTGAGAAAAGCTTCTGGTGACAGAGTATGGAACAAAGTGAAAATTGGATCTGAAGTCAGAAGATCCAGGTTTAAGTGAGGTCTTGCCCTTATCAGCTGTTACTAAGTCTCCAACACTTATTTCCCTATGTGTACCCTGTGGAAAAAAGGCCCTGCCCAACAGTTTGCTTATTTTTGGTTATGATTATAAATAATAATGCATTTGAGAAATGTATTATAAACTAAATGCCAATATACAAGTGCTACATGGTTTTGTACCTAAACTTTGAGAAGTAACAAATGGTCAGAATTTGTGTGGGCAACACCTAGCGTTTACAAATGAACAGAGTCTAAGGAGGTTAACTACATTGTTTAGGGTTACAGAGAAGAAAAGAAAAAGAAAAAGAAAAATTCCAAGTTCCCAGAAAATCAGTTTTCTATAAAATTTAGGGAGCTCTGAGAGGCTTGTAAACAACGTTTTTCAAAACGTGGTCCGTGGAAGGTCTGATTCAGATATTTGTTTAAAAATGCCAATTCATGGGCTTTGCACAAAATTAACTCATTCAGCGTCATTGGTAATGGGCTCCTTTTATACACTCCCAAGTGAATCATGTGCAGTCGAGTCATTGAAAATCATTCTTTTATAGAGACTGTTAAAGTGAAGTTAGAACATCTGGCTCTGATTGAATATTTATATGTCCTTGGACATGGTTTCTGTATCTTTAAAGGAAGGTTAAGGGTTGCCGCCATTTACCAATCTGCACTGTCATACAGGTAAAATGTGGAAATAAGTACTTGTACATAGTACAGGGGAAAAAAAGACTTCCCTTGATAAATTCTTCCGTTGTACCCCTGAACTATGGCCGCCCGCAGCATCAGGCAGTGCTCGCCACTCTCACCGTTGACGCTACAGCGCAGGACTAAACGTATCTGCGATTGAATCCCTGAGGTGGGAGATATATATATATACAAACCGCCTGCAGGGCATTTATTATTGCATGAAGGAAACACCATGATTATAAGACTCTTATTTGATTTGCTTAAAAAAAAAATTGCAGTCTTCCTAGGTCTTCTCAAAATTGCGTTGGCACTTGGAAGAGTGCTTGTGAGCAGAATGCCAATCCTTCCTGGAACTCTGCCACAGGCTTGTATCATTATATGCCCCTGACCAGTATGCCACTGCGCACACCAAATCGTTGTTTCTGTGTACCTTTCCCCTTCAAAGTGTTTGGTAGTATATGGGGACAGAGAGGACAGGAATGGGGGAAAACACAAATACTAGTGTGGTGACATCAGCTTGGCTTTGCTATCAATAGGGCTCAGTTCCTGATAAGGACTAATAGGCTGTATGACCTTGGAAATGCTCCTTAATATTCCCGAAGTTCAGTTTCCTTATTAGTAAAATTTGAGACAAAAGCACATACTTCACTGGGTTCAAGTGAGATTGAAATGAGAAAGTGCTTATCAATTTGCCTGGCACAAAGCAATTTATAAATAGATGTTTCCTTCCTTGCTTAAGACATCCATCCTTTCCTGCCATTCACTGTGTCCCTCTCCTTGTCATATTAACTTAAATTTAGCAAACATTTATTTAGTACCCACTATACACAGACACATATGTGCTAATGTCTTTCAGCTCTCCCACAACCAGTGAAGAATTTCACCTGGGACTTCACTGTCCAGTTAGTAATGATAACAGTCACAACTGAGTGAGACACTCAGGCATCTTACATATATTGCTAGACAAAACAATTGTGCAAGGAAGGAGTTATGATCCTCATTTTACAGATGGGCTGATGGTTCAGGAGGCAAATAGAAGAACCAAGGCCACAAGTCTGTACTACTGAGCTGGGGTTTGAACTCATCTCTGTCTGCTTCTATCCATGTCAATGATTCCAGAATGATCTTTCTAAAACCCAGATTTAGATTTGATTATATCACCCTTTCTGATGCGTCTATGGTTCCATCATGCTTATCTAAGCACCCTCAGCTGCTGCCATTTTCCTTTTATAATTGCTTGCAGCTGCATGTGCCATGTGCTATTTCTGATTGCATGTCTTTAACAGCTCTGCTTTCTATATGTGACATGAGCACTCTTCCTGTGTCCCCCTGGCAAATACGGGTGCAGACTTGACTCACTCAAGTGCTACATCCTCTATGGACACTTGGTAAACCTCCATGCCCCCACCCCCATACTGTGGAGAGGCCTCCATCACAGGTTGCTTGTTAAATGTCCCCCCTCCCAGCACACTGTACCTTCCTTGAAATTAGGGATATTTTGTTTGCCTTTGATGTCTAACAACCACTACAATGCTAGCAATTAGTACAGGCACTTAATAAGTATTTATTTAAAAAGAATAAATGAGAGCGTGAACAGTACACTGTTTTGTGCTAGGATTAGATTGGGCGAGGGGCCAGATGCTTCATGCAAGGTTTGTAACACTGCAAGGATAGGACAAAGTCTCTGACCCTGACAGCCTGTCTAGACGATTGAACAATAGGTCAAGTTTAATTGATGCTTTTTTCTTCACTATTATTCCATGGAAATGAGAGAGTTTATTTACCTGAATAAATCAAATTCACTTTGACTCTCCCTTTGTGACTGTGAAAATTGTAAATGGCCAGCGTTCTGAAAGGGGACCAAATATTTTTACAAATTCTTTTGGAGATCTATTATCCCAGCTTCACAGGAGACCTTGAGGATATCACCCTGAGTGTGTACCTCACAAAGCTCTACTTGCAAAAGCCAGCTTGGAAAATTGAGCTGGTTAGCTTATTTGTTCCTTTAAAGAGCACTCATTTTACTACTTCAGTAAAAAAAGGGATATAAAAAGGAATACCATAGGGCTCTGTCAAAAGGCAAAGGAAACTGTTGGTTTAGTTATGACTGCTCTCAGCTGAATGTAAAAGATACCGACTGCAGGGACTTAATCAAACAAAAAGTCTTGTGTGATTTTTCTCATACAAGAGGAACCCTGGAAGGAAACAGATAGGCTAGTGAGGCAGCTCCATGAAGTTGCCAAAGCCTCAGTTTCCCTTTTCTTCTTTCTGAGCCACCATTGTTGGTATATGGGTTTCTTTCCTCTGGTCTTAAGGTGACTGCTCCACCCCCAGACAACGTGTGTGCTTTAAAGACAGGAGATAGGGGTGAGAGCAATGGAAACAGCCTGTGCCAGTGGAATCTACCTCTTTTTCTCTTTTTAGCTTCACCCAGTAGACTCTATCTCTCATTGGCCGGAATGCATCATACAACCACACTGACTGCAAGAAACCTGAGAGGAGTTTTTCGGGCACATGCCCTCCCTGAGCAAATCATGAGGTCCATTCTCTCATACTTTAGCTCCATCTGTAGTGTATGTCTTTCACATACACTAGATCTCTCTTGTTTCTGGGCCTTTTCGTGAGGAAGAAGGGAGAAAGGAAACTGACTGTCACAAATCTATGTTCCACTAGGCAACCAATAAGAAATAGGGAAACATAACTGTGCTATGGCCTACTGACCTATTTGTCTGTTAGAATGACAAATAGAAATACTGAGAGGAACGTATAAGAACCGTTAGGCTAATTTGCTTAGAGGGCTCTCGTTTCAGGTACATAAGTGCTTACAGTGTCCCCAGCATAAATCCATCCACTCTGCTTGCCCTCCACTGGCATCCTGTTCAGGCTGCTACAGGTTTTAGCCTGGATTAATGTCTATAATTCTTACCTAGTCTTGCATCTTTCTGCTTTGAGTTCTTTCCCATTCCAATATCTTCTCTATACTACTCTGAGACTAAACTTTCTTAAGTACATATTGATTATGGTTATGTCACTGCCCTCCTTGAATCTCTCCTATAAAACTAGTCTTGTTATTATAGCTTACAAAGCTCCTCACTATCCTCTATGAGTTGGTCCTGGCTTTCCTCAACAACCCCATTTCCTTGGTCCATTCTCTCATACTTTAGCTCCATCTGTAGTGTATGTCTTTCACATACACTAGATCTCTCTTGTTTCTGGGCCTTTGGCATGCATTTCCTTCTGCTCATGCCATTCTTTATCCCTCTACATCTTTTTTTTACCTGAATATTCCCAAAAAAGATGTCACTTTCTGGAGGAAAACTTCTCTGCTTCCCGGGTTATATGATCTTTTCCTTCTACTGCACTTGCACCACCATAGCATCACTCCCTATGCAAGGATCTGCGGCTTCCTCTAAAATAAATATTTGTGAATCAGAGAAACGTGTGTCCTTTTTCATAACTGCAATCCCATTTGCCTAGTACTATGACTAGCACATAGCAATTACTCAATGAATACTTGCTTCATGGACAGGTAAACAAATACCAGTTTTCCATTGTCCTCTTTATTCCCTAGGTGGTAAAATTGGGGGAAGTAGTGGTAGGTGGGCACTGGGAAAAGAGGTGACTCTATTTCTCCATTCATGCCATCATCCCACAGCCCCACCTTGTTTTCCCGGCCACAATAAAGACTTACTGGTGCTTTACCCCCATCAATACATCCTCGTGGATCATTTTCTGGAAATTTGTTTTCACCAGGGCTGCTCTTGATATTTATTTAAATCAACTTGACTCTTAAAGTTTGGTGGAAAGTGTGGGAACACTCTGAATATGATTTTCCCTACATTGCATGTATCCCACACACAGACACAGTGCCCCCAGCTAATGACCTGTCTCGGGTTGAACAGTTTAATCCTGCTCAGGAATTTTCCCTGGGAAGCAGTAAGATCCGTGTGGTTATATGTGGAATTTTCGTATGTAAAAAGATGAGTACTTAACTAACTATGGATATTTATGTTATTGAAGAACTGTTCATGTAAAATGCTTATGCAAAATTCCTCCAAAACAGAATTGTCCTTTATTATTTATAAGCAATAAATGGTTTCTTGTTTTAGAAACTTAAGCAGAACTGTGTGAAACTTGAAAAAGTCATTCCTTCTCTTAGAATATATGCAATCTAGATGTTATTTATCCTTTCTTTTAATTAAAATTTGTTGGGGTGACAATGGTTAGTAAAATTACATAGATTTCAAGTGTACAAATCTGTAATACATCAACTGTATATCACATTGTGTGTTCACTACCCAGAGTCAATTCTCCTTCTATCACCATATACCGAGGGTGCCAAAAAATATATACACGTAACTTGTGTTCATCTTTTGTTATTGGTATATACTGAGTATTACAACTTTAATACAGGTTTTTCCTTTCTTAAAATGTGTATAAAACATTTTGGCCTCTGTATTTGACTCCATTTACCCTCTTTTACCATCCTCCTTCCCCCTTACCCTCTGGTAACCACTAAACTATTGTCTGTGTCTATGAGTTTTTGTTTCTATATTTATTATTTTAAGACAACTGCACTGTAAACAAAATTATGTATACTATAAATTTTCTGAAGCATATGGAAGACTGAAAGCAGAAAGACCTATGTCAACAGAACCTCCTAGAAACAAGATTTGCCCTAGGATTTTACAATGTGTGAAGTAAAATAAGAAAATATTAGGATTTAACTTGTAACAATTGAAAGAAAGATGAATATAAGGACCAATGTGATTTTTGATATTTTCTCTTGCAAGCAAATATTAGAAACAAAGTTGAACAAGTCCAATAAAAGATGGGGATTACTGTGTCATACTGAACTCATAGAACTATGTGCCTCATAAGAGCTAGGACCTTGAACTGAGAAGCCAACAGAATCCAGGAATCTCTCAAGGCCAGGTATTCTCTGGGCCCTACTTCTTTCCTGAATGTCCAACAGTGCACAGAGATAGCCCTCTGGTGAGTTCTGGTTTCTTGCTGAGATTACGGAACTCTCTCAAATAGCTCTGTCCAGGTTCTTATGGGTAAAAACCCAATGGCCGAGTTTGGATCAGGTGTCCACCTCTGACTAAGTCGCCCTGTCTTATTCTGCTCAGGCTGCTAGAAGAGCACTGTAGATGGGGTGGCTTAAGCAACAGATGTTGACTTCTCACAGGTCTCCAGGCTGGAAGTCCAAGATTAGGGGGACTGAATGGTGAGGATCTGGTGATTTTTTTCCTGGCTTGCAGATGTCATCTCCTTGCTATTTCCTGTCATGATGGAGACAGAGATTATCTTTCTCTTGCTGCTTCATAAAAGGGTGCTAATCCTATTCATGAGGGCTCCGCTGTCATGACCTGAGCACCTCCTAAAGGCCCTACCTTCAAATACTATCATATTGACGGTTAGGACTTCAGCATATGAATTTTGGGGGAACACAAATATTCAGTCCATAGCATAGCTTGAGCTTAGGGTTCAAAGTGACATAGTATAGCAATTATCACCAATAGCTACTTTGAAACTGACTTTAAACAACATATACAGAAACCAATTTTACCATAGGCTAATTGATATAAAAATAGTTAAGTTCCTATGGCATATTTCTGGTCACAAAAACATCAAAACTTCCAAATAAGGACCCCAAGCTCTTCTAATATTAAACATTGGAATCAATGTGTGAAATCAATACATACACTTAAGATAGATTGATAAACAAAAGTAAGATAATTATTTTCCAACCCACTTATTCTAGTTCAGGGTCATGGGGGGCTGGAGCTTCTCCTGGAAGCTCAGGACCAAGGTGGGGACCCATCCTTGACAAAACACCCTTCCATCGCAGGGCCCCTCACACCCATACTCACACTCACTCACAATGGGACAGTGTAGACACACAAATTCACCTCACGTGCACATCTTTGGGATGAGGGAGGAACCCAGCGTACCCAGAGAAAACCCACAAAGACATGGGGAGAACATGCAAACTCCACATAGGCAGTGGCCCCACCAAGAATCAGGTTTTCTTCTCATCAAAATGATAACAAAACAACATTATTCGAGGACCTGCCATACACACATGGCTGCCAGAGCCATCCACTCGTGGTGGTGGGGGAAAGGAGACTGCGATCTTCTCAGACAAAGGGTTTTTTGGAAGCATAATGGGGCTGTCTTCTTGAAAAGATTAGCTCATCTTAGCAAAGACAACATACTTTTTTGTTTGCCCCAGTGTGCCAGCTCATTTGTGACGCTTCTTTTGGCCTAATGAATCATTTCCTTCTAGTTTATTTCTGGCACTTAGCATGTTGTTTATTGTGTCTTCCAACTAAATTTTAAGCTACTTTAAAGAACATAACCCTATGTATGTTAGATACTTAATCATTTGTTGATAATGAAAAGAAGAAACACACAGCAGTGAAGTATGAGTACTCAATTCAGGCCCTATTCTCAGCTCTGAGCCTAATTAGCAAGATGACATTGAGTTATTTCACCTCTTTGCATTTAGTTTTCTCATCTGTTTAACACATGAGGTGGATATCATGTTTACACTCCCAGTACCCACTTTTTCTTCTTCTGATGGAGCAGCCTTATTTCCATCATGAAACAATTCCTCTCAGATGCTCAGGCACATCATTTGAGTGAGGAATGATATCCAGGCCTTGTCAATGGGCACATATCACTTAGGGCACAGTGGTTTCTTCCAATATTATTAAGGCCAAGCCAATGAAAGTCAATTCTGAGACACTTGCTAAAACTATTGAATTGAATAAAATAGCTCTCTTATTGCTAGACTTGAAATCAGAAGGCAAACCCAGGAGGCAAACCCAATGAACAGAGCCTGCCTGGGAGAAGCCATAACAGAAAAAAATCAGAGCTGTGAAATGGGAAGATACAGAGCCCAGATGCCGCTGTTTGAGCCACTGGATCTCTCAGTGCCCAAAACCAACACTGTCCTGTCATTATTCAGTTACTTGAGCATAGATCAATGTCCTCATCCTCCCACTGACACTTTGGTTTTTTTAAAAATTATCCCGGTTTGAATTAGTTTTATGTCATTTATAATTAAAAGAGTCTGGATTAAATGATGGCAAAATAGAAACTTCTTTCACATGTCTCTGAAAGGATTGTGAGTTGGTAGACTCTTTCAAGAAATCAAGAGCCTTCACTATGTATATACTTTTTTTTTTTCCATTTTTGGAAATCTATCATAAGGGAATCACCCTAAATATGGAAAACGGCTTATGACTAAGAAGACCACAAAGTCTTTGAAACCAACTTGTTTTCTTAACAATCATTGAATGCACAGCATTTAGCACAATGTTAACACAAATTACTTACTAAATCTGTCAATTAAATAATATGAACCCAAATTATTTATCAAAACTTTAAAAACCTGAATGTACACATCTCTAGGGAAACGATTAATTTTCATATATGTGCATTTGGTATATTATACAGTCATTAAGATATTATAAAGGATTTGTAATACCAGGAAAACTATGACATAACATTAAGAGAAATAAATTTAGAAGCTTGAATAGAAGGCACACACATATCTATTTTATTAAAGACATATTCCGGAAGGATACTCCAAAGTGATCGTGGAAGAGGATGAATGTTTTTTCTTTCTCTCACTTTTCTATTATTACCAAAATGAATTAACATATTAATATGACTGTTTTAATATAGGTACCTAAAAATGCCTGTTTTCAACTTTTTGCTCAAAATCTTTTTGACCAAAAAGTTGGTTTCAAAGAGTTTGCGGTCTTTTTAATTCTACAATCCTGAGAACCACTAAATTATAGTTTTCACAAACCTCATCATTTCTATAGGTGGTAAAAGTTTAGTACCAAAATTCAAGGACAAAACTGTAAAAATTGAGTTATTAGTTACACAGTATTTGCTCTTTTGTTGTTGTTGTTGGTGGTGGTTTTTAATTTTTTTCTGACTCTTTCAAATTGTTACAGAGAACAGGAAGAGTGTCATGTGTTTTCTTGATGTGATCCTTTTACTTGATCCAAATTATCAAGAAAGTTGCCCATTCACGTTTTCTGGCCTAACTGTTCCATCAGCATTGACCAGAAATCCTTCCGTGTTTCCCTAGTCAGTTTTTCTCACCCCTTCTTTCTATCAGCCATGAATAATCTGCCTATCCTTAGTCAACCAGTTTATACCATATTGTTCCCCCTTGCTCCCTTGAACTCGTGCTAAACACTTGCTCTGTGATACACCCAGCTCTCTGCCCTCTTGCTTTCAGAATATAGTGTTCTCTCCTTATCCACAGGAAATGTGTTCTAAGAAAGTGGATGCTTGAAACCAAGGATAGTACCAAGACGTATATATACTGTGTTTTTCCTATACATACATCCATTTTGTGGCTTTTTTTTATAAATGAATTACCAGCATCACTACTGTTGCTATTTGGGGCCATTATTAAGTAAAATAAGGGTTACATGAACACAAGCACTGCATACCGTGACAGTTGACCTGATAACTAAGATGGCTACTAAGTGACTAACAGGCATATACAGCTTAGATATTTTGACAAAGGGATAATTCATGTCCTGGGCAGTACAGGGTGGGATGGGGTGGGATAGTGAGAGATTTCATCGCACTACTCAGAATGATGCATAATTTGAAACTCATGAATAGTTTACTTCTGAAATTTCCCATGTAATACTTTTGGATTATGGTTGATCACAGGTAACTGAACTGTAGAAAGCAAAATGATAGATAAAGGGAGATTACTGTGCTTTCTCTGCTTATGTTTACCTTGCAAAATTCCTCCTTATTATTCAATTTCCAAGTAGGATGTCTCTCCTTTAAAATAACCTTCTTTGACCCCTAAGATGAGATCAGTTGCCCTTACCGTACTTTCTGAAAGGTCCTTGGTCTGCTGTCCAGAGCACCAACCACATGTAACTGTCTGTGTCCTGGTGGGTCCCCCACGAGAATGTAACCCATGTGACCACAGACAGCATCTGTCTGTCTATTCTGTCTTCTATGTAGTCACAGTACTTAGTGCAGAGCTATTAATTACAAGATTTAGTAAAATTAGAAACATCGGATGGTTATCACATACTTGTTTAATCATCACCACCATTATAGGACAATGGATAATCTAGTTTTCTGGACTCCCAGCCGAGTTCCATTCACTGTGTCACTCTGCCTTCCTTGATTCCTTTCTCAAGTCAGCTGTTGTCAACCTTTCAAACTGAATGATACAATATTATGCCATTTTATTTTTACCACAGACTTCTGGAATAGATTTTCATTTGTTTCTATTATTGGGGAAGAAAGGATTTTCATTTGTTTCTATTAGTTTCTGTTAGTGGGGAAGAAAGGACAAAGGTAAAAGAGAAGAAAATAATAGAACTATATGCTTAGAGAGATCATGTCTTTGGAAAATCAATATTTAATTATTGATCATGCCTTCATGGTAGCAGAAGGCTATGGGAAAAAGTCCCTTAAATTAAAAAATAAATCCTATAGTAAACAAACATACTTACTATGGTTTAAAATCCCTGGATCAGGAGTTCCATAGAGGAATTTCTAACTATACTTTGTTTTAAGACTGTTTTTATTATGATGTCAATAAATTGTGGCTGTTTGTTAACATTTGTACAAAACTCAGTAATATACAGAAACTAAAAATAAACAAACACAAAAGAAGCAGAAAAACTAAAAACCAGAGCTTACTCATTCTCAACTTTTTTGCGCTCTTCAGATACACAGGTGATAAGACAAGAACTTCTAGACTGACAGTTCAACTGTCTGAAAATTAAAAAGGGATTCATGAAAAACAGCAGAAAACAGGTGACATGAGAAACCTCTTTAATGATTCAGCATTGAATTATAACAGATGCTAACTCCCCATGAAATTGTAGACTAAAAATAGGAAAGAAAATAATCTTGGAAGAGTTTAAGAAAAACTGGCAATCTTCAGACTCTATAATTAAAAAAAATCACTCACACCTCAGTGAGTTTATTTATAAAAGATTTGGTTATCTCACTGAATACATTATTTTAGAACTTCATCTTTACATGGACTATTTGGCTGGATATATGATATAGTATTTGTATTTGGGGGAAAGAAAAAATATACAAGCTGCATGATATGATGAAACTGTTTCATTTAACATTTACTTTTCAAGCAACTTTGAGAAAATAATGACAACTTTTACTTTAGGGATCTCTGGTGAGTAGTTGTGAGGTTGAGCTGAGGAAATCAAATGGTCTCTAATTGGGTCATAACCCTATATACTCTTGCTTCACTGGAGGAAGCAAAACAAGTTTGAGATCAATATTTACACATAGGGCAAATTTCCTAAATATTTGGGGATTTTTGCAATGGTTAATTTGACCGCACAATGCATTTTTTTTAATGTTCTGCAATTCTCAAAGGAAAGTGTATGAATACCCAGAAACTTTTAAAGAAACATATCAGATTAAAAACAATCTTTATCTTTAATGACTGACCTTTATTACACAAAATTTTATAGTGTATTCACTGTCAATAAGTAAATACACTGAGTTCTAGTAACATAGATATTCAGCAAGGTAGTGAGTCAAGCCCTCAAGGAAACTCTAAGGACAGTGTCTAGAGAGAGATGGATCACCTTAAAGAACTGGCCAGGAATCCATGTAGTTTGTAAACTACCAGTTATAGAGTTAAGTATAAACAACTCATAGACTGAATTATAAAGGGTTGTTTTTCAAATTTATTGGTTTTAGAAGAATTTAAAACATCTGAAACATTTATATAACAGGCTATATTGGTGGCCAAACTCATGTAATCATGGCAAACCCTTTGTTGATCCCATTAACAAATATTCATATGCTATTATGATGTGTTGGGTACTATACTGCAAGTAGAAATATAGGACATAGCTTCTGCTCTCAACACTTTAGTTGGATGAAAAAGAACCACATGAACTGCTAAATAACTATATGTTTAATAATGCTATGAGCAATTATAACAATTATGAATTTGCCTATTACAAATAACACAACTAACTTAATTTAGTTTAAACAATAAAACTAATTGACTGCAACATGTAACTGGATGGTTGCAGGCTTCAGTGCTACAATGACTTAATAATAGAATGAAAGATACCTTCTCTTTCCTTCTTTGTGTTGCACCTTCCATGATGTCAGTTTCATCGTAGTGTGGTCTTCTCATGATGGTAAGAGGGCTGCAGCACTGCTAGATATCTCATTTTTATAGCACACCATCCAAAAAAGAGAAAAGGCAATGGTTTCAACTGGCTTTCCCAGAAAAATGAGGAACGTTCTAGTCCAGAAAACCCTCATATACTATTGGCCTCAATTAACTCAAGTTTATTTCTGAAACAATAACTTTGCCCAGAGTGATATCATGTACTGATTGCTTTGGTTGTGGATTTCCTGAATTTATCTCTGTGGCAGAGTATTGAAATCAACCTACAGCTAGGCGCAGGCTGTGGCTCACTCCATCCCTTAACAACATGGGGCTATGCAATGGAAGAGATACACAGGCAATAATCAATAACCAAAATGTCTTCCCTTTTTATTTATCCAGTTCTCTCTCTCTCTCTCTCTCTCTCTCTCTCTCTCTCTCTCTCCCACTTTTCAAAAACCTCTACAACTATAAGAAAACACTCCACCTCTCCCAAAGGATACAAGTTCTATTTACTGCATTCAAGTCCATATGCAAGATCTCTTGGTGACATGCTGTCCTCTTCATTGAATTGGCTGAAACTCTATATGGCTCAGTGATCTATGGCTAAAAAATATTTTGTACATCCCCAGTTTTCCAAATATATAATTATGGGGAAAGTCATGTGGTAATATCAATGAAAATTCTCATTTGAAAAAGGAGAAAATGGGAAATAACATGTAGTTGTCAATATTCCACAGCACAAAACATAAGCTACTAGATTCCCCTTTCTGTAAAATGGTGTCAGTCCTTTGATCAGATACAATGGTTGCTCAGGAGGCTGCTTTCTAGAAACATCCATTGTCCTATATGGCCACATCAAGGGACAATTCCCTTACCAGGTAATGTACCACCTTAGCAGTCTAGTGGAATGATGTCAGGTTGGGAGACTGGTTAGGGAAATAAAGAAATCACCGACTAGTTTCAGCCAAGTTTGAGGTTTCTTTGGCAATCCAACTCACTTCAAAATGCAGTCAGCTTCAGTCTATTTGCTTCTGGTAAATTCCAAGGTCCAGCATACAGAGACAGAGATTGAGTTTAGCCCCAGACTGTGAGCCTGTGAATTTCTGTCCTGTGTAGAGACGCCCTGTAGTAGCAGGCACCTGTGCACAGCCCATTTCCCCTGGCTGTCCATTCAATAGATTTGAACTATACCCTGACATTTGCGTTAGCACAGATGGAAAAATTGCCTCTTGTGGGGAGGTGCTGGGAACTTTCCACTTGTCCCCATGCTATATCCCAGCCACCTCTTCAGGGTGAGATTGAGTTTCAATTTTATCATTTGAAGAATGCTGATTAAAAGCTCTCTCAAAGACACAGGGATGGCAAGCTTGTCTTTCATCTCAATGTTTTCTCTTTTGTAGGAACCCCACCCCTCTGGCCCTCCTCACATGGACTCTAGCTTGAGGGTAAAGTATTTGGCTTTTACAGTTCTGTGATATTTCAAATGTTCTAGGCACTACAGATCATTTTTTTTTTTTTTTTTTTTTTTTTTGCAAGCAGAGTACACTTGTTTTAGAATGGCTCTGTACTTTTCTCCCTTTGTGACTTTTGACTGACCTGTTTTAGATTATCCTCTTTCTTTTCTTCAGTCTTTTTATTGGGTGTCACGAGAACTAGCTAACACTCCAAAATTCTGAGTTTTCCCTATCAGTAATCATAACGCTTCAGCAAAGCCTGTGATCCTAGCCCTGACATCCTATGGACCACTTTTTACCAATGCTTGTTCTCTACAACACAAGAAGGCCTAGAGTCCTACTCCCTCCCACTTAACATCTTCAAGCAAAGCAAGTCCTTGTTACATGGAATAGCCCACTCCAATATTAATGCCACACTTTTAACCTCACACTTAGCCATTTTACAGAGATTTTTCTCAGTGAAGAGATAACACAAAAGAGGGTGTTTCAAAATCCTATCCCAAAAAGGGATATGTAGAGCTTGTATCCAAGAGAATAGATGTGTGAGAGGACAGAGACGAGTAATTGAACATATCCCTATTGTCCACCTTTACCCCTGATTCAGCTCTTCTAAATTGGGGGAAATAAAGAATGTAGGTGAGAATCAAAAAGTGAGTGGACATTTTGGAGAGGGAAGTGTCCCTTTCACTAATCTTTCCTAGTTTAGGGTATCTGAAATCAGACAAGTTGTGCTGATATTCACAGGAATTTCCTGGGAAAATAATAGAATCCCAGGGTAGAAAGGGTTTGGAATGTTTAGGCTGATGAACTGGAGAGAGCTGCATAGAATTCCCAGTGCCCCAGGGGGACTGGAATTCTTATGCTCCCAAAACCATACAGGCCCAGGACCATAGCATATAGAGAACTGAGAGGTCAAATGATGGCTTGCATAGATAATTAGCTAAACCAGATAAATTCTCTTGGAAAGTAAATAGAACTATGGATTAAAAAAAAAAAAAAATAGAAGAAAGGAAGAAAGGAAAAAAAGCTTTTTCTTTCTTTCTTTCTTTTTTTTTTTTTTCTCTAGGAGGAGGGGAAGGAGAAACAATTTTGTATGTTTTGGGAGGAGAGAGATGGACAATTTGATTGAGATTAAGTTTCTAACTCTGCCTGAATAAACTCTCTTAACAAAATTAAATCTGGGTGTAATCAAGTTAAAGTTCCTGAAAGTTAAGTTTGTGGACTGAGATCTGTACCTGCTACAAAATAATCATGTAAGAACAATAATTAGAGACAAAAAAAGTAAGGCATGCTTAATTAATAGCAAATAAACCAACTTAGCTGGAAAAGACTACTTATTTTGACAAAGAGAAGGAACTTATGCTACAAAGATAGGTTCTAACCAGGCTCGAGACTCCTTGAAAGTCAGGCTAAAAAGACTTCAGTCTGGATGGGATGAATCAGGAAAGGAGTATGTTCTAACTAAGAGATTAACCTAGTGACTGTGTACAGGATGATGAGAACATCATTGTATAGCAGGGCCTATGAGTTTTCAAATTTGACATTTGCAATGAGAAAATGTATTCCTCATAATGCATTTGTGCAAGAGATATTACCTTTATCTATACCTAAGGGGACTGTAGGTCAGAGAAACTTGAAAAAGATAGGGTCACTCATCCAGAATCACATAACTAGTGGCAAGAAGAGCTGGAAGTTGAACCCCTAATTTTAGCCACCAAGTAAAATATTGTTTCCGCCATAACTAAAAGCATATCTGGTTCCCTGCTCCAACCTCTCTCTAAGTTCAAGGCCAGAGCTTGAGTCAAAATAATGATGTTTATTTTCTGATCTCTGGAACCCAGTATTTCCTCCAAAGGATATCCATGTGAGTTAGGTTTTTCTCCTTCTGTGCCTCAGTTTCTCATATTGGGTTGTTGACCCCTGTTGCCAGAACTTTCCATGACTGCTATTATCAGGATGTCTCCAGTTTCCTATGGCGTTTAACCAAGTTTATTTTCTCTCCTGTACTAAGGAAGGGCAGGTGGTATATACATTTCTTATCTTCAAAATTTAAAAAAGACAATGCAGAGACACATAAAGGAAATAACATGACTTTCAGTTGAGATGGGTTTGGATCCCTTCTCCACTATTTAACAGCTGTCTTAGAAGTGTAACATTCAGATTCTGTTGTCTTCCTTTCTCACCACTTCCCCTTATCCACTAGGGGCTGCTGTTATATCTCATCCATGATTACTCTTGAAAGCAATCCATTCAAACCATGCATTTTGAGTAAAAGAAACCCTGAAGGCAGGTTATTACACCATGACATTTAAAATGGCAAAGTATTCAAGATATCTTTTTTTATACCAACAGTGTAAGTGCCTGAGATAACCTTTATTTTTGTGTCTGTATTGCAATGTTCTTTCCCTTGACACAGGTCCTTTCCACTCCCTTCTATCCAAGACTTTCTCCCTTTGTCCACTAGAACCCCAAGGAATCCAACAGTAAACAAACTCCCTAACATCCTCCCTCTCATAGCAGAGCACATACACCATCCAGTCTTGGCACCTGGCTGACCCTAAGGATATAGTTTCCCCTGTAGTTAGTGAGCAGAAATAATAAGATGACAGAAAACATGTTATAGGCAGAAGGATTTTAGAAAAGCAGATTTTGAGGTGGGGAGTAAGTAGGATGGGAGGTTTTCAATATGCCTGTCCTTAATCTGTAAAAAAAGATTGATAATGGTCAAAAAATTGCCCTGGGGAGAGAGAATGCTAAGCACACCTGTTTCTCAGCTCACCTCCTCGTCCTGAGATCAGTGCTATATGAGGGAATGGGCAGCAAACACTTAAATTAAGTAGAAATATAAATAAGAAATAAAGGACAGATATTAAAAAAAAAGAAAATAAATACAAATGAAAGCAAAAATACAAATGAAAGATGCATATTTAAAAAACCAAAAAACGAATATCCACTGCAACATTTCACAGTATTTCACAGTTTTACCCATTTCCCAACGTTAATCCTGTGACAAATTTTGACACAAGCAGTGAGCGGAGTGTCAGGAAGTAAATAAAAATAAACAGTGCAACCGTTGCTCTATCTGCAAATTGCTCTTATGCAGTGACATTATCTTCTTTTGCTGAGTTCTTGGTATATTATAACACACAAGAGCAATCTTCTGGTGAACCCTACTAGTTCATGGATCTAGCATATAATGACTCTTACCTCCCTGGCATGTTGAGTTGGGTCCTTCTCATGTCCAGCATAATAAAACCTGGAAATATCAAAATTACATAAACCCTACCTATCGAATAACAAAGCAAATAATCAAAGTAAACTTCAGAAAGAAGGGCTGCAAGTTATCATAGAGTGGTATAAATTAGAAGATAAAGAAGAGTTGTAAGAGACCCTAACTCTGGAGAACAATGGAAGACAGGTAAATATTTGTCAAGAAAGGCATGACTACAGTCTTCCACACCTTAAATAGTGTGTTGACCTCAATGCTGATTAAATACCCTTCATAAAATTTCCGTTACAAATCCAGGTAATTGAAAGTACCTACATAAGATCTGACATGTAGAAAGCACACAGTGCTCATGATCTATTACGGTTAGCGGTGTTGGTACCAGTAATAGAATATTTTCAGTTAATTAGAAAAGTGGGCATTAAAAGAAGTATGATTTAAATATATGGGGAGCAACATAAAGATCCAAGGGAAAGCATAATAAAGAGATGAGGACAAGAATGATGAGAAGGTAAGTTGCAAGTTAGTCTAGGTAAACATGATATTTGGGTTTTAATCCTTGTAAGCTTTCCACGGGAGAATGATTCATGGGGAACCCAGAATTCTTTAAAGACCCAAGTATAGTGAGCAATTTTTTCTTAATGACTGTATAAGACGAAAATTAACCATTTCCCTAAAGATGTGTACATTTAGGTTAAGTTATAATAAATGATTTGGGTTAATATTAATTGGTCGATAGATTTAATAAATAACCTACGTCAAACATTGTGCTAAGTCCTGTGTATACAATGATCAATAAGGAACAAAAACTGGTTTCAAGTTTACTGACTTTTTTTGTCGTAAGGCCTTTTCCATATTTAGGATTATTCCCTTAGGATGAATTTTCAAATGTGAGAAAAATGAGTATAAACATAGTAAAGTCTCTTGATTTCTTAAAAGGGTCTGTCAACTCACAGCTCTTTCGGAAATATGTGAAATACATTTATGTTTTGCCATCATTTCATCCAGATTCTTTTAATTAATTCAATTAACATTTAGTGAACATTTAACTCACCCTATATGTCAGGTCTTGCACAATAAAGTAAGAATATAAAAATTAATAAAACACTGTCGTTGTCTAATCTAGTAGGGAAAGCTTATATGGAAACTATTACTTAGCGCCATAGTGGAGTTATTCAGCACCATGGGAATAAGAACAGAGGGTGATTAATTCTGTCTGGCAGGTCATGGTTCATAAAGCCTATGATATTTTGAGTTTGGTCTTTAGGGATGAAAGGGGGTTTTTCATGGGGATGAAAGTTGGCATGGGGAAAGGAATTTCATGAAAGAGTAGATAAAGTGTGTGAAGTCCAAATTGTGAATGTTTATGGCATCTTTAAGGGAAATGTAAGTTATCTGTTTTGGTCAGAGTTCAGGAGGAGGGAAGAACAAGAAGATGATAATGAAACTAGAAGGTGTACTGGGGCCAGATCATTGCTGAACTTATAAATATGCTAAGGTAATTTAACTTATCTGATAGAGAAAGAATTTTAAGAAAGGGAATTGATATAATCAGATGTGTACTTAGATAATGTTTTTAGTGTTGAGAGTGGATTAGAAAGGTCAGGAGGGAGTAGAAGCAGTCAAGAACTATTATAGTGGGCCATGCATGAGAGACAAGTACTGGAACTAAGTACTAATTACAGGAAAATCAGGACTTTGGAGCCTGACATAATTTCTGAGATAAATTGCTAGACTTAGGTAACAATAAACTGCAAGTGCTTAGAGAAGAAGTCCCAGAATACTATCTCTTTCATTTGGAATTCCAAGTGGACGTAGGTATGCCAATAATCTTGTTCAAAATATTAAAACAGCAAAAATAGTTTTTCATGAGAAGGGAATAAGGAAGAATGAGTTCAGTTTTGGACCAGTTGATTTTGAGATGCTAGCAGACATTATATAAGGGGAATTCAAATGAAAATTATGGCCCTGGAAGATATGAGAGAGAAAATGGAGTCTGATATACAAATTTTCAAGCCATCAATGTAGAGGTGACAGTTGAAATTATTAGAATAAATGGGTCCATTTAGTGAAAGCATATAGTGTGAGAAAAGAATGCTGAAGCCAGAATCTTGAGAACTTCTGATTGTAAGGGGACTGAATGGAGGAAGAAGCAATATGTTTTTATGTAGCTTATGGGGAAAATCCCATGAGAGCCTTAGAATTGTCTTATATCTGTTTGTAGGATGGAGAGCTCCACCATTGATCAGGACAGTTTTTGGTAATAGCTATGTAAAACAAGTTTATATATATATATATATATATATATATATATATATATATATATATATATTTTACTGTGACAAAACCTGAATGTTGGATATAATGGGGATATTCCCATGACTGACATAATTTGAAAGGTCTCCTTGTTAAAGGAAAGAGGTACACAGAGTCAACTGATTGAGATGATAAGGACAATGCTTATAGGAACATCTGTCCATGATGAAATGCCAAGGCCCTGTGGCCTCGAATATGTCTGCATAGTCTCTAACATCTGACTACAACCCCACCCCATAATACAGGCTGCCTCTCAGTGAGGATTTGGGGGAAGCTTGGTTCCAAAGTGTTTACCTTTGCTATGTGATGAATACTCTCATTGTTGGATCCTTTTTCTTTTCAGACCAGTTTGAGAGCATCATAGAACCCAAGAGATTGGTGGCTGTTGACCCTCCCTTGCCAGCCTTTGCCATCTTATTCCTAGGTTTTCCTCATGAAAATATCTTCGTATGGACTCTTTGGGATAATACCCCCCTTTTACTTACTGAGTATAGGAGTGGTGGGACACAACAACACAGATTACAACTGGTTTAAATAAAATTCCATTACTGTGTATTACTCCTTTATTACTCTTCAGATCTTCCAGGAGCTGAACTCTGCACTTGAAAAGTCAGAGAGCCGTTAGAGACAGAGGAAGCAACCTGGAAACAGTAGAAAATATCACAGAATCCAAGTATTACTCTAGCCAGAATTGTCTTTGAGTTCAGATGTGAGGTCAGCGTAAATAACCAGAATTGATGAGTAGAATATATATGACTAGAATTCCTCACTACTCATTTCATTAAGAGGGAAAGTCTAATCCCTTTCCCCTGGGATCCAGGCTGTCTGGGTTGACCAATAGAATGCAGTACAGGTGCAGCTGGGTCATAAAAAGACCTGTGGCTCCTACCCAGGCCTCTTAGTGCAGTCCTTTCTGAAACCCATCCACCATACTGTGAGAAAGATAGCAGAGGATCCTTGTGGGAAGGAAATGACGCCTTGCAGATAGCCCTGGCTGAGGACCCAGCCAGTGTTAGCACCAGCACCACTTGCTAGCTGGTGGCAGAGCTACCTCAGAAGCACATCCTTCAGCTCCTGCTGAGAAGCTAATTTAAGTTGCCAAATTTAGAGATAGTTTGCCACGCAGAATATAACCAAAACAGCTGGTTGAAATCTTTTTAATTACGTAATGATCCCTCTGATTAATGATCATAAGCTAACGGTTCAAACAAAAACTTTCCTAAATATTAACATAACATATCTAAAGCCATAAAAAGAACTCCACAGCAAGGCTGTAAGGTATGAAATACATTCTACCTCTCCTTCCAAATAACTGACAGGTTATTTTCTCTGAGTATACATGTTGATGGAGGGAAAAAATCGAGGGAGTTACTAGGGATCAACTGCTGTTTGCTTCAACTCTTGTTAAGAAAGTTCAGTTAGAAGAGCAATGTCTGGGAAGGGCGATTGTTCAATGGTCAAAGTAAAGCTGGACATATCTGAAACAGACCTCTATAGGTCAAGTGAAATTCATTACTGAATAAACTCCCAAACTTCTCTGCAAGGGATACTTACAAGGAAATGTTTTATTGTAAATACCAGCTCAAAAGTCATGGCATTCCTAATGAAGTTAGATAAAAGAAAGTATTTCTTTTCTGACCTAACTAACATGAAAATATTTCCAGGGTATTAATGAGATGAAGACACACCAAAAATGCAGCTGATACACATTTGAAAGAATAATTGAATTGTCCTGGAAAAGTTACTCATTACGTTTTAGGTGCCAGAGATCATTACAGTTCTCTGTTTACAGTGTTATGCTTGAAATTAAATGATAACAAAAATTATTTTAGAAATGAAAACGTTCGCTAGAATAATAAACTAATATAATTTAGAGCACATAAAGGGGTATCTGAAAATACTCTAAAGCCAATTTGAGTTTATTGTATGGAAAAAATAATTCTCAATTTAATGCATGCCACTTTAGACTGAAGTCACAGGCAACTACAGAGCTCAAAAGAGCCTTAACTGTCTCTTCCTCATTGATAAAGAAACATCTCTAACACGGTCAATCTAGAACATGGAGCCTAAAGCTTGTTAAAGGTGCTTGATACACAGCAGAGCAGAGGTATTTGCAATATGTTTTCATACAAAGGAAGGCATCCTGTGAGCATTTGGTAAATATTAATTAGATTGAAATATATGCTTCTACTACTGACATGGACAGTTTCTCATCAGCGGAATGCTTTGAGAAACTTCACAGAGTCCTCATTGGAAATTCCCATAGCACTGAGCAGATAAGAATGCGAATATTTATGGTATAGGGTTTGGGAAAAGAGTAATATGTCTAGTTATGTCAGGTTGACACTATTTTGAACACTAAGTAGGATTAGTACAGAAGCTGGGAATATGTGTAATTTGGAATACAAACACACATTATCATTCTAATATGAACATGTGAAATATTTATGTTCTGAGAAAATTAAAATGCACCAAATACAGCAACATTTCAAGTGCCACATTATCTAATGCAGTCCCAAACAATTAACAAGAGTGTTTTTAATTCCCATAAACACTTTCACCAAATATATCTTTGTGTTGATCCTGCCCAAATTTTCTGATGCCAGTCCTAATCTGTTCAAGATGATCTCAACCTCGGGTGTTTCTCTGAACACATGCATCTGCCTGGACTAAATTCTTAACTATGTAGGAAAGTCAGTGTGTCTCACCAGACCTCACAAATTCACAATGTAAATAAGGTACAGAAGCTTTCAAATTTCTCTGAGACTTTCAATCTCTGATTTCCTTTATCCTTACTCTGCCTGGGGTTTTTTGGCTCCTGTCTGATTCCTTTGAAGCCTTGAGTGTATGGTCATTTGCTAATGTGGCTGACTTCATTACATTCTGTTTAAAATTAACAAAATTCTAAGACTTGATGTATGTTTATTTAAAACAATTAAAATGATTGAAAGTTTATCATGCCTTTTGCAGCCATCCAAACATTTTCTAGCGATTAGAAAACATAATAAAACAAATTTCCTAGATTGTCTTTGATTTTCATGCTCCCTCTGAAAAGTTAATTTCACAAATATTCATGGTTCTTGTAACCCACTATTAAGAGATAATTCACATCAGAGAATAGGAATCGTGAACTCTGAGCTGAGAAAATTAAAAAGGACTGTTTATCACAAAGAACACAATATATATGCATATATTTTTTCTGGTATATTTTTAACTTTCAGGGTGTAGAAACAGTAAACATGTTGAATATGTCTCTGATTCAGTCAGCTTATTTTAAAATGAAAAATATATCATAAAGAAAAAGATATTTTCTAAATATCTCATTTCTACTGATCTGTGCTATAAAATAAACTCAGGTTAGAATTAAATCTCTTAGTAAAATAAAATCAATGTTCTGTGACCAGTAGGAATTTGTTGACTAAAGAAGGAAATAACATTCATTAGAAATTTCTGACGTTGGTCCTCATATTATGTGACCAGTGTTCCTTTTTCTCTCTTTCTCTATCTCTGCTATAACTTATTAGAAAGGCATGTGTGCTTATGTATTTCTTAAGAAAAGTAAATCATATTAAGCAGAGAAATGTAGCCAGTTTGGTATTTATCTAAATCTACCAGTGGATATTGATAGTATTTTAATTACAGAATATAAAACTGGGATAAAATGACAATAGTTTCCCATAGAATATTAACAGACAGAGCTTTATTCTGAGTAAATAAAAATGATGGAATTAATTATGATCCCTAGTTTATATGAGGTTGATTTAGTCTCATTCTTGCCGACGGCTTTAGCAACAATATCCAACAGAAACATAAGGCAAACCACATATGAAAGTTAAATTCTAGTGGCCACATTAAAACTTTTTTAACTAGATAAAATTAATTTGATAATATACCAAATATATAACAAATATATATTTTAACAAAGCTATGATCCTTTCAACATATGGTCAATGTAAAATTCCTAATAAGATATTAAAAATATTTTTTTTAAAATGTGTGTCTTAAAAATATGGTGGGTATTTTACACTTCCACCACATCTCAGTTCTGACTAGCCATGTTTCAAGTGCTCCAATGCTCGTTTCAAGTGTGCCTACTGACTACCATGTTGGACAACTACCATGTTGTAGATCTAAAAGTGGAGCCTCCGTGTACACCTGGGAATAGGAAGACCAGTGTATCCTGAGGCATCAGAAAATAGAGCCCTAATTCGTTACTAGTTCTTACCACTTTGATTACACCAGCTGAGACCATACAGCTAACAAATAGCTGAGAGCTGTCACCTGCACCACCAGAAATTCAAATATTTTTCCATGTCTTACTCAAATGAAAAGAATTTGGAGAAGACAGACAGATAGACAGAAAGAGGGAGAAAGGAAGGGAGGGAGGAAAGGAGAGAAAAAAAGAAGTTCTAAAATACATCAATATGGTGTTTTGCAATGATTCTCAAAGTGTGGTCTACAGACCCCTACGAGTGCCTGAGATTCTTTCAGAGCCAGTCAGCAAAGTCAAAGCTTTTAAAATAATCATCATCAGAAGAAGAATGAAGAGAAGGAGGAGGAGGAGGAGGAGGAGGAGGAGGAGGAGGAGGAGGGAGAAAAGAAGGAGAAGGAGAAGAAGAAGGAAAAAAGCTTTCTTGTTGTGTTGACATTTGCACTAAATGATGCAAAAGACATGGTAGGGAGAACTGCTGGTGCCTTAGTACAAAATAAAGGCAGTGGCTTTATTTTGATCACTAACGTGTGCTAGTGATCATTGTATTCTTCACTACCAAACACATCAAAAGGAAAGAAAAAAAGCCAGTTTCATATAAGGATGTCCATTTTTATAAAGCAATAAAAATTGTTGTTTTTATTAATCGTAACTCTTATATATGTCTTTTTTTATTAGTTTCAGGTGTACAAACCAATGTAATAGTTAGACATTTACACTCCTCACAAAATAGTAATCCCCCTCCCCCAATCGACTACTCCTCTGACATCGTATATAGCTGTTTCAATTCCATTGAGTCTATTCCCTATGCTGTACTCCACATCCTGTGAATATATATATATATATATATATATATATATATATATATAAAATTATAGTTGACATATATATGTGTGTGTGTGTGTGTATATATATGTTAAGTTATAGTTGACATTCAGTATTATTCAGCTTCAGGTGTACACTTCAGTGGTCAGGCATCTACACTGTCCATGAAGTAGTCTCCCTAATAAGACAAGTGCCCATCTGACACCCTACAATGTTATATGTCTTTTGAATATTCTATGTGACAAAATGGAATTACATACAAAGGACTTTTCCTGCATGTTGAAGTATGATATTTGTCTCTAGAAAAGCCCTTGTATGATTAGACTTGTGCATTGAACTATTTGGTATTTTCATGGAATATCACTTTTACTTGGAAAAAAATGACTGAGGACAGTGCTATTTACAACTGGGTATTGGACGCATATTTTCTTGAAAAATGCCAGTGATGGAAAACTACAGATAGCATATGTTAATAGGGAAAATTGATCTCTCAATTGATAATCAGAGTTTTAGAAAATTTCTAAGGTATCGTGAGCTTGATACCTTCCTAACATTCAAAGACTTTCTTGATGTCATTGATAATAATATTTTAAAATATTATAAAAAACTGCACCAACATATGGAAGATCTATCTGAATAAGTCATTGATCTATTATTTTCCCAATGACCAATGAATGAGATTTTAAAAAGCACTATGGGTAAAAGATTCATCAAAGTGAAAGAGATACCAATGGTTTTTGATGTAATAGAGTACATAAAGTTTATTGAAGTAATTTGACAGCACAGTGCAACTACAAGAATGTATCATTTGTAGAATTTGATATAGTATCCCAGAAGAATATTTACAATTATCTGAAAATGTTAAAATACTCTTCCCTTTTCCTACTACCGTATATAGCCTATCCCTGTGAGGGTATATTTTCTTTATATACCTGTACTAAAAAAACATTGCAACAGAATGAACACAGAGGCACATCTGAGTATATCTGTCTCCTCTTAAGCCAGACATTTGCAAAAATGTGAAAAACTGGCCTTATTCTATTTTTTTTTAAATATAAATTTTCTTCATAAAGTATTTTATTTGTGTTACCATGCAGTGGGTTTAATATTTTTACCTGAAAATGATTTAACAAACAAAACATTTTTAAGCTTCTAATTTTTAATTCCTGATATAAAAATTACTGATAGCTGTGATCCCACATAAACATAAACTCTTTGGGATTATCAATAATGTAAAAAAGTGTAACAGGCACCTAAAACTGAAAAGACTACTAGTGAGTAGAATGAGCACATAGGTTTTGGAATCATAGAGACATCGTTTGATACCTTGGTTCAGGTTTCTTACCAGACAAGTAGCTTTCGTTACTTACTGAACTAATAACCTTTGTTGAGTTATTAATTGGGAGTTATGAACAGAAAATGTCTAGCACCTTACCTTGTACATGGAAATCACTGATAATTGTTGGCAATTATTGTAATTATCACCATAGCCCTGTTCAGATTATCTCCCTACAACTATTGTGCTCTTTGATTACAAATATATACGGTTCCTTGGGAATAAACTGTAATTTCTCTTCAGCAGTCATTCCCTTTGAGATAAAGAACCCATTGCCTTTGAGTGTGGTCTTCTGGCCTGACAGGTTACCAACTTGCTATTCATTGAGGTGTGCAGAAATACCAAAATTCACTTGTTATGTAGATGTATTTACACTGGTAAACTGGACAGACTGCCATTAGTGGGGGGAAAAGATGCTACCACACATTTTAAGTTCTGTGGCATTGATTAAGAATATATTTGTTTTCTGCTGGTCTGTATTGTCTCCTAATTGTGCAAGTCGGCAGGCTGAACCCTCAAACAGTCCTCCTCTTTGGGGTGTAAGGAGACACACTCTCAAGTTTAGAGTCTTGGAATCAGACAACTAATCATGGGTATGATGAGAAGAGCTATCTGGTCTTACCATCTGTTTTGAGGCCCTAACCACTTACTCTGAGAAATGGCATTATTTTGTCACAGGCTGGGGAAGGTGGAGAAAAGATATGGGGAAAGGGTAGTCTTTCCGTAGGTAACATTTGGGAAGGAAAGAGATGATTTTTATGTGCAAGTGTGACAGCTTGAGTGTGGATAGTCGAGGAACTCTACTGCTGGTGTCTGGAAATGAGCCACTTTCTGTTAATTCTACATTGAAATGCTGTCCAATTTGGAAGGATATTTCTACTGGGCTGGTTAGGTGAGTACCATTCTTCTTTTATTAGGATTTGATTGAAGTAATTTCTCATATTTCCTTCATATAATTTTTCCATATTGTACAAATGGATTAGAAATTTCCCTGTGGATAAAAATGTATCCATCCATAAGTCATAGCATTAAGTATATGATGGAGACTTTTTCATCTTGTTCCAGTTAAGCTAAGAGTCCAGGAAATCACTTTCTACAATAAACAGAAACATGGTTTTGGACTTCACCTTCTAAGTCCTTGGCCATGGTAAAACATTGTGAATAGAGAAACACATTTATAATGAATAACAAGGAGACTTAATGTTTTTTCCTCATAACATCTTTCTTAGTAAACTAAAAGAAATTATGCATTTACGAGAATGCAAGAGCCTCTAGTGTATATATTGTAAATGTAGCTCAGTAGAAAATAATATGAGGCTAAGAGCAAAGAAAATAGAGGACAGGTCGTGGAAAGTAATTTTAATTCATTGAATGATTTCCTCTTCAATTAGGAATGTTCCAGAAAAAAATGTGTGGATTGTAGGATATTTTAAAATTTCTTGGAATATAGCAAAGGAAGAAATATCTTGTTTTTCTTTGGAAATTGAAAATATTTTTGTAAGTTCCCAGTAGAACGTGACCAAGTTTCATAAATGTCTAGTGATGAAAGTATAAATCACTTCCAGGATCTCTTTTAGGGATGCACAAATAAGACAACAAGATTTGATTTTCAGTTTGCAACCCTCACGGGAGTTAGGAAGTTGATGTTGATCGTTCAGCTGTTTGCAGTTCCAAAAAGGAATCTCCTTAGTTACCATCCCTTCAGTAAAAAGATAAACAAAAGTATTTAGTAATTCTTATCGATCACATTTTTCAAGCATGAAGAGATGTAAGAAACATTTCTTTCTTGATAAAAATTTCATATTTCTAAAGTAAAATATTATTCCAAATTTATGCAAAATATTATTATATTTATCCAATTTTATGAAACATGAAAGTGATAACTATTCAGCACTCTCCTACCACACATATTATTTTGGCAGTGGAATAAATCAAGACCCAAATCTGGTATTTGATAAAAAAATTTTAACTTGCGTTATGCTTTTAGACCAAACACAATTTTATATACCTTCCTTTGGAAGATCCTTTCTCTGAGAGCTGGCCCCTCCTTGTCACTATAGACTGTGCCTGTTTCACTATTAGAACTGCCTCTCACTAATTTCCTCTCCTTATATACTTTCCAAAAATTATGGCAGCTGACTGGGTGCCAGACGTTTGTTAGTGGAGAAACTCTGAAGGATTAATTGCTTACATTCTCTTGTACACTCTCTGTGAACTCTGAATAGACAATGTCAGAAATTATCATTTGATGCACATATTTGAGAGAGTGTCAGTTGTGGCCTTTAATCTACTTGGGGCAGTGCTCATTTTACTGAGTGGTGAGTACCTTTATGTTTGCCCCAAGTGGCTTGAGTATTGCTTCACTGTTATTTTTAAAAGTAATGTTTTCCAGGTGTGGTTAGGTTCTCAATGTCACTGAGAAATTATTTTCTGTGTTTCTAGCTATGCCTTTTGTTCATGGCACACAACTCTTTAAAAACCTATCACTACACTTCTAAAGGTTTCTACCCATTGCTGACACACTCCTCCATCCACTGTGCCTCCTATTTTGTAATAAAAAACAGAGTCCAACAGGAACGAATCCCTTTAACTTTCCATTTCCACACCTGTAATCATATTTCTATCTGCTTTACAGTCTTACTTTCTCATCACCAATTTTAGAAACAAGATGTTTCTCCTTCTGTCCCCAAAGGGAATGTTGACCCACCTATGCGCTCATCCTGACATCTAGTCATGGACCCTTTCCATTAGTTGAGCAATTATTACTTCAACAAACATCTCCAGTGTATACTGAACAGAAGTTATGAATAGAAAAATGAAAACCATTTAGCTGGGCAATAGATAAGCTAACAACTGATTATAGGAAACTGGTAGCTTCTGTACTGAAGAGAATGTGTAAGGTACAGCAGTAATACAGGCTAAAAAACAGGTTCCTGTCAAGCCAGATTTGGAGAATTCCGACCATAGGGCAACGGGAGCCTGCAGAATATTGGAGTCTGCCTCAGTGACGTTTTGTGCAAGATGAAATTGAGTCACTTAAAAGGATAGAGAGCTGGCACTTCATCAAAGATAACAGAACAGATTGTATGAATTTTTTCATGTCTGATCGATAAAAAATTAATATGTATGTGTATGTGTGACAGACTCCATCTGCGACTTGCTTGTGCTATAACCCTTTATCAAATCCGTGGGGAGTTGCTGACCTATACCAAATCTGTGGTTGCTCCCACTACCACCACAATATGTAAACAATTGGTTTAGGTCAATTACAACTGGTCACATGTTTTTTTCTCAGAAAACCTTTGTCTGTCCTTTAGTTGTCAACTCCAGGGGACCCTGACCTGACTGACTCCAAGTGTCAGACAGTAGTGGTGGTGAGGAGCTTTGTGAGGTTCCATGTTTACAGTGTCTAGTAGGTGTATTCCTCTAACAGTGATTCATTACAAGAAACCCACTTGTCTTTGCCTATTGGTCTATTGGCATAATTCCTAGGATTGGATAGTCCCTAGGATTCTCACTTCAAATGCTGTTCATAAGGTTCAAATGGCAGCATTACATGTCTGTGAATACACATTATTAGCAGTGTCACAGATTTGATAAGGTAACTGGGATGTAGCTGACTTTCTAAGGCTGATGTCCCTGGGTACAGGAGGTGGATCCCACAACAGTTGCAGGCTCTATTATCTCTGGGGCGAGGAAAAGCCATTTCCCTTCCTACAATAGGAAACAATTCAAGAGTAGACAAGAAAGGGAATATATAATGATGAGTATATAAATAGAAAGGGCATGGTAGGGAAAGAGCACTCTCAGAAAGCCTGGGAAGGCTGGTGTGGTAGGCAGAATTATAAGTTGGTCCCCACATTGCCAGTCCCTTGCACCATCTCTTTCAATTATTTATGCAGCAATTTAGCTATTGCTGTGATGGAATTCTACAGGTGTAATTAAGGTTCCAAATCAGCTGACTTTAAAATAGAGAGATTATAGAGAAGGGCCTCTTGAAAAATTATTCTAGGAGGCTATAAATTAGTCGTTTAGCTCAACACGCAGGCGTCAAAGATTTTCTAATTAGAGGACTATCAAGAAATTTTATACTGGAGATTGTCCCAGTATTAAACACCAGAATAATCAGAGCAACTATTTATTTACTCACTGGCCCAATATATTTCTTTAATATCTAGAATCAAATAAAAATTAAACATAAATTATTATGAATTCATAAAAATGTGCAATTGTTTTTCCTATGGCATAGTTATAGAATGAGTTTGCTTCTCTATCATTTACTGAAGATATGATTTAAAAGAGGGTAAAATGTCTCAGTAAAGTCTAATAAGTTACATTTAACACAACTACGAGTTACCTAAATAACTCTCCAGGATTAGCTTGCTTCTGATTCTTGGGAGAAAATTTTCTATTAGCCCCTTGTCTCTGCACATTTTACATACACGACACTAACTGCCCTTTTGTCCCAGGCTATTTTTTCAAAGATGTGTATACAGTGAATAGATTTGAAAAATATAGTGTCTCCCTTTAGAGCAAAGGTTAGATTTTTCTTAGTGTTCAGTGTAATGCCTTGCTCCAGAACAAAGGAGAAGTGTGCTTTTGCCCATTTTAAAAAATTCACGTTCTATGTGTTCTCAGCTGTGATGCAAACCGACTGTATGTGTGGCATCCACATAGGCCCACTTGCATCACCCCCATGTAACTTGGGGAGCTAATACAAATATGGTATGCTCATCCAGGCATCTCATGTCTTCTGCAAGCATCAATGGAACTGTGACAGAATCACTGGTTAACTGCAATTAGTTTAAAATCTCATATCCTTCAAAGTTCTTGACACTGATTGATTAACTTATAAACACAATTGATTCTTGGCATATTCTGTTTCCTAGTTGATAAAGGAGAGAATTTTGTTATAACATAACAAATGTATTTTTACTCATTGATTCACGTAAAATATGTAACGAAATTACTTTTCTGCACCAACTTCTAGATGTATGACTTATCTAAAAATTTACAATGAATGCTTTCAAAACCTTAACAAAATATTGTCTTCTTAAGTCAGCTGGGGAATTTAGCTTCAACCGCATCTCCAAACCTTTATCAACAAAAAGAATAATAATGAAGGAATGTTCTGCTCATTTATTTATAGTTGCCAAAATTTGGGGTGGGTAAAGAAATACTTTTCAGAACTTACCTTTTTGGTTAAATATAGAAACAAAATATTATCATTAATTTTCCTTACTAAGTGCTCTATCAAATTCCTTGCATACTATTAATTTTCTTTGGTATTTACTGTAGAAAAGTTCTTTCAGTATTAATGAAAGTGAGAACAAACATGATACAAACTGACTTTAAGCACTTTCTTCTATTGAATGGTTCCGTTCAATCAGTTCAGCCGTAAACTGATCTGTGTGAATGTAAACACTTTTATTTTACATGTAAATTTAAAAATCCTACTGTCAGAAATAGGTTAGAGTAGAGTTGATGGTTCTGTAGACATAGTCGCTTTGTACGTGCTCACTGAATTGAGTCTGTTAGAGCCTGGTCAGCTGATTGTGTATTGAGTACAGGCTGTCTTTCTCTGGAACCAATTAGCACTGCCAGAAAGATGGAGAAGTGTTTGAACTGACTGCTCTGCAATCCATACCAGAATGTTCGATAAGTGACTGAGTCGTTTGTCTTGGTTTGCTTTGTTTTGTCTTCTGAATTGTTCATTACTGAGACCTCTGGCATCTCTAAAATATAATGATCTGGGGAGTTTTTAGGGACAAGAAAACACGAAAACATTTTCAGCTTTTCAACTAAGTTGAAAAACATCTTAATAGTTCAGTGTAGGTTATATGATATATTCCAGAGACTGTAAAGTCATACTGTCTTTGGTTTTCTGTTTGTTTGTTTTAGAAGATACTAATCTGAAAGAAAAAGAGTTGCGGAGACAGAGTGACACAGAGAGAGAGACGAAGATAGAGACACAGAGAGAGAGACAGAGAGAAAAGAAATAACACTGTTTTGAAAGGCAAGTGGAATCACCTTCTGCAATGATGATAGGAGGCTTTTATCCTTTAGCAGGCACTTGGTCATTATTACAGGTGCTTTCTGTACTTGCTGGAGAAAATTGATTGTGTCCCTTGAAAGATGGGATCTTGTGACCTTATCATTGCAGATATATTATACTTGTACCATCAGCATTCTCTTTGTCAGTCACAGAATAAGCTGTTACCCCTTAGGAAGCTTGTCATTAAATTGTAGTTGTCTTTTGTATCTTTGGTAATCCCTTGGAGACCCTAGGTCATGCAGAACTGTTCAAATATTGAATAAAATATTGAATTGGCTTTAAATTTTCTAGAATCTTATATTTAGCCCATTCGTCCACAGCCTGAAGAGGATGGAGATTACAAGCCATAAATCTAGAAGGAAATTAGTGCTTTCTAGAGCAGATAGTTTGAAGGAAGAGGAGAAGGCTTGCCAGCTATAAAGACTTCAAATTCTTTTCTGTCTTTCTTTTTTTTTTTTTCATCTTGAGGATCTGAGGAGTTAAATGAACCAGCAACACAGAAGACTTTTATTATTGCGTCTTCTCCAGCTCTGAGGAGCCTGATCCTTCACCACTCTCCTTGTACTCTTATCACAGGAGGAGAAAGGAGTTTTTGTAGCTAAACTATCAGAGTATTTCTTTTGTAGGAACTCCAAGCCATGAATCTCAATTGATAAATTGGTAGGTGGTGTTAATGAGGTCCAGGTTTCAAATTTAGATTCCACCTGAGCCCGTTATTTGCCAGCAGATTACTTTATTGCCAGAAGCTTAGTAAAAATGTGCAATGATTAATTTACTCACTTACTTATTAATTTAAATATATTTGTGGTTTCCGACTGTATTCTAGGCGTAATGTGAGACTATAATGATATAATAGTGATCAAGGTGATCTTGATTCTCAACTACGTGGAGCTTATACTGGGGAAGAGAGAAATAAATGAGCAAACAAAATAACGATCAACTGGGCTAGAAGTAATTTAATAGACAAACAACGTGATAAGGTAGAGGATAATAAAGAGGGATACCTGGAACTATGAAAGATAGAAAATCAGAGAAGTCTTTTCTGGGAGTCTACATTTAAGTTGAAACGCAAAGGATGAGGAAGGCTCAGCTATGGGCAGTGCAGGATAACTGTTGCAGGGTGTAGGGTGACAGGCAGGTAGAAAAGAACTAACTGTGTTAGAGAAACTAAAAGGGGGACAAGGTGACTTCCATGGGGTGAGCATCAAAGGAAGTGCATTGAAATAAGCTTGGAGAGAGAAGCAGGAGCCAAATTATCTTGGGTCTAGTAGGCAATGGGGAGAGTTTGGACTTTAAGTTCATGAAGAAGATGGTGATGGCTTTTACTCAGCAGAGAACTGATAAAATCCATCTTGCCCTTTAAGTAGATCATTCTAGATGCTAAAAGGATGAGGACGGAGAGTAGAAACCAGAAGTCAGATAGGAGACTGCAGTGAACATATTCTTATTGACCCCCACACACATGCTTTACCACTCTTTATACTTTGTGGGGTCCTGGGAGGCTGACTATGTAGACTGCAGCACCCAGCAATACCCCCTTCCTAATGGCTTCCAGCTACTTGGCCAATGAGGATCATGGGCAGGAAATGAGAGAGAGAGAAGAAGAAGATGAAGGCATTTATTCCCTTGGCTTAGTCTCTGCTAGGTTGTCACACCTGACTGTGTTTCTTATGGAGCCCAAAGTTCCCCTGTATGGCCCCTCATCACCCAGCTCTCTGTCCAGGTTCTGAGAATGCTCTTTTGAGATTTTCCACCTTGTTACTATTTGTGGGGTACTATACGATACCTTGTTGTCTTTGTATAAACCCTTCACTGGTTTTACAAATTATTTTAAAAAACCTTCTTCAATTACTAAGCTTGATTGTCCCATGTCTCCCCACCAAGGAACCTGCATCCAGAGGCTCTTGTAGTATTTCAGGCAAGAGACAACGATGGTTTCAGCTAAGGGAGTGGTTGTGAAGACAGTGAAGACATAAATAGATTGTATCGACATGTATTTTAGAGTGAGAATCATAGGATTTGTTGATGACATGATGTTTAAGAAAAGGATTTAAGAAAAAGGAAGACAAATCCAGGATAATTCCATTTGACTAGATGATTCCAGCCAAAACAAGTGGTTTCAATGGCAATAACACTTACAAGGGAAAAGTGGAAATAGAATAGGTTTGGATAGAAAAGGGGTAAAAGCACAATGTGAGTTTAAGCTGATTGTGAGATACCCAGGTGGAAATATCAAGTAGTTAAATGATTATGAATTTCAGGGGAGATAAGGACTATAAGCATAACTGTTATTCTTCACCTCATCCATGGTATGTTATTATTTGTTTGTTTGTTTGTTTGTTTTGAATTTCCCCTTTTATTTTAAATAATGACCTGGTTGACAACCTAACATTTTGAGGGACATATTTAGAAATATTTTTCAGGCTCTGGATCTGGAATTTGTACTAATTTACATATTTTAAAGCAAAAAAAAGTTTATTTCAGCTTCTTATAACCATTGTCACCCTAATAAACTTCAATTAAAAATAAAATTGTTTCTTTATTACTTCTATGGTATTTAAAGCCTCATGACTGATCGCAATTACCTAGGAAGTGGACACAATTAGAGAGAAGCCTGAGGTCTGATCCCTTGATCATGGAGAAAAGGTGACACCAGCAATTGAGAATGAGAAGGCATAACCAGTGACGTAGAAGGAAACTAGGAGAAAGGAAACTTCAAAGCCCAAAAGAAGAATGCTCAAAGAGAAATGTTAGAAGAATCTTGGAATTGGTCAAGAATTGCAGGGAATTTGAACCTGATGAGAATATACAAGTATTTTGCTGGTGATTTTGACATTAGTTTCTGTTGCATATTTTCATCGAACCATACTAAAGTAATTTGAAGAATGACTGGGAGAGGTGCAAGTAAAAACATCATTTGTTCACAATGCTTTTGATAAATTTATTTATAAAATAAATTTCCTATCTTTCAGAGCAAGAAATTGAGAGGCAGCTGGTATGTGAGAAGAAAGGAAGATTCTTTTTGTTGTTTTAAGATGGGATAAGTTTGAATGAGGTGAGAAAATAGCTAGGGAGCAACTAATGCCAAAAGAGAAGCACAAAGCTAAGTAGTAAAGTCTTTGAAAAGGTGAGAGAGAGAAAGGGCAAGAGAGCAGGGGAATGGCTTTCTTTTTTTTTTTTTTAATTGAAATAACTTAAAAATAAAATCTATTTGACTTTGTCCAAAGAATGTAGGACAACTTTCAGATATTATAATGAAAAGAATAACGTAGTATATGCTTGAAAGCAGTTATTATAAGTTAGAAAATTAGGAAACAAACAACAGAGTATAAAGGAGCAGTGATCAAAAGATATCTTCCCTTTCTGGAAGTGCAGCATGACCTTATAATTGAGGTATTGCACACTAAGAGAGCTTTATTTGTTGTTCCATGCCCTTCTCTAAGTAGTAAAACAAATAACATTAATTTTTCCTCAGTGTTCTAAGGTATACACATTCACAAAGCATTGCATGTTTTTGACAATTGTGTTATGTTTCCTCATTCAAACTTTTACTATTTCACTTTCCTATCTTTATTGTTTAGTTGTTTTGTATTTATCTTATAGCATAATTTAATTTTATTTTAAAAAGCTTTCCAAAAGAGCTGCAAAAGAGAAAGAGCCAATATAATACAAATATTGTTTTTTAACTACTATCTAAGTTAAAAAGAAAATTCAGAGAGCTTTATTGGTAGGAATATTTTATTGAGCGAGAAACATACTGTTCTCAGACAGGGAGACTGAAAACCCAAAAGTCGAAGTCGTACGACGCTCAGTGACATGAAGTTAAAGCAGGGCTTATAAAGTAAGAATGGGGGGGGGGTGCACAATGATTGGTGGTTATTACAATGAGAGTTTGCGGAAAGCAGGGGATTGGTTAAAAGTAATTATACCATTTTAGGAAGACAACTTGTTTCGTTTACGATTATCAGAGACATTTACAAGAAATAACTTAAGTTTCACTTACGTTCATGAAATAAAAACTAGAATAAGTTTTGTTTATGTGGCTTAACTGGTTATATCTGCATAGGGAATTTTCAAATCTGGTCTCCATTTTATTGTATTTTTAACATAAATGATTTGACAGAAAATATCCATAGGTTGAAGTCTTTTTTTTTGAGTATTTATAAATTAAAGCTTATTAACATGACTCAAATTGCTTACTCTCTCTTTAATGGCCATTTTGCTAAAATGCTGGGCCTCAGATTTTGTTTCCCAAATGTTTGCTTTCTACAGTATCAATTATTTTGGATCTGACCATTTGAAAAAATATAAAATATCAACAAGCTGGCTGTTTGAAACCATAATCGCAATGAATGTGTTTAAGGAATAAAAATTAACTGAATTTGTATTTAAGATGAATGGTGATATAAAGATGCAGCAAGTTTATTCCCTTTGATAAAATAATACACCAAAAATCTATCTGAAGTCTTGGTAAATATTTTCTGAAGTCATTTTCCAGCAGCATATAGCATAGGAAAGAAAACACAGACCTGGAGGCAGGTGGACCTGGCTCTAAAACCCTTTTGTCACACCTATGAGCCATGTAATCATAAACCAATAAAAACACTCAAATGAAAATATTGTTAAAGCACTAAAAGAAATTGTGTAAAACTGAAAAATAGCACAGATTTTTGGACACATAATAAATACTTTATCTTCGTTTTCCTTACACTCTATTTCCATATTCCCAGTTTTTAAAATTACTTTTTTTAAAAAGTTGTGATACAAAACACAACATAAAATTTATCATCTTAACCACCACACTCCTAGGTAATCAGCATTCTACTTTATATTTCCATGCCTTTGACTTCTTTAGATACCTTATATAAGAGGAATCACACACTTATGATTTTGTGACTGATTTATTTTACTTAGCATAATGTGCTCAAGATTCACCCATGTTGCAGCGTGTGACAGGATTTCCTTCCTTCTTAAGTCTGAATAATACTCCATCGTATATATATATATATACCACATTTTGTTTATTCATTCATCCATCAATGGATATTTGAGTTGCTTCCACCTCCTGAATATTGCGAATAGTGCTACTATGAACACAGGTATGCAAATACTTATTTTTTTTCCTATTTCAGTTTTTTACATATATATACACAGAAGTGAGATTGCTGGATCATATGATAGTTCTATTTTTAATTTTTTAAGCAACTTATATATAGTTATCCATTGCAGTTACACCATTTTAAAATCCCACCAACAGTGCACAAGGATTCCAGTTTCTCTATATCCTCACCAACACTTGCTATTTTCTGGGGTTTTTGTTTGTTTTGTTTTATGATGGCCATCCTAATCAGTGTGAGATGATATGTCATGTGGTTTTGCTTTGTATCTTTCTGACGTTCAGTGATGTTGAGTATCTTATGCTTGTTGGCCATTCATGTGTCATCTTCAGAGAAATGTCTATTGAAATTTGTTGCCTATTTTTAATTGGTTTATTGATTTTTCTGTTGTCGAACTGTAGGACTTCTTCATATATTTTGGATATTAATTCCTTATCAGATATATGATTGTCAAATATTTTCTCCCATGCCATAGGCTGACTTTCACTCTACTGATTGTATCCTTTGACACAAAAAGTTCTTAAGTTTGATGTAGTCCCATTCCTTTATTTTTGCTTTTGTTGCTTATAGTTTTGATGTCATATCCAATAAATCATTGCCAAACTCAATGTCATAAAGGTTTTCCCCGATGTTTTCTTGTAGGAAGTTTGGAGTTTTAGGTCTTACATTTGGTCTTTAATCCATTTTGAGTTAATTTTTGTTTATGATATAAGATAAGGATCCAACTTCATTCTTTTGCATATAGATATCCAAATTTTCCCAACGCAATTTGTTGAATAGACTGTCTTTTTCCCATTAAGTGGTCTTGCACTAATGTTGAAGATCATTTGACCACATACACAAGGATTATTTCTGGGCTCATTATTCTATTCCATTGGTCTATTTGTCTCTATGTCAGTACAACACAGTTTTGATTATTCTAACTTTGTTATACGTGTTGAAATCAGGAAGCGTAAGTCCTCCAACTTTGTTTCTCTTTTTCAAAGTTTTTTGGCCTATTTTTGGGAGCCCTTGATTTTTCCATATAAATTTTAGGATCAATTTTTCTACTTCTGAAGAAATAAATGCCACTGAGATTTTGATAGGGATTGATTGCATTGATTGCTTTGAGTAGTAAAGACTTTTTTACAATACTAATTCTCTTAATCCATGAACATGGGAGATCTTTCCATTTATTATGCCTTTTTAAATCTATTTCAGCAATGTTTGTGGTTTTCAATGCATTAGGTATTCCACCTTCTTGGTTAACTTTATTCCTAAGTATTTTGTTCTTATTTTTGTTATTGTAAATGGAATTGTTTTTGTTTTTTTAATTTGCTTATGTGATAATTTGTTGCTAGTGTATACAAACACAGTGATTTTTGTATGCTGATTTTGTATCCTAAAACTTTGCTGAATTTGTTAATTAGTTCTAACAGTTTTTGTAGTATGTGAAATCTTTAGGGTTTTCTACACATGAGATCCTGTCATCTGAGAACAGAGATAATTTCACTTCTTCCTTTCCAATTTGTATGCCTTTTATTTCTTTTTCTTGCCTAATTACTCTGGCTAGGACTTCCAATATTATATTGAATAGAAGTGGAAAGAGTGGACATACTTTCCATGATTTTTGAGAAAAGATTTTCAGTCTTTCACCACTAAATATGATGTAAGCTGAGGGCTTTTCATGAATGGTCTTAATATATTGAGGTAGTTTTCTTTTGTTCTTAGTTTGAGTTTTTATCATGAAAGGGTGTAGAATCTTGTCAAATGCTCTTTCTCTGTCAATTAAGATGATCATGTGATTTTTGTCCTTCATTCTCTTAGTGTGGTTTATCACATTGATTGATTTTCATATGTTGAACCATCCTTGCATTCCAAGAATAAATTCCATTTGGTAGTGGTGTATAATTCCTTTAACATGATGTTTAATTTTGTTTGCTAGTATTTTGTTGAGGCTTTAGCATTAATATTTATCAGAGATATTGATTTGTAGTTTAGTATTCTTGTAGCATTTTGTCTGATGTTGCTATTCCTTTTCAACTTTTTGAAAGAGTTTCAGGATTGGTGTTAATTCTTAAAATGTTTGGTAGAAATCTCCAGTGACCCCATCTTATCCAGGACTTCTCTTTGTTGGGAGGTTTTTAATTACTGATTCAATCTCCTTCTCCTTAGTCTGTTCAAATTTCTATTTCTTCATGATTCAATTTTGGTAGATTGTGTGCTTCTAGGAATTAGACCATTTCTTCCAGTTTATTCTATTTGTTGGAGTGTAATTCTTCACAGTAATCTCTTATAATCATTTTTATTTCTGTGGCATCAATTGTAATGTCTCATCTTTCATTTCTGATTTTAATTATTTGCATCTTTTCTCTTTTTTACTTAGTCTAGCTAAGTCTGTCATTTTTGTTTATCTTTTAATAAAACCAACTCTTCGTTTTGTTGATTTTTTCTTTTTTCTTTTCCTATATTTTATTTCACTTATCTTTGCTCTAGTTTTTATTATTTCCTTTCTTCTGCTAACTTGGAGTTTAATTTGTTCTTTCTTCTAGATTCTTGAGATGTAAAGTTAGGTTGCTGATTTGTGACTTTCTTTTTTAATGTATGCACTTTATAACTATAAACTTCCCCTTTACCACAGCTTTCACTGAATCCATAGTTTTGGTATTTTGTGTTTACATTTACATTTCATTTACACTACATGACTTTTGGTAGTGACATGCTTTGATTCCCTTCTCATTTCCTTCCTGTTTATTTTAAATGGGTTTAATATTTATTTTTTAGACATCATTGTTACTTGGTTTATTGAGGGCTAGTTAACTCATGTGCTAAGGAAGTTTATACTAATGAATGGGTATTTAAGCAAGAAAGAAAGTCTCGGCTAGTCATTTAGGTCACTATATCTGTAGGTCTATATTTAATCTGTTTGGCTATCATATGGAAGTGTAGACAAAGAAGTTTTAACTTTTACAGATATTAAAATTCCTGAAATTTATACTGGGTTTATACAGAATGTATGGCTATTGTACTCATAAGACCACCAAAGCCCCCCAATATCATCACTCTTTACATAACTAGATATAAATCAATCAAGGAAAAGGAATATTAAATGATAATTTAGTTAGGAATTGAGAATCAATGGATTTTAATATATTGTTTAGAATAACAAAGTTGAAAAGATTTTATTTCAGCCTGTGGATTACAAGTATGGTTTCAGGCTAACAAACTTTTTCCCTATATGTATCATTATTTGAAGTAATTAATAAAGTCATCTTCTCAATGTGCCAACAGTATGACCACATGGGGAAAATCTATTGTTTTACATTATATTATTATAAACAAAGATATTTGCTTGTAATTGTAGATACTGTTGGATTTATGAATCCCTTAACAACAGCTGTATAAGTAAATTGTTTCTGTAAAGCTTTGAAAACAAAATCTTAACCAATAGTAAGTTTATATTAATTAGAAATACATTGTGTCCTCCCCCTTCAAATATCAATTTGGTCTGTCTAAGATTTAGCTCCAGAAATTTTCATGTTTAATTTTTAGTCATATTTTGGCAAAACAGAGACACTCACATGATTGCTAAATTGGACCAGATGGAAAAGTTGATCTGATGGCATTGCAGCTTCAATAGCCTCATTTCCAAGAGTTTTGCTATTCATCCCTGTGTCCCAACTTACTCATTCTCTGCACAATAAGTCACAACAGAGTACGTCCCCTCTGTATGAAGGACCTTCAAACTGGCAACAATGTGATTGCCATGTGTCAATGGAGCTTTGTTACTGAATGTCCTCAAATAAATACCAGGAATTAATTTTGTGAAACTGAAAACAAAGCATAAAATTAATCCACCCTTTTCATATGACCTGATAGAGATAAAGAAATTGCAAAAAACACATTTTAGTGATTTTTTTTCTTACCTTTTCATTGATTGTTGTTTGATAGCTATAACTCAAGGATCTATAAAGCTTGAACACTCAATTTTGTTTCTGACATGAAAATAAATTGCTTTTGATTTATAATGAATATTAATAACAATAAACATTGAAATAAAAGAAAAACATTTCAGCTAAGTACTACTATTAAATTACATGAACTTGTCTGTATAATTTTGCCAAAATTCCTTAGAAAATGGATTGAATAATGTTTATTACTTAGCAAAACCTACTCTAAGAAACGTAATTTTCCAATAGTAAAAATTTCCTTTCCTCTGAAATCTTGGAACATTTGTAAAAAGTGATTATTCATAGTCACACTTTAAAGGCACATCTTCAAAAATCATTTTTTACTAGCTAATTCCCCATAGACTTTAAGTGTTGACTTTAAGAGTTTCTGAGTGCTTGCTTTGAATATGTGTGTCAATGTAGTAGGAATGAATTTAAAAGTTATCACAAGTTTGGAATGTTATGCTAAATTAATTTTATGAAATGTCTTTTGTATTTTTCCAGTTAATAGGCATGCCTTTGTATTTTTCTTTTTTTTTTTCCATTTTCATTATTGATAACGATACCAAACTGGTGACTGTCAGAATTTTTTCCCTTCTTCTCATTCAAGCTTTAAGATTTTATATAAAACTGGCACCACTTCAGAATCTCTTGTAGTAGGTAAGCTAAGTATTTAAAATTAGACAAATCACTTTTTGTTTTTTGTTTTTTTTTAGAGACAATCTTCTTCAATCTTAGGATCTTTCTCCTATATATCTATGATAGATATCTATGACAAATATCTCTGATTCTAATTCCTTGAAAAATAAACTGCATTCAGTGTCAGTCAAAATAATGTTTGTTTTCTGTCATTCCTTCAATAGAATGTCCAGTCTTCAATGAGTAACAGTACACCAGGCATACAGGTGATATTTTAATAACTTATTCATAGTTTATGGTGAATGTTCATTTTTAAAATATTTCTCTTTTCTTGTCTTTATTTTTCCTTTTCTAATGTCACTCTAAGATCAATTAAAATAATATACGCAGAATTAAATATACTAGTGAATGAAGAGAATAAGTCAATACTAAGACTGAAAGCTGTACTCTGTTTGGCTTTAGCATGAGAGATTGTCAAAATGTTCTCAATGGTAGAACATAGGAAATAGTGCAGCACTAAATCAGACTTAATAAATTAGGAAAAATTTAGGGTGGACATATTTTTGTGAGGGATTCTAAATGCAATTTATAAATTAGTGAATGGGATTAAAGGAGGGAAATTTGAAATATTTAAAATTATCAAAACATATCTGTCACCTAAATGTGTCTGAATATAACATTTATATGTCTTGTGCTTTTTATTGAAACTATCATCACCACAGACTGAAAACATTCAGACGACACCACAGACGGCAAATTGTTCCACAAGGAACCATGATAATTTCTTCCTCCCTTTTGTATTTCATGTTATTAGCCTACACCTACAATATCTTATACCTCACTTCATCTGCTCAAATTCAAGGCTAAGCTCAAATTTTCCTTTCTCAGCCTCACCGACTAATCCATTCTGCATTAACTTTTTCTCCTCTGTTACCCAATTAACTTATGCATACTTATCTTTTCTGTATCATTGTTAGAGTTGTGAGATAGAATGTCATACATACATTTTGTTTAGCTAAATATATTTTCATTTCCTTGTTTTAGGGTCTGTGTATTATGCTTCTGATTGTCACATAATACTAGTAGTCATTATAGCCAGCATAAACTTGGCCCTTACTATATGGATACGTTTAGAAATATATCATGATTTCTGTTTCTTAAATTAATGCAGATAATTTTCTCTTTGGAGATCGTTGAGGAAAACATCCTAATAATCACTTTTGGTTGTGAAACATTGGCCCTCCCTGTGTTCCTCCTCCCGGAGACACTTTAGATAAGAGAAAATGAAAAATTAAAACAATAATATGTATGAATAATTATAGATTATACCCAATCGGCTCAAGAAAGAAGGGTCTGTAAGCTTAAGGACACCCAGCAAAGAATCACATAGAGAAGTATCTATAAAAACAAGCTCAGCCTGGAGACAGTTGGCGGTGTTCCTATCTGTGTGCTGGGAAAGGCTGGTTAGTTGCTTCTTACTCTGGTTCCTGAAACCAGCATATTTCTCACTAAGTCCATATATGCATAAACATGATCCTACACTCATATTTTCTTCATGGCATTTGGTGTACTGGACAATCAACAACATCTATGAACCCATCAGTCTGCAGATAAGACACTAAAATGAGAGAAAATTAATCATACAAGCTTTGCTTTCTTAAGAAAACTGAAGAAAACTTCGGTTTGTCATGAAAGACAGAGCATGGAAAGAAAATCAAGAGTCATAGAAACATTCTATCAGTGAGTTCATTTCTCCTAAATTTTAGCTTATATTTTCATGCTATAGACACATCAGTAAAAACATATTTGATAATTTTATCCTTTCAACGGTTATTTTAAAAGTGTATATTTTCTACCAGGCTTATTAAGTTTGTTTTTAAACAATTTATTCATGTCCTGCCTGTTTTCAAAAATATATTTGAATTGACTTTCTCAAGATGGCTTTTTCTACCTACAATGCATCATGATTTTTACAGAATCCATACAATCACATAAGTCTATAGGTGGCTCCATTTCTTTCAAAGGGCTTTGTTCTCTAGGTACATATGTCGAATGTTCTGGTTAGTAAATTAAAAATACAATCTTTCTCACGGATTGATTAATATTTGTTGAGGCCCATGTTTTTTACTAGATATTCCATTGTACACTAAAAATAAAGACAGAAAAGTAAAAGATGTTGTCCTGCTCCTATTATAATCTCTTGCCAGGAGATACACAAACAAGCAGAGAACAAATTCCTACCCTTACGGATATTTTACATTTCAGGTAACAAGACAGCTGTGGAAAACAACTAAAGAGCAAAGTGAAACAGAATCGAGTGATGTTTCTCAGATTTTAATGTGCTTAGAATCACCTTGAGATCTTGTAAAATCCAGATTCAGGTTGAGTAGATCTGGGGTGAAACATGGGTCTCCACATTTCTAACAAATCCCCAGGTGAAACTGGGTGCTGCTGACCCTTATACTTTGAGTAGCAAGGAGACTGCAGGCTGGAACAAGACTCTGCCACTAGATAGTTGAACCCGTCACTTCATCTCCCTGCATTTCGTCTACTATACGTGGAAGAATTTAATATGTAGAAGAAGTTAATAAAATAAACAATTCATTAATGCTTCTTACAGCACTAACACTTTGATTCTCTATGAGTTTATATTATTGTACTTTCTTCTCTTTTCCAAAACTAATTTTTCATTCAAAATTTACCTAAATCAATCCTGACTGGATTATTTAATAGCAGAAGAAATAGATGAGATAGAAATCTTGCTTTCTAAATTAATGGCTCCTCTGCTTATCTAATTTATGTCATCATTTAAATAATTATTAGATAACTTCATAAACTTCTTCCTCTTTAAATAATTCATGTCTTTTCCAAAAACTGTCTTTTGAATTTTTCACTTTTTTCATTGTCTATACTCCAGCCAATTTTCTATAACAAGAATATTGAAAAAATTGAACATTTTGTCTGCCACATAGATCTCTATTATCTTATCCTTTTTTAAGACAGGAACTGGCATTCCACAAGGTGACTAAAAAGCAATCTTGTACAGTTTTGAACTCAGAAACAAACATTTTTAACTCAGTATTTTACTGGAAATAGTTGGTGTCACATAATCTTGTGATGAGAATTCTTGGCCATGGAGGTAGGAATATGTCATTTAAGAAGCTCATGAAGATTTCCCCTTAATAACCTCTCCTTTGGTGTTGCTTCTTGGACTCTTCCTGACTGCCACCAGTAAGCAGCTGTGAACTATAATATATTGAGAATATATTGAGCAAAAGAAAGCATTGCCACCCAAGTTCTGCACAGTAATTAAGAATTGCAAATGTCTTACCAAAATTCAGTTATAATTGTGAAATTGCTTTTCCAGTCTGTTTATACAGCTAGAGTTGGAAATTTTTAGATTGCCTAATAAGAAGATAAAGGCTTTTTTTAAATTGATCTTCCCAACATATTAGAAGACTTGTCATTTAAGACTTAAAATTCTTTAGTCTTTCTGTGAAAGCCTATATAGAGATAGAAAGAGCATTTCTTATCTCCAAGAGCCATGCTTCTATTCATATCAGGAAATTAGGAAAATCAATGTACTTATCTTTCTCAAAATATCTGTGTAAAGTAGCACTATTAAAATAAGATCACTATCCACATAAAGAAATCTGAATAAATTGTATTCGTTGCTGGCTCACTGGGAGAAACCAAGTGGCTATCAGTTAAAATGCCTAATTTGGGTCATTACCCTTCTCCTGGGTCTTGTCTTTAACACTGCAAGTTCAGATATCTAAATGTCAGGACTCATGGCATATTTGCTTTTCTAGAGCTGAGGTCTGTTTCCAAAGCTTAGAGAAACTCAAGAATATAATTGTTCAAAAGAATGAAATACTTCTTCAGGCATAGATAGTACACTTTCCCTCTTAAGGAAACCATTTGGGAAAAAAAGTCTTGTTGTTAGAACGTTACTCAGTGAGCAGAGAATCAGAGCAAGAGGAATTAAGGAATTATTAAATATTGACTGTCTTTTGTTATCATAGTTGGATGGCGCTATCATCACAGTATTAGGGAGAGACCAACAAAGGTAACAGAAGCAACTCTGAGTGTGGAAGAGATATACAGTTGACCCGTGAATAATATGGGTCAAACTGCAAGGATCCACTTATATGCAGATTTTTTTTTCAATAAATACTTGTCCTGTTTTCTATCCACCGTTGGTAGTCCACAGATACGGAGAGCTGACTGTATGCATTGATCTATGCCATTTTGTATAGGAAATCAGCATCCGTGGATTTTGGTATCCTCCGCGTCCTGAAACCAATCCCCCACTGCTACTGAGGGACAGGCAAGTTTTTGGGGAGTCAAATGTGATACACAAATTTTTGACTCCTTGGGGAGGGGGTCAAGGCCACTAAAGATGTCAGATGTCTATTTAATTATTGCTTCTTTGTCAATAACCAAAATATCTCTTTGGCTGCTTTGGATGTTTAGTCTCTGCCTTTGGTGTTTTTTCATTTCATTGTCATGTGTTTAAGTGTAGATTTCATTTATTTATTTGTGTTTTTTAATTTACATTTTCATATTGGATTTATTTTTATTTAAAAATCATTGTGTTTCTTGTATCTGGATTTGCTGTCTTTCAAATTCTGGCAAGTTCTCAGCTATTATACCTTTAGATAACAACTCTGCCTCATACTCTCCTTTCCATTTAGAATCCCTTATGTCTATTAACTCGTCTATGTCTTTAATCATATTACCATACTTAATATTCTTTCATTACTCAGGACTGAATTCTGCATATTTTCTTTAGCTTTTAACTGGACTTTAAAATTTCTAAATTTTAAATATTATATTTTTATCTCTAGGAATTCTTTTGATTCTTCCCCCAATCTTTTTGTTCTTTATGATTATTTTAAATTTCTCTACTTTAAAAAAATGCCTATATTTGCCATGAATGATGTCTTTGCAGGTCAGATTTTGCTGTTTATAATGTCTTCTGGTGCTGTTTATGGTGTCTTGTTTCTTTAAATGTTTTCTGTGATTTTTTTTTTTTTTTTTTTTTTTTTACTATAAGGTGCTTAATTTGCCTTGAAACTTTATATGTGGAAACACTTTGAAGCCTGGGATGTTTTTTTCCAGAACCATTGACATTTGCTTCTGTAGGTACAGTCTAAGCTCACTAAGCCGAATTTATAGCTTTAGTTTGTTTGTCTATCACCCAGGTAGTATGAATTCAGGCTGTCATTATTTGAAAAGACAGGTTTGTCATTATATGTTCTCAAGGGAATATTTTTTTCCCTTCTGCTCAGGAGAAATATGACAATACAGGCATTTTCCTTGAAGTCCTCTGTAATGGAATGATGTTATACCTAGTTCTCCCTCAGCCATGGCCCTTTGAGAGTCTGAGAATTACTGAAGTAATGGAGTCTGATGACTTCTATCATAAAACTCTGCAAAGTATGTGACAACTTTTGTTCAAGTTCATTTGGTTCAGAAAAAAAATAATTTCAAAACCTCTCAGTATCCCCACTATCACTCAGGCCCTGCCTCTAATATTCCTTACTTTCTTGCCAACATATAGACACATTAAGATGTTTTTCATATTTTACATAAAAGATTTTGTTGTTTTAACCAGAAGCATTAGCCTACCAATATATTCCACAGTGTTTAAGAAAATGGAAGAGAATGATACTTCCCTTAGATGCTAATACGAGTTGCATTATAGCCAAAAGGACTTTGAGCCCATCTGTGCCTCAACAACAATTGTTTCTATTTATAATGTATCCATTAAAGATTGACTTTTAGAGTTTCTTAAGTAATTCCCATTTTGCTTATTTCCAAGTTATTGAAAGAACACTTTTTTCCTCCATCCTCTTCATCTCCCCATTTACCCATCTTCAAAAAATCAGACCCAAATCACTCATCTTTCAAAAACATATATTTATATGCTTCAGCAAACTAAAAAATATACTAGTGCTTGCAAAATGCCCTTTAGATTCCCTAGTAGACTCCTGACATTTATAGGCACTATATATTTGTAGTTCTCAAATCTACATATTGACAGATATGGAGTTTTTGTAGCTATTGATTTCTTCTCAAATCACATTTCTGCTAAGAATTTGATATTTCCTGTGCATATCTTTGCATAACACAGTTACCTCATTGGCACGTGGCCTAGTCTGGTGAAGTCTAAGTCTTTCTTTGGGTCTTTTGGGTGTCTATGGTAGTGGCCCCACGGACTTGAGGCTAATAGGTGGTGGAAGCCATGTTTCCTGTCACTTGCTGGCAGCTGCTCTGTTGCTGGAAAGAATGAATTCATATAAGAGATGATGAGAGAATTGTTTCTTTGTTCCCTTGGTTCCCGAGGTTCAGCTGCAAGTTTCCCCTGTCTTCAATTACATGAGTGATCTTATGGTTCAAACAATTCCTCCTTTTTATCTAAACTACTTCAGATACTTAACTGTCACTTACACTATTTAATGTTATATATGACTGTCACATGCAGCCACTTTATACAATATTGAAATCTTTTGTGGTTACCGAAGTGAGTAATAGAATTTATCTTTCAACATTTATTTACCCAGCATAACATTCTTGTGAACACAGAATTAACAGCAGACATTAGCAAACAATGTGGGAAGATAGCATTTCCCGGTTACATCACAGGTTTCTGGGTTATCTAAATTTTAAAATATTTTAACCATTAATAAAGTTCAGAGATAAAACTCTGGAACAAAATTACTAGTGCCTTGCATAGTTAGGATTTTTTTCTACAAGAAGCTTTAATATAGAGTTAATGTAGCAGTTATTATGTGACTTTACATTACAGAAAGTCAAGAGGCAATCAACAGCTGAGTATATTATATTATCACAGTACATCATTATATATGAACATACATAATTATAAAATGTATAATTAAAATAAATAAATATTCATAGAGTCACACTATCCCGATTTGTTTTTAAATCACATTAGTTGGTGAAATTCCCTAGAACAGGAACAACTAGCATATCTGTCATTCAGAAAAATGTGTGTTTAACTAAATATTTTCCCCAGACCGCCACACATCTGTTTCTAAATTATTAGTTCTCTAGCATCCTCATGAATGAATATGGTGGCAAGAACAGACCCCAGTAGCTGCATTACCCCTGAATTTAACAGATGTTCAATATGCTGAGCCAGATGACCCCTCCCTTCCAGCTAGTATCTGCACTTGTTCCACTAGTGGCATTTCCCTTGGATGAGGAGGCCTCTATCAAATAGACAAGAATTAGGAATATCTCTGGAATAATCTCAGCTTCCCCTGGATGTAACAACATTAATCATAATAATTTAAATTTTAATAATTGAGGCAATTTAAGCTATGCCAAAAAAATTTAAAACATGTTTATAATAAAAATAATGGTACTATTTTATCATGTTTTGCTATGCAGCTATACATAATTAAATTAGCTATTTTATTTTTTTCACATTGCTTTTGATATAAAAGAAATTTGGGTGGTTCAAAGACGAAATTCAGTGTTGAAGCTTACAAATACACACATGAACCCTATGACTTTGGTCCACATTGCTTTCATTTGGGCAAAAGAAAGGCACGTGGAAAGGAAGAAGCATACAAAGGGTAAGTGCTATAGAAAGTGTTAGGGAGGCAAGGTTTTGACTCTGGAGACAGGCAGATCTAAGTTCTCACTCTGCCACTTACTAGCTGAATGACTGAGTACAGGAGTCCCACATTATCCACAGTGTCACCTTCCATGGTTTCCGTTACCTGCGGATGGTCAACGTCCATCTGAAAATATTAAATGGCAAATTCCAGAGATAAACAATTCATAAGTTTTAAATTGTGCACTGTTCTGAATAGCATGATGAAATCTCACACTGTCTTGCTCTGTCCTGCCTGGGATGTGAATCATCCCTTTGTCAAGCATAGCCATGCTGTCTACGCTTCCTGCCCATTAGTCACGTAGCAGCTTAGTCTAGGTAATCAGATTAGGGGGGGTGGGGGTGGGGGGAGAGAGAGAGAGAGAGAGAGAGAGAAGCCATATTCACATAACTTATTACAGTTTATTGTTATAATTGTTCTATTTTATTATTAGTTGTTGTTAATCCCTTACTGTCCCTAATTTATAAATTAAACTTCGTCATAGGTATGTATGCATAGGAAAATATAGGATATATAGGGTTCCATACTATCTGTGGTTTTAGGCCTCTGCCTTGGGTTTGGGAATGCATACCCAGTGGATAAGATGGGACTTCTGTCATTATTTAAGCCTGTAAACCTCATTTTTCACAACTATGTGGCATGTAGTATTACCTTCACATAAGATTGTTTGGAATTCAAAGGAAAATAATGTTTTTTTAAGTTCTTAACACAATGCCTAGTGTGTAGTAAATTCTCAACAAATGTTAGTAGAATCCAAAAAAGACCAAAATAAGTTGGGAAATGATTAATAATAATTATAGGAAGAGAAATGAGGGTGATTGAAACATCAGATATATAGTTAGTTACAGAAATTCATGTGCAGGGTTATTTTTAATATACTTTAGTGATAGAAAAATATGAATAAGGAAAAATTGTAATGGAAAATTTCCTGCCCAGAACATGTTGGTGAGTGTCCATTTATTTTACGGCAATCAACCCTCATATCAGAGGCCAATTGATTGTATTTACAGCATGCATGTACACTCTTCATTTAAAAATATTCATCCAAATTCCCAATGTAAACTCTTCTGTTTGCTGCCTGACAATAATTATGGAATACAGACAAAGCTGGTGGGAATTGCATTCCCTGAAGTTCTTGTCACAACTACAACATACTCTTAGGCTTGTCTCTTCCTATAGTATTTCTTTCATTGTGGTCTTTCTATTAGATCTTTCTCTGGATTAAACACAGCTACCATGCTCTTATAAGAACTAGGTTCAGTTTAAGTAGTGCTTGCCTAGTTTCTGGTGAATTCATGTTCTTTCCTGATTATACTTGTAAGGGCTACGGGACCCTTCATGCTGCCATGACTGGGAGTCAGCATCTGAAATTATTTTCATTAGGTCACTTCAGTTATTGAAACCATACATTGATTTAAGGGTGTTGTAGAGCTAATATGACATGGTTATCCCTTCTAAGAAACACTGTAAATTAAATTTTAAAAAAAATAGCCCCCAGCCCCACCTCCCCTCTAATCCTCTGCTTTGCAGAATGAAAGCCAGAGTAATAATAAATTGGAAGGGTGATTAAAATTAGAACAGTAAGGGCAAGCTCCAGCTATCAGCACTTTTTATTAAACCTCCATACAGTATCATGAGACAGGATTTTACAACTGATTGTAGCTGTGTTTGCCAAAAGCTAATTAACAGGGTTAAGCTTCAAGAGTTTTTTTCCCACTGAGCAAACTAAAACAACATTTAGAAAGATACCCCATATCTAATCTTCAGTTAGTCTGTGCTACTATGTTTATGTCTAAATTTTAGAGTGGGTTTAGAATATATTAACACAATTAAAGTTATAACATGATAACAAATAATGAAAAGTCAAATAACTTATACTTTTAAACTAATGGGACTAAATATGGGACATTGCTGAAAGTTCTGATCATCTTAAGAAAACAAATTTTAAAAATTTACCATGAGAAATATGTGTGAATTTAACCATTATAACTGAATTCATTATCTTCACAAATATATTTACTAAGTTGATCCTGTAAAATACTGTTTTTAATGCTAACCGATGGTTTTTAAAATAATAGAAAAATATTGCAGTATTACATAATATATTGTAAATTCTTATTCTATTGAATATGCTGTAATTTTCCTTAGACTTGCTAGGTTGTTTCCATGAAAAAAGTTTGCTGAGAAACTAATAGTGAAAACAATAGGTTTGAGAAATATGTGTTAGAGGAAGGGCTGGGGAAACAAGAGAGATCATTTCACATTAAGATTTCCTTTGTTTTAGATATTTTAGGACATTATCGCTGTTTAAATTACTACAAAAATGTAATCCAGTCCCTTCTCTTTATAAAAATGTGACTGCTAATTATAAACATTTTGAAATTTAAGTCTCTTTAGGAGTTATTCTGTTAGAATGAAAAACATTTTTTATTTTAAAAAGATGCCATAATATTACTCTATCCTAAATGTGTGGACTTTCTAAAGTAGTTTAAGTTACAAACTTTCACTTTTTTATTACTAAGAAACAAAAGTAACTTATTACTTATTTGGATTTTTCTGCATTTAAAATATATTTTTCCTGTATTAGTTTATTTCCATTTGTTTTATTACCATTCCACATAAGAAATAATTAATAATTTACATCACGGTTTCTCAACTTTGGCACCACTGACATTTGAGCTGGATAATTCTTTGTTTTGGGGGCTGTACTGTGCATTGTAGAATACTTAATAGCATTTTGGCCTCTACCCATTAGTTGCCAGTAGCACCCTCCCAATTGTATCAACCAAAACATTTTTGTGTGGCAGTTTTTAAGTTATTCGTTTTTAAAATCAGTAATTTTTAGTGGAAACAAATTGACCAAAAGTCTGTCACAGAATTCTGAGACCCATTAAAACAAAGCTTAATGAGAAACCTGTGTGTTCTTTTGGTCAACACTTGAACTTCCCATAGTATTACTTGGATAAGAGACTTAGAGTTGCCCATCACCCATTTCTGGTGTTACATCTGCTGAAACTTTAGAATTTGATAATTTGGGATTAACATTATTTTCTGGGTGGGAACTTTGGTTTTTTTTCACCTTGTCTTAAGATGAGGAATCATCTGTTTACATACTGTGTTTCCCTGAAAATAAGACCTAGCCAAACAATCAGCTCTAATGCGTCTTTTGGAGCAAAAATTAATGTAAGACCCAGTATTGTATTATATTATATTATATTATATTATATTATATTATATTATATTTATATTATATTATATTATATTATATTATATTAATTATATAAGACCCGGTCTTATATTGTAGTAAAATAAGACCGGGTCTTATATTAATTTTTGCTCCAAAAGATGCATTAGAGCTGATTGTCCGGCTAGGTCTTAATCTCGGGGAAACACGGTAGTAAAAAGCTAGGGAGAGGCTCTACTGGTGCAACACCTCAAAGGTTAGGACAGATAAGCAAAGAGCAACTTTGTTGATGTGTAAGCTAGTTTACAAAGGCCAAATTCTGTAATATGTCCACATGTTGTATGTAAAACTTTGTATAGCTATATCAATATGGAATAAATGTGTTGGTATGTCAAATTTTACTTTTCTAGTTACTTGAATGTGAATTCTCAGATTTACAAATACTGAGGTAGTTCAAAGAGCCTAAAATGTGGCTTAAGTAATACTGAGCACTGTCTTGCTACAGTTAATTTTATACTTATTCTAGGAAAAATAAATCATATTGGAAGTTGAAAAAAAAAAAAAAATGTCTGCAGACATTGCTAAATGTCTCCTGGAGGGGAAAAAGAGCAAAATCACACTCCACTCTTGGTCGGGAACCACTAATCTGTACGTATAACTGACTGTGAAAAAAAAAGATGGAAAAATCGAGTGTGCCCAACCCATAAGCAATTTTAATCTATGAACATTTGAGTAAAATTAAGTAATTTAAGGAGAAAATATCAAAATATAGGTATAGAAAACTGATATTACATCTTAACATTTTAATTTTGAAATTTAATATACGATGAACAATACTGAATACAGATTATTCAAATGAAAATTGATATAATTCTACTCCGTTGACATTGAAATATAAAATATAATAAACTTTACATACTTAAGTTGCACAATTTGATCTTTTTTGACATATATATGTCCATAAAACCATCATCACAGTGCAGATATTGAACATTTCAGTTATACTGGAAAGTTTCCTTATTCACCTTTGTAAGGCATTCTTCTCTCATTTCTCAATTTCAGACAAGCACAGACAGGCTTTCTGTCACTATATATTAGTTTGGATTTTCTAGAACTTTATATACACGGAATCATACAATATGCACTCTTTTTGCCTGACTTCTTTCACTCAGAATAATGATTTAGAAATGTATCCATATTATCGTGTATAGTAATAATCATTTTGTTTTATTGCTGAGTAGTATTCCTCTGTGTCGATATGCCACAGTTTGTTTTATTCATTCCCTATTGATAAATATTTCAGTTATCGCTCTATTTGGACTATTATAAATAAAGCTTCTATGAACATTTGTATATGAGTCTTTGAGTATAAAGTTTGGTTTCTCTTGGGTAAATTCCTAAGAGTGAAATAGGTAGATTACATGGGAGGTGTTTGTTAAACTTTTTAAGAAACTGTCAGGTTTCTGATGTGATTGCAACTTTTTACATTCTTTCCAGTGGTTATATGGGAAAGTCAGTTGCTCTCCATCTCACCAACATCTTGTATGCTCATACATACAGAAACTTAAAGAACTCATTACTTGCAGTTCTTCACTAGAAGAAAGTTAAAGGAAGACTTTCCTTTAAGTAGTATGACACCAGATAGAAACATGGATTTATACAAAGCAATAAAAGCATGATAACAACATGGGTAAATACAAAGATTTTTTTCTTTATTGTATACATCTCTTTAAGAGATGATAGACTACTTAAAGCTGAAAAATAACAACGTAATGCGATATACAGCACATCTAGTAGTAGTAAAATGTACCACAAAAGTTGGGAGAGAATAAATGGAAGTATATTATTTTAAAGTTATTACAGTATACATAAGGTAATATAATATTACTTGAGGTAGACTGTAATAAGTTAAATGTTTACACTATAAACCCTAACCAACCATGAAAACATTGTACAGTGTTATAGGAAGTAAGCCAACAAAGAAAATATAATGGAATTATTAAAAACAAACAAACAAAACAACAATAAAAACAACTTGATTCATACAAAAAAAGAGGGAAGAAAAAGAAAAAGGAATAAACAACAGATGGGATAAGTGGACAATGTATAGCAAGATGGTTGAATTTAAACCTAAATGTCCCATTCTAAACAGTCAAACTATAGAGTTGCAGACTCTCCATAGATCAGATATTCAATTTTGACAAGAGCCAAGTGACTCCTTTTCAAAAGGAGTCAATCTGGTAACAATGTCAGGGAGGTTGCAAGTTTTAAAGTCAAAAGAGAACTTCTGGTTGGAGGCTCCCTCTCTTTGCCAGGGGCTGCAACCAGCAGAAGCATGAAGCACAAGTTCATAGCTCAAAGGGATTATTAAATTGTGGGGACCCAACGGTGGAGAGCTTCCACTTGCTGGGTAGCTTCCAAGCCTGTTGGTTTGGAACCCATTTTTAGGGTGAGGATTTTCGTATTCTCCCACATAAATGACCAACTTAGAATGTCCCAGCGAGGCACAAACTGCATCTGATACTCAAAGAATTTGATGTTTTAAGGCTTACCTTTTGGTGGTAGAGGCTGCAAAAATATGTTTTTCTGTGATTTCCAGAGGGATGGAGTATTGCAAACCCGCCCACATAGTTCCAAGAAACTTTATTCACAGAACAAGCTCCTGAACTGCTTTGGAGTTTATCAGCCACCTCTGTGAGCAAAGCTGTGATACTAAAGTCAGGGTCATTGCCACAGTTTTCTGACTTGCCAACTAGCAAGATATTGTCAATCTATTGGAGATTTTAAGAGGACAAGCACTCACATGTCCTCTGCCGCCTCCACTGATGGAAAGTGGAGGGGAGGTTTTCTCACCAGCACTTCTCTACTCACAGGACTTCCCTCCCCATCAGGAAAATCCCTCTGGCACATGTGGAACAGAGATGCACAACCATCTAGAATAACAACTGCAGATGTAGAAGCAACGACAGTACATGCACTAGCTCCAAAGGTTTCATCCACCAGGTCACATTTGCATCCTTTCTCCTCTCTTTCCTGCCCAAACTTCATCAGTTGAATCCTGGGAGGTTGTGACGTGGCCCCTGTATCCAACAGAACTATAAAAATGATGTCCCTCCACATAGTTCCCCAGCATACACATGGCTTTCTGCTTCTTGGCACCTTAGTCTTTCAACTGGAGAATTTAGTTAATTTATTTTTAATATAAGTACTGACATATTTAGTTTCTTATCTACTCTACTCCTATTTGTTTTTAATGTAACCCATCTGTTTTATATTTGCTTTACTTTCTTGCCCTTTTTATAATGAAACATTTTATTACTATTTCATTTCGCTCTATTAAATTGTTAAACTTTTACTACTTTTAGCAATAGTCATAATATTTACATGCATTTTTGACATATTACAATAAAAAATCACTGCTTTTATTACTTACCCTTATTATGTTAGAATCTTAGAACACTTTAATTCTATTTATCCTCTCCCAACTTTTGGTAAAATTGCCATTCATTTTAATGTTAAATTGTTATTTTAATCAAGACACGATTATTGTTTCATTTGCAGTCCATATTCATTTATATTTGCTATATTTGCCTGTATATTTAAAAAATGTATTTTGTATTTACTATATTTCTATTTTTCCCTGTTGTAGGATATATTTTCTTCTACCTGAGGAACATCACTTAGTTTTTCTTTTAATGATCTTAGTATTTTTCTTTAAAAATCTGTATTTCATTTCAGTTTTGAACAACCTGTTGGTAATTAATAATGGATTCTATATTGGCAGTTATTTTCTTCAATATTTGAAATATGCTATTCTATTGTCTTATGATTTCCACAGCTCTTCTTGAGAGGCCAGCTGTATGTCTCATGGTTGTTCCTGTGAAGGTAATGTTTCTTTTCCTTAGGTTGCTTAGTACTTTCCCCTGTCCTCGCTTTTCTGTGGTTTTATTAGAATATGAGGTTTTCTTTGTATTTATCTTGCCTGTGTTTCAGAACTTTGATCTATTGGTTGATGTTTTGCATCAGTTTTGCAGAATTCTTGCCATTATCTCTTAAAATATTACCTCTGCCTTATTTTTTCTTTCTCTCCTTTTAGCATTCCAGTTACATGTATATAAGACTCTTCCTTTGTCTCACAAATCTCCTATAACCATCGTGTTTTTAATGTTCCTTTTCTCTCTCTGTACTTCACTTTTAATCTCATATTAACATATCAGTGTCAGTAATCTTCTGCTGTCTTCATTCTGCCAATATAATCATTCTATGATCATTTATTTTCAGTTCTAGAAGTCTCTTTCTTTCCTTTTATAGATACCGATTCTCTGCCGAAATCTCCATCTTTTCATCTATTTTTCTAGAGTGTAATATACTGATTATAATTAGTTTTATGTCCTTGTCAGGTAGCACCAGTATCTCAGTCATCTGTGAGCCTGTTTCTATTTATTTTATTTTTCTATTTATTAATTGTATGGTCTAGCAATTTTTATTAAATACTAGTTTTTCTGTAGTAAAAAAAAATATAGAGGCTTGAGGCGATGATCTATTTCTCCAGACATTATTATCTCTTTCCCGCTATGCTAAAGCTGTATTGGTGTAACTAGAAGAACTCTTCTGATTTACAGCTGCACTGCAGCCCCATTAACACTTATTGTACTTCCGGTTTGGACTCAACCAAGAGCTTTTGGCATTCTCCATGACCTTTCCCAGTTTCAGTCTGAAACTATAATTATTATAAGACTGTTGATAGCTCTGTTATGCTTTGCAGAGGCTTTCCACTGCTTTTAAATCTCCCACCCCATTTAGCCCAGAATTTGGAGAATATTTTCAGGGAAAACTGGATCTCCTGTTAGGTGCTGCCCCGTTCCACCATAACACTATGGATTCCTCTACCCTCCAGCAGCATCCTCTAGGGTCTCAAGGCTTACATTCTGAGCCCTCTGGTGCTGTCTGGAGTTACCAATTGACCCCAGAGTAAAACACAGTACAGAAATGACTTCACCTCTGAGGAGTCTGGCTCCTGATGAAACACCTCTGTGTGCTTTTTCAGGCCTGATCATAGGTCGAAGCTTTCCCTGACAGACCTCAAAAGGGAAAGCTACCCTCCTCCCACCAAATTTGCTGCACAGCCAGTGCACTGAAGTCTCTGAAGGGAGTGCTGTCAAGAACTGCTGTTCTCTTCTCATATGTAAATACCTAGCCCCAGTACCTTCATTCCTAGGTCTCCTTATCTTAGGCCAAGGGCCAAGGTCATCTTCAGGCGTCTCCTTATGGGGGTTGGGGTGGGAGGGAGTGAGACACTTTTGCCACTATGACTCAGTAACCAGTACTTTTCCACTCCTAGCCCTTCCCCCTCACCTCACCGGGGCCCCATGGTCCATAAAATTGCAAGGGCCTTTTGTTCAGGGCTCCTTCAAATGTGGAAACACTCCCACATCTATGCTGATCTACTTGATCTTTGACTGGTCAGCCTTTCCATGGGGGAAATGAAATCCGGGGTGGGGGGAGTGTCAGCTTTTCTCTGATTTTAGCCTCCTGTTTATACCATCTCAGAAAGCGATTAAAGGCTTAACTCTTTCATTTTGGGCTTGTTGCTATAATCAGCTATATAATAACCTGACAGCTCAGCTTTCTCCCAGCTCAGCGGAGCTCCTGACAGCTTTTCTTCAGCTCTCTTTCCCAGTTCTTATTGTCTCTTGATTGCCACTAAATATGTTACTTCTGTATATTATCAGAATTTTACCTTTATTTTCAGCAGAAGTGCTGTTTTATTGCTATCTAATCTATCCTACCCAGAAGTATAATTTCTACCCTCTGTCTTTCAGTTAAACATCCTGAAACTACCACATAACACTTCTGATTACACTTCATTAACTGAACTTAGTTACATTGTTAAAACTAGCTTCACATGTGTCTGGGAAATATATAGTCCTATTACTGAGAACATTGCCATTTTATTTTCTGTTAGGAAGGAGAAGGGGGCAGGGGAATGGTTATCAAGGCAGAAAACTCCCAGTCTCTTCCATGGAGTCCCTTTCCTGCCCTGGTTTCATGTTGTATTTTCCACCTGCGTCTCTTCATGTTATCTTATAAATCTGACACTGGCTGAAGTGATTATGTAAAATACGTTGAGTTTCTATGCACAAAGTAGATGTCTGAAGTTGGTGGCGTGGTCAATGACTAGATAGTGGAATTATCAACACCGGTGGCATTTGGGTGGCCAAAGACAGGTTCATGGTGAGAGGCAGGCATACATCTTGCAAAATGAAACTATAGTGGATGAAGCAAATGCATTTCTTCAGTTGTGGCTGAAACTTTCAATGGTTAATGTGTCTCTGAAAATGGTGCAATTTACATTTTTTAAATTGATTTTTTTTTTCTTATAGTATAGACTGCTCTTAAAAAACAATAGCCAAATTTAAGTGTGATCATAGAATCACCCTAATGTCAGATAGCTTTTTTTTTTTCCTTCACAGCTTTATATTTGAAATAACAAGCAGTTCATAGTCACCGTCATTGAGCCCTGTATTAAAAGATTTTCCAGCAGAGCTGCCCCAGTTCTAAGATTAAACAGTATTGCACTTTAAGATGAACTGACTTTCAGGGTCCTCGTCAAAGAAGAAAAGTATTGCTTCTATTTGTGTTTTTCTTAGATTACAAGCATATTGCAGAAAGCTCTACTTTAAAAATTAACACAGCAGAGCACAGTAACATAGTAAAGTACCAGCCTATGTTAGGATCTTAGACAGCATTTCATTGTAAGAACAACGATTTAGGCTATAATTGGTATAAAGTAAACACAGTATTTTTCACTTCAGTGGTCCAAGGCACACAGTTTCCCAGATACAGTCTTGTTCTCTAATACTGCCCCCAGGGGGATGTCAATTCGGTTACCATGACTGACGATGATGGTAACTGTTCCCTTTAGTGAAAGTTTCTTGCCAAACGTCACATCTCCTGAAACTGTTAGGTGATGCAGTTCAAGCATATCTGGTATACTTTCGAATCTCCTTAGATAATCCTGAAACTCTGTAAAAGAACTGCCTACTTTAACCAAAGGCACTGAAGGAAATTCCCACTTTTCACTCATTGTCAAAGATCCTGCATTAAGACTGTAGAGGTTTGATATCATAAGCAAGAGATCAAATGTGGTTTTGACAGGCAGCAAGTTGGTCTTAGGAACATTAATAACTAGAGAGTTCTCAAAACTTTTAGTGGCAGCCCCTACTGCAGTTTCTAACTGAAGGATATTCAGTGCTCCATCTAAGGTCTTTGGATTCACAATGATTTCCATGTCAATAGCATTCTGTTCCTGCAGTCCTAACTGCTGCAAGCGAGATCCAGAGTTTATTTGTGTTGAATAATTTGAATTTTGATACAAACTTGAACTCATCCATGTGTGCTTTTGGCACTGGGACGATTTCCACCAGTCTCAGTTTGCCTTCACACCAAGTGAGTGTCCCACCCTTTACATTTGCATGTGTTTTATTTGTGACTTTCATGACAAATTCACAGGGTTTTCCACTGGGTGGGTTCATTAGATGATTAAGAATATAAAGATCCACTGTGGCACCCAGATTGTCTATATTAGACACAAAAATATACTCTTTGCCTTCTCCTACAAAGCTATCCAGCAAATCAGAATTGTAGAAACTGGAGTAAATATCACCATGACCTGGAAAGTACCAAGCTTCTGTATTTTCCCGAGTATGACACATCCTTTGCTACAGGCAGTAAGATTCTTTATTAATGCTCGGGTGCCTGCTTTGGTTAAAAGTGTAGATTTTCACATGACAATGACTGCACTTCTGATATATATATATATATATATATATATATATATATATATATATATATATATATATATATATATGATCTTCATCCACGTTAAACTAGTTCATTAGAGCAAGAGGAACATTTGCATTGTAGGTTTTGTTCAAATGTTCAATTTGCTGAATGGTCAGATCCAAAATGGTATTCTCATTCCTCACATCCATCAGACTTTGGGGCCTTTGCAGCACATGCTTCTTTCCAAACAAGCACTGAGTTTTACTGCCACCAGTTTATTCGGCACAGGAGATAGATTATCAGATAAGCCCCTGGAATTCATCATTTCAAAGGGTTGAATTGAATCTTCTGGAGGTCTCTGGACTTTTCACCATTCCACAGAAGGTTGCTTTTCTTGCAAAAATCTATGAAATAGCTTGCGAAATCCATCAAGGTCTTTTTCAGTGTGTTCTAACTCATGTGATGGTGCTGTGATGAGTATTTTTTCTAGTTCCTTTTCTACAGATAATTCTAGCTCTTGTTGAATGACTTCTTGGAACTGGGAAGCGCCATCTTGAGACATTGCTTTGCTAAGATCTTTTAACAGATTCTTGAAGTCCTCAAGGAAAGAGGATGTTAAAAGATAGAACTTTGACAGTGGCCTGGGGACTGCGAGAGGGCCAGCCCAGCATCCACCAAAAATCACTCAGCTATTTTTTTGTTTATCATTGTAAGTTAATAAATACTTATATATATGCTTTGGTTGCTGATAGAAAAAAAGAACTCATATTATATAAGTGACTAATGTTTCTTAGCGTTTATGACGAAAATATGCAGAATAATTTGTAAGTTTTACAATTGTATATTTTCATGTGCCTTTTATGTCTGATGACACATATATCTAATAGAGTCAATTGATGAGTTGGTTAGTAAAATCTACTATACCCTTTTCAATGTTAGCTAATACTCTTAAAAGGTGTACTATAAATAATATCCAAGTCATTTGTCTTGGAGCCTGTGTCAAAAAGTTCATTCCCTTAAAATATATAAAATGGTTGCTGACCATTACATGTCATATGTAGGTGTCCTGTAGGTTTTATGTAGTTTTCTATGTAGGTGTTAAATATCTACTCAATAAACAGTGGAGGTTCTGAGCATACGTGAGAACAAAATGCATGATGCCAGTGTTCAGTCAGGGACAGAGAGTACACCATTTAGTTTGCTAGGGAAGGGACAGGTTAATCTAGAGAATGACTAACCAGACATTGAATAAGAGAAATGGCAAAAAGGGAACACTAGGATGTCACAGATGCAGTCACTTCGTAAAGCAATTTCCAGCAGCTATTATTAGGATGGAAGTAGAGAGGGAAGAGTTTGGAAACTTAGAAATCTGGAGGCGCTGAGACTCAGATCTCTGAAGTGGATGCACTGCTGGGCTGGTTCTGGTGCCTTTGGAGCATAGAGAAGAGGCCACGTGGGGCTGGGATTGAGGCCTGAGAGGATGACGAGCCAGCCAACTGCTGCTGATGTCCCTTGTGGGGGTTGATTCTCACAGTGTTGGAAAACAGCCAATTTGCCACTGCCAGGGGAAAGGACATTGGGGAGTGGCTGACAGGACAGAAGGCAAACAGGAATGAATGTTTCTCTTCTTCTCTAGCCTACCACTCTCTCTCTCTATCCACCCTACTGGCACAGCTGGAACCATCTGGCAAAACGATAATGTGGTTTGCAGAGTGCCAACCTTGGCATCCCAGAGCAGAGGCTAGAAGGCAGGGGTTGAAACTGAGAGAAAATAGCTTAAAAGTAGCAAGGCAAAGATCTTACATATGTTACCCAATGAGACACTGGGTTATATACGGTTTCTAAGTGATAGTATAATACTCTGTACGATTTCATTTTGATGGAGGATACTATTCATATAATTAAATGTGGACAAAACAAAATGTGTGTGAAATTATGTCCCCTAAATTTCAAGTGGATATCTATTCTCATTAAGAAAAATGGAGATAAGGAAAAGAAAAGCCAAAGTAGGTGCTCTGTGTGTGTGTGTGTGTGTGTGTGTGTGTGTGTGTGCGTGTATGAAGTGATATATATATATATATATATATATATATATATATATATATATATATCCATAAGTAACATCTTCATTGAGATTTTGGGTTGATAAAAAATAGATTATCTTAACTGATACTCTAGCTTAAATTTTCTCTGGACTCTGGCATTTTAAAAAAGTGAACCACAACTTTTAATGGAGAGAAGTGAGGATGACATTTGGCTGATACAGTAATATATTTTGATTACATTCCACCTCATTCTGGAGGAAAAAAAAGAGTGTTCGAACAAATAATATAAATGAACTAAAAATATAACTTCAGTTGTTGTAGGCAACCTTCTCCTTCCAAGGGGAAGAAAGGATAAGGATAAGAAACATATGGAAAAAAGGACACATGATCTGAAAGTATGCACAAGAGAAATCTAAGAATAACATGAACACATATGCTATATGCAACTAATCAAGCAAATTGCCAGCCAAAAAAGCTCAGTGTCCCTCAATGAATTCTCATTTACTTCTAAGAGTAGTTTCTGTACCTTTTCATTTACCTCCCAGCTGGCAATGAACAAATAAAAACTATTAGGAACAAAGGATAAGAAGAGTAATTTTGAGTAAATCCAGCATGGCATAGCAGTGTTAATCACTGCTCTTCAGTTCCACTTAAACACTCTATCTTGTAAAAGGAAAGAAAACTATTTTGACTAAGTCATAGAATTTATGCTAGCATTTATCATAGAGATCATATATCATACTCACACAATTATTTTTTGCTTTAATTTGTCACCCTCTGAAGAATCTGAGATTAAAATTACATCTTTATTAATCTTAAATCTATATTTTTGTAAACTTTCCAATTTCCCCATTATTGATTTCAATTATAAATATCTATTGGTGCTTTATTTATATTGCTACTTAACTTTCTTAGCTCTCTTAACTGCTTTAACTCAGCAAGATTTTGCTTTGTATTGTTTGATTTTTCTTTGGTTTGGCTTTGTTTTGATGTTAGAAACATAGGAAAGCCAAACTCAGAGGTTAGCAACACAAAACCTAGCCTAGATCATTTTCATAATATAAACTCCTAACTAATTACCCTACCACTTAAAAAGCAAAGCGATATGAGATAGAAGAGGGAAATTTTGGGAGGGTTAATGGGTTGTAAAGTAACAAAGAAAGCAATATGCAAATGATAGAAGGATAGACAAAAATTCTCATCATTTGGGAGAAAATGTGATAATAGTAAAGCAGCAACAAAACATACAGAGAAAATAAAAACAAGGCAGCTGAATCTTATGGTTATTACAGCATTACATTTTCCTTCAGTTCTGAAGAGCTGAAAGAACAGAGCAATTTTTCTGTTTATTATTGGCTTCTCACTTACAAAATCACGTATTGTATAATGATCTATTCATTGAAATTTGAGACTTTTTATGACCTTGCAACAATTTTTGTAAATGTTCTGGAGGAGTAAAAACATATATTTAAAAAAATTATTGAATGCACAACTCTATATATCCAGTGTGTCACTTAACTGTATTTTTTTAGATATCAGATTTTTTGTGTGTTTACCTGTCAGTAATAATTAATAAAAAAATTATTAATTATGGTCTTTTAGGAATTTCCTCTCTTAGTTCTGTCAACTTTTGCTTCATATATTTTTAGGCTTTTTTAGATTCATAATCTTCAAAGTTGCTACATCTTCTTTGTGAATAGAAAGTATCATCATTAGGTAATGAGCCTCCCCACTTCTCATGCTTTCAGTTGTTTGTTCATTTTATCTGGCTTTAACACTCTATGGTAACTTTCTTTTGGTTAGTATTTTCATGATACGTCTTTTTACATTATTTACATTCAATGTTTTATTACTGTCACACTTTTGGTGTCTTCTTTTAAACAAGAACCTATATTTGAAACTTAAAATCTATCTCTTTTAACTAGGAAGTTTAGTCCATACAGTCTTATCGTAAGTATGATTTATTTAGACCTAAATCTGCCATCTTAAATCTTTATCAAAACATCTCCTGGATTTTTCTTCACCCTTATTTAGGTTACTTTATACAAACTGTATTTAGTGTTGGACTTTGTGTGGCAAAACTTCTCAGGTCTTGAATGCCTCCGAGAAATTTTCATGAAATTATTTAATAATAATGATACATCATGGATATCAGCTGAATATGAAATTCTAGGTTCTAAATCATTTTTCTTTAATACGCTAAAAATACTAATCCATAGTTATATTGCATTTAGAGTTGTTGAAAAATTGTTCAGCTAATATTTGGTCTGTATAAATAGTCTCTGTGTATGCTTTTAGTTTCTAATCTAATCTTATATTCTTAAATTGTACTATAATTTGACTAGGTGTTTGGTTTTTGCTTTATTTTTCCTTACTTCTTCCCTTTGGCACTCTCTGGAGCCTTCCAATCTGAATTGTTTGTTTTTTTTTTCCTTTTAATTCTGGAAAATTTATCTCCATTATTTTTTAAATATATTCCTTTGTCTAAAATTTCATTTCTCTCTCTTTGGGGACTCATATCTAGATATTAGAGCTTGCACTATAATTCCACATACCAATTTTTCTATTACATGTTCTATTTCTTTTCTTTTCCTTCTTTCCTCTGGGAGTTTTCCTAAATGGTTGGCTGATGCCTTAATTCATTCTTCTGCTGTATATAAACAGTCTGCGATTTATATTGTGCTCTTTACTTAAATTATTATTATTTTTTACTTTATATCTACACTCTTTATTTTTCTTCCATATTCTTCTATTCTTGTTTCACATTAATGCTTTCCCCTGTCTCTCTTAATATGTTTATTAGGCTAATTTTGCTTTCTTGGTCCTTCTCTTACAGTATTTCTGGCTCAGATGGGATTTATAATACACTGGGATGTTTCCCTTTTGAAAATGTTGTGGTCCTCATATGTATTGATATGTTGGCCTATGAACTCATCTTTCCTCTGGGAGGTATTGGCTACTCTAAGAGGAATGTGGATAAAGACCAAATACCCATCCCATACCTGTACCAGTCATTACTTGTGAGCTCAGGAAATGATTTGTTGAGGGAGCATCAAGTTTTGTGCTGCGGGCACCAGATACTGTAGGCAATAACCCCGACTCCACAAAACAACTCCTTGGGTTCTGATCTCCTTTGAAGGAGAGGCAGCATTAGAAGGAGACACTTACAGACAATAAGTCACTTGCTCTGTGATAAGCTGAGAAAGGAAGGCCTGGAGGGGGAATATGATAACCTGATGTAAATTAGTTAGTCCCCACCTGATTTATCAGTTCCTTTCAAGCACAGCGCTCATGCCTTGCAGTGATTTTACTCCCAAAGACTCCGGGGCCAGTGGTGTAGGTGTAAGTTACTACAGGGGTGAGCAGGAGGGTGCTTGTCCACAGACACGGGGGACCCAGCTTCAAGAGTTCTTTCTCTTATTCTAACCTCTCCCAGCCACACCAAGTTGTCTCCTCCTCCAGGTCAAAGCAGCTACATCATTCAAACATCCCTTAAAAAGATCAGTGTAAGTCACTCCCGGGGTTTCTTGATGAAATCTTCCAGGTGTTTTAGGTTGTATTACCTTTTCCCTACCAGTTATACACACACACGTGCGCGCGCGCGCGTAAATTTTTCCTTGCATATATAGATAAAATGATATAAGTACGGTCATTAATAACGATATAGAACTATTTTTGTTATTACTTTTGTAATACATTGTTAAGCATGTTAATACATTTTAATACTGCTATGAAAAAGCACTCCCCCTGCCCCATTTACTTGGAAACTAGTTACCTGTATCTCACCAGAAAGTACTGCATATTTTATTCACAGTTGGACCAGATGGATATGCTGGGAAGGAGCTGATCACATGCATGGGAGGAACAAGGCCAAAATGTTTTCTTTCACTGACAGAGGAGTGGGCAATAATGATATCTCCTAACATACATTTTAAATGACATTCATTTTATATATTTTTATCAGAATCATTTATGTATTATAGTGTATTAGGAAAATATACAAAAGCCCAAAGAAGAAAATAGTCATCTATAATCTCACCAATGTTATTAGCATTATTAAAAGTTTGGGTATACCTCCCAGGAAATTTGTCTTCTTCTTTCTAACATACTTATAAATTTGGTTTAAAAAGTTGGAGTACACTGTGTACATGTTTTGTAATTTTTTAAATAATTAATAGACTGAAAATATTTAAATATTATTATCTATTCTCTAAAATGAGGTAATTTTATAGCTGCATAGAATTCCATTATGTAGATAAACAAAACTTAATTAATTTCATAATAGACATTTGAGATGTTTCAAATTGTTTTGTCATTACACATGTCACTGATAGAACCATCCTTTTTACATAAGTGGTTTGCATAATTTTAGTTGTTTACGGAGGATGTATTCCTAAATGTTGCAATGCTGGGTGATGGGTGAATTTTTTTAAGACTTTTTTCCTCTTGAGGTATTACATACATACTAAAATACATGAATTTTAAGTGCATTGCTCAATGAATTTTTACATACGTGTATCCTTGTGTAACCACCGCACATTGTAAAATGTATAATATTTCCAGTTGGGTCAGTTTTTTAATGATTATTGATGTATATTGAGAAAAATGTATAAATTTAAATTTTATTTGTGTCTTTTTTCTGCTCTGCACCTTCTCCAATATTAGTTCTTCTATGTGCCAAACTTACAATTTTTATAGGCAAATTTGTAGATAATGGTTATTGTTATTGTTTGTACAGCAATTGCACTTCAAAGATACCTCTTTCTTAGGGAAAAAAAAAACCACCTAATTGTATGATTTGTCATACTGTTACCTGTCTTCAATGATAGCCTACAAATTTGTCCGAATTTTCTTTTGGTAGATTTTGTTAGACTCAATCCTATAGGAGTGAGACCTCTCAGTATGTTTAAAAAAAAAAAAAAAAAAGACTGAAATTATGGAAATGTCTTACTAAAAATCAAATGCAGTGATTTGTTGACATATGAAAAATTTAGCAACTCTTATCCTTGCTAATATAACTTAAAAATTTATATTTGTTTTGCATATCATTTAAAATTATTTGTGGCTAATATTCAGTCATTTTTACAATGACTGAAATAATAAGGGAGCCCAGGCAAGGCCAATACTTGAAAGTACAGAACAAAATCATTGCCAAGATTCAACAAAATTATCTCCATGAGCCAGTGTTAATTCACATCATTCACGTATTAAGTTCTGAAGAGCGATATGAATGGTCGTGGAAACAAAATTGTATCTACTTCAATATAGTTGAAGTATGGATGCATAAGATAGTTTAAAAAGTATATTTTTAAAGCCCAGGGAAATCATATTATGAGATCAAGTCACAAACACATATGCTCAATTGTATAAAAATTGCAAAGAGTACTCAGTAGTGAAAAAGCTTATCTAAATGACAATTCACAAAAGGAGGACTCCAAGAATACTTGGTTAATACAGATTTTAAAAGGTAAGATGAGACCTTCTGAAAAAGGAAATTAGAGGTCTAAAGAAGTTATCCATCAAATTGAATTGAGATTCATAGTCTGGATGTTTCTCTCTTCTATTTACATAAGAAAAGAAATAGTAAAAGAATGCTTTGGGTCACTGTAATGTGTACCCAGGCACTTTTCTCTCAGATCGTTTTGTTTGCCAATGTGAGCAGGAAGCTGTCCTTGACTTTGTTCACTGAGTTCCAGCTGATGTCTATAGGAGTTAAAGGTGGAAGACAATGTCTCCACACAGGGGACTGTCAATATAGAAACAATTGAGCTGCTCTTTGAATGAAGTTTATCTCTCTGAAAGCAAAAAGACAAGTCAGTCTCTTTCTGTAACCTCATCTAGTTTGGAGACTTGCTCTAAGTCACTCTGAAATGAATCTAGCTAAAGCCATTTTGAACACTGGGTATCAGTTCCTTCATTTCCATATGAAAGCATTGTTTGTACTTTTTCATACAAAAAGCAGACTTGGTGCTACATGCTTCCAGGAAAGATTCTACACATTTCATTTTTCAAAATAGCTTTAAGTTTATGTTTGGAACTGTAGTTCAAAAGTTGTGTTTAAAAAGAGCAAGGCTTGTAAGAAAAACATATTGGGAAACTCTAGAAACCTCATGAAATACTAGAGTTGTTCTTTCACTTGTTAGTCAAGTTGTAAAGTCAAGACTGGTCATTGTTCTTGGCTTTAGTGGCATCAATGGTATAAATAGGTATTTAGGGCTGTTTCTTTCAGAGGTGTGTTTAACACTCTCCAGAGGACAGCCTGCCATGGGAAGTGTTCAGTTAACCACCAGGGATGAGAAAGACTTTAGTGACAAAAGCTAATTGTATATTTGTCAGAATCTAGAAAAGAAGCTGTGATGTCATTTCCCACATTAACTCCAACTATTCTTCCCATGGTTACTGTATCTCTCTCTGGCTTTGTATTATCATCCCTAGTCTAATTTCCTGTTATTTTCACCATAAGTATGCTGACACTACTGCAGGAAGACTAGAGAATCCCAGAAAGCAGAAAGTCATAAGAAAACTGAAATATTTTTAAAGAAATATTGATGGAAAGTGACTAATACTGCATTATTGCTTTACTCAGGTGATTCTTGGAATATATGTGGAAATCATATGGTTAAACAGAAAGGCCAAGGAGAAAATATTGTGTAAGATTTGATTCCTAGATTTTGCCTAGATATTATAGCTCTGATTACATAATATCTAAACTAGTTATTCATCGCTGCAGTTCATTTTAATCTAAATTTGGGGGTATTAAATGAATAAACCAATTATTTCTCTGGTAGGAAACATAAGCATTATACTTTGACTTTAGGTATTAGAGAAATCAAATCTATTTCTGAATCTCATGAAAAAACTATAGAGACTTATGCTCAGAAATCATATTTAAAACAACCTTATTTGAAACATGATAAACAATGTCATTATTTTATAAGGGGTATACATAATTCAGTTTTCATTCAATCATTTCATGTATTTTCATAGGATTTAAGTAAGAAGAAATAGCATAAGATAGGACAGGGGTAGCCTTGTATTTGGGAGAGTGAAATGTGAAATTTGTTAAATTATTTTCAGAAATTTAAGAAATTAATCAGTGCAGTAGAGTATACTTTATTTGTCTACAGGAAACTGGAGAAACACATACTTCAGACTAATGTGTAATGACAATGTTAGCTGCAATTTAGCAGTGTAAACATATTATTGTCTAAATGACAGAAGTAGTATCTATTGACCTTAAACAGAGCATCTCTTTGCTATTTTTTTCTCTCTCTTTTTTAAAAAGTATGTCCATTAATATAAATGCTGGAAACAATAAAGTAGAATATCATCGTCTCCTGGTATTCAAATTCAAATACAATTATTCTCAAGTATAAGAACAATGATGAAATGTAATTAAGACACACACAAAAGTTCCTTAATCACATAATTGCCTTCCTTTTTTAAAATTTCTTTGAAAAATAATGATTTACAAATAAGCTTACCAGTAATAATGTCATCCCTACCACATACTGGTTAGAAAGCAACTGCTTGAAGATTTCAGTTTAATATGTAGCACATGTTTGAAGAGTCATGAAACAACTTGACAGCTTTAGAAATAGTGCTTTTTTGGGGGTAGATTTGACATGATAAGAAAACAGCACACACCATGGCAGAGAAAAGGGAAGTGACACTTAGTTTCGAAGCAATTCCAACATGTGGTGGGTGGTAGGCATAAAAATATGACCAATTGCCAGAATAAGAGAAAAGAAAATATGGTGACTCAGAGTAAAAGGATTGTGTTTATTTCATTTTTCTGTTGACTAAGGAAATGGCTGTGCCAGTGCAAAATTGTTCTATTTACAGCTAAAGACATGCATGGTAGAGCTTCCCATGGGTCTTGAGTGGGGGCAGGTATACAAACAATGTAGGCCTTAGAAATATGTCTTGTTGTTAACATTCCATCTGCTTATGCTCTGGCTCCCCTGTTGTAATCATCTATAATGTTTTGATTTGACGTTCAATCTCTTTACTCCAGAAAATTCATCATCTTTCTCAGTGTTTTATTCTTTTTGGCCTTTTATTTTTTTTTATGCTGGATGATTTTTCTGTGGTTTATCCTGACACAATCTGTTTTTTTAAGTTTACTGTAGTGGCAATTTTACTCTTTAGTGCACCCCAATGTGGATTTTGATTGTTGTTGTGTTTTATTCTTTTATAATTGTTTTTTTTATTTGGACATTGTTCTTACATCTTTGCCTCCCTTACAAGATGGTATCTAAACATGATACTCAGCTTTTATATTTCAGAATGTATGTAGCCTTGCACCTTTTTTAAAGGACAACACTCAAATGTTTTCTGATATGTTCTAACTTTAGATCAAAATATTTTGATAGATCAGCTTTTTTGATACGAAACATTCATTCACCTGCAAAAGGTTTCTAGACTAATGACAGAGCATCAGTTAAGAGGTGTAGCTCCTTTAATGAAGACATTCTATGTGTTTTATATGGTGAAATAACTGGAAGATCATATCTAAAGAGTTCTCTGTACAACTTCACTGGTTCTGTCGCTTTGTATCACACTTCTCAGTAGCCGACTGTACATCCAAAGGTGCCATGTTTCTACTTGTCCCTTTCTATTTCCATTTATGCCAGGTACTGAGACTTAACTCTAAATGGATTTAGAAATTTACATATGTATATTTTTTCTTTCTGTGACAAGGATGAGGAATCAATTTTATACTGTTCTTGTTCAGATCAAAGGTAGCTGTCTGTCTTTTTGGAAGCACTGCCCTCACAGAGGTAGTAACATATAAAGAGTGAATCACAGTTTGTTGCATCTTCTTGTAGAATCTCTTCAATGTTCTATTTGAGAGGGTGGAGAATGCAAGTGGTTATTCCAAAATTGTTCTGTTAAGTATATCCATCCATATTGAGTCCAATCAATGAAGATTCAAACATGAAGTTTGTTTTTTAACTAGTCTTTCCAATTTTTATCCTTTTGTGAATTTGCATACACATCTCATTGGCATACTGGAAACCAAAGAGCAGGTAATACTAATGTAATGTTATATTCACCAGAGAGTTTTCAATAATTTCATCACGATGATTGTATCTCATTTTTATTCATGGTGTTCAAGACTATGCTCTCTCAACTTACTAACATCTGTTTATTCACTTGAGGCAGGGACCACAATTGCTATAGTTTTTCCTGCTGTGTTCAGTACACTAATTTCTATGTAGAAAAAGATGGATTAATAAGGTAATTTATCAAGTTAAAATATTTTCTGTGGTAATTTGAACACTGTATGGATCTAAGATCAAGATTAAAATATAGAAAAGAAAAGCAAAAGCATTATATGCATTAAAATGTATAAGCCTTATAAACACATATATGTGCATGTATATGTCTTAAAAAATGTGATTTGCTAAAGTGATCAAAGGTTTTTTATTATTTGCTAAAGTGTCCAAATGTTGTTGTGGTACACACATGTCACCTAGCAAAAGCCACCATCTTTTAGATTGTATTCACCAGTTTTACTTAATGCGAAGGTTAAAAAAAAAAGTGGCAATTTGGTCCATTGGAAGCCAACAGAAACCTAATTTATTGCATGTACTCTATGAAGGCAAATGAATGTGTAGAGTCTCCTGGAATAAGCAAGGCCTCCAAAACAAGGCTTTGTAGATCATCTGTTTAAAATTCTCAATGGAGTAATATATTTCAGGAAGACAATGACTCATAAGGGTCATCAAATGATAAAATTGGAGAGTTAAGCTAGAAAATACAAATGCTGTGTGTATTAGTGTCCTTTGCTGTGGTAACAAATTACTATAAAATTAACGGCTTAAAACAATGCAAATATATTATAGTTCTGGATATCAGAAGTCTGAAATGCGTTTCATTGGGCTAAAATGAAATTGTGTACAGGACAACTTCTGAATGCTCTAGGGAAAAACTCTCTCTCTCTCACTCTCTCTTTCTTTCTTTCTTTTTTTTTTGCCTTTCTAGCTTCTCAAGGCTGTCATATTTGTTGACTCATATCCCTGTATCACTTTAACATCTTCCATTGTCATATATCCTTCTGTCCCTTTACCTCTGTCGTCATATAACTTCTGACTCAAACTCTCCTATCTGCCTCTTATAATAATAATACCCTTGTAATTAGATTGCGCCCACCTGGATAACCCAGGATAAGCTCTCATTTCAAGATTCTTAATCACATCTTCTAAGTTCTCTTTGACATATAAGGTAACATATTCACAGGTCATAGGGATTAGAATATGGACATCTTTTGAGAGGTCATTATTCATTCTAGCACACTAGGGAAATCAGAAAACTCTTGAGAAAACAGGAAGAAGAACTCCATTATAAGATTAAAATTTTGAAAGTTCTAGAAATAGCCTTATCACTATATACATTGGGCTGACTACCAATTTACATAGGCCCTGTATACTAATAACATAAATTCAAGAGTGTGTGTATGTGTGTGTGTGTGTGTGTGCGTGTGCGCACTCGCGTACATGAGCACATGTGTAGTAGAAATAACAAACGGGTAATCTTTAAATGAGCATCCATAGTCTGTTGGAATCAATAAGTATTTCAGTTACTAAAAGATGTAGGATAGAGTTACATCATCACTCATTTTTTAAAAATTAGAATTTTTTTTTAATCCTTTGCAAGACAATTTTCACAGATCCTTCTAGGTTACTTGGGACACATGATGATAATAAGAGGAGACTTGCCATCACAAAATTATCAGTGACCTTCACTGTTCCTCACATTCTTTAGAGAGAGAATCTGAATTCCAGTTACCATCTGGTGAGTTAGTGGCAGAAAAGAACAGGAGGCAAACCTCCAGTTTCAAATTTAGTGTTTAATTATTAAAGATAGAAATGGCTTTACCCCTACCCCAAATCTAAACAATATTTAGTTGCAAACATCTACACAGGTGCCAAAATGTGTAATCTTATTTGACCATTTGGTTTTTCGATATATGTTGAAAGATTTAATTAAAGGTGAGTTATGTCCTTGAGAATTCTATTTTACTAAGCTGAAGTACTGGTAATATAAATTACACTGGAAAGTTACCGTTATATCTCAAGCTCATATGAAGTAATAACCTTCTTGAACATGAAGAAAACAGAAATAACCATCGTGGCCACTAAAAGGGAGAAAATAAATGATTTATATATAAGAGATGCCAGTACATTTATATGAATCACCTATGAAGGTCAGAGATTGTTATTGTATGCTAGTAACGAATAGATACTCAGATATGTTGGGGCACTACATTTTAAAAAGAAATTCAAGATTTCAAACGTTTGAAGGACTTTCACTGATTATATATCATTGTAATGTTAAAATCGCCTCTCATTTTGTTGCATTATTAGACATGGTAAGCATAGAAAGTGCATAGAAAAAAACACACAAAATCGGTAGTGGCAAAAGAAGCTCTTTTTTCCTTCTCATTTTTCAGTTTTCACAATTTATGCATTAATATTCTTTTACTGTTTAAATTAAAATGATACTTAAAAGTTAAAGTAGCATGTAAGGGATGATTAACTAGGTGTGCCAAAACACTTTAAAAATAACTACATGTAAAAGCCCCTAATATTGGGAATTGTAATATTAATTATAGTTTATAGACTAAGGTTATGAAGTGTTTGCATTTAATCTATTAACTCTGATAACCAGAATATGTTCTGAAAAGCCTGGTGCTTTGTTGTAGAGTTTGCAGGACAGAAGATGAAAAGAAAAACTGAAATGAGATAAAGATGTAATTTGACTACTAAGATTGTCCCAGAGACTAGTAAAATGTAATCTAATTAACTTTAGTGCACATGGCATAGATATAGAGTAGATATATATGCCATGTGCATAGTTGGTAAAGTATATTTTGTTGTTTATTTCATAATGTGAGCACTTTCATTTTCAGAGGTAACTTTTGTTGCCTGTATTAAGACCAAATTTTAATGAATGACTTCAAGTATTGTTCAGGGCAAGTAGCCACTACACTATTGCAGTTAAAGCTGAAAGAAAGTAGGCCATGCCCACCCTTCCTGGGTATGTCCAAATGAGGATTTTACTTTGCATGTTCTACCCCCAAAAGTGAAAAATGGATGGAAAAATGTCATGATTTAAAGTAAAGTAAAACATTTTGAGTCACTTTTGTTTTGATGTAACCATTGCCAATCAGCCACATCAAGAGTCAAATAAACTCGCAAAACACTTCCTTTTATTTTCAAATAATATCACAGGAAACCTTCTTTACCTTTATCAAATCCCTGAGTCCTCCATTCCTCTCACTGTATCCAAACTTCTTCCTCACCCTTTTCTTTGCTATGGTTGAGCTGAAAAATTTATGACAAGTTGGTAGTTCTTGCAACTGACTAGAACAAAATTGGCATCAATAAACTTACTGCAAATCTACTCTTTGTCTTAATGAGAGACTTTGTTAAAAAATAAGTAAATATCACTTATTAATGCTATTAGAAGAGCTAGACTCTATTTATTTCTAATTTAATCCCTCAAAAAATTGTGAAATATTTTTCTTGTTCACTGAACGATTGTTTTACTTTCATGTCATTTTTTAGTGAATCTTTGAACTTTTCACTAAATCATCAGCTATTTTAGACTTTAACATGCTTTTCCTTACTTACATTTGAATTTTGACTCTCTGTCAGAGTTTACCCAGTGGACACCAATAGTGGATTTCTAAATGTTTAGATAATTCACTCCAGATTTCATCTGCAAACAGTGAAGAGCTACTGGAACTAAGTAGTTCTGTCAGACACAGAAAATGACTGTTCTCTTATCTAAACAAAAGATGTTTATAACAATGCATGTTTGTCACTCTTCAAGCTGATTTAAATTATTTGCATTTCTTAAGTCTATTTTGAAAAGACATAAAGAATGTGAATATTGCTTGGTATTTTAAGTGCTTTTACATTTTACTAAAGCACAGACCCTTTGACAATGGGTCAGGAAGAATGCTTCTCTGGAATGGAGCCAGGGGCAGTAATAGGGAGACTGTGAAGTTTGGGCCAAGTTTGGGGAGTGGGATCTAATACTGAAACAGTATTATCTCTTGCCTCCGTTACTTCACAACAAGAAGCAGTGAGGAACTTAAGGAGCAAAACAGCTTGAGCTAAGGTACCGGTCCAGGATTGTACAAAGATATTATTGTACAACTGTCATTACATAATTTTGAATACTGAAAATATAGTTTATTTGTTGTCTAGGACAAACTGTCCCCAGCACCAGTATGGTGGTATCAAAATGTTGTGTAACATATATTAAAACAAACAAAAATCTTTATTTAAACAGGGACTTATGTAGTTTTAATGTCATGATTGAACTGATTATGTTGTTTATAATCAATGAGTGAAATGTAGAAATTTTCTTTTAAGAAATCTGCTATCCCCCTGGAAAGAAATATCATATGAACAAAAAGTGGAGGAGATGGAGAGACTATAAAGTAATTCAAGGACTTTAAGCTAGATTTCTTCGTACACCTTGGATGCTTATAGCTGGGTTCTAGATCACAAGGTAGTGTAAGAAAAATATTAGTTTCTTCCCCAAAAGATGTCCATGCCCCAATCCCAGGAACCTGTGAATATATTTCATTGCAAAGGGATTTTGCAGATGTGATTAAGGGTAGGGACCTTACAATGGTGAGATTATCTTGGATTTTTCAAGTGGGTCCACTCAATCACATGAGCTCTTAAATGTGAAAGAGGAAGGCAAGTAAGTGGGTCAGAGAGATGGGGGCATGAGAAGGATTTGCTGGCCTCTTGCTGGTTCTGAAATGAAAGGAGCTGCATGCAAGGACCAGGAAGAGGACTAGAGGTGATGGGGGTGTTCCCTAGGTGACAGCCAGCAACCAACCAGAGATGTCCATCCTGCAATCTCATGGAACTGAATTCTGCCAATACCCTACTGAGCAAAGAAATGGATTCTCCCACCTAGAGGGAGAATAGACAGGATCATAGCCCTTCCCATACCTTGTCCCCAGGACTGTAAAATAATAATTAGTGTGGTTATAAGCCACTAAATTTGTAATTTGTGGCAGGGATAGAAGACTACTACACCAAGGGTTTCCTAAAATTGTGTGCAATATTATGTACATTTGTTATGGTCATTTTTCTGATGAAAGAAGCTATATATTTCATCAGCCTTATAAGAGTTAATAATGTGCTAAAAAAAGCAAGAGTGACTGAATTGAACTGCATTACCTTTTCCCATATTGTAGCATTAAAAACATCCTCATGCACTGTGAAAGCAGAACATTTTTCATTTTACATATTCAACTCGGAAAAGTGTTTTGTGACAAACAACTGAACACATGAGCACTCAGCTTATTGTTCTCTTCTCTTTAGTTTTGCCCTCCATATCTCTAAACCAGGCAACATTTGGTGCTCATTTATTATGTTTCCTATGGACTATGAGATATTGTGGTTGCTCAGGGTGGACTGTGAGTTCCTAGAAAACAGCATCTTTTGTCTTGTTTTCTGTTTTGTTTCATGCTTTTAACTCTCCAGAAAAACTGTGCCTAGCAATGGTAAGTTGTATAAAAATATCCACATGCTTGAATCAAAAAGTAAGGTTCTATCTCAAGACAGTGACCTGGATTACGTATCATTTAAAATTCTGTCCAGACCAGTGATACAGTCTATATATTCACTTAATCTTTATATATCTAACTCATTGTTTTCTATAAAAAAAAATAATAGTTTTCAGATTTCTATGGGAAAAATATCTCAGAACCCTCAGATTAATTTCCAAGATGAGAGTTGGGCAGATGATGTAGAAATACTGGTATCAAAGCTTTGTCATCTCCCATTGATCACCTTGACTATCTATGGAATGTTTTTTGTTTTTTGTTTCAGTGTGGTCTAAATGTACCCAGGCTCCAGTGGAACAAAGCTTAATATTCAGAAATGTAATCAGTAGCTTAGTGATATTTATTAAACAAACCATTCTGGACCAAAGTTTATTTGGGTAAACTTCAAGATTCACAGATAGAAAAAAATACTGGGGGCAAGTGAATACATTAAAAATTAAACAGAAGGGGGATGAGAATTTGATAGTCTCATTTTTTTACGAGGTTATTTCAGAATGACTTGAAATTGTGGAGTGATCAACTGCTGGCAAACAACAGATCATGAGAGAAGATGATGACTGTGGATGACTGTGCATGTGGTAATCTATTTCATGTTCAATCTTATTTAAATATTTTCATAAGATATCTGGAAATGGTGAAGCATTAATAAAATATGCAGCGATTTCTCAGTGAAAAGATGTGCTGAGCATTCATAGAGATGGAAAATGAGAAAAACAAAGCATAGATAAGTTTGAAATCTGTAGAAAAAATTAAGAAAATGAGATTCAACTTGCACTAATGTGAGGGAGTGTGTCTATTGAAAAATAATCAGAACCAGATATTCAGTGGAAAGAAGACAATTGGAAAGCACTCAAACCAAACAGAAAAGAGAGGAGAGGATACTAAACAATAAATTAGATGAGAATGAAATACTGTGTCAATTCAGGAAAAAAACTGAAAATCATCTTGGTGACCATTTAATGTTACCAAATATAAAAGTATACCTGAAGTAGAGTCACTTTGAGACCATGTTCTTATTCCTCTTTTCCTATGTTACAGAACTCAGAGAAACTGGAAGGAATTTAAAAATGAACAGCAAATACAATTAAGAGTGTCAAGGGATTGGTTGATATAGTGAGAGGGAAGAAATAAAACACAAAATCCTTGGCTAAAGACTTTTGGGGGGAAGATAAGTTTCAGAAGTCTTCAAAGGGTTTATGTACTGTCAGTAGAAGGTGATTCCATTCAATGAAAGGGAATTTAGGCAGAAGCACAGGGAGATGAATATAAATTCTGAAAACATTTTTCTAATTTTGTAATACTAAAATCTAAAGTGTATCAAATAGTGCTTGATTCAAAGGTCTGCTTTGTTTTTGTTTTTGTTTTTTTGGTGTTTATAACCCATTTTGAGATTTATACTAAAGACCTAGGAAGACAGTTTTTGGAAAATTCTTTATGCTCCTATCATTCTCTTCTGATTATCATTGCTCTTTGGAGGCCTTCACTTCATAGGAGTGGTGTATATAAATAACTACTGATTTTATAACCTAGCTTTATAATAAGTCGTCATATCTAGTAGGGCAAATCCCCCTACATTGTTCTTCATCTTTAAAAATACTTTTCTATTTTGTCTCTTTATATATACTCTGTGTACTTATTGATTTTAATGGATTATTTTATTAGTCTGCTCAGGCTGCCATAACAAAAATACTGGGTTGCTTAAACAACAGAAATTTATTTTCTCACATATCTGGAGTCCAGAAGTTCAATATCAATTATTAAAACACAGACCAATGGAATAGACTCGGAAACCCATAAACACATCCACATATATATGGGCAGGTAATTTTCAGCAAAGGAGCTAAAAACATACAATGGAGAAAAGAAAGCCTCTTCAATAAATGGTGCTGGGAAAATTGGAAAGCCACATGCAAAAGAATGAAATTAGACTGCTATCTGTCACCATGTACCAAAATTAACTCACAATGGATCAAAGACCTAAACATAAGACCTGAAACAATAAATTACATAGAAGAAAGCATAGGTACTAAACTTATGGACCTTGGGTTCAGAAAGGATTTTATGACTTTGACCTCAAATGCAAAGGAATTAAAAGCAAAACTAAATTAGTGGAACTATATCAAACTAAAAGGTTTCTGCACTGCAAAAGGAACCATCAATAGAACAAAAAGGCAACCAACCAAGTGAGAAAAGACATTTGCAAACAATGCCTCTGATAAGGGGCTAATATCCAAAATATATAAAAAAACTCATATATGATATATGATGGCTACTGTTGTTATTTCGTATGGATAGTAGAAAGTGGACGTCAAGATCAGTTATGACTATTTGGACAGTTTCAATGAGGACTGTAGTAGATGAGTATTTCTTACTTTGTTCTGAATATGTGTGTTTGTGTGTGTGTGTTGACCAATTCTTTTTCTTTCTTGTACTGTTCTTAGTGAGAGCTTTTCAGATGAAGAACTTTTTTGATAACTGGTAAGCAGAAGTAAAGCAATGGCCATCACTATTTAAAGGTCATCATGATTAGATGAGGTGAAAGAGAGAGACATAGGGCTACCTGGTAGGTTCATCTTTTCTTCACTCTCTTCTGCTCCACAACAAGGTCTTGTTCCTCACTGCTGTCCATCCCCAGACATGTGGCTGCAGGCTCACTGGGGGCTTAGCTCCCTATGGGCTAATCCATGGCCCCCTTTCAGCAGCTAGATGTGCTAGATTACCCATCTTGACTGGTTGATGACTCCTCTGATCTTTCAACTCTCTTTTTCAACTTTCACTTTGCTTCCACCAGCTTTCCCAATATGGAGTAAAGTCTTCTTTATGACTTCTTTACTCTTCGATTCATACTGGTTTTTCTCTCCTGATGGAACCTTAACAGATAAAACATAATTTAAGGTGTGTTTTTTCTCCTTGTTATCTTTCACAATGTTTTTTTTGTTTTTTGTTTGTAATAGATGGTACACTGCCTTTGTAAAAAGAATTTTGAAGACTTATGTCCATTTCATATTCTGGAATAGTGCAAATAAAATGGACAACATTGTTTGTCTTGTTCTTTTGTTGTTTTTGGTTTATATACCACATATCAGTGAAATCACATGGTTCTCTGCTTTTTCTGTCTGACTTGTTTCGCTCAGCATTACTCTCTCAAGATCCATCCATGGACAACATTGTTTACAGATGAAAATTTGATAGAAGTTATCATGCTTTCCTTGGCAAGTTGAGACAGTTAGACTTTCAATATGATTATTAATATTTTATTTGATCTTCAACTTCATTAATATTTTTGATTTTTTTCATAAAATTCTGTAAAATAGTATCTCATAATTCATTTACTTTACACTGCATCTTTGATTATTTTCCCATAATTTTTTCTAATTTTTTGATTAGGTTGGGCATTGAGTAGTATGTATAATATCATTGCTTTTCTAATAGAACCAAGTCTTGATTTTACTTATTAATTTGTAGAACTTAAGCTTACTACTATTCTGTTTTTATTCATTAATTAATATTTTGTTTTTAATAATATAGTTTTTAATAATTGCTTGAGTTACTTTTTTCTCTTTTCTCATTTTTTTCACTTAAGTTTTTATTCCTTTTATTTTCAATATGACTTGTTTTTAATACATATTTAAGGTTCTGCTATGTAGTGTTATTGCTATTGATACCTTCAAAATATTTTACATTTTGACCTTTTTTAATCCCAAGAGTTATTTTAAGGAGATTTGAAAAATTCTCAGATAACTATGATTTTGTTTTCCATATTTGTTATTAGTTTTTAATTTATTTACATTGTGAGTTTAAAAGGATTGCAAACTTTATAACTATATTAGGAAAAGGAGATGTAATGTGTAAATAATGGACAACAAAAGAAACAAAAAAGTATTTAGATGTATACTAAAAGAAAATTTTCTAAACTTAAAATTGAAATTGTACATGAAAGGATACACATACATCCAGGGTAAAATTGATACAGAGCAACAAAAACACACTGGTAAAATTATTGTATTTTTAGATATGAAGAAAAATACTATAGTTAATGAAGAAAAATAATCAAGTTACTTGTAAGGTGTATTCTCTACAGCAAAAATCCACAAATGCTCAGGGAAAGACATTTGACTCATACGCGTATGTTATACCAAGCCAGGCTACATAAATACAGTGAGATTATATCCAAAATTTATGCTTACATAAGACACAGAAAAATCTGAATTAAATTGTCTGAAATTATGGATATAACTAAAATGTTCACTGATTTAAAACCATCAAGCATGGTTCAGTCAAATCTCCAACTTCATTTCTCTGAGATTTTCTTCTCTCTTTTCTCTCTGTGTTGACAACACACATAGATGGGTAGAAGATGACTATATATCTTCTAATAATGACTTCCATACACAAACTTTTTTATAGAAAGAAGGATTGCAAATGTTTTTACAGATGTCATTATTAAGAATGAACAAGTTTATTTCCAGAAATAAACTTGGGGTTAAACTTGCCACTATGCCCATTCATTTAACAGATGCTTCTTGACTGCTTATGCTCTTCCAGGCACTCTTCTAAGCAACTGAACCAATTCACATGTCCAGTTGATTCTATGCACCGAATGGCTTAGGCCTAGCTACCTGGACTAATCACTCACAAACAGATGGAATTAATCTTAGACCAATCAGGATGAGCCCTCAAATTAGGGTTCTGTAGTAGTAAGCACTGACTTCACCATTTAGAGTATTTCATCGTCATTTGTATGATGTTTGGTTGGTTGAAAAGGGCAAAAGGGGTCAAATATATGGTGATGGAAGGAAACTAGACTTTGGGTGGTAAGCTCACAATGGAGTATACAGATGTTGTATTATAAAGTTGCACACCTGGATTTTATATAATGTTATTAACCAATATTATCTCAATACCTTAAGGAAAAGAATTGGAAATGGAAAACAAATTTAACAAAACTCTTCATTCAGTACAACCTGTAGCATTGAATTTATTAATTTCCAGCTAATTAATATTCTAATTAAAATACCTTAGAAGAGGAAATATGAATATATTTTAAATATTCAGAAGAAATTTGGAAAGATAGTATTTGGAAAACTATGAGAAAAATTTTCTCCTATTTAAACAGTTTCAAATACTTTTATTGTACCATCTTTACCGCTCATACACAGTTCTGGAATGAAGTTATTAATATTTATGAGAGAACACTTATTTACAACACATTTATTACACAGGCTAAAGAAATATATGCCCCTGAATTTAAGTCATTTTTTAAAATCAGAAATAGCTGATTGACCATGTTGTAAGTAAAATCTAATTATTTGGAAGATGTGATTATAATATTTTTTTAGAATTATATTTTTATTATTTTCCAAGAGATTTTGTAACCTAAAAAAAAATCTTTTATAATGATACAAAGTTATAAATCCAATTTAGCACATGAATCGTCATGCTATACTAAACCATTTTGGTTAATTCTCCTTTAAAAACTTGCCAGGAGGAGATTGATCTTTCCTTCTTGGAATATGATCCCTGGGTTTAGAGAATTCAAGAGCCCTGTAGATGACTAACAAAAATTGAACAGATGACGTTTTAATGACAGCTGAACTAAATATTTTGTAGCTGTTTCATAAAAAAGAAACTCGGAGGATTTGCTACTAGTAAGTGAAGAATAACTAAAATGTCATACCTGTTTTTATAAGAGGTCAGACATTCTATTTGAAATTGTCTAAAGCTATGATTGTATCTCAGAAATAGAAGACATGAATATGGGAGATATTATAATGCTTATGGTTGTTTGGTAGAAACATTTGAACTTTTACTTGAAGATAAGGACAGTTACCTTTGTAATAAAATTCCTAGGCTATTGGTCATTTTCCCACAAACACCTTTAAATAAAAGTTTACTTAATTATGCCTTATTAAAAATTCTACAATTTAATAATATCTGACATGCATTTGAGACAAGGGGAAACTAAATATGGCAAAATTTCAGGATACTTTATGAACAAACTATTCAAAATCCTGGATTCCTAACCTGTGACTCATTGAGCTTTGCTGCCTAGGTGAATTAATTTATGAAAGTAACCAGATAAACCTGGTTTTAAATTACTCCTCCATTAGTCACTAGTTGTGTATTTTGGGGAAAATCACTTGATCCTTTTCAGTCTCGATTTTCTTAACTATAAAATGGAGATATTAAGGCCTACCTTTTTTTTTTTTTTGGTTTAATAAAGATCCAATTAGCTGATAAGATAGAATTATATTTTAATGAGCATAGCCATATGCAACATACTAAATCCATTTTGAAACAAGATCAAGGATAAATTTAAAAATGAAATCCTAAATGTTGTTTATTTCTACTAATGTCAAGTCACCTATAGTGATGTTTCTGAACCTTGGATGCAGATCGGAATGATATGGGGAGATTTAAAAATCACTGATGCCGGGACCCAACCCCTAAGTTTTTCTTTAGTTCTCTTGGTTATGTGGACACCAGGATTTTTAGAGATTGACCTAAAAGATAAAGATTAATTATTAGAATTTATTTTGAATAATAGTTCAGCTATTTTTGAATAACAGTTATTTTTGAACAATAATATGTACTTACTTTTCAACTCAATTAAGAAGCAGCAGATTTAAACAGCCCTAAATATACAACTGTTATCAGCAGGTCCAGATTATTTGGTATTTCCAATTGATTGTAAGACCCTACTGAACTCAAATTAATGAGTAGGTCCTTATCATGCTGACACAATGACAAACTTTAGCCTAACTTAAACAATATTTTCAGCATCATTCTTTCTCTATCTGGTGAAGTAAACCTGCTATTTTATGTAAAAACAAATAATCAATTTGTGACTTCAAGTTAAGTTGAAGTTAAGACACGCTCCATAAAAGTTGAAAACATTATCAAGAATAACATCTCAAGGAGATACAATAAAGAGCAGGAGTATTAAATAATATCAAACTAGAATTAAGGAGAAGCAATATGCTCAGCCTTCTTTTCTTCTCATTCTATTCACTTCTTGGGTGACCTCAACCTCTCCAGACCCTTGATTACCATGCATATGCTGATGATTTCAAACTGCCATGTGCCCAGACTCTCTCCCGATCTCGACACCTATGGCCAACTGTGTATGTGACATACTCAATTATATATGCCCAAGCCACTTCAAGACCATCATGACCACAAGTCTTATTAAGTAACACTGGTTGTGGACACTCCAAACATATTAGGTAGACCTCGAGCCATTATTTGTTCAGATGACGAGAATGATGATGCCAACTCGCCTCATGAGGGTATGAAAAGGTTTATTACTCACCTAATGAGGTTTTATGGGGAGATATTTAATGTTATATTTAAATAAAATGCATGGTGAATTTGAGGCCAATGTATAGTGATCTCTGTAAAAACAGGTAAGTTTTTACTTAAGAAAAAAGTGCTCCCATTAATTGCCATTTCTTTAGATTCTGTCCCTTGGTGATGTTAAATCATTCAATAACTCTTTGGGCTATAAGGTGAAATATTGAAACTGATGTAAATAGTTTAAAGTTACACCATGTGAAAAATTAAGCTTTAGTTTTTAAGGAGGATTGGTCTTTAATCATGCTGTTTTCTCTAGTTAATAGCCTCATGATTTTGTCCTACAGTTTAAATCTCAGAAGAGAACCTTTGATTGCTACAAAGTGCTTTAGTACATAAACTGTGTAGTTTATGTTACCAGAGTTGGCCAGACTTGATGAGAACAATTAATCATAATAGTCTTTACAATGGCAGAAATGAATGGACTTAATTTTTTTCTTATTGAAAGGAAAAGAGGGAATAAAGTCTCTTGGAATTTATCAAAATAGCTTATTGAAAAATTTATAAGATGCTTAGGATAAATATTTACTGGATGTTTTCTGTTAAGTTATTTCATTATTGAAAGTATCTTAAATTTAATTTTATATTAGTTTCTCTAAAAATGAATTTGACCAAAAATAACCACACATTAGTCTTTTTTTGAGTATATGAATAAATTTAGACTGAAAGTGACAAAAATTGTTTTCAAAATATAGCATATACAAATCTTCGGTTACTTTATTTTAATTCTATGTTACTTTTCATAAAAATATTTATATCCAAACATGTATGACCTTCTTAAAAATCTTAATTCATTTAAATTGAAAGAACCATTTGCATAACCCTGGACAATACAAATGAGGTTGCCTCAACTATGTTAGTTGAGATTATTTTATTTTGCTATATTGACCTATATAGTTCTATCCCAATATAGATATTTTAGTAGAACCTAGCAGATAAGTATAAAAAATGTCAAATTAAATGGATTCTATATTCAACAACATGCAGGTCTTGGCTACCCTGAAACCCTCTAACCACAAACACCTAAGGATTCCAGATAAAATTTTACATATTTATTGAAGGCTTTGCTCTCCAGATACCTGGAACAATGGGATAAGAGAAGCCAGGCCCACGGGATTGCAAACTTGGTGATAATTGCACACTCTTCAATGGGGCTTTTACATGCCGCAGTTCTTTCAGGTCCTCTAATTTTTCCATAAAAATTATTTTAATCTTTACAACAACCCTCTGAGGTCGGCACTATTATCCTAGTTTACAAATGTGACACTGAGATGCAGAGACAATACATAACTTGCCCAAAGTCACACAGGTTGTAAATGGCAGACATGAAATAAAAACCTAGACAATATGACACTGGAGTCAGTAGATTTAACCAGTTCATGGATTTGAGACAACAGGCTAATCCCAGGCTCCAAAACAGTCTTTAAAGAGATTAAAAAATTGATAGAAATTATAATGAAAGAACAAGCTAGTAAACCAAGAATAAACATATTTGCAAAAAGACCTAAATAGAACTTGTAGAAGTAAAGAAAAAGTCATTGAAAGTAAAACTCAATTTACTTTGGCAGATATTACTTTAGTAAACCATTGCTATTAAATATATTGGAATGTTGAAATTATAGATTAGGTGAAATTTGCTATGTATATTTTTCTGCCAGCAATTTAGGAAATGAAAACCCACTATGTGCTTGTGTACAGTAAATTTTAAAGCTTCATAGTTTCATGCTGCCTTAACACCCCCACAAAGAGGCTGTGAGCCCCCGACCCAGATGACCAGGATCACCAGTGTGATGAGACCGGCCCTGCCACAAATCGCCCTTTTGGCCCGGACTGTGATCTAGTCACATCAAATACACCAGTGAAATCCCCTTATACCTTTTAGCTTGTGTGCTGCATCCTGACCCCTGATAAAGGCACTTGCCCAGAGGGCCCCTTCCTCCTCATCCCTCCCTCCTCCCTCTCCCCCCCACCCACCTCCTTCTCTCTTTCAGTTCCCCACCTGCTTAGTTGAACACACTCCTTGGTGCTCCCTTTACAGTGATTCCCTCTTAGCGTGTTTTTCTGGGCCTCTCCTGTGACTTTCTTGTGGCCACATTTGACTGACCATCTCATAAAAGAATACAAAACAGCTGGCTCATAAAACTTCTTCAACTTGCACTTGCCCGTAACCAATCACACAGGTCATAAAATTACGATCCTCTAATGTACCCAAGTGGAGGAGAACCAGAATGTTGGAAAAATATTGGAAATGTTTGTCATTTGGAAAATACATGACAAATATTCTTAGACTAATATATTTTCTGAGCTTTAATATTAAATGAAGTTTTAAAAAAAATTACTGTCATCCCTGAATTTTCAAAAGCTTACTTTTCTTATAATTAAAAAACTCTCACTAATAAATCACTGTATATTTTATTATGTCTTCGTATATATGTGTACACACACACACACACACACACAATCTACAATGTTCAGTTATCATAGTCACCATGAACTTGGTCTGAAATGGCCATTTCCATTCTGAATAATTACAACAGAAAAATGATCATAAATTCCAATATCTATGGGTATAGGATGATTTTCACTCTGTTTTGACAATGAAGCACATAGACCCATTGAGATATTTTATAAATGAAAATCAGAATTATCACTGAGAATATTCAAGACTTCAAAGTCTGATATTAAACATTACTGTCATACTGAGAATGAAATTAATTTAAATAATATTCGTGCTACCCGAAGTTTTTAAGGAAAATGATAGAACTGAAGAAAATATTTTCCATTCTTTTACCACGGGAGACTAGTTTAGATATAAAGTGATCTTAGAGTAAAACCTTAAATCTAGATTTCATGTACAAGGGGCATTGGTTGCACTCAGCTTCATAAAAATCCAAGCTAAAGCCTCAATAGGATTTTAGAAAGGAAATCTTCTTTTTAACATTTAAAAAGCATTTATAAAATTAAATGTATTTTTTCTCACCATGGATTACACAGACTAACTTTTGGGGGTTAATAAATGTGACTAATGTGTTTCAAATAATCTTTATTATTTTCTTCAATTTATTTTCTTTGATTGATGTAGTCAATTGAGTTGTTATTATCTCAGGGAATTTTCTCTGATTTCCAAAATCTTCTTTTTTTTTCCTAACATCACAAAACATCTTTAAGTCAATCTTAAATTATATTAAAATAGGCCTCTTCATGACAAATCAATATGTATGAATGATTGACTATGCATCAGACATTTTGCACATCTTGCGATAAGAAGTCACATCCTGGGGAGATCAAGTAGCTTGCTGAGGGATTCTCTAAGGAGTAAACCTGAGTAATCAGGGCCTGTGTGAATGAAAAAGTTCAACTATTCCCCAGTCCACAAGCTACCTTCTGAGGTGACAAGAGAGGAAGGAAGTGAAGATAGTAGGACTAAAGAAGGAGGGAGAATTCCAGATGACATTTGGAAGAAATAATTTCTTTCTGTTTTGAATGCCTATATTCAAAACAATTATTTAAACCCTCTTGTCTCTCCTAACAAACATTAATTTTAATTATAATAATAATATCTACCATTATTGTGTTCTTACTCTGTCCCCGTAAACTTTTTAAAGGGCATTGCATGCATTCATACATTTAATTTGTACAGCACATTTATGAGGTTGCTGCAATTGTAATTTGTAGTTTGCCAATGAAAATGAAAAAAAGGTTAAACGGCCAGGCATGATCACAGCTGGCACATAGCAACAAAGGCTACCCTTAATTCTTAAATAAATCAATGAATAAATAAACACTTTTGAATCTTTCATTGTTTATGTATTAGAAGGTAAGGAAGTCTTATCTAACTAGCAAGTATTTTTCTTATATATGTTATATCCTCACATTTTCCTATTTCTTTTTCAATGTTGATAGCAATAAGATTGTTGAGAAAAAGTAAAATTTTTTTCAAAGTTTTAAAAGTATGAGCTAATGAATAGCTTAAAAGAATCAGGTCAATTCATACTAGTAACATCTAACACTTCATTCAACCATTTATTTCTTACCCCCTTTCATCTCAGTTATAATCTGACTTGATTCAATTTCATTTTAAAATCTCAAGGGATGTTTTGAGTATTTCTTGGTTTCCCATAATGCTGCACATTTGTCCTACTAATTCTCAGATGGATGATTAAAGAATAGAGAGGACAGCTGACTAGCCTGAGATCACACTGGAAATATTGACATTCAGGATTAGGGCCTATTTCTTAACCCTGCATTTCCTCTGCCCCAGAACCTTTAAAATTAATTAGCTTCAAAAAAAAAAAAAAAAGAGTAAAACAATCACACAACCCATTCTCATGACTGAGCAACTGAGTCATAGAATAATAAGAATTCAAGGATCACAATTCAACAATCAAAGGAAAGAAAGGAGACTAATAGAACTTTGCCTTGAAAATATAAAATTGAAATAAAGACTTAAATAGGAAAACCAGAAATTGCTATGATAATACCAATGGCTTGCCTTAGTATATCTTTGATCCTTTCCATCCTGTTCTTCATCTTCCAGGCAATGATTAGTCTCCCTCATATATCTTTTTGGAAACATGGTATCCTTTAAATAAAAAAATATGCTGTGGTGTGCTTCTTTTACTTAAAGTTATCCAATTTAAATTTATTTGATGCAGTTGAAATGTACATGTTATGAAGCATGTAAAAAGCTTGTCTTTAAACAAGGAATAATAAAGTTCAAAATTTTTAAGAACACCTGCAAAAGTGCCTCACACAATCCTCTGGCAAAAATAAAATAACTAACCCAACTACTTAGACAATGGAATACTTGATTGGAAAGACATGCACGCACAAGAAAATAAAAGAGAAAGCATAATTTCAAATTGCCTGGGTGATTACTGCACTAGAATTCATATTTGATAGTGTTATTAGGGAGTTTCAGTCACTTACACATCATTAACATGTGGGCTATGTTGACAAATATCTTATGTGTGTTCGATTATGACCCATTGATTTAATTTTCAGAAACTTGATATTTCTCAAATTAACCTGGAATGGGCATTTCACAATGACAATTATATGTATTTTACAGGAACATTAAATTTTGTTACATATATATAAAGTCTACAATTCACTAACAATTTAAAAGTGCAAACCAAATTTTTGAAATCTTTATTTGTAAAAAGTAACAGGACTGGAATTAACATTTCCATTTCTTGCAAGGAAGGCAATGTTTATGAGAAATGTGTGAAGTTTTCTATGACCATGATTCATGCCTCACATCAAGGCAAATTCTTTTTTGGACAGTTGAAAAGGATGTGAATCAGGTTTATTAATATATTTGTTATTGTCTCTACTTGAAAGGAGGTTCAGAGATAGGGAGGGCAAAGTAAGAATTTTTAACAAATGTATTAATTTGAAAGAAAATATAAAGAGAACTTACTTTATGCATGCAAAAATTTTCCTGCTTAGCATTACAATTTGTCTTAATTTTCTATTTTCTCTCTCTCTCTCTTTCTTTTGTTTTTCTCTCCCTTTTTCTCCCTGCTATATACTTTATCTTGCACAAATTAAAACCAGAATTGTATTGGAAGAATTCCAAAACAATTAATGATTGACTTTAGTTGAGAATATACAATAAATCACTGACATTGTCCTATTTTGGGACACCTCTTTATGCTAGTTGTTTAAAGAAATTGAAATACATCACCAGCAGTTTATCATCACATATTTAATATTATAGACATCTTTATGCCAGTTATCGTAAATGCTTCTTAATTTTTTCTTCCATATCAAAATATTTCTTCTCTTCAGAAATATTACTTCTGACAATTAAAAAAGCAGGAAATAAATATCAAAAGTTCTTAATATCATGCGTAACATTTTTTATAACAAAGCTTTTAACTGTGGTAATATAGTCAAATAATAAAATTATTAACTAAAATTTTAAAATGATTACCATATCTATATAACATACTCTTACATGTGGCTTAAAGACATAAGCAGAAGGTTAATGTAATGTTTCCAATTTAATATGATATTATATTTGTAATAAAAGCTTTGATTTTATTTAAAAAGATAAACTCTGGGATTTATGTTTTTACAGGAAATGTAATTAACATGTTCACATTTTAGTTTTTAATATATAGGCATATATAAAATTTGTGCTGACTTAAACTTTTAAACAGTACACTTTAAAAAAGTATATTAACAACATTTTTATATAAAACCATGAAAATAACTTTCTTTCAAGTGTGAAAAATAACTTTGGTATTTAGCTTCGGTTTTTATTTCCTGTTCAATCTTTTGACTATTTTTCTATAGACTTTTTCAATTTACTATTTTTTTCTTAAATGATAACCACCTCTAAATAAAACTGAATCATTCTAACTAATGATCACTTGGCAGATTAAAAAAGATAAAGTATATTTGGACCATGATATATATTTTAAAATACACTATCATTGTGCTTACCTTTTAAAAACCTACAACATTAATCATGTTTAAGATACACATTTTCTTTTTTTGATTGCCCTTAAAAGTCCCCAGGGGTCTTCTTTATAGTTTAGACTTTTGAGCACAGAAATTTTGCCTGGATCCTCTGAGCTTCTGGTGAAATATCTGACTCAGAGCATGTGTTCAATAATTGTTTTATGATAGTTCAATAAATGGAGTCCAAGTGGTTTAGTATGTACATAAACTGTGTTGTTATACTTTCTAATCATTTCTTTCAGAACATATTTACTCGCGTCTTCAATGTTGTTCATTTATCAATTTATTCAACAAGTATTTTCAAAATATTTAGATAAGGAATTGACTCTTCGTAATGAAGGAACAACAGCTGTCCAATCCTCTGTTTCTATGTTAATCACTTGAATGTGACTCAGCCCTTGCATTCCTAAATCTTAAGCATCTGTCTGATCCATTGGCTGGGATCTGAGCTGTGGCCTTTTTTTAGCTCATACTATCATCTTGTCATCATGCTCTGGTATGAAAAAGTTCAGAACTATGTGGAAAGAAAGTTTTTTGTCAATTAAGTAACATATAAATTTTGACTTTCAGAATGGCTTGTTTTATAAGATAACAGATAGAAGCATCTGTTACAGAGCCTGGAGCCTTGAGTCTTATTTATTTTGCTTTGTATGTGAAAGTCAAGTCGAAACTCTTGTTTCCTCAACTACTAAAAGTGAATACTGAAAACTAGTAACACAAAATTGCTGTGTTAATTAGTTTTTGAATATATGAAGACACTATATAACTGTAAAGTGACAGTAATATAGGGATTGGCCAACTATCACTTGTGGTCAATTTGCCGGCTTTTGTAAATAAAATTTTACCAGCTCATAGGCACACCCATTGATTTATGTATTTTCTATAGTAGCCTTCAGCTACAATGGCAGAATTGAGTAGTTGCAACAAAGACCTCTATCTTGCAAAACCTAAAATATCTACTATCTGGTCTTTTAAGAAAAAATGTACTGACTTCTCCTAATAATATTAATACTAATTTTTATTGCTACTACTGCTACTAATAGTAACATAAGTCAATTTCTACAACTATAATGAAAAATATTTTAAATATCCACTACATGGCGATGCTCTGTTTTATTCTTTTTAGGAAGTATTTACAGCTGATTTTGCTAACAGATCAATAAGGTCAAATAGTGAATTTGTATTCCCATATACCCAACCTTACATGTAACCTTCACATCAGTATGTTTCCCTGTTAATTTCTACAATATCAATGAGAGCTTAAATTCTCAATTTCATGCCCATGTACTGAAAGTTTATACTATGCTGTTTAATACTGAATAAAAAATTATAAAGAATGCTGACATTAGTGCATAGTCAAAAAATAAATTTTATATATTTATCATATTTAAATTGTGGTACACGGAACAGAGGCCATCTACGTTTATTTGGCTTAAGTAAAAGATTAACATTTTCAAATATTCAAATACCGAAATGAAAATCATTTAGATCACTTGATCTAAGGTTATTAAAGAAATATATTAACTTTATTAGAACCTTTGGATTAGATGTAATTTGAAACCAGTAGGGGCCAAATAAGAAACCATATCAAAAATAATCTATTGAACACAAATAGTACTGTAAAACCATTCTCTATAAAATGAAGAGCCAGAGGAAGTTTTATTACATGTACACATTAGTCATATAACTGACAAGTACCGGAAATGCAGTAGACTTATGTGAGGTGTCAGTGAGAGGGAGGCAATGCAGTATAGTTTAAAGGTGATTTATTTAGTGCCTGACTCTGTGTTTGTTATTTGAGAAGACTTATTTTTTAAAGATATTTCATTTGCTGATATATCAGTTGTGATGTGTCTCATTTTTTAATGTGATATTTATTTAAAGAAATCAAAATAATATTTTATTTCCTTTTGGGACATATGGCAAAAAAAAAAGATTGACTATTTAAAGATTCTATTAGTAACTATAGTACTTAGACTTTTACTACATAATGCTTAAAAATAAAACGTCATACCAAATGTCATATGACTCATACAAATAGATTTCCTAGTTCTAGAAGGTTATATATAAATCATCTTGATCTTTTGATACAACTCAAATAAGTCTCACCTAGAATCTGTATTCAGCGTAGAATAGATCTATTGTAATTCTAGTCTATCTTCATGACCCTGACATAAGGGTAAACCATCAGAAAAAGTCTCCTCAGAAAGAAAAACTGTTAATATGTTTTGAGTAGAAATTAAATTATTTCTTAAGATGCAATATGGCTATACTTCTGGAGACCTAAGTTCTTAAGTGGTGTCCTATTGACATAGCCTTACTATAGATCCATTCTCTGTGAAACTTTTATTCATAAAATGTTGCATACTCTTTTTTTTTTTTCTGATTGTACATTACTTTAGAAGAAAGTCAACTAATAAGAAAAATTTAAAGGAAGAATTTTCAGGATTTCTCAGAACATTCTTAAGATGTGTCAAATCATCTTTAAAGTATTCTTTAATAGATTATAGAGATTTATATTTTAAATAAAACTGGTTAATGCTGAAGTTGTCTAGTTGCAAGCTCCTGGGGACAGATTATAAATGCACTGCTCTCTAATACACAACACTTAATTGTGAACTTGAACCAAAGGAGAAATATCAAAGTTAATGGTTCAAAAGCTAAAAGTCAATAAACTAGTAGTTTTCCTTTCTTTTTTTTCATATGTATAGAACAAAGAGTTCTATGAATGGAGCACTGGGATGAAAGATATATTTAAAAAATCATTCTACCCATAATTTTAGTCAAGTAGCACTAAAGCAAGATAAAAAGGAAAAAAACAAGATAATAAAGAACAAATTGGAAGAAAACCATGACAGGAAAATTTGGTAATTTGTATCAAAAACCTTAAGATATTAATGTATATTGAAAATCTTAATATTCAATGATTTATAGGCCTTTCATAATCAGGAAACACTAGGGTTCTAGGATCTACGGCAATATATTTCTTTCAAATGTTCTCCATCACCTTAAATTCTTCACATAAGATAAAGAATTACCAAACACAATCACTTAACATTATACATATATATGTATCCATATATACGTCCATATATTTTATATATAGTATGTAGTTGTTAAGAGCTGTTTGAAAAGACTAGGCAAATAGAAGTCATTCAGAAATCTCCCAATAAACTCAATTTAACACTTTTCTTTGGCTACTTAACCAATGCCCTTTGTAACTAATACAAGCAGAGTTTATTACAATTTAATTTTGTAGTATTATGACCAATTACTAATGGGTGAACTAGAATAGCAATCTTTTAAAATTTTCTTACTTCCTATTATGTCTCTGTACTTTGAAGAATGAAATATATAATTGTATAAGGAGAAACTTCCTAGTTTGTGAAAAAAAAAAAAGTATCATAGAAAAGTATGTCTTTAGGAAATCTGTAAATTTAACAACACTCATTCAACAAATATTGATTGAGCACCTATTGTGCTCTCCCTTAGGCACTGGATGCAGCAATAAAGATGCAGACAGGGTTCTGATCTCACAGAGCTTTATGTACATGAAAGTTACCACATTTTCTTATGTCCTGCTTGTTCCAATCACAAATACAGACTCAGTTTCTCAGAGTTTACAGATAGGCACTGGCTTTGGCAGTTTAGCAGTGTTTTCTTTCACGTTGTTAAGCCTAACTGTTATTCTTCTGCTGATTAGAGGTGAAAGCAAGACCATTAGATATATGTTAGTTTCTCAAAACAAAAATAAACACATCAAAATCCCAATGACATTTTTTAAGGAAATATAACAGAAAAATCATCAGATTTGTATGGAATCACAAAAGAACCCGAATAGCCAAAGCAATCCTAAGAAAAACGAACGAGGCTGGTGGTATCACACTCCCTGACTTCAATTTGTACTACAAAGCAATAATAATCAAAACAGCATGGTATTGGCAGAAAAACAGACACACAGACCAATGGAGTGGTATTGAGAACCCAGAAATAAATCCACGTATATATGGGCAAAGGAGCCAAAAGCATGCAATAGAGGAAAGAAAGCCTTTCAACAAATGGTGCTGAGGGAATTGAAAAGCCATGTGCAAAAGAATTAAAATAGATACTACCTGTCACCATATACGGTAATTAAATCAAAACAGATCAAAGACCTAAACATAAGACCTGAAACAATAAACCGCATAGAAGAAAACATAGGTACTAAACTTATGGACCTTGGGTTCAGAGTGGATTTTATGAATTTGACTCCAAAGACAACGGAATTAAAAGAAAAAAAAATAAATTAATGCGACTATATCAAACTAAAAAACCTTCTGCACAGCAAAAGAAACCATCAATAAAACAAAGAGGGAACTAACTGAATGGGAGAAGATATTTGTGCACATAATACCTCCAAACAGAGGCTAATATCAAAAACATATAAAGAACTCATACAACTCAACAACAACAAGAACAACAACAAAACAATCCAATTAAAAAATGGGCAGAGGACCTGAACAGACACTTCTACTAAGAAGACATACAAACGGCTAATAGATATATGAAAAAGTGCTCCACTTCACTATTTATTAGGGATATGCAAATCAAAACCACAATGAGATATCACCTCATACCTGTAGAATGACTATTATCAATAATACGAGTAATAATGAGTGTTGGAGAGGTTGTGGAGAAAAAGGAACCCTCATACACTGCTGGTGGAAATGTACATTGGCACAGCAGCTATGAAAACCAGTGTGGAGGTTCTTCCGTTTATCGTTATTTGAATGTTCCAGAATGGTTGCTTATCATTGATTAAATCAACAAAATTACAACATACCTTTTCTCCTCTGTGTTAATATAAACCTTACATTGAACTTATTAACTTATAAATATTTATTTAAACGCTAAAGAAACCTCTTTGTGTAGCATGAAGAATGAGCCTCAGATTTTACTGAATTCTTATTTTTTTCTGTTAGTTTTTGATTTATATGAAAATTTTTCCAACCTCCTCAATTGAAATTTTATATATATGAATAATGTACTTTACAAAGTATCGGAAATGAGAATATTGAAGACATTGTTGGAGTAAAAATCTACCCCTGAAGCAAGCATAACAGTCTTCACAAATAAAGTTCTGTGTGTCCAGTAAGTTAATACATAAAACTTCCCAAAAGTGTGCTTTTCGCGAAAAACAGAGACGACATAGAACCCATGAGTTACTGCCATATATTTTAGTTATAACTGACAGTGGGTATAATCAATGACTGCAGCTACATATTGGTTTTCATACCCCCTGTCACTTTGCCATATATTTCATTTAATTATTGCTTTAAATGAAATAATTCAAAAACCTCTGTATATTTTTCAAAGAAGGGTCCCAGAGTTAGATCAGAGAATTGTAATTCAGAGAGTTAGTATCAAGCCAGGGTAAACCGATATTACTTAGTAACTGAGTCCCTTTATTACACACAAACATTATACACAACTGACTACCTTTGAAACAAATAGTATATATATATATATATATATATATATATATATATATATATATATATGACTACAAAATCAACTACAAACATGTTAAACTGTAATCTTCCATTTTCTCAGCTACGTGATTACATCAAGAAAATTAAATCCTTGATCTTCTCTTTTGTTTTCCTTTTAAATGTTGAGTAAGTGTGGTAAATAGCTTTATGTTTCATTTTATTGCCATGATTTGCTTTTAAAACCACAGATCCACCCAAAGGGGAAATAACTTTATACCACAAATTCTGGCTGCTTCCATGGGTCTAATTCTGAAAGTAGAGGCTGTTGATGGCAAGTCACAACCCAGAATCAACCCACAGGCATGCTTTGTTTCACCATCATAATATTTTAGAAATTGGGAAATTTTATGAAACATTCTGAATTCTTGACTTCTCTTAAAAAACCAATCAAACGTCTTTTAACATGGATCCACATTCCCATATAGTAACAACAGCTGGATGCAGTTCACATCTGCCATAACCTCTGCCATTTCTATTACCTGACATCCAGTGTACTTACTTCATTGATTCCAATTGTCCTCAGACATTTGAGTCAGAGACTCCTGCAGGAGGATATCTACATTTTCTGATTTGGCTCTTTTTTCCATGACTTGGCGCCTAGCACTATTAGAGCATGGCAAGTAACTATTTCTCTGCATATTTAATTAGTATTTCCCATCTGCTTGCTTATCAACTAAGTAGATTCATGAAGGATGTGATATTGAAGGCAGAAGACTATAAGATAGGAACTGAAATCTCATTTTATTGATGAGCAAAACTGAAATGCTATCTAATAAGGAGAGGAGATGTTTCTTATGAATAATCAATGGCCAACTTTTAGTAAATTTTAAGTTGCTTTCATACATTATTTCACGACACTCTGCAGAGAATTTTGGAAGCCACAGTAAGAGGCTAAGAAACTTATAACAAAAATATAAAATAGCATTTTTTGTCACTATATATGGAGCTCTATGATGTAGAAGAGTTTACTCACTACGGCACATGTGAATTTCTGCTTTGTTAAGCAAAGTAATTTCATAAAAACCTCTAATTTCACCTAATTCTTGAGCAAAAACATTTACTTTCAGAAATAATATTTTTTGTCAAACAAAAGTAATTGAATAAAAATAAAGGTTCAACATATTCAAATATGAGTAGGCCCCAATCTTTCTTCCTTTCTAAATGAGTATTATCTTACTCTCCCCAGTTAAAAGTTCTATGAAAAATCCCATCTAACCTTGAGAATATGTCCAAATTAAACTTTACATAAATGTCAGGAAAAACCCTTACATTTCAAACTCCAAATCATCAAAGGTACTGAATTATGGGCACCACGAGTTATTCAAATAGGGTACCAATACCTTCCTGGAATGAGACCTAAAATGAAGCCATGCCTTTCCAACACTTGATATTGGCTTTCTCCCATTTGTAGTCTTGCTCACTCTACCTTGGTGTTTACATTTTGTTTCTATATTTGATCCTTGGCAAACACTCAAAACTATAGCTTGGGCTCATTTTCAATGATATAATCATGGAAGATTCATCAGGGTGGTTAAAAGCCCAGACTTAATTCAAATAGTTCTAAATTTTCATTCTAGGGATGTTATTTACTAATACAATCTTTGATATATACATATATATATGGGGATGCCAAAAAATATATACAAGTAGACACTTTGGTCAACGTTGCTCAAGTAGTTCGCCATAATCAGAAGTGTCTGGATGCTGATGGTAACCACTTTGAGTACCTCTTGTAATTGCAGAAGCCAAATGTAATTTGTATTCATCTTTTGTTATTGGTATATATTGAGTATTACAAGTTTAATACAGTTTACCTTTCTTAAAATGTGTATACATTTTCTTGGCAATCTCTCTCTGTCTCTGTCTCTGTCTCTCTGTCTCTATCTATCTATCTATCTATCTATCTATCTATCTATCTATCTATCTATCTATATTTGGTGTGAGTAAAGCTTCTTCATCTATAATATACATTACATGAGGTTTTAAAGATTAAATGAGAAACACATGTGAATGACTGGGCCAGCACAGAGAATGTAAGGGCTCAATAAGTGATAACTATTAGTATTATGGTTGATTTTACGAACTAACTTGGGTAGAATGCGATATCTTAAATGTGGTCCCACTGGACCCATATCTCAATATCATCCTTCTTGCTTTCACAGAGCAGTTTCATCCTCTTCCCAGCCCCGCATGGAAGAGTGAGGAGGAATCGAGTCTTACAAACCTTTTTTGTTCTCTGTACACCCAGCACAGTTGTGCACACATTACAGGCACACATGTAACATGTACAAAGGGAGAACCACAATTTTTCTGCATTAATTGCTTCTGAATGTGTTGTTGGAAGGACTAATACGAAACTATCAAATGATGATTCCCTTGGCATTTTATACAGTTCCATCAAAATGCATACCAATGTATAACATATATATATAGGGTGATTTTGTATCATACAGAGAAATGGCACGACTTCATGTAGGAGATGGAATTTTCCTTTAAGAGTGTCTGTGGTTTTTTGTAATCTGTAAGAGAATATGTTATGAATGTTAACTCCTCGCTAGAAGGACAAAAGAAAATCAAGAATGTTACATAATGCTGATAGTTAATCTTAAAAGTCATTAATTGATCTATACTTCAGAGTAATCAGGTTGTTTTGTAAGTGCTCAGTTAATTTAGGGGAAAAGTTAAGCAATCCATAAATTCACATTAGATTATTCATCTTCCAAAGTATTTTTAAAAAATTAGCTTCTGACCTAGTATGGTCAATGACTAATCTTTAAAACAGGGGATCAAAGACTGACTGTTATACATTTTGAACAAACTACAGATTGTCTTTGACTGATTTTTGAAAAATAAATCTTTAGGCTTTTGGAAAGAGAAAGAGTTGGATTAATTCCTCACATCATGCACCAGAATGAATTCCAAGTGGATAAAATAATTAAATGTCAAAAAATTCAACTGAAATTATACCAGAAGAAACAACATGTGTGAAACTCTGTATAACTTGTGGATGGCCTAACTATGGCTCAAAAACAACAGACAGTAAGGATACACGGTTTGATTTTATAAAAATGACAATATTTAAAAATTTTGGCATGGTAAAGGCAACCATGCATAAAATAAAAAGACAAATATAAAACAGAAAAATATTTGCAATTTATATCACAGGCACAATGTTACTATGCCTAATATGTAAAGATCTTCCCATAAGGGAAGAAAAAAGATCAGTATTTTAGAACAAAAGACTAGAATAACGATCAGTTAGTTCACAACAAAAATGCAAATTGCTGTAAGACATTACAAAATCATATATGCGTGAATCTTGAACTCACAATTCCATTTTAGAACCTACTGCAATTATACCCTGACAAAATAAAGAGATTTATATTCATGGCTAGTCACTACATGACTAATTTTAAAACCAAAAGACTGGCAACAAGCCACCTGTCCATCAGTAGGAGACTGAAAAAACCATGGTATTATAAAGAACTGACTCTGGGTGGTGAACACACAATGGGATCTATAGATGATGTAATACAGAATTATACACCTGAAATCTATGTAATTTTACTAACAATTGTCACCCCAATCAATTTAAAAAAAAGATAAAAAAAAAAAAAAATAAAGCCCTGTAAGTAATACAAAGAAGTTGCAAAAAGGAAATAATAGAGAAATGTATAGAAACTAATATGCTACTTTTTATATAAGTAAGGAGGAAAAGTGATTGTATGTGAGTCTGAATTTTTAATTAAACAATAATAAAAGTATCAATAATAACTTCAAAAAAATATTCAGCTGAAGCAGCAGGTAAGGTGTACAGTGAACATGACAGGGTGAAAACTGGACTTTACTGACAAGTCCTTGCATTGCAGATTTGAATTGGGAATCACATAAAAATGTTTACATATTTACAAGACATTTTTTAAAAGTGTAGTCTCTGAAAATATCTAAAGTAAAATGAAACAAAGAAAACAAAATATGTATTCTGTTGATGGCTGAGTGATTATGAATGATGTTCAAATACAGCAATCTGACTAGACATTGCCAAAGGGATATAACTTAAAGATAAAAGAAACAAAAGAAACAAAACAAAGCAAAACCTTAAACTACGTTCAGTAATCAATTATAAGTGGTGTTGGTATTGTTGTTATGAGGTTTTGTATGTATATTGTAGCATAAAATAGATGAGTAATTACGTGGTACGCTAAGAATATAATTTCAGGTATCACTGAGAATTAAAATATTACTAGAAGGGGTTACACAAAACTATAATGGTCCTGGTTTTGAATTACAAGTATCAATATAAACTACTAATGCATTTTATCTAAAATTATGTATTCTGGCTCCCTCCACTGAAAAAAAAGTCTAGAACCAATGACCAAACCAATAACAAGGAGCCCTGCTATCACCCAGATTTAATATCAAGTTTCAAGATCTGTTTCTACTAAAAGGACCTAGGGCTCCTTGACGATTCTAGGTCTTCGTCAAGAAATTTTCAGGAAAATCCTAGCACATATTTCAGGCCAATTATAAAGAAAATTATAAAAGATTTAAAAGGTCATGTCAAAAGGGCTCAGCAACAATTTTGAAGAAGCTCCCCGGTCCATTATGACAAATTTGAATATAAATAGATCAATAAATTAAATGCTCATATTCAAATGTCTATAGTAATATTAAAGCAACACAAAACAAAACTAAACAAATTGGTTACATCCAGATGATTGGGAACTGAGACATTCTTTTGAATAGCTGGTACATAAAGGGAAAGAATCAAACAATTATCCAGCCTTTTCTATACCTACTGTGCCAGTGGGTAACCAATAGGATTTAAGGTGAAGTTTTTCTTTCAGAAGTTTTTCAATTAACAAATAAAGAAGGAATACTAGAATGAAAGTAGCTGCATTATACATTAACATACATTAAAAGATTGTGGCTTTGAGCATAAAAGCTGCTAACATCACAAAATAAGAAACGTCCAGATATCACCTACCTCTTGACGATAAATCCCATTACCACTTATAAACCTAGTCTCTCCAAAGGGTGGAAAAAACAAATCTAAATGTGATCACATCTCTAGATAAGAGGACAGAGAGACATGTTAAACTACACCACAAGTATATAGTTAGTCACATTCACGTTGTGGGAGGCTTTGCACGATAACCTCCTGGCTTCTTCAACAATAAATTGGACGTGAAAAACAAAGAGAGAGAGATTATAGATTAAAAGAGATTTAAGAGACATTGTACCATCACAAAATGTTGACAGTAGTTGAATCATTCTTCAAACAAATGTGGTAAATTATGATATTCATGAGATCATTGAAATTTGAACACTGACCTTGTATTTAATAGTAAGTATATATCATACATTTTAGGAAGAAATTTAATTGCATTGTGATTGCATGAGAAAGGAATTCTTATCTTTTAGGGTTATATATGGAGATATTTACAGATGGGATGACATAAACTGGGATTTGCTTTAAATAATATTGATGTGGGGAACTGTTTGGTGGAATATGTAAAACAAGATTGGCCATGAATTGATCATTGTTGAAGCTAGGTGAAGAGTGCACGTCCTCATTATTCTATTTTTTGTATGTTTGGCATTTTCCATAATGAAAGGTAAAGATAAAAATACAACTTTCTTCCAGTCCTTTATGTCACAATTAGCATTAACAAAGTAATCAAGTTCATTTTGCGCAAAACAAGAATAACTAAATTATATGCCATTCTCTGCACAAGAAAATTTAGATTTTCAAGAGTTTTGATGAGGATTAAACATTTAGTTACATCATTACTTTTCTTTTGCATTAGTGATTATTATCATTAGTATCACTCTAGTTCATATGAATAACCACAATGTTTTTATTTATGTATTTGAATTTGTATAATAAATTTTCACCGTGCCCCGTATTCTTTTGGAAGTATTCTAGGATGATGGCTGTAAATTACTCAAATGGTCCTTGATCATTTGTAGTTTTCAACTTTTGTTAGGACACCTTAGCATGTACAGAAATTTTGTGGGAACCCCGTAGACACTTTGATACCACTCCTGTTTTCTTCTTCTCTCCATGTCTTCTAATTTAACACCATTTTATCTATAAACATTTTTTACAACAGAATAAATAATAAAAAGATATCTCAAAAGTTCTACAATAATTAATAATTTCATTAACCATTAATAGTACACCGTGATGGTTGCTCACTCTAGACTCCAGGGTAGATACAATTCCCTGCACACTTACTGACTGGATCCTTCACTCTCTCAATTGGAACACATTCTGGAATGCATGAAAAAGTCTGCCGTCATTATGGCAGGTGCTACACATAATTATCAGTAAGAAATTACTTGGATTGACTCTCACAACAGATAGCAATACATTCTTGTGTCAGTAATATGGTTGAAAACCTCTCCTCAAGAGATAATTTGAAATGAAAAACAAAAACTCACAGATGCAGACAATAGTTTAGTGGTTACCAGAGGGTAAGGGGGGTGGGGGGTGGGACATGAGGGTAAGGGGGATCAAATATATGGTGATGGAAGGAGAACTGACTCTGGGTGGTGAACACACAATGAGATTTATAGATGATGTAATACAGAATTGTACACCTGAAATCTATGTAATTTTACTAACAATTGTCACCCCAATAAATTTAAAAAAAAAAAAGAAAGAAAAAAAACCAGAAGATTCAGAAGATGTAAAAAAAGAAAAAAGATGATTTGGTTTAGTGATGTTTTGAAAAACAAAGTTCCTTAAGTGAAATTCCTAAATTTTAAGTTTGGTTTGCCCTGTCAAGGGTTAAAATTCCCAAAAGAAAAAATGAAAATATATTTATTCTAAAAAAAAAAAATTTTTTTAGAAAAAAAATGAAGTCATTACCATTTTGAGAGTGGTGCTATACCAAGCCAGAGGTAGGACACATGAATGAAATACATTGTATTCAAGCAGAGAGGGGAATAAAAAAGAAACTGAAAAATCAGGCAAAGAAACATGGTGGTGAAATTAGGCTGCTGATTCAAAGAACAGAAGTTTAAAATGTGCTTTAATCTTTATTCAGCAAAGTAAGAAAATGTTTTACTGTATGAGTAATTAGTGAGTTTTCAATAGACTTTACTGCTTAAAATATTATAGATTGTTTTAGTCACATTGCATTGCTTTGTGGTAGGAAATCTAAACGTCACTGTGTTTTTCAAATCAGTCAGCCTTTAAGATTTTTCCTCCAACACTGATTTTCGTAGATGCCAGTAACTAATAAGGCCTAGTAATGCAGGGCTTTGTCATTGTGAATGGCTGACTACATGTAAGTTAGACAGTTTGATTTTAGCAATGCTTCATTAATAATACAGGAGTAGTGGTAAGTGCGTGAAGGAGGTAGTATCATCTGGCGACTGTTTCTGCCAGATGGTTCTGCCTTCTGGTGTCTAATTTTAATGAATTTAATTTTGTATTGCAAAGTTGCTTTAAGGGGTAAAAATATATAATGTGTTTTACAAAATATGCCATTACATCTTTGGCACATCTATGTGTTTGCCACACAGTAACACACTAAAAGAAAGGGAAGACAGAAATTAGGAATCATAAACATAAAATACTTAATTTTACATTAAACAAAAAGTCAAGTAGGTTATGTGGTTCTGTCTATTGTATTGTTTAATATTCTCTTATAATAATTTATTTTTTAATTGTAATAGAATGGCATTGAGTAAAATATTATAAGCATAAGTAATACTCTTGTCAGTAACTAACATTGCCTCCTGAACTTGTTGTAACTCTATTGAAAATGTAAATTATATAACTCAAGTTTTCTTTCATAGCATACAAATTGTTAGGAATACCAATTATCAAAGTTCATCAGATTCCAAATAATATGACTTGAGGGGCCAATTGGAAATTGTCTAAATGCAATTTACAGTTACTAAGTTGAAAACAAATCACATTGCACAAAGATGAAAACAAATTAATGTGTAGAAATAACATATTAAAATTATGCACTAACAATTTATTTGGCAGTGTCCCAAACCTTTAGATACTGTTAGCAACCTTGATTTTCCAATTTAAATTTTTGGGAATGTGACTTTTTGATTACTAAGTGTAGAAGGAGTCTGAAGTCTTGAAACTTGCTCTAGGACTATAGGAAGCTGTCAATCTAATTTAAACTAGCAGATGTGCTTTTACAGCTGGGACCATATTGAGACCTTCATGTTTGAGCCTTTGGGAAGAAAATGATGCATAAAACAGCAAGCACCTTTGTGAAGTTGCTTGGTAGCATAGATAGAAGTTAAAATGTTTTCTTAATACACTTCTAGAATTCACTACAACTTTCCCCTCAACCCCAAAAAGCCACATTGATTTTATGAGTGAGTGTGTCACTAAATTTCACAAGGAAGGAAATAAAACTTACCTAATTACCTATCTCAGGCTATGTTAATTTTTTAAAAATTTACTTCGCAAGTTAACTTCTAGCATCATCATTATAAAAATATTCAATGACACCGAAATTCTGCAATTTTAAGGTAACACATCTCAACTTTAAAAACACCGAAAGAGTTTTCTGTAACTTTTTTATTTCCAGAATAGCTACCTGGAGAACATATAAACCATTGAATTCGAGTATAGTAAACATATAGATTTAATTAGAAATTTAAAGTTAAAGCCATTAGCTTTATAAACTTGACTTTTATATTTCATTTTTGTGTTTCTTATAGATTTCCATTAATGGTGGAATTTTTAGAAAGTCTTTGAGAATCTGAGGCATTTCCACGTGATGCATGTATCCCCTTCCTTATGATTGTCACTCAGAGAAAACTAAGAAGTGATAAAGCATGCTACTGTTGATTTCTATGGATTAGCAGTGCAGTCTCCTGAGACAACATACAGATAACATCCCAAGGTTTGTTTGGAAAAGACCTGAACTGAGGTCACTTTCCAAAGGAACCAAATTCTGCTCTCTATGACCCTGAAAGGATAGAGTTTAAGAATTTCCTGGAGGGATTGTGTTTTGTCCCTCATTTATTTTAGAAGTATCAAGGTACTCAAGTAACAATATTAGGAGTATCTTAATCAAAGCTGTAAAAAGGTGTGAGTTTAACAAAATGTACTGAGAATTGGAGGTAAAGGAAAGGGAAGACAGAAATTAGGAATCATAAACAAAAGAAAAATACTTAATTTTACATTAAGTAAAAAGTCAAGTAGGTTGCATGGTGCTGTTTATTTTATTGCTTATTATTCACTTGTAATTTATTTTTTAATCATAATAGCATGACTGAGTAAAATATTATAAGTGATACTTCTGCCACAAGCTAACATTTTCTCCTGAACTTACTGTAATTCTATTAATAATATTTGTGCTTGGGTGATATTTACCCATATCGTGTGACATATCAGTAGAAGGAAACTCAAGTTTCAAAAATGCATTATAATGCCATAGCAATATAATAAAGCTTCCACTGCAGGCATATTATTATTATTATTATTTATTTATTTATTTATTTGTAGTAGTTCCTGTGTTCACACAAACCTGCCTAGAGTGATGGTCTGAAACATGCAGTCTCCTCACCCCCCTTTTTCTCTAATGCTTTGGTCAAAAATTAAACTCTACACATGTGGTGTATTAATAATATTTTTTATTAGTAATGTCTATCTCAAATATAAGTACCTTGAGGAAACCCAGGGTTCAAAATACGTATTTAAACTGAGTCCATTTTTATTTTTGCAAATGTACATTTGCACAAATACTGGATTTTTCTGTGTTCCAAAATTCATAGGTGATGGGTTGAACTCATCACTCAATTGAATTATTTGCATAAGTAGGGCTTTATCCCAACCCAGCCTCATATTGATGTTATTCTTGGATTCTATATTGTGAAATTTAAGATGATGCATACTCCTCGTTGTTCTTGAGGTCATCTATGATCTTGGCAAGCGATAGCATTGTGTGCACTTAACCACTGAGTTGTACTGTGAAGTTAAAATGCCTGTCAGTGTAGATGCTTTAAACAGGTGGTAGCTGTCATGATAACCCAGGTCAAGGAAGGTCAAGTGGACTAAGTAGAAACAACATCATTATGGCTTTTGGAAGGTGTTAGCTAAATTTTCTTTTGCTACATATACTAAAATGTATTTTTCTATATAATGAATGATATATTATAATGTCTAACAATACTAAGTGAAATATGTTAGTCAAATATGAATTATACCTACATATTCTGAAATTTAAAAAAAAAACAAAAAACACCTCAGATCTAAAAAGAAAAGGTGTTTTTTACCATTATGTGAAGTTCACCATGAAAGTTAAGCTACAGATAGAAGCTTATGTTGCCAGATAATTCATGACTAATGAGGTGTAGTTTTATGGTTCTTTACCTATGATTGCCATGCAAGGGAAATACAATTTCTGGAAAAGGTCCTTTTCCCAGACTTTATGACAAAGAAACAGGCCAACAAAAAGGAATATGTTCCCAGAGCCTACCTAGGACAAATATTATTAAGGTTCTCTTATGTGGACCAAAATCTCTGTAAACTTATGCTGAAGAAAGAATTATAGGTGTTATTGGATAAATACTTATTAACAGACATCTGATTTTTGTTAGGTATTATATATCTATCTAGGGGCAAATATCAATGTTTGATATATTGGGATTTGATCAGAAAATGAAAGAAACCACATTAAGCAAAAATTGAAGTATAATAAATAAGCAGAAAGCATTTGTGACTAAAGGACCATTTTGTCCTTGTTGGCTCCTGATAGCTGTGGGATCTTTTAATCAGAGACAGTATAGCACCCAGCAACTTACCAGCAACTTAAAAAAAATCTTTATATTAAACTTAAAAAATATATTGAAAATGTATGTTAAACTTAAAAATGCATTGTATTTTGAAGTTATGAAATATGCTGTTGTGTTCCTTAGAAGATAAAATCTTGGTAGATAATATCTAATATCCTTGATAGATAAAATATAAATCTATATTGTAAGGGGAAGATATTAGAACAGATAAAATCTATAATTATTAATATAGCAAAAATATTAACTACCTAGAGGTCATAAGAATACAATTTTAAACTGGCATTTAAAAACCATAATGTTTAGAAATTCCTAAATTCTACTTTAATCAATTTTGCTATTATTATCCCTTAATCTATGGGTGTAAGTTTATTCCATATCACATTTTCAGTCTCTCAGAACTTCAGTGACACTGACAAACAGCAGGTAGCACATAATTCTGTTGTATACTCTTGTCACTTTGTTGTTGCAGTGTCAGTGCTTCCAGTATCATCGGGCCCACCATTTACTTACTAGTCACATGAATTGGCTAGGCCTTGGGTTCTTCATGTATAAACACAGGTAAGAATTTCTACTTCAGAGTATTCTGAGCATAATCAATGAAAACCTGTATGTACAGCGTAGTACCTGAACACAGGAGACAGTGAATAATTAATTGGCAGTTATAAAGTCACGAGACCTTAAAGTGTTACGTTAGTTGAACGCTAAATAATTGCTCTGGTCATATCCTAGATTTCAGGCAAAGTACAGATTATCAGTATCATTTTCCCTGGGTAAGTGAAACAAATATATTTATACAATTCCAACTTGTGATTGTAGAAAAATGTCTCCCCCACGCAACCACCACCCTAGCACTGGTCATGGGGACCTTCCCTTTTCCAAGAGTGTGATGATGTGACTGTAAGGGCTCATGTTAAACATTTTTGTTTGGACAGAAGAAAGAGATGAGATAAGGTAGTGAATTGAGAGACTCATGTGAGGAAACAAGAAATTGGAATGAGAGGAGCTGATATAAGGACTCTAAGGCAAAGGATGGAACAGACGCCTAGGAAGATAAATTTTAATAGATGCTTTGAGTGAGATAAAGATCTGGGCTGGACTTAAGTTCCAGTGAAGTATTTATGGAAAGCAGCATGGACTGGGAGGGGGGGAGGGGAAGGCAGTGGAGGAATTCTAACACAGAGCAGAGGATTGCCCTCCACTGTCACCTGTCTTGTCACCAAAAGCGGAGCACTTTCTGGCAGTGTGTGTGTGAGGACCATGGGGGAAAGAAGAGCTTCAAGGAAGCTTTCCATTCCTCCTTCTAGAGCCTTTTTTTATTTTCCCTGTTTTCCCTTTTCACCCTTACCTGCTTTATTACGGAGACTGCTAGTCAGGTACTATGGAGTTTTCTCTTTATGTGGCTGTTGGAAAACCAGAAGTAAAATCACAGCCCAGTTCAAATAAGTTGGTAATAATTATTTTAACTTAAAATACCACCACTCTCATCTTATTTCCCTACTCATATTTTCCCTTTAACCAAATATCCTAATCTTTCTAATATGAATTCTGTTGTATGTTTTGTTTTGTTTTTTATAAGCTGCCTCAAGTCTCCTCTTTAAAGATGTGGCAGGTAAATAGATAAATAAAAAATAGGTGATAGAGGGAAAATTGATGAATATTTATACACTCAGACAGACTGCACAGAATACAAACTGTATTTAAAAACTCAAGAGAGGTCAAGATGGGAAGGACAGAGAGAGTGACAGGGATTAATGGTGATAGAAAGAGACTTTCCCTCCCATCCCCTTTCTTTTCTTCTGCCCTCTGTGCCATCACCAAATGCAACACTGCACAGCACAGAATGGGTCTAGAGGTGAAGAAAGATGAACAAACTAATACTGAGAGAGGCTGGGAGAGAAATACTTAACAGTAACAGTAAAAGTAGAGTGGAGACTGCTCATATGGAAATCAAGAATTGTGTGTGTATTACACAAACAAATAATTTTCTTGATTATTTATATAAATATATGTTATAATAGTACATATTGATTATGTATTAAGCATATACACACAAACACATATAAAATCGTTGAAAAAGCAAAAGAGATTAGTGATGTTGGGAAGGGGGAAATGCAGCCAGAAAAGTTATTTCTGGCTATTTTTCAAATCTAATCTTGATTAGTTGGCATATATGAGCATGTTGTAAATAATTTATATCTCTCCCCAAAGCATTTGAATCTTAAATTAAGTCTGGGCCTGTTATGAATTAGACATATCCAATAATACTCTTTTCCAGCCTCAAGCTCAGATTCTTGTTTGGGTGGTTAATAGGACTTAATATAGGAAAATTAAAACTTTATGACACAATATGTTTCAAAAAGAACCAGTGGTAGTAAATATTATGACTCTCACCATTATTCTGGGATTTGGTGCATCATAGACAAACAAGTCCACAGATTTCCCTGGGAAATAATTTAGGGATGCAATGCTTGAAAACGTAATCTGAATTTCATACTATAAAAGTCTGTGTACAAATTATCATCAAACATCATACTTAAAATGATTAAAATTCAATAATTATTTACCTGGAGAGCAAATAGCCTATTATTTTATAAATCAAGATTGAGATCATTAACCTTAGAAATAATTTCATTTGAATGCTTTTGATTAATCATGTCATGGAAAAGGACAGGAGAAACCAGGCTACTTAGTATCAATTTTCAAAATTATTTAAAATTTGTGACTATAAATTAGATTTTCTTTATTTATTTATAATAACATCTTTCCAGACTTGTCTCTAGCATTTTAGAAGTAATTTTATGATGTTATCAATCATTACTAGATTGACAATTCAGTAAGAATATTCTGAATGTTTCCAGTTTTGTGTTAAAAATTACAGTAATTAAAAAAGAAGTAGAAAACACAATTTCTGCATTCTTTATTTTTAGTGACAAGTATGGTGCTTTGAATGCATAAACCAATTCGATATAGGTTCTAATCAAACCAACTTATGTTAAATAACACATCAATCAGCTTTTCTCTTCTAATCATTCTATAGTTAAATATTAAGTGCACATAGATACATATTATTATTATTAGAATGTTTTTAAACATAAGGAAAATAAGGTTCAGAATGGAGATTTCCATAAGATCACATAGATATTAAGAGGGAGAACTTCAAGTCCAGTGTTCTTTTTACTAGATTTATATTGCCTTCAAGAGCAGAAAACAGCATTTAATTTACAATTAGGCTTAAAATTAAAAAATTAAGTTAATTCCATTCTGAGTACTATGAGTCAGAACTCTTCATTCAAACAGTTTTTTTAAGACCAAAAGATGGAAAGAAAACTTATTTCATGAACTCACAGAAATATGTAATTTTCTTCTTTCTTAATTATTTTTTTTGTTATAGTTGATATTCAATATTATTTTATATTAGTTTCAGGGGTACAGCATAACGATTAGGCATTTATATAATTTATGCAGTGATCCCTGGAATTAGTCTAGGACCCACCTGCCACTATACAAAGTCATCGCAACATTATTGACAATATTCCCTATGCTGTACTTTATATTCCCGTAACTATTTTGTATCAACCGATTTGTACTTCTTAATCCTTTCCCCTTTTTTCACCCACACCCTCAATGCCCCTCCCATCTGGCAATCATCAAAATGTTTTCTATATCTATGAGTTTGTTTCTGATTTGCTTGTTTATTTTGTTTGTTAGATTCCACATATAAGCAAAACAACATTGCATTTGTCTTTCTTTGTCAGACACTCCACTCGGCAGAGTACCCCTCCATGTCCATCCATGCTGCTGCAGATGGCAAGAACTCATTCCTTTTCGTGGGCGAACACTATTCCGTTGTATATATGTACTGCCTCCTCTTTATCCATTTTTTTCATTGACAGACACCCAGGCTGCCTCCATGTCTTGGCCATTGTAAACAATGTTGCAGTAAACATATGGATGCACATATTCCCTTGAAGTAGTATTTTGTTTTTTGTTTGTTTCTTTCCATTTTCATGAAATATCTGTTTCCATCTCTTTGCTTTCTGTCTTTCTGTGTGTCTTTCAATCTGAAGTGATTTTCTAGTAGGCAGCATAGGTAAGGATTTGGTTTTCTTATCCATTCAGCCCTCCATTGTCTTTTGATTGGAACATTTTATCCATTTACATTGCAAGTAACTGTTGATAGATATGTAGCTATTGCCATTTTAATATTCATAATTTTGATTTTTTTTTTTCTATCTTAAAGAAATCCTTCTAACATTCCTTGTAATACTGGTTTGGTGGTGATGAACTCCTTTAGCTTTTTCTTGTCTGGGAAGCTCTTTATCTGTCCTCTGATTTTAAATGACAGCCTTGTAGGGTAGAGTAATCTGGGTTATAGATCCTTACTTTTCATCACTTGCATATTTCCTGCCAATCCCTTTTGACCTGCAAAGTTCATGCTGAGAAATCAGCTAACAATCTTATGGGGTTCCCTTATAATTTACTAGTTGCCTTTCTCTTGCTTTTTTTAGGATTCTCTCTTTGTCTTTAACCTTTGCCATTTCAATTATAATGTGTCTAGGTGTGGGCCTGTTTGGTTTCATCTTGTTTGGGTCTCTCTGTGCTTCCTAGGCTTGCATGTCTATTTCATTTGCCATGTTAGGGAAGTTTTCTGTCATTATTACTTCAAATAGGTTCTCAATCCCTTGCTTTCTCTCTTTTCCTTCTGGTACTCCTATAATGCAAATGTTGTTGTGCTTGATATTGTCCCAGATGTCTCTTAAACTATCCTCATTTTTTGTTATTTTTTAATTCTCTTTTGTTTTTGCTGTATGAATTGGATGTTTTCTGGTACCTTCTCTTCCAATTGCTGATTTGATTTTCTGCTTCATCTAGTCTGCTGGTGCATTCTTCTAGTCCTTCTAGTGCATTCTTCATTTCAGCTGTTGTATTCTTCACTTCTGACTGCTTCTTTTTTATGGTTGCTATGTCATTTTTTTTATGTTTGCTATCTCTTTATTGAAGTTCTCACTGAGTTCCTTGAGCATCCTTATAACCAGTGTCTTGAACTCTGTATCTGGTAGTTGCTTGCCTCCATTTTGTTTACTTCTTTTTCTGGAGTTTTCTCCTGTTCCTTTATTTGGGATGTATTTCTTTGTTTTCTCATTTTGGCTGCCTCCCTGTGTTTGTTTCTATGTATTAGGTAGATCTGCTGTGTCTCCCAGTCTTGGACAGGTGGCCTTATGTAGTAGGTGCCTTGTGGGACCCTGGCACAGTCTCCCTGGTCACCTGCTTTGGGTGCTCCAGGTGCTCCTTGTGTGGGTTGTGTGTGCCCTCCTGTGATAGTTGAGCCTTGATTGTTATCGGCACATCCATGCATGAGATTGACCCTTGGGCTGATTGGCTATGGGGCTTGGCCCTGTTCATGTTCTCAGCTCATGGATTACTGTGTAGGGGCTTACCCCACTGAGTGGGATTCCCCCCCCACCAGTGGGCTCTGGTGCCTGTTGAGATTGCCCTTTGTGTATGCCACTTGTGGGGCTAATTGTGTGGTGCTCTGCTGTGGTCTGAAGGCAACATCCAGGTATTTTGGTTCTGAGGCATCTTGGGAGGGGCTTCAGTGCAGGCCTAAATCACCCACTGCCTGTGACCACCTGGGAACTACTTGGTCAGAGTACAATCTGCAGTTTTTCACTGCCTGTGCTAAACCTGTAGGCATATGGGAAGGGCCATGCTGTGTACAGAAGATGGCTACCACCAATACTGGGCCTGGGGTAGCTCGGCAAAAAGCCAGGACACCTGGAGGACTTCTGCCACCTGCCGGTTCCCTTAAAGTTTAGCTACTGATAAAGCCTCATTTAGTGTGCAAGTTGGTGAGGCAGATTCTCAGGCAGTCGCTAAAGTGGGAAGAGTTATGTTTACCAGGTTAATGTAGACTTTGTGTCATGCAGGGGCTCTGGTCCTCCTCCCCGCAGGATGTGGTGAGGCCGAAAACGAATACCAACAGAGCCATAGATAGGTGAGTCATACCACTATATTCTAACTGGCGGCTGGGTTGGAGACACAGGAAGCAGGAGCCTCAATCTGCTGTCCCTTCTCTGCCAACGAACTAACTCCCTAGAGTAGCCACAGCAGTTATATTAGTGGCTAATGTCTAACTGTTTACAGCTGATGGCCAACTAGTCACAGCTGATGGCCATCTACTACCCAAGCCAGCACCTTTCCACATGAGGTCGAGAGCCTAGATACTGCTCTCTGGGACTCTGTCCCCACATTCTGGTTTGGTGCCAGTGATGAGCCTGGAACTACTCAGGAAAAGTCTCAGAGCACAGTGAGACCAGCTGTCGCCCACCGGGAGTCCATGGACTCTGGATAGTTTTCCAAGAAACAGTACAATGTGGGCAGAGCTGGCTGCTGGCCGAGAAAGTGCATCCAACATTGGGGGAGTTTTTAAGGGCAGGATCCCAATGAGTCAGCAGGGTGGAGCCCCAGAGCTCATCTGACCAATCAGATTCAGGTTTGGCCATAAACAAGCTCAACACATTAAGATGGTGGCTGCCTGCCTTGCTGCACAGGAGGAGCATTCCACAGGGAAAATGGAGACTGCCCTATAGCACTTGTCTCAAACTACATACCTCAGTCTACTCCCTGTATGCCTCTGATGCCTCCTGAATCATCATCCCTCAGCTGGAACCCAAGGTGAGTGCGTGCAAGTGAGTAAGTTTGTGTGCCATTCATTTAAGAGATCGTTCGGGTTTCTCACAGCTTTCTGTCCCACCTGGATGGTTGGAATCCCCACTGTTTTTCACCATCAGATATTGTGGGGGCTCCTCTTCCTGGCACCAGTACTCTGGGCTGGAGAGCCTGGTGTGGAGGTCTGGGGTCCCTTGCTCCTCTGGGGGATACTTCCACAGCCAAAGTATTTTCAACCATCACATGGAGCTTGGGGACTAATCTGGTTTACGTCTGTGCCCCTCCTACCAATCTTGACATTGCTTCTTCTTTATATCCTTAGTTATAAAACTCTTCAGCCGGACTTCAAATGGTTTTCCAGGTTGATTTTTCTATTATTTAGTTGTAATTTTAATGTGTTCATGGAAAGAAGCAGGCACAATGTTTATCTACTCCACTATTTTAAATGTCCTCCAAATACATTATTTAAATTAAACAAATATAATATGAAAAAACACACTCAACCAGTAAGGAACTAAGTGTATTCTTGGGGTAGTAGGAATTAATTTAGGCAGGATAGTTAATGTTTTCTTAATGAAGCTGAGGTATCACTTAGCAAAAGCAGGATTTTTAAAGGAGAGTAACACAGTTGAGGGTTTTCCCAACCTGACAGCTCTTTTCTTTTGAACCCTAATTGCTTTTGTAATTTAGATCTATTCTGAGTTTGTCACTGAAAGCCAAGAGTACAGATGTGCTGATTTGTTTTATATGTAAAAAGAGAAAAGCCAGGGGATGGGCTGGATCCTATTTCTACATCATTGATCTTTTTAGACATAACAAGAATTTGGGGTCATCATAGTAAACTAATCCTTTTTTTTTCTTTTTTACATTTTGCATAGTTATCCTTTCTCTTAGAATCAGGTCTTACTTCAGGGAGTTGAACTAAATAAAATAATTTGTTTTCATTAGGCATCTTTCATCATGGACAGTATTCATATATGAAAGCATAAAGCATAATACCCTACTCCATATTTAACTCCTGAGGCACAGGACGGTTAAAATTGTCTAAAAGTCATTATGAGATACACTTCAAAAAAGAGATTACAATTCATGGAACCATCAAGCAGGAAATATAATTGTTTCACTTTCTTCTACTGTGTCTTATAAAACTGAAGCATCTGAGTCTTATAAGTAAAGTTGAGACGAGAACCTCATGTCTTCCACTGTGGCTTTCCTTAAATACCTCCAAAAATTTAGGTAAATACATTTTCCACAAATAACCTGAGTAGATCTTGATCCTTTTGGTGAAAACTAAAATAAAAGGGTATACATTTCAGTAATTTAAGATGAAACAAAAGAAAATAAATCTGTATTTCTTCATTTATAGCATGTGTGATTCTTATCTAAGTATATGTTGAATATCAATCTCCTCCTTTCTGATTACATATCTGATTTTTATTTCTTTGTATGTAAGTTTTCAGCAGAGTCTAAAACCTAGATGATACCAAAAAAACAAAAATAAAACAAAACAAACCAACCATTTTTGACAAATGACAGATGAGTATAACCTCATTTGTATTCAGTTCTCCCTGAGTTTTATCTTAAGTCAATTGCCTAAACACATAATAATGGTAAAAGCTTTGATTGAGGAACTATGAGTCAGATAAGATAGTAGGACTTTCCAGTTACTATCTTACTTAGTCCTCCCAACAATCAACCCTATGAGAACATAACTATCATTGCCTAATTTATTAGGTGAGGAAGCCAAAGAACTGAGAAGCAAAAGGACTTCTCCGACTCACACAGTAATATGTAGCAGAGCCAACATTCAAACCCAGGCAGACATTTTCTGAATCCTATGCTTGTTTGAATAGAGAACATTCTTTCAACCATCAAAATAAAATTTATGTTTAATATGTCAGGACCAATTTTGCTACCAACCATCTGATGGCGTCCAGAGTAGATTTTTTTCTAATAAATTCATTAACTTTGTATATAAATTGATTAAATTGTTTAATTACAAAATAATACAAATTAGCTTAAGATGTCATAAATGCTCACAAATTATAAACTAGTTTAAGAGATTTTGGTATCTGGAAGCATAGCCCAGAAATTATAAGCTGCTAAAGGTAGGGATTTTAGCTGTCTCATTCTGACATGCACCTGAAATAGTATTATTATTATTATCAGATTTTGTATATGTGAGCATAATTATAAACAAGAATAAAATCATACAATTATAAATTTCATTTTAGCTAAAGTATATAGCTATTTTTATGAGATGACATTTTCCATTTGCAGTTCAGATGTGTTTGAAGGATAGACATGAAATAGGAGCTGGAGAGGAAATTTATTTAATTAGACACTAAAGATAAACTGTAATGAGGAGTGACAGATTGATTTCCATATCATGAAACTAATCAATCTAAATAACTAATACACAGCTAAACAAATCTAAGCACCCTACCTCAATTCTCCATTATATCCTAAACACAATGCCCCACTTGCAAATGGTGGACATATTGGCTTAAATAAAGTGGTATGATGAAGGTTTACAACTGTCCCCACGTGCTGTCTGGAGTAGCACAGAGCACTGGAGAGTGTGGTGCTCAGTGGCCAGCCCTTCCTACTCTGCCCTAGTCCCAGGACACAAAGCAAGTTCTGAATGTCACGGGAATCACTTCCCTGACTACAGGTGAAGGGAAGTGGAAATAACAATAACCCTGTGTTTATCTTCTCAAGGTGCTGTTGTGAAATTGCCATCTAGCCCTCTCCCATTCTTCAAGTTTAAAAATAATATTTAGTTTTTGCTAAATGTTATAAATCCATATGCAGCAAATGTTGTAACTTTTCTTGTGGTTTTGAGGAAAGGAATACTCAACCTGGAAGAAGTTATTCCAAGTGCAAGGGCTGACTTTTTAACAGACTTGATGTTTGAGTGCCATATATCAACATGATTTCATGTAAGGTTAAGCCTTTGCTAAATGTGCTTTACAGGCATCACATAGGAAACATTGACCTAATAGTGAATTTTATTATGTACTTTCTTGGTTATAGGTGTTTTGGGTGTCTTTTTGTGTGGGGTAAAATTGAATTTATATAAAATCTCTTCCTCTGAATCAGTAAAATAGTTTCTAGTTCATCAGTGATCATCTATTGTGCACCTCGCATGTTCCTGTCACCAGGACAACACTGGACTTGACTCATAATGAACTGATCTAAGAGAGTATAAAGATTGGGAAAATTTTGTCCTCCATTTGAATAAATGCTGAATTAAAATTTACAGCACTTCTTGGAATACACATTTTAATACCAAAGGGATATCCGAAGAAACATCCAAAGGAAAAAGAAACCTATTTTAGGACAGATGATTTGGCTGGACCTGTGAGGGCTAAAGTGCTTAAATGCAAGGCCATATATAGACAGAAGAAAAACAACAATATCTTATTGCATTATCAACCCAAATGGAATATACTGTGCCTTACTTTTGTGTTGATTTTGGCATAAACCACAATACCTTGAATTATTTTGAAAGATGGTAATAGGAGAGTCAGTTGGCAAGAGGTCAAATAAAAGCTGAGGAGGATAAAAAGCAGTAACCAGAACTGTTTCCTTTTGTCTATAAATGTTTTGCTAATCACAGAATGAAGGGCAATTCGCATTGGAAAAGATACTCCCTCTTTGTAAGTGGCAAAAGCTGAAAAAAAATCTAGGGAACACATGAAGTGGTAACACAATTTTACACAGTGAAGTTTAAAAGTGAGAGTGAAAATAAATCCTGCTGGGCAGTTCCTTGTGCAGCTTTGGGACACCTACAGTATGGCATCTGCACAGACTTTGATATCTGCCTTGGGAAAGCCAAACGTTTTTAAGAATGCTTTCCAAGTGAACAGAGAAGCAAGGCTTAAGGAGTTGACTTTGCTGAGACGCTCCAAGCTGAGACTTTGCTCTTTGCTCCATTCGTTGTTATTCAGAGATCTAAATTCAGGATCCAGTGACATTTAGACTTTTCTGAGTGATTCAGATACCATAATATACTAAGAACAAATATACATACTCATACATAGCCGTGACTGACAACATCCCACTCCAAATGTATCATCCTATCATACTTATAACACCTAAAGGAAACTACCAATCACTTCCAAAACTCCAGTCTGACAGACCTCTCAAGTGACCTGCCATTGTGAGACTTTGACCTGCTGGCCAGTGGTATAGTTGCCTTAAAATAATCCTTACCAATTTAAGAAGCATTACTAGTCCCCAAAGAAATGTTCAATTGTCTGTCAAAGTATAAGAAAAACAAGAACAATTATATTAGGCTTTATTAAAACAATATTTATACAATGTAATGAATATCTTTTAATTTGAAATTACCATTCCATTTCTTTTCTTTGTAAAAAAACCCAGCTCATCATTTAAAAAGTAATGGTAAAAAAAACTAGTTTTTTTTAAAAATTGGTTTGTATTTTATGTCTTCATTTGATAAATTCAGATGCCTTAATTGATAATCTTTTGACAATTCTGATTTTATTTCTATAGTGGTTAGGTCCATAAAAATAAAAAGCCTAAGAATTATTTTAAATGATAGATCTGGTGGTAAGAATTTCCTTCCAACTTTCCAAATTAAGCATAGGCAATAGTATACAAAGAAGAATGAACCTTCGAGTTGCATATATATGTGCAGGAAAGTTTTGAAAAGTAACCATTATGTGGATTAAAATAGATGACATTTTCCTTATAAAAAATTGGTAAAAAAGAAAAAAGATATAACACTGGTTGTTGAAGTGGGTGGGTGTAAAGATCAGGCATTCTCACACCCCACTGACAGCAATGGAAATGGATACAAATATATTAGGTTGGAGCAAAAGTAATTGCGTTTTTTGCAATTTTTAACCGTTTAAACAGCAATTAATTTTGCACCAACCTAATACTAGACTCCTATTGGTTAATGACTATCAAAAGACATAGTTGTGCATTACTTCCACACATTTTTACATGTAGGAATTTACTTCAAAAAATAGTTATGTATATATTCAATGATTGAGCTACTAGGAAGCTCCTGTCAGAAGTGCTGATATCATTAAAAAAATTAGAAAATACCCCCGTTTACAAGAATATAAAACTGGTTTAAAACATTATGTAGTTCCTAAAAGGGTATATTATATAGCATTAATATGGTGCAGACAGTGTGATAATTTTGAAAGTTCTTTACAATGTATTGTTAAGTGAAAAAACAAACAAACAAAAAACAGATCCAAAACACTGTGTAGTATGACTTATGAATAGATATGGAAAGAGGAACCTGAAAGTGTATATAATAAAATTAACAGCTAGGTAATGAGATTAAAAGCCCCTCAACTTTTTGTGAGTGTTACAGGTTGAATGGTGTCCCCTGAAAAAGACATGCTGATGTCTTAACTGCAAGCACCTCAGAACATGACCTTATTTGGAAACAGGGTCATCCTTACAGGTATAATTAGTTAAGATGTAGTTAAGATGATATCATACTGGAGTTGAGTGGGCTCTTAGTTCATCCAGTATGGCTGGTGTCTTTATACGAAGCTGATGTGAGGTCAGAGACACAAAGTAAAAACAACATGAAATAATAGACAGAGATTAGAGCGATGCAGCTGCAAGCCAAGGAACATGAAGTATCAGCAGCCACCACCAGAAGCTCGGAAGAGGCAGGAAGGATTCACCCCATCTCAGAGCATTGTGGCTCTGTTGACACCTTGATTTTGGACTTCCAACCTCCAGAATTGTGAGAAGGTTCTTGTTGTTTTAAGCCACCACTTGTGGTACTTTGTTATGGCTGTCCTGGGAAAGTAATACAATGGGCAATACACTCAGAAAAGTACAAAACACATAAATTCACAGCTCAATGCATAAGTGAAAAGTAGAGTACATGCAAGGTTGGACAATGAAGTTCATGGACTCATCCTAGAAAAAGTGTTACATACCTCATTGCTGAATATCACTATGGTCACCTTCGAAGTACTCCCCATGGGAAGCTATGCATCTACGCCAGTGCCTAGTCCACCCTTCAAAGCAATTTTGGAACTCTTTTTCTGGAATGGCCATCAGAGCTGTCGTTTTATTACCCTTGATGTCCTGAATGTCATCAAGATGTCTTCCTTTCAATATTTCCTTTATCTTCAGATAAAGAAAGAAGTCATCGGAGGCCAGATCAGGTGAGTAGGGAGGGTGTTCCAATAGTTAGTGGTTTACTGGCTAAAAACTCCCTCACAGACAGTGCCGTGTGAGCTGGTGCATTGTCGTGATGCAAGAGCTATGAATTGTTGACAAAAAGTTCAGGTCATTTTCATCTAACTTTTTCATGCAGCCTTTTCAGCTCTTCCAAATAGTAAACTTGGTTAACTGTTTGTCCAGTTGGTACGAATTCATAATGAATAATCCCTCTGATATCAAAAAGGTTAGCAACATCTTTGCAACAAGTTCGCAAACTTAATTGTCAGACCTCTAGTGTATGACTACAGTAGAAATTCCCCAGTAGATTCTTCCCAATCCTCACCTCTTACCTCTTTCCCAGAGGTAATAACTGTCATGATTTCTAATACTCTAGTTTATTCTGTGGAAGAACATGTTTATAAATGAAACCAGATAGTATGCATTCTTGTCTGTGTGGCTTCTTTCACCCACTACTATGTCTCTAAAATTCAACCACACATATACCATAATTTATGCATCCGTTTATCCTTGGATAAATGGATATTTGGTGTTTTTTGTTGTTTAATGCTGTTGTAAATAACACTGCTATCAACGTGCTCATGCATATCTTTTGTTCACAAGCACACCCATTTCTGTTGGTTATTTAACACAGAATATGCATGTTTATAACATTTGTAGACAATTACAAACAACTTTCTAAAATATTTGTATCAGTTTTCACACCTACCAGCAGTGAGTGAGAATTCTTATACTTGATACTGCTAAGTGTTTTTGAATTTGTATCATTCTTGAGGGAGTGTAGTAGTATCTTCCTATATTTTAATTTTCACTTTCCCAATCACTAATCAATACTTTTTCATGGGTTTACTAGCCATTTGAATATCTACATCGTGAGTACTCGGTGGTAAAACTATACTGGACAACAGTTTGCCAGAATAAGTAATTTGACAATAATAAGAAATATATTAAATATAATGGTTATTAGAAAATAGTATCATTGGTTACACATATTAGTAAATAGTTTTAGTAGTATTTACTGAAATTAATAACATTTATTATTATGTAGAGAAAAAATAAACATTTAAAAATGGGGTGAGACTCATACTTCCTCATTCCTCTGTAAAAGTTTTAGGAAACACATTGCTCCAAGCTGTAGAAGGCCCCATTGAAAATGGTTTCAAATCAGGATGTTTATTGCCTAATATAATAACAATTTCAGAACAGCATGGTTCCAGTGCTCATTAATTCAGTGTTCAGTGAACATTACTGAGACCACCTTTCCAGTGTTTCAGCTCTACCTTTAAATACCTCGGCAGGGTGATGGGAGTAGTTCTCTGTGGGTACAGACAGGAAAGAAGTCTACACATTTATGGGGAAAAGGTTGGTATATTACCACTGATTTTTTTTCTCATGATTGATAAGCTCATTGATTTGTTTTCTGATGATATACTTTCCATAGTTGAGAAACAAGGCCAATGTCCTGGACTAAATTTCGCACATATGATATATTAAATGTGGGGGGAAATACTCTAAATAATAGGCATCTTGAATTAGTGCCCAGTTTAATGAAAATTCCAAGTTTAAATTCCAGATGCAACACGAAGCAAGTGTTTCTCAAACCCAAGTGGGTTGTTATACAAATCTTAATCCAAAGATTATGCTTAAAATATTATTTAACACTTTAATGTATGACAATGATTAATGCTATAGTCACACAGGGATAATCTTATTTCAAACTATAAGTATTCCTTGAAATGAGAGTTCAGTTCAATATGAGAAAAATCCAAGATGACAGGGAAAAAAAGCTTATTAAAATATCTTTGGTGAAATATATAAAAACACATTTTTCACTAGCATTTAACATTTCTTTATAAAATGAAAAATAAATAAAACCTTTCCTTGTAAAGATTTTTGTGCTAGAATTGCATAATTTAGGATTCCCCTGGCTCATGAATGTTGAAATAACTATCACCTATACCAAAATTCTAAACCCACACTTGGCAGCCTCTGCAGACACACACACACAAACAAACAAACAGAAAATAAGTGAAGACCTGTACCCTCTCCCCCTCTCTCCTCCCCACACGTGGTCTCACTCCCTCAGAGGGACACTGTCACTTCTCCCTGGAGAGTAACTTGGCAGCTCTACCTACCCTCTTTCTTTAAGTTAGCTCAGAAGATTCTTCATTCTCCTGATTTCGCCTGTCGCATTCCTTGTATCTACTATTCCTCTCTTTGGATATTTCACTCAACTCCCATCTCACTAGGAACATTTTTCCTCTCCCTTATGATTCTTGGATCTTACATGGGCTTCAGATCTCCCAGATTCCCTACTTACAGAAAGAAGAAAGTATGGAAACTCTGATAGAACTAATAGCACTTCAGAACCAGTACTGAAGAGAGAACTTTCCATGTCTTTCACTCTTGCCTTAGATGCTTTTTTTTCTTTTTTTCTTTTTTGGTCCCCCCAAAATAGGAAGGAAACGGAGGTTGTTGTATCATTACCCTAGTTCTACTACTCAGTCACAATGAAGATGTGTTCAGTCAGCTGGAGGTTAAGACTGATTGTCAGTTAACATATCATTTGGGGCCCAGAAAGGATGCACTCTGAACTAAATGGAGCTTGCTTCACATTCTTTCTATCTAGAACATTAATCGTGTGGTAAAAAAAAAAATAGCATTAAACCCATGAGAAGGAAAATTGGTGATTTCATATTTAGGGAAGAAAAGTGTTTGAGCACTAGGCTAAATAGTCCACATCCACCAGGATATCTGATGTACCAAACTCAACAGGCCAAAACTATCATTACTTCTCTTTTACAGAGGAAGAAGCAGGAAGCTGTAGAGGGTGTTTGCTTAACTAATGAAGTTACTTGAATAGTTGAATTAGGATTCAAGTTACCTTCTGCCTTCAGGGTCTGCCTCTAATGGTTTTTTAAGACTCAGGTCAAAAGCATAAGAGGAAGTTCATATTACCATACATCTACATATTTAACAAATCAAACTAATCACATTTTAAATAAAATACCTCATATACTCTTACCTTTACAAATAATGCTTCATAAAACCCTAGAAAGTGAGGTTCTAATTTAGATCTCTTACTCCTTAGTGTTCTCAGAAACAAACCCCACCATTTCTCAGTTCTGCCTCTGTCCTCCATCACAAGAGGGCATCACAGCTGTCACATCCATGCTGGTCCACACACATCACAAACAATCATCCTTGGCCACCTCAGGGCTGGAAGGAGATTATTTCAGTGGTGTGACCTATGAAGGAAGGACAGACTTGGCAAATAAGCCAATCTAGGTTCTGGAAGCAGGCTCAGAGCTGTTAGCATAGAACATTTTGGGTCCAGGCATCTGGGCTATGGTCTAATAAAGGGAGGAGTTGGCTCTTTCCTCTCCAGCTGTGGCCACCTTGCCCAAAGGGAGCATCTTAGCCCACTGGGAGCATCTAAGAGGACATGAGGGGGCCCTCTAAAGCAGTGTTTCTCAAACTTTAACTGCCTTTGGGTCATAATGGCCTAGACACAGAGCAGGGAACCCTGTTACTGGGGTGTGAGGGCGGTGATTGCTGTCAGATTCTAATGGCTACACTTACAGCTCCGTTGCGACCCTGCTGCCCAAGAACGTTCAGAAGAAAAATAATACAGAAAAGATAAACTCATTAGGGCTATATAAGCAGTCAGGAAAAATAATGCATATAGAAAAGTTTCCTGGGAAGAAGCTCAAGTAATGAGGTCAATTTAAGTGATTTTATTTCTTTCTGCAAAACCATCCATGCCCAGTTTTTTCTCTGTAGAATACATTATTTTATTGCCTTTTGCAAATCATTATTTATTGGCTCTAAATGACACAGAGTGAGTGGAAATCCTACTAAAAATACTTCGCAATTTGGCTCTAAGGAATCGTGGAGAAAAGCGTGGCTTTCCACCTGGGTTCTGGCTCCAGCTCTACTGCCAACAAGCCACCCTGGGTAAGTCACTTAACTTCCCACGCCTGATTTTCCTTGTCTAGGAGCACAAGGAAAAGTAAAGGCCCTGCAGACCTAGAAACAGGAGGTATGGATAAAATGTGAAAATAGATATGAAATATGTAATTTGGAAATCAGACAGTTGATTTATCTGGAAATATATGTATGTGTAAGATGATAAAATTTACTGTTAATGTGAAGAAAAACATTTTATCTTCATTTTAACTTTTGAATACTGTAAATGTTATGTAATGGTTTATTGCATTATTTATAAAATATTTATAGTATTTTGGAAGTAGGGTGAAAAAGGAGTACTTTTAGAAAATCATATTTTCTTGTGGAAATATCCATGTTAGTTTCTGCCTTGCATAATTTTCACTAAAGCTAAGACATTAAAGAACTCATTAAAGTTACAAGAGACAAGTTCACAATTGAATTACATGCAACTTTTAAATATAATTCAACATAGCTTTTTAAAAAAATCTCTACCATTCAATAGTTACATACATACATGTGTGAAAGAACTGTAAATAACTTATCATATAAAGGCCCAGGCATATAGTTTTAAGAGTCACCATCCAGGGGTATCCTATATTAAGAATTTGATTATATATTTTTCTAATTGAAAGGCAGAATGGAAAATCTTCCCTTTTATATAGTTAATCATTAATCTGATAGTTTCTTATGTCTGCTTAAAAACTTTATACTTAGGATATCACATTTTATTATTCCCTTCAAATTAAAGTTTCCAAAAAAGAACAATAAGCAGCTAGGAACCTAAATAGTTACTCCAAATATTCACCTTATTTATAAGTTTCTCGTGTATATCAATATAGCTTTCTTCACTATTACCTGAGATTTATTATATATATTAACATCATATTCATCAGGTAATAATGGCAATATGTCCCATGTAAATAAAATTCATATAAAACTAATTTCTTCACAATAAAACAGTAAATGATTTCATAGGGAAATATTTATCCTTGATTCATTGAGTCATGAGTACATAAATAGGCCCTTTATGAATATATCAAATCCTCGGTTTTGCTGTCCCATTTTCACTAGGGCTTTAGAATCTTGCCCAAGGACATCCATGCATGACAGTGCTGTTTGAGACTGTGACCACTAGCCACATACAGTTATTCAGCACTTTTTGTGGGTAGGGCAAGTGAAGAACTGAATTTTTCACTGTGTTTAATTTCAATTAATTTAAAATTAATTTAAAAATTGATAATTCAGTTGTTAGAAAACTGTTAAATGTGTGTGGAATAATTTCAGTATATGAGTCTACTTTTTCAAGTTTTATATAGTCTAAATAGAGATCAAGTATTTCAGTGAAAATTTAACATCTGATTGAAGTTAAATTTACACTGGATTCAAAGACTCAATACCAACACAGTTGTAAAATATTTCATTAATGATTCTTAATATTTATTACATATTGAAAAGACAATATTTTGGATCTATTAGATTAAGTAAAATATATTATTAAAAGTAATTTCACTTATTTCTTTTTATTGAATTTATTATGACTACCAGAATACTTAAAAGTACATGTGTGACTCACATAGTGTTTATACTGGATAGCACTGGTATGGAATATGGCTGACCTTAGAGTAAAATCTAGTCTGTCTGTCTCCCAAGTTGGTTATTTCCATCAAGACTAGGCTGATTATCAGTGTATGATTCATTTGTATTAATCATCTTTCGGGTTAAATGGGAACACTGAATATAGGTACATTGTAGGATGAACCAAGAACATTATTTTAATGTACATTTTCAGTCTATGCTATTTTTGATGACACTCATGTTTTTAAGTTATATTAAGTAGTCCAAAATTGTTTGATTTGGTGGGTCTTAGGTCTATTTCATTTTTTTTTTTTTTTTTTAAGATTTTATTGGGGAAGGGGAACAGGACTTTATTGGGGAACAGTGTGTACTTCCAGGCCTTTTTTCCAAGTCAAGTTGTTGTCCTTTCAATCTTAGTTGTGGAGGGTGCTGTTCAGCTTCAAGTTGTTGTCCTTTCAGTCTTAGTTTTGGAGGGTGCAGCTCAGCTCCAGGTCCAGTTGCCATTGCTAATTGCAGGGGGCACAGCCCACCATCTCTTGCGGGAGGCGAAACCGGCAACCTTGTGGTTGAGAGGATGCGCTCCAACCAACCGAGCCATCCAGGAGCTCAGCGGGAGCTCAGCTCAAGGTGCCGTGTTCAATCTTAGTTGCAGGGGGCGCTGCCCACCATCCCTTGTGGGACTCGAGGAATTGAACTGGCAACCTTGTGGTTGAGAGCCCACTGGCCCATGTGGGAATCGAACTGGCAGCCTTTGGAGTTAGGAGCATGGAGCTCTAACAGCCTGAGCCACCGGGCCAGCCCAAGATCTATTTCATTTTAAAAATTATTTTTTTTTCTCGAATTTTCCCCATTGTTCTCAGCACGGGGAAATTTTCTCCCTTTTCTAGCCCCACTATAGATTTCCCTAGCAGGTTGTTCTTCTCTAATCTACTTATACACCTTTGGTGTTAATTTTCTGTGGGCCAGGAAGTCAACTAAAGGAGTCCTTTAGCATCAAGTATAAACTATCATCCATTTAGCTCTTGTTAAGCACGTACTAGTAGTCAGACTTTGTCCAAAAGATTGTCAGAGAAAAGCAGAGATATAATATAATGGCCTTTCAATCAATATTTCAGTTGCTTAGATAACTTTTATTATTATTTTTTTCTTTTTCTGCTTAACTTCCATTTCTGGCATTGTTCTTGATATTCCATTCAGCTAAATAAGTGAATATAGGTGTTATCATTTCCATTTTAAATGTGATTTTGTCTCAAAAGTTAGTGCCCATAATTAATTCTACAGCTGCTACCATCAACTAAAAATAGAAAAAGGAATCAGACCAACAAAAATTCTGTAATATAGCATATTAAATCAAGAGTGAAAATACTCCATCTGCCAAATCATTTATTTCTGAATGAAAGTCCATTAGAGAACATTCATAAAGACTTTCAATAGCTCAGCAGTATAAGTGACTTCGAAACACTAGCCAGTAGACTGATTTTTGTTTATTGTATACTTCCATTTTCTAATAAGACTGTTGGTCACATTTCAAAATGAATAAACATTAAATTATACAGTGTACTCGAAGATCCTCTTAAAATGTCTATTAATAGTTTTTCTCACCTTGGTATTAATATCAAGGTTAAGACACATTAAGTTTATTGACTACTTTTGTGCTTTAAATATTTTAGTTTAGGTTCTTTGAATTATATTTCTTTGTTTATTTTCATGTCAGAATATCATGACTCATGACAGTCAAGAAAAAGAATTGCCACAGATAATTTTATTTATGGAGTTATGAGTTTTAAAAACTTTTGAGTAGATTACAAAGAAATCAAGATAAAATACAATATTAAATTTTAATAAAACTTATCTAAATCAACTTTTAAAAATTTTACAGAACTTCCCAAGATGTAGTCAAATTTATTGCTTGAAAAACAATAGACTGTTAAAGTGGTTAATCTAACAAAAGAAAAATGAAAACACAGTAGGTCCCCAAAGATAGCATTTAAAGACTATCTGCTAGAACAGCTGGGATATTATTACGAAATTTAATAAACAGCAAGCTCAGTAGCTCGTCTATTTCACGTTGCTTTGAGAAATATTAGTTTCAGTGCTCTCGTCACTGTGATAGAATAGAGATTTGTGAAACTGGGAGTGTTCTCTTAAAGTAATGTAAAGTCAGACATAAATGTCTTCCAAAAGAGGAAAATGGGGTAATATAAGAACTTAGTTTCCAAAGGAACAAATATTTGGAGGTGTGCTTAATACCTATTATTTTTAATGTAATTCTAAAAACACTGGCAAGAAAAATCTGTGGCAGAATACCCCCTTGAGTGCAAAGCACAGAATAGCTGCTTGTCTTAATACAGGGTGGACCAATTGTGCAGAGGCCCAGACGTTCATTTTTGTCCTATTCACTTTTTGATCTTTCTGCCAGGACATAAACTCCATTCTACCCCAAGCTGCCACGCCAATGTGCACATCGTTCAGAGGAGACAAGCAAGATTTGTCAGACCTTGAAGCGTTTTGTATAGTTTATGATAATTAAAAACAACATTCTACCATATTTCCTGAGGTTGCTTTCCAAAATCAACTGAAGGAAATCTTAAGTCCTTTTTTCAAAAAGAAAAAAATAGAAACTGAAATGGTAACCCACAGAATGAGAGCTGACATGGTGCCTAGCAGCCCATGGAATCAAACAGTTTGCTCCTCTAATAACACTAACCATGCTTCTTTCAGAATGGTTCTGTTGTTGAAATTCAGAAAGAACTGAATTCTTATTCTTTTTGTTCCCTTATCCCCAAAGTCTTCTGAATATAAATTTGACCGTTTAAAGTTACCAGTGGCCTATACTTGGAAGAAATGTGGAATTGTTTTAAAAGTTGTATGTTTAAAGTGGCTTACAAACCATAGTTTAGGGTTTATGGTTTTCTTTTAGAATGTAAAGAAAGCTATGTATCCCTCTCCACTGAAAAATGTCCTTAGTACAAAATATTGTTTACAATTTCAGTGAATTTATGGATACATTGAAATGGACTTCCCAAGCCAATGGTAGTAGATTTCAGGCTGAAAAACTCGTTAAGTTCTATTACTTTCATAAGTAAACATCATTAGTTCTCTAAATAACTCACTTATTTATTTTATTTTATTTTAAATTAAATTACTGGGTGACAATAGTAAAACTACATAGGTTTCATATGTACAATTCTCTAATATATCATGTATTTATTTTTAATTGTATCATTAATAGGTATTTGAGCGGGTTTTTTGAAAATCCTGTTAAGCATAAATTGATTGAAGGCAGTAAATCCTTCATTTATTAATATGAATTTAAGGATGAGTCATTTTGATTATTAATCTGGAAGTTGAAGAAGCAGAGACCAAGTGGATCACACCCAGGCATTCACCATACCTATGCCAAAATAGAAATAAGCTACATCAATAAGCAAGTCGAGAGATAAGGAAATAATGTCAATATATATTGTCCCTCATCTTTCTAACTTCTAGATATTGAAGTGTCCCATGATACATTGTTCACACTTCCCCTCTTATCCATCTGTATTTAGGCCCTAAATAATTGTGTCCAGTATCAATTTTAAATACCACCTGGAAATCTGGCACCTCATAAATTCTAATCTGCAGTCCTTATCTTTTTTCTGAATTCCAGATTTATCTAAGTATCTACTAGACTTCTCCATTTAAATGTCTGTCATACACCTCATGATGGAAACCCAAATTCTATTCTCTCTCTCAAAACCTGTTCTTCCCAAGGTATTCCCCATCTCGGTAAAAATGCATTTCTAGTTGCTAAAGCCAAGAGCCTTGGTGTCTCACTACACCTCTCCAGGAAAAACCTATAGGCTTCATCTACAAAATACTTACGAACTCTGACCAGTTGTCCCCGCTACAGCAATAGCAAGCTGGTGCAAATGACCATAACCACTCACCCAGACTGTGGCAGGGCAAACCTCTCCCCTGACCTGCTGCTCAACCCTGGCCCCTGCTTCTTCACATAGTAGCCAGGGCAATGCTTCTAATCTTAAAAAGTTTGTTTTGTAGCTCAAAATGCTTCATTGGTTTAATGTAAAATCAAAAGGCATTGCAATGACTTACTCTGCTCTTAATGTTGGTTTTGCCTAGATGCCTCTTTCCCCAGATATTTGCATGACTTACTCCCCCTTTCCTTCAGGTCTTAGATAAAATATAACCTCATGAGCAAATCTTTTCTCATGGCCCTATATGAAATAATAATAGTCTGTCTCACCCTTGTACGCTTTATCTTGTCTACCTTGCTTTAATTTTAATCCTTATTTAATACTATATAACTTTGTATATGTCTGTTTACTGTCTGAGTCCCCCCCAAAAAAAAAAAAAAAAACAATAAAAAAAAGGATACAAATGGAAAGAGAGCAGAGATTTGGAATTGATTTTGTTTTGTTGGCTGCTTTATCTCCAATGCTTAGGACAGTACCTAATGCCTGGGGGATTCTTAATAAATAGCTGTTTAATGATGGAGTGACTTTGGGTTTAGTGTGCAGAACATAATTTAGGCTAGTGAAAACATAAAAAATGGGTTAGGAAGTTTTCACGCTCATACAGGTGATAGATAATAGCATCTTGGATGAGTGTGGCAGCAGGAAAAATGGGATAATTGCCCATATTTAAGATGTACATTTAAAGTAGAGCCAAATGCATTTTCTGGTAGATTAGATTTAGAAGTAGAAGGAAGATAAAGCATCTCAGCTGATTCCCAGATTTATGACTAGAGTAAGTGTGTGGATGTAGATGCCATAAATTGAGAATGGTAATAACAGAGGAAGAATAGGCTTTCAGGAATTGGGGGGAGTACAGTCCTGTTTTGGATATTTCAGATGTCTATTAGACATCAAAGTGGAAATGTCAAGTATGCATTTTGATGTTCCAGCCTAATTCTAGGGAGCACGAAGGGCTGGAGATATTATTGTGTGTAAATCCACATACATGAATTCTAAAACCACGGGACTTGAGATGTTTGAAGGACTGAGTGTATCTAGAGAAAGAGGACCAAGAACAATCCTATGACAATAACATATTTATAGATAGTGCAGTGGAGGAAAAGGCAGCCGAAGAGTCAAAGAAAGAGGCGCCAGTGCGGTAGGAGGTGTTTTCACAAAAGCTAAGAGAAAAACAATTGTCTCAAGCAGATGTAACTGTGTTAAACAGAGAGAGAAAATTCATCAGTAGATTTGGTCATGGGAAGATGAGATCATAATTGTCTGATAGCTTCCATTTTCCCCCTAAAATATGAAGAGTGATCATTGCTAAGAGCTGAGGGTGAATAGATGCAATCGGGGCTGATACACAAGGTTTGTTTCTTATTGCAGGAAATGAGAAAGAAATTTACTAGCAAAATATAAAACTTCATATCCCTTCAAGGTCTAAAATTCAATACATTTATCTCATATCCAAGTAATTCAATAAACACTGAATCATATAAAAGATGAGTGAAGGCACAGATAATTTTTAGGGCAGTGAAAATAGTCTGTATGATATATTGATGAATACATGTCATTATACATTTGTCCAAACCTCTAGAATGTACAACACCAAGAGTGAACCCTAAGGTAAATTAGGGACTTTGGGTGACTATGGTGTGTCGGTGTAGATCCATCTTTGGTAAAAAATGCACCACTCTGGTGAATGATGTGACTAGTGAGGGAGGAGACCATGCCTGTATAGGGGAAGGAGGTACATGGCAAATCTCTGTACCTTCCTCTCAATTTGTTATAAACCTAAAACTACCACACCCACCCACCCCAAAAAAAAGGTCTCTAAAAGATTAACAAGGGAGGTAACACTTTGAGGTGACTATGGAAACTTTATGATAGAGTAAATATTTGAGGAGAGTCTGTGTGGTTTAGTTCGGGTTTGGAAAGGAGGAAATGAGAGCAGAAGCTCTGTGGGCTGGGGAAGCACAGGTGAATGTAAAGAGGCAGAGGTGGAAATGCACAAGGTGTCACTAACGCAGTCACCTATTGAAATATCTAATGAATTACAAAACCACTTTGTAAAGAAATACAATCTCTCCAGCTTCTCGCTTGCATCACTATGACTACTTGCTAGCTATCGCTAACATGATGTCCTACCAACTCCAAAGAATTACATCTCAAAGCATATTCACTTTCTCTCCACAAATCTGCTTCTATTCCCTACATTCCCCTCATTTCTAAAAAAGGAGCCCAGGATTCTTCATGTCTCACAAGTTCAAAATGTGTGTGATTCTGGCTCTCTCCCTCACAAGCCACAGTCAGCCCGGTTCAGACCCGCCTGCAATCTACTCCTTCTTCGCCTATCCCACTGGGTCAACCCAGTTCAGCCATCCATCATCTGAAGCCTACATTACTGCAATAATCTTCTACATATGTCTCCCAGCTCAAATTGACCTTATTAGTATTTCTGAATCACTAATCATATTTTCCCCTCAAATCCAAAACTTTCATTTACTCCTATTACCTCCTAATTAAAGTCTAAACTCTCTTGTCTTGTATTTAAGGCACTTCGGAATCTCAAATCAGTTTTTCCTTAAAGCCGAATTCCCCAGTATTATCTAATACAAAGTACAGATTATTTCTCTGTAAATTTGCCACATATATGCCCATCTCTATGCTTTTGCTTATGCTGTTCCTTTTAGTTTGGTTGTACTCCCACCAACACCAACATACACAAACACACACACATACACACACACACACGCACTATCACTGTCTCTAGAAATCCTGCCCATCAATTTAAATAATGCCACTCTCTTCATGAAACATTCCCTCATGGATACATTACAAAGTGTTCTCTTGCTTCTTTAAAATGAAGTAACAAACTATGGTTGTAATATTTCCATGTTATTCTAAATTTACGAGGAGAAAACTCAGGCTTCACACATTCTTGTCAGTTAATTATTTGACCACAGGCAATTCATTTTATCTCTCAGAAGCTCAGTTTTTGTTTCCGTAATATGTAAGAATTTATAAAGATTAGAAAAATATAATACAAAGTTTCTGTTTATCTAATCAATATTTCTCAAAGACCTTCTGAATGAATCACTGTTAACACATAAAATGAAATATTTTCGTGTAGGAGACAAAAGACTCAGACTTTGCTTATTATTTGGGAATCTGCAAAGAAATTTTAACAGATACACCAGCAGTTTAAATCTGTTACTATAATGGGTAAGAAAAGGCATATCATTATCACCCTAATAAATATTTGGTAAGCATTTACTATTTGCTAAGCTCTTTGTAAATAAATAGTTAAAAGAAATGGAAACATAAGCAAACAATTGTACATCTAAAGAAATTGTGTAACAGCTAGAACATTGCTTAAAAAGTCTTGTTATAGCAAAGACAAATATTTTCCACATATCTTTCATGTAAATATGACACCCTAAATCTTAATTTAAAAATGAAAGAGCCCATTAACAAATTTTATCTTCTTGACATTAACAATCCATTAGTGATTCTTTAATGGATTGGCCAGTTGGTTGGCAACATGAAAACACAGCCTTGCCTAGAACATAAAATAATTTGCCAAATCAACCAACTCTGTAAAAACAAAATGAAATAACACTAGCTAACTTTCCAAATGGATGGGTGGAACGCCCACTTTTTAATCTGTTGTGTTAGAACAACACACACATGCTATACATGTATTTTAACATTTTGAACTATGTTTTTCTTCCATTTAGTTAGGGAATGCTTTATAAAAGATTTTAATTTTCTGTTGGAAATTTCTCTAACATGCTAAATTAGAAAAAAGGGTTGCAGTAGATGTAAGGATGGCAGAAAGTTGTAAAGACAGAAACAGAAGTTGAAGGAAACAATATTTTGCTGTAAAGTTTATTAGTTGGGATTCAGTAGGAACAGAGGAAAACAGCCAAGCATATAAGTGTACAGGTGAACATGGACAGAAAGCTGGAGATGAGACTCTGGCTTACTGTGGTAGCTTAAGAGAGATCTCGGCAGAGTGCTGAGGGGAGAGAGGTGGTCAGATTTTTCAGTAATGATTCAGTTTACTGGATAGCAGTGGGTAAAACAAGCCTAATTTGTACTCAGAAGTTATTATCTCCTCTCCCAGCTTATTATCTAAAAAGCGCTACTTCGAAAGTTACAACTTTGCCAATTCCTTTATTGTACTGTTGTTGAAAACTTTACCAAAAAATAAGTTTGGTTAAAATGGTTCATTGTAGTTAAGATTCAATTATTTAGATGGAAAAAATAAAAGTCGAGACTAGGGAAAAGAGTGTAAAACAGACAGAAACTGAACTGACAATCCGTAATTCTAGAAAAACTCATGAGGAGCAACCAAATAAGAGAGATTAAAAGAAATAAGATCTCCCTGTGAAAAGGGCTTTCTAGTTCATCTAATAAAAATAGTCTTTCAGACAACCTCATTTAAGATTTGAGCTTCCAGGGCGGAGCAGCTTGCCTTTACATCATCTTACATTCATTAACTTTATAAAATCTGGGGAAAGGCATGCCAAAGAAACAATTAGTTTATACTCCAATAAACAGAAGAAGGTGGATGAGCTGATACAATCTCTGTCACTGAAAATGGATTCAGAGCTAAAGTTTGTTGTTGTTTTGTTTTTCCCTGAAAAACTATTTTTTTTCTGAAAAATATCATAAAAAGTGAAAATTTGCTATTTACCTTAAATCTACAGACTTGGCATGTTAATTAAGGGCATTGAATTTTTTTCCCTGTTAAAACCAAAAGTAAATAATGATTTCAAAATCTCAGGAAATTAGAGTCTTGCTCTAATCTACTGAATGAAACTATCCAGGACGCCTGCAAATGCAAACCAATTTCAGCTTTTTCTTTTCTTTTTTTTTTTTTTTTAACCTCTGACAGGTCTCTGATAATTCTTCTATAATTACAAGCACTATTGACTTTATATTAAACACCAGTTTCTTGACAATGTGTGAAGGTTTATAAAAAGTGACCTGGCATCACCATGCAATGCCCTTTCAAAACTACACTTTTGAAAATAAGTTGTGATTCCTTAATGAGGAGGTCCACTTAATTAAAGACAAACAAATACCCTGGGCTTCCACATCTGCTCAGTCTAATTCACCAAGACATGTCTTAGAGCTCAACAATTGAGCATCAGCCTCACCGACAATGCGGCTTGAGGATTGGATGCTCATGGAATGAATCAACCATTGCTTCAGTCTGGGGTCAACAGGACTGTCACGTAAGGGACATATTGTAAAGGTAGACTTTGTGACATGAAAAAAGCATATAAATTTTAAAGCAAAACTGAATCTTTTTGAGCACTAGTTCTATATGTTATAATACTTGAATGAACCTCGGATGAAAGCATATAAGCAAAAAGCTGTTAACTTACATTTCCATACTTGCCTCTCTATTCTTTGTTACTTCCAAAACACTTTGCAAACTGCTATTAGAATAATCTACTCACAGACCACTTTTCATATTACTTTCTTTTCTCCTTATTCATCCATACAAAATTTGCAGTGGCTTCTCCTTGTTTTCCATGTTAAGATTAAATTCTACTACTTTACCACTGACCTTGAAAATCTAGCTCAAACATTTGAGATCATGAATTCAGACTCCTACTCACTGACCACACTTCTATCCCATCCAGATCTTTCACTTAGGTGATATCACTACTTCCGTTCTTGGCTACTTTAAAGACATCTAGGCTCTTTACTGTTTACTCACGGGGATGAATTCTCCTCTCGTCTTCATTTTCTTAACTTTCACGAATTATCAGTTCAAGTACTCCTTACTTGTTCCTCTGTGTTCTTGCTCTATTTGTCTTCTATGGGATCCACCTGAAAAACCCGAACCTGAGTCAATCCATTTCGCCACCTTCCCCACACTTACGTCTGATGTGGATGTCACTATGGTTTGGGCTAATTTAAAATCCCTTTGTTACTCTCTTCTCCCTTTTCTGCCTTTTATAGAAAAGGCAAGTACTCAATTTCCTAGGTTCTCTTGTATATATAAATTTCATATGACACAACTCTGGCCAGTTAGACATAACAGGAAGTTTCTGCAGAAGCTTTGGCTTTTTTTGATTTAAACAAAATTGTATCCTTCCCTTCATTCTTCCTCCTTTAAATGCAATTGTGCTGCCTGGAGTTGCAGCAGCTGTCTTTAACCATGAGCAGCAGGCCCGGGAAATCACCACACCATTCCTGATCTCACTGGATGCTGAAGCTAGTCCTGTGGCCACCACAAACAGAATTCTCTGTATATGAAGAAAAATAAACTACTATTATATTTCTTTAATCCACAGGATTTAGCTTTTTGTTATTTGAAGAAGAAAGCATCAAACAGATATTTCTGGGCTGTTAAATGAACTATACGGTAACTAAATAGTCACTTGCTCAGATTGTTGTCACAATAAAATTATGGACTCTAATTTCACTTGGGTGGTCAGTACTGCCCAGCAATCCCGATCCTTCTTTTCTCTTCTCAACATATTTTCCAGGTCTCCAGAGCAGTTATTTGAAACCTTCTCCATTCTGTTAACCCTGTCAGTCAATAATTTTCCTTCCTAATTTATAGAGAAAATAGAAGCTGTCAGTCTTTTATCTCCCATAGTCTATCATCTGTTGCCACCACACTGTCCTTTGTAGTTTCACCAACCCTGTTTCTTCACTCTTGTGTTATCTGATGTAGCAAGAGAATTCCATAAAGTTCCTCACATCTTCCTTGTTTGCATGCACTTCAACCTCTTGTGCCTTTAATCACCGAGTCCTGTTCCAGAATACTCCTCAAAGTCTCCTCATCCGTTGGAATTTTCCAGAGTTCCATTGCATGCCCTCTTATTTTCTCACTTTCCCACCCAGATTTTCTCTTTGCATCTATATCTGACTGCTTACTAGAAAAACCCCTTTGGATACCTCAGAAGTGCTTCTAATGCAACATGTCCCAACATGACATTGTATCTTCTTGCCCCAAACCTCCTACTGTGTTCTTTGTCTCAATGAGAGACCTCATCCTGTATTCCATTACTCATGCCAGACAGTTGACATTCTTTCTTATTTCTTATCCTTTACCTCCCTTAAAGTTCACATGGGCTCCATCATCTAGTCTGGTCAGTTTTATCATCCAAATGTCGCAGGGTTCTGGACATTTTTCTCTGAACTCATTGACATTTTTCTAGAGTAGGTCCTTTGCATCTCTCTCCTGGATTACTACAATTGTCTCTAACTGGGCATCCTGCCTTAGTCTGCTCACCTCCACCCCATTCTTCATCATCCACACAAAGTGACCTTCTGGAAATACAGTTTGATATTCTCTCACTCTTCTGCTCACAACTTAAATGACTCCTAGTGGTTATTTCTTAATAGAGCTGGTAAATTAAAAGTGTGATCTGGTCCCTACCAACTTCTCCAACTCATCCCTTCTTTTTTTCCACTGATACCTGCTGCTTTAATTTCCCTAAACTTCACTTAGATACTCACCTATGTCATGCATTCTTTTCTCTCTAGCCCTTCATACACAGAAGTCTTTTTTATGTGGAGATTGTCCTCTCTCCCCACATGCTCAGGCTTACTTACTAATATTCACTAGGACTCCCATCTTACCTCTTTCAGGAACCCTGTGCTAAACACTAAATCTGTTTCAGTTGTGCTTATTTTTGAACATCATATTAACTCTATCTCTTTTTGTTTGGGAGATTTTTTGTTTGGAAAATTTAAGAGTTCTAGGTGAGGTTCTTTAACTTTAGAGCAGAGGTGTCCAAACTTTTCTCAACATTTTTCACCAAGGGCCATATGTGGTAAAATACACAAACAGCCAGGCAACTCACTCGAGGTGCAGTACGTATTGTCTCACCTGGTTTATTTAAGTAAACTAAATATATTTTTGGAATTTGCTGCGGGCCAATTAACAATGGATCGCGGTCCACAGTTGGCCCGTGGGCCACAGTTTGGACACCCCTGCTTTAGAGTGTTGGAACTCCATAAACAACGTGAGATACAAAATATTTTCAACATTCAAGGGGATGTTTGATTTAAAGTGATATTCGTGGTGACTTTCAAAGAAAGCTATTCTTAGGATAATATAATAGCCTTTCACCAAACCTACAATTTTGCAGCAATTTTGTAAACAAGTAATAAAAATTTGGGAATATATTGTATTATTTTAAAATAATAATTATTTTTGACAAATTTTAGTTTTTATACAGTAAGATTCACTACCCCACTTAGATATCATACATGATTTAAAAGATTTTATTATTTAAAACAATAATTATTTTTAACAAATTTTAGTTGTTATACAGTAGGATTCATTACCCCATTTAGATATCATGCATGATGTAAAAGATCTAACATTCATATTCAAGCACCAAAAGAGAGAGAAAGTGAGGGAAGTAGCTGTACAAACTTAAAGGTAATAAATCTGGAGTCTACCACTGCCCCCAGCCTCCCTCCCCAGCTCCAGCCCCCAGGCTTAAATCATCAAAAGAGATTCTATGAAAGGTCTGACAGTTAAGTTCATGAACATGTTGCAACGATGTTGCTAACTTTTTTTTATATCAAAGGGATTATTCATTATGAATTTGTATCAACTGGACAAACAGTTAACCAAGTTTACTATTTGGAAGTGCTGAAAAGGCTGGGAAAAAGTTAGACAACCTGAACTTTTCATCAACATTCATGACTCTTGCATCATGACAATGCACCAGCTCACGCGGCACCGTCTGTCAGGGAGTTTTTAGTCAGTAAACAAATAACTGTATTGAAACATTCTCCCTACTCACCTGATCTGGCCCCCAATGACTTCTTTCTTTATCTTAAGATAAAGGAAATATTGAAAGGAAGACATTTTGATGACATTCAGGACATCAAGGGTAATAAGACAACAGCTCTGATGGCCACTCCAGAAAAAGAGTTCTAAAAGTGCTTTAAAGTGTGGGCCAAGCGCTGGCATTGGTGCATAGCTTCTCAAGGGGAATACTTCAAAGGTGACTGTAGTGATATTCAGCAATGAGGTATATAGCACTTTTTGTAGGATGAGTTTGAAAACTTAATTGTCAGCCTTTATATATATCTATAGCTATGTCTATGTCTATATCTACCTGTAACTGTCTATATATCAGCAAGCCTGATCCTTTATGTCTTGTATTTTCATATTTTTGAACATAGGAAGAAAGAAGGTTAGGAAGTAAGAGATAATACACAATTTATTAGAAATGCCAACCTCAGTCACTTTCAAAATGAAAAATTTCTAACTGAGCTGGAGTAAGAATAAAATGATATGACATCATTTAAGCCAGAAGGTTTGAAGCCGTGGAGACTGTGCTTTATGGATTCTCCTGCATTCTATTATCTCCTGCTTGAGGCTCAGCCCTATAGACTCCTGCATTATATTCTCCATTAAAATCTATCACTTAGACCTTGAAATGGAGCACCCTTGCTAGGCTTCTAAATGAATATATTAAATACGTTCAATGACCCAAGGAAAGTGTTTAAGAATGTCTGGAATAGAATGAAATTAATCTTTCACTTATGTAGTGTCATTTTCACTTTGTATGTGTTATTTCACTTATCCTGGCACCACATCTATGAATTTGGCGTTACTAAACCCATTTTCATAGGAAGTCCATGAAGCTGAGAGATTAATTTTGTGTTGTGTAAGGTCTTAAAATTCCGGAATTTACACTTGGGTTTTCTGATTCTAAATCTTATTTTGCAAATCATGAAAACATGTTATGGCGTATATTATGTGCAAGGTACATTCATATGTTTTTAACTTAGTTAATTTTAAAATAAAAGAATACATGCCTTCCTCTCCACCCCACCCCCCCATAATTAGAAGCCTCCCATTGTCCCCTTCCTTGCAGACTTTTACGTGAAATTATGCAAATCATAGAACTGAAACATTTTAATTAGCTAAGCAAACTTGCAATAGCAAACACTGCCCATCTTCTACTTGCTTTACATATACTCATCCATTTAATTAATCATCCCAACAATGCTGGGTGGTCTGTCATTGAGCCCATGTAGGGAGTCACTATGCTGCTACCATAGTGAGTAAGAAGGGAATAAGAGACTTAGCTAGAGACAGTCAAGGAACTCGGTTTGTCCACTGAACAATGACTAGGACACACAAAGACTGTTTGGTAAAGGGACTGAGATGCTGGAGAGAAGAGACAGCAAAATGGAAAGTCAGGACAGCGAGGTGGCCATCTTTGATTAGAACACCCCCCACAATAAGCCAAGACCATCCCCTGTATTTACTTCTCACTTTTGGTTCTAGTGAGGAAAGTACAATCCTGAGGAAGGGGGCATTTATAACTTTATAGTTCAAATAAATTGAACTATAGCTTATGTAGTTCAAATAAATTGGTTTTCAAGCATTTTCTGAATCAAACAGGGAAGCTATTTATGTACTCTTTCCTAGAAAAAAAAAAAAAAGTAAATTACATTGACCCAGGTGACATCAGTCTTCAGTCCTTATATTTTAGCTCTATGGATATTGGTGGTCTTGGTTCTCATAAGCAAGTCAGCCTGATATAAGAAGCTAATTATTGACATAGCCTGGGGTGAGGCAGACACATGTGTGCTCACACACATACTAACAGTGGAAAGAAATACCATCTGATGGGTGTCTGTGACTATTTTGAGGCCTTCACTTCAGGGTGCTTAATCTGAATGTATCTTATCTACACAGGAGTCTGCTATGTGTCAAGTATGGGTGACCAAGTTGTTACAGTTCTTCTGTTTATGAATGTTAATTGCTTACTCTCCAAAAGGCCCCCCAGAATAACCCATGGTTAAGCAAAGCTATATTTGTTAACCTACTGCAGTAAGGAAGAGCCCCCAATTAGACAGAGTCTAGTTTGTGTCTCAAAGGAGGACAGAGATAGGTAATTATAGGATTTGGAGAATGAGGATCAGATAGTTTAAGGACAGTCTTTCAATGTAAGGATCTAAGTGAGAGGGCAAATTCATCATACGAGAGTTTAGAATTGGTGGGCATAATAAGGTGAGGGACTTGAAGTGGATTTTGATAAGTAAACAGAGTTATGAAACAATGAAAACATTTTCTTTTCTACTTTGAAGTTTTCATTAAAAAATAAAAGCTACATTGTTGGTCAGTGGTTGGGAAGTGAAGAAATTCTGGACAACGAATATTATGGCTAACCAAGTCTGTATGCTGACGGGCGAAGTGCTGAGAAAGTGTCAGCCCACATAGACAATTTCATGTTTCATTGTAGACATTATTCTTTCCATATTACAACTGCAGAAAGTGAGCTAGTAACTTTCCAAGGGTCACACATCTTCAAGTCCAGAGTAGATTTCCATAGAGTAATGTTTCCACAGCCATGTTATATTCCCCTTTTTCTCTATAAAAATAGTGACTAATGTAGGCTTATTTCAGTTCTAATTCTGGAAGTTGAAGATTGGGTTGATGATAATGACACAATTTCTTTGTTGCAATACCACACACTAAAGCTTTCTGCCTTGTTTGAAGAAAATGCTTTTTAAGTATTTTCAGCAACAAATTTAAGATTATTGCCCTCACTTAGGTTGTTTATTTTTATCTTACTCTATTCTTGAATTTTCTGTTTCACATAATTATTTGGGGAAAAAATTACCAATATATCTTGGATATAGCAGTGTTGCAGAAGAACAATTAAATTGGATTTCATGGTAACAAAAGCTGAATTTCCATCCATACTTACCTTCTTACATATGTTAACTGCAGTGTGTTTTGCTACTTATTTGACAACTTGAAAGTTTTTAATAATTTATACATAAAATCCATAGCTTTCATAATCATCATCAATTATGGATTTCACTCTTGCAATAACATTTAAATATACATCATTCAACTGCTACAATTCCAATATATGAAGCACATTCTAAGCTATATTTAGAATGTGTACCTAAATCTGAAAGTGCGTGGTCAGATATGAACAATAAATCTGCATGACATAACTAGTTCCTGAGATTAAGATCGATGGCAACCCACAGGATTTCACAATCATTGATAATACAAAATAAGTTCAGTTAAGAACAACAAAAAAAGAAAAGAAAGAAACTTAAATTCAGCTTATCAGTTCCAAATGTCAAGCAAAAGGTAAAGGCAAATGGTTGGTTTCACCATTTCACAAGACTAAGCCAAATTCTGGTATAGACCAAATCGTTGCTTTTATATTCTATTTTTATTTTGAAGATTTCACTGAAAAACAGAAAATTCAGGGATTGAAACAAAACAGAATTCTTCTTTATAAGCAGTATTATAAAGTTAAAATTGAAATACAATAAACAGCATACACTTAAGTGTACAATTTGATATATTTTTACGTAAGAATATGACCATGAAACCATCACCAAAATCAAGGAAAAGAACATACCTGTCTCAAAAGCCTCCTGTGACTCATTAATTCCTGCCTCCTGACACCTCCACCCTAAAAGCCCCCTCCCTGGTCCCCACACAACCACTAATCCTCCCTTTGTCACTGTACTTTACCTTGCATATCCTAGAATTTATATTAATTGAATCATAAAATGTGTACTTTTTTGTAGCCTAGGTTCTTTCACTCAGTATAATTATTTTGAGATTAAATTATGTTACAGTGTGTAACAGTAGTTCATTCTTTTGCATTGCTAAGAAGCAACTGTTGTGTGGAGATATAACTGTGGCTTTAACCAGTCACATGCTGATGGACACTTGGGTTATATTGGTTTTGATTATTACAATGAAGTTACTTGTAATAGACATTCATGGTCAATTCTTTGTAGGAATATATGCTTTCGTTTCTCTTGAATAAATACTTAGGAATGGGATTGTTGGATCATATGGTAGCTCTATGTATCATTGTCAAACTGTTTTACAAATATGTTGTATCATTTCACATTCCCACCAGCAATATATAAGAGAACTAATATTTATTTGAAAAATTCCATTTCTGGCAGCTATAAGACTGAGGATATGTTTTCTTGCTAAGCTTTCAGCAAGGAACGTCTCAGCTCTTAGAAAATGCCACTAGGTCTTTGTCACATGGCCCCCTTCATAAAGTCTCTTACAACACAGCATCCTACCTCCTGCAAGGCCAGCAGTAGAATCCTTTCCATGCTTTGAATCTTTGATGAAGTCTCTGCATGGTCCCTTTTAAGGGGTCACCTGATCAGTTCAGGTCTAACCAGGATAATTTCACTTATGTTAATTCAGAGTAACCTGATTTGAGACCTTAACTACATCTGTGATATCCCGTCACTGGTATCATATAATGCAGCCTAATCACAGGAGTGAAGTCAATCATATTCCTCACTGTCCCCCAGAAAATGGTAAATCACTGGAACTAGAAGTTAGTCCTTTGAGAAAATCACTATAATGGATAAAACTCCAGTCAGATTGTTCAGGAAATAGAAAACGGGATACAAAGTTACAAATATCAGAAATTAGAGAGATAGCATCATTACAGAGTTTATATTTAATATAGTACACATATAGTAAGGGAATATTATGAAAAATAGGTATAGCTTTTTTATTCAATCTGATAAACTCTGATTTGGTTTGTAGTATTTAGATCAATTATATTTAGCATGATTATTATGGTTAGGTTTAAATCAATCATCTTGTTATTTGTTTTCTATTTTTCTATCTGTCTTTTGTTTCCTTTTCCCATTTTTCTTGCCTTCTTTTGTATTATATTAATTAAATACATTTTATGATACCATTTATCTCCCATGTTTGGTTATTTCAGGAGTTGTTTTAGAGTTTATAGTATACATCTGTAACTTTTCATAGTTTATATACATGATATATTATACTATTTCACATTTAGCCTAAAAATCTTACACTAGCATTTTCTCCCCTAACTTTTGTTTTATTGTTGACACGTTTTAATTTTACATATTTTAGAAAACCTATGTCACACTGTTATTTTTGTTTAGATATTCAATTATCTTTATACAAATAAATAATGAAAAATAAATCTTGTCTATTTACCTATGTAATTGCTGACTTTGGTATGCTTTATTCATTTGTATAGATCCAATTTCTATTTAGTATCACTTGCTTTTTGCTTGAATGTTAAAGTTTCTTGTAATGTAGATTTGCCGGTAATTAATTTTTTTTTCAGCTTTTGCATATCTACAAAAGTATCTAGTCTTCATTTTTTGAAGGATACTGTTGCTAGGATTCTATGTTGACAGATTTTTATTTTGTCACTCTAAAGGTGGTGTCAAGCTGTCATCTTGGTTGCATTGATTCCTATGAGAAATCTGTTGTCAATTTTATCTTTGACTCTAAGATGTCCTTTTTCTCTTGCTGCTTTTAATTTTATTCTTTATCATTGTTTTTGAGTAATTTAATTATGATCTCAATTAATTTTCTTTGAGTTTCTTTTACTTAGGGTTTAGTTCCCCCCTCCCCAAAATTTATTGAGGAATAATTGACAAATAAAATTGTATGAAGTCCATAATGTGATGATTTGATATATGTGTCCATTGTGGAATGATTACCAAGGTCAAGATAATTAACACATTATCACCTCACTTAGTTAACTATTTTGTGTGTGTATGGTGGGAAGATCTGCTCTCAATAAATTTCAAGTATGCAACACCATATTATTAACTATAGACTCACCATGCAATACATAAACTCCTCAGAGTTTATTCAGCCTACAACCAATTTACATCTCCCAATTTCCCCCAACTGCTAGTCCCAGGGAACAACCATTCTGTAATCTGTTTGTATAAAATAAACTTTTGTTTTAGATTCCACATATCAGTGATACCATACAGTTTGGGGTAAATGATAAACTACAGTATTTTTCCTTCTCTTTATGGCTTATTTCACTTAGCATAATGCTCAACAGGTTAATTCATGTTATTGCCAATGACAAGATTTCTCTTTTTTTTAATGGCTGAATAATGTCCCATTGTGTGTATATACTGCATTTTCTTTTTCTTTATTTTTTTTTTCATTTTTTTGCCAGCATTAATTAAAAAAAAAATTCTCATTAATGGTTTGAGTCAAGAATGAGAGTACAATAATATAGAAAACCAAGATTTATTTGTTAAGCAATTACAAAGGCAAAAAATAAATTGTCATCTGAAGCACTTTGAGGACTTTACCCCAATTTCACTTGTTCTGTTACAGAAACTGGCCTAAGAGGCTGAAAATTAAGAGATATGACCTAAAGGCCATAACAGAAAAAACTGGTGAAACATGGTGAATGCAGCAAAAGCTAGTTAAAAGCATTTGCGTTAGTGGTAGTATGTGTGGCTGGGATGTTTCCAAAGAGGCTCCCAAGAGATGCCTGAATACATTAATCTGTGATCCAAATTAGTAAAAAGATCATTACCTCTGTGGAGAATTAGGTGAGGCCAGGATTTCTCTGAGATCTCTTTGTCTTTCTTTTTAAAGGATAGGGTATCCTTAGGCCCTAAAGGGGTGTATATTAGCTTCAGCCTCTCTCCCATCCAGTTTATATAAAACTTCACGTGCCTGTGCATTTTCACCACACAGCCCTGCTAGGTTATGGAACATACATACACTGAGGGCAGGAATTTTAGGCCTACTTGGAGGGTACCTAGACACAGAAAGTTTGGGGGTAAACGATAAACTACAAATGCCCTCTTGGTTATGTTAATTCACTGTTGTTAATAAAGGTCATAGTTTCTTCTGTTGGTGACAAGTTGTTGTCTCAGTGTAGTCTGTCTCAAGAAAGAGCTGGTTCAGGTAAATTTTGGAGAAGGAAAAATACTTTCATCAACACCCACTCCACAGTAGAAAAGGCACCAAGTTCTCTCCTACAGTTTTGAGCAGAATCCCAAAGCAGCGTAAAATCATTTTCAGTGAGCAACACCTACATCCTCAAACCGTCCACAACTTCTGGTATAAGTATCCACCTCCATGCCATCTTCATAATCTCTTACTGAATCTTCCTTCTGGACTCCAGTCATATATACTGGCTGCTCACAGACTGAGAAAGCATTCCTTTTCATCTCTCCACTGTGATCTGGCCTTCTACTGTTAAATGGGATAATCCTTCTTCATTGGTTTGAAATGTAGGAATGTTCCCTGCCCTTGTTCATGTGCTTACACATCATATTCTTCTCCATTGTAATTATACGTATCTTCATCCTCGGAATCTGGATGCAAAGCCTGGCATTCACACATTGCAGTGAACGTTGCCTCCAATGCTGATTTATCACTAGGCAGAAATCTAAATTCAGTGATTTCTTCACCATTATCATCACTGTCTTCCTCTTCCTTATCAGCATAGATTCTCTAGACACTTCTCCAATGACTCTTCTCCAAATTTGGCATTCACTATAATATACAAGTGCTCTCATGGATACACATACAGGTCCCTGGACACTGCATGAAAACTAAGGTGGGGTATTTCAGTGAAAATCCTAATCCAGAGCCATCTAACCACGACAGTTGGCTTTCTGTAATATAAAGAGTGCCAGTGCCAAGGCCCTGCCCATTTAGCACAGCCTCGGCATCTGGCTGCTGCTTCCAGACCCCTTCAGCCAATCCCAGCAGCAGGAAACTTTTAAGGAAGCTCACTGCAGCAGTGAGTGCCAAGACACAGGCCCAGAGGAAAGTGAAGAACAACAAACCCAGCTTGCAGTTCCTGCCGCAGAAGTGGCAATTACTCCTTACCCCGCTATACCACATTTTTTTAATTCACTCATAGTTTTCTTACTCATAGTTTTCTATCTTTTTGTCTTTTTGTTTTGGGTAGAGTACCCCCCTTTAGTATTTACTGTCATGCAGGACTTTGGTGGAGAATTCCCTCAGCTTCTATATGTCTGGAAAGGTCTTTGTTATTCCTTCATATCTAAAGGATAACTTTGCTGGATACATTATTCTTGGCTGGTAGTTTCTCTCTTTCAATAGTTTGAATGTTTGATTCCACTCCCTCCTACCTTGTAGAGTTTCTGCTGAAAAATCAGTTTATAATCTAACAGGTTTTCCTTTGTAGGTTACCATCTTCTTCTTCCTGGTTGCCATGAGAATTCTTTCTTTGTCACTAGCTTTTGACAGTTTTAATATAATGTGCCTTAGAGGCATTTTTGGATTGAGATAATTAGGTGTTCTGTTTGCTTCTTGGATGAGAACCTAGTTATTTCTATAGATTTTGTAAGTTCTCACTGAATATTTGTTTGAATAGTCTCTTTGTTCCCTTTTGCTTCTGGAATAACCATTAATCTTATATTGCTCTTTCTGATGGTGTCAAATAGTCCTTGTAGAGTTATTTTATTTGCTTTTTACTCTCAATTCTCTCTCTTCTCCCCTCTACATTCTTTCCAGGTTGCTGTCTTTGATATAACTATTTCTTGCCTCCACCTGGTCTGCTCTATTTCCTAAGCTCGCTATTTCACTTTTCATCTCTTTTATTGAGTACTTTAGCTCCAGAATTTCTATTTGGTTCTTTTTTAAAGTTTCAATCTCTTTGGCATAGTATTACTTTTGTTTGTTGATTTTATTTCTGAGTTCATTAAACTGCCTATCTGACTTTTCTTGCATCTTGTTGAGTTTTTTCAGAACTGCAACCTAGACTTCTCTGTCATTTAAGACACATATTTCTATGACTTTAAATTTATTTTCTGGACAGTTTTCATTTTCTCTCTGAGCTGCCTTGTTACCTTAGTTGTCCATGGTATTTCATGGATTATTTCTCTGCCTAGGCATTTATGGGAGTAAACTCTATAAGCAGGTTAATAAAAAGAGGTCTTTCTTATGTTTTCCAGTGGGTGATGCTGGAGCACACGTATTTTATTTTTTCTTGCATTACTCTCAGATCTCTGCTGGGCAGTGGGAAATGCCTTGTATTCCCTGGGGAGGTGGACCTCTTCTCTGTGACCAGGCCCCCCTCTGTCTCAGGATACCACCCCCATGGGAGAATATGATAGGTGATGGGGTTCTGAGCCCCTGAAATCCCAGTGCTGCCCCTTCAGCTTGATGCAGTGCTGTGTCCCAGGTGCCCCTGCTGGGATAAACCATGAAAAGTTAGGGTGGGGTGGACTGGGAGAGCTCCTGGTGTGTTTGTGGCTTTGTTCTCCTGCCAATAATGGCAACTGCCAAACCTCAGCTGCCTCACCTCTGTATCTCCACCCTCATCACTGGGATTAGCCATACTGTGAGTCTGCCACTCAGGTACTGTCTCTCTAGTTCTCATGGCTGTAGATATTCTGCTTTATAACCCAATACTTACCACTACAGCTTCTTCTGGGGCCTCATGCTAGCTCTGGGAAAGTGTGGGGAGGTGAGCTCTGGGAGGGTGGGGGGAGGCAGCCTGGCTCAATGGCTTTGTTTTCTGCCTGGCAATGGTGGCTGCTAGAACACAGCTGTCATACTTCTGTATTTGGTCTCTGCCTTAATCGCTGGGTTCAACCATATTATATGTGATTACTCAGCAGGATTGTTTGGGACCACAGAGAGGTGCACCTGTGGCCTGGATCTTCCCCTCTCTGGAGACCTGCTATGAGCTCTGAACTGCCTCTGTGGTACCTGTCTCTGCTCTTTTCCCCTTCCTCCTCCCCTGTTTGCCCCTATTCTCCCATCTTCAGATGTTTTGATGGATGGTTCTCTAAGACATGTTTGTGTGTTAAGCAGAGAATCAATTATTGAATTATTGCTGTTCAACTTGTAACTTCAAGGGCAGAGATCAGGGGGACCTCTCATGCCACCATGCTTCTGATGTCACTCTCCATTCATTTGTTGACAGATACTTAAGTTGTTTTGTGAATAATGCTGCAATTAACATGGGAGAGTAGATATCTCTTGGAGATACTGATTTCATTTCTTTTAGATGTATACCCCAAAGTGGGATTGCTGGATCTAATGGTATTTTTACTTTTAATTTTTTTTAAGAACGTCCATATTGTTTTCCATACTTGGGGTTTATTGCTATTCTTGGGTATATGAGTTTATAGTTTTATCAAATTTGGAAATTTTTCAACCATTAATTTTTTAAATAATTTTCTGCCCTACTTCCTGCTCTTCAGGAATTCCAATCACATGTATATTTGAACCTGTCCCTCTGATCCTGTGTTTATTTATTTAAATTATCTTTCTCTGTGTACTTGTTTGGGTAGTTTCTATTACTAATCTTTTCTGAAAAGTTTAATCTAACCTTAATCTCCTCTAGTACAATTTTTCAGGTCAGAAATTTAGATTTTTTATAAAAAAATATCTTCCATTTCCCTACTTAATTTTCTTTTTATTAACATAGAATATAAGTATAACTGTTTAATATCTCTGTATTAATTACAATCTCTGTCACTTCTGAGTCAATTTTGATCAATTGATTGTTCTTCTCATGTTTCACACTTTCCTACCTTTTACATGTCTGGTAATTTTTTATTGCCAGTGATTGTGATTTGATCTTATGGGGTTAGACATTTTTATAATCCTATAAATGCACTTGTGCTTTGTTATGGGACACAGTTATTTTACTTGGAAACAGTTTGGTCCTTTCAGGTTTCTGTTTTTTAAATTTTTGTAGGTGGAACCAGAGGTATGCTTCATCCAGAACTAAATTACTCACCCTACAAAGGCAAGGCTCTTTTGTGTACTCTACCCAGCGCCCCATAAGTTTTGAGGCTTTTCAATGTGGTTAGTGGAACCAACCCTGCTAGCTCTTTGAAGGACTCTTTCCTCAGCCTTGGGAAGTTCCCTCACATGTATGCATGCCCTGATCAGTATTCTGTTGAATACTCAAGTGAGACCCTTCACGGGTTTCCAGAGTTATTTATCTGCTCCGTTCTCTTCTCTCTAGTACTCTGTCTAGGAACTCTAGGTGCCTTGGTTTCCATGGACTTTTAACTTGGTCTCATCCACTCAAGGCCTCCACAGCATTGAGCCTGGGATACCCCTTCTTGCCGAACAGTTGGAAACTCAATCACATCCATAAACTGAGTTAATTGCAATGATTGCCTTGTTTGTTTTCTCTCTCCCAGAGATCACTACCTTTTGTCTGATGCCCAGTGTCTTGCAAATCACTTTTTCATACATTTTGTTAATTTAATGGTTGTTTTATGCAGGAGAGAAAATTCAGTCCTTGTTATTGAATCTTGGCCAGAAGTGCAATTCCCTAGATTTATTAGTATTATTATTTTTAATGACATTAGTGTCCTAATAAGAACAAGCAAGGCAAAATAAACCATCATCAACCATTTCTCAAATAAGAAAAGTAGTACAATTTTTTTCTTTTTAATAAATCTTATGTTCCCAGTGTCATATATATTCTATATACTCTAAATTCCTTTGGAAATCTCTGGGGAAAGTAATAATTGGGAAAATACAATTCAATTAGTTTTGAATCCTGGCCACCACTGTTTTCCTACCATCAAAACCCATCTCGCAAACTTTACATTAATCTATTGCCTGGAGGCCAAAGGACACCTGATAGCTCTTGACCCAGGAAAAAAAACAAAAGAGAACAAAACAAAAAACAGTTTTCTTTTATTTTATTTTCTATTTTAGAACATAAAAATATGATCTCTTCAATGAATTTTAATAATTAAATGATTTCAGCTATATTACTATGTTTCATTTCACCTTACTCTAAATATTTTTATTTCACTTACAAAATAAATTTTTATTATTTTTTTGGTTAAAACCAAAGATTTAACATTAAACCTTAATGCTAAAGGTTTAGCATTAAATATAACATTTTTGGTTTAAGATTTGGAATCCTTTCACCAAAGGAAAATTTTACTTATTGGACAAATCCTAGCTAGTGTGCATAGGAATATTCTAATTAATTAGAATTGAATTTGCAAAAATAATAAATAATAATAATAATAATAATAATGCTAGAAGAATACATAACGAGAAAGAATAAGAAGGGAATGATGAAGCAATTTTATGAATCTCTTGGTTGCTTCATATCTTAAGGTAAATAAATTGCTTATTAGTATTATTTTAGCCATAGTAAGCAAAATGCTCACCATAAAGAAGACATTTCCTAGGAAACCAGAGAATACTGTCAATGTTGAAATGACTATCAATGTTGTTTTGTAGCTGTTAATAAAAATAATGTTTTGGATATATAGTCAGATGTATACATAACTTAAACATTATGTATTAGAACATCTGTGCATATATGGTATGTGACCACTGCAAAGATTACACAGAACATACCCTACTCCTTAGTATACACACGTGATTTATGTTTAGCTCATGCAGATTTTCCATTTACTTCAAATATTAAAAATCTAGGTAGGATTTTGCATAATGAAATGTTAAGCAAGGATAAGTTATGACTTATAAGCTTTAATTTAATGCACTTAAATGAAGTTTACTTTAAAATGTTATGCATCTTGAGCTACATTTTAGCTGCATTCCATCAGGAAAAACAATAACAACAAATGAATAAAGCTAAACAAGGGACAGGAAAAAAGTCCAACCCAAGAGAACTGAGCTCAGATGTCAAAGCCTATTAGGGAGATCAAAAGTAGAACTGGGACAAACCTGTATCAGAATAAAATCACATGGAAACAGACCAAGTTCAAAGCAGAGTGTACCAGAAGGCAGAAGAGAGCAAGAAGCTTAGCGTAGGCAGTTTAGCTTAAAGAAGGCATAGGCTTGCTCATGCTCCTGTGACAGATGCTCCAAGGTGCTCACTGCCCTGCCTTCTACTGATCTTAACTACAGATGTAAAACTAGCAAATCCAGAGTCAGAAACTAGAGTAAAAGCTACCACTATTCAGTGCTTGTTACATATTTTATCTCATCAATCCTCACAACCACACCTTGAGGTAAGTGTCATTATCCCCATTTTATAGATGAGAAAACTGAGTCTGAAAGTGACTAATTGACTCATCTGGTTTACCCAGATGAAAGTAGCAAGCTAGAATTCAATCCTGGGCCTGCTTACTTTCAAACTTTCTTTTATGCTCATATACAGAGCAATGCCAAGAAAGGTACTGTCAGGCATTTTAAATTTTCTATGATTGGTAGTGATTGAAAGTGATATGCATCAGGGTGATCCAGAAAAACAGGATGAAGGAATTGGCTCCCATGATTTTGAGGGCTTGCAAAACTGAGATTTGTAGGGCAGGGTAGTAGTCTGGAAACTCAGGCAAGAGTTAATGTTGCGGTATTGAGGCAATTGAAGCAGGATTTCTTCATCCCCAGGAAACCTCAGTTTTTGCTCTCAAGGCTTTCAACTGATTGGATGAGGTCCACCCAAATTATCCAAAGTCAACTTCTTTACTTAAAGTCACCTGATTGTAGATGTTAGCCACAGGGACAAAATTCCTTCATAGCAACACCTACATTAGTGTTTGATTAAAACGCTGGGTTAAAACTATAGCCAGCCAAATTGACATACAAATCTAACTATCACTCTGATACAGAACACTATTTCTCAAAGTGCATGTTAAGACTTTCTTAGCAGTATAAAGGGACGCTTTTTAGGGGTCTGTGAATCACCAAGTCAAAGAACTGATGGGTATTGATGACAACTTTTTTATTTGTTTTTTATAAAATCTCTTTGCAGATAGGGCTGATGTCTTTTACTTTGCCTTCTTGCATTGTGTTTCTCCCACAAACATCTGACTTTCATTCTCTTTTTAGACCAGGTCTGATATCCTCATAAACAGCCATCTACTAGCTTACTCTAGAGTGATACAATAAGATTTTCCTGACAGTCTGTAAAGGAAAATTAAGAGGATATGTCATAACATCCTCTCTCCATGATATAAAATGCTCTTGTTGAATTTTTACTATATTAGCACTTGTTAATATTCCTCTAATTATAGTTAGATTATTTGTACAAGTCAATGTTGTTTGAGAGAGAGAGATATCTTTATAACATTGAAATTTAGTCTTCAATGAAAATCTCATGTGTGTAGTGTAATATTCCATCTCCTCTATGGGAGAGATAAGAAGTTTACAAGCCCCATTTCTTGACAGTATGAATTTTTCTATATTGATTTTCTGGTGCTCTTTTTGAAGTGTTAATTGGCCAAACACTAATATTACTGACATAATTGCTAAATGCCTGGAAATAAAGAGTCTGCAGAAAATATTTGTTTTAATTTCCTTCCCAAGTTTCTCTTTGTACATTTTTAACCTATTACTCACACTTATGAAAAGAGCATTAACTCCATTGATGAAATAAACATTACTGATATCACTGCTTCATTATGTGTCTTCAGACAATTGATTCAGACTTAGTAAACAACATTTCGAGCCTCATAAGAATAAGGCAATAGCCAAGGTACACTTGGAAAATTCTCAACTTAAAAGCAGAAATAAATTGGTCTTATCATCACTTGGAATTGATAGATAAGAATAAGGTTATTTACTCTAGTATCATGTTAAATAGTTCTCTCACTGACCTTGGTTTAGATGTTTTCCAAATATGTGCCCTGGAGCCCATTCTCTTTATTCATGCTTTTTAGTCAGACTGTTGAAACAGTTAGGCTTTCCTTCTAAATGTCATTCTCCATTGTTTAACTTTTTACTTTTTTTGTTTGTTTGTTTCTTTTCAGCATTTCACTTTACCAGTGGTCTTCCATTGTGTGTTGGTCCCAATATCCTGCACATCCTTGGAGGATCCAATGAGGTAAGGCAATTAGAAGTTGTCTCTGGCATAGCCTTTTAAAAAATTGTGATATTGTGATGGAATCATTTCAAAATTAATGATTGCAGTTTGTTTATTACATCTTATAGACCTAAACTGGAATTATTCTTTTTTAATGATGTCGTCACATTTTTATTGGGGGGAGGGATGGAATAAAGAGGAAAGAAATCATCTAATGTGAATATAATTTTGCAGAGGATATTTATCTGTGAAAGAACAAGGGAATGTATATTTGCAGCATACCTACTTTGTGCCAGGCACTCTATTCATTTTCATCGCTTTCTTACAATACTCCTAGTTGGTATGACAAGTCCATAATCCCTTATATGAAATCCCTTGGGCTGAATGTATCTCAGAATTCAGAAATCTTCCAGGTTTAGGGTCTGAGGTATGTCCCTGCAATCAACAGTGTTAATACTTCCTCGGTGAAAAGTATGCATACCTACACAGGATGAAACAAGTAAAAGTTATATGTAATCTCATGTCAGTTCTGGGCAGGTTTGCAGACAATGGGTTCAGATCAGGCCAGGTTTTGCTGCCAAATTAAAAAATTTTTTTTTTTCCATTGGTTTTGTGTTTGGTTTTCACAATTGTGAAAAAGGAATAGTGGGAACCTGTATTAACCCAATGTAAGGAGTAGAAACTTGACATCTAAAATGGTTAATACAAGTCAGGGATACAGAATTTAAACCCAGACCTGTGTTGATCCAGAGACCTTTTTTTTTTGTTGTTGTTGTTGCTGTCATTGAAACCAAATTAAGGACTCATACATATATGTTCTTTAAGAATAATTAGAGAATTGAGTTTACCAAGGGACACTAAAAATAAAAGCTTTCAAAGATTATGCAATACTGAATCAGTATTTTAAATACTTTTGAACAGTTTTCTATTGAAATCATCAATCACAAAACCATGGTGAAGGTTATTTTTCTATGTTTCCATATTTTAGAATTTAAGTTATATTCGGTAAAAAGAAAGCTCATATACTTTCCTTAACTTATCGAATTTCAAATTAACTCAAGTTGTTACCAAGAGGTTGCTTTGACACTGAAAGTTTGATGCCAGATTAGATTTGAAGGGTCCTTGAAGCTATTATTTCATGGCAATCCACACAGGGTGTTCATTAATTATGGTTTGTGTTCATATCTATTCCCATCCCACAAAGGCCTCACTTTCTCTAGCTTACAAAAGGGTGTAGGCTATTCATAGGTATTAACTGAATACCCTTGGCATGATGACAGTGCAGTGTTGCGTGGGCAAGAAAAGCTGTCAAAAATACTGCAAATACTCAGATGCTACTTAGCCAGAACTTTGACTAGAGTTTGTAGAAAAACATGATGTTATCCTGAAAACCAGACGCTGCGTGCTAAAACTTTTGGACCAAGTAATCCTTTTTTGGAAGGCCAAATATAGTCCCCGTGTGTTGCAATCAGCCAAAATTTTCTACATTTACCACATTACCCTTAGGTGAACTTCCCAAGATTATACCACAAACAAAGAAATATAGAGTAATTCTAGTGGAATGCTTTAAACTAGAAATAAGTGGCATATTATGACTGTTTTCAATGAAAGCTTAGGTGTAATTCATGCCATAAATTCTTAAAAATCCCTAAAATTTTTACTCCTTTGCTGCCATCCTCAGTTAAAGATAAGTCACATTATAGAATAATTCTTTGTAACAAAATTTTACACTATAGTCAAATTAATTGAAGATGTGGTAAGAAAGTTTTTATTGCATCCATAAATTTGATATAATAACTATAAGAGCAATTTTTAATTGACCATATGTAGGTCTTCACTAACAAATTCTGGTCACTGAAAAATAAAGCTGTGAACAATGCAACATTGTGAGCAATATTCAGAAAGGCAGAGTTGTTATACATTTGAAAAGATGTCAAGTATATCGTGCCTATTTTCCTTTTTTAAAAATAGAAAGTTACATTAGAAACTATGCCAAGTTAACCTAAAACTGAATTTATCTAAGTGAGATGACTATTAAATAAAAAAAGTAAAGCAGAAAATAATTTAGATTCTACTTTTGATCTTTTTGAGTCATTTATAATATAGTTACCGTGTTGACTTAAAATTATAACACCTTGGTATACTAAGCGTGAAAAATCCCACAATGGGTTTGAAATGAAAATAAATAATTCTATACTTATATTGATGAGTGAAGCTTCTAAAATGATATCTTTCCTGGGATTCAGTGGACATTTTTTTTTTTTAATGTCTGGCAAATTACTTTAGTCACAAATCATTGGAAGCATTCTCTACATAAATGGTGTAATGGTAGCCATACTACTCTGAACAAACTTTCCCTTCGACTCCTCTTCTAATAACTGGAACAACTTTTATCTCTAGTGTTTTTAATCAATGCCTAATATTCTCCAAAAAGTTGTTCAGTATCTCTAATATAATGTATTCATGATCATTTATGGATACGTATATAAATACATGTAATCTATTTAGAAACTTTTCTTATTAAGTAATAATAATTCAGTTTATAATATCACAAAATTGGTATTCGTTGGGAAACTTTCATTGGTTTTAGATATGTATGCCCTTCACACTGCTCATATTTATAGCTGATTAGAAAATACATAATTATACCATCCATTATGATACTCATTCCAGCATAGGAAATAAAATATACCCAGAAAAGACATCAAAACACAGAAAATGAAATTGGAAAATAACTTTTTTTCTGGTTAAAGATAAAAATAAAGAGAACTGAGTCATATAAAAATACACTAATCATATTACCATTTCATTTCCTTTCAATTTAATAATGACATACAACAATTGACCAGCCAAAGCCAAGAAAAGGGAGATGAGATGACATAGAGTAAAATATTTTCAAAGTTGATTGAGATGAAGATTTTTCATTGCCCTTTATTTAATTGTATCTTTAAATACAAGAACAAATTAGAAAGATAAGAGAATAGATGGGAAACCATATGACATGTAGAAAGGAGGAGGCGTTAGCTCCTTATTAATACCATTCCAGTGGTTTGTGACATGTTTACACATATTCTTCCAAGTAATAAAAAATCATAATATGGCTTTGCCCTCTATTTTTGTCCTGATTCATGATTTATTTAAACAGTAATATTAAAACCTCAAATATTGAAGATCCAAGGACTAGATTGTAGAGCAGATAAGCACCATAAATTAGCAATATATTTGGAATAATAAACAGAATAATTGTCCATTAGTCAGGGGTCTCCAAGAGAAACAGAACCAGTAGCATATACAGAGAAAGCTATGTATAACATATCATAGGAATTGGCTAATGTGGTTATGGGAGCTGAGAAGTTGCTCTCTGCAACTGGAGAGCCAGGGAGCCATCCTGAGTTTGAAGACCCAAGAACCAGGAGCTCCTGTGAACAAAGGCATTAGAAAATGAACTTTCCGGATCAAGAAGAGAGCAAATGTTCCCTTCCTTTGCCTTTTGTTTTGTTGGAGTCCTCAGTGGATTGAATGATGTTCACACACATTGGTGAGGACAGATCTTTACTCAGTCTACTGATTCAAATGCTAATATCTTCTGGAAACACTCACAGATTCACTCAGAAGTAATGTGTTAGCAGCTGTCTGGGCATCTCTTAGCTGAGTCAAGTTGGCATATAAAATTAATCATCAAAAGTTGTAAGAAAAATTTGTTGGAAACTTCTCTACTTAAAAGACTTGTTAATTACTGTAGAGAGGATAGAGGAATTCCAGCACACAGTTTGGGTATTTCTGTTGGCAAGTTAAGAGGGAGCCAGTATCTAGTCCTTGAACTTGCAAGGTGAGACCTTGATTACCTCAGTTACTTTGGTTCAACAGGAGGTGGTGATTAAGCACTAGAAGGCCTATTTACACTCTTCAAACAATCTTACTCAAAAGAAACAGAAGATATAGAGTCCAGAAGGTCAATTTATTAATTTTCCAGGAGAAATTTATAAAGGGAATAGCTCCGCTTGACCACGTCCATATCAGAATATCTTGTCCTTAATCAATGATTCTCTATAGCCCTAAATTAGTTTATTCAATTTCAGTGTTATCATCAACTTACTTAGCATTGAGCAACACATTTTAATTCTTTATCAATGGTTGAAAACCTTGAAAGGAAGGAAACCTTTTTGTTCATAGGATTCACCAACTCAAATTACTCTTTCAGGCTTCATTGACTCCATTGCTTGGGGCATATACTTGTTGAGTAAGATGTCTGACACAATTATCTATGTTTAATTTAAATGATTTCTACCTTGGGTCTTCTTCTGCAGTTTAATTCAAATAAATTAAATACATGTTTGTTGCAATTCCATTGTGCATAGGCAACTGAATATAATCTGATGTGTCATTCTCAAACAGCAATGAGCTTTGAATCAGAAGCATTGCATGTCTAGGGTGTTTTTGCCACTAAGTGTCTGTCATATGTGGAACAAATTTCTCATTTTTAAAATCTGTTTCTTCAGCTAAGCACTGGAGGGTTATATATGACATATCTTACAGATTTGTTTTGAGGATCAAGTCATACTTGTATGAGAAAATTGTATACAAATGCTTTTTAAAATATAATTTCTGTGTCCCTGAAAAATACTATAATAAAAGACACAGGAACAGCTTGATCTAAGCACCTATCTAAGGGACTCTGGCCATTTTCCCATATCAACTTTTTCTGAATGCCTGGTGCCCCTTCTGGAAATGGTAACAGGAAATAAAGATCTGCTAATCAAACCATATGCAGCCAACTGCGCTCCTCAAAGGGAAATCACTTCACCAAAACATGAGACCAAGGAATTAGAGCTCCCTTCCTAATAGTAAAATATGGAGAATGGAAAAATTAGGAAACTATTTCAATTTTCTTGATGATAAATTATGAGTACTGTGTTAGTTTGCTAGTGCTGCCATAACAAAATACCACAGATTGGGTGGGGTGGCTTAAACACAGAAATGTATTTTCTCATAGTTCTGTAGCCTGGAAATCCAAATTCAAGGTGATAGCAGTTTGTTTCTCTTGAGGCCTCTCTCCTCGGCTTGCAGATGGCCGTCTTCTCACTGTGTCCTCACATAATCTTTTCTCTGTGCGTGCGCATCCTGGTGTCTCTTCCTCTTGGGTTAGACCAATATTGTCTTGTGATCTCAGTTTAATTTAATTACCTCCTTATAGGTCCTGCCTTCAGATACAGTCACATTGGGAATTAAAGTTTCAACATGCGAATTTTGTGGGGACACAATTCAGTTCATAACAAGGACCTATTCAAATGTAGTGGCAATGGGAATAAAAAGGACACATTTTGAGATATTATTGAGATAGAAATAATAGCATTATTTGATCAACTACATGTAGGAATGACAAAGGAGTTAAGGCTTCCCTGGACATTTGGTATATGCTACACATTTTGCTATGTGCTGGAAACACAGGAACTTAAAAGACACAGCCCCTGCATTCAATGAACAGAGGCTAATTCTGAAGAAGCAAAATGAAATCTTATATTGTGGAACTACCTAAGTTACTTCTCTTCATACCTAAGTTTCAAAACTATACAAATTCAAAGATTTATCTGTGCGAGAATATAAGCATTGGAATTTGTCAGACTTGATTTTGAATCATTGATTTGTATTTCACCAGCTTTGTAATCCTGAAGCAATGAATATTTCTGAACCTCAGTTTCTTCATCTGTAGCACATGACTAATAATATCTATGTTGCAAGGCTGATATAAAAATAAAATGAAATGAATGTACATAAGGTGTATAGCACATTGACAAGTCTGCAATAGACATTCAATAAATATTGCTAATACAGGAATTTACTAAATAAAAATCACTTTTTGCATCTGATTAGAGAGAGAAGATAGACAGGAAGTGGGAGTATGACAGAGGAGAGTAAAAGCTCTAAGAAAGCTGAAAAGGAAATCAAAAGAAGCTTTGCTTTTTTTATAATTATGATTAGAATAAGTCCTTTCCATCTCCTCAGATTTATTTGTGGCCCAGACTCTGCAACAGTGATTTAATGCTGTGGTTCCTAGCATTTTTTGGTATGAAGAGTCTTCATATATATATATATATAATATATGTGTGTGTGTGTGTATATATATATATATATATATATATATATATATATATATATATATATTCCAGACAGTATGGTACATAGTAGTTTTATCTTTAGTAATCATTGCTTAAGAAATACATAATGATACAAATTTATGTTAAATCTGACAAAATTTAAAAATAAATTTGTTTTTTAATTATTGCATTGAAAAGTACTCATAAAGATATTATTCTGATATGTATTCAATTTACAGATATATATGTGTGGATATCAACCTGTCTGAAATACGTCTATAGAAATCTGAAGGCCCATGGCCCATAAATTTAGATCCACTGGTCATTTGTAGATCATACATGTAGAAATCAGCAAATTTCTGCTCCTAATTTAGTTAACTTGATTAAGTAATTTATTTAATCTCTTAGAGCCTCCATTGAAATATCATTGATATTACCTACTGCACATTTATCATTAAGCAATTATGAATTGCAAATGAAATTAAGCATGAAAAAGTTCACAATGAAAGGTCTGGTTGTCTTTCGTTACCATATTGGGAGAAATAGAAGCTGTGAAAAGAGAAAGCATATGAAAATGTGAAATTGTAATAGTAGCAATGGTCATAGTAGTAATCTTCCAGGGAGGTCACCAAGTCATTTTTCTATACTCCAGTTCTCTCTAGGATCTACAACCTGAATACCATAGTGATAACTCCAAAATTGTATGTTCTTTGGCTGGCAAAATTCTTCAATTAGTGAGAAATTTGTATCATACTACATGACTATTTTACTAGAAGAAAACACATAATAATATTGTTTAAATTAAGTTTGATATAGGCTTTTTCTATGTTCCTATAGAAAAATAACCCATAAATGTTTTCTGGAAGAAGATTATCTGATCAACATGGGGCATTGCCAATACTGCTCTTTTGGTAGTATTAGGGAAAAAAAAATCAGTGACAACAAATGATAGAAAGGCATGGATGACAGAAACAAATTTAGAATGACTTGGTAAATATATTTGAAGTGGGAGTTCCACTTGCATATACACACAAACTAATGATCAGAAAGTAGATCATATCTTTTCAAGGAGTCAAAGATTATAGCGGAGAGAGATTCAGGAGATTTAGAGTTTGATGAAAAGCCATAGAAAAATAAACAAGCCTTGTCACTTGTTTATTATTATATATTCTATCCTAAGCAAAATAATTTATATTTTGAATAACAGTATTCTCCAAGGGGAAGCAAAAAGTCAATGTTCAGTAAGTCATAGCCTGGCAAAACTTTCCAGTAATGAAGACTATTTTTCAAACGCTAGTGCCTTTCAAATGAAAGGATCTAATGCAGCCACAGAAGCTTCAAAATTGTCTACAAAAAGAGCCATAAGATTAAAAGGCTATAAACTATTAGACACCTTATAATGTAATAGAATGAAGAAGAGACAGCCGGGCTAATTCCAGGAGAGATAAAACCAGAGAAGGAATCCACCAGGAGAACAAAACTGGACAAAAGGGGTGAGGGGGAGGCAATAGTAAAACTGCAGGGAAAGGGGAAAGGAAAGAAGACTACATACATGTGAAAAGCTCAGTATTTTTCCTTGTTCTGTCCAAAGCCCAAGTTGACACATTCAAGTAAATTTTACATCTGATTTGCCTTCTTTTCAGCTTGGTATTATGTTTTGCTTACGTGTTACCAAACTTTATCTTTTCAGTCAATCTAGAGAGTTTTATTTTCTAAAGATTTCCTCAGAGACACATTTCCAGACAGCCTGTTTCTCATTAGCTGGAATAAACAGGAGTGTGTTTACAGCACAGCACCACAACACCAGACTTAAAAGAATTACCCTTTCCAGTGAAGCTGGTCAGGGGATTAGCAAGCAGTGCTGGAACTTAAACTAGTGAATTTCCATGCTCAGCTGTGACATGACAGAATGTCGGTTCATTAAGATAATCTTTAAAGAGCAAATTGCATAACTCTTTGTGACAGAAACATGGAGTTTTGTTCTGAACACAATTTTAAGCAGCTCTAACATATGAAAATCCATTCATGAGAAACATAATATGTAGTGATTGTGAAATGCTTAATTTTCCTCAGCAAATGTTGACTACCTACTGTGGACAATAGAGAATACAAAGATGTCTAAGACATTCTTAAATAGTTTATAGTCTAGTGATTAATCCAACTTGTTGTATAAATAAAACGCTTAGAAATTGCTCTTCATACTATGGGAGTGCCTAGAAAATGAAGTCAATTACAAACTGAAAAAGTTATAATTAAGTCAATTCCAAATAATAGGAACTTATCAGTGAAAGTCAATAATAATATTCTTAAAGGAAGTAATTGAGAATGTTTATAAATATGTTGATGAAAGAGAACATTTGCACATACTTTTACTATTGTAAAATACTCCTCATATGTCTTGGTCAGCAAAATAGATAATCAAAAGCAAGGGGAAATCCACTCACATTTATACAGTCACATTGTATTATCTTACCTATCTTCCTTTCATGGAGGAAATTTCACAATCATGATGGTCCCAGGTTACCAAGACAATAAGTGCAGCAAGACTGAGAAATTCAGACAAAACACAATGTAGATAATTTACATGTAAATAATTGGGAGTGTGGTATTTAATGAGGAGCCAGTAGAATATAATTTAGAATAGCATATTATAGCTCTTCCTCTCTCTGGGTTTACATATAACTGTTTACTGCAATATTCCTATAACCAAAGTGGTAAGTATAGAATATTAGAAATAAGTATGCAATGCAGTTCCTTGAAATAAAAACATATACAAATAATTTTAAAAAGAATTTTCTTTTATTACTATGTTTAATGTTAAGTGAAAATCTGGTACTCAGATGTTTTCAGCAATATTCTGGGATACCTCTGCTTCAGGTATTAAAAGATAATATTGAACTAGTTCCAAAAGAGAATATTTAATCTAAAAATATTATTTATTTCCCCAACAGCTAATTAATTGCTTAAGGCTACATATTCATATGACATTTAACTTTGTTATTCTTATTACCACAGTATAAATTGAATTTTTAATCAAACAGCTATTTCAGTCTTTGTAAGATAATTTAAAAAGGAATTTACATTTATATTACTTTTTTCTTGTTAACAAAAAGTAAGTCCAAGTTAAAATTTTATAAAATATAAACTGTTTCTTGATGTCTCAATAAATTTCATCGTGGAATGCAAAATGCACATGCTTTTTCAGAGGATGACAGGTGAGGTAAAAGAAACCACTGTGGCTGTTTGGTGTAAACAGGAAAGTTCACATCTGTGGTGACTAGAATATTACACTCATTTTTATAATCATTACTTTTTCTAACTATTGAGAAAAATATATTATGAATCTACACTATTAATAGAATTCCACTTCAAATAGTGACAATTGTGTCTCACTATAGAAAAAAATATCTGCAGAATATTGTGGCATGTGAGAAGGTGGAAAGAGAATAGAGAACTAAAATGAGAACGGAAAGGCAAACAGAGTAATTTGTTCCATTAGAGCAGAGCTAACCCAGAGTCAGCTCAGCGAACATGAGATCTGATCATCTGGAAGTCACCCAGGATAAACCACTCCGAGCACGGCAGTGAATACTGCAGGACGGTATCTATTGGCTAAAGCTCAAGTGACCATCAATTTGGAATGCAGCTTTTGAGCATAGCCACTAGAGGATGACAAGGTCCCACCGGACGCTGCAAAAAGGAAGGTGTTTGGGAGAAGGCACAGGCACACAACGCGTTTGTCAGGTAGAGTGCTTTCGTTCAAAGATGGGGAAAAAAAAAAAATCTTCACTAAAAGAGAGAAACCTTGAGGAAGTTGAGGTACATAAATAGCTAGTCTGGCAACTATCACAAAGAACAGCTTACATGGATCCAAATTTAGTAGTTCATTATTTCCTCTGCACTTCATCAACAATAAGGTCATTATTTTACAGTAATTTACTCAGGATTGTTCAGATTTACTTCATCTTCACAATATACCTTTGCTTTGATTCAAAGCAAAACACAAAATTCTCACTTGCTTGAATTTTAGCAGAATCATGTTTGGAAAAGCTGTTTGTTTCTCAAAAGTTATTAGTAGAAAAATGTAAAGTATTCAGAGGAAGCTGTGGGGTCTTTGGACAGAGAAAGATGGACCGCCTGAAGCTAAGGTCTTCTAAGCGGAATAGTTTTAAAAAAAATAGATATAAAATTCGCATAACTTAAATTCACCATTTTAAAGTGCACCATTTCAGTGGTGTACAGCGTATTCAAAATGTTGTGCAACCATCACCACTATCTGATTCCAGGTCATTTCTATCATCCCCAAAAGAAACCACGTGTGTACCCATTCAGCCATCCTTCCCTGTTTCTTCCTTCTCTTGGTCCCTGGCAACTACTTTTTGTCTCTGTCGACTTGCCTATTCTCTGGATTTCCCTATCTGTGGATGTGCTTATTCTGGATGTTTCACATAAACAAACTCTAACAATATGCTACCTTTCCACACTAGACATGTAGAAAGTGTCTAGTTTTCACTTACCACGTAAAAGTTTTCAAGGTCCATCCATGTTTGTAGCATGTATCAGTAATTTGTTCCTCTTTCTGGCTAAATATGTCCCATATCATAGATAAACTACACATTTTTTTATTCATTCACCAGTTAATGAACATTTGGGTTGGTTCTACCTTTTGGCTGTTGTGAATAGTGTTGCTATAAATATTCATATTCAAGTATTTGCTTGAATACTTGTTTTTAATTCTCTTGAGTATATACATAGGAATGAAGTTGCTGGGTTACATAGTAACTGTCTGTTTAACTGTTTGAGGAACTGCCAAACTATTCCCCACAGTGGAGACAGCATTTTACGTTCCCACCAGCAATGTATGAGGGTTTCAATTTATCCACATCTTCACCAAGTTATTATTTTCTGGGTTTTTTTTTTATTTCGCCCATCCTGTTGGGTGTGAAATGGTAGCTCATTGTGGTTTTGAGTTGCACTTCCCAAATAACTAATGCTGTAGAACATTTTTTCATGTGATATTAGTCATTTGTAAAACTTCCTAGGAGACTATCTATTCAAGTTCTTAGCTCATTTTATAATTGGGTTGTTGTCTTTTTGTTATTGAGTTGTAAGAGTTTTTTATGTATTCTGTATACTAAATCCTTAGAAGGTATATAATTTGCAAATATTTTCTCCCATTATAAGGGTAGTCACTTCACTTTCTTCATACTGTCCTTTAATTTAATGAAGTTGGATTTATTTACTTTTTCTCTTATCACATGTGCTTTTGGAGTTCTTTATGTAACCAATGCATAGTCTAGCGCTAGAAAGATTTGCAGCTATGTTTCCTTGTATGAACTTCAAGGTTTTAGCTAATCCATTTAGACCTTTGATCCATTTTGTGTTAACTTTTGTATATGGTATGAGGTAGAGGTCCAAATTCATTTTTTATATGTGGATATCCAATTATTCCTGCACCATTTGTTGAAAATACTATCCTTTCCCCATTGGATGGTCTTGGTGCTACTGGAATTTTGATAGAGATTGCATTGAGTTTTGTAGATAAATTTGAGGACTATTGCCATATTAATAATATTAATTCATCCATGGAAACGAGAATTATTTCTACTTTTAAGGTCTTTTTAATTTTCTTCCAATTATACTTTGTGGTGTTCAGTGTATAAGTCTATAACTCCTTATTTAAAATTACTCTTAAGTATTTTATTTTTTTTAATTCTATTATAAATATAATAGTTTTCTTAATTTCATTTTTGGATTGTTTATTGCTAATATATAGAAATGCAATTACATTTTGTATATTGAATTAGTAACCTTGCTGAACTCATTTCTTAGCTTTAATTGTGTGTGTGTGTGTGTGTGTGTGTGTGTGTGTATTCTTTAGAGTTTTCTGTATATATAATCATGTCATCTAGGACTAGAGTCAGTTCTACTTCTTTCTTTCCAGTCTGGATGCCTTTTATTTCTTTTTCATATCCCTTAAGTTCAGGAAATAACACTTGGTGATTGTATATAATTCTTTTAATGTGCTGCTGGATTCAGTTTGCTAGGATTTTGTTGAAGATTTTTGCAAGTATATTCATAATGAATATTGATAGTAATTTTCTTTTCTTGTGATATCTTTTCTGTCTTTGGTATGTTTCCTGAATTAAATAATTTGCATATTCTCTTTCTTTTTCTCTTGGAGGTCTAGCTAAGGTTTGTCATTTTGTTGATCTTTCCAAAGAAACAATTTTTGATTTTACTGATTTATTCTACTGCTTCCCTATTTCATTTATCTCTACTCTAATCTTTTCTATTTCCTTCCTTCTGCTTATTTTTAGGTTTAGTTTGCTTCTCTTTTTCTAGTTTCTTAAAGTCAAAGACTAGGTTAGAATCTGTCTTGTTTTATAATGTAGGTGTTTTTAACAGTAACAGATTTTCTATTGAGCACAGCTCAGTAGTTTTGATAAGTTGTGGTTTCTCTTTCACTCATCTCAAGGTGTTTTTAAATTTCTCTTGTGATTCCTTTTTGACCATTAGTTGTTGTTTTTTGTTGTTGTTTTGTTTTGTTTTTTTTTAGAAGTGTGCTGTTTAATTTCCATATATTTGCGAATTTTCCAAATTTCCTTCTGTAATTGATTTCTAATTTCATTTCATTGTGGTCAGTGGACTTTCACTGCATGGTTTAAATTATTTTAAATTTATTGAGACTTGTTTGGTGGCTTAAGATATGGTTTATTCTAGAGAATATTCTACGTGCACATAAGAAAGATACGTACTCTGCTTTTAGTGGTAGAGTGTTCTATCAATGTCTGATGGGTTTTGTTTGTTTATAGAGTTGTTCAAGGTTCTATTTCCTTGCTGAATTTCTCTATTGTCATTATATACATTATTTAAAATGGAGTATTGTTAAACTATTTCTCCCTTCACTATGTCAGTTATTTGTTTGTTTGTTTATTTGTATTTGGGGCTCTGTCAGTTGTATAAATGCTTATAATTGTTAGATATCTTATCATCATATAATGTCCTTTCATGTCTCATAAAGATTTTTCTCTTAAAATTATTAAATCTATTTTATCTTAAAGTCCACTTATTTTGTCTATGAAATGAAAGTGAGTCTCTTGTTGACAGCAGATTGTTGGATCATTGTAATATATCCATTTTGCCAATCTTAGCTTTTAAACTACATTTTAATCCATTAAAATTTAATGTAATTACTGATAAGGAAGGATTTGCTTCTGCTGTTTTGCTGCTTATTTTCTGTCTTATTCTTCAATATATTTCTATGTCTATGTTCTTTGAATTATCCATTACTGCCTTCTTTGCACTAAATAGATATTTTCTTGTGTACCATTTTAATTCTTTTTTTTTTTTTACTAGTTATTTGTGAGTTGTTTTCTGGGGATTAAACTGACATATTAATTTATAACAGTCCAGTTTAAATTAATACCAACTTAGTTTCAGTAGTATAAAAACGTTGTTCCTATATAGTTTGATCTTACCCTTTATATTGTCATTGTCACAAATTACATCTTTATACATATTATGTCCATTAACATAGATTTGCAATCATTGTTTTATGCAATTGATTTTTAATTTAGGTGGAGAAAATAGGAGTTACAAACCAAAAATACATTAATACTGACTTTTGTATTTACCTATGTAGTTACTTTTACTTGTGTTCATTATTTCTTTACGTAAATTCGAGTAATTATGTAGTATCCTTCGAATTCTGCCTGAAGAATTCCTTTTAGCATGTTTTGTAGGACAGGTTTACTAGTAATAAACTCTCTCTCTCTCTCTCTCTCTCTCTCTCTCTCTCTTTTTAAAAAATCTGGGACTGTCTTAATTTCTCTAATTTTGAAGATAAATTTTACCAGATATAGAATTCTTGGTTGACAGGGTGTTTTTCCTTTTTTTCTTTTCTTTTCTTTTTCCTTTTAGCACTTTGAATATATCATCCCACTGTCTTCTGGCTTCCACGGTTTCTGAGGCAAAATATGATGTTATTCACTTATTGAGGATTTCTCCCTTGTATGTGATAAGTTGCTTCTTTCTTGTTGTTTTTAAGATTCTGTTTTTGGGTTTTTGAAAGTTTGAATATCATATGTCTTTGTTTTCCACCATCACTTCTTCAAATATTTATTCTGCCCCCTTTCTCTCTTCTTTTGGGATTCCCATTATACCTATGTTTACATGCTTGATGGTATCTCATAGGTCTTTTAGTCTCTGTTCTGTTCATTTTTCTTCATTATTTTCTTTTTCTCTCTGTTACTCAGACTAGACAATCTCAACTGACTTCTCTTCAAACTCATGATTCTTTGTTTTGCCTGCTCAATTCTGCTGTTGAGCCTTTCTAATGAATTTTTTTCATTTCAATTATTGTACTTTTTCAATTCCAGAATTTCTATTTGATTCCTTTTAATAATTTCTATCTCTTCACTGATATTCTATGTTTGGTGAGACATCATTCTTGTGATCTCCTTTAGTTCTTTGGCCATGGTTTTCCTTATCAATTTGAACAAATTTAAACTAAGTGACTAAAAGTTATTATGTATTAAGTTAAGTTCAACATCTAGGTTTAATCAGAGACAGTTTTTATTCATTGCTCTTTTCCTATGTATTCAACATTCTTTCTTGTTTCTTTGTAAGCGTCATATACATATTTTTCAAACTGGACATTTAAAATATTGTAATGTGGCAACTCTGGAAATCAGAATCTCTCTTCTCCTGAGAGGCTTTTTTTTTTTTGGAACTTGTTGTAGGCATTAATGTTTGCTTAGCTATTTTTAGGAGCTAAATTTGCCAAATCTATTTGTCATCATGTTTGGTCACTGAAGTCACACTTCCGATAGCTTGGTGATCAACAAGTGATTAGACAATGTTTACAGGTCCACTCTGTGTGTTGGGGCACATCTTTAACACTCAGATAGGCAGTTTGAACTCTACCTTAGCCTTCGCTTCCTGCTTGTACAGGTCTTGAAGTCAGCCAGAGGTGAAAGCATAAGGCCTTCCCAGGTGCAAGTAAGTGCACAGCCCTGAGCATGTGCATGGCCTTGTAGATTCCTAGGAGTATGCCAGAGCATTTTAAAGTGCTTATTTTTCAAGGCATCTCAATCCCCAGATATTCCTCCTAAGCTCTTTGCTTAGTCTAATTTTTTACCTCAACTTCCACTGCTCCTGGCAGCAACAACTAATATATTTACCAGTAAATGTTTTTGGTAAACATTGTCCTTTTAGCCAGTCCTCCAGGGAGCTACCATACAAGTCAAAAAACAAAACAAAACAAAACACACACACACACACACACACACATAAACAAACAAACAAACAAACAAACACCACAGTCTTTTACAAATGAGGTCCATTCTGCTCCCTCCAGTCAGGCATCTGTAGCAGGAATGTAGGCTGTTATTTTCAAGGCCACTGCCAACATGGTGAGTAGGGACTGGCACCAACGTAAATTAAAACACCACAAAGCTCTGTGTACTTAGTGAGATTCAACCATTTTTTCCCCTTAATTTAAGCATTCTACTGGTTGCTGCAAGCTATTGGTTAGATTCCAGATTTCCAAGAATGTTGATTCTGACAGTTTTTGCCAGGAATTTTGTGCTTTTATGAAGGATAGACTTCTGAATTCTTTATTGCACCATTTTCCCTGACATTCTCTAAGCAAAATCTCTACACATGTATGAACTAATCAAAGGTTTCTGTGAGCTAGTTAAGGGATTTTTGTTGTTTTTATTTTGCTAACATCCTATTATTTTGTTTTGCTTTTTTTTTTTCAGTCAAGAAAGAATTTGAATTAATCTTGTAGAACATTTTATAGAAAACAGCAACAAAGAAAAATGCTCCTTTTTTTCTAAAATCAGTCATTGACATATTCTAAAAATTATTAAAAATATATGAAATGAAATAATTCTAGCATGAGTGTATGTAAAGTATGCAATAAACTCTTGTCTCAAAAACATGCCAAAGATAACTTTTCACCCAGATTGCTGACTACAATAGTTCATTGTTGACAACCTTATATGGATAAAAACAAATATAATGTGTTGGTATATATATATAAAGGTGAACTTCAAGCCGATTTTAGAATTCCAGTAATTCACTTCTTGTTTTTCCATTATCTCATTACACAGTAAGGCATGAATGTATTAGTAATAAAGGTGTTAAAATTATGATCAGACCCAGTACTATGAGTATTCTTTAAAAAAATTTTTTTAAGCTGTGCATTGTGATACTTCCATAAGTGGTTCTTTGCCTTTGTGTCTTTGGTTCACCTCTTTGAATATAAACAGTTTTGGCAAAGGTTTTTTGTTTTTGTTTTTGTTTTTTGGCAAAAGTTTAAAAATATTTTTGTAAATAATTTCACAAAATTAAGAAGATTAAATTCAAAACAGCACCCACAAAGTAAATTTCATACTGGTTAAAAAGAAAAGAAAGAAACTTCCATTGTGTTTGCATTATGCATTTGGTGCACTGTGGTTTGTAGTATGATCAAAAGTGTCTATTAATCCAATAATAATGATCTCATATGCTCATGAAGAAAAATGCTTGAATTTTCTAGTAGAATTTGTTTTTTTTTTTCCTTTTTGGGAGCTTAGAAAGGAAAAATCTTAATCTAAATTAACTACATTTCATACCCATAGATAGATATGACTTGGTGTAGAGTTTGTTATATAACCTGAACTTTCTCTTGCTATTCTCTTAAGTAAATATTACATTAAATTTGTATATATAAATTTTAAAGAAAATAAATTTACATATTGATCAAGACATATGTGTTGGTGTTTTTAGAAGAGAGTGTCCCTGAAAAGCCTCACCCTCCTGGCTTATTTTGTAACTTATGAACTGGCAGTTTTGTAGCCTTCTTCAAGTCTTGGGCCTGCTTTCTAGAGCTCTTACAAGTTCCATTTGTCCTTAAACACCTTCTTTCAAGGCTAGGGATTTCTTAATTACATAGAAAGTGGCCTCTCTTCTGTTCTTGTTTCTTTTCAAACTAAGCTACCATACCATAGTTTTACCAGAATTTGGGATACACAGACCTAATAAGAGCTAATATTTTCTTATCACTGAAAGTTTAATTGATAACATGATTATCCTTAAAAGGAGAGAACACCTTGGAATCTTAATAGATACTAGAAGCAATTGGGAGTGGAAACACTTAATATGTTCCCTAGACTCTATGAACTATACTTTTATTGTTTTATATCATTGGGAAAAAACATGAGTATTACTTTCTCCCAACAGATACTCACATTTAACGAGGTTCACCCAATTTACGCAACTCATATCACACAACCTTTATAAAGAGGGGTGATGTAAACTTCAGTAGCATTACAGAAGGAAGAAACAGTTATTAGTATTTTATGAATTCATTTTCTTAATCAGGCACCCATATTGCTAACACTATGTTAGACTCCCACCTAAGACCTCTAATCTACCTATATATGTCTTTTCAAAATAAACGTAAAGCCCTTAAATTGTTTATTTTCCTTCCTAGTGTAAATTTTACCTCCTAGTATTCTCGTTAATTTATATTGAATAAAGAACATCTAATTCTGAAAGATCTTATTCCTCTAAATGATATTATTGTTTCTAAAAGTTCAAGGCAGATACCACCCCTTAGACTTTCCCTGTATTTTTAGCCTTTTTAAGACAGTAATTACAATTAATGAAATCAACATGCAATATTATACATAGATATTACTCTTAGAAGACACTGGCAAAGCTAATGCTTACAAAAACAGAGATATTCTACAGGCAGACTATTTATTCAATGGAAGACATAAAATAAGTTCCTTAACTTACATGTTTCAAGCTAATTATCTGCAACATGAGTGTTGCAGTGGCAGAAGATATTAATTATCTACCCCAGAACTTGTATTTTTTGCTCCTCACTAATGAAACCACAATTTTATTTGGATGAGTCATACAACCAAGTAAAGACTACGTTTCCAAACCTCTTGACAATAGTTGACTCCTCAAATATCACCAACACAAAAAATACGAGAAGATAGACAGATACATAAATGATGAAAGAGAGAGACAGAGAGAGAGAAGGAAGGAAGGAGGGAGGGAGGGAGGGAGGGAGGGAGGGAGGGAGGGAGGGAGGAAGGAAGGAAGGAAAGAAGAAAGGTAATGCTGTGTTTATTGCTTACATGATAAGGGACAATACCGTCTCCCTTTGGCAGTGAGAATTTGATTTTTGATTTAAGGCAGGTTTTTCAAATTGGGTTTGATTAGGATTGGGTACAAATCAAGACACAACAGTCCAGGGTTGGTGGAAACAGCGAGACTAAGATTTTTGAGGAGATGCATTCAAAGAATCTTAGGGTACAAATTGTCTCTTGATGCTTTTTGTTGAAGAACTGAAGTGTCTTTAGGGAAGTCCCTATATAACAACTCAACAATTTATTTGGAAAGTCCTGGAAGATAAAAAATATGCTAGTGAAGGCAGCAGAAAAGAAACATCAAGTTAATGTAGAAAGGAATGATTTCTGTTCCCATTGTCCAGGCCATGTGGGAGTAAACAGTTTGGGTTCTCATTTACTTGTGACCAGGTATGGTATTATGACTATCCTTTGTAAATCAGAGATATGCGTAAGTGCTGTATGGCCCTTTCAAAAAATGTCTTTAAATAGAGAAGTCATCTATATCTTCAACCCGATACCTAGAATGCAGTTGTGATATCTAGAACTGGAGCAGACATCTTGGTCTGTATGGTGAAGAACAACAGAATGTAGAACAGCAACGTGGGAAGCATATGTTCTCTACACTATAGAGCTCACTATCCCAGTCTTGAACCACCTACCTCTGCATCTTTTCTCTATGAAAAAATACACTCTTATGTACTTAAGTCATTCTTGTTGTTATTATTACTATTAGTTTTGTTTTACTTTTCTGATATATACAGTAAATCTGATTGTGATACAGGGATGTAGTAACAGTACTTGTATCATAGGACTGTTGTTATATTTACCAAATAGACACATGTTGAACACTAAGAGTGGCACCTCTGGGTAGTACATTTCAGTAAGTGTCAGCCATTGTGTTATCTAGTTGTCTCCTTGGTTTCAGAGTCTAGGAGGAAGGAAATAAGGTAGATCTCATTACTAAGAAACATAGAGAAGAAGACAGAAGTCATAAAAGAGACTTACAGGCAATTATTAAGAGAAATAAGATAAGAAAAGACCATTAAAATATTGAACCCACTTCTTCAAAAACTCAGAGACTTTTAATTGTCTAGGACTGTGTAATAAAGCATTTGACTAATCTTTGTTCCCAGTGTCTAGAAGGAAGCCTTAGTGAGATCTGTGACTTCTCAAGTGAGATTGTCTTTATTATTTATGCTGATTCATGCTGGGTCCCTGGGACCATACTTGATGCTAACAAGATGACTCATGGATTCAGGGTTGGCCCATAGGTAGTCTATTTCTTTTCTTTTCTTTTTTATTAAAATTTATTGGGATGACAATGGTTAGTATAATCTATTTCAATGAGATGACCAGGAAGGGATAGCCAGAAAGATCAACCATATGATTAAAGGGTTGGGGCACTGCACTGTGTTTCAATCATGCCTATATAATGAAGCCCCAATAAAAAGTATGGATACTGAGCTCAGGTGAGCTTCCCTGGTTGGCCTCCTCTTGAGTATTATCACAAATGGAAGTGCCCATAAGAAGTAATGCCATCCAAAACTCCACAGAGAGAAGACAATGGAAGTTTCAAGTGTCTGTACCCCCCATGCCCAAGATCCCACCCTATGAGTTTCTACCTTTGGCTGGTTCTGATTTGTATCCTTTTGCTATAATAAAACTGTAATGGTAAGTATAGAACTTTACTAAGTTCTATGAGTCATTCTACTGAACAATAAAGTGTAAAAAGGTAGTGGGAACCCTCAAATTTGTAGCCTTCTTGTCAGAAGTAAAAATAGCCTGGGAGACCCCAAATTTGAGGCTGGTGTCTGAAGTGAGAGTAATTTTGTAGAGGACTGTGTCCTTAACCTATGAAGTATGGCCCAAATCCAGGTAGTTGGTGTCAGAAATCATTGCGAAGACATAGGAGGCTTAATTGTTTCCCTCTGTCAGCCTTGGGAGGCAGGGATTTTACTCTGGGCTTGAATTCTTCCTGGACTCAGCCCAAACTCTGTCCTGACACACCCTCACCACGTTCAGCTCTTCATTTACTGAGTACTATGGAGTGACACTGAAGAATAGAATTGTAATAAATATCAGGAATTTTAAAATTTAAAACTAAAGAGGAAACACAGCAGTAACTTAATTTGATTTAGGATTATATTATTTTATTGCACATAAAGAGAACAAACTCATTTTAAAAAGCAAATATCTAAAATAGCAACGTGAACTGTTTTATGAAAAGTCTTAACTTCAGAATAAAAATTATGTCAATTTTCAAAACAATTTTATTTTTTTCCAAAATAGTTTGTGACACTCAATGTAAAAGTATTTTTTAAGCAAACAAAAAAGTAATCTGTGTTACTTTTTAACCAAATTTTGATTTAGGGCTTTAGGCCAGTATTACTGGAGATGAAAAGCCTTATGAAAAACTAAGGCATTTGTTTGTAGTCTATACTTCTGACTTGCTAGGTCAGCTAATTTATTTTCATGGATAATGATTTTAATTAATTTTATTTTTTTTATTTCTATGGATCCATTTTTATCCCATTGTACATTCCTATGAGAACTCTCTGTGACCCACAGAAAATCAAATTATTTATATAGGAACTTAGCAAATATTTATTAAACTGATTGCACAATTTACTTGCCAGTATGTCTTCCAGCGTATAAGTATTTATATATTGTATTCCAGATATTCTTCTCATCAGCACTCCTATTTTATTTCCAAGTATTCTCAAACATACTTAGCACAAAAATCCATTGCTCTCACAAAGTTCTGGCACAAGTAAAATAGTTATTGCTTGACAAGTTCCCTGGAGTTGAGGTATCATTAGTGATGGGGAACAGGCAGGGGCCAATTCCCTAATCCAAGTAACTGGGGAATTCTTCTCAAATTTTCCCTCATACAATGGGTCCATTCCAGGAAAATCTTAGTGTTGGTGGTGTCTGATTCACAGGCTAGGGAATACTTGGTTGTGAAGTCTGAGCTGCTGGATTATGCCTGACCATAGCAGTTTCCGGGATCTTATCACAGAAGTGGTGACAGAGCTATGATGGGGTTCTACCTGCTCTATTACCCCAGGGTCAGAGGAAGGGTCAGTTCCTAAAACCACCCTGTGAACTTCTTACACGCTTTCCCTTCTTTGGTTTCAAATGGTACCACTCTGCATTTTATCCTGACCCTAAATTTCTCACTGATCAGCTCATGTGTTCCAAATATTGATCTATCACTCTCTACATGACACTCAGAATTTTGGGTCAACCCACTCTAAACACTGTTCTGGTCACAGTCACATCACCTCATCTAGACTTACGGCTAAGACAAAATCAGTAAGATTCAAGTGTACCATGTGGGTGATGTCTAGACATCATGAAGTTGAATGTTTTTATTTGATTTTTATCTAACTCATAGAAAGCTCTTACTATGTGCCAGGCACTCTATTAAGTGTTTTACTAATATTAATTCATAATAGCATACGATTTAGTTTTATAATAATCATTCCTAATTTACAGATGAAGACAGCTGAGGCACAAAAATGGTGTCACCCAGTGGGCAAATGGCAGAGTTGGAATTTAAAGCCAACATACCAAGCCCCAGATTTCTGAATAGCTGTGTAATCATTCTGGACTTTAATAGATTTGACTTTTTTAAGCAAAGATATTATGGTCTATTATTTATTTCAGTAATAACTAACCTTATACATTATTTGACAGTTTTTGGAACACTTTTATGAACTATTTTATGCAACAGTTATATAGTTTTACAAAATACATAATGATTATGCAGAGTAAAACAATATTTTATTTGATATGGCATGATTAAGTAAATCTGTGTTGAAAAAATTTATAAAAGCACAATAGCATTACATATAATCACTGATCAGCAGTGTTTGGTGTCTGAGTTTCTATATCTTTGGAGGAATAAATGGATTTATTTTCCAGATTCATTTGGCAAGAAATCATAAAACTATAAGTTAATTCTGAAAACTATATTTTTATGACATTTCACATTGAATGCATTTTCTTATACATATATATCCAGTAGAATATGATCTATGTATAAATACATCACTATTTCTCAAGCTCATCTTACTTTTTTGGTCTCTAAAATGTCTTACTCATTCTATTATCATTTCAAGAATAGCAATACTTAGGTTTAAAACGTAATTCAAATCTTATCTCATAGAATCTTTTTCCTGATTACCTCAGTCTGAAATTATATCCTCCTATAACATTATGGTCTGTCCATTTACTTTGCTTACAAAGCATGTGTCAAAATTGTATTTTGAAATTTAATTTGTCATTTAAAATTGTATGTTTTTATTGTTGTTGACTCCCGCATATTGCACATTTCTGAAAACAGGGATTTTATGGTAGAGATTTTAGTTCCTTGAACTAACACTGCATTTTGTTCAAAGTAGATGTTTATCCAATGCTGTGAGGAGGAGTTTGCCTTTATTGAGGATGAACCTTGCATCTGGTACTGCTAGGTACTGAGTATGCGCCATTGGTTTTTAAAAGTGCTTGCTCTCATGCAGCTTACATTTCAGTGGAGAGGGACTGCTAGTAATCTTTGTGTTAATCATATACTTGAAAATGAATTTGAAACTAGACAGTGGCAGGCAGTGTTGCCATGGAGCTGCCCAGGCTTGGTTTAGCTGTGGTGACCCCGGAAGGAAGACCCACCAAGGGAAACATAAGAAGGCTTCAGGCATGCATTAGCCATGTACAAAGTGCTCCACAACCAGCCCAAAGCAGGCATGAGCCTTGTGCAGTTGACGAATAGCAGGAATGAGGTAAGAAGTCCAGGATATGGTCACTGAGAGGGAGGGTGATGGGTGAGGAGTGTGGAAGGTACCAGGTCAGATCATAGGGCTGTGGAGATCAGAAAGGGTTAGATCTTTTTCTTAGTATAATGCAAACTGACGGATGTCTTCTAAAAAGCAGATACCAATCTCATTTTCATTTTAAAAAAGCACCATGGCTGCAGTGTGAAAAAATGTTTATAGGTAGTTGTCTCTACCTTCTGGGCTACTATAATAAAATACCATTACCTGAGCAGCTAACAAACAACAGACATTTATTTCTCACAGTTCTGGAGTCTGGGAATTCCAAGATGAAGACATACAACAGTCACTGTCCGGTGAGGGATTGCTTCCTGGTTCCTACATGATTTACTTCTCACTGTGTCCTCACATGATGAAAGGGGATTATGAAGCTCTCTGGAGTCTCTTTTATAAGGTCACTAATCCCACTCATAAAGATTCCACCTGCATGACCTAAACACCCCTCTAAAGCCCCACCTCCTAATACCATCACATTGGGGGTTAGGATTTCAACACCTGGTTTTTGAGAGGACACAAACATTCAGTCCACAGCGGTGGTCATTTCAACTGGCCTCAGAGTTTAGTGGTTTCCCTCCACTTTCTAAAGAGAAGAAACAAATAATACCCTTCAATTCTCAGAACCAGTGACAGGCTAAGCTCTGATTCAAGTTCAGGTATGTTTACTCCAAAGCCTCCTATCTTTTATAAAATAGGTCTTAATACTCTGTTAAATAGATTGCTTATTCTAACAATCAACTTTAAGGTAACAACAGGGTTTATCTTATAATATCATTGAAAATGCCCTTTATCTGCATTGTGTAGAGAGACACACAACTTGGAGGGGAGATGTGCCCAATGAAATGTGAGTTCCAGGCTGGCTTGCTGACCATGAACACGTCCTGTGGCAGGTACCTGGCAGCCAGGGAGCAGGCTCTGATCTAAAAATCCACCAGTCAGTAATGAAGTGCTTATCCTGCTGGTATAATATTTAACTTAAAACAAAAAGTGAGCTGCATCTAAATTTTCACAGAACATCTCTAATGCCCATAAATGTTTAAGAAAAGACTATTTCCTAGGTGTATTCTTGATACATCTTTTCATATTCCCATTTACCATGGTTGTCTTGTGATAGTTCCTGTAGATAAAATATCAGTGAATGTGTCACGAAAATTGTGTGCCTTAAGAGTATTAATGCCACTTGGGGGAAAGGAATTCAGTGCGTGCTTTCTAGCATTCAGCTTATCTTCACTTCTGAACAAAATTACTGTGACACTGATGTATTCAGGACTTTGTGTTTGTATCAGTAAAGAGTCACTTTGAAATATGATTTTTCTCTTTAAGAGACTCTCAGGCAAAAATGGGACATAAAGATGCCTAGCAAAAAGAGAGTTGAGTACCTAGAAAACAAGATTAACCTTCCTCACTTGATCTTTACTAAAGAGAATTAAGCTGTGATATTTCAGTGGTGACAGTTTTAGAGAACTCCACTTTTTCTTTGCCTTTACAAACTCTAGGAGCAAAGGCTACAGGGATTTCTGCTCTTTCTTTGTGTTGTGGTTCCATTGTATTGCTATACATATGGGAAGTGACCTAATGTGAATGTAACTGGTAGGGCCAGTGCCACTAATGCCACTTGATGGCGGTTCAGGGGAAATGTCCTAAATTCTCTCCTAGAGCTATTAGATAAAATGCATCCGTGTGATTAACTGCATTTTATCCATTTCCCCAGTGTATAGAAACGTGAAAAGTAAAATATAATAATCACTTAGAAAGCAGGTGCATCACGTTCACATATTTTGCTGTTTGAATTGTCATGTATCATGGGTATTGATGACAGATAAAATGTTTCCACACAGTTACAAGAACATTGAGGGACCAACAATATAACTATTTCTGTTTTAGCAGTCCAGTGGTTGCTTTTAAAGACAAGGTGTAGTTGATGCTTTTGTTTAAATTGTTTTTTTTGTTTTTTTTGTTTTTTAGGTAAAATCCTATATCTTATTTTAAACTATTTATTTTAATTCAATAAGAAAAATCAAATGCCAAACAATACCTAAATCCTTTTTAATAGAAATCATGGCCACTTATGGACCACATAGTGGATGCATAAAGTATATAGTTTCCAAGCACAGAGTGTAAATTTTTTAATTAATTGCATGTCAAAGAACATTGGTAGATAAATCAGTAAGCCCAAAGGTACCAACTTTTGGTGTTGACAAAGGTTACTGACTGTCCCACTCCTTGGTATACAGAACAATTCAAGATTTACTGAGAATAAGCAGGGAAACTTTGCAAAAGAGCAAGGAACTGCCTATGAAAGAAGGGGTCAAAACACTGTTTCCCCTTCCCTTAGAGGGAATCCCAACAGAGATTGGCAGGCAGGAAAGATCCCTAAGATTTCTCATGTGAGACCCAATACTGATAGAGAGGGAGCTGAAACTGGCAACATAGCACGAGGTCAGGGCTGAAGGGATGAAGTTGTCAAAGGGTAACTCCTTGATAGTAAAGACATTAACCAAAGGAAGAAAATGCAAGAAGAGCAGGGAGAAGGCAACAATATCTGGAGAAATCAAATCAGAGACAAATATGGGAGCTAAAGAGATAAGACAGGACTGGAAACACTGGTACTAGAGCTAGCAGGGTACATGCTAGTGTGCAAAACCATGCTGCTGATGAAATCACCCAATAAGGTTGTATGGGGCATATGGCAGCTGGAAACTAAGGTGGGCTATTCCTAGCATGTAGATATGTCTGAGCACCTTTGAAGTAAAATAGCATGGGGAAGGTCTATTAGGCGGTCTATTAGTAAAAGAGGAAACCAAGAGGACACAGGCAAAACACCCATTCTGAGGGAATACCACATGTCTGGAGGCAATTCTTAGTTCTATAAGATATGTGTTCCTTAGATCATCCTCTGACTCTTTGAACTTGTGCCATTTAGTTAGCAAATAAATATGACTGGGCAGAAATGGGGGGCTAAAGGGAGAAAATGGAGGGTTTGAGAGGTTGTGCCCTCAATGTGGTCAACGATCAAAGATGAGACACTGGCCAAGTGGAAAGGATGGGAGACCGCGGTCTGAGAGAAGCACATGGAAGTATAAGACTTCAGTGGTATAATGGTTTCATCTGAATGCAAAGTCCACGGTGTGGTCCTAAGAGAGAATGATGAAAGCTGAAGAGAGATGAAATGAGTTTGGTTTGAAGAGACCAAGGAACCACACATATCTAATTCAGAGGTAGAGTGAAAGATGAAACTGTGAATTGGTTATTCAAAGTCCTTAATCATTGTGGACCTCCTTAAGAAATAGTATCTGGCAGTGAGAAAAAGAAATATTGATGGATAGTGTGGGATTTACCATGGGGGCAGTAGAATAATGTCTAGAACTCTCTTGTCCATTATGATAGCCACGAGCTTCACGTGGCTACTGAACACTTGAAATGTAGTTAGTTCAAATTGAGATGTGCTGTTACTGTGTCAATATCTGTGACACACCAGGTGTTGAAGACTTAGTACAATACAAAGGCTGTGATATAAGCATCCAATTAATAAATTTATATTGATTTCATTTTGAAATGAAGCTATTTTGGATATATTGGGTAAGATAAAATATATTATTGGAATGAATTTCACCTGCTTTTACATTTTTATAAGATGGCTACAAGAAAATCTAAAATTACCTTTGTGGCTTACATTGATGGCTTACGTTAATTTCTATGAACAGGACTGGTCTAGAAGCTTAAATGATTTCAGATAATCACTCAATTCTTTCTTCCTACTGTACGCTGATACATAAAAAACCAGAGCTAGTTATTTTTTTGTCATTGTTTTGATATGGAGCCTTATGATATAGTAAGGAAACAGGAAGTTATTAAAAGTAGATGAGTGCTGGCTAGGACCAAATGTTGGGGATAAACTGTAGCCTCACTCCTTCCTTCATTCTGGGTTTCAACTGGTGTGGGATTATGAAATCTGATAGTGAAACCACAATTACCACTATTCAAATAACCCCTATTCCTGCTTCTTCATTCCAAATAAGTTCATACTTAGATTCTTTTGTACGTGGGAAAAAGATGTCAACCTGGGTCATACATAACGTTATCAATAGTTTTACATGTTAATTTGAGATTCTGAATTTAAAAAAAAAAAAAAAAAACACTAACTGTATAAATAATATATATTACTACATATGCTGTAGTAAATACAGCCCCCAAATAATTTGATACCATAGAATTCATGTGTCTGATTTGGGACATTGGCTGATTTTTAAACTGTAACCTCCAACACAACCAGTCTTTTAAAACAACTTCCAGAATTATTAGTCATGGCTCAGTTTCACAAAGGATAGAACAGTTTCCGCCCCCCCCCCCTTTTAATCACACAAATTAGTGTTTTCTTTACATGTCCATTTCCATATTAAAAAGTATGGTTTCTGAAAATAGTAACTTCGTAGAATATTTTCTTCGATGTAGTCACCTTTTTCTTTGTGGTAACATAATCTTTAGAGATAAATACTGATAACATAAGGCATGCTAAATATCTAAAGTGACATACAGCATCAGTTTAAGAGCAGGACAAAGACAGGGAATAGAGAGAAAAGAATGGTAGTGAAATAATAAGAAGCCAAGGAAAAGCCTGGCCAGTAATACAAAGTTTATTTCTCCATTGCTAGAGGTAGGTCAAATATTTGGCAATGAGCTTTACAGCAGGCAGAGAAAACAGGGAAACACAATCTGATGAAATATTCATAGTGACCATAAGATAAGAACAAACCACTTACTTTGGCAAACTATATGTTTTTCTAATAGTATGCCTGAAGAAAAATTCCTGCTGCGGTTCTTTAGAAAGAACGTACTATGTGATATTGTTTATTAAGTCCAAGAGGAATTTACTTTTTAAAAATCTGTAATAGAATACCTACATCTGTGTACACACACACACACACACACACACACACACACACACACACACAGTCCCCTTAATCGATCATTTTCTTACCCTTAGCTGGCCCCACAAATATTTCTCTGTCCAGGTTGCCCTGTTACATATTAAAATTGGGTCAGTTTTGTCACACCTTTTACTATTAAAAATTAACTTTCTAGACTAACTTTCCAGTACCCTGAAAAGGTGTTACTCTCTAAATAACCAATCTGATAAACTGAATATTTCTTGGAGGCAATAAGTAATAATGGGTTAATATGTTACCTTTCCTAAGAACTGTATTAACTTAATGGCTTCTGGTTAGAGGTCAAGCCAGAGATCTTTACCTTTTATTTAGCAAAAACTGGTTTTCTTTTTTCCAAAGAAAGCGTAAGTGGATCTCTAATATATCAGATGAATCCAGAAAGAGCTGCCCATGTTGATGCACTGGGGATCAGGAGTCCAGCCAGCCTTCACTCTGCCTTTGACTCTCCACAACAGCTGAGAGGACCCTCTGACACATGTCGACATTCTACATAGCACGTGTTCAACACCACGGCCTTAAGCATAAGGGATACCAAACTTCTGGAACAGTAGTAGGGACATTTGAGGGCTTAGCAACCTCTCCATTCTCTCCACCTAGAGAGTTGCCACTCTGCCTCTGACTAGAAGTACCCCTAACTCCTATGTTGTATGAGGTGTCTCAGAAGTACAAAGTAAATGTGACCACTAGGAGATACCATGTTGATTGGGGTGTATAAAGATTACTGGTGGGCAAGTAGGGTTGCTGCTGTATAAAGAGGCACGAAACTCAACATCAAGGACTCCAGTGATTCTCGAAGGGCAGCGTTAACAGTTAACATGGTATAAATCACCTGGGGAATCTGGTTAAAATGTAGATTTAGATTGAGTGGGTATTGGTTGGGGTGTCAGGTCCCAAATCGCTAACAAGCTGCTAGGAAAGGCTCAAGCTGTTGGTTGGAGGACTACCCTTTGAATAGCGAGGTTCTAGGGCACCTCCTGGTAACACCTTACCTGGGGGGAAGAAGGTCATTGAAGCATACTCTTTACCACATAATCCAGAAAGAATACTCCTTGGTATTTACCCAAAGGAGCTGAAAACTGATGTCCAAACAAAAACCTGTAAACAGATGTTTATAGAAGCTTTATTCATAATTGCCAAAACTTATAAGTAACTAAGATTTTCTTCAGATGACGAATGGATAAATAAGCTGTTTTGCATGCAGATAATACATGGGGTATTATTCAACATTAATTGGTAACATTAAAAGGTAATGAGCTATCAAGCCAGGAAGACATGGAGGAACCTTAACTACATATTACAAAGTAAAAGAAGCCAATCTGAAAAGACTACACACTGTATGATTCCAACTATATGACATTCTGGACAAAGCAAAACTATGGAGACAGAAAAAGATCAGTGGTTTCCAGGGGTGGGGTGAGGATGAATAGGCAGAGCACAGAGGATTTTGAGGGCAGTGAAAATACTCTGTATGATATACTATAATGATGAGTACATGTCATTATACATTTGTCCGAACCCCTAGAATGTACAACACTTAGAGTGAACCCTAAAGTAAACTAGGGACTTTGAGTGATTAGGATGTGTCAGTGTAGGTTCATCCTTAACAAAAAATGCACCATTCTGATGAGTCATGTTGAAAATGGGAGAGGCTATGAATGTGTGGGGGCAGGCATTTGTGGGAAATCTCTGTACTATCCTCTCAGTTTTAGTGTATGGCTAAAACTGTCCCCCCACCAAATAGTCTTTTTTTTCTTTCTTTTAAAATTAAATGTATTGGGGTGACAATGATTAGTAAAATTACATAGGTTTCAAGTGTACAGTTCTATAATACATCACCTATATATTAATAACATATTGTGTGCTTACCACCCAGAGTCAGTTCTCTTTCCATCACCATATATTCGTATATCTGACCCCCTTTACCTACTTCTACCATCCCCCTCCCCGCTTACCCTCTGGTAACCAAAAAGAGTTAATTGAAGATTATTGCAACCCCACATAGGAAGAACCAAAAAATGCTCAGAATTTGCTGGAATGAAGATTTAGGTTATACCTTTTGGTAATGAATCCCGACCAGCTGGGGTACTCCCACCAAGGGCAAAGCAAACATGAAACATAGAGAGAAAGAGGAAGTTACAAATAATGATCGTGACTCACAAAGTGTTCCCGAAGTGATGACCCATTAATTTTTTCTGGTTCTGTTATATACCAATTTTTTTGTGTGCCTATTTTATTTAAGGTGGTTATTAGTAGGTAAGTTACAATTTAGTCCTTAGTTATAAGGTATCAAGTAATGATTGAGGCTGAAGTATAAGATGAACAATTAGAAATCAAAAACCATAAAACATACTCTTAAATTTTGCAAACTGGAATGATATTCAATTTGACATCATTGTTAACAGAATTATACACTGGGCAGCAATCATTATGAATTGTGAGGAACAAGAGAGTCAGTGTAATCCAATTTACTTTCATAATAGAATGAAGCACCCAGAGGGTTTGAGTGACAGTGATAAGTTTAATACTTCCAGACATAACTATTCACAGTGGTTATATTTCTGTACAATATACCAGTCTTTATAAAACAGAAAAAATGTAATAAAAACAGTTTATAACTTTCCCAAGGGTCAGATTAGCTATATGAAATATTGGGTGAAGCATAGGTGGATTTGTATATAATGTGTATGTGGTCTATTCTGGAATATTTCAACATAATAATTTTGGATAGTTAATCTTTAGATTATTAATTTAGTTTTGTTTTTGTTATTGTCAAGATTTTCACCTTAACTCACTAGCAACAAAACATCTTCCTGAAACAAAACAGAAAAATACCTAGACACACAAAAGGAATTTAAGGGAAAAAGGCCATTAATGTTCCCTTGTGTTGATTTTGAGTATAACTTTCTCATGATCCAATTAGTGAATGGTGCTAAAAAGAGAAGTCTGAGATGTCACTGTTTATATGTTCTCCTATCTGTTTTTTAAATAAATTAAACTATATTTATTTAGCATCCACAATGTAGAAATCCCTATAGTCATCACGGGGAGTATAAAGATGATTAAATCATGGTCTCAACTTTGAGAAACTTACCATTAAATCAGGAGGGCATAGCTTATGCTCAAGAAAATTAAGTGTCAGTGAATGGTACACCGATTTAAAAGATCAGAGAAATAAGCATAGAATGAAAGAAAAGATATTTGGGTTTAAACTTGAAATTAGGTATAATATGATGAGTAGAGGAAGAGAAAAGAAGGCGTTCTATGTGGAGGAAGAACAAGAATTGGAAATGAGAATATAAAACAAGCATAAACAAAATTATAGACATAAATTCACACAAGTTCTGTGAGAAAAACACACTGGATGCTCTGTGGCAGAATTTGGGTGCTGGAGGACTGTGTTTAGACAAAATTTCTTTAAAAAGTATATTATATGGGACCTTGACTACAGGCTAAATTTGAACTTTTTATTGGGCCTCATTTCCAAAAATATGTCAATGGGTATTGAAGGAGGAGAGGAGTTAATTTGCAGAGGTAAATTGGAAAATGTGAAGTGAATCTCAACTAAAACTAATTGCTTACTGTAAGATTCCTCGTAAGTCTTTAGTCATGGATATCAAGAAGGGGCCATAGTATGAATTTCCCAAACATTTTACAACCGGACCACTTTCTGTGACTTATCTATTTGGATTGACATTTGTCCTCCAGACACATGTTGGGAACCAGTGGTTTTTGACAGTTTCACAGGGTCACAAAGAGCATTAAGGCAGAGAAATAACATGGTAAAAGTACTGATTAGGGAAAAATAATACGGTGGTAGGGACTGATGTCCCCTGCAATGATGGAGTTGGGAAGATAAATTGTAGTGATACATTCATAACAGAGATGAATAGTTCCACTTTTATATACAAAGTAGTAGAGTACATTTTATAACCAATCATTGCTTAGAGATAAAATACAGAATAACAAGGGCTGCAGATAAAGACTTGAGTGTAATTTGTGTACAGATGAGAGCACAATCTGTTAGGATGGATTCCCAGGAAAAGTCTGAAAAGAAAGAACAGAGGATTTACACTATTAATTGAAATATTTATCTTTTGTGTGTGTGTGTGTGTGTGTGTGGAAATGTGAAGAGAAAGATGAGCAAGCTCAGAAGAAATCAAAAGAGTTTAGCCTAAAAGATGTGGGATTTTGAATAAGGAACATACTCTAAAAAGCCTAGATTTTAAAGTTTTTTATTAAAATATAGCTAACAATATTAAATTAGTATCAGTAGTATACCATAGTTATTTGACATTTATATACCTAAAAAAAAGGGATCACCATAATAAGTTCAGCACCCATCTGACACCACAGCATGCTATCACAATTTTATTAACTATATTCCCTGTGCCATACCTTATATCCCCATGACTTATTTGTTTTATACCTGGATACTTGAACCTCTTGCCCCCTTCACCTTTTCCCCCCTTTAAAAATTTTTCAATTACAGTTGATATTCAATAGTCTTTCATATTAACTTCAGGTGTACAGCATAGTGGTTAGACATTTGTATAATTTAAAAAGTGATCCTCCAGACTAGTCTAGTACCCACATGGCACTATACATGGTTATTACCATATCATTAACTATATTCTCTATGCTTTACTTTACATCCCTATGACTATTTTGTAACCATCAATTTGTATTTCTTAATCCCTTCACCTTTTTCATCCTGTCCCCCAATCCCCTCCCATCTATCATCCCAATAAATCTGGTACCCATCAGACACCATACATAGTTATTACAATATTATTGACTATATTTCTTATGTTATACCCTACCTCCCCATGACTACTGTGTAAAAACCAATTTGTATTTCTTAATCCCTTACTCTTTATTAGCCACACCTCAAACCCCTCCCATCTGGCAACTATCAAAACATTCTCTGTATCTATGAGTTTGTTTCTGTGTTGTTTATTTTGTTCTTTAGATTCCACATGAGCGAAATCACGTTGCATCTGTCTTTCTCTGTCTGAGATATTCCACTCAGCACAATACCCTCCAGGTGCCTCCATGCTGCCCAGATGGCAAGAACCCATTCCCTTCTATGGCCAAGCAATATTCCATTGTATATATGTACCACCTCCTCTTTACCCATTCATCCATCAATGAACACCGAGATGCCTCCATGTCTTCGCTATTGTAATCAATGCTGCAATGAACATATAGATGCACATGTTCCCTTAAAATGGAGTTTGGGGTTTCGTTGGATAAACATCCAGGAGTAGGATTACTGAGTCTTTCTTTGTCTTTTGTTATAGCCTTTGTTTTAAAGTCCATTTTGTTTGGTATAAGCATTGCTACCCCAGCTTTTTTCCCCTCATTTCCATTCACATGAAATATCTTTTTCCATCCCTTTACTTTCAGTCTGTGTATGTCTTTTGATCTGAAGTGAGACTTGTAGGTAGCATATGTATGGGTCTTGTTTTCTTATCCATTCAGCTATGCTGTGTCTTTTGATTGGAACACTTAGTCTACTTACATTTAAAATGATTACTGATAGACACATAGTTATTGCCATTTTATTATTCATATTTCTGATTTTGTTTTTTTCACCCCTTCATCTTCTTGAAGAAATCTGTTTAACATTTCTTGTAATACCAGTTTTGTGGTGATGTCCTTCTTTAGCTTTTTCTTTTCTGGGAAGCTCATTTTCTCTCCTTTAATTTCAAATGATAGCTTTGCTGGGTAAAGTAATCTTGTTTATAGTCTGTAGTAACCTTGCTTTTCATCACTTTGAATATTTCCTGCCAATCCCTTCTGGCCTGCAAAGTTTCTGTTGAGAAATGAGCTGACAGTCTTATGGGAGCAACCTTGTAGGTAACTAACTGCTTTTTTCTTGCTGCTTTTAGGATTCTCTTTTTGTCTTTAACTTTTGGCACTGTAATGTGTCTTGGTGTGGGCCACTTCGGGTTTATCTTGTTTGGGACTCTGTGCTTCTGGGGCTTATATGTCTATTTTCTTTGACAGATTAAGGAAATATTTCATCATGTCTTCAAATATATATATATATATATATATATATATATATATATATACACACACACACACACACACACACACACACACACACACACATATATGTATATATATATATATATATATATATATATATACACATATATATGTATATATATACTTCAAATTTATATATATATGTATGTTCAACATGATTAATAGTTTCAATTAACCATCATGATTAATGTTGTCATTCACATTTTGTATATCATTACTGATTATGTTTGTCTACCTGTTCAACCAAAAAGGGGGTGTTGGAGTCTTCAACAATAACTGGATTTGTCTATTTTTATTTTGGCCTGTCAGTTTTTCCTTCAGGTATTTCGAAGCTCTGTTTTTAGGATAATACATATTTATAACTTTTATGTTTTTCTGATGCACTGATACTTTTATCATTTTCAATTCCCTCTTTACCTTTGGTAAAACTTGCTGTCTAGAAGTCCACTTTCTCTAACATATAATATAGCCACTCCAGCTTTTATTAGAGTCTACATAGCATATATTTTCACAAATTCTAACTTTCAACATGTTTGTGTCTTTTAAATTAAAGTACATATCTTACAGACACATATGGTTAGGGCTCGCTTCTTTAATCAATCTAAAAATCTTTGCCCTTTCATTGGAGTGTTTAGTTATTTATATTATAATATAGACTTATTAATATGATTTGATTTAGGTCTGACATTGTACTACTTGTTTTCTATTGGTCTTTTTTTTTACTTTTTTGCTCCTTTGTTCCTCATTTTCTGGTGTGTTTTTTTTGGGAAAATTCAATTCTTTCTTAGTACTTCATTTTGATTTCTGAATCAGCATTTCATGCTTTTTGTTGTTTTTAAAGTAGCTTCTCTAGAGTTTATAATATGCAACATTAAATGAACACAATCTACTTAGTGTTAATATTAGACTACACATAAAATAAGGAAAACTTGCTATAATATAGTAATGTTTACAATTGTTCTTTATGTTATTTTTGTGCTACAACTATTCACATTATAAATCCCTCTACATGTTATTAATTATTGTTTTGCCTGTTAAATAAATTGATATATATGTGTGTATGTATTTACATATTTTTAAATATTTGACTACGTATCTACAATTCTTATGACCTTTATTCCTTCCTTTAGATCCAAGTTACTATCTGTTGTGTAATTTCCCTGCAGTCTGACAAGCTATTATTAGCATTTCATGTAGAGCAGGTCTGTTTCAATTTGTCTTTTAGGAATAGACACTCCTCCAGTTTCTGTCTGATTTTGGCAAATCTCTCAGTGACTTCAAATAGTTGGGGGTTTTGAGGGAATTAGGCAATAGGACAGGTTTTATAATTGTTATCTGCAGCTGGCTTAGTCTGACCAATCCACTCTACCATTAGCAGAATCTGAAATCTCACTATTTATATTTCAACACACTAAATTATAGTCCTATTTATTCATTAAAGAAACAGTTATTAGGACTTAAAAATGTGCTAGACATTATCTAAGGCAAAGCTAATTCAAGGAATTCCAAGTGATTTAATATCATTAGAAGAGAGAGTATGCTGGAGAGAGTGGAGAGCCGTCTATGGAGAAAGCAGCCATGCAAACATGCATGTATTTTATCTTGTGGGTGATAAGAAGCTGTTGACGGGTTCAGAGAAACATAGCAGATATGGGTTTTTGAAAGACCAATGTGATGGATGAAGAAATTTATAGAGTATAGGAACATTTGTGACAACATGGATGGATCTTGAGAGAGTAATGCTGAGCGAAACAAGTCAGACAGAAAAATCAGAGAACCATGTGATTTCACTGATATGTGGTATATAAACCAAAAACAACAAAAGAACAAGACAAACAAATGAGAAACAGAAACTCATAGACACAGACAATAGTTTAGTGGTTGCCAGAGGGTGGTGGGAGATGAGGGTAAGGGGGATCGAATATATGGTGATGGAAGGAGAACTGACTCTGGGTGGTGAACACACAATGGGATTTATAGATGATGTAATACAGAATTGTACACCTGAAATCTATGTAATTTTACTAACAATTGTCACCCCAATAAATTTAATTTAAAAAAAAAACCAAAAAAAAAAAAAAAAAAGAAATTTATAGAGTAAAACCTAAGGGTAAAAAGATGAGCTTGAATACTCGTACATTTCATTTGTGTTTAGAGAGGAGGAAAGGAAATCACAGAGGCAGGAAGTAAAATTTGGATGTATAATCACAATTGGTAAGTGGTAGAATTTCAATAATCCTTGTATTAACCATAGGAAAGTGTCAAAAATTGAATGATATAACATATATTGTCAGGCAAATTATATATGTGTGCATGCATAGAGAGAAAAAGAAGAATCATTGATATAAACAATGAAAGTTCAGTTCAAAATCGGGAAAATTCTAGTATGAATTATATAAGATGAATAGATGGAATTAATACAAAAAAAGTTAACACATATGAAAATGTTGATGTCTGTATACATAAGTCCTAAGAAAATAAGGGGAAAACAGTATGTATTATTACTTTTTGGCATACGACCCATCATTTCACAGAAATTACACACACAAATACACACACACAAACTTACATGCACTCGGATTGAAGGGACTCAAAGTGCGCCAAAGAGGTTACAAATAAATCATCATAAACATGTTACACTAAAATTTAATAACATCAAAGAAAAAGAGGACAATCTAAAATTCTCCAACAAGAAATGGCAGATTATCTAACAAGGAAAAGCATCATCACAACATTCTTAAAGAGGCAGCAGAGGGCAGTGCTTAATCTCCTGGACGCTGGGACCAGACTGCTTTGAATCCAGGGTCTATCAAACACTAGCTCTAGAACATTAAACAAGATATTTACCATCTCCATAGTTCAGTTTCCTCATTTATATAATATTAACCATAATAATTTCTATGTTATAAGATTTTGGGGAGTACTAAATACATCAAAATATGTAAAACCATAAAAATACAACCAGACACATAATAGGCAGTATATGGCTATAAACTGTTATTGTTCTCAGATTTCTGGGTAGCAATATTTGATGGAGGAATACAATGAAATGATATTTTTAAAGTGCTTAAGAAAAGATAGTCAATGTTAGAATTTTATATTCATTGGAAAATCATTTAAATACAAGGTTGAAAATAAATGTAAGGAAGAAATGAAGATTAATATATCAAACATGATATTAATAACATACAACTATATATTAATTTGTCATTATTACTCATGTTCTATCCAAAATGTATTGAGAGACTGTTACATGCCAAGTATCATTTTAAGTTCTTTACACATACTGAGTCAGTATTCACATAAATCTCATGTGGTGAAGAGAAGTTCACCAAAGGTCACTCAGGGTAGATCTGATAGGCAATCAAGAGTTACCTCCACAGTAAGCCTTCTTTGTAAGGTCTGTAAATGTGAGACAGGCCTTAAATACAAACCATCTGTTCCTTGTTCCCCTTCTGAGTCTTTCCTCCATGAAGGTTTGTTTACAGACGTTATCTCTGAGAAATGGTCCTTGATTATGGTTTCAAATGGAAGCAGAAACCTTTCTGTCTAAAGTTTTGATTTGAGTTACCTGTCCTGTTGTGTTCTCCTCCACATAAAAAGCCAGTTCATGGTTGAGTCCAATTATGAATGAAACCAAATATTTCAAAACAAAGGATTGACACAAGCTGGTTAGCACGCCTAAGGAAACGTGTGCAAAACACAGAGTTTTATTGCGCTGTTTTTGACAACTCGTGCATACATTTCTCCCAGTATTTGAGTTATATCAAGGGATGACTAAAGATAAAAAAAAGCAGTATTAAAGTTAAAAACATTGACTTTTGACTTTTCACTGGTTAAGAAATAACAATCATTGCTCAACTACCCAGAACCTTAAGCCTATGATCATAAAGAAAACAGCTAAGGGAGTAAAAATAAAATAAAATAAAATATAAATGCAAATTTAAGCATGGCCTTAGTCATCTAAATCTAGTTCTGTAAGTCTGGTGGGAGTTTGCCGTGTCCTACAGTTGCCCTCTTACCATCTCGACACTAAGCTCTGTAGTGGATGTTCTCTCCATCCAAAGACCATCTGTTTCTAAAGAATTCTGAAGAATCCCCAATTTTAATCTAAAGGAATGTCAACCCTGTTGTCAGTGGGTTAAACCTTGTGCCTTTTTAGCTGGGAAACATGAATATAGGTATTTATTTTCTTGACTTCAACTGCTGTTTCAGTTCAAATTACTTGAGAGTTCCCTTCCATTGTAGGTCCTAGGCATTTTTTTTTTTTAATGGTGTCTTTTCCAGATGACAAAGTTTCTGTATTTTTTAGGTCATGTAGAGGCTGCTTGGGAAAATATGAAGGAAATGCAACTTATACCTGTTGGTGATAATACTGCATGAATTCCTTGTGGTATTATCCCACATCTGCCCAAAGCAAGGTAGAGTTCAAAATTTGGAGTGAAATATACAACCTTAAAGGCAGGCTTGTGACATGTTCTTATGGTGAGAGTCAACAAGTGCTCATTTGAGTTTAAAAATACCATTGACTTTGTCTGCTTTTCATGAAGATTGAGAGAGAGTGATAGGGACAATAAAACTTCTGAATAAATAGCAGGCCTTTGCAAACTTCTTTGGTAACCATCCCAATACAATGAGTGTCTCTGTTAGTGGACAGATAGGTTGGAATTCTCCAGATTGAAAATACAAAGTCAAGTAATGTTTTTGCTACTGTCAGAAACATATCTTTCCAGCAAACAAAGGTATGTAACAAACATATCTTTTGTTACACCTTGAAAATTATCATATACTAAGATATTCAAACTCCATAGTAAGGTGTAACTGTATGAGCCCAGTTGTAAGTGTTCAAAAGTACCCTTAAACTTGGGTTCTTGTCCACATCCATCTTTACAGTTTTACCAGGATTAGTCTGGTGCAGAGAGAACATGTAGCCAGAGACATCCTCAGCAACCTTAATAAAATGTTCTCATTAACACTGAGAAAGTACAGTGATCAAATTGTCCTCCTTGGGGTAGGTAATGTAAAATGTTGGCAAGGTTCCCATTGAAGGTTTCTGATGACATCACACAGTCATTCTGAAAATGACAGAGTATCCTCATGTGATGCTTTTCAATAAGTCTTTCCATACTCCAAAATAGGTGTTGTGTCACAAAGAATATTGCTCAGTAAGAATCTTTGGGAGTTTAAGGGTCAATGGGAAATTAAGGTGCTTAATTCTCGATTGGAGCAGCCTCATTGATTCCCCATTCCCTTTGTTCCCCTTTAGTTTTGCTCAGTGAGGGTTTGAATGTCTGGCAACAGGACGATTTTCCATTCCAGCATTTACTTGTATGTTAAATCCCTTATTTCCGACTTAAGTCCATTCAGAGAAAGTGAGGAAAGAGCTGTCATCATATCTGTTCCAAGATCTACACATAAATGTTTTCTAAAGATGTTAAAGAGCCTGTCCCTAAAGTTTGCATACGGGGGTATAAGTCTCCAAAAATGTTGTCTAATTTTTATAGTTTTTCTAAATTCTTCTGGTTTTATTATGGAATTTGGGGTCTCTTAAATCATACGCATGGTATTCACAGTGTCTTTTCTATTTAATTTTATTGCATCTGAAACTCCTAATAACACATAAATAAATTGATGTGTATCTGGGAACCCTGAATTACATGTTCCTAGAACTATTGCAAATGGCTTTCTAAACTTTGGCCTATCCTGAATAGGCTTTGGAAAGTCTTTGAAAATTACTCTCAGATTAGACCACAATCGAGGCTTAAGTTCCACCATAGGAGTCTTGTTCTGATCTTGTTCACTTTCAGAGCCAGTTCAGCTTTCAGAGTTTCTGGCTGGTCAGAAGGAAAGGGAAGTTAGCCAGAAAGAGTGCCTGGGCAGGGATGATAGAGGGCCACAGGATGGAAGAAGAGGAATAGGAAGATAAAGGCTTTTAGATTCAAGTTGTGATGTGGGCAGATCTAAAAGAGCGACAGTCTTTCACTTTTTTTATTTGTCTCTCCCACAGAATATTTAGAGAGGCAATTGTAGAATTTGAATTTTGCTTGTAAGCTTTCTCATACCAATCAAAAAAACACAGGTCATTGAAAGTTTGCAATTTTACGTCTTTTTCCTTCTAAGGCAATTCCCAAATTAACAATTTTGTTCTTATGAAAAGTTTCCAAAACTGGCCACTAAAATTCTAAACTATTGTTCTTAAAATTATGCCATTTAGAAAGAGACTAACATGTATTAGTTAGTATGTAAATACATGTACGAGGCAAGAATGTGGCCTGTAGGAGATACAAACTTGGGTTTACTCTGAGACAGACACATGACAGTCTGATGACGGTCAATCAAATCAGTGGTTTATTCACTGATTTGTCCTGGGCTCCCCAACCTAATTGTTAGGCAGTCTCCTGACAAATGTGAATTTCTTAGAAAATATGAGCGTTGTACATGAACTTCCTGCTATCCATGATCAAGAGAAAATAACAATGTTGCTAGTAACCAAAAAACAATGTTGCTAGTAACAAGGCAGCTTTCCACCAGGTATACATGTTTTCAAATCTGATCAAACAATCAAACCATCCCTAAAAGGGAATGTTGGGGGACAAATACACATAGCATGTGGTAGCTTGATAAAAAGAAATTGGAACTGAGATCTAATGTGGGACTCACCCCTTCACTGTAGGACTCAGTGGTTCCTCCTGTTTCTGAGTTGAGGGTCTTGGCTTCAGCAGCAAGGGAGTTATCAATAGGATCTTGGTGGGATTGGCAGGTTATTGAATTCCCAAAAATATCACCAGAAAGCCTTTCAAAAAACAAAAGCTACAGAGGAGGTAAGTCACAAGTAGAATAATTGTAGGACTTTGGGGTCTGGACATAAGTAGGTTAAGGTGGGTCTTTCAAAGTGAGGAACTGAGCAGGATTGGGCAAAGATGATGATGTAGTAGTTTAGGATTGGTTGACACAAGTAAGTGAGGGTCTTGATAAGTAAGCTGTTATTGATAAACAGGCTTTTTTTTTTTTTTGCCAGAGTGAGAGCATTCAATGTATTGATTTGTGGGCTTTCCTGAAGCAAACAGTGAATTTAATCCCACTTTTCAATCTTATCTTTCCTAGGGTAAAGTTTCCTAGAAGGAACAACTAAATCACACTGACATAAGTGGTCTGTCTTTTATCTAAGTCATGATCACTTTTTGCCAGCATTTCCTCTACTTAAAATAATAACAGTGGTAGAAAGGTAACATTTTTGAGAGAAAAAAGAAAAAGAAAAGAAAGTCCATCTGTGCTTACTGCTGTAATTCAAATAAAACAAATAGTACAGTTAATGCTACACTTCGATCCTGATGGTTTCTCAGTCTTTACACTATGCTAGGCCCCACGAGTGTTCAAAATGCCTGAAATTCTCAACTTGGTAACCCATTAGGATCATGAAGTCCACGTCTTACCCCAGACCAATTAAACTAGAATCTCTGATGGTGCGCTTGTCTGTGTGTGTGTGTGTGTGTGTGTGTGTGTGTGTGTGTGTGTAATTACAGTTGACATTCAATATTATATTAGTCTCAGGTGTACAGCCTGGTGGTTAGACATTTATATAACTTACAAAGTGATCCACCTATAAGTCTAGAACCTCCTTGACACCATTCATAGTTATTACAATATTATTGACTATATTTCCTATGCTGTACTTTACATCCCTATGACTAGTTTGAAAATGCCAATTTGTACTTCTTAGTCCCTTGAAATCTCCTTTTGGTGTTCCAAATGCAGTCAAAGTGGAGAAACACTAAAATGGAATGGTTAAAAAGAAGTTCCAGCCTCTGCTTAAATCCTACTCTAGTCTGTCCTTAGCTCTAGCCTTTTCACAGCTTTTCACAGTATCTGAAGACAAATATGGCAAACTGGTCAAATATGCATATAGCAGGAAGACAGCAAAAAGATAATAAATTGACAGCATCAGCATCCCAAACATTTCAACAAGCTGGGATCATGGACTGACTCTGAGAGGACAGATTTAATTAAGATAAATGTCAAAACTCAAATCTTGGGCACAGTAAATCAACTTTACAAATTCAGGGTAATATAGACATGACTAAACAGCAGTACACATGAAGAGTTCTTGAGTAATTTAGTTGAATTTAAGTGTAATGTGAGTCAACACTCTGATTTGGCTGCCAGAAAATAAATTCGATCGGAGACTGCATCAACAAATGCATAATGTCTGGACAAGGAAGACCCTTTCTTCATGCTTGTTGGAACACTTTAAGTACTGAGTCATGTTGTAAGCAGTATGCTAAATGAAGAACATGGAAAAATTAGATTATGGTTGATGAGGGAACTTGGAGCTGTCATTTCAAAAAAAGGATATTTCTCTGGAAGGAAAGCCAGCATAGGGAGAATATAATGGATATTTTCAAAACATTTGAAGAACTCACACACGGAAGTTAGATTAGATTTATCCTGTAACGTCCAGAAGTCAAAAGCAATGTTGGCCATCAAAAAGGGAATGCGCAGCCATGCAGAACACACAGCTTCCTGTCCCTGGAGTTATTTAAATCTTCAAGTAAATGATGGGTAAGGGGAATTTCAGAACTTGTAGAGAGTTGACTCAGATAAGAAAATATTTTCTCCATCTAAGATTTGATGATTTGCATATCTAAAAGTAGCTTGTGACTAAAAGGGAAACTTTCGTGTCTGTACACTGCTGAGAACCTGTAGCCTGGTCAGCAACCTGTCCACTCTGCCCCCAGGAGGGAGACTGCCAGGTCAGCACTGTGCACAGCCCCTGGGTGATTTTCCTACCGGGAAATGCACTCACTTTTCTGCAGATGTCACTTCCTACAATATGTTGAACACATGTCTCTCTTTCTCAGCCCCTTTCTCATTTAAACCCAACTTCTTGCAGAAACGGACACCATGTCTCTTTGGAGTCCATGAAGATTCTGGCCCATCTTCTCCATCGGCCAGAAGTTTGGGACCCGCATGGAATCATACGTAGCATCCATCCCAATAGCCCTCACTACACTCTGAGGACCCCTGTAGTTCTTGCTTCACCTGGCAACATTGAGTTACCAGACCAAGGGAAAGAGGGGCCGCTACTGGTTCCAAGGTCCCTATGGGGTCTTCTCCATTGTGATGACTTTCTCTTGGACCACCTTGCACTCCGGGGCGATTTCCAAACCTTGAGCAGGGCACTGAACGCCAGGCACGCGGGAGTCGGACAGGCACCCGGGACTGCCAAGGACAAAGGGTGGCTCTCTTCTCCCCAATAAGCCTACTTCGCCCGCAGCCACTCTGACCAGCGTGGTCATGCCGCCTCAAAGCTGGGCCCGTAGACCGCCAGCCCCGGGGCCGAACTTTCTACCCCGGCCGCGGAGGGATGGAAGGGACAGGAGGGGGGAGAAGGTGGGGCGCCGGGGAGGAGGCGAAGGCGCCGGGAGCTCGAGGGAGCGCGCTTCCGAGGGAAAGCGAAGGGGAGGGCAGCCGGGCCCGGCACGCTCCCTCCCTCGGCCCTTTCTCTCACATAAGCGCAGGCAGAGGGCGCATCAGCCATGCCCTGCCCTGCGCCCGCCGCGCCGCCGCCGCGCTCCCCGGCCTCGTCGCCCCGCGCCCCGCCGCCCGTTGCCCGCCGCCGCGGTCGGCCCGCTCGCTCTACTTCGGGGAAGGGCTGGGAGGAGGGGACGCGGGCCCTGGGGGGTTGGAGGGGCCGAACATCGCGGGGTGTTTCGGCTTGGCCCCCCTCTTTCCAAAAAGCAAAAGCAGAAACGCGGACCGAGGAGCCGTCCGCCCTCGCCCCGGCCTCACCTCGCTGGCCCCGAGTGCGGGGAGCTCGGATGTCCGGTTTCCTGTGAGGCTTGTACCTGACCCCGTCGCCTCTGGCCAGCACTGGCTGGGACGGCGACGAGCGACTTTGGGAACGCCGAGTCCCGGACGCGCTCCCGCCGCCTGCGGCTCGCCCTCGGGGGTCAGCGCGGGGCTCTCCGAGGAGAGGGCGAGGAGGGAGCAGCCGCGCCGGGCGCCCGCGCGCCCACCCCCGCCGCGCCGCGGACCGGCCGCCGCGCTCCGGGTCCTTCCACCATGCACTGGCTGCGCGGCTTCTCTCTGGCGTGTTCCCTGCTCGCCGCCGCTCTGCTCCCGGGTCCGCGCGAGGCGCCCGCCGCCGCCTTCGAGTCGGGACTCGGCTTCTCCTCCGAAGCGGAGCCGGACGCGGGCGAGGCCAAGGTGGGTGCGGGTCGCGCTCTCCGGGCCGGGCTGCTGGGGGACCGCGGGATTCGGGCCGCTGAGGACCCAGAACCTGCGGTGATCCGTGTGTGTTTGTGTCACCGTGTGTACGCTGAATCCAACATTTCTGAGTGGAGTGCACACTTCCCAGGAGAAAAGTTTCCTTCCCTCCCCCCAACCCCAGAAAGTTGTTACTAAATAGAAAAGCAAGTTACAGGAGTGAAGGGCCCAGAAAGGTGGCTGGTGTCAGAGATCTCGTAACCTGTTTAGGAGCAGTCCCGGCGGGTGCACGCAGAGGGACTTGAACCTGTGCAGGGAGCGCGGCCCCAGAGAGCCTGGGTTCATTCACTCCGGTCCCGAGGCCCTTTTCTTCCCTGGCAGATTAGTGGCAGGCAGACAGCTCTGGGGTTAGTGCGACCAGCCAGCCGAGGCATATTTTCCTGGAGTGTTCCATTACGCGGAGCGCTAGGCGCTGCGCGCGACTTTAGAAAAACGTAAAGGAATTTTAGTAACCGGGCTGGGAGGTTTAAGACTTCAGAGTCACTTGGAGAAGATGGTCAGTGCCACAGGATCTCATGTAGATGCAATCAGGCATGACTTGTCAATTTCATAAACTCCGCATTTCTGAAATCTGGTCATAAAATACTGAAAAGTAGGTGTTTTTTTTGTTTGTTTGTTTTTTGTTTTGTTTTTTTAATAAATGTTGTTTTAACTCTGCCTAAAAACGTTGCCAAGAGACTTTTGAGAAACTAGGGTTTTTAAAAAGGAGTTATGTATTTGTGCCTGCTTCTCACTTGCTTCTCTAAGAGTATATGTGTATTTACCTAAAAAGTTCAGATACGACATACGGGTTTATAGTATGCTTCCTAGATAGAGTTCTTGAAATCCTGAAGTTTCATATTCGACGTACTATGGGAAGTCTGCCTGGAACTGGACTGCGGTGCTTTATTTGAACTGATGGCAAGAGGAGCAGTTGTCAACTTGTAGTTGACTTTATTAACATATACTGGATGTGTAGGAGTTAAATTGTCTTTTCAGTTATATTTTGAAGTACGTTTTAAGATCGAGAAGACTAACTTTAAAACCAAACTACGTTTGTCTTTAAATTTTGGGAAAACAATTTAAAGATACCAGAACATGTAATTCAATACAGGGGTCAAGGAAAAACCTTTTGAGTAAAAACCATGTGCATTAAATTGAAGAACAAAGTGTATTATGTGAATTGTAAAATAATTTTAATACAAATATTTACGTAGGTATAACTCTTATAAGAATGTCTTCCTGTCCTTATAAATGCCACAAAAATGTAGCATTAAACCCACTGACACTTTCTGTAATTTGAATGCCTTGGATTTCACCATATCTATTTACTTTCTGTTACTGTAAAGTCAAACTCTTAATAGTATTGACTATGATAACTCACTTTGATTTACAGAAAGAAAGTGTGAAGTAGGAGGTAAAACGAGAAGCCTCTCCTGATAAGCTAAGGGCATGTATGAGTGTCACTCACTACTGGGACCTGTCCTGTATGAAAGTGCCTGTGTGTGCACGTGTGTGTTTATATATGTGTGTGTTATGTATAGGTGTGCGGTTGGAGGGTGAAAGGTAATGTATTTTTAATTTTAAAAATTGCCTTCATTGGTGATGTCATCAAAGTTTCTCTTTGCCATGAAAATCTTTGGGCCATTTTTGTTTGCTTTTCATATTTAACCATCTTTTATATTATATATGGTGAATATGAGTTGATATTCTGTATGTGATACCATGTTTCCCCAAAAAGAAGACCTAGCCAGACCATCAGTTCTAATGCGCTTTTTGGACCAAAAATTAATATAAGACCCAGTCTTATATATTGTAGTAAAATAAGACTGGTCTTTTATTAATTTTTGGTCCAAAAGACTCATTAAAGCTGATTGTCCAGCTAGGTCATATTTTCGGGGAAACATGGTATGTGGATTTTTTCCCATATGCTGAGACATCACTTTTAAGTCTCTGAGTTCCATGCACCACAAGGCAGTGCTATTCCTGCACTAAAGTGTTCCCAGGTTGTTGAGTAGAGGCTGGGCAGGGCATGTGTCCTTAAAGCCCTCAGTGAAGCTGCTACGTCTGCCACAGGACTGCCAAGAGACCTGGTCCACAGGCTCCACGGCTCTCCCTACCGGCCTAAACAAGGGCCTGCTTTAGATGTAAGCCCTAGAGTGGAGCTGGTGGTTAATTTTCTATGAACTACATAAGCCCCAAGAAGAAATTTCAGAAGACTCTAAATATACATAATCCCCGAGAGATGCAAATTTTTGATAATTTAGCCTTAGAAAGCTTTTTTAATATTTAAAAACTACAAAACAGTTCACACGCTATGAACCAAAGTTAGCCATCCAATCCTTCACCCCACCCCCAAAGCCATACGAAAATGGCAGGTAAAATCACAAATGGAAACAAGATCTCCTTGTTCCCTCAACTTATATTTGAACTTATTAGATTCCTCTTTCTAATTATGTGTGGTTTAGTATGACTTACTGAAAAATCCTGGAAGTGTTTCTCTGAAGAATGTGAACGTGCAACCAAGTCAACATCAGAAAAGTAAGGCGAGCCAAGTATTGCCTATTATATAACTAAAATTAACTGGGCATGATGGGAAAAAAAGAGGAAATATTTGAGTTACCATTAAACTGAAAGAAAACTACAAAACCTAGGGAAAGTACTAGACTGCTAACTACAATAATTTTTCAACATAAAATTAAGGAGAGTTCACTTAGGTTGATTGAAGTTGGTTGGGGTTGAGGACTTTGATTTGAAGAAAAAAGTTGGTTTACTACAGCAACAACAACAAAAGGAAGAATTACTTCCTATCATGAAATATACTTACAGAACTTTTATTCCATAAAGTGGGTTGGAATAGAAGTATAAATGCCTAGATACTTATGTTTTTAGAGTAATAAATGCAAGCAGAGAATATCTTACATGGGAAATGCCTTTGTTAAAGATCGAAATCAACAAAAGAAAGCCTAAAGATTACAACTTTGTGTCAATTAAATGAGTAATCTAGGCCAAATATTGAATAAATGCATATAACTTATCTTATTTTCTGTTTTACACAGATAACTTCAAATATCCCTACATTTACAGTTTAAATGCAAAAGAAATAGATTAGCTTAATATTAATTAACATTAGTTGCCTTAATGAGAATATATTTTAATTAGCATAATAAAAGCACACATGGTTTATTATAGTGACTCTCACAAAAAGCTTCCTGATAATGGCAACTAGTTTGCAACATAGCAGATTTTCTTACTCCATGCCTTATAGTTTGGCATACTTTTGTACTTGTTTGATTTTTTAATTTACTGTTTCAAATTAATCAGTGGCGATGTTTTCCAAAATACCATCTGTGTGCTAACTGTGGCACAATACCCTAGAGATTTTTATTTTCAGTTTTTCCTTATCTGACATCGACCAAATCTCTATACTTGGTTGGAGGAATGTACATTTCTAACTAGCATCCTAAGTCATTCTCACGCACAGTGAGTGTGTTAGACTCACTGATCAATGGTGTGTAATAATGACTCACTTCATTGGTTTTATCATATTCATTCTATAATTGTTGAGTTTGCAAGGTCATCTGTTAGGTATGGGGCATCTTAAGAGACATAAACGATTTTTCCTCTCTTCAAGGAGCTTACAACTCAGGTAGAAAAAATAAAGGCTTAAACACAAAAATTCTATGAGATATTATGGGAATGGTACCAAAGCGTTATCTGTGTTCTGAAATTTGGGGAAGAGAATCATCTGTGAGGCCTAGTTGGTCTGGGCGCCTTGACACATGGCAGAACTTGAGTTGTAACTTGGATGACAATTTCCAGCACGTGACTCCCATCAAGCACAGGGAATCCTTTTGTGTCTTGGATGGAGAGAAAAGGTGAGAAGGTAAGTAGAACTGTTTGACTGGAGATGAGGGACTCTATAGGGTAACAGCGATGGCTCTTAACTAAGAATAAATTTGTAGAGATGGATGGAGTCACACTGTATATGGCCTGAGCCAGTTTAAGGAATTTGACTGTTGTGATGTGGGTCATGGAGGGTTATTCATAATCTGAGCACCTGGAAGACGTAGCTAGTAAGGAGATTATTGAAATCACTTGTGGGGTTGATATGCGGTGAGAAGGATTTTGCTGGGGGAATAGTCTAGTTAAGAAACCACAGTAATAATCTGGAAGGGAAGTGATGAGTAGAGCAGAGCGAGGGCAGGAGGAACAGGAGAAAAAGGTGGTAGAGGAAGAAGCCAGAGACCTGGTGACTGATAGTATAAAAGGTAAGGGAGACTATTCCTTAGCATCAGTATTTTAATCATAGGACAATGTTGGTCTTGCTTGTCGGATTAGGAAATTTCAGAAAAGAGGCTGATTTTTGTGCGTGGATGATGGGTGATTAAGGCATTATTCCATAAATCACTTAAGATTTTACTAAATTTAGGACTCTTCAGAGAACCAAATTAAGCTTTAGAAATTCACATCCCTTTAAAGGAAATAATTGTCTAGGATCAGCAGGACTTAAGCTGTATAATATACTGAAAATACTTAAGTGTTTGACGAGTATTATTACAATCCCTAAAGGAAAATTAACAGTATGCATATCCCATTACCCTGAATTAGAAATTAGAAGGTAAATTTTATACAAGTTAAATGGGTCATAAATGTGGCTGTAATATTTAGCCATTTACTCACAGCCTCCTCTGTGCTTTTTTGCTGCAGTACCTGGGACATTTCTCTGATGTCCTTCAAATTCCCATACTTTTAGGCAGCAATCAAACACCAAGCTTTAGATAGAAGGTTCGCTATTAGGGAAATGTGAAATATTTGTGAAAGTGGAAACCTTCCTCTCTTTACATCACTCTGCATCAACGCATGTTAGAGACTCAGAGTTTGACTCCATAAGAGCCCGTTCTGAGGAGGGCAAACATTTCCTAACTGAGGGATTGAATTCTTGTCTCCTTTTCCTGGGTATCTGATGCTTTAATGGAAAGTCTACAGGTGTTGTGTGTAGAGTTTTCCTTAGAGAATATGATTCAGGTACTTCGTCAACCTCCTGTCTTTTAAGAAATTCCTCACACCACTCTGAATGATGCTGGGGATTTATGGCTTTGGGCCATAAAAAGCTCAATTCATCTTTCATTTTGGTTTCACTTCGTTGTATTCTTTCCTATGAACTGTGAACACCTGCTTGGCAGCCATTTGTTTACGAGACAGTTATAAAAATTGCTTTATTACTGAAACCAGTGGCATATCACTGGGTGTCTATTCATGCCCTTCCAAGTTGATCGGAGGAAATGGATTTGGGAGATTTCTTTCTGGCCTTAGGGATCTGGAGAGGGGTCTCATGACCTCCTTGTTCTCAGCATGGATCCAACCAGGCATGCTGTTTCCTAGTTCTCACCTGGATGTTTGGAGACACAGGAATTGGTATGAGAGGAATGAGGACTTTCTGTGCCCCCAGCACTGTCATCACTGGCAGCTATAGGGGTCTTCATAAGTTCAGATAACCCTTTATATACCATACATCCCTCTGTATATTGAGGGAAGGCATTTACATAATAATTAGGTTATATCTGCAACATCCTGTGCACCTATGTGTGCCATGCACTGTGTGAAGCCTTTACAAGTTTACTTTACTTTCTTTTTCATGACACCTCCATGAGATGGGTGGTACTATATTTCATTAAAGATAGTGAACCTAAGACTCAAATGACTTAACCAGGCGCAAGAATACAGCTTTTTTTCCTTTTTAAAAAATCTTTGGTAGCATACGTTTTAGGAAAGTGTGATAATGGGTTTGGGCCTTTAGGGTTTGCTAAAGACCCAAAATCCATACTCCTGTCCTCCTGCAAATGGTAGCAGTGTGCCAGAAGGCAGAGAAGTATTACTCTCTGGGTAATAGTGAGGGCTCCCTCGTGACATTTACTCATGTCCCAATTCCTCACAATGGGACAATCTGAAATACACTTGGACTTTCTTCCAGGGTTACCACACGGTGCCCTTCTGACCAAAGATAGATCATAAATGGTCTAATCCATAAGGATGGCTGTATCCCTGGAGGCCTAACAGGAATTCCTGACAATAATTAAACAGTCTTCTGAGCTGCACTAATATAACTTCAGTGAAAGACTGTGATCGTACCTATGCCAAATGACCTTTCACAAATAATTGGATTTGGAAAGAACAGACTTTAGCTGGCAGAGGCATCACACCTCCACCAGCTTCCAAGCCCATGTTGTTTCACCTTTCACCAGTTACAGTAATCCTGGTAGATATGCACTTTATAAATACCACGGAGGCCTACATTTTATTGCAAAACACATATTTGTAACTTCAACTATGTGTAAATTGTGAAGTAAGGTATCACTGATTTTTCACAGTAGAAAAAAAAATGTAGCAGAGACCTTTAAACAACAAGAGACGACCATTTGATTTGTAATGTAATTCTAAAATTTACTGTAGATACTTTATATTTGTGCAATTGTTTCTTCTAAACCTTACTTGCAGAAATTATTTGGGCGGTTCCTATGCTTGATTTACTGTTTTTCAGAGTTTGTAGTTTAACTATGAGAGAGAGAAGAGATCGTTATTCAGTTTATTGTGCATCCATCACAGAATAGCTGCCTTTAAATACCTTTCCATCGTAGATTCTTACTGTTTTCTTGTGCTGATAGGGCTCTAGTGGCTTTCCAGTGTTGGAAGGGATCCGCAATTTCTTTTCTGCATTCCTGAATCTAAGAGCTCTATTTCATAAATTATTTGGTGCTATAACCCTGATCTGATCTGACATAGAACTATTTATAGACTTAATATACCCTCTAAGTTTGAATATTGCTAAACTTTGCTAAAGAAATAGTACTGTATTTACTTACAAGATGCTGCCACAGACTCTGCTGGGGACAGGGTGGGGGGTGAATATTAAAATGTATACCTACTGGATTTCCTGAAAACTTCTGGGACCTGAAGTCCATTCAGTCCCAAGGACTATGGTAAGAGACTGGACTGTAGAACTGTTCTTTTCCAACTGAGCTGTCCTCAGTTACTTGATAGGCCATCTGCAGTTGCCTGGTGGCCTCAGTGACTGCCCGGAAGGGAAATTTAGGGACTCCTGAAGGAGCCGTGTGGACACTGCTAACTTCATGTTACCAGTTAGTGCCAAAGTTTATATGCTTTTGCTCCAAATTCTCATATTTAAATCGACTTTCATTCAGGGGCATTTTAATTAATTCTCAGTAGCAGTAGCTTCAATTCTAGGCAGGAAATTACAACGCAGTAAGTGATGCAAAACATGTAGAGTGAGTGATTCCTGTCTATAACAAGCATGTAATCTGTTTTGAGAAACACAAAACTTTTTTAAAATGCCAGAAATGAGTTAATCTATAAATGCCAACAGAATAAAAGGTTTTGTAAGAGAGTCTCCTGATTTAACAGGCATTGTTGGCTAGCCTTCTGGGGATTGCACTGGCAGGCGTGGGAAAGGTGGAATGATGTTAGGTCAGCTGTGAAAAACGAGTAGCTGCTGTCACAGAAACAAGGGAAGGAAGACTGGTTCAGAGGTGGAAGTGTGAGAGCGAAGTCCAGAGGTAGTCATGTCAGTGCAGTCAGGGGTGTTTGGGGAACTGGGTGCAGAGCTGTACAGGAAACAGGAGGGGATATTGTAGAGAGTGTAAGGAACCAAAGAGCACCATCTAAACTTGAGTTTGGGTTGAAAGCAGCAGGAGCCACTAACGATTCTTACATGATATGCTGAAAGCGGTGTTTGAAGGAGTTTAATCTGGCATCATCGTGCAGATGCATCTAACAAAAAGCGGGCTAGAAGCTGGTCAGAAACTTGCCTGAGTCATTTTCAGCCGCAGGCTTCCTTGGAGTGTCTGGCAGTGACTGCATTCCGTTGGCCACCCATATATGGTTATTGAACTCCTCTATATGCTCCTGATTTCTGATGATGACAGTGATGGCCACTTCTGACTTACGTAAACACCCATCACTGTACTATCTGGAAACATTTATAACATATTAATAACAGACAGCTTTGCTATTATAGTGCACATTCCACACAGAGCAAGCAGTGTAAACAGTGGCCATGCTCAGATACACACACACACACACCACTCACCTCTTAATGGTTCTTCAAGCAGCTAACCATGGTTTATTTATTTGCCTAGCTAAATATTTTTAGACAATCCATTAAAAGAGAGTATAAAAAAAAATCAGTGTGTATGAGATTAGATTCTTTGTAGTTCATACACTTAAGTGTAGGTCCACTGGCAATTAAGTAAAAACAGAGCTAACCATAAAGTGTCCTAGCAATCACTTCTTTTAAAAATGTACTTACAGGCATTCTTGCTAATAGTTAAGACTAGAAGGGAGGAGCAGAAATGAGTAATGAAATAAATGTATAATTACTTTGTAGCTCCTGTGTTTTGTTGTTGTTGTTGTTGTTTTTTAATGTGGCAGAAAAATTTACTCAAACTCAAAAGACACCTATTAGAAAATGGACATACTGAAAGAAGAAATACCCAGATGTGCAGTGTTGAGTAAATAACAATACTTAAGAGTTTAAAAGGCCAACTTCTCAACAAGTTCAGCTTTAACACTGTCCTTGTTTGGACAGGTGGGCAGAAGACAAATATTTTGGATTAGAGCGAAAAGATGTGGTTTGCAATTTCTATGCTTGTAAAGGTTTTAATTAGTCATTTATATTGTAATTTATTTCACTTTAAGACTTGGTCCCAAATTACCATTTTCTCCACCATTTATGCAACAATAACACATGCACTTATAAGTGGTGAAGGCTGCAAACAAAGCTAGCTCTTTTTCTGACTGCACTTTGCTTTACACTTCCTCTGATAGTGCCTAGAACTCACTGTCAATATTTCTGTTTGTTTCAGTCACGTAACTGTCTCTTGCTTCAGTGACATAACTGTTTCAATGCAGTGGATAAGAGCACAGGTTCTGGAATATGACTTTCACTATTCACCTCCTGGCTGTGTGATTTCACATCCTGCCTCTGCTACTTACTACCACCTGTGTGACCTTGGGCAAGTTACTAACTTCTCTGTGCTTTCTTATGTAAAATGAAGACAATCATTACCTCATAAGGTTATTTTGAGGATTAAACAACATATATATCCCTTAGAACCATGACTGGCACACAGTAAGCATAATGTAATTTTTGTTAAATAGATAGGCTTCAGCATCCGAAAAATACTGTAAACGTAAATATGGTGTCCTGGGCATAGGAGGTAACTGTGATATTCTTCAGAGTGATTTTCCAGCACCTTCTACCTCATTTATTGCATTTTTTATTATAAGCTTCCTGACAGTTTTCCTGGTTTCTAAAATGTGAAAGTAGGATGTTATGTTGATGTTTGATTTTGAGACCATTGGAAGCAACCCCGTGTGTTTAATAACTCGGTGTAGGGAGGCTGCGTATTGTAGGTCTGCTTATAACGTGTTTTCGCTTCTCCTGTGTGGCTGGGTTTGTGTCTGTCCTTGAGGGTAACAACCCTGGCCGTATACCCCCGAGTCAAAGACTAGGGGTTATGGCCCTCCTTGAGCTCCATACATAAGTCACTGGGCGAAAAGACTTTGGTCCACACAGGATTTTCATAATGCCATGTAATTTCATGGGAACTCATCCTGAATACTTCAAGTCTACATACTTTCATATTTAAATCTCTATTAAAGAAGCAGGTTAATTAATGCTGCTACTATAACGTGTAAACATTTCAAGTCTTTATGTTATTGGTTGGCACAGAAGAAATACAAATATATATTCTAAATTTACAGTGAAATCATCCCAGAATATCTAAAAGATGAAAGCGTACTTTCACTGGATACAATATGAAGACAATGTAATGGTAGGATGTTGTATACAAGAGTTAAGTTTGTATAAATTTGTTTAGAAAAATATGATTGCACTGCTTTGTTGGGCGGCTCTTCCAGAATGGCCACCAGAGAAGTCTGTGCTGTCAGTGAGACAAATCATGGAGTAGATGCTTTCCTTCTCATAGGGTAAGTCCAGTTTGAGTGCCCTAATTTGCTCCCAATGGTTGATTTTGTGTGATATGTTCTGTGATGTGTTCTATCTGTTGGTTTACCAGGCAGTCAGTAATCGCTATGAAGTTCCTGGTGCTGAACACTAGCAGTGAGCCTGGTGGAGCACAGCGGTGGGGTGAGGTGGCGTGGGGTGAAATGGGGTGTTGCATTGGAGGTGTGTGAGCAGAAAGGAAGGGGAAATTCAACATGAGTGGTAAACACAGTTCTATGCTCTTCAAGAGCTAACTATATGTTTTTTATTCAATAACATCTTGGAAGTAAAGTATTCACTTCCTTAGGATTCTAATATGTATGTTAGTTGGAGTATTTCAGGAACTTTTCTCATATACCATATTTCTAAAGAGAGAAATTTTTTCCTGACTGAATCTGGAACAAAGGATCAAGCACTAAATAGATAGGTAGTGGACCCATGTGTAAATGAATAAATAATTAGATAATACAATCTAGATACAAATCTATACATGTTCATGTACATTATCCATACAAATCTCTATGCAGATACTGGTATGATCTTTTTTCAAAGTGATTTTCATATTTGTTATTTTGGGATTAAAACTATATGTAATTATATAAAATGAAGCTTTATGTTTAAGCACTGTTTATTTCCCAGTTTACATTTTAATGTAAAGTGCTCCTCTTCACAGTAATTTCTCATTCTCATACTAATTTCTCTTTCTAAGTAACAGTGCTGTGCCTATTTTGGGGGGTCAGAAACAGGATTAAAATAAGATTGCTTAATATTCTTTTATGTGTAGAGGAAGTGTTCATGAATTTAATAATACTTCTGCTTCCAACTTGCTGAAATACTTGGATAGGATGAAAAATGCCACCCACTCCCTCCCCCAAAAAAGCAAACTTTGATATTGTGGTTGTTGGGGAAGATTCTTGCATATATGAGTGGGTGCTGCTTGGAGACTGGCCCCTGCCTTCCTCCCTCCTGGGAACTGTCTGGGAATATAGGAAGCTGATTGCTTATCTCCTCCTCAGCCAACTAGTGTTCAAAGCTTCCGTGCCTTTTTCTTAAATGGAGAAACATAATTACCTTGTGTTGGTAATGCCCTATAACTCTTCCTCAAAAAAGTAGTATATTTCTCTTTTCTTTGTTTATGCTTAAATACAGTCTTTTCTTCCCCCCAATATCCACCATCCCTGCCACCAAACAAAGAGTGGGTAAATTTGGCAAATTGAGTTATACTGAAATCTTTAAGAAAATGGTCTTGCCTTTCTTTGAACTGGAATGCCCACAGAGCAGCCATGAGTCCTACAATCCACAAAGGGACTGTTAGTATTTCCTCTCACTCAAAGTTCCTTGGAAGTAGCCAGTTAATATCAAATACCAGCTGTGAGGTTCCTTTAAACCACTACGGTTTACTTTACGACAATATCGTTGCCTACACGGAATATTTTTAATTCTTTCTTTTTTGTTTGTGTCTGTTGTGTGTAGTTACTTTATCCTTTTCAAGTTCTCTTCCAAGTTTATGTTTTAAAAAATGGAACACTTATTTAGATTCATGTTTGCTTATGGGTCGTGATATTTATGACTTCCCTAAAAAACAAACTAATTCTTTTGTCTGAGAGCCAGATTTTAGTTTTGGATGATAGTGATTCATTGTTTGTTCTCTTTGAATCCTTGGTATTTCTTTTAATTTTGGTGTCCACTCATGCCAAATTAGAATTTTATGAAGGCCAAAATATTCATGAGTCATGACCATCACACTTAAAATTGAGTAATTTGAAGCTGCCTAAGATACACAGATTAAGCAAATAATGATGTCATAAATTTTAGTGCAAATGATATTTCTTCCCTCCTAAACACTGGCAGCAATGAGGCCTGCTCTGTTGGAGACCAATGCTGTTCTACGTTAGAAAATGTACCTTTGTGTCATGGCCACATGAGTCCAGCATAGTTATATAACTATAGTATAGCATAACGTGACACATAAGTTAGTGAGTTAAAGATGAAAATATTTAAAATCAGCATTGCTTTTTTGTGTCACACTTACTTGACAGTGCAGGCTCTTCTGCAGTCTTAACTGGGGACAATGTTATGTGACGGACTCAAGTCACACTAAGGACCCTCAAGCTTCCTCTAGCAGAAAACACCTGAAATTCCAATTTTTGCCTTCATATGCCAATTTTTAATATTAAACTTGCCCTTGACGTTGATTTTAACTGGTCACACCTCTGTAAAGTGCCTATAGTGTGGTAGGAGGGAGGAGAATACATCTGATTTGTCTCAGATATTAGTTCTACACTCATAAGGCTAGATGTGGGTTTCCTCCTCCCAAGGCTGACTTAGACTAATATAAATTTGACTTCCTGTTCAAAAATTGAAATGGTAACTTGTAAACTAAGCCACCTATGTGCTAAAATTGAATCTGCCGTATTCAGATGAACTATATGCTGTACCATATGCACTGTGTGTTGTACACAAATATTGAACATTTGCATAGTGAGTGGATTATAAATGAGATTTAATAGATATCTCTGTAAAATGCCAAGCAGTCAGTTGCCATTAGTCTGAACTTTGAAGAGTTCCCATGTGAAACTTTTTAGTTTTTAATGCAGTTTCACCAAGATATCCTAAACATTATTTCAATACGTGTTACTATGGGTTTCATTCGGACCTAATGGTATACGAATGTTTGAAGCTGCACGATTTCACCGGTAGTATTTTGGAACATTGCTTTCTATCCATATTTAAGTTCAGACTTTTCCATAACAGTTTCTGATTCTCTGAGCCTAAAATATTATAATTTTAGTTAATTAAATCCAAAGGAAGCATTTAGTTTTTTGTTCTATGTGGGTGCTTGGCTTTCTCATGACATGAGCTGGTCCTGTCCTGTGTGCAGTCGGGAAGATGTGCAGGAATTCCAGGATCACGGTCTCCCTTGAAGGTTAAAAGGATTCCTGATTTAGGGACTAATGTCTTACTCCAAAGCAAAGTATCCCACTGATGACCATGCTCCTGGGTGCTGATAGGTATGGGAGCAATCTTTATAAACCAAAATTTCAGTCACATTACATATAGTACTTCTTTATAAATTACACATTCTTTTCTTTTCCTTTATTCCATCTTTTTTACTCAAGTGTAATATTTTGCAGTTAAATATTTTTAAACACACTTCAAACAACTTTTGCTCATTACAAAATACCTATGTCCACACTGCCAGGAATTATTCATTGTTTATACCACCCTGTACTGTAATATATAAATGTCATCCTACAAAGAATGTTGACATTCACATTGAGATTCAATTTTCTTATAGTGCATTTACATTTGAACTTCAATTCTTTTGGAATATCAGGTCCCACAAGCTCTGTTGTTTTTTCACCTCAATACCATGTTTCCCCGAAAATAAGACCTAGCCAAACCATCAGCTCTAATGCATCTTTTGGAGCAAAAATTAATGTAAGACCTGGTCTTATTTTAGTATAATATAAGACTGGGTCTTATATAACATGATATGATATGATATGATATAGTATATCTTATATTGATTAATATAATATATTAATATTATATTAATTAATAATAATATTAAATAATATTGATGCAATTGATGTTAATATTAAATATTAATTAAATTAATATTAATGTTACTATTAATATCATAGCTGATCTTATAATGCCAGATCTTATATTAATTTTTGCTCCAAAAGATGCATTAGAGCTGATGGTCTGGCTAGGTCTTATCTTCGGGGAAACAGTATATCTTCCCACTATTTTGCTGCATAAATGATGCTTTAAATTACGGTGGCTTCAATTTCATTTCACCTGGTTTATAGCTTGAAAAACTTAGTACACATACTGCATCCATAAATACACACTATGTGTATATGGTATGTGCACTTAGTGTGAAGAACTAGAATTTTTTCTGAAACCTCATAAATTCCCTTCCTCCTTCCCTCCCTTCCTTTCTTCTTTCCTTCCTTCCTTCCTTCCTTCCTTCCTTCCTTCCTTCCTTCCTTCCTTCCTTCTTTTTTTCCTTCCTTTCTTTCTTCCTTCCTTGCTTCCTTTTTTTGGTGGTGGAGAAGTCATTCTTTGGCAACATGTACAAATTTATAATAATTTTGTCAGATTGATTTATTCCATTGGTATAATTTGAATTCAGACATTTTAAGGGGTTATTTCTAAAGTTTATGAGGACAGAATATTTTAAAACGAGACACTCAGGAATTTGAGACAATAAGTTGCTATGAGTGTAGAACAGAAAGTGTTTTGAGTCAGAGCAAATGTTTTGCAGCAGGGGGTTGAAGCATGGTTAAAATACATCTGGGTCATGTTTAGTTATCAAAACTCGTCTTCTATTCAATGAGACTGGTAATTAAGAGATGAGTATAGTATACAGTAGCCCTTATATGTCTTCATTTGTCCAACAAAATAACTTGCTCTCAGGGCCAGACGATTTAGTCAAAATTGTTCACTTAGGTAATTCCTACTTGAATCGCCATTTGATTAGAATAGATGTCATTGTGCTAAATAATTTGGGATTGCTGTCTTTGATTGCTGGAAAAAGAATATATTTTTAGGGCATCTTAAGGAACAATTTTCCCTCTAGTAGAATTATTTGCTAGAAAAAGGTCCTATTTATTTATTTGCTTTTTTTCTAAATATGTATTTTCCTTAGCTTTTGGCATTGTCTTTCTTGCTACCAATCATAAAGGTGAGCAAATATCAATACAAATTCTTTGTAACTTCCAGCCTATTTTAGCTATCAACGCTCACCAGAAAAAATACAAGTACGTCCACCATGAGAAAACTGAGTTGGCCACAACTAGACCATCTGTGTAGGAAGTCATATGGTCCTCTAGTCCCCTGTTGTTTTTTTATGTAGTATTCTGATTAAAGTTCAGTATTTTGGTGATTATAATTGTGGGCAAAATAAAAGTCTATTTTATTTTGAACTATGAACAGAAAAGATCAAATTCTTAGGTTTGAAAAATTAGAATTTGATTATAACTTCAAGCAGAATAAGCAAAAGAACTAGATTTTGAGGCACATTCTAACTATAAAATAGATACCTTATATATACCAAGATTTTTATATCTGTATCTGTCACTTTATAACATTTATTAATTTGTTCCCCAAGTAGTTATTGCCTTCTGTGTACCAGTGTTTAAGGTATTAAATAAAATCTGAGGAAAACAATTCTATAAAATTCCAAGATGTAAACTGTTTTATATATTTTAACGTCTCATATATATAGTAGTGATTAATTTTTTAATGGGACATAAATATAGACAAGAAGTTAGACTTAAGAAAATGGTAGCAACTAGTTGTCCAGACCAATGAAAAAGCTATTACAAAGCCCAGGCAGCAGTTTTTAAAATTCAGTGAATTTACAGTAATGCCAAATAATAAGAATCAGTATAAAATATTTTTAATGAAATGAACACCACTACCTGTGTTATCCATAATTTAAAACATTGATTAAAGATAAATAATCTAATAACTAGAAAAAGTAATATTTTATGAAACTTTCATAACATAACAAATCCCAGTTGTTCATTTTGATATATACAAAAAGACAAAACCAAACAAAATAAAACAAAACCCAAACTTGTATGAATGTTAATTGTTTTCTATTTTTGCCATGATCATTGGGTAATAGCCTCACATTTTGCTTAATAAAAGACAGCCCTGGAGCTAGGGTTTGGTCCGCTGGGGGTAAGGATCAGGCAGAGATTATTCTTCTCTGTTTCCCTGTTCCCCTATCCTTCCTGCTGCAGCTCTTGTAAGGTTAGTCTGTAGGTGGCCTTGGCAACAACTGTGAAAGATCCCAGGGCACAGAAATACTGCTTTTTTTCTGGCCACAGACTTGATCATGTGTTGTGTCTTGTGCCTTGTGATCGTGCCTGTGCTCTGCTGATTCTTACTCATTTCTTTAGTGTAATTCAAGGGGTTAAGTGGACATTTTGAATATAGTTAATGCCAAATGTGTTTGAGTTCTTGTGTAGTCAGTTAGAAAAAAACTAATTTCCCAGCTTGCATTGCAGCTGGTGTTGCCATAGGATAGTTCTCACGAATAAGACCAAATGTAGTAGGGATTTTTGGGAAAACTTGTTTTTCTGATAAGGCAATACCTTTCTTCCTGTTTTATTTTCTTCCCTGGAAATCAGAAAGTCCCCTATAATTAAAAAATTACTTTATGCTTATCAAAAGAACATGTTTAGACTTATATGGACTAAATTTTTTATAATTGTTAGTGTCAGCCAGTGAGTATGGAGTGGCTTTATAAATTTTTGCCATGTCCTTAATCTGTTGCCCCTAGAGTTAAAATAATTTAGTATCCAAGTTGGATATAATCTTTATAGCCAACAATCTTTCTTTGGCTAATGGATTCTTTTAAAATGTTATGTTTATTGTTTGTAAATACTTTAAGAAGTAGCAACATTTCAAATAAATAAAAGTTCTGTTTCTTAGGAAGGCTATACCTTTTGTCCCTTCTTGCTGTTCAAAGTGTTAATAGCTTGGGAGTGACCTCTGACCAACTCTAATTGTTTTGAAAATGGTAACTAGAGACAACAGAGAGAGAAGCTCACAATATTTAGAGAGAATTAGAAGTCTCAGAACGGACAGGAAAAAAATGTTCAAACAAGAAAACATTTTCATATTTTTATTCAGGTTAATGAATAATTAAGCACCTGGACTATTAAAAATGTGCTTGATTCTAAGCTTTTAAAGCCTGATGTTGTCATCATAGCATCAGCATGGGAAATTAGAAAGGAATGCTAATTTAAACTTAAAGCAGCTGTAAATACATGGCTGTACTTATCTTCTCATCTGTCAACAACTGCTTACAGATGCTGTATGAACTGTTTTAATTGCAATTCTAAAACTCAATGGAATGTTTAGAGGTGATTCTAAAAGTCTGATGGTCTAACATACAGAGTAGTCATTCTTAAGAAATGCTGTGCCCAACACAAAATGTAAATATATACAAGCCCTTCTCTATTCTGATGCACAGTTTCAGGCAGACATTTGGGGGGAGAATTCACCATCAGAGAATAAATAAGAGGTGTACAACCTTAGTTTAAGTTATTTTTTTTTAAATAATAGTTTATTTATAAACACATGTCCCTTTCAGTTAGACTTTTTATTTTCCTGAGCTATAAAATTTTGGAACTGGAGCCCACAGGCCAAGCTGCAGTAACCTGGAATGATTAAAGATTTTATACTTGAGAAGCCTTCTCCCTGAAGGTTACTTGCTTCTCTTTGGAGCTGTGGATTTATTTCCTCCCCTCCAGGGTAAATGCCTTAAGTTCACTTCTGCCATGTTATTCTCCATCTGGTGGATCGTTAGACTATCTGTGAGGCAGCAGTATTTGTGCTGTGCTCTCCCCACGCTCAAGACACTTTGACTGTGTCACTTACTAAAATCTGATCAATCTTGGCTCTAGTCTGAGGCTGGACCAATTGGTTTCTAGTAAGATATTCATCCATGACTGTCTAGAGAATACAAATCAGGGCGTGTCACATGCAGGAAGCAACATTAAATAAAGCATATGCTCTAATGTGTTCCTTCAAGACAAAATCTGGACCATGAAGTGTAGTTTATATGGAGAGATCATTTTCATTTCTAGACTTGGTCATATTTTTCCATTTCTTGATTCTTTGGTATTTAAAGTTTCAGTTTTATGTTCTGTTTTACATGCTGTAGCCATTTTATATATGCAAAGATTTTTTTCCCCCACAAACATAAACATCGGACAAGCTCAGCATATGTAGGCTACTTGGTATAACTAAACACAGTTGCTCAGTCCCAACAGAACTACAAGGTGACAGGAGGAGGCTAGGCTTCAGGTGGTGAGTACACAATGGAGTGTACAGATGTCATGCCATAAAGTTGTACACCTGAAATTTATATGATGTTATTAACCAATGTTACCCAAATACATTTAATTAAAAAAGAGAAAGGATTCTTTGATTCTGGCTTCTGAAGTTATTAACTACATATTACTTTATCTCATATTTAAAACCTAACACTCATAAAGTTAATTTTCACAGTTATTGTTGAGTTTAATAATTCAGTGATATCAACCAGAATTTTTATTTAACGTACAGTTTCATTCTATTAAAAATAAGATGCTAAGTTATATATCGAGCAGTCCTATGACATATATTATTCAAGAATTGCAAATAATGACATGACATAAATCAACTGTATACCGGTAGTATGTATCACCAATTTTATTTGATTTTCTTTTCCCTTGTAATGTGCTGGGAACAAGTAAATTCTACAAGCAAAGTATACACACTTGTCATTTATTCAGTGTTCTAAAGAAATGAGGTTGTCTAAACAAAGGAGGTTTCTGGATCCTGAAACTTAACATTTTTAAATATAATAATTCAGATTTTATTGTGTTCAGTAAAGTATATGAAACATAACCTCATCTTAATGACTAACTGTAATTTAAACAAGGATTACTGCTATTCCCTACTGCTTTTTCTACCTTCATTATTTACCACTGCCCCTATTTGAAGTTGTCTTTGCACTTTTTAAAAAATTTGCTGTTATTCTCCCATTTGTTTCCTTTTCCTAAAGCTTCTCCTATACTTTTGTTCTTTGACACTAGGGAGGCATTTTGTTTTTGTTTGTTTTTTGTAGCTATTGCCACACCATAAAATAATTTTATTTCAGCCTCTGATGATCTCACCAGCTACTTTGAGAGCATCAGTCAAAATCTAGCTGCAGTGGCTTAAGCAAATTTGACTTTGCTTTTCTCCCTAGTGGACAGTTAAGGGTTGTTGCAACCTAGAACTCCAATCTGCTATCAATGCCCCAGACTCCCATGTTTTTCTCCCCTCATAGTGGTGACAAAGCTGATTCCTTCCTAGAATTGTGTCTGATTTCAAGAAAGGAAGAATAAGAAGACAGGAGGCTGGTGCCTTAACAGGAGCTGCTTTCTCGGAAATCCCTAGTGGATTGCACTAACACTTAATGCACAGAACTGTCTTTGACCATCTAGCTGCAAGAGAAACTGAGCAATGAAGTGCATGCAACTTCAAACAATATTGGAACTCTCTTTGTACTGAAAAAAAAGAGAATGGATTTTGAGTAGCAGTGTTTGTAACATTGTGTCAGTGATTTCTAGATTCCCCCCCTAAATTTCTCATCTTTTTCTCTCAGATTTGCAGCAGTGGTGCGTTCCTTGTACACTCATCTGAAATATTAATGTTTTTAATCCAAAAGATTTAAAATCTGGTTTGCAGAGATAGTTCTTATATGAAACATTTACAGAATATGAGAACTTAAACTTGCTAATTTTATTGTGTGAAAAATAAGTGCAGTAACAGAGAAGGGAAAAACTGAGGAATGCTAGTGCTCTTGAAAAGTACTCGAGTAATTTCAGTAGAAGACAAATAATATCAAATTAAATAAATATAACATTTTTAAAAACTTTAATTTTTTTTTTTAAATATATTGATGCTGATTTTCCTTTTACTCTATATTTTCTCTATGGTTGGAAACAAAATTTTCAATTTTTACCTGGCATCTTTCTGATGAATTCATCTCCATTGCTTAATGTATAAACTGTAATAGGGCTTTCTTCGGCCATTATGTGTGGCCATTTTCCTCAGACAAGTGTCTGTATGGAAAATGTGGAACAGTTATTGTCAGATCACAGGCTACTCTGATAACAGAGAATACCATTATAATCCTCACCTTAGTGTGTTGATTTACAGATCACACATCATGTGATAATGACAAAAACTAATCATAAGAGGGAGATGGATGAGTGAAATTTCTTCACACTACCATTAAAATACGTGGTACAAATTCAGCCATGTTGTTTTCAAAAAGGAAAAATAGCAGTCACTTCCCTCAGGTGGAATGTCCACAGTCTTTCTACCTTATAAGAGCATCTTCATGTGTGCCTGGCCTTCCTTATATGTCTTACACATTTACTCATTAAGAAACAAAATTGGAAAACATAAGCTCATAAAAATGTATTTAGTGCATTTCTGATGTTAATGGAAATATTTCTCTGTTATTGCTTCGTCATCCTTAAGATTTTATTATTCAAATTGTAATCAGATATATTCACCTTCATTTTATTATTCAAATTGTAATCAGATATATGTTAAACACATTTTTATCTGTAAATTGACCATGTATCAAACATCGTGGAAATTTCACATGAAAAGATGTTTTAAAGAAGGAGTAAAACAGCTATTAAGAGTATTTGAACTTCAAGTATTTCCTTGTTTAATTTCCATAGATCATCATTTTATATACTGATAACATTTGACCAGTTTCTATTATTTTTAAAAAATTCCTTTGCAACTGAATTATTTGTCCTTAATGTTTTGAATTATTATTCTTAATGAGCATTATGGGCAATTGTTAACATATGCTGATGTTTCAAAGTAGTTCGCAATTAGAATATAATTTGATTTTAAGCATTGCTTCCTTTTTTTAAAGTAAATTTTCTTGAAAGGAGACATTTAACATGTTTATTGGTTATTTGCACTATCATTTGAATGAAAGATAAGAGAACATGTATTGTATTAGGGCAGAGGGAGAGAAGCAATGGATAGTCCCATGAGTACCTCAGAAATTAAATCAGAATCAGGTCCTGTATGGATGGTAGAGGAGCAGTGGAGAAGGTGCTCATCATATGGAAAAGCATGATTGTATAACAGGTCCTAATGTGTGCCCACTGCAGTGAAATTCTCATAGCTTTTATTGAACTCATAATCGCTTTAAACCAACTCAAGAGAGGGTCTGTTGCTAAAACAGGAGCTCGGTTATTTTTCAGGAGCAGTGGTCCAGAGGACACTATGATAGAAACAGATAATTTCAAAGTTGGAAGTATATTAGCTACTACTTTTATTCTTTTTGGAAAGTCTGCATTGAGACTTTATTCCATTTGGCTTTCTCAGGGAAATACGCTGCTCAGGTCACTGGAAATAGCATGTCAAGTTTGAAAAGAGACTTAATATGTAGCCAGTAAACCTGCTAAATATATTTTAAAAATCATTCTAGTGACTAATATCTTAAATAGTTTCCACAACAATAATATTGTAATATTAGGTTTTACTCTTTTGCATTGGAAAGGCTTCTCAAGTCTGAAAAGAGATGTGATGGATAGCCAAATACACTTGCTAAGTATGTTTAGAAAAGATTTTTACTAATAAAAAGTTTATTTAAATAGTTATTAATTTTAAGCAATACCGTGTTTCCCTGAAGACTAGATCTTATACCGTATTTCCCGAAAAATAAGACCTGGTCTTATATTAATTTTTGCTCCAAAAGACGCATTAGGGCTTATTTTCAGGGGATGTCTTCGGTTTTCATGTACAACAATCTACATTTATTCAAATACAGTCATGTCATCTTCTTCTGGAACATCGTCATAACATACTAAATGCGTCCGTCTGGCTGATGATCTTAACTGGGGCTTATTTTGGGGGTACGTCTTATTTTCGGGGAAGCACGGTAGTACTGATTGAAGTCATTAGGCAGGTGGGGAGAGAAGTTAACTTGCTTTTTGTTAGTTTAACTTTTCTAAATATTTTCAGTTTAATGAGAAAAGAGGAGTAAGATCCAGCTACAATTGGAAGTTTGAATATTAACCTAGTTGAATTTTGTTTTACAGAATTACTGTTTTCAAGAGCATATATAACTATCAGATATTTTTTAAATTGTCCCAAAACTTATTTCTAATAGATATTTTTTCCCAAGATTTGTAGGAATATGTTTTATTGATTTGTTTTTAGCATGGATTATCAGGAAATAGGATTGTCAGGGAATACAGGGACCCAGATTTGATTCCCAGATAATTAAGTAAATTAATGAAGTATGCCTGCTTTAATTACTCTATTTTATTTTATTGTTAGAAAGCACAGGGTATTTGAAACTACATGGAATTTGGATCAGAACTGGATTTGAATTTAGCACTTCACCTTAGGAACTGTATGATCTGTATGCTTCTGAGTCAGTTTATTAAGTAAATTGGGGGAAATAGTGTTTACCTTACAGCATTGTAAGAGATCTCATTTAAAGCACTGCCTCTTGTAAGCTACTGATAAAGCATCATTTCCCTCTCCAGGGTCTGTCAAAATCATTAACTCTGTCACTGTGGTTCACACACTTTCCTTCAGAGTCCTTAATTAAGGTTTTGTGATCAAATGCCCGCAGTTGGAATAAAGTTCATCTGCACATCCATTGGTTAACGTAACAACTGCTAGCCAAATACATATTACTTAAATATAAACATCACATTGCTCTTTTCAAGATAGCAGTGACCCCCGTGTTGCTAAAGCCAGTGTACAATTATCGGAACTCCTTGTTCTGTGTTCTTTGATGTGATGGTCAGTCGGGTGTGACCATATGAAGAGACACAAGAGAGGACCAAGAAAACAAACTCTCTTATGCTCACAGAAAGGGGTCACCACATACCACACAAGGTCACAGGAGAAGGTTTTGGTGAGGAGGCAGAAAGCGGGAGCAAGGGGAAAGCTGAGGTTATAGCCCTTTTGGGGTTTCTGAGGGAAAGACAAAGCATAGCAGAGTGAACAGTTGAGAATTGGGAGTTTGAACAATTTCTATGGGTTCTAAACTATAGAAGTGGTCTCTCGTTGCCTGGTACCTGGCCTTAGGTGACTCAGGCCGAGGAATATTGCTGCCTGGAATGTATGGGCCAGATAAAGAAGGTCTGTGTGCATATCAAAGGCTGCTCCCAGCTCTTCACTATCTCTTAAGAGTTGGCCAGCCTCAGAGGGGCAGTGTCTTCCTGGCCAGAAAGGTTTTTTAACTTTAAGATGTCAAAACATCATAATATGCAGAAAATAAAAATTATATACAATATAGCTTATTACTTGACTTAGCAACATCTATAACCTTTGGTCATTCCTTCTCCTTGATACACTGACTTCATTGGTTTTCTTTACCTCACAGGTTGCTCTATCTTGTTCTCCACCCTGGCTATTCTTCTTCCTGAGTTTGCAATATGAAATGCCGAGAGCTCCACCCACAGTCCTCTATTCTTCTAATATTCACTCACTCTCTTTCTTCTAGAGGTCCTCAAATTTATGTCTTTAATCCAGATATCTCTTCTGAACTTTAGAATTTAACCAACTCTCTTTTCAGTTCCCTATTTGACATTTCTACTCAAATGGCTAATAGACATTTCATACTTAACAAAAATTGAACTTCTGATCTCCTCTGCCCCAGATCAAATCTACTCTATCCAAAGCCTTCCCTAACTCTGTCAGTGGCAACAAGTGTCTTTAAGTTGGTCAAGTCAAAATCCATGGGGCCATCCTTGACTTACCTTCTTTTGTACCCCATATCCAAATTCATCAGGGAACCCAGTTTTTGTTTTTTTTTGGTAAACCTTCAAAGTTTATCCAGAATCTAACTACATCCACTGCCACTGCTCTAATCTGAGCCACCATTGTCTCTCACAGTAGTGGTCTGTTCACTGGTCTCACTGGTTCCAGCTTTAACCACCTCATAGAGCATTATCCACAGAGCCCACAGAATAATACTTTCAGAATGTAAATCACGATACAGCCCTCTCCTATTTAAGGCCTTAGGATAGCTCACTATTTCACAAAAACTAAAAGTCAAAATCTCTACAAGGAATACCAATCAGGCTCCTGGAAATGTTTTTGTTGAAAAATATTTAATGACTGGTATATTTTACATAGGTGTTGGTGTTCATGAAACCCCTCGGGACTAGCAACATAGAAATCATAACACCCTAGTACTGAGGAACTTTTTGGCCATATATATATGTGCTTTTCAAAATTGATTTTAACAATTTCTTTACATGATTTGGATGCCATTCTTTTGTAAGATATATACATTGCAAATGTCTTCTTCCATCTCATACTGGCCTTGTTTCTTCTGTTTTTTAATGGCTGGAATTTAAAAAATTTAATGTAGAGTGATTTTTCTTGTTTTTCCTTATGGTTAATACTTTTTATATCTTGTTTAAGAAATCTTTGTCAATCAAATGTCAAGAAGATAGTTTTCTAGATGCTTTATTGTTTTATCTTTCACTTTAGATTTATAATTAACCTGGAATTGATATTTACATAGGGATGAGAGTATAAATGAGGATTTTTTTTTTTCCATTTGGATATCTAACTCAGCATCTTTTTCCAATGCTCTGCAGTGTTATCCTTGTAATAAATTATCTCTCTTTACATATACAGGTCCTTTCTACATTGTCTGTTTTACTATTTTACTCAATTTATCTTGTGTTAGTATCACACTGCCATAAATTCTGTAGTTTCACTGAAAGATTTGATATAGACACACATACTCCCAGTTTGTTTGTTTTTAATATTGCCTTGGCTATGTATGTTGGGATTGCATTGAATCTAAAGATTGATTTGGGTAAAACTCACACATTAGCAACATCAAGCCTTCTATTTAGATCTTTTAAATTTTTTCTCCATTATATAAAAAGTAGTAAGTTTTTTGTTTTTGTGCAGAAGCCTTGTACATCTTTCTTACTGGTACCCAGGTATTTGACATTTTTAAAGATATTGCAAAGGATATTTGTTTTTTCACTTAATTGTTTGTTTTCTGGGTATAGCATTCTAGGTTGGCATTTATTTTCTTTCCATACTTTAAAGTTTTCTTCAGTATCTTCTGATTTTCATTGTTTCTACTGTCAATATTTTGAACAAGAAATGATTTTTATTGTTGACTTTTAAGAATTTCTGTCTTTGGGTTTCAGTAGTTCTATAATATTTTTAGGTGTAGCTTCCTTAGTATTTAATCTGCTTTAGTTCATAGCAATTCTTAAATCTATAGCTTAAGGTTTTTTATTATTTTGAAAATTTCTAGACTATTATTTCTTCTGGCATTTCTTCTGCCCTGTAATCTCTATCCTCCAATTGATCGTATGTTAGACATCTTCACTCTCTCCTCTGTGTCACTGTGTCACTGTTTTGTATTGTCTATGTCTGTTATGCTGGTTTCTTCTGGATGTGTTCTACTGACTTATCTTCCAGTTCACTAATCCTCTCTTTTTCGGTGTCTAAAACTATTTATCCAATCTATTGAGATCTATTTTCCTTTACTATATTTTGCAGTTCTCGAATTTCTATTTTTTTAAATAAACCCCATTTCTTTGATAACATTCTTCATCTTGCCTTCCGTTTTCTTAAACATACTAATCACATTATTTTGCAATACCTGTTTCAATACCTGTCTCATCTTTTTCTTTTTTTTATTGTCAATGTTTTCTCTCTGTGTGTGTGTGTGTGTGTGTGTGTGTGTGTGTGTGTGTTGTTTCCTTAGTCTTATTTATAAGAATAGCTGAAAATTTTGGATTGAATGCCTGATGTTGTATATGAAAATTTATAACTGAGTTATGCTGTTTTCTTCTATAGAGAGTTTACTGTAGCCTCCGGTAGTCAGCTAAAATGGGGATAGATCATCCAGTTCAATCAAAATACGATAGGGCCCGAAGCTTGTCTGCCATCTTTGTGTGGGCACTTTGCTCTGGTTCACCCACATTTCTAGGGAGATGTCATTAGGATCCATCTGAGGGCCTATGGATTGTTGTCATCCTTTCCTCTCTGAGGGTTCTGAACTCCAATATTTGTTCCCTCAGCACTGTGATAAGGCTGAAAACATCCTTGTACTTATCAGATTTTTGCTTGGCTATTGTGCTTCTAACCCTCAACAATTTCAAAATTTAGCCACTGCCTCGAGAGGAAAGCTGTGTCAACCTTGCTTCTTTTGTCTTACCTTCTGTCCAGGACATGAGCCCCTCAAATCCTGACTGACTCTGCAGCCCCAAACTGCAATGCTTTGTCTTTCCAGCCTGATAGAATGCGAGAAGTATTGCTTAAAAAACCAAAACCAAACAAAACAAAGCTCTTTGTTGTTCTTTGCCTGCATGCTGGCCTCTCACCCACCCATGTGCGGACTGGCATATTACCCAAGGAAAAAAAAAGTAGCTCTCAAAATGTCAGTTTGCCTTTCTGAGATTTTTTTTTTTTTCCTACCCAAGATCTTGGCCACTAAAGCCTTGGCTGCCTCTACAGTTATATTATCAAATAAGTGTTTGTTGTTTTTAATTTTATCTCATATTTTCTAGCTCTCGGCAGCATTATTTTGTCACAAGCTGCTCCACAATGGTTAGAAGTGGAATTCACTAAATAAGCCATCTTAATATTCATCGTGGGTTTAGTATGTCTTAGTGATTGAGTGAACAAAGTTTTTGGATAGGCCCATGGTTTAAATTTCACTTACTGTGTTTGAGATACTTATCCATTGAAAGCTTAGTTTTACCATCTATAATCAGAAAATCAGACCTTTTGCATAAGATTTTTGTGAAGATTATTAGGGAAAAAAATATACAAATTTATTACAGTAACCATCACATAGTAATTTAACAAATGTGCGAAAATAATACAGAAACCATATGAAATCTATAAAGTAAATCATGCATTTCTGAAATTAGAAATAACATTTAATTTACTCCCAATGGATTAATATTGAAAACTCATTAGAAGATGTTTCTATTAAATATTGATTACATTTGAAAGGCTATTTATAATGTACATTTAAGATTTATAACAATAACACAAATTCAAGTTAGAATATGAGGTGTTATCACAAAATGCAGTGAATGTTTAAATAAAAAAAATGTATCAGTAAAAGACACATTGCCATCAACCCCCTTCAAAATATTCCCCTTTTCTTCAAATACAGTTATCCCATTGTTCTTGCCACTTTCTGAAGCAGTTCTGGGAGTCCTCTTTCGTAAGTGTCTTTACTTCATCCTCCATCAAGACAATGCTCTGTGTCACACATCACTTCTGGAATGGCAATTTCTGTGAAATGAAAGCATTACAGTGCATCCTCATACACCTTATTTAGCAGATTCGCTACCATGTGATTCTGGCTCTTCCCAAAGTCAAAATGAGCATGAAAGGAAAACCTTTTAAATCGATTCAGGACATCAAGGCAGCCATGACAGCACAACTAAAGACACTCATGAAAGAGGACTTCCAGAACTGCTACAGAAAGTGGCAAGAGTGATGGGATAGTGCATTTGAAGCGAGGGGTAGTATTTTGAGGGGGAATTAATGACAGTGTGTCTTTTACTGTAGTAATTATTTTTAAATTTAAGGATTCACCCTATTTATAGATCAAACCTCATATAACCAGCTCCTTTGAGTGTTGAATATGTGTCCTCATAAATATTCTGTTGAATTTCGCTTGCTTCTGAGCTTCATATAATTGGAATGATGTTTATGCATTCCTTTGCAATTTGCTTTGTTCACTTAAAATCATCTCTATAATTCATCCATGTTGATATTTTGTAACAGTAGCTCTTTCATTTTCCCTCAGTTTCCAAAGTAGTGAGATTATATAGTAAATATATTACCCCAAATACATATTTTCCTATGAATCGAAATTATCTGTTTTTTGATATTTCACCTTGGGCTCTTTTCCCCTGGAACTGTATTTGAGTGGACTGAAGATGAATTTCTCTTGAGCACTTTTGTACTGTTGTGTTAGACACCTGTGGACACTATAAATACATACCACTTTCAAAGGTATTTTTGGATTACGCCTGCTTCAACCACACAGGTAATTCTTTTGTTGCATGTTTCGCAGAGCAGCTTTAGATTGTAGGAAAAAGTTGAGGAGTGTGAGGAGTGTTTTATAAGAAAAGGAAACAGTAAAAGCTTCTGGAGTGGAATTCTTGTTACGTTTCCTTCTTACCTGCTACTAGGGGGAATCTTTAGTCAGTTATTTAGGGGTGTAAATGTCGAATCAGTGTATTGTTTTGTACACCTAAAACTAAAATGATGAAAATATTGTATAGATATAGATATTGATATAGATATACAGATATATAGATATCATAGTCTAAAAACATCTGAAGACATTTTACCTAATCTTAATTGGGTCAGATTAAATGCTCCAACCACTAAAAAGTGTTTTTACTTGGAGAAATTGTTTATTTTTGGGGGGTGGCTATTAGAGAAAAGTTTATTGCTTAGTAACCTAGCTGAAATGTATGCATTAAATCCAATTAAAAATAGCCTTTATTTTGAATTGTTTTTGTAAATATAGAAAATTTATAAGATCTTTGTAGGTAATTTTTAAAAAGCAGAAATATATTAAAATGATTATCTGCAGCATTACCATCAGAGCTTTCCATTCTTTGATCTATATTTTCCCATGCTATATTCAGAGAAAATAAAATCATGCTTAAAGTATCATTTTATAGCTCACATATAAAATGTAATACACTGTTTTTTATATCCTGAATTATTCTTATGAATATGAATTTAATGACTGCATTATCTCACTTATATTTATTTGTTTGTGTCCTCCTTGCTGTTACCTATCTTCATTTTTCTGTGTGATACTTATTTCTTTACACGTTTTCTCTAATGATTGGAAGGTATGCCTTCTTTAGTGATATTAATATTTACCTTTTAAGTTTTTAAAAATATCCTGCTCTAGTTCATTCTAACAATCCTAGTAATTATATTTATCTCACTGGCAAATAAGATACAATATTTGGTGCATCTCTCCACTCCAAAAAGAATGTCCGGTTTTGGTGATATAATTAGAGTCAAGTCTTAGATTATTTTAATAATTATATTTTCCAGTTTATAACTTCTTCATGAAAATTTGAAAAAAGTTTTACAACCACATTGTATATGTATTTTCATGCACATGTAATTTACATTACAGGTAATTCACATGCAATTTACATGTAAATGCACTTAACAAACACATTGTACATGTATTTACAACCACATTGACATGTATTTAGACTCAGTTCCCTGTGAAATGATTTCTGAGCTCACTATCAATTATTTTATAAAATAAGTTCTTTATCTTATTCATTTTTGAGTTATCGGAATGATGTCATTGTTAAAAAAATAAGAACATATGGATTATATTTTTGAATCCTTATACATATGAGGATATTATTCTGTTCTTTAGTCACACATTAATGGCAAAGTAATTTGCAGTAGAATTCATAGCACAGAATATCCCTCACTTTACCCCGCCTGCCAACAACAGCAAAAAGCTCTATGAACATTCTTCAGTTGCTCTTTGGCAGTTATGTTACTGAGCAGAAATCTAAAAATAGAATTTTATCTGTGGAATTATGCTATTTCCAGTTTTTGGATGTTTTCATTTTTATTTGTTTATGTATTATGGAAAACTTTTAGCCTTGAAGTTTAAATATTTCATTGAGACATGTCTGTTTATTATTCAGCTCTCATAAATTTTGACTGGTCCTCAGACTGATAAAAAGTGAACATTCTGCCTCAAAGCTTGGAATTTTGTTAATAGTGTTATTATCTGTAGTATTAGTTCCTTAAGTGATGCTTCTTTTCTAGTTCCTCTTACTTCCATGGAATTCTTATCATATGTATTGAATCTCCTGAGATTATTTTTAATATTTCTAATTTTTCTTATTACTTTTATCTTTTTTCTTCTGAATTCTGAAAGAGTTTGCAAAGCTTATCTTTTACTGATTTTTTTCACAGTGTGCCTCTTTAAGCAATTTTGAATTAAGCAGTCTGATACTTATCTAAATTTCAACTGTTCTCATTTATATTTTTTTCTGGCCTCTTTTAATAAAATGTTTAAATACTCTCCTCTGTCATGCAGTAGTTTTATAAAAAGTCATATATTCTAATTTTCAAAGTGAATTTTTTGGAACTGTTGTTTTATTTCACAGCTAATAATTTTTCTCTGATCCCCATCCTTGTAAATGAATGAAAAGTATTCCATAGTGGAAGTTGAGGTGGATTTTGTTAGAGGATATATGAGTACCTGTTAGATAGAACATTTTAGGCCCAAAATATAGCTAAAAGAGTTTTGAATTCTTTCAGCTTTCTCTCCCTTGTTTTACGCAATTATAACTCCCTCTAGATTTATATCAAAGAGAAAATTAGAGGAATGAACTCATAAATATGCACTTACGTCACCATTTATACGTGTTATGTATAAGGTTGTAAAGCAAAAATAAAACAAAAAAACAGATACCGACATAATGAACTGTTTCAATATGCTACTCATTTTTAAATAGTGTTCAAAATATCCTAATGATTAGGTTTTTCTACAACCATGTCTTTTTCCTCACTATCACAAATGAATTGGCTGAACCCCCCAAATATCAGTACTAAGAAATCTTTCCAAAGCCTATTAAATTTAATTTCTAAATATAAATTATGGAAAATTTATCTCAACAATTCTAAATTTCAACAAACAGTATAGCATTGTTATTGAGTTCTTACCTTGGTGAGATGTTATTTTAGCTTTTTGTGTATTATAAATTTTTACAATTCAGATGTGACTTTTTACTCTTTCTTTTTGGAATGAAAATTGTCCTTCTGGAGGGAGTTTCTCAACATTTCAGAAAGGCTCCAAGTTATTTCAAAGGGAAACTCTCCTAGTGCATTTAAAATATAATTCAGTAAAATAGACTTGAAGATGACTGATCTTGGCTCTGCAATAACTGGACTTGGATGGTATTGGGATGAGCTCATAAAAGCTGGGGTATCACTTAGCAAGTTCCCATCAAGACTAAATTCATAAAGAAACCAGGGGTCTGTTCTAGGAATGTCCACGTGATCATATGAGCTCAGAAGGAGGTCAGAACTTGAAAATCTAAGGAGAAAAGAAATTGGCAGCTTGGATAGAAATAAAGTATAGTATTTGAATGCAATATGGGGCAAGAAGTGGACATCATGGAAAGGTTTCCAACTTTGGCTCCAAGGCATAAACTATGGCCTCTAATAACTAGTGTTGTAAGAGGAACCCATTTTCTGGGGACAAGTTATCCACAGCAAGGAAAAGCAGCAAGTCCAGAATGGTGTCTATTTGGGAAGCTACTAAGTCACATACATTATATCCTCCCTGACATGGATCAAGATTGATAACCACATTTAATTCAACTTTAGTCAGCGAGAAGGAGGTTGTCTAAGACCAGCTGCCAAGAATAAAAGGACGTGCATATCCTAACACTAGAAAGTGTCTGGTCTGATTGATGGTTTGTATTTGTTCATCTAAAGATCAATTTACTACTGGGAAGAAATTTAACTGTTTGGTATTTATTTAGTATTTATGATCCACATGATAACTAAAGTGTGGCATCTCAGAACGATGAGGAATAAGCCTTAATAAGAAAAGCTTAGGCAGTTAACCTCATTTGTCCTCAAATCCACAAGCCTCAAATATATGATAGTGTATCATTTCCTACTGGTAACAGATCTTTCCTTCCTTCTAATAGCCATTACTAGAGAATATATTTTTTTATTTCTTGCTCTGATGGGACCATGTCTAAATCTTTTACCTCCCTCCTAGAAGTTAAAAACAGTTTTTTACACGTAATCAGATGATCAACAATCGTATGTTATTAAATGAATGAGTAATTTACAAAAGATAGTGCCAAGACATAGAATATATAATTTCAGATTTACGAGCTACTGAAAATGTCCAATAAATTATGCTTTCAGTTTCATGGAAATTAAAGAAAAGACAGTGTATTAAATATAATGAAATAATGTTTCCTAAAAAGATACTGAATTTATAATTAGGTTAATTATCAGGTAGATTAAAGAGGACTGTTGCTTGTTAAACATAGAAATAATTATATTAGAATAAAATGTATGAAAAAAAACAATTGAACCCTGATGAAAATAATGATGAAAACTAGCAGAAGGTATATTCAACTAGAAGAAACAATTTAAAAATCAAACTCAAAAATGATGAATAATCACAAGGAATGTTCATAAAGAGCATAAAATATAAAGTAATAGTTGACAAAATTTTGTTTGTTTGATACTCTTTTAAGTCCTTTAGCCTTGGTGAGGCATGCTTTAGAATTTTCATTAAAATTTAATTGTCTGTGATTTCACTGATGTTATTATGTTAGCGGTGTGAGTCTTTCTTTCTAACATTGTCTATTTAAATAGTTGTTAACAAACCGAACTATCCATTAAAGTTGAATGTCCTGTGCATACTATAGTATGACTTAGATTAGAAGTGGATAATGCTATTTCTATACTAAGATTGTAAGTTTATATCACAGATCCAGATACCTTCTGTCTTTTGAACTCCTCTGTGGCCATTACTGCCTATTCCATTCATTTGGCATTTAATGTATGTTACCTTCAAGACCGATACCATATGTATGACCCTTTATGACTCTTGACATTCACTCCCTAGTTATATAGGTATGGATTATAAATGGTGCTCAGAAAAAAAAAAAAGTACTGTTAATGAATAATTGTTCTATCTATGTCCTTATTTTCAATGCCTATTAACATACTTTCCGTTTATTCCTCATTTTATTAGTGTACCGATAAATTCTCTGTGTGTCCACCAAGGCTTATCATCTAGCTACCATTTGCTGAGTGCTTAGTATGTGCTAGGTGTTGCATGAGGCACTTAATGTGCAATTTATATAATGAATTGAGGAAACATTCTTGCTTTTTCATTTCACCTCATTGTCTAAACCCTCCAGCAGTCTGTCAGCAAGTCAATCAATCTGCAAGTCAGCTTGTCTTCCTCTAAAATGTATCCTAAATCCATCTACTTCACTGCATTTCAACTGCTACCCTTCTAACTTAAGCCATCATCATCCCTTGTTTCAATGATTGTAATAGAACCTAATTGTCCTGTTTCCGCTGGTTATACCCTTTGAATCTAATCTACCCCTGGAAGCCAGGATGTTTTCAAAATTGTAAATGAGATAATATCATCCCTCAGTCTCAACCCACCAATGGCTTCTTCCCATATAACATTTAGACTAAAATCCCAACTCCCCCGTATAAACTATAAATAAGACCTCTCATGATCTGGCCCTACTGCCTCTGGCTTCATCCCCACTACACTGTGCTACACCCTCTCTTTTTTTTTCAGCCATGTAAGAACATTCTTTCCACAGAGGCTGCAATGTTCTTCTCTAGGCGAGCATGGCTAGCACCCTTTTTCTGTTGAAGTCCCAGCTTCAACACCAATTTTTCAGGGACCGCCCTTCCTTAACTATATCTTCTAAAGTAGCCACTTAGTTTCTATCATGACGCTCAGTTTATTGTCATCACTATTTAATTTTATTTTTTATTTATTGTTTTATTTTGTAATTGATTCTATCTTTTTAGTTGAAACTCTAGGGGCTTTGGAGAGGTCATCTGAACTGCCAGAACCTAGAATAATGTCTGGCATTAAAAAAATGTGTATAAGCCCTTAGTACATTTTATTAAATAAAATATTATCTTATATATAATTCTCAGAATATCTTTGTAAGTTTAAATGTTACTGCCTATTTCATAGATTTTTTTTAAATCAAGGAATTTGGAGGTAAGTACCTTGCCCAGGGTTATCCAATGAGTTCAGTGGCAGAGTCAGAATTTGAACTCAGCTGTCAGACATTAGAATTTTACCTATGGTCTTTAACCTCTGTACTGCATTATATCCCAGTGTCCTTAATTATTCTCGTAAGTTAAAATATCAAAGAATGTATCTACACAATAATCTTTGGCACAGGAATATAGCATTTTTACAATAAATCATGTACAAGTTAACTGGATACATAATGCATCCGTTTAGTTGAATAAGCAATCTAACAATATCAGACTGGCCATACAATAAGGTAGTGACACATTCATCATAGAGCTATGAACTTGTGCGTCGCGTGTTCATGGTTATATGACTACACATATGTGTCTATCAATGGGGTGGTGCTATTTCTGTCTCTCTTAATTTGATTTCCCTAGAAGTAGACTGTGAGATGGGGATTTGAGGCAAAGAATTTATTTGGGAGGTGATCCCAGGGTACACTGGCGAGGAAATGATACAATATAGGAGAGGACTCAATAAATGCTTTATTATCAAGCAAGATACCACTATGAATATCTGGAATTTAATTCCACTAGCAAACTCAGAATCAGCATAGAACATGCACCTCAGATACCCCAAGCGAGGGGCAAGGGAGCTGGGCTGTTTATGTGCACACCCCATCTTATTACTTTTAGGACAAGGGCTTCTCAGGTGAGCAGATTCCCAGCACAGCCTTTCATAGGTGGGCAGAAAGGGTTCTGGCTGGCAGAGAAAGGGGCCAGCAGCAAAATACAGATGCAAGTGGAAGTTGGACTATATTTACTGAAATAGTGAGGACATGAACATATAGGCAGGATATTAGGATCTCCTAAGCCACTCATATGCATATGGTAATTTATATGCCTTTGTGAATGTATACATCTATATGAATTGAGACCAACAGATGAAAAGTAGCTAAGGGAAAACTATAAAATATAGGAATTACTTAGATGTAATAGTAGAAATAGAATATGCAGATAATTTTCTAAATCGGTTTCTCTCTGAATGCATATGTTGGTGTAGACCTTGTGACAGTCTGTATTTTAGGATCTGTATGTGTATTTGATAGAGTTATTTATATAACAGTTCTCGTTAGTACAAGATATCCATAGATAACCTAACAAACATTTCTATATTTCCCTATGTGTTTATCCACCCCCATGCCCCACTGATATAAATGCGTAGTTATTTTGATAATTGAAATTTACCTGTGTGGTAAGCAGAATAATGACCCCCAAAGATGCCCACATCCTGATTCCTGGAATTTGGGAATATTTCTTATGTGGCAAAGGGGACTTTGCAGATGTGGTTAAGGATCTGGAGATGGAAGGATTATTATTCTGGATTACCTGAGTGGGCCCAAAGTAATCACAAGTGCCATGATAAGCAAAAGAAGGAGGAAGTAGAAGCAGATTCAGAGTGACATGGTGAGAAAAAGACTCAACTGGCCCGAGCTGGCTTTGGAGATGGAATAGGGACATGAGCCATGGAATGTGGGCAGCTTCTAGAAGCTGGAAAAGGTCGATGGATTCTCTTTTAGAGTCTCCCAAAAGGAAGACAGCCCTGCCAACACCTTGATTTTAGCCCAGTGAGAACACTGGACTTCTTACCGCCAGAATTATAAGATAATACATTTGCATTGTTTTAAGCAACTAAGTTTGTGGCAATTCACTCCAGCAGCAATAGGAAACTAATAAGCTACCTAATCAAATGCATAGATATAAGGTCTCCCCAAGTATTAATTAAAAACATGTTGACCTATATTTTTAAAATCATAGTCATTGTTACCCTACACAGTTATTATACTACTGACTACATTCTCTGTGCTATATATTACATCCGTTGACATTTATTTTATAACTGGAAGCTTTTGTGTCTGGTTCCTCTTTACCTTTTCACCCAACCCCACTTCCCTGTCCCCTCAGGCAACCATCAGTTTGTTCTCTGTATCTATGAGACTGTTTCTGTTTTGTTTTGTTTGTTCGCTTGTTATTTTAAATTCTACATCTAAGTGAGATCATGTTTTATTTGTCAATCTGTCTTACTTATTTCACTTAGCGAAACGCCCTCTAGTTTCTTCCATGTTGTCACAAATGGCTAGAATCACTATGTTGTACACCTGAAACTAATACAATATGGTATGTTACTATACCTTATTTTTAAAAAAAAGGGTAAAACAAAATCATAGCAGTTTTCATACACACACACACGCACACACACTTGTATGTATACATATTACGCATTGATGAACTTTGGAAAGAATTTGGAATTTGAGAAAGCAGAACTGGTTTGGAATTCTGCCTAATTGCTCTCTATTTGATCTCAGTTAGTGTTTAATTTCTCTTAGCTTTAAGTTCATCATCTGGTATGTAATGACAATAATATATTCTTGCTTCTCTCAGGAGCTTATTGTAAGAGTCATTTAAATAATCCATGTGAAAGTACATTGTAGACTACAAAATGGTACATGAAGTCTTATTTGGCTTTGTTAGCAAATAGTAGTGCCAAGGAGTTAATCTCAGAAATCAAAAATTCAAAAGATATAAATTAAGCCACATAATTGTACTTAATTTATAGATTCCATATTTTCTGAATCAAATTAGCAACTATTCATTATATTGACAACAAAAGGAGCCATAACTCTGTGTTAAAAGATTGACTGTTTACTGAGAGTGAAAAATGTCTTTGCTCTTTTTCTACCATACATTTTTAAATTCCATTTTTCTATCCCTTCATTAGAAATGTTTTAAAACATCTCCTTTCTGTGGGAAAGAGACATTTCAGTGGATTATTCAATATTGAACTCTGTATCATGTGCTTTGGAGAAGTTATAAAACTGTTCTGGTTCCAGCTTTTTTAAAACTTTGGCAAAATAGTGTTCTGAGTCTCCTTTTGCATCAGTCTTATTATTAGCAAAGATGCTTTGGGGGCACGGAGAACAACAGACCACGTCTGTCGGACGAGAGGGTGATCCTAGTCAATGAAAGAACTGCGGGCTGAGCAGCTTTGTAGCAGTCCTTGGGCTGCCATGGACTCCCGGGTGAGGAATCCACACAGCTAAATGAATTCCAGAAGGCGTGGTTGCTGGCTTCTCTCTTCTTAAGCCCTAAAGATAAAGCACTGGTGCTCAGGTTTTTTATCCCATAGGTTATACATCATACGTTGACAACCCCTGCTATTACCTGTCCCTACCAAAAATAAGCCCCAAATAAGACAATAATAAACAATTGGCTCTACCATCAAACAGGCCTTAAGAATGCCACAGCTGTCATCTGTCACTTAGTGTTTCAGCAGGATCAGGCCAGACGTGGAAGAAAAGCAGGGAAAGGCCAGGGTATTTCAGAATTTCTCCTCTTACAGATTTTAGCTCATTGCTGGCAGTGCCAGCTAGCTGTTTTAGTCCTGTCTCCAGGCATTTAGTTCTGCCCTCCATCGGTAAATTGTAATGTAACTCATTCCTTGAACAAACTGTGCCGTGCACTGTAGTTTCGGTCCTTAAAGTAATATCAGACCCTAGGTGTAATTGTTTTCATTTTATAAATGTGGAATCCCAGACTTCTAAGTCACCAACGTAGCTAGCAAGTGGCGTAGCTGATGGACTTGGAAGTCGGAGCTCTTTTGCTACACCTCCTCTCTTTCTATTAGCCAAGTCCCAGTTCTTCTGTGAGGAAGTCATGTTTCTTAGTTATGTGTGAGAAGCACCCTCTGGGTTATATAAAATGGGCACATTTATATCTCACATGGAAAACTTTTGTTAGAGGATGTCCTCATCTTCACAAGACTCTTGAAGTGACTAAAGATTCAGAAGAAATTTCCATTTTAAGAGTGAGTAGAAGGAATGACTCCCTTTGCACATCATGCCTTCCTATCTAAATGACTTTAAGCTGCCATAAAGTGTCAGAGTGAAGGGAAAGATGATTTTTTGTTGGCAGGGTCAGTAGTATCTTTAGAGCCAGAAGATCTTGTCTCCATTACTCTCTGAGAAGGAAAAGTCAGGAGTTCACTACAAGTGCCAGTGGGCGCTATGTAAAAGCCGGAAGACCACGAGAGGAGTATTTTCCCTTCAGGCCTTTTTTTTTCTTCCTATAAATTGTTCCCTGTATTTCCTGGCACATCAGGGGTCTGGACAGTCTGTCTGATTTTTTCCACTTGTTTAGTGCTTTAAAATTCAAAGAACTTCTCGATTAATTGTGTGGAGGTCTCCAATTTAATATTGAGGATAGTGAGGTATCCATCCCATGAAAGATCCAGTTCAAAAGTTTGAATGTGATTTAATGGAAATTTTCCAAAAATATCTATTATATGTAATCATAGTTTAATATCAGACTTTACAGAATGTAAATTAAATAAAGCTTATCTTGTTAATCTTATTTTATAGGTGAGACAACTGAAGTAGAAAGACATAAATGAAATGTTAAATTTATTCAGCTAATTGCTCTTTCTCTCTGTCTTTCTCTCCTCTCTTTCTTTCTCTTTTTATCTCTCTCCTTTTGTCTCTTTTCCCTTCCTTTCTTCCTTTCTTTCCCTTCCTCCTTCCCTTCTTCCTCTCTCTCTCTTTCTCTCTTTCCCTCTCTCTCTCTCCTTTTCTTCTTTCAATGAATACTTATACCATTTATCTAGTACCTAAATAAAATTGATTAGTTTTTACATACATCTCATTTCCTTATGCTTCCATTTTCAAAGCTTATATCACCATGCTGTTAAATTTTATATACGATATCACAGGATACAATCCCATGATACATTTTCATGATATCAAAGCTTTGAATTATGAAGTGGGAATGATGGATCAAAAGCATGCCACTTATTCAGCATGCATTGTCATGCAGCATGATACACAGTCAAGTGCTGCTGTTTATCTCCCTAGCTACATATTTTTAAGTACATGTCTCAGTGGTATCTGAGCTTTCAAGCAATAAGTACATTTTTGTATCTGGTTAATAAACTAAGCAAACAAGGGTTGATCAACACATGGCATCTACCTGATCTTTGTGGTTTTGTATGAATAACTGATGCATGTTGACCATTGATAATTTTTGTGGTTGCTTGAAATTTCAATAGTGGTTTACTATTGTTTGTGAGAATCTTACTGAGGATTTTTATTGTAACCAACCTCCTCTTGGTTGCTTTACTCATGCTAGTAGTCACAACATCGACTAACCAAAGTCTATGTAACTTGAACATCTTTAAGCACCAAGCGAGACAATAAGTCAATACAAGAATTATGAGAGGGAGTGGGAGGTTTTCAAAAGTATATTATTCAGCAAGTAACAGAAACTGAGTCTTACTAACTGTTAAGTTAAAAGGGATTTTTTGTTTTCCCTTAAAAAGAATTGATACTGGTGTAGTCCAGAGAACCAAGTAAAAACTACATAACCAAGAATGTGGAAGGTTCCTGGCTGGTCCTGGATCTTGGCAGTAAAATTTCACATCTTTGTCTCTGACATATTTACATTTAGGCTGTTTGATCCAAAGACCACTACCCTCTGTATTTTCTTTATAAATTTAGAATTTCCATAGGTTGAACTTATTGGTCTAGCATGGGATTTTCTCTTGGTACAGAACAGAAGGGTAGCAGAGACTTAGTTTGGGGAGGGACATTGTTTTTGTGAGCCAAAGAAAGATGCTGCGTGTCTCATTTATATAAATGGTAAAAAAATAAAAAAGTAGTTACTCATAAATAGAAAATTCCCTATGATGTCATCTTCTGGTATTAATATTTTCAGGACCATCTCTGGCAAGGTATCTTCCATATCATTTCCACTTTTATCACAAGTTACTTCACTTCTGTGTGATGTTGACCTCATTATTTACTTTGCATTATTGGAAAGCCCTAGAACATTAGAAAATAATTTTTTAGAATGAACCAAAAATTGGCCTTCGTACACTGGTTCTAGCTTTGTTCCCCGACTAATAGAACACAATTCTTTCGCATGTCAATACTATAACTATTTGCAAAAAGCTATTGCATCTTTCTTTGAATTTATATTTGCCGTGCTGCCATGTCTAGTGCTCTAACAACACTTTTTGTGGCCTGATTTTCGGTATTCTTGCTGTCACTGTTGTCCTCGTCTGGATGATTCCTGTCTATCTTAAAATGAGATGCCTACAATTCAACAGTGATCTCTGATGGGCCCAGGACAGACCCAAGAGGGCCCCAGTTTAACATTAGCAGGATGTCACATTTTTGGCTTGTGATAAACTTGTAAGTACTTAAAATGTCCAGACTTTTCAAGTCCGTGACGAACGTATAAATACCTAAAACCCAGACCTTTCCACGTGAGTTGCTGTTAGGCCAGGATGTTTGCTGCATTATTTGAGGCCATCCTGTACCATGGTGGTTTCTGGACCTAGATCTCGCTATTTCTGTAGGCAGGCAACAGAGAGAACAGAAAACCCCACAGTTCCTGCAGGCTCAGGCTGAACACACGGTATGGGGGTGCAGTTGAAAGGGTGGTCCAGAGATACGAGCTACAGGCTGTGCTTCTCCAGTGATGAAGAACTAATAAATCATTCTCTATAGGAGGTGGCCCCAGGAATTAATATTTTTAACAAAAAGGAAATGTATATGGATAATTCTAACAAATGCTTTAGAATCACTGATATAGTGAAGGCAAAAACAGTGGCTATTCATGCTAGTGATGCGCAACGGGGTGACTCAAAGGAATTGATAAAGGGACTCAAGGAAAAGGTGAAATTCAGAATCCTCAAGGATAAGTGGCTGGGGTTTGAATCAAAGCTATTTGTCTATAAGACCTTGGTCCTACTTACTAGCGCTTATCAGAGTCTATGTATCTCCCACTAGCTGGACTGGGAGAAAAGATGATTGTTAGGGAAAGGATTCACAGAGAAAGGGAAAGACTGGTATCCAGTAATCAAGACCATGTTACAACGGGAGATTATAACATTATAAAGTTTAGGAATTTCTAGAATTATATAGAAAAAGTCAAATATAGTGCAAATAGCACAGGCTATGAAGTCATAGGAATATGGATTTGAAGCTTGTCTTTCCTACCCACTGGATATATGCGCTTTGTATGTTATTTAAGTTCTCCAAGCCCTAGTTTCCTCATTTATAAAATAAGGTTAATATTATTAACCTTGAAATACTAATATAGGAGAAATTGTATATGTTCTTAAAAGCTAGCACAAGCGCTGAACATCAGCAATAGCAAGATTAATTATTACTATTAGAAGCTTATGCTTCTTGATTCTCCTCCTCCTCATTTGCAACTTTATCATCATCATGTGAGCGATACCAAAATATTGGGATAGAAATGCTGAACTCTCTCCTGCTGAACATCATATTTGATTCTAAGGCCTTAAACAAAGAGATGTCTTATTAAACTTCATACCTGTGGGCCAATTACACCGCCTCGCCCTTGGATCCTAAGATTTATAGGGAATGGAGAGTTATTTTTTCATTCAGAAAAGGACCTTGATATTTCACGAGGAAATATTAGCCCTATGCACTTTAAGAAAGTAGGGTATTCCTTTCTCTTTGAATCATGGATATGCTGCCCTGGATTTTCTACATGTTCTGATCATTTTCTATGTTCAAGTTCAGAGCTTCACTCATCACAGTTTCACTCATTCACAGTAAAGTATGTTTATAAAGTACAGGTGGGTATTGTATAATTTTATTTACTAAAATAGTCATATAGCCAGTGACTTTGTGGCCAGAGTCAGTGAATTCACAGCAATGAAAACCCAGGATTAATCACTGTCAATAGTTTCCAACGTAAAGTGAGTTTTCTTTCGTAAGGTGGGATTTTTATTACATTCAAATTCTATTAATGCTCTAAGTATGAAAAGTTTTGAGTCAGATAGTAACTTTGAAAATGGATAACTAATCGTTTAATATAGAGTAACAGTTTTCTTGAAACTGTGGCTGTTGTTTTCCTTTCTGGAGTGTGACCAGCATTTTTGGAAATCAAAATTTTTATAAATTTGTGTAGATTTTAGTATAAGGTTGAGCTTTGGGGGAGGTCACAAGTCAGAAACAGTATTTATTCCACATTTATACTGATGCGGTCTGATGGAGAGTTCAGAAGGGTGATACTTAGCTTGCAGAACAAATGTTTTAAAATCACTGAATAACATAGACTATTAAATGCTTACACACATTTGTCATTCATATGAATAAAACAATAGACAAATGTAAAATAATATTCCATTGCTACTGGAAAGATTCTCAACCCTATAGTATTTCATATGAATAATATTTATTATCTTATTGTAGTACATAACACTTTATATATTATATATTACTTTATACATGTATTACTTATATAGAATTTATAATTACATCACTGTGCGTGATACATCCTATTTGTAGTCTATTGTCATTATACGGCTTTTAATCATTTATACTTATTTTATGATTCTATTTAATTTTTTATTGGGTATCATTTCAATGTTTTAAATAAGCAGGGTGTATCAATACTACATGTACACTTTATTACAGATTTTCTTTTCTCAAATATTTTCAACATTTGTATTTTATTAAATGAAAATAAATACTTTGAAAACAAACTCTTACTGTCTGCTCTGCCCTCAGTCCTTTGACTTCAGATGGGTTTCGCTGGGACAGGAAGGGCAGCATGTGCAATGACAATGGGCAGCTGTGCTCATGAGGGGTGTTTGCCCACGGCCCATGTCCACCTTTTGACTTCCCTCTTGATCTGCTCGTACTCTTCTCCTTTACTGGGTTTGCCAGTCTTCTTTTGAATAAATCTGGCCTTCAGTATCTGATTCTTCCTTTTCCCTGCATCCAGCACTCACATCGACTCCCTTCTATTAGGTTAGCTGACCCCGGTTGCTTTGATATCAGCATCATTCTTTTCTCAAATTAGGAGACATTATCCACCTGCCATCTCCTGCACCTGGCCCAGTTCTGGCCAAATAAATATTTGTTGGAATACATTTGATTTGTGGCATTACACATTATTATGGGCAAGAGTAACTCCACCAATCATGGAAGGATTTGAACAGAACTGATTAAGATTAGAGTTGTTTTTAGAACTGACAACTTAAAAATTAGTGTCAACGAAATACATGAATATGGAACTATGTAGCTATGGAACACATTGAGCATTTTAATCTTCAGAACAACCCTGAAGATAGTTATTATGAAGCACATTTAAACATAACAACTGAGACTCTGAATGATTATTCGTAATTACTTAAAGATAAATAAAAAAATAAGTAGAACAAAGATTTGAACCAAGGTCTATCTGGTCCCCAACTCATGACATTCCCTTAAAGTATATGGAGAAATAAAAGAAGAAAAAGAAAACACAGAACTAAATAAGGGAATTAATTTGAAGCTGCAACATTTTCAGCTTTTCTTCCTAATTATGGTTACATGCCATAGAAAGAAAAAGTATGCTGATCACTCTAGTTCACCTTTCTTTTCCTTATGTAGATAGTGAGTATAATTCAGAATTATTTTTCTCATGTACAGTACGATCAGTAACAGTTGCACCAAACATTTTTAAGTATATATTACATGATTTTCAAGTAAAGGTTATACTTTATCTTATTTATTACTCACAACATAATGTATTTTAGGATGTGTGGGACTGCATGCTCTGTTAGCTTAAAATTAGGAACTAGAGGTCTAAGGCATCACATGTACAGTGTAATTCAGTTGCAATTTGGCAGTGTCTCAATGGCTATGACACTAAAGATAACCATACCAGATAAATCAAGCCACAAAGTAGACTCTGGCCTGGATTTCTCATGTTTAATGTGCCTACAGAGTGTCTCAACACAGTCTTCATCAACTTTGATTGTCCAGCTGGCATAGCTCTGGGCACTAAAGTCATGTATATAAACTAAGTCGTTACTCCAGCAATTAAGTCAACTGGAATTAGCATAAGCTTTTTGTGTGTGTGTGTGTGTGTGTGTGTGTGTGTGTGTTAATAAGAATGTTTCTATGCTACAATGTTAGGGTTTAAGTCAAATAAACACAACCTTTCCTGTGCTTTGTAACTTTCCAACTACTATAAGGCAATTATTTTACATAAAGACATCCCACCCAAATTGAGCTTTGGGTTTAAAAATGAGTATTTAAACTCTTCCATGGGGCAAAAACAAGCTAACTCATAAAAGATATTGAACAGTGACATTGATAAATTAAGAATGTAAAGCTAAATATTTATTCATTAGCTTGCTTTTTTCTGGTTTACTTCTCAAATTCTGGGAATTCTCATTGACCTCTTTAAGTATTATTTGAGGTCCTACTATATGTAAATAATTGTTTAAAGTACAATAATAAAAAAGAAAAATTACCTGAACTTGGAACCAGTAAGAAGTTTGCTTTTGCTTAAGATATTTTTGGAATATTTATTTTTGAAAATGTCTCCATTATCTGTAACAGTTTCTTCCTCTGGATAATCAAAATGATGCCAAATATAATGACAGCCAAAGTCGTTTGGAGCCAAGTCTGATAAATATTGTGAGTATTCCAGTTATTAGGGAAGGCTGGTTTTGATCAAAGTGTCTATGTAGCTATAAAATAATTTTTTGTATGTCCTGAAATCAATTTCAGACCTATGTTTTTGGCATGTTCCTAGCTCCTTTCACAGCCTCTGATGGCATCGTCCCCTCCCCCCCACCCCAATAACGTATAAGCAAAGAAACACTAATCCTGTCTTCAGGCTGACTTGCTTTTCCTGCCCAAGATTAAGTAGCCTTGAGGTCCAGCCTCACCGTGATCAAGCTATGAACACATGGTTACTGCCACAAATCAGTGTGGAAACTGCCAAGCCACCGCATAATTTAAATGTGGTATTTACCAGAATTCCCATGGCTGATGCGTTTTGATCCACAAAGTGATTTTAAACTCTTCAAAATTTGATTTCAGCTACATAGAGAGGCACTTTAGCCCAGACCCGAATTTGTGCAGAATTTCTCCTTGGTTACCTGTCTATCCAAGTTACTAAAATCACAAAACATAATCTCACATTAGCCTGGCATCTAGATTCAAAAGCTTCAACCCATTACTTAGCTTGTTTTATTTTATTTCTTAAAACATTTCAAAACCTTCTTCTCATGATTTCAAGCTTAGTGTATTCCCACCATTTGCCTGGGTTTAGCATTATAGTCTGTCAAGTGGACATTAGAGAGACTTTTGTTCAATTTTTTATCATCCACATAACCAACATACTTTTATTTATCAGCTGAAGAATGTGAAACATTATCTCTCAAAGTTCGCAAAACATACTTGTATTCTGCTCATTTTCTGCTTTCCTCATCTGCAGCTTCTAAAGGTGGTGTATACATATATATTTAAATTAAATTTGGTAATTATATATAATGCAAATCATGGATTCTTTTTAAATTGTCACTAAGGAATAAAATATTACAAAGTAAATTATGAAGAATTGCTGTGATGTTCCAGTTTCAGTGGGGAAAAAAACAGTTATGTAAAAGTTTTCTAACTAGACTCTTTTTGTGATTGTTCTGTTCAGAACACAAATTTATATTATTATTTGGGGCCTTTATTTATTAAGTGAAGAAAGGTGTTTCTTTCTAAAGTATTTTTTTAATTATAAGCATTATATAAACCATATAAACACTAAAAGACAAATTATTTTTTAGAAACAGTGAATAAATTCTGGATTAATTTATATGTTATTGATCTGAAGACATTTCAAATTTAACATTTCTTTGCTAAATGAACAATTATGGAATATTTTTAGAATATTTTCAAACAAACTTCTTTTATAATAATTCCTTCCTTCTTTAACAAAACATATTTTTGAATTTTCATGGTAGTTTACATTTATTTTTCAATGTTGGTTTACATTTTGTTTTATGACATTTATTAATTAATGTGACAAAATGGGTGGTCTTTTAACTAATATTACAGCTCAGGTTTGTAAATAATGCATGTTTTATATAATCATTTAAAATTTATACACTGATATATTAGATATTTTGTTTAAGGATAGTGCTTAAAAACAATTGTTACCATTTGTTGAACTAGAAAGATCATCATTTGAAAATGCATCTTTAAAAATAAAATGAGTTGTACTCCACTGTATAGCTCATTGATAAATATTTAGTCTATAGTTTCTTTCTATCTCTGTGTGTTTAGCTAAGAATTGTTTCTAATTTTATGAACAGTACCCTATTTATAAATATGAAAAACATTGAAGCAATTATGAAATGTTTAACTTTTGAAAGAAGAAACATTTTAAAAATCACTAGAGATATTCTCATTGAAATGAATATATCAAACATAGAATCTTTCCTTCCTTATATGTCTATAAATTTAACTTTAAAATGCATACTTCTTTTGGAGCCTCAGAGAAAATAATTTCACACTTATAGTTTTCATTCTGTACACTAATAATTAGACCAAATTCTGTATATCATCTCTTTTAATCATCACAAGAAGTCATAAGGCAGATATGTTTATTATATCCTCTTTACAGTAGGCTTAATTGAGGCACAGAGACTAAATAATGTACATGCAGCAGAGGTTTTACCTCTGAGGCTAGATCCAAAAACTAAGCTCTTCTTTATTAAGTGCATAGATAGACTAATAGTTATTTAAATATTACTCAAGAGAAAACACCATAAAATATAACTACAGAATAATTATACAAACTATGGTTACCTCATTTGAAATAGTGAACTTCAACTAATAGTGAAATTCAAAGCTATTATTCTCCAAAAGCATGCAGCCTTTTATTTTTTTATTAGTGAATTAAGTGCAAATTATTCCCATATTTTCCTTCTTATTCAAGATATAATATTCAAGCTGAGAGAGAGCCCTTACAAAATTCTCTGTCTACAAAAATTAAGGCATGAGTCTCCAAAAGGGAGATAATGCCTTTATTACAGCAGGAAACAGTGGATGTAAACCCAATTTTGAATGAATAGGTACATGTATTTAAATTAAGGCCAATTCGTTTCCAAAGCCTTTTGCTATTTCAGATATTATAGAAGGCTGTTTAAATGTGCCAGTTTACATAAGATAGATTTCAAAAGATTATGGGAAAGAATTTTACACACCTCATTGAAACAATTCCCTAGTCCTTTCAGATAGTATTCTGAAAATGATGCAAATGGCGGCACCTCTCTGAAAGAGTAGGCTTGATGCTAATTGTCCCAATGCCCCCTCACACTTGCAGGTCAATGTTAGGTCCTCTAAGATTAAACCTTACACTGTTCTGTTCGAAGTGTCACCGTCCAGCAGCCTGCATTTGAAAGTTCTTAAATGTGATGTTTCACAATCTCTTCCTCCATTGATCTCTTCCTATGCATGGAAATAGGCAAAGATTATAGGCAAAGATAATATAATTTCTGGGAAGATTTGCTCTAAGAGCCTCTGTCCAAAACATCTAGTGCTGAAAAAAGAAAAGGTAATGGTGGTATGTATCTGCTGATATTTTGTATTTTTTCTTCCCTGTTTCGTAATCTGTAAACAATAGAACTGAATCAAGGAACTAAGAGTCAGTATCCTATCTTTTTACATCCCAAAATAGACAAATTTGCATTGTTCTGAATAATAAGAGTTATTTTATATTGTTAAATAAATTGTTAAAATAAAAACACATGCAGTAACTAACCTTACCATGGTAATCTTATATGTAACATAAGTATAGGGTGGTATACATTATATACCATTCTATAAGCATGAGTACAAGGGCTGGATAACAAGTTCTGGAGATCTAATGTATAGTATTGTGATTATAATTAACAATATTATATTCACTTGAAAGTGGCTAAGAGAGTAATTCTTAACACACACACACACACAAATTGTAATTATGTGAGTGATAGACATGTTAACTAACCTTATTGTGGTAATCGTTTTGCATTGTATATATGTATCAAATCATGTTGTACACTTCAACTTGTACAATGTTATATGTCAATTATATCTCAATAAATCTGGAAAAGAAAATAAGAAATGAGAAAAAAGATTCACTTTAAGCACATTTAAATTTTATTTTAATTAAATAACATATTTTTTAAAAATTTTAAAAAGAAATTGTCTCTTGTCACTGAAATGGCACCAGAAATAGAAACTTTCTATTGTATATAACCTAATTTCCATTTTTCTCTTCTTACCACCTACATAGTATTCAAGTCCATCAAGATTTATTTTAAGGTTAGATTCACAAGCTTAATTCATACCATTGTTTATAGTAATTATGAACATTTAAATAGGGAAGTGTATTCTAACCAGTCAAAAGAAAGGATGTGATGAAACAACAGTCATCACTAACAGATCTAATTGTGACAGTGTCTTATAAGCATCCATACGTAGCTAGCTCTGCTCAACCATTCTAAGAGGTGATTTCCAATTATAGCATTAAGTCCACTGAAAGTCCTGCAACTGTATATGTAATATGCACTTCTGTGTGGATAATTTTACAAACCCCTCTTCTACATCTCATTTGATAGCATTGGATCTGTACATTGCCAAATTCTGAGAATATGGAAAATACAACTGAATGTCATTAAGGCAACTTTAAAGAATTTTGAATATGAAAAACAAAGAAAAATGAGAAAATAAGAAATCAGAATTTAGTAAAGACCATTATTTGCAAGTTTACGATACGTAGATATTGATGTAGTGAAATCAAATACTGAATTATAATATTTTAACTCCTAACTTGTGAAAGTTAACATTTTATCTGAAAAGTATGGACTTTGAATACTGAGGTAGCAAAGTGAATATGAAAAATGGGTCAGTGTATCCTCTTTGGTAGAAGAGAAATCACTCCAGACATTTGCAACCCCTCCCTTCCAATATCCAACCACGCCACTGGCTGTTAAGTAACCCCAGTTTTTTGAGATGGCAACCAACACGCCTGCGCTGATTAAAGTGTTTCCTTATTGGATAAGTGTCTTCCAATATGGTAAGGTTAGAATTGAAAATAGAAATGAGAAATAAATCAAACCTAAGTTAGTCACACTTTGGTGTTAGGGTTAGGGGTAATATATGTAATTGACATTTTAAATGTTTGTAATATTTAAAAGAATTTGGTATATTAGACTGTCTGATATTTTATTAGATTAAAATTTACATTTAAATGCAAAATTGATTTTAGACTTTTGATTTCAAGGTGGAAAATATAAAGGAATTTGCCAGTACCCTAAACTATAGTATATAGGGGTAATCAAAATAATTTGACTATCTGTATTTGTAAGTTTAATTTAGTAGATTCTCAGAAGTTATTTTCGGTAGTTGGGAAGATGTGGCTTGTTAAGTCATATATTTGAAGACCATAAAAATAGTTATTAAATTTTTAAGTGGATTTAAATGTGAATAATAATAGGGTTGTAAAAAGTTTTGAGAGGGGTTTAGTTTGTTTTGAGTTAGCAAAACAAAGAAAAAGTGGGGGAAAAAGTGCTGGATAAAAGAGAATGATGCTTGAAAACTATCTGAAAGAAAATAAAGAATGGAAGATCAATTTTTATTTGTACCCAAAAAACTAGTTTTGAGAAATATTAATAGAACTTGGGGATTTAAAAGTTGTACTTGAATCTGTTTACAGTTACTAAGTGATGTAGGAAAAGGAGCCCAGAGAGAAGAGCGACCTGTATACTGCAAGGAAACAAGATGCCCAGTAGATTGAAAACAAACAGCAAAATTCTGTTACAGGGGAATCCACTTGAAATACGATCTTTCAAAGCAGGGAACGGCCCCTTTAACAGCTATAGATGACATCTTCAGCAAAATCAGAAATAGTTGCCTTGCCAATCATTTGAAGTAAAGAAAAAAATGAAATGTTTTCAAATTATATTTATTAAATTTCTACTTTTATACAAAGTCATAAAATTATCATTGTAATAGTTTCTTAAATTTATTATTACAAAACCACAATCATAGAGATTGGGTGAGTATTTCTCTATAGCCACTTTATAAATGAAATCCTAAACTTTGTATATAAGTATATAATTTATAATGAATATAAATGAATTCACACAAAGCATATTCATTCTAAACATTTTCTTTTCAAGTACTTTTACACTCTTTTACATTTATCTCACTGAACTTTTGCAATTTTTATGAGATTCTTAAAGTCTACAAATTCCTTCCGCTCAGTTTTCCCAAAAGCAATTACTTAGTGGTGACTTCACATGAGGCTTTGATAACCCCATAAAAGTGGGTATTTTAGTTAAAAACATAAACATTACATTTGTTTTAGAAATTTCCATGCAAATCCCTCAAGTTTGTTTACCATGTCTACAAACAATAGTTTCAAACATATGAGGAAAACTCTACAAGAATTTGTTGAATAATGATGACAATGATTGCCACGCATTAAAAGACCAGATAATCAAGAGCCAAGATATGAATTTCAAAATACTGCTTAAATGACTGAAGAAAAATTCAAGAAGAAATTACTATGTAAACATGGCCTTGAATAATGGGTACCATTTTGGTGGATGAGAAGAGGAAAGAAGTAATTTGAGGCGAGATATAGGTTGCAGTAAGAAGCTAGTTACACTTGTGGACAATGAGAATTGTTTGGCACAGATTCATGTTGGGGAACGGGGAGAAACACTGTTTAAAATGTTGGATCTTAATTATGGCGGATATTAAAACTTTGCTGCAGTGCAATTACACATGCTGAAATATTGGGTTATGCATTTCAACCAAATTATTGAATTATTGAAATTTTAATATTTTCTTTATTAAATAATACATGAGAATAGTAAACCATAAAATAGTATCACAGAGCTACTAATGAAAATCTGTACCCTGTCACAGCTTTTCCTATCCTCAAGTCCTGTGCTCCAGAGACAATCTCTTTAATTTGTAGTGTGGCAGAACTTCTATTCTGATGAAATGGGGATAGTTGTAAACTATTATTTTTTAGTGTTTGCTTTTGCTAGTCACCTTCATATGACACTTAATTTTTTGCATTTAGATTTTATGTATTGGTTTGTTATTATAGAAGATAAGGATCCGGTGTAGCTCTTGTTTTATCCCACCTTTTGTTCCCTGACCCCACATACTGATTCTTCTCTGCCTCTTCCCAGCCCATATACACACTTCCCATCTGACCATCATTTTAAAAGAGCTATGGTATATCCAAATTTGTAGGTAAACATATGTTTATTATTTGTTTTTATCATGACTCTGTATTATTTACTGTTGACTGAATAACTTTTTCTCATGCAAGTTTTTATGGTTTTTGGGGAACTAATAATTACTTATTTTTATTGCTTGTCACTACTGCAAATATTCCCAACTTTTCAAAATAATTGTAAAACTCCACAGAAAACTGGTAACAAACACAGTAGTTAACCCATCAAGTGCAATTATTCTTTTCTCTCTCCAGGAGGCTTCTATCTGCCTCCAGCATCTCGTTAGCTTCAAGCCCAATGTACAGCTCTTCATGTCTTTCCACTATGAGAGCACCAATTTCCTGGATTGTATGCCTTTCTCTTCCTTGGCGTAGGCCCCCATTTTTTTTAAAGTGTGCCATTTCTTAACAGCTTGATGGCAGTATAATTTGCATACCAAAAAAATATACTCACAGTAGTTGGATAATGACTTATAGATAGACCACAATCACCATGATCCAGTTCTCTAATACCATCACTACCCCAAAATATTCCCTTGTCTTCATGTAGTTGATCCCTGATCCCACCCTCGGGTTCAGGAAACCACCAATCTGTGTTCATTTTCTATACTTTTGCATTTTCCAGAATTTGGTTATATGAAATTATACAATACACTGTCTTTTGTGTCTGTCTTTTTTCACTTGGAATAATATTTTTGAGGTTCATCCATGTTGTAATATGTGTCAGTAGTTTATTTTATAACATTTTATTTTATGACAGTCCATACCTTTTAATTGCTGAATAGGATTCCATTATATCAATCTAACATATTTTACTTAGCCATTTAGCCATTTGATGGATTTAATATTTTTTCCTAGTTAGGGGGTATTATAAATAATGTGACTAAACAATCACATACAAGTCATTGCATGGACATTTCACTAGCAGTGGAATTCCTGGGCCATATAAGTATATGTGTAATTTTCTAAGAAACCATCAAACTAGCTTCCAAATAGTACATATTTTACATTTGTATGAACTACATGGGAGGATTCCAATTTCTCCACATCCTCACAAATACTTGATATGTTATTCTTTTGGATTACAGCCATTCTGGTAAGTTTGTGTAGTGATTACGCATTGGTTTTAGTGCTGATGCCAGTAAATATTATTAATAAGCTGACAAAATGTGTGTATAAACTTCTGTAATCTAAGAAAAAGTAAAACCAATTAGATGAAAAGTTTTTATTACTTCACTATACATTTGTCATGACTGCTGTTGCTCACTAACTGATAAAAGAATTGTCACTTTAGAAAAATGTTATGTCAGTGATGTTTTATCATCACAAAGATGAAGTACATACAGATTAAATATTCAATCCTGACGGGTACTGATCTCTATTTCCTTTTCCCAGATTTTCTATGGACTGTGTGGTTGTTGATTGTGCTTTTTTCATTTGGTACCTTTTTTCTTTGGAGCTTTTGCAACCACTTTCTCTACTATATTCCCTTCACCTTTAATTTGTAGTGTGGCAGGACTTCCATTCTTCTGAAATGGGGATAGGTGTAAACTGTTATTTATTTATTTATTTTTAGCTAATAAGAGGTTAGGGTCAGGTTGGGTAAGTGACAATCCAATAAGACTCTGATTGCTGGAGATATGGAGATATAGACATAAACAAAGGAAGATGATTCTCCACGGTCCTGGACTTTAGATTCCAGACTTTGAGGAAAAGACAATGGCAGCCTTATAGAGCTCTGCAATCAATTTGGTAGTTTTCCTCCCCATGGTATGGGGGGAGGGAAAGCTAGAGGTGAAATATTTCAGTTGCAACATAACTGTCTTTCATGATCATGCCCTAAGCTATTGACTTTCAGAATGCAATTCTGAGGTCATGTACTTTAATTCAGCTTTCATTATTATATAACAGAAGAAAAATACAAATAAGTGTTTAAAGAATTTCCACTTAACATACAAAATGAATGGGGTCTTCATTAATACTTGTTAATTATTTTGCATTCTATTTTTAAAAGGTAGGATTTTAAAACTTTTCTTAAGAGCTGACCGTCCCTATTTTTGAGTGTGAAAATAAAATAGAGAAAGATATTCAGATTAAAGGGATGTGTGTTTCCTATGTTTACTATCTACTATTGACTTAAACTAGTCAAAGAGTTAGAATATTAACATGAAATAACTAGTTAAAATACAAGCATTTTACTGTTCTTTAATCTTATTTTTAAAGAGAAAATTGTGTTTATTTTCTTATTTTTTGATTCAGACTAAACAGGGAACAACTTCCTAAATGAAACCTTAGTCACCTTAAGAAAATAAATACATCATTACCAATAGTTAATGTTTGGAAATTTTAATCATATTTGAGTTAAATTACCTTTAAATATTTCCTAATGTTTCTCTTTCGTTTTAGGAAAGCATTATTTGTGGAATTATTCCATGATACCAAAAAATTATAGGAAACTGCTTCTACCTATCCTGCTCTTTAGTTTATTTCTTCACTCAATACCATATGCCAGATATGCTACAAAGAGAGTATATAAAACAGGCACGTAACAGAATAAATATGATAAAGAGTAAATGAGCTCATGTTTACAAACTCTGAGTAATGTGAAAAAAAGCAACTAAGGTGCTAAAATAGATTGTGTGAATTAGGTTATTTAGATACAGTGGGTAGAAAGTTGCAGTGGTTCTGTGGCATTTCAGTTGAAACCTGAAGAAAAGCACCAGCAATGTATATTGCCAGGACAACATACACCTAGCAATGGAAACAGAGTTTTCTAAGGATTTAAACGTAAGGAAAAAGCTTGGCGTTTTGGAGATGCCAGCAATCTATGAGTGAGGTGGGAATGTTATAAGACTAAAGTGTTAACAAGAGCGAAATCATCAAGGCCTTAGAGTTGGTAGTTTGACTTAATTTGAAGCCACTGAAGCAGATTAAATAGGCGAGTGGCCTCATTCATTATGTGCTTATCAAGGATTCTTCTGACCTGTGTGTCAGAAGAACACACAGGTCAGAAGAATAGAGAAGCTGAGAAGATCAGTTATGATGATAATTATGCAACAAATCAGGTAAGATATATTGGTAGCTTAAACTAGGAGGATAGCAGTGAATTTGGAGAAAAATTGCTGTGTAAGATTATTAGTACTTGTTAATAGCTTATATTAGGAGTAAGGTAAAGAGAAATAATAAATATAATTTCCTGAGACTTGAATGAGCAATAGGTTAGTAAAATTTAATGAAGTGGAAAAAGCTGGGGAGGAAATTAATTTGGAGAAGAAATTCATAAATTCCTTTTTAGAAAAGTAAGAAGGAGTTCTTGAGAAATCTAATGGCAGATACCTCTGAAGAAAAGTTTGGTCTGGATATATGCATTCGAGTTCTCAGACACGGGTCATCTTTGAAGTGTTGGGGATGGATCAGGGTACTCAGAAAGGAGTAAGAGAAACTATTTCTGAACCCTGAGAACTCAAACATTTGGGATTCTGTGTAAGAGAAGTCATCAAAGGTACTGACAAAAAAATAGTCACTAGGGAGAAGCAGTAGTAGAAGAGCGTGGCCTCAGGGAGACAGCGTGGTTTTGATGCATTGGCAGCAAGGTGATCTACAGGACAGAGGAGAAGTAAGATGGGGCAAAGAGCTCACAGGGAAGATGTGGGGGCCAGGTTCCAGCTGAGTAATGAGACAGAAACCAAGTTGGAGAATGGGCAAGTGACTAGAAAGTGAGGAATAGTGCAGATTTAGACAGAGCTTTCAAAAATTGAAGCTAGGAAAAACAGCAGAAAATGGCAGTAGTTCAATAGCAATGTGACTTAGAGAGGGTTGATTCTTTTCTGCTTGTTAATGTTTTTCTGATTGTATTTTTGTGTTTATTTTTTAAATTTGGGTGAGCAACAGATTTGTATGCTGATAGGAACTGAGAGAGAGAGAGAGAGAGACTGAGGTTAATAAAAGGAGTAAAGCATTGCTACCACAGGAACAGACAGGAACCAAGCACCTGTGGAATTACTAGCTTTGGAGAGGCTGAAGAGAAGCATTTCATTAGTTTTTCCTGAAGGAAGAAGGAAGATAGGGAGATCATGTGTATATAAGTGAGTTGCTATTTAACATCTATTTTCTTTATGAAGTATGAAGCAAGTTTGTCCACACAATGCAAGAATGAGGGATGGAATTAAGGGAGATGGTTTGGAATTATCATGGAAATGAACTGGCATAGAATAAATCGACTGGAGGTGAGCATTGTTAGAGGAAAAACATCATTATGATACTTGTTACAATGCTCAAAGGAAGACTGTTCTTCAGGACTTTACCAGGTTGAGCTAAGTTGTTCCTCAAGTAAGCAGTTAGGGGTGTGTAGGAGTACCTGGCTTCATAAGGGAGTGTTTGTGCTTTCCCTAAAGCTGAGTAAGGCACTGCTCTCAGAAAATCTTTCTAAATCCTTAATGGTGACCTAGGTACGGCGATAATCTTTCATCCTGTTTCTAGGTTGCCTATTAACTGAGTTTATATCCTCAGGATACTCCAACCATTCAACACACACACACAAAAAAAAAAAAACAAACAATTTATAAATCAATGTATATATAGAATTTATGGTTTTACTAATTTTGAAATAAATTCTTAAATAAGTTTTAATTATAAAGAGAAATTCAACAGCTCAAGGGTCAGTAAAAATGCAAAATGGAATTTTTGTGTTTTCAGCCACAGAACCTCTGGTTAAATAATTCAGCTTTGTTTTACTCAACATTGTTTCATAGCAACAAATTCCGCTCCCTGCCACTTTAGTAAATAATCTGGAATCCTTTAGACACAGAAACATACAAGCAACAAGAAGTTCATCTGGAATTAATTTCAATATACAAAATAGGTATACCTTAAAATTAGCAAATTCCATAGAAAGAACAAATTTGAATCTTATAATTAATATTGTCAGGTTCTCAATATATATATATATATATATATATATATATGTATATGTATTAAATGTATATAATTTCCAGCATGTGAACTCAATGAAATGAAAAGAGAGACTTCATTTGCAAATAGCATGCCTAGAATGGTCTTTGGCACATAGTAGTCATTCAATACAAGTTATAAAATTATAAAATTTTTCCCTCCTTTGCTATTTATTTAATATATCTTATTAGAGACAGGTGACTGTCTAGTGTACCAGACTTCTTCTTACATGTTTTACAAATATTATTTGTATACACAGCAGCTTTATAAGGTACATTTTATTATCAATATTTTATAAATGAAGAACCATAGTTTTGGGGTTTTATTAATATCATCATTACACAGTAAAAGTTTACTATGAATAAGCACTGGTTATTTGCATACCTTATTTCAAAGTACCTCATTTAATTGTTACAGCAATGTTCATATTTCATATGGGGCATGAACCTCAAAGATCACACACATAGTAAGTGGAGAAATTGAGATTTAAACACAGGTCTATCTGTGGCCTGAACACATGCTCTTAGTATTATGTTGTACCACATATGTGTGGCTCTCCAAAACATGATTTCTCCTAGAAAACTCATAATTCCCTTAAATATTTTATTAAAACATAGCTCTGTGTATGCATTATGTGATTTTAAGTAAAATGTATGTACATATATGATAGGGCAAAATGAGATTTCATGGGGAACATAGATTTTAAGTAAGAATATTGAAGTTTTGAGAATTGAATCTTTTATATAGGTTAATGCATATCCCTTAACACAACTATAGCCCATGTGTTTACTGCTATTACCACACTGCTACTATTACTAACTATAGCTATCCTTGAGTGCCCAATATATGCAAGACACCTGACAATGTATTTGACTTATTTAATGCCAAGTACCTCAAGTTTATTGCAAAAACCATTAGTAAAATTAGTCATAAAAGAGGATGGAAATGAAATTGTAAATAGCATTTGTACATCAATGAAACTAAACTTTGGGGCATCACAGGTATAAACCAAATAATATACTTAATATCAAGATTAATTATAAAGTTATCATAGTGTGGTATTGGCATAAGCGTAGAGAAAAGGACCAATGGATAAATCCAAAAGTCCAGAAGCAGACCAAACATATACAGTCACGTGATTCATAGCAAAGGGATGAATGCAGTGCTATGGAGAAAGTATCAGTTTTTCACTAAATAGCACTGGATCAATTATATATATGAGAATCTTGACCTCTACCTCACACTATACTCAAAAATCATTTCTAGGTTAATTGTTGGTCCATATACAAAAAGTAAAATAATAAAGATTCTAGAGAATAACAAAGGAAAATATTTTCATGAATTTGTGGTTGGTAAAGTTTTTTGTTTTGTTTTTAATACACCAGAAGCACTACCATAAAGAAAAATTCAGACATCATTAATATTAAGAACTTTAATTCATCAAAAAACACCATTGAGAGAATTAATATACAAGTTTCATAGTAGAAAATGATTACAATGCACATTCTACTTATATCCAGAATACATTCAGAACTCTTACAAATCAATAATAAGACAGCCAACGGAAGCAAATAAGAAGCTTTTAATTGGTACTTCTTAGAAGAGTGACCAAGTAACATGAAAGTGCTCAGTGTCATCAGTCATCCAAGGACTACATATTAAAACCACAACGAGATATTATCACATACCCATCAGATTAGCTAAAGTTAAAAAACGATACTACTAGTTTTTGGCAAAGATACGGAACCAAGGGATTTTTATATACAACCCTAAGGAATGTAAATTGGTAAAATTACTTCAGAAAATGGTTTGGCCATATCTGTAAAGCTAAGTTTATGCACATCTCATGAACCATCGATACTGTTTCTATTTATAGACCCCCCAAAACTTATCCTATGTCCTTCAAACGATGTATACACCCATAGATAAATAAATTGCAGTGGTTCATACAAAGAGAATGAGACAGCAGTAAAACCAATTGCTTCTCACAACAAAGATGAATGTCACAAAGATTAGGTTGAGAAAAAGGGCCCTACATGAAATAGTATATGCGGTAGGATACCATTTATGTAAAATTTGAAAAATAGTAAAAAACTAATTGTGTTAATAGCAAATAGAAATATAACAAGGAATGTAACATTTGGTAGAGAGTTATAATTGAGAAGGAGAAGAAAGAAGGGTTCTGGAATGTGGTCAGTGCTCCATATCTTGATCTGGGTATAATTACAAGGGTTTATTCAGTTTGTAAAAATTCATCAAACTGTGTCTTTATAATTTGTTTGCTTTTCCGTGTGGATATTATTCATTAATTAAAGATTTTAAGAAGCATTATTAATATTACTTCTAGTATTACATTGCATTAACATAAATTGATCTTTAGAATATCAAAGAAGAAAAGACATTTTACTAAAAAGAGAGATAATAAGCCATTACATTTTTAATTTCAAAACAGTGTTCTGCATAAGCATTTTTTAAAAACATGTGTAACTTGTTTTTATTGTAAAATTAGTTGAATCGTCAGCAAAAAAATTATAATCAATCAAAGGAAAATAGTTATAAAACATTTTTTATTTACTTACCTAAGAAGGCTGTGTCTAAACTGCTACTACATTCACTTCTTGTTATGAAAACAAAGGAATGCTGTTGAGAAATGCCTGTGTAAAAAAAATAAAATAAAAAAAATACTAAGTTATCCCGGCCAGTAAATAAATCTCCCAAAGAATTTTACCATTACTAAATCCAGCTGCTGGTGGTACTTTCAATCCATTCATTCACTCTCTCTGATGTCTCTATGGTTTTTATTTGGTGAAATTCATGCAAATTTTCAACTTTCTGGAGATTCATAAATGACAGAGCCCACTCTTACTCAGCTGCAGTGTTTCCCCAACAACATCACTATTGACACGTTGGCCTAGTTAATTCTTGTTTGTAGGGGCTGTCCTGTGCATCTGAGAATGTTCAGCAGCATTCTTGACGTCTACTTACTAGTACCAGTAGCATCACCCCCACAGTTCTGAAATCAAAAATGTCTGCACACATTGCCAAATGACTCTGAGGGGAAAAAGTCATCCTGGTCGAGAGCTACTGCTCCATAATATGTATATAGGAATATTTGAGTAATAAATTTTAGTTCTTTGGCTTTTCCTCAGTAAATGCAGTCATTAGTTTTGGCTTCATCTACCTAGTGCTGTTTTTGCAATCATATCTGGAAAAATATTGGAATATTTCGTATTTTAATATTTCTGAGATCATTTTGCCATTCTGCAAGGGACGGAAGTCAATTCTATTAAAAAATAAGAGGCAAGCAGCTGGTTTTTCATATTGAGTGCAAGAAATCAGTGTGTATAGAATCTTCCATTGTGTTTATTATGCAGCTATGACTGATTGCTATTTTGGCATTGTTAGAAAGTTACCTCAACAATAAGATAACTGAAAATTAATATTTAAAATATTTTCTAAGAGTCTACTTAACTTAGATTTTGATTAAATTAATATTTTATTTTAAAATCTAATCCATATATGTGGTAAACTAAAAAAGGAACTCCTCTTTTTAAAAAATAAATAATTTTTTGCTATCAATAATAGATATAAAAAGAGTCCATTCTTCATTATGGCATTATTTTCATAATTTACAATTAAACATTTCAAAGGATTAGGCAAAATTAAATTAAAATTTCCAGTTAAAAACTTCTTCCAATAATAAACTAAAATGTAAATATCTGCTTCCAGGGTTATCTATCTGTGGCACATCAGGTTGGTGTAGACATGGATGATGGGTGACCTGTGGGTGAAAGAATCCTGATCTGACACCTTCACTGAAACATTAGGTAAAATGATTTGCTAAGGTTATGTAAAAACATTTACAAATATATATTCCTTAGAAGTATCCCATTTGATTTTTCATATTTATTCATGATTCTCTACCAAAGGGTAATTCTAAAAGTGAATTTTATAACTATGCATTGGATGATTTCTCAAATCCAAAACCTTCTCCATTCTGCCACCTAGACCACATTTTGCTTTAAGGGGGCATTTTTAAATAATTAGAATATACTTTTAAATTTTACAAATTTGCCTACCATGGATAGCTGAAGGAAATAGAAAAACCCACAAGTTCATCTGTCATACAACTTCCATTGTTAAGAAAGAAGGGATGAATAAACAATTCCTTTGTTATTTTAGGGGAAGAATAACCTCAGCAGCCACTTATTCTAATGCTTGGATATGACCCTATTTTTAAAGAAAAAAGAAAACCTAATGGTGGTATACAGTTATTGACTTTGACAACTTCCTTATGATAGATTGATTCTTACTAATGATTTTTTTTTAGGACGAAGAGATGATGTATGTGATGTATAATATGAAAAATATTTCCTTCAAAACTTTTAATAAATGTCTTGTTTTTCCAAAGTGATAATTTGATCAACTAATCTTCCCTCTGCTTCATTTTATGAAATTATCCATGACAATGTATATCTTTTTCAAATATAAAATATTACTTAAGACAGACTTTTAAAGATAGCATATGGACATTTAAGAAAAATATAAACATCCCTTATTTTCCTTTTGATTTTTCAAAAGGAAAAAACACTAAGTTATTTTCCCTCTCTCCCCCCAAATATAGTTATATTGGACATCTAACCAGATTGGCCTGTGGCCCTTTTTGGCCACTTCATGAAAATACTGTAGTGTTATCAAACCTTTCTTTGATGGACTCATGCTCATTCTTTCAGTTCTGGCTATAAGGAGTGATAAGAGTATATGCTTTTAGGTGAAAGGAAATTTTCCATAATTCAACCATAGGCATTTCCCCATGAATTTTCAACTTCATAAATGAGTGTCAAATTTATATGCAACATAGCAATTAACTTAAGATTGTTATTTGAAGGGACTTTGACATTGGACTTTCAAGTTTTTTAGAAGCTCATTTCCATTCATTTCAAATCCAGGACCACTAATAGCATTAATCCTGGATGACTGCTACAACTCCCTGTTTATCGTTGACTCTCTGGGTTATCACAGTTTTCGGGAGGAAGGGCAACCACCATGCACTTGTGCTTCCTCCCTAACAGGCATCTGAACAACCCCTAGTCAACGCAGAGCAACAAGAAGGAAACTAGGTTTTGCTAGCTGTGTGTGTTAAATGTAAAGTCGATTACGGGCCATTGTCAATTCCACCTCCAGTGCTCACTTCATGTTATGATCCTTCATAACTAAGGAGACTTATAGAGCACAGGTGAAACCCCAAAGCATTTTCTCGTCATGTAACTTCTAGAATCAGAGATTTTGCTTCATCCTTCTCCTGTTAGTGGAAGAAGGGAATGCAGTTTAGGTTTATGAATTATCAAGGAAAGAGTTTATTTTTGATTGAGCTCCCCATCTTCGACATTGCACACTCTGCTTTGACTTCCATAGCATCTCAAAATCCTGCACCGAATGTCACCTAGGTCGCTGTTTGCAAATACATACATGCTGAAAGTTACATAAGAGTACTTACTGAAACCTCCAAATTGATCCCTTTAAGGTAGAATGCAAAATTAGATTCATTTTTCTATGACTTGAGTCTTTTTATTACAGTTGAATATCCATTTACAAGACACTTTCTAGCTTAAGACATACCAAATCCCTTTGGAAAATAAAAGGAATATATCATCATTCAAGCAAATGACCTCAACACTGCAGAAAACACTGGAGAACATATAGACTTAAAGTATTGAGAAAGAACCTGACTTTCATATAGATAGCACTTCCACTTGAAAGATTTTGGTGTGTCCCTGGTTCAGAACTCATTCTAGTTACTGGGTCTTTTTAAAATTCTTCAAAAGTAGAATTTGAATGTAAATATGCCATGGTTAGCTGTCCCCAAGATTTTGGTCTTCTCTGGATTCACAGTATAGCCCTATTTCTTCGCTAATGCTCAATTCCTAAGTTGCTGCTTAATGAGAACAAAAATGCAGAAGACAGATCTAAAGAATACTGCTCCAGAGCTGGTACAGTCCTCAGAGTTACAGTTCAAAATTGTGTAAAAAATTCAGTCTATCTAAAAAACAATCTTAGTACTATGCTTTTGCTCGGTAAAGATGTTATAAAGACAAGTAACCCCACCACTGACTACAAAAATGATATGCTTCTATATCAAATGTCAATTTGAATCATCACAAAAACTCTGAAGAAAATATTATTACAGTTCACCCTGAACAACGTGGATTTGAACTGAGCAAAGTCCACATATACGCAGATGTTTTTTCAATAAATGCCAGTACTGTTTTCAATCTGTGGTATACATTATTCTATGCCATTTTATAGGGAACTGAAGCATCCATAGACTTTGGTATTTGCAGGGGTCCTGGAACCAATCCCCCATGAATACTGAGGGAAAACTGAGTTCAGGGGAGTCAAAAGTTATACATGGATTTTCAACTACGTGGGGGTTGGTGCTCCTAAATCCCGCTCCATGTTGTTCAAGGTTCAACTGTATTTTATAATACAGAGTAAAATGACATTCAAAGAAAGGAAATCTAATGGTGCTTAATTAAATAAGGTCTGTAGTCAAGATGGGAATCTGGATCTTTTGATAACAAAGCTTGTTTTTCTTCCACACAAATATAATAATTAAAGTCTAGTAGGAATAAGTAAATTAATTGCTCAGTATTAAGCTATTTTATACCATTTGTCTGTGATAGCTTTTGCCAAAGATTGTTATATGTTAAATAATATATCACAGGCATGCTCTATGCAGAAATAAGAACATAAAGTAAATCGAAAGCTGAAATGAACACTATGTATGACCTGCCAGTAAACTTAGAGATGATTACTTTTAAATTTTTATTCTGATAATAAAAAGTGATATATGGTTATTATTTAAAATTTAAAATACAGAAATGTATAAAGAAGAACATAATAATTACCTTAATTCTGCAGCTTAGAGAAGATAACTGTTGCTTTAGCTGCATGTCTTTTACTCTTAAGACTGCATACACAGATGCATTCAATCTAGTCATATATTAATTTTGTTCTGTGAAAAGATTGTACTACACATATGAACATTGTGTGTATGGGTGTATAAATTGTGTACTCCACTTTTTCATAGAATATATTATGAACCTCTTTTCTAAATTATACATCTGTATCATTTTATAGTGTCATTACATTATTTTCTGTGCTAATTTCTGTTTGTACTGTATAGTATTTAATCAATTCTTTATTATTATCTGTATAGATTGTCTTATATTTCACTGTTATAAACAACCTCATGATGAATTTGTACATATATCTGCTATAATCATATTATCACTTCTGTTGGATGGGAAATTTAATTCCAAAGTACATTTGCTGTCTAAAATGGAGCTTGTTTTTAAGGCCATTCAACTTGAAATAGTGCTTTTTCCTTAAATAGCTGTACACATTTATATTCCTTTCAAAGTTGAAAGGAGTTATAGTTTATTCACTGTTGCCATCACTGAATATTATTAATTATATTTATTCTTTGTGATTATTCACTTCAAGTTCTTTGCCCATTTTTTTAAACTGAAGTACCTGTTTATTTTTTTTCATTAACATGTTCATGCAATATTTTAAGAATATTAGTCCTTTTCCATCTGTCATGTATATTGCAAATAGTTTTCCAACTTTGTTGTTTGTCTTTTATTTTGTTTATAGTGTTTTCTAGCATACAGATAGTTTACGTTTTATTTTTATATTCACCTTTAGAAAGACCTTTTATCAACTTAAGAGTATAAATATAATACCTTTTATTTTCTACTAGCATGTTTTATTCATTTTTATATTGCATTTTCTTTATTGTGAATACATGCTTACATTTTTCTTCTATTGATCTATTGGGTAATTTAATGTTTGCTCTTACATGATAATTATTGTTATAGTTATTTTCTATTTCTAAATGTTAAAGTACAAAAGTGATTTGCCTTAAAACTTCAAGTAATACTTAACTGAAAGTCCCTCTTCACCATAATCCTTTCTCTTAGCCATTTGGTGCATGTCTTTTGTTGTGTTGTATCACACTGGTATGTTGTATCGCAGCTCCTCTTGATAGAGTGAACACACATGCCTGTTTCATGTGAGATTCTCGTGATTAGCTTAGGTCACAACCTGACTTTAATTCTAGCTGGGTTATGGGGGAAAGAACCGCAAGGACCCACCATTCACACAGTCCTGTGTTGTTCCTTATGTTCAAGAACGAGTCAAGCAACAGGCAAATAGGCAAATAACCATCTATGACATATCCCTTCAGGTAGCAGGGGCCACACATATATACCTGGGCACGTTTATAAATTTTCTCTCTAATAGTAGTCCTTTTAGATTCTGATACATTTTTGACTCTTGAATTTTGTGTCATATGTGAGATTTTCCTGAGACAAATATTTCATAAACATTTAATTGGGAAACTGTATGAGGATATTTTGTCATTTTCATTTTAGCTAAGATCTCCTCTTCATTCCCACTTTCTATCCATTCAACAGAATTAAATTTTGTCTAGCGGTATGGCATATCAAGAATTATCCTATATATTCCAGAAGGTAATGGATTAATATCTATATTTTCATAACATAGACCTAAAGAGATTAGGTAATGTGCTCAATTCACACAATAAGTGAAGAAAGGGCAAAACCCTAAAATTCATAGCCAATTTTATTATCTAGTAGGAAGGAACACATTTCATAATCTACTGCCTACGAGGCTCTGTAATAATGTAAGAAATCTAAATTAGAGTATGTTTCTCAAAATGTAGCACAAAAATCACCTACCTCAGAACATTTTGAATTATTAAAAGTAGTAGTGAAAAGACTTTCAATTAGTATTTCCATTTGTAAAGCAAATATATTAATTACGTACTTCAAAAATTGGAAAGGGAAAACTATAGCTTCTTAAAATGTACTTTCTAATCTCCATCCATGTCATCTGGCGGGGAGCAGGGCGGTGGGGGGGGGGGGCAGTTACCTGCATTGCTAACAGCTCTCTAGTGTCCAATGTCCAAAGTATTTACTTATATATTTAGACTTTAAAGCTGGGATAACCATGAAAGTACAAAATAAACATTTGATGTTGTATTTCCCTTTGCAGATAAAGTTGAACAATGTACCATTTTTCCATAATTTCAAAGTATACTTTTAAAAAAATGTATTTTTCTTAGGTATGGTAACTACTTGAATAAAATTTGGAATGTTCCACTTAATTGGATTCACCAATATAGACAGTTAACTGTTTGTAAGCAGAATTAATACCCTATGATATATTCCATGTCTTTTTCATACCAGAATAAACCTTGATGATCAGATTTTTTGGAAATACTGGAGGTTCTGCCAATATATAAACCTTACTATGATGCTGTTGTTGAAATCCCTTTTTCCATGTGATCATAGATTCTAAAATAGTTTCTGTAAGATTCCTAATTTCAAGCATCCTGCTTAATTATATTTTATTAATGCTGATAACTAAAAATGAAACAAAGCATGAGAGTGGATTTCAGTTTAATTTTATTTATATTGGACGGTAATACAAGCTTGAATAAATTTTTAAATTTATACATTTGCCCATTTATGTAAAGTAACTCTAAATAAAACAAGCTGCTTCAAAAGTTACTTTTAAAATTGTACCTCACAAAATTTCTGTCTGAAAAACCAAATATATATTTTACATTTTAATGGTGGCATTTAATGTCATTTTGATTGTGGTATTTACTCAAACTAAAACATGAAAATTTTATCATGAAAAGATAAATAATTCAGGAATAATGAATAATACTTTTAATAGGTATCCGGCATATGTAACATTAAACCTAAAGGTTTTTCAGTGTGTCTGTTCCCATGTCCCTTCATCTGATACACACTTGCATTTTCTTTGACAGGCTTATGCAGGAACAGATCTGGAAGAACAGTTGCGGTCGGTGTCCAGTGTAGATGAACTCATGACTGTACTCTACCCAGAATATTGGAAAATGTACAAGTGTCAGTTAAGGAGAGGAGGCTGGCAACAAAATAAAGAACAGCCCAATGTCAATACAAGAACAGAAGATACTATAAAATTTGCTGCAGCACATTATAATGCAGAGATCTTGAAAAGTAAGTATGGAAAATACATAATAAGCTTAATATATCAGCCTAGTGAAAGTTGCAAGCCCTTCAGTGTATGTTCTGCTGAATACCTTTAGGGTTGAAAGTAAAGAAAATTTTATTTTCAAAATATAGCATTTTATGATTTCACTGTAAGTGGTTAAGATGATTTCTTGAAATAGGAAGAGAGGTGCATGCATATCAACACGCTTTAATTTTTTTAATTGAGGTGATGTCCCATTGCAAAATTTTAAAACATATAGGTATATTTTACACACTGTCAGTTTAATCGTGGAAACATTCTGTATCTTACAAAATAATTGTACACAAATTTTCTTTCCGATTTGGATTTAGAAATGCTTAATTTCTAAATCATACGAAATCATCTTTTCAAATACTACTTGTTACCTTGTTGCTTCATGGGTAACTGACTTGAGAGCTGGAATTTGGTAAAGCCTGAGAGATCTAGCAGAAAATATCACAAAAAATTATGATGTTGCATAAAGTGGCATACTATAAATTGGTGGATTACTTTTAAAAAGTAATTCCCTTCAGTTATTAGATGTTAATTTTTATAAAGGTTTGATTGCAAAGTATTTTCAGAACAAAACCAACCAAACAAAATGGCTTCATATTTGAATAATCAATAGTTTATGTCCTTTTTTCCCAAAACGTTTATTTGAGGGGACATATAGACTAGAACATTTAAGAAGTACATCATTTGTAATGAAGTATTTAGAGTCAACAGTGCTATAAGTAAACCACTAACTCATTGGAAACAGAATTCCAAGAGAGAGCATGAAAGAAGAAGGAAAATTTGACTTTCCTGAAAATACTTAGTTCAGGATACATGCCACAGTTGATGGAAAATACCCTTGCATTTTAAGTAGCTATCACCATGACATTACCCCAAACTGCCAAATAGCCTGCCTGAAAATGACTTTTGAATTGAGTCCAAAACCATAGCCATCTTCTCATTTCCATCTCAGTTTAGAAAGAAAATCAAATCGTGTTGTTTATATTTGTTTTGAGACCACAAAAATAGTACATCCTATAGCAAGTGACCATGGCTCTATCTCTGCAGGTTTGATAAGCATGTATATGTTAAATTTTCATTTTCTTAAGTAAAGAAAACCAAATGTAAGTGCTGTAGAATACTGAAAGCATAATAAGATTTAAGAAAGTATAATCTTCATTTAGCTTGTTACATGGCTATAGAAATTACTTTTTTAAAGAAAATATCCTTAGCTGCTCTGTTAAATATGATATATTCCAATTCACAGGGCAATTTAGGATCCTGTCAATTATTTCTTTGATGTTACATATGATACTTAAATCTTAAAATCTGAAATCAAGTGTGAGTGACTTCCAACTACTGTGGGCTGTTTCCATCTTCGTGGCTTCTGTGTAACTTATGGCCTTCCCTGTGACTCGACAGGTATTGATAATGAGTGGAGAAAGACTCAATGCATGCCACGTGAGGTGTGTATAGATGTGGGGAAAGAGTTTGGAGCAGCTACAAACACCTTCTTTAAACCTCCATGTGTGTCCGTCTACAGATGTGGGGGCTGCTGCAACAGTGAGGGGCAACAGTGCATGAACACCAGCACAGGCTACCTCAGCAAGACGGTAGGTGTTTCAGTTCCCCCAGGAGCCCGCTCAGTCAGAACCCTTCACTCTGGAAGTAATTTGCTTAAACTCTGTTCCCTTTGAAGTAACTGTCTACAATTCATCGTTTCTTGTTTTTAATTTAGGAAATGAAGTTTTCAACCTTTCGTGGTATTGATGGTATACTATCACAAAGAAAAGAACTGATGCTGTATGAACTCTGTTCATTCAGTGGTATCAAAGCCAAGAGAAGAAAATCATAAATATACACGTGAATGTGTGTGTTTATACACGCACGGTCATACACACTTACATACATACACATACACATACATATTGATCTTTGAGTATAAACATTGTCATCTGGCAATAAATTACTTTTAAATGGTTAAGTCTTTTGATTATAAAGATACATACTATATATTCAAAATACAGAGGGTGCCAAAAACATGTATACACATTTTAAGAAAGGAAAACGGTATTGAAATTGCAATACTCAATATATACCGATCACAAAAGATGAACACAAGTCACGTTTGACTTCTGCAATTACAAGAGGTGCTCAAAGTGGTTACCATCAGCGTCCAGACACTTCTGATTACGGAGAACTACTGCTTGAGCAATACTGACCAAAGTGTCCACTTGTATACATTTTTGGGCACCCCCGGTATATAATTACAAGTATGTGATCTGTGAAACAGTTGTATAGTATTGACATAATCTATCACACTGAGCATACTTATTGTGTTCATTTAAACAGCAAAGAAAATATTCTGACACTACATCTTAAGTATTTTGAACAAACTGTGAAGTCCCATCATATTAGATGTTAAGCTTCTAATAAACAACCAAGAAACTTCTCTTACGATTCAGTTCGGATGTGGGATTTTCAGAACAGACGCACAAACCTGCAGGTCTTAGGTGGAAGAGGAGCCTGGCTATCAAAGGTCATGTTTGGGTGCTGATGACAACCATGGAGTATTGTTTAAAGTGGTGTGTGCCATTGGCTCTGCACATGTATAGAGAAGCCCAGCCCACAGCTCTGGGTTTAGCTGGTGCAAACTTCTTTCTGAAAGACAAAACTGCAGTTGCTCAAAAGGCTTTTCCAATTTATTTTGAGAGCTGGAATCGCATAGGTGACATGGCTCCATTCAGAATTGTTCTTTGACCTTTAGAATGAAAAATGAAATCATTTCAAAAATGTGTTGTTAGATTTGATTTGTAAAATGTGGAATGAAAATAAATTAACATTTTTAATTAAATAACGTCTATACTTAGAACACATGCAATAAAAGTTGGGGTCTTTCAGCATTTTCATACACACTTTCACTGAGCTCCATGGTTTCCACTAATAAAATCTACTCTTATTTTAATAATTAAAATGGAAATGAAAGTCAAGATTATTACCTCAGTTGCTTCAACTGCATTTCCCACTTGGTTAAAATTTTCTAAAATTTTTACTGTGATGATCATTTGGTCTCTGAGTTTGGAGATACTGTCCAAATTGCTTTTTTGTTTATATTGCTCACACACTAGATAAAGGAACAAGCTCTTTCAGATACTAAGACTTGAAAGAGGAAACAAAAGATAAATTATAAACCTGAATTTTCTATTCTACTTGCCTCTGTCCAGATGCTAAACACTAAAGAATACTAAAAGATGATGCTTTGGGGTCCTGTAGCATTCCTATTATTATTATAGTTTAAGCGTAGCCAGAAATAGTTATTTCTTATAAGCATAGCAAAATAATATAGTTTATTCCAACATGTGTTAGGTAGAAAATCAATATGACTCTAATTATATTCATGCATTTAGAAACTTTATCAGTAGAATGTATATCTGTGGGTAATGTGAAAACATTTCAGTGCTTGATAAAATTCTAACATTTTAATAGAATAGTATGTAATTGTAGTGTTAGGGCAGCAAAACTTCTCCTTTGTTCATCATTCTGCTCTTCCCCTCAAATCTTTATCAAACAATAATTAAGAATTTGTTAGCTAAGAAATTGTAGATTTATATTATATACTATTCTGAATAAAATAATACTAATTTAACAGGTTTTACTGGATATTATGTGTTTATCTTATCATAACCCTGAACTAAAACAGGTTTTTTAAAAAAATTATTTAATAAGTATTGGAGCTAAACGTCATTTTTTATCAAATAGAAATATTTATACCAGGAAGGTATTCGCCAAAAAGTGACATCTATTTAAAAAAGATATTAATATTAAAAATGTTGATGGTCTTATATTCAAGCCAAACTCAATAAAAATATTGTTGGCCTTCTGAGGCTCTTAAAAACAATGTCAGTTTTTAAAAAATTAGACAAAGTAAATATGGGTGATTTAGAAATTACAGTAAGTTTTTGGAATACATTTACTAGTGTATATTTTTAAATAATTCTTCTAAGCAATACGATATGTGTCTTAGATTATATTTTTTATTAATATGGTTTTTCATTTAAATCAAATATCACTTTGGTTGATCTTTAAAAGGTATAGACATACTAGTTGCATGTTCCAAACACCAAAAGGCTGTATTTCTTTTAAAACTGGAATGACATGGGATAGACTCAAAAGTTAAATTTTGAAGAAGTATTTCACCGAATAAAACAAAATGTATTAAAAGCTCATTATTTATCATTTTTTAAATGCCTTATTTATTTAGTGAAATTTTATTTTCAAAGAGCTCATGTTGAAAAGATGTAAAGTTGAATAACAATCATTTTAGTATTGGGATTTTCTTGTTTTGTTTGCTCATTCCTTGAAATTCCAGGGTTGTGTTTTTTTTTAATATTTAATTTATTTTTGTGGTGAAAATCAGTTATCAGTTGAAAATATCCAAAGCTATTTTGTATTATTAATTTGTTCTATAAATTCTGTTATGTTTTGTTAATACAGATAAAATATTTGAAAATGAGTGAATCTTCCTTTTAAAATGTCTCAAGCTTTATAACGTATTTATTAACTATGACTTTCATATTTAAATGAGGTATTTCAAAATACATTTTCTTTAGGTACTGATGCCCAAATGTTTTGAATACTAGAATAAGCTTTATCTCCCCAACACCAAACCCATCCCAAACAACAACACTATGAAAAGCACCTTGGTCTTCTATTTTACCTCTCTCATTACGTGACTTCACTTCAAATTAGAAACATAGGGTCCTTTTTTTATTACTATTATTAGTTTCAGGTGTACAAAACTATGTAATAGTTAGACATTTCACCTCTCACATGGTGATAACCTGCCTCCACTTCATGGATGGTGTAGATGCCTGACCACTGCTCTGCACACCTGAAGCTGAAGCTGAATAATATTGTATGTGAACTATAATTATATGTATATATATATATATATATATATATATATACATATGTACGTATATATATATATGTACATATATATACGTATATATATACATATATACATATATACACACATATATACATACATATATACACGTATATATGTATGTATATATATATATGTAGTCGTGGGATATGGAGTTCAGCATAGGGTCCTTTTTGATGTTTCCTTTCTCTTCACAAATCCATTCTGTCACCAGATCAAATCTTAATTTTATCCAGGTCTCTTGAATCCCCATGTTTACCACCATCACTCTAGTCCAAGATACTTTTGATGCTCTTTCCAACTAATGAAATAACATCCTCTCTGCTCTTCCTGCTTCCATGCCCCCCCTTCCAAATCTATTCTCTAAATTACTTCCAAGTGTGATATACTTTTTTTTTGCCTTCAGCAGTGGAAACAATACTTACATGTTTTTTTATTAGTTTCAGGAGCACAAAACAACATTATGATTAGACTTTTACACCCCTCACAAAATAAAAACCCCAACAAGTCTATCACCCATCTGGCACCATACATAGATATTACAATGCTATTAACTATATTCCCTATGCTGTACTTTACATCCCATGACTATACATATATATATATGTATATACATATCTATGTATATATATATATATATGTGTATATATATTATATATACATATATATTATATATATATTTATAGTTGATATTCAATATTATTTTATATTAGTTTCAGGAGTACAGAGCAGTGATTAGGCACTTATATAATCTATGAAGTGATCCCCCCAATAAATCCAGTAGCCATCTGGCACCCTACATAGCCTTTACAATATTAATTATTGACTATATTCCCCATACTGTATTTCACATCCTGTGACTATTTTGTGACTATCAATTTGTACTTCCTAATCCCTTCACCTTAAGTATCTCAACTTAAGTATAATGTGGCTTAAAGAATTCTTTGGGGGAAATTTTTCTTAACTCCATGAGATAGGTCAAAAATAGATCCAGTATTTATTTTAAATGTTTGATAATTACTTTCCCATACTTTTTTTTCATACACTTACTATAGCTTATAACCCTGTAGTTTACAATCATATAGTCATCATTATTTGACTAATGTCTATTTGCTCTATAAAGACAAAAACAGGTCTATATTGTTCACTAGTTACCGGAGTACCTACCACAGAATTAGCGCACAGCCCCTTTTAGAAACACATAAAACTGTGGAACCTTCAGTGGAAAAAAATGAAAATACAGACACATCCACAGCCTTTCCCTCCACCACCACCCTCAAAATTACAGCAAGTTGGTTCCCTGACACCTAATCATTGTCTATTGAACCAGATTTTGAAAGTACTACCTTGAAGATTAATGATAAAATAGTTGACTAACTTGCCCGTGTAACTTTTAAATAAACTGATCCACTTGGCAAACTCAAATGTATGCTTTAGATTTTAGCTGAACCTTTTAAAAGTATGTTTTTTTAACAAATAAAAGAAAATTCTCCCTCTTTTCCCATCTGTAGTTAATATGAACAAAAGTCAATATTCTGTTCCTCTTATTATTGGTTTACTAAATATATGTTTACTTTATATATACTCCAAATAGATAGAAATGCCTTAGGTAAAATCTAAACTTGGAAAACAGAACATCAGTACATTGTTAGGAAACAAAATGAATAAACTTAGTCTACAGTTAACCATTAGTGGTTTTTCTGTGACCACTACATATTTATTCCTTGTGTTGGTCTAATTAGGTATTCACCTAATTGATGTAAGAGTGAGAATGTTCGGGGATAAGTGTGTATGCACACAGCATGTAAATTGCTTTGTCAAGTTGGAGGCCTATGAGGGGTTTAGGTTTTAGAAGTTATAAGGCATCAGGGCTAAGAAGAACTTTTCATGCTAAGTTTAAGGTATGTGTAGATGAAATGGAATTTGGTCCAGCATCGTCAGTGCTTAAACATCAAATATAATATTTTTTCTATAAGAAAATTGCCTACTTCATACCATACCGAATCAGTTCTCACTATATTTCGTCTTTCACGTCCAGGCTTCACAGAATTTGGGATTACTTTTATAATAGATTTACCATGTTGATAATTTTACCTGCTTTCTATCAATCACCTGCTCATATGAAAAATCAGGATTTACCTATACTATCAAAGTCTGTCTGGTGTTCGCTGTTGGTTTATGTTGTTTTTCAGTTTTGTTTTGATCCTTTATTTCAAATAATGATTGTAGTTGTATTTTTACATGTATATATCATTATCACAGCTAAGTAGTTTTCATTTTAGCATTTCAGTTTTTTAAAGATTTGCAGATTTTTGGAATTAAAAATTTGAAGTTAATTGAAACCAAGGTCCTTAGTTTTCAGGGTTCTGCCCCCTAGTACTTTCTTTTCTGACTCCACAAATTCCTTAGGTTTCCTCATCTCCTCTTTTGTTCTCTGTGGTGATTACTCCCAATCTTTATCCCCAGCTCAGATTTCTCTCATGGTTCCCTTACTACCTACTCAACCTGTGACTTGGCTTTCCCTCAGACAAGTCAAAGTCAATCTGTGTCACACTGGAGTTATGACCATTTTATTCCCCCCACCCGACTCTCAAATGAAAAAGCAAGTAAATAATCTTTTTCTAGTATTCTCTGTTTCAGTAAATGATACCATTCATCTAATTGGTCAATCCCAGTTATTCTTCCTTTCGCTAAAATCCTAACCAATAATTCTAGTTAAATCTACCTTCCACATATCTCCCAGCTTAATAACTGGTCCTTCCACACATCTCGCCAGCCTAATAACTGGTCTCAAGCCTCCACACTTACTTCCCTACAATCCATTTGCCACATTTTAACCGTGATTTTTTTTTTTTTTTTTCTAAATGATAAAACAGGTACTACTGAAAACTCTTCAATAACATTGCATTCTTTGGACTGAGCCAGCATTCAACTAGTGGATTGATAAACTGGTCTTTTCTAATTGCATTGTTCAGGCTAGCATCAGTTCTGATTCATTGATGCAAACAGTCTAAGTTGTTAAATATTTTGAATGGCACTCTTTTTTAGGTTAAATCCTTCAACATGGTGAATAGGTGATCTGGCTGCTACCTAAATCTGCAACCTCAATTGTCATTATCCTTACCCTCAAACACTACTTACCAACAGTACCCAAATTCCTTTACTACTTAAATTATGTCAGTATCATAAATTATGTCAGTATTATATGTCAGTATACTTACAAATCACTGCACTTGGTGTGTTTGAAACATCTCCTTATACACTATTCTCATATATCCACTTATCTAGCTAACTTCTACTCATCCATAAGCCTAGACATAAGTGTCATTTCCACTCCTGTTGTATGCTCTGATAACCTCTCTCTGGCCCATATTTTAGCATCATTGCCTTATCTGTCTGCCAAATGGTTTTAGTCCCTAGGCTCTAAGCTCCATGAAAGCAAAGCTTGTATTTGGATATTACCCTGGGCCATAGCACAGTAGTTGGCACATACTGAGTACTTGGCACTAAATAGAATGAATACGCAAATAAAAGAGAACCCATTTGGAATCAAAATTAGAGTCTTTTAAAAATACTTTTTATAAAAAATATAGCTAACATACAATATTATATTAGTTTCAGGTGCACACCATGCATACCATAGTTATTCAAGCTCATGTACTGAAAGAAGTGATCACCTTGATAAATCCAGCAATCATCTGACACTGTACCACACTATCACAATATTACTGACTATATTCCCCATGCTGTACATTACATCTCCATGACTTATTTGTCTTATACCTGGAAATTTGGAACTCTTATTCTCCTTCACCTTTCCCCCCTTTTGTAATTTTTCAGTTACTGTTGATATTCAATATTATTTTTTATTAATTTCAAGTGTATAACATAGTGATTAGACATTTATCTAATATAAGAAATGATCCCCGTGACCAGTCCAGTACCCGCCTGGCACTATACACAGTTATCACCATATTGCTGACTATATGCCCTTTGCTTTACTTTACATCCCCATGACTATTTTGTAACTACTAATTTGTACTTCTTAAACCGTTCAACTTTTTCACCCCACCCCTGACCCCCCTCCTGTCTATCACCACAACAAATAGAGTATCCATCTGGCACCATAGATAGTGATTATAATATTATTGATTATATTTGTTATGCTGTACGCTACTTCCCCATGACTACTTTGTAACAACCAACTTGTACTTCTTAATCCCTTCCCCTTTTGTAACCCACACCCCCCAAACCTCCTCCAATCTGGCACCGATCAAATGTTTTCTGTATTTATGAGTGTGTTTCTGTTTTGTTTGTTTATTTTGTTCTTTAGGTTTCACATATAAGTTAAATCAAATTGTGTCTGTCTTTCTCTCTCTGACACTCCATTCAGCACAATACCCTCCTGGTCCATCCATGCTGCTACAGATGGCAAGAACCCATTCGCTGCCAAGGCCAAGCAATGTCCATTGTATATATGTACACCTCCTCTTTATCCATTCTTCTACTGACAGACACCCAAGCTGCCTCTACATTTTGGCCACTATGAACAATGCTGCAATAAACATATGGATGCACAGTCCCTTTGAAGCAGTGTTTTGGGTTCTTCAGAAGTGGAATTACTGGGTTCTTCTCTGTCTCTTGTTATAGACTTTGTTTTAATGTCTGTTTTGTCTAGTATAAGTATTATTACCAGAGCTTTTTGTTTTCATGGTCATGAAATACCTTTTTCACTGCCTTTACTTTCAGTTTTTGTGTGTCTTTCAAACTGAAGTGAGTCTCTTATAGGCAGCATATGTAAGACTCTTGTTTTCTTATCTATTCAGCCCTCTATGTTTTTTGATTGGAACATTTAATCCATTTACATTGAAAGTAATTGTTGATAGATGCATAGTTACTGAAGTTTTATTATTCATATTTTTTATCTCCTTTTTTTTTTTTCTGCTTCCTTTTCTTAAAGAACTCCCTCTAACAGTATTTCTTGTAATACTAGTTTGGTGGTGATTAACTCCTTTAGCTTTGCCTTGTCTGGGAAGCTCTTTATCTAGTCTTCAATTCTAAATGATAACTTTGCTTTGTAGAGTAATCTTGGTTGTAAGTCCTCACTTTTCACCACTTTGAGTGTTTCATACCAGTCTCTTCTGGCCTGCAAAGTTTCTGTTGAGAAATCGGCTGGCAGTTTTATGTGAGCTCCCTTGTAGGTAACTAACTGATTTTCTCTTGCTGCTTTTAAGATTCACTCTTCTTCTTTAACCTTTGGCATTTTAATTATGATGTGTCTTGCTGTGGGCCTCCTTGAGTTCATCTTCTTTGGGACTCTGCACTTTCTGGACTTTTTATATCTATGTCTTTCTCTGGGTTAGCAAAGTTTTCAGTCATTATTTTTTAAATAGGTTCTCAATCCCTTGCTTTTTCTTTTCTCTTTCTGGTACCCCTATGATGCAAATGTTTTTACGCTTGATGTTGTCCCAGAGGTCTCTTAAACTATCCTCATTTTTTTCAATTGATTTTTCTTTTTGCTGTTCCAATTGGGTGTTTTATGCTGCCTTGTCTTTCTAATCACTGATTCTATCCTCTGTTTCATCTAGTCTGCTGGTGATTCCTTCTAGTGCATTCTTCATTTTAGTTATTGTATGCTTCACTTCTGACTGGTTAATTTTATGGTTTCTGTATGCTTTTTTGTGCTTGCTATCTCTTTGTTGAAGTTCTCACTAAGTTCCTCAAGCATCCTTATAACCATTGTTTTGAACTCTGTATTTGGTACGTTGCTTGCCTTCATTTTGTTTAGTTCTTTTTTTGAAGTTTCCTCCTGTTCTTTCATTTGGGACATATGTCTTTGTTTCCTCATTTTGACTGCCTCTCTGTGTTTGTTTCTATGTATTAGATATGTCTGCTATAACTCCCAGTCTTGGCTGGGTGGCCTTATGTAGTAGGTGCCCTACGGGGTCCTGGCACAGTCTCCCTGGTCACCTGCTCAGTGGGTGGGATTGATCCTCAGGCTGGTTGGCTGTGGGTTGGTCATATCCACAGCTTATGGACTGCTGTGTGGGGGACTTATCCCACTGAGTGGTATTTGTCCTAGCAGACTCTGATGCCTATTGAGATTGCCCTTTGTATGTGCTGCTTGTGGGGCTAACTGAGCGGTGCTTTGCTGTAGTATGAATCCAACTTCCAAGTATGTTGGTTCTAGGCCTCTTGGGAAGGTTTCCAGTGTCACCCATTGCCTATGACTGGCTGCAAACTACCTGGTGGGAGGTGCAAACTGATCTTTGGTTGTTTTCTGCCTGTTCTAAAGTTGGAAGCATGTGGGAGAGGCCACGCTGAGAATGAAGGATCGATGCCACCAGTACCAGGCCTGGAGTAGCTCTGCAAAAAAGCAGGGCATCCCTAGACCTGCTGCCACCTGCTGGCTCCCTTAAGGTTCAGCCCCTGATAAAGCTTTGTACAGTACTCAAGTTGAGTGGGGTAGGGTCTCAGGGAGTCACTAGAGTGGGAAGAATTGTATTCATCAGGTTAGTATAGACTCTGGTTTGATGCTAGTGCTGAGCCTGGAGCAACTGAGCAAAATTTTCAGAGCACACCAAGGCCATTCGCTGCCTGCCTGGGGCCCACAAACTCTGATAGTTTTCTAATAAATAGTACAATCAGGTGGGGCTGACTGCTCACTGAGAAATTGCCTCAGGCATTGGGGGAGTTGGGTGGTACAGGGTCCCAGTAGAGCTCATAAGACCAATTACTTTCAGATTTGGCCTCTGGGGTAGGGCTCAACACAGGAAAGATAGTGCCCACCTGTCGGCTGCATGGGAGAACAACCCCACACAGGGAAAATGGCAACTATCCTACCCCTTGTCTTGAACCCACACAACTTAGTCTCCCCCCCACCCCCCATGTGCCTCTGAGGCCACCCAAGTCACTCTCCTCCTCTGGATCCCAGGATGAGTACCTGCAAGACAGCCTGTGTACTGGCCATGTAAAAGCATGTCTGGGTTTCCCATAGCCTTCTGTCCCACTCGGAAGGTTAGAATCCCCCCTGTTTTTCACAGCCAGATGTTGTGGGGTTACTCCTCCCAGCACTGGTACTCCAGGCTGGTTAGCCTGGTGTGGCTGGGGTCCCTTGCTCCTCTATGGGGAACCTCGGAGGCTAAGATATCCTTCCTGATTCTCAACCACCACATGAAGTTTTGGGCCTGTTACACTTCTCTGCCCCTCCTACCAGTCTCAATATGGCTTCTTCCTTATATCCTTAGTTTTAAAATTTCTGTTCATCTGGACCTCAGGTGGTTCTCCAGTTTGATTGTTCTATAATTTCACTGTAATTTTAATGTATTCATGGAAAGAAGCAGGCATAGTGTTTATTTACTCTGCCAGCTTTGATCTTTCCCTGAATACACTCTAAAATTAGAGTCTTGAGTATGCTGATTTTGAAGACTCTGAGTGATAGTTAGGTGGAGCTACTAGAAGACTGGGCATATAATTCTAGAATTCTGCAGTGGTGATTGGATCTCTAGCTACATATTTATGAAGAAACATCATATTGATAAATGTTTTTGAAAGCCCTGTTATGTTTGTTACTAGTTAGATAATTCATGGATTAAGAGAGCAGAGGGAAAATCAATGCCAGGGGAATGTCAATATTCAATTATTGATAGTCCTACCCATTTCTCACTTTGATTTTGTAATAATATGCCCTTCTCTGGAAGAATCCACTCAGATTTTTTATCATAGTAAAAGGGATAATTTTAATTTGATTCAGTGAAGCAGGTGTGATGAAGCAGCTAGGAGGTGGTGCTTCATACTCAGGTGTATTATGTGTATACACTGATGTGTGGACCCTGCAGTAATGGAACTTACAATTTAGCAGGGGAAATCAGCATTCATGACGTAATTAAAGTTAGTCAAAGTGTTGTGAAAAAGAAGTGCAAAGGTTTATGGAAATGCATATCAAGGAGATTATAAACCAAAGAAGAGCAAGGCATGAAACTCCTGAAGTCAATATGTTCATGTTTGTATAACATTTTTACTAATGCTGCAGCCTGTCAAAGCTTGTACTCAAGTAACCTTTTCCTAAGTTTATTTTATGATATTTTCAATGTGGTATAAATGAGAGCATGTGATGATTTCTTTGAAACATTAAAGGAAGTTTCTTACTGCTATATTTTCTGAAGGAAAAATAACAAACAGTTTTTGTTTTGTTAAAGGAGTTCCAGACACATCTTTTAGCAACAAAAGTCACCAATTCAAATCATAAATTGTAAGGGCAATGTACCTTAAGTAATATAAACGTGTTTTATAGAAACTCCATAGAAATTCTTTTATGGGGCTCAATGAAGGGCATGTTATCAGAATGTGTGAGGAAGGCAGCCGTTAGTTGAAAAGTAAAACCATATGCACTAAGCATTCCAAAGTGGACTAATCGATAACAACTGTTTCAAAGTTCTCTCCAGCTAATACCTAAGTGGCTTTGAAAAGTTAGGTTGATTGGATGTCTTTTTGACCTCTTTCATAAACATATCCTTTAAGTATATTTTCTTATGAGAAGCTGTATATTTAAGAGATATAACCAGAAAAGTAGAATGTGAATTTTGCAGAACATCAATTATTTGATGACTAAAATAGAGGCAGAAGAAAGTCATCGGCTTTTGAGCCAAACATGTTGGATTAAAAAGTTATTTAAGTGTTAGTATTTACTTTATGTATTTTTACTGAAGGTAGGAATGAAAAAGAACTTCTAAATCCATGGAAATCTTGGGGTTAGAGCTCAAGAAACTAGAGCCTTTTTGCTGTGTTCATTATTGCCCACTAAGGAAGCCAGCTCAGCCTGGAAGCTGGGTCTCCTCCAACTTATTTTGATACACATGAACATTATTTAGTTTAAATTCTATGCTGCTATCTTCAAAAGAAATAGCTATTCTTTTTTTTAATTATTTTATAAAGAAATAATATAAGCATATATGTTAGCAAAAGCACTCCAGATTACATTTAATTTAAACTGTTTCGTACAATTTTCTTTTACAACAAACTTTTTTAAACCTAAGTAAAATATGCAACAATGGAATGAATCTTAGGGATACTATTTTGCACTTCAGACTAATTGATGGTTCTTCCATTAATTAAAGAGAACACTGTGGCAATCTGAAAGATTAGTTTATTACATTCATATGTATTCAACAAGTGGAATGTGATATGTTTTGAATGTTTAACTAATTAATATTTGGTATGTACAGTCGTTGGAAATCAGGTTTTATCCAGATGTGGAAATAGAACTCCACCAATACCAGTTATCAGAAGTTTCTTTAGGAATAACATTTGCCATAAGAAAAAAATGAATGCATCTATTAAAAATAACAGTTTTTTTCAACTCAAGTTACTGATTATGCTTACAAATTTTATACAATATTTGTAAAACTGAATGAGAGTTTTTTTACAATTGTAGTACTACATGTATACTTTATGTATAACAATATGTTAAAGTTAATTCAATGCCAGTCGTAAATCTGTTAGGATCTGCTATCCCATGTTCTTCCCAGACCCAATTTAAGTTGCATAGTCCCTACATAGTTGCCTAAGTGGTTGGTATGTTCACTTGAAATGCTAACAATAAACCATCAATTTTCAAATTTTCCAGCTTCTAGGGATTATTTCTTTAAATATTGTATAATGTTTCTATCTGACTTTACAATTTTTAGTCATCGTCTCCAAGGGTTACAGATTGTTTCCATACTCAATTAGTGGACTCAAGTTTGGAATATTTAAATTAAATATGGTAGTGAGATACCATGCTCTAAAGAGAAACTGGTTGTATTTTGGGGTGTAAAGATGTTGTAAAGGAAGGCATTTTTTTGTTTGTTTCCTATTTGTATGCACATAAAGATTTCTTTAGAATTTAGTTAATCCAGGATCTTCTCAGTACAGATGTTCTACACTGTTTTCTTGAATAGCCTGCAAGAAAACTAGAAAGAGGAAATGTTGCTTTACAACTATTGCTATGCTGATGTAAACAACGTATCACTTCACAATGTGGTTTTATTTGAAGCCCATTCTTGGTGGTGAGAATTGACTATTAAATATTATTTTAAAATACTAGTTGATAGCAACAGGGAACCTCTCAGTTGGAAATGATTGCTGTTTCCTTTTGTTTATTTCAGTTTTATAGAATGCACAATTGGACTTTTTTTCAACTCCCAGCCTTGTTTAAATGCCCTCTTTATATAAGTCCTTTTGATCTTTTTCTAAAACCAGCAACTCTTTTAATAGGCATATACTGATAGTATAACATCAGTCTCCGCAATGAATTTTATTATTACTTAGATCCTAAATTAGATACAAGCTAATATTGTCTTATTGTTCCAGAATAATTCACTTTTTAGCATAAAACTATTTTAGGGAAATAATCATGTTCAAATTATCAAATTATAATTGTCATCATCATCAATCAGTATTAAGTACACATATACATAGAATTATTAGCTAATGCTGAACATAATACATAAATCTTGCACTCTATACATTTAAATCTAAAATAGAAACTACTATTGTGCACATATTAAAGCACAAAATAGTCTGACAACAATATAAGGATTCTTATTTTATTAAAATATAAAGAATCTATTGTCTCATTCACGAATGTTCTTGGATAGACCTTGACTCTTTTGAGAGAAAATTGTAATTACTGTGCTGATTCAGATATATAATGGCAAGCACGGATTTCATACGAGAGTTAAACTGCAAGTTCCTGCTCACTAATAGCATTTGTGGTAAACTAGGTCATATTTTTAAAATTCTAACATAATATCATTATATATATATATATGTATATATATCATGTGTATGTGTGTATATATATATATATATATATTTTTTTTTTCTAATTCACTCTGATTGTCAGTTTTACAAAACTATGGGTTACATAAAAGCAAGACTCATTTATTGATGATTGCTATCTTGACAGTGTAGCAAGGTGCCTGGAACTTGGCACCTTATAAGTTCTCAGTAAATAGTTATTGAAAACTAAACAAAGAAAGATTTTAAAACAGAAATAAAAAATTTTGTTATTCTTCTAAAAAAATTCAGCTGAATCTTGGAGGAGAAGATGTAGGAGGAGAAGGAGGAGGAGAGGGAGGAGGGAAATAAAAAAAAACACTGCTATGGAATGACCACCATTATTATCCCTATTTTGTAATAAAATGGATGCTATGGGGGAAATTAGATAATTTATCCAAAGAGTAGGAAATTGCAGATGCAGGACTCTAATTAATGTCTGTCTGTTTTTGAGATTACTCTCTTGGTTATTCTTATATCTCTAGTAGCAAGAGGAAATTGCCAGTTATTTGAAAAGTATATTTATTTATTTTGGGAGGGGGACATGTGAGTTTATAATGTGATTCTAATTAATATTTTTAGTACAAAAGAGTTTACATTTTCTAAGCACATATTATCTGATTAGGAAAAATGCCTATGGACATTCTTAGTAACAGAAGGATTAAATATAGCTTATACAAAATTCACAATTTGTTCTGTAAAGAAAACAGAATTTACTATGCTTACTAAAAATGTAGTAGAAATATGATTTAATCATTTGAAATGAAAAAGTCAATTAATGTATTCACTTAAGACTGGTACACAAACAATTGGAAAGTGGAAGAGGCCCCCTCAATGTACGACAAGAACTAGCACAGGTACAATTATGTCTTAATGCAGACAAATAACACACTCTCAGTAGATGGTCCTAATTTTCATGAATAGATTAATAAAACTCAATTACTTCTGATAGATGAATAAAACTCAATTATTAAGAATTTTTTTATGATACTAGCTGAGGGTTTGTCATATATGACCTTTATTATGTTGAGGTATTTTCCTTCTATACCTATCTTATTAAGTGTTTTGATCATAACTGGATGTTGTAGCTTGTCAAATGCTTTTTCTGCATCAATTGATATAATCAAATGATTTTTGTCCTTCATTTTGTTTATGTGGTGTATCACATTCATCGATTTGCCTATGTTGAACCATCCTTGTGACCTGGAATGAGCCCCACTTGGTCGTGAAATATAATCTTTTTAATGCATTGTTGCGTTTGATTTGCTAGAATTTTGTTTAGGATTTTTGCGTCTGTATTTATCAGAGATATTGGTCTGTAATTTTTTTTGTGTGTATTATCCTTACCAGATTTTGGTATTAGGGTAATGCTGACCTCATAAAATGAGTTAGGGAGTATTGTCTCTTCTTCAATATTTTGGAAGAATTTGAGTAGGACAGGTATTAGATCCTCTTTGAATGTTTGGTAGAATTCACTAATGAAGCCATCTGATCCCAGACTTTTGCTTTTGGGAAGGTTTCGGTTGCCGGATTCAATTTCCTTACTGGTGTCGGTCTATTTAGATTTTCCTGTTCTTCGTGATTCAGCCTAGGAAGGTTACATGTTTCTAAGAACTTGTCCATTTCTTCTAGGTTATTGAATTGTGTGCTATATATTTCTTCATAGCATTCTTGGATGATCCTTTGTATTTCTGTGGCATCCATGATAACTTCCCCTCTTTCATTTCTGATTTGTTTATTAGTGTCTTTCTCTTTTTATCTTAGTGAGTCTAGCCAAGGGTTTGTCAATTTTATTAATCATTTCAAAGAACCAGCTCTTTGTCACATTAATTTTTTCTATTATCTCTATTTCATTTAATTCTGCTCTGATTTTTATTATTTCCTTTCTTCTGCTGACCTTGGGTTTCATTCCTTCTTTTCCTAGTTCTTTAAGGTGTAACATGAGGTTATTTATCTGGGAGTTTTCTTATTTCTTGAGAAAGGCCTGTCATGATATAATTTTCCCTCTTAAAACTGCTTTCGCTGCATCCCAAAAATTTTGGTAGGATGTATTTTCATTCTCATTTGTTTCTATGTATCTTTTGATCACTCCTTTTATTTCTTCTTTGACCCAGTCATTCTTTAAAAGGATGTTGTTTAATCTCCACGTACTCGTGGTTTTTCCTGCTTTCTTTTTGCAGTTGATATCCAATTTCAAAGCCTTGTGATCAGAGAATATGCTAGGTATGATTTCAATCTTCTTAAATTCGCTGAGGCTTGTTTTATGTCCGAATATATGGTCTGTCTTTGAGAATGTTCCATGTACACTATAAAAGAATGTGTAGTCTGTTGTTCTAGGATGAAGTGCTCTATAAATGTCAATTATGTCAATTTCATCTAATGTGTCATTCAGGGCTGATATTTCTTTGTTTATTTTCTGTTTGGATGATCTATCCATAGCTGACAATGATGTATTTAGGTCCCCTACTATAATTGTGTTTTGGTTAGTTTCTCCCTTTAGTTCTGTTAGTAGTTGCTTGGTATAGTAGTGCTCCCCGATTGGGGGCATAAATATTGATGACTGTTATGTCTTCTTGTTGTACAGTCCCCTTTATCATTACGAAATATCTATCTTTGTCTCTTGTTACCTTTTTTATCCTGAAATCTGTTTCGTCTGATATCAGTATGACTACAACTGCTTTTCTCAGGATACCATTTGCTTGGAGTATCAATTTCCACCCTTTCAGTTTGAGTCCATGTTTGCCCTTGTAGCTGAGATGTGTCTCTTGGGTTTAGTTTTATGATCCAATCTGTTATTCTGTGCCTTTTTATTGGTGAGTTCAGTCCGTTTACATTTAGGGTGATTATTGCTATATGAGGATTTCCTATCATTCTGTCTTTGGTTTTCTGGTAGGACTGTGTCTCCATTGTTTCTTTGCCGTTTGTTGCTGTCTGTTATTTCAATGTGGTGGTATTCTGTGATTTTTCGCTCTGATTTTTCTTTATTATGTCATATATTTCAGGTCTGGATTCTTTTTTTCTTTGAGTGGTTACCATTAGGTTTATGTAAAGGAAAGTTTCATATTTAGAGTATTCCATTTTCTTCAGCATGCCTACTTTCTCCATTCCCTTATGCCAGTTCAGACCTTTACTCTCGCCATCTTTTATGTTTTTGTTGTCACAAATTATCTCTATTTATGCTGGTCAAATAACCTCCTTCAGTATTTCTCGAAGTGCAGGTCATGTGTCAGAAAATTCCCTCAGCTTCTGTATGTCTAGAAAGGTCTTTATTCCTCCTTCATAGCTAAAGGATATCTTTGCTGGATATATTATTCTTGACTCATAATTTCTCTCTTTTAATAGTTTGAATATTTGAGTCCATTCCCTCCTGGCTTCTAGAGTTTCTGCTGAAAAATCTGATGATAATCTAATGGGCTTTCCTTTGTAAGTTACCGTCTTCTTTTCCCTGGCTGCCTTGAGGATTCTTTCTTTGTCGTTGATTTTAGACAGCTTCAATACAATGTACCTTGGAGAAGGCCTGTTGGGGTTGAGGTAATTAGGTGTTCTATTTGCTTCTTGGATTCAAGTATCTAGTTCTTTCCACAGGTTTTGGAAGTTCTCATCAACTATTTGTTTGAATATACTCTCTGTTCCCTTCTCTCTTTCTTCTCCTTCTGGTATGCCCATTATTCCTATATTGCGCTTTCTGATGGAGTCAGAAAATTTTTGTAGTGTTCTTTCATTTCTTTTAACTCTCAGGTCTCTCTCTTCTTCGGTCTATGTCATTTCCAGATTTCTATCTTTGATGTCACTGATTCTTTCCTCCATCTGGTCAGCTCTATTACCTAAGCTGGCTTTTTCATTATTCATTTTTTTTATTGAGTTCTTAATCTACAGAAATTGTATTTGGTTCTTTTTTAAAATTTCAATCTCTTTGGTAAAATGTTCATTTTGTTCTTTGATTGTGTTTTTGAGTTCATTAAACTGCCTGTCTGTGTTTTCTTGCATCTCGCTGAGTTTTTTCAGAACTGCAATCTTGAATTCCCTGTCCTTTAAGTCACATATTTCCATGTCTTTAAGTTCATTTCTTGGAGACTTTTCATTTTCATTCTAAGCTGTCTTGTTACCTTGGATATTCATGGTAATTAATGAATTATTATTTCTCTTCCTAGTCATCTACAGGAGTGGGTTCTGCAACAGGTTGGTGGGAAGATGTCTTTCCTTTGCTTTCCAGTAGGTGTTGGTAGAATGCTTTATTTTCTTTCCTACTGCAGCCTTTAAGTCTCTCTCATGCTGTAGTATTACATTTTCTCTGCACTATTCCAATTTCTCACACAGTGGGGGGATTCCCTGGAAGATGAGCTTCTCCTTTGTGAGCAGGTTGCCTGGGTCTCAGTGCACTGCTCCATTGGGGGATGTGGAAAGCTTCTGAAGTTTCAAAGTTCTTCATGCATGAGATTCAGGGCTTGTGTGTGTCAGTGGCTCTGTTTACACCTGCAGAGATCCACCCAGATAGGTGGGGGCAAGAGCAGGGGTGGGGGTGAGTGGTGGCTGTGAGCAATGGCTGTGACCACCAGCATAGCCTGTCCTGCACCCAGGGACCCCTCTCCTTTGCAGGAACTAGTTGGGCTGCAAGTCCATGGCTGTAGGCCACAGTCCTCAGAACTGCCAATATTCTGTTCTTTTGATCTGACACCTCTACCATTCCACTTCTAGCACTGGGAGGGTGGGGGTGGGGCAAGCCCTGGGAGGGTAAGGAGGGGTCAGCTAGGCTCACTGCCTAACCCTTCCATCCTCTGCTTGGCAGAGAGGGCTCAAATCAGTGTTTTCACCCTTCTTCCCTCATTCTTTGCTCCGAGGTCTCTGCTGTGACTGTTTGGTTCAGCCGTATTACATGAGGGATCATTCGGGACTGTGGGCCATAAGGGGAGAGCAGGCAGTTCGAATTCTTCCCTCTCCTGTGACTGCAGTAGCTCCAGAATGCAGGGAAGTCTGAGCTAGGTCTGTGTCCTGCCAAGCATCTTTCTACTTTTAATATTGGTCAAATATCTTTCTCTGGACCCTTAAATTTTTTCCACACTTACACAGTCAAGTAGAGAGTTAAGGAAATTATCTGAAAAACACTATCAAAATGTAAAGGTGAAATATATATATATATATATATATATATATATATATATATATATACACACACACATATATATGTATATATATATAAATATAATATATAATATTATATATATATAAATTTTTTAGTCTATTTTTTCCTTTTGATCAAATTAACTGAACTCAGCTGGCCAATTGTCTAGTTAAACTCAAAAAAGAGAGATGAAACATCAATAGTTAATTTTTTTCTTTAATTAAACTGTAAGTCATTTTTTTCTCCCAAACTACAGTTTTAATGCACATGGTATCTTCAACCTATAGGAAAAAACACTTCTCTAAACAATGATTTTTTTTTTAATTCCTCTTTACTTGTCCCTTTATCCTTTTAGAAGTGTATTTTCCAACATAATTCTCTTTTACCCTTTGAAAGTATAGAGCCAGGCTTATTTTTCCAGGAAAATGGTTTCTTAATAGGCATTTAACTCATCTCCACCTCACTAGAACATTCTTCACAGCCGCAGTTCCTGCACACACCCTGGATGATCATGGGCAGGGCCTGATTGTGGACAATATCCACCCAGGAATGGCTGAAGTCTATCCATGAGCACTGATAATGCTCACTGTGATCTCGTTCTTCTTTGGAAAGCATGCCGGGGTGGAATCTGGAATGGCAGCAATCGTTGAGAGTAGGAATGCTGCTGCTGCTGAGGGTTAGGGTGGGAAAGCATCGTTAATGCTTCTATGATAGCCGTCATCTTAAATAGTGCCTTATCCTTCACTCTCGGGCTCTGTTCTGCCTATGTCACTTGAGACAATGACAAATCCTGCAGTGATTACGTGCATTCTACAAACAAAAGTGTTCCTTGTGGCCACAGCCATCTGGGCCCTTTCCCTCTGGTCATATGGAGCCTCTGTTGTTTTTCCATTCCGACCCCTGCACCTATACTTACAGCACCTTAGAGCCGCTACTGATACCCAGTTGTCTCTGCTCAGTCCTTACCATACTTGATTTCCCTGAGACATTTGACCTTGTGACCACACATGACTTTTTGAAGCTCTCCTCTCAATCTGTACCTTCCCTTGGCTTCACAATGCCTCCTCCTGGTTTTCTACTTGTCACACTTTTTCCCAGACATATTTACCAGTTCATTTGCCTTTTTTCACCTCTTAAATGTTACTGTTCCCCAGGTTTCTATTATTAGACGTTTGCTCTTTTCATTCAGAATGATCTCACCAAGTAATCTCATCAGTGCCTAAGATGTCAATTACAACTTTAATATTGACGACTTTTAAATGGGTCTTCTAAGCTCTAGGCACATATATCTCACTTCCTATTAGACATAAATTGTTAGACTTTTGTGAGCAAACCTATACGTCTTTCTACTATTTCCACTATTGCAGAGCTTAAATAAGTAATTTATGAATGATATAAACATAAAAATTAAGTAAAAATTGCTTATTTTCTAAGCCGCTTTATATTTCTTTTATAATGTTGGTCCACATTTTGTAATGTAGAGTCCACAGATGTCATAAAAAGTAGAAAAACTGCAGTGTTCATAGACACTGCAGAATTATCTTTCTTTTCTTCATTCATTTTTAAAATAAATTTTCTATTTTTCAATTACAGTTGACAGAATATTATATTAGTTTCAGATATACAACATAGTGATTAGACATCTATATAACTTACTAAGTGATCACTCCAATAAATTCAGTACCCATCTGACAGTATACATAGTTATTACAATGCCATTGTCTATATTCCTTTTGCTATATTTTACATCCTCATGACTATTTTGTAACTACCAATTTGTACCCCTTTTTCCCCCTTTTTGCTTATCCCCCCCAAATCTCTCCCATATGGCAACCATCAAAATGTTCTGTGTATCTATAGATTTGTTTCTGTTTTGTTTATTCCATTGTTTTTAGATTCCATATATGATTGAAATCATAAGGTATTTGTCTTTGTCTGACTTATTTCACTCCACATAATACCCTCTAGGTTCATCCATGTCTTTGCAGATGGCAAGACTTTATTCCTTTATTATCGCTGAGTAATGCTCCATTGTATATATGTACCATTCTTTTTATCCATTTATCTATTGATGGACAATTAGGTTGTTTCCATATCTTAGCTATTGTAAATAATCCTGCAATGAACATATGGATGTATATGTTTTTAGAATTACTGTTTTGGGTATTTTTGGATAAATATCCAGAAGTGGAATTACTGGGTCCTTTTGTTTTCATTTTCATAAAATATTCTTTCCCATCCCTATACTTTCAATTTGTGTGTGTGTATCTTTCAATCTGAAGTGAGTGAGGCAGCATATGTAAGAGTCTTATTTTCTTATCCATTCAGCCCTCTATTTTTTTTATTAGAGTATTTAATGCATTTACATTGAAAGTAATTGTTGATAGATATGTAGTTGTTGCCATTTTATTATTCATATTTTTTATCTTTTTTTTTTTCTTCTTTCTTTTCTTAAACCCCCTCTAACAATTCTTGTAATACTGGTTTGGTGGTGATGAACTCCTTTAGCTTTGCCTTGTCTGGGAAGCTCTTTATCTATCCTTCGATTCTAAATGATAACTTTGCTTTGTAGAGTAATCTTGCTTGTAGGTCCTTACTTTTCATCACTTTGAATATTTCCTGCCAATCCCTTCTGGCCTGCAAAGTTTCTGTTTAGAAATCAGCTGACAGTTTTATGGAAGCTCCCTTGTAGGTAACTAACTGCTTTTCTCTTGCTGCTTTTAAGATTCTCTCTTCTTCTTTAACCTTTGGCATTTTAATTATGGTGTGTCTTGCTGTGGGCCTCCTTGAGTTCATCTTCTTTGGGACTCTGCACTTTCTGGGCTTCTATGTCCACTTCTTTCTCCAGGTTAGGGAAGTTTTCAGTCATTTTTTTTTTTTTAAAATAGGTTCTCAATTCCTTGCTTTCCCTTTTCTCTTTCTGGTACCCCTATGATGCAAATGTTGTTACGCTTGATGTTGTCCCAGAGGTCTCTTAAACTGTCCACATTTTTTTAGATTGATTTTTCTTTTTGCTGTTCCAATTGGGTGCTTTATGCTGCCTTGTCTTTCTAATCACTGATTCTATCCTCTGCTTCACCTAGTCTGCTGGTAATTCCTTCTAGTGCATTCTTCATTTCAGTTATTATATAATTCACATCTGACTGGTTCCTTTTTATGGTTTCTGTGTCCTTTTTTATACTCATTATCTCTTTGTTGAAGTTCTCACTAAGTTCCTCAAGCATCGTTATAACCATTGTTTTGAACTCTGTATTTGGTATGTTGCTTTCCTTCATTTTGTTTAGTTCTTTTTCTGGAGTTTCCTCCTGTTCTTTTATTTGGGATGTATTTCTATGTTTCCTCATTTTGACTGCCTCTCTGTGTTTGTTTCTATGTATTGGATAGATCTGTGGTGACTCCCAGTCTTAGTAGAGTGATCTTATGTAGTAGATGACCTGTGGAGCCAGTTTCACAGTCTCCCTGGTCACCTGAGCTGGGTGCTCCAATTGTGTCCCTTGTGTGTGTTGTTTGTGCCTTCCTCTTGTCATAGAGCCTTGGTTGCTGTTTGCACATCAGTGGGAGGGGTTGAACTGCAGGCTACTTGGTTGTGAGAACTGGCTGTGACTACAGTAGAGGAGCTGCTGCGCACAGGCTGACCCTACAAAGCAGGATTTATTTTAGTAGAGCTCTGGTTCCTGTCCCGTCTTCCCTTTCGTTGTGTCACTTGTGGAAGTGGTTGGGTGGTACTGTGCTGTGGTCTGAAGCTGGCCACTGGGTTGTTGGTTCTGGGGCTTCTTTTGAGGGCCTCTGTTTCAGGTCAAATACAGTAGCTGCCTGTTTCCTGCCCGGGGCCCTTGGTATGAGTTGCAAAGTGATCTGCAGATGGTTGCCTCTTGTGCTGGATTTGGAGGTATCTAGTTGAGCCTAAGCTGCAAACCAAGGCAAGGCTTAGCAAGAGGTATGGGGCACACCAAGAACAGATGCTTGTTTGAGGTTTGTGAACCTTTGAGGGATTTAAGGAAAGTCCACATCATGAGCAAAGACAGGCCATTTGTATGAAAAAGTCACTAGATGTGACTTGGGTGGGCCCACAGTTGGGTGAGTTGGAGTCTCAGGGAATCATGAGGGTGTGGCAAATGTGTTAGCCAGGTTGATTGAGACTGAGCTGTGGCTTCTTCCTGTGTCTGAATACTGGGTTGAGTAGTGCTCAACAAAGGAACTATGGCTTCTTCCAGCACTATGTCTACGAAAAAGCTGCCTCTCCTTCTCTCCACCAAAGCCAGACAATTCAGTTCCTCCCTGTCCCTGGTGCCTTTTGATCTGCTGCCTCAGCTGTGGAACTCAGAGCCAGTGAATTATCGACAAGTTAATCTGTGTGCGGTCCCTTTAAAAAAAGCACCTGGGACTCCAGCCACAATCTTCACTGGTTTTCACAGCCAGAAGTTGTGGGGACTTCTCTTCCCGGGACTGGAATCCTGGGCTGGGTAGCCTGGTTTAGGGCTGGGAGCCTTTGCTCCTCAGGGGGTACCTCCACAGCTGAACTATCCCTCCAGGTTTTTTACCACCATATGAGATGTGGGACCAGATGTTTCATATCTTTGTCCCTCCTACCAGTCTCAAGGTGATTTTTTTTTGTATATCGTTAGTTATAGGACTTCTGTTCAGCTAGACTTCAGGCGATTCTCCATGGTTGTTCTGTAGTTTAGTTGTAATTTTGATATGGTCATGAGAGGAGGCAAACACAGTGTTTACCTACTCCACCATCTTGACCAGAGACAGAATTATCTTTCTTAAAATAGTTATACATAGTGCAATGGGTTTCTGCTAATGTGACATTTCACCTAATGAAAGGTTTCATCCAAACTAGGAAAATAAATGTCTTTTAGAAAAGAAACTGGTCAAAATATAATATTGGGATGCATGGAGGTCACATGTGGAGATTATCTATGTGGAATGAGCAGTATTCTGGAGAATATCTAGAATCTTGAGAATATATACAAATAATAAAACACATCTATATAGCAATCAATATACATATCACATTCATACACATTAGCTTATGTAGTTTTTATAATAATCTTATGAAGTAGTAAATCAAATCTTATCCTTAGTTTACGAATTTTTAAAGAAATATACAGTTTATAGAAGTTATATGACTTTTCCAAGTTCACATAAGTTATTAGTGGGGTTGCTAATAAAAATTCTTGATCTGGGTGTGACCCTATACCCATTCTTCCTAAGGTATTTATGGTAAGAAAGTAGCTTAAGTTTTAAATGAATACATTTCAAATATTGAAACTGTGCATTTTATAATTTAGATATCTCTGTATTTTATTCTTCAAATTTATTTTAATAAATCTCCCTGTAGGATCGCCAAAATAACAACTAATCCTACTCTCTAAATACTTTCAATGATCTTCAACTGTTGGTATGAAATTACAGCAAGGGGGAAAGTATGTCATGGCTCTGGAGTATGTCATCATTTTTAGCACTGCTCAGATTGTCATAAAAGTACCAAATAACACGGGGTTCAACTGTAGTTAAATACTACAAACTATCTTATCCAGCAGGCAATGGCCAGGATTTCACTTTTATTACTAATAATAATTTAGATTTTAAGTCCCTTAGGGATTTAAATCTACTTAGTTTTAGTTTTACTTAATAACTAATGTATTTGCACATTTAATTTAAATTTTCAATTTAAATATTTTAAAACATTATTTTGGGAGAAAGAAGAGGAGAACTGAACTCCACAAGTAAGGCATCCAGAATGAGACTTGGTTAAACTAAATTTTGAGATTCTAATCCACAATTATGTAAAATGTCCTACCTTATTTTAAGATTATTATTTTCCTAATACCTTTGTCAAATTAGCAGAAACAAAGCTTTATCTATCAAATAATGAACATGGTTTTTTTTCTTTTATACATAAATTCCTAAGAGGTCTCATAAATGTAAAACTACTTTGAGGTAGAAATTTAATTTGGAATGACAATCACTTTTACATCTATGTATTTTATGGCTATGTATTCAGTGACATAAAATGGGATTTAACCAAATATTTATAGATTGTACAGCTCATAGCTTTGTTCTTACATCACAAATAAATTTATATCTGTGCCACCTTTTAAACCCCTGGAATAGTTTAGAACTCTGAAACAATTCCGTTTCCTTGAAAACATTGGTTTGTTACATCTCTGCTCTATAATTATTAGTTGATTATCAAAATTCTAATATGCTTTATAATAGTAACATGCGAGAAGCATAAGGACTTTTTATTATTCTGTTGAAGGATATTAACTAGAAACAAAACAGTTTTTATGTTGTAAACGTAAAAACTTTATGTCCTGCATACATTATGCAGCACCACCTAATCATAGTTAGTTTCACTCTTTTTGGACTCCAACATTTGCCATAAATATGCTTTATAGCATCTATATAATTTTTTTTTCTTCTTTTTGTCCCTTCTTTGTAGTTGTTTGAAATTACAGTGCCTCTCTCCCAAGGCCCCAAACCAGTAACAATCAGTTTTGCCAATCACACTTCCTGCCGGTGCATGTCTAAACTGGATGTTTACAGACAAGTTCACTCAATTATTAGACGTTCCCTGCCAGCAACACTGCCACAGTGAGTATGAATTAAATATATTTTCTCTGCATCCTCTACTAATATAAAATTATGTTCAGGTAAATACCATTTATTAAAAGAATTTTTGTGAAATTTGCTATAACGTACTTTACATCAAATACAAAAGAAGACAAATTTAATAGTGCACCAGGAAAATAAAAGTAACCTGAAACAGGGAAGTCCACTTCATGGACAAAGTAGTTCACAAAATAAAAGAAGTATTTCTATGGAATAGCACACATACCACCAATATTCATACTATCAATAATTTAGTCCAATTGATACATAATGTTCATGAAATGGGGTATGCAAACTCATAAATGATGTTAAAGCTAAAAACAGTTAAGTCTTGATAAGATTTTGGACCAACACAAAAAGTAAGTAGAAATAAATTATTTTATATCTAGTAGCATTCAGTTGCCTTTTTTCAATCTCAGTTATTTTCTCTATATATCTATCCATATTTTTATTTCAGCAAGGATTAAATATTGATTAATTGCTTGAAAGAATTTTCTCTTATTAGCACTTTAAATTAACATTCAAAGTAACATATGTTATTCAAATTTCCTTCCCATCTTGTATTTTGGGTTGGTAAATGGAAGCAAATGCTTCATTGATCATATAGAAGGACCTGGATAGAGCATCAAGTATTGACTCTGCCGATACTGTGTAATGAATCATTTTGCATTGCCATCTGAGATCTGGTAACTTTCTGCTTTCTGCTCTGAAATGAGGATGCAACTCTTTGTTCTTTAGTACATCCAGTGCATATGGAATGTGCATGTGAAAAAATAACTTAACTCCAACATGTGTAACAAAAGGATAAATAAAGTGATGGGCAAACATATTACAAATGTTTTTGTTTTTTTTAAAGTCTTGCATCTTAGGGGACTCAACTATAAACATGATATGTTAATAACAGTCTTCCCCCATTGAATCTCTTTTTGCTGCTTTACTTAGTGTGGCAAATAGGAGGCCTTATCTTTCCAGGGACACTTGAGGGAAAACTCAAGGATAGCCTAATTTGAGTGACACAGATCTGCCCTCCTTGATGTGAGAAAGAAAATATCTTACTAGCATCTGTGAATAAATTCATGCTGATCCAAGCAGAGACAAGTACCACCTGACATTGTTGTATGTGCAATTTCAACCACACAGCTCTGAGAGGTTTGTTCACCTGTCTCCCTTAACAACTCATCCATTCTAAGAGCTTCAATCATTATCTCTGTGTTGATGGTTTCCAGAAACACAGTTCAAGACCTAATGGTATTATTGACTTATAATATTTTATCTAAATTTATCTTATATTGCTGTGCTTGTAATTATATTAGATATAATAGGTACAAAATTAAAGATTTATTAAATTCTTTTATTTACTTCTACATTATACATCACAATATTCTCTCAGGTTCTTTGAGGCCGTGAACTCACACAGTTGTCATTAATGACTTCTTTTCCTTATATCATACCCAAACACTCTTGATCATTTTGAGGGAGGAGGGGGATATCTGCTCCAACCTACAGTTATATTTCTTTTCCATCGCTGCCATTCTCATCTACTTCATTCTGCATATATTTCTGATTTAATGCAGTAGTGTCAATACTAGTTTTCTTGTGTCAAATATTTTTGCAAGACCTGTGTATTGTCACAAGTAAGCTTAAAAAGGCATTGTTTCATTCATCTTACCAGAAACTGGCAGTAACTTTCAACTGCTCAAAGAATTGAGCACAAATTTCTCACCTCCCTATTCTGGTATTGGCCTTCCTTTTTTCTATGATTTCCAATTGTTCAAGTCCATTTTCACAGTCTAATTCCCTGAATGTCGAGCTCATTTCCTGCTCTGTATATTGTTTCTAGTCTGGCCCTTTCTTTTCTGCATTTCCAAAGCCCCATCCACTTCTCAGAGTTCAGGTAAAGGTCTTTCTCCTGCATTTGTCTTGTCCAAATAACATGGCCACCTTTGCTTCTTGAATACCCAGAGCAATTATTGTGTTTACTTTGCCCTTGCATGGATTTATAGGGGTCTGTAAATGTGGCATGTGAAACTGAGGAGTTTCACCTTTTCTGTAGAGGTGTTGGGGTAGCGTAGGGAGTTTGGGGGTCGAGGGGTGACATGATAATGTTTGGTATAACCAAGGTATCTAGAATTTTTTAATGACTGATAAAAATAGAGGATATGCATCCCGATAAAGAGTCTGTATCAGTCTTTGGGGGATAGTCATGTTGCGGTGAGAAAGAGAAAAAAGAAGGGATACAAAAGGGTGAGAAAATGGATAAGTCTAACCTCGAGGCTAAAACTGTGTTTTTGTTTACTGTTTTTCATTTCCTTTACATAAAGGTCAACATTGTTTACTGAGAGACGAAATAAAAATATTTGCTTCTAAGAAGCTACAGTTATTTGGGTTTATTAAGGAAAATTTCATTCTTGTGAGAACTTATCCTTTCTCTAAGACAGAGTGGATTTATATCCCCAGCAACCTTTGATTTAGAACTTGAGTGTTCAGTGTCTTTGGACTAGTAATCTATACCAGACCCTTAGTCTGAATAGTTAGAAGCTTGAATACCCATGAGGTGTTTTCCTTTTCCATTTTAATTTTTCTTTCTTTCCCTTTATTTTTAAAATAATACCAAATATATGCTTTACCAGAAATAGAGATAAACACAATAACATCATAAATTTAACAAACTATATCACAACAGAAATGCAAAAATAACATATCTGCCAATTAAATTGGGGCATAGTTTTGCACCAGTTGATCAGAAACTACAGCGGTACTTCGGTTTTCAAACGTAATGCGCAAGTTCTGAAACATTCGAAAACAGCCGACAGCTAGGCCTCAGGATCTCTCACTCCGCGGAAGCCTCGTGACATGTTCGACTTCTGAGTCGTGTTAGAAAACCGAAACATTTACTTTTGGGTTTACAGCGTTCATAAACCAAAATGGTTGTCTATGGAGACATTCGAAAAACAAGGTACCACTGTACTTGTTTTTTCCAGTATTTGAAAACATGCCTTGAAAATATCCTCTTTGCAAGTTTAAAACCATTATGTTCATATACAGTTATTGTTGAAATCTTACTTCATATGTCTATTCATCCTCTTTTTTACAAAGTTCTTTATCTAAATATTGTCTAACACCTTCAAATGAGCACCTATTGATAGGACTTGATTTGTCATCAAATTCAGGTAAGAGATTGCAGACCCTAAAACATATTTTGTCTAAAAGGAAGCTAACTATGCTATATAGTGTACTTGCCTTTGGACTGTTTCGTTTGTGCCTTCTAAAAGATAATAACTGAAAGCACTGCATCCTATGGCTTGCTGATTGACTGGTAAAAATTATAGCAAAGTGCACGTGACTGAGAAGTTTCCATCAGTATATCCTCTGCACTGAGGTTATGTCTATAATGTTACTCAGAGGTGGGAACTATTAGATCAAAGATTTTGTGAAGCTTAATGTCAAGTTCAACCAAAACACATTGATGATTATTACTGATGAAGTTCTATATTATTAGACCAAATCTACCATTTTCAAAAAAAAAAAAAAAATTAGTAGATTTTTTTTTTTTTTTTTTTAGCAGTTTTAGTTTTACAGAAAAACTAAGCAGAAGTACAGAGGTTCCATATATCCCCTCAGCCACCTCCCCTAGTTTCCCTATTATTAATATCTTGCATTAGTGTGCTGTGTTTTTTTATGATTGATGAGCCAATATTGATATATTATTAACTAAAATCCATAGTTTACATTAGGGTCTTTTAGTTGCACATTGCATGGGTTTTGACAAATGTATAAGGAAATGTATAATTACAGTATCATACAGAATGTTCCACTGCCCCCAACTCCCCTGCGCTACCCCTGATCAGCCCTACCTCCCTTCCCCTGAATCCCTGGCATCAAACTGTCATATTGATGTCATATCAGCTCTCTAATGCTCTTAACACACATTCTTTTGTTGTATTGTTTTTGTTTTCTTGTTTTGTTTTTCTGTTAATAAATGTGGCTATTATGATATAATGAAATCAGTGGCTATTGTTGAAGGATATTTTTACTGATCTCCTGATTACTTACCTTTACAGTGTTTCTCCGAAAATAAGCCCTAACTGGAAAATAAGCCCTAGCATGCTTTTTCAGGATGACATTCCCTGAACATAAGCCCCAATGCACCTTTTGGAGCAAAACTTAATGTAAGACCCGGTCTTATTTTCGGGGAAACACGATATCTATTCTCTGTTCTAATTCTGTTAATTCAAATCAAACATAGAAATAAAACTGACAAGCCGACAAATACAGTAACTACTAGATTTCCATCTTCTTGACCTACCGTACTTCTCTCAACTTTGTGTATCCAAGCAGGCAAATGCAAAAAATAAACATAAAACAGGAAAACATAGGCTTCCAGACTTATCTGTGCTCCTGTGCCCCTGTTCTGGTGGCATCCGATGCAGGCACTAGCGGTCCTGTACTTGCCTAGCCAACGGGTGACTGAAAAGTGTGACTCTTGTTTTATATTCAAGTCTCGGAAGGTGACTGAGTTTTCATATATGGCAGGTTCCTGCTTTAAATCAGTCATTCATATTCACACAAAAAGTGAAAGATTAGATTTATAAGCCCACTTTTTAATATGAATGCTATTTTATTAGCCTTCAATTATTAAGTGTGGAATAATTGTGAAAACCATGGAATTTTCATTAATGACTCTAATTTCCATTTATTCCTTTTATATCATAAAAAACCCCATATCCTGTCCATTCTTCTTCCTTTCAGTAGACTAATGGATATAGAAACGAACAGTAACATACACAGATATAAACACAAATTAGTGTGAAGTCAGTAAAAACCAATATAAGAAAAGATGAGTATATGCATTTTATTTAGGTATGTCTCTGTTGAATGTGTTCCTTTCTGATTTCTATGCATAGTATTAAAGAAGTTACTTAATGATATTGAATATAAAGGCCATTTTTACTTAACCACACTTGCAAAAATATAAGCATATCAACACCTGTCTAGATAGTCGAGTATATTCATGGGCCACACATGATGAGCTCAGTATGAACAAAATTGTTCAAAGACTCTTGGAATAAAACTTGAAACATTTTTCTCCAGGGCTCTGTGGCTCTGATAATGAAAGCATATAGTTGCCCTTCCAGCTGTTATTCTGACTGCAATCTTGAGCAAAAAAGGTCTGGATTAATATTCTTCCATAATATAATTACAGGTTTAAATAATGTTAGCATAGTGGGTGAAGTTCAGATGACATCAACCGTTCGCATTTAGGAAATCAAAATTCTATTTTGATAATTATTCAAAATTGTTAATGTGGTCAGAGTTCTCCTTATTTGTTATATTATTAAAATACAGAGCATCCTATTGGGTGTCCCACTGAATGATATGAAGATGCTCTGAGGAGCGTATGAGAGCTTGTAGTACAGGCTTTCAAACAAATGTTACTGGATCGCATTCCACATTTAACAAGAGTTAGAATTGGATAGCTATTTAAGGAACTGAACTGTGGACTATATGTTTTAAATGGTCAGCAGAATTTTAATCAATTGGGCTGTGTAAAGATACCTTATGAAAGAGCTGCCAGGAAGGGTAATTGACTAATAGCACACTTCATCTCCAAAGAATGAATTTGTTTTTAAAAAAGTCATTGACTGCTACAAGTTGAATTGCATTCAATTAATGTTAATATTCATCTTCAATGATCTATGAGATATTTAGCAAAGTAGATCAATAGTAGTTTAATATAAATCAAGATGCAGTTAATTTTTTTCAATTAGAAATATATTACAAAGATTATAGTACTTTGAAAAATAATAAGATTTCAGTTCAGTTCTAACTAATGCCAAACAAATGGTGGTGGTATGTCTTTGTTCCTTAAATATGGATTTGGGGAGTTAGGGAATTTCCAAGTATGTAAAAACTCCAGGGCCAAAAAAGTAGAGAAGATGAAAGACTCAAAAAAATGAGTGTGCATGAAAAGCCTATTACAGTGTTCAAAGTACAAGAGCTAGTAATAATTACGCAATATGTACAATACATTTTTGTCCTCTAATTTTAACTAGCAAAAAGCAAAAATTACCAAGGTAGTTGAGTGAAGTTTCAAAATAATTAATGAAATGATTCATAGGAAACCATCTTTATCCTTCATACAAATTATAAGCAGGATTTGTGGTTGTGTTTGTGTGTTTTCTGGGTGGGAAAGGGAAAGTGGCAAAGTCAATTTATTTACATACCATTCTCAACACAGATCTACTTTACAAATAATTATACAATCTTCTGCTTTACTCTGCAGACAAAATGTGTCTTTAAACCAATATACTTTATAAGTACAGTATACAAAATAAATAATTTGTAAATATTTTAATATGTTTACACATAAATATTTAGAACTTGAGAGAAATTTTAATAGGATAAAAATACTTTAGATTAAACTAAGTGGAATAGAATTGTGCTCATTAACACATATTCCTGCAGTTGGATGAAAGGAAAACATTTTCTTTCATTCTAAAATTTTGGAAACTGTGTCTCTCAATTTTTCACATGAGAAACTTTGAATGTTTAGAACTTGCTACTCACTTTTAAAGCAGGGAATTTCATTAGGTAATTATGAAAATGCATTCCATCCAAATATATGCTACTATAATTAAATGACATCTACCAGGATTTCAAATTTCAACTTTGAAATATGTATTAACATTGATAAGTAAGTAGTTTTTTTTTTTTGCAAAGCTTCTAGTCATATTTTTCTAGAAATTAAAATTTTAAGAATATTATAATTTAAAATATTTAATTCACTTTGAACTAGTCAGTAATATCAAGTTATGAGAGCACAGTGTTTGAAGTATAATATAATGGAGAGTGTTATTCTGAAGATTATATTTTTATTCAATGTGAATGTGCAAAAATTAAAGTTAGGGTAGCCAGATTATATGAAATCATTATTTAATTCTATAAAACTGGCTACCTCTTTTTGTATGGTATTTCTGGAAGTATAGTCTTACATTTATTCCTACCTTTGTTTCTACACACAATACGTACTTCTGAATTTTTATTTTTGAAGATATTGAAATATTAGAGAGAAAACTCTAGCCTTTCCTACACGATAGGAAATTATTTTGTTTTTATACCTATTTGGGATGAACAATTTTGTATACATGCTTAATCTTAAGCACAGACATATTAGCACATATTCCTGCAGTTGGTAATATCATCATTCACCAGTCTCACTTAGTCTAGTGATTGAGATTATTCTTGACATTTCTTTTTGCCACTTGAATGGCTTAGATATGTGTTTTGTCAACTATTCCAACTACAAATAAAGACAAATACATTTGACCTTGCAACCATAGATACACATATACACACACCACACATGGGAGAAGAGGGGGTTTGTGTGTGTGTGAGGGGTTGTATATCATATTTACACATACATTGTGTGTTTATATTATTTAAAATATTTATATGCATATATATATATATATATATATATATAATGCTTGAAATAAAATTTCAGAAAACAATCTTTATCACATGCATCTAATAGTTTGTATTTCATTATATGCCATTCTTCTACATTACAAAATACATTTCCCAACCCATATAGTTGAATTCCTGATCCAGTAATTTTTTGCAGCTAACAGCTGGAAAAACATTGGCTTAGATAATGGCCGCATAAATCACATATTGGCAAAATGGAAAAAAAAAAGAAAGATGATTTTGTAATAGTGACTGCACCGGCACTGTGTCGACCTGATATCAGCATAGGAATGTGTTACTTAAACCATGTCAACACTGAGGTGACATAACCACAATGGATTTACTTTCATTTACAGAAAAGTGATATGAGTTTCATTCAGCCAAGATTAATGGCATTGTTATTATATAACTCAACATAACTTTATATTATTTTTATTGAATTTATTGGGGTGACATTGGTTAGTAAAATTATATAGGTTTCAAGTGTACATTTCTATAATACATCATCTATGTATTACATTGTGTGTGGAAGGAAAAGGGGGCCAAATATGTGGTGATGGAAGGAGAACTGGCTCTGGGTGGTGAACACACTTAACTTCATATTATTTGATAGAAGAATACTAAAGTTTTGAATAAGAGGTAAATCTTTAAAAAATGATATTGTTTTGGAAATTTTATAAATACTGTCTAAATTTTATGTGGATTAATGTATGTTCATGATTCGCCAAGAAAATAATACAAAAAATATGTAATGTGTGTAGACTTATTCATAGGAATAACTGCAATTATTGGGAAGGTGGTATAGTGTTCTCCAGGAAATACTGTTAACTGAAAAAGCAAGATTTAGAACAACATATAAGGGATGCTATCTTCTGTGTAAAAGAATAAGAAAAAATACAGAGAGTGCCAAAAAATGGGTACACATTTTAAGAAAGGAAAAGACTGTATAAAATTGTAATACAATGAATGACACTAGCATTCATTTGATTAACGCCATCTTTTGAGTGAACGTCATACTACACATTGCTACTGTGATTCAATTTGACTTCAAAAATACATAGATAACATCTTTTAAAATGTGTACATTTTTTGGCACCCCTGGTATATACAACATAATTTATTTGCAAAAGGAAACCCTGCAACCATAAACCAAAATGTAAGAAAAGGAACAGCGTGCTGTTCATTTTTTACTAAAACAAATGAAGCAAGGGAGGAAGGCAGGGAGAAAGGGAGGAAAAACTAGAACTACAACAACAACAAAACATGGTCTTTGATATCTTGCTGGTGGAGTGTAGAATGGGAATTTTGTATTAATGGACACTTGACAGTTATGGGCTTCTGTACCTCAGAAATAAGTCTGTAAAGATACATGTATAAGGATGTTTCCTGTAGAATTATTTGAAAAAGCCAAAAGTTGGATAGGTACCAATAGGAGATTAATAAAATAAATAGTACATCCATTTTTTGGACGCTACACAACCACTAAAAATAATGGAACAGAACTTTATGAAATGACATGTAAATATGTTGATAATGTATTATTCAGTGGAAAAAGTGATTTCAGAATTATATAAATGGCTTTACCCCATGTTCGCACAAACTAGAACACTGTGATTCTACTAATGAATGTATTTGCCTTAAAAATATAGAAGTCTGGATTGCTATAAAACCATACTACTAACAGTGGTCACCTCTGGGGTTAGAATTTGATAGCACATGTAAATGGAGGTAGCACATGGAGGGGGAACTTCCACATTTCGTTTAATATATACATGCATCATTTTAGAGATTATTTTTTACAAGCATGCATTGATGTAATACATAGGTAAGAAAAGAGATGGTCCCTTCTATGTACCAGATACACTAATACTTAACCCATCTATCTCCCCAAGGTGCCAGGCTGCCAACAAGACTTGCCCCACAAATTACACATGGAATAATCACATCTGCAGATGTCTCACTCAGCAAGATTTTCTTTTTGCTTCTAGTGCTGGAGACGGTAAGCAGAACGATGTTTTTCATACTAAATGCCAAGGGTGTCTATTTTGATTTACAAATATTTTCATATTAAAATCACATGTACAATATTGAGATGATCATACTTTGAAATAAGTCACTACACAATAGGAATATTTTTGCTTCATATTAGTATTATTTTTAACTTCTTTATAAAGGAACATACCGAAGTTTGCGCACAGCCCTATAATGAAAAACATAAAAAGGAAGACCCTTGTCAATGCTTTCAATTGTTTCACACCACACCCAGGACCAAGTAATGTATAGTAAAGATGTTACGCCTGTGTTTGTCTAGACTCAGTAGATGGATTCCATGACATCTGTGGACCCAACAAGGAGCTGGATGAAGAGACCTGTCAGTGTGTCTGCAAAGGGGGGCTTCGGCCTTCCAGCTGTGGACCGTATAAAGAACTAGACAGAGACTCATGCCAGTGTGTCTGTAAAAACAAACTTTTCCCTAGCTCATGTGGGGCCAACAGAGAATTTGATGAAAACACATGCCAGTGTGTATGTAAAAGAACCTGCCCAAGAAATCAACCCCTCAACCCTGGGAAATGTGCCTGTGAATGTACAGAAAATTCACATAAGTGCTTATTAAAAGGAAAGAAGTTTCAACAGCACACATGCAGGTAAGAATCTTCATAAATTGTATTTATTTGTCTTACTGGAAATTGTTTTCTCAACAAAATGCCATTTTCTCAACCAAACTAACATGAAACCAGTAAGCTCTGGAAGACAAATTCTGACTTTTTTTAACCAATGCCAACATTTGTGCGAGTGATCCCCAAAAGGCAAGGAAATAACCCGGGGAACCAAAACCAGATCCAAGCTCAGAAAACACTCTGAGTCTTTTTCCCAGGGGCTAAGGTGGTGGTTGTCAGCAGAAGCGGGAGGACACATGCATCAGAAAGTCACCTGTGAAGCATTTTGAAAATACACCCAGATAGGGTACACCTGTTCCCACCAAAATTATGATGCTGTCAGGTGTGATTTAGGACAACTTTTCAAAGTATAGATAATGTGCAAAACTTACAAAGGATAGTATCATGCCATTTACTGTAGAACTGGATCTAGAAGTAAAAATATTTTAGCTAACTATTTAATGGAATTAGAGAAATAATAGTTGTTAAAGGTTACTCAAGACCCCTTCCTTAAATTTTGACTGTGTTCCCTTCTTCACCAAGAAAAAAATTAGTCTACTGGACTCAAACCCTTTCTCTGCGAGTCCCTGAACTTCTTATTCTATAATCGAAGAATAAGGTGGTCTACTATTTAAACCAGATGGGACTTTTGACATTTTCTTCCACATTCTTTCAACATGGCTCTACCAGTCATGCCTTCTCTCTTCCATACCTTTAACATCTTAATTCTATTGTCCTGTCCCCTCAATTTATAAAAGTTCTCAGATTTCTTCTCTTTTACTAGCATTGCCCTGTGATGCTGAGCATACTTTAGCAACCAAACTCGGTCCTTCTCTTCAAAGGTGCTCCAAGGCTAGGTTTTTGGCATTTGTACTCACCTCTTCTTTTTAAAAAACTTTTCATTATTAAGTTCATTGGGCAACATTGGGTAATAAATTATGTTTCAAGTGCACAATATTATAATACATCTATTGCATTGTGTGCTCATCAGCCAAAGTTTGATGTCCTTCTGTCACCATATGTTAGACCCCCTTTACCCTCATCAACCTCTCCCCACCCCCTTCACCTCTAGTAAGCACACATTCACTTCTTTCATCTTTCATTTATTCAACCAACTGTAATAGGGTTTATGCCCTAGAATTCCATGATAAACTTCTGTTTAAGGCATCAGTAGACTATTTCAAAATGCAATGGATAATTTGGTCTTTATGTAAACTCTCCTTTCTGTAGCTTTTCTTTAAGTTCTCCTCTTTTTTTGGCTGACATAGCATTGTTCTTTTCTGGTGTCCTTTTAGTTTTTATACATTTATTCTTTATCAGCTTTACAGAGTTCTCTTCTCTTTCTTTTTTTAGAATGTTTTAGGTGTACAAAACAATGTAATATCTAGACATTTATACTCCTCACAAAGTGATAACCCTCTCCCCCAATCTACTACCCCTCTGACATCATATATAGCTGTTACAATATGATCTCACTTATATGTGGAATCTAAAGAATAGAATAAATGAACAAACTAATCAGACACAGTCTCAAAGATACAGAGAAAAACTGAGGGTTGCTAGATGGGAGGAGGGTGGGGATAAGGGAGAATGTGAGGGGATTAGAAAACATAAATTGGTAATCACAAGATTGCTACACGGGTATGAAAGACAGTTTGGGGAATATAATCAATAATGTTGTAAAGATTTTGTAGGGTATCTCTTCTTCTCTTTCATCCATTCTTTAAAGATGGTGATAATGCCATTTCAACAGATGACTGTTCACATTACTTAAAACTTATATTTTCTTTACTTACAGTTTCGTATCTGCATTAATGTTTGTCACTACTTTTTTTCTCAGTAAGTAAAGTATCCATGTGTTTTTTTTATTCTCAGGAGTTTTGTGCTCTCTTTTTAATTTATGTTTCTGTTGATCCAGCCACACTAACATTTTGGCTACTGCAGAAGATTTGAATGAATCTACATATATCATTGATGACATTTTTCCCATTATTGTTTCAGAATACCTCAAAGGAATATTTTTTTTTCTTTAGAATATAGAGCAATAACTATATTGAAATTTCACTTGCATATTACTACGCTAATTACCAGGATATTTCAAAAATGCAGAATATAGATATTAAGTCTTACTAAAAATTATTAAACCACTTTTTATATTGAATTATTCTGAATGATCCTACTATAAGTTGAAAAACCTGAAATTTGTGTGCTTACATAGACTAACAAGCCATCATATTTTTCTCCAGAATTCTTATATTAACTTAGTAGAAAACATATCTAATTTACTTTTCCTAATAGTATACATTGTTTCATTAAAACTTTCTATTTGGGGAAACTCTCTCTATGCTTATTTTTCTAAGTGAATAATTTCAGGTTTCATGTACATATTGAAGCAGAAAAAGATAATTTATATTTTGAAAATATCTATATTCCTCATTTTCTCTTAATATTTATTCCAAAAGTGTGGTGGAGTATATATTCTTTGGTCCACTACTTTAATCAACAAATTTCATTGAGCAGTGAGAATTGTATCTTTTTAGTAAAGGAATACCAGTGACCTTATAATAATGCATTTGTATTTAGAAGAAAAATAATAATAATTTAACTAGATATGCTTTCTTTTCTAGAGTACAAGAAATTAAATTTCAAAACCACATTTAGTTTTTCTGTAGTGCATTTTTGATATCCATGTAAGGTCATATATTCTTCCCTGGACACCCATTGCCATTCCTACATGTTAAGCATATCCATACTCTAAAAACTTCTTCAAAGGTAGCTTCCATTCACCAGAACAACAGGGCTGCAGACATTATTGGCTGCTTGATCATTTGTCCTTTCACCACTACTAGAAACCAGAAGTCTAGGAGAGGAAGAGAAGGACCCCCAGGGTGATATTGTCTCTCTCTCTCTCCCTTCCCCTAGACTGAATTGGTTTCATACGGAGCCCAGGTGGAGAAGGGAGAGTGAACCACCATGATGCAGCCAGCTGCCTACCCAGTAGAAACACAGGAGTGAGGGTGGGGCTGCTTGCTGAGGATCACAAACCCACTAAAATGGCTGGGTTTCATGGCTTCAAATCTGGCTTCCATACAATTCTCAGACTCTAGTCTGAATTCTGCCATGCTTATGTGATCACACTAAATTAGCAGACCTTAAATAGACACTTCCAAAATTTGTTTTATGTTACTTTCATCTACGAAGCAGAGAGCACTTCAAAAGCACTAATGCTGACAACATTCTCCCATTTGTTATATCAGCAACCAAGACACTTATGTTTTTAGGTTTTTCCATTCCTCGTAAATTTTGTAATTGTAAGCACAAACTTTAACTATTTACAAACCTATAAACTTAAGAACAATTCTGTGATGAAATGGGTAACTTTGTTCTAGTTTAAAATTTAGTAAAACACAAACATGTGTCGTAGCATAATAAATTCATCACCTTGGTGTTTATCAAAATATAGTTATTGCTCTTTGTTTTCCTAGTTGTTACAGACGGCCATGTCCAAATCGGCTGAAGCATTGTGAGCAGGGACTTTCATTTAGTGAAGAAGTATGTCGCTGTGTCCCTTCATATTGGAAAAGAACGATATGAACTAAGAGTGTACTATTTTCCAGTTCACCATTTTTCTGCCATGGATAACTGTGTTGCCACTTTAGAACCATGAACAGAGAGACCTTTGTGGGACCATGGTAACAAAGACAAAAGTCACTGTTTGCTGAACCATGTGGATAACCTTACAGAAATGGACTGTAGCTCATCTGCAAAAAGACCTCTTGTAAAGACTCGTTTTCTGCCAATGACCAAATAGCTGAGGTTCTTCTGTTGTGATTTAAAAAAAAAAAAAATGACTATATAATTTATTTCCACTAAAAATATTGTTTCTGCATTCATTTTTATAGCAATAACAATTGGTTAAAGCTCACTGTGATCAATATTTTTATATCATGCAAAATATGTTTAAAATAAAATGAAAGTTGTATTATAAGCTGCTAAATTCACTCCATTACAATGTTACACTATCACCAAAACTTGGTATTATGAAACATTCATCTCCCCCTGCCCTTTTTCTTTTTCTCTAACCGGATGTCAGACCGTGATTGTTATGAAAATGTGTATTCCTATAAAAGAAAATTTCACAGGGATAACAGTTGCTACTACATTTTATTTAAATACATCTCTTAATATATTTAATGATTACAAATACTTTAGCCCATGATACTTTTACATTTAAATCTAAATGAATCAGTATAGAATATACCATCTTATAAGATAGTCTGCTTAGCATGTCCATGTGATCGAAAGTTATTCAAGGCACTGGGGACATTCAGACTTTTAAATGGGTATAATATTCCTCAGTATGTATGAAAATCACTTTAAAATATTTTACTCAAGAAGAGTATTTTCCAAGTGTTTAACTTGTTTGACCAGCTGAAATATTTTTTTTTGTGGGCTGAAGTATAAAATATAAAATATAAAATAAACTGGAAATAACATTTAAATGCTCATATATTTTATAAAAGAAACATTTCAGTCACACAATTGAAGTGCTTGTTTCATTTTTAAACAGGCATACTGTTCTCTGGGAACAAACATTTTGCCTGAGTAAATACAACCAAATAAATGGTGTGCGTGTTGACAAAGAATTGATTGTTTGCTAGTGTGATGTAGCAAATACATAACTACCAGCAAATACATAAAAATAATTAGTGCTAAAAGAAGGGAAAAAGCCTATAGTTATGTAAAGATAAATCTCTTAAAGCTTGCAAGTTTAATATAGCAAAAATATTTTTAAATGGTTCGTGACTACTCAGTACAGTAGAAAACATTAGTATCTATACGTTTTGCTATAAAATAACTTATTTTCTTTAAAAATATTTAATTAGAAATTCGATGCCCCAAAATTATCCTGAGTGTTTTCAATACTGACTTATAACACAGTGTCACATGCAAAGTTTACTGAATTCCAATTACGTGCTTCACACAACTTTAACATCTAGTTCATAAAGTAAGATTTTTTTCACATTTGAGGGGGAAAAAAGTAATCTTCGGAAATTCTCTCATTATATATATATATATATATATGTATATATATATATATATATATATATATATATATATATTTATGCACCATCATCCTATTTTTGTTTTAGTAAAGATGACTTAAGACTGTAAGCAATAAATATAAGCATTGTTCATATCAGTTAAGGTCTAGGTAATTTTCAAACTTGAGGATAGCAAAAATAATAATAATAATGCAAAAGGAAATGTTAAGTCAATGTGACAACAGCTATAGTTTTATCAAAATTTTTACAAGAAAATAAATTCAAGTGTGGTTAGAAAAGGAAATATGGAGTGAAAATAAATACCATCTTTCCACCTGATGGGGAAGCACAATATTAGTGTGTAATGGTCACCATCTATGAAATTCTGCTACGTTCAACTCAATCATTCTTTATCGTATTTGAGCCAAGAATGTAAGCAAAAAGCATTATGTAATGTTATGTCAATTTGATCAATCATTTTTAGTTTTGATACATTTAAAACTATTAATTTGTAGCTAATTTAGGGGGGAAAAAAAAAATATATATATATATAGTCTAAGTTTCAAATGAGCCCCCTGAGGCCATGTAAAGAATATTAGAACCTGATGCAACAACTGTTACAAGTTATCAGCTTAAAAATAATCTAAGCTATGTGTTGACAATTAGTTTCTCAGAATATATGGGTAAGCCAAAAACATCAGTAAGCCAAAATTTAAGCATGAAGGATGCCAGGAAAATAACATTTACTTTGTCTCTGGAGATCAAATAATTTTGATCAAAAGCAAAACTAACATGGACAAAAACAATACATTGCCAGAGATACTTACAGACAATTTTATGTGTATCATAAAAATGTCACTTCACTCCATTATAATAATTGAGATTTTTGTGATGCCAATTAAGAAGATGGACTAGAGATAAAGCTAAACAATTATTTAAAGTGTTAGCAAAATTGATTCACCATAAAGCTAAAAAATACAGTGAAAAATGTTCATAAACTCACTAGGAGTCTCAAGATACCAATCCAGTCAATCTAAAGGATAAAGAAGAGAAAACATTGGAAGTTTGCAGCATCAGGTAATATATCAGAATCTTGGAAAATCAGTAAGCAGAATTTTATGTCTGGAAACCTAATGCTGTATATTCAGTTGAAAAGACTCAAGGAAAAATATGTTTTGGTTGTATAAGATCTAACTTCAAGACTATTTTTCTTTGAATGGGGGTTTTGACTGAGTGAAACAGATAGATTCCAGTTTTAGAATTTCTAAAAATAACCTTTGCTCTCCATCTCCATACTAACTCAAAACAGAAGTTTGAGTGGTGACTGGAGGACCACATTCCCTGGCGTACCCAGAGTGCACCTCTCTAAGGAAAGGAGAAACAGTCACACGCTCCCTCCATGCACTCTGGTGGGGATTCCCTCCTCTGTAGGAATTTTACTCAGTGGGTGAGAGAAAAGAAGCAGACACAACAGGTGAGAGAGTTCAGACTACAGCAATTGTTTTAACATGTTGCCAAAGTTCATGAAACTCCTCACGTGGTTAAGTTCCCATGTTCACCTACGTAGGAAGACCTGAGGCGAAGAGCAGAGCAAAGGTCTCTTGGCCCCCACTTTGTCTACATTAATATGCTGTCCCCCAAGAGCTCAGGTTTCATAAGCAGATTTTTCAAAGGATGCTTTTTAGGGACTTTACCTTTTGCACTGAAAATAAGAATGACATAAAAATAGTATTTCATTGTGCTCTGGTAGAAGAGAGAACATTGAAGTGTCTAGTTTTTATATAAATCAATGCTAGAAAGTTCTGAATAAATTCAATTATTGTATTCAAAAAATGTGTACAGTACACCCAGAAAACTGTTTAAGGAAGTTGGTGACACTTTATAAAATAATTACTGGTTTATCTGGTCATGTTTGAATTTTTTGGTATATTAGATATTTTAAATAGGAAATAACTGTGAACTTGTATAAGTGGTGTTTGATGGTTTGTAATTTGAAAAAAAACAACAAAGTTTCACATGCTCTTTTCTCTTCATTCCGTAGCTAACAACTCTGAAATTTAAAAGCACACTATGACGGAAGGAGCACTACATTGGGAATTATAAACCAGGTTCTTCTTAATCCTGACTTTTCTGCTGTGTCTGAACAAATCACCAAAATCCTCTGAGTCTAAATTTCTTCATCTGTGAAAGGAAGAAGTTGAATTAAAATTCTGTATGAAGTCCTCCCTCTGACATGACTAAGTTTGTACTAAACTACATACAGAGGGGAAAAGAAAAAAAAAATTTTTAAAGCACTTCAGAGAAGGCCCATTGCTGAGATTAATGACCCTATTAAGAGGAAACAGTGATCTTTTAAAAATGTTTCATGTAAGAAATTATAAGTAAAAAAAAATCTGTATCCCTGATGCTATAATATAATTCTAATTCTAATTCTTAAATTCTAACAAATTTAGATAGCTCAAAGCATCCAAATCATCTCAAAGGGGGCTGCACATGGAGACTTTGGAAAATTTATTTCCACTTCAGGAAGAAGTGAATTATCTTGGAAAAAAAAAATTTTTAAAAAAGCAACTTTCATAAAAAAGTAAAGGTTAAGACTTCCATGCTCTGCTTCCAAACCTCAGTCAGATGCACATAAACTGTATTTCACCCAGACAAGGCTGTTGAAGCAGAAATTGACTTCTAATGCTGTTACCATCTAGAGTTCTGGTGATTGGATTCAATTAGGTAGTGGGCCTCCGTCTATATTACCTGTGAATACAGAGGTCAAAATGCTGGATTCTGCCCATGAACTAACCCGTCAGGGCTGATTATGTATCAGGCTTGGTGAGATACGACTGCCCACACAGACAGCAGTAACTATTTTCCTTTGATAGAAATGATTGTGAGACACCATGAAAAACTTCTTTTCAATCTACAAAGTAATGACTGGCTGGCTAAGACAGAATCTGAAATCATCACAATCAGAAATAATTATACAAATGAAATGTAAAAATACTTTTAAAAGGAGAAAAAAAATTTCATAGAGGTATATTCAACACATTACTTTATATGACTTTATAACAATATTGGTAATGTATTGTTAAAGTCGTGGAATTTTTTTTCATCACTTTAAGGCAGCTGTACATTTTCTAATTTTTTTTTAAATTTAATTTTCCTCATATTCAAATGTACACACTTAAGTAGAAATTCTTTTCTGAGAATATTATTGTATCTCCACAAATGTAACTATGTAGCTGACATGGTCATTCAGTTTGGGGGGAAAAAAAAACAACAAGGCTTTTGTTCTGTTACAAGTGTCATATCTTTAAATACTTGCTGTGGAGATTTCACAGAGTCCTGGCTAATGTGTAACAAATGACTCCTCTAGTATGTCCCATTCTTTATACTTCATATCTCCTTTCTTTGAGAGTTTCTTTTTCAAGGCACGACTTTTTTCTCTTTATCTCTTACTCATCTTAAACAATGACCTTTAACCCCTGATTATTTCTTTCCTTATTCCCACCCTCTGATGTTTCTGCTCCAGAATATTTTTGGCAGTTGTGACTCAATGATAGGCTCTCACAGGAAGGAGAAGCACACAGGAAGCAGATAGGATTGGGAATGTCAGATCAAACACTCCCTGCTTCCTCTGATTCTATCCCAGGCTTTGGCCTGACAGACTGATATCCATTTTAAAATAATGTTTCTTCATTTTGATGATATTTTTGAAACTCGTGCTCTTGATAGGGCACACAGTGAATAAAGGATCATAGGCTAGCATTGGCAATTGCTAATTAGAGGGAAGAAAAAGGAAGGGAGGAAGAAAGTGAAGAAAAGGTGAAAACAGGAAGGAAGAACAGAAAAAAAAAAAAGATGAGAAAAGTTCAGAAAGGGAAATAAGAGAAAAAAAGCAGGTACACTAGAATTTTAAGGAAAACAATGAGGACGTGTCCTGACCTGTTGGGACAGGGATAGGGAAGGTGTGGAAAATTCCAGAAATGCATAGGAACATTTTCTGCAATTTGTGAACAAGAATGGCAAAGGCAAAATTATATTATCGATTGAGCAGTTCTTGAATGGGATTATGGCATGTACTAAGTAAATGAGAATATCATGCTGGCTATTTGAAAATTTCAATGATAAAAGTCTGAAGCAAGACACTAAAAGGTATTTTGACCTGAAATGACTTCAGTCTACCTGTGCATGTGGACACTCTGAATGCCACATCATTCACCATCATTCACTAATGGTGAATTGCTTTTGAGAAGCTCGTGGGGAAACAAAGAATTTCCTCATCTGTAGATTTAAAGCAGATGTTTTTGCATGTAGTTTCAGATCACGTGAGAATTCCACTGTGATTTTTTTTCTGGTAAGTTATATGACTGGTTTGGCCTGTGTGTGAAAAAATGACAAGCTCTGTTCTCCCTCTCACATTTGGGTGGGCTGCCACGATTGGCCCGACAGGGCACATAGGAAGGAGAAGTCTCACTTCATCCTGATTGTGTGGGTTTGCCCATCCTTGGTGCCCCGGGAAAGCTAGAGCTTCATAGGCTGAAGAGATAGTGGAGGTTGCAGAGTTTTCTTGAACAATCCAGCCTCTTCTCTGCATCTGAGATAATTCCAGGAATTTCAGTTAGACCTAAAAGGAGAGTCTAGCAGTTATGGAAGTCGACCTCTCATTTTTACAAATAAAGTATCTGTAACCCTGAACTATTAAAGGTTTCTCCTGAGACAGGCAGTGGAGTGGGACACTCCATATGAAAACACAGGACAAGTGATCATGAGTGGACTATTCTTTCTACTTCTACAATAACAACCAATATGTGTTCCACAGAGTCCTAGACGGGGCACGAGGCCGTCACTCTCCATTCCACCAGAGCAGCCATGTTTTTTTTTTCTGTTTTATGTCAAGATATTGGGGGGGAAAAAAGATTCTATTTTTTTTTAAAAAAGGCCCTCTGCAAATTCTGTTTTCAAAATGCTCTAAAATATGACATTTACTTTACTAATTACTTGAACACCCTCTTGCTCTCTGCCAAAGGCATCAGCTCCCATAGGTGCAGCTGTGGCCGCAGTGGTGCCAAAATCCTATAGCCCTCAGCACCTTTTCTTGAGCAGGGAACCAACATGTTGCTGACACCAAGCAAGGCCAGTGTCTCTCATCAGAAGATGGAAAGAGTTCTTAACCCCCAGGCAAAGTGCCCCAGCCTCAACAACACTTAACAGAATTTATGGGGAATCCCATGTAGGTTTTAATTCAAGTTTTTAAAGAATTAGACTTACTTGACAAGTTTGACCAAGGAACAAACATAACATAAGCTGGGCTGAAGCATCCACTGGGCTGGATTTATAACCAACCCCTCCCCATATGCCATGAGGCATTATTTTTGGACCAGATTCATACGCCTTGATTCTCTCTTCCCCTATGAAGAGCTGTTTTTACCAAGGACTTGGAATCTGTAAAGGAACAGAGGCTGCCCTCAGCTAGACAGGACTAATTTTTGTCAGGAGATTGGTATGAACTCAGCTCATTTTAAAACACACTTTGCCCTTTCTTCATCTGGTCAGTTGCCATCACAGAATACCAGAGACTGGAGGGCTTAAACAACAGAAATGTATTTTCTCACAGTTCTGGAGGCTAGAAGTCTGAGATCAAGGTACCATCTGAGTTAGTTTCTTGTGAAACCTCTCTACCTGGCTTGTAGAGGGCTGCCGTATCTCCTTCTCGCTGAGTCCTCATGTGGTCTTTCCTCTGTGTGCTGTGGAGGGAAGGGGGTGTCTGGTGTCCCTTCCTCTTCATATGAGGACACCAGCCCTATCAGATCAGAGCCCAACACTTATGCCCTCATTTAACCTTAATTACCTCCCTAAATCTATCTCTAAATACAGTAAAATTGGGGGTTAGGGCTTGCTTCAACAAATGAATTTGAAAGGGACACAATTCAGTCTATAGCAGTCCCCTTTTTATATGCAAATAAATGCTAATTGTCAAGAAAGAGTTAAATCTGAATCAAATATTTTGAGATCAAAGCAAGTATTTATTTCAAGGCAGATAGTGTACCTGAATAGTGTTGGGTGCTGGATTGAGGGAAAAGCAAACAAGATCTGCAAAGAGAATAATTAATTCAAGAACACTCAAATTGTACCTGAAACTCCACTTGAGAGTTGGTTGAAAACTAGCTTAACTGCACTGTAAGTAAAAATGATAAAATACCTGTATGTATAAGCTGGATTTCACTCCCGACTTGGGTCTTAAATGTATCTGCCTTATAGTTGGTACAACAAGATACTTCATATTGTAATAAGCTTACACTGCCTGATGCTTTCATACGTTATTAGTATAGTCATTAAATTGGCAGAAGAAACTCTGGAGATAACTGGAACAATCTTTGATTCTCCAGGCAATAGATACAAGCTGTACCCCATTCAACATTCTCATTCGATAGGTGACCAAGAATCAAAGCCGCAGTTGTTGATTTCAAAGAGAGTCTCTAATTCCTTGGTTGCTGATTGCAAAATTAGCAAACAATGATCCACCATAAGTCTTCAAGAACTAATTTCTATAATCTTTGGTAGTTTCAAATGCCAAATCTTCTTTTTAACCAGAATTAAAGTGTCCAGGAATTCAGTCTGATTCACAAATTGCAACAAAGTTCTGAGAAAACAAACACTTGAGCAAATTTAGCCAAGTATCAAATTGTAGAATCTGAATTTATCACCACTATGATTATATAAAACAATGTCGTAATGCATTTTGGAACTCAATCACACTTTTTGTCAAATTAGGTAATGAAACTACTTTAAAGATATGAATTACTACTCTGTCCTTTCCTATGTAAAAAGGCACATAAAGACTAGAGGCTAGCTATGAAAGATTAAGGTAAATGCTCAGAATCAAGAGTAGTGCTAGCATAATAAATTTTCTTTTTGTAAAAAAAAATACAGAAAGAAAAAAATGTGAAAAAATTTAAAAGCATCTCAGTATTAATGACATTAAGTTAGAAATAAACTTTGTATTCAAATTTCTACTTGGTGAAGAATTTGTCATATCATTTAGCAAGAATTTCCTAAATTTTCAGTAAAATGAACTTTATTCATACTTCTTAGCAATTCACTTTAAGTCACCACTTTCAAACATTAACTATGAGAGAATTCTTGCTGCATTTTTTAAAGGCAGCATGATCTGGAAAATGTCACCAACCAATGCACAATGTTCCCGTGCTTCCAACTGAACCCGGGAGGCAACACTAGGTCCTTAATATATAACTTGCTTGTAAGATCCGATGTAACTAACCATTAAACAGCTGGTGGGGAAACAAAATACCATAATTCAGAAATAGCTATGGTGGGATTCTCATCCATTTCTAGCAGATTTGAATTTAATATTTTACTGTTTTCTCCTCAAAAGAAAATAAATTTACAGAGATCTTCTGAAATTCAGAGTACCTTTTCTAAAAGATGAACCACAGTAAGCTCAGTCAACGTGATTCAAAGCATAGTTTGTGGAAAGGGGTTAAAGGTTAAAGTTTAGAATTATGAGAGTTTGGAGGAGAGGAGGTAATTTAAAAATAAAACTATAAAAATCTTCAGGCCAAAGAGTGTGTGTGTATATAATTTTTAAATATTAATAGGCAAATTAAAAGTAAAACAGGATTCTACTATAATGTTAGTAAAAAATATGGACCATCTTCCATATATTACAAATCCAAAGTAAGCCTAAATGTTATTAATAAAATTCCAATTTCAGATGATACTTTTATTTTACTCTATCCATATAATACTTTTCTATAATGACTCACTCTGCACACATTAGGGAAATAAGTTGGTCTTGAAATAAAATACTCATCCATACAAATTTTGATTAGACAATCACAAAAATCTTGCACTGTATTTCAAAGTTTGAAGGTGGCTGGGTATCCAAAATTCTAAGTGATCTTATCATTTGGGAAAATACCTATGTGTAGGGATAACAGTATTTTTAAACTAGGTTTAAATAATTCCCAGACAATCCATTTAAACTGTCTCATTTTGTCAACATGAAACACATAAAGGAATAGATTGATCAGAATTAACTGTTGTAATAAAGTTTATTTGGTGTAATAGAAAGAGCACAGTTTAGTTCTGGATTCTCCTCAAAGCTATTGGACCACTCGACCTCTCTAAGTCTAACTTCCTTCATCCATATTGATTTCATTATTGCCTTGCAGATTCAGTACAGCCGTGTATATAAAGGCCACAGAAGAAGACTTCACAGTAAAGGATGCTCAGTAAACATTTCTTCAATACTTCATTCATCATGCATGCATACGAAGTCAATTAAGTTTGTGAACCCATCCTAGAAAAAGTGCTACATACCTCCTAGCTGAATTTCACTACGGTCACTTTCGAAGTACTCCCCTTGGGAAGCTATGCGACGATGCCTGCCTAGTCCACCCTTCAAAGCAATTTTGGAACTCTTTCTCTAGAATGGCCATCAGAGCTGTCATCATATTACCCTGGATGTCCGGAATATCATCAAAATGCCTTCCTTTCAATATTTCCTTTATCTTTGGGTAAAGAAAGAAGTCACCAGGGGCCAGATCAGGTGAGTAGGGAGGAGGTTCCAAAACAGTTGTTTACTGCCTAAAAACTCTCTCACAGACAGTGCCATGTGAGCTGGTACATTGTCGTGATGCAAGAGCCATGAATTGTTGGCAAAAAGTTCAGGTTGTCTAACTTTTTCATGCAGCCCTTCAGCACTTTTCAGTACTACTTTCCAAATAGTACACTTGGTTGACTGTTTGTCCAGTTGGTACAAATTCATAATGAATGATCCCTCTGATATAAAAGAAAAAATGTTAGCAGCATCATTGCAACAAGTTCGTGAATTTAATTGTCGTATGTTTTAAAATTCAGCATATCATAAAGTGATAATCTATTTCATTTTCCCCCTATTTGCTTACTCCTTTGCAGAAAGAGTAATTCAGTTAGTCAAATTCCACAAGCTCTTTACTTTCAGAATCAGTTTGTACTCACTTTAGTAGGTACAATTTGGGAGGGAAAGGAGCAGGAAGGGAAGAAGAGATAAAATCACAAATTCTATATTGTGAGGAGCAAATCTTATTTTATAGGACATAAGGAGCAAGACTACAGATAATATGAAATAAAGAATTCATTTTTTAAAATCCATAACTATTATTTTTTATCTATTGTCTCTTTTTAACAGTAATATTTCTGGGGAAAAATACATGTTTATAGTAGAAAATTCAGAAATCTGGATAGATACATAGGGAGAGAGAGAGAGAGAGAGATGCATATATAGACAGATGCCTGTAAAGAAGAAAGTTCCCATTTGTAAAATCTAAGGGTTATAGTTATTAATCTTTTAGGGAACTTGATACATAGTCCCAATATTACCCTCTAGAAAGATTGTGGCCTTTGTTACTCTCACTACCATTTTGAGAGAACTTTAAGTTTCATTACAACTTGACTGATGTTATCTTTAAAGAAATTCAGCTAATTTGTGGGTGAAAAAGAAATCTATTGTTTTCATTTATAATTATTTTGATCATTAGTAAGGTAAAATATGCTTTCATATATTAGCAAATTATTTCTGTGACAATCCTGTTCAGTTTTTGTCAGTTTTTATTCTGTTGCTCTACTTACCAATTTTTATGAATTTTTAGAAACAGATTATTTAAATTTTTAGTTTTTACTTGTTCATATATATATATATATATATATATATATTTTTTTTTTTTTTTCTTTTCTTTTCTTTATTTGCTCTTGGCCTGGTAATGTTATTTGGATGTTGTGTCTATGTACAAAAATTTTATGGTTCAAATCATTTTTTTTCTTTTTGTTATTTTTCATTTCATTTATGTTTGGCTTCCTTCCCTTTGCTGCAGTCAGAAGATAGTTCATGATTATTGAAATGATGGAGAAAATGGTGCCACTGATCCCAGAGGAACATGTATTAGGCACCAAACATGTGCTGTCTTCTCAGTGAGGAGATTGGGGCTGAGATATGAACCAAACATGTGCTCTCTTCTCAGTGAGGAGAATGCTGTACCGGTAAGTCTTTCATGCCCCTTTTCCTTCCATGGTTTTACAAGAATGACATTTGATTTTCTTGGTGGGCACATTCAGATGCTCCTTTGAACTGTAACACCAATGATAATTTCACTGGGCATTCATTGTTCCTAGAATCTGAAATTCTAGAGTAGTAGAATATTTAGTATAAGGAAGTAAAAATCTCCAGAGGAGAAAACAAACTTACAAATAAGTTTGCCAGAGAATCTGTGACATCAAATATCAATTATTTCGTCTTAGGAAAAATATTTTTATGAAACAACTAAATGATCCTTTAGTGGTCACATTTACAGAAGTTGACTTTATAAACCAATAAAAATTTATTTTAGTGTATGGTTTAATTTAACTTTTGCCCAAATCATTTAGTCAATTGCCCCACTAATATTTTTAAATAATTGTTTCCTCTTGTGGGGTAGTTTGGGTAAATTCTTCCCAGACACTACCATGTGTCATGTGTCAGCCTTTGGTAATATTTATAAATTGAGAGGAGTGAGTGATAAAATGCTAGCTGAGCAGGTGGATTGTATCCCCAAATCCCTGCCTCTTAAGACTGTAATGTTTATGGAACACAGTTATTGAAAGAAGTCACATCTTGCAATTTGTCTTTCAATATGTGGATAAGCATGAGTTAATGTGGAAATGACCTTTATAGCTTTCTGTATGAGAGGGATGCTCAAACATGAGTATGGGACTGACACCAGCTCTTGTCAGTCACCACCCAGGTAACGTTAAGTAATCCTTGTGAAGATGTTTCTACTAAGAAAAATATAAGATTACTTCTTCCTCTTTAATGATATTTTGGGTTATTGGTCTGTAGATAAAACTATAACACTTCTCTGTTAAAGTCAAAAGCAATTTGAGTGGAAGGGGAGATAGAAGGAGTGGGGGTAATGGTGTTCTCTGAATGACAGTGTTAACTGAGTCTCAGTTGAGATTCTTCATCAAATGACATATAGATCCTTGGCATTAACTTTGGCAATAGGTATGGAATGTGTGCAGTACTTGATTTTCATTGCCCAAAATTAAACACATTAAAATAATAAGGGTCTTTAGAGTCTACTTGTGGTACAGTTTGCATCCAAAGGTAGAAATCTATCAGAATAGAAGGGATTTATCACAGATAATCTGATCTCATAGTTGTTGGTTGATTAATCTAAGAAGTTAAAGTGTGGATCACCAAGCATAATGTAATCATGCTTTAAATATAATTTTATTTTTATTTGAATGTCCACTGATTGACTTGCCTTTTGTTGTAAGAACAAGACCTTGTCTTTGGAGATGAATATTGGCTTTCTTGCATATACAATACCTTCAATGCTTTGTCTGCTTTGGAGTTTTTATTTCATTAAAGGGGATTGAGAAATTAAAGTCACCTGCAAAGCAATATGAAAAAAAATTCTTTTGTTACATTTGCCCTAAATATCGATAGTTGGCTACCCAGATCTAACTGGGCAACCCTTTTTAAAACTGACTTTTCTTGATTGAGCTTTCCCAAAGCATTTAATCAGTTTTCTTAGAGTTCATATTAATTTTTCCATATGTGATGGCTATTTCTAGTAAAAGACATTGCATAAATATTCATTCATTCATCTCGTGTAGTAGCTTACAATGTGAAGAGGACCAAGTTTGAGTCGTAGAATTCCATAAGCTTGAAAAAAATAATTTTCTTTTTAACTAAAATATACACGTTATTGAAACATTTCAAAAACTCACTCACTTTTCAAGACATACCTTAAATATATAAAAACACACAAAAACATCAAGTCAAATGTTTGCAAATAGAGAACATGAAACTGATAGTGTAAGTTTGAGTGTAAGATTAAGTGGTAGTGGTCTTTCTGTATTTCTTCATTTTATGTCTTTTCAGTGACTTTGCAGTATGGCCAGGATTAACATGCTTACCGTCTCTGAAACTTTTAATTCCCTAGTCTTTTTTCCATTTCCTGCATCCACTCTCCCCCCTTGCCTCATAAGTAGCAGCTCTAGGAGACTTTAAAGCCCTAGGAGACTTTAAAATAATGTGTCTGGTTGGAAGCTGAATGATGTCTGTTAAAAGCTTATGCTACTCAGGATAAAAAATAATAAAAGAAAAGGAATGTAACCTCTAACCTCTTTGAATCATGAAATTGCCTTTCTGGTTCTAATGCCATTTACGTTTTCCAAACAGAAGTCAAATAACTTGTAGGTAACAATAAACATAAAACGTTATACCTGGCAATCTGCCGTGTAATTTTTCTTCCCATAATGTCGTTATAAACCATAGTCAAATTTGAAAGCAAGGACCGTAGCAAAAATCTCCAATTTTATTTTTCTCTCTTGCCCTGTTGTCTTCCTCCTTTTTTATTTTGACCTTCTGAGGAAACTTCTGAGACATCTGACCTTCAGAATGTGGCCATTTCCTATGGAGCCATTTGCTTAAAGTAGTCTTACACTGTCAAGCTTGATTTTAAATACAATTTTTAATAAATATCTAACCATTGTTTTAGTTTTTGTGTCTGTCCCTTAGACAGACTAAAATATTCAAAGGCTCGTCTATCTATTCAATTTAAAAATATTTCATGCAGTCCACCAAAGGAATATGAATATTTTTCTGCACATAGGTTTATTGCAAAGGAAATGTAGTAGTTTCAGTACATTAGACAGCACCTTTTCCATCTTGTATCCTGTCAAGTCCTGCAAGGATATTGCCAGGTTGTCAATCTCATATTCTCATGACTAACTTTGTTCTTTCATATGCACAGCCTGTCAATGTGGTCTGCTTTTCAATAACAAAATAACTTAAAATTCCCCATGGCCTCATGAGCATCTGTGCCACATACTTCTATTTATATTAAACCAGATTTTTCCATGTAATTTCATATTCTCTGCAATGTTTTCTCCATAGCCAAGTACTCAACAATTTAACTTTTGAGAGCATATCTAAAAAGAAAATACCAGCTGCCTCAGACTGAAGGAATGGGTTTCATTTAAATGTTTCCTGTTTTCAATATATTGCCTGATAGAACAACTGTATGTAACACAAAGTTTGATTCAATTAGAAACTAAATTGTCACAACTGAATTTCAGCTCAATCCACATGAAAAAAAAATAATACAAGAAAGTTGAATTACTGGAGAAAGAGGGTGGATACCATTCTCATTTGGGATGTTAAAATGTCTTGTATTGACGTACAGGATCTATGTTACTGGGACACAGTTTAAGGCACTGTTCAAAAATCAAACAACTAACAAATGAGGAAATGCACTATAGTTTTTATTTTTTACAGTGTTAAATAAATGGAAATATTGGTCATAAGTATCCATCTAGTTCTGTATTGGAATATACTTAAAACCATCTACCAACTTGAAGAATATAACACCAGAATATCAGAATGCTTAGGAGCAGCACTTCTCCAAAATGAATACAATTTGAACAGAAGCATCAGCACCCATTTGTGTACGTGGCCAGCATAGTTTAATGACTCCGATTTCAATTACTTGTTTAATTATGAAGAATATATTTTTACTCATTAGAGTGATATACTTTTAAGTCAACTGGAATGGAAATGTTTTACACAATATCCCCTTTCTTCTATTCTGCATTTTTTTATTGTAAAGAAATACATTGTCTGATATTAACATCACCAATCTTTTCATTTAGTTTGTAATTGCCTCTTGGTTTTCAATGTTTCTTGACCTACTTCTTTTAAGCTTGTTTCTTAAAAACAAGCTTATTTCTTGAAAATATGGGTTTGTCTTCTTATATGAGTTTGATGTATTCACATTTTGTTTAATATCTGGTATCATTTGTTTTATTTTTCTACCTTACTTTATCATTTATTTCATATTGTCATTTCTTTTTTTTACTTATTTTTATTGGTGTTATCAACAGAATCTATATCAAATGTCCGCTCCATTTGTTATTGACTCCACTTTCTATCCTATCATTCACAGATATGTATTCTACTATTAGAAGAAGGCAAGATAAAAATCACCTTCTTTAATAAGACCCATAATCCCACATCAATTAAATGACAACTTTAAAATAAATGTATTTCGGAGGTGGCCAGTTAGCTTAGTTAGTTAGAACACGGTGCTAATAACACCAAGGTTGCCGGTTCGATCCTCACGTGGGCCACCGGGAGCTGTGCCCTCCTTAAAAAAAAAATAATAATAATAAAATAAATGTATTTCCATCCTCTTGCCCACCTCCCTGCCTTCCCACCTATAGCAGCATATCTCCCATTTCTTGTTGCTACAGTTGCTAAGATCATTTAATAGTGTCCTAGATAGCTTTAGTGCTCATCAATATAAAGTTCCCTGTGACGTATTTTCTGTATTTCACCTCCTAGCTTCCTTACACTCAGTTGAGGCTGTGTAACAGGTTTTGGCCACTGAAATGTAAGTGGCAGTCATGTGGATGGTTTTGGGGCTGAGTCAGTGAAAAGTCTTGTGGACTTTTACACCCTCTCTCTTCCTCTCCCAGCAAAATCCTGGAGAAGCACTTGTCTTAAGTTGATAGAACCACAAAACTTAAATGGCTTGATATTTGAGAGACCTGCAAAGGTCAGCTGTCTGGGAGAATAGCTGAAAGGAAAGAGAATTAGTATAAGCAAGTAAGAAGTAGGTTTCTGTTATAGAAAGCCACTCAAATTTGGAGACTGCTTGTTAACCAAAATGTAGACTATTCTATGCTTCTTTTTTACAAGTCCTTATTTATCATTTGTATTTTTTTTTTCATGAAAAGATTTTTGTCAGCATTTCAAGGCCTAATATGTAAAGGGCAAATCAATTCTTTCATTTTAAATGATATGGAAACATGCTCAATCCAGGGATATTTTCATCCCAATAAAATCCTTTTTAGCTATTCTTAAAAACTGAAGTACCTATTTTGTAGTAAGCATTACACTATGTGCTTTACACAATTTTTTACAATTCTTTAAAATTCTAAAATTTTAGTTGTAATTGTTCTCATTTAGATATTTGGAGAAGAAGAAGCTAGTAGTTAAAAGCTTATGTTCTGAAGACAAAAATAATTATTTCACCTTCAACATCTCGATTTTTTTCATCAGTTAGATGGAGATGCCAACTGTGCCTCCTCTAGGATTGTTGTAAAAATTAAAAGTGGAGGCCAAAGAAATCAAAGGTGTCCACGGTTATAAAGAGATATTGGAGTACACAAAATATTTTAATAGTTAGGGTTTTGTCAAGGCAGCAAGTCAAATATCCTTTAGAACACTCTCCTTCAAAATCTCAAGAGAAATTAGAGGTACTTTCTAAAAGCTCAGATACATTGACTACAGTGATTTACTCACATACATATTTTAGCTGCTCTGAGTGCAAACGCACTCTAAAATCAGGATGATGGAGCAGCATTTTGCTCAAAAAGGTCTTTTTTCTTCTAATCAGTTAAAATCCAGTTCAAGAATCTGCCAAATCCTGAATAATTATGTGACAGATCTAATCTTCCTCCCATGTCATTATAAATCATGGAAAACAATGTTCAGTTTCAGCTCCACAGAGATTTGACTGCAAAGTCACAAGGAGCATTTCAAGGGGCACATACCACCAAACAAAATCATGGCTATAACAATACTCATACATGTCAACAAAAGAAACTAAACTGAGATGTTGGTAGAAAGATATCGTACAAATCAGGAACACACATAGGTGACTGCTTGGGAATTAGCCCACTGCGAAAGCAACTCCAGCTGAAATAAAGGTGGCCAGACTCCTTGTTGCTACAGCACTCCTGCCTTCCTTAACTGGACGAGAATAGAAACGATGATGATGATGGTGATGATGATAAGAAGTTTCAAAATTACCTCCGGTCACAAATCTCTTTCTTAACTATCTCTCTTTGAGAATGGCCGCCATATTTTTACAAGGGTGACAAGGTGACCAATTAGTCCTATGGGATAATTGGAAGACTTCCAAACTAAAAACCACTCACATATTACAGTCAGTGGCAGAGGGAAGATGTGAAAGGGAGAATCATTCCTCCACCAAGGAACATAATGCCATTAACATGTCATTTTGGAGGTAATGGAGTCTAAGAAAATCCATGCTGCCCCAGGTCAAAAGTCATGAGAAAAGCCAAAAATTATTCACCCCAGTCTTGACAATCCAAAAATACACCCAGGAAAGTTTGGAGCCAACTTCCTATAAAAGGAACAATTTAATCTGAGTGTTTAAAGAGCAAGTCCTTGCACTTAGACGTTCTAGGCCTCACCGTTTCCAGTAATTCCCACCCTACAATTTTTTCTTTAATTCTATTCATATGATAATATTCCAGTATCATAATTTTTACTCTTCATTTTCTAAATTATTGTAAGTTTTGTTAAAACAATTGTAATTTAAGTCAATAAAAATAGAATTCTTTCAAATTCTCAATAAAAAACAATATGCTGAGAAAATAATTATTCATTTATGATTCTGTCCCCTCTTCTCTCTACTATAAACTCACAACATATTTCCCTTAGGCACAAACTGGAAAATAACTACATAATTCACTCTTCCAACCCACCTTCAGTTCCACAGTTCAAAAACACAAATCTGAGATAATTCCACTAATCAAAGTTATAAAAAAACTCATCTGAGGAACAAATAGTGGGGGTCAGGGAAATTCTTCCAGGTACCTGAGGGAGTTATTTAGCCCTTTCAAAAACTCCAACTTCTAGAGAATTATTAAGGCAAAAGAAAAAAAACAATAATGCAATTCAGATATTTTTAACTATTCCTTTTTCCTCAATAGCTGTTCAAATTTTGTGTCCAGTAATCCTTTTATGAATGCTCAGCCCTCACACATCTTTTCCTTATCTATTTCACCCTCACCAAGCTTTTCCTTATCTATTTCACAAGGAACTGTTGGATAGTGATCCAAGGGTTTTATATGTTTTGTGTGTCTGTTGGGGGCAGGGTGTCGTGTCTGTATGTGTGTGTGTGTGTGTGTGTGTGTGTGTGTGTGTGTGTGTGTTTATTCTTAGCCATTTAGTAGAAACGATGAGTATAAAATTGAGTTTTTAATATAAACTATTCAGTATTTTCTATTTCTTATGTTGTTCTGTGTGCTTTGCATATAGATATTAAGTTAATCCACACAACATCATATGAGGTAGGTAATGTTATCTCCATTTTAGAAATGAGGACACTGAGGCCCAGAGGGTTAAATAAATTTCCCTAAACTATTGAGCTAATAAATGATGACATTGGAAATTAAACCCAAGGCTCCTGGCTTCTGAGTTTAGCTCCCTTGCTATTAAGTGTAAAAGCGCTTCCACTGTTTTTGGACTCCTTAAATGCACAATCGAGTGGTAGCCCAGGAGCTCTTTGCACATTACATTAATTTGTAGATTTACTACAGAAAAGGGAGTGAGCACTTGCTCTTTGGGAATGCTGAATCTGCTGGGTTCCCCTCTCATCTCACATATGCACTTTGCAGTTGTCCCATCAGCAGTCCCACCCCCGTGAGTCTGGTTCAACCAGTAAAGCACATTGAAGTCACGTGGCTCTCCATATGCTCTCTCAGGACGCTCTCTTTGAGTTCTGCTTTCACCACGTGACAAGACAAAAGAATAAGGAGGAAAATCATGTGGAGGCTCTGCTTGGCAGGCCTTGCAGAGTCCAGCCTTCCAGTCATTCCCACCCAGGGGCCAGACTTATGCGTGAAGCCTCCACTTGATTCCAAATCACCACCATTTAAATCAGCCCCAACAGAGGCCCCAGATATCACAGAGCCCAGATCAGACATCTTTATGTGCCTCAACCACAGGATCTATGAAGAAAATGCAGTGCTTGAAAAAAATATGTTTTTTACAAAGTCTGAGATGTTTTGTGTATGCAGTAATAGTGGATGAAACAGATTTGGGTGCGTAGAAATTCAGCACTGCCAAAATGAAACCCAAAACAGGCAAAATTTGTTTTTGAGACTATATGTCGCGGAAGAGTCTGAAAGGTCCTGTGGAAAATTGAGGCATTGCCCCCAGACGACACTCACATCCTCATTCCTGGAATGTTACCTTATTTGAAGTTCTTTGCAGATATGATTAAATTAAAGATTTTGTGATGGGAAGAATATCTAAGTGGTCCTTAAATTAATGCTATCATAAGTGTCTTATAAGAGAAAGGTAGAAGGAGGTTTGGCACACAGAGAGGAGAAAGCAACATGAAAACAAAGCCAGAGATCAGAGTGAGGAGGCCACAGGCCATGGAAATGGGAAAAGGCAAGGAATGGATTCTCCATTAGAGTTTTCAGAGAGGAGGCAGCCCTGCCAACATCTTGATTTTGCCCAGTAAAACTAATTTTAGACTAGTCCTTCAGAATGATGAGAGAATAAATTTCTGTTGCTTTAAACCACCTACCATGTGGTAATTTGTTAGAGGAGCCATGGAAAAGGAATAGCCCTCTAAAAGATAGTCAGTGAAGGTTTGAAAGAGATGCAGGAGTTTGTTGTTGGAAACTAAAGGAAAGGCAACTCTCAGGTAGTGGTGAAGAGCTTGGCTATAGAGTCACTGAACATCATGTGGAAAATAAGAAATATACCTGTGAACTCAGTACGCTTGGTAAAATGGTTTTAAGAGAGGAGCTGAGATACTCTTGGTTTCTTCTAGCTGGGTATGATAGAAAGTGATAGCAGAGAGATTAATGGAAAACAAACTATATTCAGTTTTCAAGAGCAAGTATAGAGGGCTTAGGAAAGCATTTCCAGACAGAAAAGGCTTCTAAAATATGAGAGAATCTTTGGCTCAAATATTAAACCCAGAGTGCTAGCAGGAAAACATTGTCTCAGAGTAAAGATGCCACCTCAGGTTGACTTCATGAAGACCTCAGAAAGTTTTATGTTCATAACTTCTAGACCCATTGAGATGGACAAAAGGCTTTTTAACGGTCTTCAGAGAAAGCCTCTGTTAAGAAAAAAAATTAAGAGTTTTTACAAATCTTAAGGATGTTATTCCACAGAAGTCACAAAAGGGGCTCAAAGTAGAAATGGGCTTATGTCTCAGAGATTTGTGAATACAAATTTTACCTAAAGTATTAGGTTCATAAGTTAACAAATAAAAGAACCCACAAATTTTTTAAAGAAGTTCTATCCACTAAGACCAAAAGGAACACAGACAGTACAAAATGAAAAAAAAAAAAAAAAAAAAAGTGTTTGAATCCCTGAACTTCTACAGACAATATATAGGATAAAAACAAAATCAAAGGAACAAACAAGAATCTGCTCACCTATAAACATGGGCTGCAGCTTATGAAATAGGCAGAATGATTTAGGGAGTGGAACAAATTGCCCAGGATGGATACAAAAGCCATTGAGAACTTTTCTCATGTTGTAGGTTGAAGTCTTAATCAAGGATCTGGTAACATGTTCTCTTGCTGGATTTCAGAAGTGCTATGGAAGAGTGGATCTATTTTTGACTAGGAGAGTCAATTATGGTTATCCTAAATCTGTTCCACCATTGTATATTTGCTGTTTTGGGGACATATAGCCTGTCTCTTTTACTCACGGATCAGATTGGGAGAAACCCTACATGAGGACTTGCATTCAGGTGTCTCATCTACATATCGCTGGGTTTAGATGACAAGATTCTGGACCTTGAGCCTGACATGGAAGCCAAAATAGAATTAGACTTTGGGGATATTGAGAAAAGAGTGACTATTTTGTCTGCTGTGAAATATGTATTGTTGTGACCAGTGGGCAAATTATCACATACTATATTTCCTAAAGATGGCCACCAAATATATCCCATCCAAAATGCTTTTCTAAAATGTGTTTTGCTATTCACCCATCAAGAAGTTTGTCTATTCCCCTCCCTGAAATCTGGTGGGGCCTTGTAGTTGTTTCAAACAGCAGAGTGCAGTGAAAGTGCTGCCATGTGTCTTTTAGACTGGGTCATAACTGCCATGTTGCTTTTATGGTCCAGGTCATCTGAGACTCTCACTTTTTGGACAGTAACTCTTGGTATGTGTAGAGAAACTGGTCACTGTGCCATGTGTATCATAACTTACATGGTGAGGCCACAGGTAGATGTTCAGTCAGTACTCCCAGCTGAGTCCAGCCTTTGGGTCAAACCAACCTAGATACCAGCCACATGAGTGAAGAAGCCTCCAGATGATTCTAGTACTCAGATATTTGAAACTCCCACCGCTGAGGCCCCAGACATTATGGGGTAGATACAAGCCGTCTCTGCTGTGCCATGAATTCTTGTCCCATACAATCAATGAATGTAACACAATCACTGCAGTTTTACAGCAATGAATAGGGTAGTTTGTTCCATAACACTAGTAACCATAACAAGAGAAAAATAAAGAGTACAAAAGTCAAGGAAGAAGTGACTGAAGAAATGTTGGAATGGTGAACAGACATCAATACTATGAATGTTTGTGTTTATGTGCCTCCATAATATTAGCAATCCACTTTTCATGGAATATAAAGCTCCTGAAAGGGATAATGAGACTAGTTAGTACTACATGTATTACACACAGCTCATAAGAAGGGCAAAATCAAATATTGTGCACAAGAGCAGCAGGGAGAAAGCCTACCCATCAACATGTTTTTTATGTGATTGTTAGACAGATGCTTGACAAAATGTAAGCCAGTAGTTTGTTTTTAAGTTGGACTGATTTGCCAAAATACCAATGATGTTTTAAGTATGGGAGTTGGAGGTGGGGAAAAAGGAAAGTGGAAAGGAATTTTAAATTATCAAAGACAGGTTCAGCCCAAACCATTTTAATGAAAACAAGACTTTATAGAAAAGTTGCCAGATATTCTAGTGGATTCAAAACGTTTTTAATTCTTAACAGTCCACAAAATGCTTTTCCTGTGATCATTGTTTCCTCCACAAATAGACATGTCCATTTTATAGCCAGTACTCTACTACAAGGCAGGTCTTTACATCTCTTGTTGAAAACATGGCTCACTATTTGGCATATAAGAAATATTAAGTTTTACACCAAACTCCGCCCTCTTTTTTAACAATGTTTAAAACAAGAAAAACTAATAGGTGACAGAATCCATTCATTATTCTGATTTGGCACAAGTCAACCTGCTGGAATAAAGAACAAGACTTTGAGGTGAGGAAGTCTCCTCCTACTAAAGAGCAATAACAAAGTGATGCAATTTTCTAAGTAGGAAATCATAGTCATAATTAAGAATTGTGTCGAGAGCAATACTGGCATGTATCACTAAGTGGAAACAATGTGAATCTGACCACTCACTCAATGTATTACTTCTCTACTGCTGCATAACAAATTTCCAGAACCCAAGCAGCTTTAAAATAACACCCATTTATGAACTTGCATTCCTATAGGTCAGAAGTGCAGAAGAGCTGACTCTTCTGCTCAAAGGCTCACAAGACTGAATTTATAGTATTGGTTGGGCTGGACTCCACCTGGAGGTTCTGGGGAAGAATCAGCTCCATGCTCAATGACACTGTTGGCAGAATTCAGTTCCTCCTAGAGGCCACTCCCAGGTCCTTGCCCCAGGGACCCAGCATCCAGCAGTGGTAAACTTTCCTCACATACATCTCTCTCATGCTTAGAATCTCTGTGACTTACTCATCTGCAACCGGTTTGAGAAATTTTTTAAAGGCTCATATGATGAGAGTAGGCACACCCTGGTAATCTCCCTATTTTAAGGTCAACTGATTAGTAATCCTAACATCTGCAAAATCCCTTTACCACATACTGTCACATCATCAAGGGACGAACACCAGGGGTAGAAGGTCATGGAAGCTATCTTAGATTTCTGCCACCATATCTAGTAAACATCAGTGGAACCATATTGTTAAAACCACAAACAAAATGTATTAATCTACCTTGATCCTCCCTATTTAGATGACCAACTTCAACTCCTAGGAACTGTGGCATATCAACGAGGTCTGAGTTTCAGAGTCAGAAAATGAACTACTTTTGTCTTTCACCAGTTCTGTGATGATGACATAGATGATGACATATTCATTGATTACACTGAACCTCGAGTTCTACATTTGTAGAGAGAGAGAGTGAGAGAATAATACACATTCCATTCTGTTTTTGTAAGAATCAAATGAATTAATAAGGGGGAAAACATGTATAATGTTCTTTTCTATGCTTTCTACATAGCGGACACTCAAAAGAAATCCCCAAGCTCTGTCTGCCTTTCTATAAAATTGCATGTGAGCTATAAAAACAGTGTTTAATTCAACCCTTATCACCTCAGGCATCAGCCTTATTTATCAGTATATTCTTATTGAGCCTCCGTTATGTGTCACCCTTTTACTTTATAGAACACTCAAATTAAGGCACAGCAAAAAGCTACCAGCAGATGAATATTGAAAATTAATTCTGGGTTTACCAATATGTATGAAACTGAACTATACCAGTTAATATCAATGTACATGTAGTAGAAGAATTTAATATGTATAAGAGAAAAAATGATAAACATTTTAATAAGCCCTGGGAATGTCCTATTAATTTTATAACAATCTTGCTTTTTTAGGAGAGTTGACTCTGCTAGTAACCATATATCTTTCTCTATTAATTTATAAAGTTACTAATACCTGTATTTGCCATGGTTCAGAAAATTTCAATGGCATAGACAAGTATACTTACTCCCATTTTACTGATGAAATTGGACAATAATTTAAGTAGATCCTCCAGGATCATTAAATACGTTAATGGAAGGATCTGGAAAATTCCAGAATAATCATTCCCTATTGCAAAACCAAACATAAGTCTTATATAAACTCATGGGCCATATTTCTTCAGTGTTATTCCCACATTTTCCAAATGTTTCTATCCTCAAATACATGGAGACAGTTTGATGAAATGAGATAAGCACAAACCAGATTCAAATAGTAAGTTAATCCAGGTCATAGTTTGGTTTGTTAAGGGCTGAGAACTGCTTGCCAATCCAAAGCGCATATCTTATGGGTTCATAAATACCATATTCCTAAGTTTATTTATTCCTGTTCTGTACAGAGCATCCTAGAAAAATCACACACTTTACAATCAGCTATTGGTAATAAGAATGGACATGGAAAGTCACAGAGACTTGAAGGAAAACAGATGTTTCTGGGTTTTGTTTTGTTTTGTTTGTTTGTTTGTTTTTCCCACCAATACCGAAAAAAAAAGAAAGAAAAAGAAAACAGAAAAACATGGCTTGAGTGTATTTTCTCCAAAACAGCAAAAATGGAAAAAGACTACATTTCTCCTGTAAATGGATTCAAAAACACCAAGTATCAAAAACTACCACCAAAATAATCACACCAGCCCAGACCAGAAAGTTGTCATCTGGTCTGAAACTGTGCCAGAAATTTGGAAGTACAGAGCTGGTTTCTGTCACTGGATTTTGGAATTTTAAAAAAAAGAAGCTGAAAGGATTTTGGAAATACATTACTGAGGAGAGCTCTAAAATTTTATCCCCCAATTAAAGAAGTTTTTAAATTCTTGGATATTTTCTAACTTTTGAAAATGTAAGTTAATTCAAATATTAGAATTATGATTTTAAGTAAATAAATGGCCAGTTTTAGACTGAAGAGTCATGCTTATTAAGATAAGTTTAAAATTAGTAGCCAAGAGGTAAAGGTAAATTGTTTTCCTATTTGGACATTTTGTCCAAGTTTCTTTGATTCTTTGCTCATTCCTTTGACGTGGCCAATGTAATTCCAGTAAAAGAGCTCAAGCTGCATAGCACTTCTTTTGGGCTGAGAGCTATATTTCAATTGCCAGATCACTAGTAATCCACAGTCCCAGTCACAAAAATATTTTGTCAATTAAAACGTTAATATGTAAGTTTTCCTAGTTCTTAAAACTAGTTAATATGACAAAGACTTTATTTAAGGAAGGCCTAGTATATAGCAATTAACTCCTTTGTAAATAAGGCTGTTTTTATAGGGTCTACAGAGAAATATGTAGGTCTTTTACTCAGGAAGACTATAGTACAGCTTGATAATATTTATTATATTATTTTTCTTCTTCATCCTCAGTAAAGTTGGCTTGACTCTCAAATTAGTTCATGTACATGATCAAATATATTTTATTCTTATAAGTAAAGAACAAATAACTGAACATTCTTTTATCCAGTCTCTTCTCCCCCGTCTTTCACTATATTTCAAGTTAATCACCAGGAGTACAGTAATCTTCCTAAAACACTACTCTGGTTACACGTAATACCTGCCTAAGCATTACAATGTTTCCTTCCAGATCATAGCAGAATCCTCCCCCTTAACTTTCAAAGCACTCCACAGAAATCCCAGTAGGATTTTTCCACAACTGTCTGGTTTTTGTAAGTCAGCACTGGACCCTCCGCTTCTGAATATCTCTTCACTTTTTCCAACACCATACTTTCTTGGTGCTATACCCCTTTGGGGAAGCCTATCCCATTCCTGCTCAACTTATTGATATCCTATCTTTACTAGTAATGCCACATTTTCTCAAAAACTATTCTTATATCAAACCAGATTATAAAAACAATATAACTTCATTATAAAAACTCAGAAAATAAAGGACATAAAAATTTTAATTCTATTATCAAGACATACGGTTAACATTTTGATGTAGTATTCTTGGCAGACTTTTTTTATTGTGTTGTGGTATACAGTTTAAAAATGGTATCATACTGTACATAATACTTCATAAGCTATATTTTCATTAGTGATGTCAATATAGACATGCATATATATATATATATATTCATACTTCATTCCTTGATTGTTTCTCTAAAGGTGTATATCACTCATCTTTGTATACCTTGCAGCACCCAGCACAGAGTTTGACACGCAATCATATAGAGCAATGTGTGTGTGTTATGTGCCATTTGATCAACTCCAACTCCTGTTGACCCATGAATGGATGATATCTATAATGTCTTGTCCTGACAGCCCAGCTTAGCTCCTGTAGACTCATGCCTATGGTTTCTTTTATGGAGTCAGTCCATCTCATGTTTGGTCTTCCTCTTTTCCTGCTGCCTTCTACTTTTCCCAACATTATTATCTTTTCAAAAGAACACTGCATCTCATGATGTGCCCGAGAGCAATGTACAATCAGTAATAGATTTTGGTTTTGCAACTTTTGTCTATTAACAATGACCATAATAAAAACAAATTCACTAATGTTGAGTAATTGTGTATGACATTTTGTTTCATATCATGAAAAACATAAGAAAATTTGTCACATACACAATGTATTTAATGACATATATTTATATTATATATAAGTAATATATGTTGTTAAAATAAATGGAATCAGAAAAGACTAAAAAAAGAAGATGGTTCTATTGAGAGATAAGGTTCTCTAAAACAAGTTAGAGTTAGGCTCTTGTTATTCCTGGATGGAGGTGCGAGTCCTGTCTTCCCCTTAGGTCTCCACTGATACCACCTTGGATGGGAGGGGTAGGAATTCCTTCTTTACTGCTTCCCATTTGTCCTCCATTGATACCACGGAATGAAGGATGTCTCATTGCCCCTGGACCTTGAGGAAAGTCCTCCACTGACATCACTTCAGCAGGGAGAGGAAGAGATGTCAATTCTGAGTGATAGGGTTGGAAGTCCTGGATCCTCAACCATCTCCACATACACTGGGGGGAGGGGAAGCTGTATTGTTATCCCCCTGGCAGAGATGACAGTCCCAGCTTCATACTTGACCTTCTCTGACACCATCCTGGCAGGTGAGTTGGGGTACCTCATTACAGTCTGACTTGAGTGGCAGTTTAGTCTACCCATTTGCCCTTTATTGGCATGAGTGGGAGTGAGGCCACAATTTTTCTGTGGTATTTGCTGTAGTAGAGTGGTTATTGTCTAAAAGTTTTCTTTCTAGGCTAACCATTTCTTGGTCCTTTGGCTAGAGAGAACAGGCTTTTGTTGGAGTTTTTTCTGTCTACACCTGTTAGTGCGCCCGGATTGCCAGCTTCTTTGTTTCTAAGTCTGGGATACATGAGGCTAAGAGAAAATCCAGATAATGCATCTCTGTGTTAAGCATTGAGCCGTGGTTTCCTAGCTAGTCTCCTCTCCACTTCTCAGAGCTTGTTTTGTATTTAATGGGTGTGATTTTTAGTTGTCCTTAGAGGGAGAAATAGGAAAAACTATGTCTATGCCTTCTTCTCAGAGCACAGTCCTATGGTGTGATTTTTAAATGGGGCTGTTTCAAAAACATAAATGGAAAGATTTGCATTATTAGTGATTTTACAACACCCTGTTAACCCCAAGTTAGAACTACTGTTGAAGAACCTTCATGAGAAATAACTATTGGAAACCTATATGCCAAAAATACTATTAACTAGCATTCTTATGATTAAAGTCATGCTAACATATGTAGCAACCCCAGATGTTAGTTTATTTCTAATTACCTCAAATTTATTTGAGGAACAAAACACTGTTGGCAGACTACTCCAAAATCGTCATTCTCTCTCATCTTTTTGATGGGAAAAGAGAAAACCAAATGATGAGAAATGCCTTTGCATCATCTGACTGAACTAAGTGACTTTTCCCACAGTTTCTTCAGTTTCTGATTATTGTTATCATCTGACTATGTCAACCTCATTATCAAGGTGGAAATCATCTAGAAGATTGCCTTGGGGGCATTAAGATGCTAAGCAGTACACTGAGACTCATAAAGAACAACTTGCATTCCAGATGAGAAAATAATTGTAATCCATGTTATTTTCACGTAAGAGGTTATCACATCAAAAAAAATATATATATAGATGTTGAAAACCAAATGAGAATTGTTCACAAGAATAAAAGTGTTCTGAATGGTGAGAAAAGCAGTTCATTGTATAGGTTCTGGTATTTCTTATAAGAAGTTTGAAAAGGCATAATCTATCTAAAGGTCACATTTGTGTTGTATTTATTTGGGGCCAAAATTCTGAATAAATAATAACTGTAGAATCAGTTCTATGGTTGTTTCTAATTATACGTAAAAATGCTCTGACGTGTTAAAGAGGAAACTAAGAACAGAAATGAGAAGGGGTAATATTAAAAGGTCTAATATTTTCTAAAGGTATGACTTAGAATGTAACTTTTGGTGAAATTGTTTATGTTTTGGGGATATAGAGCTTCAACAATGCATACGGCCATTCGCAGGCTTTTTCACTGCCTATTTGCAATCACATACCTACTGGTGAGAAAAATTCTGCTTTTATGACATTTTCATATTAATAGATTTGTGCCCCTTTTTGCAGTAGTTTGACATTTCAGGGTCCCTATAAGTGGTAACTTAAACAGAATTAGGGTTTTTTTTCATTCTAAATACAAAGAAGTAACAATTTTTTATGATTTTTTTTATTAAAATAGAACTAACATACAATATTATATCAGTTTCAGGGATACACCATAGTTGCTCAACATTTATATACCTAAAGAAGTGATCACCATAATAAGTGCAGCAACCATCTGACACTGTACCACGCTATCACAATATTACTGACTATATTCCCTATGCTGTACATTACATCCCCATGACTTATTTGTCTTATACCTGGAAATTTGAACCTCTTATCCCCTTCACCTTTTTCCCCCTTTTTTAATTTTTCAATTACAGTTAGCATTCAATATTATTTTATATTAATTTCAAATGTACAGCATAGTGGTTAGACATTTATATAATTTAAGACATTTATATAATTATATAGTAAGTGTCCTGTGGGGGCCAGTGACACAGTCTCCATGGTCATCTGAACCCAGTCCTCTAGGTGTGCCCCTTGTGTGGGTTGTATGTGCCCTCCTATTGTAGTTGAGCCTTGATTGCTGTTTGCACACAGTGGGAAGGACTGACCCTCAGGCTGATTGGTTGTGAGGACTGGCTGTGACTACAGTGGAGGAGCTGTGGTGCAGGGGCTGCCCCTACAGAGCAGAACCAACTCTAGGGGGGCTCTGGTGCCTGCCAGGTCTGCCCTTTGGGTGTGTCATTGAGGTGGTGCTCCGGCTCAATCCAAAGCTGGCCACTGGGCATGCCAGCCCCAGAACCTCCTGGGAGGGGCACCACTGCAAGCCAAGTTCAACTGTAGCTTGTGCCCTTCCTGGGGCCACCTGCAATGAGCCACAAAGCAATCTGCAGATGGCTACCACCCACGCTGCGTTTGAAGGTGCCTTGAGAGGCCAAACCAAGAACCAAAACCAGCTGTTGCTAGTTTCAGACATAGGCCTACTCAGCAAAGAGGTATGGGACATGCTGAAGCCAGATGATGCTTGTTTGGATTCTGTGAACCTTTGATAGATTTTAGGAAAGTCTGCAGCATGAGCCAGCATGGTTTTTGTCTGGAAAAACCATTGGCAGCAGCTTGGGCGTGTCCAAAAGTTGGGTGGGAGGGTCTCAAAATTACCATGGTACAGGGAGCAAATGGTGTTATTTAGACTGATGGAGACTCAGATATGGTGGCCACCTGTGCATGCACGCCAGGAAGGAGGAGGGCTCAACAAAGAAACATTGGCTTCCGCCAGCTCGTCCATCCAGGAGAACGCTGCCCCTCCAGACCGCGGCCTGGTACCAGACAACACAGTTCCTCCCTCTGTGTCCCTGGTGACTTTCAAGCTGCTGTCCCAGCGCTAGAGCTCAGAGCAAGTCAATCCATCAACTGGTAAGTCTATGCGTCGGCCATTTAAGAGGAACGCCTGTGAGTGCAGCCACCTTCTGGCTCACTCAGCCACAAACACTGCTGGTTTTCAGAACCACAAGTTATGGGGACTTCTATCCCCAGCAATGAAACTCTGGGCTAGGGAACCTGGTGTGCGAGTAGGACCTTTTGCTTCTCCAGGGGGAACCTCTGCAGCTGAGATATTCCTCTTGATTTTTAATGGTCTTGAGTGGGTGTGGGACCAGCCCATTCCGGAATCTCTGCTCCTCCTACAAGCCTCAAGCTGGCATCTTCTTCATGTCCTCAGGTGTAGGGCTTCAGTTCAGCTGGACTTCAGACGATTGTCTGCGATGGTTGTTCTGTAGTTTAGTTGTAATTTTGATGTGGTTGTGAGAGGAGGCAAGCACAGCCTTTACCTATTCCGCCATCTTGACCTGCAGTTGGTTTTTGATAATATTGACATCCTACAAACCTAAACAAATATAAAGGTCCTCAGTTTACATACTAACCCACTGAGAAGGTGTCCCCTCCTAATGACTTCATCAGCTTAATAAACAGCATTATCAAATTTAATAATACATTAAAATGATCATGTACCATGATCAAATGATTCATCCCTGGGATGCAAGAAAGTTTTAACATATGTAAATCAACAAATGTGATATATCACATCAACAGAATGAAAGATGCAAATCATATAATGATTTCACCTTTAAAATGTCTGACAGTCATCTGTATTAAAGATCGTCATTTGAGGGGTATCATGGCTCACTAATTAATTTTAATCATTAAATGTTTCATTGCAATTACCTAGCATATATTCATTTAAAAACTGTATTATAATCAATTTATCAAATTAAACTATGAATGAATGTTGTATTGAATGAATGGGTCCTTAAACTTGATGTAATATCAAGCTCTTTGGAATTATCCTAATTAATTTTTTGTCTTTACATTATTGTCATTTATCTACTTGTTTATCTACTATAAACTCATTGAAGGTAAGAATTAGATCTTATTCAGCTTTCTATATCCACTGAGTTATTTAACTATCTTCTTGAATATTATTATTATTATTAATATTTGTGAAATTTAATGCAATTGGACTAGGGCTTATTTCCATGATAAAATTAAAGTTTGACAGCAATGGGTTGAATTTCAAGATATGTTACTTTTTTACTTCCTCTGTATTTTCTAAATATTCTAGAATAGACTTTAATAATTTGTTGATAGTAGAGGAATAAAATAACATTTGGTTTGGAGTGAATAAGGAGAAAATATAGTATGAACAAAATTAGCTAAAATTTTGGGCAGGAAAGGAATAGAAAGAGTTTTTATTTTCTATCCCATTTTTTTTTGTTATCCCCTCTGCGCCCATCCCCACTCCTGCCCACACCTTCTCTTAGAGAAAAGCTTTAAAAAGCACATTGATTTGGAGCACTTATGAAAATACATATTTCATAAACACATATTAATACTTCCAATAATGTTGCCAATTTAGATAGACACACTGACCCCTCAAGATAATTTATATTTAATTTTTGGGGGGTATTACCCTGATCACTTCTTAATTATATGAGTAAATCCCTGAAATTAGGATGTTAGGAAAGTTTAGTGAGTTACTAGGACTGATGATTAGGGGTTCATTTACAAAATAAGCAATACATTAATACTGATAAACAAACATTAATTTGAACGACTGTCAAATTATAGCTCCTTATTCTAGGCCTAGAGGCAACTGAGTTATACACATCCCACACTGTGAGGAATCTTCTTTTGTATAATTGTTTCATCACTTTGGGTGGATGGCAGTACAGCTTTTGCACCTTTGCTCACTGCTTTCTCACATGCCCTCAAATCTAATCGTAATGCATAACACTGAAGGGGAGTAACCATCTTTCACAACCTCCATTATCCTTGCAAGACTTATTTGATTAGTAGTTGCTTGTCCTGTGTCAGGACTATCTGTGCTTTGTGTTGGAAGTCATAATGTCCTCATGCTCTTCAGAAGTAACTATACCTTTTGATTCTTCTACAGATGACACTGTGCAAGCCAAAGTTCTAAAAGAGAATCTGAACAGGTTTTAAGCCTTTTCAACTGTTTTCTGTGCTGACTCTATTAAGTGATTTCTTTAGCTTCAGAGAAAGTCCAATGTAGACAATCCCAGCCTTGATGTTGATATTGTAAATGACCTTCCCTGGGTTTTCTGTGTGACGGTGCGTGTAACGGAATGATGCAATGGTCATTTTGGTCATTTTAAGAGCCTGGAATATCCCTGGGGAGCTGTCAGAACAATCAGCCTCTCCTTCAGGAAATGAGAGGAAGTGCCAACCCAGTGGAAATATATTTATTACCTGTTTGAAGAATGCTAAAATAACAACACATCCTTCCTAACAAGGAACCCAGGGCTACACAAAGAAACTTGAGAATATTCTCACATCGGGCAGTGAATGCCATTTGGGCAAGTGCGAAGGAATATTTTGTTAACGGCACTCCCCAAAAAGGAAGAAGGCAACGTGCTTGTGTAAAATAAATTAAGCAACAGTGAAAAATGACCCAACTCATTGCAGGAAATCTGCTTGAAGCAGCCCATGGTGCCAACCACGACACTGACTCCTGCGTCAAAGCAAAGGCTTTGTCACAATTCCACTGTGCTGGGAAACCCTGTACTCATGGTCAAAGAGTTAAAAATAAAAGACCTGCCATGGGAGCAGCTACTCCCCAAACCAGGGGAAATGGCAAGCTTCGTTTCTCAACCCTGTGGGAAACCTAAGGATGAAAATTTTCATCATATTCTCTCTGCATTCTAGAGACTCTGTGTGCTGGCTGGGGGGCAGAAGAAGGCCTTCTCTTACCTCAACTGTGCTTTCAGAGGTAGGTCAAGTGGGAGTGCTTGGCTCTTCCTTTGATCTTGCTGAGTTACGTTTTGGGTGATAACCTCTGAATTGGACATCTCTGTCAACCCCTGAAAAAGAGACTCTTCTCTTCCAATTTACTCTGCCTATGCTTTCTTGTTATAATATGTGTTCTTTGTCCTCTTTTTAAAGTCTTCTTCCTTCCCAGTATATTTGAAGTAAAAGTATCCATGGTAAAATAGGGAGAAGACTTCTGCCTCAAGATTAACATAGAAATTTTGCCTGAGTTTCCATCCTGCCTTACCTGCCCTACAGATTTCAGATTCAAGATCGTAATTTCAACTCTTCCTTAAATTTCCAGCCTGGCCACCTGCCCTGTGGATTTCAGACAGTTCCCCCCATCATCATTAACTCCACAGCACTGGCTAAATGGTTTCACACAAGGATTTGAGTAACAGGCCTTGAGCTCTGGAGGTCCTTCCAAGCAGTCTAGGCAGGCCCTTTCAGCCCTCAGTGCTACAAAACTTCCAGTTTGCAACGTGACTCAGCGTGGCGCCCTGAGGTCTGGCTGCTGGAATGCCCTGGAAGAAGAGCGTCACTGCATGGCTGTGCAAGCTGCTCTCCAGCTGGGCAGCACCACCTCCTTTTTAGGGCCGCTTTTTGTGTCTACAGCAGGACAAGTCAGTGTGAGCAGGAAACACGCCAGTACAGGTTTGTGACGGCAGATGCTGGCCGCCGTACTCTCTCCAGAGGAGAAGCCTGCGATGGTGAACTCTGCCTGTGGGCACTCAGAAGCCTTTCCTGACTCAGGACAGAACGCAGACAGGAGGCCTTCTAAAAGCAGACCTAGGGCCGAGTCATTCATGCCAGAGTCCCAGGTGGTGGGCAAGGAAGCTGTCAGTGTGGAGAATGTGATATGGTTTGAAGAAAGAAAAGTTGTCAAATGTAGCCAAAAGAAGGACCTGTGGCCTCCACAGAGACACACTTCTGAAGCTGACTGGGTAGATTGGAGACCATCTGCAGGGTAACCTTGGGTCATATGTGCTGGAGGTGGCAGGATCTTATGAAGAAAGGAGCCTGACTCACTGAGTCACCCCCAAAGCAGAGGCATCCCCATCCGGGAACACTTGGATTGAACAGGCTGGCTCCACAGAAAATCTGAAGACCTTTCCAACTCCAACTGAATTCACCTGAGTTCTTACGATCGCTATCAAAGTCTCTCAGTTTACTACCTCTGGGGTGACCCTTCCGTCCTCTGCTCCCGCCTGTCTGAGGGACCACCACAAGAAGAGTGGGACCCTTCAGGAGAGGGAGATCCCTGGAACTTTTGTAGGTAATATCAGACTTTCCTGCTGCAGAATGGGCTTCTAAGATAGGGACGAGAGGGACGCTGGGCAGGGGTTGTAGAACATACTAAAGAGAATCAGAATGAAATGTGAAGCAATGGAAAGACTTTACCTGATGGATTCACCTGACCCAGTTCATGCTTTAAAAATGTTTTCCAGGCTACTGAGAAAAGAATTGACTAGACTGAGCAGAATGGAAGTGGGAGGACCACTCCTAAGGCAGCAGTCAGCAGGGGGTTATTGTGCCCGTGGAGAGAGTGGTGCCAGGAAAAATGTGTTTTCTGGCTCTGGTCCCCAACACACCCTAGATAACCAGGCAGACTTAGAATGAGACTTTTGCCTAGTCTTCCTAAAATGGATATTTTAGGTTTTCACCTGTTTTTAAATTTTAATTGAATATTATATTGCTAAGATTCATCCCTAGAGTCACATGCCACTCGGTGTTTGTTGTCTGTGCTGCACATTTTTTCATGTGAACCCACCATGGTTGATTTATCCACTCCCCCGTCAGAGCACATTGGATTGTTTCTAGGTTTGAGCTTTTGTGTACAGTTTTGTACATTTTTTTTCCCACTCTACAGGACACTAACAGTTTGAGATCCCTCGTTTTCTTCAGAAGGAGATGGCATGATCTGTCTTTACACAATTGCTTCCTATGCAAGCTTAAAAAGCACTCATTTCAATCTAAGTGATCAGTCTTTTCAGACCATTATCCTTTGTCACAAGTAGTCTCCGTTTGCACAATACCAAAACTACAAGTCATTTCCCCTCATTAAGACTATTGGTTAACTCAGTGGAAAAATAAATTACACAAGTTATTTTGAATTAACCAATCAAAATGAGGGCTAACTACATGCAGAAACCCCACAAATCCTCAGCAATGGAGGCTGGATTGTTTACTCTAATTTGCAGATAACAAGTTGGACTCGAAATGTACTCCTAATCTTAGCAGTCCTGCTGTAGATAGTACCAGCCTAACAGACAGCCGAAGCCTAAATCAAGGATGCACAGAAGGTGCACAGAGAAATGTACTTCATGTTCCAGAACACTGAGCAGTGCTATCGTCACTGTTGTGCTGGAAGGTTTTCTCCTCCATCATGCCTCCCCAAAATTTTAAGCAGTAAGAGAGCCCTGAATCTGTAGCAGATGTAACTGCACAATGCTGGCCAGTGCAATTACACAAGAGAATACACAGGAGAGAAATGAGGGCTTAAAAGCTTTCAAAAAGATACCACCTTCTAGTCTTAATAAACTTGACTAAACTTCCACCAGTAATGCAGAATCAAAGAATGTTTCACTAGTTAAGACATTTATGTTTTGACCTGTTCACTACAGGGTAGGGGCTTTGCAAAGGGGAGTGCTTCCAGGATAAGTATAAGATGTCAATGATTTCAGATGGCTTTATGCACCTCATGTTTGTAGAATTTCTGTCTCAGCCAAATTTGAACAACATATTCAGAGTTTCTTACTCCTACTCTTCATTTCCTATAATCTTTCTGGAAATTGGGACTTTTCTATTTTTACAGAGTATGTGGTACTCATTTAATTCATTCATTCAACAAATATGTATTGAGTGAGAATTATGTGCCAGGTAACTCTAACCAAATCTCAGAGATCTAATGCTGGAAAAAATAGTAAAGTCCTTGCCCTTATGATTTTTTTTCACTCTTGCACTTTTTATTGCTGTTGTCTGTATAACCTTGAATTGTTAGTCACCTGAATATGCCACATACCTGTTCATTTGTTCACAATATATTGGCATTTTTTCTTTACTTCCTTTTTTTATTTGTTTGTTTGTTTGTTTGTTTATTAGTTTCAGGTTCACAGGACAAAGTAATACTTAGATGTTTATCATTTATATCCCTCACACTGTGTGAACCCCCCCCATCCACTATCCCTCTGACCTCGCACTGAGCCATTACATTTCCACTGTCTCTATTCCTAATGTTGTACTCCACTCCTTGTAAGTATATACATATATATATATATATATATATATATATATATATATATATATATATATATATATATATAAAATTATAGTTGGCATTCATTATTGTTCAGCTTCAGGTGTACAGTGCAGTGATCAGGCATCTACATCATCCCTGAGGTGGTCTCCCAAATGGGACAAGTGTCCATCGGATACCCTACAAAATCTTTACAACATTATTGATTACATTCCCCAAATTAATTTTCAAAACCCCGTGGCAATCTTGTGGTTACCGACTGTTTTCTAATCCCCTCACCTTCCCCCTTATCCCCACCCCCTGCCCATCTAGCAACCCTCAGTTTTTCCTCTATGTCTCCAAAACTGTTTCTGATTAGTTCATTCACTTATTCTTTTCTTTAGATTCCACATATAAGTGAGATCATATGGTATTTGTCTTTCTCTGTCTGACTTATTTCACTTAACATAATGTTCTCTAGGTCCATCCATGTTGTTGCAAATGGTAAGATTTCTTTCTTCTTTATGGCTGCGTAATACTCCATTGTATAAATGTACCACAGTTTCTTAATCCAGTCATCTACCGATGGGCATTTTGGTTGTTTCCATGTCTTGGCTATTGTGTATAGTGCTGCAATAAACATAGGAGTGCATAAAGATTTTTGAATTAGAGTTTTGGATTTCTCCGGATAGATACCTAGGAGTGGAATTGCTGGATCATAAGGTAGTTCCATTTTCAGATTTTTGAGATACCTCCATACTGTTTTCCATAGTGGCTGCACCAATCTGCAATCCCACCAACAGTGCACAAGCATTCCCTTTTCTCCACATCTGCGCCAGCACTTGTTGTTTGTTGATTTATTGATGATAGCCATTTTGACTGGGGTGAGGTGGTATCTCATTGTGGTTTTTATTTGCATTTCTCTGATGGTTAGTGAGGTTGAGCATTTCTTCATATGTCTGTTTGCCATCTGTATGTCCTTTTTAGAAAAATGTCTCTTCATGTCCTCTGCCCATTTTTTAATTAGGTTGTTTGTTTTTTTGGAGTTGAGTTGAGTGAGTTTTTTATAAATTTGTGATATTAACCCCTTATCAGATATATAATTGGCAAATATCTTTTCCCATTCAGTAGGATCCCTTTTTGTTTTATTGATGGTTTCCTTTGCTGTGAAAAAACTTTTTAGTTTGATGTAATCCCACATATATTTTTTCTCTTATTTCCATCGCGCGAGGGGATATATCAGTAAAAATCTTACTCCGGGTAATGTCTGTGAAGTTTCTTCCTATATTTTCTTCTAGGAATTTTATGGTTTCAGATCTTACATTTAAGTCTTTAAGCCATTTTGAATTTATTTTCGTATATGGTGTAAGGAGGTGGTCCAGCTTCATTTTTTTGCATGTGTCTGTCCAGGTTTCCCAGCATCATTTATTGCATAGACAGTCTTTACCCCACCATATACTCTTGCTTCCATTGTCGTAGATTAAATGGCCATATAGGCATGGATTTATTTCTGGACTCTCTATTCTGTTCCATTGATCTATGTGTCTGTTTTTATGCCAGTACCATGCTGTTTTGATTACTGTAGCCTTGTAGTATAATTTGATGTCAGGTATTGTTATACCTCCCACTTTGTTCTTATTTCTCAAGATTGTTGAGGCTATCCAGGGTCTTTTATGGTCACATATAAATTTTAGGATTATATGTTATATTTCTGTGAAAAATGTCTTTGGTAGTTTGATAGGAATTGCGTTGAATATGTATAATGCCTTAGGCAGCATGGACATTTTAACTATATTAATTCTTCCTATCCATGAACATGGTATGTGTTTCCATCTATTTGTATCTTCTTTCATTTCTTTCTTCAGTGTCTTATAATTTTCTGAGAACAGATCTTTTACTTCTTTGGTTAAATTTATTCCCAGGTATTTTATATTATTTGGAGCAATTGTAAATGGGATTGTTTTTTTTTTTTTTAATTTCTCCTTCTGATGTTTTATTATTGGTATATACAAATGTAACTGATTTTTGAATATTAATTTTGTATCCTGCTACTTTACTAAATTCATCTATCAGCTCTAATAGTTTCTCGGTGGAGTCTTTAGGTTTCTCTATATATAGTATCATGTCATATAATGACAATTTTACTTCCTCCTTACTGATTTGGATGCCTTTTATTTCTTTTTCTTGTCTGATTGCTGTGGCTAGAACTTCCAGCACTATGTTGAATAGAAGTGGAGAAAGTGGGCAAACTTTCCTTGTTCCTGATCTTAAGAGGAATTGTTTTAGCTTTTTCCCTATTGAGTATGATGTTGGCTGTGGGTTTATCATATATGGCCTTTATTATGTTGAGGTATGATCCCTCTATTCCCACTTTCTTAAGGGTTTTTATCATAAATGGCTGCTGGATTTTATCAAATGCTTTTTCTGCATCTATCGATATGATCATGTGATTTTTTTTTCCTTTTTTTTTTTCTTTTTGTTAATGTGGTGTATCACATTAATTGATTTGTGGATGTTGAACCACCCTTGCATACCAGGGATGAATCCCACTTGATCATGGTGTATGATCTCTTTAATGTATTGCTAATATTTTCTTGAGGATTTTTGCATCTATATTCATTAGAGATATTGGCCTGTAGTTTTTCTTTTTTTGTGGTGTCTTTGTCTGATTTTGGAATCAGGTGATAGTGGCTTTGTAAAAAGTGTTTGGGAGTCTTCTCTCCTTCTGGATTTTTTGGAAGAGCTTGAGGAGAATAGGTGATAATTCTTTTTTGAACGTTTTGTAAAATTCACTTGTAAAGCCATCTGGTCCAGGGCTTTTGTTTGTTGGGAGATTGTTGATTACTGATTCAATTTCCCTGGTGGTAATCAGTCTATTCAGGTTTTCTGTTTCTTCTTGAGTTAGCCTTGGAAGGTTGTACGCCTCTAGAAAATTGTCCATTTCTTCCAGATTGTCAAATTTGTTGGCATATAGTTGCTCATAGTAATTTCTTAAAATTTTTTGTATTTCTGCGGTGTCTGTTGTCACTTCTCCTCTTTCATTTCTGATTTTATTAATTTGGGTCCTCTCTTTTTTTTTAATGAGTCTGGCTAAAGGTTTGTCAATTTTGTTTATCTTCTCTAAGAACCAACTCTTGGATTCATTGATCTTTTGTATTGTTTTTCTGGTTTCTATTTCATTTATTTCCACTCTGATCTTTATTATCTCCTTCCTTGTACTCCCTTTGGGCTTATTTTGCTGTTCTTTTTCCAGATCCCTTAAGTGTGAAGATAAACTGTTGATTAGTGATGTTTCTTGTTTCTTTATGTAGGCGTGCAATGCTATGAATTTCCCTCTTAGAACTGCTTTCGCGGCATCCCATAGATTTTGGGTCTTGTGTTTTCATTTTCGTTTGTCTCGAGATATATTTTGATTTCTTCCTTGATCTCCTGCTTGACCCATTCATTATTTAGTAACATGTTATTCAACCTCCATGAATTGGTGTGTCTTCCAGTTTATATCCTGTAGTTCATTTCTAATTTAATAGCACTGGGGTCAGAGAATACATTTGGTATAATTTCAATTTTCTTAAATTATCAAGACTTGTTTTGTGGCCTAACATATGGTCTATCTTGAAAAATGTTCCATGTGCGCTTGAGAAGAACGTGTATTCTGCAGCTTAGGGTTGAAATACTCTGAAAATATCGATTAAACCCAAGTGTTCCAATGTGTCATTTAAGGCCGTTGTTTCCATATTGATTTTCTGTCTGGAAGACCTGTCCCTTGTTGTCAGAGGTGTGTTGAAGTCCCCTACTATGATAGTGTTACTGTTGATCTCTGTCTTTATGTCAGTCAATATCTGTTTTATATATTTAGGTGCTCCTATGTTGGGTGCATAGATGTTTACTAGGGTTATGTCCTCTTGTCGGATCGATCCCTTTATTATTATATAGTGCCCATCTTTGTCTTTTAATATGTTCTTCATTTTAAAGTCTATTTTGTCAGATATAAGTATTGCAACTCCAGCTTTTTCTCATTTCCATTTGCATGAAATATCTTACTCCAACCCTTCACTTTCAGCCTGTGTGTGTCTTTTGATCTGAGGTGAGTCTCTTGTATACAGCATATACAAGGGTCTTGCTTTCTTATCCACTCAGCCACCCTATGTCTCTTGATTGGAGCATTTAATCCATTTACATTTAAAGTGATTATTGATAGGTACATAGTTATTGCCATTTTTAAATTTGTAGTTAGATTGTTTTCATCTTTCTTCTATTTACAGAAGTCCTTTTAGTATTTCTTGCAATGCTGGCTTGGTGGTAATAAATTCCTTTAGCTTATTCTTTTCTGGGAAGCTCTTTATCTCTCCATCAACTTTAAATGATAGCCTTGCTGGATAAAGCAATCTAGGTTGTAGGCCTTTGTTTTCCATCACTTTGAGTATCTCCTGCCACTCCCTCCTGGCCTTCAATGTTTCTGCAGAAAAGTCATTTGATAGTCTTATGGGAGTTCCCTTATATGTAACCCTCTGTCTTTCTCTTGCTGCTTTTAGGATTCTCTCTTTGTCTTTAACCTTTGCCATTTTAACTATAATGTGTCTTGGTGTGGGCCTGTTTGGGTTTATCCTGGTTGGAACTCTCTGCACTTCCTGGGCTTGTATGTTGGTTTCCTTCATCAGGTTAGGGAAGTTTTCAGACATTATTACTTCAAATATGTTCTCAATCCCTTGCTTCCTCTCTTCACCTTCTGGTATTCCTATGATGTGCACGTTGTTGCTCTTGATGTTATCCCAGAGGTCTATTAAACCATCTTCATTGTTTTTTATTCTTTTTTCTTTCTGTTGTTCTGTTTGGGTGATCTCTGCTAACTTCTCTTCTAAGTCGCTGATTCGATCCTCTGCTTCATCTAACCTGCTGTTAATTCCTTCAAGTGAGTTCTTTATTTCAGTAATTGTGTTCTTTAGTTCTAACTGGTTGTTCATTATGATTTCTACATCCTTCTTTATGTAGTCTCTAAGCTCCTTAAACATTCTTATCATCAGTGTTCTGAACTCTGTCTCTGATAGGTTGGTTACCTCTGTTTCATTTGGTTCCATTTCTGGAGGTTTCTTCTGTTCTTTTATTTGGGACATGTTTCTTTGTTTCCCCATTCTGGCTGACTCTCTGTGTTTCCTTCGATGTATTAGGTAGATCCCCTAGAGTTCTTAGTTCTTGCTGGGTTATCTTATGTAGTATGTGTCCTTTATATTTGACTTGCACTACTTCATTCTTCTCCTCTGTGTGTGCTCCAAAGGTGACTCTTGTGTTGTGTATATTGTCCTGTTAAAGAAGATCTTTAATTGCTTTTCACTTGTGAGTAGGTGGAGTTAACTCCTAGGCTGACTAGTTGTTGGACTTGGCTCTGCCCACTGCAGGGTGTTCTGCTGCATGAGCGTTGACCAACTAAATGTGGTTTGGCCTCTATGGGCTCTTGTGCCTGTAGAGAATTCCCTCTGGGTGTGTCACTTGTAGGTCAAACCTGGTAGTGCTCTGGTTTGGTCTGGAGTTGGCCTCTGGGTATGTTGAATCTTGTGCCTCTTAAGCTGGGCCCTGGTAGGGCAATTTCAGAACAAAGCAAATCACCAAGCACAACAACAACAACAACAGAGAAAAAAATCAAATACCTTCACATGTAAAAACAACAGACAACCCCCACTCAACACAGGCAAAGATATCAAAGATATAAAGACAAAACAAAACATAACAAAACAAAAAGCAGTGCCAGTCTTGGCTTAAGCCCACCAAGTAATCTCCAGGTTGTCCTCTGCTGTACCAAAGAGTCCTCTGCGTATTGTGCAGGCAGAGCTGGTCACCTGGTGCCCAGAGTGATATTGGAATGGTAGATTTGGATGCGTGGGGCTGAGGGGTCTGGATGGTAGTTTCTACAAAGTTAGTGCAGTTTCTGCTCTTGCCTGCACATATGCGCACTGAGAGCAGCACCACCAGCCCTGTGTCCAGTTCTCCTGAGTCTTAGGGCACTTCCGTGTGTGTGTGTGTGTGTGTGTGTGTGTGTGTGTGTGTGTGTGGCGGGCAGGAGATTTCTGAGCTGCTGAAAGCCCAGACCTGCATATGCCGCTTACTGCTGATCCCTGGGAGTGCCTCCGCAGTTGTAATTGCCCTGCCCTAGGCAGGCCAGAAAGGGTGGGGGCTGGGGATGGAGCGGTCTTCTCTCCCCCAGCCCAGCCATGTCACACTCTTCCCGCAGGCCAGAAAAGGTGGTGGCTGGGAGTGGAGGAGTCTCTTCTCTTCTAGCCCAGCAAAAATCACACTCTTCCCAGCCTCTTCCCTGGGTCAGAGCTGCACACCAGTCTTCCCAGAGCCTGAGCACTAAGGCTCCTCTGTAATCTGACACTACTCCTAAGTTCAGGGGCCAGTTTAAGTCTCTGGAAGGGCGGGGGTTGGATTGGAAGAGCCGGGGGAGGAGCCCAGGTATGGAGTTTGTGTCCTTTGTCCGGCCTATGGCCCAACTGGAGGTCTCACTGAGGTTATTGCCTCAAATGTGGGATATGCTGCCCCCTCGGCGGGAGAGATCAGCTGTGGGATGCAGGGAAGGAGCCCACCTCCTGGCTTTTGTGTTCTCTGTTCTGTCCTGGGATCCCCTGCATCTCTGCAGCTGCAGATGCCGGCTGCCTTTCCACCACCGCAGATGTGGGCCGCGTCCCCACAGCCACAGATGCCAGCCGCGTCTCCACTTTGCTCCCTTCCTTCTTCCCCTGCTCGCCCAATTTGCCCACCTTCAAGTAATCCTTGCACGAGTCTCTTAGCTGTTCTCCGTGATGAGCAGAGAGTCCTTTGATGGGTTATAGATGTTCCGTTTGTGATAAGATCTGGAGGAGAACTCAAAAAGTGCACCCCGCTGCCGCCATTCCTATGACGTCACTCGACCTTATGAATTTTAATTAATCACACTACGATGTGTCATAAAGATTACAGCAAAGAGAAGGTGAAGGTCCCTTATCTATTCTGGGCAGTGTGTGAGAGAGAAAATGCATTTCCTATTGCTGTTTCTCCCTCTGTCTGTCCTGCCACCACTCTCATCCAGGACACAATATCCTCACGTTAATCAGTGCCACAGAGTGGTCTTCCACTTCCATCTTGCCCAATCTAATCAATTCTTTTCTCAGTAGCCCAGAAAATGTTTTAAAAACATGAACTGGGTCATCCGTCAGGTAAAGTTGTTCCATAGCTTCACACTTATTTCTCAATAATTCTCTTTACTATGATACACAAACCCCCTGCCCAGCCTCTCCACTCTCTATCTTTCTGACTTTACCTTCTGCAGTTTCCGTTGAATCCAGGGCTCTTATCAATTTTCTCAGCATGTCAGAATCCCCACTCTGGATTTTCCTGCAGCCTCTCTGCCTGGAATTCTCCTCCTCTTGTTTATATGATTGAAACCTTCTCATCATTCAAACCTCAGCTTAAGTCACATCCTTTCACAGTCTCATGTCTTTCATAGAAACTATAAAAAGTAATTCTATATTTTTAGTAATTTTGTTGGGGTGACACTGGTTAATAAAATTATATAGGTTTCAAGTGTACAATTCTATATCATTGCATTGTGTTTTTACCACCCAGAGTCAAATCTCCTTCATCACCATATATTTGATCTCCTTTGCCCTCTTATACAATCTCTCTCCCTTACCCTCCAGTAAGCACTAAACTGTTGTCTGTGTTTATGAGTTTTTCTTTGTTTGTCCTGTTTGTTTGTTGCTTTCAGTTTTATATCCCTCATATGAGTGAAATCATATGGTTCTCGACTTTTTCTGTCTGACTTATTTTGCTTAGCGTGATAATCTCAAGATCCATCCATGTTGTCACAAAACGCAGTATTTCATCTTCTCTTATGGCTAAATAATATGCATATATTTATATATGTGATCTTTATCTGCTTATCTATCCAAGGGATCTTTGGTTATTTCCATGTACTAGCCACTGACAATAATGCTGCAATGAATATACAGGTACATGTATCTTTATGGATAAATGTTTTCAGAATTTTTGGGCAGATACCTAGAGGAGGGATTGATGGGTTATATGGTGATTCTATTATTAACTGTCTGAGGAAACTCCATACTGTTTTCCATAGTGGCTATACCAATTTACATTCCCACCAGCAGGGTATGAGGGTTTCATTTTCTCCGCAGCCTCTCCAACACTTGGTATTACTTCTCTTGTTGGTAACAGCCATTCTAACAGGTGTGATGTAGTATCTCATTGTGGTTTTGATTTGCATTTCCCTAATAGCTAGTGAAGTACAGCATCTTTTCATATACCTGTTGGCCATTTGTATGTCTTCTTAGGAGAAGTGTCTGTTCAGGTCCTCTGCCCATTTTTTTAATTGGAGTTTTTGTTTTTTTGTTGTTGAGTTGTATGAATACTTTGTATGAATACATTATATGTTTTGGATACTAGCTCCTTATTGAAAATGTTGTTTGCAAATATCTTCTCTCACTTAGTTGGTTGCCTTTTTATTTTGTTGCTGATTTTTTTTTTCTGTGCAGAAGTTTTTAGTTTGATACAGTCCCATTCACTTATTTTGCCTTGACTTCCCTTGCCTTTGAGGTTAAATTCATAAAATCCTCTCTGAACTCAAGGTCCATAAGTTTAGTACCTATGTTTTCTTCTATGCAATTTATTGTTTCAGGTCTTATATTTAGGTCTTTGATACATTTTGAGTTAATTTTGGTGTATGATGACAGATAGCAGTCTAGTTTCACTCTTTTGCATGTGGCTTTTCAATTTTCCCAGCACCATATATTGAAAAGGCCTTCTCTTCTCCATTGTATGTTTTTGGCTCCTTTATTGAACATCATCTGCCCCTATTTATGTGGGCTTATTTCTGGGTTTTCAATTCAGTTTCATTGGTCTGTGTGTCTGTCTTGATGCCAATACCATGCTGTTTTGATTATTGTCACTCTGTAGTATAAATTGCAGTCAGGGAGTGTGATACATCCAGCCTTGTTCATTTTTCTCAGGATTGTTTTTCCTATCCATAGTCTTTCATAATTCCATATATGTCTGATGATTTTTGGCTCTATTTCCTTAAAAAATGCCATTGGGATTTTGATGGGGATTGAATTAAATCTGTACATTGCTTTGGATAATATGGCCATTTTAACTTTGTTGATTCTTCCTATCCATGAACACAGAATATCTTTCTATTTCTTTGTGTCTTTTTCAATTTCTTTTAATAATGTCTTACAGTTTTCAGTGTATAGGTCCTTCACATCCTTTGTTAAGTTTATTCCTAGGTATTTTATTCTTAGTATAGTATATAGGAACACAATGGATTTTTTCACATGATTTTTTTATACTGCAACTTTATTGTATTTGTTTCTAATAGGTTTTTTGTGGAGTCTTTAGGGTTTTCTATATAAAGAATCATGTCATCTTCAAAAAGTGACAATTTGAGTTCTTCATTCCTAATTTTGATGACTTTTATTTCTTTCTCTTGCCTAATTGCTCTGGCTAGGACTTCCAATATTATTTTGAATAACAGTGGTGAGAAAGGGCATGCTTTTCTTGTTTCTGATCTTAGAGGAAAAACTTGCAGTTTTTCACCATTATGTTCTGACATTAGCTGAGGGTTTGTTGTATAAGGCCTATATTATGTTGAGGTACTTTATTTTTATACCCATTTTATTAAGTGCTTTAATCATAAATGGATGTTGCATCTTCTCAAATGTTTTTCTGCATCTATTGATATGATCATATGATTTTATCCTTGATTTTATGTATGTGGTGTTACACATTGATCAATTTGTGTGTCAAACCATCCTTGTGCCCCTAGAATGAATTGTAATGTATAACCTTTTTGTGATGTATAATCCTTTTAATGTATTGATAGTGATATAGTGTTTTAAATGTATTGTTATATCCTATTTGCTAGTATTTTATTTAGGATTTTTGCATCTGAATTCATCACAGATATTGGTCTGTAATTTTCTTTTTTTGTGTTATCCTTACAAGATTTTGGTATCAGGGTAATGTTGGCCTCATAAAATGAGTTAGGAAGTATTGCTACATTTCAATTATTTGGAAGAGTTTGAGAAGGACAGATATTAAATCATCTTTGAATGTTTGGTAGAGTTCACTAGTGAAGCCATCTGGTCCTGGACTTTTGCTTTTGGGGAAGTTTTGGATGACTGATTCAATTTCATTACTGTTGATTGGTCTATTTAGATTATCCAGTCTTTGTGATACAGTCTAGGAAGTTTATGTATTTCTAAGAACATGTCCATTTTTTTGGATATTGAATTTCGTGGCATATAGTCTTTCATAGTATTATTGTATGACCCTTTGTATTTCTATGGTATCCATCGTAACTCCTTCTCTTTCATTTCTGATTTTGTTTATTTGTGTCTTTTCTCTGTTTTCCTTTAGTGAGTCTAGCCACGGGTTTGTCAATTTTATTATCTTTTCAAAGAACTAGCTCTTTATTGCATTAATCTTTTCTATTGTCTTTTTGTTCTCTATTTCATTTAATTCTGTTCTAATTTTTATTATTTTCCTTCCTCCTGCTAACTTTGGGCTTCATTTGCTCTATTTTTCTAGTTGAAGATTGGATGTTAGGTTGTTTACTTGGTATTTTTCTTGTTTCTTGAGCTAGACCTGCCATGATATAAATTTTCCTCTTATTACTGTACCAAAAGTTTTGATATATTGTATTTTTTTATTTCTATCTTTTGATTTTTCCTTTTATTTCTTCTTTGACCCAGTTGTTCTTTACTAGCATGCTGTTTAATCTCTATATATTTGTGTGTTTTTCCACTTTCTTTTTGCATTTGATATCTAATTTCAAAGCACTGTGGTTGAAAAATATGCTTGGTATGATTTCAGTCTTCTTAAATTTGTTGAGGCTAGTTTTGGTCCCATATGGTTATTCTTTGAGAATGTTCCATGTGCACAAGAGAAGAAAGTATAATCTGGTGCTCTGGAATGACATGTTATATAAATGTCAATTTTGTCCATTTGGTCTAATGTGGGTCTAAAGACCCACATTTTCTTATTTGTTTTCTGTTTGGATGATCTACTCACAGCTATCAATGGGGTATTCAGGTCGCATACTATAATTGCTTTGTCAGTTTCTCCCTTTAGTTTAGTTCTGTTAGCAGTTGCTTTGTATATTTTGGTGCTCCCCAATTGGGAGCATATGTAGTGATAAATATTATGTGTTCTTGATGTATTGTCCCTTGTATCATTATGAAATGTCTATCTTTGTCTCTTGTTACCTTTTTTTCTTGAAATATATTTCATCATATACCGGGGGTGCCAAAAATATGTATACAAGTGGACAGTTTGGTTAACATTGCTCAAGCAGTAGTTCTCCATAATCAAAAGTGTCTAGACACTGATGGTAACCACTTTGAGCACCTCTTGTAATTGCAGAAGTCAAATGTGATTTGTATTCATGTTTTGTTATCAGTATATATTGATTATTACAATTTTAATACAGTTTCCCTTTCTTAAAATGTGCATACATTTTTTGGGGGGCATCCTCTGTATAATTATGGCTACGCCCACTTTGCCCTGCATACCATTTGCTTAGAATATCATTTTCTACTCTTTCACTTTGAGTCTATATTTGTCCTTGTAGCTGCGGTATGTCCCTTGGAGGCAGCATATGGTTGGGTTTTGTTTTTTTATCCAATCTGCTACTCTGTGCCTTTCTAATGATGAGTTCAGTCCATTTACATTCAAGGTGGTTATTGATATATGAGGATTTCTTATAGCCATTTTATCTTTTGTTTTATAGTAGCTCAGTGTCTTGATTGTTTCTTTGCCATTCTGTTTCTGTCTGTTATTTCTGTTTGGTGGTATTCTATGATATTTTCCTGTTTCCTCTTTTTTTTTATGTTATGTGTCTCAGTTCTGGATTTTTTTTTATGTATGTGGTTGCCATTAAGTTTATGTAAAAGAAACTTTCATATGTACAGTAGTCTTCTTTCTTTGACATACATCTTTTCTTCATTCCCCTTTGCAAATTTAGACCTGTACCCCTCCCTTTTTATGTTTTTGTTGTCACAAATCATCCAAATATATGCTCAGTTAATTTCCCAGTTGCAGCAGTTATTGCCTTCTTCTTCTCTTTTTCTTTTTATGTTTTTACCTCCTTTAACCTTTATGCTATATTTAAGTCCATAGTTCCCTATTCTTAATAAGGAATGCAATTTCCTGCTTCTGTCTGTCTGTTAGTGACCACATTCATCATTTTGTGTCCTTTTGTCTTTTAGTTTCAGGTAAAATAACCCCCTTCAGTATTTCCTATAATACGGGTCTTGTGGTGGAAAATTCTCCCAGCTTCTGTATATCTGGAAAAGTCTTTATTACTACTTCATATCTAAAGGATAACTTTGCTGGATATATTATTCTTGGCTGGTGATATCTCTCTTTCAATAGTTTGAGTATTTGATTCCACTCCCTTCTAGCTTGTAGAATTTCCGCTGAAAAAATCTGATGATAATCTGATGGGCTTCCCATTATAGGTTATCATCTTCTTTTCCCTGGCTGTCTGAGACTCCTTTCTTTGTCATTAATTTTTGACAGTTTTAATATACTACGACCTGGAGAAGGCCTTTTTGGATTGCGATAATTAGGTCTTCTGTTTGCTTCTTGGATTTGAGGATCCAGTTCTTTCTGTGGGTTTGGGAAATTCTTGTTGACTCTTTATTTGAATAAGCTCTTTGTTCCCTTCTCCCTCTCTTCTCCTTCTGATATACCCATTATTCTTATATTGCTCTTTCTCATTGAGTCAGATAATTCTTGTAGAATTCTTTCATTTCTTTTTACTCTCAAGTGTCTCTCTCTTTTCCAATCTGCGTAATTTCCAGAGTTCTATCTTCAATATCATGCATTCTTTACGCTATCTAGTCAGCTCTACTTCCTAAGTTCACTGTTTCATTCTTCATTTCTTTTATTGAGTTCCTCAGCTCCAGAATGCCTATTTTTATTTATTTTTTTAAAGTTTCAATCTCTTTGATAAAATGTTCTTTTTGTTTGTTGATTTTATTTCTGTGTTCATTAAACTACCTACCGAGCTTTCCTCTACCTCTTGAGTTTATTCAGAACTGTGATCTTGAATTCTCTATATTTATGTTCTGGAGATTGACATTTATTATCTGTCATTTACGTTTATTTTCTGGAGATTTTTCATTTTCTTTCTGAGCTGTCTCGTTACCTTTGTTGTTGATGGTATTGATGGATTATTTTTCTGCCTAAGCATTTATGGGAGCAAACTCTGTAGCAGGTTGATAAGAGGAAGTCTTTTTTCGTTTTCCAGTAGGTGGCACTGGAACATTTTATTTTCTCTTGCAATGCTTCAGCTGGCTTTTCGGATCTCTGCTGGGTAGTGAGAGATGCTGTGTATTCCTCTATGATCAGGTCGGCTCTATGTCAGGGCACCACCCCCGTGTGAGATTGTGGTGGGAAATGAGGTTCTGAGCCCCTGAAAGTCCAGTGCTGCCCTTTGCAGCCAGATGCAGTGCTGCACTGCCTGAGTGTCCCAGGTGCCACTGTTAGGATCAGCTGGAAGAGTGGGGGTGGAGTGGAAGAGGACACTGTTGTATTTGTGGCTTTATTCTCCTCCCACTAATGACAACTGCTAGACTCCAGTTACTTTATTTCTCCATTTCCACCCGTCACTGGGATTAACCTCAGTGCGCCTCTGCTGCTCAGGAACTGTCTCTCCAGTTCTTAGGGCTGTAGATATTATGCTTTATAAACCAACACTCACTGCTACAGTTTCTTTTGGACCCATTGCTGGCTCTGAGAGGGTGTGGGGAGGCAGCTAGATTCCGTGGCTTTGTTTTCTGCCTGGCAATGGAGGCTGGTAGAATACAGCTGTCACACTTCTGTATTTGGTCTCTGCCCTGATTGCTGGGTTTAACCGTATTATATGCTGATCATTCAGACAGGAATGTTTGGGACCACAGACAGTGCACCTGCAGCCTGAATCCTCCCCTTTCCTGAGAATTGCAATGAGCTCTGGGCTGCCTCCGTGGTACCCATTTCTGCTTTGTTCCCTTCCCTCCTCCCCTGTTCACCTCTATTTGCTCACCTTCAAGTGTTTTGTTTCGCTTAACAGATCTCTCAGATGTGTTTGTGTGTTGCACAGGGAAACCTTTATTGAATTACAGCTGTTCAACTTGTTGTAACTTTAAGGGGAGAGAGCAAGAGAACCCCTCACACTGTCATGCATCTGACATCACTTATAATTATCTTTTGTTTATTTACTTCTACATTGTTTTTCTCCACTGCCAGACCATAATCTCTACAAGAGAAATAACTGTTTTTCCTATTATAGACTATAGACTAACATAGTGTCAGATAGGTAATAGACACTATATGCATTTTTCCCAAATAAATGAATGGATGGTGTTAGATATACATTTCTTTTGTCAGATAAAATCTTTGTTGGAAAGATTAATTCCACAGGGGAAAACAATTAAATTGGAAACATTTTAAATTATATTAAATGAAACTCTGCTCACTTCTGTATTTGTCACAGTTCTCCAGAGAACTAGGTCCACCCATACATATCTTTAAGGTCATTTGAACAGGAATAACGTCCTCTGGTACACATTGTTTCAAGTACTATGAGGTCATGTGCTTGATGGAGATTGAGCAAGTCAACCTCTGAGTAGCAAAATGCAGCAGATGCCAATATTCCCTTCAGCCAAGCCCCATGCATTGAGTGGGACACCTTCAAACACTGTCCCTACCCACCTGTGTCTACTGTTTTTATTTTGTACAATTTCACCCAGAGTTAACTCATATTCTGTCGGTTGCTTTAAAAATCATTCTAAATATTTCAACCCAGGGTTCAAATGTTCATAGAAGTACATTCATTTCATTTTTAAAATATAGTTTCTAGGGATAATTGCTTATGTTAAAAAATATTTCTCCCAGATAGTTATATACAATTATGATGATGGACTTGTGTTTGGACATCGTCTGTGCACAATAATATCAAATACATTTTTAAAAGACATATTAGTTAAATGGGTAGCTGTAAATTGTGTTTCTCAGCAGATATTTCTGAGTAGCCTAGTTTCCTATCTGTCCAGCACAGTTGCCTAGAAGCTGTGTACATGCATAGAAGTGATACAAGAAAAAATAACTATTTTTTTCCCTTAAACATATCTCCCCTGTTTTAAATATATATATAAACAGTCTACTAGGACAAAACAAAATATTTTCCCCAAATTTTCTTCTTTCTTAACTAGAATAAAGGCTGGGGAAGCTATGACAAGGGAGAGCAATGCTGATTTTCTAAATGTGAGTTTTCACTTAAAAACCTCTGTTAAGTTGAGGTTTGCTTGACCAGTGTTTGAGGCTATAATGCTGGAGAAGCTCCAATTCTCTGTCTGTTGAACTAAAACCTTGTTCAACCAACTCAGAAATAACTAGCTCCCACCCTAGGATGAACTATGGAGTCTGACAGTGACATAATGAAGATGCACAAAGGAAATATCCTTGAGGGACAGGTCTTGACTACTGGCACAGCCCACAGCCTATTAACTGAAAAAAGAAAAGGTCAAGCAGTATTATGTACTTACACAATTCACTCTTATGTTTATCTAGGGTGCTAATAAGAGTTCAAGGAAAGTAATTCATTCTGGGGTGAATCTCAACAATCCTCTACAATCCTCTAATCTCTCAAAGCCTTTCTACAGAGATTTGTATTTCATTTTCAGGCCCTTCATCTTTTTTTAGTGGCTTTACAAAATATATAAACACAGCATGCCAAGGAACATAATTCAGTGACTAACTCAACAAGGCCATGGAATGTTGCGCAAATCTTTCTCTCCCTTAAGAAACTGATGGAGTTGTACCTGTCAAGAACAACATGTTGCTATGCTTGGCATTTCCCCAACTTGTGCTAGGAGGACCTTGAATGAGACTTTGTTATCTTAGGTTGAAATACTTCAACTCTGCCATTAAGTGGGACAGACCAGCCCAAGGAGTAGACAGAGGAGTGTGTATATGTTTTGGAAGAGAAAGATGGAGTCTTATCTTCTGCAACGTGTTACTGGCTAAGATTTTTTAACTTAAATGTACAAGTTCAAGTTCACACCAGACTTTACTTCTTTAAATTATGACTTGTTCATGTGTAAAAAAAGCAAATAGCTTATAGAAATAAAATTGCTTTTTTTCTATCTTAAGGATCTTGTAGTTGAAAATATCATGTTTCCAAATTCTTCCATTACATGTATTATTAAACTATTCCCACACTCCTTCCCAGGTCATTAGAAGAGGTATGTTATAGCAATAAAAGTCAATCCCCTCATTACACGATAAAGGCATTTTTTCAGTCTTTATCCAAGTAATTCTGTATACAAGAATTGTATTTATATAAAAAATGCTTACCTCAAATAATTGCTGAAAGAATTGCCTTCCTCCTTTGGTTCACAATAATCACCTGTTCTTGGAGAGTCACTTCAAAGTTTTTTCATAGTAAGCACTGATCCTGACTGTAGCTCAAAATCCAACATACTGTAACTGACAGAATCTCAGTTAAGACCATTCTGGAGCTAAGGTACAGGAAACTGAAAATTAGCAAAGTAAAATTCATTTGAAATTCTGTAAGCCAATTGACATTTGGTAGCCTAACAGGCCCAGCAAATATTAAAATATACTAATATGAATGAAGCATTAAAATAGATAACTCTGCGAAGTTCTGGAGGAAGTTTAGTACAAGACGAATTAAAATCAAGTATAATCAATGGCTAAGTTTAGCACATCAGGACAACTCCTTGAAAGAAAAGTTTCAAATTTAAGGTTCATTTTACTTTCAAATTTATCTTAAACTTCATTTTTCAAGTGACAAACTATCTGCATGCTTTGCAGCAAATTGAACTTTGATACCAATTAGAGGTAGATTAAGTGGATTTCTGTCTCCATCTGTTTCCCTTCCTGACATAGATTTGGATTCTGCACAGCACCTATATTTGAGATTTGATTTTTGCCAAGTAATGTATGGCCTTTCTGCATATGCTATAGCATGTCTGAATTTCATAATTTGGCAGTAAAATATATGGGTGTGTGTGTATATGTATACACACACACTGTTCTCTTAAAATATGTACTTAAAAATTCATGCTTTTTTGTTATCTTAAAATGTTGAGGTCTCATGAAATCAATGTGCTCATTTAGAAAGCATCATTCACATTTCACATTCCATTTTCACTCCAACTTAGTTTCTAACCTTGGACCCTAGCTTGGAAAAAAGTCTGGTCCCACTCTTTTGGATTGAGTGTTGCTCAGAAGGAGCTTTCCTCATCATGTTCCTTCATGTCTCATAGAAAACCAAGAACAAAGAAAGGCACTGGGTTCCTAACAATCTTCAAAATAACCATGCAATGGCCAGACAGAGGAAGGTAACCCCCTTTTGATAGGTAACAGCTTCCTCAAGTTGCTTTGTCACTCAAGTTCAGCAGAGTCGAGATGATGCTTTTTCCTGTGTCCTCATTCTCAGCACCTGCACAAACAGAGCAACAGAGGAGGATAAAGGATTGGGTGCTGTCCTGGGTGAGGAGAAGTTTGAGGCTACTGTCGGCACAAAGCATGTGACAAGTAGGCGTTCTGAAGAGGAGGTCATCAAACCCCAAACCCCTAAAGATGACAGGAACTAAGGCAATGATTACGTTGGGGTCCCTAAGAGCAACAGGGAACAGGTATACAAATACATATTTGAATTCGAGTAGAGCTGACTTTTCATTCAGAATTCAGTACTTAACCATCCCCAACTTTTCATATTCTCATATCATGTTTCTGTCTAGCTCTTTCTTCCTCTTTTCATTAAAGTTCTGTAGATACCAAATTAGTTGAGTTGCCAAAACGAGATTTAATCATGCTCTGAATAAACTGTTCTTCTCTGGAACCAATTAAAGAACTGGAATGTGTATTGAGCTGATGCTCACTTAGCATATTGTGAGCTGATTTATTCATTCCTCATAACAGCCCAGTGACACAGGTTCCATTACCTTATTTTTCTAATAGTAGAATAGAGAATAAGAAAGATTAAGTAACTGGCCCACAGACACACAGCCACTAATTTCCAAAACAGTGTGGCTCCAAATCTCATTCTTTTTCTCTTCTTTTCATTGTGGAATATTCAGACAGAATGTAGATCAACTCAATCTCATCTGAATTTCTGTTTGCTGTTAAAAGTGTCACACTGGTAGTCCTCAAATCTTCTCAGATCACAGAATGACTGTGTGTCAACCATGCAGTATTTACAAATATCGGCAGTAGCTGCAAATAACTAAAACTAGGGAAATATCATTTCAAAATATCAATTTCTGGCTTCTCTTGAAAAACTCCTTAACTCTTTTATAGACTATAAATTAGCCCATATTGGAAGTCCACATGGCTGAGGTTAAACTCCATCTAATACTAGGTTGTGAATATGGAACTAAACTATTTAGAAATATGTAGCTGAAAAGAAGAAAAACACAATATACTAACTAAACAAATGCTCATGATTTTCCTTGCCCATTGCCACTTTTTCATCATTCTTGAAAGAAAGTGGCTGATATATACAGAAGGAGAGCAGCTTTGATCCTTACAGGGGAGCAGAACTCTGAAGTGGCTCAGGATCTACTTAATCTTCACTTGACAGATACTATCTGAAGTGTTAGGTCTTGCTAAGCAGTTGTTGCTGAAGTGTGCTCTTTAGAGGCTCTGTGTAACAGCATTCATTACTTCTTCTGCCCTGCCAAGAAAATCCACCTGAGAGTCTCAAAGGTCTTTTCTTTCCAAGATCTACCGGCCAAGATCTATGCTTCTTACTGAGACAAAATACCCATCAAGTACTTCTGCGCTCAGCAGGAGCTTTAAAGTATAATTCTCTGGTTCTAAAAATGTCCAAATGCTAGAATTATCTGATGATTAAGAAGCTTGTCTCTGTGTCAAAGGGAGGTTCATTTCCCATAAGTAAACTCTTGGTGGGCAGGAGGGTATCATTTATAATCCCATATTTAAACACACAAAATTGAATAGATGTTGTGGGAGTTTCTGTTTAACTAAAAATAAAGATGTTTCCTTTAATCTGATAAGTGTTAGGAGTTTTCTATAAACCCATGCCTCTGGTTGCACCCTCCATTCCTTTTCCCTTGTTTATTTCTGTCTGAGATTTTTCATATCCTGAACCTCTGTCATTCCTCAAAAACCCTCTCATTGTATTTCACTAAGTTCATGCTTCCCCCAATAGAACACATGTCCATGCATCTTTATTTTGTCTCTTGCATTCGGTTATCAGAGACAGCATGATGTCATGTTTAAGAGCACTGGATCTGAGATGAGCTAGGCTGGTAATATTTGCTCCAAGTTGCATGAATGTGTACACATAGCTTCAATATACCTGAGATTCCTGAATCTGTAAAATGGGCTAGCACTTATTTCATATGTGTCTTGTGAAATACAAATGAGACAACACACAAAACCCACTTATCACTGTGCCTGGCAAATGGTCTCAGTACATTGTCTTTGTAGAGCTATCAGGATGTTGATTTCTCTGATTCAAGTTGATGTGAAAATTAATAAAAATTGGGTTTGTTACCTGTCTTACTCCAAAAATGTTTTTATTTCCCACCTCTTCAATCTGTACAGAATAAAGTAAAAGCACACCTCAAGAAAAAAAATACAAATTTTGAAACACAACTTTTAGTTTTGTGTAAAATTTGTCTGCCTTTTTCCCCCCAATCCATAAATCATTGTGTGAGGCTGAAACTGAACCTTACCTTGAAGACTCTTTAAAATCCAAGTTAAATAAAATAGTTTGTGGACTAACATATTTAATTCAATGGACTCCCCCCCCCCCTTTAATAGTAAAGATTTTGGTGAAAGAGCTTGTACTTTAGAAAATATCTGAAAAGAAAAAAAGAAGTTAACATTGCATGTTCTACATGCTCTGATTGAATAATTGAACCCAATGAGAAGGAAATTACTTGCAAACAACCCTTTGAGAATCATAATTTACAGAAGCAGAAATAAGGGGGAAGAGGTTAAGTAACTTGCCTGAGGCCATGCAATTAGTAGCCTGTCAAAGGAAGTAGTCAGGCAGGTTTAGAATCCAATTCTGTCTGGCTCTAAAGTTAATGTTCTTTCTATAAATCACGTTGTTCAGCAATTTCCCATTGGATTCTCAAAGCCCACTTCAAAATCACAAAGCAGAGATATGAAGCAAATGCACAAAATATAATTATTCTTAATTCATAATACACTGCAAGTGTTTTCAGAAAACTTTATTTAAAAATATCAATGCTCTAGGGCAGTGATTCTCAACTAAGGACAATCTTACTCCCTAGGGGATACTTGGCAATTTCTAGAGACATTTGTTGATTGTCATGACTAAGGGGGAGGTGGTATTCCTGCTGCTATATCGTTGGTAGAAGTTACTGATATTGCTATGCAGCTTACAATGCCCAGGACAGTGCCCTGCAACAAAGACTTATCCACCCCATCACGGCAACAGTGCTAAGATCAAAAAGCCCTGACTGAGGGTCTTCTGAATCATAACTAATGAAATAATTCAACTTGCCTTCGCATTGAGGACAACTTTTATAAATCAATTAAATGTAAGTCGATATTTTTTATACCACTGAAAGGATAGTGAAGAATTATGGGACCAAAATCTGAATAAAGGCAGTATTCCAGAAAGGTAAACCTAGCACACACAAAATTGTTTTTGCCCTGAGGGCATTTACTTATCAGAAGAAACAGCTACCAAGCTAAGGTCTGATTTTTGTGGCTTTCCAGGAAGAAGGGAACACAGCCCAGGAACCACTTGACATGGAGAAGCAGTTTGCATTCTCTTCCAATTTAACCTAGGAACCATGGGCTATCCATCCAGGGATGCTCTGAACAAAACATAATCAGCCTTTGTGCAGACTTGCAGCCAAAATTAGTATCTTCTTAAGCTTTAATTTTTATTACTACTAGACTAGTATTGTCCAGACCCCCAAGTTTCTTAGAAATAATTTTTCAAATACAATGAGTTAACAAAGTAGTTTACTGTCTGACTCATCAGAAATAACCTGGCAGATAAGTAGACAAATCCCCATGATAAAATGCTCTCAAAATAACACAGAACAGAAACTCAACATGTTAGGACAACTGGACGCAGACAATGAAATAACCTTGCTTACTCTGGGTGGTGGACATTCCTACCTGTCACAAGTGTCTGGCTCTGTCCTGCTTCCTGCACATGTGAAGATTATACTTCCTCATCTCTTGAAATTAGGAATGGCCACAAGACCTTCTTGCAGTCACCTCTCAATGTGCAGTTGTGACTATAGTTGTATCCCAAAATTATAGGGCCAATTCCATCTCATTCCAAAAATTATTATGGTTACCTGAAATAATTCCACTTTTGCAGCACACTGTGGTCAGGTCACAAAGCTGAGTGACTCTGTGGGTAGCAGGAGCTCCTGTTCTCAGAGTGCCAGAGTGTTTAATCCCAGTAGTTTACTGTCTGACTCAACCAGTCTGCCTTCAGACACCTCAACTCACTTGACTCAGTGGCTCTCCAAACAAGCCTAGATGTGTCTGAATTATCAGTAACTGTAGAGTCCAGACACCAATTTAATGTGCCATTTAGATATTTATGTTTGTTTCTTATCTCCCCAAATGGCCTAGAACTCCTTGATGGAGGAAACAACTCTTGGTCCAGGCTATTTGTCCTATAATTCTTGACCTAGGGCAGAGCACATAAAAGCCAATATACATTAGAGTTGGGGGTGGGGATGAGTGAACAGACTCCAAAAGTAGTTATCACGTAATGCTCCCAATGGTAACAGTACTTTACCCTTTGGGTAAGGTGCTCCCTTATGATTAAAACCAAAAATATAGTTTTAGCACCTCAAATATACACATCTGCAGAGATTAAGGAAAATAGATTTTTTATGTAACCCCAAACAATTTCAGGCCTTTGTTATTTAATACAAGGTCTTTGCCACTAAGGACATTATTTAAATTATAATGTTCTCTAGAAAGTAGCCTTAACCCGGGTCTCCCTTAGATCTCTATAGAAAGAAAATTCCATAAACAGAGCTGAAAACAGTCTCTGCTTTGTGTGACCAAGATTGTCCAGGGACGTGCCTTTGCTCTGTATAGTGTGAAGAGCCAGTAGAACCATTTTGGCAAGCAAACAAATGTTGTCTCTTGAAATCTTGTGATTGTGAATGTCCATTTCAGAAACCTCAGTTTATCAGCAGATCTTTTCTTTTGAAACACAAATTATTTTGTTAAGAGACTTGTGTATCTGATATCTTTAAAGTGAAGTCTCTTTCTCTCCTTTAATGATGATTTATTATGCAATTTAATGTACTGAATGCAATAATTATATGAGGTTTAATTCATCTTGACTCATAGACAGCCACTATGCTTGAGTAATTAATGCTTCACAGCAAAAATTATGGGATTACCTTATCGTGCATGTAATTAATGTCTGGAAATGTAGATACTATTAAATACATGAAATGTTTGACTCTCTTTTTCCTTTCACACACAAGGAAATGCTTCACCATTTAGAGAGTCACCATTTCTACAGGGTATATGCTGGAATAAGGCACCGATAGATATGTAGCCCCAGAGAAGAAGAGCTCCTTGCCAAGAGTTGCTTCAAGAGTTACCTGCCTCCACAGGTAACTCTTCAAGAGTCACCTACTGTCTGCTTGCCAGTGCAGATAGCAGCTGGGCAGGAGGCATGCAGTCATTTCACCTATTCTTCTGTCTTTGCCAGGAGGAATATCTGGAACCATGAAAAAACCAATCACTTTACTTGGATTACTGGGGCCTTTGAATAATGGAGGCTTGAAAATGGTCCTTAGTTTCACTTTTCTTTTTTACTTGAATTCATCCACAACACCCCTGTTTTTGTTTTCTATGGCTGCTGTAACATAGTACCACAAACTGTGTGGCTTAAAACAACACAAATCTGTTTTCCCACTGTTGTGGAAACTACAAGTCCAAAATCAAGGCCATGCTCTCTCTGAAGCTTCTGGGAGAGGAGCCTTCCTTGCCTCTTCCTAGCCTCTGGTGGCCCCAGGTGTTCCTTGGCCTATGGCAGAGTAATTCCAATCTGTGTCTTCTTCTTCATATAGAGTTCTCTCTTTGTGTCCAAATTTCCTTCTTCTTATAAAGACATTAGTCATATTGGATTATAGACCCACACTACCCCAGTATGTCCTCATCTTAGCTTAACTAATACATCTGCAAAGACCCCATTCTCAAATCAAATCACATACAGTAAAACCACAGGATTTCAGCATATCTTTGGGGAGAAACGATTCAACCCATGACAACTACCAATGAGTACCAGGGCAGAATCAGACTGAATCCTTTGAATTAGCTGAACATCATAGAACTGACTTATTCCCAGCTGCAACCAGAGAGGGATATACAATTCAGTGGGGTATTGATGCAAACAGAAGAGCACTTCTATCCACTTTCAACTTCAGTGGAAGAACATTGCCACAGAAGACAGTTACTTTAAAGAAACACAGGTGACAAAAACCCTGGAGATGATGATGGTTTTCATCTTGAGAGAGCAGACAACTGGCCCACACACAGGCTGAGCTCTACCATGCAAATAAAAAGTTTCATCCCAGCCCTGACCATCCCCACCATGTGCAAACTCATAGCTATGCACTCCTCTACCATCTCACACTATCCAGTTCTACATCATCTAGTGTTTCTTTTGGAAATGCATGGCTGGAAGTTACCCAAATGCTCAGCAGTAATAGGGTTGCTTAAGCATAACAGGGAGGGAAAGAGGAGGTAGTGGTGATGGTGGTACTGGTGGGGATAATCTTCTTCCATTTAAAAAAAGAAGAAGAAAGATAAGAAGAGCTAAGGAAATATCAAAGAGGTTAGAAGCGAAGTGCCATTCGTTGAAGCTTGGTTCAGTGGTTACGTCATTTAATCCTCACAGTAAGGATGTTTGCTTTAGGGTTACACAGTTTGGGTCATGGAATGGCCTTGGCACATACTGTGATATCAAGAAATAACATCCCGCTATTCGTGGCCATTCTCTTCTTTACCAAAGCATAGTGGAGGGTAAGTAAGATTGGAGGGATGATATCGTCGTAAAATCTGTTCAATTAGAGGATGAAGGAAAACTGGTTTTAGAGACTTCCCAAAGCAAAAGTCCTTTCCCACTCCAGCCAGTCATTATGCAGGTACACAATTGCTTGCTTTTAGTCAACTCGCCAATAATTTGTATTCTTTTAATTTGTATTCCCTTTTCAAATGATCATTCTGAAGGTCTTTTTAAGTTTATCTGCCTGTCTTTCTTTTTTGAAAATGTGGTTTTTTCTTTGCTGGAGAACCATTTCAAGTCCCCCCACTCCTCTATCGATGGTTTAGACAAGTGTTGCGGAAAGCTGCTCCTCAGAGTCCCATACAAAGCAAGTTCTGGAGAGAAAAATGTATCTACTGTCTTTTTCTAGAACAAAAAGGAATAAGAAAAAAAATGAGTGAATATGGTAAAATATATTTTAACTTATCATGAATGAGAAATGTTGCAAATACTTTTAAGTTAAAGAGCATGGGCGGAATATGTTAACTTGCCAGGTCTCATTTAAACAGTTAGTTCATATAGAGGGCTGTCCAAGGTATCACTGACCTTGGCCATGAGACAAGAGCAACATTTTCCTAAGGATAATATATTCTTCAAATATATCCCAGGAGAATCAGATGTGGCCTCACTTAGCTTTCATCACTAACTGTGTTTCCTTCCCTATTTCTCTTCCTCAGCCAAGAAATAGAGAGTCTCTTAAAGTAAAGGTAGGAAAAATGTCATCTCTAACTCTAATTCCTTGTCTTGGATTACTGCTGATACTTAATAGAGTCATCATAGAAACAATCTTCTGAGAATGTGTATGTATTTTATTTCTCTTGCGAGTGAATGATAGCAAAAGACCATAAATTGAGAACAGAGCAAGCCACAAAATTCTGAGCTCAGTCCAATGGGAGCAATTATTTTGTTTGTGTTTGTTTATTTTAATGTCAGTGATCTCATGGACCCTTTCTTCTTCACAAGAAAAGATTTCATGAAATTAAATGAATGAATGGTTGAATCAATTAATGAATGACTGCATGGATAGATAAATGGGAATATATAAAAAACAAAAATGTTTTTAATGTTATGATTTTCCCTTTCTTTTAGATTATGTTCTAAGTTTTAGGAGTTGAAATATAATATTTTAAGAGAATTCATGGCAATCTTAGATTTTAGAGTATTCTAAAATATTGTTTCCTAGGAAAATAAAAACAGAAATTTTGTGGTCCCCATAGATTTTTTTAAGTGAAAATTAATTTTTGAATTTCAGAAAAATCACATGACTCTCCTCAGTAAGTTGATTACTTTGAATATTTGCTGAAGTAACCACTTTTATTAAGCATTTTAAATTTTTTTCTCATGCTTCACTTGAGCAAGAGATTTCAGGGCCAATACCAAAGCAGATTGGTGACCACCAAATTGATAGATAATCTAAGACCCACTCAGTTATTCAGAATGAATAATTACAAAAAGGTGTTTATTTGATTAAATGAAACAAATTGAAAGAAAAAGACAAAAAGAATGAAGTGGATACTATTTCATCTATTTCATATCTCAACAAAGAGAACTTATCTCATATTGCTGTTGAAGAAAGGTGAATAAAACAGAGACCTTATGAAAATGAACTTTGAGATTTTTTTTAAATGAAGAAGAGATTCTTCAGATTAAATATATCTTCTAAGTGTACCACAGAATAACTTCATTCCAAATATTTATTCAAGAACTATTTATTAAGTTCCTATTATGTGTTGGTCATGGTGGTGCAAGGAGTTAATAATCAAAAGTGAACAAAACAAAGTCCCTGATTTTATGGAGCTTAAATTCCAGTCAGTGCAAAAAGCCTAGCATCTCTCTGTAAAATTTTAGCACTCCAAGGATAAAGTCAAGATCCTAGATATTCCAAAGAAAAAAGAAAAAAAGCTTTACAATAATTTCATTGGCTTCCACATTCTCATCAACAACTCCAAGTACTTGAAGATATTAGACAAATGCCTTCAACCTTCGGAGGAAAATTATTTTGAATTCCACGCCTAGCTAAAACAGCAACCAAGCAATAAGCTTTGCATTCAGGATTGCAGAAGACAAATCACATATTCTTCCTTCCTGCTGCCTTTTACATTCAATCTGAAGGATGTCCTGTGCTGGGCCCTAGAAAATCATCTGAAAGAGATGCCATAGGATTTTACGTCCTTTCCTATATTAAAGAACAATCTCAGTTTTAGGTATTAAGGGTTCAGTCTCATAGTCTTGAATCAAACCAAGAAACTTCTCCCTAATCCTACTCCCCCAGCTCATACCCCCCTCCTGCTACACAAGCTCACAATTCACCTCAGGTCTGATTCTGGCATAGCGTTAGGAAAAATAGGAGGGAAAATATTATTTCCTTTCTCTCTCTTCATTCTTCCTCCTGCTCCAACCATTTCTGCTCTTTCTGAAAACTCTGAATTGGGCCAAGACTACCTAAGTGGGGTAATATTGTCTGGTAAAAATAGGTGTGGTGCCTGAGTTTCCACAGACTACTTCTCTGTTCACATTAGTTAGGGTAACCCCATTTATGCATGTTATTATGAAGAGAAGCAGGAAATTAATTTTGTTTGGGGAATTTAACTAGTTTACTCCACAATATATCAGAACAACACCAAATTCTGGTGTTGAGCTTTACAATTTAAAATGGACTTCACATTTTCATCTCACTTGAACCTCACATCCCCATGAAATGGGCACACCAGATATTTTTATTCTGATATTATACAACAGACAACTGAGTTATTAGCTGGCTCTGGGACAAACCCAAGGCCACAGATAAACAGAGCAGAATTAAGATCTGCATTTTGGACTGTAAATTGTTCTTTCCATTTCACAAATTCTTTTTCTTTTCACCTCTTAGTATCATGTCAGTACTTTCTTTTACTCTGGTATATTAGTGAATCTCTAAGTGGGTTCATCAGTTACATTCAAACCCAAGAGAAAAGAAAACATTAATCTGTGCTGTCTTCCTTCTTTTCTGGTTTGAAGAAATGACTGAAAACTTCTTACAGATGCACTGGAGCATGGCATGTTTATCTAAGTATAAAATGTTTTCATGGCATGTACAACAATCCCTGGAATGGAATAGGGCATTCATTCACATATTAGCTATAAGGAATTACATGTTTTTTGCTTTCTTACTCGGTGTATATTTGAGTAATAATATTTATTATGTATACAAAGCACAGCGTTCATTACCTGAATGACTCAATCTTCACAACAACCCTATGTGGTACTATTATGACTCTCATCTTACCAATAAGGGAACTGAGGCACAGAGAAGATAAGTAACCTTCCCTAGGTCACACAACTAACATATGACAGAGTCACGTACTAGTTTGAACTCACTCTGGCTCTATAGCCTGCAATCTACTCTTAACTGGTTCCATTTAGTTAGCTCTCAGCTCAAACCTTGCTAAGACTATGTCTACATATGAAACCAGACAGTTATGAACATTGTTCTAACTCACCGATGGATTATTGAGGGGCCTTGCGAAACTATGAAACGAATTAGGTCTTTTTGAACTTCTTTACATGACCAGCATCTTCACATCACTGCTACCTCTTCCTATTGGCAACTAATGTCAGAAATGCTCAGAAACAGAATCTATGAGTCAAAAAGCATCTGAGCCATTATTCAGCTCAGTGTCATACCGCTGTAGGAATCTTTACTACAACTCTCTTGTAACCTCTGGCTGCTACTGTAGGATGCTGGAAGGACAGAAGTCACTCATTGTAGAGGTAGAACATTCCATGGCTAGACTACACTAACTACTGAAAAAATATCCTTATAACAAGTCACAATTTTCTTCCCTGTAATGTCTACTTCTCTTCTTAGTTCTGCTCTGAAAATGTGATATACATGTATTCTGATTTCACCATAACAGTTTAACAAATGGAAGCCCAGTATCGGCTGGCTTCCAGACCCCTTTATTTTCCTTCGAATGCACCCAGTGCGATCCTCAATAGCTGCAAAGCTCAGTAATCACAGTTGACCGGACATGATGAGAACTGTTTTGTAAAAAGTAATTCCAGACTCTTATCTACCTGATTTTAGCTATTGGTCCCCAACTAAGCCATAGTAAGCAGAATTAGTTATTTTGGTGGCCACAACCCACCACTGACTAATGTTGATCTCAGAGGATGGTTTTGAGAATGAAATGACTTAATGACTTCTAAGGGATTAGCTCAATACCTAACAAACAGGAAGTACTCAATTACTAAAAACTAATTTTATTATTACCTAAATTTCATAATTTGGAATTTGACTCATTTTTCACTATGTTGATCCTTCATGGGCAAAACTACAAAAGATCTGAACAATAAAATACATAAGCTTGGACTAATATTCATATATACAGCTTTACATTTAACAAGGGTATGATATACATTCTTTGGAGCTATCAAAAACAAATACATACTAGGTCACAAAGGAAGTCTCTAAAAATTCCAAAGACTCAGCATCAGACAACCTATGATGCAAAACATAATGCTATAAAATTAGAAATTAATAACAAAAAGATAGCTAAAATAGTCCCATATGTTTGCAAAGGAAAAAACAGAGTATTAAATTACCCTTGGGTTAAAAAGAGAATGCAATGTAAATTATAAGAAACACAAAGCTCAATGACAATGAGACCAGCACATATTGAAATTTATGTGCAAAATCTAAAGCAACATTTAGAAGAAAATTTAGAGCTTTGAATGTGTGTGTGTGTTCACATATCAGAAAGAAAAATATGTTGAAAACAAATGAGGTAAGGTTCAACTTAAGTAGAGAATCAGTAATGGAATAAGCAAAAAGAAAAACAAAGGAAACAGTAAGAACAAAGATAGAAAGCCATGAAATGAGCTAGATGAATGATAGAAATGAATTTTGGTTTTCTGAAATGAACATAAATAGACTCAATCCAAATGAGACAGATTAAGAAATAATTAGAATAAAAGCATACATATAACTAGAGGTAAAACAAATATTAAAATAATACTTGGAAATTCGTTGGAATTACCAAGTTTCTTCCACATTGCCAAATCCAGTAGTCTCTTCACTCCTCACTCATGTGAAGTTGTGATGACTGAATTTGATGACCATTCTCTCTTCCTTCAAATGATCTTTCTTTGGTTTCTGACACCACTTTTCCTTGATTCTCTTTTCACCTCTTGATCTAAGTGTTCTCATCATTTCAGCTCTTATCAGAGAGAGATCCCAGTGGCCCCTAGTGAGCCTTCAACTCTTTATCTATAAACTCTGCCTCTATCCTTAACTCCAGACTTTTATTTCTCACTTTCATTTTAAACTGAATAGTTCATTGGAACTGCATTGTCACTATGTCCAAAACCAATGTTTCACCGCCTCAATTTTCCAGAGCTCCTTTTCCTCAGATGTTCAAAGACCAATTAATGGTATTTCTAAATCCCCATTGCCTTCTGAACTAGAAATTGATTATTCTTGGTCCTTGTTCTGTCTCATTCCATGACTATCCCCACATTTAATTTCTTACTAAACTTCAAGTATACCAAATTTTCCTCAGAGGTGCCTCCATCTCTACTACTTCTGCTTTCAGTCAAACCCACATCTTTACTCTTTCTGTATAATCCATTGCTCTCTCAATCATATGCACTTATATGCCATCAAAAGCAATATTCTGATTACAAGTTGTCCTCTCCTACAGCATGTAGTCCAAATTTCTGGTATGACATCCAAAGCTCTTCATAATATCTTGCAGTGTATCTTATCAACTAAACACTCTTTGTATCCTATTGGGTTCCATCCTCATCCTTTCTGACCATTCTGTGGTTTTTCATATCTTTGTGGCTTTGCTAACACTGTTCTCTCTACCTAAAATGACTTGTTCTTGTCCCTCCCTCCCCTCTATTAACTGGAATACCCAATCTGAAATTATTCCATAACATTGGCCTTGGACTCCCTCATAATTCATTATTTCACCACATCTCCTTATCTTTTTTTAAAAAAAGTTGTTGACTAAGATTTCAACATGAGTCTATACTTCCATCATAAAATTGCAACATCAATCATTCTATGGCTGTCCCTGAAATTCTGTGGGCATGAGAGAAAGTGAAAATGCATTCACAATATTTCAACAGTAGAATTTTTTTCTAACAATATGTTTTGTAACTCTACACCTCAATTTTCTGAATGGACATCCTTTCAATGAAAGAGTAGAGAAGAAAACAATTTTTAATGGAAATAACAATATTTTTCCCTAGAATTTTTTGCCTAGCAACTCTTATGCAAAGTGAGGAATAAACTCCACTAGGAATACTGGAATCTATGCCTAGAACTGTCTTGATGTGGACTTCAGGATCTTCATCTAAAAAAAGGGTATGGATAATATCTCTTTCCTGCCACCATGTGGAATTCAGGAATTCATCTGAGGAAATATTTAGCTTATATATAAAAGGTTTTCTTTTATGTACGTATGGGTACTATAATACATTAATTCAAATAAAAAGGAACTATATTTAATATCTATATCTGATATACAAAAATCGCAAACACACATTCAGAAGGTTTTCAAGAAAATATTCAAAACTTCCAAAACCAGTCATAAATTCTAAAATCAATCATTGATCCTAAAACTCAATCATAAAGATACCTGTACAATATGAGTATTGAAGACTTTTAAGAGGTAATATATACTTTCAATCTGTAATTTCAAAAAGTCTTTAAATGCAACTAACCAGGAGACAATAGTTTATTAATTTCATGTTAACTTATAATTAGCTCATCTTGGATCCTTCCTGAGGACATGTATTAATAAAGAAAGAGAGAAAATGTGGAAGAGGGTGGAGGTCTTTGATATATATAGAGAATGTCACATGGAAGGGAAACTAGGAGAGTGTACTTTTATCAAAAGAACTGCTATAGACATAGCTACTACATATAGCCAGTGGTTATACCCACAATGGCACAGACTCTAAGGGACTGGAAAAAAAGATTCTGGTGCATTCCAGACCTGGACCATATCACTCTTGTATGATAAGTTGAGACACAGTAAGCATTGCTGTCTTGTTCAGAGACTGATGGTGTTCACACTTTACGTATGTGGCTAACATCACTCTGGAACTCTGCTATTGGCTGTAACCACACAGCACCAGTATCACTAAACTGGATTCCAAGTGAGTAAGAATTAACTGCGACAAGTATCCTCCAAGAAAGGAAAAGAATCCAATCTTTTAAGTGCTTCATCATATTATATAATATTCACCATAAATTACATCCTGATTTATTTATGACCCCAGGCTTAGACAATACATGGATTCTAATATTTTTAAATTTTTGTTGAAGCTCAAAGTTCCAATTTTGGGACTCTTAATTAGTAAGTTTCCCAAAGTGTCCTCTTTGCCCCCAAAAGAGTGCATCTGAAATTAAAATGTAGTGCTTATATGGTAACTCTTAATCCATAAGGAAAGTCCAACTTCTGACACCTTAGGATTTCATTTGAATCCTAAGGCTCCTACAGAGAATTAAAATAAGGGTCTCATGGTTGAATATGGTTCACTCCACACCTGTAGTTATTTGCTCCACACTTATTTGAAGCACTAAGGCAATTTATGCATCAAAGGGCATCAAATTATTAAGGGGGCTAAAATTTCAAACCAGTCAATTTTTTTTTATTTTTTTTTTTTGTCTCTACATTGTAGATATTCAGCCTAGTTGCCTTGCATTAAATATGGACAGCAAAGACCTGGAGTTAATAAAATCTCTACCTAAAACTCCACCATGTGAGGCTGATTCAATCTGTACTTCATTTAAATATTAACAGTAATAGCTCCTATCCTGTAAGGGCTAAGTCTATGAAGGTAATCTTTCTACTACTACCCCGCATATCTATCTGTACATATTGATTGGGAAGCAGCTGATATCTTTGTGTAAGGCTTTACAGGATTTGAACCACTTCTCCTTCTCCTACTTTGAGTGATACAGTTGACTTGTAATTGGCATTTCATATATTCAAGGACCTCTATGGTGCTTTGTTTCGTTTGTTAAGGAAAACTTTTAAATGACCAAGTAATGTTCCTGTGTCTTTTTGGGATACTTCTAAAAATTGTGTGGTTCACTTATTTTCCTAAACTTTAAAAATAATTCCAAAGAACTATAGTCCAAATCTATCTGTCAATACATTCTAAATTGAGAAAATGGAAAGTCAAATTGATATTATTTATAACTTCGAGGTAAAAACTACACAAGCACAACTAATCAACAGAATGTTATTTTTTTCTGTCTTCATACTCACACAAAGGAAAAAGTTTTCTATGAACTGAAATCAGTGTATAATTTTTGTAAAGAAACACTTTTACACAAACCATTGAAAACTAATTCATAGTTTACAATAAATATCTGCCTATTTTTCTTAGGGCACATTCCCAAATTCTAATTCTACAGCCACATATCTCAGCCCAATATATCTCCACCATAAATGAGGATTCATAATCCTTTGTCTTCAGTTGCTATGTAGTATGAAAAATAAGACAATTTCATGACTATTCAGCAGTCACTTCTCCCAAACATTTTCTCTTCCTGTCAGCCATTTGTGGAACTCCTTCATCTGGTCACCATAACGACTAAAGGTACATCACTCAAAGATACTAATTTATCTCACATCTAGTCAGTAGCTATGTAACAGAGTAATTCATTAGAAGCTAAAGAGGTATTAGTGTGACCCAAACTCAACATAGAAACCTGAGTCTTGGGTTCTAGTGGTGTTCCCCACTAACAATCTGGATGATCTCTGATAAACCACTTACATTTTCTGGACTTCATCATAGAAGGAGTTAAATCCAATCAGTGACTTTTTATCACCATATGTATTACTTGTGGAACTTTTAAATATATGACTATCCAAAAATAAACAAACATATCAATGAATAATAGAGAGTATAAAAACAGACCCAATAATTGCATGCATTTATTTTATGAAAAAAGTAGTGTTTAATAACAATGGGGAAAAGATGGTATTTAATAAATTATGCTTGGGTGATTGATAACCTCTTACAAATAACTTAATTTCATCCCTAGCTTACTTATTAGGCCAAAATAAATTTCCAGATGAGCCACAAATATAAGTACTATATGAAAAGTAAAACCATGAAATTTTAGAAGGAAACATATCTGTAGGTTTTATCATATCTGTATGGTGAAACCTACTTTAAGTATGTCACAAAACTTCTATGGTGTTATAGAAGAAAATATTTATGTATTTCATACATGAATAAAATCACAAATAAAGTTAGAAGACAAACAAAAAACTGAGGTAAATGTTTGCAATACTTACTACATAGAGTTCATTTCCTTCATATATAAAGATATCTGATAAACCAATAAGTAAAAAGCAAGCATATTATTTTTAAATAGTTAAAATATAAAGATACTGCACACAGAAAACACTATACAAATGTTTTTTTAAAAAAATATGAAATATACTCAATCTCACTCAAACGTTTAGATATCATTTCTGGAAATAATGACTAAAGAACTATCACTTGATTCTCTTAAAAAATTTTTCAATGACGATGTTAAAAACCACTCTACTGGGTATTGCCTAAAATCCACCAATCTGTGACGACGTTATGTATGATTACCTTGTCTTTGTCTGTGATCCAATCTACTTTACTATGCCATCTTCCTATCTGACTTACAAACATCCCACACTGTGGCAATCATATAAGCAGCCCTCTTTATTTCTTTAACCGGGGGGCTAGATGTGGCTAAGGGAAAAACAGTCATATACTGGAATTGGGACTCATTCAAATTCATGCTTTTCAAATTTGTGGACTCCATTACATTCTTCAAGACTTTTTTTCCTTCTTTCTTTCTTTTTAATTTTTGGCCTTTCCCTCTCACATTCACTTCAGCTTCATCATCCTAATGCTTTCCACTCCTTACTCCTACTCAGCTCTCTGCTTGTTCATTTTTACTGGATGACCTCATATTAACTCACAGAGGAAATAGAAGTCATCCCTTGATTTCCTGACCACTGTTCCACCCCCAGATGCAAATTTACTAGCAGCCCTAAGCTCTTTTTCTCCTTCATTTTGGTGTCAGAGGAAGATACCAGTTATGTCTCTTTTATATAAAGCAAGCACCTTTATCTATGTTCTGAAACCCGGAGACTCCCACCTCAGTGGATTCTGTATTATTTTTTTTCTTCTCTCTTATAAGGTCAATCATTTTCTGTGTTCCCATTTAGCCTAGTGGTTCTCAGTGGGGAATAATTTTGCATCCCTCGCCTGGGTATTTGGCAATGTCTGGAGGAATTTTCGATTGTCACAATGGGGTGCTACTGGTATCCAGTTGAGATGCTACTGGCATCCAGTGCATAGGGGCCACGGATGCTACTAAACATCCTACAGTGCACAAGACACTCCACCCCCCACCCCCCAACATGCCTATATACCATAAAGTATTAGGTTGGTGCAAAAGTAGTTGCAATTTAAAAGGAAAAACAAATTGCAAACACGACAATTACTTTTCGACAATTAATATTACCTGGCCCAAGATGATGTTGAGACCGACAGATCCTGCCTGTAGCCTATAAACATCTTCCTTCCTTCCTTCCTTCCTTCCTTCCTTCCTTCCTTCCTTCCTTCCTTCCTTCCTCACTTTCTTTCTCTCTCTTTCTCACACACATACACAAACACAAAACAACATTTCAAACACATTTTTTTCTTGACCTTTTACTCACCTCTAGCTATTCTTATCTTTCTCTTTCCTTTTTCCTCAGCAAACATTTTGAAAAATATAACCCAAACCCACTATTCTCACTTGTTTTTATTTCAATTACTTAAGGCAATCTGACTTCACTGAAAACATTTTAGCAAAGGTCACTAATGACTCAATGTTGCCAAATCCTAAAACAAGTCTCAACTTTATCTCAGAATACTTCTCTAAGGCATTTGGCCTTTGCTTTTTTTTTTTTCTTCTTTTTGAAATCACCCTCTTTAAAATTCTCTTATCCTATGTCCTCACACCTTACATTCCTAGATTTTGCAATGAGAACTTTCTCCTTCTTCTTTTAATGATTCTGCATCTTTGTTTTTGGTGCAGTGATATTCCTTGTCTCTGGTGCAGTCTTCTAAGGCTATATTTTCTGTTTCAAGCATATTGTCTTCACCAAAAGTTAATGGCATGTAAATTTAATATACAGCTTGAAACAAAATAGCTCTGTGGAACTCCAGCAAATATAGCCAGTCATCTGATAGGGTCTTATTCTGTGTACCCCCAAGGCACTTCCAATTTTATATATGAAAATTTACTATTATTTTTACACTTGAAAATAATGTTTATTTGTCTGTTTTCCCTATCTCATCACAAACATCATTATCCAAGCAGTCTCCCAAGGAGAAGCCATATACCTGGGAGTCATCCATGATGGTCCATTGCCTATCATGTCATACAATTTAATCACTAGCAAGTATGATTAAATCTATACCATTAATACCTTATATCTGTCCTATTCAACTATGTCACTGCTTGGGCCTTGGTTTAGGTTTCTATCATCTCTCACTTGGATAATTGTAATACCTACTAATTGCCTACCTTTAGTCTCTCTACATGGCACCAAAGGTCACCTTTTAAACCCTTACTTATCATGGCTTTCCTTTTTCTAAAAAACAACTTTATTGCCTGAGTCAGACTGAGTTATTTCAACAAAGCACATAAAGCTGCAATAATCAGACCCTTGACAAACTCTTAAGTCTTATATCTTTCTACTTTACTTATTCTACCTCATGTTCCAATAATACCTACTGCTCACACTTTCCCACACTCATCAATTGTTTCCCATATTCTTGCCTTTGAAAGTTTAATCTTGGTGCTGGAAGTGACTGGTATGTTTCATCTAGCAAAGTTTTATTCTGCTTTCAATACTCAGGCAGGTGTCTCTGTAAAAAATACACCTTCCCTTTCTTTCAGAATTAATTGCTCTCTCTCCGCCTCATCACCTTTCCGCTTTGTACTTGCTTTAAATACTTCGTTTGTCACAGTGTATTCCAGTTTAAAATATACTTTTGCTTCTCCCACTAAATCATGGCTTCTTTAGGAAGGATCTGTCTTAGCCGTAAATGATGCAACACTAGAGCTTGAAACACACTTAGGAGTAGGTGATCAATGAATATTTGTGAAGGAAATAAAAAAAGAGGTAAGGAATAAGGTAGCCATAACATTTTACTATTAATAATAAGCTCCAAAACAGTCTAACTTTTTTTTAATTTCAGCATCTGAAGCATTTATGACATGTCTGCATGCCCCTGGTGGTACACTGAGCACCATAGTAGGCAAACTAATTTAAGTGGCCTGGTGGGTTTTAAGAAATATAAAACTAATAACTAATTCTTCCTGTTGTTCAGTTTGATGCAATTTTATCCTCACACTAGCATATACTGAATTACCATTTAGCCTAGTGTTTACCTTTCTTTAGTGTCTTAGTGCATATTTACTTTCCTTAGTGAATTTTGATTCCTTAAAAACAAGAACCAAATTTCTTAGAGTTATACCAAGGAACCTAGTCCCATGAGACTTCCTCAAATAAAAGAATCTTGTGGTCAGTCATGTATGTGCAAGATACATATCATATGTCTCTACTGGAGATGGAGAATATAGATTAGAATATTAAAAACCCTGAGAAATTTCTATAACCAGGAAATCTGTTTACATTTGTTGACTATAATGTTTCACAAACATTACTTTTTCCATTTACTCATGGAACCTTTTTTCATGCTTTATCTATAATATCTCATGGCACTAGTGTTCTGTGAAACAAGTCTTGGGAAACACTGGTCAGAAGCATAGTTTAGAAAACATCAAAATGTCACTCCATTCCCCTGTCATCAATCCTTTCCCGCTTCATTGCCTCAAGTGGGGGAGGAGGTTGGAGTAGTGGCTGGGGCATGTGTTATTTCCCAAAATCTCCCCCAAATTCCATTTTATTAAAAATAGTTTTACCTAAATTAAACTTAAATGTGTTTAATTAGAGTGGAAATTATCCTGCACTTTAAAAAAATCTGATTATCTCTTTTTCATAATATATTATGGAACAAAAATTATATTATTGTTCTGCTATAAGAATTAGCAGGCAAAGGGAGGAGACTTGAAGTCATTTAGGTCTTTCATCAAGCCAGTTATCTTAAAATAAAGTGAACAGAAAGTTGAAGGATCCCATTTCAAAATTAGGTGGTATGACATCAGGCTTTTCTATTTCATCAGGAAGGCCTACTATTGCTACAAAAAAATTACGTACGAAGCTGAAAGAAATTTAGAGATCACTTAACTAGCCACTTAATTTTGCCAGTGAGGAGTGTGAGGTTCAGAGAAGATATCTGTGACTTATCAAATATTATTTGTATACAGTATTTAGAGGGGTTCAAAACAGAACTCGTGATTTCCATTTCAGTGCTTTTCCTACTTCAACCTCCTACTAATGCATTTAAGTCAAGGAACAGAGTTCAGGGTTGGAATCAAATAAAATGCACATTGATGTTAACCTGATATATACTCGTTTCATATTGCGTATAAAATGCTGTCATATTTATTATTGCACTTGACAGTCCCATCTGCCCTGCAAGGTGACTTGGGCCATCCTTGCTTCCTTTCACTAAGATTTACAACCTAGCTCTAAGTGAAAAGTTCTCCGTTCCCGTGAGATGATGCCTTGTTAAAAAGTACTTTAGTTGTGTTTTCCAGGGACAGATCCAGGAATAATTTATACAAACCAAAGAGGAGGTGGATATACTCTAATGGAAACTATGGTTCTGAGAAAATTATGGCAAACCAGAGGTCCTATTAGTCTGTTTCCTGCTATTGCACAGTGCAGGCAGAATTCCAACCTCTTCATGGCTAAAAATACACATTTTCATAAATCCAAAGTGTTTAATTTGAACAAATCTAAAGCAAAGAATGAGCAGTCTGGTACACAGGGAGCTCTTCTAAAACCACGCTCTCGAACGCTAACGAAAACAAGATTGATATTGAAGTGGAGCCATTCTCCAAACAGCTCCCATCAACTGGAACTGAGGCCTCACTAAATGCAAACGACTAGAGCTTCATGGAAGATTAGAAAACATTCTACTGCAAACAGCATTCCCAGATCCACAGAAACCAGGTCACTACTATGTAAACATTTTGCACCACTTCGTAAACAGATAAAAATATCTAGTCAGTTTGGTGTAAACAGACCAACAGAAGAAGCCAGCATCCTTCTCAGATGGGGCTCTGTGGACAAGCAGAGACACAGCATTAACTGATTTAGAATTGTATTTGACTGTCCTCATTTAGGTGATTATTGTTTCTGAAATCTGGCCCATTTGTTGAGAAGCTACTGGCAGGGTAACAATAAAATCAGGGTGGCCCATAGCAAGTTCCAGATACTAGTCCGTAACTTTGAACTCTGCCCATGCTACTTCTGAAACCAACAACTATTTTCATGCATAATTTTAAACAGAAGCTGAACAGAGTGGACAAAGAGAAAAAAAAATAAAGACTGAGTTTATGGGCAGACTTTGGGAATAATGAGACTGGAAAACTAGGGAAGAAAAAAAAAAAGCCTGAACATGATTTACTGTCATACATTGGGGTCAGGATGCATGATTTTAAGAAAGTATTTACTTTTTCCCACTCTGCCACAATATCCTTCGCTCCCATTCTAGCATCCACGCCTCCCATCTGCCTTCATATTTACCAGAAGGAAAAAGAAATTAGATAATGACCAGAAAAGGGGTTTACCCCTCAAACTTTTATAGAATTGAAAGGAACAATTGGGTTGGAGTCACCTTACTTTTAAGTGTTTTTAAAGATCATTTTCATTTCTACCCATGATTAAATATCTATTGCGTTCTTTGATGGCCTGTCCCTCTACTAAGCATGTGAATGGTAAAATAGAAAAAACATGGTTCCTGTCTTCAAGGAGTGCACTTTATATTTTCAAATATATTTTAAAATGTGGAACACTTAAAAATAGGTGCCCATTTACAATAGGCATTCATCCTATAATCTCAGGTAGTAGAAAAAGGGCAGATCAAACACATATTAAATAAAATTCAACAATCACATTCACCTACCAACATGTGACTCAGGGGATACATTTTGACAATTTTCAGGAATTAGGGGTCGGACACCTCTTGTGTTGGCCTCACATTCAGCTATAACTGTGGTGACATGTTTTATGTGGGCTGCTGTCATCTTTGCACAGATGTAACGTGGCAATGCCTCATCTCAGGCACTTACTGCTTCTCTCTAGCTCTCTACCATGTATCTTTTCCAACTGTACAGTTTGGGAAATCTGTATGAATTATTGGCACTTATGCATGCACAACGCCAAAATGCAAAAGAGTTGACAACCTGAGGGACAATCCTTGAAATATGGAGGAAGGAAACTGACAGAAAAGTGCTTTTCTCTTTCTTCCGTAAGATTGACAGTGTGAGATATATTCCATAAAGATTCTCAGAAAGTCATGATGTCACCATATATAGATATTACAATATTATGGTTTCAAATGGGTACTAGATTTATCGGGGCAATCACTTTGTAAGTCATATAAATGTCTAATGACTACGTTCTACACCCGAAACTAATATATGAGGTCTGACAATTAAGTTCGCAAACTTGTTGCAACAATGTTGCTAACTTCTTTTGATATCAGAGGGATTATTCATTATGAATTTGTACCAACTGGACAAACAGTTACCCAAGTTTACTATTTGGAAATACCGAAAAGGCTGTGTGAAAAAGTTAGACGACCTGAACTTTTCACTAAAAATTCATGGCTCTTGCATCACGAAAATGCACCAGCTCACACAGTACTGTCTGTGAGGGAGTTTTTAGACAGTAAACAAATTACTGTATTGGAACACCCTCCATCCTCACCGATATGGCTCCCAGTGACTTCTTTCTTTACCTGAATCTAAAGGACATATAGAGAGGAAGACATTTTGATGAGATTCAGGGCATCAAGGGTAATATGACGACAGCTCTGATGGCCATTCCAGAAAAAGAGTTCCAAAGTTGCTTTGAAGGGTGGACTACATGCAGGCATCAGTGCATAGTGTCCCAAGGGGAGTACTTCGAAGGTGACCATAGTGATATTCATCAATGAGGTATGTAACACTTTTTTTTAGGATGAATTTGCAAACTTAATTGTCCAACCTTGTAATATTGTATGTCAACTGTAATTGCAAAATAAAACAATTAGAAAAAATAATAAAAATGGAAAATGCCTACAGCAAAAAAATAAATAATAATAATAATAATAATAATAATAAGTCATGGTGAAATCATGCATCTGTCATATGCAGTGATGACCAGCTCGGTAACATATCTTGTATTGACATTCCCCATCTTCCTAATTTCTGTCCACTGGTCCCTCACTTCTGCTCCCTGGGATCACACTCTATATAAACTCCCTGACAACAGGCTGTATATCAGGTCAGCTTCTGGAAGACCCAAGTTAAAATTTGAATGGTCCCTCATTGCGTGAGTTGTTTAATGATATTCAATGCAACTTTTTTTTTTTCAGTTTCTTCAAGAATGCTTCTCTTAGACAAATATATTTAGGAGTTTAGCAAAGATTTTACCCAAAGATTAATTACTATCTTTTACAAAGTTTTTCCTTTAATTGATAACTTTATTATTTACATAAAGTGAGATTTAAGCATTGATGAGAGAAAAAAGGGTGGTGGAGAGAACGGAGGGAGGGAAGGAAAGAAAGGAGGAAAGAAGGAAGGAAGGAAGGAAGGAAGGAAGGAAGGAAGGAAGGAAGGAAGGAAGGGAATCAAAACAGATTTGTTAACTCCTTGATAGAGTCTGAGATTGATGGCATTTTCTAAAGACCATTTCCCATGACTCAGTTTTTGCAGTAACAAAGATTTACAAAATGTTACCTATAACTATGCTTTATTTGTTTTCATTTACCCTTTTGTTTTCTCTGCTTCCAATGTACACCACTCCTCTTTCTGGTCAATTGTGTGTGGGAAATACAGCAGAGCATCAGTGATGGCACAGAGGGAAAGGGTTGGAGTCAGAGTCAATCTGAGGGATGGCTCAGATACTCATTGGGGAGCAATGGGGCAGAGATCATGGTAGAGGCCATGCTAGAGCTAAAAATAGAACTTCATTTTGTGTTTCTTTAGAAAATTCATAAATGGAACATACTGTATATATCCCACAAATTCAATTTTTCACCTGTTATTTATGAAAATTTTACATATCTATTTATTCTCTTAAAAAGTGACATAAATATTTCGTAGTGTAATGATGCTCCATTTCACTTAGTCATAAAACTGACAGTTATTTCTGGAAACGGGACTAGGATTGGCTTGGTAGTCAACCTGCATCTTAATTTTAATGTCTTACAAGGAGAACATATTGATATATTACTTGAGAAACTTAAAAGTAATGATTTTACAAAGCTCTGATGTTTACAGAAAAATGCAGTGCCAACAGGCTATATAAGTCTTTCCCACTTTTGTATACTTCATGGATCACTTGCTGGACTTTCTTAATACCACTCCTTTTTTTATACCTCCCTCTTTAAATTTTTTTCCAATTACATTTGACACTCAATATCATATTAGTTTCAGGTGTACAACAGTGATTAGACATTTATATAACTTATGAAGTGATCACCCAGTAAATCTAGTACCCATCTGATACTATACATAGTTATTACAATATTAGTGACTATATTTCTTATGCTATACTTTGCATCCCCATGACTATTTTGTAATTACCAATTGGTCTTTCATAATCCCGTCCGCTTTTTCACCCATTCCCCCAACACCCTCCCAATCTGGCAGTCATCATAATGTTCTCTGTGTATGAATTTGTGTCTGTTGTGTTTGTTCATTTATTTTATTCTTTATATTCCACATATGAGTGAAATCATATGGCATTTGCTTTTCTCTGTCTGACTTACTCCACTCAGCACTATACCCTCTAGATCCATCCGCATTGTTGCAGATGGCAAGATTTCATTCTTCTTTTATGGCTGAGTAATATTCCATTGCATATATGAACCACTTTTTCTTTACCCATTCAGCCATTGATGGACACTCAGGCTGCCTCCATATCTTGGCTACTGTAAACAATGCTGCAATGGACATATGGATTCACATGTCCCCTCGAAGTAGCATTTTGAGTCTCTGTGGGTAAATACCCAGAACTGGGATTACTGGGTCTTTCTTTGACTCTTGTTATAGCCTTTATTCTAAAGTCTATTTTGTCTGGTATAAGAATTGCTCCCCCAGCTATTATTTTCTTGTTTCCATTTTCATGATATATCTTCTTTTTTTTTCCCCTTTCCCCCCTCTCTCTCTCCTCCCTACCCCCCCCCAACTCTGAGTCAAGCCATTGTTCTCAGTCTAGTTGTGGAGGATGCAGCTCACTGGCCCTTGTTGGTATGATGAGCCTTGCACTCTACCAAGCTGTGCCAGTCAGCCTGTGGCCAGCTGCTCACGGCAGCTCATGCAGCTCATGGCAGCCCAGGTCCAGGTTAAGCCATTTTTCTCAACCTAGCTGTAGAGGGCGCAGCTCACTGGCCCATGTGGGAATCGAACTGGTGTCCTAGGTGTTAGGAGTACAGCACTCCAACCACCTGAGCCACCAGGCTGCACCTGAAATATCTTTTTCCATCTCTTTACTTTCAGCCTGTGTGTGTCTTTTGATATAAAGTGAGTCCCTTCTAGGCAGCATATGTAAGAGTTGCGTATTTTTATCCATATAGCCATGGTCTGTCTTTTGGTTCGAGCATTTAATCCATTTACATTTAAAGTAATTGTTGATAGATATATGTAGTTATTACCATTTTAGTATTCATATTTTTTATCTTGCTTCTTCTTCTTGTTGTTCTTTAAGAAGTCCCTTTAACATTTCTTGTAACGCTGCTTTGGTAGTGATGAACTCCTTTAGTTTTTTCTTGTCTGGGAAGCTCTTTATCTGTCCTTCGATTCTAAATGCTAGCTTTGCTGGGTAGAGTAATCTTGGTTATAGGTCCTTTCTTTTCATCACTTTGAATATTTCATGCCAATCCCTTCTGGCCTAAGGGAACAGATTCCCAAAGTTGCTGTTGGGAAATCAGCTAACAGTCTTTCAGGAACTCCCTTGTAGATAACAAACTGCTTTTCTCTTGCTGCTTTTTTCTGCTTGGCATTCCATCCAGCATTCCTCCATCTCACTAGCCACAACCTCTGCTGGTTTTCACAGCCAGAAGTTGTGGGGACTTGTCTTCCCAGCCTTGGGCTGTGGTGCCTGGTGTGGGGCTGGGACACCTCATTCCTCAGGGGGGACATCTGCAGCTGAGATATTCCTTCTGATTTTTAACAACCACACGCAGATGTGAGACCAACCTGTTCCACATCGCTGCCTCTCTTACAGTGTTGATGTGGCTTCTTCTGTGTGTCCTTAGGTGTAGTACATCTGTTCAGCTAGACTTCAGGCAATTGTCAATGATGGTTGTTCTATAGTTTAGTTGTAATTTTGATGTGGTTGTGAGAGGAGGCAAGCACAGTGTTTATCTACTTCACAATCTTAACTAGAAACCTGTACCTCTCTTTATACTTAAGATTTGTGTCTTGTTTCTCATGTTAACCAAGCAAAACAGCATTGTCTTTGCCTGGCATTTGTGTTGCTCATTTACCTGATGTCTCTAGTTCCCTATCTGTCCCTCTGTAATTTGCTTTGGACTTCTGGGGTTGTCAGGTTGTAAATACATTTCCCACACTCCCTTCCCAGATGGCTTCTTATTCAATTCTGTTCTTTGAAACTGCAGTCAGGAGATCAGGTAGCAAAAGGAGCAGAGAAGTTTCTGCTTCTGGCTCCCAAAGCAGTGGACATTGCTGGCAGCTGCCAACCTTTGGTGTAGGGGCAGCAGGGATGAGCTGCCTGTAGAGTCGGCTGCCAGGAATGACAGTAGCAAGAGCCTTGCCGTGGTGTCCTCAGCTCTAGAAAGGGTAGGATCTCCACTGAGAGCTGCAGGCGCAGGTTCTGGAGATCTGACTTGGGCACACAGCAGATTCCTGATTGTGCACATCGCTCCTTCCTTCCACTCCCTTGACGACCTCATCGTTCTCCCTTCTGCTTCTCCATGCATTACAAGTCCTCTGCAGCCAAACTTTTTCTACTTGAAATACATGGCATGCTTTTGTTTTCCCAACTGGACATGGACTGACCCATCACTTTTAGCTCTAACAACATCCAAGGTAGTTTTTTGTGTAAAAGTACTTACTCAAAAGCCACGGAATTTTCTTCTGTGTCTCACCTCAAGCCTTGATATGGGTAAAACAATACATTCTCAATTCACTCAACACATGCTATGATGCATGAGGTTGATGGGTACTTAGAAAGTAATACCCTGGGCCTCAAAGCAGACAATCTTATTTCCTAAATGTAAAAAGTGAGCATGTCAGTAAAATACAAAAACATCAGGATGTGAAGTAGAAGTTTAGGTGCATCATCCACGACACTTTGTACCCATGATGCAAAGCATCTAAGTATTTGGAAACATCCAGATGACTGACAAAAACTTTCCAGGTAGCTTGATACTGTGTGTGCACAGCTTTGGAAGGGACTCAGACAGTTGCAACAGTTTTAACAGTTGTGTTTTTTAGCATATGAGAGTATAGTGCGTAAAATTCAGCATCATATTCTCATCATGTGGATCTCCATGGCAATCAGCCCATTATAATGCTTTTAGAGAGGTTGTTGATGAGTCCTCTGCGGTTTCAGAGACAAGAGGTCAGCAGCCCATACTGTCAGAATCGCATGGCACCAATGGTAGACAAATAAAAAATGCTCAGAATATATATATATATTAATATGCCACAGTTAATATTTCTGCACAGTTTGTTTTTTCAGCAGTATTATGCTATCTAGGGACCAAAAAAAAAATGTTTTTTCTTTACAAGTGAGACATGATTGATGCTTTACTAGGAAAGACTTTTCATAATGGAACAGATGTGTCCTGACAAGAAAGTTATTGGTACAAGCAAACTAGATTATTGCAATAATGTTAAGGTTCAGACTTAAGCAAAAAATAGTAAGAGAGGATGGAGGGAGGGCAGCAGGGAGAGAGAAAGCAAGTATGAGTAAGAGAGTGAGATATGGTTTGGGCTGATTCGACATCCTTCACCTACCCTATTGACTTACTCTGTGATATGTCAAGGCAGCACAGTGGTCTCAGGAGGCTAACATATGCAAGCTTTAAAAGGCCATACTCTGCACATATTCATTTGTCGATATTATAACAGCAAGCATTTTTATTTTTCCATAATCTCTTCACTTTAGTACATCAAAATGTTTTTGTGGGCAATTTAAAGTTGCTATTTCTCTCATTCTATCATGGCAGATTTCATAGAATCATGCAATGTATAGGATATCGAATCACTTAAATTTTTATTCTAGTGTTAATTTAACTATAATGTTTTTTTCATTGTCATCAGTTTGTACAGGACATAAGATTAGTAGAATTAAGAGGACAGGTTTTAGAACTCACAGACTTTCTGGAAAAAAGTGAAGAAGGAGGTTATATATTTCAGTAAGAAATGGAAGGCTTATACTTTAAAAAAACACAAAACACAATATAACAAGAACAAAAACAAAACCCAAGAGCTTAGCATTTAGGACGTAAGCTAACGTAAAAGATATAAGTAGAATTTACTTCAAAAACTTAATTACACAGTTTCATAGAATTCCGCTTTAATTCAACTCACCAAATGCAATTATTAAGCTCCATACGATGTTGCATTAATTCTATTCAAGTATGTCACTATATATGTGTATAGTTCTAGTGGGAAAGATAGCGGTGTTTTCTATCATGCACAAAGTAATACATTCCTTGGGCTGCAAACTGCTCTCAGAATATTTTTCAGCCACCTAACACTGTTTCCTCTCTGTGTCTTAGATTCATAGTCTAAATATGCTCATGAAAAGTCCGCTGTCCCTGATTTCTTTATTGCAGTTGATTATTATGCTCTACTGTTCTTTTTTAGTTATTCACCCCACTCAATATTGTTGAGGTTGTATTTTAGGAAAACTTGAAACCATTTATTTATTCAACCACATCCTGCTTGCAATCATCCCATTTCTTATCACACAGCAGTGCTTCGGTATCCCCTGCAGTCCATCACTTTCTGCAAGTGTCCGGCCAGGCAAAGAAGCACGACAAGGATGCCTTTGGTGATGCTTGATGGTTTCGCCTTGCAATACAATAATAATTGATCAATGTTTATGCCAAACCAAGTAAAACCATTCCCAGAAATGCTTGAATTAGGATTTTGTCAATCAAAACTATGCAATGACAAAATAGTTTAAACATGTTCAGTATGAATAGATCTCCGGTTGTCTGGAAAACCAATGCCAATATCTCAAGCACCAAAGAAGGCATGTGGAATCCAAGATGCGTCTTTCTACTTCCTAGTTTATTAAAACAAAATATTAACAGCTTTGACGATGAATTTGGGTCTGGTTGCTTTTGTGACAAACCAGTCTTATGACTGGCTTTTCTAGTTCATAAATAAGGTTTTTAAAATTTTTATTATCATCTTGGACATGGAATATTAACATATAACAGATTCTGAAAATCTCTCAAGGAATCTCGATAATAATCAGACTATGTTAAAACTTAAGCCTTTTTTTTCCCCAGAGGCATGTGAACATGTTATCCGCTGAAGTATAGATAGGGTGAAAGACAGTGGTATTGCTTGCAGATGTCCTCCTGTGACGGTGCGGTTAAAAGTTGCTTGTTGAATGTAAAACAAACAAACAAAAAGAACTGTACATTTCAAAGTTAAAAGCATCAACCGAGTGTGCTGAGTTAGTCAGGTCCCACACCAAATATTATTCTTTTCATTCATTTTGTATCAAGGTTTAGCTTAGGGTATAATGGTAAACCTCAGCATAATGGGCAAAAAATTCAGACCAAAAAGACATAAAAACACAAACAGGGATTTCCCTGAACCATTACTACCAGGGGGAATAGTAAATTGTGTAAAAGAAAAAGAATCTTAATATAGTTTAATTTATTCTTTACAAATTGCATTTCCAGCCAAGAGGAAACTCTTCTCATGAGAAAATGTGGACTATAACCTCCCTCTTAGTTGCAGTGAGGCAGGCAGTTCAGAGAGAGCAGAGAAGGAAGCGCACAAAGCAGGGACCTTGGCATACAGCCATTCCCAGGATAACACTTCCAGTTTGGCAACCAGCACTCTCCAGAGCACTTTAAATTTGTGTAAAAAGTATTTAATATACAGTTAATATTGGAGGCAAACTTTGAGCAATTGCATCAACAGAGATGAAAAACCTGAAAATAGTTATAAGGCCACTGGATAGTAGTATATCAATACATCAATTGTGGAGTACAGACAAGAATCGGAAAGGAACAAGAGGTACTGAGGCCAGACAGGGTCATTTTCTGAAACATAGCGACAAAGTGTTGCCACAAGTTCCCAGTGAAGTAGAAATGGATATGGAAACTCCTATCAGAATTACATGGTGTATCCATCTTGTTCTCTTCCTAGGGTTTGTAGTCATTCTCACTATACCTCTTTAAACATTTTCTATAGTTCTTTGAGTTAAGAACCTAGAAATACCTGCCCAGATAGAATGTGCATGTCATTGAATATCCTTTATGTTCTTGAGAACATCTTTAGTAACTAAGAAAAATTATATTTTGATTTTTTAAATTAACATTTGACTTCTTTAAGTTAAATTTAAATTTTTTTTCTAAATCCTTGAAGTTCAATTAGTAAATTGTTCCATTCTATTCAGTAATCTGGCAAATTTTAACAAGAATTAAGGGATGCATTTAAATAAACATGTTTAATTGCAACTGTCAGTTTATTGAATTTGATTTTTGTTTGAAATACTTAAAATGCTTCTTATAAACAAAACATTTTAAGTACTTAAGCATTCTAGAAATCTAATAAATTTGATTTAGAAATACAGTGAGCACCATGTTATCCTAAACATTTAACATTGTTTATGAACAATACAACTTTCTCAAACTTTCTAACTTAAAATCATGAGTTTAAATCAATTGCTCAATTATGTTATAAATTAGAACATAAGTCAAATCTCCTATACTCTCTAAAATGCCAAATTCTATTACAAATGCTTAAATATCAATACACCAAAATAATTTCCAAACTCAACATAAAATTATGAATGCTTAGAATTTGTTTTATTATTTCTATACTTACATCTGGCTGGAATTAAACCACATGCCCAATGTATTAATTAGAGAATAAATAGAGTTGATCTTCAATGGGAATTCACTGATGCCAGAGAAATTATTTACGTCTGGTGTCTAGTCTCACTGTATTAATATCCATTCTGAGTGGTTGGCTGCAGTGGTGTGGTAACCAAAAGCCACTGATTTGTGGCATTTGCCAATTTCTGTGGTGTAAAGACTGACCAATAGGCTATTTCAACCTACCAAAGATTTAATAACCAGCTCACAAAATTCCTTAATATTTAAAAATTGGCCTTCATGATCCAGTTTAAGTAGGCTTTAGCACAAACCTGGTTGTTCCTTACGCTGCTTTAGCTTTTAAATATTTTGAATATCACTTCTGAATAGAGGCTCAGATATGTAACAAAGAGACTTGAAAACACACATCTCTAGGATATACAATAGACCCTTCAATTGCCAGCTGCTAAACTCACTCAAATAACAGTAATTATTATAATCAAGATCTTAGCTCCCAAGTGTGCAAAAGCAGGTAAGCAGCATCGAATGAACGCTAGATAGCTTCAAGCTTATATTATCTCCTGTCGACAAGAGTTGACATCATTTTGCTTTTCAGTAAGGACAAAACATATTAATTAACAAAAATCAAAATTAGTCATTGATATTTAGTAAGCTCATGTGGTGCCAGCCTATTCTATCCTTGTTGCCAATAGATATGGAGAGATCACTTTAATAACTATCTCTGGTTTCTTCAAAAATGATTGTTCTATCTCACCAGTGTCTTCACTTATAAATAGGAAGCATGTGTGTTACTGATAGTCTCCTCATTTTTTCATTTCAGGATAGCCATTTATATTCTTGGCTTGCCATTAATAGCATATTTGACCTGGTTCACATCCTAATCTCCTGAAGCATTTTCAGAAAAGTGGGGCAAATAAAAATGTCATAGGGTGGTAGTGAGGGTTCAGTGAAAATATAAAACATTTAACACATGGTAAATTCTCAAAAATGTTAGCAATTATTATTTTTAAATGACAATTTGCATATCCTGAGAAAAATTTCTGCCAAATCACAGTGATTTATCACTGAAGGAGAAGAAAAAATACTCTTTCAGTATAAAAAAACAAAAAACAAAAACCTCATCCAGAATCTTTCTTAGTGTGTATAATGACCCTTAAGATACAAGTGAAAATCAGATTTGTGCTGCATGTGGCAATAGAATCAGCTTTTACTCTATTTCTTGCCCTTTTTTTCCTGATGTTCCATACAATGGGATTCATTTTCTCTATTTTGATCAGGATTTTCCTAGTTTTCCTCCAGGAACCTTGGTTTGACAAAGATGGAAGGTGATGAGGGCATCATCTTTCTTATTTCTGTCTCTCTCATTTGCAGTAACTGCTGGGCCCTAAGCAGGGACATGAGGACATGTAGTACTAAGAAATATCACGGCTGGCCCTTTTGTGTCCAGGTCCACACCCTCTTTAGTTGTATGTAGTGTGCTATAAGTAGAGAGCTTGTGTTATGACTAACTTGTAACAGCACGTATGGGGAGATGATTTACATATCAGGTGGAATATGGTCTTTTGGGCTTCTACATTAAAATAATCATTACACTTAACTCATCACATATGACAATGTTGACCAAAGCAGCCTCATCAGCAAGACAAATTATTTGATTCCCCATGAAAATCTAGAAATCAGGTTTTGAAAATATAAGAATGATCTTAAAATTAATATGTGTGAGTGAGCAAATATCTTTCTATCATCTATGTATCTACTATTTTTCTACCCCTGAATAATACTCATATGTGTATTCATACATGTAAAACATTCTCTTATAGTCACAAACATATAAATGTGTATATATGTATTTGATGCCTGATTTACATAGGAAGGCAAAGTTTCAGAGACACTGAAAATTTTTAAAGAAAATTAAGGGCTATATTCTATTATTCAGAAATTGGAATTAAGGTTTTTCCTTTACATAAAAAATCTATATGGTGTTTTCACTTTTATCCATTAATTCTGTGTGGCTATGCTCTCCTTTCTTGGGTATCCAGAGTGAAAATATCGAACTGTTTTCAACTCAAGCAGGCTGAATATTTGACCAAGAATTACAAATTTCCTTTAATCAGCAATACAGTTTGACTCAAAATACTACTTTTGAAACAAAATTTAAAAAACCTCATCTCCCCCAAAATTGCTTTCTCTCCCAATGTCAGACTTATGACTTAGCTAAAGAATGGTTCATATTAGTAGAAAATAGAATCCTGAAAGCTGATGTGTTTGCAATGGCAGGAGATCTAGGCACCTGGGCCTCGTGTTATCTTTCCAGAGTCCGGGTGGCCAGTGTTAGAAGTTGGTCAGCACTTTCTGCAGGGCATAACTCAGAAACTCAAACATAGTCAAAGGGGCCATTTAATTCACAGTCTCAACAAAGACAGCAAATTATGAATGAAAGAGCAAATGCTCTAATCACACAGGCTATGTATGACTTTCTTATTTCATAGTTTGTAAAAATCAGAAGGGAAATGAACAAATATCTAAAACAATTACTGTATATGTTTCCTGACAACAAAATAATTGTAGAAATTCTAATACTGAGTAAAATCCATACAGTAGCCTATATTTTCCAGATATTCCATATTCTACATATCTACAAAACAAAAGGTCATAAGTGTAAAGGCAATTTGGGGCAGCATCAGTGAACTAGAACTATCCCCAAACTTGAAGTCAGGAGGCCTGGGCTTTGATGTGATCATTTAATAAGTGACTATGTGACTCTAAGGAAAAGAAAAAAAGAACTAGTATATCTGGAGCACATTTGGACAGCCTTAAGCAGGATGCTGTATCTATGTTATGCCACTTAATCATCTTAAAACCTCTGTGAGTTATATAAATTACTGCTATTTTATAGCTGAGAAAAATTCACAGAGCTATTGCCTGTCTTGGAAGAGAATCAATGAACAGATTTATCAACCAGTATAAGTCGTTTTTTTTCGTGAACAGAAAAGATTTCCATCTGAATCCTATCACTTGACATGTTTAATATTGTCATTTTAAGATAATTTCCAATACCTGGATGCCCCTTTTGATAAGATATTCACTAAAAGCTTAAAGTAAAATGTATTTTGCTTTTTATGTTGAAATTACAATTTAAGTTGGGAATCCTAGGTCCCTCAGAGAATGGCTTGAAAACCACTGTTTTAGTTCTGTTAGTCAGTGATTCTATGTGTTAACAGAAAAATAATTGATGGAATGTTTTAAAATAAGAAATATGTACATGGCATTTAGGCTATACACAAGGAAAACTATCATTAATATTAATGTAGGTAATTTATTTTCCAAGCAATTAGCAAATGTTCTCAAATAATTAAGATGTTTGTTTTGAACACTTTAGCAAATGAGAGTAAGCATTTGTGTGTGTCAAACTAGGCTGTTTTCTAACCTGAGAGTAAAGGTAAAATCAAATTTCAGTTATGTCAACAGTTCTTTAGATGTGATGCCCTGGTCACATTATCAGAAAGAACAATTTCTCATATGAGCCAACTCATTTTCTAAGGGCCTTTTGTGGGTCAGTTTGTATATGGGTCATAGATGGAACACAAAATGGGTGATTGCAGAGAGTTTACTAAAGGGTTAGCATTATGGTATACAAGCAACAGTGAAGCACCCAGACCTCCCACCCCTTGGCTTGAAGGAGCATAGGAAGGAATAGGTTATAGACACCTGTCAAGAGCTGTGGTCTTATGGGGAGAAATGAAGCTGTGGCTAACTCATGGCTTGGCTCAAAGGAAGATGGGAGAACAAACACCTCTACTTTCATTTTCTCTGACCTTCATAGTTCTTGTTGTGCTTTCCATTAACCACACCACCTGGAAGCCAGAGGGAAAGAATGGTTAATGTAATCAATAGGACTCAATTTTCAAGGTCCAGAATGGTGTGGTGAAGGGTGGAGTTCAAACAGCATAACCAGAATAAACACTTTTCTTATAGCAATTCATTTATCATTCTTTTATTTCTTCATCACATGCACATTTGCGACCACATTCAAGACATAGTACTTTATGTAAAGGTTAATATAGGAAGAAGGAGAAAACCTTGCACAAGAAATCCATGTTCTCAAGGAGTTTATAGGATAATAAGAAAAGTATACAAATAATGCAAGGCATAGTATGATATTCATAAAAGAAGTACAGGTGTGTTATGGGAATTAAAAGAAAGAAAGAATGATTGAGGCAATGAGGAACCTCATGGAAGGCATAACATTTGAAATCGGTCTTGAAGGATAGACAAAATATAAATAGAAACAGGAGATGGAGAAAAACAGGCAGGAGACAAGGAAGTGGGAAGATGTAAGCCAATGTCCAGGGAGTTCTGACTGAAATACAGTGCACCTTTAAGGAAGTCGTAGAAAACATAATTAGATAAAAGCAGAATAACTGCCATGTCCCAAACATACACGTGTGTTCATGTCAATGCACCCACATATGTTTATTAAAACAAGGCTATACTAGTGCAAAACTTCAGCAAGTCATTTCCGAGTGAAATACAAATGCCGCAGATGTGAATTATATAATCTGATATTAGTGTGTCCTCTGGTGTAAGACAAAATCCAATATGCACACGGGGCATCATTTCCTTTATTCTAGCTTTATTTTAACTTCATTCTAGCACTATTTCCAATTCATGATTGCTGTTAGGATAACAGCACCATCTAGTGTGTTTTAGTCTCACATTAAGTTCAAGGACTCGATCTGTTTCTAATGTTATCAGACAGAATAATCACAAAAGTTACAAAACAAAACAACAAACCCTCACATCCATTTTTCACTTTAGAACTTGCAATCTCATAAATTGAAATTTATTGGGATTTATGGTATTTCTAAAGAATTCCTCTGAAAGAAAATTGTCTTGTCTCATCAGTAACAGAGACGAGAAAAGTATAAAAAATAGTTTCTCATCATTTTACAATTGCCCAATCTAGCAACTAAAATATAAAAAACAATATTAATTCATTTTCAACAGACAGCAAATGACAATTTTATTTCTACATACAATTTTTAACATATAAATTAAACAGCGCATATCATTACACATTAAACATCAACAATCATTTAATTACATAACATAAAACAACATAAAAGCTATAAGGACTACATATTTTAGTAATCAGGATATGAGGATAAACTTTGAACCATACATCATAAACTAACTCTGGAAAATAATCCAATCAAAAAACAGGAAAACTGAAACTCCAGAAAATCTCAATGTGCCCCCCTGTTGCCCTTGTGAATAAGAGACCAGGAGAGTGGTGAAATAATGGAACGAATGAGCCATAGACTCAGGAAAAAGTGAAGAAGAAGGGAAAGTAGGAAAGGACAGGAAGGAAAGAAAGTCAGACATGTTATCTCCCTATTTCCCATCCTTCAGAAGTTAAATTTCGACTTCAGACCTGCAATCCCCCAATTTAAAAAAAAATTATGTTTTTTTAAATAAGCCAATAATTTCCTTAATTATCGTCATTAGAAATATAGCAACATAACCAAAAAGAATATGCCTAAGCAAATAACATTCAGCAGAGACAATGCCCACCCTTCTGCTAAGTATTCGTTGACGTGCCCAGCCAGCATTCAAAGAGAACGCAGCTTCCACTTTGGTGCCTCAGCAATTAAGCATGCTCCTAACTAAACTTTCTGTCCATTGATACATCTGAAAAGAGCTGATACTAGCTCACATGAAAGCCAACGCAGCATTTCCTGACTGGAATGTTTCATGTGGAGAATAGGTAGATTGAATGCTAACAAAGAGCAAGTGTAGAGGCTGTATTTCCCATGGCTTTAGAGGTCTGCTTTCAGGACCAATGCTATGGACAGAAACTAGCCCTTCAATTAGAGTGAGCTGCTACCCATGGGGCAGTGGCTTGGCTTGGTTATGATGTCACATGACCATGTCTTGTTATTGGCCGAATGCACTGGGAGAAATTTCTACTTTCTCAATTAAATATATTTGAAGCACATAAATATGCTTTAAAGTTCACAAAATTAGCATTGAACACATTTTCACTATAGGAGGTATTGTTCTGTGGGAGTTTAGTAGAAATGCACCAAATCCTGTGGAGTCTATTAGAAATGCTGATTCCAGAATCTCATTCACACCCAGTCAATCAGCCTTTCTCCTTGGGAGGGTCAGGAAGTTGGTATTTTCAAAAAACACACCAGGTAATTTTGAGGTGAACTATTGAAAATATGCTTTTATGAAAGCAATGTGAATCCCTATGGTTTTTCTTTTCTTGACCAGTAGAAGATTTTTCTCTGCTTATTTCATGTAATCATTATTGTTTGCCATTTGATCAAGAGTCCCCATATATTGATAGATTAATATTGCATACTTGTTTGCAACAATGAATCTTATCATTTCTGATACATTTGCTCTAACAATGGTTCAAAGTTTTAGAATCTGGAAACTTCCATTCAAAACTCTAAAGGCATTTCTTTCTTTTTTTTTACTAAAAACTAAATAAGGTTTTAACAAAAATATAAAATGTTTTACCCAGGGTCCACTATACACATGTACAAGATGTGCTTTTTCATTTTCCTCCTTCCTAGAAGTCTCACTACACTCTAGTTAAGAAGAATTGTTCTCAAGTCTTATTTCAGTCTTTTGTATCCGTTCTTGTTTCTGCCTCTGATGAAATATCCCATTCTCCTCATTCCCATCTGCCTCGCAAACTTCAACAGGTCATTCAAGATGCAGATCAAATATCACGGTTCTTGTGAATTGTTTCATAAGCTCCATTAAGTAGAATTGACCACTTCTCCCCCATCCTCTCCACTGTGCCTCGTCCTGTACACATCGCAGCACATAAAACACTGAACTATATCTATTTGCTTCCATGTCTCTCTCTACCAACTAAGCAGAAGTTCTTTAAGAGAGGATGGCTTCTTATTCATTTTATAGTCCAGTATCCAGCCCAGAGTGGACAGTCAATAAGTGTCTGTAAACTGTCAATAAGTGTTTCTAGATTAAACGTGTACGCCATTCTAAGCACCTGGTCATCTTGAAATCTGGAACAAGTAAATGTTTTTCTAAAGTAATAGTTTGAAGAGTTATAAAAACCAAATATTTCAATAGCGAAAGTATCAAAGTCCTCATTTGGCCTCAACATCCTTTATTTGAAAACAGTTCCTTGTTTCTTAATGTACTCCTAATTAAAAATGATATGTATTTTAGGTCAATAAAAATGGGTATGACGTGGTAGAAAACGTAGAGGCAGAAATGAGAAATCTCTTCCCTAATAATACTAATCTGAGATTCTTTGAGATGCTTTATTTTGTTTTATTTCATGTTGAAATAACAAAGTTGTACAGAGCTGTTGCTATCTGGGGATAAGAAAATCTATCATACATTGTCCATCACTTCCCAGTAAGTTATAGGAACCTCCAGCATCCCTCAGTGTCTCTTAGTACAAGAAATGTATCAGAAATGGCCAGAGAGAGCTCTCAAGGGGATGAGTACACCCCACAGTGACGAGTCCAGCAAAGTACCTTCCATATTACATATTCTCAAGTAGCTTGCTGCAACAAACCTAAAATACTTATAAAAGTGAAGACATGTTTGTGATAGATTAGTACAAGACAAAAAAGCCTACTGAAATTTACATTGCAAAGTACCATGAGGGCTCTTAGTAGAAAATGTAAACTCGTCACTAATGAAAACTAACCAGATGATATCAGGTTATCAAAGATACTGTACTGTTTACATTCATCAGGCACTACACAAGATATTTGGTTTCTTATAGTAATAATAATATTGATTGAAAGACAGTTTTAAAGAGCACAAATTGCACTTCATCTTTTAACATGGGAAATTCAAATCAGGGAAGGAAAAGTATAACTCTTTGCACCTTATATTTTATTGAGTCTAAAACTATTACCACTTAATTTCAGAACTGGACTTACAACAGCAAGAACATGTCGACTTCATTATTTATTTATCACTTACACCTTATAACTTCAAATAAAAACATACATCTGAAATGAAAAGATGTTTCCCATATAAATTTTTGGTAGTACAGAAAAATAAGCTGTGATCACCGGTGGAATTCATAAGCATCTATGGTGAGCAATCACTGTAGAGCTTAAATTTATCAATAATAATCAACTTGAAGTAAGAAAAAAATAAAGTTAATAATTTCATGATGAATAAGTTTAGCATTTTGACATTTTTTTTTTTTTTCTGGTGTCATTAAAGGAAACCCATGGGGACAACATTAACATTTAGGATATGTATCCTATAAATGTCGCTGAAATAAAAGATTTTTCTTCTATTCCTAATGCTTCTTATGAGCACATTGAGCACTTTGGGAAAATATTCTACTTATGAAATAGAAAGAAAGATTTGAAACACTATTTCCTTAAACATGAAGTGTATCAATTCAAGCTGAAAATGACTATAGATGAGTAAGACCAATGACTAAAATTTTATACATATCTATATCTACATCTATATACAGGGCTTGATAACAAATGTATTCACATTTTAAGAAATGAAAAACTGTATAAAATTGTAATACAATGAATTACACTAGCATTCATTTGATTAATGCCATCTTTGGAGCGAACATCATACTATACATTGCTACCATAATTCAATTTAACTTGGAAAATACATAGATAACATCTCTTAAAATGTGTACATTTTTTTTGGCTCCCCCGGTATATCTTATGATTAAACATTTTATAGATATATCTATATCTATATCTATATCTATATCTATCTATCTATCTATCTATCTATCTATAAAACATTTAATCATTGATCTTACTACTCTAAGTTGCTTTTTAATACAGCTATTGAATTGTGAATTTTATATACATGTATTTCCTCACATGCAGAAGATCACGTGCTTCACTGGCCTCATCGCACACTAAAACTCAGTATCCCCAAGATTTTTCACTTGCCTTTTCATATAGTAAACTACTTAAGGTTCTACTCGTATGCACAGTTATACGTTCATTTGTGCAATCCCTGGGCTCTGTTGCTTTCTGATGCAATCTGCTATTAAGTTAAGTGTCCAGGTTAGGATTGGACGAAAATATCCAGCACATTTGTCTACATGGGCCTGGGACTCAGTGAATGCCCCATCCCCACTTCACATGATCTATCTTGACAATGAATTGGATTCCAGTGGGTATATTATTTCAGTCACTCCAAATGACCTTAATAATACAGGCCTTATTTGGAAGGTTCCACAAGACTAGATATGGAGTTCATAAGAGCTCTGGCTTCAGGTTGATGTTCAGACAAGAGCTGCTTGTTGTAGGTTAATGTTTTTATTTTGTTTTATTTTAAATATAAAGGAGGAGGAAGAGCAAGAGGACGAAGAAGAAACAATGTGACAGTAATTCAGGAAAGGAAAATCAGTGATGCTATGTTATTGAGCTCTCGAGTACTCATTTGAAAAGTGAAGAACCTTAATCAAATCAGGATTTATTATAGGTTTCACTAAGGGCTACCTGGTACGTAACTTGTCATTTATGGAGAGTTATTTATATAGGATAATGTTGCAACAATGAATAAAATACTTAAAAGTATTCCTCCTAAGCTTGTTAAATAATGTTTACTGTGAAATAGATAGGCCATATCACTAAACATCACTCCCAAATTAGTTCCATTATTCATTTATTTTTAAAGTGCGTGCGCGCGCACGCGCGCACACACACACGCACACACACACACACACACATATCTGTCAGTAAGTATGAAAAGCAGCAAATCAATTAAACCAGACTGAAGCAAAATAACCCCAAAGAGCTTCATAATCAAAACTGAATGGGAGACCATTTTTTATCCATGATAAATTATATGCAGGGACATAATAAGCTTCAAGAATGCATTCCTAAGAAAAGACAGAAGAGCTAAACTTTCAAACAGATATTTCGTACAAGATAACAGTTAAAATTTATCAGTGATCTTATGATACTCTAGAGTTAAAGAGAATCTATATCCTTTAAGGAAATTGGCCTTCTCATTTATATGACAGTAAATGGCTCAGATTCAAAATCTGTATGCAGCTCCTCATTCGAAAGATCATTTGGCAATTCACAAGCTTGACAGTTTCCAATCACACACGGTATTATAATGGTATGTTCCAGCCTAACCCAAACCAAAAATTTCCCATGTAATCCTAAATTCCTGTTCTTTGTCCTGATCTCATTTTTAGAGAGAAATTATCTTTGAGCCAGGTATATATATCCACTTTTTTAAAGACATCCACTGTATTATATATTTGAACGATGCTAAGACAGTGGATCTTAAATGTTCTTAATACGTGCGCACACACACACACACACACACACAGAAACTGTAATTATATGATGTGATGAATGTTTAGTTAACCTTATTGTGGTAATTGTTTAGCAATATACTTGTATGCATGCATCAAATCATCATGTTGTACACCTTATACTTGCACAGTGTTATATGTCAGTTATATCTCAATAAAACTGGGGATGGGAAAGACATTCACACATGATAAAGTATAGCCTTCTACAAAATCAATCATAAGGTTTAACAGATCTCTCTGACAGACAATTGTTTTTATCTATATCTCACATAGTATGATTTTGAACCAAATTCTTAACAGAACTTGGATTAAAGGAAAAGATGGATCAAAAGCCAATATGCTTGAGGTGTTGGAAACTCTGACCCATGTCATTGCATAGCACTTGACAAGAATAACAATTCATTATCTATTAAAAATAAAGATCTTTACTTGAGAAATCTATGTCTTTAATTTAGAGATAAACAAGGACTTATTCAAATCTGAAAGATAGTCATTTGATATTTTCAGGTAATTGATTTTCTGAAAACTAATATGAATTAAATTCAATAAAAATTGATTGAGCAATAATTTTCAGTTGGTCAACATGCTAGAATTAGGAGTCTACCAAAATGAATAAAACACGGCCTTTCTTAAATTGTCTTTATCTAAAGCATTGTTTTTCGATCTTTTGCTCTACAACTCTTTCAACAAACACAAAACTTTCACATCTTTCTTTGATACTATTAAAAATTTCAAAATATATCTTATAAATTCAACACAAATCATTTAATATGTTTTAAAATTTTTAAATAAACTTTACTGTGGCATAAATTATACACAATAAAATTCACGTTATAACTATACAGCTTGACAACTTTTAACAAATAACCGTATCTACTTCATTCAAGATATAGAACATTTCCATCATCACCAGAAGTTCCCTCTCTCCCTTCTACAATAAATCTACTCCATCTCCCTCCCCAGGCAGCAACCTTTCTGATTTATCTGTATAGATTAGTTTTACTGTTCTAGAATATCATGTAAATGGAATCATAGAATATGTACACTTTTTATTCTGGCCGTTTTGTTCAGCATAATCATTTTGAAGACAACCATATTGTTGCATTTCTTTTTTTTTATTGTTGAATTAATATTCAATTATGTGGCTATACTACAATTTTTTATCCGTATCTATTTTATTTCCTCTACTGGCTTCTTAGCTACATATCTTTTCATTATTTTTTAGTTGTTGTTCTAGAACTAATAGTATGTATCATTTTAATTATTTCCCCATATTTAAGAATATTCATCTTGTCAGTGTATTTAGAGTCACATAAAGCTCACACTTTGAACTTTACAGTTCCTCCTTCTTCATTGTCCCTCATAAAATTCAACACAAACTTCTCAATTCCTACTTCTCACTTCCTACTTCTTATTCCTGTTTCCTACATAAATGTAATCACTCTACAACAGTATAATTCTATTTGCTTGTCCCTGCCTTTTTTCATCTTTCTTTATCTTTTACTTCTGCATGTGTTATAAATCTGATTACAAAAGAATATGTGCGGACTTGAGGTTTTGCTTTGTTAATGTAGATTTGCATAGAGCCCAAGATATTCCTTCAATCCCTGTAAATTATTATAGTAGGAGTCAATCTCAAAACTGTTTTATTAATATTTGTAGATCTTTCTGAGACTTGATTTTAGGCTTTGTTAAGGCAGGTCTACAATATTACTTGAGGGCTTGGTTCTTAAACCTAAAGTGTATTTTTAATGGTATCTGACTGGTGCTAGGGAATTGTTTCTGTGGTCTCAGTTGAATGCCGAGGGTATAAGGAGGTAAATATCAATATTACTGCAAAGCGCCACTCTTCTCCACCACTGCTCATTTTCTAATATCTCTGTTCTACTATTCAGTCCATAGTACCTTCAATCTGGTGAGTACCATGTGTTCTTTCCCTGTGCTTGCACAACCTATCCTCTATTTATAGGCTTATGGCATTGCTCCACACAATCTTTTGGAGTTGCTTTTCTGCTCATCTCTCTTGTCTCTCATGCCCCACTCCATAAATTTAAGCTGTTTCAGATGCCCTAAACTTCGGTCACTGAGGACCCATTTTATCTGAGGACCATCCTTCTTTCCTCAATCTTAATGTTTTTGCAGCATAGTCAAGAAATTTGTTGTCAGGCAGAAAAGTGTGAAAGCATGAAAGCACTTTGAGAGATTCCCTTCTGTCAATGTGTACAGATTTGCACTGCCTGTTGACCTACCTGGAAACATTTGCTCCTCATATTTTTCCCATTTTAGAGTTGTTTATGGTAGAAGTACTAGCATGATACCACTTACTCCATCCAAAATATATTATTTTTATTCATTCATATTTAGACACTGAATTAGTATAACCCATTTTTTGGTGGGTTCATGCTAAATAACTTTTTATTAGAAAAACAAAAGCAAAAACAGAAAACTTTTAAGTTTCCCATAGGTTTGTATAACAAATTTTCAATCATTAATATTTAGTTAGTAATATTGTAATAACTGTGTATGATACCAGGTGAGTACTAGACTTATCGGGGGAAATCACTTCACAAGTTATATAAATATTTAACCACTGTGCTGTACACCTGATACTAATATAATATTGAATGTCAACTGTAATTGAAAAATAAAAACTAAAAAGCAGAATATTATCCAATATACCATGAAAGTTCATTGCATTTTTTGGCTATTTAATTTTAGAAGAGTCTAACCATAATATGGTTTGCAGCTATTAGTAATTATTAATTCTGACTTAAAAGCTTTTACAGACCAAGGAAATTTCAGCTCGCTGGAACAAAATTAATAATCAAAGGGAAAAGCTATAAACAAAAGAAGTTTACTCATTTGTAAGCTTAACCATTGTTCTGACATGTGAAAAAATTCGATAAATTATTATTTCTTTTCCAGGGATCAAATTCAAGAGCTGATGATCATCTGTGTGCAAAGTGGTTTTCCTTTAAAGGAAAGCATAATAGTTAAACCAGGAAAGCTAGACTCCAGCAGGTCCTTTAACAAGTATACCTCAGTATTCTTATATGTAAGTCAAGGAGTTGGACTAGATATTTCCAAGGTTCCTTGCAGCTCCAAACTTCGGTACTGTAGAAAAGTACTAAGTCTTGGAAAAAGGTTCTACATCATCTTCCTTATTACTTAAAAGTGATATGGGCTAGGAAGAATCTCTTGCCATACTAACATTATTCATGTCTCTTTTTAAAATTCATTTGTTTGTATTCAACAAAATGTTATTGAGCATCTACTCTGTGTAAAGCACTACACAGGGTACTTGAGATGTACTGTTGACTAAGAAAGACAAAATTCTTACCTTCAAGAAACTTGTAAGCCCTAGTCCCTGTCAGAATACAAGGGAATCATTGAGGTAGCTATGACAAACTTTATATCATAAACCTCTCCTCTGAAGAACAGGCCAACTAGGAATACAGATAACAGTATCTCTTGCGTTTGTGGACTCGTTAGCATCTTCCAGTCTTCTTAAAGTGGTGCTGTGATGGGTCAGCATTATGCCATGTTGCTCTTCCCGAAAAGTTAAGAGAATCAAACATAGACTTCAAACACGCATTGTTTCCAAGAATGTCTAACTACTCTATTAGTAGAAAGGAGAGAAAATTAGGAAGGAAGCATTCTAATGACTGAGACTCTGACTTTTTGAGCTTATAGAGATTCAGATTTAAAACAATAAAAAAATTTTATAATTCAGCCATTCTGTATCTTTTGATTGGGGAGTTTAATCCGTTTACATTTAAAGGAATTATTGATAGGGAAGGACTTACTATTGCCATTTTGTTAATTGCTTTCTGTCTGTCTTGCAGCTAGTTTGGGGATTTCTCACAAAGGAAATGGTGGTATTGTTGAATTGGTGTCTCTGTGGAAGGAAGAGTCTGGGGCTTCTTATTCAGCCATCTTGCTAACTTCCTGCAAAGTCCAATTTTCATTAGGCAGGGTTATTTCAGGCTTGTGATAGTATTCAAACTGATACTAGCTTAAGCTAAAATAACTGCATAACTGGTGCAAATAAGTGATAACTAGTGGTATATAGCCTTTCAAATAAGGCAAGGCTTAAATGATATAGTTCAAAGCTCTATTTTTTTTCTCCATCATTCAGGTATAGTCACTCCTAATAACATGCAAAGTTGCCTATCAGTTTAAGAGGTTGAATAAAAAGCAAAGCACAAAGACTAAGAAAAGTCTCTGGTTGTCCTGATCTATATCATATGCCTTTCCCTGAACCAATCACGGTTTCCAGGAAAATGAGGTTGTGTTCCAAAATTCATGTTCATGTCCAAATCCATGTGTGCTCATTCCATGACTGACATTGATTTCAAAGAGACACTACAATGGATTCCCCACAGGAAATGGATTTCTGTTTCTATGGAGTGGGAAGACTTGTGAACTGCAAAACCAATATATGTTCTATCTATCCCACCTGAAGAAAAATTGTGATACAAAACTGTTTAGGGCATCATTAATTATAATAGCTAAAACCTTAAAATGCACTGAAATACCCAATAATAAGAAAATGGTTAATACATGATGGTATATTCACATAAACATTCAGTTTTATATACAAATAGTTATATAAACTTGGAAAATCTGTTATCATGTTAAATGACAAAATGAAGACACAACTCTAAAGGACTCTAGCAGATCATAACTATATGAAATGTTGTAAAACACATAGGAAAACATCTAAAATGTTACAATACAAAGAGTGCATATATTTGGATGGTAAAATAAATTTTCCTCTTTTTTATTTTCCTATAATGCATATGGATTTAATGTTTGGAAAATTAAATTTCAGTTGAAATAGAGACAAGAAAGAATTTCTTATGTTTACTAGCATTTATATTCAGAGGTCGGTCTTGCAATTAGAACACCAGAATCACAGTGGGAATTATGGGGTGCAATAAATGTTTGAAAGCAGAGGCTTAAACAGACAAATTGTGCTTCAACCAAGTGAATGGAGTTTTCATTTATTTTGAAAATGAAAAGACTATATTCACAGGCATTCAGGGACCTGGAATGATTTCGATACATGACATTGAGGTGCCTTTCTTAATTTTCTCTATAAGTAGTACATGGCATATTGGCACCTTGTTTAAGAATTGAGGTGTGTTCACTGTGGAATAGCCTATAGTTAAGTTTTAGTAGAAGTAGAAAGGGATGCTTTTGTTCATTAACTCCACAGGGCTCACATTTGGCCTAGAACTTCAATAAAGCCAAGAAATAAATGAGACTGTGAAGAAAAACTGCATGAACACTGAAAAGGTATCTGTCGACCAGGTAGTTCTAAATAAAGTAGAATTTCTTTTAACTGTTCCTGTTTCTAAGTGAAGTTAGAACTGACAATTCTCAGGGTGTGAGAAACCGATAGTTATTTAAGAAAACACCTTCCATCTGGATTCTTGCTATTTTAATTAAAAATTTTGTGTTGATTTGTTTACTTATTATAGCTAGCAATTATATCTCAGATTTAAATTGTAACGTCTTAATTATGCTACTGTGAATGTACTGACTCCCATTTTCCCTCTGTTCTTCACAGGCGAGCTCACATGACATGCTGCTGCTGATACGCCATGTGTTTCCTTGCACAGTACCATCGAAGCAGTAGAGAGGCAAATTATTATCAAACAGAAACAAATTAATTTGGTGAAAGTATAGAACTGAAGATTTTAAAATCCTACCTTCGAATGTTTATTAGAGTTGTAAATGCATTTACATAAGTGTTTTCTAATCATCTGCCATGTTCGTGCTAGCTGTTAAGACTGTGTCCAAAGAATTAGACACGGTCCCTAGAAATGAACATATAAGCCACTATGATGAGGTTAAAAAATGGTGCGAATAATAAGAAGAAAATCTTTTAATAGAGCAGAAAGGAAAGAAATTTTAAGTTCATATCTGAAGCATGAACACCATAGAGAATTTGAGGCTGAGGGATTTTTTTTTTCTTTTTAAATGTCCTGGGTTCATGAAAATGCATGCAGGAACAGCAGAGTCCGGTGTGACTGAGCCTAAGTGTGTGATGAGAAAAGCACGTTGTAAGTAGATTACTGAGAGCCCGGATGCCATGTAGGCATTGAACATTATCCTGTAGACGACAGGGAGCCACTGGAGCATTAAAGCAGCAGAGTGTGGCATGAATAGGCCTGGGCTTTAGTAAGAGAAAGCTTGTGACAGTATGAATGATGGATTTAAAGGGTGAGAAACTATAAACAAGGAGGCCAGTCAGATGCAATAATCCACATGAGAAAAGAAAAGGAAATAAATGAAGGCAGGGGCAGCAGAAATGAAAGAAGGCCACACAATCAAGACAGTCCAGAGTTAGAGCCAACACATTAAGAGTAGCGCATTATAGTCATAGGGTCTGATTTCTCTGTGTCCATTACTGTAGGAAGGACTCCATGCCCTTTGTCTCATTACATCTTCCTAACAGCCCTGTGAGGCGCGTTCTGTTTATTACGCCTGTTTTACAGATATGGGAATTGAGGATTAGCAAAGTTAAGTGGCTTGCACAAGATCACATAGCTAGGAAAGGGTAGAGCTGGGACTGAAACCAGGTCTGGCTAATTCCAGACCATGACAAATGCCTACAATAAACACCCTCCAACCTGCCTAGATGACCATGGGAAATAAGGGAAAAGCATAAACAAAGGATGACCATGTTTTTTCTGACCTGAGTGACTTTAAGAATGTGGATACAGTTGACTGAGGTAAAGAATATATGAAGGAGAGCCCTGGTTTAAAAAAAAAAAAAGAAGAAGAAGAAGAAATAAAAGTTGTGTGTGTGTGTGTGTGTGTGTGTGTGTGTGTGTGTGTGTTGGACATTTTTGCCTTGAAATGTAGAAAATACATGGAAGTTTAAATTAGGGCTAATGACACAGTGCTCTGAGTTACTGTCATGGTGGTTGTGGCAGACACCACCACAGAGCACATGGTTAGAAGGCACCAGAGCAGGGCAGACACCTGTAGAATCACTTCCTTTAAGGAATGGACAAAGGACCATAGGAGAAAGGGAAGGCACTTTCAGAGATCTGATTAAAGAATCTGGAGAATTCAGGGTAAGGAAACCAAGGCAGAAGAGAGTTTTGAAAAAGAGATACTGAAAAATAAAACACACCATTTTCAGAAAGCATAGCCTCAGATATCAACGGGGGATCATGTTGGAGGAGAACTGAGGAATGTTTGTTGGACTTGGCATTCGGGAGACTACTGCTGACATCTGAGGATGGCTCGGGGAATAGGAAGCCGTCTGACACCAGATCACTGGGATGCTACAGTGTTATAAGGCAGCAGTGACACTTTTACAAGAATACTCAACATACTCCTAGGGCAAGAGATGGTTTTTACTCCTTTTGTCTGTGCTATAATTCTAAGAGATACTCTCAATCGTTTTGTTAAAAGAGAAAGTTTCCTCTTCACGCCTGACTTTTTTTTTTCCTCTGGAGGACATTCGATTAGTGTGATGTATTCGTAGCTTGTTTCTGCCCATTTATTAATGAAAATACAACCAATGTGAAGTATTTTATATAGTAGGTAAATGTGGGAACAGAAACTGGGCATGCTCAGCTCCTTTCCATTTATCTCTGGGCAAGAAAAAAGCACAGCCACAGCTGCTTATTTCCAGGCAAGTCTTCTAGCATGACGGGGAGCCTGCAGTATTGAGGGACACCAATGCTCACTACTGGGCGTTTTGGCTGGAAACATTGAGAAATGAGATGCAAGGGGCAAACTGAGCAGAAAAAGAAAATAAACGCACAGAGAGCCTTTTCACCGGGGCTAAGACGTATGGTTTAGAGTCTCCACCATAAGTTTTGCAGTGAATACTTTGAAGTTTGTAAGGGCTTATATTGGACCAACTTTAAAAAAAAAAAAAAAAAAAAAACACCCCTGAGTGAATTTAATTATACAACTTTAGATTGTCAACACAGTGACTTAATCCCAGTGATTTCTCTGCCTGGCTTCCTAATGGCTGCTGGCCACTTCCTGGGACCCAGCCAGAGTGAGCACTGTGAGTGTGAGTTCTTTTCTTCTTCCTTCCTTTCTTTCTTTCTTTCGTTCTTTCTTGCTTTCTTATTGTTTTCAGGTGTACAAAACAATGTAATCGTTAGACATTAACACCCTTCACAAAGTGATACCCTCCCCAGTCTACTATCCCTCTGACATCATATATAGCTGTTAGAGGTCCATTGACTGTATTCTCTTTGCTGTACTCCACATCCAGTGACTATACACACACACACACACACACACACACACACACACACAAGTTCTGACAATTAAGTTTGCGATCTCATCCTAGAAAAAGTGCTACATACCTCATTCCTGAATATCACTGTAGTCACCTTCGAAGTACTCCCCTTGGGAAGCTATGTACTGATGCCAGTGCCTAGTCCACCCTTCCAAGTAGTTTTGGAACTCTTTTTCTGGAATGGCCATCACAGCTGTTGTCGTATTACCCTTGATGTCGTGAATGTCATCAAAATGTCTTCCTTTCAATATTTCCTTTATCTTTGGGTAAAGAAAGAAGTCACTGGGGGCCAGATCAGGTGAGTAGGGAGGGTGTTCCAATACAGTTATTTGTTTACTGGCTAAAAACTGCCTCACAGACAGTGCTGTGTGAGCTGGTGCATTTTTGTGATGCAAGAGCCATGAATTGTTGTCGTAAAGTTCAGGTCATTTTCATCTAACTTTTTTATGCAATCTTTTCAGCACTTCCAAATAGTAAACTTGGGTAACTGTTTGTTCAGTTGATGCAAATTCATAATGAATAATCCCTCTGATATCAAAAAAGGTTAGCAACATCGTTGGGACAAGTTCTAAAACTTAATTGTCCGATGTTGTGTGTGTGTGTGTGTGTGTGTGTGTGTGTGTGTGTATTTAATTATAGTTGACATTAAATATTATTCAGTTTCAGTTTCAGGTGTATAGCGCAGTGGTCAGGCATCTACACAGTCCATGAAGTTGGACCAACTTTTAACTGCTGTGGCACGGGCCAGTACCTTTAAGGTTTGGGACACATAGAATTTTAATCTGGGTATATGGTAGATTGTGTATTTCCCTATGAGAAAGCAACTTCCTATGGAGGTAAGTCTAGAAGATGCTTGGGGCAGTGAAAACTTCAGCAGGTACCAGAAGCTTAGAGCTAAAGTCGATGCCGCTTGACCTTGAAATACACTTGCACATGATACATAGACAACAAAAGCCACAACAGGTGCCTGTGGCTGGTAGCGCTCAAGGGTGGCTGAGGCAAGAATTAAGTTATACAAAGAATTGGAGTTTTTCTGTAAATTTGTAGACCCTGATATAATTTCTTTTGAACTACAAGTCAGCTGAGTTTCATGTGTGCTCTGCAGAATTTCTAAGGTATCTTAAATTGATGGTGCCAAGATCATCAACAACCAACTGCCTCAAATTATCTTCTCTCTTCAAGGCCAAGAAATTCATAAGGATTGTCCATCGGCTCAAACAGAAATTACTCAAAGAATTACAGAAGAGGTTTCATGGTGATACAATTATTGTAGGTGATACGATGCTTTCAATGGTTTCACTATCTTATGAGGGAACTTGACTGAGGCACTGAAGGAATCCACAAGTGGAGGAAAAATGGTGTCTTGAAGAGCATATGGCAGAGATCTAGGCCCTCACCAGAGTCCAAGGGGCACAGGCTTCAGAAGCATCCACAGTGGTTTCATTTCAGGAAAACATTGCAAATGTTTTTCTGGTTGAAATAAATATAGAAACAAGATGAAAACTATCACTAAGAAACAAATTTCGTGATCCTAAAGAAACAAAGTTCTTGGGCCGCTTCCATAACAAGAGGCAAAGGCAGTAACTGCTGCAGCACAGGATTAAAAATGTCTTTTCACTAGCTACATGGTAGCTATAGGACCAGGAAAGCTCATTGTCTGTATACCACTGAAGTGCCAAGAACACAGAGTTTAAAAAGAGGAAATGAAAATTAAGAAGCTATGTGTGGGCAGCTTTCTTTCCCAGAAATGGGAGCTATACTGTACTAAACCCTTTTGCTGGACATTTATCCCTATTAAATTTAAATTAACAAGTCATAGATTCTACTTAATTTGTATCAACTGACTGGTGGCATCTTGGTGAGAATAAAAATTAAGATTCTTTTTTCTCATCACCTTTTTTGGGAGCCAGTCCCCCAGATAGCACTCAATGTTCCCTGCCTCCTAGTATTTAAACCCTTATGTAATTCTCTCTGTCAGCGGTATTACTGGACTTAATGACTCATTTCTAAGAAATAGAAGACATGGTGTATGACTCAGAAACTAGTACATAAATGATTGCATGATGTCACTCTATCGCTTTCTGGCTCTCAGGTCACTGGCTCTGATGGAAACCCACTGCCACATTCTGGGGACACTCAGGCTGCCTATGCAGAGGTTCACATGGAAAGAAAATGATGTGTTTGGCCAACGGCTGGTGAGAAGCTGTAGGTGGCTTACTACCACATAAGTGAATTTGGAAATGAATCTTAAATGTTCAGAAATGATGCTGACAGCCCTGGACGACAGCAGGAATGCACCCTCAGGAGAGCCTCTGACCAGCACCCACTAGAAAGAGTGTTCCCAGATTTCTGAACTACAGAAACTGTGGGATAATACAGTACTTTACTCTTCATCTTATTTCTCAATTTGTTTTGAACGTGGACAAGGAAGAAGGGGGTTATATCCCCACCAGGGACACCAACACTTCCATCAAAATTCAAGTAACTGAAAAGATTTAGCCTGAAGTATTCAAAAGCAATGATGCAAAATTTCCTTTTAATTATACATTTTTCTCCCAATCAATCTAATATGTGATTCAAGTGTTCTTAGGATGCCCCCTTGGAATACATACTTTCCTTATTTATGCAACAACAGATAACATGGGAAAGGTATAATTAATAGACGTAACATGTCTATCCTGTGTTCAAAGGTTGAATTTTAGAACAAGGCACATATGTCTAATCCCAGAGCTGGCAAATCATTTACCCTCAAATCACTGAGGACTTGTTTCTTTCTGTGTCTTCATCTGCATCTGTAGAATAAGAAGTAGCAGCTACTCTGGAGAGTTCATGCAAGGATCAAATGAGATGATGCATGTGAGTCCAGCACAAGGACGTATGTGACATGCAGTGAGTACCCAGTATGTGGGAGATCTATTATTAGACCCTAAAGTCTATTTTATTTTACTGTATATAATTCATTAGGTGCAAATTCTCATACCGTTTTTTGTTTTGTTTTTTTGTTTTTTCACCCGGAGGCTTTTTACATCGAAGGAAATTTCCTGAAATTGTAATGTCCTTAAGATATTTTCATTCTCACCAAAAATTTTTCTGTTAAGCTTGCAATTAGTGATTATGTTACTTCAGGCAAATGTTGGGTCATCTTCTTTCTTCCTACTTTAAATTCATAATGTGTCATCTTAAGGTAATGCAAGCATTTTTGTCAGTTTTCACTACTTAATTTGTATGAATTTTGGATCTAGGAGAAAAGTGAGGTCAAGGAAAAGAACACCCTGTGGATAGTGCAGTAAAACATCTTTTTAATACTTTTAATATTAGATTTACTTGTAGGACGTCCATGGGAGAATTTAATAAATTCTGGTTTTGTTGCCTTAGTAAAAAGTTTCTTATATCAGTCCTTAAGGAATTTTGGATAAATTTCTTTCTTGGTTAAATTATCCCATTAGCTGAACTATCCAGCGTTAAGAGACTCAGTTGTGAAAATGAGACTTTAATAACTTTAAATGTCTAAAATTGATCTCTTTCCCAGTACAGATCTACTGCTGCCAAGCTATAAAAAAAGCCTTACCTTGTATCTTGTGCCCAAGGGGAATCTTTTAGGCTCAACTTTCCAAATTGGCTCATAGATACTTCATAAGATACTTTACTTGGGCTTCTGTATTTTCACTGTCTGATTTTATAAACTTAAATTTTCAGACACTTCTTAGCTTCCAGCTTGCTCTCCTTCTTCCCTCAGATATCTCTTTCCCTTTGTTCTGTGCCGCAAATCCTCCAGAAACACAAATCACTCCCAGGACTAGAACATTTTACAGACCACCCCAGGACCACACTCAACGTGTAGGAGGGGTTACTTATAGAAAACCCACAAGCAGCTATTTCATGAAAGAAGGTTGTATTTCTATCAATGTAATCTTAAAATAATGCGATTTAAAATGACAAATAATGGTATTTGAACATAGATACCATTTTACTGGAGTAGTGCTTTTGTAGTGTTTTTTGTTTTGTTTTGTTTTTTCAAAAACTGTTTTTACACGGAATATAACAATATTTAAATTTATAAGCTTAGGAAATGAACATTCCTTTTAAAAAAGAAAAATCAAAGAAAGATTTCCTCATTAAACATTAAAGAGAATATATGAAAGGAAACATACCTGAGCACTATAGTCTTAATACATTACTTAAACTCTTTCACTTACTATAGCACGGAACAGATTTAATATTTCCCTAGCAAAATTAACAAAATTTTTTCAAACATTGAGAATGAGTCATTGCCAGAGATAGTTATCCATTGATGGGAGCTGGCTACAATTATGTCAAATGTGTGAAGGAAGCTTTTCTTTACCGATCTGAGAATACTGGCACTTTAGCTCAAATTTATAACTAGACTCAGATATAGTTGTGGAAATTAATATCAAGGGTGTGTCAATGTTTCAAGTTTTTTGTTTTGTTTTTGTTTTTTCAAACACAGCTGGTGAAATCAGACATCAGGGACAGTGTATGAAAGGATGGTTAAGGGTGAGAAAGCGTCCTGGGCCCAGTCTTGCATTTCTGCTTAATAATTGTTTGACCATAGATTACTTCTTAGTTTTCTCATTACTAAAAGAAAATTAAAAATAGTTTCTATGTCATTAGGTTGTGATGAAAATTAAATGAGAAAAAGTGTAATGCCATTAGCACAATAGCTGGTATATAATAAACACTCAATAAACATGAGCTCTTAGCTTCAAAAAAAGGGAATGCATACTTATTTAATAAAGTTCATGATGTAGACACTGAACAAGACGTTTTGCAAGCTATCAAATTTAGTCATCTATTGGCTACGTCGAAACAGAATTTTCTTCTCAGCTTAATTTCCTTAGAACGCAATTGTTCTACAAGTTCAAACATGTACATTGAATTCTTCCTGACATTTCATTTACTATTACATGCTTGGGCTAACAGCAGGTTTTTAATCTCAGATAGATTTTCATGCCTCAATCATCTTAAAATATTTGCTGATATTGGTATTTAAAGAAACTAATGTAGCAATACTAACATGCTTTAGATAGAGGTTTACATTCTACACAATATGGAAAATATTTTCAACCGGACCATTCGATCTAAGGTAAATTTGGAACCAGTGATGTATTCGGACATCTCTTAACAACCTCCTTGATAACAAATTTAATCTATGCTCAGCTTTTAAAGTCAATCAGAGACAATATCATTTTCTCACTAATACTAACATTTTAAAACATTTTACTGTTCAAGATCTTGGATTGGAAAAAAAAAATTCTTTCCATTTCAACCAACTATTCTTTATTCCCTGTAGACCGGACATCTCATTTTAATTTCCAGAATCTTTCAACTTCATAAAAAAAGTCCTTTTATGTACTTTCCTTATAATTGTTAAATAATCAAAACTCACCACTCTGTCACCGTTCCCAGAAGATTTACTCACAAGTCTGTTCCTCCACTTTCAAATAGATATGAATTACTTTGTAAAGTATTGTCACTCTCATTTTAACCTTTACCACTGTAGATATTGATCCTTTCTTCTTAGACTCTACCCTACCTGTATTCTTCTGTCTTCCAGTTAATCTCCAACTAATTTCCAGTGAAAAATAATTGCCATTGCTTTATATTTCTAGAGTGCTTTATTTAAATCTCTAACTATGCTCCTGACCCATATCACTTAGTATTATTGTTGGTTGGAATCAAGTTCATCTGCCATCACATTATAGTCCCCTTTTGCATATGGGCATTGTTAGAATCACTATATTTCTTATAGCCCCTAACACATAATTTGAACATAAAACACACTTTTAAAAATGTTAATTGAATTGAATACCATCTTTGAAATAAATACTATTGATTTGGCCACTTATATTTCTTGGTCACATATTATGTGGCAGCCACTCTGCCATATAACAATAGTCCTATATAGCAAGTGCTCTAACAGGGGAGTTAGAGAAGTAAACAAAACAAGCATGGTTACTGACCTCATGGACGTGAGTGGACATCTACTCTGTGCTCGTCTTTCTCCAAAATACTGTTGCAATTTTGATAAGTACCTTTAAGATAATTAAAAGAAATTAGATAAGGAGCTATGCAATTGTGCTTCTGCTAAAAATATTCCACTCCATTTCCCAGCCTCCTTTGTAGCTAGGATTAGTCATATCATACAGTTCTAGACAGGAGACATAAGTTGATAGTTGTGAGAGAGCATCTGGAAAATCTCTTATTTATTTATTATTTACTTATTTATTATTTATTTACTTAAATTAAAGGGACAGGCATCAATGATTTCATTCCTTTACCTCATTCCTTTGCCTTAAACAAAGTTATGATCTGGAGGTGCGGCAGCCACCTTGCAATGGTGAGGAAAGGAGACAAGTCTCTCAGGGTAACCAGCCCTGCCATAACTGGAATACTGAATCACTGGCCATGGTTGCCTAACTTCTGACTTCTAGATGTTAGGAAACTAAACCCTTAAATGTTTATGTTGCTCTTTTTTGTATCTCACCCTCATTTCACAGAAAGGCACTGTCATCATTTTTTCTCAAAAAAGGAAAAAGTAGCTCAGAGAGGCTAAGGTTTCTAAGCCTGTGCATTTGCTATGGGCCGTACTGGCAAAGTTTAATAATTAATGCAAAACGTTTATAGAAACCTCTATTCCAGTGTTCTAGATAATAAGTTTCTGCAACCTGAACACCACTATGTATACATTTGTACTACTTGTAACATTTTGTAGCCAATGGGCTTCAAGTCACTCATCACCCAATCTCACCTTTGAATCTTTCATTTGTGATAGTATTATAATTTTTTCTTAATAGTTTTGAATAATGTGTCTAAGCAAGAAGTTTCAGAAACACATTTTTTTTTCACGTTACGTGTTGTTTGTCCTACTTTAAGTAAAAGCATATTAGAAACTTGACCCACTAATTGAAAATCAGGATGCCAGGCCTGGAAACTTCCCTTTAAAATGGCAGCAACCCATGTCATAAAACAATAGATAGACATAACTCCCATAGAAAAGGTCCGGGTATACAAAATGCTGTGTACTAGTTTATCTACAGCCAAAATGTTGGTTTTCCCTCACAAAAATACTACCCCTAAATTCCAATCATTCTGAAAAACAATTAACCTGTCAAGTTTAAAGTTTTCATTTATAATTTGTATCCTGTCATTGATATTTATTTTAATCTCCTATTGATTTCTGTGGGAATTCTAGTAGAATTAAGGCAGGATATAGCCCCAAAGGAATTTCTGCAAAAAAGTTTCCCACTTTCATCTCTTTGTGTTTGATTTTTATTAAGTTTGGGTCATGACACCTAAAAATATCTAAAAATAGATCTCGGCTAAAGCTGTGATAAAGTCTTCTATTTTTGTATTCAGAAAGGTCAATGAGAATGCTAAAGTCTCACAAGGAAGAACTACATTATAAATGATTTTAACCATATGTTTTTGAAAATTTGAATTTTTACTATTTATTTTTATTATTTATTTTATTTATAGTATTTATTATAATACTATTTTAAAATGTCTTTTTTACTTTATACATCCCCAAATGTCTATCTCCCATGAGATTTATTTTCAAAATGCCCATTCAAACCATGCTTAAAACATTTTAAACACTAGATATAGCATTAGACAGTCTTTTAAAATTATAGTAATATTGACTATGTAATTATGGGTCTCGGAAATTCATTAGAATGATGTTACTATTTAAAAAGGCAAAGTAGAAAATTATATATGACAAATACAGTAATGTAAAAATGTACATTAATAAAGATTGGAAGATAGTAGGAAATTAAAATTTGTGTTGCAATTGGTGGATTTTATGTCTTATCAAATTTTCTAATGTTCAGTATTTTATGTCAGTGTTAAAACTCAAAGGCAAACAAGTAATATAACTTACCTTCAAAATTCATCAAATTCATATAAACTTACAGCCATGACAAAAACTGAAACAAATGAGAATAATTTCACTAAGACAACTCTGGCATTTCAGTTTTTAAATTAGTGGTTCTTGGATTACTTCTATAGAAGCTAAGGGCATGTATGGTCATATGGTAATCTTTTTATTTTCTGGTATCATGAAAATATCTTTAGAAGTTATGAGATCTCAATAAAAATTGACCAAGAAAATTTTGGGGACTGTTCTGCCCACCTGATAGGGTCATTCTGTGGACCAAATGAGATAATGTGTATATAAGCATTTTTAAAAGTACACATGAAAAGCAGCATCATAATTTTCAATGTTACTCCAAATACCTTCAAAATTAGACCTGTCATTTGATCTCAATTGGATAATGTAGAGACATCATTAAATGAAACAACTATCTGGCGTTTTATTGTAACGTGGACTCATATTGTTCTTCGTCCCTCAAGAAAATACTTATTCTAAAATGAACTCTTATTTTAAAGCTACTTGTCTTGGAATGCTCTCCTGCTGGGCAAGAAATGTCCTGGTTCCATTAAAGAACCTGCAGATCAAACTCATCATTATTTAATTACCTGAATTCATTGCAAACGTGTACAGAAGTGGGACTGGGTCCCTCAGATCCTTTCATACTGGAATCAGTTTGAGGAGGGTGGTTAGCTGACCACTTTTGAACAAAAGTCACACTTTTCAGAATGATCCCAGACAATGACGGAGCAAGGCTGAGGTATAAATTCCTAGCTGTTTCTGCCCAACTCGAAAGCTCTAACAGGTCAAGGCTCCCCCTGGGCCTGACAGAGATTTCACCAGATCAGCATCAAGGTTCACAATCCTTTTCCTCCATTTTCCTTCCACAAAAGTTTTTTGAAGCTCTATCCTAGTGTCTGCTTCCCAGAGAATCCAGCTGACTCCAAGAAAGCCCGCAGGAAAGATGCAGTTCCAGTGCTGGGTCACAGACCACCCATTTGGGAATAAGGACACCATCCCAAGCTGTATGTGAGTCGTGAATAATCCCTGGCACAAGAGGGCAGCCCAATTGGTAAAGAGTCACTGATGGTGGCTGGGGAACTGGTGCATCTAAGAAGTACTGGAAATAGTGTGCAGAAGAACAGACGAATTGGTCGATTGTCATTAAGTCACAGCAACGTCCTGCCTAATGTAAAGTTGGTAGCATTTAATATGTAATTGAAAATCAAATATGAAGACCAGAGTGCCTCTTTTAAAGCCAATTTTCTCTTTTGGGAGAGCAGCAAAAGTTTAGGACAAAATTGAGTATTTAGATGATAGTCATACGATCCATCCGCTGAGCCACCAGGGCCAGAGGTGCTTGCATTGCAGCCCACACCAGAGGGAGAACATTCATGTTCTTTGGGTCAAACTGGCAATTATTTAGGGCCACTGTATACAGGTCAGGAAGCTCACAGATATGTAATTTATTTTTCTTTCAACACTAAAGTGGTTCTTTTTTTCTTTCTCTTTTTTTTTTGGAGAGTAGATGCCTTAGACTATAGGACTCTCATAAGCCTCATGGAAGTGGAGGATCCCTGTACTTCTGTGGCATTTATTTTTCAGGTTGTGGCACTCATGTATCTTACCAAAGTAATAGGAACCCTGCTATGTTTTCTGTCTACATGATGTCAGTAGGATGGTGGCCAGTGTGATGTCCTGAGCACCGATGAGGTAATTACTTGTCCCTGCAGGATGGCTTGAGAAACAGACCTGGAAAGTTGATGTAACCCTATGGCAAGACAATGAAAATATATGGCTATCTCTGTCACATGAAAACAAATGTTTGCTATTTACTGCATTTGGAAATAGAGAAAAAAGCATTTGTCAAATCAATCGGTGCTTAGGATGAGCTATATTGATTTGTTCCAAAAAAGAGACCACATCTTACACAAAATTGCAATATTGAATGCCCACTTGATTAAACTTCTATAATCTATTGTCATTCTCTGTGATCAATTTATCTTTTTCACTAGCCAAACTGGACAACTAACTATGGGAGTGATGACATTCTCCACTCCTACATCTTTCAATCCTTTAATGACATAGCAAATTTTTGTAATTTTAACACGTCTGTGGTATTTCCTTTGATTTATTCCTATTGTGGGTAAGAAAAATTCCAGAAGCTTCCAGTTAGCCATTCCTAACAGTGATAACAACAAAAATGTATATGGTTTTTACTACTATGCAGACACTGTTTTGAAAACTTTACATATATTAGTTCATCTAACCTCATAACAACCCTAAGAGGTACATGGTATTATCATCCAACTTTACAGTAGGAATTATAATAGGTTAAGGAGCCAATGTAGTTTCTGTTGATGGAAACATCTACCATCAACTCTTGTTAATATGTACTAGCCAATACTGAATTAGTGAATACTGAACTGCTGCTCCTAGGAGAAATTTAGACAGACAATAGATAGATAGGTAGATAGACAGATAGATAAATGGATAATAGATGATAGATAGATACAGATGATAATAAATAGATCACAGATTACAATCTTAAATCCTAAAAGACAACTCAGACTGGTATATTCCATAGTCTTTTTTACAAAAGTAGAAATAAGTTTCAAAGGTGTTAACTGACTTGCCAGTGCAGGTTGCAGAGCTGAGTTTCAAGCCTCATCAAACCAGCCTCAGAACTGGAGCTTCTTGCACTGCACTGCCCCCTGCCACCCTCATCCTCTGGTCATGTCTGCATGACAGCTGAAATAAGAAGTTAGTGTCACCTTGATGAACCTCGGTTGGTAACATGTGCAGTGGGTAGCTATACATTTTTATTGCTCTGAATGTCTGTGAATGACTGCAAAAGCTCTGCTAGTATTAATTGTGGAGTTACAAATAAATTTTAGTGAGTAGGCAAATTTACAAATATGAATCCCTAGATAAAGAGGACCAACTGTATTTCAATTTTGCATTCAGTAATTGGGGCAACAATCATGGGCTGGGTTGTGTCCTCTCGTTAAAATTCTATTATCATCTGAACTCATTGGTCCAATTCTTAATAAGTTGTTATCACTGGCCTCAGGAATTAGTTAAGAGCAATTGTTGGATAATACCCTTGTCAAACAAATAAGGGTGAAGGATCTAAGACTGTGCGTACTAGGTCTTCTGAGATAGCATTCGTTGGAGAAACTCACAGGGCATAAAAGCAATAGTGAGTGTGTGACCTTTCATGGCCCTTTGAATTCTGAAAGCACAGATGAAACTTATAAGACCCAACATTTGACACTGAGATAAGTACCCCAGTTTGGAGTCTTTGGGACTTTTAATCTCCACGATTAGAGAAGCCCCAGCCTTTACCCTGGCCTGATCAAAGGCTGGTGTTCAAGCCTTATAGTTACGGTGATAGAACAGGCAGATCCTTGGCCTCCAAGTACCTCCCCTGGTGTAACCTGTAGCCTGAGTCCACTATCTCAGGACTCTACAACCTTTGATTGCTGTAAACATGTGGCTAGAGCAATTTCCAGGGACGTTTGCAGGAAGCTAGCCTGAACGGAATCGGTGTAAGGTTAAAACTTACCTTTTGACCATAAAGATCTGTGTATTTACCTTTTCCTTTTTTATGGCTATTCTTCAAATACCCACAGAGTCCTTTGAAGCATGCTAATAGGGAGAATCAAAGGATATTATTGGGTTGTTCTTGCACAGCTTTTCTTATTAATTCCTGGCTGGCTTCCTCCTCGATCAAAGGCTCTGAATGTGGGAATCAAATGAGGGGTTGCCATTATTATTGTGTCTAAGGCCGACCTTTGTTCCCCTGAGCTGTCCTCGCTCAAATATACAAATCAAGTAGGACCTTAATGGGCTCACCATCTGTGATCATCCTAGGAATCCGAAGTTATCTAGCCACGGCCATTGATGGTGCAGACGAGACCAGGCCACTCTGATTATCACACAGTGCCTGATGCCTATTTTAGTAATCACATCCATCTTGCTTTTAGGGATTAAGTGTGACCGCGTGGCTTCTGTCAGGCCAGGGACTTCCCTTATCCATTGAAATCAGGGCATCTTTTCAATCGCAGCATCTTCCTCCAGCAGTTCTAGGCTATAAACAGCTAGGAAAAATCTCCAACATGCTGGCACTCCTCTCAGCAGACCCGCTGTCAAACATTGATGAATGCTGTGTCCTCAGAGCCCTTCCTGGGACAAAGTGAGGTGGGGAGAAGCCAGCCACATGGATTAAATTTACTGCAATATATTTTATCTCCCAATATCTTTTGATTTCTTTACTGATATTATTCTAAAAATGCTCTGCCCTCTCAGTTTGATTTAGCAAGAGCCACCTAAGACTTCATTTTAGTTACTCAACCAATTATCTTTACTTCCAGCTGTTGATGTCACACTGAATCTGGAATTCTGGCACTCATATAGATAAATTCAGCCCAATCTAAAATTATGTTTCCCATCTTTGCTCAAACAAGCACAGACATAGTCCCCAGATTTTTCCTGATATGAATTGGAAAATTGTTCCAATTCTTTTTGTGGGTAAGTCACATCCTACTGGTCTTGACTCTGTAATACCCTCCCTGGCCTCCATGTGATGGGATGGATCTAATTTAGTTGTAAATTAAATAAAATACATGGTTGTGATGAGGTTAACTAGGTTCCCACTGAAATCGAATTCCTGCCAGCCAGTGAGATTCTGCATCTTTAAGCAAGTGGGATAAGCTTAGAGAGTGGAAAGGGGTAACTTCAGCTAATCTAAAAAGTTTATTGGAGTTAGACACCTCGATTCCTTTAGTCTTCTAAGTCATCCTCGATATGCCCATTCCCATGCTATGAGTTCCATCATTACCAACCATTGACCTAATGGTCTCCTAAGACTTTTGCTAAGGTTGTAAAGTCAACTGGCTCGGAAATCCACAACCTGCAGAAACATACAGAACATTTGCTTTTTAGCTAGTTCAGATCTGCTAGTGAAAGATGAGAGATTTATTTAGCAGTCATACGGTGTCACTGAGATTTAGTCTAGACTTTGAGTCAAGAATTTAAACATTTGAGCCCATCATTTTCTTTCTTTAATCTTTAATCTTTTCCATGCCAGTAAAAGCAGGGCAGAAATGCCATTCTTTGGCAGTGACAGCTCAGCCCCTCACATCCCTGCTTTTGATGGGTACCTCTGATGATACTTGACTTAGCTGTTTACCACTGCATGCCATGGAAGGAACATTTCCGTACTTTGATACTACATAGATAACACTGCCTTAAATCTCAAATGATTAAAGAACCCATTTCAAACTACCTTGCAGTTCTCCAGGAGCTTCTGACTGCAACCCTTGCTGACATCAATTTCTAAGTCCATTAAAATATTTGTGTCTGGAAAAAGCAGAAACCCCTACAATGCTTAAGCAACTATGATAGGATCTCACATAAAAGTGGATCTATAAGGAGTATAGGCTTCAGAATCATCTAATCTCTTAAAGCAGGGATGTCAACCAGGCCTCAGATGACTTGATTCTTCTCTCTGCTTTGCCCAGGGCTGGATTCATCCTAAGGCTATGTCACCTCAAGGCCCTAGGAAGTAGCAAGCAGTGCAGGTTACAAGGAGAAAGATTGGCTCTCCTTAGCTCAAGAACTTGAGCAGAAAGAAGCCTCTAGGCAGACTTTCTGCATGTGTTTTTGCCATGTGAATGAGTTAAATCCTTTAATGTGCATTAATCATTGTGAATTCTGCTTCAAAGTAATCTTTGGTATTTGAGACAACACTCTGGAGTAGGGATTCTCTCTTTTTTCCCTCTGGATTCTCCATTCTGTTACTACCATGAGGCTAGGTTGGGGTAAATTCTATTAAGACAGGTACTTTCTTTAATAATTTTTTCACGGTGATATTTCTAGTGTTCAGTAGGTGCTCAATAAATATATGTAGACTGAATGGCAAAGACTACTCTGAGCAATCTTCCTGTGGAGCGTGCGTAGGTACATAGGGATGGACTATCCTGGCCGACACCTGCAATTCTCTGGATTTTAGAATATAAAATAAACTCTTTCCCATGGTGAAGTGTGTTAGGTTTATTTCCCTTCGCCTCTTGTGATCTGATTGGCCTATTAGTGGCCAAGGTATGTATGTGCATGAAAAGGAAGGAGTAAATAAAGCCATTTTTAGCCTATGCCCCCTTAATCTGTCTAGTCTATACAAATGAAGTCACCCTGGCTCTTTTGTTTCCAGCAAATGAGAGGTTGATCTTATCCAGAGACTGCATTAAGACAGGACTCCAAGAATATTCAAGTCCCCTGATTCCTGCCTTGGCTGGCCACATTTCCTCCTCAAAAGGCCCTGTATGCACAATTGTGGTAAAATAGAAAATATAGTACTTTCTTATTAGCTAGGATTTTCTGCCAAAGTAGAACCCCAGTGACTTAGTTTGAATCATGTGGAAGTATTTTATTTTTCCTGTGCTAGTTAGGTCTAAATATTCCTGAATCAAGAAGGCTATAATGTCTGCTCTTTTTCTCCCAAATCTCACACCAGAGTCTCAGAACTCATTATAACCATGAAATGCAGAACCCTACCAGGTTTCTTTCACATATACAATATCTGATAATTAAGTTCACGAAATTGTTGCAATGATGTTGCTAACCTCTTGATATCAGAGGGATTATTCATTATGAATTTGTACCAAATGGACAAACAGTTAACCAAGTTTACTACTTGGAAACGCTGAAAAACCTGTGTGAAAAATTTAGATGACCTGAACTTTTCACCAGCAATTCATGGCTCTTGCATCACGACAATGCACCAGCTCATACAGCACTGTCTGTGAGGGAGTTTTTAGCCAATAAACAAATAACTGTATTGGAACACCCTCCCTACTCACCTGATCTGGCCCCCAATGACTTCTTTCTTTGCCTAAAGGTAAAGGAAATATTGAAAGGAAGACATTTTGATGACATTGAGAACATCAAGTGTAATATGACGACAGCTCTGATGGCCATTCCAGAAAAACAGTTCCAAAATTGCTTTGAAGGATGGACTAGGCCACTGGCATCAGTGCATAACTTCCTAAGGGGAGGACTTCGAAGGTGACCATAGTGATATTCAGCAATGAGGCATGTAGCACTTTTTCTACGATGAGTTTGCAAACTTAATTGTCTGACCTTGTAAGTCACTACCACTAGCAAAAGTGGCTTCAATGAGTGCCCTGGAATCTGAACAATTCAAAACCTGCCTTTCTTCCTGGGGAGAAAGATGAGAGTGGAGAGAAAGACAGGTTCCCTTCTCCCAGAAGCCAGCACAGCTCAGCTTGCAAGAGCTGAGTTCTCAACACTGAGGATTTGAGGCCAAAGACTTAAAATAATTAACAGTATCATATTTTTTTTTTGTAGTATCTCTTCTCCATATCTTCTTTCTGCACTGGGAACAACAGGGGATAGCTGATGGAGAAGCAAAGGTTCAGGATTCTAACCATACATTTTTATTGTTTTGCCTTGGAATCACATCTAACGAGAGAGATAAATCCCATTAAAATGTGTGCAAAAAAATATTGTCATATATTTGGAAATAGAATGACGTAATTTAAGGTAACTTTTAAATACCATGCAGTCTATCTTCCTTCCTCTGAGAGAGCACTCCTTCAGTCATTTAAAAAAATCATTGTTATGGTCCGGCCCGGTGGCTCAGGCGGTTGGAGCTCCTAGCTCCGAAGGCTGCCGGTTCGATTCCCACATGGGCCAGTGGGCTCTCAACCACAAGGTTGCCAGTTCGATTCCTCGAGTTCCCCAAGGGATGGTGGGCAGCGCCCCCTGAAACTCTAAAGATTGAACATGGCACCTTGAGCTGAGCTGCCACTGAGCTCCCAGATGGCTCAGTTGGTTGGAGCATGTCCTCTCAACCACAAGGTTGCCGGTTCGACTCCTGGGCTGCGCCCCCTGCAACTAGCAATGGCAACTGGACCTGGAGTTGAGCTGCTCCCTCCACAACTAAGACTGAAAGGACAACAACTTGAAGCTGAACGGCACCCTCCACAACTAAGATTGAAAGGACAACAACTTGACTTGGAAAAAAGGCCTGGAAGTACACACTGTTCCCCAATAAAGTCCTGTTCCCCTTCCCCAATAAAATTTCTAAAAAAAAAAAATCATTGTTATGTATAATTTTCTTAGAGTTCTTGACTATGGGGTGAGGGTTCTGCTGGAAACAGATGCTGAGATAAGGATTAAAGGGAAAGTTATTGACTTGGGAAATGATCTCAGGAAGGAAAGGTAAGGCATGGCGAAGGGAGATGGAAAAGAGAAAGGTGTTAATATAGGGTGTGTTAATGAGCAGAATACTGCTTAAGACTTCTGGGAGACCATGTAGAAATGCACAGAAGTGCTTCTATTTCAGAGATGAGGAAGCTGGGTTATTTATTCCCCAATTCCCATCCATCATCACTGAGAGACAGCACCAAGGGCATCAACTTGTCACCCCTAGGCATACCAGAAAAAGCCCTGGGGCAGGGATTTCCAGGAGACTCTGGTAAGAAAGACAGCTGGGGGTGAGGAGGGAAGGTGATTGCCCAGGGATGGGAACAGAAGCACCCATGCTGCTCCTGCTGCAACAGGAAAACCAGCCTTTGGGAAAGTTATCTCACATTAGCACTCTTAATTGGAACACCACTCTAATTTAAGCCCTTTTTGTTATCTTTGTAAGCCCGTAAAATAAAACCAATATTTTCCAATCTTCATCAATAGAAAGAGTAACAATTCTTTATTTATAAATCTTAGAGATTATTGTGTTTCTCCTCATCCCTTATGAAGCATATTTATAAAATGGTAACAAAGGTCACCTTTCTCACAAACTTATATTTTGTAACTTTTGGTAATATGCCCCTCTCTTGAAAAAGGAGTATTAAATACTATTTTTTGAAAGTTTACAAAATCCCAGGCATTGTTTTAAGTGCACCACCCATGATTAAGGCGCTAAATCCTCGCAATACACCTGGGAAAGAAGCATTATTATTGTGCCCAGTTTACAGGCGAGGAAAAGAAGGAACTGAGGGGCAAGTTTACTTTCTATAGGTCATAAAGCAGGTGAGAAGAAACCCCCACCCAGGAGGGCTGGCTTCAGAGCCTGGCTGTGATCCTAGTCTCTGGACTGCACTGCCAATAGAAGTAACGCTCAACAGATTGTGTTTTCTATTTATTCTTCATAGCAAACCTTCCAGTATGATTCTTACATTTTTGTGAGCTCCAGTGCCACAAGTTAGCCTTTCCGTGTGTGAGGGTCACAGAGACCTGCATCTTTCTCTGTGACTGAAGTCAGCCCTGTCACCTATTGCATGTGTGCAAGCTTGATGCATAGTCTGGGACCTCCCACTTGGTCCTAAGGATCTGTGTTCTGTTTGTATTTGCAACGGTCATCAACATCTAATCTCTTTGAACTGATATAGGTTGTTTTTCAGGGTTGGGTTTTTTGTTTTGTTTTTTGGGGGGTTGTGGTTTTTTGGGGGTTTTTGTTTGTTTGTTTTTTAATGTGTTACATATTAGGTCTTCCTGTTCTGTGATAATAAAAAATCAACAAAAGGATTAGAGAGTCCTCTCTCACTGTATTAAGTGCTCTTAGAATGCAAGTGTTGCTATCTTCGTCCATTTCATTTGGATGATAAGAGGGATGGAATATTTACCAAAATGCTATTTAGTCCTTATGGATAAATCTCTGGGATTAGAAATGGATTAAGTGATTTGTGGGAAATGGGAAGCATTCTGAATTCCCACATTCAAAGGAAGATAATTGATACTAGAAGTAATAACATGATATAAAAAGTTTTTGAATTATTGTACATGAAAAGCAGAGTATCACCGATAAAGTACATGAGGAATCAGATGCTTATTGTATTTCATAAAATTCATTCTCTTTTTCCTTGATTACTTATATAATATTAAAAAATGGAGTTGGATATTGGGTGTTTCAGGAATCAAATTTGATTTGAAGTGTATGTGATTTGATCCACTGACGACAAAACGGGTAAACATTTTGGGAGGGACCAGGGGTTTCAAATATCAAACTTTTTTTCAGGGGTGTCATGAAGCGTTTTAAAACAACAAACACTATCAGTATTCTTTTGGTTCCAAATGTCCTTTTATTTATTTCCACTGTTCCAAGACCAAAGAAACGTTAAAACTTGGCAATTCTTTCACTTTTGACTTTTTTAAACAAAATTGTAAAAGTTTCCATGGTTATGGAAAAGAGCAGCAGTATGGTATTTCAATGTTTTGGCCATTTTCTCAGTATAACTAGGATCAAAATTCCTTCATTATAGAGAAGATAATGTGTCAAAAAACAGTTGCTGTTTGTCTTGGGGAAAAATCAAGTAAAAATGCTTAAAACATGGCAGCAGCTTTATTTTCATAATGAACAGTCTAATTTCTAGTCAATTTCATTCAGAAATCTTCCAAGAAACTTTCTGGCACTTTATTCCATGTTGATGAAACAAGTAAAAGAAGCCTATGTTTATACAAGAAGGTGAGTGATTCTCTAAGTTGCAAACTCCTGGCAGATCAAGTTTACATACAATGTTTGTTTCAGACAACTTTCTTCAGTGTAGTTCACGTCCATTAAATTACCCACAATTCTTCAGTTGTTCACCAATTATCTAATCCATATAATTTATAACATCATAATTGTCCTTTGTTCTTTTTCTACTAAATTATTTCACTATTTTTTGTTTTGCCACTCAGTTGAACAATTTGTAGTACTGTATAAAATGGCAAAACCATTGAAAAATATGTGTGCTGATAATTATTTCTACAAGGCTGGCAAAATCTATAAGAAAACTTTGGAGAATTGGGAATGACCCTCCAAATCCCAGGAGGACCGGGAAGCCAAGGAATACTTATCAGTATATCTGGGAGTGAACAGGAAGGACCTCCACCTACTAGTGTGTGACAGCTGTGAACAAATGGATGGGCCATCAGACAAAGGAGAAAGCCTCTGGGGTCAGCCTTGTTACAAGCCCATGAAATCTGATGACATAACAGATTTTATAACCCTTACAAGCAAGGAACCTGAGAAGGCAGTTGAAGGGAGGCAAACAGGAACAAAATTCCCTCCCTTCTCCACTTTGATCATCCTGTGAATATTTTGGTCTAATTTTCATATTTTATTTGGTTTCTTTCTATACCCAGAGGACAAGAAGACATTTTGCAATATTATATCTTGTTCATGGCAAACATCAAAACCTCAGTAATTTATTTAGAATCTAATGATGTATAGAGAAAGGCTAACTTTTTTCTCCTGGTAGTTCTTCTCAATAAAAATAAATTGACTCATCTATCTAACTGTTTGCATTGTTTAGCATTTTATTGCCATTTTACTGTTAAGAATTATTTTCAACCAAACAACATTTTTTGTTAGTTTTAGATTTTCTTGGGGTGGGAGATCAGTTCATTTGCTTTTTTTTTTTTTTTTTTTTTGATTTATTATTGTGTGGGATGTTGCACAGTTCCAAAGTTGAAGTAAGAAATAAAAATGTTCTTAGAAGTTCAGCTTCCATCCCTGCCTCTGCCTCTCTGTATCCTCCCTTTCCATATAGGTGAATATTTTTATTAGTTTTTGGATTAACTTTCCATTATTTCTTCCTGGGAATATAAGCAAATACACACACACACACACACACACACACACTCTCTCTCTCTCTCTCTCTCTCTCTCTCTCTCTCTCTCTCTCTCTCTCTCATTGATTGTATTATATACACTATTCTGAATCCTGCTTTTTCAGTTAATAATACACCCTGGGATTACACATAGCAGTATATAAAGATACTCTTTATTCCATTTTACAGCAACATACACACCACTGTGTGGCTGTATCATAATGTATTCAACCATCCCCATAATCTCATAACGATGGATGTTTGGTTTGTTTTTTGTATTTTGCTGTTACAAATAATGGTGTTATCCGCTGTGCATACCTCATTTTCTGTTAATTTTTTGCCAGTTCTAACCAACTTATTTTAAAGATAAAATGACAACTCACATATAATCCATGGGATTTGAAATTTATCCCTCAGCTGATCTACACAAAGCTAGTAGAACTATTTCAGAATGCAAGGCAGACATTTCATGTCAAGCTTCAGAGCTCCTATCCCACATGAGAAAAGTAGAAAAAGTGAACCAAGTACAGAAAAGTAACCAAGACTCTGCATGACTTTCCTTATGGGAAAATAAACCCTATGAAGGATGAATCATCCAAAGCAGGCTGAACAGCCTGGAGATGTAATAAGCATTAAATAATAATTACGACAACACAGATGTTAAAAAGCTATATTGTATTAAGATTCTTTATTATTCTCCTCACAGCAACAACTGGGAAGTCAAACTGTGGTTTCTCTGAGGTAATAAAATCTAGACTGAGAGACTGTTTTTAGGGAAAGTTTTGGTGATGTTAGGACAGATTTTTAGTAGATCCATTTCATCATCATATTTCATTTTTACTCCCTACCACGTAAAATAGAATTTCAAATAAAATAACATGAATCTAAATGCTGCTGATGATTCCATGTTTGGTGCTCTCTAAGAATAAATCTCTTGATTTAATTTCTGGCTCCCTTGATTTTTAATGTCATATGATTATCATTTAAGACAATATAGTCTTGTTAAAATGGCAATAGACTCTTCAAGCTGAGGAGCTGTGGAAAAAAGCAAGGTAATTAAATTCAATTCCTAGCTGAGCCAATCTGCCCCTTAGTTCTGTAAATCAGTACAAGAGAGAAGTTAAGAGTGTCAAGTCACAAGGGTGTGATTCCAATCACAATTTGAGTGACCTTTAGCAAGTTACATAACATCTTGGTACCTCAGTTTCCTCATTTGTAAAAATGAAAATAATGCCAGTGCTTACCTCATATCTTTGTTGTGACAATTAAATGAGCCAATATTTAAAGCAGTTGCTCTTGGAGCATAGTAAGTGCTCAATACATTTTAGCTATTGAGATGTCTAAATTATTGTTATGCTTAGGCCCATACAGAAAGAAAAATTGGTGGGCTCAACTATAAACTTTATAGCTTCCCAAATTTCAGCATGGCATAGTGGAAAGAACAATCTTCCATATTAACATAGGCACATGCATGTCTGAAAGCAAAGTCAGAAATTTCCCCAGGAAATAGTACAAAAACACAACAATGCATGAAAAAAAAAGGGGGGGGGTGCTATAGAATCTCCTAAATTCTCCAACACGCAAGATAGTCAAAATTATTTTGAGCTACAAAATGATTAAACAGTGATTTTCAGTAACAGAGAATTCAAATGAAAGTAATAAATTAGTAATTTTAAAACCTCCAAATTAAATATCTTCTAGTAACATCTTTCCTGTTATGTCATTATGCACTCCCTTCCACTAACTAATTTAAGTTTTCTATTATGTACTTTAACATCAACACATTAATATTCATTCTATTTATATCCATGTTGTGGTAATACTCTATGTTTATTTCTTATTCTTTTCTTTCTGAAATGAAAGATCTGTAAAGACTGAAATATTTATTCTGTTCACCACTATTTTCTTTATTGCTATTACCAAAGGCAGTTGTTGAAAAATGCCATGATATAAACCAATTCAATTTTGGAGAGTGGTTGAGAGAGAAGGTTTTAAAGTTATAAAATAATACTCAAATATTTTTCTTTGATAATATTTAAATACTGGTATCAATTTTATTTTATGATCTATCTAGGTTTGTGATGCTAAAATAATGGACAACATAACTGCCTGTTCTCTGTGGCAAGAACATATATGTCAAAAATCCAAGCAACATTTCTAATAATTAATATAAGATCATGAGTGGAGAAAACAGAAATGTTCTTTTTTTTTTTTTTAACACAAAACCTGTTGTCAGATCGTTAAGGGAATTCCTCTTCTCAATCATGATTCTTGTAGAGATATTAAAACATGTACAGAATTTATGTTGAGCTCATGGTGTTCATACGTTATGTAGTTTTCAGAGTAAAAGAGGGAATGACAAAAAGCTCAAATTAAGCTGTAAACATTCTTTTGCCGATAGATAGAATCAACCAATTTCTACATACTATCATGATTATTTTTTGAAGAAGGCCAGCTTTTAATGCAAACAAGCTGAGAAAACATGCCCTACAAAGAATTAATGTAATTGGGTATTAAATGAGAATTTTCCTGTCTTAGAATTGAAGCTGAAGAACACAGGCATCAAGTTTATACATAATCTTACAGACTGCTAGGCATGTCTTAGGTTTTCTTAAAAAGAGCCAAAAGTTACATACTCTATGCCCTACGTGTAGGGCAGGTATCATTACCTATCTCTAGTCTCTATATAAGAATTGGATCTGAAGTGAGGAAGAGAATTACCAGATGAGTAGTGGAAATGCTGCATGTTTGCCTCCCTTTTCCATATAAGGGGAACTTTAACAGACTTATCCAGAGACAGTGGGTTTGTATGACATCACATCTCCACGGGTGGACATTCGCTGACCAGCAGAAACTAGCAAGTAGGGTTTGTGCTGTTACAGAAGCAGAGTGCTGGGAGTTCTTTTCCCCTATTTAAAGTGAACAATTCAATGGTTTTCAATATACAAGTATTTACAGACTTATGCGATCATCACCCCAATCAACTTTAGAACATTCTATCATCTCTAAAAGAAACCTTGCACCCTTTATCTGTCATATCCCCAAGTCTCACACATCCCAACCCTAAGCAGCCACTCATCTATTTTTTATCTCTATATCTTTGCCTATTGTAGACTTCCATATAAATGAAATCATGCTTTTTTTGTGACTGTTTATTTCACTTAGGTTTTCAAGGTTGATCCCCATTATAGCATGTGTCAACACTTCATTTCTTTTTAAGTTTAAATAATATACCATTGTAAGGATATGGCACATTTTGTTTATCCACTCATCTGTGGATGACCATTTGAGTTGTTTCTATCTTTTGACTATTGTGCATATTGCTGCAATGAGCACTTACATACAAGCATCCGTTTCAGTACCCGTTTTCAGTTCTTCTGGGTATACACCTAAGAGTGGAATTGCTGGATCATACAGTAGTTCTGTTTAACTTTTTGAGTAATTGCCAAAGTGTTTTCCAAAGAGGCTACAGCATATTACACTGCCACCAGCAGTGTATGAGGACTCTGATTTCTCCACATCTTCACCAACACTGGTGATTATCTAACTTTCTGATTACAGCCATCCCAGTGGGTGTGAAATGGTACCTACGATTTTGATTTGTATCTCCCTGAACATAACAATGTTGAACAAGACTAGAATGAAGGAATTGATCCCCAAGCAGTCACACTTACTCTATTTTCATTTTAAATGTTTACCCTGTCTAAGGCAGCCAGAATGTAAAAAGTGGGTGTCCACGTAGGTTTTATGGTTGCCAGCCTTTTAATCTACACCTATAAGGAGGCTAGTTGGGGATGCTAAACCAGTTCCTTATGAATGTGAGGGAGAATTTATCACTGGAATTTATAGAAAGTTCCCTGGAATTAACAGTGTGCTACAGACAAACTCTGAAGCTAATTTATAGCATGTACAAGTACACACACACACGGAGACTCTCAATGAAAATTCTGCTTTCTTCTGATTTGATTCCCCCATCAACCACCCTTATTTTTGGCGATAGAACAGCATTTGCTTTTCCCAGCGTATGTCCTTTTGTTGCCTATACTAAGTCTAGGCTGATCCTGCTTTCCGTCTCTTCCTTCCCTGTGTCTTGAATGGAGGAAAACTAGGAATAATGATCAATGTGGCCTCAGCCCTCAAACTGGGACAGACCAGGAAAAGAGGAGAAGCAGGATGCAGGACACATTTCCTCAAATATTCCCTTCTGAGGAATACAGATAAAAGGAATATAAATATATGTAAAGAAAAAATGATAAAGGAAAATGTCTGGTGTTTTGATTGATCTAGGTATTATATTTAGCATTTTATATTTGTATATAGAATTCATGATTGATGGTATTTGGAATTCAATAAAAAAGTTAACATGATTCATACACTCAGGAAATTCCTAATCTAGAGGCAAGCTGTAGAAGGAAGCAATTCCTTCTACAGAGATCAAATCACAGAGAACTAAGTCCATAAGCACCATTGAAAACAAAAAAAAGTTAAGAAATCTTGAATCAAAGAACATTTTTTGGAAAAGGTAAATGTCACATGGCTCCAGACAAGAATGGCAAAAATGTATTGGACACGATTTCTGGTGGTAGGAAACTTTTGAGTGCAGGAAAGCTCTGAAGTAAGTGTGTCCCCAGCTTTCACCATCTCTTTCTCCACTCCAGACTTTTTCTAAACCCCACGTATGCCAGCACAAACCCACCAAGTTGTTCAGGGACCACAATTAAGGTGCAATCATTTTCCTCTTTTTTCCTCTGAGAAAATTATAACTCTGTGTTCACAGAACTTTAGATGATTGTGGCTTAATATGTTTCATCTCTCAAGTTCTACATTTGCTTTTTATCTGGTCTTCTGAAGACGACACTGTGGGCCTCTAAGGCTGGGCTAATGGAAGGATTACAGCTCTGTGTCAGGCTGATAGGTGACAGGATGGCAGGAAGGAGTACATTTCACCTTTCACCCCTTCTGCCTGTGTGTGGTCAACCCATGAGCTTATGGTCGTATAGGGATCAGGCGATTAAAACAATGTGCTTTTATTGAAAATCAAAAGCAACAGTTAAGCAACTATTAAAGTGGTTACTAATATTATCATCCTTTGAAAAAATGGAGAAAATAGACTAAGTAAAAAATTTAGGTAATCTCAACTCCCTTCCAACATGTTTAAAAATATTTATGTTTTAAACTGTGATAGGCATGAATATTAGATGATAATGACTATTTCTCTTGGGATACAGAGGTCAGCCCTCTGTTATCACTCTCATGCTAACAAAAGAATGTTTTTAATCTCCATCGTGATGAGAACACAGAGTTAGGACAACCCAGGCTCCTAGCTCAATCATGTACCTTTTGAATTAATTTAATAATCAACTCACATAAATTTAATCCTGCAGAAAGCCAAGTCTTCTTACTATTCATATTCAATATTGCCTATTTTTAGTCTTCATTTCAATTGTGTTTACTTTCAGTCCTTTTTCTTCAAAAGTTTATTTAGGGAAATTGTTTTGCTGATATGATATACACTGTGATTGAAACTATAGCACTATGTTACATAGATGTAATTTATCATTATATAAAGACACATTATTTCAACTCAAGCACTAGACAGAGAAGAAGAGAGGCAGAGAAGAGTTGATCAAATGTGTGGTGGAAAATAATTGAATAGTTGGTCAAAAGTTTACCTGCTGTCCTCATATAATCTCATGGGTTAAACTTATTTCACTGTGAGATGGTGTGTATCATTATGCTCCATGGATAGAATTTCTGTGTGTCAGATATCCATTTTATTTCCAAGCAGTGTAGAATTAAAAAATAAATAAATTTTGATGGTGTACGTATCCAGATGAGATTTTTTTTAAATGTATATTATGTAATCAATATCAATATATTACATAATCAACATCAGACTAGGATTCAATTTATTTTTTGTTAAGGATGTTTGCATCTATGTTTATGAAGAATATTGGTCTTTTTCTTATAATGTCTTAGTCAGGTTTTGATATCAAAGTTAGGCTGGCTTCATTAAATGAATTAGGAAACATTCTCTTTTCCTCTATTTTGTCTAAGAGCTTATGTCAGATGGGTATTGTTTTTTCCTAACATGTTGATAGAATTCACCAATGAAACCATCCTGACCTGAGGCTTCATTGCAGAAATGTTTTTATTTATGAATTCAACTTCTTTTAATAGATACAGTCCTCTTCTGATTTTTTCGTTTCTTCCTGCCACAACTTTGGTGCTTTTTATCTTTCAAAGAATTTGTCCATGTCTTTGAAGTTGTCAAATGTATTAACATGAAGTTGTTGTTTTTTTCCTCCAGTGTGACAACTTCTGCATTTTCTTTCAGTCAGTACCATGTCTTTATTAAAGAGGAATAGGAAGGGGTCAGACCTGGTAATCAAGGGGCAAACTACTGTCCAGGAAGGGGGGTCAGGCTCCAGGGGTGATGGTGTAAGAAGGGTCAAGGTCAGCACTTTGCAACAGCTCAGGAGGGGCTCAGTGTGTGACTTTGGACACAGGGCCACCAACAGTTCTGCAGGGGGTGCAGGGAAGTGTGGAGCTGGTCAGGGGTCTCCTTGACTCATCTTCAGCCTGATCGCCCTAGACCAGTAAGCCACACATTTTATGTGAAGGGTCAGGTAGTAAATATTTTAGATTTTATGGGCTGGATTTAGCCCATGGAACCCACTTTGCTGACCCCTGGCTTATATTATTCCCTGGTCCTGGTCTGGTTTGTAGCCTCCCGTGTCCACTTCATGCCTTCTCCATCACAGAAACTCAGCATTATTCATCCCATCCATATCCTGTAAACGTGCAACATCCTGCAGGTCCTCCTTGCCAGTGTCATTGTCCTCCATCCTTTTCTGCCCTGTCTCTGTGGTGCTGGTGGTGCCAGGGAGAGCAGGTGGGCCTTGCAGGCCTCCTCGCAGTGGATTTCTTGCAGAGGCACTTTTTTCTCATCGTTTCTACAGTTCTCTCAAGCCAGATTGCTTCTTGCTTGTTCCTCCAACTGCAGCTCTATCTCCTCCAAATAAATTCAATCTAGATTAAACTATAGCACCTCAATGACATAAGTGAAAAGTGAGGAAAACAAAGTGAATATGACTCTTGGATGCTCTGGGAGATAAGAGCCTGAGGCAACTCCATACCTGCCTTCTGATTGTACTATTTTGGTCATTTAAATTTAATTAATTATCAATGTGGTTAGACTGAAGTCTACCATATTGCTAATTAATTTTTATTTGTCATTCTTTTCATTTGTTTCTCTTCTTCTGCCTTAAATTTTTTCTTTGATTCAGTATTTTTGGATATTACACTTTTTCTCCACTGGTAGAATTATTTATTAGCTGTTCTAACTTTTTTAGTGGTTGCTCCAGAGTGTACAATAACCATTTTTAACATACAACTGCCTACATTCAAATAATATCACACCACTTCGTGTATAATAATAAAAAGCTTTATAATAATATACTTCCCATTGCCATATTCTAGCCTTTGTGCTAGTATTGTCGTGCTTTTGCTTCTACACATGTTATAAAATTCAACATAATTTTTAAAAATTCAAACAATGGGTGATCTTTTAAAGACATTTAAATATTTACCCACATATTTACTTTTTATGGTGGTCTTCCAAGTTTCCATTTGTTATCATTTTCCTTTCACATGAGAGAAATCCTTCAATATTTCTTGTATTACACATTTACAGACTGCAAATGCTCTCAACTTTTTGTATAAAAATCATTTATTTCTCCTTCATTTCTAGAAGATTTTTATCAGATATAGAACTCTAGATTTGAATCTTTTCATTTCAGAACTTAAAACGATTATTTCATTGGATGCTGACTTCCACTATTTCTCTTAACACTCTGTGGTCATTTTTATCTTTACTTCCCCGTAGATAACATGTCTGTCTATTTTTTTTCTGACTTCTTTAAGTCTTTCTCATCTTCCTAGTTTTACACTTTTTTATTATGATGTGACTTGATGTTTTTTTATCTGCTTATCATATTTGAGATTATTTAGCTTCTTAAAAGTATTCACGTTTTTTGGCACTATGTGAGTCCTTTCCATTTGAAAATTTCTTTCTTACTTCAATTATGAAATGGATTTGTCTTTTTTCTCTTCTTCTGGTAGTCCTGATAGTTAGGTCTTATAACTTTTGTACCTGTTTTCAAATCTCATTATCCTCTGTCTTATTTTCTGTATCTCTTTTTAAATTATTTTTGTTTATTTATTTATGTATTTATGTATTTATTTATTTATTTTTATTAAAATTTATTGGGGTGACAGTTGTTAGTAAAGTTACATAAATTTTAGGTATACAATTCTGTATTACATCATCTATAAATCACTTTGTGTCTTCACCACCCAGAGTCAGTTCTCCTTCCATCACCATATATTTGGTCCCGCTTACCCTCGTCTACCATCCCCCTCCCCCTTACCCTCTGGTAACCACTAAACTATTGTCTATGTCTATGAGTTTTTGTTTCTCATTTGCTTGTCTTGTTCTTTTCTTGTTTTTGGTTTATATACCACATATCAGTGAAATCATATGGTTCTCTACATTTTCTGTCTGACTTAGTTCGCTTAGCATTATAATCTCAAGATCCATCCATGTTGTCACAAATGGTAAATTATTTTTATGTAATTTGTTTTTTAGAAACCTACCTAGGCTTAATCTTCTAGCTCATTAACTCACACCTCAGTCATATCTATTTAGTATATCCAGCTCTAAAGTTAAAATTTTATTTTCATGATCTTTCTTTGGTGTTTTTGCATAATATGACTCCCCACTCACATATTTCTGAATTATAGTATGGAAGGATAGTGGATGACTAAGGCCCAGATCAGATGATATACTTCTCGGAAGATTAGAAACACAATGATAACAGAGAACCAGATTCACATAGTGTTTTGCTCTCTGTTCATTGTCTTTATGTTACATAGTCCCCTGTTGCCAAATAATGTTGCAAAGTACATAACCATAAGCCCTCAGTGGAATACAACAAACATTTAGTGTTTACTTTTTCCTGGACTTTCTCACTTGTCTTGAAATCAGCTGATTGTCTGTTGAGGCACCTGGGGTGACATGGCTCTGTCTCACAGATCTCTCATCCTCAAGTATGCCAGCTCAGTCAGGTTCTCATAGCAACATCAGAGACACAAGAGAAAGTAGGCCCAGACACTTGAGGAGCCTCTATTGATCTCTGTCTATCATCTCTGCTAACACCCCATTGATCAAAACAAATCACAGGACTGAGACGGGGGAGGATGACACCCCATCATATTTGGGAACACACTGCAAAGTTATATGACGAATGGCAGGGATAGAGCAAAGGTGAGGAATTAGAACCATATTACTATCAATCTCTCATAACCAAGATCAAACCATCAAAATTTAGGCAAATTCTGAATTGCCTAAAATTGAATAAAACCTTGCCAAGAAGAAAAAGGAAGTACAAGTGAGAAATGTAATTCAATTATAGAAAAAAAAACAAAGAAAATTAATTTCTTAGACACTTTGATATGAATATTGAGAAAGGTATACCTGCTCCTATTGAATGTGTATAACTTTGTCTATTGTATATCAGTTAAGAACACAAGCTATACGATCAGAGCTTTCAAATCCGAGATCAGTAACTTACTGCTTGTGTAACACTGAGACATTAAAATATTTAATCTTTTAAGCGATAGTCTTATTGTCTACAAAATGTGGACAATATGGTAGTTACCTCAATAGACAACAGTGGGAATGAACTGTGATAATGTTTATAAAGTGTTTATTTTCATGTATATGGCATCATAAGCCAGGGTTCAGCACACTTTTTTACATATAGGAGCAGAGTATATATTTTAGACTTTGACAACCATATGGTCTATGTTGCACTATTTAATCCTGTTGGTGTAGTGTGAAAGCAGCCATAAATAATATGTAAGTGAATGGGCATAGCTGTTTTCCAATAAAACTTTATTTACAAAAATAAGCAGTGGGTCAGATTTGGCCCATGGGCCATGATTTTCCAATCCACTGTAAACTATGTTAGTTGATCTCTCACCTACAACTCCATTTAAAATTCCTGGAGTTCAGAAACCATGTCCTTATTTATGTCTCCTAGTCAGTGCCTAGAATAAAATAGGTGCCTACTCAGTGATTTTTAAGAATTATTATTTATTGAACTCCTACCACACACCATAGCACCAATAAAATGCCTGCTCATATACTGAGGTTATCTCTGCTTACTCTTGCTTTTCAAGATGGAAATGTCACCTGAGTGTTAGAAAGGAATGAGCCTATTCTAATACAAACAATCCTGCTAATAAGCTTTGTTTTCTTCCAGCATTTGGATTTTTTATGTTTCCTTTGCACCTTGCAAAAGTAGTTTACTCTATTCACAGTGCCACCAGGCCACTTTCAAAATCCTCATTATCGGGCCACATTCTTCAGACAGGACATTACAAGTTTCCTTGGGTGATCAATTCACTTTGAAGCTGATGGAAGGGTGAGTTCAGTTTCTGGTCCTCTAAGTGTTTGAGCCAGGACAATTTGTGTTAACTCTGCTACGATAATGATGAGGAAAGCAATGTATGCTTAATGAAGAGGATATCCTGTCCCCTCCCTGTCCCCCATCCCTGCCTTCACATGCCTATCACACACCACACCCTGCTTACCTCACTAAACACACCCTGATGGGATTCAGGTCCCTGAGACTAATCCTTTACCATAGGGTTTATTAACTTCTTCACCTAGACATTTTAGAGGGCATAGTAGAAAGTCAGTCTTATCTTTAACTCTCTTTGCAGATAAAATTAGACAATTACAATGTTACAAAATGACCATTTTTACCCAAGTTAAGGGGGAGTCATTACAAAACATTAAATTAATTCTTTGCTATCCTTGCCAACAAAGCACAGATATTTAAACCCTAATAATTTTTTGTGTATGTTCCTTTGGAAAAAACATAGATGGCCAACAAACACTGAAAACCTTATTCTAGTGTCTCTAAATTTGTATTTTTGTGTGTGCTTGTGCATGAGAGAGAGAGAAGCTATAATATAAATACACTTAAAAACAGCTACCTCTTAATTGAGGCGGGGTTGGCACCATTTAAGTGGGTTGGTCATGTGGTCAAAATTACTACTTAGCCTTGTTTAAAATCAGAACTTCCTATGTTGGCTGCGGATGCAGCTTCCACCTAGAGAAGTAAAAACAATGACCTGATAGCTGAGACATTAGGGATGGGTGTTGATGAAAAGATTTCCTTGTATTATTTTCATTAGATTTCCTGCTTGCCTCATCAATGCTTGATAGACTTGGATGCCAAAAAGTAGAGATTACTTTTATGGAGCATCTTGTGAATTTATTTCCTCTAAAACTTGATGACATTCATCTTAGCGATATAACAGAGGCTGGTCATTACTGCAATTAGAAACAAATGGGCCGGGATGTGCGTAATCACTAAACGCCCTTGGAAACTAGTGTGAGACACACTCAGATAAGCTGTGTCCATCTGTGGTCATTGTCTTTAAAGTTCACACTTGATGCCACCCTCCTCTGTGTTGATATTCCTGTTAGTATTCCTGAAGATAATCTTGTTCCAGTATGGGAGTAAGACGTATTTCTCCTTTATATTGGTAGCCCCTATCTTCACATCCTACTTTATCTCTGCTTTTCTCCCTGGCTTCATCCTACCACCTAAGCAGCTCTATTTGCTCTATCCTAGAGTTCCTCAACTGTAGCAGTTTTGCCATTTTGAGCTGGTTTCTTTGTTGGGGATAGTGGTGGATGTGCTGTGCATTTTAAGATCTTTAGCAGGATCCCTGGCTTCTACCCACTAAATGCCAGTAGCTCATCCCCAACGTCCAGTTGTGCAACCAAAAATGTCTCCAGATATGCCAAAGTTCCCCTGGTGGTGTAGGATACAAAATTACCCCTAGTTGAGAACTTAATACTATATACTAAGTTGATTTCTACCAGTGGTAGAAATCACATAAATTCTGACATATTTTATAATTTATTTTGACCCTAAATAAGCCTTTCTTTCAATAGATCATTTTAAAGATAAGGAAATGGAGATCCAAAGTGATGAATTCAATCAGCCAAGATGATACAGCTCACTGATGACAGAGCCTGGGCTAGACCTCATTTCACCGCAATGCTGCTTCTGACCTGTCCCCGCTCCCACTCGCTCCACCACAGAAAGTAGTCAGTAAAGATGCGCTATACCTTCTGCTCTGTGCTACTCAAGAAACCCACCACTAAGTAGCTAAGTAAAGTGGTTATCCACTCATTTATACATTCAGCAATATTTGAACAGCATCTTTGTTGTAGGTTCAGGAGATACAGTAATGAGCAAACCAGACTACATCTCTGCCATTGTTGAGGACATATAAAGTAGCTCAGGTGGTGATCAGTGCTATAGAGAAATTTAAATCCATAAAGGGAGACTGGGAGTCATGAAGGGGTTGTGAGGCTGTGTAATCCATCTTGATATCTGAGAGAAAAGCATTCCAGGCATAGGAAACAGCAAGTAAATTGCCTGAGATGGGAGTGTGCTAGGCTTGTCTAAGAACTAGTAAAGAGCTGATAATGGCTGGAACACAGTGACTCAAGAAGGGAGTGTTAGGAGATGGCACTGGAGAGGGGCCAGAAGCAAATAATACAGACCACAGAGATACGGTGGGGATATTGATTTACTCTGAGATGGGAAGGTAGATTGTCAGGTTCAAATCCCAGCTCTGCTACTGCCAGGTGTAGAACCTGGGAAAGTTCCTTAATCTCTGTACTTAAATGTCCTCCTCCTTAACATGAGGAGATTTAATGATACCTCTTGATAGGGCTTTGTAAAGGTTTATAAAGTCAACATGTTTAGAGTACTTAGAAAAGTGCCTATAAGTGCTGAAAAAAAAAGATACCAGTTATATTATTCACTTTTGAAATGATCATTCTGGCTGCTGACTGTGGAATAAGTTGGGGGAGTGAGCAGGGTGTGATATGGAAACAAGGAAAATAGTTAAGAGTTTGTTACAATAATCCAGAATGTTATAACAGATGTTTGCAGACATGGCCTGAGTATTCTGGATGTGGTTTGAAGGTAATACCAAAATAATTACTGATGGTTTGGATGTAGAATTTAAGGAGAAATGATCAGTCAAGGATGATGACACCATGTTCTTTAACTCAATCAACTAGAAGAATGGAGTTGCCAGTTACCCAGGTAGGAATGATTAGGGAAGTAACTAGTTTGGCGTGGAGAACTATTAATCACTTAGGGGCATATTAAATATGAAATGTTTATTTGACATCCAAATAAATATGCTGAGTAGTCAATTAGGTTCATAAATCGGAAGGTCAGGAGAGAAAACCAAACTGGGCGTGCACATTTGGAAGTTGCCAGCACACAGAAGCTCTTTGCATCCATAAGACTGAATGCTAATACCTTTAAGGAGTAAGTGTGTATGGAGAAGGAGGCTGGGGAAGGAACACGGGACACTTAATCATTTATAGGCTAGAAATATAAGGAGAAGCAGCAAAGGAGAGGGAAAGAACGGAGCCTAAGGAAGAGGCTTTAAAAAATGCAAATGTTATTCTGGATTCACATAGAAGTAAGTGTTCCAAAGCATAAGGAGCCTCCAATTTCAGTGATGTCAGTCTAAGTAGAACAATTAGGCCAACCCATCCTTCGAGAAAAAACTCTAAAAGCTAAAGAAGAGGTAACTACTATCTTCTGAAAGGAGCATAAAGCTAAAAAGAAAAGTGGCGATTGTTTAATCTGCACAGATACTTGCAGTCTCATTGTACTCCTCTCTCTAATTTGAATTTTTGGACTATTTTTTTTCCCAAAAAATTACTGAACCATGATCTGGGAAAAGAAAAACTCCAAATGATGTGCCTAGGATCTGAGATCTTTTACCATGGGGATTTGCTGAGAAGGTAGCTGAGAAGTTGGGAAGCCAACTAAAACTCTCAGAGGCTTTAAAAGCCTAATGAGGCACACACTGGGGTCCAGGCCCTTCAGGTGGCAGAGGGGTGCAGGTGAACCTTATGTTCTTACTTTTGTGCACGAATGAGCTATATTCCAAGAGTTATGATGAATCTCCCAAAGGGAATCTTTTCAATTCCTAGGAGTGTTCTCAATTTATTGCTTTACTTATTTAAGACCATATTAGGCATACAATAAAAATTACCCTGGCACGTGAGAAGACAACACCTTTTTTTCAAGAGCATAATTAAATGACACTAGAAACAGATTCACAGGGGCTGTGACATTGAAATTAAAATAATTATTCTTCTTATGTGTGGGTAAATAAAAGACAGGATTGAGAAAATGGACAGATAAGTGGAAAATGCAAAAATAAGATAGAGTTGAAAAGAGACTAACAATAGCAAAACTAAGAAACCAATAGCTGGCTTTAATAGCAGATTACTCAGGGGTAGAATTAGTGGACTAAAGGACAGGTTACATGAAACAATCCAGAAGGTAATACAAAAACAGGAAAGGCTGGAAATATGGAAGTGAAGGTAGCAGACATAGAGAACACAGTGATTAAGTCTAACAAACAGATATGGTAATTCTATTGGGAAAAGAGAGAGAATAACACAGAAGAAAATTTGAAAATAAAATGGCTAAGAATTCCAAAACTGTTGAAACATAAAAGTAAATTGAAGCAGTTTACACATGTAGGATAAATATATTTAAATGTACACATAGGAATATCATACTAACATTTTTGAAAACCAAATATAAAGATAAAACATTAAAAGCATCTACAGAGAAAAAGGCAATTTACCTTCAAAGGAACAAGAGTTGAACTAAGAGCTGATTTCTCAGAAGACACAATGGAAGCCAGAGGAAAAGGTAGTGCTGAAAATACATTATTTCAATTTATAATTTGGTCAGTAAAGATATCCTTCAATAAAGACACATTTGGATAAATAAAAACAGAAAATTTATCACAAGCAGAGTACACTAAAAAAATACTAAAGGGTGTTAATCCAAAGAATAGTCCACAGTTGCAAACAAGAACATTCAAGAAGAAATACAGAACACTGCAGAGTACAATTATGTGGTAAATCCAACTGAATATTAATTGTATAAAATAATCAATGTAATGTGTTATAGGGTTTTAAACAATACACTATTAAAATACAGTAAAAAATAAAAGTGTATAATTTGGAAAGAGTTAAACGAAATCAAAGACACCACAGGTCTTTACCTTGTCCACAGAAGGGGTGAAAATACAAGTCAAAACTGACTTTGATTAGTCAAGAACACATCCTGTAGTCTCTAGGTGACTTTAGCAAATAATAAAATATTATGTATCTGTGGTATTTTTACCTAGCAAACAGATTTAAAGCAAAACTATTCCCCTCACCTCCTCCATCCCATACCCAACCTCTCTAATAACTTATGTGTTTCAAAAGAGAAGGTGTGACCCTAAAAAAGGAGCGTGATCTGATTAGGTGAGGGTGAAGATGTGATCATTGGGCCAAACAATCTAGAGGTTACAGATAAGAGCTCTTTTAATGGCATCAGAAGGTGATAAAATATTAATTGGAATGAATTCAAGGGAGCATGGGAGGATAGAAAAAGGAGACAACAACTGCAGACAACTTTGGGGGATAATCTTTCAGTAAAAGGAAAACAGAAATTGAAAAAGCAGCGAAAGTCAAGATCAACGAAGTTATTTATTTATTTATTTTTACCATGAAGAATAGTATAGGATGTTTGTGTGCTAATGCAAATTGACCCTGCAGAGGGAAAACCTAATTATGTGAAGAGGGTGGGAGGGAATTTCTGGAGAAAGGACCGATTGATTTTGAAGAAAGTGCTGGAATGCAGTCCACAAGGAAGGGAATGGGATTAGATCTAGGGAGACAACGTACCCATCAAAAGAGGAGTGAAGGTAGATGGCTGTAGAGGCAAGTAGGTTAGTAGATGTGGGTGAATTCATGGAATTTCTTTTCTAATTGTTTTTATTTTTGCAGTAAAAGAGAAAGTAAGGAAAATAGAATTGCCAGGCAGCATTAAAGGATCATCGATATAAAATGAGACTAGCCAGCAAATCTGCATGGTTTTCAACAGCAACGGAGAGGTGGGTTCTAAGCATGTTTGGAATTATTACAGATGCAGGAGATGGGAGGGAATGGCTATATTATATAATGAAAACTGGGCAAGGAGAGAAGTGAGAAGATTGGTGAGGTGAGGGACAATAAAAAGCTGCTAGAATCAATAGATTACAGATCCTGATGAAATAAAAGAATCACTAGGGTTCAGGTCCTTGAAGTGGTGACCCAAAAACGTAAGAGGTGGTGCTGGGAGAGTGAAATCCTTGACATGAGACAACAATAGAATGTAGCTAACCAGAATGGTGGAGCTAGAGTGCGGTCAAAGGATCTGTGAGTTGTCAAATCAATCAATCAATCAACCTTAGAATTATTCAACTAACATTCATTTAACAGGTTTTCAAATCATTCTAAAACTCAAACCTGATCATGCTGTTATTGAAAATCTATTTGATTAATCCTCCCAATCTCTGAACTAATTTTCAGGATAAAATTTACCCACAGGCAGTCAGCATGAAAAATCCTTTCATGATCTGATTTCTTCTCACCTCTCCAGCATCAGTAATGGTGTCCTGTCCCACACACGCTCCCTAGACTGAGTACTAACTCCTATTAAAGTACATCTTAGGTGCTACTTTTTCTGAGACATCGACCTACAACAATGTCCCGTTAAACTGAGCTTAGACCTAAGATCTGAGTTTAAACACATTGCTACTATGGTACTTATGTTGCTTTTTCATTATTAATGGCTTCCCACAACTCAGAAGCTCTTTGAGGACATGGAGTTATTAATCTGTAACTCCTTCCCCCACTACCATGTATTTGTGGATTCATTTAATTACTAAGTGAATGAGTATATAAGTGAATTAGTAAATGTGCATCCTATTTGAGTCAGAAACCAAGCTAAGGATTTAGCCTTGAGACTGCAATTAGAAACAGACACTGTAAGTGTCTGTTTAGAACATAGTAAGCAATATGTTAGTAACAGTAGCCCAGAGGATGCAATTGAGAATTTATGGGTTAATTCCAAAAAGCGAGATATCATTTAAGTTAAAGAAGAAATTAAAAGATGGTTTCAGGATAGTCTATGTAAATGCCAGTCACCTCTGAAAGCTTTGCCACAATAAATTGACCATTCAACACTTCTGTTAATTTTTCCCCAGTTTTAAAATAGCTGTACTATAATCTCAGTTGTTTATATGAAAGAAGTAATTAATGTTTGGCAAGAAACTGGAAACAATGATGCTCAACTGTGCCTTTATTTAAATTGTGTTAAACATCTTTGGTTTCTATGTTCACCTGTTTATTGGTATCTAGGTAGTTATTTAATTAGCTACTTGTTTAACGAAGCCATTTATTATTTCCCAGATAGCCATAATCAAGGGCATAATATAAATAAAGTATGCAAAAGATTAAAATCAATTCATCAGCCAAATATGAGCTCCTCTACAATGGAGAGATTTAATTATTTCAGGCCTGGTATTAAGATTAGCCTGATTGACTTTCTGGCTTTCCGTCAACAATTTATTATCTCATTTTGAGATAAAATCTGGTGAGAAATCTTTGTATCATTTGTTTTGCAGGCACAATCAAGGAAAGGTATATTCATTTACCTACCACAGCACCTGGCAAAACAAATTACTGCAGCAAGATAGAACGAACGGTCGTTTTTACTCATTAAGCTTCATTTGATACTAATTTTCTGTGCTGTTCTAGGTTTCAGGAAGACCACAGTTTGAGTTGTTTATGTTATTTAGACAGAAAGTTCTTTCTTTTATATTATGGCATATTCCAACAAATCATAATATTTTGGAAAATGCTTACCTATAAATTGCAGGAAATAAAAGATTTACACTCTTTGCTTTTTCAAAAACTAGAAGAAGGGAGAAATGCAGCCTGAAACGTAATTTTAAAATTACAGTTTTATTAGACTCAAATTGAAAATATCAAACACATAGCCAGAATGCGTACATTTAATGATGTACACATTAGCAAAAAATTTTTAGGTTAATGAAAAGTTATTCATACTTCTTTGTTTCCCAGTTGCCTACAAGATGAAGTCTGTTCTCCTTACCATAGCATATCAGCCTGTGTTTCTTCTCACCAACACTTCTCAATATATTTGCCCCACCCGACATACAGAACACTCTGAAACCTCCATAGTGTGTAATTTTTCTTCCATGTTGGGACTGGCTTCTACCTCCCACACTCAAAATCTGTGTGAATTCCACCAAGAAGAAGATGTCTTTCCCGAATGAAAAAAAAGAGTGGAGTAAAAGGACAACTAATTAGGAAGTAGAAATGCATGTGGTGAAAGGATTAGCAAGTACTTAAGTTAGAAACCAAACAGGAAAACTTAAAGGGATTTAATTTGATGTTAGCACATTTTTTCATATGGTTTTAATTAATCAGAAGAATTTGGTAGCTGGAAGTATATAAACCAAGTGATTTTGTTTCAGGTATAAAACTTTAGTCTTTTTACCAATTGGAAATGTAGGTAGATAATTAAATTCACACCATAATATCACAAATCAGTGTGCCAAGTTAAGTATAAATATGTCACTCATAGGAGATAATTGGGCTTTCCCGGTAGTAATTTTCAGTAAACTACTAGACTGAGGTATTTGAAGTCCAAATCACTGACCTGAGAGTTTTCAGTCTCAAGCTTTTATCATTGAATAGTGGCTTTAGGTTGGAAGACTATCGCACAAATTCTATCAAGAGAATGATGTGGCAGATTGATACTTTCACATGGCATATTTTTATAACCATAGTCATGCACTCAACTTAGTGGCTATAAAAGGTCAGCAGCTCACCATTTTATATATTTCTTGCCCATTTATACCATTCTCAAAACTCAAGTAACTGGATTTCATTCAAAATATATAATACCAAGAAATCTCATTATTTTATTCATATATATTTTTGAATCACAGAAGTTGAGGATGGGCAAGTTTATTTTTTTTCCTTAAAAACCATTGAACAAAATTTAGGACAATGTCTTTCACAGTCATTTATGCTCCTATTTATACTTACAAGCTGAGAAAGCTGGCCCAAAATAAGTTCTGCAAACTTTTGCTACAGATGTATCTCAGTTCAATTCAACTAGGATTTCCTGAGCAACTGCTTTGTGCTGAGCCCAGAGCTGTATACTCTGGAAGGATACAAAAAAAGTTATGTTATGCCTCTGCACTCAAAGGTTTATTATCTATTTGAAAAGACAGCATATATATTTTGCAGGATTCTGTTCTCTACATGTTTATGTGTTCAGGACCATGTGTGGTGTTGTAACGTAAATTAATGTTAATGGTGGGCTTGAACAGAGGTTCAATGGACAGGAGTTAAATTAAATTTGCAGGAAATCTAAATAGTAGAAAAGTGAGTTATGAGTACTGAAACTATGAAGCATTAAATAAGATGTTCTATTGTTCAAAATTATAAGAAATAGCATACCTAGATCAAAACAAATAGAACAGCAGTTCCTGGAATCAAGAACATGACACAAAAATAAATTTTCATATATCAACAGGTAAGAGTAAAATTATGGGTACAGCAAAATCATATGTTACTGATCTTGTGAAGGGCAAATCTGAAAAAATAAAAGATAAGAGCTTAAAGATTCAGCTCAAAAATAATTGAAGAAAAGAAAACATGGAGGGCTGCATTATTTTAACTATCCTATAACCCACTCTCATAAACACACCGAAAGGATGGTGCTTCTCTAAAATAACCCCATTGTTTCCACTGAGTAAGAATATCATATTTCAGCAATTTAGTTTGAATAATGGAGATGAGATTTATCCCATAAATGATTTCTTTTAGGAGAAAAAGCTTAAAGAAAACTCAGAGATTCTAATCATTCTCAGAATTGAAAAGATGTCATATAAGGGACAGGAATATATGACCAAATGCTGATTTCTTAAATTAGAGAATTTAAGTTTTCAATTTGGACTCAAGGAAATAATAATAATAATAATAATAATAATGTACCACATATTATTCTTTTGTATATATTAGATTCTGATATATGTATTCTACTATACATTTATAATATATATTTCTAATTATATTCTAATATATTTATATTATGCATATGTATAATAGGACTTACCTCCTTGGTAATTTTATGGATTAAAATAATATATATATTAATCCCTAATATTATTATATGAACATTATATATTAATATATTTATTTAATTCATTTATAATATGTACTATGTTTTTATATATATTTAATCCTTATAGTAAGGTAAGTGCTATGATTGTCCTTGTTTACAGAGAGGGAAATGAGGACCAGACATAATAAGCAAAATACCTAAGATCACATAGTTGGGAGATAGTGGAGCTATAATGCGAATATAGGCAATCTGGCTCCAGAGTATGTACTTTTAACAACTATAGTCTATCTCTCTATGTAGCAAATTGTCTCTTAAAAAATTAGTATTCTCACTAGTTTGCAACATAGACTCATCAATAGTTATGCTATTCCCTACATCTGAAATGTGTCCCTCACTTGTCTTTATCACTAGTCAACACATACCCATTTTGTAAATTTCAGCTCAAGCACTCCCTGAAACCGTAGTCTAAGTCTGTTTCCTCCATTACAGTTCACGTGTCCAATTATTTTTCTCAGAACTCTTATATCAGTTCATATTAAATAATGTGATAATTTGCTTAAAATCTGGTTCTACCACAAGATCATATGCTCCATTAGGGTGGCACCATAACTGGTGCATAGTAGGAATTCTGAAATATTTGTTGAATAAATTAATAGAGGCAAAAAGGAAGGAAGGAAGGAAGGAAGGAAGGAAGGAAGGAAGGAAGGAAGGAAGGAAGGAAGGAAGGAAGCAAAGGAGTAAAGAGGGAAGGAAGAAGAGAAGGAGAGAGGGAAAAAGAGAAAAGAAAAGAAAAATATTTAAATTCACCCATTCTTTAAAAGTTGTACACCTTCTCTAGGAAGCCTTCTACGGTTTCCCAATTGGAATTGATCACGTCTTCCCCTGCAAGCTCATCTCCCTGTACCTCTATTCTATTGTTATCAGGGTCTGCTTTCTACTATCTTTAATTCATCCATGTCCACCTTCCTCACTACAATGGAAACCTCTGGAAATCATGAGTTGTGTCTTATTTGTCTTCCCATTTTCCACAGTGTCTACTCAGTATACGGAACACCAAAGTTACCGAATTTTTTACTGAACTAAATTAGATAAGATGATGATAGCCTTCATGTGTAATTTATCCTTTTTCAGACCTAAAACTTGGAAGGAACCACGCAGGAAGACCTTGAAAGATTTGCATGCTTTGTTACAGCTAATTCAGAAAAATGAAGTTCCTTATGTACCTTGCCTGCACATGCTGTTCTACTATTGCAAAAGTCCCATTTAATAGGAAAATCTCTAAGGGGAAAAAAAAATCAACTTTGCAGGCTAAGTACACTGTCTTCTGTCTTTAAAATACAAACCACATGCTTTTTATGTGTTAACAGACTCTGGACTCCATCAGCAACTTTGAATACAGTGAACTTAAAGTACCCCCAGGTTTGGAATTTCAAACGCATTGTTGGTCATATACATGCCTTGATCCATACTAGGAATTCTGACTACTTTCCCAGGAGTGATGATGGGGTTTCACGATTAGTCCACACTTTCTCACCTCATTCCTTTGTGGGCCAAAGCACCTGGGAAACAACCACTGAGCTGATCTGCAGCCTGTGGCTCTGGAACTAAAAGCACCATCCACTGCCCCACATGGAGGCACCAACTGGGTCTCATTAGCACCATGTCCTTCCCAACTGGGCCAACCCACCCACACTGAAATGCCTCATTAAACAATCAGTACACCAAAATCCCAATGAGGGACTGACAATTTGGGATATTTTTGGCTGACTCCAATGCATAAGTAGAATTTGAAATTATGGAATTAAGGTGGCAAATGCTACACTCTATGCTGTCAGAAGTAGTGTTTTCAAAAGATGACTTCTTTATCTTACTACTTATTTCACAAAGGTCAGAAATAAGGGACTTGATTATTGAATGCTCGTGGTCCAAGGAACCAAAGACAAAAGAGTGGTTGGTCCACAGCCCACACTATATCCTTTATTGTTTCAGTACCTCTGGCCATGGTGGGATTGCTCCTCAAGGGCTGTGACTGAGAATTTTATACCATTCATTTTATCAAAGCCTGTGATCCCCATACTTTTATCTCCATTCCAAGGTCTAAGAGATGGAAGTCTACTGAGCCAGGGGATCTAGTTAATCTCAAAACAATGTAATCTACCCTCCCATTCAAAACTAACTCCCTTTGCCCCAGCCTCCACCCTGAGGTCTCCATGACCTCCCACAAGGGGCCCTGCCTTAACTAAAGGCTATTAGAGCTTTGGCTATTCTCCATGAAGGGTAAGGGGGATGATTTTCAAATGCTAAGAATAGAACGTTCCAACACTGTTTCTACTTCAAAAATAAGTAAATGTCTGATTTTCTGGCATCTTAAAAAAAAACAGATTTAAAGATCCTGCAATTGCTCTAATGAGTATTATGTGTGCATCAATTGATGGATTATATAAACTAGCACTGGCATTTTAGAAAGAGGAGAAATACCAACCCATGTGATCACTTCATTTTACAGATTAAGAAATTAAGACATAGAAAAATGAAGTCTATGTTTCCACAGCTGTCCATGTAAGAGTGATTGCTAGCCCCACAGTCTGTCCACAGCTCTATACTTTAATGGACTCTGAAGGAAGCATACAGTGGGTTCAATCTGATGGCAGGTAATGATGAGCGCTTAGCTGCTGTTCATTAGAATAAGGTCTCGTGAAATGGGAAATAGAGAAAGAGAATGACCAAGGGACGTGCACAAAGTAAAAAGGTAATTTGTAGCAGAGCTAGAACTAGAATCCAAGCCTATTAATTCTTGCTATCCTTATAGGGGGCTGAATTAAAGAGCCTCTCCTGATATATTTAAAGATAGATATTTGGATCTCAACTGAAAATTATGATCAAACTTCTAAAGCCCAGAATAGACAACAGTCAGGTAAGCAGCCAGCCTTACATAATGAGAGTTTTAAAAGGCTTATTTCTGCTTGGTGTGACGCATGCTGCACCAATTCCCTTCATTCCAAATCTTAGAACCTTGAGTCTGATGTCTGGCAGAATAACTGTTCTCACGCAATGCACAATACTTGACTCCCTACCTCGGGTTCACCTGCAGATGGCAATCAAAGTGCTGATTCCTCCTTTGCACCTCGAATTCAGAGTCCTCCCCAGCAATCTAATAGAATGGTAGGAGGAAGGAATGTCATAATGTTACTATAACAAATGAGAAGGAGCAGTGCCTAGGGTCTCATCTCTTTCCAACTGAATACAAGAACCTTGCTCTCCAACATTAATAATATCCTAAAGCCCAAACCCAACCTGCACTGAGTTGCTTCATTTTCTGGTCCTTCAAGCACTGATGAAGGTTACTAACTATATTATGGTGTGATTTATCTATATTTAATGCCATAAATACGATTTTCTCTCGAAAAAAATAGGATAATTTTGCATAATAGCCATATTTCTCATGTGAGATGCTTAATTTATGCTAAATATTCCATGAGCAATTCCAAAGAATATTGGCTGGAAAACAAAGTAAAAAAAAAAATCAAAAGATTTCTCCTTCCCACTTTGGAGAAGAGTGAAAAACATTTTAAACTTTCAAAGGAAAAAAATACTACAAAGATTTCAATATAGTAAAGTCAGAGATACATACTTAAAACTATTTTAGTTCAGGAATGAAAATTTGTAATAATCTAAATAGAATGTTCTGTAAAAATACTTCATGGTGCTATTAAAATTGTTTATTGTAAAATTTTTAATTTTCATTTTTGAATACAAATGACCCTGAAAAATATTTTCCCTAATATTTCTGATATAGTTACTCCAGAATGTATGTCATTTCAATCTATGCACTTGTAAAATGTCAAGCTTTAAAATTATTGTGCCATCAATATTCTTGGAGAACATCTATGTTTAGGTTTAAAGATTTTTTATTTCAGTGTTATTAGACCTTACATGAAGTGAGTAAAATTTTCTGATACTTCTTGCAGGAAAAAAGTGCTGCAAGTATATCTATTTATAAACTCTAAAAATGTTGGTAGTATTTTATTTTATTTTACTTTACACTAGTTATATCTGTATTAGTTGTAGGATTGCCATTAATAAATAAATTTGCACACAAGATAAATCAAGGTTACATTTTTTTAATTCCTATACTTACCAGTTATTTTCTGTAAGGAAAATTATTTTTAGCTAAACTAGCTCTATTAGGTAACTGAATATTATTCCTGAATTGTTAATGAGTATAAGTAACAACCATATGAGTTGTTTCGTAAGTTTGAGTTGGATCATGCCTACAGAAGCAGGGTTTTGTGTTGGAGATCAAGGGCTGATGTATAACCCTCCCATTCATGAAGAGAACACATGGAAAATTTAAAAAGTAAATAGAGTAAATAAACAAAAAACAATGAATAATCTCTTAGAGTGTCTAAAATTTTCAAGTTTTATGCTTGTTAATTTGAGGCATTGGCAAGTACTTCTGCCATAGGTAGAAGCTCATCACCTTCTAGGAACTGGAGGTGATAACAGAGTAACTACTTCATGGTACTGTTGTGAGAATTAAATGAGATAATGCGTGTAAAGCACATAGAAAATACCTGGCACAAAAAAAGCATTGAATAAATGATAACAATAATAATCATTTTTGTTTTTTGTTATTTCTAAGAATTCACGATAGATACCTTCAGTTAAATAACCAGAAGGAAGGTAAAAAGAGATAGATTGGCCTGCTGGAGAGTTACAATTTACTGTTGCTTTTATGCAGTAAGCTTTTTTCTTTCTTTTTTTTAATTTTTTTATTAAATTTATTGGGGTAACATTGGTTAATAAAATTGCATAGGTTTCAAGTGTACAATTCTGTAATACATCATCTATATATCACATTGTGTGTTCCCCACCCAGAGTCAGTTCTCCTTCCATCACCATATATTTGATCCTTTATACCCTCTTCTACCAGCCCCTCACCCCTTACCCTCTGGTAACCACTAAACTGTTGTCTGTGTCTACAATTTTTTGTTTGTCTTGTTCCTGTGTTACTTTCAGTTTTATATCCCACAGATGAGTAAAGTCATATGGTTCTCAACTTTTTCTGTCTAACTTATTTTGCTTAGCCTGTACATGTATACAATGGAATATTACTCAGCCACAAGAAGAAATGAAATACTGCCATTTGTGACAACATGCATGGATATTGAGATTATCGTGCCTTCTTTTTAAAATTAAGTCTTTATCTCACTGGATTTGACAAAGTCAATGATTTATACATGCAACCACTAATCTTCATAGCAATATTGATCTTGGGACATCTTCAAGGTAAATGTAAAACAAGAAAGAACGATTTAGAAAACAACGTTTTATAGTGTCAGTTTTCCAAGCATATGCTCAAACAGATATTACCGAATTTGTTCCCACCAAAATCCTGTGAGGTCAGCAGGCCTGGCTGTCTTACCTCCATTCAGATGGAATGGTTCCTGGTAGGCATCTGGATTCACCCAAGTCTAGCAGATGCCCAGGAGGAGAACCAGCGTCAGGACTCAGATGTACTCAGATGTACTGACAGGCGTCAGTACTCCCAAACTCCCCATTAAAACTGCGCTGCCTTTTATAAAATGTTTGCATAAATAGCTATCTGGAAAATAAAAATTAAATAAGCTTTTGAGCATTTCCAGATAAGACAGAAAGATATATTGTTTTCAGCAGGCCTTTTAATTGGGAAAAACAATTCCATGGGTCACCAATGCATCACTCTACTGCTATGTGTGGCATTACTAAACCTGTTTAGGAGGAACTAGCAAAGAGGTCTCGATTGTTTTGCCTCTTTCCTTTGAGTTTGGAAGTTGTAGAAGAATAGAAGAACAAAAAAGTTTATAAGAAAATTGAAGATGGAAATTTAGTACTGTAGGAAATTCTTTAAAAGATATTGTACTCTCTTATCTGTTTTCTAAGGTTCTAAGGTACACCCATTTAGGTGTTTCCCTTGTTTGTAGAATTCATGAAATAAGGAAACTAAAAGGGAGGAAAAGGCTTTAAAAAGAGGGAGAAAAAAGTATGAAGTGTAGGTTTATCTGGGCCCAATATTTTTTTAAATCAAGCATAAGTGCAAGAGGTAGTCTGTTTTAGCAATATTAGCACAACTTCTAATAAAATCAAAGTAAATATTTCAATTGTTATTCATATAACACAAACAAATGTCTTGTTATTTCTACTCAAACTAACCACTGAGTTTACTTGTGTTCTCCATGTATTTCTCTCTAGTTTATCGTATACATAATAATCTATCATTACTTTAAAATGTTGCATTACTTCTTTCATTATATACTCTTTCTGGGGTAGACTATACTTTGCTTGTCTGCATAATTTCTTTCTGTTTAAATTTCTATAATAATAAGGTTATTATTATGACTTTATAATAAATAGAATTTCTCTTATTTGATAAATTTCACTATGGCAAAATCAAACAAAAATATTTATTTATGTAGGAATATGTCAATAATTGATGTCTGTCTGTGAACCATTTTGAAAAGAAAACCACGTTATTTAGAGGAAATTGTTAGGTATTATCATTTTGACATAAAAGTCACCCAAGTGAGAAATTTCTTCTCTGTTATCATAATTTCATAAAACTTTTAATTCAGTTCATTACAAGAAGATATCCTATTTAGAGAGCATCCAGCATCTGAGCATACTTTATCTTTTGAATCTTGAAACAGGGAAAAGTAATCACTTTTTTGAATCTGAAAAAAAAAAGGAAAGGAAATCCATGTCAGTGATTTCAGATAGTGAAAGTAATTAGTCTCAAATGATAACTGCAGTGGGACCTGAAGCTGAGACTTCAAATTGACTTTATAAACACTCCTTGGACACATTGCTGAGAACTTTTCAAGCTTTGCTGGTCACACTGCTGTTTAAAGTAAATCTGCTCTTAACATTATATAAGAGGCATTAAAAAAAAGACAATTCTTTATAACATCAAATCATCCCTAATTTCAAAACAAAATTTCCTATTATAATTTCTCGTTAAACAACGTGAGTAGAGATAACACTGAGAATCTTTTCCAAAGAAATGAGACTTCCTCTTATTGTGAAGATGAAAACAACCCCTGTTAGTCACAGTGAGTTTGGGGGAAAGCAGTCATTTGATTGTTTCTGGTTGTAGGTGTGCCTTCTAAATAGGATGGCATTCACAGATACTCAGAATACAAGACAAGGACTTTCCCTAAACAGTTCCTAAATACTAAGATAATATAGATTTCAGAATTTACATTTGGTCTCACTTAGTGAAAAGTTGTATGTTAAAGAGGAAATAACATTTAAAATGACCCCTGACTGTTCTTAACAAAAATCAGCTAATAAAATCAGTCCCAAAGAAACAAAGTGAATTTTATTATCCTCAGCTAGGTGACATGGTCATTAAACCAGCATTTTGGCTTTAAAATAAGATAGAAGGTATTTTTGCAGTAGGAAGGAACTCATTTCTATAATTCGACTAAGTGCACAGTGGATAAATATATCAATTTTAAAGAATAAATAATATAAATGTGATTTCCAAGTATAATACTCTAAACTTTTGAGACTTGTTTTATGACATAACATATTACTGATCCTGGAAAATGTTTCATGTGCACTTGAGAAGAATGTGCATTCTGTTGTCATTAAGTGTAGTGTTCTATATATAGCTATATATTAAGTTTGAGCATTTCTCTGTATGTATGTGAGATTTTAATAAAATTTTGTTTAAAAAAAGGAAAAAAGAAATAATACTGGCTTTCCAACATGTGGAAAAATCTCTAATCTCATTAATAAACAAAGTGAAAATGCAAGCAACTATTTTTGCCTTTAAATTGTAAGGATTTATTGTTCATATTTTTAATGAAATACCCAATGCTATAAAGAGTGCAGCAAAATAGTCACACTCTCACACTAGTGGTGGGAATAGTTTAGTACAACTCTTTCAAAAAACATTTGGCATTCAATAGGTTACTTTTGGTTACATACATAATATCTACATATATAACATATAATATATATATGCATATATATTATATATATTCAAGTGTTATTTATAAAAAACAAATGTTAAAATTAGAACAGCATAAAGGGGTTCAAATATATGGTGATGGAAGGAGAACTGACTCTGGAATGGTGAGCACACAATGTGATATATAGACAATGTATTATAGAATTGTACATTTGAAACTCAGAATGTAATTTTACTAACCATTGTCAACCCAATAAATTTAATTTTAAAAAGGAAAAAAATAGAAATAATCAAAATGTAACAATTTACAATGATGTATATGAATACATCATAAACACATGGAAAAAAAACAGTAGACATTAACTATTACTTAAAAAGAAAACAATGAAACTGTTAGAAAACACCACACACACACACACACACACACACACACACACACACACACACACACACACACACACACACACACAAAATGATTGAATAGAGTTTGCCCAGAAATGCCTCAATATCAGAAATCCTCTCAGTGTAACTCACCATTTTGGAGAATAACCACATTACTTTGACAGAATATTTCAAAATGTTTAAACATTTCATTCTGGTTAACTTGCCTTGTGACTTAATGTGCCTACAAGAAAATGGACTGCCTAGCGCTTCCCCTCTCTTTGGGGCCTAAACTACATGCTTAGTAAGGCAATTGAGGAGCTAAAGTAGGGTCTAATGCAAGCTCTGCTTTTTGTACCCATACTTATTCTTTCTTGCCTAAAGACTCAGGAAATAACAAAGACATACAGTAAACCTGGAGGCTGTAGTGTATAAAACGCATTTGATAACTCTCTATAGACATTTAAAAAATTTTTAAAGCTCTTTACCAAATTAAGAATGGAATATATTTGCTGATATCGACAGTTCTGAACTTGTGGTAAATACTGTAAATTCACTGAACATCCATCGAAATAAGGTCAGAAAGCTAACAACTGCATTTTCTGTACTTTTATTACAGTTCTGGGTAGGACCTGGCTTCGCTGAACAGACCTATTTACATAAGACCTGAGGTAAAGTGGTGAAGGGACTGGCTTGTGGGGTGGAGGTCTGGGTCTTCTGGGGAAGCCGAGGCAGATGTCAGAGCATCTGGTCCCCAAAGACCTGGGTGCCGCGTGGCAGGCAGCATCAATGGTGTGTTTGCCCTGGAACAATGCTGTGGTTCAATGCATGATTATGCAGTATGCAAGCCCAGGTACCTAACTGTCTGGTAGATAATAGGTTCTACTAAACCCTTTTCTGCTTAAATTGGCTAGAAGAGAATCTATGGTCTGCCACAGAGAACCATAAATGATACAACAATAAACCAAAGACTTCAGCAAACATGATAATTACTGGAGGGATAATAGACTTGGTCTGTTATAGAATTAGATGTATACTAAGCAACATTAAAAAACATAGTGCTGAATGGAAAAAGGTAAATATTTTAAAAGTGAAAAATAGAGAAAGGCTTGTAGCCATCATCGTCGTAAATTAAAATCCACACATATACATGCACAAACACAATTTCATTATAACACATATATTCAGTAGCATATAGCAAACATGTTGCCATGAGTCGGGTGGAGACTGTGACTGCACAAGTATAGAAACAAATGGTAGATAGATGAGAGAGAAAGAGGGTTTCGGTCACCTCTTCAGTCCACTTCAGTTTCTCTCCGACTTACCTGTTAGAGGCTTTGGGCCACTTGCTCTGCCCCAGGTGCTGCTGGAGTCCAACTGTGTGAAACTGACCAAACTCACACAGACACAGCCCGGTGGCACTTCATGTCATGTCCACTATGCACACCTTCCGCTCCTGGCGGAGAGCTGCCCTATTAACACATAGCTGTACAAAATGTTCCAGCACTTTATAAAATGTTCCAGCATTGTACAAAATGTTACACCACTTGCTTTGACTGGTAGGAAATGTAAGCCAGCAGATCTGTTCTTTCCATTCTTCTCCACATGGAATGTTCTGAGAAACAATCATTTTTACAGCCTCTTGGAAGATATATTCCATAAGATCAACTTCTTTGATGCCTCATATCAGCTCTTCCTCCTCCTAACCCCCACCCCCACCTCATTCGCCTTTATCCTCACTTCTGTCCCCTCAGATTGCATATCCTAATAACATTTCAGAGCAAATGTCTTTTCCTCAAACCTTTTTCTGGAGAGCTTGGCTCAGACAGGCAGATAAGCAAAGGACACTCTTGTGGCTCAATGCTCATAAGTGCATTGACCCCAGAAATATGATTAACTTAATTTTTGCATCTGAGGTTCAAGAAAGAAGAGATTGAAGGAAAGGGGTAAGAAGAAAAAGCAACAAGGAATGAAATAGAAATAGCTACAAAATATTGGCAAAACAAAAGTCTTGATTTTTAAAAAGATTACAATAAATCTTTAGCAAGATATATAAACAAAAAAGGAAAGAAAAGGAAAAATATAATGAAATAAATAAGATATATAACAGATTTTTTTAATTATAAAAAGTTATTATGCAGACTTATAAAAACATTTGAAAGTCCAGATAAAGTGAACGTTGGTTACCTTCTGCAATGTAATTAATGGCAGTCACCTGGACATGCGTGGAATTTGAATATACACTCCCTCCCAACCATCAAATTCTAAGGAAAAATTTAAATCAAAAAATAAAATTACTTTTCAAGATACACAGGAAGTACATAGGGGAAAAAAGACCTGAAATCAATTTTTTAACCTCATGAGTCAAAGTTCAAGAAAATTAAAATAAAAAATGTATCACTCCCAACATTTCATTCTGTTCTGTCTCAGCCAGAGGGATTCTCAATGAATCCAGCATTTCTTCAGCAAATACAGCCTAGGATGCCTCTGACCAGAATGAAGGGTATTCCTTGTGGGCTTCAGAAATTGTCATATTAATTCAGTTCCAAGACTCTCTTGAGACCCACTTGTAAAGACTCCAGATGTTACTGGACTCACACGATTATCCATAAGATTATCATAGCCATTGCTTCAGACTCAATAAATTTAGGACATAAAATAATCATCAGTCTCAAAAACAATTATCCAAGGAAAAATCATACTCCCAGAACCCAGGAGGTTTTGTTGATCAACAGCATAGCAGAATCCCGCATTTAATATGGACAAGGCTTATAGTCAAAACCGCTCTTGGATCTGTATAAAGGGAGATGGAGAAAGCCTCAGCTTTAGCTCTTTAGCTCTTCCAGGAGGTCAGTCCTTCTAGGTCAGCCACCCAGAATCCATGGTCTGTGAACTTTAACTTTATTGGAAGGACTCTCTGAACAAAAAGTGCATTTTGACCCTCTACCCTTACCATTTTTGGGGTTAAAATCTACATGGGTTGACTGCCTTCTCTCTCAGAGGAAAGGAAGCCATTGCTGCCTTCTTGAGAAGTTTAGAAATTTACAAAAGAGGCAGTCGCCAATTTTATTCTAGGAGACTTTCTTTTCTAGCCATTACGTTGAAAATTGCTTAATTTCCATTTCCCTCTGAGGCCAGTGTTTCTGGCACCCCAGTGATGTCAGCATCCCCACTCTGGTCTCAGTATGTTTCCGAATTGTACCACATGGCTGTTTGCCCTGCCTCTTGTTGTTTTGGCTCAGGCCTAAGACACCTGTCTGAGAGATGACTCCTCCCTTGTGTGCAATTCACTGTTTATATTCAGTTTGAGAGCAAACGGTGGGCCTGCCTCTAGAGTCACTCTATAGCCACTCGAAGCCAGGGTTTTCTTTTTCACAGCTCCCTCCTTACCCCCACATGCAGGATAGATTTTGTTATAGCTGATCTGCCCTGCTCATCTAAGCATGGCACTAGTCATTTAAACTAAACACTAAGCCTCTGTTCCATGAAGGTTTGATTTCTGATCTCCTGTCTTTATAAAAACAGCAACTTTCCTGTGGACAAAGCTGTCATAAGCTGCTGTTGTTTGCCAAGGTCAAAATCTCACCCAGCCTAAGATTTCAAACCATCCACCCAAGCTGAGGTAATAATGACCCTTGGCAGGACTAGAGGCAAAAAGGAAGTTACACTGCACTAAAGGCGCTGCCAACAGAGCCATGCTGAAAACCCATGGGCCGCACGCGAGTTTGGCAAATACCACCGGCAGTTTGCTCTCTGATTTCCTCCCAGCCACGTCTCAAGGTCTCCTGCCCACAATGCAGGCCATCCCATCAGTTTCCTGAATTGAATATACCCCTCAAAGAACTGTAAGCTCGCCCCAAGTATTTATCACTGTGAAGCTCACAGCTTAGAGAAGCTGAGCAGGACCTAGAAAGAAAGGATGCAGAAATTTTCAGTGACCTCAAGTGGAAAATCATTTCTGAAAAATACCCCTAGGCTGTTGCCTAAAGGAAGCGAGAAGTTAAATTTAAGGAGAGAAAACACACCCACCCACACTGAAGGGACTGCATCTTGAAGACATATTTTGTTAATACCAAAGTAAAGTTTTTAATGTAAGTTTTGACTTATATTAACAGTCTTCATGCAGACTGACATTAAGCTTCCTTGGAGGATGTGTTAATTAAAACATTTAAACGCTTTTCACTTTATTGATCAAATCAGTCAAAGCACAAAAGAATGGACGTATCAGATCTTACGTTGACTGAGAAGAGGGAAATCTGAATTCAGCTGAGCAGAGTTCTGTTGGCTTTATATGGGCTTCAATAACTGGAAAGAATGGGAAAATAATCTACTTGAAGACTGGTCTGAAATCGATCATTTCTCTGAGATGATGAAAGACAAGCGTGGTCATCAGGTGTCGTGGACCACGACAGATGGATTCACAAGTCAGTGAAGGTGAAACATGCCTGAAATGGAATAAGGAATACTGACATTTTCAGGATTTGGGGAAAGAGATATAACTGCATTGCAGTATTTCATAATTGAGAGACTTCCTCAGTTAAGAGCTCTAAAGATAGAGATAATGTTTTTGCTTTTTCACTGATTTTAAACCAATTTTAAACTGTGTTTAATGAAGGGCTCTCCTACCTTTACGTGTAGCTTTGTATGGGGCAATCTTACATGGTCTGAGGCAAGAACTATAAGCATGAACATTTTTCATTTTTCCACAAAGCTATTGTAGAAGAGGCAACGAATACAGCAATTGTAATCAATAAAATTTTTTTACCTGAGTTTTTTTCATAGAACAGATTTGACATATTGTGGAGTTCTCTGCATAGAATAAACAGATAAAAACTCTTTCCCCCTTTTATCAATGGAAATAATAATATTAGGTTGGTGCAAAAGTAACTGCAGTTTAAAAGGGTAAAAATAATTGCAAAACTGCACTTACTTTTGCACCAACGTAATAAATTTTAGATTTTAGTACCTAGGATCAAATAGCTGAAACAAAAGTTTAATTGGCCTAAACATTTAACTGTTGTCCCTCTATTGTATCTTAAGGATTGTTCCACTGAAGGTTTTTCTTTTTTTCCTTTTCATATTGTGGTACTTTCGTGACCACTTGTCAGAATTCCAGGTATCCGTGAGCTAACATTAACAAATGCCCTGAACGGGACTCCTTTAAACTCTACATGTTGAGTACTGTCTGCTTTTAAGTTTCTATTCTTCTTCGCGTGGAAGGTAGATTGAAAAGAGAGACAATAAATATTCTAGAAAGGGAGCCACTGGCAGGATGAGAGATGGGATTAGGCAAGAAATAGGGCTGAAACAGTTGACTATTAGTGAGGGAAAACAACTCAAATCCCTACATGACACCACACACAAAATAAATTCCAGGGAGATTAAAAACTTAAATGTGGAAAACAAAACGTTAAATCTTCAAAATAAAATATAGGAGAATATTGTCCTGCTCTCAGGTAAAGATTTATTAAAAAAGATACAACAGGCTAAAAAAAGGACTGATAAATGTCTTTTAATTGCAATATGTGTAGCTGACAACAGATTTATAGCTAGGATTGTGACGAATTCTAGAGTTCAATTTTAAAATATCAATACAAAAGAAAAGAAACAGCCAAAGTCATAGAAGAGGAAACACAAATGGCCCATAAACATATAAAAGATGATCAAACTCACTAGTCTTTGGATAAATTTAAAGTAAAATCACATTAATATTTTACTTTTCAGTCATCAAATTGGTGAAAAAACTTTAGAAAACACTAAAATCTGGCAAAGAAAGGGAAGAAAGCAACTGACAGGCAGCTGGTGAGTGTGATTTGATGCAACTACTTTGGGAAGTCAATTTTTAATATTATTAACTACAGCTTTAAAATTTGCATGCAGTAAATTTGAAGACACACACCCCCCTCTGACGAAGAAGTCCCACTTCTAGTGAAAACTCTTGAGAAACTTAGAGGTAGCAACATAAACCAGTAATGGAAAATTGGCAGTCCACAAGCTGATAAGGGCTTCAGCCCTGTTTTGCTTGGCTGTGCCATAAAGTTGGCTCACAGAGTGTATGAAAACATGTAAAGGATTTGCCAACATTTAAAAATTGGGAGATATCACCAAAAAAAAATCCTGATATCTGGCTTCACGAAATCAGGCGAGCTGGCAACACACAGGGCAAGATGAATAGTGGAGCTGAGTGGCTGCTGGCTTCTTCAAACTGGGGAGCAGCCCAGTAACTGCCCACAGCATTGCCCACTCTGAAACCTCTGCAGAGGGCCAGTTGTCACCACCTATCACACTTGTCTTTTTTCTTATACCAAAGAGAAAAGCTAAATATTTCACCTGGCCCACTTCATTGTTTTCATTACCTGTCTGCTCCTCATATGCATCTCAGCTTGTAACTCCGATTTTAAAAGAAAAGGGAAAAATAAATCATCAAACAAGGACTGGAAAGAAATAAAATATTTTTCTCTGCTGTATTGGGGTTATTGGAGCCCATTTTCAAATGTTAAAAATGTTAAAAGCACTGTGTAAAACTGTGAAAACAACCAAACCGAAAAAAAAAGGCCTTTCCTTCCATATTATTACATCAGGTCATAGCAGCACAGAACTAACCTTCTAGGATGATTTTCTGCTCCAGCTTTCTCCACTTTCAGCTCCTGTCACAGTTCCTAAGCACATTGAACCTTTTAAGATCTAGGGTTTTTTTCCCCAAGGCCTTCCTTTAAACAAACAAACAAAATCATTCCTATTTCTATATTTCCTACTCATCTTTCAAAGCTTTTGCTCATAAGCTCAAATCTAAGTCCTCTGTAATACTTTCCCTGATTTCCTCTGATAATAGAATTTTTTTACAATCTTTGTTCAGGTGGCCAGCAATTCCTTTTGTCTCTGGTCGCACATAATATTGGGTACGTACACCACCTATTTGTGTGTCACTGTACAGAGGGAAGACAAATATTACCCATCACTTCCTTTCTAGTTTAGAAAGGACTTGTCTAGAAAATAGTAGACATTCAAAAACAAATGAAATGCAATGTATTTATCTTTATTATAGAATACACTAAATTTAGGAGATACAGGCAACTGAGTTTAATCTATATTTTCCTTCCTACAATATGTCACGGAAGTTGCTTTCTTTATAAAACTATAACATGCATTTGTTTATTAGATGAAGGTAGTAAATGTAAAAAATAAAATCATAGAGAAGTGCCAGTATAAAAATACTCTGTGATTTGCAGATAATTAAAATTTATTTCATTATATTATTACAGTTTTAATCTAATAAGGGTTATTTGTTCTAGTTTCTCCAAATTCTCATTAAGAGTTATGAATTTATAAAGATAAGTTGGACATATTATTGAGTAAGAATTAGGTAACTTCTTACCTTCCATATTCAGTGAGTTTTAAGACTACTACCAAAGCAAAACATACAGCAATACATATTCCAACAGCTATAGTTTTTACCAAATCACTTTTGGATATAACTTAAAAGGTTGATTTCTGTACATATTTCTGCCATAAAACCATTTCTCCTGACCACCCTTCATGAAAATTAAAAAGTGCTGTTTTAATTTTCTGTTAAAATTCTCTAGTAAACATGTCTTCAGTTACTTAAGACATATTTGACAGAGAATTTATCTCTTTAGCAATGAGAACAATAAGGGATAGAAGAACAGGTAAAAGCTAGTTAAGAACTACAATTTTATATTTGACTTCACAAGAATAATGGTATTTTTCCTTCCTGTCCATATTACCAGAGGCTTCATAGACATATAATCTACCTTTATATTTAAACTACTTAAATATTTAGAATTTAGCAAACTTAGGAAAGTTTCAGAACTGCTGCTTTAAATTTGACAATAATATAACAATTAGGAAAAATAAGTATATAAGAGCCTTATTAATTCTCACTGATTACCTGACTGTGTGAAGATATTTTGGCCACATTTTGCAGCTCTCAGGAATTCATTGTAAAGCAGCCTTATCGGAACATGACCGATGCCTTGCTAATGAACATTCTTTCTTGAAAGGGGGATGTTAAAAATGTAACAGGCAAGAAGAATGCCATGCCATGACCTCAAAAGCCAAAGATTATCACTGTGTGGGCCAGCAGTAGTGAAAATAGCATCTATGTTGTACGAACCAGTGTATGGTCACTGGCATTCATCCCAGGGTAAAATTTTCCACCAGAGTCAAAGCATAAAGTAACACAAAACCTGGAGCACTTGTTATTAAAGAAGAAAAAAAACACATTTCACCAAATACAGCAACAGCACTGACGAATGGCTTACATTCAAGCATCTTCTCATCTGCAATATCATGTTTTATACCAATAACAGTGAGGGGGGAAAATAATTTTTAAAGAACATGTCTGGTACACAGATTATGCTGATTCACAATTTAGAAACTAGTTTTGCAAGTATAGTAATTCTTAAATGTCTTTTTTTTTAATTAAAGTTTGTTAGGGAGACAATTATTAGAAAAGTTACATAGGTTTCAGGTGTACAGTTCTGTAATACATCCTCTATATATCATGTTGTGAGATCGCCACCCAGAGTCAGTTCTCCTTCTATCAAAATAGGCTGCCATTCGTGGATGTGGAGAAAAGGGAACGCTTGTGCACTGTTGGTGGGATTGCAGATTGGTGCAGCCACTGTGGAAAACAGTATGGAGGTATCTCAAAAATCTGAAAATGGAACTACCTTGTGATCCAGCAATTCCACTCCTAGGTATCTATCCGGAGAAATCCAAAACTCTAATTCAAAAATCTTTATGCACTCCTATGTTTATTGCAGCACTATACACAATAGCCAAGACATGGAAACAACCAAAATGCCCATTGGTAGATGACTGGATTAAGAAACTCTGGTACATTTATACAATGGAGTATTATGCAGCCATAAAGAAGAAAGAAATCTTACCATTTGCAACAACATGGATGGACCTAGAGAACATTATGCTAAGTGAAATAAGTCAGACAGAGAAAGACAAATACCATATGATCTCACTTATATGTGGAATCTGAAAAAAAGAATAAGTGAATGAACTAATCAGAAACAGTTTTGGAGACATAGAGGAAATACTGAGGGTTGCTAGATGGGAGGGGGGGTGGGGATAAGGGGGAAGGTGAGGGGATTAGAAAACAGTCAGTAACCACAAGATGGCCATGGGGTTTTGAAAATTAATTTGGGGAATGTAATCAATAATGTTGTAAAGATTTTGTAGGGTATCCGATAGACATGTGTCCCATTTGGGAGACCACCTCAGGGATGATATAGATGCCTGATCTCTGCACTGTACACCTGAAGCTGAAAAATAATGAATGCCAACTATAATTATATATATATATATATATATATATATATATATATATATATATATATTTACAAGAAGCGGAGTACAGCATTAGGAATAGAGACAGTGGAAATATAATGGCTCTGTGCGATGTCAGAGGGATAGTGGATGGGGGGAGGGGGTTCACACAGTGTGAGGGATATAAATGATAAATGTCTCAGTATTACTTTGTCCTGTGTACCTGAAACTAATAAAAAAAATAGAAATAAAAAAATAGGCTGCCATTAATAGTAATACTGTCTATTTTATCTATCTAAAGGTTACATGAGATATCATGTAGCCAAGATGCTGTGTGTATTGGCTGAGTTCTTTGGTCTTCCGTGTAATATCATTGGGCTGAATCACCAGGTTAACAAACATATATTCATAAGGGGCATGAACCAGGACAATTATCCCAACACCAAGAGGACAATATTTCTGGAGTATTCGGAGTAGGGTAATGACTAACAATAGAGATATGGAACCAGATTTCCTGGTTTCAAACTCTGGCTCTGATGTATCATAGCTGTACTACCTAAAGAGAATTATGTGTTTTGTTTTTCTCATTTGAAAATGCTAATCTCATAAGGCTATTGAAAAAGAATGCTACAACAAATGTGACAAGTGTTTAGTTGAATGTCTATAAAAAAATATGCTATAATTACATATTTTAAAATATAAAATTCATAAATATGTTAAAATAAAAACCATTTGAGACCTAGATTCTTCACACTTTTAAGAAGTCTTATGGATATGATAATTTCTAAGAACTATGGATATGATAATTTCTCAAAAATCTTCATTCACTATATGTTAAATAAAATCTTATCACCAAACAATTTCATTAATATCTTTTAAAAACTATTTCCAAAGCAAAATATTGTTTTTAATGTGGGAGGAGTATTTTAACATGGTTGATATGGTGAGGATTTGGGACTCTAAAATTAAGCATTTAATTTTATGAATGTCTTAAATGACTCAGGAAAATATTTGTTGGAGAACAATGCAGGAATCTGGGTGAGAATGATGATCACTTGGCCAAAGGTGATGACAACACATGTAATTCTCCACCCATTTACTTAATTGTTCATTTCCAGTATACATGTGTAACAATATCTGAATTGGTAAGCCCCAACCACCATGGGAACCAACTTATCAACCCAAGTGCCTGTGTGCCGTTGCTTTTGCCTTCAGTCTTACAGATTCCATTCATTTCCCAAGTAACAGGTCAGTACCTTTTGACCCGACTCTTCATTATGGTGGTTCCATACATTTGTAATATGGTTAGATTATTTTGTCACATTCTGCATCTCATCCTGAGATTCCCCACCTTCCAAAAGGACCTTGTAAAATTTACGTATATTATGGTTCACTCTCTGTACTATAAAGTTCTATGAGTTTTGCCAAATGCATAGTGTCATGTACCCATTAAAGAATCATACAGAATCGTTACCATACAAAACAGAAACAAACAACACAAAACAAATGAAAAAACCCAACCCCTGTGCTTCAGCTATTGAACCCTCACCCACTTCCCCACTAACTTCTGGCCATGACTGATCTTTATATTATCTGTATAGTTTTTCCTTTTACAGAATGTTATCTAATTAGAATCATACAATCTGTTGCCTTTTCAGACTCACTTTTTTCAATACACATTTAAGGTTTATCCATGTCTTTTCATGGATTAATAACTCATTTCTTTTTATTGCTGAATAATAGTCCATTGTATGGGTGTACCACAATTTGTTTATCCATTCATCTTTTAAGACATATCTTGTTTTCCAGATTTTGCCAATTCTGAATTAAACTGCCATAAATATTTGCATGCAGATTTTTATGAATACATAAGTTTTCAAATCGTTTGGGCAAATCTTAGAAGATACAGTGATGAACTAGCAACAGGATCTTCTTCCTATAAACAGTGGGGCTTCTTTTCCTTTTTATTTGCTAGAGATGATAAATAACAGTTGGGGATTTGATATTGCCACAATAGTGTTCTTTTAATAAAAGTTATATTAATTTAATGCTCACATGTAGCCTCCTTTTTCACCTTCTCTTACCTATACCATCTACGCAGCCTTGAAAACAGAGTAGGAAAAGTGTCTTTTTTTGGCTGGAAAATGGCTCTGGTAAAATCTTTTCCCATGTAGAGTAGGCATTTGTTGTGGAGAACCCTTTGGGGGGATTTCACCATGATTAGTTTTCCCCTCCTCTTGCAAAAGCCAAGAGGGCAACGTTTTTGGATCTTGACCGCGAGAACCTGATGACGTCTCTGAAATAAACCTAGGAAAGTTTGGGAACCTACTGAGATTGCACCCTCAAAGTGATTTTCAGACTCAAGCTCCTGTTGTTTTAGCCTCCAGCAACTCATCAGAAGTACCATTTAAGTGTTCCTGTCAGTGTATAGCTCTAGCTGCTTCTGCTTGAGGTAAGTGATGTCAGCTGTGACTGTCTACACTGCTTTTCAATTTGTTCACTGTTTTCTTGTAAGTATGGAAATAATAACTTCCAAGCTCTCCTAACGTTGGAACTGAAACAGGGGATCTCCATGGAATGCTTAAGAGGAAATTTTAAATAACTGATTTGACCAACATCTCAACCTGTGGTCTGTGAATCACCTAAAAATGCTGTGAATTTGTGCAGCATACATATGTGTACTTTTCATAGGGGTCTAAAGCTTTTATTAGATTCTCAAAGAGTTGCTATGACTTGAAAAAAACCTAAGGACTACAGGACAGAAAATAATTCCTTTTATTTCTTTATGTAAAAATACAACTCAGTTCCCCCAAGCTAGGAGTAACTAGAAAACACAAAATGCATCATTTTCTGCTTTCATTTTACTATCCTTGGACGGTGAATATAAATTCCAAATTGAAAGGCAGTATTTTTCATATCTGTTCAGTTTGGGAAAAGTTACCTTGCTTTACTAGTTCACCAAATAATGTTGACAATGTAATTTGTAATTTGACTTTCTACAAATTCATCTCAACACCAGACAAAATAATATGGTTTTTTTTAAAGATGTAATTGAGGACCAGTCATTTCTAGAGTCTGGACTAATATAAGGTTCTAACAAGGCAGAGAAGAAACTCAGTGATATTCTTTTTAGCTTTTCTTAAAAAAAAAACAAAAACAGACTTATATTCATCTATTCACAGCAGAGTAAGCTACCATCAGATCTGAAGTTGGAGGTATCTCTCATGTGCTGTTATATGAATACCATTAGCAATAAAACAGCAAGATAAAAGATTACTTTTTAATTTTGTACCACTGTGTAAATCACTGTACTTATTTTCAAGGCTGAGTAAATGGTGTTGGTAAGAGAAGGTGAAAAAGGAAACTACATGTGAGCATTAAATTAATGTAACTTTTATTAAAAGAACATTATGGTGGCAATATCAAATCCCCAACTGTTCTCTATCACCTCTAGCAGATAAAAAGGAAAAGAAGCCCCACTGTTTACAAGAAGAAGAGCCTGTGGCTAGTCCATCACTATTTCACTTTTGCTCAGTATTTTACATTACCATCAGGCTTCCTAACAGTAGTCTCTGGAAGAAGAAAGTGGACTCTCACTGAGCATTTCACACAAATGGATTAATTTGTGTCGCCATTTTTGGCGTGTCGCCATGGATACAGTCATCTGAAGGCCTCAGTGCAGCTGTGAGTTGATTGACGGTCCATTCACAATACAAGGCTTTACAAAACCAGTCACACGAAAGAACGCGCATTAGTGGACAAAGACCTTACTTACACTTTTGGGTGATGTTTCAAAGATTAAATGTTACCCCTCAGCAAATCGGACCTTCATATCAAGATCACCAAGGAAAGTTGGGATTATACCATGAAATAATATATTCAAAAATGTAGTTAATATATTTATTTGATACCTCCCTTTCATTCAAATCTTGCTAAATAACAGTGGAATGAAAACACAAACAGAAAAAGATTCGTGTTGTAAATGTTATATTAAAAAATAATAATAATAACAGAAACCTTTCTCATTATAAACTTACAGACTGGTATATGAGTACAATTAGGTTAATGATTTCTGTCATTTACTATAAAATGAAAAAATTCCCTTCTGCACGTATAGCACATTGTGAAGTATGATATTGACATTTTACATTGTCAGACACCCAAGTGTACAAAAATGTAACTTTGTTTATTTGTAATTAATTAAACTTAGCTTATGAGACTCCAAGGCTGCTTGGTAGTGAAATACCTTATTCTTACATATTCAAACCATTTTATTAAGTCGGATTAATCACTCTGGAGTATCTCTCTTTGTCAATTCAGAAAACTTTCCTCCTCACACCTCTAATTCTCTTCTCCCTGGGCGTGATCTGGGCCCCTGAGCTGTCTCATCATGCACTCACTGGCCCCTGCAGACTGTCCCTATGGCTTTGAGCACTGACCCCCTTGCTGCTTCTCCTGCTGATACTGACATACCTACATGGCATCCAGTTGTTAGATCCATGTTCAGTGTGCTCCTCAGCCTCTATGCTAGCCCCTCAGTCTGCTCAGTTATCATGCAGGGTCTCAGCTCCCAATCCCTGCATAAGAACGCAGGATATGGTGAGGCCAAGAAGGAACACCCACAGATCCATAGATAGGGGAGGCATACCACTATAGTCTCACTGGCCGCTGGGTTGGAGACACAGGAAGCAGGAGCCACAAGATCCACAATCCGCCGTCAGCTTTTCTGCCAACCAACCAACCTCCCTAGGGTAGCCACGGCAGTTATATTAGTGGCTAATGACTAATCGGTAACAGCTAATGGTCATCTACTACCTGAACCAGCACCTTTCCATGTGAGGACAAGAGCCTGGAAACTACTCTCTGGGACTCTGCCCCCACATCAGCTATCTCTGTGTACTTCTTGGGTGTTCAGGATTGCTCGTCTGCTTTCCCACCCTATGTAAAGGTGCCTGAGACTCTGTGATTGCTGACCTCAGACCTGATGGCAGAGACATTCCCAGAACCTGAGACACAGAGAAGGGAAACTTTTAGCTAATGGAACAGAGAAACTTGGTCAAACTCCACTGAGTCACAACCAGCTGTAAGTCTTCACATGATGTCTCTTCAGATGAGTAAACTACATGTGTAGCTGATTTTGACACTTAAATGGTCTTTAGCTATGAGTCTCCCCTTATTTCTATCAAAGAGCCAGAAATAATAACTCTGGCTCTTTGATAGAAAGACATTCCTACTGTTTTCCTTGCAATTAAAATCTAAAGACATCATTTGGCACATAACCCACATGTAATATAAGCTAATCCATCAAGCTGACAGCATAAATGAAATGGAGAGCCTACTATCCTCTCTACTGCTGACGGATTCAGTAGGATTTACTATTCTGTCCTCTCTCTTTCTGTTAAATTGGGCAGAACCACCAAATCAAAATCAACACGTTGGAACTACTTACTTAGAAATATTTCATGTGAATTAAAATTTTAGCTAAATGAATCAGAACATTGATCAATGGTGGACTTCACACACATTTGTGCAGGTGTACCCGAAACAGAAATAGTCTTTGTTAAAACAGTCTGATGGATCTACCCTAAAGCCGTGGAATTGGGTCAGCATAATGTGAGTCACCTACGGGAATAAGCTATGTAGATAAAGTGTGGAGCTAAAGTAAAAAGTTTACATTTGATGCATTTTTTTTCCTATGTGGCTATTTATAAATGATCCAAGTTCATTACTCTGTGGTACAGAAAGACACCAGGATGGGAGGGGGAAGCAGCTGGGGAATCTAATCCATGTGAGCGATTAATGAAGAAAAAAGAATTCTTTCGAAAGTAAACTTCATGTGGCAAAATAAAGGGTATAAGGTATGTTTCCAAAAGAGAGCAAGTAGTAGGCAGTACAGAAAAAGAACTTAGTTTTCAGTTGTCCAGTTTGTGTCAGTTGTAAAGGCTTTCCACTTTTAGATAATAATGATAATAGCAGATCTATTTCTTTTTTCTATATTTTTGTTTGCAATTCAATAGTGGTTAACTTCCCGATGACGCTTTGATCAGAAGATAATAGGAGAGCCTTTGTATTCAGTTTTCTATGAAGCCTCACTCAATTCCAAACCTTTGAAAATGAAAAGTGGCCAGAGAAAGGTCGTAAGTCCCAGGCCTTACAAAAATATTAAATAACACTAAATGAAGGAAAGAACGAACAACCACCCATTTGGAAAAAGTTACTTCATTTATAAGAATCATTATTACCGATGGAGAGGTAGTGGACACAGGGTTTTTGTTGGGCCAGATTTTTCAAATATGTGCAATTAGGGAACAGGAATTAATTGGCAAACGGCTCTGAAAAGAGAATTAAGCATCTTAGTCTTTCATCTTAGTAATCTTTGTAAAAGCTTTGGTTCATTTTGCTGTATATGAAAACTCTTTGACATCAAAAATATTTCAAGCAAAATAAAAATTGAAAAACATAGAGCCTTGGGGAGAAAGTTCCAGATTAAATATAAAAATATATTGATCTGTATTATTATAAACATGTGAGCAAATAGCTATTGGTTTTAATTCTGGAAATTTATTATTGTTTTCACTTTATTAAAGAAGTATTTTAGTAATTTTAAGTTTTTAAATCTATTTGTCCAAATGAAAGTCATGAAAATTTTCTTTTCTAAGACCTTGCGTATCATTTATCTAAATAGAACATATTGCTATCTGGCTGTGATATCAATATTGACTCCCTAATGTCATTAACTTATCAAGAATAAGCATGACCATATTATTGGTCGAAATTATAACTTTAGAGATAATTATAAGGAAAATATTAGCATTGATTGATGCCAATACATTCAGTAGACAGGAAAGCCTAAAAATTTGTGTCAAGACTAAAATTTACATTTAATAAAATACAAATAATACAACTTGAGAGTGTCTTACATTTATGAAAATCTTAAGGTTAAAAATTAAAAATAGAGATTTTAAAATGCTTTGCAGATATTGAAGACTTATGGAGAAAGAAGCTTGTTTATAACCTTAGAAATAGCAATAGCGAAGTAAAAGAGAGTAATATAGAATGTATGGTACTGGCATTAACTGCTCCAGCAGAAGACAGGGACGGGGGATGAAAATTTGAATTGTTAAATGTAACTGTCATCTGTGTGCCTCGTTTCCTTTAACTAAAAAAATGAGAACAAAACTTCTCAGAAATACCAAATTTATATTTCAACATGCAATATTATATGCATGATACATTTGAGTGGGAAATTTGACATTGATTATTTAAATGTAAATAATTTGAGCTCATATCTTAATGTTCTATTTATAACTCCGTTTTCTGCCCACAGTTTGCTCTTAATTAAATACTAGGCTTCATAACTTTGAATTTCACAGTATATATATTTTTGTCTCTACCAGTCCCATTTTACTTCCTACTGATATATTAAAAAAAAAAAAAAAAAGGCAACTATATTTAGTCTGGATATATAGTAACAAGAACTAATTTTTGAGTAATTACCATGTGTCATGTACTCTACTACCTGCTTTACATACTTTATCTCACTTAAACCTCACAGAACATCTACTCTAGACACTGTTTGTATCATTTTCCAAATAAGCAAACTAAGGCACAGAGAGGTTAAGTAATTTGCCCAAAGTCTCAGAGCTAATAAATGACAGACATGAATCCAATCTTGATTATACTTAACACATTCAGACAAAATTATTCAATGTTCTTAGATCCTTGTTGTATTCTTTATTTTATTAATATGAGTCTATTACTTTATTGATAAAGAAGTTTCTATAAATTTGATTTAGGCTACACTAAATGTAATTGATTTAGGCTAAACTGAATATGAAAGTTGTTTTTTAATCCATTAAGATCAAAAGGCAGCAAGTGAGAGTTTTTTAAAAGAGGTTGTCAAGTATCTGGGAGCTGAAATTTAAAGAAATATAAGTGTATAATACTTGGGTTGAGAGTGAACTAAATGGCAACAAAGGAAATAGCATCTGTCTTGAGGGTGCATGATTCCTTCTCACTTTGCATAGTACAGGGGATTGAAGCATAGAATGATTTCATGCTATTATAGTCACCTCTCGTTCCAATTTTCTATTCTTGGTGAACTCTGGATCAAACTCACATCTTGCCATCTATATTATCTTTTCCACTGAACTGACCCAAAGAAGGGACAAAATTTTTTTCTCTTTACTTCCCCAAGCAATATCCAAACGCACTGTGTGTGATAGAATTTAGCTGAATATTTGAGAAGATCAGAGAAGATTAGCAGAGTACAGCTAACATTTTAGAAGTGAGAATTATGGCATCCTCTGATTCAAATAATCTGCATTTTCAAATTCTCTTTCATTCCTTAATATTCAGCAGAATCATGAGTGCCTCAATGAGTTTTCTATGCTGAAAACCAGCTAAGGAGGTTCCTTCTTATTGCAAGTTATCTACTGCCTCAGCATAATGCTTGTGAGAATCCTCATAGAGATACCTCCATGACAGTTAGCCTTAAGAAAACACATACAAAAAGTGTATACAAAATGTCAGCCTATAGAATGTACTAAAATAGTTTTTAATCATAATAATGAGAGAGGAGAATGTATTACAGGAATGAAAAGATATTTCAATGAAATAATCAAATTTTCTTTAAATCACCAACAAAATCTTAAACTTTCAGAATAAACTACAGATTAGTGCCCAACAGCAAACTTACACAGATGAATAACTTAATACTAATTTATAGAAAACTTGTTTTAAAAATAAGAAAGTTACAATAAAAGTATGAACAAGAGACATGAAATACTTAAGTAGAAGTGTGTAGGATTTAAGTTAAGAAAATTAACTTTATGGAGGGACCAAAAAATGTATGAAGTAAATAAAATGACAGATCGTGTGTATGCATGGGAAGATTCAAGAGTGTGAGGGTGGCCCCATGACTCTAGAATTGTGATACAGTATTAATCAAATATCAACTTGTGGGTGTTTTTTTTTTTGGGGGGGGGTTGTTTTCATTTTATTACAATTAAAATAATTTGATAATTCATATGGATTATATAAATGAACATATTTATGTGAATTATTATGCAAGATACTGGGAATAAAATAATGAACAGAAAAACACAGTTCTAACTCTCATGGCATTGTTTTTATAGTGACAAAAAGTTAAAAAGTACACAAATAAATAAAATTGTGGAATGTAATGCATAATCAGTTTACTATAACAGGTCAGACCTAATTAGACAAAGAAACTAGCTCTCTGAGAAGTAATCTTTAAGTTATAATAAAGAACAATAGAGACAGATGCACACATCTAAAAAGACTGAAAATCTATTTATCATAATGTTGAGAGCAGTGAAAGGTACTGTTATGGTTTTCTTCTTTACATATATTAATTTTAAATTTCTATGATAAACAACAAAAATTTCTAAGAAAAAACTCATTAAATTAGTTTCTTAAATATCTTTTTTTTATTTTTCAATTACAGTTGACATACAATATTTATTTCAGGTGTACAACTTAGTAATTAGACATTTATATAACTTATGAAGTGATCACCCTGGTAAATCTAGTACACATCTGACACTATACATAGTTATTATGACACCATTGACTATATTCCTTATGCTATATTTTACATCCTCATGACTATTTTGTAACTACCAATTTATACTTCTTAATCCTTTCCCCTTTTACACCCATCCTCCCAACCACCCTCCCATCGGGCAACCATCAAAATCTTCTCTGTATGTATGAGTTTCTTTCTAGTTTGTTTGTTCATTTATTTTATTTTTTAGATTCCACATAAAGGTAAAATCATATGTCATTTGTTTTTCTCTGACTTACTCCACTCAGCACAATACCCTCCAATGTTCATCCATGTTGTTGCAAATAGCAAGATTTCATTGTGGGTTTTTTTATGGCTAAGTAATATTGCATTGTATATATGTACCACCTCTTCTTTATCCATTTATCCATTAATGGACACCCAGGTTGCATCCATATCTTGGCTATTATAATTAATGCTGCAATAAACATATGGATGTGCATGTCCCTTTAGATTAGTGTTTTGGGTTTTTTTGGATTAATACCCAAAAGTAGGATTACTAGGAACTTCTTTGTATCTTCTTATAGCCTTTGTCTTAAATTCTATTTTGTGTGGTGTAAGTATTGCTACACTGGGGTGTTTTTTCCTTTTTTTTTTTTTTTTTTTTTGGTATCTATTTTTATGAAATATGTTTTTCCATCCCTTTACTTTTAGTCTGTCTTCAGATCTGAAGTGAGTCTCTTATAGGCAGCATATATAAGAGTCTTGTTTTCTTATCCATTCAGCCCTCCTATATCTTTTGACTGGAGCATTTAATCCATTTACAATGAAAGTAATTGTTGGTGGATATGTAGTTATTTCCATTTTATTATTCATAATTTTGAGCTTTCCTCTTCTTCTTCTTCTTCTTCTTCTTCTTCTTCTTCTTCTTCTTCTTCTGCTTCTGCTTCTGCTTCTGCTTCTGCTTCTGCTTCTCCTCCTCCTCCTCCTCCCCCCCATTCTCATTCTCATTCTCATTCTCATTCTCATTCTCATTCTCATTCTCATTCTCATTCTCATTCTTCAAGAAGTACTTTTAACATTTCTTGTTGTGATGAACTCCTTTACCTTTTTTCTTGTCTGGGAAGCTCTATCTGTCCTTCAATTCTAAATGATAGTATTGCTGGGTAGAATAATCTTGGTTGCATGTCCTTGCTTTTCATCACTTTGAATTTTTGTGCCAATCCCTTCTGGCCTGCAAAGTTTCTGTTCAGAAATCAGCTGATAGTCTCATGGGAGCTCCTTTGTAGGTAACTAACTGTTTTTCTCTTGCTGCTTTTAAGATTCTCTGTTTGTCTTTAATCTTTGGCATTTTATTTATTTATTTATTTATTTATTTATTTATTTATTTATTTTAAAGATTTTATTGGGAAAGGGGAACAGGACTTTATTGGGGAACAATGTGTACTTCCAGGACTTTTTTCCCAAGTCAAGTTGTCCTTTCAATCTTAGTTGTGGAGGGTGTTGTTCAGCTTCAAGTTGTTGTCCTTTCAGTCTTAGTTGTGGAGGGCGCAGCTCAGCTCCAGGTCCAGTTGCTGTTGCTAGTTGCAGGGGGTGCAGCCCACCATCCCTTGCGAGAGTCAAACCGGCAACCTTGTGGTTGAGAGAACACACTCCAACCAACTGAGCCATCTGGGAGCTCAGTGGCAGCTCAGCTCAAGGTGCCATGTTCAATCTTAGTTGCAGGGGGCGGAGCTCACCATCCCTTGCAGGACTCGAGGAGTTGAACTGGCAACCTTGTGGTTGAGCCCACAGGCCCATGTGGGAATCGAACCAGCAGCCTTCGGAGTTAGGAGCACGGAGCTCTAATTGCCTGAGCCACCAGAATGGCGCCTAACCTTTGGCATTTTAATTATGTGTGTTGGTGTGGGCCTCTTCGGGTTCATCTTGTTTGGGACTCTGCACTTCCCGAGCTTGCATGTCTATTTACTTCGGCAGGTTAGGGAAGTTTTCTGTCATTATTTCTTCAAATAGGATTTCAATTCCTTGCTTTCTATTCTCCTTCTGGTACCCCTATGATGCATATGTTGGTACACTTGATGTTGCACCAGAGGCCTCTTAAACAATCATTATTTTTTTTTATTATTTTTTCTTTCTGTTGTTCTGATTTGGTGTTTTCTGCTACCTTGTCTTCTAAATCACTGACTTGAACCTCTGTTTCATCTAATCTACTGCTGATTCCCTCTATTGTATTCTTCATTTCAGTTATTGTATTCCTTGACTCTGACTGGTTCTCTTTTTATGTTTTTTATATCAATTTTTATATTTCTTGTCTCTTTGTTGAAGTTCTCACTGAGATCATTGAGCATCTTTATAACCAGTGATTTGATCTCTGCATCTGGCAGATTGCTTATCTCCATTTTATTTAGTTCTTTTTCTGGAGCTTTGGTCTATTCCTTCATTTGCGGCATGTTTTTTTCTTCCCCATTTTAGCTGCCTCCCTGGGTTTTTTGTTTGTTTGTTGTTTGTTTTTAATTAAAGTGTATTTCTCCAAAGAGGACATACAGATGGCCAATAGACATATGAAAAGATGCTTGACATCACTAATCATCAGAGAAATGCAAATAAAATACACAATGAAATATCACCTCACACCAGTTAGAATGGCTATCACGAACAAGGTAAATAACAACAAGTGTTGGAGAGGCTGTGGAGAAAAAGGAACCCTCATACACTGTTGGTGGGAATGCAGACTGGTGCAGCTGCTATGGAAAGCAATGTGGAGGTTCCTCAAAAAATTAAGAATAGAATTTCCATATGACCCAGTAATCCCTCTCCTGGGTATATATCCCTGTGTTTGTTTTTATGTATTAGATAGAGCTGCTATGTCTCCCCATCCCTGAAAGAGTGGCTTTATACAGCTGGTGTCCTTTGGGACCCAGTGGCACAGTCTCCCTAGTCACCTGAACTGGGTACTCCAGGTGTGTCCCTTATGTGGTTTGTGTGTATCTTCCAATTTTAGTTGAGTCTTGATTTTTGTTTTCATGTACCTTCCAATTTTAGTTGAGTCTTGATTTTTGTTTTCATGTCCGTGGGAGGGATTGTTCCTCAGGCTGCTTGGTTGTGAGGACAGGCTGTGACTACATTAGAGGAGCTGTTATGCAGGGCTGACCCTTCAAAGCAGTATTTGCTTTAGTAAGGCTCTGATGCCTACTCAGTCTGCATTTTGGGTGTGTTGTCTGTGGAGGTGGCCAGGTAATGCTCAGGCATGGTCCAAAGCTGCCCATCTAGCATGCAGGCTCAGGCCCTAGGGCCTCCTGGGAGGAGCCTTACTGCTGGCCAAGTTCAGCTGCTGCCTGTGCCCTGCCAATGCACACTTGGCATGAGCCACAAATTGATACACAGATATCTTCCATCCATGTTGGGTTTGGAGGTGCCTGGAGAGGCTAAGTCTCTAACTGAGGCTGGCTACCGCTAGTGCCAGACTTGGAACTGCTCAGCAAGAGGTACCGGGCACACCGAGTCAGGTGCTGCTTGTTTGGGGTTTGTGAACTTTTGAAATGTTTTAGGAAAGTCTGTAGCATGAGCAAAGACAGGCCATTTGTATAAAACAGCCACTGAAAGTGTCTTGGGTGGGCCGCCATGTTGGGAGGGACATGGTCTCAGGGAATCACCAGGGCAGGGAAAATTGTGTTAACCAGGTTGATGGAGACTCAGATATGGTGCCCCCCTATTTCTGCATGCTGGGAGCAGGGAAGGGCTTAACAAAGGAAAAATGGCTCTTTTTAACACTTCTGTCTAGGAGAGAGCTGTCCCTACAGCCCTCACCTGGAAGCCAGGCAATTCAGTTTTTCCCCACACGTCCCTGGCATCTTTGGAGTTGCTGCCCCCATGCTGGAGTTCAGAGTGAATGAGTCCATCAGCAAGTAAGTCGTTGTGTGGGAGCTTTAAGAGGAGCATCTAGGAGTCCAGCAGCCCTTGGTCTAACTCAGCCACAATCTCTGTTGGTTTTCACAGCCAGAAGTTGTGGAGACTTCTCTCCTTGGCACTGAAACTCTGGGCTGGTGAACTTGGTGTGGAGCTGGGGCTCCTCGCTCCTCAGGGGGTACTTCCACAGCTGAGATATCCCTCCTGATTTTTAACCACCACACACTGGTGTGGAAGTAGCCTGTTTCACATCTCCAACCCTCCTATCAGTTTCAAAGTGGCTTCTTCTGTATAGCACTAGTTATAGGACTTCTGTTTAGCTTGACTTGAGGTGATTCTCAATGATGGTTTCCCTATAATTCAGTTGTAATTTTAATGTGGTCATGAAAGAATGCAACACAGCATTTATCAACTACGCTATCTTGACTGGAAATCTTTAAATTAGTTTTAAAGTGAAAAAAAGGACCACAGCTTAAACAATTGTGAGTTTTTCTAGAATGCCCATTGTGTAATCCATTGGTTTAAACATCTATGTATTTCTTCAGTCTCATTCATATTTTAAAATTTTATTTAATCAGTGAATGAATATAGAAACAGACAAAATACATTTTCTCATAGTCTATGTTCACAAACATATTCAGAATACTCTGAGTACTGAAATATCTATAATATTTATTTCAGCAATTTATATAATCATAGTTTATACATAAATCTGATAAAAATAAATAATGTTACTACTTATCTGATATTTTAAAGTATTTTGTAGAATTTCATGTTTTTTTTTTAAATCCTTTGTTCAGTTAGACTCTAGAAGAAATTACATTAGTATCTTAATTTATTACAATTTTTTCTGTTGATATTTTTAATTTTATACAAATGTTTTGAATTCATTTCTTTGAAATTTCAGGCAGATATGGCCAGTAGATCAAACCTTTTGCAAAATAAAATAGATCAAAAATTATTATTGATTTCTAATATCTTTGGCCAATGTAAGCTCATTTGTCCTTTTTTTTCCTTCAAAATATGAAGAATTAAACATGTTACCACATAAGACATAAACATAATTTTAATAAGGATTTTGATAACTACATAAACTGCACTACTTACAGATTTTATTAATATTAAAATCACTATAACTATCAACAGATATTTTTTCAAAATTCACTTAAGATACTTAAACATTCTAAGCCTGGGAAATACACCTTTTTGAAATACTGTGTTCCAATACCTTACAAGTGGTATAGTTAAATGATCATTTTTAAAGATGATGAATTAGATTTTCATATGTTATGCTAATATAATTGCCCATAAAATAGCCCATGAGGCTTCCAAATAAATTTAATGGGTAAAATCTTAGCTATGATACAGTTTAAATAAATTTCGGCATCAGAAATGCATAAGCCAAACTAAGTTCTAGTCCAAGGGATGGTCCCTTAGTGCCATAATTGGCAAGTGGTATAAAGCAATCAATTAGAAATTTCCATGAGCAACTAGAATCCAAAGCATTGTGGTCTTGGCTCAAAGACACCCTAGTGAAATGCCCATCCATTCTATCACAAGCAGAGTCCACTATGTTTTACATGACACTTGTGTACTTCATCAAGGGAAGTACTAATCAACATGCAATAATTTTTATTTCAATATTTAAAGCTAGTAAAGGATAAATCACTGGTAGCTCTTCCAAATGATCTCCAGGACAGGAAAGAGAAGCCAGAATAGGCAATAAAAGTCTGTTGTCCCACCAATGACCTCTATCTTGAGCTAGAGTTACGTCCTGATGTAGATGTTAGAGACGGTTCATTTTGTATGTGACTTCAATCCAAACCAGCTCCCTAAAATGAGGTAAAAATGAGACTTTAGATCTCAAAGAACCATAGGGAGGGGTAAAATATGATGTGTGCTACTGCTAAACACAGCTCACTAGTGTCTTTGGCAGAATTTTAGTTTTCTCCTCTTGTATAATATGAGCTCACCTTCTGAGAGTAAAGTAGAGGAAAAGACTGTGTGGCATTTATATCCAAATTCCAATATCTCCCATTCACATTTGCAGTTAAAAAAACTGAACATGGATCACCTACTTCAGGAGACAAAAGAGTTCTATAATGAGAGACTTATTGCCGGCAGTTATCCTTTAAGGTCTGGACCAAAATGTGTTTTTAAAAATCCTCGCGCTAAATAGGGTAGGGAAAAACAGCTAGTGAAATGAGGTAATGAGCATTGAATACCTAGCTTGGGATGTGTTATTAACCTTATTGATATCTTAGTTTAAGTCTATGATATGGGAGCCAGCTAGCTTATTTTAGCGGGTTTGCAAGTCTATAGATCCTTGAATGGTCCTGACTTACAGCTGTACCTTAACTGCCTCTGGCTTTCTGGAAAACCAGGAAATTCAACACCAAGCTCTCAACCACAAAGCTTCATGTAGGATGTGAACATGACAATCACTTCACAGGTATGTGTTCAGTAAATTTGGGCCCAAGGTTATTGTATTTTATTTTTATTTCCTCAAAGATTTGATGGGAAAAACAAAAATAGGAAAAATATCTCTAGGGGGTATTATTCATTTTAATCTTCAAAATTTGATAATGGAAAAAATTATAAATATATCTCAATCTCGTTTTTCAGAGAAGAGAAGATTTATCAGAGTTGATTTATGAAGTGTCAGATTTAAAGAAGCTATGTTCTGGGAGAAGTCACAATTTCTCATCTCATCATATATCATAGAAAACTGCCTATAAAGGATACTGAAGGAAGAAAAAGACTTTACAAATATGGTGAATAAGACTTTGTAAGCCTGAGAGAAGGCTGACATACAGGGTATAGGTGCTTTCAGATGGGAGTCGAGGTGTAGATATTGGTTGAGGGGGTTACACAAAGTGTGGACAAGAGTGTTAATATAGTACAGAGATCTTAAGGAAAGAATGAGAGTCTCTTTAGTAAGTAATACAATAGGAAGCAATATTAGTGTTTTGAGGAATCTGAGCAATCAGTACATTATTTTGAAAACAACTGAAGGATGGAACTCGACTAATATTTGTTGGTCACTTTCTATAAGCCAGTTGCTCTGCTTGCCATATCCATCCCCATGAGGTACGGATTAATTATGAATCCACCCCATGAGGGACGGATTTAATTCTCACAACCTCACCATGACATAAGAATTTTTACCCCATTTTACATATGAGGAGACCAATATTCAGGGTCAATATATTGCCAAAATCCACACAGCTATTAAAGACTAGGTTAACAACAGCAGTAGTGGCCAATTATAGAAACATGGAGCCTGAAGCAAGGAAGATCAACAGAAAGTTAAGCAGAAGAAGCAACAGAAAAACCTGAATTACACTGAGGAGCATTTCAAGTCACACTGAACTACTTTCCTTCTCAGAAAAACATTGTGTTCTTGGGCCTCTGGATTCTTTCAGAATTGCTCATCCTGCCTGAAAAACCTCTTCTACATTCCTGCTTTCTCTCATGCATTCTCTTTGCCTGATTACCCACTCTCACTTCTTATTTTAGAAGGCCTGGACCAGAGCTCTGGGAATGTGGCTCTCCCATTGATACAGGTTAGCTAGCATGTCCCTAGGTAGACAAGGAGGTCCCTGGTGGTATAAACTAAGACAGTCATATCCTAAAACTTTAGGCTTTGAAATCACTCCTTCGCTCCAGGACATAATGTAACAAGGCCTTGAGGTAAATCATAACATTCCTTTTGGCCTGACAAACGGAGCTGATCTGACAGATAAAGAGTGGGTTACTTTGCTAATTCCTTTAGGATGGGCAAGCAGAGCAAACCTGGTAGACAAATTTCATTAGAAGGCACCAGTTCCCTTCTTCAAACAAGTTTCCTTCTCCAAACAGCTCCCCTTCCCCAAGCAGACAAGGGAAGGTATAAAAGTTAAGAGCTTTTGCCTCAGTCGTGGGGCACCTCCCTTTGGGACCCCTTCCCGCTCGGGAGCTGCAACCTCTTCTCCTGCCTCTAATAAACTATCCTCTTTTTAAAACTTTTTGCCTCTCCCTGGTCCGTGTTTACATTCTTCAGCTTCACGAGACACAATCCCGGCCCGTACTCAGAAGCTGCCGGCAGATCCAATGTCACCTACATCACCATGAGCGCCTCAGCACTCTGTGCTTATCCCAATCTCTGCCCTCACCACTCCATGTCTTGATGTCCCTTAACATGTGTTTACCCCTCTTGGCCATGAGCTTCTTGAACAAGAATTGTGTCTTTTTCATCATTTTTGCCATGGAATCTGATTCAGTGCCTAGAACATAAGACAAGTTTTACCTATGTTATTGTGGGAAAAGGCTGTGGTATTAAAGATAAATGAGGAGAAATATACTTAAATGATATTACCAAAGTAGAAAGGCATACCAGGTTCAGAAGAAAGAGTAAGGACCAAATCCGCCATGGTTTCTGGATAACAGGATGGCTTTGTCCTTGAAGAGGAATGGAAGAGCATGCAAGACCCATCGACAGTTCAGGCGAGTCAGGCTTAGCAGAGCGTTTGGTGGCAAAGTGAAGGAGGAGTTTTTGAAACACTGACAGATTGTGCCTTATTCTAAAGAGGTTTCTCATAACACTTGGAATGAAATTTGAGATTCTTACCCTCCCTGTCTCTGTAGGCTCACCTATTTTCCTTCGTCTCATTTCCTGTGTTCCAAATCCAGTGGTCTTCTGACTATTTCTGGAATGTCCCAGGCTTATTCCTTCCTCGGCTCTTTACAGGGCCAACTCCATTTTAACATTTAAGTTATCACTTCTTCCAGGAAGGCTTCAACGATGACAATATGTGAGATGTCGCTACACTACCAAGCATTGGCATGCACTTTCGATGCTTTTGGAGCTCTGAATTGATATTATTTGCTTATTTGTTTGGTGATTTACTTGTTTTATCTCAACACTGGACGTTGAAGATCCATGAGAGCAGGTACTTAATCTTTTCACTTTTGAGTTGACAATGCTTGTCACATAGTAAGTGCTTAATAAATATCTGGGCATAAATGAATGAATTGACCAATCACTCTGCCTTTTGCTATGTGGCATTATCAGGAAGGATGGACAAACACAAAAATAATAGCAAATAATAGTTAACATATATTAGAGTACAATATTCTAGGCAGTGTTCTAAGTGCTTTATGTATATTAATATACTTAATCTTTAGAAAAGCCTATCATCATCCCAATTTTGCACATGAAAAACCAAGGCCCTGAGAGTTTATCACATTTAGGATAACAAAGAGTAGAAGATAGGTAAAAGATAATGTTAAAATACATAAAAGGATAACATCTGGTCCTCTGACTGACCGTCTGGCATATGATATAGTTCCTAAAATTCATTGCCGCTATGTCTTCAACCCTCCCACCACGGAGGAAATTCATACTTTACTTTCAGGATTTAGTGCACACCTTGCAAATGCGGTGTAGTTTATCTAAGGTGTCACCTGCAGCATTAGATGTGCCAATCTCTCTGTTCCCACAGAGCCCTCTACATAATTATGCTAAAGCTCACAGCACAGTTACACTGACAGTGTGTGTTTACTTTGACTGTCTCTCTGATCAGACAAGATTCTTGGAGGGCAGAATATTGTCTTGTTGTCCCGTTATCATCAGTACCAGTCATAGCCCCAGGTACAGAGCAGATTCTCAGAAAGTGTTTATTGAATTAGTTGCTACCATCGTTCATCAACTGAGAAACTTTAAAATTTGTTTGTTCCTCCAAACAGAGGAATCCAAGTTTTCACTAGTTAAATAAATTTTTTTTATAATTAATCACAAAATGACTAGAGTTCGATAAAAATCTTTTGTTTTTTGCCTTTTATTATGGAATAATCAAATTAATTCACTCTTGTATTTCATGTTTAATTATGTCAAAGATAGGCATCTTGCCAAATATATATGGGCCTTAGAAATGTACATGAACATGACTTTTCCTTAGCCATGTTATTAAAAGCATAATCATGGGGTTTAGATTCCCTTCGTATATAAGTAGTAGCTCATTTGGCTATGCTGTCAGGTCACTTGGTAATATACAGTTAGTGCATTCTAGATAAGAATACCTCAAGCAGTTCAGCTTTGGGATTTGGTGAAGCAGATAATCTGAAACAGTGGATGTTTTTCTAAGGCTTATCTCAATAATCCAAACCTCTGGAGTCTACTATATTCGGGTAGAAATCTTAGAAGGAGAGGTGCTTTCATAATATTTTTCAACACACTTTGTTTCTAGCCTTAGCCAAAAATAATGTAAAAGAGACCTGTCAACACATTAAGGTCCAAACTTAGAGTAAAAAAAAAAAAAAAAAGACTTGGAGAAAAGAAATAAAAGTATTTGAAATTTTAAAAAGTTCCATTCTGGCCTGCAGTTCAAACAATAATAAAACCACAAAACAAGTGGTAAGCACATTGGACATTCATCCTTTCTTTTAATAGATTATGGTGTGGTTCTCTTTCAGATATGAACAGAGTCCATTCAGTCTTTCCCTGCCCCTGGCAAATTCATCTCAAAGAAAAGGACTAGGAGATGACGAAAAGATAAGAGTTCTAAGGAGGGCAGCCTATAATAAGAAACACAATAACAGGAAATAGGTGGTGGTCACACAAGCATTAAAATGTGCCTTAAGTGTGAACCTGGAAAAAAAAAAAAAAAAGTGAAAACAAAGCAATGACTGAGGCCAAGAGGCAGAGCAATTCTTCTGTCCTGCAGAGGAAAACTTTGCCTGCGTATTTGCAATATGTTGATTTTTCCATCAGGCAACTTTAACTGAACCCATGTTCTAGGAGAGACCCCCAAAATGTAAGGTACTACCTGGGCTTGAATTTACAATCTAGTTTGCACATCTACAGATAATTTAACATTTCCAAAAGCATTTTAAGTGTTGTGGTTGTTTTTTTTTATTATTAACATAGGGGCTATTTTGCTTTTAATATTCTGCAAAACAAAGGCACAATTTAATTATCTTAACTTGATGTATTAAATATTTGTTTGAAGTGGACTGGAATTCCAGGAAGCTGGTAAGACCCAGCTCCAGCTGCATTGTTTGGGTCCATAAATTTCATGCAAACTGGAGCAGAACTGAAACCACAATTCATAAAACCTGTATGAGAAGAGAAAAAAATATACCAGTCTAGAGTCAACCTCTTAAGAGAGGCATTTGGTAAGGCTACAATACTAGCCCACAGAAGCTATAGTGTAAAAAAAATCATACGGCGAAAATCTTTTCCATTTCCTTTTATTTTTTAAACTAAATTGGTCCCACCTGCCATGATCACCCACCTTATTCATTGGGCTAGTTCTGTGTTTGGGGCAGTTCCCTCTGTAAGTTATAGCCTATCCTCAAAGAATAAATTTCTATCACCACAGAAAATATTCAAAAGACTCTAACAGTGATTTTTAAAATGGAGCACAAAATCATCTGAGTGGAGCAATTATGCATACTATTTCAAGACGGGGAGGGAGGGTGAAATAACTCTAGAATGCTGTGAGTAGTGATGTTTTTATTTTAGTTTATCTTAATCCCCCTTCCTCACATCATAATTTTAAGGTTGTTTTTATCCCCTGCCCCAATTTCTAAATAAGCCATTCCTTTTCCATAGTTCCTAAAAATATTACAAATGAAACCAAATACAGTTATAAAACATGTGTCGGCACAATCAAGTGGCCCATTTGTGGAATGTGGTGCTCGTTACTGATGGTGGACTTGGTGTGATACTTGAAACCCATTTAGAGACGTTAGGAATTATCTCAGGAGGAATAAGAATCTTATTTGGACTGAAGCTGTCTGAACAAAAACATATGAAAAGAATGATTCCAAGGCGAGGCTGTTATTTGTGCATCTTAATGCACTCTAGTCACAGCACAGTTGGATGGAGATGGCTCATTCTCTTCTCACTGAGGGGAACAAGGGAAAGTTAATCGAGAACAGCACAGTAATGTTCTACCAGCTGCCTGCCTTTCCTCACCAGAAGCAGCAGAGAAGTTTTAAAAAATCTGTTTCTAGTCGAAAGATCTCTTCCTATTCATACTGCATCCCACATGTAGTTATGAATCCCATAGAAAGTTTGGCTGCAGTTTCCTTTTTTATATTCTTTTGACTCCTGGGAGAGTTGGAAACAAGAATGGAAGACAGAGAACTATTACATTGAAGACAGTAAGGAGTTTCAGTGAGGAATGGTGCTGCACCGAGCTTATTTCAAAACGGAAATAACAATGACAACCAGGGTTTGGGGGCTGCCTGAGAGTCCAGGCCGCCATCATGCCAAACCCATGGACACTGGATATGCTTCTGTGGTAAATTAATCTTGGCCACGCATAGGAATGGGTCAAGCCAGCTATATTGGCAGTCTGTCCAAGCCACATGGATGTGAGGCATCCACTACTTCCTGATACTAACAGCTCGGGGATTCCCAGATAAAGAAATATGTCTTTATAGTCTTGTGGTATACACAGAGGATTAGGATGACATGACTAATCCATAACAATCTTTGGACTTTCCTTCTGCTAATTTGAAGCCTCTCTGGGAAGCCTTCTTTTAATGGCATGGCTCGTGATTGGTATAACTGACAGCAACTGCTCACTGTGTGATTCTCTGGGTCCATGCTCCTCCCCTGGGAACACATCAGTAAACAAAATCAAGCAAAGACCTTGCACCAAGGGCATGTAAAGGGAAACGTGAAAGAAAATAAGGTGAAATCAAGACATTAAACAAATAATACACGAATAACTACTTTCCTGACAACTGTGATACCGACTAAGAAGAATTGCAGGATACTAGGAAAGCACAGCTCCATAGTCTGTCAATAAGTCATCACTTAGCATTCAACACTTCATTACTTTCTGTGGCTAACACGAGTATGTGTCCTTGTTTCTAATAGGTCTCCCTAACCTTTCTGGGTTGGCTGTAAGCTCATGAGAGGCAGGGGCTCAACCTGAGGGAACACTTACTAGCAGAGACCCTTGTCACAGCCACTCCACAACACATGATGGTTCATATTTGATGAAGTGAATCATGTTAAAGAACACTCTTCTTAACAAAGAGGATGAGGAGATTATTTAGGGCCCAGCTGACCATAGTGGCTGCCTGCTTTGGTTGGGGTTGCTGAGGAAGAAATATTCCTTTAGGGGTACAAGTCGCTAGACTCCTCTCAGCAACTACCTGAATTGCGTGGGAAAAGAAAATAGAATTAACTTTCAAATCCTCCACCTTCTGTGCCTCTAAAGGCAGAAACTATGGTTGACAGCTCTTTGGGCAGCAGATAATTCATGAGCCCACAGCCGTACAAAGGTAGCACTGGAATCAAAGGCAGGAGGGGTGATTTTTTTTTCTGCAAAATAAAATGAGAATTAGGTTGGGATGAAGGAATGTTGGGGATGTAAAGAAAGAAGACTTTCCACCCCCAACTCTATGATAAACATCGCATATAAGTAGTGATTTGAAGGAGAATCAAAGATAACAGGATGTGTTTAATATTCGGGGAGTTTTTAGGAGACGGAAACACTCAGGTGGCAAGATGGTTTTAGACACTCACCACTGCAGGGGTGAATCAGAGCTGGGGGAGCAGGGACTGAATCAGAGCTGAATCCATCCTCCTATCCTCCAGCTGGTCCTCACCCAGGCTCACGTCCTTATTTCTACTGGATCTTCCCAACTTAGTCTGCATCCTGGGTCCATCTTGTTCTCTCAACCCAAACTGACCTCTGTGAGTACCATTCATCCAAGATCCCAGTTTCTCCTGGTTTATCTGAAAAACTGATTATTGCCAAGGAAGCAATGATTAATATGCTTCCCAGGTAACCTATTTTCATTTTAATAAGAGCACACAAAAGATCTTATCTCAGAGGAATGACTATAATGTGAAGGACAATGGAAACGTGGGATGTGACGTCTCGCTATACTTCTCACTTCATATCACATAAGCCAACACCTGCTTCAACGATAAAGTGCTAGTTCTGACTACCTCATTCACCAAAAGTCGGCACTTTCCCAGGTTCATGCCAAGTATAGTGGCAAAACCCCAAGTAGTATCTTGAATCCCTGAGCTGCCTCCAGCTGTTAGCAATAACACTTCTCTTCTCCTACAGCATAAAGAAGGTTCCATCCAGGGATCACTGTCAGTAAATATTCAAATTTCATGCAAATCAGCCAAATTTATGTTGCATTTTGTTCCTTCATCAAAACCCATTTCAACCACAGAATTTTCTATAATTCTGGCTACAAAGCTCTCCAGAAATATAGAGTACCTATTAAGTTGCCTTTCAGAATGTAATATTAGAAAGATCAAGTCTTGAAAGCTCCAAAGAAAAACAAGTTGCGAAGCTGGGTATTGTCAAGGCTGAACTCCAGACTCCCTGCCAGGCTCAGCTCTATAGTAACAGTTATTCTCCTTTCCAACTAGGCTCATAACTACTCAGACCTTTGCTGCACACAGAATGTTTATCGTGTTTCTCCCCCACTGTTATCCATGATTGAAATGGCACTAGAAGGCAGGTGTGGGAAATGAAATATTATTGAAATGTAAGGTGATGCTAACCATTAGATTTCAAGCTAAATTTTTTAACCAGGACTTAAATCATTTAAACTTCATATAATTTCAGAGACTCTCTTTTTTTTCCTTAAGAGAAAGAAAAACACCTGGTACATTATTTGTGAATTCAAATAATAAGAACCAGAGGAAACTATCTTTGACTAGCAGCAGGGATACGTAGTTGTATATTTTAACTGTCAAAAGTAACTATTCCACGTAAAGCCTGAATGGCAATTGCTCTTTTCTCCCTGTCTTCTCTCTTCTCTGGTATTCTCTCATTCTCTCTCTCTCTCTCTCTCTCTCTCTCTCTCTCTCTCAATCTCTCTGTCTCTCTCTCTCCCTCTCTCTCTTGCCTCTCTCTCTCTCTCTCTCTCTGTCTCTCTCTGTCTCTCTCTGTCTCTCTCTGTCTCTCCCTCTCTCTCCTTCCCTCTCTTTAAGCCAAGATGAGAAATTAGGATATATTTCAGTTCCAGCTTAACTTGCTCAGATATCAAATAGAATGTATAATGTCTCCTTGACACAGCACCATTACTTATTAAATAAAATTGCAATGAATGGTTGAGTTCTTTTAACAGTTGTGCAAAATAAAGGTGGCTCTTGGGCCATCAATGCCCTCTCCAGGGAAATAAAAATACCTCAATACCAAGAAAAAAATATTGAGACCAAGAAAGGCAAAAATCTCTTTAAAATAAAAATGTGATTCATTTGACTCTTTCTTTGTAAAGTGGGGTACCATGTAGAAAGCAAATAAGTGTCTGTTGTAATAAGATGATCCTATACACCAAGGTCCCGACTGTGACAATTCTGGGTACATTTGTGATGGCAACCACAACGGATAATTAACGTGCACCCTCTGTTTGTGGAATGATAGATTATTGAAGAGATAAGGAGATTTCTAGCTGTGCTCTAGTAAAACCAGGATCGTGAGGAGAATGTTCTGGGTCAGTGCCAGGCTCAGGGTTAGTCCAAGTAGACAGGTCCCCGGTCCTCAGCAGTGTCTTCACCGTATCATCTCTACTTTGATCTGTTTTATGTTTCATGCACCAGCCCTTTCGACAGTGCCCAGCACATAGCTGGTACTCAATAAATATTTGTTGAATAACAGAATAAATTGATATTTGTTGAAATTGAAATTCTGCTTAAGATCACAAATATAAAGGACCACTGATTAAAAGGAAAAAAAGGGAAGAGAGGAGAAAATAAATAAATTTGAAACACCCTGAGGAGTGAAATATCTTGCCCAAGGGGTACAAGACGTTATGGTCGATGCCTAGATCCCAACCCCCTGATCGTCAGTTCTTCATGGCACACTCAGCTGACCTTCATCTTCTCTTCACAGGTTTATAGCCCATGTAATTGGGATGCTATGTCACCTTTGTTCTGTTAAAGAAGCTCCAGATTTGCTTCTATCTAAATCTTCTAAACCTTGACTTTGTAATGGAATATACAGTCAGTGATGCGTTACATTAGTAGGCAAAGAAAGTATCTAAATACAGTTTTACACATAATGTCTGGTTGAGGACCATAATCCATAAATCTTTCAGTTTAAACGGAGCAGGAGGTTCTGAAATATCAAAATCATGGTTTGACTGCCTTTTCCTTGTTTCAGCTTCTTTTATCCCTTTGTTCTCTTAGTTGTGGAAACACACGGCTAAATCCCCTAAAACAGAGCAGAGCCTGTAGGGATATTTCCATTCTGACTCAAACAGGAAATACCACAACGATCATGAAGGAACTGATTCCTGAGAGATTTCTAACCCAGGCTACATACCCCACAGATTAACATATGTTGGGTAATATTCAAAAGAAAAATAATGTTAAATTATAGGGGTTTACCCAAATGAATCCCTTTCAAAGTAGTCTGTTGCTAATATTTGGATTTCAGTTGAAAGCTATTTGCTGTAAGTACTGGATCTTTCATTCTTTAGTACCATTTTTTCTTTAAATGTATCCTTGTCTTTATTGAGAATTAGTTCTTATTGAATGATCTGAAAGTGATTATCATTATACCAATTTGCCTAAGTTGCTAATAGTATAATTAGTAATCTATATTGAACATGTTTATCCTTAGTTATGCTTCAAGTTATCATAATGCTAATGCAATTATTAGCAAACAATTGACTTGAATGACTCTTGGGAAATCTGTAAGTATGAAAAAGAAACACTTGTCATGACTTTCTTAAAGCTAGACATTAAGCATGTTTTTTTAGATGCTAGAAGCTTTAAATGCACCCATATTTCATCACAATCAAATGTCATTTTTGAAAAAGTTTATTCATGCAAGAAATACTAGTTTTAAATAGTGCTTCCTCGATTCTTAAATATTCTAATATGGAACTGCCTCATTAGTGAGAATATCACATTAATTTATAAGAAATTGAAAACGTAGTGATGAATGTGGAATGATCATGATTCCACATAAAACAATAGCAAAACTTTATTTTAATATCAAAATCCAATGAGATTAATTTTTTTCCAGTAAAATGAATTAGCCCAGTCTGCAGTTAAAATTATGTGAAAATAATATGAAATAAAAATAATAGTAAGCATAAATGTGAACCTAAAGGAAGTAAGTTTTGGTAGTTTAGAACATGGGAAAGCGAGTAACTATCCAGGTATACACTTCACTAGTGTTCTCACCAAATTACTCTTGTTCATGGATTGTGTATCTTGGCTAGACAACTTTTGAGAAAAGGAAACTCCTCTTTACCTCTGGATCCAATTTTCCAGTATAATGCTTTAGTACAAAGCACACCAATGTTGACCTAACCTAGTGCCAAGAAGTTAAAATTATTCTATTAAGGTTCCAGCAGAAACATTTGAAATTGCTTAGCAGAGGATTCACTTGTTTCTCTTTTTTGTTTTTTTCTCAGCAGGAGTGAGTATTGCCTTTTGCAGGCTGTTCTCTGAGTTTTTATTAAATATCAACAAAAGTGCAACAATATGAGACAGAACTTCAAACATAATCACTGCTGTTAGCTAGAATAACAAGAACAACCCAGGTCCTCAAGCAATCTCGATGCAAAGCAGACTGTGTGAAAGTCAGGACACTTACCTCACTGCAAATTTATATACTTTACCTCCCCAGCACCAACAGTGCCTCCCTCCTCACACACACACACACACACACACACACACACTTTGCTTGGTTTTCACAGGACTTGTGTATTGGAGGAATTCTAAATCCATCTGCAGTGAGGTTTCTAATATTAACTAATCATTCACCAAACAAGCCTTCTGATAAGTGTTGTGGATATAATGATGAAGAAGGCAGAGCACAATCTTCAGACAGCCCATGTGTGGATGAAATAAGCCTTTGAGAAGCGGGATGTAAACTTAACAGTAAATAGGTAGTTCCGATAAAAGAAACAAGTTATCTAGTTCCAGTTCTAGGGAAAGGGATGGGTAAATGGGAGCAAGGAGTGGAGCATTCCAAAGAAAGTAACAGGATTAGAGAAGGCCTAAGGGTAAGAAGAATAGAGTTGAAAGTGTGCTATAACTTCAGGTAGAGTAGGGGGAGGGAACCAAAGCTGGAGGACGGGCGGTGACAATGCTGGAGTGGAAATCAAGAACCCACATCGCTGAGAGCCTTGGATGTTACCAAGGGAGAGTCTGAACTTTGTATTTAAGACAATGAGCTTACTGAAAGAACGAACATGGTAAAGGATATCCACATCTGCATTTAGAAAGGTATTTCTCGAGGAAGTATAAAGAATGATTTGTCTTGGCTGAGAAGCCCTTTAGGAAACAGCTAGGAGAGAGAGAATGATTCAATTAAAGTAAGGTATTGATAAAGGGAGATATTAACAGGCCCATTCAAAATAGGCTAAGGATAGATGTAATCAACAGAATTTTAGATTAGCTGGACATAGGGGTAATAAAAAAGATTCAAGGATAATGCTTCATAATATTTCCTGGGCTACCACATAGATTTCAGTACTATTCAGTTGCAACAAGTTTGTGAAGTTAATTGTCAGACTTAATTGTATATATGTTTTATATATATATACACACATATATATATACATATACATACACACACACATATAGTGCAAGTTAGAAGATTTTTAAGTGCCTACAGATTATAGTGATATATAATACCCATGTTATGAAATGAGAGAGGAAGGAACTATCTCTTTATGGGAACACTGCCACTCACAGTAGGAAATTATATATATATATATATATATATATATATATATATATTTACACATATATAATACACACATATATATATAATATTCTTCATATATATATATGAAGAATCTATACACAGAATGTTTGGTAAGGAACAAAGCATTGCCTCCAAAGAGTAAGATAAGGAAAAGAACAAACATGATTCCTATGTTTATTAAAAAGTCAGTTCAGTTGATAATAGTGAGACCCAACCACATTTCTGATCTCGTAAAATTAGTCCACAGGTAGGAGGGGAATGTAAACTTAAGAGTAAATCCCACCTGAGGGAGGGGCATTATCACTTTGTGAAGGGTGTAAATGTCTATTATGTTTTTTGTATACCTGAAACTAGTAAACATTTTTTAAAAAGTAAATCCCACCTAAAATTTCAAATCCTCAGTGAATCTTTCCTAGACTTACTCCAGTATTATGGCCCCTTGTTGACGGTATTCATCCTTATTGCCAACTGTAATTACTGTGTTTATTTTTCTATTTTCTTGATTTTAATCTGACTCTATTACTAGAATATAAGATCGATAAGAACAGGAACCAATTCTATCTTGTTCCTCCTGTATCCCTGAAACTTAGCACAGAGTGTAGCATTTAGTAACATATGTATTTCTTGGGGGAAAAAAAAAATCTCATTGGATTTTGACCTTAAAATAAAAATTTGACATTCTTTCATGTGGAATCATGATTATTCCACATTCATCACTATGCTTTCAACTTCTTATAATATAATGTGATACTCTCACTAATAACCCAGCTCTATTTTCAACTGAACAACAAATTCATAGTTCCTAAGGGTTTTTTTCCCTTCAATTGTCTTGCACTGTAGGATCTTCAGTGGCATATACTGCATTTTATTTGTCCTCATCTTTTCAAAGCTTGACACAATATGTGACGTATAATAGGTATGCAAAAAATATTTATTAGAAAGAGAAGAAAAGAAAGAAACCTGTGAAGGTTTTTATGTACTTCATTTAATAAGGGCATATTATTAGAAAAAATATATTTTTTTAATTTCAGTGGTTTATTGATTATTAAAAACTCAATCACTAAAAGTAACGTTTAATAATGACCAACTAAGCTTTTGCTTGCAGTAGGTTCTTAACTATCAACATGTATTTGAAGGGGAAAAAATGGGTGTGCTCAGAGATTATGAAAAAAAAATGCTGACGTGTCTCACAATCAAATAAAAGGATTCAAATGATGTTCTGTTTTCTCTTATTTTACTCTGAAGGAATGATAGTTCATAGTATCTAAATGCCTTTCGCATTATTTCCAGGACCATTTTTAATGGTTTTACAATGCTTAGCCTCAATCCTTTATCACCTTTGGCCACTAAAATATTTAAAATCATGTTACATGAGTGCTAATCTGGCTCTCACATGTTAAAGCCTAAGCTTCCATATAGCTTGAAAATGAGATATCAAATAAAAGTATTAGCCTTAAGTATTGTTGGGCCCAGAAATTGGTGCATCATTGTCTACACCTTTTGTCAACTCAGGCTGAACATATTACACTTAACATATGTGGTAAGAAGGAATTCTAGGGAGACATAGCAATTTCCTGAACCTAAACCTTTAGAACACCAAAATACAGTAGCAATCATGAAACAATTAACATAGACATATCTACAGTGTAATAAATGACAATGAACCCACTTGTATGATGCTTAAAAATAAGGATTTCCAAAAAAATGTATAAATCTAGTTCACCATGCATAGCATTTTTATATTGAAAGTTGCATAGACTCTTCATATTTTAATGAAATCATGTGAGTGTAGAGCTCCATAAATTGTAAATCAAAGTATATTTTAGTTATTTTTAACATTCTTCTTTGAGTTTTAAAAATAAATTTGTGTGTATACTTTTATATATCTGCAGCAGAAATAAATTTATAGTATATTATAATTTCAAGTGGTATTCTAAAAGCTCATTAAACTCATAATATATTTTAACTAAAATGAATACTAGTTCACTATAACTTTTCCTTTGGAAAAAAATATATGTAAATCAACTAATATATTAATGATTGATTGTTTTACCTAAGAATATATTTCAGTGGCAACTGTATTCATATCAATCTAATTTATGGTAGCTTAAATTGAAACACATTAAATTAATTTAGTTGGTGAGTTAGGCTGGGATAAGTATGTGCTAGGGAAGTAAAAATATGTCTCAGGTGTGAAGAAGGAAACTTTCTCTTCCTATGTAATGATTTGGGCTCAATGTCAACAGATAAGAATGAGTGATAACATGGGTTACCACAAGAGATTTGTGACAAAATATTAGAACATCATTTGACAAACAGCAAACAGAAACCTGGAAATTAAGCTATTTCCCCAAAGCCATACCTATTGGAAACAAATCTTCAGAGCTTCTCGCCTGTTTCTTTTTTCTGTAGGAGTAACCCAGAGAGGGGGAGAACAGTCTGAGGGCCACTGGAGATGAAAGGCGGGCAGATTTTATACAGTGCTTTCTGCCAGGGCAGTCCATGTCAAATTTGACCAAGTCTAAGAATCACATGGGGGATCTAGTCATTATGCAGAATTCAGTAAGGCAGGGGTATGGCCTGCTCCCAAATCATGCAGATGTCCAGATCTGTGAAACACACTTTAAGGAACAGGTTGTAGGTGAATGGAAAGAGAAATTATCCCCTCTTTCACAAGTCTCCTTCAAATCTCCAGTTCCCTTACCTCAGGGAAGCAAGTTATAAAGGCACAACTTCATAACAGCTTGAACACAGAAAAACCATTGAAAAAGAGGAATTAGATTGACTTCAAAGGGATTGTTAAAAGGTGAATAAATGTTTATTAAGAAAAAAAGAAGAAGAAGAATCACACTAATTGGGACTAAAATAAAGTGACAGTCAACCTTTCCAGTAAATTGTCTGCCGAGCCACCAGGGACATACAGGAAGGAACTGAATTGTTTGGCTTCAAGGTGAGAGCTGGAGGGGCAGCTATTTCCCAGACAGAAGTGCTGAAAGAAGCCATTTTTCCTTTTCTGAGTTCTTTCCACACCCAGTATGCAGAATCAGGTGGCTGCCATATCTGAGTCTTCATCAACCTGGATAACACCATTTGCCCTACCCTGGTGATTCCATGAGACCTTGCCCCACCCAACTTGTGGGCCCACCCAAGCCACTTCCAGTGGCTTTTCCATACAAATGGTTTGTTTTGGCTCATGCTGTGAACTTTCCTAAAATCTCTCAAAGGTTCACAAACACCAAACAAGTAGCATCTGGCCTCAGCATGCCCCATACCTCTTGCTAAGCAGCCCAAAGCCAGGAACTAGTGGCAGCTGGCTTCAGTTTACAGCTTAGTCCTTCCCAGGCACCTCCAAGCCCAGAAGTGGTAACCATCTGCAAATAATTTTGTAGCTCATACCAGTGGCCCCAGGCAGGATACAGACAGTGTCTGATCTTGGCCTGCAAAGCACTCCCTTCCAAGAGGACCCAGGACCAGCATACTTGGTAGCCAGCTTCAGACCACACAAGAGCACTACACAACCACCTTCACAATTGACACATCCAAAGGGCAGACTGGGCAGACACCAGAGTCCAATTAAAGCAAATCCTGATCCCTAGGGTCAGCTCCTGCAAAACAGCTCCTCCACTGTAGTCACAGCCAGTCCTCACAGCCAGTCAGCCTGAGGGTCAAACTCTACCATTGAGGTGCCAACAGTAACCAAGGCGTGATTACAACTGAAGTGCACATACAATCCACACAAGTGTCATACCTGGAGCACCGAGCTCAAGTGACTGAAGAGACTGCAATACTGGGTCCTACAGGACACCTACTATATTAGGACACTCTTCCAAGACTGGGAAACAGAGTAGCTCTACCTAATACATAAAATCAAACACTGGGAGGCAGCCAAAATGGGTAGACAAAAAAATATGTCACAAATGAAAGAACAGAGCAAAGCTCCAGAAAAAGAAGAACTAAACAAAATGGAGATGCTGAGTTCAAATCATTCGTTATAAAGCTGCACAATGATCTCAGTGAGAACTTCAACAAAGAGACAGGAAATATAAACATTGAGATAGAAAACATAAAAAAGAGTCAGTCAGAAATTAAGAATCCAATAACTGAAATAAAGACTATATTGGAAGGAATCAACAGTAAATGAGATGAAGCAGAGGTTTAAATCAATGATTGAAGAAATAAGGTAGAAAAAAACACCCAATCACAACAGCAAAAAGAATCCCCCCCAAAAAAAAGTGAGGATAGTTTAAGGGCCTCTGGAACAATATCAAGTGTATCACCATTCACATCGTAGGGTTACCAGAAGGAGAAGAGGGAGAGCAAGGAATTGAAAATCTATTTGAAAAAATAATAATGAAAAACTTCCTTAACCTGGCAAAGGAAATAGACATACAAGCCCAGGGAGCACAGAGAGTCCCCCAAAAAATGAACCCAAAGTGGCCCACACCAAGACACATCATAATTAAAATGCCAAAGGTTAAAGACAAAGAAAGAATCTTAAGCAGCAGAGGAAAAGCAGTCAGTTACCTACAAGAAGCCCCCACAAGACTGTCAGCTTATTTCTCAACAGAAACTTTGCAGGCCAGAAGGGAGTGACAGGAAATATTCAAAGTGATGAAAAGTAAGCATTTACAACCAAGATTTCTCTACACTGCCAAGCTATCATTTGGAATCAAAGGACAGATAAAGAGCTTTCCAGACAAGAAAAAGATAAAGGAGTTCATTACCACTAAACCAACATTACAAGAAATGCTAAAGGGATTTCTTTAAGAAGATTTTTTTTAAAAAGATCAAAATTACAAATAATAAAATGGCAATAACTACATATCAACAATTACTTTAAATGTAAATAGATTAAATGTTCCAATCAAAAGATATAGGGTGGCTGAATGTATAAGAAAACACAACCCTTACATATGCTGCCTACAAGAGACTCAGTTCAGATTAAAAGACACACAGAGACTGAAAATAAAGGGATGGAAAAAGATATTTCCTGAAAATGGAAATTTAAACAAAATAAAATAAAATAAATAGCATAGCAATACTTATACCAGACAAATAGACTTCAAATAAAGGCTATAACAAGTGACAAAAAGAACCCAGTAATTCTACTTCTATTTATCTGAAGAAATTCAAAACATTACTTCAAAGGGATATATGTGCATTAATATGTTTATCGCAGCATTATTTACAATCGTCAAGTTATAGAAGAACCAAAGTGCCCATCTATAGATGATTGGATAAAGAGGTAGCATATATATACAATGGAATATTATTCAGCCATAAAAAAGAATTAAATCTTGCCATCTGCAACAACATGGCTAGACCTAGAGGTTATTATGCTAAGTGACATAAGTCTGACCGAGAAAGACAAATACCATATGATTTCACTTATATGTGGACTCTTAAAAACAAAATAAATGAACAAAGCGGAAACACTCAGATACAGAGAACATTTTGATGATTGCCAGATGGGAGGGGAGTTGGGGGATAGGGGAAAAACAGCAAGGGATTAAGAAGTACAAATTGGTAGTTACAAAATAGGGATGCAAAGTATGGCATAGGGAATATAGTCAATAATATTGTAAAAACTATGTATGGTGTTATATGAGTACTAGATTTACTGGCATGATTACTTTGTAAGTTATAATTACTATGTTATACACCTGAAACTAATATAATATTGTATGGCAACAGTAATTGAAAAATAAAAATTATATATATATATATATATATATATTTAACAGGCAGATATATATATATATATATCTGCCTGTTAAATATAACCATCAAAACTTTGAGAAGGAAAAATAAGATTGCACATCAGATTTAGACTTAATCTCCTCAAATTTATATAGTCTATTGGGAGGAGTATTATGAAGAAAGTTCGAGCCTGAACACTCCTGTATCCCCTTTCCTAAGTGTCTAATATTTGCATTATCTACAAAGGAATTTTTTCTATTCTATTATCTGTCAAGATTAAAAATTTACTCCCATATGGAACTTGCTAAAATAATACATAGTTATAACTAAATAGATCCTTCCCCATAGCTGTTTCCAAGAAATATTTAATTCAAACATTTTCCATTGTATGGCATTTTCAGATTCTTATTATTTTAAATACAAAATAATATCTATTAGGCTACATTATTCTTTAACTGTGTTCATAAAATCAATTGTCAAATCTTCTTCAAGCTTATATCTGCCAGTGTTGGGTTCCTAGAATCTAAGTGGCTATATAGTAAAGCAAGAAGTTAAATACTTTAATTTTGGATTAACAAAATATGTCTATTTCCTCAAACAAGATAAAAATCTGATGTTCTATTAACAGTTATATGGGAATACTTTTATTTAAATAATTATAGCAAAAAATTATATTTGGTGTAAAAAGACATTACAGATTTAAACTGTGCATACATTTTATGAAAAAATTTATTATTGTTACATTATATTATCAAGTCTATATTTTTAACATGGTGAATACCATAAATGTCTCTATATATTGGGGCTTTTCAATTTACTGAACAATATTCAAAATTCAGAAGAACAGCCGGAAATCCTAATAGATTTAGCATTTGGTGTCTAGAAAACCACACACATTTGGTAATCACTCCTATGTAACTTAATGTCTGAGCAAACATTAGAAGGTATTTGCTTTTTCAATTAAGTCATTAGTAGTCTATCACATTAGGACATTTCAGAAATGGGAAATTAAAAATCATTTTTTTGCAAGTGGTAATAAAAGGCAAATAGTTGATTGCTGTTGGTTGACACATCCATAATAAAAAGTATTTTCCCCCTCCTTTCAAAAAGTAGCATTCATTGCAAAGAGATACTGCAGGCAACAAGGGCAAAGAATGCCACTGGTAGACTAACTTGAGACATGAATCTGATATATTTACAGCCAACAGCTTTAAAAGTCACATTCAACCCCATAAAAACAATACTGTTTCCATTAACTTTGACCTAAATGTCAAACTTGATAAGCACAAATTTGAAAAATCTGCACAAAAATATACAAAGATATATATCTATACAAAATATTCACCAAAAGACCTATACTTTTGATATCAGATATGTCCAAAAAATTTAAAGTTGACTAAAAATTACCAGTGTCTCTTTTAAGATGTTCTGTGTAGACATAACTATATAGAAAGAAAACATAAAATGAACACGCATATCATATATTGTCTCAGTTAATAATTGCTGCATAATAAACCACCACAAATTAAGTGACTTAAAGCAAGAATTGCTTTATTTGCTCAGCATTATGTGGCAGGGTTTGTTTTTTTCCAGTCTTATTGGGATATAATTGACATTTAGCATTGTATAAGTTTAAGGTATTCAGCATAGTGATTTCACTTACATATATCATGAAATGATTACTACCATACATTTAGTTAACATCCATTATTTCATATAGATACAAAAAGAAAAAAGAAAAAATATTTTTTCCTTATAATGAGAACTCTTAGATTATATAGTATTTTTCTTTCTCGGTCTGACTTATTTCATACAGCATTATGCCCTCAAAGTCCACCATCCAAGTTGTCATAAATGGTAGAACTTCCTCCTTATTTATAGCTAAATAATATTGCATTGTGTATTAACATTTTCATTATCCATTTATACATCTATGGACACTTAAGATGTTTTCATGTCTTGGCTATTGTAAACAATGCTGTTAAGAACATGGGGTATACCTATCTCTTCAACACAGTGTTTTCATTTCTTTCGGATATATTCCCAGAAGTGGAATTGCTCAATCATATTTTTAATTTTTTGAGGAAACTCCATACTGTTTTCTACAGTGGCTGTACCACTTTTCAGTTTCATTGACAGTGCACAAGTGTTCCCTTTTTTCCACATCCTCATCAACACTTATCGCTTGTAATTTTGATGCTACCCATTCTAACAAGCATGAGGTGATAGCTCATTGTAGTTTTGATTTGTATTTCCCTAATAATTGTGATGTTGAGCATCTTTTCATGTACCTGTTGGTCATTATTATATCTTCTTTTAGTTTTTCTGCTGGTCTCAGCTAGGTTCTCACTTATAGCTGCTGTGATCTGGCTGCTCAGCTGGGTCTAAGATGGCCTCCTTTACATTTCTGGTGGTTGATGGTATCTGTTAGCTGGGCCTATTACTGCACATGGTATCTCGCCCTCAAGAAAACTAATCTAGGCTTCTTCATATGGTTCTTCTCAGGATTCTAAGAGGGCAAGAATATAAGTTACAAGGTCTCCTGAAGCCTAAACTTGGAAGTGACACAAAACCACTTCTGCTTCATTCTCTTGATCAGAGCAAGTCACAGGCCAGCACAGATTCAAACGATGGGGAAACAGATTTTACTTCTTGACCCCGAGGAGAGGCAATATTACATTGCAAAGGGGTATTCATCCAGGGATGAGAGGAATTGTCACATTCATCTTTGCAAACAATCTACCAGTTGTATATTCAAGCACACATATATGTCAAACATTACAATTTGTAATAAAAAATATATATGTTAGGTTTTCGTATCCTGTTTCTGGCACAGACCTCCTAAAATCCTTGGAATTTCCTGTGATGAGAGTAATAAAGGTGTCTTTTGTTGTGTTAATGACATGACTTTGAGAAAGCAGGTAAGAATGGGGCTGGTTGCCAGTGGAGCCAGCCATGTGATCAGAGGGTTGAAACTTCCAGCTTCCTCCACCCCAATGTCCAGGAAGGGGCGAGGGGCTAAAGATTGAGTTCAATTGCCAATGGCAAGTGACTTCATCAGTCATGCCTTTGTACTGAAGCCTTCATAAGAACTCGAAAGGATTAGGCTCTGAGAGCATCTGAGTTGGTGAACATGTGTAAATTCAGGGAAAGTGGCACACTGGCGAGGACATGAAAGCTCTTCGTCCTTTCCTCATACCTTGTCCTATGCATCTCTTCCATCTGGCTGTTCCTTGGTTATAGACTTTTATACTAAACTGGTGATCCAATAAGTAAAATATTTCTTAGAGTTCTGTGAACTGCTCTAGCAAATTAATCAAACCCGAGGAGATAGTGGTGGGAACATCATATTTAAAGCCAGTCAATCAGTAGCACGGATAAAAAGCTGGACTTTTGATTGGCTGTGAAGTTGGGGTAAAGGTGGGGAGAGGGGCAGTATTGTAGGATTGAGCCCTTAACCTGTGGAATCTGACACTATCTCTAGTGTTAGAATTGAATTGAATGGCAGGACACTCAGCTGGTATAGTGGAGAATTCTTTGGTGGTATGGGGAAACCCTCGATAGACACATGCCACTCACATTAAAATTGGGTTCAGAATCCTAATTTATAAAGTAATAAATGTCCATCTGTATATGGTGTGTGTGTGTGTGTGTGTGTGTGTGTGTACATATATCTTATAAACAATTATTTGAAGTGTACAAATGAGGTCTATGATATGCTGGGAGGGAAACATATCTGATAAGGGACAAGCAAAGCAATAAGAGCCACCTCATATTTTTTATTCAGACCATGTTTTTGTTGGTTTGTGTTAAAGAACCCAAGTGAGAACAGAATTCTATTGCAGATTCTGATAGAGCATCAGGTATTTCATTTTAATAAAGTAATAAATATCTTACTACAAAATTATATCACTCTTTAGTTACACAGACACAAAATAGACACATGCACACACATAAAATTTTTCAAAGACTTGAAGAAAGAAGATGCTACTAAATGCTTATGGGATTATCTCAATGGCTATTAGTTTTTCTTTTTTCTTCTTACATACTAAAAGTAGGTGCGAGTAAATGGCCAAGTAAGGTGATAAGCAAATCCTTTCTTCAAAAAAGCAACAATAAAGCTAGACAAAACTGACAAAATAAGTATTTCACTACTCTGGAAATTGACCAAAGGCATACAACAATCAGAGAAGCATTTTTGCTTGCAAAACCCATGAACTTCAGGAAAAATAGTAGAACTTTGTGACATCAACAACAACAACAGAAAAACAGGACTTATGTCGTTCCCTCACACCATACACAAAAATTACCTTTAAATGAATCATACACCTAAATGTGAGAGTGAAAATATAAAATTTCTAGAATAAAACATAAGAGAAAATCTCTATGGTCTTCGGTTGAGCAAAGAGTTCTTAGACAAGACACCAAGAGCACAACCATTTTTTAAAACAAAACTTGATAAATTGGACTTCATCAAAATTTTTAAGACACTCAAAATAGTGTCAATGACACTAGTAAGAAAGGTAAGCCTCAGACTGGGAGAAAATATTTGCAAGTTATATATCTGATAAGGGACCAGTATGTAAGATATACAAAAATACAACAATAATAAGAAGACAAAAAAAAAATTTTAAATGGGCTAAAGATGTGAACATTCCATCAAACAGCATGTACAAGTGGCCAATAAGCACACACACAAAAATGCTCAGCAGCTTTATTCATCAGAGAAACGTAAATTAAAACAACAATTACATGCCACTACACTCTCTCTAGAATGGAAAAGGATGGACAATAACGAGTGTTGGCAAGTACGTGGAGAATTTGGAAACCTCTCCAGGTTGCTGTCAGGAATGTAAAAAGGTACAGGCACTTTGGAAAAGAGTTTTGGCAGTTGCTCAAAATTTTACACCTATGCCACGTGACTCAGAAATTCTACTCCTATTTATTCAGCAAAAATGCTAACATATGTCTACATAAATACTGAACATGTGAATATTGATTGGAGCATTATTCATAACAGAGAAAAAACTGGAAAGATTCCAAATGTATGATTAACTGGTGAATGGATAAATGAAATGTGGTACATCACACAAGGGAAAACCATTCAATGACTGAAAGGAACAAACTACTGTTACAAACTGCTGGTAAGAACCTCAAAAACATTATAAAGTTTAGGTGTTATACCCAGCCTACCTCTGACTTTTTATACCTCTTCTAATTCTTGTTATTTCATATATTTATGTCATGCAGCAGATTCTTTCCTTTGTCTATAATCTCATTGCCTTTGAAGCAAGAGTCTTCTCCTTTATTCCTAGTACCTAAAACTTCCTGCATGAGGTTCTTTGCAAATATGCTATTTTTTGTTTAAATAATACATCTGACATCAAGCTTTTAAGAACAAAGAAAAATGATCTATAGAATTAAATTTGTTTTATTTTATACAACTTAATCATGAATATATATGACATTTTTCAATTAAAATGAAAATTATTGCTTAAGTGAAACTTGGAAGTATTAAATGGGAGTATAATTTAAAAGCAGAAGTTAAAATAATGATTAAATACCATCTCAACAACACATTATATACTAGCCTGCTTGGATTCAATAATTTTAAAATTATTCACCTTCATTTTTTTGTTAAATTGATCTGGGCCAAAATTTTTTAAAAGACCATCATTTGTGATTTTAATATAGTATTAGTTGCTCAGAAATAATTTGCCACCAACTCACTATTTATAGCAAGTTGTTTTTTTTATCAATATAATATGAACACATAAAAATAGTGACCAATCTGGTTTTAGCAATAGTGGAAAAATTGGAACACAAAATCCTAGTTTTTAGAGTAAAAATCATTAATGAAAAAAAATTTAGCTATAATTTAATTAATTGTTACTACATTGAAAAAATACTGAATAGGAACTACGTGTTCAGTTGTATATCTTCATGTAACTTTGTCAATCAAGCAGACATTCTCTGTACTTTGTATACGTTTTTTTTTTCACTTAACACTAGTTTTAAAATATTGCTAAATTAAGCAATAGCAAATTACAGTTTCCCATTCTGTCCAAACCAAAACAACCTAATTTTCAAACCAAAACAACCAAAAAAAAAAAAAAAAAAATCATTGACTGGGTACACTTTTTCCATTTTATCATAAAAACTACAGCAACAATAACTTATGCTTAGAAATCTCTCATCACAGAAACTCATGCTACCATGTTTCCCTGAAAATAAGACCTAGTCGGACAATCAGCTCTAATGCATCTTTTGGATCAACAATTAATATAAGACCCAGTCTTATTTTACTATAGTATAAAACCAGGTATGATATGATATGATATGATATGATATGATATGATATGATATGATATGATATGATATGATATGATACCGGGTCTTATATTAATTTTTGCTCCATAAGACGCATTAGAGCCAATTGTCTGGCTAGGTCATACTTTTGGGGAAAATGGGTAGGTCAAGGAAACCTTTGTAGACACAATCATCTTCCCCTTCACTTCCTGACAGATGTTTGAACAGGTTTCCATACTTGCCTAAAAAAGTTAAATATATCTCAGGAAATAAGTTTAAAATGTTCTATTATTAGAGTTTATTACAGGATAATAAGTAAAATTGATGGTATCACTACATATTTTCCAATGTGTGTAAAATTCATTATTGCTTGTTTATCATTTCCACAGCTAGCAAAAGAACACAAAGTATGAAATAGGACCTTATGTTTTAAGATAAAAACAGTTTACCATTAAGATGACTATATTTTCTCTTCAATGAATAAGGACCAATCTCAATTTGGGACTTAACATTTGTGGACTCCTGGACTCTGAATATACTGATTCTTGATTGGGAAGTCACTCCCTGCAAGCTACTGGGTTTCATTGCTGTCTGTCCACTATATCCTGGAGGAGTGTGTTCAGGTCAATTTTTAATGAGTGTAATAAAGATATTCTAAGGATATCAAAACTTCCTTATCACTTCCAAATATATAGGTTATTTAATTTTGAGACACACGAGTCGAAAAATCTAAGTTATCATAATTTTTATTTCCTTTCGTTTTTTGTCTATGTAAGAGTACATAAATATTCTCATTATCTTTTTTTCACTTGCTTAATTTATTTTCTCAATTCTTTTAATCTTGTTACCACTGATATTTTCTATTTGGAAGAAAATATGAAGTACCAAAAGTTCTCCAGTCTACCTCCATAACATTGCCTTAAATCTTAATTGTGCCTGCACAGAACCTTCTGCAGATGACAATGAAGTGAATATGACTATCCAATTGGATATCTTTATATCTTTGGGGGAAAATACATCTATGTTTTTATACCACTCTGTGACTCCTTTGCTCACACTCATTTTGTATTGTTGGAGTCTGCATTTCTCAAAATCAAGCTGGTAAGCAGGTATTACAGAGAGGACCATACAGAGAACCATTCTAATCCATGGGAACCATATAAGGACCGGATGTGAAGAGCTGACAGACTGTAAGGAAAGCAAGCCCAATTAGCAGATGAACAGAGAAGCACAGTGTTTTGAGGATTTTCCAGTGATTTTGACCAGTAGTCAAATGGACATATTTAACTTCAGCTGAAAATAAATGAATCATACAAAGAGTTCATGAGAAATGAGTTTCTTGGTCTACAGCCATGTTTAAAGAATGTCAAATCAATAAAATAATGGCAGCAGTTTAGTTCATAGTTCTTAAGAAACACAAAATTCCCTTACAGAGAGGGAAAATGAAATAGGGAAAAAAAAATATCTCAGGGGACAATATCTTCCACAAAACTACGTGACAAGATATCCCCCAAAACCAGAAGTTGAGTACATGGGACCAGATCCCAGGCTTGTGTGTGATATAAATATAGACATGGATGTTGGTTTAGATACAGACATGTACATAGGCATAGACGTAGACAGGGATCAGCAGTTGTGCCAAGGTAGGAAAAATAAAAGAAAGAGGAGTTCTGGTGATCCTATGAACTAGATTTCAGAAATTGCATAAAAATATTCTTCTCTTAAAGAGGAGGACCATAATCTGAGTAGAAATGTCAGCAAGCAGGTTCTGAGGACAAATGGTGAAAAGGTAGAAATTTGCCCAAACTCTAAAGGCTGCAAGGAAATCAGAGGATAATGAGTCAGCCCAAACTTTCAATAACTAAAAACGCACACAAAAAAAGTTGCCCTTTCATTAAGACAGAACCCACTCTGAGGAACTATTGCTGAAAACAGAATCCAAGTTGAGCAGGCAAGAACACTGGTGATACGGAAGAGAGAAGGTTCACATACTAGTGAGGAGGGGTGCTGAGGAAACTGATATCAGAAAGTGCTGTTTTGAGGTAATGGCAATGACAGATACTATTTTTCCTACTTCACAGGACCTCTAGATGAGGGAACTACCAAATACTGAAAGTAAAATGCCATCCTGCCCCACTCACAGCCATCACACTGGAACCTCTTTTCCAAAATATAGGTAAACTGTCTTATTTAAATATGAGCAACAGGAAAGGGCTGTGATTGATTGCTATTCAAAGAGACTGAAAGAAAAAAAATATTCAAAAAGTTAACACTAGAAAACATGAACAACATTTCAAAATTAGCTAAAGGGAATTAAGAAAATAACAGAAGTTATTACGAATAAGCAGTATAAATCACAAAAAGAAAATTCTAAAAATTACATGTCTGGACAACACCAGGAAGATGTTAAAGTATAGCAGAGAGAGATCAGGAAAAGGGAAAACTTAGAAATAAAAACTAAAGTAGAAGAAACACAAAAACAGAGAAAGACTACAGAGAATACAGGAAGAAAAATGGAGGTTAAAAAGGAGGACATTTTTTAAAAAATCAAAAGTATATGGAAAGATATAGAAAAGTGTTTGTGGGAAAAGGGTAAATATTGAAGACAGGCCATGAAAATACAACATATGTGTAAATGGAAACTTAGGAGAATAAAAACAAAACAGTGCAATAAGACAAGAAAGGGACTCTGTATTGGGGAGATCAACTCAGTATAGTCAACACCAAGACATATCCAAGTAAATTAATTGTAATTTAGAGAAAGAGATTAAAAAAAAAAAAAACCCTCTATGGCCATCCAAACAAAAATAGCATATAACCTGTAAAAGAAAAAAAATCGGAATAGCCTCAGAATTCTTCACATCAATACTTTGTGCCAAATGACAGTAAACATTTTTAAATTCTCAAAGGAAAAAAATATGAGCCTAGGATTTCATATATATCTAACTGAACTTCAAATGTAAATGACAGATACGAATAGTTATAAATATACAAGAACTCAGGGATCATTGCTGTTTATGGTCTTCTGAAGACATCTGTAGAAAATAAGCCTCAGACATGTTATAAATAATTATAAAAGATTCATCATACAAAGACATAAGCCAAAGGGAACAGATATATATATATATATATATATATATATATATATATATATATATATATATATATATGTATATATATGACTCATAATAGAGCAAATTATTACAAAATTGTACGTGATTTAATAATGTACATAAGGTAAAACTAACAAAAATAAAACTAGGAGAGTTCTACATGAAAAATAAAGTTTAAGAATCATGTATAAATCAGATATTGGGAGAGAGAAAAAGATGAAGGCTAAAAGTCACTAACTAACTTCACTATTGATCATTATAGGAAACCAATAAAGAGTATCTTTTAAAAAAGTGTGACTAAGGGATATTATATAAAGGTATTAGTGTTAAGGTAACCATTAGAAAAAAAATAGAAACCTTCATAAACTCCAAAATAAATACAAAAAAGAAAACAAACCTCATGGTGAAAAACTTTATATCTAAGTGTGTTTTTGTAACTAATGTATAGAACAAAGATCACACACATATAAGTAATGTGATTATATGATCATTTTCCCAATCATCTGACCAGCTATATAAATAATGGCATGGTCTTCACCCATCTACTACACGAAAAGGAATTTTAGATTAGCTACCAGTGCAAATTCCAGCCCTGTGTTGTTACAAAATAGACCCTCAAAACAGATTCAGAAAGGCTAAAAATAAAAGGAGAGTGAAAAATATATCAAGTGAATGCAAATAAAAGTTATATAGTACTAAACAAGTGAGGAAGTACATAGTTTAATGTTAAAGGCTATAAGTCACAATAGTAATATAATCAAATGTGGGGATAAACCAATAAAAAGAAAATTTGGTGTTCAAGAAATAGGGAATCAAATCCAGAAGCGAAAAGGAGGGGATTGCCCGGATGATGCTGGAATAATGTCCCAGGTGATAAAGGTGCCACAGATTTAGATAAGCAGACTAGACTGAGTAAGAAGGCTATGAGAAGTGTGGCTCCATGGGGAAAAAACAAAACAAAACATGAAACTGATCTCTAACCCAATATATGTGATCATATTTAAATGAAATTTATTTCAAAATATTTTGGGATACATAGAAAAGTTCACATGTGAAAAAATTAGGCAACTAATTTCAGAAGAAAAATTTTTAAAGTGTAAATATGTATGTGTGTATATATATGTATACACATATATATATATAAAAATACAATTATGATTAAAATTGTGATCATAGTATACTCTATCAATCTGTTATGAATACTATTTACAGAGTCATGATAATGTAAAAATGGAATATTCACTAAATATAAACTGGGCCATAACTAAAATAAGAATATGAAAGGAGATAGAAAATGTACACATGGCAGAGAGTTGGCTATATCATTTCCACAATAGAAAACCAACATGATATCTAGCGTTGATTTTAAAAAGGAACAGTAGTTTAAGCATAGTACTTAGGAACTAAATTAAGTACTTCCTTACATATACTTCTTTAGGGTCGACTTCTGTTAGCACTATTCCAAACCCTGGAATAGCAAATAAAAGAGGAAAAGTCCCTGACCACATAGAGTTAACTTTCTTATGAGGGAAGACAGGCAATAAATAAACAAAAATTAAAAGCATGGTGGCCAAGTGTCAACTTGGCTAAGCTACCGTCCTAAATTATTAAATCAAACAATAATCTGCGTATTGCTCTAAAGGTGTTTTGTAGGTAGATAAAAGTACACAGTTAGTTGACTTCAGGTAAGAGATGTTACCTAAGTAATCTGCATGGACTTGACTCAATCAGTAAAAGGCCTTAAGAGCAACACTGAGGCGGCCCTGAGGGGAAAAACATTCTCCCTGTGAACCTTCGCTCCTGTCTAAGAGTTCCAACCTGCTCTCCTGTTGCTTGCTTATCCTATGGGTTTCTGCCTTGCCTAGCCAGCCCCCACAATCACATAAGCCAAATTTTTGCAATACATGTCTTAATGTATATCTCCTAGTGGTTCTGTTTCTCTGATTGAACCATAACTGATACACATAGGATGCCGGATACCAATAAAAACGAAACTGGAGAGGAATGACAGAGAATGTGTGTGAGGGGAAGATGTTGATATTTTATATAGAGTGGTCAGGAAAAGCTCACTGATAAGATGATGTGGTTGACTGATTGTATCAATGGTCAAATTCTTCTTCCCTCCCTTATCCAGGCTGTTGCCATGGAAATTTGCAGTATTTTTCACTAAAGACAGGAACTATTTTTATAACCATTGAATTTGGACTGTTTTTATGACTTTTTTTTTTCACAATTGAGATATTAACAGAGGAAGGGCTAAAGCAGAAGTTTGAGAAAGTTCTTTTTTCCCCTTATCTTTACTGAGATATACAAGGTCACTTGATTAAGTTTGCAAACTCATCATTGAAAAAGTGCTACATACCTGATTGCTGAATATCACTGCGGTCACCTTCAAAGTACTCCCCTTGGAAAGCTATGCACTGACATCAGTGCCTACTCCACTCTTCAAAGCAATTTTGGAACTCTTCTTCTGGAATGGCCATTAGAGCTGTTGTCCTATTACCCTTGATGTACTGAATGTCATCAAAATGTCTTCCTTTCAATATTTCCTTTATCTTCAGATAAAGAAAGAAGTCATTGGAGGCCAGATCAGGTGAGTAGGGAGCATGTTATAATACAGTTATTTGTTTACTGGCTAAAAACTCCCTCACAGACAGGGCTGTGTGAGCTGGTGCACTGTTGTGGTGCAAGAGCCATGAATCGTTGGCGAAAAGTTCAGGTCATCTAACTCCTGCACACAGCCTTTTTAGCACTTCTAAATAGTAAACTTGGTTAACTGTTAGTTCAATTGGTTACAAATTCATAATGAATAATCCCTCTAATATCAAAAAAGTTAGCAACATCGTTGCAACAAGTTCGTGAACTTAATTGTCAGAACTTGTAATTCACATATATAATACTGTGTAACTTTAAGGTGTTAAGTGTGTTGATTTAATTCTTACATATTGCAAAATGATTACCACTATAGCATTAGCTAACACCTCTGTCATGTCACATAATTGCCATTTCTTTTTTTGTGATGAGAACATTTAAAATAGACTATCATAACAAATTTCAAGTATATAAGAGTGTTATTAATATAATCACCATGCTGCCGCATTAGATGCCCAGAACTTTTTCATCCTGCATAACTGAAACTTTGTGTCTTTTGACCAACATCTCCCCAGTTCATACCTGCTCCTGATAACTACCTTTTGTTTCTATGAGTTTGGCATTTTTAGGTTCCGTATATAAATGGTGTCATACAGTATTTATATTTGTCTGACTGACTTATCTCACTTACCATAACACCCTCAAGTTTCATCCATGTTCTCACAAATGGTAGAATTTTCCTCTTTCTCATGGTTGAATAATATTTCATATATAGACTACATCTTGTCTATTCATCCATCGACAAACACTCAGAGGTTATTTCTATATCTTGCTGGTTATTGTGAATAATGCTGCAATGAATAAGGGAGTGCAGCTACCTCATGGAGATTCTGTGACAAAATCCTGTCACACACCCCTTGTCCCTTGGTCACAACTATGAGAATATGCCGGAGCCAGCCTGCAATGAAAGAAATGGTAGTCTCAGTCCTCCTAGTTGAGGCCATGCTAGATCAGCCAGTATAACCAGCTAACCCCCAGACATATGAGCCTTCCCATCCAAAATCAGCTAGAGGCGCCTTGCTGACCTGCGGCTGATGGCAGATACATAGGTGAACCCAAATATGATCAGCTAAGTCTGGCCCAGACTCACTGAAACTCATAATAATAAATCTTTGCTATTAGAATGCCACTGATGTTTTGTAATTTGCTATGAGGCATTATCATAGCAATAGGTAACTGTTTGACATGATATTTGAGTAGGTCCGAAGGAAGCAAAAGATCAGGACATCCTAAAGGAACAGTATTCCAGGCAGCAAAGGCTCTAGTGCAAGAGTGGGCATGGCATGGTCAAGGAGAAGCAAACAGGCTTGTGCGGCAGGAATCCAAAGAGAGAAGAATACAAAGGTTGAGTACTAGGTAGCCAAAATCCAAAGGCCTTTTAAGCCATGATAAGATCTCAGTGAGATAGGAAGGTAATTAACGGTTTTAAATAAATTAGTTTGAGAACCTGACTTCTATTTTCAACATACACTGCTATATGGGGAGAATGAACTACCGCAAAGCAACAGCAAAAGGGGGGGGCTGCTCCAGCTTTTGGTAAAAGGTCTAAGAGAAGATGAAAAATGACTGTTGCATAGATCATGTTATAGCAGTAGAGGTGATAAGAAGTGTTCATATTCTGCATATATTGTTAATGGACTGCCAAGAGGGTTTTTAGAAGAATGGGATACGGGATATGAAAGAAAGAGAAGAGTGAATAAAGGTGGGCTCCAAGACTTTGGCTTGAGCAATTGAAGGACAGAATTGCCATTTATTGAGTTGAGGAACACTGTGGGAGGAACGGGTTTGGGTATAGATATCAGGGGTTGGGTTTTGAGCATGTTAATTCTGAAAGACCATTTGCTACCCAAGAAGTGGAGACGTTAAGTAGTCAATTATACAGATAAAAGATAGAAATTTGGGAGTCACTGATAGAAGGCATATGGCACAAATTTAAAATCCCAGAGGGAATTGCTAACAAAATGTAATTTATCTGAATTGATTTCAAAAAATGCAAAGCTTTAATACCAATACTAGCATACTCTGTTAATACTAATTACCAAAGAAGAGATTGGAGCATGATTAAAGACCTACCATTGAAAAAGGCACTGGGACCAAATGGTTTCAGAACTCATTTATAGCTCGCCACATGTGCTGCAGAATACAGTAAGAAACAGTTTAAGAGACTTTAAAGTGCTTTTCTCTGGAGAGTGGAACTAGAAGTGGTTAGGAGTGAAACAGGGGACTGCTGTTTTTCATTAGAAAACTTACACTTCTGTAGAATTATTTAAACTTCACACACAGATTATATCGATTAAACTTCAGATTTAAACAGAGTGAAGGAGTGGTGCAGAAGTAGAACTAGTGGGTAAAGACGAAGATCTCAAGATACGTGGTTATAAACTGGGAGCAGACAAATGGTGTGGCAGTTGGAGCGGGGCTGGTCATAGGGGAAACAAAAGGATATGAAACCAAGAAAGCATGTATCTGTATCCATGAAATGATCAAATAGAGAAAGTCAAGTTAATTATACAGTGAGGAGAAAGAACAGAGAACATGGTCACCTGTAGGTGGAAATGCCTACAATGTAGAACACAAGTGGGAGGATTGGTCTTTAATATGAGGGATTGATGCCTTTAATTGAAGGGAAGAAAAAGAAGGATTCTGTTTCAGAAAGGTTTGCAGATTTGGTGGCAGGAAAGAAGACGGAGTTGCTGCCTGATGGTTTCTGTTTTCTAAATGTTTCTCTTTCTAACACTTTCTGTTTTCTAACACCAAGGAAGAATGAAAGGAGACCATTCGATGAGACAATAGGAGGTGGAGAGGGTTTCAAAAGAGGGAAGATGACTTGAAAAGTCATCTTTGATAATGGGAAGAGAGTTGAAGAGAGAAACGAAGCAGTAGGTAATGTTTTGCTGTAGTGTTGGCATCTCTTTCCAAGTTTGTGTTTATAAAGGTTTCTACAGCCACCCACCTGGGCACTGCATCTGTCAGGAGTAGCTGTAGATGTCATCAGTGACTCACACAATCACAAGACTGAATGGGAGAGTGGTGACATATAGGAAGATGAGTGCGAGTCCTGGGAGATTTCCCTGGACAAGTTTGGAGAAGTATGAGGAAGGCATCTAGAAATTTTGCAGGTTGGAATTGAGCTAGACAGAATAGTTCATTAATTTACCGTGGAAACCCTGTCATATTCCACAGGCTGGAAAGGACTTGGGGAGGGGGAATAATCCTCTTTGACTTAACAGTGTGAAGAATGTGAAGCTCTTGGTTTAATCCCATTTTATAGTTGAGAAAATGAGTCATCAGAAGGTGAGTCACAAGACCAGGACTGGAAGCTTCTATCTTCCAACCTTTGGTTTGGTTTGGTTTTTACTATGATGTATTGCCTCACTTTTAGTAGTTGTTTTTAATCGTTCATTATTTTAATTTTTGCTGTTCCTTTTGAGCATAAATACTGAATGTGTACCATCTTGACCAAAGAAGATCCAATCTAAGGCCCTGATATCTGCTTTGCCAATCTAAATTAAATGTAATTTGGAAAATTCTATGCTTCCTAAAAGAGATTGCAGAGTTGAGTTATTCAGCTTCCCCAACTTAGAAGAGAAGAAACCTTAAAAAGAAAAAGCTTTTTTTAATTATTAATTTTTCCATGTCTAAATTCTAAAATACTTTCTTCACTTAGACATTCCTCCCTCCTGGATCTTCCTTCAATTAAATTGTGACAATTTCTACACTACGGACAATCTATTAAAGTTCTGTTCTTGAAAAAGATTGACATATTCCAGGAGAAGGAGCAGCCCATTTGTATCAGTACTTAAATATTTCATTCAATACTCAAAGCCTCAAAAGATTGTTTCAGGAAGACATGAAAAAGCAGAGCTTGCTTTGACTACAACTTATCTATTAAAAGGAATTTTCAATAAACTCTTAGGACACTTAAATCAACAAATATTTATCAACTGTGGTAATTAGACACCTGGTCCTATTTATGCCACTGGTCTTACTGACAGATCATATGCTGACACTCACTGTCTTCCCCTGAAATCTTACTCTACAGCTAAAAAGAACAGGATCTCTTGGAAAGACCTTCTGAAATTTCCGCAGTAAGTGGCTATCAGCAGAAGTATTCATTAAATTTGGTTGTCAATTTGCCTGTCCTTTATCCACATAGATTATTTTAACTCTTTTAGTTTTTTTCAGGCTAATGGAAAAATGGCTAATGACTATTGATACAGTCCCAGAGAAAATTTCTTCTGGAGGAAATAGAATGCAACCTCTAATGTCGTAACTGAAGAGTATAACCTTCACCAGTAGGAGAAAAACACCAGTAGAGCTTCAAATCTTGAAGAACTAGTTCTTCGTAAATAGATGAATAGCTAAATTTCACATCTTTATTTTTCAGATTAAATGTCACTATAAGCCAATCACTTTAAATTGTTTGGAAAATCACTTTTGCAAGTTAAAAAAAAATTATTTCTAAAAAAAAAAATTAAGGTCTTAGGGCCACTCCTTTATAGCATGTTCACAGACCTCATCTAAAATATCTTTAACTACATACTCTTCAAGGTTGCCAATAATCACAGTACTTTTAAATTGCTAGAAAATTCTTATAAACGTTTACATATGCTGGAAAAGCTCTGGTATTATTTCATTCCAAGTAGATTTCTATCCAAATACCCAATCAAGCAAATTATTTGTCATCTAGTACATAAACCTTCTACATATTTGATTTAATCTTTGTTTTTTAGTAAAAACCAAGTAAAACAGTTATGTGTATACAAGCCACTCTTTACCAAGCTCTTTTAATTGTTAAACCAAGAGAAATAATTTCAAAATAAAGCAAAGTTTAGCTAAACGTGAATTTCTTATTTACTCTTAGATATTATAGTATATCCATCTGATAAACAATACCAGAAGAAAGAGACTTCAGATCTGAAAAATATTATTCAATCTTAATGGGTTACCATTTAATGTTGTTAGGTACAAAAAAACACTAAATATAAAATAATGTAAGGGCCATTTCAGGAAAAACAAGCAGACACACTATGATCTGGAGCACTGCTAAAGAAGTCTTAGATAAATTTAATTTTTTCCTCTTTTTTTGCCAACTTCGTGTATTATGGCCACAATGGCAGCATTCATTATCTGAGAATAGCTGATAAATCATACCATAAATGGGAAATTTAACCAGATAAACAGATTCTTTTATTGTACTTAACACTTGCACAAACAGCAAACATCCATTTTTGGATTTCAAAAGCTGATTTGGGATTTCAAGGGTTGAGTTTCTTTGTGTAGCCTTGTGAATGCTGACTGACCCTTCCAAGCACTAACTTGACATGGCAGGCCCACAAGTATTAAAGCTGGCTCCTTTGGGGGCAATGCCTCGCAATTTCTAATTTCCAAATCTTTAAAACTGTCAGAGACTTCATGGATTAATTGTTTACCAGTTCTTTAAAAATACCAGTTACATTCAATTGCAATAATAGGCCATCAGAGAGCAAACAGTGTTAGTGCTACGTGCTTCCATATTTCCGTCCACAATTTATGAATTTTTTTTATTACTTTCAGGTGTACAAAACAATGTAATAGTCACCAAAAAAATAAACAACCCAATTACAAAATGGGCAGAGGACATGAAGAGACATTTCTCTAAAGAGAACATACAGATGGCCAACAGACATGAAAAAAGGCTCAACATCACTATTCATTAGAGAAATGCAAATTAAGAAATTTAATATCCGATGAACACTTGTCTCAATAGGGAGACCACCTCAGGGATGACGTAGATGCCTGATCACTGCAGTGTACACCTGAAGCTGAAGCTGAACAATAATGAATGTCAACTACAATTTTATACATGGGGCTTGTATATATATATGTGTGTGTGTGTGTGTATATATATATATACACATATATACATTAGTTATAGTTATAGTTATAGTTTTATAGTTGTTATAGTTATAGTTGTTATAGTTAGTTATAGTTATAGTTATAGTTATAGTTATAGTTGTTATAGTTATAGTTATAAGAAGCGGAGTACAGCATTAGGAATAGAGACAGTGAAAATGTAATGGCTGTGTGCGATGTCAGAGGGGTAGTGGATGGGGGAGGGGGCGGGGGTTGTTACTGTGTGAGGGATATAAATGATAAATGTCTAACTATTACATTGTTTTGTGCACCTGAAAGTAAAAATGTTTTAAAAAAAAGAAATTTAACAATGGAGATTTTCATAGAGAAAACTTTGTCTTATCACCCTAATGTTATAACCTAGGCACATATGGAAAGTTAAAAATAATTGGTTTATGGGAAACACTGTCTTCAAAAAAAACAAATGATGTCCTTACCATCCTTACAATATTAGCAATTTCAATGCACTAAATCAATTGCATTCATATGCAATGTAGTCCCATGCAAAAATTCCTTTGCATGGGAACCATATAGAGGAAAGACTTTTTAAAAGTAATTTTATAGTATCACACTTAACTTGTGAAACATTAGATTGATTCATTTCTAAAATTATGGCAGAAACAAATATTTTCTGGCAATGTCAGCACAAAATCTGATGTTTCTCCCTTTCTCTTCTTTTGAAGTTAAAGAGCATTTTTTGTATATTTGTCCCAGTTTTGTTTTGTTTTGTTTTGTTTTTTTGCTGAGACTGTGCTAGATACATTGTAGTCAGAATTAAGACTATGGTTCCTGAGTGTGTGTGTGTGTGTGTGTGTGTGTGTGTGTGTGTGTGTACATACACACAGAGAAAAGGCAAGGAAATAAATGGGCAAGAAAGAAATAGTGTAAATAAAACTTTAGACTAATGATTTCTGGTTTTAGTTTTTAGTCTAACAAAACAATTTAATCTGCTGAGGATTTGGTCTGAAATAGATTTAATTATTACCATTTATTTCAAAAGATTGGTGCAAGACTTCTTATTGGTGTCATCTTCTTATTTTAAACTTTTTGGTTAATAGAGTAGTGATTGGGAGTGGTTAGCACATATCAACGTAAAGATTGAATGGTGTACTACAGAGGTTAGTATAGTTTTCCCATGTAAGAACATGCAGGAACTCATTCAGTTTTGTGAGACCATATGTGCTCTCTCACAAGAGCTCTCCTCTGCCAGGGTCACCCAAAAGCTGCCACAGGTAATATATCACCAATGAGTATAGCTGTTTTCCAATAAATTTTGCTTACGGACACTAAAATTTGAATTTCAAACAATTTTCACATATGATGAAATATTATTTCTACATTTTTTTCTAATTTAAAAATGAATAGCTATTCTTAGCTAACAGATTACATACAAAGAAGCTTCAGGCCTGGGACAGTGCAAAGAACATTCAGTAAACCAAACCACACCTCTGAGTTTGAACTCTTCCCTCTATTTCTGACTGAGATTATCTCACTGGGCCTTGACTTCCTCATTTATAAAATGAGAGAGTTGAGAAGTCCCTTTCAGATTTAACATCTAAGGATTTTAGTGAGATCATCACCCCATAGTTGATATTTTAATAGCTATTACTAATAAAATATGTAATGGTGTTTTGTAGATTGCAAAGTGTGTTTGTGTCTTATCCTATTTTATCCTCATATTTCCCTGTGAGATGGTATAATTTTACAAACTTCATAGATAAGGAAACTGAGTGTTTAAGAAGTATTCCTAAGGTCATACACCTAGCAATAACAAACTCTCATCTTGAACCCATCTTATCAGACCATGTTAAGTTCTCCTCACATTTCTAATACTTTGAGAATATTTTCCTTAAAAATAACTCTTTAAATTATTTAACGCTCATGTTTTCAATATTTTAATCACCTTGGGAAAGTAATTGAAAAGCCTTCAGTCAAAATTATTACACTTCTCTTTCCTAAAATACAAGCTATAATTCTGAGCAGCACCTAATGATGTCTAAACAAAAACAGGGGAAATTAACTGGAATAGGTAATAGAACATCTGTGTATCTTCTACATAGCTTGTAAAATTGAAACACTAGTAGCTGACACTTACATTTCAAAGTAATAAGCATTACATTTAATTTTATACCTTCGTAAATGCAATGCCTATTTGCATTTTGCCTGTCAACATGATGAGTTATATTTTTTATGTAGAGATAGTATCATCACTAAACACAAATATCAAATCTCTAAGAATTTTGTACTGGGTTGACTAAAGAAAAGTCTTTAAGGCTTTTCACCATCTTTGACCAATTACTTGACCTTCAAAAAGTCACAAATATTCTGTGGGCCTTGGTTTAGCCACCAGAACCTATAATTAAAAGAAATTTATAAAGTGTTTATAATTATTTGGGGTGAGAATTTAGAATAAATTCAAGGGAAATTAGTCAATAATGTCTTAATTTTCTGACCTGAAGTATGGATAATTTAATTTGTATGAATTACATACATTAATTCAGAAATTATTTTGAAGTACTATCATGTGCCAAGTATAGTTCTAGGCCATAGGGATTCAACAATGAACAAAACACAACTTCTTCCCCAGGAAGCTTATATTTTGTTGGGAGAGGAAGAAAAACAAATAAACAAATGACTATATGATTTTCTAGGTGTTACTAAGGACTATGGGGAAAACAATGTAAGATAAGAAGGGAAAAACTGATGAATGGATGTAGGACAGAGAGGCCAGGCAGAAAGAACAGCACAAATAAAAGTGTGGTAGGAAATGAGACACTTAATGTTGCCAATGTGTTGTGGCGATGTTGCTTAACTTTTTTGACATCAGAGGGATTATTCATTTAAATTTGTACCAACCGGACAAACAGTTAACCAAGTTTACTATTTGGAAGTGCTGAAAAGGCTGTGGGAAAAAGTTAGATGACCTGAACGTTCCGCCAACAATTCATGGCTCGTGTATCACAATGCACCAGCTTACATGACACTGTCTGTGAGGGAGTTTTTAGCCAGTAAACAAATAACTGCATTGGAACACCCTCCCCAATCACCTGATCTGGCCCCCAGTGACTTCTTTCTTTACCTGAAGATAAAGGAAATATTGAAAGGAAGACATTTTGATGACATTCAGGGACATCAAGGGTAATACGATGACAGCTCTGATGGCCATTCCAGAAAAAGAGTTCTAAAACTGCTTTGAAGGGTGGACTAGGCGCTGGCGTCGGTGCATAGCTTCCCAGGGGGAGTACTTCGAAGGTGACTGTAGTGATATTCAGCAATGAGGCATGTAGCACTTTTTCTAGGATGAGTTCACAAATGTAATTGTCAGATCTCGTATGCTCAGCTGGTTCAAGGCACAGACAAGAGGCCCACATACTGGAGTAAAGAGCACAGAAGCAAGTGATAGGAAATGAGGACAGATTCACTCTGCTTGTGATGGAGATCCTTAAAGCCCTCTTTGCAGAGTAATTTCAAACTTATGTTTGACTTACGTTTCAAAAAAAGATCTTTTGATCATGTGTGAAGTATATACTACAAACGGGCAAGGTCAGATATAGGGATAACAAGAAACTGAAGTTATATGTGGTGGTGAGCTTGTTCTAGTCAAATATCAAAGGAAGAGCTGTCAGAATTTACTGACGGTTTGGCTATCAGTGAGGAGAGTCAAAAATAACTCAGAATTTTGGCCTGAGAAACTAGAAGATGATACGCGTTTCAAAAAGATGGGAAGATGGGAATGTATTGGGTTAGTAGGGTGGGGAGTGTGCAAATCAAGAGTTCAATTTTGAACATGTTAAATTTTGGAAACTTATTACATATCCAGATGGAGATGTCAGTTAGGCAGTTGATTATGTGAGATTTGAGTTCAGCAGAGGTCCCTGGAAAATGAGTTCATCTAGAAAGAAGAGGTAGCTAGAGAAAAGATATGATTTAACTCCTGTGGAGTCCACAGATATTGAGGTCAGGAAAAAAAAAAAAAAAAACTTCAAAAGAAGCAGTCAAGGAGGCAGGAGAAGAAGTGAGAGAAAGCAATGTTCTGGGAGCCAGGTAAAGAAGATATTTTAAAAAGGGCATGAGCTATTTTAAATACTGCTTAAAGTTTGAGTAGGATGAGAACTAAACATTTCACCGTTGGTTTGGCAATTCAAAAGTCTCTGTTAACCCTAATACAAGTTGTTTCAATCTACTAAAAAGGCAAGAACCTGACTCGAGTTAGTTTAGGAGAGAAGGCGAGTAAAGGAAGTAGAGTCCATATATATATATACAGTTTTAAAGAGATTTGTTGGAAAGAGAGCAGAGAATTAGAGTAGTAGGTGGAAGGACTGTGGTATCAAGCAAAGTTTCTTTCAAGATGGGAGTTATTATAATATGGTTGTATAGAAAAAAAAATGTTAATGCAGGAGCAAGGGGTGTGATTTCAAGAGAGTGATCCTAGAGCAGATAGTAAGGGATGGGGTACAGTACATAAGATGAAGGGTTGCCTTAGTCAAGATGACAGACAGTACAATTATGATGATAATAAGAAGAAAGGTAATATGGTACAGATAGAGGTAGGTTGGTAGATATGGTGGTGAGAACATATGGACGATCTCTTTTAACTGCCTCAGATTCCTCAAGGAAATAGGTAGCCAGATCATCAGTTGAGAAAAATTGAGGAGGTTTGGGAAAAGTTATGAAATAATGGCCTAATATCATGGGAGAATGAAGGAATTAGGAAAATATATTTCCTGACAAACACTGAGTCCACATAAGATTAATGGTCATTAATTTTTTTTTTTAAGTTGTCATGACTGTGTTCTTTTCTCCAGCCTTGGTCAGCTTCCTAGTTACAAGAGCAGAACATTCAGAGTAAGATTTAAAGGAAGACTGAGGGTTTTCTGGGAAAACACTATGAAGGTGGTAGGATCAATGAATTAGAGTTCCCTGTGAGGTCAGTGAGTTGTTGGTGTCTTAGAAAGTTTGGAAAATAAAAGGGGAAGATAAGATGTAGTTTTCAGAGAATGAGAAACTTAAAGTTAAAATTATGGCGGGTGACAGAGACGTTGGTAATAAATTCTCCAGTATGATCATAAAAGTGGGTGATTGAGAAAAAATAGAGAAACAGATTGCTGGAAATCAAGGTAATGAGAGTCCATTTCTCTTCATTTATACCTAGGGCAGTGCTGAGGCTAGCAGGGTGGAGATGACACCAAGATCAAGAGAAATCTGTCGAATCCTTTGACTGTCCTAATTGTGTGAGGACATGCAGAGAACGTTGTTAGGGGAGCAGGCATAACTCTGTGGGTTTTCCTCTTTGTCATGTCAGTGTCATATTCAGACACATGGAATCCCATGGCAACCTACAGGAAACTATGATAGTGGGAGTAAATTTATAGTAAAATCAGAAAAATGTGTTGTATCCTAGTTATATGGCAATTTGTACTCCTAAGATGGTCCAAAATTTACCTACTCTGACTCATTTAGTGGTCTTTTTCAAGGAAGAACTATGGTATGCATTGTAGTCATTAAGGACACATAATAATGTCAGAAGAGGGTTAACTGTCTATTCTACGTCCTGATAGGTCACTTCCCTTGTCCTCTTTAGAAAATAAAATGGGTTTGAATATTCCTTCAGTTCTGTAGGCCCTCATTTGCAAAACTCCAAACAGAGCTAGGGAGAAATGTGGATAAAAAAGAAGTGGGAACTGAACTGCTGAGCAAAACTTGTACTCTATTCATTAAGGAATGGTTTTAAGAGTAAATAATTTTTTAACAAAAAGATAAGTTGCATTAAGAGAAGATAAATGATGTGAACAATTATATACTCATTAGAAAGTGATAAACTTAGGGGAGAAAGAAATTATTCAAGTATATTTGGGTAAAGCAAAAAGAAGAGAGAAGCAGACAATAAAGATGACACAGAATTAATATGTAGCAATGATGGGAAACTTCATCCATTCAGATTGCTGACAGTAACTCATTAGCTCAAAGTAGAACACCTGTCAAGGTCTGACCTTGCTGACATTGTCATCGTTCTGAAGTTAGAAGAAGTATAGGGGAAGACTGTCACGTCAGAATTAATTCCAACCAACAGGGAGAAATACATTACAATGGAAAAATTATCATGAGAAAAAAAAATAGGTAAGTCATTTCAAAGGAATGAAGAAAGCTTCCTATGTATAATTCTTGAGGCAGACCTCAAATATAAAATAAGGGCAGGGGAGGGATTTGATTCTATGTTCTGGATCTTTCTTAAGATGGATTAAGAGAGTTTGAAAATTCTACAAGTGTAATTATCTAGACATAACTAATTATTCCATTGAAGTAGAAAAGTGACAAGTAAATGAAAAAATATATGAGTTCCAACAGGCTGTTCTCAGTAAATTAAGGTCATAATAGATGTGAACAACAGCAGGAGGATGAAGCACATAGGCAAGGACAAATGTCAGCTTGTGGCTTGGACAAATCAAGAAGACGAAATCCTCAAGACAGTTAAAGGCTTATCCTATTGAATGCTAAGTTTAACAAAAAAAAGATAGGGATAGATTCTACTTGAGATGGCTATCAGAATGTTAATGGTTAATGGAAAGAAATCATAAACACCTGCTAGATTTTTATTTTATTGGGTTGTTCTCTCAACTTTAAAATGATATTCAGACTGTAAAAATAATAAAAAAAAAATAGTAAAAAATAAATAAATAGTTTATTCAAACAATGCATGTTAAAACCACTAGGTTGAAGAATGTCAGGGAACAGAATATTTGCTAAGTGTCACCCAAAGATTACTTACTAACTGTAAAAGGGGAAATAACCTTTATATAGGAGAAATCTAGGGGTCGCATTTTAACAAATAGGTCAATCTTTGCATTGTGGGACATCCTTATATTATGTGTTTGTTGTTATGATTCACTATATGTCAAAAATGTTTAACCTGAATATAAATGAGTTTTTTAAACCTAATTTCCAATTAACAGAATATGCTAGAATTAGAAAAACCAATCGTATATACTCCGAATTTAGGATATTTTGCCCCCCAAAAATCCTGATATTCCCCAAAATCAATGTTATAAAGGAATTTAAAAGTGTGGGAAAATCATTCTAGATTTAAAAAATAAATAAACTAAAGTAATACATAAACTTTATTTAGATATTGTTTCAATTCTACCACCAGGAACTAGAGAAAGGAAAAGTAAAGTAAACCCAAAGTTAGCAGAAGGAAGAAAATAATAAAGATTAGAGCAGAAATAAATCAAATAGACAATAGAAAACAATAGAAAAATCAATGAAACTAAAGTTAGTTTTATGAAAAGATAAACAAAATTGACAAACCTATAGCTAGACTAATCAAGAATAAAAAAAGAGAGGACCCAAATCAATAAAATTATAAATGAAAGAGGAGACATTACAACTGATATCAACCACAGAAATATATAAAGGCTCGTAAGACACTACTGTAAACAATCACATGCCAACAAACTGGATAACTTAGAAGAAATGGATAAATTCCTAGAAACATGCAACCTACGAAGACTAGATCATGAAACACAGAACATCTGAACAGACTAATGATGAGTAAAGAGATTGAATCAGTAATCATAAACCTCCCAGCAAAGAAAAGCCCAGGAAGAGTTGGCTTCATGGATGAATTCTACAAAACATTTAAAGAAGAATTAATCTTCCAAAAATTAAAGAGGAGGGAATACTACCAAACTCATTTTACAAAACAAGAATTACCCCAATATCAAAGCTAGGAAAGGACACTACAAGCAATGAAAATAACAGGCCAATATCCCTGGTAAACATCGATGCAAAAACCTCAACAAAATACTAGCAAACCGAATTCAACAGCACATTAAGTGTATCATGCATCATGATCAAGTGGGATTTATCCTTGGGATGCAAAGGCAGTTCAAGATATGCAAATCAATAAATATGATACACCACATTGACAAAATGAAATATAAAAATCATACGATTATTTTCAATCAAGACAGAAAATGTATTTGAAAAAATTCAGCATTCTTTCATGATTGAAAAACAAAAAACTCTCAACAAATAAGGTATAGAAGAAATATACCTCAACACAATAAAGACCATATACGACAAACTTACAGCTAACATACTGAACCGTGAACAGTTGAAAGTTTTTCCTCTAAGGTCAGTAACAACACACAGATGCCCATTCTCACCAATTCTATTCAACATAGTGTTGGAAGTCCTAGCCAGAACAATTAGGCAAGAAAAAGAAATAAAAAGGCATTCAAATGTGAGAGGAAGAAGTAAACGTGTCTCTGTTTTCAGATGATATGATCTTGCATGTGAAAAACAAATAATACTCCACACAAAAAGAAATCTGTTAGAATTAATCACAGAATTCAGTTCTTGCACCCCTTGCTCCCACTAAAGTTGTTCTTGAACCTCATGATCTTAAACTCTTCCATGCTTCCCTGTTCCCTCATGAGATCATTTCTAGTCTTCTCAACATTCTTTATTCAGTCTAGAAACCATAGCCCATTATTTCAAGTATACACACAAATAGCTCTTGAATGAGCCAGTCTTTTGGCATGATCAAAAAACACGTCATCATATTATTTATGTGAATGAAATATCTTTCTTCTTCATTTGGCAAACACCGCTTATCTTTGAAGTTTATCCAAGTCATGAAAAGTATTATGTGACTATAAGCTTTTAAAAGCTTAGTTCTAACTAAAATTTGGTGAATGAATTTCATATGTCAGAAGAAAAGGCTAAAATAAAATATGTGTTGCCTTTTTACTTTCTTTCTTTTAATCTTTTTTGAGAATTTTTTAAGAGTAATGTAACATATTTGATTGTAAATGTAGTCTAGCATTCTCCATTCTTATAATGAAAAAGTTGATCAGAATAATACAGTACTAAAATCAGAGAAATTTTTAAGGCATGATAAGAAACTTACTCCCCTCACCCCTCACCCCTGGATGAGTGAACTACCTGGGATATTAGAATTAAAACACTGAGTAGAATCCATTTTAAAGCAAAAGTGCCAGCTTTCATTAATGTTCATTGAATATGTCCTTAGGTGAAGCACAGCAATCAAATCTTAATGTTGACATATTTATAGGTTATATCTTATGTTATTCATATAAATCTATGGCATCATTATTTTTGTTTGTTTGTTTTTTTGTTTTTCCAATGGGAGAAAATGTGTATGAATATAACTATTCCAGAAGGGACAGATCACTTTGGAAATTAAAATAAAGAATTGAGGATTTCCCCTTTTGGGTAGGAGTACTGTAAATTAGATTATTCATACAAAGTATTAGGTCATATGAGCAAACCTAATTTAAAGATTACAGCAAACTAATATGGCTGTGTTTTCAGTAGGTGCACAAAAACACTAAAACAAATTCTGCTAAAAGGATTTGATAAATTAATTAAAGCTGATTTGAGGATTATAAAACCTCAAGACTGCTGAATTTTGTAAACAGCTTAAAACAAAATATAATCTAACCTTTAAAGCCTCAGCAATAACAGTTTTCAGCACGGTTTTTATCAAACTATCACTTTTTCTTCTTCAATTAAATCATCAAAATTCAGATGTGACTCCCTGTAAGCCATGCATTGCCTTTTATGTATGCTTAAGGTAATCTGCATTTGATCTTTGGGTTTTATACAATGTTACAGAATCCAAGGTGAAGATATAGCTTATTTTTGCTCTGTGGAAATAATGTGAAATTAGGTCTCTAGAGTCATGATTAATCAATTTGCCTTCACAGGGGCTTATAAACAACAGAGATAGTATAGCATGTGGGCATCTTTCATGTGACTAAGTGAATATCAGTCAAATTAATTATCCCCTCTGTATCTAAGTTTCCTTTTACGTAAAATTGTATCTAGATTATAAATTGATATGAGGATTTGAGTTAATATATTGTAAAGTGTTAAGATCCTACCTGGCATATAGAAAATGCTTTTATAAATGCTTTATAAATGTTAGCCAAAACAAATGACAGAGGCACAAGAAAAATATATCACATTACAAGCATGGGATTTGAGCTTCATTGGTAGGAGCAATTGCCCTTCTGTAAAACAGTCATAGGTTTGAATGTTGATTCTGCCATTTACTGGCTATGTGACCTTGACCGTGACATTTAATCTCCGTAGGCCTCATTTTCCTCATGGTACTTGGAGTAAAATGCATTCTCAGTAAATAATAGTAATGGTAATAGTAGTATCATCGTTATTACCAAAGCATCAGAAAGAAGTCATCTGCATGATAAACTGCATTTAACTTTACAACCGCTGGATATTTCTAAGCTCTATACTGGTTAAGACTTCCTTAGGTCTTAGTTAAGTCACATACCCATAAGACTTTGTAAACTGTACCTGAAAACAAAACCCTACGAAGTTGGAGATAAGATTACTAAGGGGATTACTAAGAACTAAGAAATTACATCCTCTAATGACCAAATAGGGCACTGACAAGAATAAAGATACTCAGAAGACTGTCTGGCAGATGGAAAGTCATGGAAGGGTAATAGCACCTAGATGTTAGGATGGTTGTAACAGGGCTTTCATGGTTTCTACTCTGAACATGAAATACAAAAATATACTGCAACTGTTTTTCACAGCACCACAATATTAGTCAGTACAATTAATTCAGTAAAAGAATAATACAAAGAAGTCTAATCCAATTATTTAACAGGACAATACAGTCGAAATGGTTAAACCAACTTTTCTACCTCAGTACTACTGTAGTCACACATGTAAATGCATAGTGTACATATGTATTAGAATTACATGTTTAATATTTGCAGCACATAAATTTAGACTTTTAATTAAGTTCATTTCAGTGAGAAATCTAACATGTAGAAATCTTTAAAAATTGTTCTATGATATACCAAGATTTCTGAAATATAATATTCTAAAAATCAAAACGTGGTCTGTAAAAACAGTAGCACTACGCTCACTCTGCCAAAATGTTCATGTTGTGATACACATCCTTAGGGAACTAGCTGGACCAGCCTTACAGCGTTAAACTAATCCATTGAATCCACTCATAATTGTTAAATAAACAACGTAGCTTTACATTCGACATGGGAGATGGAGGAAGTAATAGATACTTGGAGAGACTGGAAAATTATTTTTCAGGATTATTACGACAAGAAATAGCCTGAGTTAAAGAGAAAATACAATATACAGGACCAATTTGAATTATAAAGATGGTGTAATTACATGAAATGTTTAGTTAATTTACTGGTTTTTATATTTATGTTTTTCCCTCCAGAATATGTAGCACACTAACTTGTACTTCCCTCCCCTCAAAAATATTTGAGGAAGATATTATATCAAGAATTGCATTCTTGTTATACTTAGAGTAAATCCACTGTGAGAATTATATGGAATTTATTTTGATGTATTTTAATATGAAAAAAAGATATCAATCCAAATAGACCTAACCATGGAAATTCATCCTCAGGATACCATTTGAATTGGGGGACTCCTATAAAAAGAAGCAGTGCATTCAGAAGGCAATTACTCAGACAGAAAAACATGGCACACATTCTGTATAGGCAGTTGATCGAAGGAGGTGCAATCTTCACATCAGCTAGAGTCTTTGCTTTGCCGCTAGTGGAAGGTTGGCTTCTGGACTACAACCACTACACTTAACTTTTAGAATTAAATGGGTCCCAATACACGAGTTACAGATCATTTATATTATATATTATTATTAATGAAAAATTATCATATTAGTCAGGAAGTCACTTGATAATATCATTTCCCTGTTTAAAGTTTGTCAGTCTATCCCTTCCTCCATCTCCTACACAATAAAGACCAAATTCTTTAGTATATATGGTCCTCCACAGTTCAGCCTCCATTTCCCGCTGCTCCAACATTCACTCTGATCCCAGTATCCTTTCAGTACTACTTGTTCCTTCCTCTGACCCTTTGCATTTATTTAGTTTCCTTGGTTTGAAATTGCTTGGTCTATCCAAGCCTCCTTCAAGTTCAATTTACCCATTACTTTTGATGTAAAAACCTTTCCTGCCTCCCCTTTGTCTAAGCATAGTCAATAACAATAATTATAATCTAATGGACTAAGCTCTTACCATGTGTCAGAAAATATTTTCCTTAGAAGGAAGAATAGGGTTGGGATCACAATAAGAGACTGGAGTCAAACTACTTGAGTTGTCATCATGGCTCCAGTATTTACTAGCTGTGTAACCTTTGGTACCTTAAGTAATCTCTCCATATTTCAGTTTCTTCTTCTACAAAATGATAATAATAGTATCTACCTCGTAAGATTGTTGTGATACATTCTAAGTGCTTAGTGACATAGTAGGGAGTGTGTGTGTCTGTGACTATGTGTGCGTGTGATTTCTCATACAAGTTCACAGATAAATTAAGGCTTATAATAAGTAACTTAACAAGCTGGTAAGTGGTAGAGATGGGAATTAAACAATCCCATCTCTAAATGGGATTGTTTTGGGTTTAGCTCCTTAAACCCAAAACTTATGCACTTATCCATTGCGTTACACTGCCTCCAGGAATTATTGAAATCCTTATAGGTACCATGTCTTTACTAGCTGTGGGGGCAGAGCCCCAGAAAGCAGTTTCCAGGCTCCCGGCCTCACATGGAAAGGTGCTGGCTCAGGTAGTAAATGGCCATCAACTGTGATTGCATGGCCATCAGCTGTGGGTAGTTGGCCGTCAGCTGTAACCAGTGAGCCATTGGCCACTAATATAATTGCCATGGCCACACTAGCAGAAAATGGGGGGCTAGCAAGAAGATGGTGGCTGAGCTAGCAAGAGCAGATTGCAGTTAGGATGGCGGGTTGCGGACAGTGTGGATCCAGCCTCCAGTGAGAATATAGTGCCACCAGCAAGAATATACTAGTATGACTCCCCTATCTATGGCTCCGTGGGTGTTCCTTTTGGGCCTGGCCATATCCTGCGTTCTTATGAGGGGAGCGGGAGCAGAGACCCCGCCTGGCACCCTGCAGGACACTAGCCCTTACCCCATGCCATCATAATATCCTACTTAAATACTGAGCCCCTTGAGAACAGGGTCCGTGTTTCATTATGGACATGTGGGCAGTAGTACTTAGATTTCCCTCCCACATCCAAGCACAATGTCTGCACAATATAGAAGTTCCATCATTGTGTTGAGCAAATGACTAAATGGTTATTATAGATACAGAGGCAATATCTAAAAAGATTCTCTTCGTTGTATACCAGAGCCTCAAAAATAGTATTGATTAGAAAGCTGAATATGTCAGAGAGATAGGATTGTCATTTGGGACAGGGTATCTTGCTCTTATATAACAATGTGGATAGCTACTTATCTATTCCAGTTAGATCCCCAAATTCAAAATAAATTTAATCAGTATCCTTATCTTACGGTCATTGTATATCATCAACTATTCTTAATATACAATTTGTTGAACAAAGATTCCAGTAACCAGTACTTTGTCCTGGACGCTGGGTTTCCCTAGCTGTGCCCTAATAAGGCTTGAGGAGTATATGTGACCCAGGGGACACCATCTCCTCCAACTGAGCCCACGCTAACCCTTCAAGACAATGCTCCAGATACACCATTTCCAAAACCCTGTCCTAATGGCCCCAAGCCTGCTTCGCAGATTTGTTTGGTCCTCTTGCCCACAAGCGTCAATGTGCCATTAGTATCTACACTCCTAGACCTTGGGGTTGCTCAAGAGGCATCTGTTTGGTGGATGGGGAAGGTACAGATGGAGCTTAGAAATGCATCTGGGCTGAAATGTCCACACCTGTTCATGGGAGGCCTCTCACATGGGGAGACAGACCTGAGAACGGGAAGAGAAAAGGCCAAGTCACAAGCCAGAAGCCAGCTGCAAACCCTGCCATCGCTTTCCGTCCCAGAGCTTGGAGTGGTCCGAGAAGTTGAAGTTCAAACCTGCATGTCCAAGTCATCGTGAAAGGTAAATTTGCTAAGATAGGAAAATAGAACATATTTGAATTTACATGCCATTAGCTTGATTTAAAATTTCTAGATAATTAGCCAAATATTGTGGGCTTACCTGTGTACTTTTGCCCCAGACATTTACCCTGCTAATGTCAAGGGCAGGCCGGCAAGCAATAATATGCCTACAGCTAAAGAAGAGAAAGTCATGTCTCTCTTCTTAAAAGAATTAAGGACTTTAGTAAGACAGAGAAAGACGTGAAGCAGTACTATGAAAATGGCTGGGCCTGTTTCTATCCTTCTTGATGGTAGATTTTACCCATGTAGATAGGCAGCCTTGCCCATTCATCTTTGTAATCACTGTGAAATGACTAACATGAGAAAAATAATGTTTTCAAACTATACTTTTTAGCATGACGGCTACCATAGTTATTAGAAAACAAATGTCTCCAATGCTATGCTTTTTCCTAATGAGATCCATATGTAGAAAGGAAAGAAGTTTAGCCACAGAGAAAAGAAATCTATTTTGCCAAGGCCCAGGTTCCCAAGGAGGAAGCCTGTTTTCATTTTGTAGCACAGGGACGTTTTCCCTTTACATCAGTAGAAATGCTTGTTAACCAGGTTGCAATTTCAGAGATTCCTGGTGGAGAACCACACCAGTGAGGAAAAGTCACTTGCCAGTGTAAACGCAAGCTACATTGTTTCAAAGCAGTGGCAGTCTCTCTTATCAGAAATGGACAAGCTAAAAATGAAAGTGGGAGGTCACCAAAGCCCACCTCTGTTCAGCAAACACAGGCCATATCAGTTCGGTTCATGTTATAAGGATGGACATTATGATTTATAATAAATTGGACGGGTACTTTGGCTCTTTAAAAAAAGGAAAAGGAACTGTGGGACCTTGTAGGAAAGGAAACTGCCCGTGAATCCAATCTACACAGAAATCAAGTTCACACGGCCATAATTCAAGGAAACGGGGCGGTATGTAATGACGTGGACATTCATTTTGCTTTTTAAAATTTGAACTTTCTTCTGGACTAGTATAATATTTTTAAAACAGCTGTTTTTTTTTTCCCCTCACATCTCCCCCAACAAGCACTTTTGCTAAACATGGGAATCTATGAAACCCAGACTCACATTGTGACTCATTACTATTGTTTCCTTTAACTTTTCTCACCATCTCCTCCTGCATCATTTCCCTTTTCTCACAAATAAAAAACAGTAATGAGAAAAATCAATGTTTTTAAACATACACTGAACACCTAGTGGAAATATACAAACATAAATTCACTAATGTTTCTTTGCCTTTCCCCTGGCACATATTTTGAAATCCATACACAACTCATGTTCAAGTACAGAATTATATGACATAATTAAGTAACCATCAATAGTAAATTTCTGCTTCATTTTCCCATTTTGTAGGGCTAGGGCAAGAGAGCTATAGATTTTTTTTTTTTAATTTCTGCTTCTACTGAATGTAGATCCTTGAGTCTCCGTGCATATTTCCTATGAAGATAGTGTCTTAATATATTTTGAATAACAATGGCAATGATAGTCATGATACAGTTAAAAATATGTCCAGAACTTGAAGAGATGGGAAGACTCTTCCAACTTGTTCATTTGACTCCACAAATTATGACAGCTATGACTTTAAGAATGATCAATAAACAAACGATCATGCTTAAGTTAACTTTGTAAATACAGATACCAATACTTTAATGGCACCTTTTAAGAGAAATTCAAGGACAAAGATATGGCACTTTAAGTCATATGATAGAAAAAAGGGGGGGAAATGTCATATTCTAGTTACCAGATCAAAATCTCTTTAACAAACAGATAACAGCCTGATGGGATATAGATATATCAAAGTTATATTGGAGAGGGAGGATTGTACTCATTTTTAAGACAAAGTCAGACTGCAGTAATAAAGACTAGTATAGAATCTTACTCCCAGAATGGACTTCAGAAATCACTCATCTGATCTTCTCATGTGACAACTGAGGAAACCGAGGCCCAAAGGTTTCAACAACTTTACGAGTATTGCACCCAAAGGTCACGGCTCAGATGATACCTCAGACTGGATAGTAAATGCAAAGCCCATGCCTCTGTGCCCCACTGTCTTTAATGTTAACATCTCCATTAAGTATCCATTTTTTTAATGATAAAACTTTAAAATGAATAACGTTATTAATGATGCTGAATAGAAACACTTTTTCTTAAGGCAGAGAATGTATAAACATAAACTAGCATTACATCTTATACATTTTTCACTACTGGGTTCCCAGTATAGAGGCAGCATCCTGGAGAAGAAATAAATGCATGGACTTTGGAGCAAGAAAGATCTCACTAAGGTCAATTTACCAGTCGTTTACACATGACAAAATTATGTAAACTTTCTGAGATTCCATCTTATCCTATCTATAATTATGTCAAAAATCACATGACTTGCAGATCTTTTTCAAACTTAAATTCATGGACATACCAAGCACTCTGCCTGCCACCTAAGAGATAGTCATATATAAGACCTAACGAGGGGGATATAATACCTGATGTTTAAATAGGGATTTAATATAACGTTTAAAAATAAATGAACAATTAGAGAAAAATTCAAAACTGTGTGTTACACAAGGGTTTATATTTTAGTAGGGTGGTAGAAAAAAACGCTGCAAATAGGCATTGAAGAATTTATAGAGCAACAGCAACAACAGGAAGAATCCATGAGGTGAGAATGAAGCAAGAGCCTCGTGGAGAAGATGTCTCTACCTGGGTTTGAAAAGAAATGGAGTAAGTCGGTTGATGGAGTTGACAGGCAAAGATGTTCTAAGCATGAATGAAAGACTAGAGCTGAGAAGGAACAGTCATGTACAAAAGATATACAAGCATCTTAGGCCTTGGAAAAACAGAGGAGACATTCTGGAGAGCAGTAACATCTGGAATTGCATAAAGACACGGAAGCCAAGTCAAGGGCCAGAGTGCTAACCTCAGTGGTTCCTCCTCGAGACATACAACAATGTGTACTAGATTCCCACGCTGTGGACTAGTGAGGTAAAACTAGCGATTTAGGAACAAACCATCTGGCAATCATGGTGTAAGGGATTATGTTATGAAAAAAATCTTGAAGGGAGTAGAGACCACGGATAAAGGCAATTCCAATATCCCCAGATGAGGTGAGGTGGGCCTGAAATAGGATGGTGGTGAGGAATCCAGCTTCCAGCTCAAATCCTGAGTGTGCCCTCAGGTCCAAACACAGGCGATGACAAAGGCTTTACCTCGTGGCCTCACAAGGAAAAACCAACCTCCCCACCCCAGTATCAGGGCCCAGCAGGGCACTGAAGCCTTGGAAGGGACTCAGCCCATGGCCGGCCTTGCTTTCTGGGCATCTGCATGGCTAGCCCAGGCGCCTGCACTGAGACATCTCTTTGTCCACAGCCTTCCATTGAAGCCCTCCTCTGGCAGCATCTTGGGGGGAGAAACGCTGGAGACATTTTTTTCCCACCCTGACTCAGTATTCAGTACCTTCCCACCCCAAGACCTTCCTTCTCCAGGTGCCCCTCCCATTCCGGGTCCATAAACAGGCAGGAGCCTTTTGTTCCCATCTGTGAGGACACATCTGATCTGCCCAGTGCTCTTCTGTGCGGAAAGGGGGACACTGAGGAACCTGGAGCTTTCTTCCCTACTACGTCAGTCAGACAGTGGCTCTAGGCTTGCCTGTCACTCTCATTTGGCTTCTTGTCTTAACCGACTGCTCCAACACCTGGCAACTCAGCCCTTGAGAGTGACAGAGGGAATGAAACAAATGTGGAACCTGGAAGAGACCCTACTTTTGATAGCCATTCTTGTTTTGAGCAAATTTCCTACATTTGTGGTCACCAAAAATATAAACTATATTTGCAAAATATTTGGAGGAAGCGTATTAATATAAAAATTAATTTTTAAAATTTTATGTTTTTAAATAATAATCTCTGCTGTATTTCAAATAACATATAAATTTCAAATTTATATACAATATACTAAAAACCTGTATTTCATGGTGTGGACTAATTTGAACAAAAGTTTCATGTCACTAGCATTTGTAATGTACATGAATAAGTCAAGACATCTCTAAATTATTGCATTTCAAAAATGTGGCTGAAAAATACTAAACTATGGGGCCCAAAGTCTCGACTAGGACAATGAGTGATACCTGATTGATACCTGACAGCTCTTTAAAAGGAGGAGTGTGGGAAAATGGAAATGAGAAGTTTATGTACCTGCATTGTACCCATCTCTGGCATTGAATATTCAAGTTCACACAAAGAGCAGTGCATTGATTCTATGATAACTGTTGTGACTTTTTAATGGGAATATTGCTGTATAGTAATTGTCAAAGGAACTCATCAATCAGTATTTCTCAAATGGGGCAGCTCATTAGTACAGCCTCTTCCCAGGAGCACGTATCTCCCTTTGTTGTCATCTGCTCACTTTCACACGTGGCCTAAGGGTTAGAAAATTGAGTACCTGGTCATTTAGGGAACTGAGTGCTCGGTCACTTCTAAAGTGGACAAAATATGAGTGAAGGAAGGGCAAGAGTGTTGTCTTGTCTTTGGTCTCTTCTTTTACCTTGTAAATTCCGATGTGTGCATTAATAATACAACACTTAGGGTATCACAGAGTCTTTTAGGGAAAGATGTAGCATAGGAAAGTTGTTTAAAATCTACTCTAGATACTACTGTTAGGTCACAAAACTCTTTGTATACACGATTTCCAAATTTTAATAATAGCATATGTTCCTACTCAAACTATTAAACTATTATTTTTCATAAAGCTATTACATAGTTGTTTGGTGTCAAACTTTGTTTTTCTTTCCCTAATTTTATTAGCTGGGTATCTTTTTCATCACTGATCATTTCCTGATGAATAGCTACTGTTTAATATAGACACTTTAAAACTGGGTTTTTGTATTTAAAACCTTCATAAATTATAACAGAAGCTAAAAGATCCTCAATATGCAACATGAAGAGAAATTAGCCTATTTTCATTTTACTGGTTGCCAATGGCCTGTAGACGACAAGGACTTAAGAAGAGGCAGAAGCAGGCTGAGCTACCCTGGGAGGTCCCCAGCTTGTGCTCTCCATCAGGAAAAGCCATCAGGTAGAAACAGAAACACCTGTATTGAAATACAGCATTCAGTCCAACTGTTTCAACAAATTAATTTGAAGCACAAGAGTCAGGAACAGGCTTGCAGAGAGATTATCAATTTTCCCGTAATAAATTCAGGATTTGCTGAGAAAGAAACACGGACAATATTGCTCCCTTTAATGAACACACTCTTTAGGATAAACTACTAATCCCCATTAAAAGGAGAAAGTAGATTTAACACACAAAGAGAGTTTTAGAAACATCTAAGGATACATGGACTTTTGCACGCAGTATATTTTCTTTTAAAGAGGCACTTCCTCACTTTTAGAAACAAAAGAAAATTTGCCTTGTATAAATTAAGCTGGTTTTATGAAATCTGCCCTTTGCCAACAAGCCCTGTGCCGGCACCAGTGGCTGGATAGAAAGACTATCTGCTATTGTAGTAGGAATGAGTAAAAAGCATATTGCTTCACATACATCCGCACAAATATACACCACAAGCGGCATGACATATTTCTGCTCTAAACTATAGAGTAAGTCCTAACCTTACATTGACATCAAGGAGGGACGTGTTCTCTCTCATGAAGGTACAAATTATTTTACCACAAATGCAAATTGAAATTCCCTGCATGTCTTCCCTGTTTCCCCATTTATTTCCCAGTTATACATTTTGGAAACTGAGATGGAGATTTAAAAAAAAAAAATTAAATGAGAAACTAAAATTTCATCATTGCTTGAATACAAAATGCCCCGAGTCCCTGGTAGGCTAATGGGGAGGATTATTATTGTTACAGTTCAACAAACATGTCACTTTGACATAATAACTAAAGGTAATTTCTCCTCAGCTGGTCCTTGGCAGGTGAGAATAAACACAGACTAAAGAGAATGACTGACATCTGCTGGATTATAAGAGAAATGAAAAGTAAAAACCAAGTGCATAAATGCTGACAGCCATTCTAGAACCCGTCAATGTCTATAATCGGTAATGTAACAATGTTGGTATAAATCCTCGGGAATAAAAGGTAATCGGGTGTAACGGGAGGGGGTACATGTGTAAATGTGAGCTGTTAGTTACAGTCCATCCAATCAAGGTGGGTTCAGCCACAGAGCAGTTATATAATCTCTATAAATACTGTGCTGCTGTGGACTGTGCTTCCTGCATCTTATTGATTTCAGTAACCTGTGCGTCTCCATCAGTGTAACTCTGGCTAGGTCTGTGCCATCACTCAAACGAGCTTTGCAAATTTCGGACCAAGAAATCCATCAGAATCGATCATTAGAAGGGTCAAAACACACCTTAGCCCCCAAATGGACAGATCCATGACATCAGACATGGCTTATTCATCCTTAAATTGGGCTTTTTTAACTTTATTTTTTAAACCATTTCTTAATGAGGTAAGGGGATAACTATTTATTGAGAGCCTACCATGTTATTTCATTTAGGTTTCATGACCTTATGTCCACGAGGTAGGTATTTTCAACTCCGTTTTATAGATAAGCTGAATGTCAGAGAGATGCAGTGGCTTGTCCAGGTACCCAGGTTGTAAGTGAAGGAGCTGAACTTCACAGTTCACTCTACCTAGTCTGTGCTTTTTCACTATACAAGTTGAGACTAGGAACATGTGTCTTCTGGTGCCGGTACCATTTCTTGCCGCTTTTTAACTACAATTGTGATTAAAGATAATAGGAATTGCCCTGTGGTCCAGTCCTCAGTTTCTTTGTTTGTAAAATCATGAAGACAGATTAGGTCATTTTAGGATCTCTTCCAGCTGTGAATTCACAGAAAAGAGAAACGGACTGAGTCGTTGGGTTTGTTGTTACTTGGCAATAACACAGTCACAGAATCAGTACATATTGTACGGTGGGGACAGAGCCAGGAGTGCAGTTTCTAGGCTCTCGGCCTCACCTGGAAAGATGCTGGCTCGGGTAGCAAATGGCCATCAACTGTGATTGGATGGCCATCAGCTGTAACCAGTTAGCCATTAGCCACTGATATAACTGCCGTGGCTAAGCTAGCAAGCGCGGATTGCAGAGAGGCGTGGATTGCAGTTAGCACGGCGGATTGCAGTTGGCAAGTGAGGTTGGTTGGCAGAAAAGCAGACAGCGGGTTGAGGATCATGTGGCTCCTGCTTCTGTGTCTCCAACCCAGCCACCAGCGAGAATAGAGTGGTATGACTCCCCTATCTATGGCTCCATGGCAGCGGGAGCTGAGACCTTGCATGACACCCTGCATGACAGTACTCTTCATCCAGTAATTGAAATTGTTCTTTTTTTAGAAATTTTGTTTTTATTAATAATGTCTCATAGAAATTGAAGTGAAACTCTGTACTGAAAGGTGGTCTATTTTTACACACAAACATAGTCACTTAAAATGTTTTCTCGCCTGATAAAAAATTTGAAAATTTGTAGCCCCTATTCTTTCAGTGGTCTGAAAATGAAATCTTTATTTCACCTGAAAAGGAAAATAGCTATGATCAAAACTTACAACCATGTTAAAATGACAAAAACAAACAAACGAAAAACCTGTTTTATGAAGAAAAAAATCATTTCTATGAATTACGAAAAAAAGTATCAGGTAACACCAGCTCCTGAAGAAGTTAACAGTGTTTTCAAATTTGCAGAGGTTACAAATTTAGATTATTTTACTTCCAAAATGAGTAAAAGTGGTCTGAATATTGTTTTCAATATTAAATTAGAAGGGGAAAAGTAACACAATATATGTTTTCTACAGTTAGTCAATTCCTGCATTAAAATATACAGCACGTTGACTCTTGAACTCAATAGTGCCATCTAGTGGAAAACCGGAAATGCTGGTTTTCTTTCGCGATTTCTGCCAGTGCCTCCAATAACCACCCCCTTGGTCAAAAGACTGGTGAGAACCTCGCTCAGTAAGTGTTTCTTTGCAACAAAAACGCTATTTGTTTGAGAATAACTTAAACTCACTTGTGGAACTTACTGAACAACTCGATTGAATATTATTTAAAAAATTATAAATGGGCTTATTCTTAACAACCAATCTCTCATCATAGAAGATGTTGATAAATGTTATTGTAAGGGGTTAAATTTTATGTGTGTATATATATTAAAATATATGTATATAAATCACTCACTTATTAACAACCATTCTTAATTTATAATTTATTTTCTGTTTCTGCTGCTGTGTTTATCCACAGCAGTCTTGCATAAACTCTTGTACTCGGCTTAATCTTCTGGGGCTGGTACTAAACTGAACCCCAATGACACCACCCCCCTTTCTCCTTCTTGCTATTGATATTGCTGTCGCTTCCTGAAATACCCAGGCTACCTGGCTCATGCTGCACTCACTTCCACATCGTTCCATTCTTGCTGCTGTATTAAAAAGATGTCCCTTCTTATGCAGGGCAGTTCTGAAATTCTCTTCTAAACTAATCCTGAGTAGTGGTTAAGACCAACTTAGTGAAGGTAAATAACTGGCTTGTTGATAAACGCCACCAGAAAGAACAAACAGGAACAGACAAGAAAGGAACAAACAAGTCTCCTCCAGGAGCAAACAGACTTGTTCTTTATCCCCGACAGCAACCACAATCCAGAGAAAAGAGAATACAGGTCCATGGGGGTTTCGGAACCAAAAAATAGCTGATGAGTTTGTATTGTCCTCTGCATATAGGTTACAAATAATTTTCCCACTTCAAGATGGTCTGAAAGACCGGCATAACATGACTCACCATGTTCTTTCTTTTTTTCTTTTCTTTTTTTTTTTTTTTTAAATTTATTTTCCAGCTCAGGGATCCTAGAAGCATATGCTGGTGTTGCCTAGGCAGCATGTGCTGGCAGCAGCCTCGCTCAGGGACTCTGATTTCAAAACCCACCCTCTTAGACCCTCTTGGATCATGAGTACAAAAATAAATGTATTATTATGCCACTGATATGTTGGGATTCTTTGTATTTGCAGCATAACCCAGGCAATTGTTATGGATACAAAGGGTTAGTTAAATGTAGAATAAATAAATACACAGTACTGAGTAAATACAAATACATTTTAATATGCTGAAAGCAAGTATGGAAGGTATTACCCAGTCTCTCTCATTGTGGAATTCCCACTTTTTTTGAAGATACTGTACATATTGTGTGTTACATGTGACTTGTGAATTGAACAAAGGCTCCAGAGTCAATGGACACTTAACCTCTTTGACCTTGGATTCTTCGCTTACTTCATCAAGTATCTGTAACCATATGAACCTCCTCTAAGCTTGTGTGTCCAATGACCGGATCTCAAAGGGCCCAGGCTGCTGTTTCAACTTTCAGTTCAACTGAACCATTTTTTGTTTCTCTTGGGGGATAGCACTCCTCCCCTGGAAAGTAAAACCTTTAGAGTAGCTTAGCCTGAGTCATAAGAACACAAATGAGAGGGATAAAAATTGGTAATGGATCATTAGGTGTAAATGCAGAAGATGGCAATGAGAAAACAGCATTACTTGTTGGGTCTAAGTATACACTACATCCTATTGGAAAGTGCCACCAACTTGCAAGGTGTTACATTTCAGGTGGCGCTATAAATTAGCCATTCCACCATTCTAAAGGCCAGCTTAATCTGGATAATGGGGTAAGAGCAATGATTCCATAAAAATAGGCCGTACTTCTTTTGCCCCAAAATAATTTCCTTGTTCATAAACAGTGTTATAAAGGATACTAATACCATGAATGAGACATTCAGAAAGCTCACAGATAGCACCGAAACACAAATCTATATTGACAATAAAGATCCATTCCAGTGATGGAAATCCCTGCTTTCTTCATATTAGAAGTGATCCAACATAACCACTGGACCCCTAGGTGAAAGGATGGCCTTCTGTCCCATTCTAAATAAGATGCCATATTGGGAACCATCATTGCTGCTGGCAGACTGAGTCCCCAGCAGTGGTAGTAGCCACCTCTAATTTTACAAGCAAGGGGATCTTTGTGGTTGAGCCCGTGAAAAACTGTCATCCCTGCTAACATGGCCACTTAGTCCTGAGCAAGGGGATCTTTGTGGTTGAGCCCGTGAAAAACTGTCATCCCTGCTAACATGGCCACTTAGTCCTGAGCCCAAGAACTGGAGAAGGTAAAGACAGCATTGAACACCTGCCGGGCAAGTCATCTTTCCACGTGGTTATTAAGAGCTTCCTCTTCAGTGACAGCCCTCTAGTGAGTATTTACTTGACTCACTAATGTCCTCACATTCTGGACCCATCCTTGGATATCCTTTCATATACTGTTTCCCGAACTTACTAGTCACCAATTCTCCAATTTTACTTCCTCCAAGTGCTGATCATCTACACAAACTAGAAGCAAGTCCTTAAGAATTAGTATATGGGGTGGCCGGTTAGCTCAGTTGGTTAGAGCCTGGTGCTAATAATACCAAGGTTGCCGGTTCAATCCCCAATGGGCCACTGTGAGCTGTGCCCTCCTTAAAAAAAAAAAATAAATAAGAATTAGTGTAGATCCACACCTCTTACAATCTCTCTTTCCAGGTAAAGTAGATCATGAGACATACAACTTAAATATCAGGTCACACTGACACTTCCTTCTTGACTATCTCAAAGGCCATCTCTGAGTACTATAAAACTAGAGCACGTCACTCCTTCTAATGGAGAATGTCATGCAGAGCCATCTGTAAATCAGACTCGAATTGTTTTCTTCCTCAGGTAACTCCATAGAAGGCCACAGATGTGGGCTGAAAAGGGAATGGATGGCAATGAGCTTACTAGCTCATTTAGGGCTTGTCTGATCCCATATAATCCCTTCAATTTAATAGTGGAGAACTGTAATGATTTGAGGCTTACAGGAGCAGACAAAACTTATTTTATAATATGCCTCTCAAGTTTCATGGTTACCTGGCATTTCAAGAGCCGATGGTGAGCCAAGAATCATTCTCAACATACGAGTATATTTTCTGAACAGAGCGTGGCTCGGCTCTAAACCCTGAGGGTATTCCCTCGGATTCACCTGTCAGAACCCAACACAGGCTCCACACAGCAGCCCAACAAGCACAGAGTCTTGAAGCACCGCGGATCTCCCAGGACACGGGTAGAATGGCTTGCATAGCAAACTGGACAAACCGAAGGATCTTCTTTTATTCTGGGCCACATTCAAAGCTATCCACCTTTGAATTATTGTGTTATTCAGTCTTCAGATTGGAGCAGGGCACCAAAATATGTTATATAGTGCCATCTAAACCCAAGAGGACTGAGGGGAAAAGTCGCTTTCACAGTGGTAGCGGGCACAAGGGGATGCCACATGCCTTTCACTTTAAAAGTGATACTATCATGACCCAGAGTTCTGAACCCCTAGACATGTCACAGGAGTGGCAGTTCCCGGAAATTTGTGGGAAAGAGCTCCGACCCTCTGATACACGTGTACGTTAATAGGCTACCCAGCTCACAGAATTCTATCAACACGATGTCACCAAAGTCCTAAATCAGAACTAGATCTTATGGGGTGGTGATATAATTAGGCTTCCTGCTGCCTAAATTATAGCAGAAAACACAACATTGATGCCCTGAGGCAAGATAGCCAAAATACTTCAGTGTAAAAGCAAACTTCTGGCATTCTCTGCTTATTGGGGAAAAAAGAGAGAGAAATGCATTTACCAGATTGATAGCTCCATATAAGTCATTCAAGGCTGTGTTTTTGTTCCAGCAAAGAAACACATACTCATCTATGTTTGGCATTATATTGGACTAGATACTTTAAGAAGCCCTCCTGATGCAATACAACTAGATCCTAGAAAAAAGATAAACAAATATTAAGTTTAATGCATTTCTAGCTCTTAAGAAAATATAAGAAAGTTCTAAGGGAAGGGAGGATGCAAGACCAGTGAATTAAAACCTAAATGTGAGCAATAAGCAAAACCAAAATACAGGATTTTCCAGAAGGCTGAGGACCATAGAAAGCTATAATCAAGATTCTGAGTCTTGGACTCACAGAAAGGGGTAGGGGAATAGGAGAGAACCTAAAACTCCCATGTTATGCCACAGCCTTTGAAAATACCTAATAAGGTCACTGGTCAGAAGAATAAACTTGGCCCATGCAGAAGCAAATGCAAGTCCCCGTTAGAGGAAAGTGTCACTGATTTAGGGACTCAGTATTTCTAGAGTAAGTCCTACCAGATGTGGGCTCACAATTCAAGAGGAAAAAAAAAAGAAGAAAGAAAAACCTACCAAGACACAAGAAATAAACTACCATGAGTGAGAGTCAGCAGCAAAAAAAAACAAAACAGTCTTTAGATACTAGAATTTTCAGAGTCAAAATTTTATTTTAAATGGTCTTGTAGACCCGGACTGAAGCAAGAGGGCAGGCTCTCGGTGAGCAGCTGTCAAGGGATGAAAATAGATGACTATAACTACAAAGCAGAGCTTGCTTTGACATCTGATGTCAGGACGATAGTATGCTACCGTCCTTCTGTGGACATTCCATATGAACACACAAAACTCCAGGTAAAAAACATCCTTCTTTCTGCTTCTGCCAGCCTATCCCTCGGCTGGATCCTGCGCATACTCGTAATCATGAAGAAACACAGAATCAAGTGCTGAAAACCAGATTGGAAGAAAAAGATGAACAGTTTCATCAAGGACACATGATAGAACAACTTAGCAATATGTTCTTGACTACCAAGTGCCAATGGGTATCTTTGTGGACGGTATCACAGATGGCGTAAGAAACTGAATCCTCCAAAAGATTGATGATATTGAGGTTTTCAGTAATCAAAGAGAAATGTTATCCTGTGTCTCACTTACCATTTGAGAAAAATGTAGTCATGTATATTCATTAATATGTTATATACTAAAATAATAATAAAATAATAAAATGTCTTTTCACCTAAAAATTTGTTTTAAATGACAATGTATGAAATATTTAAAAATAAAAGAATTAAATAAATGAACAAGAAGCATGAGGTTTAAAAAGCGGTCATAGAAATCATACAAGAACAAAATAGAACTTTAAAAAATAAAAAAAACTAATAACTCCATAGGTAGGTTAAAGGGCAGATTAGACACAGCTTAAAAGAAAATTGGTGGCCTGGAATATAGATCTGAAGAAAATATTCAGAATAAAGCAAGAGAGAACAGAGAACAAATATGAAGGAAAAATTTAAAAAGCCCTGAAAGACAGATTGAGGTGTACCATATCTAATCAGAACTCTACAAAGAGAAAGAAGAAAGGCAACATTTCAAGAGATAATTAGAGTTTTCCAGAGTCCATAAAAAAAATAAATTCACAGACACAGAAAATATAACTTACTTCAAATAGGGAAGAATATAATTTATAAGCAGCCCCAGAGAAAATGCAGAATAAGATAAAATGATTCAACTGTCAGATATAGTCTCAGAAGCTAAAAGATCAGGCAGAAGATAGAGGAATAATATGTCTTAGTTCACTCGGGCTGTGACAACAGAAGACCACAGACTGGGTAACTTAGAACAAAAATTTATTTCTCACAGTTGTGGAGTCCACAAGTCTGAGATGAGTGTGCCAGCTAGTCAGGTGAGGCCCTCTTCCAGGTAGCAGACTTCTCCTGTGTCCTCACATAGCAGAAGGGGCAAGGGAGCTCTCACTAGGCCTCTTATAAGGACAGTAATATCAGGACTTAGGCCTGATGACCTATTTGCCTCCCAATGGCCCCACCTCCTAATGCCATCCCATTGGGCGTTAGGATTTCAATATATGAATTTGCAGTCAGGAGCAGAAACATTTAGCTTATAGCAAATATTTTCAAAGTGTTGAGAGGAAATAACAGTCAATCTAGAATCAATCACCCAGCAAAACTTTTCAACATGAACACAACTATATATTTTTGGATGAACAAAAACAAAGAACTCACTACCGTCATCAAAGGAACATCTAACAGATGGACGTCAGAAAGATGGGAAAAGCAAGAAGTAATGGTGAGCTAAGAAAATGGTAAATGTATAAGTAAATCTAAACAAAGATATTTGTAGTGATGATGATGACCCACCTGTCAAATTTGTGTTATTAATTTTTTTTTAACTCAAATAATGGACAACAGTAGCCTGTAGGTCACCAATCAGGTGAATATGGTGAACGTATTCTAAGGTCCATGTATTGCCTGGAAGTCTTCTAGATGCTGGGAACACTGCAGGAGACAAAGACAAAAATCCCAGCTCTCCTAGAGCTTACATTCTTAACACTTTACAGTCTTAAGAATTAATTTGAGAATGATTAACTTAAAAAAAATTGTTATATATGCATGTTAATATTTCAAGGTTTACATAATTTTTAAATCAATGAATTAAAAATAACAAAAATAAAAAGAATCAATCAATTCAAAATAAAGCAAGAAGAAAAATAAGTGCCGAAATAGAAGATTGTATGTAACACACAAAGAGAGAATAAGTTTAAATAAATTGATATTCACGATCCAGCTTTGAAGCAGTACCAGGACTGAGGGTGTGTGGAGAAGGGTGCTGGTACTGGGGTGCAAGGGGCCTGGGAGCCAGTGGTCAGGGGTCTTGTGCAAAAGATGCCATTAGGTGTCATGAGAGACTCAGGAAGGGAATGCAGTGGGGTGAGGGTCATGCTGACAGCCTACCAGTGACAGCCTACCAAGCTTAGCTTGGCAGCTGTAGAATTGGGGAAACCACACATGGAGCCAAGGGAGAACCAGGTTCTTGGGCCCATAGTTTGCCAGGCTGGAAGCAGGTGGTTGGGGGAAAGGCTTGGGCAAAGGACAAGGCTGCTGGCATATCAGGGAGGCTCTCTGAGTGGTGGGCTAGGGGCTCTGGGGAGCTGAGTTTCAGGGGCTTTGACCAGGGAGAGGGCCTAGCGAAGGAGTGAGAGCATCTGGCCAGTCCAGGACTGGGTAACAGGACTTGAGGAGCTGGCAAGGGGCTGAGGGCAGGGTCAGGGCACAGGTCAAGCAGGAAGGCAGAGAGGATGAAGGGGAGGCAGTACCCAGCAAGTGCTCCAAGGACAGGTGTGGGGACAGAGTCCCAGAGAGCAGTTTCCAGGCTCTCGGCCTCATGAGGAAAAGTCCTGGCTCGGGTAGTAGATGGCCATCAGTTGTAACTAGTTGGCCATCAGCTGTAACCAGTTAGCCATTAGCCACTGATATAACTGCCATGACTGAGCTAGCAAGAGTGGATTGCAGTTAGCATGGCGGATTGCAGTTAGCAAGTGGGGTTGGTTGGCAGAGAAGCGGACGGCAAGCTGTGTATTGTGTGGCTCCTGCTTTCTGTGTCCCCAACCCAGCCGCCAGCGAGACTGTAGTGGTATGACTCTCCTATCCATGGCTCCATGGGTGTTCCTTTTTGGCCTCATCATGTCTTACGTTCTTATGCGGGGAGCAGGACCAGAGACCCCTCATTACACCCTGCGTGACAACAGGGCAGGATGCAGCCCTAGGAGACCCCAGGTCAGGCTGTGTCTGGTCAGTCTCAAAAGGTCAGCTCTGTGAGGCTAGGGGTCAGGCTGATGGCCAGGAAGGAGGGACTTGGGTGGCACTGGCAGGAAGGGTGCTGCATGCATGGGGGTGCCAGTGATGCCCAGACCCCTGTAGTGCCCGTGGGATGGGAAGGCCGGCTGGCCTCTCAGGCTTGCAACATGAACTGTCTCTAAACAAAAGGCCTTGAAATTGATTTACTAGGTAATGGCCACCATTTTTTTTTTTTAACGACATGGTAAATGGGCATATCCTTTTAGTTTTGTGAAACTTTAATTGTGAATTATTTTGTGAAACTTTAATTGCAGTTTTATGCGTACAGTATGAGCAGGTCATAAAAGTACAACAGATACTGGTACAGATCCAGTAGCTTTCACAGGTTAGCCTAGAGACCTTTCACCTCTCACCAAATGGATCTTCCTTGTGGGAAGGGAAGTGACCCACTCAGACTGAGATTTGGAAGGATCATTTCCTGTGGCCTCATTTAGTAATCACAATGTAGAGAGCTCACCTGTTTTATAAGCCCTTCCCTGAAATCACCCAGTTTAACACTTAATGCAGCTCAAAGCGTACATTGCAGAACGACAGGTAAGATCCTTTGTTGGGTGAGATCACCAGCCTTCCCAGCAATGGTGTGGACAGCTCTGTCTTCCCTTGGAGTCTGAGCAACTTGCCCATTCCCAGGTCACACAAAGGTCAATAGCATTCCACTATAACCAGCTGGGCTAAGCCCAACACAGCACACAAGTGATTCAGGCAAACAAGTTTCTGAGCGTTTCCACTCAGGGCAGGATTCTCAACCACCTAGGAGCTTCACTTCCTAGCCTGCTGCATCGCTGGCGGGAGTAGTGTGATATGTGATGTTATCCCCTGCCTCTAACCCACTTTAATATGCTTATTCTTTAATAAATAATCATGCAATTACAATATTTTATTTCTTGACTCTCTAACAGGATAAATCTTAAAGGTTGGCTAAGCACCCCGCAAACACACACACTTTACTACAAAAACAAAGCAAAAAAATAAACTTCCCAAGAACACTTAGTGTTTTGACTAATGTCTGTATGACCACCCCACCTCATCATACCCTACCTGTCGTGTGGGGGACCCTGCTCGCTGCGCCATTTGTCGTGCAAGGCAGCCTGCGGGGTCTTTGCTCCTGCTCTCCACATAATAACGCAGGATATGGCTAGGCCAAAAAGGAACATCCACTGAGCCATAGATAGGGGAGTCATACCACTATAGTCTCACTGGAGGCTGGATCCACACGACCTGCAACCTGCCGTTGGCTTCTCTGCCTGACAACCAACCAACTGACCAACCAACGCAGCCGTGGCAGTTGTCAGTGGCTAATTGGCTAGCTGGTTACAGCTGACGGTCAGTTAGCCACAGATGATGGCCATCTACTACCCGAGTCAGCACCTTTCCACGTGACGCCGAGAGCCTGGAAACTGCTCTCTGGGACTCTGTTCCCATACCACCTCATCAGGGTATAAGTACCGTGTCTGATCCATTAAAGATGCTGAATAACACACACAAATGAGTAAACTAAAGCTGGTGAAATCTGAATAAAGTTTATGGATTGTACCAATGTCAATTTCCAGATTTTGATAGTAAACTATAGATCTATGCGATTATACCATGGGGGGAAAATGGGGAAGTTTACAGAGGACATCTGTGCGATGTCTGCAACTTCCAGTGAACTATATGATTTTTTAAAGGATCAATAAAGGCCTTTAAACAATATATTTAGTCTCCTTCCCACCCACCATGCTTTTCAAAGCTAAAATTATTGTTAATTCACTTACTAGAAATGTATTTCTAATTAGTAGGAATGGGCAAAGGAAAACTTGTAGAACCTGTTAAGTCTTACAGAAATATTTCATTATCAGAAAGGTTTTCAAGGAGTCTTAAGTAGACAAATGACCAATGGAGATAAATAATAATGATTTAAAAATATATATATATAAACTCGGCAGAAAAGATACCTAGTTAATACTTATTTAATTGGATTTCTTGATTGTGGTGATATAATCAAGTGTAAAGAGACAGTGATCCATGAACTATCAATCTCTAATAAGTCCTGTGAGATAGAACTGCTTCCATTTCCTCTTCTCTGTGGAGGGCTTCGTCTCCCCACTAGGTCTCTGACACGTTACCTTGAGCACTACAACTTCCTCGATACTGACCCACCAGTGGCGTTGCACTAAAGGATTCTGCATTTCTCTTAGCTCTCCTAATACAGACAATATTTTTCTGAGCCCTGTGGTCCCAGAGAGAAGCGATGGGTAAGAAATCGCATACCTCTGATGCTGTGACGGAGCTAACTTTAAGGGACCACCTCCCACACATTCCCAGAACTCAGGGCTTGCCCCTTCCTCATGAGTCCCTGCTCATCTGCCTCTAAACAACCCCATTCTTCTGCAGAAATGAACATTCTCCCTATTGCAATAGACAGAATAAAATCATCTCCTTGTCTGGTGCATTTTGTCTTCACACCAACTTCCAGCCAAAATTTTATTTTATTCCTGGCCCTTCTTATTCCAGATAGTTAAAACGAGGGTAAATTTTTCCATACTTTTCAGATTCATTACTAATTTAATCTACATGATTGAGGTCAGACTGATTTCTTCTCATTTGTACTAGAAAAAACACTGGAGCGATACTAAGTTTTTGCATGAACGGAAATAACTGCATAACTTATTCTACAATTATTTGCAAAAGAAAAAAAAAAAAAACTATGTCTTTGCTAAGAGACTTTAAAGTCTGTGAACTGTTCAGCTGTTTCCTCACCTCACCCAGATGCCCTACATTTCACAGAAATAAATAAAAACCTGCTATGTGCCAGAAATGTTAGAAGGCCCTTTTCTCACACATTTACTTCTCACAGCAATCCTGGAAGAAAGTTACGGTCATTCCCACGTTTCTGAGGAACCGCACAGCCTGTGTGGAGCAGAGCTCTGGTGCAGAAGTGGGTATGAATATTGGTGTCACCACTAAGTACCCTAGTGACCTTGGGCAAGTTGCTCACCTCTTTTTATCTGTTTTCTCCTTCAAACGGGAATCATAACACAGTATCTCCCACATAGGGTGGATGTGAGCTCATTTACCCAGTCACGTATATGCAAAGCACATGATGCCAGGCACACACAACTCAATCAGTATCAGACATTGTATTTGTGCAAGTTACTCTGTTAGGAAACTCAAGTTCATTCACACAGCTAGAAAATAACAGAACCACAATCCCAACCCAGAGATTTCTGACTTCAAAGCTGATCCTTACTCATACATAGCACCTCATAAAAAGAGTCCTAATAAAAGAAAAACGAATAAATTTGATTATATTTAGAACTTTGATTCATGAAAGGGCACCTAAGCCAGGGTGTAATGTATGCAGTTAAAAGATTTGAATTGAGAATATCTAAAGAACTCTACAAGTCAATTAAGACAGACCATAGAAAAGAGGCAAGATTTAAACACACAATTTACGAAAGAAATCCAAGAGTGATAAACATCTGAAAAGTCGAACATTTTAGTAATCCAGGAAAATGTTAAATTGAAGCAAGGTAAGACACCCATTGCACATCCACCAACCTGGCAGAAATTAAATCTGCAAAACCAAATGTTGGCAAAATATAAACACTGTGGGGAAGTTTGGCAGTATGTAGTGAAGATGATGGCATGAATTCCCCAAGACATGTGATAGTCTCGGGTGTGTATGATAGAGCAGGGGTCTTCATTTAGAAGGAAGCTCTGTACATGGGGACAGACTGCTCCACGGAAATCAGCTCTGCGCTCTTCTAAATCCATCAGGCAACAACATGTCCCAGCTTGAGGGCCTCCTTCTCACCTTCCCAACAAGAGGAAAGGCCCACCTCGTCTGTCTTACTCAGGTGTGCAAGGTGTAAGACCTTGGACACAGGTAATTTGACAATCCCTTTAATAAAAGCACCAGCAAGTATCCCTCCATGTCTGATCCCATCTCATGAAGTTACAATTATTTAGCATTTACCAAAATTTCTAAGACATATTTCCATCAATTTTGAACAATTGATAATTATACAATTAACTTACTCCAGAATGACTTTTAAACACTGAGAGCATTGGGGTCATGGAAAATTTTTAAAGATCAATTCTAAGTTATGTACATATTTTTATTGCAAAGAAGTGTGGTAGAGTTATCAAAAAAAGACTTTTGAAAATAGAACTATCTGTACTATTACCCATTAGAAAAACTGGGAGGAGGGGGAGAAGAAATGCAAATATAATTTTAACGAGAAAAAGAAATAAAATTTTTAACATTAAGGAATTTATTCATTAGAAAAAGAACGGTTGCGACTATCAAATCATTATATTTAGATTCATCTGATACATTTAGATACATTTTTAAATTAATTCAACAGTTTGTACTTTCAAATGTCAATATTTATGTCAAAAATTACATCCTTTATAATATGAAAAATTTTAGATGTTTAATAATGTTAGATTCCTTTTTTCCATAAATCTTGCATGTGTTATGCAAGCAAAAATGTTTGAAGATCTCTTTCCTAGAGAAAGACAAACTGTATCCACCAGGCGACCTGTGCCAGAATATTCACAGGAATGTCCATCAACAGAATAGGCAAATAAATTATGCAGACTATGGATTGCTATGGATTACTATAAAACAATGGATTGCTACACAAGTGAAAATGAATAAACTGTATCTTCACATGAAAACCTAAATGAATCTCTGAAACTTAATGCTGAGGTGAAGCAGCAAGATACAAAAACTTCCTATGCTAAGATTCACTTATTCCCATAACCAAGCAAAACTAAATGATATTGCTTTAGGATATGTGACAAATCATATTACTCCCAAGAATTCCCTCCCTCTCCCCTGTAAGAGGATTACGCAGTGCCCTGAGCCCCCTACTATTTCCCTATTGAATCTGTATCCCCACATTTTGACTTGGCTCTGCCATGTGACATGCTTCAGCCAATTAAGCAGCAGACATGATTCCTGTCATGTTCAATCAGAAGTTCCAAGAGGCTCAAGAGTTTGTGCCTGCTGTACAGCTCTCCCAGGGCCCAGAAGGAACTGTTCTTTCAACTTGGATTCCGGAATGCAGAGATGTGGGAAGCACATCCTGAGCCAACCATAAGCCCTCCTGGCTGCAAGAAATACATGTTTGTTTTTGTAAGCCACTGAGATGTTGCTATTGTTTACAATGGCAGCAAAATGAATAGAATGCAGCATAGGTGGTAAAATTTCCAAGTAAAACAAGAAAATAGCTAACACGAAAATGAAGACAGTGGAGAGGGAAGAGGCTGTGATCCACAAGAGGAAGAGGGAGGCTTGGGTTGCTGGGCCTGTTCTGTTGATCGTAGTGGTTACAGAGATGGCTGCTATATAATTACTTAATAAGCTACATACAAATAGTTTGTGCACTTTTCTGCTTCCTTTTCCCCATTAAAAATGTAAAAAAGGCAGGGCATAAACTTATAAGGATTTATGATTGTCCTTTGCCTAATTCATTTCAAATATGATTCCATATTCCCATTCTTTTTCCATTATTTAAAATTAAGCATTATCGAGATGAGACCAATTTTTACAGTAAAAGTTTACCCTTGAAACAATTGTCAATGGAATGTACTGAAATGCTCTTAGACAAAATACCTGTGTAAACTAATATAACTAAAATTTTAGTCACTTATTTTCATTAATTTCAATAAATATATATATATATATATATATATATAAAGTGTCCTGTATGTAGAGGTATGGCTAAAACAAAATACAGCTCACTCATCATGAACTGACAATCTAGATATGAGATATAAATGTCTCATCTGGTAACAAGAGCTATGGAGAATAATGCTGCAAAGTCAAAGGATAAAGAATGACAGGAGTATGATTTTCAAGTCATTGGGAAAGCCCTCTGATGAGCTTATGCATGAGAATGAGGGAATATCTGAGGAACTAATGTTCCAGGAAGAGGAAAACAGAGGCGCATTGATCCCGCAATATGAAGTTGCTTGGCAAGTTTGAGGATGAGGAAGCTGGTCAGTGTGACTCAGCTGTGTGTGTCTTACACGAGTGCTTGTAGTGAAACGAGTATTGCTTATGCTCCTTATATGGAAGCTATGGGGTCCCAGCAGTCTTCATGGGCCTTCAAGTGTTTAAAATTACCTGCCCTTAATAATGACCGACACCCAGGTATCTCTTCCCAGCCCAAACAGCACAGACAACTCTAGATCAAAGTTGGGCAACAGCTATGAGCAGCATTCACCAAGAACTTCTGCATATTTGAGCTGCATGAAGAGCAGCAACCAGGGGGAAAAAAGAAAATCAAGAGGTAAACTGGGTGTCCCTTCAGTGAAACTTAGAAAAAATTACTCTAAGTACTGGAGGGCCTACTAGGCTAGAAAGAAATTTGTCACGTAACTCTAATGCCTGAGTAATGTCTGAGAAGCGCTTAAAAACCGAACTCTTAAGACCTAATATGCTCACTTTCATAAAATCCTTAATGCCTACACACTACACAACACAGTAAAAAAATATACATATATGCAAAATGTTCACAAGAATTGAGTGTCGTCCACTACTGGGATACAGCATGGGACTCAACAAAGCTGGTGATTAGCATTAAGCAGTGAAAAAGGTGACGAGCTACACAAGAAATGCTTCTCACCTGTCACAGTTGTTTGAAGAGTGACTACCCAACTGAAGAGTCTATTTCCCAGATGTCCCTGCATATATGCAGGGCAGTGCAATTTGTTCTCACCCTGGAATGTGACCTGGTGATATGTGACACCTCTGGGCCCAGCTAATTCAGCAGGCTAAGACTTCACTCTCCACCCCTCCGCTGGTCAGCCAGCGAGCACTGTAAGCCCTGGGGTGGCAGTCCTAAGATGGGAGGCACCTGGGTCCTTCAGTCACATGTAAAAAACTGCCTGAACACCACACTGGTTCCTTGCAAGAGCAAGACATGAACTCTCACTTTTGTTGAGCTCCTGAAATTCTGATGTTATCTATTAGAGCAGTTATTGTTACTTTAACTAATACACAGAGTACATAATTGGGCTAACAAGTGCTGAGCTGACAGCCAATGGTCAGGTAGCAAACAAACTACCTGGGGAAGTTCCGCAGTACGTAGTGAAGATGATGGTATGAATTCCCCAAGACATGTGCAGTCTCAGGGGTGCATGTTAAAGCAGGGCTTTAATGGCATTTGCAAACTTTTAGTAACAAGTGAACGAGACTCTCAATTGAGTGGTAATAGTCCCTGCTTGTCTCTGCATGCAGAGCATTACTCGTAGTGGAGTCTTAGAAGCAGCAGCAGAGGCTACAGCAACAGGACATGCTCGACTTCCCAAAATAAAGCTGAGAGATGCTCACACAACTTCGTGAAGTTTTTAACAGGATCCAATTTCAAGTTCGCGGTGTCTTTGTGTCAGATCCTTCAGAGCATCTCATAACCCTCCTGCTCCCCACTCACAGCCATTTGATTCCTTTCCACCCTCTGTACTCACTCATTTATCAGGCAGGTTCCAGCCCTTCCAAGCCCCCGCCCGACCAGCAGGGGAGTGGCGCCAGGGGCACCTAAGAGGCAGCATCAGAAAAGAGGTTTTTTTGCCCCACTATCTACTACTAATCTGCACCTTTACTTTTCAATTCCTGGATGCCTACTGCCAACTATACTCAACAGATATACCAGTGGGATATGTATAAATTACATGTATTCCAAAAAGGAAATGCCCCTTTGTTATTCTCAAGTGCAAAGTCCCAGCTGAGAAGCTACTTCAAGCTTTGAAGTCTAAACCAATAAAGCACTGATTGAAGTGATACATTTTCCTTCTGCAGGGTAACTCATTAACCAGTAGACCTAGTGAACCCAGAATTCTTCTTGTAACATATCATCTGGAGAGAATAAAGGGACTAAAGTTCTGACAGGGTTACCCCGATTTGGAGAAAACAAAAACAAAGCGGAATCTAGCTGACCTTTTGTATTGTCCCAGACACAATACAGTCAGGACTAAAAAAATAACTTACCCTCTAAACTCAACTGATTGTTCTTTTGAAGGACGGTTTCTGTTGTTTTGTCTGAGTTCACCAAAACTCCCATTTCTTCTGAGTAAAAATCAAAAGTAGAATTTCCATAACTCTAAGTTCAGTGCAGGCCAGCAAGCCAGGTATGTGACAGCAGTTAAGCCAAACCAGCTGATGTGCCCAGCAAACCAACCAGACATTCGCATGGAGTCAAGCTGTATAATCTGACCCATTTCTTCATAAACTGAACAGGCATCTTGAGATTTTTTAAGTCAGGTTTATGTAATGGTTTTCTAGTGTTATGTTCAAGTAAAGCAATTTATACATCAATCTTCCTTCCCAACTAGTCACTATTCCTTGGCTCTCTTGCCAAAAGCCTGGGACTGGGAGAACACCAGACACAGTGAGCAGTGCGGGCATAGCACTTGCCTGGATGGGCAGAACAATCAGGCTTCAGTCAGATCTAACACCAGGAGCTCAAGAATGAAAATGGCGGCATTATGAAGGAAGAGAATGGTAACTGACCCCATAGTTTGGTCACATTAGAAAGACAATGACTTCATTCATCATCAATATTTATTGGGCGCTGACCAGGTGTGCAAGGCACTATGCTAGACGCTGGGGAAGATACAAAGAGAAATCCCAAAAGACTGCCCTCAGAGAGCTTACAGTCTACTATAGGAGCATACCGTCTCTGGAGAGAGAATTTAGATGTAATTAAGCTCCCTCCACCAACCCCACAAAAAAAAAAAAGAGAGAAAGAAAAGTGAAAGGAACAGAAAAAAACAAACTGAAGTTTACTAGACTTGGTTTCATCCCTTTTAGTTCAGCAGCTTCACACAAAAAGCATAAATCTGGAAATCTTCAAAAATGCATACTTTTACTCATGAACAAAATTCATTTTCTTTAGAAAAATGCTATTTATTGCAATTAAGAAAATCCTCAAACATATCTTCAGTGTTTTCATGAATTTTTCTCATGAATCTGTATTTGCAAGTAAACAATTTTCCAAATTGCATCAAAACATGCAACCACTTTTTGAAACAGATCTCCTTAAATCACTGGCAGTCACATAAATGTACACAGGCTCTGCTAAAAGCAAGGAAAGGTTCTGAAATGGACAGATGTTTGTTTGCTACCAAAGTTCATAGCTTATGGTTTCCCCCCCATAATTAACCCCTTTCATGTCAAATTCAAAGTATTATAAAATAATACCTCCATTAACCTATACCCCAAAGATCCAAAGCTTAAGAGCGCTAAGCTTTAGATAGAACACTGAAAAAAAAGAGTTCATTATAACCTTAAAGCCCATCTCTTAGTGCTATTACTAGGCTGGCCAGACCCACCAAAGAACTATAAAATAATTCCAAGAAAGGAAATTCAAAGTAACCCATTGTGTCTTACAGCCCAAAGAATTTATAAAGTTTTCTATTATTTTCCTTTAAGCATAAAGAAACCAAATGTAATCAACTGGGGGAATAAAAAACACTGATATAGCTACTTGTTTAGATAAAACTGCTAGTAAAGGGGGTTATGTAAGCACTACATGTCAAAATTAACTCCTCTCTGACCATAATGACTTTAGATAAGTGTCCTGCAATTGTTCTTTTCCCAGTATCACCTGTGGGCTCAAATATTTCTAATCATACTTAGGTTTTTATAAGTCTGAAGCCCTGGGTCTTGGCAGCAATTTATAAGACTTTTTTAAAATAGTGACGCTAAGGGAGATGATATGGTTAGCAAACTGAACACAAGTCCATTTTTTTTTTTAATGAAGGATCATGGAAAACTAACAAAGCTGTGCACACCCAAAAACGAGTTCCCGTGATGCAGGTTTCTTATTCCCATGCTGGAGCAATTCCTGTCCTGAGCAGCCTGCCTTGGTTAACGAGAAGCAAAAGACTATTCATTGTGCTAGTTGGGCCTAGTAGAATCCTTGTCCTCACCAAACCCCCAAAACGTGGGTGGGCTTGTCAAATAAACTATAACTCAAGTAAAGGTCAATATTCATCCCCACCAAATCAACAGCTTCCCTCATCACAGAGGTATAATGAACTATTAAACCAGTACCAGCTCCAGTTCAGACTGCAGGACTACGGTGCCTGCCTTCCTTCCTTATGAGAGCACACCCAGTTTTTAAGCTTTCACACCTACAAATTTTAGGTTTGCAGGTCTATTTTGTACAAACCACATAAGTAATTTTTGGGTATAAAACCTAATAGAACTAAAGTCAGATCAATATGAATTACATGTTAGCCTTTCAATCATCTTCCTGTCTTCACATTACTGAGGGGCTTTTCTCTTCAATCTCTCTGCTGAACAAATACAACAAATTGTATAGACTTGTGTGGTGTCAAAGAACCACTATTTAACTAGTCCCACTCTGTCTTTTTACACATAAAGAAACTGAGACCCTGAAAAGTTTAATGAAAAAGCTGGGAGCCAAACCCGTCTAGTATTCATGACACCGCTAACCTCTCCTATGAACACGTTCCTACATACAATAGCTGTTAAAACTAATGAAATTAAATGATGATGTATTTCATGAGATAAACAAATAACTATTAGCTATTAATTTAAACTGTTCTTAGAAAATATTAGCCCTTTTGGTTACTGCTCATAGCGTAACTACAGTGTTTGGTATTGCTTTTGAGGGTAATTGATTCATAGTTGCTTCCTTTGAGGATGTTTATTTGCCCACTCTAGGAAAAGGTCATGTTAAATACTACCATATGGTGAACTATATATCATCTATTTAATCTCTAAATTATTTTTCCATCAGATTCTTGTACTTGTAACATAAGTAAAATTTATGCAGAGAACGAAGTGAGGTATTACCTCTATAAAGGTATCGGTAGCTTGGGAATTAGTCACATCCGTGCAGGATGGAATCCTCTTCTAGGAGTGGTAGAAAGGGTGTCCAGGGTAACAAAAAATATGATGAAAATTATATGTGAATTTTGATTAGTCTGTAATCTGAGGTATAGAAGAAAAGATAAGCTTAAAGAATCACATCTGAGTTCAGACTCCCTTGCTAGCTATGTAACCTTCAAGCAATTCAATAAACGTCTGGGTTTCAGTTTCTTCATCAGCAAAGAGCTAACATTCTTCATCTGCAAAGAGCTAACATTTGCACTACTTACCTCATTAGATTATTGAAGATAACATACAGTAAAACACATGAGTGCTTGGAAATGGAAAAGCACACCATCAAATAGATTATTACCCCAATTACTAACATGTGGACCTACTGAAAATTTTAAATAATTACCACTCAGTGGCACTAGGCATGCTCACTAGAACAAACAACTCAGAGGGGAAACCATGCAACATTTCAGCTATCAATGGCAATGCTAAAAAATCACACAAATATGTAACACAAAGGAACGTTTTTAGAGAAAGCACTGAAAGACACACATTTGGTTGACTTAAGAACTTTAAAATGAGTTAGATTTACAGCATATAAAGAGGTATTTAGTCTTTAAGTGGAGAAAGCTGCTAGTCACCTGTAAGAAAAACAAGCATTACGGGCATTCCTAAGACAAATGGAATACAATTCCATCACTTTTGGCTGTTGTGTAATCCAGTTTTCTCACAAATAACTATATTAATGTTTCCAATAATCAGACACACCCTAAAAGAGACAAAAGAGAATGTCTACCTGTAAGTCACATCCACTGGGAACCTGCGTGAATGCAAGGCATACAACAAAGTTCTTTTAGTTCCACAGGCACCTAAACATGTTAGATGCCCTTCATGCTCACTTCATATTCCATTAAGAATAATGGAAATACAGGGAATACTTTAAATTTAAATATTTCACAAATCCTTATTATGTAGTTTTCTTATTGTTATAATACTCCACTCTGGTGGCCTTTTTTGTTTGATTGCAAAATTAAGCTGAAGTAGCACATTAACCTTTCCCTTCAAATATGCCTTTGGATGTTAGTTCTTATACAAAAAAAAAAAATTAAGTTAACCAAAAACAAATGAAGACGCAAGGGAAGAGATGAGATATGATTACGTATAAAAATATGCTGTTTCAAATTCAGAATAATTTAATAACTCTTCGTTATTTCATATGTATCTGGAAATGGAACAGATACATGTCCTGATCCTGTCACAAGAGGTAGAATTCCAGCATTTGGTACAACATTCCAAGATAGGGTTAAAGTGACATTCCTGTTTCCCCTATAAAAAGATATAAAAACAGATGTCAGCAGAAACATTTGTGGTTCAATAAAAACATTTTAATTAAAGCACTGGGGTGTCAAACACTTTATTTATAATCAGCTAATCTAATTTAGAAACAAAAGTTTTCTCAAGTCTTTTAAAACCCCAAAACAATGGGAAAACACCAGCATTATATCTGCAGGCATCCCATAATGACATACCTATTTATGTCACTCACAATTATTAGAGCTATCATCCAAAAGCTTAAATGAGTAAAACAGAATATAAAAAGAGATTTGAGCTGGAAATCAGAAGACAATTGTTTGAACCCTAATTCTATCATTATCTAGATGAGCAAAACTGGACAAATCAAAACTTCTCATGGTCTGAAATTTTTCATCTGTAAAACCAGAGATTTGGTTAAAATAACTCTCTCCCAAAATCCTTCCCAATGTTTACTCACAGAGCAGAAGAGCTAAAAATGACCCAAAATATCAAGAACTCTTAATTCCTTCATGTTGTATAAAACGGAAACTGAGGTTCAGAGAGGTTAAGAGAACTGAATCTAGAAACCTCAGTATCAACTAGGTCAATGCACTATTCCCTCATGAAGGTTTCCCTGGCAAGTTGCTCTCCCATCTCAAAGGGAGCCCTTAGGAATCACAGTCCTGCTTCCATCTGGGCAAGCCCAGGCTCCCTGTGTACTTAAGAGCAGAGGCTTTAAGAGTTTGGCTATTACATTTCACATACTACAAGAACTTAGCACTTATCTTAGATCCCAGTTTGTATGGCAGTATTTCTACCCCATTTCCCAGTTCAGATTGCTATATATACACTTTGCTTCTCTCTCAACTTGCTTTTTTACCCTCTAATATTTTTCTTTAAAAATATATTTTTTTCCTCTTCACATTTCATTAAATGTAAAAAATAACAAAGAATTGCTCACTTGAGACCATTTCCATCGTCAAAGAAAAAATATTTTGTTTTCATATCTTTCAACAGCAGCTTCGGATTATCACCTCTCAGAACAATCTTGTCCCAAAGGACAACTTGGTTCAGAGCCTACATAAAATGAAAATTAATCAGATTAACTAATCAGAAATAGCAACTTTGTCACTTCAAATTAGAAGTATTGGTAAGCAAATAGTTTAATTTATATCAATGAAGCCAACTTTGAAGGGACTGCTAAAATCTTCAAGCATACAAAACGTAACAAGTGGACAAATATAAGAAGGGGTCAAACTTTTCTTGGACAAAAAAAAAGGATTTCCCTAAAGGAAATCATTCATTTTGCTAGGGCAACTGTTTTATTCAGAGTTCTCAAAGCTTAATAGGAGGTTTTAGATCTATGTGCTCTCCAGAATGAGGTCCTTGGAAAAACAGAAGGGACTAGAATCCCTGGAAAGAAAGCATTCTTTTAAATCACTTTTCCCTGTAAAGTTAAGACCCTCTAACTCAGTAAGGACCCTGTAATGGAGCCAGGGACACAGTTCCAGCACACTGTTAACAAAGGTCACTACTGCCAAATTATGTCACAATTTACGTATCACCAATGTTTTTAAATTACTAAGGAATCACTAAAGAAATGAAGCCTCTTAATATTTTTTTCTTTACATTAAAATATAACATAGGCACATCATTGTTTTATTATGGCAAAATTCTACAAGCCAGACAACTCTTTTAAGCCACTATTTTGACATATCATAATTCTATTTGGAAATTTTGGGACATAAAATGGAGACAAAATACATTTGTGATCACTAATAAATCCCAAGAACTGTGTTCTTATTAAGCTATCATCCATTAGATTGTGAAGTCAATTGCTCAGCATGTGGTGACTGCAGTGACTAAAAAGAAACATGGAACAGTTATTTCTAAGAGTATTCAAATCATCACCTTAAAGAATCTTTCTAACATTAAACAGAAACATAACAGAGCAACACAGAATCAAAGATATGCCAGTGAAACGACTTTTTATGTATATTTATTCATTCACCAAAGCAATAAATAGTCTGTCATTCCAAACTGTATTAACTTACTAGTCATGCTGGGGTAAACCAGAATTATGAATATAATTTAGATATATGTCAACAAGGTGACAAATATTTATTTGGATGATTTGTTGAGACTCGTAGAATAATGTATGTGTTGTGTTTACAGTTGTTACTCTTATCTTCAGAACAGTTTTTTCTAACTGTTACGTTTAACACTTGATTCTTGAGGGCAGGGAGCAAAACTTATTCAACCCAATATTTCCAGGGCCTAACAAAGTATCTGGCATAAAAGACATGCTCAAAATAAAAGTAATATATAATGAACTGAAGTGCTAAAAAGTCCAGTAAACTAAAAAAGCCAATCAACAGATAAAGCTGATTAATCTGTCATTCCTTGAAAATGAATACTGTTCAAATAAAATACAGTTGATTAATCTCTAACTATAAATTACCTCCAGTGTATGCTGATAGCAAACATAAGGGTAACTCAGGTAAAACAACACAGAAGCACATTTTAACTCATTTTCACCTTTGTATTTTAATTCACATCTCAGAATCATTCACTTTACACTTTTAGGATTTAAGGTTTCTGTTTTAGCAATAATCTAACACAAATATCTCAACTCTTACTCTATCTGCAACAAAAGCTCTAAATCAGACTGGACTAATAAATTTCTATCACAAACTAATGGTGTTTTAACATTTTAATCTAATATAAAACTTCTAATTATAAAACTTCTGATAAACTCTAATTTATAATTTAAAAGGCTACTTAAATTGGTGAACCCCATACAACTCCAAAACAAAGTATTTCTCAATAAGATATTAATTAATTTATATGTATGGCTTAATAAGACTATCAAAACAGCTCATAACACATTAAAATACAAATATTTAGATGGATTTTAAAATGATCTCAGAGATGATTCAAAAATGAGTTATCTTTACAGCTTTTGATTACATATCTGAGTAACAAGAATTATAAGCACAGGTCACAAGTTTTGTTGATTCAAATGTCTTGCTGTCTATCTCTGTAATCACAGCTGGAGAGAGAGAATATTTTAGCTTAAAGCGTACCAGTTGGGCAGCAATACTACCTCCCATCTCCTGTGACACTTGAAGTTCAGCAATGTCCTTTCTGATTTTATCACTGGATGTGGTCTCCAAAGGTTTTCAATCACAAATTAGTTTGAATACAAACCCCAAAATATGTACCTTTATTCACAAATTATGTACATAATACACAATACTATTATCATTCGGTAATATAATCGATAGTGAACGTAAACGGGCATTTCAAGCAGTCTTCTTGACTAATGTTGAATTTTCTCAGCCAACTTATTAGATCTGTCTAGGTTCTCTGTGTTTTTAATTCTTTAATGTGGCTCAGCAGCTCAAAGGAGGACCAGACATATCAGCTCTGCCACTTTCCTGTTGTTTACATGTACTTGGACCATTAACATTATCTTCAATCTGTTTCTTTGCAGGAATCTCTTAAAGTCATTTTTCCACCTTGTGAGAATTAATTTATTAAAACTAGACAATATAACCCACTTAATTGGGCATACACTGCAAAGCTTTGTAAAATGCTGAATGTGAATAAACGAATAAATGTGTGTGTAGTAGTAGTAGCAGCAGCACAGCCAACCTTTTGTCCTACAGAATTCCTCTTCTTCCTCCAGAGTATCTGCATGTTTTAGAAGCATGTGACCATTGACTTACAGACTGAATATGCATGTCAGTCCATATAGCAAGTATTAGTAAAGTTAACTTCTTTCCCTTTTTATTTTAAATTGAGAAATATACAAATAGACTCGTGGTTTCTGGTATGGCACGTAGGAGTTTGGAAGTTGCCACTCCATCCTAACATCAAGTGAAAAGTTGAACAAACTCAAAAAGTGCAACTCTTCTTGGATCCATAACAGAATAAATAGTAGCTCTTAATTGTTTTCCTTATGTACCTATGAATTACCTTGCATGGGGTAATCCTCGAATACTCCTTGCGTGGAGTATTACCTACCTCGAATATCCCATTCAAGAGACCACAATGTTACAGAAACAGACAGAAAAAAAAAAAAGACAGAGCCTACGAAAGGAGATAATGTTTTCTTAGTAGAGTCACCACTCCATAGGCTTGTGATTTTTTTACTATTCAGGTCAGATATTTTGAATATATAAAATTTCTTTTTCCATAAAGGATGTCGTTTTACATATCTTCTAAAATATTCCTATATATGTATATACTTACATTATTTTTTGTTGAATATTCTGCTGATAAATAAAGAAACAACTGCTTAACATTCCAATCAAATATATTCTCTAGATGTAAACAAATTAAGGAATATATAAATGACAAAGCAGTACACAAGTTTAAAACAGATCTTAGTCATTCTTGATTATACACCGCAATACTAAAACAAAACAAAAAGAGGTGGCCCAGAAACATTTTGAGACACTAATTTAATAAAAACATGTAAGATATATATATTTTTAAATCTAGCTCATTCCAAAGTCAAAAAATACCAGTCAGAATATCAGCATCCTCCCCTGATCATCTAAGTACTCACAGCTGAGATACTTTGATTAATAAAAACAAAGAAATACAAAAATTTCTTATTCTGTAACATCAACTCACTAAATCTACAAGAGAGGATTTAATATTTCAAGCACGATTCCACTGGAGTTTTAAAGTATAACCAATCACCACAATTTAATGTAATGATATGCAAACATGAACTAGGCTCAAGTATCAAACCAAGTATAATAAATTGTACATGTTGCTTTTGAACACATGCCAGTAGAGAGAAAAATATCTCAATCCATGAAATACTTTGGTCGAATAATGCAGCTGAACACCAATTTGATTTCATCAGTTTACCAGAGTGAAAAAAAATCAGGATTAATTACAAGACTGGTGTCACTGAGAAATGAACTGAGTTAATATTTGGATTTTATTAAGCATTATATGTAAATGGTTAAGTCATTTTATTGTATGTGTTTACATACCAATAGAAACACATTCAAGACATTCCGCTTTTAGATGTGTATCTAAGAATCACCACTTTAGAATTGAGAGGTCTAGGATAGCTCTTTATAAGAACAGGTACAATTTCAAGTTTTAGCAGCAACATTAAGAAAATCTGACTAAACTACAAATGATGAGACTGATTATACATAAATACAGTACCTAAGGTATCAGAAATTTTCACTGTAATTCTCCAGACAAAGTTATTACTTTCACATTAGATCCAAATTGCCTCTTACCATATTGGAATAGACTTTTTTAATGACATGAAGACTTAAATGCAGACACAAAATTTAGCATAGGACTTTTCTGATGGTGTACTCTGTTTCCTAAAAAAAGTGCCTATAGAACTAATCTACTTCTAAACCCCGTAATTTATTTCTAAAAAATCAAGTTAAAAGTAATTCCATGGTAATAAAGAGACATATCAGGTAAATGCCCAAGGTATGATTTTCTTCAAATGTTCAGAAAGTTGCTTTACACAAGTTCAGAAAGTTCAACCTTCCTAACCAATTTTAAACCTGGGGTTTTAAAAAGGCAGTGAGATGTGTCTAGAAATGGCAAGAAACAATGCTGTGAACATATTAATCTAAGACTCTAAAAGATTAAACTGCCCAAAATAATAAAGTTGTCAAAGTTGGAAATTCAAGATAAAGAGAAAATATTTAAATAATTCCCATTTTAAAGTAACTCTTAACTGTTACAATTTCTCTTATTAAAAAAGTATTTATAAAAAGAACTATAATGATAAAATGCTAATATGGCTTACCAATAATCATTTTGATAATGACCTTCCAAACTGTAACAGATGCAAATTCACTTTTTTAACATATGTTTCTGTCTGCTATCATAAAACATGAACATATTCTTTGGGATTGTACATGAAATAGTCTATCAAGGTAGGATGAACACTGGTAATGTTCTTCCTTCTTTAATCCAAAGAATCTAATTCTTACTGAAACATAGATTCAAACTATCTTGAAGTTTTTGATCTATATAAGGTTTCTGTAAAGAACTTTGGGGTGTGTTCACACAATAGCTCCTGAATTTACATGTAAGCTTTCTCCAAGTGTGAATGAGGGTTATGAATTTTACTGATGAAAACACAGGTCTAGAAATTTCCAAGGTTTGGTTGATAGTCATATTCATTGTCCACCAAATCAATAATCAACATGTATATCATTATGAAACTATAGGAAAAGCAATACAATATTTTCTTAAAGGATATCTGCAGTTATATCAAATGTAATGAATCCCAGATCACTTCTTTCTCTAGGTCCAGTGAAGTCTTCTACATTTTTTCTAGAAGTAAAATAAAAGTTTTACCATCCTGCAAACATAACAGCATACAAAATTCACATAACTCCCTAGATGAAGTGAAAGACAGGATCTAGTTGTATGCACAGGGGAAACAGCAATCCCACCAACAAGTGAAAATCAGAGAAACCTGTGTGTAAATAGAATAAACACTTTAATATAAAAACAGGTCTTCAGCTATCCTATACGTCAAAAGAATCGCTAACAAAACCTACCAGGAGATTAAAAACTGTAATAACTAAATATTTGATGCCAAGCAATTTGGTAGAATGGGTAGAAGCAAGTTACAGGTGACTACAAACTGGTGTGGAACACTAAGATAGTGACAACTGCTAGCCATTTATTTATTGAGTGCTTACTGTGTGTCTCTGTCAGGTCCACTGTGTATTTTTCACAATTTTCTCAAACAATCCTCACAACAAACCTACGAGTTGGGTAGTACTTCCATTTTAAACAAAAGGAAATTAAGGCTCAGAATGGTAAGAAGCTTGCTCAAAATTAACAAAAGCTAACAGCTGGTTGGTGTTTACTATGCGCCAACCCTGCTAAACCCTCCGAGTTGACAGAAGCAGTGCTCATTTCCACTCCGGGTCTATTTATTATTTTTTTAATCTGAAACACCCTAACCTAACGTCAACATAGCAAAAAAAAAGGGGTGGGGGTGGGCATGAGCTATCATGACCGGCTTTTTGAGATTCTGACAAATAAAACTAAGGTTGAAGAAAGAGAAATTTGTTGGAGGATAGAATAAAGATATGAGAACAAGGGAAAAAAATGCTATATATCAAAGAAAAAAGTGCCAGGGAATAAAAATTATCAAGGGGAAAAATAGGCAACAGCGAATTGCCCATTTTCACTTCGGAAATTCTATTTTTGGCATTTTCGCAGCTTTATTCAAGCGGTTGGCTCTTAAAAAAAAAAAACACGCCGAATCTCTCTGTGCATCCTAACCGCTCTGCCAACTTCAAAGCAGCTCCAAGTATTTACTGCCTATTGGAGGAGGAAAGACAGAAAGGGAATGTCAAACAGGGCAAACTCTGGTTCTAAATGGCCCAACAGAGCGGCTGAGAGAACCGGTGGCACCTTAGCCAGGAAGACGGCGGCCCGGGGGACTCCGCGCGGCCGGGGGCTCGGACACTGGGGGCCCAGCCAGGCGCGGCGGCGGCGCGGGCGTGCTGTTGTGTTGCTCCCTCATTGGCCGGGCGTGGGCGGAGGGAAGTGAGGAACAGGAAGGAAGCAGAGCCACTGACCTAAGGAACACTCAAAATTAAAATTTAAGAGCAAGCCCGGGAATTTGCGGCGGAGGGGTGGCAGTTGGAGGGGAAGCCGGGAAACCCCACGAGGTTCACCCGGACGTCTGCCCTAGAGGACACAGGCTGCCCAGGACCGAAGACCCGCGCGCGGCTGCCTGGCGTGGCGGCCCGCGCTCCGCCCCCACCCCGGCCCGGCCCAGTCCATGTGCCCTGCCCCACCGGCCGGGCCTGAGCCACACTCACAGCATGATCCGCGAGACGTGCAGCCGCACCGGGACGCTCCTGTCTTTGAAGGCAGTAGTGATGAAGCAGCCGAAGGTGAGCGCCGCCATCACGCTCAACGAGAAGGCGAACAGCGAGTTCGCCCGAGACAACACCGTGTTCATCGCGGCCGTGACCCTCGAGCCCTATTCTACACGCAAACCCAGAGCCCCTTTCCGGCCACGGACCCGCTCCTAGCGATCCGCGCCGCCTGCGCTGCGCGCGTTCCGGGGGGCGCGCGCCGCCGCGGCCCCGCCTCCTTTCCGGTCCTCCGACGCGGGCGAGCGCGCGCGCACCCGCCTCCCGGACACACCCACCAGGCGGCGGGAACGCGCCGAAAGGCGAATACTGAGTCGCTCGCGGGCCCGCCTCTCCTTCCGCCACCAATCAGCGACGAGCAGAGGAGGAGCGGAGTTTCGCCACGGAAGACCGGTGTCTTCTGTCCTTTCTTCCCCTCCTCAGGCTGCTTGGCTCACTTACCCTCCCTTCCCGGTGTGTGCGTTAGGTGGTCCTTCTTGGACTGCAGCTTCGTAATTGCTTGTTTCATTAATTTGAAGTTAAAACCAGCAGCAAAGCAAGGTAATTTGGAGTGTATTCTGACGTATCGCGTTTGGAAGCAGCACTTTACAAAACGCCGGGTCTTCCCTTTTATCAGATTGGTCAAAGTTAGAACTTAAGCTTTTTGGGAGGATGTGGGGAGAGGGAAAAAGAAGAGAGGCCTCCCGCGTCCCTAAAAAGCAGTCCGCTTTACTTTCCACGTCCAACCCGAGTCCACTTCCTATTAATACTTTGCATTCCCACAGCAGGGGAGGCAAAAAGCTAAAGGCAAAAAGCTAAAACAGCGTCCTAGAGCTGTTTTAGACGATAAGGGTTGATGCTATCAGTTCTAATATTTTAACATGGTATTTCCTATCAGCAACAGGATGACCTTTTGGGTTCTTAAGATCAAAGGCGACAAATGGCTATGGAATTGCTATACAGCACAATGTGCTTCAGGGTTCAGATTGTGCTAGTCCCTGACTCTAAATATACCGTCTGCCAACACTTTTGTTCCTTTCACAGCTAGAGATTTTGTAATTATAAAAATGGGATTCGAAGGGTACATAACCTCAAATTATTTATTTTTACATTTTGCATCCATAAACCAAAAGAGGTTTACACCTGCCCTAGAATATGATAGGTGCAAACCAGAAAATGATGGTCTGACCCTGATGCTGGCTTATATTGTCCATTGTTGAGCTCTTTCTTCATTAACATTCAATTAATTTCGTACAGTCACACAGTAGGGTTATTACTGAGTGCCTACTGTGTGCCAGTTTCAGCTTTGAGAGTACAGCACTAATAAGGGAACGTCCCTGCTAAATCGGAATAGAGCCAATTAATGAAAATGGAGAGACCCTCAGTTGAGTTTAAAACCTAAACTTTTATCTTCCAGGCAGCCACAATTTATTCAATAAAGCAATTATTTATTGAATGCCTACTGTGTTGCAAATGATACAGAGGTATATACTAATCACTTTATAACCTCATGAATCTTATAATCTCGTAGAGTCAATAAAATAAAAACAAATCTGAAGCATAAAATATAAATACCAAGGAAGTTAGAGAGTGTTGTGGACTCAAAAGGAGCAAGAATTCACATCTGTGGTGATGTGGGGCAAAGCAGTGTCTGTAAAATAGTATTTAACACAATGCCTAAACAACAGTGTTAGGTATTCTTATTATAGGATGACTTAGAGAAGGGACGATTATTGTTACAGAAATAACAATACTCCAGGAAGAGTATTCCAAAAGATATAGTATGGATTCCCAGTAGTCTGGTTGAGCTAAACAATGTATTTATAAAAATTAGGCAGAAATAAGTTTGGAAAGGTAAATTAAGGGCCTACTGTAGAAAACCACACCAAAGAGTTGGGACTTTATATCACAAGAAATTACATATTAAAAAAGTAGCGTCAATAAACTGGCAGGCTTTTATAAATTATTTGTAGAGAGTAAGCCACAGAATGAGAAGAGTGGGACAGAAAAATGGAAGACTGATAGTAACATTTCAGGATACAAAATGTATGTGATTTAGCAACTGCTTAGATATGGCTGGGATCCGCAAAATATGGAGGAAAGTAAATTGTGAAAGCACAAATGAAGTTAATATTATGACACAATGGTTTTGAACTAGAGTGACTGGAAGTGCCAAAAACACATGTAAGTCCATGAAAGGAGCAGGGCAGGGAATTTTCTTATTCTGTTGTATTTCTCCAATTGTTCATTTGGATTTTCTAGATATGTAATCATATAATGTACATTGCAGAACATTTTGCCATTTTCTTTCTAGTTCTTACATTTCTAATTATTTTCTTTTGTCCATTGCAGTGGTCAACATTTTTAACATAATGCTCAATAATGGAGATAACGGGCATCCTTTACTTGTTCCTGAATTTAACAGGAAATTTCCTTTCATTTCTACACCAGATATGATGCTGGCTTTGAGGCGTGTGTGTGTGTGTGTGTGTGTGTGTGTGTGTTTACATGTATCTATATCTCTGTATTTCATATTGATATCAAGGAAGTATCCATTAATTCCTATTTTATTGAGAGTATTTTTTAACATGAATGTCAAATTATTTTGAAGTGCATGTTCTGTATCTTTGTAGGTGATTATATGACTTTTCTCCATAGCCTTAATGCTGTAGACTGAATGAATGTGTTAAAATCCTAACTTCCGATGTGGTGGTATTAAGAGATGGAGCCTTTGGGAGGTGATCAGGTCATGGAGGGGAAGCCAACAAGAATGAGATGAGTGCCCTTATTAAAAACCTGGGAGAACTCCTTTACTTCATGTGAGGACATAGTGAGAAACAGCCTGTCTACGAACCAGGAAGCCAGCTCACACCAGACACTGAATCTATGAGGTCGGACAATTAAGTTTGCAAACTTGTTGTAATAATGTTGCTAACGTTTTCTGATATCAGAGGGATTATTCATTATGAATTTGTACCAACTGGACAGGCAGTTAACCAAGTTTACTCTTTGGAAATGCTGAAAAGGCTGCGTGAAAAAGTTAGACAACCTGAACTTTTCGCCAACAATTTATGCCTCTTGGATCATGACAATGCACCAGCTCACATAGCACTGTCTGTGAGGCAGTTTTTAGCCAGTAAACAAATAACTATTGGAACACCCTTCCTACTCACCTGATCTGGCCCCCAATGACTTCTTTCTTTATCCGAAGAGAAAGGAAATATTGAAAGGAAGACATTTTGATGACATTCAGGACATCAAGGGTAATATGACGATAGCTCTGATGGCCATTCCAGAAAAAGAGTTCCAAAATTGCTTTGAAGTGTGGATGAGGTGCTGGCGTTGTGCATAGCTTCCCAAGTGAGTACTGGGAAGGTGACCGCAGTGATATTCAGCAATGAGGTATTGTAGCACTTTTTCTAGGATGAGTTCGCAAACTTAATTGTCTGCCCACATCCTAGCAACTTGATCTTGGACTTCTGAGCCTCCAGAACAGTGAGAAAAAAATTTCTGTTGTTTGTAAGTCACCCAATCTACAGTAGTTTATTATAGCAGCCCAAAGGGACTAAGAGGCTCTATTAATGTGATGAATTATATGAATGGATTTCCTAATATTGAACCATTGTGCCTTCCTGGAATAAACTCTACTTGGTCATGATAAATTAATTTTTAATATGCTCTTGGGCTTTCTTTGCTAATTGTTCTTTTAGGTTTTTGTCATAAATATTCATAAGTGAAATTGATTTTTCATTTTGGGTCGTAATATACTCAAATTAGAAAGTGAATTTGTAAGTTCTCTCCTTTTTTCTATTCACTGGATATTTTAAGTAGCATTTGGATTATCTGATCTTTAAAATCTGGTAGAAATTCCCATGAGATGCCATTCTTCTATTTTAATGCTAATTAATTTTCAATTCTAATTACATATGTTTGTGCTTTCTCCCTTTTTTCTCTGTTATTTTAATTAGTATTTTTTCTTTGTTGATTTTTTTCAAAGAACTGTCTTTTATATTTCCTAAGTAATTCCACAGCTGTTTGTTTTCTTATTCATTAATTCTTTAAATACTATCAAATTTATTTTCATTCTGCTTTCCTTTAGGATTTATATATTTAGTTTTAGGAATTTTATATTTAATTGATATATTTTCATTTTTATTGTTATGATAACTGCTTTATCTGTATCCTAAAATTTCTGATATGTTGTGTTTAAATTTCATATTTCTCCTTTGAGAAGTGTGCATGCGTGAGTATGTGTGTGTGAAATTTCCAGGAGGAAGGACCTATTTCCTTTTGATTATTTTAAATTAATGTCTGATTTTATTTCATGTAGGCAGAGAATGCTGTTTGTATTATTTCTATTCTTTGGATTATTGAAACCTTCTCTGTGGCCTGAAATGTTACTTTTGTGAATATTCAATGTGCTCTTGAAAAGGTGATGTATTTTCTATTAGTGGTGTACAGAGTTTGACATAAATCTATGAGATCTACCTTATGATGTTACATCTTGTATACCCTTATTAATTATTAATTATCTTGATTTTGTTGGATGGAGGGAGATGTATTAAAGTCTCCAAATTATGTGTTTTTGTGTTTCTCCTCTCATCTTTATAGTTTCTGCTTTATAAAATTTGTTGTGTAACTGTTATATCTTTATTATAATGGTAGTCTTTAGCATTATACAATATTCTTCTTTCACTCTTAATGGTTTTTCAGGCAAATTCTAGACTGTCAAATACCAAGATCACACAGAAGGAAACTGAGGCTGTTATTTATCTAAAGTATTACTATAGACCTCAAATTAAAATTTAGCACTTTTTTGCTAAATATCTTCTACTCTTCGATAATTTCTACTCAGAGCCTAATGGCAGTAGTGAGAGGAGCACTTGGAGTGCTTTGTCTGCACTTGAATAAACAGGAAGTAGTCAACCGGGGAAGACATGCTTAGTTATTTTTTTGAAAAAGTAGGAAGAACCATAGATAAATAAATATTAAGTTTGTGTCTTATCTGCAAACAATTATTCTTCAGGAATATTCAGCTAAGAAAAAGGAAGAGGAGTAAATTATTTTATGAGGAAATATCTTAAGTAGATCTGTGTGCACATAGACAGTTAAGTGGTAGAAAAAGGAGATAAACCTAAAGTGACAAGCACTGCAATCAAGTATGTTCTTTTTAGGCGTATCTAAAGTGTCCATGAAGCACCAAGCTACCTAAGGAAGTTGCTGCAATGGAGTATGTTATAGGCCTGAGACACTGAGAACTCCAATTGAAAACGTTTTTCAGAAAGAGACTATAAATTATATTGTTCGTCATGGAGGGTCATACATTTTTCTCTTTCAATGTCTAGGACAGAAACTTGCACATAGTAGATGCTAAAAAAATTCTAATTGAGTTGCAATACCCGGAATCCATAGGCTATGATAATTTTGATGAAATTTCCGTGGAAAAAAATACATGTCATACACAAGTAATAAGCATTTAAAGTGTAAATTGATAAAATGATGTAAAGTGCAAAGCTAAATTGGCTATATAGGCCAAGGACAAATTATAGAAGACTTGATGCCACGCTAATAACTTTGAACATCATCCAAGAGACAATGGCAACCTTTGATGATTTTAGATCAGTTGACTATAAAGACCATATGGGCTCCAGGTATATAAGTAATGCCTTAGAGAAGGATGAGACTGCCAACTGGTAGACCAGGTGAGAGATTATTGCAGTAGTTCAGATGTGAGATCATGAGTGTGTGAATCAAGGTTATGGGAGTGCAAATGAAGTGAAAGAGCACACACATCTATGGATCCCCCATGATTTCATTTATAGCCACCAGTCCACTGACTTTGGCCCATCTGTATGCAGTGGCTCACTGCACCTAAACCATTTGTAGAAACAATGTGGTTTATTACAAATACCTGCTTTTCTTCTCGGACTCTGGAATTTTGGTATATGCTAGGCAGAGGGTGTCTACGTGACCCTCCCCAAGTAAAATCCCTGGGCACTGAGTCTCTAATGCTTCCCTGGCTGATAACACCTCTCATGTCTTGACACAATCCATTGCTGGAGGAATTAAGCATGTCTTGGGTGACTCCACCAGGAGAAGAGTCTTGGAAGCTTGAGGCTGGTTTCCTTCAGATTTCTTCCCACGTGTGTTTTCCCTTTGCAGATTGTGTTTTGTAATCCTTTCACTGTAATAAACCCTGACTGTGAGTATGACTCTATACTGAGTCCTATGAGTCCAGGCAAATCAACAAACCTGAGGTGGTCCTTGGGAAACCCTGACACAAGGATTATCTCCCATTTCATAAATTTTCATATTTAGAATGTTCTTAAGGATTTATACCAAATCCCAAGGAAACTTAGCTCCATTCTGTTCTGTAAGGGAGGGAGGAGTATGTTTTTATCCTAAGTCCTATTAATTCACTCAATTTTTTGCTCAGGTGCTAACTGCTCACACATTTTGCCCTATTACACCTTGTATTTATTCCACTTGGCCTTCATATTCCTTCCCTTTGCCTCTCTGTTCCCAGTGCCTGCCTCAGGCCCTACTTGTCATGTTAACTCATGTGGATACATTTCTCTAGGTTCTTGACCTTCAGTTACCTGTCAGTATTGATTTTCAGTCCTGCTTCCACACACAACCACAGCATTGGATGGGAGGTGCTTTCATTGCTTGTTCATTATCATTGAGCCACTCTGTGGCTTTATAAGATCCTCTGACCTCCCTGTAAGGGGAACGAATCAGGCAAAGTCCATTATTTCAGTCAAGTATATTCTGTGTGTGAACCTGTTGCCACTTTCATGTTTCTTATTTACATATGTAAGGCTGAAAAGAACTTAAAATCAATATATGACAGAGAAGGTTAGAAACATCTGAATGATACCTAAAATTACTGTTTTCTTCTGAGGTTTTTTTTTTTTAACTACTGGAAATATCTAAAAAGTTAAAAACCATGTGTCATTTCGTGTATGTCATAAGTGTATGATATTCTAGGAGCAAGTGGAAAAGCAAAGGACTTCTGACTTGGCATAAGATATGTAACAGATGCCAAGAAAATGATCTTGCCATGTGCACTGATTTTACCATAAAGGCTGGAAAGACACAGCACCCTAAGAGTATTCTGAGGAAAGTTGTGAGTCAGGCACCAGTCAGCGTACGAGATCTGAGTTATACATGAACCCCCCCAGGTGTCTTTCTACATTTACATTGCCCATTTGTATGAAGCATGTTTCACTATAAATACCATATTTAGCAGTTGGTAATTTTTGTGACAACTTTCCTGGGAAAGACCCCAAGTGATTCCACTACCAAGTGATTCTTGACACAAAGCTCCCTAGAAGAAAGCAGTGAACAGATTGTCTTCTTTTTTCAAACAGATAAAGACAAAGCAAAACTTCAGTCGGTCTACAAACTACATTTCTTCACTTTCTATCTTCGCTGAGCCTTTGAATATAGATGTGGACATGGAGAGGGCCGTACATGATATTTGCGCTTCCCTTTGTTTCAACAGCTTAAAGTAAACTTATAATTCTCCTACCTAGTCTAGAATCAGAGTTTTTAAGGTATCAATTATTTCTCATGTGTCTAACATCTTTTAAAAGTTATTTAAATGTTTGGGGAGATAATTGCTAGAGTAAAACCTGTAGATGATGGATATCTGCAATATATCTGGACCATAGACATTGATGCTTACAGAATAATTCTTGATACATCTTTTCTCTACACTTGTTTTTGTTTGTTTGTTTGTTTTAGTTGTTGTTGTTTTTTAGCCACATAACCTTGACATGTTACATGTGCACAATGGGCTTGATTTTCTGATTATAAGAGAAGAACCTGTGTTGGGGAACTTATAATAGTGGCAGTATGCAGGCATTAGACAGATAAATGGTAATTAAGCAAGGTGTGTCCATGCAGGCTATTAAATATCAGTGGGTATTCAGGGCAAGACTCCCAGGAACTATATTGGACAATCAGGCTGAACTTGGAGGTAGAGACCATGGCAGACTCGCAATACTCTCTAAAGTGGGGACAAGAATGGGGAGGGAATATACATTACAATTTGGAATCACACGTGGTTATTCAGAAGTCACTAAGGATGCTCAAAGAGCAAAGCTGTCATTGCTGGGCTCTCAGATCCCACTTAGGGACCTGTGTTTTGATGAGCTGTGCTGAACTCCAGAGCACAGGGGTGTGGATGCTGCTGATCTTCCTTTCCGCAGTCAGGACCCATTAACAGCTATGGAATTGAACCTCCAGATTATAGGGAGGAGGGGGGTCATGTGTCAGGAGCTGGGAAACAGAGGATCAGAGGGAGAATATATGGGGAGTGAGAGGGCTGACGTTAAATGCCTATTTTTATTTCTGTTTTAAAACAAAATTTCCATGAATATGTGAAGTGAATGGACCAAATCTCAAAACTTTTTTTAACACGTTGCGTACGGCGGGGTTTAAATCCCTCATGAAGATTCTGGAGATCCGTACGCAACGTGTTAATAGAAAGATAATTACAAATCTAAACAATACTCTTATACAAATTTTAAAAAATGAGTGTTTAACTCTACCAGTTCTGTGGACTTTATCAAATTTTTAAAATTTACTTTCAATCTATAGAGGGTGCCAAAAAAATGTATACACATTTTAAGAAAGGAAAAAACTATTAAAATTGTAATACTCAACATACCCGATAGTAAAAGATGAATACAAGTCATGTGTATACATTTTTTTTGGCACCCCTGGTATTTGTGTGTATGATATTTAAGTTACTCTATAATCATATGATAAGTACTATCTACCTGCAAATGATAACTTTTTTAAATTTCAAATTCAAATAATGTCCTGTTTGTTGTTGAGCCATTTCAACTACTCGTCCTTTAGAACGTAGAGCAGCTTGTAGAATAGATATTTTCCATTGATTAAATGCATTTTGCTGCTTGCATTACATAAGTTACCCATCATAACATTTGGAATAGTATGGGCACTCACTAAATGAAAGCTATTGGTATCATTGCTAAAATTCAAACATTTTTATCTAAACAAATTTTTTGAAAGTACAGTCTCATAAATGCTATCAGTGTCATGGTAATACTTTTCCTCTAAGCTCTTACATAATAATCACATTTAGAAAGAAAGGAGCATTGAAATAAATATTAATTAAAACTTAATGCCATTGGTAATATGAAGAAACAGTGAAAGTATGAGACACAAAGTCCTTAGAAGTACATTTCAGAATGGGATATAAAAGACTAGATATTATCTGTAGATATAAACCTATTAAGTTAATTATTTAAATTATTTTCTATTCCCTGAAGTGAAACAATGACAAAAAGATGGGGAGGCGGGGTGTGGGCAGGTAGTGAGGGGAAGAGTAGATAAAAAGAAACTTACTAAGAAGTTTCTTTTCTCCCTTGGGAGAAAAGCTGAGTGAGTAAAAGCTGGATGTGAATAGGACTGCCATCTTCAGATAAGAAGTCAAGGTTTCTGATGTTTGAGAAGACAGTGCTTCAGCATCGTAATGTGACAGAAGAGGCCGTAGAACTGTTGCAGTTCTGTTTATGCACACAGCATCCTGTGACAGCTGAAGGGGAGCTGCCCCTGTGCCTGTCATCTGTGCCCTCCGCTCTGCCATCACTCCTTCTCAGACCACGCTATAGGTATAAGTGGCCCAGTTTTCAAATCTGAGGTCGTGCCAAAGCTATAAAACAGATGCTGGATGTACCTGGAATAATAAACAGTATATGACAAAAACTCTGAGGAATAAAGGAGAACTTAATTCCCCAGCTCTACCTATAGACGTGATCTCTCTGAATGAGCAGGGCTTATTAGTCAACATAATTTTCATGATAGTTACCATTTATTTACAAGCATTGTGTGAGCCATGTCCTTTGCTAGGTATACAATATTCAATAATGAACAACACAGATCTAGTTGTAAAGCTCATGGCTCACAGCCTAGTGGAGGAGATGGACTTTAAACAAGTAACAAATGATCCAAAATTGTAGTAAGTGCTGTGAAGGAAAAGAAGAGGTTGCTAAGAGCGGCTATAGCAGGGACTGAGTGGTTAGGGAGGCCTACAGGGACAAGCAAAGGAGACCATGAACCAAAACAGCTGGAAATTCTTCTCTCAGTAGGTCATGAGGAAGTAAAACAGGCCTCTTGGTGGGTGGATTCAGTGCCTCAACTGGGTCTTCAGGGGCCTGCATTCTTTCTGCTCTGCTGTCCACAGTATCAGTTTGCTTTTAAGCCTGGGTCTTTCTGTGGTTATAAGATGTCTCAAACGAAATACAAATGTATTGCCCTCTCATTTAATGATGTCCGTACCTAGGATTATTTGCATTCTTATTCACATCCAGTCTGAGAGGAAAAGAGAAATGAATTTAGAAACTAAGTCCCAACCTTCAGTCTAATTGAGTCACTGTTGGCAGGAAAGCTGCCTGTTGTCTACCAACATCCTTTGTCCTCAACTTCTAGCAGAGCACATAGACCCCTGGAGTAAAGATTACATTTCTTAGCTTTCCTTCTAACTGGGTGTGGCTGCGTTGAGTAGTTTTGGCAACGGTATATATAAAGGGAAGTGATTTGTGTAATTTCTGAACACAGCCTTACAGGAAGGGGGTATGCCTTTCCCCATCTCTTCTTCCTTCCTGCTGTTTGAATGCAAATGTGATGGCTGAACATCTGCAGCCATATATTGATGATGCCACAGCAGTATGGATCCTGAGTGTTTGACATGTATGGCACCACCCCAGCCCTCGACCATCTCCCCCCTCACTTCTTTCAAATTAGGAGAAACATATTTTTATTTTATTCAAACCACTAGCTGGCACATTTCAGTCATATTCTGCCCTGGACTGCGGATACGGTTTGAGTCCCTGAGTTACAGAAGCTGTGTGAGGGAGGGTTTGACAAAATCAAGGTACAATTAGGAAGAAAGAAGGGGAGAAAGGTTGCTGAGTGACTGACCAAAAGTGACCACTACAAAAGATTATAAGTTAACCAGGCAAAGAGAGAAGGGTTGATTAAGACAGAATAAAAGTGTGTGTTGAAACTCTGAGCAAGAATGAGCTTGGATGTGGTTGTGTTCAAAGAGCTGAGAGAAAGTCAGTATGAAAAATGAAGGGGGAAATGCCATGAGACTGGTCAGATTATGTAGGACCCTATTGCAAAGCTACACCCATGTTTCCCGGAATTGTCCTGGTTTAACCGTGTTGTACTAAAACAAATTGTAATAGTCTTTCCTTCTACTTTCAAACTGTCCTTGTTTGGATAATTAATTCTAAGATTATGCTACAAATAAAGTCCATGTTAAGGAATTTGGACTCCATTCTAAATACAATAGGGAGCTGTCTTTTTCCTCCTTTTCTCTTAGTGAAGTCATCAGGCTTTTATAGTTGTCCCAAACTTTATCTTCTAGCTACTCTCTTGTTTGTTTTTCTAGGCCAAGGTAGAACATTCACCCTAATTTGGCTGCCAAGGTCATGTAGATGCAAAGAACAGATTAAAAACTCATTCCTACCTCTTCTGAGCCACTCAACGTTCCCCACAAGATTGCTTCTCTCTGCCTGGATTTCTAATCCAGCAATATAATTATTTATAAGCAATCTTGCTATGTTGTAATAAACTGTATCTCTCTGTTTTACATATTCTTCCTTACGGCATTTTTCAAATCTTCTCTAACTTATTTTGACTGATCTTGTAGCCACCTTGTCTGCTGAAAATTATACTACTGTCTGCTTTTTGACCTTGAGCAAGTTCTATCCCTTACCTGGGCCTCTTTCCTTATTTGTAATATAAGTTATTAATGCTATTACCTTATAGGGGCTGTCTTAGTCCACTAGGGCCACCATGACAAAATACCACAGACTGAGGGGCTTAAATAACAGAAATTTATTTTCTGACAGCTCTGGAGGCTTTAAGTCCAGGGAGAGGGAGAGGGAGAGGGAGAGGGAGAGATTTCTGTCTCTTCCTTTTCTTATAAGGACACTGGTCCTTCCAGATTAAGGCCCCACCCTTATGACCTCACTTAATCTTTACCTCCTCATGGGCGTATCTCCAAATACAGTCACATTTGGGGTTAGGGCCTTAATATAAAGGAATAATAAATGAGCTACTGCATGAAATGCACTTGGAATAGAGTTTTATATTCGATATTTTGATATTAGGATATATCAAAAATATTACATAATAGATATTTCTATACATTCCAAATTTATATTATAGTGTTCAATAAATGTTATCTGCCATTATTATGCTTATTATTTTTTTCCCCTTAAGGCTTAACTTTTTCATTTCATCCCTGACTTCCTCTTCAACTCAGTCTGTGAGGTCAGACAATTAAGTTTGCAAACTCATCCTAGAAAAAGTGCTACATACCTCATTGCTGGATATCACTAGCGTCACCTTTCAAGTCCTCCCCTTGGGAAGCTATGCACTGCTGCCAGCGTCTAGTCCACCCTTCAAAGCAATTTTGGAACTCTTTTTCTGGAATGGCCATCAGAGCTATCGTCATATTACCCTTGATGTCCTGAATGTCATCAAAATGTCTTTCTTTCAATATTTCCTTTCTCTTCAGATAAAGAAAGAAGTCATTGGGGGCCAGATCAGGGAGGGTGTTCCAATACAGTTATTTGTTTACTAGCTGAAAATTCCTTCACAGGTAGTGCCGTGTGAGCTGGTGCATTGTCGTGATGCAAGAGCCATGAATTGTTGGCGAAAAGTTCAGGTCGTCTAACTTTTTCACTCAGCCTTTTCAGCAGTTCTAAATAGTAAACTTGGTTAACTGTTTGTCCAGTTGGTACAAATTCATAATGAATAATCCCTCTGATAACAAAAAAGATTAGTAACATTGTTGCAAAAAGTTCGTGAACTTAACTGTCTGACCTCGTCCATATCCAGGCTCTTAACCATTAGGACAATCATGTACCAAACAGACTGTAACGAGCCATTTTTCACTCAAATCAATGACTCTTATATGTATGTAAAATTACATTTTTGACATTTCTGTTTATATTGTCTACAAGAAAACAAAAACTTGGAATATGAGTGAGTTCCTTTATTATACTAGGGTGGAATGGAACAGTATTATATACAAAATTAATTGGAAGAAAACAATATCTTTGACACATACTAAGTATTATTTGAAAGTCTAATCCAATACAAACTGTGATAAAACTTGCGATTATTGTCATGATCTGTCAAATCAGAAAAGAAAAAGTGCTTTAGTTTTAGTGACTTTAATACAAGTGACAAATATGATATATGCAATCTTGCCATTTTATTATAAACCACACTTGTATTCATCTTATTCATCATCTCTGGGTTTTATATATGTAGTTAAATGAATTTTTTTAAATTCTCTATCAAATATATTACAGATCCACTCCAAATGCCAAACCAGATATTTTTATGCCCTCCAATGTAAAGTATCAGAGCCCAGATATTCGAGAACATTGGTTCCCAAATATTTGCTTCATGAATTGACTGCAAAGGAATCATCTGAGATATTTGTTAAATACAGCTTTCTAGGCCCCACTGAATCAGATATCTGAGGATGATGTCCTATAGACTTCTGCCCCCACTCATACTTGCTTCAGGGGCCCTGGATTTAAGAACTAAAGCTCATGAACACCAACATGTGTAGTTAGGTGACAGCCCAATAGATTTAGTCATAACTCCCAATGTTCTTGAACCTAAGAATTTCATGGAAAATAACTTGATTCCTGCCCATGGTTTGGTTCATAGATAGTAAGAAGAAGGGTACAGAAGCTGTTAACGAAAGTCATAGTGTAGCAAGGGAGAACAAGGAAGCTAATGGGGAGAAAAATACAGCTTTACGTGACGGAGTGGTGAGCACAAGATGCTACCACTGCTTCCCACTCCAGTTCTTGCGGTAGGAGAAAGCCTTTCCATACATGTGGATGGAAAGCCTTTAACAAAAAATCATAGAAACAAAACAAACCACCAGCACCCACAAAATGTCTCTTACTAGGGAGTCAGCAGTTCTGCTATGAGAACATGACACAGGCCCCTGAGGGGATAAAACTTCCTGTTTTTTTCAGAGCTCCTATGAAAGCCCTAATCTCCCAAGACACAGAAATGTGTATGATATACAGACAGGGAATGTTTACTTTAACTTCCCCTAGAAATATGTTACTCTTCACATACCAGGACAATTAGGTCTCTATCTGTTTGTCTAGTTAATTGTTTTTTTTCTGTTTGTTTTTGTTTTGTTTTTTTTAAAGATTTTATTGGGGAAGGGGAACAGGACTTTATTGGGGGAACAGTATGTACTTCAGGACTTTTTTCCAAGTCAAGCTGTTGTCCTTTCAGTCTTAGTTGTGGAGGGCGCAGCTCAGCTCCAGGTCCAGTTGTTATTGTTAGTTGCAGGGGGCACAGCCCACCATCCCTTGCGGGAGTCAAAACGGCAACTTTGTGGTTGAGAGGACGCACTCCAACCAACTGAGCCATCAGGGAGCTCAGCGGCAGCTCAGCTCAAGGTGCCATGTTCAATCTTAGTTGCAGGGGGCGCTGCCCACCATCCCTTGGGAGACTCGAGGAATTGAACTGGCAACCTTGTGGTTGAGAGCCCACTGGCCCATGTGGGAATCGAACCGGCAGCCTTCGGAGTTAGGAGCATGGAGCTCTAACCGCCTGAGCCACCGGGCCAGCCCATAGTTAATTGTTTTGATGTGAAAGAATAATAAAACATTTCCTGACTTCTTGAGAGGACCAAACGGGTGACAGCTGGACTAGATCCCTTAAGACCCCAAGGTGCCATGATAACTGGAGCACTCTCTTAGGTATTTACATTTCAAAAGGGATGAAGCCCAGACCAAGGAGTCATCTCTAGGTTATAAAAACTGGGACCTGGGTTTATCTACAATAGAAAGACATGTTTATATTCCATCAGGTTAGGGTGAGAACCCAACATTCCCATCCCATCCCATCCCATCCCATCCCATCCCATCCCATCCCATCCCATCCCATCCCATCCCAAAGAAACAAAGATTTGGTTTTGATTTTGGTTTTTGTTTCTCTCTCCATTTTGGAAGGAGAGGGCCCACTGTCTCAAGTATATAAAAATAGAGGTTCTGTTGTTCTCTAACCCTCACTTATGGAGTGTGTGGCCACTCTTGAAGGAGATATTTTTATCTGGCTTTCATCTCTTTTCTCTGTGGATAAGGTACAGGGAATGGAGTCCAATGTGCTTATTATTTACTGCAAAATAACACTGTCTGATTCAGAACAATTCATGTACACGTTCAGAATAAACTAATGAAAACGAATATTAAAAACCCAAACCTCCCTACCCTGCCTTGCCAAAAATGGTACATAAAGAAGAAAAAGTGTTTTCCTACCTAAGAGCAATAGTTGTGCATACAGATGACTCATATCTAGAGGCAGATGGTGCCAGAGCCTCAGGTGACAGGTGCAAGCATAGACAGAAGATGCCAAAAGTATATTCAGGAAGAACCTTTGGACTTCCCCCTAACTGCCTAAAAGAATTCAGATACAGGACCTGCTCCAGGAAGTGAGCTATCATTATTGATAACTATAGTATCATACGAGTATGAACTAGGTGTGATAGACAGGGAAGAACCTAGGAAAATCTGTTAAAATTCCTCTACTGTGTCTCATTCTTTCTATATGACCCAGCAAACATTTGTTTACCAAACATTTGCTCTTTTCATCTTCCTGGTAATTGCTTTCCTTCCCTTTGAGGTCCCAGATGCTACTACCCCCTTCTCCTTGGCTCAGGATGGCACATAAGCCTCTTTTTTGCCTGAGAGTCTATGGAATCTCTCATGTTTCTGTGGATTCCCCAGACATACGCAATTACATTTGATTTTCTCTTGTTAATCTGCCTCATATCAATTTAATTTTTAGACCAGCCAGTAGAACTTAGAAGAGTAAAGGAAAAAAAAATTTCCCTCCCCAAGAGTAGACTATTATCAGTATTTTAAGATAATTTTTTTGGTTGTTTCAAATGTTTACCTTTTTGTGAGTTATTTTGCTGCTCACCTTCATAATGCATGTTCAGGTGTGGACTTAAAACACTACTATTTGCAGCAGAGTTATTTAGTATAGATCTCAAAATGAGAAATACCTGTTAGTGTCTGTCATAGTTGCCTAAGTAAAATCAAAATATTTAATAATGTCAAATGTTTGAAGGCAATTTGTTAGATAATAGAGTATAAAAATAGCTAAATTGACATTTTTATTTGTAGTCTACAGTCAGCCCACACAATACTTTTGTTCAGTCAAAGCATTATGAGAATTAAATAAAAATGTGTTTTAAATTTTTTAGAAATGATAGCATTAGATGTGTGTATGTGTGTATATCTATTTATATCTAAAGCCAATATATAGGTGTGTATATATATATGCATATATATATATATATATATAGAGAGAGAGAGAGAGACGGTAATAGAATTATTATTCTTAAATATAGACATATATTATTAGACTGGTCAAAAAAAAACATAATTTTTTATTAAGCCAACCACGTTAAAGATTAGGAGTCTGTTGAATAGGTCATGAACCACTAGTTTAATGTTTCCACAGTGTTGTTTTTTTTTTCTCTGATATCTGATCCTCATTATGCTACAGAGATTTTGTCTCCATAGAACACTTACTTTAATGAAGACTTGTTAATTCATTATCTGTTTGATTGTTACCTGAAACAACAATGTTTGGTAACAAAGAAGAGAACCTGTTAAAAAGAACAATAGAATGCAAATTCTCTATCACTATTGAAAGGATTCAAATAGAGCCTCCTACCAGAAAACTGTAGTACATAGTTTCCAAAAGGCTGGTTTGGAAGATAGGAGAATGACTGATGCAGTCAGCTTACTTCTGAAAATTCATATGCAAAGAGATGAATTCTAGAAGCAAAAAAGCTATAAAACCCTAACGCCAGCATACTGAGCCCAGCTACTGAGGTTGGTGCCCAAACATGTCCCATGAAAAGATTCCTCACTGTGTCTGATTCATCTAGGAATAAATTATTTGAAGACCTTGTGGAATTAGAAAAGAAGCATTTCATTGAACTATCAGTTCTGTGTAGACATGATACACTATAAACAAATCTCTTAAGCAGCAACCGTCTCCAATGAGCTCAAATAATCAATTATAGTTTTATTGAAAGTCTTTTTAATATCTGATGTTGCCAAAAAGCAGGTTAACAGTTGACCCATTCCTGAAGATATTAGTGCAGATTCTTAAGTAATCATTATTCATTCATAGGGAACATTCTACATCAAGCATCTGTAATTCTTTGGTTTCTAAATTTGTTTATTACTTCAACTGTCAGTATATATCATTCAGTGAAAAACTGAGTCTACTGATGATGGACTCAATAGAGCTTAATCCTGAGTGAAGATATAAGAATGTTAATTACAGTGGACGTGTGTCATTAGTGTCTACCTAAATTGTTTTCAGTGCTTTCTCTATATGGTTGTAGTTCTCCATGCTATGCATTCCGCCTCCCCATCACAGCATTAAAAAACTACATTTCCCAGAACTCTTTGCTGACAAGGTACAGACATGTGACTTAGATTTCACCAATCAGATACAAGTTAATGAATCTTTTATTTGATTGGCTACATGAGAAAGCAGGAGCTGACATCCATATTTGCAAGCATGGGTGTTTCTGAGTTTGAGGGTGAGTGAAGCAGCTTCTGGAATTACAGCAGAGGTTGTGGAGTTTTAGTGGTTACTGGTGGCAGCGGTACCTTGTAGACCATGGTGTAAGCAAAACTGGTCTGCAGTCAGATAAGGCAACCATTCCCTTAACAATTCTATCTGTGCTATTTAATTAATTCCAGCCATTCATATATGCTGACCTTGTGTAACCTATTTAAAAATGACACTTTGTTTCATTAGACTTACCAGTACATGTTTATTTTCTGGAATACCGAGCTATTATTGATTTCTGAGACTGCAGGTACATTAAAATCAGCATGAACCATGTTTTCTTACTTTTTGGTAATTCAGTTTACAATATTTAAGCTCAGCTTAGTTACAAAGTGCCAGAAGGCAACTAATTGCCAAGAACTCATTAGGCAAACACTATGTAATATACAGAACGAAAATATGGAAATCGTAATCATCTGTGGCTGTGTTTTTAAGTTTATACCGGTTACATATTTTGGGGGGAATAATATTCTAAAATGAAACCCAAATATATTTCATAAGATATTTAGCACTGGAGTCTTTTCTCAGTACTCTCTTTTATACAGTTGCATCCAAGCTTCATAAAGCAGTGTTGAATTCTGGTGCCCTGAATTTTCTGCTACTGTACATCCAAAATTTCATTATGTCATTGCTTTGGTGTTATTCTTCAATGCCTTTCTTTCTTTCGCTATCCAATTAACCTCCAAATTCTATTAATTTTACTCCTAAATGTATTTTGCATTGATCTACTTTTCTCAATATTTACTTCCATTATCCTAGTTCCGGCCATCATCATCTCACCTAGACTGTTATAATACAGTTTTCACTGGCCCTCTGATGATATTCCTGCCTTCTCTAGTTCTATACACACCAGCTAAAGTGATCCTCCCTGCTTTTATTAAAGCTTTCAATCACTATCCATTTAACTTAGAATAAAATCCTGTAGTTACTGTGATGTTACAATTTGGGTGCCTCAAGAAGTCTCTGGGACAGAGCCTAGTGTGCAGGAGGTTTAGTAGGAAGCAAGGCAATTCCCAAGAGGTCTGCTAGCTGAGGGCAGTCAGCAGGCAGCACCACTAGATGGTAGAAGAAATGCTTCAGTTCTGAAGGGGAATCTGGATGGTACATCACAGCATCTACTATCCATGTTCCTGCAACAATGGTCCCTGCCATCTCCTGCAGTACTAGCTCATGTCATACTTCCTTCACTCATGCTTCTGACACAGTGGCCTTCTGTCAGGTCCTAGGAAACCAAAATCTTTTACTGCCACAGGACCCCGTGGCTTTTCTCCTGTGCCCAGAATATGCTCCCCAACTCTTAATGAGGCTGTCTTGTTCTTCAGGTCTCTGCTTAAATATCACTTTTCCCAAATGGTACCCCCTCACTCCCCTAATTGTGGGTAATTGCTGTTATTGTTTGTCACAACACCGCATTTATTTCCTACATTGCACTCATTACAGTCTTTATCTTTTAAATTGCTATTATTTGGCTTTTCCACAAAAATACAAGGTCTGACAATTAAGTTCGCTAACTTGTTGCAATGATGTTGCTAAACTTTTTTGATATCAGAGGGATTATTCATTGTGAATTTGTACCAACTGGACAAACAGGTAACCAAATTTACTATTTGGAACTACTCAAAAGGGTGTGTGAAAAAGTTAGATGACCTGAACGTTTCACCAACATTTCATGGCTCTTGCATCACGACAATGCACCAGCTCACACAGCACTGTCTGTGAGGGAGTTTTTAGCTGGTAAACAAATAACTCCCTGCCTACTCACCTGATCTGGCCCCCAATGACTAATTTCTTTACCCAAAGATAAACGAAATATTGAAAGGAAGACATTTTGATGACCATAATATGTTAAAAAATAAATGCTAAAATTCTCTTACAACACAAAAAACAAGTACCTAAATGTAAACAAATGACAATTCGAATGAAAAAGAAAGATTTTTTTCCCTGAAAGTTTGGGCCTAAAACGTGAGTGCACATTATATAAGGGAGTGCATTATACACAGCAAAATATGGTACTTTTACTACATAAGTGTGTGTTACATGCCACTGAGTTTGGTCTGCTCCTGGCAACCCTATGAGTGAGTGGTGTCCACAATATCCTGTCCTCAACAGCCCAGCTCAGCTCCTGGAGACTCATGCCTATGGCTTCTTTTATGGAATTAATCCACCATATCTGTTGTTTCTCTTTTCCTGTTGCCTTCTATTTTTCCCAGCATTGTTGTCTCTTCCAAAGACCCCTGCCTTCTCATGATGTGCCCAAAGTAGGACAGTTTCAGTTTTGCCTCCAGCCATGTTTAGGCTTAATTTGTGCTAGATTCCACTCGTTGGCCTTCCTTGAGTCCCAGGGTGTTCATAGATCTCTCCTCCAACACCACATTTCAAATGAATCAATTTTTACCCTATCAGCCTCCTTTACTATCCAACATTCCCATCCACACATAGTAATTGGGAGCATGAGGGTGTGCGTGGTCTTAGCCTTGGTCTCTAATAGCACATCTTTGATCTTGGAGATCTTTCCTAATTCTTCCATTGCTGCCCTTCCGAGTCTCAGCCTTCTCGCAACCTTTTGGCTATAGTCTCCATTTGAATTGATAACTGAACCAAGGTAATAAAATATTTAACAATTGTGATGTCTTTATGGTCCATGTTCAAGTTGTGTGTTTCTTCTGTAATCATGATTTTTATCTTCTTAACGTTCAAATGCAGCCCTGCTTTGGCACTTTCTTCTTTCACTTTCATCAGAAGTCTTTTCAAATCATTGCTACCTTCTGCCAGTAAGATGGTGTCACTGTATATTGTAAGTCATGGCTGTTTCATCTACCAGTTGTCACTCCTCCTTTCCCGGAGTCTGGCCCAGTTTTTCATATGATATGTACTGCTTACAAATTAAACAAGCAGGGAGATAAAACGCACCCTCGTCTGACACGTTTGTCGATAGGAAATGATTCTGCCTCTCCATATTCTGTCCTGACAGTGGCTTCCTGCCCACACTACAGATGACACATCAGGAAAATGAAGTGCTGAGGCAGCTCATTTCTTTCAGAGCAGCCCATAGCTTTTCATGATCCACACAGTTAAAGGCTTTACTGTGTCTATAAACATGGATTGATCTTCTGAAATCCTCTGGAGCACTCCAGTATCCAATGAATGTTTGCAATTAGATAGCAAGTGCCTCTTCCTTTTCTGAATCCAGCTCGAACATCGTGCTCTTCTCACCTCGCATAAGGTAGAAGCCTTTGTTGCATCACCTTGAGCATCACTTTCCTTGAACTTCATATAAATAAAATTATACCGAACGTTTTTGGGGGCATATAAGGAATCATTTCCTCAGCATTATGTTTGTAAGAGTCATACATGGGTGCAGCTGCAGTTTATTTTCCTAATGAACTAAATGCCTGGGCCTAGTTCCCTGACAGTTTGGCTAAGCCGAAACCAGATGGTGTCCATTGAGCTGCTGTGGCATTCAGCTTCAGTGCCCGCGATGCAGACCTGAAATAGGTACAGTCTCTCCACTCAGTGGATGGAATTCAGTTCCATTCTCGTAACTCTGGCCAATACTCCCCTCATTAGATTTTTATGGATTCTAGGGCTGTTGCCTAGTTGTTTGGTCTGCCACTTGGAAAACTGTAAACTGGCACATTTAAGACACTCCTCTTTGAGACCACAAACTATGGAAACAAATGGTGTTACTAAATGAACCACCTGGGTCATTCATGTGGATGCCCATGGTTCATTCTGATGAGAACAACTCAAGCCACTGACTGAGTCTGTGCACCTGGTTTGCAAAGGTTGCTGCCTGGATCCATCATCACACTGCACATGGTAGCATATCCACCATAATAGATGGGAAAAAGCAAAAGATTCTGCTTATGATACAAAGGCTAACACTGCACCAGACATGTTCCTCCTGTCATTTGTCTCCCAGTGAAGGAGGCTGCAGGGCCTGGGGCATGCCCCGCCCACTCCAGGCAGATTACCTGCATCAGAACTTTCATGCTCTCCTAGACCTGTCAGTGGTGCCTCACTATTGGTAACATTTGTTTTGTTTGTTTATGATATTTTCTGTTTTTCCAGTCCAATCAGTTAACTGCTGTGGCTCTTGAATGTTATCTGCTATGTATTCAGCTTTCTGGACCATTTTCAGTCCCTCAATGGTATACTTCTTAACACAAAAACTAGTCAACAGTAGTAAGTGAATAGTCAAGGTCCATGCTTCTTACCATCCACAGTCTTCTGATACTGTTGAGCATTTGAACAACTTCCTCAATAATAAACTCAAAAAGAAACTTTGAGCTTACCTCCCTCACCTCCCCCTGATCTGCACACTTAGTAAGGCCGATTGGTCAATGAATGTGGCTGTCTCCAGAAAAGGAGCATCCCCTCTCGTCTGCTTCCTGGGTGATGATCAGAATGAAAGGAATGGGAATTATACAGATACATTTTGAAAGTCCAGGATTCTGCCCTGACCATTCCTAGGCATAATGCATCTTTCTTTCCCCTTAATAGCAATCCAATCTGGTCAGTATACCTTCCAGGTGGCAGCTCAGCCAAAAGGGGCCTTTGGGGATTCAAACTAAATTCTAGTTGAGCTACCTGGATACATTTTTTTGGAGTTGCAGGGCCCTAGATCATGAGGATGATGATGATTGGTTGTAGACACTGCTTGGCATGTCCCACTATGATGGCCCACATAGGCTAAACTTGGAGATGTAATAGAGCTCTGTATTAAAATTCCCTTGTCCCTATTGCGTCTGACCCTTATGGACAAGAGGTCTGCACGTGAATCAAGAATGACTGGAAAAAGGTGAAGTTATAGCTAATGAAATGGAGTAAGACCATTGTGTGCCAGTGGAGGGGGAACTCCAGTCTGAGCACATAAAGAGGGGACACCTTAGACCAGGGAGGTACAGGAAGGGAAGGACATTAATGATCTTTGCCCTTCAGATCTGCCCCCACAACCTTCCTCACAAAGAAAAATGGCCTGTTGCAGTTTTCCAGAACTGTTGAAGGCAACTTCAGTTTAATTTGGTTGGATCTGGCATCTCCAACCAAATGGTTCTAACAAGTTTGATCACCCGTCACATTGACTGTAATGAGAAGTCTATTGGAAACTAGGAGGGGACAGCCGTGGCTCCTGCAGCTCCTGTTGATACCTCTGATGTCTTCTGCACTTGTACTGCTGCAGGCATCACTCAGTTTTTCCATGGGGTGGGAAAACTAGCAGTTGAAGTATGGACAAACCAAACAGGTTTCACTCACTGCCCTCAGGCAGTCTCCTCAAAAATCATGACTGAACTCAATTATCAAGGTAAACTGAGAACGTTAAGATTTACCAGGCATCAGAAGGCCATGTTTGAGGCACCATCAACCCGAGTCACCCTTCCCCCAAATAATGTAGGTATTACTGAGGGTCACCCAACAACTGTAAACCATACTTTCTTTGCAGGGGCACCACGGGCATCCTTGGGGTGGTGCATCTTGTTTGGAAGCCAGACATTAATTTACCTCCATTCTGAAACCAAAGTGTTTTGCAGCTAAGGAGTGATTTAGAAAACACCCCCAGTAGACCATGTAGCCCTCAGATGACTCAGTGATCTCTCCAAAATGAGGCTACCAGTCATGCAGGGTCTCTGGACCCACTCCCACTCTCAATGGGTGGACACAAAGTACGGCGAGGCCAAAAAGGAGCACCAACGGAGCCATAGATAGGGGGTTCATACCATTATATTCTCACTGGCAGCTGGGTTGGAGACACAGGAAGCAGGCTCCACACGATGCGCGATCCGCTGTCAGCTTCTCTGCCAACCAACCCACCTGCCAATGTAGCCATGGCAGTTATATTAGTGGCTAATGGCTAACCGGTTACAGCTGATGGCCAACTAGTTACATCTGATGGCCATCTGATTACAGCTGATGGCCATCTAATAACCGAGCCAGCAGCTTTCCATGTGAGGCCGAGAGCCTGGAAACTGCTCTCCTGGCTCTGTCCCCACACTACCCTTGACTTGGGAGTTGCTCCCCAGAGAGATAAGTGACTCACTATGCATGCTCTCAGGGTAATTATTCCCACAGTGAGAGTCTTGCATTGAGAAAAGTTAGCTCAATATTTGTCCCTAACTTTAACTAAAGTGATCAATGAAACTACCTTAGTGCTGGAAGGCAGGCACTGATGGTTTACAGGAATCGTTCAGCCTGTTGTGTCCAGGACTCTGGGGACAATGGTTGATATCACTACTGCAAAATTTTCCTCATTCTGCTGCTTGGAGTCTTATTAATAGTAGCCTTAATTACATGCAGTAATGAGACAAATTGGGTAGATTTGCTCCCAGTCTTTGTTGATCAGATGAGTCACAGTGGCTGACAGAGTGACCTACTCATGAGAAAATTAGCCAGAAGCCACGATGGTACAGAAATGAAGAGTGAAGATGTTACCACATAATTCTCCATGGGTCTTTTGATCTTGTAAGCAGATGTACTTGCTGCCTTTTTTTCTAGACAATCTTTTCAAGGATGTTTGTATAGCAAATAGCCTTGGGAGCTAGAAATCAATGTCTTCCTCTGGAGCAGAGGGCAGGTTTGTGTGTTACACATTATAGTAAAGATAATGGTTTTCCTCCAGGCCAAAGTTTAGTCAGGCTTATTGCCCATTACAAAATATCTGGGTTCCTAAACTTGGAATTTCTCAGCTGTGACACAAACCCGCTGCATGTACAGCATGTATCTGAGCCCCTCCACGTAGCCCCTGAAGGACTTGGAGACAAGAGGAATTTATGCAAAGACTATGCTCTTGCTCCTTTCTGTTCCATGAATGATAAAGTCTTTGATTTGAAATAAAGTATTGACATAGGAGGCTCATGTGTCCTATGAGAAGCCATGAAACTATAGCAGGTTAACTGATCATGTTGCAAGTAGAATAAAACCCCAGATCTTTCACAGTTCTTGACAGGGAGGATTTTTATTTTTTAATTAGCCTCCTTGGGAGTCACTGGGCTTTTTGAATTTGTGGATTAATATCTTTCACTAATTTTGGGAAATTCTCAGCCATTGTCTTTCCAAATTTTGCTTCTGACCATTCTCTTTCCTCTTTTTCTAAGACCTTGATTAAATATGTGTTAGATTTTCTAACTGTATTTTATATTCCTCTTGTTCTTTCTTCAATTTCTTTCATCTTGGATGGTTTCTTCTGACTTACCTTCAGATGTACTAACTTTCTTTTAGTTATGACTACTCTGCTGATGCACTCATCTATTGAGTTATTAATTTCAGATATTGTGTTTTCCAGTTCTAAGATATCTTATTTTTTTTTTTTTTTAGCTTTTAAATTGGTGATGTCCTTTTTAAAGAATCCAGTTTTCTGCTAAAATGTTAAAGTATGGCTTCCATCTCTATAAGCTTAGTAAAATACTTGATACATGTTAGATTTCTGGAAACTTCCAGAAACCTACCCAGAATACCTGTGGGGCAATTTCTGTTGTTTCTTGTTTGCGCTGGTTCTCATTCGTGTCACCTCTTTTTGTGTGCTCCCTTATTTTTGAATGAGTGCTAGATATGTTTGTAAAAATATGTATAGAAATCATTTAAAGCCTACAATGTTATCTTTCTCCCAAAAGCTTTTTATTGTCCGTTTGTTTCTGACAGGTTCCTGTGGGTACTAGCAATCTCGAATCACTTCAATCCAATTTCTGGGATTGAAATTTTCTAGACTATGTAGATTGTAGTCATTGAAAAGGGCTAGTTTGCTTCTGGTTCATTCTTAGTCAATATTTCACTTTTTTTGGATATCAATTCTAAGTGTGAGTACTTTACCATGGCCCTCAATTTTGGCAGGTCTTGAACTTCAACTTTCATATCCCCTTTCTCCAAGAGACTGTTAGAAGGATAGCTTAACCTCTCTGCCATCTCTTCCTGACAGGCTAAGTTCTTCCTGTTCCCAGGGCAAAAGGTGCCCTAAATCCCATGTTCCCTTCTCCAGATTTCCCTCAGGTCCTAAATTCTTGATCCAGTGATTTCTCACTTTTTAAAAACAGTTTATTGATACTACTAGAAACATGGTTTTAATATTTCACCCAGAAAATTTTGTTGTCTCAAATGGGAAGTTTGTTCTGAATTAACTAGCCTGCCATTACTAGAAGCCAGGATTTATTTATCTTGTCAGTGTAGTTTTTTTGCAGTGTAATTTACATAGAGTAAGATGCACAGATCTTAAAAATGCAGTTGATGAGGTGTTCTTTTTTTTTTCAAGTATATGTTCAAATAATGAGATATAATGTTCCCATCTTCCTGGAAACTTATCTCATTTCTCTTTGCAGTCAACCCTTCTGCCCCACCCCAACCCAATATAAAAGAACCTCATATAAAAGAAATAATATAATATATACTCTTTTGCTCAACCTATGTTTTTGAGATTCATCTATGTTTTGCCCATATCAGTAGCTTAATCCTTTTATTATTCAACTGTATTTTGTTTTATAAATATATACAATATCCATTTCCTATTGATGGACATTTGGATTATTTCCATTTTGGGTTCATACGAATATATCCATTTTGGAAATTTTCAGGATTCAGTCTTTGAGTCTGAATTTCTTATGGGAATTAAGAGGGCCATTCATATTCAAATTTAAGGCATCTCTGTTATTGGAGATTCTCAAATCACACTGAGGTACACACCAAGCCACATCTTTCAACTTAGCCTTCATCAGTTTGTTTTAGCTGCCACACTTTTTGTTATTTTTAAATTCATTTATTTAACAAATTCTTACAAAGCACTTAGTAAGTGCTGAACACCATTCCAAATACGTTTAAATTGTAACTTATTTAATAATCCTGACAATCCATTGAAGTAGTTGTTATTAGTATAAAGTTTCTACAAATGAAGAAATGGAGACACAGAATGTTTCACCAACTTGCGGGAAGTCACAGAACTAGCAAATAAGAGGGTCAGGATTCAAATCTGGATAGTCGGGCTCCAGAAGCAATGCTGCCTCCTGGAAAATATGTGAGTAGGGAATGCCCACAACATACCTTCAGATGACCTGAGAATAAATAACCAGGCCCATTAAATATGTTGCAGGTGTTCTTTAAAGTAAGCCATTGTATAAATGGTTTTATATTAAAAGCATATTAAATGTGCTTGTTTGAATAGCAATGTCATTAAACAGCAGAGACTGACCACAAGTTACAGATGGAGAAAAGAGACAGTTCAAATACCTATTGACCCTAATTCATCCCTCACTAATGTTCACTCACTTATTCAGAGTGGCCTTTTATTTTTTCCATGTATGAATTGCTAAATCCATGTGACAAATAACGTGAGGCAATGAAGGGCACTGTTATTTGGCCGGTACCCTCAGTGTTGGGTACTGGCAAAACAACTAGCTGCCTTTCCTTGCCATGTTCCAAAAACCATGTCTTGGATTCATGGACCTCAATGTCATGCATATTCATCTTTTTAGTCTTTGCAAATACTTAACAAAGTGCGCCCCAGTTGTCTTTGCTGATGCTACAGACCAAGGCCAGGTGGGGGAGCTCTCCAAAGGGCACTACTTAGAAATTGTGACCAGACCAAGCTGGCAGACAACAACCATCACAAAATGAAGCCAAAACATAACTGTAACGAAAAACTGAGGCTTGATAATGGTGTATGCACCAAGTGAGAAAAACAAGGAAAAAATATAAAATGCTGAACTAACACTGAGGTTAGTGGTCAAATGAAGGCTTCTCTTTTTGTTGATTTTACATCCTTCCCATTCGACAAAGAAAAGTGCAAAACAAGTTGCATAATTTCAAGACAATCTATTGTTAAAGACTGGATATATTATTTGTTCCAAGTGCAGACCGAGTGAGCTGATGTTGAGGTTAACACCTGAGAGCAAGGACCTTATGCTCCTCATTCACTTGGATCCCAGTGCACAGCAGAGCCTGGAGCCCACCACAGAAATATACGGTAAACAGAAGGGCCATATCTTGACTTGCAGAGGAGTAAGTTGTACTTAGTAATGGTGAATTAGAGTTAGAGCTATTACTGTAGGGCAAGCTCGTTTATTATTTTCAAAAGGGTGATAAAATCAGGGCCTCACAAGTTGATGGGTTGCCTTTAAAAGGAAATTAAATAAAATGCAGGGCAAATTCTCATACACCTTCACAAGTTCGTATAAGAACTATTATCCTGTTTTGTAAATAAGAAAACAGGCTCAGAGAGTTATAGAACTTGCCCAAGTCCACACAGCTCGTAACGACAACTGCTAGATGCTCTTTGACGTAAATGCCCAGGCTTTGAGATGGTCATACAGCTTCCATTGTCTCCATTCCCGTACTGGTACAATTTTAATTCATGGGCTGCTTTAGAGTCATAGTAATATATAACAAAATATGTTTTGCTATTACCATTCGTATTATCAGAACCTTAAGGTAAGGTTCTGTAGTTCCAGATCCTTTGTTTTTTAAACCAGGAACCATGGATTCCAATGTGAGATCAGCTTTATTTCTAAGACCCAAAGTGTCTCCTCACTTCCCTGTGTGTCCAAAACTGTTGAGTACCTTTGTCATAGGCCTAGGAAAATAAATATTTCAAAATTTTTGTGATGAACACATTTCTTAGGAAGTTATAGCTACCTTTCATATATTAAAGCCAAAATATGTCATTCATTTTATATAGAACATTGGTTATGAATTCTGGTTATAGATATGGGCACATTTTCCAACACCAGAGGGAGTCTGGTAGACTTCTTTTATATAAGTACATGTGTATAGTTGGCAAAGTATGGTACTACTGGAAATTGAACATTTAGTTGGATTAGCACAGAACAAAATCTTAGTGCCTACCAGACAACAGATTCTAATTTAAGTAATTTAATTAACAAAATAATAGACATCATTATATATAGCTAATATTTGCTGAGTTCTTATCATGATGCATACAGTCCTATGTGTTATTGCATTTAAACAAAAATGTGAGGTAGATCCTTTTATCATGAGGCTCATAATTGGAGATAAAAAATGTATTTGAACGGTGAGCATGCAAGGCAGTTCCAATGCTCTCAAAGATAGAAAGACCCTAATCTTACAATCCTAAAAAGGGTCATTCACAGACCCCAATTTTATTAGCCACATCCCAGGGTCATTGGTATGTTTTCCTTCTTTGAAGAAATTATAATTATTCTTTCCTAAATGTGTATATATACAAATGCTGATACAAGTGTCATGGTAGAAGTACCTGAAGGATTACTGAGACATCATCTCACTTCCAATGTGGTCCACTCTTTGAATCTTCAAAACAATGAAATAGTGAAAGTCTTCACCAAAGATGTGAGTGGGGCCCATTAGCTTCAGCCCAATGAAAGACACAAGTATTTAGCCAGACTATTTATAACCCAAACATGGCACAAGTGTATGCTGTAAAATCACAGTGTGTGATAGAGTGGGATGAGCATGAGTGAACTAGACAATCTGAATGTTTCGACTCTAACCTATGAACAGTAACATGAGAAGAATTGCAGGGAGAAAAACTCAGGCTGGAATCCCAGCACTTCCACTTTAAGGGGTATAATCTTGGATAAATTACTTAGCTTCTTTAAGTCCCTGTTTCTCATCTGTAGTGCCGAAGGGACAATGGTACCTACTTCATAATTTCTTTATAAGGACTCCAGAAAATATAAATATATCAGGACTTTTTCTGTAAACGTGAGAGAAACCCCAATTCAAATTGGTTTAATTAACAACTAAAAGGAATTTGTTTCACATCATTGTCAAATCCATGTACTGTCAGTTCCGGCTGTTTCAGGTACAACTAGATGCAGGTATTCAAATGAAGACATCATGATGCTACCTTTCCAAATCTCCACTCTGCTTTCCTTCTTAATGGCTTACTTCCTAGGCAGGCTATTTCTTGACTAACTCATTAGGCTTAGAGCTTGCCATCTTAACTTCCCCTGTAGTGTAAGAGTGTCTTTCTCAAAAACTTCAGCAGATGTCCCAGAAATAGCTTTCACTGGCTTAGTTTGGTCAGATGTCCTTTTCTGGGGCCAGGGGGTCAGGTACATGGACTGAGGTTGGGGGATGTATGATCCTGTTAAAAAATTCTGGGTTTGCAAGAAAAATAAAACCAAAAAGAACCCAACTTCATTGTAATGGATAAACTATCTGGAAAAGAATTTGGTATCTAGTATCAGTAAGTGTGTATTAATTTTAAAATGGAATCTATTTTTTTAAACCGTCAAATATGGAGAGCGACCAGCTTTCAGCCAAGTTTTCCAGGACTGTACATACATAACTAGAATCTGTTTAACATAAGGCAACCTCTAGTTAGGGCTGACCACAATGTGTGCTGTTTAAAGTGACTCAATTTTTAGGATAGAAGCTGTTCTGAGTTTTGGAGAAAGCCTGCAACTTTCCCTCAAAGAGCCTGCATGAAATCTAAGTAAATGACAACTTTGTGTATAACATTTTACTTTACTTATGTATTATCATTAATGCTAGCAGAAATTACTTTTTTGTTCCATTATACAGAAAGTATGGCCAGAGGCCAAAAGCAAAATTAAAAAGAAAAAAAGACAAATTATAAAAAAAAGAATTTACTACCAAGTAGCACGGTCAAACTATAGAATAGCAACTCATCCCAACTAATCATATAAATCATACGGATAATTATGGCGATTATTAAAATCTCTATGAGAGTTTATCCTTCATCAATAATTATAGATATCTAATAGGAACCAGAGGCATCAGTACCTGTAGTTCTGCTGTGAATGCATTAATTTTCTAAGACAGGAGCATTACATCACAAAGTTAAAGTCTGTATCAGGAGTTATGACAACATGCTGTGGTTTACCTTTGTGAAGTGTCTATTTCCATGAATTCAGCTTCTGGGATAAACTAAACAGAATCTACAGAATCTACTAAATGGAGATAAGGCTAAATTCAGTTGTTAATTCCCTTTAAGGATTTCAGCTTAAAGTGTAAACTTTTGTTTTTATTTCAAACTCTTATGTATTCTAAACATGTATGGTTCTAGTATATTCTAAACAGCTAAGAACTTCATTTGCTTTTATTTCTTCTCACGAGACTTTACAAAATTAAAAAATGAGGGTTATATTTTCAGTGGTGTTTGAGCTCAACAGTGAGCCATCAAGCTACCATTGACCTTCAGATTTATGAGCAAATGATCTTCTCAGTTTGTATTGACTGTGTATAAATTCTCCTCAAAACCCTGGTCTGGGGCTGGGAAGATGCCCACAATTGTACTGAACATTAGCAACCGTGCCATTTGAAGTGTATACCTGTAGTTCTGTTTTGGTTTTTGGTTTTGGTTTTTGAATAATAGGAATAAAAACGTCAATTAGAGCCTTGAAATTTCTACCAGAAAATAAGGGATCATGTTAAAAAAAAAAAAAAAAAGAAATGGTCATTTCAATATGGTCAGTGTAAAAATACTTACGCTGTTGACGTAAGGAACGTCTAACCCTATAGAGAATTGTCATGAGTTCATTTGAGCCAAACTGATGACAATTGCCAGGAAGCAAAATTTCAATGAATTGACAAAATGCTCTGGAGAATGACATTAGAATAAAAGGAGGAGACTTAAGAAAGGTTACATGAAATCCATTGATGGTAGATTAAACGGGTGGGAGAAAGCAAAGCAAGGGAGGAGGGAATCTCTGGGATTGGATAAAAAGTAAAACAGAGAGACACACATACTTCTTTTGCATTGGTGGGTAGGTATAGGAGAGTTAATATTAATAATTTACATTTACAGCACATAGAAATGGTATGCAGGCTACAAGATAACAATGAGGGGCTCTGTGGTCTCTGCTCTGGTGTAATGGGCTGTGCCTTGAGGGGTCTGGAAAAGGAGATTACTCGACATTTCAAAGGTATGTTATCCTAGATGCAAAAAGACAATAGAAATAGACAGGCTCGCTTGAGGTAAAGACTGACCTTTGTCAAGGAAGCTGTAGGTCTAAGATGTGACTACTGGCCATGACTTGCTTTTAGTTAGGAATTTTTATGTTCAGACGATCCTATGTGGTTATTTTTGGTCTCTGAGTTTGTAAGGCCCACCATGCAGGCCTCCTATGAGTTTGTCAGGTTTAGTATATGGTCCCTTTTTCATCCACAATGCTAAGACTAAGATTTATCAGCTGGAAAGCACTAGAAACAGGCAATTTTTATTATGTCCCATCGACATTTTTAATCTAATGACTTGGATCGATACTGTAGCTAAGTTAAAATAATTGAACACCATAATCTCTGGAAATGAGACACTCTCTTCTATGAGAATTTAAAGACTAACGGCCACATTTGAAAGTCATTAATGTATTCAACATCTCAATGACATGAAACTAAATCTCTCAAACACAACAAGAAAAATTGCCAATTCATGTATTACCCTAGGATGCAAGAGGAGGGACAGCAAGAGATTTGAAAGGAGAAAGGTTGGGAGTCCCAGGGTAGCCTTAGAAAGGACATCCATATGGTGGAGAGGAGCAGAGCCAGTACCTAGAAAGGTGACAATAGGAGGAAGCCAAGAAGTCATTTTTTCTTTGGAAGTTGCTTTTAGGATCACTCCTTCAAACTGCTGTCCTGATTCCCACTCCGTCATCTTATTAAAATTCTGAATTGAAAGTCACCAGTGAACTCCTCTGGCCAAACCTAATATCCTTTTCTTTATCTTTACTCTTTTTCTTCTTAGTCATTTAACCATGTTTTGAACAGTCAGCGTTTTCAATGTACTAACTTTTGACTACCCTATTTTTTGGCTCCTCTATCTGCTTCCTCTCTGTTATTTTTATGGGATTCACTCACCAGCTCTTAGCTTTGAATAATCCAAAAGTATTAGCCTAGTCATGAAGCTTTTCCTTATTTCTTGAGGACACACGAGATTCCATCTCATTTAATCATCACATATAGCCAGCCCTACTCATTTAGATACTAATTTAGGTACCTGATTATGTACAATCTCAGACTAATCTCTTCAGTGTGTGTGTGTGTGTGTGTGTGTGTGTGTGTGTGTGTGAATCTGGATGACTCTGTCTCATTCTCTGTATGCATAAATCATACTTGCATATTCAGATTGTAAGTGCTTAAAAATAGAAAATATGAGCAGTAACTTGAGCATGTATTTTAGAGTCAGGACTATGTTCAAATAGTGCTATTGCTTATAATGAACTTGTATAGATCATTAAAGTTCTCTGAACCCAACTTTCTACATCTTTAAAATTAAATCATAATACTCACCCCTCTGAGATAGAGATAGTAAATGAGAAGATTTTTGTAAAACATGTAGCATATAGTGGACTTGCAATAACTGATTTCTTCCTGTATTTTAAACTTCTCTCACATCACCCATTGTAGAAATACAATTGTTGAGCTCAATTTTGGTTTGATTGATGGATTGAAACTAACAAAATTAGGACAATTAGGATTTACTGGTTTAGCAACCAAATCCCACTACCACACCTTCTCAACAATGTAAATTATTAAAGTATTATCTCAATAAATCACTTAAATTACTAATCATTATTTTATTTTTTAAGAAAAAGCTAATGCCTGGAAAATAGCAACCCAATACTTTTCATTTGTCTCTTAAATATTAATAAAGTTATTCATGGTGTTATTTGGGAGAGTCTATAATGTGAGAAATACAGCGTCTCATTTATATTTGATGAGTTCACTTACTGTGAGTTATTTTATTTAACCTTAAGTTTTATTTAATGATTAATGATACTAATGATAGTAAAAATTGCCTAAAGAGAGTACATCTCAACACAGAAAATGGAGGTGAGTATCAAGAAACTTATTAAAATAAAACCTGACATTTTGACAGAAAGTCCTAAATATTGGACAGTAATATTTTTCTAGTAGTAAAACTATAGAGATTTAAATGCAATGTCCAATGATAGCAGCCTTATGCAAATGAAAGTGTTTCTCAACCCAAAAGAATCCATGCCCGATTAGCTAATGTGGAGATAATTATTTATAATAGTATTTACTGGTAAAGAGGAAGGAGTGAAACATTAGATGGACACTTTGGTGTGACTTAGGCAGGATTTATTCATAATTCTAAAGCACCGAAGTGGAAGTCAGCGCACTGACTCAGAGCATTGTGATGGTCCAGCTGTCCATGGCATGCCTCGCCCGTGTGTAGTCATGCATCACAGTGCCAAAGGGAAGACTAACTGGAGGAGATGGTCATGGAACTACTTAACTGGAACAATCTCACCACAACTGAGAGAGAAGAACATTTAGTTACTTATCTGCAATACTTTGAAGTTAATTTTCATTGATTCCCAAAGCACATATGAAATAGCACATTGGGTCCAATTAATGGCCACTCAGTCTAGTTCTCTGCGTGTGAAAGCAATACCAAGGACCAGTTTTATAAAGAGCTCAGTGATTTATTTCTAATATAACGACTTAATTTATTTTTCTAGGAACCACTCAACTAGTTGGGAAAGAAGAAGTCTGCTTTATTTGACATATTTAGTTTACAGTAATGTCTCCTTTGTCTTAGGAATATTTATGTAAATCAGTCCAGTCAGATAAGATACCCAGCATAAAAAGCATACACCAAGGCAGATAAGCACCCAATGCTTACTAATATGACCAATCATGGATATGCTCATTTATTCCAAAAGGAGCCATTTCTATTTTCTTATGTCTTTTTTATTATTTGTTATCTTGGAGCTTCTCAGAAGATTTGGGAAACAATGCATCAATTAACAGGCCCCAAACCTGGTCATATAAATGTATAAATAACGTCCCTGTATAATATGCCATTTTATATTTTGGTATATTATTTTTGGCTAAGGTACCAAAATATTACCACTCTCTTCTTATGGCTTTTAAAAATATAGCCTGCCTAAGAATGCCCTTATAAACAGTTGCATTTCATTCATAAAATAAATCAAATTGGGGTTAACAAAGATTACAGGCCTAAAAAGTATATTGTTTTGCTTGGTTTGAGGCAGTCTAGATTGAAACACTTATGTTACTTGATAATTCTTTGTAGCTGCCACTTCCTCCAGGCAGCCTTCCCTGACTCTTTGTGCTCCCATCATATGCTGTCCTCACCTGGATTTGTTTGATGTCTTGTCTTTTTCCTCCTCTAAACTATGAAATCCTTGTGGCAGGGACGTTTCATTTTTTCTTTGACTCCCCAGCATCCAGAAAATTGTTTGACACATAGTAATTGCTTGAGGACTTTTCACTGGATGAATGAACAGTCTGAAATTATTATTCTATTGCTTTCTAGTCAATCCATGTATAAAAAATTTTTTTTCTGACAACAGTTAAAGCAACATAATTGGATACTTTGATGAGTAGTCGTTAAGATCATCGTCATGGACTGTTTGGTGATTTAGCTCATTATCTACAAATAGGACCGTTTTAAAGGCTTAAATTGATGGATTTAATTTTACCTTGCTATTGTGAATATCATTGAAATTAACAACAGGACCCACACACACAAAGTCTTCAAAGTGTTTATGCTCATTAGATACCAAAAAAAAAAAAAAAAAAGGAGAAAATAATCTGTACATAAATTTCAATACCTAGATTTTGAAATTCTGAGCAGAGAGGCAGAGTGTTTATTTATTTTGAGAATGGAAAGTCAAGAGTCTTGCAAATCAGGCACGTGTTGCAGTCGTTTCCCTGGAATATTGTCAGACCAATCAGCGTTTGTGAGGAACTTTTATGGACAGTATAAATATTTTGAGCTGGAGGCATCATTACCAGCTGATATTTTCTTTCCTCAGGACCAGCTGTTCAGGGGCATCTCGGAGGAGAGCCAGGCACATTTGAGACTTGGCTCTCACTAAAGACGGCCACAGATTCGTGTGCAGCAATGTCGGTGTTAGAAGAAAGCCGACCATTCGCTCAACAGTTATCCAATGTCTACTTTACGATACTTTCACTTTTCTGTTTTAAGCTTTTTGTGAAAATCAGCCTGGCCATCCTTAGTCATTTCTACATTGTGAAAGGAAACCGCAAGGAAGCGGCAAGGATAGCAGCTGAATTTTACGGAGTAACCCAAGGACAAGGTACGTTGATGGCAATGCCCTCTTGTTTCAAATGAAGTTTAAGTATCGTTTCAGCCACAGTCCCAGAAAACATCGCATGTTCTTTATGGGCTGCTTCAAAGTGAATATTCTATAAACTTCTTGTTGCAGAAAATATTTGTTGACTCATTTCATGATCTAATAAAAAAGAAAATTACTTTGCTGTGTAACTATCTGGATTAATAAAATTGAGGTATCATTGCGAAATAGATGAATGGAAACATAGTATTAGATATACATTTTTTACTCATGAATGTTTGAAAACTTTAAACATTTCATTTGCCAAGCCATAGTTTTAGAGGCTTCAATTGTCCTTTAACATGTACACAAATTTTTATTTTTAATTCAAATAGTTATATGTAAAATAATTGTTATTAAAAAGAGAAGATTTTTGTCTTTCACAACTTTTCTTTTTCCAAGCTTAACCACTTGATTAAACATAAAGCACAATGTGTCAATATTAAGAGTTATGGCATGCATTTTCCTGATGGAATTGTTGCTTTGCTCGATTTGTAAAAAGTTGGTATAAGAGGATAGGAACATGAATTAACAAATGTTATGTGCGTGCAGACAAGTATATCTATCCATGTTTCTTAGAAGAAATTGGAATGTGAGGCCAAATGAGAAACAATAATTTCAACCATAGACTTTAAAGGTTGTAAAACCATTCACACTCTATTGGACTGATACTCTGTACAATAAAAGCAGTTCTGATGGTGGATGTCAAGGTGAATTTTTAATTTCTTATAGTCTTTTGATTAATTTCTGGTTTGGAAATCAGCAGGCAAGCATTTTTCAGAGCTCAAAATACTTCTAAAGTAACCTAAAATTTCAGAATCAAAATATGTTATCATATAAAGAATGTAATATAAAAGAATATTTGAGTAGAAAGCTGCCTTCTTAAAATCTGTTTTCCTACATTTTTCAATTTTTGAAAATTCATTTTAAATCTAGGTTACTCTGTAGGTACATGGAAAGGTGAGTGAAGGTAGAAAATACTTTTTTGGTGTGTGAGGTAGATAATGAATATATTTTGCCCAAGGGAGAGTTTTCTTATGCGAAGTGAGGACTTTATGTACTCATTCAGAATGAGGAAAATGTAAATGTCAGTATGAAATTCGCACAAGGCAGGTGGTATCTAGAGGAAATAGGTGGTATTTAATTTTTCACTCACCAGCTCTGCTTCAGACCAGGTATAACTACTTAAATGTGGCATACATTATGTTGGTAAGTGGAATATTTTGTTTTAAAAACAGCAAACATAAAAGATTAGATTTAAAACAAAGACAGATTTCTAGATACAAGACTAAATAGATGCTATGATCGTAAGGTCCTGAAGCTCACTCTCAGGGGCAGCCTATACATTATCACTTCATACATCTTGTCTACTGAATTGCTGTGCATAAAAATATGAAATATGGGCTAAAGATCCACATTTTTTGTGTGAATTGACAAGGGTTTAAGAAGAAGCTATGAAAACTCCTATTTGCACGTATTTACAAATAAAAAGGAACACTGGTCCTCTCTTTACTCCGATCTATGTGTACTTAAGCTGGGAAGTTAGTGGAATACATGAAATGGCTTCCATGCTCCTGTCTAATTTTATAAGTCTGTGTGAAGCTATATTAGAATTCTAAGATTATGTCTGAAAAAGGAAAGAAATTAACACTCACTAATAGAAAACACTTTTCCTGGGAGTATAAAGTTTTTAAAAAATTTTTGTTTTGTGTTGTTTTTAATGTTAGATCTATTTCACAAAATTCTGTCTTCCAATATCTTCAATTAATCTATATGTTAAGCAATACAATATATTATGATAATTTTTATTCAATAAGCATAATTAGCCTCCTTTGTTGTTGTTTTTTTTAATATTAGGAAGACAATCAAGTACCTTCCAACTCTTTCTTGATTTCCTACCTCTAAAAATAAATTCTTCCTTGTCCAGGAAATTATTATTTTCTCCATTTTAATATAGCTTTTTCTTTCATTTACTACAATTAAACTTTTTTATTTTGATTATATTTTTATAATTAACTAATCAGGCTTAATTGTCTTTGTTTAATCTGGCAATTTCCTCCTTCCTGGGAAAGATTATCACCTTCACTCCACTTTGAATTAGGTTTCTCCTTCCTGCTTTCAAGACTTAGCCAGATTGTTCCCCAACATTTCTGATGCGGGGTTGCCAAATTCTGTGAAATATAAGCCGATGTGTGTATTTTCATGTCTTTCATAATTACAGAAGACCCTGTTGACAACATTCTGGATGTCCTCCCCACAAGAAGCAGTGCTGTGGTACGAAATGAAAGAAACTATGTCTTCCTAGATACTCTTGCAAATCAATTCATTGTGTTAGACAAATGTTGGGAGGTCTTTTTAAAGCACTTTCCAATCAGGACTCCAACCAATGTATGATTACACAAGAATACTGAAAAGCCGAATGGTAGCTAAAATAGCTAAGGTTGCTTTCTTCTCAATCTCTTTGCTATTCCAATAAACCTAACAAATCTGCTTTTCATTTTTTGTACCAATGACTTTTATCATCTCCACCATCATGTTCCAGGGGCCTATTTCTTACACTTTTCTATATAACTACCTCCTGTATTGTTCTTGCTGTTTAATGCTCTGATGACAATCTCTATATGACAGAGGTCTAGTCTATTTTTAAAGCTTAACAATCTTACTTTGAGACTGACAGTGAGACTAATAGAAGTTGAAAGGTGTTTTCAACTCTAATATCAAACAGTACAGAAAGCAAATGAGGATGTGGGGTAGTGCATTGATTTTCTGAAATCACTCTAAGGGTCTAGAAGAAGCCATGAATTACTGATATCCCAAGGACACCTCAAGAGGCAGCTCCTGTCCCTGTTAAAGGTAATACTTTTCCAGTTCTATCCTAGGCTCTGAAGGAAGTTCAGTATTTTTACCTACAAGAGACAGGGCCAGAGCTAAGCACCTACTTTTTTTGTGAACCCCTAATATTAAGGAACTAAAGAATCAGAATATGACAGAGGTGAAAATGTACGGTTTCCATCTGTAAGTAGTTTATTCTAATTGAGGAGATAGTATATTGACACATAATAATTACTTTCCAGATACACTAAATACCAAAAGAATGTAAAGAATGGAAAGTCAGTTTCAGATTTGGACTTTGAGAGATATCTTCATGGAAGAGGTACATTTTTTTTTTAATAGTGTTTCTATTTTTCAACTACAGTTAACATACAATATTATTTTAGCTTCAGGTGTACAAGATAGTGATTACACATTTATATAACTTACAAAGTGATCCTTCTGTTTAGTACCCATCTGACTCCATATGTAGTTATTACAATATTATTGATTAGATTACTTATGTTGTACTTTACATCCCCATAACTATTTTGTAACAACCAATTTGTACTTCTTCAACCCTTCCCCCTTTTCATCCATACCCCCAACTCTTCTCCCATCTGGCAACCATCAAAATGTTCTCTGTATCTCGGAGTTTATTTCCATTTTCTTTGTTTGTTTATTTTGTTTCTTAAATTCCACATGTAAGTGAAATCATATGGTATTTTTCATTCTCTGACTTAACCGCCTTTAGTATAATACCCTCTAGGTCCATCCACATTGTTGCAGATGGCAAGATTTCATTCTTTTGTCTGACTGAGTAATATTCTAGTATATATGTACCATATCTTCTTTATCCACTTATCTATTAATGGACACTTAGGTTGCTTCCATATCCTGGCTACTGTAAATAATGCTGCAATGAACATATGAATGCATATGTCTTTTCGTTTTACTGTTTTGGGTTTCTTCAGGTAAATACCCAGAAGTGGAATTACTGGGACTTTCTTTGTATCTTATTATAGTCTTTATTTTAAAGTCTATTTTTTTATATATAAATATTGCTACCCCAGCTTTTTTTTTCCCTTCCCATTTTCAGGAATTATCTTTTTCCATCCCTTTAATTTCAGTCTCTGTGTGTCTTTCAATCTGAAGTGAGTCTCTTGTAGTCAGCATATGTAAGGATCTTGTTTTCTTATCCATTCAGCCACCCCATGTCTTTTAATTAGAGCAATTAATCCATTTACATTGAAAGTAATTGTTGACAGGTATATAGTTATTGCCATTTTATTATTCATATTTTTTATCCTTTTTTTCATCTTGAAGAAGTCCCTTTTACATTCCTTGTAATAATGGTTTGGTGGTGATGAACTCCTTTAGCTTTTTCTTGTCTGGGAAGCTCTTTATATGTCCTTCCATTCTAAATGATAGCTTTGCTGGGTGGAATAATCTTGGTTGTAGGTCCTGACTTTTCATCACTTTGAATATTTCCTGCCAAACCCTTCTGGCCTAAAGAGTTTGTGTTGAGAAATTAGCTGATAGTTTTATGGGAGCTCCCTGTGTAGGTAACTAACTTCTTTTCTCCTGCTGCTTTAAGATTCTCCCTTTGTCTTTAACCTTTGGCATTTTAATTATGATGTGTCTTTGTGTGGGCCTCTTTGTTCATTTTTGGGGGGACTCTCTGTGCTCCCTGGGCTTTTATGTCTATTTCCTTTGTCAGGTCAGGGAATTTTCTGGCATTATTTCTTCAAATAGATGTTTAATTCCTTGCTTTCTCTCTCTTCTCCTTCTTATACCCCTATGATGTAAATGTTGGTATGCTTGATGTTGTCCCAGAGGCCCCTTAAACTATCCTCATTTTTTAAAATTCTGTTCGCTGTTCTGATTGGGTGTTTTCTGTTACCTTATCTTCCAAATCGCTGATTTGATTCTTTGCTTCATCTAATCTACTATTGATTCCCTTTAATTTATTCTTCATTCCAGTTATTGTACTCTTCACTTCTGACTGGTTCTTTTTTATGTTTTCTATCTCCATTCTTATGTTTCCTGTCTCTTTGTGGAAGTTCTCCCTGAGCTCACTGAGCATTCTCATAGCTAGTGTTTTGAACTCTGCATCTGATAGATTGCTTACATCCATTTTGTTTACTTCTTTTTCTGGAGCTTTGTTCTGATCTTTCATTTGGGACATGTTTCTTTTTTGGAGAAGGTAGATCTTGAGCTGACCCCAGGAATGAATAGAAACATGAATTTAGGGGTGCACATAGAATATGAAGAGATAATAGATTTGAGTAGAGTAGTAGTTTCACAGTATTGAAAAATGGTAATAAATTGAGCAAGATGTGGAGGAATTTGAATGGCAAGCTAAGCAATTCAAATTTAACATGAAGGCAGTAGGAGTCAGTGAGCGTTTCTGGTATGAGTGAAGGTTGGAAAATGGGAAAAGATGTAAAACCCAAATTTAAGGTAAATTTATATAGGAGTTATCTTTGAAGTTGGGCGATGAGACAGGTTTTAAGTGGGTAGACCAGTAGGCCCCTGTCATAAGGAAGTGAGGACCTAGACTTGTCTGTTGGTGCCAGTGTGAATAGAGAAGAAAAATGACAACAACAACAAAAATAAATAAATAAAAGAAGAAAAGAAAAATGAACGAATCTGATGATTTCTTTAAATAGTACTGCCAAAGATAATAAATGTTACCTTAGGAACTGATTGTCTGCCAGGATTGGATTTAAGATATCTAAAGAAAAATACGTCAGTCAGAAGAGGGATTAGTTAGCCACACCGGGGAGTCCGCACTCCCAGCCAATGCAATTGCAAAGAAGTAGATCTTTGGCTACTTGATGATGTGGTGGCTTGCGTCTCTCTCTGAAACATCAGGGTAAATCAGGAAGTAGTAGAACTAGAATCTTAATTCTTGTCTTGTATTTGACTTATTTAATGTATTCCCTTTGTCTGGCTTTTTCATCATCAGTTATTAACCTCTGAGTATGACTTGTCCACAGAAAGAAAATGTGCTAGCTTGCCCCAGCAGTGTTTTAGTCCATCTGAGACAGATGGTTCTTATTATAAATTAATGTATTTGCATCATGATATATCATCCTAGTGTTTTGTGCTCTTTGAGTTGTAAATCCACCTCTGAGATGTAAATTTGCTCCAGCTTTGCTGATAGATCAAGTTTCCAAGCCTGCAAGGACATGGACCAAATTCTAGTCTGTGGAAAATTCATCCAGGTAATTAATGTCTCTGTGAGGCTGCTTGAAAAACAATCTTGTGACACCAAACCTCTCCAGGAACTTCTTTCACAGTTAAGAGTTTATATAGAATATGGAATGGATGTAGAGTCATCGGATGAAATATTTGTACTTGTGATTTCATAAATTTGGTTTTAGGTTTGCCATTAAGCATACATTTTTTATTTATTTTTCTTTGGAACGAGTCTATCGTAGACACTTGGAAATAGGCTGCAGTGTAAACGTGTCACCATAAGTTAAAGTTCTCATTTGGAGAATAGTGTAACCTGGATAGGAAAAGAATTTGGAATTTTATATAATGTAATATCAATTTTTCTCCATCAGTAAAGTCCATCTTAGGTCTGAAAACAACTTTAGGAATTTGATGGCAGCAGCAGTGACACTTATTATACCTGCTTCCGAGGAACAACTTGTTTCATGTGGTTTTTGGTGCTGCAGTGTTGATTGTATATGAGGTTAGCTATGTTAGGAACAGTGCTCAGAATCTCAGCAGTGAAAGATTTCAAGAGACAAATCTGTAGGAGGACCTCTTTCATGGTGTTCATTATATAAAGGTATAAAAATACCTTTAAGACAAGAGAGTTTTAGACACATTATCTATACTTAGGTAGAACTCCACATAAGAATAATTTGAATCAATAGAACCGTTCTACTATCACAAAAGACATGACATTATAATCAAAAGTGCTACAAAAATTTTGTAAAAGATATTTTAATTTTGCCCAAGCTCTACTCATTTTCAGATATGTCAGAGCACTTTTTTGGGGAGAAATTATTACGATACTAAGTTAAGAATGGAATCTCAGGACAAAGTGCCAAATTACAAAAGACTGTCATTTTAATGTATTAATGCATGAATTTTTGGGATTTAGGAACTTGGCAGAGCTGATTGTAGCTTAGGTGGGATCGGTTTTCCTAGGCATATTCTTCTCATTCCTTTTTGTTCCTCTCTTCCTCCCTTTAGTTATTCAATTATTGGCACATTTATCACTTACAGTATTTACTTGTGTATCTCCCTGTCAAAGGCCTCCTGTGATAGAGGATAAAATTTACAAACACACTGCAGTCCCTTTCCTAAAGGTGTGTGAGAGAGCTAGAGAGATAACAAAGTCATTTAAAAGTGTGATAAGTCCGACTTCACAAGGTTAAAGGTGCTATGGGAGCACAGAGGAGAGAGTATAAACAATACTTCTGCCTGGGATGTCAGTTAAATTAAAGCTGTACCAACAACATGCACGTTCTCTCCCATAATTATGCACGGATCCTTATTCATCATGCTTGAAAGCTTCTCGAATTCCTGCTTTCACTTTCTATTTACTTTTCACCTCTCAACCTATTATTATTATTGCTATTTCTAACTCATATACCTTCTGTGTAAATCTTTACCTAAAGGCTCAGAGTTTTATTGTTAAAATAATTTATTTTGAGGAAAAACAAGTATGCTCATTGCTCGCCCACTAAGCTTTTTGACAAATGACACATATTTTGGTGAAAATTTTCAAAATGAATTTTGTACATATTGATAGGTGACATTGTTATAGTCAACTCTAAATCTTTCATTTAATAAGGACAGTGAAAGAATGAAAACTAGGTCTTGACCTTCTGCTTTCCAATTTACTTCTTTTAGAAAATGGTCATTTATTAAAATAAAATAAAATAGTAATTTATTAAAATAAAAGCTATTTTTCTTATTAATTGACATAAGTGATACAGTTTTGAATTTACTTGAGCTCAGTAAATACTTAGATACCTGCTCTGTTCCTGGCACACTATTATGTGCAATATGTACATAGAAGGATATATGTATATTTACATATACGTAGGTGTGGATATATATGTATATATTTACCACCCTAATCTCTCTGTCCCTGAGACCGTTCTAGAAAACTCCTAAATCTACTTTGTGGACAATTTTTAAAATCCTATCTCACAATAACCAATGGCAGATTATAGAAGTGAGAAAAAAGATCATTCTAATATATGTTATGCTTTGACCTAAATTTTACAGAGTGGATTTGTTTAAACACAAGCCACCTGGAAGTGCTAACGGTGTAATACCTTATGAGACTTCTTAAGTCTCTCCCTCCCAGACCTGATATTCTTTGGGCATTTCCAGTCTAAAAAGCCAATGATCTGCTTTGTAATGTTGCTAAGAGAAGGCCGGAAAGGATGAATGATTTGTTCTTTATGCAGCTGGTAAAGTAAAAATGTCAAAAGTTTACACAGTCCTAAGCAAACTTACCCTTCCTTCTCTCCTTCCTTCCTCCCTCCCTCCCTCCCTCCCTCCCTCCCTCCCTCCCTCCCTCCCTCCCTTCCTTTTTTGGTGAAACTTCAGAAGCTGGGTTGTAAGAGAGATTTTTTTTGTTAAAGAAAAGGATAAAATAATATTTCAAACTAAACATGTCCTAGTTTATTTCAAATATTATGTACGTTACATGCACCTTTACAGAACCTAACCACCCTATAAAATGAGTCATACCTGAATATCTTTTCAACATTCTTTCCCAGGGATTAGAGCAACAGTAAATATTTTGGACCCTCAGGAATCTGTGTGACTATGTGAGATGGCAGGAAGGCATCCTCTCTTCATCAGGGTAGCTAAAATTCCCATGTCACCATTATCTACTGGGCAAAATAGAAACGTTCAGAAATGCATACACTCTTTCCAGAAGGCTTATAGTCTTAAACTATGGGCAGAGTACAAACAAACTGAAATTTAATACTGAAATGCCATTCATGTGCTTAAATAGAAACACTGGCTCCACTTAGTCGTCAAGTGTGCAACTTGACTTACATGAAAACTGACAATGATGCAATTAACATTAAGGTCTGGCCATGGAATATTTGCTCTTCACTATCATAATGCTGCAAAGTTCCTTGTTAGGTGATGGAGTCAGGTAGTCTTCTGCGGAAGTGCTAAAGGAAGCTGTTCTTCCTCTGTAGGGGTCTCAACACACTATAGTAGCAGTTAAACAAGGAGCACATAAGTAATGGTGACTGAGTGACTGAACTCAGTAACAATCAAACACATTTTGACGAGGCACCGAGGAGATTTATGAACTAAATCTGTTTTCTAACTCTACCTCACTCATTAGAGAAAGGACGATTCCTCTCATCCATCAAATGGGAGTAGTAAGTAATTTTTAGAATAAAATGATGCACCAAATGAATTTCTCTATTTGAAAACTTTGTGTCTTATTTCCCTCTTGAGCCATTATCCGGAATGGGGAATTAGGAAAAGGAAAAAGTGCTAGTTCCTTTAGAGTTCAAATACATAGAATCACAGATATATTGAGTCTGAGGAATAATGAATACTTCTTCATAGTGACTCTCTAATAACTAAAAGAAAAGGAGCTAAATGATAATTTGAGTATTTCTCCCTTTCTCAACATCCAGTAGTTATGCTAAAATAGCTCATCCAGTAAAATCTAGTATAGGAGCTAAGTTTGATGACTACTTACCATGACTCAAAGAAATCAACAGAACAAGAGAGGTTTGGGTTGGAGAGACTACCTCCTGTACAATGAGTATTAAGTCCTAAAATAATACTTGTCTATCTAATTGTGTAACATTCCAAGAATGTGAAAGAAAGGGAAATTTGTTTAAGCTCAGTATTTCGGGTTCACTGGAAGTAATGATAAAATTTTTAAACAAATTTTTATTTATGAAAGTTAATTGGATTCAATGATTGAGATTTTTATAATTATGTAGAGTTTAATTTTAAAAAGCATGCACAAATGACCTTAAACCTGGTTTACAGCTTTGTAATGCATATTTTGATTGTTAAAAAAAAATAAGATTTTGGAAGACAGAAGTTAATTAAAAGGGAAAAAAAAAGAATTTTGAAGTTAATCTAAGGCTCATGGAGCAAACATGATTCTTGCCAAATACTTGGATTCTGAATTGTAACAGGACCACAGGGTAAAGTGCTGTTATTCTGGAGGAGGAAAAAAGTCACTTGGTTTTTGAAATAACTGTCGATGGCATATAGGGAAAATAATGCCTTGGATATTAGAGAAACTCAGCAAATATTTGTGGAATAAATAAAAGACCTTACATTAGAGGAAAATGGAGTTTAAAATCACATCACAGATAACATAGTGACTTAACCACATACAAATTGTTCTGTGGTGGCTCTAGTGCTTACTAACTGTGTCATCTTAGGAAAGTTGTTTAAAGTCTACCGCCCTCAGTTTCTTCATCAGTAAAATGGAAATAGTGACATTTATTTCAGAGGGGTTATTGTGAGTTTTATATGAGATATAATTTATTATGTAAATCATTTGCCATAGTGTCTGGCATATACTTAACACTCAATAAATGTTAGCTCTTTATATTGTCCTTTAAAAATTTTCAAAAACAGGACAAAATGCTACAATTTAGCAACACAGAGAAGCATCAATAAGAAAAAATAGTGAAATTATAATAAATTGTGTTTTCTAAACAGTTTGTAAAAGCACATGCTAATACTAGGACTTATCTACCATATATCTCCGAAAATAAGACCGGGTCTTATATTAATTTTTGCTCCAAAAGAAGCATTAGGGTGTATTTTCAGGGGATGTCTTATTTTTTCGTGTACAACAATCTACATTTATTCAAATACAGTCATGTCATCGTCTTCTGGAACATCGTCATAATGTACTAAATGCGTCTGTCTGGCTGACGATCTTAACTGGGATTTATTTTCAGAGTAGGTCTTATTTTCGGGGAAACACAGTACTAAGCAAGCATTGGGCCCCAGCCTCCTGTTAACTCTTTGGGTAGATGGTTTCAGAACATAAATGGTTGGTTTTATGTATATGTTGATTTAAAAATTACAAACTGAAGCTCTGAAAGCTTACATAACTTGTCAAATTTTTCAGTTTGTAACAGGAAGTAGATTTTCCACCCAGATCCCTTTGACTCCTGAGCTTTTCCTCTCAAACAGCCTCCTGTAACACTACTGGTCTTTCACACCATGTGAACAAGGACGATGGCAGAATCAAGTCTCAAGCTCATCAGCTTTCTGCCAACCATGCAATTGATCTGTCTACTGGTCCTTTCCATACAGACTTTTAACTGTTTAAAAAGAATTTAAAATACAAAATTTTCCAAAAAACACAAGCTAAAATAAGCAGTTTGTGTTGTGCTTTTAAGACCTAGGCTACTCTTGTCTTTCAGATATTTTCTCTAAAAAAAAAGCAAGACATTCTGAGCCATCACACAGAACTGGAGCACAGAAATGCAGAGGGTTCAGCTAATGGCGCTGGACCTAGCCAGAATGCTATGGCGGAAAGCCTGGTTCAGAGGAGGCATCGTAAAATTACTTGCAGAAAGTTGTTCTACGATCTTACTCTGTCCAAGAAACTCTGCTTGCCAGAAATTCTTTGGGAAAAAATGTATTCCTGGGAAAACCTGGTCAAAAACCTCGTAATGGGTATACGTAGGAAACCTGGGTTTTTCTGGAAGGGCATTATGAGAAATGGGTAATGGCATGTCACAGCAAATTACCGGTTACTCTTGTAATTAGAGTGGGTGCCATAGAAAGAGTTGAAGCTGCTTCACTTCCAACAGATATTAATTAACTTCTGCCAAACTGTCCCTCTTGCCCTTTTCTTTTCTCTTGGTCCCTGGCAGCTGAAAAAGGAAGGCAAAAACCAATAGTGACAACACTAACAGTGAAGAGCTGAGTCAATTAGTTCAGGGATTTGGCATTTTTCCTTTATTTTCTCTGCTTCTTTCTGCCAGCTGGTCTCTCCAGGAAGCAAGCAAAACATAGGTTTTCACTGGACATATCTTATAAAAAGTTATTTTTAAAATTTGTTTATAAGGAAAGAGTAAAATAAATGTTTTTTCAAAAAATAGCAGAATTATATATGAAAATAAGGATGCAGAATTATTTCATAGAATCATTGAATTACCTCAAACTCTATCAGTATTTTAAATTGTCTGGGGCCCTATACACAGGCTTGCAAAATCTCCCTCCAAGAGCTTGCAGAAACATTTGCTCCTTTGCCAGGCCACTCAAGGACGATCAGAAGGTGGCTAAGCCTCTCTCCATAAAACAATAAATCACAGATAATGATTTTGTGTTCTCTCTTCAGTATGAGGCCATTAAACTGCATACATTACAATCAGGGAACAAAGTGATGGTCCAAGCAACAGGAACATTAATGCTGTTAGTTATGAGGTTGGATGGGTAGCTTTCCTCCTACAATATTCATGACTAGATGCAAACCTCAACCTCAAGTTAGAAACAAGTGTTACTTCTGCAAACGAGGCAGGAATAGGATGATGGACGAAGAACTTTCTTAAAATGGAATGTCTTCACAAACTGGAGAGTAGCATTTTTGAGCAATACAGCCAGCCCTCTATGGCGACTCCACATTTGCAGAAGGCAGCTCAGTCTCTCTTAGTCTTCAATAGATGCTTTTGGAATAACACTGCTGACACAATACTGGCTTTTTGTTTTACGGGCTATAGAAATCCAGTTCTGTGTTGTAATATCAAAATTGTAATATTCTAGCAGAAATGCTATTTTTTAAAATAGCTAAATCCTAGGTACTTTTGAAGCTATGTCTAAACATTGGCAAAATACTGATCATATAGACCAGAATATGTGCATTGTTGTGCTTTATAAATTGTGTATAAAACAGCTTTTAGTAAATTACTGAATTTTTGTCTTACCATGTAAACTTGTTACTTAAAAGTCCCTTTGGAAGTAAACAATATATTCATTCTGTAAATATAAAATGTTCGTATGCTACATTTTCTTTAAGTTGAAGTATAGCTGTGTGTTGCTTTTCTAGTACATATATGGTAAATATTGTACACGGAGAAGATGAGAAATGAAAAAAAGCAAACATCTTCTTCAACATAAATTGAGTCTCGTTTCTCAACTGTCCTATAATTGAACTTAATAGGGATGGTCAGCGAGTGTCTTTTGACATTGTCTATCCCTAGCTTTGACTGCACATGACCTACCTCATACTTCCTAATGATGATAGCTCATATTTTTATGGTAATTCGCAGTCTTTCTTTACATACTATCCCTTTTTATCCTTATAACTATCCTTTACAAAGTAGATGGTATTATACTTCTTTTACAGAGAAGGGAGCAGGAGCTTAAAAACATAAAGGGACTTGCTCGACAGATTGATCGAGTTAGAGGAAAGTCAGAACGGGAGCCCCAGGCTACTGATGTTGCTTCTGACACTTGTGGGATTTTGTTTCTTTGATTATGTTATGAAACAAGCAGTGTACTTTTTTCCAGGGCTTTCTGTGTATTGGGTTGCAGTCTATCTTTCAGGGTCTTTGTAATAATCCTAGCTAGACAGAAGGACTCAATACTTTCTGTGTTGCTTTCTTCCCAATCAAGTGATATCCCAAACGAACTGAACATTGACTATACTACCAAGTCCAGTCATTACCAGCTTATAAGCCTTGTGAAGACAGGGACTCATTGCATCCTCAGAGCTTAGAAAAATGCCTAGCACATGACAGGTACTTTATAAATATTTGAGGAAGGAAGGAATCAAGGAAGTAGGGAAAAAGGAAGGGAGAAAGCAAGGGGATTCAAACTTAAGTACATGAATTTTATTACAATTTCAATACAGGACGCTGCCTATTCTAATTCTGCCTCACCCAGTGGTGTGACCTGTACACACTGAATAAATGTTAAAAGAGAGACACCGGGAGTTAATTCTCACAGAACAAATGAAGACAGAAAACCAATACTGTCCAGAAATCAAATCTCTAACTAATGTGCTGCACTCCTTCCCCTTCTTAATCAGACTTACCCTCCCTTCTCCCTGATTCCTGTCAGCCTCATGAATTGGCAATAGCCCTCCTTCCCAAACAAAACAAACCCTTTATATGTTTTTAATTGGAACCAGTTAAAGGCTGGTATCAAGAACGAAGTATCAAGTATCTTCTTTATCTCCTATTAACTCAAAGATTGCTTACCTTTTGCTGAGGAGTGCTGCTTGCTTACCTTTCTATATCTCATTTTAAGTAAATGCATTTTTATTCTTATTATTTTAAACTTTCTGAGCTACCTTTCAAACACTATTAAATGATTTTTCTTCATTTATTTAACATTGAATATGGTATTTCAAAGTGTGTATAGCAAACAGAAAGCACTCCCAACACCAGGTATCAGAACTGTAACTGACAGGAGATGGCTCTCTTTTTTCCTCTAAGGTGGATCAGAAAATTGTCAAGTGGTAGAAGGTGTTACAAGAAGGGACATGGCTGATGTAAAACTTAGGATCAATACCTACTGAAAACATTTCCTCTGGACTTCAGTTCTTCACCCTTCAAGCCACTCTGTACGTTACTCCTGTGCCCCAAATTCTTTCAGATCTGTTTTAGTGAGCAAAGTGGTAGCAATGATAACAAATACATATGTTTTAAATCTTGCTTTTGCCTAGACACATAAATGGCTTCTTCATACACAGTTGGCTAGACGATTACAGTGGGCGGAATGGTCTGTTTTAGGGTCGGGAACTCTCTTCAGTAACTAAGGTAACAAAAGGGAAAGAGAACAGCAGCCCCCACAGTGTGGAGTAGGCCTCCTGGTTGAAGATAGTTGGACAAAGACAGGCTGTCGTACCTGTCGAGCTGGTCAACCACTGTCTGTGATGCCACCTTGACCTACTAGGTTGGAGCTGAGGCAGCACACCTGGGAGTCCTGACTTTCTATGCCTTCTGTGTAAGACCTACCTGCTTCTGCAAGTATGTTCAACATGGTGGAAACAAACACCAGTAGACCTCTGTCTTCATTTTCTTGAAAAATATCCACATAAAACACTCTGGCTGCTGCCAATGCCTCAACCTTCCGTGAGCTCATGGCTAGTGGTGATAAAACTATTTGTGGCTATAACTATGGGGAGGAGAAGGATTATGTGTAAAGTAGCTCTTACATTAGGTCCTTGTACGTGATGCGTATCAGATTTTCTTCCCAGCAGCTGTTGTGCTCTGACTAGAGAACACAGGTTGCTGATTTAATTCCTTGTATGGATTTCATTGTCCTTTTCTAAATTTCAAGTTAGCAGTTGGTGGAAATAGAACATTTGTGAGAACAAAGTGGGTAAAGAGAACAAAAGGATGAGAAAAGTATCCTTTTTATGAGAACAGTGAACACTAACTCAGTTCTCAGTTACGAGCCAGGGGCTGTTCAAAACATGTATAATGAGAAACTCATTTAATCTTTGCAGAAACCTTATGATGGAGGAGCTCCTGGTTATTAGATGTGTTCTTCCCTCCCTTCTTTATACTCACTGGTTTAGATTTGGCTGCCATGGTATTAAGTACCAATATCGTACACTGGAAAGAACATGAGTAGGAAGCAGACAATCTCGGTTCCAGTTTTGCTTTGCTATGCTCGGGGTGACTTTGAGAACACCACTTCCCCTCTCTCAACTTCCCTTTCTACATCTGCAAAATGAAGGAGTGAGGCAAGATCCGTGCGTTCTGAATCTGGTTTTTTAAGCCATTGCCCTTTTTTGGGTGATGACCTGGCAGCTCAATTTGTAAAGCTGCTAGAGTGGAAGCTGCTCTGTTTGACGACAGAGTCCCATGCTTGACTGGCACACCCTGCAGTCGCTCTCTTCAACTCATAGTGGTCTTTGAAGCCATTTGCAGATCACGAAAGTAGATGATATCTAAGTCTACTTTTAGCTCTGAAAAACGATGATTCTTTCATGCTATTTTGACGGTTGGTGAATCATTTTTGGACCACAGAAGCTTTCCCACAGAGAACCCAAGTTCCTTTTTGTGAATGTATCACACCCATGACCTCCCCTGCCCTATTCCAGAACATGGAAACTATACTCAGCTGAACTATTCAGAACAACTGGAGACAGTTGCCAAATAACGTGTAATAACAATTATTTTATTTTATTATTTTTTTATGTATTATTTTTATTTTTTTAAGGAGGGCACAGCTCACAAAACGGCAACCTTGTTGCTACCAGCACCGCGCTCTAACCAACTGAGCTAACTGGCCACCCCATGACAATTATTTTAGAACAGTCCCTGTGGTCTTGAGGAAAAGTTTTCTTTCATTCATTTCAAGGATCACCCGAAATTGTTGACGCCCATTGTTGGCAATTTCGCTCTCCAGCGCCAGAGTCTGGTTCCCTCCCATGTTTTCTCATCCTCCCCACTGCGCATGCTGCAGTACTCAGAGAAAGTCCCTGGGTCATCTTGGGTGCTCCATTTGTTTCATTGAGGTGAATATTGTCTCCTCAGCACAAATGAGAGGAGAGCTAAAGTCCCTGTTGCTCTCAGTCAGAGGACAGATATTCAGTAGATTTGGGCAGTCAAGGCAAACAAGGAGGCTTTCAAATACTGCAGCATAGAATGAAGGTCATCAGGTTAAGAAGAGGCACGTGCTTCTTCTGCTCTTATTGGGGTGATGTGTTTTCTCTTCACCTCCTTGTCTTTAAAGTCTTTTTGGCTGGCCTTTTTTGATTAATTAGTATTTTTTTTAATCATAAAATAAGCTACATCTGGAAAAAAAGGAATGGAACTCATTTATAGAATTTAATAAAAGATTGTAAAGCAGAAACCTGTTTAACCACCACCCAAGTCGAGAAATAGCAAACATTCTTGGAAGCCCAGAAGCCTTCCAGATAACGCTTTGCAACCATAACACCCTCTCCCTGTCCCCAAAGAGAGGGAGATTAATGTTTGCAGTAATCATTTTCTTGCCTTTCTTTATAGTTTTCACTCCTATGAATACATCCTATACATTCTATAATCTACGTGCATAAGGTTTGGATTAGCCTTCAAATTTTATATAAATTCACTCAGTCTCTAAATATTCTTTCATGCATTACTTTTATCACTGAACAATATGATGGAAAGGTTATGTGTACCTGGAGTTCATTCATTTTCAATGCTGTAAATTCTCTTCCCAATTTGGGGCAATTATGAATGGTATTGCTATAAACATCTAGTACAAATAAGTTTGCATAGCTCTAGGAGTGGAATTGCCAGGTCATACAGCATGTGTATCTTCAGTTTTTTAGATAGCATCACGCTGTTTTCCAACATGGTTGTATCTATAATGAAACCACAGTGTATGGCAATGCATGCTGCTTTCCATTATTGCTGCTATTTGGTTTTGTTAGTATTAAATTTTGCCAACCCGGGGGATGGGGGGTATATGGTGTATCTTATGGTTTAAATTTCATTTCCCTGATGAATAATGCCATTTTCATACATTTATTGGACATTTATACTTCCTCTTTTGTGACATGCTTGACAAATATTTTGCCATCTATTATATGGGTCATTTTTTCGTTGATTCTCAGAAGTTATTTATATATTCTCACAATTATACACGTAATGAAAATAAACAAAAGAACTGCATACAACTATCTTTTGTGGCAAAACTTTTCCCTTTTATGGTTTTTCTTTTGGTGCACAGAAGCTCTTAATTTAAAAATAGTAGTCAAATGTATTGATCTTTTCCATTTGGGTTAATACTTTTTGTGTAATTTATTTTTAAACTCCTGCTGTACTTCAAGATAATGAAAGTATATTTCTGTATTCTCTTCTTTTTTTTTAATTTTTATTAAATCTATTGAGCTAACGTTGGTTAGTCAAATTATATAGGTTTCAAGGGAACAAGTCTATAGTACATCATCTATATATTGCATTGTGTGTTCACCACCCAGAGTCAGTTCTCCTTCCATCACCATATATTTGACCCTGTTTACCCTCTTCTACAACCCCCTCCGCCCTCTTCCCCTCTGGCAACCACTAAACTGTTATCTGTGTCTATGAGGTTTTTCATTTGTTTGTCTTGTTCACTTGTTGTTTTCAGTTTCATGTCCCACATATGAGTGAAATCATATGGCTCTCAACTTTTTATATCTAACTTATTTCACTTATCATGATAATCTCGAGATCCACCCATGTTGTTGCAAATGGCAATATTTCATCTTCTCTTATGGCCTTGTAATATTCCATTGTATATATGTACCACATCTTCTTTATCCAATCTTCCATCAAAGGACACTTTGGTTGTTTCCATGTTTTGGCCACCATGAATGAGGCTACAATGAACACAGGGGTACATAGATCTATAAGGATAAATGTTCTCAGATTTTTTTTGGTAGATATCCAGAAGAGGGATTGCTGAGTCACATGGTAATTCTATTCTTAATTTTTTGAGAAACCTCCATACTGTTTTCCATAGTGGCTGGACCAATGTACATTCCCACCAGCAGTATGTTAGGGTTCCTTTTCTCCACAGCTTCTCCAACACTTGTTATTATTTGTCTTGTTGATGATAGCCATTCTAACTAACAGTTGTGAAGTGGTATCTCTTTGTGGTTTTGATTTGCATTTCCCTAGTACCTAATGAAGTTGAGCATTTTTTCATATATCTGTTGGCCATTTGTATGTCTTCTTAGGAGAAGTATCTGTTCAGGCACTCTGCCCATGTTTTAAATTGGATTGTTCGTTTGTTGTCATTGTTGAGTTGTATGAGTTCTTTATATATTTTGGGTATTAGTCCCTTATCATAGGTGTAGTTTGCAAATATTTTCTGCCATTTGGTTGGTTGCTTCTTTGTTTTGTTGACAGTTTCATTTGCTGTTCAGAAGCTCTTTATTTTGACATAGACCCATTCTTTTATTTTTGCTTTTACTTCCCTTGATTTTGAGGTCAAATTCATAAAATTGGCTCTGAATCCAAGGTCCATAAGTTTAGGACTTACGTTTTATTCTGTGCAATTTATTGTTTCAGGTCATAAATGTAGGTCTTTGATCCATTTTGAGTTAATTTTGGTATATGGTGACATGCCATATTACCCAAAGCAAAATACAGATTTAATGCAATCCCCATCAAAATCCCAGTGGCATTTTTTAAAGAAATGAAACAAAAAATCATCAGATTTGTGTGGAATCACAAATGACCTGGGATAGCCAAAGCAATCCTGAGAAAAAAGAACAAGTCTGGCGGTATCACACTCCCTGACTTCAAGTTATACTACAAAGTGGCAATAATCAAAACAGCATGGTATTAGCAGAAGAAAAGCAGCCCAATGGAATAGAATTGAGAACCCAGCAATGAACCCACATATATGGACAGATAATTTTTGATATAGGGGTCAAAAACATACAATGGAGAAAAGAAAGCCTCTTTAATAAATGGTGCTGGGGTATTGCAAAGCCACATGCAAAAGAACGAAACTAGACTGCTATCTGTATTCTCTTCTTAAAGCTTGCTTTTCATATTATCCATTCGAAATTGATTTTTTGAATGGTGTATGCCCATTTTTGTCTAAGTGGGTAGTCAATTATATTCACACCATTTATTGAAAAGTCAGTCATACATTCTATAATCTATAGTCACTGTAGCACTCCCACTGCATAAGTGTAGTATCTATTCATGTGCAGGTCTGCTTAAGTGCATTCTTAGTTGCATTTCTACAGATGTATAACACATTTTATTGGTCTCTATAGCTTTACAATATGTCTTAATACCTGGTAGAGGAAGCCCTCCCACTTTGTTCTATTTTCCTAGTAGTTTTGGTAATTTCTATCCTTGGTAATTTGAAATACTCATACATACATCAATTTTAGAAGCAACTTCTGTGGTTCACAAAACACAGAAATTATTTGGGTTTTTGTTGGAATTTATTTAACCTATTATGCAATCACTTATTTGAGGAAGAATTCACATCTTTGCAATACTTGGCCTTCCAATGGGTAAATATATTTTCCCATTTACTCGTATATAGGTTTTCTTTAATGTCTCTCAGTAATGCCTTATAATTATCCCCTGAGGAGGGCTTACATATATTTTTAAAAATTTATTCCTAGGTACTGAATTGTCTTATGCTGCTCTACATAGTAACTTTTAAGTTTTTTTCATTTTCCACCAGTATATGATAGGCATAGTGAAATACAATTAATTTTCATATATAAATTTTATACCCAGCAACATTGTTAATCTCTCTTAATTCTAATAAGACTCTGTGGTCCTGTGGGATGTTTTTAGGTAGAAAATCATATTACTTATGAATATGACAGTTTTGTTTCTTCCTTTCTAATTGGATACCATTTTTAATTTCTTCTTTATTTTGTGGATTAAACTCTTCAGCACAATTTTAAATACAGTGGTGATAATAAGCATCCATTTTTGTTTTTCAATTCAGAAGGAAAGCTTTCAATATTTTGCCATTAAGTGTAATGTTTTCTAGATGTTTTTGTAGATGACCTTCACCATTTTTAAGGAACTTCCTTATTATTCCTGTAATTTCGGCTGAATTTTTTGTTTTGTTTTGTTTTGTTAAATAACTTCTGCACTTTTAGCTGTGCACACATGTGGGCATTCTATATACTGAAGGAGGGCTTGTTTCTGCAAATTTTTTTTTTTTTTTTAAGCATTCTTCATATCATTAATGATGTAGTTCACTTTCAGTCTCACTGTCTGGAAGACAGTCCACAAGTGTCCACACTCACTAAATAAGCGACTACCTGTGACAAGGGCTGCCTGCACTGCATTCTGTGATTGCATCTGTTGCTGTGACACTGGTTTAAGCTATCCAGCCTTTCAGAGTCCATTCCATACATCTTGGACACATATACTGCACATTTCTGATAGATGGTCTTGAAAGTTCTATTTTAAGATGAGGGATTTTTTTTTCAACTTTTTAAAAGCTTGTCTCAGAAAAATCTGATTTAACAACATCCTTCTTCCTTTCTCCCTATTATACATATCCTGGCCCAACGACTACCTTCATAGTGTCTGTAAAGGTTTAAATAACTATTACTAATTTTATACCAAGATCAATTTAGGAGGATTTTTTTGTGTTTTATTATGTTTATATAGTTTACAGGTTTAAATAACTATTACTAATTTTATACCAAGATCAATTTAGGAGGATTTTTTTGTGTTTTATTATGTTTACATAGTTTACATAATGTGTGTCATTACTTCCTTGTAATGAACTGAGGAATGATTAAGGTGATCTGAAAACTCCTGAAAAACCAGGTTGATAGACAGATTATACTAAGGAGGATGGTGGCTGAGATGAGGCATGGGTCACTTTAATTGAAGTGACTGTTCACAGTTTGGCTATTTTCACCTGGTAATAGAATAAAAATGGAAATTTATCAAAGACATGGCTATTTTTAGAGGAAGACTCTCTCTGCACTGGATGTGAGGTCTTGTTTCTAAAGTGCAGTTCCAGATTTAAATCATTATATAGTACTTTAGAGTGATAATTATTAGATAAATAAGAGCAGTTTTTGTATTTTGTGCTATAGACATAAGTATCTATAGATACAAATATGGTTTACATGTGATGCCCCATACAGCAATAAACTTGTGCTTGGTGCATGAGGCATGTGTCATTCCAAACTTATACTTGAAAGATGTCACTTATACAGACTAGATTATGACTACAATTTTATTTTAGCTCTCCTTAATGTTTGAGTCTGCATACAATTTTAGATAGAGTGTTAAAAAAATAAATACAATACATAACTTTCAGTGAAGAAGAGAAGAAAATGGGATTAAAAAATTAATCAAATCTCAATCATGAATATAGCTGCAAAAATATTAAATAAATTATAAGCAAGGCAAATTGAGCATGAGGGATCAGCGTTGTAAGAGATCTATTATGATACGTTTTCCTATTTTAAATAACCTCCTCACCAACACATTGAGCAAAAACATAATATCCTATTAGGAGATACAACCTTGCTTTTGCAAAAGCATGCAATCAAACCTGCAAAAATTACCTTGGGATTGTTTTGAAGCAAGTCCCAGACATATTACTAAAGAGAGAATGGATTAGATAATGGCCAGAATGAATGTAGGGAGAACAGTTAGTAACCATTACGATATGGTAATATACACTAGCTTGGGCTAGGCCTCTGACTCAAGGGTGATGGTACTGGAAATGAATGAATATGGACATAATCAAGAGAAATTTGGGAGTAAAAACTGGCATGATGAAGTAATGGATTGGGTTATACACACTCTCACATCAACATTTGAAAGCCTCGGAGTAATGACAATTAAATTTATCAAAGAATTTTCAGCATAAGACGTAGATATTATTCCACATTAAAGAACTATCATCAGTTCTTTATCTGTTAAACTGGCATTTACCTAGCAAAAAACATAGGTAACATTCATCTTGGGTTGAATTTAACTCAGCAAACCTCACTGGGGCCAAGTCATCTGGCTTCATCCCCACTGACAAAATCTTCTAGAGCTTAGGGACTATTGACAAAAATAGTGAAGAAACTTTGTGCAGAGTATTGCTGAGTCTAGTTACTTCAAAATCTGTGGCTGCTTCCCTTGAAAACAATTTTTTTTTTCAGTTTTGGAATTTTAAGTATTTTCTGAGTTTTTTGACTTTTACATGAAAATGGCTGGTCTATTTATATATGATATCAACCAGCATTTCTTTCTTTGTAACCAGTAGACTCACACATGACATAGGATTGATGTATATTTGAATCTGCAGCGATTCTAGTCTGTGTTTTTGTTGCTTCATTTTCATGGGCTCTTTTTGTTTGGTTGCTTGTTTTGTTTTGCTTATGAAGTAATAACATTACATCTAGTATACCAAGAGCTGTTTTATGCATACCATCATCACTGAGCAACTAAGGAACGATGAAAATTTGTGAGGTTACCAGTAACTGAGTGCTTGAGAATTGTGAGTTTTTAATTTGCTTTTTAACTTTACCACTAGATAGAAAGACAAGCATTGATGAAGTTAGCATGAATAATGCATTTCTGTCTACATTTACACTAGTAAGAATGATGTTATAAACACTAACGTAAACTGAGCGCTAATTGTGTACCAGGCATTGTTCTGATTGATGTAGTACTCATTTAATTCTCACAAACATCCGGTGAGGTAGGATTGTAATCCCATTTTCCAGATAAGGAAACTGAGACATACAGAAACCAAATAATTCTCCCAAAGTAACAAGATTAGTATTTGACTGACCTGGGATACAGACCCAGCTTTAGAAGTTTGATTGCAGAGTTAGGGTCCTAACTATTGCATTATGTTGGAAGACGTGGCTCTGCTACAAAGTTTGCTCTACTGAGATTTGTTAAATCAAATGTAGATAAATTGCTAATGCAAGTAAAATTGATTTTAAAAAATGTCACATCAATGAGAGTTTAAAATCTTTTGTATCTCTGGATTGCAGTTAAAAAATAAAACTAGGGTTCGTTAATGCAGTATGTACTTTTTTCTAAATATATGTTTGCAGAAGTCTGGAGAAATGTCGAGTCCAATTTTCAAAAATAAATCGACATCTAAGGTTAGATTTTCCTTGTTTATTTTTTTCTTTCAATGGCATTTTTCATTTTGATACCTTTCCATTAATTTCACAGTTTACATACTAGCCAAATGATTTCAAAGATATGATATTAATAACAGCAACAGCAAAATCATTTTTGTCTGCTTCTCCACAAAATTCTTTTGGGCTTCACAAAAATCTTGGTAATGAAAAAGTACTGTGTATGATAACAACATATCTTCTTTACTGAGTGTCACTGTTTACCTCTTACAACTTATTAAAATTCAATGAAAATTACATGTAAATCAGATATTTTATGGACATTTCTAGTAGTCAAGGGGCCATTGCTGCAACTATCAATGGGAATTTCTGAGTTTGTCATGATTCTAAGAACCTTTGATTCCCAGATGTACAAAGGTTGCTTAGACAATGGTTGAGGTCAATGCAATTCTAAAATGCCTCTCTATAGACTCTAAGGTTCAAGTGGGCAGCAACTGTCAGTTCATTTTTGTGTCCCCAGGACACTTGGCACCTAATACATATTGAATAATGAGTGAATGAATGAATGAATGAATGAATGATAAATGGCATTTAATCACCTTGTTCATTTATTACACAACTAGACATTAATATACTTTAGGAGTTAGAGTCTATGCTTATCTCTCATAGTTAAGCACTTAGGTATTTTGAACTAAAATTGTATTCTACTACTTTCTTTCTACATACAGGGATTAGTATTTGTACCTTTTTAGAAAATCACATAAGTCATCTGGTGTAGTTTAAAATGTTTCAAATTCAGGGACATCTTTTATTTTATAACATTATACAAGACATTTAAAACATTTTGAGAAGATTTTAGCTCTCAGTATTAACAAACATTTGAGTATGGTAGAAATTACCTTTTAAGTAACGGCTAAAGGAAAATTACTCTTTATTGTGAAGTTTCCTGGACACTATGGGGACATAGAAGCCCCTTACCATTTTGTTTCAGCATCCACAACAAAAATATCTTTTGTGGAGACATGTAATATTATTATTTCAAACTATATTTAACTGGATTTTATATTATGCTTATACCTCCCAACTTTTCAAGTTGATAAAATTGAAAAGACCTTCTTATATAATATTTATTCTCAAAGCTTTGCACATACAAGCTAATAAAGTCTCCTTCACCACAGTATTTCGGCACTGTTGTTACATGTGTGGTTTTGTGATGACCCCAACTATGTTTTCTCTAATTGGGATTTTTCAGGCCTTTCCTAACTACTCAACTCCCACTAAGAGAGGAGTTATCAGGGACCACATATGTCACTGTAAGTTTCCCAGCAACCTTTGTATAAGCGCGAATGACCCTTGCAACAAGGGTTAACTGTTAAGTAACAATCACTCCATGATTCCCAGGATACTTATGTCAGGCTTGCCCTCAGATCTCATCTGCCTCATTTCCCATCACTAGGCCAACAGATCTAGGTACTCATGTTTGAATAACATAGAATGAAAAATAAAATGGAGCAAGAATGGAGCTCAGAAATGACTCTTAAGTGTTATATATATACATGGCTTTGTAAAGAAACCCACAGCAAGGCTGACGCCAAGAACTGAATAATGGCCTGTTCCAAATGCGACCTTGCAAGGGTGGAAATTTGCGCACTAACAGGTAAAAAAGAATCTTTGTGATGATTTAAGGTGAAGACTGTATCTAGTACTTAGGAGCTCTTGGTAATGTAGAGAAAACAAATGTTCTTTTTCGCTCCTTTTTTTTTTTTTTTTTTTTTGTGACTGAGAGTCTTACATTTTTTAAAAGGCATTTTAGAAACTGGAAGGATCACAGACTTTTGGTCCAAGATAATGGATTTGAGGGTCAATTTAGATACCATTATAGAAGGCAATATGAACTGAGCTGCTCTTTAGAAAATAAAAATTGCCAACCTGTATTTGCTGATATATTGGAATTAGGGTTTTTGTGTGATTATGATGTTGTACTTACAATGACAAAGAATCCTCATCTTTTAGAGGTACATTCTGAAATATTTATGGACGAAATGATATAATGAGACTTGCTTCAAAATAATCCTAGGGGTAAGGGTGGGAAGGGAAGTAGGTGGCCTACAGATGAAACAAGACTAATCGCAAGTGGATAACTATTAAACTGAGTGGTAGATAACTTACATGTTTCAAATATTCCATAGCTATAACTGGGGGAAAATGCCAACCCAGATCCAAGCAGGAGTCTTTTCATTTTGATCTTTTTCTGACAGTGGAGGAGTTTCATGGTCTAAGTCCCCAAACTCAGGCACATACTCTCAAAAATCTTTATCTGTGGATGACTTATTCATTAGTTTAGGTAAACAGCACCATTTGGAAGCAATGAGCTCTTGAAGTTTGTGATTGGTTGTGTAAACTAGAAAAATAATTTACATTTGCATCCCAAATTTAGCCTTTAAAATGGTCAGAAAGTGATCCAACTTTCTAGTTTTTCAGAATTTCTTGAAAAAGTTTATCCACTTCTAACCGTGCCTTGAATAATTATGTTGATTTCTATCATAATCCCTCTTAGATTTCAACTTTCCATTTGAAGTGTCTAAAAGTATTAAGATTTCTTTCCTGTATAAGTGCCTCCATCTCTTTCATGATTTGCAGTGTTTTTCTTTCACTCTTTTCCCAGCCTTAATGTTACTTTCTCACTAAGGTTTGGTTACCAGACTAAACATAGGTCCCCAAGTTTTCAGACACATTAGTGTGGTTGAAATGGGAATAAAATGGCTCTGGGAATAAAATTACCCTGTTTCATTTCCCATATCCTTCCTACAAGGTTTACATTTTTTGTGGGTAGTAATAGTATGCCATCTCCAATCTAGGGCGTATCTCAGATATTTTTTCTGAGACATAATAGTTCAGAGTCCATTATCTTCTATGGAATGTAATTTTTATTATTTTCCTTAGTGCCTTTACTACTGGTTTGCTTTAAAACTTTTGCTTACTCACAGGGCCCATTGATTTCTTGCAGTTTATCCAATCCATTTTTGTATTTACACTAGGGAGGATGCTAGATTCTTGTGTATATCTAGAGATCTCACAGGGTATTTTTATTTGTACAATTATACATACCCAGCACTTACATGATTCTGTTCCAAGCACATTCACTTCACTGTGCATTCTCTTATGAAATCATTCATGAACATAATCAATTCAATCTTTTCCTTATTTTTTTTCTAGTAAATTAACTGTAACATTTTCCTTCAATGCCATGGAGTCACTTTTAAAAATTACTTTTGCTTCTGATACATTTAAAATTTTTGAGGGGTGTAATTATCTTCTTAGTCCACCTGATTATATTTGTGAATTATTCTGCATGTTAGCAACCATGTCAGTTAACTCAATCCAATGGTTTCTTTCCCCCCTCACTGTACTGGAAATTTATTACCTCCATGGACTATAGAAAGCCCTCTTGAAGTATTCTTGGAAATTCGATTCTTCAAACTAAAATTTTTTTGAATGCCCACCACTGAAGAAGTGCCATGACAGACCTGTGAAATCACAAATGTACTCAGTCTCTGCAATCAGAGTGTATACCCTAGTGGAGGAGGCAGACAGAAACAGGTAATTATAATGCCAGGTGTCCAAAATTGCTTTAAGAACAAAAACTGTCCCAATTCTTTACTAAAGCATCCTCTATTTATTTTACAGTAACAAAAGAAAAGTGCAAAGCCGAAAAATCAAAAGCTTAAGATTGAAATATCTTTTACAAACAAAAATCAGTATTTCCTTCACCTTTTTCACTCATCCCCTATACCCTCCCTTCTGAGGGGAATACAGTCGATCATATTGTGATAGGTTTGCACTGTGACAGATGATTCCCAGAATTAGTGGGGCATTTTATACATTGTAAGATAGAAAAACGTCAAATCACTCGACTGCACACCTGAAAATATAACCAGTACAATATGTCAACTAAACTTAAATTTTAAAAAATATAAATAAAAAAATTAGTATTTATTTTTACTGCGTGGCTTGTGTAGCTAATGACACTCCTTTATGAGTACCAACTGAGAACAAAAAGCCAGTGACTGAGGACAAGGAGCGCATGTACATATACTGAACTGAACAGGCCCCTTCACGGACCACCCTTCAGTCTTTTCTAACTTCATCTACAAATGTACCCTCCAAACAAATAGCCTGGGCTGAGCTCCAGTTTTACTGGGAGTGTCTGACATCTGCTGTGGTAACATAACATACCTAAAGCCCATATGCCACCTTACCCTTCATATGTTAGTCATAGAATCTGAATCAGAGAATGTTACAGGCAGAAAACAGCGACCTTACCCTAGCTCCTCTTTTTATAGAAAAGGAAACTGATCTATCTTAAAGCTACTTGCCCCAGGTCACATCATTTGTAGGATTAGAACTTAATTCAAGATAAGAGAAAAGTATTCTTGGTATTCATCAGGGATAACTTTGAGGCCAATATTGGCAATGTGACATGGCAGGAAATATTACTAGGGTAATGCATGGGACATAATTTGACTCATGAAATGTTTTTTCTCCAACCCAGCTTGTTATATGAAGGCAATACCTCAATAATAATTTTCTGTATATACCCACAAAGGGAGAGCCAAAAAAATAGTGATTACAAAATAAAGATGAATAATAAAATCTGTGACCATTTTTCATCAAGGCAGATCTCATGTAAATACTATGTAACATGATCAGCAGCTCAGTTAATCCTCAGAGTCCTATCATGCTTCAGTCATTGCTCTTCACTCAGGCATGGACAGTGTACCTTATTCAACTTTATGTGCCAGCAAAAAATTCCAGGCACATGTTTGCTTTTTCCTCTCATCTCTCCAGCTACTCTTTCCTCTGCCTTTTAGGGTGAAAAATCAGCTGCACTTAAATTGACTGCTGACGTCTTTTGGTCTAGAAAAGCCCTCAGAAAAACCACAATAGTGAGCTGGACCTATATAAATAAGAGAATTGTGAATGTGTACGAAAGCCAATTCTAAACTTAGATCCTTACAAGATGCACATATGAGCCAGCTACCAGCTGACCCTAATGCACAGACACTATTTATTGCAGAAGATGAAGGAAAAAGACTAGTCACTGATCACTACTGAGCTTTCTGGCTGCAAAGTTCTGTCTGTAGCTATTATCAATGGGCAATTTTATACTCGATTGCTTTTTAAATAATTCAAAAATGCTTTTATATTTTAAAGATAGAGCTCTCGGTTCTATTCTGTTTCCAATTAGAAAAAGCAATTTTACTCGTTTTTGCTTTCTTTATCACGCAAATAGTTAAATACTTCCGGCTGCTGCTGAGTCTCCACTTTAAAAATAGAAAATGCCACTGCCTTTCTGGCCCATCCCCCACACTGCACCTACCAACCCGCTCCAAATGTATCTGAATAGAGTTCAATGCCGAGGCCATTCTCCGGTTAGCACACAGGATCTTTGTGAAAGCCTGAAGGGAAGGAAAAAGTAGCATCCAGTCGCTGATATTTCTTGTGGCTAGAGCACTGCTGTTATGTCACCCGGTTGTCGCAGACAGACACATCAAGCACACTATGCCCGCAGATACTGCTGTTGAAAGGAACTGCATTACGCAGACCCTCTCCAAAAGAAGGCTAGCGAGGATAGAAGAATGTACTTCTAAACGAAAAGCTAGCTGGGGTATTCTGATCAGTCAAGGTTAGTAGAGCAGCCATTGCAAATCTGTTGGCTCCTTAAGTAAATTAAACTCTATTGACTATGTTTGCAAATACTAACTTTAAATTGGGGGTGCTTTCCAGAATGCAGATTTTGAAATGTAAGTGTATGGCATAGCAAAAGACCGCATCGTATTTTCCCTTTTTAGTGTGGAAAATGCATCTGAATTCTCAGTTTTGTGACTCAGTCTCTGGGCTGCTCACCTTTCCATTTCAGCAGGTGTTTCAAAGTTGATACGGAGACAAGGAAAGATGCTATTAAGCAGGAAAAGACTGTTTACATGCAATTAAATGTGGAAATTTTGAATCATTTAAATTGGACCAGAAAGTAGGAGGGTAATATAAGAAAGAAAATGAATAGGACAACTTTCTTAAAGTGCTTGACACAAAGTTTCTAATTTTTATAATAGAAACATGTGAAACATGTAAAGGAGAATGAACGTAGTACTGAAGAGGAGCTATATGAGGAAATTATTTTTAAAAAGAATAATATACGTATTAGTTATAGTAGAACATCAATATGGTTGATGACAGACTTAAAGGTTGGAAATGAAGATTCAGAGATAAAAATGGACACCCCCCGCCCCCAGGCTCCAGAAAGCTGTAAGAGTTTTGTTTACTACCTAATAGTTGGAGTGTGAAGAATATTATTTATAAATTATAAAATTTTAAAACATACAAAGCATATTTCTAAATAGGATAAAATATTATCATTTCTTTAAAAGCTTGAGGAAGCAACCTGATTCTTTCCCCTGACCCCAAATTACATTTCCTTTTATTTACTTTTTAACAATGAGATTATCAATAAAGAACAAATTAGCATGGATAAAAAAATGGTTAACTGCAAAGAAGACAATTTAACAATTCAACAAGTGTTTATTGAGTACTTACTATGTGCTGGGCACTGTGCTAGATGCTAGGAAACAGTAATAAATAGTCTCGTGGCCCTTAAAACCCAGGAAGAATGCAGGCAATTAACTAGCTTAGAATAAAGAGCTTTCTGTCCTTTTTTAAGTGAAGAGTAAATTACCTAAATATGCACTTGACCACAGGTATGAGCAACATAACAGGGATGGATGAAGTGATAAAAAAAAAAAAAAAGTTTAAAAATAAGTAGATTAATTCATCTAGATGAGTCTCACACAACTTTAATGAAGACAGGCTCCAGAGGAAGTTGAAAATAAGCTATAATGATATGTTAAAAATCTAATTTTGTGTAAAGAAAATACAATTTTACACAATCTTCTTCTTATATGTATTGAAAATAAAAGAGAAATGTCTGAAGCTTTGATAAAAAAGGAAAGTCCTTAGCAAACTTTCATTAGATTAGCTTCAAATTTTTCCAGCACTGTTAATGAGAATGTAAATGGGCCCAGTCTTGCTGGAGGTAATTTGATGATGCATATTGAAATTTGAAAATTTACGCTAAGCAGATAGACACAATGCCTCTTAAACATTATTTAAAAGGGGATTAACTAAATCAATAATGGTAAACCTATGCAATGAAATATATACTTTAAAGTAGTCATTTATAGTGTTATAGAATTGTATTTTGTGACATGGAACAATGACCATATGATATCCATCAATGAAAATTAATAGGTTAAAAGCAATCTGAATACTATGGCTGCATCTTGATTAAGATGATGGGGAGAGACAGGGAGGACTTTTTCATATAAAGTGGTCAAGAAAGGGCTCTCTGAGAAGGTAGTATTTCGGTGCAGAATAGAAGTCAGAGAGTAAACCATGTGGATATTTCAGGAAGAAGCAATGCAGGTAGAATGAACAGCAAAGTATATGTGGTGTGTTTGAGGGAAAGCAAGGAGACCAGTGTGGCCAAGCTAGGAAGATGGAAAGAGGGGCGAGTCAGAACCTGAGATTGAGAGGAGCCTGGAGACTCTTGCGGGTCATGAAAAGGACTTTGGATTTTATTCTGACTGAGAAGGACAGTCATTGGATTCCTTCTGATTTTAAAAGAAGTGTCATTCTGCTTCCTGTGTTTAGAACAGACTGTTGGAAGGGCGTGGGTGGAAACACACAGACCAGTCAGGACGCTATTGCAATAAGTCAGGTGAGGGTAATGGTGGGTTGGTCGAGGGCAGCAGCAGTGGAGGTTATGAGATGGTAGTTAATGTCTGGAGTATATGTGAATGGTAGATGCAAAAGGATTTACTGGTGTTTGTGTGTGGGGTGTGAGAAATAGAGGGAAATTAGGAATTACACAAAGGTTTTGGCCTTGAAGCACCTGGATGAGTGGAGGTGCCCTGTGCTGATAGGAGGGAGATTTAGAAGGGTCACAGTGAGTGTTCAGTTTCAGACATGTGAAGCTGAATTTCCTATTTTCGTATATATGGATGTCCAAGTGGGGGAGTAAAGAGCCAACTGGAAACACAAGTCTGGAATTCAGAGGAGAGAGCTGGTCTGGAAATATAAATAAATTTGGGGTAATCAACATGTGGATAATTTATATTTATGGGACTAGAAGGGGTATCCCCAAGAGTGAGTGTAGATAGATACAAGGTCAGAACCTGGGATGATGTGGACCCATGAAAAATAAAAGATGACAAAGAAGAACCTAGGCCAGTAGTAATAACTGCCTCTTTGCAAAGAAGCACATGAAATTGCCAATGCACATGAAGTTTCCTTGAAAATCACTGTGCTTAATTTTAAGACTATATTATTGGTGTCAGGTGGCAAAGGGAATGGTAATACTGTTTAAAGCAATAAGGAAGGAAAAAGGACTATCTGGTTTTGAGAGAAAGATGATGAGTTTGATTTTAGAAATGTATTGAGATGCCAGCTAAATATCTAGGTTAGTGTCCAGAATTCAATTTTAAAATGTGGCACTAAAATTGATGTGAGAGGCCAGGTAAGAGCTATAGATTGGAGAGTTATCCATATGGATGTGATAATTGTCCCTAAATTTTGACCATTCCCTAGCTATTTGTATCTCTTACAGATTTATAGGCAAAAGGAATGAGATGAACTAAGGCTTCGTAGTGTTAAAAACAAGTTAGTCTATCTTCTCTTTAAAAGCTATATTCAAAAGCTCATGGGCAGATATGTGGAAGTAATTTTTTAAAATGGAATGTGGATTTTATTGTCATATTTGAAATGTGTTTGGTACTATGCTAAGCGCTCCACATTCACCACAACCCTATGCTGTAAATAGAATTATCCTTCTCTTGGGCGACCCAAGATGGTGGAGTGTGCCTGCTTCCTTCCATGAACCCACTGAATTAAAACTAAATTATAGTACAATCAACCTGGAAAACTATCTGAAGTCTGGCTGAACAGAAATTTTATAATTAAGGATATAAAGAAGAAGCCACAATGAGACTGGCTGAAGGGGTGGAGATATGAAACGGGCTGGTCCCAAACCTCTGGGTGGCAGATGAAAATTGGGAGGGACACCTTGCCCACAGAGGTTCCCCCCACCCCGAGGAGTGAAGAACCTCAGCTCCACTCCAGGATTCCCCACCCAGAGTACTGGTGCCGGGAAGAGAAGTCCCCACAACATCTGCCTGTGAAAAACAGTGGAGATTCCAACCATCCTGATGGGATGGAAGGCTGCGGGAAACCCAGACCTCCTCTTAAAAGACCTACTCACTTGCAGGCACTCACTTTGGGCTCCAGTGGAGGAATGGTGATTTGAGAGGCATCAGAGGCCTACAGGGAGCAGATTGAGGTATGTGGCTTTGAGGCCAGGGCTGGAGGACAGTCCCATTTCCTCTGTGAGGGCGCCTCCTCCTGAGCAGCCGGCCGTCAGCCGCCATCTTTAATGTGTTGAGCCTGCCTCCTACGTTTATGACCAAATCTGAATCTGATTGGTCTGGTGAGCTCTGGGGTTCTACCCTGCTAACTCACTGGGACCCTGCCCCTCCCAACTCCTCCAGTGCTGGAGACACTTTCTCCAAGACCAGCCAGCCCTGTCCACATCACAGTTTTTCTTGGAAAACTATCTGAGTCCATGGGACCCAGGTGGGTGACGACTGGCCTCAGTGTGCTCTGAGACTTTTGCTGAGTAGCTCCAGGCTCAGCACTGGCACCAACCAGAGTCTACATTAAGCTGGTGACCACAACGCTTCCCACTGTAGTGACTCCCTGAGACTATGTCTTACCCAACTCGTGTACCCCATGAGGCTTTACCAAGGGCTGAACTTTAAGGGAGCCAGCAGGTGGCAGCAGAAGTTGGAGTGTCCTGGCTTTTTGAGGAGCTACCCCAGGTCCAGTACTGGTGGCAGCCATCCTTGGTTCACAGCATGGCCTCTCCCACATGCCTCCAGGGTTAGCCCAGGTAGCGAAAAACTGTTAGATTGCTTTGTAGCTTCTACCAGGTAGTCCCCACATGCTCACAGGCAGTGGGTGACCTGAGCCTGTACCAGAGACCCTCCCAAGAGGCCCAGAACCAACATACTTGGAGGTTGGCTTCAGACCACAACAGAGAACCACCCAATTAGCCCCACAAATATCAGACACAAAGGGTAGTCTCAATAGGCACCAGAGCTCCCTGGGGGCGAATCCTACTCAGTGGGGTAAGCCCCCTGCATAATAGCCCATAAGTTGTAGATGTGGCCAAACCCCACAGCCAGTCAGCCTGATGGTCAGTCCCATCCAATAATGTGCCAATAGCAATCAAGGCTCAACTATAACAGGAAGGCACACACAACTCACACGAAGGACACTCTTAGAGCAACAGGAGCAGGTGACCAGGGAGACTGTGCTAGGGCCCCACAGGGGACCTACTATATAAGGCCACCCAGCCCAGACTGGGAGACATAGCAGATCTGCCTCATACATAGATCTGCCTCAAACACAGGGAGACAGCCAAAATTAAAAAACAAAGAAATACATCCCAAAGGAAAGAACAGGAGATAACTCTGGAAAAGGAACTAAAGGAAATGGAGGCAAGCAACCTACCAGAGACTTCAAAACAATGGTTATAAGAATGATCAAGGAACTTAGTGAGAACTTCAACAAAGAAATAGCAAGCATAGAAAAGGACATAGAAACCATAAAAAAGAACCAGACAGAAGTGAAGAATACAAATACAAATTGGCAGTAACAAAATAGTCATGGGGATGTAAAGTAAAGCATGGGAATATAGTCAATAATATGGTAATAAATATGTATAATGCCAGGTGGGTACTAGCTTAGTCAGGGGGGTCACTTCTTAAATTACATAAATGTCTAACTACTGTGCTGTACCCCTGAAATTAATATAAAATAATATTGAATGTCAACTGTAATTGAAACATTTAAAAAGGAGTGGGGGAAAAGGGCAATAAGAGGTCCAAATTTCTGGGTATAAAACAAATAAGTCATGGGGATGTAATGTACAGCATAGGGAATATAGTCAATAATATTGTGATAGTGTCGTAAAGTGTCAGATGGTTGCTGGACTTATCATAGTGATCACTTCTTTAGGTATATAAATGTTGAACAATTATGGTGTATCCCTGAAATTCATATAATATTGTATGTTAGCTATATTTTTAATAAAAATCTTTAAAAAAAGAATTATCCTTTTCTTTACAGTTGAGAAAACAGGCTCAAGAGGTTAAATAACTAACAAAGGTCACATATCTTTTAATTGTGCTACAATTGGAATTCCAGTCTGTCTGATGATGGCAGGCGTGTTCTATCCACAGCACTAAAGATTAGTAATGGGTCATTAGGGCAACTGAGTCATCTCAAGAGTAGCACTGTTGTCTGAAGAGTGTCTTAAAAACTCTTCCTCCCTTGATTTTGAGTATTCATGGGGGAAAACCACTATCTTCACTCTTTTTTCCTCGAGATAATCACGTAGTTTTACACTTATCTGTTTTCATTTTTTGTGTTTTTTTTGTTTTTGTTTTTGTTTTCCTATTCAGCCCCATAGACTATTTTTTTATGAAACAATGGAGGGCTCTAAACCATGAACAAGAAATCAATTAGAGTAAGTAATTCAGTGTATATACCTGAAGTTCCCAAGGTACAGGTAAATCTGCTGGCTTCAGATCTGGACTAGCAGTATTCTGAGGGAATTTTCAGGTAGATAATGAGAATGGAAAGACAAAGGCAGTGTCAATCTTTAAAGAGACTGGTTTTGGCAACACATTCCTTCCTTCTCTGTCAATCATATCTTCCAGAATTTATGTGGTGCTATTAATCTCATAAAAAGAAGAGTAAAGAATAGAAGAATAATTGTTTTGTAACCTTGTGAGTAGGGATGGGCTAGATGTTGTTGAGCCTGAAGCTTATCCATAGGGGATTGCCTTTAAGAAAAATAACATGGAATTACAGATAGTCTTAGAAAGTTTTCCGTGCAAATAGGGGTCCTAAACTGAAGTTTTGTTGGCTTTATGTTAAAGCTACCTCCATTATGAAGAAGATTATTGATTTAATATTTTATAATGAAGGAGCTGTCGAATGAATTGACATTTTGTACTCAGATTCATACATGACGATACCACGGCTTCTCACCTGTCCTTATTACTCAGTGTTTGAAATGGGTCCTGCCTTTCCTATTTTCATACCTCTGAGGAAAAGTGGGTGTGCCCCAAACTCTGCATCACTGCTAAATTAACTCTCCAGTGAGTCTGCATCCCACTCCTGTGGTGGTAATAAGATGCGGAGACAGCAAAGACTTCCTAAAAAATAAAATACTTTAATCATAGCCGTGGGCAGAAATCTAATTGTAATACTTTTATTTCATTGCAGGACACACACTATGAGGAGAAAAAAATAAAGTTAGGATCAGCAATTTCTCAAATATAGAGGAATGATAAAAAGCAAAGGAAATTTTGAAAATAAATCAGGTTTTCAAAACCTGTTTTTCTTTTTTGGAGGTGAAAGGTCATGCTACAAGGAGCTTAGAGCTCCTTAAAATGGCCGAATAGACCTAGCAAATGACATGCGATTTTTTTAATGCTGATCAAAAAGAAATATGAGTCGGATTTACCTCAACAGTGGCTGGCTTGAAGTGCCGTGGGGAGATGGTGATTTAGGTATGATATAGACCCTTACCAAACTGTGTGTCTAAGAACGTGAATGTTTTTGCTCTAGCAATGTAGTGTTTACAAAGCAGGGCAGGCTTTCTCCCTGTAAATTATATACCAGATGTCTGGGAACTAGTGTTGTTTCTAAATATAGTCAGAGTCACCTTCTGTGTAGCTATACAGAAACCATAGCAGTAAGCGTTTGATTAGCATGATGAAAGTTACATATATTTTGTAAAATAATTTTCATACTGAGTAATTCATCCTAAAGAGTTAAATTAACATTTTTTAAAAATCTTACATACCGAATTAAAGTCTAACAAGATTGTAAAGTTACTGAATTGTTGTATGCAAAGATATTTATATTTTGTTTGGTCTTGAGAAAGCTTACAAATCTTCCTAATATAAAGAATATTTGTATTGAAAGGTAAGATATTTAATTTTGAAGGCATTTGACTAGAAATGTGCAGTTGCTAAATTTCAGATTTTGGAGAGGAGAAATAGGGAGGAGTTAAGATTTAGTTCAAAACAGAAATTGGAGCATGATATAGTATCCTTTGACTCTCACATGTTACCAGATTAATTACAGAAGTTCTTCTAAGGAATTACAAGGAAGCAAATTTGGTGGGGATCCTGGGAAGTTAAGTAAGCAGAATTCAAACAAAAATCGTTTTTTTCATTGAGTAGTATGTATGTACTACTAAATTGCTCTTTTAATAGATTGATATATCTTTATTTCTTATAGCTGATTAGGAAAGAAAAATGTAGCAGCAGTTGATTGTTGGCTTAAATACCGTATGAGTCATGCAATTGCTTTATATAGTTTATTTAATTAAACTGATAGCACTGAAAATCATTTCAGTCAATAGATGGCTTGAGTTTTTTCCTAGTTTTGGATTGATCCCTAGAATTCGTAGTAAAATCTCCTGTTTACCAGTTTATGTTTAGTAAAGAATACTAGGTATTATTTATTGTGCATTTACCAGCAGGTACTCATTCCTCAATCCTAACCATACGTAGTGCTTTTCCCATTTGATGAGGAAACTGGTTCTCATGTTTAGATGACTGCATGAAGGCCACTTTCCAGGCCTGCCTGGCCCCTCAGTCTTTTTCCTCTGGGAGCTTCTGGGCTCTAGACCTCACCTGGTCTTAAATCCTCCTCCTCCTGTTCCCACCTGCCCACTGCCTGAGGGATTAATGACAGGCAGCAGGGGTCCTATGCAGTGAGCCCTCAGCCCAGGACATAACTGGCCAGTGCACTCTTTCTTCTAAGCCTTTGTCCCCGCCTGAGGGGACAAGATCCCTTTCCCCAAATGGTATAATTTCAGTGGTTTTGTCACTGACCACGTGTCCACACTTTCCAGCAGATTTTTGTGACGTTTAACTCCTTTTCCATGCCAATGGAGGGCATATTAATAGCAAATAAATGCAACCACATAAAATCTGGCTTCAGCTCTTTTTCTCCCCACCCTGGTGGACTTAAGTCTTAGTGATTCAAAAAAAAAAATGAGAGTGGGGACAAAAAGCTATGTGACAGTCTAGGGGAAATACTGTGGGTTGGGATATAGGGGGCAAATTCGAATATTTCATTTCTTTATTTTGGCTCTTGTGTAGCCTGTTTTGTAAATGACCCCTTTTCCCTCTCTTTTTTATTTTCTCTTTTGTGAACACCAGCAAGCAATGCTGCAATGGTTCAGAAGGCTAATGCATTCATTTTGATGGACAAGTACATTAGTATGCAAAAGAGCAATATTGAGTTCCCCATAGTTGCAAATATTGTTAGCTTTGTGCCCCTTAAAGGTTTTCATAACATACTAGAAAGAAATGAGTCCAGAATGCATCCCAAAGGCCATTTCTCCAGGCTTTTCCCAACCCCATCCTTTGGTTAATTGCCGTTAGCTAATGATGATGGAAGAACAGGTAGTGCTAACAGGTATGGGCATCACATAATTCAGCAGACAGCTTTTATACATAAGGATAATGAACTTACTAAGCCATTGGACAGGAGGAAACACAAGACCATTTGTCCATATTATAAACTGTGATTTAAAGTCAAACAATTTAATCATTGATTACTGAAAACCTCAATCATTTATTGTTGCTTTGCTGATTAAACTGAACATAGTGGTTTCACATATACAATCTGTTTTGAAAGTGAATATTATAATTTTGTTATTTTCTTATTTAAATTTCACAGTGAAAATTGACATATTTTCTGAATTCCCCCAGAGTTTCACTCTGCAATCAAGTTGCTTATTTTAATGATAAAACAAATGGACATGTATGATTTGTAAAGCATCAAATTTCATCTTCAAAGCTGGAACTCGAAACATAGTTGTTCCCCAAACTAATAATGTTAACAATGATGACTTTTGCATTTTATGTAAGAAGAACATAATGTTCCAATTTCTTTAATTATTATTTTGCCACCAAATTTTGTCCTATCAACAAATATTTATTGGTGCGCAATATTTCAATTCTAGTTTTAATGTATATAATACGAGTGTTGCATACTGGTAAGAAATAATACACAAAAGCTAATGATAGTAACTCTTCTTTCAGTTGAAATCTCAGATAATTGGATGTTTGGCTTACTCATTTTTTTGGATGAGCAAGAAATAGTGCTAGATGGCAAGGCAAATCAAAGACAGTGCAGTGTCATAACTAGGAGTATCAGCTCTAGTGTTAGACTACGTGATTCTCTCTAAATGATTTCATTTGTTCTAGCTCTCATTTCATCAATGTTAAAATAGAAATAATTGTGTATACCCCAAAGAGTTGTGAGAACTAAATGAGATACTGTATACAATCCTTAGCACATAATAAACACTATTCAACATTAGCTATTATTATTATTATTACTTGTAAATCAGTACCAGTAAGTAGAAGTCTCTTCCCCATTTCCCTTAGGAATTGTATTTTCAATAAAATCCCATAATATCATTGTTTATAAAAAGACTGATGATTGGTAGTTGACTTCTGCTTTCTATACCAGGTTCACATGGTCATTTCATTAACTGTGATATGTGTCTCACATTTTAGCCAGTGGAATTATTTGGACCTCACTCATGTTGTGGCAAGGTTCTACTGTACGACTGTACTATAGAAGCACCACAGGTGTATGTGTAGACTTTTTCAAAGTTATAAAATGTAGAAATAATTAGGTGGTTTCGAAAGCATAACACACTGCTATGTTTCTAATCATTTTCCTGACACAAACAGGCTTTCGACATGCTTTTTCATAAAATTCCTATTTCTGACTGACAGCTAAGTGACTTTATTTAAATTGCACTAGAATTGAATAGCAGATTTTTAAAATAATTTTTATTTATTTGCATCCTATGGATCCAAAAATGGGGGAAGGGTCAGTAGACAAGGAGACAGATATTAGCAAACATGACCCCATTACATTGGGAAGATTTTTCTCTCTAGTCAACATTGAATTAATTTATCAGCTAATGACATATCCACTAAATAGGTCCTGTTTGAGTTCAAGAGAATCACTGTGTACCAACCCAGTATCTTATAAAACCACCTGGGTGGACCACAAGGTGAGGAGAGATGGGAAGGGAGGGTGTACCTCTGGGTACATCCTCTTGGCTAGGTGCCTAGAGGGGCTGGAGAGAGAAGGAAAAGGGGATTTCCACATGGGAAAATACTGATTTTTCTAATGGGAGGGGTGCAAAAGGCATGTCAGGAGAGGAGGACTTGGGGGCATGATATGTCAGTGTTTTCCCACCCAGGGCACAAGGTTGGAGAGTTTCAGTGCCACTATCTGCCAACCACTAGATGACCACTTGGCATTATCAGCAGCCTTTCAAACACTGATGACTGTCTACCCTCCCAATCTGTGACACATTCTTTCTAGGGCTCATTTGACTGGTTCCAAATTTCAGGACTTGGGGCTCAGCTACTCATCCTCCTTGGCAACATGTTGCAGCCCAGTCACACCAGGGCAGGGAAGTTGGGGTGCAGAGAGCAGAGAAATAGCAGGGTACGTGGGGAGTGTGGAAAGGTGAGTGTTCCAGCTACCTTTCCTGCTAAAAGTGCAAAAAATATTTTTTTCTGGGTACTGTCTGAAAAACCATGAAACAGAGGCAGGATGTTGTTTGTTTGTTTAGTGACCTTAATCTTCCTCTTCTTTGTAGGATAATTCCAAGGGTGCAGTAAGTCTGGGATAGGTCAATTCCCGAATGTGAACTATAGCCCCTGAATCTGGGAACTGCCAATCTGAATCCTTTAGATAAGAATCAAATTTCCTGCTGTAGGGTGTACATGTCTTGGTAACCTTGTGAATACTGAATCTGAGTAATTTATGTCTCACAGGAATTGATCCTGCCGAATAGGGTTTACTTGGACTCAGAGATGTTTGTTTTCTTTCTTTTCTGGCAGGTTCCTGGGCAGATCGCTCACCACTACATGAAGCAGCAAGTCAAGGTCGCCTCCTTGCTCTGAGAACATTATTATCCCAGGTAAAATACTACATTTGCTTAAAATAGGCCCCATCACGAGCATAGGATATTAGTCATCAAAAGTAATCAACTCAAAAACCATAAAATTGCCTCATAAATTTTGTTAGTCTTTTTATTTTAACTCACATGACAGTCAAGTCTGTAGTTTCTTTCTCATTTATCTTTGAAACTTCTTCATAAATATTTTGTTATAATCCTATGTCTTAGTATTTCAAATTTCTCGTACAGTATATTTGTTCACTGATAGACATATTTAAGCAAGAAGTAATTGGATTTATGTATTATTTATTAAGCATCTTAAAAATGATTGATTCTGTACAATGTGTACAGCTTATTGCAAACTTAGTTCAGCCATAAAATATCCAAAAAGGTGTAATCAGACCAGATGCCTAGACAATCTTTTCAATATTATGGTAATCTGTAATATGTTACGGGAAATTGCCTATGAAAGCTATAATATCATTTCTACACCTTCCTGCTCATCAGACTCACCAGAGGAAAAATGAAAAACACAGATTCTTTATTGAAATAGAAAGTGCTCTGGCTTCGCCTGTGCATTTTAAAAATTTTCCAACATGATTCAAATGTACACCCAGATCAGGAAGCCACTGCCCTAAGTGTTTCCCAGTATTGAAGAGAAAATAATTTTCTCTGATGGCTATGATGGAAGGAAGGGTAGTGTTGCCCAATTACACAGCCCTGCCCTGGGCTCAGGACCTAGATTCCAGGTTGGCACTGGACGTGAATCACAACTTACCTGAGAGTCCATTTTTTTCATCTGTGAGGACTTAGGACGAGATGCTCCCTTAGGGCCTTCCACTTCCGTGATAATCATGCGACTGTTTTGTTTGCTCATCACTTGATGAAAAAACAAAAAACAAACAAACAAAAAAAAAACACTGCAAAAAGTAATGCCTAAAGGGTAACCCCCTGAAAGGGTCATGCAGTTCTTTGAAAGGAGAGCAGTCTTAGGATATTTCACAATGTGTATCACATATCCACTGACAGGCCAGCCAGGAAGAGTCAGAGGCTGCCCCAAAGCTTCTCGAAGGGAATCTTGACCTTCCAGATGCTTCTGTCATCTGGTCACTCTAGTGCATGGCAGTTAGGAATTAGTTCTCAAGTCTGACTGCTGGCTAGCCAATTCAAAATCTTTGAAAGGATAATTTAAGAGATCTTAAAAATTGCCACTTGCTAATAACAAAGATTTAGGGTGATCATTTTCTTGCCTTCATTTTAAGAGTCTTCGTGTCCATTCTGGAATTACAGATCATGGCAATCTGCAATATGTTATAGGGATTTGACCCTGAAAATCTTCCTTTTAGAATGTTTAGTATGATTGTCAATAGAATTACTAAAAATAGCAAGATGGAAAAGAATCTCATATCCTAATAATATTTAATTATTTTAGTCTGATATCATTAGTTTAATTGGAATAAAAATTCGGAAAGTGTTTAGTTGTGATTGAATAATAACATCAGATGTTTCCTATGTGCTGGGCACTGTAATAATCATTGCTTTTCATGCATCATCTCATTTAATCTTCATGATAATGCTAAATTTTGGAGGTTAGTGTACTCATCCTAATTAAAACAATGACTGTATTATGGAGCAAAGCTTCCAACTCATGTCTAACTGACGCCACAGTCAGAGCTCCTAACCACTAGCATGGAGAACCTAGTCAGACCTATTTAGTGACAAAAATTCACAAAGCAGCTTATTACAATTAGGATTTTTTTTCTCCAGTATGGGCTAACATGTAATTTTATAGCCCCAATCAAAAAACAAAACAAGTAATCCAATCTATAAAGAGTCTTTATTTCTACAAAACAAACAAATAAAACAATAGAAAACGAAACAATTCATAAAGATAAAAAAGCTAAGACAGCAAAATTTAAATAATACATTCAGAATCTATTGGACTAACTATTTAAGGTAATATTGGGTTTAGATGTGATGGTGTTACAATAATGGGGATCAGGAATCTTGACAACTGATTGACTCTATGGCAATCAAACTGGCCTTTCCTGAATTGCCTGAGATTCCTTCAACTTTTCTGTCACTCTCTAATGACAATTGTAGAAATGATTTTATATAACTATTTGCTCACCTTTCAAAATTATTCCGGTCATATTTAGGGTTATAATGTAAATGCAGTCACCATAGACCATGTCACCCCATTGCATGAAGCCTGCCTTGAAGATCATGTGGCATGTGCCAAAACTCTTCTGGAAGCTGGAGCTAATGTAAGTACCTATTAAAAATACTTTTAATACTTTTACTCAACTTTTTCAGATCTACTGACTAAGTGAATTGAGCAGAGGTCTCATTTTTCTTTTCTTTCCTTCTTAATAGTTTTTAAAGACAGCAGAATAAAACTAAAGCTCTCAAATTGCCCGCAGCATTCTCATTGCACTCTAAGAAGGATTTCCAAACACTGTAAAAATGGGTAGCATGCTGCACAATATGGAACATTATTTAGGCTATTTCCTGATTCCATGATTCTAAATAGAAATAGATGAACATCTATTTTGCCTATCTTTTGGATGATTTTCTTTGGCTAAGTTCTTAGAAATGTAATTTCCAGCTTAAACTTGACACCAGCAAAGTGCCTTTGTCACAACTTTCATCATCGTTACATTTGTTGACTATTTTCGTAATTGAACAGTACCTAGCCATTGAATTAGTTTTTGTGTAATTGAATCTTGAGTATGCATTTGTTTCATGATTTTTAGTTGCATGCCCACTCTGTGAATTATCTACCACATACTCTTTCCGTTTATCTCTTGAAATTCTAAAGCTTTCCTTATTGACATGTCTGAGTTAAATATACTGTGTCATGTTTATGGCACACATTTTCCCAATTATTTCTGTGAGCACATCACATAACTTTTAAAAATGCTTAATAGTTAACCACATATGACTCTGTAAATCTCACTCTTAGATTTTGGTTTGGTTTAGGTAAATGCAATCACAATAGATGGCGTGACTCCATTATTCAATGCTTGCTCACAAGGCAGTGCAAGCTGCACAGAACTTCTTTTGGAATATGGTGCCAAACCCCAGCTGGAGTCATGTCTTCCTTCTCCCACACATGAGGCTGCCAGCAAAGGTAATAGTTACGGAATTAAGTGGCAAGGGGAGAATGTTCCTTCAGCAACATGCAGTGCTCCATTGATCTGTCAATGAATAACACTGCAGAGAGAAGCATTGGAGTGAGGTGTGTGTCTGGGGGAATGGGCATTAAGGAAAAGTAAATTCATTTTTACTTTGTGTTGGCAGGTCACCATGAATGTCTAGAAATACTGATATCCTGGGGCATAGATGTTGACCAAGACATTCCTCATTTGGGAACTCCTCTGTATGTAGCTTGTATGTCACAGCAATTCCATTGCATCCGGAAGCTTCTTTACGCTGGTAATTTTCTTTAAAACACCTTCCATTCTGTCCATACACACAAGCAATTATGCAGCTCCATATTTATTTTAAAAAATATTTTTAATTTTTATTTACAGTTGATATACAATATTATATCAGTCTCAGGTGTACAAATGGTGATTAGACATTCATATAACTTATGAAGTGCTCACCCTGAAAAATCCAATACCCATAGGACGACATAGATACCCATCTGACAGCATAGATAGTTATTATAATACTACTGACTATATCACCCATGCTATACTCGACATCCCCATCTCCATTTTTATAACTACCAAATTGCATCTCTTAATCTTCTCCACCTTCTTCCATCCTCCCAACTCTCCTCACCAGCAACCATCAAAATGCTCTCTGTATCTATTGGCTTGTTTTTGTTTTGATTGTTCATTTATCCTGTTCCTTAAATTCCACATATAAGTGAAATCATATGACTTCTGTCTTTCTCTGACTGAATTACTCCACTCTGTACAACACCCTCTAGGTCCATCCATGTTGTTGTAGATGGCAAGATTTCATTCTTTTTTATGGCTGAGTAATATTCCACTGTAGATATGTACCACCTCTTCATTCTCCATTCATCCCTTAATGAACAACCTGGTTGCCTCCTTATCGTTGCTATTGTAAATAATGCTGCAATGAACATATGGCTGCACATGACCTTTTGAAGTAATGCTTTGACTTTCTTCAGATAAATGTCCAGAAGTAGAATTACTGGATCTTTTTTGTCTCTTGTTATAAGCCTTTATTTTAAAGTTTATTTTGTCTGGTGTAAGTATTACTACTCCAGCTTTTACTTTTTGTTTTTATTTTTATTAAATATATTTTTTTCCATCCCTTTAGTTTCAGTCTGTGTGTGTCACAGGCTGTGTGAGCTGAAATGAGTCTCTTGTAGGCAGCATCTGTAAGGGTTTTATTTCTTGTACATTCAGCCAATTTATGACTTTTGATTGAAGCATTTAATCTATTTACATTTACAGTAATTGCTGATAGATATGTAGTTATTGCCATTTTATTATTTATATTTTTTATCTTTTTCTTCTTAAACAAGTCCCTTCAACATTTGTTGTAATACTGGTTTGGTGGTAATGAACTCCTTTAGCTTTTTCTTGTATGGGAAGCTGTTTATCTGTCCTTCGATTCTAAATGATAGCTTTGCTGGGTAATTTTGGTTGTAGGTCCTCGCATTTCATCACTTTGAATATTTTGTGCCAGTTGCTTCTGACCTGCAAAGTTTCTGCTGAGAAATCAGCTGTCAGTCTTATGAGAGCTCCCTTGTAAGTAACTAACTGCTTTTATCTTGCTGCTTTTAAGATTCTCTCTTTTTCTTTAACCTTTGGCATTTTAATTATGATGTGACTTGGTGTGGACCTCTTTGGATTCATCTTGGGAAGAATTGATTCTCAGGCTGATTGGTTGTGAGGACTGGCCATAATTATAGTGGAAGAACTGTTCTACAGGAGCTCACCTTATGGAGCAGGATTCACTTTAGCAAGGCTCTGGGGCCTGCCAAGTCTGCCTTTTTAGTGTGTCATTTTATGGAGGTACTTGGATGGTGCTCTGGTGTGGTCTGAAGATGATCACCAGTTGTGTTGGTTCTGGGGCCTCTTGGGAGGGGCTCTGTTGCAGGCCAAGTTCAGCTGCTGCCTCTGCCTTGCCTGGGGCCACTTGGTATGAGCTACAAAAGATTGGCTACAAAAAATGGTTGCCACTTTTCCTTGGCTTTAAGGTGCCTGAGAGAAGGTAAGCTGTTAACCAAGACTAGCTGCTGCCAGTGCCAGGCTTGGGGCTGCTTAGCAAGAGGTATGGGGCACAGAGAGGCCAGATGTTCCTTGTTTGGAGTTTGTGACCTTTGAAAGATTTTAGAAAAGTCCACAGCATGACAAGCCATTTGTATGGAACAGCCACTGGAAGTGGCTTTGGTGGACCCACATGTTGGGTGAGGTAGGGTCTCAGGGATTCACCAGGGCCGGGCAAACAGTGTTAACCAGGTTGATGGAAACTCAGATATGGTGGTCAGGGGCAGGCTCAGCAAAGGAACTATGGCTTCTGCCAACACTTCTGTCTTGGAAAAAGCTGCTCCTCCTGCCCTTGTCTTGAAGCCAGACAATTCATTTTCTTGCCTTATGTCCCTGGCACCTTTCCATCAGCTGCTACAGCATCAGAGCTCAGAGCCAGTGAGTCTGTCAGTGAGTAAATCTGTGCACAGTCCTTTAAGAGGAATGCCTATGACTCAATCTCACTCAGCCACAATCTCCACTGGTTTTCAGAGCCAGAGTTGTGGGGATTTCTCTTCTTGGCACGGGAACCCTGGGCTGGGGAGCCTGGTGTGAGGCTGGGACCCCTCACTCCTCCAGGGGAACCTCCATAGCTGAGATATCCCTCCCAGTTCTCAACCACCACATGGAGGTTTTGGGCTGGCCCATTTCATGTCTCTCCCCCTCCTACTAATCTTGACTTGTCCTCTGTGTATCCTTATTTGTAGGACTTCTGTTAAGCTAGACTTTGGGTGATTCACAATGATGGCTGTTCTGTAGTTTAGTTGTAATTTTGATGCGGTCATGAGACGAGGTAAGTACAGCATTTAGCTACTCTGCCATCCTGACCGGAACTCCCATATTTATTTCTTTACATAAGCTTCTTTTAAAATTGTATCTCATTGCAAAAAAGTTCTTATTTTAAGCATTCTCACATATAAGTATACAACCAACAAAAAGAACGTCATTCTTGATAACTCCAGTTCACCTCAAAGTTTCAAAACCTAAAGGCATAAAATTAAGATCTTTAAGGTTGAATATAATGTTGCCAAAAATGTATATATCTGTGAAGAAAACATTCAAAAGAAATTTTAGGGATAGTCACTGCTTAGATAACTTTATTCTCTACCAACCGTAAGAGTTCATATACTTTCTCAGACTGTAATCTCTGTCCCACTTACCTGAAAAGACATAATGCCCTTTTCTACCTACTTGAAATGAACTAGTTCCTCAAGGTTCAGCTTCAGCAGTCTCTCCCAATATTAGGCTGGGAGCTCTTTTAGGTTATGGATTATCTCTTTTTCCCCATCATCTCTTTCCTCTAACACAGTGCATAAAATATATGTAAAAAGAATAAATTAATTTCTGTGCTTTTTATTGTTTATCACAATCATTTGGTCTCTGATATACACTGACATATATTTTTAGTAACTCCTTTATGTGTTACTCATATTTTCTTAGCTAAATTATACATTTCTGGCAAGCAGTGTCTCCATCTACTATTTCATTCCCATTATAGCATGTAGGACTCTTAAACATGAATTCTGCTAATAATTGTTAGCACCTTGTTATTTTCTGGCTATGTTCTCCCATAAATTTGTATAACCAGAAGAGTTTATTCTTAATCATTTCTTCACCTTACTAAGAATGTTATGTTATTCTTTCCACCAAATATTTTATAGTGGGAAAAAAAAAAAAAAAAAAAAAAAGGAAAAACTGCTGTTAGTAATTGTGGATTGATTGTTATTCTCAGGTTCTTCTCTCCCATACAATTGATATAACCAACAGAGTTTATGCTTTCTCTATGGAGATTTTGTTATCAATATAAGTTTTCCACTAAACATTTTACATTTGCTTTAAAAATATTGAAAATGATTACATTTATTGAAACTCAAAAGTAGCAGGAGGGCCATAAGGGACTCTTAGAATGTACTGCTTCTTATAAACATTAGTTTCACTGATAGTATCAGAAAACAGAGTTGAAAGGACTTATGCACTTTTAGTGCTAGACATTTCTTGGTGGTGTAACCATTTATATACTGGATTGTTATTCTTTACAATATTAAACAGCATTTATTCATCACATATGCATTCAATGACAACCATGTACCAGGGCTTGCACTAAGATAAAACAACTATGCAATAGGTAATTTAACATGTAAAGGCTTTTTTTTCAATATAGGCATTTTTTAAAAATTGATTTTGTATGTAGAAATATAATGTGCCTTTCCATTTAGGAGGCTCAATGTGTTTATGTATTTATTAACAAACTACATGAGTGAGAAGTGACAGGAAAATCTATATACATTTTACCTAAAGAGTTCACATATCTAGAATCATGAGTTTTCCAAGAAACAAAAGAGTTCTATTGCCTTAAAACTAATGAAAAGGATTAAAGTGATAGGCTCTTGAATAATCCTAAGAGCTATCAATCATGATGAAAATAGACACGAGTCAACCAAATTGTACTAGTATTTATAATACTAGTTAGTATGATTACTTTTGGAACTGTACAATTTTTAAAAATTATTACTTTTATCTTTAAAGCACACAGAAAAATATTAGAAAATATTAAAAACACGTGCACTCTCCATCCAAATGTACCAAGTTTTAAGATAATATGTATGTATATGTATATAGAAATAAATCATTACAGATAGAGTTGAGTTTCCCTTTGTGTCTGAGGTCAGTGAATCTGCGCTGAGGTAAGTGAATCATTTAATAATTTTGTTTGTATTCATCATCATTCCATATTTACATGTAGGCGCTGATGTACAGAAAGGCAAATATTGGGATACACCATTACATGCTGCTGCTCAGCAGCCCTGTCTGGAAATTGTAAACTTACTGCTAGAATTTGGAGCAGATATCAATGCCAAAAATACAGAGCTCCTGCGACCTGTAGATGTAGCTGTCTCTAGCAGTTTGGTGGAAAGATTATTGCTTCAACATGAAGGTAAGAAGACTACAAGAGGGAATTTAAAACCACAAAAATACATTTACCTGAAATATCAAATTTAAAGACCTTTTGTTGGCATATGAAATAATAATGGCACAACATTTGGAATATATTTTGTGAAGGTAAACACTTTTTAACTTAGTTTCTATCTATAAAAAAGATATCATGAAGATCTTAATTTTCTTTTACTTACCTAAACTTTATATTCCTTTGGTTAAGTTAATATATTTAGTTTTTGAGAACACATAGTGTGGAATACTGTTTAATATCTGCTAATAAATATTTGGAAACATACTCCATTTTATAGGAGCATCCACCTTCTATAACGTGTTGTAGAAACATAATCAGGAAATATTTCCACACTGAAGACTTTTGTTATAAGACAATTTCTGAAACCTGGTCCAGACACAATAATAAAATTAACTTTGGCTTAAAGAGTAGACCTAATTTGAGAGAAAAAAATAAAAAAATTTCTCCGTTAGTGCATAACATTTTTTAAATTTATATCTTTCAAAAAGCAGAATTTGTTTCTGAGGCTTTATATGCAACAATAATTTCATAAGCATGAAAACTATGTTTTAAAGAATGCATATGGCATATACCTCAGTTATAATAAGATCTTATAAGTAAAGAAAATATAAATGCTTATAAAAATTTTCCTAGTTTAGTGGTCCTACTGTCCTCATCTACTGCAAAGCACTGTAGTTTCTTATGGTTTTATTTGCTGTATCTTACAACATATAAAAATCCATTCTGATGTAAATTAACTAATACTTTCATGTCTTTTGTAGCCACCCCAAGCTCCCTTTGCCAACTCTGCCGACTCTGTATCAGAAACTACATAGGAAGACCACGACTGCACCTTATCCCACAGCTCCAGCTGCCAACATTATTGCAGAATTTCTTGCAGTACCGATAAAGCAGTAAAATAATTCTAAAGCTTTGAAACATCAAAAATTTCTATTGCATCTGCCTAGTGTATATTTCATATTAAAATATGCATAAGATAGAGTAAAGGTGAGTGTGAGAACACCCAGGGAAGAAGTGAAATATCAATTTTCATTTTAAGTGTACTATTGTTTTGTGCATTTTAATTGTTTTTGACTATAGTATATCTAATGTATCTCTAAATTATTATTCCCATATACCCTTTTGTTGATTTAGAAAAAATGAGAAATTCTCCATTTTGTGTTTTTTAGAGTGGTCAAAAATACTGATTCTTACAAAAATTATTCACATATTATATTTTAAAAGAATAATATCCTTCAAATAATGAATTAACTTTTTAATTTTGGCAACTGTAATTATCTCTATATTTTTGATATTATTACAAAATACTAGTATGGTTTAGAAAAGAGCAGCTAATATCCTGTTTGAAATTAAGATGACTCTTGTTCAGGAAATCCACTATGCCGCAAGTGCACTTGTCATTATAATGATCACTTCATAAAAAAACGATAAATTGCACCCTCTCTGCAAAGACCTCACTAGTCACTTCACCACCTTAAGTGGCTCTATTCCAAAAACTGGAAGGACTGAAAGTTATCACCACTGCCCTCTCACCTTGAGGTGTGTAGAATATAAGCTATTTTAAGACCTCCTCCTCCTCAAGGGTAGACTCTTAAGGTCTCTCTTCAGTGCCTTTATACATATCACTCCAGCTTTCTTCCATTTCAGAAATTGCTAATAGCTGGTGATACCTGGACTAAAGAAAATGAACTTCGTATTTTACTGATACAGAGGCCCTGGTCACACCCCAGGAATCAGGGGAGTCCAAAGCTGTAGAAAATGGAAGATTAAAAAAAACAAAAAAACTCTTCATGAGGTTGTGGAGTTGCATTTAACAAACTTAGAAACCTTAAAAATGTTACCCTATATATAGACCTTAACTGAGTATGGCTAATTCTTCTTACACAAAGCAAGGGTTCAGTGCAGACCTTATTAGTAAGGGAGTGTTGTATCAAAGAAGATATTACTGAAACAGGGTCCTCTGCAAGGGTTACTACTGTGCTTATTCTCTTCTGCTTTAACTGTACTTGGGTGTAATATAAAACACAATAAAATAAATTTCGTGCCTTCTTTGTAATTTAGACCAGATTTGAGTCTATTATGGATTCAGAAATAAGATAATCAAGATACAACTCTGTGTAAAGTAGAAGAAAATATTTTGATTAGTTTTGTAAAGTTATCAAATTTTGATAAAATATTTTTTGACTTATTTTAATAACCCAGGGGCCTATTTTCCTTTCTTCTTCATTTTTGGTTCACTTCCAGAGACCCATGGGAAATAAACCATTACTGTATGTAATCCCAAAGTCACTAAGATGGCATTTTTTAAAAAAAGTCCTTTGTTCAAAAGAGAAGACTTTGCGTGTTTGTTAAAGTAAGTTCTCTCTGTGGCTAGAGACTTTTAAATGTGTCTGTTTTATTATCTCTAACAAATTTGTAATGCCCTCATGAATAATGTGCATTGAAATGCTTTTTATTATTATAGGGTAACCTCATTAAATATAATTAGGTATTAAAACTGCTTTTTAGTAAAAAAAAAAAATTGTACTGTAGTTTTCCTGAGCTAGAGGTACTCTTAGAGTGCAAGAGTAACACATCCCTGTTCATTGGTTTTGTGCCAATAAGAAAAGTAATTATCAAATATTAACATTATCACTTTGGAATTTTAGTATGGTGGCACCTTGTATCTTAGCTTGGGTATGATTGTCTTATCAAAGAATTGTTCTAATTTAAATATATCATATGTTTGTTAATGTATTAAAGTGTGGTTATTAACCCTGGAATGAAACACTTTTTTTTTCTGTTTTAATTAATATCTGATTTTAAAATGGAAGGTAGTGGAAGATATGATTCAATTGTGCTAATGTTTTTACCACCAGTTTTCAAATCACTGTATCATGGGATTGAGAGTAGAGTGGTGCATACTGATGTAGAATAATCCCTCAGTGACCTCCTTGGAACAGACGTAATTTCTTTGACATGCAAACACCTGAAGACACATTTGGGTGAGCTTGGGGGTGTTCAGGGGTGTTTGGATCCACAGTATCACAGCAGAAGAGGAACAATGAGATCCCAGGGATGGAGCCCCTTAAGCATGAGGCCTCATGCGGCTGCGAGGTCTGCATGCCCACGAAACCAGCAGCCTGCAGTAGAGGCTGGTGGAGTTGGGCATTCAGAGTCTGGTCTGCCTTGGTATCTCCCTGGCAGTGTGAGGGGCAGATGTCCTTTTAAATTCTCTCTATTGCCCAGAAGGAAGTTGTACACACACACACACACACACACACACACACACACACACACACACTGAAACTCGCGTCTATAGCACCCAGTGACAAATTAATTCTCAGGGACAGTACCATTCAAGCACATAAGTTGGAAAAGAAATATTTTCCTAACTTAAGGGAAATTTTTGAGTATCTCTTTCAAAATAAAGTCAGCACTTCACATTGTTAGATTTCAAATCTAACAATTTAGATTATGCAGATCTATATCCATTATGTGCATGAAGACATATTGCCTTAGTCAAGAAATTACTTCTAGTAAGGAAAGACTCAATTTAGTTCTCAACCAAATGATTCTCAACCAAACATTCTCAATTGGGGGAATGGAAGGCAGTCATTTTATACTTTCAGTTACATTCTCCTTGGGGAGGTGGGGTGGGGTAGGAGGGTGGGGAGTGAAGGTATTGAAAAGAATCTCACGAACTTTCTTCTTGAGTTGTGCATGAGGAGGGGAAATTACATGATCAACCCATTCATATATATGCTTGTTTTAGTAACAATGGGCTGAACTCCGCTCCAGGATCCCACACTTAGAAGACCCCATGCTTGGTTTAATGGTCTGCTGTCATCATCCTGAAATTCTTATATTTGATCAATATGCCCACATTTTTTCCTTGATACTGTGCCCTGCAAATTATGTAACTTCCTATTTGGCTGTGACACTGTTAACACACCAGCAAATACTAAAATCTATCTGAAGGGAATTCTTCCTCTTTGGATAAGTCAGATGGAACTTTCTTAGATTCGTTTGCCCTATTTGCCCTATTCTGGGACTTAAAAGAACTAGAGAGAAAAAGTACACTTGTAAGGCAAAAGGCAAAATTAAGTTTTCTCCTTGTGAGTGAGTGTAATTTCTGCCTCTATTCTATTGACTCCTTTGTGGGAAAATTACCTGCACCAAAACAAATTAAATTTGATTCAGGCCTGAGGGGCACAGGGGAACTGGAGTAGATTGTGTGCAAAATGCCCCCAGTAATTCCATTACTGTGCACACCCCTTTGCATTGTGACTTTGCCTCTCTTTCCATCGAAAGTGCGAGTTTATTTTCCCCATCTCTTGAATTTGGACTGGTTCGATTTCTTGTGGTGCTGAAAACAACATGGCGGAAAAGTTTTGGGATGGTTCGGTAACACAGCAAGAATTAACCAGTAACTGTTATGAGGACTTCCTTCTTATTTCTCCTCACTTCTCAGTTCCAGCTTTTCCTTATCTTGTGAGGATTTCGGAGGGATGCCCTGCAGTTCTGCAAGGGGAAATATAAATCCCTATTGGCGACATGCTGTTTTCCCACCGGTAGGAAATCTTTTCCAATTTAAGACCTTCATTCTTCCAGGTACATAAGTCAAAATTCTGAGTTAACCAAAAGAAAATAATGAGAAAACAATGTAAAGAAAGATTGTTACAGATAAAATCTTTGAGACCATGTCTACATAGAATCCTCCAAATTGAGTCATGGTTGAATTTTCAAGGAAAAGCCACAGGAAAGATTTCTTCTCTTATTTCCACAAACATTGCACAGGATCAGACCCCTTTCAAGAAAAGGTTTCTAATCACAGCAGAGAAGACTAGTCCTGGCTAAATATTCCATGTGCTCCCCTGCTTTACTAGGACTCCCACACAGGTAGGATAAAAGTACATGATGGACATGAGCAGAAGTGACATATGTCATTTGTAGTCTAGGAGACTTAAGGGCCAGTGTGTATCCTTCCCCTCTTTCTCCCTGTGCTGCAGCACCCTCAGAGATCACGTATTCCAGATGGGCACTAGCCTGGATACCTACTGTGGAAACCACTCCCCACCCCACTGACCCACAGTAGACATGAAATGTCAGCAAGAAATAAACCTTTGATGTGTTAAGCCACCGAGATTTTTGAGTTCATGTGCTATAGTAATAATTATTGTCTAATGTATTAATTTTCGTATGTTTAACCTCCAACAGAGTATAAGATCCAATGGCCTCACACATTTGTCCGTCACTTTGTAGCTCTTCATTTCGATACAAACTCACAGTGTATGTCGTTAGAAACATTTAATTTTAAGTCTTTGTGTATTTATAGAGGGAGAAAGATACATGTTCCTATTGGCGTTTTCATTTGTTACGTGATGGTTATAGCCCATTATGGTTATTGTCAATTGTAACTGACTTGACCATGAGTTGTAATTACAATTACAGGGGTGAAAATTATCCACAGTTTCATCTATATAGATGGAGACATGAAATGACCAAATAGATTTTGAATACACTATTGTGGAAAGTGCTTCTAATATGCGTTTGGCCTGAATATGATAAAGCGAATCACCTTAAGGGGAGATAAACTAACAAGACTCTCTGCTTCAAAATCAGTTGAAATGAATTTTAGCATCTGAGATATTGAAATATTTAAGTAAATGATTACATTTTGCAGTCGTTTTTAAGAAGTTGATACTGACATTGGAATATAAAAATTTAGTGACTTAAGTAGTAGACATATTCTTAAGTTTATAGTTCTATTAGTTTAAATATAAATAACATTTCCAATTGATGTTTAGTTTATTGCATTCTCATGGTTATGCCTTTTCAGTATAACCACCTTTGAAAATCCACAGTCCAGTGACAATTATGAAATAACAATAGTTCTAGGGTGAGATTCCAAGAAGTTAGCTTCAACATAGCTGAAGACAAAGGTAATTCAATGCTACAGCCAAGTGATAAAAATAGCAGATCTTAATGAATTTTAAATTATGGGTATGGTGTAGTATAAAATAACTTTTTCATAAACAATCACATAGAAGCCTCAAAGTTTTGAGAAATTTGATTCATGCACTTTTGATTTACAGATCACAAATAGAAACAAAATATGCCAAAATTCAATGAGTATTTATAATTTATAAAAATCTTGTATTCTGATATCTAGGATGAATATTGAAAGAAAGTATCAGTATTTGTGATAATCATCAGACTTACATATTAAAAGAATAGTGCATACTTCATTCTGCATTTCATTAATCCCTTCCTCGTTTTATATATTCTTTTCCATCGTATGAAATAGTGGGATCTTGGAAGGACCCAATAATTAGTATTTTTCCTTCATGCTCAAATTCTGACCAAACTAAAAAATAAAATAAACGCATGTAGATGGAAGCCAAAATATGACTGCAGTATGGATACAGTCTAAGCTGGAGGATATGGGCCAATAGGGAGGCGAAGAGTACCTTCAGTCCATACTCCAGGAAGACCTCCCCCGCCCCAAGGGCAGAAGTAGGTTGGGGCAGGATGCCTTTGGCATGGCATAGCTACCTCTGGTTGAGCAGAACACAGCACACATATATATGCTTTCTGACTTCATCCAGTAAACTGCAAAGAGTTAGAAAGCTGGTGCTGAGGTCTGCTCTAGAGAAATCAAAACTGAGGCCACAGCTTGAATATACCCCTAGACCAAACACCCAAAGTCACCTAATTAAAACTTGAACTGTCTTCATTTTCCCCAAATGCAGACTCTGACCTTAAACAAAACTCTAATCTTTCCTCATGTCAACGTGCCCTTATAGCTACTTTCCTAGCTAACTGGTTTCAAAGAAGTGAGCTTATGCAATGCAAAAGTGTAAGCTTCTAGGTAACCAGTCACAATGGTTCTTAAACTGCTCTGTAGCAGCTGAAAGCCACCTTCTGACCACCATCAGCTGAAAGTCTCCCTGTTTGAGAAAAGTTTGTTTCTCACTCTACAAAATGTTCATATCAAGTCAAGCTCTGTATTTTCTCATGATAGGTCAATAACAAGTACTGACTTTGACAGCTATTTGGCTGGTGCAGAAGTGGATGGAGCTGAGAGGATGACCATGAATTATTGTACATTTATTAATCAGGAGGCAACTCCACTTAGAGTCATTTTTCCATTTGAAGTATCTTTGCTGGAATAAACTGCCACAGTTTGTAGCAACTGTTACTCTGCTATCGATCTGGAAAGCACTTCCTCCTCTACAACAATCTGCAAGAACCAACAAAGCAGTTTGCTTGGATCTAGCAGGACAATACTACACATTCACAATCTCTCGCCTTAGGTCAAATCAATGTTCTTGCTCTCTGCCACAAGATCAGCAGAGGTTTTTGAGTGTCTTCACCTCCCAAACAACATCACGCTGGTCCACTGTCTCCACAATATAATGCTGACTGGATCAGATGAACAGGAAGTAGCAAGTTCCTTAGGTGCCTGAGTAAGATGTAGCTGAGCTCCTTTTAGAGGTAACTTGACTCCAGGTATGAAGCAATGTATCTCTCGCTTAGCATCCATTTCAACAGCAAGAACTTTATATATGGAAACGGTTAAACAGATGCTGAAGAACTAAAAAGGGAGCATCAAATTAGCAGAGATAGATGATTCGGGAAGCAATTGCCACCCTTAGTGCTAGAGAACAAAGTGAAGAAGCTGGGGTTCTAAGAACCTAGAACTTGGAGGGAAAGCCCTATAGACTGACTTGAAGGTGGTGAGGAAACAGCTGGTGCTGATTCTTCTGGAGCTCAGAGGAGCCATCCTAGCATAAAATCTGGGGCTAGGATTCTTAGGGCCACTTCTCAGTGGTTACTGAGCTCCAGGAGTGCTACAAAAACATTGGAGACAGGAACCAGTTGCCAGGTGAAGTTTTGTTGCTATGGTGACATCCACAGGAGCAGCAAGGAAAGGAGAAACTGCAAATCCCTTCCTCTCTCCTCCTGGTCTCCCTCTAGTTTCCCCTACTGGCAGAATTTAATAAAACGCTTAGCAAAGGAGAAACTTGGGTTCAGAGCTCCAACTCCACAGGGTTGAATATAGAAGGCTGTGTTTGGAACAGAGACGTATCTGTTTACCAATGGACACATTTGTTACAGGAAAAATTCTAACTTCTTAGCAAGACTGTTCTCAGTTAAGCCCCAATGGATAGCCCTAATCTACCTCTCCGGCCGTTATCACCTAAATCTTGGGTTAGCTCTCATGCTAAAGTCTGAAAGTGTTATTTGCCATTTCCTAAAACTCATAAAAAACTCTATCATAGACGATATATATCATCTATGCTTTTTTTCCTCCACATTCTGTGTGGAATCATCCTCTCCCTTCTTCATCTCACAGAATTCCATGATCATTTCTGAAACAATTTATATTTACTGAGCACTTATTATGAGCTGCATGTGTTCTAGGCTCTTTGCATCCTTGTTTATTTCATCCACAGCATAACCCTATGAGGTACACCCTATTTATTTCCACCTTTTACAAATAAAAATGGTTAAACAGCTTGCCCAAAGTCACATAACTAATAAAAAGTAGAGCTGGTCTTCCAAAACCTGTGTCTCAACCAATTCAAAATATTGCCTTATACGATCCAAATCCAAGGTCATCTTCTCTGAGAGGAATTCTAGACTCTCTCAGATTAAATCACTTGCTTCCTCCCTGACACTAGCATACTATTACCACGGCAGAGCTTTGCAGGGTACATGGTCTTCTTACAGATACTCATATCTGCATGTTCTGTAAATAATCTAGTACACCGCTGTCCAGTAGAACTTCCTGCAATGATAGTGCTATATCTGTGCTGTGCAATATGGTAATCGCTAGTTGCATTTGGCTGTTGAGCAGCTGAAATGTAGCCAGCGTTACTTATTTTATTTTATTTAAATTTATTTAAATTTAAATCTCAATAACCACATGTGGCTAGTGTGGCTGCCACACTGGATAGGAAGACCTGGTACCTAGCTCAGCACAGAACAAAAGGTCCTCAGAGAAAGTCGATTGCATGAATGAGTTGATTCATGAAAAACTTCATTGGGCAAAGAGAAAGCACTTGTATAGCATCATTTTTGTTTTTCTTTTTAACCATATAAAACCCACATTGGTTTACTTTATTAATAAATATGTATATGAATGAACATTGAATGACTTATTATATGGTTCCACTATCAAGATCTATCCCATATTTTATCTTGCATAATATGCACCTACATGTTACAGTAAGTGGCTTTTTTGCTGTCAAGTTTTAAAAGAATTTTAATAACTTTGTTGTTGTAAATATGTAATTTACAATTGTCGATGCCTGCTCTGCAGTCATTTTTTTTTCTCTGTATTGTTCACTGATAAATCCCAAGTGACTACATCAGTGCTTGGCACATTGTAGAGATTTAATAACGATTTGTTGAATGAATGGATCACGCACACTGGGGCATCTTTGTGAAAGATGAATGGACCATGCACACTGGGGCATCAAGCGTGAAAATCTAACTCACACATTGTTTTCAAATATTATGTAATTTTTATGAACACTTAATGTAATGATTAAGGAAATAGTGACATTAAACTTTGTAGATACTAAAAATGAATTCATTTTAAGTTTAAAGATTTTTTTTCATTGGCCTTTAGGAGGAAAAACCCTATTATTTCCAATTTCCAAACAAAAGCTGTCCTTGTCTTCTGGAAACACCGCACACCCTCCTCAAAATTCTTGACTGAAAATAGGCCTTCAGCTGGACAGAGATCACAGTATCTAAAATGTAAACTTCAAGGCGGGTTGTGGATGGGGGGAGCTCTACATTAGCAACGCCAACTAAAACTGATTGGAAGCCCCGCCCAAGGCTTAGGCTCCCCACACCTCGTCCACGCCCAGTGGGGCCAGGATCTCGCCCCAAATCCAGAGCGTCGGGTCCCCAAACTGGGGAACACAGCAGTTCCACGGCGCCTCCGCTGAGGCCCCGCCCCATCCCCCGCTGAGGCACCGGCCCCGCCCATTAAGCCCCGCCCACGAGGCTCCGCCCCACTGATGCTGCCATAGAAACCCCGAAAGCAACATGGCTGCTTCCCGCCGGAAAGAAAGGTTTCTGATACTGTCGGCGGCAGCCCTACCGAACTCGTCACTTTCGTCACAGCCGTCAGCTCCCGACCCAGGGAGGCCTAAAAAGTGTCTGGTCTACCCGCATCCTCCGAAGAGCTCCCGCCTGCCTCGGTCCATCCTGCGCTGGCTCCAGAGCCTGGATCTCACCTTCTTCCCCAGGAACGTCAACAGGTGCGGGAGATGCCGGTCCAGGCCGCCTGGGCGGGCGTCGGGCCCGAGCAACCCCAACCCCCGCCCGCCTCCTTCCGGCGGCCCGTCTCGCTGCCCCGCCGCCCGGCAGGGGCTGCCGGCCTCGCGTAGCCCGTCTCGCCCACTCCCCACACCCACAGACATACCTACCCTCTTAGGGAACGAACCTGAAAATAATACGGTGAAGCATGTCATTCATTCATTCAATCAACCAATCATTACGCTTTAGACTGAATATAGAATGCTTTGGTAACTACTAAAATATTGAAACAGCCAAGGCTCTTCAGGGATACTGGACAAGTTACTTGCTGTCAGTATAGAGTATTAAATTGGTGTTAACTATAAAATAATGCCAACTGTATAAGTAACTACATTTTATTTCGTTTCCTTATTGCTATGGATTAGGGATTTTTCAAATGGCTTCCTGATAGCAGAAATATTCACCATATATTACCCCTGGAACCTTCAATTGTCATCCTTTGTAAATGGAACTTCTTTAAAAGTCAAGTTGGGTAACTGGGCACAATTGGAAAAGGTAAATTAACAATCATTGACATTTTAACTGTTAAGAAGTTTGTGTTTTGAAAGGTGTGCTCCTGCTGTCTTGGATTTTTACACATATCTGTGTGTGATTGTGTGCTACGAAACAACGCTACTGAGTCGGCCGCTTGTTAACGTGTATTGAAAGGAATGTTCTTAAAGTTTGTCATGAGTTACCTATGAAACTGAGCATACTCATTTCAAATTGGAGTGGGATATGGTCTTTGCGCTGAATAATATCTTTTAATAACATGTTAAAATCAGAAAAGTAGTTGAGAGATAAAAGGGGGATTAAAGTGAATTCATAGTAATTGGAGGTTTTTATAGAGCTTCTTATGGTGAAAATATTTTCTTATTCCTGTTAAAGTTCCTGGCCAAAAAAAAAATTAAATTCCCTAAAGAACTGATCTATGGAACAATTCATTGTAAAGCCGGAGTACCTGAAATACTGATACAAGAGGTTTACACCTTGTTAACACATCGAGAGTGAGTTATTTGGAATTTTAAATTGTAATACAATTTAATATGAAAAACGTTTGATAATATAAATCTCATTCCTAGCATGTGGTTTGTCAACAGTATTTTTTTTTTATTTCCAGAATTAAAAGTATCCAGGATGACCTGGTGAATTTTACAGACTACAGTTACCAGATGCATTTGCCCCTGGTTCCCAGGTCTACAGCTTCAAAGTCTATTAAAGATAACATTAGGTTATCGGAATTAATAAGTAATCCCAACATGGTTAGCAATGAACTTAAAATCGATTTCCTCTTCCTTTTACAAATGTTGCAAAGAAATTTAGGCAGAAAATTGTATCCAGGTAAGTTTTCCTTGGAAATACTCAAATGAGTTCTTCTAAGTTTAGTGATGCTCATCTTGAACACAGATGAAAGACACGCCTGCCACTGTCCCATTTCTGCCTTTTCTGTCACTGGTTTAACAGGAAAATGCTTCTCTTACACTAGCAGTGAAATTATCATTCGAGGGGTTTATGTTATAATTCATTCTTTCTGATGAAAGTATAGGTTAACATAGTGTATAGATACTTTTAGAAATTTCGTTTAGTGAATCTGTTCAAATAAAGTTTTGTGGGAAATCAAAGTTCACATATCAACTCAAGTTACTAAAGAAGATGGGAATATTTAAGAGTTCATTAGGGTATTTAAGTAGTTTAGGAAAAGCCTGGATTACCATGATTCACTCTAGATGATCTCTAGAGTATGGTCAGTGTTATCTTTTCCATAGTAGACTTGTTGGTATTTACTCAGATGGTAAGGCAGACCAGGGCAACCCAGGGCAACTTTCCAGAAGTATCACTGAAATAATTCTCAAAGCGTCCAAAGCACTTACCAGGCGAGTCCCACAAAGGGCAAACAAAGTAACTGAACTCCCCCACAAATTGTGAGATAAATATTTTGGTTCTTGTCCTGTCTTCATTCTGTCTGTTCTTCCATCTCCTGTCATCTTTTTTTTAATTAAAGTTTATTGGGGTGGCAATTGTTAGTAAAGTTACATAGATTTCAGGTGTACAATTCTGTAATACACCATCTATATATCACATTGTGTTTCCACCACCCAGAGTCAGCTCTCCTTCCATCACCATATATTTGACCCCGTTTAACCTCTTCTATAGCTCCCCTACCCCCTTACCATCTGATAACCACTAAACTATTGTCTATGTCTATGAGTTTTTGTTTCCTCCTGTCATTCTTGTTTCTCTTCTTTGATTTGTTCTACTTACGAATTTGTGAGAAGAGAAAGAATTCATGTTATTAATCCTGTTGTAGAATTTTTATATTCAAATTTTTTCTCAAACATTAAAATTTTGCTGTGACATTTATCACACATGTATGCATATAATGTATAATTAAAAGGCAAATAACAATGAATATACATTTGTGTATCCTTTTGTTATTTAAGAAATAGAATGTTACCAATACCTTTACATTCTCCTGTGTGTCCTCTGATTGCATTCTCCACTCTTCCCACCAAGAGTAACCACTGTCCCACTGCTTTTGTTTATAATTTCCTTGATTTAAAAAAAAATAGTTTTATCTATACATACTATTTATGTTATTCTTAGTTTAAGTCACGTTTCTTAACTTTAATTTAGTTGATTTTATCAAACTTTGTCATAGGCAGAATGTCCCTTATGTTTTTCATGCCCTGATCCCTGGAAGTGTATATATTACATTACATGTGAAAGAGACTTTGAAAACGTGATTAAAGTCACAGACCTTAAGATAGGAGGTTTATTCTGGGTTATTCAGGTGGGTCCAGTCACCCACATCCTCACCACTTTTTACCTTTGTCTTTTTGTATAATAGTAGCCATTCTAACAGATGTGTGATGATATTTCATTGTAGTTTTGATTTCCCTGATTACTGATCATGATTAATGATGTTGAGTACCTTTTCATATACCTGTTGGCCATTTGTATATCTTCTTTTGAGAAATGTCTAGTCAGGTTCTTTGCTCAGTTTTTAATTGGGTTATTATCTTGTTTGCCATTGAATTGTATGAGTTCCTTATATATTTTGGACATTAACCCCTTGTACACTGTAAATGATAAAATACTGATGAAGGAAATTTAAAAAGACACAAATAATCAGAAAGACGTCACATGTTCATGGATTTGAAGAATATTATTAAAATATCCATACTACCCACAGTGATCTACAGATTCAATGCAATCTCTCAAATTTCAATGGCAGTCTTTACAGAAATAGAAAAAGAATCCTAAATTCTTATGGAACCACAAAAGAACCTGAATAGCCAATGCATTCCTGAGAAAGAAAAACAAAGCTGGAGGCATCACACTTCCTGATTTCAAATTATACTACAAAGCTATAGTAATTAAAACAATATGGTTCTGACATAAAAGCAGACCTATAGACAAATGGAATGGAATAGAATAGTGGACCCAGAAATAAATCTATGGGTATGCATTTACAGTCAACTGATCTCCAAAAAGGGTACCAGGAACATACAAAGGGGGAAAGAATAGCCTCTTCAATAAATGGTGCTGAAAAAACTGTATATCCACATACAGAAGAATGAAACTGGACTCTTATCTCACACTATATACAAAAATCAACCAAAATGGATAAAATACAGACCTAAAACCATACTACTACTAGAAGAAAACATAGGGGGAAAGCTTAACACTGGTATTGGCAATGATTTTTTTGGATATGACATCAAAAACACAGGCATCACAAGCAAAACCAGACAAGTGTGATTGCATCAAACTGAAAACCTTCTGCACAGCAAAGGAAACAATCACGAGAGTGAAAAGAAAACCTATGGAACATTCAAAGCATGTATGTGATAAGAGGTTAGTCTTTCACTTTTAAGGTGTTGTCTGCAGTTGAAACGGAGAACCAATTGTCTCAACACTAGTTATTGAACAGTCTATTCTTTTCCCACTGATTTGTAATACCTTTATGTTTTAAATATTTCAAGTTCCTGTGCGTACTTTCCTCTGTTTCTGAGCTCCAGGGAAGTGGGTACATGTGTGCCACTTCAACCATCATACTGTCTTAACTACTGTTGCTTATAGTAAGTGTTGATACTTGGTAAACAAGTCCTGCAGTTTGTACTTTTATGAAGTAACCTGTAGCATGGACCTTTGTATTTCATTTACTGTGACTTTTATTGTTATGGATTCAGTAATACTGCTTACTGTTATACATGCATCCATATTGTAGTATTTGGTGCTTTTTATTTATTCTCTTTTTCTGTTTCTTGTTTTTGTCTTATCTATCTTTTCTTCTTTTGGGATGATTTTTTTCCCCAAAGACTTAGCCGCCTCTACTAATTTGGAAAATTTTAAATTTCTACTCTTTTTAGTGCTACCCTAGAAATTTTAACATGCATATTTATCTTGGTTTAAAATTAATCTCTTTGCTGTCTTCCTCAAACTATAAGGACCTTAGACATTACGACATTGACTACACCTTGCCCCCACCCCGCGCCTCTTAAGTTCTTTTGTTGTCCAACATTTTAGTTTCGTCATTTTTTTTAACACCACAAATCAGATAACATTCTTTTTTATACCTAATTTTTGCTTTAATCTATTTCATTATTACTTCTACTCATTGGTTCTAGTTAGGATTTCTAGAACCACACACAACTATTCCAGTTAATCTTCTATTAAAAGTTCATCTTTGTGCAAAGGTATCTCTGTTGTCTTCCCTTGAACACAGTTTCTCATAAGGCATGGATCACCTCCATCCTTCAGATTCTTGAATAGTATCTATTATCGCCAGTCTTGATTTTTGAGGCTGCTGATTTTAAGCAGCCAAAATAATTAATTGAGATAATTACCATTCTGGGAATGTTACTGACCAGAGTTGTATTTAGCATTAGCAGGACATGGCTGATGAGTGGAAATTACCTTAGACATTTCAAGCCTTGAGCTGCAGAGGAGTAAGTGATCTTTAGAAGCTTTAGAAACACAGGGAAACTGATGCCCAAGTGTGGCAGCTTATAGATTTAGTGAATAAGAAATAAGGGAAACAGAGAAATAATTGTTACATTTTTATAGTATAAAAATGTTTATAAAGTGAAATAGTGTATGATTTTATATTTATGAAATACAAAAATAAGTAAAACCAACTTATGATGATAGAAGTTGAGAGAGTGTTTTCGTTTTAGGGTACCCTATGGGAGAGACAAGAAGGGCGTTTTGAGGTGCTAGTAATATACTATTTCTTGATGGTACCCCAGGTGTATTCACCCCACAAATTCATCAAACTGTAAACACACTATTTGTTCATTTTTCTTTATACATATTATTATTGAATAAAAACTTACCAAAAAACTAATAGGAACATAAAAACATTTCCTTTAAAGTAACTTTTTAAAGCGACTATTTTGTGCATCAAAGATATAAACAATGTGGGAGAGGGTTATTAACCTATGTATTCACACCACTCTTAGGAAAATGGTAAAACAGATGTCTAAATAATTTGCTTAATTTCTAAATTATGGTGCTTTGTCAATGGCCACAGTACATTTTTAAGAAACAATTTTTGTGTTTATATTTTCTAGAACGGTTTGATGTCAAACCGACAGTGGGAGAATTTACTCTCAATCATCTTCCTGCCCAAGTGTCTGGGTTCAAACATAATTCAGTGATTTCAAGACAAAGAGTTGCTCCTATTTTCCGTAAGTGTTTTTGTTGTTTTATTTTTAACTTTTTACCTGTTAATGTGGATTTTTTTTTTTTTACTTTGTTCATTTAAATTTTTAAAAATGTTGGTCTAAGCATTCATTTTTAATGGTAATGTAGGTTGGCATGTTATTGTGCTTTTTGGTAGGTGGAGGGGGTATGAGGCCTGCTAAATACCAGTCACAGCAGGGGACATTCCCAAACCAGGGTGACTCCACCTGCTATTGCAGTTGTGCTTTATCCTTAAATAGGTAAGTGCGAAACAGGTGAAGCTCACTGGCCCAGCTCAAAACTCAATTCTCAGGCCGATGAATCAGTCCTGAGGTAGACATAGATACTTGCACACCTAGGCTTCCCAATCAGTTGCATTACAAGAAGCCACTTGTTTAAATCCTCTTAATTCAGAAAGCGTTTACACCACAGCAAACTATAGGCCCAAAGTCCCCGCCACCTGTTTGTGTATAGCCTGTCAGTTAAGAATGACTTTTACATTATTAAATGGTTGAAAAAATATATCAAAAGGAAAATGGTATGTCCTGATGCATGAAAACTATATGAAATTCGTTTCCATGTTCATAGAGAAAGTTGCATTGAAATATTACTGCCTGCCCATTTTACACCTCGTCTGTAGCTGTTCTGAGCGCCAACAGCAGGGCCAAGTAGCGGCCCTGGACAGAGACTGCACAGCCCACAAAGTGCAGATGTAGAGCATAAAAGTAGAGCGTAATACAACCAATAACTTCTGGGGCATGTTGAGGACATACTTCTGCTAAAAATTATCCATTGTTTATCAGAAATTCAAATTTAACTGAGTGTCTTGTGTTTTATCTGACAACCCTACTACAAAGCCTGAAATATTTACTGGCAGGCCCTTGATGGGAAATATTTGTGGACCTGTGCTACAGAGCATGTTGCCTAAAGGGTTAAAGATTTCATGGGGAAAAAAAACACCGGTTCTTGTTTACATAAAAACCTTATGGTGAAAGCAATGTCAAGAGCTTCGTTTTTTTTAAAAAAGTATGACTTTACAGAAAGCCTTTAATATGCTAATATGCATTGTAAATATTAAAGAGGAGAGGTACAGAATGAACTGTTTTTCCAAACTCTATTTGATCACACGTCACTATTCTTTAGGTTTGTTTTGCTAATGGCCTGGTAGAACTACTGTTCCTCAGAGCACACTTTTTAATATCTAGTCATTAAGCCAGTCCATCAAAATCCCTTTAATCCATCATATGCTTGAGGCATTACTTGGCATTGTAGAACCCAATAGAAGCAAATAACACTGTTTCTATGGGGGAAAAAAGTTTCCATTGGGTCACCTTCAGATTTGGAAACACATCCGCACCGTCAAGCTGCCTCAACCTCCTCTCATTGCGAGGGATGTCTGCAGTGAACATTCTAGCAGGGGAGAGCTGAAGCCAGGGCAGTAGGCCGAGGCAGGGGAGGATGGGGTTCTGGTGGGCGAAGAGGCCTGGGGAGGAGGCTGCAGGAGGGGTCTTTCTTGTCTTTTTCCCTTTATGGCTTACTGGATCTGACTGCGGAGGGGAGAGGGCCTGACCACTTGTTTTGGGATCTGCTAAGTAAAGGTAGACGTAGTAATGAGTCACAACGGGCTTCCTTCCTGTGTAAGAAACAGATGCAAAGCATATATAAAAATGATGCCTACTGATATTTGAATTCCTTGTTATCTTGTCAGAAAACTTTACAAGGTTTTCACATGAGTTTTTAGAAAAACTGTATGCTGTCATTATTCCAGATCAGGACTCCACACAGAACGGATTCTTGCTTTTATAATTTTAATAATGTATGAACTGTTAAAAAAAACTCCTCCCACTTTGTTCTCTCTGCTCTTTTATGATTTCCTCGCATGTAGTGGTCTTTTTCTGTCCTTTTCAAAATGGATGACGAGCTTATGGGCGTCTTCACTGGACAGGGCAGATCAGGATGGCAAGGAACATGCTTTTATCTTTTTACTTCTCTCAATCCTGTTCCAGATGCTTGGATTCTCTCAGTCTGGGGAGAACAGGACTAAATGGTGTGGATTTGACTTGGGCAATTATATGGATGGAGAGCTGTTTTGCGAAGCTTTAAGTTACTTTCTTTCCCAAACTTGTGAAAGGGGTTCCATTTCAGTTGTTTCTGATAAAACTGTAGAGTGATTAATTCAGGTCAGCGAACAGGAAAGTTAATGGAAGAGGAAGAGGCAAGGACACTAGACAGTAGGAACTTAACCCTATTTTACCGTCTAAGATTGCACTGAATGGCACTGAAATCACAGGCTGTTCATCTGCAAAGCTTCTAATTATCAAATGGGGTGGCGAAAATTACTTGTAAGACAGGTTGTTAACTTTGGTTTTCCTTCCTTCCTTCCTTCCTTCCTTCCTTCCTTCCTTCCTTCCTTCCTTTTTAAACACTTAAGTTCCTCTATTTGTTTACCCAAATCTAGCCTTAGCAAAATAATGGGCCAAGAGGATAAAGATTTCTTAGCTGCCACTGGCCCCTCACTTCAGAACTGGGTGACCTAAAGGGCCTGGGTGGCCAGCTTGGATGCCTCAGTGCATCAGAGTTCCAGAAACTGAATTATGAATTATGTGTATGTGCCAAATCTAAGCACTATAAAAGCCATGGCACTGTTGCCTCAGCTGCTTTCTGAAGCAATATTTAAAAATAGTTGAGTCATATTCAGTAGCAGATGCACGAAAATAAGCCCTGGATATTTTTAGGCACTGCTGATGACTTTTGGAGGCGGGTGACATTCAGGTTTTTTATTTATGAATACTATAATGCATGCTTTAAATATTTTGTTTGCCAGGCTTTAGATTATTCTGTTTACTGTGCTCAGGCTGTTGCCAGTCATTGTACGTTTGATGTACTGCAAACACTGATGGTGGTTTAAATATTTAATAACCACAATTTGATTTTAATTTTGTTTATTTAAATATTCCAACAAATACAGGTAATGGTGGCAATTCACTTAAAACAATTCCTGTGAAGCAAGCTGGAACATCTTTTTTTGAATCTTCTATGGAACCCATCAGAAACATGGAAAAATAACCTTGAAACGCACTGGTCTAATGGCTTTGCAGAAGTGATGCCACTATCTCTTGCCATACTAAAGGGATATAATCACCTAGTCGGATATATTTCAATAATAAGTAAAATTAAAGTGGTATCTTATCCATAATTGGGCTGAAGAACATGTTTTTTGTTGTTTTTTTCCCCATTTCCATTCAACAACCATTTATTAAAAAACATCTGTGCCAGGTACTGTTGAAAATACAAAATCAAATTAATTAGTACAGAATGAGTAAAAATAATTTTAAAGGTATAGTTAAACATAATTCACCATGACAAGAATTCTTTCTCATAAATTTGGTAGGAATGGTGATTCTACTTTGTAATGTTTTCCTCATTAGAAATGAAAAAAGCTACTAGTTTTCTTGATACTAGTATGTATTTACCCACCACATTCATTAATACAAATTTTATTCTGAATGATTATTATACACTGGCCCATAGAAAACCTTGCCCACCTCCATAAATAGCCTTATTCAAATCATTTTAAAAAATAGGTATCTTTCCTGTTGATACTTAGTTGTAGAGAAAGAAAATCAAGCTTTACTTGGAAATTGGTTCTGGTGTTTATCAATGCATTTAATTCAATTTAACCCTACTGGTTGCTGTCATGCCCATATTTTTATTAAAGGGAAACAAAAGCACATTGATGTCGTGACTGATTATCTTTCATATATTTTTGGTAACTTTATATTCATATCTGGAAAATTTTTCCACTGGAATTATTCATATTTTTACGCCATCTCATTAACAGTCTTCTTTGACTTTCAAGATGAGTATTATTAATGGTGAATCCCATGACATGTTTGTCAATTTCCAGCTAAACTTTATCAGTTTTTCTGCATTTTTGAAGGCTTAGGCAGTTTTATTATAATTTTTACCTCCACAGACTTCCTTGTTTAATTTTTCAGCACATCATATTTAGTAAAAGAAATTAAAGAGAGACCTGGTGAAATAGATGACTTCTTAGGAATATATTTAGAATCTGGTTTTATCTGAGGTAAAGGACGCATATCTTAGTCCAAATGCATATCTTAACTAGCTATGGGTTATTTACCTGCTGCCTTGCATTCTAATGGGACAAATCTAAAATTACGGCAATAATTTTTTAACCCATAAAATATAGTTCCTTAGGAAAGGGTTTTAGAAACAAGTCTTCTGAAGCTCATCTGAGGAAAGATCCTGAGAAAAGGAATAGATTTAGGTAAACAGTCAAATAATGTGTTTCTTTATCCTCTTGACTCTGTTCACTCTCCTGAAAAAGCTTATCCCTCATGGCCTATGATAAGTTCCCAAGACTCCTGTGAGACTTATGGAGAGTTGTGAAAAATATGAAATGGCCTGTAAGCTTCATTCCATAGTGAATAAATAAATGAAGGTAGCAGGTATGGCCAAAGTAGGTAACTTCAAGAACTTCTGGAGGATGAGTTGTGTCAGCAGAAGCCAACACTATGGCAAATCACAGGAAGTCCATTTACTTCACAAAGGATTTTTTAAAATGTATATATATATATATATATATATATATATATATTTATATATATATTTATATATATATTTATAAGAAGTGGAGTACAGCATTAGGAATAGAGACAGTGGAAATGTAATGGCACAAAGGATTTTTGACAGAAGAAAGCAATGAACTTTTCTAGGAGCTGCAGCAGCCCCTGTAGGAACAGAACCTTTCCAATCAACTGGCAGAATGCCTATCATGGCAATGGAAATCTCTGTGATGTGCTGTTCTTATTCGTTAGGAAGCCCTACTGCTCTATCAGATAATTTGAGGGCTTATTGTAGTCAGTGTTTCTTACACATGGAGAATCTTCCTCCTGAACAGTCCGATAAAGTGACTTTTTTAGGTTTCCGAGTAGGGTAATAATCCAGGTGGACAGCTCAGCCCTTCACACCTCTGCTGACTCTGAGCCAGCATTTGTGGGGAAAATAGTGTTCCCTCAATGATGTTTTTAGGGACAAGATTGACACTCATCTTAGCAGTTAACTACATCATATCTGGCTTTAAATTGCAGCATTTATTAAAATGTAGGGGACCTGAAATACATTTTTAAATAGACATAGACATTTGAATACATGAAATACATGAAAATCTAGATAACTACATGCCATATTATAGCAGTCATATGGTATTTAAATTCAGCATGGAAGTACTTTTTTTCAATTATTTAGATACAAGAGTTTCAAAGAGATGGTACAATAAGACTTACCAAGAATTGATAATAAAGATATCTTCTGTATTACTGGCACACTAATATGAAATCCCAAATTTTACAAGTAATTTGTGAGACTTTTACTATATTCAGAATTTTAACTTAATACCAAACAAGTACTAATTTTCCTGTTTATAAGGACAATAAAATACAGTCAGTGCTCTAATGCAACCATGTTCCTGAACACATCTAGATAATTTTGTGGAAATATATATATATATATATAGCTCATTAATTTCAATTGACATAAAAGTCATAGATTTTCACAAAATGTAACTCAGTTTGCTATTGAAATTTTGTTAACCATGTCGTAATTTTTATAGCAAAATATTTTTCCAATGTTTTTAAAATCTAATGAGACGTCTTTCATAAGGCAGATTTAAACTTGCAAAATAATTTGTCCATATTATTGGTAACATGGACATCTTCAAACACAAGTAAGGTAAGTTCATATCATTTGTTTGGATTTTTATGCATATGAAATCTAACAATGAAAAATACTTTTATAAATTTAAAAACTGTTTTGTTTTTCATATTAAGGCACAGTATATACAGATTGACATAGTCAAACAATTATAATTCTATAAAGAATTAATAGTTAAAATTAGTATTAAGGTATAGAACATTATAGATGACAAAGAATAACAGAATTGCACTTAAATCAAGCCAATTTAGATTTCAGACAGAAATTGGGTTACTCATTGTCTTCAAGTGCTAAAGAGTTATATGATTTTTCTCAGTACTTTATACATAAAAAATATCATCTTCCTGCATTCATTAGAAATACAGAAGGTAAAATTATTTATATACATATAATTTAAACTCAATAATATCTTTTGAAGTATTTAAAGCACAAAAGATAGACTTCTTAATCTATTTAAAACAAAATAAAGAGAATGATAGTAGGAAACTGCCATTTTTAAGTGAGGAAATTTTAGTACATATATGCTAATTAATAATCCTCCTCATATAAAAAAAGAGTTACACATATCATTAAGGGTTAAAAAAATACTTCTCAGATACGCTTTATGTTACCCATTGCTAAGTTGCATATATTCTTTTCTGTAATGTTAATTATTTTTTTATAAAATGGAATTTAAGCCTATAATGTCTTTTTGAGGAGTTAGAAGTGGTTAATGTAATAGATAGGTACATAATATTGTTTTCTGTTTTCAGAAGCTTGTTTAAGAAAAATTTAAAAATATTTTAAATGCAACAAGTTTAAAGATAACAAAACCCACAATTATTCTGGTTATATGAGCTAACTCTTTAGTTAGACAAAATCATCTATATTATGAAACATCTATATTATAAACAATTTGAGTATCCAAGTACTGTTCTTCCTAGTATGCATTCATTTCATAAATTTCAAAGTTAGAATTCTAGAACAATTGAAATACTTGCAGTTATGCTTAATGCTTTCTTTAAATAGCTTTATTCTTTTAATATTTTAAAAACCTAAATTTATATAATATATCCAAAATTTCAACTAATATCCTATTTACAAATAAATTCATTTCAAACCAATTTTCATCAAATAAATTATGGGTTAGAGTTAATATAAACTGATTAGAGATTATGAAAATATTAAATGCATTATTCAAAATTAATATCTATACAAAGCAAATATCTTTTAAAATAATTAATTACCATCAAATGCAAATTCTCATACAGATTTGACTGCATTTTTTTTAATCCCCCAATATTTTTCATGCTTATTTAACCTATTCCTTTATAATCGGGCATTTGAATTTCAGATAGAAACCTTGGTAATGTTTTCTTTTTTAAAAAAACAACAACTCAAAAGTATTTTGACTGTGAATCCATTTATTGACATATGTTAAACTTGTAATTGAAAACTTTTATTAAATATGAGCTAACACTAGTGGTTTACTAACACTAAATAGAGGACAATACGGATGTTTGCTAACTTGATGATCAGTCGTACTACATACCTTCCATTTTGATATTTTGAGATACTCAGTCATTGAAATATTCATTAAGTACTTACTGTAGGGCAACAAGTACTATTCTATGTGTTGCACAATTTTATATGTTTCAGTGTTTCAACAATATAATATTTGGGTAACTTTTATGCTGTGTGAAACTTTTATATGCTCTTTTAGATTATTCAGTCCTTTATAATTTAAACATTACCTTTCTCCCAAATATGGCTATTACATTTGATAAACGAGATACGTATTTTTCCTCAAAAGCATATAAATATTTTATTTTTTGAAGTTAAATGAATAAAATCAATTGTTATTCTCCACTTCCCCTTCTCCTCCCAACCTTTGGCTCTTGGACAATAAAGGTTAAATTAATACTAACCCACAAAAGTTCTTTAAAAAACAAACAAACAACTAAGCATGGAGTTAGACCTTCTATCAAAATGGATTAAGTCGTATTCCAGTCCCTAAAGGTGAGAACGGATTCACCTTTGCCCACATCAAAGCATCATTCAATGAGATAGCAGATTTTCCATCTTCAAGGAAATATACAGGACCCTGCACATAGTGAGAGTTGAGGAAAGACAAGATGAGGTTATAAATTCACATGTTTTTAAACTCCCAGAAACAATCACTGTAATAAAAAATCACTGGCGATATTTAGGCAATGCTGATAGGAAATTTTAAAATAAGAGAAAAATTAGATTTTTTGAACTGCCACCAATATAGAAATACTTAGTGTTATAGAAATATCTTAGTGTTATACCCTGATGACTTTCAAAATAGAATTTTGTTTTATAAGCTGAATTCTTTAAATATAGTAGGGCTACCAATGACAATAGGTATTGTTAATTTATGAATTACTACAAAGTTAACATTTTATAAAGGCATATATGCCTTATTAAATATACTTCACTATTTTAATCATACTCCTGGGAAAATTATTTAAGCCAGAAACTCTGAACCTTTCTGAAATATAAAAAATACAAAGCTGTATATATATCTATACAATTTAAAATCATGCCAATCATGTGATTTACCAGCATATTTATAATTAGTTACATCAGTTATTTTGTATGTCAAGAGTAATTCTGAAGAACTAAATGCAAAAAAACCCCTTTCAAGCTATATTTCCCAGCTCTTATAAGGAAAAACATGACTTAAAAAACACACACACAAAAAACTTATTTTCTTATGTTCTCAAGTTACCAGGTTTTTGATCATGATAACTAAGTTTACATTAGTTAGGATTTACATTAGTAGCAAGCTATTTCATTTATTTTGAGCAGCTATCCCAAAAAATACCTTTCTCCATTGTCTTGGCATGTCAGTATTAGGAATGTAATTAGCCACATTACATCAGAAATCTAAGAATCGCCTTAGTAAAGTGTGACTATTACTGGGAAGTGGAGTTCTTTCTGTCCAATATGTAGTCTCAATTAGCATTTCATGGGGATTCAACTTTACTTCATGGGGACACCCACAAATGGTCCCAGCTCTGAGATGACGAAGGCCTCTCTCTTTTCTGGAGATAATGGCTGTCCTGGGGTGCACTGGCAGGCCCCGACATCATTCACCATCATTATGTTGATTATACTATTAGGGACCATTCTTTGGAAATTAGCCATCCCTCACGATTGATTCCAACAATTTTTAATCGCTGAAAAGCTCAGTAAATCAATGTAAAAACATGCATAACATACCAATATATACTATACATCTATCAATTTTTAATTGCTTTCTCTCTGTGTATAAACTACAAATGGACACTATAAAATTAAATTCAATCTATCAAGATATAATAATTTGTAACTGTGTTGACTGTTGCTTTGTCTTCCTTATTTAATTTCCTTAAGAGTATATATGTATTTTAAAATATTTGTTACTAAGTATACGTATCATTTGTTTCTTAGTATATCTATTACATGAATTGCTTTTATGATAATAGCACAATGAATATCTAAATTTCTTTTAAGGAGAGACCATTTACACTAACTGTGGAAGCATTAGGGGAATATCTTCTCACTGGTACCTAATGGTACTTTAGAGGTACCTAATTTTATTCAGATTATGCTTCTTTTAAGATAATATTTCAAAAAATAATAAAACAAAAATGATGGAAATGCACAATTTATGCCTGCTATTAGGCTGTACCTGGATTTTTAATCCTGTAAGACAAGAGATGTGAATATCGGAATGACTGGGAAGATTTGATCCAGTCACATAATCTGGTCCAATAGTTCCTCTAAGTGGTTCTTCTTTTAGTTTCTTTAGCAAAGATGTATAAACCATTCTTTGTGACTCAGAAGGCGATGTATATGGAGATTCTTCTGATGATCTATATTTTCAATAGACATTACATTTTCATTTTTGTAGAGTCATAGAATTATGAAGGTTTAGATTAGAAACAGTCCATGATGATTATTTAGTCCCTTTCTAGATGACATCAGATCAACTTTAGACTTAATTTATAGTAAAACAAAGGACTTTCAAAGGCAGAGAAGGTCAGCATTGTAAACTATTACCGAAGATATGCTTAACAAGGCAATATTCATTACTTTGCTAAGATTAATAATGATAATCCACATTTTCAACAAGTTTGTCTATGACATTAAGTAATACCTGCTGCATTCCAATTTTTATGTCATATTCACTCACAGATTGATGGACTGTGTGCACACTCTCCACGCATCCAATTCCTCAGAAAGGTGTTCAATTTTTAAAGGCACTGACACTTCTCGACGTTTTAATAGCTGACTGAAACATGTGAAAAAGAAATTAACTACTGACACTAGGACAAAGATATCAAAAAAGCAAATTAACTTCAAAAAACTGCAATTTTAGATTCAACAATTATTGTTCAAAAATATATGTGTATACATGAATGTATATATATTCACGTGGCTGTGCGTGTGACTCTGTGTGTGTGTGTGTGTGTGTGTGTGTGTGTGTGTGTGTACGCACTTGCTTGCATATTTAGCCTTTAACTCCCTGGGAAGTCAAAGATGTTCAATAAATGTTGGCTGGATGACAGTCTGAGTAAATGGATGAATAAATGAACTGTATAATGCATGAAGAATGGTTAGAGAAGCCAAGAAATGCTGAATAATACCACATATGGCTACTGTGGGGTTCAGTGCGTGTCTGTATTAAAAATGAATATTAGGAGTAAGAAAGCAAGTGGGAGAACAGTAAGAGAACAATGTGAACAAGCAGAAAGGAATGGAAATGCTGTTTTCAATTCTTTAAAGACAGAGAGGTAAAAAAAAAAAAGCAGCGACGACAGTGATCTGTCACATCTGTGTATAAAAAACTTAATTATCATTAATTATGAGTCTTTAGATGACGAATTGCTAGTCCTTGCTTCTGCAGTAAGTTACAAACTTATTATGCTTTTCAAGGAACTAGTTAATTGAAGTTTAAAAGTAAAAGCTGTTTGGGAGATAAAAAGAACATAAGACCTTAGAGATGAAGAAGGAGCAAAAGTAAACCTTTCTGTAATTTGCATTTTATGGTTACTCCTGCTAGTTGTCATCATTTTGCTGGGACATGATAAGAATTGGTGAGAAAAAAAGGGTATAAATATTGAGCCACCCCCACACACATCTAACATTTCAGGAATACTATCTCAAATCAGTTAGTAGCTTATCATGTTTTTAACATAAAATTATTGACAATGTGGCTAGCTCCAAAATGAATTCCTTAAAAATGATAGCTTCCCTGTCTACAATTTTGCACTTGACGTAGTACTTTATCCGCCCAGTAATTTTTGATGATCTAGTTACTATAGGTAAAGTGTTGTTAAAGAATGAGGAGGAAAACCAAGGTAAATAGGTGGAGGAAACACTGGAAAAATATCAGGGAGACATTACATATATACAGGGATTACAAGTAAGTCAGTTTGGCTGGAGTAGAGAACACGCAGGAGGATACAGTGGGTGACAACCCAATTTTTGCGGATCTTTGATGTAATAGGTACGAGGGACCTAGAACATTACCTGTAGATAGAGGGGAGTCTTGGAAAGTGTAATACTAAGGAAGCATAGTGCTTCAGGAAGACTGGCAATAGGAGTACCTAGTATGGGTTGGCAGTAGGAGACAGACAGAGGTAGGGTGAGTAGTTGAAGAGCTAACAGAGGTGAGAGTAATGAAGACAAATAACTGGGGTAGTACCAAAAATGAGAAAAGTGTCGATGTGGGAATTTACTAAATCAGTCGATGTTGACAGTGAAGGAAAACACTTAATCATGACCCTGATCGTTTAATTCTGAATGACAGGAATACAATGACACCATCCAAAGAAAGAGAGGACACAACAGAAAGAGTAGGCTTGAGAAAGATGATTTTAGTTTTGAACATACTGAGTTTAAGGCAGGAGTTTGGTGAGCTGCTGGGTATACACATATCCAGCCTGGAGAGTAGGCTATGCCTGAATCTAAAGTGAGTTATCTCCCTAAAGGGGACAGGTGACGCCATGGAAATGGTGAGGTTTCTAAGCACAGTGTATAGACAGGAGAGAGGAGAGAAGAGGAGAGGATATGTGGCCGGAGAGTAAATTGGCGGAGCAGGAAACAGGAAGAAGGGAGTACGAGAGAGAATGGCAGAGAACAACACTTTGGGGAACAGGATGGTGGGGGGTTGGGGAAATCAATACAAACAGCAAGACAAGATGACAAACATACAACTGTCAAAGAAGTAAGAGAAATTCTTTAAAATTAGAGAGTTCTTAAGTTTCTCTTTCTAAACTTGTTTCCCTTAACAAGACATTCTCTCGATTTCTCTCTCTTACAAATAAAAAGCCTTCCTTTTATTCTTGATATTACTTCAGGTGGCCATGTTCTCTTTCTTCACTTTCATTATTACTGAAGTTATACATAGCTGAACATATTTCACTAAATAATATTTTAATTCCATTTGCTACATCCTATTGTTCCTATAATATACTTTAACAGTTAAAAGTGGCTTTTGAATTCTGGTTGTGCTGCCTTCTTACAAACAGATTTTTTCCTTGAGTATCCTGATAGTATTAATTCTGGCTATTCCTCAGTCTATTCTAAGGAACAGACCTACACCTACACAAGATCTTCCTAGACAAAGAGAGAAGTCAGGAAAAAGAAAGCTTTGATACAGTCCTATTCATTTATTTTTGCTTTTACTTCCCTTGCCTTTGAGCTAAAAGTCATAAAATCCTTTCTAAGACCAGGTGCGTAAGTTTGGTACCTATGTTTTCTTCTATGCATTTTATTGTTTCAGGTCTTTGATCCATTTTGGGTTAACTTTTGCATATAGTGACAAACAGCAGTCTAGTTTCATTCTTTTGCACATGGTTTCCATTTTTCCAAGCATCATTTATTGAAGAGGCTTTTTTTTCCTCCATTGTGTGTTTTTGGCTCCTTTGTAGAAAATTATTTTCCCTTATATATGTTGGTTTATTTCTGGATTCTCAATTCTGTTCTGTGTATCTGTTTTTCTGCCAATACCATGCTGTTTTGATAATTTGAAGGCAGGGAGTATGACATTTCTGGCTTTGTTGTTTTTTCTCAGAGTTGCTTTGGCTATTTGGGGTCTTTTGTGTTTCCATACAAATCTGATGAGTTTTTATTCTGTTTCTTTAAAAAATGCCATTGGGATTTTGTTGGGGATTGCATTAAATCTGTATATTGCTTTAGGTGATATGGCCATTTTAACTATGTTGATTCTTCCAATCCATGAACACAGATATCTTTCCATTTCTTTGCATCTTTAATTTCTTTTAATAATGTCTTGTAGTTTTCAGTGTATAGATCCTTCATATCCTTTGTTAAGTTTATTCCCAGGTATTTTATTATTGTTGTTGCAATTGCAAAAGGAATTGTATGTCAAACTAAAATTATTCTGCACAGTAAAAAAAAAACTATCAACAAAACAGAGGCAACCAACCTAATGACAGAAGATATTTGCAAACAACATCTCTGATATGGAACTAATATCCAAAATATATAAAGAACTCATATAACAACAATAAAAAAAAAAAAAAAAACAGTCCAATTTAAGCATTAGCAGAGGAACTGAACAGATACTTCTCCCAAGAAGACATACAAACGGCCAATAGATACATGAAAAGATGCTCAACTTCACTAGCTATTAAGGAAATGCAAATCAAAACCACAATGAGATACCAACTCTCTCCTGTTAGAATGGCTATTATCAAAAAGACAAGTAATAAATATAGGGGTGCATAAATTTTTTTGAATTAGCATCTTGGATTTTTCTGGATAGATACCTAAGAGTGGAATTGCTGGGTCATAAGGTAGTTCCATTTCCAATTTTTTGAGATACCTCCATACTGATTTCCCCAGTGGCTGTACCAATCTGCAATCCCACCAACAGTGCACGAGGATTCCCGTTTCTCCACATCCTCGCAGTGCTATTCACAATAGCCAAGATGTGGAAACAATTGAAATGCCCATCGGTAGGTGACTGGATTAAGAAACTGTGGTACATTTATACAATGGAGTATTACTCGGCTGTAAAGAAGAATGAAATCTTACCATTTGCAACGATATGGATGGACCTAGAAAATATTATGCTAAGTGAAATAAGTCAGGTGGAGAAAGACAAATACCATATGATCTCACTTATATGTGGAATCTAAAGAATAGAATAAATGAACAAACTAATCAGAAACAGTCTCAAAGATATAGAGAAAAACTGAGGGTTGTTAGATGGGAGAGGGGTGGGGATGAGGGAGAAAGTGAGGGGATTAGAAAGCACAATCGGTAACCACAAGATTGCCACAGGGATACGAAACACAGTTTGGGGAATATAATAATGTTGTAAAGATTTTGTAGGGTGTCAGATTGGCATTTGTCCTATTAGGGAGACCACTTCCGGGACAGTGTAGATGCCTGACCACTGCGCTGCACACCTGAGGCTGAAGCTGAATACCAATGAATGTCAATTATAATTTAATATATATATGGTCACAGGATGTGGAGTGCAGCACAGGGAATAGAGTCAGTGGAATTGTAACAGCTATATACAACGTCGGGGCAGTAGATTGGGGAGGGGGATTATCACTTTGTGTAAATGTCTAACAATTACACTGTTTTGTACATCTGAAACTAAAAAAAAAATATATAAGTAATAACAAGTGTTGAAGAAGTTGTGCAGATAAAGGAACCCTCATATACTGCTGGTGGGAATATATATTGGTACAGCCACTATGGAAAACAGTGTGGACGTTCCTCAAAATATTAAGATAGAATTACCATATGACCCAGCAATCCCTCTTCTGTCTATCTACCCCAAAAATCTGAAAACATTTATCTGAAAAGATATATGTACCCCTATGTTCATTGCAGTCTTATTCATGGTAGCTATGACATGGAAACAACCAAAGTGTCCTTTGATAGGTGATTGGATAAAGAAAATGGGGTACATATACACAATGGAATATTACTCCGCCATAACAGAACATGAATTATTGCCATTTGTGACAACATGGATGGATCTTGAGATTACCATGCTAAGTGAAGTAAGTCAGACAAAAAGCTGAGAATCATGATTTCACTCAGATGTGGGATATAAAACTGAATGCAACAAACGAACAAGACAAACAAAACCTCATAGACACAGACAACAGTTTAGTGGTTACCAGAGGGAAAGGGGGGAGAGTGGAGGTAGAAAAGGGTAGAAGGGTTCAAATATATGGTGATGGAAGGAGATTCGACTTTGGTGAACACACAATGCAATATACAGATGGTATATTATACAATTCTACCCTTGAAACCTACATAATTTTATTAACCACTGTCATACCAATAAATGTAATTAAAAAAAGAAAGCTTTGTTTCTCTGAATGCTGTGACCCCCCGCAAATGGAACTCAGAAAAATTGCTTACCCACAGACTTCCAGCATTTTTAGCAGGTATCTACCCTGCCACTTATCAAACCAGTAGACTTGGTTTTTTAAGGGAAGGCACTGTGAATTTTATTTCTGAGTATAGCAAATTTTAAGCATAATGTGTGAAAATCAACAAGCTGTTAGAAAATAGAAGAGTTGGGCAGGTATGTTATGCCAAAACATAAAATAGTTACCTGCTACTCACAATCCCCCTTTACTTTGCTTTTTTCTACTGTAGAGACTAGGAAGCTAAAATACTCATTTTCTTATCTTTTTTTAAAAGTAGAGTTCCACAGTTCTGGATATGGGAGTTCTGGATGTGGGAGGTAGGTCATCCTAAGGAGGACTTTCCTTCTTGACTCAGATGGCTTTGCCCTCTGTAGTGGCTCTTCTTTTGCCCTTACCTCTCTTTCCCGAAAGCTTAGGATGTAGATACAGTATACAGAGGATTAGAAGCTACCTGGTAACCATGGGAAAGTTAAGCAAGAGGGAAAAAGTCAAGAATGGCAGTCAAAAGAAGGGAAGAATCCAGGTCCCTGACGGAATCCATGAGCAGCTGTAACTGCCCTGGAATGCTTACCGGAAGTGTCGTGACACAAGATAACTAAACCTAGCATTAAAATTTCTAGGCTTTACAGCCTAGTTCACTTCTAATTAATATAGCTTATTGCTGTTTTGTTATAAAGTACATGCTGAGTGAATAAATGGGTGCATGCAGTATGTATTTGGTGCCTTCTATGATACACGTGGAAACTCACCATCTTAGTGAAAGGAATTTCTCTAATTTCATAATAGAAGAGAACTTGTTTTTACCTTGTATACTCATAAAGTGCTGGAACAATGCTTTGGTACTGTCTTCTGATAGCTAGTAATGCACCAATATAACCACACAATATGAGTAATTCATTTCGAGCTCTAAAAGAGAATATATTTATTTTTTAATTCCATAATTTGAGGAATAGAACATTACTCTCATATGTAGTTAATGTACTTGTATCTCTATATTTTAATGGGTGACATTTATAGCAAACTGTTTAGAAAATTTTCTAAACTTGAAGATGTTTTTATTCATCTATTAACTCCTATTCAGACATTTATGTTATAACATAAATTGTAATTTAAAGTAGAAGTTTAAATAATATTTAACTCTGCTGTCTTGTTTTTCTCTATTCTCGGCTGTTTCTTCATGAACTCTCTCCCTCAGGGGCTCATTTGGTCAGATGTAGGAATTCCTGGCATATTGTGTACACTGTAGGAATGTCCACTACATTTCCTGCTGGGGAAATTAGCCAAAGTTTTGCATGCTGTGGCATCATCTTTTCCACATGGGCACTAAAACAAAAATAGCTCAAAGCCTCTATCACAAGTTATACACAGTCTCTGGGGACTTTAGTTACATGGATAACAATGTCCTTAAGAGATACTTGCTTTCAGGGATGGTGTCTAGTTTTTACTTTCTAGCACTTGCACTTCTTTCCCCCAACTTAGTATGTTTTGCACACAATGGATATTTAACAGGGATGACCACTAGTTTCTTGAGGACTTGAGGCCCAAAACCACCCAAAAGCTTTGGACTACCTCTGTTTGAACCAGGTTTTTATGTGTGTACATACACATATATAAACATACATGCGTTACATATTAGTAAATAGGACCACGAAGATTTATTATTGTTTCAAATTCACCTCTGTATTTTTTCTAAAGGTTATAAAAAATAAAAACATGGGCATCTATCTGTCCAAAATAATTTTATTTCTTGATCTAAACACCAAAAACAACATAGCCATTTTGAAACATTACACAGTTTCAGTTACGTATTCTAGAAAAAAAGTACTCACTCAGTACATGTATGCAAGAGTAATTTTTCAGTACGAATGTAACTCAATAGGTCAAGAACAGGATAAATGGTATCCAAAGTCCAATTTGAACTATTGATGTATTCTGGCAAAATAAAACCAAATAAAGATTTTCTAAATAATAGCATTAAGACTTGTTCATCCAACTTTTAACCTATGTAATTCTCTTCCGGTCAAGCCTATCTTTGACTTTATTTTCTAGATCACAAGTATTTGCCTACTGACCCTCTCTCAGGTACTGATATCATACAATCAGCAATCATTTTCCTTTTTCAAGTTAAGATGGCTAGTGCTTGCTTTTAAGTAATATGAATGAAAATATCAAATAAATAAATAGATTTTAAATTATACTGCCAATTGAAAACTTACCTTTGATGAAGTCAATACCAATAGGAAGGGCTTTCTCAGGTTCTTGACTTAACAAGTAATACTTTATAGCTTCAAATATGTTGCCATCTGCACGGGCTGTCTCAGCTAACTGCATACATTCTTCTACGGTGGGTAGCTTGCACTACAAATTAATTGGTTCGATGACAATATTACTAAAATTTATAGGGATAAAAGCAACAGCGTTAAGTACTAAATATATCCAATATACTTATGTGTTTTTCTTATTAAAGTTGTTCCAAATAGTGAATGAAATAATTTGTATTAAGAGAATAGATTTACAGAAATGTCTTTAAGATATAGTAATAATAAATAGGGTAATACCTAATGGGATTTAGTCAGTAGTTTTCCAACACACAAATACCTAATAAAAGAGATGGAAGAACATTGTCTTGGTTGTGATATTGGAATTAGTGCCCGCAAATGTAATTTAGCAAAAAATGCTGATATGAGTTATTTTAGAACAAATATGCTGACTAGAGTCAAAAATTACATTAATGCAGAAAATACAGAAGATACACTCTTACGTGTTCTCTACATAGTAAATTAATTTCACTTAGCCTTTGAGACAAAACAACTTCATTTAGGGCAGAAAGGCAAAAAATATACAAGCTCTAAAAATTTTCAGCATTAACATTCTGAAATGCCACAAAGGGGAGATTTTGGGCCTATGAAATTTCATTACTGTAAAATGAAAACAATACTCCCAATTTCCTCAAGTAATTTCTTTTTTCTGATAAAACTGAGTCTACTCCTCTCTCAGGTAAGTTTTGCTTCCAGAACATAGCAAGAATTAAGCTATCTTTTATAACAAATTCTGTCATATTCATGATGTTTAAAATTTAAGTGTTAATTTGTTGATTTGCTTCTAAGCAACATTTATAAATAGTTTAATACTTTGTCTCTCTCATCAGTCTTTGGCAACCACTGAGTCTGCACTTCTGCTATAAAAAGTGTTTTGTGTTGTGACTTCAGATGATGTAATTCATCCACAGTAAGGTGATCATCTCTTCTCCTTTGCGATTTGTCATTCTCTTTCCTTCTCATTTTTCTTTTACATCCCCTTAAGTTACTAAGATGGTTTATTCAATGTATTTATGTATTGATGAATTTATTTAATAGTTTCATATGTTCTGTTGTTTAAAAATTAGGTAAATTGAATATTTTAGATCACTCAAATTCTCTCTCAAAAAAAATTACAACAAACTACATTAAAGGAGTTCTCATGTATATGACATTTCATACTATTTCCCCATCTTTAGTCACTAAATGCCATTTATATACTGAGCAACTATGTGTTGGCACTATACCTGGCTACATAGAAAAAAGTTTCTTCACTTTGATATATGCTCAAAAAGTAGAGGAAATAAAAAAACCTGAATCTGAATTAACCTTGTGAACACCACCTTCCCCACCCTGGTGATTCCCTGAGAACCCCACCTCAACCACTCAACCAACTCGTGTACCACATAAGGTTCTATCACATCAGCTGAGTCTATGGGCAGCCGGCAGGCTAAAGCAGGCCTCAGGATATCTTGGGGTTTTGTGCAGCTACCCCAGGCTCAGTACTTGTGGCAGCTGTCCTTGCTCTGTTCACAGCGTGGTCCCTCCCATGTACCTCCAGGTCCAGCACAATGAGTGACCAACAACAGATCACACTGTAGCTCCTACCAGGTAGTCCTAGACCAGTCCCAATGAGTGGCTGACCTTGGCCTGCACTGGTGTCCCTCCCAAAAGGCCCCCAAACCAACATTCCTGCAGGCCGGCTTCAGACCACAGAAGAGCACCACCCAATTAGCCCCACAAGCGGCACACCCAAAGGGCGGTCTCAGCAGGCACCAGAGCTCACTAGGGTGAATCCAGCTTTGCAGAGTAAGCCCCCTGCACCACAGCCTGTAAGCTTGTTCTTCTATTTACAAAAGAGTCCTAAAAGAAACATATGTTTATTTGTCTGCATGTATCTATTTGCCCAAACCTGAAATTAGTTAAACCATAGCACTGAATTCCAAACTAGAATACTGAATATCATCAGCATACCTTTTCATGAAGATCATTTATCTCTTCTGTACACCCTGGGTAGAAAGCACAGAGTTTCACTAAGTGTAGTTCATTATCAGGAATCATCAGGAGAAGATCGGCTGCCAAATTCCTGGTCACATAACAAAAGGGGAAATTTCAATGAGGAAGAATAAATCTAAAAATAACATTTAGAACTATGTCAAAGGAGCAAGACTCTTAGTATACCTTCCTTGCTTTTCTATTTACATAAACAGTCCTAATTTCCTATTTAATTATGCAACTCTTCTAAATGTAGATGACAGAAATCAAAGGGCATGAAGAAAAAAGGTATTGTGAAATTCCTCAATATTTATTTAAAATCTAAACTGTCTTACATATTTATAATTAATTTTGTTATTATAGACTAATTCTCTATTGAAACTAAGTAGTATTAGCTATGTTCTATGAAGTGATTTATAAAGCAAACTTGTGAAAGCTAACTCTCGTCAACAATGAACAACTGTATTAACCAGCTCATTAAAACCAGTAGAATACTTAGATATTTTACATTTAGAATTTTGGGTATTGTGTGTATTTCGTAAACTTTAGGTGGAAATCAAAGACAGAAATGTAGTTTTCTGATTTAGTTTTAAAAGATTTAGTCAATGAAATAAATAATTTGAAAATAAGGCATATAAAAACTGTATAGACATAACAGCTTTACATTAAAAATATTTTTTATAAAATTCTTCTTTATAGTTACTGGATGAACAGTTTTTGGTTGCATGAATCATAATTGAGAAAACATTAATTTTTGATAGTTTGAGATGTTATTATTCAATATTCAAGAAACTGATATATACACATTCAGTATGATTTTAGAATAGGCAATATTTCAAATGTGAATTTATGGGTATCCTGTGGACTGTGAGAGTAAAACCCTTCTTCATTAACTTTGTGAAGCCTTCACTAAAATCTAAAGTGGTCATTCATATGAATAAATTATTTTTAAAAACATTAAAAGATATTTAATCAAGAATATAGTGAGTATAGAACAAGAATAGAGATAATTTGTGTGTCAAATTTTCTGTTATCACAGGCAGATAAGACTTTGAGTGTTTCTACTAGTTCCAAATTAGAGTAATTCATCTGTTCTCGCTATAATATGAATGGCATAATGTTTTCTGATACTAACATTTAATAGCAGTTTTCAATAATGTCCATGAAAATATAGAAATTATTACTTGCTTTTATTGCATATAGTATAAAATAGTTGTGCTAAAATTCTATTCAAACTTCTATGAACTACAGACAAAAATATGACTTTCTTACTGTCAAATTATATCTGGATACAGTGAAATTTAATGCCAGCTAATTTTATTCATTCTTTAAATCACTACTTACTGAAAATTCAGTATACCAATTGGAGAAAATGTATATATAATAAATGTGGTATGGACCAGCCAAACGATCTAAAACTCTTTAATTTGACTACCAGAACAAGCATTTTAATTTGCTTAGCTGAATTAGCTGTTATTTTATATTGTAGAAAGCCACAGTTCATTTTTTATGTAAGTATAAAATCCTGAGTTCTTTTGTACCTAGGTGATAGGCACTGGTCTCATTACTTTGTAGTTAGATTTTCTATGCTATAAAGTATATAAATGAATTGGCATTCTGTAAAACAACAATGTGAAAAGAGTTAATGATAATTTCTTAATATAGAGTTGGTATTCTAATAAGATAAACTATAAAATTTTAATTAAAAATTTTTTCTAAAACTAGATAATACCTGTATCCAACAGATGGAAAGCTAAACAGAAAATAATTTTGAATATCAATACTATAAATATGCAAAGAGAACAAAGAAGAAGCAAATTTTAATCAACAAATATAAAAATGTGAAGAATTCTTGGTTTATAAAATTATGAACATTTTTTTGAAGTTATGCTGCTATCTTTTTTAATTTGTGGAGCTCTATTAATACTCATGAAAATTACAGATTTCCCTAGGAAATAAACCTCATCAGCATCATATATTTCAGAATTTGAACTTATCCTCGTTGTTGGTACACATATCTATAAAGGAAAAAATCTTGGGGGGAGTTACAGGGAAACAGAAAATTGTTTTATATTAAAAGCAACCAAGACATATAGTCAGTTGAAAGATTTTAAAACCTCTTTTAAATTTAATATTTATTTCTGTTTTGCTTCTTTTAACCTTTGCTTTTTTAAAAAAATCATATTTTATTTAGGTAACATGATGACTTTTAGCATGGAGTCAGTCACCTTTGTGAATAAATCATTTGAGTTTGACCTCATGCTTTGGGATGGGTCTAAGGCCAAGTCATGGTAACTATGAAATTGACTACTACAGTTCATGACAGAGAGAAAACTGGGTGCTCTCAAAGAATGGTCAGCATTAAATACTTTATTTTTATTTTTTTATTAGTTTCAGGTGTACAAAGCAACATAATGGACATTTATACCCCTCACAAAGTGATAACCCCCCCGCCCCCCAATCTACTACCCCTCTGACATCGTATATAGCTGTTACAATACCATTGACTATATTCCCTATGCTGTACTTTACATCCCGTGGGGGAGAAAATATATATATTTTTTCATGTATATATGATTATAATTGACATTCAATATCATTCTACTTCAGCTTCAGGGGTACAGCGCAGTGGTCAGGCATCTACACGATCTATGAAGTGATCCCCCTGATAAATCCAGTACCCATCTGACCCCCTACATAATCTTTACATCACTATTGATTATATTCCCCATACTGTATTTCACATCCCCGGGACTATTTGTGACTACCAATTTGTACTTCCTAATCCCTTCACTTTCTCCCTCATCCTCACCCCCCTCCCATCTAGCAACAGTCAGTTTTTTCTCTATATCTGTGAGTCTATTTCTGTTTTATTTACTACTTTATTTTGTTCTTTAGATTCCACATGTAAGTGAATCATATGGTATTTGTCTTTCTCAGTCTGACTTATTTCATCAGCATAATATTAAGACTGATGGCGGAGGAAGAGGGCTCTTCTATCACGACAGGATATGGGTAACGATTAGGATAACTCTGAGATGCCTGACTCACTATTAAGCCCCCAGATCTGGACAGAAAGAGAGAATGGAAAAGGCTGTTGCTTTTCCTGAGTTAGCCCCAGATAAGGGGGTGGTATAGTGTGATAGCCATCATAGACTAAGTGTTTGTGTTCCCCCCAAATTCATATGTTGAAACCTAATCCCCAACATATTTGGAGGTGAGGCCTTCGGAAGGTGATTAGGTCCTGAGGGATTAGAATCCTTATAAAAGAGGCCACAGAGAACTCCTTAACACTCCACCACAGGAGCATAGGAAAAGATGGCAACATTATTAACCAGGACACTGAATCTGCCAGCACCTTGATCTGGGAGTTCTCAGTTTCCAGAACTGTGAGAAATAAATTTCTATGGTTTATAAGCCACCCAGTCTGTGGTATTTGGTTAGAGCAGCCCGAACAGACTAAGACAGTAGCTAAGGGTGCAAACTTCAGAGCCAGTTCATGTAGCTTTGAATCTTGGCTCTTACCACTTACTGAGACCTGAGGCAAATCAGTATGTACTGCCTAGTATCAGGTGCATTATTATATGCAAAGAGCTTAAATCAGTGCTAGGCATACAGTAAGCAGTACAGAAGTGTTAGTTAGCTGTTGTTGCTGTTATTATTGTCATCTGTAGTGTTCAATAGTGCAGTCTATATAGCTCCATCCTAAGAGTGGTACGTGCGTGCCTGGGGTGGTACGTGCGTGCCAGGTCAACGTCCTGATAAACAAGTTTATTTAGAAACATCTTGAGGTTCTAGGCATTTTGGGAAAAGAGATGATAAAAGTCTAACATCATCTTTATTCAGCACATAACTATTGAGTGACAGCATCATATCTTTCCTAAAAGTGCCTCCATAATGAAGGACTGTCTGTCCTAAGGACAGGGCTCTAAGGTATGAGTGAGAATTTATTTGACTGGGATTTCTAGGTTACACAAGGGACTGTCCAGGATCTGTCTCTCAAAGTATTGCCCGTGTTTGGGAAAAATGGCCTGTTCCAAATCTCCAGCTAACCCATCTTTGTTACTACTCTCCATTATTTTCCAAGCCTTAAAACAAGACACAAGATCTGACAAGAATGAGTACAGTAGAGATGCAGAATTCTAAATGTGGGAATGTGTGGACTTGATAATCTTAAGTACACAATTATTGTCTCATGATGAATATTTAGAATTATAACTTGGCTACTTCAGAATGAGTCACGGTAGATTTCAACTACCAACCATGGTAAGTTTGCACCATTACTTCATTCTCATATCACCATTTCCTTCCATAATCTTATCTTTTATTTAAAAAGGAGACCCTACATACTCACATCACACATGCTATCAAATGTAACTTACAATACTTAAGACATGCATTCCATCACCATAAAGTTATTATTTAAATTTTGAAATTCTTACCATATTGAAATCATCATGCATTTTCTCGCCAATAATTCTAGGGCATAGTGGGTTGCTGGAGCTGCAGACTCTCCTAGGACTGCACCCACACAGATTGCCAACTCCAGTTCGTTTCCACGAAGCAGGTATGTCATGGCAAGCTTGCTCCAGAAGAAAACAATGTCTTCAGTTTCATAGATGCTGGGTAGGATCACCATTCCAGCCAAGCTCAGAAAGCAGTAGGCGTAAGTTTGTATTAACCTATAATCTGTTATTCTTATAAAATATTGAATGTAATATTTCTATAAAGTATGTCAGTGTAACTGCAATTTTCAAATGGAAAAGATGATAAAGGAACATACAGGAAATTTTATAAGGTCAGAATTTAGGAGTTTAGAACCCTTGCTCATATTTTCGTAATTAATAATAGTCTCTCTGCAATATCCACAACATGTCCTTCAGTCTCTCTATCAGAATAAAATGCAAATTCTTAAAAGCTTATTCAGTAGTGTACAATGATTATCAATTATCCCCAAAATCCAATATATCTGAGAGTCCTTAAAAGCAGAATCTTATCTTTACTTAATATTTTCATTACATTAGTGGGTCAAATGGAAAAATACCTTAAAAATATAACTTGTGAAGAATATGCTAAAGTATACTTAAGAGTAAGGAACTGCTTTCAAAGGTCAGGAATTCTGACTTTTCCCTTTACCAAACTACTGCTTCTCATTTATGATGAAATACTTAAAGTGAGGTTGTTACAAACAACCTATCTTGAGATTAAAAAAAAAAAAAAATGTTTTAAACAGATCTCAGTCTGTAGAGTTCATTCAGGCTTGGAAAACATGTAAAACCAGATCTTACACAGGAAGTCACCATGTTTTCTCCCCTCAAACACCATGATACATCTTAAGAGCTTTTCATTTACAGAAACCGATGTGAAATGAGGTACCTCAATATCATCTACAGCGAGGTGGCAACATGCAGCCAGCACTGCTCGACCATCCTGAAAATACCATTCTGCCAGTTCTTTAGTGACTGTGTGCAGGAGTCTAGAAAGAAGGAGGATAGATTCTACATGAACACAAGGATTCCATCATAAAAGGGAATTAATGCCCTTTTATAACAAGCTGATTAAGGGATCAAATAGGATTTAATTCGACATCCTTGAGTTAGGTGTAAAGCCTGATTTGGGGGGAAAAATCAGGAAAGCAGTCTTTCTTAGTAGCAGATGAGCTGATAATCCCCCCAACGGTTAGAAGAAAAGTCTAATTTTCAAAATTTACTATCCTACATTGAATAATTAATGACTCAGCTATAGAGCTAGTTAACCTTTGAAGAATTACAGGTTGAACTGAAAATTTTCAAAATTTACGTGGTGACTGCAATATACTGTGTTTTCCTGAAAATAAGACCTAGCTGGACAAAAAGCTCTAATACGTCTTTTGGAGCAAAAATTAATATAATATAATATAATATAATATAATATAATATAATACCAGGTCTTATATTAATTTTTGCTCCAAAGGACGTATTAGAGCTGAGTGTCCAGCTAGGTCTTATTTTCGGGGAAACAGGGTAGGTAGTATGTTAGCTCTTTAAGATAACAAGTTTAGAAGTGGCAAAGAGTAGCAGCAAAAAACCGGGAAAGAATACATTAGTCCCAACACATTATTTGCTTAACATTTTACGATCCTTTTTTACTTGACAAGTGTCCTAAAAGTTCAAATATCCTCTTTTCTAGGGCAAAAACAGGAGCCAAGAAAAGAGCCAGAGGAAGGTAGATTACTAGATTTGAAAAAGTAAAAAAAAAAAAAGGCTGAAGAATTCTAATTTCCATTTCTTTTAAAAACATAACTGTTTGGATTTCTTCTTTCAAAGAGGTCTAACTGTCATTCTAGTCACTAATATTAGGGTCACAGAATTATGAACAATATTACCATATTATCCATAATGACTTTATAGCAAAACATTAATAAGCAACACACTTTGTTTTCACTGCTCCTCCTCTCCAACAGGTTGGCTCAGTTTTTTAAGTACTTAGATGCTTTACCTGCAGTCTCTTTACTGAAATACATTGGTTTTTCTGGAGGCCACATAAAGTGTGTCCAGGCTGTGTCCACATGCCTAACATTTCCCTATGCAGGGAGGGTTGCTGTAATAGAACTAGATTGTGGTGGGAAATGCAGATGAAGACATGCTCCAGCCAAGTCCTCTGTATACAAATAAGGATGAACCGCACATCCCTCAAGAACTCCTAAAGGGAAACCAACCATAAAGATATTGACTCCAAACAAAGAATAAATCACTCACTCATTAAAGTCTTCCCTGCAGATATCATCAGAATAGGAAGATCCTTTAGGTGTAGAGACATGTAAGGTTTGCATATTTCCCTCACAAGCAGCCTGGAATTTAATGAACAATTTAATCTTCAGCTAATTGTTAGTAACTGACAAATTTCAGAATATTATTTTGAGCAAAGTATACTTAAATTGTGTTTGAAACTTACACTACAATTTGGAGATAACCTTAGAATATGAAATAAAAACTGAACTCCTGTGTCTCAACAAGAAGCTTCAGGTAAATGGTTACTAGAAAAAGTTGTTCAAGCATATGTAACATTCAGCAGCATATGAACGTTCAGAGTTCAGAGATGTGTGCGTATTTAAGGATCTAAAATAAGTTCAGTGTGACCAGAGCAAAGATGGTGTGACTGAAATACCGAGAGAGAAAGCCGGGAGTTGGGCATAAGCCAAGGCATCCACGGCTCCGCCAATCATGTGAAAGCGAGTCAGTCAACACAAGCTCCTCCTTTCCACACCCACCCACCATCACATGCAGCTTGTGTAATTATGTGGTTATACCTGCGCTACAAGCAGAGCTTCTTTAAGCTGCCCTCTGGACATAAAAAAGTTGACTAATTTTTTCACATCACCAATGGCTATGCAATATGGAATGACATCATCCTTATCTTCCTGGATTAACTGATCAGCTCTCCTAATAAAATAAGAACAGTTAATTTTACAATATACTCATTTCAAGGTTCTCAGTTGAACTGAGATTTTTCTGAAATATCTAAAATAAATTTGAAGCAGATTTCATAAAGCTCTTTTGCATATCACTTTTTAAAGACTCAGCTATTACGATCAAATCACAATATAGAAACAGAAGTTTTCTGAAATAATTAACTTTATAGGCACTTGTTTTCCATTAGAACCCTACATATTGTCATATTTTAAATGCACTGAACACTTCAGGTCTTAAAATTAATGTAGCTTATTAATATGAGCAATATATTTTTCTGAAAACAAGTTGTCAACTAGATGTATGTGATGGCAGATCTACTCTCAATTGGATTAATAAATATGTGGGTGTTTACTAAAGACAGAGTTTTAAATGTTTTAGTGAGCAAAATGATGAAGAGAGCCTCTACATGCAATTAGTGTAAATCATTAAAAAGGATAATACAAGGACATAAATATTGATAATAAAATGCAGAATATTGTACATACCCCAAGCAAGGTAGTTTAAAAGAAAATAATGTTCCAGATACGTGGGGGGCCTGATCTTGTAGATTATGAAGGGTGTATGTGTGTCTGTCTATGTCTCCCTGTATCCATTACTATCTGTCCATCTCTTTAGTTTTTGTCCTATCTAAGTCCCAGGTACTTTCTCAATGACAAACCTAGTTATTTCCTTTATTAATGTTTAACATCAGTTTTTTAAAATTAAATTCATTGGGGGTGACATTGGTTAGTAAAATTATATAAGCTCCAAGTGCACAATTCTATAATATATCATCTATATATTGCATTGTGTGTTCACCACCCAAAGTCAACTTTCTTCCATCACCATATACCGGGGGTGTCAAAAAAACGTATACGCATGACTTGTATTCGTCTTTTGTTATTGGCAGATATTGAATATTACAATTTTAATACAGTTTTTTCCTTTCCTAAAATGTGTATATATTTTTTTGGCACCCTCTGTATTTGACCCCCTTTACCCTCTTCTACCACCCCCAACCTCAGTTTTGTGGAACTAATCAGGTGTATTTAATTTATACATTACAATTGCCTATATTCGGGTAGGTGTAGTAGACCCTTTTGCCTAATTCACTGTTAACAGTCTCCAATTCACAGGATCATTGTGAGTCTCCCCAACAGTATGTTTTTACCATGCGACCCTGATTTTCCTTGTCATAGCTGTTTGGGAACAATATTCTCTTTCTGGGCATTTAAAAATAGGACTGAGAGAATGCCAATCTTTCTGAATGGCTGGATCTATGAAATTAAACTTTGGAGCTGGGGGTATATTCTGGCCACTACGTGACTACAGAGCAGAGAAAATCAGGTGTTGGTTTTCAAAGATAAATGAGATAGAGGTTTTGCTGAGGTTGAAACAAAATTGTTTTGTGAAATGAATATCCTGTTAACTAGACTTCATTAAGGTTTCAGTGGGAGCAATAACATTCACAATTGCACAGTGATGGTACCGAAATTTAGAATTATTCGGGATCGTAGAGCTTAGGGTAGGGAGCCTACAGTCTGAGGGCTGGAGCCAGCCTGCTGCTTCACTTACACTGGGAAAGTAGATGCTAAAAAACTCTACTTTCCCACAGCAAATGCATTGATCCTTTGGGACTTCATGCTTTGCCTCTGATTGACTTTTATTTGCACATGTGAGTTGCAGTTGAATTTTTTTCCTAAACCATGTACCATGAAGTGAAAAATTTTCATTTTTAATACCAGATATAAGATGAATACTCAATAAATAGTACTCTACAGGCCTAGAAGTGATTGGTTCAATGTCCCCAAAAAAGATATGTTGAAGTCTTAACCCACGGTATCTGTAAATGTAACCTTATTTGGAAATAGGGTCTTTGTTGATGTAATTAATTAAGACAGGGTTATTCTGTATAAGGGTAGACCTCATATGACTGTTGTCCTTACTAAAGAGAGGGAAATTTGGACATAGAGACACACAGGGATAATGCCATGTGAAGACAAGGCAGAGGTTGGAGTGATATGTCTACAAGCCAATGAATGCCAAGCATTGGCGGTAACCAACAGAAGTGGGGGAGAAGCATGGACCTGGTTCTTTCTCAGAGTCTTCGGTAGGAACCAACCCTGCCACCAACTTGATATCGGACCTCCAGCCTCCAGAACTGTGAGAGAATAAATTTCTGTTGTTCCAAACCACCCAGTTTGTGGTACTTTATTATGGGAAACCTAGGAAACTAATACATCTTAGGAAAAATCTTGTTTATTACATTTTATAACAAGGACATCTAGTTAAACTGGCTCAGTTTTCAAACTCTTCTTTATCATTTGTACCATCTGTACCTCCCTTGTATCCATGGAGAGGAAATGGTAGGAATTAGTGTCTTCAGAGAGACTTTCTGAGATTATTTATGAAAGAGGTATTTCATGAACATTTGGTAAATTTCAGAAAATCTTACCACTTATTTTTCAATAGCAACACAGTAACCAGTGATCATGTTTACTGATCTGTCACTTCCTCCATTGCCTTCCACTGTCTTTACCAGATGTCAGGTCAAATACCAGAACACCAAAATGACTTTAAGTGATTCATTTAATTTATTTTATCAGTACATATAAATTCATTATTTAAAACAGCATAAAAGTAAAAATCTCAAAAGCTGCCATCATATTTATATATAGTTTCTATTTTAACATATTTCAAAACATCTATTGGGACAGACTCTCTGCCTTACCTCTGCATTAACTTCTTCCAGTATTTCACAGAGACCCCTGGTGCAATTGACAAGGCTTTGTCCCACTGAAATGGAAGAAGAGCAGAAACACAGCCATTTTGATTGCACTATCTTACTCTCAACACTTTTTTGTTTTGTTTTTATGAACTCATATTTATATACAAGTTTTTAGAGTGTTTGGATTTCCAGGATTATTTTGTGTTCTATCTCATGCATTCCTCAGAATATAAATACTACTGTACTTTAAAATAAGAGATGTAAATTCTATTATTTAACAGGAAAAATCCCAAACCTGGAGAGAGAGGTAAACTAGGACGGAGGGAAAGAGAGGAAGAAGTGAGGGTGGGGGAGGGATGTTAACTGAAGTATGTAGTTTGAAAACTGTATTAACTCATCTTCCAACACAACACCAGAGTAATTTGTTCTGTGGTACTCTATGCTGTCTGTTCAAAATAATACATACTGAAATTTTTATTTCACTGTTACTTATATGTAACAAATGACATTTATTTCTATTTTTATTCTCTCTCTACTCATTTTTATAAATTATATTTGTTGTAAATTCTTCCTTTACAGTTAATAACACCTATCTTTTAAAAATTATACTATTAAAGAAGCTCATTGTTTAATCAAGGCTGATTGTGACTGTTACTTGAAAATATGGATTTCACTGAATTCAAATTTAGAAGAGCACTGAGGAAATATTCTGAAATATCACTTCATGAATCAAAATGGCATTTTAATTAAGGCTCCAAAACAGTAGAGTTCTACTGCAATTAAGGCTAGGAAATTGGTAATTAGCCTGAAATAATAGGTTAAAGTTTAAATAGATATTTTTTTACATTATATTACTTATATCACGTTACCTAAAAATGGGGACTTAAAATATGTGTTTTGGGAAATTTATCTGTATGAGTATTATAGCAGGGACAAATGGAAAAAAGAAGTTGAAATGTAGATTAAATTAACTTCACCAAGCTCTTTAAAAAAAATGTGTCTTATAAGTAAAAAGATTAAATGTTTTTCTAATCTCATAGTATTAATCTTACAGAAATACAAATGATTTGTAAGGAGGTGATATGAAAAAATTATAAGGACACGTGTATTTCTAAAGGATTGTAAGTAGAGTTTTTTTTTTATCATTAAGTCCATCAATGAAATTGCACAACAAAATTAAGTTCTATAAGCAGATACCTGGTTAAAGTATCTTTAATTAAATTTGAATATAGTTTAAAATTGCATATAACCAAATATAGAACACAGAAATATAAAGAATTACACCATTCTACGAAAATTAACTTATTCCTTTTCTTCTTGACTTTTGATATATACTATCCTTTCTAACAGTGCCCTATTTAAAAAGTAACTTTTAAGTCATATCATTACTTCTACATTGCTCCTAGATTAAATACTTTTTAGTTTGCAATGCCTTTTCAATATATTTTTAAATGACATATTTTATTATTTTAGGTCAAGCAGTCTTCAGTGTATGGAGAAACAAAAAGGTACACTGAATTTAATTTTGATATATTTTATTGTAACTTTATTGCTCAGTTTTACTTTATATTACTTATAAGTATTCTTCATATCCTGCTTTGTGATTATAGAACTTAGAGCTTTTCAAAAATGATCAAGTATGAAATAAGTTCATGCCATTCTAATCTTTTTTTTGTGTGTGTGTGGAGGGGTGGGAGAATTTTGTTGAACTACAATATACATATAGAAAAATGCAAAGCTCAATAAGTTTTCACAAACTGAACACACTCATGTAACCAGCACCCAGATCAAGAAACAGAAGCCTCCCCCTTTTGCTCTATTTTAGTCACCACCCACCTTCCAAAAGTAAGCACTTTGCTCAATTTTAATAGGACAGAGCATTCTAATCTTACTGAAAACTGTTCTGTTGATTCAGTCCTCTATACAAAGCAACATGTGTCACCATATGATCTGCAGTGGGAACCCTTCTTCTGGCCAGTGTGGGATTAAGTTAGGACAAATAGTATTAACAAGGGGGATCCACTGTGAGCAACACAGATGTTTTTTAGGAATCAAGCATTCCAGCCTGGGACAATGGTTCTCAAACTTTAACCTGTGTGAGAATAACTGGAGGGCTTATAAAAGTGCAGTTGATTTGGCTCCATCCCCAGAGTTTCTGATTCTGTAGGTTTGGGGTGGGCAGCACATGTCTAACAGGTTCCCAAATAATGCTGACACTGCTAGATTGGATCTCTCTTTGACAATTGTTTTAAGGCATACATCTGATGTCAGATTGGCAGAGGGCCAATCAGATCTGTAATAGAAAAAGATACACTTAATATTTAGTATTTAACTAGTACCTAGAATACTTTGTTAAACTCATTCATTTTGCTTTAATAGCACATTACCTCTCCAAGTTCAACCATAAGTTCGCAATATCTCTGAATTTGTCCTAATCTCAAGTGGATTTCAGCAGCTTCCTTCAGTCTTTCCTCTGTAGTAGGAACACCAATACCACCACCAAATTTAGACATCTTGACTGTTGTTAGTTCTTGGGCTTCAGACTGGTTATAAAGAAAATAATGTTTTCTAAATTTTGTTATATAAGAGTTGGTGATAACAGATGACCATAAAAGCATTATATGGATACATATTTTAAAAACATATAGCACTGATTAGTAAAGTTACATAGTTTTCAGGTGTACAATTCTGTAATACATCATCTATATATCACATTGTGCATTCACCACCCAGAGTCAGTTCTCCTTTACTAACCGTTGTCACCCCAATAAACTTTAATTAAAAGAAGATGGAGGAAAAGGAGAAAGAGGAGGATGAGGAAAAGGAAGAGGAGGAGGAGGAGGAGGAGGAGGAGGAGGAGGAGGAAGAGGAGGAGGCGGAGGAGGAGGAGGAGGAGGAGGAAGAGGAGGAGGAGGAGGAGGAAGAGGAGGATGCGGAGGAGGAGGAGGAGGAGGAGGAAGAGGAGGAGGAGGAGGAGGAGGAGGAGGAGGAGGAGGAGGAGGAGAAGGAGGAGGAGGAGGAGGAGGAGGAGGAGGAGGAGGAGGAGGAGGAAGAGGAGGAGGAGGAGGAGGAGGAGGAAGAGGAGGAGGCGGAGGAGGAGGAGGAAGAGGAGGAGGAGGAGGAGGAGGAGGAGGAGGAGGAGGAGGAGAGCATATAGCACTGGAAGTGAAATATTTTTAAAAATCAATACTTTTTCTCTGTAAAATATGATACCTCTTAAGTACAGTGTTTTGGTATGGGTGGGGAGCAGAGACTGGAGGTGCTTGGTGTGGGTGCGGAGAGGCTAAATCTCACTGTCCTTAAAGCTCACAGGTGCTGTGCTTATACAGAGGTCCAGAAGCCAAAAGATAGAGTGATAAAGGGATTTCTAACTGGTGAAAAAATACATAAAGGACTCTAATAAAAATTAAGATAACTGGCTTATTCTAATTGGTTCCTATACTGTCCATGGGTAAGCATTATAGACATTATGTGTTTACCTTGTGATTAAAAAAGGTACTTCTTCTTTATGAAAATAACTGTTCTTATGACCATCAAATCCACATCCCTGGCAAAATTCTTCCCACGCTCTAACAGTTAAGTTCACCATTGATATTTCATTACAAATATAAAAGCTATTTCTTCTTTCTGGTTCTAGGACTGACTTGTGGTTGGCAATGCATATCACTCCAGGTACAAGGTAACTAATAATTTTGTATTAAAATTCATTAAGAGCCACAATACAGTTTTAATAACACATATCTTAGAATACAGCCTTTTAGGCCTCTGAGACTAGAATCAGAGGAGTCCATATGTCACGATCATCTGGTTGTAGGGTAAACAGTGTTTCGAGTAGTTCCAACTGACTTTTGAAGAATTTCATGAGATTAATCTATGAAAACTATGGCTGCCTTTATCTGTTATCAAATAATTCATACACTCATGTTGTTTTAAAGATTTGTCTCCTCAATGTTCACTTATTATTTCAGCCTTTCAACTCTAATTGCATAAATTTTAAAAATAATCTTTATAATAGTGAAAAGGCAAAAATAATTTTTGCTTGAGTACATCATATTTGTATACTTTACTTACCGTTCTGAATTTAATCAGATGTTTCAAATGCATTATTCCTTTACAGTAGTTCTGAGGAAGTAAGCTATCGTCTTGCCCTCTTATCACAGCAACTAAGTTCCATAAATTGTCACTGCCACCTGGCGGCTAAAAAATTGATACAGAATATCCAAACATGTAATAATGAATTTGAAATCCCACAGCATTTGCATCGTCGAAAATATAATGCAGGCATACATAATTTGAAAATTAACAAAATAATAACTATGGTTTATGTCATTGTTTCTAGTTTCCATTTGCTTTCTCACTGTACCGATTTTGTTCAGCGGGACCCAATGAATTGGGATGATACATGTAAATATAGGATAACTTCATGACAATAGTTGTAACAACTCATTTTGCTGAAAGGGAAAATGTTCACGTTTAATTCCTATAATACTTACTGATAGACACTGTGAAAACCATCTTAGTTTTTTCACTCGAGGACTACCAGTTAGTTTCTCTATTTCTTGTTTAATATCTCTTGACACTTTACCACACAACAGAGGAGGGGTGCCTTGTTGTATAGCATAATCTGGAGAACAGACATCATTCAGTGAGAAAAGACTGCTATAATATTATTTAAAAATAAAACATAATACATGCATATTGTCAATACCAGTGTTCCCGATAATTTCTTCCCAAGATCTGTCTGCCAGAATATTTATTTGTAAAGGAGTGATTAAAGGTGTTAATGACCAGAGTCTCACTGTAGAGTCACGGGAGCAAGAGGCCATCGTGAAGGGGCGGCTTGGATGGCATGTTAAACCTGAGAGAAAAAATAAACCTATTTTAACTAAACATTGGAAAATATTTTTATCTGTATGTACTTCATAAAACACACAGAATTGAAGTTTTGAAGAAATGTTTCAAATAACATTTGTATCTTGGCTGAAAATAATACAAAAATGTAATAAATTATTGAGCATATTCTGTAAATATGAATACAATTTGAATAACTATTAGAAAGCAAATGGTCCTGGATGAAAATGTTGAAATTATATTTCAGTCTGTTATAATGCAGTGCACAGTAAGTAATCTGTGAGTGGATGGATGGATGGAAGTTCTGGCTCTAAGAGAGAGTTGGGGACCTTTCAATTTACAATGTCCAGAAATGGGGTTCTCTCTCACATTCAATCCCACACTATATCAATTAAAAGGTCATGGGATAAAGCATATGGATACGAATGGCTAGAATAGAGTACTGTCCGCAAGGAATTACTTTTGCATTCTTTAATTCACCTACTTACTCCCATCAAGATTTGGGTGCTACAAATGAGAGTCAAGTGATACACAAAAGATAAGAAATCTGATTTTCCATACCTAGCTCAACAATATTAAAAAATAAAACATTACCCTAAATATCCAAGAATAGAAGTAGAGGAATGGTTAAATAAGCTTTATCTACTTTACCACTGATTTCCTATTTTACATCTTACTCCTGGAGTGATGGTAAGAGAGGAAGAAAAATCCAAGCCATACATGTAAATGTGTGTATGTGTGTGCGTGTGTGTGTGTATGTGTGTGTAGAGACACAAATACATCTGCAGAAAGAGAAAGACCACCACAATGCTAACATTAGTTACTTTCTGATAATTTCTGATGATGTTTTCTATTATCTTCTGTGTATTCTGATAGTTCAATAATAAACATGTATAGTTTCAAATGAGAAAAATTTTATTTAAAAATGAAACACTGCAGACTTTTTCAAAAAACACAAAATTGCTCAGAAATTACAATCGTCATTAATATAGCAAAATATAAAAGTACATGAAAAACACTTTACCATATACATCGGCACCATGATCATACACAGTATCCAAACAAATTCCTCCTCGAGTGTCCCATACTTTTATAGTGTAGTCCCAGCTACCAGATATTAGTAGATAGGGGATCTCACTATTCCACATCAATCCCCTAACAGGTGCAGTATGTCCACTAAGAATACTGATGCAAGCATCTTGAGTATAATCCCAGATTCGAACAGAACTGTAACAGAATATTATGGATGTAATACCACTCAAATTATAATTTATCTAAAATATTAACATAGTCTTAATGGAGCACAACGATTATTTCTCAATATATTAAAAAAAGCACTTTATGTTTCAAGATATGTGAAGATTCTCTTCTTTATAGCAGGTGGAAATGAATAATTAACCAGGCTAGACCTACTCTATTCCTATATACAGCATTGTTTTCCTTACTTTTACTGCTCATTTGTTAATGATACTAAACATACTATCTCACAGTTTATATGTTTAAAATAATTGCTTTCTTGAAATGAAATATCCAGAAGAGATAAATCCAAAGAAAAATATGATTAATAACATGGATACAATAATTTAAGAGCACTCAAATTATTTGTAAATGATGAAAATACAGCACGAAAGACAATGGGTATTATTTGAAAAGTCAGTTCATATTTATGCTTTTATCAGTACAGTAAATAAATCATTCCTTCAAGTTTTTGTCAGTAAAATAAGTTGCTTAGTGAGTGTGGAGTCACTCTCAGATCAAGTACGAAATTTAAATATAACTGGATTCATGATATTACTTGAATCTACTGATTGTACAAAGTGCAAATGTTACTGAAATAAAATCTGAACTCAAAATGAACTTAAGACCACCAAATGCCAACTTTTCTTTGACAATTCATACTAATTTTCAGTCACAGATTTATATCAACCTGCCAATACCAAAATAATAATACTTCAAAGGTTATATTATCCTATAAAAGAGACATTATATATTTTTATTTCTTTAAGGCATATCTCTTTCTCCTTTATGTAACAAGACTTCTTTTTCCCTTTATCCTAGTACAGGACAATATATCCAGGTATATCATAACTTATTTTTTTTTTGGTGCCAATTTCTTATATATGTTAGCATTTAAATTATTTTGTTTGATATCATACTTTCATATATAAGACTATATTAAAGCAATTTGTACGAAAATACTTTAATGTTATCATGGGGGCACTAGAACAAGTGCCTTGCTTATATGACATAAGTTAGATTAGGCAAACATCAAGCTTTGAAGTCCTAATGTGTATTTTTCGCTCAAGCATAAGAAAAGCTTGTGCCCCATAAGGAGTACCTGAGTGTTCCAGGCTGCAGCTTAGTCTCCACGAGTTCTGTGATGAGTACATTGGCAATTAGTGGTTTCTCTACAATTTTGACTTTTATTTAAAGGTGCTAGATAACTTGTAAGGTACAACCATCTCTATAGGACTACTAAAGGGACCAATAACCAGAATTTAGTAATGCCTTTCAACGTTATTACCAAGTCAGTAAAATGCTTACTGCTATCTTTCTGACAAATAACTGAAGATTATTTTCTTAGATAATAATTGAAGATTATACTTTTTTTCTGTAGAACAGAATTTAGAGTCTAAAGTTTATAAGAGACTGAAACAATCTCAAAATGAACTCATATTAACAACCTTATCATAAATAATATTTCAAGTGATAACCCACAGAAATCTAACAATTGTTTTTATTATTAAATTTGGGTTTATGCCAAAATTTCAAGATGAAAATACTTAATTTTCAATATTAAATCTCTGGTTACTATACATATCATGCCTTTTACTTGCATAAAGTGAGATTTTTCATACCTTAATTTATTTCATACTCAAGTAGTGACCAAACTGTATTATGCATTTCTATCTTGTTTAAATATAAAATACAGACAAGATTTCAGAAACTTCCACAAACCCTGAAAAAACGTTAAATCACTCTCATTTCTAAAATATCTTCTCTTCATGCTATAAAATATATGATCATCTCCTTTTAGTTCATTCTTAATGAAAACAGAGCACAGCTCCTTTCCTTACTATGTGACCATTATTAAAAATAAATTCCTCTCTATTTTACAGAGATTTATTTGCTTCAGATCTTCCTTTTCCCAACAGATACTTTTAAAACTTTTATCTCCCTTAACTTTGTTGCTAATGAGTTAGAACTGAGCATCCATAGTAAGCAAAGTAAAAAAATAGAAATCACGACTATAATGATAATACGAGGATGGCAAAATTTAATTTACTTTTCCTTGAATGTAGTTAGGTACTCATTGAACTGCCTACATGTTAAGTACATATTTAAAGTATTTCCACATATAAGTTGGATCATATAAATAAGTACATTTCTAGAAAATTATAAGCTTATGATGTTAAGGACTAGAAAATTAGAATCTAAAAACACATACCCATCATCAGAACCACTGCAAAGAATTCCTTCCCTCAGAGGAGACCATCTAACATGGAACACTTTGGCTGTATGCCCACTAAATATTTTCAATGGTTGATCAGAACTGGTGGCCACGTAATAGACACGAACATTTTTGTCTTCACAGCCAGTGGCTATCATGTCTCTGAAATATCGTCAGTGGCACATTAAAATATGAAAAATTTGATATTATTTGTTATTAATAATTTTAACTGTACAGAGTACTAATTTCTAAAACTAGAATTTTTTGCTTCCTTGATGAAATTAGACTAAAAACTCACATAAGTAAAAACATCATTTGCAGAAATTGCCCTATTACGGAGTTTTTCTCTCAATCAGTTCCCTTTCAATCAGTTGAATTTTTATTTTATTCATCCTGTATCAGAGATAATGGTATTTATACTTTCAGAAGTTCTTTCTCAAACTGTTCAGATTTTATAACTTCTTGCATATTTCTCAGAACTTTATATTTTTAAACTACTGGATCTTAAGAAGGGTCCCCAATGGACAGTGACTGAGATTTGTTTACTTGCTGATAAACAAATTAGTACCTGTCCTGACCACTGGTCAATTTTATGAGGCCTGGGTATAAATAACAATGTTTTCCCCCGGAAGGATGTTGAGAAGCTCTCTACAGACCAGGGTTATCTCATCTGACAGTAAGTCCTGGTGGCTTTCCCAACTTGAGATGCTTTCACTGTTTCATCCAACTAAGAATCCTCTAGAAACATAATATGTAGATATAGTCTTTAAATGATCTTGTCTCATTATTCTCCAGAGAGTGAGAGTAAGCGAAGCAACTATCTGTACCCCGATGGTCATACTTGGAATACTGTACCCCAAGGAATTCTGAGTCCTAGGCAGACCTGTGGAAATCACGTACCAGACAGGACATGTCTTCCTGAGGAACTCTATCAATCATACAAACAGTCCCCACCCGCTAGATGTAGAGGAGAAGTTACACATTTTGGACCCAACTGTCATAGAACACCTTCTTCAAACTTCAAATTGTTGATTTTTGTCACATGGGTTATAAAATTTGTATTTATTTAATCCAACTTGAATAAATACACCAGTTTTCAAAATGGCATGCCAATCTGTAAATGTGCAGGTTACACTTGCCCAAGGCCCTCTGAGAAATGGGCCAGTTTCCATATGTGGGAAATGTATTTTACATAATAAAATATTTATGTCTATACATGAGTATATATATATATATATATATATGTATATATATATATATATACACACACACACATACATATATACACACACACATGCATATATATTTTTATCTATTTATCTATCTATCTATATATGCAGATATATATATGCAGATACTTAAGTATAAAATCTTAGAAATAAAATAATAAACATTCAATGAATACACATATGGACATCTAAATTATATATTCAGAGATATCTTATGAATAAACTTTTATAACTTCAAAGGTGTTTTTCACTTATCTCCTAAGATGCTAAGTGGAATCTCAATACAGAATTAGAACATTTTTTTTAACTTTTTTGTTTATTTAAGTGTGTATTTCCAGGATCCATCAGCTCCAAGAAAAGTAGTTGTTTCAATCTAGTTGTGGAGGAGGCAGCTCAAAGTGGCCCATGTAGGTATCGAACCGGCAACTTTGTTGCCAAGAGTACCATGCTCCAACCAAGTGAACTAACTGGCCGCCCCAGAAGTAGAACATTTTTAAAAGATCTTTAAAAATAAAAATGAAATTTATTAGGTAGGCTTGGTAGTAAGCATAATTAGTATGATTAAGTAATAATTAAGTATGAAGGACTTTTTTTGAAAAAAGCTTCCCTAACCAGCAAAGCACATTGCATTAATAACCAGTTTTTCTTTCAACTGGTCATATACTTATAAATCTTATGAAACCGAGAAATAAGAATGCGGAACTATTCCATTGGTCAGATACAAGGCAATTTGTATACAATTTGGCTATCATATACTGCTACAGAAAGATATCCCAGTTGCCAATTTCATAGAGCTTACATTTTAGAGGGTAAGCCAGCCAATTTCATTATTTTATTATGTTAAGTGTTCCCAAGGCATATTATAGGGGAAACTTACGTAATATGGGGTCAGGGAAGACTTTTCTGTGGAAGCAGTTTTGAGCTGAGAGCTTAAATAAGTAGAAGTTATCTAAATCCATCCAACTCCGATGGGTTGTGTGGTGTGGGTGGGGAATGGAATCTTAGATAAAGGGGGGCAGCACGAGGGAAAGCCTTGGGGTGAAAATGAGCTGGCTAGTTCAAGAAACTGAAAGCCATGGCTGGAGGTAAAGAACAGGGGAGCAAGGCTTGTGATGAGATTACTAAAGTACACAGGAACCAGATTAATCCCAGATTACATAGAGATTTCCCTATAGGGCTTCCCCTAAGATTTAGCATTTTATCCTATGATCAATGAGAAACTACTGAAGGATTTAAGCAGAATGGAATGCTCAGATCTGTGTTTTAAAATGCTCACTCTGACTGCACATAAAGAAAGTGGAGGGGAGAGGAAGTGATGACAGAGGGTGTGAATTCTGGAATTGATTTAGAAAGCTTTTGCAGAAGTCCAAAAACAAACAAATGTTATTGGTTTAGTGGCAGGAAGGATCCTTGGAAAAAGAAGAATATTTAGAGGGAGGATGTGACAGGAATTGATGGCTGACTGGAAATGGCAACTGAAGGATGATAAGGTATAATATTGGGGGAGGAGCTAGTCATGAGCTCATCTTGCATATAACCTCTAAGAGTGTGTTATAAATTCTATATTTATTGGAAGAAATACATAGATCCATCATTTTGTATAATATGTGATTTGACTCACAGCACAAGTATAATAGGCTTTAATATTTTAATATGTAATTTTCCATTTGTAATATGGAAAAGCATGAGATAATTCACATCATTTTCACAATATCTAAAGAACATCTGAATTTTTAAATATAATTTATATTCCATCAAAGAGAGGCTTGAAACAAGATTTTTGGAAGTGCAGTGACTTAGATCAATTTTAGTAGAGCTTTGATTTGGTTTAATTTTTAAATCTAAGCTGATTTTTACATGGTAAATACTAAGCTTTTAAGCAAAGTTGACCTTTCAAAACCATCTACATAAGTTTCACATGCTGGGAATCACCCAGTGTTGAGGTATTAGTATTAGGTGGAGGGCAATGGAAAGTTATGGCAGAACAAGACCATTGCGTAGATCCCTAAAAGGGTCAGAGAAAGTGCCACATTGCTCTAATGAAACCACTCACAGACTGGACTGAATTCCATTTTTCGTTAGTTGGCCATATGCTTTATCCTAAAGCATCAGAAAGTTGTCTTGAAAGCAGGAAATTGGTGTTTCCATAATAAATCATGTAAAAACTTCATGAAATAAAAATAGACAGCTAGAATAAATAATTAAAAGGCTAGTTAGGCAAGAGGACTATTATCTGCAAAGAGTGATGGGTATCACCTTTGGGAATAACATTAAACTTAATGGTTATTTAAAATCTCTGAAATGGGGCCAGCTAGATGGCTCAGTTGGTTAGAGCGTGAGCTCTGAACCACAAGGTTGCCAGCTCAACTCCCACATGAGCCAGTGAACTGCACCCTCCAACTGGATTGACGACAAGGAGTTGTCACTGAGCTGCCGGAGGGGTGGACAGATAGCTCAGTTAGTTAGGGTGCGAGCTCTGAACCACAAGGTTGCCGGTTCAATTCCCACATGGGATGGTTGGCTGTGCCTCCTGCAATTAAGATTGAAAATGGCGACTGGACTTGGAGTTGAGCTGCACCCTTCACAACTAGATTGAAGGACAACAACTTGGAGCTGATGGGCCCTGGAGAAACATGCTGTTCCCCAATATTCCCCAATAAAATGAAATAAAAAAATATATCTCTCAAATATCATTATTACTTATTTCAAGAAGAAATACTTACTTATTATTTTGGCTCCAATCACAACCAAACACCGCGGTGGGATGTTTGTATTTGTGTAGCACTTTACCATCGATTGTTCGAATAATACTGAAATTAAGTATAATGTGTTAATGGGGAAAAAAAAACCCTACATTCTAAATACTTCATTCAAGGGAACAAAGCCAGAACTGTTTAACTCAAACATAAGTATTTTAGGATAGAGATCTTATCTGCAAAGCACAGGGAACATTCAAAATACTGTGTAAATGATATAACAAATTATGAGTAAATATATTTACATCACATAGTACTAATTATGGTAATCCACTGAAATCAATTTAAAGGGGATAAATTTTGATTTAGAAACTATTTCTTATAGAATTTTTTGGACTGAGGAAAAACATAGTTTATATATATATATATTTTTTTAACATAATGATGTAAGTAACATATTAGATGTTCAGCTTCAAAATATACCAGTTCAAAATTTATATTTAAAACAACTCATTTATAATGCTTGTTGCATGTACTGTTATACTATTAATAAGTCCAAGGCATGTAAGTTGTAACATTTATGTATCATATCCTAAGAGGTATAACTAGAAATTTAGAGGACCCCTTCTCCCTAAAAGAATCCTATATACATTAACTACAAAAATAAAAGAAACTCTAATGCCTTACTATATATTATTACCATAATGGAGAGCTATTGATTCCTTTAGGAAGAAAAAAAAGAAGAAGCTGTGTATAAATTAATGTATTACAGGGTTTTGAAAGCTTTTGGAAAAGGCCCTCTAAAACATCATTAGACCCACCAAATTTTTTGAGGTTACTAAGGAGTGGTGGTGACCTAGGCTGATAAGTGTTTAGTCATTGACTGTAGTACTTATCAAATAAGTAGAGCCCTGAGAGTACATGGTAAAGGTAATTATGTGTCACCTAATCAAGAAACACTCAGCACATCTTTCATATTTGGGTATGTATCAATAAGCAAATAGTTCCTCTCAAGGAAGAAAAATCACTAATATAGTGATTTCTGAAAATTTTAAATTCCTGGTAAAGAATTTTGGTTTCCATAGTACTGTCCTTTCTATTGAAATTGCAACACTGACATTAAATGTTCCACTGAAATTAAACAGTAAGGATGACAAAATTGGGCTGGGTATAGCAAAACCTAAAGAGATAAACTACTATATTCTTAACAACCATGAGTGTCTATATCACTTGTCAAAGATGACAATACCTACAGCCACAGAGTAACATCATCTAATTAAGAAGATTTTTTTAACCCAAAGGCAATTCTTCCTTTATATACATTTCTTGTAAACTTGCTTTTCCCTGGGACTTAAGAGAATTTTATAAAAACACACATTTCTGAAACACAGGGTCAGGTTAGCTTCTAAAAAAAGGTATTTCCCACATGAGTTAGCTTATTCCTCTTGCAAAGGCTTTTTATCCTTTTATAAATAATAGCATCTACAAAACTGTGAAGAAGTTTCTACAGCACTTGATATCTTTTGAATCACTTATAAAACTGAAATACCACTCTCTCAAAAATATGATGCCAATCACTTAGACTCCTTGTGAAAAGTCCTTGAAGTTTCTTTGATGCAATTCACAGTCTTCTAGTTATAATTCAGGTAGTGTATTCATCTAGAAAGCAATTACTAGTATATTTATTTATTTTTCAACATCACTGTATTACTATTTATTACTGATATATCATAGGAATATAGCATGTGCCTATATGGGCTTATAAATAAAACTATGACAGTTGGTGGAGCTGTACAAATAATATCTCATTAAAAATTTTAATGCATGTGTCAACAGAATACAATTGGTATTATGAAATGTATCTTTTATAAAACAGCATAATTCCAAAAACAGTACTTACCAGAAACCATCATCACTGCAGGTTGCTATTCTTTTGGAATCTTTATGACTCCAGGCAATGCAGTATACTCCATTTTTTCCATGCTTCAAAAAATGGAAAATACCTATCAATAAGAAATAATTCACCCCTTTTTTCTCTTATATATTTACTTCTTCTAAGTATTAGTTTCTATTAGGAACTTGCTCTAGATGACACTAACAGAGGCATTATTGTCACACTTAACAAATAAAATCATTGTTTCAAAACATAAGTTGGGTGGCTTCTAGTTCTTTTTTGTGGACACAGGTAAAGAGCCAGAACCTGCTTGTTGAGCCATCTGTAGAACTAAGCTCAGCTTAATGCCTTTTCTGTAACCAGTCTGGAGATCAAGATAGTTATTTATCTGCTACCCTATCTAGTACAATTACAACTACAACGTGAGAAATACTGTAAGCAACTGCTATTGTTTTTCTCAACTACAAAGTTTTATTTTTATAAAAACAAAAGAGAACCGATTTAAAATTATTCCTACAACAAGTCACTCTGTGTTTATCTGTTTCTCTGCATTCTTGGATTGGGGAAGGGTAAAGGGATATAGTCACAGATGCTATGATGAGAATTTTTTAAAACACAAGGAATATATTATACATGGGAATGTCATTCATCAACTGGGTCATGCGTGAATAAAGGTTGCAATCAATCCATTTCCAAATTTTATTTAAAACATTTCAATCTTACATTGTACTTAAATTGTACCTGCTGTTAAGGGGAGACTAAAGTGACATTTTATCCTGAGTGTTAGGACTGTTTTACTAAGGTGGTCTCTAGTTTGCTGTTTTTACCTCTTTGGGGGTCAAGGTGGGTAGGTTTATAAAGATGGATACAAAAATGGAGGTAGTCTCTCTACTCATTCAGTTGAAGAAGTGGAGACCTTTTGTCCTCTTTGGTTATCCCCATGTATAGGGAGTGCACTTATAGCTCTCTAATATCCTGCATTTCATTTTCTGAGGCATACGTAACTTAGTTAATTAAACCTGGCATTGTTGATTTTTCCCGTATTTATTTTTCCAGATTAAACAATTTTGATATTGGTCTTAACTACACTACTAAAAGCTGGGGAAGATATGAATGGATATGTTGACTGGCCAAATAACTCTCCAGGTAATCCACCAAAAGAAAATGGTTTATTCAGGAAGAGAAAAAGAATTGGAACCACCAAGGAGAGCAAGCACACTCCAGATTGGACTGCACTCCGGCGGCCTACATGGAAAAGGAAGTAAGCACTCAACATGGCTTCCCCCTTTATTCACATCCCTCCCCAGGAAGTTACCATAGAGTTCATCAGGAAGTCAAGACTGGAGAGTTAACACAGGGTCCAGTTCCACCCATAGTCCTCCCAGCTCTATGGTTAAGAATCTTAAGATGCCATTCACTTTTATCAGATACAAGAGATACCCTTGGTGCTGGGCTGCTGGAATCAGGCAGATATTTTAGGTCACAAATGGCCTAGATGCCATAAGAAGAGCTGAACAGATCTGACCCCTAAGATACGATTTTTGAATTTGGGTAAAAATTTCTTTTTCAGGTTCATTTCTTCTCATATCATTATTTATTATAGGATAAGTGCTGTTCTGGTGAGGGGAGGGCAAAGTCCAGGTTAGGGGCATTGCTGAATGAAGAGTATTGTTATGTAGACAAAGGGAAGGATGTAACCATGCAGTCCTTTGTCAGAACATCCTCTTCTGAGAGCAAAATTGCATACTGATGGTTGGTAGTTTCCCTAATACTCCGCATTTGCCACCTTCCTTCAGTACCCCCAGAAGATCAAGGGTACTTGATCCTCAGAGGAATAACAGTCTTTTGTATAAATGATTTTAAAGTCTCAAATACATAAACAATTTTCATATAAGTTATATATTTAATAAACTTTAACAGTAGTCATTTGACATGAATGAAATTTCAAGATAGTGAGAGACAATCCTAGATCCTGTCACATTTCCCTTGATTCCTATCTAATACACTGTGATGAAATCATATGTATTTTCCAAATATTAATGGAACTCAGTAAACTATGGATGACAATTTGACTCCAAGCACAAGTAAAAGTACAATCTGTGACACTACAAATAGGAAGAGGGGAGGTTTTAGGGCTTGTCATGGAATAATGGAATTTGAGAATTGGAAGGAAATCTAAGAAATTATATAATACAACTTCACTATTTTATAGGTGAAGAATCAGGTTCAACGCAATAAAATGATTCTCCCTATGTTAAGAGCTAATTAGAAATAGAATTAGGACTACAATTTGGGACTTGTTCTGAGTTTAGTCTTCTTGCAACCACTGATAATTTTGTGGAGGATGACTCAAAATTCCTTTGAATCTCAAATGCAACTTTAGGTGGACTTTTATATCTTAGACTCATCCGCATTTTCCAGGATTCATTTTAGTATGTGAATGTTCTCTTGTATTTTCTTCTAATTGAGAGGACATAATGCCACTTGGTAACTGACTATTAAATTCAGAGATAAAAGAATTTTTAAAATATGCAGCAGTAAATGACATTAGTTTGTTCAGTGGCAGTAAATACATCTTACCTCATTAAATCGTTGTACCATTTTGCCCTTTTTAATATCCCAAATAAAAGCACCATTTTGGGAAGTTGCTCCAGCAATACAATTCAAATCACCTTAGGAAACAATTTGTTAGACATATGAAATGCTTGCCACAAATATAATACTTTTCAAAAATGTCATTTTTGAAAAAGACTTGCGATTTGCAAAGTAGTTCTTTAAAAAATACGGAAATTATTAAATGTATGCAAATATAGAGAGAATAGTATAAATGTTTCCATCATGTAGCTTCCACAATTATCAAATTATGGTCATTTTTTGTTTTGTCTGTAGCCCCCACTGGATTTCTTTGGAGCAAACCTTTGACATTATATCATTTCATCAATAAACATGTCACTATGGATGTCTAAAAGATAGGGACTCTTTTATTAACATGACCAAACTATCACAATCACAATTACAAAACTGTCAATAATTCCTCAATATTATCACATATCCACTCAGTATTTATATTTTTTTGATCATCTAGTAATTTTTTAAACTGTTAAGAAAGCATTTATGTAAGCAAAACACACGAAAAAAATTCAGTTTATCTATCAAAAATATAAATAATGCTCTTTGTTTTTAAGAAATAAAAAAAATTCTGAACATCAAACTGCTGCTAAGTTAGTAGATGATCAAGGACTTCAGTTATTTTTTGCAAGGCAGTCAAACAAGAGGTTTTCTCCACTAAAAGAAAGGAACCATTGGCACCTGCTACCTAGGAGTAAAAATATGGATGAACTACTTCATAATAAATGATTACAAGCACTAAAAGTATAATAAGTCCTCAATATATTTTGAGTATTTTCATTCTGCCCCCACTTTTGGGTTCTGAAATTACTGGGGAGAAATTTCCATATTTATATGCACTTTTTACTCCTCCTGTGGTATCTACTCCAAAAGTAGAGGAAATTATGCAATCATCTATATTCTACTCTATTTCCATCTATATCATCCTTTGTTAATCTTTCAAATTTCATCCATACTTACCTAGAAACAGTGATGTATCAGTAATCATATTTCAAAAAAAAATCACAGAATTTCCTTTTCCCAACATTTGTACTGTTTTTGAGGCAGATTCTCAATGTAGAGAGTGAAATAATGCTTTAAGTAAGATTAGGCCTTCTGTTATGATTTGCAACAATGGGTGTCACAGTCACGATTTGTATTCAAGTTTTACCTCATTAAATCGCTGTACCATTAGGTTTGAGACTTACATACATTTTGTAGGAGGAAGAATGTTCAACTAATCGCTGCTATAATGCTCTGTCTGTGCTGGCTGATCCAGTATCTACATCCCTAACCAGGAGAACCTGCTGTGAAGATGCATATTGCAATGATTGAGAGCACAGGCTTAAAAGTCAAACTGACGGTTGTTCAAATCTTGATTCCACTACTACTTGCTACGTATATACGATCTTGGGTAAGTTACTCAACCACTCTGACCTCAGATTCTCTTTAATAAATGTTGGCCATCACAATCAAAAAGTAAAATAGAGATGGAGGTAAAAAAGGGAGCAGTAGGTAAGAGACCTACTTAGTTCTTTTTGTGACTCACCTCTTCATCAGTGAAGTACTATCTTTTTGTTTTCAGTTAGCTTTATATCTATAATGGCACTAAGTATGTTCTGTTTAAAGGAACAACTACTGTCTTTAAGAGGTGGTATAAAGCCTTTTTCTAGACCTTCTCTTTGTAGGAGATGAGGAATACATAAAACAGTGGTTGGTTCTTAACCTTTATGTATCATAGGCCTCTCTGAAAATCTGATTTCTATAATAATTTTGGACAAACACACGCACATATACACATACGCTAAAATTTATTTGTAAAATTCCAAGAGATCCCTAGGTTTTCTGTAGACATCTAAAACCTTGAGAGTCCATAAATTCAAAATTAAAAATCCCTGTGCATGAGGAGACAGGCCCAAAAATGAGCTACATCCTGGTTATATGTGGATTTTTAATTAATATGTTACTATTAGGACAAATAAGTAAAGCATTCTATATACTTTATAAAGTGAAATTCTAAATTTAGGGTGTACAATTACTTATTATAAGGAAATAATATTTTGAGGAAAATGTCAGAGGTTTCATAGGCCATCTGTCCTTTATATACAGGAAGCTGTAAAGGTAGCATCTTTCTGATATCAAAGAAAAGACCCAATCATGGCATATAAGTTCTTCACTATTACAAAGGTGGAATTTATATAGAATTAAACACATGGTTACAAGTGAACTGTGATGGTATATAATCATTCATATTTACAATACACCTTTATCATGGAAAGATAGATATAATTTTTAGAAAATAAATTTTTAATTTTCATACATTTGATTCACATAAAAAATTTAAGGAAAAGTTATTTCATGTAAAATGTTTATACCTTTAAAGACACATCCTTACAAATGCAGCTAAAATTAGATGGGTCACTGTCATCCTGATTTACTGTGGCTTTTCTATGTGACTATGCCATACCGAAGGGCCCAGAAAGCAAAGTGCCTGTGGAGGAAGTCCATTCTAAAACCCCATGAAACCTGAACCAACAAATACGTTGTTACTAATTTGCCTCTACAAGCATTTGGAGCAATACGGCATTGAGAGGAAGAAGATAATTCAAGTGAAAAGTTAGGAAAGTCATTTAACTGTATTCCTGATTTTAATAAAATACTTCTTACCTGGAGCCCATGACAGGGAATAAATAACTCCTTCATTCCCCGGGGAAGTGTACACCGCCGTCAGTGTATTTATATCCCAGACTTTTATAGTGCCATCAAATGAAGCTGTTGCTAAGAGATTGGGATCATCAGGTTTGAATTTGCAGTCAAAGATAGTTTCCACATGTCCCTAGGAATGCAGCATAAAAAAGTCACAACTACTGAGGAAACTTCATGTCATTAATAAACAAACTGCAATGTATAATCAAGTTGAACCATTTACTATGGTTCCCAAATATTAATGCAAAAACATATAGGCATGCAAAAACAGAAAATTGGAACTACTGCTGTTGTTGAATGATTACTGTTCTGTTATTACTGTACAAATTTGTACAGACCTAGATTTTATTCAACCTTAGTTCCTTAAATCAGCCACTAAATACAAAGATGTTCAAAAGTCTCATTTTCAACTTCAATTCAATACAAAACATACCTTTTCTGTTTATTTATCATATACAGAATCTATGCTAGAAATTTATAAAGCAATTAACTATTAATAGTTATGTCATCCTGGTAGTATAATAAAACACCAAGATAAAACTGAAACTAGAAGTATTTTAATACAAATATTCTTTTTTTTATACCAATGACATACTCCAAAAGAACACAATTTTAGCAGAAAGAAGAATTCGACATGGTCTCAATTTTTAATAAGTCTTGTTCCAAAATTTTCTAGCAAGTTTATCCTTAGGAACTTGAAACACTTGTTTCCATTAAATGGTGATTTGGATCCCAAACATCCCACAAACTGTAAAGTGGGATATACAGATGTTTAAGTAAACACAGACTTGTGAAGTGGAGCTTGATTACTATGTGTCTGGGAAAATCTGTTAAGAATCTAATGTAAATAGCCAGCATTACCATCTGTCTTTTCCCCAACATTAGGGAACTGGGATCTGAAATTTCTCCTCCAGGCAACAGAAACTAGAACACGCTGGGATCTGGGAGAGAATTAAAGGCCAAGGACCGGGTTCTCTATTTCCAGGTACTGCAGTAAATGTACAGAGGGAGTCCTTTGAACTCATGTACTTCCACTAATACTAGAAACCACCACCCACAGGAAAATTCCCAAGGGCTGCATGTCTCTCCTTTGGGGAGAGGAGAGAAAAATCTCAAGGGTTAGCAAGAGGAAACAGAGGTTGGTTCAGCCACTGGTTCAGCCACAGGTTCACTGGCGAGAGTTGTTCCAGTCATCATTTTCAATATTAAGAACATACTTATAGAAAGGACCGCCTGTGTGTGCATTTTTCAATGTTCGTTCATGGCTATGCTTTCAGATTTTATTTTTGAAATTTGAAAAATCATATAGCAAGAACTAAGTTGTGAATATTTCTTCTTTGTCTTCTTATCAATAGGAATGTAGGGATGAAGGGAAATTTTGAAGCATTTTTTTAAATGTGAATCAAGCATTCATTTGGAAGTACACCGTTTAGAAAGTATATGAATAGATTTTTCTTATCTCACGTAATTTGAAATCTTTGGAGATGCTTTACCATACAACATCAATGTCAGATGTTTCTTCTGATAACACTTCTAGTTATCTCACATTTGGGTCTGTGCTAAGGGAGAAATTATAAGGAAAAAACTCATTGTCGCTTCTGAATGACAGATGCTTTGAAAGTGAGAAGAGCCACTGAAATAATTTATAATCAAGGAATATTTTAGGTTTTATTAGAGGTATAAATTTAACATAGCTTTAAAAATAAAGAAGATGTGGTATATATACACAATGGAATACTATTCAGCCATAAGAAAAGATGAAATAGTGCCATTTGCGACAACATGGATTGATCTTGAGATTTTAAGTCAGACAGAAAAAGTTGAGAACCATGTGATTTCACTGATATGTGGTATATAAAACTGAAAACAACAAAGGAACAAGACAAATAAAGAAACAAAAACTCATAGACACAGACAAGAGTTTAGTGGTTACCAGAGGGTAAAGGGGGAGGGGGTGGTAGATGAAGGTAAACAGGATAAAACATATGGTAATGGAAGGAGAACTGACTCTGGGTGGGGAACACACAATGTGATATATAAATGATGTATCACAGAATTATACACCTGAAACCTATGTAACTTTAATAACCATTGTCACCCCAATAAACTTTAATTTTTTAAAAAAGGAATTTGGACGACAAAAAAGCATATTTTAATATGAGGCTATAACTCATTAAAAAATCTATTGAATTTAGATTGCATAACTTCTTTACACTATAAATTTTAATACACTTAAATATTTTCCTGTATTTTTCTTACTTCCCTTTCATAATTCTTTTTAAAGTAAATGGTAATTAGAAATACATAAAAAGTTTACCACACTGGGAAAGCGTTTACATGGAAAGAAAAGTTTACAAGCAAAGGAAATTAAATAATCTAAAGAATACCTACAAAAGAAATGTTTTTAAATAACAGCTACACATTGTTAAAAATATTTTTGCTGAAGTTCATTATTTTTATTTGAGGACAAAAGTAAATTAGTCCTGAAATGATAGTATTATTGATTATTTCCTTTTTTTTAATAAGAGCAATGATAGCTCTAGACTTCTGTTTAAATTTTTCCAAGGAAACACAATACATTTTCTAAAGTTTTTTAAATGTCTAGAATAGTCTAACTCAATAATATTGTGATAGCGTGCTATGGTGTCAGGTCATTGTTGGACTTATCATGGTGATCACGTCTTTAGATATATAAATGTTAAATAACTATGTTGTACACCTGCAACTAATATTTGTATGTTAGCTATATTTTAATAAAAATCTTAAAACAAAACAATAAAAAACCTGTAGAAATAGGGACATTTTTATAAACTCTGAACCAGGGAGAATTAGGGAGGATGATTCTTGACAAATATTAATTACACCACAATATACATTTCATTTGTTCGTTCATTCATTCATTCAACAAAACTTAATAAAATCTTGCTATATGCCAGGTAGATAGTGGGGATAAAACACAGAACAAAAATGTGAGTCCTCAGAGAGATTGTATTCTATCATATATAGAGGTTTAATAGTGATAAGAACATAAGTTGACAGAATCACAGAATTAGTATAATGATTCAATAATAGAAATAAATCGTAAAAACACTTAATCCAACCTTGCTCATTTCACAGATGAGATAACAAAGCTTGGAGTAACTGGCAGAGATGGACTTGTCCTTCCTCCTAAAATAATAATTCTATTTCTCATTTTGCTTCCAAAATATAGTACAGTAATGTAATTTTTCAATACTATACAAAGGATTAACATGCTCCACACAAAAATGGAAACACTATCAACTATACAGAGTAATTGCGATAAGCTATGTAAACATTAATATTTAAAGAAGTTTAATGTTTAAAATTTAAAGAATTTTAGTAATTTTGTCATCATTCTATACCCTCTTCTAAAATGTTTCAACCAACCAAGATAAAGTCCTAATAGATGGTTAAGTTTTCACAATATTAATACGTAAGTAAAGGTAAACATCATGAGCTTCACAAAATAAGTGTTGTTCATAAAAGAAGGAATAACCACAGACATACCATGTCCCTAAGAAAATCCCACTTCTTGGTTTCAACCAACCAAGATAAAGTCCTAATAGATGGTTAAGTTTTCACAATATTAATACGTAAGTAAAGGTAAACATCATGAGCTTCACAAAATAAGTGTTGTTCATAAAAGAAGGAATAACCACAGACATACCATGTCCCTAAGAAAATCCCACTTCTTGGCTCCCATATCATAAAGTCCAACTCCACCATCCAAGAAACAGCACACTGCATGACCCGGAGGAAGAGAAAATGCTTGATTCTGTGTCAACATTGGAGGTGGAACTGCTTCACTTGTGGAGGATGTATAATGATTTTTGGTTGGAGACTGGATTGAAACTAAAAAAGAAAAGAATAAACAAATAAATGTTTATGTTAACAGCTTCACATATGCTGGAATGAAACCACAGGGCTTAATTTATGAAGATCCTCCTTTGTTTTCTTTGATTCAGAATTTATATTAGTAAAGCGTTAGGTAATAATTGCGTTTTCTGCCACAGGAGTATTTTTACAGCTTTGCCAAAAAAATATATATACATATACAGAAAATTGGATATATTTTTGAAAAGGGGTGTGTAAAAGTGCAGTTGGAGAAAAATGTATGAAAATTAGTGTGTGAGGAATCACAATGTTGTGACTACTGGGTTTCTTATCGCCCCATAAATTAAAGCATAGCATGATTATTTATTAATTAGAATCTTTTTTCAAAATTCTTACGTAATAGTTTGCTTCCCTTTCTATATACACAAACATACATGCATTTGAATTTTATCTTTTAAAGCTCATAACTCTCTTCCACTAATTAACAATCCAATGAAAATACTTATTTTTGAGATTATTTATAATTGACTTTGAGCTAGCACCCAAATTATGAATCGCAACTGTCTGACATACATTTGCATCTCAATTTTTCTTTCTTCTTTCTCAGGTTTATATTTACTGTTTATATACTTCCATTTCTCGAAATTTTAATCACATAAATGTTCCCATGTTTAGTTGTTTTCTGTATCTTGTATTTCATCTTCTTTCAAGAAATTTTTCCTTAGAATGTATTTTCTTGCAAACATAATTCAAAATAATGGTATCACTCTAAATTACCATACCAATGTATATGAATTACATTCTGGAATACAGATAAATATTTCCTAGTATATTCTCTTCTTGATTCACATATAATATAGTCTTCCTTATTGCATTCATTTGGATAATACCACTCATTTCTCAGAATCTGATGACAGGAAGTCCACACTAGAATTAAAGCCAGCCACTGAAAATTTCCAACTCCAAAACTGAATAATCCTTCCTGGTTTGAAATATTTGTGTATGGCTCCCCTCTCCCCTGCAGCCAAACAAGGACTGCTTATACACTTGAAAAACAATTAGAACACTCTCTCCCTTCCTAAATAACAAGAGACATTTGGCTCAATGAAATTTTGTTGACAATTTGGTTAAAATTAATATGATCTATGACATTTTAATATTTTAATTTATTGACATTATGGGTGGTTCTGAGACCCTTATACACCTATCTATAATTCTTTTTTTTTTTTTTTTTTGGAATTTGGTGACATGTCTATATTTAAAATTTTTCATTGTCACGTTATTTTTCTTATTCCATACTTTCTGTTACATTAAGAAAATGGGGGGGGGGGCAAAAAAACTATAATAAATATCTAACAACAGGTTCCCTGAAAGGAATTACTTAAAAATGACAAGATTGGTATATGCCTTTTTATATTATCTAATTTTTTTCTAATGGGCTTGGACTACTTTTATAATAAGAACAAAAACAGGAAAGAAGAGAATCTGTGATATTTCAGTCATCCCATGATGAGGATGTTCAATATTCACAGCAACTAAACAAAGAAACAAATAATCCAAAAAATGCAGGATACTATACAACACACCGCCTCTAGCACATTGTATCTCCAATCTTAATGTTTCTAGCCCCTCCAGTTTCCAGGATTTAGAAGTATTCAGACTCTACAAAAAAGCTTAAATTTGTGAAAAGATTGGAGGTTCAAATACAGAGATTATCTACTATGTGTCATTCATTGTCCACTAAATTATTACTAAATTTGCTAACCAAATAACATTACTTTGAATAGCTTTTGCTAATTATTTACTACTATATTATAAAGATAGATAGTAGTGAGTAAGGAGGAAGCAATAACCCTAGATTGTTCAATCAATAAATTCCCAACCCCATGTTGTTTTATGATCCACACAAAATGAAAACACGGCCAACCATGCAGAGTTATCAGGACGGACTTAATAGGAAGTCAATTTCTTTTCCTTCACATTTAAGAAAAATTCTAATTCTGAACCTCTCCCTCAATTCCAGATTTTTCTTGTATAGCTGAATTGTATTTTATTATTTTTCTTAGTTACACAAACAATGAAAGGTAATTAGAAAAAATATGTAAATATAAATGAAGATCTAGAACATCCATATTAGTAACTACTAATCCAGTGATAACTTCTATTCAAACGTGGAATATACATTCTAGATTCTATATTTGAATATTTAGGCTATTTTAGCTTTGTTGTAAACCATACAGATTGTAAAAGAGCCATGTTTAAAACGTAAAGTCTAGTAGTTCAGACCAATGTTATTTAGTCCTATCACACTTGATATTTTTTATTTTCAACAGTCAGTTTCATTTTCCCCACATAGATAATTTGAGATTATCTTACTATCTTCATATAATTGCAGTTTAAAATTGTAATCTGGATCTAAATATATTCGATTAACTAATATTAGATATTGTATAGCTTTGATGGTTCCTTTAGCACATACATTGTCAAAGACTTTTTTTAAGTTTGCTTTTCAATAGCATATGTTATTTGATATAATTATGTAATTAAATCAGTCATTTTATTTGAGAACAGTAAATATGGTATTTTAAAACATTAAATTTTGATGATGTCTTTACTTACATTTTTTTCTTGGAGGAGAATTAAGTACATGTAAGCAGTGAAATCCTGTTTTCTTTAATTTAAAATTATCAATAGGTGTTGTTCTTGAAACATTCCAAATGCGTAAAACACCCACTTGAGAATCTAGTCAGATCAAGAAAAAGACATACGTTAATAAATTTGACTTGAAACAAAATACCCAGACATAAAAGTAATTAAAAAAAAAAAAAAAAAAAAACACACAAAAAAAACACCTTAAACTTGCAAGTTTTTTTGGCACTACCCATGGACATTCTTCAAACAATACTCATAAGATTGCAAAAGAATACAATCAATGAAACAGGTAAAATGCTATTCAAACTAAATTTCTGGCACGTGTTCCTATTTTTTTGTTCCAAATCCTTTTCTAGGCTAACAGACTACCTGCCTTGCAGCTTCCCCCCACAAAGATCACAATTTGATCACCGAAAAGTACTTACTGACACACATGCTCTAGGAAATTCAGCCACTGAAAATTTCCAACTCCAAAATTGAATAATCCTTCCTGGTTTGAAATATTTGTGAACGGCTCCCCTCTCCCCTGCAGCCAAACAAGGACTGCTTATATACTTGAAAACCAATTGGAAAGCTCCCTCCCTTACAAAATCCCACCATAATAAGCCACTTTGGAAAACAGTCTGGCAGTTCTTCAAATGATTAAATGTAGAGTTACCATATGACCCAGCAACTGCACTCCTGTACACACACCCAAAAGAATTATAAATATAAGTACACACAAAAACTTGTACATAGATGTTCACAGCAGCATTCATAAGAGCAAAAGCACGGAAACAAACTAAATGTCTATCAACTGATAAACAGATGAACAGAATCTGGCACATCCATGCAATGGAAGAAAAAGGAATGAAGTACTCATATGCCATACATCATGGATGAACCTTGAAAACTTTACACTAAGTCAATGAAGCCAGACATAAAAGGCCACATATTAAATTATTTCACTTCTATGAAACATCCAGAATAGGCAAATCCACAGAGACAGAAAGTAGGCTAGCAGTTTATGTACACACATGTGTGCACTAGCAGCTGTGGAGAGAGGGTAATGGAGAGTTACTGCTAATGTGTACAGGGGTGGTGGTGGTGAAAGGTTCTGGAATTAGACAGCAGTAACGATTGTAAAACTTTGTGGATATAGAAACCACTGAACTGTACACTTTAAAATGGTGTGTTTATGGTATGTGAATTTTATCTCAATAATCATAATAGATATATAAAATATTCCCATGTCTATCATTAATCAGATACTGTGAAATTTGAGGCAATTAAGATATATAAATAAGAATCCATCTACTTCTATGTGTTACGTAAGTGCTTAAAGTAGTAAAGAATTTCTTTAAACATGTTGAGAGGATAGATGCTGTGTTTTATTTTACACTAAACAAATATGAGAATTATTTCTACAGCAGCTGGGAGGACTCTGTCTTTTCAGAGACCTCTCTCTGTGAACCTAAGTAAATGGTAAAAGTAGAGTCATTTAATTTCTAATTAGTATTTTAAATTCCCCCATCTTCTCAGACCCTGTCACTTCTCAGCTTTGCTAATTCTCTCATGATAGGAAACCAAGAAGGAACATCCTTTCAATCCACGGTAATAAATTCTACTTTCATTTTCAACCTACTTTAAAAATGCCTGGGTCTACCTAGCCATTCGTGGTCACTGACTGTCAAAATTACCAGGAAGGCCAATAGAGCTTCTATCCAGATAAACTGTTTTTCTAGTGAGTACTTTTAATGTCATGATGACATGCCTAAAATTGAACTGTCTTTTGTATACGCACAAAAACAGACAGGCACACATGCATGCTCATATGTAACATATTCTACTTTATTATCAGAAACCTGGAAAACTGGGCCTTAATTTCATTTTCATTTGTCATTATGTTAACAATATATAGTATAAATAAAAGTAAACTAGGCATTTGCTAAAATAAATGATAATATTTGAGACATTAGTAAGTTTTACACAAAATTAACCAGTAAGAGTATAATTTCTCTGACGGAATTAAAGAATATACACATTGTTAAAATTCTGGGAAATGGTATGCTTACCTCCAGTTATAAACATACCAGGGGCACTGGGAACCCAGGCCAAGCATTGTACGGAAGCTGCTGCATTGGGAAAATTAAATGTTGTTATGCAATAAAGTGATTCTGAGTCTACTAGGCGGATTCCATAATTCAAATTAGCCACAAGGAGATAATCGGTAGATAGTGGGTCCCATTCCAGAGCTGTAACTGGATCCTCTTCATCTGTCCCTTCAAGAGATTCAGGTCTCAGAACGTGTTTCTGACTTCTATTACCTATTAATATACAAAGAAAATGACTTTAAACAAAATTATCGAAAAAGACCAATGATTGAGACGATGTTAATTTTCTCCTTGTAAACCACTGATCTCTGGGAGTACTGGGAATACAGATCTGGTATTTCCCAGAGAAGTGATAATTGACATATGAATGCAGGGGAATTAGAGTTTGTCCAAATGATGAAAATCAGACTGAACAGCTTTGCTCTGACAATCTCTAGTACCCTGAATGTTATTCCTATTTGTTACGGTAGATCTGTAAGAAAATGACAGATAAATAATACAAGTGACGCTGTCATCAACAACAATTTCACTGCGTTACAACAGCATGGATAAGAAAGGGCTTCACAAAAGGAAGAACATCAGTTCATAATAAAAAGCACATGCTTTGCAGCGGACTGCCTGGGTCCAAATCCTAGTTCCACCACTTACTAGATTTGTGTTCTTGGACAAGATACTTACTCTTTGTGCTCAGCTTTTATTTTTATAACAGAGAACAAAACAATGTGTCATAGAATTTTTAAAATGATTAAATGAATCAGTTGCTTAAAGTGCTTAGAACAGTAGGGCATATTATAAACAGCATATCAATATTTACTGTCACTCCTTTCTCATTCATCATACCATTTGTCATAATCATAATTCATTCATGACTACAGGTACAAATTAGGCAGCCAGAAAAATAGAAAGATAAAACAAGTGGAATTAAATGAAGCAAAGGATCATCAAATAATTCTCTTGTTCCTTCCAAATTATATATACAACTGGTGATACGGAAATACATGATTCTGCCAACGTAGCAGATGAGGACTCCAATTAGCCAGGCCTTTCATTCTCAAAAGAAAGGCAGTGAAACAACTAAGTTTAGAGACTACACACTTAACGGACAGTACCAATTATTCCCAAGTATTACAAAGTTTAAAAGAAGTGTTTATTAAAAATATAACACAATTGAAAGATACCAGAGCTCTTTCTGCAATATCATCATTAAATATTATTTTTGAACATATTGGATTATGAAAGCAGAGAAAATAGGTTTCCTTGGATCTATAAGATATATGTAAAGTGAACTAAAAACCTTATAGCTTCTGGCTTGGGATTAAATTCATCAGAATATATTATTCTTTAAATACAATGTTGACTTTTAATAGTAGCATTTTATTTACAATTTTTGCATATATAATCATAGAAGGTGCATGTGAGGTTTCTTTATTTGGGTTTATCAGATTTTTGTAATAACCATCAAAAAAAGTTTGCTTGTTCTTTCTCAAAATCAGCATCTGCTAATTGCTATTTGATATAACAAACATTAATGAATATTAACATAGATGATCGTTATAAGGCAGAGAGACTTAGAAAAATGATTTATTAACCTAAGCTGTACTAGCTATTTCTTAAGTAATTTTTAGGTATTTGCATGTGCCAGTTAGTATCTATGATTTATTAAAAATATTCCAGCATATGAAAAAACCACCGAGTTGCCCCGAAAATAAGACTGGGTCTTATGTTAAGGTTTACTCCAAAAGATGCATTAGGGCTTATGTTCAGGGGATGTCATCCTGAAAAATCATGCTAGGGCTTATTTTCCAGTTAGGTCTTATTTTCAGGGAAACACAGTAAGAACAGCAACACAAAACATGGAAAAATTTGCAATGCAAATGCTATATTATTTAAATCACATTGCTTCAAAGCTCCATGCTCACAGTCAAAATGATAACGAATTATAGTCACCATTTTTCTCATCTATCTGCTTCAACATTTTTATTATAAAAGATAGAAAACAGAATCTATAACATCTAAAGCCAGTCATTAGAATAACAGCTGGTAATATTTTTATTTATATATGCTATTTATTTTATTATTATTTATGTTCTATTTTATTATAACAAATATCAAGCAACTTATATTGTTAGCTGAGGACAGAAGCATATGATACAAAGATGATGAGGTTGAAAATTTCTGTATGAAAAACAAAATCAGGGGCAAGGGGAAACTGGGATTGAAAAATAAAATAATGAGGATAAAGTATAATCCATACAGCTATTTAAATTTTGATTTTGCGACCTGATGGCTAAAGCAGAGAGGAAAGAAATTATGAAAAGTTACACAATTCACAATTGTCCACAAAACAAAAATAAAACAACATGACAAACAAAAAAAATGTGCTCGGGAGAAGCAAAACTTTTCCTAGAGCTGAGATGAGAAATAAATGTCTCCTGTGTGTTTTCAAAAGGGACGCAGTATTACATAGGAACAATGTCATCAACAACATTTCTAAAACAAAACAATGCAAATTTGATTATTGCACATCCCTGGGACAATACCAAAGTCAATTCAATTAAAACATTCTATTATGAAGATAAAAAGAAATTCTCTGATGAGCTAGCTTTGTCTAAGAATATTTCTTGAAATAGTTAAAGCAGTAGTTTTTCAACATTTTGGGCCCTGGAACCCATTACATATGAAATTTTTATATGAAAACCCAATACATAATAAAGAATAAAGTGCTCTTCAGACTGAAAGGGAAGAGAAGGTGTAAAGCAAGCTGGACACCTAAGCCTTCCTACCAACGCCCACCCAATACACACACATAAATATACAAACTCACTAATAAGCACAGCTTAAAAAGTACTGATTTAAAATGATGGATGCACTGCATCATTATGGGCAGTCCTCTGTGAATATTTCTTTTTCACCTCCAGAGAGCTGAAGGTCATAATTTCCTGCAAGAACCTGGAGGACAGAAATTCCATCTTGTTACATAACGTGGAGGTTGAACCACCTGTGGTGCCAATGAGTCATTAACAAGATAAGGGTGACCTCTCCTCAGGAAACGTAAAAAAACATAACAATACCAGTGTCAATGCTAACAGTCTCAAAATTTCAAACTCACATCAGAATGTCAAACTCAAAAAGTAGGGTTACCTTCATGACCCGTTATTTTTCCTATATCCAAAAGGAAAACACATAGCCAGATTGTACCTTTCATAATGTTTTGTGCATGAATTGCTAAAAATCCTATGAAATAAATGAGGTCAAGAAGTCTTTATTGAGTCCTTTTTGGCTGCACTGTGCCCCCAGTAAATATGCTGAAGTCCTAACTCTCAGTATCTGTGAATGTGACTTTATTTGGAAATAAGGTATTTGCAGATGATCAACCTGAGATCATTAGGGTAGACCCTACTCTAATATGATTGTGTCCTTACAAAAAGGGGAAATTGCGGCATAGAGACATGTGTGCACACAGGGAGAATGCCATGTGAGGGTGGGCATTAGGCTGCCACAAGCTAAGGAACTGCCAGGAGATCAGAGAAAGGCTTGCAACAGATTCTCCCCTTGTGCCTTACGAGGCCCTGGCTGACAACTTGATTTCATACTTCTGGCCTCTAGCATTGGAAACAATAAAGATCCTTAGACACCTCATCATAAGGAAAAAATTATTTTTCTTTATTTGCTTTTTCTTTTTATTGTATCTATACAGAGATGACGGATGCTAGCTAGCTAAACTTACTATGCTAATCATTTCACAATATATGCAAGCCAAACCATTATGCTGTACACCTTAAACTTATGTATGTCAATTATATTTCAATAAAACTGAAAAAAAATTTCTGTTGTTCTAAGCCATCCAGTTTATGGTACTTTGTTAGGGCTGCAAACTTAAACATGGGTGGATCGAGAAAAATGACCCTTGATGACGTGGGTACAGACGCACAAATTACTTTGTTTAACAACAGGAAGATTAAGTTAGCAGAAAACAATGGCCTCTTCTGGAAGCCACAGAAGTTAGCCTGGTGAAATATACGTTCTATCCTGATGTAAACCTAGGATAGAGAAAAGCAAAGGAGAACTTCATTCCTCCCTATCTTTCTATGCCAAAATAAGCATACAAAATCTCTATGTTTTATATCTTAGTGATATGATATCATGTCTCAACATTATATGGATTAAAACCTTTAAAAATAAATAATAACAATAACAAAGCAAGAAAAGAAAGACCTCATCAATGTCAAAGGAGATGGCCACCAGGATGAATTACAAAGTAGGAAAAATATCTAGAATGAAATACAGACCAAAATAAGGGCTCACTCCTTATTATTTTCCTTCAGAGGTCTGCAGAACAGGTTCCTCAAAAAGAGAGTGTCATGATCCTTGTAAAATCTCTGGGTGTGAGCCAGCCAGGAGCCGAAGAGGGGAGTGTCCCTAAATGCACCCCAGAGAGCAGAGAGGCAAGAGGAAGACACACACACACACACACACACACACACACACACACACACACACACACACATCTTTATTGTCCCTAAATCACCTCCCTGGTACTGGGGAAGACTGCCAGAGATGAGGAGTGCTGCAGGAAGAGGTGGTAGTCACCAGAGCAAAACAGAGGAAGTCTGTGAATTACGTCGCTTAGCCCTGAGCCTTAGTGACCAACCATAAAACAGAACCTGCTCCCAATGCAGAGGAAGAAACAGATTGGGTGGAGGTGTTTGAGACAACAAATCCAAATGTAGCGAAACACAATCACTGACCTCTCCCCATTCTAATCTAAAACAAATGGATGAAAATGTTCCCGTTTAAAATTGGTACAACCAGAAGGAACAAGAGGATACAAAGAGCAGAAAAGGTAGTAAAGAAGTACAGGCGTATTTAATCTTTCTAAAAAATGTAAATAATAGATCCTGTTTAAAATGTATTTAAGATAAAAGGACCTACTCTATCAATGTTTTACTTTTTTTTTTTTACCTTTAGAAAGATCATTTCCTGGAGACATATTTGAATTTTCACAATTTCTTCCATTCAATTTCTTTTTTCTTCTATTAATTTCAGAGAAACTGAATGTAATACATTTTGTGATGGTAGTTATCTTAATCCTGAAAAAGCACTTTCATGTATCTATCTAGTGACCCAGGAGTCACACACACCAACAGAGATGACAGATGGCTAACAGCATGTTTCTCAAATGTTAGCAGGACTTTTAGGAGTGGAGAGCTATTCAAGTAATTTTTCATTTTTTTCCTTTATATATTTTGTTATTGTTTAAATTTTAAAAATAAACATAAACTAGTTTCTCAGACCCTTTCATTCATCCAGATTAATTAACTAACATGACTCCAGAAAGTTAGTTTCTTTCTATCCCAGATTCAAAGCCTTTGCATAGCTGTAGCTCAGAATGGTATTTTACACAAAGGAGGCAAAATATTTTTGAGTGGTGTTACTAAGTCATCATATATTCCAGGTCTATGTCCTTGTTCATCCAGGCCATTTTCCTAGTAAATGTTCAGAAGTAAAGAATTGGCTTCAGAAAGTAAAAATATGGGACAAATGATTGATTTGGGTTAAATGAAAGTAAAATCTGCATAGCTGAGTTCAATGTACTATAATGCCTTCCAAATAAATTTACTTCAAATGATTATTTGGAATCAACAACGCAATGCTGGATAATATTTGTACAACTATTATTTTAAAATTAAAATGTTGTTACTGTTGGCTTTATGTTCTGTAAATACATTATATATGCTCAGGAAAATAAAATGTAAGAGATCTAATTAAATTCTTACCTGGCTGAAAAATTGATAGACTTCCATCAATATGGCCAAATACAACTTTCCCCCGTTTCTGGGTATGCCATCTGAATATACTGATATCAGACAAGAAGTTATGAGCGTCTCTGTGTACAGTCACTCCACCGTCTGGTCCTGAGATGGTCCAAATGAACAGTGGGCCTCTGTGGGCAACAAACGCCACAGCATTGTCTGTGTTCCAGCACCAGCTCAGGGAGGCCGGCATCCCTAGAATAAATTAAATATAGATACATGTAATAGAGATCTGTACCATTAAATATTACTTGCATTGTACATTTCTAAAACAATTTCAAATACAAGAATATGTTCATTATGTAATAAAGATCATACCATTAAATATTACTTGCATTGTACATTTCTAAAACAATTTCAAATATAAGCATATTTTGTTATTAAAAAAAATATTACCTTCTTACTTGGGAATTAGATTTTGAAAGGTAAGCCCGAAGACTACAAGGGAACATACATAGGGTACTTCCATGATGACAGGAAAAGTAGTACCTACTTAGGTTTAAAACAATTAGTGCGATCATAAGCTTCATATAGTCAAAGAAATTTATAGAGTTCTTTCAGAAAACTGTTTGCATATTAAAGCAATAAATTCTTACTCAGTTTTTGTGTGTAAGACCTGCTCTAGAAAGTCTAGATATACAAGTTGGTATAGGATACAATTTCTGCTTTAAAGAATTTTAAATACAAATTGGGAAGATAAGGATTAAATATGTGAAAAGTTAAATGCTACTATATGGATTTAATAATAATAAAATTAATGTACAATCTGTCTTACCAGTTTAGATGCAAACCTTAACTTTGCCTCAGATGAACTAGTCACGTTACCGCTCTAAACCTCTATTTCCTCATCTATAAAATAGATATAACTAAAAGAACTGACCAGTTACTTCACATGAATGTTAAGAAAAGGAAATATAACCATGTATGCAAAAATCCCTTTTAAACAATAAGACAAATACAAAAGTTAATTGTGAATCTCTCCCCCATTATTGTAATCAAATAAATCCTATTTGATTACATATATATATATATATATAAAATAAATGTTATCGTAAATTTATGGCTCGAGAGAGATTATGTATTTCCCAACACAGATACGTTAATCAACCGCATCAAAATCATCAAACTGAATATGCCTATCAGACTGCATGGAATTAGGACCCAGTAATCTACTTTTAACAAGGTTCTCCAAATGATTTTGATATGTGTAGATAGGTTTGTAACCATTTGGCTACTGTCTAGAAAGTAAATTGGATTTTAATTATACCTTGAAGGAGCAGTCAGTTTAAATATTTGGGATGACAAATAATTCCCAGGAAGAAAAAATGATATGAACCAAGACACAGAGTCAATAAAGTTGTTTACTGACAGTAAATTCAGTTTGTGTCAATAGTCTGTCATGTGCCAAGAGACAGACACTAAAAATCTAAAGCCTAGTTTAGGGCCTGACATATAATGGGAACTCCATAAATATTTATTGAATAAATGAATACATGAAGAAGGTCAATAAAAAAGCTAATGTGGTTTTAGGATACATGAACAGAAGTAGAATTTCCCCAATAAGGGAAAAGATACTCTGTACGGATTAAACCATCATAGCAGCTTGAAGAAAGCCATTAGAATGCTGGCTCTCTGAATCCTTATTTTGAAAAAGGCAGCAAGGAAGAGAAGGGCCTGGAAACAAGGTCATATAGTTAAAATAGAAAACACTATTATAGTGATTTATTATATGCAGGCACTTCTAAGAGCTCTATAAATATTAACTCATTTAATTCTTCCCACAAGATTCTGAGATAAGTAGGTAGGATTATTATCTACTGTTAACAGTTTTCTTTTTGTTGTTTTGTTTTTTGTGTGTTTTTTTTTCTGGAAGGACATTGTGACATTTTTCAAGTTGGTGACAATTTTAACATTTTACATTTGAATAAATTAACACTCATTTTTCTTTAAATAATTTTTTTATTTTTAGGAAAAAGTAATGTATCTAAAAATATAGAGGCAGGTTCAAGTTCAACTGCTGGATGTGGAGGTTCTAATACTGAGGAAAAAATGACATGCAAACTTCTACTTTGCTTAAGCTGAATTCTGAAAAGAAAAAAACAAAGTCTAAGACATTTCAAAGCCAATTATTTAAAATGAAAATGACTAAAAATATTCATAATATTTTTTGTAAATAAAATATCAAAGCTTTTGATTTTCAAATTGAGAAGGCATTTGGAAATAGTGTGAAGAACTTATTTATTGACAGGTTTTCAAAATTTTTCAGAGAAAAAATATGTAAAGTTGATTAAAATTGTACCCAAATCATTTCATCATTCTACAAGTGTTAATAAAATTCTTATTTAACTGTACATTCAGTGGCAAAGGAAGCTATGGGGCACACAGCTGATAAATAAAACTCTTCCACCATTAATGGATATGATTCATGTGGTGTTTCATGACAAACCAGCAGATAAACTAGGTGATAATACAATATTGTCTAATGTGCACTTTTGTATAAGATTTAGATAACATGTTATGTAGTTATAGTGTAGTATAGATTTTGTGTGACAACTATAGAAGAATGATGACATTATGTAACATTTTTAGTTTATGTCACATAAAATATGGAAACAATTTTAAGGAATATTTACTGTTATTTAAAATTAATCTCACACAAAGTTGGTTTTAAAGTATTGGGAAAATGCACTGTTGATCACTATAAATAATACTGGAAAAATGTGTAGGACTTGTGGTTGGTAGACTGACAGATATAACCAGAAAAACATGAAAAATCTTGATTGAGACTATTAATTGCTGTTTATACATCACAAAGCTTTGTTCCAAAAAGTGACTTGGCTTTTTCTCAACAAGGTATTGAAAACCTTAAGGAAAACTGTTATGTTAATGAAAACTCCCTGAATACTTGACTTTTAAAAGTATTTTTCTTGGACGACTGGGTGGGTCTCAGTTGGTTAGAGCACAGTGCTCATAACACCAACATCGCAGGTTGGGACAGTGAGCTGCGCCCTCCACAACTAGATTGAAAACAACGACTTGACTTGGAGCTGATGGGTCCTGGAAAAACACACTGTTCCCTAATATTCCCCATTAAAATTAAAAAAAATATATATATATTTTTCTCACTAATACTGAAGTTCACTGGTTGTAGCAAGTGAAAATATGGGATGTATAAACTTGCGAATGTAATTTACATTTTCTAGTTTAAAAATTAACTTTGACAAAAATTTTTAAACGAAATTTACTAACAAAATTGGTATATTTTACTGGTATATTCAGCATTTCTAATGACCTAAATTTGAAATGACAAGAAGAAAGCAATATACTAACTGTGTTCAACATATCCAAAGGTTCCAAAAGGCATTATTATTATTTTGGACGCAAGATTTAAATATAATTGCCTATGAATTGCTACATACTGAAAAGAATATTATAAAGAAACTTGGAACAAAATAAAGTTAATGAGATCGTCACACCTCAGTTTTCTACCTCGAAGTTATAATCAGTATTTTTTAAAGAAGAAACTGAATATGGAAAATGTATTCAGCAGTAACTTTGAAAACCATAATTAATAGTTGAACTACACTTGTTGCTCAAAGAGAGATTAAATTATTGTGATATTTAACACATAAATGATTGTGATATTTAACACAGAAAAATGATTACTTCATCATTATTATGGGGTAAAATTCTAGGTAGAAAGAATGTAGTGATATTCAATACACTAAGACCCACTTGTGTGAACTAGGACTTTCTACCTTGACCAAATTAAAACTAAAGGAAAGAAGCTAGCTCAGCAGAGCACTGAAGACTGGCCTAATATTGTCCTTGTGTGTTTCAGATTGGAATAGAGTAATGAATAGGCAAGGTCAATTGTCTCATTCAGAAAATCTTATCTAATTATTATTTTTATATTCATTTTTGGAAATTTTTATGTTATAATTAAATACTACTAAAATTTCTTGGTATTTGGTATGTTTTTAATTGATTGGTGTAACAAGTATAATCATTAACTTTGGAACAAAAGTAATTGTGGTTTAAAAGGTTAAAAATAATTGCAAAAACCACAATTACTTTTGCACCAACCTAGTATTTCATGAAATTTTGTACACATGCACACACGTAATAATGAGTCATGATGTGAAATGTATTTCTTACATAGATTACCATTAGAAAGTTTAAAAACCACTAGTTTAAAAACTCAGCTAATTGAAATAAAGTACTTTGCTTATTAAAATTAAAATATTTCAATCAATAAAATAAGTACCGGTTACAAATATACCTTTTGTATTGTTGAGTTTGGCAATGACTTTTTGTTCTGCCACATTCCAAATGATCACTAAGTTATCGGCACTGCCACTTGCAAACAGATCAGGGTTATGTGGACACCAAGAGATAGCTGTAATTGTTTTTTTATGTTCAGACATAATTGCGTGGAGTTTGAATTCATTATAACGGTGATCCAACTAAAAGCAAATACATAAATAAAACACTTCAGTGCTTCTTTTTAGATAATATACTTTCCATAAATAATCATATTACTTTTAAAAATCTACACACATGAAAATTAGTATACCTAATAACAAGATATGAACACATTTCAAGCCTTGGACTACTTTTGGGTGTATTCAATCAGCTGAAAGAAACTAATTTTGAAAAAAAATATGAGAGAATTGAATTTAAACATATCAGCTTTAAAAACAAGTAAAAATAAATGTACATTTAAATATGCATAACTCACTTTTATATTTTCTATAGCTATATCTATGAAGGCAAGAAAACTTGGTTTTGGAATATTTTTTCCACTATTTTTCATTTATATTTGAATAAAAAAAATTTAGATTAAATAATCCAACTACTCATTATTACATTATTATTAAGATGTCCAAAATATACAAATTATTTAATAATATGTATTATTAAATTATTAAGATGTCCAAAATATACAAAGCAATAGTGTCATTAGATCCATTTTTTGTTATTGCTTTTTGGATGGGGCATTATGTTTTGTTCTTATACCTAAGTGAACAAAGGAATAGCCTAACTTTTCCATGTCCTTTATAATTAATCTTTCTATCATTTTTAACATGTTTAGGATCATACTGTATATGTCATTTTGTTGCACCTGGTTTTCCCCTTTAACACATAATGAACCTTTCACAGTGTTATTAAAGAGTTTTTCAAATCGCTATTATATTAACTGTTTATTATACCAATCTTCCTTTAACTACGAGTATATACTTGCAGTAAAATTCTGACTGCTAACATGGCCTTCAATGCTGTACATCTTGAACCTCTGCTATCTGGCCAGTACCATTTGGTCTCATGTCCTTCCTTGTTCACTGACCTTCTTGTTTCCCTAATACAGCCAAATCATTTCTGCTTCAGGTCTATGTGTGCTGTTCCCTTGGCCATGAATGCTTTCCCCACTGACTTGCTCACATATGTTCATTCTCCTGCTAGGTCTCATTTCAAAAACACTTCTTTAGAGAGGTGTTTTCTGAACACGGTATCTAAATAAATTCATACCTCAGAAACTGTCCCATGAGTCTATCGTGCTTTAAATGGACATATAATCGACATATAACATTATATTAGTTCCAGATATACAACATAATGATTCAATATTAGTACATAATGTGAAATGATCACCACAATAACTCATTAATATCCATCACCACACAATTACACCTTTATTTTCTTATGATGAGAACTTCAAAGATGTACTCTCCTAGCAACTTTCAAATATATGTATGTACATATATATATTTGAAGGTATATATATATATATATATATATATATATATGTGTGTGTGTATGTATATACAGTCTAATTGTATGTATATGTATATACAGTCTTATTAACTATCGTCATCATGCTGTGCATTATATCCCCAGAATTTACTTATTGTATAACTGGAAGTTTGTACCTTTGACCACCTTCATCCATTTTACACCCCATCCCCAACCCCTTGCCTCTGACAACCAACAACCTATTCTCTGCATCTGAGTTTGAGTTTTTTGTTTGTTTTTTGTTTTATAGTCTACATATAAGTAAGATCATACAATATTTGTCTTTCTCTGGTCTGATTTATTCCACTGAGCATAATGCCCTCAAGGTTCCTCCATGTTGTCACAAATGGCAAAATTTCCTTCTTTTTATGGCTGAATAATATTCCCTTGTGTATACCACATTTTGTTTATCCATTCACCTATGATGAACACTTAGGCTGCTTCCATGTCTTGGGTATTGTAAATAATGCTGCAATAAACATGGAGGTGCATGTATCTTTTCAGTTAGTGTCCATTTCTTTCGAATAAATACCCAAGCAACATTACATTCCCACCAACAATGCACAAGGTCTCTCTTTTCTCCAGATCCTCACCAACATTTGTTATTTCTTATCTTTTGGATAATAGCCATTCCAAATGGTATGAGGTGATATCTCACTGTGGTTTTGATTTGCATTTCTCTGACGATGAGTGATGTTGGGCATCTTTTCACGTACCTGTTGGTCATGTGTATGTCTTCTTTGGAAAAATGTCTACTCAGATCTTCTGCCCATTTTAAAATTAGATTTATTATTATTTCTTTTTGCTATTGAGTTGTATGAATTGTGTATTTTGGATATTAACCCTTATCAGATATATATGATTTGCAAATATTATCTCTCAATCAGAGGTTGTCTTTTTATTTTGTTGATGATTTTCTTTGCTGTGCAGAAGCTTTTTAGTATGATGTAGTTCAATTTGTTTATTTTTATTGTTGCTGCCTTTGTTTTTGGTGTCAATGACTATCATATTACCTGTTTTATATCCGTGGTAGAGCACATTTCCTCCTGAAACATTTACTTATTAGTTTTTTTCACATATTTATTTCACGACCTCTCCCCAACCTCTGTCCTTACTAAGAATATAAATCCCACGAGAAGAATTTGTTTGTCTGGTTTGTTCATAGTTGCATTCCTAGTACCTAGTAATGCTTGGCCAATAGAAGAGATTCAGTTAATGTTATTGAAAGGTTGAGCCATTATGGTATTGCTTAGAATTTAAGCAACTTTTAACTTTTGCTATCCCAAATAATGTTGCAGCAAACATCTTTGTATATAAAATGTTGACTATAATCTATTTATTTCCTAAGGCTTTATCGTCTACAATTTCTGTATCTCTTACTATTGTATCTCTTAATACTGCAGCTGTAATAATTTTAAGTTGGCATGTTTAAATATATAAATGCATTTTCTGTACATTTAGAAATGAATAGGTTTTTAAATTATTCAGTCATGTAAGTTACCTATGATAGATACTGTGAATGTGTCCAATGTACCTAATAGAAAAAAACTGTTCTGTGAGTTAGAAATTCAGTAGAAGAGTCTACCTTCACTGACTCTACTATTCAAATTATTCAAATAGTATATTAAGCAAAATATAGAATACTGAACTATTTATAGGGATCAATTATTACATTCCAATTATATTTATAATTCAGTATTATGAGGCTGTATCGTTATATTGAGTTGGACTATAAATCTATTTTTAGAGAAGTTAATAAAATATATTAGTGTATTAACAATTCAATGGTTAAAGAAAAATTCTTATGACATTTATAGGTATCATTTAACAGTTCTGAAAAATCTAATACTACATCAGTTTCATTACACAGAATGTGATAGACTATCAGGCATTGTACATAATTGAACAATGTATGAGACATTGTACATTGTTCTTTAATAAATATTCTCTCTAAAAATAATTGTAATATTTTATATTTATATAGCATAATTTTCAAATTACTTTAATTTAGACTATCACATTTAAAATAATACTATTTATGTAAGTTTAATTAATGTAAATGTCACCATTTAATAATATAATTCTCTATCTGCCTACTTTGAAACAAAGTTTTCCAGTGGACTCTAACGAACTGTCACCTGAGTTTACTTGTATTCACTTTCTAAATCAGGGAAATTTTTAGACTGTTTCAGTCATTAAGATATACACATTTTTTTGTTAGATTTTTTATATCAACAATTTCAGGTCAATCTGACTAGATATTCAAGTGATAAGATGTCATCATAAAAATTAAGACACATCAAACATGAAAAAAATTGTTCTCTCTTCATCCACTTTCTGACCTTCCTTACTCCTTAGAGGAATAATTTGCCTTGCCTCATAAGCTCTTCCTTAGGAGAGAATAAGAGACAAGAAGATAGAGACTTACGACTAAGGGAGAAATTTTGTGGGAGGAATTTGGGAATGGGAAGCGTGGTAGTAAAAGCAGAGTATAAAGGAGGTAGATGGGAGAAAAAAAGGAGGCATTTGGAGGGCTGTTGCTGTCTTCTGTATGGGTGGATGGGAAGTGAAAATATTTGAGTTACACTGGAATTGCATTTTGATTGCTGGATATTTCCACAAGCTTGAAGAATGAACTACATAAAATCTTACTCTTTATTGTGGAAAACTAGTTTATAGAGTAATGCTATTATTTCTTAAAATTTCAATAAACTACAATACTATTAGTAATTAAAAGAAATTTTATTCCAGAATAAAGCAATATTTTTTGTCACTCTTAACTGAAATAAGTTGTTGTTTCAAGACAAAAAAAAAAAAAAAATCATTCAAGAAACATTTAGTGAGTGTCTACTAAATGCCGGAGAGCGTAAAATAACTTCAGAATTGAAAGATGAGAAAGATTCATGCTACTAAATGGAAGCATGGAGAAAGGCAATCCATTTTCTAAGGTCCTTCACTAAGAGAAAGAGGAAAAAGCAGAACATGAATGAGCTTGTACATTTTAGCTGAGATTTGAAAGATGAGAAAATGTTCTTTGGACAGGCAACGTAGGCAAACTGAAAAATTAAAGCAAAGGCAAGATATAAAAGAGTCAAAGATATTTTAGAAAATGCAATTATCCTAGTATGTCAGGAGCACAAAGTGAGAGGGAGACATAGATAGGAAGATTGCAAAAGAATGTCATAGTATCAACTTTGGATGTTAACATTAGGGAGTGAGGAGCAATTGAAGATTTAAAATTTTAGATTTGTATTACAGATGACTGATTACATTGAGGTACAAATTAGAGGGAGTCAATGTAGAGGCAAAGAGAATATTAAGAGACTATTATAATAGTTTAGGTGAGAAGGCTGCAAAGACGATAGTAAAAGATAGGAAATATTAGAATCGCCTCTGGTTACCTAGGGCATAGGATATGAGTAGAAGAAGAAGAAAAAATAACTCTCACATTTGTGGTTTAAATGAATGGTTAGCTGGTGACACTGAAATATTAACTCCAGGTTTAAGGAGAAAGACGACTTGGATTTAAGATGCTTATGGCACCTCTATAATTCAGAAAGCCACTGGCTCTATAGAAACTGATAAGAGATGGGATGGAGCTAGGCCATGAAAAACAGTGGTTATAAAAGTTTTTGTGCTGAGAAAATTTCAAATAATATCTGCACTATTTTTAATATAATGAATGATCTCTAATGGACAACCCACATTATTCAACTGAAAAGACAATTTTCCCATATCAAATATTACTGAGCAAGATTTGAAACAAATGAATTCCATCTATTTATATGGGAATATAGTTAAGAATTAAAAACAACTTGCTCACCATTCATAAAATGGAATCTTTACTTCTTGAAGAAATTCTTTTTGATGAACAGTACATAAAGGAATATGAAATCAATTAAGATTTTGTGAATAATTTAGTACTACGATATTAGCATTTTCTAAGAGCTTGACTTACAAAACTAACATAAGATATAAATAGCAACAAAGTATTAAATATAAATATCAACAAAATTATAGCATTAAGCTTTTCATGTGACTGGGATTTTAAAAACAATTATGAATTGAATATTAATTTTACCTGATAAAACTAAAAATCAAAAGGCACTAGTATTGTTTTACCTGATAAATATAGATGGCCAGGGTAGCACAGTAGGCAAACCTGTCTCCGTTGGCAGCACACACATCTTTGTTCCATGGCTGACATCCAGCAGCCAACAGTCCCACTTGCCTTACCTGGGACATGTTTGCCTTGAAAAATAAATTTGGAGAAACAATAGTTATTTTCATTATTCAATAAACTTGTTCTTCATTGTTTTACATCTATCTTCCTCAATCCTTACCTTTATGCCCTGAAAATATTTTCTACTAGGACTATTTATTTTAATTTATACTTTCAAAGAACAGGAGTTAAAATTCTCCAATGTCTATAGCCATCAAGGCAGGCAATTTAAATTAGGGAAGCAAGAGATTATAAAAGGATAAATGAGAGCTGACACTTGGCCAAGGGTTGGGAGTCATATAAGGAGTGATGGGGACTAGCGTGAAAGAGAAAGTGCATGTCCTATCTAAAGGGCTCTGGTATCACTGGAGAAGGCCATGACATGTTGCCAGATTTATGAAACTTATCAGACAAAAATTTCCAGATTTTTATATAAAATAAAAATACATTTTATGTAAAATGTACCAATCTTTAAATATGAGCAATTCATTCAGGGCAACAAATTCAAAGGTAAAGCACTGTGAGCCAATACTGGGAGGATTATGACGTCTGTCATAATAGAACTCCTAGTGTTGATACTGACTTTATATTCTCCCAAAACTATTTGAGGTACACAAGGCAGGTATACAAACTGGGTTATCAATATGGTTCACTGTAAAGAGGGGACAGAAGGAAGCTGGAAACTACTGAGTATAAACTGTTTATGTGGCAGGGCAGAGGATGTTCCTGTAAACAACACCAGAGATGCAGTTATTCCTCGTAACTTTCCTTGCTCTGAAGTATGCTCTGTGTGAAATTAACATAGCTATATCCACTTTTGATTAAAGTTAGCATGGTATAGCTTCATCCATCCCTTTACTTTTTACCTATAAGTATCTATGTATTTAATGTGTTTCTTGTAGACAACATCTAGTTGGGTCTTGTTTTTTGATCCACTCTGACAATATGTCTTTTACTTGATGTATTCAGAGCATTGACATTCAAGGTCATTATTGATACAGTTGGATTAATACCTACCCTATTTTTACTATTTCATTTTGTTGCCCTTGTTCTTTGTTCCTGTTTTTGTCTTCCCTGCTTTTTTTTCTTTTTGTGATTTTAATTATTTTATATTATTCAGTTTTTCTCCTTTCTTAGCATATCAATCAAATATACCTCATTTAAAAAAATTTATAGTGGTTGAACTAGAATTTGCTATATACATTTATAACTAACCCAACTCTACTTTCAAACAATACTACATTACTTCTCAAGTAGTATCAGTACCTTTTAATAACAAAATACTCCTAATTCTTTCTTCCAATCCCTTGTATCATTGCTGTCATTCATTTCACTTATACATAAGCATGCATAGCACATATATATGTAAGCATGCATAGCACATATATGTATGCATGTGTGTATATACACATACACATAAGCATACATAATCAAATACAGTGTTTTTATTTTGAACAAACTGTTACTTGTTAGATCAATTAAGAATAATAAAAGTTTTTATTTTATCATCACTTATTCATTCCCTGATACTCTTCCTTTGTTTATGTAGATCTGAGTTTCTGATCTATATCATTTTCCTTTTCTTTGGAGAGCTTTGAACATTTCTTGCAGGTCTACTCGCATCAAATTCCCAAATTTTTGTTTGTCTGAGAAAGTCTTTATTTCTCCTTCACTTTCAAAGGATAAGTTTTCAGGGCATAGATTTCTAGGCTGGTGTTTTATTTTTCTCAACACTTTAAATATTTCACTCCACGCTCTTCTTGTGTGCATGGTTTCTGAAAAGTTGAATGTAATTCTTATCCTTGCTCCTCTATAGGTAAGGTTATTTCCTCTGGCTTCTTTCAAGATTTTCTCTGTCTTTGATTTTCTGCAGTTTAAATATGATTTGCCTAGGTACATTTTTAGGTATTCCTATTTGATGTTCTCTAAACTTCCTGGATCTATAGTTTGGTATCTGACAATTTGGGGAAATGCTAAGTCATTATTACTTCAATTATTGCTTCTGTTCCTTTCTCTTTCTACTTCTTCTGTATTTCTATTATATGTATTGTACACCTTTTGTAGATGTACCACATTTCTTGGATGTTCTGTTGTTTTATTTTTCATCCTTTTTTCTCTTTGCTTCCATTTTGGAAGCTTCCACTGTCATATTCTCAAGGTCAGAGATTCTTTTCTCAGCCATGTCTAATTTACTAATGAGCTCACTGAAGACATTCTTCATTTCTGTTACAGTGTTTCTGGTCTTTAGCATTTCTTTTGGATTCTTTCTTAGAATTTCCATCTCTCTGCTTAAATTATCCATCTGTTCTTGCATGTTGTCTATTTCTTCCATTAAAGCCCTTAACATATTAATCACAGATTTTTGTTGTTGTTTTTTTACATTCTTGGTCTGGTAATTCCAACATTCCTGCCATACTGGACTCTGGTTCTGATGATTGCTTAACCTCTTTAAACTGCATTTTGTGCCTTTTAGTATGCATTGTAACTTTTTGTTGAAAGGAAGACATGATGTACTGGGTAAAAGGAACTGTGGTAAATAGGCCTTTAGTAACGTGGTGGTAAGATGTGGGGGGAGAGGAAGCATTCTTAGTCTTATGATTAGGACTCTGTCTTTTGGTGAATCTGTGCCTATGGAATGTGAAACTCACCAATGATTCTTGGGAGTTTCCTCCGATAGGTGAGAGGGGATGGCTAAAGGAGTGTGGAGTTGGGCATTTCCCTTCGCTCAGATAGGTTAGGCTCTGATATAACCCTAACAGGTTAGGCTCGGTAAAATAATTTTTCCTGAAGGCAGCCTTGTTAAAGAGAAGAGAATGTTCTGGCATATTTCAAAAACAATTCCTTTTCTTATCCCTGTGCCAGAAGCATAAACGGATTTTCTCCAATATTCATAGTGAGGACTTGGTAGAGATCCTGGAGGTAAAACTCACAAGAGCATGTGGGCCTCCCTGGAGTTTTCAACTCTCAGATTTACTGCATGAGCCTCTGGCAATTCATTAATTACAGTTCAGGTTTTCCTACTTTGTTCTGGTTCCCACAGAGGTATCAGCTGGTGGGTTTTTGCTCTAGTACATTGTGATGCTAGTATCTGCCTGTCTGTCTCTCCAATTTGGGGGGAAATAGTTTGCCTTGTGAATTCACTTCACTCGCAAATCTAAGAAGAGTTGTTGATTTTTTCATTCCTTTCAGATTTTTATTGTTTTAGGCCAGAGTGAAGACTTCTAAGCTCCTTACATGTCAGACTAGAAACTAGAAGTGCCCCTGCTAACCTTTTATTAAAAACTAATAAATTACTTTGAAATCCATGCCAACACATTTTTACTTTAACTATCAGTATATCTTGATTTACAACTTTTTATTTTCCAAATTTAGATAATATAAACATTTGAATTTTGTCACACAATTTGGCATGCCCTTGTTCCTAACCAGCTTTTATAAGTCTTACTGTCCAACAACTTAAATCCTTTTTAAATTAAGAGTTGAATAACTTGTCCAAACCAGCCATTAAAATAATAAATAGGGCAAAGCAAAATAGCAGTTAATTTTTTTAAATCTATGATTTTGAGTGAAATATAAAAAACATGTATTATTAGATATATGAATACTGTTGCATTTATAAATCTGAATTATGTGTTTAAACTGGTAGTATTTGAAACTTCTAGATTATCTTTCAAAAGTATTATAAGATATACGTATACACATAATACCACGTAGCAATTATTAAGTGGTATCTACAGTTGCTTAGTAGATAAAGAGAAATGTCCAGGAGCTTTTGTTATCTCTTTGTAGACAGCATGAATGGTTACACAATTAATGATTTTGCATTACTGAAAATAGACAATGTTCAACTGAAGGTCCATTTAAAAATATATTTATATTTTAAATATTAACCCTATAAAATTGTCATATACAGGTAAATAAATAGATTTTAACTGCATGTGACAGGTAATTGTGTATTTCAGATCAATATTATATACCCCTTTATATCCTTATTTTATATGTTTCATTTTTATATGAGAAACTTAAAAAATTCCATGTCCATTCTAAAGATTGGTTGCTTTGGAAAATACAGTGTTTTGGGCCCAGAAATAACATATACACTTTAAAGATGAAGTACTAAACCTTGTACTTCACTGAATAATGTGGACTTATAAAGGATTCAGGAAGAAAACCTGATCATTGGGTCACCCCACAGCAACTGACACTGTCAGTGGCCTGGCAACTATGGCTCTTGCAGAGATATTATTTTTATTTATTTTTCTTGCCAAAATACAATTTTTAGTTTCAATCTCATACACACACAGATAGACACAGATACACACACACACACACACACACAATTAGTTACAGTGGAGATGTTCTGAACAGTATGTGTATGGAATGTAAAAAACAAGTGATGAGAGTATATTTACATTAGATGTGTATAATATTAGAGCTCATTTTTGAATATTTAAGAGTATTATGATATGAAAGAATCATATTAAAGTTATAGTCACTGACAAAAATAAATTTATAAAACTAAGTTGAACTCAAGTGCATATATATGTGTCTGTAGAAATATATATAAATATACAAATGCTATAAATATTTATTATATCAATATATAAAGTCCAATTTAGTGCTCTAAATATCAAACTCACACTTGGTGATGTTTCAAATACTATAGTTCTAAATTACAATTTTTAACTCAAAAGTCCAACTCATCTCTTCCTGTGAACATTGAAAAACTACTCCACTGAAAAATTTGCCATGCTGAATGCTCATTATATAGGGTAAATATGCACGTACACATTATCTGAAAATTAATAAGCTGGATTTTTAGAGAAAACTAAAATCAATATTCATCAGCCAATTTTCATTATTTATTATAGAATCTTTCTCATCTACGTCTGTATAAAAGCTGATCAAAATTCGAGTCAGAAGAAGCGCCAACTCATAAGACAACATGGTAATTTGAGGGTCTAACTATAACTAGAACATCTACTATTTTAAAATGTCTCAGAACCAGGACTTCACTTATAAAGACCAATATTAGTATTAAAGGGTAGATTGGAGTTACGGTGGAGGGAAGTATTTTGAGTCCTCATGATCTCCATGAGCTGCCCCTAAGTTGTTATAAAGGAACACACAATTTTAGTAAAGAAGCATTTATCTTAGACTTAGTCACCCCCTTTCCTCAAGTTAGACTATCATCCCTATCCCCTCCCATTAGGAAATACATGGACTGCACTTGACACTAACCCTTTTTTTCAACATGATAAATGCACTTAATATTACATTTAAAACATAATACAAAGGATGCTGTGTGTGCGTCTGTGTGTGTGTGTGTGTGTGTGTGTGTGTGTGTGTGTCCAGTGGGACTGGAGTGCAACCATTAAATCCGTAAACTGAAATATTTCATCATTTACGGGTAAGGCTGGAATTCAGGATGGAAAGTTAACCACTAATTCTCAACTTCTTGTCTGCAGAATGCTTTAGGATTCACAATATGAGGGGGTTTTCTCCAGTTAGCTATTAACTGGCTCCAGAGATGTTTACCATCTTGATTCACAGCTGAAGAAAAAAGAAACCTGAAAAAGAACCCAAGAGACAAGTGGCTTTAAACTGCTGAGGATTTACAATTAAAGAGATAATTACAAAGAACTAAGATACCAAGAAAATATCTTTGATTGACGTGATTAGAATGGGAACCTGAAGAAGTAAGGAGGAAGAAACATTCAGTACTGCATATCTTTAGTAGCATATACCCTCAAACAACAATGGGGGAAAAAGCTGATGAAACTACACAAAGATATTCTGGCTCTTTTGTTTCACTCATTAATGAAAAAAAAATCCACAAATTGCCAAAATCCACAAATTGCCTTCATTTAAATGATTAAGAAGTCATCCATTAAAAAAGTAAAAATTGTCAAAGAGAAATCATATATTATTTTAAACTGAACCCATTTTGATAAGGTGCACTTTTAAATAGCAGTTTTGTACTATTGCAGTAACAGATCAGAGTAGCTATTTTCAAAATACTATGCAAAAGTTGCCATAGTAACAATGTAAATCCTTTTGAAATATAAGTGCCTCAAAATTTATCAAGTAGAACATGGCATTCATCTTCAGAAAATTTTTGCATTTTCTTTTACAATATTATTATAATACTTAGTATTATTATACACATCTATTTCATTAAATGCTTTTCTTTATGTAAAATGATTGTTGAAATTATTGCCCTTTTCATACGTTAATCTCATCAGAAATACTTCTATTTCATACTTAATAAAGATAATCTGAAAACACTAAGAATTCATCTGAAACAAGAACAGAAAAAAAATGCCCTTTCTTCAATGTATAATCATGACTATCCTTAATATTATTTTCTTACCTCTGCTTTTAAATAAATCTATCAAATACGTATCTTATTTACACTCAGAATTTTGCAATGTGAACATGTTCACAATAGAAATGACACAGTAATATAGCTGTATGAGAAGTAAAGCAGAAAAAAACACAGGGAATTACAATTACAACATAAATATAGCTTACTCTTTGTAGTCCTTCATACCAATCATCTTGCTCAAACCAATCTGAAATGTAAGTCATCCAAGCCATAGAATGTTTCTATTTTAATCAAAGCAATTGGAAATTCGGCCTCACAATAGTCAGCACCTAAAGCAACAACAATGTGTTTCAACCAAGCAATTTACCAAACCTGCCTTGAAAAATGCTATTCAAAACAAGAAGCTAGATATGTACACATATTTCAGCTGAAACAATTTCAATAATTTACAAATAACAGTATCTGTAAAAATAATGCTAAACTGGAAAATGGAAGCCTATATTCCACTAAGAAAAGATAAATAAAACAATAATTATGTTATTGTATAGTACCAGAGAATGCTATAGCAAATATTGTATTAGGCTTAACAGTTTTCATTTTAGAAACATTTTTAGAATTAACTTTTGCAAGAAATAGGCAGATTATTTCTGAAAATTAACCAACTTAGTAATAAGGAATCTAGAAAAACTACAAAATAACAGGAAGCAGAAAATTAGTTCCACTCTCAACCTTAGGAGTTGGACATAAATATAGAAGAAAGCTTCAAGGTTAAATAAAAGTTATTCAATGACAAGGCCAATCCTATATATCTATTTGTTTCCAGCTGAGCTGATTGTTAACAGAAAATCAAAATCACAGGAATTTGATTTCATGTTAGTTTTACTCATTTCTGGAAGAAATTATTTACAGTCATACTAAATAAGAGATTTCTTGGTAATCCGGAGAACATTTGAACTTCAAAATATCCTCCTTAAAGTTTAGGTTCATCACCCAACATGTAACAGGTTCTCAGTGGTCTTTTCTTGACCAAACTCATCAAACCCTTATACTTCAGTGAAGTAAAAGGAAGGAAAGAAAGAAGGGAGGGAGGCAGGATGGATGAGGGGGGCGGAAAGAAAAATAAAACAATTTGAGTACTTTGAGTGCTTCATGTTTAATATCCCAAAAGCAAAACAGCTTTTTTCTGGCATAAAAAGACACACGTTGTATGATATAAATGTCACTATCAGCTGATTGAGAACAGCCTTATCGCTACTCTGAAAAAATTTATCAAATGCAATTTGGCACCCTTCTTCAAAATTCTTCTTCCTTGTTCTCTCTAGAAATATTTTCAGTATCAGCTTGAAGCCTCAGGTGTGAAAATGCTTGGAAAAAGGATCTTGCTTCCACAGGAAGTTCCAGAATTGGTACAACCTCTTGCTTCATTTGTTTACATCTTGATGGCTTCCCCAATCTGGACCGCGCTTTCTGTCCTACCTTTAGGGTTCCCACAGAGCCTCTGGTTCCTGCCTCACTGCTCAGAATGTGAATTTCCTGCACTGTCCTACCCTGAAGAATTGCCCCCCCACACCCATTGCTGTCTCTCTTGTCTACCGCTTATCTTATTTTGAGTAACAATTCTGTGCCTATATCCTGCCTTAAGATTTTCTACCCCACCTTGAACCTGTATCTAGCACTTGCCCAACAGCTCTAACTACCATGCCACTATTGCAGTGGTTCCAGTCTGTCTTCTAATACATTCAACCTACTTCTACCCAAGCCAAGCTCCTAAACTCCATTTCAAACTACCTACTGAACCTAGGTCCCTCAGCTTTTACCAGGTGATCTCAACATGAACATGTGTAAAGCCTAGCTTATCTCTTTCAAGTGAGGTTTCCCCTTTCTACCACTCCCAAACATTCTTTACTTTCTACTGCATTCCCCATTTCAGAGACTATCATTATACTCTAGACAGTAACCGGAGAAAGATTCAAAACATCAAGTTATCTTTAATTCTTTCATCACCTTCCCCTCCCCCTCCCACTACATTTGATCACCAAGTCTTTCAAACTATCTTGAAAGTCTCTTCCAAAGGCTCTTCTCTCCATCCCTGATGCCACTGTTATAGTGAAACCTCTCATCATGTCTTGTATAAACTAATAAAATAGTTTGCTTGCTAATCCCCTTACTTTCACTGCAACTCCTAAACATGTTCTATACCGTCATGACTTTAGCCTGAGCTGTCCTTTTTCTGTGAATAATGAGCTCTTTCACATTTAGGGTCTTTCGAGATCCAACTTAAATGCCCCTCTTCTTTGAAGCCTTTTCAAATGCACCAAGTCCCTTATCTGTGTGCCTTTAAATTTACATTTATATGTACTGGGTAGTAATTATTTATATAGACATAAATTGTGAGTTCCCCAAGGCAAAGGGCCATACCTTTACCTTATTCCTATTTGTACAGAAGATGCACAATGTTTGTTGAGTGAATTGACACCTGCAGTGCTCGAGTTTGTCAACTAAAGGCAGTTCACATGAACGGAAGGTACATGTTACTGAAATTTGGAAAGGGTCTCAAAAAACATATCCAAGTGACAGGTCATGTACTCACCAACAAGTGAAGTGGGATCATTATTCAATTCCTTGTAGGGAAACGGCTAACCAAATCATTTAAGAAATTGTTTTTAAAAGGGTAAAATAAAATGTAAACTTGAAATAGTAAAATTATTTTATAATCATTCCAGGCACCAGGTATATATTTATTATACCATTGTAAACCCAATGTTGTTAACATTAACATCTTGTTTAGAGGGCACCATAGTTCTTACGCTTTATTTCCTGATGTTTTTCCATGAGCACTAGTTACCATATTTGCAAGAATTAAGAAAAGAAAAATATTTCACAGTATGTAGTTGCAGGTAAAATATTATCTTGCATAGAAATACATATTTCTTGATTGTCCTCCAGGTATTTTGATGATCTGAGGGTAAACAGAATCTTGTGCACTTAGTATAAGAATGGCAAATAGTTTCCAACTCTCGCACTTCCTTTATTGGTTGCTTGGAGTACAGAGTGCAGAGTTGAAACCTTGAGCTCACCTCAGAGGAGAAGCATGTCATGGTCACTTAGCAGTTAACAGAGACAGGGAGGAGAGAGTCATGGTGGCACCTATTCCCCATCTTTACATCTGTGTATTATCAGTCCATGGGTCTTATTGACTAGTATAGTGTTAAAATCACAAATTTAACTTAATTCATAGTCAGAATATTCTTACTGCCTGTAAGATTAGTGATGAAAGGAAATGACAATAATCAAAAGCTGAAGGTCACCATGATAAAGAAAATAAAGATAATGAAGTAAAATGTTTTGCAATGTCTGGAAACTTACTGTAGGCATTAATACCCAAACATGGTCTGGTTGCTGGTTCTGACCTTTTCATATATCTCCCTGCATCTATATATTCGCCATAACCTCATTAGGGGAAGACTCTATGTTCCTGCCTGTTGCCTTTGGGCTTGTCACGTGACTTGTTTTGCCTAGTGACCTGTGGGCAGAAGTCAGAGTGTTCAGGTCCAACTCTGGCTACAGGGCTTGTTTCCATTCCCATCTTTGTGCCTCTGCCATCAGCTTGAGCAGAACATTCCATACCTCACCAGTCTAAGAAGGATGACACAAGTCACAGAGCTGCCTCAGACAAATCTCTGATCTCCAGCGAGAAGCAGAACCACTCAGCCAAGTCAAATCTGGTCTCATTGATTCTACATTGAGACTTTTCCATCTAGTTTTACCTGATGTCTCAGACCAAGATGTGGCTTAATCCTCTGAAATTTTGGCATTTGCAGCCTATCCTTTCCTCTACTAAATTCATCCCCTCCGAGTAATGTCTTCTTACCCATTGTACTATCTGCAGTTATACTCTCTTAGTCTGCCCTTGTCTCCGTTATTGTACAAGACAGCAATGATATTTATTTAAACTTCCCAACAAACTAGAATGAACTTGCAAAATAAGCACAAGCCATTGCTTGTTCAATCAAGCAGAGTAGAATCAAGCAAAAAATACATGGGAATGCTCAAAATCATTCTCTTTCATGTATCTGTATCTAACCTGTCTAGAACCATTGTAGGTGGTACGTTAGAGGAGAGGATACGGTTGTGAAAGAGAGACTCTGGAAATATAAATATTCCTTATGCTGCGGGTGTTGCACAAGTTACACCGATCTGGGATCAACTGTCTGCCTATTCTGACTACGGACAGATATTCCTCTGAAGGAATCAAAATGAATGGAAGACAGCTGTCAAAAGTATAACACTACAGTTTGGGACAGTTGTCCATCCAAACTAGATTAAAACCCTACATAAAAATGTAAGAAGGAAGTCTGAGTTAGAGAGCAGAGAAACAGTTTACTAAGTGTACTTCAAATAGTCATAATAATTCTGTATTTTTAAAAGATTGTTAGTTATAAGACCTTGGCTTACAGCAATGGCAGACAAACATATATTTTCCACTTGTCCCACTGAGGACAACTAGAAAAGGTGAATCATGATATGTAAAATCACAGACTAAGAAGGCAAGTCCCAAGGAAAGTCCAAAGACTAGCCAGGCACTTTTTTTTTTTTGGTGGTGGTTGTGGGGTGGGAGAATGCTACACTTTCCCTAAAAGGATTTGCCTGAATAAATGTAGTGACTGAAATACTGAGAAGCCATGGAGAGCTTCTGGTAATCTCGTAAGGCTGGCGGGGGGAAAAATTGGAGTTCAGATGCTGTCAAGGAAAAATGATCTAATAATGGAGAGCTTCTGGTAATCTCGTAAGGCTGGCGGGGGAGAAAATTGGAGTTCAGATGCTGCCAAGGAAAAATGATCTAATAATGGGTTCCTTTCAGGAAGAACTATCTGGGTTTACACCTTAAGACTAAGAAAGAAACAGAAACAGACTGAGGCTCAGCTTCAAATGAATTCATTCAACGATTGGAGTAAGGTGATCTTCCCTACCCTAACTTTTCAAAAGCAAAAGTAAATTATCTCTGGAGGAAGATAACATTAAATTGTCAGGTTGCAAAGCAATCAAGGGAATTCCAAAGAGTAAGGAGCCCCTCTATGAAGAGAGAAAACACATTAATGGTTTCACCTTTGACAGGGCATGGGAGAAAGAGGTGACTGCCATAAAAGAAGAAAAAAGAATCAGATAAAATTGTAATTAATTCCTTAAGGCCAATGTGAGCTAGAGCATCAGTCTAGAAGCGGAGGTCCAGGCAAGCTAGGTTTGCACTCACTTGTAAGATGTTCTCCACAGGCCTTAACTGGGTACTGAGGAGGAGAAAGGGAGGGGGGACAGAGGCAATTAGCCTCAGTGGCTCAGACATGTAGGAAGCAATTGGCTGCTGATAGTTGACAGGCATGAAACACTATACTTCCCTGAATCATTCTCTCATATGAAGCAATATCCCTACTTGGGGGGAGGAAACAAACAGCCTCATTCCCCGGGAAAATGGAGAGGAGTAAAAGAGAACCACATCTGCCTCTAGAGAGGGGCAGAAAACTCTCCTTCCTGACCCTAGGAATTAGGCAAAGATCCACTACCTCTGGGAGAAGGGAAGAAACAAAAGCTGTCTGCCCCTACGGGGTGGGCAGGAACATCTTAGGCTCCCACCCTGTACCAAAACACAGCACAGATCTGCCACTGTTTGAGGAGGTGCAAAAAATTCTCTCCTACACACCGCCACAGATACAAAGCAGAGTTTGGCTGCCACAGAGGGCGGCTGGGGAGAGGGAGACACAAATCCCCTCCAAGAACCAGCTTCCCCCAATCTGTGAGATAAAAACTGCAGTATAATCATACATTGGGATACTATGCAACAATTAACATGAGCTATATATACAAAATGATGAATCCGATAATGGAATTATGACTGAAAGTCAAATATAAAAAAGATATATATCAGATGATTCCATTTATAGAAAGTTAAAAACAAGCAAAATTAATCTACGCTATTAAAAGTAATGAGAGAATTTTCTTTGGGGAGAAGGAAGTAGTGACAGGAAGGTGCCATGAGGGGGATTTCTAGGAAGCTGATAAGACTTCCTTTATGCTAATTATGCTAATAAGCAAATTTAGCTGCTACAAAACACTAAATTGCACATTTCTGTGGTCAGCATATAATCTAAATAAAAAGAAATTATTATACGCTAAGAATATATAGCAGTGCTTTCTAATACTAACAAAATTAGAGGTGAAAAATCCAAAATGAATTTGTGTGTGTGTGTGTGTAAAATAATTGGATTGTATTTCCTAATTTCACTTGTATACTTTTATCTTTTTATGTTCCCCTTAGAGTTTCCAGACCCACTTACCACCCCCAGCCATCATATTTCAGAAGGCATTAACTTAAGTCTTTCTCTGAGATATAGCACTAATACTTTAATCTACAAATATTTTTAGAAGCAATGTCAGAGACAAGCAGATGAGGAAGGTGAACACAAAGATTAAAATCTTATAGTAAGAAATGAGCAAAAACTGAAGTCTACCAAACAAGCGGAAGGGCACTGAGACGGACTAGATAAAGGACATGTGTTTAGGGGTCCAAAGGACACCAACATGGAATTTACTGACTGCCATTATCACCAACAGCAGATGCCTGTTAATGCCACATCCATAGTAGATCCTCTCACTCCTTAATTCCCACTATTCCACAGGGAATGGGCATACGAGCAGATCTCCACAAGCCTATTCCTAGATACCTGACAAGATCTGAACAGACAAATAGTTCCCATCCCGGCACTTCACACTTTGACCAGACCTTCCAAAGTATTAGATAGCTACATCCTAAAAAGAAATTGAAAGCTCATCCTTGAACAATAAATCCATACAGCTGATAACAATCTCCAGTTATCAGTGATTCTAATCACTAAAACAAAGTGACAAAGTAGACAGTATATTCCTCTTTAGCTTACGTCACATACTATTTGTAATGTGAAATTGCAAACAAAATAGTTGAAAATGAAGTATTCTTACTGGAGTCAGAATATATCCAAAGTGAAAATTCAATGAAGACTAAAACTGAAAAACAGTACCTGAAATTTATATCTTAATGAGTGAGTTTATTAGCAGGTTGGATACAGCAGAAGTCAGTATTACTACTGTGGAATATAAATAAATAGTACATACAAAAACTAATGCATAGAGAAAAAAGAGAGTGAAATAAAATAGAACAGAGCATAAAAAATAGACTATGCTGAAAAGTTAGACAGATATAGTGGGAGTCTAAAAAGGAGAGGAAATATAGTAGAATCAGTATTCAAAAAGATAGTGAGAAATTTCCAAAATTGATTTAAAAGAGTGAAGTTCCTAAAGCTCAACAAATCCAAGCAGGATAACTTGCACATCACAGTAAGATGCTGAAAATTATAGACAAAGAAAAAAAATTTTAATGGCCACAATATAGTCTTAGACGGGTCTTGAGATTATTATGCTAAGCGAAATAAGTCAGGCAGAAAAACTCGAGAACCATATGATTTGGTTCTCGTGGGATATAAAACTGAAAGCAACAAAGGAACAAGACAAACAAATAAAGAAACAAAAACTCATAGACACAGACAATAGTTTATTGGTTACCAGACGGTAAAGGGGGAGGCAGGTAGTAGATGAGGGTAAAGGGATCAAAAATATGGTGATGAAAGGAGAACTGACTCTGGGTGGTGAACACACTATGTGATATATAGATGATGTAATACAGAATTATATACCTGAAATCTATGTAACTTTACTAACCATTGTCAGCCCAATAAACTTTAATTAAAAAATAAATAAATAAAAGAATAATGGGAAATCAAAAGACAATGGAATGACATTTTTAAAGTTATGAAAAATAACTACACACCTAGAATTCTACACTCAGTGAAAATAAAACTGAAGACAAAAATAATGCCGTTTTCATACAATAACAACTAGAGAAATTGTGTTGGTCTGAACTAGAAAAAATTACTAGAGGGAGCTCTTTAGGCAGAAGGAAAATGATCTTAGACAGAAACATGAAAACATTAGAGATAATGAATATCATAGAAAGGAGAAATAAGTGGTGAAATATAACTAGATATTAACTATACAAAACAATGATTATAATGGTATAGTTTAAAATATTTTTAGCATTAAATTATATGAAAGCAATGTAAAAGGTGAGATCAAGATAAATGGAGTTAGTATCAATGAAAAGGTAAAAGTAATCATTTGTTTTAACTGTAATGAGGCAGTTACATGATAGAATCTCTAGGGTAACTAAAAAAGAATAAATAAACATTATTAACAAGTTAATCACAGGAAAATGCAATTAATAAAAAACTTGTAAACAAGAAAACCAAAGCTTGATTGTATATGTAAATCAAATTATAACAGTTATACATTAAATAAGTAGATTACAATTAAAAGTATAATTGGCAGACTTAAACTCAACCATATACTCTTTGCAAGAGTCACACTTTAATATAAGGTTACAAAATGGTTGAAAAGCCAAATAACAGAAAATTATATAATACATAGTTATTAAACAAAAGAGAGCTATTATATAAATAATAGAACAAATTTTAAGACAAGAAATACTACTAAATAGACAGAGTGACATTACTTAAGGATAAAATGGTGACTCAATTGAATGATACGAAAGTCCTGTAATTGTTTCTACCCAAATGACATAACTTAAAAATATATAAAGCAAGACTGACAGAATTAAGGGAGAAACATACAAATCCATAATCATAATGGAAGACTTTAACATATCAGTAACTGATAGAATAAATAGAGAAAACTTCATAGGAGTATGAAAGATCTGAATCCAATTGACATATAGAATACTGTACCCAACAATGATAGAATTTGTACTCTTTCAAGTAAGCATGGAGTAATTACAAAAATAAACCATGTGCTAAGCTATACAAAAACCTCACCGATCTCCAAAACATTAGAATCATTCAGAGTATATTAATATTTTCTGGTCATCATGGAATTAAATCTGAGAGCAATAAGAGAAGAATAATTAGAAGATCCACAACTGTCTAGAAATTAAACAAAGCACTTCTAAATAATCCTTGGATCAAAGAAGAATTAAAAATGGAAATAAAATAATTAGCACTAAATGGCAAGCCACAAGAAATAGAAATATGTGGCTTACTGCTAAAGCAACGCTTACAGGTAGAGGACTACAGCCTTAATTATATTTTAGTTTTTAGAAAATAAAGGATGAAAATCAAAGATTAGGTTTCTATCTCAAAAAACTAGAAGAGGAAAGCAATAAAAAAAATGTGGAAAAAAGAAACACTTCTAAAAAAGAGTGGAAGGACTTATTTACGTTTATAAACATACAATAGAGAAAATCAACTAAACCAAATGTTGGTTCCTTTAGAGCAACTTTTAGAAGACCGACTAAGAAAAAATAGAAAAAGTACAAATATCAATATCAGGAATGAAAAAGACATCACTATAGAACATACTAACATTAAAAACAAAAGAGTAAAAATATTACAAACACATTTGCAATATAATAGACAACTTGGAAGAATGAACAAATTCCTCCAAAAAATGGTATGTTACCAAAGTTGACGCAAGAATGAGAAAATCTAAGTAACTTGAATATGAGTATGAGTCTACATTTATAACTTTTTCACAGATAATCTTCTAGCCCAGACACTTTCACTGGTGAATTTTTACAAATATTTAAAGAAGAAATTTTATATAAACTCTTTGAGGGTTTGGAAAAAACGGAGTAACTTATCAATTCCTCATATCCTGCCAAAACCTGAAAAAGACTTTACAATAAAGGAAATTACAGAGCAATCTCTCTCATAAATTAAATGTGAACATCCTAAACAAAAGAGTAGAGATATAATATGTTAATGTGTTTGAGGATTTAATATTGTAAAGATATAAATTCTCTCAAATTAATCTATAGATTCAACGCAATCACAATAAAAATCCCAGCATGTTTAATGTGTATGCATGTGTGTGTATGAAAATTGACAAGCCAATTCTAACATTCATATGGAAATGTAAATGCCCAAGAATAGTTAAGATAGTCATGAAGAAGAAGAAAGCTGATGATTTATACTCCTAGCTATCAATACCGACTACAAAGCTATAATAATTAAGACAGTGTAGTACAAATACAGGGATACAAAAACTGACTAATGGTACAGAATATGAGTCTAGAATAGATCTCTTTGTATACTGTTAACTGATTTGTGTTAAAGGTGATAATTCTGTAAGTTGGGGAAAGAATAGACCTTTCAATAATTGCTTGTGGGTCAACTGAATACCGTTATGGAAAAATAACCTCAATCTTACATAAAACAAAAAAGACACCAATAGCAGAGAGATTGGATATCGAAATATGTAAGGTAAAATATTAAAGCTTTAAAAAAACTGATGTGAATATCTTGTCTTTGGAGCAGAAAAAGATTTACTAAACAGGACACACATAAAAAAATGCAAACCACAAAGGGAAAAAATTCACATATTGGACTATATTAAAGTAACAAACTTCTTTTATCAAGACATCGTTAAAAAAGTGAAAAGCAAGAGACGGAATGGGAGAAAATATTTACAATACATGTGATTAAGCACACCCTGATTAAGACCCTGAAAGTAAGCAGTCCTTCTGTTCTAAACTATATATATATATATTTATATATATAAAAGATCCTCATGTAAATATATAGTAAGGCAAATTCAGATATTAATTTATTGTTTTACAACCCTATGAGCATTTAAGTAGAATCTTTTCTAAATGTTAAGTACTAATGAGGAAAATTCAGATTGGCATCTTATCTCACCACTGCCCTAAATTCTAGAAATCAGTGGTACAATAACTATGTTAAACTGAACTATTGTGATCTTGCTAGTCTATAAACAGCCAAAATATCAGTCATGTATGACGGAAATACAAACAGAATGACACCGTCATAAATACAAGGATTTAGAAGGCAATTCACCCATGTTATCTTCCTTAAAAATTACTTGAGTAAAAACTACAGGCTTTTGAAAAATTAATCAAAATGAACTTTAATATAAAAGTTCATGTAAAGTAATAAAAAGTTAGAATTTTATCCTTATATTTTAAAAAATTATCTCACTCAAATAATTGATTATGTGACATCTGTGTACAAATGCCACCTGTGGCTCCAATTTCAGGTTGCCTTTTTTACAAAGTCTAGCCTATTTAAAATGTTTAAATTTGTCTTCAGTTATGTTTGTCTAGTCACTGAAATCAAGTGAAAACAACCTCAACCTTGTCTCCTAATGTGGCAGCCCATATTGTATCATGAGAACTTTTGAAATCTTTCCAGTCAATCATAATGGGATTTTTTTTCTTCAATATACAAAGGTATAGGTCAAAGCTGGTCATTTTACAGTATTTCCCTAACAAGTTTTATAACCAAAGTTACAAGTCCTTCCTGAACATTTTAAGTAACCTCAAGTAAGAAAAAAAAAGGTTTCCTTCAAGTTTTGTTTCTCTACAGAGTAAATTCTTTGGGGGAATTTCTACAGTTCTCTTCAGGTATCCCTATCGAATTTCTTGCTCACAAATCTCCAAGGAATAGTCTCATCAACAGTGAGAGAATAATGTGGATGTGATTATCATAGAACACAGCATGGTTTTGGATATTGAAAAGAGCCAACCAACTCTTAGTTTAATATATGTTTCTGACACGAAAGAAAAGAAGGAGTCAACGCAAATGAGAAATCTCTCCCAATCTCCTAACACAATTTCTGGGATTAAAATACCCTCAATGAAATATCTGTTCTGAAGACACACTGGAAGCTACATAACCTTACTTTAATATTTTAATCTGCTAAATGGAATAGATATACAAAATATAAAATGAGATAATTTGGCAATTGCAAAAAGTAGAAATAATATTTTTATTACCTCTATGGCTGGGTAAACTGGTTATTCAGTAATCTGATAAACTGTTATCTTCCTTGCATATATCAGATTTCAAATAAATTCTGGACTATAGGAAAGAAATGGGAATCCTTCAAAATTGTTTGAATTTCACTGTAATCTTCATTATAGTTACACAACGTATTAAAATTAGGTAGTCTGGAGAATTTGCACATACTTTATTGATAGTGATAATCTAATCATTCATGTTGGATTTCTAGTTTCTATCAGGGAAAACAAACAAAAATAAAACTATTCCTACTCTTCTCTGAGTAATTTAAAATCTGCCACTGACTTACCTATGCCCTGGCCATGGGCAACAAGGTAGAGTCTACAGAAAACAATGAACAAAAATGCTCTACCCCTTATAGTCCCTCTACTAGGAGCAAAGGAATATAAAAACATTTTTTCCTAAGCTAAATTAATTTGTGGCTTTCTAATATATGGAGTATGATGTGACTAATGGGTAACAAATTTTTTAGTACACCAGTATTTAACTATTAAAAATAAAAAGAATGAAGAATTTTAAAACTTTTAAGTAAATATATTTAATGTTTTTTGTTGTTGTTTTTTCAGAGATACCTACAGCTCTTTAAGTATTTCTATTAATATAAACACAGGAAAATCAGATCAATATAAAGAATAAAATGCAACTACCCATTTTATATAGAGTAAGTTTGTAGAGTTCACTTAAGAAATATATGATTTTTCTTTCCATGTATGCCCTTTGAAATAGGCAATTGGTTCATTCTCATTTGAAAAATTTCCCAGGAACCATTAATGGAATGACCTAAAACTAGCATTGTAAGGTTAATCTCTAAACAATCCACTAACGCATGTTTCCCAAAATTTTGTTGAATTAACTGACAACTTTTCATAGTCACTTAATTACTATACTTCATTTTATATCATGGAACAGGAAAGATCGTCAAACCACTTGTCTCAGATCTTAGCCTTCACACAGGTTAGATATAACTATGCTCATTTTCTTGCACACTTAGGCCAGTGAGGCAGAATCTCAAAAGAATGTAAGACAGCACTTTTTCTATAAGGGCTGTAATCATTACAAACCCAGCATCAGCTCCCCTAAAGCAGAGCAGTGATAAGACAACACCCCAAAACAGGCTGTGATCAGTGATAATCACATGGAGATAATTCTCTCACTGTTGATGAGACTATTCCTTGGAGATTTGTGAGCAAGAAATTCGACAGGGATACCTGAAGAGAACTGTAGAAATTCCCCAAAGAATTTACTCTGTAGAGAAAGGAAAATTTTTCTTACTCGAGGTTACTTAAAATGTTCAAGAAGGAACTGTAACTTTGGTTATAAAAATTGGTAGAGAGATGAGTTTCTCTGAAGAATATTTCTGAAACGCTCAGACAACGAAAGATTCAGAAATGTAGTATTTCTCTTCAAACCCTTGTTAGACTCCCATAAATAAAAAACATACATATGGGAGTTACAAAAACAAGTGTGACTTATTTTTTATGTATGATCAAAGTTATCACTGAATTTTATTCAAATCAATTACTTTTAATTAGTATAATAAAAAAGTCAGATCAAATTTTTGCCCCTTTTAATAATTGCATGCAAAAAAAGTCTTTTTTGGGGGTGGGGGAAAGGAAAAGCCTATATTTTTTTATGACTTACTTAACATACACTATGTCTCTCGCATTCAATACCGTCTGTTTTCTGAAATGTCTCCTTTTTAATCACAGCTTTCTTGGTACAACCTGAATATTAAGACCATCTTCAAAGGGATGATAGATAGATAATCAATACAGAAGGGCCTGGCGGGCACAATAATAAGAATCACAATCTAGACTCCAGACAAACATATACTTAACCTTAAAAAATAAAAACAAACCAATGTTTCTCGTAATGGTCACAGTTTACACTCCAGTGGTAGTTGAGATTTATAAATGTTGGCAGCTTGTTGCACAGCGTAATAACCAGGTGTGTGACTCTGAAACTCAGGGGAGTCACCCACGATGCATCATCGTGTGCAACGCCCTGGAGGACGCATGAAGCCACAGTCTGCGATCCTCGCAGGGCTGTCCACGGCCCGCTCGCACAATGTCACACCGCTTCAAAGATCAGTCTCCCCAGACCGCGTCTGCCCCGGCATGTCCCCCGCCGCCCGCCGGCTCCTTACCTGGAGGAGGCGAGTGCAGCGCCGGACAGCAGAAGGTGCTGAAGCCGGTGCGGCGGCGGCGCGAGCTCTGCAGACGCGCGGACACGCCCCGCCCCGCCCTACTCCCTGCGCGCCGCGGGCTCCCGGGCGGCGCTGCCCGGCCGCGGGTTCCGAGGGGCAGGGAGGCGGGCTCCACACGCCAACGGCGGCGCCCTGCTCTCCTGGTTCCGCTTTTACATCCTCGTGTCGCCCACCCTGCTCGCTGATTGGAGCGTCAGGGGGAGAAACGGAAGTAACTCGTTATCCAGGAGACCGAGAGCGCTAGAGGTGGTTACCTAGCAACGGGAGGTCTGCGCGAAATCCCTGGTTCCCAGGCTTTGGGCGAGGTTTCAACGGCTTACCAATGAAGCTGAAAGTGGAGGAAAACAGTGAGCCACCAACGTTCTCACTAACTAACTAACGCGTTCCACATACCGAGTCTGCCCTTTCGAGGTAAATGAGAGAGTCAAATATACAATAAGTAAATCACCCCGTCTTCTTGAGGGGCCTGGAGGAGGGAAGTGAGCCTCCTTAAGAAGCAACGCTGCACTAGTCCACCTGGAATGTGAGTGCAGAATGCTGCCTCCTGCACTTGTTTATGGTCTCATTGGGCTCAAGTAGCTCTGCGGGAGACCCCTTTAGACCCGACTATTTGCCTGTCGTAGTGGAGTTGTATGTAGTTCATATACGGGCCTTCAAAGTGTGCAAAACTGACATTTTCCTTGTAAAATCTGGTTGAATGAAAACGCTTGGTACTGTCATTTCTATTTTCTTCATATCCCTGAAATATCTTCACTACCTAAGACCTTTATCAAACACACGGGAGAATATAAGCCTTCATATACTTGGAATAAAGTATATTTAATAACATTTATTGAGCTTTAATTATATGTCAGACTCAGAATAGTTAATGAATGGTCTAATCCAAGGAGGAAAATTCCCTGGACATAATGCCTACCCTCCTGTGCCACAGACTCCAAAGTATTTCCTGCTGATTGTTTCCTACAATGGCGCTTATTGTATTTTGCAAATTAAAGTTTACTTAAATGTTACGTTTCCACCTAGGCAATAAACTTGTTAAAATCTAGAGTCAGTTCTTACAACTATTCCATACAACTAACAAAGTGCCAGATGAATAGCAGACCTTCAGTAAATGTTGGATAGATGGATGGATGGATAAAATAATAAATTAGCACATAATCTACCAAAGAAAGTATAGAGGGCAACAACTAAATATAATTCAATGTGCGAAGTTCCTCATAGGGTTATATAAAAGTTCTGTGAGATGATTCCACATGAAAGAGGGAGAAATTTTTCTTCCAGTATATACAGAGAAACTTTCAATGAGTGATATTTAAACAGGAACTTATTAAATAAATACATTTCACCTGATGGAAAGGGGGATAGGGACATCCTATGCAGCAGGAACAACATGACTAAAAGCACAAAGTGGAGGAAATGCATGATTGATACAATTGATTTTGACTTGTTTACTTTCTCTGGAGGACGTGAGGATGGGTACTTGAAGATATGATGGGAAATAGAAATTGGCTAAAGATTAAAATAGGAAAATAAGAAACCAGATTGAGAAGGATATTGGACTCCCTATTTATGCTGTACTTTAACCTCTAAAACTAGGGCTTTTTCTTGAAGAAAGATATCTTGGAAATGTTGGAGGTACATAAGGAAGTGAAAAACATGATCGAGTAGGAGAAAAATGCAGTAGTTCATGCTGATTGCCTGAATTGGGACAATGAAAATAAGAATGATGAAGAGAGAAGATCACAAGAAACATAGCAAGGAAAATAGACTATCGTTTCCTTTTATGATTGATATTGCTAAGTACAGTGCTAAATAGTCGATAATAGACTTGAAGAGAAAAAGTGGTCAAAGATAAAATACCTAGCTTGATCCATCGATTGGGTAGAAAGTCTTTTATGTCTAATTGGCTAATAATTGCTCCAACTCTCCAGTTAAGAATCATAAAACCAAATGAAATGTTAGAAATTATTTGTTTATGCATTCACAATTTAAAAATGAAGGTATTGACACTTAGAAAGTTATAACTCTGTCAAGTTCGTACAGCTGTTTTAGTAGCAGAATTGATATCATGGTCCCAGACTCTCAATTCAGTACTTTTTTCCCTTTATTAATATTATTGGGTTCATTCATTTTGAAAGGGAGATTTAAACAATCACAGATATAGTTAGATCTAGAACCCAGAGGAATAATATAACCTAATTTCTGAGGATAAGATCTCTAATTTTCATTCTTGTATACAACAAATATTTAATGTGCTCTCATCTCACAATAAAAAAAATTGTCAGTCACTCAGGCTGAAAGTTTCAGGGTAATCACTAGTTCTTAACACTTAGAATACATAGAGTTCTTCCCGATTAAATTTAAAAACAGAGTGATTAGGTGAATCAAATGACTCTTGTCAATTCATCTGTGTGAGAGCAGTGGCTTTGAAAAAGTGTTCAATGCTGCTTAATGTGGCAAATGCCTTTCCAGTGGATGTTCTAAATAAATAAATAAATAAAAAACAACCAGGAAGAACTTCTTAAACTTAAATTTTAGAAAAATTTAACCAAAATGGCTCTAGCTTCACCTAAATGAAAAGTCCTCTCACAATAGTTTTAATGTAAAAATGGTAAGAGAACAGCAACAAGCATGCCAGAAACAAAAACAAAAACAAAAAACTGATCAACCTGATGTGCAGTAAATACACAGAGAACTAAATATTTAAAAACTTACTGTACATAAAAATACTTTTAAAACTCGAAATTTTTTTTAATGTAATCTGTTTCCACAATATTGGCTATTAAGGTGATATATATATATTAAGGTGATATATATATATATATATATATAACATATTGAAAAATTAACATTTCAGTTATTATGAAATATATTACTTATTTAATATTACTCTTTGGACCTCATGAGGTACCTAAGGGGCTTAAAATTAATAAACCAATAATTGCATAAAATTTGAGATTTTATGGTTAGAATGTTGATTGAATTCTTTAAAACATTTTAAATTATAAAGTATTTAAACAAAAATACAGAGAACACTACAATAACCATTTAAACTTAATAAATTTTAAGCTTCTGCCATATTTGTGTCATCTTTTTTTTAAAAAATAACACTTTGTAATAAAATGAAATAGTCCTTTTTTTCTCTTGTCATACCCTCTCATTTCACTCAGATGTAACTAATCTAACCGATAAAACTATATTCTAAATTTGCTTTATTTATGTATAGTTTATTCGTTTTGTTTGATATAGATCTCACTGTACAGATATATCACCACACTTTATCTGTCTACTGATGAGCGTTTAGTTGTGTGAACTTTTCCCTGTAGCAAAATGCAGTGAATCTCCTTGCATGTGCACTTGTCTATGAGTTTCTCAGACCAAAAGTGGGATACATGTACCTCCTTAAATATAATAGGTATTACCAAATTCCTCTCCATTTATACTCTAGCTAACAATACATAAGTGTTTTTCCTGCTCTACATCCTCACCAACACAATATTTTCATAGTTTTTTCAATCTAGTGAGTAAAATTGCATCTTCTTTTGATTTAAATATGTATTTCCTGAATTTGTTGAAATGGAACTATTTTTGTATAAATTGTTTATTTCCTTTGAATATTTTTCTTTATTTGTTTCACTTTGCCTTACTGATTTATAGTTCTTTAAATACTCAGAGTGTTAATCTTTTGTTAGATATACCCACTGTAAATATCTCTCCAAATTTTCAGTTGTGAAAAATTCTGTCATTATTCATTTGAATATTTATCCTATTTTCCTCTTCCAAAATTTCAACTAGACCTATATTAGAGTTGTTAAAGCCACCTCTTACGTCTTTATCACTTTTCATTTTTTTAACTCTCTTTGTCCCTCTGTACTGAATTCTATATGAATCACTCAGTACTATATTTCAATTTATTAATTCTTTGCTTCAAGTACTTTCAAGGTAGTAAGTTTAGCTCCTGCCCAGACTCATATGGCACACTGAGGGTCCATTTTTTTGCTGGTAGAACCAAATCTCATCTGTTTTTACCTGCTTCACACTCAAAATCCTGCAGACTATGGTTTCAGTCCCAATTAAATACTCGCTGTATTTAATCCTCATATGTGCTTATCAAATTTTTGAATGAGGCTAACCACTTTAGTATTCAAATTCCCAAAATCATGGTTCCCCAAACCCCCTGAAATTTTGACTTATTTTTCAGAAAATGTTTTTTGTATGTTTGCATAGAATTTGCATATGAATTCAGAGGGTTCACCTTCTGAAATTGCATCAAGGATCAACTGACCCTAGGTTACAAATCCCTGTCTATTGTTTCCATGCTTCTGTAACACATTTCTCTTTGCACAATGCCTTAGGAATGCCTTGCCTTTGACAGTATATTCACTTTCACAAATTGAGTTTCAGACTAATGCACCCTTTTTATGTTCTCTTTTACTCTCCTTCGGTCCTTAATATCTCTTTTCAGTTCAATTTATTTTACATAGAGTAATAAAAACATGGTGTGATCACTCAGTAGGCTGCTGAAGCCAGATTGTACTTACTGATCTGAAAGAGACGACTGATAGCAGTTCAGTTTCATTCTTTTGCATGTGGCTTTCCAATTCTGCCACAACCATTTATTGAAGAGGCTGTCTTTTATCCATTGTATGTTTTTTGCTTCTGTGTCAAAAATTATCTGTCCATATTTATGTGGCTTTATTTCTGTGTTCTCAGTTCTATTCTATCAGTCTATGTGTCTGTTTTTCTGCCAATACCATGATGTTTTGATTATTGTTGCCCTGTAGTACAAGCTAACGTCAGGGAGTGTGATACCTCCATTATTGTTCTTTTTTCTTAATATTGCTTTGGCTATTCGGGGTCTTTTGTGGTTCCAAACAAATCTGATGATTTTTTGTTCTAATTCTTGAAAAAAAGCCGTTGGGATTTTGATGGATATTGTATTAAATCTGTATATTGCTTTGGGTAATATGGCCATTTTAACTCTGTTGATTCTTCTAATCCATGAGCACGGAATGTCTTTCCATTTCTTTGTGTCTTCTTCAATTTCTTTTAAAAATGTCTTATAGTTTTCAGCATATAGGTCTTTCACATCCTTGGTTAAGTTTATTCCTAAGTATTTTATTCTTTTTGCTGCAATTGCAAAAGTAATTGTTTTTGTGTTTTTTTTAAAATTTCTTTTTCTGAGATTTCATTGTTAGTATATAGGAATGAAGTGGACTTTTGTACATTGATTTTCTAGCCGGCAACTTTACTGTATTCGTTGATTGTTTCTAATAGCTTTTTAGTGGAGTATTTAGGGTTTAGCATAAGACCTGAAACAATAAACTGCATAGAAGAAAACATAGGTACTAAACTTATGGACCTTGGGTTCAAAGATCATTTTATGAATTTGACTCCAAAAGCAAGAGAAGAAAAAGCTAAAATAAATGAATGGGACTTAAATAATGGGACTTATCAAACTTAAAAGCTTCTGCACAGCAAAAGAAACCATAGATAAAATAAAGAGGCAACCAACTGAATGGGAGAAGATTTTTGCAAACATTGTCTCCAATAAGGGGCTAATATCCAAAATATACAAGGAACTCATGCAACTCAACAACAAAAAAACAAACAACCCAATTGATAAATGAGCAGAGAACCTGAAGAGATATTTCTCCAAAGAGGACATACAAATGACAAATAGACATATGAAAAAATGCTCAACATCACTAATCGTCAGAGAAATGCAAATAAAAACCACAATGAGATATCACCTCACCCCAGTTAGAATGGCTATCATCAACAAGACAAATAGTAACAAGTGTTGGAGAGAATACACTGTTGGTGGGAATGCAGACTGGTGCAGCCGTTATGGAAGGCAGTGTGGAGGTTCCTCAAAAAATTACGAATAGAATTACCATATGACCCAGCAATCCCTCTCCTGGGTGTCTACCCAAAAAATCTGAAAACATTTATACATAAAGACAAGTGTGTTCCAATGTTCATTGCAGCTTTATTTACAGAGGCCAAGACATGGAAACAACCAAAATGTCCTTTGATAGATGAATGGATAAAGAAGTTGTGGTATATATACACAATGGAATACTATTCAGTGGTAAGAAAAGATGAAATAGGACCATTTGTGACAACATGGATGGATCTTGAGATTATAATGCTAAGCGAAATAAGTCAGACAGAAAAAAGCAGAGAACCATATGATTTCACTGATATGTGGTATATAAACCAAAAACAATGAAAGAACAAGACAAACAAATGAGAAACAAAAACTCATAGACAGAGACAATAGTTTAGTGGTTACCAGAGGGTAAGGGCAGAGGGGGGTGGTAGATGAGAGTAAAGGGGATCAAATATATGGTGATGGAAGGAGAACTGAGTGGGTGGTGAACACAGAATGGGATTTATAGATGATATAATACAGAATTATACACCTGAAATCTATGTAACTTTACTAACAATTGTCACCCCAATAAACTCTAATTAAAAATAAAATAAAATAAAAATAAATTTGAAAAAGAGATGACTGTTATATTTTGGGGGATTTCTGCAACCCGTTGTTAAACACAACTATTATGAAATGATATAAGCTTATAATTAAATAAATTTAATCAAAAACAAAGTAATAAATTCTCAAAACTTATCACTTCCTAATTATTTCTTAATATTTTACTTTTATCTATGCTCTTAAAGTTATTTGTCTATTATGTCTATGTCTATATGGTGGAAATATTATACAATGTTGTATATTTCTTCCGAACTTGTCATTTAATGATGTCACATTGGTAGCTTGAAATTGGCCACAGTGGGGGGTGTATTTGCACCCCAAAAATGCTACAAGTTGGGGCATGATTCATGGCTTAATTGGCTGTCTATATCTACATTGCCTAATAAAGTAGATACTAGCAAAATCTGGCTATTTAAAATCTAAATTAATTAAATTTAAATAGAATTAAGAGTTTAACTCCTCAGTCACAGTAGCCAAATTTCAAGAGCTCCATAGTCACATGTGGTTAGGTGGCTATCGTATTAAACAGTGCAGATGAACATTTGCATTATCATAGAAAGTTCTCTTGGAAGTGCTCGTTTATTTCAGGAGTCAGAAAACTGTTTCTGTAAAGAGTCAATAGATATTTTAGGTTTTGCAAGACACACAGTCTCCACCTCGCTACTCAATTCTGCTGTTGTAGCTCAAAGGCAGTTATATATGATACATAAATGAATGTGTATGGCTGTGTTCCAAAAAAAACTGTATTAACAAAAACAGGAGCCAGGCTAGCTTTGACCTACAGGCCAAAACTGTACTAATTAAATTTGTAAGCTGAAAATATGTTGTTATTTAAGAGGAACATGGTAAAATTAAGAGTATAAGCCATTCCCTGCTATAAACTTAAGAAAGTGATGGAGAAAACATTAATAATGCAATTCAACTGTAAATTGGGATTTATCTATAATTGTTACATTGTAAATAGCACACAAAAAAATTAAGGAACTGTGCCTCCAATATTCAAAAACTATTATTCAGTGCTATAAAGGAGTTGCTAAGGTTAATGATGAGCAAGCCTTCATTGTTTTGCTTTTGACTTACTCATTAACATAAATGAAAATATCAATCAACATTAAAGTTGGAACTATATTCATTTGTCAGTTGCAAATAACTTGGCTACAAATGCAAGAGTTTGGCAAAAATTAATGAAATAATTTTATGAAAATCAACTACATGGAATATAAAATAAAGAATAATGTATATTATATTATTATGTGTAAGTTGCATGCAACACACCCTTTATATCAGTAAAATGTGTAATAAACTTGTGTACATACAAATGCGTACACACATGTGTACACATTGTTTTGTTTTTTAGAGAGATGGTTGTTATGTATTTATTAGTACATCACTGGAAAGTACTTAAGTGTGTCTAAGTACTAAACATGACACAACAGTGCATTATTAATTTTGGTGTATATTCATCTATTTGTCTCTCTATTTATGTATTTGTCATGGCCCTGAAAATATGCCACTCATCCCCATCTGTGGGGAACACAAAGAATAGATAGCCCCAGCTGCTATGCTCTGTATCCACTACCACTGGGTCTTACCAAAACCACACTTCACTGTATGCAAATTTTATCTAAAAAATCATTGTTTGACCTAGGCAAATAACTAATTGTCCCTAGTGAATATTAAAATGTCCAAACAGTAAACAATTGGCCCACCAGATTGAAGAAAATTTATGTGAATACATTTCTTTAAAAAAAGGAAGATGCTATTTGAACTATAATTGCATTTGAATATTGGGAGTTAATAGAAACATAGGAAAAATTATTCTTGTTCACTTGGACAGATCCTGAGCTTATACCCTTAATTTTACCGTGTTCTTCTTAAATAATATATTTTCAGCTTATTATGTCCTAAATGTTTTTTATTATAAGTTACAGGCAACTTTTATCTGAGCTAGATATTACAACTCCCTAAATTTAAAATTCCCCAATACAGATATTCAATTCATGTGTGTGTAATATGTATTTTACTGTCTATGTATTTAAATAAAATTTGTCAAAGTCTTATAAATAACATTGAAGAAGTATATACAATAGACTGACCCAATGCAACAGACTAAGCCCAGGCAAACAAAAGCCAAGTTCAGACCTCTCGTTCTGGGAAATATACCTTAGATCGTTTTGCTATGAAAATAACACAAGATGTTGTTGCTATGAATGGGAGTCCCACATGAAGCAATTTGCTGAAAATATCTCAGAAGACTTTGGGCCCCTAAGACAAAACTTTTTGGTTCTAGGGATGATTGCCAACATTTATTTTTAATCCACAGTTTTAATATTTTAGTGACACCAGGTTGAAGGACACTTGATAATTTTTGACTTGTTTTTAAAATACTTAAGGTAATAAACAATAGTAAGGACTGTGTTTCCGTGAAAACAAGACCAGTTCTTATACCATATTTCCCTAAAATAAGACTGGATCTTATATTAATTTTTGCTCCAAAAGATGCATTAGGGCATATTTTCAGGAGACGTCTTATTTTTTCATGTACAGCAATCTACATTTATTCAAATACAGTCATGTCATCTTTTTCTGGAACATCGTCATAACGTACTAAATGCGCCCATCTGCATGCCTATCTTAACTGAGGCTTATTTTCGGGGTAGGTCTTATTTTCGGGAAAACATGGTAAAAACCTAGCTTTCCTAAAATCTTGTTCAGTGCATGGCCAAATTTCCTTTGGCTATGCTTTCTGAGAGCAGTTGTAAAATTAAACCTTGGAGGATTTCTGTGCTACTTGTATTTTCAAACATAACCATGGTCCAAAAAAACAACAACAACAAAAAAGAGAGATAAGGAAGAAAAGCTCTGAATATATATTTTATGAAATATGAAAACAATAAATGTTGCATTGTGTTTTTCTGGATGGCAAACTGATAAATTGGTTGATATTTTGGCCTGGAAATTTTTTCAAAGATCACAACAGGTTGAATTAATGAAAACTATCTCTTATTTTTGGCATGTTGTTTTTCTGCACTAACTTGTCCCTATGTCATCCTAAGGCCACCACTATGTTATGGTTTGTTTTTTTTAAGGAACGAAAGAGAACTAAGAAACCAACTGATCCAATATTTCTTCTGGGGAAGGTAATACTGATTTTTTTTTTTCCCAAAAGGAATGGGTAGCCAAAGTAAATAAGTAAATAAGCCAAGTCAATCAGTGAATGTGTAATACCACTTACGTAAGTTGCTTTGTTAAGTGAATATTAAAAATTTTAACTTTATATTTGGTAAATTAATACTTAAGATGATTGCATTTAGCTTTGCAGAACTTTGCACTGAATAATACCTATTTTAAAGTTGAAACTTAGAGAGTTATCATGAGGCAAGATCCTTAGGGATTAATTTGTAAGTATTCTCTAACACCTTAATTGCCAGAATATTTAGTATAGTTGCCCTTGGTGTGCAAAGGAACTTTTCCCTATAGCTCATGAAAACATGGTTAAATTTTGAGAAGTTTGTTGTTCAAACATATGCCATTTCCCCAGTTACAAGCATTTTACTCATAGAGGAGGTAACCAGACAGATGTTACAACTAGTTCAAAGGAAAATTCAAACCTCACAAACTTAGATAGGTGTGTAAAGGAATACTGAAATGAATTTCAAATGCAAGCAAAAACCATGTTTTTGGGAGAGAGGAGGAAGTCAATTAAGTCTTTGCCAGACAGACCAGAATTTACATATCTATCAGTTACCTATAATTTCAAAAGCAGAGCAAAATCCCTTAAAGACAATTAACTGAGCTAGAATTAGACAGCAGGAAAGATGGGTGATAGTCAATGCACAGATTTCCATTGTCTTTTCAACAGGTTGGGTTGGTGGTATTTGGGAAGCTAACTTTGGACACATAGTACACTCGCTGAGGTGACAAGTATGTAAATTTAACTGACTTGATTGATTCCTAACAAACATCACGTGTAGGTTCACTGGGGAAAAGAAAGATAATCTCAGGGTATAAGAGGACTGAGATAGTATTTAAGGCTTAGCTTAAAATAGCATATGGCATGATTGTAAGCTAGAATTGTCTAATAGCTATCAAGGCATTAAAAGGATTTTAGCTTATTTTCCCCCATGCTGTTTCAAAATCTCTATTGTCAAATTTACAGTGGTTGATAGGTGAGATTTTTTTGGTGGGGGAACAGGTGGATTATATTATAATTAAATATAATGGGAAAAGTATTAATCTCTTAATACTGAAAAATCCTGGTAATGCTTTGCTCGGTTAAGGTATGGACTTTAAAACTAAGGTTTCTGACATTTCTGAAAGAATGTATAGATTGTCTTAACAGGACAATCTTAATTTTTCTAGTGATTTTTAAGTGACACTTTTGAGTTGCCACTAGATGACACTGTTGCATTCTTAGTAAATGCAGCAGTTGATTTCTGTCGGTGGTTCTGAAGGGAACACAAGTTGTGTCAGGGCAGGGTTGATTCCTCATCCCCGCATTTGGTTCTGTCTGCTTGCTCATAAAGGTCCACTCAAACCAACAACCAGTTACAACTTGTTGCTTCTCCAACCCTGAAATGATATCCTGAATCTGAGAGCTATGATTCTACCTCGTCATTACTTGGAGTCAAATCAATGAAACGGAAGCATTGGTCCTCGTCTCTTCCAGGAGTCAACTTGCTTTCTTTGTGTATATTTTTAAAGCAGCAGGTCATACCTATGTCCCTGCTGAGTTGCCCAGCTCGCAGTTCCCTTTCCATCACTTGCTGCCACACTGTGGTCACTGCCTGGATGCACAGGCAGGGTTCCCCTGATGGGATGCTCGCCTCTGAAGGCAGCAGCAGGAGGCTGAATATGGAGCCCCCATAGTTCCTTTGACCTTCCCATCCTGTCATACTCCACAGCAGCGTCACCCAGTACTGAAGGGTGGACCAAACTTCCTGAAGGACTGGTGTGACAAAGGAGCTATAATGTAAGAAGGAGCACCCTCAGACTGCATGCTAAAAATGCCTTTTCTTACCATACAGAGGAAAACCCGGGAGCTAAAGTTACAATTTTTACACGGTTAGAGTTTTGCTTGGTGGTTACACCAAAGTTCTTACCCTTGATACTCTTTCCTTATTACCAGCTACCTGGTGAAACTACCTCCTCCTTCTAAATTCTGCCATCAGGCTCTCCACTCACAATTCAGGGAATTCACTACTTACCCACAGAGGTCATTTTCACCCCAGGATCCATCCTCCTACTGCTGGCAGAGCATTTCCCTAAGTTAGACATAGCCATTCTAGGTGGGTGGAATGTAAGAGCAGAGGGGAAAAGAGAGGGTGGAGGGGTGCTGTTGTGCTAGTGTCGATCACCCGGTGTAGACCTCCCGCATTGCCAGTCTGTCGTGATGGTATCAGCAGAAGCAAGCACTGTCTTCCCTTCAAGGTCTTCCAGTATTATAGTTTTCGGGCATGCTGCTTTCTTCAGATTGTAAAATGGGCCCTTGAGAACTTAAACACAGACTTGCAGCATGCATACTTGTGGGGTGCATATACCCCTCGAGAGGCAAACAGTGAAAGGGGAAGTTTTATCTTGAGGCTATATAGCCATAGGTTTGTGCGATCTTGAATAATTAACCAACTTTTTAACGACCAGTCTTCTCATCTACAAAGTAATATATTACAGTTTTCCTTATCCTTGGACTCAGAAATAAGCTGGCTTTTAAAGAGTGGCCCATGACCTGAACGACATCGTAAGAAACATTCCAAGGAAGGTTCAAGCCCACAACCTTGGCCCAAGAGCAATGCCCCACGTCAGTGAGGAGGGAAAGCTGCACTTCTGGGATTTTCTGTATTTGAGTGTTGCACTCGTGGAAGGAGAGTTCAAAGAGAGAGATGCAAGTGAAACTGAAGATACGGATCACTAACTTTAGTTTCATCTCACATTTGGAAAAATAAAAAGGTTTATAAAATTGTTTCGGCCTCAAGAAATTTGGAGTGCACAGTAATAATCAAGTCTCATTGGGTTTTCGAAGGGATGGTATACGTCTTAGAATGTAGGAAGGAGGTTGTTCTGAAGAATGGGCAGCAGAAACTTCTCTTCTTAGTTCAACAGCAAAGGAGGGGCAAGATCAGGAGAATTTTGTGTAGGTGCTTTAAGAAGGGGCTAGTAGAAAATGTTCCAAGGTTCTGTGATGTGCTTTGAAAGGGTGAGTAAATGGATTGGCATTGTTGCCATTTAAATATTCCAGCTACTGTCAGGAGTGACCATCCCGTTAGTCGCCAGCTGTCTTTTTGCATTAAACTGAATGAATGAATGAATGAATGAATGAATGAATGAATGAATACATACATACATACTCATACATACATAAAACATACATAAATGGAATTTCTTGTGTTGATTTTTCCTAACACCATCCCAAAGAACTGGTATACAGATACATCCAGGTTCTCCCAGAAATAATTGGTAGAAATTTTAAAGTGAAATAACAGGGAAAACTGTCTTTGGAAATCAAATAATTATAATATAATGAGTAGTCGGAAACATACAGAGAAACCACTTGCTTATTTTGAAGATGTTAAGCAAAATGAGCTCTTTTTAACCCATACTGGCTTCAAACTGCCAGAAACCATATCCGTTCTTTATTTCATGACCTCTTTTGACTGCTAACTCTGTGTGATATGGGCCTGTGCTTGGTTCTGAAATAAGAAACTCAGAAAGACTGATTTTCTGATTCTCAGAGTGTCACAGTCTAATGGAAATATAAAAATAACTAATACAAAGTGATTCGTGTTAGAATAGAAACAGCTTGTGGAGTTTCAGAAATGCAAGGGGACTTGGGGAAATTACATCCTGCTTTTTCTCAGCTGTCCAACCAGAGGGGCTCTGACCTTCTCCTCCCACAGGCATGCCTTCGGTCCTCATAATGAAGACACTTCATTTCCTGCCCAGTGATTGGTGCAAGCAGAGTCAGAGGATCCAAATAAGACTTGAGATGGATATTTGGAGACTATGAGACAGAAGCTTTTAATCAGGTTGCTAAATTAGGAAGACATTAATCAGGGTTTGACATGGAGCCATCTTGACTCATGAAAGGAAAAAAAAAAAAATCCCCATATGAAGAATGGAAGGAAGATTGACACAGAGCCAAGAAACCCAGGACTTGGGGGCATTATTGGAGCTCCTGGATCAAGTCATTTCTAAAGCTAGACCCACTTATAGACTCTAAAGCTTGTAAGCCAATAAATTACCCTTTTGCTTAAGCTAGTAGAATTCACACAAAAAATCATACTTAATGTACTTAACAATGGAAGGATTCCTCAGACACATGCTGAATTTATTTTTCTTCAGTTTACTTTAAATGTTTACTTTACAGAAACAAAATTAAATATAGCCTCTTGAAGATTCATGTTTCTCTGTCACAGTACATCATTTGTCAGAGAATTAAGGTAGTTTCCCTCCAAGGGTATCAATGAAGGGGTAGGCGTAGAGGTAGTGGTAAGGGTAGAGGGTAGGAGACACGACAACTAACACTCAGCTGAGATTCGAGGTGGTGAGCAGTGTGCACTGTATGTCAGTGAGGACTTGGAAACCTCCAGTTCTGACTCAGTAGATGATTGGCATTGGGGGTGTCAAAGTAGCAGGTGTGACAACTGTGGGTGCAAAATGGTTACCAGGAAATGGAGCATGGAAGGTTTGCTTACAGGGAGCAGGGCCCTAGCTGATCGAGCGTAGTGCTATAGCCCCTGTGAATAGACTTAGTCCTCAGGGGAGACTGAGAGATCTCAACAGTCCACTGGAATAGAGTCTTAGAATGTGGACCAAACAGAAATCAGTCCTACAGCCTGGGACTGAGATCCTAAGGAACTGGGTTCAGAAACTGTTGGAAAAGCCCAAAGATCAGGAGAGAACAACTTTGGGGGAGGGCAGGTAGGAACATGAGACACTCTTTTCTTGAGGGCAATTGAATTTCTTTTATGGAAATTGAATGGGGAAAGCCCAAGGAAACGATGAGTGACCCAACTCTGAGATGCTGGAGAAAGCAAAGACCTAGAGCTGCAAAATATGTAGATGAAGTTAGTTTTAATTATAGCTGCCTAAACTTTAAGTTCCTAGAGAAATTTCATTTTCAAAATTTAATTCTCATTCTAGTGATTTTCCGAAAAATAACTTTTCTTCTACATGATAATTCCCATCCTGAAAATCCCCTCTATTTGGATTCAAGAACATGTACCTTTACTGGCAATTTACAATTCCACTTATAAATTCATTTTTATAAACTTGAGACTGCAACTCAAGCATTGGCCTACCTTCTATCCCTCTTCTCCTGCATTTTCTTTTATTTAAAAAAGAACAAACAAGAAAACAAAAAACTCAGTTCACAGAGCAGTGAAACATGAAATGAAATGAGCTCAATTACTGTTGCAAATAAGCACAGCAACATAAACAAGGTATTTCAAACATTTTCACTGTCAAATTTAAGTGCTACTCTTTGAAGTCAGGTTTTCACATGTGTAATACAACTGTCATGTTGTAAATGTTTTAATGACATGAAAGGACATCTAACAATAAAATGTGCTTATTCTATCTCCTTGGTTTTTAAACAAACAAAAATGCAGATCTAATTTATTTTATATCATTAAAAGAACTAAAAGATCTCCACAAACACATCTGTTCCCAGGTTCATACCAGCAGACACTTAACGTCCTGGCTCACTTCACCTCTGTGAAGACACCTCTGTCTTCCTTTTCTCTTGTCTTTCCCTCTCCCCATCCCATCCTGAGAATCTTAGTGTTGTGAAAACAAAGATGGACATATTGGTATTCCTGGCCTTCTGGAGTTTATATTCTCTCAGAGGAAAAAGTGATGTGAACAAAATGTCAGCTATTCTAAAACTTTTGCCCTCTCTTTAGATGGCGGTCTAGCTTGTCTATGTCAGTCTTCCTCAGTTCCCTAATGTAATGAAGATGTTAGCTCCCATTATCTTTAAGTCCCTAGAGGAAAACATCTTTCTGGATGACCCGTCTAGCAATCAAGCCTCTCAGGCCGTCACCTTCATCTCCGACCTTTCACTCTAGTACACTCGGCTTTGCATCACATGAATCTTGGAATCTCAGTGTTAAGACTAGAACTCTGAAGGGTCTAAGGTGTTACCCATCTGCAAGCTAACAGGCTCGCCTGCCACAATTTTATATACATATTTGTGCTGGTTTATTTTCCGTGTCAACTTGACTGGGCTAAGGGATGTCCATATAGCTGGCAAAACATTATTTCTGTGAGGGTGTTCCTGGAGGAGATTAGCATTTGGTTCAGTAGACTGCATAAACATCCTTCCTTGCCAATGTGGGTGGGCATCATAAAATCCATCAAGGACTCTAATACAACAAAAAGACAGAGAAAGGGCAACTCATTCGCTCTTCTTAGCTGGGACATTCACCTTTTCCTGCCCTCAGACATCAGAGCTCTGGGTTCTTGGGCCTTGAGACTCTGGAACATACACCCTTGGCTCCTTTGGTTCTCAGGCCTTCAGGTTTGAACTGAATTATATCACTGTCTTTCCTGGGCCTCCAGCCTGCAGATGGCAGGTCATACAACTGCTTCTCCTCCATAACTGTGTGAGCCTCATAATAAATCCCTCATAACAAATCTCTTTCTATGTACCTATATGAGTATATAGCCTACTGGCCTGTTTCTCTGGAGAAACCTAATGCTCTGTGTGTGTGTGTGTGTGTGTGTGTGTGTGTGTGTGTGTGTAAACATGAAAACTGTAGATCAGGGAACAGACCTTTTAGGAACTAACAGAACATCTGTCCCCCAAACCCCAATTCCCCATGGAGAGACGTACCAAGATGTATATGTATCAGAAGGCATTTGCATCACAAGAGAGAAACTCTGAAATAATGAAACCCAGAGGTGATATTTGAACTGCTGCCATATTGCCTTATCCTCCCATCTGGATAGATTGGCCCAGGTTACCCACTGCCTGTGACCAGCCAGTGACTACCTGGGAGGAGCTACAGAGTAATCTGCAGTTGTTCACTGCCTGTGCTAACCCTGGAGATGTGTGGGAGAGGCTACTCTGCGAATTGAGGACAGCTGCCACCAGTACCAAGCCTGGGTTAGCTCTGCAAAAAGCCAGGATACCCTGTGGCCTGCTGCCACCTGCTCGTCCTCTTAAGGTTCAGCCCCTGATAAAGCCTCATGGGGTACACTAGTTGAGTGAGGCAAGATATCAGGGAGTCAGTAGAGTGGGAAGACTTGTGGTCAACAGATTAATGTAGACTCTGGTTTGGTGCCAGTGCTAAGCCTGGAGATACTCAGCAAAAGTCTCAGAGCACACCGAGGTGAGCTGCTGCCCACCTGGGTCCTGCTGACTCCAACAGTTTTTCAAGAATGAGTGCGATGCAGTCAGGGCTAGCTACTCTCAGAGAAAGTGCCTCTGGTGTCGGGGCCGCAAGGTAAAGCGAATGGAGCTCACCAGACCAATCAGATTCAGATTTGGCCTGAGGGGGCGGGCTCAACATATTAAAGATGGCGCCTGCCTGTCAGCTGCACAGGAGAAGGATCCTTCACAGGGAAACTGGCGACTGTTCTCGAGTCCTCGCTTTGAAGCCACATACTTCAGTCTGCCTCGTGTATGCCTCCAACACCCCCACCCCCCGAGTTACTGTCTCTCGACCGGAGCCCAAGGTGAGTGCCTGTGAGTGAGAGAGTCTGTGTGCAGGCCTTTTAAGAGGACGTCTGGGTTTCCCACTGTCGTTGGTCTCACCCAGATGGTCAGAATACCCATTGTTTTTCAAAGCCAGATATTGTGGGGTCTCCCCTTCCTGGCACCAGTACTCTGGGCTTGGGAGGCTGGTGTGTGTCTGGGGTCTCTCGCTTCTCTAAGGGGAACCTCTATGGCTGAGATATCCCTCCCGGTACTCAACCTCCACAAGGAGGTTTGGGGCTAGCCCGTTTCACATCTCTGACCCTCCCACTAGTTTTGACATGGCTTCTTTATATCCTTAGTTATAAAACTTCTGTTCAGCTAGACTTCAGATGGTTCACCAGGTTGATTGTTCTATAATTTAGTTGTTATTTTAATGTGTTCATGGAAAGAAGCAGGCATAGTGTTTATCTACTCTGCCATCTTAGATCTTCAGAAACTTAGAGATTTGCTTTTTGAGTAGTAAATATGGCCTCTATAATTTCTCCACCACTACTTAGAGAAAGACACACTGAAAGTGTTAAAAGGTTAAAGTTTGGAGATGGCATGGTTGTTTTACAGAAAAAAAAATAAAATAAGTTAAAGGCCTATGCTTGGATTCCAGGTCACCACTTTCTAGTTGTTTGGTGCAAGGAACTTAATATCTTTAAGCTACAATACCCTAATCTGAAAAGTGTGAAAAATAGTATCCACATTACAGTTATTTTAAGGATTAAATAAGAAAAGAATGTAAATGTGGCTAGCATATAGTAAGCAATCAATAAATAATCACTATTATGATTTTAATTGAGGTAGCAATATAAGCTCCAAGTTACTGTTTTTTATTTCTAATGGGTACACAAAATACTTATCTTTATGTATAAATAAGTTTAATAGAGGATAAATTATTGTTTTCTTGCTAAGTAGAAGCAATTTTGGTGGGGAGGGAAGATAAAATGAAGTCATTGTAATACACTGTTCTGTTCAATCACTGTGTGTTTATATTCTTAAGCTCATGTCACTTACCTCCCTTTTCTGAAAATTTAAATTCAAAATCTTAAGATCAGGGTTTCTGAAAGCAAAGTCTACTTGTAGCCCAACTAACTACCAAGAAGCTTGTTCAAAATTCAGCTTTCTAGACCTTCTTAATCAGAACTCTGTTGCCCAGACTTCTAACAAAAAAATGGGGGGCGGGGGGAAGAAAAAGAAAGTCCTTCCTAAATACAAATGTTAGGAATCACTGCAGTAGAATGACTGCCTCCTCCCGGTTTGCTCAGGACTTCCCTTGTTCTAGCACTGAAAGTCCCACATCCAGTGTTCTGAGAATTCCCTCAGTCCCAAGCAAACCAGGATGGTTAGTCACCCTACAAGAGGAATAGAATTCATCACTAAGATCTAGCAATGATAACCAAAACAACAGTGTTTGCAAAGCCTTAGTATTTCAACTAAGCTTTTGAAAAACAAAGAAAGGAAGAGATTTAAATCACAATTTTGCTAAAATGATATTTTGTAAAGAATCAAGACCAATTTGCTTTAAAGATGGACACTCCATTCCTGTGGTTACACTGACCTCTGGTGGGTGTGCTTTCAACTACAATCATTTGAGAGTAGCTAGTTCAAGTGAATTGGATTTTTCTTTTAAGATTTTAAAAACTTCTTTTCTATGAGAAATGAACTATGCTTCACCTAAAGTTTCTCCTTTGACATTAAATATATGGAGGGAGCTCTATATAATTATGCTGTACATGCACTTTTTCATGCCGTGGGACCATGGTATGTAATCATCGAGTGGAAAAAATGGTGTTCACTGCTGCCATTGGTACTCAAGTTTTCTTAGTCATTAGTAGGGAGAATCTGCTTACTGTGAAATTTATGACAAGATGGCTAATTTACAGTTGAGTCTGTAAGTACTGGTCTTCACATATGGTGTGCCCTTGGCCTTAGCATACAATTCTCCCAGATGTCCATGTGTATTTCTCCTTTGCTTCCTTCAGATCTCTGATTAAATGTTACCAGAGAATGTGTCTGACTAGTCCTTCCTGACTTCCATTATTATATACATAGCAATTATTTTCCTGATACTTTCTATTATTCTTCGCCTGTTTTAGTCCTCTTTAGACCAGTCAACAACACCTGATATCTATTCATGTCTCTCTTTATCTCATCTCTTTCTTCTCTTAGTATCTATCTGTCTATCTATCTATCTATCTATCTATCTATCTATCTATCTATCTATCTATCTATCATCTATTCACCACTATTTCCACTATAAAAAGGCAGAGACTGTGCCTTTATTGTTTACTGTTATAGCTAGAGCATGTAGGATATGATGCCTATTGGATACCTGTAGGCACACAATATGTAGTTATAGAATGAATGAATGGATGAATCAATGATTCAATCCATCAATCAATGGTCAATTTTTAAGTAGCATAATACCAACTCTCTGAAAGGCAACTAAGAGCCAAGCACAAGGCACAAGTCTTTGCAAAGAAAGGTTTTAGTTCAAAGAAACCACACTATCTATTGTCTTTTCACAAGTAAACGACCCAGTTAGCTAATTTCACAAAGTAGAAATAGAGTGGTAATGACAGTGTGTGCCACTCACAGACTCAGACAAGCCAGGTACAAAGCTGGTGTGAAGATGGTAGAGGGCGCAGCCTCAGGCTGCGTGTAAGTTAGGTTGGGGCAAGGAACCAGGAGATCAGGGCTAGAAAAGCTACATTAAGCTTCTGTGACTGGATGAATCAAAAAAATAAGCAGACAAAAAGGATGGCAGGTGAATGACTGGAAGATTAGAAAGTGCTCAGTTAGGAGGCCAAGTGCCATGTTGGCGTGCACAGATGCCAGAAGCATTTCTGCGTGGTGGCAGCTGCTTAGGGACCTACTAGTTATGTAAATGAGGGCAAGTTAAGTCATGCTTCATTTTTCTCATCTTGAAATCTAGATAAGTAAATGAGATAATCCGTATAAGTCACATGATAAGTACATGGTAAGTGTTAGCTGTATTGGTCGTGCTTACAAACATACGTATCAAGCACTATGGGGATAAATCATGACATTGAACTTTAAATATTAACCAGTCCTGTGTGTACCTCACTGCACCTTATATATGAAATTTCCATTCCAGATGTTTACCTGGTCATTCTCATTCTTCTCTGATGTCTGTATATCCCACTAACACTTGTTCAATAGCTTACAATTGGTCAGACAATCAGACTAGCATAGTAAAGAACAGTCACTCCACAGCTTTGGAGGAATATAATCACTGCAGGATTCTTATATTCTTGTATTTATTGATTATAGTAGCAGATATGCTTTCAGATATAGGGACTTTGTAATTTTACTATGTCTTACTGAACTTCTTTAGAGGTAGTAGGAAATCCAAGTGTATTTTCTCTCTTTACTCTTATTCTCTATATTAAAAATCAAAACAGCATATTAAAACTAAGTAAATGTTTTTTCCTACCTCATTATTCCTAGGAATCTTTATTGCCATTTGGATGAAACTTCCCTGCATAGAAATATCTTGTATAGTCCTCATCACCAATTATGTTGTTAATTAGCACCATACTCACAAAGAAAACTGCTTTTCATTCCACCAATATTTTATCGTTTCTTTCTGCTGTGCTAATCACAGTAACATAAAATGTATCTATAGTTAAGACTTTAGCCGAGAATCAGAAAATAACATTAGAAATGTTTCTGTGTTATCTAAAATGATAAGCACTAAAACTAGCAGCATTTTATTTTGAATCAGAAGAGTATAGACCAACATTCAGAATTACTGATTCTATATTACCAGCAATTCTAACAATCATTTGAATGATCAAACTCTGGGTCATTTGAAGCACTCAGAAATGGGGAAGGGTGGAAGAATCAGTAAATTGGACATGGTAAGAAAAATCCCAGAAACAAAGACTCACATTAGTACAGAGAACAGGAAATAATAATCATGGTTGGCTCTAAATCTATTATTTAATCAAACAATGTCTTTTGGAGATGTTTTAAGCAAAAATTGTTAAAACTTATTTTGATGAGCCAAGTGTTAATTACCTGGAATATTAGGTTAAATAGAAAGTCTCCATTTCTATAAAAGATGTGTAAATGGGGCAATAAGTTATTTTTCGTACATTTCTGTAATTATTTGTCTACAGATTTGTGTTTGTTACTATGTTTCATGCATACATTTTACCTCAAATCAATTGGAAAGTTCATTAAGAGCACTGATGAAGACCTTTCCTTTGTTGTACTATTACCAGGTCTCTGAATGAAACTTTACTCATAAAACAGAGATTTTGTTGTTGTTGCTGTTGTTTTTCTTTTATATCAAATTGCACCATAATTTAAGGGCAGTTAGATTCTTCTCTCACTTCTCCAATGACATTAAATCAGTATTAGAACTTTTTAATAGCCTAAAATATCATTAGGCATATGTATTTTGCCCTTTAAAATATGTTTATCTCACTTGGATTATCAATGTTTTCCTTTTATACTCTAGCTAAATTGTCACTGTACACATGAAAAACTACCTGGTGCTTATACACAGGGACATGCAAACAGAACTTAGAGCAAACCCACCTTCAGTATTGGATGGAAAATAAGAACTGTTTTTTTTTGTTAATATTCTTTGATTAAACAAGACTTAGCTATAAAATTTTAGACTTTTGACTGAAAAATACAACCACAAAGATCATAACAACTGGTAGTACTTGAGAAAAATGATCAAAAGTAGTTCTTTAAAATATTTTTTAAAACTTTTTGTTTGACATAACTTCAGACCAGTAGGAAAGTTGCAAGAATATTTAAAAAAAATTTTTTCCACATACCTTCTGTCCAGATTCCCCAAATATTAATGTTTACTGCCTTTGTTTTGCTTTGTTGCTCTTTCTTTTTCATATCACATATACACAAATATCATTTTTTCTCTGTATATATTTTTCTTCATTTTGTCAAAGTAAGTGGCCGATATGATGCCCTGTACTCTTAAATATTTCAGTGCATACTTCCAGAAAAAGACATTTCTTAGTAACCAAAGCACAAATATCAAACTCAAAAAATTGACAGTGATATTATGAAATAATCTATAGACATTATTCAAATTTTGCCAATTGTCCCAATAATGTCCTTTATAGCAAAAGAAAATCCTGGATCACACATTGCTCTTAGTTGTTATGTCTTTTTGGTGTGCTTTAGTCTAGAACACACCTCAGTGTTTTTGTTGTTGTTGTTATTTTGTTTTCATAACCTTGATGATTTTGAAGAATAGAGGACAGGCATTTTGTAAGATGTCCTTAAACTTGCTTTTATGGGACACTGCCACATGATTAGATTCAGTTTATGCATTTTTGGAAGGAATATCACTGATGTATGTTGTATGCCCTGTGAATCATATTAGGAGCACATGTATCAGTTTGTCCTATTCCTAGTGATATTTTGATCACTTTATTAAGGTGGTATCTGCCCATTTCCCACGTAAAGTTATATTTTTCCATTGCAATGAATAAGCACTTTATGGGAGATAATTTGAGAGGCAGGAATATAAATTTCCTCTTACTCATCAGACTTACTTTTATCCACTAGTTTTTGCATCTGCTGATGATTCTTTTGGAATTAATTATTACTACGATGATTGACAAATGGTGATAATCTAATTGCATAATAGTGCTGCTTTAATCAGAAATAAAATATATTCTGTAATTGTTTTTATCTTTTCATAGTTTAATTATCTTCTTAATGGATTTTTATGTTCTCATTTTGTTCCACTGCTAGATTTATCAAAGAAATCTACAAAAATTGCCTAGGTCATTTAGTAAAAAGCTACTGATTTTATAGTTCATTTCCTTCTTATAATAAGTAATTGTTTGCATTAGCCACATTATTTCAATACTTTTTAAAGTAACAATACTGAGTATTTTAAGAGTGCAACTTTTTAATATATATATTTAAAGGGATATCCTTAAGACAGATGTTTTTCATTTACTGACTTCAGGTTAGATTTCTTCACTAAAGCTTAAATTTACCAGGTATAGGTCAATTTTTGGACAATACTCTGATATTAGCAGCAGAGAGCAGGAGCTGTGAAAAGATTTTAATCACAAATGACATTCATTTTAATGTTTTCAGGTGGAGGATTTTAAGCCTGGAAATTATATAACCAGATTTTCATTTTTAGGGTGATAAATTTGGCAGCACAATGGAGGATAAAATGGGGGGTGGGGTGGCAAGGACAACATTAAGAAATTGTTATTATATTTTGTATATTGGATGGTTTCCGACAACCGACTCCTGCTCTGAAATAATGTTGTCACTCCAGGCTGTCACTTCCTACTCTGGTCCAAATAACCCTTTTCTAGTCCACAGAGTCAAAAACTGCTGGAACTCTTTGGTGATCTAGGAGCAACTAATTTCTTTCGCTATTTAGTGTTCACCACTGTATTTGGCTTGTGTCCTTAGAGCTCTGCTAGGAAGATCACTAATTGTTCTCACACAGATCTGTGAGTCACTTCAGGGTCTGAGCCTCCCTCTGCTCTTTGATAATTCCTCTGAATTTGCCTGCACATATAGAAATTAACAGTATAATTATGAATTGAGAGTAATAAAATACTGAATTCAGCGTTGTTGGGAGGACTGCATGTGTTATGTTTGTGCAAAGGACCTGCACAGTCCGCATTATAATCAAACACCTGATTATTGTTTATAGTTCATCTTCCTCATAAGACTTGAGTGTTCTCATGTAAATGTAACTCCTTCCCCCCATTGCCAAAAGTAAGTATATAAAATGGAATCAGCATGACTTGAAACTATATTTACGCGTAGGTCTAGCAGCACAAAAGGCAGTATCATAACTCAAACGTTGCAGTAAAAACATTATACCAGGCATATCCAAAGAAGCAAATGAATAAAGAAACTCGAAAGTGCTTATCTTCATTAAAGAAATATATGAGGTGTGACTGAAGTGATGTGACTTAAATGGGGCTTTGAAAGCGGGCTCCACAGCCACACACACAATGAATCCCCTTATTGTATAGTTCACAGTAGGGATATTAGAGTCAGAGTAGATAAGGAATGTCTGATTCTTCTACATTAAATGAAGAGCTCATTTGAATTGCATTTTAACAATTGTTTCTGATGTTCTGAAATAATTTATTATACTGCAAATAGGTTCTGAATTCATGAAAGTCTTCATACATTTTTTCCCGCCTGGGATTATCAAATCTTCTTTATCCTTACAATATCCAAAGTGAAGTGGACAGCAATTAAAACTGATTTACTGGTGGAAAAAAATTACATCTCATTTGCTTCTGGTAATTGGACCACATTTCACAATAGATTGAAAGTGAAGTTTCTTAACTTTTTCCCATATCCGTTGGGGCACACAGAATGGCATATTGTTAAATGAGCTTATTTTACATGCAGAATCTCTAGTTCTTCTCTCACAAATCATTCTAACATCTGCCTTTCACATTTTTACTTTTATGATTTAAAGGGTCTCTGTGATCTCTTAAACATTTTTATGTGACTTTGAAAAATACTGTTGGTATTGCTTATTTATATTAGGCATATACATGATAATTTATTATTGGATGAAATTACAGATCATAGTCATATTTCCCAATTTTACTTTTAGGTCAAACACTCTTAAAATAGATATTTTTTTTTAAAAAAATTAAATTTAAAAAAGTTTTTCTTTTTCGTCAAACATTCTTAAAATAGATTCTTTTAAAAAAAATTTTCCCACAAGTCTGGGAAGAAAGACACTGAACTTGAAAAAAATATATATATATATTTTACTTTGAGGACAATTAAAATGTACTAATTTACCCATAAACAATCATTAGCCTTTGGCAACTTTTTCTAAATAATTATCAATAAGCCACAGTGAACATCTTCCCAACATTGCAATTTTTTTTTTAGGGGATTGTCTCTCTTATTCCACTTTGTCCTGATAGGGCTATCAAGTCTAAAACTTTATGTGCTACCGTTTCCATGCAAATCAATGGTAAGTAAAGTGTTGTGCTCCTGCAGAAAGCAAACAGCCCGCAGGCGGTTATGATGTCAGGCAGGGCCAGTCAGATTCTTCTATAAACTGGAATGCACATATCTGGAGTGAGAAGCTCCTTTGCTGCAGTGTTGCTATGCTGGGAAAGGTAATTATGGAATGTTAGTGCCATCTCCCTATCACATGGAGAAAACAGACTCTATACAGCATACAAGGGAAAACAAAGGAAGAGATGGAGAAGGAGTCTGGAAGCTGGTGACAAGAGTTTAGCCTCTAGAAATATTCTTACCCAAAACTGGCTTCACCTTTATAGTTCCAAGTCACAATTTTTAGTTCAGCTGAACTGTGTTTTGGTTGGGTATGCATTATATATACCAGGGACGCCAAAAAAGATGTATACACATGCCTTGTATTCATCTTTTGTTATCGGTGTATAGGTATTGAGTGTTATAATTTTAATACAGTTTTTCCCTTAAAATATGTATACATTATTTTGGCTCTCTCTCTCTCTCTCTCTCTCTCTCTCTCTCTCTCTCTCTCATATATATGTGAAAATAGCTTCTAGTTTGTTACCATTTGGCTTGTCTAAATATTCAAATTCTTTACCTTTTCAGGAAAACGTTCTTAGTAACGTGAAAACATGTGTGTACATATTTTGATATGTAGAATTGGCCAGGCTGAATTCCAAACCCACTTATTCAAACACTAACCTAGGTACTTCTGTGAAGGGATTTTGCAGATATGACTAGTGTTTAATCAGTTGACTTTTAAGTGATTCAAATATGAGATTATCCTGGGTGAGTCTGACTTCATTTGATGAGCCCAATAAAAGGGGCTTAGGCTTTCTCTGGGTGCAGGGACCAATAAACAGTTCATGTCCATGTAGTTACAGCCTGCTCTTTATCTCCCCCTCTCGATGATCTGCCCATGGACTTGCTTAACCAGCACAGTCATGTAATAAATCTTAATATCATGTTGGTGCAAAAGTAATTGCGATTAAAAGGTTAAAAATAATTGCAAAAACCTCAATTACTTCTGCACCAACCTAATATTTCCTACTGGTTCTGCTTCTCTGGTTGAACACTGGCTGATACAACGTGTGAGAAGATCATTGTATGTGCTGACAACATTTCATAATAGAATTTGCAAACTAACCTTTACACATGTTTTTTTATGTCCTTTAGGCTTTATATTAGAGTTATACCAGAGAAGAATAGAGTATTTGCAGTATCACTGAGGGTAGTTAGAAATCCTACTATCAAATCTGCTTTTTAATTGCATCTTCCTATGAAAATAAACTTTATTAAAATAACAATTTTGATTAAACTCAAACTTTCTATGTTTATGATTAGAAAACAGTGCTTTGGGAAGCAAGTTAAAATGTCCAAGTTAAAGACGTATGGATGGTGAGAAACTCACCATGGTAATGGTAAGGCACCCACTGTATGAAACTGACTTACATGGATTTCCCTCTCTCAAAGTTGTGCACCTTTTCCTGTAGTGAGGAAGCTGCTGAAAAGTCATTCCAGGAAAGAACATGCAACACAGGTTCATAAAAGAAAATTGGGTACCTATTTTAGATGGAAGGGAGATCCATGGACATGTGGTAGCATTGATAGGAGGATCCCACACAGGTACCGGACTTGGCAGTGTGCAATTTGGGATCCCAGCCTGATGACCTGAGAAAGGAGACAGGGAAGGTGATTAAATCTGTGATGGATGCCACCAGGAGCCAAAGCTGAGGGCTTTTACATGTGAGAGACACATTTGGAATGAAGGTAGGACTGTAAAGAAGGTTACATGAAGGTGGGAGAAAGCAAGGTGGGGCATTGGATTACAGGATAGTTTTTGTGCTCTCTTTTCCAGACCTTCAAAGAGTCTAGAAAAGAGGATTACTCTGACATTTCAAAGGTGTGTTAACCTAGATGCACAAGAACAATGGACAGGACTTGTTTAAGGCAAAAATAAAGCTTTATCTAAAGAAGTTATATGCCCGGGGCATGACTGCCCACCATAACCTGCCCAGTTAAGAATTTATGATCAGATCACCCTATGAGGTTACTTTCCATAGAACCCCTTTTTCATCCACACAACTAACATTTGTATAACTAACATTTTCAGTCTTTCCAAATGTGTTATTTCATTTAAATTTAACTCAGACTTTTTTTTTTCCAACTCCTAATATATAGCGGACTTTAGAATCCCTATGGATGACACTTCCAACACTGTCCTCAGAATTTTTTACCTCAATACCAGGAACCATCACCTCCACTGCTCTTTGCAAACCTACTCATTTGGTCTTACCCTAGGCTTTAGGGTCCCTCCAAATTTCTCAACCTCTGAAGTCTTAAGGTCTAATTCATCATTATTTTGAATATAAGCTTCTGTCTATCCCTATCTGTCAAGCTGCAGTCCCCCAAACCTGCTTTTAAATTTCATTTACACTTTTAATAACTTGACCGCTTCTGTTACCCCAATCCATTGATACTCTCCTGGAATCCTCTTCCTTCCTGTTCTAGCTGAGTCACAAGATGAATTATTTAGATGATTTTCTTTCCCCAGCAGCCTGAATACCTTTTTCTCCCTCTTTCTCTACCATAACCTTCATGAGAGTTCTCAGCCTTTTGTTAATTCAGCTACCTATTTTATCCTCTCCTATACCCAGGTTACTGAGCACTGCTAACGTAAATCACAAAGATACAGGTTTGTTTCTTTCTAAATTTATGTTCAGTCTTGGCCGAGACCTCAATGCTACGTGCTATTTCTATTACATACCATTGTCAGCTCCCTCTCCTATACATCACAGCAGCTTTACTAAGCTCCATTACTTCCCTCAAGTGGAACCGTAGCCCTAATTTGTTCTTTTTCAGCACATTTTTTCCTAGTGCCAAAGAATATTGAGGTTATCAGGTCACTATTCGGTTCACCTCTGTCCCAAAGCTCCATACTTAAATAAAATCTTTCTTCTTTCTTCCTTTCACTCTATCTCTTTTTCAATCTCTTTTCCTATGTCAAAAGACTGGGAATTTTTCCTCTTCTCCCTAGCTTGTATTTCCTCCAATGTTCTAGATCATATCTCTTCCTTCTGCAGTATTCTGAGAAGTAGATTCCTAAGATCATTATGTCTATATTCACTAACATATTAAATATGCTCACAGTTTACAAAATAAACTTCCCTTGACATTAAGACTTTTTACGTACCACCCTATCTACTTTCTCTTCCTGATGAGCTGTGAATGGATTGTCTACACTGTTTTCTTCCATACCCCCTCACTTTCTCATTACTCTTTCCTTCGAATTTCCCTGCTCTTCACCTTTGACAATACTCTTGCTAACTGGAGGAGGTCATTGAGAGGACATGACTGCCAGGTGGCCAGTGAGCTGGAGCCGGGCAATTGGAGGCTCCAACCCTCCCCTGCCCTTGGAATGTACGTCCAGCTCACCATTCTAGGAGCTACTTCAAGGACACAGCCTCGAGAGAGCATTGTGTTATTGTGACGATCGAGATAGTATACACGACTGAACGCCTTAAGATTCTGGTGGGCAGGTGTGGAGATCTCCTCATCTTGCAGCGCCCAAGACAAGCCTCCTATGTAAATTTCCTTGTTTATTAAACCTGCCACCTTCCAATCTAGAGTGGTCACCTTTCTCTTAGGTTTGTCCCTTCCTTGTAAACCAGGGCCAGTTTCAGATTTCACCCAGGGAACTTCCGAGTTTTCAGACCAACACTAATGTTTCACCAGTGACCTCATAACTCCCAAATTCAAAGGACACTTTTCAATCCTCATTTTATTTGCTCTGTCTATGATAGCTAATCCAGCTGACCACGTCTCTCTTCTGGAAACTATCCTTGCAGGATTTTCTCTGGGTTCTTTCTTAGCCTAAGAATAGTCTCTTGCAGTCCTATTTGTGGATTCCTCTTGCCCACGGTTATTAAAAGCTTTTGTGGCCCACTTTCCCACTGTTGGTCTTCTTTACTTTTCATCCTACATTCTCCCTAAATGAATCCAATCATTGGTGATGTTGGAATGACATCTGACTGAGGCAGAATACTTAACCAATGACCTATAGCCACCCTCTGCCTAGATCAAACCCTTTTAGTTTGCAATAGAATATGTAATTCAACTTTTCCACTCATCTCCCAATTTAGCTAAAGCCTCAGGTTTGAGTTCAATGGTTGATAAGAACCTCCATACTCTTAACCAGAATTGCTAGTCATATCCCCACAGGACTTGTGAAAAGGTGGCCCAGGAGGTGGGACTGGTGATGAGGGAAGACTGGGAAGATGGTCTGAAGGCAGAATCTTAGGGCTCGATGGACAATTAGGTGATAGGAATGAGAAAGCAGAAATACTGGAGAACTGATACTATGAATAGAATATATTATTTCAGATCATGAATTAATTGACATGTTTATTAAGTTCATATAATTTGTTAAATGTCAGGTGAGATTATGGCTTCTCTATAACTGAGATCCAGGATATTGATGCCCAAATACAGGGTCACTGTAAGACAGCTTACTTAAGCATCAAAACTTGTATATGTTCATTATAATCAGTCAAAAGAAAAATAGCATCATGATTTTGATTATTAGATAGCAGTATATAATAAATTTAGTGTATTTCAAAATTTTTATAAGTCACTGAAAGTATGTAAAATATTTTTGAATTATGTTCAATGTTGAAAAATACCACCATTTTTCTCAAGCACGTGGCAGTCCACAGATAGTGGGAAATAGTGTGGTGAACTTATTAAGATCGTGGGCTCTGGAGCATTTCTGCTTGGTTGGAATCTCATCTTCCTGTCTGTTACCTATGTGATTTAGGCAAGTGAATTATATCTTTGTGGCTCAGTTTCCTCATCTGTAAAGTGGATTGATAGTATCTCCCTTATAAATTTGTTGTGAGAATTATATGAGTTAATATAAAGCCCTTAGAATAATGCATGACACTTAGTAAATTGTATTTAATTTACGTTATCATTATTTCATTTCACATTTCAGAACCATGATACAATTCCACTAGAAAAAAATAATAGTTCTGATTTTTAGAATTATTGTGTCTTGAAATAGATCCTCAGGAAATAGGTGGTAAGTTGTCTGTGGTGATCCAAAAGCTGTGCTTATAAATTAATCTCCAAACATTTATCATCTATTTTTACTGAACCCATGTATAAGTGTTATGCTTTACTTCAGTCACAGTTTATGTTAGTCAATTTCCACAATGGTGATGCATTTCTGAATGGTGTGTAGAACACTTTTAACTTTATTGACTACTTCCTTTCCCCTCCCACAAGAATAACTTTCTATTCCCATTTAACTGGAATGTATTTACAACATCCCTTCCGGGACTGTACTCTTCTATGGAGAAATAGCTGCGTTAATGTTTTAGTGCCATTTTAATGATATGCTCTGCATTTCTTCATGTATTACTGCTCAATATATTCTTAATTATTTTTCATATCATGTCTCCTACATTACATATCAGTGTTCCTCAAGGTTAGTAACAATGTCCACTTTAATTCTTCCGTTTGCTTATGGCATAGATTTGTACACTTTTTAGGGTGCGCTGTGCAGGAAAAAGAAACTTAAGACACTTTGGGGACTGACTTACTGAAATAACTTCTCCAGTATGAATCCTGAAAGAACTAGGTCAGTAACCCACAGAAATATATTATTTTTAGCTTGAAGGGAACTTAGAGATCACTTTTTCTAGATCCTTCATTTTGCAAATCAGGAAACTGAGTCCCAGTGTACCACCAGTGGTAGAGCCAGGGTCACAGCCCATTTCTCCCACTGACAAGCCCAGTGCTCTTTTAGCAGAATCAACCAATGACTTTTGGATGGAGTCATCTGTTTTCCAGGTGATTTCTGCATATTAGGGTGTGTGTGTGTGTGTGTGTGTGTGTGTGTGTGTGTGTGCATGATTTAGGACTTTATAGCCTTGCCAGATTACAGAAACAAACACTTAGCATAGAAGAAGAGAGACGTAATATAAAGGGAGAATTTTCTCTTTCTCTTGTGTTCATTAATATCGTTGTTAATGAAAAATGGTATACTGAAGACAAGAGAAGATTTTAGTGAATGCAAAATCATATCAAACCTGTCTCTTCCCTAGTGTCCATGTTATTATGTGGCTACTGGGTTATTCCTGGGACGCTGAGACAGTGTGCATGCCAGCACGTGCGCGCCTAAGTGTGTGTGTGTGTGTGTGTGTGTGTGTGTGTGTGTATGTGTGTAAATTGTATTTACGTGTTTAAGGCGGAGGCGTTTGCACGTGGCTCGCCGGAAAGTGAAAGGAGCGGGATGGGGTGACTGGGGAGGAGGGGAGGCCAGTAGGCAGTAGCCAGAGGAGGCAGGTGGGAGAGGGAGGGGTCCAGGAACCCCGGGAAGCGGCTCTGCTGGGAGGGGCGAGGCTGTCACTCCCAGAGGCGCCAGGAGCCAGAAAGCTTCTTGGAGAACTTGGCCCACGCAGCGCAGGGTCACTCGCACTCCGGTGCGGACACAGGACAATCGGACCTCCGGCCATGGGTGAGTGTGCCGGCTGGCGGCCGTGGGACTCTCCGGGACTCGGCCTCAGAGTGGGTGGTACGGAAAGAAAGTGGATGTTGCTCGGCCTTTGCTTGCATCCCTCTCGCCTCCAGTGTCTGGACTTGTTCTAGGAGCGACAGGGAGGGGACGCGGTGGCACCTGGAGGCGAGAGCCGCATGTGGGAAGTTGGCCTGGGCGATCAGGGTGGCGTGGGAGGAATAAAGAGAGTGGATTCCCTGGACATCGCGGTCCCCGCGAGTGCCCACGTTGCTATGCGGGGTGCAGGCTGAAGTGGGGCACGAGAAATAGGAACTTGGAACAACTTCAAGCCTTACACATTTGCGTGCAGGAGGATGCTGGGGCAAACGAGGCTGGGGACACTTTCTGGTCCCTGTCTCAATGAAGTGCCACATTTTCACAGAAGGCTGGTAGTTGTGTCCGAAAGCTGATTCTTCCTACACGAGAGCCAGGCAAATGGCTGGGTGGCAAGGCCGTCGGAACTGGCTCAGGTCTCCGGAGACTGAGTGCGCGCAGCGTAGGTAGGCTCTACTTGAGTCGCTAGACAGAGTCCAGTCCTTTGGAGTTTAGCGGCCACAGCTTGGAATAGCCCCAGGAAGGTGGTGGGTGGGGTGGAGGGGTGGGAGAGCCCGGTGTGAGGTAGTAGATCCGAACTGAGTCCGAGGAGGTGGCGCCCAGGAGAGTTAGGAGGGGAGCAAGGGCGGGCCAGAGAGAGGGATTTGCGCATCCTCCAGACGTGGTTGGGTTTGTTCTGGCACCCAGAGTGTAAGAGAAGGCACTGCTGCTTTTCCACGGTTACCGATTAGCAATCTCCCAGCAGTCCCGGTTTACTATTCAACACCAGTTTAGTCATTTCTTCTTTTCCAAGTCTATTGCGCGCCCCTCCCCCGCCTCTCCCTGTCCTTTGTTGTGTGGGATTTCTTCCAGAGGAAAGGAGGCCTTTGGGATTGACATGCTTTGGTTGAAATTCTTAAATTCCCACAGGCTCAATGGTTAGGGGATGCTTTGACTGCTAATCGGTGTTTATAGACACTGGCCAACTGGGAAGAAAGGAAAAAAGAGAGAGCCGAGGACATTTTTGCCTATGAATGTTAATTGTGGTCAAGATATTCATAGTCTCTTCATACTTGACCTGGGAAGACTCTTAGAAAGACCCATGTTTAGGGTCTTTGAATGAAAAACAGTGCTGCAAGTGATTTCCAGAATGAGCTGTCTTTAAAAGTTTTCTGAAACAGAAGGAATATTTTGAAGTTAAAAAGAAGAGAGAACACACTTTCCCAAATGTGGCAGAATGTATTTCAGGCTTGCTTTCCCTTCCTTTCCTTATCTTTCCTCCCTCCCTCCCTCCCTCCCTCCCTCTCTCCTTCCCTCCTTTTCTTTCTTCCTCGCTTCCTTTTTTCCTTATCTCCCTTCCTCTCTTGCACATTGGCATATAACACACGCGGGGAAAGAGCTCTCATAAATCGAAAGCCAAAATGATTGATTTAGTGTAATCTAGTCATTTACTCTATTAAATGCACTAAGATGTTATTTGGATCTGACATAAAATCTCTAGAAAGAATGGCATTTTTTTTACCTGGTAACATTAAGCTTCAGTGGACTCTGTCAAAAGGTAAGGTAATTTTGAAACTAATTATTTCTCTAGCTTGCATTTCCAAACTATAGTAAAAACAATTCGTCCTGGATTTTACTTCAACACCCTCAGATAAATTTTGCATGATCCCAAGTTATAGGAAAGAGTTGTTGTGGAAAGAAGTGGAGTTAACCTCTGAGCTCTTCTGATAATCCTGAGCTTGGTCTCTAACTCTTAAGCACACTCTTTCCTGTCTGTAATCTGACAGATACTGAAATATTGTCTCTTCCTTCTTCTGCCAGGAACAGATTACATTTTTCCTATTGTAATTGAGGCCACTAAAAACTCACGTAGGTGTCAGACGTTTAGGAGGTGAGAGTGGGTAGAGGAAGCAAGTGAGAACCCAGAGGTCAGGGAAGTCGAGAAAAGAAAAGGGATGCAGCAAAGGAGAGCGAGAGCCTGAAGCCAGGACTCCGGACAGTGACCTAGACGCATGGTCCAGAAGTAGGAAGAGCCAACAGCAGATGGGACCAATGATACAAAGAAGGAAGGAAATATGTTCAGAAACTAGAGAAAAAACACTTGGTCACTGAAGTTCATCTTTTCCCTCTTCTTTTAATTTATTTGTGAAAATCACAGAACTTCATTACGTAGAACTTGTTTTATTTGGTGGTAGTAAGGGGTGAGGGTTCAGTACTGGAGGCCAAATTGCTAGAGTAAGGGGGAAAAAAACAGTATAGGAGACTGCCTGACTATGCCAGCAAGCTGAATCCATCTTTTTCTGGTGTCATGACAACTGCAACTTATCATTGAAAGAAAGGACGTTGATGCTATGCGGGTGAATGTAACATTAATTCCCGTTTGACTCAGAAAAAGAAAAACGTACTGTAGCATTGTGGAGGAATGAGAGTGGTTAGTTCATCAAGTATTCTGAATAATTGATAGTTATCATATCTATAATGCACAAGGCTAATTCTCAAACAAAAAAAAAGTTATTTGCAAAGTAGGCAAATTGAGATTTTGGCATCTCCTGCTTCCCCATTGTATTTTCTTTCCTCAGCTTATCTAGGTATGCAACAGGGTTTCCCCTCTGCTCCAAAATTTTGCTCTCCAGAAAAGATATAAAATATTTCATACTAAAAAATGCAGGACTAATTCTTTGCTAAGAATATTTACATTTTAGCTGCAAAGTCCATTTTAACTTACAAGGTCTCTAATTGTGGATTTTTAGGCTGCAGTATGAGATAGGTCAGGACAATATATTTACTTTCTCCTCTAACCACAACACTTACTGTTCTTTGTTTTATTTAAAAACGATGTTGAACATTATTTAGTTCCACAGATGTTATTTGGGTAAGTTTCACGGAGGGTGTAGTATTGAACCTGATTTGGAGGGATGTGAAGGATTTGGGAAGGGAAGAGATATTCTAGATAGAATAACAGGCCCCTTCCCAAGGCAGGAAGGAAGTGACTTTTGGGCAGCAGTAAGACATGGAGCTGGGTTGACAGGGTGGCACTTGATGCTGAAGAACCTTCAAAAACAACCAGAGAGCATTTAGAATTTACACGGTAGGAGTCATGGAAGGCTTTTGAGCAGGGAAGAATTATAATGAAATTAGTATTGAAGGAAAACAAATTGAGCAGTGTCGTTTAAGACAAAGGATAAGTTGGAGAAGGTAGACCTAGTTGTCGTAGCAATCTGGATGATATATGTCTAGTCCAGTCATGGTGGTAATAGTGTAAATGGAAAGAAGAGGGATGAAAAGTATTTCTAATGAAAAAAATCTATAAAATTAAGCATTTGAGCAATAAAAAGGAGAATGAATAAGAGATATCCTCAGGAGATTTGAAACCTTGAATGTTGGGGAAATGGTGGGTCCCTTAATAGACTATTTAAAGGAGAAACCAGATGGTTCATTTTCTGGATGCTTTGGACAGAAAATTTTATTTTTGAAATGTTAAGTAAGAGGTGATGGCTAGACATCTAAACACAAATGTTTAGCAGGTTGGAAATACATAATGAGAATTTAATTAGAGCACAAGAACAAGGAGGAAAATGAAATTTGAGGGTTTCCAACCTTTAGTGAGAGGTAAATCCATATAATGAATTACCTGTTTAAGGTATGAGTACAGGGAGTGTTGGTTGAGGGATAGGGAAGTAAAGGATAAACACTATTTGTAGGAAGAGGAAAATCAACCACGTAATATGTACTAAATGCCCTCAAATTAGAGTAGTGAAATGTAGTATCTTTAACATTCAGTATTAGACCCAGGGGTCTATAAATTTTTGAAAAGTGAGGAAAATCAGGCAGAAATATTTTGCTCTCATTTAATTGTAGTAACCATTGATTTGGTTAAGGATCTGTAAAATAGTTTACTAATTTAAGCAAAGAATAATGAGACATGGTATTGTCATGAATTTACAATTTTTTTCCCCAGGAAAAATATGACCTCTGAGAGGCAGTTGTGAACAAGGTATTAAAGAGCCAAGATTTGAAGCAGGAGTAACAGATGACAATCCCTTATGTCTTTGGGTGGGTCCTGTACAACTTGGGGATCCTGTTTCCTCTTTTGTTTAATGAGGATGTTGGGCAAGATTCTATAAAGTTATGTAGCTCAGATTTTGATTCAGTAACAATTAGAGGAAAAAACATGTAAATGAGATAAGGTTGAGCTACTTCCATTAAGAAAATCAAGAACATTTCAATGATGTTAGATTAGCAGGTAAAACTTTTAAGGGTCATTTGGCCGCTCATATGTTATTTTCACTAGGAAATTACAAAAGTCTGATAGTCTGAACCTGAGCAGAGAAAGATAAATTAATTTTCTTGTTATCTTTGCTGCATAACAACTATCCCCAAGCTAATGAGTTAGAACAATAGTTTTTGTTATCTCTCATGGTTCTGTGGGCTGACTGCTGAGCAATTCTTAAGATTTGAGGTCTCAGTCCAATATCTGCTGGGGATTCAGCCATCTGAAGACTTGATTGGGCTGGTTGTCCAAGATAGCTCTCACATCTAGCTGGCAGTTGATGCTGGCTATTGGCTGGGAGTCCAGTTGGAGCCATCTGCAAGTGGCTAGGGCTTTTTGCAAAATGGTGGCTGTGTTCCTAGAACAAGTGTTCCAAAATCCAGGCAGAAGCTGCAAGGATTCTTATGACCTAGAACATCTGAAGTCCCAGAACATCACTTCTGCTGCATTCTAATGGTCACAAAAATCATAAAGGACAGTCATATTCAAGGGCCGGGGTGTCAGAGTCCTCCTTTTGATGTGAGAAGTAGCTTGTTCCAGCAGAGAAGGAATTGAGGTAGCCAACAAATTGATCTTATTCCTAAAAGAAACATTTTCTAATGTGCTTTACAAAATATACATCATCAGGTTTACAATTGAAAATTTGATTTTTTTCCTGAAATACATATGATAAAAGACTGAATTTTTTTTTAAATTTTATTTTATTAATTTTATTGGGGTGACAATTGTTAGTAAAATTACATAGATTTCAGGTGTACAATTCTGTATTACATCATCTATAAATCCCATTGTGTGTTCATCACCCAGAGTCAGTTCTCCTTCCATCACCATATATTCGATCCCCCTTACCCTCATCTCCCCCCCCACTCCCCCCTTACCCTCTGGCAACCACTAAACTATTATCTGTGTCTATGAGTTTCTGTTTCTCATTTGTTTGAAAAGACTGAATTTTTAATTAGAAATATGAAGAAATCTAGACAGTGACCCTGAAATTTCACAGCAAAACAATTCTGTGTGGAAATTCATGCCTGGGTGGAAATGTGTTAGAATGCTAGGAAAACTCTACTCAAAATAATGTCAAATGCAATGATCTAATCCTTCTTATTTTAATTTAACTCTGAAATTTCTAAGCCTATTTTGGATTACTGTTTATTTTTCTTGGAATTGAGTTTATGCCATAAATTAGAATACAGGTCAATTAGCATAAATCCTTTATTCAATATCCTTTTGTCACAATAAACTAAAGGCTTTGTAGTGAACTGTTTAGAAGCTTGCTTTATTTTTCAAGTATGTGTTAATTTTACAAAATACATAATTTGAACTGGTAGACTGTCTACTAAAAAGAAGTCTAGGATTAACTATACTTGTTTTTGAAGATATTTCTAAATTAAATGTGCAAGATTTAGTTTAACAAAACTTTAAATGCAAACCTCACTTTATTATTTTTAACTGGAGAGGGTCAGAGCCGTCATTTATGATTACAAAAATATAGGTCTTCCTCCTAGACAACTGAAAAACAAAGAAAATTTGGGGTAAATAAAATGGGTTTAATCTTAAGGACAAAATTAGTTTCAACCTAGAAACCTAGAGGCCTTAAAAAAGAATTGAATTCTGACTGTTTCAACTTCATTGATTTGAGGTCATTCTATTTTCACCTGCTTGACAAGAGATGAGGAGGTTAGGATAATGTGAAGCCATATACTCATGATAGAACAAACAAACAAAACTACATCTTCACAAGAAATAAAAGCTGACCTACATAACCAATATAACTGGAATAATGTCTGAATCCAGAAGGTAATACTACATGTATCAGGTTAGTGCTAAAGTCATTGCGGTTTAAAAGGTTAAAATAATTGCAAAAACCGCAATTACTTTTGCACCAACCTAATAGTTAAAACAAATTCTTCTTTAGTGTTTTAAAATAACGTGTCAAAATAATCACCACTTACTCTACAATGTATAAGACATACCAAAACTATAGAATAGCAAAATAAACATCTCTTGCTATTTCTATAAAACTTCGTCTTCTAGAACCTCTCATTTTATTATCTAATTAGAGTAACTTAGAAAATATTCTTAAATAGTAACTCCCACTGATAAGATTTAGGTTCGGAAAGTTTGGACTTGATCTGCTGTTTTAACGTGCAATCCAACCCGTGTCAGGCAGGAAGTCGGGGGCATGCTTTGAGAAATAGCTATTGCAGAATGCTTTTCTCCTTCATCAGGCTGAGTACCCCTTGCAAGTGTTATCCTTTACTTGTGTCTCTACTACATTGCCTTTAATTTCTACTCTAGTATCTAACGCTAAAAAAATGTTACCAAGAGCTACCTTTTGGGAGTGCTGTTACATTTCATTATTATTAAGAATCTACAGTTGCTATTTCTTTTCCTCACCAGTCACTCATGTTGATGGACTGATGTTCTCCAGAGTTGGCTGAAATTCTTTCCCTGAAAATTGCTGAGGACTTCCAGTTGTTGCAACATTATGGACTATATTCTCTGTGCTATACTTTACATCCCCTCTTTTGTGACTACCAATTTGCATTTCTTAATTGTGTATACATCCTGGTTTGAGGGATGTTTATGTGTACATAACTCCCAAGTCTAGATCGCTCTGCTCAACTGTCAGCTGTCTCCATTCAGTCATCCCTCTCATCCAGCAACCTCAAGATGTTCAAAACTGCATGCATCTTTCCTGGACCTAAGTGGTTCTCTCTGCCTCCTTTCCTTGCCTTCTTCCTCTTTCTTTTTCTTGATGTCTCTGGAATACACCTGGCTTTGTTGATCTAATGTCGTAACATCACTTAACGTTCCCTTTGTTGTATCATACATCAGTGCAGCAGCTTTCACTTACCATATTTCCCCCAAAATAAGACCTCACCAGAAAATAAGCTCTAGCATGGTTTTTCAGGATGACATCCCCTGAACATAAGCCCTAATGCGTCTTTTGGAGCAAAAATTAATATAAGACCCGGTTTTGTTTTGGGGGAAACTGGTAGTTCCTCAGCCCCTCCTGCCTGGACTGTAATGGTCTTCCTTCTGCAACTTACTCTTCAGTCTCCTCCTAATCATGTGATGATCGGAATACCCCATTCAAGCCGGGATTTTATCATTTATCCTCCCTAACTCCACTTCCTGCTATTCTCTCTCAGTATTTTATGACCTGACCGAAAAACAAAACAACCACAAATTAATTTCTTTTCCTCTACTCACCTTTTCTTACCTCCAACTATTTGATGTACTTGTCTTTACTCCTTGGCATGTCCTTTCTTTTTCTCCATGGAAAAGCAAAACTCTATTGATCCTTCATTAGCTCAGCTTAAATATATTTCCGGCATGAGAAATTTCCATGATTTGACCAGCTTAGTGTTCTCCAAAGCATGGGGTACATTCGAGGGAAATGCAAAGTATTTTTATTTTATATACTTGTATTTCACAAATACAGCTACAGTATTCAATATGTGCCAGGCACTGTTTTAAGTGCTTTATAAGTACTTTGTAATTTAATCCTTATAACAATCTCATGATATAAGAATTATTGCTATCTTTATTTTTACACAGGGAGGTTTAGACAATTTGCCTATGGGAACTTAACTAGTAAGTAGCAGAGGGGAGATTTGAACTTAGGCAGTCTGTGCTCCCACTAAGTTATACTGCCTTTCCATGTTCAGGGTGTGATTTTACTTTGGGTGTTCAAAGACAAGACGTGGCATTAAATAAAATTGAATCTTTTGGTGATAAAGTCAGTCACATCTCAATTTTTTTTCCAATTCTTTTTGTTAAATCCAGAAGAAATCCCAATTTAGTATTGGTTTTTCGGTGTCTTACTCAGTCTGACTTATTTCGCTTAGCATAATACCCTCCAGGTCCATCCATGTTGTTGCAAATGGTAAGATTTCATTCTTTTATATGGCCGAATAATATTGCACTATATATAAGTACCACAACTTCTTTATCCATTCATCCATTTACAGACACTGGGTTGCAACCCAGACTTCCTAACACGGAAGACCCTTAAGGCTTCAATCAGAAGATTTTGCTGTTTTTCTTTCTTCACAGCCCTAGGTATATTTTTTTATACTTATCAAGTGAGGATAAAGAAACAACTGAAACAAAACAAAATCCTAAACATACAATATTTCCAGGATTAGCTAAGCCTTCATTAGGCTACATTGCTCAATAATTATTATATATTATTATTATTAATATATGTTATTAATATATTATTAATAATTGTAATTCTCTATTATAACATATACTATTATTAGTAAGTGAGGGAACTGGTTGATCTATTTTAACATGTAGGTTTTTATTTCTTATGCTGGTAGCCTCCTAAACTTTTGAAGTACATTGCTATATGTGTGTGTGGGGAGTGGTTCTTGTTTCTGCATTCATTTCATTTGTTTAATTTTTATGTGTGAGAGTACCAGATAGTGTTTTGTGAAGTTGTTATAATGAAATGCAATGATTTTGCAAGTTCTAGAAATGGTATTTTAACCATTGGCAATGTTCTCTACTGGTGAAAAATACCACCGCGGTTAAATCCTAGTTTAAACCCAAACAAACATTTTTTTAAAAGAAATAACAGGGCATAGAGAATAAAGTGTTATCTGAAAATATAAAATAAAATATAACTCACTGCTGACTTATTCTTTCTGGGGGTAATATTTTGTGTTTGCTATTTCTTTTATTAAAGAAAAAAACATAAATATGTAAAAGAGAAATGCTGAAATGTAATTGTGTTTTAAAAACATTCTCAAGACCAAGTACACAGTGTATTTACTTTAGTAGACATTTTCTATTATTGAGATGAGTCAACTATGACTTCGGATAAGTCAACTATGTACAGATAATGGACGTTGGATACTAAGGGAGTTTTCTGCATTCCCATTTCAGCTTTTCTACTAACTAGTACAAAAAGGACAAAAATTCATGATAAGGATGTACTAGATATATGAGACATGTGTGACAAGATTATGCATTATTGTCACTGTTTTCACATTCTTTCCCTTCTAAAGAAAGATTCACAAAGAATGAAATTTTGTTTATTAGTTAGTGTACATATGAGAAAACAAGTTCATCGTGACAGGCCTCTAGAGATGAAAAAGCCAGAGCAGCTATTAATGTAAGTGCACAATTTGTAAGTAATTGGTTTCTTAGTAGAGATGAAGTAGAGATCACTAGAAAAAATCATGTTATTAATTAGTTTCATTCATTTCATAGCAATTCCCTTAATGGACTTCCCTTTACACATCATGATAAACTAAATAAACTAGAGGTAAAGTGATACTCGTCTCGCAAGAGGTAAAAATTTAAAAATGCCAATGAAAACTCACATATTTCATTGCATCATATTAAAATCATTGTTGTGGCAGAATCATTGTACCTAGGGCTACCAGCACTTTCATGGTGAAAGAGTACTCTGTACTATATACTTTATATTTTATTTTTAAATTAATTAATTAATTTATTATTTATTTTTATTAGTTTCAGTTGTATACTTGATATTTTCTAGCAGAGCAGATCTTAAGCATTCTCACCATTTAAAAAAGGTAACTATGTGAGGTGATGAGGTGTTAATTAACTTAATTGTGGTAATCATTTCATAATGTATACATATATCATCATGTTGCATACTTTAAATATATATAATTTTGTCAATTACACCTCAATAAAGCTGAAAACCTTTAAGAAACTAAAAATCTAAATTACAAAGAGTACTCCTCTTCCCCAAAGCAGCCGCTTATATTTATTTTAATATTTATTTGACTGAACAGATTATTTCTTAAGGGTCAACCACATGCCCACCCTTCTTCTAATTTCTGCTGCAAAAGGACTTAAGTGTTAATCAGAGATATAAAACTCACACAGAAAACTATTCGAGAATTGTATAAGATTTGATCACTGAGATCTAGATTAAATATAATGATTGCTAAAACCATTGGTCCAGAATAGAAGAGGGTAGTGGAGGCTACCATCATTGAGGGAAGTTTCCTGAATGAGGAACCTTGAAGAGAAGCTGGATTGCGTGTGACTTCATCAGGGAGTAGGATGGTAGTGATGTGGTAGTGATGGGGGAAGAACTGGAGTGAAGACGGAGTTGTGATGAGCACGCTCAGGGACCCACCTGAATCTGTTTCCTCTCCAGCTCTCTTATAAGAAGGCTACTAAGTTTTCCACTCTCTCTGACCTCTGAAATGGGACATGGGTCCCATCCTAGTAGAAGTTTGCCTCTTTGATGTTTAGCTTATTTGTCTATTCAGCTTCCTAAATGACCTCTGCAATGAACTCACTTCCTACTCACTAACTTTTATTTATAGAGTACCTTGTGAATTCTTTTGTCCTCTTATTGTGTTCCCCAAGATCTTACACACATTTTCAGCCCATGTAGGCAACCCTTTCAACATTAGATATTTTTGCCTCCACTACTCTGCCTCAGCCCTGGCTCCTATATCTCACCCCTGGATTTTGTCAGTAAGTGGGATTTTCGGAATATGTAATTTTTTGTACTTCTTAATCCCCTTCCCCTTTATGCTGAATATATAAATTAAAACCACTCATGCTCACACCACCAGTAACATCACACCATGCCAGAGGTCATGATTCACATTGTATTATTCGAGTATATGTACCAAGGGGTTCCAAACAAAACACAATATGAGGGGTGCTCTAATGGTGAGCAAAATTGGGGTTCTGTTAGTCACAGCATCTTATCCTTCTCATCCCTCACTCTGTTACTCCAACTCTAATCCTTCTCATTATCTTCATGGGGACCTTAGAACCTTGTCCCATTTCCTTTCTTTGTACTCTAACCTGTCATTGCTTCTTTTCTATTCAGTCATGGCCTGTAGTTAACAACCACCCTTTGCATGTATTCTTGAATCTCTTGGCCCTTTGTCCCAAAGATTCTGGATTATTGCAGCATAGATGGGAGGAAGGCTTGACATAAGGTTTGAAAAAAAATAGTTCTATTACATGATCTTCAGTTGTTAGCATTGCAGATAAGGAGATAGGGAACTTAGCAGATTTCATTACAGATGTACTAGAAAGGAAGGAAATACGAGAGATAATGGGAAGAAACACTCTCTTTTTTATCTGTTAAAATACCAACCAGTTGACGTTGGTATTCTGACGAAAGAGAGGAAGGAGTCATCAAGAACAAGCACAAATAAACTGAAAATATTCACAATTCAGGCTGAGTAGCTGTTCGCTCTCCTCAAGCTGAGTCCTTCTGTTTCCTTTGTCACTGGCTTTCTTCTTCTGTTCCAGGGGCTGTAGCTCATTGTTTATTTATTGGCTCTTTAGTATGAAGAAACATCTAGTCTTTGATTGTTGACAGCAAATGGGAGCTCTGAGCCTGGCCCTCACGGTCCACTGGCTATCATCTTTGGCTGTTAGGTTCTTGGCTGGCGTTGGTGCACTTCACCGTCCTGGAAGTTTGAGAAGTCTGGCCGCTTTGTCGGTTGTTGTTTTCCTATTCTTATTAAGACTTGCCAAATCTTTTGTCATGTATCTTTAGAACCATTACAGCTACTAGGTCAAATTTCAGTTTTGATCACAGCATCTTTAGAAGTAAAGCTAAGGACGACAAGAGCCATTTCCTTCTCGGTGATTGCAATAGATGCTGACTAGCTGCACGCTGGCTGTGGGAGTCATAGCAACATGTCCTGTGCACTATCCTTTGGGCATTTCAATGAAGTTTCTTTACTTTTTGAATCTATACAAAAAAGTTTGATATCCTAGGCAAAATGGACGCTTTCTTTTATTAAAGAACAGCTTCATGGAGTTAATTCAGCATTCTTTTCTAATGTTTATTTCTGAACTAAGCTAGAGCTTATTTGCACTTCTTTCTTTTTTTTCTTCCAGTTTTCATAATTAGTCTTTCAGTGGAATTAATCTTTTAATTTAAAAACGATTATTTGCTGAGTTGTCGGGTGCCATTGCTTAGGTTACTAAGCTAAACATACCCAGTGATAACAAGGAGAGGTGCATTGAAGTTGCTATAAACACAACGTGATAATACTTAAGTTTTGTTTTCCACAAAGACTCAGGGCATTTTGTAGTTAATAATATTGCCCTAACAGGAGCTATAATTATTTTATTTTTCTAGAGAAAGGAAGATTTGGGGAGACAGTCAATGTTTTCATATTAAATTCTACTCTCTATAAAATATAAATAGAAAAGGATTTTTTCTCTTTTTTTATAGGTCACAAATAATTGTAATTTCTCCCTAAGTAAAGACTCTTTTGGAGGCATAGAATTATAGTTTAGACTACTTTAGATAGGTTAATGGTGGAAAAATTATTATATTACTTTATATATCAATTTGACCAGAATTTTATTTTCTCCAATTTATTAATTTCTATGCAAACCTGAACAAAGCAGCCTTCCCTGACAGATTCATGGCACGTGCATTACATTTTTTTGATTTAGAAAAGTCTGTCTTGAATTCCTAGATTTACTGCCTTAGAAAAGTGATCTAAATTCCCTGAGCTTCAGTTATTTTATTTGTTGTTTGTAGGCACAATAGTAATACTATGTATTGCCTATTTTTGTTGACACGAATAAATAAGGGAATGTATGCAAGATATTTTAATGAAGTGTCAGACCAAGAGCTAGTACTCAATACATGTAAACACACACATGTACACACACATACAAAGGGAGATAAATTATGGCAATATGTCTGCCTTTAAGTGTTTAGCCTTTTCAAAAGATTTTTATTAAAATATAGCTAACCTACAGTATTATATTACTTTCAGGTGTACATCATAGTTATTCAACAGTACCCACCTAGCTTTATACATTGTTATTACCATATTATTGATTATGTTCCCTATGCTTTACCTTACATTCCCATGACTATTTTATAGCTACCTATTTGTACTTCTTAGTCCCTTCACCTCTTTCACCCTGCCCCCAACACCCTCCCATCTATCAACCTGATCTTTTACCCATCTGAAAGCATACATAGTTATTACAGTATTATTGACAATATTCCTTATGCTATACTGTACATCCCCATGATAACTGTGTAACAACCAATTTGTACTTCTTAATCCCTTCCCCTTTTCACCCATCCCAAACCCCCTACCGTCTAGCAACAATTAAAATGTTCTCTGTATATATGACCTTGTTTCTCTTTCATTTATTTGTTTGTTTTGTTCTTTAGATTCCACTTATAAGTGAAATCATATGACATTTGTCTTTCGCTGTCTGACTTACTACATTCAGCAAAATATCTTCTAGGTCCATCCATGTTATCATAGTTGGAAAGATTTCATTCTTTTTTATGGCTGAGTAATATTCCATTGTGTATATGTACCACCTCTTCTTTATCCATTCATCCATTCAGAGACACTCAGGTTGCCTTCATTATCTTGCTATTGTAAATAATGGCTGCAATGAACATATGGACGAGCATATCCCCTCAAAGTAGCATTTTAAGGTTATTTGGATAACTACCCAGAAGTGGGATTACTAGGTCCTTCTTTGTTCTTGTTACAGTCTTTATTTTAAAGTCTAATTTGTCAGGTATAAGTGTTGCTACCCCAGATTTTTGTTTGTTTGCTTCCATTTTCATGAAATATCTTTTTCTATTCCTTTACTTTCAATGTATGTGTGTCTTTTGATCTGAAGTGAGTCTCTTGTAGGCAGCATATGTATTATTTTGTTTTCTTATCCATTCAGCACTGCCTCTACCCCCATCTTTTGATTGGACCACTTAATCCATTTACATTGAAAGAATTGTTGATATATGTGTAGTTATTGCCATTTTATTCATATATATATATATATATATATATATATATATATATATATATATATATATATATATTCATCTTAATTCCCTCTAAGATTCCTTGTAATACTGGTTCAGTGGAGATAAACTCCTTTAGCTTTTTCTTGTCTGGGAATCTCTTTATCTGTCCTTCGATTCTAAATGACAGCTTTGCTGAGTAGAGTAATCTTGGTTGTAGATCCTTGTTTTTCATCACTTTGAATATCTCATGCCAATCCCTTCTGGCCTGCAAAGTTTCTGTTGATAAATCAGCTGGCAGTCCTATGGGAGCTCCCTTGTAACTAACTGCTTTTATCTTGCAGCTCTTAAGAGTCTCTCTTTGTCTTTAACCTTTGGCATTTTAATTATGATTCATTTTGATTTTGGCCTCCTTGGGTTCATCTTGTTTGCGACTCTGCGCCTCCTGGGCTTGTGTATCTATTTCCTTTGCCAGATTAGGGGAGTTTTCTGTCATTATTTCTTCAAATTATCTCACACAGTACCCAGGCTTATTAGATGATCAAAATTAGCTGTTACAAATTTTATTATTGGGTGAAAAATTACTGCTAATTATAGTTAGGACGAAAAGGTGAATCAGATAACGTAATAGTCAATATACTGAACTGCAAAGGAGCAGCTATAGAACTTACAGAGCAAGAAGCAAATGGTTATATTAGCATTACTGTTACTACTACTAGTCATGACTATTATTATTTAGTTTTGAATCAGTATAATGGAAATAGAATAAAGCTATGTATTGCATATTTATTGTTGGAGATTAAGTGATTTATCTTTTCTGGTGTTGTTCAGTAGCATGGACAAGGTAGAATTCCTTTCCTTCTCCTTGTCCTTCCTTGTGAACTTCCGGTGTGGTTCCAGATCAAGGAAGCTGACTTTAAAACTTAGGAGCCCCGCAAATTAGTTAATGGGACTGATACTTGCTTTGATTATGGTTTAGAATTAGACTGCTGAATTTAAGAACAGATTAATTGACTCAGTTGATGTGATAATTCTTGCTTATCCCATAGCATCTGGAAAAATTGTGTTTAAATAACCTCTTCAGCAGTGGTGTGATTAAATATTCAGCAGTATAGATTGACTGCTTGAAAAACAAACCATTAGTTCATGGAATTGAAGCAAAATTGAGGTAGCTGTAATGTTTGTAAATGTGTATCTCATGAATTATTGTTGGTTTTTACATGATTGTGGCCATTGTTTTCTGGTAAAAACTAAATTTTTCTTCAAATACTTGGTTCTGATCAAACAAATATTTACTTTAGTTAAGGGAAGGCTAATGTTTGCCTGAAATTCAAGGACAAATTTATTGGAAGCAGTTGTAAAATTTTTTTTTTTAATTTTTTTTTTTTTTTTGCTATATGGGTTCCAGATTTTCAATGTACATTTTTACTTTAAATTGATACTTTTAGGCTCTACATGAACCGTGATGGAATTGACAAAATACTGGATTAAGACACCACGTTTACTATGATTTAATTTAAATTTAGCTCCCTGGTTAGTAGCTGCTCTCAAGCTTTAGTGTGCATCAGAATCACTTGGTGAGTTTTTAAAAACCTGTGATATTTGGCCTACCTATAGAGGTACAGTTTCAGTTGATTCAGAGTGTAGCCCAGACACTGACTGGCAGTTTTAAAGAGCTCAGTGCTTGAATCCAATATATAGCCAAGATTGAGAGCACCTAAATTGGACGCTAGGGTCATTTATTGCTGTATTATTCATTTATTCAGGGTAAGCTCATTATTGTAACAACAACAACAACAACAACAACAACAAAAGCAACATCCCAGTGGCTGGCACAATAAAAATGTGTTTCTTCCATAAGTCACATTTCAGTGTGAGTATGGGGAGGTTATTGGGGCGGTTATTGGGGAAGGGACCAACCCCTTTTATCTAGTACTACCAGAATCCCCTAATGGATTCAGAATTTTCCACATGGTAAATGAGGAAAGAGAGAACAAGTAGGATAAGTGGGAGGCTTTTCTGTTCAGCCTTGAACTGGCAAAAAGTACTTACATCCATATTACATTGGCCAGATTCAGTCTTGAGGTCTCCATTTAAGTTCAAGGAAGTCTGAAATTCTAGTCTAAATTTTTGCTCTGGAGGAAAGGGCACAGGATATCTGAGTACATGGCAACCTCTACCACAGTCTCTAAATCTGATATCCAAAACAGAGTTTGATTAAAATAAGCACAGACATATTGTAAAAGATAATATTAAATGATAGCTCATCAAAAATTGCTTTATTCCTTAAAACTTTTGTTTAGTGTCTTGAAAAAATAATATCTAAATTTCTTTACGTGGTCATAAAATTTGGATTAAAGACTTTTGAAGCTCACAGTAGTGAAGGGAAAGCATATAGTCACTATGGAGAGGGTTATATAGTGTACTCGTGAGGATTGAACTGAAGTGTTTAGGAAGGCAGAAAGGCTGAAGAGAAGTTCATAGTCACATTTTTCTACCCTTTAGTTATCAAAGATCACCTCTTAAGAAGGACCAGAAATTCCTAATTTTATTTTGGTATTATGTCATTGCATCATGCAGATATTCAATTTGGTTATATATACTTTATCTTTCAACCTGTTACTGATTATCTCATTGTAAAGCTGCTTATAGGGGAAAGAAAATTACTGAGATTGTTTTTAAGTTTTTATCTGAATATTGTGTTGCATGAACATGAGTTTTGAATCACAAGGCTTTTTCTGTGGGACTGCTATGTAAAATAGGGTCAATTTATTGCTGTTTTCGGATGTTGTGTAGTATATTTTCATTTACCAGGAATGTCTAGGTTCTTCTAATAGGTAAGGAGAGTTAAAGTAAATTAAAATCATCATTCCAAGATATTATGAAAGAGCAATAAGACTTTTATTCTCAACCCAAGAAATTGAAATCAATTGTTTATTTAAATAATATTTAACAGCATGTTCAAGAGAGAAGAACACTAAATAAAATACTGCAAAAATTTGGTTTTACATGAATATTTTTAACCACTGTAAGAATATTAAAGATACGGAAATTGATTTTCAATTCATGATAGCAATTTTCATTATTAACACATCAAAAATCAGTCTTATTATTTTATAGTCATGTTATATTCTAAAGTCTAACTTTGATGAATTCTTCTGTCTCAGATGTGATTTCTTTAGGACACTAATCATTCAAGCTGTTCTAAAATCTATTTCTTCGATTTGCCTATTAATAATTTATTCAAAGAATAAAATATTTTAGTATTTTACCCTGATTTCAGTGATTATATTAACATAGTAGTCTATCACTTTGAAGAATAGTTAGATAATTTTAAGGAAACATAGCTTCCAGTGGCTTCATTATGTAAATACACCTATAGCCAACCATATTAAGGAATATATGATTTCGTATTTGTTTTATTTTTCTAGATATATTCAAGTCTATCTTTTTCCTGTTTAAATCTAGGGGCTTCTACTTGTTTCTGAATAACAATGTTGCCCTATAATGTTTGATTTGTTTAACATTTGCCTATAGTAAGCATTAAGGACAGTTTTAACATAAGAAATTGGTTTGGGTGGTGAACACATAATGTAATATACAGATGATGTATTATAGAATTGTGCACTTGAAACCTATGTAGTTTTGTTGACCATTGTCGCCCCAATAAATTTTAATTACCAAAAAAATTTCACATTTAAAATAAAGAAAAAAAATTCGTTTGAGAGGCAACATATTTAAACTACAAACAACAAGTTAAAAACTGTGAATTAATTTTAAAACTGGTGGAAAACTATAAAAACATTATAAAGTGATTTATTAAAACTGGATAAGGCAAGTCTGAATTTGAAGATAGCCTAAATCATTGAATTTTCAAATGCAAATAGCATGTTTTTAATTCCCAGCACAGATAAGGGTTTCAAAACTACTGTTACCAGGTTTTGGAAAGAAAAATCTCCTATTTCTTGCTCAATGAGTGGATAAGAATCATTTAAAATTACCTCAGCATCATTAATATAGGAATTAATTTAGTAGTGCTTTTAGTATAGCTTGTTTTCTAGATAAATAACTAATAAAGTACTTTTCAAATCTAAGGCTCTATGATTCCAATTACATTACTCTCTCTCTGATTAATCTTTTTAATTGAATAAAAGTAAATGTTAACCTATGATAGATTAAATGATCAAATACTAAATTAATAGAATGGGAACTATTAATGTTTTGATATACATTTATAAATATTTATTTCTAAAGAGTTAGCTAAGAACTGGTGAGAATTGAAATTGTAGAAGCATTAATGCAGTGCTGAGAAAGTTGGATTTTTGTTATTGTTCTTGTTTGTCCATTCATTTACACACTAAATAAATATCAATTGAATGTCCACTATATCCCTACTATGTGCCAGGCACTCTTCAAGGTGCTGGAAATATAATGATGATAAAAATAAACTGGTTAGTGATATCAGATACTCATAAACTAATGGGGGAGAAAAACAAGTGGATAATTGTAACTGAGGCATTGGTGTCTGACAGGACCTAGTAAATAAATAACCCGTATTTCTCACTCAAATTTGGACTGAAGGCAAATCTTCTGTCAGATGGAACTCAAAATGTGAGCCCTTTTACTACGGAGAGAGATCTTGGATAGAGGATTTTAGCCGGTCTCTCCAAGGAGTCTTGCTAGTATTTCAGCTCTGAGTTGGACAAACTTCCCTGACACAAGTGGTGTGGACCAATGGCCGCCTTTCAGAGCCCGCTTGCCTTCTAACACTGTGTGGCAGGGAGCAGCAGAGAATGCCGGCAGGAACTGCTGTGCTCCAGGCATGTATGAAGGCTGCAAGTGGAGGTGTGACAGATGATAGACTCTAGGGAACTCAGTGTGGCTCTCATTGGTGTCTAAAGGAAGAGTGATAAGAGACATGTCGAGAGGAAACATAGGCTGCAGGGCTTTGGGGTTGAGCCCTTGCAGTTTTATTCTGAGAGCAGCAAGGAAGCCATTGGGGGATTTTCAACAGAGAGTTGACACAGTGGCATTGCTGTTGAAATGTCATCTAGAAAGCCTTGTGCGAGTAGATCTGAAAGGGGCAAAACAGAATAATGCATCTACTCAACAGGCTGTTTTCCTAACAGAAGGCAGAGGTGATGCAGCTTGAACAGGAGGACTAATAGGCTGAGTGGACAGGTTGGGAGACATTTACTATTTCATTTTCGCAGCCCCTAAGCCATTTCACTGCTCATTAGCACCTTCACCAAGAGGGTGGACCAGGAGCTGAATCAGATCTTTCTAATGTTCTTTCAGAGCCACTGTTCTCAAGATTGATTAGTAAGTTTTTAATTGCAATTAATAGTCACAGTGTGGTTTGGGATTAACTGAAAATTTCATTTATTCATCCTGTCCCAGGATCTCATTAGTATGTATGATTGAGTTGGAAGTGATTTTAATTATTTAGTTGACCCTTTTAATTACCTCATTTTGCCTGTGACAGTTTGTAAGCTTTCCGCAAATTTTTAATTTTATCACATCAAAGGAGTCACAGCTTCAGTAAGATGGGCCTTCCTGAAACACAACACATACCGCAAAGTCATGTCCTGAAGTTCTCCGAAATTCCTTTTGGGATTAGGTGAAAAGCTAATCATTTCTTGGATCATACTATTTATTTGAAAATAAACTTTTCCTTCTTGAGTAAATTCTGTTGAACTGGATTGCTTTTGGTTTGAGGACCCAGAGTAGACACTTGATCCCTGAAGGCTCAGTAGTCATAATATTATCTCATCCTTGACCTGACTTTAGAAGCTATTTTAACTATGCAGTTAAGTCTTTTAATTTTGCCACGTCATTTCTTTAAGCATCTGGTTCCATGTTTTACCATCTTTTTGAGATGAATATTAACTGTTATGCACACACTTTGCTATCATTGACATAGCATTGTGGTAATATCATTACTAGTCATGAGTGACAGTTATGTGATCCATTCATTCCACTAATAATTAGTGCACACTCATGTTGTACCCAGCACTGTTTGTTGCCTTGTGGACCCAAAGATGGTGATATCTAATGATTATAGCTATACCTACTCGTAGTAAATATTAACGAGATATCTGCTATCACAACGTAGAGAAGGGAGTGACTAATTTTCTCTATCAAGGAAAGAAATAAGCCAGGTGGAGGCATTAGCGTATATGTAAAAAAATCCCAGAAACAAGAATAATGGAAATGTCCTATAGTTTTTATTTTGCCCTCTATAATCAAGGGGCATTCTCTTTAAATTGTAGGTTGTAGACTGTATACATATAGATCCAAGAGCTGTTAGAGCTGTAAATTATCTTCAGAGACCCCAGTCCAAAACCGCTTATTTTATAGTGTAGAGCCTGAGGCTCAGAAAAGTGAAGTGACTGGCCGTAGGTGGTGTGGTGGGTCCAAGGCAGAGCAGTCAGTCGGCTGCCCTAACTACACTGCCTGATATCCCCAGGGAAGGCAGCCTCTTTGCTCTTACCTTTGATACCTTGTGCTTCTTGTTTGTGAATCCTTAGGCAAGGTTCTGAAATTTTAGGCTAGCCTCTTGTGAGAACAGGGATGCTATCAGGGTTATGCCAGACACAGTTATGTTTGAGATGCTCATCCTCCTCCTTACTCAGAGCTGGTCACTTGACCACACATTTGCCACCGAAGAGAGGCTTGTCTCCAGAGTGTCCAGGAAGTGCCTGTGGACAGCTAAGGGTGGTTTTAACCCCACAGCTCAAAGATGCAAGCTCTTTGGAGGAGACCTGATCTGTTCTACTTCTTTCTACTGTGGACAAAATATGTTTTGAAGAAAATAAAATTACAGTGTGAAAGAGGATTTGAGTCGGACAGTGAGGTCCCAGTAGATTTCTAATAAATAAAGGAAGGCTGTGAAGAGACACCCTCATCTTTCAAGATGAGCAAAAGAAATACCAGAGAAATCTGTCTACCCGAGATGTTTACATGGTCACAGCTACGAGTTCAGCAGTTGCAGGCACGTGGATTATATTGAGTATCTGCAGTGCGGTTGCCATATTTCTTAGACTATATAAACATATACCAGTTGTGCTATCTTCAATTATAGAAGGTTCTAGGGAGATATATATTTTTTTCATTTGCATTTATCTGCCCGGGCCATTTATGTTACAAATTTATCTTCAACAAAGCCCGTGTCATTTTAAAAATATGTAAATTAACAGTTTTCGGTAACAAAGATTTCAAAGAAAATTTAAAAGGTAATTGGTGAAGGTGAGAGGTTTTGGGAACGTACAGAGGGATAGTGGATGGGGGGAGGGGGGTTCACACAGTGTGAGGGATATAAATGATAAACGTCTAAGTTTTGCTTTGTCTTGTGCACCTGAAACTAATTAAAAAACAAAAAAACAAACAAACAAAAAAAACCCAAAACAAAACAAAACAAAAAAACAGCACTAAAAAAAAAAAAAAAGGTAATTGGTAAATAACACAGTTTGCAAGTGAAAATGTCTGTATTCAAGATCAACTTTAAAATTCCACATTCAGGATTTTTGTTGTTGTTTTTACTATCTCTGAGTCTTGTTAGAAATAACTACTGGCATGAATTTAACAGTCATCAAAGAGTTTGTATTTTAATGCAAATAAAATCATTTTTGAGCAGAATATCTATACATTTTATTATTTTTTATTAAGCTACACTGGAACATTGTATTTTTTAAAATATATTTCCAGCACAAGACAATTGAAATAAAAGTTCTAGTGCATTTCGTGTGTGTCAGATGTATCTGATACAAACCTAAAGACATTTTGCTTTTTAATAAATTTTAGAGCTAAGCTCAAGTTCTTTGACTGAACTGACGAAGAACATAGTGTGTGCAGAGAATCATAATGTGAAAGGAAGAGGAGAATGAATAGCAGCTCCATGGCAGAATTTGGGTCAACTACACTGCACGTGACTCTCTTCTGACTGGAAATATTTCTCAAGTAGAGAACAGCGGACTCAGCTGCAGGCCAGGGCAGTGTGGCAGCACTTGTCATGCCAAGGAAATAACTCTGTTTCCACCGTCCAAAGTCAACAGAACCCATGACTGACTTTCACAAGATGTAATATTTAATCTCTGTTTCTTTCTAAAACCCAAAGCTACACATGAAGTAAATTGTAGCCATTCCATATTGCTAATTTCAACACCATCATTATCCTATTTTCATTTGCTGGAAAAATACATTAAATACTTTATTTCAAAAACTTTCAAATAAAATAATTCATCAGAGACTTCAAGGGTGCGATTTTTCCTGCTGTCTCTGTTGTATTATATTATTACCTTGCACACCTTCTTCTCTTTTTTGTTTGGTTCTCTTTTTAGTTCAATCCTACTATTTTCTCTCCCAAGAAGGGACTATAGTTGAATTGAAGAGAAGTATAAAGGGGAGAGAGGGGACAGATTTGGGGAGAGGAGTTCCAGGAATTAATAACATAACTGAGGAAACCCCCAGTTATGTTATTCTTCAGGAAAGTGTTTCGTTTTTGTTTTTATATGGAAGAGATGATTTTTAAAAAAATATATGTTTATGCACTGATTAGGCATATTAAGTCCCTATTTTATTTCTTTATTTGATTCCAGCTTTGAAAATATGTATGGCGCAGAGGATAGGCTTATCTAGGTTTTGGTAAATAGCAACCTAAAGGAAAGTACAGGATCCTTTAAAGGACCCTGTGTTTTTATAGCAAATAAAGACACAGCTTATCGCAATACTGCCTCAAAAAGATAGGATTTCCCAGGAGCTTGGCAGCTGGGGTGGGCTCCATTGTATACAGTTTGTATCCAGGTTGCGAAGATATTAGGACTATAGACAATCTAAACATGTTCTGTGTTATAAAATTGGGCTGATGAAATACGCCTGAAGGTGACTGATGCTCAGACAGGCAGGCTTGTTCTAGCAATTGGACTCTTTCTGGGGGCTGTATCCTTTATTTTCTTAACTGAGGCTGTATTGTATTTGCAACTCTCACTGAATTCCCCAGGAGTGTCGTGTGCTGGTCGCTGGCAGGATATGACTGCAGGTGCTGGCCTAGCTCTTTGTACTATAGCCTGAGCTCTTCAGCTGGACAGAAATGGGCTGTGAGTATCAGGTGATGCTGACACTTGGGGAGCACAGTGGACCTAACATTCAAAAGATTCCGTCTTCCCACAGCTTACAAAGTTGAATAGGTGTGACAAAGGACATCAAATCTTGTGTTTCTTACAATTCCTGCCTTTTAATGTGGTCTTTTATTTCAGCACAAGGAAGTTTCTTGTGGCTTTGAAGAGAAGGACTTCGTGGATTCCTTTCTCCTTTTGTCCTTTTTTCACTTGTGATAGTATTAAGCTCCACAACCCTGCATGTTGACCCTTTAAGTCTAATTTGAGTAAGGAATAAGCTTAGAATGAATTTTTTCTCTTTCAAGGAGGGAAAGAACCATGTCCAACTCCTTTGGCTTATATTCCTTATAGCTCCCTACTTAATAAACATTTGTCAGTGGATACCTGTGTGAAATACCCTCTCCACACACAAATACACACACACACACAATCAAGAACTACATTATAGAGTCTGTTGCTATTGTTCACTAATACTTTTTCTTCATTTTCCCTGATTTATATATATATATATGTAGTACATATATATATAAAGATATCTATCTATCTATCTATCTATCTATCTATCTATCTATCTATGTGTGTGTGTATCTGTGTGTGTGTGTCTTTCCCCCTGTTGAGGTTCTTGCTTTGTCTCTGAAAACTGCAGAGCTTTAGGCAGCCACGTGGCCCATGTGTTCACTGTGACGGGAATGTGACCTTCGACATTCGGTTTCCTTCCCTGTTATAAAGCACGAGTGTGCTGTGTTTTTGTAAAAGCCAGAAAAGCAGATTTCCGGTGAAAACAAACTTGTTTATTGAGAGGTGGCAAAGTGCATGGGCAAATTAGTTTTATTTCCAGAGAATTTGCCAAATATTTTTTGGTAGGAAATGTTTTCTTTGATGAAAAAGAAATAAAAGGGGGGAGAAAGGAAGGACACAGTGGAATATTTCACTGTCATTGTGTTCTCAAAAACAATAATGTCTGAAAGCTACTGCTGAATCGGCCTTGAAAATAAAAATAATTTCATAGCTTTATTTTTCCTGCTTAATGATTACTCATCTTCAAAAAAAATTATTGTGTGCTGTTCTGTGGTACTTCTTTAAAGCATTACTAGACTTCTTTTTAGAGCAGTTTTAGGTTTACAGAAAAATTGAGCAGAAGGTACACGGAGTTCCTCCTTACCCCCTCATCCCTCCGCACAGGCCCAGTTTTGGGTATTGTTAACGTGTTGCCTTAGTGTAGTACATTTGTTGCAATGTACTAGACTAATGTAGTACACAATGTTGGGGAATCACTGTTGGTACATTATTATTAACTAAAGTCCACAGTTTACATTAGAGTTCATTCCTTGTGTTGCATACTCTGCAGGTTTTGTCAAAGGTGTGACAAGTATCTACTATCACGGTATCATACGGAATAGTCACAGGTAAAAATCTCCAGTGCTCCACCTCCTCTTCCCTTTCTCCATTCACCCAGATCCCTGGCAACCACTGACCTCTTCACACTCTCCTCACGTTTGCCTTTTCCAGAATGTCATACAATTTAAATCCTACATTATGTAGCCTTTCAGATCGACTTCTTCAGCTTAGCGATACACATTTAAGACAAGCCTCTCCTTGTCTTTTCATGGCTTGATAACTTGTTAGTTTTTATTGCTGTATAATATTCCATTCTATGGGTGTACCATGAACTGTTTATCTATTCACCTATTGAAGGACATTTGGTTGCTTCTAAGGTTTTGCAACTATGAATAAAGCTGCCATAAACATCTGTGTGTAGGTTTTTGTGCGGACATGTTTTTCATCTCCTTCAGCTAAATACCAAGGAGTGTGATTGCTGGATCGTATGGTAAGAGTGTGTTTTGTTTGTAAGAAACTGCCCAAGTAGCTTCCAAGGTGTCTATATCATTTTGCATTCCCACCAGCAATGAATGTTTCCTTGGAAATTTCTCCTTCCATAAGGTCTGAGACTTGTAGTTATTTCAGTTGTACTTCCCTGTCAATACACAGGAGTCCTATCCATGTGGTGGGAATGTGGGGTGAAGAGAACGTGAGGTGAAGACTAAATCTGTGATTAGGTCTTAGTCTTTTAGTGAGTCTGTGCCCTTGGGCCAGGACCGTTACTAGTGTCTGTCATTTCCAACACTACCCCCAAGTGAGACTGGAAGTCTAGATTGGGCTGGAACTGGGTATTTATTTCCCTTCTTCCAGGACACTTTGACTTTGGTACAATATATTCGTTGAGAAAAGGTCTTATTAAGGACAGAATGCCCTGGTTATATTTCAAAAGGGCTGTAACCCATCCCCACCCTCCCTTAGAAGCACTGGGGATTTTTCGCTGATCTGAGAACCTAGTAGGGTCCCTGGGAGTAGGACTCACAGAAGTGCTGAGGCCTCCCTAAGATGCCCCTCCCCCAACCCCTGACCACCAGAGTTTCAAACTCCTGCACTTGCCCAGACTGAGCCTCCAGCAATCCATCATTTACGGGTCAGGTTTTCCTACACAAGCTCTGGTTCCAGCAGAGGTTTCTGCTTCTGTAAGTTGTGACTGTCTGTATCTGCCGGCCTCTCTCTCCAGTTTGGGGGCAGAAGTTTGTCCTTGGACCTCAGCTCTCTGATGGATCTGAGAAGTGGTGTTTATTTTCAGGTTGTTTTTTTCCCCCTAGCTCTTTACTTGTTAGAATAGAGTGGCAACTTGTAAGCTCCTTACATGCCATACCAGAAACTGCAAGTCTAATTTAATGGTATTTTGATTGTTTTTGAATAAATATTCTTTCTTAGATGTAATCTGATGGTGATTTTTGCAAGCATTTTTGAAAATTCATGTATTTGAAGAGGATAAGTTTCCAATAAAAGGGTTTGTGTGAATGTCATGAGAGGTAACCAAGGGATAGTGTCTGCAACTGACAGTCCAATGGCTCTAAATGTGTTTTATTGAGTCTGCTACAATTTAACAACGTTTGGATTACTGAAGCTTCAGAAATTAGCACATTGGTTTGCCTCGGCTTTGGAAGACAGAAGCCAGTAATATTATTACTTATAAGGTATGCATTCTTGGACAACAGTACGCTTTGGAAGACAGAAGCCAGTAATATTATTACTTATAAGGTATGCATTCTTGTACAACAGTACGTGTGTGTCAAATTATATTATTTGCTTTTGTCCTTAATTCTCAATGGAAAAGTAGCTACATCTTGCAATTAACTATGATTTTCCCCATTCAAACAACTTTGTAGTTAAGTGTAACATGACCTTTGTGCATTGTAATGTAGCAGTGTTCCTGGATTAGTCATGGTACCATGGAATTTTAGAATTTGAAGGGCTCTTTAAAGTCATTCAGTTTTGTTTCACATTGTACTGATCAAACCAATACAAATAAAATGTCTTATCTTGGTTTAAAAAGCTAGTGCTATATGTGGCATGACTTTTAAGGCCTTTTTAAATGTGACTTTCAGTCTTGTTCCTAAAACAAATTTAGATCACCTTATTCTAATTTACTAGATCAGGGGATTATGGTACAGTAGAATTTATCGTGATGACCCTCAGGCCCTGAAAGGTTTCAAAGCAATATCTGACTCATCACAAAATGGCTAAGTTCTATGCCTAGAATTCTATTCTAGTATTAAAATATTTATATTTTTTTATATTCACATTATTTGATAACTTGCCCCAAGTGTGATAACTCAGTTAGAAAAAAATGTTTAGTTAGAACATGTTGGTGCCAACCTGTGTGACTTAACAGGAGCTTACTAAAAAAAATCAGCTGTGATATTTTTGAATTACAAAGTGAAATATTTGGCAATGATTTTGTGGTATTCAGTAGAAATGCTATTTTAGTGACTCTAACTGTGGCCAGGTTATTTAACCTCTTGGTGACTCAATTTTCTCCTGTAAAATGGGATGTGAATAATAGTTTCTGTCTCATAGTGTTATAATAAGGATTAAACAAATTAAATGTATACTTCACTTACAACAATGTCTGGCAGCTTTTTCTTAATTAGTGTTAGTTATTGTAATTAAAGAGGACAGAGAATAAAATTCTGAGGATTTGATTTGCATTTTTGGCCCTTTGAAATCCTTTGTAAAACCATCCTGGATGGATGATTGCCCATTTGTATGTTACCTCTAAAATAGTTCCTTTCATTCGAGTAATTTTTTATGGATATGGGGGGGCGGTGAGGCAGGAATATATCCAATGAGTTTCAATAATTGACTCTGCTCTCACACATGGCAACAGAGACTAGTCTTAAAATTCATTGCACATAACCATACATCAGTGATGACTCAATTAGCACTATTCCCAAATCCTCAGTTCCCCTAATTTTCTGATGCTCTATTCATCTTTTCTGTTATCTAATTTTAAGTAAACCTCTGTAATTGCAGCAGTCACTGAATTGTGTGTATTTGGTGTGTGTGTGTGTGTGTGTGTGTGTGTGTGTGTGTGTGTGTTGACCATTTCTAGGTGTATGAGTGTTATTAAATGGCAAGCGTTCAAAGGTAATGTGCAGTGCTTCAAATCGTGAAGTGTGATGCTGGTGTATTGTGAGTTCTCATCATGTATAGAACATTAAACTATGTATTATGAAGATGGAGACATTGCTGTTTATGAGGTGTGAACACAGAGCTCTTCATGAATTCTAGGCCCCATCTGGGTAGGAAGTAGTTAATTTTGTATTTGTTTGTATGACTCATTTCAACACCCGGCAAAATGTGTCTGTTTTCAGTCAATATTTCTTGAACTGATTTTGTAGAATGATTTGGTCTTTCTTCCATCTACCATTCCCATCCTACACTGCAACTGTCCCGTTCTTTCTACAGTAAAGTAGAAGTGTTTGTGAAAACTGGGACTCAGAGCAATTTCATATGTATCCAGACACTAATGATACTCTTCATTCATTTATCTCATTTGCAGGCCTGTGATATCCAGCCTTGATATGAAGACAAGAAATCCTGGTCATTTGTAGTGGGGAGGGAAATGGATCAAAGTAGCTTTTTGTCCAAAGTGAAGATTATAGTAAAGCGGCCGTGAGAGGGTCAGCTGGGCCTTTGTAGGGTGAAACCAAAATGGACTCCTTTAGTGTAAACCATGCCTCCTTTTGGAAACCCTAGTGCTCTGGCAAAGTAGATAACACAGATGTAGGCAGATAACACCATAGTTCATTTAAGATATGATCTATGTTCAGCTTTAATGGACTACTAATATATACTCAAGTTGACCAGGGGCAAATGTTCTCCAGAGATCTGTGGAAATTTGTCTTTCTGGTCAGAAAAAAAAAAAAAAAAGACCAACAGCTCTGTTTAGGATACAGTTTCGGCCATTTTTACATGTTGCCCTATCACTTAGCAAGCGAATTTAGTAGCATGGTTTGAAGGCTGCTTTATAGTTTTTAATGGCAGTATCTTTGAAAATACATTTCAAATACAATTGCCCTCTACACACCTGAAACCTAATGCCAAATAGTAGAAAAGCAAACTTGCCTCTGAATGCACAGTTGTTTCCTAAACTTTGTAGCATTTGTTTCGTTAAGTGGCCACCATTGGAAAAGTACCTTGAAGATGAATGATGCCATTCAGGTATTTTATTTGGCCCAACTAACTTTTTATAGGAAACACACATACACACACACACACACACACACACACACACACTCAGTGCTCGAGGATTGACAATCAGTGCCAAAACAAGATCACTAAATTACATTAATGTGATCATGGTAAGCACAAACAAAACTTAGGTTGTTTTTATACTTCATTTCTTTTTAGTGCAGGTCAATAACACAGGACAAACAGTTTGGCTTTGCAGAGAATGAATAAGTAGATGTAATCTATTACTTTAAATTTCATGAATCTGGAAAATTTATTTAACACCACGTAAAAATTTCATTTTTTATCTTGTTCTCTTGCATTTTGAATGGGGATACTATTTGATATTGACTTCAGTTTTCCTGTGGCTATTGGGGGAAAGGCACTCTGACACATAGAATTCACTTTGGATTATTTATAGTCACTGTGCATGGTGAGCTGCCACCTGTAATTCTGATGGCCCCAAGACTAACTAAAAAAGGGATTCTGTATTTGTGTTCCAGCTCTCTTTACTACTTCGTGCAAAATAGTATTCTGCTTGAGACTGGGCAGTAGAAACTAGAGAGATTCCCCTTCCCTTTGGTGATTTTTATTCTATTTTATTATATCCATAAAAGTTCTTTGTGTTTTTTTTTCCTACCAATAATTATAGAACAGACCGGCTAACCTGAGCTCTACCTTGATCTGGAGTTTCAAGCAGTATTTGCACCATATCGTACTGTCCTCCTAAAGGCCTTTGGACTTGTAGACTAAGTTCTCTACCTCTTTACTGAAGCATGTGTGATCAAGCAAGTGGCTGCCTATTGGATTTTGGTAACAGTCTTTAGTGTTTGCGTTTCTAAGACTGTAAGCAGTGTCCCATGGTAGTCTGGCCCATGAATTTGGGCTAATTGGACAAGCACAGAGAAGTGGTCCATGCTTTATTCCATGTTGCTTTTGTATGTGCCCTTCTGAATTGTAGTTCTATGTATTCAGAAGTTGCTAGGGAACTGTTTTTATCATAGCCTTCCTTTATTTTATTTGCTGTCCATTTAAAGTCATACCAAATAAAACTGCTTTTGATATTCATAATCCACAGAAATCAGAAAAGAGAAGAAAGTGTTCTTCTTGGCCTATATCTTTCCTTAGCAGCCTGGCCCTCAGGACCCCCTTGTCACCTCCTCTCTCACTTCTCACTGCTCCCTTTCACATAAGGTGTACGAGTATATTGATTCACAGGGCAATTTCCTTGCTTTCCCAAGTGTGTTATATTCACCATCGCCTTTATGTCTCACCCGATGTGCTTTCTTTTGCCTGGAATGATAATTAGAAATTCATCTGTGGAGTGACTTACAGTTTAAAATTACTTTCATATAAATATTTGGTTATACTATTTCATAGAGAGGACAACAGAAAATCAGAGAAGTTGTTTGCTTAAGGACATAATAACAGCTTTGTCTAAATGACACATTAGGGTCATGATGTGGGTTGTGGTAACCTGTCTCCAAGGTGAGCTCTGCTTTTAATGCTCCAGGATATATTCATATTTTTACTGCTTTGTTCAGTCATAACCACCTTTTCCCCATGGGATTCAATTCTCTAGTCAAAACTGAGTTCCTGCCTTTTCGATGTTATATATATATATATATATATATATATATATATATATACTCCGTATATCATAGCATTGTCACATATACTATCTGGTTTGTTTTCTTGTACAGTTCTCGAGCGCCTGGCTTAGACTTCCTCTGGGTCAGGACAGGCCATTTCACTGCGAGTGTCTACTCTCCAGGTGGAGGACACACCGTTCTAGCTGTTGATGGTCTACTGACTTATTCTGCATGAGTAACATTCATCTCCACTCCTCTTAAGCAGCCTGTCCTCTTGCTTGGATGCAATCGACAATGCACAGTTGTTCCCTTTCTGAAATAGTAAATCACATGATTTTATTCTCTTACAGGCTGTGCAACATAAGATCCTTTAACTTCCCAACCTCATCATCCCTCCATTTCCTTTGGCACAGCCTTAGTTCTGCATTTACTTCTGGCCTTGATTATGAAGCTATTTTGCTTTAGGCTCCTTTTTGTCTCCTCCAAGTTTGTCTTTCATCAGTCTACCTTCTACTCATGGCTCTGGAAGGGCTGCCCAGTTCCAGAGCCCTCGACTCAAGTGGCTATCCAGAAATTGAAATGTGCCTAGTGCGACTGAGCAAATACATTTATAATTTCATTTCATTTTAATTCACTTAAATTTAAGTAGCCACATGTGACTAGAGTCGTATCAGACTATGCAGCTCTAGACTATACTGCCTTTCTAGGAGTAGTCAAGGGACATACTAGGTCAAGAAGAAGAGCTAAGGAGTGTAATTGTACAAATTTCTATCATCCTGCTTTCATCACTGCCAGTGTTTATCATGACCGTGGAAAGAGATGATTTTAAACTAGATGGGTAAACATTACTAACTTCCTTTGAACAGTCACCATGGTAGTATTAATATACACTGTAATTCTGCAATGTATCCAGCAGACCTCAAAGTTGTGTAGGGTGATGTAATAAAGAGAGCAGTAATACTATAATAACTAAGAATAACAGCAATTAAGGGAAGCATCAGTGAAATTCCTGCCATATACTACTTTGCTGTCAATGACTGTTCCTATTGTGGCTAGAAAGTTCTTTCTTTCCAACTCTTTGTATTACATACCTTAAAATGGATATAATTTAGGTTTCTGAAAATGCTATTTCCTGAGTGATTTTCACACCTAGTGTCCAAATTATTATTCTCTTAGAATACTTTTCTGTGGAAAATTGTCATGATACAACAGAGTTTCCAACACAGTATATTAATAGGGTTTTCAGATGCAAAATTGGTAGAATTTTGGGAACAGTTTGATGTAGAATAAAATTTCCCTGCCGCTTGATAGTTCTTTATTTGATAAAATTTAGGACTGTAGATTCAGAATGCAAGCTGTAATCTTTGATCAAAGCACAACCTGCCCATTATTAAACTCTCATGGTGAGGGGGTTTCTGTTTTCTTTGGGTACTAAACTATGGCAGCACTGGACTCATTAGTGGACAAGATGGGTCATTATTGTATGATTCCATGGGTTCTGGGAATGTACAATGCTTGTACAGAACTTTGCGCTGAAGAGGCTCTCAAAAATATTTGTGGAATAGGTGAATGAGTTAATGCTTTCTAAATATTCCTAATTTGGTGTTGGTTCAATGGAAGAATTTCAAATTTTTCTTTGAAAAATCCATACCCTAACAAGTAGAGCTACTGCAGCTTCTGCTCCTTGTCATAATGGGTAACTGAGAAAGTAATTGAATAGTACCTGAATTCAGTTCCTTTTGGGGCACCAGTGTATGATCACTACCTTGTGCCAGAATCATGGGAGTTCAGTATATAATTTAGAACTCAGCTTCAGTATCCCAGCATCTAGCTTTGCAGTTTACATAGAAATAAACTTTCCCCTAAGACTCCTTGAAGAATGTAAATTTACTATGTCTTAAAAAAGTGTTACCACAATATTTTAACTCTATAATACCTCAACCTAAAAGAAAGTTCTCAGAAAGACTAACCGATTTTTGACTCTTAAAATGCACGTTTTTGTGATTTGGCTCTCAGGTATTTGTTTAGCTCACCAGGGCCCTTTAATGTAATTGTATTAGTCAGGGTTCTCCAGAGAAACAGAATCAGTAGAATGTGTGTATATACAGATGGAGATTAATTATAAGGAATTGGCTCTGGAACATGACTTTGGAGGCTGGTGAGTCCAAAGTCTGCAGTGTGGACTGGTAGCATGGAGACCCAGGAAAGCCAGTGGTGCAAATAAATTTGAAAGACCGTCTGCTGGAGAATTCTCTCTTGCTCAGGGAAGCCAACCTTTTTGTTCAATTCAGACTTCAACTGATTGGATGAAGCCTACCCACATCATGGAGGACGATCTGCAAAATTCACTGATTTAAATGTTAATTTCATCCAAACACACCCTCCAAGTTAACACATAAAATTAACCATCACAAATCCACTTCATATATATATATATATATATATATATATATATATATATATATATATATATATAATATCTTTGTATCTATCTATCATTTATCTGTCTATTAATATCTTATAAATACACACAAAAACATATTCATAACATAATGGGGGACATATTCTTGACAATTACAGTTATCCTCATTTCTGTAACTGGTCACATGGTCATAGCTGGTATGTATAACCACCGTCTTACACTACCCATTCTGTATTTCCTTTGCTTTCAGTGAGCACCTCAGCTCGTCGTGGTTCTATACCTGGTGAGGTGACTCATATCATCATTCCTGAAGGGTCTGGGCTGTTGGTAATCCAGCCTAAACTTGGTAGTTGTAGTCTTCCATTGACTTTTGTCACAAAGCATGATGATAAGAGAGGACATCCTAGGGGATCTCCTGTATTCCAGACACACTCTCCCTTATCTCAATTGTGGAGCTCCAGTCCAGTTTCCCCTGGCAGTCAGGGTCAGTCACCCAAGCCAGCATGATCACTCCCTGCTTTGCCTGTTGATTTGAGGTTTGAAAAGTCCAAAATGGCTGGGTGGCAGTTCTAACTTCCAATTCAATGGAATCATGGTACTAGCATTTCTCGCTTTGGAACTAAGACCTCTGGGCCAGCAAAGCACAGGGCATAAGGACAGAAGTAAAAATTTTGTAAGTGGGTTACTAGAGGTAATAGTGAGTATTTCCACTTGCATTTCCATCCCTTTATTCCTGGACCCTTGAGTCCTGGCTATAAGAGATATGCACCATATATTGGATGCTGATTCAGAGCATCTACAGCCTCCTGGAGAACCTTGCCTTAGCCCTGCAGGAGTTTTCCACCTTGTTGGCATTGTAACTGAGTCTCCAAAAGGCTAGTCCAACCTTCTATCATGCCAGCTGCTTCAGGATGGTGGGAACAAGGTGAAACCAATGAATTCCATGAGCATGGGCCCATCACCACACTTCATTGGCTAAATGTGCATTCCTTTATCAGAAATAATGGCATGTGGAATAGCATGGCAGTGAATAAGGCATTTTATAAGTCCGTGAATGGTAGTTTTGGCAGAAGTATTGCACACAAGGAAGGTACATTTATATCCAGAGTACATGCCTATTCCAGTAAGAACAAAATGCTTCCCCTTCCATGATGAAAGTGGTCCAATATAGTCCACCTGCCACTAAGGAACTACTGGCTGATCACCCAGGGAATGATGTTATATTGGGCACTCAGTATTGGTTCATGCTGCTGGTAGATTGAGCACTCAGCATTGCTGTAGCCAGGTCATCCTTGGTGAGTGGAAGTCCATGTTGCTGAGCCCATGCCTCACCTCCATTCTTGCCACCATGGCCACTTCTTTCATTGGTCCATTGGACAATGGTAGGGGTGGCTGGGGAAAAAGGCTGACTAGTATTCATGGGACATATCATCTTACCCACTTGAAATATAGTCATTAGTGTCTTTTAATCTAAACAGATTAGAAAGCCAATTGCAGAAACCTCAGAAGAGTCATTGTTAAGATTCTCTTTCTCTAAAACCACTGTCAAGACAAAATCTGTATTAGTCAGTGTTCTCTGGAGAAACAGAACCAATAGAGGGTGTGTGTATGTGTGTGTGTGTGTGTATGTGTGTATGTGTGTATGTGTGTGTGTAGGGGATATTTATTATAAGGAATTAGCTTATGTGATTATGGAGGCTGGCAAGTCCAAATCTGTAGTGTGGGCAGGCTGGAGGCCCAGGAGGGACGATGGTGCTGATGAAGTCCTAAAGCTGTCTGCTGGAAAATTCTTTCTTGCTTAGGCAAGCTAGTCTTTTGTTTTTATTTTATTTAGACCTTCATCTGATTGGATGAGGCCCATCCACATAATGAAGGGCAGTTTGTTACCAGAGTTTGTAGATTTAAATATTAATGTGATTCAAAAGCATCCTCCAAGATGACAAATAAAATTAGCCATCAGTATCATAAATGTGAAGAAGCCATACATATTGTTGCAGATGGCAAGATTTCATTCTTTTTTATGGCTGTGTAATATTCCATTGTATATATGTACCACCTCTTCTTTATCCATTAATCCATTTAGGGACACCTAGGTTACCTCTATATCTTGGCTATCGTAAATAATGCTGCAATGAAAATATGAATTCACACATCCCTTCGAAGTAGTGTTTTAGGTTTCCTTGGATATATACCCAGAAGTGGGATTACTGTATCCTTCTTTGTCTCCTGTTATAGCCTTTATTTTAAAGTCTATTTTGTATGATATAAGTATTGCTACTCCAGATTTTTGTTTTATTATGTTTCCATTTTCATGAAATATCTTTTTTCATCCCTTTACTTTCTGTGTGTGTGTGTGTGTGTGTGTGTGTGTGTGTGTGTGTCTTTTGATCTGATGTGAGTCTCTTGTAAGCAGCATATGTAAGGGTTTTGTTTTCTTATCCATTCAGCCACCCCATGTCTTTTAATTGAAGCATTTAATCCATATACGTTAAAAAAGATTGTTGATAGATACGTAGTTATTGCCATTTTATTATTCATATATATGTATATATTATATATATACATATATATTTCCCCATATTAAAGAAGTCCCTCTAAGATTCCTTGTAATATTGGAGTTGTGATGAACTAACTCCTTTAGCTTTTTCTAGTTTGGGAAGCACTTTATTTTTCCTTCCATTCTACATGGTAGCTTCACTGGGTAGAGTAATCTTGGTGGTAGGTCCTAACTTTTCATCACTCTGAATATTTTGTGCCAATCCCTTCTGACCTGCAAAGTTTCTTTTGAGAAATCTGCTGACAGTCTTATGGGAGCTCCCTTGTAGGTAACTTGCAGCTTTTAAGACTCTTTTTGTCTTTAACCTTTTTGTCATTTTAATTATGATGTGTCTTGGTTTTGGCCTCTTTGAGTTCATCTTGTTTGGGACTCTCTGTACTTCATAAACTTGTATGTCTATTTCCTTTGCCAGGTTATGGAAGTTTTCTGTCATTATTTCTTAAAATAGGTTTTCAATCCTTGTTCTCTGTCTTTTCCTTCTCATACCCCAATTATGCGAATATTGGTATACTTGATGTTTTCCCAGCATCTCTTTAAACTGTTCTCATTTTTTTTGGACTATTTTTTCATTTTTTTTATACTAATTGGCTATTTTCTGCTACCTTAACTTCTAAATCACTGATTTGATCTTATGCTTTATCTAATTTACTGCTGATTTTGTCTAATGTATTCTTTATTTCAGTTATTGTGTTCTTCGGTTCTTTTTTGTGTTTTCTGTTACCATTTTTATGTTTCCTACCCCTTTGTTAACTTTCTTACTGAGTTCATCTACTCTTCCCCTAAGTTCATTGAGCATCCTTATAACCAGTGTTTTGAACTCTGTGTCTGGTAAATTGCTTGTCTCCATTTTGTTTAGTTTGTTTTCTGGAGCTTTATTCTGTTTCATTTGGGACATGTTTCTTTTTCTCCCCATTTTGGCTGCCTCACTGTGTTTGTTTCTATGAATTACATAGGGCTTCTATGTTTTTTCATCTTAATAGAGTGGTCTTATGTAGTAGATGTCCTGTGGGGCCCAGTGGCATAGTCCCCTTGGTCATCTGAACTACGTGTTCCAGATGTGTTCCTTATGTGAGTTGTGTTTGCCCTTCTGTTGTAGTTAAGCCTTGGCTGCTGTTTGAACATCAGTGAGAGAGATTGACCCTCAGGGTGATTGGTTGTGAGGACTGCCCATGACTACAGTGGAGGAGCTGTTGTACTGGGGCTGACTGTATGGAACAGGATTCATTTTATCAGGATTCTGGTGTCTGCCCCGTCTGCCCTTTGTGTGTGTCATCCACAGAGGCAGCTGGTTGGTGCTCTAGCTTGGTTTGAAGCTGGCCACCAGGCATGCCAGACTCAGGGCCTCCTGGGAGGGTCCCCACCACAGGCCAAGTTCAGCTGCAGCCTGTGCCCTGCCTGGAGCCACCTGGCATGAACCACAAAGCAATAAGCAGATGGAAGCCATCCATGCTGGGCTTGGAAGTGCCTTGGAGAGACTAAGCTGTGAACTGAGGCTGGCTGCCACTAGTGCCAGACTTAGAGCTGCTCAGCATGAGACACAAGGCATGCCTATGTTAGATGCTGCTTGTTTGGGTTTTGTGAATCTTTGAGAGATTTTAGGAAAGGCCACAGCATGAGCTAATGTTGGCCATTTGCATGGAAAAGCCACTGGAAGCAGCTTGGTTGGACCTGCAAGTTCGGTGGGGCAGGGTCTCAGGAAAGCACCAGGTGGACAAATGGTATTAGTTAGGTTGATGGAGACTTAGGTATAGTGTCTGCCTGTGTTGTGCTCTGAGAAGGGGAAGACTCAACAAAGAAATAATGGATTCTGCCAGCACTTCTGTCTGGGAGAAAACTGCCCCTCCAGTCCTCTCTCTGAAGCCAGACAATTCAGTTCCTCTCTGCATGTCCCTGACACCTTTCACTCTGCTGTCCTAGTGCTGGACCTCAGAGCGAGTGAGTCTTTCAGCAAGAAAGTCCCTGTGTGAGCCCTTTAAGAGGAGCACCTGGAACTGCAGCAGCTCTCTGTCTTACTCAGTCACAATCTCCACTGGTCTTCATAGCCATAAGTTACAGGGACTTCTCTTCTAGGCACTGGAACCCTGGGCTGGGGTGCCTGGTATGGGACTATGACCCTTTGCTCCTCCCAGGGGATTTCCGCAGCAGAGCTATCCCTCTTGATTTTTAAACACTGCACATAGAAATGGGGACAAGCCTGTTTCACATCTCCATCCCTCCTACCAGTCTCGAGGTGGCTTCTTTTGTATGTCCTTAGTTGTAGGACTTCTGTTCAGCTACACTTCAGGTGATTTTCAATTATGGCTTTTCTGTAGGTTAGTTGTAATTTTGAAGGGGTTGTGAGAGGAGACAAGCACAACATTTACCTACTCCACCATCTTGATGAGAAATCATGGTATTCTTATTTTAGTCAAGGACATTGAAGTTTCAAGAGGTCATTTGGTCAGTCAGTGGTAGAGTGAGGAAGCCGTCCAACAAGTCTGTCTGTTTATGACCTGAGGGTATGGAAATGATCAGTACCAATACCTATTTCTATTTCTACTATTGTACCTCTATCTTCAGTACTGTATGAATTCGGACAATTAAGTTCACGAACTCATCCTAGAAAAAGTGCTACATACCTCACTGCTGGATACCACTATGGTCACCTTTGAAGAGCTCCCCTTGGGAAGCTATGCACCAATGCCAGCACCTAGTCCACCCTTCAAAGCAATTTTGGAACTCTTTTTCTGGAATGGCTATCAGAGCTGTCATCATATTACCCTTGGTTTCCTGAATGTCATCAAAATGTCTTCTTTTCTATATATCCTTTATCTTTGGGTAAAGAAAGAAGTTATGGGGTGGGGGTGCAGATCAGGTGAGTAGGGAGGGTGTTCCAATATACTTATTTGTTTACTGGCTAAAAACTCCCTCACAGACAGTGCCATGTAAGCTGGTGCATTATTGTGATGCAACAGCCATGAATTGTTGGTGAAAAGTTCAGGTCATGTAACTTTTTCATGCAGCCTCTTCAGCACTTCCAAATAGTAAACTTGGTTAACTGTTTGTCCAGTTGGTACAAATTCATAGTGAATAATCTCTCTGATAGCAAAAAAGGTTATCAACATCATTGCAACAAGTTCATGAACTTAATTGTCAGACCTCATATCCACAGAGCAAAGAATTCATGATATATAGTTTTTCCACTCATTTATTCCACTAAAAATTCCAGGAAAATATACTAGCTATAAAGAAAATGGCTATTACAAGGGTTGCTTGGACAGATAATCATCTTGAAAAAATGACATTTTTCACCCCATAGTGAGTTCAGTCAGTAGGATGAAAGATGTAGGTTTCCTGTCACTTATCAACATTTTATTTTGAAGAATTGTAAATTCTAGGTAGTGAGATGAAAGCCTCTTTTCTAGGGGCTTTTTGTAGTGGGTGGTGTTCCCTGTAACAGAAGCCTGAAATAATCAAAAAGCCTTTCTAAATATTCATAGGAAAGAAAAAAATGCCTTACTAGTACATTGTTTTTTCTTTAATATTATTCAAGCCCCAGGAGATATTTCCATTCTGAGAGCTCAACTTTCTGATATGGCTAATGATTTTTGATACTTTGCAAATAACATAGTTGAATTTTTGGTTGATGATTTTTACTGTAACAATAGTATTCTTGCTGTTAATCACTTAAGGTGACAGGAAATAATCAAGGTATTTAAACTATTGAGTACCATATGAAAAGCCTTTATTAAGAGAATATATTTTAGAATTAAACTGAGAACTTTTATCCTCGTATCCCCACCACCGCTGCCCCCTTCACACTTAATCACTTAGGCATAGCAAAAAACAGTTTGGCAGGCACCACCCAATCTGTTGACTGCAGCAGGTAGGTTTTCCTAGGTTTGTCTGAGTTATATCTAAAAGCTCTCCAGAAGCTACTTTTTTTCACCCTTGAAATATATTTTATGACCAGAAATTATGTTGCATTTCCTTTCCTTGAGACTTGTGGATAAAACTGGAATATTTGCATTTTGTTGAAAGTCAGGAATAATCCTCAAGTATTATAGTCTTATTTTAATATTTCAAAATTACCTTCTAGTTATATATACATTTGTGGTATATATATGTATATATATATATACATTTTTTTGACAAAATCATTTGTCATTCAGTGATGATTATACATGATATTATTACTAATAATTTTATTACCTCCTAGTTATATAGGAAATATTGTTACATGCTTAAATTTTTTTGTCTTTAGAATCAATGGCCATTGTAATTATATTTAATTTATAAAGTCATTAAAATGATAATAAAAAATTAAGTAAACATGACCATACATTTATAAAGTTTCACTGGGCCTCTCATAGACCCACAGCCAACACAATTTATTTTGTTCTTTTCTAATTATGTAACGAGGTGTAGGTATTTAGGTGGGTGATAGATCTTATAAAATATCACAATACGTAGAAAGCAGATATTTAACTTTGTCAAAGTGTATTGAATTTCCCCCCTCTGATAGTCAATATAAGATGAATAACTTTTCTTAATGGTGAATTCTGTGCTTTGAAGATTTTTCTAAGGGAGCTTTTTACATTTTTTTTGACAAAATCATTTGTCATTCAGTGATACTTATAGATGATATTGTTACTAATAACTTTATCTCCTTTCACTCATGGATTTTTAAAAATATGATGTGTGAACTCACAAAGCCACAAGTGCCTTTCCTATTTATTTTCATGTATTTTCATCCAAAAAAACTTAATGCAGATAATCAGATAATTTTTAAACAAGCTGTTTGCAATACCACCTATTCAAGGAATGTACTAAATGTGTGGAATGAACATATATTTTAAAGCCTATCAGTTCAGCTTTATCTCCTTCATGCTTTGAAAGTCAGACTGGTGAAGGACTCTGGGAGAGTCGACCAGAGAAGACACCCATGTCTCTTTGCTGGTTCCAAGGAATCTTTACTAAGGTCAACTCTTGATAAGAAGAAACAGAGTGCTGGGTACGACTCATCTCATAGCACTTGATTATTGAGCTTCCTAGATTTAAAAAAAACAAAACACAAAAAATAAAAAGGCTTTGTTTTACACAAACTATATGCTAAACATAGTAAGATAATTTTAAGATCAGATATAAAATTTATATTATTTAATTTAAAAAATTTTTTCCTTTTATTAAGGCAATTCATTTTTCATTGTAAAAAATTAGAAATTATAGCAAAGCATAAAAAGAACCTCAGTATCACTTGTTATCACATTAGCCATTGATAAATACTTTAAGTGTTTTTGGATATTTCTTTTGAAAATATTTATGGTATGTGGGATTATATGAAACTTTGGGTTACCTGTTCATTTTAGGAGCTGTTTCTTGACTCCTGATTTGTATGGAAAAAAGTTTAGCTGTGGGAGAAAAGTGGCTGGGTTCCTCTCCCTGTCCCCATCCGTACATACACATATGTCACCAAATGCAGCCTTCTTGGTGGGATAGGAAAAGTATCTGGACTTTCTCAGAAAATTATCATTTGTTTTCAAGGAAATTTAGTTGATTTCAACAATTGCCCTTTACTTACTGTAGTAACAACTGAGTGGTGGTAATTATTGTTATTATTATTATTAGTAGAATCAATATTTTTATTATACTGGAAGGGGCATAGGCCCAAAGCATGGCTTTGTGGTAAATGCTTCAACATTCCTGCAAAAGAAAAGGGTAGAGTCACAAGTATAATTCAATCTTGTAGTTCTTTGTTTTTGATTTCCTCTGTGGTTCTATTAACTCATGTGACTTATTTCTATATTTGAGTTTTAATAGTGCTTTGTGTGAGATTTAGTGGCATAATCAGAATTTCCAAGTTCAAATATTCTAAAGTCAAACAGCGTAGTGAAGGTGGTACAAGATGAGAAGTATCAGTCAGTCAGGGCTGCCATAACAACACGCCACCGACAGGGTGGCTGAAAGAACAGGTATTTCTCACATTCTAGAGGCTGGCTGCACAAGATCATGGTGCCAGCTTGCTCAGGTTCATGGTGAGGGCCCTTCTCAGTGATTCACAGATGGCTGTCTTCTGGTTGTAACCTCACATGGCAAAGAAAATAATGAATCTCTCCATTTCTCTTCTTAAAAGGCCCCTAATTCCATTTCCGAAGCCTCCACCCTCATGACCTAATCACTTCCCAAAGTCCCCACCTCTCAAAATTATCACATTGGGGATTAGGATTTCAACATATAAATTTGGGTGATGGTGGTGGGGGGTGCACATTCTGTCCGTAATTTGAGGATTCCATGATAACGAAGAAAGGATTACAAAGTCCTGTTCTTCTTCATAGGGCTTATTAAGCTGCAAGTAATGTCCTCAGGTGTCCTCTGAAATGGAATGTGGTTGGAAAGTCAACAGGTGTCCTATTACTAGGTGCTATGTTGGCTCAGTGTTGCCAAGAAAAAGAGCAGAACTTCATTCATTTACTCATTTTTAATTCATATGTTAATTCATCCATACATTCAGTGATTATCTAAGTGTGCACTATGTTCCAGGTATCTTGCTAAAAGTCTAGAATATGATGAGAAAACTGAGACTAAAGTTTTCAGTTTTCCTAAAAAAAAAAAAAAAAAGTGGTGTGAAATCCATATAAAGTACTTGGAAAAAACCACTCAGATCTCCGTTTTAATATTGATTGTGTAATTAAAGTCGTGGGTGTCTTTTATTAAATCATTTGCATTTTTAAATTTTAGCTGAGTGGTCGTAATGCCTGCTCTACTAGCCATTCATTTGGAGAAGTAGATTAGGTAATGAATGTAAAAGCCTTTGCAGAAATTTTATAGCAAAAATGCTAATTATTGTCAGGACTAATTTGAAATATATGTGGGATTTATGAGATACTTTTATAATATTTCATCTTGGAGACATTATTGTTTTTGAGTTCTTTAGATTTATGAGACAAATGAAGATAACATTTTTAAATTACTTTCTTCAGTAGAAGTTTTCCCTCTAGTGGTTGCTGTGGAAATCACATGAAGAGTTTCTAATGCTAAATGTCCAAAAGGAAAAGAAAACAACTATAATAAAAAGATGTGACAAAACATACTCTGAATCATGGAAAAGATGTTAGCTAGTGGTTTTTTTTTTTCCAAGACTATCCAGTTGGATTTTTAAAAATTCTATTACATTCAGTTTTTGAAAATAGGAAGAAACTTGTTTGCTCCTTTTATAGTATCTAATTGATATGAATGGGGATGATGGTTAGGACATCCTAGGCGTTGAAGAAGCGATAGAGAGGGTGTGTACTCCCTCCATTTCATATCCATGAAGACATGATTTTTGTCTGCTTTCCTGATCTGCCTCCAGTACAGTAGGTGTCTCGAATCTTGGTTTCCTCACAGGAAGTTGAACAGAAGTTCTGGGTGAGTAAGCATATTTGATCTTTCTTACAGGCACCTTTTAGGAAATCATTCCAAAAGAAAAGAAAAAAAAAACATTTTAATATATTGAGAGGATTGATACGTTTATAAAATCTAACCCTTAACACGACCTGCCAGGTCCCCATCATTTCTCCCCTGCCTCCTCTGCAGCTTCCTGTCTTTCGTTTGCCCACAGTGCTCGGCTGGGCTGCCATCTCCATTTCCCTCCTGCACTGCCCATTGGGACTTGCTGCTCTATTCTTGTCACGCTCTTTATCACATCGCTGGCTCCTCTGGTCTCAAACCTCACCTACCTCAAGAAGGTCTTCTCTGATCAACCTAGCAAAGTGGGCTTTTGATGGTTAATCTTTGTCCCGTCCCCCATTTATTTACTCCACAGCCCTTATCACAATGTAAATTACTATGTAATCAATTTATTTATTAATTCACTCTCTGTATCCTTCACAAGAATGGAAGCTACATGAGGCAGATTTGTCTCTCTTATTCACATTGTATCCCAGAACCTAGAACAGTGCTTCACACATGGCAGATACTTAATACGCTTAACACAGTGAACAAATGAATGGAAAATGATATTAACATTAACTAATTGGTGTCAACTGTTTAAAAGTTTTACTAAAATATTAAGTAGTCTTTCGTGCCCTCTCTTAGGACTCATTTTTCCATATTTAAAGTAATTTAACTTCCTAATGTACTTCACATTGAAATAAGGTTTGTAGAAGGTTTGCAGTTCTTCATACAGAAACTCTGTTACAGAATCATTAAATGTAAACATTTGGGGAGAATGTTTAGTGAGTTCCTGTGCTCACTAAAGAACTCCACATCATGTTCTTGTGCTAAAGAAGAACATGATGTTTTTATGTCTTTTTTATTAAATTCAGTTTGACGGTATAGCTTATTTAGTGAGATATTCAATTTCTTATATTTGTACAATGTTATTTCATAAATTAAAGTTGTTTTTCTGAAGTTTATGTTGTTCCATCTTCTTCTGTCTTCCATAAAAAGATAATTTCTGTTCACACTCACATATTTGGCTTCCTCAGAGTGTTTTCTAGCCTTCATAAGATTAGAAACCAAAAACCAAAAAACAGCCTCTTCTGAACTGGCTTACTTTTTATACCTTTCATCAGTTTTGATTGATGTTCTCTTTTGAAACTACTCTAAATATTCCTCATATTCCTTTATGGTTTTGAGACCAAAAAATGTACCTTACCTTAAAGCCCAAGGATTTCTCATCTGGGAAGTTGAGGCATCTATGTTTACGTCTCCCAGCAGAATGCAGTGAAACCCATGAAGCATGGCAGTAGGAAATGTGTTGCTGGTGGTTGCCTTTCCTCTTTCCATCCATGTTTGTTGCCTACTAATGTGAACTTTTTGCCTATGCAACTATGTAAGAAATGGGCTGTTTTGCTATACATTTGTGGCCAAAAGGCTAAGACTCCAAAAACTCAGTGTCTTACCTGAATTTTCTGCCCTGTTGTTGTCTCCATGCAGGGCTATGAAAACAAGGGAGATGTGCGTAGATTATAATAGCGTTCCCCTGATGATGTTTTTAGAGAATTGTATGCTCTCCAGTGTGTTAACAATCTGAGTAGGTTCTGACTGACACTGCATGTGTATGTGTATGTTTAAGGAATAATATGTTTTAATCTACTGTCAATGAATGATAGAAATTGGAATGAAATTAATATGCATTTTATAGCTGGTCCTGCTTATTACAGGGACTTTAAAAACAAACAGCTGAAAAAAGGCTTATCATTGGCTTATTCAAGCTCTCTACTTTTGCACTTGTGCTTTCCTGCTTTCGTTACCATAGTTACTGGTTTAATCATGATGCACAGAACTATTTCTAATTACAGTATATGCCAGCCCCAAAATTAATTCTTTGCATATCTTAGTCCACAAACAGCTTGTAGCTTGTTTTTTGGCACTTTATTACCGCATATTCTGAAAAAGACAGTTGTACATAATTTTAAATCTGTTATTTTCTGCTATTTGTTATTAAAATGAAACTAAGTCTCTAAAGTGGATTGATGTCAAAATAAGCAATACAAAAATTTTTAAGAGACGAAGGCTTATTACAAGTGCTGTCATTAGTATTATCTATGACGTATTAATTAGTAGCAATTTATAAGCATTTGACATTCTTTCCCTATCAGAAAATACTACTAACAGGATTTTCATCATTTAGAAACCAAAATTATTAGATTGCTGTGACCAAGAAGTTGAGCCAGAAACCACTATTAGAGAAGTTATATTTTCTAAACAATAGACAATTTACATAAAAAATCTCTTTATTGAATTTTCAAAGGTTCTTGGAGATCACTTAATACAAGTCATTATTTCTAATGTGTGTCAAACTCTGTTATACCAGGAACTCTAGGTAATTTCTCCCAGTCTCATACAATGAGATGGAGGACTAGCCAGATTAAATCTCGCCTCTCACCTCCTACTCCAGTAATCCTAATTGTATCAGTCTCAGAAATTTACAATATATCTGTTCCCCAAACCTATAGGTAAAGTTTTCTGTTTGATTGTTCAAAGTAAGGTTCATTACAGATTGTTGTGATTATGCTGCCAAAACTATTTGAATCATATTTACATTGGTTGACCTATACATTTTCAAAAGCAATCTCTTGTATAGTGCTTTCATGACTCCTCTGGTTCTAAAATCTTTTACATATTTCATAAATGCTAGTCCACCAGGCATTCTCAATTCACTAATAAAACTGGGAACACTCATACAAAGTACATTTCTATTATGAAATAATAAATGGACTAGTGCACCATCTTTGATCTGCCCTTGTTTGGCAATCGTATGCTGCTGTGTTCCTACCTTCATTGGCGTGAGATCTTTATAGCAGTGTACATTTTCCCGGAAATAACGTATATAACCTGGAAGTAGGCCCTAGGGTTCCATTTGTGCTTATGGGAAAACCTGTGACTGCCAAACTACAAATGCTTTTCTGACTATTAAGACTGAAGCAGATAAATGTAAAATAAAAACATGAAAAATTTCCTACTGCAGAGCTTAAATTCTTTTTTTAATTGCTTCTGTTTAAAATCATCATACACTAGTTCTAGGTCAAGATATGTATACACTCATTTGTAGTTTATTACAAAATAAATTTTAATTCCCAATTGAACTTTATTCTGACTTTTTTCTATTTGATAGACTTATATTACAGTTAATGGTCACATATAATGAGTATATTATGTTCTTAACTGAAATTAGTAAATTATCTAACAGCCATTTAAATCAGTGAAGAGTGGCCTCTATTTAATTGGGGAAGACATTTATTGGCTTTTTATTTGACATTCTTAACTTGCCTGGCAGCCAGTGTGAATCAGCAAATGTAAATGTAGCTCTACTGATTACAGAGAGACAAAAATCTCTTAATTTGAATAACACTTTTTCCATCAGGAAAACTATTGGTTATTAAGTCATTCATAATTCTAAATACTCTAGAAATGAAATTGTAGACATGAAGATTGCTACAAGAGCTTGTCTTCCCTTCCACCCCAGGATTCTTTATTATTCCTCTGGCACAGCAGCAGCTGAGTGCCATTAGTTGTATTAGCTGGAACAATATTGGATCTTTAGAATTCATTCGGAATTCTGACTCCATAGTTGTGACAGACATAATTTAGGTGTCTATTCAGAGACTGTCAATTGGCAATCATAATCAGGGTTGTACTTTTCAAAACAATTTTGATAAGCAAATTTAGAAATTTTTCTAAATTTTAGAAAATTATTTAATTTTTTAAAACGAAACGATTGAGGGTAAGCCTGCGGTATAAAAAGATGAAATCCAGACTTTCGTATCTTATCTAGTCACTTGAGGTAGAGTTATTTTTTTTACCAAATGGTTAGCCAATATTTTCTGTTCAATTTATAGCATAGTACTTCATAGTCTACTGATTTTAAAACTTGAAAATGGTACTATAATAAATCAGCATGTTTCTGAACTTAATTTTATTAAATCAATAATATCATACTTTTTCAATTCGTTTTTAGTGAGTCTAGCATATTCACCCTCCAATATCAAATTTGGATTCGCTCATTATGTTTCATAAAACTTAAAATATTATAAAATTTTTTACTGGGATTTTCTGATTTTCTAGATGAATTAGGGGGAGAACTGAAATTTTTATATTAATGAGTTCTTTAATTCAGGAATGTGAATTTATTCAAGTTATATTTTATTCCTTATATTAACTATATTTCTTTTTAAAAATTTTTTCACAAATAACATATATACATTTATGTTGCTTTTTAGATTTTTGGTATTTAAATGGGGATTTTAAAGAATTCTAATTTTTCCACGTAAGTATTTTTTACTTTCCCTCTGGCAGTGGTTTTAGAAATCCAAGTCATTTAATGGCTTTGGGGTGACTGTCAGGAAAGCAGAGGATGTACTCCTGGGCAAGCTTTCTTTAATATTGAAGAGTAACTTCTATTCTGTACATTGAGGGTGTGTACTTTTGAGGGTGTATATCTCTGAGAACTGTGATAAACAGCCAGATTCAGTGGCTCAAAGGGATCTGCCATAAGGAGATCAAAAATATAGAAGTGGGAAGGTGACTTGCAGACACCTAAGTAGCAGTGGACCTGGTGAATCAAGGAGAGTGAATGAAGGCCACCCTGCTCAAGCAGCTGACTGTTCTTGGAACTCAGAATACAAGCACATGACTGCATGTGGCAGAGTCCATGCTTCGCGCAATGCTCAGCACAGAGGGTATTGTAGTAATCATACTATTATTCAAGTAATCAAGAAATACACACAGAATTAAATGGGACTGAAAGGTTATCATTCCTTGTTAAATAATAAGCAGTTCCTAATGTTGACTTTGAAATGTTATGCTTGGTTGTAACCTCTGATCATGAGATAGGGATTTGAACAAATAAAACTTAATTTTATCATTATTTTATTGCTTTTCAGGATATACACAGAGTGTTAGCTACTTTAGGCGACAATCTGAAAATATGGGACTGACTTCATGGCTAACGTTGTCAGTATGAGGCAGTTTTTTATACAATTTGTAAATATGCCTAGAGGCGTACATGATCGCTTCAAAATTATAAATGGAAGAAAAATAAATTAGATGTGACGGGTTTATTACCTTGCTACTATGTGAGAGTGTCTGAAAGCATTTACAGGAAGTTAACTTCCTTTTTTATATTTACTTTTATTGAGCTAGTTAATTTGAAACAAAACCCCATAAATTTTAGAAGCAAGAACAAAACACTGCTATAGGCTCTCAAGCAATATAGACACATTTTAGTGTTCGAACAGTATTGTTTGAAAATTATGGCGCCAACATTTATTGAGATGAACGTAGTATATGCAATTTCATCTTCAGATCTGGGCAGTATTGTAGAGCATGCCAGGCACTACAGCTACAACTTAAGTAAATAGTTTAGTTTTTAGTCGCAAATTATTTATCTGTTTGATTTATAGCCAAGATTTGGTGTCATCTATGGTTTCCTAGATCCACGGATATAACCCTTTTCCTCTGAGGTATTAATTGATGAAAGTTTGATTTACAAAAGAGAAGTTAAATGCTGTAAAATCAATATCTAAAAAATCATCTTTGTAGAGGAAAAACTTACCTGTAACAAAATACACCCATTTGGAGTGTAGAGTTTGATGACTTTTGGCAAATGTGAAACCTGTGTAAACACTGCCAGGCCTCACTTGTGCCCTTTGGTAGTCATTACCCCCTCCTGTCCCCAGGTAATTACTGATTTGCTTTGGCCACTATAGATTAGTTTTGCCTGCTGTGGAATTTAATATAAATGAATGTAGCTTTTTGTGTCTGGCTTCTTTCACTCAACATAAAGCTGTTGAGATTCATACATGCTGTTGTATGTATTAATAGTCCATTTCTTTGATGTGCAGACTGGTGTCCCATTGTACAGATATACAATTTGTTTATCCACTCACCTGTTGATAGATATCTGGGTTGTTTCCAGTTTGGAGCTATTATGAAAATAAATTTTTTTTGTGAGACCATTATGTGCAAAATTTTGTGTGCAAAATTATGTGCAAAATAAGTTTTAATTTTTCTTCACTAACTACTAGGAATGTAATTGCTGGGTCATATGACAAGTGTATGTTTAACTTAGTAAGAGACTATCAGTGTTTTATAGCTCTGTAAAAACCAGTAGTGCAGGAGATTTCGTGTTACTTCTCACCCTCACTGATATTAGATAGTCAATTTTTTAATTTTAAGCACTTAGTGGTATCCCATTATAGTTTTAATTGTCATTTCTCTGAAGATTGGCAGCATTGAGAATCTTTTGATGAGCTTACTGATCATTTGTATATATTGTTTTTTGAATTGTCCTATCCTTTGCCCATTTTTAATGAAGTTGTTGAGTTCTTATGATTAGTATTTCCATGATACATTTCTTCCAATCTCTTAGTTTTAACCCTATTTCTTTCTTTATATTTAAAGTGTGTATCTTATAGAGAGCACATAGTTGAGCATTGCTTTTTTATATAGTCTGGAAATCCACATTTTATCTGCAGTGTTTAGACCATGAATATTATCATCATTGGCAGAATGGGTGGGTTTATGCCCTTCTTGTTACTTATTTTCTGTATATTCTCTCTATTCTTTGTTTATTATTTAGTTTTTTCCTGCCTTCTTTTGGGTTAATTGAGTATTTTTACTATTCCTCTGTTTTATTTATCGGCTATATTTCATTTTTAGTTTTTTAGTAGTTGCTCTAGGGTTGACAATATACATTTCAGGTTATTACAGTCTATATATATAATATGTATCTCCATGTGTAATGTAATAACCTTAAAACAGTATATTATTTCCACCTTTCTTTCTTTGTATTATTGTTGTCATACATTTTACTTCTATATCTTTTATAAATCCAGAATATTTTGCTGTTATTTTTGTTTTAAACAATTATCTTACCAATAAATGTTTGAAAAATGAGAACATGCCTTTAAGATATATTTATGTATCATTTCTGATGCTATTCCATCCTTTTAGACCTGAGTTCTATCAATCATCATTTTCTTTTTGGTGAAGAATTCCCTTTACTATTTTTTTTGGTAGCGCTAGTGCTAGAAATGGATTCTCTAAGTTTTGTTTATATGAATAAGTCTTCATTTCACCTTTATTCTTGATGTGTTTCCCTGAGCATAGAGTTTGAGGCTGATGGTCCCATCCAACTCCTCAGCATTTGAAAAGCAATGTTCCATTTTTTTTCCATTGTATCTAATGAGAAGTCTGAAGATCTGGTTTTTGTTCTTTGATACATATAATGCACATTCCCTTGTTGCTCTTAAGGATTTTTTTTTTATCATCTGTTTTCAACAATTTGATTATGATATGGCTTGGTGTGATTTTCTTTGAGACTGTTAAGTTTTTTGGATCAATGGAAATAGAGCTTTTATTATATTTGGAGAAATTTTAGCTATTATTTCTTCAAAATGTTTTTTTCTAGCTTACCTCTCTTTTCTTTCTCAGACTCTAATTACACATATATTAAGCTGTCACTGAGATTCTGTTCTTTTTTTTTAAAGTCTCTCTGTACTTTAGTTTTCATAGTTTCTATAGCTAGTTTTTCAACACTACTTCTTCATAATAGAACGGACTATAAGTCCATCCAAGGAACATTTTTTCAGATATTATGCTCTTTATTTCTAGAAGTTCTAGTTGTTTCTTTTAAATCCTTCAGCACATTTATAATAACTCTTTCAAAGTCCTTGTTTGCTAATTCCATTATGGCTTATGGATCTGTTCTATTGACTGATTTTCCTTCTGGTATTCACTTTTAGGAATGTTTCACTGGATGTCAGTTTGTGAGTGAGTGGATTTTGTCTTCCATCAAGAATGCCAAAGTTTGTTTTAGCAGGAAACTAAGTTACTTTCAGATCAGCTTGGTCCTTCTAGTCTTGCTTTTTAAATTTGTTAAGGCTTATTTACAGTTGTTTTTACGTTAGAGCTTGTTCAGCTGAGACATGACCCTGCTAAGGTCTCTGCTGTTTGCCTTAAGCCCTCAACAAGGATTGTTTCCTATGGCTGGTTGAAATTCAAAACTCGCTGCACTTTGTTCAGTGTATATCTCCCTGGCTGCTATTCTATATGGAATAGTGATTTAGAGCAAGATCTCTATAGTCCATTGATTGACCAAGCTCAAATCCCATCACTTGTCATGCGCTTTTGGCCAAAGTCTGTAACCTCTCTGTCTTAGTCTGGTTCGGGTGCTATAATAAAATGCCACTGACAAGGTAGTTCATAAGTAAAAGAAATGTATTTCTCACAGTTCTGGAGGCTGGGAAATTCAAGATGGTTTCTTTCTAGTGAAAGCAATCTTCCATGAAGGCTGCTGACTTCTCATTGTGTCCTCACGTAGTGGAATGGTCTAAGGCGCTCTGTGGGGCCTCCTTTAGAAGAGCGCTAACCCTGTTCACCAGGGCTCCACCCTTATGTTATAAGCACCCCCCCAAAGTCCCCACCTCCTAATGCCATTGGGGTTAATATATCAACATATGAATTTTGGGGGCACCCAACCATTTAGACTATAGCACTTTGCATGCTTCAATTTTTTCATCTGTAAAAATGGGATAAATTATGGTACCTATATCACAGGTTGTGGGGGTTAAACACATTAAGACATGTAAAGCACTTAGAATATGTATGGCACATTGTAAGTGTGCAGTAAGATTTGGAAATTATTATCACAACTTTACCACTCTTTAAAATAGGATATTCAAAATTATTGCATAGGTGTGTGTGTCAGTTTATATAGTGACACCCATATGTCTATAGCACATGCATTGTTTATTGAAACTTCAGGTACAGATTTTGGGTCTGGAGATGGAAGGGGCTTAGGAAAGGGGAGCCCTAATTTAGGGTTGCCAGTTTTAGCGAATAAAAATAAAATTTGAATTTCAGATAAATAACAAACAAGTATTTGGTATAAGTATGTCTCAAATATTGCATGGAACATAATTATAGCAGAGAATCATTTTGTTATTTATCTAAATTTAAAATTTAACTGGATATCTTGTATTTTATCCCAAACTGCTTTCCACAAGCAAGGGAAGGATAGAAGCAATTTTAACTCTCACACCAAGCTAACCTCAGACTTCATTCGTGGTTACATTAGCCAATATTTATTGAATATTCTCTCTGTCTCAGTTTCCTCACCTGTAAAATGGGCACAGTAATAGCAATTACTCATAGGATGGCTGTGTATACTGAGGTAGGAAAAGTGCCCAGTAAATATACACTAGGATGTTGATGATTGCAATAATGATCATCATAACAAGACACTGATTGCTACTGTTGCTGCTTGTTTTTGATGCTTTTAAAATTAGATATGATTTTCTGTCTCAGGTATCTGACTGACAATTTAGCTAGGAAGAGCTGAATGCCATCCAATAATGGATAATTAATTTATGTAATTCTGTGCCTTGTACTGTCTAGATCTCATACATTGTACTGCATAGTTATTTATCAGAGTATCAATTATTTGATAATTTCTTATACCAAAATTACGTAATACTAACTGAGAAGGAAAAACCTATGTTTAGGAAATGGTTGTATTGCTTTAGCTGTTTGGTACGTGGGAGGAATGGAATGCCCATTTTATTTGCAGGAAAAGTGCCAGGATTCTTGATAGAAGTTTTCACATTATTTGAATAGCTTTTATTCTTAAGAATTCAGAGATTAAAACGAGGTTCAGCATTTGAGACTCAAAAAAAAAGAAAAGAAACCTCACCAAGCAAAAAAGGATTATTTTACCATTTAATACACAGTTGAATATAATTGTCTAAATTTAGCTTGTGAAGTACATAAATTAAGCTGTATAATCCCCAAAATGCTCCATCGAAAGACGAGTTCATGTTGAAACATTTTTCAAAAATAACAGAAGAAAGGTTTATAAAGACTATTTTGAAGTTTAGGCTTACGTTACAGTTTTTGTTGTTGATGCTGTGGCCTAGTCCAAAAACATTATATTTTAAAAGAGGAATATTTCATGAAACTTATTTACATTTAATCGTCACCTCACAATAAGCAATTCTGGCACTAACTGCCTGGAGTTAGCACCAGCTCCCACATGTAAGAGTTCAGTCCCACAAGGCTACACCGCCCCTCTTTAGATGTTAATAACAAGTGTGTACATGCCCCATCCAATTAATATGTGCTGGGATAATTTCACAAATGCAGAACCGTATTCTTTTATTTGTATTTTGATGACTGAATTCATCTCTGTTTAGCCTAGGGCTACGCAAGTGGCTCTACCTTTCAGTAAATAACTATAGGCCTCTTAGAACAGCCCCTGTACCTCCAAAGTACTTTTGATTACTTGAAGCATGAGCTAATGAGGTTTTATTATGAGATTTAGCTTTCAACATATTTGGACTGAGGTAGGTGATTTCAGGAACATAAAGATGTTCCTTTTTTGTTTATGAAAGTGTCCTAAATACAGAAAAACATCACTGTTATAAAATTGAAGCCTGCTGCTGTGTTCTATGTCAAAGGGCCGTCATCTTAATTTCCACTGGTATATCTGGAAAGCCTGCTGCTTTTAAAAGTTTGTTTATTTCTTTTATTGAATCACAGCTCTGAAATTATAGAGAGTTAATGTATGTTCATTTATTCCACATAAGCCTTAGACTAGCAGCATGAGGTGGCCTCATCCATAACTTCCTCCTGTATTGGCCACCTATTAATATTAAGAGCTACACAGGAAATGTCTATTGTAGAAATGTGCAATAAAATGTATTTTCAGACAACCCCATCCATGCAAATTAACTAAGGATATGACCAATTTATAGTAATTATAGTCTTTCCCTTAGAGCTTCAATATATTAATTGTGAGAATTTGATATTAAATAAAAATTCCTATTATAAATCAGAGTAAGTTTGGTCAAACTGCACTATAAAAATGAGTATATTAAAATGTAATGAATCAGAATTACATATGCTGATTTATACTGCAACTCTTTTGTATGTGATAATTCTAACAGGAAAAAAAAAAAAAAAAAACCTGACATGTTCATGGCTGCTGCCTTTTCTGAGGCATTTTCAGTTCTCTGCACTGCCCACCACATGCCAGCCTGGCCCACGTTAGCTCCCACTCACTTGGTTAGTAAACATCGTCCTTCTGAAACGACGCTCCTCACTTGTGCCAAGTTCTTCTGGATGATTTTTTTCATTTCATTTTTATTATGGCTGGAAGAAGTCATAGTGGAAGTGAGGGTAATGTCCCAGTCTTTTAAGCTTTTAATACTTGTTATGAAATCACATATCTACCTAGGCACTACATATGAACAAGAAAAATAAAGAGAAAAGAAAAGGAAAAAATTCCCAGGTTAGGGTTTATGTCACTAGAGCAAGATTTCTCCAATATATGTATTTTTTTAGGATAACATCTTCAAAACTATAGTGTTTCATTCCATTCATTCCAACTTTCTTGTTCCAAGTCACCATCATGTTAATGAAAACATTTGTATCATTAAAAGGCACACTGTAAACTTGTTTGCAATATATCAGTCTTCCCAAGCCTTCAGGATTCAGAAAGGAAGAATTTACTCACCTCAGGACACTTGTTTTATAAAGCAGAGTATAAATTTTTCTTTCCTTACCCTTGTCTATTTTTTTCTGTTCCAGCTTATATTCAGCAACTGACCGAAAGTTGCAAAAGTCAACTATTTTGGCATTCCATTTATTGAATACTTTTAAAAAAAAACATTCAAAATTTAGAGACATACATACAAAACATTAAAAATTTAGACGATTTGTTTATAAATGCACACAAATATACATATATGCATGTAAACTCTGACAACTGCAGCTGTATTTTGATTAGTACAATATTGAAACTAGAAACTAGTTTGGATGTAATTATGAATTATAATTCATCTCTACCAATTCCAAGTACATTTATTAGGAGCAATTGTTTTTATTCATAAAATATGTATTCATTTTATTGCCATAAAAGCAATTTTTTGTTAACAATAATTTTTTTAATTACATTTATAAAAGTATTTACCATAATGTTACATGTTGTCTCAGGCAATCTTCACATTAACCCTGGGAGATATGTATTCATAGCTCTGTTTTATAATTTACATATTTTCACCCCACATTAGATGAGCCATAACATTAGGGAGGGGAGTGAGATTTGAACTCAGCTCTCTTAGTCTTCAAGCCTTGTGTTCAGTTACTACACAAACTGGGTCCTCCACTGTTCATCGGAGAAGCATATTTCCTTCTCATTCCACTTCTGATCCCCTGGATTATTGCTGGTGAGAATTTAGGCACTGGAGAAGGATAGCTCATCTGGACAGACGTCTTGTCCCTGCTGTATAAGGTCTGCGTAATTTCGGTTGTCATTTTTTCTGGCTATTTTGGGAAATATGGCATACTCCTATAAGTAAATGCAAAATTCCACTCCAAAAACAAAACAAAAGATTAAAAAAAAAAACAACAACAACCTGTTAGTGCAGCAAAGAAACAAACAAGCAAAACTGAGAGATCATGGTCAGAATTTGAATATGTTTTATAGTGTAAAATTCATCCCGTTCTGTTCTTCCATAAATAACTGGGTTTCCAAAAGGTGTTAAACTCACTTTATACACAAAATTAGGGCCACATTCTTTTTTTCTTAGGAGTTCCTTCATGTTTTAGTTACTTCATGTTATTTAACAGGTTATGGAATATTTAATCTTCTTTATATTCTTTATTTTCATTGGGAACAATGGTCCTTGACTTTTTGGTGGGATAAGGCATGGACTTTCTTAGACAATCTGATGAAAATATTCTCCTATTCACATATGAACAGCCTTAGTTCACAGGTTTTCAAGGGCATCCATGAACCAAAGAAACTCAGATTAAAGTCCTCATTACATTGCCTGACTAATTAGCCAAATGAGTTTATAATCTATGTAGAAACTCCTTTCTTCTATTTTTTTAAGGGGGAAAAAAATTAATCATGGCTGTGTAATATTAGTGTCCTTTTTTTAATTTTATTTTTTTATATTAGTTTCTAACAACATAATAATTAGACATTTACACCACTCACAAAGTGATCACCAACCCCCAAGTCTACTACCCCTCTGACATTGTATATTGCTGTTACAGTACCATCGACTACATTCCCTATACCTATGATGTACTTTACATCCATATATATATCCATATATACATATATATATTTAATTATAGTTGACATTCAATATTATTCTACTTCAGCTTCAGGTGGTTAGACATCTACACAATCTATGAAGTGATCCCCCAGATAAGTCCAGTACCCATCTGGCACCCTACATAATCTTTGCAACATTATTGATTATATTCCCCATGCTGTATTTCACATCCCCGTGACTATTTTGTGACTACCAGTTTGTACTTCCTAATCCCTTCACCTTCTCCCCTATCCCCACCCCCTCTCATCTAGCAACTGTTAAGTTTTTTCTTTGTATCTCTGAGTCTATTTCTGTTTTATTTGCTCATTTTTTCCTGTTTTTTAGATAAGTGAGATCATATGGCATTTGTCTTTTTCAGTCTGACTTATTTCACTGAGCATAATATTCTCGAGGTCGATCCATGTTGTTGCAGATGGTAAGTTTCATTCTTTTTTATGGCAGAGTAATACTCCATTGTATAAGTATACCACAATTTCTTTATTCAATTGTCTATGGATGGGCATTTTGATCGTTTCCATATCTTGGCTATTATGAATAGCACTGCAATAAACATAGGGGTGCATATATTTTTTTTGAATTAGAGTTTTGGATTTCTATGGATAAATAACCGGGAGACGAATTGCTTGGTCATAAGGTAGTTCTAGTTTTACTTTTTTGAGGAACCTCCATACTGTTTTCTATAGTGGCTGCACCAATTTGCAATTCCACCAACAGTGCTTGAGGGTTGTCTTTTCTCCTCATTCTCGCCAATACTTGTTGTTTGTTGATTTATTGATGATAGCCATTCTAACAAGAATGAGCTTCGGCAATTCTGAGAAATAAGAACAAAGTGGGAGGTATCATGCTACCTGACATCAAACAATACTACAAGGCTATAGTAATCTAAACAGTATGGTATTTGTATAAAAACAGACACATAGATCAATGGAACAGAAGAGAGAGCCCAGAAATAAATCCATGCCTGTATGGTCATCTAATCTATGACAAAGGAAGCAAGAATTTACACTGGGGTAAAGACAGTCTGTTTAATAAATGGTGCTGGGAAAATTGGACAGATATATGAAGAAAAATTAAACTGGACCATCTTCTTATGCCATATACAAGAATAAACTTAAAATGGATTAAAGACTTAAATGTAAGACCTGAAACCATAAAACTCCTTAAAGAAAATATAAGAAGTAAACTTGTAGACATTATCCTTAGTAATATTTTTACTGATAATCCCCTTGGGCAATGGAAGCAAAAGAAAGAATAAATAAATGGGATTACATCAAACTAAAAAGTTTTTTCACAACAAAGGAAATGATCAATGAAACAAAAAGATATCCTACTGAATGGGAGAAGATATTTGTCAATGATATATCTGATAAGGGGTTATTATCTAAAATTTATAAAAAACCCATACAACTCAACAACAAAAAAACAAACAATTCAATTGAAAAATGGGCAGAGGACATGAAGAGACATTTCTCTAAAGAGGACATACAGATGGCCAACAGGCATATGAAAAAATGCTCAACATCACTAATCATTAGAGAAATGCAAATTAAAACCACAATGAGATACCACCTCAGTCCCGTCAGAATGAGTGTTCTTTTTAAAGGATGGTTTTAATTTAGTAATGTTTGCTGATATAAAATTACTGTAGTCTGAACAAAGTCTGTGCATATCTTGGATGGTTTGTAGTTTGTATTTGATCTTAAGATTTTTTTCTAATTTGTAGTTTTGCATCTCATTGCATTTGCAGAGTAATGTCTTTATCTTGTACAACTCTTGCTTTAGCAATATTGCAGAATCATTTCACATAAACCAACCAGTGAGTCTCAACTTGACAGAGGCACTCATCTCAGAATTATCAATAATTGTCATTTTATCCCTGCCCTATATTACCATTTGTGTGGCTCTTAAAAAGAACTTTCCTCAGGATATTTATGGATAGTGATGGTTTTTGGTATATTATTGTGGAATTCAGAAAGAGCCACCCCAAATGTGCCTCATCAGTCAGTGTATGGATTAATTTGAGCTAAAAGCAATTGAGACCCTGTGGGCTCAAGAGAAACTTCTGTGCCCCACCTCATCCCACCCCCTTAACTATCTAAATGAATTTGAATGTGGAGCCTTGCCCATAAGAGATTATCGGAGATAACATTTTCGACCTACCTATATGGCAGAGCAAACTACTCATTACTGAACGTGTGCTGTCCCTGCAATGACCTTCTGAAGCCCCAAGGTACACCTCATCCCTATCTCAGAATCCCTTCTGTACCATTTCTGTCTCTGAACCTTTCATGTATGCAGGGTCTCTGACTCTCTCATGTATGTGGGCTTCCTGTGCATATGAAATTAAATTTGATTTTCTCTTGTCAATCTGTCCCCTGTTGATGTGATTATTCGGCCAGCCAAAAGAACTGGAGGAGGGAAAGGGGAATTTTTCCCCTTCCCCAGAGTATCTGTGAAATATTTTTAGACATTTTGTGATAAACTATGAAAACTATTTTGTAATAGAAGTGTGTTGACAGAAATAATATTATAATCCAGTGCAGCTTAAAATATTTCAGTTAAGCATAAATTGCAGCAAGGAACTACATAAGGAAGGATGTTTGACAGGAAAAGTCAATTGTTAAAGCGTGAAAGGTTCTTACTAGACTGATTCATCCTGCTTCTCTTTTGTTCAAATAGTATGTTTTGAAGCTCATCATTGCAGCAGCATACTCAAGACTCTCATACCAAAAACCAGAAATCTTTGATGAAACTCCTTTTCTAAACTTTTCATACCTTGATTCTTTGGAACTAATGCCTTTTGTAAAAATTTCTGCTGTGCATTTTAGCAGCAACTGATGATAACAAACCTGTTCTAATGACTTTTGCTGGCAATTACTACTATTCCTATTGTGATAGAAATTTAAACTAATTTATTTTAGCTAACTAAGGAATAGGGCTTAACTACCCTTGTCTAATACAAGATTGCTTTTTTGAGTGCTTCTGTGAATTGAAAAAGAAATGCACACTGGTTTACAAGAAGCAAAGCCAAATGTTGACATTTAAACTACAGTAAATTTAGGATTGAATGATTAAATATGGGATATGATTTTTTTTTCAGATTAGAAGATTGGATATGATTTTTGTTCATAGATCACAATTGAGTTTGAAAAATAAAAACATTGATTCTGAATCCTCTATTACTGAAAGCTGTTAGTGAGTAATAATTAATACCATAAAGATTTCACTTTCTATATCGATTGATGCAGGGAAAGTAAAATAACACTTTAATATTATAAATATATTGGTTAAGTGACAATCCTAATTTTCTTCACTTTAGAAGTTGCTTTATTATTTAATAAATTACTAATATTGCAATTATATTTCCTCATTTATTATATAAATATATGCTTTAACAACACTCTAATGCAAGAAAATATTTATAGCAAAGCATCCAAATCAATATTGCAACTTAATAAAGAGTAATAATATTTTGGAGACTTTTGGAGTATATTTAAAGCATAATTCCAATAAACAGTAGTGTATCTTATTTCTGTGAACATAGTTTGAACTCAGTGAGTGACTGAATTACTGAACAATTCTCATTAGATTGACAACATCAATGATATTAGTAACTAACATTAATAAGTGCTTGCCGTGTGCATGGGACAGTTCTAAGTTCTTTATTTTTTGTGTCATTTGATAGAACAGTTTTTTTCAAGTGTATGTTATTGATAGAGGTCATACATATATTTGTAACCTTTTAATCCTTTCTCTTGATGTCTCCACATATCTTTTTTAATTTTACTTTTTTCAGCTTTATTGAGGTATGATTGACAAATACAATTTTGAAATGTTTAAAGTATACATCTTGGTGATTTAATGTAAAAAGGATTTCCCCCATGGAGTTAATTAACACTGAGAAAAGATCTGAACCAGAGGGAGTGTGCTCTTTACATAGATGGCACTCCTTAATCTAAAATCGTGAGTAAATTCCTAGAACTAGATAGCTGTCCATTATAGGAAATTTCTGAAGTAATAGTAAGGTTTCAGACGGAACTAGATTCCTGCTCAGCTACAGGTAACAGCTCATCATCCATAACCTAGCCAGTAACCACACCCAGCTGCAATGTAAGCTGGGAGATGTGGTCTTTTAGTAATATGCCAAATTCTAAATGGAAGTTCTCTTAATTTGAGAGAAAAGGAGAGAGTGTATGTTTGGTAAGCATTTAGCAGTCATGGACTGATCTATTGACTATATCTTTTTATCAGAGATGAAAATTTTGGCCTAATTGTTCTATATTCACTCTTGCATACTGTTAAGTAGAAGCCCGGTGGAAAACCTTAGGAAAACTTCACTGATGCTTATAATTAAGGGGGTTTTGTTGGTGACAAAAACAATTAAAAGACTTGTTGTTTTTAAGTTAGAAATGTTTGTGTGAAATGTCAATTGTTATTTAACCTTAACGTGACTCAACAATTTTTTTTTTTTTTTGTCTGTCTATCTTACTCTATTGCTAAAGTGAGATTGCAGAGTTAAGGAACTAGAGCGAGGCCCACTTAGCTGTCCTAAGTAACATTTCTGAGACAAATATTTTTCAGAAGTTACTCAACAGAAAGTCATCACATTTAATTAAATTTCCAATGACCTCATTCTTACAAGACATGTACTTAGTGACGGCCATCTTCTCACTGTGTCCTCACATGGTGGAACGGGCAAGCTAGCTCTTTTATAAGGGCACTAATCTTATTCATGAGGACTCCACCCTCATGATCCAATCACCCACCAAAAGCCCCACCTTCTAATACCATCATATTGAGGATTAGGATTTCAACACATGAATTTTGTGGGAACACAAGCATTCAGACCATAGCAAGTGGTATGTAGGTGAAGAAAACCTGAGGTCAGAGACAGCAGATGCTCTGTAAGACCGATAAGGAAGAGGAGGCATGACAGCCTGGTAGCTATTACAGTAGCCAGAGGAGCCAGATCACTCCAGAAGCACCAGCAGAGTCTTCTAGCTATACTGGTTGAGAAGCAAGTTGTGCCTATGAGGCTGAAGGAGATGTTAAACGATCTGTTTAAACTAAAATGGTCACAGGTCATTTGTCCTTGTTGTAGATGGTGGTTCTGCTATGATGCTAAAGGGGATTTTACAGGTTGACAGAGTCTGGAAGGCAGTGTTTGCTTTCAGTGATGCCATAAATTGCCCTTCACTTTGATCTATTTCAGGGGCTGAAAACGTTCCTAAGATACATAGCTGAAATTCCCCCAACTTCATTTGGCTCTCTTCACAGTAGATTTCTACCTAAGTCAATTACAGCATCCTTGCTTACTGCTCCGAGAAAGAAAAAATCTGTTTCATGGTCTCCCCGAGTTATGAGCATCAACTTGAGCTCATTAGAAATAAAGAAAGGTAAAAACGGATGTCAAAGGAATCTGAGTTTGGCTGCTATTACAGAGGTGGTTATATGCAGATATGCAAGCTTAGAAGCTATGCAAGGAACAGAGCTGTGTTTCTGAACAGCACCATGGTTACAGTCTATAAAAATAATGAGGAGAGAAAATAAGAGCACTGGAGTTTGACGATTTTTTTTTTCTAAGATTAGTTTTTATCTACTTGTCTGATGAAAAGATTCTGTGGTTTGCATTATCTTGACTAAATCAAAAGCCAAAAGAATATTACAAATTTCTCTTTCAATGCTCACTGCTAAGTATTCAAGAATGTGTTCTCTCTCCCTCCTAGAGACATCATGACTCTTATGTTTACCAAATCATTGTGAAACATCAAGTTCTGTTCTAATCTGACTGCTGATCTACAATCAAAATTCAGTGATGACTGTATCTTTCACCCATCATTTCATAGGCTGTTATCACAGATGGCAGTGGCAGAGTTGCTTGAATTTCAATGCTTCTCGCATCCAGCTGTGCCCATTGAGTCAGTCACTGCATCTGACGGTGTTAAACACAATAAGAAAGATGACTTAATGGGTCTTAAATGTTTACTGTTATTGAAACCAGTCTGAAATTTTCATTACCAAAAAAGTCCCTGTTGAAATGTTACTTTCTACTTCCAAAATGCTTCTGGTAAGCAAAGATACAAGGAAATGCGGTCCACACCAGCTGTTTCAGCCCAATTTAGAGAGAAATTAAGTACGCATATTCAGTAAAACTCCACTAAAATCCTCTTCTTTTCTTAATGATGAAAAGATAAAAGGGCATTGCATTTCCACTATTTAATGTAAGCTTGGAAGTCGATATTTTTTCCAACATTAGTATACTTGTATAATATGAAGACCAGTTCTTTTAGAAGATTCCTTCTTGTTAGAGGGTATATGGTAAAGGAGATCAGAATATGCCATCCTATCATATTTTCCAGTTTAGGCAAGAAGCAGAGTCATTAAAGGAACCCAGCAGTAGCTAGACATTTTGTTCAGCAAGTGAGTATAGTTCTGTCCTGTGTTGTACTGGGAATTCCTAGATTTCCACTGTTCAGTCCGTACCCCTCCCATGCTCAGCAGAAAGGAGATGCTCACCTCTGCAGGCTTCTCTGTCAGCTGACTTCCAGCTAGATTCCATCAGTGGGAGGCCCTGGAAAGAGACTGGAAAGTGGGAGGTAAGGAGGAACGAGGGTGTTGATCGTCTTCTTTCTCAGACTCCAGTGGCATCTCTCACAGCAGCTGCACCTCCTGCCATTTAAGCCCATTATAGATTCAGCTACTTCCATTGAGCCTGGACTCCAGGAGCACCACATCCTCATTTCAGTTTAGGGCCATCAGCATCCCGCTCTTACCAATCCCTTTGATGTGTCACTGTCATCTGTTTGGCTTCTCAGCAACGCCATCACCTATACAACCTATTCCCTGTATTGATGTCTCTCATTTAAATTCTTGCAGTGGTGTTTGTTTTCCACATTGGGCCCTGACTGATTCATGAGGCAAGAGTTCTTAAGGGCTTGAGTTAATCATCTTAAATTAAAAATTTTCAGTAAATATAATCATTATGCCTGATATACTATTCAAATGAAAGATGCCACTCCACAGAGGAGGATTTCTGGGTGATGCAACAACAAACAAACAAAACTACCAAAAATCTTGTCGAACTTTAACCTCTTTTCATCGACAAATACAGAATTTGTACTTGAATAATAACTACTGTGGCAAGTTGCTTTAGTTAAATATTAATTTTTGGATTTCTCCTCAAATTCTACTCTCCTCCTCCCACCCCCAAGAAGATAGACAGGTCCTTTTTGTGCTTATTATCCAGAAGGAGAGGGCTCCTGAAGTCAATGGTACTTTGAATACTGTCTAACTCTTAAACAGTAATGCCACGTCCATGACTGGAGTGGAATGAGGACAGGAGTTGGGGTGAGAAGGATTTGCATAGTTATAGAAACCTGGAGGCTCTGAAGGGCACAGAGATCTCTGGGTCTCAGAGCTGGGACACATCAAGCTCCTGGCACCACCCCCAGCAGGGTGTAGGCTCTCAGAGGATTATTTTCTGGTGCATTTAGGAAGTGTTAAAGAAAAAGTAATATGCCAACTGTGGAAGGAAAAAATTGTTCGAGACACTTGTTAAAGCATACTAAGACAGACTTTCTTTGAGGAGGGATCAAGGCAATAGTGAAGTGGGAATATTTTTCTGTGAGTCTCCCCAAATGATGTACATGATGTTGGATCTGCCGGCAGTTTCTGGGTGTGGGCCGGGATCCTGTCTCCTGAAGCTGAAGAATGGACACACGGACCAGGAGAGGCAAAAAGTTTTTAAAAGAGGATAGTTTATTAGAGGCAGGAGAAGAGGTTGCAGCTCCTGAGCAGGAGTGGGTCCCTAATGGGGGTGCCCAGTGACTGAGACAAAAGGCGTTTACTTTTATATTTTCCCCTGCCTATTTGGGGAAGGGAGCTGGAGCCTTCTAATGGAATTCATCTATCAGCTTTGCCCATCCTGAAGGGAGTAACAGCGAACCCATTCCTATCTATCAGATCTGCTCCTTTGTCCAGCCAGAAGTGATTTGAGATTATCTATTAACCTCAAGGCATATTCTCATGTCCTGTCCTGGAGTGAAGGAGACATTCAGGACCTGGAGTTTGAGGATATGGCTGCTTTCTTGTTTATTCCACCAGGGATACCCCTCTCTACCTAGCAATCATACTAACTAACCTGTCTCAATAGGTGTGGGAACAACTGCATTGAGGTCTTGCAGTGGGGCAGAGAGATTGGGCTCAACTCTGAATGCAGCCTAAGAAGTGGGAATTTACATCCAAGGAGCAGGGTGGGGCCAGTGGATGGGAAATTACTAAGAGGAAACATCACGGGTAAGGGGGGTTCTGGCTAAACCAACCTAACAGGATTCTTGCTGAAGGCAGGCCAGGTGATCAGATATTACCTGTGGGTGGTGGGGATGAGGAACCCAATCAGATATCAAGGATGGCCAAACTGACTTAGCAGGATTCTTGATAAAGTTGAACAATGCAGAGATGAGCTCAGATGCCTGAAAGTCGGGCCTAGTTGAAAAACCTCAGCAGAGCCTGAGTTGAATGTGGTCCATGAGAGACCACATTTATCAGTGGCAGAGGCCCAGGTACTTGTGGCTGCAGGGTCCTAAGGCTACCACAGAAACTCCAGAGCTTTCTGACCTGAGAAACCACATGGATTGGGGCTTGTTCTGAACCCCCACGTCTAGAGGGTTTTTTTCTTTGCAAGATACAGAAGTATCTTGATCTAAATTAACTGTGGATGGTTTCTCATTTTTGGGTTTATCTTAACCCGTAATCTGAGAGCATTTAATTTTTTCTGTAACTTTTTCTTTTTGCTGAGTGACAGTATCTTCAGAGGACTCACAAAAGTCTTTTAATTTAGAGCTGGGGATAGTTTGCCATTCTGTCTTCTATTTTCCAACTAGATCTTTCACCTCAGTTATATGATAATCACCAAAGAATGTGCATAAGGCATTTGTGCAATTATCACCCTTGTTGAGACCAGAGTATTCTTGGAAGGTGGGAGTTAAATGATATCCAAAATCAGAGATTAATTCATTCTCTATTTTTAGGACTAGATTTTTAACTAATTAATTCTGATAGGTGAGATCCCAGAAATGTAGTGTGAAGTTTGGAGCTATCTGAGGTCAAATTTTGATCATTATATTTGGTATCATTTTGTTAATAAATATATTCATACTGGTTTTTCTTACCAAGTTTTGATATTTCCCAGTCCCACAAGGAGATGAATTAGTCGATAGATATCAGGGTATCCTAGACTTTAAATTCCTAGGATAAACTTAAATTCTTCACTGGATTGTCTTTTCGTAGGAGGATTAGGGAATTTCTGTGGACTACATTATGCAAATCTGAAATAAACCGAGCTTTGGAGCTATAAAACCAATGAGGTTGGTCATTAGCTCCGCCTGTAATATAAGACATTAGGAAGGAATATCATGCATTCCGAGGGTTGAGTTTAGGAAGGACCCGTGAAGTAAAGGGAAGAGGCTGCCATGAAGGTGCTGGAGGATCAGGAGAAAAACAGACCAAGGGGGAGGAAGGGTCAACTTACAGGAGGCCAGGAAGGAGGCTGATCAGAGTCAGATCAGGAGAGAGGTGTTTAAGTTTGGATAGTAGGTACTGCGTATGTTTTACTACCTTTCCTAAGACGTTCTTAAGGGAAGCAATTTTCCTCATAAAAAAATAAAAAATGCAGCTTATAAAATACTTGGAATTTTTTTCTAAAGCATCTCACAAAATGATTATTTTATTCATACCCCAAATACCCCTAATGTGGTCAATGAAGTTCAAAATTGTCCATAGCAAAATCCTGCCAGAGTTTAAGATGCTGAACAAGAACTTACAGCTTCATTGAAATGACCTGGTAATTGACTGAAAACTAGAGAATCTGAGAATCAGACCCTTTGAATCTTGGCTCTACCATCATTGCCTTCCAACCCCATCTTATCCATTTGTTTCACTAAGCAGTGAAACCAAAGGCTTATACCAAGGACAATAAAGATGGAAGAATAAAAGTTTAGGCAGTGCTTCCAAGTGAAGGGAGCAGAACACTGGATCAAGAGTGAGCAGCCCAACTGCAGTCACTGGGACTCGTCAGACATCCACAGGTGGCTGATGCGCAGAGCACAGGCTATGCCCCAGAATACCCAGCCCTGATCTGAGTCTTGGCAATCCAAACTGAGGAAAGAAATCAACCATTCATCTCATAGCAGAAATAATTGGTCAAAGATGACTTGTGTGCATTCACTGCCACTGTCTGAGCAGTTTGGGTGGTACCAAGAGGGTGGGAAGGAACAGTTAGGGTGAAGGCCATGTGCAAGAGAGGGTGGAGACAGGGCACAGCTGTGGGGGTCAAGCACATGCAAGAGCCACTGTGGAAACTTTTTAGTTCTTTAGTGTCTCTTACAAAATGAGTCAATATATTTATTGAAATAATGAAAGAATGAACAAATAAACAAGAGAGGTAAAAATAAAGTGCAACAAGATTTCTCGGGAGTGACCCATTACTTCCAGGAAAGTTGTTCAAGAATGTCATATGAAACAGCCCATGAATGACAAACTGAAGGACAAATAGAGCTTGGAACATGGAAGAAGAGGAGAGAAGACCATTTAGCTGAGCTATCTGAGAAAAAATAGGGAAGGGATTAAAAAAAAACACAATAAGTAGCATATTTTTTCTCTTGATCTAAATTTTTAAGTTAATAAAGTAAATTGGAATGAGATAAGAGTATACCTTGAATTCCTAGCTAAGGTTATTAATTATTTAAATGCTGGATGCTTGTGACATCATCTCTCATTGGGGAGGATTTGTATTAACAAGATGCCATTTTGTTCTTCTTGAATGTGAGCTGTAGTTTGCTTCAGCTACCAAAAGGTGGCAAAGTTACATGCTTGGTAGTTTTTTAAACCAATACACTCTTTCCCAGCCGGCTGTCTGATTTTGTTCCTTCTCAGTGGCAGCACACATACAGCACACAATATGACAATGGGCAACAGCCGCACTGAAGATTCCAGTCCTGTTGCTCTCTGCTGCTCTTGGCAGTACTGCAGCATCACAGCTTGGAATATTATGAATCATAGCCTTGCCTTTTCACTTTATTCTTTTTTTAGTACTATAATTATCTAAATGAGAATTGAAATTATGAGTTGAAGCTTCAGACTAGTCTCTGACTCTGCTATTCCCAGTCTAAATTTGGTTTAATACTTCATGTTTCTTAAAAAGAGAAAAGTAATTTTTAAGATATAGTTAAGTTCTCAGCACCTACCCTTCTCCCTTGCTTTCTCCCAAGGAATAACCAATATCTTGAAACTAGAGTGATTGTTTTTTCTATACATGTTTCGGTATTAATTACTTCTATTTGTCAATATCCTTCAAAGACTACCAGACAGACTCCTGTATTTTGAACAAGTTGAGTGTATGTTACTGATGGAGAACACACAATAGGGGGAGGTGGGAGAAATTGCAGCGGGCGTTAGATGCCTACTTGTGTTAGGTAATATGCAGTAGGATGTAAGGAAGTGGGGCTTTGCTCTGAATTGTTTACTATTAGGAATCAGGTGGTACTCTGTTACTGAGTATCTTCAGAAGTCTTCCCTAAAAGGAGGGAGAAATACCATAAGACTAAAGCTGCAGTTGGCAAAGCAGCAACAGTAACTGATGATCAGCAGGACAGGGGACATTTGCTTACTATCCCAGTTTCCCTTTGTTCAGCATGTATTCGTACTGGTCTTGTTTCTGTATTGATCCATGATGGCCAGAATGGCCTTGTCTGACACTGACATTCAGTGAAATTACTTACGTTCGATAGAAAAACATAAAGCCCATGTGTTATGAAACTCAAAAACGTAAGTTCCAGGTAAGTTCCTGCTTGATAGCACCAGATCCACTCACAGAAGTATTTTTTCAGATATGTTCAGATTTAGTTAAGAGTTTTCCAGTTTATTGTATAATAAACTGTTTCCAGCAGTGTATGAGAATTCCAGTTGCTCAGTGTACTCACCAGCACTTAGTTTGGCCTATTTCTTTCACTTTACCATTGTCTCAAAGTACTTCACATTTACAAAGACCTTTGAACGCAACAGTAGGTAATTTTGAATCTTTTATATATGTCAAAGAACTATTTCATCTAGATATGAAAAAACTAAGTTCTCCAACAATAAATGGTGCTTCACGTGTGTTAGGTGCATCAAATTTATTGGACTTTTAAAACAAGAGACTGACCTTTTCATTCTTGCTTTGTTCCACTGTATGATGCATTTTGGAACTATTTGTGCTGAGTTTCCTAGAGCAGACTCTGAAAGAACCATGAATAGGGTTGTTAAAACTCTTCAGAATATACATGTAAATGATATGAATCATCACTAGATTATGGAAATGTCGAAAGAAGTAGAAGACAATGAATTGCCAATGCTTGTTGTTTGAGTCATGGAAGAGTTTTACAAAGATTTGCAATACTGTTAACTCCATTCAAGATTTCTTGTAACAAAAGTAATGTTTGCCAAATATTCAATAATCAGGGACAAAAATGGCAATGTGATTTACATTTTGTCATCAATATCACACTGCATACGAATAAGCTAAATTTGAACCTCCATTGAAAGGAAAATCTTATTTTTGATTTAACTACATAGCAATGAGAATTTATTTTGAAATTGAAACTTTTCATAATACAAATCAATAATTTTATACATTTCTTTAATATGAATCAGTGTATAAAACATTTCAATTGTAATTAACAGCATTGTGTAAATTAGCTGTAACAGCAACAATAAAAAAATTAAATAACACTTTTTTGCTATTGGTAAATTTAGTTGATTTTCAGTTCTTGCAATATCTCTGTGAATTTGGTGTTAATACTGAGTTGATACAAAAGTTAGTTAAGTTACTTTTCTTGGACAGATGTACTTTTGAAACATAGTTTTGATGATATGCTTTTGCTTTAAAGCCAAATCTGTTGTTCTAAAAAACATACAAATGTTATTGCAGAACTTGAAGGAGACCAATTTTTGATGCCCAATTCAGTTAATAGGAAACTTTTAGGTATGTTTGGAACAACTTGGAAATGTCTTTTTAATACCTTTGTTCATGTCATGCAATTTTAAGACCTTTAAAAATTCACATTTTTTAAATTCCTGCTGCTTAGAATCCCTTTATCATGTTCTTGGTGAATTCCTACTAATTTTTTCTATACCTTACTCTTATTTTTTTCTCGTTTGATAAGTTCCTTGGTTTTTCCTAGTGGGAGATTGATCTTCTTCAGTTATAACCAGTGTCTTCCTCACAGCCCTGTTATTACCCTTATGATACAGTCTTGTTTACAAATCTATTTCCCTACCAGACTGGGAATTTCTTTTAGCCTGCCTGTTCCTTACATTTCCTTACCCATTCCTTATAGAGTGTCTGGCATAGTATCTGGCTCATAGTGTGTATATTAATATTTTTTAAATGTATAAAGGAGGAAAACTTAAGTAAAACATGTAATTTTAAAGGGGAGATGAAATAAAGAAAGGGGAACTTAAAACATTGAAAGATTGTAAAAATGGTAGGCTGGGTTTCTATATCAATCTTAGCTTTGTGGAAGAATAGTTTAAAATGTTTATCAAAACTCTGAGGGTAAGTCATATGAAAAAAGATGAGCTTTTCATTTTTTATTTAATATGAAATAAGGCATTATATAAATTCAAGATATTAATATTGAATCCTTATCATTCTTCACTGACAGTTTTATTAACCATCCAGTAGCATAAAATCATTTCAATGCTCACTCGTGCATTAAATTACTAGCTATTTCAGCTACCTTTAAATATTTTGAAAAATCTATAGCAGACCTCATGGAAAATATTAAAGAAAAATTATGTCACTAAAAATAATAATATTAAAGAAGCACCTTAAGTCAGGCAAAATGGAAATATATGTTCTCTCTTACCTTATTTTAAGTGGAAATTGATGAAATGAGGCATAGGGTTTCTAATTTTAACTGATTAAAATAATAATAATAAACTATGGATTAAATAAATGTACAACAAACTATTAATCTAAAAACAATAGATTTAAGTTCTTAAAATCAACTTCTTTCCTAAGTATTTTTTAAACACTTTTGACTACAAATTAAATGTTGATTATTGCTTGCCATAATGATTGTTTAGAAAATGCTGTTTCAGTATTACTAATGATTTTTACCATTATCATTACTACTTTGATTATTTTCTCAAATATTCAATAATAAATAGCATTCGTTTTTAACCAAAAAATATTTATCAAAATAAGATCAATTTCTTATACATAATATGAAGCAGCAAAAAGCCATTTCTCCTACTATTTTGACGTTCCTATATAAAGTTGCTCACCTGTCCTTGTTATGGGTACAGTTGACACTTGAACAACATAGGTCTGAGCTGTGTGGGTCCATTTATATGCACGTTTTCTCAATAAATACTGTAACTATATTTTCTCTTAAGATTTTCTTAATAACATTACCTTTCCTCTAGCTTCCTTTAGTGTAAGAATACAGTATGTAATACTTATAACATATGAAATAAGTGTTAATAAACTATTTATGTGATAAGGCTTCATAGCAGTTAAGTTTTGGGGGAGTCAAAAGTTATATATGGATTTTCGACTGTTCAGGAGGGTTGGCGTCTCTAATGTCTGCATTGTTTAAAGGTCAACTGTATATGACTCACGTTATAAGAGTAGAGAACACTGTAGCTAGATTGCTGTCCTGCTGTATCCAGAGTCACTTATTTTGATTGCTACATTAAAATGATTCTGATTTACCTTCCCTTCTTTTCTGTAGTTGAAGCAGAAACTTCCCCAGAAGCCTGGGGGGAAGCCCAGTAGTCTGCGCCCCACTTGTGCCCACACATGAACCTGCTGGCTGCACTCTTCTCAGGGCAAATGCCACTTCCTGCTGAATTTGCTATTGGACATCCACTGACTTTCATTCCCTAAGGGAGTCATCGTGGTGTATTTCTTCTAATAGTGCTTCTAGAACTTCCAGAATTGGACCTCTGCATTTATCGGGACAGTGTCACCAGCTGCTGTGACCTTTCTTGCTCCTTAGCTGCCATCTGATAATTTCTGGCCCCTGTCTTTTGTAATCATGGGCTTTAACCCCCCCATGCAGAGAACCAGATAAGGAGCAAACACCAGAGTAACAATGCTGAGGATAGGCAGGAAGAAAAGATAAAAAATAAAAAGGAACTGACTTGTTCAGAGCAGGGGCAGAAATTGTTGTGTTGGTTGAATCCCATTCCTCATCTCCATTTTTGGCGGTTCATTTCAACTAACAGTAAGCAGCATTTCCCCTTTGATGTTAAAGCATACCCTTTCCCGTCTCTCTTTAGTGTGATCTCAGGTGGCATTTGCAAATGTCTTAAATTGCGCATCTGACAGGACAGACTTCACTGCAAGGATGTGGTTACCATGGTGCTCAAAAGACAGCTTTCAGAGAGAAATGTATCTTCCCCACAAACAGAAATAAAAACTGAAAATAGAGTGGCATATTTTCTCTTCAGAAATTGGGGACATAAAGTACAGTATATGTTAGTAAAATGCAAAGTGTAATTTTAGTTTTAAAAGCATGCTTATTTTTAAAATCTAATCTATTTAATGAATTTTAATTATGACTTTGGCCATTGTGTGAGTCATTCTATTACTCCTAGAGCTCATTCTGGTAAGAAAGTCAATATTCTGGCAATCTAATGGGAGCTACTTCATGAAACTCCTCATCTGAGACTCACCACACTCCTCCTAGGTGTCTTCCCACGTTAATACTATTTTTAGATCCATGTACCATATGGGAATCAAATTACATAGAGACATCACAGCATAGGTTCTGGAAGGTTTGAGCTAGATGAAAATTTTAGGCAAAAATCTCAATTTACAGATGAGATAATGAAAGACAAAATAGACATCTGACTCACCTATTCAACCAGGTGATTAGAAATAAAACCAGCACTTCCTAATAGATCTCATAGAACTCGTATTTCTTTTCTTGCACTTGCTTGAGGATTTCTCACTGTTTGCATCATCATTACAAGACAGCAAGGGCCAGTCTACCAGTGAGGAGGCGTAGCTCTTAAAAATAGGTGATCCTCTACATAGTGCCTTTGAGAACCAAAGTGACATTTCTGCTTCCAAGGCATTCCTTCTTAAAAGGGTTTAAAGGACCTTGGGATGATCGTGAATAATCAATCATCTATTGCTTTTCTACAGGTTTCTGAGCTGTGAACATTTTACTGTGTTATAAATTATTTTACTCTGTCTGGATATTTCTGCATTTTTATTTGGCAAATGCATTGGTATCTTTTTAGGGAGACAGTGCAGTTCCTTTACTAGTAACCAGCAACTTGACTGTCTAACTTTGGGAATATATCATATGACTTGTTATAAAAAAGTGTAAGGTGTGGAAAATAGTTATCAGGTAGGTCATTACACTTGGCCATTATAAAACTGTGACTTTATGTCCTTTCATTTTAATTGGGTTTCGAGTGCTACTGGTGATTCTCTTTTTCCTGTCGATCACAACTACAAATGCTTTCTCTCCTTCAATCTTCACCTCTTGTGCCAGTTACATTTATACGTGTGATGTGGGGAGAGGGGACTGTTGTTGCAAGAAATAAAACTATTTATGGACTCATGGGTAAGTTAAGCCAAATGAAATTTACTGTCTTGATAATCAAAAGCTCCTGCAATTGCCAGAAGGCCTGGAAATGGACAAGACCAAGGCAGTTCAGGGAACCAGAAAGTAGGAGCTATGGGAATGGTTACTTGGTAGGAACTTGTCAGAGCACATCTCCTGGGGAGTGTGTACCCTCCCCCTTTCTCTAGTCTTCCATCGACGTTCAAAGGCTCCGCTTAGGACATGTGTCTGCCTCTTGGCTGTAAGGGGTAGTGTGAATCAGGCCCCTTCAGCTCTTGTATTGCAGGCAGGCACCTGGATTTCATGTTGCAGTACACCTATAAATATGCGGCATAGGTAATGCCACAAAAGGAAATCCAAGTGCTTCTAAGAAGTAAGAAAGGGTACAGAGTGGAAAACATCAATTGTTCCGTAGAAGATTTAGTTTCCTTCTAAATCTTTGCAGATGGCCATGCTCCTGGATTAATTAAAAAGATGAATGGCAATTGAAATGAGCTATATAATTTCCTCTTCTCCCATTTCCCATTTATTTCAAAATAGGGATCCCTAATTTCTAGTCCCATTTACCTTTTCTGGAAATTTCTGTTATCAAGTATACTTTATTACATTAATCTCATTATCACTATCTCTTTCCTCTTGACTTTTAAGATTTTCACCTTCTCGTTTCCAAATTATTTTTTAAAAGCTTGCTATCAGTATTTCTCTTGCCTTAAAGTACCATCAGATCTCTCCAATTTTTCAGTGAACGTTTCAAAAGTACAATTCACATCCATGAGCTTTGCTCCTTCCCTTTCCCTCCCTCCGCACCACAGTCCTGAAACTGTCTTCTCAAGTCACCAGAGATCTGTACCAATGCCAAAGGTCTTTATCCATTGTCACCTTCACTGATCCCTCTGAACACTACTGACCACGTGTCTTTTCTTGAAAACTCTTCCTTTCTTTGGCTTCCCAACCTTATATTCTGTTTTTAAAATGTCTCTGACCTCTTGTTTTCCGTCTCTCTCCTGGAACATTTTGTTTCTCTAACAGATTAGATGTGGGTGTTCATCAATGATACATCATAGACCTGTCATCTCTTCTGTTTCTTTATGCCATAATCTTTACTGACCTGCAGCCACATGGAGACACACTGCTCGGATTCCCGCTCCTGTAAAGAACGTGGTGCTCCATTTTTATCTTATACTTCATTATGCCTCTTTTATGAAAGATGCCTTTTTTTCCCCACTTTTTAGACTAGCTATTCATGTATTTTGCTCTAGTTTTTCTATACATTGTAATTTTCTAGAGTTTATGGGACCTTTTCATTACTTTTGTGCTATATGACAGGTGCTCAGTACGTAACTGTTAAATGAATGAAATAAGTTAATACAGTGGAAATTAGACATCTTAATAAAAGTCTGTAGGAAAATGGAGTACAGTAGAAACAAATGTTAATTAAATATAACTTGGGGCACACTAAAGTTTATGAACACAAGCACAATAGTTTACTGAGCTTTTTGAATTACAAATATTTGGATGTTTCCATATTAAGAATCTTTCATAGAAAACAGATTAAGAGATAATGTCATATTATATTATCTCCTTTAAAAATTAAGGATTCACTTTAGAACTGTACAGAAAATAACAGGAGAACATACAATTTTTAACAAAAATTGAATGCCTTTCTTTGGAAAAATGAAATTAATTCATTGACAATTATTAGTTATCTATGAGAAAAACTGGGTTGATCCTTCAAATCTATGATTTGTTGCAATTAATTGCTTCATAATTCAATCTTTTTTTATTAAAATATATTTTCTCATTAATTTTATAAAAATATATTTTTCATTAATTTTATTAGAATTCATTTTCTCATTATTGTGGAAATTATAAAAACTTTACTGAATAGCAAATAAGGTGGGGAGTATATATATTTTAAAGTTAAACAGCAATCTATTACAACAGAAAATGTGCTTAAGTTCTTAATTATAATTTAAACAATATTTCATATAAAATATTTATGGTGATCAATCATATTTTCTTTTTTTTTCTTTGCTAGGCAGTTATTTTGCAAACCTGTGGCTAAATTTTCAGTAGACAGTAAATTACAAATGACCAATTTAATAAAGGAATAACTTACTGTGACATTTAAGTATGAGTATTAGATAAATGATTGTTTTTATGACTTGCTGATGTTAACTCATTAAGCTGAGGAAGGCAATTTCCCTTCATTACTCATATGAAAATTAATATATTACATATGTTCATCTGAGATAGCTAAAACACACACACATATGCACAGACCCAGAAAAACAAATTTTTTTAAAGTATACTTTAATATTTTATCCTTTTTCTTCCCTAAATACCTTAAATAAAGTCAGTAGATATCTATTTATCCAGTAAACAATGTCATTTCTTTTTAGCCCTCTATGAGGGTTAACTAGCATCATTTCTAAACCCAGAGGGCTAAAATTTAATCCATTCTAATAACACTTGTTAGAGGGAACTCTGATGATCACATTTTGGTTTCACAGAAGTGTAAATTTTAGAATCTTATTTTCACAGGAAGATTATACCATCTGTCTACATGTTAATTTATTGCTTCAAATGCATTGAATTTTGTGCCTTTTGTCACATAAATTTTGACATTGTTTAGTTCTTAACCCTTGTATTTCTAAAATATAATTGAAGAACTTTTACTCTAGATACTTCAAATAATAAAGCAACTTTAAAGACAAGAGTATTCATTATTATTATATTCACCATAATAGAAGAAATGGGTAACGCTTCTATTTTTCAAAAAAAGTCAAGTAGCGAGAGTTCTATTATTTGAATTTTAGAACTATTTTAGTCTTTCTCTTTGTTTCAGTTTTTTATATACTTTAACTGTATGGCAGTTTATTATACCAACTCTATAGGAATATTTTAATGCTTTCTGGGCCCAAACAAAGATGGCTGATGCCTCAGAGAGAAAGAAATAAATCAAAGAGTCTCTTGAAGTCATTTCAGAAAGTGCCTGGACATACAAAAGGGTGTGAGTCTGAAGTGGAGTAGTGAGGGAAGAGCTGGCAAGTGGAATGGGTGGGAGACACCACAGTGCACAGCGGGGAGTAGAGATGTTGCAGGGGTGCATGGAGCTGAAGGTCACAAGTCCCACACCTGAAGAATGTGCACACCTGTATATTGTAAAAATGAGAGGAGAATTTTTTTTACTTTTAATATTGATTTAACATATTACTTTGACTAATTAAAACAAATTCCAGGAGAAAAAGAAAAACCAGTAAAGGGAACTGAATGAATTTGTAGAATCCCTAAGGGTAAGATAACAACAGAAAGATTAAAGGATGTCACATTGTTAATTTTATTGTAAGGAATTCAGCAAGAAAAAAATAATAAAAGCTTAGAGAGATTATGTTTTATAAACCATAATGGTATATGTGCTCCTGAAGCAAGCACAATAAACCATAGTTGTAAATCTCAGTGGAAGGCATTAGACATTTTCTCTGCATACGTATGTCAGGGACAAAAAACGTGTTAGTTGAGCTTCAGTAATGGAGCAATCTATGATTCTTTGGGAACATCTGGAAGAAAAAAGAATAACACTTTTGATCTGTTTCCACAGCAAAAATTGTGAGTAGATCACAGATATTCATACACAAAATGGTTGGTCACTAGACATCGTACTGGTCTAAGGTTAAAGAGACATCATAAAGCTATGCATGCTACACCAAGCCCCTGAACATACAATGATCTTAGGTAGGAGAAGTGTAAGGACAGGAAATTCTGGGACAGAACAGGGTCGAAAAAGCCAAAAATATTGGTGTGAGTGGATATAGGGAATGGTATCGTTAGTTGCCCATAGAAGTAATGAGGAAAAGAGAGACAAAAATGATGAGCAGGGTAAAAAAAAAGAGCCTGAGAAACATTCAGAGATGGGTGAAAAGGCAATTACACTTGTTAGCAACATTGAGTTTTTCTTCTGAAGGTGAAAATGCTGATATTTTGGTTAAAACTTTATCCAAGGCAAAGGTAAAGTGATCAAGATAAATCACAAGACTCTATTATACAAATAAGTAAAGCAGGAGGCAAGAAGGACAGAAGGTGAATGGTTTCAAATAAGCTCTAAAACATGACATTAACATCATCAAGCCAATAAATTATAATAATAGTAACTCACATTTATTGAGCACTTCTTACTTGTTTGTCACAGCTGTTTTGTGTCTTGAATGTATTTCTTTCTTTCTTACAACAACCCTTTAGAATAAGCATCCTGTTAACCTCTGCTTCGTAGATGAAAACACTGAGGCTGTGAAAAACCAAGGTACTTGTCTAGGATCCAAGCGGGAAGTAACTGGCTCCCATTTGAGCTGTCTAACCATAGGAGCTAGAGCTTAATCACTATAGACAGAAGAAGAAAGGAGAGAAAATCTGCTGAAAGAGCAAGTTTTTAGCCTAAAAAAACGGTAAAGGAGCAAGCAGTTAGAAGAGAAGAGACATCACGCAGTGAACACAGGACTCATGTATATTTAGAAGAGGATGTTTCAGGTTTCTAGATAGAATCATGTATCATGTTATAGCAGTGCATAGGGAGAATTGAGATTTAGAATGTAAAGTAAAAACTTAAAGTTTTAGTTGCATAAATAAAAATTTCATATACATTGTTTTTTTCTTTCTATAGTCAGTATTTACATTAATGTCTGTCACGTAGTAGGTACCTACTAAAATTTTATTGGAAGAGTCAAGAGACAAAAGGAAACCTGATAGTTGAATGTTCAATGTCAACAAGGTAGCCTGAGAACCTGAATTAAAAGGATTAGGATAACTTTTTCTCCATGGGAACTCTTGTAATGCATTGCTGTTTGATATTTGAGGAAGTGAATTAGTTCACTGAAAAAATTGAGAAAATGTTAAGACTTGTTTCAAGAAAAAATAGACCTCGTGTTTTAAAGTGAAGTTTTGATACTGTACTCTGGTTGAAGGAAAACACTAATAAACATTTGAGGACAAAGATAACATAAATAAAAGTGTTGTATACTCTTTAGAATAGTAGCACTAATCATGCTAATTACATTAGTAATTTAGTTTGTTAATCAATTTGTGAGTAAAAGAAAATAAGTGGTGATAAGTTTTTCATGTAGCTCAATAATTCAGAGTACAAACTCTGAATTTGGGTTCAAATCTTAGTGCTCAAACTATTAGCAGAGGTAACCTTCTTAATGTCTCTGCGAAATTTCCTAAAATTCTAATTTCTGAATTCCTAAATTTCTCCAAAAGTGGGAGTAATCATTGCACTTCCATCATAGATTTAGTTTGGAGGATTAAATGAGCTAGAATGTATAATATGTTTAAAACAATGCTTGGCACACATTAGTGCCGCATTAGTGTTTGTTTGAAAATAAATACACATGATATATTTGTAAGTGATTAAAAGAATCTCTCCCAGTGGATGTGCCACCTTCTTGTTTCTTGTTTGTTCTCCACACAGAATCACATGTTTTTATAAAGAACTGAGTTTCTACTATTTTGGATCTTGGACAAGTACCTTAGTCTTTCAACACCTCAATTTCTTGTTTTGTTTTGTTTTGTTTGTTTTATTTTAGTATTCTTGAGTTAGGTTCTGAGATGTGGTTCATTTTTTGGAAATAGTTGGATCCTTTCAGGGCTTCCTTTTACAGTCTGTTAGTTGTGACCAGAGCAGTGTTTGTTTTGTCGAAATTATTTTTGTTACTGAGACAAGACTCTTCTCAGCAGTCGTGTCTGTGCCCTGAGAATAATGAGATGGTCTACTCTGGCTGGTGGGAACAGTCAACATTTCCAGCTCGGTGTGAGGAACTGGAGCTGTTCCTTCTAGTCTTTTCAGGTGGTCTTTGCCTGACCTTTGGTATTTTCCTCACATGTATTTGTTGATCAGTACCCTGCTGAATACTCATGGCAGACCCTCTCTGGGTCCACAGAGTTCTCTCTTTGTTCAGCTCTCTTCTGTCTGGTACTCTGGCCTTTGAACTTGTGTCATCTAGGTCTCTGTATTCTGAGTTGAACCTCTTCAACCCAAGGAGAGCAGCAGGCCCTGCCTAGGTTTGCTTTCCCTGCATCACTGCCTGGACATTCTCTGAGGTTGATAGCTGGGCAATTACAGGGTTCACCTGATTTGTAGCCCATCTCCCAGGGGTCTCTGTCTTTTGTTGTTTGATGTCCTTTGTTTTGAAAGCCATTCTTTCATATATGTATTTTGTTGAATCTTTGGTTGTTTCAAGTGTGAGGTTAAATCCAGTCCTACTTACTCAATCTTGGTCTGAAGCAACAGTCCAGTTACTAGTCACTCATTAAAACTTTGCTCCCTCTTAAGTCCTACGATTTTTACTTGTCTGAGCTCTCATTGGTATCAGATAAAACAAACAAACAAACAAACAAAAAATAGTTCTTTATGAAACTTAGGCTCTGACTTTACTCATCTTTAAGTTCAAGACGCTTCATATAATTTCTGGACGACACACACTATCTGTCTTCATATTCTTCTTACTTTCTTTCCTTTTTCTGTTTCCTTTATTGGTTTGTCTTTTATTTTTCTGAAAACTGATAATCTCAGTGTCTTTATCCCGGAGATATTTATCTTCTGCTAACTTGTGCTGACACAAACATGTTTCCAAAATATGTGTTTCTTTTATAATCAAAATTAATTTGTCAGAACTTTGTTTAGCAACATTTTCGGTTAACCTGGCCAAGTCAGAAATATGCTTTCTTTGTGCTTCATCTTATTTCTCCTTTTATGGGAGCTCCTTTGTTTTCTAACTTATTAGCTTGTTTAGGTCAATTGGTAGCTTGCATTTAGTTTCAAGGTAAAGTGGGTATCTACAGTTCAAATTAATGTGGACCTGTTATAAAATACATTGTATAAATACCCTTTGATAGTGAAAGAGTTAAGAGTGTTCAGGCATACAACAATTGTTTGAACTTGCTAAGAAGGCTTAAAATTTTTATTTTTGGTAACTGAGTGACATTAATATCATAATATCTTCACACAAAAGTACTGCTGAGAAATCAGATCTCAGAGTCATGTGAGTTCTCAAGTTGCCACACTCATATTTGTTGGGTATTGTTCTTTCCTTTTTTTTTAAATCCTTTAGAACATAACCCCTTACATAAAAGCATAGAGTGGTTCTGCTGCTTTACAAAGAAGTAGATTAATTAGATTAATTATTTGTAAGGAGCAATGAAGATTTCCTGATTTTCTTCTTGATCACATTGTTTCTGTGGTTTTGCAAAGCTGAGAAAAACAAACAACAAAAAAAAATTTGTTTGATTTCCCAATTATTGTCTGATTTATGCTGCACTATTATTTAATACTTCCTTAATATTGTGGTAAACTACAACTCAAGTTTGTAATTAAGATCAGGTAAAAAGGGGGAAAAAAAAGCTTCTTTTGTTAATACTTTCTGATAAACTTAGCTCCAGGGTTTTTTATTAAATAATCCTTTTTGATATTGTTCCAAAAGCCTCATTTCAATAATATTTGAGAGTCGAAATGAAGTAATCACTGTAAATATGTATTAGTTATTAAAGATAGAAGTGGTAAGTTAGTCTTAAAGTGCTTTAATCCCTTTGAATCAAAGTGATTTGAAAATTTTTCCTTGAATTATAAATAATGGGGCAAAATAAGGCAAGATAACGGTAGCATTCAATTATCGCCATAGTTTTTTACAACCAGACTTTGGTTAAGCTTGCTGTATCCTGAAGAGCTGAGAAGAAATGTAATGCCAGCAATAACTGGATGGCCCATTTGGTCACAATGTTTATTGAATATTTATCTGGACACTTGGCTAGATGTTTATAATCTGTTGTTTTAGACAAGGCTGTATACCTTTTTTGATTTCTGCCTTGCTGTAAGAATGTGGAATATTTTATTTGATTAGTATTTCCATATTTTCATTAAACCGTCAAGATTTTTTTTCTTCATGTTTTTCTGAGAGCATAAATGATCTTTCCTTTTTATATTTTAAAGGCAGCCAAATATTAAATAAGTAGGAAAGCACTTTAAATGTTATGTAATTCATGCTCTGAAATTATTGTACACACTCCATTCCTTAAGTTTAAAAAAATAAATCTAAGTGTGTTTTCATGTTTGAGCATAGAAACACTTATTATTAATATGAACTTTCAGATGAAAGGGTATGGAATAAAGACATAACATGACACAGTAAGAGATGTTTAACTTATTCCTTGTTGTCTCTAACGAAATGCAAATTAGAGCTAGAACGAAGGTTACTCTGTGACCTGAATGAACATAAATTTTTAAAAACTATCTTTATTCCCTTTCATTGTCTTTGGCCTCTGTACCATTATACTTCCCAGTGGTCTGCCCATCTCTCTCATTACTACCTTTAAATATTGGTCTTCCAAAAGTTTATTTTTTCCATTATCTTTTCTCTTGATATTTTTTCCTCTAGGTTCTCAAGCATTTCGGCTTATTTATGTGTTCATTCCAAACTGATTGAGTATCTATTCTGTCCTAGGAATAATAGCAAATGCTAAGAAGACGAATTTTACCTCCTGGTCTCGTCCTTTTATTTAATATCTAATAAGATGACTAGAGCTCCCATTTCAGGTACTGTGGGGCATTCAACACCCTCACCTTGGAGTTTGCTTTCTTGCAATTGTTTCTTATTCTAAATTCCTGCTCTAATTGGTCTTTTTTATTTTTCAATTAAAGTTTGTTGGGAGATGGTCTTTTGATATCCAGTCACTTCCCGAGACTGCCTTGATCCATGTATCTCTACTCTGTGTGTGGCTGTTGTCCTCTTTTTTTGATTATTAAGGCACTGTTGTGTACAGCAGATTTTACTGAGAGCCAAAGGTTAATGAAGGAAATTATTGCTCAATACAGAATAGAAAATTATTTAAATTCGTTAGTAAACTGAAAACCAAACAAAACCTTGAATTTGAAGGAAATTTCCAAATATGTGAACTGGACTTGCAAATCACACTTTGTTTGCATCTTTGGCCACCTATATTTGTAGGTGCAGCAAACTGCTGTCAATCTGAAAGTAAGTCTCATATTTCCCCCTCCTTACTCCAAAGCCACTGCATCCATCATCCCTGTCTTACACCAAATAGAGGTGCCTGTCCCTCTTCAGTGTAACCTGAATATTATGCCCTCACATTGCATGTCAAGAGCGTTTGTATGTTCAGTTGGAGACTGCAGCCTCCAGAAAACAAAGGGGCAGAGAAAAGGAGAAAATGGGCTGTAGTAATGCACTGCATCCTAGGAGGAATATTTCTAGTAAAAAAAAATTGTTGAAAGTATGATGACAGAAAGAGCACCTACATGACCACGTGACAGGGATATTAGTTTTACACACACACTCCTTTCATGTAATGCATTATAAAAATGGATATTGTGGTGTCCAAAATTCCACCTCAAGTCAGATTGCTGTTGCTATTCAGCACGCATCTCCCAGACTATACCGCCTGCCTGACTCCCACAGCCACCGTCATCTCCTCTTGAATGCTGTTAGGATATCAAAGCTATTAGGTTGGTGCAAAAGTAATTAGGGTTAAAAAAGTTAAAAACAATTGCAAAAGCTGCAATTGCTTTCGCATCAACCTAATAGCATATCCTAAATCAAATTTCCTCATCCCAGACTTGTTTCTGTTCTTGTTTTATGCTGACAGTCCTTAATCATTCACATCTGTATCTCCTCCCTTCCCATTGTCCTCATATTTTTGTTTTCCTGAACTTTTTGAATCTGCATTTTAAGAAAATGTTCCAATTCATTCTCTCTCCTGAATTCCAGTCGTTAGCCCCTTGGGGTTCTAATTTAGTTTCCAGTTATGTCCCATGCAGGGCATTGTAATAAATTTCTTACTAATTGTCCTGTCTCTATTCGTCCCTTTTATAGTATAAGCTTTTTAAAGTAGAGTGTAGAAGCATGCTTCTCTCCTGATTGAAATCCTTCAAGATTGTTTTCTTTCACACTGAATAAAGTTTCTATCTCTCTCTTCAGATATTTATTCAGTAGATTTGTCTTCTTAGATTTGTCTCTTATTTTTAATAAGAGTACTTGAGGGTGGATACTAACTTTTTATTGATTTATTTACATCTTTCACTCCTTCCAGACTCACCCAGTCACTTCTCTCTTCCTGGTTTTGCTCACACTGTTCCTTCATTCTGGAACACTACGCATTGCTTTATTCCCATAATCTGCTCAGCCACATATGTCCAAATGCATCCCATTCTTCTAGACTTAAGCCCTATGGCATCTCTTCCCAGAAATCTTCTAATAGGGCTCATATTTCTTTTCTCGGAATGCATTTAACACATTATCTGTGCTTATGTATCACTGTAATTCTGTTTTGTTATAAATGTTTGTGTCCTCTCTTTCTTACCAGACTCCGACTTAGGGCAGAAAAACTGCTTATATATAAACTGCAATGTCTAATTATTTAAAAAGTTATGAAATTGGAAAATATCAAAGATGAAGATAGTTATCAAGTGATAATTTTTAATGCCATGCCACTATTATTTTAATCTCTTTGTCAATGACACCATGTTTGTATTTATCAGAGAAGGCTAGTCTATGCTGCAATAACAAATTAACTCGCAAATCTTAGCGGCTTAACATATATCAATGGATTATTTTTGTCGCTACCACAGGTCTTCTGATGTGGATCTCAGGGGAACCTTGTCCTGCATAGTTACTCAGGACACTGGGCCAGTGAAGACACAACATCTGTAAATTTGCATGAACCAAAAAAGGAAGTACATTCATAATTCTCATGTCTATATCCAGGCTTTTGTTTAAAAGGGCACACGTGCTCTGTTCACAGTCAGTTACTGGAATTAGTCACAAGGTCCCATCCATCTGAAAAGGGGCTGGGAGAATTGGGCAGAATATGAATATTTGGTTTGCTATCTTTAACACCCTTCCTACCAGGTTAGTTAGTGCTTACTACCTTGTACTTATAAACAGGAAATTTCTTTACACTATAAAACTATAGCTAATTATACAATTAATTACCAATTTTGAAATTAATACATTTTATACAAGGAACCATATTTCATACAGTTCAATACCATCTCCTTGTTAATAAATCAGTTGAACAACAAAAAAATCTAAAATTAAAATTGAGAGGTTTATCACTTTTTCTTATATGAATCTGAGTTGTATGTATTTATTTTCTTATCAGTTTCTTACTTGGATATTTTTTATTTATATACAGATAAATAAACCTCCAAAATTATTGTAATGTCTCTTTAGCTTAATAATAACAATATTTATCAAGTTTTATGTTTATTAATAAATAACAGTATTTATTGCTGTGTACTAGAAACATGTGCCAAGAGCATTGTACATATTATCTCCTGAAAGTTTTAGAACATATTTTCATTTTATATGTAAGGGAATGGAAACTAAGAAAGGATGATAACTTTCCAAAAATCCACAAGTAGTGTAAGGTAAAACCGGTTACATCTAACTCTAGTCTCGAAGTGACGACATGCTGTCAGGTAGACTGCTACAGGTCCTAATTGTAACTTACTTTGCCTCTTAACTTTCAGAATTTTGTGTAACATATTTGATTTTAAGAACTGTAAAATAGATAGTTTTAGAACTTACATATAAAGTGAGAAGGAAGATTTAAGTCCTTCCAATTAAGAACTTATTCATCCGATGAGTCCCAAAGACATCAAATAATTTTAATTCATTGGCTTTCAGGGATGACAATGGAAATGTATTCATGTGGGAAAAGGCTTTTCATTAAGGGTTGCTACCTTTGCAACTATGAAGGCCAGTCAACTACAAAACAGGCTGTCATGAAAAATTAGACATTCCTGCAAATGTTCAAGAAAACACTGTTTCAACATTAGGATGCTTAATGCTTAGAGTCATTAGGTTATAGCCCTGGTGTTTTGGCAACTATTCTAGATGAGCTTTCTTGCCAACTAACAATGAAAAAGACCTGGGGATGAGGGTAAGGGGGTAGGACAGAGAGAAATGAAGATACGATCTTGAGAGAGAATTAAAGATTTTAATATTTTATTTGTAGAAGACTCTTCTTGGTTAGAAAAATACTGAGCTTCTTGAGGAGTTTGTCTTAATCAGCATATGTGTATGTAGAAACCTTGTTTTTAGATTGAAAGAAAGGAGGGCCATCCAGTGGGTGGTTTACAACGAAACCCTATTGCAGTGAAGTATGGAGTTCATTTATTAGAATGTGTATTAGAGCGTGCTATTTTTTTCTCTATCAAGTCAAAATACCTCCTACTTCTACACTGAGTCACTATTTTGGTTTAGTAACTATTTGCATTGTGTCTTTTTCTATATGTTCTAGTGTGCTTTTAAGATAAAAAGGGAAATTCATTATACAGCTTTTACTGGCAACAAAAATATTGTTTCCTTTTGAGCTCAAAATGAAGCTATGTAAATCAAATGCATTGAACTTACCTTCATTCTCTCATATTTAGATTAAATCACATTAGGCACTCATAGTTATGAGATTGCATTAGCACATAGTAGTTTATATATTAGTATTAAAGCACTTAAGATAGTTGCTGCATATGTGAGATTATTTGAATTTAGTATTCTGTACCTCAATTTCTTGATACTTTGTGCAATATCTTATTATATGGGCTTTTGAATTGTAATGCATTATAGAAGAATCAATCAGAGTAGGAGAACTTAATGGTTGAATGCTTTAATTACTTAAGAAAAAAATCATATTTTCTGAACATTGAAAGTTGTAAATATAGTAACCAATTATTTGCTGTGTGATCCTTTTCCTTGGGAAATTAAAAAAAAATGATTTAGTTGATATTAAAATAATCCAGAGTGCCTCTCGGGTTAAAGACCTTACAAAAATGTACACAATGCTTGGAGGGTTTTCGTATATTCATTTGTAGGAGGAAGAGGTAGAAGGTCCAAAGCTTTTATCAGATTATCAAAAAGTCCCGGGACACACAAAAATTGGGGAATTATTAAAATAATAGTTGTTTTTTCTTTTGTTGTTAAATATAAGGTAAACTGGAATAAATGACTTAAAAGCAAAATTGACAGCAGACACACAATGTTATGGAATATTAGGACTTGAAAAGGGTACTGTGTTAGTTCGTTCAGGCTGCTATTAACAAATGACCATAGACTGTGTGTCTTAAACAGCAAACATTTGTTTTTTTATAGGTCTTGAGGCTGGAAATTCAAGATCATAGCCTCAGCAGGGTCAGTGTCTGGTGAGAGACTGCTTCCTGGAGAGCATGAAAGCTCTCTGGCATCTCTTTCATAAGGACCCTAATCCCACTCTTGAGGCCCCATCCTCATGATTAATGACTTTGTAAAGGCCCCACCTCCTAACACTATCACTCTGAGTGTTAGGTTTCAACATGGATTTGAGGAGCACACACACAGAGGTTCAGTCCATTGCAGTACTTCAAAAAATATTTCATGTAGGAAGTGTGCTATGAACTTGAGGTTGGTGAATATTTGGAAAAGTAAAATGGAAGGAAGGGCATTTCACATCCAAAGAGCTTGAACACTTATAGGGTGTATTTTGGGGATAGCATATTATTTGATTTGTCCTACTATGAAGTATAAGAAAGGGTGAAGTGCAGCACATATTGGACAGGTAGCTTGGAGCCAGACTCATGAATTCAATCATTTAAATAATGGAGAGAATGTCAATGTGTTTTAGAATAGGAATAATGTGATACAATTTCTGCTATGAGGATTGTCTTGACAATTTTAGAAAGGGGAGCTTTCGAAACATATAAATTAGTTGGGATTTTACTGTACTGATCAAGGCAAGGATTACAGAAAGTAGAAATTGTGGGAATAGAAAGGTCTAAATTATTACAGAAATTTCAAGAAAAGGAATTATCACCAGACTGGTTGAGGAAGAGGGTAATCTGAACTGGAACCTGCATATTAGTTCCATGTTTTTTGTTTTGAGGGGATTTAAATGTAGTTTAACTCACTTGTGAATATGAGTTTATAAGCATAATAGTAGCTGTATACATATATAGATGATTGCTTACATTGTTAGAACATTTAATTTGAATGAGAAGTTACTAATCAATGTATCATTTACTCATTAATTTAAGATGATTTATTATTGGATTCCATATCTGTTGGTAAAATACTGAGGTAAACTCTGGGAATGTCATTACTTACCCTGTAAGTAAAATATTTATATTAGAAACGAATCATGTGGAATACATGTCCTCGACAATAGGAACGTATGCGTGTTTGTTGTCATTACACGCTTTTTGCTAAGGAGCCCTTGAAGATATAATCCTATGTCTCATTTGCATAGACCCACCACTAGAAAAGAGCATTTTAAGGGTATACCCATATTTTCGGCAATTAACTAAGAAAATGTTCTTAATTACTTTTGTTCCAAAAAAATTGCCTCTTCCTTTTTTGGTGTTGTTATTGAGTATAAAGCAATAGTTCAAGATACCACTACTATTAAAGTTGTTAGTTGAGTTTAGAAAAAGAAGAGGACTGAATTAAGTTGTGTAGAGCAAGAGGAAACACACGCATTATATAATATATAATAAGACCCTTTTTTCCAGCTGTTATATCTGGAAAAGATGGAAGAGCTTAAGGTAATTTATGCCTACACCTATCTTCATAAGAAAGCTCTGTACAGAGAAAATTCAAAAACAAATTCAGTAAAAGATAGATTAAAATAATAAAAAAATAAACTCAACACACTGAGCCCAGAGACACTTACAATATCTTGACAGTGATAAGAAAATCAGACATAAGTATTAAAAAGAAAATTAAGAGGAATTGAATGAATCCTAAGTTAATTTGAAATAACTTGGCTTTTGTGCAAGCTATAAGACTTCTTTAAGCACCATTCATGATCTGAATGATCATGGAAAATCATCAACAATAATCACTGAGAACGTCTTGAGTTCTAATAAGAATGTAAAGAATAAAGAATGTAAAGAAGAAAAAACATGAAATAGGTTTATGCATGAGAATGTGTACTGGTAGTCAGTGTGGAGAAAGAAAATTGTTGGCATATGAAATCTAAATGGACAAATCAAGACAAGACCAAAATAAGCCATAAAAATTAAAGGGCACTTCACATTTTCTTTGTTTTGTACAGTGAAGAGGGAAAATAGTCCCATTTGAATAAAAAGTAAAGTAGATTTGAGATGGCTCAGCTTTGTGGTGGGAGAGTTTTGAAATACTGGCTGTATTCTTTACTAACCTTGGGAGTTCGTGACCTCTGTGATTGAGGTGAATGAGATTTAGACTAATATAATTATATGTTTGTCGTGTTAGGGAAAAATTAGTCTGACAATTGTTCAAGATGATTACAATAGTGTTCAAGACTATTGTAATAGTGGTCAAGACTATCACAATAGAGAGGGATTGGGTTCAAGTGAGAGTACAGCAAAGAGAGCTGGGGATCTATAGCCAAGGGGCAGGGTGAGAGGGTCAATGGATGGAAAATTACTTAAGAGGAGACACAAGGGTAGGAGATTCTGGCAAGACTGGCCTAATGGAATTCTTACTAAAGATTTGTACATCACAGAAGGTGGAGGTTGGGGGGAATGAGGAACTTGATCAGATATCAAGTGTGATCAGATACCATGAATGAGGGATCTCTCTAAACAGGGATCTCTCTTAAAACTGGACCAAACAGATCTAGGACATGGCCCAAGGATGAAGCCTAGTTGAAATGAGGGCTCAGTGGAGCCTGTCTAAAGTTTAATCAAACTGAGTCTTTGTCAGTTATGAATGTATCCGGTCCTCTTTTACAGATGAAATTACTTGTTAGCAATCATCCCAACAAGCACTGGTTGTATAATTTGCAGGCCTCAGTGCAAAAATGAAAATGTTCTGGTGTGGTCAGAGCTCTTAGGAATGAACATACCAGGTGTGGACTGGTAACCAGGGACTGTGACTTGCAGGGTCCACCATGGAGCCAGAGCAGATGCTGGAGGGACAGGCGCACAAAGCAGAACATCTTCACCCTGAGTACAGCCTCACACGTGACATCAAGAGGATAGTAGACAATGAGATTAATGCAGCAAGGTCACCAAAACAGAAGAGTACAGCCTCACACGTGACATCAAGAGGATAGTAGACAATGAGATTAATGCAGCAAGGTCACCAAAACAGAAGATCTCCAGTCTGCTAACTCTTGCCTACCTGGATCAGACAGCTGTGCCATCTTATCACAAGGACGTGCTGTGCTTTCAAGGAAAGGCCAACAAATCCCATTGAATTTCTAGCATCAAATGTTTAAAAAGAAAAAGGCATAATTTGAAGATCAAAACTGACTTATTAGAAAGAACACAAAAATTAAGTGGCTACACTTAATTACTCAATTAAGAGACAGCTTCATTGACATGATTTCCCCCCGTTTTGGAAGTACAGGAACCTTCAGAACAAACGGCTTATTTCTGGAATTGCAGAAAAGAACATATTTCCCTTATTTTCATTGAATCACCATTCTGATTTAATGATTGTTCTGTGCAATTTTTTTTTTCTCAGATTGTCTTTAACTTTGTTTTTAAAATGATCTTCAAAATAAACTGTTAAAATCAGAAATAAAAAGTAGCTTCAGCTTATTCCCTTTTCTTCAGAATTCATCATGACTACCTGGAATTTCTGTGATACTTTTACAAGGTGTTTCCATTGGGAGAAACCAGTGTACACAAAAACTTTCTGTATTATTTCCTACAATTCTATGTGAATCTACGATTATCTCAAAACAAAAGAAGGTTAAATTAGAAAAAGAAAATTTCTAGATAGCTACAGCAGAACATGAAACCAAGTGCTGGGCTCCTTAGGGCACGGATGTCCCATGTGACTCCACTGGATGTCCATCCATGAAGCTGACCTGGGTCCCAATTTCTTGAGAGTAGGGTCTGTGGTTCACTTACCTGCCAAAGCCTTGAATTTAAAAAAAAAAAAAAAAAAAAAAAAAAGTGTATTCAAACAGACTCAGTAGGATTAAGTTAATTTTGTGAGGGTCATTCAACATTCCAGTGACAGAATTAGGATTACAAATGAGATGGTCCTACCTAGTGGGCTTTCCAAGGCATCCTCCAAGGCTCTGGAGAGGGTGCCTATCCAGTTGGGATCCAGATGTAGCTTTAGTACTTTCTGTGGCAGAAAAAAAAACACAAAAGAGAAAAAGAGAGACATTTATATTGGAGAAACCAAAGTTGTTTGTTAATTCTTCTCTGCTTTTAGGTGAAATTATTGTTATGCTCTGTATTTTGTTACATGAATTTCATCTAGGAAATTCTATTTGTCATTTTTGGCACACAAATATTTTTTCCTAGCTTTTATGAGTATAGAGAGATTGACTTGTTTATTTTATAGAGTTAGAGATTGAAAGAGTTCCTACTTGAAGTTTGAGACATATATATTATATATATGTGTATATACATATATATGTATATATATATAATATGTATATACATATATATATATATACAAACAGAGGGTGCCAAAAAATGTATACGCATTTTAAGAAAGGAAAATTGTATTAAAATTGAAATATTCTACATATACCGATAATTCAAAAGATGAATACAAGTCACATTTGACTTCTGCAATTTTAGGAGGTGCTCAAAGTAGTTACCATCAGCATCCAGACACTTCTGATAATGGAGAACTACTGTTTGAGCAATGTTGACCAATGTGTCCATATACATTTTTTGGCACCACCAGTATATGTGTGTGTGTGTGTGTGTGCATATGTATTTATATATGATATAAAGAATAGTCACATAACTAGTAATTTCAAATCAAAGACAAATTTTGCATTGTTTAAAATAACATTTTTATTATTACATAAGCAAAAATTGGGGATTAAGGAAAGTCCCTTTCTGCAAAAAATGAATAATTCACATTCCTATTAAAGCATAATTAAATTAAACTATGATGATAATTCTTAGTATTTTAAAGTAAGTGTGAGATGTAGCATCATGGTAGACAAAGCTGGGCATAGAAATATAAAGAACTATGTTTATTCTTTTTCCCCATTTTATTGAGCTAGAGTTGGCATACATCACTGTAGAAGTTTAAGGCAGACAGCATAATGATTTGATTTATATATATTGTGAAATGATTACCACAATAGGTTCAGCTAACATCCATCTTCTCATACAGATATGTTTATTCTTTTTATGGCCCCTTAACATGTAATGTTGGTGAGCATCAAATACCTCACCAATGAAAAAATGTTTGATAATTGTATCTACCCTTTCCACATCACATTGGGTCTCTGTGAAGATCAAACTCAATCACATACTGCCTTTAAAATCTATAATGTAATACATATACTTTTAAATAGCATTTAAAATTTAAATTATCTTACATAATTTAATTTTAAATGTGCCTTTGAAGAATCTTTTAAATTTAGGAAATCTTGGAAACATTATCCCTCAAAAGAATTCTGTACAAAATATTGCTATTGCCTCTGAGAAACAAAGCTATTTTTCCAGAATTTTCTCAGATGTTTTACATATGCAAAACCGAAAAGAACTAAATTCTAATTTCTAGACCTGAGTATGAATGACTATGTATATAGCATATTATAAAATAATGCATTTTTAAGTAAAATATTATTTTGGCTACATGTATATTCATGAGCAAGCACTCTGTGTTATCTTAAAGCAATAAGATTAACTGGGTGTTTTTTTTAAATGATGACTTGATAACAAATGTGGAAACTACAAAACGTGGATTTTGTATGCAATGTGAGTTTATATTGTGCATTTTATTTTTGCATTTTCCAGAATCAGTAGAAAACTTGCTAATCTGTATGTGACTGTTAGAAACATCAGCTTTTTATCTCTCTGTTTTCTAAAATGGCTAGCTTGTTTTCTTGTGCTCTCACATAGTTATAATTGAGCATGTATATGAAAGATTATTCCTTCTCTTGAAAATATTTTACATGATTGAACGTGTTGGCAATGACGCATTGCAGAGGTGTGCTGGCCCTTTAATGCTCTGTTTCTGTTGTCATGGAAATAAGATTTTCAAGTAGGTTTATCAGCTCTGCTTTGCTTTTTATAGATTCTCTATCATTTTAAGTTGGTTTTGGACAAACATCTTTATCCTTTAAATAAAACACCAATCTTACCATTTATCAATGTTTTTACCAATACAATTTCTTAAAAATCTGGGGGGGGTGTGTGTGGAGAATTAGGTTTTCCAGGAGTGTACATTATATATAGATGCTCAGCTCCTGGCTCTAAAAGGTAGGATTTTTCTTTTTAAATAATAATAGAAAACATAAAAGCAGGATTCAATTCCAATTTCAAGCTTTTAAAATGTATATCACATTATTATTAGTTGTATGAGTACAACTTATATAGGAAAAAATTTTAAAACATGAACAGAATCATCTAACTACTCATGTTGTTCATTCAAATTCCTAACCTTGGTCTACATTGCCTTCATGATTCATCACCCACTTACCTCTAGAATTCATTACTACAGAAAGATTTGCTGGATTTGAATAAAGGTTCTGCCACTAACTAGCTCTGTGACCTTGGGCAATTCTTACAGCTATCTCTTTCTCAATTTCTTTATCTGTAAAATTGGATTAATAACAGAATTATTGTGACAATTAACTGTTTTAATATATGTAGAGTAATTAGAACAGTAACTTTAGCCAAATAAGTGCTCCCTTAATGTTGCTTCTGCCATTATTATCTTTCACCATCTCTATCGCACTCCTGTTCATTCTTCAACCACAGCAAACCTTTGCTGCTTATGACTTTGGCCTCTAGATTTATCATTGAGTTATCAATGGCACCCTGTTTTCTCTCTCACAATACCTGAGACTGTACTTCCAGACACTTATAAAAACCTGATACTGTACTTCCTTGACACTTGTAAAATTTGGAAATTAAATATTTTATTTTATTAATAGTTTATACTCTTCCATCTTTCCACTTGTGAAAGGATTCAATATGCATTTGTTGAAGTATCAAATAATGGAGAAAATTCACTTAAACTGGCCAGATATTTCCCCATTTCCTAAGTCACTAAGTAGATATTTTAAAGATAGAAATGATTCCTAAATTTCGAAATGAGACCTTTCCCTATGTTCCGGAGAATTTACCATGGGTTAGGTTTATTGTTGCTTACGAGGAAAATCTCTTATATTCTAGAGGGAGTTGTAGCTGCTTCCTAATATCCATCACCAAATCTAGCACAATGTTCTCCCTGTTGTACTGGAGAGGATTATTTCTTCTTGGTGAATCAACCTAAAGAATCTGAGTATTATTACTTTACATGTATAAGAAATTTCATTCAGATGGCTGTAGTTTAAACATGATTTACATTGCTTTCTCTTTTTAGGATTTATAATTTTAAATGACATTCTTAAAAGAGATCTGATATGTTATTATTAGTTAGTGTCCTCTCTGACTTATTCGGATAAAGCGCATTCTTTGATGGCAGTAGAGACATGAAACTCTTTGGAGTTAGAATAAATGAACAAGCTAAATTGAGATCAACAATGATTAATAGCTTCAAGCTATAAAGTATGGTACTGAAAAACTGTTGTTCAAGCCTGGTCTGTTTCTACAGTGAAAATGTTTAGCTGTACCTGCTATTTTATTGAAGTGCCTGTTTCTGTTCAAATCATTTGCCCATTTATTTTTTAATCATTCACGTTTGTTTTCTTAACTTTGAGTTGAAAGAGTTCTTTATGTATTCTGGACACAAGTTCATTATCTAATAATGCAAGCATTGCTCTCTGTCTGTGACTGTCTTTACTTTTTTTCTTAACAGTGTCTTTCGAAAGGAAATGTTTTTCCTTTTGATGAAGTCAAAATAATTTTCTTCCAGTTTATCATTTGTGTTTTGTTTTGCTTATTTTTCTTGCAAAGTTTCTTTTTTATTTTAATATAGTAGAACATTTTTCTTTTTCATTGCATCTGGAACATTAGTCATAGTTCCCTTACCAGACTATGAGAGAATTCATCTATGTTTACTTCTAACACTTGTGTGATTTTATTTATTTGTTTTCTTCTGATTCATTTAGAGTTCATTGCAGTGTATGCTATGAGGTGTGGATTGCACTTATCTTTTGAAATGGCTATCTCACAACAATACCATCTATTTAAAAGTCCAGCCTTTTAGGAACCTATTAACTTGAATAACCTTAAGTAAAATATACTAGCAAAATTTGATTTATTCCTGAAGACAGACATGGTATCACATATAAACTCACAATTTACTTCTTAGGAACACCATATCCTTTACTCACATCAAGTTTACCTAATGGCCAGGAAGAAGTAATAGACTAAATGGGAATAGGGATTTAGTAACCAAGTTTAATTAAATCTGTTTACAATCAGCCCTGCTTCGTTGGAGTAGATTGCTGATTCTGTTGCAGGGAACTAACATTTAGTGACATAGACAGAAAAGTTGTGACTTCCTTATTTAAGACAGTAGCATTTCATGTGAGCAAGTATGATTTTATTTCTATTTTTGTTTTTTCTGAATAAATGGAAATTTGAGTTTTCATTTCCAGAGGTAAAGAACATTATGAGAAGACCAGATTTTTTTCCGGGGTGGGCAGGGCTTTAGGTGAAGGGAGAACAGACAAGGTTCAGTTTTGGAAAGATGCCTGTGGAATACCACTTAGGTCTCTCTGGGAGACAGTTGGATCTGTGGGTCAACTTCAAGAGGGTTATTTCCTCAAATGATAGAGGAGACATGTTTCACAAATCACAGCAGTCTTTGGGCTAGGTTACAAATTAACGTTTATCTGCAGTTCATGGTACCTTTCAAGTTCAAACAAACTTACTTTCTGAAGCTTGGATGGTAATATGATGCTTATTTCTATTTTTCTATGGGAGAAATGGAATAATTTCAAATTGAATGGGAAATTCTCCTAAGTAGGTTAAGAATTGCTTTACTTTTTCTCTCAACCCCTTATCTTGGAAAACACAAGCATCACTGATGATTTAATCACGATGAGTCATTATTAGAAGAGTGTGTGTGTGTGGTTTAACTGACACCCATTAAATGGCTATTCTTTGCAAGGTGCTGTGCTAGGTTCTTTTGTGGAATCAAAGAATATAAGAATCTGGGTTTTGGTCTCAAAGTGCAGATAATCTTCCATTTAAGAACAGGTTTTACTTGCAAAAATTGTCCCATCACCGTGTGTTGGTCATAGGTTAAATAGCCACCCTTTACTCTTGCATAATTTTATATCTAGCCAAGTGGAAAATGCACGGTGGAGTCTCAGGGCTTATCTTCTAGCCACAAAGACAGACATGGACATAAATGACTATGTAATGAATGCTAGAGAAAATAACCAAGTACAGTTCTGTATGTGACAGAAAAGAGGGATCCTTGATTCTTACTTCTCCAGTCTCATTGGATAGCAACTCATTGCCCCATCTCATTGGATAGCAACTCCCTTGCAGTCCAGGCTGAAATCTCTGGCATCCTTCCTAATTCCTCTTTCTCACAACCCTCACAATAAACTCTTAGAAAATTCTGCCAGTATTACCTTGAAAATATTCCCAGAATTTGACCATTTCTCAATAACCTACAGATTCTCTGTTGGTTCGGTCTGTCATCCTCTCTCTCTCCTGGTTACCTCGTTTGTCCTCTCATAGTTCACCCTGTTTCTGCTCTTGCTCCCTGTAGTCTATTCACAACAGGCAGCCTGTTGTATTAGTTTCCTATTGCTGCTGTGACAAATTACCACAATTTGGCAGCTTAAAACAACACAAATTTATTATCTTAGAGTTCTGGTAGTCAGAAATCTGAAACGGGTTTCACTGGGCTAAAATCAAGGCCTCGGCCGGGTGGCTCTTCTGTAGTCTTTAGGAGAGAATGTATTCCTTTGCCTGTTCCAGTTTCTAGGGATTACGTACATTCCTGGACTCAGGGCCCCTTCCTTCATCTTCAAAACCAGCAGTGAAACATCTTCCCGCCCTGGTGCATGTATGTGTCTGTCTTTCTCTCTCTCTCACCTCTGCTTCTGTTGTCACATGTCCTTGTCTGACTCTGACCTTCCTACCCTCCTTTTATAGAGGAAGCGATTACTTTGGACGCACTCAGCTATTCCAGGATAATCTTTCCACCTCAACATCTTTAATTTAGTCACACCAGCAAAATCCCTTTTGTTATATGAATTAACATATTCTTCTTACCACACTTGGTGATAAGTAAGATCAAAAGAGTAAACAAGATCATATCACTCCTCAGTTCAAAATGCTCTAATAGCTCTAAACTCATTCTTAATAAAAACCAAAATACTTAAATGATGTACAAAGCCCTGAATGATATGTGCCCTGCCCTATTGTCTTTTTGACATCATAACCTATTTTCCCTTTTGCTCACTGTGCTTAAGCTATGCTGTCGTCCATGCTGTCACTGGGGCATATTCAGCCACTTCCTTGCCTTAAGACCTTTGCACTGTCTCTTTTCTCTGCCCAGAATCCTCCCAAATAGCAACACAGCCAACTCTTTCCCTTCCTTCAAGTCATCGCTTAAACTCAGGTTCTGAACTCTGCCTTCCCTGGAAAGCCTGTCTAAAAATTCAATGTATTATTCTGGAAATTTCATATTTCTCTCCTACTTTTTGATATTCATCTCCTTAGAATTTAACTATCATATATCCTCCAACACAGTTTATTTACTAAATTGTTCTTGTTTGTCTCTTGACCTCTGTACCAAAAGGGTATATTTTGTCTTTTTCATTTACTTTTCACCCTCCATTGCTTAAAAGACTTCCTGCCATGCAGTGGACCTCAAAGATATTAGATGAGGTGCCGGCCCAGTGGCTCAGGCGGTTAGAGCTCCGTGCTCCTAACTCCGAAGGCTGCCGGGTTCGATTCCCACATGGGCCAGTGGGCTCTCAACCACAAGGTTGCCAGTTCAACTCCTCGAGTCCCACAAGGGATGGTGGGCAACACCCCTGCAACTAAAATTGAACACGGCACCTTGAGCTGAGCTGCCTCCTGAATGTCTCAGTCAGTTGGAGCGTGGGCTCTCAACCACAAGGTTGCCAGTTAGATTCCTCGAGTCCTGCAAGGGATGGTGGGCTGCGCCCCCTGCAACTAGCAAGGGCAACTGGACCTGGAGCTGAGCTGCGCCCTCCACAACTAAGACTGAAAGAACAACAACTTGAAGCTGAATGGCACCCTCCACAACTAAGATTGAAAGGACAACTTGACTTGGAAATAAGTCCTGGAAGTACACACTGTTCCCCCATAAAGTCCTGTTTCTCTTCCCCAATTAAAAAAAAAATCTTTTAAAAAAAGGATATTAGATGAATAAAATAACAAATGACATCTGAAACTAATAACAAAAAGAAAGGAAGGAAGGAAGGAAGGAAGGAAGGAAGGAAGGAAGGAAGGAAGAAAGGAAGGAAAGAACAAAGGAAGAAATGGGTGCTGTGGACAGAAGAAAATGGAACTGAGCTAGAAGACTCAGTAGGCCTGTTGTATTGAGAGAAGTGTAGTCCAGTTATTGATATTCCCTGACACGCTACGCCCTCTGTGAGTAAAGGCACAGAGGGTATGGAGTGTTCAGGGAAAGCTGGTGTGATTGGAGCATGATGTGGCAGAGAAAATTATCTATTCACCAAAGATTCATGCTCTCCCTTTAAAATATGGAGCTATTGCTGGGAAGTGACTGTCCAGCAGGACGATACTTCCTAGTCCCCTTTACTGGTAGGTAGAGCATATGGCAGAGTTCTAGTCAATGGAATGTCAGTAGACTCAAGGGCATCCCTTCCAGGACAAGCCCTTAAAAGTTTCCCACATTCTATACCTTCTATGCTCTTTTGTCTTTCTGACTTTTGGATAGGAGACAACTCCCAAGGAAACAACAGAAGCCACATGTTAAAGATGGAAGAGCTAATGTCAACTGAAGGCTTGTATGAGGATAGTTCTTCCAGACATTCCACATAGCCTGCTCTGTAACACAAGGAAGAAGTATGCTTCTATGACAATTGAGTCATTTGACATTTTTACATTTAAAGATCTATTTATTACAACAATGAGCTTATCCTAAATAATATACATATTATGTGGGAATGGTAAATAAATAAATTTGGGCTAAATAAATTTTGAAAGTTAGTTGTAACTAAATAATTTTGGAAAGTTAATAAAATTAAAAATAATTTCTTACAACAAAAGCAATAATTGTAGAAAAATTAGAAAAGACAGATAATCATAAGGAAGAGAAATAAATTCATAATCCTATCATATATTTCTATTTCTGTTAATACTTAGTTTCTGTCAATACTTTGCCTATCTATGTATCTTTCTCTCTTTGTTATAAGAATAGGATTAAACAGCAACTGTGTTTCATAACATTTTTATATGTCAGCACTTTTCTACTTAGTAAATGTTCTGCAGACCCTATTTTTTAAATAACCCCCAATATAACTTCTTTATATAGTCTTAGGTGTCTGTGTAGGTTTCTTTGGGCATGCTGAAATGAACACTGGTCCTCTTAGAGGAATAGTGGAGATTGGGAATGGAGAGGGACAAAGAGGAGTATTAATTTTAAACATATTTTTTTACACTGTATTGTGTTCAGAAGCAACACTGAGATTCGTCCCAAGTTTTCTGATTCAAGAGGTATAGAATAAGTTCTGGGATCTGTATTTCCCTAATGGCTTCTCAGGTGATTCAGATACAAAGCCAGGTTTAGAAGATGATCTCTGGTTCCCCAAGACACTGTATTGCAGGGAGTAAGTTAACAAGAATAAGTACCTGTTCATCATGAGATAATATTTGCGTTTCCTAGTCACTTAAGTGGGTTTTAGTCCATGATGTTTTCATGTGCTATTTATATATCCATATGTTCCTAAGGGGAAACATTATAGCAGTGGTATTCCAGGATAAAGGACCTGGGAGATGTAGTCCTAGTGGGCATTTCTGAATTGGCAATTTGTAGGAAACACCCGAGAAAACAAGATACAGTTCTACAGCACTGTCTGCCCAATACCAACATGAACACACAATGGAATCTTGTGGTGAGGGCAGGGAGACCCATAGGACACATAAGGGAATGAAAGAGTAGAGCAGAATAGTAAGTGAGGGTTAGAACAGGGAAGAGAGCAGGTGCTATGCGGCCCAGTCCTGGGCTCCTGACCCAGTTTGGAGTTTTCAGGGAAAACTGAAAGAGTTCAGTTGACATGCAGTCAACCAAATGATAGTTATGCTTCTTTATTCTTCTCTCTTGTGGGAGATGTGTGATGCAAAAGATTCATGACAGCTTCAATAAAATGAAGAAAGGATGTGCTTTTGTTTGGTAATAGCAGTGATGATAGTGATAATTGTAATATTGATTATAATGATCATTTTTATGATTGAGGATCTCTCAGCTCTGGTCCGTGTAAACTTCTAAACAGTTTTTTTTTTTTTTCTTTAAAAAAAAATCTTGTTTAAGGGAAGAGTGCACAAGTGAGAAAGTGCTGAGAGTTTAATTCACTCCGTTAAGGATTAGAAATATAATGGAGACTTTGTATATGTACTCAGCCATGTGAGTTTAGAGTACACATTCAATACAAAAGGAGTCAGGAAGGGAAAAACTGGGAAGGTCAGAGATGCAAACCCCAGTGGTGACTGTGCTAGCAGACGGAGCCCTTGAGTAGGAGGACTGAGAATTCGGCACCATTTCTCACTTTTTAAAGATTTTTGTAACCACCCAAGCAAACAAACAAGCCAAGAATAAAACAAACTGAAAAATGTAGTTGAGCAATCCTTAGGGATGGTGGAGTCTTTGTCTTTTTGCTGAAGCATATTATTTCCCTTCCCCCACACTGGGCTGGAAGCCAGAATGGAGGCGTGGGGACATTCTATAGCTGATTTCATTTTGCTTTGTGAAAACCAGGCCATCATTTTCAGATTAAAGGCCTGACAAACAAATATTCTAGTAGTAAATCTTAACACATCTCTCTCGGTTGGGTAGTCAACAACCACTTTGGTGGTACTAAGTGTCCTCTTCCTTCTGAAGTTGCTGTGGGTGTCATTCTCTTACCTGGCGCTGTAGCTACCCTGTAGAACTGGCTTTTTCCAAAATGCACCAGCTCAGACACTTGGCATTACAGCATTTCTCTGGAAGGACCTAGGAGACTCCTAGCCCAGTTTTTTCATTTATAATTCTAAAAACGGTGGTCCTAAATCTTACCGGCCCAAGTAAGGGCTTAGTAAAGCTGATTTTTTTCCCTGCTCTCTCCTCGCTCAGACTTGGCAACTGTTGGTTGGTTTTATGTGCTGGGTATTGCTGGTTTTAGGTGCTCACTAGGGACAAAAACTAATTTGAGGCTGGTGGTGAGGGAGAAAAGTTCAGATGGTCACAGTGAATCACAGTTTCTACTGTGAGTCATTCCGTTCTCCGGTCACACTGCGTCAATTCTCCGTCCGTTAATTTCCTTATTTGTTAAATGGGAAAATAATATATCTTAGTTTCTCTACTGGGAACAATGTGATGCGGAATTAGACTTGACTGAAAATATTTATGTTTGCATCTTCATACCTTGCTTTATTCCAAAAAAGATATCTGTTGGTTAGGAAGAAATAAGCATGAAGGATTAAAGATTGCTTTATGAGCTGGATTAAGGATGTGGTAGAGACTTCAAAACAAAGCAAACAAACAGCATTATATTGAGTCTCTGCATTTCACTGTCACACTGCACATCTTCAGAAAGCAAAACACCAGAATAGCAAAGATAAGCCATTGAATATGAGTAGAAGAAACAAGAGCAATATGCTGTCCAGGACTGTAATCGAGCATGTATCTAATCTGGGTTTTGACCTCCATGCTGGAAGATTGCACTTGGCCTTGTTTTCTTCTATGCTAGGTTGACTCTTTACTTAGTTTTCTGTATGATGCTGAGAAGGCCAGTGTGACCTCACACGCTGGTAGGTTTTGAAGTCTACTGCTAATGTTGCCTGCTTCCTGATCTTCTCTCCGAAGAGCTGATCTACTCTGTTTTCTCTCTGTCTCTGATGGTTTCTTTTTGATATCGGTCTAGTGGTGCTTAATGACGGTAAGAGTTAATGTACCGTATATGTTACACATCCTACTGAATTAGGTTTTTGAGGTGGGAATCTATTTCTTAGCAACCTTTTTAAAAAATCCTTTGCAGTCCCTAGCAGAGTGCCTTGGATTATTAATACTAATTGAAAAAATTTAACTTATCAATATTAATGCAGTTCTCCAATGGTCTGTAATTATTCTTCTGCTCATACAGATTTCTGTGGTGGTTGCCTGGGAGTAGGGGCTGCAAAGGGTTCAGCAGAACTGCTTGTCATGCTCTCTTTTTCGCTTTCTATAATTTTTGCTACCAACTCTCTGCCTTTTTCACTGGCTCACATTCTTATTCATTATATCTTCTTTCTTTAATTTCCTCCCTAGGAGTCTTTATCCATTCTAATAGTTTTAACCAGAATTTCTTGCTGATGATATTTTTGCCTTTTTGTTGAAAGCCTATCCAGAGAAGACATTTATCATTGCCTGCCCAGCTCCTCCTATCTTTTGGGAACAGAATCTTTGCATCTTTGCATGTGTTGGAGGAAATGACTCTCCCAATAAATTTTCCCACCAGTCAGAATAATCCTTCCTTCTGGTGTTGCTTTAAGGTATGAACATTGAGGCCATGTGCTGTTGTCAACCATGTTTCCTGCTGGGGGGAGAGTCTAGAATAGAGAAAACCGCATTACATGGCAGAAATAAAGGTTGGAAACCTTCCTTCTTATCTTTTGGGGTGAAGGCAGGCATTTTGTGATGAGGCACACCCTGTCAAGACCTGTCCTCTTTGTAAATGTATGCCTGAAACACCCCTTTGGTTTTAAACTTGTTGGAGTTGGCTTTCTATCTCTTGCACCAACAGAGCCTTGAAGAATACACCAGGTAAATATAATATTTACATGTTAATAAATAAAATCGCTTGTATCATTTTTGGAGACAGGAAAATAGAGATCAAAATATAAAATCATCTAATTTCTGTCATGTATGTAAAAATATTATAGGAAAATAAAATAATACCCAGGTTAATGTTTCCTTCCTATTGTTCCAGCTGTCATTCCTTCTGCCAGAGCCTAAGACTTCTAAGTCCTTGGAAGGCAGATATGCTTTATTAATTTCTGTGTGTTAGTATACCTAGCACAATTTCAGATACCTAATAAGAACTTTACTAATAATTTTGAAATGAAATAATATGTTAAAATCCTTGGAATAGCCAGGATATTTTTTAGACATTCGTTACATTATTTACTACACCATTTTGTTTTATACTCCTTGTATTTATAAAGAAAAAAATAGTATTAAACTTCCATTTTACTTTCAGATAATTTATTGAAAAGGGAAAAAAACTATCTTCTTACCATGTTTCCCCGAAAATAAGACCTAGCTAGACAATCAGCTCTAATGCGTCTTTCGGAGCAAAAATTAATGTAAGACCCGGTCTTATTTTACTATAATATAAGACCGGGTAATATCATTTCATATCATATCATATCATATCATATCATATCATATCATATCATATCATCATCATATCATATCATGTCATACCAGGTATTATATTAATTTTTGCTCCAAAAGACACATTAGAGCTGATGGTCCGGCTAGGTTTTATTTTCGGGGAAACAGAGTATTTAGTTGGGGTTAAGGTTTAAATCTCAAATACCTGAGAGAAGTCAAGATTTAAAATATTTCTCGAGTCAGTTGGCCAAAGAATAATATTTTTTGTTTGTTTGTGAGTTGTGGAATCCTTTGAGAAAGAGATTAGAGAGCCAGGATTTTAAGAAACAAACAAAAATGGAAGACAAGGAACTGACAATAGAGGAAAGATCCAGGGAGCACTGAGCTAGACAAATCTATGTCTAGTATCATTGAGGTACTTTCAATGTTGAAAAATCATCTAAAATTAAGATGGTAAATTGGCTCTTAAATTCAGAAATCAAAAGTTCCATTCATGACTTTTGAGAGTAATAGAAGAAAGTGAAGTGAATGGAAATCAAATTGCAGGGGACCTTCTAGGGGATGGAGGGGGTGGAATTTATTAATGTAAATTCATTAATACATGAATTTATTTTGCAAAACAGAGAAAGATGTTATGTTCCTGACATAGAGCCTATCAGTGGACTATTTTCAATTTCATGTTGAGGAATTTGTATTTGATTCACTGGGGCGTAGGTCTGTTTAAAATAAATTACTCTCTACAGTCAGTCATAAAGTAATTTAGACTCTGGGAATGCAAGCTTGGTGCTTTGAGCTTTTGTTTAAAAAAAATGTGCCAAAGGAGGTAATGTTACAATAAACAGAGCAGCCATTCACAGGCACCTTCGGTTTTGACTAATAATTTATTCTTGTTCTTTTTTGGTGTCTTCAGGCCTAAGTATGTAATTTATTAGATTCAAATATCATTTTGTTTCTATCCATTGGGTATAATTTATCCAGAGTGTAGCTCTATAGGGATTCATAGTAATTAAATAAAGGGCAGTTCTTTCAACCACTCTATGTGTTTTGATAAAACTCTAGCCTTAATTACTACTTGACAAGAAAAGGGCAAGTAGAAATAGATGCTATATTATTTCCAATGTAAAGGAATTCTTGTGTAAGTTTTTTTTTTTTTTTTTAATATAGATGAATAAGTGTGATAAGTGAATCTAACGGGCTCAGCTATTTGGATTCGTTTTCCAGTTCAGGTTATGAGTAAAAATCGCCAAACTAAATAGGAAGGTATTAAGCGCACTATTTTCTTAGCCCAGTTAGCCAAGGACAAATGTGTTACAGACAGAAATAAGTCAGCAAATATAAGTAACAAATCAATGGAGAAATAAATCAGAAATAGTAAAGATTGTATGTGAAGCTGAACAAATACAATGAGGAAAATAAGTAAGCACATCATGGCGGCATGCATGGATTACAAATATAGTAAGAGCCCTCTGTTTTATGTATATGCTGTTTCTTCTAAATGGAGGAAGAGTGTGGACTCTGCAGACAGACTGACTGCTTTGAATCTCAACTCTCACACTCCTTAGCTGTGTGATCTTAGTAAAATCACTTAAATCCTTGTGCCTCAACATGTTTCAACATGTATGAAATGGGGGTTATAATAGTACCACCTCACAAAGTTGTGAAGATTAAATGGTATAATATATGTAATGCTATTAGAACAGTACATGGCACATCACAAGGGGTTATCTGAACATTAGCTATTATTATTGTTATTACCATTATTATTATATATTATATGCACTATGGTCTACATGGTTATAATGTGTCAATTAAATATATGAATAGCATCTATGTATTTATATATATGTGTGTAACAAATGTGATATAGAGAACATGCCTACTTTTAACACTAAAGTTAAAACTGTGGTGTTTAATACAATTTCACTGAATATTTGAGGCTCAATAAAAATAAAAGACAGCTTAACCCTCACCGACTAACTATAACTCTTTTTGACCCTCATGGTACCACCTCTCCATTCTCATTCTCATTCATCATTCTTCTTCCTTACCTCCCTCCCTGCCCTAAACCAATGGCAGCCTGATTGCCTCCAAAAAATGGGCGTCCACTTCATGCAAGCCCAGCCACCATGCCCAGACACTGGGCTTAGTCTGACCTCCATTGCTCAGATCATGGCAATTACAAGAAGGTGATCATTTTGTATCCAGTGTTTAAATTAATGTTTTCAGGAAAACGATTTAAGGGACCATCCCAGTCTAGTCCAATCTAAATCTACCTTGTTCATGGTTTCTGCATTTAATTTTATAATAACACTATAGATCCCACAAGAATAATGGCTAGGTTCTTATTTTACACTCACAGCATAAAGTGCATATCCTGGTAATTTTTCTAAAATAAGGTTATTGAAGTGTCTACATGAAAAAACTGAAAACTGCTAAAAACCCTCAACTGGTAGCTCCGCAGATGAAATAGTAATCTGAAACCCTTTTTCACTTGGCATCCAGCTATACCACTGATTTTTCTATTTCACTAACGTTAATATTTGCTTTAAGATTTTCTGTTACAATTTCCCCAAAACAGCCTCTTTAGCTATATTTTCCACCATATATTTTAGTCTAAAATGACCACCATATATTCTGGTATTAAATGATCTTTCAACTTGAAACTTTTCCCCTCTTGGTATGGTTATGCTTTGTTACTGAAATACATCAAACCCATTTTCAATGTATAAAAACTTTAACATTCTTCACAATTAAAAAATTTTTAATAATGCTTTTAATGCTGGTACTAACCAAGAAATACTATGTTGTACTGTTTCTACGTATACAAACTGTATATTGCATCATTAAAAGATAAAGTTTAATACAATTGAAATTTACCTTGCAAATACTGACTACACAAGAACAATTTAAAGTATTTTCTTACATTATAGGATAATCCATAAGCTCTATGGGTTCTTTTATAATCACTGTATTTGTAACTATTTTTAGCTTACCATATTTCAAATACTCAACATGATATATATATTTGCCTCTAACACCATCCACAGATTGGGATTTAGAAAAGTAATAGGGCCACTAAATTATGCATATTGGTAGCACTTAAGCTAATTTTATTAACTCTAATTAAAAACATGGCCTTAGGGACTTAAAGAGCCTTTGTAATACAAAAAAAATCCCCTCACAAAAATAGGTATTTTATTTTGTTTGTAAACAGCAAAACCACCTTGCAAGGAATAGCCATTGTCTTGAAACAACTTAGTGAGATTTTAACCTGCCTAGTTTTTTCTGCTTTAGGAACTCTTAAAAGAAAGTTTTAAAATGAGGTCATGGAAGATTCCAAAGATCAAACACATGATGTGTCAAAATTATGCCCTTTACTAAGCCTTAGATACAGTTTGTAATTTGAAAAGTTCCCCTTCCCTGGGATGTTTCAGTGTGGTTTATCAGTGAGCTACAGCTACCATGCTTCCTACCCCCCAGTTACAAGACCAGTCTATTTGGTGATCAGATTTGTTTAGTCAGACCTATGACATGAGCGAGTATAGAATTGACTCAGGAATTTCTAAACCAGATCAATCCACCAATCTGTCAAATGGAATATACTGACCCTTGAGAAAATAAATACACACTGTTGTAGGGAGCAAAAAAAATCCTATTTATAGATACTCAGGATAACATTATTTTCACAAAGCAGATTACCTTATGACTCAAGACAATAATAGTTCATTTAAAACCTAACATTTCTTGACCTGAGGTCTTTCTCTTATTTTTTCCTAAGTAGTTTATGGGAGAGTAAATTATTAGAACCGATGTCACGTTTGAGGTCAGAGAAAGAAGGAGCCTAATATTTACTGAGTGCCTACCATGCCTGTGCCAAGATTTGTGCTGAATGCACTTAATCCTGCAAAATCCCTGATGAATGGGTTCTTTTTCTTAGTTTACAAATGAGAAACGAACCATAAAGAGGTCATGGGGATGTACAGAGCTGGCAGACCTGCCATTTGAAACTAATTGCTAAACCCAGGCTCCTTCCTTACATCATACTGACCTCACTGAGCTTAAAGAATGGCCGAAAGGCCGCAACGTGAAGGAAAATAATCCAGCAATTTGTTTCCTAAGCCTGTTGAATACATAGCTAATTGGTTTGCATCCTTACAATCTACTTCACAGAAGTAGTTCAGTGTTAATTAAGAGCACAGGCTTAAGAACCAGACTGCCTGGTCTCTAATCCCTGCTCTGCCACTGACTAGCTGATCCCTGGAGCAGCTTACTAGTTCTTTGTCTCCCTCTGTTTTCACATCTGCAAAATGGGGGTAACAGTAGTGTGTGACTCATAGGGTTACTTTTGAACATTGCTCAGTAAAAGTATGGACAAAAGTGCTAAGAACTGTGACTGGCATATAATAAGCCTTGACTGAGTGTTTTATATTGTTGTTCTAAACTGTGTCAGGTGGTACTATCAAATGTGCTACTGTCAAATTCTCTAGGGGAACTCTGGTGGATAATGTTTTTATACAGCATGATCTACGTCTTCCCATTTAATTACAACAGTGGTTATAATTGCATCATTTTAAACAATGGTTATAGTTACCTCATTTTTGTATAGCATATTATATTTTTCATCTGGAGCCTCATGTCTCACATCTCCCAAATGGCTTTATTTAATGAAACCTATCTCATGAAGATATTGGAGGGATAAAATGAGCTGATGTATCTAAAACTCTTAGCACAGTATCTGGCATGTGGTACAATCACCTTGGGAAGTCAGCAGGGCAAGCATTAATAAATTCATTTTGTATCTGATGAAATGGAGAACGAACACTCTTTCCTAAAATCACATAATGAGTGGGTATGTTTTAACACAAAGCAGAGAACCTGACAGAATTTTTGTTAATAAAGAAGTAAATCACCATTAGAATTCGTTTTTTTCCTAAAGACTAATGGTCTCTCTTTTCTCTTACTGCCTGATTTGGCATACATGAGCATGGTGATTATGAGTTCATTAATAAGAGACTCAGCAAGCTTTGTTTTGAGACACAAAAAACTTGTTTTTGTTGATTTACAAAAGGTGTTTTAGATTTCACTGCACAACTGGAACATATTTGCACTCCCTCCTCTCTAAACCATCCAGAGAAAGCTGGTTGTTACCACCTGCTTCTACCCCCCAGTTTTGTGTACTGTTTTGGTTTTATATATGTCAATATTTACCTCCTTTAGTGAATATAATCAAAAGTCAATGTAATGTTGAAACTATTATATTAACAAGTCAGAAATGCTGAATGGCCACCTGATGAGTATATTTATAACACTGTGTTTTATAATGGAAAGTGTGATAGCTTTGGAGTCACACAGACTTGTGTGTTCCTCCAGGACAGAGGGAGAGAGGGAAAGAAGGAGAGAGGGAGGGGGATGGCGGGGGAGAGAAAAAGAGAGATTCATGCATTAGGTAATATTTTAGGGGTTTAGTTCTAAACCTCAAGATACAGATTGATGGCAAATAGTTTTTGAGATTGAATGCAACAAGCCACATTTTAAAAAACTACAACGTTGATTTCAACCTGATTTTAAAATGTTACACTTAAGAATGTTACGATATACCACATCAAAACAATTATAAAAGATCCAGTTTGGACAGAAAACATAATATTTATGACAATTGCTAATTGCTCAAGCCTCTCTTTCATTGTCCTCCTTCCTATCTAATAGATAGTTAAATTCTACTGATGGCCATTTCATACTGCAGGTTTTTAGATATACATTTGTTATTATGGGTGTGGGTGATGTTCAAGGGCCACGTATATTGACAACACAAATAAGGGAGCCCTACTAACATCCTTTAGTGTATTGCCCTGATTTATTTTCATCATTGCACATATCAGAACCTGGTCTTGCTTTTTTTAAATATATTTGTATATATAGCCACTTACCTTCCTCTGCTAGAGCGTAAATGCCATGAGAACAGGGAGCTAGTATGTGTTTCCACTGAACTTACCCCAGAAGTTAGATTTGTATCTGGAAGAAGATATCACTCAATATGTAGTTGATGAGCTAATGAATGAAAGACTATTCCTTAGACATATTGTATTTAAGATTCTTTTTTCACAGTAAATTGATTTAAAATTTACAATGCAATTTATATCTGCAGTTCTGTAGGATCAGGATTTACACAGGATATACAGTAAAAGATGCTTAGAAAAAAAATACTTAGAAATTTATCCTGGCATCCTACTCATTTAGCTACAAATGTTAAGACTGTTAAACAAGGGCAACTTTAAAATATACTTTTATGTACTTTTTGCAGGAATTGATTAGTGAACACTTATTTACTTTTTTCTTTATTGAGTCATTTAATGTAATGGAAACAAGGAAACTTGAGAGATCTTATGTTCAAATTTTGCTTCATCATAGCTGTGGGACTTGTGAAAATTATTTGCTTGTCTAAATCTCAGTCTTATCACCTATAAAATGGGAATACTACTCAGTCCCAGGATTGTAAATCGTCAGTAAGATAAAAAATGTGCTTAGCATACAGGGGTGCCATGCAAATATTTATTAAGTGTTACTGAATAAGAAAAGGTAGACCTGGTCCCTGGAAAGCTGGGTACTGCAAAATAGGTCGGTACTCAGTCTCACTTTAGGAACAGTGAGGGAAAAACAAGTGCAACTTATGATTTCTGCTCTCAGTCAGGCAAAGGAAATCCGCATTGAAATGTCATCTGTATTGAAATATTAAAAATGAAAATGTATGGTACTTGGAAAATATGAGTTGTAGATAAATTGTATTGAAATTCAGGCAGTGGGATGGAGGGAGGAAATAAATCAGTTCTCCCTTAATATTTGCAATATCAAATCCTAAAAATCAGCTTTGCATTTGATCTAGGACAACTGCAGTGGGGTGTTTATTAGTGACGTGAGCATACTGCAGAAAACCGTAAAGAGCAGTGGCAAATTGATGGGTTGTGTGACTCCTACACAAGCAGATTGGAGCTGAGTGGTGTTCTCCAGGGTTCATTTGAACCTAACAGTGAACTATTAGGATGTAGGTTATTTGCAGACTTGAATGTGTCAACATTTCTGGAGCCATGGTCTGTCATCCAAATAGACCATATGTCATTGCCAATAAAAGTTTCTTGAGAGAATGTTTCCTGCCTTATTCTGGTACACGCAGGACTTGAACATATTTGTTTTATCCTTAATTAATGGACAGTAGATCACAGTCAAAGGTCTCTTGCTCAAGACCAACAAACCCCCAAAATATCTTCAGATATCCAGCTCACATAAAACAAACTGCATAAAATCACACATCCCACTTAGAAATAGGAAATGAAGTGACTTTTATTTGATTGCCCATGGGGAGAGGCCTATTATTCCTTGCTTTGAGTCCTTAGTTCATATGTATTGGTAGAAGGCATTTTGAAGAATGAGAAAAGTTGTCAATCCTCCAGTAGTTCCCTTCTCTGAGATAAGAAATTGTAGGCTACCTAAGATGATCCCTGGAAATGTGAGAGAGTAGGCTTTCATATTTCTTCCATCCATAAAAGGACTTGGAATCAAATGTATAAGCAAAAAGACCAAAATGCTTATTATAAAGTTGAGAAGAGTTGAATTTTATTTTTCCTCATCATTTCTCTGTTCACCATGTTGTGTAATCAGCTTTTTCAGAGGATTTGTCCTATCATCTGTGTCTACAGGAATATTCAAAGCAAGACTTAAAATCAGCATTTCAAAACTCAGAACTTCTTGTTCTCTCTCTCTCTCTCTCTCTCTCTCTCTCTCTCTCTCTCTCTCTCTTTCTCTCTCTGGGTGGGTGTGTTTCTCACTCTCTCTGTCTCTCATTCTCTCTATTCTAATTATTTATTTTCACAAGTTTCTCATTTGCAATATCCAATGTAATATGTAAGGTTAGGCTTAACTGAGATTTCTAAATTGTTAAACTTTGGTGCAAATGAATGGAGCAAGAAAAGTCATCCTTCATCTGAGGTATAAGTTGTGTCCATTGTCATTCATTGTAACACTAAGACTTTACTCAAAAACGAAGAAATGCTACCATGAGCTGTCTTAAACTGTGTTAATTGAGTACTGAATGACTTACCTTTTTGTGGGGGGGGGGCGGGGGGGCGGGGCGTTTAGAATTAGAAAGACCAAAATTCAAATCCCAATTCCTTCATTCACCAGCTGTGTCACCTTGAGAAAGTTGCTTAGCCTTTGAAAGTCAGATCAACCTATACATTCTAAAAAAACAAGAAAACTTTCCCAACTATCAAAACTAAAAAATTAGTTAGCTATCCTTGTTTTAGGCTCATGTAACACCTTGTGCTTTTTTTATCCTTATTAGTTATCACTTGTCACACAGCATTGTGATTTTTGACCTGTCTTGTGCTTTTAATCTATAAACATCATTAGAGCAGGGATTTATCTCTCTTGCCTACAGCAAGTTCCTATGTATGTAAGAATGCTAAATAAACATTTGTGCAATAAAGAAATGAAAAGAAGGGGCGGCCAGTTAGCTAAGTTCGTTAGAGTGCAGTGCTCTTAACAACAAGGCTGCCGGTTCGATCCCCACATGGAACTCACACTGTGAGCGCCCTCCACAACTAGATTGAAACAACTACATGACTTGGAGCTGATGGGTCCTAGAAAAACACACTTAAAAAAAGAAAAGAAAAGAAAAGAAAGGAAAGGAAAGGAAAGGAAAGGAAAGGAAAGGAAAGGAAAGGAAAGGAAAGGAAAGGAAAGGAAAGGAAAGGAAAGGGTCATTTTGTGAATCAACTGCATTATACAGTTAGACAAATCTGAAGACTGTTATGCTGTTTTTATATTTAAAACATTTAAGTATTTGTGGTGATTTTAATTTTCTTTGAGAAAATTTTATGGAAGCCGATTTCTGACCTAGAGCTCAAACCAGCAGTCCAGAGGTTCTTTTTCTTTGTCAAAATATAAGAAGAAACCAACTAAGACATTTTAGTCTTAAGATAGTATTGGATCTGTGTCTGAAACATTTGAAGAAAAAAAAAAAGAAAAAACAGTGTTCATGTCTATTTGTCCTGCGTACCATACTTGGTTTATATGAGGTGTGATAGAAAAATATGGTGAATGTTTAAATAAAACACATTTATTACAGTAAAAGACACATTGCCATTAATCCCACATTGAAATACTCCCCCTCACTTCAAACACACTTATCTCATCATTGTTGCCACTTTCTGAAGTAGTTTTCATGAGTGTCTTTTCTTCATCCTCCATCATGACAATGCTCCCTGTCACACATTGCTTCTGGTATGGCAATTTCTGTCATAAAAACATTATGGTGTGTCCTCATCCACCTTATTTACAGATCTGGTACCGTGTGTCTTCTGGCTCTTCCCAAAGTCAAAATGACCATGAAAGGAAAATGCTTTGAATCAATTCAGGACACCGAGGCAGCCATGACAGCGTAACTAAAGACACTCACCAAAGAGGACTTCCAGAACTGCTTCAGAAAGTGGCAAGAACGATGGGATAAGTGTGTTTGAAGCGAGGAAGAATATTTTGAAGGGGATTAATGGCAATGTGTCTTTTACTGTAATAATTTTTTAATTTATTTAAGCATTCACAATATTTTTTTTATCACATCTAATCATGTTTCCACATGTCTGTTTTTCTACTTCTGACCCAAGAACTTTGTCATTTTTTCCCCATTTCTTATAGTTGGTGATGTATTTGGGATCATCAACTTGCTGTTTAATCTGTAACTCTGTTTACTTGACTGTGTTTTGAACACTATTTTGAACATCACAAAGATGATTAATTATATATTATAGGAATATGTTGATATTTTCTTGGTTTAGATAATAAAATGTTTATAAAGATAAGATGAAGCGTTAAAGAGCCAGCTCCAAATTAAGGTGAATTAGGAGAAATGAGAAGAACTTACAGTGGGCTGAGGTTCGGTGGATAATGTGTCTTCTAGCTAACACAGGAGAAAGGTAATATGAGGTCTGACAATTAAGTTCGCAAACTTGTTGCATGGACGTTGCTAACCTTTTTTGATATCAGAGGAATTATTCATTATGAATTTGTACCAACTGGACAAACAGTTAACCATGTTTACTATTTGGAAGTGCTAAAAAGGCTGCATGAAAAAGTTAGACAACCTGAACTTTTCGCCAACAATTCATGGCTCTTGCATCACGACAATGCACCAGCTCGCACGGCACTGTCTTTGAGGGAGTCTTTAGCCAGTAAACAAATAACCGTATTGTAACACCTTCCCTACTCAGCTGATCTGGCCCCCGATGACTTCTTTCTTTACCTGAAGATAAAGGAAATATTGAAAGGAAGACATTTTGATGGCATTCAGGACATCAAGGGTGATACAACAACAGTTGTGATGGCCATTCCAGAGAGAGAGTTCCAAAATTGCTTTGAAGGATGGACTAGACATTGGCGTCAGTACATAGCTTCCCAAGGGAGTACTTCAAAGGTGACTGTAGTGATATTCAGCAATGAAGTATGTAGCACTTTTTCTAGGATGAGTTTGCGAACTTTTCTAACCTCGTACATATTAGAAATATACCTTAGACAATATTTGAAAGGGAAATTGTGTATTATCATATTTTAAAATAACTATTGAACTCATATGTTTTAAATAAATGACTAAAATACAGTGGGGCAAATACAGTGTGATATAATGAAAAGAATACTAGATGAGGCATCTCATCATTTCAACTTACAGTTCTTAAGGATCTGGAAAAAAAGCACTGTCAGTTCTTAATGGTCATATAGTATATTTTAAAATTCATAAAGTTAATCTACAATGATGTTTACCATTTTTCTTTCCTAACTAGTTTTCAGATACTTGGTTATTCAGAATAATTTTAGTTCAAATGAGATCAAGACTTTAAAAAACAATTCCAAAAATGACAATTGGCCACAACTGTCCTTAAATGGGGAGAAGGAAATGAGAATTCATGTTTCATGGGGACAGAGTTTTTGTTTGGAAAGATGAAAAGTTCTGGAGATGGATGGTCGTGATGATTGCAGAACAGTGTGAATGTACTTAATGTCATAACACTGTACACTTACACATGATCAAGAGAGAACATTCTGTGTCATGTATATTTTACCACAATAAAAAATGAATCTCCATTCACTGGTAGGTGATTGCCGTAAGAAAACTGTTTCTCTTCATGAGTCTATTTAGCTTGGATTTGAGATGGTTCTTTGTATATTTAAAAAATTAGTATAAATTCTATTGACTTCTTCAGGTAATGATTTTTGTGTGAAAAAGTCTAGTTTAGAGAAAAAAGTTGATCCTTTATAGGAATCTGTTGCTCTGTTCCAGAGTAGCCAGAAGGAAAAGAAGTCATAGTTACTTTTCCATTTATCTTGCCCAATGAATATGTTTTTTACATTTCCCTTTCATTTTCCTTTCACTCTTTCCCTTCATGTGCTTGGCAAAAAAGAAAGCTATAGACTGAAGCTGATTTGTGAAGACACTAGGAATAGAGCAAGTAGAAAATGGCTGCCATGTTCAGAGCCTTAGACAAGGCATTGCTGACCAGGGTTCTATGACTTACTTGATTGTTTACTGGCCTCATTGCTGGGTCTGCCCAAGTCTCAGTTTTTCCAACAGCAAATGTGGGGAAAAAAGCACTTTTCCTATTTGTTTTGCAAATGTATTAATGCATCTGAATGTGTTTTGTAGATTGTAGAGTGCTCTAAGAATTTCAAGTGGCATTATTTCTACTGCTTTTACTATTGAACGTTTGTTTTCACTGATGATTCCTGGGGAATAAAATGAATGAAAAATATTAATGAGGGGTGATGATCCCTTCTGTTTGGACCCTATGCCAGGTATGTCAGCCTGGGGTAAGGGAAAGCAGAGAAGCTGTATGATTTGGCTCTTCCATTTCCCTGTGGCTTCCTTCTCTTGATCACTGCCCTGGGCAAGCAGCCCTCTCACTAACCCTTGAATACAGATTGGAATATATTCAGGCGACATAGTTTTTTTGTTTTGTTTTTTTCCTATTTATTTGAAGTATATTTACCTATGGGTTAAATTCATTTGACTAGAGAAAATAAATACAAATGGTTATAGAATGAAGGCTAAACATTCTTTTATGAGAAATCATGAGAAAGTGGAATGTTGTACAAACATTCTTTCTTCTAGTTGCTTTAGTAATGATTTTGCGGGTGGTGTGTAACATGCTATTGACCCACTCTTAAAACATATATGTGAAATATAGGCTATAATGCAAGAAATGTACTGTGAATAATTAGGATGTGAATTAATTTTCATCAAAGGTAAAGAATACTGTGTGTGCGCGTGTGTGTATGTGCCTGCTTGCTTAGAAATGGAGACAGAGACAGAGATTCTTCTTCCTTTAGACTTTAGTCAAGCTTTATTTCCCCTTGAGATACTGTTTATTTTCTTACTATACCTTTTGTGAAGTATTGAGACTCTTGGGTTGCGCCTTGTCACTCCGGAGGCTGAAGTACAAATGCTAATTTCTTGCCAGACTGCAGCGTTGGGATTTGCATTCCAAATCAGACTGCAGACTCCCATTATAAATTGCTTAGCCCTGTTGTTCCTTATCTAGAATTTCTTCCTTCTCATTTCCCAGTAATGACCCTTGAAACAATTCTCTTTCAAGAGATTCTCATTTAAAACCAGCAGTTTTGGTGGGCTAAAATCAGAACAATAAATTACAAAGGCATCAATAGATTCTTTTATTTAATTTCGGTGTTTTTCTCCCTTTCCTTTAAGAGTCTTATGGCACTGAAGAAAAATAATTACTTAAAACACATCTTTCAGGCTTAAAGGTTTATACTCATTCTTTTGAAAACCATATACTTGTATATCTTTTTAAATCTGAAAGGTGTGAGCTTATAAATCCTCTCTTAATAATACCCTTTTTCAGATTAAACCCTGAGAGGGTATAATTGCATCCTTTTTTGGCACTTTTAAATCAAATTAACTAGATACTTAGTGAGGAGAAATAAGAAAAAGGCATTTTTGCAAGGTATCTGACTGGGTAAGAAGCCCTGCTGCAGCATAAAGAAGTGACAGGAATCTGGGCTTTCCCACTCTGGTGGCAAAGGGGGGAATTGAGGGGTGGTGGTCGGCTTCATGTTAGGAGGACACCCCTCCATCTGTTCACAGCAGCCTGTTTCCAATTTAAAGCCCAGATTTCAATACAAACCTCAATTTCTTTTCCCCATTTTAAATGCAAAGCAAGGCTTGTGAATCATAGAGTCTCTGCTACTGGGATTCAGACCAGATTTCCCCCCAAAATTCTCAGGCTACTTGCTTGAATACCTGCTTACAGTGGTACACAATGGGCAGCTTTGAGAAGAAAAATTGATAATCTTCACGGAAGAGTAATTTGAATGAAATTACACTTGACAGCCTGTCTCCAAGCAAACAAGAGGCGCGAGGGAGCCTTAGCTAAGCTCCCAGGACTTGCCCAAGCCACTGCTGTTGGAGCCTCCCAGGGAAAAAAAAAATCACCAGTTTTTCCAGCATCTAATTGAGCTTTTGATTAATTCCGTGTACCAGATTCTACTGAAGAAAGGTAGCCATGGAAGAGAATATGGAAGAGGGACAGACACAAAAAGGTACTGTGCTAAAAAGGGTTTATTTGTAGCTAAGTAATTATTTTGCAGTTTCCTTGTTTGCTTTAGACACTTGCCAGTAGGGCTAATGAATGTTTGTCTCTTGGAAGGCATTTTTGTTTCCCCTTTCGCCTGTTCCTCACTTGCAGTAATGTCTCACATGAATGTTGTCATTATTTGCAAATCTTTCAGATATAAGTTGGGTATTAGTGATAAGAGCGTTGCAGTATTACTGCGAACTAGTCCTTAGACCAGTCTTTGTTAACCTTAATTTATTTCATGTTTTCACACTTGTCGAGCTGGGTCAAAGGATTCCTGGTGTGAGCCACAAAGGCAATATTTGGAGCTAGTCGTAGTTAAAAATCTTATGATGTAACCATTATCGATACCTTTGAATGGACATCTGATAGAACAAAGACCAAGAGTATATTTATTACATTTCGGTTAAAATATATATTTTTTGGCATGGATGTAGTTTTAATATAGATGGAGAAAGGTTCATCGATTTTCAGAGTGTATACAGATGTTAAGGTTTTCCTTTCTATAGAGTTGACCGTAATCAACTTCTGAGTAATACACATCAAGGATATTTTCTGATGCATTTTTAAGCCTGTGTAGATATATCTGGCCACATAAGTTAAATTGTCCTTTTTGTAGGTTAAAAATGGCCAAATATTGGCAATTTCAAATGATTCAAGCACTCTATATTGTGTGTCAAGTGTTGGCTTTGAAGGGAACTGTAGATTTCACCCCAGAATCGGCAGTGTTGTCTTTCATGTCTGCTGTCAGGCTTATGTAATATTACAGAAAATCCTCTTGTGTTCTTAGGATGAAACAGTAACACAGGTAATAATTCATTAAGGTAATATTTAAGAGTGGTATTGAAAAGATTCAGCTATCAAATTTGATTTTGAATATATATAAATGAACTATTTTAGAAAACTATATTTTACATGCTAGAATAGGTAGTTTGGAAACAGTATAGGTCTTTTCATTATTTTGAGCCATTCAGCTTTGCTGGGTCTCTTAACACACACTTACACTTACATACACACACATAATCAAAGACCATGACATTTAATATATAAAGGTTTTTATATAAGCCATAGACGAAGGTAATAAATAAGCCAGTATCATAAACACTTGTTAATGACAATCTGTGATAGAAACATAATAATCTACAGAAATATCATGTGATCTATTTTTTAAATTTAAAAAAACAAACTCAACTATCTTCATTATATGACCAAAGAGCTTAAGGGTTCATCTGTGATTCGAAATGGCATATTTTCTTGGTATTTTCTATCCTTAAAAAGCATCTCAGCTAACTGTTTTGCTTCAGGAATAAAATATTTTAACATCTTTTTTGTAGCACATAATGAGATTGCTTCTTGGCTAGTCAACTTGTTTAAGGAGAGAAAAACTGGTAATTTTAAAAGGGGAATGATATTCATTACACTAAGTAAAACCTTGAGATGGATTGTGGTAACAGGTTGAATATGTCTGAGCAAGCCTTGGTGGATGCAGGAAAGAAAAATGATGTAATTAGTTCTGATGTTTTTTTCTTAGATAACACTGAAAATCTCTCCTTCACAGAGGTGGGGGCAGCAGTGACGTGATGGGGAAGATTCTGTTGCAGAGGGTTCTTTTTATCATTAAGATTTGCATACTTAAATCAGGAACAGCAGTGGAAAACAATTTTTTTTAATTAAAAGAGAAGTTATATAATAGTCTATAAGTATATAAAGATACATAGCTGAAATATCTATGATGAAGCATTTTTTTTTCATAATTGAGAAAAAGATGATTTAATTATCTTCATTCCTGGTCTTCTATTCCTCTCAGATGTGCCTATGAGACCTTTTCTACATAAGGTTGTTCTTAGAAAGTGGTATTTGAATGTAAATGCTCTCTCTATATGTTTAGGGAGGTGGGGACAGTGTGCAATTTGATGCGATCTAAGTTGGAAGAGCTACTTGACAAGCAGGTAAAATCATTAGAGGTTTTATTTTTTTCTTCAATTTTTGTAGACTTTATTGTTTTAGATCCGTTTTAGGTTCATAGAAGAATTGAGTGGAAAGTACAAGGAATACCCGTCAACCTCCTGCCCCTACATATCCACAACCTCCCCCTCTGTCACTATCAACATTTCACACCAGGGTGGTACATTTGTTACAAATGATGAATGTACATTGAGAAGGCAGAGATACATAGGCAGAGCATTAGAGGTTTTTTAATAGTTTAGGTGGACAGATTTAACGACCTATCTACTTGAAAGGAAAGCAGCACTTTGCATTAGCACTTATCCTATTTTTCTTAAATTGCATAGGATTTTCTTAAATAATAATCGAGATACCACAGAATTTTCTTCTGAAGATGCTTTCCTCTTCCTTTTTTACAATTTAAACCTATTCTTCCCTGTTACAAATTAGAAAGACTTAAATTCATGTCAGTATTTACCCATGTCACCTTTCAAATTCAACTAGATTGTAAATGGAAGCTGGTGGTTTCATCAACATAGTTGAAACAATAATATAGGCTATGCTTAAGGTCTTTAAAAGTTCTTTCATAAGAAATCTATTTTTCTTCATAATGGGATCTCCCTTCCCCTTTTAATCTATGATTAAAAGCAGTCCTAATGTTTACCTTAATTTTATTATATGTATTCTGCCTGCGAGAGAAGGTAATTTAAAAGTGTGAGTGACGTCACCACCCCTTCTGCTCAGTGAGTCCAGGCCTTGGTCTAACACTGAAATGACATCATTAATCTGTTTCTCCATTCATTTTTGCCACACTCCCTGAAGGTGAGGGTCTCGTTGTGCTGAGTGGGAGCCTACTGCTTTAAGAAGCATGCATTAAAAAAACAAACAAACAAAAAAACAAACATGTTCTCTGAATGAAAGCCAATTATTTTATCTTGTGTTCAACCAAAGTAACAGTGTTCTGGTATTGGAGGGAAAAAAAAAAAAAACAAAAGGAAAAGAAATGAAAAGAGGCTGTTTTGAACTTGGCCCTTGTGTACAGCCATCATAAACCTAGCATCTCTGTCATCAAAAATTGAGATGCATGGTCACCAAATCATGACAAGGGTTTCAGTTACCATAGAGGGGTTAAGCAAAATACCTGAAGAGAGTTTTACAAAGATTTAAAACATATACATTTATGACTCGTAGACATGCAACTATGTCTGGAATTCCTTGCCCAATCCTATTGGAAAAGATGAAAATGATTTAAGGGTGTCTGATCATTAGTGAATTAGTGAAAGCATGTTCAAGTGGTCAGGGAAGGGGGTGACCATTTTTTGTAAATAACCTCAATGAATGCATTACTGAATTAGGAGGAGGTAACAGAAGTAGGCTGATGAATCAATGATTAGAAGAAGTGATAAAATTATAGAGAGATAAAAAGAAAATAACAGTGAACAGGAAGGGCTAGCAAGTTGGAAACTGCATAAATTGGCTTAACTGTTCCAAACAGCCAGAAACCTGATTGACTTAATTTCTGGACATGACCATCATATGAAATAAGCCTCAGAAGTACATGTCATGTACAGAAATACTTAATCAGCTCAAAAGATAATAGCCATGGTGTTACTCATGTTTTTCTCGTATAATTAACCAGCAGCATATGAATCTATGCTGTCAACTTCTCAAGCTGCACAGCATCAACCACTGACTTCCAGTCCAGCACAGAAGTCTGGTCTACCATTACCCCAAGAGAATTCATCCTTGGTGACTCGCCAAGACTGGGTCACTAGAGGAAGTAGAAGATCAAACCTGGTGTGAACAGGGCCCAGCTTCATTATCTCAACACTCATCATAGGACCATTGTTTCATAGTCGTCATTCATCCTTAGCCCAACATCACTAACATATGTGTCATGTCAGCATCTCCTTATTAAAACCAGCAAGAACATGTAGATGAAAGGACATTCCATCTTAATGTCTATCTCATAATTGATAATACTGTACACTTATATGTGATTGTCTGCTCATCATTATACACTTTGCATTTTACATTATACATTTATACACACATATCGCTGTATAGGAGTCTATTCACAAAAGTATATATATCATATTTATGGGCTGACTGAAAGTCTTTTTGAAAATATTTTTTTTAACTAGGGTTATTTTTGCCTTGAAAGATGTCTTTGGAGACTAGCCCTTCCTTAGGTAGACATCATACCCGAAAAAGAGACACCAGTATAATAAATGAAAAGGGAATAACTTCGGCTCTATGACACTAGGTGATATTGGTCTACCTAAATTGGCCAGTGATTTCAGTGCCAGACTGTTGCCTAAGGACTTTATATAAATTAACTCATTGACTTTTCACAATGACCTTAAGTGGCACTAATATTGAGGAAACTAAAAATCAAATAGGTTAATTAACTTGACAAAAGTCACATAGTAGCAAGTAGTAGAGCCAGAGTTCCATACAGTCAGACTGAGGCCAGAATCTGACTTATAACCACACCCTGAATTGCCCTAATGTCAATTACAGTTTGCCTGCCACACCCTTTCCTAAGTGGCTCTGCTTCAGCCACACACTTCTGCTGCACTAATCAGCCATGCTCTATAATTTATGGCTGTATTCTTTATCACCAACTCTGGCTATTTTGGCCGTATGTGGACAACTTTACCAAAGAAAGCCAATCTCTAGGTGCGCCTGCAACATATGATTTATAAGTCTTGAATCCAAAACGATGAACTGGGTCAATAGGACTCCTCTCCTGAGAATTGGGAAAAGATGATTGTTGGTGTGCCCTGAGGGTCTACTTATCCCTCCATATATTTTTATAGTATCTGTGCTGCCCATCCGTCAGCTAATCTGAATGAACCTCTGTTCTTTGCAATCAAAAAACTTCTAAATGAAAGACCTCAAAATGTCCAGATTCTTTTAGGAGTCTTATGTAAGAAGGCTTAATGTTAAGAACTTTTCCCCAAGTTGAACCTGTTAAGTGGCATGTACACAAATACTGTGTACTTAAATCTCAACTTGGCACCACTCTTTAAAACATTCTAAGAGATCCTGAATTGAGAATAATTAGTTCATCCTAAAGCCACCACTTACCAATAAATAAGTATTGGTAATAAAATATTTTGAGAAACATTGCAAAGAAATTAAAAAGCCAGAATGAGTCAAAGTGTCTGCTTCATTAATAGAATTAAAATATTTAATAGTATGTTATTGAAATCCAAAGACCAGTGGCTAATAAAATAATAACATCAAAAACCTTTGAACAGTCCTTGAAATGGAGAATTAATTAGCCTCCCTTTGCTTCTTGGATGTTGGCTGCTTGAAGATCCATGAAAAAGGGAACTTGTCTTGTTTGTCTAACTTCAAGTGGACAAATTGTATCTTAACAATTATTGTCAGGTGCCATCTCAGCATTTGGATAACAAAACTAGAAGAAGCATAGCGATTCAGATTTTATAAAGCGTTTAGGAGACATCAGTCCTATGATTTGATAGCTGTGCTTTTATGGCATTTAATACTGAAGTCTAAGAAATTAACTTCATTTTGTTATTCAATGTAGTTCTAAGACATCTGTCAGTGAGGAAAATTAGGTGTAGTTTTCATAAAATTTAATAGAAATTACCAGAGCTTCTGCATTGCCCAAGTTATTATGACTTCTGTGGTTTAGATATGTTTTAGAATTTTGTCATCTTATGTTTTCATTGGATCAATTGCTAATTATGTTTTGATTTTTTTTATTTGATTTTTTTTTAAATAACTTTGGTGCTATTTGTCTCAGAGAACCCAAATGCTGAATAATATGTTCCACCATCTTGTTATGGTAAAGGATATATGTAGATTTTTTTTTACCGTATCATTAAAATTAGTGTATTTATCTTTTAGAATGAAAGTGCTTGATATACTGGTGGTGCCAAAAAATGTATACATATTTTAAGAGATGTTATCTATGTATTACTTTTTGAAGTTGATTTGAATTACAGTAGCAATGTGTAATTGCAGAAGTCAAACATGACTTGTATTCATCTTTTGTTATCGGTATATATTGAGTATTACAATTTTAATACAGTATTTTCCTTTCTTAAAATGTGCATACATTTTTTTTTGGCACCTTCTGTAGTTGCTTCATTAGTTCCTTGCGTTGAAACTTAATCTTAAACCTTTAAGGAGAATAAGTGAGAAGTTCAGCACAGTAGACTGAAATGTTGCTACAGAATATACTTAGAGTGACGACTTCAAAATGGTTCTCAGAAGTTAATTATTATTTAATTAATCCAAAAGGCAGTGGTGCATGTGGGATTCATAGAATATAGGAAACAACTTCTAATTTGTCAATTTTGGCCTCCATCTTCCTCTACACATACACCCTTCCCCCCATGCAAAATGTTTAACAATTTTCTTTTTCATACATGGAAGGCAGACTGCCTGGCTTAGTTTCAAATCCTTTTGGATAGCATCCATACTAACAGGTGGCACAGCTGTGGATTAGCTGACATTATAAAAATAATTCATGTTTTCCCATGGGTTCTCTATTCAAGTTGTAACCATTGTCTTGCATATTCTTAATCTGAAAGAAACTTCCTTCTTTGTCTGTGAAAATAAAAGGAGAGAAAAACAGAAGATAACTGATTTGTTTCTCACAAATTGTGAGTGGGAAATATAATTTTGGTCACAGATGAAAGTCAGTAGCTTATGGGGCCTGTTTATAGAGTTCACTGGGGAATTAAGTTACAATATGAGAAAATCTGAAATCAGAGGAAAAAGGTAGGATGACTGTTGGCTTTTAAATGATGTGTATTCCTAAAGTATTAAGGTATATCAACATATTGGAACATGACTGCTGTGTATAACCAGAATAATTGCCAAAAGAAAGAAAAACATCTTACTTAGCACATTGCTTAAATGGCTTAATGGTTTTGCACTTAAATTTCTATTATATGAGAAATGGTAATCTTTTAGTATACCTACCTCGACAAAAGCACAATTTGATGGACTCTACCACTGAGAATGATGGTAGGAACATAAAACATATTGTTCACATTGCCTCCTATTATGGAGCATGCATGCTGTTTCTTTACTCTTAAGTAAAAGTGAGGCAATTAAAAATTTTTGCAAATTATCATTTTCCACTAATTAATAGTAGAAATTTCAGTGTTTTGATAAATACTTTCTCTGTTGTTTTAACGCAATTTATTCCCCCATTAGAAGGTTTCTTTGAATAATGAATTAGCTATTCTTTCTTAATAAAATAAAATGTGGAGGAAAAACTTTATAATTGTTTATATTCTTTTATTATTTGATGTGAAAAAGTTCTAGTAAATAATTCAAATGATAAATAGAATGTGGTCAAATCCCTTTCTCCTAAAACTTAGCCATCTCTTCAATTTTTGAGATACCTCTCCGTATCACCTTTCTTGTATTAGTGGACATCTATTTTCATTTTTAATAGTCAATATCATATCAATTTTGCACTTCAGTTTAGTGATTGAACATCTGAAACATAGTAGCTGCCTTTACTAATGATTTACTTTTCATGGAAAAGAAGTAAATATAATAGCTAGTATAAATAATTCAGGCACTGTCCTAAGTACTTCATATTGAGTATCTCGTGTCAATATATGTTAATAAATTAATAAATATTGATTATAGTTTTCTTATCAATTTCAAATATTTTTTAACTTTATGTACATGCTATTTAGTCAGTGGCTCTTTAGTTCAAACTCAACTCTATAGAGAATGGGAAGAAAACCTTACACAATTATCCAGGGAACAAACATGATTTTAACTTAGTGAAATGGGATAGTCTTCATTTCAGTTCTGATTTAGAAAATGTGTCTAGTTAGAAAATCATTTTTCTCATAATAATAACATTCAAATTCAAATTTTGAAATTGTAGACTTGAAATTTCATTTTTGGTGGTAATAAAGAATTGTGTTTGTCTTTTATATTTTTTATTTTTATTTTATTTTTTTATTGGGGAATATTGGGGAACAGTGTGTTTCTCCAGGGCCCATCAGCTCCAAGTCAAGTCATTGTCCTTCAATCTAGTTGTGAAGGGCGCAGCTCAGCTCCAAGTCCAGTTGCTGTTTTCAATCTTAGTTGCAGGGGATGCAGCCCACCATCCCAGGTGGGAATTGAACCAGTAACCTTGTTGAGAGTTCGCACTCTAACCAGCTGAGCCATCTGGCTGCTGGAATTGTGTTTGTTTTTGATAAAACACCTTTAAGTATTTTTCAATTAGAATTAATTTTTAAAATATAGGGTTGAGCATTGTTTGAGCAAGGGAACTCTTAGATATGACATTGGATATGGTTTGTCCATTAAAACCAACCTTGAACTTTGAAAAGTTCTGACTGTCTGAAGTAATGCCCACATATTACCAAACTCAGATTTAGCTAATAGTTTGTTAAACTTCAGAGATTTTATGATAGTTTTTCATCAAATGTTTTAAAATCTCATCCTTTTGTAGTAAAAGATGACTTTGAATGCTACGCATAGAATAATTGAAACTAAAGACATTTAAAGCTCTTTCGTCAACCATCCACTATAGAAATTTGTAATTAAGTCATAAGATCTAAAATTCAGAAACCATACACTCATATTCTCTTCATAAACCTTAAACGGGTAGAAAAGTCAGCAATTTTTGTAGTCAACTGTCATACTGAGTGGCCAGTTAACTCATGGATTCCCAGATCAGATGACTTTTCCTGCAGCCCTGGCTCTTTTCCTCCCTTAACTTACTTTCTATGTAACTCAATCTGCATTATTCAATCCTAGTTTTCTCAAAACACAGTTTTAAAAATTAGTTTTATTTACCATTATCTTCAGGTTTGGTGGATTTAATGTGAGTGTTAGCTGAAAGAGTGAAGAGGTGAAAGTGCCTATCATAATATCTGCAGCACAGAAGTTCAGAAAATTCAGATCCCTTTTCCATGTCCCCTTCCACTCATCATAACACATTGTGACCTTTAACTAAGTAACTTTCCTTGAGACAGAGTCAGAATTGAAAATTAAAGCAAGCTAAAGTGTTCATCTCTTTTGAATTGTAATAGTCATTCTTTAAATGCTTGTTTAACATTTAATGAATGGCATTTCTTATTGTTTAGTTTTTAATGTGTATGTTATGCCCCATCCCCCTTTTCAAAGTACAAATACCTTATGAGTACAGGTTTTATCTTTTGTTTTTGAACCAAACCAGCAAAGTGCACTGAATACAGTCTTGTTCATATCAGATGATGATGATGATGATGATGATGATGATGGCGAGGGGAAAGAAAGGAGGATGAAGAGGAAGAGGAGAAAGATGAGGTACACCATACAGGCTAAAGGACTGATACAAAACCCTTTACTAAATAATGACAGAGCTTACAGAGCAGCTAAACCTAGCTTGGAAAAATGATACCCTTACTCCATTTTATGCCATTAGATTTGAATTTAAAATAGTTCTTTTTTTTTTTTTTTTTTTGACCTGGAATATATTCAGTAGTTTGATAGTAACCTTGATGAAAATGAATAGATTTTCGTTTTTATTATTAAAGTGCCCACATATTTTTCGCATTACAATTCCAACAACTGAGTGAAATACATTGAACTGTCAAGATTGGCAGATAGCTACTGAAACTTGGGAAGTTATGTCTCATAACATTTTATAAGATGCTAATAAAGAAAATGTAGCATAGTGGTTTATAAATTTGCTGACACTAGGCACCTTGTGTTTATTAGTAAGTGTTCAAAGGAAACAAAATTGTGAAAGAAATAAGTTTAAAATTATTGAGGACAATTTAATGAGATAAGGTCTTACAGGCGCTATATCTAGTCAGTGAATTTCCAAGATCATAAATTCAAAGAAGAGCATGTCAATGAGTATCAAATTTCCTTTTATCTTCTTTTATGCTTTCAGTTTCCATATTTTCATCAGTATATAATCTTTAGTAATTGCCAGATATTGTGGCTGTGAATAAAGCACAGTCTGAAAACAGGGCATTTAAGCTCTAGCTAATGGTATGTGAGGAGTATTTCCACACAACATCACCCTGCAGTTTGGTGTACTAATATTTTGATACACTAATCATTAATTTATGCATTGGGATAAACATGTGATACCATGATTTGGTGAAACTGAAAGTGAGTTCTTCCTCAACATAAAACAATGTCATATTCTATAAGTACCGAGTGAGGCTACAATGTCAAATTTATAAGCCAGTTATATGGCCAAGTCAAAAAGTATGATTCTGAGAAAAGATAACTTTATTTATTTGTTTATTATTTTTATACAGTGATTTGTTGTAACACTAGATAAAAATTTAATCATCATAGAGGTAGCAAACACTGATTACTGACATTGATCTCTACACCACAAAAATGACACGAACTACTAATAGATACGGTTCTTTCATAATGATACTTGATAACCACATCTATATATCAACTGTGGCTACCATTTTTATATGAATATTTAAAAATATTTTTACCCATTGTTTCCGGTAAATTGGAGGAAAGTTTGCATCACATTCACAATTACATCATCATTACGATCTCTGGCCTCAACTCTAGTACTTTGTTTTCTTTCGAATTCTGAAGTGATGCAAAAGCAGCACCATTATAACCTAATGGTGATGAGGTCTGTTCAGGCAGCTGGATTCCCCATGTCTCTATCCCACCAAGCATTGCATAATTTTCAAAATATTAAAAATACAGAGTATATTTTTTTCTTCTAATATACTCTATTTAAAAAATATCAGATCCACTGGGCACTCCACTCCATCTGTATCAGATTCCTAGCACATCTCTTCCTATTTATTGACTTATACCCATCTCTCTTTAGGTATTATTATAATTTTTTTAAATGTCTACTGGGTGATTTGTGACTTATTTATCTATGTTATAGATGTATTAAGTTGACCTGTATTAAATTGCTAATATTAGACAATTTTGATCTATAACAATGGCACTTTGATATATCTATACTACCAGTGTATTACATTTTTGAAAATTTCAATGTATTCATTATTTCTACGTAGAAAATAGATAATATATGGTATGACATAATTAAGATTTGCATATTACATTTACATGGAGTATACTAAGCTTATCAAATATTCTTCAAAATTTTTGTGACCTCATTAATTTATTGTGTTATTTTCTCTTTTAGCAAAAATTGGCAAAATGTTAGAAGACTTTCTTGTTTGATGCATTCGTATATAATGACAAAGTGATCATTTTTCTCATTTTTGAGGTTGTATGACATTGGTACTTTGGAGGCTTGTTAAACATTGCACTGAATTAGTGTTTATGATTCACTCTGCCTGTTCAAAGGTAGACAGCATGTCCTTTCACCTAGAGAGTGGAATGAATATCTGCTTTGTTTTTCCTTAGATAAAATAACACTCCAAAAATAATTTTCCAGATATGTGGCGTGACTCAGTGGAATCTCTTCTCCCATAAGCTGACAGTGCCATTCTGTCATGTGTAGTGTTTTTTTTATATCATCTCAGATAAGTTTGTAAAGCTGTCTGTGGTCCTCGAAGGACGAATAATTACATATCATTTCAATATTGAATAGAACTTAGACATCAACTTGAATTAGTATTTTTTTGGTCCCTTTGAAGTTTTATTGTGCAAGAAACAGCAGACTTAATCGAAAGGGTCTTATGATCTATGATTTAGAAATGTGATGGAACAATAATTTAGGCTTCAGAGGACATTCATGCAGGACAGCATTGGAGGACAATGGAGTGCCCTTTATTTTATATATATACATAATTTTACCTGTGGATATTTAAGTGTGGGTATGTATGAGAAAAAAGTGGGAATGGATGGGAAAGAATTGGATGTACCTGATCTTGCTATATGATGGACTAAATTGTTTCAGACCAGGTTAGCCCAGAAGGTGAAGAGTCCCATCATAATTTAGATGATTTCTATTCAACACAATTGATATGACACTCACACTATGAAAAATGGATTCACATATACATGGTTAGCATACATGGAATAAGTAAAGCAATTTTTTTTTCTAACCCAGATTTTGGTACATGTGTAATTTTATTTTTGTTATATTTTGTATATATTTTTAGATATTTGTGCTTCCATTTTGTAGAATCCCATTAAGATTCCTCTTGAATCTCTGTGGTAATGTTTAATCATCCACCACAAATTACACAGTTATTGGAATTATTTAATGACTTCCTGACCCCTTGGAAATCTATATAGTTAAAAAAAAATTGTACTCTCAGGATCATATCATTTGAAACAAAAAAAAAATTTAAACTTCTTTAAAGTTTATTATCTAAAATCCATTTCCACTTGAGATACCATAACAAGTTGAATGAAAAAGAACTAAACCTGAAAATATATTTGAATCATATCTTTCTCAAAAGGGTTTCTCATTATGCTTTTTGAGTAAGAGTTTTTGTTTGTGTTTGAATATATATTGTATTATTTGGGTAACTTTAAATAGACGTCTTTGGAGGTATCAGTTGTACCTCAGCCCTCTCCCTCACTACAATATTTAAATTTGTAATTTTGTTTAGAAAATATCAATATTATTTCTGTGCCCGTTATGCTTTTACTTTGTTGTGCTCATATCAGTCTTTATTACAATTTGAAGTCCCAAAATTGTTTTCAATTGAATTTTAGATTTGTGGAAATTTCTAGGAGTTCATAGGGTGAGAGAAGAACAAAGACTATCAGCTCAGTGTCTGCTGTTTTAGAAGAGGTCATTGAATGCTACTGCCCAGAAATGACAGTGGTTCATAATCAGAAGTTAAAGAAATGGATATATGGTTTGGCCAAAACAGAAATGATTTATGTTTCAGAATGGGCTGATGTCTGTCAGAAGTGAGATAAGAGAGCTGACCGGAGCTCTCTCTGGGAGCTGACAGGAAAGAAGTGTGGGCTCTGCCTAAGACATCCTGGGGCAGGAATGAGACTGGTACGGCTATTTAAAGAGCATGGTTGGGAAAGAATAATGTTGTTTCCCATTTTGCAAAATGAAAAAGAAAAAAAGATGTTACTACGCATCAATCGCTGAAATCTTTGAACTCTCTGCTCACGACTACCCTCTGGCAAGGATTTCCAATTTCCTTCATTTTCTTTTATGTGAAATACAGCTGAGGATTTGCCAGACAAAAACTGAATACCTCTTTTGGAGTCGTGTAAAAGATGCATTTTATATTTCCCTTGGTAAAATTGCTTTCCCGAGGAAATCCACTATTTTCTAAGGAGAAAATATAGGCCACAAAGAAAAAAATAGCATCCTTACATTACAACTGTGTGCTACATTTGGTCTGATAAAGACTTGACTCAGGTTGAAGAGATTAATAGAAATGACACATTTGAGAAGAAGCAAAAACCAAAGTTATCAGTTTGTGACTGTCAATAAAAGAGTTATAAGTTCCTCCCCCACACGCACCAAAGGTAGTTTAAAAGAGTTTTTCTGTTGTTTGTATATTTTTAGTAAGGAGATGTTTGGTGAATTTGCAAGGAAGATTACAGAAACTCACCACATGGCTCTTGTTAAACCCAAGCTGTGTTTCTCAAGTTTTCTTGGTTCCATAACCAAGGATTTCTGTTTTGCTATTTAAATGCAGTGGTACTGCCAAGGAAGTATTTATCTGCCCTCTATAACTAGATTACAGCTATCATAAACAGAGTTGTGTTCACCTTAAAGTAGGTGAATTGAGCACTGTTAGGACATTTGATTTAAAGATAATCTTAATGTTAAGTTTAAACAGTTGAACTTCTTTAAAAATTATTAAATGATACGACAGCAACTTTTGCGAGCGGTAAGGTGGTGATTTTGCCTTAAATTATTAGAAATGAGTAACTTACAAGAGAGGGATGATTATTAACTGTGCTATTTTGTGCCTTATGGGATTTACACATCATTATAAATTACACAAGTGTGTAACACACCATAGTCTAACAGAGTAGTTCTCAAACTTTAGTTTGTTTGAGTATCACCTATTTTGGGATGTGTTATATAGATCACGGCCCCTCCTGCCCCTACCTCAAGTTTCTGATTCACTATGTCCAGGGGTGGTGTCCAAGAATTTGCATTTCAAACATTTTCCCAAGAGATATTATAGTGGTTAATTCTGGGACCACACATAGAGAACCACTGGTCTAGTAGATTATTGCCACCGGATAAAACCCATGGTAAATTTTCCAACTGAGATTTATAATTTGTATATCAAAATAAAGGTATTTTGGATTTTAAATCCCAAAGCCTGAGAAGAAAACATAGTCAGAGATGGCAGTCATTTAAAACAAGAACTTTCTGGATAATAACTCAAAAACTTTGCTTTTGAAAATCTAAAGGAGTTTTGAAATCTGTGATCATGTGCATAAGTGCTTGACTACTCCAAAAAGTGTTGTGAATGTGCAGTGTTATACAGTTGTCTCTCCGTATGCACAGGCAATTGGTTCCAGGACCCCCAAGGATACCAAAATCTGTGGATGCTCAAGTCCCTTCTATGAAATGGCGTAGTATTTACCTAACCTATGCACATCCTCCCATATATTTTAAATCATCTCTAGATTACTTATAATATGTAATACAATGTAAATGCTGTGGAAACAGTTGTCATACTGTATTGTTTGGGATATAATGACCAGAAAAAAACTTGTCTGTACATGTTGGGTACATTCACAACCATTGTAGGCCTAACTACACAGTAGTACATGTCAACAACAACGTAACATTTTTGTGCGATTGATTGATGGTTGATTCCGTGGATGTGGAACCCACGGATACAGAGGGCCAACTGTGCAGACTTCCATCTGGATTATTCAGTAGATATATAAATTTAATCATGGGATAATGGGGGAATTGATTGAGATAAGAAACTTAGAGTTACTGAAAATATATGGAATGCACATAAGAATAAAACAGTTATCATGTATTCAGTATACATGGGCGCTCAGTTATTTGGGGTAGGATTTAACATTGATTGCATGTCACACTTGCGTGTCATGAACTGTTGCTGGTATTAATACCATTGTCAACCTCACTAGCTAATTAACAAACATCATAAAGAAATTGTAAGTCAGAGGTCATGAAAGACCCACTGAAGACCAGCTCTAAACATAGTTGAAATAGTTGGTTGTCAATATTGTTATCACAAGGCATCCTTTAGTCACAGACAAAATAAATAGAATGAAAGTAGAAATTAAAACTGTTGAGATCCCAATTATTGGCATGTGTTATAGAGGTTTCTTGTTTGTTTGTTTTTGCATTTCCCTGCTTAAATGTACATATATTATTGAGAAAAAAATAAAATAACTGGCAGTTTTCCACACAACGGTATAGGATATTATGTCAAATTAGCTAATTTTTCCAGAGAAGAGAATCTTTAAGACTCTGAAGCAATTGTTTTACTATGAAAAATGAAGATGTAAGCTTAACACAAAAAATACAGTTCAGGACTTTATAGAAATTCTTGAAAATATTGTTTGGGATCAGAGCAAGTTTCAAAATGAGTTAGGTAAATAGTCTGGGGAAAGAAATACCTATGGGAACTTGTATGTGTTCATTAGCTCAAAAACAAACAAGCAAGCAGCTTGCACAGATGAAAGCTTGAAGACCATGTCTTCCTCTCAGTACTATCCTAGGAGTTATACCTCACTACTTCTTGCAGGATTCCCAGTGGTAAATATCACTGCTGAATTATGGTCTTTGTTTGATAAACACAATGTGCAAGGTTTGTTAGTGGGGCAAATGGCTCATATTCTATCTTTTGCACATTCACAATGAAAAACCCTAAATGGCCAGAGGAAGGTAGTGGAAATAACCAGGACTGGAAGGTAGTGGAAATAACCAGGACTATTCAAACTTGTGTTCAGATCCTCATTCTGCCATATCCTGGCCACGTTTTAGGTCAGGTAACTTGACTTCTGATCAAAAGACTTAATATTATCATCCATAAAGTAAGAAAAATAGTATCTATATGTTGGGGTTGATATATTACTAAATGAGACAATGTTTATAAATCATCTAAATGATTGGAACTGATTGGTAAAGTGCAGATGATCCAAAAGGACTTTTATTAATCTTTTAGAATATATTATTATTTTCATTCATTATATTACATTGCCCCCCTGTCCATGCTAAAAGCCATCTCAAATCTGCAAATTTTTGTGTTTATGCATAGACAAATATTTCAGAATAACTACATGCAAGCCACTTTTCTCAATTTCACTGAATAAGGCAGACTAGATTATGGAGCTTTTGATGTGGAATTGGAGACAGACTACAACTAAGACAACATCCACCTATAAATAAATAGTTCAATACAAAAATGTCAATGATATGCTTATGAGAAAAGCAGTGATATGTTAGAAAGTGACAGGATTGCAGTCAGGCTGTTGGCCATGGCTGCAGGCTCATCGAAATGTTTATCTCGTGTGAGTGAATTTGCATGGTAGCTTATTCACATGCCACCTTGTTGGGAGGCCTCAATTTCTTACCATGTGGGCCTCTCCACAGGGTTGTCTCATGACTTGGCTGCTGGCTTCTCCTGGACAAAGAATCTAAGAGAGATTACAAACAAGAATGCAAAATGAAAGTCACAGTCCTTTTGTATAGTGTAATCTTGGAAACAATATTCTATTACTTCAGCCATATTCTATTCATTAGAAGTAAATCAATAAATGTAGCTCTTTCTCAAGTGGAGGAGATTTCAGAAAGGCATGAATGTTACAAGCAGGAATCACTGAGTACCAGCTGAGCTGCCTACCATAGATATCCATAGGTACTTCAAATGTGACTTGTACAAAATGGAATTCATCAGTTTACTGAATCTACTCTACATCCTTGGCTCTTGACTTCCATCACTTCTTACACCATTTATATACGTTGTCTCCAAACCTGAAAGCCTAGGGATCATGACTAACGCCTTCCACATTTTTATCTATATCTAATCGGTCATCAGATGCTTTTACCTCAGAATTGTCTCCTAATTCTGGCTTCTCATCTATGTCTGATTCTTAATTCTTGCCTTAAGCTATTGCAGTTTTCACTATGCTTCTTTTCATCCAATATCTACTCACTTTAATTAGAATTATTTTTCTCACACTAAATATATTCATGAATTCTGTAGCTTAAAGGCTTTCTTTGTTTTTACTCCCTGTAAGATTAAATCCATTATCTTTATTTTGGCATAGCCGGCCTTTTACAATATGAACAAAGCAAACTCTTCTCACCTTATTTTCCAACTTCTCATTCACACAACATAGAAATTGTCCCTCTCTCAGCATGGCATGCCCTCTCATGACGCATACTTGTGTACTGGCCTATTCTGATTTCCCTCTTTATCCTCTTTTTCACCTCATTGCATTCATCATTTGGGCCACAGATCAACCAATGTCTCATCAGGAAAGCTTTCCTAGACTCCCACATTTATCATCAGCCATGAACTTCAGAATTATCAATTACTGTTTCTTGTTTTTTCTTCCTTGACTTTCCTTTTAGAATAAAATCCAAGAATTATTAATTTTGAATTCAAAGTTCTGAGTACAATGGCATAACAATTGATACTCAATAAATATTGAATGAATAAATGAGCCCTTATTTAAGTTATTATGTGTAATTGCACAGTATTTTAAAACAGAAAATACTTGAACTCTAGACATTCAAAGAAGGGCTACAATCAAGATAAATGTTTGACTGTAATTCCTCTTACAGACGTGCATATGTGAATCTAAAAGAAGTTAGAATCAAACTTAGTATTTGTTAAGATCACAGTATATGCTAGGCACTGTTTCAAGTGCTACACTTATTAATTTACCTAATCCTGACAGTTCTATTAATTAAGTACTTTTATGATTCTCACTTTACAGATAAGGGAGAGAGATTTTTAGTAACTTTCCCAAGGTCACCCTAGTTCCAAATTCTAGCTTCAAATACTCTAGATAGAAAGTGCTTGCTAAAGATGTGCCCAAATCAAAATAACATAAATTGAATAAGGTTAAAAAATAAAGTGAATACTAAAAGATGAAAAGCTAATTATGATAAATGCATGAAAATTGTGCACGATAGAATTAGAGTTTATGTTATCATAAGACAGTATTTTTAAAAAAAATTTCCTTCTGAATTCCATATTAGATCATTGGAAGAATTTTAGCATCTTAAGAGAGTTTAAGGAAGAAAATAATTACCACTACATCAAACAATAGGAAATGCCTTTCTGAAAATTATCAAGGCATTTGGTGCTATGAGTAAAAAGTGTAAGTAGTTTCTGATGTGCTGATGAATTCATGGATACTTTACAGAACATTATAGCCCGTTCTTAATTGTCGCAAGATGGGAAAGGTGGGCATCCAAGACTTTTCTACATCTTTACCAACAGTGTCCTGGATATCTTATAAGAAGAAGAATGTTCATATTGTAAGGAGCCATAGAACAGGTTTTAGAATGGCAATTATTATTATTAATAATTTTGGGAGAAGGATTCCAAAAATCCATAATGTAGTTCATAAGAATAGACTTATTTTTACTAAAGAGTATATCAGCATAGATAACACTCTAATATATAATGTTAAGTGAAAAACATTTAAAAGCCTACATAGTACTGTTTATAAGTACATACATTATATTGTTTATATTATAATTATTCATTATATTGTTTTATATTTTAAATATTTTATAATCAAAAATTAAAAAGTAAAGATAATACAATAAAATGGAAATACTATATATATACTTTTGTTTTGATTTCAGTTTTTTTCTTGAAATAGGCAGACATTTTTTATTAGATACTAAGCAAGTAGAAGTTAAATTCCAAGCTAAACTGAATTAATAATTCTTGAATTGTTAGTAAGAGATAAATAATCTTATATTTTAAAACAAGTTAATTAAGCAAAACGGAATTTAATACTCCCAAATTTACTCATATTTATCAATCATAATTATCAACTGCTATACTCTAAGTAAACTTAGTTGTTATTTTAAAAGGTAATGCCATTTCCAACTTTCTAGATTATTTTTACAGGAAAAGGTGTATTTCCCAAGTGCGTTAAAAATAAACATATTAGAAGAACAGTAAAAGACTATGTAAGATCGTCTCTTCTTTTTGGTTTCTTCCTTCCTTTAATTATTTCTTAGTCAGAATTTGTATTGTTAAGCATACTTTAAAGAATGGATACCAAATACCCCATGTAAATTTCAGGAATAAAAAAAATCGATACAACCTACATTCTGAGCTTAACATTTCCTACATGTTTGACTACAACTTTTTATTGGCAATTTTAATCCAGTGCAAAACTAGAAGGAATAAAAGCTATATGTTACTACCAGGAAACACAAGGGTTGAAAGTGTGTGTATATATGAGGTTTGAACTTTTAAATGGAAATTAAAAAGACTGAAATACAGTTTTGTAATAAGATAAAATTATTCATCCAGCATCAATGGGATACTGTAAGCAAAACAAATGCAATCATTTATTTGTACCATTATTACCTGCCTTAATAAATTCTTTTGTTTCTATGCTAGCTTTATTGATGAGTACTTAGGTTGTGTGAAGACTCCTTGGGTTATGTAATTAACAACTAAATATGATCACAGGTTATGGTATCAAGGCATTAATTTGATTAAAAAATATGCTTCCCATAAATATGTTACTCTATGGAAATGTTTGGGAGGTCTTGGGGGGGGCAGTATATGAATTTTCAGAATGATAGTAAAAAAAAAACCACAAAATATTTGGAAAATAATTTGGTCTTGTTGTGGAAGAGAGTGTGTGTGTGTGTGTGTGTGTGTGTGTGTGTGTGTGTGAAATATGAATGTTCCTATTTTGTGGCAAATAATTCTCCTGTGCGTTTCAGACCAGTGCTCCCATTTTAATGTAATCATTCTATGAGCCGTCTCTATTAGGTAGGAGATAATTGGTGCTTTTCTCCCTTACATAAATTAAAATGATTATAATAAATTCCCAAGTTCAATTTTAAACATGTAAAGTTAGTCTTTTATAAATTAGTCTTCCTTTACATATAACCAAATTTATAATAGCACATCTAAGAAGGTCAAATTCACATGGAATAATCAAGTGAACTCCAAATGCTGTGGCTGCCACTAGTTGGCTGGGTGACGTGGCAAATCACTTAACCTCCATGACCTTGATTTTCCTATTTGCAATGTTAAGGAAATACCCTAGAGTTCCATGTCTCTGCTTCTGTTAGTTTTAGATGTGTCCTTTAAAGCTGATATTTGCAATAGTAATGTAAGAGCATTATTACATTCTTGTCATCTTACTAGAACTAGAATATCTTTTCTATTGCATTTCATTTATTTCTACTTATTCCTTTTAAAATCTACTCATCTGTCATCTGATGTTATTTATAAAATAAACTCCCCTGAGCATCAATATTCTATTAGTTAGTAGATAGGGCTTACACATAGAATGATGATATTAAAATGGAATCTATAGTGAAAACACATAGAAGAAAATAAGATCATTTATATTTTGCTCATTTATTCTCTCTCTCTTCCCCAGACACAGACTCAGACGCGCGCGCACACACATACACACACACACACACACACACACATACACACACTTAACAAAAGCAAATTATCATAAATATAATAAAGAAATGGTCAAGTGAAGATAAAACATTTTACATGTTATGTATCTAAAGAATTAGTCTAAACATTTCTTCCCATCCAGTGCTGGCATCTATGCTGGTCCTTTTTCCTCTATAAGAAGGAACAATAATTTCTTTTGTAGTTATTAATAATAGCTGACTTCCTCATGTAGCAAAGTCCTCAAACCCATAGCATTTGTTCTTCTTGCCTTTGAACTAAAGACTTCCTTAAGCAACTGTTAACAGGATTATACAACGTAACCCACGCCTTCATAAATTTCATTTTATAATACAGAGTTGAGATAATCTGGCTAGTTGGTGATTTCCAATTTGGAAACTTTGGTATCTTTATACCATATATAAGTAAATGTCCCAATGACATTTGCTTTTGTAGTAAAAGAGAAGTTCAATGTATATTGCCTTTAGGCATTTTTGATAGAAAAAATAAACTCTTAAAGTCAATAACCAAGACAAAGCATTATAATTATCATATTTGTGAAACTTACAGCATTCTGATTATTTTTAAAATTGGTCTTACTGCAAACACCCCGATAGTTCAGTTTTAGGAAATAAATCTTATGAATGTGTTAGTCCCTTTATTTTGTTGGGCATTTGTTGACAGATTTTAATTGGGTCACTGTATTGAAATGCCCCATGTAAGCTCTCTGATGGTTGTCATGACAACCATAGTGGTCGATTAAACATGCTCAGAAATGGAGAAACTGCTTCTCAGAAAATGTTAACTAGATGGGGAATAGAAAACTGTCTAGAGAATAGCAAAATAGACAGAAATCTCTAAAAATTGCCTTGAATTTGCTATTTCATATTTACGTATGAATAAGATAAACATAATCTAACAAAAAACTAGATGTTTAAAATTTTACTTAGATGACTATCAAATATATTTTTGATTTTATGTAGATTTTAATAAGAAAAGGTTGAAATAGCCCTAAAATATTAAGTAGTCTTTTAGAGAAAATGCTGATACTACTTGGAACAAATGTAATTGTTATAAATGGTAATTTCCATTTAGTTCTTTCTCCTTTAAACCACTCTGGGAAGCGTATGGCAGATGACATATGCAGATGGCATAGATTGGCATGTTGGCACTCAGGCACTGCCTTTGCTGGCCAGTATCTCCATAGCAAATTTAAGGAGCAGGACGATGGTGAAAGGATAAATCATTAATGAGAGAGACAGCGTTGGAGAAAGACTGATGGTATGGCTCGCTAATATCTTTTTTTCTCTATAGTTCAACTCCAATCCTTTGATTTGTACATAACTAGTAACAAGACAAAATTTGCAGGTAGTAAATGAAAGTAAGTTCTTATAATCACAAGACACTTCATGTTTTTTGCTATTTTTGTTGTTGTTGTTGTTTGGTTTGTTTTGTTTTTGTTTCCAATACTTCAAACAACATTTGGGATAGGAGGAGAAGAAATCAACTATCTAGCAAGTTTTTTTTTTTAATTAGCTGCTTTTATCTGGCTAATAAGGTAATAAACACAAGATAAAATGGGCCTAACAGATTTACTGTTATTGCAGTTCAGTTTAGGTGCCAAGACAATCACTACGTGAGGTAAATGAAGGTGGCATATTTTAATTGGATTGTTTTATTAGTATGCCTGTGTGAAAATTCAAATATGGATGTTTTGATTCATCAATGAACAGAATATGAAGAGCAACTATAAAAATAAGTAATTATTATTGAAATAATTTTAAAAATCAATATTCATTATAAAATTTTTGAGAGGAAGAGTTATTGCAGATCATCTTCATTCTACAAAAGGAAATTAACTGTGTAGGATTACGGAACTAATTAGTGATAGAACTAGGACTAAAACCCTGCTGGCCTCATTCAAATGCAGGGTCTTTATAGCACCGTGGTGCCTTCTAATCCCACTGCCATCCAGACTGTGGTCAAATATGATAACTTCCTAGTTCCAGGAGGCTTCCATTTAGTGCAAAAGAAACCAACATTGCTGGTACAATGAGCTTTATTTTGATCTCCCTCATTTTCTGTCTTTGTCATAGTTCCTTGTCTGGAGCAAGGGACTCTACTTTATTACCTTATGTGTTAGATTTTGTTTAGTTTTAGTTTTGAGATTGCCATATTAATATTTTCACTATATTTAAATGTCTGATTTTTTTTTCCCGCCATAATTATTGAAGGACAGATAGGGTTAAATATATACCCATATTGGGCAGATATTTAAAAATCAACTCTGAAAAACAAAATCAACTTTTGAAATTACCCTGTAATATTATAGATAAATGCTTATGTAAAATTTGTATTTTGTGCTGCACAAAGGATTAACAGTAACAAAATCTAGCTTCAGGGTGGCTGGTTAGCTCAGTTGGTTAGGGCATAATACGAATGTTGCCAGTTCAATCCCCACATGGGCCACTGTGAGCTGCGGCCTTCTTAAAAAAAAATAATAACAATTATATATATATATATATATAGATATATATATATATCTATATATATATATATATGGCTTCAGTTTGTTGTAGAACTGGCTCTTTCATAAAATTTTCTAGTCTTGAGGACAAAGGTTTTGTCTTGTATTACCCTCATGATGCTTTGGCTAAAGCTTTTCAAGTATTGGGACTCAAAAATGTTACATTTGAAAAAAATCAGTGATCTGCATGATTCTATTTTTATACTTTTGTTATTTCTGTTGATGAACATGAACTGAATATATCTTACCAATTTAAAGATATTTCTCTGACAAAAATATTTGCCTGTTTTTCCTTGATTTCAGGAATGAAAATACATAATTCTTTTGCCCTTTCTTCTTTTTTTCTTTTTCTTTTTCATATCAGTTGAAAACCTTTGTTTTTATTCTCCTTTGTTTCCTGTTTGCCCTCTGTCCTTGGACCTCTCTTATCTTTTTTAAGTCTCTTCTCTGTGTTGTTCTTCCCTATTCAAATACATCCCCCTCCTCCAGTTGCTTTGACTAGATTAACACCATTAATGAATATCTGCAAAGGAACAAAAAGAGTGGGTGGAAGAAGAGGGGAAGATGCAGAAGACTGCAATAGGAAAGTAAATGCTAAAACGAAAGTGAAGGAGAGTATGGTTAGGAAAAAAATGGGAAAAAGGGATAAAACCATGGACAGGAATACTATTTTGTAAGGTAAAACTCTATAATGTATATTTATGATATTTTTCATTCTTTATTGGATTGATTGTTTAATTCACTCATTCATCCTTTAACAAATATATAATGAACACCTAATTGCTCAGGATTTAGAAGTTAAAAATACACAAAGACACAAAGTTCTAGGCTTCCTGGAGCTTCTACTGTAGTGGATAAAACTTAGTTTAAAAATATGCTTTATATTGTTTATGAATATCCTTCTTTCAGAAGAGAAGGAAAAGATTTTTCACAGACAATTATGTCTTGCATAGATTAAATTTGTTTCACTGTGAGGAATGATATCCAGTAAGCAATTTGATGCATAGGTCCAGATTTTGGGAGGAAAATCTACATTAGAATTCTGTGCTTGTAAGTTATCAAGAAGTGTGTGATTATTGACGATATCGGCTTGATTAAATCAACCTAAAGGTGTTTGTAAACCTAGAAGGGACCCCAAATAGAGACTTATAGAACCTATTATAGAAAGAAGCTGAGAAAAGCAGAAAATGTTAAGTTGCCAGAAAGAATGTGTTGTGTCCTTGAAGGAAGAGAGGTCACAAAGAAAGAAGTGGCCAACAGTATCACACACTCATGAAAGACCAGTAAGATAATAAATAAGGTCAAGGGTAACTTTGGCGAGAGCAGTGTCAGTTAAATCTCTGAGTAAATCTTTTCTGCTGTATTTCTCTATAGCCCTACCACTCTAAATATATTATTAAAGCTTTAAGATACAGTATTTTAATACCTACTATGTTACATCCTATGAGCGGGATGTCATTTTTTCATGTGTTGTTTGGTGTTTGATAAGATAAGCATTTGAATATGCATTTATTTCAAGGAGAAAGAATCAGAATAGAGGGAGAAATTGAAAACAAAAGGAAAAAAATCCCTCAAATTATAAACTGATGGGAAACTGATAGAGGGAGGCCACTTGTGAGATGTGCTAAATCCAGAGCGTGGCTGGAAAGGATAGTAAACATATTTAAAGATGACCACATATTTTTTTCTGTCCTCATTTAAATAAGAAAGTGCTGTGCTCCCTGAGCATAAAGAAGGCAGTTTTGTTTAAGTCTCATTTTTTTGTGTGTTTGGTCTTATATTTTCTGTGGGAGAAAGATGTGGTGGAATTACCTGGAGGTTTTGTGCAGGATGGTCTGGAGGATGAGACTAAATTAAGGTTAATGGTGATACAGGCTGGACCAAGATAAAGGCCACATTTTGAAAGGATTCAATTGATTCAAGGGAACAGGGTGAGGAAAAATTGATGACACGTGTTGTCTTTCGGCCACAAGAAATACCTAGCACTTTTATCTATTAAATAATTATCTTAATGATAGCAGTCTAGTAGTGTCTGGCAGATGTTACTGTGCTTTCTCTTGGAGATTAAACATATCTATCAGTTTGATGGGAGTTTGGTGCAGGAGTGTGAGGTACCTTGGGTAATAGGTTGGAAACTACAGGTTAATGCTATGCTTTTAATATCTTGTTCTTTTTGTATCAGAACACATATTGCACTTTATGATAATTGCTTGTATAATTTTCTGTTCTTGTTCAATGAGTCTGCAAACTACACAAGAAGAGGACCATGTCCATTTTGTTCATCACTGTCTCCCCTTCACCCAGCACGGTGACTGGCTTGTGGCAGGTGTTCAATAACTAGTTGCTGAATTAATCTAAATTATGAGTGGGTGAATCTTATTAGTTTTTATATACAATGCTGATTTATCTGCGTGTAGTTTTCAAGCTCTAAATTAATTTCTGGCATATTTCTTTTAGTGGAGACATCTTAATGGTCCCTGTGTGAAATTTATTGACAATGTATATGTAAAATGAATGCAAGTGCTAAAAATAAAGAGTTGTGTGTGTGTGTTTTTTTATTTATTTCTGCATATGAGAAAGCAAATTAGATGAATAATCAGTTTGGGTACACTTTTAAGGGCATTGTGGTAGACATGAGAATAATAACTATAACAATAGTTAATTTTCATACAGTACATTTAACTCATTTTATTCTCAAAACAGCTGTAGAAAGTATGATGCATAACAAACTACCCGCAGAGCTAGTGGCTTAATACAACATTTATTTTTCTCTCTCACAGTTATGCGGGTTGTCTGATTCATTCTTCTGTTCTATGTGGTATTGTCAGCAATACATGGAGACATCTGCAGTCATCTGGGATTTTGATTGGACTGGAATTTCCAAGAGAGCTCAGATGCTGGCTGTTGGCTTTGAGCTCAGCTGAGACTGAGCCCGTACATGTACGTGCGGCTTCTGTATGTGACTGGGGGCTTCTCAGCATGGCAGTTTGGTTCTCACAGTGAGCATCTCAAGAGCAAGTGCTCTTAGAGACCCAGGCAATTGTCGCAAAGATGATGTAGTCTCAGAAGTACATTGTATTTGTAAAGGCAGGTCGCTATAGCTAGCCCAGAAGGGGAGGGAAATTAGTCCCACTTTTCAATGTGAGAAGCAGCATGCATAAAAAGAGACAAATGAGTCAAGAGTGGCCATCTTTGACTACTCATGTAGGTACTGTTATTTTTCTTATTTTAGAAATGAAGAGATAGGTTCATGGAGAGGTTGGCAACTTAGTTTCATAGCTGATAAATGCAGCAGCCAGGACTCAAACTCAAGGAATTTGCTCCCAGAGTCTACACGCTTGATCACAACCTATTACTGCCTCACCTCTATCAACACTGTTGATGATGGTAATGAAAATAATGGCTATAATGATATAATACTTTGTTTTTGCATAGTTTACTACAGTTTACATTGATTATTTTGTTTATTCATGGAATTAATTTTTGTCTGAAGTAGTTTAACTTTGAAATATTTTTAAAATTACCAAAGCATTGTAAAGAGTGTACAGGAATTTCTGAAGTAACTTTACCCAGCTTCCCTTAATGCTTACATAACCATGGTACATTTATCAAAACTGAGAAGTTAACATTAATATCATACTATCTAATTAACTACAGATTTTATTTGGGTTTTGAATGTTATTCACAAATGTCATTTAGTGTTCTAGGATCCAATCCAGGAAATAAAGTTGCCTGTAGTCATAGCTCCTTAGTTTCCTCCAGTGTCTGACAATTTCTTTATGTTCCTTGTTTTACATGACCGTGGCACTTTTGAACGGTACTGGTCAAGTATTTTGAAGAATTTCCATAATTTTGTGTTTTTCTGATGTTTTCTCATGATTGGCCCTGGTTCTGGATTTTGAGGGAAAATACCATAGAGGTAACGTTAACATTGATCACTCAGTTGAGGTGCTGTAGGCCAGGTGATCTGTAATGTTACTATTTTCCCCTTACCATACCGTACTTGTTAAATGTGACTGGTTAAGTCCATCCTATACTTGAGAAGCTCTACTTAAGCTCTACCTCTTAGGGGAAGTGATACAACAATTTGTAAACATCTTAGGTGATGTTAAAACTATCACCTCCATTAACAAATATTTCAGAGAGATCCTCTGAGGCTATGCAGATATGATGCCACTCATAGAATGAATTTGAACTTTTCTAGATTAATCCTGATTTTTCTCCTCAGATTTGAAATTTTAGTCACAAAATTTATTTTTATAATCATTTAATATTGTGTCTGTAAATGCCTTGGTAAAATGTGATAAAATGAAGGAGCATAATATAATACAAATAATACTTCACAACTTGCCTAATTCCTAATATAATCTATTTACCATTTAAAATATAAGATGTATTTAAAATGTATAGTTCATGAAATTTTATTCATAACTATGTATTCTTCTTCAGCATGTATCAAACTTCTTTAAGAATGTAACTTATGGAATATTGAAGTCAGAGAGATTTTTCAAATTTCTGATGAAAATACAGATATTTACAACACTTACCATGAATAATTCACAATTGTTCAATTCCTTTCTCAATTCTTAAAAGAAATTTTCACTGCTGAAATTCATATGACTTAACCTAAAACAAATTCTACTTTTGAGTTAGGTTTCTTATGCAGATGAAAATGGGGATGTCGGGGGAGTACCTTATTATTTAACAATGTTTTTTATATTTAGAACCATTACTAATATACCAAATGAAGAAAGGAAAAGCATTACTTTGTAAGGAAACAAAGTTAATTCAAAGCAATTCGCATTTTAATAACTAAAACAAAGGCACGAAAAATTAAGTGAACTATTTTGAATTAAACTTTTGAAAATAATTTAGAATTAGTATTTTTCTGAGTTTTGTTTCATTGTTGCTGATAATTTTTCTTCATGTATATCAAAGACATTGGTATTACCAGTTTTTCATTGATTTTAACTCAGTGGATTCAGAACAAAATAAATGTATATTTTAGAATGATAGTCCTTGAAGCCTCCATTCTGTACATAAATAGTATTAGGTTGGTGCAAAAGTAATTGTGGTTTGAAAGGTTACTTTTGCACCAACTGCAGTTACTTTTGCAGAAACCTAGTTAGTAGTTCAAATGATAACACCATATATTCAAAGAAGAAATGAGAATAACAATTATTTTCAGTACTTAATTTTGAAAATTATGTATTAATCTATTCCTTAAGATATATGGAAATATCATAATTTATATTATTTATGGAATATAAATGATCAAACTGTGTAATGTACTTTATACAACTTATTGATAATTTCCATAATTGCAAATATTTTGGGATAATAAAGTACTCTTTCTTGTTTGGTTTGTTCTTCAGTTGGTTAATCAAGTGTAAGGACTTTATGTAGACTTGAGTTTTATTAATTTGCTTTATTGTTTAGCAAAGGATCATCAAGAATACAATTATAAACGAAGCATTATTTCTGCCTTCAAAAAACACATGACTTAGGGGAAGCAGACATAAATGTGAACTTTCACCTGACAAGGCTGGCTATGATTTTCTTAGTGTTCTTTTAGTTGGGTTTCGGGGAGTTTCCATGTACAGGTGATTCTTTTTATTTTTTGAACCTTTAAGGATGGCTAAGATTTTGAAAGATGGAAATGTGAGATGATATCCCATAAAGAGAAACAGTCTTAGCAAAAGCCCAAGGTGGGTAAGGCAAAAGAATTTGAGAAATTCAAAATGTTCTCTTTGTTATCCCAGGGCATATGGAAGAATGGTCTGTGAAATAAAATTGGGCCCAGATGGTAGGAAGAGTTTAGCCTAAATGTTTTAGAGTCTTAAACAGCAGAAGTGTATACTGGAAAGGAGATTTGATAGTAAGAAAGTGGTTGCAGCTATCTCCATATCCATTTTAGAATAAAAATGTTAATGGAATGATAATGTGATGAGATTGGACGGAGAGTGACTAATACAGCACTGGCAGAATTTGAGAGATGACCCATTTGATATAGAGGGAATAACAAAGGGCAGGACCAAGTTCACAACATGGTTTTGATTTCAAGTAACCAGTTGAATGATGGACCTCTCACTATAAATTAAAAGGAGAGTTTGATTATAAGCAAGGACTTTGCAAAGAGAGGCATCCAGATGACCTTGTTATACCACATGTGGAAAGTCCAAAGCACTTAGAAATGTGAAAGTGAATCTCTAGTGAAAGATCAAGTTTGTGAATGAAGAAATTTGAAAACTCTCCATAGAGGCAATAATAAAAGGAGGATATCAGAGATGAAAAGAAAGGGATTGAGGTAGAGACAGAGTTCAGTGAATACTCATATTTAGAAGACAAAAGGGAAAGGTGATAGCAAAGGAATCAGAATTATATTGAAGATTTCTTAGTGCGGTGAGATAGAGGTTCCAAAAAGGAAGGAGTTTTACAAAGCTTGACAGGGATAAGTAACGACTGAAGTCATTTCAGATCCAGGATTAAGATGTCATTAACGATATTTGAAATGTGTTTCCTACTGTGGCTCCATAATTTTTTTGTAAACACAACAGCAGAGAGGCTGTGGACCCTTGCCTCCCATTCCTTCCCTTAATTTCTTCAGGGCATCCAAACAGACCTCTTGGGTTTCTTGTTGCCATTTGGGTCTCTGATAGAAAAATATATGTGCTTATATGATCATATTTTCCCGCTGTGTGTGTTATTTGAGTGGTGTTATTAAAACTAAATAAATTACCAGACTGGTTGTCACTTTTGTTTTATTATTGTTATTTTATTACCGTGCCCGAGGCTCTTTGCTTTGTTTATAGGCTGCGTTTATTCAACTCTGAATCATTTGGTGTTGCTGGTGATGAACTATGTATTTCATTTCCTGTGTCTCTGAACATCTTGCCCTTCCACTTGATTGAACCACTTTCTAAGATTCCTACATTCCTTCATTACAGGCTGGTTTTTTGTGCATGTAGCATCATTTAACCTGACTAGTCTAAGTAGTTAGAACTGAAGCTTTGGCTTAGTCCTGCCATCGAAAGGTATCTATAGACAGCCAATAAAATACAACACTATTATAGATGGCTGATTACAAATTCACTTATTATGGAGGTGAAAAACACATCGGGGACTGATTTTGAAACTAGTTTTCTTGCTTCTCTAAAGCTTTGTAGTGTCCAGATATTCTAGGTATTATTCAGAAAACATTAGCTAATTTGTGTTGAAGAAATTCAACTTGCCATAAACTTTAAGATAACTTTTAAGTGTTTTGTTTTTATTGAGAAATACTAAATTATTAAGCAAAAACTGTAGAAGTAAACCAACGTAGACTTGAATATGCATTCAATGCATATGTTGATTGTAATGTTTGTATATATACTATATTATGTAATTCTCACCATACCCGCATGCTAGCTACTCATTTATTCAAGAGGTATTTGTTGAGTGTCTGTGCCAAACAATTGGGATGAACAAAAATACAGAAAGCTGTATTATTGCACATATGCACTTCCTTTTGCAGAGTAAGAACCTGAAGCTCCTGCAGATAAGCTATCAGAAATTAGAGCATGGATTAAGATATTGTTTTTGCTGACTTCAAACTGTTGTTTCCATTGAGCATGCTGCCACCTCTAAGTTATTGCATGTTATTACAGTTTTTTGTGTTTTTTTGTGTGTGTGTGTGTGTGTTGTTTTTTGCAAAATGAATTACAAATGTATAATCTTCTTTGAGAGAAATCACTCTTTTCATAAAGCATATCAATTTTGAACTCATTTTCCCTAATTTCCTTTTAACGATTTTACCCTTACTAAGGATAGATGTAGTAGTAGCCTGTTAGATAACATAGTCACACTACTGCCAGACTGGTGTATTTGTTGCCAAAGGGGGGAGAAAAACACAGAGTTATTAATTTTTATTCTGTTTAATAAAAAAGTCTTTTTAAATTTGTTAATTGATGTTCAGTGTTTGCTTCTAGGGATATGTAGAGCAGATTGTCCCTGATTTAGCTTGTTATTTCAGCTTATATTCTTGAGGGCCATGAAAGCCGAGAAGCTGTGTTAGAATGGTACCTCAGGACAAGCACACATTTATGTTGCTCCACATAAAACCCACCAGCTACACTGGAAACCATTGATTTGTTATCCAATATCACCCGCTCTACTGTGGAATATACTGTACTGTTGAAAAGAAGGAAGTTGATCTTCATAGAGTGACTTGAGAGGATGTCCAACGTACATTGTGAAACCAAAACAAAATAGAAGTCATTCTCCATATGCATGACAGTTTAAAAATGTTTTTATAGGTAAGGGAATATTTACAGAGACATAAGCATCAAATGGTTAGCGGTGATTACATCAAACCAGGTGAGGTTAATCCAGCAATATCATGAGAAACAGTAGGGTACACAGGGCTAGATAAAGAACCAGATCGGGTGAGGCCAGTACAGGTAGTGTGAAATGACTCATCATTTTCACAAATATTTATGAGAACTTGATAGCTTACTAGTAACTATTTTTTTCTTGCTGGAATATCATTTTATAAGACAGATTTTTACCTCAATTACCTACTGTTAAATAACAAAATTGTAAACAATTAGTGAAGTCTATTCCAATTGTATAATTAGTATAACAATATGTACGTTATAATTATAGGCATAATTGTATAGTAATTTCTATTTTATTAATATATATGTATATAGTATTACATAATAAGTGATGTTTTGTTGCATATAATAATTGTTATATATATATAAAGGGTGTATATATTATTAATGAGAAGGAATTTATAGGTAATGATAGTCACTTATGTCATAGTAAGTGGAAAAAAATTGAGGAATCTTTAATAAGGAAATCTCTATGGTGTTCGATTTTCTCCTCTCTATCATCATCTTAAATATTTACTTGGAGAAACACAATAGAACTGGACTATTGGATAAATGTCAGTGACAGATATCAAACTTGAATTTTAAATATTGACCCAAGTCTCTTATGATCAGTGTAATACTTATAGCCTAAATTAAATGCTTCACATTACCTAAGGATAATTTTTCCCCCAGGGAACTTGGATCCCATAAGAAAACGGAATTCTGGCATGCCTGCCCTGCTACTTCTCTAGTTATGCTCTGACATTTGTGAATCAGGGTTAGAGGAGAGTTGGGGTTGGGAAGTAGCATAAGGTAAGCAGGTTAGATGCAAGTCTTTGGTCCATTATACTATCAAATACATGAGAGATAAATAAGTAAATGTTAAAGGAAATAGTTTACATGATTGCTGCTCTGTAAATACCAAAGGATTAATTGAAGACATTCTTTTAAATGTCAAACTGTCCTTTTAGGGCTAATTCTAGTTGATATGTAAAGTATATAAAAGAAAGATAATCACTACAGAATAATGTGAAAAGCTTAGAAAAATGTTTCATTAGTTATTCTTCACAGTTTCCTTATGTCAGAATGAGATCTTTTTTCTCTGAGAAAATTGAATGACTCCTGTGGTTTCCATCATTCATAGATAATATATTGGGTGCAATATTGAACTCAAATAACATTGAATGGAAGGCTTAAGATTTGTTAAAGAAACAAAATTCAACCGAGTAAAATTTAAGGTCTCATTGGCTTTATTAAATTATTCATGAATCAAAGAGTGCATCATCTAGGAGATAGAAAGGAATGCTGAAGAGCTGTACAAAATAAAAGGCTTCTATAGGCAGAACGGTGTGGGAAAAGGAAGTTTCTAGTAAAGAGTGGGTTATTATAGGCAAGGTCAACTTCCTATGGGGGATGGAAGGGGTCTATTGGTGGATTAATTCACTAGCGCTAACCAGGTAATTCCAGATTGACTGGTTGAAGGTTACATTCCTGGGAGAGGCTGGAATTACAATTAGATTAGGTATTAAGTTTTGGTTTTCTGATGTGGAGTTTAGCACAACTGACTCCATTTTGGACTTGTCTCTTTTTTAATAGATTATAGTTTAACATATTAATTTATGTTAATTTAATACACAGTTAGAAAATTCTTAATTATACTTAAGATTTTCCATGGTTTGATATTTTCTAATTAAAAGTTGCCTGTGTAACTAATTATAAAATATGAAATTAACCCTGTAACTTATAAGACAAATAGATATAACACACTCACTTATGGAATCTTGTTGACAATATTTATATTATACATTTTTGTACTAAATTAATGGAGAATGTTCCCTCTCTCATAACTGCATGTTGCATTGAGAAATAACTTCATGTGTAGAGTAAATTGATACAAAATATATTATTTATATAATTTATTGAGTGGCGATGTGATAAGGACTAAGATATGTAACTTTATTTATTATATATTCAGTATTAGGTAATATTGAACCCTTTTGCAATCTCTGAAGAGCTGAGGGCTATTATTCACAAAGACAATAAAACAAATAAAACCTATGATCTTTATGACCTTTAGCTAATATATTAGGCCAATTATTGAATCTAGTCTCACTAGACTATGCTAATAATTGCCAGAACTGGATTTCAAACCCAAGCCTATTTACCTACAAATTCTATGTGTCCATAACAACAGTTTGCCTCTCTATCTTGCATGTACTTCTCCTTGCTACTATCTTCCCCTACTCATGCTATTTGGAAAGCCTAAATTACATTGGAAATTTATAAATGTTATTAAATATATATGTGTGTGTATATATGTATATATATACATATCATTCATAGATAATAAAGTAGATGCAATATTGAAATCAAATAACATTGAATAGAAGACTTAGGAGCTATTAAAAAACAAAATTCAACTGGTAAAATTTAAGATCTTATTGGCTTTATTCAATTACTCATGAATCAAGCTATGTGTCATCTAGCAGATAGAAAGGCTATATGTATGTATATATAATATATAATTATAAATATAATTTTATATATATATGTGTATATATATATATATATATATATATATATATATATATCCTTTGTTTCTTTGTTTTGGGGGACAAATGGAATTTCTCTACAAAGGGCTTACTGTTAGAATTTAAGTTGGGTGAAGACACCATGACAAACTGGTATGCAAGTTTTTATCACTACTGGTTTCATCATTTCGATGCATATACTCTTATTTTTCCTTTTGTTCCTAGGACCTCCATGTATCTTATGTATCTATTCCTTTGTATATATTAAAATATATTTGAAGTTTTAAAAAATCATAGTGGGTGATGGATACATGATATATAAATGTGAAATTGAATAGGGAAAAGAACTTTGTTGGGAATTTAAATAAACAATGAAACTAAATATTATTTCTGTGGGGATTTTTGCTCCTCCTATTCATAAAATTGATTTCCCAGGGCAGCTTCTTGGTCCTTGCAAACCCTTGTCATGATTCCAAGATCAGTGCTGGAATATATTAGAGACTGAATAAGTTAAAAGATGCTCCGAGAGTCCTTACACACCTGACTTTTTTGGCAGCAGCTCAAGGTTTGACATCATGAATCAGCACAGTTTGCTCTTTCAGAGTCTGAGTTTCTCTTACTCCTCCCAGATTGTCTTCCTCACATCAAGGTTGGCTACGTCTTTGTTTGGAAGCCAAGAGGCACGATCCATTTGCTCTTACTGTCAGTTACATGAAAAAGGCACATTAACCTAATTCTCCGTAGAATTTACATATAAATTGACTCCACACAGGGGGTAAGTCAGTGCAAAATAGCACACTTTTAGGATAGACACTTAGCATAATGCTTAGTATAATAATTGAATTGAAAATTTTATCTAAGAAAGTTGTATTAAGGTTCTTGCCATAGATCTCTTTTTGAAAAAGCCTTTTTTTCATCAGCGTTCTCATTTATTTTCCCTTTTACAAAAATCTCTTGTTTCTACTTCTTGCAATTATTATGGTAATTTTCACACCACAAATTAATAGTGATGGCAGGTATATTGTATCGTTGGCTTTTTATAATCTGAAGATTTCCTTGAATTTAGTGTCTTTTGACATTTTTACTTTTTTTCTCAAGCTTTCCTCTTTAGTGTCCTACTCCAGTGTCATTCTGTACAGAATAAAATATAACCTCTCTTTTTGTGCTTTCATCCCAAGAGCTGATTTATAGATATAACTTAGGTTTTCACAGCATGTTTGATCCAAGGTGGTAAAAAAAAAAAAAAAAAAAAAAAAAAAAAAAAGTATGTGGCCTTGTTCTTATAAACTTTTATTTGGCTTTTCTAAAGATAGTGGAGTATGTTTTGGAGTGTATTTTACACATGAGTTGCTTTATAATAATTTGTATACTTTTTTATATCATCAGAAATTTTCCTGATTTTTCTCTTTTAATTGTTTGGAAATTCAGTACATATTTCCTTACAAGTCCTTTAAAGGAATGTGAAAGCAAGGTATTTGGGAAGGAAGCTGTCATTTTTTTCCCTTGCTGTGTCAAATTTTTTTCCACTTAATTTTGAAATACAAAATATTTGGTAGTGCATGGGGGACAATTAAAAATTACTAGCAGGCTGAAACAACATTTGATTTAATGGAACTTTCTAGAGATTTTAGAAAAATCCTAAAAATATATGCTGGACATCATAGTCCTCCCTTTCCCTTTTTGGGCATGACTCTGGAGAAACACCATTATAGAAATGTTTGTTGTTTTATATTGATTTTTAAGTAAGAATCTTAGAAAAACACTTTGTCTTTTCCCATTTGTGCCCTTCAGTGGCTACAAAATATCTGGGGTCCTCCTCAGATGTGTGTTTTATACCTGATTGCATCTTACAAATTCAAAGAGAGAAAAATAAGTATGTTTTACATATTTTTTTTTTAGTGATTTGTCAGTTGTTTCCTCTTAAAAATGCCCTGATCAGAAGTCTTGATTTGTTTTTATTGATTGATTGTAATGTAACTATCCAGTATTGACAGTGACATGATTCTTTGCTCTATTGTTCAGTTGTTGTAAGGATCTTATCATTATTTATGATATTTTTAATTGTATAAACTATCTGAGTTTTATTCATGACTCAATTGTTTTATCTAAAGATCTTAGTGCCTGTTTGTTTTCAGTTTCTCTTTGGGACTTCTGTATTGTATTCTATGCCAAAATTTATAAAATATCAAAGTTTTTGTTTGTTTGTTTGTTTTAGTAAACTAGATTGCCTTTATTTTTTTGACTGTGTTAATGTCCCCATGTTGTGAACATATATTTCAAATACTTAAGTATTAGTATTATAGAGTGAATGGGGAAGGGAATCCAATGACATACTATTTGAAACATTTTGATTTTATATGAAAAAAATGAATAAACTTATTAATACTGTAAAATAATTACCAGGATGAGTTATACTGTGTTCTTAGCTCAATGGTTAATTGCTGATTTTTTAAGGATGTTTAGTACAGTAAAAGAGAGAAACAAAAGATAAGCTCAAATGCAAATTTCCTCCCCACTGGCTTCCTACACACTAATGGGATCATACTTTCACTAAACAGATACCTAAACAGTACCCTGATCTACAAGCCTTGATTGTCCTTCATGGACATTAGACAACTGGGATTTTCAATTTTTCTGATAAAATTCAAGGTATGTTGAGCAACAAACCATAGAACTGGGTTTCATGACTTTGATATGGATTATGAATTGGATTAGAGAAATAATTAAGGGAATTTTATTTACTCCATCCCAATTGACTTATGTTGAAGGATTTATTTTTAAAGATTTTTATGAAACGGTATATCATTTTGCTTTTGACATTTAATGTATTGAAAATTTTCTGTTCTATTTTTAAAGATAAAGGCTTTGTTCTCCAGATTTTGCTGGACTGAAATGAAAGCTCAGGCAGGCCTTTGTCTGGAGATGACTGTTGCTTTTACACTAGCTATTGCTGTGTTTCTATGGAAACTCCAGGACTCTGAGGTATAGAGGTTTAGTCCAGTAATGCACGGTGATAGCCAATCACAGTTTCTTTCTCAATTCAATTCATTAACCTATAATTGTGGTTTCAGTTGTTCTCTAAGAAATCTAAATACAATGCTGTTAATTTTTCCAACTGCCATAGTGTGCATATGGCATTTTGTAACAAACTGGTGTTATTTAGTACTAGTGTTACTATTATTTTAAAAGATAATTTGATAAATACAAAATCAGTATTTACTTTGAGAATTATCTGTTTTTACATCAGATAACATTTCCTTAAATTTGAATGTTGGGATTTTATTTCTTTTTCAATTTGCAACCAGCTCTCCTATTTTCTATATTTACTGTAAAGATGCAATATTGAGTCTGGTAATAATTTCATTGCAAAGCGTTTGTTCTATTTAACACTCTGAATGTTCGAGAATAAAGCTTTGTTCCACTCAGTCCTGAAAGACAGATGCTGGTCTTATTCCTTGACATGATATAACGATGGCAGTGATTAATAAGCCTTGAACGTAGAAAATTGAACATTCTCATTGAAAATTGAGACTATTCAGAGGGATGTAGGGACTCTCCACTAAAAGGTCATTGGACAAGGACTTTTTGAATGAATATATACAAATGGAAGGGATTTTAGAATGCTGATTTATTCCAGTTCTATGGTCAGGACCTAGGATGAATTATTTTCCAAAGGGGTTCAAGATGCCTCAATCTGTAAGCACATTACTTTACATTAATTGGACTTTCTCTGCCTCCATTTGATTTCTGAATACTAGATAATTATGTTTTCTCCTATATGATGAATATCTTTCTCTCTTTATCTCTCTCTTTATTTTTCAGTACGTAGAAAGGTAAAGCATGGAAATGTATAGATGACTGTAATAAACAGAGAAAGGAAGATGGACGATAACCCCAACAGAATGTGAAAAGTGAAACTAGGGTCTGTTCTGTGTGTTTTCTCTTCCTTTTCTCTTTACTTTTGTTTTTCTTTTTTTCCCTGTTTCCCCCAGAGGAAGTGGATAGAAGCCAGTTAGGGGGGCCAGAGGCTTGAAACTCAGCACAATGACAGGAAGGCAGGTTGGCCAGTCTAAACAGGGTGATTTGGATTGGGACAGGGTCAAGTTCATTCCTCTGCAATCTATAATACTTGTGACACTTCTGTATGAAACACTGGTGACATAAGCTATGACAGATTTCTTTGCCAGTGATAGATTATTGTAAGCACAAAACACTGTTTTCTCATAGTGTTGTTCATCCTTCATACCCCTAGACCATTAGCCTTTCCTAATGCTTCTATTTCAACTAAAACTCTTTCAAGCTGGCTATTTCCCGGCATTCATCTCTCTCTTTGCAATTAAAAACTGTCATTTACTATGGTTAATACAGGAGCAGTATCCTACCTGAAGTAACAGATAATAAGTTGTGAATGACATATATGCTGACCCCATATGGAGGGGTTGGTGTCTACAGACCCAAGAAGGTGTATGGGAAACATTCATGAGGAAGATATCCTTTTCCTTCCTCTGTGGATGATCTGGGAAGATCAACAAATGTGTACTGAGCAGAAGAATAATAGAAGAGGCAATTCCTAGTAATGCACAGGAGAGCAGGACAGAAGCAAGAATCTGAAATCAGTCTGGTGACTTCACACAATAATACAAATTAATTCAGATTAATGATAATAAACAAAATTAACTTAAAATTTTAAAGCAAGGTCTGTAAGGTTTTCACTGAGGTTTTGAGTCAGTAGGCTTGATTAGATTTATCAAAGCAAAACTATTGTATTTATTCAAAATAATAAGGGTAGGGATCTTGTCTGTCTTGTTTACTATTGTACAAACAGTTCCTAGCTCTACTATCAGTGCAAAATAGCAGTAATAAAGATTTTTAAATTAATGAATAAACAAATGATTTGTCTGTAAAATTGCAATGTAATCACAGGCATTGTATTTTCCTTTTTATTTGAATTTGTATTTTTTGCTTTACCATGCATTCATTGTTCTATGACTTATAAATATCAGCTACATCGTTTATGAAAATTCATAAAGCTAAAAATGAAAACATTTAAGGCACTGAAAAACCTGAAGCAATCAGAGTGACAAAATCCAATTTGAATGTTTAAATTTGTAAAAGATTACATGTATTGGTTGCAGGGTTGGGGATGAACAGGAGTAAAAGAAGCAGAAGCTGGGAGAATATAGCCATAATCAGGATGATAAAGGTTAGACTAGGTAAACTAGTTCTTAAAACACAGACACGCTTATATACACACACACATACACACATCCAAGAGCAAGCAAAAAGAAATTTTATATTTGGGAGAGCTAACTTCTAGATATAGATCTAGATAAAAATCTAGATATTTTCAGTCAGTATTTTTGCATTTTGTTTTTTCACTTTCTTTGACAACCATTTCATTCTTCAGAAAGTATAGGAAGTAGTTCTCAGTACTGGTGAATAAGGAAAATTCCATGGATGAAGTCATTTGGGAGAAATCAGGTTATTACGGATATTAACTGTTGGAAAAGCTAGTATAGAGATTAAAAATAATCCAGATTGTTCTGGACATTAATTTTACACTAGAAGAAACATTAAAAGTATAAAATACAACAGAATGAAAACAGTTAACATTAACTATAAGTGTGGTGGTCCAAGGCCAAGCCTTCTTTAAGCCCATTGACAAATTAAGAAACAGGAAGTGAGAATATATAATTTATTTGGTAGGTGGTGGATCATCAAGTGTTGTCCTGGCCTCTCTTACAATCTAATGGTCGAAAGTTAGCCAACATACAGCCCTGGGCTCCCCAGACCTGGCCAAGACCTCACTCTACACCGTTTGTGTCACTGACCATGGAATGAACCATCAGGAGACACAGAGAGGCACTGGGGAGAAGTTTCTACTCACTTTTAACTGTGAACTCATCTTTCTCTCTTACACAACCGATTCGATGTTGGTTTTATCGTTCTTTCCCAACTTCAAACCCAGGCTGGCCTTTATGTTTAATTCAATTAAATACTCCAAGAAAGGTTGTTGTGTATTAGCTCATTTAACCATATAAGGTAAGGAAAATTATCCCCATTTTCTAGTTGAGGCTTAGAAATATTATGTGGTTTATCTAAATTCTCATCACTGCTCATTTGAACACTTTCATTGGAAAGTCAAGGTTTAATCCCAAGACTGTTTGAAAATAAGATACTACACACTCCCAGTTAGTAAACTACCTTTCAATTAGCATTCTATCAATTAGGAATATAATGGATATTTCTAAAAACTACCTTTCAAATGGTACCTTACTTTCTTCTTTTACATTACACATAAATGTCTATATTTAACTTTTTTTTTTTATTAGTTTCAGGTGCACAAGACAAAGCAAAACTTAGACATTTATCATTTATATCCCTCACACTGTGTGAACCCCCCTCCCCCCATCCACTATCCCTCTGTATGTTCCCCAAATTAATTTTCAAAACCCCGTGGCCATCTTGTGGTTATTGATTATTTTCTAAACCTCTCACCTTCCCCTTATCCCCACCCCCCCGCCCATCTAGCAACCCTCTGTTTTTCCTCCATGTTTCCAAAACTGTCTCTGATTAGTTCATTCACTTATTCTTTTCTTTAGATTCCGCATATAAGTGTGATCATATGGTATTTGTCTTTCTCTGCCTGACTTATTTCACTTAACATAATGTTCTCTAGGTCCATCCATGTTGTTGCAAATGGTAAGATTTCTTTCTTCTTTATGGCTGCGTAATACTCCATTGTATAACTTTAATGTGTATGTTCAGAATGATAAATGATGCTCAGATATTTAGACTCAACTTTGTAATAAATGTATAATATATTGTACAATAAAACATTTTAAATGCACACACTACTTTTAGTGGGTCACAAATTAAGTTTGTAGGCAATGGATTTTTTATTTTACTTTACCCCCACTATATCGCCTTCATCTTCTTTGAGTTTAATCACTGTATAGAACTAATTTTTTAAACTTATTTACTCTTTCTTGTTTGTTCTGGCAGCTTCTAAATCCCCAAGAAATGTAATAGCTGCTTCATCTCCATCTCCCTACCAGGCTACTGCTTTTCCCGCATTTGCAATATAAACATCAGAGACATCTCCTAGTGTTTACCTATTCTTTCAGTGGGAGAAACCTGGAAGGTGCAATCTATCTAATCAGTGATACAAAACTGATATGATACTTTCTTTCTAGATTTCTTTTTTACTCTTTTCCATTACACTTACAGTCTTAAAAAGAAACTTTTTAAAACCGCTTTTCATGGCGTTTCCTAGCTTAATCAGGTGAAAGCTTTTTCTTAGAATTGTCAAGCTGAGCACCATCCTGTTGTAAGCATGTAGCAATTCAATATCAGATAATTAAAATAGAAATTCTTCCACTTTCTAGATAAACATGAAGCATATTGTTGTTTTTAATAGATGTTCTAATTTAGTTGTGTTTTTACATTGGTTATAGGGTTTAATATAAAAATATTGTCCATTAACTAAATGACGTAATCTTTAAACTCCTAAAATATGTGATATCCACTTGAATTTCCCAAGCAGACAGCCTATTTTTCCTGTATCTGTAAAAAATGACATTTTGGACATCTTTTACATAAAGGTTTATGTTTTCTCCTAGTAGAAGCCTAGAGTCCTTTGAAATTTCTAGAATGAACCATCCTCTCCGTATCAGCATTACAAGTCTGAATTTATGGTTGCCAAGCCTGTGTCTGATGACTATATTTTAGCAAACCTAGACTTTCTAGCCAGTTCATGTAATGAACAATATAGAACAAAAATTGCAAAAGTCCTCAAATCCATTCTTGTTCCATGGCTGAAGCCATTACTACAGCCACCTATTTGATTTGATGGGGCGCAATAGAAATATAGTTAATTTAATGAAAAATCTCTTACAGAGAAAAAATGTGAAAAATATTTCTTGTGTGAAAATATATTTTCTACAATGTGTTTGTTTTCTGGTTTGTAGACAGTGATTTTGTAAAACATCTTTGGAGGATTTAATGGTGAAGCAGCCCAGTCAGAGTTTGTGGATTTGGCAGAGGTGTATGATACGTAATGCAAACACATTTTCTTTGGCCAGGTTACAAGCAGTTTTCATGTATAGAGAAGTCACCTTCCTGTTCCCCACAGGAGTGTCACCTCACCACAACATATGTAGCTCTATTCTGCCAAGGGGGGCCAGATTTTGAATCTTGGCTTTCAAAAAGCTGTTCCATCTGTAGTTCTTGATCTTGTCCATAAATTCTCTAACTTCTTTTAAAGGAATGGTGTGTGTCTTCAGGAGAACCGATGTACCTGAGGCATATTTAAACAGTTCTGATAGATTTTATTTCAAGACACTGTGTGAGATTCATTTATTATAAAAAGAAAAAAGACAGAGAGCAGCAGCCCTTACCTCCTATACATCTTCACTTCGTGCCCTGAAAGGCAATGGTGAAAAGCTAACCAGTTTCGTTCATTAACTGCTGAAAAAGGTTATGTATGGTTTTCGGGGAAGAGGTAAAGGGTAAGTGGACACCCTGGTATTCTAACACATCATTGGAAGACATAATGTATGGTTAGAACTGCATCAATGATAGGTAACTTAGATAAATTATAAATCGATTTAATATAACTTGATACATGAAAAACAATTTAGTATAATTGAATTGTGTAAAAAGGAAAAAAAAAAAATCAATGAAGCTAGTGACCAAAACTCAACTGATTAGTATAAACTGAAATTGTTTTAATTTAAATAACCTATGTAATTTGGACTGACAGATTTTTTTTTTTCCCCCCAGATACAGGCTTATTTTACTGGACACTATTTTTCTAACAAAATACGGCCGGCTGCTCTTCGCAATTGTTACCTTGACAACCCTTTTAGTCTATAAAATTCAAGGGGTAAAATAAAGTTAATAAATGCATTATCCCTAGCTTCTAACATTTTTGAAGCATGTTAATTAAATGAACTATTTAGAAACCAAAGAATAACGTACTCATCTGATACATGATTATTTTAGTTAAAAGAGGGATATTTGCTCCTTACTATAAAAAGTTCCAATGAGTTTATTGTCTACTGTGGGAATGGGAGATTAAACAGTCAAATAAATATATAATAATACATTACATTAAGTGTTAAGAACAAGATTAAGTTCATTTCAAAGGAAAAGGTTTGCACATCCTAATTTTGAGTGGGATAGTTAGAATGTGTTGTGGAGAGCATGACATACAGGTAGAGGTTTGAAAGATGATTAGGACATTGTTTAGGTAAAGACTTACTAGGTGACAATGGAGAAATTAAAACAGCATTGAGCAACAGCATGGTACAGGAGGATGCTGACAAAGGTCAGTGTTGATGTGTGTATTAAGGAAGGAGGAAAGTGCTATTAGATGAATTTGTGGAGCGAGTCAGAGTCCAGGTCATAGAGACTGAGCAGCTGTATTGAGTACTAGGCTTTTATTTTAGGGGCAACAGAAAGCCGCCAAAGAGTGTAAGGCAAGGGAGTAACATTAAATCAAATTTTATTGAGGTGACAATTGTTAGTCAAGTTGCCTAGGTTACAAGTGTACAATTGTGTAATACATCATCTATCTATCACGTTGTGTGTTCACCACCCAGAATTTAAATTCTTAAGATAGTCTTTCTAGTAAATCTGAGATAGTCAAGACAAGAAGGAATAGACCGTATTAAAGGTGATGGTGACTAGGTGTAATGTAATAGAGGTGGAAATAAAGAAAAGGAGAAGGGTTCAAGTTGTTTGTCACATGGAATGCACAGGATTTGAAGATGGAATTTACACTGGTAATGAGAGAGAAGAATGTGCTAACAATGCCTACCAGGCTTTGGGTGTGAGTCACCAGGTGAATGGAGGTGCCATATTGTAGAAATGGAAAAGGCCAAAGAGGAATTTAATATGGAGTTGAAGATAAATAATTCAGACATATTAAGTGTGAGATGTATACAAGATGTCCTACTTGATATCTCAAGTAGGTTCTTGGCTGTCAGTCTTGGTATTTTATCATATCCTTGAAATTCATCAAGTTTCATGCTTCATTGAAGATATGCATTTTATCTTTGGTATGTGAAGGATGAGCTCTTCAATGGAATTCTTTTTTTTCATGCTTAGAGAGAAAAAACAATTTTCCCAACTATTATATTCTTGTTTTCTTAATTTGTATTTGAGAAGAAAACATTGTGGAATCTGTATTTTCTATAGAAGCCAGCAAAATGAAATGCTAAAATAATACCTAAAAGAAAGAAACAACCCAAATGTCTGTAGACTAATGACTAGACAAACAAAATACGCTGTATCTGTAAAATGGAATAATATACAGCCATGAAAAGCAATGAAGTACTGACACGTGCTACATCATGGATGAATGTTGAAAACATTATGCTAAGTGAAAAAAGCCAGATGCAAAAGGACATAATATGATTCCCTTGATATGAAATATCCAGAATATGCAAATCCATAGATACAGAAAGTAGACGAGTCATTGCTAGGTGCTGGGGCAGGGAATGAGGAGTGACTACTTAATGGTTACACAGTTTCCTTTAGGAGTGATGAAAATGTTCTGGAACTAGATAGTGGTGATAGTTGCACAACACTGTGAATGTATTAAATACATAGAATTGTGTACGTAAAAATATTTAAAATGGTGAATTGTATGTTTATGTATTTTACCACAGTAATAAAATGATCAAATAAAATATTTATTGACTAAAACAGCATTTCCCAAACCATGTTCCATAAAGCTTCATAAAAAGTGTTTGTTGGAGAATAAGCTTGATAACACTAACTACAGAACTTCACAAGGATATTGATTATATTCCATTAACATCAATAGTAGCATAAGATTTTTAAAATTAAAGACTTTCTATTGGAGAAGGAAAACAAATTCAAAGGAAATTATTATTTTTTCAATATACAGAAGACTGTTTATTTTTAAAAATCTCCCTGTTTTCTGATGATGGAAGATTTATTTCTATAAGAAATAAACATTATTGCTTGAAGTATATCATTGAGGCATGTAGAATGCTCTGTTTCATACTGTTAAGTAAAGCATTTATAATTAAATAGTCTGGGGTTATTCTACATCATTGCATTTTATTCCCTAGATAAACTATACTTAATGAGGCCACATTGCAAATGTTAAGAATTTGACACACCATTAAATGAGAAGTGAAATTAATATTCATTGGCCATTAAGTCATGCTGTACTTAAACCTCAAAATTTTAGTAATATTAGTCAAGATAATATGATTATTAAAAATAGCATAACTTTAAAAAAAATAAAAATACTCAACGGCAAGCACAAGAAGGAAACTGATTTCATATAAGTCAATGGATGATCATCCAGAGAGAAAATCCAGAGAGAAAAATGACTTTAAAAAAATACATGTTTGGAGGTAGAGACAGCTCTGAAATAAATTTCAACAGTATTGCAAAATGCATTGAAAGGCAGTGGATTATTTATGAAAAAAATTTGGCTCATCTAATATTTTAACAGACTTATTGAGATATAATTCATGTATCATTACATTCATCCACTTAAAGTTTACAATTTAATGGGTATATATATATATACCCATTCAGAGTTTTGAAACCATCACCACAAATTAATTTGGGAACCTTTTCATTAACGCAGAAAGGGACATCCTATCATTAGCAGTCAGTACCCATGTCCCCTCCCACTCTCCTAGTCCTAGGCAATCGCTAATCAATCTACTTTCTATGTCTGCAGATGGCACCCATATTTTAAAGTGGTAGTTTTTTGTTTTTTTTAAATTTCTGACGTACTTGGTGTTTGAATTAAAGCCCCACCTTAGAAGTTGTAGGGAAACAAAAAGCAATCATATTTGTTTTTAGCCAATTGCAGTGATGGTTATGTGTTCTTTATTTATTTCCCCTAGCTGAATTCCTTCCCCACAGCCTTTTTTTTTTTTTCAATCGAGCAGCTTTTTTGTAATATGCATGAATAGCATTTTATCTGCTCAGAAATGTATAATTAGATTTGGACACTGAAATCCTTTATTATATTATAGTCTGACTAATGTCCTGTATTGGTTACAGAGTTTAAATATATTCCCTAATAAATACAGCAATAATCAATAAAAGAGTAGCAAATTGGTACTACACACAGTGAATTTACTCCCATGGCTTCAATACTTGGCTTATAGTGTTTTTGAGTGAGTGAATGAAAGATAAATGAATAAGTAAAAATATTGCAAACTGATGGTATATAAACAAAATAACATATTAATACCAACTATAGATGGTCACCTTTTTTGTAGTTGTTTATAACATTAAGTGACATCTTTGCACCCAGTTAAGAACTCAGCAAACTCTAATAAAATGCATACGTGGTATTAGCTGATTGTAGGGTGCATGAGGAAATTCAAAACACATTGAGAGCACACTTACACTCGAGGAACCTGTGATCTCTTGCAGAATTGAAAGCTTATTATTGGACAGGTAAAAAATTGTTGATGGTATTTATCATGTTTATTGACTACAAATGTTAATTTAGATCTCATAAATTTTATCTTTAATTTTCTTTGGGGAGGGAGAGACACGTTATTCAGATGAGTTGTACTTCTTTCTTTAACAATTGTCAATATGTTATTGTTAAATTATAAACACCCAAGATATTTATTCCAAAGTTTGAAATCTGTTACCTACTACTTAATTATGGCAAACTGGATATAAAAAATGAATTAAAGTGTGTATCTTCCGTGGATCAACAACGTCTACCTAAAATATTGGTAGAAGGATCTTGTATTTCCATATAAATACAATGTTCAAGTATAATAACATTAATCATCATTTCATTCATTCAGCACTTATTTATTGATATCATATTGTATGCTAAAATCGTGGGCTCTAAGTTAAGGATATCTGAGTTTCCAGTTCAGTGTAGGACTTAACTTTTGACCTTGAGGACATGTCTATACTTCTCTATAGGAGACTGTATCAGTAAATTCAGGATAACAACAGCATTTTCCTCAGAAGCTTTTATGAGGGTTAAGAGTCTTAATAGTCTGAGCTAAGATGGTAATGATGAAATAGCAGAATAGACACGGTTTTAAAAACAATTTAGGAACTTCAAATAGACAGAACCTGGTGACTATAGGGATAGGGGATATAAAGGGACAAAAGGGAAACTTATGGTTCGAACTTTTGATTTTGTGTTTCTCAATTGAGTGGTTTTGAACCTTGTCAGCTTTTACAGGGTAATGCAAAACCTTATTTATGTTTGATTGTGTTGAGTTTAAGGTGTATGTGGATATATTGGAGAAGCAATTAGACAGTTCTGCTTTCTTTGGAGACAACTTACACTAGAGAATAATTTGAGAGGTATAAGCAGATGATTTACAAAATTGTGATAATAGATGGCATCATGGAAAAAAAGGGGCAACATGGGGAGATGACAGAACTAGCAACATTTATAATATGGGACAGGGAAGGGAGCCAGAAGGGAAGATAAAGAAGTTGAGAAAAAGACTCATGGTTACAGAAAACAAACTGATGGTTGCTGGAGGGGAGGGGTCTGGGGGGCCAGGTGAAAGAAGTGATGAGATTAAGAAGTATAAATTGGTAGTTACAAAATAGTCATGGTGATGTGAAATACAGTATGGGAAATATAGTCAATAATACTGTAAAAACTATGTATAGTGTCACACTTATCAGGAGGCATCACTACATAGATTATATAAATGTCTAACCACTATGCTGTACACCGGAAACTTCTATAAAATAATATTAAATGTCAACTATTTTACGTGTGTGTGTGTGTGTGTGTGTGTGTGTGTGTGTGTGTGGTCATGGAATGTGAAGTACAATATAGGGAGTATAGTCAATGGTATCATAATAGCTGTGTACAGTGAAAGATGGGTAGTAAATTTCTTGAGGTTATCTCATCCTGAGGTGTGTAAATGTCTAATCACTGTGCTGTTTTGTACACCTGAAACTAAATAATAATAATAATAATAAAAGCTTGGACAGAATGGAAGAGAACTGGAAAGGCATAGTGTTAATGAAGAAAGTTAAAAAGAGATTTTCAAGAAAGCCAAGTTAGTGATGTCAGATGCTGCAGAAAACATGAAATAAGAGAACTGAAAAGCTTTATTTAGAGCTGGAATATAAGTGACTATTAGTGACCTCAGTAGAGTCTTTTCAATAAAATTATTAGGTAACCTTAAATTGTAGAGTCAAATTATAGAGTCAAATTTGAGGATTTGGGGAAGTAAGGTAGTCAATACAATGAGTGATACTTCAGTAATATTTATTAAGCAATTTTGTTCCTGATCACTAGAACTAGGATAAACTTACAATCAGGGTCTTCATGCATTTATCTACTCATACTTTCATATTTTTCGTACTTTCATGTTTGCTGGTAACATTTAGAGGCCTGCTTCTAAAATGCCTTTCATCGTTTTTTTAGTACTACTTAAAATGCTTCCCTTTCAGCATATTTTGGAAGCCCTTTATATTTGACAGGTTTTGGAAAAAACATGAACATGAAATAAACTTCTCTAAAGACTAAAACTGTAAATTCAATTATAGTAAAATAAAAATGAAACAAAGAAAATTCTTTCTAACCTAATAACTGCTTCTCTCTCTGTACATGATATGTACATGAAGCAAAATTCATCCACCTGCAAAATGTTTCCAGGGCTCAAATTATTAATATCGTTAGGGTATATTACTGAGGTATGTTAATTTAGTTTTTCTTTCTATTTAGAGGCATTCATGGGAAAGATTGCAAGAAAACAGAATGAGAGGTGTTTTTTTTGGTTTGCTGAAGAGGTTCACAGTGACACTTGCTAGTCTTTAGCACACTGTTTTCCATAAAGGAATTCCTTTTAATAGTTGTAATTAAAAATTTAAGTTATTTAAATTTTATTCACAATTTGAATGTAATGCTAATTCTTCACAAATTTAAATAAATGTATCCAAAACTGTATAGTGACAGAGTGCCTTAAGACGCCTCTCCCCATGTACATTATTTTTATTATTATACAACTGGTGATTTTAGTAGGATTTCTACCTTAAATTAACTGTATTACCCAACAGAATATGGTTTCAGTAGCCATTTTGCAATCTTGGAGTGCTTGATTAGATCAAGGCATCAAAATATGTTTGATATAGTAACCTAAATGTATTGACCTTTTCTTTCCTAACTCTTTAAAATGTAACACCAACCAACAAAAAACAAACAAACAAACAAACAAAACTGTTTTTAAGCTATTTTTGAAGTTTTTTGCTTTATATTTTCTATTTTCTGGCATATTTTTAGATAATTCTCAGATTTATTGGAGGGATAAAATGATCAGGAATGAAACCCTTATTTTTTTTAAAGGAAAATATGAATAATTTGATAATTTCTGAAAGTTCACTTTATGTGTAGAGATGGAATAACATGTTAAAAAGAAAGTTTTAAGAAATCATGGTGGCTTAACACACTGGGAGAAACCAAATGACTCAGGTTTCTAACTATTTTTAAAGTATCTAAGTATTTTTAAAATGTTTCTTATTACTACCTTAACAATTAGGTGTTTAATAATATAGAATTACGTACTTATAAAAAATGTCACTGGTGAATGATATTAAGAGAAAGATTTCTTTATATTTTCAAAACAGCTCAGTCATTCTACTAATCTTTGCATTTCATATATAATAAATTTCTCCAATGAATATAGTTAGTACCTTTCAGTAACATTTGATTTTTGATTATTATTGGTTCTCAAATTGGGAATTGCCAGAATTATGCTATAAGTGTTAGTGACATAGAAGCTTAGAGAGAATATTTGCTTCTAGGAATAGAATGTGTATATATACATATATATATATATGCACACACACATATATAGTGTGTATGTGTATGTGTATAGAAAATATGACAGATTTTTGTGTGAGACTTTTTGAAAGAAATCTCTGCCCATATATATTTGACAAAATGCATCTAATTTATTATTATTTGTTATGAAATATGTCTAGAATAAATGTGCACATGACTAAATGATGTGACATGAAATGTTTGGAGAAGAAGGATGTAAATAGAAAAACACATATACCAATTTTTAAATTTAGGCAAAGAGCTTAGTGAGAATAATTAGGAACTTACACTGTCAAGTGAAAACTTAAAAAAAAAAAAAAAAACAGCTTCTATTCAGCACCTTGTCAGGCACAGATGTAGTTTTCTGTAATGCCTGCTTTAGACTTACACCAAATGCTCTTTAGTTTCTTAGAACAAGACATGACCATGACCACCTCCACAAATTATGTCAGTTTTGTACTTAGACTTTTTTTTTTTTTGAAAGCACAGGCTACTAGGCTTTAAAAATGAGCCATGAATTTCAAAAATTAAGGTTTTAAAAATCAATCTGAGTTCTCCACCTATAGCTTTTTGTCCAAAATGAATAGCAGATGGTGTGCGGGGAGGGGAGGAGTGTAGAATACATCTGAAATGAAAATTCATGGAATTTCTTTGACTTACTCAAGTTTTCTGCATATTAAATTATTTACAATATGAACACATTACTCAATTTTAAAGAATTGCATATTTTTTAAAAATTATCAAATTAAAAAAATTATGTTTGCATTTGTTTATTTATCAAAGGCTACTTGTTTAGTATAAAAAGGAGTTTTAAATATTTTTAGATTACTGAATATTCCATCTCTGAGTCCTCTATTTTCCCATTTCTTTTGGTCCTGTTTTGCCCTTTTCAATATCTCCTTCCCAAACACCTTCAGAGACACTGTGCAAAATACAGGAGAGCTGAGGCCTTCGCCTGCAAATTCAGTGTCCGCATTTAGTTTGCTTGGGATGGTTTCAAGAAAAGATGAGATTTTCTCAAGTTAGTGCCACCAACAAAAGCAAGATGGTAGAACTGCCAACAAGACACTCTCAGAAGAGTTGCCAATGATTATTAGTGACGAGCAGTGAACAAACTAGCTTTATTTCAAGGGTGGGTGGCCAACAGGCGTTTTGGGATTTGAGAACACTAGAGCAGTGAGCAACTCCTCCCCCAAGTCATGTTCCTAAAATGCTGGGTCCTCAAGTGGCTCTATTATTGATACTTCTGGCCTGGAGTCATTTAAAAATCAGAAGGATGGTTTCAGACTTTTTGATTCGTGGGCTATCTCCTTTGACATGCTGTGAAATACTAATTTCCTGTGACATCAGCTGTCCCTGATAAGTCAGCATCATTAAATCATATATTTACACTATTGTGAAAAATTTTTTATTATATTTTAATTGGCTTTAAATTTCTTTGACATATAATTAAAAATGCCTTGCATTAAATGCCTCATCTTTTTGGCTTTTGTATGGGTTGACTTTTTAAACATATTTGGAAACTGATTTCTCTGTTATATAGAAGAATTTTCACACAACAACAAACCCGATGCTAAGGAAACAAAACATATTAGTTGTTAACAAGACTTTAAAATAAAAGGATTGAAAGCTTGTGGCTGAAATAATTGGAATAGTGACTGAACTGGAAGTATGGAATATTGTCCCCTTGGACAAAACAGTCAGCAATCACTGTAGAACTAGTTATTAAGAAACATAGAAATCGATGACATCATTTTTAGTATTTTTCTAGAAAGAGCAGCACTTCAATCTTAAGTGTGAAAGGTGAATTTATTTAGTATTTTCTACTGCTTCCTCTCACTCCAGGAAAAAAAACAATAGAAGCAGTATTGGGACTTACTTATTTTCTAAATAATATGATATCTGAAATTTGGATTTTAGTGCTCATTCTTCCAGAGATAAATTCTGTTTGCCTACATATGTTTTATTTGCATAATTGTTGAATAAAATATACTTTCTATTATTTTTCATTTGATTATGGAATACCATAAAACTAATTTCTCTTAAAATATCAATGCTTCATTTTTCAAATGGTGCGATACTTAATTATTTTAAGATAAAATATGTGGAATTATACTTGAGCTTAATTTAAATATTGAGAATTTGTTCAGGTTACATTTTTCATTCAGTAAGTATTTCAGATAAATATATAAATATTTATGTTACTTAAATGTTTGCCCTCAAGTAGTTTAGGTTCCATGACCATGAGAGACCAGCACGGGACAGGTTCAAATCCCTCCTCTGTCTTTTCCTTGGGAGCTCTGAGACTGAGGAAAAGCTACTTAAGTTTCCTGTGGTCATTTTTAATTTATTCCCCTAAAAAAAAAATGAGAGTGATGTAGATGGAGTAGGAGTTGAATTTGATAATTTGTACCAGTTTTTCTCTCTAACATTTGATGTTCAATTTTCATAAGCACTATTTTAGAGGAGTCCCCCTAACTAACTTTAACATGGATAATGTGTACATGAAAATGGTAGGTGGTGTGTCTATGTGACTCTGTGCACACAAGTTACTTTCATTATCTTATAGCTATTGGGAACCATAATTGAATTATCTTGAAGATAGAGTTGAAAATAGTTTGACATGTTTTCCAACCAAAGTAGTCGTTTTAAGCAGGCACTTTACAGTTGTAAGAGAAAATATAGATGGAATAACTATTCCTTGTTTGCATGTGGCTTTACACAAATTTTACGGTAATGTGTATTAATAATACGGGGGTTCAAATTGGAAAAATTAATATTAATGACAAAAGAGGAGAATAAATTAGTTATCTTTTTTCATTGAATGACAGTTGTCAATTTTTTCTGGCTAGTATACCTTGTGAAAGGCTGGTTGCCTATTTTGTTGAATTGTATCTTTTATTTTTACGTAATTTTATTTTAAGATGGTAAGTGCTAGAATAATATATTCATTATAGGCTAATAACTGTTTCATAAATGCAGGATTTAGAGTGTGCATTAAGATGCAGGAATGTCGATAGAAATAAGAAAACACTAAGGTGATAATTGAAGGTAGTGTAATTTTTTAACTTGATTGCTGAATATGTAGAAGTTAAAGAGTTAATTATTTTGTGATATAATAGAAATTCATTATAATTTTAAATAATATGGTAAACAGATTCCAATGTATAAAATATTAAAAATTTAGTTACCTATTAGAAATGAATATTTGGGCTCACAATTTTATTTTCTGTTTTCTCTCAGTGTTACATTTTTCAGAATTTAATTATTCACAGTAGCTAATCATTAAAATAGCTGACCCCTCCAATATTGATTATTTCTTTGTATTCATTACTTTTGGCTAAAATGATGCTGGTAAACACAAAGTATTGAAATGCATATGTAAAACTAAAATTAGAAGCCCATATTATAATAGGAAATGGAAAGTTTTTATGAAAGAGCTTTGTTTCAATTTTGCATATACTTTCAAGCTATCAGTCAACCATTATAGGGTTCTTACAGCCTTCCCAACTGCTATGGACTTCTGTGAGCCTCCTCTGAACTCTGTAAGACATAACTAATGATCACATTTATCAAATGTTTCCTATATGCCAGGGTCAATGATAAGAACTTTCATTTATTGAGTTGTTCCCTCATGTAGCAACTTTTAAATTAAGTAAGCTTTCGTCACACACCCAATCCAATATTGGAAAGGCCTGGCAACCCGATGGAGGTCCAAAAGCTGAGTCAGGCCTTTGTAGGTTATGTGCGTCAGTTCTTCCTCCTCCTCCAAAGGGGCAGAAAGAATCTTTGCATTTGAATAGAACCAGGCTGAAATGTCATCATTGATTTGTAGTGACCAATTTCCAAATTAGTTTTTGAAGCCTACCAAAATAGTTTGTTTCCCCAAACAAAAAATTTTATTTGTATTTCATAGGGAAAGAATGCTATCCTCCTGATCATCAATGATTACCTATTTTTAGCAAGTCTCCTCAATTATTGCAGTTAAACATCATTCCCGATGGCAGAAGCCTATAAATTGGTTAGTTCTGAAAGACTGGCATCGTTAAGAATGTGATGATAAAACATTGCCCTCTCTCCATTTTGTGAGATTCCTGAAGATGGAAATAAATCTAACTTTTGTATCTCTAGCACCGTGTATCCTATTACATTTTTCCAAACAGGTTCTCTCTCCCAAACTCTAGACTCATTTATGTAATGGCCTACCCGACAACGCCACATAGATGTATTATACTATAGATTACACAAATTTAAATATGTCCCGTATGGAATTCACTAGTTTCTGAAACCTGCTCACCCATGAGTTTTCCATCTCGGCTAATGGCAAATGTACCCTTCTATTTGCTCAGGTTAAAATCCTTGGGGTTATCCTAGAATATCCCTTTTCTCCTGCATCCTTTTATCCATTCCATAATGAAATCCAATGATGTACCTGCAAATGCGTCCAGATCTGACCTCTTCACACCAGCACCATCGCTGCCACCCTGGACCAATCCACCTTCATTTCAACAGTGCAGCCAGAGCAGCCCCTTTAAAAAGTCTGTTAGATGATGTCACTTTCTGCCCAATATCTTCCATTCTGTCCCCCATTTTTTGCAAAGTAGATGCCAATGTTCCTATGATGACTTCAAAGCCACTTATTATCTGCTGTCATAGCTCCTCTAGCCTCATCTCCTACTACTCTCCTCCTCATGTTCTTGGTCCAGAAACAGTGAGTGTCTTGCTCTTTGAATAAACTGCTTCGGTCATTGCGGGAGCTGTTTCCTCTGCCCTGGACCTGCTTCCCCCAAATATACATACAAGCCTGGCTAACTCCTCCCCCCTCCCCCAAGCAAGTTTAACCTGCACCTTAACAACGGAGCCGGCCCTCCTTCCCTAACCCCTCTAATTAATGCTGCATCCTGCCCAGCTTTGTCCCCTCTTGCTCTTTGGATCTCACCCTTAGCCTGCCCTACTTTTTCTTTATATTATTGCTCTTATCACATTTTAACCTACTTAATGGTTTTTAAAATTATGTTTTCTTGGTTATTGTTTATTGTCTGTTTGCCACACTCCAGGATGTAAGACCCACGGGAGCAGGGATCTTTGCGTTACTCGCAGATATGATCCAAATGATTAGGCCAATGCCACTCAATATTTGTTAAATGAGTGAAAGAATATTAAACTTTATTTTTTCTTTCTTTCTTTCCTTTTTTTTTTTTTTTTGCGTTTGCAACAGAATCCCACACTCAAACTTTTCAGGAAGAAATGTCAGTGTTAACTTGAGAAAATTTAGTTGATGAGGTTAAAAATAGTCAATAGAGGGTTTTCTAGGTTGCTTTAGGCGGTATCAAGGGAAGGAAAGGAGGTTAAAATCCCTCATTGTTTCCTCCCTAGAAAATGTCACCTCAGGCTACCTGCCAGGATGGATTTCCTCAGAGAAAAATCCATCCTTTCCTGTCCATCATCTGTTAGTCTAATAAAACCCTCCTTTCCTGTCCATCATCTGTTAGTCTAAACTGTTCCTTAGCATGTACCAAGTGCTGCTAGGGGATAGCAGTGAACAAGAGACAAAAATCCTTAATCTTTCAAGTGACGTTGTGGTGGTAAGAGACAGACAAGAGATAAAGAAGTAAACAAAAAAAGATCACTGTGTAGTTAAGAAAACAATTAAGCATGGAAGAGAAATAGGTGGTTCCCAGGAGCTAGGGGTTTACAATTTTAATTGGTGAGAAGTGACAGGGACAGTTCCACTGAGAAGGTCACATTTAAACAAGGACTTGAAGGATGTCAGGGACGGGGCCAAGGTAGAAATTGGAGTATTGCATTCGAGGCAGAGGAACCCCAAGTGAAAAGGCACAAGATAGAATGGAATCTGATGCATTAGGGCGCTCAGGTCAGGGTATCACAGTAGCAGAAATCATTAGTGTTTGTTGTTGTGTCTTTTTGGATTACAAACACCTTGAAAATAGGATAAAGTCTTACTTATACAAAGTTGAGTACTCAGTATACACCAGGTACTCAGTAAATTCTGCTAAATATCGAATAAAACTTTTCTCCCATGCTTTAAATTTCTGGTCTTCAAATTTAAAAATCATGACAGCATTTGCAATAATTAAACATGTGACAGGCATATATTTCACCAGGTGTTAAAATGCTCTCCTTAAAACTATGCTTTCTTTCGTTTTGTGTTCATACCAAAAATACAAAAGGAACTAACATACCTTTATGTAAATACCAATAGTAGTAAAACTTTTCCTGAAGTCAGTTTGTGGATAGTGTCATTTTGATTAATAATTACTATTTGCAATTATTTTTTCATAGGCCAGGCACTTGATAATAAATTTATTTTAAGGAAAAAGCATTTTCATTTTATGAAAATTCTACTTACAACATTTTTTACTCTAAAACCCATGAATGTCAGAACGCTCTCCTAATAAAAACAGCATGCAAATGTATCTTGTAATTAATGTAATTTACACATCTATGCTGTTTTTATCTTAATATTAGTCCATAATTGTCTTTTAAAAAGTGATTTTATACAAAGATACCAGTAAACATACTTGTTAAGATAAATCTGAAGGTTATTTTTTGCTGGAATTCATTTGGTAAGTTTAGCTGTTTTGGGGTATTTAAGATTTATTTTTAGTTCAACAACATAAAACTAATTTTGTAGAGAGAAAAAATATCCTCTTTTTATTACAGCATTTTAATTATTTTCAACGATTTAAAAAATAAGCCTGGTAAATTTTTTACTATTTGGTGCACAAGGAGACATCAATTGGTAGCAAGATGGTCAATCTAAAAAATAAGCAAGATATAGCCTCATATGTCAAGACTCTAAGTTTGTTTATTCACATTTATAGATACCTGCCTTATTCTAAGAGTCTTTTCTATAAGATAACATTCTTTTAGTCTCAGGGAACTTGTGAGTGAAATCCACCAGATTGAGTTTAGAAAGAAGTGTGACTGCCTTTATATTTTTACGCGGGTCTATTTGTAAATGACTTTATGCACACATTTATCTTCTGAGTGTTCTCAGACTCATAAATAGTTCTCATGGGTATTTGTAATATAGGCTCATAATTTGTATTCTACTTTTGGTTAATAATTTTTATTTGTGAAAAACCAGTAGTATCATATATGTATTCATTACATTCAAAGCTTGATTAGTGTATTTGTCCATCTCAGGAACTCAGAATCGACCACTTAATAAAAATAATTAAGAATAACAACTCCTTTATCTTTCTTCCCAAGTTAGACAGAATATAAGACTGAATCTGAATATAAGTATAGTCAATTTTCTCTTCATATGACCTCTAAGATTTTTAAATTCTGAAAATCTAGGCCTATTCATTTTTAATTTTCTTGTTTAACTCCTACATTCACTCTTCTGTAAGTGTCTGGAAGATATATTTTTTTGACAGTAATATAAACATTGCTATTAATTCTAGATTTTAGAAATCCAAAATATGCTGAAGTAATGGAAAACTCCGGAAGGATATACTTTAAAAACAATTTATTGTAAGTTGTGCTAAGTGACTCATACAAAAAATAGAATGGATAATATTGTTTTGAACAAAAATAAATATTGTTTCATGACATTTATAAAGGAGACATCCAATAATTGCTTATTGTTTTATTAGAAAGCATGCATAACATGAAAAAATTCTTTAAAAATTACTCTCAAAGGGATAACCTAGCTCCAGAAAGAAACATTTTGGCTGCCAAAAAGTTGAGATTCTAAATACAAAACAACAGAATAAGGAATAATTCACCTAACTTAAAAATTACAGCAACTTTTTTTAGTAGGGACTGACTGCATTTGAAACAATTTGACGTAAGCTAAGGGACCTTGAAAACTAGCAAAGAAGACTTAAAATCATATATGAAGCAGTGGCCCACTACACATTTCTGCACAGGGAAATGGTCAGTAGAAGGTGCTGAAGCATGTTATCGGATGACTATTTGTATATGTATTAGGAAAGAGGACACCAGAGGCAAGAGAAAACACTGTTATTCTGAGCATAAATCCTAGTAAGAATTGAAGGGTTACAAGTTAAAGTGGCAGCACTGGAAATGGCAAGGAAATGTTGAATTGAAGAAGAAAAAGATTTGGCAAAAAATAATAAAACAACCTGACTTCACATTGACTGTAGGCAACAAAATAAAGAAAATAAGTCAAAATACTCTTCAATTTTTCAGGCTTGGGATAATGGAAATTAATTTGGAGATGTTAAAAGTTCAGTTTGGGATATTTTGAGTATGACAAAACATCAAATTTGACCTACTCTATAGGAATTTAAGTGTCTGGGATGAAAGATTAAATAGGAGTGCCTTTAATATTATTATAATGAATGACAACATTTTAATCTTCTAAATTAAATTAATTCTTAGATTGGAATTAAAATGTCATTTTAGAGATAGCTTAAGGTTCCCTTTTAAGCAAAATTAAGTGCCTATGCTATGTACCCAGGACTTCTAAGCATGCAATCAGGCTAAAAACTATGCAGGTACAAGACTAGTCTTTAACCTGGATTTTTGTATGCTATTCTTTTCATGGTCTCTCTGAGATAGAGTGAATGAGTTAGATATCAGGAGAATAAAGAGCACAGGCTGACTTGTGAGAAATCTGCTTCCTGGAGGAAAGTTATAGATTGTCAAATTTCTAATACAGGGATATTTCTCCCCAACTAGGTAAAATAATAGCAATAACAAAGGATAATTGACTTTACTTTTCAAAACAGCTTGAACTATTTAAAGAGTGTGATTTCCCAATATTTTTATGTTTTTCACAAGCAGCATATTTTTCATAAAGAGGTGATGTTATGCAGTGAAAAACCATTTCGCCACTGGGCTATAAGCTTCAAGAGGGAAGTAGCATGTGAGTTTCACTCATCATTTTATTGCTTGTCCCTAACATGGGTCTGACAGTTAATAGATCTGGCTTATATCTTAGCTCTGCCACTGCAATCTTTGTGGCCTTAGGCAAATCATTTCATATCTCCATGGCTGAGTTTCCCTAGGTTATAAAATACAGATGATAACATAGACATTCTTGTGAAACAATTGGTTTAAGGGATGGGAAATCTCTTCAAAATGTAAACCTGTATATACATGTAAATCCTAGTATTTCATAATATTTCTCTGAGATAAGTGACAAGTTAATAAAAACCTTCAATTGTATGAAGGAATATTATAAGGAGACTACAATAAACTTTCCTAATATCTACTCCTGCAAAGCAACCTTAAATGGCAGCATTAAGTATTTGAGTCAGTTACATAAGGGTAATATCATTGTGTCAAATGATTCTATTTGTTTGTATATATTTTAAAAATACAGGATGGAATGTTTCTTATAAATGTGTCACTTACTGAAACTAATATAAATCCTCCAAAATCCCTTGCTACTTCAGATTATATAGATAAACTTAATACAGACAAGTACATTACACACACACACGCACACACACACTCATGGAAGAATCGGCCCCCTTTTTTTTAAAAGGAATCAACATTAGAGCATTTGAAAATTAAGTGACGAGCTCAATATTAGGCAATTAATGTATAGCAATTGTAGCATGTAATCTGAGTCTCTTTAAACAAATATTTGTTGAATACTTGATCAAGCCATATTTTTCCAGATGCATAGTCTCATTTAATTGGGGTGACCATACATCCCCATTTCTCAGGACAGTCTATTGATCCAGAGCAATCTCAATTATTGCTTATTGTCCAGGCTTAATTATTAAGAACATCCTTTCCTCTTTTATTCTCACAAATATCCTGAATTGGAAATTAAATTTTATTGCCACTTATATTTCATCCTATCAAAAAATTCTGAAGTGGGTGTGTTCTATAAGAAACATAAATAACTGAGTTTCAGAAAGACCAAGTAGTTGGTTTAAATCCACACCCCTGGTAAGCAGCTGGCCTAGCATTTAAAGCCAAATCAATGAGTTTCCACTTGCACTCTGCCTAACATTTCTGATGCCTAGTCCAGTCCCATCCAATATCCAGCATGATCTTTTATTATGTATGAAAATAAAATTAAGGCCATTTAAGGTGCATGTTCTTTGATTTGCAAAGATTATGGAAGAGTACCAAATTAAATATTAAAGTCTAGCTTTCCAGCCTGCAGTATGCACCTTCTGTTCCTGCTCCCCACACGTTTTTATTGCCCTGCAAATGTGTCTATTGATCCTCACATCTGTATTTTCTAATGTTCATATGCAAGTCTGTGACATGCAAATACATTGGTTTCTTTTCTCTGGGTTCTTACTTTTGTTGCTCCTTGTTAGGAAAGGCAGATAAATATTTGATTTTATTAACAATAGTATAATGACAGGCTTACCATGACAATTAATAAAATAAATTCATGTTATTACTTTTCTAAAAATATGTATTTCATTTACATAACAGTTAGTGGTTAAAACTCCTATTCTCACTTCAGTAGCTAAGAAAAGAGAGATTAGTCTAATGGTAATGATTTTTTTATTTGCTCAACAAATAATGTATTGAGCATGTACTATGTACCAGGCACTGTCCTAGGTGCTGGAGATACAGTAGTGAACAAAGCAGAAAAGAAGTCCTGATGGATCTTATATGGACTTTAAATAGTATCCTAGAGGTATACTTGAAGGCAAAAATTACTATAGAAAAAAAGACAGGGATGGACCATATCAGAGTTTAAGTAAAATAAAAACGATGGGCCTTACAGTAAAAATAACGCTTGAGGAGGTGAAGAAACAAGCCATGTAGATATCTGAGGGAAGAGCATTATACACATAAGGAAGAGCCAGTACAAAAATCTTGAGAAAAAAGCATGTCTGTTATGTTTGAGGAGTAGCCAGGAGTAGTCTGGAGCTGAGTGAGTGAGCATTACCTCAGTCAAGGAGGTAACAGGTGTTGAAATGATGAGGGCTTTTGACCTCCATTAGGACTTTGGCTGTTACTCTGAGTCTACCAAAGAGCCATGGAAGGGTTTTAAGAAGAGGGATTATGTGACCTAACTTTTTAACAGACTCATTCAGGCTGCTCTCTTGAAAATAGAAACAAGTTATATAACCGATATTGACCCTCGATGAAGTGCTGTTTAGATTTTTAAATTGTTCATTCAGCAGATATTTATTGAGCATCTGGTTTGTGCCAGGCCTTATGCTGGGCACTAAATATACAACACTGAACAAAAACCTGCTATACCTTACCTTGTTCAGAGCGATGTTAAAGAGTCAAACACATGAGACCGCATTCTAGACTGACATGACCTTATCAGGAGGATCGAGGAAAGTTGTCTCATGAAGTAACCGTTAAGTGGAAAGATCGATCATAGGAGGTATAAAAGGTACATAGGTGAAAATGAAGGTGCAGTGTGTGTGTGTGTGTGTGTGTGTGTGTGTGTGTGTGTGTGCATTCCAGACACTGGAGCAGTGCAGTATACAGACAGGTCCTGTGTCAGAGAGGAACTCAAAGAGTCCAATGTCAGCTGCAGCAAGAGCTAAACATCCAGCTAAGTAGGGGCCAGAGAATGAGAGTTTTGAAAGCCAGGCTGAGGAGTTGTCTTTATTCAAAGATCAGGAACATTATAAGCTCGTCTAGGACAGAAGTCATTAATGTATTATAAAGGAGAGAAAGGGCATAAAAATATATTGAAACAAAGTATTCTGATTGAGATGGGCCAACAGGGATCCAAGAAGGGCACTTTCAGTGTCAAAAAGAGAGAGGATGGCAGGATGATTGAGAATTTAGAAACTTGGTGGAGGAAGATAGAGGAACGGAATAGAAGAAGAGATAGATGCCAGACAAGCAGGGAGAAGACCGAGAAACCAGACTGTTGGATCTTGCAGCCCAAGTATAAGAGGGAGGGTAGGGTAATCCGTGGTCAGTTTAGGTGAGTATTGAATCCTGTACATGGGTGAGCACAGGAAGCATGGGAAACAGTTTCAGTGTAGTGATGCAGTGGGAAGCCAAACTGGAGGGGTGATTTGTAGAGCGTGATGGAGATGACAAAAAGGCAAATAGGTAAGCAGTAATCAGAGGGGGGTTGGCTGTGAAATGGAGAAGTGGCCTAGGACACCACATGTACTGTAGCTGCTAGGACATGTGGAAATATGAGAGCGCTTTTTAAAATTTTATTTTTCAAATAAAAAAGATTTAAGGATATTTGGAAGCCAATGGGAAATCCAGTGGAGGAGAAGTTTAATGTGCATGAAAGACAGAATAAATTGGTCATGCCACACAATCCATAGACACCAAGAGGACAGGAATTAGCTTTCAGTACATAGGGTGAGCTTCTCCCTGGTCAACAGTGAAGGGATTTTCACTTCTGAAGTAGAAGAAAATCAGAATGGTTAAGAGTGAAGGCATTGGCAGATCTGCATGGCTGCCACCAGAAAGCAGAGAACATTGTAGTCGGATGGTTTCTCTATTCTCTAGAATAGGTTGACCATATAATTTATCACCCAAACTAGGACACTTTGAGGAATGAAGGTAGATACTATTAATAATTAAGCTGGAGTTGTTTGGGCAAATTGGATATTACGGCCACTGTCATAAATTGTGTTCCCCCAGAAACTGCCTCTGGTACAGAGAGATTTAAGGTTTTTTTTTGTTTGTTTGTTTGTTTTTTTTTTTTTAAGGTTTGGTTTTATATTTGAGATGCAAAGGAAATACCACTAGGGGAATGGGAAACTGAGGCAGCTAATAAAGTTTGTGAAAAGAAGGCAAGCAATAAAGCATGCATTTTCAAGCCAGGTATCACTTTGAATAGTTGGGGCCCCATTTAATTGGGGGAACGCTTGGAGCCAGTGTCGATCAGACACCCTGTAGAGTAATCTCACTCCAGGGATAAGCTGGGATATTTGTACTCAAATGCTGTCAATCACTGGGTGAGGGCTGTTCTCCAGTGGATATTCCCTGTACTCGCCCCATGGGCAGACAAAGCATGTATGGAACTGCAGACACCTTAAGGAAAAGAGATGCAAGCACTGCAGATCACAAGCTGAGCTATCACACAACTAAAGTGAAGGGCGGGGGAAAATGCAATCTGGAGAGTATACCCACAGCTTTCATTATGCTAACTTAAATTAAGAGAAAGTCAAGGTGAGCTCCTGAGAGTTAGGAGATAGTTGGGAAATTGGGAGGAACTAAAGCAGAGAGGAAAATATAAACAAGGATACGAGGAAACATGACTCTTTGTGGATACTGAAGCTCTCTACACCACATCTAGGAAATTCTAGTTGTGGTTGAGAAGGCAGTAGTGATGGTGATTTTCATCTCTGTCTACATCTGACAGGCTAGGAACTGACACCATGACCAAGTAAATAAATATACAAAGTCACAAGAATAATAAATAAAAAGCCTGGAAAATGAAATCATGGATTCTGGCTTCATATTCTCAATATTCTTTTCAAATGAGCACCTGCCAAAGATCATTTCATTGTTTTTAAATAACTTTTGTTTGGTTTGGTTGATGAGAGATCCCTTTTAATTTGTATTTTTAATGGGAAAGTTTTCACTGTTTTCTTAGATTTTTGCAGGAAAATAACTATAATTTGTTTGCATGGGTTCACGTGTTTTTACTCCATCCCATAGTAGTTCTAACGACCTGCTAATAATTTAATATTATAATCCTATTTATGATGACTAATAATCATAAATCAATTAAATGAGTGCACAGTTGCTCCATTTTTGCATGAAGTATGTGAGAAGTGAGATTATCTGAAACTATTTTAAATATTTTCTAGATATACACTTTTGGAAGTTTTTATAATTGTATAATGACATTAATGGAAGAAACCAGTGGATAATTGGTGACATGCCATGTAGTATATCACTGGGTGATGGATTTTCTAATTAATTATTAGACACAAATCCACAGCAAACCAGACATTTAGCATTTTCCCCAGGGACCTACTCATAATACTCTGGCAAATTAGTTATTTAATTAAAAAGACCAGAAATTGTCTTATTTCTTATCTCTGTCATAGATTTGTAACCAACAGTTTATGATATTGAATGAATACAGACAAGATGACTTTGTTTTTGCCTGTGTTTCTTTCTCTATTAAATTTAATGATATTTTTTTCATTTGCAACTTTAGAAGATTATTGGCTATTCTCATCTCTTACACTAGATTTCTCAATATGAGGGAACTAACTGCTTTGGAAGTATTTTGTTTTTAAATCTGCTAGCTTTTTTGAAGCCTAGTACTTCTTCCAGTTTTGTAAATAAGTAATTCTTTGAAAGTATGTGTCACAAATTTAGAGCAAGTTATCAGTCAATGATACAAATGACAAAATGTCATTCAGACTATTTTATTTCCTTCAGTGAAATGTAGTATGGAATCTCTGCAATTTGTCTATTTTCATTTTGAGCATTTCTCTTTTGGGGTACTAAAAACTGGGAAGTAATGGGAAGATTTTTTCTTAAAGAAAATTAAGGTAATTTTTTTTTTTCATTTTAATTTTTGTGCCCTCTTACATTTCTGCATTGGAAACTATAATAATGCTTGGGAATTTCATTCATAGGAACAACATTCTAACGTCAATTCTAGAATACAGATAACCAACATTCAATGAAGATTAAAAAATATAAAGCTTTAGGATAGTTACTTTAGTAAATTAAGTATTTAGACACATAGCATGCTTTTTATTCCTCTGCCAGTTTTATTGAGAAAAGTTGACACGCATTACTGTATATGTTTAAGGTACACAACATGCCTGAGTTACATATATTTTGTAATGATGACCATAATAGGTTTAATTAACACCCATGATCTCATATAGAAACAATAAAAAGGAACAAAATTTCCAGTGATAACACTATTAGGATTTACTCTCTTAACAGCTTTCCTATATACCATACAGCGGTTCTAACTATAATCATCGTGTTGTATATTATTACATCCTTAGCACTTACTTATCTTCTAACTGGAAGTTTGTACACTCTGACTCCCTTCCTCCAATTTCTCTCCCTCCACCCCCCCACCTGTAATTACCACAAATCTGATCTCTTTTTCTATGAGTTTGGTTTTTGTGTTTTATAATTAGATGTCACATAAGTGAGATCATACAGTGTTTGTTTTTCTCTGTCTGACTTACTTCACTTAACGTAACATGCTTTTTAAAATCTGCCTCAAGCTACACACATAACATTTATTAGGATACATTTAGATTGTATTTTCTATAGTATGAGAACAACACTTCTGGAAAAATAAAAGAAAAATCTTAGGAGTTTTAATAAGAGAATTTCAGCAACATTTTTCTATAAGCCCCAAGATATAAAATGATTCCACTAAGCACACTATTGGCTTGAGAACTCAACTGTGCTCCAGTTACATTAGGAAAAAAACCAGATATTTGGAAATCATGATATGATACCTGAAGTTAAACTTGGCAATATAGTATTCCTATGAAATATTTTACTATAAAAGTTGTTTTGACTTATATAATTTTTTTCAGAATATCTTTTAATTTCTTTTCTTTTTTCTTTTTTATTAGTTTCAGGTGCACAATACAATGTAATAGTTAGACATTTATCATTTATATCCCTCACACAGTGACAACTCCCCTCCCCCCATCCACTGCCCCTCTGATATATTTTTCATATTGACAAATTGAATTATGGTTTTGAGATTCACATCGAGTCTAATAAGCTGTAAAGTATTTCATTCAGATTACAAAGATGGAAAATAATATATCAATTTATTTTGTGAACTATCTTATATGACAGACACAACTATCTTATATGATAATTATCTTATATGACAGACAAATTTACTTTCTATTATATTTTTTTATACTGTTCTTATTATATTTTTGAATTATAGGCTGTATCATTTAAATTTGAATAAAAGTCAATGTGATAGGGAACAAAAATATATTAATAAAACATTTTTCATTTGGATAATAAAAAATGACAATGGCACATTAAAAAACAATGATATAGCACTAGTGTTTTCAGGTTAATAGTAATAAAAATAGCTTATATTTATTGTTTTTATTATGTGCCAGATTCTCTTCTAAATTCTGTACATGTGTTATATCACTAAAGGCTAAATTAAAAACAAAACTAAAAACAATCAAATGCCCCTGTAATAAAACAAACCTTTTAAGGTATAGTCAAATGCATTGTAAAATAATATTTAATATTTAGGCAGGTTATGCATTTTATTTTGTATGTCACAATTAGTTTCATTCTTCTATAAATTTAGATAATAACTCTATTCTACGTCGTATAAATGTTCTGTGAACAAAGCAATTCCCAAAGGATATGCTGAGCAGCATGTCATATTATTAATGTTAATTTTTATTATTTTATTTGTATATATGCTTTTTCTATAAGTTCTTTATATTGTCTAGAAGCTTTCATCCATCAGAACTCCTTAGACTAGAGTTGAAGGTTACACAAAACTTTGGAACAGCTGGATGTAAAGGGATGGAGAGTGGAGAAGTCTGGGCAAACTGATGAGACCATGCCATGCCTCAGGGTTTCACATTCTGCTTAAAACAATAGGTTAATGTGGGCCAAACAAAACACTTTTAGGGACCAAGTGTGATCCAAATTTAATCCCAAGAGTTAAGTTTGAAAATTCTGCATCTGAAAAATACATTATTGAATTGGGGGAAGGAAGGAATAATGCAAAAATAGCAATGATCAAAGCACAGTATCTTTTCCTACAATCATATATTTTCCTTCTTTTCATACATTTTCTATTTCTGTCAGTTTTACTACCATTTCCCCACAATTGAAATCAGGAAGTCAACTTTGATTGCTTCGTTTTTCAACCTGACATAGCATCCCACATTTTTTTCCTCTATTACTCCACTTAAGTGCATCCGTTCCTTTATTCTTCCATTGCTACCACTTTACAGTAAGCCTTCATTCCTCAGCTGTGTATATTTTACTGTTCATACATTTAGTTATATTTTAATCCTTTTATCTTTACTTTAGTTCTTTTTTCTCCAATACTTTTTGCACCACCAAACTAAATGAGTAGTTTCATTTACTGTGTCAATCCAATAACCTGCAAGGACTCCCAAGTGCCCATTAGATAACTGGGAAACTTCTTGATGCACAAAGTGCGTGTTCCACTTCCGCTGAAATCTCTCCTCCAGTACCCATGTGAACAAGTGCATGCTTCTCTGCTTCTCGATCCAGTTACTTTTCTCACTACCTACCTCGCACTCTTTACCTGGTACCTTCTTCTTTCATTTGCTCATCATGTAACCTTTGCCCAGAATGTCCCTATCATTATTTTCTTCATTGACTCAAATTCTACCCATCATGCAAATCCATATTCAGTCCTAACTCCTGTACTTACAGTTTCCAATATTTACATCTTAGAATAATATAGCACATCTTGCAGTCCATAGGTTCTTGAAATAAAGGTATATTATGTTTTTTAGGGTGTGTGTGTGTGTGTGCGTGTGTGTGTGTGTATACCATTAGGTGGTTCAGGGATTCTATACACTCAATCTATTATTTTCCCCTACTCAATCTACCCCAGTCAGGGAGAGATGGATTAAAATTTTTCACTATTAATGTCTTTCTTTTCTATATTATTTAATATTATCTATAATTCTAATTTTACTAGTGTTACTATTATTCCTTTTGAAGCATAAACTATTTATAACTGTTACATCTTTCATTATGGACTGCCACATTTAGCATTACAAAATATACCTTTCCAGTTACATTTAATGTTTTACTTTATTTTTTCCTTGAATTCAAACATGATGTACAGGACCCCTGTTTTCACTTTGGCTGCAATGGGAAATGTGAGAATTCTCATAGAACACACCATTGGAGAACAGCACAGCTGTTACGTAAGAAAACATTCACTAGAGTATGATTAGATTAAAAAATATACATTACAGACAAGTGCTAGTGTCATGTGTATAGTGATTATTTTGAGGTGGAATTATTATGAGAATGTTCTTTAATTTTTTTTTTTTTTCATTCCTGTCCAATTCAGGAATTAAGGAACAAGCCAGATCTCCAAAGACAGGGAAAAAAGCAAATGATAACTTGCCTGTCAGGCACTTGGAATCTCAGGCCTGACAAGTGTGTCCTTATTTTCAACCTCATTTTTGCTGTAATGTAATTTCCATATTTTAAAGTAATTACTAAAAATCTAATGAAACCAAGATTTAACTATCAGAATGAAATTATTTAATAACTATTAAGAAAAAACAGTTACTTCAGATTTTTGCTAATGTATCAGGATTTCCTTGTCAGTAAGACAATGGAATGATACAGATATATGTACCATTCATTGGATTATATATAAAAATGAACATGGTATTACCAATATTCATTAATCCCAATCTGAATGGACCTTACAAAATGGCAGAATTTGTACAACCACTAAGTTGAAATATCAGGTATTTGTAAAATCTGTCTTAGAGTTTACTCTCCCATTATGAAATAATGTTATGTTTCATCATACTTGAAAATAATATACTAAATTATTTTTGCATTTTAAATGTAATATCAGATATTTGAAAACTAAGAGAATTTACTACTTACGGTACAATTTTGAACCCTACTCTTTGAAAAACCTCTAAAATTCAAAACACATTTCCTATACAGAATCTGGTAGGTAAACAAGTGACAAAAATGGACCATGGTGGCCTGATCGTCACCCTCTCATCCTCCCAAAAGCTTCCTAAAGGATGACTCAAGAAACTACAAGGTCATGAGTAGACCTGAAAGGGCAGGCCAGTATTTGTGCTCCAGAGGCACTTTTTCTCCATGTCCCCTGAATGTGGCTATGGGACCTTCTAAACCCCTTCTTGCCACTTGATCTGGATAATAAGTGGGTTAAAACTTTCTGGAGTAATAAAAAAACTGACTTGTCTCCATGTGTGCAGAATACATTATTAATGATGTAGTGAGCATTGCAGGAGGAAAATCTAACCCACTGAATGTTTTTAAAAGATTTTAAAAAACATTTTATAAGCTGAAAAGGACCTTGGAGACCATTCAGTCCTTTGGGTCATTTAACAATGAAGGAAGGCTAATAGACTTGCTCTCTGGTAACCACCAACAAGCATATACAGTGTTACAAACCAATGCTACCTCAATTTAAAAAAAAAAATCAAATCTTTTGAAAAGAAGCCACAACAGCTTTCTAATAGTTTACAGAGAGTGAGAGAGAGAGAGAGAGAGAGAGAGAGAGAGAGAGAGAGAGAGAGAGACTTGTCTTGTGACATAAAAGCTGCTTGCAGTGGAACTTGCTTAGCAGCGAGGTGGCTGGCTTTCTACTCCAAGCTCTTTGCCATTAAATCTTAAATAGTAGCTCTTGTCTTGCTTCCACATAACAATTTACAGCGTATGTCTAAAATTCATTGTTCTAGGCAGTAAATATATCTGTACTATTTTTGTATGTAAACAGTACAATATTTATGGCTACAGTACAAGTAGACTTTTTATTTTGATTTGTTTCTTTGTTTTTTCAGCTATCAGGAGAAATGTTCCACAAAGTGAGACTGAATGTTATCTAAACCTCATGCTTACTTCTGTTTATTGAAATAATCTGCCTTATTGTTTAAATTGGTGGGTGAAGTAATTGGGAAATGAAACTTTTATGTATGGACTTTTGGTAAATTTTTTAGTTTCCAAATGATGTTACAGTTTTACTTTCCAGGAGTTTTATAAGAATTTTTGTAACACTGTGGAAAACTAGGATCCATTCAATGCTGTGCATTCTCTTCTTTGTGGTTATGTAATATTTGCTCAGTGTCTAATGTGAGGCTATCATTTCTCTTGGTTTTGATTTTGATTTTTTGAATTTTAATTTGTATTTCAGCTAAGAATATATATTAAATATAATTCTTATTGCTAAATAGAAGAAGTGCGTTACTTCCAAATACACATGAATGTAGGATATTGGATATAAATTCTGCATCTTTTAAGCAACTTCTTGTTATTTTCCTTGTTGACTGAATTCTAGGTTTTTACTTGGCAATCTTAAGCAATACCATAGGGTTTTATGGTATAAAGGATAATATTCTTTCAACACGTGTTAATTGAGCATCAGTTATGTATGAGGTTACACTCGAGTGGAGGACAGATAAGCAATAGACAATACAGATGAGTAAATTCTGTATTATGTTTGGAGATCACCTGTGATATGGAAACAAGAAAAAGAAGAACAGGGTAATGGGAATCTGGAGTCTACATTTATGAATATGAGGAAAGCAGGATATAACTTGTAAATTGGAAGGTAAGGATAAAATTTGAGTAAGAACGTGAAGGACGTGAAGAAGTGAGTTCAGCAGGAATCTGAGGGAAGAATGTTTGCAGCAGAGAGCACAGCCAGAGCATTGCCTGCAGCTCAGCCTGTGCTGGGTGTTGTTTCCACAGTAAGAAGGAGAGAGGAGGAGCAAGGTACAAGGTGAGGGCACACGGGTGATGGAGGAGAACATCAGGCAGGGTCTTGAAAGCCATTGTAAGGATTTTGGCTGTACTCCAATGGAAATGAAGAGTTATGGCAGGTGTTGAGCAAAGCACCCCTCCTCAAGGCCTATCTGTTTCTGTTCTCTTCTGACTCTCTAGCTATCTCAATCTATTGGCAGGCATATTTATTTTTCATTAAAAAAATGCATATATAATGCATTTTAACATTTTTTTTCAATAGTAAAGTTACAGATATATTGGTGTTAATATCTGGACGAATAGACATTCTATTAGTTTATCTATTATTTGGCCAGTAATAGATTCAACAGTTAGTGACTTAATACATCTTTATAAACGACAAGGCCAGCTTCCTCTTATTATTCATTTTCAAAACAATCAGGCTATTAGATGAATGTTCCATATTTTCTCTTAATTCAGCTAACAAATGATTAAAATGCACTGTCTACCAGTTCAAATTCTGGCACTCTTTGGTAAAAATACAGTATTTTGGCCAAACTCATCCCATATCTTTTTTGTTTGCCCTTTAGCACTTCAGCAGCTGTTAAATTTTCCAACTGATAGAACCCTGATTCATCAACTACATCTGCATTATTTAAAAATCAAATAGGTGGTTGAAATGGAAGTCATGATAATGAGGAGAAAATCCTGACTGACAATGACTTTCCTTCATTAAATATTTGTTTGGGATCAAACCTCAGTAGAACCCAAGTCCTTCTGGGAGATTTTCTTCCTAGTTATGAGATGGTCAAGGTCACTTGTGTAGCATACTTCTCCAGGATTTTTCGCATTCCGTTCTGGTCATGGAATGTTAATATTGTTGTTTCTTATGTGAAAGGAAAATAATCTTAGACATACGTATCGTCCTTGTGTAACTAAACCACAGCATGGATAATTCTCATTTAGAATCTTATTATGAGAGTAAACCCCTGGAGTTACTGTAAACCTCTTCTTTCAGAATGTTATCCACAATGATAGGATTTTAAAAACATATTGCTACTTTAACAGTAAAGAAAAATTTACATATTATACATTATGGATAATATAATTTTGTAAGTCATCACATGGAATTTGGTCACATTGGAGAACTAAAAAACAATAGTAGAAATTACCATACCACTGGAATACGTTTTTCACTGCCATTAATTAAAACCATTTAAATGTCTTTCACTTCAATTACTTCCTCTCACTTTCAAATTCAGTCTTAACATGAACATTGTCATATGTGTTGGAAAAAATAATAATCCTTTTTATTACCTAGATTTTATCATATATACCTGTTGAAGCTGCCTGAAGTTTCAACAGTTTACATTGTGAATACAAAACACTATCTTCCATGTTTGAATTCCAAGCAATGTATTTATTTAGAAGGAAGCTAGGACTTTCCAATGATTTGAGAAAAACATTAAGTTAATGAATTTATAGACAGCTTTAAGGTTAATAAAGCCAATCTCATACCTCATATATCCCCCAATGGACTTACTTAAATAAGGATTTGCTTTTTTAAGAAAAAAAAAATATATATATATACTAGAAAAGTTTAAGTAACTGCTAGTTATTGAAAAAAGTGGAAATATAATACAATTCTGCTACTGTTTTCTGTAGAGTCTTCTCATTTTACCTTACCAATGACCAGTCATGACCAAAGACAGAAATTACTATTTTTCTTTACATTGTGAAATACACTTCTACGGTTTCCTTGTGGTTAAGCTCCATCTTTTGATTCTATTGCTGTGACTCCAATTTGTTTTTTCAATATAATTGAATTGACAACATGTTGAAATAGAAGGATAGACATTTTGATGGGTGAAGTTGACTTACTCTTCCTGTACATAGGTAACTAAAGCAATGAAAAGAAAAGCAAGTAGCAATAAGTCCTTAGAGTTAATCCATGCTTGCTGTGTTCATGAGCCAAACTCTGTATGAAATGCTGGATGTGTAAAGCTACATAAATCCTAGTCCCTGATCTCAAAAGCTCATTATCAAATCACATGCAAACCATATTGCAGGGACACTAGCCTCAAATATAGTCTATACTAGAGATTATAAAATCTAATGTTTTATTTAATACATCTGCCATTTCAGTTTTCCATTCTTCTATTACTTCTACAGCAATTCTTACTTTTACTTCACAGCCACTAGAGGTGATTGGCAGGAACTGACAATGAGCTTTGTGTGTATTCATAAAATTCTGGGGATTAGGCACATAGAATAGAAAGATTTATGTGAAGTACAGGTTTCCATACATAGGCTGAGCTCTCTTAAAGATGCTCCCTGTGGTGAGCAGAATACAAAAACAGCTAAAAGGCATATTCTGTTATAAAATGTTCACAGGCTGCTTTGTAGTCATCTCATTTCTCTCTATACCTTTGCTTTTCAATCACCACTATCTATGAGTCATATTGGATATAATCAAAAGAAGCAAAGGACAGTAAGTATTTGAGATATGGAACAAATTAGTCAGGAGTGGAATCTCTGTGATAAGAAAACAGCATGTCTGTATTTTGTGAACATGGTGCTCACGGAGTTGGTAATAGAAGCAATAAAATGACCGGCTTATACTTGGCTCAAATAAAATCAACACTTCCTCCACGATATTTAAAAAAGATTTATTAGAGACTTTTAACTAATACTTCCCTGGTCTTTAGAGAGCAAAGTGTGTGACAATATTTCCCCTAATGAAAGAAGGAGAGAGAGAGGGAGAAAGTGAAGGAGAGGGAGAGAGGAGAAAATAAAAATAGTATTTCATTAATTTAAATATATATTTTAGCTTTTTAAAGTCTCTGGTGCTTGAGAAAAGATAGTGCTTGCAGAAATGAGATTTCTATTTTGAAATGCTGCCATTTTGCTTACTTCCAGATCAGGTATACAATGACAATTCAGAGACATTTCCCACTACCTCAGGACCACAGTAGAGTTTTCCCCCAACGAACTGTGACAAATGGTGAAAAACTACCTGTTATATACCCATTTTGAAAATTCTGTTAATGTCAATGGTGAAACAGCACAATTTGATTATCAGGAGAGTTTGTTCTCTATATTTTGAAATAACGGTTGGATGTAGGAAATATACATTCAAACATTTTTATTATTTTGTTGTTTTAAAATATGGCTTTAAATTTTGTCTCATAACAAATTTTTATATATTGTAGTAACTATGAAATAGACAATTGTAATATCTGCCTTTCTGGAAAAAAAGATTTTAAATGTAGAATAAATGTGTAAATTCCAAGACATCAGATTGCATTAAAAAAAACAAAAACAAACTACCATTATGTTTAGAGAAATATCATTGTATCTTCAAATGTCATAGTGAATTTCCATGAACTAAATTAATGAGAGAAACTTTCTGTAAGTAATCCATGCTATACTTTAAGAGAATTTGTATTTTTAATTTTTTAAATTTTTCTTTCACAACTTTAATTCATAATTAGAGGAATTATTCTATGGTTATTAGAGTCACAAGCTTTTAAAATTATATTTTGATTTTTAAGTATGTCTTTAAATTCCTCAATTATGTTTTAAATACACTCCAACTCTATTAAAACTATATGTATTTGACCATCTTTCTGGAGTGTGTATAGGATGGTCCCATCTTTGCCTTTTTTTCACTGGAGTTTTGAATAAACCTGTGATCAATAATTTTTCTGTGTGTCATAGTTTAAACATTGTAAATATTTTTCTTTATCTTTTGACCAATTTATTTTTAATAATGTAATTTTTTCAAGATTAGTTTTAAAAATGTATTTATTACTTTATTACTTTAAAATAATAATATAATAAATTATAGATCAAGGTATTTGTTGATGAGTTAAATTATGTGTATGTGAAAGGAAAATAATCTTAGGTATTCATAAGTAATTCAGATGTTCCCCTTAAAAGACTGATAAATCCGTTTAATTATAAGAATAAATTTACATTGGATATGAACACTAATTTTATTTTTTCAAAATCCACAGAATATCTGGGATGATAACATAACCAAACAGCAAAGTTTACGTATCCCAGGCACCACATTATTTTGGAGCAATGCTTAAATGATTTTCAAAATCATGTAAAATTTTATTGTACATCAGTAAATAACTTGTGATGAATAAATTTTAGAAAAATATCATCCTCTTTCCTCAAATTTCTTTGCTTAATTGGCCAGTGATTTTTACTCTTATTGTCAATGTCGTCAGCTTTTCCTGTTTGGAATTTAATAGTTCACAAGTGCTCAGGATCTTCTGTGGATTTTTTCTCTGTTGTTTTTGGTATAGAAGTATGTGTTTTTATTTTGTTTGGTGGATAGTCATATTGATAATCCTCAGCATGGTATACTTATCAAAGCAGAATGTTAGAGACAAATATATTCAATACAAGTTCAAACACTGACAGGTACTTAGCTGTATGGTATCATTGTATGATGGGTATTCTAATCCTAGTTTTTCCTTCTATAAAATTAAGATACGATGTTACAGGAAGGCTGTTGAATTATCTCTCCAGCAAACCTGTATAAACACTGATATTTCAGTTACTCAGAAAGAAAAATAAGCTGATTTTTTGGGGGAAAGATACAGGCCAAAAAAAAAAAAAAAAAGTAAAACTAGTGTTGTAAACTATATCCATTCACCAAGTTTCTATTTCTTGCTCCCAAAGTAGGAAATTTTCATGATTCTGACATTTGTCTGCAAAGTAGACATGGCAGAAGGCCAATGACCTCTTCTTGACCCATTCTTGTTGGTTGTTAGCATAAAATTTCCAATTAATTAATTCAAAAAATACTAATTGAGCATCAAACATGTGTCAGATATTGTTCTAGGAATTGGGCACACAAAAATAAACAAAACCCAGAAATGTATGACTCATTTTACATTTTGATGAAGAGAGGCAATAAACAAAGTCAACAAGTAAGATAAATAATACAACAGATGCTGGTTAGTGTCATGGAGAAAAACAAAGCAATCCTGAGGGACAGAGAGTTCAAATTTAGACTGGATGATTTTTCTGGATCATTAAATAAAGATGGCTGCAAACTCTTTACCACCCCTCCCATCCAGGGTTGGAGCATCTGGGCTACCTGTGAATACTTTGACTGTAAAATGTAGCTCTGTCTTTTCTGGGCTCAGCCTTTAAGAACATTGGAAACTTTTGCTTTCTCTCTTGTAGAGGTCCTGCTTTGATAGAAGCCACCCATTATGCCTCACGATGCTGTGAGACAACTTAAATAGCCACTAGGAGGGACCACTTGAACTGTGATACTCCTAGGAAGTCCTCAGCTCCTCCAGGCATGCTAACTGGGGCACCATACATGCACGTGAGGAAGCCATCTTGTACATCCTGCTCAGTGCAGCATTCATTGACTCCAGTCCCATTCACCTTTCAGCAAATTCTTGAACAATCCCAAGTGAAAACTGTCCAGTAAAGCCATGAAAATGTGAGAAATTATATTGTTTTAAATGAATACATTTTTGGGGCTGGCTTGTTAGGCAGCAATGGATAACCCAACAAACAAACAACATTTTGAACAAATTTGAAAGTTGTGAGAAAGCAAGTGTTGCCAATACTTATGTTAATAGGTCCATTTACTACTGGATCTCGAAACATCTTCTGAACAAGCAAGACGTCTTCTACAAAAACCTCGTAGGTGTGTGGACTCAGGCCAGTCTGGGTGCTTCACTTTCTTTCCTTCCAGGGATGGCCCTGATTGTACATCAGAATCATGTCTCCGCCTGATTGTTCCCTCACCCTAGGAGCTTATTTATCACAGTAGTGACTATGATTCTAATCATTATTGAAGCAATTAACTTTTCTGCCTTAGGGAAATAAGTTTAATTAATCAAAACATTCTTGTTAAGTCATGCTGACCATTACAGAATGTTCTGTAATTAGTGACATGTTTTTTAAAACTATCTAAACATAAATATTAATATTATAAAATTTTTCATAATAAAAACATTTTTAAGAGAAAACCATCATTATTCTTCTGGAAAATTCACAATACATAGGCTTTCACGTGTTTTTCAGTATCAATGCTCAATAATCACTTGAGAAATCACCTGTATGTAGTTAACCCTCCCTCATAGGGTTATGGAGCTCACACCATCAAAACATTAAAGTCTTGGCACAGTTTCTGATGCATTGGAACTTTTCAAAACATTCTTATTGATGTCATTTATTTAGAAAGGCATACTTTGTTTAATAACTTTTTCAAAATTCTTAGAATAAATCATTCTCAATCCCTGTATTACATGTATATCTAGTTTGTCAACTCGTTTTAAAACATGTAAGGATATTTAGTAACATTTTATATAAAACTGCATCGTTTCCATGTGTTGCTGCATCTATACATCAGAAACCACTGAAACATTCGATAAAAACAGACATTTTCAACAGAGGGGATTCTGGGAATCTCTATCATTGACAAAATTCCTGGTGATTTTCATACCCAGTCACAAAATTAGGAGGGTATAATGAAAATCTGCAAACTCTACATATTCTTTTTCTTTTTAAAGCCGTTCTTCTCAAAATTAGGAACCAATTTGCTTAAGCACAGTATTATAACAATAACTGAAATGTTTAAAATTAAAACCTGTCATTTGAGTTTGTTACCTTGATAATGCCACTTTGTCCCAAATTATTCAAATGTTTCCCTTAACTCTATACTTTGTTGAGGCCAGGAATATATTTAAATAAAATGTTAATAAAAATTTTAATATTTGTGGTTTATCTGTTATATTCTAGAATGCTTTAAAAATATAGATTGTCATGTCATTAACTGAAGGGTTAGCTATTAGAAAGTCTGTTTGCTATAAACTTTACAGTGTAAAGCATTCTCCAGGAGCACAATTTTGAACTATTATATTATTGTCATCTTTCTAGTATGCTGCACTTTATACCGAGGGCATTTTTTCCACTATTATTTGAATAATTTTGAACTCTAAGCCCACTGCCACTCCGTGATTTGTTGGTGAATACTGTGATCTTGGCGGCAGAGGTTAGCAAGCAGCCTGAGTTCCGGCTGGAGAGTCAACTTACAACTTTCAGTGTAACAACCAAGACTCTGAAAGGCTTTAGTGAGAGGCAGAACCAAAAACACACAATGAAATAAAACAAAAATAATCAGAACAACAGTAATAACAAAATTCTGTGTAGGACAGAAAAGAAAATTACGTGTCTTTTACTTTGGGTGTTGTTGAGGGAGAAAATAGTCTCCTCAGAATTTGATATCACAGCCAGCTGTCCTGTGAGTTAGGGACCTTAACTCCTGCTACCGTTAGAAACTGAAAAACTCAAGTCTTACTTTTAATTTAAAGGAAATCATTATAAAAAAAAAAATGATTGCTATTGTATAGACAATGTTCTCTAACAAAAATGCAATTAAGATACAAAAATAATAAACTGAAAAATAGAAAGTCTCATATACCGGAGGTGCCAAAAAAATGTACGCATATGACTTGTATTCATCTTTTGTTATTGGTATATATTGAGTACTACAATTTTAATACAGTTTTTTCCTTTCTTAAAGTGTGTATATATATATATATATATATATATATATATATATATTTTTTTTTTTTTTTTTTGGCACCCTCTATATTTTGAAATTTAAAAAAAGAAAAATGTAAATAAATATGTGTCAAAAAGAAATCACAATAGGCTTCAGAAAATTCTTACAGCTGAACAATAATGAAAAGATTACATATTAGAACTTGTGGAATCAATTCAAGTAAAATCAGAAGGAAACTTTATATCCTTAAGTGTTTTTATTAAAAAAGAAGAAAGACTGAAAATTAATGAACTTAGCATCCATCTCAAGACATTATCAATGTATAGCAAAATATACCCATAGAAAGTAAAAATAAAAAATAATTTAAAAATAGAAATTAAAGAAACAGAATAATCATGCCAAATGGGTTACTTGAAAAGAAAAATAATATTGGAATCCATTGGCATTACTTATCATGAGACCCAATAATGTTATTTACTGAGTACCTGTATTTATGGGCCTCTATTTTCTGGACTTGATACTTGATAGAATTGCACCTTTTGTTCTGTGTGGTTGAGGGGGAAGCATATGGTTCTTCCTAGATATTAGACAGTGAGTACAAACAGCACGTATCACTTGCAGCCCAGGGCATTTGTCAAAGTGAGACTTTCCTGATGTTTTTTATTTCTGATGTTACGACTGGAGGTGTTCAAGATGATGTATCCTATATCAGCCTGAGTTTCTGAATGGGCTATAATGGGCAGAGAACCCCACTACTAACCTGGGATGGAAACATTATAGCCTGAGTGATTTTTTAAGTCACTGAAAAAATCTTTTTTAAATTTTTTGTAGCAAACATAGAACATAAAACATAGGCTTTCCTGACTGAAATACTTTAAGAATAGAGAAAGAGAGACACACCTGTGAGGTAGTGGGGAGGGAGGGAGAGAGGAAGGAATTTGAAATCATCAGGGAAAATTAAATATGTGTAAATGAATAAATTAAAAGCACTATAAAACAACATTATGTACAACTTTATTATAAATTTTAAATCTTAAATTTATAAATTCCTATAAATATTGAACTTAGCAAACAGACTTAAGAAAAAATAGAAAACTTGATTAGTTGTATAACCTCAAGCAAATTAGATCAGTAGTTAAAATTCTTTCCATAAAGTGCAGTACACAAGTAGCCTGGACGGTTTTACTGGCTGTTTCTACCAAATAGTTACTGTGCAGCTAAACCTTATCTGGACAGCCCCGGGGTTTAGAAAAAGGAGGTCACTTTACAAGGCTAGTGTAAACTTGATTCTAAAACAAGAAAGCAAAAATTTGATATCAGTCACATTTATTAACATAGATATCCCTATCTGCAACCATGACCTTCTTAACCTTATCCTAAGTTCCTTTGTTTCAACTTCAGTCTATTTTACTTACCACCACTGGCTTCTTAGATTTTCCTCATATACTCTAGGCACACACCTGCCTCAGGACATTAGCATTTACTTTTCCTCTGTTTGAAACTGTCTTCTCCCACATAGCCTCTTGGATGGCTCCTTTACCTCCTTCACATCTTTTTAAATATGTCATCTCAGTTATTCCTTCCCTGAAAACTGAAGCCATTATTCTAGTATTCCCTACCCTTCTTCTCTGTTTTGATTTCCTTCTCTGCACTTTTCACAATCTCACATATATTACTTCTCAATATTGTTTATTATCTGTCTCCCATCCCTAGAATGGGAGTAGAGATTTTGTTTATTTTATTTACTTCCACAGCTCCTGCTGATATCATAGTCCCTGGGCCCCTGGTGAGGACTCAGTAACTATTTGTGGAGTGAATTGATAAATGCGAAAGTATTGAACAAAATGTTAGCATGACAAATTCAGCAATGTAATAAAAAATACAATATGACTCAGTTGGATTTTTCTCAAGAATTCAAGTTTAGTTTAAATTAGAAAAATTCATTGAAATGGCAGCTAAAAAGAAACAACATAAAATTTTTCAACAGATGGGAGAAAAGCATGTTATGGAATGCAAAGTTAAAGAGACCATGCTTAACCAATAAACCAACAGCAAACATTACACTTAATGGTAAAACATGGCATATGTTTTCTTTAATATCAGGAATAAGAAAAGGTACCTTTTATCATTACTTCTACTCTTCTCACTGCATTTTGCCCAACAGAGTAAGTCAATAGAAAGATAAATAAAAAATTACAAATAATGAAAAAAAAAAAAGAAGAAGAAAGAAAGCTTAAAATTGTCACAGATGGTATGACTACCAACATAACAAACTCAAAATAATTCACAAAATGAAAATAATTCAGAGGATCAAAAAAGAATTTTTCAATTTCCTAAGATACAAAATCAATATAAAAATACCAGTTAGAATCCCAATGAGTTAAATTATGGAATCAGACAAACTATTACTAAAATTTATATGGTAATGTAAAAGAGCCATAAATAGCATGATACACATGAGGAAGATGAACAAATTGGGGAATTTTCTCCACCACTAACCGAGACATACTATATAAGGCAGTGTGGTATGGCCCAGGGATTCACCAATAGGTGATGATAAAACAGAATGGACAGCCCACAAACAGACTCAGACCTCTCTGGATACGTGGTACTGACAAAGTGATGCTGTACTCGTATGTCAGTAGAAAAGAATCAACTCATTGGTAAATGGTGCTAGAAAAATTTGTCAGTGAATAAATTGTCACTCTTCTCAATCTCCCTTGTCAATCTCTTTTCCAGGATCCACCATTGTGTTGGTGTTTCTTCTCGGCTATCTGTCTCCCGTGCTTATTTTCATGTTGGTTTAGATTCTTTTCCAGTTATTTATGTTGGGGTTCTTTGTGGAGTGAGCAAAGGCAAAAGCTTGTGTTTACTTCAGAACGTTTAAATGGAAGTAAATTAATCCTGTATCCCATCTTTTTAAAAAATACAGACTATCTCAAGAGCTTTTATTTTCTTGGAAATTTGTATATTAGAACAAGTCAAACTATAACTCCACAAAACGTTGGGCAAATGTTTTAGAGTGTGTTGAAAATTTCATGATCCCCCCCTTTTGTTGTGTGAAAGTAAACACATAGTGTTAATTCGTTTGAGAAAATGTAACCAGGAACTGAATATGAGAAATGCTTCCTTGTGTACGTAGGTAGTGTCTGTAGTATGTAAATTCTGTGTTCAGTATTTGAACCATCGCTCTCTTTGAGAATCAATGGTCCTATTCTCATAATATCTAGTATTGAAAATGTTTTTGGTGCAAAGTAGTCTTTATTGTTTTTAGAGAGATTTTCTCAAGAAAGGTATTTTCTCCAGTGCCAGCAGTCCACCTCCTATGCTTTCCCTGATAGTCATTTAGTAGAGTAGTTTCTCATGTGAGGTGCAGCAGAAACGTGGTGATGGGTGGCAGCAGAATCCACAGCATTAAAAGACGATGATTGGGAGCATATCCTGGGCCTGGGAGCATGGTTACTATGGTGATGCTGCTGCTCTGCCAAGGCTGTTTCTCACTGTGGGTGGAAAGCAGCTCCCCTGCCAGCAACTACGTGGGATTCTGGCAGCTGGAGAGAATGCTGAAATGATGCGCTGCTTCCCCAGATGGGAGCTCTGAGAGTCTTCATTTAAATCCAATAGGCAACTCAGGCCGCACGGAAGATTGGGGTAATTAGGCAATAGACCATTACAAGTGCAAAATGTGCGGGATGAGATACTTTAAGTTTCTTATTTTGAGTAAAAGTTTTTGCAGAGGATCAGGACTTGAGTGGAAAGATTCTAGGCTGACCTGGAAGTAATGAAGGTTTAGAGGAATATTTATTTGTCAATAAGGGTAATATGGATCCGAGCAATTTAAACGACAGCATTTAAATAAGGAGTGAAAGAAACATTTCCATTTAATTTGGAAATCTTAAACTCATTCAGAAATGCCTGTTAACTCAGGGTTGTCAATTTAGGTTTATCCAGTATTTAAATTTATCTCATGCTTTTACTAATTTTAAAAGTCACTATTTAAAGCTATAATTAATGATACGGACTATAGCACTAATAACACCCCCGCCGCTCCCAACACACACACACACACACACACACACACACACACACACACTGCACATATAGAGTGTAGGTAACTAGGGTCAACTTGCTTTCGTGGAGGCTAATATTGGTCCATCTAAACAACAATAGAGAAAATGTGAAATGAGTAGAAACTGACTCTGAGCTAGTGATAGAATTAACTGGAAGTCCTCAATGGCAGTTTTGGTGGTCATCTATGGGCTTACCACTTCATTTACTCCTGAGCTCTTCTCATTCTGATTTTATCTTTACTCTGTTATAAGCTTTAGGTCTAGGACCTAGCACAGGTAATTCCTATCTATGAATTTGATGTTTGGATTCTTTTCTTTATATTTGAACTTCTATTCTGAGGGTTTTGTTGAATATGTTAATCTGGTTTTGTCACCTCAATGTCTGCCATAGAAATCCCACACACCTCTATCAAGTTCTTCGAGAATAGTTGGGGAGAGACATCACAAAGGAATGGGATTTGAGATGATGGGGCTGTTTGGGGCACTTGTCGAAATTAGGAATAACTTCACTTTGGATTGGTACTAATTTTCTTTATTTTTAAATAACCAGTAAAATGAAAACTTTACAACATGGAGAGATAGAGAGTAATCCAGAGATTTTTTTGCTACCCTGTTAATCTTCACCCAAAACTGTGTTCAGTGACATTCAGATACTACACACACTGGTCTCATCCATCTGCCAGTGAAATTTCCTCTTATCATATGAAGTATCAAGCTGTTTTAACCTTTCCTACTTCTCCACATTGTGTGTGTGTGTGTGTGTGTGTGTGTGTGTGTGTTTGTGTGCGTGTGTGTCAGGGGCAGGAATGTTCAGGAAATGATTTTGCCCGTATAAGCAAGAGCTATGGAAGCTGGGAGGTGTTCCGACTTCTTTTTTACCTCCTCTGGGGCAGATGACATGAGCCATTATTCTTTTAAGAAGGCCAGTTCATTGATCAATATTAAAATAGCAGCCTGGCATACATTATGAATATAATGTTACTTCACACAGGAAACTTGCAATCATTGCATATATCGTAGGTTGCTATAAACATACATGCATTCTAGATAAAGGGCACACAGATCTGCCTATGATTTAAGTACAATAAATAACAATGCATTTTCCAATCTTATGTGTTATTTGTTTCTGAAGAAGGAAAAAGTCAATTATATGGAGAGTTTTTGAGAGGCTTCAGCATTACAAAAGGAGATTTGATCAAGCATTTCCAAAAGGAGAAAAGTAGGAATAAATCTTTGGAATAGGATATTCTGAGGAAGGAGTGAAGCACAGAGGTGAACCAAGGGGTACTGACATCATCTTTGGAGTTCCCTTAGCCTGTCAGCCCTCTTACCTGACTTAATTGTCTTTTCTCACCAGTGGCTCCCACCTAGTATCTCATCAATATTTCTTATTTTAAAACATATATACTTAAGCATTTCTAGTTAATCTCTTAGAAGAAGATATCTAGCAGTCACCTAAAAAATCCTGATCTTTTTTGAATATAATGTTTAAAGCCATCTTTCAAAAATTGAGGCTAAAGTGACAAAACCCTCACAAAGCAAAAGTGATAACTGTGGTCAAATAATTTTTGAAAACCACATTATAACACAATAACAGTTAACACTAATAATTGTTAAAGTTATTGTCTAATAATGGTAGACATTTATTGAGTACTCTGTGTCATGCACTATTTTATGTATTAATTCATTTAATGCTCGCAAGAATCATTTGAGAGAAATTCTTACTGTCACCTTGTGTACAAATAATGAAATCAAAGAAAAAACTTGCCCCAAACACCCAGTGGTGGATCAGAACTCTAACCTGCCCTGGTCTCTCTTTTCTACTGTGCCAAGATCTTTCTCAATTTTTTTTTTGTTATGCACCACAAAAAGAAATCGATTTTGCATTATCAGTTACTACAAAAACAACATATATAAATATCTGAACTGAAAAGATTCTAAAATAATTTGCCTCACCACATGCAATGCCCTCAGATATTGTCTAGTCTGTTCTCTTTCACTTTTAAAAATTGCTGGTCAAAGTTCAGTAAACTGGGTTCACAGCTAACAGATTTTGACTCACTGTTTAAAAGATACAGGTACAGAGAGTTCAAAAGAATAAATGTCATTGAAATAAAAACTTAAGCATGTGAAATTTGAGGGCAATAAAGTCAAGATAGAATGATATGCATATTTGTATGTGAAGATTAATTATTATAGGAAGTCTGAGTGGGAAGGAAGTTTCTGTTGGTTTGGAGGTAGAAGAGGAAGCCATCAGTTGAAGCAAATATTCTCTTGCCTGGAGGATGGGCTTATAATTACAAAACCTGGCATTTATACCTTCCAGGGCAGCCTAGGACTTGATTTACAAGGTTGACCTGATATCATCTATAAATGTAATTATATTTTCCCATAATGCTGAAGTTTGAAAAAATGTTTTAATTAGATTAACAAAAAAGTTAATTTCTAACATTTTTTCCTGTTGATCCTTTGCAGGGTGTTTTGAGTGCTGTATTAAATGCCTGGGAGGCATCCCCTACGCCTCTCTGATTGCCACCATCCTGCTCTATGCTGGTGTTGCCCTGTTCTGTGGCTGCGGTCATGAAGCGCTTTCTGGAACTGTCAACATTCTGCAAACCTATTTTGAGATGGCAAGAACTGCCGGAGATACTCTGGACGTCTTTACCATGTAAGTCATTCTAGTATTGCATGTTATTTTGAGAGTATATGTTCACATTGCTGTTTGTTGAATAAATAGTGGTCTAGAGTTAAGTGAAGTGATGTCATGTGGAAGAAAAAAAGACTCTTAGGGTATACACATGAGTCAAAAGTACATTGACATTTAGCATCAAAAAAGGACACATACCATAAGACCAGAGGCCAACTTAATCTGGATTTAATTTGTGTTTTAATTTGACTGTAAAGTTTTATCCAAAATTCATTATCATTAAGTGGAATACTTGCATTTCTTTTACTCTCCTAATCTGAGCAGAGGCTGTTCTAATAGAATAGAACAGAAAATAGAGAACAGAGCCAGGTATAAATGTAGACTGCTGCTAATTCTAGGAAAATCACCCAGACTCTGCGTGTACTCCCACCTGTTTTAAAATTTTAACTCAGCCATGGGTATTATATCATCTTTTTTCCCTACCTCACATAAATGATGTAACCACCTAAATAAACATTGTGAAAAGTTCTTATTGACTTCTGCAAAAGGATAAGTCATAAAGAATGAGCACCCTTTTGCAATCACCAGTTATGCTTAAAATGAATATGTTGCCCATAACATGTAAACTCCTGGGATCATTAAATTATGGTGATGTTAATATTTTTTTAAAACATAACTCAAACATAGTCTGGGAGTAAAAAAGAGTTTGCTGTTCAAGTTGCAGTCCCTTATTGTCTAATATTACAGAGAGCGAAAGTTTAAGATTGAAGTACAGCAGGATTTATTTTCAAATAAATTCCCAATTCCAATAATTTATTCAGTGATTTCTTGCCCACACAAAGAAGGTAGTTTATTTCCTACAGTTTATTTTATAATCCCAGCAGATAGTAACTTTCCTTTGTGTTCGCCACTGTAGCATTTGTTCCTACAACCTCTTGCATTTATTTCATGCTTCTTGATACTGTGTGATTATAATGTTTTCATGTTGTTTTATTTTGTCATTCTAAATAAATTCATACCTTCTTAATCCGTATGTACTTTTTCTGGAAAACGATGCTTTTAGAGTTACAAGTCTTACTGGTTGTATGGCTGGTTAGGGTGACTTTGCCTTTTCCTCTTACAATTCCATCAAAAGAAAGTTAATCCATTTCTTACCTGCCAGGGCAGTTCCTACTGAAAGTGTAAGTATAACCTAAAACCTAATCTAAGACAGCACCTGGTCAACCTGGAGAACTTTCAAAGTAAATGACAACTTTTCTCGAACTCCAATATCAGAAAATATTACATATTGCTGACTTTTAAAATAATCCATCAGCTACAGGCAGATAGATTGTCTTCAACAAAGTATTGCACATACATTATCTTTGTTATTTTATTCATTAAAGTTGCTGATTTCTATGAAAATGAAAAACAAAAAGGTGGTATGCATTTCTATCAAGGTAACAGAGTAAGAATTCTCTACTTTGTGGGGTGGAGGACATGTACCCTTGGACAAAGAGATGGCAAAATTCTTAGGAACAGGAAAGTTGAAATATTTATGTTTATCTAAAATATATTAGCACTTAAAATTTGAGAAAGATTGGTCATAAAATAAGAAATAGAACAAAGTAGGTGTGTCAGACTGGGAACCCTCACCCTGCAACCACTGCCCCCCCCCCCCACACACACACACAGATCAAGAGGAGGAGAGAGCTGATTAGCTACTCAGTTAAAAAGTGAAATTATTTAAAAACGTAGTCCCTAACTCTGAAGTATCAATTCAGAGCTTCATCAATTTCACTGACAAATGGAAATGAAGCATTCATAGCAAATTTTAAAAATCATGACCTAAAAAATAAAAAGGAATCATATCACTTTCCTTGTATTTTCCAATGTAACTTTGTTTAGCAAATTAGTTCTGAAAAAATTAGCATTATCCATTAAACTGAATACTTTAAGCCCATGGTAGACAGTTTATCAATTTCCATTAAATTGGAAGTATAGCATGAATTGATCCTTGAGAGTTTAGACATGATATTCATCATTTGAAATATAGTTAAACTATTGAAAATGCTTTGGATTATTGCAGGTTAGTTTTCAGAGAACCTTAAGGAAATGGTTGCATGGATGTATTTTAATGTGATAAAACTGACATTTTCTTTTTAGTTTTAGCCCAGCCTACACTGGACAAAATATGTTTTCACTGTGCCTTATTTTAAGCTAACCACAGATGTCCTTAAAATCTACAGAGTCTCTATATTTAGGCTACATCCAAATTGCTAACTTTAGTTTTAGAATAGACCATTTTAAGACAGCATAAGCCTAATAGGTAGGACGAGATGATTGCATACACCTGTGAGAAACCAATTGTCAAGGTATTTGTTTGACATTTAGACAGCAAACTTTAATATATCAGAGCTCTGCTAAAGGTCTGAAGGAGTAGTATGTGTGGGAGTTCAAAGAGGAGAAATCACAGATCATTTGCTTAATTTAGTACTTTTACCATTGGTTTCTTATACTGGAAGTTAAATGTGAAACCAATGATGCATGTTCGAAATGGCAAGCATACCACGTTTATTGGAATAAAGCAATGGTTCAAATGATCTCTCTTTTCATATTTCAAATAACTGAAATCCTTTATACTAAATCCTGTGAAGCTTCCAAATGAATTAAGACTCTCTCTCTGTCAGAAAACAGTTCATGAAAACACAGAGGGAAGATAGGTACCATAAACTACTGGGTACTGTTAGTGGCAACTGATACATTCAAAGATTACATAAAGGTTTAGATGAGGTAGAGGTTACCCTATGAGGCTGCCTTCCAAGGATATCAGAGGAATAGACAAGGTGAGGGAAAAACAGAAGAAGTAAGACAATATAAAGCAGAGCAGAGTGAAAGATGTGTTTGCAGGTAAAACGCTTGCTTGGAAATAAGCTAAGGCTGGTTTGGAAAGAACGTGTAAGAGAATGATTGTGAAGAAAAGACCTGTTTGCCAACCTTAGCAATTCACAGAGAGTTCATTTCTTTTCTCTACAGTTCCCATGCTTGATTCAACTGAATCAAACACTCCTACAAATTAAACACTTCTATAAAGGAAAATATAGGAGCCTGTTGACTGAATGTGTGACCTAAAAGATAAAACCAGTTTCCCAAGTACCCAGTCTTCCACCTGTGGTCCTCAGCATGTGAGGAGTTACTCCCGTCTTTATCTCAGCTTCTCTGTTTCTTCATTGTCTCCCTCCTCTTAAACATATACACATATCTCAATGTGGTCAGTATCTCCAAGTATAGACGGAGACATATGAAGGCTGGCACACTAGAATATGACTATTCCATTTCACTAATCATCTGTCTAGCATGCAAAATCTACTTCTCATAAGTAAATATGCAAATAATCTCCATTATTTGCTTATGCAATTGCTTATGCAATCTCTATTTTAAACATATAATTCTAAATACCATCAGCCCTCACCAATGAAATGTAGCTCCTCCATCTTCAGCTGATGTCACCCATTAAATCGTTTTGTCAAACTCCATTTGAGATATGGAGACCTCCATAGAGAGGGAAGAGAGTGAATTTGTCAAAGATTTTGTGACCCATTAATATATTTTTAAGTATCACTCTATTCCTCCTCATCTTGGTTTCCCAGAAGCATTTCCTCCCTTAATCTGTCAGCTTAGTCTTTCAAGTCTATGGTCATTTGTTGGCTCCAAACTGTTGTGACATTGAGTATATAACTTTGCCCACTATTCCCATTAAGGATATTCTCACTCTTTCAGTACAACTTCTAATTTTGCTGTACCCATTTAGGCCCCTCAACACTGGAAACAGCTCACTGACCTGTCACTTTCTGCTATGTGATGAGACCTATTTTCTGACTTGTGATTCAGACTTTGTTATCTGAGTGTCCTTTGGAAAGGTGTTATTATTGTGCTTCAGAGGTTTCACTTGACAGAGTGAGCAAGAAATATGGTAGGTATTTTACTTTTGCAAAGCAGATTCACATAGGACAATGAAATATGGAAACTGGTTAGAAAATTCTATATCAGACAATTCAAATCACTATCGTTATTAAGTGACGTGGCTTCTTGAATAATTCTCCTAAAGAACGAGTAAGGGACATCCTTCTTCACAAACATACCCCCATATAATTTATTAGACATGGATTGTTTTGGGGTTTTGACAAATTATGAGGATCCAGGATTTGTACTATTGATGTGCAGAGTGAATATATTTCACTTTCAAAATTTTATGACTGTGACTTGAGGTCAATACATCAAAAGCTGAGTATACTAGATAAGAATTCTTTGATATGTAATGCACACATAAAAATTAGTTCCTGTTTGCCTAAAGCAAAAGTAGGCAGTAAGCTTGAGAAAAGAGATGTGTTGGCCTTGCTCTCAACTAACTTCATGTGTGTATAAATCTCAGTCTGCTTGTAGTTTATGTTTATTCCTTGGAAGTTAATGAAATAAGAAACTGTTATCAGTAGCTTAATGGATGGGAGTGAGAAAGAAAAAGAAAGCAGGAATTTATGGCAAGATAAAACCAGGTTTCATAGGCTGATGGAAATCACAGCAGTGTGAAACCATCTGTTGTGACGTAGGGGGTTAACAGCCAAACCAGATTTTAAGTCTTCTACTTATAAGAAGTTTGAAGGTCAGACAAATTAGTATTGATATGAGATTACTGATTAGTATTGGAGACTCAAAAATAATTTCAGTCCTAGGTAGAACTTCTGTTAGAAAACCATACCGAATTCCTAACTTCTGATAAAATAAATAGTGAGCATCTCCTTAGACAATATTTCAGCCAGACTAGTAGACCTTAAATGAGTGTGGTTTTTTTAATAACAACACTAATATAAAATAACAACAAAACCAGTACATAAGCCATGAAGAATTCAGTTAGAGACACAACATAGTGTGTGGATAAGAGCACTGATTCTGGGGCCAAACTCCCTAGGTTTGTATCACGTGGTCTCTGCCTCTTTCTACCTGTATGACCTTGGACAAGTTAAGTTAACCTGTCTGCCTCAGTCCCTCATCAATAAAAGGGACTTACTAATGCTGCCTATTTCTAAGGTTGTTGTGAGGATAAACTGAGTTGCCATTTTAAAACAATTATAACACGGCTGGCACATTAGAAGTACTAACTGTTGATGAACATGATGGCAATGATAATGATGGTGACAATGACTCTGATGATGATGATGTCTTCTTTGAAGCTGTATCACAACTTAAATGCACACTACCATGTGTGGGGACAGAGCCAGGAGTGCAGTTTCCAGGCTCTTGGCCTCACATGGAAAGGTGCTGGCTCAGGTAGTAAATCGCCATCAACTGTGATTGCATGGCCATCAGCTGTGGCTAATTGGCCGTCAGCTGTAACCAGTGAGCCATTGGCCACTAATATAACTGCCGTGGCTACACTAGCAGCAAATGGGGGCTAGCAAGAAGATGGTGGCTGGCAAGCGCGGATTGCAGCTAGCAAGTGAGGTTGGTTGGCAGAGAGAGCGTGGACGTCAGGTTGCGCACAGTGTGGCTCCTGCTTCCTGTGTCTGCAACCCAGCTGCCAGCGAGGATATAGTGATGAGTCCCCTATCTATGGCTCCGTGGGTGTTCCTTTTTGGCCTCGCCTTATCCTGCGTTCTTATGTGGGGAGCGGGACCAGCGACCCTGCATGACACCATGCTTCCTAAAGTCTGTTTGTCCCTGGACCACAGTTAAGTCAACCGACTTACCATAATGCTCCTGTTTGACTAGAGTAGATGTTTGACTAGAGATGATTTACTGTTTGACAAGAGTAGATGTTTCAGCCATCTGAGTAGATTTTATACTGAATTAGAATTGAAGATCTAATTTCTGTTTGCTTTCCTAACACCCAGGAATACAGCAACTGTAGAAAAAAATATTTACAAATAAGAACATGATGATTTCATTCAAAAAAGATTAGTAAGGTTATCAAGTAGAAGGAAACTTGCTTTGTTTTTTGTGGTTCGTGGAGAGAGAGTTGGGCCAATGCATTCCAAGTTATAGGGAAATAATGTTTTGGCTCAGTATAAAGAACTTCCCAAAAGTTAGAGTTTTCTAAAGCGTATATGGGCTGCCTTGGAACATAGTGATTTGCCTGTCAGTGAAGGTATTCAGACAAGGCTTATTATGACGTTCCAGTTCTGAAATACTTACCGTCTCTAATTCACTAACTAAACCTTAGTCTTCTTTATTCAAGAACTATCTTAGTATCAGTTTCTATTTTGCTAATTTAGTTATTGTGAATATCAAGTATGGAAATATACTATTTAAAAAAAATTTATTATGCTTTTACATTGTTCTTTCTTTCAAATATGCAGATATCCTTTTTCAGGCTAATCTTTTGTCTGGTTTGTCTTTTAATGAATTCCTTCATTTAGCAAAAAATACTGGGTTATGCTCTGTGCCACTCACTGTGGTAATCTTTAGAGATATAAGGTAGGACAAGACAAATTCCTTTTCCTCAAGTACTGATATAGGAAAAATATTTTGGAAAAAGTGCCATCCACATGAGACTAAACAGATATGAACCAGAGAGTGGTAGTTGTACTGGAGTTGCTATCTAGGATGCATCAGTTTAATGACATAAAGGGAATGGAGAAGCTACAATAATTAGTATTATATGGCATTGCCACAGACATTCATATAAGTACTTATAAGCACATATAAAATTATGTCCCTATGCACACTTTTGCCAAAAAACTTTCAGGTTAATTGAAAGTTAAAATTTAAGAGTAAACTAATTTGTAAAAGCTAGAAGTAAATATAGATTAAGATTTCACTTATTATGAGGCAAGGAATATATAAGCAATATAAGAAATCACAAAAGAAAAGATTTATAGATTTGACATAATATAAATTAAATGTTACTCATTAAACTATTATAAAAAACATTAAAATATATGCAAAAACTGAAAAAAATACCACTTCCATGACACGTCCTTAATTTTAATAAATGAAGAATTAATTCAACAACAAAAAGATACATATTCTAGTAGAAAAATTAGTAAGATATAAAAACATATTTCATTAAAGAATACAAAATGGTTAATACCTTATAAATATACATTCATCCACACTACTAAACTAAGAAACCAAGAAAATTAATTAAACTAAGAAATTTAAACTAAGAAAATTAATTAAAATGATACCATTATTTTTTAACTATCAATTTATCAGAAAAATTAAATGATAATACCTGATATTGAGAAACAGAGAGAATGGGCCCTCTTACTTGTTATTAATGAATCTTTATTTTGGTGCAAACTTTCTGGACACCATTTTCAATATGTACCTTAAAATTTTCTAAGATCTTATCCCAGGGAGACAACCTACATTGTGCCTAAAGATAGACCATGCTGTTTATAGTAACAATGCATTAGCTTCCTATAGCTGCTGTAACAAATTACAACAAATTTAGTGGATTAAAAAAAACACACACAAATTTTTAAATTTTTTTTACAGTTCTGGAGGTCAGAAGTCTGAAAAGGGTCTTACTGGGCTTATTGAAATGGGCTGAAATTAAGGTATTGGCAGTATTGCATTCCATCTGGAGGCTCTAGGAAGAATCCATATTTTCACTTGTTCCAGCTTCCAGAGGCCACCTGCATTCCCTGGCTCCTGTTCTCCTTTCATCTTCAAAGCCAGCAGTGGAGCATCTTCAGATCTCTCCTTCTCTTATCAGGACTCTTGTGATTATATTGGGCCTCCCCAGATAACACAGGACAATCTCAAAATCTCAAAACCACTTTTCTAAATCCTGTTTACTAATGTCACATAGTCACTGGTTCTGCAGCTTAGATGTGAACATCTTTTGAGGGGTTCATTATTCTTCTTACCACTGAACAAAAGTAGAGAATTAGGAAAATATATTATGATACCTTCAAATGATGAATGTGCCAGTCTTTAAAAAATATCTTAAGTTATATAATAACTTAAAATATTCATAACACATTGGTTAAAAATGAAGTTTGTGAAGCAGTATATAATCATAACTTTTGGAATTAATTATAATTCATATGAAAATAGCTGGAAGGATAAACAGTGAATAATCTGTGTTTTTCTGTTCGTTTGTTTTTTTACAGTGAACATATATTGCTTTTATAATCAGTAAAACAGCTGTTTACAGAAACACTGTTAAATTTTGAAGTTTGCATTTAGAAAGAGGTTAGGTGTTTCATTAATTCATTAAGAAGTAGGATAATATAGACTGTTATTTTGGAAACAAAAGTAGTAAACTAAAGGTAAGACTTCTTATAATTCTTTGATATTTGATTCTACTGTGGACACATAATCAGTGACTTCATGGTCACAGGATTATTAATCAATTTTGTTGATATATCACTGACAAAAAACTCACTTTTATTGATAACCAGATTTTAATTTTCCTAATCATACTTGAAGTTCTTATTTCTGTTAAGTTTATGTATTGAATGTTGATAACAGTACTTTTGTGATAAAGTAGAGGGATTCAAGCCAATAAAACAATGTCAGGTGTATCATAATTTAAATATTTTGATTATTTAAAATTTGAATATGCATTTTGAAATGTAACATTAGGAAACGTCCATCCTCCGATTGTTTGAAGAAAAACATTATGTAAGAATATTTGAATGTCAAGAAATTATTTTTAACCTTCAATAAAGTTTATTGCTTGTGGCAGGCTGAATAATGATCCCAAAGTATCCTAATCCCTGACAGAACTGGCATTTTAGATACCTGTGAATCACTGAGATCAAAGAAAAGTGAGTAGCAACTTGCTGCAGTGGCACAGCTCAGTACAATTAGGAAAAACTTGAGGCTTCCTCCTTGGGAGGGAGAGAGAGGAGTGGAGTGATGTCCAGTGTTACAGTGTACCAGCTACTAGAGGTACTGGTATCTGTCTTGTCTAACTCAGAGAGCTGATGCAAGCTGGCATACTTTGGATGCGGAGTGGCCTCTGAGAACAAGAGAGATTGGGTCAGCCTGTTTTTGTAGAATCAGAACTAGTAGTGTTGCAGACAGTCACCAGAAAGAGCAAAATTATGAGTTTCTGCAAAAGAAACCAGCAAGCCTCTCTAGTTGAGAAATTGCACACACAGGCCCTTCAAAGTCACATGCCAAAAGGTTTCAGAGGCCCCAGAATGTCTAACCAGGCTAATTGGTGAGGGTTTTCTTCTGTTTAAAGACTGGGAGAGGTAGCTTTTTTTTCAAATGCATGGACCCCCAACACTAAATTACAAGACACCTGAATAAACAGGGGAACATAACCCCAAAAAGGTATAAAATAAATCTCCACAAACCAATCTTAAAGAAATAGAGCTATATGAATGATGTGACATGGAATTCAAAATAACCATCAGAAAGATGCCTTATGAACTCAAGAAAATGATGCATGAACAAAATGGGAATAAGAGGTAGAAAATATGAGAAAGAACCAAACAAATATTTGAGGGTTGAATAAATAAAATGAAAAATTCACTAAAGGAGTTAAAAAACAGGTTGACATGCAGAATAAAGAATCAGGAAACTCAAAGACAGGTCATTTGAAATTATCCAGTCAGAAGAACAAAAAGAAAAAAGAAAGAAAAAGAGTGAAGAAAGCTAAAGGGACTCATGGGACACTTTCAAGTGGACCAATATATACATTGGGGGAGTCCAGAAGAAGAAAGGAAGGGACAGAAAGCTTAATTAAAGAAATAATGATAGAAAATGTCCCAAATCTGCATAAAGAAATGGACATCAAGATTCAAAAACCTCGAATTTACTATAGTGGACTCTAATTAGGATAAATTTAAAGAAATCCACATTGAGGCATAGTATAATCAAAGTGTCAAATAGGAAAAACAGAATTTTGAAAGCAGCAAGAAAAAAGCAAGTTTTCATCTAGAAGGGAAACTCTATAAGACTGTCAGTGTATTTCTTTGCAGAAACTTTGCAAACAAGAAGGGAATAAGATGATATATTATATATTCAAATTGCTGAAAAGAAGAAACTGCCAACCAAGAATACTATATCTGCCAAAACTGCCCTTCAGACACGAAATAAATAAAAAAATGCTGAAGGAGTTTATCACCACCAGACTTCCTTACAAGAAATGCTAAAAGGAACCCTTCAAGTTGGAATAAAAGGACTGTTAATAGCAACACAAAAGCCTACGGAAGTATAAAGCTTGCTGGTAAAGGTAAAGATGTAGACAGATACAGTGTAATACTGCAATACGGCAATGATGGTGCATAAATCATTTTTAATTTTGACAAAGAATTTAAAAGGTAAAAGTATAAAAATACTGTAAGTATAAAAATATGTTAATGTGCATAATATAAAAAGATGTACTTTGTGACATCAATAACAAAGTATGTTGTTGAAAGAAGTAAAAGTTTAGAATATTTGTATATGATTGAAGTTATCAGCCTAAAATTGATTGTTAACTATAAGATGTTTTATGTAAATCCCATGGCAACCACAAAGAAAATAGTTATAGAAGATATACAAAAGAAAATTAGAAAGAAACAAAAGCATGTCACTACAAAAACATCAATGAAATAGAAAGGAAGACAAGAGATGAAAAGTGTGATATAAAAAGCTGCAAAACAGATAGAAAACAATTAACTAAATAGCAGTCCTTCTCTGTAAGTAATAACTTTAAAGATAAGTATATTAAACTCCCCAAACAAAAGACATAGAGTGAAAGGTTAAAAAAACAAGATCCAACTGCATGTAGTCTATGGAGAATCTTTTTAGATTTAAAGACACATATAGTAGTAAAATGATGAAAAAAAGATTTCATGCAAAGGATAACCAAAGAGAACAGGAGTGTCCATACTTATTTTAAACAAAATAGACTGTAAGTTAAAACCATGAAAAGAAACAAAGAAGAACTTTATACAATGAAAAATAGGTCAATTCAGCAGGGATATATAACAATTAGAAATATGTATGCACCTAACATCAGAGCACCCAAATATATGAAACAAACATTGACCTGAAGAGAGAGAGAAATAGAGAGCAGCATGATAATGGCAAGGGATTTCAATGCTCCACTTTCTGTAATAGAAATGATAGATATTCTGATAGGAGATCCAGACGGAAGATTAATGAGGAAACAGAGGACTTCAACAACACTATAGTACAAGTGAGCATAACAGGTATATATTGAACTTTCCACCCAACAGCAGAAACATCAAAACAGATCACATGTTAGGTAACAAAACAAGTCTTAACAAATTTAAGTAGTCTGAATTCATATACCATCCCATTTACAATAAAAATCAAAAAGAATAAAATACTTAGGAATAAACTTAACTAAGAAGGTGATGATTTTGTGTGCTGAAAACTAAAACATTGCTGAAATAAATTAAAGAAGCAGCAAATAAATGGAAGGACATCTCATGTTCATGGACTGAAAGAAATTATATTGTTAAAATTTATATGCTACCCAAAGCAATTTATAGATTAAATGTAATTCCTATCAAAATCCCAATGGAAATTTTTACAGAAATGGTAAAAGCAATCCAAAAATTCATATGGAATCACAAAAGACCCCAAATAGCCAAAACTATCTTCAGAAAGATGAATAAAGCTGGAGGCCTCACACTTCCTGATTTCAAAACATAGAAAGCTACAGTATTCAAAGCAGTATAGTAATGATATAAAGACAGACATACAGAGTAATGGAAGAAAATAAGAGCCCGTAAATAAACCCTTGCGTGTACAGTGAAATGATTTTCAACAAGGTGTCAAGACTACACAATGGGGAAAGTGTGATCTCTTCAGCAAATGGTATTGGAGAAACTGGATATTTGCTTTCTAAAGAATGAAATTGGTCCCTCATCTTACACCATACATGAAAATCAACTCAAAATGGATGAAAGAACTAAACGTAAGACCTGAAATTATAAAACTCTTAGAAGAAAACAGATTGCCGAAAATTCATAATATTGGTATTGGTGATGATTTCTTGGACATGGCACTGAAAGCACAAGTAGCAAAAGCAAAAATAGACAAGTGGAATTACATCAAACTTAAAAGCCTCTGTGCAGCAAAGAAAACAATTAACAGAGTGAAAGGCAACCTACAGAATGGGAGAAAATATTTGCAAACCGTATATAGGATAAGGGATTTCATATCCAAAATATGAAAGGAACTCCTATAACTCAATAGCAAAAAACAAACAAAAAAATCTCCAATAACCTGATTTTAAAATGGACAAAGGACTAAATAGACATTTATCCAAAGAAGACATTCAAATGGACAACAGGTATATGACAAACTGCTCAACATCACTAATCATCAAGGAAATGTAAATCAAAACCACAATGAGATCACCTCACAGCAGTTAGGATGGCCATTGTATAAAAAAACAGCAAAGAACCTCTCTCAAAAAAATAACAAGTGTTGGCAATGATGTGGAGAAATTAGAACCCTTGGGCTCTATTGCTGGGAATGTAAGATGATGCAGCTGGTATGGAAAACAGTGTGGAGGGTCTTCAAAATATTAAACATAAAATTGCCATATGATCCAGCAATCCCACTTCCAGAGGAAAATCGAATTTTCCTCTATCAGTATTTCTTCTAACTGGTTATTATTTGTCTGTATGAATGTGATTGATTTTTGCATGCAAATTTTGTATCATAATACAATTCTGAATTATTTGAATTAGCTTTATCATTGATTCTCTAAGATTTCCCAGGTATACCATGATATCATCTGCAAATAGAAGTAGTTTTAGTTCTTCATTTCCAGTTCTTATGTCCCTGATTATCTTTCCTAATCTAATTAAGTTTGCAAATACATCCAGAACAATGTTACATAGAAGCAGAGATTTTCCTTGATTTCTGTTCCTGACTTTAGTGGGAATGCCTCATTGAATAATATTATGGGTTTAAAGTTGTGACATATATATATATATATATATATATATATATATATATATATATATGCATTTAAAGTTGTGACATTTACATTTATATATATATAATGGAAACATCCATCTATTCCTATTTCTCAAGAGTTTGTTAGGAAACATAGCACTTTTACTAATATGACTTATAGATTAAAATCTATAAAACAATCAGTAAAAAATTGTGTGTATGTGCACGTGTGCATTTGTTTTCGGTTTTATGGAAATGAGCCTTAGTCTCCTCTTTGAACCTAGAAAGATGATTTTCTTTTCAGCTCCTATATATTCTTATGTTCCAAGTGGCTTCTTATGCTCACCTGGATTCTTCTCACAATAGAAAGGAGGGGATCAGAAGTGCCTTCGGAAAGAATTACATAGGCATTTTTATTTTGCTCATGTATCTCTAAAAGATTGTTATTTTCATGCTTAGAAAAAATTTTTACAGGAAACAATTGTTGCAAGAATGAAAAACAACCTTGGTTATTGTGGTATGTTAAAAAAAAATTATTCCGTCCAAATATACTCACTTTCTAATCCCTGAAACCTATGAATCTTACCCTCATATATATAGAGCAAAGAGTTAATTTTACCTTATGTTAAAGATCTTGAGGAGAAGCTTAACCTGGAATATTCAGGTGGGTCCTATATGGAATCACATGTATCTTTGTGAGAGAGAAATGTAGGGAGTTTTGAGGAGAAACTCAGAAGCCAGTACAGAAATCAGACATCATCTTGACTAGATGATCAAAATCAGCAGCACTACTGAGGGGCAGATGGACAGAATATCATTACAGAGTATTCTGTCCAAGAATGAGTAATCCAAACCTAATCATGAAGAGACATCAGACAAACCCAAAACAAAGAACATTCTATTTAGTAAGGAGGAAGTAGGATTGTTCTCTTGAATAACATTAATGTCATAAAGACAAAGAAAGGCTGTGGAAATGTATCAGATTAAAGGACATTAAAGAGACATGGCAAATAAATGCAATACTTACCCCTAGACTGAATTCCATATTGGGACAGAGGAAATGCTATAAAGTTCATCATTGGGTCAGGCCAATTGATAAAACTGAAATACAAATAATAGTGTTAATAATAATAATAACAACAATAATAAAGAAATACAAATAACAAATATCATTTCGATGTTATAATTCCTGAAATAGGTAACTGTGGAGAATTTCCTATGTTCAGATATAATTATCCAGAGAGAAAGAGAGCGAGAAAGAAACACAAGAAAACAATAAGTAAATGGGGTAAAATGTTATAAAATAAAGGATGCTCCATTTTTTTCTTTGTAGTATTCATTTTCTGCAACTTTTTTTGGAAAGTTGAAATTATTTCCAAATAAAAATTAAAATATATTTTTAAATATATTGTTTTAACCTAGAAATTTTATGGAAAAGCCCATTAAAACAAACTCTTTAAAGTGTTTATGATGTCAAATTAGATCCTCAGATTCTTTGACATGCATGATGGGCTTATGCAATTCACATAATCTGCTTCATTGCCCTTGACAAATAGAACTGGGCAATATTTAGATTTTTACAGACAGTGGAAATCAATCATTAAACAATTGTTCTGATACCTTGAACATTAGCAAGCTCTTCTCACTCTTTACATCAACGAACTCACTTATGCTATTACATGTATTTTTTCTATTTATTCTTTTATTCACTAAATATATATTAAGTGCCTGTTATATGCATATTTTTTATTAAAGCTTTTTGGTGACAGTGGTTAATAAAATTATATAGGTTTCAAGTGTACAATTCTATAATATGCCATCTGTATATTGCATTGTGTGTTCACCACCCAAAGTCAAATCTCCTTCCATCACCATATATTTGACCCCCTTTACCCTCTTCTAACTCCTACCATTCCCCCTTACCCTTGGTAACCACTAAACTGTTGTCTGTATCTATGAGTTTTTGCTTCTTTGTCTTGTTCATTTGTTGCTTTCAGTTTTATATACATGTATTCTTTTTTTTTAAATTAAATTTATTGGGATGACAATTGTTAGTAAAATTACATAGATTTCAGGTGTACAATTCTGTATTACATCATCTATAAATCCCATTGTGTGTTCATCACCCAGAGTCAGTTCTCCTTCCATGTATTCTTTAACACATATTGTCATTGTCATTGTATCCAATTTCTAAATCTCCATCAGCATGAGCAAGCTTTCTGTTCCCTCCTTTCTGCCTTGTATAAAGTCAACAGGATCTCTCCATCATTTTCTGCTGCCATCCTACCTATTCTACTCACTCATTAATGAGGGGAGATAGTAAAAATCAAGCTTGAAAATGTGAAATATAGAGCAATTTTCTTACAAATAGGTATCAGAACTGCAAAAACAGAACTATAGCTAATATGTACTTTCCACATACTATGGCTACATGACTAGTTTTATTTTTAGAGGCAGCAAAAATGATTAAGATTTCTTTCCAAAGGGTTTTGGGGGTCCCATAAAATATATAGAGCAACAGAAAAATCCACCTGCAATTTATAGACATTACATGTCTCTCTCTCTCTCTCTCTCTCTCTCTTAAATACATAGGCACTCAAATGTGAGAAAAGAAAGAATATGTACCTACCCATTCCTCCATGGAATTATGCTGTAATTTGGCTCAGGCCCAATTCTATGTACTACCCATTAGTGATTCTGCCTAAAAGGCTTACTTGTCAAAATTATAACTTATTTTTAAAACTATAGTTTTTTATTATTGATATTACCATCAGCAGAAAATATGTGTGATAGTGTATAGTAAGTGTGAAATAAAATACAATTTACTTTTTATAATAAGAAAAATGAGGTTGTTGTTATATCAAAAATGAATGCATCATTGACCATAAAGCTGTCTTCTTCTTTCAATGTTTTTAAAACTCAGTGATATATACGTAAATCTTTATTTTTGATATTTTGTCATAATTAGAGCAATCATATGATGATTATCCTACTGAACAAATGAATTTAAGCAAATTCCTTTGGAAATGTGATTCACTGTTTATCCAAGACCACTTTGGTGTGAACCAGGGACAGGGGTGGGAAGAAGGGAAGAGGAAGAAACCTACAAATAAGAAAATCCCTTGTCAGCAGATACTGGAGGTGGCAGAACAAAATGTATGTACAAACATTAGGCATATAGAGCAAAAATGTTTTAATGTCCAACCTCCATTATGATCATAAATATTCTATACCTTTCATTCCAAAAGACCCCTGAGCCCTTGAGAATCCATTGCTGCAGATCAGCCAATAAGAGTTATTAAAATGAATCACTTTGTCTTCTCTCCCCCAGGATTGACATCTTTAAGTACGTGATCTACGGCATCGCAGCTGCCTTCTTTGTGTACGGCATTTTGCTGATGGTGGAAGGTTTCTTCACCACAGGTGCCATCAAAGATCTCTATGGAGATTTCAAAATCACCACTTGCGGCAGATGTGTGAGCGCCTGGGTACGTTATTTGTCTGTGTTTAGTGTTTGATGTGGGTTTATTTCAATAGCACACAGGTGTCTGTATTCATCTGCCAAGAATTAAAGTATTTTTTAACACAGTAACATTCCCTCCTTTGACTGCTACCTTAAATCATAATAATATTTTCTAGATTAAGATTATTCCATATGAAAGTTCAGTTTCAAATTCTCAAATCACATGCAACACAACTAGCTTAATTTAGAGGGAGCAAAACTATCGATTTATTTATGATTTTTTTCCAAATGGTTTTAGATTTCTAATATAATATTTAGAAAAACAGAAAAATCCACTATTTGTAGACAATACATGTATCTCTCCTCCTTAAAAACATGTCTCTGTATTTCACCTTAAATTTTGGATGTAACTATATTAATTTCTGTTTAATAGTGATATGAAATAAGAATCATGTTATTATACTATTTTAGTTTCTAATCCTTATTGATATGGTATTTAATGGTAAAACAAACTTGTCATACTCTGGAGCTAATGCAATTCAGACAATGCATGTATATCTATTAAAGTGCAAGAGTGGTGAAAGTTAAGAGTAGTGTGGTTGAATGTACTTCTGCATTTTTATGCAGGATAATTTTCCTATAATGAAACATTGGACTAACGTGTTTGGAAACATCCTTGACTAATGTGTTTCTGATTTTTCCAATGTTATATAAGAACATGTATTTAATTACAACATATATTTCATATTAATAAAGAAGAGTTCAAAAATACCTTTTAACTACCAAACATATTTTTTACCAGCTTGTAACAACTTATATTATGCTGCTCAGTGTCAGTAGTAATAATAATATGATAAGTTTGCCTGTGTCGTAGGTATTGGTAGTTATCTCTGGAATAATTTCTTGTAAGACTCATTTCTTTTCTTGGGACAATGCTCATTGTAATACCTACATTTTTAGGATCAGTAATGTCAAATTACAGATCTGGAGGAAGTTAAGCTAAAGGTCTTGGATTAATTTAAAAATTAAAATGTGACTATTCAGTGAGCCAATTGTCAGTGAGAACTAAGCAATTTCTCTATTAGGAAGGCAAGTTCTGATTTTTAGATTCATTTATATTCTGCCAATAGAGTATAGTGAATTCAATTAATGATAGGCTTTTTCTTCTAATTGAAACAATATCATTATAACACTTCCTGTGTACCTCAGCAAGTCACTTAACTCCTCTGGCTCACTGTGGGGACAGAGCCAGGCATGCAGTTTCCGGGCTCTTGGCCTCACGTGGAAAGGTGCTGGCTCAGGTGGTAAATGGCCATCAACTGTGATTGGATGGCCATCAGCTGTGGCTAGTTGGCCATCAGCTGTAACCAGTGAGCCATTGGCCACTAATATGACTGCTGTGGCTACGCTAGCAGCAAATGGGGCCTAGCAAGAAGATGGTGGCTGAGCTAGCAAGCGGCCGAGTGTAGATAGCGGATTGCAGAAAAGCAGACAGCACGGAGAGGATCCTGTGGCTCCTACTTCCTGTGTCTCCAACCCAGCCGCCAGCGAGACTATAGTGGTATGGCTCCCCTACTTATGGCTCCGTTGATGTTCCCTTTTGACCTCACAACATCCTGCGTTCTTATGTGGGGAGCGGGATCAGAGACCCCGCAGGCCGCCTCACACGACACTCACCACTTAACCATTTACAAAATGAAGACAGTAGATCACCTCTACATCTCAATCCAGCTCAAAGCGTCCATGATTCTAAAGCACTAGTGAAGTCAGAGAGAAAAAGGGTCTCTAAGCACATTTTCACCCTTGGAGAGTAACCTTTGCCAGGAAGAGTGCAGCTGATTATTGTTTCCTTGAGAATTGTAAAATTACTTCATAGGATTGTACGCAGAATAAAACATCACAAAAGAGAAAGCATATCTATGCACAGTTAATAATTATCTGCTTGCCATTCAGACATCTCAAAAATAGCTCAAATAAGAATTTTTTCAAGCAAAAATATGGACCACATCTTTTTCTATAATAGTAACAATTGTGTCACCAGTCTCACCCACAGCCCAGAAGGGTGGCAGCAGCTGCGTGGGCTCCTCCTTTGGCGCCCCCTCTGCCACTGAAGAAAGAGCAGGATTGAGGCAGAGGCAAGAGCTGCCTTCCTGTGCCTTCTGCAGAAGCAGCGATGCGGGGGTGAGAGTCCTGAATCCTGCCCAGGCTGTCCCAACACTGCCTGCAGGAAAGGGACCAGCTCCACTGCCAGAGAAGTAAATAGTGGTGGCTGCTGCACCACAGAGCCCGACTCTCCCCACCACACACCCAGCTTTCTTATCATGCCGGGCTGTGACTAAAAAGAAAGTTTTATCAATCACCTTTTCATGCTACTTATCTCTCTTTCTTTCCTATTTCCATTCTGGTTCATCTTTTTTTTTTTTCAATCTGTAGGTAGACTGTATCTTACAGTGTACTTCTTGTTTAATGCATTCACCTGTTAGCCTGTTTTATCAGTCTACCTTAGCTTTAAAAATGATCCTTTGAGGCTATATTCTCTCTGCTTACTATCTGCCTAATGAGACTTCTTGATCACAGGATCTCTAAGCTCTGAGTGTTTTCTGCCTTTGATGACATTTAAAGCTGTTTCCTTTTGTCGTTAAAGTGGAAACGTGATTGAATTAATATCTCTTTAAATCCATTCCAAATGAGGAAATATCATTTAAAAACCTATTATTTTGAAATGATGGGGCTCTGAGTTAAGATTTAGTGCACTATTTTTATAGCCTGGGCCTTGAAACAGTTAATGAGAAAGGGACCTCATAGACCATCCCTTGAATAGAACCTGATAGTATTATGGTTGGTTACAAAGAGACTTTGCATATATCGGTAGATCCATTTGTTCATTTCACTAAAGCTTGGGTCTGCCTTCTAGGTGACTGTGTTTATTATATCATAACATTCCATTCAAGATGTGGTAGATTTTTTCAGCATTGAGGTCGTTCATAGATTCAGAGACTTTTGGAGCCAGAGTCAGTTGGCTGCTTGTCATCAGCGCTGCTGACTTCTAAGGTGTTATTTTTACCCTAATTGGTGCACATCTGCTAAAGCTGCCACAGAAAGTTTATAGCTCAACAAAGTGATTTTCTTAGACATCACACGTCTAAATTGATAGGAATTCACATGAAAAACCAATCACCTTTTACAAGTCATTCTCAAATTAAATACACTGTAATCTCAATGGCTACATAATCAAGGAGCAATCATCTATTTTAGTCTTCTTCCAAAGATCATGGAAATGTTGCCTCTTGCAGTTCTATATTTCAACCTCCCTACTAAATTTCTAACAATGATTAGAATATCCAGGTTGAGATCAAAATAGTAATTACATTTTTTAAGAATTTTAAACCACTAAGAACTAGTTTTTCATAGCAATTTTATTAAATTGAATGCTAACATAGTAACACATGTGTAACATGTATAGCATAGCATATCTAACACAAGAAACACAACGAGAAGACACTTTGACAGTCATTTGCAGTTTCTCATGAAATGATACTGAAATAATGGTGTGATAATGAGATATGCTGGATATTAATTATGGCGGGTCTCTATCATTTGATGGCAATTTTTACCCTCTAATATCAGCGAATTACTTAACCTAAATCAAACCAAAGAAATGTTACTGAATTGTTTTCTTTGTGAATTAGAAGAAAATGGTCAGCATTTCAATACATGTTAATGCTATATGAAACAATGGCTGCAATAGGAAAAGCCAATGAGGCCACTTTATGTGTCTAACGTCCATAATACTCACCCGCCCTTCCTTCCTATAAACAGGGCCAGAGCTACTAGAAATTAAAATTCAGTGTTGTCTAAGACAACAGACAACAAGTGTACCATATGTCAGTTACTCCTGTCCATACCTAACCTGTAGAAATATAAAATAATATTTTACTAAATCAAACAACTTCCTCTCTTTGAGTTTATTTTTAAAGTAAGATTTATTGTGGACCATGTTTACTGTTAAGTGATTTCATATATGAGTTTCTTCTTTGTTTGCATCATAGCTCTGAGAGAGATAAGCTCATTTCCAGCTCATGAATGAGGAAGGGACTCTGAAGGTTAAGGTATAAGCCCAATTCACATAGTGAGTGACCCAGGCCTCTTATTTCAAGTCCAATACGTTTAGTTCTTCCAGTTTTTATGTGTTTGTTTTCACTGTTCTCCCCGAACAGATATATAGTGGAACTGAATTTCAGAAAATGTTTTATCTGAAAATAGATGTTAATAAAGAAAAAAAAATCAGAAGACTTTTTTAAAATCTCAGTTTTTTCTGATAAGGATAAGAGTAGCTTATTTAAGTTACAAAGAACAGAAAAGTGGTTGCCAGAGGTGGGGACTGCAGGATGGGTGAAATAGATGAAGGAGGTCAAAATGTACAAACTTCTAGTTATAAAATAAATAAGTCCTGGGATGTAATGGATAACATGGTGACTATAGTTAATAATACTGTATTGCATATTTGAAAATTGCTATGCGCATAGAGTTTTGAAGTTGTCATCACAAAAAAAATGTTTTTGTAACTATGTGTGGTTATAAAATAGTAATTACGTTTAAAAAAATTTAAACCACTAAGAACTAATTTTTCATAGCAATTTTGTTGAATTGAATGCTAACATAGTAGCACATGTGTAACATGTATAGCCGATGTTAACTAGACTTATTGTGGTGGTCATTTTGCAGTATACAAATATGGAATCATTATGTGGTGTACTTCCAACTAATACAATGTTACATGTTAATTATACCTCAATTAAAAATAAAACAGTAGCTTATTTATTTATTTAATGTTCAGATGACAAAAATATATATCTGTCATATTACAAGCAATGGAAAGCTAGAAATAAACTTATAATAATTATGAGATATTCTATTACGTATTGCAAAATTTTTACCTAGGATTACACTTGATCAATTTGAATAATTCTTTAGTCTTAGTGATTATCAGATTTTAAGATAAAACATAAAATAGGAAGATAGAATTAGATTTTTAGCTTGTTTAATGTGGATACTTCAGGGACTGTGAACTGCTACTTCCTGAAATATAACCGATTTGGACTCAAAATTCAAAAGTGAAGTGTTTTGTATCTTTCTTAGAATAAAACTTATGCATTAGTAGTAATGAGAATATTTTCTCACAGCAGAGATTTACTCTATAGCTTGCAGCTTTATGAATTTGCTATAACATTATAGCTCGCAGGGAAAAGCCCATCTGAGTGGGTACTGTGGTTTCCCAAGGCATATCTTTCGTTGCCTTGTAAGTAGCAGCAGCAACACACTTCAAAGTGTCCCAATCTACTTTGAATCAAAACCTATTGAATTATAAGTCCCATTTTACAGCTCCTTCAAAAGAAACTTTTGAAAAATCCCCTGGGACAGAAAGAAAAACAAGATAGAGGGGACATAGCCAAAAGCATGCTGAATACGCTCCCATGGTCTTTCGAGCTGCTTTTAACTCTCCAAAGAAATGTGTTTCAAGCTGCCGTATCCTGTTATTGTTCTTGAGACTATAAATTAGTCTTGAGATCTACAATTGCAAATAATGAAAATGTTAATAAAGAGGGCTTTTTCCTCCAAGGAGCTCCATTCACAAGATTTCTTCAGTTTTGGGGTGGTTTCCAAACTTTCTAGAGCCATTCTCCTTGAGTGGGAGCCCCCTCTGAATAACTTTCCCAGACTCAAGAACTTCTCATTCTTTTTATTTTCTCCTAACGTGAAATGCAATCTAATTCTCTTTACTCTGTAAAGTCCTATCATTCAGGCAAAACTTATATTTTTGTGGTAGTAGTAGTCATTACACTAATGCTAAAAAGAATAAAAATAACCAATACTTTGTGCTTCTTATGTGCCAGGTTTTATGCTAAATGCTTTTTATGTATTATCTCGCTCCAGTCTCACCTCAATCATGAGATCAATTTAGCAGGTATTCTCATTTCACAAAGGCAGATGCAGCAGCAAAAAGAGCAACCTAGACTCAATCCAGCTCAAAAGCATGTGACTTTAATCAATATGCCATAAGGCCCCTTTCTTGCTGAAAAAATGTGACATTTAGGTCAGGGATACAGTAAGTGAGTGGCATGTCAGCACTTGATAAATCAACCATTCTCTACCCTCTTACAGATTAGAATCAAATGGCAAAGAATGGAAAATGACTTTCATGATATCATACAGATGAATGATGCTAGAAGTGAGTGGGTACTGATGCTTGTAGCATGCTTTGAGGCTTAGAAGACCCTTCCCACCTAGACTGGGTGCATATGAAGACTTTGAGAGAGAGTGGGCAAGTCCTGAGAAGGCAGCCACAGTGCCCAATAAGCATCATCTGTTGATTTCCTTCATTCCACATCCAGAAAGGAGAAAGAATAAAGACCACCCAAGAAATATTTTCCTTTTTCTTTGGTGTGGTCAAATAAAATGTTTAACATAGACAGTCAAGTGTGTTTCAGGACCAGATGTTGTCTAGATTTCCACATGGAATATTTTTATTCTTTTGATGAGGAAGATAAGGAGGAAGTGTTTATCGTTCTCTGCAGCTGAACTCCTACCATATACCCTTACGCATATTGCAGCCTCATCAAGAATTCATTGAGCAAGACAAAATAATTCTAAAACTGAGGTAAACGTTAGTACTTCCATTAAGAGAATAAATAGCCATTGAAGGATATTTACTCCAGTTCCTTCATTGGTTTGAATGATTTAATAGTCAACAAGTTTTATTTGCTAATATTTTTAGACCAGGCTTTGTTTCATCTGGGATGTAAAAGATGTAAAGATATCTGCCAAATCATAGTTTAAGGACATTGTTTGGACAGATGTCAGCTCATCAAAATCTCCAAACACTAGTGTCTTATAGTAGAGAATAACAGGAAATAGCTTTGAGAGGAGGTTAAACAATGTTGTTAGAAAGCATGTATTAATTACGTTCTGAGTTTCTGAAGTACGATGACACTCAGCCATTTATAGGAGACGAGATTCATCTCAGTACTCATTAGTTTTATCCTGACTCTTCTCATATTTGTTATATGAATTCATTACTATGCTTGATCCCCCAATCTGTCTATGTTAATCACAATATAACCTTAATATAGATGCTTAAGCTCTACCATGACATTGACACCAAGTTTAACATTTTTCGAAAGTGTTATTTTTAGTATTCTGAGAGTTACGAAATAAGTTTCACCTGTTCGAGATTTCACTGAAATCATAGTCTAGCTATGACTCATCTCCACAGGACTTAATAGAATTGAATAAGAGATTAAATTTCATTCAGTGTATTTATTTTATGTGATACTGTCATTTTGAAAATGTGTCTACATAAGGTATTCAAGTTAAGCCAGAATATACTACTGCTGCTCTTCAAAAGTCTTCTAGAAGCATGCCACTGAAACTCAGAAGGGGACCAAATATCTGTAAAAACTTAGCTTTTGGTGTGCAAGGGCTACCTTTCAGACAGTTTTAAATGTAATCCTGTTGCTGTATTAGTTAATAGAGTATGGAGAATTTTTAAAGGATTAAAAATACAATTTCACATTTATAATTAATTCACATGTGCTGGTCATCATGTGTTCTGAGTCTCATTACATAAATATAATACAATCAGGAAATCCTTCAGAAGATGCAACTTTTAAAATGATTCATACTCTAAGGTACATGAACTCATGATACACAATATACACAGAGTGGCTCTCAGATTGCAAATTCAGAACACATCGTTTTCCAACTTCCAATTTTGTTTTGAAGATATACGTAGTTAAGGGTAGCTGGGTAGGGAAAGAGAAAAGGAAGGAAAGTTATATTCCTTTAGGGACATGTACAAAACACAAATCATAACAAAAACTATAAATTGAGAGAGCATACTACAATGTGGGGTACCTGGGAAGACGTCTCACATACCGTGTTTCCCCAAAAATAAGACCTAGCTGGACCATCAGCGCTAACGTGTCTTTTGGAGCAAAAATTAAGGCCCGGTATTATATTATAAAGACTTATAAAGACTTAACATTTACTTATAGTAAAATAAGACCTGGTCTTATATTAATTTTGCTCCAAAAGACACATTTGAGCTGATCATCTGGCTAGGTCTTATTTTTGGGGAAACACAGTAGTCTCGTGAGTATGAAGTCTCCACAGCTGGATGTTCCTGGCCGGCAGGAAACTGAGTCCCCCTCCTCTGTATCATCAGGCTATAGAGCAGTAAACCAATTCATACATTTACTCATTCCTTCAGTCCACAAATACCGTGTTAGCAACAATTGTGTATCAATTACTGAAATATGGACAAAAACATAGTTTGAAAACTTCTCTCCTGGCCTTTATCTTCTTTCATTTGTTTTGTGTTTTGCTGGCAGATAACTTGTTAATCAAGGTTAGGCCAATAAGTGATGGCAGAGAAGGAAGTACTCTTACTTACTAATACGGGATTCAGACAAGAAAAGCCAGGAAAGCCAGGAGTAGCTATTATGGCAGAACAATTATTATAGTAGTGATTTTCTTATTTGGCTACTTTTCAGGGACAATCTAGATTTTAATCTCTACTATCTGAGTCTGATCAATTGATACCATCTGACAGAATAATGTGGCAACTCCTGTGAAGCTATCTGCTCTCACTATCTATTTCTGGTTGGTGTTTACCTACATGGACACTTCATATGATGACTTCCTCTTATGATCATGAGGAAAATGCTAATAAATCCAGTGACGTCTAACTTGCATTAAGAAATATAATCAATTTGTATCAGTGTGTGGATTCAAGCCTGCATTTAAACCTCAGTGCATTGTGACTTATACTTGTTTTTTTTTTCAGTTATGTCTGAATACAATTGTTAATACAAGTGTTAGCTGAGACATTAGGGGCATATATTTATAGGCTATTTTATATATATAGATAATATGGATTCACCACATTTATAACATTAAATACAAGCATGATTAAGCAGCTTAAATATTTATGATAGGAAATAGTGCAAATTTAGTTGTAATATGAACTTGACATACTTTAACTCATTTTGCACAATCCACTCTAAATATAGCAGTTAATGTTTTCTAACATTTAAAAAATGTGTCGTGAGATTTTTAAGATACATACATGAATGAAGCAGGCATTAAGATGCAGACAGACTGATTATTGCTTGAACATCAGAACATCTGCTATGATGTGACTTTCCAGCAGGTTTATACATAACCCGTTGTATTCACCGTCTCTGTGTCCCACAGTGCAGTTCCTACCAGTGTTGTAATAATGATCTGTGTACTTTAGCACTAAAATCCTTCAATACTGAGCTTTGTAGAGTAAACACAAAATCCTTCTTTGCCAGTAGATTACATGTGTTCTCTCCCAACATTTTCTCTGTTGCAGTTTATTATGCTGACCTATCTGTTCATGCTGGCCTGGCTGGGAGTGACGGCTTTCACCTCCCTGCCAGTGTACATGTACTTCAATCTGTGGACCATCTGCCGAAACACTACCTTAGTGGAGGGGGCGAATCTCTGCTTGGACCTTCGTCAGTTTGGTAGGTGGATCTGTAACTGTAAAACAGCACCTCATATTGTTTTCCCTGAAGAGCTGCCTCAAAAATGTTATAAATCACTTTGGAAGGACCACTACTGCTGCCAAAGAGATAAGTGCATCAGCATATTCCCTTTTAAGACATTCTTTTTAAATTTGAATAAATAGGAATTTAAGACTGATTGGAACTTGATCTCACAACATGAACATACAAACACATATATCTGAGCAGGCTCTCAGGTTGTATTCCCTCGTTTGGCAAGTTCTACCGTGTTTCTCTGAAACTAAGACCTAGCCAGACAATGAGCTCTAATGTGTCTTTTGGAGCAAAAATTAATATAAGACCCGGTCTTATTTTACTATTATATAAGACCGGGTCTATAACATAAAATAACATAACATAACCTATCATATCACTGGGTCTTATATTAATTTTTGCTCCAAAAGACGCATTATTGCTGATTGTCTGGCTAGGTCTTATTTTTGCGGAAAAACGGTAACTGTGATTTCCTTGTCCTGATTCCCTTACGCTTTTCTAGACTCAATGTGTTGTTTGCATCCTACTCTCATTCTCCCATGATAAAATAAACAGACTGTGAAGATTGCTTAATACGAAGATCGCTTATGAAATATGTACTTCGTTGTCTTCTGAAATAGGACAAAAATCTTAGCGTGTAATAAATAGCAGAATCAAAGAATGTTATATAAATAAATCAGCAGTCCTCTTTGGTTATTTTTATTTAGGGCTAACACCTCATGTAACAATAATAGTTTCTTATGTGCATATGGGCTTGCAACGTAAAGACCTTATTCTAAATGGTTTATGGATGTTGACTTCTTTAATTCTCACAACAGTTCTGTATGATAGACACTATTATTAAATTCTTTATAAACGACAGAACTGAGGCCCAGGAGGGTAAATGTCTTGTCCAAGGTTATATATCCAGCAAGTGCAAGGGTAAAATTTAAAGGCAGGCTAGCTGCAGTGTCTGTGTTCTTAATTGAAAGTCCTCTCCTGTTGAAACAAGTACTGAACTACAAATATGGAAACAGAGAGTCCAATATCACCTAACCTATTTGGAATTCTGTTCCATCATTTGTAAACACATAGGAGATACAGATTTTATAAAAGATATGCAAATCCACATGTTCAAATGGATTTTTTTCCCCCACAGAATAGCTATTAAAATCTAACGTATTGACTTCTGGGAATGCTGTAACTGGTTTTCTCTGATGAGGTTTCCTCATATTTCAAGCAAGTGGGGAACATTTCACTAGTTGGTATCTTCAGGCCTTGTGGTTCCATGGGTATACTACAGATAGATTGTAGTGTACACTATAACTCTTCTATAGCCAACCAGCTGAGTGTTCTGAAACTATGGCCCACCTACCATCCTGTCAGACGAAGTCCTCAGGTCCCTTTGTCTGATCCAAATGAAAAGCAGGATGATCTGCTCTGTGGATGAAGTTCTTGGCAAGAAGGTAATGACGGCAATATGGACAGCTCTTCCACAGGGGAGGTTTTAATCTTGGAATCATGTCCCATGTAAACACAGGAAAAGGAAACCTCAGCAACTGCTGCCAGAGATCACAGGCGAACAGCTGCTTGGAAAACCACAGCTCTGCCTTCAGTCCCTCCCCCTCACTGTCTTCCTTTTATTCTGCTGATACGAAAAATTAAAATTGGAAAGATGTAACTAGTCGGAGAGGGTTGCCAGGCAAAATACAGGATACCCAGTTCAGTGTGAATTTCAGATAAACAAGCACTAATTTTTTTAGTACAGTATGTCCCATGTATTGTCTAGGACACACTTAGAGTAAGTGTACAGCAGGACTTTGATCAAAACTGCTCTTGATAGTTAGCACTGTTTCCAAAATAGTTATCAAGACTTATTCCAATTTAATTTTTCTCCTGGCAGGGAAGAAAAGGCACTTTTCAGATGTCATGCAATGTTTTGCATCAGCTATGAAGGCTTTCTGTTTGCCCTTAACACAGAATCTACCGCCTGGATAGCATTTGTATGCCCTCCAAATAACATGTCCTTAATAAGAATCCTTGAATGTACATCAAATTATTATCAAGGGGCATCAGAATTGAAAAGAACCACTCCCCCAAATTTGGAGTACGATCAATACAGACATGTATTAATGTCATCAAAAAAGTAATTGAGTACGGAGGAACACACCTATGAAGCAGTTTCCCTTATTTTTGCAAAGTTGTCTCATTAGCATCTAGATGGTATCTTTTCCCTTAGGAGACCAAGGTCTTTACACAATGGGAGCTCTTCCTCATGTAATGGCCATTATGCCTGCTTCGTCTCTCCTGTGCATCTCAGTCTTTATCCCACACATGTGATAAGCATACACATTTCAAACAGATCTAATGGGCAGCATACAGTTGAGGAATTGAAAGCTGGTTTATTATATTAGGGTTGGCTGTATGTCAAAATGAGTCATGAAATCATTTTACTTTTAATTTAAAAGCAATTTTAATTTTTAATGCTTTTATAATTATTTCTGTTGTCCTTCAATTATATGGGCAATGATTTAATGACACTGAGTGTATTAGGTATTTATCCTAGTAAACTTGTTTCATAAAATGTTAAAACTGGTTCTCATAATATCACCTAGATCCAGATTTAAAACTGGATATGGAGTGGGAAGTCAGGGTTTCAATATTTAAAAGGGTGATGGAGGATGTTTCACCAAATAGTTGTCATTGAAAGGAAATGAGGGACTTGGGAATATTCTTAGCAGAGGAAAGATCCTGTGCAAAGTTGCTAGGATGATACCATGCCTGATATCTTCAATAAGCCACAGAGAGGCCAATGTGGCTGAAGCAGAGTAAGAAAGTAGGGAGAGCAGATTCAGATGACATCTGAGAGTTCCTGGAATGCACACTTATGAGTGAATGACAGGACATTATCCATTAGGGGTTTTTATTCTGAAGGAAGTAGAGAATATTAGCAGGTTTGGGAAGAAGGGAAGCAAGAAGTCCCTTATGTTACAGAAAGATCACTCTGGCTGCTGCGTGGTAAACAGACTGGAGCACGAGAAGAAGCAGGAAGGCCAGTGAGCACTTGTAGTAACCCCATGTGAAATATCAGTGGCTCGGACCAAGACACTAGCAGGAGAGGTGGAAAGAAGTGGTCTGTCTTGGATGTATTTTGAAAATAGGGGCAGCAGAATGTCCTGATATATTGTCTGTGGGGGTTGAGAGAAAAGGAGGAATTTATTTTTTGACTGAGCAAGTGGGAAGATTGATTTGTTATCAAATGAGATGGGAAAGCCCACTTGCTTGGGAGCGAGGCAAGCAAGGGACGTCAGAAGTGCAGTTGTTTTTTAGATGCTTATTAGAAATCTAAACAGAGTCATCAAGTAAGAAACTGGATAGATGAATCTTGATTTCAGGAGAGATATAGGGCTGGCTCTATGAATTTAAGTCGTTGATAGTATTTAAAATTTAAAGCTCTGAGACTCAGTGAGATGAGCAAGGGAGAAAGACAGCTGAGGACTAAACCCTGGGAGCTCTAGTGAAATAGGTCCTAGAAAAGAAGAGGAACCAGACAGAGACATTGAGAAGAAGAAGCCATTGAGACTAGAAAGACAAAAACAGAAGACTGCAGATTTTGCAAACCAAATGAAGAGACCATGAAAGAAGGAGTCCTCAACTGCTTCCAATAGTGCTGACTGGCAAGTAAGAGGAGAACTGAGAATTCACCTTTGGTTTTAACAATGTGCAGGTCATTGGTGATCTTTACAAGAAAAATGTCCATGGAGGGTTGGGATGAAATCTGACTGGAAAGGGTTGAAGTAGAAATGAAAAGAAAGGAATTGCAGACAATGAAGACAGGTAGTCCTTTCTAGGGGTTTTGCTATAAATGTGAGTGAAGAAATAGGTAAGGAAATGCATGTCCAGGTTGGTATTCCACATGAATGAAGTCTGTTACAGACCAGGATGGAGAAAGATAGCCTTCACTGGGAAGATTCCTCAGTAATGATGGTGTATTAGACTAATCTCGTGGGGGTTCTTCCTCTACTCCACTCCCTTCTTAGAGCCACCTTATCAGAAAGGAAAGGTCACAGAGAAGGATCTCTGCATTTGATGTGCTGCAAGTAGGTTATTTTCTTTTTTTAATGAAATAATTGCACAAACTATTGGCAAAGCATGACAGTGGCTCTGTATAGGGGGAGAGCTGATGGTGTACCTCCAAGTTAAGAATGTGTGAATATATACACATATTAAAACTAAATAAAGAGAAGCAAGCACTGAAAGCTTAGCTCTTAGTTTGCCCAGAACTTGTATGTGTGTGTTTTTGTTCTTGTTTTTCGTGGATATATGTGTTTAACACTCAATAGTTTTCAAAACAAAATTGAAGACTCATTTTAGGAGAAACCTGATCACTTTTCTAAAATGAGATCTGTGCTTGTTAAAAATGCAATAATCCTGGCACACAGTCATAGGTTTGGATTTAACAGTTCTCTCTGGCATCCAGAAATGCATATTTTTTATAATTTCCTTGGTGATTCTGATGCAGTTGATCCATAAACCAACAGGACCAAGGGTAAATAAGGGTGAAATTACAACTTTTTATTTTGCCTTACTGATAGCACTGTTTTCAATATTTGTGGAGTACACTTTCCCTTTTGGGCAACAGGATTTTATAGATTAACAGAAGCTTTGTGGCAGTAGAATAGATCCAGACTTCAGAACGTTCTGGGACATAGCTATGAAAATAATTGTGATGCCTACACCATTGCATTAATGGAGCAAACCAATGAACTCACCACAGCTGAATCTGAAGATTCTGGTGGCTAGGTTCAAAGGAATTCAGATTGAAAATGCTTTACATTGCTTGTGGGTTAGACATTGCTTTCACATTGCTTGTGGGTTAGACAGTTTTGATCTTCCACTCATAGATCTACTGATAATTATTATCTAGCAACGAAAGCTGAGGAATAATTTTTCCATTTTAATATAACATAAATTGTAACTTGCTTAGATTTTATCAGCAAGTTTCTTTTTTTCTCATGGGGCTCTTAGAAGCTTTTATAACGCTAAACTGTAATTTTCTACATCTTGTAGGGATTGTGACGATTGGAGAGGAAAAGAAAATTTGCACTGTCTCTGAGAATTTCCTGAGGATGTGTGAATCCACTGAGGTGAGTATTTTTACAGCCTTTAATTTTGTCAGAATTTTAGCTTCATTTTGTTATTTGAAGAATGCATAATTACATCTATATTGAATTTTCCCCTTTTTATTTCAGAGGCAATTTTACTTGCAGTGATGTTATGCAAGGGAACTAGAAAATAAATGTGAAAGAGATGCTCTGCATATTTCAATAGAAATATTATACACATTTTAATTTTTTCTAAAAACTATCATTGTGATGAAAGTTGAAAAATTATAGTTATATTTAAAAAGAGATAATGTAACCTTATATTGTTATAATATTGCTGAAAACCATCATTATTAATCACGATCTCATCCTTTTAATGAACTCATATTAAAATGATGCTGTTGCAAAGATTTAAATGATTTGCAGGAGAAGAGATAGTATAATAATGTTTTTGGAGTGATTTATCACAGGCTCACTTCCGTTAAAGATCTACAAAGCTCTTATTCATAAGAAGCAGCAGGCTTGATCTCTCTTCTGTTTGTAACCTTGCTTGACACACGTTTTGGTTTTCTGTGGTTTCCTTTGCAGCTGAACATGACCTTCCACTTGTTTATTGTGGCACTTGCTGGAGCTGGGGCAGCAGTTATTGCGATGGTAAGACCTCGAAGCCCTGAGGCTTGGTTTTGCAATTTGATTTTCAGTTATTTGTAAAGATGATCGTTTATCTCTAATGTCTGAAGTCCATGTAAATCGTATTTACTTTAATATCAATTTAAAAAAGGAGAGGCTGAACAATGGGCAAATAAATAAATGAAAAACAAGAAGACTTACCCTAAAGAAATATTATCATTACAACAGAGATAATATTTGGTAATCAGTTTAAGGATTACAACACTCAATAATGTGGTAACATTAACAAAATAAGTAAATTCATTAGCATTTAGATATTAGATTATTATTAACATAAAAATTATCTCTGTAGCATATGTGTATGCTTCAGTGTGGTATTCTAAGTAATATAATCAGTTCTTTAACTTACGTTATCCTTTTTTCCTCCTTAAATAGGAACATAAAAAAGCCATATGGAGTCACAAAAAAAGGATTTATTTTCTTAAAATAAATCTCAGTAGTATCATGTCAAGTCTTTTATATCTAATACCTAATTTTCTTCAGAAATATTAAGAACAAGTCCTTAAAGTCAAGTTTTTAGCAAGTTTGGAGTATCTACTATGTGTCAGATCCTGTCTCCTCCTTTGTAATTCACCACGAATTCCAGTTTGCTCAGTGGAATGCCGAATATCAACATTGAACAAATACTCCGATCATCAGTAATAGCTTTTGCAGCCAAGGTCTTCAGTCCTTAGTTTGGTATCCTAGAATATAAGTAGCATAGAACTCTAGAAGATTCTTAGCAATCTCACCAATGTTATAGCCAATTCAATATGCAAAAATGATGAATTGATTTGGATTTATTTAATTCCTTTCCTTATGGTACCAGTACATTGTCTAATGTACTGGTGCAAGGAATACCTTTTAAAAAATAAAAGTTTTGTCTTTTTTCAAAGACTAAGAATGGGAATGATGAGACAATGCTAATATGCTAATGAGCCATTTCAGCCCAGTTATTTTTAGTGACTTCATACACACTTTTGTATTCAGATCTGATTCTGTGTTTATTAAAAATGATTATTTTAAACTATCTAACAAAACCAGCTGTGTCAGTGCTAAACTGAGTTTCAGATATTTTGTTAATTTTATGTCATATTCGTTGTTCAACATTTTAGATTTAGTGTAGAAACCTCTAACAGGAATTTCATTTCAGAATATGAGATGCTTAATAAGATCATGTTGGCTGATTAATTGAAGGGATCACAGTAAACCAGTGAGCAAAGACCTGATATTCTTGACTTAAACTCAAAGCTAAACTATGCCCCAGGGAGCATTCACATGTTCTGGGCAGTGATGTTCCAAATACACATGGTCCTATCAGCCCCTGGCCTGGCTGTCAGAAAAGAGGAAACGTCTGCTCATTTGTGTCACACACACACTCCTGTGCGATGAATAATTTTTAGGGCATGTGTGTGTTCAAGCATATACATCCATGTATAAGAGTTCTGTCAAAGTACTTCTTGAAAAGAGGTATACAATAAAGCTTTTGTTTGCATTTGTAGCATACACGTGTGTGTATGTGTAAAATTCTGTGTAAAGCTGCATGCCATCAGGCATACATTAGTGAAAAGTACCTGTCTAAATGAATAATGTTATTTAAATGTCCTTAAAAATGCCTACTCTGAAATGATTCTATTATCAAAAGATTTTAAGATAATAGAAATTAGAATGCTATGTATTTCTTAAGGAATCTATGCTTTGCATAGCTTTAAATATTGTTATAAATAAATTTTATTTCAGACAGCAAGAGTCTAGAAGATTATTTTTTTAAGTACTAAGCATACTTTTAGATATATAAATATATGAAAATCATAAATTCCTTAAGAAATACATAACATTAATTTATTAGCTCTGGTAATAGTTTAGGTCTTAGGAGACAGGGATAATATAACAAGTGCTATTGTTCCTGGTACTAATGCTACTACCAATGTTACTGCTATTAGCTACTATTTCTTTAAAACGTACTCTGTGGAAAGTACTGCCAAAGGCTTTATGTACATGAATACATTCAATACCCATAATACAGCAACGGTCATTAACCTCATCCCAATCTCATTTAACACTCACCATGTAGCTACCATAGTTATTTCCATATGACAGATGAGAAACTTGAGATGAATTCTACTCACCAAAATATTTAAAACTTTGTCTATAATTTAAGGCAAGGATTATTAAGAGTTTGTACTGAAATTAACATGTGTTCTACTGAATTATTTTTTAGGGATGTTAGAAAGTTCTGTATGCTGACATAATTCGTCAGCTTGGCATTGCCCCAGGCCCCAGTGATTGCTATTTACTTCTGGGGCACAGTAACAAGCCTGGTAGCTTGTTTCCCTAAGGCCAGATGAAACATCTGAAGACCTACTGGAAAGCACCAGTGTCTGAATTACAGTGACATTGAAGTAGAAATAGGAAGCATACATATTTAATAATAACGTAAAGTTCATGTTTCCTTAGCCTTTAAAAGGAAAGTGTTTGAACATCTAAATATACAGTTATTCAAGAGGCAAATATTTTAAGTAGCAACTCTCCATGGAACTTTTTATTTTCACGGCAACAACAACAAAAAATACCACATTTGGTTGTGTGCACAAGTCTTATTCAAGCCACATATATACAGTGATTAAGCTTTCACTAAGAAAATGCCATGGAGTACAAGAATATAACTGATAGCTCCTGCTCACATGTGGCTTACAATTTCCGTTAAACAAAATGCAAAATGTCAGAGGAAATGCAACATTCTGAAAATCGCGTATTCTTATCCATATGCATCTTTTCCCTACATTGTTGTGTCAAAATTGTTTTGTTAATTTTTTCTGTCTGTTGACTACCTTAATATACTACAATTGTCACCATTTAGAATTGATTTTGCATTCTTTATGTCCATCTGTACTTTTCTAGAACCAACCTACCTCCTATCTTTCCACGTACTCCTGACTAATCAAAATTTTAGTCTTCTGTTATACTAAATTATGGAGAAAAATGTTGCCCACCCTTTAAAACTCAGAGAAAGTAAACAATTGACAACTTAGTTTCCCTTTCCTATTCATCCATAGAAATCTATCATTTGGAAAACTGCTTTCTCTCTCCTATCAACCAAGAGGGAGTGAAAGAAAAAAAAGTGATCTCACTGCTAAGTCGTTTCAAGTCAAATCAGGATCTTCATTATTTTAGTAACTGCATTACTCCAGGCAAATCAAGAGCTTCCTTTTTGAACAGGGCTCTATTCTAGCTATTGTGAATGTCTATAAATATACAAAATTCATGTGACACAAACTTGCTCTTTTGTAATTAGAATCTAAAGGAAACTGCAAAATTCACTGCATGGAAAATTAACTGGATAATTAGATCCACAGGTTTATTTTGGGGTTTCCATGATCCTTCTTATTTCGCAGTGGACAATATATCCTTCCATTAATTCAAGTTGACTAGACCCAAACTGTATCTGAAATTGTTTCTGATTATGGGTAAGAAAACATAGATATATGGACATGAAATGTAGAATCTTATGGTTTGGGTAAATGAGAGCAGAATGAACAGGAAACATCACATGAAGATTAAGAATCAGTCTTGGATATTCAGAGTTCAAAAAGAAGAAAAAGAGATACCGAAAGAAGGGAGCCAAGCAAATGGTGTCCTATCATTGGAGGAGTGAACAAAGACTATATTTTATTTACACCATTTCTATTAACATGGAAATTTTGATTTCATTTTATTAATGAGCATATAAGTATATAATTTGAGTATTTCTTTCCTGATAGCAAGATATAATGAAGACATTGAACAGACTTCCCATATAAATTATTTCTGTCTTTGATTAGGTTCACTACCTTATGGTTCTCTCTGCCAACTGGGCGTATGTGAAAGATGCCTGCCGGATGCAGAAGTATGAGGACATCAAGTCAAAGGAGGAGCAAGAACTTCATGACATCCACTCTACCCGCTCCAAAGAGCGGCTCAATGCATACACATAAAACATTCCCATTCTTCTACCATTCAGATGCATTGGTGTTTAACTAAGGGCCATCCAACCATCCAACCTTTTGAAAGATAAAATGAAAGTGCTTCTCATCAATGATATGGAGGGTGACTTATGAATCACCTGAACACAATTCTTTGTTGTTTAGCACTTAATTTCCTAATTTGTTAAATTGGTGTAATCATATGTCTTCTACAAGCTCCTATCCAGTCTTTTTCTTTTTTAAATTTCTCAAACTCATTTAATAATTCTGTAAGATCAACGATACTAACATTGTCAAATGCAGAGATTTATTTGATTTTTAACCACTGCCCATGTGTTAGACATAACACCTTTTGCATTATTTCTTATGTTTTGGAAAGAAAAATAGCTTTTTATACTTTTTAGTTTTGATTTCAGTAACTAGTTTAACTACAGGTAACCTTCAAAGGGACCATTGTACATTATGAACAATAGACAGAGATGATATCACAATGACTCTTCTTAAAATATGGAAATCTTGTCTGAAGATCAGTGGCCACATATAGGCCCTGGTTAATGTTTTCATCCATCTAAGGTGCAATTTCTAAATTTGTAAGAGTAGGTTAAAAAAAAGTGCTTCTTATCTTTGTTAACATTGTATTTTTTCTCGATGTACTGAAGAGGTATCTCCCTCTGATGCCTCATGTTTATGTTATGAGCATGTAGAAACAGTGATGCTAATGCATGGCTCCTTGCCTTTTTCAGATTGTGACGCCAGGCTTACCTTTTAAAGTTTAGTACAGAGACAATTTTAAGGGAAATAGCTACTGTGGACTACTGGAGAATGATCTCTCTGTGATTTAAGCAGTGGCTGGATTGGAACTTTTAATATGCTAATATGGAACATTAAGTACCTTTTTGAAGGCGGTATATGAAAAAAATAAGCACACTAATCCCTCAGAAGTTGTTTTACCTACTTTAAAAAGTTTTAATGGATTGCACCTCTGTAAACTATTCCTCGAATGTGTATGATATATTTGAAAAGGCTTCCATTAATATAATAGCTTTGCTTGCAGCCTTCCACTCTATGTTGGTTTACCTGTAGTCTTTTTTTAAAGTGTGGTCAGAAGCCACTATACAATGTACCCTTTTGAAGTGTAGTGGTGTATTTGTGTTTTTATTTCTAGTAAGTCATTTTAACCAAATGTTCATTCATATTCATTTATAAGAAGTACCTATGTCAAAGGAATACAAAAGAGCAATCAGTATTATTGGACCAAATTTGGTGTTTGTTTTAACCTGGACTCTTTTTTGATTATTTCTAATGCTACAAGAATGCTGTAAAGTGTCTTTTAAAATGATGTCGCCTGACAAGACATTTTTGTCAGTGTATAAAAACTAGGTTGTATTGTGCACTGATTTGACCATTGTGAAATCTTTTCTCAGTGTAAGTGCATTTCTAATAAAATTTATTGAGTGAAACAATCTTTGTACAACGACTAGTCATGCATCATCCATAATTTTACAAGTTCTTGTAGTATGTAGGGATATTACTAGGGTTCTCTGTGGCATGATAATGCATCCGTAGTATTATTTAATTAATTTGGGTTTTTTTTGTTTTTTTTTGTTTTTGTTTTTTTTAGATTATCTTACTGGTTCAACATTTTTCTGATATATGCAGTATTACAGATATTCAGCGAAAGTATTAATGGGCTTCTTTAAATTCTATATAATAGTGTTTCAGTTCTGTGTCTTAATAGTTTGTGATGATTTTTAAAACTGTCTTTTAAACTTATGTAATGATGTTGACGCTTTTGCCTTTTTTTTTCTGGTATTAGAGTTTGTATTTTCACAAAGAGTGCTTTGTAGCAGGCATTACAATTAATCTGTTTTGTACATAAATGTGCCAACAGCTTGATGGTGGCGTTTTTGAAATGTAGAACAAAGTGCTTGCAAACTGTAATAAATACACTTGTGTACTTTGTGTACTTATTATTAGTTTCTGCAGTGTGTTTTGTTTTTTTCTTGTTTTGTTTATTCCTCTTTCCTATGTGTGTGCATCCTTTTCAAATGCAATAGGCACTGTCTCCTTCAGATGCTTATTACCTTAGTTGAGCTGACCTAACACTTCAAAACTCAATGAAAACTTTGTGCATGAACATACCATATGGGAATGAGAGCTGGGGAGGTGGGGAAACAGTGAAGGATTAAAGGCTTTAGAGGTAATTTCATTTAGTAAATGATCACGATTCCCAAGTTTGCTATTTCCTCACCCAATTTTTATTGTTTTGTGTTTCCTTTAGTGCTTCATAAACTAACAGAGAAACAGAAAAGACTAATGCAATTCAGAAGGAAAAATGATTTCTCGATTTGCTTCAAAATATCAAGGTGAGAACAATTAAATGAAAAAAAAATAGCACTTTTTGTTTGTTTTGGAGGTAATTTCTTTGGGCCAAACGAGAAGTGATGTCAATTTAAAAACAATAAATTAGTTACCGATAAAAATTTTACTTTTCATAAGTCCTAAGGATTTGTATTATTCTTCAGTTATTTATGTATTATTATGAGTGTCAACTTGGAAACTTCATGGGTTTAAGTTACAAATATCTACAATATTTATAAGTAGATCTGGACAAAATGTCTTATATTTTAAAACGTTTTAGAAAGACAGGGTCAGAGAATTGGTAGGAAAACCATGAGTACTGTATGAGGTTTCCTGAAATTCAGGTGAGTGCATGTCAAGGAGGAGGGAAGACCAGCTGTATCAAATGCTGCTCAGAAATGAAGTAAGAAGAGGCCAGTGGCTTGCAAGGCCCTAAGCAATTTGTTCTCTCATCCCTGATCTAATCATTTTTCCTTCGTTCCTCTACACCGGTTCTATTGCTGCTTCTGGTAAGGATCTTTCCCTACTATTCTGTTTTCCTGGAATGGTTTTTTCATAGATAACTACAAGACACTCTCTCAACTTTTTTTTTTTTTTTAATTTTTTTCTTTTTAAAATGTTTTATTAAATTTATTGGTGGTGATATTGGTTAATAAAATTACATAGGTTTCAAGTGTACAATTCTATAATATGATCTGATAAAAATATACATGATGTTCTTTTGTGCTTTCTAATAAATGAACATTTAGAATTGGCAAATATCTAGTTTTGGGGGATTTTTAAATTAATCTCTGTATAAAATCTGTTAATCTGCACTTGAAATCTTAGGGGGCATACATGTAGTATAATCCAATCAATTATACTGAAAAAGGTATGACATCAACCTACCCTTCAGTAAATAAAGGGATAGGATTCCCAGAAAGAAGAAATGGATTTTAAGGACTAAGGACCTCATTTAAAGGAATGCTGGAATGGTCCAGCAGATAAATTTAACACAAGCTGGAAGTACTGCTTCCTTTTTATCTTCCAATTCACCTCCACCCTAAATGACCCAGCAATACAACACAAAGTTCTCCAGCCTTTGGGTTTATGAACTTTATTTGTTTTTCTCTACATATATTAGGTCAGTGCAAAAGTAATTGCAGTTTAAAAAGTTAAAAAGAATTGCAAAAACCACAATTACTTTTGCACCAACCTAATACAATGCTCGCAGTGATTAGCACGTGCATCGTCTTATTTAGTACTTATTTCTGAGTAGGATAGACAGGATCAGGTCTTCAAGCGAAATTGCAACCTCTTGAATGAGAACTAAGTGTTCTTGCCATGTGAATAAAGGCGAACAAGACAACACAATTTTCCTGAATGACACATTCATGGTTTTAAAATAATTATACTTTTCAAGCAACCTAGATCATATCCAGGAAGTGGTACACTTAGTGGATTTGAAATAAAAATGTAACAAATGCAAATAATATAAAAACCACCTTTTAAACATATAGTTATGGTATTTATGCAAGTTCATACATTTTTAAAGATTTTTTCCCCTTAATTTCTTAATTTCCACAAACTTCGAGTTCCTATTGATTTATATAATAAGTATAAACTTAATGCTTAAAGTAACAGTGAAAGAGGTTTCTGCTAACCCAAGTGGAGACTTCAGATATTAATGTAAACACAAAGACAAGTCAATGACAGAGGTCACTACTTGTTTTCTCTCCTGCCCCACTACAGCCACTCAATCTCTCAACCTCATAATTCCCAGGAACTGCAAACCAAATGTATAATCTAGACTTTATGCATTCCATTTCCATTTGCTACCTTTCCAGCTTACTTACAGCATTGGGACCATATCGCAATTGATCTCCCAGTTTTTACAGCCCTTCACTCCCCTTATGTTCTCAGGCCTCCCAGTTACTAGCTTATATTGCATGGTCAATCATGCAATCGTACACTTGGCAAATTTTTAGCACCTTTGACCTCTATTTTCCTTAAACTCACATGGTAAAATGCCAGACCTGGTTTAATTCACCTATCTGCCAACATCTGAACCAACATAACTAAACATGGCTGGAGAAAAACACATGCCCAGACTGACCAACCTCACCAGAGCTGTCAATAAATCTACTCCATTTTTCTAGAACTTGGGAGGGGTTGGCAACGTTTTCTGTAAAACATCACCTAGTAATATTTTAGGTTTTATGGGCCATGAGGACTCTATGGAAACTTCTTAACTCTGCCACTGTAGTGCAAGAGCAACAATTGAAACATAAATGGGCATAGCTACTCGTATGTTCCAATGGAACTTTGTTTGCAAAAACAAATGGTGTTCCAGATTTAGCCTGAGGGGCAGTAGTTTGCTGACTCCTACCCTAGAGCATTCATATTCTATATCCTCTCATAGTAACTATATCATAGCTTTTATTTATCAAAATTCCAACACTTTTTTTCCATTCAAGGAATTAAAAATCGTTTCCTAATTCTGGGAGAAATGAGAAACAATCCGAAGAACATTTCTGTAATTTCCCACTTGTCTATTAATCTATCTGTATTAATCTCTGATTTCTCTCTTTTTAATATGGATGAATTGCTCATGTTTCTTAGACAAAAAACAGTTGTTATATTCTAGATTCCATTACCTCTCAGGTAGGCCCAGCAAGATTTCCCTCTCTCCAATCTCTCCTGAATCATCAATTGTTTATTCTCATTGGCTTAGTGCAATCTTAACACAAGCAAAAAAGAACCAAATACCTTGTCTTGATTCCTCATCTATATACGTCTAGCCTGTTTCTCTGTTCTCCTTTACAACTTGAAAGAGATGTATAATCACCTCTAGTTACTCATCATGTTATCTTAAACCATTTGCAATCAATCCCTTGTACTCAGCACTCCATGGAAATTAGTCTTGTGGTGGTGATGGATGCCCTCCAGATCATTAAATCAATGCTTACTTAGTTCTTGAGTATTCCTTCATTTTCCATTGAATATTTATTGAGACTCCACTACAGCCAATTGTCCTTCTAGGCACTGGGATATGACAGTGAATGAAACATAAAAAAATTCTTCACCCTTTTATGGCTTATATTCTGATGCAGGAAGAGAGATACTAATAAAATAAATAGGATATGAGGTGTATTTTGAGATGAGAAATGCAATGGAGAATAACAAATCATGTAAGATACTCAAGGAATGTTGAGGGTAGGGCTGTGGTGGAGTATCTATCTTTAGAATTGTTGAGAAGATAACTTAACGTGACTGAGAAGGTAATATTTTCTAAGACCAGATCATAAGAAAGATTGAATACTGCCATTTGCGACAATATGGATGGATCTTGAGATTATCATGCCAAGCAAAATAAGTCAGACAGAAAAAGTTAAGAACCATATGATTTCACACATATGTGGGATATAAAACTGAAAGCAGCAAACAAACAAAAACTCATAGGCACAGACAACAGTTTAGTGATTACCAGAGGGTAAGGGACATAGAGGGTGGTAGAAAAGGGTAACAGGGGTCAAATATATGGTAATGGAAAGAGATTTTACTTTGCGTGGTGAACACACAATGCAATATACATGGAAATTAGTCTTGTGGTGGTGATGGATGCCCTATGGCTGTAATAAGATGGCATATTACAGAATTGTACACTTGAAACCTATGTGATTTTATTAACCAGTATCAGCCCCAGAAAGAGTTGAGAGACTAAGTCTCGTAGCTATCTACAAAAAACCTTCCAGAAAAACAGAATAGTAGGGAAAAGATCCTTACCGGAAGCAGCAACTGAACCAGTGCAGAGGAAAAAAGAGAAAACGATTAAATGAGGGATGAGAACAGGGATTAGAGAACAAATTGCTTAGGGCCTTGCAAGCCACTGGCCTCTTCTTACTTCATTTCTGAGCAGCATTTGATACAGCTGGTCTTCCCTCCTCCTTGACATGCACTCACCTGAATTTCAGGAAACCTCATACAGTACCCATGGTTTTCCTACCAATTCTCTGACCCTGTCTTTCTAAAACTTTTAAAAATGTAAGACATTTTGTTCAGATCTACTTATAAATATTGTAGATATTTGTAACTTAAATCCCTGAAATTTCCAACTCTCTGACCCTGTCTTTCTAAATCTCCTTTGCTCATTCTTCCTCAGCAACATCATGTTTGGACATTGTAATTCCTTTTCCTTCTCTTTCTTGGTAAACATCTTCTTATCTCATGGCTGAAAATACCTTCTATAAACAGATGACTTCAAATTTATCTCTTCAGTCCAGAACCTTCCTCTAAAATCCAGACTTATTTATCCTAAGGCCATTAATGTATTCTTTAGGCTATCTCAAATTTAACATGTATGAAACTGCAGACTTGATCTTGTCCCATTAAGCTGCACTTTCTACAGCCAGAAAAAAACAAGTCCATACTTCAGTTACCTCAGACCCAAATACTCGAGTCGTTCTTGACTTTCTCTCTCACACCCCCTATTAGTTATACCTTCAAAATGTGTTCAGAATAAGACCTTAATGGCTTCCATTAATCAAGACACCATTGTTTTCCATCCTGATTATTAGAAGACCTTACTGACTAGTATTTCTGCTTCCACTCTGATCTCTCCCTTTCCAACCATCTCTGATCTATTCAAATCAGCAGTCCCAATAATCCTCTTAAAAAATAAGGCCAATCATATCAGAACCTTGCAGCCAACCCTCTAAAGTTCCCTACCTCACTGAGAAGTAAAAGCCAAATTTGTACGATGGCTTATAAGACCCACTTTTATCCATGTTACTCTACCAACCATTCTTCTTTTTTACTCATCTCCTCTCACCCTTCTAATTTTGCCCCCAGCACTTTCTCTGTTATTCATACACATTTAGAACTCACCTCTTTCTGGGGCTCTATGCTTGTCCTTTGCTCTTCCTGGAATATTTTTCCTCAAGATATATGTAAGCTCTCCCCTTCCCCTTTTCTCCTTTGCTCAGACTGTCTCCTCAGTTGAGCTTTCCTTCACAACCCTATGTATACATGGCTCTTAGTCTTGTACCTTCCTTTTCGGCTTCATTTTCAAATAACACTTTACGCCGTTTGGCCTACTATACATTTATAGATTTATTTATTATTGTCCTTTTTTTTTTCTTTTCACTAAAATGTATGTCCATGAGTATTTGGATTTTTCCCTTAATTCCTGGCACAGAACAGACAATAAGTGGTTGTTAAAATAGTTACTAATTAAAGGGATTATATGACCACAGCATTAAAAGGTATTTTTATCTTTAAAATACAATGACAATTTATTAAAGACCAATAATAAAAAACGTTATTCTCATTTTTCTGTTTTATAATACTTTTATGGACGTGAGCTCACTACTTTTGTTATGCACATTTTAGAGAGAACAGGGTCTTTTTCTCTTCTAAATTGAAACACTAAAATTTGGGGGAGGGGTGTGATATATGTAATAAGATACACACACACACACACACACACACACACACACATATATCTTATTTCCAATTTCTTTTTTTTCTCACTGACTAATTTTCATTCATTTTTCCTCTTATGGTCCTAGGAGTTGCACAAAGAATTTATCTGATACCAGTTTAGCTATCACTAAAACGTTAAGAATTCCATATTTTTCTTCCTACACACTTATATAAGTTTTCCAGAACACTGTTTTGCTGAATGCTATTTATAAAATGAGAGATGGTAATCCTCTGGAAACAAACAATCCCAAAGTTCAGGCCACAGTTTGATGAAATGGAACTTCTTCAGTCTTTGCAACACTACTGGCATCTGTGAATGACAGGAGCAGAAAATCAAGGAAAATGAAGATGTGTCAGCTTTCTGGGATGCAAATAAAATAATATTAGTAAATATTGTGTGTTAGGCACTGAATAACTTCTTAAAATTTCATCACAACCAATCAGAATTACCTCCATGAATATATGAGATAGTCATCCAGAAAGGAAGAATCTATCTATTCGATTTCAGTTAAAATCTACACTATTTTTAAAGGTTTTTATTAAAATATATAATATACAATATTACATTAGGTTCAGGTGTTCAGGTATACACCATAGTTATTCAACGTTTATATACTTAAGGAAGTGATCACTATTTTAAGTCCAGTAACCATCAGACACCATGCTATGCTATCACAATATTATTGACTATATTCCCTATGCTGTACATTACATCCCCATGACTTATTTGTTTTATACCTGGAAATTTGGACCTCTTGTTCCCCATCAACTTTTCTCCCCTTTTTAATTTTTCAGTTACAGTTGGCATTCAATATTATTTTACATTAATTTCAGGTGCACAGCAAAGTGGTTAGACATTTATATAATTTAAGAAGTGATCCCCCTGACTAGTTTAGTACTCACCTGGTTCTATACATAGTTATTACCATATTATTCACTATAATCCCTGTGCTTTACATCCCCATGACTACTTTGTAACTACCAATTTGTACTTCTTAATCCCTTCTCCTTTTTCACCCACTCCCAACTCCTTCCCATCTAACAACCATCAAAATGTTCTCCGTATCTATGAGTTTGTTTCTGTTTTGTTTGTTTTTTTATTTTGTTCTTTAGATTCCACTTATAAGTGAAATCGTATGACATTTGTCTTTCTTTGTATGGCATACTACACTCAGTACAATACCTTCTAGGTCCAACCATGTTGTTGCAGATGGCAAGATTTCATTCTTTTTTACGGCTGAGTAATATTCCATTATATATATATGTACCACCTTTTCTTTGTCTATTTAACCATTTGGGGACACCCAGGCTGCCTCCATATCTTGCCTATTGTAAATAATACTGCAATAAACATATGGATGCACATGTCTCCTTGAAGTAGCATTTTGGGTTTCTTTGGATAAATACCCAGAAGTGGGATTAATTGGTCCTTCTTTGTCTCTTGTTATAGCCTTAGTTTTAAAGTTTATTTTGTCTGGTATAAGTATTGCTCCCCCAGCTTATTTTGTTAGTTCGTTTGCATTTTCATGAAACATTGTTTTCTGTCCCTTTATTTTCACTCTGCATGTGTCTTTCCATCCGAGTGAGTCTCTTGTAGGCAGCATATGTGAGGGTCTTGTTTTTTTAATCCATTTAGCTACCTTATGTCTTTTGATTGGAGCCATTTACATTTAAATTAATTGTTGATAGATATGTATGTAGTTATTGCCTTTTTATTATTTATAATTTTGATCTTCTTCTTTTTTCCATCTTAAACAAGTCCCTCTAACATTTCTTGTAATGCTGGTTTGGTGATGATGAACTCCTTTAACTTTTCTTCCCTGGTAAGCTCTTTATCTGTCCTTCCATTCTAAATGATAGCTTTGACAGGTAAAGTAATATTGGTTGTAGGTCCTACCTTTTCATCACTTTGAATATTTTCTGCCAATCCCTTCTGGCCTGCAAAGATTCTGTTGAGAAATCAGTTGATAAATCTTATGGGAGCTCCCTTGTAGGTAAGTAAACTTTTCTCTTGCTGCTTTTAAGATTCTTTGTCTTTAACTTTTGTCTTTTAATTATGATGTGTCTTGGTGTGGGCCTCTTTGGGTTCATCTTGTTTGGGACTCTCTGAGCTTCCTGGCCTTGTATGTCTATTTCCCTCACCAAGTTAGGGAAGTTTTTAGTCATTATGTCTTCAGATAAGCTCTCAATCCCTTGCTTTCTCTCTTCTCCTGGTACTCCTATGATGTGAATGTTGTTACACTTGCTGTTGTCCCAGAGGTCTCTTAAACTATCCTCATTTTTTTATTATTATTTTTTCATTTTGCTGTTCCAATAAGGTGTTTTCCGTTACCTTGTCTTCCAAGTCGTTGATTGGATCCTCTATTTCATCTAGTCTGCTGGTGATTGCTTCTACTGCATTCTTTATTTCAGTTATTGTATTCTTCACTTCTGATTGTCTCTTTTTTATGGTTTCTATGTCCTTTTTTATGTTTGCTATCTCTTTGTTGAAGTTCTCACTAAGCTCTTTGAGCATCCTTATAACCATTGTTTTGAACTCTGTCTGTGCTTGCCTCCATTTTGTTTAGTTCTTTTTCTGGCTCTTTGTCATGTTCTTTTATTTGGGACACATTTCTTTGTTTCCTCATTTTGGCTGCCTATCTGTTTGTTTCTATGTATTAAGTAGAGCTGCTATGTCTCCTGTTCTTAGTAGAGTGGCCTTATGTATGAGGTATCCTATAGTGCCCAATGCCACAGTCTCCCTGGTCTCCTGCACTCGGTGTTGTATGTGCCCTCCTGTTATATTTAAGCCTTGACTGCTATTGGCATGTCAGTGGATGGGATTGACCCTCAGGATGATTGGCTGTGGGGTTTGGCCATGTCCACAGCTTACAGGTTGATGTGCAGGAGTCTTACCCCACTCTGTGGGATTCATCACAGTGGGCTCTCATGCCTGTTGAGACTGCTCTTTGGGTGTGCCACTTGTGGAGCTAATCAGCCAGTGCTCTGCTGTGGTCTGAAGCCAACCTCCAAGTATGTTGGTTCTGGGGCCTCTTGCTGGGGCTCTATGCAGGCCCAGGTCACCCACTGCCTGTGACCAGCTAGGGACTAGCTGGTAGGAGCTACAAAGTGATTCACAGTTGTTTGCTGTCTGTGCTAACACTGAAGACATGTGGGAGAGGCACACTGCAAATCAAGGACATCTGCCACCAGTACCAGGCTTGGGGTAACTCTGCAAAATGCCAGGACACCCCAAGGCCTTCTGCCATCCATGAGCTCCTTTAAGTTTCAGCCACTGATAAAGCCTCATGAGGTATGCAAGTTGGATGAGCCAATGTCTCAGGGAGTCACTAAACTTGGAAGAGTTGTCATCACCAAGTTCATGTAAATTATGGTTTGGTGCCAGTGCTGAGCCTGGAGCTACTCAGCAAAAGTCTCAGAGTACATTGAGGCTAGCTGCCACCTACGTGCCATCTGTCAGACTCTGATAGTTTTCCATGAAAGAGTACAATGCAGGTGGGGCTGGCTGCTCTTGGAGAAAGGCTTCCACCATTGGGTTGGGTGGGGTCCCAGTGAGTAAGCAGGGTGGAGCAGTGGAAGTCACCAGACCAATCAGATTCAGATTTGGCCATAAGCGTAGGGGGAGGGCTCAGCACAGGAAAGGTGGCGCCAGCTGGCCAGCTTCATGGAAGGAGGACCCGCTCACAGGGAAAATGCCGACTGTCCTGCAGCCCTTGTCTCGAAGCCACTCAACTCCATCTGCCCTGCATATGTTCTCGATACCCCCCAAGTTCCTGGCCCTCTACTGGAGACCAAGGTGAGTGCCTGGGAGTAAGAGAGTCTGTATGTGTGCCCTTTTTGAGGACACCTGGGTTTACTGCCACCTTCAGTCCCAACTGGATGGTAGCAGCACCCACTGTTTTTCATAGCCAAGTGTTGTGGGGGCACCTCTTCCTGGCACCAGCACTCTGAGGTGGGGAGGTCTGTGTGGGGCTGGGGTCCCTCATTCCTCCAGAGGGGACTTCTATGGCTGAGATATCCCTCCCAGTTCTCAACTGCCACACAGAGGTTTGGGGTTAGCCAATTCCTCATCTCTGCCTCTCCTACCAGTCTCGACGTGGCTTGTTCTTTATATCCTTAGCTATAAAACTTCTGTTCAGCCAGACTTCAGATGGGTTTCCAGGTTGATTGTTCTATAATTTAGTTGTAATTTTAATTTGTTCATGGAAGGAAGCAGGCACAGTGTTTATCTGCTCCACCATGTTGGGTCTCCTCCCAGATGGCAGTTTAAACCATTTTGTGTCAGAGAAACATTTTTACTTCACCTCTTATATCAGAAACCTGTAATACACCTTCATAGCAATTATCATAATTAGAATTAAGTGATTTACTGGGAAATTAGTTGAGTTTTGTCTGTTTCCTTCTAATAGAATGTAAACTTAGAGAGACAGGCATCTTATTCTGCTTGTATTCTCAGCACCTTGTGCCATGTTTGGCAGATAGCAGGTATTCAGTAAATATTTGTTGAATAGGTGAATTAATTTGAAAAGGGCTTGAGCAGAAACTTGACAAAGGAGATGTATAGACAGCCAATAAGCACCTGAAAGGATGCTCCACGTCATTAATTATCAGAAGGATTCAAATTATATCCAAAATGAGATACCATTTTATACTCATTAGAATAGCTACAATTTGAAAAAAAACTGACAACACTATGTGTTGAGAATGTGGAGCGTCTGGTGTTCTCACACATTACTGGGGAGAAAACAGTTATGAAATTGTGCATGCATTTAAACTACGAACATTCCACTCCTAGATAGCATTCAAGTGAAGTGAAATCATGGGTCCACAAAAAGACTTGTACAGTAATGTCCATAGCAGATTTATGCATTGGGAAAGAGAAAAAGACCCTGACTATTGTTGACTGGGAGGTAGCTGGACTATCAGAGATTTCCTCCAGTTAAACATAAACAATTTCAAAGAACCCCAAATCAAAACTATTCAGTCTGTGACCATGATGGAGCAAGACAAAACCAAGATAACTCCAGAATCATGTTTGGGCAGAAACAAAAGCAAGAACTGTCCAAGCCAACCTCACAAATAGTCTACTTCTCCCTCTCCTTGCTAATTTAACTGACTGCTGCTTCTTTGCCACTTGACCTATAAATGCCACCCTGTTCCTCCTGCCTTTTAGTTAAAAATGGCTAAGATACTCAGTTGTAGAATTGTCCTAACTTTCTGAGGGCACCAACCCAGAGCGTGCATCTTTGAACACTGCCCCCAAATATCCCAAACCAAATACAAATCCTACAACAAGCCTTTTATCACTGTATAATTATCTATCTTTGCCTAACAAATTTCCTCAAATTACTGGCTTAAAACAACATTTATCATCCATTTCCCTGGGTCAGTAATTCAGGCACAGACAATCTAGATCATCTAGATGATCTGGCTCTGGGTCTCTTAGAAAACTGCAGTCATCTCAAGGCTCACCTGGGAGGGATCTCCTCCTTCCTAGCTTACTCACACACATCCTTGTTGGCAGGATTCCGTTCTTTGTGGGCTATGTGCTGACACCTCACTTTCTTACAAGCTGTTGAGGGAACTTCCTGAGGTGATGCAAGCACTCTGTATCCTTATTGGGATGCTGGTTATATCAGTACACACATTTGTCAAAACTAATGGACCTGAACACTTAAATCTATAAACTTTGTTTTAAGTGTATTATATATAATGATTATACCTCAATTAAAATAAGATTAAACAAAATTAAAATTAAAAGAAGAAAAATGCAGACTTTTGAGAACACCAGTCTTTGTTTACATATTGTTTCTGCCATTGTGATCTTGGAGATGGTATGAATCTCTTTTTATCTCAGTTTCCGTATATGTAAAACTAAAATTGAGATAAAATAGTACCTACTTTGTAAAGTTTTGCAAGCTAATCTGTGTGAAGTAACTGACAGATGGTGAGATCATTATATTACTACATGTCTTAAATAGTTATGTCAACATAATCACTGAATTTGGAGGCTGAAAAGTACTATAGAGATCATTTTTAAATTTGTCATTTATAAATAAATTTAAAAATTTCAAGATGTTAAGTGAATTGCCCAGGAATAACCAACAATTTATTTACCAGCCTTGTATTGTATGTCATGTTTTCTGTCATTATGATACCACTGAGTTGAGAAGTGGCTGAGTGGATGACATCGTACTACCTTTTCTTTGCTTCTGTGATTTGGGCTATGGGTTATGAATATGAAGCCCTCTGTAAAAAATAAATACATAAAGGCACAGTATAACTAAATATATTAAACTGATGACAGCTCATTTCATATTATAACTATTTTCACAGACATCTGCCCAAATGATAATTTTAGCAGTGTGCCATTTTCCCATCTTGTTCATGACAAAAAGGGAAATCTATGTGTTTATAATTTATAATCTTATGCTAAAAAGCAAAACAGTTGCCCTTCTATTGTAGTCATTTTTATAAAATCAGCATTTGAAAATTACTCATATTTGAAATGGCAATTTTTTACATAAAAAAATAGAATATCTGTTTTTGAAGGACAGATTTTCATCATTATGTGATACTTTCAACAATAATATTCTGTGAAGGAGTTTGCAAATGATTACAACCAATTTTGGTTGATTATTCTACATGTGATGATATACCAAAGCATATAACAAAGGGTATATCTTTATTATTATTTTTTATGAATAGAATCTTGTATTTTAGTCCTTTGTTCAAAAACATCACAAAGGCAACAGAAAAGTCCCCTGTCTGGGATTAAAAACCCTTATCTACTTAATGGTTTCATATATTCAGATTTTTCATAATAAATAGCCTAAACTTCAAAACAAAGATTTCCAGTGATAAATGAATTAAAATATAAATATGCATTAGCATGTAATCTGATACGAATGTAAGATAACTTTAAATAAAATTTAATTTTTTAATTTTTTAATTTAAAAAATTAAAGTGGAAGCTTAATTTTTAACCCTTTTTTTATTTTTCATACTTCAAAATGTCACTAAATTATCACTGTCAGAACCCAATAACATAGTAGGTCTGTGACTACCCTTTACTTTGAAATAAACTTGTGCTCTCTTCTGGTCATTTTATTACAGTGGCTTAACTTCTGTGATCAAAAATATATGTCAGTTTCTTTTTTCTTTTTTTTTTTTTAAATTTATTGGGGTGATAGTGGTATATATACACAATGGAATATATGTCAGTTTCTATACTGTGATCATATCTAATACTTTTGTAACCCTTTTCAGTTTAAAGTTCCTTGGACATTTTCATCACTTTTCTGTAATTATTTTGTAAAATTTGTAGTCTAGGAATCTGACATCAATGGTTTTAAATGACCTGCCTTAGAATAGTTTTGTAACTGTTTGGGGAATGTCTGGAACCTAAGGTACCAGATCCATATACATTTTTATTATATTTCTATTTATTTCTCATTATTTTCAATTAAAATGTGCTTGAGAGAATGTTTATAGTGACTTTTTTGATTTTCTCAAGTGTACTTTATAGCAACTACTTGAAGAATGAAAACCAAATCACTCATGCTGGCAAGGCAAACACCATCTGATATAAATTATTTATCATGGGGGACAGTAAATAAATTAAGAAAGTAATTAGATCTATGGTTCATATTTAGATGCATCTGCTATTTGGTAAAACTTTGTTTCAACCAAAGATGCCATGAGGGGGTATTTGTCTGCTAGCTTTCTGAAAGTATGTTGGCTTGCCTATTTTGCTTTTAAATATCTTAACAGTTTTCTTGTTTAATAAAAGGTGTGGTCCATAAAAACTGTTTTTCAGTTCATGTGCATCTTGGTTTTTGTTTTTCACCTTTAGAGAAACATGTCTAATTAGAAGAAGTCAATGACAAACTTTAGTTTTCATTGGTAATGAAAATCTTTGTGAAAATCAGAGGGTCCCCTGGTGTGAGCCAAAATACATATCTTTACATTGCTCATCTAGCAGTGTAAATAATACTACAAAAACTCTGTAAATTTTCTTCCAACAGTTGCATTTATTCTTATTGTGATGATGAAAACAGCTGTCCCTTAATAGCAGTTAACTTAACCTTTTAAACTACAGGAGTCCCTGAGAGACCCAGGATAGGCCATCAAGATATTAAGTTTTGTACTGAATATGTATGAAGCCATTGACTATAAATGATTGGCTAACCAATCTTGTTAGAGAAATATGAGTTGGGATAAACAGGGGAAAAGAAACTGAGATTCTGAGATTATTGTCCATGTTGCCTCATCTATAAGATGGGAATGATAACGGTCACAACCTTATAGAGTGTTAGTGAGGTATAAGTTATATATACCAGTGGTGCCAAAAAAAATGTACACATTTTAAGAGATGTTATCTATGTATTACTTTTTGAAGTTGAATTGAATTATGGTAACAATGTGTAGTATGACGTTTGCTCAAAAGATGGCATTAATCAAATGAATGCTACCATCATACATTGTATAATAATTTTAATACAATTTTTTCCTTCCTGAAAATGTGTATACATTTTATATATATATATATATATATATATATATATATATATATATATATATATATATATATATCTCGATCCATCCATCCACGTTTTATACATATATATATATACATATACATATACATATACATATATATATATATATCCATCCATCCATCCATCCATCCTACTCTCTAAATTAAAACTTGGCTCATTCTAGGCACAGCATATTTTAGCTGTTAAAATTGTGCATTAGCTATCATTCATTCTTTTACAAAACATCCATTGAACATTTCTATGTACCAAATACTGTTTTAGGGCTTATGTATATCACTGTAGAAAAGTGACTAAGATTCTAGCTTTTTTTTTGTAGATTAAATTCTAGCAGTAGATACAGATTATTAAATTAATTTAGGCAAGAGATTATGAGAGCTCTGACCATTGCAATAACAATAGAAGGAAGTGAAGTGGCCAGATTTTGGATATACTGCTAAGGTAGAGCTAGAGAATTTTCTTTAAAAATTCAGAAGAGTCTAAAAGAGAAAGAGAAAGGATTAAGTTGGTTTTATATTTAAGTTTTATTTATAATTGCCAAAACTTAGAAGTAACCAAGATAGGCGAAGAATCAAGATGACCTTTGGTAAGTGAATGGTACATACAGACAATGGAATAGTATTCAGTACTAAAAAGAAATGAGCTATCAAGCTATGATAATACATGGAGGAACCTTAAATACATATTGCTAAGTGAAAGAAGCCAATCTGAGAAGGCTACATACTGGATGATTACAACTGTATAACATTCTAGAAAAGACAAAACTATAGAAACAGAATAAAGATGAGTGGCTGCCAGGTTGGGAATGAGAGGGATGAATACGTGGAATACAGAGGATGTTTAGGGCAGTAAAACTATTCTTTATGCTATCTAATGGAGATATACGTCCTTATAAATGAATCCAAACCCACAGAATGTACAAGATCGAATGTGAATCCTTAAAACTGTGGCCTCTGGGTGATGAGGTGTTAATATCATTTCATCAGTTGTAACAAATATACCACTTTGGTGGGGATGTTGATAATAGGGGAGGTTATGTGTGTGTGGAGACAGGGATTTTATGGGAAATCTCTGTACCTTCTGTTCAATACTGTTATGAACCTAAAACTGCTCTAAAAAAAATAAAGTCTATTAAAAAAACGGTAAATAGTAGTCGGCTAATTAGGGGAGTAACCAGAATTGTAAGTACCTCTCAATTAGTGATGGTTTTACGATTTTTTGTTTGTTTGTTTTTTAATAACCCATTATCCTTGGCCTTGGCTCAATGCAACCCAAACTTTGGAAGTGGTATCAGTGTGGACAGAGAGAAAGCTCTGGGAGCAACCCTCTAGTTCTGGCTTAAGGAATATGAAGGGGATCTCCTAATACTCAGAGAGAGAGACCGAGAGGAATACTCTGTTTATTTTCCTTTCTCTGTTTTCTCTTGCCTCAGCTTCCTAGAAATCCTATGATAAGTTTGGTGGTACTCTGTAGTACAGAGTATTTTCAATGCCTAAAAATCTTTGTCTTTGCTTATTCGTCCATCCCCCTCCCCCCAACATATTGTTTTTTTCTGTCTCCATAGTTTTGTCTTTTCCAGAATGTTGTATTGTTGGAATCATACAGTATATAGCCTTCTCAGACTGGCTTCTTTTACTTAATAATATGCATTTAAATTTCCCTCATGTCTTTTCATGGTTTGATAGCTCATATATTTCTAGCACTGAATAATATTCCTTCCACTGTCTGGATGTACCACAGCCACTTTGAAAAAATAGTTGGCAATTCCTCAAAATGTTAAACAAATAGTTACTATATGACCAGAAATTCCACACCTAAGTATATACCCAAAAGAAAGCATTATGCTCACACAAACATGTGAATATGAATGTTTTTAGCAAATTTATTCATTATGTCTAAAAATTGGAAATATCCAAAATGCCCATTAACTGATGAATAGAGAAACAACTAGGGTACATCCATTCATTGGAACAACATCCAGCAATAAAAAGAACAAACCACTAATATATGTAACAACATAGGTGAATCTTGAAAACATTATGTTAAGTAAAAGAAGCTAGTAACAAAAACTATATATCATATAATTCCATTTATAAAAAATTCTAGAACAGACCAAACTATAGTGACAGAAACATATCAGTGTTTGCCAAGGCCAGAGATGCGAGCATAGTGATTGACTATGAAGAACACCTAAAACTTTTCTTCCTCTCTTCGTTCCTTCCTTGGTCACTGTTTACAAACACATTTTTATTAGGAAATGTGTTCAGTAGTGTCTAGTTAATGGGTTGGTTGAAGAATGGGCACTTGAGTTTGTTTCTTAAGCTGTGTAACAGATGGCCGCAAACTTGGTGGATTCAAACAATAGAAATACATCTTTTCTCATATTTCTGGAAGCAAAAAGTCTGAAATCGAGTTATCAGCAGTGTAGGTACCTCCTAAAGACTGAGGGAGAATCCGTTTGCTCTCTCCTCACTTCTGATGGCTGCCAGCAATCAGTGGGAATGAGCATCATCCTGCGGTTGCATCACTACAATCTCTTGTCTCCATCTCCACATCACCTCCTCCTCTGTGTCTTCTGCCCTCTCTTCTTTTCTAAGGACCCTTGCCATTGAACTTAGGGTAATCTCCTGTCAAGATCCTTAACTTAAATTTGCCAAGATCACATTCCAAATAAGATCCCATTCACAGATTCTGGGTAGACATATCTTTTGGGATGTAGTAATCTGCTCAGGCTGCCATAACAGAACACAATAGACTGGGTGGCATAAACAACAGAAGTTTGTTTTCTGAGTTCTGGTGGCTGGAAGTCCGAGATCAGGGTGCCAACATGGTGAGATGCTGGTGTGAGCTTTCTTCCTGGCTATGCCAACAGCCACCATATCCTGGTGACCTCACATAGCATAGAGAATGCACATGGCATAGAGAATATTCTGGTGTCTCTTCTTCTTATAAGGGCACCAGTTCTTCCCACTTATGACCTCATTTAACCTTAATCACTTCTTTAAAGGCCTCATTGCCAATACATTCATATGGGGCATTAAGGCTTCAAATATGACTTTGGGGGAGGACACAATTTGGTCTATAGTAGGGGGCCACTATTCAGCCCATCACAATACTGTTCCTTCATTCTCCCTCTACTGTCACAGGCATAGCTTAGAGAATGACCTGGAAAAACGGAACAGAACACCATCATTTGAACACAGATATGTCTTCCCCTTTCCATTCTATATTGTTCCCTACAATTTTCTTTAGACATGACACAGTGATCATTAGGTACAAACTATGTAGATGAAATATAGTAGCCTTGGAAATAATTGTTTTTGTTTTATTTACTTATTTGTTTTAATTTCCGGGAAAGCCCTTCTCTAATACAACCTTATAGTAGTCACTCATTGCATGTAAATTGATTGGCTTGTTCTTTAGAATGGTCATGTCCTGGTTCTGTGGGGGCCCATACAGGAGCTGTAAAACTGGGTGTCCATGAGTTGGTTAAACTGTATGTGAAACGTTTTTTTTTACTTTCAGTGGTAAGCAACTTTAAGAAATCATGTTATTTGTACATCACAAAGCATTTTTTGCTACAAATACAAGTTACCAGTTCCTCCTATAAATACCTGTCCTTCCAATTGTCTGAGTATTTGAAGCACATAGGTACGTAAAATTAATAATGTCACATGCTCTACCATCTTCAAATGAATTCCTTGTTCTGTGTGGTTGGTTATCCCTTCTCAGTAAGTAATTGTTTAGTTATTTTCAAATTATTAGCTGGTTAATTTTCCAAATATTTTCTTTTGCTTATTTTTTTTACCAGTTTTTCATATTTATTTTAGTAAATAATAGATAAACATGTGTATGATATTAGCACTAATTAGTGTTATCCAGCCTTTTGTCAATAGCACATTAAAAATATGCACAAAGAAAGAATAAGATGCAAGCTACAAAAGTCTCTTTTAGGTTTTCATGTACAAGCTCCGAGAGTCCGTGATTTTTTTCCTTATGACACACAAAAAGTTATTATTTTATTGGGATCAAAGTTTGTGAGGTAATTCAATTCAGCATTTAGTTAAGAAAACTAGACATTTTTCATAAAATCTTAAATACAGTGTGAAAGGCAGATTGAGAATGAAATGACTGTGGAGTATGTTCTCTGCACAGCTCCTCTGGGCTGTCTGTACGTAGACATTTCCTCACTCCATCTGTTCTCTCTGTCTGAGTGACAGGTCTGCTCCTGCCAGCACTCCACTCGCCAGCAAGAGGGAGAAAGCGTTTCCAGGTGCACATGGACACACCTGATCTCTTTGTTCACCATCCGTTAATGTGTTTACTAAGAAGTGAATAGATTAAGAGAGGAAATAGTTAAGAGTGGGGAACTGCTTTGGTTTAATAGATTTGAAGTGAAAGGAGAAATAAATCCTATGTATCCTTCCAAAATAAGCTGAAATAAATTTTCTACCACCAAATATTTGGTGCCCAGGAGACATCCTACAGAATGATTATAGTAACAGTGATACTGAATGTAAACTTACTCAAAAATTTATATTTTCTGTTGTCTGCATTGCTTAACAAATTGTTTTTAATCAAGATTTTATAGGAGTTATAACAAATTACCAGCAGCGTGCTAATGAAAATGATTATATAATTTCAGCTTACATGCATAGCCTACAGCAAGTCATTTCTTCTAAAAATTTCCATTACTTTATCTTAAAAAGTCAGCTGGTAAGATTTGATTTCTCTATACGTTAAATGTACTAATGAGAATTTTTGCAAGATGATTCAATGTCCTCTGCCTAATTGTGCCATATGAATTGCAAGCATTAATAAATTATGAAACATTAAGACTATCTAGTTAAATGATTTATTTTAAGCTCCTTGGAGCAGGGACTATTTTGAATACATCTTTGTATCCCCCCAAAGAACCTAGCACAGTGCCTCACAGAGAGTTGGGCTGAATAGATATTTGCTAAATGAATAGATTTTACAGTCTCAGTCTGTAGCTACAGTTTCTCAGAGAAAAGGAGAGACCTTGTTTTAAAATTGGGATTGAAAGAATGATCTCACTCAATGAACTAAAGGATAAATACCCCCAAACTGTAGTCCGTTCGCAACAGGAAATCATTACAGCACTAATCTTTAGGACCTTTGTGAGTATCAAAATTCCCCAGTTCCATCTGTGCCCTTCTTTTTCCCAAACTGCCACCTACCCATATATAGACTTTGTATAATATCCTATTGTCAACTCCAGACAGAGGGCTGTGGTAGGTCTTACTGGATTGTGTCTTTCATAGTTGGGATGAAGGTAAAAATGTCCTCTCTCTCTGGATCTCCTCTCTCCAAAGGTAGGTGCTGGAAAGGGCAAACCGTAATTTTTTAGTTGCTATTTGAAGATTCGTAATATCTATTGGCCAAGGAAATTTAATGATATGTATTTTCTAGCATGCCTTCTTCAAAACTCTCAGTCTGGCTTAAGAGACATGACTTGCTCTTAAAATTATTTCCCTAGGATGAATTAATTAATCCATATATTAATTCACACACAACCCACTGACTTTACCCTGCAAATGTGATGGGCAATAGACTCTTCTAGTGCTCAAGGAAATACTACTTCTGCTGAAGTGTTGAGATATCAAAAAATATGCACACAAAATGTGGAAAGGGCTAAATTTAAAATAGAGTAAAAACAGGAAAGAAATGATCAGATGTCTTCATTTTTTCTCATGAGACAGCAGATGAAATACTCTTGAAAAGAGGAAGCACTTGTTGAGAGTTTAAGGAGGTAAGAATATCTTAAGTAGTTCCTTCTCATATCACAGCAATATGTACTATGTATATATGTATGTGTATATATATCACATATACATACATACATACATACATATACATACAACACACACATACACACACATACATATACACATATACATATAGACAATACTGATATTTTTGTTAATATCTCTGCTTAACATATCATAAAACTTGTGATTGGAAAAGTAGTTAAAGCAAATAAATTGCTGATCTTCTTACATGTTATGTGATTATTTTAAATGGCATCCAATTTCTCATTCACTCTATAGACGGAGAAAATGGCTGAACAGAAAGTCTGTCGCAGAGAGAAATTAAAAAGGCAATGTGAGCCTTTTATCAGGGAATTATCGGATGCTGACATCTAGTGGCTCTCAAAACCCATAGCTATGGAGCACTCATCAACACAACCCACTTTCCATTCACATGTCCTGCGCCTCCAAGAACAGATACACATCTCTGCACATGTGGATATAAGTTATTTAGCTAACGTTTACAGGACTCTAAAGGGTCCCTTCTGTTAAACTTCTGTTAATATTTAGACAGAATAAAAAGCTGAATAAAACTAACATTTTGTGATCAGTTTTACTCCACATTCTGCATAAAGCTGAAGAGAGACTTCACTCCCATTTTTTCTTAATTATATTATTTATTGTCTAGGAGAATATCTTTCTAAATTGTCTTCTGACTTCCTTGTTTAGACATTTTGTAATCTGAAATAAGCCTCTTGTGAATTAAATTCTGACCTTTTTAAAAAATATTTTTACTAAAAAATATATACCACATATCAGTGAAATCATATGGTTCTCACTGATATGTGGTATATAAACCAAAAACAACAAAAGAACAAGACAAACAAATGAGAAACAAAAACTCATAGACACAGACGATAGTTTAGTGGTTACCAGAGGGTAAGGAGGGTGGGGGGTGGGAGATGAGGGTAAGGGGGATCAAATATATGGTGATGGAAGGAGAACTGACTCTGGGTAGTGAACACACAATGGAATTTATAGATGATGTAATACAGAATTGTACACCTGAAATCTATGTAATTTTACTAACAATTGTCACCCCAATAAATTAAAAAAAAAAAACTACAAAATTCTATGCCCAAATGAAAAACAATTTTTTTAAATAAAACAAAAATACCACTCTGAAAAAAAAAAATATAGCTAACATACAACATTATATTAGTTTCAGGTGTACACTATAGTTATTCAACATTTATACACCTAAAGAAGTGATCAACATAAGTCCAGCCACCATCTGACACCATGCTATGCTATCACAATATTACTGACTATATTCCCCATGCTGTACATTACATCCCCATGACTTGTTTGTTGTATACCTGGAAATTTGAACCTCTTATTCTCCTTCACTTTTTTCCTCATTTTTAAAATTTTCAATTACAGTTAACATTCAGTATTATTTTATATTAATTTCAGGTGTATAGCATAGTGGTTAGACATTTATATAATTTAAGAAGTGATCCCTCTGACTAGTCTAGTACTCACCTGACACTACATAGTTATTATCATATTACTGACTATATTTCTATGCTTTACTTTACATCCCCATGACTATATCATAACAATCAATTTGTAGTTCTCAGTCCCCTCACCTTTTTCACCCTGTCCCCCAACCCCCTCCCATCTATCTCCCCAATAAATCTAGTACCCATCTGACACCATACATAGTTATTACAACGTAATTGACTATATTCCTTATGCTATACCCTACATCCCCATCAAAACTTTGTAACAACCAATTTGTACTTCTTACTCCCTTCCCATTTTTCACCCACATCCTCAACACCGTTCTCATCTGGCAGCCATCAAAATGTTCTCTGTGTCTATGAGTGTGTTTCTGTATTGCTTGTTTGTTTATTTTGTTCTTTAGATTCCACATATAAGTGAAATCACATTGCATCTGTCTTTCTCTGTCTTATACTCCACTCAGCACAATACACTCCAGGTCCATCCATGCCTCCACAGATGGCAAAGAACTCATTTCCTTCCCTGACCAAGCAAAATTCCAGTATATACAAGGCCTACCAATTCAGTTCGCAAACTCATCCTAGAAAAAGTGTTACATATATCATTGCTGAATATCACTATGGTCACCTTCGAAGTACTCCCCTTGGGAAGCTGTGCACTGACACCAGTACCTAGTCCATCCTTTGAAGCAATTTTAGAACTGTTTTTCTGGGTTAGCCATCAGAGTTGTCATCGTATTAACCTTAGTGTCCTGAATGTCATCCAAATGTCTTCCTTTCAATATTTCCTTTATCTTCGGGTAAAGAAAGAAGTCATTGGAGACCAGATCAGATGAACAGGGAGGGTGTTTCAATACAGTTGTTTGTTTACTAACTAAAAACTCCCTCACAGACAGTGCCATTGAGCTGGTGCATTGTTGTGATGCAAGAGCCATGAATTATTGGCGAAAAGTTCAAGTAGTTTTGGTGTAACTTTTTCATGCAGCCTTTTCAGCACTTCCAAATAGTAAACGTGGTTAACTGTTTGTCCAGTTGGTACAAATTCATATTGAATAATCCCTCTGAAATTAAGAAAGATTAGCATCATCGTTTTGACACTGGATTTGGACTGACAGAACTTTTTTGGTCGTGGAGAATTGGCTGACTTCCATTATGCACTTTGACGCTCTGTTTCAGGGTCATATTGGTTCACCCATGTTTCATCACCAGTGATAAAACAGCCCAAAACATCCTCTTGCCTCTCCAGAAGGTCTTGGCAAACTTCGACTTTTTGTTTTTGTTTATTGATGAGCTCTTTCAGGAGCATTTTTGCACACAGCTTTCTCATGCCAAGATTTTTGTTTAAGATTTTCCTAACTGTTTCTTTATTGATGTTTATTTGGTCTGCTGTGCTTTTCGTAGTCAGCTGACAATTTTGACGCACAGTTTGACAAATTTTTGCAATGTTTTGGTCAATTCTGCTCGTTACTGGCCTCCCTGACCTCTCTTCATTAGTGACGTGTTCTCTCCCCACAGAAAAACGTTTAATCCATTTGTACACTGCAGTTTTCTTCATGGCATTATCCCCATAAACTGGGACTAACATGTTCCTGATTTCACGTCCACTCTTGTCAAGTTTAATAAGAAATTGAATGTTTGTTTCTTGCTCTAATTCAAGCTCAGACATTCTCGCAATGGAACACAAAAACACGCAACAATAATGAACACCACTCAGCAAGATACCACCACACTGTCGACAGGAATGTAGCTGTGAGACACTGATATACCAAGATTATGAAACCTTACTAAGCTGTTTGTACAGTGCTGCCAATGTTAGTGCACAGTGGCAAGTTCGCGAACTTAATTGTCAGACCTCATAGCTATTCTGTCAAATTCATTGGAGTTTGATTTCCTTTTGTTCTCCATTTCTTTTTTTTTTATTTCCCTCCTCCCTTCCCTTTCTGTACCTTATTATTTTAGTTCAATACTTATTGTTAGTGCATTTCTCCAAGGCTTATCTAATTTTTTCCTTTTATCAATATACATAGTAAAAACCAAGCAGATTACATTGAATTCTTTTTTGATTTTTTTTTTCCTAATCATGCTTCTCTCCTTGATCCCTCTCCAAAGGCCATCTTTTTACAATGAGTTTACAAAGAGCTTCCTAAGCACGGACTTTCTCCTTTGTGAAATTTGCATTCATTTTTTTTTTTTTTTCCCAAGAGACTGCACAGACAACAGTTCTGTGACAGGAAAATGCAAAGTAATCAGTTGGTGCTCTTATTCATGATTTCTGTCAGGTTAGGCTGTCAGAAACCCAAAATGTGAAGAGGGGAAAAAAAAATGAAAAAGTACGAAGATGCAGTGTAGCTCCCATGGACAGTGAAGACTTTGCCTCCTAGTTTAACCTGTAATATCTATAAGTATTAGTTTAGAGGCTCAGATGGATGCCTGAAATGCGCTGTGGTTCTATCAGAGGGCATCTAGAGAGAAGTCCAGCAATGCTCCAGGTGCTATGTTTCTTTCCTGTCTAATTCTCTATGTTATTATAATAAATAATAATACTAGTAGCTGACTTTTCTTGGGTTTCGCCATGTGTGTGCCAAGTGCTCTGTTACATGATCTTGTTTAATTCTTACCACAAGCCCAGAAAACTAGCTATTTCACTGTTATAAAGTCAACCACGGTATATGGTACTGCCGCTTACTGGTCCACTAATGTACATATTACATTTAGTATAACAAAATTAGACAATAAAAACATTTACTTTATGTCTCTCTATAAAGGAACTGTACGGCAAGATTACGTTTCTAAATATATTGCTGTTGGGAAGAAATTCATTATTATTTCCAACGGTTTTAATAAGTGCGGGATGGAAAGTTTGAAAATACTTGTCACTTTTAAGTGCTCTTTCTTCATTTACAGAAATGTCTTCTAATCAATGCTACTTTGTGAGAGACTATCCCATATCAGAAGGATCACTTATTTTAGCTATGAATCAAAATTGGTAGCAGTTATTTGCCTCTTTCTAAACCACGTAGGCCAATCATACTGCCTAAGTTTGTGTAATCAAAGTGACAGCAGAAGGGAAGAGAGAAAAATGGAATAGAAGCAATATTGAATAGATATGTGGTATGAATTTCCCACCAAAGGATGAGCTATACCACATATATATCGAAAGACTTCAGCACAGTTTTTAAGACAGAAACAGAGAAAACACATCAAGGCATATCACTGCTAAAAACCAAAGATAAAGAGAAAACAGTAAAACCAACCAGGTTTGGGGTGCAGGAGCATAATAATCAAGGGAGCAACAATACGCCTTTGCATGAAGATAATAGAAACTTCTGGGAAACAACAGTTCACTGGTCTTGGAAAACGGGTCAATGTAGAATTCTTTTTAAAAAAATTATTATTATTAGTTTCAGGTGGACAAAACAATGTACTAGTTAGACATTTATATCCCTCACAAAGTGATAACCTCCCTCCCCCAATCTACTACCCCTCTGACATCGTATATAACTGTTACAGTTCCACTGACTCGATTCCGTATGATATACTCCACATCCTGTTACTATATATATAAAATTATAGTTGACATTCAGTATTTTTCAGCTTCAGCTTCAGGTGTACAGTGCAGTGATCAGGCATCTACACCATCCATGAAGTGGTCTCCCTAATAAGACAAGCATAGAATTTTTTACTTTGCAAAATATCTTTCAACAATAAGCGCAGAATGGAGGTGACTGTTCCAGATAAACACAAGCTGAGGAAATTTGTTTTCATTAGAACTGCACTGTATTAAATAGTAAAGTAAATGATTTTGGTAAAAGTTAAATGATTCTAAATACGATATACAAAACTGCAGGCAGAAATGAAGAGAACTGGAAAGGGAAAAATACGTGCAACAAAAAATAACCACTTAAAGAAACTATCATTACTATGTTACAAACTATGCTTATGGTTTGACAAGATGTAGAGTTAAATATATAATAACAATAAAAGGCAGGGAAATAAATATAAATTGTGGAAAGATTTTATATCTTATGGAAAATGATAAAGTGACAATTTAAGGTAGAACCTAATAAGTCATGGATGCATAATCACTGAAATACTACTATAAAAGTTGTAATAAAGGAGCTAATAGAGCATAGCAAATGGAACAACAAAGAAAATACTTTCCTAATCCAAAGGAAGGCCAGAAAGGGGAATAAAAGAACAAAGAATAGATGAGACAAATAGAGAACAAAGAGGAAGATGGTGAAGTTAAATCCAATTATGACAGTAACTAAGTTGAATATGGATAGAATATATACTAAATAAAAAAAATAGATTTTCATGATGGATTAAACAAAAAAGATAGCAAGACCCATCTATACACTATTTTTTAAGACACTTATAAGGATACAGATAAATTGTTTCAAAAAGTGTTCAAGATGCTTTATAAGTGCAAGTATTTTGGGAGCAGAGTACAGCAGGAATAAAAATCAAGTGAAAACAATATTGGAAAGTTTATAGTGTAATGTACAAAAAAATAGGATATAGTTTTATGAATACAGCAAATAATTTATTATATGTATATCACCTAGTATCCTGACAGATGGAAACTGAGAGGGAGTTCATAGGTTTTAGGAAAGCTACCACTGAAACTGATTCAGGTAAAAGGAAGCGGGTCCAAGCGGAACTCTTAGTGGTAGATGGTTAAAGCTATGTACAAACCAGAGCTAACAGGAAAGCAGAATACAACTCCAGTGGGAATGCTGGTTCATGGGCTAGTGTGCTCCCTAGAAAAATGTAGCATTCCGTGGATGCTTTTGGAATAGAGCTACTAAACTGATTAAACTATTATTAATTTGACAGTTATTCTTGAGCTGTGAGGACATTCTGTCACCAGACAAAGTTTCATGACAGGTTACTTAGAGAGAAATCTGGTATCAGGACATCCACCAAATCAACTAGATGGTTAGACTCAGTGATCAACTAGACGGTTAGACTCAAGTGATCACTGCCAAGTTATGGCTCAGCCAAAATTTCCCTCATTTCTCTATGATAAATTTAGGGTGCTTTCATAATATTGTTAATGTGAAAACATTCATCATCTGACTTTTTGGGTAGATACCCAGGGGAGGGATTGCTAGGTCATATGCTAATTCTATTCTTAATTTTTTGAGGAACCGCCACACTGCCTTCCATAGCAGCTGTACCAATCTGCATTCCCACCAACAGTGTATGAGGGTTCCTTTTTCTCCACAGCCTCTCCAACACTTGTTACTATTTGTCTTGTTGATGATAGCCATTCTGACTGGGGTGAGGTGATATCTCATTGTGGTTTTGATTTGCATTTCTCTGATGATTAGTGATGTTGAACATTTTTTCATATCTCTATTGGCCATTTGTATGTCTTCTTTGAAGAAATGTCTATTCAGGTCCTCTGCCCATTTTTTAATTACATTGTTTGTGTTTTTGTTTCTATTGAGTTGTATGAGTTCCTTATATATTTTGGATGTTAGCCCCTTATTGGAGGTGTTGTTTGAAATAATTTTCTCCCATTCGGTTGGTTGCCTCTTTATTTCATCAATGTTTTCTTTTGCTGTGCAGAAGCTTTTTAGTTTGACATAGTCTCATTGATTTATTTCAGCTTTTATACCCCTTGCCTTTGAGGTCAAATTCATAAAATGCTCTTTGAACTCAAGGCCCAAAAGTTTAGTCCCTATGTTTTCTTCTATGCAGTTAATTGTTTCAGGTCTTATGTTTAGGTCTTTGATCCATTTTGAGTTAATTTTGGTACACATGACAGATAGCAGTCTAATTTCATTCTTTTGCATGCGATTTTCCAATTCTCCCAGCACCTTTTATTGAACAGGCTGTCTTTTCTCCGTTGGATGTTTTTGGCTTCTTTGTCAAAAATTATCTGTCCATATTTATGTGGGTTTATTTCTGGGTTCTCAATTCTATTCCATTGGTCTGTGTGTCTGTTTTTTTCTGCCAATACCGTAAAGATATATGTGCTCCAATGTTCATTGCAGCTTTATTTATGGTGGTCAAGACATGGAAACAATCAAAGTGTCCTTCAATAGATGATTGGATAAAGAAGTTGTGGTATATACACAATGGAATACTATTCTGCCATAAGAAAAGATGAAATAGTACCATTTGCTACAACATGGATGGATCTTGAGATTATTATGCTGAGCAAAATAAGTCAGACAGAAAAAGTAAAGACCAATATAATTTCACTGATATGTAGGATGTAAAACTGAAAGCAACAAAGCAACAAGACAAACAAATGAAGAAACAAAAACTGATAGATACAGACAATAGTTTAATGGTTACCAGAGGGTAAGCGGGGAGGGGAGTGGTAGATGAGGGTAAAGGAGAGCAAACATATGGTGATGGAAAGACAACTGACTCTGGGTGGTGAACACACAATGTGATATATATAGATGATGTATTACAGAATTGTACACCTGAAATCTATGTAACTTTACTAACAATTGTCACCCCAATAAACTTTAATTTTTTTTAAAAAGAAACACACACAAAAAAAGAAATGCATCTTTTATAAATCTTGATGAGTCTGGTTTCAAAAATAAACAAATACTGAATTATAACATTTTTTTCTTCAAAATAAGTTAAGAAAATATGTTATACTTTTCTATGCCTTCTCTTACCATTTAAAATTGTAGGTTTCACACCAGAAAGTAACCACTTTAACTATCAAATGATAAATGCAGATTATATCTTTATAAAAATTAATTTCATTGTTATTATCAGAGCTTCTCTAGTTTTAGCCAAGATAAAAATGCTGAAAGTAATTACTCTGTTGTCAGTGATAGATGTGGCTCAGTTAAATGGGTAAATATTTCTTGGACAATTTGCCTGATTTTAATCCACAGAAGCCACAGTGTTATGCAGTATTATTTATCTTGTTCTCTAAATGCATGGCCAACTTAGAGAACTGGAGCGAAGAGCTAATTTTCTCTCATGGTGACCTCTCTAAGAGTGATAGCATTTCCTATTTAGATGCTTAATTTCTGCCAGAACTAATAAATCATAATTGGCGTTAAGATATAAATATATGCTTCTATAATAAAAGGCATGCTCCTCAAACACATCAGACAAGCAAAGCATTCTTTGATAAATAGTTTATTTCCTTATCAAAAGTCTGTCAGGTATGAACATCACAGATCTGAAAATTCATAAGATTGCATGCCTCATCACTAAATAATCATTTGTGTGCAATAAATGTAGGCGCCTTTCTATTGAATTTCTCAGCCAGATTATGCGTACTTCTATTTAGAAATACAAGGTTTACACAAAAATGGTGGAACTTCTTCATCATACTTTTAATTATTATACCTACAGTTTGTTACTTTTTTCTCTGGGGTACAAAGATAGCTCAAATGATTTAATAGAGCTCAGGCAGGGAAATTTTAAAAAACATTGTTTCCAGAACAGTTTCAATAGTGTGGTAGAGGCTAAAGCCAGATTTCAAGGGAGGAGAAAACAAATGAGAAATATACTTGTAAAGCACACTTAGTCCAATTCTCATTTGGGCTACTGAACAGTGCTTTAAAAAGATCTGTGTACGTCCTTTTTATTATTATTAAATAATAATATTGACAATGGTTAGTAAAGTTACATAGGTTTCAAGTGTACAATTCTGTAATACATCATCTATATTATCACATTGAGTGTTCACCACCCAGGGTCCATTCTCCTTCCATCACCATATATTTGATCCCATTTGCCCTCAACTACCAAACCCACCCCCCTTACCCTCTGGTAACCACTAACCTATTGCCTATGTCTATGAGTTTTTGTTTCTTTATTTATCTTGTTCCTTTGCTGCTTTCAATTTTATATCATACATATCAGTGAAATCATATGGTTCTTGACTTTTTCTGTTTGACTTATTTCGCTTAGCATAACACCGTGTTTCCCTGAAAATAAGACCTAGCTGGACAATCAGTTCTAACGTGTCTTTTGTAGCAAAAATTAATTGAAGACCCAGTATTATATTATATTATATTATATTATATTATATTATATTATATTATATTATATTATATTGTATTATATAAGACCTGATCTTATATTATAGTAAAATAAGACCAGGTCTTAGATTAATTTTTGCTCCAAAAGATGAATTAGAGCTGATTGTCTGGCTAGGTCTAGGTCTTATTTTCAGGGAAACACGATACTCTCAAGATCCATCTGTGTTGTCCCAAATGGTACTATTTCATCTTTTCTTTGGCAGAATAGTATTGCATTGTGTATATATACCACATCTTTATCTAATCATCTATCGAAGGACACTTTGGTTGTTTCCATGTCTTGGCCACCGTAAATAAAGCTGTAATGAACATCAGAGCACATATGATGTCTGACAATTAAGTTTGTGAACTGTTGCAATGGTGTTGATAATCTCTTTTGATATCAGAGGGATTATTCATTATGAATTTGTACCATTTGTACCAACTGGACAACAATTAACCAAGTTTACTATTTGAAAGGGCTGAAAAGGCTGCATGAAAAAGTTAGACGACCTGAACTTTTCACCAACAATTCATGGCTCTTGCATCATGACAATGCACCAGCTTACATGGCACTGTCTGTGAGGGAGTTTTTAGCCAGTAAACAAATAACTATATTGGAACACCCTCCCTACTCACCTGATCTGGTCCCCAGTGACTTCTTTCTTTACCTGAAGATAAAAGAAATATTGAAAGGAAGATATTTGGATGACATTCATGACATCAAGGGTAATCTGACAGCAGCTCTAATGTCCATTCCAGAAAAAGAGTTCCAAAATTGCTTTGAAGGATAGACTAGGTACTGACATCAGTTCATAACTTCCCAAGGGGAGTACTTCAAAAGTGAGCACAGTGATATTCAGCAATGAGGTATGTAGCACTTTTTCTAAGATGAGTTCGCGAACTTAATTGTCCAAGCTTTGTATATGTTTACAAATAAGTATTTTCAGATTTTTGGTATATACCCAGAAGAGGAATTGCTGAGTCATATGGTAATTCTATTCTTAATTTTGGGAGGAAGCTCCACAATGCCTTCCATAGTGGCTGCACCAATCTATATTCCCACTCATAGTGTATGAGGGTTCCTTTTTCTCCTCATCCCCTCCAACACTTGTTATTATTTGTCTTTTTCATGATATTATTCTAACTGGTGTGAGGTAATACCTCATTGTGGTTTTTATTTGCATTTCTCTGATGATTATGATGCTGAACATTTTTTCATATGTCCATTGTCCATTTGTATGTCCTCTTTGGAGAAATGTCTATTCAGGTCCTCTGCACATTTTTTAATTGGATTTTTTTTTGTTGCTTTTTTTATTGTTGGGTTGTGTAAGTTCCTTATATATTTTGGATACTAGCCCTTTCTCAGAGGCATTGTTTGCAAATATCTTCTCCCATTCAGTTGGTTGCCTCTTTACTTTGTCAATGGTTTCTTTTGCTGTGCAGAAACTTTTTAGTTTGATATAGTCCCATTCATTTATTTTAACTTTTACTTCCCTTGCTTTTGAGGTCAAACTCATAAAGTCCTTTTTAAACCCAAGGTCCATAAGTTTAGTACCTATGTTTTCTTCTATGAAGTTTATTGTTTCAGGTCTTATGCTTAGGTCTTTGATCCATTTTGAGTTAATTTTGGTACATGGTGACAGCAGTCTAGTTTTGTTCTTTTGCATGTGGCTTTCCAATTCTCCCAGCACAATTTATTGAAGAGGGTTTGTTTTTTCCATTTATGTTTTTGGTTTCTTTGTTGAAAATTATCTGTCCATAGTTATGTGGGTTTATTTCTGGGTTTTCAATTCTATTCCATTTGTCTGTCCATCTGTTTTTCTGCCAATACCATGCTGTTTTGATTACTGTTGCTCTGCAGTACAAGCTAAAGTCAGGTAGTGTGATATCTCCCACATTATTCTTTTTTCTCAGAATAGCTTTGGCTATTTGGGGTCTTTTGTGGTTCCATACAAATCTGATGGTTTTTTGTTCTATTTTTCTAAAAAATGCCATTGGGATTTTGATAGGGATTGACTTAAATCTGTATATTGCTTTGGGTAATATGGCCATTTAAACTCTGTTGATTCTTCCAATCCATGAATACGGAATGCCTTCCCATTTCTTTGTATCTTCTTCAGTTTCTTTTAAAAATGTCTCATAGTTTTCAGTATATAGGTCTTTCACATCCTTAGTTAAGTTTATTCCTTTTTGTTACAATAGCAAAAGGAATTTTTTAAATCTCTTTTTCTGAGATTTCATTGTTAGTATATAGGAATGCAATATGAATACAGTAAAGTTGTCAGCTACAAAATCAATGTACAAAAATCCACTGCATTTCTATATACTAACAATATGTGTATATTCTTAGAGTCAAGAAGCAATCCATCACTTTTTTTCTTGCATTTATTTAATTATGTCAGCTTAAATTTCTTTTTATTACATCTTGAAATTTTCCTTCAGATGTTAACTGAACTCTTCACTCCTAAAGCTTATTAATAGTCTCCTAATTCTCAAATGTACTAGCAAGCCCATCCTCCTTGACTCTACAGACTTGCTCATTTTGTCCCACCCATTTTCACCACTCTTTCCCTCCTCCACTGTGATACACCAGGTTATTGCTTATGCTACAACTTCTCTGACATTTTCCCTCTTTCTCTCAATGCCTAAATATGGACATTTCACAATATTCTTTCTTTGTTATTCTTATGGACTGAATATTTGTGTCTCCTCAAGTTCTTACATTGAAATCTGATTCCTGATGCCATGGTATTAGGAGGCAGGGGCTTTTGGGAGGTGATTAGGTAATGAGACTGGGATTAGTATCTCATGTCTCTTTAAAGCAGGGGTGTCCAAACTTTTTCAACGTTTTTCACCAAGGGCCATATGCGGTAAAATACACAAACAGCCAGGCCACTCACTCGAGGTGAAGTACGTATTGCCTCACCTGGTTTATTTAAGTAAACTGAATATATTTTTGGAATTTGCTGCGGGCCAATAAAAAATGGATTGTGGGCCGCAGTTGGCCCGTGGGCCGCAGTTTGGACACCCCTGCTTTAATGGAACATTGGGATTAATACCCTTACAAGAAGAGACGTGAGCGGTAGCTAGCTCCTTTCCCACCATGTGAGGACTCAATAAGAAAAAGATGCCCATCTACAAATCAGGAAGTGGGCTCTCAGCATAGGATTGGCCTGCACCTTGATCTTGGAATTCCCAGCCTCCAGAACTATAAAATAAATTGTGGGGACAGAGCCAGGAGTGCAGTTTCCAGGCTCTCAGCCTCACATGGAAAGGTGCTGGCTCAGGTAGTAAATGGCCATCAACTGTGATTGGATGGCCATCAGTTGTGGCTACTTGGCCATCAGCTGTAACCAGTGAGCCATTGGCCATTAATATAACTGCTGTGTCTACACTAGCAGAAAAATGGGACCTAGCAAGAAGATGGTGGCTGAGCTAGCAAGAGCGGATTGCAGTTAGCACGGTGGATTGCAGCTAGCAAGTGAGGTTGGTTGGCAGAGAAGCAGCAGCAGGTCCCACGTCATGTGAATCCAGCCGCCAGTGAGACTATAGTGGTATGACTCCCCTACCTATGACTCCGTGGGTGTTCCTTTTTGGCCTCACCATATCCTGTGTTCTTATGTGGGGAGTGGGACCAGAGACCCCGCAGGCCGCCCTGCACGACATAAATGTTTGCTGTTTTAAGCCACTCAGTCCTTTTTTTTTTTTTTTTTTTTTAAAGCTATGTCCTTTTAGTTGCTACAGTTAACACTGGGATGGGCAGGGCTGACGGGTAAGGGACAGGGTGTGGATTCTGATGAGAGGATCCTGGGAAGGTCAGATACTGAAGGTGCAGGGCTGGGAAGAGCCGCGAGGGGGCGCCAGATGCACAGGCTGCTCCAGGCTGTGGGTCCCCGCAGAGAGCTCCGGTCTATGGATTCCAGGGTCTCCAAGACCAGTCTTGCACAGGGCTGGTGGGCCTGGATAGCCCCTCCACAGCCTCAGAGGGATTTTGCTCTGACCCCAGGCTGGGCGTCCCTGGTGCTTATTTATGTGAAGGGCAGCACTGCCAGCATCCGCCGAGCCAGCCTGGCCCAAGGTCAGCCCAAGGTCAGCTCCTAGCTCCTCCGACGCTGCTGCTGAGTCCCCAGATGGCAGGTCAACATGCAAAACTCCGGGTCATCCACCACCACAGGCTGCGACTGTTGAGGCCACCTGGCTGCCTCCTGGAGGATGCACAATGAACAGGTTTCCACAGAGCCAGGCGGAGCTCCAGGTGGGCCAACTCACTTCCTCATGGTCAGGTTAAAATATCAGAACCAGCTCATGTAGAGAGAGGGCAGTGCACTTTGAGGAGCTTCAGGCTGGGCTTCAGTGCTGCCCACAGCAGTGGAGAAGAGGGTAGAAAACTACAGGCAGTTTGCAAATTGCCTGAGAGAGTGCACCAGAAGGAGGGAGACAAGAAGAGCTCAGCTTCCAATTGTTACCCAGGAGTAAGGATGGGGAGGCCCTCTCCACCTCCTGCTCTCTTGGGGCCCATGGTCATGCCAGCCTTCATGTGGTTGATGGCTGTAGGGTTTTCTGACTGGACTTGAGGAGAGGCAGAAAGGGAAAGAAGCTAGATGGACAGATTTCTGTTTTTCATACCTGGGAAAGTCACAGTGTTGTTCAGCAATATGTAAGAAAAGCAGTTTCAGAGAATAAGATGAGCTTTGGGCCATAGAAAGTTTGAATTGTGTTTGGATGTCCAAAATGAGATACTCAATACAGAGTAGTATACATGAGGTTTCAGAACAAGAGTGAGGTCATGACAATGCTGTATATATATATATATATATATATATATATATATATATATAGAGAGAGAGAGAGAGAGAGAGAGAGAGAGAGAGAGAGAGCATTCTTTTTAAAATAACTTTGGACAATTTTAGACATTTGATAAATTGAACAGGTTATACGTTGTGTATCCATCTTAACATGTGCATAATTCTACCTTTCTATGAAATGTAATATTTTGCTTTTTCTCTCATTCTGTTTTCCTAAATATGGCTCATCATGCTCATTAAGCAAAGTATGTCATATTTATTCTGTTTATGCTTTCCCGTGGCTATTTTCTTTCACTCAGGTTTTCACTTACTTTGATTAAATATCATGCTTTTTTTGCCTTCTTCTTTCTGGAACATGCCAGGCTTATCTTGTCTTAGGGATTTTGAACTGGCTTGTGATTTAGGCACTTTTCCTCCAGGCATTTGGATGGTTAATTCCCTCCCCTCCTTTAAGTCTTTGCTCAAATGATACCTTTCCTGTTAGGTCTCCTCCTCATTACCTTTTCAAAATTGCAACCCTGACCAGGATTTCCAAGTAACTCTTAGCCAGCTGTAATATTTTATTTTTCTGGGAAGCACTTGTCACCTTATAACAAATGGGTACATTTACTTTTATTATTTTTGTTAATTATTTCCTATCTCATCCTCCTACAATATGAGCTCTAAAAATTTAGGGAATTTGTCTTGTTTACTGATGTATTCCAAGGACCCTCAACAGTCCCCAACATATATTGGGCACTCAATAAATAATTACAATGAATAGAATTAATAAAACATGTAACAATGTGCAGCACATCACCTAGAACCAAACTGGCTTGTAGCAAATATTTGCCAAAAGCCCTGGAACAGAACACCTGTAAAAATCATTTATGAGATCATTTGGTGGTGCCTGACAGGGTGTTTGTTGGTGCTAAGGAATTACTCTTGAATGTTTTAGTGTGATAACAGAATTGTGGTGCTGTTGAATAAAAGAGTTCTTGCCTTTTAGAAATATATACTGAAATATCAGTAGAATAACACAGTCTGTGAATTTTGCTTCACAATAATTATGTAAGGGAAAGATTGTAAGTAGCTGGAGTCATAGGAGAGGTCAGAGTGGCTAAGAATTGCTGAGCATTGTCAATTGGACTGTTCCCCCTACGTTTGTGAATATTGGACGTTTTTAAAAATAAAAATAATAATAATAAAAAGCTGTAGATATTGAAATAAATCATCCACCTTCTAATATGATGAATAAAAGAGATGGTCTTAGGAATGTAAAATTTAGTCTATCTTTGACGATTCAGAAGCTTCATACCTTGGAGAGATTATGAATACTACTTATTTTTACTCTATGTATGGATGTAAATTAACAGTGTTCTACTGGGTACAAAGGAAAGCCAGAAAAACTATACGAAACAGCAAAGGAAAACCCTAGGTTATTGTAAGACACTGACTTTTTGTTTCAACTAGTAAATTGGCCCTGGTAGTTATCCTGTCCTTTTAAGTATTTAATTTTTGCATTTAAAATTACTTGGTTATGATGAAAATAAATAAGCACTTTATTTAAGTTTTAGGAGTAAGTGTCTTCCTACTATATTCACTGAAACCTGGATAAGTGGTATATCCGTAATCCGGCTGTTGGTGTAGTGTTTCAGGACACTGTCACGGCATTGAGGAAACCAAAGAAAGTGGGTTCACAGACTTTACCAGTCCATCTCCACTTTTCTCTAAAAATGTAATGCTTACCAAAACCTAAGGAATACATTTGCCAAATTGCAATGGCTTTTCAAATGTATCTATGCAAAAACCTGAGCTTGGCATCTCAGTATACAAGTAGATCTTCCCTTCTATACTAAAGCTACGACAATATTCTTTAATCCATTCATCAAAAATGATTGACCTTTGTCTATATTATATTACATACATGTGGAGCTTTCAATGTCGATGAACATTAAAGTTTTTAATATAATAAAAGGCTACCTTGAGTTTTGATCAGAGAGAATAGGCAGTCATAGAAAAAAACATACATGTCATCCTGACTGAAGGGTGGAAGAAACTGAAAATGGAATGAGGAATCTACAGTCTTGCTGAGATGAATCAGAAACCAACATCTCTACATAGTATGGTGGAAAATCAGTAGATCTGTGTTTTGGACCTGGTTCCTGTCTGGAGTGTGTGACCCATTCTTGTTTAATGTTATATGGTGTTCTCTTTGTGAAGAACCCAAACAGGAATTCATGTCTAGTATTAGTACCATGTCTAGTTGGTACCAATTAGTACCAACTAGACTAATTAGTACCAATTAGTCTAGTATCAGTACTGTGCTTCTCCTGAGCAATTGGTTCAACTGATTCTTTAAAATACACAAGGGGCAACATTTTACTTGGTTATTGGGCTTATAGTAAGCATTTGGTCAATGCTGTGGGTCAGGTCAAACAAGATAATTATATTCTTGCAGTTTTAACTCTCACTTCTCCACCTTTTATGATTCTGCTCTGGCTGTGCAATCTGCATTGCTTCTATTTTTATTTTGTACTTTATCATCCTCCATAAATTCTTAGGCAACATGTTTATCTTCTTAGGGTCTTGGTTTCTTCACCTGTAAGAAGATATTTATAAGATTCGATGTTCTCAAACGGTATATTATTTATAATAATATCAGAACTGCCACCATTTACCTTAGTATTGTTCAAGAGGAAAAGATAATGATTGTAATTATACTGCATAACAGTACTTCTTACATAGGCAACATAGTGAAAAATTATGCTTGCGTTGAGTGAAAATTTTGTCTAGTTTTGTTTAGAATCTCTCCTAAAACCCTAAAAAGGTAACAACACTGGTATCATTCAAAATTCAGTGAACAGAAATAGACATTATTTATGGTTGGGGACATGGCATTTTTAAAGAATAATTTCATTACAAATGAAACAAGCAGACTTATGCCCAGTGTCAGAGCCTGAATATTGCTCTCCAAGTAGTTCTTGTATAGTCACCATGGTATTTTGGCAGACGAGAAATGAAAATTGGGTTTAATCCAAAGAGGACAGTGCATATGAAGCTCCAGATGAATATAGGACTGTCACATTTTGCAGAAATCTACTGACCTGTATTTGCTATTCATGACAATAAGCCCATGACTAGCGATGGGAACCAGGCAGCCCTAACATCATAGAGAAAGACAGGTAGTGCATGGTAAATTCAACCCAAAATATGGGGGAGAATGATTAAGACATGGGTTTCAGCATGGCTGGCAAGGGAGCATTCTACTGAGTAGAGGTAATTCCTGGAATTTCCCGCATATGTGGATTCGAGATAAGGTTGCCAGCTTTAGCAAATAAAAATACAGGGCACTCAGTTAAATGTGAAATTCAGATATAATGAGTAATTTATAGTATAACTATATGCCGAATATTATACATTCCTTTACTAAAAATACTCATTGTTTATCTGTAATTTATATTTAACTGGACATCCTGTATTTTATCTGGCAATCCTAATTAGAAATGATTAGTCACTGGAAGACTTGGATAAACTGGAATAAATCTCTCTATCTCTACAGTTCATTTATTTCACTCATTTATTGAAGGAGAATTCTCAGGCAAATGAAGGTTAAGTAAATAAGTCAAAGTCATATGACTGGTAAGCAAAAAAACTACAATTTTAACGTAAATATGACAGACTCAAAAACCTGTGCTCATAAACAACAGAGTGTTGTGAGACTGTGTGAGATGCTGGGCATACAGGTACAGATAAAGGTGACCCTTGTACTCTAGAAATCTGTGGTCTTGTGGACAATTGTTATCTGCATAAATAATAGGAACATGAATACTAAAGAATATTAGAAGGTGGAATAACCCACCTTCCTCTGAAGGACCATAGGCTTTATGGGTAAGGAAACAAAAACCCTTGAATTTTGATTGTAAGGCTTTATTCAAAAGATTCTTTCCGTCTTTGTGGAACTCACGTCATGTAACATTCAGAGTCTCTTTCTTGGGTTTCAATTTTCTTAGCCATAACGTAGAGATGATCCAGGTTATTATTCTGTTGGAAACTACTCCAGCCAGAAAGTGGAATTTGGAAAGAACTACCAGCTCTCTAGCTTCTCCCACAGGTGAGCCTATTTACAGAGGGTTCTATTCTCCTCCTCCAAGGCCAGGGTGAAGTGGGGGGGCCATCAGCCTCAGGTCAGTGTGGGCATGAGTGGGTGGGGAATGTGCCCCATTCTCAGGTGTGATGTTAGCAAGACTACGTGATTCACAGACCTTAACCCACATCTCCCAAAGAGGTCTCTCCTAGTAATGAAATGATATTTGTTCAGAATCAGATAAGGAACACTGATACTCCACTTCACATAATCAAACATTACCTACTGCTATTTCATACCCTTATTATTTTATGTATTTAAAATTTTTATCTTCATCTTTTTTTTAAGGAAGTCGTATTTTGTATAAATATCTTTACAGTATGAGGTTTTGCTACTGTTTTGTTTCGTGTTATAGTTCTTAAGAGGCTTGCATGTACATCAAGAAGAAATTCCTCAAGGATAAGTCCATGAAAAACTAGGACATTTATTTCCAGTCAAGGGAGGAAAGCAAGGTGGGTGAAACAGGAGTCTGCAAAATGTATCCATATGTTCTGGAGTTTGAAGGACTTACAGTTTGCTTCCATCTAAGGAGATTTTGATTTGGGAACCGGCGTTGGATAGGGAGACAATATCCACCACTTCCTACAGCATTTTTTTTCGTCATTACATACACCAATGGTATCATCTGTGGAGGTGCAGCCTCCGTTTTTGCACACTCCTTTCAAAAGAACACATTGCTTTTTTCCCGGGATAATGCCAGTCCTTGCTGCACAGAAAGAGATTTAACAACATCAGTAAATCACCATCAAATTACTGGTAATGTAGATAAGGCAATAAATTTACAGGAGGATGGCTTTGGGATAGACGAGATGATATTACCTACATGAAAAGATCAGACACTTAGGCAAAAGAAGTGCCTTTTTGCCGGAGGGGACTAAGAGTATGGAACTCTACACATGTTGGAGAAGCCTTGCTGAGTTCTAGAAGCATTAGAGAGTTGTCCTTCTCTGGGGAAGCACATTTTGAAATGTGTGGGGCAATTGGTTGTTGTCACCATGACTAGGGAGGTGTCCTTGATATTTAGTGGGTAAGGCACAAGGTTGTTCACTTTCCCATCTATTAAATTGCCCTGTCACATGTTCTTATCCCTTTTTAGAGAAAGCCTGTGAATCCTTCAAATTCCACCTTGCCTAATTTCCCTGTTTCAGGACTATGCAAGAAACATTTTCTGTGTTGTCCAAGGCCCCTTATGTGTAGGTACAAAGAGAGAAGTTCCTTCAGAGCTGCAAAGTATTTTTTCTTAAATATATCCATATGTCTTCTTAATTCATTTGGCTGCTGAGAAGCATATAACTAAGGGTGCGCTCCAATACAGCCCTTTCCTTCAGTCTCAGTGTCCTTCCTCTAGGCTTTCTGCACAAATCGGGTTCATTCTTTCCCCTGTGGATCACAGTGGGTGTTACATGTTATGTTCATTAACAGAAGCTAGTGTCTGAACCACCCTATTAACCCACCTGTATCTCATTTTGTCTTTACTATCATATAATATATTAAGAATACTCCCTTTACCTTCTTCCTGGCATAACTGATTTGGAAGAGACAAACAAGGGCAGCTCTTGACTCTCCTGGAGGAAGGGGTTGATGTCATGACTTGAAAGGCATGTCTGTGAAGGATCCTTGTCATATTTGTGGGGAGGCTAACTTTGCTATCAACCCCATATACCCTCCTGTTCTTCCCTGTTTCTTTTTTCATTGTGGTAAAGACACTTGCAGGGACATAGTCTCAGAGAGCAGTTTCCAGGCTCTCGGCCTCACGTGGAAAGGTGCTGGCTCAGGTAGTAGATGGCCGTCAGCTATGACTAGTTGGCCATCAGCTGTTACTGGTTACCCGTTAGCCACTGATATAACTGCCCTGGCTAAGCTAGCAAGCGCGGATTGCAATTGGCAAGTGAGGTTCGTTGGCAGAGAAGTGGACAGCAGATTGCGGATCGTGTGGCTCCTGCTTCCTGTGTCTCCAACCCAGCTGCCAGCGAGAATATAGTGGTATGACTCCCTTATCTATGGCTCTGTGGGTGTTCCTTTTTGGCCTCACCGTATCTGCGTTCTTGTGCGTGGAGCGGGAGCCGAGACCCTGTATAACAACACTAAACATGAGATCTATCCTCTTACATTTTTAAGTGCACAATACAGTATTGTTAACTATAGGCACCATGTTGTACAGCAGATCTCTAGAACTTACTCATTTTATATAACTGAAACTTTATACCCTTTGCACAGCAACACCCCATCCCTCTCTCCCTCCAGCTCCTGGCAACCACTATTCTACTCTATGAGGTCGGATAATTAAGTTTGTGAACTCATCCTAGAAAAAGTGCTGCATACTTCATTCCTGAATATCACTATGGTCACCTTCGAAGTACTCCCCTTGGGAAGCAATGCACTGATGCCAGAGCCTAGCCCACTCTTCCAAGCAATTTTGGAACTCTTTTTCTGGAATGGCCATCAGAGCTGTCATCATATTACCCTTCATGTCCTGAATGTCATCAAAATGTCTTCTTTTAATATTTCCTTTATCTTTGGGTAAAGAAAGACATCACTGGGGACAAGATCAGGTGAGTAGGGAGGGTGTTCCAATACAGTTATTTGTTTACTGGCTAAAAACTTCCTCACTTCCCACTTCCCACTTCCATGGGAGCTGGTGCATTGTCATGCATGATGCAAGAGCCATGAATTGTTGGCAAAATTTCAGGTCTTCTAACTTTTTCACACAGTCTTTTCAGTACTTCCAAATAAACTTGGTTAACTGTTCATCCAGTGGTACAAATTCATGATGAATAATCCCTCTGATATCAAAAAAAGTTAGCAACATCGTTGCAAAAAGTTTGCAAACTTAATTGTCAGACTTTTGTATGTTTCTGTGAGTTTTACTATTTTAGATATCTCATATAAGAGGAATTGGCAGTATTTGTCTCTTGACTGGCCTAATTCACTTAGCGTGATGTCCCCCAGATTCATAGGTTTTGTTGTGCACTGTTTCTACCAGTCCCATGTCTGTTATCCTTGGCCCTGATGCTTTCTGCCTGTGAATTCTGAGTCCTTTACACCTTCGTTGATGCTCTCTCTTCATCACCTTTGATGATTTTGTCTTCTACTTTGGGATCCTACTGTAATGGAATCTGGATCTTGGTGCCTAGAGTAAGAACCTACTTTCGGAGAACACAGAAGGGGTCTCATCAAATTAAAGATGGAGGCACAAAGGCTAGCAGAGAGTAGGGACAGTACACATTTTCAAGTCCAAACATGATTATGACTTAGAGAATCCACATAGAGTTAGAGCAGGCTTATTTACCTTTAGATCACAGAAATCACTGGATTGAAAGATTAAGGATTTTGATTTCCTAATTCCTCATGATTGTTATTTATGCCCATTATCTATTTTCACACAGTTGCTGGTGGTTTCTCAGGCTGACTTCCAAGTGTTTGTTTACCTCAAAACATGACAATCTCGGGCTTAAAAAAGAAGGACGCTACTGTAAACTTGAAATTCTTTCTATGGTAGAGCCAGGAAGAGAGACTGAAGAAAGACTAATGTAAGTAGTGAAACAAAGGGAAAGATCTATCAAGGAAACCTGTCAGGTTTGTAGGCTGCCTAGAACCTATACATAATCCTAGTTTGTGTGAATAAACCCAAAACCCCCGTGGTGATCTAGAGACTAGTACTGACTATTACCCACCTATAGAGTAAAGTCTGATTGTCTTGCCCTCCTTGTTTTTCCAGTGCCCTCCCACCCTGACTTAGCATTAGTGCCACACAACTAACCCTGGCATACTTCATCAAATGCTTGGCACATTTTCTAATCTCAACTAGCGCTCTCATATAGCGGCCTTCTTGCAGTTCCTGGAGCACACTGCTTACTTCTGCACCAGGGACATGGCACTGGCTTCTTCCTTTGCCAGGAGTGTTGAGTGTTCCTTGCCAGGGATTCATTAATTAACACTTACCTTTCCGTTTTCAGCTGGAAGTCAAGGAAGTCTTCTCTGATGTTGCAAATAGACAATGACTTATAATTGTAATTGAACTTGTAATACTCTGTTCCTCTTCATTGTACTTATTAAAATTTATAATTATATGTTTATTGTTGTAATCATTTGACTAACATCTGTCTTCTATATTGTGGGTAGCCATGTTCTTTTGTTTCCTGTTGTATCCTGGGTATCTAACATAGTCTTTTTTTAAAATAACAGGCGCTCAATAAATATTTGGTCCTGTTGAATGCAGTTAAGTACTCTGACCCCACACACATTTTCTATCTTACTCCTTCTAAAACTTCTTGGCTTCTGTCTATTTTTGACTATCGGTCCCTGCTCTTGTGTGTACTATTCTATTTGTGATTATCCAGTCTTGTCATTATTGTATTAGCGTCTCTAAATCATAGGCCTAGATTTCTTAGAATCTTATTTTCCCACCAGTTATTTCTGGCCTTTGCTCTACAGCAACCCTTTTTGCCGTTTTCTTCACACCCTAAGACAACTATTGCCATATCCCTTTTTCCACTATAATGGTGGGTTTTGGCCAGACTTTTACTTCCAGGAGATCTATCCCTCCTTAATATATATATGTATATGTGTATATTAATATGTATATTTGTTTATTTATTTATTTATTTTAAAGACCAGACTCATAACATGGGCTATGAGACAGTCATTTATGTGGAGCTGAATTTAGCTTAGGTGGTAGAGGGCAAGCCTGAGGAAACAAATATTCACTCCTCAGCCATGCTGACATAATTATCTTGGAGCAAATGCTTTCAGCTATCTAAAAATTGATAGCCATTTATCTGATTTTATGGAACACAGATTAGGAAAATCCGAAGGCTGGGATAAATAGTCCAATAATAATGTCAGAACATTAAGCTGGTTCAACATGTCTACCTTAAACAATGGAGGAAAGTAATTTAGAGGAAAAGTGAAGTAAGATGTTTCAAAAACATTGTGCCTTCCAAAAGAGGAAACTTGAAAATCTCCTTAGGTTCCTCAATACCTAATTAGGAGATTTTGATGTAAAAAGACTGACAGAAATTGGAGTTAGCATTGTATGGGCGTACCCACACCTGTAGATTGATGGAAACAACACTTGGTTCTAGCTGCAGTGTGGCCGCTACCTGTGTGACCTTAATAAAATCATGTTCTTTATGTGGACAAGAATTCTCTTATTTATAAAATTAAATAATTAATCATTAAATTGCCTTCTAATTTTAAGTCATTAACATTATATAATTTTACATTAGGTGTCACTGTAAGTGTGAATCCCCACAGCTGTGTCTTCTTCTGACAGAATTAAGAACCAAATGAGAAGTACATAAACTTCTTCAGGAAGAGACAACTATATGTCTGGTAGTTCCCAAGACATCCATAGATTAGGCAAAGAGTCAAACAAATGAGTATCTTTGATTGTATTTAAAAGAATCTTAGAGATGAACCAAGGAAGAGAGAGTTATCCAGACTATATCTATGTTCAATGACCACAAACATTATTTTGAGGGATCTGAACATCCTGCTACTAACAGTGGAGCAAAGGACTTTGGCAGTTCTTACAAAAATCTGAATGAACACATTTCCTTTTTTCTTTGATTCTTCATGTTAATATTCAAACTTGTGAATCATGGGTCCTAAGGATGTATGTCAAATTCTTAAAATGCTTCTTTCATATTTTTGTCTTTTGCTTAAAATTTTGCCATTGAAGTATTATTCCTCTGCTTATGGTTTTTCCAAATTCCCCTGCTCCTTGTTGCTTTTTTTATAACTTGATGCTATCCTTTTTTGCTGAGCTCTGCCTTCTACACCTAACTTCTACCCTTCACAAATATTCCTTACCAGTAAACTCTGCATCATCCATTCACTAACCAAATCTAAACCAATAGCTGCCATTTTCAATCTCCTTTTGGGTGACTAGGGCCCTAGTAAAAGCTATTTGATTTGTATGCTAAACCTTAAGTCACATGTCAAAGCTTCTTCACCTCTCTGTCTACTTAAGCCCCATTTTCTAATCATGGAGCTCTTGGATCTTGTTTTCTATTGATGGAAATCTTTGTCCTGCTTTGCAATATTGATTGTCCTCCTTATTTTTAAGGGAGATGATTATGTTGGAATTCTGAATTCTTAAAGGCTGTTCATTAGTGTCTGAGTTCAGATGCCCACAGTATAATTGAGCATCCCAATAGGCCTTCTAAGAAAACTACCTCTATCATTATTCACCATCTTACCTTTTGGTATTATAATCACAAAGAAGAGGAGAACAGAAAGAAGGGAATGGAGTCTCATGGCTGAATGCCCAGTAGAGAGGTGAGTGATCAGGGATAGTGGAACACAGGGCCTTTTATTTACTTCTGCGGGACTAAGGTTCCTTTTGATCAGTGAAGCTTAACAAGTAAGAAAATAAAACAGCTTCCGTTGGAATATTTCCAAACTCTGGAGTCTCTAAATTTGGTGACAAATTAACCTAATTATAGGAAACTAGATGACCAACCTTTCACTTTTTCCATGGATTCTCACATTCCCCAGAGGTCAGTACTTTTGGCCAGTCATCTTTTGAGGGGAGCCAAGATGTAGACTTCTGCAAGTGTGAAGTCCTTCTTATCAAGAGTCCTCTGATTGGCAAAGGAACTCTTTGACAGTACACTCTTTTCCACAATAGGGATAAAAGAATTGCCCAAGGACCATGTTTAAAAAATGAATCTGTATTTTTCAATTATTCCTTAAAAGAGAGGCTAGTGTCACATGGGTACGATGTTCTTAATAGCATCTGAAAGGTAAATACACTTAGCTCACATTGAAAACTAACATTTATTTTTATCTGTTATCAATCTTTAGTGTAATTTTCCCACATGACAAGGGTAATGAGATCAGGACACTTAAATATCAGAGATAAAGAGCAGACTCTTTCCTCAATAGCTATCTTTTGTGAAAAGACATGTCTACAGCTGAAAGAGACTCCCTGTCCTCTCAGTCTACCCCAACATATAGAAATAAAGTATCGAAAGCTTAAGAAATGCCTTTGGTCAAGAATCAATTGACCTAAAACCAATTTATCTAACACTAATTTACTTACTGACCAATGGCTTAATGACACATTTTTGTAAATTTGTTTAGTTTTTTCACCTATAAACCTTCATATATGATATCAGCTTTTTTTCAGGAAAAAATTTATATACTTTTATGTCTTCTATTTTGATGACTTTTCATCATTTTCATGTTTGTTAACTAGTGTGTTTATTTATTTTTAATAACTGAGATATAGTTGACATATATCATGTGTAAGTTGAAAGTGTTGAACTGGTTGATTTGATACATTTATATATTGCAGTATGATTACCACTGTAGTGTTAGCTAACTAACACCTCTATTGAATTGCATAATTATTATTTATTTTGTAGTGAGAACAATAAAGGTCTAGGCTCTTAGCAACTTTGTAGTACATAATACAGTATTATTGACTATAATCACTATGCTGTGCTTTAGATATCCAGAAATTATTTACAAATTGCAAGTTTGTACCCTTAAACATCATCTCCCCAATTGCCCTCCCCCTCAGTCCCTGGTAACCAACATTCTACTCTCTGTTTTTATGAATTTGGCTTTTTTAGATTCCAAATATAAATGATGTTGTATAATATTTTGTCTTTCTCTATCTGACTTATCTCACTTAGCATAATGCCGTGAAGTTCCATCTACGTTGTTGCAAATAGCAGAATTTCATTTTTTCTCATGGCTGAATAATATTTCATTATATACATATATATAATATGTATATTATATATACATGTAATATGCATAATATTATATAATCTATTATATAATAGGAAAACTGTATTAAAATTGTATACACATTTTAAGAAAGGAAAACAATATTAAAATTGTAATAGTCAATATATACTGATAACAAAAGATGAATACAAGTCATATTTGACTTCTGCAATTACAAGAGGTGTTCAAAGTGGTTACCGTCACTTCTGATTATGGCGAACTACAACTACTACTTGAGCAACATTGATCAAAGTGTCCACTTGCATACATTTTTTTTTTTGGTTCCCCCGGTGTGTGTGTGTGTGTGTGTGTGTGTGTGTATCACATATTCTTAACTGTGCATCCATTGACAGACACTAAGGTTGTTTCCATATCTTGACTATTGTGAATATTGCTACAATAAACATGGGAGTGCAGATTTCTCTTCAAATTCCTGTTTTCATTTCCCTTGGATATATCCAGAAATGGAGTTGCTAGATTATGTGGTAGTTCTATTTTTAATTTTTGAGGAATCTACATACTATTTTCCATAGTGGCTAAATCATTTTACATTCCACCAACAGTGCACTAGGGTTCCTTTTTTCCACATTCTTGCCAACACTTGTTATCTTATGTCCTCTTGATGAGAGCTGTTGTAACAGATGTAAGGTGATATCTCACTGTGATTTCAATGTACATTTCCTGGTGATTTAGTGATGTTGAGAATCTTTAATGTACCTGTTGGCCCTTTGTGTATCTTCTTTGGAAAAGTGTCTGTTTAGTTTCTCTGCTAATTTTTTATTTAGATTATTTGGGGTTTTTGTTGTTGTTGTTATTGAATTATATGTGTTCTTTATATATTTGTGTATTTATGCATGTTAACCCCTTACGCGATATACTTGTAGGGTTTGCAAATATTTTCTCCCATTCCATAGATTGTCTTTCATTTTGTTGATTGTTACTTTTGCTGTGCAGAGCTATGTAATTTGATGTAGTCCCATTTGCTGATTTTTGCTTTTCTTACTTGTGCATTTGGTGTCGTATCCAAAAAAATTATTTTCCAAACAAATGTCAAGAAGTTTATCCTTGTTTTCTTTTAGGAATTTTATGTTTAAGTCTAATTCATTTCAAGTTAATTTTTAAGTGGTGTAAGATAGGGGTCCAATTTTATTGTTTTGTAATATGGTTATCAAGTTTTCCCAACACAATTTGTTGAAGAGACTATCATTTTCCTATTATGTGTTTTGGTTCCCTTTTCAAATATTAGTTACCTGTATATATGGGGATTTATTTCTGGACTCTCTATTCTCTTTCATTGGTCTCTGTGTCTTATTTTTAGGCCAAAAGTATTATATTATTTTCTTGTTTTTGATGCTATTGTAAATACAATTGTTTTTAAAATTTTGTTTTCAGATAATTTTTGTTTGGGCATAGAAATGCTACTGATTTTTGCATGTTGATTTTGTGTCCTCCAACTTTACTGAATTTGTTGACCAGCTCTAACAGTGTTTGGTGGAGTGTTTAGGATTTTCTGTATATAAAATCATGTCATCTGCAAATGGAAACAATTTTAGTTGTTCCTTTCTAATTCTGAATGCCTTTTATTTCTTTTTCTTGCCTGATTGCTGTGGCTAGGACTTCCAGTACTATGTTGAATAGGAGTGGTAGAGTACTTCCTTTACTTGTCTTGTTCCTGATCTTAGAAAGGTTGCAAACTTTCACCACTTTGTATGATGTTGGCTGTGAGTTTAACCCATATATGGCCTTTATTATTGTTGCTGAGGTACTTTACATACATATTAATACTTAATTTGTTGAGAATTTTTTAAAATCATGAATGAATGTTAAATTTTGACAAATGTTTATTATGTATCTATTGAGATGATCATATGATTTTTATATTTCATTGTATTAATTTGATATATCACATTTATTGATTTCCATATTATGAATCATCCTTGCATCCCATGGATAAATGCCATGTGAACATGGTGAATGATCCTTTTAATGTGCTTCTGACTTCAATTTGCTAGTATCCTTTTCTGACTTAGGTATCTGGGTAATGCAGACCTCATAAATGAGTTTGGGAGTGGTCCCTCGTCTTCAATATTTTTTGGAAGAGTTTGGGAAGGATGGTCATTCGTTCTTCTTTAAATGTTTGGCAAAATTCACCAGTGACGCCATCTGGTTATGGAATTTCTTCATTGGGAGACTTTTGATTAGTCATTCAATATGCTTACTAGAAATTGGTCTGTTAAGATTTTCTGTTTCTTCCTGATTCATTCTTGGTAATTTGTATGTTTCTAAGAATTTATCCATTTCTTCTTGGATGTCCAGCTTTTTGGGAGTGTAGTTGTCATAGAGCCTTTTATCATCCTTTGTATTTCTGTGTTCCCAGGTGTAATGTCTCTTATTTCATTTATAATTTTGTTGATAGACCCTCTCTCTTTGTTTCTTGTTTAGTCTAGCTAAAGGTTTGTCAAGTTTATCTTTTCAAAGAAACAACTCATTTTTGTTAACCTTTTGTTTTCCTGTTATCTATTTTGTTTATTATGTCTTAATTTTTATTATTTTCTTCTTCTGCTAACTTTGGGCTTAGGTTGTTCTTCTTTTTCTAATTCCTTGAGCTGTGAAGTTAGGTTGTTTATTTGATTTATTTCTTGTTCCTTAACATATTTATTAATTTATTGCTATGAACTTCCTTCTTAGAGCTGCTTTTGCTCCATCCTATAAGTTTGATATGTTGTATTTCTATTTTCTTTCTTTCAAGACTTTTTAAAATTTCCCCTCTAATTTCCTCTTTAATCCATTGCCTGTTCAGGAGAGTATTGTTTAATTTCCATGTATTCTTGAGCTTTCCAGTTTTCCTTCTGTTGTTGATTTGTACTTTCATACCATTTTAGTCAAAGAAGATACTTGTGTGATTATAATCTTCTTACATTTGCTAAGACATTTTTCTGTGGCCTAAAATATGGTCTATACTATAAAACATTTCATGTGCACTTGAGAAGAATGTGTATTCTACTGTTGTCAAGTAGAATGTCCTATATATGTCTGTTAGGTTCATGTGGTATATAATGTTGACATATGCTGTTTTCATATTGATTTTTTAATGTGAAAAATGCCTTCACATTAAAGTGAAGTGCCTTCACATAAAATGCCTTCTCTGTCTGGATGATTTAAGAGTGAGGTATTTAAGACCCAAACTATTATTGCATTGCTGTTTATTATTTCTGTTAATCCCATAAGTTTTTGCTTTATATAGGTGCTCTGATGTTGAGTAAATAGCTACAATTTTTATATTTTTTGATGGCTTGAACCCTTTATTATTATATAATAACTTTTTTCCTCTTTCTTTTTTACCACTTTTAGTTTAAAGTCTATTTTGTTTGATATAAAAAATAGCTACCCTTGTTTATTTTGGTTACCAATTGCTTGAAATACCTTTTTCCAGCCATTCACTACAAAGTCTATGTGTGTCTTTAAAACTAAAGTGAGTCTGTTGTAGGCAGCATATTGTTGGATCTTATTTTTTTAATTCATTCAGTCATCCTATATATTTTTATTGCAGAATTTAATCCATTTATATTAAAAATAATTATCGATAAGTAAGGACTTACTATGGCCATTTCATTAATTTTTTTGACTATTTTATAGGTCCATTGTTCCTTCCTTATAATCTTGCTGTCTTCTTTCATGATTTGACATCTTTTAGTATCAGCATGCTTTGGTATCTGTACCATGTTTTATTGTGTAATTACTAAAAGTTTTTCCCTATGGTTATGATGAGGCTTACATGAAATATATTAAAAGCCTAACACTTTTTTTTGAACTGTTACAACTTAACTTCAATAGCATCCCTAAACATTTTATGCCAATGAATGTAACTTATTTAAAATAGACAATTTTTAAAAATATTCGAACAACCAAAGCTTATTCAAGAAGTTATAGATAATATGAATAGTTTTATATTTATGAGAGAAATTTAATATACAACTTTAAGCATTTAAACAAACAAAATTCAAGACCAAACGATGTCACTGATAGGTGAATCCTTTCAAGCATTTAAAGAATAAATAATACAAATTTTGCAAAACTCCCAAAAATTAGAAAAGAAGGGAAAAGTTGCTGATGAATTTTTTTGATGCCGACTGTACTTGCAAAAAATCAAGCTAAAAATATAATATCTGTCATGCATAAGTATTATTTCTAAAACTTTAGCAAGTTTAATCCATCAATGTATAAAAAAAATAGCATAGCATAAACAAATGGGGTATTTTCTAGGAATACAAGGTTGTTACAACATTCATTGTAATTCAGACTAAAAGCAGAGAAAACATTTGATCATCTCCATACATACAGCAAAAAAAGCTGACCACAGCAGCAGTAATTTGTGATTAAAAACTCAGCAAACTAGTAAATAAATAGGATTTTCTTAACCTGTTAACAATACCAATGAAAAGCCTTAATCTTTTCACTGTTAATTGATTTCAAGTTTGTTCTCCAAAATGTGTTAAAAATCCACAGAAAATAATTACAGTATTTATATTTTAAGTAAATACAGTTAAGGTGCTACATTTTATAAAACAAGTGATTATTTTAAAGCATAAAAATTTCCTATTGTTATTAATTCTTGAAAAACACAAAAATATAGAAAAATGTACATTTGCTTTCCTAAACTTCTTTTCTGGAACACTGAGCTCATGGGGTAAAGTTGAATGCCGCAGTCAGCAGTATGGAAATACCATTTGACTATAGACAAACTTCGCAGTGAAAATGTTAAGCAATACCATACTTAATGGTGAAAAACTAAATGATCTCCTTATGTAAGGAAAAGACTAGAATTTCTATGCTCACTCCTGTATTGGAGGTCTTACACAGTATAGTAAAACAAGAAAAATTAGTATTCATGCAGATTGGAAACAAAGAAATAAACTGCCTTTATTCATAGGTGATGATGTCATTTTCTATGTAGAAAATCTCAAAGCACACCAATGAACTACTAAAATAATAAGTGAGCTTAGTAAGTTTGCAATAAACAGTATGTAAGTCAATTTTATTTATGTATATAAGCAATGGACAATTAAAAATTTTTTAAATACTCCACAATTTATAGTAGTGTCAGAAAACATGAAAGAATGAGGGATAAATCTAACAATATAGTTGCAAGATTTGTATACTGAGAAGTACAAAACATTAAAGGGAGGAATTAAAGACCTAAATAAATGGTGAGACATACAGAGTCCATGAAACAAAAGACTTATTATAGCCAAGATCTCAATTCTCCCAAAATTAATCTATATATCCAATATAATGCCAAACAAAATTCCAGCAAGATTTTGTTTTTAGAAATTGAAAAGCTGATTATAATATTTTTATTGAAATGCAAAGTCATACTATGACCACAATTTTGAAAAAGAATATTGGAAGAATATATTTCCTATTTTTAAAACTTACTATAAATCCATAGTAATTAAGACAGTGTGGACAAAGTTCAGAAACAGACCCTACAAAAATACAGTCAATTGAAATTTGACAATGATACTGCTGTGGTTTAAATGTTTGTGTTCCCCCCAAATTCGTATGTTGAAATCCTAATCCCAAGGTGATCATATTAGGAAGTGCAGCCTTTGGAAGGTGATTAGGTTGTGAGGGAGGAGCCCCTATGAATGGGATTACCATATTTTGCGGTGTATAATGTTCTCCCATGTGTAATGCGCACCCATGTTTTTGGCCCCAACTTTCAGGGAGAAAGATTCAAATTTTTATTTGTTTACATTTAGGTGCTTGTTTTTTGTATTATAAGGGAATTTTATCATTTATTTTTAAACATATTGGGGTACAAGAAATTTTATGTAACAAATAATTACAAAACACAAGAACAGATACAAGGTACAAGAAATTTTATGTACCGGTAACAAATTTATGATATTTACAAATCATAGATGCGGCTACGGAGTTAGTACTACCCATGTGTAATGTGCATCCTTATTTTTCCCTCACAAATTTGGGCCAAAAGTTCCCACTATACATGGCAAAGTATGGCAATGCCCTTATAAAAGAGACCCCATACAGATTTCTGACCCCAGACAGCTTCCTTACAACGTTCCGCAGAGTATGCAGCCAAAGATTATTCTCAAGCCTTGCCCACTGAATTGTGCCAAGTGCTGAGAATCACCCACTTGTTTCTCTTAGGGCAGTGTGCTGATATGCTAGAAAATGGGCACAATCTCCACAACTCTTCCCTCCTTCCTGAAGTAGCAGTATCAGTTACACACATTTTACCAGCCCGACAGAGTCAAGCCAGCTGCTGATCTCTGTGAAAATTTGACATAAGTGGAGCCATTTTAAAATAGAGCTAAGGCGGCCATTCCAAGGAACTGCCTCGCATGCATTGCTTCTTGAACCTTTGGAATGTTTGAACTGGGCAAAATAGCCTTTGGATGGGGCCAAAGCAACATTGTAATTCAAACAACTGTTTGCAAAGCTAACAGGAAAGCAGATATCCTGACCACAGGACTGAAAATTAAAGGCATTTCTTAGAATTAGTGTCACCATGTATAGCTAAAGAATAACTTAGCTTATTTGCACCTATAGCAATTACTTCTTTGGCTTATTAGCACCAATAGAAATTACTTCTTTCTATTCATGCACTAATTTCCCTTCCTTTTCTCATAAAATGTTCTTGCCTTCGTCCTGTAACCTGAACATTATTTGGGGATCTGCCTGAATCAGTGCTTCCCAAATAAACACTTGTTTCTCTTATTTTGGCCTTTTATTTTTAAGTTAACAGCTCTGTGTGCTGTCTGTGGAGGCATGCTGGAGACTGTCTGTGGGAGCACACTGAGGCAGGCTGCCAGGGTCTGTGGACAGTAGCTGCGGGGATTCATGAGTGGACTGGGTATTGGTGTCTGCAGGCAGGCCAGTGAGGTCCGCAGGCTGGTTGCTGAGATCTGTGTGGTAGTGGCTTTGAGTCCTTGCAGCTTTTCTTTGTTCTTATTTGCCCCCAGATGATCCAGATATGCCGATTCCCTCAGCATTCTGGGTGAATTGAGACAAAAATGGGGCTCTTGGGCAGTACCCCGAAAGCATGGGGTATCCAGACTCTCACTATACTCTCTCTTTCCCCTGTGGGAGAAGCTGCAGGCCCAGGGAGTCTCTCTTGGTGCTGAGATCTGTCACCTTACAAGACGGCCCACAGGCAAAGTGGAGTTGTTCTCACCCTTTCCCATGTGACTGTTCTCAGGTTTTGTGCTACACTGCCATGCTAAAATCTCTCCACTGGACCCCAGGATTCTCAAAAAGGTATTTTCATCCATGGATGGCTGTTAAGTCAATGTTTCTGGGGGAAGACAAGGTCTGGGGACCCCTATTCTGCTATTTTATTTCCTGGAATATTTATAATAATCGTCTCTAGTTCAGATATTCCTATTTTTGTATTTAGGGCATAAGCTAGGGTTGGAAACATCACACATACACACACACACACACACACACACACACACACACACACACATGCACATAATCTCTCTCGTGGAAGTTAGTCAACATATTGAATTATACAGCCAAATGTGGCATTGTCCAATAATCCTAAAGATTTAGACAGGATGTTAAGACCTGGTGTAATGTACGTATCAGAAGGATATTTTAATTAAAAAGTATTAAAAAATGCCAAGGGACAAAAAAAACGTTTATTACTGTACACGCCTAATTAAAAGATATCTGTAGGGAGACAGACAGACAGACACAAGTAAGGAGATTATGCTCTAGTCAGCAAGAGAAGACAGATAAAAACTGAAGAGCCTATCAGTGTGGCCAGCAGCTTTTTGGAACATACTGTGATGTTACTTTTCCTAAGGACTGCAGAGAGTCTGCTCCTCTTGTTTTTATGGAAGTTGTGATGTCTCCAAAGCCTGTTGTTCTTTCAAGGTTTTGAACTCTTTCCTATATATCTGTAAGGGTTTTGCCTTTCCCCTGTAATCCTCCTTCTCAGCAACTGCCCCCCCCCCAATAAAATATGATTCCATCTTATTAAGATAGTAGTCTTTCAGGTTTTTTCTCTATTTATATAGGACATCGTGATTCCAGGCTAAATCAGGAAAACAAGCACTTTTGAGTCATGCCCAGTCCAAATTATAGATAATGTATGCCACCTTATTTTAACTGAATGAAGCCAGATTAAGGAACTCTTAGGAACTCTTAGACTCAGAGGCACTCACAGGAAGTTAGTCTATTTGAGGAACAAACACCATGCATGCAATTTGGTGGAGTCCAGGGGTGGATAGTAATACAGGGCTAGACTGACTAGGGAGACAGGCTCGGTTGATCATCTCTACCCAAAAAGGACATGGTCTTTGTAAACTGAATGCAACTCAGGTGTGGAGCTTGTGGCTGGTATTTCCGGAGAGTGGCAAGGAAGGAGGTGAAGGAAGTGAAAGCAAGCCATCAGGCTCTCTCTCCATTTATGCACCTCATCTCTCACCTACAGCATAACTCCACTGTTTTAAAGTCAACTTTGCCCTAAATCTAGTCAAGACTGTACTGAATTATTGTGGAAAATGTTCACACTCTGAAATTTTAAAGAAAAAAATGAATAAAGACTTCATAAATATTTCATTATAGGAAGAAAACAGCAGAGTTCTTATAAAAAAAAAAACACACATTTCTTTAATCATCAAAATTGTATACATGAGTGAAACCTAAGATTCCTTCTAAGAACTGATCTGAAAGATGTCACATCAGGAAAGGAAAGTGAGAACCTCTGACATGAAGGAGATAGATGAACTTGTATTCAGAAGTTATAAAGCATCAAAACATCTATTTAAAAGGGATATTAACAGCATACATTTAAAAGAGGTCAGTATATTTTTACAGTAAAATGGTTGGGTTCCATGAAGTGATAATGTCTAGGGAAGTAAAACATTGAGAATCTAAATTATCACAATGTTTCCTCATAGGAGTATGTGGCCACGCAGCAGCCTACCCGTCTGTCTCCTCGTACCTGCTCCCAGAGAAAGAGTCTGTGAGACGGATCCTTTCAGGGACTTTGCTTCACCTTTGTACTTGCACCTTATGTCTCCCTGTTTGGCCCCAAAAAGATGGCTGGTCAGCCAATGATGAGTAAGATTCCCCATGGGGGGGGGGGGATGTTTGAACTGGGCAAAATCAAACCAACTCAAGCCAGGCACAGTCGAGTGGAGACCAATAGCAGAACCCACAGGGTTCATAGAGGTGGGTACAGCACCTCACCTTCCCCTGGCTAAGGAGAGCCTCTGCCTCTATGGCTGCTGCCTTCCCAAAACCTGCAAGGGAAGAGATTCAATGATGTGCTCTCCATCTATTCATGTGCATATAGGTTTTGTCCCTTGGGGAAGTACAAACATCCTGAGACTTATAGTATTGCTGCCTGCAGGCAAGGGTGATTGGCTTGAATCAGTTTCCTAATATAGTGTATGGGATTCACAGATCTTGAGATTGACAAGCTTTATCTCCTTTACTTCCTCACCTAATAAAAGCTAATGCATTGGCCTGATTAGGCACCTCAGCCCAGTCTTTGAGGCTGCCAGTCCCTTGTCCCCCTACCCCCCCACCCCGCACTTAAACTCTATTTATGGCTACTGTCTTTTCTTAACCCTGCACCGCCCTCCTCGCTCCCCACAATCCTTGTAGTGCTGGACGCCACAGGAGTAAAACATCAAAATCTCTGTTAGTTGAGATTTTATCTTTTAGAGGATTTAATAAACATTTCTGTTGGTCTTCAATCTCCCATTCTGTCTCCTTTCTCGTTTTCATCTCTTTCTAGTTATGCAGTTACATACAGTTACAATTTTTATGTCTGACTCCATATTATTTCTTCTTGTCTTATTCCAATTTTCTCCTCTTTCCTTATCTACATCTCTCCTCTTCCGTAATATTTTCTGGATTTCCTCTGTATTTAGCCTTTTCATTTTCTTTGTATTTTCTATGTGTCTATTTAATTATGTTTTGTATAATTATATTTTCATCTTTGTAACATTTTTGTTAATTTTTCGGTCTTTCTATGACAAATTAAAAAAAATATATTATTAAATAAATGTTTTTTTTTTCACTTTTAAACACATTGTTTGGATCTGAAAATGAGTCCCAAAGAAGTAACATCTGGGTAGACTTAAAATCAATGTTTACTTATGTATTTTTATTGACAAAGGATAATAAAAGTTGGTACTAGAGCTGGAGTGAATCATCACATGTATTTTAATGTTTCTAGATGCAAAGAATTTTACTTTGGATGCTTTTCACCATTTCATGTCAATCTATGCTTTAGGGGTGCTTGATAATCTGAATAGGTAAGTGGTGTGGGCACTGGTATTAGGATCCACCACGCTCTGCAGCATTTCCACCTCCTTCGGCAGGCACCAATCGTGTCCTCTACTACTTTGCAGATGTCTCTTCTGCAGATTCCAGATAAATTGATACAGTGTTGTTCAGCGGGACCCATACCATTTGTTACTGCAGGAAAAGAGAGTCAATAAGATAATTAGTACATGAATGTAAAACCGTAAACACTCTTAGTATGAGAACAGAAGAGTTCTTGATTGAGCATTTTTGTTTTAAGTTTATTGGGGTGACAATGGTTAGTAAAGTTACATAAGTTTCAGGTATACAATTCTGTAATATAACATCTAATATCACATTGTGTGTTCACCACCCAGAGTCAGTTTCTATGTGGAGAAAAGAAGCTGGGCAAGGTCTCTATTCAGTGGCTCCATCACATTCACTGTCTTTCCTTTTTACCCTACAGCCCAGGTGTTAATAAACCCCTCCCTCCTTTTCTTGTAAGTTCATGGCATTGCTAATTTATGTTTCAAAAACAACTTTGATAAATGCAAAGTGAAACAACAGGGGGATGGAGAAGATATATGTCTTAAATACATCAGTTTATTCATTATTTTACTTCTTTATATGGATCTTCAACAGATTCACTAAATTTCATCTATTCACCAGGCATTTTTCTTTGTACTAATAACAGTACAGTGAAAAAGGCAGAAATGTTTATCCTCACAGGACTTTGAAGAAAATCTGACCATACAAAAATAGATTGATAAGATAATTTCAGAAAATGGCAAATGTTTAGAAAAACATTATACAACAATGGACCAGGAAAGGTCTGGAGAATGGAGTTGATAAAATGGATAGGAGAAGCATTTTGAAAAGGATGTAGCATTTGAACTGAGATCTGAATGATGAGAATGAAAAAGACAAGCAGATATCCTTGCATGCAGAATAGCAGGAGCAGGGGTCCTGGCTAAGCTTATTTGAAGACTAGAAAGACCTGTGTAGATGGAGCATATTTGAAAAAAAATCCTAAAATTCATATGCTACCACACACATACACACACAAAAATCCAAAGAGCCAAAATAATCTTGAGAAAAAAGAAAAAAGCTGGAAGCATCACACTTCCTGTTGTCAAACCATATTACAAAGCTGTAATACTCAAAACAGTATGGTGTTGTTATAAAGACAGACATGATAGACCAATGGAATTGAATTGAGAACCCAGAAATAAACCCACATATATATGGTCAACTGATATTTGACAAGGAAGCCAGGGATACTCATTGGGAAAGGATAGACTCTTCAATAAATTGTGCTGGGAAAACTGGATATCCACATTCGAAACAATGGAACTGGACCCCTATCTTATAACACTGACAAAAATTAACTTGAAGGGGATTAAAGGTTTCAACATAAGACCTGAAGCCATAAAAGTCTTAGAAGAAAACATAGGAAAAAATTTCTTTGACATCAGTCTTGGCAGTGATTTTTTGGATATAACACCAAAAGCACAAGCCATAAAAGGAAAAATAAATAAGTGGGACTGCATCAAACTAAAAAGCCTCTTCACAGAAAAAGGAACCATTGACATAATGCAAAGGCAACATACATAATGGGAAAAAATATTTGAAAACCATGTATTTGATAAGGGAATAATATCCCAAATATATAAGGAACCCAAATAATTAAACAGCAAAAACAAATAATCTAATTAAAATATGGGCAGAGGACTTGAATAGACATTTTTCCAAACAAGACTAACAAATGGCCAACAGGTACATGAAAAAGAGCTCAACGTCACTAATCATCAGGGAAATGAAAATCAAAACTACAATGAGGTATCACTTCACACCTGTTAGAAAGGCTATTATCAAAAAAACAAGAGATAATAAGTACTGGTGAGGATGTGGAGAAAAGGGAACCCTGGTACACTATTGGTGGAAATGTAAATTTGTGTAGCCACTGTGGAAAACAGTATGATGATTCCTCAAAAAATTAAAAATAAAACTACCTTAGGATCCTGCAATCCCACTTCTGGATATCTATTTGAAGGAGATGAAATCACTATCTCAGTGATATCTGCATTCTCATCTTCATTGCCACAATATTCATAATAGCCAAGGCATAAAAACAGCCTAGGAGTCCATCAACAGGACAGATGTTGGATCCATTGATATTGAATCTGTTGACAGATGAAGAAAATATGGTATATATAACACTGGAATATTATCCAGCCACGAAAGAGAAATCTTGTCATCACTCTGGACTTCCACTGAGTATGGGGCAGCTGCTATCTGAGACTGGACATGGGACAGGTGCCCTGAGAATCACCTCCTAGAGTGCAGATGTGGAGGCCTCCTGAAGGTATGGATGTGCAGAAGAGCTGCTAGAGTCTCCATGAAATGCTGGCCATGACATACTGTGATGGGGGGGGGGGGAACTATATATAGAGAAGGTTCATGGGGGGAATTCAAGAGTTCAGTTTGAAATTAAACATCCAAGTAGTGATACAAATTACACCACTGGATAGTCATTACAAGTCTGGAGTTCAGAAGAGAGGTCCAAGAGGCAAATTTAAAAGGATGGGTCTGGCCCCAAAGACTGGATGGAGAGAGAAAAGAGAAGAGGACCAGGAACTGAGCTGTGGGTCTCTCCAATATGAAGAATTATGGGAGAAGAGGAGGAGGCAGCACAGAAAACTGAGGAGGCACCTCCAGTGAGACAGGTGAGAGTCAAGAGATATGAAATCCTGGAAGCCAACTGGAAGAATGACCATTTGTAGCAAATGATGATGGGCCAAATAAAGTCACTTTGAGAAATGACCATTGAGTCTAGCACCAATAAATTTTTGGTGACTTTGACAAAAGCATGTTCAGTAGCAGGGAATGGGATCAGGAGAATGCCTGATCAGAATATGTTTAAGAAAGAATGAGAGGCAAGGAATTGGAGACAGGAAGCATGGACAACTATTTTGAGGTGTTTTACTGCAAAGGGGAATAAAGAAAGAGGGTGATGGCTGGCACTGGAAGAGGAGCAATTTTTTTTCCCCTTAAGATCAGAAAAATGGCATATTTGTATGCTAATGGTAATACTCTAGTAGAAAGAAAATTGATGATATAGTGAAGAGAAAATTCTTCACTGTTGCAGAGAAAATTCTAAGTACACAAGAGCGGATGGAATATAGTGCACAAATTTATAATATTATTTTTTTTTTGAACCTCTGGAACAGCAATTGTGACGTCAACCTATTCATTCCTGAAATGGTTATTTTAATGATCATTTCCTGATCATTGTCACCAGATTACCATAAAGTGTATTAGTCTTTAAAAAGCTAACTTTTTTATTTAATATTTTTCTCTCTGTCATTTGTTTCTCTAAATTCTAATTTATTTTTATTCCACAAGTTTTGACATGTAGCTTATTTTAGTATACAACTCATTTTCTAATTTTCATTTTGAAATATGCCTAATACAGAAGTATATTTCTTAATTTCTAAATATTTGTATTTTTGTTAATGATTTCTAGCTTAGATGAATTATGGTCAGAGAAAATTGTTTTCCAATTTTCCAAAATTTTATTATTTTAGTTCTTCCAGTGATATTGAGATATAATTGACATATAATGTTGTATAAGTTTAAAGTGTACAACATGTTGATTTGATAAACTGATAAATTTTAATCTTTTGAAATTTCAGTGCCTGCTTTATAACTGAGTGGCTATTTTTAGAAATGCTTTGGCTGCACTTCAAAATGCGTATTTTGTAATTGGATGCAATGCTTTAAATTTGTAGCTGTTCAGGGTGGTGTTCTAAGTCTGCTAATCATTTTGTTAAAATATTTTATGTATTTACTGATATTTGACTAGTTTCCCTATTAATTAGTGAGAGGAATAATTTAAAATATGTCAATACAATATTGTGGATTTTCAGTTCATCTGAGTTTTGTCATTTTATTCTTTATATAGAATGAGACTATTATTTGATGCATATAAACTTAAATTTATTACATTTTCTTGATTAATTGAATCTTTGAACAATATGAAATGCCTTCTTTATTTATAGAAAAGTTTTCAACATTTTTTGCTGATTAATACATCCATGGAATATCTTTTTGAATCTATATTAATTTTCCAGAGCTGCCATACAAAAGTACCACATACTGGTGGCTTAAACAACAGAAACTTATTTTCTCACAGTTCTGGAAGGTAGGAGTCTGAGATCAAGATATGAAGAGCATTGAATCTCACTCTGGTCAAGATGGCAGAGTAGGTAAACACTGTGCTTGCTTCCTCTCATGACCACATTAAAATTACAACTAAATTATAGAACAACCACCACTGAGAATCACCTGAAGTCTAGCTGAACAGAGTCCTACAACTTAAGACATAAAGAAGCCACCTCACGACTGGTAGGAGGAGCAGAGATGTGGAATGGGCTGGTCCCATACCCACATTGTGGTGATTAAAAATCGGGAAGAATATCTCATCTGTGGAAGTCCCTTCTGATGAGCAAAGGAATCCCAGCCTAATACCAGGCTCACCAGCCCATGGTTCCTGTGCCAGGAAGAGAAGTCACCACAACTTCTGGCTCTGAAAAACAGTGGAGAATGTGGCTGAGTGAGACAGAAGGCTGCTGGAGTCCCAGGAGTCCCTCTTAAAGGGCCTGAGCTTGTACTTACTGACAGACTCACACGTCTGGAGCTCCAGCAGCTTGAAAGGCACCAGGGACATATGGGGAGGAGCTGAATTGTCTGGCTCCAGGGCGAGAGTTTGGAGAGGCAGCTTCCTTCCAGACAGAAGTGCTGGCAGAAGCACTTTTCTCTGTTGTTGAGCCTTCCCCTGATCCACCATGCAGATGCAGGCAAGCACCATATCTGAGTGTCCAACAACCTGAGTCTCCAACAACCATTTGCCCCACATTGGTGATTCCCTGAGACCCTGCTCCATCCAACTGCTGCTTCCCAACAAGCTGCTTCTAGTGGCTTTTCCATACAAATGGCCTGTTTTGGCTCATGCTGTGGATTTTCTCAAAAATCTCTCAGAGGTTCAGAAACTCCAAACAAACAGCATCTGACCTTGGCATGCCTAGTGCCTCTTGCTAAGCATCCTTAAGCTCGGCACTAGTGGCAGCTAGCCTTGGTTAATAGCTTAGCCTCTACAAGGTGCCTCCAAGCCCATCAGAAGGGGCAACCATCTGAAGATTTCTTTGTAGCTCATTCTAAGTGGACCTGGGGAGGGCACAGGCAGCTGTGACCTTGGCCTGCAACAGAGGCCCTTGCAAGAGGCCCCAGAACCAACACACCTGGTGGCCAGCTTTAGACCACACCAGAGTACCACCCAACAACCTCCACAAATGACACACCCAGAGGGCAGACTGGGCAGGTACCAGAGCCCTGCTAAAGAGAATCTTGCTCTGTAGAGTCAGGCCCTGCACAAGAGCTCCTCCACTGTAGTCACAGCCAGTACTTACAAACAGTCACCATGAGGGTCAGTCCCTCCCTTTGATGGGCAAATAGCAACCAAACCTCAACTACAACAGGAGGGTACACAAAACCCACACAAGGGACACACCTGGAGCACCTGGCTCAGGTGACAAGGCAGATTGTGCCACTGAGAGGCCCACAGAATACCTACTACATAAGGCCATTCTACCAAGACTGGGATACATAGTAGCTTTACCTAATACACAGAAACAAAAGCAGGGAGGCAGGCAAAATGGGGAGACAAAGAAACATGTCCCAAAAGAAAAAACAGAACAAAGCTCCAGAAAAAGAACTAAAGAAAAATAGAGACAAGCAATCTACCAGATGCAGAGTTGAAAACACTGGTTATAAGGATGCTCAATGATCTCAGGGAGCGCTTCAAAAAAGAGATAGGAAACATAAAAATGGAGATGGAAAACATAAAAAAGAACCAGTCAGAAATGAAGAATACAATAGCTAAAACAAAGAATACATTAGAGAGACTCAACATTATAGTAGATGAAGCAGAAGATAGAATTAACAATTTAGAAGTTAAGGTAGCATTAAACAACCAATCAGAACAGCAAAAACAAAAATGTATTAAAAAAAATGAGGATAAGGGGGATCAAATATATGGTGATGGAAGGAGAACTGACTCTGGGTGGTGAACACACAGTGGGATTTATAGATGATGTAATACAGAATTGTACACCTGAAATCTATGTAATTTTACTAACAATTGTCACCCCAACAAATTTAAAAAAAAAATTAAAAAAAAAATGAGGATAGTTTAAAGGCCCTCTTGGACTACATCAGGCGTACCAACTTTCACATCATAGGGGTACCAGAAGAAGAAGAGAGACAGCAAAGGATTGAGAACCTATCTGATGAAATAACGATGGAAAACTTCCCTACCCTGGCAAAGGAAATAGACATACAACCCCAGGAAGCACAGAATCCCAAACAAGATGAACACAAAGAGGCCAACACCATGACACATCATAACTGAAATGCCAAAGTTTAAAGAAAAAGAGAATCTTCAAAGTAGCAAGAGAAGAGCAGTTAGTTACTTATAAAGGAGCTCCCATAAGACTGCCATCTAATTTCTCAATAGAAACTTTACAAGACAGAAGGGATTGGCATGAAATATTCAAAGTGATGAAATGTTAGGACCTACCCCTAAGATTACTCTACCCAGCAAAGCTATCATTTAGAATGGTAGAATGGTAAAGAGTGTCCCAGACAAGCAAAAGCTAAAGGAGTTCATCACCACCAAATCAGTATTGCAAAAATGTTAAAGGAACTTCTTTAAGAAGAAGAAGAAAAAAAGATAAAAAATATGAATAATAAAATAGTAGTAACTACATAGCTATCAATGGTTATATAAATGTTATGGATTAAATGCTCTAATCCAAAGACATAGGAGGACTGAATGGATAAGAAAACAAGACCCCTACATGTGCTGCCTACAAGAGACTAACTTCATATGGAAAGACACAAACAGACTGCAAGTAAAGGGAAAAGATATTTTATGAAAATGGAAATTAAAAAAAAAAGTGGAGGAGCAATACTTATACCAGACAAAAGAGACTTTAAAACAAAGGCTATAATGAGATAAAAAAGGACCCAGTAATCCCACATCTGGGTATTTATCCAAAGAAACCCCAAACACTACTTCATAGGGACATGTGCATTTATGATATCAGGTAGCCTAGCCTGACCTACAGACTATGCAAACTCTACATAGTTGACTATTGGCCTCTGCAACCCTGAGGTATTATTTCCAGATGCCATAATTATGATTGCTTAAATTACGGGATTGTGAAGCACTTCTATGGACCTCACTCATCTCATCTGAAAATAATGAGTTTGAACCTGATAATGCTAGTAATCATCTTAACACTAAGGATTTGTGACCACAGAGTATCACCTTTTGTGTTATTATCTCCATTGCCCTGCCCAATTGTTTTCTTCCTACATAACGCATACATTAGTATTCCAAAGTGTGCGTTCCCCCTAACTGCCTCATTTTACAGGACTGGGTTTATGCTTTTGGAACCTATTTTTGTGACTGTTATTTAACATAAGAAACCCTTTGTACAAGGTGGATCAGCACTTAATCTCCTCAGTGACCCCTCCCTAGGGACTGTAATCCTCTTTTCGAAACTGTATTCTGGGTCCGTGCCATTTATAGAGAGTGATCCTGTGGCCAGTCGGGTTGGGACGGTTCTGGTTTGTGCCTATTGTTCTAATACAGCTATAATAGTGCTCCCTTTATTTTCCAAAAGTATTTAGTTTGGATAAAAATGGTATATGCTCACCCTCCTTTTACTACCTTGGATATACCTCTCCCATGATGAGAGCTCATCTCTCAGTCCCTTCAGGACCCAAACACCTTATGACAGAGTTCCCTAGGACACACCCTTAGCACCAGCTCCTGTGGATAGGATTCTGTCCATCTCTTCTTCTGACCTAGTGAGTAGATCTAATGATAGATGCAGCCGCCATTGAAGCCTTTCAGTTCTACCTGCCTACAAGTCCATTTTAGGCATCCTAATTTACAGTCTGGACAAAGCAGAATGGGATCTCATCAGGCCTTTGGTCAATAACAAGGAACTGATCTCTTTCCTATTTTACCCTGTTATAGTCCTAGCAAAGCTGTTGATATTAGATTTATGAATCCATGAGACTGATGCCAGTGTCTTGTCTGACCTGCCAGATAGCCTTCTAAACTGCAGACCCCAATGATCAGCCACCACCTTACCTGGGGGCAAGAGAGTCAGAAAGAGGAGAGTGGAGATAAGCACATGGCGCCTCATGGCTGACCTGCCAGTGAAGAGAAGAGTCATTAGAATGGTCAGAGCTTGGAGTTGGTGAGCATGGCAGGCCCCTGGCTTTTTATGATGCTCCCTGGGCCTGTGGTTTGTTCTTGGTTAGTAGAGCCTGACAAAAAGAGAATAACTCAATCTCCCACAGGAAATCTCCACGCACAAAAGTACACACTGCGATGGTAACTCAATGGATGAGAAAGCAGAAGTTAATGCTGTGCATTTCCCAAGAGTCAGGATATCCTCACTGTTAGCTGTGTTCTTTACTGCTTTCCATAGACACATGCCTGTGTGACCACTGGCCATATTTTATGACCTATTGTGTCAGACAGGGTTGTAAAACTAGGGTACATCAGCTAGCTCAAGTCATATCATGAGAGATGAAAAGTTAAATGTGTGCATTGCAGTAATATATGTAAAAGACTCAATAGCCCAAAAGAAATAGTGGTTATTTCTACCAAGGGGTTAGCAATGGGACGGGGATAATGAGAATGTCAGCAAAGGCTTCATAGAAAAGATGATATAGAAAATGCTCCAAAAGAGTTCAGCATTTCATCTTTATAGCAACACTGCTATGTTGAAAGCATATTTCAACCTCTTTTAAGTTTTTGTGGCCTTTTTAATAGATTTTTATTATTTTTATATGTTTATATTTTAATTAAAACCTTTAACTAAAATATTATAGAAAATGTAGAAAACATAGAAAAGTAGAAAAAGAAGTAAATTACTTGGAATTCCACTACTGAAACTCAATCATAGCTATACATTTTGGAAAACTTTTCCCAGTAATCTTTCGATATCTTGGCAGAATAGTCACTATAATAATTGTACTTTGTCTTAACCTAAATGCACTATATGGATAAAATCTACTCTGTTTCATGTTAGGATCATCTACCTCTATGATGGTCCCAATGATCCCTGCCTCCTTGTGCACACGCCCTTGTATAAGCTGCTTTCCTGATAGTGGGCTGCACTAATGAGTAGAACACAACTGATGGGATGCAATGCCACCTCCTAGATTAGGTTACAAGAAGACCATTTGTCCATCTTGGGCACCCTCTCTCATGCTCTTGCTCTGAGTAAAGTCAGCTGCCATATTCTGAGCTGCCTATGGAAAGCCCCATGTGGCCGTGGATTGATGACTAGCGATCAGCCCGTGAAGATCAGGCTGTCAATAACCACAAAAATGAGCCCAGAAGCAGATTCCTCCCATCCACCTGCAATGAATCTCCAATCCAGGCCCAAGCTTGACAGCAACCTCAGAAGAGCTCTCGAGCCAAAGACACTCAGCTAAGCCTCACCACATAAATTGTTTAGATAGTAAAAATGTTTATTGTACTAAGATGCTAACTTTTGGTCATATGCTACACAACAACAGATAGCTAATAATACAAGTATGTCTCCTTCTTCAAGGTCATGAATTCAGGTGGGAGCAGGAAGAAGGTGTTACAGCTGTACTTCAGGTCTTTTCCAGACATATGTTAAAGAGGTGAATGTATAAAATAACCATACAGATGAACACATCTACCTTGCATATAATTACATCTCTCTCAAGAGAGAGTGAGAGAGAGAAATAGAGAGAGACAGGGAGAGAGAGATAATAAAGAAACATCATGAAACAATCATTGGTTCAAGAGTATTCCCTGTGATAAACAAATGCTTAATGTTTATTTTTCAACTTGATATCCTTGTTGGAAGAAGGAAGAACCATTAATACCCTGTGTTAAAGCTGTTAGAGACATTTCAGATCCTGATGAAAAAAAATATATAGCTATTGGTAATAAATATAATGAGGAAGCGAGCAGAAGCAATTATAATATTTAGTAACAAATCCCAACTCATGTCATCAGGAGCTGTATCATCACAATGGAAGAAAGCAAACAAATATCTATTGAGAGTTTTTACTTGCTTGACTGTTTGTTTTATCTCACTGCTTTATCCAAAACTTCAGATAATCATGTGTGGTCATCTGATTCTGAGATATGAGAGCCAGAAAGAGAAGAATGTCTGTTACTTCTTTGTGTTTGAACATTGGTGAATCTCATGCATTTTGTGATTCACAGCTTTGCCATTTCACTTTCCTTGAACTGCCCCTCCCCCAACCCAAGGATGACTGCTTCCTCATCTCCCTCCTTGCACCATCCAACCTCACCCAGGCAGCCATGCCACTGGCCATTAAAAACACTGCCTCTTTATTTTCTATTTTGCTAAATGTTATCTTCATTCATTCTGTGTCTTTCTTTACACCCCAAAAGGTATTGATTGAAGTGTAATAGTGTAATTCCTCTAAGATTTTATTGTGTTCTGTTACGTATATGTACCTCTTAATGTGTTAAGTGTTTAGGAAGTTGATATGTTAAATGCTTAATAGTATACTAGAATCCTTGGTGGATATTTAAATGGATATCTAAAAGGATTTTAGTGACATTTGCTAAAATTTGTTAGGCTTATTTGAGTGATCTGGTAACTCAATACTTTTTTCAGTTTGTAAAAATCGAGTAGCAGTTCCAGTTATCTAAAAATATAATTTTCATCATGTTTAAAAAACACATTAGATTCTGGCAATGAATAATTTCTGTAGTTTTCTATATGCTCCCACCTGAATTCATGTGTATCTTACAGACTGTAGGAGGACAAAGTCATCGTGAGAGCAGCAGTGACAGTAGCAGTGACATCAGCTGGGATCCAGTCAGTCAAAACAAACGAGCATTTTGAACAAAGAGGACTTAAGTCAGGATTTGTTCTACAGATCTTGAGGGCTCAAAAGGCATGTGGAGGTAAACAGGCAGCGTAAACCACACCTCAGTGAGACAACAGCATGGAGCACGCTAGAGCCTGCCTGGGAGGGTTCCTAGAGGAAGGGCACACTGCCCAGCTGTGGTTAGTGCCTCTGGAGCTCGGAGGAGAGACCTTTCAGAGTCGGTCCCCAGACATACTAGTATGAAAAAGGGGCATCAACTAGTTGTTGCTGGTATCTGAAGACATGAAGAGATTGATTCTAGAATGCCATCAGAAGGTGGACAATGATGACAGGAACAAAAATGAGGATGGAAGTCCCTTCTCCTCTTCCCCAAACTCCAAGCTCCCCACAGTGCCTATCATTTGCTGTAACCTAATCACAAGCCACTCAGCAAAGGAGTCTGGGAAATAAATGTAATTTGCACAGTCCCAGTCCCACACCGAGGAGCATACTATGGAAGAGGGAATTTAGTCACTGGAGAAGTACAGAATCAAGGGTTTTTCATTTTGTTTTGTTTGTCTCCAGAATTTAGTCATCCTCTAACTGAAAGTTTGTGCCCTTTGACCAACATCTCCCCAATTCCTGCCCCCCTGCCCCTGGTAACCATTGTTCTACTCTCTCTTACTATGAGTTCCATTTCTTAAGATTCTACACATAAGTGAGATCACATAGTATTTGTCTTTCTGTGTCTGACTTATTTCACCTAGCATAATGTCCTCCAGATTTACCCATGTTGTCACAAATGATTTCCTTTCTTTAAGGTTGAATAATATTCATATAATATTCATATATTACTATATATCTATATATATTCATATATAGATATATAGTGCCAGGTGGGTACTAGACTTATGGAGGATCACTTCATAAGTTATATAAATGTCTGTTTAGGTGTACACTGTGTTGTACACCTAAAACTAATATAATATGGTATGTCAACTGTCATGTAGGGTCTCTGGTCCCGCTCCCTGCATAAGAACACATGATATGGTAAGGCCAAAAAGGAACAACAATGGAATGATAGGGGGTTCATACCACTATAGTCTCGCTGTCGGCTGGGTTGGAGATACAGAAAGCAGGAGCCACACAATCAGCAATTCGCCATCCACTTCTCTGCCCACCAACCAACCCCCTAGTATAGCCAGGGCAGTTATATTAGTGGCTAATGGCTAACTGGTTCCAGCTGATGGCCACCCAGACATAGCAGATGGCCATCTGATTACAGCTGATGGCCATTTAATAACTGAGCCAGCCCCTTTCCACGTGAGGCCGAGAGGCTGGAAGCTGCTCTCTAGGACTCTGTCCCCACATCAACTGTACATACAAAATTTCATACAGGTTTTCATACAAAAGAAAACTTTAACAATGACAATTTCTTTTCACAAAGCAACTAAAACCATCTCTAAGTTGAACAAAATGGAGATGTGTAGGAAAAACATTCAGTGGCTGTCATAGGTAAAATAATGTCACACCTCCTGCTGCCAGAGATGCCCATATTCGAATCCCTGCAACCTGTGAATGTGGCACCTTACATGACAAAGGGGAATTGAGGTTGAAGGTGGAATTAAAGTTGCTCATCTTCTCACCTTAAAATAGGGAGATTATCCTGGTTTATCCAGGTAGGTCCAATGTAATAATAAGGGTTCTAAAAGGGGAGGCAGAAGATGAGTTCTGAGTGTTATGATGAGAAAGAGTCAAACCTATTGCTGGCTTTAAAGATGGACTAAAGCCTGGTTACTTGTGATGAATAGAAGTGGCCTGCCACTGCTGGCATGAACATGGGGGAAGGGGACAGCCTCCAGAAAGGAGGGCAGCCCTGTCAACACCTTGATTTTAGCCTATTGAGATCCATTTCAGACTTCTGCCAAGCAGAACTGTCAGCTAATACATCTGTTTTGCTTTAAGCCACTAAATCTGTAATAATTGGTTACAGCAAGCATAGGAAGCTGAGACCATGGTTTCCAGGGTGGGAGGAAAAGCTGAATGACCACACCCATTGAAAGGTGGGGACTAGAGGAATTCCGTAGATCTCAGCCAGGAGTTCATGGACAGGCCCAGAGCACTACCTTTGAAAAGGGTGAAGAAAAAATTGCCTTTTATCCAGGTGTTACTCTGTCCATGATGCAGATTTCTGGTAAAGCCTGATCGAAGTGGGGAAATTTGACCTTGCAGCTTTCCTGGGTGCTGCCCTTTGTCAGGGAGGGAGCCCCACAAGGCTGGATGGAATGAGGTAGTTTGTTTTCGCAGGGGGAAAGGGGAGTTGTCATGCAGGGAGTCCGGCGGGGTCTCTGCTCCCGCTCCCCACATAAGAACACAGGACATGGTGAGGCCAAAAAGGAACACCCACGGAGCCATAGATGAGGGAGTCATACCACTATATTCTCGCTGGCAGCATCCGCCTCTCTGCAATCCGCTCTTGCTAGCTCAGCCACCATCTTCTTGCTAGCCCCCATTTTAACTGCAATCCATGCTTGCCAGCCACAGCAGTTATATTAGTGACCAATGGCTCACTGGTTACAGCTGACGGCCAACTAGCCACAGCTGATGGCCATGCAATCACAGTTGATGGCCATTTACTACCTGAGCCAGCACTTGTTTATGTGAGGCCGAGAGCCTGGAAACTTTCTGGGGCTCTGCCCCCACGGGAGTAGTCTCCCCAGATGTAGGGTAGAGGGCGGCAGTGCTTGGCACAAAGGATATATAAGTGTGATAAAAGTGCCCCACCCAACCTGGAGCTCACCCACAAGTGAGCTCAAACCAGACAGAGAGATGGCAACCAATCAGCAATGGAATGACAACATAGCATGAGAATTTTTAAAATAGGTTTTGTGTTTGCTAGTTTTGCTTTATTAGTTATTGAAGACTCAATAACAATCCAGGTAAGAGAAAAGATAGAGAGGAGAGAGCAGGAGAGAAGGAGAGCATAAAACATCCAAACAAACAAACACTTCAAAAAGGTTTCAGTGCTTCTTGGGTGGAATATGATGGACATATTGTTGATGCCCCATGGGCAGGCAGCAGCGTCGGCCATTTAAACATCTCCCAACGTGAATTTCTCTTTTGAGGCAAAATTTTCGGCAGGAGCCATTTGGACGCTCACACACCTCTTTGAATTTGCCCCTGGCTGCACAGAGAAGAAAGTTGTTATAATTAATTTGTATTGAATTACATGGAGAGGGGAGAGTGTCTGGAAACAATCTTATGTGGATTTTTGTTGTTGTTGTTGCTGTTGTTATTTGATTTCTTAAACCAATACTTAAAAATCTGCCTTCACAGAAAAATTTGGATTTTTGGCACTCTTGAAAAATCTGGCAATATTGGGTATATGTAAGTAATGAAAGACCAGACTTGGGTACCCATGCTCCCTTAGAATTTCTAGGGCGTATCCCAGGCTCTCTTACTTCTTATTATCTCCTAATACTGATAGCACAGATACATTTTTTATTTATTATCAGTCCTGTATTGCTGATTTTTCTAGCATAGAAGAAACGTTTTAGAGAAATCTCTCTCTCTCTAGATCTCTCTCTCTCTCTCTCTGTCTCTCTCTCTCTGTCTCTCTCTCTCTCTCCCCCCCACCCTTCCATATCTTTCAAAAGTGGGACTGGAATATCGATCTAAAAGATAATATACTTCATAGCAATTGTTGGAGAGGATATTTTTCTGGGGGGAAGGAACACTACTCCTCCATATTTAATATCCAGGCAGTGTCCATGTTAGTATTTCTTCCATCCTGATGCTGTACTCACTCCTTATGTCTCTGGCACTGGTTTTTGAGGTTGCAGTCCTGCTCCAGAAACCATTGCATATGTTAAGAGTTCTTCTTGAGGGCTGAACAAATATACTTGTTAAAAACATTGAATAGAATTTGGTTTATATCCTAAGATATCACTGTACTGTGGATGGGCCACACACCCTACGATGCTCAGTTCTGAAGTGGTTAATTATGAGTGGTCTCCATATATAACAACGTGCTCCTTTTCCATGACAGCTTCTTAAACTCTTTTATGACAGTAAGAGAGGTATCAAAATCAGCACATTTCAGTTTTTCTATTCTGGAGCACAAAGGACAATTCTTGAATAGCTTCAAATCAGTATAGGGCATTTATATACATTCCACAAATGCCTATTGAATTGAACTGAAATTCAAATGCATTAAGTTGAATTTAACTCTTCAATGTTCACAAAGAAATTGGTTAATGGGTATGAAGATCAAATATACAACATTTTACGTAAAATGTGAACTGGGAAATAATTTAAAGGGTATGTTTTTGTTTTACTTTTGTTTTTTTAATCAGTGATCATTCTAATTGTTGAGCATTGTGTATAAATCACTTGGAATCTGAGTATTTTATTTCCTGGGCTGTACATCCCTTCCTTTTATCTGTGTCCAGCTCTGCTATTGTGTGTGTGTGTGTGTGTGTGTGTGTGTGTATATATATATATATATATATATTCCAATTACCTTGAGCTGAAATTGGTCTATTGCTGCTAGAACGGTCATTTGAGATTAGTATATTAAAGGATGAACCACTGACATGTCCTGTGACACGTGATAAAACACTCTCAGACATCCCTTTATTGTGGTACTTCTTTTGTCTACTATTGTGTTGTTTCCCCACCTGACCTTACTTCTGGATGATGAATTCCTTGAGGGCAGAAATCACATCTTATTCTTTTCTGTACATGTATCCCAGAACCTGGCTCAAGCCTTGGCATATAATAGGAATCCAGTAAATGACTGTGGAATAATTGGTTAAGATAGAGCTATTTTCTATCCTGTAACATGTTGGTATGGAAATTTGTTGTTATTTTCACTGCATATGTCTTGGAGTTATGTGTGCAGCTTTGTTGCAGTTGACCACTGACAATTTCATTTGCAAATCACAAAGGAGCTTTGTAAAAGGATGACACGTGTTACTTGTATCTAAGAATCCAAGTCACATTAAGGGTATTTTTCTTACTTTATGGTTTTGAACAGTTCTTTGCAGGTAAATCTTGTGTATTGCATACTGTAGTCACACTGTCATGTCTAGCTATTTGCTTTTGAAACAAAATTTAGAGTTACTATGAACATAGTAGATGATCTTGTCCCATTAGTTATTTCACTTTTATTAGATAAGGAAATGAGGCAGAGGGAAAGGAAGCAACTTACCCCAAATCAGTAGTGATTTAGTGAGGGAGAGGAGAGGGGCAGAGTAAAGCTTGTGTCCTCAGCCCCATTCCATTTCCCCCTCTTTCCTCTCCTTATCCTCCTCTCTCTCCCCGGCTTCCCCCAAAAAATCGGCAGTCCTGCTGCAAATGACCACCTCGGGACAGCAGGAGAGACCACATTCCCCATGCTGACTATTCTTTCTTTAGCTGTGTCCTATTTTTTTTCTTCTCTAGTCTTGGTGCATTCTATTTCGGCTATAAGTATTGCTTTTGCCTCTGCTCTTCTAACCATCACACATTACTTTCCTTTGTTTGGGTTGAGTGACAATGAAAACAAACAAAAATAAATAAATTTGTTTTCAAAATTTGGAAGTTTTGAAAATTGATTACCGGACATATTTTTAATTACTTTATTTCATCTAACTCATATGTTTAGCAAGGGTGATTATTTAGTAAATACTAATCAGGTGGGCCATTAGTAATGTTATGTGGACAGTTATCTTCTAAGTTGAAGTCACCAGCTTTGTGTGCTCCTGAGTTAATATAATCGGACATGGCCTCATCTTCAACAAGTCTTTGGAGAGTCACACAAAGGAAGCAGCCTAATGGAACCCTAGGGTGGGATGTATAGTGAAAGCCAGGACTGAAGACAAAGCCTTGACTGACAGTTAGCTCACTCTTTCATCTTGCAGGAGGGACTTCACTTTTCAGGGCCTTGATTTTTAACTCTATAAAATTAGAAAAATAGACTCAATCATCAAGACCTCTTCAAATCTTGTCGATGAACAATTTTATAGTATCTGTAGCTCTTGTAGCTTCCCTGCTAATTGTAACAAGGATAACTGTCCTTTTCATTTATTAAAAAGATATTTTTGCATTTGTTTACAAAAACACTTATTCTCCCCTTTAAAAAAAGAGAAAGCATATTCAAGTTAATTCATAGTATGTTCAATGAGTCTCTTACATGTCAGCTCTTTACAACGGGATGGAGAAGCTTAACTCGACCTCTGGAGCTATAGATCCAGACCATCCTGCCATTCATCTCCAAACCCTTATAGAGAGTAGGGTAGTGGATATACTTCACACATATGCAAAGACACACACACACACACACACACACACACAGAGAAACACATACATGCATGCACACACTCATGTACTAAGGGAAAGGAGACAGATGAAAACCTTGAAAAGACAACCTCAAACACTCTTAGTACTAAATTAATGCCATGGTTTTCCTTCCAAAGCTGGCTCCTACAATCAGTTAAGCTGTTAAACCTTGCGTTGCTTTTGGCTTTTGCCTTTCTTTTGGTCATGATTTTGTTCTCTCAGAGTTCTCACTTAGGAAACCTCACCTTCATCCTGTGTTAATGCTCTATTTTGGGGCTTGTTGACTCCTCTCTGGACTATATAGCAATGAAGGTGGCCAGCCTATGACTTCTTGGAAGTGAAGGGCCATCACGTCTTTTCTTTGTGTGCCTAGTAAGGGTACTCAGTGCTGCTTAACAGATATCTAATAAGCGGAACTGTATTCCTGCCTCCAGTCTCTTCCCACTTCAATTTCTCCAGTCTACTTCCTCCACATTAGTTCTTCTAAAGCAAAGTTAGAATTTGCCTCACCAGCTGCACCCCCTCTCTCCAACCCCCCAAACCGGAAGTACTATCTACCCATTAGCAATAAGTAGCCCTTTAAAACACATTTTTAGATAGGAAAGTCTGAGTTCACCAAGAACAGGCATGCCTCCCATTATATTTTCTGTTGAAAACTTGAGGAACTGTCCTTTTTCAAACAACAGAAAGCATAGAAATCAACAGTTCTCTAAAATATAAGAGGATTGTCTACATTTACATATCTAGGACTACTTTCCTACTCCTTCCCAACCCTTGAGGCCCTGAATTGTCAGGAAAAATGATAAAATATTCCACTTGCTGTGGAGCAATAAGTTGCTCATTCCTACTTGGATCTACACGTCCAGGAGTTCTACGAAATTTCTTTATCTATTTTGGGTGTCTGGACACTTCCTTGGGTAAAAGCAAGAAGATGCACACACAGATACCTGTCTATGCAAGGTGCCTTACACCTGTGTTCCAGATGTGCATGCTGGATGCACGAAGATACACTCTGTTGCAGTGTCATCTCTGATCCCTGTGTTTAAGTTCTATTTTAAGACTAGATGTTGAAAAGGAAGAGGAAAAGCCAAGGTTTGAGATGAAGCATCAAAGGGCAGAGTCAAGCCCAGGGGGCCAACAATATTGAGGACCAGTAGGTTGGAGATTTCTTAGACTCATAGTAAACCTTTAAAAGACACCCCCCCACCCCCTACCAATCCCTTCTGGCTGTGCCCCTATAGCTTTGGCATATCTCTTAGGCCAGTATGTTAGGGTAACTCTTTTGCTGAGGGTAAGTAAAGAGTTTTGGAGACCAAGATTTAGTAAGATAACGTGCTGATTTTTGTTATCTAGATCTCAAAACTGCTAGTAAGCTTGCCTAATTAAATTCATTTTTAGAGATGGAGCAAAAAGGGTTTCAAGCACTTGAAACACCCTCAACTTCATTGCTTTTAACTGAGAGTGCATACAAAGAGCTAATGAGATAGGTGGCTGCAGGGCTCTCAGTCAGTGGGTCTTCCAGATTTGCTCTGAGACCCCTTGTCAGGACATTGGTGATGGGGATTTTGCTCTGAGTACTGGATCCCAAAAGGTCTCAGGCACTCTACTCTTACCAAGGCTTCCACAATATTTGTTTGCTTTGTTACCTGGTAGAACTTGGCTCATAAAGAAGAGAACGGTAAAGAGGAGGCCAGCCATCCTCCTGGTTGGAGAGAGGAGAAAGCTTGGCTTCATTTCCAAGAGGCAGAGAAGACTTCCGTCTGTGGCTCTCCGGCACCAGCAGAATGGAATGTCTGTGTCTGGATAATAAGTGCCCTTCTGTACCTCATTAGGGACACTAATGGACAGAGGAGTTCCATGTATACACAGTGGCCTTCATAAAGAGACCGGTAATCCTTGTTTGGTTGGACACTCAGATCATTTGTAGGATGTGGGCACACAGTTTTGACCAGAAAACCTTCTTAAATGGGAACATAAGCTACAAACACTTTGGCAATGGATTAAAGCCTATGAACAAAGAGTTATCTATATTAAGTTACAGTGAGTCAGACTATGTGGAGAAACTAGCCAGTTTAACTGGTGACTAGACATTTTGTTAGCTTTACTCGCCCTGTTAATAATTAATCACCCCCTCACTCCTGGTCTGAATGCCCACAATGCTGTGCTCACCATGTGGTACGTTACTTTGCTGAACGCACATTTACTTCTCCCAGTGATGCGTGAGCCTCTTACTTGCTAAGACCATGCTTTGCTCCTCAGAACTGAAGAGGAAGTTGAGTCATGTGGTCATATACTCTCAAATCCGCCTCATTGAGTGTAAAAATGCAGGGCAGTGAAATGCCACTGAACATGGAGGTAGCAGATCTGGATTTCACTTCTAAATCTTATACCTGCTACTAACTAGAGGTACGGATACAGACAGGAAAATCGTCTTCCTTAAATCTCAGTAACACCTATGTAGATCTAGCTCTGTTCAATGTAGATCAGGGGACTGTCAATTATTATTGTGCATAAAACCAACAGGGAAAGTTACTTTAAAATGCAGATACTTAGATCCACTCTGGGGAATTTTAGTTTGGTAAGGTGGAGTGGAGCCTAGAAGCCTGTATTTTACCTAGAAGCCAGGTAGCTATTCTGAAATTTATTCTGGAATACTCATTGGAAAATACCAGCTTAGATCATGTGTAAACTTCTTTCTAGTTCTAATATTAAAGTATTATAAGTTCTCTGTCTTAGAATAAAATCTCATGGTTGGCTTTTATGAGTGACAGCAGGATAGTGTGTATGTGTGTGTGTGTGTACGCATGCATATGTATGTGTGTGTTTGCAGCATGGAGGGGTGAAGCACACTCCTTAATCCCAGCAAAATTAGATTCTAGTTTTATGAAGAATACTTAGGAATTGGCCTGTGACTAACTAAATTGGCAGAGCAATCTGTTTGGAAGAAGCTAGATGAGGCTAGTAACAGTAACAGAGGCTAGATGAGGCTCCAAACTGTATAGAGAGAAGGGAGGAAAAATGAGGTACAAATTATAGGGACATAATGACATATATAAAGAAAGTGCACATATATGAGTAATCCAGTATTTTTAACCTGAGTGCCTAAGTATATGGCAATAACATTTATTAAGATCTGGACTAGTAAGTGAAGTACAACTGGTAGCCAGCCTCCCAAATAGCTCCATTCTAGTACTCACACCCTTGTGCAGTTTCTTTCCGGACTGAAGGGGACTGACTTGTGTAACCAATGGGTTATTGCAGAAATTATGGAGCATAAGTTCTAAGGCGAGGTCATAAGCAATATTACAAGTTCAGTCCTGTGTTATTGGACTCAGTCTGGGTGAAACGAGCTTACATTTCATGAAAATATTCAAGCAAGACTATGGAAGTGTCCACATGGAAGGAACTAAGGCCTCTTGTGAACAGCCACATGAGTGAGCCATCTCAAAAGATCCTTCAGACCAAGCCAAGCCAGGGCTAGCGGATCCCAGTCTCCTTGCCTTCCAGCTCAGCCCCAGAATTTCTGTGGTACCCAAGGAAATGTAGGACATTTCCAGAGTCTCTGATGGGCTTTGTGAGCCGTTCCTACACATTTATTTCAGAAAACATCAGATCCTAGGGTCCTGAGAAGAGAAAATTCCGCAAAAGATCAGGTGGGCCGGAACCTCTCTCCAGCCTTTCCAAGAAGGCAAGAGCACTCCCTGGGTCCCTGAGTTGAGCTAGAAATTAATGAGTTTCCTAAAATGTTCCAGTCCTCTCTAGAGGCAGGGACCAGCTCAGGCCAGCAGGGGAGATTTGGGGGAAGGCTTAGCCCCTGCAAACATTTAGAAGTTTAAGTCCGAGCATATAGGGAAGGCTTTATTTAGCTGCACTAAAAAGCACAGGGAGGATGACGCGCCACCTGAGCAAGAGCAGAATTCTCTCTTCCAGGACAGTGAGGAACCCCTGCTACTGACCCATGTCGCCCCCTGCTGGCCACGTAGCACATAAGCTCACGCCTTCCAACAGACTCAGGCTAGATGTTCTGACCCTGAGGGGCCTGGGCATATCAGGTGGCAAAAGGGCCGTCAAGTGGCAAAAGCCGAGGTAGTGCTGGGGCTTAAAGACAGCGTTTCTGCCTGCAGTGTGGGACGCATGTGGCTTTGGAGTTTCTGCCATCCTTGCAGGGAGCCCTGCCCAAAAAGCCATCTGGCCGAATTCCTGAAAGCTGCTGTGTCCTGTGGCATGCAGGGCCAGAGTCCTTCAACCTCTGGCCAGTATTCCTCATGCACAAGTCCCCATGCTCTCCACGGCCTCCTGGTAGTTGTTTATATGTTTCCTCCTGTTGCTCATGTCTGCAAACATGGAACACTTTTCATGGTGCAATCCTAGGTCTCTGACTCCAAACTAACCCCATATCAATGACTTGTGATTCACTTAGAGGAATCTGTACTATAATCTCGGTCTCCTTAGTTTAATATTACTATAATTATTAAAATTACTAGTATTTATGTTATTTTGTGCATCATCGCAGTAGTCCTGTTTGTTATTCGTCATTAATTTTTAGTACCATTTTTAATCTAGGATCATGTTTGCTGTGGTTAAACAATACTGAATGGAGCTTCTCTATTTATAAAGGCAGTTTGATTTACTGAAGATGATGATAGACATGATATACACAGCTGCTCGCACATTTTCCCTTTACTGCCTGGGAGTCCTTGTACTGCCAGAGCCCCCAGAAAAATGTAACAGTACCCTGGAGGACCCAGCAACCACCTTTGCTGGCCTGCAAGTTCCATCAAGGGCATTGTGGCCATCAGAGTCACCACAAAGTTTGCTAAGCCAACTTGGGGCTACAGGGCCTGCTCCTGCAGGCATGGACAAGTCATGAATGACATCCATGGTATTCCTGAGAGCCCTCTGATGTCAGGGCGTCCAGAGGGAGGATGCCGTTGATCTGCCTGAGCCCCTAAAATTTTGCAAGTGCCCTTCGATGCCAGCAACCTCTTGTTCTGGCCTGGATGACCCAGGGAAGGAGTCCTTGAACTGCCAGAACCATCACAACATTTTCTAATCCTACTCAGGGTTGTAGGAACTGCTCTTATTCCTCTGGAAAGGTTGGAGAGGGTGTCTACACAAGCATGTGCCTCCTTAGAATTTTCCATGTCAGCTCAGAGCCCAGAAACTGCTATTGTCAACACTTGAGGCTCAAGTGTATCCAAAGCCCCGCTGGGCCTCTGGAAATATTCGAAGTCCCTTCAGGTGTCCTGGCAATTCTGGTTCTGCCTTGGAAGGCACTGAAATTGTGACCCACCAGCCTGAGCAGTGCAGTTGTTCGGAAGTCCATGACCCACTCCCATTGGCCTGTGTCGCCCCCTGCTGGTCTAGGATCACCTGTGGAAGATATCAGAAGCAGGATGTCTGGACCGCCAGGATTCTGTGAGAAATGCCTGGCAGAAGGGCATCCAGGCAGTGAAGGCTGAGGTAACGCAGAGGCTTAATGTAGGTATAGTAGGGGTTTCTGCACACTGGGTGTGGGTCTGGAGTCCTGCGTTCCTTGCATGGAGCCAACTGCATCATGGCGGAGTGGGAGCAACTTATGAAATCTCGTGGGTGTGGAGTTGGGAAAGTTCAGGACCAAAGTCCATTTATCTCTGTCCCTTAGGACACCCATCCAGGTTTGGGCAAGAGTTCCCAAGTTCACCCGCTTCCTCCTCCTCCTTGGTTTTCTTTTCTTCTCTGCTGCTACTTTCTGCCTTAATTTCTTTTTCTTTGTGCAGACCTCAGACTCTGATGCCATGAGTCTGATATCCATGAGGCTAGAAATTGGGACCTTGTCATTCACAGAGGGGAGCCTATACTTTCCCATTAACTTAGGTTTATTTTTATCATTAATAATGGTGGTATTATTATCATTGTGATGATCATTTTTGTTATCGTTATTTATTATTACAATTTTATTGGTAGTATTCATTATTACTTTATTAGCACTTTATTAGTAATTATTCACCTTTTTTTCCTTATTATGGATTATTTTTATGGTCAATTTATACACCACTGAGTAGAACTTAGAAAAATCTGTGGTTGCTCAGGTAGGCAGATTGACATATCTGTGTCTTACAGTGAAGTGATAAAATTTCTTGGAACAATCAGGGGATGGAGAATATTTTCAGAGGCTCAGGCATTTCTAGGATGCCTCCTTGCACCTCAATTTTCAATAATGTTGGCTTCCTGGCTCTGAGCTGAAGTTGAGGATGCTGGAGCAAGTGGTGACTCTTTAACCGGTCTTTCTAGAAAGCCAAGAACGATATCAGTCCCTCAGTATACTTAGAAAAATATTTCATGGCTAAGGGCACCCTGCTGGCAGCACTGGGCTCCCCTGACAGCACAGGCAGGCACATGCCTTCAGAGGGGCCTTGGAGTATAAAGTAGACTTGTCTTACAAGAGGGGACCGACTGGTACAGCTGGAATCGGGAGCATCAGTGTGTGTGTATGTCTTTTGGAGAACCCTCTGTAATGGTCTTCAGTTAATTGGACACCATTTGTAAACAGGGAAACTCTATTCAATACTGTATAACAACAAGGAAAAAAAAAAAACTCCATACTAATAAATGTAATAATACAAATAATAATGAATTACAATAACAAGAATAACAATGATCATCATAGTGGCATTAACACTAACACTATTACTAATGATAATAATAAAACAACTAAGAGATCAGAGTACAAACTCTTCAAAGTAATGACAAGCTACCAATGCCAGGTCTCTTGGGGTAGTTTAGATTCAGAGTCCTGGATCTGCAAAAAAGAAATTAGTTCCATAAGGAAAACCAAGCAGGAGGATGTAAAAGAAAACCAACCATGAGAAGGACATTGGTGAACTTGTGATGTGGTGTGCAAACCCTGGAAAGACACACTTAAGGATCTGTAATAGAAGCTTCTTGGACTGGGGCCAGGCTGCAGGAGATTTCGGAAGTTTGTCAACTGATGAGAATGGGTGTCATGGAAGGAAGGCAGGAGCCAGAGCTATAGTTAGCACAAAGAAGCCAAGCATACCATGTTGATTAAGTCCCCAGCACTATCTCAGCCCTCACCTCCTGGCCCATTTCGACCCCGTTAGCCCAAGAGCATAGTGAATGATGCCCTACAACCCCCCTGGGTGGAGATATGGGAACTGACATGCTTGGACCATGAGGCTCCCTGGAGAAAAGATGGTAGAAAGGCAGCCAGTGGGTGGAGGCTGATGGAGTGCTGGGGATTCAGAGTTCCAGTAGGCATGGCTTCTGAGTGGAGGATAGAGGCACCCATGTGGCTGGGGAGACCTGTTTTCTGTCTGAACCACTGAGAGCTGTTGAGTGGCTTGTGGGAGGGCACAAGCCAGAGTCTAGTTTTCCCCTCCTGGAGGGATTCACACACATGTCCCTGTGGTAATCCATGCTCCCCTATAACTTGTTTTCCCTTCCTCTACTGCTGCTGGTGTTTGCCTTCACGGAACTCATTTCAGGATGCAATTCTAGGACTCTGACACCAAACTTCCTGATGAGGACCTATATTGGCACACTACTGTACACTTAGGGGATTCTGTGACCCAATTTCCGTCTCCTTAGATTAATATCACTATTAAAATTATTACTGTTTACATATGTCATTAACATTATTGCTGTTATTCATTGTTATTGTTATTATTATAATTGTTATGGTCAATTTTTGCAGTTGTTACACTACAGTTTAATAGAGTTTCCTGTTCATGATTGAGGCGTGATTTAATGAAGATAATTAGGAGGGTTCCCTCACATACATAACACAGCTGATCGTGGCTGTCACTGTACCACCTGATGTCTATTGGTGAAGTAACCCTCTCAGGCTTACAGCGGAGACTCAGGGGAAGGTATCCTGTCCCTCCTTTAGCCTACTGAAAAATTTAGAAGCATCCTTGTGGTCCTAGTAACCATATTCTCAGGCTTCCAAGTCTTATCAAGGGGACTTGGACTATGTGTGAAAATGCCTGAAAAAGTAATGATCCAGTGATCCCGTTGCTTACTTTCTGTTCATATTAACAAGGACATTTGCCCAGAAGTAGTTGTGGATGCATTTTCTACTGGAAGGGAAGTGTTTGAACTATACAAATGTCAACCAGTAGAAGGGATTAAAAAAGAAAACCCCAGTGCATCTACACAAATAAATAGTAAACCTCAGTGAACCTGAATGAACTAGAGCTACATATGTCAATGGGAGTTTTTTCAGGAACAATTATTTGGGTCAAACGGCAAGGTGCAGAATGAAACAGAAAGTGTATTGACAAATGTACAAATGTTTTTACTTGCATAAAATATGTATTGTTAAAATTTTACAAGGTATTAACTTTTTAAAAGGCTTGGAAATGGTCAATAACAATCACTGGATACATAATTAGATCAAATATGATTAGATCATACATTGATTCAATTATGTGGAAGTGAGTAGATGCCTCCAAAAGGTAGAACCCTATGTGCAAGAATATCTTTTAAATTATGATAAATAGCCCCAAATTGTCCATCAAAACACATTGGCCATCAAATTGTCTTCAAAACAACATTAATCATGTTCATTTCCTAGAAGAGTGTATGAAAGAGCTTATTTCAAATAAATTAAGAAGACAATATCAAGAACTTCTATAATTTTCAAATTTTACAGAAAAATGTATCAAGTTAATATTGTTATTTCTATTTCCCCAATCACCACTGAGGTTGGTTGCTTTCATTTTTCACTAAAATGACCATTCATATTTCTTTTACTGTTTAATTTTTCATGGTTCATGATTTTTTATTTGGTTGATTTCCATTTTCAATTTGAGAGGAAGTGCTGTTATATATGTATGGCATCTTCTCCGACAGCATTCACGCAGGTAGACGCTCGTCCATACAAGAAAGAAGAAATGTGTCCTAGAAGCTGTTCTCACAAGTCAGCTGCCAGTCAAGAAACCTGCCATGAGCTCCTCCTGTCCCATGGTGTCTCCCATGAAAAGGGAAGTCCAGGCCCGGAAACGCCCGGCAACCGGCGGAAGGCCGCTAGGCCCGCCCTCCACAAGCCCCTCCTCCCAACCCCCGCCCTCCTCCCAGGCCCCGCCCCTCCGAGCCTGCAGTTGCCTACCAACCCGGAAGCAGATTGCCAGCTCTAGCGCCGGGTTCCTTAGGGTGAGTCTTACTGTTTCTAGTTGGAACTTGCACGTTGATTCCTCCGACGCCGCGGCCCCCACACCCGGAGCCCAGTGTCCTGGACATATTACCGAACCCGCACCCGCCAGCCCGTCTAAGGGAGCCCCGCCTTGTCAGCAGCCGCTCTCCTGCCGGGTCCGGAGCCGCGTCAGTTTCAGGTAAAATAGCTCCGCGACCGGACGCCGCCCGGACCTTTCTGCCTTGGATCCTCCACCGTGTCCCCTCTCCGCCCCGCGCGGTGTCTGGAGGTGGATTCGCGGTTCCTGGGGGCAGCTCGGGTCGCCCCGCCGTCCCTCCCTTGGGTTCTGCAGGGCCGTCCTCCTCCCCGTCTTGGCGTCGTTCTGGGGCCCAGCCCTGCTGCCCCTGGGCCTCCCCTTCTCAGTCCCCACCTCGGAGACGCCCCTGAGCCTCATATTGGGGCGCTCACCCGCCCCTGTCCTGTGACCCTGTTCTTCTGTCCCCGAACCCATCCCACTGGCCGTGCCTGTCAATGTGTGTTTACATTCCCGATGTCCCACTGGAAAGTGTGCTCTTCCTGGGACGGGGCATCTTTATTCTATTCCTGTGAATGCGGAGGTGAGGCGTGTGATGAGGGTAAAGAGAGACCAGAAGAAAACCGGAGGGACAGTGAGTCAGGGAGGGTGAGGGAGAAAGAGGGGGGAAGGTGGGTCCGGTGGACTTGGAAAGACACATAAGAGTGAAGGAGAGTGATCTGGGCAAAAAAACAGTGGAATAAATGGAAATAGACAAAAAGACGATCAGCACAGAGATGAAAGAGGACAGACTAGAAGGAGGGTTCTGACCAGCAGTAGCAGTGGGCAAAAAAAAGGGTAGATCCCAAATTCATTAGTTTTTTTCTTAATTTCCAACTTTCAGTCCCTTTTAAATGTATTGTGTCCGATTCAGATTATGAGGTCGCAATGGTTTTCCAGCCTTTATTATATGTTCACGACATTCTTTGGTGCTTAGCAAATAGCTTTAAACTATTTCAATGTGTTCTTGGTAAGGATATTGATGATTTTTTACATTAACAGTCAAAACCTAGTTTAACTGATATTCAGTATCTTCCTCCCCTTGTCGTCTGTTAACTTAATGAGATGTGAACTAAAGTTTCCAACTAAGTATGTGTGCTCTTTGCCACGGCTCTGAAAATGATCAAGGATGAGCTGGATTACCGTGGGGTATTTTTTGGAAGAGAGCTTATCTGGTCGTGGTGAATAGATTGCTCAGAGCTGTTTCCATTGCTGACCTTCTTGCATGTTTTCCAGTGCTACTAATTAGGTACTAATTCTGACATTCATAATGTTTGATAGTTTAATGTGACGTTCTGGAAAAGGGAAATTAAAAACTTGAGATCATTGTGATTAAACCATGAAAAAGAGGTGCCTCTTGCTCAGTAGTATGAAATATGATCTGTAATTTTTAATGGCAGGGGTGGGAAGGGCAGACACTGCCGCTGTCCCGTCCCAATGTCATTCCTGTGAGGACAGTGCTGGTTCCTCTCTACTGGCCTGTCCTACCGACGTCCTTGCCTGCTCCACAGTTACAAGGCAGTTTGACAGGGGAGGGCCCAGACTTTTCAAACTAAGTGTACATCCAGAGTATCTCCAATGAGGAGGGAGGAAGGGGCACTGACTCTGTGAAGGAAGCCTGGAGAAGGAGTAAGGATGCTGTTTGGGGGTTAAGGATCCAGAAATTGGAGGGAGACTGAGAGGCTAAGGAGCCGGAGAAAATTTGTTTGGTACATACTTAACCTTATTAAACTTCGTGTAACATTTTTAGAGTGGATATAAAAATATCAGTTTTGTTGAGCTTCTCTTCAAGCAATGATATCTATGACATGCTTGATATCTTGTCTGAGATACTGTGAAAGATTAACAGTCATGGCAAAAAGTTATTTTTTAAGTTCATAATCTCCAGTGCGTGGTAGAAACTTTATTAGACAATATTAATATTTTCTTTAGCGGCATACATTAGAAACAAACGTATCTAGGGACAGCAGAAATTGTCATTGAAATCCTAGTTTCTGTCAGAAAGGTAAGTGATACATGAAAACATCAAATTTAATGTAAAAAAAAAACACCTCTTGCTTGGGTTTAACTGGTTGATTATTTGTTGACTGTAAGTTTTGCTCATTCAAACAGGATGTTCTAGAATAAGCAGGCATTTTGATTTCCTGTGTAATCCACATTCATGTCATAGCAGCTATCATCTTTTTTCTTTTAAAAATATTAAATGGACTTTTATTTAAATGTGTTAATTGTTCCAAAATGTTGAAATACAAGTGAGCAAACAATAATAGAATATAAAAATACATATGGAAAACAATCTGTCATTCAGAGTCAGCTCTTATATAAGTTCATTTAAATATGTTTCTCTCTCTCTGTGTGTGTGTGTGTGTGTGTGTGTGTGTGTGTGTGTGTGTGTGTGTGTGTGTCTGTCTGTCTCTTCCAGAGAATCTGGCCTACCAGAAGGTGGCCAGACTCAGGGACCATGCCCTGCCCCTCAGCCCTCCAAAGCCCCAGCTACTCTGAACATTAAGGCTATGGCACTTTCTCGGCCTGGAATGTCTTGTTGCACTTTCTGACTTCTGTTCCACCTACCACTTTCAGGTATGTACTTCTGGCGTCTTGCTTCTGAGCCTGGGGCTGTTGGTGGGAGACTGGATCTGTTGGTGGGTGACTGGATTGGTTCTTCCTCACCCTCCTTTGTGTTGCAGGTCTGTAGAGCATTGTGAGCAGTTCCCTGCTTCTGAGGCGTAGTACTTAGAATATACTGTGAAGGCTCCACAGGGCAGGAACCTCCTGTCTAATCTTCCATGCTTGTTCCATCTATTTCTGGGCCCCAAGGCATCTTAGGAAATTTTTCCTTGAGCCTGGCAGGCAGTGGCTGCTCTTCCTGGGCCTTGTGTGCAGGCAGGAGTTGTTGCTCATCCCTGAGGCTCAGGCAGGCCAAGATGCCCTCGTCCAGTCTCCCCTGTCAAAATGGCTACTCAGGATTCTGGAAGGAAACTTGGAAAATATGTGGACACTCATTTCTAGAAAGGGCACCAGGAGTGACCTGAAGGTGTCTGTGTGTATTTTGGGGAATCCTCTGTAGTTCCCTTCAGTAAACCTGACAGCCTGAGTGGATAGCAAACTTTAATTTAGTGTTTCCTAACAACACTAGTGATAAATCATAATTGTTGTCATAATTACAATCATGGTAATTAACAGCAATAATGACAATGGTCTTTGTGGTGAGTGCAATAATAATAAGAAGAAATCTGAGGAGATGGGAGAATAGAATCCAGACCTCCATGAGTGAATGACCAGATACCCAGAGCAAGACTTGGGGTGGTTCGCCTTGAAGTTCTAGGTCTGCTCCTTGTAATATGTTCCCTGAAGGCCAAGGACAAGCAGCAGGAGGGAAAAAGAAAGACTGGAAGTTCTCGGAGATCACCTGTAGGTGAGGCTTGCTGGGAAGATTGGAGCCCAGGTCCAGGGCCTGCCTGCCACCCCTGCACCCATCCCCATCCTGGCAGGCAGGGGGGCCTCCCTGGAAGGCAGGCGGATTGGTGACCCACTCCCTGCCCCCCTACAAGGAACATTAAGCCCCAGTACTGTCTCAGCCCTCAGTACCAGCTGCCTTCCTGCCGTCTGCTCTCCTCAGCCCTTCAATATCTGCACACGTCTTACTATATCTCTGCCTGGGGCAGCTGGGGATGCCATCCCTTGTCCTCTGGTTGGCAAGTGGAGAGAACAGCCAGCAGGAACCGTTCCTGGAGAACTTAGAAAATTCTGTGTGTGGAAAGCTGGATATTAAACGCCAAAGGAAAAAAGGGGTAATAATTATGAACAAAGCAGAGGATGGGAAAGATTTTGAATAATTGTAAACTACAGACCCTCAAAAATAACATATCAGAGTCAGAGCTAGATCCCATTCTATCCGGAATTGGCTTTATAAAAAAACTCCATGAAATCCTCCATGATAGAAGAATTGTTTATTTAAGAAGTGATGCAGTAACACATGGTGACCCATCAGCAAGAAAATATAGCTGAGCCAGAAAATCCTCTTAAAAATGCCGTGATGTATTGGATAAATACAGAAAGCAGGAAATTCATATTAATTTTTTGTTATAAAAACTCCTCCAAAAAAGGCACAGCATATGAATATTCATCACACAAAGGTGCTAAAACAAATGGATACAGCTCTATATACGTAGGTCACAGAGCTATAGATGGATGTGGGAGAATAGCTTTCTATGTGGCATGGAAAGGCAAAGCATTTAATCAAGGATGTAATCTTTTGAAAATGCCTTACTTAATCTCCTCTGACTGCTATCATTAACCAGACTGAAAAATTCTACTTCATATGAAGATGAAAGAAAAGTATCCTCATACATTTCAGATAGAGCCAGGAAGTATGCTACATTTGGGGTTTAGCAACCAGGCAATATCTGTTCATTTTGAAAATACAGGAGCCCACAACTAGCAATGCACCTTCTGTGAATGTCCTTCAAAGTAATAAACTCATAATTAATTAAGAATGTCAAGCAAAGACATTCATGTTGACGTTATTGTTATGAAACAGAAGAAACAGACTAAGAATTATACACTGAGCAAATAGTTAATAACTCACCATTTCCTCCTCTCCCTGCCCCCTGGCAACCACCAACCTACTTTCTTACTGTTTGAATGTGACTACTCTAGGTATCTCAGATAAGTGGAATCACGATGTTTGTTTTTATGATTAGCTTATTTCACTTAGTATAATATCCTAAGGTTTATTCATGTTGCAGCATGTGTCTGAATTTCCTTCCCTTTTTTAGGCTGAATAATATTCCATTATATGAATATGAATATCGTGATTCCACTTATCTGAGTTACCTAGAGTAGTCACATTCAAACAGTAAGAAAGTAGGTTGGTGGTTGCCAGGGGGCAGGGAGAGGAGGAAATGGTGAGTTTTTAATGGATATAGTTTCAGTTTTGGCAAAATGAAAGTGTTCTGGCGGTGGATGGTAGTGACAGTTGGGACAACTGCATGAATATACTTAATACCACTGACTTGTACACTTGAAAATGGTTCAGATGGTAAATGTTATATGTATTTTACCACAATAAAAAAAAATTGGGGAAAAAAGGCACAGGCTGGAATGCTCTCTGAGTGTTCTGCCAGAGACATAATAATTCCATAATTTTTATTGTTTCGAAACAAGAGCGAACCTCAAATTATTAACTATTTGCTCAGTGTATAATTCTTAGTCTGTTTCTTCTGTTTCATAACAGTAACGTCAACATGAATGTCTTTGCTTGACATTCTTAATTAATTATGAGTTTATTACTTTGAAGGACATTCACAGAAGGTGCATTGCTAGTTGTGGGCTCCTGTATTTTCAAAATGAACAGATATTGCCTGGTTGCTAAACCCCAAATGTAGCATACTTCCTGGCTCTATCTGAAATGTATGAGGATACTTTTCTTTCATCTTCATATGAAGTAGAATTTTTCAGTCTGGTTAATGACACATTTTGCTCATCCATTCATCTCTAGCCTGTGGGTTTCACTGAGAAGCATAATGTTTATTGAAGTGTTTCAAAGTGTGAAAGTTTTGAAAGATGACTGATAACTGGATTTCTCTACTTCTGTACATGACAGCTTGTTAGCCTGGATGAGTTGGAGAGGGAAGAAGGATGAGATAAATTCACCTCCACTGAAAGACACCATTTTGTCAAAGAAATATTCTTATAGAGACAAGACATTTTTTCTAGAGTATCAGGCAGGCCTCTGACAGCCTCCCTGGGTCTGCCTAGCAGCACAGACTTGTCAGTACCTTCAGAAGTATTTCAGGAGACTCATCTGTGAACTGATGTCAGCAAAAATGATGCCCAGGAGTTAACAGGGACCAAAAATTGGAGTGGGATTAGATGGGTGGGATTAGGAGAACTGCTGATGAAGGGACTCTACCCTCACCCTTGGATTAAAAAGGTAATGAGAAGGCAGCAGCTAGAAATAAAAGTCCAGAGTGTTTTTTGTTTTCTTTTAATTCAAATTTCACACTGGGAGATGCTGTAACATATTTAATTGCTAAGAGGACGGATCATATTGAGAGGGAATAGTTTAAGATAAAGTGTATTTTTATAAGTGATAACAAAATTCATGATGTGGCAGGAAATAATGGGACCCAAGCATAAAAGTAGAGATAAAGAACGTAGCTGGGATTACAAGCAATTTCTCACTTGTTAAGGGGTAGATGGCATAAACAATGGATTGTGAATACTGGCATACTTTAAAATTTAATGGTTGGAAAATCCACCTCCAAAATTATCCACTTCATTTGAGAAGTAAGTTACAAACCGTCTAATGAATGTAAGAGGAAAGACGGATCTGTGAAAATCCATCGGTCATACCAAAGGTTTGAAATACTATTTATTTTGCATGGAAGTTGGAACCGGCATGCAGGCCTTAATAAGATTGTCAGGCATTTTTGAGAAATGACCAAAATTACCTAATGGCATATTTACTGTGTCCCCTGGTAGAATTACTTCATTTTGGGAGCCAGAAGATTTTATCTCTGAGCGCATAGGGATTGCACTTAAATGTGTAATTCAATTGTGTATGATGACGACATAACTTTACTACATTGTGCTATGAATTTACATGTTTTGAATTTTCCTGCTAGGCAAAAAGTTATGTTGTCTTCCCATTCTAATTGGATAGCTAATAAATTCTTAACATGTTCTTGAAAATACTATGTGGCCAATGTTACTATGTAGCACTCCCCTCCATACTAGTAACATAGTTTATTTTTGTCACATCAAAATGTATCTTGCAAATTTTCTTATTTATTCATCTTCCATTTTGTTTTTAAGTCCAGATTTCCTCTAGGGAATTTGAACTTTATGTCCATAGAATCCCAGTGTGTCTGGTTCTCCGCTATATTTATCTTTAGATGTTTGTCATATCAAAGTAATATCTTACAATCTTTAAATTTTATTGTGTCAACATTTACTCCACCAGTCTCATGTCCTATATTTGACTGTGTTCCTTTTCTATTTTTGTCTTGAATCTATTCATTATTTTAACTACCTCCCTAGGATTCTAGATCTGTGCTGTCTAATACAGAAACCACCAGTTGCATGTGGCTATTAAATTTGTATTAATTAAAATTAAATAACTACTTAATATCCTCAGTAATGCTAGCCAAATTTCAGGTGTTTTGTAACCACATATACCTGGTAGCTCCTGTACTGTGCAATGCAGATACTGAGCATTTCCTTCATCACAGAAAGTTCCATTAGTCTCCATCTTACATTTTTATTCTACTTTTCTGGCTTATCTTTGTTTTTTGCTTCTCCATGTTACTTCCCTCATATGGATTTCTTCAAGTGAATTTTTCATTTTATTAACTTCTTGAGATAGGTATTTATACCGTTTTTGTAATCCTTGTTTAATTAACAAACATTTAAGACAAAATTTTCTCTGAATAATGTTTTAGCTTTGTTCCATTGGTACTTTTACATAATATGTTCAAGTATTAATTTTCATAATGTACATTTAAAAATTTTTATGACAAGATTATTTAAAAGAGATTTACCTTTTAATTTTCAGTTGACATTGTATCTTCTGTGGTTGTCATTATGTTCTGGTCTTTATTAAATTGAGTCATAAAGTTATTTTTGTCATCATTCCTTTGTTTTCTTTACCAGTAACATGAATTTTATAGTTGTGGGCTTGTCTTTCACAGCTTTCAATTTCTTTCTCATCCTTTCAATAGTTTTCACTTAATCCTTTTCTTTCACTCATTTTAAAGCCTGTCATCCACATGAATGAGAGATTTTTTCACATTGTATCCTTTCCTTTCTCTTATTTTCCAATGTGGTCTCTTCTCTTAAATGGTTTTTAGTACATTTTTGAAAGTTTTGGAGCTTTGCAAAGTCATTTTTCCTTCTCTTGTAAATCTTTGACTTTTATTCTTGTATTTCTGCTTTGAAGTTCTAATTAATGTTTTTAATTATTTTGTAATCCATCCATTACTAAAGTTATTGGCTAATTTTTAAATGATATTCTGCTCCAGGGCAAAGGATTTCTTGAATATTAATACTTAATTACCTTTTTACTCCTACCTCTTTGATACTTTAGCTTTTTTAATAGTTACTGCATTGATTACCTTTTTTTCAAGTAATTTTCACTGAATTCTCCTTAAGCCACATGATGAATTCATGTGATAGTTTGGAAAGGAATATGTATCAGGATTGTGCTGTAGTAGGAACTCTTCCTGGCTCAAAATAATGATTATTTAACACAGGACGTTTGGAAAGTTTGTGGGACCTTGTTGGGGTTTTCCGTCATCTAAGAAAGATCAGCTCTTGAGGGGTTGCTTCCGATTTACAGTTCTTAACCACTCATGACCTTCTTCGATGTGTGCCAGTGGAAGCATGGACAAAGTAATACCTACATACATTCTTCCCACTCGTAGGGCTGTTCTGTTTCATGTGCTTAGGGGTTCCCTGGATATCCCTATGTTTCATTAGAAGAAAAGTTCTGAAGGTAAAAAATTATTTTACATTTCAGTCTAAATTTGCCTTCAAGTCAAAACCCAACATAATCCGATAGTCAATCCGTATTAGTTTTGCTAGATCTTCCTTCATATTCTCTGGGTAACTCAAATTGGTAAACCATATTTATAATATATTTGGGGCATTGTGAACTGTCCTGGATATTGTCTACCTTCCCCCCAGTTATCAGATCCTTACATTAATCTGGGGCTTCTCTTTCAGATCTGATTGAAAGCTCTGTCCTCCCTGTTGGGTGACTCACAGAGGAAAATAAGAGGAAAGAGTGCCCAGAATCCAGCCACCGTCTCCCAGACATTTAAACAACTCTCCAGTTGCTCAGACCCCATAACTCAACCCTGGAGACAAAGGATTCAAATTCATCATCACAGTACATGCATACAACAGGCAGAGAGCAAAGCTCGGTAACCACCTTGACATTGCCTGTTTCTGTGATGCTGAAGACATTCTCCTTCCTGTGCATTACAGAGAAGATTCAAATTTCCAGGTATGGACCAATGTGCAGGAGGAGGGGTGTTCTCACTATTATGAGAAGAGCAGGTACCTCAGAGCTCATGGTAGAGGCAGGTGTTTGAGGGGTGTAGAGTATAGGGCCCAGTCCAAGCGCTCTGAAAGGGAAAACACTGTATAAGAGCTCAGGACACAATTGGAGCAGGGTATCCAACCACTTTCTGGCCTTGTAGCCGTGGAGGAGGACAGCAAGGGTTCAGAGGTAGAACCTTGGGCCCCCTCTGTTTTAGAGATGAATGTCAGTTTTCTCCCTCCGCAGAGTTTGTAGGCTTTGGAAGATGCTCGTTGAACATTCTGCACTATGGAGATGTGTACCTGACACCTTGCAGGGTATGTATGGACTCTACTTGGGAAAATGCTTGAGGGGCTCTGTGGTGTACCTGGGATGGCAGTTCTCACACACAAGCCATCCCGGGCTCCTTGAGGGGGTATACATAATGTTTCATTGAAGCTCTGATATTGTCCAACGGCATTTAACATCAATCATTCCACTTCCTGATTCAAGTTGAAGGCAGTTGATTTTAGTCCCTTAATCATCAGAATGTTTGGCTATTGCAGGGAGAGGCCCCTGTTATAAGGCATCTTTTCTAGAGGTACATGGGATCAGGGTTCCAGTCATTGAGGGTGGGAGGCTACCTGATCGGAGGTATAAATGGTTCTAGAATAATTCCTGCGTTAATCAAGGAAGTTGGCAAGAAGATGTAAGTAATTACAGCAACAACTCATAGTGTTCCAAGTGTGAGCACTTTACACTCATTAATCCATTTTTACCTCTCAACAATCCTATGAAGGAGTAGGGGCCATCTTTCCATTTGTACATCACCAACATGTGGGGAAGCCTGGCTGGGGCCCTGGTAGGCTGAGTCCATAGCCCTGGCCCTTGACCTCAGCTCTCCAGCTCCAGGAGAAACTAGTTCCACATTCTTTGGCCTCAGAGCACTAGAACGTCGCGATGATGATGGTGACAGTGATGATGATGATGGCAGGTTTTTAAAAATTAAATGCTTGTACTTAAATGAATATATATTTCATGGTTTTCTTCAAAAACAATTTGTTCTTTTATATCTCTGTATCTCCATATATCTTGAGATGTTATTAGTTTTTCAGATGTTTAATATTTTTAAGAATAGTTAAAGCACATCCTATTTATAGGAAAAGCTAAATTATTTATTGTGTGAAGCCCTAACATTTTGAAACTTGTATTTTACAGTCCCTAATCATTAGCTAAATCTGACTTGAAGAGACCTACAGTGAAATGGTTTTCTATTTCTTGGTGGTAAATTATGTATACTCTAGATACCTGAAAAATATGTCTTTTGAATATATATTTTAAGCACAAGCGTTTCTCCTTATATAGAGTTGCCCTAATGCTCACAGCATGAAAGATATCAATAGATTATAAGTCCTCTTAAAGAGCAGGATCAATCTCTTAGCTTTTCTATAGTATTGCCCATAACAACCAACATCCACAAAATAGTGAGACTTCTGGGAAAAGAGATGAAGGTTGCCTTTGAGACTTTTAGAAAAATAAAGAATTAAAGGACATAATCTTTTGGTGAAATAATAGACAAATAGATCATTGAAACATACGAAGGAGCCTAGAAATAAACCTACACAAATATAGTCTTTGTGTGGGTATATCTGATATTTGACAAAGGAGCGAAAACAACACAATGGAGGAAAAAAAATCTTCAACAAAGGGAGGGTAACAACTGGATATCCACATACAAAAAAATAAATCTGGACACAGACGCTACACCCTTTTTAAAAATTATCTGAAAACATGTAATAGACCTAAATATAAAACAAAAAACTATAAAACTCCTAGAAGAAAACATAGGAGAAAAATCTAGGTGAATTTGGGTTTGACAATAACTTTAGATCAATACCAAAGGCATTATCCATGAAATAAATAATTGATAAACTGGATTTGATTGAAATTAAAAACTTCTGCTATGTGAAAAACACTGTCAAGAAAATGAAAGACAAGCCACAGGCTGGGAGAAAATATTTGCAAAACATATTTGATAAAGGACTGTTATCCATAATGTATAAAATATTCTTAAAACTGAGCAATAAGAAAACGAACAACCCCATGAGAATGGGTAAAAGATCTGAACAGGCAACTGAAAAGAAAATATACAGCTGGGAACTAAGCATATGAAAAAATGCTCAACATCTTATGTCATTAGGGATTTGCAAATCAAAATAAACGTGAGATATCACTAGATGCCTATTAGAAAATCCACAATACTGAGAACACCAAATGCTGGTGAGGAGCAACTGGCATTCTCATTCTTTGTTGGTAGGATTGCAAACTGGTACAGCCACTTTGGAAGACAGTTTAGAAGTTTTTTTACAAAATTAAACATACTCTTATTATACGATCCTTCCGTCATGTTTCTTGCCCTTTATGAAAATGAGTTGGAAAACATGGGGACAAGAATCTGCCCATGAATGATTTATAGCGTTTTTATCCATAATTGCCAAAACTTGGAAGCATCGATGCTGTCCTTCCTTAGGACAGTTTATTTGGATAAATAAATTGTGGTACATCCAAACAATGGAATATTATTCAGCAGTTAAAAGCAATGAGCTATCAAGCCATGAAGACACATGAAGGAACTTTAAATGCATGTTACTAAGTGAAAGAAACCAATCTGAAAAGGCTACATATTGTGTGATTCCAACTATATGACATTCTGGAGAAGTCAAAACTATGAAGATAGTAAAAAGATCAGTGGGGTGGTGGGGAGGAATGAATACGCAGAGCACAGAGGGTTTTTAGGGCAGTGGATCTGTCCTGTACAATAATACATTGGTGGGTATGTGTCCTTATACATTTATCCAAACCCATACAGTGCAGAACACCAAGAGGGAACCCTGAGGTAAACTAGGGACTATGGGCGATAATGGTGTGTCAGTGTTGGTTCATTGACTAGCAAATGTTCCACTCTGGCGGGGCATGTTGATAATGGGGCAGACTGTTTGTGGGGACAGGAGGTATATGGGAACTGTCTGTACTTGCCCCTCAATTTTGCTTTGAACCTAAAATGACTCAAAAATGAAGTGTTTTCAGAAAAAGAATGAAAGGACATAATCTGTTTTCCTTAATTGCATCTATATGATTTACCTAGTTAGTGAGAAAATGTTACGTTCAAAAAAGGCATGCCTTGATGAGATTTATATTGACTGGCATCCAGATTAATCAAGGTGCACCTTTAGATTTATATGATTGATGAGGTTATCAACTGCTTATAAAGATAGATCAACCATCAAAAGGCTGACTTATCTAGAAAGAAAGAAGCTCTGGGGTCCTTCATGTGGTGACTGCATCAATAAAGGGTGGCTTCACTGGCTTTTCCATCTATTTAAGTTTTGGTAAGTACTGGAGAGAATTTTTACCAGGATAGACAGACTCCTTTATTTCAAAAAGGAATTTACAATCGGAAAATAATTGCTTGACTGCAGGCATTAGGGGGCAGGCAACCTTGCGGACAGGTTTTCCTTATTGTGGACATGGAATTCCTCTGTATTTATAATTTATCAATGTCAAGGGAAACTTCCCTAATCTTACCATTCCTTTGTTGATTTTTCTGCATTTAGATAGTGGGGGGAGTAGAGCATAAATAAATAAATAAATGTATAAAGACAAGTTAGATGAGCAGCCTGAAAGAATGGTAGAGTTCTATTTATTTCAAAGCAGAGGGAAAGGGAAAGACTCTGGTTGTAGTTCAGTGAAAGTATCTCTGTGCAATTGAGATTTAAACTGAAACTGAAGTAAATGTGTGTGGGGTGGGAAGTTTGTGTATGTGGATTAGGGTGGAAATGAAGGCTGATAATAGTGACCTTTGTAGAGATAATAACGTATTTTTTTTGGTTCAGCAAAGTCATGTAAAATAGTCAGATGTCTGATGCAGCCATTAACTAAAATTGGAGAGTAGAGGAGAATGGTTTTTATATTTGGAGCGGTGGAGGTTTTGTCCTGAGAAATATTTCATTTTAGGTGTAAGTTTGCAAGCATCGGTGGTAGCTCCGAAGTGGAATCCAGACAAGAAATTGGTCACTTTCAGTTTAGAAATAGCAGTAGAAGAAATTGCAGCAATTGCATAAGTGCGTGCGTCTGCCAGGACACTGTATAAAAAGAAAATGGGGAGTCTTGAGACCTTCCAATAGCACTGAGGAATTCTTTGTAGATGGCATGGGAGTAGGACTGGTTATAGAAGAGACTGAAGACATTGATGAGATGGAGGTGTCCTATAAGGAAGGCTAGGAAAATACCTTAAAAAGAGGTATTTGTTTCCAAGTCAGGTTTTATTAATAGGGAGATAACTGGCAATATTAACAATATGTATTTATAAAATAATCATTGGTGGTCTTTGCAAATCAAAGGGTGAGGAAATGATAATTGCACTTCCAGTTTGATTGTGTGGAGGATAGAAGAGCAGGAACTTGAGAGAACATAGGTTCAGAATTGTGAGGAAATAAATTTCTGTTGTTTGAGCCACCCAGTCTGTGGTACTTTGTTACAGCAGCCTTAGCAAACTAATACAATCTGTGTGTAGATATCCTCATTTGCTGAAAGATGAGACTGTGTAGATTCAGAAGGCATGGAGAAGACTTGAATTATTTATTATGGAGTATAGAAGAATGATTTACTTCAGGATATAGTAGAGTTCCCAGATACATTTGAAAACCAGTAAGAGTAATGACTCTGTGCTTAGACAGGGATCAACCCCTTAGTGGTGTGTGTGTGTGTGTGTGTGTGTGTGTGTGTGTGTGTGTGTGTAATGCAGTCCTGAAAAAGGCAGGAACATGGAGACACTTGCTTTTGGGATCGAAAATGTGGTTAATAGTCCAAGGGAAATAAGAAAAAGTGCTGATCTTGGTATGTGTTGAAATGAGTAAGTGCATAAAGTTGGGCAAGAAAAATGAAGAGAGATACAGCCTAATGTTTGAGAGGTGACGTCAGTGCACTGGAAGTTCCTATGTGGCAGAGAACCTGAGTTCTCTGTAGTTTTCTGGAAATGTAAGAAGCAAAAGAGGTTGTAGGAACAGGGATTACTATTGTCGTAGGAGATATTCAGGTAAAACCTAGTTATGGTATGTACTTTATAAGGAATATGAGCATAGTAGACAGGCAGAGCAAAATATACATTATACATGTGACATTTTCTAGCTGTGTAACTGTTATATTACTAAAGTTTTTGAACCTCTTCTGTTTATGTCATTTATTGGTAAATAACTAATCAGGTTTACTGTGAGGATTACATACATGAATATATGTAAATATCTAAGCATAGAGTCCTGTTTGATACAAATTTATCTTTTTCTTTTTCTGGACCTCAGGTACAAATGGGTGAGTTAATCCTATTTTGTTTATGACATATTATCATCATTTTTCCATGAAATACATTTTATTGGTAATTTAGGGGAGAATTTACAGTTTATAAGTGCTTTCTGTGTGTGTGTCTTAAACACACATTTGTGTAGATTGCCTATATATGCACATACACATACATATGTGTGTGTGTGTGTGTGTGTGTGTGTGTGTAATGAAATGCAGGGATACTGCAGCTAATGAACATTAATATATAATAGGATTTCAAGGATTTCAGCTACTACCTTACTAAAACATGAGATGGACCCACTAGAGTTCCTCCTACACCCCAGCCGTTCTGTGTCCTCTGGGCATCCTTGGCCTAGAGGATTGAGGTTACATGACAGTAGCATTGTGACTCATGCATGTACTCCTGCTACTTTCTGATGCAGGGGATTTTAAGGACTGGACTAACGCATGGGTGCCATTGAGCCCTCCAAATGGAGTAAGTCGTTGAATTAACTCCCATCAAAAATAGATTCTTTAGTTGCTTGCTGTCCAAGTCCAGCGGGACTTGAGAGCAGGAAGGGAGTGAGAGTCCACAGGGCTCCATGGATGATGGAGAACCACTGCTAGTGCACAAAACAAGAATAATGAAATCAGAAATTCCACAGTATTTATCTACAGGTGGAAACTAAAATCTATATGTGGCGTGAGTCAAGGATCGCTGTGCTTGGAAATCAGGGAGGCAATTGAATAACTGGATGCTGTGGCCTAATTAACAAACACAACTCAAAACTTGCGATATTCTGATCCATAAGATATCTGTATTTCTGGGAGGTTTTTGTTATCAACTATAGTCATTGTCTTCTTTCTTTTGACCCTGGGGGAGGAGGAGAGTCCACTGCATTTCTCGTAGAGTACACTGCATGTTTGTTGGTTAGACTGGGAGTCACAGCCAGGTGAACATTGGGGCTTCATGACATGAGGGTCTGGAAATTGTGCACAAGACTGGAGTCTCATGGCTTCTTTCTCTGTCCCCAGCTTTGCCTGCTTAGTGCTTGGACTGTCTGTGACTGAAAACCAGGAAAAGACAACTGGCAACTGAGTTATTGACAATGCAGCCATTGGTGAGTAGGGAATGCTTCTTTCTACTGAAATGACACCACTGTTGACAGCAGTGGGCAGATTTCTCCTACACTAGCATCAGTGTTCTAAGTGCAATCAGGAAGTACTCAAGGATTTGAGCCCAGTGAAATTTCCCCAGCACTCCGAGATGGATATAATGGGTCACAGCCCCTCACTAGCTAATACTCTGCCTAACATTATACTAATTTACTCCAGCAGATTGTGTATTTACAGAGGAGATAAAAGAAGGTTTCTTCCTCAGTTCAGCCCATGGCCACATTGGGAAATAATTCACTCATTAATCACATTATTGGCTGTAATGGTGTGAGGGCTGTGGTGTCTAATAGAGATGGGCGAGGAGCAGAACATTAGGGTCCAATAGGGAGGCAGTGGTTTCACCAGGTGAGGCCAGTCAGTCCAGTGTTACGGGTCCTGGGTGAGGGCTGTGACGTATTAAAGGGAGTACGAGAGAAGTTTAGACCAGAGGAAGCATGAGGAATCACTTATTTATTTTTCAATTTTAACTTTAGAGTTTTGATACAATATATGTGTACTTTTGGAAACTTCTTAAAAAGATAACTAAAATTTTCATTATCATCCTTGTCCCTAGTCACACAGTTTACGTTTTGTAATTAACCTTTTTTTCATATTTGGTAACTGGAATTAATATACAGGGAATATTATGTCCTTAATTGTGGCTGCTTATACAGGAGAGGGAGTATAGTAGAGTAAAATTTAAGGCCCTATGGAAATTTTTGAGGAGCTCGATAGACCAAATCCATCAAGAAGCTTCTTTTATCCTTTAGCATGGAGATAAGAAAAAGCTACAGGAGAAACTGTGATAACTGGTTTGAGGTCCCAGAGACAATTGAGAATGGGAGGCATCATCCCACAGGCAAGGTCAGGCTATGACTGTCCTTCAGTACAGCCCTGTCAGAGGGCCCTGGCCTGTGCTGTTGAACCTTCTGACCTTGGAGTTTGTTACGAACACCTGAGTCCTGTAGAGTTGAGCGAGACTACACCTACTGATACTAAGTTCTGTATGAAACTCACTTATTTCTGATAAATGCTGGAGATTGCTTCAGGGATCTTGGACACTTCAGTGAGTAAGAGACTAATGGCTTGTATTTAATACATGTTTACTTAGGATGAACTTCATATATTGGATCTCTCAACACTCATAAATGTTATTAAACCCATTTCATAGACGAGGAATCTGAGGTTCAGCTAGAGAAATGATGTAACCATAGTCATGCTTCAAAAGTGGCAAATCATGGTATTGTTTGCCTTAATGATAAGTCTGTAAAGTTACTTGATGTTATTAGGAAGAGAGTTTTAGTTATTAATTTTTAAAGGCAATTTTTATAGTCACATGTCTGGAAGTCATAATTGCCATTTATCGAAAACTGTCCAGGTTATATGACAACATATTTGTGATATTCCTTTATAATAAAGGTTTTGTTAATTCATACTGTGTATATCTCTGTGATGTATCTGAAACACAGATGCCAGCTCAGCACTGAGAATGAACTGACAGGAATTTCAAACTCAGTTTGCTCTTTCTGTATACCCAGCTCCTTGGCTCCCTTCCTCAGTGTTTTCTTCTCAACCCTCATACTCTGGACATTGGCAGAGATTTCTCTGTCTAAACCAGAGTATCCATGATGTCGTTTTTTTTTCTTTCCTTTTTTTAGGAATCAGTGATGTTTGAAGATGTAGCTATAGACTTCACCCAGGAAGAGTGGGCCCTGCTGGACACATTCCAGAGAAAGCTGTTCAGAGATGTGATGCTGGAAACTATCAGTCATCTGGTCTCCCTGGGTGAGTCTGTCAACATACACATATTTACATAGGTAGGTAGGTGGGTATTCATTTATTCTTTGAATCAACGAGTATCTAGAATAGCTTCCACACACCCACTCTCCTCTCTTCCCTGATTCTTTCATAGACCTTATAACTACACAAAAGAGAGTTGTTTCTTTTCATTTACTTACATCTAGTGTGTCACCGACTAGAATGTAATCTTGATCATAGTTTAATGTATTTCTTGCTACTCAGTCTCTAACACTCAAAACAGAGCTGGAAACTCAATGCAAACTTCTGAATGCATAAATTGATTAAATATTTTCTAAATAATTATTCTGTTCTAGTCACTATGCAAAGGTTTGATACCAGAGTAGTGAAAATAACAGAAATCGATTATTCTTGTGGAGCTTATGTTATTGGTACCTGTTTAAAAATAATATTCAACCCACTGTGCAGACATTTAATCTCTCCATTTTCTCCATTCTGCATTGTGTCTTTGAGTGAACATGGACATCAACATCCAGAGATCCTCACTATTTTGGACACATGATGTAGATTTCTTCCTGGTCTGGTGAAGGACCTTCAATGTTTTCTTTGTTCAATGTATTGTTGTCTGGGCTGACCATCCGTGTTCTTATTCTTCCTCAGTAGCCTGTTCTAGATTTGATGATAATGCACTTTTATTAGCATGAATCTCAAAATCCATGTACCTTTTTCCCATGAACAGGGTATCAGCACTGCAAATCAGATGTGATTTTCCAGTTGGAGCAAGGAGAAGAACTGTGGCGTGAAGGAACTGAATTTCTCCAAAGCCAGAGTCCAGGTGAGCAAAAGGTATCAGGTGCCTGGTCAGTGAGATTATGTCCTTAGAAATCCCAGGTGAAGAGTTTGTTAAGTTAGTGATATTTTCTAAATTGTAGATAAGGACATTGAAGCATAAATCTTCAAATGTTGTCATTATTCTCTGTATATATCAATCACAATTCATGAGTCCTCCTTCTGTTTGCTTTAAGGAAAAGGATATTCATGTATATTGAAGTTGAACTTTCACATAACTGTTGTCCTCATCCTCCCCTTTGAAGATTTTCCCTCTTTACATACCAATCATCTCATCTCCATTTTACTTATTTTATATTTCAGTCATGAAAATCTTTATAAATTGTCAATGCCCCACAATGTGTTTCTACATCCTAGAGTATTCCCCATCAAAACGCCAGTTTTTGAGACAGATTCACATGGGTGGGTCTTGGTGCTTTTCAATATTTTCATTCTTCAATTGCTGTTCTAATTTTTTTTTTTTTTCAATTACATTAGGCAGGCAAAATACTATTAAAAAACAAGAAATAATAACCACACAACATATCAGCAGGAAGGACACATTTACAATCATGCCAATGGTAAGTTTCATGAATGTTGACCCTGGTCATCCAAATTAATGACCTGGCAATGGAATATTAGTAATAGAGCCCAATTTATGTTAATTTTGGATTAATCCTTTTCTGAGCAAAAACTTTTGGGTAGTTTGAATTTGGTGAAGAAATTAACCTGAGCTCAAAACTATATCCTGAGATCTTAGTAAAAAGGACAACTGCATGTACATTGCTCATATGCCTATTCTTTAAAGAAATGTACTGAATTCTTCAAAATGAATCTATAAGCTCTGGGATGTTACAAAAGAGAAAATCTTTGTGTGGAGGGGAGTAACACACCATGTATATGCAAGTAACATTGGAAAAATTTTAATTGGAGACATTCACTGAAAGATTAATTTAGGATTCATATGTAGAGAAATGAATGTATGAACTTGTGTGGGCAAGCCATTAACAGCCTTTCATCTCCTCCCCCAAAACAGAAATCTCATATTCCAGAGGATCCTGATGAAAACAATGATTTGGGAGATTTCACTCATAGTTCCACAGTGACTCAACATTTGTTAACTCACATGGAAAAGAAACCCTACATCAGCAAACAGTGTCAAAAATCCCTTAGTGACCAGTCATACCTTAACCAACATAAGCAAATTTACACTAGAGGTAGATCATATGAGTGCCCTCTGTGTGGGAAAACCTTTAGTAATTGCTCTAGCCTTAGACGACACGAGATGACTCACACTGGAGAGAAACCATACGAATGCCATATCTGTGGGAATGCCTTTATTCAGAGTTCTGACCTTAGAAAACACAGTCTAACTCACACTGGAGAGAAACCATATGAATGTCATCTATGTGGGAAAGCCTTCAGTCAATCCTCTAACCTCAGACAGCATGAAAGAACACACACTGGAGAACAACCGTATGAATGTCATCTATGTGGGAAAGCCTTCAGTAAATGTTCTGCCCTAAGACGACATGAGAGAACTCATACTGGAGAGAAACCTTATGGATGTCATCTGTGTGGGAAAGCCTTCAGTCAGTGTTCTGCCCTTAGACGCCATGAGGGAACCCACAATGGAGAGAAAATTATGAATGCCTTCAGTAAATATTCTGACATTAGATGACATGGTATTATACATGTAGTGAATGTGGAAGAGACGCATTGAAGAAACACTGTAATCAATGTGGAAGATCCTACAGTCATCCTTACTCATCATTTGACATAATGTAAGTTTATATGGAGGAGAATCTGTATGTGTAACATCTGTGTGGCAAAACCTTCAGTCAGTGATCTGATCATAGATGACATAGAACTCACTGGGAAAATAAGGAATGCAGAAGTCTTCAGCAACACCTCTAAACTTTAAATACACAAATGAATTTGCACAGGGGAGAACCCCTAGGTATGTAATCTGTGGGAATGCTTTCATTTCTAATTCATGGTTAAACAACATGAGCAAACTCCACTTGGGAGAACGTTTCGGTTTGTAATCACTGTGAACAAACTCTCAGCCAACCACAAGGCATGGTGTGCATAAGAAAACTCAGTGAAGGAATAACCATTAGAACAGGTGTGAGAGGATAAAACCTTGAGGAATACCAAATAATTCATCCTTGAGAAGTGATTCAATGAAAAATTATGAGAAATCCTTTATTCATACAGGAACACTTGTGGCACGTGAGGATTCAGACTGTACAAAATACTTCTGGTATCATGAAAGAAGGGAAGTCTTCAGTGATCACTCATTTTATAGTCAACGTTACAGTTCTCACCCTGAGGATATAGTCCTAAAATCAAAGTAGAGAAACCTTCAGCTAGATTTTGCATCAGAAAAATCAGTCTGTGGGTGGGGGGAACTCTCTAAGAGAGCCTTTTAACATGCTATTTAGCAAATAATTCAGAATTTTGAGAAAATAACTTCATGAGGAAAATGTGGCATGTAAATGCAAGATAGAGTGATTTGGGAATACAGAATGCAGAATTTTGTAAGAAATTAAACTTTTTCAATAGGTTATTGCTTGTAAATATTTAAACAGTAAACCCTGTTACTGAAAAATCTAATCTGTTGGTGAAATTCTAGTGTTCTTTACGTAGTTGTAGACACATACAGTTGAGTGCACTCCGTGGTATGTGGGTTAGAGATTCAGCCTAACTCTGAGTCTTCCCTTTCTCCAACAGCTCCTTTCACACAGCTCAGCCTCACTATTCCTGCCAACATCAGCTATCTCCATCTGTGCCCTGGTGGTGACACAACAGGGAGCTTCAGCCCACTTGATAGGTTTCTCTGTGCTAGTACCCTGGCCTAGCAGGGTCATGGGGGCAGTATCAGACATCTAGTATGAACCATTGGATAGTCCCCAGCCTTGTCTCTGCCCCTGAGGAGCTCTGTGGGGTCAGAGACAGGTAGCTCTGCCCTTCCAGACCAAGAACTTTCCTTGGGTTTTTTTCCATGATGCTTCTGACTTGAACTAAGTGGGGGCAGGAGTTCCTCCCATGGCCCCATCCCACATCTTATCAGGTGAGTCCTGAGTTACGCACCTACTCGTTCCCCAAAGAGCCACTGCTGTGCTTCCCCCACAGCTGTCCTGAAAAGAAAACTCCAGCAACATAAAATCCCCTAACCTGTCAGGCACCACATAAGCTCTTCTTATGATTAACTTTATGTATTTTTCCATAAGCAAAATGAAAGTTCTTACAAAGGAAGTCTCCCTTTCTTTGCCCAGGGTTTCGAAGTATATTATCCTTCAGCAAGCCCCAATATTGGACCTAAACCTCAAGGGAAAATGCTCGAGATAACTCGGCTGATTCGTGCTCTCAAGCTGGCACAATCCCCAAATCATAGCCTGAGACCAATGAAATGAGCACATCTCTGGGTGAAACTGATACATCATTATATTTTTTAAATCCCCGCAAGTGATTCTACTCTCCACCCAGGGGGAAAAAGTCAAGTCATGTGAGGATTTTGAGCAACTAAAATTCAACATCTTAGCCCCTTGGCTGGAGAGGCAGGGGTTGTAATCAGCCAGGGACACATGGACATGTGAACAAGGGCTAGAGAGAACAAATTAATAAATTAGTGGTTAGAAGTTCAGATCCTGGAGACAGACCCCATGGGTTCTAATTTCCACTGTCACAGCCCATGAGATCTTGTTATTGAACCTTTCTGTGACTCAGTGTCCTTAATTCTAAGGTAGAAGTAGCTTAGTGCCTTTATTTGAGAGTTGTTATGGGTCCTACTGTGGTGATACTGTATGTATGCACCGAGTTACTACAGGTAGTAAGTAGGCTTGTTTGCAAATAAAGGCTATTTTACAAATTAACTTGAGATCTGGGTACACCACTCTTATTTTTATATTGAAATATTTCATAATCATTTTCTAAAAGGTTATATTACTACATTTAATCTGCTTAAGACAATATATAATTTAACCCCAAGCTGTAGTTAACTTTAGCTGTGATCCTGGGCAACAACTAAATGTGAGACTTGTCCGGTGGCTTAGCCAGGGGTCACCCCTCTTCCCAGGGTGTCCCCAGGAGGGACGGAGGGTCCTGCTGCCTGCTGGGGGCGATGCCGGTGCTTCCCAGGATCCCTGTACACTCTTCCTTCTCAGAGAAGTTCACGTGCACGTGACATTTGTCTCCACTGACCTATGTGTACATAAGTATGTTGAGCCGTTTTGAGAGCAAAGGATTTGGGGGTGTTGTCCACAGGACAATTACATGACTACAAAGTGACAGAATTATACAACTAGCTTTATTTAAGTAGCACATTGACAACTTGCCTGTGAAGGGAAATCCCTGATAGGACGAGGCCTTCCAGAGGCAACTGTGTGGGGCCACCACCCAGAAGGAAAGAGCAAGGGAACTCTTGGGGGAGAGCATTCTTCACTGTCCAGGTGAAGTCTCTCAGCCAGGAGACGGGGTGTCTCTGGGTCAGAGAACCACAAAGGGCTAGCAGCAGCTTAGAGATTTGTATAGTCCATGGTTTATCTAGGGCTAGCAGATGGTGGGGGCATTTTCACAGGGTATACACAGCAGGCAGGATCTAAATGGTTAAAATATGCTAATTTTTAAAACAATTCAGCTATGTTTAAAACAATTCAGTGTAAACATTTGAGGTGGGCACTGATGAGCTTTTGAGCTATTGGGCTGGGTCTGCTGGGAAGAAGTAAACATGGTGATACCTAATACAATCAGAAGCATGCTTGGCAAAGTTGGAAAAAAATCATCTAGCCTTTAAAAAAAAATATCCATATTATAGTTGCTGTCACGCAGGGTGTCATGCGAGGTCTCTAATCCTGCTCCCCACATAAGAACGCAGGACATGGTGAGGCCAAAAAGGAATACCCACGGAGCCATAGATAGGGGAGTCATACCACTATTGTCTCGCTGGCAGCTGGGTTGGAGACACAGGAAGCAGGAGCCACACTATCCGCAACCTGCCGTCCACTTCTCTGCCAACCAACCTCACTTGCTAGCTGCAGTCCTCTGTGTAAATTGCAATCCACGCTTGCTAGCTCAGCCACCATCTCGCTAGCCCCCATTTGCTGCTAGCGTAGCCACGGCAGTTATATTAGTGGCCAATGGCTCACTGGTGGCCAACTAGCCACAGCTAATGGCCATCCAATTACAGTTGATGGCCGTTTACTACCCGAGTGAGCACCTTTCCGCGCGAGGGCAAGAGCCTGGAAACCACACTCCTGGCTCTGTCCCCATAGTTACTATTCTTGGTTCTAGTTTGCTGTCAGTGATTGTTGCGATACCTTCATGCCGAGCCTAAGTTGTGAATTCTTGCCTTTGTGATAATGAAATAATAGGTATCATTTTCAAGGTACAGAGTGGCCTGTGGTATCTCTAAAGGTTACCCCTCATTTGGAAGGTTATTTGTAATACAACAATCCATTTTAAACTCTGCTTTTAATTTTTAAATTACCTTTTTATTCAAATAGTAACAGTTTTTTGAAGGTTTGCATGATTTGGAGAAGAAAGGAAGAATTAACCTAAAGAAGGTTAAAAGTTAGAAGAAAAAGTGAATTGGGTTATAGATTTTTCTGTTTTCAATCATTTTCTTCCCATAGAATGCACTGTAAACATAAATAATAAAAATATTTGGTTATTAATAGAGTTCATGAGTCATCACATTAAAACCAGGAGTATGCAAAGAAATTAGTTTACAATTACCTCACTTTCTCGATATGCATCTGGGCTCCATCACTTGTTTGATCCATGCACACAATCACGTGGTCCCAAATTCCCTTTATCAAAAACATGGATGTTATGATGACTGACTGAGCCAAGGAATGAATTCTCATATAGAGAATGACACAGACTTTACATTCATACGAAAAGGATTTCTTGGTTAAAGAAATGATGCTGTAGGCCAGAGAAAATGGAGATAGCTGAGAGCTAAGCAAAGTGTGAAAACGAGAGAGAAAATGAGACTACAGGAGCTCACCCCCAGGAGTGCGCCATGATCTCCAGTTACTTAGACACTACAATTTAATGGAGAAATTACTGGAAGAATTCAGAGCAGTTCCTTATTCGATGGCTCACATGGCCGTAAATTAAGAGGACACACTGGAAACTAAAAAACAACAGAAAACACTAAATTTTTAAAAATCAAAATCTTCGAGAAATTATTATCTAATTCAATAATGAGTTTTGACATTATATATTTTTGAATCAATTCACTTAAAACTGCTTTTAGCAGGGTGGAATTTTATTCAACATGAATAACTATGACCCCCATTCAGAAGAGGAGGCAGCCAGAGAAAGACCTTGGCCCACCTCTGGAGCCCCATGGAGGGGAGAAGAATCAGGGCGAGTCCTCTTTGGCCATTTGTTCACACAGGTGTGAGCGCCAGGTCTGTGGCGCCTCCTTGTGATGTGAAGATCTTGGTGTCATCACAGCGCACAGTGGGCTGGATTTCATTTCTATTCAGACATTCTATAACCCTGTCTGCAGCCTCATGCCACTACTGAGTTCTTTGAAGCATTTGGAAAACTTGTCTCCTCTTCTTCAAAAACTTGCATTAAAATAGAATATACAAACACTTGAAGTATTTTCACAAACTGAATCTACTACAAGTGGGAACCCAGATTAGGAAACAGATATAAACAGCATCTGTCAATCAACTCCAGTGCCCAATTTTGTATTTTGCTGGGGATTTTACATCTATGTTTATCAGGAATGTTGGCCTGCAATTTTCTTTTCTTGTAGTGTCCTAATCTGGCTTCAGTGTCATGATGCAGCAGGGTGGCCAGGCAATGATGAGTCAGACCCGTGACCTGGGACCCAAGGGGCTGGACTCAGGGCAGAGGAGGATGCCTTGATATTGATGGGACAAAGCCCAACCTGGGGCTGAGGGCGGGGTTTGGAGCAGTGCCAGCTCCTGTACAGCAGAAGGTGAGGCACTGTGGCATCCTGATCCTGGAGTGTGATGTAGCAGAGACTGAGCTGGGGGCAGGTTTCACTGCAGTGACAGCTCCTGGGGTGGGGGGTGGGAGGTGGGGTAGATGCCGTGGGGAGACTCCAAGTAGCTGTCAGCTGGCGTCAGTGTTGATAAAGACCGGGAGATCTCGGTAGCAAAGGCTACCTGATGTCCACAGCACTGAGGCATGCTGGGGTTGGTTCTGTTCTCTTTTCCATTACCCTTGGGGCAAAATTCCTCTGAGGGGATCCTTTGTGCTCTGAGCTGCTCTGAGGGATTGGTGGATGAGGTGACACATATAAAATGCTTCCTGTCCTTTTCTAAGCAGCCATCCTTGGTTTGTTGAGCTCTGCAGGGTTTTTGCTACTTACATAGAGCTATTTTTGTCAGTTTGTAGCTATTTATTGTTTCTGTAGATGGTAAATAGAGGAGAGTTGGGACCTCCAAGCCCTCCATTGCTGATGTCACCCCTCAGTCTTTTCTTTTTAGAATTATTTTTGTCATACCTCATTGATGGGCATGATCATATAAAAAGTCAAATCCAGTCATTTCATCTCCAAAATAAAAAATTTGAAATAATTTTAAAGGATAACATCTTCCCAACCTTTCCATATATCATCTTAGAACATTTTTTTTAAAGGAAGTTGCTCATGTAACAGAAATAAACCAGTCTCATTCACTGTGCTTATCACAAGGGAATTGCATTGAGGCCTCTGACTTGTTTGCCACAGAAATGGAAACCGCCCTCAGTGCTGTTGCTGCACAATGTCACAACTTGAAACATCTCTGTAAATTGTGGTTAGTTGACCAGTGAAAGGTCCAAGTATATTGGTCAGTTTCAGAGTTGTAACCACCACAGCGGCACCAATTGAAGTGCTGGTCTCCTCTTCCCAGCAGTCAGTTCCATCTTCCCCAGCATTATAGCAGAAGCCACCAGAGGACAGAGGTTGGGACACTCTTGAGGACACTAGCTGATTGATCAGTTCACGACAGTTAAAAATATTTAACAATCATCTAGTTAGAACAGATTATCTGCATTCTTGTTGTATAGTACGTTCATTACTGTGCATCTGTAACCATCCCTGTCACCTAGCTGTATCCTTACACGACCCATGGGAACCAGGTTATTCTACCCCTGGTGTGATCCATTACCTCACACACATTTACACATGGACAAAACCTCCCAAATAAGGAAGAGTACAAATCTACCTAGTATTATGTTAAATATATTTGTTATGTATTTTATTCTTTTTGGTGCTAATATAAATGCTATTAATTTCCCACTCTCCAGGATCCAATCCTGGATCATACATTGCTTTCAGTTGTCATATTTTTTAGTTTCCTGTGTTCTTGAACAGTTTTCAGTCTTTGTCTTTCATGAAATTGTCATTGTTGTAGAATATGAGCCAGTTGTTTATTGGAATCTCCCCAAATGGTGTTTCCTTCTGTTTTCTTATGGTGAGATTTAGTTTATGTGGTCGTGTTCTATTTCTTTTTTTCAGGAACACTGCACAAGTGATGTTTGGTCTTTCTCGGTGATTTACATTAGGAGTCATATAATGTCAATATTTTTCATTGTATCCACTTTTTTTTTCAGTGATGGTAAAAATTCAATTACATGCTTAGTATTTACCTAATGTCTCCACTGTTGACTTTTTCACTTTAGTAGTTTCAAATGGTGATTTTTCCCCCTAGCATTCCTTCTGCATTTTTTTTTTTAGTTGATATTCTACTGTAAGGGAGTCTGTTTCATTTCCCTCCACATAAAAAGGCATATATGTGTGTGTGTATGAATATGTTAGTTTACTGACAGTATGATCTCCTGGATTATATTATTAAATGTGCTAAAATCCATTATTGTCATTCTTTATTTTGATGATAAACTTTTTCCCAAAGGTGGGTATGGAGATTGCTTCAATCTGCCTCCTATTTCCTCATCACCTGTCCCCTTTTATTGTACTTCCTTACTTTTCGGCAAAAGACATCTTAGGCTCATCTTGTACTTTCCCTCCCCCAATACCAATCTTGTATTTGCTTGCCTCAAGCAACTTTCTCCAAGGAAACTTAGTTCCTAAAATTGAGGAATAAACTTTAGAAACCAAGATTTGCGTGGTATTTGGCATTGTGGGTGAAGTATCATGGCTTCCAGGCCCTTTCAGTGGACAGGGTTAGGAAGCAGACACATGCACATATCTACACACACATGTCCACCTATACACACATTAGAACACACATCATGAATTCATGCTAATAAGTGTTAATTCCAATCCAGTACCCTGAGATTTATCCTCTTCCCTAAGTATTTGTTTCCCAGTTTCCATTACTGGGCAAATGTCATGGGGGGGGCGGGGTCTCAGCTCCCACTCCCTGCACAAGAACGCAGGACATGGTGAGGCCAAAAAGGAACAACGGAGCCATAGATAGGGGAGTCATACTACTATATTCTCGTTCATGGCTGGGTTGGAGACACAGGAGGTAGGAGCCACATGATCTGCAATCCGCTGACTGCTGCTCCTGCCAACAAACCAACCCCTTGCTAACTGCAATCCATACTTGCTAGCTCAGCCACGGCAGTTATATCAGTGGCCAATGGCTAACTGGTTACAGCTGATGGCCAACTAGTTACAGCTGATGGCCATCTACTACCTGAGCCAGCACCTTTCCACGTGAGGCCGAGAGCATGGAAACTGCTCTCTGGGACTCTGTCCCCACAGTAACCTAGGCTGAAAATCCTAAGTACGTTTAATCATGTACTTATTCACACAATACATTTCCAAAATTGCTACACCCGCTCCATTGGTGGGGGGGGGGGAATCCAGTAGCTGTAAGAATAATTTGCCGGTACTTTTGTATTTCACTTCAGAGTATATAGTAAAAACAGTGTTCAAAAATTACTTGCATTTTTTTGTTGTTTCTTTTGTGTGATTGTGATAGTCATAAAATGTGGCTCATGTTTTCCTTTTCAATTTTTTTGCCCATCCTTGTTGATACAAACAATTTCACTTTTCAGTACACATGAAGTTCCAGGACCAAAATCATACAAACAGGTATTCTCAGATGTGTCACTCCTCATACTACTTCTTCAATATTCCCTTCTACCCTCTCCATGTTACTTTTTGCATTAGTTATGGGTTATCCTTCCTTCGATTGCTTTTTCAACACCAGCAGACTGCCTGTGGCTTCACAGCTCTCTGCCATCCTCTGTTCCTGACCTGTAGTCCCTCTTTTAAAGGGCTCACCTGGTTGAGTTATGCCCATTCAGGAAAAACTCCTTTGTAATGACCTACAATCAACCGATTAGGGATCTGAATGACATCTGCAAAACACCTTCACCATTGCCATATAATATAACCTAATTAGGAGAATGATATTCTGTCATCGTCAAAAGTCCAAAACAGAAGTAAAAGGAGGAGATTATACAGGGCTTAATGCTAGGGGGAGAATCTTGGGAGCAAACTTAGAATACTGCTGAGCAAAATTACTGTCAGTCCCTTTCCAACTCAGAATCTGAGGTTCTCATTTATATGGAATACCTGCTTGGGGGTTAACCGAATGCACGAATAGAGAAGAGGAAGACCTAGAGACTCAACCCAGACCCTCTGTGCTTGTCCCTGTTCCTCATCTCAGACTCCTAGGTCCCCTCAGTGTACCCCGTCTCCCCCCATCCTGTCCTTTAGCCCACATTAACCCTCCCTACTTGGATCCTCTCCCGAGGTTCATGTATATCCTGAGTCACCAGTACCTGTCCCAAAGCCCTGCTCTTCCCCTGCTCACGTCACTTCCAGTGGCTTAGCCTCTTCATGATCTTGAGCCTACCTTCCAATACCCGCCCTCTATACCCTCATTAAGTGGCTTGCCTGCTTATGCCTCTCCCTCCTTTATGCTTTTGTGAAACCCTAAGGTCACCGAATGCACCCTTCAATCTATCCCTGCTCCAGCAACACCTTGTGCCTCAGATGCCAGCCACACACCTGGGCACAGATGCCCCTCACCCACATGTACTCACTTCTCTTAGTTTTTTTCCTACCTCAACTTGGCCCAGCTCTCCTGGCCTCCCATCCCGTCTCACTCTTTCCTCTGACCTGTTCAAGACAGGAATGATTGTGGCACTGTAGATAGGAAAATGTGGACATGTTTAACATTCTAAAAAGAGGAGTTTTATTTTAATATTGAATTTTATTCACAAACTGTGTTTATTCTTCCATGTTTGTATTATTTTTTACCATGTATATACATTTTAAACACTGATATAATAGTCAAATCACACTATTTTATATTGATTCTTCAGTTTACTTAGTTATTTTATAACTGACCCAAGTCTCTATAATTACATTTAGAGATGCACAAACATATAAACTGAACAACATATTAGATTTTTTGAGGAACAACTTTTACTGTATATATGATTACAAGCACTAATCTATTGAAATAATTTATTATAATTTTTATGGTTAAAAATTATTCATTACACATTCCTGGCTCATAGCACAAATCTGCATTTTCATCTTATACTGTTTATAATAAGTCATTTGATGAAAGTCCAAATGCTTCTTGGATGAAGTGTGGGTTAAAGGATTCTCAGTAGAATTCTGTAGTTTCTGCTATAGAGTTTGCTTATGGTGCTTAAAGGATAGATTATAAATGAAGACACAGTGCGAAGGTACATTGATTGTACACGAGTGTATACAATTTCTCTCCTGTGTGAGCTCTGGCGTATTATGTTAGAGCTGAGCATGGAGACAGTTCTTCCTTACATTTATAATGTGGGTTCTTTCACATCAACTAAAGTCAGAGACTTTAGTCAAAATTTAGACAAAATTTCAGTCCATGTCATGCGATTATTTTCTTTAAGGAAAGGGTAAGACATATGCCTGGAATTTTGGCCACATTCATTTCATGTATAGGTTGACCCTTGAACAACATGGATTTAAAATGCAAGCATCTACTTATATGTGAATTTTTTTCAATTAATATGTCCAGGTTTGTGTGCCCAGGTTTTGCATCAGAAGATTCAACCAAGCAAGGCTTGAAAAAAAGAACTTTGGATCAGAATTTAGGAATCTAAGGATGAAGAAGGCCAACTATATACATTGTTCTGCACCATTTTATGTAAAGGACTTGAGCATCCATGGAGTTTGGTACTCACAGGGGGAACCAACACCTCTGCAGATATGGAGGGATGACCAAGTTTGGGGGGCAGTCAAATGTTATACAGACTTTTTGAATGTGTGGGTGTTGGTGCCCCAAACCCCTGCAGTGTTCAAGGGTCTGTATAGGCTTCCTCTCTAGTGTGAATTCTTTCATGATAAGGCCCGAGTTTTGACCAAAGAATTTCAATGGTTTCTTTCCACTGTGAATTACCTATGTTGATGAAAGGATGAAGGATAACAGAAAACTTTCTCACATTCATTTAAAGGGTTTCTTTCCTGTGTGAGTTCTCTGGTATGAATGTATGTCAGTGCTTTGACTGAAGTGTTTCCCACATTCATTACATTTATAATTTCTCTGCAGTGTGTTCTTTGTTGTGTATAAAGCTGAGTGCTCCAATTGAACTTTTTCCTACATTCATTATATTTATAGGGTTTTGACTCAGTATGTGTCCTTTTGTGTATAGAAAGCTGAGCGCACCATCGGAACTCTTTCCCACATTCATTACATTTATAGGTCCCCCCCCATGTGATTGAATACATGTTGAGTCACCATGGATCTGCAAATAAAAAACTTCTCGTACTCATTATATTCATAGGCATCCTCTCTAGTATGAGAGATCTGCTATTTGAAGATGAGAGGCTGTTAAAGAATTTCTCACATACCTTACTTTCATTGATTCTTTTCTCTACACATGACTTCTAGTTTGATCACGCCGTGTATATCTTTGGTCAAAATCTTCCCTGTGTTATTTACATATGCAATGCATGCTATTTTCTACAATGCAAAGAGATTTCCTTTTTCATAACATCTCAACTGCAGAGCTATGAGATTTACTTTTAAAGATTTCATTGCTTTTAAAGATTAGATGTATGAGTGATGTTTATGTAATTGTCCTTTATATGACTTTTATAAGTTATGGTTTTGAGCACACATTAATTTTTTCCCCTAAATTCAAATTTACCCAAAACCTTTTGCTGGGGCAGCATTTATGCTCAACTCAAGTAACAGTCATGTGCTGCATTATAAAATCTTTCAGTTCCCACATCTTTAATGTGGAAGAGAGGGTTCACCCCCTTGAAATTTACCACTGACATGCAATTAAATAGGTCCTTTCTGCAGATATCTTGTATGAATATTATTTCTTGTCTAATAAGGCCAATGTTTCATCTAAAACATGTAAAGAAATAAACTGCTAGTGTGAAAAATGTTGAAAGCATGCAAGGCCTCTGTGAGTATGTTTCAAATACCCTTACACAGAGAAACAATGTGAAAAGGAGGTATATATCAGTGAGTTGAAACACATTTCAGGAAACTGAAAACTAGAAAGTATTTTCAGGATTGAAATAAGAGAAAAAAATGAAATCAAGAATGGTTGTTGGTAAGGTAAAGAGAAGAACAATTCTCAAAGGGAAGGAAACAGGACAAAGGACACTACGCAAAACTTTATCTCCAACACAAGGTGAACATTCCTTTACTGAGGCCAAAAGAAAATACACAAGACAGAACACAGGCCCCAGCGGCCACTACTTTTCTGAAAACATGATTCACTCAAGTAAATCTGCAGCTGACATTTGCCAGGTCTTGCTCTCCCAGGATCAGGACCTTCCTGGTGCTGAGCACAACTGGGCCTGGAGCGCACGTGGACTCAGGCCTTGGGGAAATTCTTTTCCTTCCCTCCACAGCTCCACTCCTTGGCCCCGAATCCTAGGAGAATCTGACCCTATCACATGGAGATTCTTGTGTCCATAACCCAGGATACTATTCTGGAATTTCTAGTTTTATAATTCTTGGTGAGGTCCACTAGCATTGTTTTCCAACACCCATCTCAGCGCAATAATGCCCCGTACCCTCCCTCAACATACTCTTGCCCTGAGTCATCTCAGCTCCTCCACATGTGGGATCCAGGCCATGTTTGTGCCTCAACCCTACCTGTAAACCTCACGGCCTTAGATGTGGCCAAGAAACTTTGGAATTTCTTTAACATTGGGCTGGAGCAATTCAAAGACCCAACACAACTGTAGCACTATCACAGGCTTCTTTCCTGTGCAAGGGGTTGCCTGACGAGAGTCACTGAACACGTGTTACACAATCCCCACAGGGCGACAGGCTCCTAAAATATAGACCAAAAGGGCTTAGTTTTAGAGGAAATGTACTGACTACTTAGTATATCTCAATGAAATGATGCTCGGAGTTCTAGTTATTTTTGTCAATATGATTATCTCTGCGTTTCACAAGTTAAGTATATGACATAATTTGTCAATGTTAAACTACTACCTAAAACAATGTTTATAACGAAATATTCTGCATCAAAAAACAATGATAATGTGTCAAGAGCAGAATATGATTAAAATCCTTGGTCCCTGGACAACCTGGAAAGAGAAAAAATTCTGCTAATATTAACTGAGACTCTGTGGGTGGAATTTACACATATGTGCATATATATGTATATATATTGCATTGAACACCCACAATGACCCTGCCTTTATAGATCAGTTACACATTTAACAAGTGATGTACACTTGGTTCAGAAAGCTTTATTTATATGACAAAATTGCATGGCTAGAAATTGAAAGAGCTAGAATTTAAACTTAGCTCTGCCTATCACTGAATGTCAACTAAACATTCTCATCTTTAGAGGCGGACACCAGAACCCGGTTTTTACCTGTATGTGACCTGTCAGATCACTGACCAGAGTTTTCTCTCTCAAAAGCCTCCTCCTTTCAGCCTCTTCACAAAATTACTCCCCATGCCCAAGTTCTTCTATTACTGTACGTGGGAACCTCCAGTTCATCGACCCCAATTTCCAAAAACATTCCTCACTTCTCCTTGTTTTTGTTGGTCAGTGATACACAGCCACTCTTTTAAAAATATACATACAAGACCAACAACTGTCATGCCCTTTACACTTTCCCTATATGTGCTGATGAAGAGACCCATCCCAGATGACTCGAAATATCTCCCGTTTGCATAGCTGCATCTGTCACAGCTCAGGATTAGGTTTTGAGCTGGTCTAATTATGGTGTCACAAATCTCCCAAAGGCTTTCCCTAAATATCTGACATCCTACTATAGCTTAATAATAGAACGATTCTGTCATGCATCATAAATATTTTACCATTCCTTGTGCCTATCAAATCTCACAAATGCTCACCTTTTTCTTCCTTTTTTCGTCGTCTGACTGGGGAAACTCTCCACTACTCACCAGAACCTAAGTAGATGAAAAACCTGTGACACTGTGTGTCCCTGTGTGTGCAGTCACCACACATATGAACTCAGAGCGTCATCCTCTCTAAGGACAGACATACATGGTCTTCCCAAAATATCCAAAAGCCTGACTATTTTATGGGGTTTGTCCTGTTCTGGGAAGCACTGCAGGGGAATTGCAGCAAGATAATCAGTCTTCATTTTTTAATGGGTTTATGCTACCAAAATATTCTCAGGCTGTGGTCTTCAATGTGACAATTCCACTTCTGAGTATTTATCTAATGGAAAGGAAATCATTATCTAGAAGGGGATATCTGTATGCCACATTCATTGCAGCATTATTTACAGTAGTCAAGATAAGGAAACAACCTAAATGTTTGTTTAGGATAAACAAAATGTGGGATACACACACAGAGGAATATTATTCAGCCATAAAAAGAATGAAATCCTGCCATTTGAGACAACATGAATAGACCTTCAGGGAAATAAAAGGGAATGGGAGAAATGTGTCAAGGTGGTCAAAAGGTCCACACTTCCAGTTATAAAATAAGTAAGTCATGGGGATATAATATACAGTATGGTGACTATACTAATGATACTGTATTGTATATATTTGGAAGTTACTAAGAGAGTAGATCTTAAAACTTCTCGTCACAAGAAAAAAAAAATGTAGCTATGTGGTCATGGGTATTAACTAGACTTATTGTGGTGATCATTTTGCAATATATATAAATATCAACTCATTATGTTGTATCCCAGGAACTAATACAATGTTATATGTCAATTATACCTCAATAAAAATTAAACTATTATACTAATTTTTTTAGGAAAAGCAAGTCTGAGAGGGAGGCTAAAACTGAGTTCTAGTTTTAGTTCATCTCTAACTAGTTCTTTGGTCTCAGTTAAATTCCTAAGTTCCTCAGTTAAATTCCCAGAGTGAATCTTAACTTTTCCCCTTACGGGTCAGAACAGGTCAATTTTTTTTCTTTTTTCTTTTTTTCCAAGCCTGTAAAGCCCCCTTTTCACCTCAAAATTCATACTGCAGACCTTTCTTGGCTGTCATTGGCACTTGAGGACCAATTCTTCCCCGTATTCTGGGCTTAGGAGGGTGACTGGCTAATTCAAACACTATTGTGAAAACTGAGCTAATTCAATAAGCTACTCCTAACTTCCTTCCTATCTCAATACCCCCATTGAGCGTCACCCCACATGATGTTAAACAAGGTAAGATGTACCTTTAAAAAGTAAAACAAAAATTTAGTCTTTATATAGCACCCCTGAGCCTTTAGCTCGTCTGCAGTTGCCCAATTTGAACTTGTTAAAAAACATTTTAGATAGAAACATCCTGGTGACACTTCCAAAATAAAAGTAATAATAATAATAAAAAAGTGGCATTGGAGAAGAAGAGATGTTTGTTCTCATATACATGATATTGTCACGAAGCAAAACATTTTGAGGTTCTGGAGTGTGCTTATTTTAATAAAAAGGAAGAGGAAACCAACCCAGTCTGTGTCTCTCCAAGGATATTTAGCGATGTCCTAAATTTGTAAATCACTACTACAAAATTATTTACAAATATTAGGACCTCTCAGAATAGTTGAACCACAATTTATAAATGATTTGAGTATAAGTAAAATGTATTTTAACTTATTTTTTGAAAATAAAATTCAGAATTTAGATACCTCAGGATATCTCTGCAAAAGAAGAATAAATAATTCTGAAGAAATGTTAATATACTTTAATTTTTACTTTAAGCTTTTGTTTCAAATTCAGCATTCCTCCTTTGTCTTTTTACAACAATTTAATAAATTTGGATGTGTCCTAGATTTATTTATTTTAATAATACCTGTCAAAGTGAGGTTCTGCAAAAGATATTTCAGGAAGCTTAAATTAATGTAAAATTATCTAAGGCTGTCACTGAGTCATGAGAAAATATTAATCATGATAATACTTCGATTTGAAAATGAGATAAGCTGAGGAGCATTACTTTAAATGTATTATAGATGAGGCAATTTCCTTTACAACTACAAAACTTAAATTATAATAAATTCGAGTTTGAATTTAAATAAAATATTGGCATTTAAACCGTTGTTGTGAGTTTTCATACACCTACTATTCAGCTTTTCAGTATTTGTTCAATTACTTTCACTTTCTGAGAAAAATTACCCACTAACCATCACTAAAACCACTTATGGAGTTGCAAACATTCTGCCTTTGCCTGGGGACTGGATGTGTCCTGACCAGGACCTTCCTGCGCCCCCTGATGGACATTTCCTTCCACTGATCAACGCCCGGCATTTTGTACATTCCTGAAAAGAATGTCTATGCGGTTCCCTCTCTATGAATTTGCATCAGGACTTCTCCCCAGAAACAATCTTGAATCTGTAAAATAAAATATATGCATACTACAACATGCTATGGTTCTACCCCAATAAGTAGTTAATTCTGTAAAATAAGTCTGGTTAAAATATTGCACGAGAAAGTAAAGAATAAAACATGTGGGGACAGTCTAGAAAATGAAGTTCTTTCTCTCTAGTTAAGAAAAATATCTGGGAGAATTCTGGCAAATCTCCCTCGTCTGGCCACAAGGATTTACTCACAGTAGATGCGGCCTGGTTGTCCCCAAACCACGGAGTTGCTTCCGTCCGTCCTGAGAAAACGAGGCTCCTGTTCTCACTCCAGACACAGCGTCCAAGTCAGGGCGGGACACACATGCGCTCCACGTGGGTCTGAGGCATTAGGCGAGAAGAGGTGGGTTGGGGTGCTCTCTGTCAGTGGTCTGAGTGCAGTGCAGGGCACTCAGGGTTTGCTATTTCCTGGAGGGCATGAGGCCCTTACAGGCCCTCACAGTTGGAGTGAGAGAGAAGAGCTAAGTGAGGGGACAGGGCTAGAATGACCCATGGGGTAATGGCTTAGAGTTGGAGACATCGATATGGCCTATTAAGCTATGTTTACCTTCATACAACTGAGGATTGTTCCTTACAGAAATGTAATCTATGTTTATATATATTGATCAATGGATGGATAGATAGGTAAATAGATGCTACTGAGGTGAATGTACACAGGTTAAGATCCACATAAATTTCCTCACACTATCAGCTGAGAGGCCAAGAAAAAAGCATTCCCCTATAGCAATGAGCACATTCAGATTAATGAGGTTTTTTCGGTTTTGTTTTGTTTTTTAATCATGTTCTCTAACAACAGGCCAATCTGCTTTTCCCACCCCTGAGATTCAGACACCTTGGTGACATATCTGAGTACAGAGCTGCTCTAGGGCATCTGCATGTACCGTCCCCTTTCAACATATGTTGTCCAAAGAGCAATGAGCATGATGCTCTCCCACAGTCCTGGAAGGATTTATGGAAACCACGAAGCCCCAAATATTAGGGGCCCTGAAAAACCCTCTGTCAGAAGGGCAACTGGACCATGAGGACTGAGGTGCTTGATGCTTGATGTTCCGTGCAGGCAAGGCTTCTGAACCCCAGGGGGAGGGGCGGGTGTGGCTAGAGAGACTTGTCTTTGTTGCAGAGGGTCCCAGCTCAACCAGTCATCTGCCTGAACCAGAGAAAGCTATAGAGTGTCCCGTTGCAGGGAAGGCTCACGTTGGAGACTCTTTCTCCTGCCAGTACTATCCTCCGAGACGGGTTCACACACAAGAACCCATGTTAACCCAGGCTCTCCTGTGCCTTGTTTTCCTCTTCCCTTACTGCTGTTCATGATTTATGAAAACATTTCATGGTACAACAATCCCAGTAAGTTACTGCAAACTACCTCATGAGGCCCAATACGAGTACATTTTCATACATTTAGGGGAATCTGCACACGAATTTATCCTCTTAGGACAATATTAATATCACTGTTAAAAAATTATTACTACTTATATCATGAACATGATTGTTATTTTTTCTATTCTTCATTATTTGTATTGTTGTTCTTATCATGGATAATTTTTGTGGTTATTATGCAACATTGATCTGTTTCTCTACTCACTAAGGGTGTCCAATTTCATAAAGTTGATTAGGAAGATTCATTTAATGACACAAATACACAGATAGTCCCAAGTGTCACTATACTAATGGTGTCCTTTGAAGATTGTTTCTCTGGACATTTCTAAGTCCCCTCTGGAGGCAAGAACTACCCCTTGTTTGCTAAGGAGATTTGGGGAGGAGATCCTGCCCCTTCTTGAGCCCAAGAAAAAATTTTGAAGCTTGCTCCTGTCCCTAACTAACATATGTGCAGGCTCCGCTGCCAAAGAGAGGACCCCCTGTTTAATACAAAATTTTCAAGCCCAAAAACTGCTCCTCCTGGTTTGGAGGGGGTCACAAATGGTGTCCTTGGTCTTCCTGAGACTGTGTTTTTTCTAATTACCTCAGGTGATAAGAAATCGGTTCTTTCTACCTGGAATGGCAGTGGAGGGCTTCCCCTTCAAAAATGTTCTATGTCCCTTTAGGCCCATCAGTTCCAGCAAACAATGTACATGGAGGAAGGGGCTGAGTGCTCTCCTGAAACAGAGCATCCTCAGGAACCTCCTAGTCTTCAAAGGGAAATGAAAACCATGGTGTGCCCTCCCGGCTGGGAGCAAGAGTATGAGGCATTCCCACAGCCTGGAGTGGAAACACACTCAAAGACAAGTCTCCATATGAGGACTCCAGGCAATCAGATGGCAGGCGGGCAGCTGGGTTGTGATGGCTGACGGACAGCTGGTGCCGCATTTTCCATGCAATCAGGCGGAGCCTCATGGGGAGACCCTGGTGTGGTTCTGAGGTACTACCGTCCTACAAGGAAGCTGCCCAACCAGCCATCTGCTGGAAATGCTGAAACTGTGGCGGGTCCTGTGGAAGGCAGGACAGGGATGAGTCCCCACGCTTCCACCCACTAACTAGACCCCTGCTGGAGTAATTTGCACAGCACTTGCCCTGATCACACAGGTTCTCCAGGGCCTGATTATTCCCTCCTGGACAGAGTGCCATCTTAGGACACTGACTCCAACTAACTTAGGAAGCACCTTACTGGGCCATTGCCATCCACTTAGGGGGTTAGCTATTCTAGTTTCCATCTAGTTAGTTTAATTTTAATATCACTATTCAAATTATTTATTTCTCTCACCATGGTCATTATTTTGTTTACTAATCATTATTTTGATGATTATTGTGTTAAGAATCATTTTTTGTGGTTGTTGTTATAAAGTTTTGAATAGACTTTTCTGGGAGAGAGGTGTTTGATTTTTCTGACAATGATTCGAAGTTTCCCATACAGGCAAACCGCATGCAGCTGAATCCGGGCTGCCTCTGCTATCCGGTCGGCTTTAAAAGCAGGAGCCTGCTTCCTGGGGCCCTGCTTGGCCTCAGTCATTCTGTGGTTCTCTCTTTTCAGCCCCAGCTTCTTGTCCCTCCATTTTCTTGGCCTCTTTAGCCAGGTCCCTAGTTTCCCCTGCACTGGTTCCCTACACACACACACACACACACACACACACACACACACCCCTGTCCACACGATCCTCACAGCCCAATGATGGACTTTTATCTCCCTTGGGCAGTAGGAATAGTCACCTTCCCATGAGTTACCCCCATTTCCCTCCTCCACACCCAAGCTCAAGATCCCTCTGACCTTCTCCCCACATCTCACTAAGTCTAGCCACAGGACCCCTTGTAAGCCCAGCACCCCTTCTTTCTTTCCTCCCCTCTAATTACTGCCCTCCCCTGATTCTCTTCCCGTTCTCTGCACAGGTCACATACACAGCTCACTGGAAAGTTCTCAGACCCAGTCATCAATCTGATGCTCTCCAGTAACCTCACCATGGACAGCTACCCCTCAAAATCAGCATTCTCAAGTTCATACTGAATGCCATATACCATGGTCACATGCAGAGAGATAGTCCCTTCCCATATCGAGATCCCTTACACGCACCACACAACACATTTCCTATGTATGACACTGTATTTGTAAGTGACAGTGAGTTACATGTGAGAGAGTGAGAGTATGCAGGCAGTGCAGCTATGCTTATGCTGAGATTACATCCTGGGACCTCTGCCCCTTCTTCTTCCTCTTGGTAGCTCTGGCTCTCCTTTTAGGATAAGAGACATGGCAAATGTTCTCTGCCCCCTGAGGGGGGATATCCCTGGCTGGATTGTTGAGCAGGTAGTTTTCCTGTTCTGGATGATTCTTCTTCAGCCCATCTCTGTATTTGGACTGGTGAATCACGACTGCATTGGCAGGCAGGGCACATTCGATTTTCCTGAGGTGGAACTCGGGCTTAGGTCGGGATTGTTCCTGGAGCAATTTCCACTGCTCAAAGGTGATCTGCTTGACTGATGTCTCTTGCTCAGGCACCTGTGACTCAGGACCCTGGTTGTTGGAGTGTCTCTCAGGCTCCTGTTGGGTTGCTCTCATGTCTCGGTGCTCAGCCTTGAGGCATCTCAGCTCCCCACCTAGGGACACACTCCCACTGTCTCTTTCCAATTCACTCTTTTGGATGTAAAAGAGAACGTAAGCTTGTTGGCTCAGGGCAGAAGAAACATCACAGGTGGTTACCTTAGCGTCATCCATTTTGAACCACTGGCCATTCCCGGCTTTGATGTAACAGAAGTAATGTCCGCTGTGACAACTCCAACCAGCATGGACCAGCACAGCATAGAGCGAATACACAAGCGGTCCTGCATTCTGCTGAGACAGGTACTGTTGCATGTCGAGATGCTCAGGATATTGCACTGCCTTCTCCACTTTGTTGCCTGTAAAATCTGAGAACCGTTTCAATAAAAGGATAAGGACTTTCGAGGAAGTGTGCAAAGTAAGTGTCTTGGAAGCTGACACCTTCTTGAGACAAAAACTACAATGATACAAATTTTCACCATCCAAGTTTTCAGGCTTCACCAACAGTTCCAAAGCATGGGTCACACTCTGAGCCTCCTGGATATCCAGGGTAATGTCCAGGTAAGGGTCAAGCGTATTGGAAACGTTGTGGCAGTAGAGACACTTGATTTGAGATTGCCAGTACCCTCCAAATATTTGACGGATTAAGGTGGTGTCTTCAGAGTGCCGGTCTAGCTGCTTGTACCCACGCAGACATGCTTGATGCATGGCATCCACAGTGAACATTAGAAATTCATGGGCATCTTCCTGCTTGTGTCTGTGGAAGCCAGTAACCAGTTCCTTCAAAGGCTGGATAACATCTCCAGGACTAAGGAGGGCCCGGACGACGTGAGCTTGCATCGTACACAGGATGCAGGATGTCTGCATCTGACAGGTTTCTGAGTGCCATCGGGACAACATAAAGCTGGCAAGGGGCGGGGTGTACGTCAGGCACTGCAGGGCTGCATTCATGTAGCAGGTGTTGCCCATATTCTGAAGCCCTGCCCCAACCACAGAGGGTCTCTTCCAACTCCGAAGGTTCTTTGTGGGAGCCGGCTCTGCTGCCACAGGAGACAAACGATCATTGGACCAAGCCGTTTTTAGTTTCGGAGAGACATTGAAACGAGACTCATTTTCCCAGTGGAGAGAAGTAGCCTCCATGTCTCCAGAAATAACTTTCATGAGATTTAGTATACCAAAGTTCAAGTTGCAGAACGACGCTTCCAGACTGAGAAGGTCTCCAAATGACGGGATTGGCGATCTCATCCGCATTTTTATAGCCCACGCAACAACCCACGTGACTAAAAACTAGTCCACCTCCACTATCCAATCAACTCCAAGGGCTTGATTCAATTACGGATTAGGGTGTGGTCACTGTTATTCCTTAGAGAGACCAACGGACACCTTTCAATACTGTGTATTTCTAGAACACCAGGAACTTCTTTGTTAGCATGGTACTTAAACGAGCTGATAACGGAAATTAGTTGGAATGATGGAGATACATGTGTCTTGGCCTTTCCAAAAGAGAGACACAGACAAATCCGGGGATATATAGAATGTGTGGGTGTATGTGTGTGCTTGTGTGGGGGTGGTTTATAAGTACTTCCAGTCATGCACATTTGCAGGATGCTAATAATTTAAGGTGTCATAGTCTACACTTGGTATACCTTTTCAGGCTAAGGAAGGCTGGAGCTATCCATAAACACGGAGCAGTCATCCCCACCCGTTGCCTCCCCAGCATCCTCCAGTTTCCACAGCCACCAATGAGAGCTGCAGCCATGGTGCCATCTGCTGGCTGGTAGCACAAAGACAAGGCCCTCCCACAGCCCTGAGCAGAAACACCCCAGGGAGATTTCCCTAAGTGACCGGGCATGCCTAGCAGCCTGGCTGTAAGAGCTGGTGGAGAACTGGAGCAGTATGTTCCATATAATCAGGGCTCCTGAGCCCCAGGGGCAGGCCCTGGTGTGATTCTGGGGGATCCTTTCCTCTTGCAGGGAACTCTCCCAGGCAGCCATTTGGTGTAAATGTTGAAACTGTTGAGTGTCCTGTGGAAGGCAGCGCAGGGATGAGTCTCCATATCTCTGCCCACTAGGCCTCTGCTGGGGGAATTTGCACAAGACTTGCCCTGATCACACAGGTTCTCCAGGGACTTGACTTTCCCATCCTGCTGCTTCTCTTTGCCATCACAGAACACAGGATCTGGTGCAATCCTAGAACACTGACTCTAGTTAACTCAAGAGGCACCTTACTGGGCCATTGCCATCCACTTAGGGGGTTTTCTAATCTAATTTCCATCTACTGAGTTTCCTATTATAATCATATTAAAATTATTTATTTCTGTTCATGGTTGTTATGATGGTTACTTATCACTTTTTGGGAAAATACCTGTGCTTAGGAACTATTTTTGTGGTTGTTGTAAAACTTTGAATCAAATTTTTCTGGTACATAGAAAAAACTTTGAATAAACTTTTCTGGTACAGACTTTTTACTCTGATGATAAGTAGAAAATCTCTCTTCTCAAACCCAGCTTCTGGTCCCCTCTTTTCTCTTGGTCACTTCACCCTCAGGTTCCTTGTTTCCTCTGCAGTGGTTTTGCCCCACTCCTGTCTACACTATTCTCACAGCCCAATGCTGGACTTTGATCTCCACTGGGCAATAGGCATGGTCACATTCCCAACAGTTACCCCCATATTCCCTCCTTCACACCCAGGCACAGGTCCCTTTACTCCTGCCCCTTCCCCTCCCCCCACCCCTCACATCAAGTTTGGCCCCAGGTGCTCTTGTAGGCCCCTTCTTCCTTCCTTTCTTACCCTCCCTTTTCCCACTATTTCTTGACTCTCTTCCTGTTCTCTGCCCAGGGCAAAGCCCCCTGAATCCTGCCAAAGGGCCCTACTCTTCCTGTCTCAGTAAACCTACCCTGGGCTAACCCCTCCAAAGCTTTGACATCACCTATACATTTCTGCATATTCCCTTCCTCTCAGTTGGCCAGAACCCCCTCCCAAAGTTGCAATAGAAGCCTTTAGCGCTTCACCCTCCTAACATGCCTCGTATTTCTGATTCTTCAGCAGCCTAACTGCACCTTCTCAGGACCCCTCAATCTCTGCCCTTCCTTGGAGGAGGGCCTAACTAGCAGGACTTCAGAATCTGCAAAGGATCAAGCCTGTTCCTCTACCATTACTTGAGACTGAGGGCTCTCTAAAAGCTCCAGAAAAAGAATCAAAGAGGCTAATCCAACTAAAAATCAATGAATGAATGAATGAATGAATGAATGAATGAATCAATCAATCAATCCATTTTAAGTTAGCTTCCTTTAGAAATGTCATCCTTAAAAAAGTGAATGAAAAATGTGTTTCAAAATGAAGTGTAGTTTATATTACCTCCAGAATTTAAAACCAGTACCCAGAGGAGCACTTCTGTCATATGTCTGTCCCTTTGTGAAAGGAGAGATGGAACAATGAAATAGATGCTCAAAAGTAGGCGCAGCTAAAATAAAATAGATAATCCAATCTTAATTATGGATGTCTGAACATAATCATGCAATCTTCAGTTAGGTAGTAATTCAAGAATGCTTTATTGATTCCCTTATTGTCTCATTTGGTATACTTTATAAATTAGAGAAACTTTTTTCCAGGTTAGCTGAGATTCTAACTGACCAATAAAGTTGTCTATACTTAAGGTACATAAAATAGGGTGATTTGCTCTACACATCATTGTGAAATGATCACCACAATCGAGGCTGTTAACACATCTATCACATCACATCACCTCACACACCTTTGTGTTTGTATGTGGCGGGAAATCGCAAGACATACTTTATTAGCCAATTTTAAGCATAGGATTAAAAATCTATGACTGTAATTCACAGTAATAGCAATTTATAGGGGAAATATGTTGAAATTAAGAGATGCCACATTTTATAAATTGATGAAGTTAGCCATAATTACGAATAAAGAACAGAAATACAGACCCCAAATCACTATACATTTCTGTACCAGACATGATGCTTTAAGATAAATGGCAGTGCTCTAAAGACAGTTAAGCAGATGGGGAGCCCCCATGCCTGCTTCTTTTCAACAATGTGCTGTATAAAACGCCAGGGCTCTGAAGCCAGAGAATTGACTGCGCTGAGCACAACCAGAAATACACCCTGACATTTTGTTGTTGTTCTGGCTGGTGATATGATTGTATACATAGCAAATCCATTCAAAATGGAAAAAAGAAAAGAACTCTTCAAACTCACAGCTGCAAACACAAACAAACAAGCAAAACAAACAAACAAACAAACAAACAAAAAACTGGATCTCTGATGAATCTACCAAAATATATTGCAATCCTACATAATTTCAATAAATTAAAATAGAATTTAGGGGGTGGGAAGATGGGTGAAAAGGTCAAAGGGAAGAGAGTCAATAGTATTGTGCTATTTGTAAAGTGAGAGATGATTACTAGAATAAATGGGGTGATCGTCTTGTAAGGTATAAAAATGTTGAATCACTATGTTGTAGACCTGATACTAACGTAAGTAATATCATATTGAACATATTGAATATCAACTCAACTTACATAGAATCTATCTATCTATCTATCTATCTATCTATCTATCTATCTATCTACCTACTCATATATAACTTAAAAAGGGACTACTGACAATACCCAACATCCAAATAATTTGTCATATTCCATCTAGGAGGGACTTACAGAGTTTTATGAAAAACATCTAAATACCCTTAATTGAAACGATGTCACCCATCACTAAGTGGTAGCTAACACACACCCAAAGTTGGGGAAAAATTCGCAAAAACAAAAATTTTAATACCATTCAAAATCCCAAAAGATTTTATCTAAAAGATGGAGAGAAAACAGAACAATTTATAATTGAAAAAACGGAACAAAGATGGTGCATGATGAACGAAAATTTATGGAATTACCCTCCCAAGGCTGAGTAATCTGTTCCCTGTCCGAATGAAAAAAATACCATTTTTTTTTATTGGGAGGGTCGGCCTTGGAAGGGTCGTCCTGAGAGTGCAGAGTGCCGCCTGGTCCAGGCAGAAGGCTGAACAAGGGCCATTAGCGGCAGGAGAAGCCAGCCGAGAGTAGGCAGCCCCTGGGAGCCTGGGAGACCAGGCTGAGGCCTGACGCAGCTGCGGGAAATCCCGGTGACGCCTGGCTGCCCAGGGATGAAGGACCAGAACAGACGGGGCGGGGCCAGGGATACAGGGCCCTGACCAGGCTCACCATGGGGGAGGGTTCATCAATAATAAATGAGATGCAAATGAAAACGGCACTGGGATTTCAAACATATGCAAATCATAAACTGTAGAAAACCACCGACAGGGGCAACATATTTGAAAAATGGAATTTCCCCACCTGTGTGAGCACCAATATTGAAGACGTGATTCCAGCGCGGGTTGTTTGTTGAATTGCTTTGGAGGACAGGGTGTTCCCTGGACTGAAGTAGGAAATGCCCCAATGCGGTGTTTCGCATTTCTGATTCTCTACGTTTTTAAATAAAAACAAGGACATGTGCCTCAAAGTGTCCATGGCCAGATGGCTAGTGGAAGAGAAACGGTAGAAAGAATACAAATATCCAGCAATAGGAGAAGAGGCTAAACTAGGAAGTCCCAGTTCATCCACATCGACCCGTAGGAAAGGACTGTGACACTAAATGACATACAGCTCCAGGTGACCATATGGAGACGTCTCAGGCACAATCGCTTGAGGCACGAGACAAAGTGCAAAATAAGCCAGTCCCAAAGGGCCCAATATCACGGGATTCCTTTCCAATGAGTTTGCTAGAGCAGTGGGCTTCCAGAGAGGAAAACAGAAGGGCGGTGGACAGGCTCTGCACTGAGGAACGGCAGAAGACTTACTGTTTAATATTAGGAATCAGAGTTGCAGTAGTGAAAAATAAGAAGCACGAAAGGTGGACAGTAGTGATGGTTGCCCAACAGTATGAATGTTGGATGCCCAAAAGCTATATAAATCAATGCATTAGGAAACGACATTTCATCTCACATGCATCTTACCACATTGGAAAACCACAAAGTGCAGATGGAAACGGGCACACACACAGATGATTATTTTTCTTACAGAAAATACATGTTCATAAAATGTGTTTTCACATGGTTTCCTATAATGTGAAAACACATAAAACTGCTAAATGAGAAGTACATTCCTTCAAAGCTTGCTACCATCCATGGGGATTATGCTAATTAGATGTTTACCTTCTAAAGGTCATGTGACCTTGAAGCAGCATAAAAGCCCACTGAGGACCAGAAAGTCCCTCAGTGACCCTTCCTCAGTGGCCTTGGAAGCTGCATCCCGTCCAGTGGAGCTTCTCCAGCACCAACCTTCCTGAGAATCAGCTGACATACAGGAGGAGCACAGCTAAGTTTCAGGTGAGTTTCCTTTGAACTTGGTCCTTAGATTCAATCTCAGACAAAGGAGACACTAGGAAGTCTAGGTAGTGATGTGGAGGTAGGCAGTGGGGGAGGGAGGCTTTCCCTTTCTCAGCGGATCTCAGCAGAGAGACAGACTAGCTCAGACCATCTCAGTAAAGGCTCATGGTTACTCCAAGAGTGATTCCAAAGGAAATGGACCCGAGCACTGTGACTTGTGTGGGTTGGTGGGCTGGTGAGTGAAGAGTTAGGGCCACTTGGTGGGTTTGGCTAAGGACATTTAAAGCAGAAATAATGAATTTGTTTAGAATTAGTACAGACATACTCTGTGTTTGGTCACTAGATCACCACACAGCCCCTGGGAGAAGAAGGTGCATGAGGACTCTCATGTGAGTGTGAATTTGAAAGATGCCTTTGTCTTTTCCCTCAGGTATTCCCCAAATCCATAGCTGAGAAAGAGGGACCTGAAACTCCCAGGAGGTGTGGCTGATGGCGGGTCGTGACCGACAGCGCGGGCCTTGTGGAATCTTGAAAGTCCAGAAAGGGAAGAAACAACAGAGGGCACCAGTGGCACACAGGGCTCTTCCAGCAGAGAAGGAGGATCCCAGGGTAAGTAGAGGCTTGTTTTTGTCCCGAACCTGGGGGCGGGTTTGACTGCAGAGACAGGGTTTGGACAGGGCCACTTCTGTGTCCATAACTCAGTTGTCCCTTCCCATCATCTGCCTTGGGCCTCCTTCACCAGGCAGCCTGGTCCCTTCAGACGCAGAGGAACAACTCACTTGCTAGTTAGTGTTCTGTCCAGCCTGTTTTGTGTCCAGATCTTTCCATTTGCGTCTCTGTTTTCACATTTCAACCTCCAATCCTTTCTCCCGCATCCCCCTTAACTAACCCGGGCTTTTGGAAACACCAGGCAATCATCAATCTCCTGGCACATAGCAAGCCCCATGTATCTGTCCGTTCTCCATAATCCATACTCCACATCCATGAATCTGTCCTGTTCACCTGGGATTTGTGCTGACTCACTGACCTCCTCTTCCCCCTCCCCCCACAGGTGAAGTGCAAGGACTGCGGAGCCTTTGGCCACAAGGTGAGCAGTGTCAGATGCCCCATGAAGCGCTGGCAAGGGGCTCTAATCCCCCAGCCCCTGGGCCCCAGCAAGATGAAGGAGAACCTGAAACCATGGACTCCCCGGGACCTGCGAAACCCAGGGCCCTTTACCAGAGCTGAGAGACAGAACGAGCCAAATCCAAGGTGAGTGTTGTGAGAGATGGGAAACAATCTTTGGGCTGAAATCTATGAAGCCTTTGTTTCCCCATCTCGGTATTGTGTGCAGTGCCATCTTTAGTTAAGGACAGGGATATGGGAAGATAGAGAAAGGAGCCCAGTGTCCTTCAGGGCTCCCATTCAGAACATTCTCCTCCTGTAGAATCACTGTGGGGGAGGTGGGGGAAATGGGCCAGGGAGTATCCTGAAACTATGCAAATAACATGAAAAGGCAATGGAGTGGAAATGGAAGTCCCTCCTGGAAAAACCTGGAGGGCTCCCTGAAGTGGGGGAAGGATCTGAGATGAGGGAAAGGCCAGTTTGGCAAAGGCAAAGGGCCTCACTCCCTATTGCTATCACAGCAAAAGTGGGAAAGCGCTGGGGTGCTAGAAGGTTTGTCTGCATTGGGGATGGGAAATGTAGTGACTTCCAATTCACGTTTTCTTCTGCAGGCGAGAGCAACAGCAGGGACAGGCTGGACTCCAGAGATTTCCCACGAGTCGCCAAGGGAGGCCCCAGCACAATTGGAAGGAATCAACAGAATCCTGTGACTATGTGAGGGTGAGTGTCCCCCATTTCCAGTCTTTTTTCCTCTTTGGGGTAACCGGGACTTACTTCAGTGATTTTCTGCATGAGGGAATTCTAAAACTTCTATTCTTGCCGACGTGGTTTCTGTTACTGTGGTTTTCAGCTGCGATTTTCCCCAGGAGTCTTTGATTTTCCATGATATGGGCATGTGTGCCCCCAATGTGCCGATGGAGGGTCTGGATGGGATCCTGTTTGATGCTTCCAAATGTAGAGTCCTATAGGGGAAAATAGGAGTCTAATAGGAACCCTACTTCCAAATTGCCCATTCAAATTAGTTGTGAAACTGCTTTCCAAATTACATGATTTGAATCCATTCCTCAAAAGAGTATAAGAAAGGTTTTGATTCCTCTTCATTAATAGGCGGCTTTTTGTAAGAACATTTCTGTTTTTGTTTTGTTTTGTTCTATCTGACATTAAAAAAGATATCCAGGGGATTTCGTAACTTCTTTTGTGCTAAGCACCTTATCATCTTGAAATTGATAGCTGGGATATCTTTTACTGTTCAGAATTTGTTTTATGGTTGAAGATTTTTTTCTTTGTTTCTCTCTAATGTGTATGTGATGGTGAGAAAATTCTAACATGTGATCTCTGTGTTCTGTCCTCCCACAGCATCCAAACAGGCCGATGCCCGTCCACACGACAAAGAGGAAAGGTGTCCTGGATGCCGATCTCACAAGTAGCTCTCCACCTACCAGGAAACCTGACATGACCTCCATGGCGTCTCCCACCAAAAAACCTGAACGGAGCATCTTGCCATGCCCAGGACTGTATACAGGACAGGGAGTGCCTCTCAGTGGCATGCCTCACCTAGCACGCAAACACTTTCTCCAGGATCCTCACCACATTATCCAGCAGAGAGAGAACAGGCCCCACTTGGTCCCCCTTGGTGATCCACAGGCTGCCTCCAAGACTCATGGCCTGGGCCATGCCCTCATCTCCCAGCCACAGGCCAGATTTCCTGAAGTGAAATCACATACCATCGGGTATGGAGAGGCACAAAGTTGGGGCCACGACTCCAAACGCAGCGTCAAGGCACCAAGAAAGAGAGCTGCCCAGATCCCCATTGAGATGTGCCACAGCCCCCGAAAGATACCCAGAATCGGCACCTTGGACACACCCCAGAAGAGCACAGAGAGATCAGATCTGAGGGCTTTCCAGACTCTCCATCCTCCAGCTAGACCTAGACCGGCAGTGGCACCTCAGGTGACCGTGATGACACCTGCCCAAGAGCACAGCATTGACTTCCAGCCACCACGCAACAGCTCTCTCCTGAAGACTGTCCAGGCCTGCCTCATGCCCCAGCCGCCACCAACTGATCAGGTTCCAGGCCAGTCCCTCAGAATGGTCTTCACGAGATTAGGCCGAGGCCAGTGGAGCTCCAGGTTCATGACAGCTCCCTCCTTCCCTCCTGCTCAGAAGTCACGTTCTCCTGGTCAGAGCCCTCCCGTCTCAGAGAAATCAGAGGGTCATTGGACCCGTGTCCCCTGGAGTGTCCTCTACGATGACCTTCAGGTTTCCTCTTCCTCTGAAGAGAGTGATGGTCAGTGAATCAGCCCAAGACGACAAAGACTTGTCCTCCAGCCTGAGGTGACCTGGAGGTGACTGTTTACCTGGTGAGAGAAATTTACTAGGAGTAGGCTGTTTCTGATGAACCAGCAATTCCCCGTCTGTGGTGGGTGTACCAGTGGGGCAACTGCAGATTATGCTTGGGGACACACATGAGCAAACACTGCACTTTTTACTGATGTCAGTGGACTTTATCTTTCAAATAGTACTTTTTAAGTAAACTGAAGTTTGGATTTACTGAACTGGCATGTAAAGTTCTTTTTTTTTTTTTTTTTTTTTAATCCATCGTATAGGATACTAAGTCAATTTGCAGTAGCTTTTAGAAGGCCAATAAGAAGCTACATAATGACTGTATTTGGTGTGCAATTGTCTGACTATGGGGCAAGTGGGTAAGGGCCCACCTGTGTGATCTGCTTTCAGCAGTGCCTGTCCGGAGATGAGACTGTTTATTTCTGTGGAGATATTTCGGTGGAAATCAGAACAGGCAGTCTTTCCATGGCTTTGTACATTTTGGTTATAAAATGTCATATTGGAGTTGTGTTTTATAATTTCCTTTTCTTATTAATAAAAATTTGCTAAATCTGACCAGTTGTGTGCATGGTTTTCATTTGTGGGCGTTTCCAATCATTTTCAAAACAATGGTTATTCCTCAAAGCTTACTTAACAGAGAGTACAGGGGAGTTTGGTAGGGCCGCTGGCTCATTAGAAATTCAGAACCTGAGGCGCACCCAGCTGGACTGAGTCAATATATACATATTGGCGATATGCCCACGAATCTTACGTGGGTTGAAATGAGCTTTGTATATTGGCCTAGTCTCTCTTCGGTCCACAGTGGATTCAGAGGTGTCTTTTCAGAGACATGAGGATTCCTGATTCTCCCTCCAAGAGACACAAAGTACTGTGTGTTCCTGGAGTCTGGGCATCAGGCTCCTCTGAGCTCTCCAGGTGATCATAACACGCCGCCATGTTTGTAAGCCACTGGAGATGTGAGTCAAAGATATGACCTCAGTCACATGCTTGAGGTATCTCTAAGGGTGGGAAAGCTCTGACTAGTGTGAAGACAAATCCTAGAGCTCTGTAGAGAGGATTTGCTCAGAAAGAGCACAGAACAGCTCCATCCTCCTACCCTCAGGGAAACATTTCCTGGTACAACCCTGGGACATTGACTTCAACATCCCCAAGAATATCCAGAAGGCTGCATTTTTGCACACTTAGGGGAATCTGTACATTAATGGACATCTCTTGAGGTAGTAATGACTATCACTACTACGCTTCTCAGTGTTTATGTCATTATGATTATCATTTTGATCATGCTTACTCTCCATCATGATTTTGATGATTATTGTCCTTCTTGTCATGGATAATGGTGGTGGTGGTTGTCACTCAGTGTTGTATCTGCATTCTTAAAGGGTGTCTGATTTCATGACAATGATTTGGAGGTTTGACCTACAGACACACATAGACACAGCCAGTCCCAGGGAGATGATAGAACACATGGTCTTTTATTCCTGGTTGATCTTCTTCTGGTGTTTCCATGTGTCATCTGGAGCAGGGACTCTCGCAGCCTTGCTTGGAAGATTTGAGGTGGGTATCGTCTCCATTTCTGAGCATGTGGAAAAATCTAGAAGTGCACTCATGATTCTAGAAATGAAACATTCAAGCCTGTAACTAAAGGGCAATATACCTGTGATACACCTGTCCAATACAAAGTTATTGAAGTCAATTCTGGGCACAGACATCAATAGACTCAGCCTGAACTGAACCCTGGGAGGAGATGTGGGAAGTTAGAGTTTCAAGGTTTAGTAGGTAGCAGAAACAGATGGCAGGTGGGCAGCCTGGCTGTGTGGGCTGAAGCAGAGCAGAAACAGTGTGTTCCATACAATCGGGGCTCCTGAGCCCCAGGGGGTGTCTCCAGCATGGCTGTGGGGTTCTGCTCACCTGTTTGAAACCGGCCCAACTAGCCGTCTGGATGAAATGCTGAAACTGTGGAGTGTCTTATGGTAGGCAGGACAGGGACGAATGAGTCCGCACACCTGTGGCCACTAGAACTTAGCTAATGTAATTTGCACAGCACTGGCCCTGACCACACAGGTTCTTCAGGACTTTGATTCTTCCCTCCTGCTGCCTCTCTTTGCCACCATGCAACACAGGCCATGGTGCTATCCTAGGACACTGATTCCAACTAACTCAGGAGGCATCTTACTGGGCCATTACCACTTAGGGGGTTTTCCAATCTAATTTCCACCTACATAGTTTAATTATAATATTGCTATTAAAATTCTATATTTTTCTCATCATGGTCATTATTGGAGTTTAAACTCTGTCCGAGCTGCTTTCCACACTAGGCTTTCTGCCTTTTTCTTTCCACAGAGTGTTGTTCCCTCTACACCACACACCAGGTCCAGTCCCCATTGGGGAAGGGGATTCTGGACCTTCTCTCCCCCTGTAGGTAGCACAGTGTCTCTGCACCCTGGTCCTGGCCCTGGCACTCCGACCCTGTCCTCTCCTGAGACCCTCTCTCCATCATTGGGACATCTGGAGCCTTGGCCCTGCCATCTTTAAGCCTTCCCTTCACATCACTGCCTTAGGGATGCCAGGACCTCCGTGCAGGGGAATTTCACCTAGGGAGTTTCTGTGACACCCTGTGTCCCAAATCCCATCCCATTGGATGTGCGTGTCAGGCTGTGTTTACATTCCCAATGTCCCACTGGAAAATGCTCTTCCTGGGCAGCCGGCATCTTCATTCTGTTTTTGTGATTATGAGGTGAGGTGGATGAAGAGGGAAAAAAAAGATAAAGAGAGAACCAAAGAGACAGAGTCAGGGAGAGAGAGGGTAAAATTGAGGAGGGGTTGGGGGCCCTGGTGTTTGTCAGACTTATGTAGTGGAAATGCTTCTGCTGTTTACTGCTGAGTATGGTTACCGAAATTTTGATTAAAAAGACTCTTTCTATCATTTGGCATGCTTTTTAAAGATTTTGAATGATTTTTAAACATCAAATTATTGTATAAAAAGTAAAAAGATTTCCAGTGTTGAATCACCGTTTCATTTTTGGAATAAGTTCCACTTTATGACGATGTACCATGTCCTGACTTACCTATCAAATAAAAAGCATCTTGCCAGTCTTTAATATTTTACCCTTATTTCTATTAACTTAATTAATTTTTATTAATTTTATTAATACATTTAATTAATTTGTAACAATTTATGGTGTCAATTTATTCCAGTTTTCTACTCATTTCTCTTTGTTTATAAAGTTGCTAAATCAGTGTGTTAGGTTTCTAGGGCAGCCATAACAAAACACCACTCAGTGGGTAGCTTAAACAACAGAAATTTACTTTTTTACAATTCTAGAGTCTAGAAGTTCCAAGATCAAGTGTTAGTAGGTTTGGTTTCTACTGAGGGCTCTTTGCTTGGCTTGCCAATGGCTGCTTTCTTTCTGTGCCCTCACATGGCATTTTCTTGTTGCTTCTTCTTCTAAGGGTACCAGTCAGATTGGATTAGGGCCATCCTCAACGGCTTCACTGTAACTTAATCCCTGCTTTAATTGCCTTATCTCCTAATAAAGTCATATTATGCTGTATTCAACGTGAGTGCTTCCACACTCGAATTTGCACGTGGGGGATACAATTCAGTCTATAACTTTGGTTCATTCTTTTCAAGCCCTGTGTTTTCAAATAAATGTTTTTAAAGTTACACATTTCCTTGAGATAACACTTGTGTCCCTACCCCATGGTTTGGTGACTTTCATTTTTCATTGTGTTTGTGACTCTAATTGGCAATGCTCCTTTGAATATATTGTAACCACATTGTTTTCAATTCATATTATTTAATATTGTTTGCACTACCTGGTTATCGTTTAGTTTCATTTTGATTTTACTGTTGTGAACATCTCTGGCCTATGGGATTTAATCTTTGCAATTAGCTGAAAGTTTCTCTCTGGCCAACTATCCAGTCAGAGTTGATAGATCCATGGGTGTGCTGAAGCAGAATAAATTGTCTTTACATTTAGGATAAAGGTTCAATTTGTGTTTACTTGGTTGCATATATTTTTATATTTAGTGCATATTATATTATAGACATAATTATTGCAAAGCGCTTTGTTAACTAAATCTCCCATTCAAATGTATGGATTTAGCAATTTCTCAATTTCTGTGGTTCTATTTACACTGTATCTTACACTGTAAAATTTTTAGCTACATACAAATTTGTGAATATTCTATTTTTAGTTTAATTTTTGCTACGAATGTTTAATATCCATTGTTCTTCTTTTAATGTTTTTTGGTGTACATTTGGTAAATATTTAACCTCACTAATGACTTTGTGATATCTTTAAATAAAATACCAACTTTATAGGGTTCCTCTTCAAGAGATGATATTTGTGAAATGCTTAATATCTTACCTGAGATATTATGAAAAATCAACATTTATGAAAAATAACTTTTAAAGTTTATGATGAGTCATAAAAACTCTGCTAGACAATATTAATATCTTATTTAGCAGCATACATTAGAAACATGGATTTATGGGCAGCTCTAATTCACATTGCACTCCTGCTTTCTGTCAAACTGGCTGAGTGATATCAGGGAACTATCAAATTTAATGTAGAAAACTCTTCTTTTCTGCATTTTATTTGAAAATAAATAGATTTCTATTTATATATGTTATTTGTTCCAAAATAACACATGAAATAGTGATGAGGAAATAGTGATAGGACATGAAAATACATCTGGAAAACCATCTGTCATTAAAGGACAGCTCCTAATAGTAGTTCAGTTAGGAGCATATGTGTGTCATTCAGGGTGATGGGTTTCCTTAAAAGAAGGTCACACACAGAGAGATCACGTTGCTCTCCACCCTCTGAAGCTCCGCCTGTACTTAACATCAAGGCTACAGTACTTTTTCAGCACTACTTCCATGCTGTCCTTTCTTTCTTTCATTCTTTCCTATCTCTTTCAGATCAGGACTTAGGCAATTCTGCTTCTGAGCCTGGGGTTGTTGGCAGGTTACAGAATTGGTCACTTTCTGCCAGCCTGGTGTTTCCATTCCATTAGGGGAGGTGTAATGCAGGGACTCAGCTCCCGCTCCCCGCACAGGAACGCAGGATGTGGTGAGGCCAAAAAGGAACACCCACGGAACCACGGATGGGGGTGGGTCATACCACTATATTCTCGCTGCGGCTGGGTTGGAGACACAGGAAGCAGGAGTCACACAATCCACAATCTGCCTTCCGCTTCTCTGTTAACCAACCAACCAACCAACCAACCAACCCCCTAGCATAGCCACAACAGTTATATTTGTGGCTAATGTCTAACCAGTAACAGCTGATGGTGACCCAGCCACAGCTGATGGCCATCTGATTACAGCTGATGGCCATCTAATAACAGAGCCAGCACCTTTCCACATGAGGCTGAGAGCCTGGAAACTGGTTTCTGGGACACTGTCCCCACAGGGGGCCACACAGGAAGGCAGGAGCTGTGATTCCCCAGTTCTGGGATGTCATGCGGGATGTCATGCGGGGTCTCTGGTCCCACTCCCCAGATAGGAATGCAGGATATGGTGAGGCCGAAAAGGAACACCCATGGAGAAATAGGTCGGGGAGTCATACCATTATTGTCTCACTGGCGGCATAGGAGGCAGAAGCCACACGATCCGCAACCTACCATCCACTTGTCTCTGTCAACCAACCTCACTTGCAAACTGCAGTCTGCCTCTCTGCAATCCGTAATCCACACTCAGCCATGCCACGTGTGGGGACACTGTCTCAATAAAGATGGCTACTCTAGGTACCTCACATAAGTGGAACCATACATTATTTGTCTTTTTGTGACTGGCTTATTACACTTAGCTTTAGGTCCTCCGGGTTCTTCCAGGTTGTAGCATGTGTCAAAGTTTTCTTCCTTTTTAAGGCTGAATAACATTCCATTGCATGTTTACACCACCTTTTGCTTATCAGTTTATCTCTAGCCTGTGGTTTTAACTAAGAAACATCATATGTATTGAAGTTTTGAAAGGGATAGAGGGTTGTTAAACAGTGATGACTGGAACTCTCCACCTACATGCATGACAACAAATTGTTAGCCCAGATGAAATGGAGAAGGGGGAGAAGAGGAAAGAAGATGAGGCAAGTCCACTACTTCCACTGAATGATGCCATTTTGTCAAAGAAATCATCCGAAACAGATAGACAATTTACTAGAGGATCTGGCTGGCAAAAGAAACCCTCTTCAGGGCTCCCCTATCATCACAGACCTGTCAATAGCTCTAGGGAGGGACTTGCAATATTTCGGGAGGATCCTCTGAAGAACAGACTCCGACTCGTATTGTGGAGACATGAGAATGAGTGTGTGACAATATGTCTGTTGGGGACTCTTCCATCATCACCTCCAGGAAATCTGACCCACTTCATAAAAGGGAAACTATTTAATACTGTATGAAATCAACAAAAATAATTCATGATAAGAAATGCACTAGAAAAATTATGAATTAAAACAGTGGTCACTGATAATGATGATATCAATTCTACTAATATTAATATTGAAAATAATAATAAATAATAAAGTTAGAGTACAGAATACCCTAAGTGAATGATGAGGTCACTCTATCAGGCCTTATGGAGTAGATTGGGGCTAGAGCCCTAGGTTTGCACATGAAATATGTTACATAAGGCAAAAATGAACAAGAAAAGAAAAGAAAAAAACAAACAGCCTGGGGAGGATCTGGAACAACTTGGAAAATTGTGTGCGAACCCACAGAGTACAGGCCTGTGGAGCAGAGGGAGTGGGAGCCTGGTCAGGGGCCTGCCGGCAACAGGGACACACACCGGATTTCAAGAGTTTGGCCTCGTACATACAAAGCAGGATTCCATGTCTACACCTGGCAGAGTCAGGCCCAGCCTAGGATGGACAGTCAAGTCACCATCACTATCTCAGTCCCCACTGCCCACATCCCTCCTGCATCTTTTCCACTCAGACCCCTGGAGTTCACATCTCTAATGTCACTTAAAATATTTGCAGAGGATCAGGTGGTCCTCGGCCATAGGAGGGTGTCACCCTTAATGTTCTCTTAACAGCAGAAAGGGCATGACCTACAGAGTGGTTCCTGGGATCCCTAGAAGACTTAGAAAATTTCATGATTGCACATAACTCACTAATAAATTTCCACCAAATCTTGTCTGCTGTTTGGGAATCAAAACTGTGACAACCATAAATAGATTCCAGGGAAAATAGGGCTCAAAGCAGAAGGACTCTAATTCAGCTGAGGTTCAAGGTAATATAAATCTCATGAGATTTTTTGGTGTTGCTTAGAACATTATCATCGTCAGCCAGAATAATGTCATGAATTAATGGGGACAAAACATCAGATTGGTGTGGGATACAGAGAAATGTTGATGAATAGACTGTACCCTCAACTTGAATGTTAAACAAAGGAAGTGAGAGGGCAGCAACTGGAAACTGGAAATAAAGGAAGTACAAAGGGATTAAAATTTTTAAATTCCAGTTTCAGGTTGGGTTATGCCCTAAGACGAATACATGTTAAGACGATGGATCAGATTGAGAGGAAGAACTTTAAGATAAAGTGTATACATGTTAAAATATAACATAAAATTCATGATATGTAGGAGAGAATAGGAACCAAACTCAAATGTAGAAATAAATAACTTGGCTGAGATTAAAAGTAATTCCTTTTCTATAATGAGGGAGATGGCATAAACAATGAATAAGAGTGCAGAAATATGCGAAATCTCATGGTTGAAAGTATCTACATCCAAAATTATGTATTTCATTTGTGATGTATTTCATTTATAAACCATCTGACGAATGTGAGAGAAAAGAGGACTCTCTGAAGAATGGATGCTAATGTCAAAGGTTTGAAACGCTCTTTAATGAGTGTGGGAGAAGGAATTGACATGCCTAACCTAACAGAACTGCCAGGCATTTTTGGAGAAGTGTGTCCTCTCATACAATGCAATACTTACTAGTATATCCCCTGGTTTAACGATTTCCTCTTGGGATCCAGGAATTTTAAGCCAGAACTACCTATCCCCACAACCATAAGAATTTCTTTCAAATGTATAAATTAACTGTGAATGACATGGAAGTAAAATTATGTACTATATTTTACTATGTAACATTGAGATTTCCCCACTAACCAAGAAATAAAATATAAAATCATCTTCTCATTTTTTACGGATAGTTAATAAATTCTTAACATGTTTTTGAAAGTATTATTATGTGGCCAGTTCTCTTTACACTCAAATTCTCCATCCCACTAATATGTCTTATTTGTCCCAACATTATTTGTATTTTCAGATTTCTTCATCTTTCATTTTATTTTTAAGTCCACATTTCCTACAGGGAATTCTAGCTCCATGTCCATAGAATCCCATTGTGTCTGCCGCCCTGTTTTATATCCAAGACATTGAATGTTTCCTGTACATAGAATGCATGTAAGTGAAATACCTGTAAGTGAATAAAGGATTGAATGGATCTTCTTAATATCCCTTCACAATGTCCTAGCCTCTTTGTGTTGCAAATTGGCATGACTTTCCATTAATCTGCAAATCCAATCAAATTGAACAGGGTGTGTCCCACAGACTGAAGCTCTGTTTAGTTTAATTAGTGTCTATACAATCAGGGTGTGTCCTTGGAATGTAGCCCTGATTAGATTTACAAACTGTCTTCCAGGGTAAAGGAAGTCAAACCCAGGATGGATGCATTTGCCCCTAGAAGAAGAAATTGAAGGGTTCAGGACATTGGAAGAAGCATTGGCTTCTTCCTGTGAAACCAGCCTTAGAATCCATTTGGCTTCACCATCTCCTCTAGTTTGGGGTTCTGGTGAGTTCTCTACACAGTGAGATGTGAGCTGGCCTCATTCGCTTCAAGTTATATAAATTCTATCTCTTTTAGACATTTGTCATAGCAAAGCAGTTCTGGTAATCTTTATATTTTATTGTGTCAACGTTTATTTCACAACTGTCATTTTTAATATTTGAGGATTTCTGTTTCTTTTCCATTTTTGTCTTGAAACTATTTGTAATTTTAACTGCTTAACCTAAGATCCTAGATCTGTACCGTTCCATACAGTAACTGCCGGACACATGTGACTATAAAACTTCGGGTAATGAAATTAAATAGCTAAACCTCATATCCTCAGTAGCACTATTCAAATCCCCAGTGTTCTGTAATCGCATGTATCTGGCAGTGACTATTTCTTACAATGCAGACAGAGATCGTTTTCTTCATCTTGGAAAGTTATTGGCATTTTGATATGGAGGTTATGCTTTTTATTATGTTTTTGTGATTGTAAATACTTCATTTTCTGCTTCTCTGAATTAATTTCCCTTTATGTGTTTCACTAAGTGATTTTCTTCATTTTATTTCTTAAATATCTTGAGATAGGTGCTTATATTTATTTTAATTATTTACAAATTGATATATATTTAAGGCAAATAATTTCCTGTGAATATTGTTTTAGCTTTGTTCCATTTGTACTTAAATGTAAGATAACTGTATATTAAAATGCTATTTTTCATAATGTACTTAAAAATGTGTGCCAACATTATTAAAAGACCATTTTTACCCATTAATTTTTAGTTGACAGATTGTGTCTTCTACGGTTGTCATTATTTTCTGGTTTCAGTTCATTGTTTATAAGACTGTTGCCTATTTTTTTTAATAAGATTTTCCTGCATCCTTGGTGCACAGACCATTCATATGCAGGGTTCATTATGCACTTTACAAATAGATTTTCTGTTTCAGGTTATGGTGCTTTCATACATAAAATTCTAGACTAACTGTAAACTTAATTCTAATTTCACTGTTCCTGAATTGCTTTGGATATATTGGATGTTGAAAGTCACAAAAAGTTGAGCTTTGATTTGAAATCCTGTTTGAGACAACATATTTTTCCATTTTCAGTATTAATTTCATGTCAATTGGTTTGGATTTCATATTTCATATATAAGGCTCTTTTCTTGTACTCCATGATTTGTCTTTCCTTTCCTATCTGTGCCTTGATAAACAGTAAGAGGCAAGAAGGCAAAGCTATCTCAGTTTTGTCAACTGCTCTATCCTTAACACCTGGAAGAGTGCCTAGCCATCATTAGTGTGGAAATTTGAGAGACCTTACTTAATAATATCACTTTTGCAGACTGTAGTTCTGAATTGAAAGGAAAGGAAAGGTCAGGTGAATGGATATCAGTTATTTTTATGGACAGATCTGTTAGAAAACATAGTTTTGATGTGGATGGATGAAGGTCCTTAAAACTGCGTGTCAGAACGAAGCAGCTATGTCCAAATGGCTCTGGGACGGCAGGAAAATTAAAAGTCTGCCTCTTAAAGGTTAGCCAAGCCCCGGAAACATGAAGATGATATTGAGGAAGCAAGTACTTCCTTGCACTTGGCTCTTTAAGAGATCTGCAGGGGGAAGGACCTATGTACAATCACTCACCCTAAAGTTGCCAAAGACGTAAGTCCCTCTTCCCACTTTAGGGAGAAGCCAGTCAGAATATTTTTTGCCTGAATTAATGAATAGTCTAGAACCATTAAACTAGTTTGGTTAGTTCTTCAAAAGATTGTTCGTGTAGCTATGATTTTAAAATAAATTTAATTCCATTTCCTGAGGTAGTTTCCAGTGATTCCACACAGGAGTCTATCATAAAATAGGTTTGGTTTGACTTCCTTCTCATAATATGTGTCCTTTTACGTTCCTGGCACAGTTTCTATGTGAGTCTTCAAATTATTGTTTATATATATATATGTCTTCTCTAAGTCTCTCTTGTTGTGATAAAATTTGAGAAAGGGTTTACTGGATTATAAGGTAAAGGGTCACAGCTGTTTTCCCTGAAGGCTTTGTAAGCATTCTTCAATACCCCATTTTGTTGGGTGAATCTCATCCCATATTATGCTTTCATTTGTATGATGATCTTCAAATTATTTTTCACCTCTGAATTACAGACTCTACGAGGTTGGGTGGGGAGCTTTGTTAATTTTTATTGTTTTATATATATTCTTACAAACATTTAATAGATCCTCACTAAATCTAAAATTCTGTTTCATATTTTGTGTTATTTCTTTATTGAATTAAATAATATAATTATTTCATATCATTTCCTTTGTTATAGAAGCAACATGGGTTTTGTAGGTTATGGACTTGTCATTCATAGCATTCATTTTCTCTCTAATCTTTCATAATTTTTACCCTTTAAAATTTTTTTCCCCGTCTCTTGAAGCTTGTCATTCATAGATGTAACATTTGAGCAGTGCCTGTTTCCTTCTTTGTTTCCTAGTATGGTTTCTTCTCTTAAATAATTTCATTTTACTCTAGAAAGTTTGGAGCTTTGCCAAGTTATTCTTCTTATTTCTCTTATCTTAAAATCTCTTACTTTCATTTTTTTCCCTTAACATCCCACTTTCATTCTTATTACTCAGCTTTAAAGGCTGTTTAATTAATATTTTCAGTAATTTGTAATCAATTCATTCCTAAAATTATTGGATAATTCTGATCAATGGCAAAGAGTCCTTTGAATACCAATCTTCGATTACTTTTCACTCCTACCTATTTTATATTTTATCCTTATTAGTAGTTTATTGCAATGATTTTTATGTCAAGTCATTATCACAGAGGTTAATTCTCCATAAACAACATAGATTCATGGTCTTACTTTGGAGGTAAACACGTGTCCATAGTAGCAGAAAATGTCCCTTTTTCAAAATAATGGCTATATAGCTATACATGGATTATGAAGAGTATGGGGGACATGTTTGGGATTTTCCATAATCTAAGGAAGACCAGCTCCTGAGGGCCTGATCTTTTCAACCAGATGTCACCCACTCAGTGACCTCCTTCCACGCCTTCTACGTATAGGGAAACAGAGCACAGGGATGCCTGGGTCTAATCTTGCTTTCTACTCATAGGCCCCTCCTGTTGCATGCGTTTAAAGTGTTCTCTGGATATCAAATATCCAGAGATTTACATATTCCTATCTTTGTACAGAAGAAAACTAAGGGTAAATAATAACGTTTCATTTTAATCTGAATTTACCGTAAAGTCAAAACAAAACATAATCCCATGGCCAATTCCTGATGAACTTTCCTAGTTCTTCCTTCCCATTTTCGATACTCCCATATGCTCTGGATAATTCAATCACTAAACTGTATCAATTGCATGTCCTTGGGCATTGTGAATTTTCCTGGGTACTGGATACATTCATGAAATTAGCAGATCCTGCATTAATGTGGGGTTTCTGTTTTATATCTGATTGAAACTGATAACTGACCTTTTAGTTTGATTGTGAAGGAGAACAGAAACTTCAGGGAAAATATCTTCAGAAGAGATTTCTGTTTCAAGATAGAAAAGACATAATGAAGGGATTGATTGTGAATATATAGAGTAGTTTCTCTTAAAAGAGATTTAATTCAAATCAACATAGTTCCCAACAAAAATGGAGAGAAAGGAATTCAACTGTAGACATTGGACTTAGCCAGGAATAGCTTGACTATTGAATTGACTAGGAGAAAAGGGGTAACCACTAGGTATGAATGCAGGAATATTTGCAGATATTGTAGTGGTAAACTGAGTTACTTTGTTATATTATATAATTCATCTGTGTTATGGGCTGAATTGTGGGCCCTCCAAATTCATATGTTGTAATCCTTACCCTAGTACATCAGCATGGAACTTTATTCTGAGATAAGGTCACTAGAAAGATAATTAATTAAAAAAGAGGTAATTAGGGAGGGCCATAATCCAATATGACTGGTGTCCTTATAAGAGGAAATCAGGACACAAACATATACAGGGAAGGCCATGTGAAGACACAGGAGTAAGATGGCCAAGTACAAGCCAAGGAGTGGGGTCTCAGAAAAAAACCCAACCCTGTTTATATCTGAGCCCAGGCTTCCAAGCCTAGAGAATAATGAGAAAATAATTTTTTGTCATTTAAGTCAGAGTAACTAATATTGGAATAATTTTTTTAAACTTTTTTTTTTATTGGGGAATATTTGGGAATAGTGTGTTTCTCCAGGGCACCAAGTAGTTGTCCTTCAATCTAGTTGCAGGGTTGCAGCCCACCATCCCTTGGTGGGAGTTGAACCGGAAACCTTGTGGTTGAGAGCCCACTGGCCCATGTGGGAATCGAACCGGCAGCCTTTGGAGTTAGGAGCATGGAGCTCTAACTGCCTGAGCCACCGGGCCGGCCGCCAATTTCTTTTTTTTTTTAGCAGAACATAGTATGATATTCACATATCACTGAAAGACACTTGGAGTACTGATTACGTGTTGAGACTGAGATCAACATCTCAGTCATGTACTTTCAGCTGCTATTGGGGTCTTAACGAACGTATGTGACAAATAGTCCAAGGGATAAGAAAACATGCTGGTCTTGGTAAATGTGTGTTGAAAGGAGGGAGTGTAGATTGAACTGAACAATAAAATGAAGAAAGATTATGACGTTTGGGAAGTGGGGTCGATACACTGGAGGTTCCCATGTGGTAGAAAACCTGAGTAGGAGTAATTTTGTGAAAATGTAAGAAGAAAAGACGTTTTAGTAACAGGGTGCTTCTTCTGATTATTTATGTTAGAGGAACTATTCCAAATAAACGCTAGCTGTGCTGTGTTACCCTAAAGAATTTGAGCATAAGACACAGACTGAGCAAAATTAAATGACATCTGTTCCATTTTCTAGCTGTGTAATCTCTGTTTATGTCATCTGTTAAATTGGTAAATAAACTACAATTAGCCTGGTTACTGTAGAAATTAAATAAGCAGATATATATAAATCTGTACATACAGTCATATTTAATACGAATTTAATTCCCCCACCCCAGACCTCAGGTACAAATCGGGGAACTAATTATCTCTGTATGATACATTTTCATTATTTGTCCATGCAATACATTTAATTATTATTGATATATTAGGGAAGAAATTATAGTTTGCAAATGCTTTGTGTCTCACAGACACATATGTACATACCCGTATCTGCATGGACATAAATACATGTATGTATATACAGTGAAAAGGGAATGTTGTGGCTAATAAGGATTAATATAAAACAGGATTTGGAAAATTTCAGCTACCACTTGACTAAGGTATCATACGGAACCACCAGATTTCCTCCTAACCCTCAGTCATTCTATGAGTGTGTTCTCTGGGCATCCTTGACCTAGAGGATTGAGGTAGTACATGACAGTAACATTGTGACTCACATATGTACTCCTGCTACTTTCTGATGCAGGAGATTTTAAGGACCACACTGACATTAACCCCTCTAGATGGAGTAAGTCATTTAATTGATTAACTCCCATCATAAAATAGATTCTTTAGTTGCTTGCTATCCAAGTCGACGAGGACTTGAGAGCAGGAAGGGTGAAAGAGTCCACAGGGCTCCTTGGATGATGGAGAACCACAGCTAGTGCACAAGGCAAGAGTAATGAAACCTGAGAAATTCCACAGTATTTATGTGTAGGTGGAAACCAAAATCTACATGTGGCATGAGTCAGAGATTGTTATGCTTGGAAATCAGGAAGGCAATTAAATAATTGTAGATGCTACAGGCTCGTTCACATAGGAAACACAATACTTATCATGTTCTTATTTGTGAGATATCTGTATTTTGACCTTCTTTATTAGCAATCACAGCTACGTCCTTCTGGCATTTGACCCTGGGAGGGGAGAGACTTCTGCATATTATTTTTAGGGTATACCACTTGTTTCAGTTTGGTGTGGGGGGAGGACAGAGCCAGGGGAACTTTGGGGCTTCATGACAGGTGGGACTGAAAATTGTGCACAAGACTGGAGTCTCATGGCTTCTTTCTCTGTCCCCAGCTTTGCCTGGTTAGTGCTTGGACTGCCTGTGACTGAAAACCAGAGAAAGACAGCTGGCAACTGAGTTATTAACAATGCAGCCACCGGTGAGTGGGGAATATGTCTTTCTACTGAAATGACACCCCTAGAGCTTTTAAATGGGCAAATTTTTTCCTATCGGCATGGATGTTTTAAGTGCAATCAGGTGGTGTTCAGGCATCTGAGCTCCAATTAAGTTTGTGCAGAACTCTGGGACAGTTATGGGTCAGGAACTCATCAATAACTAATCTCCTTCCTAAAGCTGCACAGATTTATGATAGCCTCCATTAACCTTACTGATTTACAGAAAAGACAAGAGTTTTCTCTCTCATCCAGCCATGGTCTCATTGACCCATAAATGACACACTAACTATTTGTGGGTTTAATGGGTTTAGGATGATGGTGATTGCTTATGATACAGCTGAGCGAGGAGCAGGGCATCACTGCCCATCAGGGAGGCAGCAGATTTAGCACGTGAGCACAAAGAACCTACTATTACAAGACCTGCATGAGGGTTCAGTGTGGAAAGGAACAGGAGAGAGGTTTAGTAAGAAGGAGGAATGAAATGTCATTGTCCCCAATTATAAATCTCTTACAATTGTTAGAATATATTTGCACTTTTGAAAATTTCTAAAATATATAACCAAAATTATCATTATCTATCTTGCCCCCAATCACACTTATTACCTCTTAGGAAAGGAAAGTGTAGGGAGTAGTATTTTCTTAGCTGTGCTGCACATAAAGGTGAAGGAATACAGTAGGGTAAAAGTAGGGTCCTGTGTAAATATTTGAAAAACTAGATAAACCAAAACCAATAATGAGGCTTCTTTTATCCTTTAGCGTGGAGACAAGGAAAAGCTACAAGAGAAACAGAGATAACTGGTTTGAGGTCCCAGAGACAATTGGGAATGGGAGGCGTCATCCTCCTGACAGGCAAGGTCAGGCTAGCACTGTCCTTCAGTACAGCCCTGTCAGAGGGCCCTGGCCTGTGCTGCTGAACCTTCTTTTTTTATTTTTATTAAAGTTTATTGGTGACAATTATAGATTTCAGGTGTACAATTCGTAATAGATTATCTATATCTCACATTTTGTGTTCACTACCCATTCCTATACACTAACAATGAAATCTCAGAAAAAGAAATTAAAAAAAAAATTCCTTTTGCAATTGCAACAAAAAGAATAAAATACCTAGGAATAAACTTCACCAAGGATGTGAAAGACCTATATGCTGAAAACTGTAAGACATTTTAAAAAGAAATTGAAGAAGACCCAAAGAAATGAAAAGATATTCCATGCTCATGGATTGGAAGAATCAACATAGTTAAAATGGCCATATTACCCAAAGCAATATACAGATTTAATGCAATCCCCATCTTAATACCAAAGGCATTTTTTAAAGAAATAGAACAAAAAAGATCAGCAGATTTGTATGGAACCAAAAACAAACAAACAAACAAACAAACAAAAACCAAATAGCCAAAGCAATCTTGAGAAAAAATGAACCTTCTGACCTGGGAGTTTGTTACAAACACCTGAGTCCTGTAGCATTAAGACAGACAACGCCTACTGGTATCAAGTTTTGTGTAGATCTTGTTGAGTTCTGAGGAATGCTGGAGATTCATTTAAGGTTCTCTGACATTTTAATGATTTATAGAGTAATGTCTTATATTTAATGCAGCTTTGCTAGATGGGAAACCCTTCATACATTAGTACATTGGATTTTCCAACACTCACAACAAAATGTTAAACCAGTTCATAGATGAGGAATCAGAGTTGCACCTAGGGAAATAATCTAAGCCAATGGCCATGTTTTAAAAGTATCACATCGTGATTATTGTGTGTCTTCTGACGAATCTATAGTGTTTCTTTTGTTATGAATTTTCAAGTGAATATTTATAATCACTTGTCTGGAAATACTAACTTTAAGGCTACTGAAAAACTTCTAGTTGTGTTATACCACACTTCATGTGATATTTCTTTATAATAAATTATGAAATCAGAGTGTGTATGTTTCTCTGAATATATCTGAAAGGCTGATATCAGGTCAGTACTGACAGTGAACTGAGTGGAACCCCAAACACAGATTGATCTTTCTATATACCCAGCACCCCATCATTTCCTCAGTGCTGTCATCTCAACTCTCCTATGCTAAACATGGGCAGACATTGATCTGTTTAACCTGGAATGTCCATGACGTTTTAGGAATCGGTGACCTTCAAGGATATAGCAATAGACTTCACCCAGGAAGAGTGGGCCCTGCTGGACACATTCCAGAGAAAACTGTTCAGAGATGTGATGCTGGAAACTATCGATCATTTGGTCTCTGTAGGTGAGTTTTAAAACATGTATGTGTCTATGTATGTGTGTATGTACGTATGTAAGTATGTATGTATGTATGTATGTATGTATGTATTCATTCGTTCACTCATTGAGCAGGTATATAGAACAGATTACACTATCCCACTGAAGTCGCCACCCTGATTTTTTCATAATCTTCATAGTTATTTAAAAGATATTTCTTTACATTTTATTTTCATCATCATACTAGAATGTAATCTTGATGAATATTTAATATCTTTCTTGTTATTCAGTCTCCAACATGCAGAACAGAATGGTGAAATTAATGGGATATTAATCCATAAATAATTGATGAAATATTTTAAAATACTTTTTCTGTTTCAGTCATTACTTGGAGGCTTAAGACAAGAGTAGTAAAAATAAGATAATTTTTATTATGCTTTTGGAGCTTGTGTTGTGTGGATTTTGTTTGAAAACAATATTCAACCCACAGTGGAGACATCAATCTTTCCCAACAAAAAACAAAATCTGAGTATTCTGCATTGCATCTTTTAACTCACTCCTGGGCATCTGCATCTAGCAGTCCTCACTGTTTTTGCCACAGGTCTAAATTTCCTCCTGGTCTGATGAAGGACCTTCAATGTTCTCTGTTGAAGGTATTGATGACTGGGCCGACCTTCAATCATCTCTTTATTCCTCCTCAGTAATCTACCCTGGATTTGGTAATAGCAAAGGTTAATTGAACAGAACTCAAATTACACATTCCTTTCTTCCACAACCAGGGTATCAGATCTGCAAGTCAGATGTGATTTTCCAGTTGGAGCAAGGAAAAGAGCTGTGGAGTGAAGCAACTGTATTTCTGCAAGACCAGAGTCCAGGTAAGAGGCAGGGGTCAGTGCTTCAATATGAGGAGGTGCTTGGTCAGTGACTGAGTACATCCTTAGAAATCCCAAGTGAAGATATTGTGAAGGGCATGATATATTCTAAAATGTGAGGACACTATGGCAAAATCCTTCATGCTGTTATCATTCTTTGCATATGTCAATCACAAGTCATGTGTCCTCCTGCCATTTTCTTTCCCTTTTAGGAAAAGGATATTTGTGTACTTACTGCAGTTAAACTCTCACATAGTGTTCTGTCTCCTGATCATCCCATTGAAAGGTTTTTCCACCATATGCTGACCCAATATCTCTTCACCAATTTACATTTTCAATATTTCAGCCCCGATATTTTTCCTATTTGGCAATACCCTGTAAAGTTTTTCTACTACCTAAAATATTTCATTTGATAAGCTTTCCCTATCTAAGTGCCAGATTTTAAAACATACTCGTAGGGCTCTTTGTGCTATTCTACGTTTTCATTCTTCTAATGCCATTCTAACAATTTATACTTTTTCAATCACTTTAGGCGTGAGAAGTCACCTTAAAAAACAAGAAATAATATTAATGCAACAGATGGCCAAGAAGGGCATACCCCTCACCAAGCCAATAGTAAGTTTCATGGGTGTGAACACTAGTCATCCAAATTAAATACCTGGCAATGAGATAAGACAGTAATGGAGCACAATCTCCTGAGTGTAATTATGTAATTAAGTTGGGATTAAGTCCTTTCCAAACAAAAATTTTGGATACTTTGAAATTAGTAAAGACATTCACAGGAGCCAAAACAATCACCTGAGATCTTTTTTAAAAAAGATAATATCGTAAAATTTACTCATTACTTGGTCGTTGAAACATACTAAAGTCTTCAAAATTAGTCTGATACTCTGTAGTTGGGCTACTATGAAAGAGAAAATACTTGTGCCTGCAGGGGAGTAGCATCACATGTGTATATAACTAACATTGGAAATGTTTTCATAGGAGCCTATTACTGACTGATATTCTAGGATTTATATGTCGAGATATGAATGTATGGATGTATGTGAGCAAACCGTTAACCACTTTTGATCTCCTTCCACAAAGCAGAAATGTTGCCCTCCAGAGGATCCCATTGAACATATTGATTTGGGAGATGAATTTACTCATACATCTGCACTGACTCAACATCTGTTAATTCACATGGGAAAGAAGCCTACTATGAGTCAACATTGTGGAAAACCACTTAGTACAGATTCATCCCTTAGTGGACATAATGAAATGCACACTGGGCGTAAATTATGTGACTGTCATCTATGTTGGAGAGCCTTCGGTAATTGCGTTAGCCTTAGACAGCACAAGACGACTCACACCGGAGAGAAACCATTTAAATGTCATCTATGTGGCAATGGCTTTCTGCAAAGCTCTGACCTTAGAAATCACAATCAAATCCACACTGGAGAGAAACCATATGAATGTCATCTGTGTGGTAAAGTCTTCAGTCAATGTCTTTACCTTAAACAACATGAGAAAATCCATGCTGGAGAGAAACGTTATGAATGTCATCAATGTGGGAAAGCTTTTAGTCAAAGCTCTGGCCTTAGCCAGCACAAGAGAATCCACACGGGAGAGAAACCACATGTATGTCTTGTATGTGGGAAGGCTTTCAGTCAAAGTTCTGAACTTACACGGCATAACAGAATACACACTAGAAGGAAACCATACGAATGTCACCAGTGTGGAAATGCCTTCAGTCAATATGCTAATCTTAGACGACATGAGAGAACCCACACTGGAGAGCAGCCATACACATGTCAGCTATGTGGGAAAGCCTTCAGTCATCGTTCTTCCCTTAAACGACATGAGGAAACCCAACACTAAAGAGAAAATCATGAATGCCTTCAGTAAATATTCTCTTCTGAGATGATGTGGCATTATACACGTAAGCAGTATGGATGATCTTTCCATCATATTCCTCAGTCCAGAAAAGCATTTTCTATGAGTGGATCCATGTGTATGGTATCTATACATCAAAGCCTTTAGTCGTTGGCCTAATCTTCGGTCACATGGGAGATTTCACACAGATGTTTTCAGCAACAGCTCTAAACTTTAAAGACACTGTATGATGTGTGCAGAGGGTAACCCATAATTCTTCACTTATAATTATTGGTAAAATGAACATACTTCATATGGGAGAACCCCTAGGTCTTTAATCACTTTGAACAAACATTCAGCCAAGTACCAGGCTTGGTGTGCAGAAGAAAACTTGTTGAAAGAATAAACACTAGAACAGGAAATCAGAAGATGAAGTCTCTTGATGAATGCCAAATACTTTTTACAAATTATTCATCGCAGCCAAGTTATTCAAAATCATGAGAAATCCTTTATTTGCAGAGCAATACTTGCCATATTGGTGTGGATTCAGACTGCACAAAACACTCTGTGTCAGAAAGGGAAGTCCTGCGTTGATCCCTTATTTCTTAGTCAACCTGAAGATTCTCACATGGAGGAGCTAGTAATCCTAAAATCAATGTGGAGAAAAGATCAGCTAGATATTATATCAGAAAACGAGTGTGAGTGTGCGTGCGTGCATGTGTGTAAACTTGTAAAAGAATCCTTTATCACACACTTCATCAAATAATTAACTTGAGGAGATACCTATTTACAAAAGCTGTGGCATGAAATGTGGAGAAAAAAATGATCTAGCAAAATTGAATGTAGAATTTTGTAAGGAATTAAACTTTAAAAATATATCAGTGACGGCAGATACTGAAACAATAAAACCTGTTGCTGAAAAAGCTAAATGTTGTATGTAGTTTTGAACACATAAGTTCATGTCTGCACTCTTCGGTACGTGGCCAGATATCCAGACCTGAGGTACGCACAATATTTTCCTTAACAGCTCTGTGTACATACCTTAGCTCCCCTCATTCCACCCATCTCTCTTCAAGCCCTGGTGATGACACAATTGCATGTTCAGCCCCACTTGCCAGATGTCTCAGAGTGTCATTACCCTGCTCAGGCAAGGTCATGGGGGCAGTATCAAAGACATCTGGTCTAGACTCTTCCACGGGCCCCTTGGCCTATGTCTCTGCCACTGCAAGCAACCAGGGGCCCGGGAGATGGGTAACTCTGCCCACCTGGACCACAGAAATCTTGAATTTTGTCCCAAAATCTCTGAATTGAGCTACATGGGGGAAAAGTGAATTTCATTACCATCTTATTTAGATAATTCCTGATTTATGCACCCACGAGTCACCCCAGATTGGACCATAGCTGTTCTTTCCTCACAGCGGCCCCCAAAATAAAGCTGCAGTAAGACAAAATCCCTAACCCTATCAGCCACCACATAGGCTGTTTTTTATAATTAATGCAATCTGCTTTCCCCAAGCAAAATGAAGGTGCTCACAAAGGGAATTTTGTCCCCAGCGATGGAAATGTTGTCCTTCAATATTGAACACCGATATTGAACCTAAACATCAAGGGGAAATGCTTCCAGGAGACCCACTGGGCTGACTTGTGCTCTTGCCAAACTAGCTTAGTTCACAAACCATGCGGCTGAGACCAAATAAGTGAATATATCCCTGGTTAAAATGAATATACCATTATTAATTTTTTAATCTCCCTAAGTGATTCTATAGTAGAGTCAGGGTGGAAAATTATCAAGTCATGTAAGAGGATGATGAGCAACTAATTTTTGTCTGCCTAAGGCAATGCATGCTTTATGCCCCAGCAGTGGTTGAATTGAGCTGTAATTCTGAGCAACCAGAATTATATGAGATCTATTCTGGTGGTTTAGGCAGGAATCACCTCCTCTGCCCTAATCTGTCTCCAGGAGAGAAGGAACAGGTCCTGACGTCTGCTGGGGGTAGTGCCCATGCTGGAGCTGGTTCTCCCTAGATTGACATACACAGTCCCTTCTCAGAGGAGCTTGGGTTTCACTGGGATTTGTCTACATCAGCCTAGGCATGTATGTCAGGCATGTGTAATGCGACGATGGGATTTCAGTCTGGCCAGATATGAGTATGTGAGCACAGGGTGGCAGAATCTCATAGCAAGCTTTATTTGGATGGCACAGTGACAGCTTGACTGAGTGGAAAAGTCCCTCACGGGATGATGCCTTCCAGTGGCAACAATGTGGGGCTACCACCTAGCAAGCTAGGACGGCAAAGAAACTTGTAAGAGGAGAGGGTTTGGGGTGGGGTTCAATTGTGGAAATGATCTCTCAACACCAAGATAAAGAGTCTCTGAGGTCAGAGAATTGCAAATGGAAAGCAGGATCTTAAATGCATTTATAATCATAGTTAACCTTATTTATGGCTGGCAAATTTTGGGTGAAGATTCACAGGGTATGCCAAGTAAACAGGCTATATATGGCTTAAAATTTATTAATTTAGGTTGTGTTTAAAACAATTCAGTGTGGAAAAAAATGGACATTTGGTGACAATGGCCTTTTGAGCTGATGGCCCTGTCTGCTGTGAAGTAAATAAGTGAGGCCATCTCCAATAAGTGGGGCCATCTTTGCCTCAACTATAAACTGTGATTGATCATTATAAATAATATGTCTTCACGTTCACTGATTATTTTTTTCCTGATTTAATATGATGTTAAGCCCTCTATTATATATACATATTTTTTTCATTTCAGTTACTATGGTTTTTAGCTCCAGAATTTCTATTGAATTCCATTTGATAATTTATATCTCTTTAGAGAAACTCTTAATTTGGTAAAACGTAGTTCTCCTGGGTTCTTTTAGTTATTTTTCCATCATATCCTTTAGTCTTTTGAACATTGATATTGTTGTTTTAAAGCCTTTTTGTCCTACTTCTAATGACTGTACTTCCTCAGGGACAGTGCCTTCAGTTTCTTTTTTACACCCCTGTCCCCAATCCAGTATGGACTGTACCTGTACTTTGTTTACATTTATTTTTACTTACAAATATTAAGAGATACCATTATTTCTCCATGTGTGATATCTACTTCAGAAGATTTTCATCACCAGGAGGCATTTTATATATTTATAATTTCTGTTACAAAAATTGATTCATGTACTTGTTTCTAAGTTTCCATATGGATTATCTCATCCCATTTTTGATCACATAAAGGATGGCTTCTGTGATTCTTGAAGAGCAAGAGGGCTTTTCTCAGAGACAGCAGATGGGAGACAGAAGATTAGATATTAGTGGTTAGAAAGAAGAGGGTTGCAATCAGAAGCAGCATGCGTATATCTCCTGAGTTGTTCTTATAAATGAAGAGATTGTAATATGTAACATTTTTTCTAATGAAAACAAGATACACATTAGTGAATATTTTAACATAATGATACATAGGTTCCCATATTATAATACCATTTAGCTGTAATATCCCTTTGAGACTAAAGATTCAATGTGTCCATTGGAATCCTATGTTGCCTTGGTTTAATTCTTTGAAGACTCCATCAGTGTTTCTGATCACTCAGAATTTCTTAGTTTCATAATTACCATATATTTTCATAGGTGTTTCACTGGTAAAGGGATCCTTTCTTCTTGGTTATAGCCAAGTATTGGCCATGTAGTTTTCCTTATCTTATTTTTCCAACCAGCAGGCCAGAATTTGCTTGATTTAGTTGAAGTGGTTCCTTTTTAAACTTTTGTCTCATTTGCCACCTCAGTGTTTAATTAAATTTGGTTTACTAATAACAAAGTAAACATTAATAGATAGATATGTTTTCATTAGAATAATAAGCCATTCCAACAATAACAAATAATAACCTAATTGTTCATTAAACAAAATGGAAACTAGTCAACCATCCTGTCCTAACCTTAATGAACTTAAAAATAATAGCTATCACTTACAATTACAAATTGATTTAAAATTAATTTATCAATGACAAAAATCAGTGTTTGGTAGTACGTGATATTGCGGAAGCTTGCTGCATTTGGGAAATTGAATTTTGACAAATTTACTTTCAGCAACTTCCTGTACACAGTATATTGTGTTGAGTAATTATGATGGGAATGGCATACTGGTGCTGACAACTGTGCAGATATAATACATTTCTCTTTAGAATTAAGTTATGTAAAGAATATCTCATTTATTCTTACAATCAAAACAATAATCTGCAAAAATCAGAAGCAAATTAATATAAAACTATCAAAGTGTGTGATTTCATTTCTCTGTTTTCATTGGAATACAGGTCTAATCTTAATCCCCTTAGTGTAATGTATGTATCATTGTTAAAATTATTTCTGTTTATGTGATACGAACATGTCATTGTCTCTATTGTTATTCATCATTGTATTTATTATTACATTTCTTTTCATGGATCATTTTTGAGGTTGGTGTTATATAACATAAAGTAGATTTTCTCTATTCATGAAGGGTGTCAGTTATACTGAGGATGATCAAGAGGGATCCCCTCTTCACATACATGAACACAGCAAGTCCTAGACTGGCACTGTTCTGCCTGGAGGCTGACTGAAGAACTCATGCCTGAAATGTTCTAAATTTTCTCTGGATGCAAGTGTGACATCGTGCTGGCCCAGGAGTCTCAGGCAGGATATTCTTGTTGCTTCCTGAAATTCTCTGGAAAAACTTTAAACACGAGATCTTGGTCCCTCTGAAGGGACCAAGGTACGGCAATGAAGTTTGTGAACTTGCCACCGTGCACTTACATTGGCAGCACTGTACAAACAGCTCCGTGAGGTTTCATAATCTTGGTATATCGGTGTCTCACAGCTGTGTTCGTGTCGACGTGTGGCAGTGTCTTGCTGATTGGCATTCATTATTGTTGTTGGGTGTTTTTGTGTGCCGTTGCAAGAATGTCTGAGCTTGAATTAGAGCAACGAACAAGCATTACATTTCTTGTTAAACTTGGCAAGAGTGGAAGTGAAATCAGGGATATGTTAGTCCAAGTTTATGGGGATAATACCGTGAAGAAAATGGCAGCGTACAAGTGGATTAAACGTTTTTCTGAAAGGAGAGAATGTGTCACTGATGAAGAGAGGTCAGGGCAGCCAGTAATGAACAGAACTGATGAAGACATTGCAAAAATTCATCGAATTGTGTGTCAGAATTATTGGCTGACTGTGAGAAGCATAGCAGACCAAGTAAACATCGAGAGAGAAACAGTTAGGAAAATCTTAACTGAAAATCTTGGCATGAGAAAGGTGTGTGCAAAAATGGTCCCAAAGGAGCTCACCAATGAACAAAAGCAAAGTGAGTTTTTAGCCAGTAAACAAATAACTATGTTGGAACACCCTCCTGACTCACCTGATCTGGCCCGCAATGACTTCTTTCTTTACCCAAAAATAAAGGAAATATTCTTCTTTTTTTTTTTTTTTTTTTAGTTTTCAGCATGTAGGTCCTTCACATCCTTGGTTAAGTTTATGCCGAGGTATTTTATTCTTTTTGCTGCAATTGCAAAAGGAATTGTTTTTTGTATTTCTTTTTTTGAGATTTCATTGTTAGTATATAGGAATGCAATGGACTTTTTTACGTTGATTTTGTAGCTGGCAAATTTACTGTATTTGTTGATTATTTCTAGTAGTTTTTTGGTGGAGTCTTTAGGGTTTTCTGTATATAGCATCATGTCGTCTGCAAAGAGTGATAATTTAACTTCTTCATTCCCAATTTGGATGCCTTTTATTTCTATCTGTTGCTTGATTGCTCTGGCAAGGACTTCCAACACTATGTTGAAAAGCAGAGGTGATAGGGGACAGCCCTGTTGTGTTCCTGAACGAAGAGCAAAAGACTTTGGTTTTTCCCCATTAATTATTGAGATTAGCTGAGGGCTTGTCATATACGGCCTTTATTATGTTAAGGTATTTTTCCTTCTATACCTATTTTATTAAGTGTTTTCATCATAAATGGATGTTGTATCTTGTCAAATGCTTTTTCTGCATCAATTGATATAATCATATGATTTTTGTCCTTTATTTTGTTTATGTGATGTATCACATTGATGGATTTGCGGATGTTGAACCATCCTTGTGCCCCAGGGATGAGCCCCACTTTGCTGTGATGAATAATCTTTTTAATGCATTGTTGTACTCGATTTGCTAGAATTTTGTTTAGGATTTTTGCATCTGTATTTATCAGAGATATTGGTCTGTAGTTTTCTTTTTTTGTGTTGTCCTTACCAGGTTTTGGTATCAGGGTAATGTTGGCCTCATAAAATGAGTTAGGGAGTACTGTCTCTTCTTCAATTTTTTGGAAGAGTTTGAGCAGGATTGGTATTAGATCCTCTTTGAAGGTTTGGTAGAATTCACTAGTGAAGCCATCTGGTCCCGGACTTTTGCTTTTGGGAAGGTTTTGGATGACTGATTCAATTTCGTTACTGGTGATCGGTCTGTTTAGATTTTCCAGTTCTTCATGGTTCAGCCTTGGAAGGCTATATGTTTCTAAGAACTTGTCCATTTCTTCTAGGTTATTGAATTTGGTGGCATATAGTCCTTCATAGTATTCTTGGATGATCCTTTGTATTTCTGTGGTGTCCGTGATAACTTCCGCTTTTTCATTTCTGATTTTGTTAATTAGTGTCTTCTCTCTTTTTATCTTAGTGAGTCTAGCCAAGGGTTTGTCAATTTTGTTAATCTTTTCAAAGAACCAGCTCTTTGTCACATTAATTTTTTCTATTGTCGTTTTGTTCTCTATTTCATTTAGTTCTGCTCTGATTTTTGTTATTTCCTTTCTTCTGCTGACCTAGGGTTTCACTTGTTCTTCTTTTTCTAGTTCTTTAAGGTGTAACATGAGGTTATTTATTTGCGATTTGTCTTGTTTCTTGAGATAGGCCTGTAATGATATAAATTTCCCTCTTAAAATTGCTTTCGCTACATCCTCAAAATTTTGGTAAGATGTATTTTCATTGTCATTTGTTTCTATGTATCTTTTGATCTCTCCTCTAATTTCTTCTTTGACCCAGTCATTCTGTAAAAGTATGTTGTTTAATCTCCATGTATTTGTGTTTTTTCCTGCTTTCTTTTTGCAGTTGATATCCAATTTCAAAGCCTTGTGATCAGAGAATATGCTTGGTATGATTTCAATCTTCTTAAATTTGCTGAGGCTGATTTTGTGTCCCAATATATGGTCTATCCTTGAGAATGTTCCATGTACACTAGAAAAGAATGTATAGTCTGATGTTTTAGGATGAAGTGCTCTATATATGTCAATTATGTCCATTTCATCTAATGTGTCATTTAGGGCTGCTATTTCGTTATTTATTTTCTGTTTGGATGATCTATCCATAGCTGTCAATGATGTATTTAAGTCCCCTAGTATAATTGTGTTTTGGTCAATTTCTCCCTTTAGTTCTGTTAGTAGTTGTTTGGTATATTTCGGTGCTCCCTGATTGGGGGCATAAATATTGATGACTGTTATGTGTTCTTGTTGTATAGTCCCCTTTACCATTATGAAATGTCCATCTTTGTCTCTTGTTATCTTTTTCACCCTGAAGTATGTTTCATCTGATATAATTATGGCTGCACCTGATTTTCTCTGGGTACCATTTGCTTGGAGTGCCAATTTCCATCCCTTCACTTTGAGTCTATGCTTGTCCTTGTAGCTGAGATGTGTCTCTTGGAGACAGCATATGGTTGGGTTAAGGAAATATTAAAGGAAGACATTTTGATGGCATTCAGGACATCAAGGGTAATACGAGGACAGCTCTGATGGCCATTCCAGAAAAAGAGTTCCAAAATTGCTTTGAAGGGTGGACTAGGTGCTGGCATCAGTGCATAGCTTCCCAAGGGGAGTACTTCGAAGGTGACCATAGTGACATTCAGCAATGAGGTATGTAGCACTTTCTCTAGGGTGAGTTCGTGAGCTTAATTGTCAGAACTCATATATAGAGGCCTACAAAACCAGCTGAGGGCCTTTTTTTTTTTTTTTTTTTTTTTCCCTCCCAAAACTGCCTCAGGGGTCTGGAAATCATTCAGGCCACCCTGGAGCTGTTGTGAATGGCTTCTGTGGCCCTTCTGAGTCTCCAGACATGTTTCTAAAACACCTTGGGGATGAAGGAACTGATCTTCCCTACCTAAAGTAGCAGGGGAAGGCTTCACTTTTCCCCAGGGCCTGCAAAAATGTTCTAAATCAGTTCAGGTGCATAGGAGCTGCTATTTCTTGCAAATAATGTGCACAAAGGATGTCCTAGGGCTGTCTGTACCTCTGGATTTTCTCAATCCCCTCAGCTGTCTATGGAAAGCTAATCTCCTCAATTGTAAATCCCACTGAAAAATCTCAGACATTCCTTTCATCACCAAAAAAGGCCCAGATCCACTGGTACTCACTCTCTCAGAAGCACAGAAGATGCCACATGCTATAGCAATTGGCTGAGATATGGGAACCAAGAAGACTATGAGGACCTTAGGAGGACCAGATGTTAGAACACTTGGACAGTGAGTGATGATGTACTTCTGGACCCTTAATAAGCAATGCAGGGGGAACTGCAGAGTCCAGAGATTATGGTGGGATATAGCTTAGGAGACCTGCCTGCCTTGCAGGGATTCCTGCCTAAGGACACAGCTAGGGAACTACCAAAAACTGTTGGGTGTACTGTGGAAGGCAGGACAGGAATGAATCCCCACACCTCTGCGCACTAGACATCTGCTAGAGGATTTACACAGGGTTTTTCCTGATCACACAGGTTCTCCAGGGCCAGATTCTTCCCTCTTGCTGCTTCTCTCCTGCTGCCATCACAGAACACAGGACATGGTGCATCCTAGGCCACTGATTCTAACTAACTCACGAGGAACCTTACTGAGCCATTCTCATCCACTTAGGGGGTTTTCTATTCTAGTTCACATCTACTGAGTTTATTACAATAATTATTAAAATTATTTATTTCTGTTCCTGTTTGTTATGATGGTTACTTGTCACTTCTTTTTGGGGGGATATAACTATGCTAGGAATTATCTTTGTGGTTGTTGTAAAATTTTGAATAGACTTTTCTGGTACGGAGGTGTTTGGTTTTCTGATGATGAGTAGAAAATCTCTCTTCTCAAGCCCAGCTTCTGGCCCCCTCTTTTCTCTTGACCACTTCACTTTCAGTGGGTTCCTCTGCAGTGGTTTTCCCCCACTCCTGTTCACTCTATCCTCACAGCCCAATGCTGGACTTTGATCTCCACTGGGCAATAGGCATGGTCACATTCCCAACAGTTACCCCCATATTCCCTCCTTCACACCCAGGCACAGGTCCCTTTACTCCTGCCCCTTCCCCTCCCCCCACCCCTCACATCAAGTCTGGTCCCAGGTGCTCTTGTAGGCCCCTTCTTTCTTCCTTACTTACCCTCCCTTTACCCACTATTTCTTGACTCTCTTCCTGTTCTCTGCCCAGGGCAAAGCCCCCTGAATCCTGCCAAAGGGCCCTACTCTTCCTGTCTCAGTAAACCTACCATGGGCTAACCCCTCCAAAGCTTTGATATCACCTATACATTTCTGCATATTCCCTTCCTCTCAGTTGGCCAGAACCCCCTCCCAAAGTTGCAATAGAAGCCTTTAGCGCTTCACCCTCCTAACATGCCTTGTATTTCTGATTCTTCAGCAGCCTAACTGCACCTTCTCAGGACCCCTCAATCTCTGCCCTTCCTTGGAGCAGGGCCTAACTAGCACGACTTCAGAATCTGCAAAGGACCAAGCCTCTTCGTCCACTTTACTTGAGACTGAGTTCTCTCTAAAACCTCCAGAAAAAGAATCACAGAAGCTAATCCAATTTTAAAAAATCATTTTAAGATAGCTTCCTTTATAAAAATGTTATCCTTAAAAAAGTGACTGAAAATGTCAGTTTTAAAGTGGAGTGTACGTTATATTACTTCCAGAATTTACAATCAGTACCTAAGTGGTACACTTCTGTCTTATGCTTGCCCCCTTATGAAAGGATAGGTGGAACTCTGAAATAGCTGTGCAAGGATAGGTGCACCTAAAATAAAATATATAATCCAATCTTAATTATGAATGTCTGAACCAAATCGTGATATCTTCAATCTCAATGAAAACAGAAGTAGATTTAAGTTAACATTATAAACACAATTAGCAAGCAATGCAAGAATGTCTTATTGATTCCCTTATTGTCTCATTTGATATATTTCCAGAATAGAAAATCTGTTTCCCAGGTCAATTGAGATTATAACTAATTAATAAAATTGTATACACTTAAGGTACACAATCTGGTGATTCACTCTACACATCTGTTATGAAATGATCACCATAATCAAGGCCATTAACACTTCCATCACATCATATCCCCTCACACACCTTTGTGTTTATGTGTGACAGGAAATCATAAGACATACATACTCACTGTATTAGCCAATTTTACCCACCATATTAGAAAGTCCATGACTGAAAGTCTTACTACTAGGAATTTATAGTGGAAATATGTTGAAATTAAGAGTTTCCACATTTTATAAATTGATGAAGTTAACCATAATGTCTAAGAAAAGAATAGAAATACAGACCTCAAGTCACTATACATTTCTGTACCAGACATGATGCCTTAAAACAAACTTCAGTGCATTAAAGATGAACAAATGAGGAGCCCCTTGCTTGCTTCTTTTCTACACCCTGCTGCACACAATGCCACAAAAATATATTTCAAGCCTACACACTTTCAATAAATTGAAATAGAGGCGGGCCAGTGGCTCAGGCGGTTGGAGCTCGGTGCTCCTAACTCTGAAGGCTGCTGGTTCGATTCCCACCTGGGCCAATGGGCTCTCAACCACAAGGTTGCCTGTTCAACTCCTCGACTTCCGCAAGGGATGGTGGGCAGCGTCTCCTGCAACTAACAATGGCAAGCGGACATGGAGCTGAATGGCGCCCTCCACAACTAAGATTGAAAGGACAACAACTTGACTTGGAAAAAGTCCTGGAAATACACACCATTCCCCAATAAAGTTCTGTTCCCTTTCCCCAATAAAATCTTAAATAAAATAAAACGCAAACAAAATACAAGTATATTATTAAAAAAAATTGAAATAGAGTTTGGAGGGGTGGGAGGATGGGTGAAAAGGTCAAAGGAAAGAGAGTGGAATCAATTCTATTGTGCTACTTGCTAACAGACAGATAATTACTAGAGTAAATGGGGCGATCGCCTTGTGAGGTATAAAAATGTCAAATCAGTATGTTGTTGACCTGATACTAACATAACTAATATTATATTGAGTATCAATTCAACCTAAATAGAAAACACACACTCACATACACACACACATATTATTAAAAAAGAGATTACTGACAATACACCCACCCCCAAATAAATAGCTCGTCATAGTCAATCTATGAGAGACTTATAGAGTTTTACGAAAAACACCTAAAATGCCCTAAATTGAAATGATATGACCTAACAGTAAGTGGTAGTTAACACATATCCAGAATTGGGGGAAAAAAATGGAAAAAAACACACGTTTATTACCATTCAAAATTGCAACAGATTTTATCTGAAAAGATGGGGAGAAAATAGAATGAATATGAATGAAAACGACGGGACCAAAACATATGGAATTACCACGGAAAAATGGTATTTTTTTTATTCGGACAGGGGACAGATTACTCGGCCTTGGGAGGGTCGTCCTGAGAGTGCAGAGTGCCGCCTGGTCCAGGCAGAAGGCTGAGCAAGGGCCCTTAGCGGCAGGAGAAGCCAGCCGAGAGTAGGCAGCCCCTGGGAGCCTGGGAGACCAGGCTGTGGCCCGACGCAGCTGCGGGAAATCCCGGTGGTGCCTGGCTGCCCAGGGATGAAGGACCAGAACAGACGGGGCGGGCCCAGAGCTACAGGGCCCTGACGAGGCTCGCCATGGGGGAGGGTTCATCAATAATAAATGAGATGCAAATGAAAACGGCACTGGGATTTCAAACATGCAAATCATAAACTGTAGCAAACCACCGACAGGGGCAACATATTTGAAAAATGGAATTTCCCCACCTGTGTGAGCACCAATATTGAAGAGGTGATTCCAGCGCGGGTTGTTTGTTGAATTGCTTTGGAGGACAGGGTGTTCCCTGGACTGAAGTAGGAAATGCCCCAATGCGGTGTTTCGCATTTCTGATTCTCTACGTTTTTAAATAAAAACAAGGACATGTGCCTCAAAGTGTCCATGGCCAGATGGCTAGTGGAAGAGAAACGGTAGAAAGAATACAAATATCCAGCAATAGGAGAAGAGGCTAAACTAGGAAGTCCCAGTTCATCCACATCGACCCGTAGGAAAGGACTGTGACACTAAATGACATACAGCTCCAGGTGACCATATGGAGACGTCTCAGGCACAATCGCTTGAGGCACGAGACAAAGTGCAAAATAAGCCAGTCCCAAAGGGCCCAATATCACGGGATTCCTTTCCAATGAGTTTGCTAGAGCAGTGGGCTTCCAGAGACGGAAAACAGAAGGGCGGTGGACAGGCTCTGCACTGAGGAACGGCAGAAGACTTACTGTTTAATATGAGGAATCAGAGTTGCAGTAGTGAAAAATTAAAAACAGGAAGGTTGGGCCCGCCTGGTGGCTCAGGCGGTTAGAGCTCCGTGCTCCTAATTCCAAAGGCTGCCAGTTGGATTCCCCCATGGGCCAGCGGGCTCTCAACCACAAGATTGCCGGTTCAACTCCTCAAGTCCCACAAAGGGATGGTGGGCTGTGCCCCCTGCAACTAGAAAAGAGCAACTGGACCTGGGACTGAGCTGCATCCTCCACAACTAAGACTTTCAGGAAAACAACTTGAAACTGACCTGGAACTGAGAACTGAGACTGTGTCCTCCAAAACTTCCTTTCAGGAAAACAACTTGAAGCTGAACGGCACCCTCCACAACTAAGATTGAAAGGACAACAACTTGACTTGGAAAAAAAAAAAAAAAGTCCTGGAAGTACACACTGTTCGCCAATAAAGTCCTGTTCCCCTTCACCAATGGAAAAAAAAAAAAAAAAAAAAATTAAAAAAAATTAAAAAAAAAAAAAAAAACAGGAAGGAGGACAATGGTAATGGTTGCTCAACAGTATGACTGTGCTGGATGCCCTAAAGCATTAGGAAATGACATTTCATCTCATGCATCTCACTGCATTAGAAAACCGCAAATTGCAGAAGGAAATGGGAATACACAGATGATTAATTTTCTTACAGGTCAAAAAATGTATTGTTACACAGTGAATATAATGTGCAACCCTAAAACTGCAAAATGAGAAGTACATTCCTTCAAAGCTTCAAATCCATGGAGATTGTCTAATTTGATGTTTATATTCTAAAGGTCATGTGACCTTGAAACAGCATAAAAGCCCACTGAGGACCAGAAAGTCCCTCAGTGACCCTTCCTCAGTGGCCTTGGAAGCTGCATCCCGTCCAGTGGAGCTTCTCCAGCACCAACCTTCCTGAGAATCAGCTGACATACAGGAGGAGCACAGCTAAGTTTCAGGTGAGTTTCCTTTGAACTTGGTCCTTAGATTCAATCTCAGACAAAGGAGACACTAGGAAGTCTAGGTAGTGATGTGGAGGTAGGCAGTGGGGGAGGGAGGCTTTCCCTTTCTCAGCGGATCTCAGCAGAGAGACAGACTAGCTCAGACCATCTCAGTAAAGGCTCATGGTTGCTCCAAGAGTGATTCCAAAGGAAATGGACCCGAGCACTGTGACTTGTGTGAGCTGGAGGGTGAAGAGTTAGGGCCACTTGGTGGGTTTGGCTAAGGGCATTTAAAGCCGAAATAATGAATTTGTTTAGAATTAGTACAGACATACTCTGTGTTTGGTCACTAGGTCACCACACAGCCCCTGGGAGAAGAAGGTGCATGAGGACTCTCATGTGAGTGTGAATTTGAAAGATGCCTTTGTCTTTTCCCTCAGGTATTCCCCAAATCCATAGCTGAGAAAGAGGGACCTGAAACTCCCAGGAGGTGTGGCTGATGGCGGGTCGTGAACGACAGCGCGGGCCTTGTGGAATCTTGAAAGTCCAGAAAGGGAAGAAACAACAGAGGGCACCAGTGGCACACAGGGCTCTTCCAGCAGAGAAGGAGGATCCCAGGGTAAGTAGAGGCTTGTCTTTGTCCCAAACCTGGGGGTGGTTTGACTCCAGAGACAGGGTTTGGACAGGGCCACTTCTGTGTCCATAACTCAGTTGTCCCTTCCCATCATCTGCCTTGGGACTCCTTCACCAGGCAGCCTTGTCCCTTCAGATGCAGAGGAACAACTTACTTGCTAGTTAGTGTCCTGTCCAGGCTGTTTTGTGTCCAGATCTTTCCATCTGGGTCTCTGTTTTCACACTTCAGCCTCCAATCCTTTCTCCCGCATCCCCCCAAAACTAACCCGGGCTTTGGGAAACACCAGGCAATCATCAATCTCCTGGCACATAGAAAGCCCCATGTATCTGTCCGTTCTCCATAATCCATACTCCACATCCATGAATCTGTCCTCCTGTTCACCTGGGATTTGTGCTGACTCACTGACCTCCTCTTCCCCCTCCCCCCACAGGTGAAGTGCAAGGACTGCGGAGCCTTTGGCCACAGGGAGAGCAGCTTTAGATGCCCCATGAAGTGCTGGCAAGGGGCTCTAGTCCCCCAGCCCCTGGGCCCCAGCAAGATGAAGGAGAATCTGAAACCGTGTACTCCCCGGGACCTGCGAAACCCAGGGTCCTTTACCAGAGCTGAGAGACTGAACGAGCCAAATCCAAGGTGACTATTGTGGGAGGTTGGAGTCAATCTTTGGGCTGAAATCTATGAAGCCTTTGTTTCCCCTTCTTGGCATAGTGTGCAGCACCATCTTTAGGCAAGGACAGGGACATGGGAAGAGAGAAAAAGGAGCAGTGTCCTCCAGGGCTCCCATTCAGAACATTCTCCTCCTGTAGAATCACTGTGGGGGAGGTGGGCCAGGGAGCATTCTGCAACTACGCAAATGACATGAAAAGGCAATGGAGTGGAAATGGAAGTCCCTCCTGGAAAAACCTGGAGGGCTCCCTGGAGTGGGGGAAGCATCTGAGATGAGGGAAAGGCCAATTTGGCAAAGGCAAAGGGCTTCACTCACTATTGCTATCACAGCAAAAGTGGGAAAGCGCTGGGCGCTAGAAGGTTTGTCTGCATTGGGGATGGGAAATGTAGTGACTTCCAATTCACGCTTTCTTCTGCAGGCGAGAGCAACAGCAGGGACAGGCTGGACTCCAGAGATTTCCCACGAGTCGCCAAGGAAGGCCCCAGCACAACAGGAAGGAATCAACAGAATACTGTGACTACGTGAGGGTGAGTGTCCCCCATTTCCAGTCTTTTTTCCTCTTTGGGGTAACCGGGACTTACCTCAGTGATTTTCTGCATGAGGGAATTCTAAAACTTCTATTCTTGCCCATGTGGTTTCTGTTACTGTGGTTTTCAGATGCTATTTCCCCCCAGAGTCATTGATTTTCCACGATATGGGCATGTGTGCCCACAATGTAGTGGTGGAAGGTGTGGGAGGGATTTTATTTGATGCTTCCAAATGTAGAGTCCTATAGGGGAAAATAGCCATCTTGAAATTCAGTACCCCACTTTCAAATTGCCCATCCAAACTCGTTAGTCATCAAACTGCTTTCCAAAGTACATGATTTGCATCCATTCCTCAAAGAGTGTAAGAAAGGTCTTGATTCGACTTCATTAACAGGAGGCATTTTGTAAGAATATTTCTGGTTTTGTTTTGTTTTGTTTTGTTCTATCTGACATCAAAAAAGATATCAAGGGGATTTTACAACTTCTTTTGTGCTGATCAGCACTGAGGTCAAACACCTTATTATCTTAAAATTGATTGCTGGTATGTCTTTTACAGTTCTAAATTTGTTTTAAGGTTGTAGATGTTTTTTCTTTGTTTCTCTCTAATGTGTATGTGATGGTGAGAAAATTCTAACATGTGATCTCTGTGTTCTGTCCTCCCACAGCATCCAACCAGGCCAATGCCCGTCCACACGACAAAGAGGAAAGGTGTCCTGGATGCCGATCTCACAAGTAGCTCTCCACCTACCAGGAAACCTGACATGACCTCCATGGCGTCTCCCACCAAAAAACCTGAACGGAGCATCTTGCCATGCCCAGGACTGTATACAGGACAGGGAGTGCCTCTCAGTGGCATGCCTCACCCAGCAGACAAACACTTTCTCCAGGATCCTCACCACATTGTCCAGCAGAGAGACAACAGGCCCCACTTGGTCCCCCTTGGTGATCCACAGGCTGCCTCCAAGACTCATGGCCTGGGCCATGCCCTTATCTCCCAGGCACAGCCCAAGTTTCCTGAAGTGAAGTCACATACCATCGGGTATGGAGAGGCACAAAGTTGGGGCCATGACTCCAAACGCTGCGTCAAGGCACCAGGCAAGAGAGCAGCCCAGATCCCCATCGAGATGTGCCACAGCCCCCAAAAGATACCCAGAATCGGCCCCTTGGACACACCCCAGAAGAGCACAGAGAGATCAGATCTGAGGGCTTTCCAGACTCTCCATCCTCCAGCTAGACCTAGACCGGCAGTGGCACCTCAGGTGACCGTGATGACACCTGCCCAAGAGCACAGCATTGACTTCCAGCCACCACGCAACGGCTCTCTCCTGAAGACTGTCCAGGCCTGCGTCATGCCCCAGCCACCACCCACTGATCAGGTTCCAGGCCAGTCCCTCAGAATGGTCTTCACAAGATTAGGCCGAGGCCAGTGGAGCTGCAGGTTCATGACAGCTCCCTCATTTTCTCCTGCTCAGAAGTCAAGTTCTCCTGGTCAGAGCCCTCCCGTCTCAGAGAAATCAGAGGGTCATTGGACCCGTGTCCCCTGGAGTGTCCTATACGATGACCTTCAGGTTTCCTCTTCCTCTGAAGAGAGTGATGGTCAGTGAGTCAGCCCAAGACAACAAAGACTTGTCCTCCAGCCTGAGGTGACCTGGATGTGACTGTTGACCTGGTGAGGGAAATTTACTAGGAGTAGGCTGTTTCTGATGAACCAGCAATTCCCCATCTGTGGTGGGTGTACCAGTGGGGGAACTGCAGATTATGCTTGGGGACACACATGAGCAAACACTGCACTTTTTACTGATGTCAGTGGACTTTATCTTTCAAATAGTACTTTTTAAGTAAACTGAAGTTTGGACTTACTGAACTGGCATGTGAAGTATTTTTTGTTTTGTTTTGTTCTTTAATCCTTCGTATAGGAAACTAAGTCAATTTGCAGAAGTAGCTTTTAAATTCTAAGGCCAATAAGAAGCTGCATAATGACTGTATTTGGTGTGCAATTGTCTGACTATGGGGCAAGTGGGTAAGGGCCCACCTGTGTGATCTGCTTTCAGCAGTGCCTGTCCGGAGATGAGACTGTTTATTTCTGTGGAGATATTTCGGTGGAAATCAGAACAGGCAGTCTTTCCATGGCTTTGTACATTTTGGTTATAAAATGTCATATTGGAGTTGTGTTTTATAATTTCCTTTTCTTATTAATAAAAATTTGCTAAATCTGACCAGTTGTGTGCATGGTTTTCATTTGTGGGCGTTTCCGATCATTTTCAAAACAATGGTTATTCCTCAAAGCTTATTTAACAGAGAGTACAGGGGAGTTTGGTAGGGCCGCTGGCTCATTAGAAATTCAGAACCTGAGGTGCACCCAGCTGGACTGAGTCAATATATGCATATTGGCGATATGCTCACGAATCTTACCTACGTTGAAATGAGAAGAGCTTTGGCTACTGCCCTAGTCTCTCTTCGGTCCACACTGGATTCTGTGGTGAGTTGTCAGAGACGTGAGGATTCCTGAATCCCACCCCAAGAGACACAAAAGTACTGTGTCTTCTTACAGATATGGGCACTGAACTCCTACAAGCTCTCCATATGAGAATGACTGGTGATGCCGTCAAAGATACCACGTCAGTCCCAGGCTCTTTTCATTCTGTCACAGAAGAAAAGCTCTGACTGCTGTCAAGACAATTCTCATAGTGCAATAGAAGTTTGTTATGTACTGAACAGCATATGTGGGCATTTCAAGTTATGTAAATACTTAACTTTAAATTTTTAGTGTGGTTGATAATACAAACTAGTTTTTGATTGGCATTATATCTTGGTTTTTCCAAGCATTTGTTTGCAATATGTGCTATAGAAGTTAGACAGTGAGTTTACAATGGACATAATAAAAACCTAACTTCAGTTTAATAGGTGTTATAAGGATAATTATTTTTCTGGAAATGCAGAATACTGACACAAGTATCATGCGACATATCTTCAGTATTAACTAAGGCAATGGAAGCCCTGTAGCAAAGTCCTCTTTCATATGCACTGGTGACTTTTTCTTAATTGAAAAAAAAACCCTGCTTTTTCTTTTTTATGTCAATGTTCAGTATTATGAAACACAGATGTTTGAGTGATATTTATAACAACTTACAGTGATATTTTCATCTCATGTTATGTTATATCAATGCTACCACCAATTGATTTGCATATTACATAAAATTCCTAGACTATCCCTTAAACTTATGTAGAGGTTAAGAAGTTTTTCCCCAATCTATCATCTTACTACCTACCTTGGAATTACAAGTAGAAAGCCTATAGCAACCCTTCCCTTGTGGGAAGGAGGACTGAGGACTGAGAAATATAATTACGCAGAGATGAAAAAAGAAAATTTTAAATCAGTATTCTATTAATAAGACTCAAGAAAGAAAAGGTCTACGTCTTTGTTCCTGTAAGTTATGCCAGCAAGAAATATGTGATAATGTTTTGGATAAGAATCTATGCATTATTAACTTGTTTACATATTTTTTATTATTCTGTATTTTAATTTTATTATTTTATTTCTCATATAAAATACAAAAGAAATATTTTCTTTTATTTTTTTAATGCCTGTAAAAATATGAAAATAGGGAGACCAAGTGGGGTGTCATAATTCGGGTAATGGAAAGGCAGGATATTTCTAAGCAGGCATTGAATCTTCCTCTGAGTTATGTCTTCTAGATGCCACTCATATTTTTGAGAATTTCCTCATTACTCTGCTTTCTGATTGGAACATTAGTGTAGCAATGTTCTAGAACACACACGCTGAGACAGTTGTGTAGAAATAACATTCTAGTGCTACTTACTGAGTACTTACTATGTGTTAAGCAGAGTTATAAGAGCTAGAGACAGAACATCAACATAACACTGCCCTCAAATTGCTTTGTTTTATGGAAACAGATATAAGCAGATCCATTTTAATGAGTATATGAATTGTTATTCTAGAGGTCATGCCTCAGGTGCTGTGTGGCTCAAGTATCCATGGTAAGGGAAAGGGATGATCATAAGGGAAAGTTTCCTCTGGGAAGTAGGTGAGTTCTGAAGGTTGAATAGGCATTTTCTAGGAAGAAAGGGGGGTGAGGACATCCCAGGTTGAGGGAAAAGCAGCTGCAAAGATGTGGATTGAGAAAGAACAGAAGCTGAAGTGAAATAATATTGAATGTCAACTGTGATTCAATACACACACACACACACACACACACGAATATATATGACTACCGGATGTGGAGTACAGCATAGGGAATAGAGTCAATGGTATTGTAACAGCTATATACGATCTGAGAGGGGTAGTAGATTGGGGGAGTTATCACTTTGTGAGGGGTGTAAATGTCTCACTATCACATTGCTTTGTACACCTGAAACTAATTTAAAGAGAGAGAGAGAGAGAGAGAGAGAACATGTGCCTTTGAGCAATCTATTGGGTTAATAGTAAGAACCGGATGACAATAGCACTACATGTTGTGCGTGTACATATGATCAGCTAATATTCTCTATGGACCAGGAGCTCAGCAGAGTAAATCTACTTAGAAATGTCTTTCCTAGCCTCTGCACATTAAGGTATAAGAGTCTTATTGTACTTAAACCGTTTGGTATTTGATTTTAATAAAGTGTTACATTGTCCACAGATTCATATTTATTCACAAGGTTAACTTATTTTGAAAACAATGCCTTTGTCTGTTTTGGACATTTGAAAAGGTCAACTAAGTTCTACCATGTAAATATATTTTCACTAATTTTGTTTTTTGATCAACACTTGGAAAGGAGCACTATTGCATGATGACTTAGAAGGTGTTCTAAGCTCTGTTCCCTTAGCTGTAAAATGAGCATAAAAATAGTGCCTATCTTGCAGGTTCTTGTAAAGATTAAATTAGATAGTTCCCATAAGGTGTTTAGCACAAAGCTTTGGTTGTTGCTATATATTAACTATTATTTTTATTTTGAAAAGAGATATGCTGGAGAATTGTCAGCTAAAGAGGAATGTCTTTAGGGTCTGCATGATAGCCAGGCAAAAGCTTGAAAGACAAAGACTACAACTATAATCAAAGGAGAGAAGAGTTATCTCTGAAAGGCAGATGCCAGGGATTAGGGTGTCATTAGTGTGGTTTGGACGACTGTCAGAGGCATTTGGAAGATGAGTGAGAAAGGAGGATTTTAAGACCAGCTGATTAGCATAAGATGAATGCTTAAAATGAGAAAATTGGACTTTCATTAAGTAATCATCTATTTTCAAAGGGGTGGCTTTTCGTATGTTTAGCAAAAACTTAATGTATTATGTTAACCACGAGATGGCACTATATGAACTTTATTTAAGTAATGTGGACTAGCTTCACTGTTCCTTGTGTCTCAGACGTGTAGTATCACGTACAAGAAAAAAGTTGATTATTGAAGTCTTTGGGGAAAGTTGTCATACTCAGTTTTTATTAGATAGTATACAACTGGAATTCTAATGCATTATTAACTTTTGATAAATCAAGTATAGAAATTCCTTCTAAAAGAAACTTATAATTGGAGATGAAAAAAAAATGATGTTTTCTTTCCTTTGGTAAACATTCAGAATATAAATTATTAAAGAATGTTGTAGTATTACCTCGTACAATACTAATTTTTCTTTATTCTTTATGTATGCATTGAATTTCTTAGAGAGGCTTTTACACTATTTTTTTATATTTTAAATTGTTTATGACCCAAATTTTTCATCTTTTAATTTGATTTTTGACCAGAATATTTTTTTTTACTATAGCTAAAAGTAATTAAAACATGGGGACTTTAATTTTTTATTTTACTAGAGGCGTTTTAGAATATTTAAATAATTTCAACATCCTGTATTTTGAATTTTTGACCTTTGCTGGAAAAGAATCTGGTTTTGGTCAAAGAAATTTTCTTCTATCTCTGGGAAGAGATGTTTCATGTCTATAGATCTCATTGAAGGTTTATTGTAGCTCATACTGTTCTTGCTTCAAATTACATGTTATTGCAATAGGATTAATATTAATACTAGTGTTTATTGGTATTTCATAGTATTATACAAATTAAATTCCACTGTTTGCCAGGCTCCCCCACCCTGCCATTTAAAAATGCCAGTGGTTTCTAATATAACTTTTGGTCACAATGAACAGTTCTAGAAACAGAAGTTACATTGTTTCTGTCTATTGTGGTGGGTCTGGTCCTGACAGTGAGGTTTACTTTTACATATTTTAAAAATTGGAAATTTGTGAATTTTGTTCTGTGGTAGTCATTTTATCAAAAGTCATTTCATAGAACTGGTGATTATTTAAAGGAAGGCATTTTATACACTAAACATTTATAATTTGAGAGCACGAAGGATAAAACAGGGGTAAGCATTTTGGTTCTAATTTATTTTAAAAACATAGAAAGTGAATGCAAGGCAATTGTGCTGTTTAGCAAAACTTAGCTTGATATTGTGCTTTCATCTTACCATATTACTAGTATGTCACTGCAGGGAATTTCAAAATCATTTCCATTTAACTGAAAACAAAACACGTACAAAAAACCACAATCTGGTTTCTAGCGAACAGTCCTTTAAGAAGGTCAAATTCCTAAAAATGTATAGCTATTGACCACGTCACTTCTCTTTCCCTTTTATTTAAAAATATATCCTCTTTCAGCTTGTGTTTTAAAAACTGGATTTTTTATTAAAATCAGTAGCATATTAAAGAAATCAGTATAGCCTAAGAAATTTTTTCTTTGGAAACCTTTGAGAAATTTTGGTAACTTTTATTTATATGTACAGCAATGAAATAATTCTTAATATTTAGTCTATTACAATACTGTTTAGAGATTTAAAAATTAATGGGTCTAGAGTCTGCTGCCACTGGAATTCTGCTGCCACTGGAATTCTGCTGCCACAAAATTCACAAATTTCCAATTTTGTTTTCCTGTGTACTTTAAAACAGAAAGAACTTCCAACAGATTTAAGGAATAGTGGCGATAATGGGAAACAAAGGGTGATTTTGGTCAAAGAAATGGGCATTCGCGGCAACTCCGAGGCATTTTATCATTTCACCCCAAATTGTCTGATCCCCCAGTTCAAAGCTTCCTTTCCCTAAAGATTTCCTCACCTTAGAAAGCCTTTTTCCCTTCTTTTAAACCACAGCTGACATCTAAGTATATGTAAAAGAAAATTATTTGCTCTGTATGCCTAGGTGGTCAATAAATTTAAGAAACATGATATGTCTAACATTGGAGTCAAAATAAACTTTTAAATATGGATACTAAGTCTTGGGCAAATTTTGGTGGTAAATTGTGATAATATGTTTAAAGAAGAGTTTTTTAATGTGAAAAGAAAATTCTTATATTTTGGATTACAGAGTTGTAATTAGCCTCTGAAAACTAGATATTATGGCATTATGTGACTAGTGGAGCACCATGTGTTGGACCAGGTAGGTACTGAAAGCTGCAGAGTCCACGATTTCCTCCTTATCTTGATTTTTACTTTTATCAAATCCACTGCTTTTTAATTTTTTATTGCCACTGCCCCTGTGATTGAACCCAAATCCCAGTATTCTTTCTTATGAGGAGTGAAAATATGTATCTTTAGATTGAATTTTTATTGTGATAACTTATTTCACTTTTTTTGGTTTAAAAACATTATTGCTTGAGAGAGTGTGAAAATAATTTTTAGATGTTTTATCTTAGAAATTGCATAAATAGTTTGATATAACCATTAAGAAGAAAAACAACTATTTTTCATATAACTTGTTTCTTCTATATATACCTTAGATGAATTTGGAACACCCAGAAGAAGTATGTGTATTTAGTGTAAATATGTACGTATGTGTATGTGTAAGTATGTGTAAATACACAGAACTACTGTGTATTTACTGATGCTCTTACAAGAGGGGGCCCAGGAGGTATAACTAGACCCATTGAAGTGTACTCTGAGGTATAGAAATCAGACAATATTGGAGTGTTTGATGTTTTTCTGAAGGAAATATTTATTAACATTTAGTTTTTTTGTTTTTTTAAAAAAATTAGATATGTAGGAGATATGTTGGCTTGGCTCCCCAGCTACTGCTTTTGGAAAAGAACACCTTGAAACACCCTTAAAGCATGTAAGTACACAAGGTGGGTCCCCTGATTGTTATTGCTAATGCCTAAATGTAGAAAATAATACAAGGCTTCTTTGCTTCTATGCTTATTGTTGTCTTCTTCATGGAGATAAACTCTTCACACCTACAATGTACAATAAGCATCCTAATTCATTTTCCTCTTCCAGGTTCCCCCTTTTTCTGCACACTTTCTTCTCCATCACTTTCATCTGTCCCATAACTATTCACACTTTTATAGTGAACTCTTATTAGCTTCCATACCAAGCCTGGCCTCCTCTGCTTCACTTTTACGGCATTTCTGGAGTGCCTTAGCGTACATTATCTCAGGTCTTCCATGCCACGGCACTTTAAAGGCAAAAGGTGGTATGACCCATGTATTTCCCTGTGACTCATATATTTACTTTTTCACAAAGGAATAATGTTCACTTTATTAATCAACAGTCAAATGAATTAACAGGGCTCTGGATTCAGATATGAACATAATTCGTAATGTCTTCAAAGATATTAAACTTAATAAAATATTATTGAGGTTATTTTAAATGTTTGTTATTAGTGCCATTAATCATGTATTATTGTTTGTTAGTTTTTTGAACGTTTGTAAAGCAAAGTGTAATATGGGAAACAAATGTTCAGTTATGTTATAATTAATTGTAGGTGCTGAAAAAAATATTCAAGAAGTTGTTGGGCATATCACTGAGGGTGGGAATACAGGTAAAATGTTTTGTTTTTATATAGGTTAAATGGTATCTGGTTAAATTACTGCCTTTTTCTTATGAATTTAAAGACACTAATAACAGCTTGAATTAAAGCTGTAATTTTGTCAAATTAACACATTGTTATAGGATAATAAGACACATTGAAAATAATTGTTGTCAATTTTCTCTCTAAGAAAGAAAATTTAAAATATTCTCAGTTTGCCTATATTGACTTTTTACCTATTTTGTTTCCCATAATAATTTGTTAATCAGTTGAGAAAAAGTCTATTAAACTGAAGTAACTAATCTATGAACCCTTAACAGAGATTTACTAAGAACATATTCCATTTACTTTATTGTTTCAAGTACAGTAAATTTTTGATATAGCAATAGGGATAAATCCAAGGATAAAATTATATATGTTATTATTGACACTATTTATAGCACAGGGAACAGAATTTGAAGTCAAAATTGTGTTAGAATTCCCACTTTGCCACTTAATTGTGTTCAGATGTTCAAATTCCTAACTCTTCTGCACCTTAATTTTCTCATGTTGAAACTGTACATAAAAATACCTACCATCAAGGGTTATAGGGGTTAACTGAGAAAACTGTGTAGATGAAGCACATAGTTTCTGGCATCTACTAGGCCTGCAACAGATGCTATTTTATTTATTTATGTTTCCAGAATACTTTGCAATTGTTGGTTTACTTTTCTTTGTTGACTGACTTCAATTTACTCTATAGAAAATGAAACTCAGAAGTTTTACGACTTATTCTTGCAAAGAATTAAATTTTAAAACTAAATCTTTTGTTTGTTTGTTTCTAAGATTCTCTTTAGTATTTTGTCCCAGGCAAGGAAATCTCAGATGACACACTTGGTGACAATTTTAGCTATTACCATTGTAAATGTCATCATTATTTAGAAATTTAATTATTACTATAACTTAATTATCTTAGGGCTCGGTTGCATATTCAGTAAATAAATAGCAAAGTATTTTGAAATTATTTTACTTATTTCTCCAGAATGAAAAATTTACTTGGCATAGTTTGGCTTTCAGACATTTAAACTCATATAAATGTTCCTTGTTTTGTATACTAGCAGTTATTGGAAAAATAAAAGAAGAAAAGGGAGAATAAAAATGTTTTCTTTTTTTATATTTCCATACTTTAAAAAAAAACCACAAAAAACAATAATTTTATCCCCGAGAGATTCGCATGGTTTTGCACAAGTAGATTTTGTGACAGGCAATAAAATCCTGAGAATTCTTAAGTCCAAATGACTTGCTTCTGATCTTCCTGAGGATCTCTACCATTTAATTAAGAAAGCTGTTGCCTTTCGAAAACATCATGAGAGGAACAGAAAGGCTAAAGATGCTAAATTCCATCTGATTCTGATCGAGAGCCATAGTCACTGGTTGGCTCGATATTATAAGACCAAATGAGTCCTCCCCCCAATTAGAAGTATGAATCATCCACAGCCTCTGCCCTAGTTGCATACATTTTTCATACATTTTTATAACTACATATAGTTAAATGAAATTCCTAGTCACTTTGGTGGATGCCTTACTTTTTTCTTCCTCCCTCCTTACTTATGGTATTATGTTCCTTATTATACCTTTTCAAAAAGTAAACTCTATAAAATATAATTCTAAAATCCTAGGATTGGACTTTACTGTTTCCTGTCCTGGTCTGAGTAAGAAATATATTATGTTTAAAATAATGCCCATTGCTTATATAAAGGAATTATATACTGAAGTCTGCCTTTGTTTTAAAATGTACTTAGAAATTCTAATTTCATCTTTCTAAAATTTGTATGCCCAGAGAGGTGTTTATAACAATTATGGGCCATTATTGTGATTTCCTGGGAAATTTTAATGTAAGATATCAAAAGGTGAAGAAGAAAATTAGTAAACAAGCAAATATCTTTTTGTTGTAAAGTGAACAGAAATCCTGTGATTCATAAGTAACAGAAACCTTAAATCTTACTCATATGATAGTAATATCCATTGCATACTCCAGAGAATACTTAAGAGGTGTTTGTAAACACCTCTTAAAACATCAAATTAGTGTGGTGGTGATGTCTTACATGATCCAACAACTCTTCCCTTCCTTTATGTATTCACAGACAATGTTACATTGTTTTAAGAATTCTCTTTTTATGTTACCTTATTTGGCTACCTAATATTCTTAGTGATCAAGTTGATCTCTAGTCGAGAAAAAAAACTATTATTTTCTTTTGCAATTATAATTTGGAATGGTTTTCTTAGTGATCTATCCACTTTTTACGATCCACTAATATAAAAAGTTCTCCTCCTAATTGACAGGCAGCTAAACTTTTCATAATGGCATAAGATATTGGATGTTTTGTTTAAATTTCTGTTCCTCGATGTTTTTACTTTGTAGGAATTACTTTTTTTAGGGAAGCAGAGATTTTGATTTTTAGAAGCATAAAGAACATGTTGTAATGATAGTAGGAAATACCCTTGCGAAACTATATATTTGTTTTACTCTGTATTTCAATTTTTCTTTGTGTTAATAAAGTGAAACTTCATAGGCAGTGGACTACATATTTGTAAATGTATGCAGTAAGATATGATCTCTAAAGTTATTTCCAGTTTTAAAAATTGATGCTCTAAAGTTAAAATTACATATATTGTGCAGAGGGCATTATACGTCACCAGCGTCAAGCCTATTGCTTTGCAGGTATCTTTACTCCAAAGCTGTATCTAGAAACATCAGAATTAATAAAATGAATCTTTGTTTTTCAAGTGCATAGATAAAATGATCCTTCTTTTATGTGAATGCTCTAGATTGGTGAGATATTACCAGCCAATATTTAAATTGTATCTCTTTTAATAAAAACTTCAATGTATTACATGCGCCGACCTTCTCAAATTATGGTGGATTCTATGAAAATAGGTGTATATACCTATTAGATAGATGGCATAGAAAATAGAGCTGAATGCTATATTGCAGGGTCGAATCATAGTGCCCTCAGGTTGCTGATGTATACATGGGAACAAATGTCTACCCTAAGCAGCTATCTGAAATATAAGGTAAAAGAGGTTTGTCGTTATCCCGTTCAGACCTCCCTTCTCCCCTTGTACCCATCCCTAGAAACACAATTTCTCCCTCTTTCTTGTGCTCTCTCACTCTTGCTTTTACTCTAGGTTTCTCTCTGACTTTGGAATGGAGAGCCACTGTTGTGTCCTTTATCTTTTCTGGAGATTATTGTCAGATTGCCTGCAGCCCATTTTGCTACTTTTAATTTCTACCTTTATCATCCATGCCACTTTTACTATAGTTGCAATTTATTGAGTGCTTATTATGTGCCAGAGACTGTTCCAAGCCCTTTATAGCTGAGCCATTACTCCCATCACTATTTTCAAGCTCTGCTGATGATTTTTTTCTCCACTCTCATCACCATTATAATTCCCAGTTAGCAGCTGCTGCCAGCACTTCTTTAGTCTCTTGTACCCTTTTTACTTCCTTGTTTTTGTTCCTTTTATCTCCTGCTATTTTTCCTATGACTATTGGCTTTTGCTGAATATGATTAGCCTTTATTTAACCTTCCTAAGACAGTGTGGCAAAATAACCAATTTTGGTGTATCATACATAAATCTCCTGATTTTTCAGCCTTTCTCTGTTGTTTTCGTTGAAACTTGAAAGAAGGCCACTTTTCTGAAAACCTTTGTGTGTGTGAAAACAAACGAATGCTGTTGTTGTTTTTTTTCCCTTTCTTCTTTCCTCCCTCTTTTCCCTCTTTTTTCTTTCTTCTTACCCCACTCTCCTCCTTTCCCACTTTCTTTCTCAAGGGAGTTGGAATAAAGAGTATTTTCCTGATGCTTGAAAATTCTGGAAGGCAGTTTACCAGATAGCTAAGGTGGTATTATAAATCTACTAAGGAAGAGCTGTCTGTTTACAATTAATATTCTTTATATTTTTCTCTAATAAATCTATTAAAATTCAGAGACCATCACTTCTTATATGATGTATAATTAAATTCCTACTGAAGCCTTAGATTTAGAAATAAATTATAATATGAAAATTCTGGTTTTTAAATTCAAATACTATTTATTATTGATAATATTGTGATAGTTAGCTGGAGTAATACCTTATGCCAACAGATGTATCAGCTTCATAAATATATTAATGTAAAGGTCAATTAATTTCTATAATCTAAGAGGGTTTTGTATGCTCATTCATATACAAACACTTATGAAATCTTATTTTAGGAAGCCACATTTGTTGGCATTATGACATATTCCAAAATCTAAGTACTTCAAATTTCAGAAGCGTTTATTAAATACCTGTTGTGTATGGACTGTTCTGCCAGATACCGCAGAGACGTCAAAGCAGCAGAAAACACAATGGCTGCGCTTAGAATCTAGTTAGGAAATAAGACATGATGTAAGCAATAGTTTAAGAATAGATATAACACAATGTGTAAATAAGCACATATCTGTGTGGTTTAGATTATATTCATTAATTAGGGAATATAAAATAAGAGAAAGGTCAGTGAGGGATGGAATTTAACTAGAAAAGATTTCTAGTAGTTAATCTTGAGACAGATCAAGTTAATCTTGAACTAGATCTGATAATGCCATAGTAGTCTTATAATTAGACAAATATGTTGGTGCTAATTTAAGATTTGTCTGCTTTCTTATTCTCTAATTACTGTAAAAAGAAACTGGGTATAATAGTTTAAAGATAAATGTTCTTTCATTTTTTTCCTGAATATTTAGTGAAAGTACAGTACATTTTCACTGATCTGTTTTTAAGGATGTAACAATTGCTTTGCAATTTAGTGCTGAATGAAATTCCATTATCCATTGGTAAAAAAAACCCTCAAAACAATCTCATTGTTATATTATTTCTGGTAACAACTGCCTTGAGCCAAATTCTATAGGTAATGGATCTTTTTTTTTCTGTAGAGTATATGTGTGTGCTAAAATGTTTCTGTTGTTTTATAATCCCCTATGATTTAACATTCAGAAATTATTTAGAAGGAATTTTGTGATTTCTTCAATAATAAAATTTTTATCGTTTTAATGCTATTTATAACACCCGGTTAATGAAGAAAAGTTATGCTTTTAACAAATGTTTAATGTTTTTCTCACATGTTTTAATAGCTTGAATTGAACAAGTAATAGTTGCTGAACCTGAGGCAGTTTTATTACACAAAATTTCTAACCTCCTTAAATTTTACCATGATACAATCAGGTAAGTGGAATGGTTAAATGTGCTTGTTAAATTCTATGTGACACCTCATTTTAGAACCCAGTGTAAGATTTTTTTGTTTGCTTGGTGTCACTGTTTGCATGACTATGCATAACTGGCAGAACCTCTACATGAATGAATGAACCATATGAATCATTATATATGTATTATATGTACTATTCTTTGAGGTCCATCCTTTCCATTTGCCTTTCTTCTCCAAACATAACTGTACACACACATACCCACATATGCACACACACACTTATATAACAATATAAGTTTATAATGCATTAGCAAAGTATTAGTAAAAGAGACCCATGGCATCTAAAGCAACTATATATTATACTCAGAATAAGGCATCATAAGTGAAATGTCCTATTCTGGATGTCAATAACATAAATTCTTCTTTAACACTTAGTTTTCTGTTAGTGACAAAACAGCACCACAGCTTTATCTTCTCTAAATTAAAGCTACTTTAGTGTCTTGAAACAAAAGCTACTTTGTCTGATTAGGAAACACTTGTCTTATTTAAAATATAATCTTTGACTCCAAATTTGCATTCATTTTCACTTTGCATATATCTCTGGTTGGCATACACTTGAGCTATATTATAAATGTCACCATAAGATGATGTTATATGTGTAGCTGTGTTAAAACAATGTTTCTTCAAGATTTGGTTCTGATAGTTTCCATATTAGTCCGTTAAAAATGATTTAAAAATTACTTTTTATCCAATATGATAGTATCAGGAACAGAAGACCAGTTGTTAAAATCCAAGAAAATGATTATAACTAACAGGTCCGGGAGAGGTGCAGGGATCACAAGTTTGTACAGCACAAAAGACTATGATAATGAACTTACCTACCTCCTAGTGGCTGAGATTAACCACTCACAACTTCAGAGCTAAGAGATGGATTTCACATCCTACTGGTAGATTTTCAAGCAAAACTAAGAAGCCACAAAACTAATCAGAGATAGGATTTGGGTTAGTCCTCTAAAATTTTAGATATAAATTTATTATCACTTACCATGACTCAGAAACAAATTTGTTTCAGTTGTAATGATATAGGCTTCCTAAAATAAGAGAATGACACATACTTAGAAAACACAAGAGCTGAAAGCAGCTAACACATACATAGTTAATACTTTATTATGCAATGATAGTGGTAAAATAATTTTTAAGTTATCTATTTAATAATGCCCATAATGGTACTGTATGAAATTTATTATTTGGAGACAATAATTCAGTTTCTAATGTAGAGAATGCTAAGAATAAAATCATTTCGATTCTGAACATGATAGTAGGTTTTTTAGGATACAAGAATTATAATCTTTCTATCTTTGAAGGTGATAATTTTGAGGATGACAATTAAGATCCTTTAATACATTTTTGCATGTACATTTTCCACTCATTCACACATTTTTTCATTTAGTCAATTAAAAAGTTGACTGTACTTATTAAAAAGTACAGTCAACTTTTTAATTGACTAAATGTCACTCTTAAATGTCACTCTTCTAAGAATAAATGTCACTCTTCTAGGAAACGGCAGTGAACAAGACAGAGCTTAAACTTACATTCCAATGTGGAGACAAACAAGCATAAAATAATTTTAGAGCAATAAGGGCACTAAGGAGAAATAAAGCAGGAGAAAGGATGTAGAAAGTATAGGGAGTGACCACGAATGAGTAGGTGTATATATGTGCAACTATTTTTAAAGGCTTTTGGTGGAAGCGATATTTAAACAGAGACCTAAATAATGTGAAGGAGTTGGAATTGAAAAGATGTTGGAGAAAAGTGTCCTAAGTAGGGGTAATCTCTGGCTCTGAGACTAAGAAAAGCTTGCATCATAGAGCACCAGAAGGAAGGCCAGTGGTTGGAGTGGAATGAATTGGAAGGTATAATAGGGGGAGATGAAATCGCAGAGGTAGGCAGAGGCCAGATCATGTAGGACATTGTAGGCCATGATGAGGATTTATACTTTATACTAAGTGGGTTGGGGAAGATGTGGGAGGGTTTTGAGTGACTTGAGATGACTTATGATTAAGGTGACACTGGGTACTATGTGGACAATGTAATGTAGTGGGGCAAAAGGGGGGCAAAGAAGGTATTTAGGAAGCAGTTTGTGGTTCTGAACAGAAACGACGATGAGTTAGACTGGTGGGGATATTCTTGGAGGTGGTGAAACGTAGTTGGTTCTGGAGATATTTTTTGTTATAGCCAATAGGACATATGAGGTCTGGCAATTAAGTTTGCGAACTTGCTGCAACGATGTTGCTAACCTTTTTTGATATCAGAGAGATTATTCATTATGAATTTATACCAAATGGACAAACAGTTAACCAAGCTTACTATTTGGAAGTGCTGAAAAGGCTGCATGAAAAGGCAGATGACCTGAACTTTTCACCAACAATTCAAGGCTCTTGCATTACAACAAGGCACCAGCTCACATGGCACTGACTGTGAAGGAGTTTTTAGCCAGTAAACAAATAATTGTATTGGAAAACCCTCCCTACTCACCTGATCTGGCCCCCAATGACTTCTTTCTTTACCCGAAGATAAAGGAAATATTGAAAGGAAGACATTTCGACATCAAAGGTAATACAGCAGCTCTGATGGCCATTCCAGAAAAACAGTTCCAAAAATGCTTTGAAAAGTGGACTAGGCTCTGGCATTGGTGCATAGCTTCCCAAGGGGAGTACTTTGAAGCTGACCATGGAGATATTCAGCAATGAAGTATGTAGTACTTTTTCTAGGACGAGTTCGTGAACTTAGTTGTCTGACCTTGTATATATGGACTAGATGGGGGTGAGATGTAAGGAGTCATGGATGAATTCTTGACTTTTGGCTTGAACAAGTAGATGACTGGTACTGTCATTTGCTGAAATGCTGAATGCTGGAGAGGACCAGGTTGATGGGAGTGGGTGGGTAGTGAAGAATTCAGTTCAGTTGGGCCATGTATAATTTGATAAACCTGTGAACATACAGTAGATGTTGGGTGAGCAGATCATACAGAGAAATCATGGCTAAAGCTATAAATTTGGTAGTTCGCACTTTTAGTTGATATTTGAAGTCATCGTGACTAGGAAAGATCACTTAGGAGGTGAGGGTAGATAAACAATAGTGTCAAGGATTGAGTACTGAGAAGCTCCAACATTTAGAGGTTGAGAAGAGAAGAAACTCCACAAAGAAAACTGAATAGCCAGTGAAGTAATAGCCAGTGAAGTTGGAAAAAATAGGAGATACTCAAGTTCTCAAAAATATTTGCCTCCTATACATTAAAACTGCTGGAGGATAGATTCCATAAAAATGCGGTAGTAATCCAAAAAAGGGAAGATGTGGAATCCAGGAAACAGGGACTCCAGCATACTTTGACTGCATTTCCTTTCCTGTAAAACTTGTTCTTTGTGTAATTAATAATAACTGCTTGCTTTTGAACTTGCTTACTTTTCTACACTCTTATCACTATTTCAGACCGAAACTGTAAAGTAGACTCTATATTTTCTCACCAAATAGTCAAGCATATCAAGTAATCCCTCCCAACTGCTCTCCCTTCTTCCCTTCCTCAGAGCCTTCATTTCCCTCGTCCAATCCAGACTAGTTGCTCTGTAGACTACAGTGAGGCTGTCACTGGGGTTTGCTTTCTTCACAGGCCTGCTCATTCCCTTGTTTTGGATTCCCTGATTCCTTGGGTAACTCTGGATATTATATACGTGCTTATAATAATGTAAACATTGATGAAATAAATAATGTGTTTATTTACCAGAACCCTGTGATATAACTATTAGAAAGCCTGGGAAGATGAAGTTTGATATATTGAGGTGGGAGAGGAGCACTGTGTAAGAGAGTTAAAGTCTCATTTTAAATGTCAGGGATTTGTATATACAATACCAAAAATTGAAAAATCAAGTAATAGAAGTATAAGCAAGTTGGGTAGTAATATGAAGTGAAATACAAAAAGGTAAGGTATGTAAATGTTGAATCACAATGTTCTACAGCTGGGACTATATAATATTGTAGGTCAACTATACTTTTAAAATAAATAAATAAATACACAAATGAAAAGAAAAACAAACTAGGAACTGGGAAATGATCTTCAGAATATAACCAGCTAGATAATGATTGAGCCATAATGATGATAAGAACTGGCCTTTGTATCTATGACTTTAAAGGAACCAGAATGGGCTCAATGGAAATTGGGTTTTGGTCCAAAAAAAAAAATTAGGAAGGGAGCCTAAAGAATAAACAAAAAGAAAAAGTATCTACAAGTATCTAGCCCAGTTATTGGTACCTTGTAAGTACTCAGTAAACAGTAAATTCTAGATCTGAATAACTGCAAAACATGGCTGATAACTCAAATTTTTAAAAACGATGTAAATGTATCTTGATATCCAAATATTTTACTAACATATCAGTTTCTATTTATATTCATTTGGTTTTCTTCCCCTATTGCTTGATGTTTTGTACTTTTATTCAGAAGCATATTTATTTTATTGTATAGATAGGCATGTTTGGGAATTCCTTCCAATTTATTTTGGTGTTTACTTTATAATATTTTTAACTGAGATACTTAAAGAAAATACAAATATTATGGGTCCCTTTTTAGGAATTTGCTGTTGCTTTGCTGTTTGCTTTATGTATTTTTTTTAAATTGATAATTTGCTTTGTCTGTATTAACAATATAAGAATTTATTCCAATATCTTTTCATGTCAGGATGTATTTAGTATTTGTTTTTGCTCTTACAATATGTAATACGTAACATATCAATTTTTGGTAAATTTGCTGTATTTTTTGCTTACTGTTTACCATTATTTATTAATACCCTTATATTTATCTTCAGCAATTTAAAAAAATTTAGGTACAGTAAGTAAGATGTTATTGTGCTATTATAAATCATGATTTACTATGGATTACATTATATTTCCATATTGACAAAAGCCTTTTCCCTTAAAAATGCGTTTTCAAATCATTTTCAGTACCTGAACTAGGAAAATAAAACTGGGAATCATCTTATATACATGCTTGTCTTACATCCTGGCAAAAATGTGAAACCTCATTGAATGGATCTAAGAAATATGCTTGAAACAGCAAATTGAGAATTACAGAATGTGCTAAAAATTATTTCAAAATATTATCAGGTTTTTCATAATCAGTCTAAAAATATTGCTATTTAGACAGCTGTATAAAAATTGAGAAACTTTATAATTTATAGGTGTGCTATTGGTATGGTATAACAGTTTCAATTAAAAGAATAACTATTAATAAAATGTAAATGTTTTATCAGTAGAGCTATTGATGGAATGCCTTCCTTAAAATTCAAATTAGATATTCTTTGATAAACATGACATGCATTTATTGTAATACAGGAAAAATAGAAATGTGGGTTGCATACTATGAGCCTCTGTTCTAACTCACTGTTTTTCTAAAAGAGATTGTGAAGAATTGAAAACATAGTAGTTTGTTTTCATTTGTTCATTACCTAACTCAAAAGGAAAAAGAACTGTTATTTTTTATATGAAACTAGAGTAATTGTTTTTAATTCACACACATTCTATATAAAAATTTTTATTTAAATCTAGATCTTTTCAATAAATTTTACTCAGTTATAGAACTGAATTGTTTCACTCTGTTTTGCAACCTGAAATATTCTTTCCTTTTAGTGGCATTGTAAGACGTAGTAAAATTACATTGTTGACTGCCGTTGAAGAAATGCATTTGATAAACCAAAAAATGTTCTTCACTAGCTTGAATCTTCATGTAAGTAAATTGTTGGACTAGAAATGTTTGAAAAATGTATTTCTTAAACTATGTAAATATATAGCTTTCACATTTAAATATGTTGTTTTGCTGTTTTTACACTGGTGACAGTTTTGTCCCATTCTATACAATGTTCTTTTGAATTCTTCCTATGAACAATAAAATTCATTTTGAGTTGGCTTACTGGATCTAGGTTTATATTCTGTGTTCCTGGAACAGTATAACATTGAGTCATAATTGGAGATAGACTATCAACACTGAGTTTCACTATCGTTTTTCTATAACCAAAAATTTGTAACAAAATTAACCTTACTATATTTAGGTTAGGGCTAAAATACATACAGATTGGAAAACTGGAACTCTTGCTAAATGTTTTTTCTAAATAGCTTACCTATATTTTTATTCTCTGATGTTCCAGCTTTGTCCTTATGCATTTATGCTCTTTTGAGTTAAAAACTATAATTAGTTATGAAAGCAGACAAGATAACACCCCCCCAATAAAACCAAATCAAAAACAACAACAAAAACCTGAAAGATTCCTATGAAACCAATATTATAAATTGAGCAATGGATTGTGGCAGGACTGAAAATAATGATTTATAATGATCAAATCCTTCTTTATTTTTGTTTCGTTATTAAGGACTGAAGTTTTTAAAGGATGCATCACAGTCACCATGCTGGCGGTTTCTTCCTCTTCCTCTTCCTCTTCTTTTTCCCTCCCCCTCCCCCTCCTCCCTCCTCCTCCTCCTCCCCTTTCTCTTCGCCCCCCCCCTTTCTCCTCCTCCTTCTTTTTCCTCCTTCTGTCATACTGCTGTATCTAACAGTCTGGTTATATTAGGCACAGGTTTTGTAATATAGTGTAGAACAGTCAGCAACAATCCCATCTACAGTACCTGATCAATTTTTACAGTCATTCCTAAATTCAGAGAAGCCTTAATAGAAGTTTGCTTTCTGACCCCCATGCATGACTCAAAGTCTTTTGGAAAAACAACGTGAATTTGTGGAGTTGGAGCATTTATCTTATTTTTTCCTGTTTTATGTATTTCTGTTTGCACCAGAAGTTTACTAAGAGTCAGTCAATTCTGGTTATGTATATGTTTATATGCATTTTTGTTTAGACACAATTTTGAAACAATCATTTGTACATGATATAGACTTTGAACATGAACATATGTGCTAGCTGATGAGAGTACAAAAACAAACAATCAAGGTCTGTTGTCTCAGGTTTCTTCTCCTTTTGTGGAAAACAGTCTAATAAATCAGTGATTACCACAGAATCATATGTTTTATAAAATATGTGTGCCCAAGATTCTATGCTAGCACAACACAAGAAGTATATGTAGTAGCCGAGTGTATGCAGTAGCCTTCATATACTGCTTTCCAGAGCGAGATATACAAAAATTGAACTACAAAGGACATACTCGTAGGGGATTTAGATATGTAAAAAAGGGGTTGGGTCGAGGTCATCCTGAGAAGAGGAAACAAATAGAATATGCAAGAAGACAAACTGTCAATTATCAATAAACAAATTTTGTTATTAAAAATATTACTTGGAAAGTTGTGTGGCATATAGATAGAAGAGAGGTCAGGTTGCAAATAGGAAAATTCGGGGAGTAACAAAGTAGTTTTCATAAAAATACACGGTCTAAGGCAGAAAGTATGGGAAGGGCCATAAAGGGACAGATTCTTGAGGGTTAAAGGTAAATCTTCAAAACTTGGTGACTGATGGAATGTAAATAACAGATAAAATTATTCCTAGGTTGCCAATCTGGAAGTATTGATACAAATCACACACATCTAAAATACAGACAGAGGGTAAAATTGGGGCATAAAGATGATGATATTATTTAAGTTAGACAAGTTAGAATGCTTGTGTGCTATTCCTCTGTGATTGATCTAATGTAGTAGGAAGCTGTACATTTAGATTTAGAGAGTTTTGCATATTAAAGCTAGTTGAATCTATGGGTTTGTATGAGGTCACTATGAATCATGTTTAATATGAGTGGAGCCCCCAGAACACAGAGTTTGGGGAAACACTGACATTTAAGAGAAGAAAAGAAGTTCATTCATGATATTCTGAATGAGAATGACTGGAGAGGCAGGAGAAAAACGATGAGAGGGTTTTTATCAGAAAAGCCAAGAGAACAGTTTCACAAAGGAGGACATTGTTAATGACAGATGCTATATAAAGAGTTGTAGTAAAACAAGGACACCAGGTATGCTTTCTTTGTCAATATACAGATGATCAATTACTTACTGAGAACAATTTTAGTCATAGGTATAGTGGGGACAAGAGTCAGATTGCTTATTTGAAAGGCACATGGATGAGCATACTAGCTAAAGCTTTACCAATTGGAAAACATACAGGATAAAGACTGAAAATAAAATGTAGCAGGCATTCTTATTATGAAATTTGAAAGAGAATAATAAAACCAAATGTTGAAGGAAAGCTGGAATTAAATTTCTATGATAAATTAGAAAACAGAAAAACAAAATTGATTATTTGTTAAAAACATCAACAGAATTGATACTTCTAGCAAGTCATTCACCAAAGAAAAAAATAAAATTTTAAATTATAATATCAGAAATGAGCGATAATAACTAGAGGTGAGGATGAAAACACAGAATACCATATTAAAATTTATCAATCATGCTAACATAATCTGAACATGTGATTAAAAGGAATGATTTTAAGACAATATAAATTAACAAAAATGACTTAAAAAGAAGTGGAAAACTTGACTATACCTAGGGAAGAAGGAAAAATTATTAAAGAATATGCTGCTAGGCCTACTTCAGATTATTTAGATAGCTTCATTCACATCTGTGAAGAACAGATGATTCTCCAGAATACAGAATGATATGGAAAGATTCCCTGTTACTTTTAGTTGGTGTAACATTGATATAAAATGCTTTTTCAAGACAGTACAAAAATTAAAACCTCCAACCAGTCACTGTTTAAGTTTTAAAAAAAGTTAAAATAATATTAGTTCAAATCCAGCATTATGTTAAAACCAAGTATGGGTTATTCCCAGGAATACACAAATGTTCCAGTGTTAGGAAATATATTAAAACTTTCAAATAAAAAAAGTTATATTCTTATTATATTTGATTAAATTGTTGGCAGGGGGCAGGGATCTGAATAATTAAGACAGTAAAAATACTTCCTTAACTATATAAACATAAATAACACTAAAAGACGACACCATGTTTACCATAGAAGCCTCCGTGATATGTTCTATTTAAGAAGGAACAAGACAAGAATGCTTGCTGATAGCACCCTCGAATAATAGGAAGACCAGATAAAGAAATGAGAGACAAATATTTAGAAGTAGGAGGCATTATATTATTTGTGGATGCTATGATTTTCTACTTCAAAAACCCAAGAGAATTAAATGTAGAACTAGTAAATGATTTAGAAAGCTGATTGGAGACAACATCAATATACAAAAATAAATAATGTAGGGGAAAAGATGGCAAAGTAGGAAACACCAGAAACTGTCTTCCCACCTAGACAGTAATTGCACTGGCAGAATTTGTCTAATTTAACTATTTTGGACCTCTAGAATCTATTGAAGTCTTGAAATTTCTAAGGGAAGGCTTACATAGTTAATTGCAATCAATTTTGGTCAATTTCAACTCTCAGCACAGTAGAAACTACCCATATTTCCCCTCCTGCCCCCCACCACAGCCTCAAGGCAGATAGATGTACAGTTGTTCCTGGAACACCTTGCACACAGCTTGTAGAGCCATGGTGGACAGAAAGGACATTGTTTTCTAAACTTCAGGGGGATCTGTGCTCTGATCGTATAGATGTGAAGAAGAGGGTGATCATTGTTTTTCACTTCTCCTGTTATTGCAAACACTTTTCCCCTTTGGCTACAGTGTCTTCCTGAAAATTTCAAAAGCCAGTGTGTTTTCTCCACTTCTGTAATTTGTCTCTTTTTCCCTTTTTGGAGCCAGACATTAATGACTAGGGAAAGAGAGAATTTCTGAAGAAATAATAGATGAAAAATTCCCAAATTCAAGGAAAGACATGAGTATATATAAACATCCAAAGCTCAAAGAATTCCAAATAAGATGAACTCAGAGACTCACACCAACATACATTTTAATCATAATCACATTATAATTTGAAAGACAAAGTTAAAGATTCTTGAAAGCAGCAAGAGAAAAGCAACTCATCACGCAGGATTATCAGCAGGATTCTCATCAGAAACTTTGGAAGCCAAAAAACAGTGGCAGGTATATTCAAAGTGCTGAGAGAAAAATATCTGTCAACCAAGAGTTCTATATCTGGTAAAACTCTCTTTCAAGAATGAGGAGGAAATTATGACATTCCCAGACAAACAAAAGCTGTGGGAGTATATTACCATTAGACCTGCCATGCAAGAACTGTTCAAGGGAGTCCTGCAGGGTGTGATGAAAGGACAGTAGACCATAACTCAAGCTGTATGAAGAAATAAACATCTCACTAAAGGGAAATACACAGGCAATTAAAAGCTAATATTGTAACATGTCTGTAATTCTACTTTTTTTTTTACATGATTTAAGAGGGTAATATATATTTTTTAAAAATTATTAGTCTAGAAGTTAATATTGTTGAACTTTGGTTTATAATTCCATATTTTGTTTTCTACATAATTTAAGAGACTAATACCTTTAAAGAATTATAGTTTGTATTTCTGAGCACACAGTATGTAAAGTTATAATTTTGTGACATTAGTAACCAACAAAAGTGGGAACAGGCTATAAAGGAGCAGTTTTTGTGTGTGATTGAAGTTAGTTGGTATAAATTCAAATTAGAGTGTTATAACTTTAGGATGTTAATGGAATCCTCATGATAACCACAAACAGCTAAAGAATATATGTAAAAGGAAATGAAAAAGCAATTTAAGTGTTTCACTCAATACAAAACAAGTCAACTTAAAAGGAGACCATAATGCAGGAAATGAGGGACAGAAAAGGCTATATAGAAAATAAATAGGAAATGACAAAGTAAATCCCTACTTATCAGTATTTACTTCAAATGTAAATAAATTAAACTCTCCAATCAAAAGTCATAAATTGGCAGAATAGATAAAAATACATGATCCAACTACAGGCTGGATAGGCTGTCTATAAGAGACTCACTTTATATCCAAAGAAACAAATAGATTGAAAATGAAAGGAAGGAAAAAAATATTCCATACAAATACTAACCAAAAGAGAAGAGAGATGGCTATACTAATATCAGACAAAATACAGTCAAGTCAAAAAAGGTTAGAAGAGAACCATTCAAAGACTAGCTGAACAGAAGTCCTATAACTAAGGATATAAAGAAGAAGCCACATTGAGACTGGTAGGAGGGGCGGAGATTCAAAATGGGATGGCCACACACCCACGTGTGTTGGCAGAGAATCAGGATGGGTATCTTGGCTGTATAGGTCTCTCCTGAAGAGCATGGGGTCACAGCTCTACACCAGACTCCTCAGCATGTAACAACGGGGTTGGGAAGAGGAAGCCCCCATAGTATCTGGTTGTGAAAATCAGTGGGGATTTCTTCCAACAAGGTGAAATGGAAAGCAGCTGGAAACTCAGGCATTTTCTTAAAGGGCCTACACACAGGCTCTCACTCTCAGGTACTCACCCTGGTCTCTGGCAGAGGGACTACAGCTTGGGAAGTGCTAGAGATATACAAGAAGAGACTGAGTTGTGTGACTTCAGGGCGACGACTGAAGGGAAAGCCACCATTGTTCTTGTGCTAAGCTCTCCCACACATGACCAAATCTGTATTTTTTACTGGCCTGGTAAATTCCACTCACTCCATCCTGGTGACTCCCTGGGAATCTGCCCCATCCAACGTGTGAAATCCAGAGCTTTTTCATGGCTGGCAGGCAGTCAGTGTTGGCCTGTAGTCCAGTATTTCTTGGGCAAGTCTCCAGGGTCCATGGACCTCAGATGTGTGGTGTCAAGCCTTGGTGTACTTCAAGATGTTTGTGGAGAGGACCCAGGCTCAGAACTGGGGTCAAATCTGAATCTTCATTTACTTGTTGAACACTACTCGCTCCATGCTGGTGACTTCCTAAGACCCTGGCCTACCCAACTCTTGTACCACTGAGGCTCTTTGAGCTTTAAGGATAGCTGGCAGGTATAAGCAGACCTCAAAGTGCCTGGGCCTTTTGCTGACCTGCCCTAGGCTCAATGATGGTGATGGCCAGTCTCGGTTTCCAGCATGGCCTCTCCCACACACTTTCAGGTCCAGCAAAAGCAGCAAAAAAAAAAAAAAAAAAAAAAAAAAAAACTATAGTTCTCTTTGTATCTCCTATCAACTAGCCCTGGATTAGTCACAGGCAGCAGCTGACCTTGACCATCACAGGAGGCCTTCCCAAGAGTTTCCAGAACCAGTGCACCCAGTGGCCAGCTTCAAAACACAACAGAACAACATCCAATTAGCCCCACAAGTGGCAGACCCAAAGGGTCATCCTGGCAGGCACCAGAGCCTACTGTGGTGAAACATGCTCCATGTGATCAGACCTTACACAGCAGCTCATACTCTGTGGTCATGGCCAATCCTCATAGCCAGTAAGCCTGAGGGTTAACCCCACCTACTAATGTGCCAACAGCAATCAAGGTTCAAATACAATAGGAGGGCACACACAACCCACACAAGGGACACACCTGGAGCACCCAGTGCAGGTAATGAGGGACACTGCACCCCTGGGTCCCACAGGACACCTACTATATAAGGCCTCTCTACTAAAATCAGGAGACTTAGCAGCCCTGCCTACTACATAGAAACAAACACAGAGAAGCAGCCAAAAGGAGGAAACAAAAAAGCATGTCCCAAAAGAAAGAAGAGGAGAAAACTCCAGAAAAAGAACTAAATGAAATGGAGGCAAGCAATCTCCCAGATGCAGAGTTCAAAACACTGGAATAAGGATGTGAGAACTTCAACAAAGATATAGTAAACATAAAAAAGAACCAGTCAGAAATAGAGAATGCAATAACTGACATGAAGAATATACTAGAAGGAATCAGCAGCAGATTAGATGAAGCAGAGGATTGAATCAGCAATTTAGAAGGTAAGATAGCAGCAAACATCCAACTGGAAGAGCAAAAAGAAAAATAAATCTGAGAAAAATGAAAGTAGTTTAAAGAACCTCTAGAACAACATCAAGTGTACCAACATTTACATCATGGGATACCACCAGGAGAAGAGAGAGAACAGGGATTGAGAACATATTTGAAGAAATAATGACTGAAAACTTCCCTAACCTGACAAATGAAATAGGCATACAAGTCCAGGAAGCACAGAGAGTCCCAAACAAGATGAACCGAAAGTGGCCCACACAAAGACACATTATAATTAAAATGTCAAAGGTTAAAGTTGAAGAGAGGACCTTAAAAACAGAAAGAGAAAGGCATTTTATCACTTAGAGGGGAGTTCCCATAAGACTGTCAGCTGTTTTTTCAACAGAAACTTTGCAGGCCAGAGGGACTGGCACAAAATATTCAAAGTGATGAAAAGCAAGGACCTACAAGCAAGACTATTGTACCCAGTAAGGCTATCATTTAAAATTGAAGGACAGATAAAGAGCTTCTCAGACAAGAAAAAGCTAAAGGAATTCATCACCACCAAACCAGTATTATAAGGAATGTTAAAGGAACTTTTTTAAGAAGATGGTGGGGAAGAACATAAATATGAATAATAAAATGGTAATAACTATGTGCCTATCAGTAATCCCTTTAAATGTATATAGAGTCAATGCTTCAATCAAAAGACATAGGGTAGCTAAATAGATAAGAAAACAACACCCTTATATATGTTGCTGCAAGAGACTCACTTCAGATCAAAAAACACACACTGACTGAAAGTAAAGAGATGGAAAAAGATATTTCATGAAAATGGAAATAAATAAAAAAAGCTGGAGTAGTAGTACTTTTACCAGACAAAAATAGACTGCAAAACAAAGGCTGTAACAAGAGACAAAGAAGGACCCAGTAATCACACTTCTGGGTATTTTTCCGAAGAAACCCAAAACACTGCCTCAAGGGGACATGTGCATCCATACAAATATGTTCAGTGCAGCATTGTTTACAATGGCCAATATGTGGAGGGGACCTTGGTATCTGTCAATGGATGAATTGATAAAGAGAGGTGGTACATATATACAATGGAATATTGCTTGGCCATGGAAGGGAATGGGTCCTTGCCATCTGCAGTGGCATGGATGGACCTGGAGGGTATTATGTTGAGTGGAGTATGTCAGACTGCGATAGGCAGATGCAATGTGATTTCGCTTATATGTGGAATCTAAAGAACAAAATAAGCAAACGAATAGGAACAAACTTATAGATACAGAGAACATTTTGATAGTTTCCAGATGGGAGAGGTTGGGAGGTAAAAAATGGGAAGGGACAAAAAGCACAGATTGGAGGTTACATAGTAGTCACGGCGGTGTAGGGCATAGCATAAAGAATATAGTCAATGATATTGTAATAACTATGTATGGTGTCAGATGGGTACTAGATTTATCTGGGTGACAGACAGGAGGGCGTTGGGGAACAAAGTGAAAAGATGGGATTAAAAACTACAAATTGATAGTTACAAAGTAGTCATGGGGATGTAAAGTGAGGCATAGGGAATATAGTCGATGGTATGGTGATGGATATGTATGGTGCCGGGTAGGTGCTGGTCTGATCACCACACTTCTTAAATTGTGTGGATATCTGGGCACTGTGCTGTGCACCTGAAATTAGTATAAAATACTGTTGAATGTCAACTGTAATTGAAAATTTTTTAAAGGGGGTAAAAGGAGAAGTGTAATAAGCAGTTCAAATTTCCAGATCTGAAGCAAATAAGTCAAACAAACAAACAAATAAATAAATAAGGCCAAATCTCAAATCAATCTAACTTTATAAATTAAGGAACTAGGAGAACACAGTAAACCCAAATTTAGCAGAAGGAAGAAAATAATAAAAATTAGAATAGAGATAAATGAATTAGTGAATAGAAAAACAATGCAGACAACCAATGAAACCAAAATATGGTTCTTTGAAATATCAACAAAATGAACAAACTTTAGCTCGATGGAGTAAGAAAAAAAGAGAGGAGACTCAAATTACTAAAATCAGAAAGGAAAGAGGAGACATTACTATCAATTATGCAGAAATAAAAAGGATTTTAAGAGAGTATTATTAAACAACTCTTTGCCAACAAATTGGACAACCTAGATAAAATGGAGAAATTCCAAAAACCAAAGAAGCAATGAATAATTAGAAGAGTTGAATAGCCTTATACCTACTAGAGAGATTAAATCTGTGATCAAAAATCTTCCCTAAATAAAAGTTCTAGACTTCATGGCTTCACTGGTGAATTCTACCAAGCATTTAAAGAAAAATTAGTATCAGTCCTTCTCAAACCTTTTCAAAAAATTAACATTCTATGAAGCCAGCATTTCCCTGATACCAAAACTAGAAAAAGACACTAGAAGAAAAGGAGACTAAAACCAATATTCCTTATGAATATTAATGAAAATAATTATCAACGAAATACTAGCAAACCAAATAAAGAAACATAGTAAAAAATTATACACCATGATCAAGTGGGACTTATTCCTGAACACAAGTTAGTTCAGCATATGAAAGTTAATGTAATTAGCACATTAACAGAACAAAGGAACAATGCCACATTATCATCTCAATTGATGCAGAAGAGCATTTGAAAAAATTCAACACCCTTTCATGATAAAAACACTCAACAAACTGGAAATAGATGGAAACTACCTCAATATAATAAACACAATATATGAAAAACCCAAAGCTAACATCACACTCAGCATAAGGTGGAAAACTTCGTTTACAATCAGGGATAAGACAAAGATGCCCATTTCCACGACTTGTATTCAACATAGAACTGGAAGTTGTAGCCAGAGCAATTAGTTAAGAAAGAAAAATAAAAGCCATCCAAATTGGAAAAGAAAAAAATGAAATTATCTCTGTTTTCAGATGTGCTCTTATATTTAGAAAACCCTAAAGGTTTCACCCCCTAAAAAAAAAAATCCCCTTAAAACTAATAAATAAATTTAACAAATTAGAAGGATACAAAGTCAACACTCAAAAAATCTGTTGCATTTTTATACACTAACAATGAACATCACGAATAGAAATTTTAAAAAGCAATTCAATTTACAATAGCAACAAAAAGATTAAAATACTTAGGAATTAACTAAGGAGATGAAAGACTTGTGCCATGAGAACTGCAAAACATTGCTTGAAAGAAATTAAAGATGACATAAATAAATAGAAAGATATGTTCATCTATTGGAAGACTTAATGTTAAGTTGTCAATACTGCCTAAAACAATCTATAGATTCAGTACACTTACTATCAAAATGTCACTGCTGTTTTTTGCAAAAATAGGAAAACTCATCCTATAATTCATATGGAATCTTAAGAGACCCTGAATAGCCAAAACAATCATGATAAAGAAGAAAACTGAAGGACTGACATTTCCCTATTTCAGAACTTACTACAAACCTACAGTAATAAAACAGTGTGGTACCAGCATAAAGACAGACATACAGAACAATGGAATAAAATAGAAAGTCTGGGAATAAACCCTTTATATATAGTCAAATGATTTTTGAAAGGGTGTCAAGACCATTCAGTGGGAAAAGGACAGTTTTCTTTCTTTTTTTTTTTTCCAACAAATGGTGTTGGGAAAACTGGATATCCACATGCAAAAGAATGAAGTTGGATCCTATCTAGCATCATACACAAAAATTAACTCACAATGGATCAGAGACTTGAATGTAGACCTAAAATTGTAAAACTCTTAAAAGAAAATATGGGGCAAAACTTCACAACATTGGATCTGGCGATGATTGGGCACAGGCAACAAAGGAAAAAGTAGACAATTCCAGCTTCATGAAAATTAAAAGATTTTGTGCATTAAGGATATTATCAACAGAATAAACAGGCACCCACAGAATGGAAGAAAATATTGTTAAGGAATTAATATCTGATAAGGAATTAATATCTAGAATATATAGAGAACTCCTAAAATTCAACAACAAAACAATCTGATTCAAAAATGGGCAAAGGACTCGAATAGACATTTCTCCAAAGAAGATATATAAATGGCCCATAAACACATGAGAAGATGCTTAAGATCACTAATCATTAGGTAAATGCAAATCAAAACTACAATAAGACACCCATTAGGCTGGCTAATAGCAAAACAAACAAACAAACAAACAAAAAAACAACAACAAACATAAAATAACAAATGTTGGCAAGGATGTGGAGAAATTGCAATACTTGTACACTGTTGGTGGTGAATGTAAAATAGTATAGCTGCTGTGCAAAACAGTATGGAGTTTCCTCAAAAAATTAAAATTAGAATATTCTATGGTCCAGAAATTCTTCTTCTGGGTTTATATCTAAAAGAATTGAAAGCAGGGTCTCAAAGAGATATTTGCTTAGCTATGGTCATAGCAGTATTATTCACAACAGCTAAAATGTGGAAGCCACCCAAGTGGCCATCAATGGATGAATGGATAAGCAAAATATGGTATATAGTGGAATATTAGTCAGCCTTAAAAAGAAAGGAAAATCTGACATGTGCTCTAACATGAATAAACTCTGAGGCTATTGTGTTAAGTGAAATAAGCCAATCACAAAAAGACATACTGCATGATTCCACCTATATGAGATACTTAGAGAGAAAGTAAAACGGTGGTTTCCAGAGACTGGGAATTTGGAGGGAGGTGGGGGGAGTTATTGTTTAATGGGTATAGACTTTCACTTTATAAGATGAAAAGAGTTTGGAGATGGATGGTGGTGGTGGTTGCACAACATTTTAAATGTATTTAGTGCCATTAAACTGTACACTTAAAAATGGTTATGATGGTTAAATAAATAAATTTCCTACAATCCAGCTCACAAGGGACTCCATAAATACTGGTTACATGAATGACTTCATTTTCTGTTACCATATGCTTTATCATTATCTTGCCATTACCTTTAAATCTCTTGTGCCCTTGTTATTTTATCATACTTAATTTGCAAAACCACCTTTTATTAACATAACGTTTCAATTTCTCCTTTGTATACTGTGACTGCTGAGCACTGCTAAAGAAAATCATATAACCACATAGACTAGAGTCACTAAAATTCACTGTCTCCAGCATCAGCAAAGGCCTCCATGATGTCCAGCAGCCCTACATGCACTTCCTTTCACCCATTTCCTCAACTCTACCGTACTACCTCCTACGAGAAGTGCCAACTTTTGCTTATATTGGGTGGTAGACATTTTGAAATGTCTTTGCCAATATGGTGAGCAAAAAAGTTGTATATTGTTTTTTTTTTAATTTGGACTTTTTTTCATTTGGATTTAGCTTCTAATAAGAGTGAATGTTTAAAACATGTTTATTGGTGCTTGCTTCGGCAGCACATATACTAAAAACATGTTTATTGGCTGTTTGTAAATCGTTTGCTCGTGTTCTTTGCCATTTTTTCTACTAGATTGTATCTTCTTGTTGTCATTTTTTGATATTCTTTATACATTAGGTATATTAACTGCCATATATATTACAGTTATTTTCTTTAGGTCATTATTTGCCTTTTAAATTTGCCTATTGTATTTTCTGACGTACCACTTTTAATTTTTACATAATAAATTCTAATGTTTTTGTTTGTTTTTTGTTTCTCCCTTGGAAGCATGTCAGACTTGAAAACTTCCCCACAACAAGAAAATACATTTAGAATTTAATATATGCTCATGTTAGCAGCTATCAGTGGGAAAATGTTAGATTATTTAATAAATTCATTTTAGTTGTGTTCTTTGGTCTTTCTGTGGTTTCACGTTTGTTTGTTTTTAATTTTATTAGTTTCAGGTGCACAAGACAAAGCAAAACTTAGACGTTTATCATTTATATCCCTCACACTGTGTGAACCCCCCGCCCCCTATCCACTATGTGGTTTCACTTTTATATCAAATCTTTAATCTGCATGAAGTTTATTTTTGTCTATGCTGGGAAGGAAGGATCTTATTTATTTTTCCCAAATGGTTATCCATTTATTTTATTTTATTTTTGCACAAAAATCCCCGTAGGTTCTATATATGTTATTACTCTTATAAAATTAAAATGAAACTTGCAAGAAAATAGGAAAATATAATGGATAATAAAGGGCAGGTTTTCAGGATGTCATCTTCCAATTAAAACCGAGAACAGCATAAGGTAAAAATAGGGAAAGAAAGTAATTGCAAGTTGAATATATTAAGTACCAATTGTTACTGCAGTCTATGTGAGTTTATAGCAGTAAATAGGTTTTGACTATTTTTATTGTTTACTGTTGTTATTATCAATAATTGTGCCCTGAAGTGTTTTTCTCCGATAAGAATTGGGCCCTTATTAGGGAGTTTTTTAAACATTCAATTGAGATTGGAATATGATACTGTTTACAGTTTACATGTTGCTTATATCTACAAGCATTTCAGGTTTCTTCCAAGAATTATCAAATTTTAATGTTCTATATTTTATATTAATTATATCTTTCTCTTATTCTGCATCTTATAAACCATTCACTTCTGAGAAAAGAGATTCTAGTCTTATGAAAAAAACGCTTACTAAAGAATAGTCTTCATTAGAAAGCACCCAAGTGGAAATTTTTGTTAATAGAAATTTAATAGGTAATATAATTATTAAGAAGAATAGCTTTTAAAATAAAGGTATAACCGTAGATGAATTCTTGTCATATTATTTCTTCTGTGCTTTTAAAAAGACTTTTTGGAAGCTAATTCTTTATCTAGTATGAAAATTCAATGACATGATTTTATTGAAAGATGCTCCTTTTCCCTAACAAAGCAGTTTGAAACGCTTGACTCTTCAAGTAAGTGTACGCCTTTCCTTGTCAGCCTCTCCTGAAACATTCACAACTACAAATCCAGCAAAGGCTAAGGAGAAATGTATCTATACTGCAAAAGACACAATGCCATATCATTTTAAGCTAGACAGATATTGTCTAAACTTCTTTTCACTATATTAATAGTACAATTCTAATTTAAAAGATATGGTATGTGAAATCCATATCAAATTAATAACAGGATTAATTTGCCCAGCCCTCTGGAAAAAAACAAAACAAAAATAAAACAACTCTAAATGGTCCTTTAAATAAATTGTGATTTAAATTATAGGATATGGTTATTGTTTAGAATCTCTTTATATTGTTCAAAGCACGTAGGGACCAGCAGCTTGGGTATCAGGTAGGAGCCTATTACACATGCAAAAATCTCAAGCTCCACTCCACACCTACTGAAACAGAATATACAATCTAGCAAGATTCCATGGCCATTCATATTCAAATTAAGGTTTGAGAAGTGCTGTTCTAAAGAAATACATAGATTTTACATTATGCCTTACAGATTGTTCCAGGAAAAACAAACAAAAACAATGTGTGTTTGGCATGTGTGGCCAGGTGAAGATTTCTGAGAGTTAAAGGAAAATCATGACAGAAGCAGAGGAAAAGATCAAACATAGAGTAAAATAAGAGGGAGATCTTTATTTGTAGGGCAAAAGTTCAGATTTTCTTCAAATTTTTTCCACCAGTGTGTAAAATTTCTATCATTACCTAGCTGGAGTCCGGCCCAAGTAGCAGTGATAATATTAACACCCCTTTTCTCCCACTCACATCACTCTGAGGATGCATCTGCCAATCACTTGCTGGTGCTGACTGGTTTCCAAGAAAGTAGAGTGTGAATAAATTGGTATTTGCTGCAAACATGAAAGTTGATAGGAATTTTTGTATCGTGATTTTTGATATACATGAAGTTCATAGGGGTTTGTTTTTTAACAATTGCTACAACTTTTTATAGATTGTCTAAATAACAAAGCCCATTTAATTGTACTGTTTGAGCGTGTGATTTGGGGCTCTGTTGTTAGACACAGATATGTTTATAATTGTCATATCTTTTTGAGAATTTGAGATACTGTTTAATGTTCCTTCATTTTAGCCTGAAGGATTCCCTTAATATTTTTTGTAGAGCAGTCTTCCTAGTGAAGAACTTTTGTTTTTGTTTACTGGAGTGTGTTAATTTCTCCTTCATTTTTGAAGAATAGTTTTGCTGAATATAGAATTCTTGGTAGACAGTCTATTTCTTTCAGAAATCATCCAATGTCATCCAATGCTTTCAGGCCTCCATCTTTTCCAATGAGAAATCCATTATTAATCTTTGAGAAAACTTTGTTTGTAATGAGTTATCCCTCTCTTATTGCTTTCAGATTCTCTCTGTCTTTGTCTTTTGACAGTTTGATTATGATGTATCTCAGTGTAGATCTATTTAAGTTTATTCTACTCAGAGTTCATGAACTTCTTGGATGTTTAGATAGACTTTTTAAATCAAATTAATGAAGTCTTCTGCCATTATTTCTTCAAATACTCTTTTTGCACCCCCTCCTTCTGAGATCCCCACTGCACTAATGTTGTTAATGGTGTCCCACAGGTCTCTGAAGCTCTGTTAGTCACCTTTCTTTTTTTTTTTCTTTCTGTTTCTCAGACTGGATAATCTTAATTGACGTATATTCAAGTTCACTGACTATTCTGCTTGCTGAAATCTACTATTGATTCCATACAGTGATTTTTTTTAAATTCAGTTATTGTGCTTTTCAACTCTAAAATGTCTATTTGGTTATTATTATTCCATTTTTATGATTTCTATCTCTTTATTGATATTTTCTATTTGGTGAGTCATTGTTCTCATACTTTAGTTCATTAACATGGTTCCTTTTTGTTCTTTGAACATATTTAAAACAGCTTGTTTAAAGTCTTTGTCTAGTAATTCCAGTGTCTGAGCTCCCTCAGGGATTTCCTGTTGACTGCTTTTTTCTGTGTAGGGACCATAACTTTTGTTTGTTCGCATGTCTCATAACTTTTTGTTTTCATTGGTTTTATGAAGGAGGGAGTATTTTCAGAGGTCCGTGCTTTGCTATTATTGCTGGTGTCACTTATTATAAACTTTTATACATAAAATATTCTTAATATAAATCCTGACAATTTAAAATTATTAAGCCTTTCTATCTACCCGACAAAAGACTTCTAAGTACCAGACTTTGTTTCATGTACAAAATCTGACTTATTAATGTTATAAGCACTATGAAAAATGTTCTTGAAAAATTTATGCCACCTCTTCTCGGCTATCATGATGCCAGCAAGTAGGATAATGAACTTGGCATACATTCCAGTTAGTGCCAGGTACTCTACTCAGTAGTTCACATGCAACAATCCCATTTAATCTTTACAGAATTCTTCTGAAGGTCTGTGAAGTAAATCAATGTAAAATTAATCCAAAATGTAAAATTAATCTCTTTAACTCCATAACCCAAGATTTTAGTGGCAGTGTTATACTATTTCTGTGAAGTGTGTGACCCATGAACAAATCTCCTGAAAATTACCTGGGGTGCTTGTTGAAAGATGGATTCTTAGACCTCCAACCTGTATACATTGAACCAAAATTTTTGAGATTTGAGCCTAAGGGTGGGTGATGATTCTTAATTATATTATAGCTGGGGAAGTGCTGGTCTCTGGACTGCTTTTTTGTTATGACTTGGGCTAAAAAAAAAAAAAAGTTGGCCATTTGAAATCTGTATGAAACTGTAATTCTACAATTCAAAGACCACTAAGTTACCTCACAATTTTTTGAATTTTAGAACTACAAATTCTTTACTTCTAATTGTGATATATCAATTCTGAGTTAATCTAACAAAAACCTTTTCTGTCACTTTCTGTGCAAATTAGTATAATATAAAATAAACTATTGATAAATTATTGATTTTCTAATGTGTCAGCCAATCTTTACATCTTTTGTATGTATTATTTTACTGTGAACTGGTATTTATTTATACATTAAAATTTAGTGGGAAAATATAGGCAGTGGATAAACCTACTCGATTTTAGGTTGAAATCCTATCACCTGATCTTGGATCAAGTTCTGCATTAAATCAGATACTCATTTTGTTGCATGAAGTTTTGTCATCTATGATTCTTCAGTTCTACCATTAGATGCCCATCAAGCTGATTTTGTGTAGGTATGTTGTAAATTTATTTTAATTATAACTTATTTCTCCTGTATTGTACATTCTGTTGAAATGCTGGCATTTTATGACCCACATATTTTGACAATCCCTCTCATTAATTTTTCCTTCAAATATTGTCAGTTCTCTTTAATTTAAAAAGCATCTATTCAGTGATGCTCATCTTAAAAACTATAATCATTATTACATCATTTAATCTTTTTCATATACTGTAAGTTGGCTCCCTTCAAATTAGTTTGGCATTCATTCTGAAGTGCCTTTAACCCAAACCTGTATCACTGATTGGGAAATAAAGAATACATTTAATTCTATTTTTCATTTATAGATTTTATCAGGTGTCTTGGATCCTCTCCTCCAGATATGTATGCTTTCAGCAAGCAGTTTAGGCACAGCTAACATGGCCACTTTCATGGTCAATTTACTATATATGATGAAGATAACATTAGCTCTTTACTGACAGATATCTGGAAATATTATAGTTTCAAGTTAACTTTGCCATAAAATTATTGCTCACTGTGATGGAATCTCTTCTCTATAAGTGATCTCAGTTACTGACTTTATGACCTAATTTCTGTAAATCCCTTGTTATAGTCTTATGGAAGGCCACACACACACACACACACACACACACACACACACATTCAATATGTCAGTTGTGTTTTGGAGAAGTCAGAATATGTAATGGGTAAGATATTGTATTTAAACCATAGTATGTAATGGTAGAATGAAGTTTTTATGATTAATTTGAACAATTATTCTGTATGTAGATTTCAGTTTCTGAACTGTGAATAATAGGTTATATTTTTCAAGCTGTGTAGCTAGTGAGAAGGTGTTACAGAGGACAGATATATTTTTATCTATGTGTAAACCAGTGTCAGGCAAAACATTACAATTTGTTATACCAATCACTCTAGACCTTAAACCAAATGGTATAACTTAAGTGTTTGTAAAATGGCTAAAACAAAGCCTTTTATAAAATTTATCAGATACTTGGGTTCTAATTTTAAAATAGTAATTTTTGGTAGATATAATTTTTAAAAAACTCTGAATGTTCTGTGTTATCACAAGCAATAAGCACTGTGACATTAGCTATAGTAAAAATCGATTTGTAAAATGTTGGTGTTTTCCAAGGAATGATTTGATACGTCTAAATTTGTGATATTTTCTAATTTCTAATTCCTTTTTTAAAAAGAAATAAAATGAAGTACAATTTTCCTTTTTTGCATAACATGTTTTGTTTTATATAGAATTAATAAAATCCTTTAACATATTTATTAATTTTTACTAAGTAATAGTTTACCTTTTTGAATAAAAGATCCTTGATTTTCAGACCTTTTTTATCAATCCTATTAATTTTCTTCCACTCTTACTTAGCTTCTTCCAGTGTTTCAAGTAAGAAGTCGACTAGTCTGATTCTCTTTTGTTTGTAGCAACTTATTTTATTCATCTAGAAGCTTGTAAGGATATTCCTTTGAGTTCAGATATTTCCTCTAGATGTTTTTTTGGTATGTTTCTTTTTCCATTATTTTCATCTTGGACTTTTCAGAGCCCTTTCAATCTGAAGAGTCAACCCTTTCTTCTGCACAGTAAAGTTTTCTATTTTCTTTAATTATTACTTCTTCATTGATTACTTTTTAAATTCTGAAGCTCCTGTCCTTAGTTGGCTTTATCTCCTGAATCTGTCTTCTAATTTCTTTTAAAATCTTTTCACTTTATTCCTCTGATGTTTCTTCTGTATTAGTTTTCTTCCATTTTTCCTTTCAGATACTAATTTGGTTCTTATCAGTAACTTTTTCATTAAATGTTTACATTTGCACAACTTGCTTCTTCTTTGTCTGTTTTTTTTGTTTGTTTGCTTGTTTGTTTTGTTTTGACTACTAGTAAGTCTAGGAAGTAAGGACTCCAATTGTACTTTCCTGGGCATTCACTGGAAAAAGAAAAAAATAGTACTCTGTGTCTTTCAATACTGTTATCTCAGAAAAACATACCTGTTCTGATTATTCAGATGGATTTCCTCTTAGAACCTACTGACCTCTTTTAAATCAGTTGTCAGTTTTTTTTATGGGGAGGGCACAGCTATTGGAATTACTTGGACAATGGCAAGCATTCAGACGGCAATAGCACAGTTAGTAGTGTACTGTGTTGTTGACAAACAAAATAGTAAAACTGAGGGAAATTTCTGGTGTAAAATAGAAGGAACACCTCCAGACTTGCAGGCCTGTACTGGTAAGAGAAAGGGAGCAGCAGACTCCTTTCTACTAAGGAATACTAGGGAATACTTCAACCCATCAGGGTGGGACCCTTCTGTGGCTTCTGCTTCCATTAACATTAGATGGCTTCCCCAAAGACAGCACAAAGCAGGTGAGCACATATAAGTCATTTCTGCTAGCTGGGTCTCCTTAGGCAGTTCCTGAACCTGAAATCTTTGACCAACACCCTGCTGGGTCCTCCATTCTCTCCATTGGCACAGATCTGCTTTTTCTTCAGGAGAACTTACTGCCTCAGCCCCAGTGGGATTTACTTCAGGCTTTTCCAGATGACACATTTGATTGGTTGTGTCAGTTTAGCAAGTTGGGAGGGTGACGAAGTGAGGAGGTCAGGAACATCAGGTACTAATCTTTCCAGAATTCTCCCTAAGTATTTTATTTCAAACTGTTGTTATTTATTAGTGTTTTTGTTTGTTTGTGTTTTGCTTATTACCAGCTTTTAAAATAAGGGAATAGAAGGGAACTTACTCAAACTATTAAAAGACATTTATGAAAAATCCACAGCTAACATTATTCTTAATGGTGAAAGACTGAAAGCTTTTCCCCAAAGATCACATGCAAGATAAGGATGTACACTCTTGCCACTTCTATTCCATATTGTTCTGGAAATTCTAGTCAGGATAGTGAGGTAAGAAAAAAAAAGGCACTCAAATTGGAAAAGAAGTAAAACTACGTCTATTTGCTGATAATAGGGTCAAACATATACAAAATCCTAAAGAATAATTTAAAAACTATTAGAACCAATAAACAAGTGTAGCAACAATGCAGTATAGAAGATCAGAGTACAAAAATCTGTTGTACTTCCATACAATAGTGATGAACAATCTGAAAATTAAATTAAGAAAACAATTCCACTTATAGGAGCACCACAGAGAATAAAATACTTAGAAACAGATTTTACCAAGGAAGTGAAATATTTATCCACTGAAACCTATTGAAAAACACTGGTGAAAGAAACTAAGGAAATCCATTGTCATGGATTGAAAGACGTAATATTGCTAAGATGGCAATACTCCCCAAACTTATATACAGATTCAATTCAATCTCTATCAAAATTCAATATTTCATCTGCCTTTTTTTTCCATAAATGACCAAGCTGATTCTAAAGTAAATATGGACATATAGGGGAATATGAATAGTGACTACAATCCTGAATCTTCCCAGTTTCTAAACTTGTAACAATGCCATAGTAATCAAAATGGTGTGACACTGGCATAAGGATAAATATATAGTTCAATGGGATAGAATTTAGAGTTCAGAAATAAACCCATACATCTATTGTCAGTTGATTCTTTGCAAAGCTGCCAATACCATTAATGGGGATAGGAATAGTCATTTTAGCAAATGGTGCTGGAACAACTACAAATTCACATGCAAAAGATTGAAGTTGGACCCATACTTACACCATATACAAAAAACAACTTAAAATGGATAAAAGATCTAAATATAAGAGTTAAACTCTAAAATTCTCAGGAGGAAATGAAAGTGTAAATCTTTGTGCCCTTGTATTAGGCAATCAATTTTCATATTTTATAAAATATGTATTTAAAATAAACATATAAGTAAAAAAGAGAGTCACGTACTGATGTTGAATACTTGGAAGCAAGTCAGTTTTCATATTTAGTTAAATATGCTGTTTAAATAATACTATAGACAGGTTTGCATATGGTTACTTTGAGGCTATAATTTTATGTAGCACAACAATCTTGAAAATACATATTCATTTCTCCTCAAAGAGAATGTGCATTTGGAGATAGATAATATAATTACTTACTTCTACAGATCCAAATGTAAAATTACTATAAATTAGCTATGAATACAATAATCACATTAATAACATCATGCTAGTCTAGTCTATCAAATCAACTAACATTAATGCTAGTGAGTATTAAAAATAAAAACTTTCCTAGCACTGTAATTTATTAAGTAAAAGTAAATGGTACTAAACTGATAAAAATGAGCTGAATTAGGGAAAATTTTTGATACGGTCAAAAATTTCCATATGAAATATCTGCTTGCTTTTAGGGAATATGTCATTTTTTTGACAAATTGTTTTGTCATTGAATATTTTAAACAGTGAAAGTCCAAGCCAATCTAGGATTTTCAAAGTTTATAGCTTTGCTACCAGGGAGTTAATTGACTTAAATATTCTATTTCCATCAATATCAAGATTTGAAATTCCACTGGAGCAAGCTTTAGTTTTTTGTTGTTGTTTTTCCTGCTAAAAGCAAAATTACAAGAAACAAGAGTGATTTTTCTTGTGCAAGCCACAAGCAAAGGTTGGGTCTCCTGTGTTGAGATTCCGCAAGCCTTTCTAAGGGTATTATCTGTATGAGTCTAGTTTGCAGAATTCAGACAAGAGCTGCCTACTGTTTGCCAGCCAGGCCTCAGATGGGATATAAAATGGTAATGAGGATTGAACTGGAGTAGAAAAATGCATTTGCCTTAGAAGCCAAGTCTTAAAAAGGAAACCTAAGCTTTGATTAGTGTTCCGTGATATGTATTTAATAGCAGACCAGGAATTGTCTGCTTAAAAACTGTATTAGTTCTTTTCATAAACGTGTAAACAAAGCATGCATTCAACGGCAAAATGCTTGTTGTTACAAACAAAAATAAACCCCAAAACACCATATCAAAGTACCCTGCCTTTATCCTGAATCTTACAAAGAAGAAAATTACTTATCCACTGAGTATTAACAGGTCTAATGTAATGAATCATATAATAATAAACAATAACGAAATTTGCGGAAACCAAGAAAATGTGCAAATACACTCAGGATTTACTGAAAGATTCTCTCAAATGGTAAATCATTAGGCATGGTATGGATCTTGGTAACTGCAGGTCTCTGGGGATGGTGCAGAATTAATACTGCTTCCTACCTTCTGTGTGTGATAATGGGGTGAGGCTAGTGCCATCTCTGTCATAAATCAATTTTCCATATATTTGGATACATTTCTGGATCTTTTTTGTATTCTTTTCATAGGTTTATTTATTCCTGCACCAATAACAGATGTCTTAATTATTATAGCTTTATAACAAGTCTCGATATCTGGTAGGATGTTCCATTTTATTTTCTTCATCTGGAGTACCTTGAGCATTCTTGGTTTTTGCTATTCCACTTAGGTTTTAGAATCACTTATATTTCTCAAACAGCAATTAGGACTATGATTGGGATTATTTTGAGTCTACATGTAAATTTGTGTAGAATTAATATCTTTATGATATTAAATAATTCAAATCATCAGCATGTTAAAACTTCCCTATTTAATTAAGGTAGTAATGTCCTTCAAAACATTTTTATAATTTTCTCCATAGAAATCTGAAAAAAAAGTTTGGTATATTTATTCCAAAGAAAGTTTAAGTTTGTTCCTAGTGAAAGGGTATCTATTTTCAAATTACATTTTGAAGTTATTTGTTCCTGTATATAGAAATGGAATTGACTTTTATATTAGATCCAAGCACCTTTCTAACTCACTTATTATTTTCAATGATTTTGCTTTGGCTTTTCTAAAGAGACATTTATATTATTTGAGACTAGGTAACAGTTTTGTTTCTTTGCAATCTATATACACTTTATTTCTGTTTCTTGTCTTTATATTCTGGCTGGGACCTTTAGCAAAATGTTACTAACAACAGTGATAACACTTTTCTTACTTCAGATTTTAAAGGTAATATTCCCAATATCTCATCATTAAAAACTATGTTTGCAGAAGTTTTCAGTAAATTAGCAGAAGGAAGTTTTTTTCTATTCTTATATACTCTTAGTTATTAATTAGAAATAATTGTTAAATTTTATTAAACGACTTTCAGAATCTATAGAGATGATCATGTGGTTTTTCTCTTTTACTTGTTAATTTCTTTTTTTTTTTTTTGGATGGTAAACCTGTTAATGCAGTTTTTTTCTGATGGTAAACCCCTCTTGCATTCTTGGGATAATCCTAAATTGATCATATTATTTTCTCTTTTTATATAAATCACTGGATTTAGTTTTGTTTTTGTATACTGACTAAAGACTTTGCCAAATTCACTTATTAATTCTAAACATTGTATGTAGATTCTTTTCTAAACTATAGATTCAGTCAAAGTAGTCTGACAGTTTTGTTTCTTCCTTTTATCCCTTTCTGGCTTTCTGGCACTATATAACGTTCAACCCGTGTAATGTTACAGTGTTGAAGAAACGTGGTAATAGTGGTCACCCTTGTTTTTTTCCAAAATGTAGGGGAAGGAGAGAAAGCTTTCACTAGGTAGGTATTTGGAAGCTTATATCATCGATGTTCAGATTTCTTCTTTTGTAACATATTCATTTAATATGTTCATCTGTATTTCTATCTAAACACAGACGTGGTTATATCTGTAAGTATTTTTGTCATATTTTCCTTATATTTCACTTCAAAGTATTTTCTCACTTTCATTGTTATTCTTGACACATGGATTATTTAGAAATGTATTTCCAAATATGAAGATTTTCTAGTTATCATGTTTATTATTGACTTCAAGCTTAATTCCACTGTAGCCAGAAAATATATGCTAATCCCTTTATATTTGTTATATTTACTTTATAGTCCAGCATCTGATCTATTTTTATAAACGATGTTTCCTTTATCCTTGAAAATAATGTGTTGCTATACTTATTGAGTGCTGTGTTCTACATATGTTAAGATGATAAATTTTGTTCAAATCATCTACAGCCCTTCTGGCTTTTGATCTGCATGTTGTATCAGCTACTGAAGATATTCATTAAAATTTTTAACTATGATTGTGGATTTATTTAAATTTATTTTTAGTTCTGTCAGATTTTGCTTTATGTATTTTGAGGCTATTTCTAGGTATTTTAAATGTCTATTGTGACTTTCTTCGGAGCACTAGTTATTTAGAAATATTTTATTTGTATTTCATCTATTACGCTTCTTAGCAAGGATATGAGGCAAATAAAATTTGTTTCTTTAACAGAATACTCAGTGATGAAGATAGATTTCCTTCTGCTGTGTCCCTTTGATGTCTCTCTCTCTTTCTCATTTTCTCTGTCTCTTTCTCTTTTTTTCTCTCTCTTTCCTACTCCACAGTTATAAAAATAAACTGTAGATTTACCAATTAAGCAAGCACTGATGTATGAGCTATTGGCAACTCCAATTGCTTTGGTTCCAAGATAAATTAAGCTAAATCCTCACAGCACGTTGAAGTACCATTTATGTTGTTCACTTCGATCACTTCTATCCTGCTCTCTCAAACCTTGGATGTTGTGACTTTGATTCTGTTCACTCTGACTGGTTTTTAATTACTATAATATAACTTTAATATCTAGGAGATCTTGGTATCTTCTATACTAGAGGTAATCTGATTTCATTAACTGAAATGACCTTACTCAAAGTAAGTTATGGTACATAATCACGTTAACAAGTATAGGCAAGTATGTCAGATTGGTTTCCAAGTTCCAGTTTTTCCAGATAGTAGAATATGAATCCTTTTTATAACTGAATGTTGCAACATTCCTTCTAGATAATTTCTTGAACAGAATAAGAAGGCGATTTTCTTGCTTGGTGGATATTCTGCTGTTTACAAAACCATCCACAATCTAAAGCATAAACTTAACGTAAAACTCAGGTTTATATCCAATAGCTTCTGAGAAGTTTTCATAGAATTTTGGTGGTTGACAAATGAATTATTGGGAAAAAAAAAAGATCACAGCTTCTGTGCTGTGTGCAGACACTTACTGAGTATGATGAAGGAATTACTCTAACCGAGCAATTAGGCCAAGTGCCAAAACCATTAATGCTCAAATGCCAAGCGCCTGTAGGAAGGGTTCTGTTACAGGATTTAGCCACCAACCCCTGGCTCACTTACCAGAGGGTGGCACTCCAGGCTTCCTGATATTCTGCCAGCCTGGCTGAGACTCAGCAGCTGCCAGCCGGCCCTGCTAGCGTCTAGATCCTCTCCCCATTGCTGCCTCTGCCCCCACCTCTCTTGCCCACCTGCCCTTCATCTGCCTGCCCCTTGAGCGGTGGGTGCACCACCGGGGGCACCGTACAAGTTGAGTCATGACATCCAGCTGACACATTGTGTTCACCTTTACTGTGCCTCCACTCTGCAGCCTCTTCTTCATCTTGGCAGCGTAAAAGGAAAGGGTTGCCAATTCCTGTTTCATAACATTTCAGGGGCTCAATTCAGAGGCTTCTGGAGTCTCCTGGCATACAAGGAAACTGGGCATGGGGGTGGCATAGGGAGATCCACTTAAGGGATTATGGACATCCAGGCACCCCTGGCCTGCACCCAAAAACACCTGGGAGAACAACAGTAGCCTTTATAACTTCAAAATTTCATCAAGATGAGCTGAAATCTGGTTCTGTCATTTCCCTCCCCTACCCCCATCCCACAACCTGCCCTCACTCCAAACCAAACAAAACAAAACACCAGAGCAGTGGAATATCTTAACAGCTTGACTTTTATCCAGAACTGAGGCTCTTTATTTGCTAGAACTATGCATTGGGTCCAAGATTTTCTAATTCTGTGGGAACTTGAATCACCACCCCCTCCCCAAGCCCCCACAGAAGAAGCAGATGGGGATCTTGGCAAGTTCAGAAGTCCAAGACTTGGACAGGTTGAGAGTTCTACTTGCCAGGCTGAATTGCTTGTAATTTAAAAATGTATCCTTCTCATTTTTTGCACTTCTGAACTTATCTGAGGAATCAGGAGGGTATGTATTCATTAATAGAAACAAATCTGTCCATATAAATGAAAATCTGCATTTGAAGTCAGGGGCTTACCAGCAGAGATGAGTTATGCAAACTGGTCCGGGAGATGGGGCACAATCAGTGTCCTATACACAGGTTATGGCTGGGACGTGTGACCCTCTTCTCTCTCCTCTTCATCTTCTCTTTTTTGTCTCCAACTCCTTGCCTAAGTTGTGCCTACAATAAATACTCCTGGAATGCAGGCTTCTGAAGCAGGTTTTGGGTCTCGTTAGTGACACCAGATTGTTAACATTTATCTGCTTTCTAATACTGAAAAGAAAATAACTCATTAGTTCTGACATTTTAATGTGTGAGGATTCTGAGACAAAACTTAACTTTGCTTCTTCCAGACTAAGTTATCCTAATTGCCAGGTTTAGTGCATGTTAGAAACTTGAGAATGAAGTGAGGCATGGCCACTTGTGGCTCTTGGGGTAATCAGGGCTCAGGGATTTTTTTGTTTGTTTTTAACTGGGGTTTTTCTTAAAGCTGGGATGTTCTCCCTTTAGGAGCTCTTATGTGGGTTTATTGGTGATTTGTGGGGTGAAAATAGAGGTGGCAGGATGTGTAGTTGATGCACACCTGTGAAGAAAGAAAAGCATCATTTCTCTGTGTGTTTGTGGTGAGAGCATCTACTGAATCTAACTATAAGTATGGTTGTGTGCACACTTCTACAGAACAGGGGAAGGTGTCACTTGGATGGGTTCCCTTTCAGGTTGACAAGAATGTGTGCTGCAGCTTGGGACTATTCCCCTTGTAGTCATTCTCTGATTTTTAGCTTTCCCTGTCCCACAGGCAGACAGCTCCAATTCCAACTCTGAATTCTGCCATAAAGGCAACCAGGCATGAAAAGTGCCAATTGTAAAGCTTGCTTGGATAGCCATGCCAGGATGAACTCCGGAGACGATAAAGCTACAGAAAAGATCTTTCTCATACAAAACTAGAGTTTTAACTTCCACAATGGAGACCCCTTGGCTGGAACTGAGACCTGGTTACCATTAGTCGGTCCCAACCCTGAGCCATTATTGCATGAGAGCAGCCACAGGTGGTGGGTTTCATAAGTTGTTTGGAAGCCTCCATTAGTCACCAGGGTCTCCTTCTATGGAGGTGATACAGCTGGGCACTCTCAGATCACTCCTGCTCACACTTATTTATGCAATTTCGTTTTCTTGTAGTTTAATACACATCTCTATCTCTTTCACACTCACACACAGTGAGATTTAGTAGCCCATTTTAATGAGGCAATTATATTTTAACTCTATTATGTGCAATTATCCACTCACTTAAATTGCTTCAGTTGGAGTGCCTGGTGTTGATGTCTCACTGGCACGCACTTGCTGGCCCCCGGGGGCATCTGGGCTGCTAGGCACCAGAACACTGAAATGCTGACACTCCTACTGGCCCTGCTGTGCTCCACAGGTGGCTTAGTGTTGCCACAGGCCAGGGACAATTGCAATTTCTGGCCCAGGCAATGAAGCTCTTGATTGCTGTGTGGGTGGCCTAGATCTTTCTCATGTGCTTTTCTGTGCTGGCAGGGTTGTTTATCTGGGCCCCAGAGCCCCAGGTAGCCATCTAGTTTGAAGGGGCCAGAAAGATAAAATTGGATAATCAGAGCCACGCAACTTGGTCTGACATTTTTTTCTTTTTAGACATCAAGGCTTTAGGTGCCTAGGGGTGGGGATGGGAGGTAGAGGCTCCTGTACGCCCATCCTATCTTTGCAGTTTAGTCCTAATGGTAACTTAAGAGGGGAAAAAAAAAAAAAAAGTTTTAATTATGAGATGTCTACTTCATTCTAAGTAGTATATCTGATTTATACAGTAGCCACGAAGCATAACAAATCAGTCATCTATGGACTTACCACCCAACTTTATAATGTTCCCAATATTTTTGCATCTGCCTGTGGGTTATTTATCCCACCTTGGCATACCCTGAGAGGGAGCCATTTGCTTGGATTTTGTCCTTACATTTCACCTGATTTCTTAAAAGTTTTATCACATATGTCTGTACCCCTATTTATTATCATTATTTGTTAGTTTCGCTTGCTTTGAGTTTTACTGAAGTGTCATTCTATAGGGAGCATTCTATAACTTACTCTTCTCCACTCAGTATAATGTTAAACTTCCATCTCTGTAAATGTGTAGGGTTGTAACGCATTTGTTTTCTCCGATGTATAATATCCTGTTATGTGGTATCCTCCTGTCAAATGAACTTCTGGGCTTTTCTAGGTTTTTTTTCTTCTTTTTGTTTTGAACTATGAACAATGCTTCCACACCATCCCTGTGCACGCATACTAGTGCAAACGCGTGAGAATTTCTCTGCCTTAAAGTGGAATTTCTGGGTTCTAAAATATGAGAATGTTAAAGTGTATAAGAGAGTGCAAAATTGTTTTCCGAAGTGGCTGAACCAACTCATAGCCCTCCAGCCAGGCAGTATCTTTTGCAAGTTTCCAGTTCCCACAGAGGTTTTTATCCAAGGTGACATAATGGTTAAGAGCATTATTTAGATGTGAATTCCAGGTTTTGGCTGTGGGACCCTGAAAAAGTTGGTTGCTCTCTCTAAGCCTCAGTTTTCACATCTGTAAAGTAGATGTTATTCATTACATATGTTTGTTGTGAGAATTAAAATTATTTATGCAAAGCCCTAAGCACAGTGTTGGGCATACAATAGTGTCCAATAACTATTCACAAGGCTTATTGTATGTGAAAACCAGCGCTAACAGTGGGGGGAATACTTGAGTCCAATACCTAATCTCTAGTGATCATGTTGGTGAACTCTTTCCTTCTGGAAGTGCAGCATCTCCTAGCAGCCCAGGGTCCAGTGCAGCTCACCCAAATTCCTTGTGCTGTTGTTTAGGACATTTGCTTCTTAGCACCATCCACAATTTAAACCTGTCCTGCACAGAAAATGAGAGGTTAATAAGATACCAGAAGGTATAACCATTTTTTGGTTTGTAGCACAGGTGGTAATTTACCTAATTAATACCACCACTGCTGCTGTTATCTTAGGCTTGTTAGTTGGGCTTCTCTTTGGGTTGCTGGTGGAATGCCACAGTCCTCAGTGCCCCGTATGATGGCACAAGCTACACCAAGGCTTTCTCATATTGATGGAGCTGTCCTCAGAGAAAGCCAATAGTGATGCTAAGGGCAGCAATATTAGTATGGGCGTTTACAAAGCATGTGATCCAATATTTGCCTCCTTATGAAGGTCTTCAAAGTTAAGTATTATTTCTATTTCCATTTTTTACAGATAAGAAAACTGAGCATTAGAAAAATTAAGTGACTTGTCTTAGGTAAGTGACACAAACTTGACTCAAACCCAAGTCTGTCACTAGATCCAATTTTTCCCCCCAACTACCTCATCCTATTTTACTATATTATACTCCCTAGTATGTGGTTATTTGTTTTTCCTTTCTATGTTATTTAATATAAGCCACTTGATTATATTAAAAATAGAAGGAAATCCATTTGTGTCTCCAGAGGTGGTTACAGCCATTAGTTCTAATACTGAGCAAAGTTCACTGTCATGTTTGCTTGAAGAGGAACAGTTCAAGAATTAATTGTGAAAGCCTTCTTTGTAATGAGAAAGGCTTAAGTCCCAGGCTTTAATTTCTCCCAATCAAGTTTAATTACTGAAAACTTTCGTAGCAACTGAAGCGGGCAGTTACTGTACTCTTTATTGTTTGGGAGGCTTTTTCACAAGAGCTTCCACTGCATATAAGACCTCACTTGATAACATTAATGATCTTTTCAGTGTTTGCTTTCACTACAAAAAAATTCTGCATTCTCTGGGGCTCGAGCATTAGCTACTTCTCATTAACCGCTCCTCATGTCAAGTAGTGGCTGTTCCAATTGGTGCAGGCACAGATGTGGCTCTACTGCACAGTGCCACCACCCACGAGGCCAACAAGAAGAAAATGCTGCCACTACTTGAGGTCATTCCGCAGAAGGCTGATGGGTGAGAACCACCCTGATTCCCAGCAACTCAGGGCCCATCCTGTGATGGGCCCAATAGATCCAACAATCTTTCTGGCTTATTTACCACAGATACTGCAAGGCCCTTGCCCCACTCAAGTCCTACTGCAAGACTTCTAAGCATTTCTTTGCACACTACTTTATGATAGACAAGAACAGCCAGATATATTTGTTCCAGAGACACCTAAATGGAGTTATAGTGTGGGGATGGGCCTCAAACTTTGCCCAGGTCTTCCCAGGGAGACTCTGCCCTGCTGCCCTGTCCTTTCACTTGGTCATCACGGTGACCTTGTGACTGACTGCACCTTGGAGCATGGAGTTGAGGAAGTGCATTAGTCCAGGTTTTGGTCTCTGCAGGAGGACAGTCATGATGTCACCCCAACTTAGCTCCTTTGAGGGAGTAAATTCTGGCCCTTTCTTGCCTTATAGACTTGATTCCTGCCCTTGAGGAAATTGTAGTCATTATGTCCTTGGCTCGCCACTGTGTGAGGGCAGGAGCTGGGCCTTTGTGTTCTTTGCAGGTACACCAGCCTCTGAATATTAGTTGAACTGACTTAGTCATTAAAAGTTATAGGTGTTCTCAATAAACACCTGAAATAGACTTTCCTAAAGTTAATCCCTGGAACTGTGCTGTCACATCACCTGTCGCCTATGCCCTGGGCGCTTCTCAGATGCCCCTTCCTGATGAGAGAGTGCATCCTTGACCTTGTACGGAAGGATCGGTAAAGAAGTACCTGATTCACCTTCTGGTCTCTTTAGAAAATAGAAAAATGTCCCTCTTCCAATTACCTTGAGCTCACTTGCCTCTGTTGAGGAGCTGAAGAGTTTCCCAAAGCATTCAAATACTCTAGCTAGAGGCTCTAGTCGCAGAGCAGTGACTATCAGGTGACCCCTTTCACTCCATTACTGTCTCAGGGACTCTCTTCCTTCTATACACCTGCCATTTTGGATCACCCATTTGGGGCCAGGCACCTTGTATATGTTATGTCTTGCCCTCACATCAGCCCCACAAGGCAGACATTAGCATTTTCAGATGAGAATCCAGAAAGTTTGAGAGACTGAGGAACTTTCTCCAGTGGCAGAGCAGGATCAAAGCCAGTTCGGTGCACTCTGTGCTCCTCTTACCTTTCCATTCTCCCTCCATCCTAATGCCAGGAAGGGAAAAATAGCATATCCATCTCCAAGGCAACCAGAGGAAGGAGACTGGTCTCCCCAGGGTACAGCTCATTTGGGATATTTACATATACAGTTGACCCTTGAACAATGCAGGGGTTAGGGATGCTGACCCCTGTGCAGTCAAAAATTCATGTATAACTTTTGACTCTCCCCAAACTTAACTACTAATAGCCTCCTGTAAACCAGAAGCCTTACCAATAACATGCGAGTAAACAATTGATATTTGTACATTATATGTACCGTATATTACATTCTTACAATAAAGTAAGCTAGAGAAAATAAAATGTTATTAAGAAAATCATTTACAGTACATTTACAAATATATTTATAGTACTATATGTATTGATTGAAAAATAATTTGTGATAAGTGGACCTGTGCACTTCAAACGCATGTCGTTCAAGGGTCAACTGTCCTTGTTTCTTGGGAAGAGGCTTAGGGCTGGATTAAAGCAGCAAAAAGCACTTTCCAAGTGGACTTCCATGACTGTTTGAAGGGAAAGATTGTCATGTGATCTGGATTCCCTCAACAGTGAGAGCTTTGAGCACTGGAGATTGTGAGACTTCTAATAGACAAAAAGAAAGAGATTTTATGCCGTTTATACATTTTCCACTAACAACAAAAGAAGCCAAGACACCATGATTTTCAATAACTAGCAGCTGCTTATCTATTTCTACCTCTGCTTTGATTAGAACAGGAGGAAAACAAAACAGAAACTCTGAACTGAAGTTTGTCTGATTTTCGATAGAGAGTGCTCAGTCAGTAAAAGAGCTGGGCCACTGTCACTTATCAGTATCCAGAGTAGAGGAGTCTCTGGAATGTAGAAATTCTGCACTGGCCTGACTTCAATCAGGGAGTTATTAAGGCTAGTAGATTTATGGAAATAGGTTAATTCTTTCCTATGACTTGAGTTCCATCCATCTAATAATCAACCACATATTATTTAAAAGTAAATATACTCCTTAGAATAAGAAATGCCATGTTAGCCTGTGTAAAATCATCATGCTGTGCTAATTAGTCCAGATGGGAATGGAAATCATAAATCCATTGACATTTCTGGTTGCTCCAGAATATCTAACTATTGGTTGAAATGAATCTAAAAATTAATCACACAAAGGAACATGACGGTTGTAAGAAGTTTGGGCAGATTAGTGTAAAATGGCTGGGTGGAAACCCATGTGTGTATGTATGTGCTGAGTGCACAAGCTCTAAGGTCCCCCGGGTCACAGAGTGGGATTGTCCAATTGCACAAAAGGGCCCAGACAACTGCTTCCCTGACTGTATTAACAGGGCAAATGAGAGCACACTATTTATAGAATGTCCACCAATAAGCCCCGAGGTCATCTGCCAAAGGAAACTTTAGTCATGACTTTTAAAGTCTTCTGTATTATCTATTCTTTCCCAAACTTCATATAATTTTAAAACTTTATAAATGTGGTGTACATTTTGAAGGCTTTCTTTTGATAATAGAAAACAATTCTTTTAATAAATTGTTAGGCCAGTTGTTTCTGGTGTTTAGAACAAAATAGAAGATACTCATTACATATGGTTTTGAAAAAAAATCTGAAAATATATTTAGTGTTTGGTACAACTTAACATTTCACTCAAAAACTCTTTTATGATATTTGATCTGTGGTTTTGGGTATTAAGAAATTGCTTTTCACCTCTGGTTTCTTTGTAAATCTTGTATATAATTATTTTACTTCTATCAATAGTTTGAGGCAAACTTTTTAATATTTTTACATCTAGGTAGTTTACAAAGGTGAAAGATTTGCAAAGTTTATATTTTCACGTTATTGTGAAATCAATATGATTATATTCAGAAACTGCCAAGGGAGTGAGATCACAAATAATTATTAATAATGATCTAAAGTAGGGGCTATCAAAATGCAAAGGCACAAGAATGACATTGAAATATCAAAGAAATAGCAACATAGGAACAGGCATTTGCATTGCTCTCCCAGACCTAATGAAGTCTACTTCGCTGAGAGGCTATTGGGTATAATGTGTGGGTGTACGGGCTCCCAGGCCTCGAGTCCCATCCTGTCTGTCATCTGTTATCTAAAGTAGATTACCCAGGAACAGTAACATAGCCTTTTTGTAGCTCAATTTCCTGTAAGTTGGGGATAATGATCTTCTGACTTATAAGCTAAGATACATAAAAAAAATGTAGAATAATGTAGGACACAAAATAAGCATTCATTAGTTCTTATTTTCATTATAGTTATAATGCTGAAATTTAGACTGGAGAAAAAGAAGAAAAAGATGAAAATCAATTGTCTCTACCCACTTAATCCTGGTCATAATGGAAAACATTCTAGGTGAAGAATGAGGACATCTGGGTTCCATCCTGGCTTTGACTCACTCGCTTTGTGACCCTCACATCTGGGGATGAAGGTCAGGAGAATGAGAGGCTCCCTGTTTGCATTCACATCTACCATCCTAAGATGGTGCTCAAGTGTGTCAAAAACTCTAGTTACTGAGTTATTTTTTAATGTAGTATCACATTTTAATACATCAAAATAAGATATGGTGTCCAAATGCCAGCTAAAGTGAAACCTGGAAATATTCTAAAACAATCTTTCAGAGCTACTTCTGAAAGATGGTTTTTAGGCAAAAGTTTGACCAACAAAGAGTTGGAAAAATACGGCTATATTTGAAAAGCTAAAGAAAACAACTACAAGTAAATAGTAGTATCAACTCTTTCATTCTAGTGCCTGGCTTTGTTTCTAGGAACTATTAGATGAAAAAAAAGGGGAGGGGAGGGCGCAGAGGCAAAAGCAGAAGGAGAAGGAAGAGGAGCCGGTGAGGGAAGAAGAGAAATAAAGTACAATTTGTATGTCATGGATGGTTGTTATTTTAAGAAAATGTATTCTGACCAATTTTATTCAAAGAATAAAGCAACAAACACCCGTAGCAATCTGCCCCAAGAATTTTTCCCCCCAACATAGACCTAATCAAAATAATCAGGCTGTGTCAAAAAAACTTTCCAGTAAAACTCCTGTCTCTATCTTTTCCAATGTTATTGTTAAATATTAGCCACTCTGGGCTTACACAGTCAACTTGCTTGGTAATGTCAATTAAGTAAATATTAATATTGTGCACTTTTCCCTCAGAAAAATGAGGATGAACAAATAGGACAAGATATAACAAATGTTTTACAGCCTTATTATGAATGTTTCCTGAATCAGAGAAATTAAAGATGAAAAAAACCCACTAACTCAGCCAGTACCCTAATGTCTGCTACTGTACACTAACTACTAAGTGGCTTGTTTGGTCTAGTAGTGACTCAGGTGATAGGAAATTTACCACTTCCCTCAAAGCTACTTTCCTAGTAAAGACTATCTGGCCTGCTAGGAAAGTTTGTCAAATTCCCCTTGCTTGGCTTAATTTTCTAATTAATCTCATTTGATTCAGCTTATTTAATTGCTTTTCTTCAGTGTCTTTAGATGCGTCATTGTTTTCTATGTGTGTTGTGTTCCTTTTTATTTGGCTTTCCTCTCTTTAGTTGTTGCCAGGAAGAGAGCAAAACGTTTTTTTTTTCTCTTGTGGGTAGGTGAACAGTAACCATTGGTTTCATTCAACAAGTTAACAATAACAATGTGAATGGATCACTTACTATGTCAGGTGTTGTGCTATATACTTTACATGCATTACCTCATTTATTAAGCATCTACTATTTGCCAGACACCAAGAATGCAAAGTTAAATATGATCCTACAATTGTTGTCAAAAAGCTTATAATGTACTGGGGGAGACAAGCATTCAAACAGATAATGTCCACATAACGTACTCAGTGCATTGGGCTCTCTTCGGAGTGTTATTGGAGGCCGAGGGTCCACTCCAGCAGTGAAGAGGAAGGTGCCAGGGAAGAGGTCAGGGAGATTGTGCAGATGACATCCCAGATGAGATGAACTCTAGGCCAAATCCTTGGAGTTATAAGGGGGGTGTAGAGTTTGAGAGGGTGGTTGCTCAAGAAATTACATACAGTTCAATGTTATTAAGTTGAAAAACATGAGGATTGTTGGGGAATAAGGTAGGTCAGAGTCAGACTGAAAAGTTCTGTATTACCTGGTGGGAAACTTGCACTTTGTTCTGGGTCCTAAGCAGAGGACTGCCATGGCTACCATGTAGGAAACGTACAGGAATGGAGGCAGAGATTGTGACCATGGCATCTGTCCAGATGCGAGACAATGAGTGTCAGGATTCCAGGGTCAGCTTAGCTCTTTTTGGTTGGAATATCTTTAAGGCCATCTGTCTCCCTTGACACTAAGTAATTAGGAAGTTACTTACCAAATACCTCTGACTCTCTGAATGGATGTTCTAGGTACCTCGATACTGAAAAGTGGGAGGGGGGAACCCATATTTACTGCAGCCAGTGGGGTTAAGTCAAGTGATGGTTATTTACTGACAGCTGTCTAACAATTTCTGAGGAGAACTAACTTTTTCTTAACAGCATATGTGAGGAATGATGGGAGAGAGAAAAAAACACCACTGAGCACCCACTCTGCGCAAAGTCTATTGTTATGGGCATAAACATTTATTCTATCAGCAAGGTGGCAGTAAAGAGTCAACCTTCTGAGAGTTAAGTAGTCCTAATCAATACATAATGGGAAATTGTTAGACAGTTGTCAGTAAATAACCATCACCACTTGCAGAAGTGATCCTATCTGAGAGATGAGATGCTTATATTTTCCTCCCAGCCTAAAAATAATAGATTATAAATGAGGACTAATACATGAGGTCAGCAGGTTTGATAGATACCCACTTTTGCTAAGGTGATTATGGTTTATTCTCAGGATACAAATGGCACTGAAGGGAGCTCTAATCTGATTAATTATATTGTAACAGGCTTGTCTGAAGTAACATGCTAATAGAAAGGTAGTGTCTGCCTGGAGTCGAGAAAAATTAGGATAGAGCAAAAGGCCTCAACTTGCATTCATTCAAAACATCCAAGGAAAGGAGTATGCATCGCCGTCACTGGATTTCTCAGTGTTTAAAATCACATCAGAATTTCCTGCAGCTTGAATGAAATAGTCCTTATAACTTTTGAACCTCCCTTTTTTCCCCCCAGAATTTGAGTCTCATCAAATAATATCCTTTGTATCAGCAGAGACAGAATTTTATAGTAGTTACTTATGAGCTCTGCTTTCAGACCCCTGGATTGGTATCTTGGCTCTGACACTTAGAAACTGTGTATTAGTTATCTATTGACACACAACAAATTACCCCAAACCTAGAAGTTCAAAATAATATAAACATTTATTATCTCGTAGTTTCTGTAGGTCAGAGATTTAGAAATGGCTTAGCTGGGCAGTTCTGACTCAGAGTCTATCATGATGATGCTTTCATCTATAGGCTTGACTGGGGCAAGAAGACTCACTTACATGGGGGACATTAGTGCTTCTTGTTGTTCTTCCCACGTAGGCTTCTCTCCACATCCTCCTGTTGGGCTTTAATGAACCTATCTAGATACTGTTCTTGCCTAGGCTGGAGATGCAGGACAGACAGCATGTTTTCTTCTTTGTTATAAAGTCTCCTTATTCTTTTCTCACCAGAGGAAGTTGTCTGGAAAGATGCCAACCAGACTATGTGACTTTTCAATGGCATGGAGATGAGGAAGACCAAAAGGCGCCTAGGGCCCCACTGAAATCAGAGGTATAAATCTCAGCTGAGCCATCAGGAGCCATCCAAGAATTCTTGAATAGATTCTTTCAGATTCTTAGGGTGGCTTCATTGAGCAAGGGCCTCTCCAGGGCTCTGACCTGAAGTCAACTCAGAAAGCTGTGTTTCCGACATCATAGGAAAGGGATCCAGGGCCAGAAATCACTTCAAACTCGCCAATCTCAGTTCCACCTCTGAGAATTGAGCTATTAGGAACAAACATTGCAGGAATGTTCAAGAATCTAGCTACCAAATAGTCCGTAGAGATATCATCTTAGATTAAATCAAATTAATAAATATTTATTAGGCACCTACTATGAGCAAGTTATAATATTTCCTGAATTGGGAGAAATTTCCTGATGGCCAATGAATGAATAGAATTTTAACCCAAGTAGGATCTTAGATTAATTGCTATCTGCTGCAGTCAAAATTCACAGTACTATTTCAAGAATATGTGTCAGGAAGTTAAATAAGGAGAGAGTTTTGATTTTTTTACTTATAAATGGTTCAAACTAGAAACCAAAATCATTAGCTACTGCTCACAGTTACAGTCTTCATACCAGCAAAAAGAGGGAGACCAAAAACAGAGAAAAGAAATTTGATATCTCAAGTCCTGCAATCTAACCAAATTAAAACTATAAGTTCATAACTTTGCTTTTGAATATACAAAGGGTGCCAAGAAAATGTATACACATTTTAAGAAAGGAAAAAAGTGCATTATATTACACTGATGGTAACCACTTTGAGCACCTTTTATAATTGCAGAAGTCAAACATGACTTGTATTCATCTTTTGTTATCAGTATATATTGAGTATTACAGTTTTAATATAGTTTTTTCTTTTCTTAAAATGTGTATAATTTTTTGGCACCCTCTGTATAAAGCAACATAACATCTAGTTCCATGGAAGACAAGAACAATAGGAAGCACAAATGTCACCCTCCAGCACGCATGTTCTGGTGGCTGACCCTTCCCTGAAAGAAATGTGCCTCCTATTCAAAGGCGATATCTGGGGAGAAATAATTTATAGATTTTCATACAACAAATGAAAATTACTATTGCTGGTCAAGCATTAATATTAATCTGGAAGAAATGAGAAAAGAGACTCCATGGTTTTTCAACGTATTCCACTTTCAGCTAATTTGATAGAGGACTCAGTTTCAGGATCCATATTTAGATATTTTATATGCACTCACGGAGGTCTGAGGATATTTGGATGTAGAATATTATAATCAAGTTATAGCACAAATTTTACCTTTTCTAAAGTGGACTACTAACTCTCTGATTTCCTCTTGTGTTTATTTCTGTGAAAGAATGCCACGCAAGAAACCCGGCAGAGAAACAAAGATAAGACTCTTTTCCTTACACAAAAGTCTACACAAGAAAAGATGGATGGCTCTCAGCACTACACACAGATGTGTGGCTGTGAACTACATACCCTTCTTTTCTTCTTGGAAAATGGTCTCCAATTAGTCTAGGACACTGGATGAACTGCTGCTAACTAAGTAAAACATTCATTACTTTCTGCAACACTGAATGCCATTGAGTTATATCAGCGATTCCGAATTCATTTTCCTCCAAGGACCCCATTTGGCCTCTAAATCTCTTTCATAACTCCTCCTCCCCTCTCTTAAAAATGTTTCCTATTCACTGTAAGGCTCTCATCCAAGGAAAATAGATGGTGGTGAAGGACTGGGGGTGGGGTGGGGGGTGGGGACGGAAGCAGAGTGAAGCTGTTTTAGAGAAGGGAAGGGGAGGTGAGGGCTGCTCCCCACATAATACATGGACACTTATTAGAGGGTCAGAGGACCCTTGGGAAACATAAAGTTAGGTCTAAATGTTCACCCCAATTCACTGAAACATGCAAATTCACTTGAAGTTAGTGATGTTTTCTAAAAAATAATTTTCCCCCTAAAAGTATAAAATGAAGCTGTGCCATAGAAAAAAGTAGTAGCTAATGAGGAGGACTTTTTTTTTTGTAGTATGAGAAACTAAATGGCTGGAATAGAACTGTTTCATATTTTAGATGCAGTCTGCAATAGCTGAATAAGCTTCTTATTTTGACTCACAGCTTCACACAATGGAGGCTTTCATCACATGAAGAGACATAGCAGGGTTTTGGGCCATTTTCTCCTTTTATTCATTTTGTAAGCCCCATCCCTTCTCCGCCTCCATTCCCCCATTTCCTCTGTGGGTTTGAATAGCTGAAGTGTGCCCACAATATGTATGTACTAGACACATTGTTACCTCCCTTTTACCAAAAGCACCTGGCTGGGTCACCAGCCCCCTGAGTCCACCCATGGAGTCTAGCTTAATTCTTTGAGTGACAAATGTCCAAATATATTTTTACAGTGATTTTAGCAAATATTAGAAATGGCCTGATAAACTATTTTAACATATACTTTAAAAACGGTCCTAAATTTCATAGTTTCCTTTTTACTCTTCCTTTCTTCTTGCTTCCTTTTCCCTTCACTTCCCAACATTAAGATGTGAATTTGTTCTTTTTTTTTTATTTATTTTTTAAATTTATTGGGGTGACAATTGTTAGTAAAATTACATAGAGTTCAGGTGTACAATTCTGTATTATATCATCTATAAATCCCATTGTGTGTTCACCACCCAGAGTCAGTTCTCTTTCCATCACCATATATTTGATCCCCCTTACCCTCATCTCCCACCCCCACCTCCCTTACCCTCTGGGAACCACTAAACTATTGTCTGACAGAAAAAAAAAAAGCAGAGAACCATGTGATTTCACTGATATGTGGTATATAAACCAAAAACAACAAAAGAACAAGACAAACAAATGAGAAACAAAAACTCATAGACACAGACAATAGTGAATTTGTTCTTACCTGGCTGAATCAGTGGGGGATGGAATTATTCATTGCTTTTAAATCTAAATCTGAAAATATCTATAGACTTTGTGGTCATAAAACAAGCAACCACACATATTTGGTAAAGGAAAAAACACAGAACCTATTATACAACAAAACATAAGAAAAATCAAATACTTTATATTTCTAGAAAACTTCAGAGGACTGTCAGCATGTAACTCTGAAGGTTTCTACTTCCAGCCAACATAGAGTAACAGGGACTACAAGTACTCTCTTCTCTGAAACAACCAAAAATCAAAAACACTATATGAAGTAATAGTTTTAAGACACTGGGCAACAGGCAAATCGGATTCAGAGTTATTTTAGTTAGAAGTTGTAGTTTGGGCTACATGTAAAGGGGTTTAATTTCTTATATGGTGTGGGTGTAGACAGTTGGACATGCTGATTGTGTAACCTGTGGGTACCCTCACTCTCGTCTGGATCAGACAAGAATCCTCCCTGTAAGAAGTACACAAGAAATGGGTTTTGGTGAGAACAAACCCCGATCTCTGTTTCATTTTCATCTTATGATAGAATCTTAGTTTCATAAAGATGAGTGCTAGACCTATCCTTGAACATGAGCATATGCTGATTATTTTTGGAGTCACGGTGAGAGACAGAAGCCACAGAATGTCAAGTAGCTGCTACCATCTCCCCATCCCAGCAGGGCTGGTGATGGCCTTCTCAGGGGCAGCCCCTGGACTGGGATGCTTAGGGGGGAAGTGTCTGTTTGCAGCATGTGGCCTCCTTTCTCATTTGGGATGTACTACTTGATAGATTGAAGAGTAAGGTTTAAAAATAAGTACAGTTTGTGAGGAAGCTTCTAGGGTGCTGTTAATGTCTTGTTTCTTCTTTTTTTTAAATCTTTTTTTTTCATTAAAGTTTATTGGGGTGACAATTGTTAGAAAAGTTACATAGATTTCAGGTGTACAATTCTGTAATACATCATCTACATTGTGTGTTCATCACCCAGAGTCAGTTCTCCTTACTTCACATATATTTGATCCCTTTTACTATCATCAACACAGACAATAGTTTAGTGAATGCCTTGTTTCTTGATGTGGATGATAGCTGTTAGTATGTACACTTTGTGACAGTTCATCAAGCTGTGAAGTAATGGTCGTGGAATTTTCTCTGCATATGTTATAGTTTTGTAAAAAGTTGTAAACATGAGCATAATCATCCATATTAATTATGTCTTCCTTTTAACTGACCCTGTTTTGATCTAATTATTATTGTATTATAGAAGAATGTATAGTAAAACTTAAGTACTGATTCTATCGAACATTTTTAATGGTGATCCTAGAGGCCTTCCATATTTTGTAATAACAAAAAAGAATTGAGTCTCTTTATTCCTGCAGGTGGAGACAAAGCTATATCATTCAAATCTATGCCCATCATTAGGAAACCTTTACTCCTCCAATAGAAATATTCTCATTACAAGAGCATGGTGGTTATTGGGCTAGTAGGGTGGCATTTTTAGAAATTTACTGAAGCTCTCAGCAACATAAAACCCTGGCTTTTTCAATTACTGCATGAATAATATTTGCTGCAATTTTTTAATGATTATTTTAGTTTTTCTTTTTTTATTCATGTCATAAGTGAACACAATAACTTACTGTAAAATTGTTTTACTGTCTTCTGTGCTAAATTCTTGGAGTCAGGAACTGTGTTTTTTCCATTTGAAAATGATGTTACAGTTGGCAGTATAACTCATGTGTTTGTGATATTGAAAAGACAATACTTTCCAGAGGGCTTCTTAGTCTACAGACCAATTCAAACTAATCCTGACTGCCAGATATTTGATATTATGAAATAAGGTCCCCAATTTTGATTCTGACTTCACACTAACAAATAACCTAACACCTGTGTCACTTGAATCCTAGGACATCTAAGTACTACTGTTTATCTATTAACCTGCATCCCTCTCAAGGTAGGAGTAGTCATACACAGTAGTAATACAATTTTCATATGCAAGTTCAACTTCTGAGTTTAGTGAGAGACATTTTTTATTCCCATCTTGTTTAAGATCTTTGGAAATAAAAGTAAACCCAAGCCAAGTGGGATAATTTTTCATACTAGCCTAAAGGAAGTAGCAGCTGGGCTGGAGGTAGCCTCAAACAGCATGGAGCCTGGAGAGTAAAATGTGGTGGTCAGGAAAGCAAGTTGGCAGCAGGGTGACTTGGCTTAGGGCTGGCGTAATCTGGTCCACTCCAGGCAGGGCATCTAAAATTAAGAAAGAGTAACAAGAAGGCTATGGCTGGAAAAGCTGCCATTACCCTCACAGTTAGCTAAGAGCTTATATTCATGGAACTCTTAAGAGATACCTGTAAGTACCTGCCTGCCTAGGTCAGACTATAGCCCACCAGACCTCACCTGCAAAGAATGATGCAGATGTAGGACCTCAGGGGAGTATGCCTTGAAGACAAGGGTGCCACTTAGTACATTTGTGAGAAACAAGTGTTCAAATCCAGAAGAAGTAGAGGCTTGGGTTAGTTGGGAGATTCTATCAGAAAGCCGGAGGAGAACACAGCCATCTGGAAGGAGAAGGTGGCCTCTGGGCACCAGAAGCAGCCAACGGTATTTACTGAACACGTGTTTTGCTTTAGGGGGCTGCAAGCATTGCACATAGAAGTCAAGAAGACTGTTTTTAGGGAGTGCACAGTCTACAAAACAGGAGGCTCTTCACTGAATTGAAATTAGTTGAAATTTTAAATAGTAAGAGTTTTAAGTTTACTGTGAGAGAGTGAATGATTTGTATAGCAGCTGTCCATATGGCTAGAAGATTTCCAACTCCTTTTCTCTTAAAGATTCAAAATTAAGGAAACCTGACATCAAAATTGATAAAGAACTCATACAACTCAACACCAAAAAAAACAAAACAAACAATCCAATTGAAAAATAGGCAGAGGACTGGAATAGACATTTCTTCAAAGAGGACATACATATAGACATGAAAAGATGCTCAACATCACTAATCATCAGAGTAACGCAAATCAAAACCACAATGAGATATGACCTCACACTTGTCAGAATGGTCATCATCAATAAATCAACAAACAACAAGTGTTGGTGAAGATGTGGAGAAGAGGGAACCTACATGCACACTGTTATGGAATTGCAAATTGGTGCAGCCACTATGGAAAATGGTTTGGGATTCTTAAAAAAAATTAAAAATAGAACTGCATACAACCCAGCAATTCCACTTCTGGATATTTATCCAAAGAAATCCAAAACACTAATTCAAAAAAATATATGCAACCCTATGTTCACTGCAGCACTATTTACAATAGCCAGGATATGGAAGCAATGTAAGTGCCCATCAATAGATGATTGAATAAAGCATAAGTGGTACATAACGTATATACAGTGGAAAATTACTCGGCCATCAAAAAAGAATTAAAGTTTGCCATCTGCAACCATATGGATAGACCTAGATGGTATTATGCTAAGTGAAATAAGTCAGACAGAGAAAGACAATACCATATGCTCTCACTTATATGTAGAATCTAAAGAAGAAAATAAACGAACAAAAGAGAAACAGACTCATAAATATAGCAAACAAACTGATGGTTGCCAGATAGGAACATCAGTTTGGGTTGAGGGGTTGAGTGAAAAAGGTGAAGGGATTAATAAGTACAAATAGGTAGTCACAAAATAGTCACAGGGATGTAAAGTACAGCATTGGGAATATAGTCAGTAATATGGTAATAATTATGTATAGTGCCATATGGGTACTAGCCTAATGGAGGGGGCGGGTTACTTCTTATATAAATGTCTAACCACTATTCTGTATACCTGAAACTAATATAAAATAATTTTCAATGCCAACTGTAACTGGAAAATAAAAAGTTAAGGACATTTGCCTGGATGAAGACGATGTCCTTAACCAAGGCCCAGGGATGGGAGGGAATAGTGAGTTTCTCCAAATAAATTCTCCAAGAAATTAGAAAAAGAGGATTGTGGGCTGATTCCTACCTTGAACTGGCTATTGAAGGAGGGATGGGGGTTTGGGAGCCCCCAGAGTGTGAGTGCTGGAATGTACCCCCAGGGGGTAGACTGATGGCCCAAGGTAGTGCCTGCGGGAATGAGTCTGAGAATGCTAACGTGTTGAACTCGGGCTCACTTGGTTGGGGGCACCCCTAGGTGAGCACTGTACCAGGAAGAAGGAGTCGAGCTGATGAGCTGCCATGGACTGGACAGCAATTGGAGTGAAGGCCCAGTTTCAGGCCCACAGGTTTGGTCATGACCAACTGCAATATGCTTCATCCTCATGGCCATGGCATGGCCACCAGAGGACTTCTCTGGACCCTGTGGAGGCAGCATGATTACTTTGCAGCAACACTGAAGGTGATCTCAAAGTGTTCACCTGAGTTCCTGCTCCAGTAATAAGGCTGGAAAGTTGAGCACTGCTTGCGGATTCTAGTAAAGACTTGGGAATTCTGGGCTATGTCAGGGTATATGGTAGGGAGATTGGGGGACTGGAGGTGGGATAGCAGGAGGTAAAAGGACTGGATTTCATGCTATAGGACCTTGTGAGGAATTTAGTACTTTATTTTCGGTCTCCACTGATAACTGTTACCTTCCCAGGTTTAAAATGGATTTACCACTATTGTAAATTTCTGGTTACTATTCAGGAGTTTTCTCATATATACAATGCATATTTTAAATTGTTAAAAGTGTCTACTTATACTCTTCCATCAGAAATAAAACGGATCAGAGAACTGACCCTAACTCAGATTTATCTACGAATCCTTTTGTTTTCAAATCGTTCAATGTTTTAAATATTTAGGGTACTCAGAAGAGATTTCAGCTGGAAGATTATATCTTATGTAACATTTTGCTTGTCTAGCTATTTGCTTATCCTTAATTTTAACTTAATCCCTCATTTTACGGATCGAGGCAGAAAGACCACCCTCAAAATCAACACAGGGAGGAAATAGGGGCTCGAGTACTTGAAGGATGAAGGATGTTCTGCTCTGCTCAGTGTTGGGGAATGAAGGAAATGGTATATCAAAGTAAGGATCGACGTCAGTGCCCTGGGATATAAATACGATGTGTTGTACAGAGAGTAGGATGGTCCCTGTGAGGTGCGGTCAGGGGAGAGCACAGCGGTGCCTCAACTTCGTATACATCCATCCCTGGCTCAGGAAATCCTGCACTCTGACAGCAGGAAACGGAGAAGCAGGCTGAAATCCTAGGGCTCAGAGAGACTCCTTACCGTTGGAGGAGGGTTAGCAAGCTAAGCAAAGGAAGCTATATGAACTGTGAGAAGAGAGGAGGAAATCAGTTACCCAAAACAACTGGGCTCAGAAGGGAGAAATTTTCCCCTCTGAGATTACAGGAAGCTGGTCCAGACCTCTGCAGCGGCATGAATAGGCAGAGGAAGGTCTGTGAGGGCCGATAAACAGAGTGGCTGGAACACTGACTCTGCCTGTTTTAATTTGTCTGACATGGAGCGGAAGAAGAATAGTGGGAGCCCGGAAAAAGGCCTGTGGCTCATGATGATAGTGGGAGCCTGCAGCGTTTGGTGGAGGTGTGGGGCCGGGGTGGGGAGGGAGTGGGGCTGGAGTTGGGGGTGGAGGGGAGGCACAGTTGTCAGGACTGAGCAGTTTAAAAATCTCATCTCTAGAAAAGGACAACCCCAGTAGGGTAAGCGCTATTGAAACAGGTTTGCAGAGAGAAAAATTGTACTCACTCATACTTGCACTTGTAAGATTCACCTTTACAGCTACAGAATTTCAGGCAAACATAAAGCTGAGAATCATGTTTTAAAGCATTCCCAGGAAGAGCCACTCTGTAATGTCCATTCTCTTCAGGCCTGATGGATTGAGGTCTCCAGATTCCAGAGAGGCCAGTGGATTTTACCCAGAGCAGCACTGTTACCTCATTGTTGGATTCAAGCAAAATTTTTACTTGTTGAATGGCCAGCTGATTCCTGCAATCCCTCTCAGATTCTAGCACGATTGTGAATAGAAAGAAGACAGGTCACGTTGCCTCTCATTCATAAGTCAATGACTATATGTTCTTAAGACACTGTTTCATCTGAAATACTAAAGGCCACGTGGAATTTCAGGCACTTAATATTATTAATCACATTATGGGTCCTAAAAGGTTGCTTAGTGGAAAGAATTTTGAGAAATTTACAGATGGGAAATGGAAGGCACCGTAAGTCTGCTGGTTCTCTGCCCATTTTTTTTCAAAGGTAGGAAATGTCCCTTTCATTGTGAGATTGGCTCACCACGCTGTGAACTGTAGTGAGAAGACTGGGTCAAGGGTCAGGGGAGTGGAGTGACAAAGGGAGTGGGTGGTCATTGCACAAAGGGCAGGTTTCAGGCAAGATGTTAATGTTTGGTTTCAGCGAAGTGCTCTTGGATTGCTTGGCAAGAAGACGGGGTTAATTGGGTAGGAAAGTGAAGGAGGAACCTGATGTTAGTGGAACATTTAACTAGATGCTTTAACATTTAACTGGATGCTGTATCAAGTAGAGTGTATGTTTGTCTGTTTTCAATTCTCACAACAATGCTATGAAATGAGAATTAGTAGCCCCATTGTACAGATGAGGAAACAAACTCAGATTAAGGAAACTTGCCTGGTGGCATGGAGTTATTAAGAGACATAGTAAAGTTTAGAACAAAATATCTGACTCTGACTTCTATGCTTTTGCTCTTTTAAAATAATCCACTCTTTTATTTTATTTTCATTTAAAAAGTGGAGTTGGCAGACAGCAATGCTTTCTCGTGGAATTTCAGGCACTTAGGATAGAGAGGTGTGCAGAAAAGATATTATGGAGTGAGATTTTCTCAAAGTGCCATACTTAAAATTTCCCTGTGTGACAACTGTCACCACTGTGCAATCATCAGCTGTAAGTAGAGTACCCAGTCGTCCTCTCCATCTTCACAAATCCGCCACCACGTGGTACTCAGTGTATGGTCCTAGAGAAATCGCTATATCAGCCCTCATTGCAAATGCTCAGGAATGTAGAGCATTCAAAGCAGGAAATTACACCATCAGAAACATTGTCTTTGAATGCTGACACTTGTTCAAGGTCAGGCCACCCCAGGAGCCGTCATCATCATCTGTGACCTGTGCAGGACCTTGTGCTTCTGGAACCATTCCAGGTGTGGGAAGTGATGTCTCGGAAAACTCTGCCTGGCTTGTAGAAATATGGCCAGATGGTTTTGTCATCTGCCCTGTCTACACTATACTCTATAACTCTTCATTTAATGGAAACGTGAGGTATGAACCTAATGGAAACTCAGATTCACTCTTTAGAAAAATGCAGATAATAATATGTACATACAGCACGTAATATTGCTGTGAGAGTTAAATGAATAAATATACTCAAAAAATATACTTAGAACACTGTCTGAAAACTAAGCATCAATAGTGTTGTTAGCTATTATTATTGTTAGTGATATTCTTGTCTTAAACGTGTGTCATTTTCTAAATGATTTTAATTTTCATAGGTTGTTAAAAGGTAGAATGACCTGAAGAAAATTAAGCCCTAAAGATCCATTTACTGAACTACTTTTCTCTCTGCCACTCTTTCCTTTCCTTGTAAACTTTTCAATTCCCGTTTCTATTTTCACAAAAGTCGCTTACTTCAATTTGTTACCGCTGGTGGGGTTCTTGGGTTCCACAAGAAAGAAATCGAGAGGAAACCCCAGAAAAATTTTATTAAGCTTATGCTCAAGCATAAGGGAGGCAGCACAGAGAAAAGGAAGGTCCTACAAATGGACTCGGGTTCTCGCTTTGTTTGGCTGCTTTCATAAACTGGAGACAAAGCGGGCCTGCACATAAAGGCCGGCTTTTTGAAAATGGGTTTTTTGAAAGTGGCAGGGTTTCTTTACCTGCGACATTACCTGGTAACTAGGGTCGTGTCCGTGTTGTGGGGCAAGATGGCGGACTGCTCATTATCATCACCCCAGGAAGGTCATATGCTGTAGCTGTCAAACCTTGATCATCTGCTCATGTGGAACAGTGGTTTTGACATCTGAAATCACTAGAAGTAAATGGTTGGAAGGGAGCTAATGATCAGCTATTTTTGCATTTTTGTGTAAGAGGTGGTGGCATTCCTTTTTTCTTAAATTATTTTTTCTGTAACAGTTGACTTTCAATATTATTTTATATTACTTTCAGGTATACAGAATAGTAGTTAGTCATTTATACAATATATGCAGTGATTTCCCCCAGTTAGTCTAGTACCCACCTGGCACTATACAAAGTTGTCGTGACATTATTGACTATATTCTCTATGCTGTACTTTACATCCCTGTGACCGTTTTGTAACTGCCAATTTGTATTTCTTAATCCCTTCACCTTTTTCACCCAGTTTCCCCCACCTCCTCCCCTCTGGCAATCATCAGTTTGTTCTCTGTTTCTATGAGTCTGTTTCTGTTTTGCTTGTGGTCAGCTTATTCAACGTTCCTCCTGGCCATCTGGCATTCCTTCAGCCCCCTGCCCAAGTCCCTGTGCTGTCTCAAATTGACAGAGCTAGAATTATGCAGGGGATGATTAAAATATGCTCACTTGTGGTTGTTGGTTTTAAATTTTATTATTTATGAATAGGTAATAACAGATATACTATAAAAATTCAAAAGCTACAAGAGGAAAATTCAGTCTCGCTCTCACCCAGGACTTAGTCTTCAAAGTTTTCTTCCCCAGAGACAACCCCATTACCTGGTTCTTGTGCACTGTGTAGACAGAATCTGCGCATGTGCGCTGGGACTACACACACTTATGCTAAAAACCAATGAGAGCGTACTATTTACAGTGCTCTGTTTCTTCCTTTCTATACTCAGTGATATATTTTGCATAATATTCCATAACTGAGTATATAATGATGCCTAATATTTTAAATGACTCTATAGTATTCCACGTATGGATTTACTCTAATTTATAATCCAACATTTAATCAATGCACATTTTGATTTTGTTATTACAAGTAATGTTGCAATGATATACTTATTCTGTACTTTTAATATTCGGTCATTTAAATATTAAATATTTCATCTACATGGGAATGATTTTCCTAATAGGTATGAGGCAGAGACCCAGTTTTATTTTTTAACCAGGTAAGTGTTGAATAATCCACCTTTTCTCCAATGATTTAAAATATACTTTTATCATACCCTCAATTCTCCCATGAATTCAACAGTAAACCACGTATTGAGGGTGTGGACTCTGCAATTTAACTATCTGGGTTTGAACTTTAGCTCCTCCACTAACTAGTGGTTTACACACAACAAATCATTTAATCTCTTTGCCTCAATTTCCTCATCCAATAAGTGAGAATAAAGATAGTAATAATTCCATAGGATTATTGATATCATAATGAAAGGCAAACATTGTACAGGGCTTCAAATATTACTTGGTCCCAGCACCCCCATGGATATCAAAATCCACAGATGCTCAAGTCCCTTATATAAAATGGTGTAATATTTGCATATAACCTGTGCACATCCTCCCATGTACTTATAATACTTGATATAATGTAAATGCTATGTAAATAGTTTTTATACTATATTGTTTAAGGAATCATGACAAGAAAAATCTGTACATGTTCAGTATAAACACATCTTAGGCCTAACTACATTGTACATATCAGCAACAACACAACTTTAAAAAAAATATATCTTTGCTCCTCGGTTGAATCCATGGATACAGAACTCGCAGATATGAAAGGTTGACTGTATATAATAAAGTCTAAATAACAGCTATTATTGTTTCTCCACTTATTAGTATTTCTGGCCTTTGTAATATTTTTCACATTGTTCTTTCTACTCTTCATGAACCCTGAATCTATGGATTCATAAATTAATTAATGTAGCTTTCTAATATGTTTTAATATTGGAGGCTCTGTCCTCCCTCACTACTTTCATCTTTCAGAAATTTCTCATGAACTAAGAATCAGCTTATGTAGTTAAAATATTGTTTGCAATAAATTAAATTAGAATATGTTGACTTAGGGAGAACTGACATTTTTATAATATTGAGTCTTTCTATTCAACATTGGATTATATATCTATTTTTTAAAGTCTTTGTTTATGCTCTCAGCAGCATTTTAGGGTTTATGTAATAGGTTTATTCCTACTAACTTTTTGTTAATGCATCATCTACCTGGTTGTTGTTTGCATATATGAAGACTGTTTTTTTAATCCAAGTATTTTACTAAATTCTCTTATTATTAATTATGTAGTTTTTAGATGATTCTCTTGGGTTTTCCAGAGGAAACAATCGTTTTCAAGGAAATATTCATATGAACAATATATGCAAAAATAATTTTGTCTCAAGTTTTATACCTCTATTTTTTTAATTGTTTAATTGCAGGGACTGATAGCTATGGAACAATATAACACTAGTGCTGACAAAGGACATGCTTTCTTGCTCCAGATTTTAAAGATAATTCTTTGGCAAGAAGCTGGTATCCAACAATTTTTCCATATATATGCCCACACTCTCTTTTTTTCTCTTTCTCTAGCTCTGTATCTAGATATACGTTATCTAGATAGCATATGTGTCGTGTAATTCATGTTAAGAAGTAGCTATTTTTAGTACTTAGTATACAATTTTTTTAAATTAAAGTTTATTTTTTTTATCTGAAATGGATATTACATTGTATTAAAGGCTTTTAAGCATTTATGGAGGTGATAAAATGAGTTTTCTCTTTTAACTAATTAATATGATCTAGAGTAATATCATAACAAATTTCCAATATGAATGATTTGGGCATTACTGGAGGATTCTGTTTGTTGATATTTTATTTAAGATTTTGCATCAATATTCATAAGTTAGTGAGGTGTGTGGGTTTCCTTTTGTCGTATTTTGTCTATGTGGAATTTTTGTAGTTTACTTGCAAGAAATTTTTACAGACTTTTATTTATGAAACATGGTGGATTATATATCTGAAAATACCTTCTCATTACAGAGCACAGAAAAATGCTGAATAAAATAGTGGAAACATTTTAAATTGTGTTTTTATCTCTTTTGGTGTCATTTTTAGAAATTTTTATTTTAATAAACAATTATGCATTACATCTCAGTTCCCAAATTTATTTGCAGAGAGTTAAAATACTCTCTTATGATTCTGTTGAACTCTTTATATCTATGATCATTTTCTATTATTTTTTATTTAGTGTATTTCTGCTTAGTTAGTACCTATTTTCTTATTGAATTAGGTCATTGTTTACCCACTTTATTATTTTTCAAAATGTAGCTCTTGAATTTATTAACTTTATTAGTTTTCTCTTTTAAAATTATTAATTTCACTTTTTATATTTACCAAATTTTCTTATTGCTTTACTTTGGTCATTTACTTTCTAGTTTCTTGAGATAATTTTTTCCTACCATTTTACTGTGGTAAACTTTAAACATAGAACACAATTGAAATAATGTTACAGGGAACACATAGATTTATTCATCTTATAGAATATACCAAAAGCATTTACTATTTTCATTTTACGACAAATCTATCACTCTATCTATCCAACAACCCATCTATCTTTCTTTGTTGATTCATTTCAAAGCAAATTTTGGAAATCAGTTCATTTCCCCATCTTACCTACATGTCATAAAATAGTTAAAATTTTCTATAATTTTCCCTTCCGATGTAAGATATATATACAGTTTTGAATACACAGATGTTAAGTGTGCATTAACATAAACACCAAATTTTCTCTCCTGTCCCGCCAAGTTAATCATCATCTTGCACGCCTTTTAGAAACTGTCACTATTCTGATTCTTTCCCACCATAGATTAGTTTTGCCTATTTTAGAAAGTCATATAAATGTAATTATAAAGTATGTACTCTTTTGTGTAAGGTTTCTTTTACTCGGCATGTTTTTGAGATTTATCCGTGTTGGTGCATATATCAGTAGTTCTTTCCTTGTTATTGCTTAGTAGTATTCCATTGTATAAATATCGTATTATTAACAGACACCTAAGCTTTTCCCAGCGTAGGGCTATTATGAATAAAGCTACAGCAAACATTGTTGCCTAAGTTTTTCCGTGAAGATAACTTTTCCTTTTTTCCTAGTTAAACTCAGGAGTGGGAGTATTGGGTCATGGGGTAGGTATATGTTTATTTTTATAAGACACTGCCAGAGTTTGTTTACAAAGTGGTTTTACTATATTTCCATCAATAATATATGAGAATCCCAGTTGCTCTAGATCCTTACCAACATTTGGTGGGGTCAGTATTTTTAATTTTGGTCATTTTCATAAGGAGTTAGGTTATCTCATTGTTGTTTGACTTTGCACCCCCTGATTACTAATGATGTTGAGGACTTGTGCATGTACTTATTGATTATTTATACAGGCATGCCTTGTTTTATTGCACTTCATTTTACTGCACTTTGAAGATATTGCATTTTTTTTCACAAACTGAAGGTGTGTGGCAACCCGGCATCACGCAAGTCTATTGGTGACATTTTTCTAATAGCATTTGCTCACTTCCTGTCTCTGTGTCTATTCTTGGTGAACATGCTGTGAAGATTATTAAAGTGACAACAAAGGATTTAGAATATTACATAAACTTAGTTGATCAAGCAGCAGCAGGGTTTGATACAATTGACTCCAATTTTGTAGAAAGTTCTGTGGGTAAAATGTTATTAAATAGCTTCTCATGCTGCAGAGAAATTGTTCATGAAGAAAGAGTCAGTCAATGCAGCAAACTAAACTCACTGTTGTCTTATTTGAAGAAATTGCCACAGGTACCTCAGCCTTTAACTACCACCACCCTGATCAGTCAGCAGCCCTCAACATCGAGGCTAGACCTTTCACCAGCAAAAATATTACAACTCATTACAGGCTCAGATGGTGGTTAGCATGTTTAGCAATAAACTTTTTAAATTAAGGCATGTACATTTTTTTTAGATAGAATGCTATTGCACACTTAGTAGACTACAGCATAATGTACATACAACTTTTGTATGCACTGGGAAGCCAACATTTTGTGTGACCTGCTTTAATGTGATGGTCTGGAACCAAGCCTGCACTATCTAGGAAGTATGCCTGTATGAGAATATCTTTTTAGTAAAATGTATGCTAAAGTCTTTTGTCTGTTTTTATTTTCTCTCAGCATTTTTTTATAGTTTTTATTGTAGAGGTAAGCATGCCTTTTGTTAAGTTTATTCCTAAGTGTTTTATGGTGGGTTTCTTTTTTGGTGTTATTATCAATTGAATTTTATTTTACCTTATTTTCTGGCAAAAATGAATTTTCATCGTGTTATTTTTAGTAATAGTTTTATAGATTTTAAAGCACTCTTTTTATACAAATAATGCCATCTAAAAATACAGTCAGTTTTTCTTATTGCTTTCTGATGTTATGCCTTTGTTGTTTGTTGGTATTGTAAAGGTTAAGACCTCCAATACAAAGTGGAATCAAAATGGTGAGAGTGGGCATTTTTGCTGTGTTCTTAATATTATGGAAAAAATGTTTTGAAATATTAGGTGTAATATTAACTGTATGTTTTGGGTAAATGTCCTTTATCAGAATGAGGAATTGAAGAAGTTACCTTCTAAGGTCTTAGTTTGCTGAGAGGTAATTTGTTTAATGTTAAATGGGTGTTAAATTTTGTTCAGTGCTTTTTATTTTTTTGCATTTTTAAAAATGATCATACATTGATTGATTTTAAAATCTTAAACCAATTTTACAACCCTGAGATAAACTCTACTTCGTTTTGATGTATTATTGTTGTATATATTATAGAACTCCATTTGCTAATTAATATCTTATTAAACGTTTTTACATCTATGTTCACGAGGGATGTTAAATGATTATTTTTCATCTTCTTTTTAATTTTACATTTTTAAGATCACAAAACTTGTTTATCAGGCACTAGTTTGCCTATCAGCCATAGGTTCTCTATGTGGTGCTTTTATGTCCATATTTCTAAACATTCTGCAATTCACATTTTGATTTTCCCTTTTTAAATTGGCAGGTGGTAGAGGTTTTTCCATCTTTTCAATTTCATATTAATTTCTAGATTTATTTTATGTAATAAGAGAATGTTATTTGTATTATTTCTACATTTTGGAATTCATGGATTTCCTCATTGTGGTCTAATAAATATTATAATGAGTGTTGCATGGACACTTGAAATGGAGGTTTGCATGGGAGAAGGAGGGTTTCTGGAATGTAAGACTTACAGTGCAAAAACTGGGATTGACCTGAATAAACTAGGACAGAATTTAAGAATAAAATTCTTAGGTCACTTTCTTTTACTGAGGATTTTTTAGAACTCGCTGACTATCCTTTTTTTTTTTTTTTAATTTATTTTTTTAATTTATTGGGGTGACAATTGTTAGTAAAATTACATAGATTTCAGGTGTACAATTCTGTATTACATCATAAAGTAGATATAGCAATAAAGTAATTTGAGAATAATATGAGGTTTTTCCTCCACTATAGTTGATTTGATATTTTATCTTTGAAATCTGTAACTTTACTAGACTGTCTCAATATTGTTTCTTCTATATTGGTTCTTGTCAATTTTTCTTAAGGAATTGTATATCATCTTAATTTATAGACTCAAATCTTCATTTGATTCTGTAAAGTTAAAAAATTTATATTAATAAATATTTTCTATTTACATTAAGTTTTCCTTTTGACCCGCCTTTGTTTTATATACAAGGTTGGACAATTAAGTTCGGGAACTCATCCTAGAAAAAGTTCATACTTATTGCTGAATATCATTATAGTTACCTTTGAAGCACTCTCCTTGGGAAGCTATGCACCGACATCAGCACCTAGTCCACCCTTCAAAGCAATTTTGGAACTCTTTTTCTGGAATGGCCATCAGAGCTGTCATTGTATTACCCTTGATGTCCTGAATGGCATCAAAATGTCTTCCTGTCAATATTTCCTTTATTTTTGGGTAAAGAAAGAAGTCACTAGGGGCCAGATCAGGTGAGTATGGAGGGTGGTCCAATACAGTTATTTGTTTCCTGGCTAAAAACTCCCTCACAGACAGTACCTAGTGAGCTGGTGCATTGTCGTGATGCAAGAGCCATGAATTGGTGAAAAGTTCAGGTCGTCTAACTTTTTCACGCAGCCTTTTCAGCACTTCCAAATAGTAAGCTTGATTAACTGTTTGTCCAGTTGGTACAAATTCATAACGAATAATCCCTCTGATATCAGAAAAAGGTTAGTTAGCAACATCGTTGAAACAAGTGTGCAAACTTAATTGTCCAACCTTATATATATATATGTATTTCCTAATCTTTATACGGTACTTGTAAACTACATTTTCATTTCATTTTACTTGCTTTTCTCAGTTCTCTTCTCTGTAATCATTATTGTATTTCTCATTTGTTTGTTTCCAGTTTAAGGGAGAATTTTCACTTTTTTCTGAGTTATATCAGCTTCTGTTTTATCTCCTGCAATTGTCTTGTCATAACTTCTGTGAGGTCTTACATTTCTGCCCTACTGGTATGCTCTTGATTTAGAGAAGTGGTTGCTTCTTGAAGATTTAACAATTCTCCAGTGATATTTTTAGTTACAATTCTCATTTGTTAAATGTAATCTCTTATTTTTTCTGGTGTAAGTGCTTTCTGTATATTTTAAATTTTTCTTTAATCCCCTTTGTGGTATCTTTGAAGGCAATGCATTCTTTCTGGAGTGGCTACTTGTAACAGATTTATGTGGAAGAACAATCAGTGCCATGTTTCAGTCTAGTAGAAATTCTTAATATTCAGGGTTGTGTATGTGTGAGTTACTGAAACTTTATCGCTCTATCTAACTGAACGCAATATTTTGCCTTCTAGTTTCACTGATAGACCGTTTCCTGCAAGGTGGCTTTTCTCCATGATTCCTCATTCGGTCTTACTTTCCATGCTTCCTGAAGCTGCCAACATAACTATACTTCTTTCAAACAAGAGACAGTTGATTTTGTCTTTCTAAGGTATAAACCTCATAACACTGTACTTTGTTGACTCTCTGAGATCTTCGGCTTTGAGCATTCTCTCTTGGTATTTTTTTACTGCTTTTGTCAACTTTTCTTAAGTACTGTATTTCGTGATTATGTGGGCCTCTTAGTTTACCACAGGTGGAGCTTGGATTTTGATTTCTCCTCCTTGTTGTTTTACAGTATTCTAAATGACCAAATTTGAAAGAACCTAGAACATTAACACTAATAATTTTTTAAAACTTTTCTTCCTTTCTCAGATATCTCTGCAACAAAAAAAATAGATAAATCTTTGTCGTTTTTGAGTCATTAAATGATGAGTGCAGAGAGCCAGCGGGGGTCATTACAATTTTAGATAAAACATCTTGAAAAGTCAGTTTGCATGAAGGGGTGGTAGGAAAGAAGAAAGAAGGGATGGTACCTACCCCAGAGCTGACAGTCAGTGGGGACACATAGATACATATTTACAGAAGACATCAGATCTAATTGGGCAAGTATCTGTTCTGAGTGTTAGTCTGTACTGTATCATCCTCGCTATGCTACATCATTTTGTTATATATTTTGAATGTTACCCATCTACCCGACAAAATGTGGAGATTTGTTAATTGTTTGAATACTTTGGTCATTATGGATACACAGTTTGAAAGAATTCTTAAATTTTTCCACACTGACTAAATTAACCAGGTAATTGCTGTATATCCAAAGTATTACCTGATGCTGACACCACTTTCTCTATTTATTCCTCTTGTTTCTTTTTCACTTTACAGACAAATTAACTCTGTGATGGCTTTGCCTCTTATCCAAATATTTTATTTATGAATAGGACCCTCTGATCCATATTTTCTATATTAATGTCAAACCACTGTTTATATATTAACAGTAAACTAGACTGTTTATGCAATATAGCCAGCCCGGCTTGTCATGGCTTCAGGGGAGCCCTCTTCTCAGGACATGAAAGCTCTAGTGTTTTAGATCAATAAGCCCTTTCAGAACCCATCACCAGTAGCCAAAAACCCTTTCGATCCAGCCAAATCTACTGATGGAGGTCCTTTTCTTCATCAAGGATTAAAGAAACAAAAACGAAAACAAAAATACTCTATTGAATCACACCCCTGAACTGTGTTAAGTCAATTTATACTGGGGCAAGAGTGAGTTATAATTACCTTCAAATGAATTTTGTCTCCCTCCAATGTCCATATGAAATGTTTCCATCCTACTTCCTACCCTGCAAAACTTGCTTAATTCACATCTTACCTGGTAAGGTTCGGCAGTGCTAACATTTCATGCTAACATTTAATGAACATGTATCATGGAGCTATGCTTTCCATGCCTTACCTCATTAACCTTCAGAACAACTCTGTCAAGATGGAACCACCACTAATCCAATTTATGGAATTTAAAATTACAACTTAAGGAAATTGAAGATGAGAGAAGATGAGCACGTTGTATAAGATCATACAGCCAGTTAGCCTTAGTACCAAGAATCTACCTGGCCCATCCGACTCCACTAAGAAATGCTGCCCTATGTGCACATTTCTTCTACTTTGGGCTCCTGTTATTTGTTTCCAGGCTGCCTTCTTAACCCAATTGTTTTCAACCCTGGCTGCACAGTAGAATACGTGTTGAACTTTTTAAACACTATTAATTCCCAGAGACACTGAATTAATTTATCTGGGTAGGGCTCAGATTGGTATTTTTAAACAGTTCCCAGGGTTAGGAACCACAGCCTTAATCACACATTTTTAATGAGAGAGCCTACGCATCTAACAGGTTGATTTATGGACGGTTAGGTTCCCAGTCAGTGCATCTCTAAGTGCATTAGGAAACTATAGATTGCTACCTGTTTTATTTAGTAGAGTTTATTTAGTTAACAGCTGTGTACAATGAAAAGTAAATGTCTTAAGTCAGCAGCTTTTTTCATAAGAACAATAAGATATTATTTGATTTTTCATTCCCATTCTCTCATGAGTGCATAGTGGGGTTTTCCTGAGGCTTCAAGAAGTGGAATGATAATATCATTCTGACCGATAATAGGAGAGATGCCGATGCATCCTTGCGTTCTAAAATTTTCTCAGATTTAATTTTAAATACGGAAAATACAGATAGATATAAGCTTTTTTTGGTTCCATAATAATTTTTAAGATGGTAAAAGGGGTTCTGAGACCAAAAAGTTTGAGAACTGCCACATTAAGTGATCCTTTAGTGGCTTTGCAAAATAAAGACTCATTTAGAAATTATGAAAATTATCATCTGCAGTCACAGTAGGGCCTGAAATCACTAAAATTCTTACTACTACAAACACAGTCCATGTAGCAGGAGCTTCAACATACCGGGAAGCTTGTTAGTAATGCAGAATCTTGGAGTCACCCCATACTTTCTGAATCTAAGCCTGCGTTTTAACAAGACCCCCACATTATTTATGTGGTCATCCTAATCTGAGAAGTACTGACTTAGGGAATTAGCCTCACCGATTATACTTGTTAGCAATTGCCGCACCCCCCATCCCATCGTTTTTATCATATGTAATAGAACATACACTTGTTTTTTTTTCTTTTCACTTTGAGCATTATATACCGTTGCTTCATTTACCCTTGTATGAAAGTTTATGGCAAGTATTAGCATCTCAATTTAGCTGGAGAAACTGAAAAACAAAACTGTTGGAGAGGTCTGACTGTGCCTCAAAGTTAAGTCAAATGCCAAATTGGGAAGAAAACACAGAGCTGCTGACTCATGAACTGATGCATCTCCCGTTAGAGGACAGGAGCCGAGCAGCCTCACACTCACCATGAGGAAACACATTTACATAGGACCTCAGGAGTTTGTAATTGTAAAGGGCTGAAGAACATCTCCAAACAGGAAATAGATCCATTCCGTGATAACTTCATATAGAGGCTGCCTCCTCGTACTCCCATGGTGCTCTGTGTTTTGGTCTACTGAAGTACTGGTCATTTTATATTGAAATTTCGGTTTATATGTCTGTAGCCCAAGCTGGACACCGATTCTTAAGATCAATAACCATGTATTATTTTTCTTTTACTCTGACTGTTTACCCCAGTATTGGGCACATAGGAACTGCTCAATAAACATTATTTCTTAGTCAGATCAGGCTGCCATAACAAAGCACCATAGATTGGGTGGCTCAAACAACAGAAACTTATTTTCTCACAGTTCTGGAGACTGGAAGTCTAAGATCAAGATGTCAGCAGGGTTGGTTTCTGGTGAGGATGCCCTTTATGGCCTCCTTTTTATTGTGACCTTACATGACAGAGAGAGCAAGTTCTCTGGTGTTTCATCTCATAAAAGCACTAATCCTATAATGATGTCCCCATCTTCATGACTTTATCTAAACCTGATTATCTCCCAAGGGTCCATCTCCAAATACTATTACACTGGGGATTAGGGCTTCAACATGTGGGTTTGGGGGGACACAAACAATCAGTCCATAATAAATATATACTGAGTAAAAGAGGTAAAATTGATAAAAAGAGAGTAGATGTCAAGACAACCAAAATGCAATTGAGAAACTGCAAATTTCTGGGAAGAGTAGGTGCTGCAAAATTAAGAATCTGCTACTTTGGTTTGAACCCAAATAAATAAACTGGAGAGACTCACCTAGTTTTAGCGTTTTGGAGTTTCCTTCCTTCCTGATTCTAATCTCCAAACTTCCAAAATCAATGGTTTACCAAAGTATTTGGTAAAGTATCCTACGTGTTTTATTATATTTAGTGAACAAATAAATATCTTATCCCAAATAATTTTACTTTTATTTAGAAAATCTTTTCTTGGAAAACTTTGATTTAGAGGATGGCATGGCAAACAGTAGAAGGATTAATGAAAAGACTATGGAAAGAACATGTTTTATATTATCTATGTTTTTTAAACTTTTGCAATTTATAAATAGCACCTAAATTGTAACTCATTCTTTCTGATTATTTATGTTCCATTCTAACACTCATGAAATAAACTTTTTTTTGAGATTTAGTTAAATTTATAATAAAATTTCCTCAAATTCTCCTTCTGATTCTTTTCACAAACTCACTCTTTAATAATTTTGTTTCTTCTATACATTTGTTTTTCACAAAACTCCAGTCTACGCCTTTGGTTTTCCTTACTTATTAGATGGGGTAAAACAAATTCGTTCTGTAGATTGAATTGAATGGAGCAGATAGGCACATTCTGACAGTTATTGGTTTTCTCACTAAATAGGTTTGAATCAACTGGGCTGCCTCCTAGGTTCTAGTTGGTTCCTTTTAGAAAGAGGAGTGAAGTGGATGAAGCCACACGTATCACTGTACCTTCTCATATGCTATTCACCCATCAGCAATCTTACTATAAAATGTTTTTTATTAAGAGTGATATCAGCAAGATGGTGAACTAGGAAGCTCCATGTCCTTGTTGTCCCACGGAATCACCAAATAGACAACCAAAGACTGATTAAAATAATTTTCTAAGACCTCTGAAATCCCCTAAAGATATACAGCAACCAAGCAAAATCTCAATCAAGAAAAAGCCACAGTTAGTACAGTAGGAAATTTTGTGGCATTTCTACTCATCCTTGCCTCTCTTGCTCCTTGGCATGGCAGAGTCATAAAGAAGCTACCCAATGATTGTTTTTCTCCCTCAGGATGGAAAGAGCTAAATAGAACTTGTTTGCAATGTTCTAGTCTGTCTGTGGGGTGCCTGTGGGACTGTTTTCTGTCTTGCCTTACTCAGAGCCCAGGGAAATAGTAACATAGTTTAAATCTCAGGCTGGAAGCTGTAAAAGGCAGTGGTGTGTGCCACAACACATGAAAATTGCATAGGGACGGCAAATCTACGGACATTGAGGGGCAAGAGATTATGGGCAGAGGCACACAATAGAACATGTAATGGTACAACGAGAAACTGGGATGAGACTCTTTGAGACATTAAACATTTAAAAAAAAGCTGGGGAAAATTAGAAAAAAAAAGAGCACATGCACAGAGCCAGACAGGCTGCATGCCCAGAGAAGAACTGAGAAGATCTTAACCTATCACCCTAGACTGTTCTCAAGTTACAGAGGCCTGAAAATTAGTCTTCAGAGACTGGGAAAGGTAGCTGCTTTACCAAATGCTCAATTTTCTTTTTTTAAAAAAATTAAATTTATTTGGGTGACATTGGTTAATAAAACTATATAGATTTAAAGTGTACATCTCTATAATGCATCATCTATATATTGCATTGTGTGTTCACCACCCAAAGTCAGTTCTCCTCCCATCACCATATTTGATTCCCTTTACCCTCTTTTACCTCCCCGCTCCTCCCTTACCCTCTGGTAACCACTAAACTGTTGTCTGTGTTTATGAGTTTTGCTTTTTTGTTAGTTTTGTTCATTTGTTGCTCTCAGTTTTATATCCCACACAAGTGAAATTATATGGTTCTCAGTTTTTTCTGCCTGACTTATTTCTTTTAGCATGATAATCTCAATATCCATCCATGTTGCCACAAATGGCAGTATTTCATCTTTTTTATGGTCAAGTAATATTCCATTGTATATATATGTACCACATCTTTTTATCCACTCATCTATCAAATGACACTTCAGTTATTTCCATATCTTGGCCACTGTGAACAATGCTACAGTAAACATAGGGGTGCACATATCTTTACAGAACACAAAAGATCACAAGGCATTCAAAGAAACAGGAAAACATGACCCATTAAAGGGACTGTTTCTAGATATTTATTTTGTCCCTTTAATGGGTCATGTTTCCCTGTTTCTTTGAATGCCTTGTGATCTTTTGTTGAAAACTGACCATTTGAGAATAAAAAAATAGAAGAGAAAAATCAGTGAAACCAAGAGTTGGTTCTTTGAAAAATCAACAAAATCAATAATGCTTTAGCTAGATTGACTAAGAAAAAAGAGAAGACTCAAATAACTAATTAAAATCAGAAATGAGAGGAGACATTACTACCAATTTGACAAAAGTAAAAAGAATTATAATACAGTGTCATGAACAACTGACAATAAATTTGATAACCTTGATGAAATGGACAAATTCCTAGAAACACACAATCTACCAAGACTGAACCATGAAGAAATAAAACATTTGAATGTAACTAAACTAGTAAGGAGACTGAATCACTAATGAAAAACCTCCCCCAAATGAAAATCCTAAGCAATGTCCTCACTAATAAAATTCCTCTGAATATTTAAAGAATTAATACCAGTCCTCCTCCAGCTCTTCCAAATAATTGAAGAGAAGGGAACATTTTCTAATTCATTTCCTTAGGCCAGTATTACCTCAACAGCAAAACAGGATAAAGACACAAGACAGTAAAACTACAGACCAACATTCTTGATGAATATGGATACAGAATCATCAATAAAATACTAGCAAACAGAATTTAACAGCATATTAAAGGCATTATACACTATGACCAACTGAGATGTATTCCTAGATGAAAGGGTGGTTCAACAATTGACAATCAATGTAATACATTACATTAATAGAATGAAAAATAAAAACCACATGATCATCTCAAATGATGCAGGAAAAGTATTTGGACAAATTCAATATCCTTTTGATTGCTGGTGAAGATGGAAAAGTAGGTAAATGCCATGCTTGCCTCCACTCACAACCACATCAAAATTACAACTAAACTGCAGAACAACCATCATCTAGAATAGCCTGAAGTCTAGATGAACCAAAGCCCTACAACTAAGGACATAGAGAAAAAGCCACTTCAAGACTGGTAGGAGGGGCAGAGATGCAAAATGGGCTGGTCCTACACCCATATATGACCCTTAAAACTAGGGATGGATATTTTGGCTGTGGAGGTTCCCCCTGGTGGAGGGAGGGGTCCATCCCCACACCAGGATCCCCAGTCCAAGGCCAGAGAGAGAAGTCACCATAACTTCTGGCTGTGAAAACCATCAGAGATTGTAGCTGAGTGAGATGAAGGGCTGCTGAAGTCCCAGGCAACACTCTCAAAGCGTCTGTGCATGGATTTACTTACTGACAGACTCACTTGCTCTGAGCTCCAGTGCTAAAGCATCAGCTCAAAAGGTTCCATATACCTATGGATAAGTACTGAGTTGTCTGTCTGAAGGGCAAGGTTTGGAGGGGCAGCTTTCCCCCAAAGAAAAGTGATGGCAGAATCCATTGTTTCTTTGATGAACCATATTCCCTCCAAGCTCTGGACACAGGTGGCTGGCCTATCTGAGTCTCCATTAACCTAGCTATCCCTGTTTGGCTCTCCTGCCCTGGTGATTCCCTGAGACACCACCCCACCCAATTTTCAGGCACACCCAAGCCATTTCCAGTGGCTTTTCCATAAAACTGGTTTGTCTTGGTTCATGCTGTGGATTTTTCTAAAGTCTCTCAAAGGTTTACAAAACCCAAACAAGAAGCATTCAGCTTTAGTGCATTCTGTATCTCTTGCTGAGTAGTTCCAAACCTGGCATTAGAGGCAGCTCTCAAGGCACCACCAAGCCCAGCATTCGTGGTGGCCATCTACAGATTGCTTTGTGACTCATGCCAGGTGGCCCTGGGCAGGGCACAGGCAGCAACTGAACTTGGCATGTAGCGGGGCCTCTCCCAGGAGACTCCAGGGCTGGCATGCCCAGTGGCCAGCTTTGGAAAGAGTTGGAACATCACTGGGCCACCTCCGAGATGACACACCCATAGGGCAGATTGGTCAGGCACCAGAGCCCTTCTAAGGTGAATTCTGCTCCAGAGAGTCAGCCCCTGGACAATAGGTCCTGTAGTCATGGCCAGTCCTCACAACCAATCAGCCTGAGGGTCAACCCCTCCCATTGATATTCAAACGGCAACCAAGGCTCAACTACAACAGGAGGGCACATAAGCAACACACCTGGAGCACTCAGCTCAAGTGATTGAGGAGACTGTGACACTGGATACCTACTCCATAAGGCCACTCTATGAAGACCAGAAGAAATAGTAGCCCTACCTAACACAGAAACAAATATAGGGAGGCAGCCAAAATGGGGAGACAAAGAAACATGTCCTAAATTAAAGAACAGAACAAAGCTCCAAAAAAGAACTAAACAAAATAGAAACAAGTGACCTATAAAGATGTAGAGTTCAAAACACTAGTTATAAGGATCTCAGGGAGAACTTCAACAAAGAGATAGAAAACATAAAAATGTAAATAGAATCCATAAAAAAAAGAATCAGTCAGAAATAAACAATATAGTAACTGAAATGAAGAATCATTACAGGAAATCAACAGTAGACTAGATGAAGCAGGGGATCAAATCGGCGTTTTAGGAGATAAGGTAGCAGAAAACACCCAATCAGAACAGCATAAAGAAAAAAGAATCCAAAAAAATGAGGATAGTTTAAGGAGCCTCTGGGACAATATCAAGCATACCTACATTTGTATCAAAGTGGTACCAGAAGGGAAAGAGAGAGAGCAAGGAATTGAAAACCTATTTGGAGAAATAATGATGGAAAACTTCCTTAACCTGGTGAAGGAAATAGACACACAAGCCCAGGAAGCACAGAAAGTCCCCAACAAGATGAATCCAAATAAGTCCATTCCAAGACACATCATAATTAAAATGCCAAAAGTTAAAGACAAAGGAACAACCTTAAAAACAGCAAGAGAAAAGCAGTTAGTTACCTACAAGGGAGTGCCCATAAGACTGTCAGCTAATTTCTCAACAGAAACTTTGCAGGCCAGAAGGGACTGGCACAAAAGATTCAAAGTGATGAAAAGCAAGGACCTACAACAAAGATTACTCTACCCAGAAAAGCTGTCATTTAGAATGGAAGGACAGAGAAAGAGCTTCCCAGACAATAAAAAGCTAAAGGAGTTCATCACCACCAAACCAGTAGTGCATGGAATGTTAAAAGAACTTCTTTAAGACAGAAAAAAGAAAGATCAACAATATGAATAACAAAATGGCAATAACTATATATCTATCAACAATTTCTTTAAATGTAAATGGATTAAATGTTCCAGTCAAAAGTAGGGTGCCTGAATAGATAAAAACAAGACCTTTACATATGTTGCCTACAAGAGACTCACTTCAGATTGGAAGACACACACAGAAAGAAAGTAAAGGAATGGAAAAAGATATTTCATGAAAATGGAAACAAAAAAACAGAACAAAAAACCGGTGGTAGCAATACTTATACCAGACAAAATAGACTTTATAACAAAGGCTATAACAAGAGACAAAGAAGGATCCAGTAATCCCATTGCTAGTTATTTATCTGAAGAAACCCAAAATTCTACTTTGAAAGATGTGTGCATCCATATGTTCATTGCAGTACTGTTTACAGCTGCCAAAATGTGGAGGCAGCCTGGGTGTCTGTCTATGGATGAATGGACAAAGAGGAAGTGATACATATATACAATGGATTATTGCTTGGCCATGAAAGTAAATAGGTTCTTACCATCTGAGGAGGCAAGGATGGACCTGGAGGGTATTGAGCTGAGTGGAGTATGTCAGACAGAGAAAGAAATCCAGTGTGGTTTCACTTATATGTGGATTCTAAAGACCAAAATAAACAAACAAACAAAACAGCAACAAACTCATAGATACAGAAAACATTTTAATGGTTTTTAGATGGGAGAGGGGTTTGGATGATGGGGGTGGGTGAAAAAAGGGAAAAGGATTAAGAAGTACAAATTGATTCTTACAAAGTAGTCATGGGGAGGTAGGGTATAACATAAGGAATATAGTTAATAATATTGTAATAACTTTATATGATGTCAGATGGGTACTACATTTATCATGGTGATAGATTGGAGGGGGTTGGGAAACAGGGTGAAAAAATGTAAAGAGATTAAGAAGTACAAATTGGTAGTTACATGGAAATGTCAAGTAAAGCATAGGGAATATAGTCTATAATATGGCCATAACTATGTATAGAGCTAGGTGGGTACTAGACTAGTCAGGAGGATCACTTCTTAAATTATAGACATGTCTAACCACTATTCTGTATACCTGAAATTAATATAAATAATATTAAATATCAACTGTAATTGAAAAATTTTAAAAGGCAGAAAAAGGTGAAGGGGAATAAGAGTCCAAATTTTCAGTTATAAAACAAAGAAGTCATGGGGATATAATGTACAATGAGATCACTTCTTAAATTATATGAATGTCCAACCATTATACTGTACACCTGAAGCTAATATAAAATAATATTGAATGTCAACTATAATTGAAAATTTAAAGGTGGGGTGAAGGTGAAGAGGCATGAAAAAAAATTTAAATACATTTTCATGATAAAAACAATAATGATCTAGGAATAGAAGGAAGCTACCTCAACATAATAAATGCCATATATGTAACATCATACTCAATTTTATAATATTGAAAAGTTTTACTTTAAGATCAGGAATACGGCAAGGATGCCTGCTTTAGTCACTTCTACTCAACTTAGTATTGGAAGTCCTAGCCAGAGTAATTGAGCAAGAAAAATAAAAAGAAAAATAAATTCAAATTGGAAAGGAAGAAATAAAATTATCTCTTTTCACAAATAAGATACTCTTATAGGTAGAGAATCCTAAAAGTCCACAAAAAACTATTAGAACTAATAAACAAATTTATCAGTTTCAGGATACAAAAGCAACACACAAAAATCAGTTGCATTGCTATATACTAAGAATGAACAATCAAAATAGGAAATTTAAAAAACAATTCAATTTATAACAGCATTAAAAAGAATAAAATATTTGGGAATAAACTTAGCCAGGGAGATGAAAGACTTGTACACTGAAAACCACAAACAGAAAGAAATTAAAGAAGAGACACTAATAAATGGAAAGACATTGTGTTCATGGATTTAAAAACTTGATACTGTTAAGATATTATTGCTGTCCAAAGCAAGCTAGAGACTGAATCCCTATCAAAATCCCAGGAACCTTTTTAGAAAAATCTGTCCTAAAATTTATGTGGCATTTCACGGCATCACTAATAGTCAAAACAATCAAAGTTGGAGGTCTCACGGTTCCTGATTTCAAAATTTACTATAATTCTACAGCAATCAAAGCAGTGTGTAACTTGTCATAACGACAGACATATAGACCAATGGAATAGAACAGAGAGCCCAGAAGTACACCTCACATAGATGATCAAATGATGTTTGACAAGGGTGCCAAAATCAGTCAATGTGGAAAAGGCAGTCTTTTCAACAAATGATGCTGGGAAAACTGGACACCCACATGCAAAAGAATGAATTTAGACTCTCACCTTATAATATATTTAAAAATTAACTCAAAATGTATTAAAACCTGAACATAATATCTAAGACTATGAAACTATTAGAAGAAAATATAAAGGAAAATCTTTGTACCTTTGGATTTAACAATGATCTTTTTAATATCACACCCAAAATACAGACAATAAAAAGGAAAAGATAAGTCGGAGTTCTTCAAAATTAAAACTTTTGTGCATCAAAGAACATTGTCAACAGACTGAAAAAGTAACTCACAGAATGGAAGAGATTATTTGCAAATCATATAGCTGATAAGAGATTGTTATCCAGAATATCCAGAATTGTTATCCAGAATAAAGAATTCCTACAACTCAACAACAACAACAAAAACAAACAACGCAATTAAAAAATGGGCAAAGAACTTAAAGAAACATCTCTCCAAAGAGGATATACAAATGGCCAACATGCACATGAAAATATGGTCAACATCACTTGTCATTAGGCAAATGCAAATCAAAACCACAAGGTTGACTTTCATTGAGAAAACAGAAAATAACAAGTGTTGGTAACCTTGAGAAGAAATTTAAATCCTGTGCATTGCTGGTGGAAATGTAATGGTGAAGCTGCTGTGGAAAACAGTATGGTACTGCCTCAAAAAATTAAGCATAGAATTACTATGTAATCCAGTCTGGTATATACACACAAAAAAATGAAATCAGGGGCTCAAACAGATATTTGTACACCAGTGTTTATAAAAGCATTATTCAGATATACAAAAGGTGGTAGCAACTCATCAATGGATGGATGGATGAACAAAATGTGACATATACATACTATGGAATATTATTCAGCCTTAAAAAGGAAGGGAATTCTGATATGTTACAACATGAATGAATCTGGAAGACATTATGCTAAGTAAAATAACCAAGACATGAAAAGACAGACACTATATGATTCCACTTAATATGTTGTTCTTGAGTATTCAAAATCATAGAGACAGAAAGTAGAATGGTAGTTACCTTGGGCTGAGAGAAGGTGAGTGGGGAATTAGTGTTTAATGAGTAGAGTTTCAGCTGGAGAAGATGAAAAAGTTTTGGATATGGACAGTGATCGATGGCTGCACAACAAATGTGATGCTCTTAATGCACAGAACTATACACATAAAAATGACAATAATGGTACATTTTATGCTCTGAGTATTTTACCACAAAAATAATAATGTCCTCCAGAAAAAGTCAAATGTAAAAAAATATTTTGTTAAGTCAGGTGACTCACCAATTTCCTCTTTTTCTTTGAAATTTTGCTCCTGGGCCCTTCTTCCCCTTCTCTAATATGTATGCATTAATCTCCAGGGACCTAGTAGTCATCAAAGGATTTCCCCTCCCAGTTCTATTGTTAGAACCATTACTTCCTTAATCTCTTTCTTGAGTTACTCCTTTGTTTTGGTGGATAATGTTCCCTATGAAAAGATGCACAGGTCTTCTGAGTCCTTGGCATGTTCCAGAATGTCTTCATTTTGCCTTTACCTGAATTACAGTTCAGTTTTCCTCAGAATATTCACAGTATTTCTCCATTTGCTTCTAGCATCCAAGTCAATGCTTTCTAGTTGTTCCATCACACTTTTGTACTATACCTCCACCACTAAACATGACCTCTATCTTTCAGGTTTTATTGTATCTAATTTATAACTTGAAGATTGTCTCCATCTACCTGTTTTCACAATTGGTGAAAACCATTCACTGATGTTTTACCCCGTGTTCAATCCTTTGCTCCTTGCTCTGCCCAGGAAATTGTTGTAACTCCAGAACTATAACCTGACTGTATAAAAAAGGGCTTAGGGAATTGTCTATAGTCTTAAGTTTTCTCTGATTCTTTCATTTCGTTACAAAATAGCTTTGGAATTGGATTTGCTATTTCTATTCTTTAAAGATAAAATGTACATCCCCAGAAGAGAAAAACATCAACTAAATAAAGGTCCCCATGTGTCTGAAAACTTAATTTGTGACCTATTATTATGCGTTGCCTTCCAAGTTTCATTGTATACTATCATAATTATCTGAAAGCCACTCTTTGCAGAGACTAGATCCGTCTGCCTCACACAGCACAACACTGAGGGGTAAGAAAATGTATCTCAGAGTTCATCTCACTTTTGTTGTTTTGTTTTGTTTACTTTGTGCCTTTATATTAATATGTGTTCCCATCTAGGTATTTTCAGTTTTAAATAAATATTTAAGAGTCAGATCTATATTTGGATACGGGCACGATCAGCATTACCTTCAGTTAAACCTTCAGTATTTTGCAACAAATGGCAGAAATTGACCTTGATATTTTCCAGGAGGACAAATTCATAAATATGAAAACAGAAGAGAATCCTGCATCAAGATAGCAAATGACTCAGTGCAGCTTCTGTAGTGAAATGAAGACAATTCTCAAGGCCAGCGCATTTATGAGAAGTACAATGAATTATGCAATACCACAAATAAGCACAGATAATATGAGCCTGCACTTTTTTTTTTTCTTGATGCTGGCAATTTTTACGTATCTAAGCCCTCATGTGCTTTGTCTTCAGTGGGTTTTAGCCATAAAAGCTAAATGTTCTGGAGAGAATTCCATGGTGAATTTGTCATTTAAAATTCTACTTCTGCTATGTTATGGATGCTGTGTGTATTGAGGGGAAAAAGCAACCTTTACTTTTTTGTTGTAAAGAGTTAAAGAAAATACTGATGAAGGAAATCTATAACCAACTAAAAAAAAAAAAAAAAAAGCCATTATTTGACCTTCCTGACTCAGTAAACCTAAACAGAGCAGTTAACCATTAGACCAGTAGGTTAGTTGGAATTCTCACCATGTTTTGTTTTTTTTTCCCCCCTAATTTATCCTTTGACAAGTATAGAAAGGCTACATGGTTAAGCAAAGGAAGAAGTAGGAAGTGAAAGAAAGTATCGGATAACACATACATAAAGACATAGGTGTGGTAACTCTATGTCTTGGATTTTCCCCGGGAGGACACACTGCTGCACGCAGGGCCCTTTCTCAGCCTCTTCTCTTCCTGGCAGCAGACTCAGTTTGTCATCACCCATGTGTATATACCTCCACCACTCACTTTATCCCAGGAATGCACTCCCTCTTCCACCTCCCTCCTCAAGACTTAGTGGAGAATGGGCCCAATATGTCAGCTGCCCTGTTATATGCTACTCCTGAAGACAGATCCTTTTAAAACGGGTTTAGTGAAAAAAGGGAAGATACATGTGAAGAACCACACGACTAGCCTGGGGTGGTGCCCATGTGATAAGCATGATACGGTGGTTGTGTGTCCATGTCACATTTTATCCTTCTGAATAACTCACTGAGGCAGGTGTTATCATCTCTTGGTGTGGTTAGAGATTTCTTTCCAGGTCACTTCACTGCCCTCAATCTTTATACTACACCATGTCCCTCTGGCCCAAGTGACAATCCAATAAAGTTCCAAAGCCAGTGGTTTCTGGCTCTGGACCATAAGCCCTCTATTGCCTCTGCTTCTTACACAGCACCCCTGCTGCTCAGAGGCACCACCAAGGAAGGACATGCTGTACCTGTTTTTCCTTGAAAAGATAAGCAGCAGACAACAGTCTCTCGGGAGCACCCACAGGCCTTGCCAGTCTTGGCCAGTGCCAGGAGAGAGTTGATGGCATTTTGCCTACACCACACGTTAGGTATATGTCTTCCCCTAATACTCCCATTCCCCCTACCGCTCTCATCTCCCCAAATCCCCACCTCTAGTGGCTGATGACTTCGGGGCTTGTAAGGTAGTTGGATAAGAGCCCTCAACACAGGATTGGATATGTCTTTTCCATTAAAATGGAAATGCTGATTTAGTGAAATGGAGGTTGATCGCCAAAGAAATTCTAACGATGGTTATAAGGCCCCAGTAGGCATGTATTCATATTCCTCCAATAATCTCAAGTTGCTTGGTGAATGTAACCTGGTGGATGTCTGCATGGCAGAGCTGAGGCGGCAGTCGGGAGTCACAGCACAAAACCAAACCCCCCAACCCCCACCACAGGAGTCATTTGTCATTTTGCTTAAGAGCAATGAGGCAATGAATAAAAGTGAGAAGAACTATGTCACAACAATTCAGGGGGCACAAGGAGGCACCAGTACCCTGACTTTTATGTTCATGTAACAAAGTGTCACACTCGAGAGAGAGAGACAATGCCCTGCTTTTGCACTGATGTGCCACGTGGCCTCAGCTTTTGTGGATACCAAAGAACATGGCTCCAATGTGCCAGCTGTAGTGGGCAGAGGCAGGAAAGGAGCTATCTTGGTCCTCTCCGGCAGCTATGACAAAAACCACAGCCTGGGTGGCTTACACAAGAGGGATTTATTTCTCACAGTTCTGGAGACTGCACGTCCAAGGTCAGGGTGCTGATGGGTTCGGTTCCGGGTGAAAGCCCTCTTCCCTGTCATGTCCTCACATGGTAGAGAGATAGAGGAAGCAAGCTGTCTGGTCTCTTCTTACAAGGACATAATCCCATCACGGGGACTCTACTCTCATGACCTAATTCTTTCCCAATAGCCCTAACTCTATAGACCATCACACTGAGGATTAGGGTTTCCACATATGAACTTGGTGTGTGTGTGAGAGGGGCACAAACAGTCAGTGCATAGCAGGTGGGGTGGCACTGGGAGAGGCTTCTGCAGGGCCTGGCCAAGGCAATGATGCCTGCTGATGGTAACAGCAGTGACCCTCTGAGGCTCAGTGAGAAACAGCTCAATGGTGGGTACAAGACGCAGGGGTGAGAACATGCGTCTCAGGGAAATGAGACCTAGACAGTAGATGGTCCTGACAGAGGCTCGCATGTTAGAGGAAACACAACTGTGAGAACCCCACAGAGGAGTCAGAGGAATGTCAGTGAGAATGAAAGAGCCCTGGAGATTCTCATTGATAATCAAAGAACAAGTTGTGTGTGGGGGGAATCTACAATCACAAGTGTTAACGTGAACCAGCAAAATAAATATTACTAATATTAATATGATTCCATTTAAAATCTCTGACCAGGGTTGGAAAACATGGTTTACAACTATCCAAAAGAAATGCGGGCATACTTGATCTCCACCACCATTTCAATGGGAGAGATAATTATTCCTGCTCCTCATATGGATCAGGATTTGTGGTAGAAAGCGTCCCAGTGATTCTCTGGGGGTTTAAGCCTAATCTGAGTATCTGAGTTGGTGGTTTGAGCCCCAATTCAGATATGTGTACCATTTATCCTTTTGGATGCACTAGTGCTTTCCCACAAGCAAACATTAGCCCAAGTCATAAAAACAGTATAATACAGCAATTGCACACATGCCGTCACCTTGCTCTCTGCTTTCCATCACACCCAGGTTCCCCAAAGGCAGCCTCACTCCACAACTATGTGGTCCAGCTGCATATCTCTGCGTGTTGCAGACCCTCTATGTGTTGTTGGCATCTCTCCTATGGTCCAACCTCAGCTGCTTTGTATAGGTCCCTTGTGATACACCAAAGCCTTCTGCTCATATCATGTTAATCTTGAACACCAAAAAGCTCTTGGATCAACTTTTAGCTCATATCCCTCTCCTTGGGTCCTTCTTAAATTGTTATGATTCGTTTCCATCTGGCTCTCCTGAGATTAGCAGTGCTGGTTATGGATTGTAGCATCCTGGGTGATTCTCTCCCTTCTTCTGGCCTCCATTTTTTGTTCACACCAACTCTTTCACCCAGACTCTGTTTCAGACGTAATTGTATCTGGAAAAAGGTAAATTCAATTTTGTTTCCCCAAGGACATGCCCGTCTCTCCAGGGGCTGCCAAACACCCTGAATATTCTTGAATTGAACTTCCTCACCTGCAGCAAATGGTAAGTGGGGTTCAAGTGGGGCTTCATTAACTTCCAAAAGACCTTTTAACTTTACTAAAGACTTGCTTGACCAGCAGACAGAGATTTAGTTATGTGCCTACTGTAATGGTGGGTTTAAAGTACCAGACATGTTCCCCAATATCAAAGATTTGGCAATCTGGCTTGTCTAAGAAAACCTGGGCGTAAATGATAATTAACAATAAAGTGTTACAAAAGCTGCCTCTTCTCTTTCCATCTCGGACTATCACCTTAAATGTAGTTGTCTCTGAAAAATTCTCTCCTTTTTGTTCTTTTCTCCTGTCACTTAACTATCTTACCCTGTATTGTCACTGCATAATCTAAGTATTTTCATCACTTTTTCAGAACGCTCATTTCACCTCCAAACTTTCTGTATAACATTCATCAAGTTACTTAATCTTGTTGTACCTCTCTTCCTTTATATTATACAGTAGCCCCCCTTTATTCACAATTTCTCTCTCCACAGTTTCCTGTAGCCATATTTCCTGAAAAAATTAAATGGAAAATTCCAGAAATAAAAAATGTATCAGTTTAAATTTTGCACCCTTCTGAGTAGCACGATGAAATCTCTCACTATCTCACTCCATCCCCCCTGGGATGTGAATCACCCTTTTGTCTAGCGTCTCCATGTGTTTACGCTTGTCACTTAGTAGCCGTCCTTATCACCAGATTGACTGTCATGGCAGCATGCTTATGCTCAAGTACCCCATATTTTAATAATGGCCCCAAAGCCATTCACGTAACTTTTAGTAGAGTATATTGTTACACTTGTTCTATTTTATTGTTGTTGTTAATCTCTTACTGTGTCTAATTTATAAATTAAACTTATCATAGGTATATCTATATGTATAGGAACAAGCAGTGTATTTAGGATTCCATGCTATCCGAGGTTTCCACATCCACTGGGGTTCTTAGAACCTATCCTCCATGGATAAGAGGGAAACTACTGTATTTAATGAGAATAATAAAAGTTTTCCTACAAACTTGTTGTGAGCATTAAATGAGAAAATCAATGCAAAGAACTTACTGTTCCTGGTACTTGTGAAACAGTCAATAAGTATTAGCTATGGTTTTAAAATTAGAATGATTAATTGCCATCATCACCACTTTATCTGGTCATAGAGGAGATAAGGGCAGTAGCTCTCATTCCCATAGTGCACAGCAGTGCGCACCGTACTTTAACTATATAAGTTGAAACGGCTGCTGAGATGATGGAACTCGTCTGGGTAACTTACTTTCTAGCTGATTAAATAATCCAGAACTATGAGGAAAGGGAGGAGAGAGGAACCGGTTCCATGGCACCAATTCTTGTGGAAACTGACCACAGTTTTAGTGATAGTGCTAAGTGGCCACTTGTGACCACAGTATGTCTTGCTGTCCTTTACACATGAGGGTGCCATAGCTAGAAGAATTTCCTTTTAGCAACTTTAATATTAAATGTTAAATTATGTGTATCTTATTTTGTGGCATTTTCAAAGCACCTTCACATATACTTACTTTTCCTAATTTACAGGTGAGAAAATTAAGACTCCAAGATGTGGCTTGCTCCCCAGAAAAGTGGAGCTGAAGTAAAATTTTGAAATCTATACTAGAAAACTCTTTCCTATGATGTTGTGATCTTTTCTTTAATATCATGTCCCACTGGACATCACTCCCTTCTCACAACTGTTTCTTTTCACTTTATATACTTTCTCTTTTTCTTTTAGGCAGAGTTATCTCATTTATTTTTTGTATTGATTAAGGAAGACATCAGTAATTTGAGAATCAATTACTTATACTATCTTCTTTTAATTCCTGGATGGCAAAAATATATTCTTTAAAGATTAGTACTTTAGTATGAAAATATGTAATGTTTACTGAAGAGAGGCTTGTTCCTTTTCAGGTATAAGGTGAGCAAAGTCCGAAGTGGATTATTCAGCTTCTGACAGCTGTCAGATCACTTATGAGGTACTCATTTTTATAATGCTCTCTGCTGTGCATTTTGCTGTTACATTGATGATAAGAATAAAATATACCAATTAATAACTGAAAAGTTTCAAGCAGAATATATATGTATAGGGGTATGCACACATCTATGTGTAGATATAGTCACAAATATTGTACAAATGGCTCCAATAGAATGATAAAATTCTAAATGAATCTCGTTTTCCTTGCTATTTAGGCAAATGTTGGCTTTTTATTGCACTTCTATGGCTGATTTCTTTTATACTTGAGTGCCATTACTATGGTTTCCTGCTTAGCATAATAATTTCTACCTGTATGAAATTATTCTGATTGCTACCTGCAAGGCTCTGCAATTTCAATTGTTTGCAGAACATGGTGCCATTCAGATATTAAAAATGCAAATATTCTTAGTAGGAATATCCACAAAAGTCATTTTCCCATATTATATTGAAGAAAAAAATAGAAGCAGAAGTACGATAATAGTAAATTGGTATAAAAGAACCAAAACACTGTGGGGGTGGTGGCTAAAAGTTAAAATGAGAAAGTTAAAATTCTGTCCTTGTTGAGAGTTCTTACAAATCAGGGGTATAACCTTGACAGCCTCAATCCCTGATATTCATGGAAAATCAAACCAACAATGGACTTTTTGTCAGATGTTCAGATTCTACTGGCAACAGTTTTAGTCTTTGCTCCCTGATGTTTATGATTAGAATGTCTAGCTCTTCACATCCTTTGAGCCAGGGTATTTTTAATCATGTGCACAGGTTGTTGCTTCCTCAAGCTTCGGAACTCCTGATTTCTGTGTCAAAGGCACACTTCCAGCTGCTCTAATCATAGATAGGGGGCAGCATTAGTCCAATTACTAAGGGAGATCGAGCCTCTAGGAGCTGGTGTAGTTCAAAAGACAAAGAGTGAAAGAAAGAAGATCAGGAAAATTGGACTCTTAGTGTCTGTCTCTATAAGACCAGCCCCTGAGCTGGTGACTCCATGGAGTTGAAGCGACTCATTATAGGGATTATGAAGTCAGTTTCTCCTCGTTTTGTTGTTTGTCTCTGATTAAAATAAAGCAGCATTGATCAACTTTAGCACGATTGACATTTGGGACCGGATCATTCTTTGTTGTGGGAAGCTGTCTTGTGCATTATGTGATTTTTAGCCGTATCCGTGGCCTTTACCCTCTAGGTGTCAGTAGTGCCCCCCTATCTGTGGTCATCAAAAATGTCTCTAGACATCGCCAAATGTCCACTGGGTTGGGAGCGCATAGCAAAATTGCTCTTGGCAGAGAACCACTGAAATAGAATGTTGTTTGATACACTTATTCATTACGACAAATTTTTCTAAATTATCGGTCCTAAAATGTTTTCCCTCTTGCCATAAAAAGGGAAGTGATAAAACTTTACAATTATATGACCCTTTATATATATTCCACTTTTTTAATGTTGAATTTTTTATATAACATTAGTGACCACCTTGTAAAGACAACTCATTTTTTAAAAGGATCTGTTTGCTGATTATCATAGGATTCTTATGCCTATTATTTTTCTTTTGCTCTTCTCCCCCCTACTCCAATTCTTCTAGAACCTCCATAGAAAGTAAAAGGAAAAGAGGTTTGGCTATTGCCTCTGTAAGGTTGAAGATATGGTATAACCTTTTGGGGACATTGGTAGATACAAGAGAAAATATGAAAGTAATACAAGGACTATGTTGATAAAATAATTCTAACTCAAAAAAACAAAAACAAAAAAAAAAAGAAAAGAAAAGAAAAAGAGGAGATAGGTGATAGGTAATATTAAGCATTTTGTAAGAAAGTGACTATGTCTTCTTTCTATTTGTCCTGGGGAAGAATGCATTCCAGAACATAGATATGTATCCTAGACTGTGGACTGCTTAAGCAGACCTCTACAGTTTTAGAGACAGTTGTAGTTATAGAGTGGCCCCCCTAAGAAATATGGCTCTGGAGGAAAAGAAGTTTCTCAAGTATCATGAGATGATCCCAGTGAGAAATAAGAGAGGAATCATCCAGAGAACTAATGTGAAATTACTGAAGAACAAGAACCGAAGAATTTAAATTTCTGTTTATCTTATTCCTTAACTCTTAACCTTTTGTGTTGTCTTTGCAGTTCACTGAAAACACTGAATTTAAGCTCTTAATATTAGGCAGATTGTGTCTAGATTTTTGAAGTAAGATACATATGATTTAATCTTTTCCTTTTTTTTTTAAACCCTCAAAAGGAGTAATCTAGTCTAATTCCTTTCAGTTTTACATTGTGATTTAGCCCCCAAAGTAACTACTAATAAAGAGTATCCTTTGGCTGTTGTCCTCTATGCATGGATTTCCTCTGGATCATCACAAAAAGAAATTATTGGATTTGAGGTGTTCTTGGTATCCTCTGCACTATCTTTTAAATATCACCTATTATTTTCTTTTTTAACACAGTTTCCTTTATCTTGTTCATTAGTTGAATCTTTGTTGCACAAATAGCAATGGAGACCTTTACCAGAAATCTTTATGTATCGTCTTACTTCCTAAAGCTTTTCACACCTGTGAAGCCTTTAGAAATATTAGATCTTGAAACATGCTTAAAAGTGAAAAGACTTCATCTTCTACTTGGACAAAATTTCTACAGGCTCATGAAGATTTTATAAATCCAACATGTTATTTTAAGTGAGTCTGGTCATTTCATCTCATCAATATCCTCACTTAAATCACTGAGAAATTCTGAGTTTAGGGTATGTGTTTTGTAAAATAATGTTCACAATTTATTACTGATCAAATCTGATTCTAGATGACAAATTTCAAAAGAGGGATTTTAATTCTCTCATATACTTTGGTTTTCACAGGGAAAATTGTCCAAATGCTTAGACCTTTTTGGTCCCTAATGGATGTAGGCTGGAGATAAAAAAAATGTAATCATGTAATCAGATTAGATTCTTACAGTAACTCTATCTTGAATAAAACTTTTAAAAAAACTTTATGATATACCTTATATAACATGGACATATGAAAAATTACCTTGAAGTTTCAGGAGGATTTCTCCCTATAATTGTAACATTATATATATATATATATATATATATATATATATATATATATATATATATTCTCTTAAGGACCTTTATTTTAAGTTACAGGTTTTGAAATATTTTATCCCTTTCTACCCTTCAAAAATCCTGAGGTCACTATGCAACTGCTGTCCAATGTGAGTCTGAGATGATACAGACTCTGAAAACAGAGTACTGTGTGCTTGAAAATGCTCTAATTCAAGTGCTTACATAGCTCATAACTCCTTTTGAGAAACTGGACGTCTTCCATGCCAGGGACCAGAGGTGAATGGAAGAAGAACTGAACATCCTTTAATATGTTTAACCATATAAATTTCCCCATCAAGACAGGCTATAAAATTTGTTTAGGCTAATCTAAAATTAACATGCAGGACCCCTCATTAAAGATTATTAAGAATTTCAGGACACTGACAGCACTTCGTTAAACCAATTTAAGGATGGCAGTTTTTGAGAGATGTTTTTTCCTTCAACTTATCTAGTCCCTCTTTCAGGTTCAGCGGGGTACTTTTTAAGTCAGGGAATATCTTTAGTTGTTCAGGATAGGCCAGATGATTAATTCCATGTTTCATATTACATTAACAAGAAAACACGTGCCTTTTGAGCAATACCATTAACCCTAAAAACACTTTTGACCCCAATTGCATTTTATTAAATTTAGGCAGCATCACTTCTAAGAAACATCACTTTCTTTTTTTATGTACCATTAAGAAAGAAAAAAATTCTGTCATTAACTATGATGCATCATCCATTGTAAAATGGACCGTAAATTCAGAGACAGTAAACTGTTGAAGATCTTAGAATGCATGAAATTATGGATTTCAATAGGTCTTGTGAGCTACCCACCATTATCCCCAACCACATAATGTCGAAAGACTCCTGTTCACAGAAATGAGGCCTGGAGGGTTAGGGAGATGTGCTAAGGTTACAAGTCTCATTAGGGGTAGAGTAGTAAGGGGACCATGGGTGCTGAACTTAGTGCTCATTCCCACAGTTCAGCTGCTTGTCTCTTCAACAGGATCTCTCACTGGGTAAGAGAAGGTCAGTTGTAAGGGAAGAAGCAAGTGACAAAAAAAACAACAACTAGATGAAAAAAGGAGGAATGTCTACATGAACATTAATTTTTAAAAATGTATGTACAGATATAAATACAAATGTATACACATACATATATGTATTTTATGTGACATTTGCGAAGCAATATTTTTGTGTGAAGTTTAATCAATTTTTAATTAGTTTCAAGCTGCTGATGATATATATGTATGTATATATATTTAATTTCAAGCTGTTGATTGACGTATGCATATACACATGCATTATATTTTTTTGGGGTGAGTGGTATAGTTATCTGTGCAATGAATACCATAAAAGTTGACTCTAAGCCACAAGGTCCATTAAGATTAGGTAAGTGTTGTCGTCGTTGTGTTTAAAGTGTCTTGAGTGTCAGCAATCTGGAATTGCAAAAACCAGCCTCTGAGATATTTATCAGAAATCATTTCTTTCTCCTTAGCAGCCACCTTACCAGCACACACAGACACACATATAGATACACATTCTCACACACACATATGCCCTCACACCATCTCTTTAAACCTCCATTTCAATCTTACAATCTCATAATTGAAGTTCATTGTGTGACTGGAAAGACAAAAAAGTTAAGATTTCCCTTTCTGTTGCTCTCCCTCAGAGATGGCTGGTACTTCAGAGAAGGACATCATGAAGACAGTCTTTGTCTCTGACCCCAACACCAACCTGCCCTGGCAGAAGGAGCGTTGGGACTGCGCTGCGTTGTGACGCCTGGGAAGTTGTTTCCATACAGTGGATTCCCTGGGGGCAGAGGCTGCCTCTGAGGGGGTCAGCTTGGCCAAGTGGCCAGACACCTTTGGAATTCCAGGGGAACAATGTCAAATGGGCACTGTGGGTTGTGTCTGTGCGCCAACAACTAAAGTTCAGACATCCAATACAAGGTACTGGTGCCAAACAAAAGCTAACATTAAAGTCGATCCTTTGGAAGAGAAGAGGTAAAAGGAACATGGATTTTGAGAAAAGATGTCGGCACTTTGGCTTTAAGACTAACATAGCCAAAGACAAATTCAAGTTACAATCTTCCAAAGACCTTCTTCAGCTGGAAAGTCACAAATGGTGGAAATTTGCAAATGCCTTAGACAGCAGTGGACTAAATCAGATTTAGGTGGGAAAAATTAAGCAAGGAATGTATTAGAAAAGAAACTGAGAATTGGAAAGCCACGTGCAAAAGAATGAAACTAGACTGCTATCTGTCATCATGTACCAAAATTAACTCAAAATGGATTGCAGACCTAAACATAGGACCTGAAACAATATACTGCATAGAAGAAAACATAGGTACTAAAACTTATGGACTTTGGGTTCAAAGAGCATTTTATGAATTTGACTCCAAAGGCAAGGGAAGTAAAAGCTAAAATATATGAATGGGACTACATCAAACTAAAAAGCTTCTGCACAGCAAAAGAAAACGTTGACAAAATAAGGAGGCAACCAACTGAATGGGAGAAGATTTTTGCAAACAACACCTCCAATAAGGGGATAATACCATATGACCCAGCAAAACCTCTCCTGGGTATCTACCCCAAAAATCTGAAAACATTTATCCATAAAGACATATGTTCATTGCAGCTTTATTTACAGTGGTCAAGACGTGGAAACAACCCAAGTGTCCTTCGATAGATGAATGGATAAAGAAGTTGTGGTATATATACACAATGGAATACTATTCTACCATAAGAAAAGATGAAATAGTACCATGTGAGACAACATGGATGGGTCGTGAGATTATAATGCTACGCAAAATAAGTCAGACAGAAAAAGTCGAGAACCATATGATTTCACTGATATGTGGCATATAAAACTGAAAACAATAAAAGAACAAGATAAACAAATGAAAAAACAAAAACTCATAGACACAGACAATAGTTTAGTGGTTACCAGAGGGTAAAGGGGGAGGGGTGTGGTAGATGAGGGTAAAGGGGATCAAGTATATGGTGATGGAAAGAGAACTGACTCTGGGTGGTGAACACACAATGTGCTATATAGATGATGCATTACAGAATTCAATGTAACTTTACTAACAATTGTCACCCCAATAAACTTTACTTTTTAAAAAATAGGATATATTTTTAATAAGAAGAAAGAAAAGAAACTGTAGTTCTTAGCTTTCACCCTGCCCCCCCCTACCTTTCTTTTTCACTTTTCTTTTGCTTCTTAATGGGAGGAAGAAATATGCATCCATTCTGTAATTCCTTTATTTTCATCCGGAAGCTCATTATCTCAATCAGCATGTCACAGCTGAGTGCATTGATTTCTGCGGAAAAATCTAGAAGGTTCGTGTAGCTGTTGATGAACTCTGGCTAATCATAAGTTAAAATTTTCTTCCATGACTGGAAAGGAACTGTAAATGTTTGATTGGCAGAAAGGTTCGATAAAGAAACATCTGGTAGAAGTGATCATACTCTTTCTTGGCTCTCGGGGATCTGGGATAAGAGGTAGGAGGTCAGGGATCATGAACAGTAATCACTCAAGACCAGTTAAAGAACAATTTTACCCAAAACCAAATGAGGTCCCAGCATAATACTGTACACTGAATGAGAGACTGTGGGTGCCCAGAGCTTTGGAACACAGCATTTTCTGGTGAGAAAGATGGAAGAACCTGGTCTACAAAGGGAAGTTACCCATCAGGAATACTGCCGGATGTTGTGAGCAGCTCGCTGCATTGTTAGTCGTTGTGGCTCCATGAACAACTTAGAATGTTGAACGACAGAAGCTGACTCCCTGTGTGAGAAGAAGCTAGAAACAAGGACTGGGAGTGAGAATCACTGCTTACCTCTAGTATGGTGCTCTACTCTTAATCTCTCTCTGCTTTCAGCCTCTCCATCCATGAAATGAAAGAAATAGAAACAAATTTGCCTCATAGGCAAAGGGTGTCTTTGTAGCATAATGTATAAAAAAGATTAGGAAGGGACAAAAGGAGCGATCTGAGGACATTTGGGGCCACAGTTAAGGTCAGTTAGGTGGAGAACTAAAGTACATCGTGGTTGAAATGAAAGAATGCAAAAGCCCAAACCTATAGTGTCCCACCCCTAAAAAAAGGAAAAAAATATAAGAACGAAAACAGACGACTGTGAAAGAAGAGCCCAAGAGGCCAAATATGCTTTAGGGGTGGGATATAGAAATATCACGAAGGGGTCTGGAAATATGCCTAGAAGTCAATGTCAAGTATGCACTGAGTACCTGGAGGGACGGCAGGAGGTTTATAAAGTACAAAACTTACATACAAGATCAGGAAACAGTTATGATTGTGGGTGGAAATGGTAACTGAGAGAAGCAAAAGAGAAATGTACGTCATTCTGTAATCAGAAGGCAACATAATCAGAGAGGAGGAAGAGAAGCAAAATAGATAAAAGAGGTGGACTATATGCAAATTCAATAAAAACACAAAAAACAAACCTAGAGTAAAACACAAAACTAAACTAAAACAAACAAGAAAACCTCCACTCTTCCCTCCCCAACCAAAGAGATTGTTTAAATTACACAGACAGTGAAGCCAAATTGGTTATCCGATTGCTCTTGCAGATGATCTTAATTAGCAGTTTTTAACTTGGTCTTAGAATACGTAGGATGAGATTCAGGGGAGGACCAAGTCAAACAAAATGAGTCATGGATCAGAACTGTCCCATTTGCTGGCAATGGAAAGCAGAACAAAACAGATGTTTTCTCCCTCCTGTCATAAGCACGGAGTCATGATGGTTGTGTTTGGGGAACGTAAGCAGGCTAGGCGAGGGGCAGATGCCCTGCTTGTGCTTTTCCTCTCTCTGGTAGAATTGGCAGTGGGCTGTGCTAAACGGAGTAAAGGGATTGCATCAATACCGCCTTGCTCTGCCAATGATGGTACCTGAATTCCCAACGCTGAGATATGGCACAGCGGAGCAGAGCATAATAAATTACTGATTTGGAAACCAACCCAGATCAAAACTTATTTTCAAGGTAAGATGAATGAAACATAAGCTTTCAGAATCAAGGCTGATAATTGACACATTCATTCTTTTCATTTCAGCATATGATTAGATAGCCAAGGCAAAGGCAAATCAAATCTCAGTCCCCAGCATCCTGGTTCTATATCAGGAAACGCTTTCCCTACCGCCATCATTTTCCATGGAATTTCAAAATGGTGGTGTTTATCAGTCGCACTTTAATTTGTGGCTTCTAGGAAGACATAAGGGTTGTTTGAACTACATATGCATTGGCTATTGAATATTTTTCTTTGAAACTCAAGAGGAAAACTGTAGCAGCAAGTAAAAGAGGTGCCCTCCGCCCCCCACCCCCCTTCCTATCTGAAAGGCATACCTTTTCCTACAGTGATAATACCACATTCCTAAGTAGGCACAGCAGGTAGACACAGCCTGTGAAGATAGGCAAATTCTCCCACATATTCTGTTCTCAATGCATTTTTCTTCCTTGAACCCTTTTCTAAAAAGAAAATAATTTTCCTAGCAATAAGGCTTTGTAATAGATTAATCAGAAATGGAAAATGTCCTGGCTTGATTGCAATCTTATTTCAGATAAAAGCAAAAAGAGGGTGGGAAGTTGAGTAGGTGGAGGGATCCCTGTCTAAACAACGGGCAGAGCTCACTGTCTAATTCTCCTCAGGGACGCATCACCCTTAAATCAAGACCTGAGGCACTGGGCCCCGAAAAAGTAGTCTGGGGACTATCTTAGTAGCTTTCACCAAGGCTCATATTTCCCATGACATATAGACATTTTAAGATCTGCAAATTAACATGCTAGGCAATAAAAGGGCTGCCTGTAAGCTCCGAGTGGCAAATGGAAATTTCTGGGGGATATTTCAAAAGTCTCACATTAAAGGAGACACAACATTCTTTACTAGTTTGAGAAAGAAAGAACCAATATCATTTCCTAGGAAAATGACGCTACCTTCCTAATAGGTACTTCTTTTATTCCCTAACTACCCTACCCTGCCCTTCTCTTTTTCTATGAAATATAAATGAATACAGCTTTCCCTGGAAGTGAGTCCTAAGACTGAATTTTATGCTGCTTATTTGAAATGATTTAAAACAAATATTTTTGTGAACTTTGGATCCTCGAATTGGGAAGAACTGTTTATAAACAGATACTGACATGGTGATGACATAGTTCTCAAAAAACATGAGCCTGCCTTCAATCTGCCCCCCTGAAATAGTATTTGTGAATGATAAATTCGTGTGTAAAGGAACAATTTCCTGTAAATCAATGTACCTTACTTTAGATTTCAGTTTAATACCAAAAAACCCTGTCCTTGGAAAACAAATGGCATATAAAGTACTTACGATCTTCATAGGAAAAAGCCATATGCTATTTGGGGTGATTTATCTAGACTTTCAATCCCTTCTCATTGGAAACCCGTATTTCTCAATAATGTTCCCATTAGACTAACACAGCAGAATAAATCTGGGATACCTGTGTTGATAATAAATGGACACAGGCTGATTCTTTGGGCATTTTCACTGTAGAATGTACCCTAATAAACAAATAACAACAAATGCTTTTAATGATACCATTGCCATGAAATGGCTTTTGGGTTTTCCAGTTTCAGACCTTCTCAGAGCTATTTCAGTTATTAAAGAGAAGAAAAATAAACATGGGTTACTCATCATGACTGAGGACAAACATGATGAAGCCGATCCACAGGAAGATCGTTTTTTAGTTTCAGCCGCATTATCCCAGGCAGGGAGCTGAAGCTATTCTCACGTTTTAGGTGTGTTAGAATAGGAGCTGTTTTGGTGTCTTTGAGAGAGTATTTATAAAACTGTTGTATGATTCTGTTTGTCTGTTCAAAGAGAATACGGGCAAAAACATTCTTTTATCTAATGGGGACTTTTCCATTCAGAAACCAAATTGCTTACGCCATCAAATTTAGGCAGTAGGGAAGTACATTGTTGTTTCATGCCTCTCAGGAATCTTTGCACCAAGAGGAGCATTTTTACTTTGGAACATACAGCTCCATCCTAGAAGCTGCAGTTTTTAGCATAGTTTCTGGAGGGCTGGAAAGCTGTAGGAATCATGGAATCAGTATAGGGAGGGCCCAAACTACTGGTGTTTTCCATTTGTTAGGAGAAAACAGGATAAGGTTAGCAATTAAATTCAGGGAGCTGCTCTTCATCTCCATGTTTCCATCTTCCAGAAGCATTGGCTCAGCGGTCATTTCCTGGGAATTTTTGATGCTGAGAAACACCTTTCTCCTGTAATGTAAATAGGATGACAACCTGGGCTAGGGTTTTCAGACTGGTTTCTTTGATATCATGTCCTAGCCAATAGGTCTTGTTCCATGACTATTTATGTGTAATTTGGCAAGTAATTTTATTCAGTCCTCATTTTTGCCTCCAACAAAGTGATGACAATATTTTCTGCCCCAAATAACTTGAACGGGTCTTGTAAGAATAAATGTGGATATTTATAAAAATTATTTTTTCTCCTTTCTGTTAAAGTCAATAAATACAAAATACGTTAAAGATTATTTTATTTTCAGTAGCATGAACCCCAGGACAAGTGTGATTGTAGTATCATATATATCTATAGTGCTTTATGGTTTATAAAGCATTTTTTACACACCTAATTCATCTGATATTTATAAAAATACTGAAAGACAAATTACGTAGATGTTATTTTTCCATTCTGTAAGTAAAGAGATGAAGAACCAGAAAGGTTAAATGATTTATTTTAAGTCCCATGGTCCTAAAAACAGGACTTAAAACCCCTGATTTGTGATAATTGTCAATTAGTCTTTCACTTCTCTTAGGTGCTAAAGTTTTATTGGGTCACTGAATTTGTTTCTACCCACTGAGCCAAGATGCTTAAAACCTAATATTCTGATTTTTCAAGTATTGCAATTTCAGTGTAGAAATAAAACTGTGACCAGTATGCTGGGCTGTGAGCTTAGGTGTGAAAGATTTGACAGCATGGTAAAACTCAACCTTGATGCCTAATAAACAAATTGACTTAATAGATAGGGGATTTTGACTCCACGTTTATAATAAAAAGAAGTAGTAATATCCAACTATTTATTCTGTACAGACCTTATTACATTTTTCCCCCCAGCTTACCCTTTAATAGTCTTTAGGAGTGTTTTTATACAATAAATTCACATATCCCTGGCCTAATTTTTTGGTCTCAGGGTAGACCTCTAACAAAATGGGGCCATTCAGAATCCTTTCCCTGAGAATAATGACCAGAGAGAGATTACATCTTCTCCAGTGGATAGGCCTGTAATGGGTACATTTCTAGGGCCGTGGTTCTCTTCATATGGCTTTCAGAGCAGAAGAAGACAGACAGAGAGAGAGAGAGAGAGAGAGAGAGAGAGATCTGAAGTAAAATAAAGCCTTAGGAGAAGAGATGAGAATCAGAGGGAGTCCTGACAGATTTCCAAATCCTAGTTCCAGTGCTTTTCTGGGGACTTGAGGTATTCTTGCCCTTGGGTCTTGGGATACAGCTCTGAAGCTTTACTAATATATGAACCTGTATTCAATGTTCATAAGATTACCTTTCAATCCAACTGAAACAATTGTTCAAAGTAATTGCCTTAGCATTTCACATTCAGCATTTTAATCCATGCCATGTGTCATAAACACAGTGAAGCATTGATGCAATTATGTGAAGGACAGTGGAAATTAAAAGGAGGAAATGCGGTCTGGTGGTTAAATTGGCAGACTAAATGTCAGGAGTTTTGTTTCTGTTTTTGACATGACTCTGGGGACACACTCAGTCTTTAGCTCTCTGCTGTCAACCCTAGAATTCAAGAGACTAAGTCTGTCTGCTATTTAGATTAACATAGTCTTAGACACTCTGAGACTCCTCTGACAGTAGAAGATGCCCCTAAAAGTGGAAAAGTCTTAAGCTCATGTAGACTAAAAGGCTAATTTTACAGTTGGCCTGTACTTCCTTATCTACAAAACAGAGCACAGTATAAATCATGCTTGATGGGGCCAGTTTCAATGATGGGAATCAAAGCCAACCTACTTTTAACCTTGTGGCATAGCTACCAGCTCCACACAGGAGAAAACTGGTGTTGTAGCACTGACAGTTTCTTGTGTGTATATGAATAGAGACAAGTACTCTCCTCTTTAAATTCTGCCCTTCTGCTTTCATGGAACAATCATTTATCTTCCAAAACTATGATGTGACAACGCTGTTTAGTCCAAAACCCTTTATGTTTACTATTAGGATTTTCTGATTGGCTCAGAAAAATCATCCCATGTTTCTACTTACAGATGACATAATTGTCTATGTAAGATCCCTCCCTCACCCCTCCAAAACACACTCAGGTGTAAATTAAAATATGTACTACTGAAAGTTATAAAATTCTGATAAAAGAAATTACAGAATACCAAAATAAATGGAGAGACATACTATGCTCATTGATCAGAAAATTTAATAAAGATATCAGTTCTCCCTAATTTGATCTATAGGTTGAAGGTAAACTTATAAAAATGCTAGCAAAGTTTTTATTGACATAGACCACGTTATTCTAAAATTTATATGCAATAGCTAAAATAATCTTGACAAAAAGGAAGCGAGAAGAACCACTCTACCTGCTATTAAGGCTCACTGTAGAGTTATAGTAATCAAGACAGTGTGGTATTAGCAGAGGGATAAACATATATATCAGAGGGATAAACATATACAGAATAGAGAACCCACATATAGACTCACACAAATATGCTCCTTTAACTTTTTTGAGAAAGGTGCAAAAGCAATTCAGTGGAGAATAGCCTTTTCAACAAATGCTGGTGGAGTAATTGGACATCTATAGGTAACAACAGCAACAACAACAACAACAACAAATAACAAACAAACAAAAACCCTCCACCTAAACCTCACTCATTATCCAAAAATTAACTTAAAATGGATCACTGACTTACAAAGTGTAAAAACATAAAACTTTTAGAAAAAGAAAAGTCTTCAGGATCTAAAGCTAGGCAAAACAGTTCTTAGAGTTAATTTCAAAAGCATCGTCAACAAAAGGAAAAACTGATAACATGGACTTCATCAAAATTTAAAAGTTAAACTCTGCAAAAGACTCCACTAATAAAATGAAAGGTAAAGGTACAGACTAGGAAAGAATATTTGCAAACCACATCTTGACAAAGGACTAATATCTAGACTATATAAAATTCTCTTAAAACTCTCTCTCTCTCTCTCTCTCTCTCTCTCTCTATATATATATATATATATATATATATATATATATATATATATGCAACAGACATGAACAGACATTTCACCAAAGGGGATTTATAGGCAAATACATATATGAAAAGATGCTCAACATCAGTAGCTATTAGAAAAATGAAAATTAAAACCCAAATGTGGCATCAGTCACGCCCATCAGAATGTCTAAAATAAAAAAAAAAAGTGACAATATCAAATGATGGCAATGATGCTGGATCACTCATATATTGCTGGTGGGAATTTAAAATGGTATAGCCTCTCTTGAAAATAGTTTGGCAGTTTCTTATAAAGTGAAATATTTAATTACCGTATGATCCAGCAATAGCCAGTTTTGGCATTTATTCCAGAGAAATAAAAATGTATGCTCATATCAAAACCCGTACTTGAATGTTTATAGCAGCTTTATTTGTAATAGCCCCAAAGTGTAAACCACCCAAATGTTCTTCAAAAGGTGAATGGTTAAACAAATGGTGGTACATCCATACCATGGAATACTATTCAGCAATAAAAAGGAATAGACTATTGACTCTCACAACAACTTGGATAAACCTTAAGGGAATTATGTTGAAGGAAAAACGACAATATCTCTAAAGGTTACATACTGTATTTATTTTCTGTCATGGCTGCAATGAACTACCACTAACTTAGTGGCATAAACAACACAAGTTTATTATCTTACAGTTCTGGAATTCAAAACCAGTCAGTCTCTAAAGCCTTAAAAAGTCAAGGTGTGGACAGGACTGATTTCTTCTCAGAGACTCTCTGGGAAAATCAATTTCCTTGACCTTTTTAGCTTTGAGAGGATGCTTACATTCCTTGGCTTGTGGCCCCTTCCTGGTATCCCTCCAACCTCTGCCTCCATCGCTGCTCTCCTGCTATCATAACTGATCTCTTGTCTCACTCTTGTCAGGTCTTTTGTGATTATATTGGTCTCAAACAGATAATCCAGGATAATATGCCCATCTCAAGATTTTTGACATAATCACATCTGCAAAGTATCTTTTACCATGTAGGGTAATGTATTAATAGGTTCAAAGTATTAGGATGTGAATATCTTTGGGAGGCTATATTCTGCCTATCACATAGACTGATTTATTCAATCTATACAACACTGTTGAAATGACAACATTGTAGAACTGGAGAACAGCTTAGTGGTTGCCAGGGTGAGGGAGAGAGGGTAGGTGTAGCTATAAAAGGGCAGCACAAGGGATCCTTATTGTGTTGACACTGCTCTGCATCTTGACTGTGATGGTACATACACAAACCTACACAAACACACACACACAAATGAGCATAAATAAAACTGGGCAAATGTAAAGATAAGTGGATTGTGTCAGTGTTAATATCCTGGCTGTGATACTGTGCAGTGGTTTTGCAAGATGTCATTATTGAGGGAAACTAGCTAAAGGGTACATGGACTCTCTTTGCATTTCTTACAACTGCAAGTTAATCTATGATTATCTCAAAATAGAAATTAAAAAACAAAACAAAACCCAGGAAGTCATAATTATTATTATAGAAATGTAATGACAACTCTGGTTGGAGTCCAAACCCAGCTGGCCATCAGAACTGTTTGGGGGAATTGTTGAAAGAGTACCGATTCCTTGACCCCACCTCTGACCTACTCAAATTAGAATTTGGTGGGCAAAGGCCAGGAATCTCCATCTTGAAAGACATAACAAGTGACTTATTATCAGCTAGGTTTAACATTATATTATTTACTGCTTTTCTTCAAACAATTTTGCATGTAGGGCTTTTTGTTTACATAAAATTTTAAGAAGCACATAGGTTCATCATACCAAGATGATAGCAGAAGAATAGACAGTCCCTCCACATGTACTCTTCCGGTGGAGTGCTCAGTAAGATTAGGGGGAAGTTGAGTAAGGATGGGAAACTCTTGGGATGCTGGATGTAAAACATTATCAAGTTGACTTGTCATGTCTGAATTAACCTACTGAAAAGAGGGGTGTTTTGAGGTTCTCCCTAACATGGCAGGAGGCTGTTGCTTGGAGGAGACCCCTAAAAAGACAAAGGTGACAGGTTCGTGAACATAAAAAGGGACACATTGATTGGAGATTCTCAGCATGCTGCATTGGATGTGCGATTTACTTGAAAAATGGATAACCCTTATGTTACTGCACATGATTGTTTGGAGGCTCTATTATAGCTTTGAGAGTCAGGGTATAATGAGAATCTTCATTTTAAGTTGCCACATAGGTGTAAAAACCAAAATGGCCATATACAGGGACTGGAGAAGACAAGAAATACAATGGCTGGGCAAAGGTAACATGAAGTTTTATGAATGTAAGCTTTTTTGTTGTTGTTTTGTTTTTTTGAGGGCACTTGGATGGAAGCCAATAGGAATGTCTCTTAAAAGATAATGTGTGTCTATTGTGACTGTCTGACATAAATAGGTATATGAATAAATGTGAGAACCCTATAACCTATGAGCTGACACTAGGCTAATTCAATTAATTGAGAAATTGTTAATTTGGAAACTTTCCCTAAAAAGCAGGGCCTATGTCCCATCCACAAAGTTAATAAAAATCTTGATTGGGATAAATGGAGATAAATAGGCAATTAAAATTATATGGAAGGAAACAGTGTATACATCAAGTTTGGGTACTGACTGATAATCAGCTATATTGTTACTTTCCTGGTTGTTGCTCATTTCCCGGTTCATCTCAGTACTGAAGTGGCCTAAGATCCAGTATTAAGGCAACCGATATTTGAAACTTTACCAGAAAAACCTGTGTGGTAGGATTATGTATCCTGTTACCCACTGTGGATAACATTTGCCCAACATTTCTAAGGGTAGAGGGAATTGGTTTTATTATAGTGAACTCCATCCTGCCTACATCCTTCCATGTGAAAAGGCAGCCAGCTGGATATGGAGATGCTTCTATTCCCATCAGATGCTCATAATTTAGTAAAGAGACACCCTTCTCTAGTACCATTTTCCTAGAGCTGTGGTCTCTGCAAGTGGAAATGTAATCACTGGCCATTTATGGAGAGAAATTAAGATTTCAACCAGCAGTATTTGTTAAGAGATTAAGTGACATTAGATAATACTCATTGTGGGAACTTAATGGGTTCTGGGGCCTTCATCTCCTGTAATGTGCCAGCCTCAGATGTAATATTTGTCAATGTTCTTTGTATTAATAAAATTTTCTTTAAAAATGTTATAGACAGCATTCTTGAGAAGGGAGCGGTTGTTAGTTTATTGGGCTATGGAGGAAAATTGCGAAGGTGTTTAGGTGAAAGCCAGCAGAACTGCATGCCTTTTGAAAGATAATCTAAGTCTATTGTGCATCTCAAATGGAATGGAAGTTACATGGATGTTGGTGAGCAATCCACAGTGCATGAGCAGACCCAGTTAATATATGACTCAGGAAGTGTCTCAGTTCTGCTTCCTGGCTTTCAGAGGTTGGGGAGGAAGCACTCTTCCCCCAGTGACACTGGGCTTGAAAATGGCATTATAGAGAGCAATTGTCTCTGGGATGAAGTATGATGCTTCTGGTTCTGGCCCCTGATATTGAAGCCAAATTTCAAGAAAAGAGATGTGGCTTATTTGGCCAGAATCATCTCACTCTCTGTCCCCACACTATTCTAAGTCCTTCCCTACACCTTTTTAACACCTGTCTTTAAACTAAATCACTGGTCTGGCCCTGAAAGACTATAAGAATCCAGCATCTCAAAACTTAAAGTCTAATCCTTAGTGACAGGCAGATTTTTAGTGTTTCTTCGTAGAACTCTCTGGATCAGAACCTCCAGATCTTTTGGGTGCATATTTTATGCATACTGAATCCTGGCACACTCATGTTATAACATGCTAGAGTAGAATGGTGAACATTAGTCAGCTAGCTGAAAGGAGTAAATAATTCAGGTATTACTGGATATGCCTACAATTTCCTACAGGTGAGCAATTCATATGATACTGTACTTAAAATTCCAATACTATTCTGTTCAACAGCTTAATAAACATTGTTGGGTCTAAGCCAACATTACTCTCCCATACCTGCCCTTTCAGATCAAAGGAATAAAGACCAAGGTTGTCCCTCTATAGTCTTATTGTTAGCTTTCCCTTTCTAGGTCAAGGACTTTCCCTTGACCTAAGAAGTTCAACCCAATACCATCACCTCAGTCTCACTTTCCTGACGAACATCTGTACCAAGTCCCTTGGGTGTGAGACAACGTTTAATCAAATCAGTAAAAACTTGGCTGTGATATGAAACACTTGTGAATACAAGGATTGTGTCCTGTCCACCTGGCCTTTATACGATAGGATTAATGTGTTCAAATAAGGCTGGAGATCCTGTGACAAAGATCAGATGTACCATAAACACCATAATTTATTCCTCCGTAGAGAATTTTCATAGACCGAGTATTCTGTTGCTCTGGTATTTTAATTCCATGTCAGTAACAGAGGCAGAGAATTAAATGGGTTCTCAGTGACACCTCAAATCCCTAGCTAATTCACACCTCCAACTCCATACTTCTAGTAAATGGCTGGATTATATGTCACCACGGTTGCCAGGAGCTACTCTTTTCGGGTCATTTCCTCATTGTAGGTACTTGCATTCTGAAGAGCTTTCCAATTTTTTTTTTTTTTTTCGGATCTTCTTTGTAAACCCCTTATGCAACAGCCCTGAGAGAGATGTTAAACAACAACAACGAAACACATATACACACACAAAAATTACCCCTCTTTTGAATGTATAAAATATTATCCTTTAGGTATGAAATATCTCAAAATGTGTAATAGTATGCACTTGGGGACACAGGCTTTTGAAAATTGGTCATGGCATTCTCTCTGGGACTTGTCACTCCAGCTTATACGTCTGAAGTCCAAGTTGATGTCACCCATGTAAGACATACAGTACCAGACTGGAGGGTGGATGCCTAGACAACGGCAAGGCCTGCCACACCAGGCCTACTTTCCTCAGGCTACCTCACACTGCTCCTGGACCAAATCTTCTGTGTTGGTCTGCTCCCAACGTCCTCACACACGTGGCACTTTCCCATTTATCTTCTTCTCTTACATTATTTCATCGTCACCTTTGCCCTTATGACACCTTAACCTCTGAATGCCAACACCTTTCTACCATCAACATTCAATTCAAGTTCCCCTTCTTCACTCATCAATACAAATTTATTGAGTATAGACTAATTGACATGCTAGGGTTGGGGTACCCACTGGTGAACAAACAGGCATGCTCTCTGCTTGCAGCCTACTGAGGGAGACAGACAGTTAACTGGAAAGCAAACACATAGGTAATAAAGAATGAGCAACAATAGACAATAATAGGGAGAACCTACATGGAGAGAGTAGAGACATTTAAGCTAAGACATGAAAAATGAAAAGAAGTCAGGTGTTCTTTGGCAGTGAGAGTGGGGACAGGGCACCTGGCAAAAGGAACAGAATGTGATATGACTTGATATATGCTTTAAAAATCTACACGTGGACAGGAGATTAAGTAGAGAGACCAGTAAGTAGCTGTAGAAGTAGTCTGAAGGAAAAATGATGGATGAGAATAGTGGCCATTAAAATGGAGAGAAGTGACAATGTTGGGTTGGATATAAGGTGTGAAGGCCAGGGAGGGACCAAGAATGGATCATTCCCAATCAATTTAAGCCCTTACTTTTCCAGCCTAGTGCCAGGCATCCAATAAAGATCAAAACATATTTTGTTCCTTTTCTATTTTCTTTAAAGACTTGACAATTCTGTATACCACTTACTTGGCAGTAACTCGGGTAATATCCCATGACATTTCTTTCACTGTTTTTAATTAAAGATACTGAATCAGATAAACTCTAAAAAGTGTGCAATTTTCCATCCTCAGAAACAGATTACATGGCTCTTTGAAGAGATAATAATTTCTTTCTGTGACAGCAAGGCCATAATAACAAAAAGGAAGCATTGATTATAATTTCTCTTTTTTCAATTTTAATTTTATCTGTTATTATTTTCTTGATTAACTATGCACTTATGTTCTAGGGTGATGCTAATTTGGGGTGCTTTACCAAAGGTTCAAGATATATTTCAGGCATGACCCTACCTCATGATTATATACCAGAAGATAAATGGCAGAATTGCATTGGTGGGGAATGCTGAGGCTAACGTTGTTTGTCTAGAATGGATGGCCACATTGCAAGGGGTCAATCAAATATTGTCACAGTCTGGCTAGCTCACACAGCAGAAGCAGAGGAGTCTGTGCTTGCCTGCTGGAGGTTGAAGAAAAGGGGATGGATAGATAAGCTGCTAAAGGAAGAAGCTGAGTGAGGATTGTTCCCCATCATCTACGGGTCAGTTTGCTTAGCCAGAGATCTCAGGTCAGACTATACACCTATGGTCTCCTACACAATTACTGGAGGTCTGACAGCCTAAAGATGTCAGATGGACTTGTAAATGGCTCAGTTAGAAAGCTTCTGAACAGGTTCCTCAGGGACAAATCTTGGGCCGAGAGATTTTTGAGCAGGAAAGTTTGGGAAAACCATGTGTACCATGCTGGTGGGGTTGGGATGAGACAGTCAGCTGAAGAAATATGGGAAAGTCCCAGCTATCAGTCATCAATATTAAGAGGAAATCATTTATTAAGAAAAAGACAGTATTCATATAAATGCTCTTATTGTATAAACATGTCCCAAAAGTTGTGAAATCAACTTAGTATTAAACATTCTTCGATACCTAAAATAGCAAAACAACAAACAGTGGTTATTCAGGTTTTCCACTTTGGAAAAAGAAACACTGCCTCAATTCAACCCATAATTTAAGCCTGCGATTACAGCTCTTTCTAAACTAGAGGAGTGGTCTGAATAAGTGGCTTTGCTACTGGCCATTTCAGTCATTTAGAAAGAGCTACAGTCTTGTCCCTGCTGTGAGGAAAGACCATGTCTAAACAACTGCAGCTGAATCAACTTACTGAAAATTTTGGTGAATCCAATTAGCTGTGGCATGGCTGTTTGAGTAAAGCACACAGTTGGTACATAAGGATTGGCTCTGCCACTTGTCTAGCATTGGCAAATGCTCAACCAATTATAGTGAGTGCATTTTGCTGCCCTTATTCAGTTCACCCACAGGACACACATATGCTCCTCTATTTTTTCAAGTACTAAAGTGAAAATAAATATTGCCAGTCAGAAAGTATCAAATGAGAACGTGGAATGCAAAATGAGCAAGGGATCATTGCCGAGTGATGACAACGTGGAAAAGCAAAATTTTGAATCTAGGTACTTTCACTTTTCAAAGGTATGGATTTATTTTGCTTGCCTTTTCACAGAAATACACTGTGTTCCCCCTACCCACTCCCCCACCCCCACCCCAGTTCTGTGCTTAGCCTACAGATCCCCTTTCATCCTAGAGATACACAATATATAGAGGAAAAAGGCTATCATTTTCCTACATGTATTAGAAAAAAACAAAATGTTTAGGAGACCTTTCTGAGTCAGGTGTTTTATAACGATAACACTCAGTTACAATAGTAAAATGCTTGTTTTTGCCTATTACTTGTATTATTCCTTTTCTTATTGTGATGATACATTTTTAAACACTGCCAAAAAAATTCATTACTATAATTCAGTTCTATATTCTAAATTCTATAGTCTATATGCTGCTACAAAGCATTATTTAAAGACATTTTTTAACTTAACATTTTTCCTTGCAAACTAACCAAAAGTTGATCACCTATATATACTTTAAGCTTTAAAAGGAAATGTTTTTGTTTCTCCCACAACCTCTGTATAAACTGATAGTATCATGGTTACTTGGACCAGATTTCTCTTTGAGTAAGTGCTTTTCTATCCAAATGAGTTTCCTGAATTAGCATTCCTTTTAAGTTTCTCACAGGAGCCATCTAACCAAAGTGGTGTTTGTGCTGAAGTTGTACAAGACTGAAAGCATATAGCAGGTAATCAACCTGGGCAGGTATGGTTGCTTTGGGAATTGTATGCTGTTGTAAACTAAGAAAACAATGCTTCTGATTCCTAAGTTAGGAATCTCCCACATTTTGTTCTTTGTAAGGACCAGGTGAGGGTCAGAAGTCCCTGAACAGAATCTTACTTTCCACCACGTGCACCTGTTGTATCACGCACACACCTGCGTGGTAGTATTCGTCCCTTTGAAGGTAAATACACTCTTATATGTTTGTGTCTTTCACTTAATTGTGAGGTTTGAAGCAACGTAGTAGAAGGATGGGGTTGGGTTCAAATCAATCTAGGCCATGTTGATGTAGTCCTGCAACACAGGTTAAGCTGCATAACCTCCTCAAGTCTGTTGTATTACTTCACACACGCAAAAAATGAGAATAATAATTCCTATGTTACAGGTTGAATAATAAATAAATATGTGCTTCCCTGATATATATATATATATATATATATATATATATATATATATGCACACACACACACACACACACACATATATATGTATATATATTAGGTGCTCAAGAAGTAAGTATGTCACACCTAATTTGCAGTGTTATTTACCTTTCAATAATCAATGCTTAGCCCTGTACCTGCCCTTGGTAGGGGACACAATAAATGTATTGTAAATAAATAAATAGATGATGAGAGGGAGAAGAAAGAGTCATCAAGATTTTTTAGAAGGGAGTTTGTCTGGAAGATAACTCCATTTTCTCTTCCCCAGTCAGCATCCCGCACCCAAATTCCTAACACTTTGTACACCTGACTGGAGTTTATATAGTGTTAGCACAGAGGTGCTGGTGAAAGGGAATGATGGTTGTTCTGGCCTTCTACTGCCTGCTTTTGAGTGACTTAGTAAATTGAGTTAGTTAGGAACAACTATTCCGTATGTAAGCCTAGATCCACTAAAATGGGGATAAATGGTTATTTCTCAAAATTCTTACTGAAAGGCGTGTAGAAAAGTTTACAGTATTACAAAGCGTATCCCCAGACAGCTCACTGGTGGTAAACCTTTGACTCTGTGCTGTGGCAAGTTTCAAGGGGACTAGAGAAAAATCAATCTCCACTCCCAGCTCACCATTTTGTAGTAGCAAGTACTTACCATGAGCATTTTTTTAACTACCGTGTTTCCCCGAAAATAAGACCTAGCTGGACCATCAGCTCTAATGCGCTATTGGAGCAAAAATTAATTTAAGACCCAGTATTATATATTATATTATATTATATCATATCATATCATATCATATCATATCATATTATTTTATATTAAAGAGCCAGTCTTGTATTATAGTAAAATAAGACCAGGTCTTATATTAATTTTTGCTCCAAAAGACGCATTAGAGCTGACGGTCCTGCTAGGTCTTATTTTTGAGGAAACACAGTAGAGATAGACCTACACATCCATCAGTATAATTAGTTCCTTCTTCAAAATAATCTATTTCTTTCTCTGTGTCTTCACCTGTTACTCTGAGAGCTTCTTCAAAGAAGATTAAAACACTCCTTGTTATGAAACATCTCATTTTCCATGGCTAAATACTATTCAGAATACAGGTAAAGCTATGAGTAGTTTCCATGGTGTTTGCCAAACCCCAAACCGCAGACGGGTGAGAGGCACAGAACATGAGCAATGAGGGAATATGGGCTAAGGGATTCCATGTTTAGACAGATGGCTTCAAGCCGTGTGGCTCGCCAGAGAAAGCAAGAGTCCATCCATGTCTGGAGCACCAGGCCCCAGGAGAGCAAGTGGAGACATTTGCACCAACTGTGTGAGGTCATGGGGAGAGCCAAATATGAAGACAGAATTCTCAGTCATGTCTCCCACAAAGTGCCACCAAGAAAGGAGAGTGGTTGTAGTCATAAACTGAATAAATGGCTTATTTTTCTTGAAGAAGAGTATTTATGAAAATGAAGTCATGTGAAAAGGGATGTCAAAATATGAAGCAGTAGTGACAGATTTTGGTGGGTGGGAGTGGTGAAGGGGTGGTAATCCTACTTCTTTATCTGCTGACCACTATCTGTTTCACAGTCTAGACCTGGTTTATTGAATAGGTTTTATTTTATGTATCCACATGGATCTGTTGGTAATGGCTGCCTGGGATATGGGGAAAGAATTTGATGACTGATGCTGATGTCTGCCACAGGATAGGAAAGAAGGGTAGCTGTATTAATTCCATATACTGGCTAACCATGGTCTAGAACTTAATTTTTTTAGGCTTTACTTCCATAATCTTGAAAACAATGCCAACCAGAGTTTTATATGAATTATTGTAAGTGTAAGGTGTGACTAATGAGACTACTGTTTGAGTTATTGTGGGTATATTAAGTTCACTTGCTTATAACACAGTTTTTAGCATTCAAGTAAATGAAAATATTTAACCTCCTGCATTATCATAATTACCTACTCATTGTACATAAGTACCTGGGATTATAATAGTCCAGGTATTATGTTATCATTTACATAATGCAGTGGTACCTGATACAGCCTTAGGGATTATAGGCTTTTGTCAGTTGGGGTTTTATTTTGTCATGTCGAAGACTGAAACATTGCAAATTGATTATAGAAAAGGATGGGACACTTGAAACTGTCTTGGATATCTGTATCTATCTGTCCATCTCTCTATTTTCAAAATATGGGAGATGGAACATTAGAGACAACTAATATAAGCCTATATTTAAAACAAACAAAACAAAACAAAAACTGCCTCATAGCAAAAAGGCTTTTTGATGACAAGACCTTGTAAAAGCAGTCCTAGTATCAAGGTTCTGGAAGAGTCTTTGAGAATTCACCTAACTTAACCATCCCTTATATTCAGGCAGGACTTCATCTGAAGGCTTCCAGAATTATTTTGCACAATTTTCTTCTTTAAAGTTTGTAAAACAGATTTGATAGTCTCCGTGAATAATCCATTACACGGCAGATCCAAGTTTTATGGGGCCTGGAGCTCATACAAATTTGGGAGTTTCTTTTCGAAAAAATGGCTACAAAAATCTCATTTACAAATTTTATATAAACACAAGACTTGTAAACACATTACTGAGTCCTCTGCAGGGGTTTTGGAAGGGGCTTGTTGCCTTAACTTTATCAGCCCTGAAGCGTTAACGTCATCAGCTTCCTATGCAGGCAGTAAGTAATTTTGACTAACTTCTTAATCCTGCTAGAATTGAGGAAATAACTACTTATACATTTATCTAAGGTAAGAAAGAATGTAATGAATTCTGATTTCATTTATCACATTCTTCTAGGAATAAAAGTCCAAGTAGTAAAAACGTGTGAGTGGGTAATTTTTTAAAAATTTGTCAAGATTATATGCGATTACTTATAGAATAATATTTTATACACTTGCATGTACACAAAGAATATTAGAATGTTATCCTCACTATTTTCTATGATAAAATACTATGGCCTCCAATAGTATCTGAATGTTTTATTATATGTCTTTCCTTTTTTCTCTTTCTTCCCCCTTCTTTCTCTTCCCCTCCCTTCCTCTCCTCCTCCTGTTTCCCTCTCCTTCCTTCTCCTTTTCTGTCTGCTTCTTTTCCTTAATTTTCTTTTTCATTCGTTCCATTCTTTCCCCCTCTACCTCTTGACACTGCTAGTCCTCCTGTTTCTGCTTTTTTGTACCGTTTTCTCTTCCTTCTCTTCTACTCTGTGTATTAAAAATTCCAAAATATCGCAACTAAAACGTTGACAACAACAAATTAGCTTCATTGTTCTCACATATCCTTTTCTTATTTATACCTAAAATTTTTTAAGGATATGGAACAAATTCAAATTAACTGTGAGCCCACAAAAGGACCTGAAGGCCTTACCCTAGAACAAACTAAGTGAAAATAAGTAACAATCAAGTCCTAAATGTACGTATATTACATGTGGACACATTCCTTGTATCCTGAACTCCAAACACAGGGATAAATCATCAAAACACAATGAAGAAAAACAAATTCTGCTTTTAATTTTCTTCTTCTACAAAGTACTCTATTTCAGTTTTTCTCAAACTGGGTCTGTAAACATACTAATTGCTGCATTTCGTTGTCAGACCAAGTATTCATTTTTTTGCCCCCTACACAAATGGATTACACACCTACTGTTTATCCATCTATTATGGATATAAATGTGAAGGTACAGAACAAAGGCATTGAACAGAATTAGTGATTGATTAATTAAATTAATCAAATAGAGATTAATTAATTAAATCACACATTCAACAAAGATTTTCCAAATACACGCAAAGTCCCAGTTTACATTTTTTCAATAGTAAAAATTAAAGGACATGTGATGGATTAAAGATTGACAATTCTGATTCATATAATCCTGACACATTCTCAGTATTGTCAAAATCATAGATTAATTGCGAATTGTGACCAAGAGTTCTGACTACTTAGATTTGGCCAGTGGTCATTGGAATGACCTTGGGGAAGTCAGTAACCCTGGATCTTGTACTATTATTGGTGAAGTATGGAAGACATAAAACATTTTCTTCTCACAGAGGAATTATTAGTATAAATTAATTCATGCATTAGAACCTCTAAATAAAGTTAATTATTTTCCAGGATAAAGATGGAATTGAGACCAATGTTGTTAAATAGTGAAGAACTATATCAAACTTAAAAGCTTCTGTGCAGCAAAAGAAACCACCGACAAAATAAAGAGGCAACCAACTGAATAGGAGAAGATTTTTTGCAAACAGTGCCTCCGATAAGGGGCTAATATCCAAAATATACAAGGAACTCATACAACTCAACAACCCAAAATCAAACAACCCAATTGAAAAATGGGCAGAGGACCTGAAGAGACATTTCTCCAAAGACAACATACAAATGGCAAATAGACACATGAAAAAATGCTCAACATCACTAATCATCAGAGAAATGCAAATAAAAACCACCATGAGATATCACCTCACCCCAGTTAAAATGGCTATCATCAACAAGACAAATAATAACAAGTGTTGGAGAGGCTGTGGAGTAAAAGGAACCCTCATACACTGTTGGTGGGAATGCAGACTGGTGCAGCCGTTATGGAAGGCAGTGTGGAGGTTCCTCAAAAAATTACGAATAGAATTACTGTATGACCCAGCAATCTCTCTCCTGGGTATCTACCCCAAAAAATCTGAAAACATTTATCCATAAAGACAAGTGTGCTCCAATGTTCATTGTAGCTTTATTTATGGTGGCCAAGACATGGAAACAACCAAAATGTCCTTCGATAGATGAATGGATAAAGAAGATGTGGTATACATACACAATGGACTACTATTCGGCGGTAAGAAAAGATGAAATAGGACTATTTGTGACAACATGGATGGATCCTGAGATTATAATGCTAAGCAAAATAAGTCAGACAGTGAGAGATGAGGGTAAGGGGGATCAAATATATGGTGATGGAAGGAAAACTGACTCTGGGTGGTGAACACACAATGGGATTTATAGATGATGTAATACAGAATTGTACACCTGAAATCTATGTAATTTTACTAACAATTGTCACCCCAATAAATTAAAAAAAAAATCAGTCAGACAAAAAAAGTAGACAACCATATGATTTCACTGACATGTGGTATATAAACGCAAAACAACAAAAGAACAAGACATGCAAATGAGAAACAAAAATTCATAGACACAGACAATAGTATAGTGGTTACCAGAGGATAAAGGGGATCATATATATGGTGATGGAAGGAGAACTGACTCTGGGTGGTGAACACACAATGTGATTTATAGAGGATGTAACACAGAATGGTATACCTGAAATTTATGTAACTTTACTAACAATTGTCACCCCAATAAATTTTAATTTTAAAAAAAGAACAATGAGCATATTATTAATTGGGGAATTGGCTTGTTGAAAATTGAAAATTACAATCATTTAATTTAAATGAAGCTCTACATCTTAATTGCAACCAAGATATATTACATAAAATATTTAGAGTCTGGAAAAGCCACAAATGTAAGATATTTTGATATAGGTTTTGATTTTCAAATACTAGTAATATGTCAGTCTAGTGAAATGCCTCAAAGACCAGAACAGTTGGAAGGTTGAGTGAAAATAAGAAATGATTTCAGAAGAGAGGGCAGAATCAAGAAGGCAGAGTAGGTGAACTCTAAGTTCGTCTCCTCCCACGATCACATCAAAATTACAACTAAATTGTAGAACAACCATCACTGAGAACCACCTGAAGACTAGCTGAACAGAAACCACATCAAGATGGGTAAGAGATGCAAAATGGGCAGGTGCCACATGATTAAAAATCATATGGCAATTTAGAATTGAAATGAGTATCACAGCTGCAGAGGTACCCTCTGAAGAGAAAGGGATCCCAGACCCACACTGGGCTCCCCAGCCCAGAATACCAATGCCAGGAAAAGGAGGCCCCATAACATCTGGCTTTGAAAAATAGTGGGGATTGCATCCCAGAGAGACAAAGGGCTTTGGAAGACCAAAACACACTGCTCTTAAAGGGCTAGTGTACAAACTGACTCTCTCTAAGCTCCAGCACAGAGGCAGCTGCTTAAAAGGCACCAGGGATACATAGGGAGGAACTAAATTGATTAACTTCAGGTGAGGGCTGGAGAAGCAAGGGTTGGAGAAACTCTGTGGGATGGAAGTGCTGGCACGCATCTTTGTTCTTTGCATAGTCTCTCCTACCATACAGCCATCCTGGTGTAGGCAGGTGCCAATTCTATACTCTCCATTAACCTGGCTAGTGCTGTTCACCCAGCCCCAGTGATTCCCTGAGACACCACCCCAACTCACTCACCCAAAGCATGCCTCTTCCAGTAACTATTCCACACAAGTGGCTTGCCTCTGTTCATGCTGCGGACTTTTTCCCAAATCCACAAACCTCAGAGTCACAGTTATACGTGACTTAGGCTTGTGTTGCAGACTCTCTCAAAGGTCTGCAAGCCCCACACAAGTGGCAGCCACACTTGGCTTGTGCTGCAGATTCTCTCAAGTGTCCACAGCACCACACAAGTAGCAGCTGGCTTCAGCTCACATCTTGGTACCCACCAAGGGGTCCTGAGTCTGACACAAGTGGCAGGAAGCCTCAGCTTGCAGCGTAGCCTCTCCTAACTGCCTCTAAGCCCAGTACAAGTGGGAACCAATTGCAGATCACTTTGTAGCTCCTACCAAGTGGGCCTAAACCTGGCAGAAGTGTCAGCTCAACTTGGCCCAAACTGGAACCCTTGAATAAAGCTCTAGACCCAAAAGCTGGCAGCTTTAGACCATATCAGAGCCCCACTCAGCCAGGGCCACACTGAAGGATGGCCTTGGCTGGCACCTAAACCTTTTTAAAGGGTAAGGTCAGCACTCACACAACATCTCATCTATGGTGGTTATGGCAGCCCTCACAGCCAGTCATTCTGAGGGTCAACCACCCCCAGTGACATGCCACCAGCAATTGAGACCTAACTACAATAACAGGGCATGTGCAATCCACAAAGGGGACACCACCGGAGCAGTTGGCTCAGGTGTCTAGGGAGACTGCACCACTGGGTACCACCAGACACCTTCTACACAAGGCCAAACTTTCAAGACCAGGAAACATAGCAAATCTACCTAATTCATAGAAGCAAACACAGGAAGTCAGCCAAAATGAGAAGACAAAGAAATGTCCCAAATGAAAGAACAGGACAAACCTCCAGAAAAAGAAAGAAACAAACAAACAAACAAAAAAAAAACAACAAAAAAAAAAAACAAAGAACTAAGCAAAAGAGAGACAGGCCATCTATCAGATAAAGATTACAGAACACTGGTTATAAAAATGCTCAATGAAATTGGGGGAAAAAAATCGATGAATTCAGTGAGATTTTCAACAAAGAGATAGAAAACATAAAAAAGAACCAATCAGAACTGAAGAATATAGTAACTGAAATGAAGAATACACTATAGGGTATCAATAGCAGATTAGATGAAGTATAAAATCAATTCAGCAATCCAGAAGACAAGGTATCAGAAAATACCCAATCAGAACAGCAAAGAGAAAATAAAAATATTTAAAAAGATGAGGATAGGTTAAGTGACCTCTAGGACAACATTAAGTATACCAACATTTGTATCATAGGTGTCCCAGAAGGAGATGAGAGAAAGAAATGGATTGAAAACCTATTTGAAGAAATAATTACTGAAAACGTCCCTAACCTGGCAAAAAAAAGTTGACTTAAAAGTCCAGAAACCACAGAGAGTCCCAAATAAGATGAACCCAATGAGGCCTATGTCAAGACATCATAATTAAAACGCCAAAAGTTAACAGCAGAGAGAGAATCATTAAAATAGCAAGAGACAAGCAGTTAGTTACATACAAGAGACTCCATAAGACTATCAGCTGATTTTTCAACAAAAACTTTGCAGGCTAGAATGGCATGACACAAAATATTAAATTAATGAGAAGTTAAAACCTACAACCAATATTACTCTACCCAGCAAGATTTTCACTTAAAATTGAAAAAGAGAGAGAGTTTCCCAGACAAGAAAAAAACTGCAGGAGTCGATCAACACTAAACCAGCATTACAAGAAATATTGAAGGGACTTCTATAAGTAAAAAAGATAAAAAATAAATATAAGTCAATACAAGGAAGAAAAAAATCTTATTGACAAAGACAAACACTGAGTCAAAGTAGTGGATCAACCAATTATAAAGCTATAACAAATGTTAAAAGATAAAATTAGGAAGATCATGTGTAATTACAAGAATAAGGGATACAAACTAAAACACACACACAGGAGGTAAAAAAAATAATGATAAAAGCATAAACATGGGGGGGTGAGTAAAAATGTATTTAGCTTAGAATGTGCTTGAATTTAAGTGACCATCAACTTAAAAAAGACAGCTATAAAAATAGCTTGGTTTATATGAAGCACATGGTAACCATAAACCAAAGAGATATACAGGAAATAAAGAGAAAGGAATCTAAACTTGACACTATAGAAAGCTATCAACATATAAGAGAAAAGAGTGAGAGAATAAGAAAGGAAGAGAGGAGAACTGCAAAACAATCAGAAAACAGTTAATAAAAGGGCAATAACTACATACCTCTCAAAAATTACTTCAAATGTAAATGGACTAAACGCTCCAATCAAAAGACATAGGGTGGCTGAATGGATAAAAACATAAGACCTATACATATCCTGCCTGCAAGAGACTCATTTCGGATCTAAAGACACACAAAGACAGAAAGAAAAGGGATGGAAAAGATATTGCATGCAAATGGAAACAAATAAGGGGGAAGGGAGGAGGTAGATGAGGGTAAACAGGATCAAATATATTGTGAAGGAAGGAGAACTGACTCTGGGTGGTGAAAACACAGTGTGATACATAGATGATGTATTAGAGAATTATACACCTGAAACCTATGTAACATTAATAATCATTGTCACCCCAATAAACTTTAATTTAAAAAAAAAGAAACACATAAACTGGGGTAGCAATACTTGTATCAGACAAAGTCATCTTTAAAACCAAAGGCATTAACAAGAAAAGGGAAGGCATTATATGATGATAAAGGGATCACTCCAACAAGATATAATTCTTATAAACATATTCTCCTCTAAAGTAGGAGCACCTAAATATATAAAGAAAATATTGACAATCATAAAGAAAGAGATCAACAGTAATACAATAATAGTAGGGGACATTAGCACTCCATTGACGTCAATGGATAGATCATGCAGAAAGAAAATCAATAAGGAAACTCTGGCCTTAAATGACACATTAGTGCAGGTGAACTTAATAGATAGTTTTAGAACCTGTCACATAAAATCACCAGAATATACATTTTTTTTAAAGTGCATGAAACCTTTTCCAGGAGAGACCACATGTTAGACCACAAATCAAGTCTTAATACATTTAAGAAGATTGAAATCATATCATGAATTTTCTCTGATCACAATTGTGTGAAACTCAATCAATTACAAGAAGAAAACTGAAAATCACACAGACATATGGAGGCTAAGCAACATGCTACTAAACAATAAAAGGGTTAACAATAAGATCAAAGAGAAAATCAATAGATACCTTGAGATAAACAAAAATGAAAACAAGCCCCCAAAATCTATGGCACAGCAAAAGCCGTTCTAAAAGGGAAATTTATAGCAATATGGACCTACCTCAAGAAAGGAGAAAAATCTCAAATAAGCAATCTAGCCTTACACCTAAAGGAACTGGAAAAAGAAGAACAAATAAAGCCCAAAGTGAGTAGAAGGAAGGTAATAATAAAGATCAAAGTTCAAATAAATGAAATAGCAACTAAGAAAACAATAGAAAAGAGCAATAAAACTAAAAGCTTTTTCTTTGAAAAGATAAACAAAATTGATAAACCTTTAGCCAGAATCATCAAGAAAAAAAGTAAAGGGTCCAAATAAAGAAAATCAGAACTAGAGAGAAATGGTAATTGACACCATAAAAATACAAAGGTTATAAGAAAATATTATGAACAATTATATGCCAATATATTGGACAACCTGGAAGAAATGGATAAATTCCTAGAAACATACAATCTTCTATGACTGCATCAAGAAACCGAGATCTGAACAGAATAACTAGTAATGAAACAAACTCAGTAATCAAAAAACTCTCAACAAACAAAAGTCCTGGACCTAATGGCTTCATAGGTGAATTCTACCAAACATTCAAAGAAGAATTAATACCTATCCTTCTCAAACTATTCCAAAAAATTAAAGACGAGGGAAGGCTCCCAACCTCGTCTATCCTTGTAAATCCCAATTTTACAAGCGTAGCATTATCCTGATAGCAAAATCAAAGACACACCAAACAAAAGAAAATTACAAGCCAATATCCCTGATGAACATAGATGCAAAAATCCTCAACGAAATATTAGCAAGTTGAATTCAGCAATACATTAAAAAAAAATCATACATCATGATCAAATGGGATTTATTCTTGGGATGCAATGTTGGTTCAATAGTCACAAATCAATGTGATACATCACATAAACGTAATGAAGGATAAATATCACATAATCATATCAATAGATGCAGAAAAAGCATTTGACAAAATCCAACATCCATTTATGATAAAAACTCTCAGCAAAGTGGGAATAGCGGAAATATACCTCAACATAATAAAAGCCATATATGACAAACCCACAGCCAACATTATACTCAATGGTGAAAAACTGAAAACATTTTATTTAAGATCAGGAACAAAGCACGTATGTCCACTTTCACCACTTTTATTCAAATTGTATTGGAAGTCCAAGCCACAGCAATCAGACACAAAAAAGGAACAAAAGACATCCAAATTGGAAAGTAGTAAAACTGCCATTGTTTGCAGACGACATGACACTATATAGAAGAACCCTAAAGAATCCACTAAAAAACTATTAGAATTAATTAAATGAACGCAGTAAAGTAGCAGAACACAAATTAATATTCACAAATCAGTTGCAATTTATGCACTAAAAACAAATTACCACAAAGAAAAATGAAAACACCTGATAAGGGATTAATGTCCAAAATATATAAGGAATTTATACAACTTAACAGCAAATAAAGAAATAATCCTATCAAAAAATGAGCAGAGAAATTTCTCCAAAGATGACATACAGATGGCCAATAGACATACGGAAAGATGCTCAAAATCACTAATCATCAGGGAAATGCAAATCGAAACCACAGTGAGATATCACCTAACACCTGTCAGAATGGCTATTATCAGTAACAACAACAACAACAAAACAGTGTTAATGAGGATGTGGAAAAAAGGGAACCCTCATACACTGTTGGTGGGAGGGTAAATTGGTACAGCCACTATGAAAAACTGTATGGATGTTCCTCAAAAAATTAAAAATGGAACTATCTTATGATTCAGCAATTCCACTTCTGTGTATTTATCCAAAGAAATCCAAACCACTGATTTGAAAAAAATATATGCACCCCTATGTTTATTGCAATGTTATTTACAATAGCCAAGATATAGAAGCAACATAAGTGTCCACCAATAGAAGACTGGATAAAGAATAAGTGGTACATATATACAATGGAATATTACTCAGCCCTAAAAAGAATGAAATCTTGCCATTTGTGACAACATGGATGGACATTGAGGGTATTATGCTAAATGAAATAACTCAGAGAGAGCAAGACAAATACCATATGATTTCATTTATATGTGGAATCCAAAAAAACAAAATAAACAAACAAACAAAACAGAAACAAACTCATTAATACAGAGAACAAACTGATTATTGCCAGATGTGCAGTGGTTGGTGGGATGGGTGAAAAAGGTAAAGGATTATTAAGAAATATAAATTAAGTTATAAAAATAGTCACGGGGATATAAAGTAGAGCATAGGGAATATAGTCAATAATATTTTAATACTATGTATGGTCCCAGATGGGTACTAGATTTATCAAGGTGATCAGTTTGTAAGTTATATAAATGTATAATAATTGTGCTGCCCACCTGAAACTAATATAGTATGTCACTGTAACTGAAAATAAAAAATACATAAATGTATACAAATGATTTCAGTTATCAATATGAGATAAGATATCACTTCATCAATAAATTTCCTAATTGTTTCATTTTTATTGACCTCATCTAAAGGAGATAACCTGTATGATCTCTCTAATACTCTAGCTTTCTTCTCTTTAGGCACATATTCCTTGGACTTATGACAAATGCATTTGTAGAAGAGTGTCTTGAGCAGTCCACTGTGACCAAAGTATTGCAATGACAACAAAATTTGTCACAATTATTTAATACTTGGGTGACCCAGCAAGGATTTAAAAACTAACACTTATACTATTTAAGACTTAACTAGTGACTTAGAATATAGAGTTATTTCCTTTTACTTTTTTCAGTAGCAACAACTCTTTAACCAGGAAGATTTTGTTTAAGTGACAGCCACTACATGGAAACAAGTCTGATTGTGTCATTTTAATCTTACCACTAGGCAGCGGAGCTAGTGTAATGATCTGGCTTTTGAGTTATAATCTTTGGCTCACAGTTTGCCCAAAATAGACTTTAAAAAAAAAGGCAGATAAATTGTGTTTTCACAGTTACATGGAAGTATCAGTGTTCCTTGTACCACTGATAGCAAGTTGACAACCTAGGTTAAAATACAGAAACATATTAAAGAGACATGTATTTACACTTCAATTTTTTAAAGGTTCATACCCTCAGTATATTCTTTGTTGGTACTTTTATAACACAACATAGCAGATGTTAAAAATTTACAATCTGCCTCTGTTAAACAAATTTATACATTGATTGCCCAAATTACTTTTAAGAAAAATGATTTTTTTGCATCAATTAGGATATTTCCATTAGTATAACTTTGAAATGATGTTTGATTTTCCCATTGTGCCAGTAACAGCTCCAATACACAAATACATGAGGATATATTTCTGGAAACAAATGTTCAGAAATATAAGTATCTTTTGCAGAAGTTCTCAGTGTAACAAATTTATGATTTAGAAGAACTTTCAAGTTTAAAAAATTGCAAAATTCAATGATTGTTTCATCCAGGTCTATGGACATTTGGAACTCAGTTAACAATATAGAAGTGGTAATAAAAATGGTTTTTAATTTTTAATTAGTATTAGTGCATATAATTTTTCTGGGCAGGAATCATTGTTTAACATATATACATATGTATATATATACACATATGTGTTATATATATATATATGTGTGTGTATGTGTATATACATATACATATATATGTATATATATATACATATATATATATATATATTTTTTTTTTCCTGTGAAGTAAGTTCCACGGTCAGAAGAAATGATATGTGGAATAACATAATAATGGATAAGGCATTTTGCAAGTCCATGAATGGTACTTTTGGCGGAAGCATTGTGTTCACAGAAAGAAAATGAATATTTAGAATGATTGTCTATTTGTGTACGAACTAAGTGCCTCCTCTTCCACTATGGATGTGATCTAACGTAATCAGCCTATCACCAGGCAGCTGACTGATCACCCCAGGGAGATGTGATACCAGAGACTCAGTGTTGGTCTCTGATGATGGCTGAGTGGGCACTCAGCAGGGCTATAGGCAGGTCAGCTTTGGTGAGTGGAAGTTTATGTTGCTGAGCCCATGTATAATCTCCATTCCTGCAACCATGGCCACTTTGTTCGTGAGCCCACTGGGCAATGAGAATTGTGGCCAGGGAAAGAGACTTATTGATATCCACAGAATAGGTTGTTCAATACAATTAATTATTAAAATTCTCCTCTGCTGAGGTCACTCTTTGGTAAGCATTCATATGGGGCACAAATATCCTCACATTCTTTGACCATTCAAAGAGGTCTATTCACATATCTCTCTCCCAGAACTTTTTGTCACCAAATTTCAAATTGTATTCCTTCCCAAGTCCCTTATTATTGGTCCTAAACCATTGGCTAAATGCCATAAATCAGTATAGACTGTTACCACACATAAAAAACAAAACATTATTATCTTACAGTTCTGTAGGTCAAAAGTTTGACACTGTTTCAATTGGCTAAAATAAAGATTATAAAGCAAGACTGCATTCTTTTCTGTAATCTCTGGGTAGGATATGTTTCCTTGCTTTTTCCAGGTTCTGGAAGTTGCTCATTTTAACATTAAAAAATGTCTTAACCTGTAAAGAATTTCCATAAGAGTTTACTTGAACCAAACTGATGATACGTGTCAGGGGCAAGTTCTCAAATGCTCCATGTTTAGTATATTTTAAAACATAGTAAAGGCAGCAACGTAAATATCACTACTTTGGGTAAGTTATTTAATCCTCCATATTTTATTTCTTCATTTGTAAAATGAGGATAATACCAGTCCTGATCTCACAGATTAGTTAAGCATGTCTAATGAGCTAATACATATAAAGTACCTGAAATAGTCCCTGGCACATACTAAGCATTCAATTATCATTATCTATTACTATTACTAATAATACTATTACTAGAAGTAGTAATGCAAAAAATTGACAACAGGAAGACAATTTGGGCTCTTGCTCCTTATTTTAGAATAATTCTTATTTTAGAATAATTCTTTATTTCTACTCAGGTCTAAAGCACTCAACCTAAGACTTATTTTCTGTTAAAAAGAATTGATTTTATGTCAAAGAAGAGGATTATTCAAAGTTTAAATACAATTTGGACAAACTGGTGTCTTTAGACATTCGGCGTTTACCTCTATATTCCTATACTTTATAAAATGGGATTTCTGATCAAGATGGTGGAGTAGGTGCTTACCTCCCTTCATTACCACATTAAAATTACCGCTAAACTACAGAACAACTACCGTTGAGAAGTACCTGAATTCTAGCTGAACTGAAGTCCTACAACTACAGATATACAGAAGAAGCCACATCGAGACTGGTAGGAGGGGCAGAGATGCAGAATGGGCTGGTCCACACCCGTGTATGACCATTAAAAATTGGGAGGGATATCTCAGCTGCAGAGGTCTCCCCAGAGGAGTGAGGGGTCCCAGCCATACACCAGGATCCCCAGCTCAAAGTTCCAGTGCTGGAGAGAGAATTTCCCATAACTTCTGGCTATGAAAACTAATGGAGATTATGCCTGAGTGAGACAGAGGGCTCATGGAGTCCCAGCAACCCTCTGAAAGGGTCTACACATGAACTTACTCACTAATGGTCTCAGTCACTCTAAGCTTCAGTGCTGGGGCAGCAGCTCAAAAGCTGCCAGGGACACACAGGAAGAAACTGAGTTGTATGGCTCAGTGCCAGGGCTGGAGGAGCAGCTTTCTCCCAGACAGAGGTGCTGGCAGAATCCATTGTTTCTTTGTAAACCCTCCCTCTTTCCATAGAAATTCACCATAACTGAGTCTTCATCAACTAGTTAACACTGGCCACCGTGCCCTGCTGATTCCCTGAGACCTTGCTCCATCCAACTTTCCAGCCCACCCAATCTCTTTCCAGTGGCTTTTCCAAAGTCTTCATGTTGCAGACTTTGCTAAAATGTCTCAAAGGTTCACAAAACTCAAACAAGCGCCGTCTCACTTCCACATGGCCCGTACTCCTTGTTGAGCAGCCCCAAGCCAGGCACGAGCAGCAGCCAGCCTCCATTCACAACTTGGCCTCTTAAGGGACTTCTAAGCCCAGGCAGGGTGGTGGCCATCTGTGGATTGCTTTGTGGCTCATGTCAGGTGGCCCTGGGTAGGGCACAGGCAGGAGCGGAATTTGGCTTGTGGCAGGGCGTCTCCCAGGAGAACCCAGGGTGGGCACACCTGGTGGACAGCTTTGGACTGAGCCAGAGTACCACCTGGGTACCTCCAAGAATGACCCACCCAAAGGGCAGACTGGACAGGCGCTAAAGCCCAGCTAAAGTGAATCCTGCTCCATAAGGTCAAGCCCTGTACAACAGCTCCTCCACTGTAGTCACAGACAGTCCACACAACCAAATAGCCCAAGGGTCAATCCTTCCCACTGATGGGCAAAGAGCAACAAGGCTGAACTGCAACAGGACGGCACACAACCCACACAAGGAACACACCTGGAGCACCCAGCTCTGCTGACCAGGGAAACTGTGTCACTGGGCCTCAAAGGATACCTATTAAATAAGTCCACTCTACTAAGACCAGGAGACATAGTAGCCCTACCTAATAAGTAGAAACAAACATAGGGAGGCACCCAACATAAGAAGACAAAGAAACATGTCCCAAATTAAAGAACAGAAAAATCTCCAGAAAAATAACTAAACAAAATGGACACAAGCAATCTACTAGATCTGGAGTTCAAAACACTGATTATAAGGATGCTCAATAATCTCAATGAGAACTTTAACAAAGACATAGGAAACATAAAAATGGAGACAGGAAACATAAAAAAGAACCAGTCAGAAATAAAGGATACAATAGCTGAAATGAAGAATATAGTAGGGAGAATTAACAGTAGATTAGATGACAAACAGGCTTGAATCAGCAATTTAGAAGTTAAGGTAGCAGAAAACACCCAATTAGAACAAAAAAGAAAAAAAAAATGAGGATTGTTTAAGTGACTTCTGGGACAACATCAAGCATATCAACATTTGCATCATAGCAGTACCAAAAGGAGAAGAGAGAGATCAAGAAATTGAAAACCTATTTGAAGAAATAATGATGAAAAAGTTCCCTAAACTCGTGAAGGAAATAGACATATAAGCCAAGTAAGCTCAGATAGCCCCAAACAAGATGAATTCAAAGAGGCCCACATCAAGACACATCATAATTAAAATGCCAAAGTTAAAGACTAAGAAGGACTCTTAAAAGCAGCAAAAGAAAAGCAGTTAGTTATCTATAAGGGAGTTTCCATAAGACTACTAGCTGATTTCTCAACAGAAAGTTTGCATGCAAGAAGGAATTCACACGAAATATTCAAAGTGATGAAAAGCAAGGACAACTAAGATTACTCTACACAGCAAAACTATCATTTACAATCAAAGGACAGATAAAGAGATTCCAAGACAAGAAAAAGCTAAAGGGGTTCATCAACAACATATCAGTATTACAAGAAATGTTAGAGGGACTTCTTTAAAACAGTAAAAACAAATAAACAAACAAACAAAAAGATAAACAAAATGAAAAATAAAATGGCAAAAAACTACATATCTATCAACAATTATTTTAAATTTAAATGCTGTGGACTTTGCTAAAATCTCTAAAGGTTCAGAAAATGCTCCAGTCAAAAGACAGGAGGGAAAGAGATCCAAGATGGCAGAGTAGATAAACACTCTGCCTGTGTCCTTCTATGAACTCATTAAAATTACAACTAAATTATAGAACAATGATCCTGGAGAACCATCTGAAGTCTAGCTGAACAGAAGTTCAAGGAATAAAAATATAAAGATGCCACGTAGAGACTGGTCGGAGGGGCGGAGACGTGGAACAGGCCCCAAACCTCGGTGTGGTGGTTGAGAATCAGGAAAAATATCTCAGCTGTGGAGGTTCCCCCAGCGACGGACCCCAGGGCCCCACAGCAGACTCTCCAGCCCAGAGTACTGGTGCTGGCAAGAGGAGCCCCCACAACATCTCGCTGTGAAAAACAGTGAGGATTATGTGAGGGTGGGACAGAAACCTGTGGGAAACCCAAACGTCCTTTTAAACGGCCCATGCACAGACTAACTCGCTCGCAGGCACTCACCTTGAGTTTCAGGATAGAGACAGTGACTCTGGATGCATTGGAGACATAGGGGGGTGCATATTGAAGTGTGTGGCTTCAGGGGAAGGACTGGAGGATGGTCAGCATGTTCTCTGTATGAGGGCCTCCTCCTGTGCAGCCGTCAGGCAGGTGCCATCTTTCTTGTGTTGAGCTCACCCCCAACACAGCCAAATCTGAATCTGATTGGTCTGGTGAGCTCCACAGCTTTCCTGCTGACTCACTGGGATTCTGCCTCACTCAAGTTCCTCAACAAGGGAAGTATTTTCTCCAGGAGCAGCCAGCCCCACCCGCATTGCACCCTTTCTTGGAAAACTATCAGAGTCTGGCAGGACCTTGGTGGGCGGCGAAAGGCCTCAGCGTGCTCTGACACTTTTGCTGAGTAGCTTCAGGCTCAACACTGGCATCAAACCAGAATTTATATTCACCTGGTGACCACAACTCTTTCCACTTACAAGTCACACGAGGCTCTATCAGCAGCTGAACCTTAAGGCTGCCGGAAAGTGGAAGTAGGCTTTTTGCAGTGTCCTGGCTCTTGGTGGAGCTACCACAGACCCAGTACTGGTGGCAGCCATCCTCTACCTATAGTGTTGCCTCTTCTACCTGCCTCTAGGTTTAACACAGACAGCAAACAACCATGGATCGCTGTGTCGCTACTACCAGGTAGTCCCCAAAGAGTCACAGGCAGTGGGTGACCTGGGCCTGCTCCAGAACCCCTCCCAAGAGGCCCCAGAACCAACATAGTTAGAAGTTGGATTCAGACCACAGCTGAGCACTGCCAAATTAGCCCCATAAGTGGCACACACAAAGGACATAAAGTGGCTGAATGGATTAAAGAAAAACCTTTCATATGCTGTCTACAAGAGACTTACTACAGATTGAAGGACACACACAGATGGAAAGTAAAAAGATGGAAAAAGATGTTTCATGAAAATGGAAACAAACAAACAAATAAAACAAACAAGAAAACCTGGGGGAAGCAATACTTACACCAGACAAAATAGACTTGAAAACATACGCTATAAAAACAGGCAAAGGAACACTCAGTAATCCCACTTCTGGATATTTATCCAAAGAAATCTAAAATGTTACTTGAGGAGATGTGTGCATCCATGTTTATTGCAACATTGTTTACAATAGCCAAGACGTGGAGGCAGCCTGGGTGTCCATTGATGGATAAATGGATAAAGAGGAGGTGGTACATATATACAATGAAATATTGCTTGGCCATGGAAGGGAATAGGTTCTTGTCATATGGGGTGGCATGGATGGACCTGGAGGGTATGGTGCTGAGTGGAGTATGTCATACAGAGAACAACAGATGCAATGTAATTCTTCTTATATGTGGAATCTAAAGAACAAAACAAACAAACAAAACAGACTCATACATACAGAGAACATTTTGATGGCTGCCCGATGGAGGGGTATTGGGTGAATGGGTAAAACTGGAGAAGATTAAGAAGTGGACTTTGTCGTTACCAAGTAATCATAGGGGTGTAGGGTATAGCATAAGGAATATCGTCAATAACATTGTAATAACTATGTATGGTGTCAGATGGGTACCAGATTTATCAGGGTGATAAATGGGAGAGGGTTGAGGGGCAGGATGAAAAAGGTGAAAGGATTAAAAAGTAGAAATTGGTAGTTACAAAATAGTCATGGGATATAAAGTAAAGCATGGGGAATATAGTCAATAATATGGTAATAACTCTATATAGTGCTAGGTGGATACTAGATTAGTCAGAGGGATCCCTTCTTAAATTATGTAAATGTCTAATCACTATACCCTACACCTGAAATTAATATAAAATAATATTGAATGTCAACTGTAATTGAAAAGTTTAAAAGGGGTGGAAAATGGTAAAGGGAATAAGAGGTTCAAATCTTCAGGTATAAAACAAATAAGCCATGAGAATATAATATACAGCATAGAGAATAGAGTCAATCATTTTATGATAGTGGTACGGTGTCAGATGGCTGCTGGACTTATGGTGATCACGTCTTTAGGTATATAAATTTTGAATAACTATGGTGTACACCTGAAACTAATATTCTATGGAATATTAACTATATTTTAATAAAAATTGTAGGAAAATAAATGAGTTGTTAACTATTGCAGCACCCATGGTTTCAGTCTAGTCTAACAAGGGAATCCTAGTTTTGTTAATTTGGAAGAGACCTGGATGCAGATAGAGTTTGTATGACCCAATGAAGTACAGTCTTTTATCAGTAAATATTTCTGGAAGAAATGGATGAGACACTCAAATTGGGTAATTTAAGGAGACATAAAAGGACTATCTACAAAGATGTTGTCAGGGATGAATCAAGGATACCCCGTGGAGGAAGGGACAGGCAACTAGCATCATCCCAAGCTTTTATCACCCCTAGCCTGAAGAGGGTGTGAGGAGGGAGCAGTTACAGAGCCTGTGGAGAGGGCAGTCTTACAAAACTGTCAGGGCAAGCTGCCCAGTGGTGTCTCTATATGGAGGGAGCTGGTGGAATAAAAGGACCTCCACTCTCCTCCTTTCCTTTGATCTCCCTAGCTTACTTCCTACTGGCTAAACCCAATTGGAAGTCAGGGAGTGTGGGGGACTATTGATTGAGGTTGTTCAAGCCATTCAATCTCCTGATGCAGAGAATCAATGAAAAAGGGTGGAGGGTGGGTCTGTAGGGCAAATGGAAAAAATGCAGTGCAGATGTTTAGGCAGCAAACATGGGTTTAACTCTAAAGTTGTTCTCTTTTCCCCCTCCTCCTTCCCCATAAAGCTGGACATAGAGAAATAAGTTTAAATTACATAAGCAACCAGCCCATGTCACCTTCAGAGATATGTGCCTCTCAGGTTAAAAATCTGAAGGTAACTTCATTTAAGACACTCACATATCCACATATCCAAAGAAAGCATGTGATGGTCAAAGCTGCTTCCTTCTAACTGAATGAGCAATTTTCTTTCCAAATTCCTCCTTAATCTAAACTCTTACTTCATTTTGAAACAAAAAAAAAAATATCAGACCAATGACTTACTCCAGATAGCATCAACATTGTTAAATTTGGGTATGCTTACTTATACTTTCACTTAAGAATTTCAAGATAGCAAGTCTTTTTATGACAAAAATCATTATGATCTCACATGCTTTTGAAAAATACAATTTATTCAAGAATTTAAACAATGCAATGGATATATTTGATATATATATAAATATTTAGGTATATATATGGATATATTTAATAATACTTTTAAATATTCCATACAGATGCACATGGGAAACATTTAATATTTTTCAGATGGGATGATATAATTCTCCTTTTGTTTTTGTTTCTTTAGTTAAATTATTAACAAAGAAACAAAGATATATTGTTTTCCAATTGTATACTTTTTTTTTTAACTGTTTTTTTTTAAGATTTTATTGGGGAAGGGGAACAGGACTTTATTGGGGACAGTGTGTACTTCTAGGACTTTTTTTCCAAGTCAAGTTGTTGTTCTTTCAATCTTAGTTGTGGAGAGCACAGCTCAGCTCCAGGTCCAGTTGCCGTTTCTAGTTGCAGGGGGTGCAGCCCACCATCTCTTGCGGGAGTTGAACCGGCAACCTTGTGGTTGAGAGGACGCACTCCAACCAACTGAGCCATCCAGGAGCTCAGCAGCAGCTCAGCTCAAGGTGCCATGTTCAATCTTTAGTTGCAGGGGGCACAGCCCACCGTCCCTTGTGGGACTAGAGGAATTGAACTGGCAACCTTGTGGTTGAGAGCCCACTGGCCCATGTGGGAATTGAACCGGCAGCCTTCGTTGTTAGGAGCATGGAGCTCTAACTGCCTGCGCCACAGGGCCGGCCCCCAATTGTATACTCTTGTACAGTAATTCTCAGCCTCCTTTTGCTTATGTTCACCAGCAATTATAACCAATATGTCTCAACAAATTAGAAACTAAAAATACTTCACTTTCAGGAAAGGTGAATTTCATAAACACTCTGTTATTATATTTATTATTTATTGTAAGTTTTAAGCCTGTGAAAAGTTGTTAAGGCTCTAAAACTAGTAAAAGTTTTTCCTTTAGTATTTTAAAATTACTGCATGGTTGAGTATATATTTTACTACCTTAATAACAGTAAAATACAAAGATGTTGAGTCGAAAATATCGCCATCAATAGGTTTATGTGAATTGCTACAATGGAAGGTGGACAAAACAGAATAAAAGTATTGACATCCAGAGGTCAGGTTGACATGGAAATGATATGGAAGGAAGGGCAGAATTTATATCAAAAACATGGTTTGTCAAAAGAAGTGGAAAGGAACAGAAGTCAAATGACTATTCCACAGTAAGCTGGCTCATTGAGAAGCTGGACAACAAAAAGCTGGGCACATGGCATGCAAGGATTAGAAGAAATTTTACCCAAGAAGACAACAAGTATATCAAAAGTCATAGATCCCTGGAAGCCAGGATCGGAAGGACAGTGTATGCCACAGAGGTGTTGTGCCTCACCACTTTTTAGGAAAATGTTTTAATTCATTAGCTATTCACAGTTATTTCAATGATATGTCTGAACTTAAATGTGTTTCCCTTCCCAATGTAAGAATTCCTTGCTTAACCAGTGTTAAGCAAAGGTAAAAAGTGAAAAAAAAAGAAGAGGCTAGTCAGCTACAAGTTCAGAGAAAATGTCACTTGAACACTGGCTAATGTTTCCAGCACATACTTGAGGACTAGACTGGGGTGCCCAGTCCAGTGTCAGAGACACTTCCCCGCAGATGTAGATGGCTTGATGGCAGCAGCCATTAAGATCGTTGAACATGCTCCCATTGCTAACTTTTATGGATCAATCCTTTCCCTGATGATAATCTGGCTTTCCTTGTAGATTTGTCTGCTAGGGAACACAGGAGCAATCAGGAAGTTCTGGTCTGCTTGTTGTCTCTGTTTTATTGTAAACTGATAAATTGCCATTCTGGTTATTATCCATCAGTAACTGTGAATCCAGTTAATGTGAGCCTTCCTCAGAGAGAAAGCTCTACTCTTAGTGTTCTGATTGACGGGCTTCCTAAGGCTACAGGGCTCAGGGTTAGATTCCACATAATCATGAGTCTACTGAATTCACCATAGTTGTGGCACACTTGGGGACCTCACTGGGTAGTCTTTGCTAAGTTTGCTTTTCCATTCAAATCATAACAGGAGGTCTGATAAGACTAAATTTTACAAACCCTTTGATACATAATTGGTACACTCAGTACAGTTAAATTTGCTTACCTGAGCCTCGATCCAATATGAATTCTAGAAATTGGCCTGTTTTGGATATTGGTCAACACAAAACCTTCATATAAATTGATTAACTGAAAGAATAAGGACCAAATCTAAAAAAGATAAAGTTTTCTTCTGTAGTTACTTCCGGGGGAAGAGCTACTACAGAGTAAGAAAGTGCATGCCTTAACTCAGATATTAACTTTGAAGCTGGGGGAAAGTTCTTAAGAGTGATTTCTAAAAAATGCTGGGATAATTGAAGCATACATAGCAAGGAGTAAGAAGACAGTGATAGGACTGAACATATGAAGTTTTATTTTCCCTCAGCTGTCAAAGTAAATCTTAAGGCTGAGTGAAATTTTGTCCCTCAGGTCAGCAGGTTGAACTATAGGTTATATCTATAAACTAAAGCCTCATGAGCTGAATGTCTTAAAAATTGTTGGGGAAATAAAGACAAATCACTCAAACATGAGTCTCCTTTACTTATTTATAATTTGAGTACCTCTTAAAAGGATTGCATGGTAGTTAATAATATACGGTATTGTAGGGCCAGAGAAACAGTCCACCTACCCCTTTAGTTCTTCTGGCTGGTGGAATAGTTCAAACAACATACAGCAGATTAACACAAGAAAATCAAAGTTTTATTTTAATACATGGCATGGGAAATTTATCTAGGCGTGAAAATTCCAAAGACAGTGAGGCAGCACTGGGTACATGTAACATTTTGGACAAAGGAGAAGGGGAGTGGGAAGGGGTGATAGGTTTCAGAAGTGAGAATGGGTGATTTATAGGTAGTTCAGGAAGAGCGGAACATACATGGCAGGAATATTCTTGCTTGCAACTCAGAAACTGTGGGATACAAGGTATCTACCTAACAGGCTTGGAGTCTTCCTGACTGATGCTATGGTAAAAATCCTTAAGGTGATTAAACCCAGGCTCCCTTCTTAAAAAGCAGGTTTTTCTACCAGAACCTCTTGGGCAGAAAAGTGGGGAAGGCTCAAACGTTCTTTCTGAGTCTTGTTTCTTAATAAGCAGCTCAAAATCAATATCCCAAAAGGCAACTCAGAAACAGAGGGATACAAGGTATCTACCTCACGGGCTTGATTTTTTCCCCCTCCATATATTAAACAAAATCTGTCTTTGAACAAGATTTTGTAAGACATACAAAATCAAATATTAATTTGGGTATCTTCCCTACCTCCATTAGATTATAGTAGAACGTTGCCCCAGTAACACAAGAATGGGACTGGTTCTTAATTGATGGAGCTTGTTACTCTCACAAGCTTTGACATTTAAGGAGAATTGCAGAGGAAGCCCTACAGTGACTTGTTCTTTTACTCAAGGCTCCACCGTGGAACCACTGCTATTTCTAACACCAAGACATGTGGTAGGCACAGTTACCCCTTACCTGAGGTCCTACCACCTTTGAGGTGATGTGCAGAAGGGTCATTTATGTCTACAGGTATTTACAGGTATCCACCACTCATAGTCTCCTGTCTTGTCTCCCAGTCCCCAGGCCTTGGCAATGCACCACCTCTTACTCGGCCACCTCCTGTCTTTATCTACAGCCTCTGTCAAGGGACAAGTCCCTTGTCACTCTCCTAATTGATGGTCATCTCCTTGTCTGTCTTCTTTCAAAGTTCTGAGCATTTCCAAAGGCCTAGAGGGATGGGATTAGTTTAAACTCTAGTCCTTGAAACACAAAATAATTGCAAACCACCCCAAATATAGAGCTTCAAAACTCAGACCACAAAGACCTTGCTGTACTTTATATAAGGAAAGACCCAGGGGAAATTATTCACTTCTTTTTCTTATTCTTTTTTCAACTCTACTACAGTAGCAACACAATCAAGGCTTCATGTGATTGTTTCTATGTCACAGCACAAGAATTAAATGACAAGACCCAAAGAGTAAACGAAGAAAAGATGTAAAATGATTTTATTAGAAACCTGAGTGAATAAAGTTTTTTTTTTTCTTTACTATAGTACAAACTTTTATCTATGCATCGCAACAGCTAAGATGATAAAGAAAACAAGGAAATACCAAGATTTTGTCTAAAACTAGTAGGCGAACACTTAGCTGCACTGTACTGATTAACTACATTTGCTAACAAAGCATTTTTGTAGATGTTTTAATGGAACATGGGACTCTGTAGAAGTTTGCTAAAGCACCATGGATGATTTGCATACAGAATTAAACTTTCAGATACTCCCTAACTCAGGTCTAAGTTGGTTCTTGGAAAATGGTCTCCAGTTAGGCCATATGCTATGGGAGTTGCCTATAATTGTTTTTGAGATTTTATTTATTTTATTAAAAAAGCACTTTGGTCTGATTTGTTGCTTTAAAATACTTTCAGTTTTGTTTTTCTTACTGTGAAATATAAGGGTGTAAACCCAGTTGGAAGGACTAACAAGAAGCCATTATTGTCCCCTGGTGTTAAGTGACAGTAGCACAGAGCTGACATGGTGGAGAGTGCTAGATGCCCACTGGACGGAGAGGTAGGTACACAAGCAAGGGAGGAGCTGAATCTCAGAACTGCCAGAGCAATGGCCACAGTCCAGAAAAGAGCTACCTCGATGTCAGGGATGAAGAAATACGTGGAACTCAAAGAAGCAGAGATAGGCCGAATCAGGAAATGGAAATTGTAACACTGAAGCAGTGGTAGGAACTGGGAAGAGAATGAGCCAAGACACACGGGGAAGCACCAGCTAAGTCTAGAGCTGAGCAGAATCCAAGAAAAGCAATGGGCATCTTTAACTGTCACCTACCATGTAACCTGTATGGCCATGTGCTCTGCATGTCCATCTTCTCCAATTCTCACAGCAACCTGGATGCTATGTATTATTATCTTCATTGCACCACTTTATCACAACAGCCAATAGCATGGTATAGTACATCACTCGCTTAAAAGATACTGAGAAGAAATTCAATAATAGTCAAAATCCATTTACTAATAAAACTTTAAATGCATAGTAATAATGTATTTGTGGGCAAAATAAACACTGTATACTCAACACAAAAGTTGCCACTGTATTTAGGGGAAACGTTGAAAGCAACAAGACTGAGGGGCTCAGTTTCCCACATCACTTACCATAGTGTAAGATGTACTTTTACTAACTACTAGTGTCGAAAAAGAAGAAAACAAAGGAGGCAAACAAAGAAAAACAAGAATTCTTTTTACAAAAGATGTCATTGCATATTTAGAAAATTCAAGGATTGCAAATGGTAATTAAAAGACAGTAAAAGAAATCTGTAGAAATCTGTTACCTTTATATATGGTTTTGCTATTTTCAATCACTGCATAGCATAACATATGGGATGTGATACTGAAGAAATTAAATTACAATAGAAATTTGAAGTTGGGTACCATCAAAAGTCACAGTTTTTCAAATTAGTTAACATCATCAGTCCATTCATTTATTTACTCACTCATTAACCCATTCTTTTATGAATTATTTTTATAAATTAAAACACAGGCACTGTGTTAAGGGAGTGAGACAGTTCCCACAGTCCCTGCCCATGAAGTGTCCTGCCTATGTCTGTTTGAGGACATAGATGATAAACTTATGGTTGTAACAAAGGTTGGTAAGTACTATCATGGGTGAGATGCTGCCATTGCCCCAAACACTGGCACAGAGTAGGTCTCAGAGATAATTTTTGTGTCAAACAAGGAACCCCGTTTTGTTAGTTTAAGTGTCTAGCTCATTTTATCAAACAAAAAACAAAAACAAACAAGGAAACCTCCTTTGATGCTCTGTATTTACTGGGTAGCTTTACAAAGAGATGATATTGTAAACTTTGAGTTTTAATCACCTGGCTGGGCTTCAGGTGATATTTGCATCTTAAAAAGGACAAAGGTTAGTCACCATTGAGAATGTATGAAGAAGTGCTTTAAGTTCTGAAAGTACCCCCTTAAGAGGTATGACAGTGCTCTGAGTGAGGCAGCAGCATTACAAGAAATGTCAAATACCCTAAAGGGACTGCTATGACTGGGACAACACTCCCTGAGCTGAATCAATGTGGGATTTAAAATTCAGCCTTCTTTTTTTTTTTTTTTAAAGTTTATTGGGGTGACAATTGTTAGTAAAGAAAAACAAAAACAAAAAACAAGAAAATGCAGTCTCCTTATTTAAATATCCCTTTTAAGGTAGAGAATGTCCTGGTTTTGCAGAGCTCTTAGTGAACCAGAATTTAGTACTTACTTGCTCTACCACCTTCCTTTAAACACTGAACAGTAATGATTTTCTTAAACGTTCCTGTTAGGCATTGGAACTGGGATCAGATGACCTGGAGCTGAGCCTCAGACTGTAACCTAAAGGCAGGTTTAATCTCTCTAAACCTTCATTTTCTCCCCCCAAAATATTTTATTATGAAAAATTTCAAATGAAAGACAAAGCTGAAAGATTTTTACAGTGAACATCCATCCTTCCATCACCCAGACTTTACCATTAACACTGTACTTTATTACATATTGATTCATATATCCATCCCTCTATCCATCCATTAATTCATCTTGCTTTTGATGGATTTCAAAATAAATTTGCATAGATTACTATATTTCCCCTAAATATTTAAGCATATGTATTATTAACTAGAGTTAAATACTTGTTTACAGTCTTTTTCTTTTGATATAAAATGCACATATATTAAAATACTTTTGCTGTGTTTTGATAAATGCATGCACCTTTGCAACCCCAGCCCCTATCAAGAAAGTTCTTTGGTTAAACTTCCATTTTATATTTTGGTTATAAAATGGAGTTGAGAGTACTTGTCCCAAATCGTTGTTGTGAAATAACATGAGCCGATGTGAAAAGTGCCGTGTAACTTATAAAGGGAGGTATCAGGGTGAGACACTATTTTATAATTGTGATTAACATGATTGTTATCCCTTTGGTGAGTATTGTTTTTATATGTGAAGCAAACACTGAGAGGGTGACAATTTCAGTTAGACATGTAGCCTTAATGACAGTAAAAGCTACCACTGCCCCAATGTTAACTGTTAAGCTATCCACACACAACTGCTCTCACAGAATCATGACAGCTGCTTGTATGGCATCCATTCTAGTAGTCTGGGAAGCTGTCTCCATGCAGTGTCTGGAATCTGTCTGGCAAAATAGTGATGGCAACATTTCCTCCTTTTAATTCAATTACCACTGTTTCATTGCATTTTCCAAGCTATCTGGGAGGACTCAGAGGCTGGCCCTGGCTTTACATACGTCTTTTAGTTCTATCACATTTCATGAATGATTGACAAACCGGAACGCTGTGGGTCAGAGAGGGAGATTGATTTTCTGTCCTTCCGTAACAAAACCACCCATGGCACTAAAGGTTCAAATGTGGACATTTGTCTACCAAATGCTGATATTTGGTGCATGGTAATTCTCCATATTAATGTTGTTAATAATGCATTTGGATAATAAAATGATGTTGTGGAAAAGATTGGACAGGACCGAGCTGGAACTTGACCTGCCTGAAAATACTGGGTAGGTGTTGGAAATTTGTTACTAAATTCAGGTCATGGGAGAAAATCCTGTCCAGATGTGTGGACAGGGCATGGTTGCAGAAAAAAAGTAGGTGAAATAAGTTGCCAGCATCTAAGAATAATGATTCCACAAGGAATAAAGGGGGTACACCTACAAGTATATCACAACAGGAATGATAGCAGTTATCAAGAACTCTGAAGGGTTTGTGATTTCTACTGTTTGCAAACTAGCAAGTTAGCCTGCCACAGTTTTATGGGTGTTGGCAAAAGACATGAGATTCCTGGTCAGGGACAAAGGACTTTATTGTGGCACAGCAAGCAGCATGATTTCAGGTTTGCATTGGTTCCCTTGTTCCCGGAGTCCCGTGAGGGCAATGCAGAAAGAAGGAAATTCAGTTTTTGATGGCATATTTGATATATTAATTTGAAAATGTTGGGACTGATCAGTTTAGGCATTTTCTTGTTATGTGAGATTAAAAAATAAAATCCTATTGTTTAAGCCTTTTGTATTGAGTGTCCTTTAAGTTGAAGCCAACATTCACCAGACATGACCAGTTAGATTAGTTAGGTCATGGTTGGCAGTGTTCTAGGGACGGCAAGGTGGCAGCAGTGGAAAGGAGAGGAATAGAAATAGTGGGACTACATTTTGGAGGATAAAATAATATTTGCTCTTGAACTGGATTTGGGAATTAGCAAAGGAAAAAAATCAAGCATAAATTTCAGGTTTCTGATTTAAGCAACTGAATGAATAATGATGCCCTTTTCTGAGATAGGGAAAACTGGAGAGAAACAGTTTGAAGGGGAGGGGATGGGAAATTAAGAGTGCCAGTATAAACAAGAACATTCAGTTGGAGATGGTCAGTAGGCATTATAGGTGTGGAACTCAAAGGAAAGGTCTGGGATGTAGTTGTGACTCATACGCAAATGGTATTCAGAGGCATTGATATTATTTAATGGTGTATAATGGTATTTAATGGTGTATAATGGTATTTAAAGCCATTTCTTAGAATAGAGCCTAGGACCAGACACAAAGGACGATGACATTTAATGTTTAGGTAGAGAAGTGTGAGCTACTTAAGTGTGTGTGTGTGTGTGTGTGTGTGAGAGAGAGAGAGAGAGAGAGAGAGAGAGAGAGAGAGAGAGAGAGAGAGAGACTCATAAGTAGAAGAAAAACCAGGTGAGTGTTGTATCGTGGAAGCCAGGGGAAGAGAGGGGAGAGTAGTGGATATTGCCTCCTACCAACTGAAGACAGAAAACTGTTTATGACTTTAGCAACATGAAAATCACTAATGACTTGCAAGAGTAGTTCCAGCTGAGGGGTCAGGACATTTACTAGACTTGAATGGCTTGAAGAGGAAACAGCTAATAGAAGTTACTTAAGAATGAGATGATTAGAACCCCTGTCTGAGTGTATTTGAATATTTCTACCTGGTGGTGAAGGTCAGTTTTTAACCTTTTCATTTTCCCTTCATGATAATGGACACCTGGGGGTCTCCCATAAAAATGGTTCAGCTTGTTTCTCTTTCAGGCAAGAAGGAGTTAATTCACTGGAGACATTTAATAAGGAGCCCCAGCTACACCTCCACCAAAGGAATGTCTCCAGGTTGTGTAGAAGAATACATTTGGTTGAGGCTTGAGCCCTTGATGGATTCTTATATCTTGACATCCTCCTATCCTAGGCTTAATTCCTTCCTTTGGATATTCACATTTTTTTCTTCTACTATGTCCTTTTTCTTATGCTACAAATGAGACGAAATCTTTCCCATTTCTTTCATTGGCCCTGACTTACCTCAAATTATCACTGTCTTCTCTCCTTCCCTTCATAGCCAAAACCTCAATAGAGAAGTCTGCATAAATTGCTCATACTTTCACCATCATATTCCTTCATCAATCCAGTGTAGTAGATTTTATCCTAATTTCTCCATGAAAACTATTTTCCCAAAGGTTGCTAATGACAACATGGATACCAAATGTAATGTCATTTTCTTAGTTCTCATTTAACTTTCCTGAGGGACTTATATAATTAACTTTGTCCCCTACTTAAAAAATTATCTCTCGCTATCCTCCAAAAACCTGCATTTCTTGAAGCAATTGCTACCTTTCTGATTATATTTTCTCTCCCCTTCTGACTGCTCTCCATGCCTACATGGCATTTTTCAGGTACCATGCCTAACCCCTGTTCTACATTCTATCTTTTCATCATCCCATATATTTTACTTTACATAGAATGTTCATCATCTAATGCTAAATTTTCAACATATCCCCTGCCTCAGTTCTTCTCAGCTGAGGTTCTGAAGGTTTTCTCACCTGCTGGTTCAAGCCTTTCTGGTTGGTTCAATCCTGATCAAATCTCTTAGGAACCTCATTTTAAGAACAGACAAGGCCTAATGTAGTTTTCATCTGCACTGACCCAGGTCCAGTGTTCCCAGGGCACATATACCAAGCACGTGCATATCAGTCCCCACCATATCTGTTAGTTTTTGATCAAGATCTGTGGGAACAGCTCCACAGGACCCATTCTCAGAGAGATCCTAATTCTGGTTGCTTTATGTCTTCCCTTCCTTCCAGGGGTGGTAGATGCTTCTTATTTATTTTTCTGAGTTACCTTCTGGTCTCTTTTTGCACTTTCAGCATTTTCATACCAGTGGAACCCATTCCCTGAATTAAAATCCCTTTGTTTGACTTACCCAGTAGGGTTCTGCTATTCTGACTAGATTCTGAATAGTATGTCCTGGCTCATACACAGCCTATTACTGGAACGGGAGAGCTTCCCTGAATTCCAGCCTGGCTGGCTAGTTCGCTAACAATCTACCTAATCCTAGTATACCCACCCTCTGTAAAAGAAGGACTGTTTTCCTACACTCAAGTAATTGGCTGAGACTTTATTTCAACCTAAGTGATTTCATTCTGAAGAAATAGAACTGCTTGTTATCCACCTGACTTTGAAGGTCACCACTTTGTACAACATTCTATTTCTATGGCTACACTAATTAGATTTGGCTTATTAACTTATCAGTCTAGGCTGGATCCAAGTTCACTACCTTTCTTTTGTCTATAAATTGACTATGAGCCACTTATTATTGAAGTTTGGCACCATGATTGTTTAATTCCTCTCTTAGTTACAGACATTTTGCTTCTCCCCTTAAACTACCATTAATACACACTAGTATTAGTATGTGTATCTGAGGCACCCTGGACACCATTTAGGCAGTTGAAAAATAAATCTACACCTTGTCTGCTCTTAGAAATAAGGATCCTAAGAGATTTGATTAGGATTAGAACAGCCAGGCATGTCTGGAAATGCAGGTCAAACACGTTCAGAACCTCATCTTAGAAAAGTGAAAGAAGGTCATATCTTGAAATATTAGCCTATGAGAATAATTTTTCTAATGGCATCCCAAACAACTGTGGAAAAAAATAACCTCTCTCTCAACCTGTTGATAAGACAGTTTAGTGAGATCTGTGGACCCTAAGAGACTGTAGGGAGAGTTGAATCCCTGAGAGAATCACAATAGAATGTGAAGAATTAATAAAGATGGCAATCACCTGACCATACAACCAAGTGATTAGAAGGGAGTTCTTTAGAAGATTGGGATGAATGGAGTCCGTTTTAAGACTTAAGTGGCACTAAAAAACCATAAATTTGTGAAGTGAATACGAAGAGGCACTCCACAAGAAAGGAAAACAAGAAAATAGTGTAACAGGAGGAAAAATGAGCCCAGCACAAATGTGTGGACTGATTCCTACACAATCATATTGTCCTATGTATCAGGCACTGTGTGAGAAGCCAGGGATATGGTGGTGAGCTACTGATAGAGTGTTGGGCAAGTGGAAGACAAGATTGTTAAGTTGAAGAAAAATAGTTCTATATACCAACCCAGTAAAGTATGGGAGGTACTATAACAAAGGAAGTACAGGCTTCTCTGAGAACATGTAATCAGGAGAAGTAAACTAGACAGCCCTCCTAAGAAAGAGATGGTTAAGGACAAGAAGAAGTTAACTACATGAAGTGTGAGGGAACGACTCTGCAGGCAGAGGGAAGTTCATAGGGCACCTCGAAGGAACTGAGAGAATTCAATATGGCTGGAGAGGGAGTAGCATGTGAAAAGGAGGTTGGTAAGGGGGAAGAAATGAAATTGGAGTAGACAGAACTAGATGGTGGAGGGCTTTCTAAGCCATCTTGAAAGATTTGAGCGTTATACTAAGGCAATGGAAGTTATTAACCATTTTGGGCAAGGAAACAGTCTGGGTAATAAATATAATAAAATCCTTCACAATTTCGCCCTTTGCCGGCCCAATGGCAGAAACTAGTAAACAAACACCTGGGATATTGTTTGAAGTGGTTGACTTCATGAAGCAGAATTTCTTGGTGTCTTGTGTTTCATCTTAAATAATTATGAACATTTAGCCCAATGTATATTTTTTCTACTAAAGTAGTTTATATGATGTGACTTTGATAAGATTGATGCACCCTGAACATATAGGTCTCAAGGCTCCAGGTTCCGTTAATCATATTGTTTTTCCATCTTTGGAGATGAACATATTCCAATCTGTGTAACTAGAAGTAACAGATTCAATGAGAACTGCAATTTCCTACCTGGACCTCGAGAGAGTGGAAAGGGTTCTTTCACTCAGAAGAAGCAAAACGCACTGCAAAACTATGAAAATGCAAAAGAGAGAAAAGCAGCAGACTACCAGCAATAAAAACAAAAGCCATGAATGTGAGAATTCCATCTGTCCTGGAGAGAAAGTCTTAGGAGCTCCTGCAACCAGTGGGCTTCCAGAGACAGTGTGATAAGTAAAGAAATCAGCCAACCCAGGTAACACCTTGGGGAAACCAAGAAAGAGGGCGCACAAAGCTGATCCACGCTGAGACTTCGCCTCTTGTCCAGAGTAGTAGAAGATTATGTTAATTTTTACCAAGTAAGATTCTCTCACATGGAGATTAATGATGTCAACATTTGTAAATACAGCTACCTAAAACTATTATGTACGTTTGTGTATAACTAACTCAATGTTATTGTTACTGTTATTTTTTAATTAATAGCTTTGTGTCAAAAGCCCCAAGTAAAATAGTTTCATTTGGACTCAAAGTAGAAGTACTAGAACCCACGTTACCCCCCACTCCAGTCATGATGTCCAAATTTAGGCAGGGACAGTCCTTGATTTATTCTTCTAAGTTACCAGTTCCAGGAACCCCTTAGTTCTTAAATAATAATCATTAAGCAGTTAATATTTATGAGTCCTTACTATGTGCCAGCATTGTTCTAAATGCTTTACTTCATTACTCCATGCAACAATACTCACAAAACTTTATTTGTATCCATATTAATAGGTGAGGAAATAGGCACAGTGAAGTTAATCAATTAGTTCAGCTAGCAACACAGTTGAAAGAAGTGGAGTCAGGATTCCAGCATAGGTAACCAATTTAAACAGAGCTCTGGTCAGAGCTGCTCGCTCTCTCAGGGAGGTGTGACACGTGCCTGACAATGTTAAAGCCCACAGCACCCAGGAAATGAGTTTGAATATATCATGCTATGATGACCTATCTTGTTAGCATAAACACCTACAATTATCTAGGAATAATACAAATATGACTGGGAGGCTACTTTGAGTGAAGGTAGCAGTGGTTTTTCTCTCTTATAATAAAGGGTTTCCCAACTACTGAGACATTAAGCTAATGTGTTTTTCTGGAACCTTATACCTCAATTTAATTACCATTGCACATTACAAGGCCAGGTGAGCTCATTTTAGACTTTCAGTTGGAGTATTATATACAGCAACATCCAAGTAAAAGAGTTTACTATCCTATATTTCCTTTATCCGTTCTAGCTCCCACATTCCTTGGCAATTATTTCATATTGCGTTACTTTCTTCAAACTTCCCATTACTTTATCCCATCCATACTCTTGCTTACTATTTAATTGACAAACTCAAATAATTGCAGAACTTCCACAAGTGTCCATAGCATATCTAACTGACTCTACATCTGAGAACTTATAGTCTACCTTCCCTTTGTTACTATGGATGTACTATCCTGGCTCCTGCCGAGGGCAACCGCTGAGCTCATACATAAAATTGAAATTCTATTCTCTGTGTTCTACTCAATGATATTGCCCAGCAATTTTCTCCTTTCTTTCTTATATAGTCAGTTTTCCTGCCCCCACCTACTGAATAACTCCCATCAGCTATTATTTATCCACTGCTGTGCCATTTCTCAGCTATTTTTACAAAAAAAACCTCCTTAATAGAGTTGCCTCTACTTGATGTCTCATAATTGTCTCCTCCCATTCTCTCTCAATTCTACCCCAGTTATGTTTATGTTCTTACCTTTCCACCTAAACTGCTTTTGTGGAGGTCACCAATTATTTCCATATTGCTAAATCCAATAATCAAAACTTATTATTATTTAAACTGTATTATTATATCATTTACACTGTAAGTGACATCGTTGATCACTCTTCCTTGAACCTATTCCTTCATTTGACTTCCAAGATATCACACACTCCTAGTTTTTTGTTTATCTCCTTGGCTGCTCCTTCTCAGTCTCCTTTGCTGTTTCACTGCATATCTCTGGCCTCCAAATATTGGAGTGTCCCAAGGCTCAATCCTTGAGACTCGTTTTACACTCAGAGGTCATCTCATTCAGCTTCATTGCTGTAAATGCCATCTCTATGCAGACGGCTCCCAGATTTATAGCTCCAACCCCTACTCCTCTCCGGAGTTAGACTTATTTATCAAGTACCTATTCAAGGAATGGGAATATCAACTATACCCTTTATTAGGTAAAAATGAAGAAAAGTAAGAATTGAAAAAGATAAAAGGAAGGGTGTGTGGCAGATTCTGTTATTTGTATACTCAAAATCCATTATTTGTTCCTCACTAACAATATTCTGAGCTCGTTTAGGTATCCATGTTCAGGAGAGGAATTCCACACTCAGCTCAAGGGTAAAAGCCTGTATAAATCCTAAGCAATGAAGTTGTACTCTTGCTAATCATTCGTTTAGGAGAAGTCATTTCTGGTCAATAAGATGTGAGGGAAAATCTGCTGAAGGAATTCCAAGAAAGGCTTCTCATTGACAAAAAGAGATGTGAAAAAGGGACGGCTGATGGGCATGGTGGGGGGAGGGAGGGAGCTGGATGGAATGCCTGGAGCTATTATACCCCCACAGCAACACAGAGCTGGGGTTTGTCTGAAGCCAAACTCCATACTGAGAGTGGTCAAGTGAAATAATAGGAAGAGAGTGAGTCCCTGATAATATCAGCCTTTGAAATAACTAATCCAGGAGCTGCTCTGCAACTAAACTTCCTGTTATGAGGATACAAGTTTGCCTTATTGTTTAATCCAATTGACTGGGATTTATTTGCTACTTATAGCTTAAAAACCAAAACTGACATAGTGTGGAATTTTCCAGGGGGTACATTAGAAAATACTTACCCAGACCCAAACAATTGACCACTAGGTTACTTGCTGATTTCCCTAACTGATTATACATTGTGTTGAATATCCTCTTTTTCACCATTCAGTTGAGAGCCAAGATTAGAATTTTTCAAAAGAAACTATATAAGACTAAGAATACAGAAAAACACTATGTATTTTCCCCTCTTCCTCTTCCTGCTCTTTTTTCTCTCTCCTGCTCTTTCTCTCTCTCCCCCTCCTCCTCCTCCTCCTTCGTCTTCTCCTCCTTCTTCTTAATTTAAGAGCACAAATGAGACTGAGTGCGCCTCTGGGAACTTGCCTTCAGTACCTTCTTTACCCTACTTAAGCTCTCCACAGAATGGAAAAGTTTGCTAAACATTTAAGAAGGAATCGCTTTAGACTGGTGACACTGCTGATGTAGTGAATCAATACTTTGTCTCTTTCAGTCTTGAACTAAAAAAACAATTATTCTTTTAAGACAACTCTGTGTTCTTGAGTCATTTACATATTTATTTACTCAACAAATATTCGTTGGGTATCTACTAGAAGCAAGCCATTGTTTTAGGTGAGGGGAAAAGAATGTTGAATATGACAATGCCCCTGCTTTCAGGGAGCTTACACTCTAGTGGGTAGGGGGAGAAGGATACAGACAGAGGGGAAGGATATTAAATAGATAAATGAAATATCAAGATAATTTCTGAAGAATTAGACAAGGTGACATAGTTAAGGATGATGGGGGAGGAGAAAGGGACTACTTTAGTTTGGGTGGTCAGGTCAGACTTCTTTAAGATGACTTAAAGAACTTAGATATGATGGATGAGAAGAAGCCAGCTATGCAAAGCCGGAGAAGGCTGATCCAGGCATAGAAAAGCTCACAGCAAGGGCTCTGAAGTCAGAATGAGCAGAGCTTGTTGGAGGAGTAGAAAGAATGCCAGTGGAACTGGGACATAGGATGGGCCCAAATGGTATGTGGGGCAGATCGTGTGGGCCGTTGATTTGGGAAAACATGTGATTTAACAAATGTGGGACCAACTGGAAGGTTTAATCAGAGAGTGATTCAAATCCCCTCTGACTACCCTGTGGAAAGCAGATTGCAGAGGGCAAGACAGTAAATGGGAGATCAGTTTGGAGTCTGCTTTAGTACTCCAGGCAATAGATGATGATGTCTTTAGAATAAGGCGATGGTAATGGCTATAGAGAAGTGGGCAGATTCAGGATATATTTTGGAGGTAGATCCAAAAAATATTGATAATTGTTTGGAATTGGGTGTGGGGTAGGGATGAAGGCAATAGAGAAATTCAAGATGATTACCAGTCTTCGACCGGAGTAAGTAGTAGACGTTTGTGCCATTTCCAAGGATGAAAAAGATTAGGAGAGAGACTTGTTTAGGAATGAAAATCAAGATTCAATTTTGGACATTAGATGTGTATACAGATATATCTAGTAGGTAAATGGATAAATTAGGTGCACACACACACATGTATTAGCTTCCTGTGTCTGCTACAAATTACCACAAACTTGGAGACTTAAAACAATATCTGTTCTTTCACAGTTCTAGAGACCAGAAATTTAAGTCTGTTTCACTAGGTTACAATCTAGCTACCAGAAGGGTCATGCTCCCTCCAGAAGCTCTAAGGTAGAATCTCTTCCTTGCCTCTTCCAGCCTCTGATGGCTGGCATTCTTTGTTTTGTGGCCACATCATTCCAATCCCCACCTCGTGGTCACATTGCCTTCTTCTCTTCTATTACCTAATCCTCCCTTACCCTCTCCTACAAAGAGTTTTGTGATTGTATTTAAGGTCCACCCTGATAATTCAGGTTAATCTCTCTATCTCAGAATCCTTAGGTCACTTCTGTGAAGTCCCTTTTTTGCATATTTGGTTAATTCATGTTTGTAGCGAGTAGGATGTGGATATTTGGGGAGGGGCATTATTCAGCCTACCAAATATATACTCAGGTAAATAGATAGACAGACAGTTCCTGGCCTCCTACAGTAGGAATATACTTCCCATCTAGTTCAGAGAATTTTCTTTATGATGCCCAACACAGATGTGTCCTCTACCTGCTATGTGACTCTCAAAGCCCTTGTTTGTGTTCTTTTGTTCCATCTTATTTAATTTTCTTGAAACAAAGATTTCTTTTGAAATGAGGCTCAATATCTAATAAACTTTTGTTATTCTGTTCACTAGTGTACTCTCGTACCTAAAACAGCTCCTGACATGTAGTCGGTATTCAATGAATGTTGGTTGATTGACTGAATGAATGAATGAAAGAGGAGATGGCAGTGAACAAGCAGGTGTGTAGTTGATACCTGAGCTCATATTAACTCTAATTTCATGAGACTTATGTCTAGCATGTGATGCTGGATTCCTTTACTTAAAATTCTACATTATATTAGCATCTAGCCATGTGGCTTCAAGGATAGGTGCTAATGTTCTCTGGAACCTGGCCACATTACACCAATTCATGCAATGCCCAGCAATAGATTCATTGTAAATTCACATTTCCAAGTGAGTGAATCCATTTGTCAATGCACTAAATTACTATTTTCTGTCAGAAATATCCCCTCAATTCTCACGTCTTTGCAGAATGAGGTTGATGGGGAGTTCTTGATCTCAATAAAGAATCAAATGCTGTCTAACCTTGGTTACTCACTCCTTTACTTTCGTGGGTTCTTTGATGAATTTTGATTCTTTAGGTCACATCTTATTGTGAAAAGATATATGCTTTTCAAATGCTTCAGCTGCATGTGCATTCACAGTACTTGTAGAGCTTTTTCTTTTTTAATCACACTTCTACAATAGCAATAACAAACAAAAAATCATCAAAGGAAGAAAGATTTACTTCTTTACCATGCTCTGCTGTTTTTTTGGCCACTAATTTTATAATTAACCCAGAAAGTTATGAGACTAGGGGTGGTACACTTTTGTTTAAAATGTGACCTAGAAGAGAAAATTAAAATTCTAGGAAAACATTAACAGAATAAGGGAAATTAGGCAATCTGGTACAAATTTGAATTTAACATAAATCTCAGAATTTTCAAATTATGCCTCTTGGAATAAACAATTTAAGCTACCCGAACATGCTGATTGTTTCTGAATTGCTTTTAAACTTGGGGACAGATTTAGGCATTATAGGAAACATATAAATAAATATATCTGTACAAAGCGTATTCACAAATCATGTATTCTTCCAATAAAATGCCAGTATGTGTTAAGAGAATCACTTAAGAAAATATTATGCCACTATGGAAATTGATATGCAGGGTCAGCATCAGGATCTTTTTAAAACACAGTATCTAAAATTAGATACACAGAAGAAGAAGCTGAGAAAATAGGGCCAGTGAATTTCGCGATATTAAAGGAAGAATAAAACTGTGGGAAAGAAATACTTATTCAAAAAAGAAGTAATTAAAAATTTTGCATTACTTTAAGAGTATCTCCAAGAGCAGAAATATGATAGTTGTCATCATCATTAAAAATTATTAAGAGCCTTTTATGTTAAAAATGTGGCACTAATGAAAGAGAATGTCATAATTTTCTAGGAGCTAATATTTTTAAAGTAAGCCATTCTGAAATGTCTGCACAAGTGAAAACCATACTGATGTCTATTTTTAGATGTAAAAAAACATTCAAACCTGTAGATAATTTTTATGGTTTTATTTGAACCAAAACTGACAACATATACTGGGGAGCAAGATCTCAAATGGTCTGGAAAAATAACCGTTTTGCAGTTTCTTGAAATTAAGGAGGGAATATAAGAATGAATATATGATAGTGAAAGAAGCAAAGTGGGGGTCAGATTACAGGCTAGTTAAGATTATGTGTTCTCGTATTTTAGGAAGGGTCTGAAAGGAAGGATTTCAAAGATGTGTTAACTTAGATGCACACAAATAACAAACAGGGCTTGCTTAAGGCAAAGATAAACGTTTTAGTAAAAAGTTATAGGCCTGGGGCATGACTACCCACCATGACCCACCCAGTTGGAATTCATGATCAGATCACCCTGTGAGGTCACTTTCCATAGAACCATTTTGTTTCAGCCACATATTTAAGTCAAATGCATACTGACATAGAAGTTATAGAATTCTCACTTAACAAACAAATCTTGTATGGGAATTCTTGGGACTATCTTTTCAATTTTTCTGTTAATTTAAACTCTTCTGAAAAACAAAGTGTATTAAAAAATAAACTTAGGTTCTATACATATTGGAGGACTGCAATTTGGTAGCGGTAGCGATGGTAAACATTACAGAAATGCAAGAAGAATGACAAGAAGGCAAGAAAGTCCTTGGCTTTTCATCTAAGGAATTTATTGAAGCCTTCTAGAGAAAAATAGGTCTTTTGCAGCAGTTTGAAGGATGAAACCAAGATGGTGGTGAGGAATGAGGTTGTTGTAGCCACATGGTTCACTTTGAAAGAAAGCTCAGAGGTAGCGGTGAGTTACTGCTTCTGCAGCACTTAGGAAGAAATGACACAGATTTCAGAAGAGAACCCTACTTAAGGGAAACCTGCTTTCTAATAACCAACAGTGACATTTTGGACTTAGTAAATTATAATTTAGTTTGCACATTGTGAACTATTATGTTATAATTGATAAAATTAATAAAAATTTATTTACTTTTTAATTACAAGATTATAAGGGGATTTCAACATTTTTAATTGCTCTGGGAATCTTAATAGTTTGACTAGTTTAAAGTTGAGCCTGGTTTTGGAGAGCGTACCAGTTACAGTTGTCAGTTTATGCAGAGAGAGCTAAATACATCAGGTGGTGTGAGAGAAGAACTAAAAAGATTTGCCAGTAGGCTGAATGGAAGTTTACCATACCTTATTCCAACACGAATCCCAGATTACCTTGTACTTTCTGTGTGAAATGAAAATAACACCAATATTTTAAGAAAAAAGCAATATTCATGTAATCTTGGGGATGATGAAGCATTCTAAACATGATACCAAAATCAAATGCAATTTTTAAAAGATAGTTTTTATCATTTTTAGCATAAATGTGCTAAACAACATTTTTAGGTTTAGAGCACTGGAAAAATATATTGCATACATATTACTTAAAAGGTTAAGATCCTTAACATATAATATGCTCTTAGAAAGCAATAAATAGATGAATACACCAAAAGGAAAACGGCGAAAGACATCAGTAGGAATCTCCAGAGAAGAAATACAGATGATCAACACATTTTGATACCATGTTCATTACTACAATGCAAAACATTTCAAATTAAAGGAAATATAAGATACTATCCCTCCTCCATCAATTGATAAAGATTAAAAATGATAATACCCAATGTTGGCTAGCATGCAGGGAAATAAGCATAAGTATTCATATTTCCAGAGGAAAATTTGGCAATATTTATTTAACTTCTTTAACATTCATTAAAAACATTCTCTTTTCCACTGAAACCCCACTACAAGAATTAGGATGAAGGCATAAAGATATTCATCTCAGGATTTTTAATATTAAAAAATTGGAACATCTGAGCTTCTGAACAGTTTTCCAACTTTAGGAGAATTGAGTTAAACAGATTATGTACCTTATAAGTCATCAAAATTATATTGCAGAAGTACATTAATTAACATGGGAAAATAGTAAGGCTATGTTGTTTAAACTCAAATAGCAGATTTTAAAATTGCATGTATTATATGATCTTATTGCTGAAAAAAAGTGTTATGTGCACATAGAGAAGAAATGGAAGAACAAACAAATGAAAACTATCTTTTGATGCTAAGATTATAGATAATATTAAGCAGCTGGATTGTAAAGTTCCTTATGTGTTGCCCAGCAAAACCTGTTCTTGTCAGGTTTAATTTGAATTGGTAATAGAAGTTTGAGTCAATGTCATCAGGTTGACAGAAATTGAATCAAGGAAAAGGCTTAGGTGGAAAATCTAGTGTGACAGATGGATATTAAGTGATGGGCTGATTTTAAATATTCCGTGTGGCTGAAAATGAAGACTTTGAGAAAAAGGAGGAAGGCATAATAAATATAGCTGGGCAGTGGCACTCACTACTGGGATTTGGATGAGATTGTTTGGTAGACTTCTAAAGAATCTGTTTTCATAAAGTCCTGGGCAGCCAACTGGGAAAGATCATCTCAGGACAAGCTTGGCCTCATAGCATAGCATTGCAGCAAGAGGCTAACTGGTTCTGTTATCAGACTGCCTGTCACTCACATGAGTCCCAGTACAATCCTCCTGGATTTCCTGAGTCCTGGGAAGGGACATGATTCAATTTAAAAAACAAAACAAAACTTTGGCAGGCAGTTGGGACACAGTCCACTGCTTTGGTGCCATTCTTATAGAAAGTAACCCGAAAGGGGAAAAAGGCAGGCCAACTGGCTCAGCTTGCAGCTTGTGGAATCGCACTGTCCTTTGCAAAGACAGGGTAGCATCCTTGCGTCATGCCACCCAACTCCATCTCTCAGATGGACGCTGTCCCTGTGCTCATGCCCTGACAGCTGCTTAGAGTCTCTGGCTATAACAAACCCATTTTTAACCAGCTTTTAGTGGGAATGTCAAGAAGAGGGAAATTGGCGTCTGAGATACTACTGAGCTCCAAATTATGTTAATATTGAGTGGGAATCTCTTGTTGGTCTAATGGCTATTAACTTTCTTTTTAACAGTGAGACACTTTTTGTGAATTAAATACTATGTGTAATCCAAAACATGAAATTGATAAGGCAGAGCTGATCCGTGTGGGAATGGCCGGGGTGGGGGTGGGGGTGGGGGAGGGGGCGGGGGCAGTGCACAGTAGCTAGAAACTCAACTGCTCCAGCTGAGTTTCTCTAACCCAAGTAGGGGTACTTCTTGGAAACCTTCTCTAATCTAAGTAGGGGTACTTCTTGGAACCACTAGGGCTGAAAACCCTAGATACATGTGATTTCCAGACATGCAATGACTTGGTCAATATATGTAGCAGCAGTTGGGGTTGGAATCCAGAACTACTTACCTGGGGGTGTTTCCCACCACTTAGTCTCCGGCATCACTTCTCTAGCACGTCCTCCTTAGAAACCCTCTACATACGTGAGGTGAAGGATGTGTTAACTAACCTTAGTGTGGCAAACATTTCACAATATATATGTCTAGCAAATCATCACATTGTACACCTTAAACTTACACAACAATATCTATCAACTATATCTCAGTAAAGCTAGAAAAGAAATTCAAAAGAAAAATAAGAAAGAAACCCTCCACAGTGCGCCTTTTAGAGAGACAGACTCTGTCCTGCAGGTAGGGAGCAGAGTAAGTATCGCATGGTGGGAGGGCACTGGGGGAGACGTGAGAAACTACAAAAATCTCAATGGCAAAGTCACACGGTACCTGACACAATTGCCCCTGGGCCCTTTGACAATGAAGCCAAAACCGCCTTTGGGCTGTGTTTTCTGGAGGACATGAAGGGGCCCTGGCCAGAGTGGGTTCTCTGCAGGTGTCCCTTCCACTGCTGTTCTTCTGTGGAGCTTGAATCTGCAGGCCTTCCAAGGTCTGTGGGCCCTCTGGGAGAGCCTTTGATTTCACGTGTAAGGGAATTCCCACTGGCGCATTAAATGTTTTTCTATTTTATCATTTTCCTGCAGCTAGCAGAGTTTGGCATGCAGAGTATTTTCATAAATGTTATAAGTAAATATTCTGGGGTCAGTTACAGAGATGAACATGGACCTGCAAGCCTGAGGCTGGAAGACATTAGGCTTCACTGAAAAAAAATAAAAAAGTGGGAATGGAAATACAAATATGAAAGACTTTAATATCCTTGTCAAAGCTTTGCAACTCTGTCCTTTGCATCCAAAATCCAAAGTTAATAGAATGAAACAAATAAAAGTCAATTGATTTTTAGTGATATATCTAGATATCCAAAAGATTTAATTGGTTTTACATTGAGTTTGGAGTTATTGCTAAAAGAAAGAGAGTAAGTAGGGTTACACTTTCACACTAATAACCCTTAGTTTTGTTTTCCAGACAGAACTGACCCTTCCAGACTTTTCCACAGACCATGACAGACAGATTCCTAAGATGTCAAGCCACTACTCAGGGTTTCCAGGGATCATGGGCCATTTTTGGTACAAATGGCCCTTTGAAAACTACCCCCAAAATAAAGCGTTGACTATGCTGCTGTTATGCTCCAATGCCCTCTTGAGTAGTCAGGTCTCAGCAGGCTGCTTAGAAGCTGAGGTCAGGAAAACCCTCCTGCACACAGGGTGATTCACTGCAGGAAACTTACTCCTTCCTGGGATACCACAAAACCTCTGCAATCATAGTCACAGGCCTGGAGATTCCCCAGGAACCCATGCACCGTATACAGGGTAACAGTTCCAAAGTGACATCTGCCTCAAGATGCCTCCCCAAAATATCCTTTCCACTTTTCTTTTACCTGCCACAGTCCCTGGCACAGGTCAGAATGATTGGGTGGGGGAGGGGAGGTCAACTAGTACATTTGATTTGATCGATTTTTGCCCTATCACTCTTATTCCACCTATTCCTCCATGGAATCTGCCCCTGCACTACGTTGAGTCTAAACTTATTTCAGTCTAAATCATTTCACAATTTTTCTAATTAGCTCGAGTGCATTTATTCAACACACTCGTAACATTTCTTCCCTTTTGAGGTGTTAGCAGCCTAACACTATTTGCTGTCAACTTCAAATTTAAGAGCCCAAGAGCTCAGTCTAAACCCAGATAGTTAACAAAGTCAGAACCAAGCATATAGCAGGCAGTCAACAAATATATATATATATATATATATATATATATATATATATATATATTTTTTTTTTTTTTTTTTTTTTTTTTCCAGGAAGGAAAAAAGGAGAGGGAGGAGGGAAGAAGGAAGGAAAAAAGAAAGATAGGAGGGAAAAGGAAGGAAGGGAGAGCGAGAGAGGGAGGGAGCAAGGATGGTAGAGAATGAAGGAGGGAAAATTTGTCAGGTAGCATAGCCTACACTTTTCCAGTGTAATTCTGAAACACCTGGTGAGCATTCTCATTGAAGGGTGGGACCCAGTAACAGCCTAGGTAAGACTCTTCCTCTAACAAGGACGTGCTGTGGAGATAAGATGACGGAAAGTGTACGGCAGACAGGAAAGTAGTGAGAGGTCAGATGGAGTATGAACAGGGCTGAGGAGCATGCTGCTGAAGATGCTGACCCAGCTCCAGGAACAAAGGTAAGCTACAGTTCCTGCCAAGTTCCACAGCTCTGGTCTCTGCACTCCTTCTCAGGATCTTCTTGAAAATCCTGCCTGACAAATATGGGTGTCAATTAGGGCATCCTCTCAAGTTGATCTGAATAGAATAAAAACCTGTCTGAAACCTAGGGATGATGGTGTGTCTTCTACTTCCTCCTTGCCTACCTGGTCTTTCTCTGGAACATCAGGAAGAGATTACACTGTACTGGAGCCAATCCCTGCCCACATTAATGAAGCATGTTCTCATCATCCCACCCTCCTTCCCATGGCTGCCGGCTGTCTTCACTGACATCAACACCTACCCTGAGAGCTGGGTTCCAGGGGCTACAAAAGACAATCATGTAAGGAGATTGTCTGCCCTCCAGAAGCTACCTACCATAGAAGGGTTTACAATTGTTTCTTTGATTATAATGTCTAGTGCCAACTGACCACCTGGGTTTAGGTCATCTTGGAAAAGGTCTAGTAGGATTGCGGTGGGTAGGGTCGGGGGGGGGGCGAGTCTTCTGACAATGTGTGAGGAGAAACCTACTAGTGGACCCACTTATTTCAGTTCTAGGAAATGAGACTTCATTTATTTCCCAGGCAAATTCTTCAATGTCAGAAAATAGCTACACATAGGTGGGAAAGACAAACAGAAGATAATTTTTTTTAAGACTTGGTGAATCATGTTCAATTAAAGGTAGGATTCATTGTCTAAATACACAACATAGATCTTTGATGATAATAGTAGTATTTAACAAGAGGAAATACATACTAGTGCCAGGCAGTATTAAACTCTTATCTCACTTGTTCCTTACAAGAAGCCTATGAACTAGGTAGGTTCTTTCATAATCTCCATTTTACAGATGAAGAAACTGAGGCTCACAAAAGTGAAACAATGTGCTCAAGGCCACACAGCTGGTAGATGGTAGAATTTTGATTTCTTGATTTGTTTTTCTAGTTAATATTCTATTCTTTTTGCACTTTGGGCCACATATATATTATGTTGGTGCAAAAGTAACTGCAATTTAAAATAAGTGCAAAAACCACAATTACTTTTGCATCAATCTAAGTGCAAAAACCACAATTACTTTTGCATCAACCTAATACATAAACAAACTGAGTAAATCCTGTTAAATAAATCCTGATCAAACATTAAAGCCAACAATTTATTTTTCTCTAGGTTTATAAAAGGTTTTAGTACTTGAACCTGCATTGCCTACCTGTGGAGCAGGTGTACTTACCCAGTACATGATACCATCTGACTAATGAGATCCCTGTCCACACCCCGGTACCCAAAGCATAGACACATACGTGTTCACAGAATTTTGCCCTTTCTCGTGGTTCTGGAACCCTAACCCCCAAACTCCTTTTCCTGCTGACTTTATATGTGCACTCAAGTTCCTTGATTTTCTGTTTCTTCCCAAAGGTTCTGCAGTGCCTTCTGGTGCAATGGTTCCAAACTAATTGCCATCTCCATGATAGAGGAAATCTTGCTTGTAAAATTCTTGGGCCTCCTTCAAATTGGAGTCCACTGTGCTTTTGCATATTTGTGCAGGCAGCTCTTGGAAGGAAATTTAGTTTGTGTTCAGCAGTTTCTCTCAACTATATCTTCTCACTTCTGGCCCCTGTGCAAACAAGGGTTCACATACGGCTCAAGCCCCGGCTTACTCTGCAGCTAACTCCAGACCCACAGTATGTGAGGGCTGCTCTCAGGGTCTCAACAACACCTATTCTGTAGCACTTAGAGAAGTTGTACTGAAAGAGAGGCTTATTTCTTCAAATTTTAACAATCGTAATTTCTTAATGAAAGTAATTGGATTGCATAGTTTGTTCCCTATATTAGAAATTACACAGAAACCGTTTCTCATACTAACAGTATTATTCTGTCCTAGCTCACTGTTCTCACTTTCAAAATATATTAAAACAATAAAAATAATAAAGCTGTTTCAAATGTGCCAAATCTAATTTCAAATATGCACTCCCAGACTCCGCTATTGTGACTGTGTTTCTGGTTGATATTCTATAATCTTATCACTGTCGGCCACACATCCACATACCACCCTGGGTTATTTATGAAGATAAATCCTGTGCTGAGATCAAAATCAACAATCACTTTTTGCAACATCTAAATTTATTTTTGCTGCTTTAAAAAAAGATTTTGAAAATATTTTCCAGTGCGTTTATTTTGGTAAAAAAACTACTTTGAACAAAAAGCATTTTTTTGGGCTGTCAACTACCAACTACCACATATTTGGAATATCTTGAATTATCTGGGAACTGACAATTTAGTTTTAGGATTCTTTGTGCCCTTGGCTTCGTTATTATGTTTTTAGGTTTTCAAACTTTGTCTGTCTAAAAATATAACTCCAATCATTAATTTCTAGCTTCTCGTGTTTATTAACTAATTGACCTTCGTGTTGCCCTTACTTTCTGAGCTTCAATTTCCTCATCTCTGAAGTGCAACGAGCAATACCTACTTTATAGAGTTGCCATGAGAATTAAATGGCATAATACACCTAAAATAATTGTTTCCTATTACACAGTAAGTACTCAATAAAGGGTAGCTTTAAAATATTTTCTAAAGAGTGAAGTTTAAAATTAATAATTGGGTTACAACAATTTGTACACGTCTTATATCCCTACATACTTCCATGCTCTGGGAGGATATGTAGTGGCCTCCTTTGACCTTTTAGCCTTCCCCAACCTTCAGCCAAGTCCTGATACAGAGCAGTCTCTCAATGAATATTGATGGAAAGAAATTCATCTAAATATCAACTTGCCACGCTCTCTATTGCATTGATAAGTAGGAGTTATCAGTAGTTGTCCATACTCAGAATTGATCGCTTTTCCCTAAATAAACTTTAAAAATTTAACTCTAAAAAAACTGTATTTGTTTTACTCTTCTGTTTAAGAAATTGAAATTGAAATTCTAAAGTGAATTCAGTAACTTAGTGTTAAAAAGTTTACACCTCAAAAAAGTCAGCAGATCAAAGATGTAATTGGCTTTTCCAAGGAGAGGTAAAATTGGGACAACTTGGGAGAACAGCAGGAATTTATTTGCTTTAGGGCTTGTCTCAGAAACAATGAGCTACAGTTTGGAGAGCTCAGCCACAACTACGAAAAGAGTAGACCTCACATGTGAATGTGTTGACCACTCTACTGTGAGAAGACCAATGTCATGAGGGCATCTGCTTGCAAGAGTCAGTTAAAGGCACATTGGGCATGAACATGCAGTTTTGCTCTAAAAGGAATATATTTCCCAAATTTTAATCACATATATCATTTCTACTCTAAATATATATAAATAAATGCATACAAATGAATATTCCAAACTAATTTACAAATATTATCTGGTGCAACGTCATTATTCTAAACATATTTGGCTCAGATTTAAATGTTGCATGTGTGGGTTTAAAGAGAACTTTAATTCAGAATTATATCAATATTAGTTTAAAAATATCTCAAACATCCAATATGTGCTATAAACAGTGCAAAGAGCTAAAGACATGGCACCAAAGACTAAGAAGAAAAGTACTAAAATGCTGGAATGGATGAGTGGGGCCAGATTGTGTAATGTTATGCTTTTGAATTTGTAACGTATTTAATCTTATAGGAGAAGATTGGAAAATACATTTACTTTGAATACAAAGCAATATAAGCATTGGTTACCTGGAAATCTGTGATGGAAATGGTTCTAAGACTGAAATCAGCTTTAGAGGATAAACATACAATGGGAGACAGGGGTGGGGGGCGGGAGGGGGTGACTCACATGCTGAGCATTTGTCTTTCTCCTCTGCGGTCAAAGGTCGCCACTGGAGGTTTCTGACAAAGTGACCTCATCAGGTCTTTGCTTAAGAAAAGACTGTAAACAATGAGGAGGATGAATTAGAAAAGGAGCAAATCAGTATTTGATCTCACCTCATAAGTAACTCCTATCTAGTCACAGGAGATACTGTCTCCTTTCATGGTTCCTCCTGCCCACTCATCTTCACAGTTTGGGAGAAGGCAAGATGATCCCACTCCTGAGACAGCCCACTATGATGAGGAATTTCTGCTCTGCTCTCCCATGAAGAGAGGGCAGTCTTCATTCACTTGCTTTATAGGAATTGAGCCATAAATGTGTTCACATTTCAGATAACAGGGTCAAGGCTAAATATTTCCTGCTTCATTTCTGAGTCCAAGCTGAGCATCATCCTGACGAATATTACAAATGTGTTCAAAAAAGTGAATGACTATCACTTGATCCAAAGTAGACTTCATAATCTGTTGATAACCGAGCATGTTTATCCAAAATCAGAAGCATTTCTCTGAAAGAGAAATAGTAGCCAATAATGCAGTGTGTCAACAGAGTTCCAGCAGGAAACAGATGGCACTCTCAAACTGAGTAAGTTAGGAGGGTTAATAAAAGAGTGATTTACAAAGGTGTGGGAAGATTTAGAGATATCTACAAAGGATGTTGAAGGACTTTGGGGCTTGTTACCCCCAGGTCTGAAGGGAAATGTGCCAGTTCCAGATCTCAGGATGGGTAGTTATAGGGAGTCACTGGAGAAGAGCTGTGACATTTGATGGAAAGATGTGGCCAAATTGTATACACTGCAGAAAGGGAATTAAATGCACACCCTCCCTCTTCTCCTAATTGGGTTGAGAGCCCATTGACGTAGCCTATATAGATCAGCCTGTGGGATACAGACTGGGACAGAGAAGGGTAAAGAATGGGCCCAGAGGGCTAAGAGAAAATAACAAGCTCAGTGCAAATTTTGGTATGTGATGAATCCACATAACATAATAATGGTGGAGCATCAGCAAAATGATGAGCTAGGAAGCTCCAAGCTCTTGTTCCTCCATTTAATCATAAAAACAAAGAAACGAAAGAACAAACCTTTCCACAAATGGCACCAGTCTTAGTGTTAATTAGTAGCTGTTAAGTAGTTGTTAAGTAGTAGCAACTCAGTTCTCAGTTCTACTTTTTAAACCAGAGGAAGACAGCAGAAGTTATTTTCAAATTATTGTGTACATCTGTTCTAACATGGCTGCCAATACCTGAAGAACTGATTCCCTGTCTTTTTCTCATATTACTGAGGACACAGGCAGGAAAAGCTGAAGGTTGTGCTCATAAATGCTACATGGAGATTATACACCCACAGACACCTGGGGCAATAGATCCTAATCGGAGACATATAACAGACCATCTAAGGTTCAGAGGAAATGTGGGGTGAGACTCTTAGGGAAATTAGGAGATTCAAAAGCAGTTATTTGTGTAAGGCAATCTAGAAAGTCAAGTGAATACATAAATAAGGTATGTGCTCAGAATAATCCTGAGAAAACCTAAATCTTTTGCCTAAGTTAATCCTTAGGTTCAGAGAAAGTCTAACTAAGTAGAAAGAGTATCCTTACCAAGACTGGGAGTGGTGATTTTACTCTCTCTCTCTCTCTCTCTCTCTCTCTCTCTATTTCTGTATCTGTGTGTGTGTGCGTGCGTGCGTGTGTGTGTGTGTGTGTGTGTGTGTGTGAGCTTCAGCATCTGGAATTCAAGGAAATCTCCATTAAAGCATTAGCTAAATACAAGTTAAAGTAACAGAGACTTCAGTGAGAACACCTGGCAAGGAATACACTTTTGGTGAAGTCTAAAAACAAATTGATAATCACAGCCTTCAACAATCAAACAAATGAAAAAAAAAAAAAACAAACCCTAGGGAAGGGGGATATTTGACTTCTAGAATTACATTATTATAACCAGATGCTCAATTTTCTTCTTTTATTTTTTGCAGCAACGAATCTATTCTTTGTGTGTGTGTGTGTTTCTTTTGTTTTTCTTTCTAATTAGTTTCAAGTGTACAAAATAATGCAATAGACATTTCACCCCTCACAAAGTGGTAACCCCTCTCCCCCAATCTATTCCTCCTCTGACATCGTATATATCTATTACAATTCCATTGACTCTATTCCCTATGCTGTACTCTATATCCCGTGACACTACATATGTTAAATTATAGCTGACATACATTATTCAGCTTCAGCTTCAGGTGTACAGTGCAGTGGTCAGGCATCTACACCATCCATGAAGTGGTCTCCCTAATAAGACATGTGCCTATCTGACATCCTACAAAATCTTTACAACATTATTGATCATATTCCCCAAACTGTCTTTCATATCCCCATGGCAATCTTGTAGTTACCAATTTATGCTGTCTAAGCCCTTCCCCTTCTCCCTCATCTCCACCCCCTCCCTTCTAGCAACCATCATTTTTTTCCTCTATATCTCCATAGATGCTCAATTTTCAACAACAAAAAACCACAAGGCTTACACAACAAACAAACAAACAAACAGGAAAATACAGCTCATTGAAGAGGCAAGATAGATTGATAGAAACTGTCCTCAAGAAAGCTGACAATGGACTTATTAGACAAAGACTAAAACAACTCTCTTAAATATGTTCAAAGTGCAGAAAGAAAACATTGACAAAGAACTAAAGGAAATCAGGAACACAATACATAACAAAAAATGAAAATATTAAAAAGAGATAAGAATTACAAAAAGGAAGCAAACAGAATTTTTGGAGCTAAGAAGTATAATAAATGAAGTGGAGCATTCACTACTGGAGTTCAGCAACAGATATGAGCAGTCAGAAAAAAAGATTAAGAGAACTTGAAGATAGGATATCTGAAATTATTGAGTGTTTGGATCAGAAAAAAATGAAGAAATGGGTGAGAAAGGCGAAGAGTTAGAAAGTGCAAATTGGTAGTTACAAAACAGTCACAGGGATATGAAATACAGTAAGGGGAATATAGTCAATAATATTGTAAAAACTATGTACAGTTTGAGATGGGTACTAGACTTATTGGGGGATCACTTCATAAATTATATAACTATGTATAACCACTACACTGTATACCTGAAACTAATATAATAATATTGACTGCCAACTATAAATAAAATATATACATAAAGTATAGCATAGGGAATATAGTCAATTGTATTTTAATAGCTATGTACAGTGTCAGATGAGTAGTAGACTTATTAGGGTTATCACTTTGTGAGGTGTGTAAATGTCTAATCACTATGTGGTTTTGTACACCTGAAATTAATTAAAAAACAAACAAATAAATAAATATTCATTTGTGTACCTAAAAATAAAGTGAATAGAATGTAAGGAACTTATGGAATACCATCAAAAGGAAAATTATACGTATTACAGGAGTCCCAGAAAAAGAAGACAGAGTAAATGGCATAGGAATTATTTGAAGAAATAATAGCTGAAAACTTCCTGAATTTCATGAAATATATGAATCTACAAATCCAAAAAGCTCAACAAACTCCAAGTAGGATAACCAAAAGAAATCCACATCAAGACACATTATAGTCAAACTGTCAAAAGCCAAAGCCAAAGAAAGAACATTGAAATCAATAAGAATGAAGTGATTCATCAAGTACAGGGGATCTTTAATAAGATTATCCCTCAATTTCTCAGCAAAACACTTAGAGGTCAGAAGACAGTGGAATGATATATTCAAAGTGCTGAAAGAAAAAAAACTCAATTGAGAATTCTTTTATCCAGAAAACTATCCTTTAAAAGTGAGGGAAGAAAGTAAGACATTCCCAGACAAAAAATAGCTAAGAGAGCCCATTACCACTAAACTTGCACTACATGAATCCTAAAGGAAGTCCTTCTCAGACTTCCTTTCAGGTGTGTTTTTCCAATATCACCATGGAATTAACTTAATTCGGACACTGTCTACCTGAAGATAACATCAGGACCAATAGGTTAAGCTCTAAGTCCTACAAGACTATCCTTCACTCCCCCACTTCAGATGCCAATCACAGGTGTAGGTTGTCACCTATGCTTCTGACTGACTGGTTATAGATCAGAGGTCCCCATGATCCCCTTCTTAGATTCAATTAATTTGCTAGAGTGGCTCACAGAACTCAGAGAAACATTTTACTTACTAGTTGACTAGTTTATTATAAAAAGTTGACTAGTTAACTAGTTTATTATAAAAAGATATAACTCAGGAAGAGCCATAAGGAAGAGATGAATAGGACGAGATATGTGGAAAGGGCTATGAGCTTCCATCCTTTTTAAGTGTGCCATTCTCCCAACACCTCTACGTGTTCACCAACTCAGAAGCTCTCTAAATTCACCCTTTTGGGATTTGATGGAGGTTTCATTACCTAGGCATAATTGACAAAATTATTGGTAATTGAACTTAATCTCCAGCCCCTCTCTTCTTTAAGGTCCACAGATAGGACTGAAAATCCCAACCCTCTAATCACATGGCTGGTGGTTAGAGGGTTATCTATCCTTGGGTTATCTGGTGACTTTCCAAAAGTTATCTCATTAACATAACAAAAGACACCTTAATTGTTCTCAGCACTTAGGAAATTCCAACAATTTCAGGAGCTCTATGCCAGGAACAGGGACAAAGACCAAATATTAGCTATACTAATACCTGTTATTATAAATTATAATATTACACCTTCACATCAAAATGAAAAGATGTTAGATGATAACTTGAAGCTAGATGAAGATATAATGATCTCTGGTAAAAGTTAATATGTGGGTAAATGTAAAACCTACTACTATTGTAATTTTGGATTTAACTCCATTTTAAGTTTAACTCCACTCCAGGATTTGTAAATGTGTATATAATGTATAAAGATGTAATTTGTGACATCAATAACATAAAGGAGGTGGATCAATATAGGAGTAGAGTTTTCTATGCAATTGAAGTTGTTGTAATCAATTCAATTTAGATCATTATAACTTTAGGAGGTTATATGTAATCATGCTGGTAACAACAAAGAAAATATCTATAGAACATAGACAAAAAGAAATAAAAAAGGAATCAAAATAAAAACTCAACTAAACACAAAAGAGGGCAATAATGGAATAAGGGACAAATAGATATAAGATATACAGAAAACAAATAACAAAATGGCAAAGACCCTTCTTATCAGTAATAACTGTAAATGTAAATGGATTAACCTCTCCAATCAAAAGGCATACGTTGGCAGGACAGATTTTTTAAAAAGGTGAACTATATGCTGTCAAAATGAGATTTACTTTAGCTCTCAGAATGAGGTTTGAAATGAAAAGATGATAAAGACATGTCTTGCAAATAGTAACCAAAAGAGAACTGGGGTGGCTACACAAATATTAGACAAAATAAACTTTAAGCCAAAAACTATTACAAGAGACAAAGAAGGATATTATGTATTGATAAAAGGGTCGATTCACTAATAAGATATAATAATTATAAACATATATGCACTAAACATCCAAAATACATTTAGCAAACATTGACAGAATTGAAGGAAAAAATAGACACCTCTAAGATGATAGTAGGAGACTTCAATACTCCTCCTTAAGTAATGACTAGAACAACCAGACAGAGATCAATAGGAAACAGTGTATTTGAACAACACTACAGATAAATTGGAGCTATCAAACATATACAAAACACTCCACCCAACAACAGCAGAATACATATTTTGCTCAATTGGACATGGGACATTTTCCAAAATAGACCATGTATAAGCCCACAAAACAAATCTTAATAAATTGAGAAGACTGACATTATATAAAGTTTCTCATTTGATCACAATGGAATGAAGCTGGAAATCAATAGCAGAAGGAAAACTGGAAAATCCACATTATATGGAAATTAAACAACATATCAAAGAAGAATCACAAGGGATATCAGAAAATACCTTGAGATGAATGAAAAGGAAAACAAAAACAAGACATACCAAAACTTATGGGATGAAGAAAAGCAGTGCTAAACGGGAAATTTATAGCTATAAATGCTTACATTAAAAAAGAGAAAGCTCTCAAATCACTAACATAACTTTACTCTTTAAGGAAATAGAAAAAGAAAAGCAAACTAAATCCATAACTAACAAAAGGGAGGAAATAATAAAATTAGAGCAAAGATAAACAAAATAGAGAAATGAAAAATAGTGAAAAATCAACAAAACCAAAAGTTGGTTCTTTAAAAAGACCAACAAAATTAACAAAACTGTAGCTAGATTGATCAAGAAAAAAAGAGAGAAAAAAGTAACTAAAATCAGATATCAAAGTGGGACATTACTACTGATTTTACAGAAATAAAAACTATTGTAAGAGAATGTTATGAATATCTGTGTGCCAAAAAATTGGATAACTTAAACAAAATGGACAAATTTCTAGAAATATACACCTACCAAAACTGAATCATGAATAAATAGAAAATATGAATAGATTTATAACAAGTAAAGAGATTATAATACTCAGTAATGGAAATCTCCCAACAAAGAAAAGTCATGGGCCAGATGGCTTCACTGAAGAATTCTACCAAACATTTAAAGAAAAATGAACACCAATCCTCAATTCTTCCAAAAAATTGAAGAAGAGAGACTACTTCCCAGCTCATTCTATGAAGTCAGCATTACCTTGATAGGAAACCCAGCAAAGATGCAACAAGAAAAAAAAAAAAATACAGACCAAAAGTCCTTATGAATATTGATGTAATAATCCTAAACAAAATACTAGAAAACTGAATTCAACAGTATATTAAAAACATCATATATTATAGCCAACTGGAATTTAATGCAAGGGTGGTTCAATATATGAAAATGAATCAGTATAATACACCACATTAGCAGAATGAAGAAACCTCTCCACACACATGATCATCTCAATTGATACAAGAAAAGCATTTGATAAAATAACAATTATGATTTCTCTTTATTTGGGAAGTGGTATGTGCCAGGTGCTACATTTGGCATTTAATATAGAATGTTTTCAATCCTCAAGGAGACACCCTAAAATATGTAATATTCTATTATTGCATCCCTCTTACATATGAATAAATTGAGGTTCAGCCTTCAAAATTTGAAGTAATTTGTCAAATTAATTTTTGACAAATTACTATATATATATATATATATATATATATATAAATTTGTCATATATATATATAATTTGTCCATATATATATATGGAGTAGAATCGGTATGTATATTCCAGGTTTTTAGATTACAAAGCCTAGGGCATTTCTACTGTGTATTGTGGTTTTTGTTTCTGTATCTAAGGAGAATCAAAATGAAGTTACCAAGAATTGATTTGCAAAAGTCACTACCCAGCTGATGGGCTTAATAAAATGGTCTTTGGTGTCTTAATCCCTGACTCCATCCCCACTGGTAATAAAGAGCTACTATTTTGATTACATATTAATTTTCATTGCTGAAGTGGGGGGTCTGGCCCATCTCACTCAATACTGACTTTTGACTGCTGTATGTTGTCTCTTCACTTTTTGCAGTCTATCTGGGAAAAGAATGGTTCATACACAACCAGCAGCTCAATAATAGAGCAGCACCCACTGTGGAAGCAGACGCAGCAGAAAACAAAATGGAAGTTTGTAAATTGAGAAAGCTGGAATCAATTTGGTTTTGACTCAGAGTCATACTCTGTCTCTCTTGAAAAAAAAAATTCTCTCTAAAAGATTGGTGCCGTCTCACTGAACTTGAGTTATATATAAAAGTCAGAATTAGAGTTTTCAATTTTTTAATGAGTTTTAATAGGCATATTGTTTAGCTTCCTGACAAAGTGATGAAACACAGATCTGCTAAATTGCAAAAATGCCTGTGACATTTGTTTACTTGGACAATTACAAGAAAAGAGCTCTTTCATGATTATATCTTTTTTATAGAGAAACTCAAAAATAGGCTTGTGCAGAATTCTAAATTTGTGCATTTTAAACTTTTAAAATCACTTTCAAACCCATTACTTTGCTTTAGCACCACAGCAGCTGGGGCAGTGGTGTACCTGTTAGGCCGGGTATTTCCGCTTTATAGGTGACATTTCCAGATTAGGAAGTGGAAGAACAGATGAGAATCCAGTTTCTGTAACAGTTCGAGGTGAAGAGACATTAGCGTAGCCTAAATGCCTGGGTTTTCTCAGTCTTAGAGACCTAGGATTTCTGAGGAGGAGTAGCTGCCATGTGAACTAGTTTTTACTGGTGTTATATCTACAGAAGTTACTCCACATTTTGTTTTGGTTCCATTTATTGCCCTCTGCTCTTTCATAATTTTACAGCACCCCTTCTCTATCGCTGGCCACATGCATAGAGATTATCAGAGTGGCAGTGACAGGAGAAGCACTTAGTGTTAACTAAGCAATTAAAACACTGACATGTTATATAAGATACTAATGCTTGTTGCTCTGAAAAGCAAATTTAATATTATGCCTGTTTCATAATTCCAACCCAAGTTATCTTACATAAACCTGATCTATTAAAGATAAAGCCCACCTTCCTTAAGAAAACAGAAGTTTAAAAGAGAAGGGGGGAAAAACGCTAAGAAAAAATGAAAAAGAAAACTTTCATTTATACTTCACATCAGGTGAGGTGATTTCTGTTGTCTTCTCTAGGTTGAATACTTTAACCATGGGAAGTAGAGCTGCAGTAAGCAAGAAAATTCTATCCCTGAGAAAATACGCTTATTAGGTTTGCCAGAAGCTGTCCTCCCAGCCAAAATGACAGACGGGTGAATCCTGTGCCAGTGGGTGTGGGCGGCTTATCCGGCTCTCATCACTGATGGCAGAGGGTAGAAGTAGGTTACAGGCAAAGGCACGGATTGCCTCCGTTTAGCCTTGCTTTTCCAGGTTAAGGCAGTTCAGGTTTTTAAGAAAACCTCTGGAGTGGAGGCAGCGAGTGGGGGTGCAAGTCAGTAGACAGGGTACATATCTAGAGGCCTGCTATCCCTACCACCATCAAGGTGGGGGGAGGAGAAAGCCCCGTCATGCTAATCAGAGCCCTGTGGTACCATCTCCTTCCTACCCAAACATTTAATTAAACCTTTAAACAAAAGACTGGCGAATCCCCAAAGATCAATTCTGCCCTCTGGGGTTTGGAAAATCAATCCCACTCCGTGGATCCTGAAGTTCCTGGCCAATGTTGTCCTTGCCTGCAGAGGGCGCTGGTCACCAGGCCTCAGCCACGCAACGCCTGCGTGCACTGCTGAGTTCTGACCATTATTAATGAACTCTGTCGTCAGCATCAACTTTTGTTCAAGTTCAAACCTGGAAATATCTTCCCTATCTTCTCCATTTACCTTCCTCAACCCACAGCACACTCCCCTGTCAAAGAAAGCCTTTGCATAATTAGAGTCAATGCTGCTACAGAGTGTCATTGCGTCAGGGTGTAGCCTGCATTCAGCAGAATGGAAGTGGAATGTGCCCTTCTGCTTGTAAAATCATCATGTCTATAAATAAGAGACGTCCCTTACTGTATTGGTGACACACAGACTCATGGGGAATGAATAATCATACTGACAGTCAGCTTTGGGGTAAGCGATAGAGAACAATGAGTAAAAACTGATTCCAGAATATAAAAATGAATATCGCAAACTTCAAAAGATGTTTTCATTGTACACCAGGGTGTTCGTTCCTGATCAATTCTTTTGTCCTTTCGTTTTTTTTTTTAAGCCTAAGAGTTTGCTCTCGTTCACATCTTCCATTTCACATGGGAATGTTCACACTCCGTGGAGCTCTCTTTAAGGGGTCTGTCCACCACGCTGGAAGAGGACGACGTTCCCAGCAATCAGTAATGCAGGTCTTCTGAAGGTGGAAGAGTAGTGAGCCCACATCCTTCTGGTAAATATACTTCCCCTTCACTTACTAATAATAAACCCACTGTCACGTAATGTAACTTAGATTTTTCAGGTGACTCTGTAAGCAGTCTTTTCTCCACTGCAAGTTTAGGATACTCTTACTAGCAATTTGTTCATTTTCAATAAATGGTAAAATCATAGCAAGGACTACTGAATTAGGGTGAAAAACAAAGTACATAACTTGACTTCTTTTCCTGCTTACTAACAACATGTTTTTCCCCTTTTCCTTTAGATGACCTGCATAAACACTGATATAAGGACAAGTGTCTTGTATTTTGGGACTAGAGTTGTTTGATGATAATAGCACACAGAGCATTGGACTGGAAGATCCTAGTAGCAGCTAGAGGTTAGCAAGATGAGTGGACATGCCCATCAACGTCTTTGAAGAAAGGCAGCATTGTTTCATGTAGGGCCAAGGGTGAGGTGATACGAAACTCTTAGGCTGTCTTCAAACTTCCAGACACAGCAAGTATTGCTCCAAGTTGTCTGGAGCCAGCACACATTCAGCCTGAGGGCAGAAGCTCAGACACTTCACGGAGTAAAGGATGCTCGAAACTGGAAGGCACTTTATAGATCACAGAGGCCGGCTTCCTCAATTTACAATCTGAGGCCTGTGTAACTTACCTTTGGTTACATACAAGAATAGTGTCAAGTACTCCACATGATGTGAATCATTTTCATGCACATTATGTCATTGGTTTCTCCCCCACATTTGTGCAGATATTTGTCCCACTTTGCAATCGAGGAAACTGAGGCTCAGAAAGGTTAAGTGGCTGGTTCTAAATCATAAAACTGCAAGTAGTAGAGCTGCGACTTGAGCCTCCATTTTATAAATTCTATGCTTTTATTCACTAGATGATGTCCCTGTCTGCAGCTAGGGCAGTGTGTATTCCAGCAAACAGTTATTGTCTGCTTTCTAGGCATCCAATATTGTACATACCTCTGTAATCTGTGTTACTGCTGCATGTAAGCCATGAATAAAATGGTGCTAATAAATTGGAATAAACTTTATTTTTGGTTATTTTCAATTTCATTAGGGAAATAAATACATTAGGATTTGGATTTTTTATTTTATTTATTTATTTTTTGTCTTCATTTTCCTGTGCTGGTAAAGTCCCATTTTGGCTTATCTCATGAAGGTGGCACCAATGTACCAGACAAAGGTAATCATAAAATCTTCTGGGAGGTATCTGGAAAAGTACCTAATCCAACTTTGTCATGTTTAGAGATGAGAAAATTAACACCAGGAACTTCAAGTCAATTTTCCAAGGCCACACATCTATCTAGATGCTGAGCCAGAACTGTAAATCACAATCTCTGATCAGTTGATTTCTCCCAGAAAATGAATAGTTCTTAGTCATGGGTAGTTTGATTGTTTCATATTAATACTTTTTTCCCCCAAGACAGATTTAAAAAGGGATAGGATAAAAAGGGACAATTTGAGGTTGAGATATATGTATATTCCTGACACAAACATATAACAAGAAGATTAACAATTAAGCACATTAATCTGAAAGAAGAGGAGAAAAATTGGGAGCATTTCTGTTCTCGGTTATATTTGTCCTTCCTAATCAAAACCATGTGAGAAGCTAGAAAAGAACCAACAGCCTGGTATGATTGCCAAAGAAGAAAGGACAGCAGAAAAAGAAAAATGAGGGAACAGTGAAGCAAAGACCAATATTATTTCCAACGTTTTAGCACACAGTCACACTTCCAGTCCTTCATCAGATAAGAATGTTTTGCGCACATTGGGCCAATTTACGCTGCACAGGAAAGCCTGTAGCTGTGCTCGCAGCCCACCACTTCCTGTGGGAGTCAGAGAAACAGGCTCAGCCCTTCATTTCTTTGACCAAAATGCTTCCAAGTCTAAGGGAGAGCCTCACTCCTCATCCTGCTGTGTGGTGGAAGGAGTCCACAGTCAACTCCTGACCATCATCAGGAAAATGTCCGTTTCTCAGGTGTCTTCGTCCCGTGTGTGTGTGTGTGTGTGTGTGTGTGTGTGTGTGTGTGTGTAAGAAAACTTAACCTTCTTTTGGCTCACTGCACTCCAGTTACTCACTATTCATGCAAGTTAATTCTTTACAGTTGTAAGTTTCATTTTTCCGTGACAATGCAAGCAATTTGAGCTACAGGAAAAGGCTTGCCAACCACTTGGAGCTGACCTCCACCCCACATCTCGGTGCCCACAGCCCCTCCTCAGGGGGATCCAGAACCTTGCATTCAAGGTGCAGAGAAAGGAAAAGTTCACTGGGAGGCTGCCTGACGAGATCCACTCGTGGATTTTCATTTTTAGATCAACTTCTCATAAGGCCGAGTGGCAAATACAGATAAATGGTATGTGTTTATTTAATTTGTTTTAAAACAGTGTTCAGAAAAGTTTCATCCGTGATCATCTTCCAACTTCTTCCCAGTCATCCTTTGACCTTCTCGTCCTTCTTCCTGCTTCTTTCCCTCTCTGATTACCCTTACACTGTTAGTACGAACCCGCAGTTCGCTTTCTAAGTGCCACTACCACCAAGCGACTGTTCAGAAATGCTGTCATCACAGTCTCTCTCCTGGTGTCCCAGCAGGTCTGACATGGGACTGGGGAGAGGGAGTGGTTGGCTCACGTTGTTCACATGCCCTGTCCCCAGATGACTGCTATTCTGGTCTGGCTCTTCCCTGAGGGTTTTCTCTGTGGGCTCCTGCCCCTCACCTCAGCCAGAATCACTCATGTGTAAAAAACACTGCTCCAGTGGGAAGGTTTTTTTGGGGGGTCAACTGAGAGCCCTTAGGGTCTCCAGGTCTCCCTGCCACAAGGGAGCTCACCCCAGAGTTGATTCTAGGCTGGCACTGACAGGCCAGGAAGCAAAATGATAACTTCTTATTCAGGGGTTGAGCCCGGCAAGATGAAACAACATGCCCACCATCCACACCATTACTTGAAACTACAGGAGCAAAAAGATTCAGGTCTGAGTTTCAACTCAGTTTTCTTTCCAGTGCTGGCAGAGCTGAGCATCAGGGAGCATGAGCAGAGGGTCAGCCGGGAGAACTTCCTGCTCAGAGGACTTGGTCCTTTGGGTTTTCATTATATTTCTTACTGAGTAGAAGGAATTATTTATTTTTATTAGGAAATCTGAAGGAGTAGAAGATCCAGAAACCCTGGGTGGGAGCTGTATAATTTACAGAGAACTCCATGGAGGGCAGGGCACAGGAAAAGAGAATGACTGATGTGACAAATTTCAAGAAATGAAAGGAAACTAAAGATCTTCAGCAAAGATATCAGAGTCTCAGATATTCTAAAGATACTCTTGCTCAGTGTTTTCAACGATTTTAAACCCATTTTCTCACACTATGCTTTTTCAATGAACCTTTATAACCCATCTCTATAACTCAAGAACATTTTGAGTCATTTCACTTCTTATATTTGGGATCATGAAAATATGCACCCTGACAGATTCTTCTGTGTCCCCAGAGGGACCAGATACTTTCCCTCCCCACATCTACTGATAATCCCTGTGGCCCAGTCCTACAGATGAAGAGTGCCAAGAGATGACCTGCCTAAGATCCAATAGCCAGTTAGCTGCCTGCCCAAGATAAGAACACATGTTTCCTGTCTTCTAATCGAGAGCTTTATCCTCTATAATATTCTGTGTCCCTAGAGTTCAAGTGTATCAAGAATGTGAGATGTGCTTAGAGTTTTCAATTCTTCAAATTCTTTAAAGTGCTCAAAATATTTCATTGGGGAGAGTTATTCTAGGCATCGTCTGGGAAACAAGCATATGATACATCCATCATCCAAATGGTTCTTTAGAAACACTGATGTTAGAAGCAGAGACTAGAGCCCTCGCCAAAGTCTCAATCTGCCTCTAGCAAAAGGGAGGGAAGTGAATAAGGATAAGAGTTACAGAAAAGAAGGCACCAGTGACCATCTGAATTTGGCGTAGCAAAAACTGATGAATGAAGAGCCCGAAGCAGTTTAAGGACTAATTCCTAGATTTAAAATTTTAAGCATAAAAGTAATCAGCCAAGTGAAATGAGAATTATTAAATGTTTGTAAGTGCCCCAGGAATCGTTAGAAACTTAAGCAACACTCTGTAATTAATACACATGGGATTTTATTTCTTTTCTTTTTTTTTTTAAAGGAAAAGTGCAGCTAAACTGTAGACTCACAAAGGAAGATAGAGAATTTCATCTTGAAAGATAGGAAATGATCTCTCTCTGAGAATATGAAAGAAGGCAGGCTCACACTAAAGCAATCTTGAGAACTGCAAGGGACAGGAAAGGACAGTAGTCCCTGGAAGGAATGTGTGGGTGAAAGAATTATAGAAACTTTCAAGGCTTTTATAAAATGATTGAAGAAAAAAGAAACATAGGCGGTCCATTAGTAAGGAAGAAGAAAGATGGATTTAATGATGAACATGACATTATTGAGATAATGAACTGCATCATTAAATTTATCTTTTAAAAAGAAGAAAGAAAACATATCCCCAGGAATCTTTTTTGGGGGAGGGGAGTAGAAATAAGAATCTTTTTTTGTTTTTAATTGGCCACCAGTAAACAAACACATTTAAAACAAAATGAGTTCAAAAGCCAGCAAAAATAATCTATGACGTGAGAAGTCAGGAAAGGGATAACCTTAGAGAGGAGGGGTGGGGGGCTTTGAGGATGCTAGTGATGTTGATTTGTACACCTGTGTGAGATTGGTGGGGGAGGGTTCTCTCCAAAAACTCATTGTGTTATACACTGTGACCCATGCACTTTTATGCATGTGTTATACAGGAGCAAAAAGAACAAATAAAAGGAAAGTTTTCAAAAAAGTAAACATTAAAATTATAGAGATGTGTAAACCAGAATCGAGGGTAGGGTGGGAAGGTAATGAAATTATAAAGCAGCACATAGACATTAAAAAAAAAAAAATCATAGTGAGTTAAAATGAAAGGAATAGCAATCAATCAGGGTACAACCAAAATTTACTTTTGTAATCAAAATATTCCTGTACCATACATTTAAATTATATGGTGGATAGTTCTCATGAATAGGAATCTTATATCCTATTTCAAAGGAAATCATCACACTCTAATTTTTATTTTTCAAAAGCAAGTTCAAGTTTCCATATATATATATAACTTGTTTAAATTGAAATGTATCCAAATTTGTAGAAAGAAATGAAATCATATAGCCACATGTGACTTTAGAGCAAAGACTAGTTAATCAACTAAAAATAACCTGATTGCCAATAATGTGTCCAATTCAATATTAGTTATCATTGAGGATACAAATGAAGTAAAAAAAAAGTGTTTTCTGTTAAGAAACAGAATCTAGTTGGGGAGAGAAGACTAACAAATACGAATGTACAACATGCTACATTGTTCAATGCTGTGTCTATATAATATGAATGTAGTAGTATAAACACATAATATCATAATTAGAGTGTGATTTTGACTCTTTCCATTAAAATGTTAAAATAAGAACTACTATATTCACTGAAATTTGTATAGATTATAAACTGAAGGCTTCTTACTTATTTCACAGGGGTTATCTGATAGAGATTAACATTAGGTATCATCTTATGAGACAGGTCCATTAAAATTTGCAAAGAAATTATTTACCACAATGAAATTTGCAGTTGGCACTAATACAAATTTTGTGCAAACCTTAGAGTGCAAAACTTTTCCCTTTAAGAAAGGGAAAGGGGAGGAAATAGGGAAATCTCTCAAGTTGAATGCCAGTGCCACTGGGAATCAATTACCAACATGATATGTGGGAGGGAATTGGTCAGGACCAAGTGCCAAAAGCAACGGTGGGGTAACAGTGTAAACCTACACTGTTTTCTAAACTACATTAGAGTTGGAAATGTGACTTAGCAGGAAGTGGTAGAACAAATAACCAGAGCCGATGCCTCTGTCTACCGAGTAACAAGCTACCCTCCTATTGAGCAATGAAAAAAAAACAAACAAACAAACAAAAAAACAGTCTAGAGGAGTGAGCAGTAGCTCATCTTAATGTCCACATTTCATCCTGTTTCCAACCCACATCTGTGAGTGAATCGGAATGTTTTTCCCTCTGGCTGAATGCAGTAGACTGAATAAGGGCCCCACAAAAATAACTACATCTTAATCTTTGGGACAGGTGAATGTTACCTTATATAGCAAAAGGGACTTTGCAGATGTGATATGAGGAGATCCACAGGGCCCAATGTAATCATGATGGTTCTTATAAGACAGACGCAAGAAGGTCAAAGGAGGCATTAGAAGATATGATGATAATGGAAGCAAGAAGTTGGACTGATGTGAGGAATGGGTCACAAACCAGAGAATGTAGCAGACTTCAGAAGCTCGAAAGGCAAGGAGGATTTTCCCCTAAACCCTTGAGACAGAACCAGCCCTGTGGACACCTAGACTTTAGCCCAGTGAAACTGATTTTGGACTTCTAATCTCCTGAACATAAGGAAGCAGATTCGTGTTATTTTAAGCTACTAAATTTGTGGTAACTTTTTTATAGCAGTATTAGAAAACTAATACGTTGCGGACAGTGATCAGCCTAATTAGAGCTGATTTTACTAGCATATCTTCATGAGGGCGTTTGATTTTCAAGATGGAACGCTTGGTATTACCAGCTCTTTGAATTGTTACAGGAACCCAGTCAGTGGGCAGGTTTCCTGAAATTCATGTCTACTAAGCCCCATAGGCCACCTCCAGAATGCGTGGTGACTGTTACCCAAGCTCCAAGAAAAACAAACTGGCCACATGGCTTAAGGAAGATTGTTACACTTAGAAAATTATAGAAGATTAAAGTACTAATCTAAAGTATAAATCTTAAAGTGTTTTGCGTAGGGATTCTTTGACTTGAATGTCTTGTTTTGTATGTGATTTTTTTCACCCCATCTTCACAGCAGCAACAGAAGTATGAAAAGGATACTTTTAAGGAAAGAGTTTGTCCATTAACAAATTTTGTGCTCTCACTGGACCAAGGCCTCTTGAGGACAGAGACCATGAATTATTACTCTTTAGCTCCACAACTAGTAGAGTGCCTGGTGATGAGACATATTTTCCAAGAAAGGAAGGAAAAGACAAAAGAATAAAGAAAGGAGAAAGAGAACTTTTTTTCATATTTTTAATTAAAACTGAGTGAATTGGGGAGCCAGAGTGAATTTCATCAGGCAGTAGTTACATAACTTTAAAATTCATTTATAAAAATGTATTGTGTTTACTTTTCCTCCAGTATCAACCTACCAAGTAAGCTTACTGCTGAGCCTAGATTAAAGGATAAACATTAGATGTAATAGTTTGCATAATGAGAAATCGTGATAGAAAATGGTAGAGTTGGTGAATAAAGTTTCAAATTAAATTTGAAATGAATAAACATATCTTAACCCTAAATAACTAGCTCCATTTTTTTGTTGTTATAAAACTGAGCTGTCTGTAGGCAGAAATCTTAGGGAAGATTCCCATACATTGTACAACCACAAAAACTTTGGCATAACAAAGACACTTGTCAATCCCTCTAAAAACTTAAGCAGAAGGTTATGAAGATAATACATGCAAAGAAAAATATAAGTACTTCAGTAGGAAGGACTACTCAATATACATTTATTGTCTGATCAAATCTTTAGGAGGGATACACTAAGAAGAGAAACAATTTAATGTGGAGACAGGAAGTCTTTGAGTTACTTGCTGGACTGATGCAGAAAAAAACTCTAACGAATGTCATAGACTTTTTTCAACTATTCAGGGTTTATCATTTCTTAAGTGGGCTCCAATGTTTATAGTATCCAAGAAGGTTGACACCCCATATTGGCAAAGACATCGACATTATTTGTGTATGACTTGTGCGTGCCATGGCATTGAGCTAGCCGTCTGCTAGAGCCTAGGAAGGGGACGCTGCACTCTCCACAAGGGAAGGCATCTTCCCAGCAAAGAGAAAGAGTGGGAAGTCAGGAGGCCTAGATTCCAGTCTGACCATGACCTTGTGAAAGTTACCATGCCCAGACCTCAGTTTTCTCTTTTGGAATATGAGGGGGTTGAAACAGATGACCTCCAAAGTCCCTCCCTATTCTGAAATTCTATAATTTACACTTGTCCTAGAGAGTGTTGTGCATTAAAGAGGAATTTTGCCTTCTGTCAGGTTCTTCTGCCCCAAATATTTCAGATCCTGACTTGCATACAATAAGGAGCAAAAGGCACCTCCTTTTGATCCTGCGGTTAAAAATATTTAGTTCTTTTGGTGTTTGAAACATTCTCTTCAACTAAATATCGTAACCTTGACATAGCTGGATTTGTACTTAATTATAAACACATACTATTGGCAAGACCCCATGAAATAACTGACTTACAGTGACCTTGGGTCTGGCAGCATAACAGCTCATGTTTCTCATTATCATTCTGTTCCAGATCAGAGAATTTTCCCCTCGTTCAGCTGATTTCAGCCTTTGTTTGCTGGTAAGTGGGTAGTGAGAACTTTAAAATGTTCAACATCCTATGCTGTGATATGAATTTCAGCAGCCTATTTTTGGGAGCTATTTTTAATCTCTTTATACATGATTAATGTGACCATCTCCTTATCACTGTCTTAGATTTAATTAACAACTGGTGTGATTATTCTTTCTGGTTGTGATGCTAGACTATTAAGACTTTGAATCAAGAATGCAGGCTTGTAGGTTAAAAAGCCAACAAACCTGCTTTCGTTGGGACACGACTGGTGTCTATATGTGGACTAGTGAGTTTTGAAAAATCTGTTTGCAAGGCCCATCTGTTATTGATAATAAAATGGATGTTAGTAGCTAAAAGGTTCCATTGGAAAGCACTGAACAAAAGTGAATTGTACTGCTCCTTAAAACCTCACATATAAATAAACAATGAGCATTTCCATTGCACAGCATAAGGCTTGGAAAGATAGTTGTCAGCCCACGTTGTTCTCCTTATTATTTCTTTCCGTACCAACTAAGTAACTGAGGAAGAGAGCACCCTGGAGAGTGAGCTGACAGCATCTCCAGTATTTGACTGTTCTAAGACTCTTTGTTCCTCCCCAGTTAGAATCCTGTTAAATGGGAATAGGATCTTGGTTTACCAACATTGACTTTTTTTAAAAAAAAGTGCTTAGAGCTATCTGGGAAACACATGGCAAAATAGGACCTTTTACTCAATCTTCAGATGTTGGAGATAAACTGGAACTTAACATATTTTCTTACTCTTTCCCACTTTATTATTCTCATCACTAAATAAAAATACTGTATCAACCGAAACAGTTTAATCCCCTTATTATTTACCCAAACTAATCAAAAGTAGGAATTTCCAATAAATCAAAGTTGCAGGACTTTGAAAGAGAAAGGGGGAGAATAAATGAATGGAAAGAGCTTAGTAGAGTCTGATACATTTTAGATGTTCAGTAAATGGTAACTATTATTAATAGCACATCTCTGACTTTGCCATTTGTTTTTTTGTTAGTTTATTTCAGAATAATCACACACCAGCCTTGTTTTCTCTTGTCTTTTTGCTGCTTAAGAATTTGATACCTGAATTTAATAATCACTATAGCAAACTTCCACTTCAAGCCATTAACTAAAACATCCCGTAGAATTAGTTATAATAGATTTTAACTGCATCTCTGAAAACTGTATTATTACATTTAAAAATTAACCAGTTTTAAGAGAGGGTTCAAAACGGAGTCACTCACAGTCAAAAGGTATATATGTTTACTCCAAAAGACTTTTTTGTGTGGAAAATAACGTTATTTACCTCAGAAAATAAATTACGTACTGATAAAAATGAGTGAGCTTCAGAAAACTACTCAGAAGTTGAATAATTTTAGCTTCCTGTGAATTTTAATCCTGACTCTACAATAAACTTGATTAGGAAACTTAGTTAAATCATCTACCTTAGTTTCTTCGTCTATAAAGCGAGAGTTATAATGTAATACAAGATTTATTTTTATAAAATTATGGCAGAAGTATACATTCAGGGAAGACTAACCCTAGAATAAGATATATCCCTTTTTAGCATAATGGTGTAAAGTCACTTCCAGCCAGGAGCAGGAAGAGGGGCGAGATAGATTCTTGTGGGGTCTGCATCTCTGTAATGTGATTCTGGTTTCTCCAGATGGGGAAATGCCATTAGTTTGGAGTAGCTAAAGCTGAGGTAGCATAGAGAGAAGGAATAATGGTTATGGGAGGAAAAATAATCTGAATCTCCACTTTATCCTTCCAGCTGACAAAAATTTGCTTCTATTTAAATTTGGAAGAGTACATATGCATAAAAAACAAAAGCATTTACTGGCTGATTTACAGAGCTGTGACAGCAGTGATGCTGAATCAAATTGGATAAATGTTGTCCAGTACATAGAAGGCCCTTAGTAAATGTTTGTTAAGTTAAATATGCATGTAAATGATTGCAAGATATTTTGGAAATAAAAAAGTATCATGAAGTATTAGGAATCAAAAATATAAGAGCCAAGTATTAATCAGGACAAATTAAAGATTAAAGATTAAATGATTTGACTCCTAGTCTATGATTCATCTCAAAGGGATTTTCTGTAAAATATTTAATTGATGAGTGTAAACACTTTGGATTTTAAAGTGATCTTTTGAATGAATTTTTCCACCTTTTATCTTGTCTTATGAGTCCTCAAATTTCAGTTATTTATCAATAAATATTTATGGGGTGACTACCAGGAGGCAGCTATTATTCTAAGCACTGGGGAAGCTAATGTGGACAAAATAGAAAATCACTCCCTCGTGAAACTTAGGTTAGACTAGGAGAAGGAAATAAATACATAAATTATACAGCATATTAAATGCTAATAAGTTATACAGAAAAAAATCAAAACAAGAAAGGGAACAGGGGGTTGCTGGGAGAAATGTGTTTTCATTAAAAACAGAATGGTCAGGAAAGCCTCACTGAGAAGCTGCATCTAAGCAGAGATGTGATGGAGAAAGAGGTGAGCACTGTGGAGTCTGGGGGCCCGGTGTCCTGGGGGGGGGTGTGAACAGGAATACCTGTGGAGGCACCATGCCCTGGGTGCTTGAGGATAACAAGGAGGTCGCTGTGGTTGGAGTGGAGTGAGCAAGGGTGACAGGAAAGGCAAAGATCTGAGGGTGGATGAGCAAACAGATCACATAGAGTCTTTAAGTCAACATAAGAATTTAGGTTTCCATTCTGAGATGGGTGGCAGAGTTTTCTTTTTTTAAAATTGTGGTAAAATAGACATAACATAAAATTTCTTACTTCCTCCTTTTTAAGTATACAGTTCAGTGGCATTATGTAGATTAACGTGGCTGTGCAATCATTACCACCATCCATCTCCAGAAATTTTTCATCTCCCCCAACTGAAATTTTATACCCACAAAACAATAATTCCTTATTCCTTTCTACTCCCAGCCCCTGGCAACCACCATTCTACTTTCTGTTTCTATGAATTTGCCTATTCCATGTACCTCATATAAGTGAAATTATGATTCCATAATATTTGTCCTTTTGTGATTGGCTTATTTCATTTAGTGTAATGTCTTCATTTTCTCAAGTCTTCAAGGTTCATCTATGTTGTAGCATGTGTCAGAACTTCCTTCCTTTTTATTGCTAATAGCCCACTGAACATACATATCATATTTTATTTATCCATTCATCCATGGGTGGAGATTCGGATTGCTTCCAGCTTTGGGTTATTGTGGCTACTACTGCTGTGAACATTGCTGTACAAGTATATATCCGGGTTCCCTGCTTTCAATTCTTTTAGGTATATACTCAGAAGTGAAATCATTCAACGTTTTTGAACAGCGAGGTGACTTAGGTTTTTCCATATTACTCTGGCTGCTGTGAGAATAGTCTATAAAGAGACAAAGAAAATGGTGACCTGTTAAGAAGATATTTATTATTGGCTTTTAAATATCTTTTGAAGGAATATCTCACAAGATTTTCAGGCAGATAGCCTTTTGGGAGTGACAAAAAGATGAATCAGATATGATTCCAAGATTTTTTTCTATTATAATACTAAAACTGTTCTTTACATACTATTTTGACATAAAAGATTCACAAATGAAAGCTTCCAAATGGACATTTTCTGCACATTTCAATGGCATACTACATTATTTGTATGGAAGATTCAGGCAGAGGATACACAACAATCATTGAAGCGACGAGACTCTTCAAAGGCACATAGATATAGATAAAAATATAGAGACAGAGAGAGAGATAACAGAGGTAGAGTTGCCACTGAGGTTTGTAACCTTACAGGAAGCAAAAGATAAATTCTGTCTGCTAATATGACAAAGCCTAAGCAACCATAAACCAACATTGTTTGACTACCTAGGAATCTGACAAGAGTTTGGTTTATTTTTGAGCAAAAATATTAGAACTAATATCTAAATATTTTCAATAAAACTTTCAGATTTAATATTAACAAGGTCATGTAGTGTTTAGTATCAGAATGCTAAGGGATATGAATTAAACTGAAGTTTACTAGCTAGGGTTTTGTTTCCCATCACCAACATGAATGCAACTACTCTGTAGTTATTGTTTTAGGGGGGAAAATCAGCTAGAAGTTCAGAGAAGGTGAAAAACGATCCTCAATTTCTTGAGCTTACTGAGTGCCAGGCATTGGGCTCAGCACTTTGCACATCTGATTTTATCATCCCAACAGCCCCTGGTGTCTATGCGATTATTTTATAGATGAGACTGAGTCTCTGAGAAGTAAAGCAACTTGTCTAAGACCACTAAGCTAATAAGGGGAGAATCTTTTTGAGACTAATAGTTTGAGCTAATAATTTGCAGACTGGTTAAGAATTCAACCTCATCAGTCTCCAAAGCCTATTAAATATAAGATACAGCCAGAAGACAGATGGGAAAGGAGTTTTATCAATATCTATACCGACTTAGGCCAGAGTGTCCCAGAATTGGATGCTATGTGCCCATCAAAGCACACACCAGCGGGAGGAACAACAGAAGTCTTGCCTTCCAGATACTCAACATCACCACACTTTCTCCAGAGAGATTACCTAAGGATGAGAGGTGAGGCTGCTAAGTTTTTACCATGCGCGAGACCAGTGTGAAATGTGAAAGCAATAGTGTCAATCACTCAAAACGCATCCAAACTCCACATATGCGCATGAAGCAGCCAGGTGTCCAAGGCAGATAACCTTCTCTGACTTGACTTACCAAGGTAGTTGCTTTCATAGAGCAGCACAGGCCTGATGGGGATGAATATATCTGTGCCTGTTACATCTAGTTCTTATTGTGTGATAGCACACAATACAAACAAATGATAACAATTGAGCCAAATACAGAAAATACTATGGCCATAACTACATGGACCCAAACAGGAAGACTCTTCACCCAGCCACTGATGGTCTAAAGAGAAAGCAGGTATAAACTCAAATATTCAAATATTCGGAAATTTAACAGTTCATGAACTAAATTTATTAAATAATCATCCTGGCTCCTCACAAGATGCTGAGGGTGAGTCAGCAGAAACAATGTCTCAATCCTTACCCTTATGTCTTACCTCTTTTTCAATTAGTTCCTTCTCTTTGGTGTTCAAGTCACTTGTCCTATATAAAAAATCTCTCCCTTACTCCTCTGATGCTCAACGTACAATCTCATTTCTGCCTTTCTCTTCATGTAAAACGTTCTATCTAAAACAAGCGTTAACTCATTATCCTCGCTCATTACCCTTTGCAAGTTGGCTTTGGCTTTATTGTCTCTTTGAAGGCATCTATTTTAAAGTTATCTTAATTTATAAATGAACTCATAATTATAAAATTAATGTTTTCTTCTCAATTTGCAGTTGTGATATTGTGATTTATAATAAGAAATACATATTTGAGCTTCATCTCCATTTCTGGCACAGGCTCCTAAAACGCTTGCAATTTCCTCAGTGATGAGAGCAATAAAGGTGTCCTTTTTTATGTTAATGAGGTGATTTTTGGACTGCAATTAAAGATTGTCACTTGAGCCAACCCTGTGATTAGTGTGTTCAAACTTTCATGTCTATTCCCTTGACCTCTGCCTAGGGGAGAGGGGCTGGAGATTGAGTTCAACCACCAATGGCCAATGATTTTATCAATTATGCCTATGTAATGAAGTCTCCATAAAAACCCAAAAGGATGGATTCAGAGACCTTCTGGGTTGGTGAACACATGGAGGTACTGGGAGAGTGGCCTACTCAGAAAGCATGGAATCTCTGCACCCTTTCCCACATACCTTGTTCTATGTATCTCATCCAACTATTCCTGAGTTATATCCTTGTATAATCAACTGATAATCTAGTAAGTAAAATGTTTCTCTGAGTTCCATGAGCTGCTCTAGCAAATTAATCAAACACAAGGAGAGGGTCATTTGTAAACTTTGATTTATGAGTATAGTCAGATAGTCGGAAGCCCAAGTAACAACTTGAACTTGCCATTGGCTTCTGAAATGGGGACAGTCTGGTAGGATTGAGCCATTAGTTAACCTGTGGGATCTGATGCTATCTCCAGGTAGATAGTGTTAGAATTGAGTTGAATTTTAGGACACCCATGTGGTGTCAGAGAATCGCTTGGTATGGGGAAAACCCTCCACGCATTGTAATTGGTGACCAGAATCACTGGTAGTCTATTGTTGATCAATTATTGTCTTGTAATCACTTTCTCATGCTTTGGTTTCAATGATCCTAATTTCTGTTCCTTCTCTTACTATGTTATCAGCCTCCTCTCATTCTGCCTTAATGTGGACTCATCTTCAATTACTTCTTAAAGTAAATGTTTCTAAGGCTCAGTTCTTACCTCTCTCCTTTGGTCCCACTGTGTGCTCTCAAATGGTGACTTTCTTCAATCCTAAAGATTAAACTCCAAATCTTGCCCTAAATCAATTTCTTTGTTCCATGCACTATTTTCAATAATCTTTTCTGATATTTGAGCCATGGTATTAAGAACACCATGTTGCTGAGCAACCCAGGGAGAGTCACAACCTCTCTGAGATGACCTTTCCCCTTTTGTAAGATTAAAAGGTTAATCTTTCAAGTTTCATATGGAAATTATCAGTCAAATATCTTGCTTGGAGAAGGAAACATGAACAGAAAGTAAATGTATTATAGGCTACCCGTGAGCTTTAGAATTGCTAGTAAGGCTGGGAGAATTGAGACAGGCTGGGAGACAGACTTAAGACCAGCACAGAACATCTCCAGGAGTTTACATGGCTAGAATTACAGACAAGTCCCACTAAAGGAAAAGTATGGGTTTGCTGACAGGCTACCTTTGTAGAAACTGCTGCCTCCACTACTATGACTGTGTCCCATGTGGGATGAACTGATTCTACCTGGGTGCCATCCTAGTTATCACATGCAGGATTCATCATCCTATTGGTTGATCCTGGATCATGTTGCCTGCACCCTGGGAGCCGGCAGAGGAAAGATCTAGTTGACTCAACACACAAAGGCTATTTCTGCCCATCAGGAATGGTGATTAGATTTAGGACAGCAAACCCTTCCCCCAGTAAGAAATATTCGCCATAGATTTCTCAAAGCTACCTCAAACTGAAGACGTTTAAAGCAGAACACCATCTGTTACCCAGGTAACTTGTGCCTAAAACATCTGCCACATATACTCAAGATAAGGAATCTTGCTTCACAAGGCTTTATTCTGATAGTTGTTCAGTTTTATTCAGTAATTACATTGGTCAGATTGTCAACGTTTTTTTGTTTTGTTTTGTTTTATTTATTTATTTTTTTAACTTGTATTTAAGATACAAGTTTATTACTTACAAGACCTGGAAATTACACAGTACACCTGGGGCTACATAGTAATGGAGGGAGGGAGGGAGGGACAGAGGGAAAGGGGGAAGAGAGAGAGAGAGAGAGAGAGAGAGAGAGAGAGAGAGAGAGAGAGCAGATTGTTAACTTCTTGACCACTTCTTTCTTTTCCAGTCCCAGCACACAGGTTTTGTTAAGAAATGCTTAATGAAGGAGTGATTTAGAGGCTCAAAGCAACAAGAACCAAACTCAAGGCAGTTTTATCAATCCAGCACAAAATAATTTTGACTGAAAATATTGCTCTTATGTGTGATTTTTCACGACTATTTCTCCCTTGCAATTGTCAACGAGCTTCAATTACCAAGTAGTAGTTTTTCAAATTCCTGGTTGCTAAAGACAGAGAACAGAACGTGGTGATTCAGGGCCTACCTTCTATCAGAAAGGGAGAGCATACTGAGGTAGCACTTTCTCTGGCATTTTACTCTTTCATTGTAAAGCAGATCACAACACTCCCAATACTTATAATAATCATTATCTTTTGAAAGTATTTTTATTCAAATATTTAAACATTTTCAGACTTTGATGAAAGAAACATCTAATAAATTAAGGTGATTTATACCTATGGAGGTCTACAGATGAAGAGGAGGTAAAAGTGTATCATCTTTCAAGTACACATATTCTCTTTTGCATTCGATTGTAAAACTCAGCATGTCCCTTGCCTTCATGAAACAATAAAGGAGATAATGTGATTTTATTTGAATATTTATAAATATCCACAGAGGATAATAAACACCTTCACTACCTCTAAACCCATGTGTTATGTGACTTTTCAGTGTCTGGCAGTTGTCACAGATGAACTTCATGATTTTTAAACTTGGGATCTGATTACATACCCAGTGGACTCTTAACTGAGTTGCCTATTTGAAAAAGCAAACCACACACCATATTTAAAACTTAAACCTGCCCTTACCTCCTTGGCATTCCTAATTCCCTGACCTAGCTCTGCTTTTTTTGTTTTTTAATAGCAACTTATCACCTTTTACAACACTATATGATTTAATTTTATGTATTTATTATTTTCTATCTCTTCCCACTGAAGAGTAAGCTCTGTGAAGATAGGGAACTTTATTTGTTTGACTTACTAATGTCCTAAGAGCCTCAAACAGTACCTGGAACATTCTAGGCATGTAATTAATATCTATTGAATGAATAAACAATCAACATGCAGATGGCTTTGAGGCCAGCTGTAATGCCTGAGCCATTTGCCTCTGATGTGTCTCCATGTTGCACTCAATTTCTGGCCTTGTGGTCCTTTCCCCCATACAATCCTGCTTTTCCAAAGAGTCTAAAGCTCAATCACAGCAAGCCTCAGTTTAATCCACTACTATTTCCTGGAATAATTGTCTTTTAATAAAGATTACAGTATCAAGGCAAAAGAACACAATTTTTTTGAGACTTTCCCTTTTTTTTTTTTTTTTTTTTTTTTTTTTAGCACTTTGAAGTTTACAGCAAAATTGAGAGGAAGGTACAACAATTTCCCATCTGGCCCTTATCCCTCCACGTGCATAGCCTCCCCACTGTCATCATCCCTCACCAGAGGACACATTTATTGCAATGGTGAACGTGCACTGACACAGCATAATTGCCTCAAATCCATCCTTTACCTTTGGGTTCACGCTTGGTGGTACACATTCTATGGGTTTTGATAAATGTATAATGACATGTACCCACCATTCTAGTATCAGACAGAGCAGTTTCACTGCCCTAAAAATCATCTGTGCTCCACCTATTTACAGCCCTTTCTCCCCAACTTCTACAACCCCTGGCAATCACTGATCTTCTTACTGTCTCTATAGTTTCACTTTTTCCAGAATGTCATATAGTTCAAATCATACAGTATGTAGCCTTTTTAAATTGGCTTCATCTACTTAGCAATATACATTTAAAGTTCTTCCATGTCTTTTCATGGCTTGATAGCTTTTTAGTGTTGAATAATATTCCATTGTCTGGATGTACCACAGTTTATTTATCCATTCACTCCCTGACGGGCATCTTGATTGCTTCCAAGTTTTGGCAATTATGAATAAAGCTGCTATGAACATGTGTGTACAGGTTTTTGCATAGACGTAGTTTTCTACTTCTTTGGAGCACAGCTGTTGGATCATATGGTAAGAGTATCTTTAGTTTTTTAGGAAACCACCAAACTGTTTTCCAAAGTGTCTGTGCCATTTTGCATTCCCACCATCAGTGAATGAGAGTTCCTGTTGCTCCACATCTTCACCAGCATTTGGTGTTGTAGGAATACAATTTCAATTGCAAAATTTCCACCACAGCTTTGTCTCTGTGTGCAGCTCATATATCTAGCAGGCGTTAACCCTGGTTTGAAAAGAAATAGACTCAATCCCTCTGATTATTACATAAGATTCCCAATTTATGCTTTTTGTGTGTCCCAAAGGAGTTTTGTCCTCTTCTTCGAGAGTTTATTGAAAATTATATGTTATATATTTTAAAAAGTAAGCATAAATCATAATATAATCACAAGTTTCTTGGTATTTTCATCAACTGCTATAGAAGACCTGGATTCACCACCTTGTGTGTGTTGTTTTTCTTTTACTTTCTTTCTTTTAAAAATCTATAATCATCATCATCATCATCATCATCCCATGAAATTTGATATTATATTATTTTAAATTCTAACAAAATACAGTAAAACCATACTTATTTGAAGTTTGTAACTAGAAACCACAACACTCTGGAACTGAGTCAATAAGTAGTCTCTAGCTGTTTTGAATCTCCCAATTAAAAGTATCTTTTCAAGATCTCTTTTCTTTCCTTCTTGCCAACTTTGACTATTTTGCTGGCTTTTAGCCTCCAGTGGCCATAGGTCCTCCAGGGCAATCTGGTTTCTTGCAGCCATTTAGCCTTGGGAGTTGAAGGGAGAACAGCCCAGTCCAGGAGTTAGGAAGGATGTGGCTGGGCCTGGAGCTGGGGAGGAAAGCAGAGCCTGAGGGGAATGCAGTATGGCTGAACTATTGTTTTCTAGGCTAATCGCATTATTAAATTTAAAACTCATCTTTAGTCATTTGAAATGTCTTTATTCTACCTTTACAGTTGATTTATTTTTGGCTGGGTATTGGAATTTAAATTAATTTTTTTTCCTCCTGATTTGAAAGCATTTCTCCTTTGGCCCTTGGTTTTATTTGACTTTGTTTTGTTTTCGTTTTTTTTTTTTTCCTTTTTCTTTTTTTTTTTTTAATCTCTAAAAGCTTTTAGATTTTTTTATTTATTTTTCGTGTTCTAAAATGTCTAATTAATGAGTCTTTATGTAGTTCTTTTTTCAAAACAGTTAGAGATTTTTGGCTGAGTATTTGAAGAGCCCTTTCAAACTAGAGACCTGAATCCTTCAGTTTGAGAAATTTTCTTGTATAATTTTTTCTTGCATAATTTTTAATGGAAGTTTCCATAAAGTGACTGGGCAGGGAATAAGCCTTTTAGTTGGGGAACCTTTAAATGTCAGCATGTAGCAGGTCAGTTTCTCAAGAGCTGAATTTTTAATCTTTTGCCTGGTAAACTGAGCTATTCAGCCTAGCTGCTGACATTCTGAGCCCAAGAAAGGGACAGAGTTTAGGGGTGTCATCATTCAGATATTTTTCTCTCTCTTTCTAGCTGTACCTGGAATCCTGGAGTCTCCATATTGTCTTATTAATGTTTTCTGGGGAAACCCTCTGTCTCCTACAGAGATATGGTCACCTGGCTATGGATGGAACAGCATACTTGGAGACTCTGGCTCTGTCCACTAACTTCAACAAATCCCATTTTTCATCCCAACCTTCCGTGGCAATAGGACTTCCAGTCTTGGGCCTTTCTGGGTTCTGTCATTAAATTGGTACATTTTCATCAATACTTAGCTCGGAGCTTTCTCCCTTCTACTAGGTTATGTACCACTCCTTCATTGGCTTTCTGCATGCCAAAAATTTGCTGAAATCTGTGCACTTACCTTTCCCTTTGCTTTTGTGAAATGTAACTTTTAAAAAAGTTCTTTGCTCTTCTGTTAATGGGGTTTCAGGAGGAAATTCAAATTAAGAGACAATCTTCCATGCTTAACTAGAACTCCAATCATTACTTCTCAAAACCGTCTCTCTCGGAGCCCTATGACTACCTCAATCCTGATGGAGGTAAGTTGGGAGGGGCCAAGGCAGCAAGTCTCTAACAACGCTGCAACCAGGATTGTACTGTGTAATTAGTTTTATATATTGAGTTTCATGTAAGATGTCTTTGAACAAGAAGTCCTACAGCTCAAAAATTTCTGAAAACTACTAGTCTATATAATCTTTAACATAATTGACAATGTTAATATTTGATGACTATATCATTCATTTATTCATTCAATACATAGCTATTGAGTTTCTACTCTATGACAGGCACTGAGCTAGACACTGCTGTCCTCCTCTTGATGTAAACAGGTTTAGTAATGCTGCTTTGTATAAATAAATATTTTGTAGTAACCACACATCGCACTTATTTGAAACTCTACATGGGTTAAAACAAATTCAAATGATTCAGAATTATCAGTATCCCATTTGAAGTGCAGAATATCAGGATATTTAATAAACCTCCTCCTTTAAATAAGGAACTGGAACTAGAAGTATGTCACTGTTTAGGGGTAGAAGGTCATGAGAAGATGGTGGTTTTTCTTTTTAAAACTTTGCCTCTAATCTGTATTGAAGTAACAACACAAATTTTATGTAGTTCAAATGATCAGCTCCTTGAGCTTTTGGAAACTGATTTTGCTTTAAGTTTTATATGATCTCAATTTCAGATGTAAAAACAAAGACAAGTTTTTGATGTGTGGCTGGAAAATTACCTCAGCTGGTAAGTTAAGAATATCATTCTTCACTGGCTGGCTCTTTCTCCAGTGCTCTAGAACTCAATAGCTGACACCATCCAGTGTCTCAGGGTATGAGGTTTTTTAGGCTGTTTAACAAAGTACTATAAACTGAGTGGTGGAAGCAGTACAAATTTATTGTCTCACAGTCCTGGAGGCTACAATTCCAAGATCAAGGTGCCAGTAGGGCTGCTTCCTTCTGAGGCTGTGAGGGAGAATCTGTTCCATGTTTCTCCCCTGATTTCCGGCAATCTTTGGCATTCCTTGGTGTGTAAGTCATCAGCCTGATGTCTGCCTTCATCTTCACATGATGTTCTCCATGTGTGTGTCTGTCTCTACGTTTCCCCTTTTTATGGACACCAGTCATATTGGATTAGAGCTCACCCTCATGAACTCATTTTAACTTAAGAAATGCTGTAAAGACCTTATGTCCAACTAAGTTCATATTCTGAGGTACTAGAGGCTAGGACTTCAACATATGAATCTGGGGATAGACAATTCAACCCATAACACTCAGGAACCTAAATGTCATTCCAGAAACCTCACTCTCCTTCCCCTCCTCACGTCCAATCCATCAGAATGTTCTGCCAGTTCTACCTTAAATACACATTGGGTCTATTTCTTTCTGTTGTTATCTCAACATTATCTTTCTTTCTCTTGGACTATGGTAGTAACTTTCTCATTGGTCCTCTGCTTCTGCTCTAGTTTTACCTAATCAACTTTCCATATACCAGCCAGAGAGCTTCCAAAAGTGCATATTTGATTGTATCTCTCCTCTTACAACATTCACTGACTTCCCATTGCCCAAAGATAAACTTAAAACTCCTTCATGTGGCTTACACACAATTTGGCTCCAGACTTGTTTCTCCTATTTTATTCTTCCAGGGCTCTTTTTGAGCTGGGGCCAAAAAGGGCCTTTTTTCACTTCCTTGATTGCACCATGATTTTGCCTCTAGGCTTTGAACATGCTGTTCCGAGTCTGGAACACTCCCAACCTCAACTCCCCTGATACTGACTCATCCTTTAGGCCTCAGCTTTAATGTTGGCTAACTTGAGGGAGACTAACCCGCTGTAGTAGGCTGAATGGTAGACCTCAAAAAGGTATGTCCACATCTTAATCCCTGGAACCTGTGATGATGACCTTGTTTGGAAGAAAGGTCTTTGTACATATCGTTAAGTTAAAGTCCATGGCTATATTCCTAATGCCTAGCCTAGTGTCTGTGGCAGATTATAGGTGCTAATATTTCACATTAATAATATTAATAACAATATTTTGTCTGGACTAAATGAATGAGTCAGTGCTTCAACCTAGGCATTATACAAATGGTAAAGATTTGAAAAAAATCAGAGGTTTGCCACCTATGAACACTCTATAGTTCTCACCTTTTTAGTATCTTAAGAAATTTGCGGACACTATTGCACAAAATGCTCACATCTGACAAGACCCTGTAAAAGACCTCAAAACAACACCATTCCTGCAAAATGAAAGAAAATAAAATCTATCATCATTTTCCAAGTATTTTAAGGGATTTCTTATCAACACAATCATTGAATTTTTTTTAAATTAAAGTTTATTGGGATGATAATTGTTAGTAAAATTGCACAGATTTCAGGTGTACGATTCTGTAATACATTATTTATATCTCACATTGTGTCCACCACTCAGAGTCAGTTCTCTTTCCATCACCATATATTAGACCCCGTTTGCCCTCTCCTAGAGACCCCTTCCCCGCTTACCCTCTGGTAACCCCTAAACTATTGTCTATGTCTATGAGCTTTTGTTCTTTCATTTGTTGTTCTTTTCTTGTTTTCAGTTTTGTGCACCACATATCAGTGAAATCATATGGTTCTCTACTTTTTCTGTCTGACTTATTTCGCTTAGCAGTATAATCTCAAGATCCATCTATGTTGTCACAAATGGTACTATTTCATCTTTTCTTATTGACAAATAGCATTCCATTGTTTATATATACCACAACTTCTTTATCCATTCATCTATCGAAGTATATTTTGGTTGTTTCCATGTCTTAGCCACCATAAATAAAGCTACAATGAACATTGGAGCACACTTGTCTTTATGGATAAATGTTCTCAGATTTTTTGCATAGATATCCAGGAGAGGGATTGCTGGGTCATACGGTAATTCTATTTGTAATTGTTTGAGGAACCTCCACACTGCCTTCCATAGCAGCTGTATCAGTCTGCATTCCCACCAACAGTGTATGAGGGTTCCTTTTTCTCCACAGCCTCTCCAACACTTGTTACTCTTTGTCTTGTGGATGATAGCCATTCTAACTGGGGTGATGTTGAACATACCTCATTGTAGTTTTTATTTGCATTTCTCTGATGATTAGTGATGTTGAGCATTTTTTCATATGTCTATTTGCCATTTGTATGTCCTCTTTGGAGAAATGTCTCTTCAGGTCCACGGCCCATTTTTCAATTGGGTTGTTTGTTTTTTTGTTGAGTTGTATGAGTTCCTCGTGTATTTTGGATATTAGCCCCTTATCGGAGGCACTGTTTGCAAAAATCTTCAACCATTCAGTTGGTTGCCTCTTTGTTTTGTCGGTGGTTTTTTTTTTTTTTTTTGCTGTGCAGAAGCTTTTAAGTTGGATATAGTCCCATTCATTTATTTTAGCTTTTGCTTCCCTTGCCTTTGGAGTCAAATTCATAAAATGCTCTTTGAACCCAAGGTCCATAAGTTTAGTACCCATGTTTTCTTTTATGCAGTTTATTGTTTCAGGTCTTATATACTTAAGTCTTTGATCCATTTTGAATTAATTTTGGCACATGTTGACAGATAGCAGTCCAGTTTCAGTCCTTTGCACGTGGCTTTCCAATTCTGACAGCACCATTTACTGAAGAGGCTGTCTTTTCTCCATTGTATGTTTTTTGCTTCTTTGTCAAAAATTATCTGCCCATATTTATGTGGTTTTATTTGTGGGTTTTCAATTATATTCCATTGGTCTATGTGTCTGTTTTTCTGCCAATACCATGCTGTTTTGATTATTGTTGCCCTGTAGTACAAGCTAAAGTCAGGGAGTGTGATAACTCCAGCATTGTTCTTTCTTCTTAGGATTCCTTTGGCTATTCGGGGTCTTTTGTGGTTCCATACAAATCTGATTACTTTTTGTTCTATTTCTTTAAAAAATGCCATTGGGATTTTGATGGGGACTGCATTGAATCTGTATATTGCTTTGGGTAATATGGCCATTTTAACTATGTTGATTCTTCCAATCCATGAGCACAGAATGTCTTTCCATTTCTTTGTGTCTTCTTCAATTTCTTTTAAAAATGTCTTATAGTTTTCAGCATATAGGTCTTTCACATCCTTGGTTAAGTTTATTCCTAGGTATTTTATTACTTTTGTTGCAATTGCAAGAGACATTTATTATTATTATTATTTCTTTTTCTGAGATTTCATTGTTAATACATAGGAATGCAATGGACTTTTGTACGTTGATTTTGTAGCCAGCAACTTTAATGTATTCATTTATTGTTTCTAATAGCTTTTTGGTGGAGTCTTTAGGGTTTTCTATACATATATAGCATCATGTCATCTGCAAAGAGTGACAATTTAACTTCTTCATTCCCAATTTGGATGCCTTTTATTTCTTTCTCTTGCCTGATTGCTCTGGCAAAGACTTCCAACACTATGTTGAAAAGCAGAGGTGATAGGGGACAGCCCTGTTGTGTTCCTGAACGTAGAGCAAAGGGCTTCAGTTTCTCACCCTTAATTATGATATTAGCTGAGGGTTTGTCAAATATGGCCTTTATTATGTTAAGGTATTTTCCTTCTATACCTATTTTATTAAGAGTTTTAATCATAAATGGATGTAGTGTCTTGTCAAATGCTTTTCCTGCATCAATTAATGTAATCATATTTTTTTTCTCCTTTATTTTGTTTACATGATGTATCACATTGAGGGATTTGCATATGTTGAACCATCCTTGTGCCTCTGGGATGACCCCACTTGGTCGTGATGAATAATCTTTTTAATGCATTGTTGCATTCGCTTTGCTAGAATTTTATTTAGGATTTTTGCATCTGTGTTTATCAGAGATATTGGTCTATAGTTTTCTTTTTTTGTGTTATCCTTTCCAGGTTTGGTATCAGGGTAATGTTTGCCTCATAAAATGAGTTAGGGAGTATTGTCTCTTCTTCAATTTTTTGGAAGAGTTTGAGTAGGATTGGTATTAGATCCTCTTTGAGGTTTGGTAGAATTCACTAGTGAAATTTATTTTAATGGAATGCCACATTACTCATTTAAAGTTGTTTTTAAAGGAGTGGCATGGTCTTTAACCTAGACTATTATAGTATAATGAGAGAAGAGGAGAGCTATACTTTTCTGCTTATAAGCAAAACACCAGAAATATTTGAGAAGATATGTGTTATTGTGACTAAAAGAAAACTAACAATAACAAGAAGGAATAATAATAGCAAATTTTGAAGTTCCGTGTCTGTTTACACCCAGTTCTTAGAGAGCTAACTGTTATAATTATCGGTACTTCCTTGAATGTCAAACATCTTTTCCTTTTAGAAATTCTTCCTTCCCAAAGTTCTGTTGAGCAACAAATCTCATGACCTTACCTCTTTTGCCTCGGGATGGAGCTGACCAGAGTACCCTTTACTCCTGGATATAATGATTTGTTCAATGGTGAGCATGCATCTCAAGTAAGATCAATCAGATTTATTTTCAGGGATTGCTATGGAATTCATGAGAGGTGATTTTACTATCTCCATTTTCTTCTGCAATTACAGGTTCTAATGGTGATGCAACTAAGTTTCTCATGGCCATCATGACCATTCCTGCTTAAAAAGGAAGCCAACAAAGAGGTAAGTAAAGGCAAGAAGTGGGGAGAGGAGAATCTTACTGAAGTTGTTTCAGTTCCTAGAACTGGGAGTGCCTGTGGCTCAGCCTAGCCTTGCACTACACTTATCTTTAGATTGTGATGCAAGCTATAAAGGGATCTGGGTGATGTGACAGAAAGAGGAGGGGTGGAGGGGAATGTGACAGGGATGGCTAGATGTTCTTTCAAAAGTTATGTTTGAACTTCCATGGTGTAGGGTTGTCACCAGGCAACGACTATTATTATTATTTTCAAGCATATGGAATGAGGGTGGGAATGCAGTGTGTCACTTTATTTATTTATTTTTTATGAATAGACTTAATTTTATTAAACTTATTTATTGAATCATTTTGTTAATCTTGATTGCAATCTCCCCTCCCCAAGTTTTATTGAGATATCATTAACATATAACATTGCGTGAGTTTAATGAAGCGTGTCCCTTTAGAGCTGAGGCAGATAAGAACTGGGTGTGTTTTCTCTACCTTCTCTTGCCCTCTTTTGTTGTCTGGATTCAGAGGCCTCCAATGATTTCAAGAGCATTTTTAATTTAAAATCAATAGAAAACGGACTAGATTCCTGAAACTTAATCTTAAATGAAAAGGAATTTAAGACTGAACTAGTAAGAAATAGGCATTTAAAAAAAACAAATAAATGCTGAAATGCCATGCCCTTTTTTAATGAAAAGAAATAATGAAATCTGGTCAACGGTGATGACAGTGAAATGTCCTGTCAACTGTCCCTATTAACTGAATACAAGGATCAAAATTTTACTTTCTAGTTCTGGAAGCTCTGTTGCTCACTGCAAAACATTTGGTTTTGGTCACTTCTCAAGGCCACAATTTCATCTCTTTCCTTCCAGCCCAGCAGCCCTGACTCCATCATCTAGTTGCCATATAGGAAACCTTGGAACCATGAGTCTCTGACTTATTGTGAGATGTTTCAGACATGACTTCGCATTGGAGCCAAAGAACAAAATGGACAGACTTCTGGAGCTTGTAGGCTTTTCTGTGTGATGGTTGTTTAAAAAACTTAGCCATGTTACATTGTCAATAAAGCCATCTCTGTTTAGCTTATGCTGTTCTACTGTTTTATCCTTTCTTCCAAGTATGTGCAAGTTTGACATTTAAGCTTAGATGGGACATGGATGCTATAGCTGTGTCTAGGAGGCTCAGAGAATATTTGAACTTTCAAGTAAGAATTAATCAGAATTATCCACACACAAAAAAAGAGACAGGAAATGTGTTGATTGTTTTAAGCTGACAATAATCCTATGGTTTTGATTGGGAAACTTTAGGTTTTAGGAAACCTAAAAATAAAATTTGAGGATGAATCCATATACTGCCCCAGACTAACCTGTATTGTTAATGCCAGACCTGTGGAATAATTAAGCTTTAGGAAGTAAATTACAGGTCCTTTGCAGCCTGAAGAATTTTTCTCTCTTATATTGTCCATATGATCCGCTATTCCAGAAGCATCCTCAGAGGTCATGAGTGTTGTATGTTTGAAGAATGACCTTTCTTCTTCACTGAGTCAGGTATTGCTGACTGGGTTATTATTAAAAGACAGGCAGACAGTTGGAACCCCACTGCTTGGTGTTGATATTCTTTCCCCAGGCTCTTTGGATAAGTGACCATCCAGTTTTATCTGTGTTGTCATTGTAGACCAGCCCTGAACTAGTCTGGATTAGTACTGGAGTGAGTGAGGAGTGGTAGATGGGGCTGGTTTGGGCAACAACAGGTGGAGAAGAAAGAGGTTTCCTGAAGAAGGAATTGGGAATGAGAGGGAGGAGTGGGTGGAAGGTTAGGAGTGGGGAGAGGAGATTATCCAAAGGACAACCATCTGAGATGATTGTATAATATTATTAAAATATTATTATTATATATGGATATATATATATATATATATACACACACACATATATATCCATATATATATATATATATATATATATATATATATATATATATGGACTCTAAGAAGACTACCTGCATAAAAAATATGGCAAAGTACACTTGGATCATCCAGTCATTTATTAGTATATATAAGAAACATTTATTGAGTTCCTACAATGTGCCAAACTTCAGATCAGTAGCCACATCTTGTAAAAGAACAGCATTATTTTGCATCAGTATTTTAAAGTGTTTCATGATTATTTTCCTGATTGTTAGCACTAATTTACACAGTTTGCAGATGAGGAAAGGTGAACCACTAAGAGGTTAAACGACTTGCCTAAGGTCACAAAACAAACTATTGGGATACAAGTCATTAGAAGACAGAAACTTTAAGTTTCAAACATATTGCCTCTGGCTAGATAATAACTAAGGTTTAATTTGTCTAATATGATTTTTAAAAATAATTTTCTTCTAAGGGACATAAGACCAGGATTATCAGCAAGTATAAAACTTACAATGCTTGTCCTTTTCAATTCTTGACCATTCCCTTGGGATGTGAAGCTCAAAACATCTAATGCTAATTATTCATTTGATCATTTAAAAAAACTTATTATTTGATGATGTCCTTGGTACAGAAAAGGTGTTTTGCCTATTTTAATATGCTCTTCCAAATCTGTGCAAGAGTAGTGACACTGTAACATGCTGGCTTTCTTAGTAAACATCAGCCATTTGTGACTGTCATCTTATCTCTCAGACTGAAAGTGCTCATAAAATTGAATTCAAGAGCATCACATACCTGAGAATGAAGCTGCAGGAATCCCATCTACTATGAGAACGAAGAGCATCATAAATCGAGGGATGATAACTTTAAGAGGAACCAAACAATTTGAACTCTAAAAGCATAAGAAATGCTCAAGTCAGATTATATTTCACACAGAGCTAAGCCAATGGGCATATAAAAATGTGAGAAAGGATTGAGCAAAATGGTCAAGTGTTGCAATTTTTCTGAGATCTCCACCAATTCCAGCCTGGTGTGGGTGACTGGATAAGAATTCAAATCCCATCTGCTGTGATGAGCATTATCTTGTCTGTTCTTAACTTCAAGGGTAATAGCCATTTATTCCTGTTGAATGAGCAGCGATGAGAGCTGATCTTTCTTGGTTGCTGTTCAGTGTACCAATAGCACTTCCCTTGATTTATACACCCATCGAGAGGGATACAACCTGACATCCTGTTTGTTGTCATGAACAACTATAAATTGTAAGTTAGGTGACAGCCATACTCTTTTATTTAAAGGACATCCTCATTTTCCCTTTCTTTCCTTCCTTCCTTCCTTCTTTCCTTCCTTCCTTCCTTTCTTTCTTTTTAAACAGCTTTTGTCTGCCTATTGTCCTGGATTTAAAATCTTTTGAAGTAACCATTTGAAGGATGACAGTTTTCCTCTGAAAGTATTGACCAATGTCTGCTGTGTGACAACTTTGAAGCCTCATGAGTCAAATACCGTGTTGTCTCCTGGACCAGAACATAGCCGAGAGCAGATGAGTTAGCTGTTAGAAAATTTTCAGCCATTCTGTTAATCTTGACTGTAATTTGCAGGAAATTGAAGTTGCCTATTCTTTATTTTGGAAATACAGAATTCATGTTCAGTTGTTAAGGAACTATGCATGGCTCCTAGAAAGTCCATAAGCCCTTGCAATTTTAAGCATAACCTTCTCTCCACTTTTTTTGAGACAAAGGTCCAAAACTTTTAATAAATTCTAAAAGAAAAAGTCTGGGGCCCCATTGTAGCATAGCATGTCAGCTTAATTTTGCATTTTGGACTCCCTTTAGCCAAGTCTGATCACCATATGTTATTTAACAATGGTATCAAAATGTGACTGCCAGCCCAGTCTTTATGTCTGCTTATATCTGATTGCTTTTAGGTCAATACAACCAACATAAAAATTTCCCATGCTGACAGAAAGAAGAAGTGTAAATAATATAAATATAGGTGATTAAAAAGGTTATATTGTCTCTGGAATGCCATCAGAAATTCACATTCACTGACACACAATCATAAACTCACATGGTTTCTTACTGTATTCAGCACAATTCCATCTTGTCTTGAACATATCTTTGAAAGTCTGTCCTGTCAGGTAGTTGAAGGAGTAGGTCTTGTTTCATTATGAATAATCCACATAACAGATAATGTTTTCATGATGAATTAAAAATTACGTAATTCTTTTCCTCAGTGCAATGAAGGTCTCAGTCATGTCTGCTATGATGGGATTCCATAAGCTCTGCTGTGGGAAAAATACCCTTGGCATGCATCAGAGGACTAGAAAGAGAGCACTTGGTGAGGTGGGCTTTCTGCCCTTGAAGTACTGTGAGAAGACCACACATTTTTGGCAATAAGAGGCAACCTATTAATGTCTGCTTTTTCACGAGCCAATCTTCTGCTGGAGTTCAAGAAAGAAGTGGAAGGGAAAAGTACTCTTCTTACAGACAAAATAATTGAGACCTTTTAAAGTAATAATTTATTTTTATCATTTTCCCTGAACAATTCAGTTTTCTTTAATCATAAATTGTTCCTATAGTTTCCTTTTCATTTGCGTTTTATTTTGGTTCTCAGCAACTCTCTTCCGAGTATACAATCCCCGAATACTTATTCTTCTCATCTTAGTAAATGTGTGATCGGGGTAAAGATTGCGCAATGGAGCTCAAAAGTGGAAAAGAGAAGGAAAGCTGGTGCTTTCTAAAGGGTGTCAATCAAGTCACATCAATATGTGACCAGATAGTTGAGGAAGGCATGCAGGCCTTGTAAAGAAAATGTCTCTATACGTTCAAAGTTTGTTTTGCCCATTTTGATGTGTTTTGTTAGTATAGACGCTTCACCATATTGAAACTAGGAGAAGAGGGATTTTCCCACACTCTGTCAAGAATAGGTACAGTTTTTCCTATGAGGGGAGGAATAGCAATGGTAGACCACCTCCCAATGGGAAGGAAGTCAGTAGAACCACAGTGGTCGTGGGTGGGTGGGAAAAGGGAGCAGAAAGTCCAGTGCAGGTTATCTCCAAATGCTGTGTACTCTTTGTCATTCCCCAACTCATTAAAAATTGTATAGATCATGTATTATGATTGGAGGCTTTCATCTTAACAGGACCAGATATAATGAGGGCATTTGGCAGTATCCTCTTGCATTGCAGCGTTCAATGTACTCCACTTCCACTGTTCCCCCAACCCCAGCATAATTTTAGGGTAGAGATGGACTTGTCCCTTTCTCTATTTTTTCTTTATCCAGTCCTCCTTCCTTCTTTAATACCTTTGAACTTATCTCCCACTCATATTAGCCATGATTCTGCTTCCAGAATAATTTCCTAGTGTTGCCAATTTTTAATCATCAAGGGGGTTCCACAGTACAAATAATGTTCTTTTCAGCTTTTCCCATTGGCAAGTTAGTATTCATATTTTTAATTCTGCTATTATTATTCCATTTATACTTCATCCATTTGCTTTCTAGCTTCCATGATTTGATTGCCATTTCTTTCTCTCCTGCTCTTTATCCTTGTGGGCAAAAGGCTTAATTTTTTTTTTTTTTTTTTTTACTTTTATTTTAGTGGGGTTTCAGGAGAGTGGGTAGTTGGTCAACCTACTATATTTTTTCATTAGTCTTCTTGTGATCTTTAAAGTTTTCTCAGGATAAAGGGCACAAGAGCAGGGTTGTCATGTATAGTTGTGTAAGTTACACAGTACAGAACTCTAAGGGAAACCATTCACTTCATAAGTGTTATACATTTCTGTATTTATTTTGACAAATTTCTGGCAAATGACACTAAAGTGTCTTGTTCTGCAATACTAAGTATGAAACAGCAATTGTTTAAGAGATAGAAGCAAAGTTTCTTCATGAAGGGATAACTTTCTCTAAAATCGTACAAAGGAGCCATATGTACCCACAGCAGTTTTGAAAAAAGAATTTGAACTGAGGTTTTTTATTTCAAAGATGTTTCTGTGTCTTATAGTTTGAGTTGGACCAGATTGACTTCCAAAAATGGAGTAAACAGAGTCTTATAATGTCAAGCAATTAGGGAGTTTCAATAGTTGGCCTCTGAGTAGTCTAATCAAGATTTTTAGAATGTCTACTCTGAAGAAAGAACCAGAATTTTCTTAGCAACATGGTGAAATAAGATCTTGCTAATTGGTAATAGTTGCACACAACTATTAATATAATTAAAATTCTCTTTAAAAATAAAATTGTCAGCAGATTTCTGATATAAAGGCATTTGGCTAACAGATCCTGACACCACTTCTCCTAACATTCTACTCAAATAACCATAAAAGACATCAAAAAGAATGACCATTTATAAAATACTAAAACTAATAGTTGACTTATTGCCAGAAATTGGAAGAAAGTCCATCAATTATAAAATACACAGGGTGGAAATAAAACTCAAAATTGTTGACCTCCATGTGCTTTTCCAGCTGAAATAAAACTAAATTGACTGTTTTAGATGAGGTAGGGAGATTTGTGATGTCTGTTTTAGTGCTACACCCTGGCTCAGAGATCTAAGGTCTATACCAAAACAAAAACAGTGTAACCGCCGTGCATTTATATGGATACTTCTTTTTGGTTCACAAGTTCATCTCTTCACACACCTATTACCCTATCAGTAATTTATTTTTTTCATTTATTTGGAGTGTTTAACATCTAGGAAAACATGTAGCAGGAAGTACCATGTTTCCCCGAAAATAAGACCTAACCAGAAAACTAGCATGATTTTTCAGGATGACATTCCCTGAACATAAGCCCTAATGCATCTTTTGGAGCAGAAATTAATATAAGACCCAGTCTTATTTTGGGGGAAACACAGTATGCATGCAAGGAGATAAGAAGAGAAGGTATGAGAAGGCATGACAGTGTCATGATGCATTCTGGGAGTTTAAATCCCAACAAATAAAGAATTAAAGATGAATGCAGATACAGGAAGCACATGGTGGGATTCATTTATCAGGACAAGAAACCTGGCATTGATTGGGTGTAAGAGAAAGTCTAAGTCCATAAAATCACACTAATGGGATATGGGCCAGTCACTGGGAATTATTTGGTAATTAATTACCAGCACTGGCTAGTAACTATGCACCTCAATTTTCCTTCCAATTGTAAATCATTTCTGATTGTAAATTAACAACACACAAGTCCACAGGCAAGTCATAGACTTTATCTGCTGGCAAACACTAACTCTAAATCAATCACTTTTTCTTCTATAATAAGTAAATGAGAAAAACCACAACAGCACAAGGAATACACAAGAAAATACTATAGAACAATGAAGAGGAGACAAGAGAAAATCTCCCAAAATATCTCAAAATTATTTACTAGATGCTTGGTAAAGATGGTATTATTATTTCAAGTTTTACACACACTTAAAATAGCAAGAAAGAAAAAAACAATATTTTTAAAAAATTGAAACAGACAGTTGTTGCCATACACAAAAAACACACATCTCTGTGGACCAGAAATTAGAAGGCAGACAGGAGCTTTTTAAAGCTCTCATACAAGCTCCTGGGGTATAATTTGTTTAGGATATTGGAAACACAGAGTACCCCATATGTGTCAGCAGCCCAAGCCAGCCCACTGTGAAACACAGGTATAGTGGGGCACCCCAACTCTGAAAGGAAGTGAAAAATGCAATTGCTGCCTAGAGTGTTGAATTGCATAAATCTACTTACATGAGATACAAAGAGAGAGTGAAGATAACTGCATAACCAGGACCTGGGCCAGCTGCTACAGGCTCTGGGATTGCATCTAGGAAGTACCCCACTCCTATAATGGAAAGAAATCCAAACACCAGTCAAAAACCTGGTTCTGGCTATACTGCTAGATATAGAAGGTAGTGTGTGTGTGTGTGTGTGTGTGTGTGTGTGTGTGTGTGTATGTGAGAGAGAGAGAAAGAGAGAGAGAGAGAATGAAATGAGATAAAATAACTGTTAAGAAATATGAACAATAAAAACAAAAACTAGAGAATAAACTGCTGAAGAAATGCAAATAATAGAGCAATGTGAAAATGACATAGTATAAAGTCCTTATAAACTATGCCTAAGAATGTATAGTTCATAATAAGAACTCTGGAATCAAATCCTTCAAAACCTAGCTCTATGTCGTATTAGCTGCATGACATTGGGCAAGTCACTGGTTTTCTTATCTGTACAGTGGGTATTAAAATAGTACCTATTTCATTGAATTATTGAGAGGATTAAAATAATTACAACAGTATCTAGCACATATCAAACTAAAATGCAATGACAAAATTAAAATCTTCATTTGAAAAGGTAGAAAGTCAGAATCAGTAACATAGGAAATCTAAGCAGTGACAGAGAGAACAAACTTGAAAAGTTCTCCCAAAGTTTCTAGGAAAATTAAAACAGATAAAAAATAATGGTAGAAAATAAAACAAATTTAGAGGACATAAAAGGACATTCTGATCTTTAATATAAGCATTCTGATATTTAAATAAGGACATAAATTATTTGAATTACTACTGATAACCTTGAATGAACAGCCATATACAAATCTGTATGGAAAGATAATTTGCCTTGTTTTCAAGGATCCATGAAACACATCCATTGACGCTATACTAAAACAAATCATGTTGTGCAAAGCCACAGCGTTTAGAGACCCTTGGGCTTGCCTTCATCAAAACCAAGGTGTCCTAATTATGAGTAAGTTCCTAGGCCTCTCAATTCTCAATTCACTAAAAATGTTCTGCTTTTTATCTTTTTTACATGTTGTCATTTCAATTAAGTTCTAATCTTTAAAAAAATATTACATTGGGGAAGATCCAAGATGGCAGAGTAGATAAACAATGTGCCTGCTTCCTTCCAAGAACACATTAAAATTACAACAAAATTATAGAGCAATCAACCTGGAGAACCATTTAAAGTCTGACTGAGCAGAAATTTTATAACTAAGGATATAAAGAAGACATGTTGATACTGGTAGGAAGAGTTGAGACACAAAACGGGCTGGTCTCAAACCTCCGTGTGGTGGTTGAGAACCAGGAGGAATATTTCGGCCATGGAGGTTCACCCAAGAGGAGTGAGAAACCCGAGCCCCACACTGGCTTCCCAGCCCAGAGTACTGGTGCTGGGAAGAGGAGTTGCCACACTATCTGGCTGTGAAAAACAGTGGAAATTCCAACCATTTGGGTGGGACGGAAGGTGGCAGGAAACCCAGGTATCTCATTAAAGGGCCTACGCACAGACTCTGTCACTCCCAAGCACTCACCTTGGGCTCCAGCAGAGGGACAGCAACTCTGGGGGTGTTGGAGACATATAGAGGACAGACTAAGTTGTCTGGTTTGGGAAGAGGGCTGGAGAACAGACAGCATTTTCCCTGTAAAGAGTCCTCCTCCCATGCAGCCCACAGGCTGGCGCCAAATTTCCTGTCTTTAACCTGCTGCCTACGTTTACGGCCAAATCTGAATCTGATTGGTCCGTAGCTCCACCCTGCTGACTCACTAGAAACCTAACCCACCCAATTCCCCCAATGCTAGAGGTACTTTCTCAAAGAGCCCCGCCCACATTGCACTCTTTCTTGGAAAACTATCAAAGTTCAACAGACCCCAGGTGGGTAGCAACTGGCCTCAATGTGCTCTTAGACTTTTGCTGAGTAGCTCCAGGCTCAGCACAGGCACCAAACCAAAATTTACATTAACCTGGTGACCACAACTTTTCCTACTCTTAGGAGTCTTAGAGACTCCCTGAGACCCTGCCTCACCCAACATGTATAGCTCATGAGGCTTTATCAATGGCTGGACCTTAAGGGAGCCAGCAGGTAGCAGCAGGCTGCAGGGTGTCCTGGCATTTTGCAGAGCTACCCCAGGCCTGGTACTGGTGGCAGACGTCCTTGGCTCACAGTGTGGCCTCTCCCACATGCCTCCAGGGTCAGCACAGACAGCAAACAACTGCAGATCACTTTGTAGTTCCTCCCAGGTAATCCCCAGAAAGTCACAGGCAGTAGATGACCAGGGCCTGCACCGGAAGCCCTCCCAAGAGGATCCGGAACCATACTTGGAGGTTGGCTTCAGACCACAGCAGAGCACTGCCCAGTTAGCCCCACAAGTGGCATATCCTAATATTTATGTAGGTATATAAATGTTGCATAATTATGGTGTACACCTGAAACTAATATAATGTTGTATGTTAGCTATATTTTAATAAAAATATTTTAAAAAATAAAATAAATTGAAAAATAATAAAGTCAGAAGGGAAGAGAGAAAGAAAAAGAGGGAAAAAAAGTATTACATTGGTTAAACAATAACAATAGGTTAAAAATTGCTGCCGGAAAAGTTAATAAATTCCAAAGAGAGAAAATATGGTATATAGACCCAGTTCTCACAGTATCATAAAGCCATACCAGAAATTAGTAATAGAAGTTAAAATAAAACACTCTGGTTGCTTGAACATTAAAATTATTCTTCTAACTCATTATTGACTTAAAAAGATAATCAAACTACAATGACAACCTTTTTGAAATGTAAACATTATATATCAAAACCTATATAGGATGTGATCAAAACAATGCTCAGGGCACAAGCACAATCTCAGACATTTCCATTATTAAGTGACAATTAAAAATAGGAATTACATTCCCTTATTACATTCACTTTGACTTAAAAATTAAGTCAAAGAAAAAGGGAATTTTAGCAATAAAAGTAAGAAACAAGTGAAAGCAAGAAATTAAAAATGTTACAATCGATAAATCTAAGGGTTGAATCTTTGTGAGTTATAAACAAGCAAACAAAAAAGGCAATGACTGAGACAAATCTCTGGCAATGTAAAAAGAAGAAAAACACAAAATTGATAAAATTTGTGTATTAAGTAGTAATGCGATAATAATGAGTAGTAATGAAGAAGTGGTTGTAATTACAGACCCAAAGGAGATCATAGTCTTATAGGAGAATCTTCACACGCTGGGCAGGGAATAAAAATCAGTCCCATATATCAGGAAAGAAGTCAATATATGAATCGAAATTCTTAAAAATGTGCCAACTCTTTGACCCAGAAATTTGCTTCTAGTAATAGAGTTTGATAAATTATTGTTTAGAAGTAACTCTAAACTATTATAGAGGTGAACAAAAATTTTTAATGAAGAGTTCATTATTGCATTATCTGTAAGAGCAAAATATTAGAGATTTCATAAATGTTCAACAATAAGAAACTATTAAATAAAATAGGGTATGTTTATTCAGTGCAAAGCCATGTAACCAGTAAAAAGTTGTAGGATATTTGACATATTTATTTCACTTGAGAAAGTGAAAAAGGCAAGCTTCAAAAAATCAGTCCAGGTTCTTTGGGTACATTAAATGATTTAATTAATTTATGTCAAGTCATCAGTGGAGAAGATATTCCATATATGTTAGTTTGTCCTCACACACAGGGTTATTTTGAGAGCTAGTTGTATATAAAGTGGCTGCTCCAAGTCTGGTGTGTGATTGTTAACCCTCAGCTGTTAGACCCTCTTCCTCTACTTTTAGGCCGTGTTCAGGAGAGCTAAGGTTTTACTCTAGCACACATTGGCATTTTTGTACCAGGATACAGCGAGTTGAAATGTGTTTTCTGATGTGATGAGAAAATGACTACGTGTGTGTGCGTGCTAACCTCTTACCTACTGCTTTCTCTAAACATGTGTTGAGTACTGAATGTCTTGCTGATAATCAGAAAAGAGTAGTTACATGAAAACTAGAGATCATTCTAGGTTCTGGCTGATATTTCTTAGTCTGCCCATGAGCCAAACTCTTCTTGGTTCAGCTCTATGCAAATGTCTTGTCTAGATCTACAGTATGATTTCAGAAAAAGAAACCCTGAGACATCCTGCTGAGTTATTAGTGTCCATTAAAAGATAAAGCTTCCTTTATTATTGTTTCCATTAAACTCTGTGTATTTTACAACAGCTTTTATAAAATTCTCTAGGTAAAAAGTCCTCAATAATTAGCGTTGATTTTAATTTTTATCATGTGGTATGTTGAGTTGTAATTGGAAGGAACAGTTTTACTGGAATATTCAAAATAGGAGCTTGCTCTCGACACTTTCTTTTGCCTTGGCATGGTCAAGATAATACAGTCCTATTGTGTGTGTCTAGGAGAGGTTTCAATGGGAAGTTCTGGCAAGTCTTTGCAGGGTAACTTAGCATTTATGACCATTATTTATTCCTGCATCAGCCCTGCATACAATACCATCTTTGAAAAAGTGTGATGCAATAGCATTTCTAGGTTTCCTTCCCCCTACAATTGTGATTTTTTAAAAACTATTATTGCAAGAACCTGTGGGAACAAGCCTTTCAGGTGTATTATTCATTATGTGGCCAACTGGGTAGGATTTCTTTTACCTCGTATCCTTCAGTATTTCTGATAATCCCAAGAACTATTTTGGATCTATTTCAACCTTTCAATTATGCTTCTATTTTGTGTCTATAGGGTTTATTTTTATTCCTAATTCATCTACTGTTATTATACCTCATCCCAATATTGGACAAGACACAGTTGTTGCTCTCTAAGCAGCCTTTGGAGTCATTTGTGTTTTTGTTTTTGTTTTTTGGTAGCACATAAACAGGATTATTTCCTCTCTCAGAATTGAGAAATCATGTGGTATCAACCCATTAAATTAGAACATTGTCAGGGACCTAGCTTATGAATATACAGTAAAGTCAGCCTACACAGCCCATGAGCAAATGTGACCTCTTTATAACTGAGAACTTCTGTGGTGTGAGAAGCAGAATTCTAAAGATGCCCCAAAGGTTTCCTGGTCACCTAAGTAATCTTACAAAAAACACTTTAATGATTTAAGTGTAAATAGATTAGACACATATGGATTCAATTTCCCTTCAAGTACACATGACTTGTTAAAATCCAGGGGAAAGAGCTTAGGGCAAAACGTGTTTTTGGTTTAGAAAAACCCAAACATTGGAAAATAACAATTGGAACATTTGTCTAGCCCCAAATACCACTGGGTCAGCTTTTCCCTCACTGTCAGTTTACAGCTTATTCCAGGAAAGCAGAAAATGCCTCATCTATTCTTGTCTTATATGATAAAATGCTCTTAAAGTAAGAGGACCTCTTTGAAAAAAATTGTTGAAGAAAAACTTACCAAGCCTTCCAAATGGTTTTTAACACACCAGGGTATCATTTGCTCTGTTCAATAAAACTCTGATATCTCCTCTCTAACGATGGGGCTCACTTTTGGTTCCATCGTTGGGCCTTTGTATTTGCTTACTTTGTATGATTAGTGAGTATTTGCAGCTTCTTGAGAAAAACTCTTTTCTTAACAACAATAATAAATTATTTTTAAATATGCATAGCTTCTCAAAGACTCTACAAGTGCTGGCAATAAAAGTACTTTGAAATGCAACATAAAATTGTGCAAACTCCTTTAAATCCTTTAGGACCTTTAGGCTCACCCCATCACCCAGCAGTACCTCCTAAATTCTTGTTCAGGGAGGGCAAGTGAAATGGGTCACCCTGTCCTTTTGTTAAGGTGATATGTAAGAGGGACCAAGGATTGTGTAGCAAGTGAGGACAGTGGGTGTTTAAGACTTGTCAGGCAAACAGAGATAATTCTATTACATCGAACACAGTATGTGTGGCGTGTGTGTATGTGTGTGAGTGAGTATATGGGTGCGTGTGTGAATGTATGTTTGGCGATGGTGGTGGAGACTTGTCCATAACACATAAATCACCAAACAAGAGCTCCGAGTGTGTAAAATGTGACTAATCAGTAAATTGAGTCAAGTGGTAGCTCATAGACCCTGTTATAACCACTTCTATTTGGCATTGTACATTCTCAGCTAATTGTTAGAAATATTTGTGTTTATTTTATTTTATTTTATTTTATTTTATTTTATTTTATTTTATTATTATTATTATTTTTTTTTTACAAATGTGAAGGGGTTCCAGTGTTGCAGTTTAGGATATAAACTAAAAATAGAAGATCGTACCTTTATAATGGAAATTCTATAAAACTGCTCATGCCTTTGTCTCCATTAATGTGTTGATAGAGTCAGCATTGTCACAGTAAAATCAGTTGATAATCCAAACTATATATTAGTCAATAATACAGTATCCTCGTTTACTAAATCATTTTTCAGAAGCTCACCAGGAAGGTCATAATGACGGTGACAATTTTCAACTTCGACTAAGTAGTGTGTGTTTTATCACAAGTATTACTCATCTTCACCAAAACGCTTCCATTGAAATTCTTAACACCATTCTCTGGATGAGAAAACTGAGAATCAGAGTCTATAAACGACTTTACCAAGGTCACACACTTGTAAGTAACATAGATAATATTTGAATCCAGATCTGGATAATCACAAATCCATTCTGTTGTCTTTCTGAGATCCCCTCAGCCCTTTGGTTAAGAAGATCAGAAGGGATGGCATAATTATGATAGTGGTAATAACAGTAAAATAATAGTTAACAGTTTTTGAGGTATTGTGATAAGAGAAACAATATTTTCAGTTCCTTATGAAATAGGCTTCATAGCATTCATTGAATGTTTATAACATAACAGATTATTATTTAACTTTTAATGCATTTGATGTTTTAAATGCTTTACATGCATCAGCTCCTTTGATTCTCGTGTGACAGAAATACTATCCCTATGGGTTAGCAAAGAAAACTAACTTGTTAACTTTCCCTAAGCCACCCAGCTAGTATGTGTCAGAGCCAGGATTCAAAGGCAGGGAGTATGGTCTAGAATTTCAAGCTTATAAAGTCTATATTTGACTGTCTTTCTTAGATACATTGCTGGAAAAGAAAGAAACCAAAGCCTAAAAATTTAGTTGAGTTGAAATTTTAAGAAGAAATATTGGCAAAGACTAGAGCCTTCCTCTGAATTGAGTGATACAAAAAGGATTAGAGATGGAGAGGTTTGAGGTTGTACAGACTCACTTTGAATGGTTGGATATTTTTACAGAATATAGGAGGACAAGTCTCTGATCTGACTGAGAAGGTGAGGTTAGAATTGGGGGCTTGCAAATCATGGAAAATAAATGAAACAATCCTCACAGGAGAAGCCAAAAAGAACTCTCAAGAAACTAACAGAGTTGCAGTAGACTCTGCTTTTTCAGGCCAGATAAATTAGTGAGGGAGAAAATCACTCTCACAAAGTCAGAATCAAGAGCTGCTTTCCAGTCTCAGAGGTAAAGCCATGTGGAGCCACCTACCCCCATTTCCCCTTATCACAGACATGAGGTTTTAGAAGCAGTTGCCAGAGGTAGAAATGGTAGAACTTGTAATTCTGGACAATGAGACTGAATGGCCTACTGCAAGGTGGGATGTGTAGACTTGTCTCACCGTCTTCTTGTTCGGCCCAACTGAGGCGATCATCTGCTGAACAAAATGTGTCATGTCACCTACACCAAGGGACCAGAGAAAGTCCTCCTGACAGAAAAGTCCCAAAGATTCATTATGTCAGTGTTGCCATGTCTCCTAATTTCTAATAGAAATTTATCTGTAGAGCAGCTGGGATCCCTACTTTTTTAGAATGGTTCTAATTAAATAAAACTTCTAATTATAAATTAAATAATTCACAGGGATATAGTATACAACACAGGGAATATAGTCAATAATACCATAATAACTTTGTGTGGTGACAGATGGTGACTAGATCTATAGTGGTTATCACCTTGTAAGTTATATAAATGTTGAATAACTATGTTTTACACCTGAAACTAATAGTATTATATGCCAACTATAAATGAATAGATAAATAAATAAATAAAATAAATACCAGTTTGAATCTGTGTCCCTATCCTAAGAGAAGTCAGCAGAAACTCCATGTTACTTACCTTAGGTTGCCCAATTTGGCTTATATCCAACACTTCTGTCCTAACTTTAGGGGAATAGGACATTATTCTCTCTCTCTCTCTCTCTCTCTCTCTCTCTCTCCCTATCTCTATCTCTCTCTCTGTAAACTAATAATTCCAAGAAATTTCATTGGCTGACCTGCTATCAGGAGCTATCGATTATGAGGGAAATTTTCTAAAATTCAATTTGTGTGTCTGTTTCAGTCAAGGAGGCTCACACTGCAACTCAGAGATGACCTGTGCAGACTGCTAAAACACTGGGAAATTCACTGAATATGTAACTGGAAATACAGAAAAGCGGGCTTCAGAGTCACTTTAACCCACTGGCTCCAACTCTTTTTCCCCACAGTTCCCCAGGCTGTGGACCTATCTGCTACTTAGCTTCACCCAGGCAGCTTCCCTCGTGGCAGCAGAAATAGCTACTGCAGTTTCTGACTTCACATCTACATACTGCAATGTCCAGGGGAAGAGAAAACAGCAATTTCTTCCAGTGGCTCAGTCTTAAGAGAGAAAATGTCTTGCCCAGACACTTTCATCACACTGCCTCTAGAATCTAATTGACCCCAATTTTTTGGTCCAGGGAACTCCATGCATTGGTCAGCTTAGTCCTGGCATCTCAATCAACAAATAACAAGAGGCATGGGGTTGTCCTGAGACCAACCAGGTCTGCTCCTGGTTCTGAAGTTGGGCAGCTTTTCTAAGGAGTTTCTTGGGCAGGAGAAAGGAGTGAAATGGATGTGGGACAGGTTATGCCCTGAGCATCGCAGGAGAGGGAGAGGACAAATGAAGAGGAGCATGCAGCTGAGCAGCTTCCTAGACAGCTGAATTCTGCGAGTGGCAGAAGGGAATGATGAGCTATATATTGCAATGCCTCTGAAGGGATCTCCTGGGAGCACAGCTGCCTTGCTCCGAGGAGGAAGCCCCTGGGCTGGGTCCTGCCCCGGACAATGGCTGAAAGGGTTGATTAGGGAAATGATACTGGCAGTGCTCCTGTTATGGTACTTTAGTGGGATTTTTTTTTTTTTTTTTAAGTTCCTCAAGAGTTGTTTTCACAGTCCTGTGTGTTCTGACAGCAGTCACTAGAGGGCTCATGAGGACACCTTTCAGAGCTGCCCTCTGGAGGCGGAGCCCAGAGCGATAGTGCTAAGCAGTCCTGCAGTGCAGAGCCTGGGGAGCTGATTGGAGGGCAAGAGATCACAGGACACCTTGCAGGTGCAGCCACCGGCATGGGAAAGCTGGTTGAGCTCCTGAGACAATGTATTAGTCACCCATGAGAATGACACTTGGAGTAGTTGTGGATGTGCCATCCAATATGTAGCTTGGAGCTACATGTGGTTATCTAGCACTTGAAATGGGACTAGTTCAAAAGGAAATGTGTTCAAAGTGCAAAACACACACTAGAGCTCGAAGGCTCAGGATGAAAACAAGAATATAAAATATCTCAATATTTTTATATTGATAATATGTTGAAATGATAACATTTTGAATATATTGGAAACAAGATTAAATTAATATCACCTATTTCTTATTTTTTTATTTAAAAGAAATTTAAAATTGCATATGTTTGTGACTCACATGATAAATCTACTGATATGCTGTGTGAAGCCATTAGCTAAGGAGAGAGAGCAGGTAGGTGGGGAGAGCAGGGAGTGGAAGGATTGAACACACTGAGGAGCCCTGGGAAGACGCTTAAGCCAATTTGCAGAGAACTTCTCTTAAGTTCCTGTCCTGAGGTAAGAGCTTCCTAAGAGTTTGATGATGACAATGATGATGAGAACAGCAACTCTCCTTTAATGAAAGGTCCAGCCTCTAACAGGCACCGCCTTCATCTCTCTAAGCACCGCTGAAAAGCAACCTCATCACCTGGACGCTCATGTCGCCACAGTGGTTTCTGATTTCACATCTCCATGGCTCACTTTTCTTATACATGAAGTGTCATGCCCAATGAACCTGTCAAAAATCACACCATTAAAAAATTCTGTGTGTCAGATTAAACTCAACACCCCGCGTATTAAGCCTATCCTTCGGTTGCCCCAGAGCTTCTGTGTGAATCAGAACAGATGACTAAATGTCAAACCTGGATACAGGGAAAAAAAAATAGCTACCTTACACATGCATTTATCTTTTCTTTTCCCAGAATGGAAGTGCTTGGCCATTCAGAATTTAGAGCTTTTATGAAATACAGCTGCTTGTGTGCTCTGTCTCTTTAGAGGCAGACACGTCTGACCTTTCTGTTAACATCACCTGTTGTTGCTTGGCATGTGTCAGACAAATACGTATGTTGAGCATTACCTCCTTTTTCAGAGCAACACAATGGAAATCTTTCAGCTTTTTCCTCTTTCAGAAGGCAGAAGTTCATTACTTTTATACTTTTTATGTAACTTCCTAAACACAGATGATGAATAATTTAAACTGTTAAAACAGAGGCTTCCCAAAGGTTTGGCCATCACTAAGGTGAAGAATAGAAATAAAAGCAATCATGTGAAGTAATGAATAAAATGGTGACTCTGAATTCTAATTCCTGGGGTACCAATGTGAGCATTTCTTAGACTCTCAAAATGGCAGGAGCTGCTAGTGTCAATATCCAAGAATAAGTCTCTGGCTTTCTTGTGCCATCTTAGCATGCCTCTTCACCAGCTCAACTCCTGACCTCCACAGAGAGGTCCACTTTTGACCTCAAAGACACTGCCAAGGCCATCCTATAGAGCACTTCTTCTCTCCACTTCTCTCCTCTAACCTTCTCAGAGGGAAGAAACCAAGCTTTCCTCCAAATGCCCACAAAAGATGACAAAGCCCATAATTAGCAATGGTAATAAAAGTGTAAATAAAACCCCATAATTAGCAATGGTAATAAAAGTGTAAATATTTACTTCATCACATTAGAAAAGGTAGAGTTGGCACTTGACAATTAATGGGTTTTATCCTAGAACACATGCAACAGAACTGAGTACATGTTTCATCAGCAGCTTCAAGGGATGACTTTTTAAAAATATCCATACCTCAAACATACGCAGTTCCCAAACACTATAACTCTACAGGGGGAACCCTCATTTGAACATACAAGTTCCAATATATCTTTCATAGCTAAGCCCCATCACTAACGTAAGTCAACTCTACTCAATAGCATTGCATTCCTTTTTGCCTGAACTCTATTTTCTTTCTTTCAAAACAAAAGCAAAGTTCATTTTGCTTTCTGTTTAAGATTTTTGTCAGACATCCTTCTTAGGTGTATTGAAATGATAGCACACATCCTTTTGCATCAACCTTCCAACCCCAAAACAACTCATCAAAATACCACAAACTTACAAACACAAAGCTAAGGAAGCTTAATACAAAAAATAAAATGCAGTGAAGGTTAACATATAAAATACGCTTTTTAAAATCCTTTTTATGAAACCTTATTTTTATTTTTTAATTAAATTTATTGGGGTGACATTAGTTAATAAAATTACATAGATTTTAAGCATATAAGTCTGTAGTACATCATCTATATATATTGCATTGTGTGTTCACTACCCAAAGGCAATTCTTCTGTCACCAAATATTTGACCCCTTTACCCTCTTCTACCTCTCCCCCTCCCCCTTACCCTCTGGTAACCACAAAACTGTTGTCTGTGTCTACAAGTTTTTGCTTGTCTTATTTGTTTGTTGCTTTCACTTTTATATCCCACATATGAGTGAAAGCATATGGTTCTTGACTTTTTCTGTCTAACTTATTTCATTTAGCATGATAATCTCAATATCCATCCATGTTGTTGGAAATGGCAGCATTTCATATTTTATGGCAGAATAGTATTCCATTGTGTATATATACCACATCTTCTTTATCCAATCATCTATCGAAGGACATTTTGGTCGTTTCTATGTCTTGGCCACTGTGAATAATGCTGCAATGAACATAGGGGTACATATATCTTTATGGATAAATGTTTTCAGATTTTTTAGGTAGGTACCCAGAAGAGGGATTGCTGGGTCATATGGTAATTCTATTCTTAATTACTTGAGGAAACTCCATAATGTTTTCCATAGTGGCTACACCAATTTTATATTCCCACCAGCAGTGTATGAGGGTTCCTTTTTCTCCACAACCTCTCCAATACTTGTTGTTATTTGTCATGTTGATAATAGCCATTCTAAGAGGTGTGAGGTGGTATCTCACTGTGGTTTTGATTTGCATTCTCTAGCTATTGAAGTTGAGCATTTTTTTTTCATATATCTGTTTGCCATTTGTTTGTCTTCTGTTCAGGTCCTCTGCTCATTTTTTAATTAGATTGTTTGGGGGTTTTGGGTTGTTGAATTATATGAGTTCTTTATATATTTTGGATATTAGCTCCTTATGGGAAGCTGTTTGCAAATATCTTCTCTCATTAGATTGTTTGCCCCTTTGTTTCATTGATGGTTTCTTTTGCTGTGTAGAAGTTTTTTAGTTTGACATAGTCCCATTAATTTATTTTTGCTTTTATTCCCTTACCTTTGAGGTCAAATTCATAAAATCCTCTCTAAGTCAAAGGTCCATAAGTTTAGTACCTACATTTTTTTTCTACACAATTTGCTGTTTCTGGTCTTATATTTAGGTCTTTGATCCATTTTGAGTTAATTTTGGTGTATGTTTTTTGATCCTGTTTAGATTTTAAATATGTCTTTCATTGGTTAACATCCAGTTTCCATTCTGCCCAAGACCCTGTGGTAGCACCTGTGAGAGATCAAGGGTCATAATAGGATCGCTGCCTTTAAGAGGCAATTATGGCAGGAGGAAGAATAAACAAGTGCACAGGTAACTATAGAAACTCCTTAATGCGTGAGTGCCCACGGTGGACACGAATCAGTAGGACTTCAGAATTACAGCCCACAATTTCAATTTTTAATGTTGAATCCATATCTATTACTAATTAAAACTCTTGAAAATGCAAAAGTTCTGTAATTGTTGGAGACAAAATTCAAGCACACTGCATGTCCTGCCTTGAGCTGTCTTTTTATTTTGTGGCTGACGTTTTGTGCCTGCAGGGGGAGGTATGTGTAGAAGCCACAGGTGTTACAGAGGAGCAGCTGTGAAGGCCAGTGGGTGGCAGGGGAGGGACAGGAAGAAGGGGTTGGAGAGGGCTGGGGTGGGACCAGCAGGAGTACTGAGCAAGGAGGGGAATGGTAGGAAAGCAGAGTAGATAAAATAAGTTTTGGGCTTTGTCAGAGGCATAGGTGGGGCCATAAAGAAGGACACAGAAAGTGACAACATAGAGGGCAGTGCTCTTGGAGCTGTAGTTTGGGACCTACTGAATTAACAAGAATACATTGAAGCTTTTGGTCAAACCACTTCAGGCTGCCTTCCTATTGATAGCCCAGTGTTCAAGAGAAAATATACAGTTCCTTTCCTTTTTATCTCCACAGTTTCCATGAGGCCTGAAACTTTTAAGAAGTCAACACATCTTCTAAAGACTCTGTTACTCAAATCTGTGGTTCGATATGTTTCCTATAAGTCATTTGATATCTTTGTATTAGGTTTTACTTTTACATTTAGGCAAAAAATTCCTTGGTTTCCAAAAAGAAATATTTATCATGCACAAAGTGGTTTATTTTAGAATGCTGGAATCTTTCAAATAAAAAGCCCAACGAACAGATATATAGTTAAGAGGAATAGCAGCTTTGGTTCTTGCTATTGTTAATGTGAACATTAACAGTAATATTACTATTGGCAATGGGGGCCCTGAGAAAGAAGACACCTAGCAAGAAGGGCTCCTGATGGCTAACTGGGCTCAAATTTTAAAATCAGAGCCTAGGAGCCATTTCTAAACGGGTCTCTAATGCAAGCCGCACTTCAGGGAGAAGCCTGTACTGAACTGCCTGCCTCTCACACTGCCTGCACTGTGTTCCTGCCATCCGAGCCAACCAATATAAAGGAGATCCTGGAATCCTATTTCAACCAATAGGACTGAGACTTTCCCTGTCCAGTTGGTGCTGTGCAGCTATATCCTCATTAGTATCTTCACCGACCAATCAGAGTGGCTCCATTCTGACCAATCAGGACAGAGCTTTTTGGACTAATCAAACTGCCAGGATTTGGAGTCTTCATTTGTGTGAGGATAGATCAATCAGGGAACTATAACTATATAGAGAGAACTATATGAATCAGCTCTTCTGTGGCTCAAAGAGTGCATTTTCCTTTTCACTGAAGACAGCATTTCCCTGGCTGGAGGTGAAATATGGAAGACAGCTCACCAGACCAGAGCAGAGCAGACTGGAGCAGAGCAGAGCTGTGTAACTTGAGAGGGATCTCCCCTGAGGACTGACTTATAGCCCGGCAGTTCCACAGCCATGTTGTATCATAATTGAGCTGTAACCCTGTTGAGTCGTTCCACAGCTGTGCTGTTCTCACAGCCCTGCTGTATCACAATTGAGCTGTATGCACTGAATAAAGTTCCCGTCTTCACTGCACCCCTCGTTGGGGATTTCTGTTGGTATTGAATTGGTACCAGTGACCTTTGATTGACAGTAACAATACAGCCGTCCTCAAAAGCAGGGAGGAGACAAGAAGGTGTTTCACAATGGGAGGCCTTTGCTGCAACAGAAAGATACTAACTGGTTTTTAAAAAGGGAAACTGGGATATTTTAAATATAGGGTTCCCCCCCTCAAAATATAAAGTAGTGCTTTTGACCATGGTAGTAAATTCATACAATGAATAAAAATTAAAAACCACTAATACATCTGAAAATACAATCTACCAAATTTTACTGACTGATAAATTACAGACTGCATTGACTTACTATGACAAATGTTAATGGAATATGGGAAACCAAATGCTGTTTTCCCATTGGCTGGTGATTGGTTTTTAACTGCTAGGGAAGACCAGAACAGTCAACAGGAAGTCATCTCCATGGCAACGGGCCATTCAACTTAACTTTTTAACACTTGAAGACATAATTACTTCATTTTTTATTTCCATTTTTATAATTTTCACAGTTTATAATATCGGTGAAGACCTTTGGTTCAGGCACTTCCTGGCTGTTAATAACAGGCTGATTTAAAGCCACCAGCGCTTAAACGTTGTGCCAATTTTTTTTTTTTTTTTTTTAATGAAAAGAGGGCTGTGATATTTTTTCCTTCCTGAAGACTGTAGCATAAATAAATGACAGAATTTTATGTTCACACACATGGTGCTTTGATTTCCTGCAGACGATAACATCAGGGAGGAGACCGATAATCACTGGTGAGTGGCCATGGGGGGCAGGGCTTGGGTGGATCTCTCTGAACGGCAGGTTGGCAGATAATTCTGGGGGACTGAGAGACGATAAGGCTGAGGACTATACAGGGCATACGTGAGAACAGAAGATGCAACAGCCTCAGAGACCAGGGAATGTTCTGTTGGAGGCAATGACCAGTCAATGGCTCCTTCTGAACTCACAGGAGGAGTCAGAGTTCTGGGCAGATTCCTGGCCTTTGCTCATCCAGGAAAATTTGCCTTTCCTCTTAGGAGGTAACCTCAAAGATCTACACATTAAAAAATCCCAAGGCATGGGTTGTCTGGGAACAAAACGGGAAAACATGGTAAAGCCATTACCTTAGGCAATAGAACATCACTTTAGTTAGCTAGAACACAGCAGCCACTCTCTGCAGGAGAGGAAGGGCCCTACAGAGGGGCACATCACTCCTCAGCAGCCTGAGAGTGATTTTTAATCCAGCTCTAAAGTCTCTCCCTCAGCTCCTGGTCTCTGAAGGAAAGAGGGAAAGGACGCAAGAACTATGCAGCAATTCTCTTCAGCCCCTCATGCCCATAACACAGTATTATTAGCCATCAGTGTGTATGCACCGAAGGTGAAAAAGAGAAGAGAAAAATCTCTGACAGCCACACCTTCTGCTGCCAGAGCCCGGGGAAGCCACGCCACTGCCACCACACCCCAGAGAGGCAAAGAGGAAGGAGAAACTAAGGGAGCCAGGCCCACTACCTGCCAAATCTCCTCCCAAACCCAAACTCAAAGCTGATAGCTCTCAAAACAAAGACAGATGCTATCTATGGGGAGAAAGGGAAGATTGATGACAAAGAAGAGGGAAGAATCCTGCAGAAAATGGAGACAGCACACAGCCCAGGCACAGAAATCTAAGAATCCCAGCGATGCCCTGCAGAGTTTGTAGTTCGTTGATAAATACCAGTATTCTGATGACTACACAGTTTAAGATAAAATTCTTTTCAAGTTTTATTTTTGAAAAACAAATTCATTTTACATGTTTTCTTTTTCATTTTTTAAAATTAAATTTATTGGGGGTAACACTACATAAATTTCAGGCGTACAACTTTATAACATCACCTCTGTATACACGTTTCTTTAAGATATATTTTAGCACATAGAACCCATCCCGATTGGAGATGGAATAGAATGTCTTAGGAGGTGGATGACAAAGCAAGAACATGAACTTTTCTCTTGTAGTGTTTGAGAAGATTCCTCTTGGACTCCTTTTGTAGGAATTTTGTGAGCATCACACTCATCGGCCACATTGACACAAATGCCTTTGGATGAGGGACCATTATTAAAGTTTGTTCTGTTTTTCCTTTCCAGTTTCTATCACAGATTTTATTACCTTAAAAATCTGAGATACTGGGATCTGCTCCCTGCCTGCCGTCCAAAAGCAGGCCATCTGGATTTCCAGTACAGTAGTACCTCGGTTTTTTAATGTCTCCGTTGATTAACATTTCGGTTTACAAACGCCATAAATCCAGAAGTAAATGCTTCGGTTTTCAAACACGCCTTGGAAGTCGAACATGTCACGCAGCTTCCGCTGAGTACAAGATCCTGAGGCCTAGCTGTCGGCTGTTTTCAAATGTTTCAGAACTCGAGCGGTATTCCAGAACGGATTACGTTAGAAAACCGAGGTACCACTGTATTATCGTTAAGATGGCATTGCTCACAGGAGACAGAATTCCACTTCTAGGATTAGGGTTTCTCAGATTTAGAATTCTGTTATTTTTTTTCTATTCCCTCAAAGTCAGGGTCAGCTTGTGAAAAGTTGTTACACAGTGTGCTAAATGTGGGAGTGTCCAAGCTCCCTCTAAATATTCCTTATCCAAAGTATTCAATGAGAACATCATTGGATGTTATCCTGACTTTATAATTTTAGCATCCTCTAGAAGAGTTTTATACTATTGTGTATTGTCACCCACATCCTGCTTAAATTACCATACATATTAATAAAGAAATCCTTAATAAAGTTGGTAGAATGAAGGGGGAATGGCAGTGCTATCATGTGTCCTCTGTGTGCCAAGCACTGTGCTAATAAAACAGGTATTTCTTTTAGTTTATATGAGCCTGGGTGTACCAAGGAAGCATTGAGCTCTGCTCTCTAGCTGACTTTCTAATTGAGCCCTTCTTATAATTAGGTTGACAGAAGAATCCTGACGTCTCACAAAACTTCATCTTCTCCAGAGTGTCCCTCAGTTGTCAAGTGATGCTGGGATCTCAATGGTGGTGGTGAGGGTAACAACTACACCCCTCCTCTCTTCTGATGCTGATGGCAGATGCTTCCTTCTTGACTGCACTGAGTGGTATGACCAATTTCATTACTACAGACCCATGGCAGGGACAAAAATTCTCCTTTGTGAGATTGTGGACCAGGTCTGTTTTCACTGACTTGATTGAAACTTCAGTGAAGGTACCACACCTGTCTTGTGTTCTGATGTCATCTCACTGTCAGACACATAGAAGGCACTCAAGTGTTTTTGAATGACCAGAATTGACTCCAGTTGCAACTTGCTCTGGTCCCAGGAAAATCTATCGGCTTCCTTTTTCTGGGGCAGCTTCCAATTCACAGTCCTCCAGCCAGCTCTCTCTACCTTTCCCAGAAGATTCAATCCCCAACACCAAGCAAAATGATCAAATATGCATCCCCCCCTTAGTCTTTTATGACATGCTATTAACACTAAAACTTTTGCAAAGTAACTACCATCATTACAGAATACCTCCTTTAAATAACCGGTGAATATGCCCACATTTAATTTCTTAACTAAGATATTGCAATATACCTTTGGCTTTGTCACATGTGTCACATGTTTTGCCAGAAGACACCACTGAGACTAAAGTAGCAGTGAGACACAGATTAGACTTCACAGACTTCCTTAGGAAACTATCACTCTAGTAATTGACTCCCCTGTTCCATTTTCTTGTGTCCCTTATGACTTCAATAGCCCTGAACCATCAGTAGAAAAAGCAACAAGCTTAAAACTGTTTCTGTGGTTTGAAGCCAAAGGGTACAGACAGATTTGCTGTCTACAGATTTTCATTCTCCAATGCCAGATCCTTTCAGTTTCCCAAGAAGTAGACACCAAATTCTTCCTAAAGTAGTTTGGCATAGATGGAGCACTGTTCATGGAGGAGGTGGGGTCTAGACTGAATATTTAAGAAGGGGTGGGATCTAGTTTTGGTGTGATCAGGTTGGCATTCACGAAGGGAACGATCACAGGAGATAGTGGAGTATGAAGTTGCCCGCAGTGAGGGTTTCAGGACTAATAACATCGCCCATTACAGAAGACACTGAAAACACCACAAGGAGTCAGAATACCAAAGTCCAGTGTGATAAGCGGGTCAGAGGGCAGAGTACATAATCAGGTTTCAAAGAGAAGGTGGGATTACCAGGGGGAGACCCAGAGGGTTTCCTGCTTGTTGACTCAATTCACTCTAACTGGCGTGGCTCTTCAGGGTTACTCCCTTTTAAAAGAACCTTGAAGATCTTTGCTGAATTTTATGGGAGACAAGATACAGCAAAAATATCAGGATAACCTTAAGTAGCGTGGGTGTTTGGAAAGAGGATGGAGGAAATTACCTGTCAGGGAAAGAGTTCACACAAAGACATACAGCTGGGTGGGGCCTAGAGGGCCTGGGGAATCATGAGGCGGATCTGGGACTAGACATGAGGACCACTGGGGAACCACTGTGGACTTTTCAATGCATCCAACAAGTATTTATTAAATATCTGCAGTTAGTCATGCCCTGAACAGAGGACAGCTCTGAAGAAAAGATGAAGGAGACTGAAACAGGCAGTAGGCTGCAGGAAGGTGTGGTTGGGAGGCGGGGACAGGAGTAGATTTGGGGAGAGAGAAAGCCTAAGGTTCTAATCAAGCTGAAATAGTTACAAACCACAGCAGGAGGAATCAGGTCCTATAAATGCCCTTCAATCCTCTACTTTGTTTAATTCATGTCCTTCTAAGGATAGGGAAAAACAAGAGTGCCGGTGGTTTTCATCAAGTCCTAAGTATACCTATTTCATTTGTTCTTTTTTTGTTTTTCATTTGACAGATATGGATTGAATGCTCACTAACCTCTGGGCACTGTGGTAGGTACTAAGGATACATTCACACTCAAGACACACACAGTCTCTGCATTCATGGAGTTTATAGTCTAGAACAGGTCTTGGAAAACATTTTTTTGTTTGTTTTGTAAAGAGACAAGTAGTAAATATTTTATGGTGCCTTTTGCAACAACTCAACTCTGCCAATGTAGCATAAAGGTAGCCATAGACAGGATGTAGATGAATGATCATGGTTGTGTTCCTATGAAACTTTATTTACAAAAACAAGTGGAGGTCCAGATTTGGCTTGCAGGTCACACATTGCTGACCTCTGGTCTACAAGGGAAGTTCCTAGGCATGTAGTGAGTGGGATGATGGTTTTGAAAGGGGAAGAGTGTTAAGAGAACAGAAAATAAGGAATCCTAACCTGTCAAGTAGTCTAGAACTGAGGATGTGGTGTTTAAGCTGAAATCCAAAGGTTCAATAATGAATTAGCCAAGTGGGATGGGTATCAGGAAGTTGGAGGAACAGACGATATTCCAAGGAGAAGGACAAGCACGGACAAATGCCCAGCCATGAGACAGAGAGCACGGGTGACATTCAGTATGACTAGAAGGAAGAATGACAGATGGAAACTGGTGGAAGATGAGACTATGGATTTGTGCAAGGGTCTGATTACGGAAGGCCTGGTTAGGCATTTGTGAGTTTAAAAGTTGATTTTATTGTTTAAGTAATCGGCATTAATAACTGCCTAATTGTCCATGTAGGAGTTATTAAACTGGCAGCCAGTTAGAAAGCTGAGGCCAAGTCCACACAAGAACCAATGATGGTCGGAGGATGGTAGCGGTGGAGATGATGGAAATCAATGGTTGCACTTTCCAACTAGTTAGGAGCTAGTTCCGGAGTAACAACAAGTTTAAAAACTGCTTCTGTGATTTGAGTAGATGGCTCCTACCTCGCGTGGAGCCTCATTTTTGCTTTTTGCTTTCTGGAAATAGAACTTTGATGAGGGAAGGGATACAAATAAGGAGGGCAGGAAGTAACTGTGGGAGGGCTGGAGGAGGAGCAGGGTGAAAAGGCAGCTTGAACGGAACAGGAACATCTCCATCTCCTTCCCTTTCCGGTGCAGGAGAATGTGTACCAGAATAGACTTTCTGATGAGGTATGCAGGCTCTGGGAAACAAAGGCTCTTGTTCACACATAGCTAACCCCTTGCTGGTGTTGATGGATGAATTCCTTACATCTAATACTTTGGAATATTTTGATGGACTTCCTCTGAATATGGCAGGCAGAAGTGTGCCCACTGGTTGCTCAAAAATATCAACTGAACTGATTTGGCATCTGGGAACGTCTGACAGACAGGAGAACCTTCTTTCTAAGCACTTTTGATGATGGCTTCAGAGAGAATAGGAGAATCAGCTGGCATCTCAAAATATTTTAAAGATCTTTCAGAGGGATAGTTGATTTCAAAAAGTCTGGATGCAGAACCATTACTGCCAATTCCATTCAGCATTAAATTGGGTTTTATCCTGATAATTTGTCAGGCAAGATTCATGCACAAGGGGAAAGAAACACAAATGTCTTTGCCTAGGACAAAAACTGTATTTGAGGATCACTTTATTTGGGGGAAAACAACAAACACTGTTGCTAACAGAGTGGATGCCTATTTAAAGCAGGTTACAAAAGATTCCTGTTGAAAATCTATCTCACATCAAGCATGCAGTGCAGGTATGGACAGAAGAGTAAAATAAAAACCAGCGAGTGTGTCTCTCAATAGAAAAGAGTCCGATTTTAAGGGTGAGAACTAAGATGAACCACGCTGATCTGCCCCTTCCTTCCGCACCACCTTTGGTGTAGCCATCAGCCCTGCACTTCTAAGTTGACAGGAAACAGTCAGAAATATCCATTGAGCCCTGAGTGCACTCAGGATCTCAAGACCCAGGACCACAACCCCTGCCAGCCCTGACATCACCATCTACACTGGCAAAGAGAACTGAAGTGGGTGCAAACCAACTGCTTAACGCTGGCTCCCTCCAAACCTGCTCTCAAGGAATGAGTCTTCTACCCCACTCTCCCTCCTTATGTATGTTCACTGAGTTAGCTGATTTTATTGTTCAAGTAATCGGCATAAATAACTGCCTAATTGTCAGGTGTTCTTTTTGGTTTTGGTTTTCTTTTTCTTATAAAGCAACTCAAGTGATGCTGTTTGGTGAGGTGGGTGTGAATCATGTGAAGAATGCTGAGCCTTCATAAAAGTCTGGAGTGGTGGACTGACTCATTTAGCCCAGTAAGATTGCAAACCACTCGTAGGCAGAAACCACTTTCTATACTTCTTTGTATTCTTTGCAATACCGTGAATATAGAGGCTCAATAAACATGTGTCGAGAAATGCATGGTTTGGCTTGTGGTCTTCCCATTGCAGACTGTCTGAGACTCTCAAATGAGGCTCCCACATAAACCCACTCCTTAGAATGGCTTTTGGTTGTGGCTAAGTACTGCTCAGGACAATGAAACTGCTTCAAAAAATTGAAGCTTTTTTGATCCAACCTTAATACTAATTTCAGGCAAATTCCTTGCAATGACTAGCAGCTATGATTGTCATTCTGCCATGGGGAAAGTGTCAGCAAGACCAAGAATAGTAGCAGTCTGTCATCTCCCTGTTTTTGACGTTCTCATCTAAAATGTTAATTAAGAAGTTGCTATGCACAGAAAGAAAATAAAAGTCAAGAAAAATAGCAAAGGCAAAAAGTGCAATTGTGGTAGTATTAAAATACGAAATTTGTTTTCTTGCATTGCACATTAGTTCCATTTTGCTCATTTCTGCTATAAACATGTTGTAAATAGTAAGCAAATAAATAGCGATGTCGATCAAGCGAGAGGAAAATTCAGTGCATGATTTTTGTTTCTGTTTAAAATCGATTAACAAATTAGTTACTTAAATAGATTCTGTTTTGATTAACACATTAATAACCACACTGCTTTTATTTTACACATTTGAGTTTCCTATAGCTTGCATTTCACAGTAGAGAGGCCATCTCAGCAATATTTTCATTAGTCAGTACCTCAGGTGAATCCACAATATTTTTTTTAAATTAACTTTTTGAATGAAAATGTGATTAGATGATTTTAACTGTTTAGTACAGTTGGACACATAAATACTTTTATTATAATGTTAAAGATTTGAAATCTGAAGACTAGTATTTCTAAGCTTAGTATAATACAAACTCATGTTTATTTAAGGGTTTACATGATGGTTATATTTTATGTTTTGGATTAATTCTTTCCAGAATAATGAAGCTCCCAGAAAGTATTTGGGCAATTATTTATTTATTTATTTATTTATTTATTTATTTATTTATGTATATATTATGTATTTATTTATTTAACAAATAATGGTGTCATTTATAGGATCAGAGCTCTCTCTGTCTGGTAAGGAGATACTGTCAGAAATAGCAAAACCTGGATGGAATCGAAGTTTGGCCTCTAACCTTTGCTAAAAGGATGATATTTCAATTATCTTAAGAATGTGGCAGATAACAGAAGTGAGTTCAATAAGAAAGAGATAGAGAGAAAGGAAATTATACTGGACTAGAGAAATCAGTGAATCAATAGTATTTGTGATCAATTATTATATATATAGGTACTATGATAAATAAAAAATAAATATTAAAAATGGTCAACTTATTCTCAAAATCTAGTTAGAGATATAAGAATAATACAGTGAAACAACAGCAACCAATTCAAGAGGGTCTTAGATTATGTGTTATGTATTGTAAGCACAGAAATTCAGAAGAGACAATGGTACATAGGGCTTGAATAGAGAAATGAAATACAAAGTTGGCATATTGAAGGATGGGGTAGAAAGAGAAGAAATGGTGAGTTTTGTTTGTTTTGCAGGGAAACAACCTTGCAAGGTTGTTCTGAAAGGAAGAGCAGTGAGGCCCATGAGTCTTTGGAATGTTGAAGTGACTGGCCTGATTTAATGACTGAGTTGTTACTGATTAGTCAGAAGAAATGAAGCCAGAAGAGAAGGTGGAGCAATATGGCAGGAGGCCTTAGCAGTCAATTCACAGGTTATATGCTGTACACCTGAAACTAATATAATATTGACTGTCAACTCTAATTGAAAAATAAAATATAAAAATTTAATAAAAAAAATTTTTGACACCCTATTCTATATGCAGAATAAAACATTAGCATTTAGGCAAGATCCATCTGGCATGGTCCACAGAATGGATGGATAGATGCTCTCGAGCTTTCAGGGCAGGATGAGAAGTAGCTGGAGCAGCTGCAATCAGAGAAACAGAGGCAGCCTGTTGCAGGAATCTACATGTGTCATGATATGGCCTGGACTAGAGTGGAAGGGAATTGTTCATTTTGCAGAACAATCTGTTAACTCCACTCAGGTCAGATGGTGAGTGCATAATGTTTCTTGGTAAATTTAGTCTAGAAAAGCACTAATAAACAATCTTGTAAGTGTCCACTTCTTATCCTCCATCTCAAAACCACCAATGAGTGAGTATTGGCTACCATCTCCTCTGCTGCACCTCTAAAAAGTTAAGCCTACTTTGGAATAAATTTATCATCTGTAGCTGATATATGGTTGATCATGGCTGTGCCCTGAGGCCCTCACCTCCGCCAGGTCTCCACGGGAGTCTAAATCTGTCTCACTCCAGGATCTGTGTGGCCATGAAGACCTCGTGTGACGACAGAAGCTACTTTTGTTAATATAAATATCAGCTGTTTTGAATAGGCCATAGTTTTCTTTTTTTAGCACATTAATTACAGATTTATTGGATGTCACTATTGTCTTAAATATATAGTACTAAAACTTTTTTATTTTGCACTCCTACCAATAAAATACTTTAGCATCCTACTCAATATAGGTATGTTTATTTATAATTATGTATTTTCTTATATTAATAGTCATATTTTATTGGGGATAAAATGAACAAATACGCTTTATAATTTTTAAAATCTTAGTTTAGCACCTTGTGATATAATGATTTAAAGTTTAGGATATAAATTCAGGTTACTTACATATGTGGTTTAAACCTGTCATTTCTGGCAAAGATACTCCAAAGTGGGAGCAGTTCTAGGTGGAGGACATGTACCTCAAACTGCTTCTACTACATCATTATATGCTTTTATCTGTCCCCTCCAAAAATTATGTAGAAGTTTTAGTTGAATGTGGCTAATAATTTTCCATCTTCCCTGAAGTCAATCAGATGTTCTTTCAACGGATCAAAACTTGTTACATTTTAAATAATAAATAGATTTAAAAGCCACTGAAACTTTTTTCGGGGGAATTTTTTAAACATACTAGAAATAAAAGTTTCCAAGTTTCTTATATGTATAAGTTACAAGGTTTTAAGGCAAAACACCGGTTGCTTCTGGCCCTAAAGTAAAACAATGGAAACATATCCAGACACTTATTTCCACAGTGTTCTCTCGATAGTCAGCATTTCTTTCCAAAAGCAGGTAGTTTTTCGTTCATTGTTGTAATGTCACCTTTACATTGAAGGGAAAGTTTACATTTATATTTAATAAAACTTTGCATGACAAGGAGAAGCTCTACAATTTTCTTACTGATAACTTGCTCTTTCATTGTTAGAATTATATTGAATATTATCTATATTTAATTTGTAGAAACTTTTAAAACTGCTTGTGTGTTTGGGGGAGTATTAGTTTAGCAAGAATTAAGTGGTACAATCCCCTTAACTATGGCACACATCAACTGCAACACATCACAGTTCATAGAACTCAGATAGGCTACTCCTCACCTGTCGTTGGTGACCTGCACCACTGAATGTATAGCTGAGTGAGGGAGCTGGTGTTAATCCTTATATCACATATTAGTATATTTAATTTCATTTCTATTTTTATATATGATAAATAAAAATAGAAGTTTAAATATTTCCCCAAGTGGATATCCACACAAGTAGATCATCATCTTTTATATAGACTTTACTTTTAGAGTAGTTTTAGGTTAATTGGGTTAACTTTGTATCTACCTTGACAATCACTATCTTAAATGAATGGCAGGTGGTAGCAAAAATATAATAATGACCTCATATAGCTGTATATTGGAATCAATGGAGAGACCTTACAAGAAAGACGTTTAACAGTGACGTTTTAAATTCCAGTCATTTGAAATTGCCTGCATATTGGAAGACATCCAATTTCCCCTAAAGCTCCACTAAAAAAAATCATTGGATCTTTCTGGGGGCATCTTACATGTATTTATAAACCATCTTCTCAAGCTCTCCTCCGTGCCCTCCTGGTGGGTACCTGCTATGCAGGCAGTTACTCAAATAGGAAGTTTTGCCACTGTCCCCACAGCTACTGTCCTTGGTGAAGATGTTGATTCTGTGCCCAGAGCTCTGCATCCTGGGACTCTCTCAAGATGCCAACATTTGAGATGTGTTTTGCAGAAAAACAAGTAATTTAAGACAATAATTTAGTTGAAATGATAACATGATCTGAATGAAATATCCCCAACTGATATTTATGCCTCTTAGGAAAATTTTCTCCTTTTATAATTTTTAATTTCAAAATAATTTCAACTAAATGTCTCTGCCCAGTACTACTTGTAATATTGAAGAGTTGGAAACAACCTTTAAATCGATGCCACATTTTCACTATCATGAACTCCACCGATTACAATGATTTCACTGGCAGAAAATGTATCGGAAGGGAGAAAACCAAGGTGGGAAAAGAGATATATGGATCCACTAATAAGTTATTTTTAAAAGCAAAAATAATTAACATTTACATAAATAGTTATAAAACTGACTAATGATGAACCCAAATTAGCAATAGAGAAAAGCTATAGAATTTGAGAACTATTGACTTTGTTTTAAGAAATAATTTGTATGGACATCCAAGATGGCAGCATAGATAAACACTGGGCCTGCTTCCTTCAGTGAACACATTAAAATTACAAGTAAATTATAGGACAATCAAGCTGGAGGACCATCTGAAGTCTGGCTGAGCAAAAGTTTTATAAATAAGGATATAAAGAAGACTGGTAGGAGGGGCAGAGATGTGAAATGGGCTGGCCCCAAACCTCTGTGTGGTGGTTGAGAACCAGGAGGGATATCTCAGCTGTGGAGGTTCCCCCAGAGGAGTGAGAGACCCCAGCCCCACACCAGCCTCCCCAGCCCAGAGTACTGGTGCCAAGAAGAGGAGCCCTCACAACATCTGGACGTCAAAAACAGTGGGATTCCATCCAACTGTGTGGGACAGAAGGCTGCAGAAAGCCCAGACATCCTCTTAAACAGCCCATACACAGACTCATTCACTTTCAGGCACTCACCTTGGACTTCTGCAGAAGGACAATGAGTTGGGGGTGTAATAGGCATACAGGGAACAGACTGAGGTGTGTGGATTTGAAGAGAGGGCTGAAAACAGTCACCATTTTCCCTGTGTGAGGTCCTCCTCACATGCAGCCAGCAAACTGGTGCCATCTTTCCAGTGTTGAGCTCTCCTTCCATGAGCCAACTCTGAATCTGATTGATCTGGTGAGCTCCGCTGGGACCCCACCCCACCCAATTCGCCCAACTCCAGAGGCACTTTTTCTGAGAGTAGCCAGCCCCACCCACATTGCACTATTTCTTGTAAAATTATCGAAGTCCACAGGCCCCAGACAGGCAGCAGTGGCTCTGACACTTTTGCTGAGCAGCTGCAGGCTCAGCACTAGCACTAAACCAGAATTTACATTAACCTGGTGACCAAAACACTTCCTACTCTAGTGACTCCCTGAGGCCCTGTCTCACCCAACTTGTATATCTCACAAAGCTTTATCAGTGGCTAAACCTTAAGGGAGCTGCCAGGTGACAGCAGGCCTCAGGGTGTCCCAGCGTTTTGTGGAGCTACTCCCCAGGCTTGGTGCTGGTGGCAGACGTCCTTGGTTCACAGCATGGCCTCTCCCATGTGCCTCCAGGGCTAGCACAGGCAGCGCACAACCACAGATCACTTTGGAGTTTCTACCAGAGAGTCCCGGATCGGTCCCAGGCAGTGGGTGACCTGAGTCTGCACCAGAGCCCTTCCCAGGAGGCTTCAGACCACAGCAGAGCACTGCCCAATTATCCCGACAAATGGCACATTCAAAGGGTTGTCTTGACAGGCACCAGAGCCCACTAGGGCCAATCTCACTCAATGGAATAAGTGCCTGCACAGTTGCCTATAACCTGTGGATGTGACCAAACCCCACAACCAATCAGCCTGAGGTTCAATGCCATCCACCAATGTGCCACTACCAATCAAGGCTCAACTATAACAGGAGGATACACACAACCCACACAAGGGACACTCTGGGGGTGTCTAGAGCAGGTGATGAAAAAGACTGTGCCAGGACACCACAGGGCACCTACTACATAAAGCCACCTGGCCAAGACTGGGAGACATAACAGCTCTACCTAATACATTAAAACAAACAGAGAGGCAGCCAAAATGAGGAAACAAAGCAATTCATCCCAAATGAAAGAACAGGAGAAAAACTCCAGAATAAAACTAAACAAAAATGGACACAAGTAATCTATCAGATGCAGAATTCAAAACAATGGTTATAACGATGCTCAAGGAACTTAGTGAGAACTTCAACAAAAAGATAGCAAGCATAAAAAAGGACATAGAAACCATAAAAAGGAAACAGTCAGAAGTGAAGAATACAATAACTGAAATGAAGAATACACTAGAAGGAATCACTAGAAGGAACTAGCTGAAGGAAAGTATCAAATCAGCAATTTGGAATACAAGATAGGAAAAAACACCCAATCGGAATGGCAAAAAGAAAAACGAATTTTAAAAAATGAGGATAGTTTAAGAGACCTCTGGGACAACATCAAGCATAACAACATTCACATCATAGAGGTACCAGAAGGAGAAGAGAGAAAGCAAGGGACTGAGAATCTATTTGAAGAAATAATGACTGAAAACTTTCCTAACCTGGTGAAGGAAATAGACCTACAAGCCCAGGAAGCACAGAGAGTCCCCAAAAAGATGAACCCAAAGAGGCCATCACCAAGACACATTTATAATCAAAATGCGAAAGGTTAAAGACAAAGAAACAATCTTAAAAGCAGCAAAAGCAGTTAGTTACCTACAAAGGAGCTTTCTTAAGACTAATTGCTGATTTCTCAGCAGAAACTTTGCAGGCCAGGAGGAATTGGCACAAAATATTTAAATTAATAAAAAGTTAGGACCTACAATGAAGATTACTCTACCCAGGAAAACTATCATTTAGAATCCAAGGACAGATGAAGAGCTTCCCAGACAAGAAAAAGCGAAAGAAGTTCATCACCAGCACTCCAGTATTACCAGAAATGTTAAAGGGACTTCTTTAAGACAAAAAAAAAAAAAAAAAAAAAAAAAAAAAAATCAAATATATGAATAGTATAATGGCAATAACTACATACCTACCAACAATTACTTTAAATGTAAAGGGATTAAATGTTTCCATCAAAAGGTGGCATGGCTGAACGGGTAAGAAAACAAGGCCCTTATATAATGCTGCCCACAAGAGACTTACTTCAGATTGGAAGACACACACAAAGACTGAAAGTAAAGGGATTCAAAAAGATATTTCATGAAAATGGAAATAACAGAAAAAAACTTGGGGTAGCAATACTTATAACAGACAAAATAGACTCTAAAATATAGAGTTTAATAAGAGAAAAAGAAGGACCCAGTAATCCCACTTCTGAGTATTTATCTGAAGAAACCCAAAACGCTTCTTCAAGGGGAAGCATGCATCCATATGTTCATTGCAACACTGTTTACAATGGCCAAGATGAGGAGGCAGCCTGGGTGTCTGTCGATGGATAAAGAGGAGGTGGTACATATATACAATGGAATATTGCTCGGCCATGGAAGGGAATGGGTTCTTGCCATCTATAGTGGTATGAATGGACCCGGACGTATTATGTTGAGTTGAGTATGTCAGACAGAGAAAGACAGATGCAATGAGATTTTGCTTACATGTGGGATCTAAAGAACAAAATAAACAAAACAGAAACAAACTCATACAGAGAACATTTTGGTGGTTGCTAGCTGGGAGACGCTTGAAGGATTGGGTGAAAAATGGGAAGGGGCGAAAAAGTACATATTGATAGTTACAAAATAGTCATGGGAACGTAAAGTATAACATAAAGAACATAGTCAATGACACTGTAATAACTATGTATGGTGTCTGATGGGTAATAGATTCATTGGGGTGATTACTTCATAAGTTATGTAAATGTCTAATCTTGGACACCTGAAATGAATATATTGTATGTCAACTGTAATTGAAGAGTAAAAAAAAAAAAAAAAAATTAAAAAAAAAAAAAAAAAAAGAAAGAAAACCCTGCCCTTGGTGACAACATGGATGGACCTTGAGGGCATTATGCTAAGTGAAATAAGTCAGACACAGAAAGACAAATATTGTATGATCTTACTTATATGAGGGCTTTAAAAAAACAAACTTAAACCAAATTCATAGAATAGAATAAAGTATCAAATTTGTACTTAACAAAGGTGGGGGCAGTGGTGAGCAGTGGGGAAATTAGATGAAGGTGGTCAATTTAAAACAATTTAAAATGCATATTATAAAATAGCATTTTAGAATTTACAAAAACACATTCACATCTGTTATCAGTTGTCTAATTCTGCCAACACACCTGTGAGATCGTCAGAGAATCATTAGGAAGTTTGACCATTTTACAGATGAGAAAAATGAGTTTTAGAGCTGAAAGGAAACTTCAATATAATTTAAAATTCCAATTACCTCATTTTCCATGGTGCGTGAGGTAGTCCAACTATGTCATACATTTCTTTTTAAACAGACATTCAACCCCTTCACACCCACCCAACAAAATTTTCCAGGGAAGCACAATATGTACATACATATAAAGAAAGATTTTGTAAATATGAATTTAAATTATTAATAATTGAGTCAATGAAAACAATGCGGCTAACCTGCTGAATGCAAAAACTTGAAATTTGAAATTTGGGATGACAGTGACTCTCTCACCCTCAGCATCACATCATTTCTCAATTTTGTTTTGGTTTCACTATGCTTAGAACGCACTGATTCACCTGGTTTCGTAAGCTGATATCTAAGATGGTTCCCAATGATCCTTGCTTCCTGGTGTCCCCATGTTTGTGTAATTTCCTCATGTGAATGAATATAGGCTTGACCTAGTGACTTGCTTCTAATGAATAGAACATGGCAAAGGCGATACGATGTCACTTTTCAAATAAGGTTATAAAAAGATTGTGACTTCTGTCATTTTCTCTGGCTCTTCTTCCTTGCTTGCTCTGGGGACTGAACTGTCATGTTGTGAGCTTCCCACTGGACAGACTCATGTGGCAAGGAACTGAGAGAGCCCTCCATTCAATAGCCTTTGATGAACTAAATCATGCCAACAACCAAGTGAACTTGGAAGCAGATCCTTCCCCAGTGGAAGTTTCGATGACTGTAGCCCTGACCAGCACCCTGAGGGCAGCCTGGGAGAGACCCAGAGAATCATTTAAGCTGTGCAGGGATTCCTGACCTACAGAAACTGTGAGATAACAACTATTATTACTTTAAGCCACTAACTTTTGGGATAATGTGTTATACAGCCATTGATAACTAATACACCAGGCAAGCAGCTGCAAAAGGTAATGGTTTCCTACCATCCCCCTTTGCCATCTCTGCATTCTTTTGAATTAGGCAGAGAAGGCAGGCAGGGGAAGCATTAGTACACGTTCCCCACCAAGTCAATAAACTCAACAGCAGACAGTGATGAATATAACATCGCCAGTGTTGTAGCCTGTGTATCAAACACATTTGAGTGTACTTCTGGGGTTTGTTTCAGTGTAAACAATAAATATGGACTTTCAAAAAATGAATTTTATGAAAATTGTTTGTGGATGTCATAAATGACACATGCAGCGGAAAAAGCCCACGTCTTAAAATCAAACTGACTTGTGGAGCCTTTACTTAAAACCCCCATGGTTTCCCACTGCCCACCTTTCCCACTTCATCTCTCGCTATCCCCTGTCTGTCCACCGCACACCTGGCAGTCTGCTCTTTTTTCAGTTCTTAGGCCAAGTTCTTTCTTACCTCAGGACATTTTCCTTTCTTCTTACCACTGACGAGAATGTGCTTCCCCCAAATCACTCCAAAGTTGGTATGTAATAAGTATTAGTTGAAGTAAGTTAGTAAATGAACCCACTTTGTTTAGTGGAGTTTGTAACACACTAAGAACAAAAGCTTACAAAGACAGATGGAAGAAGAGTGCCATATTCTTTAGATAAATCCACATTTAAAATACCATCTTCCCAAACACAGTCTTTTCTCCACCCTCTATCTTTGATTTTGACATTGATAGAGAAGCTTTCAAGAGAGCAGCACAGCTCAATTAGATGAAGCTACTAATTTGAAGGAACAAGACGTAATGAATGGCACTTAAATGTGGTGATTGTAACAGCAAATGTCTTCTGCCATTTTTTTCCCTGAAACATTTTATCTTGTCTTTCCCCCTTTATATATTGTTAAGGACTGCTGCAAGTGTGTGTGACAGTGAAAAGAGAGTGAAAGGAAGAAAGAGAGTAGAAGAACTTCTTTAGAAAAATAAAGGGTACAGAAAAAGATGAGCCTGATGACGGATGTATATGGAGGACGTAAGAGCACCCAGATTGCATAAGAGGGCATTGGGTCCTTCCCCCTTGTGCTCAGGTCTGAGTGTCCTGGTCCACAGGAGGGAAAAAAAAACACTGTCCTTCAAACCTCCTTGCGTGCTTTGAATTAGCACAGGACATTGTCATGCTTTTTCTGCTCCCTTGCTTCCTATCCTAGGAAGAGTAGTGCAGAAAGCTGCAACAGCACCAACCAAATCTTTTGTCCTCCATTCAGCACACAGCTGACACCCTCTTGGGCATTAGAAAGGAAATACTTGAGCTAACTAATAACTTACTGTACATTCTTATATAACAAAAGCATCAGCGTAACTATGTTCCAAGTAGAAACAATCTATGGATAAATAAATGCTAAAAAAGAAAAATACAAAACTGTACATAACCATTGCTCACTTTTTCCCCCCTTCATCTTACTGGGAATATCCATGTCACCAATGTGTGGTAATCCTTGATGGCATTTCAAATCAAAGCTATTTGAAAACAAAAAAGTATTTGCCCAAAATTTTATAGATTTTTTTACTCTTCAGAGTTCACATCATGTAGTGGAAAACACTCCTGCCAAGGCCTGGGAAGACCTGGTTTCTAGTTTTGGCTTTGGCAATAATTAACCAGCTGGCCCCTAAACAGCAATGTGATTCTTGCAAGGCTCTCTCCTTCCTACTACAGTGTGTCCCTGAAAATAAGACCTAGCCGGACAATCAGCTCTAACACATCTTTTGGAGCAAACATTAATATAAGACCCAATATTATATCATATCATATCATCTCATATTATATTACAAAGACCCAGTCTTATAGTAAAATGGGACCGGGTCTTATATTAATTTTTGCTCCAAAAGACACATTAGAGCTGATTGTCTGGCTAGGTCTTATTTTCGGGGAAACACAGTATATCCAGGGCAAATTTTAAAACTTCTCTGCATCTCCATAGCTATTATCTTGTCCAAGTCATGTTCACCTCTCACCTGTGACACTGAAGTAGCCTCCCAGGTAGTCGGCCTACTGCACCCTCATCCCCTCCAATCCACTCCTTCCACACAGCTGTCAGAAAGTATTTAGAGAAGTAAATCAAGGCATGTCATTCCTCACTTAAAATCCCCATGGTTTCCCACCTTCCCCACTTCATCTCTTGCTACCCCCTCTCTATCTGTCCACCACACTCCTGGCGGTATGATCTTTTATCAGTTCTTAGGCCAAGTTCTTTCTTACCTCGGGACATTTTCCTTCCTTCTTACTCTGACTACAATGTGCTTCCCCTAATTCTTCTCCCAAATCACTCCAAAGTTGGTGTGTAATAAATATTAGTTGATGTAAGTCAGTATGTGAACGCAAATCCTAATTTACTCCTTGTCATATTTTAACTTAGATGTCAGGTCGTAAGAGAAGCTTATGACCCAATCATTTTGACTAAAGGAACAACTGCCCCATTATTCTCACATATTCATTTTTATTTTCTTTTTATCATTTACCACAATTGTGATTTTTTTCTTTTGTTCCTGTTTACTTGCTTATTGTGTATCTTTTTCATCAGAATTTAAGCTACCTGAGGGCAGGCACCATTTCTTCAGGATCATATTCTCAGTGCTCACATGGCACAACGCCTACGGCATAGTTGGTTTGTAATAAATATGTGTTGAAGAAAATCAATAAAATGAATGAAGCTAAATTCTACCATATTTATCCCTGAAGTCTTTCAAAGACTGTCATAGCCTATTAGGGAAATGCTAGACTTTGCATGTCATCTCGATGTGGCTCCTCCTCTCTTCTCTAGCATTAAAACATTACTTGCTTTTCGAATTAAGCCATATTCTTTTTAGCTTCCATTTATCTCCACAAAGCGTTTGTCTAGAATGTCAGCCACTACCTCCCCTGTACATTATCCTCTTGGCTAATTTGCATTTGTCCTCAAAACTCAGTTCAAATGTCCCTTCCTCTGGGAAGCTCTCTTTCATTACTTTCTGCTCTTCGTCTTTCCCTGCACTGGTTGGGAACCCAGGCTTCCTTCTGTTGTAATATGTATCACACTCAAGTAGCATGTTTCCTCAACTAGAGGATCAGTTCTTATTACTCTCTGTCTCTTTGTTGCCTTGTACATAGTAGATGTTCAATAAAAGCTTGTGAATAAATAGTAGTGAATGGCTGACTCATCCATTCTGAATGATATAGGAATGTAAGAGGTACCCATTAGTAAGGGCACATACAATAGAATGCACTCACACTCAGGTAACTACTCAAACGTCATTTAGTGCTAAACTAAAACATCCTGTTACCTTGGCTTCAATTAATATTTTAAACTGCCAAAGCTTTTGGTTTTGCAAACCAGTGTCACTTGAGGTCATCTTCTCCAGAAACATTCCATACACCTCGGGCAGCTGTAAGGCTGTCCTGGTTTTTCCCTTGGAAAAGAAACAACAACAACAACAACAACAACAACAACAAAACCCTGACTTACCTTTAGAGTTACCTGATTTTGACAATGGAATTGGTCACTTAGAAGGCATAAGTGCATGACATGGTGAAGCTGAAGTCTGGGTATCACATGAAGTATTGGTGAGGGTCCTGTGTGCCATGTTTGTCAGGTGTAGCTAATGACCCACCTGCGACAGAATCATCAGGGCTTCAGGAGACACTGAGGGACTGAACACGCCTCTTGAGTGGGGACGATGGAGCTACAGTTCACCTCCAGCTCAGGCAAAATGAACTCACCTGGAGTCTTTCCCGCTTTTATAAAATAAGCCTTAGAGTTCCCTTCCTTTCATCTACCTTCTAAAGCAAGGAAAGAATCACATTGATTTGAGGTGGAGCAATGTTTAGCTTAGAAAAATATTAAAAATAACACCTAATATTTGTCTACTTATCTAATGTTTTATAATCGTAGGATGTTGTCACTCATGGAAAACAGCTGTAAGCATTATGGAAAATTTGAAACTGTGTATTTGGAAATAAAAAATGAGTCTTCTAAAGCAATATTTCTCAAAATCTGTCTAAAAATCACCTGGGATATTTTTGTTTAAAAATACTCTGAAAGACACATAGAGGTGCAACCCCTCTAAGTACAACTTGGGAATTTGCATTTTTCACGAGCAAATTCCCTGGGTGAGTCTTATGCACACTCAAGTTGGAGAAGCCACATTAAAAGCATGTGACTTTTTCATTAAAGGGCAGCAAGGCTGTGGAGGTAATATCAGGACAAGTGTCCCTGGGAGCACGTAACCAGAGGATTTGGGCAGAACTGAAAAGGTAGATTATTTTAGAGAAAAAGAATGAAAGAAACTCAAGATCCTGAACTGATAGAGCTAAAGTTTATACAGCAGAAATAAGGTGCTGACTACAAAGGGTGGCCTATTTTTCCCAGTGTAGGGATAGGGCATGTGGGCACAATTACCACCATCAAAGGGCTGTTCCATGCGTCACGAAATAAAACGAGGCTCTGGGACCACAATCGCCTATTATTAGAAATGTAATAGTCATATCTTATTTTAAAACCTGTTTTTAATCTATTGCCACCTGTAAAACTAGACTAAACAGATCAAATGTTAAAGCTATCTAAAAATACTCTGAGCAGAAACATAATTAGGGTTCTAATTAGGATTATCATTTAATAGGCTCTGTAGACAAGCCTGAAGAGATAAGCCCCTATCAGTGGCATTAAGTTCTAAGTGTTTATTGGATTTATGGGTCTAAGCCATGTGGTTTTGGACGGTATAGAAATTATGTTGAACACATTTCAAAATCCAAGTCATGATTGCAATTTATTTTTCACTTAAAGAATATTTTAAGTGCAGTGATTTCAACAGACTAAACAATGTGTTGTTTGGAGATTTCTAGCTCATGAGAAAACTTAGCTATAGGCCTGATGTTCACTAAGCTTTCAGATACCACTTCAGTGAGAACTCAGAGAGTAGTTTTGATTCACTTTCTCAAGGTCATCCTGTTTGTGTTACATGCTACAGGACAATGTGAAATCTCCTAATTTGATTATATATTATAAAAGCCACTCTGTTCAAAAGACAAAAGTAAATATTTTTAGATATAGTTGATGCTTCATTGTTTTTGCTTTTTTTTTTTTTAATAACAAGGAAACTCAGTAATGTAGTTTATAAAAACATATGATCTTTGATATATATATATATATATATATATATATATATATATATATATGTATTAAATGACCATTCCACATTATATGTGGAATCTAAAAAACAAACAACAAAACTGAACAAACAAAGCAAAACAGAAATAGACTCACAGATGCAGAGAATAAGCTGATGATTGCCAGAGGGGAGGAGGTGGGGATATGGGTGAAAAAGATGAAGGGGATTAACAGGTACAAACTTCTAGTTATAAAATATATTATGGGGATGTAATGTACAGCATAGGGAATACAGTCAATGATATTGTGATAACTTTGTATAGTGGCAGATGGTTACTAGACTTATTGTGGTGATCATTTTGTAAGGTATATAAATGTCAAATCATTGTGTTGTACACCTGAAACTAATATACTATTATATGTCAACTATAATTTTAAAATTAATTAATTTTAAAAATAAAGTGGTCATTTGAAGCAAGCATTCAAAATAACTGAAATAATGAGGTTTCACTAGAGAAATCGACTCTAAAATGAGGAGAAAAATGTTTGAGTTTCCTTATCTCGTTTCTCACTCAAATATTTCTTTCTGGAAACTACTTCTGAGATGAAATGATCTAGCAAAAGTAAAATTATCTTTTCTCTCTTCTTAAATTACCTGTCCAACTCAGTTTCCTTGAGATTGAAAAAAGTTATTAGATGTTTTAGTTGAAAAGATGGAAGGTATCTAAGGGAGACTCAACTCCAGCTGTCTGTGGGCCCAAATGGTGAGGGTGCTAGCCCGGTAGGCTCTGCTTTTGTGCCAGAAATATATTCTCTCTGGAAGTAGCGAGTCTACCAAGTTTCTTATCTCAAAATTGTGTCTCAGATATCCCATGCTTTCCCCACCCACAAACCAGCTCTTTTCTCATAAACTCATAATGTCACTACAGTTCTTCAAACAGAAATTTGAAAGGCATCTGGATTCTTTCTCATCATCAACACTGCATAAAATCCCATCAAGTAGGTTTTCACTTTTTTTCTCCAAATATACTTCAAATTCTTCTCCTTTCTGTCTTCAATGGCATGTAATAGCCTATGTAGTTACCCTTTCTTTATTCTGTGCATTCTCCCGTACATTTCACAGAGAATAGCCAGAATGATTATAAAATATAAATCATAGCTTATGACTCACCTGCTCAAAAGCCTTTAATAATTTCCTATTACACTTAGAACAAAACCTGAAATCCTTAACAATGCCTGCAAAATTCAGCATTAACTAGTAACTACTTATCTGTCCAGCATGACTTCTTGCCACTCTTTCCTTTGCCTAGTGCCCCTCTTCCAAGAGGTCAAGGTTTTTAGTCCTTATTGCTCCCTAGCCCAGAGGGGTCCACTCTCCCACCAGCACAACCCAACTGCCTGACCAACCCTATACATCCGTCACCCCTCAGCTCCAACATCATTTCCTCAAAGAATGACTTCTCCAATTTCTCTTCCATCTAAACTGGATCCCCTCTTTACTCATTTGGTTAATCCAATCTTTTCCTTTGGATTAGAAGATCTACAAGGGTGGGGACCAAGTATGTTTTGCTCACCACTGTAAGTCCAAATCTTGCATAATTCAGTAAAATGTTGTAGAACAAATAAATAATTGAGAGAAAAATTTCCTTTGGTATCTTAACACAAAAATTAAAAATGCCAAGAGAAGTAGAAACAAGCAGGTTTCTAGTTGCTTCTGTGTCAGATTCCAGTTTCCATAGAAAAACTGCAACTGAGCAGGAGTAATGCCAGGGCTCCCCTCCAAAGCTCAAGAAGGATTAATAATACTTATTTTCCCTGGAAAATGTTGGTAACTGTTCTTGAATGAATTCAGGAACAGATATTTTCTCACAGTGAAAGATATTTTCATTAACCAAGTTATCTCCACATACTTTGAAGCATGTCAGAGTCTTCAAAACACACACACACACACACACACACACACACACACACAACAAGACTCCTTGAAAGAACTAAGCTCCTTGGCGTTGGTATTAGCAACGATATTTTTGGATATGACACAAAAGCACAAGCAACAAAAGCAAAATTCAATAAATGGGACTACATCGAACTAAAAAGATTCTGCATGGTAAAAGAAACAATCAATAAAACAAGAAGGTAACCTATAAAATGGGGAAAAAAATTTTTCAAATCCTATGGTGATAAGGGGTTAATATTCAAAATAAAGAGCTCATACTACTCAATAATGAAAAAAACAATGCAATTAAAAAATGGGCAGAGGAACTTAATAGACATTTCTCCAAAGAAGACATCCAAATGGCCAACAAGTACATGAGAAGATGTTCAACATCACTAATCATTATGATAATGCAAATCTGAACCACAGTGAAATATCACCTCACACCTGGTAGAATGTTTATCATCAAGAAGACGTGATAGATAATGGTGAGGTTGTGAAGAAAAAAGAACTCTTGTGCACTGGTGGGAATGTAAACTGGGGTAGCCATTATAGAAAACAGTATAGAGGCTCCTCAAAATTTAACAATAGAACTACTATGTGATCCAGCAATCCCAATTCTGGGTATATATCCAAAGGAAATGAAAACAGGACATTGAAACAATATCTGCACTCCTATATTTATTGCACCATTATTCACAATAGCCAAGGTGTATAAACAACATAATTGATGTCTGTCAATGGATGAATGGACAAGGTTTGAGATTATATATATATGTATATATATATACATATATATATATGTATATATATATACATATATATAATGATATATATCATTATTTATATATATGTATGATATGTATATACATGTAATATACATAATATGTGTATATTATTATTAGTAACATATAATATATGTATATAATACATACACAGGAATATTATTCAGCCATAAGAAAGAAAAAATTCATAGACACAGACAATAGTTTAGTGGTTACCAGAGGGTGGGGGGAAGAGGGTGGTAGATGAGGGTAAAGGGGAGCAAATATATGGTGATGAAAAGAGAACTGACTCTGAGTGGTGAACATACAATGTGATATATATAGATGATGTATTACAGAAATGTACACCTGAAACCTATGTAACTTTACTAACCATTGTCACCCCAATAAACTTTAATTTAAAAAAGAAAGAAAGAAAGAAAGAAAGAAAGAAAGAAAGAAAGAAAGAAAGAAAGAAAGAAAGATCCTGCTCTTTGCTACAATATGGAAGAAACTGGAAAGCATTATGCTAAGTGAGACAAGTCAGAGAGAGAAAGACAAATACTGTATGATATTACTTATACATGGAATCTGAAAAAGTCAAATTCACAGAAACAGAGAGTAAAATGATGGTTACCAGGGGTTGAGGTGGAGGTAGAGGAATTGGGGAGATGCTGGGCAAAGGATACACACTTGCAGTTAGAAGATGGATAAGTTCTGGAGCTCTAATGCACAATACTGTGATTATAATCAATAATCCTCTATCATATACTTCAAAGTTACTAAGAGACTAGACCTTAAATGTTCTCACCACAAAATGAAATAATTATGTGACATGATGGAGATAAATTGCAATATGTAAATGTGTTAAATCAACACATTATACACCTTAAACTGACCTAATGTTATATGTCAATTATATCTCCAAAAAAAAACACAAAAAAAAAAACAGCTGGATAAAAAGAACAAGGAAATTGAAGGACAGGTGATGAAGAGCTGCTGTTATTAGGCAGTGAATTATACACCAACCACCTGGGTTCCCTTTGCTTGGTTAATCCTAGATTTTCTGTTTATTGAGGCTCTTAGTTTCTCTTCTACACTTCAATCCCTAAAATTGGTAAAAGACTCGATAGAGAATAATTTCCTGAGCCTTTGAGAATATGGAACTTACAGGGGTAGCAGAGGGTATCAACCTGAAATACAAGAAGCATTAAGTCAGCAGGTTGCGCTGAGTCTGTAAGGATAGAGGTCTGAACTCACAGAACTTGTCTGAGGACAATGATATCTGGCCTGATTGTTGGGTTTAGATGAAATAATAAGAACGTGGTGTTTGCCAACTAAGGATTTGCCTTACACATCCTAACATGGGCACTAATCCAATCCAAATGTTCTTTCAAAAGAATGTAGTCTTTTCTTTCTTTCTTTCTCTTTCTTTCTTTCTTTCTTTCTTTCTTTCTTTCTCTCTCTCTCTCTCTCTCTCTCTCTCTCTCTCTCTCTTTCTCTCTCTCCTCTTTCTCTTTCTCTCTCTCTCTTTCTTTCAAAAATTAGTTATGCCAGGTGGCATGAGACACCTCAGTAATCACAACAGATGTGATCCCATTGTCCTGAAAGTTACAGTATGGTGGGAGGCAGACTTTAAATAAATAATTTCACAAAGTAGTTTAATCATAAGTGTAATGAGTTATATAAAAGTTCACAATGAGAGTGAATGACAGAGTTACCTGACTTGGTTTAAAGAATTAGGGAAAGCTTCCTAGGAAAACGGCATTTCAACAGGATTTGAAGGATAAGGATTGCTTTCCTTATATAATGCCTATATAAAGTACTATAAATGCTTTATAAAATGCATCTCCTAAATACTTTGTAAAAAGCTTAGAGTCTTCTATGCCCTCATCCCTTTTCACACCTTCTATTCTTCACCTTGAAATGGTTCATTTATAGATAAAATGGGAAAATCATGTAGGTTTCATGGATGTTTGGTATATTATCTGTTCTATGATACTTTTTTTAAAACTTAGGGCATCTGATTTGAAATCTTACCATTAGTTCACTTGTTAATTAATTAATACATACACACAACAGAGAGTCATCAGGCACCTATGCCACACCTGGATTTGTGCTAAGAAATGTAATGAGAAGAAAGTACTCAACCCCTGTACAGAGGCTTACGATCGTGTAAACTTCCTGAGTTAGAAGATGGTTCTTAATTGAGATTGGATGACAGTTAGATCCCTTTATAGGGTGTTTAAAAATGGACTGCCTATTTAGATCTTGATAAAAAGAAAGCCTTTTCTACTTATCTTCTCTTCCTCCCTGCCATCTCTCTTTCCAAGATCACTGCAATGTAATTAATTTCTTCTAAATTAGCAAGTCTTCATAAAGTGTTTGAGTGGACACATTCAATGAAATAAGAGTGCTAACTATTCTGTCAAATAAAAATCTTGGAAGATCTTAAGGCCAAAATCTAGGAATGGATAGCCTTTGTGCCAAAGATGCCGAGTAAGCTTGCTTGTCATTGGTTCAATTTCTAAATTGGGTTAGTATAACTGACATGTTTTTGGAAAAATTATGAGAACTTTTTTTTGTACTCTTATCTTAGCTTATCGTAGTTTCTTAAATAGGAGCTACACTCCTTAAAGCAAATATTACAAAAAGATGTTCCAACATCCACTGGCCCAAACAGTGAGTCTGAAATTGAAACTACAAAGTTGAGTGTCATGCATATTCAATCATGTTTATTGTGCCTCTGAATAGTTGATGATTACCTGAGCAGGGATGATTAGCTGCTAACATTTTGATAACTAACCAGCGACATGAGACTAGAGGAATCTCTTTCAGGCAGCCAATAGGCAGATACTGTCTTTATGTTATTTAATTGGTCTTTATCAGTGTTTTGATTATATGACTTGAAGCATTCTCATACACCTTTTGCTAATTTCTGACAGAATGGCATCCTACCTAGGAAAGTGCTGTCCTTTGAAACCACATAATTCCTTCTGTATCCCAACTCATATACTCATAGTTTTCATGGTGAAGGCAAACAAAGCAATAACTAACAAGGTATAAATGACTGAAAGCAAGAGGTCTCTTGAGCTTTGTGCCATTATTTGGAATTCATCAGGAATGTTATTGTGCATCCATTGTCACCATTATTCTTATGGATAAGCTAATATATTAATAATTTAGTCCCTGGTTTTTCATACCATGTCAAAGTTTGTCACATTTATAAATATATCAACTGATGTAGTCATAAGTGATGGAAACAAAATATTCTCTTTATAATCTATTCTGGAACCTTGAGTAGCAATGTGGTAGGAAAAACAAAACAACTGAACAATGGAAATGAGGGGACTGAATCTTCGCTGACTTCAGAGTACCACTTTGCTTTTAGCTGTGATTTATTTTTCCCTATGAAGAATAGGTAATGTGGGGAATACCACAGATTAAGTAATAGAGTTTACCTGCCTATCCTAATGCATTTAGTATCTGAATATGAAAAGGAAATGAGCTGATGTGGAATGTGTGTCCACTTCAATCCACTTCAATGATCTGCTCTCCAGGAAAGATGGGCTTGTAATTTCAATTTCACAAAATGCAGCTGGAAGCTTCAGAGCACATCTTCTCTGAGACACAGTTCCATGCATCTTTATTAAAGGACTTTATTAAAGTCCTTTTTCAGTTTCCTTTTTAATCTTTATTAGGATGAGCAACAAGTAGATTTTTCCCACGTTCCTTTTTTGAAGAATTAGTTCTTACCTTGGCAGGTTTATATTCCATGTTGGGAATCTGCTCTCTTCTGAGCAGCCCCAGTCCTACACAGACACAGTAATCAACTTCAGAGGAGGCTTGTGCCTGAAAATGACAAGATATAAGTGGGGAGAATTGGCAACCACATAAAAAAGACACAAAGTAGTCTCCACCTACCAGTCAGATACCGCTCCGTCAGAATAAAAAACAATGGAGAGAATGAAGATCATTCATTTGAACACGATCCATTTTGAGCAATCTCTAATCAGTTCAGGGACACCTCCTCTTCACCCCTCCTCTCCTCTCCATCATCTGTCTGCATTCATGTAGCTCTGAGTACAGCATTAAGAATACTTTGACAAGAGTGTCATTTTAATCTGAATATCTCAAAATGATTGAGGAGAAAAAGTTCTCCTTTGTCTTCAACTCCAAAATAAAAATGATCTGAGAAGGAGAAAAAAAGTCTCCCCAAGAGATCTACTTTTGGTGCCATCTTATAAGACTGCCCAGGTGATGGAGATAATTTCAGGATAGGAGAGAGCGTGTGGCATTTGTCATCATTCATTAGGGAAGGATTCGTCAGGCCAGCCCAATGGAAGCTAATTTCTCCTCACTTCCAAAAATGTTAAGGAAACAAGTTTGGAATTATAGTCGGAAGTTTTGGTTGTTTTTGTTTGTTTGTTTGTTTGTTTTTGCTTTTTTTTGTTTTTTTATTGTAAAGTAGAGATGATACCTACATTAGGATAATGTATATAATACATGAGGTAATGTGTGTGAAAATGCTTCTTGAGGTACTAACTTATAGGGGTAGACAATAACATTTGAAGTGAATAAAGACAGTGGTAGCTGGATCCTGGAGCTTATAAGATTTAGGTTAACTTTTGTTAAGAATACCTACATGTGATGTTTCGTGCTTTGCACTACATCTTCAAGAGGCCTATATTCTGTGGTTGTGTCTCTTTTTGGTGACATTGAGATTGATCAATGGGTTGGAGTACGGTCAACCTGAATCATTCTTTAAAAAGTTTATCTAATGGTTTTAACAGCCTCTGATCATTGTTGACAGATCCAGTGTTTCATTAGAGTTTGCAAAATATTAATATTCTAATTCTATCATTTGGATATTTTTATTGAGTTTTCTTAGAGTTCAATAACCCTCTGTTCCACAGTATATAAATGGCTATTAGGCCCGTCTATTGAGTATGTATTTCCAGTTATTGTATTTTTTTTTTCGTTTCAATTCAAGAATATTTATTCTTTTTTAGAGACTTCATTTCTCTATGGGATTCCTTATTTTTTAAAATCTATTTTCACCACATTTTATTCTTCTAATTAATCATATTACTCATGACTATAAGGTCCTTGCCTGCTAATTCCGATATTTGGATCAATTGGGAGACAGTTTCTGATTTCAGTATTTTTCCTCACATTTTTGTGACATTTCAGGGATTAAGGTGTGGACATTTATGAGATACAGATGTCAATTCTCCTAGGTTAATTTATAAATTTAATGTTATCTCAATTTTAAAAAAAAGTCATATGGTTCTGTCTAGCAATTTTCTTATTTAATGCTGGACATTGGTATTAAAACTTTTCAGTTTCCAGATGACGCTATACTCTTCCAGAGACCCAACTCCTCTGCTTGGCAGATGGTATCTTAATCCATGTATGCACAGAGATCATTAGCAGCTGGGCTACAGCTTTAATAAAACTCTGTTTATCTCTGAGTTAGTTTTCTTCTAAGAAACAACCCTACTGCTACTCTATTGTTTTCTATTGCTGCAATAACAGATTACCACAAACTTAGTAGCTTGAAACAACACAATTTACTATCTTACATTTCTGTATGTCAGAATCTGACATAGGCTTCACTGGGCTAAAATCAAAGTGTGGACAGGGTTGCCTTCCTTTCAGGAAGCAGTAGAGGAGAATCCATCTCCTTGCCTTTTCTAGCTTTTCTTGGTCTGTGGCCCATTTATCCATTTTTAAGGCCAGGAGGGTAGAAGCCTACAATCTCTCTAATTCTCTACTTCTGTAGTAACGTTGCTTTTTTTCTGCTTTGACACGCTTGCCTATCTCTTATAAGGACCTTTATGATTAGAATGGGCCTCCCCAGATAATCCACTATCTCAAAATTTTTTCCACATCTGCCAAGTCCCTTTTGCCATGTCAGGTAACATATGCACAAGTTCAAGGATTAAGGTGTGGACATCTTCGGAGGCCACTATTCTATCACAAGTCCACCAAATAGGGTTGCCTGATCTAACAAATAAAAATACAGAATGCTATTTTCAATTTGAATTTCAGATAAACAACAACAACAAAAATGTGTCCTGATTATTGCAGCAATCATACTTATGATATCAAATAGTTTATTGTTTATTTGAGATTCAAAGTGAACTGGCCTTTGTCCTGTATTTTCTCTGGCAATTCTCCCTCCAATGCCAACAGTAAGAGTCTGATGTACTCATTGGGACACCTTGCTCTGGCTGATACTCAGTTCTCATGCTTGTCTCCTTAGTTTGGCAAAATTACGAATAATGCAATATGCTTTTCAGAAACTTCTTGCTCAACTTCTTAAACTCCCAGAATGAGGTAAATATCTTGAAGGGGAACTCATCCACATGCTAGGCTCATTACTCTGACCCACTCTTCTCACCATGACCTTAGTTTATCAAATCTCTAATTTTGAACTTTCAGCCCCATGTAACTGCCACAATCTCTGTTGGTTACTCTTTTTCCATGGTGGCCTTTGCCAAGGGAAATCTCAGCTTCTTTTCCTACATCCAGAATCAGCAATTGTTCCCAGAGGGAAAGCGGGTTATGACTCCCAACTCACTTTCCACTGCTTGGCCCTTCTTCAGAATCTTGAAGCCCGCAGTCATGGTTGTTTCAGCAGCCCTCTGAAGCACTTAAATCGAGTTTTCATAATTTGGAGGCAGAAATACTGTTTGGCTGCAAACTGCTTTATCAACTCAGGTCTTCTGATAGCAAATGTGGTGCTTTCCCATGATTATCACAGCTGTAGAAGTTGTTGGTGGGCAGCAGCAGCGCAGGTGGAAAGAGTGGAGATTGTGTGGTGATATCAGTGCAGAGAAAGTGTTGTTGGCCAGATTTGGAAGTTGGTTGGGCCTCAGAGACCTTTGCAGTGATGTTTGGCCTGGGACTGAGCCAAGCAGGTCCCTCTGAACAATGGGAAATTGGTAATGGTCACTTCCTGCACACTCAGCTTTCCTTTAGGGGAACATTAGTGAAATCCAGGCAGAGACTGTCTGAAACTGGCCTTGGACTGGAGCTTGGGCTGGGCACAACAATTTAAAGAAGCAAAATTTTAATATAATGATTTTTAAATTTATGCCTCCATTTAATTACCCTCCCCTATCAACAAATATACTGTCACTGCTTCTCCAGGGGTAGTGGTAATCTTGCTCTGGGCCTTGAGTCAGACACCAGCATGGCCAGTTGTAGGGATGAATGTGGTTGGAAATGTAAGGTCAAAGGGTGAAAGGCCTTCTCCTTTTCTTCTCCTCTTCTCCTTCTCCTCTTTCTTCCTCTTTCTCATATAGGGTATTTTTTTGTGCCACTTGCTTTGAACCTAGAACATACTTTCCTGCTATTAGGCACCAAGCCCCCAGCCACCAGATTTCCGGAGCTGTAACTTTCCCCTCTTCATAAGCAAAAGCTGCTCAGGGGATTCTTAATTAACTTATATTAATGAGGGAAGGTGGGCAAATTAATGGATGGGACTTTATCTCATCCTGCAATGCTCCCATTGTGTGGGGCTATAAAAAGCCCTGAGCTCAAAGTCTAAAGCACTAAGCAACTCAAGCAGCCCTATGAAGTAAAGAGGATTTTCTTTTTTTTTGGCTTATTTATCTATCCTGAAATTTCAATTTATCGTTATAGATTTGTAATGGGATGCTCAAATCAAAGCCAAATTTTTAATCAATAAAATATTTTTAAAAGGAGCAAGAGACCATACATTTCCCAGATAAAATGAATGTTCTGAAGAAATAATGAGTTGATATCATGAATTAGAGAAACATAAAGTATTATTTTAAAAATTATTTCATATATGATGACTAAATGTAATGGGATCTGAAACAGAAAACAAAAGACACTGAGTAAAACTAGAGAAAGCTGAATGAAGCTCCAGTTAATAATAATGTATCAAATTTGGTTCCTTAGTTGTGGCAAAGGTACCAATCCAATGTAAGGTGTTAATTATAAGGGAAACTGGGTGAAGCGTGTGTGGGAACTTTATGCACTATCTTCACAACTACTCTGTAAATCTGAAATTATTCTAAAATATACATTTTATTTAAAAAAATATCTCATATGTATATAAAATCTTGAAGAGCAAAACGAGGTTGGACAATAAAAGGTTTCACTTATTAATATTCTATGCAGATTTTCAAAAATTATGTCAGCAAATTATGTTTATCTAGAAATAGCATGGTGGAAATAGAGCATTTCAAGTGGGAAAAGCAATGTTACAGAGCCCAGCAAACCACCAAGTCCTTGCTTATTAATTGATAACCCTGAGAAACTTTTCATGGATGAAAATGTATATAATTCTCAGTTTTTAAAGAGCTATGGGATGAGAGCCAAAAAGTATTCTTGGACTCTATTCTTTCCCTATCCTAAAATTAACCTATTAGAGTGAACTATTCTACTCAGCAGTTTGAAATGGGAAGTCCATCTCTAAAAATAACCATTTTATTCATTTTTTTAAAATAATACTTTTGATTCTTTTTTACCATTTTAATGAAAAATTTCCAACACACACACAAAAGTTGATAGAACAGTATAATAAACCTCTATGTACCCATTACCCAGCTTCATTAGTTATCAAAAATCACAAGCTTATTTCAATTCTTCGCCTCATTTTCCCCCTAGAATAATATAAAGCAACTTCCAGCTATCAGAGTCATTTGATTTTTAGATATACCTACATTTGAGGCATTCTTCTGTAACGATTTGTGGAGCGCCTACTTGTGAGGCAATTTTAGGAGGTAAGCATAGAGGTGAGTCAGATATGGATCTCGCTCAAAAGGAGGAGCTTAGTTTAGTAAGGGAGCTAAGACATAAATGTAAAAATCCCAATTCACAGTATGATGGGCTAAATGCTCTCTATGATAAAGGCACAAATAAAATACTGCAGGAGTTCAGAGTAAGGGTCAAGAACTTCAGCGAGGAGACTGAGAGAAAACTTGGCAGTGGAGGCTCCATCTGCCCCAGACTCAGAATTACACACACAGCAGAGCAGGGGTAAGGAAGAGCTGCCTGCCTCACCCAGTCTGTGCTCACCCCCCTTCTCCTTCAGATACACACACAGGAGAAGGGGACATCTCAAAAAAAAGCTCTTTCTCAAAAATATAAATTCACTATAATGGGCCAAATATTAGAGGCAACTTCAGACTAATTTAATGAAAGAAAACCTATGAAAGATGAAGTTTTCTATGAATCTGACAGAATGGAAATTAAATGACTCAGAAGGAAATTAAATGACCATAAAAAATCAAGTAATTTTAGTTACTGCACTCCTGAGTTTGAAATATATACCTGCAATGAGTATTTAAAGATGTTTGAATGAGAGAATAGGAAATTATAGAACTAAGTTTTGACTTGGAGATAGCAAAATGTCCAAGAATAAAAAGTATAGTGACAGGCAAACCTTAGAAATGAGGACAGCCACTTCTTCAGGATATCTGTGTTGAGATATAAAGGAAAATGGGATGAGAAAGGAAGAAATGATTATCATAATAGCCTGATTTTTCTCAGTGAAGTGGAAGCAAAATCATGTGCCAACCATGGGTGTCAGACTGAATTGGAAGCAAAGGAATTGTCCAACAATGATAACTGCAGTGGTGTTCTCTGCACGCTCTTGGTTCTTCCCTATAACTTCCAGCCAACCAGCAATGAGAGGAGACCATGTGGCTAGTTCTGGACCATGATATGTGAGCATTAATAACTCGCATTGCTTCCTTGATGTGTGGCACTGGAGAGCTACCTGCCAACTGCAGCCTTCTCTTCCCCTGCCACAACAAACCTGGAAGCCACATGGTGAGATGGTGGCATCATACAACAGGGAAAGCTGAAACTATTGCATGGAGGAAAGGCCAGCCAACAGACCTTGGTCATCACATAACTGAGATATGAACTTCTGTTCTGACATTTTGAGATTCATTTGCTAGTACAGCCCAACATAGCCTCGCCTCACTAGAGCCACATTCAGTTCCCTACTGAAGTTAGTATACATTTGTAGGAAGCACCTATGGTTTTCTCTAATGTATGTCTGCTGGATCTCTGTAAGTAGATAAAACTCTAAGAACAATGACCATGTCTCACACAGCCCTCAAAGGACCTAACGGTGTTTTACAAAGATTCACTGAACAGGAAAATGACTGGAAGAAAGCCTCAGAGATTTACCTTTTGGAATTCTCATGTTTCGTAAAGAGCAAAGAAAAAAAAAAAAAAAAAAACAATTTAGATGTTTCAGTTAGAAAAATAAGGGGGTAGTCTGAAAAGATTACTCTGGGAAGAGCGTTTGAATTTTCAGGGTCATCCTATTCATTGTGTTCAATTAGAATGATATGATTGTGTAGAATGAGTTCCCACAGGCAAATTTCGGTGTAAGTATCAGACCAGGGGCAAGAACACTCACTCCGACACCATGCTGATTTCAAAATTATACTTACTTCTCAGTTGTTCCCCCAAATATTTTGATCAACTATACAGTTTCAAAGCAACTGGAGATGAGAGTCCTGGATATGGTGCAGTCTTGGGAAATGCTTCAAAAACAACAAAATCATTATAGAATCAAGACATTTCAGAGATGATCTTCAGGTATCATAAACCTTTGTACTCAGAAAAATAAAGCAACTCTTGCCAATAGCACTGATGCTAGGGCAGCAGGATTCCCATCTTAAGTGCCTACAAAACTCAGGGGAAAGATCATGGAGGAAATATAAGTAACAGTCTAAGAAATCATGATAAAGAATAGAATTTCATAACGCTTTGATAGACGCAGCAGTTTAGTACTTAAAAGCGTGAACTAGAATAAACCCAAAATTTCTTATTATAGATGATAATTAACATTTGAATAGCATTTTGTAATAAAACGTGTGTCCCGTAAATTGTGCCATTTACTTCTTACAACAAATGTCTGGAGTAGGTAACATTATTAGTTCTATTCTCAGTAAAGCAAACAACAGGCTGCAGACCCTGTTCCCTTTCTATTATAGGAACATTGGCAGAAATTAGGCGTCAAAGTGGGTGTCCCATAGATCCCCTTCTGCAGCTTGAGCAAGAGTTGGGTAGAAGCATAGAATGGTCAGATGGACCAGAGGGAGTCCTACTCCCCTCTCCTCCACTGGCTTTCTGGTCTGTCCAGTCTGTTGGGTGGGATCCTTGCAGCATGGTGGCCAAAGGCCATGGGGCAGGTGACACTTAGCCATGGATGACCTAAGACATGAATGAGACACATTGCTTCTTAGATGCACCTAACTTTACTTGTGTTTCTCAGGAGAGGATCTAAAACACAAAAGAAGTTTGCTTATGCCACAGGCTGAACCTGATCGAATGTAAGCTTTACAGGTTTTTGAACTCCTTATGGAATTTTTAAGCAGTTCTGTGTTTTCTAAGAGGTGGAATCTGAAAATTACACTTGAGGCCCACTGTGCCTTTGTTCTAGGAGAAGACACTTGAGAAGGCTCCTCAGTTAGGCAAATGGAACTTTGGGAGAGTGTCCGAAATGTGATGAGCAGATGTGTGTTGTATCTTTTAGTAGATCTATGTGTCTTGCAAAGATAGAAAGGTTTCTAAGTGTGGATAAATGGTACAGCCTAGTTAGTCGCTGTCACCACACACTGCTCTATCACTGGTGCTCACACTCTTGCAGCTTCTTCCTGATTGAGAGCCTGTTTGCAGGAGAAGCACAACTGTAATGGAGAGGATATAAACCAAGCATTGTCTTCATGAGAGTGGAGGACCTGAAACAGAATGAGGCAGAATTTGACGTCGTTTGTGTGGATCGGACTGTTGTTCTCTGCCATATTGTGTTATTTAAAATTGGATAGCCCAGGCTTTGGTAAATCTATTGCTATGAAGCTATTGCAGCATTTTCTTGAAGCCGTATGCCTGGATCACACCTGTGGAAAAGGTGGGATATTTCCTACAGGGAAGGGATATTTCTATAGTCGATCATCCTGGTGAAAATGATCCTAGGAAAGAAATGAGGAAGCTGGTCTTAGACTAAGTCAAGAAATAACTTTCTCCTTTCTCTGAGCTAATTTTAGCCAACACTCTAGACAAAATACTTCCGGTGAGGGGGAAGGGACATTGCCTCTATTGTATGGGAATGAGCAGGCAACTACACAGGGAGGTGATTCAATGCATGCGTGTGAGGATTGGTCGGGCTCTTGTAGTGAACATCTATCTTATAATTTACATACTCTTATTTCTATTAATAATAGTATCCACACTATACTTCTATTATCTCTGGAGCCTCAGTATAACCTGAGGATTTTGTCAAAAGTTATAGTCTAGCTTCCACTGTAAGACATTTCTGAGAAATGGCTTCTCCCCAGCTTGGCACTGAGTATAAAAGGGAAGGAGGAGTAGTGGGGACTATGCTGCCACCGGGAGATATTGCTGTGCCTATTAAAGTGGTGACCACAGGACGGCGGTCAATAGCAGAGGCAGCAGCCTGGCAGTCTGGAGACAAGGTGGGAGTGGAGAAATGAAGCCCCTGGTGTCTGTAACCGAGGACTCTGCAAAACCAATGGGCAGAGGAAGTCCTGTCAATAAAGTGATGGGTGTTCAGACCTCGGAACTGGACTGCACTTTGAAGTCAACTTCTATCAAGAAGAATGTGTGGGGAGAAAAGGAGCCCAATGGTTAACACATGTTATTGTGCTCATGAAAAATCTGGGGTAAAATCATAGCAAATTCCTTCTGTTATATTTTGATGTTAGCTACATTTATAGGAGAAAGGTAAATTGCAAGAAACAATTAGAGCTTAATATTTTCTAGGATGTGTTCCAGCAATTCTGTGTCCAGAAAAATTATTTGAAACACTGCAAAACCTTAAGTCAGTTTTTAAATGTTTTTATTGTATCATGTTCATTAAGATTAGAAAGTAAACTAATGTATTCTAGAAACGTTTTTCATGGCAATTATTCAAATGTTATGGTAATGTCATCAACAGGCCATATTTGTTCTAAAATACGTCATATTTATCATAACTTTTCTTGGTCTAAGACTAAGTGCATTCAGGCTTTATAAACAAAGACATTTTATTTTATAAGTATTATGCTTTATATCTGGTAATCTCTCAGGTAAAAAGGAAAATGTGTGAAAGTTTGGATCTTATGTCTGCCTCCAGTGGGAGAAAAACTTTTTAAAGACAGATTCTACTGATTTAGTTAATAGCATCTTCTTTTATCCCCACTATTGTCTTATGAGCTGGGTGACTTTGTACAAGTTGTTCAATCCAAGTCGATACCAGTTTCATCATCCTTAAAATGGTGGTAACAATGGTTTTACCTCACTGTTGTTTTAAGAATTAAGCGCGGAGATCCAGAGCATGTGACACACAGCAAGAGGTCAGCAAATATTTGCTATTGGTCTAATGCTATTGTCCAGAAGGACTGTTACACTGACACACAGCAGTTTATATGTTTCCTATTTCATTTACATTGTAGTTATGGTCATATAGCCTGTGTTGGAAACTGACTTTTTCAGAGCACTCAACTTACATATGAAAAATTCTCATCACTCCATAATCCATATCATCATAAATCTTTGTCATAAATTGTAATTTTTTCCAATACCTGAATTATGTGGATATTTGTGGAAGTAGCACAGGCTTCTATCTCGAGGGAGCTGTTAGGAATTTGCATTCAATGCCCCTAAATCTATGTATATGCTCACATTGCAACATATTTGCAAAGAATGTTTAAGGGATAGTCTACATGTTTCATTTGAAGGAAAAAGTCTGAAGCTGTGTACACTCCTCCTGGCTTCCCCACTAGCCTCCTCCATGACTTTGGCAAAGCTGCACAGGGTGTGGAACCAAAAACTCGCCCACATGATAGCATGGTTATCCTGGCATGAAAATGGGTGTTGCAAATTGGCATACTACTTGAAAAGAACTGGAAAACAAAAGCAGATGTGAGTTTTGACATATGCTCTGGGAGCTGTGGAATGCAACCCTGCAGGAAAAGGAGAAATACTCATTTTGTTTTAAGCAAGCGAGATATACACTGACTGAAAGTAGGTGGTTTGCCCAACTGATGCTTTTATAAGTGAATAGGATGGTACATACTGGATTCTTTCCTCCAAAATATTTGGATTTGGTTTGGGATTATCTTGAAAAGCCTTTGTTGTTGTTGTTATTTGTATAATTTGCCTCTCCATTTCTCTATCCCACCAAATAGAAGTCCATTGGTGAAAATAAACATCTCTTTCTATTTGAAGATTTATAAGGGCCTTGTAATAATCCTCTCTAAAGAGGAACATAAGGAACCTCATGAAAAAGTGTGACATAATATCTAATGATTGTCTTCCTCTTTTACCAGTAACATCAAGAGGTTTTTCAGCAATGCAAAGAATTAGCCAGCTCAATCTATTCCATTTGCTTGTCAAAACTGATGAACAATGAAGGCACAGCCTTTTGGAACCTCTGAGTGTTTAGGATGCTGAGGCAGAGAAATCATATACTCCCCCTATGAAGGGACAACTACAAACTGTGATGCGAAGAGAGGCAGAGAACGATAGCAGATTTGTGGTACCCCGCCCATCAGCAGAGGAGGCAGCACTCCTAAAAACAAAAATGACAATCCTCCAATTAGTTATCTATCATCTTAGAAGCCTTTGTTAGGAGACTGTGGTTTGGGGTAGCAGTTGAAGCTCCAGAATAAAGTGATGAAGTCTTTTCATTTTGAGGCCTTATGAAATAGCTCATCAAGGAAGGAGTCAGCTTCAGTGGGCAGATGAAGAAGAGAACGGGACAAGGGAAACAAGTAAAAGTGGCATAATTTAGGTTGACGGGTGACCTACTAAAGGGCTTAATGGAGGAGGGGTACATCCTATTTTCAGTATCCTTCAGGGAACTTTTTCCTCCCACCTGTCTACTCCCTCCTCAGTTTCCCATGCAAACAAACCTAGCCCTCAATGTAGGTGCTTCCTGGGGCTCTACTGGGCTCCATTACTTCTCATGTTACACACTCTCCTTGGGTAACCCCAAATTATCCTATGATGAATACTGAGGACTATCTGAATATTGAGGACTCCTCCAACTATAGCCCTAAGACAGACCGTTCTCTTAAACCTCATACTGTACATTTCACTGCCCACTGGCCTTCTCTGCTCAAGTCCCCCCAGAGACTCAACATGGTCATGATAACTCACCAATTTTGTCCAGGCTTGTCCTCAAAGTCTGCTTTTCTTTCTCTATGCCATATTTTTAGAAACAGCATGCTCGCTCACCTAGGCCAAAAACCTGAATGAATATCTCACAGATTGACTCCTCTTTTCCATTCCCATTACCACTACTTCAGTTCAGATTTCATTCATTTCTCACCTGGATTGCCATTTAAAATTCCTATCTCTAGTCCCATCTCCTTCTAGTCAGTTCTTCCTGGTGTTGTTATGGTACTACTTACACAAGATGAAATATACTGTATAATGGGGGTTTTGCTCTTGTCTTGAAACTTTTCTGGAGTCCAATTACTGAGAACAATAGGCCACTCTGAAGAGCCATAGGGTCACCAGCCACTCCCTTCCAGGGCTTACTGACAAGTGATCAAATGAGATGAATATCTCTCACTCCCACCATGAATTCAACATATATCTACAACATGGGAGCTCATTAAGCCATTAGGGAAGAGGGGGTCATTGAGGCCTGGGGTAAAGGGGAAGAATGTTTTGTCTTTTCTTCTCCCTTTCTCCTAGGGAGAAATGGGGGCACTGTCCCTCAAGCCAAAGGATGTAGAACATAAGAGATTTTTTTATGAAGAGTGGAAGTGCCTGCAAAGGATACTGAAATCTCACTCTCCTTCTGGATGTTTACCAAATAACATTACTTTAGAACCAGAAACCCAAAGTAGAGCACAATAGAGAGTTCTTGGGAGAACTTGATTTACGTGCCCTGGAGTGCACCAACATGTGTGAAGATAGAGGCAGGCACACATCTTTCTCCTGGAGTAGCCTGAAGACAACTCAGATGGGGAAAAAGAAGAAACAATGGATCAGCCTAAGCTCCCAGTAAGGATACAAAAATATTCATGGGAAAACGCATCCCACAGAACAAATATGGACTGTAGCCATCTTTAAGGTATCCTGACCTACCTGGAGTAAGACACTGGGGGATATACTTCTAGAGGTAGGATCTGGGGAAGTATCACAAGAGGTGATCTCTAGGTTATGCCACCCCTGTTAAAGAGGTACACAGTACAGTGATCTTACAAATCCTTCCAAAGAAATCTGAAAATGCACCCACAAAAAAATCTTTCCCCTTTTCCTTTAATTCTTCCTTTCTTCAAATCTTGTCCTGAAGGAGCCAGAAACAAGAATGATAGAGTAGACCCCACTACAGGTTCCAAGCCCCAGATCAGGACTGAGCTGGGGGAACAAAAGCAATTATGGATTGAATGTGAGATTGGTATTATGATTTAGATTACTGGACTTTTTAATATCTATAAATGAGTCCATTGTCAAAGCAAGGCTGTTCTTACAGTTGAATGTGAATAGAAACCTACAGGATCTTCTGGACATGTTGCCAAGGGTTGAAAAAGAAAGATCTGGCAGAACACATTTGAAAGCAGTGCTGGGAGATAAAGTTATGTCTCAAATTCCAAAGTCAAAAATATCATGTCACTCGTCTGCTTAAAATCCCCCAGTGCCTTCCAAACATAACTCTTGGCACGTAATAAGCATAAATGTTTTCTTAAAAAAATAAATGAATAAGCACATTCATATTGCCAAAAAAAAAAAGTAAAGTAAGCTCACTCCCACTCACATACTTCTGACCTACAAAAAATAAAGACATTAAGAAGGCAAGTGGGATCCAAGATGGCAGAGTAGAGAAACAGTGTTTTCTGATTCCTTCCATGAATACATTAAAATTACAACTAAATTATAGAACAATCAACCTGGAGAACCATCTGAAGTCTGGCTGAACAGAAATTTTATAACTAAGAATATAAAGAAGAAGCTACATCGAGACTGGTAGGAATGGTTGAGATGCAAAATGGCTGGCCCCACACCTCTGTGTAGCAATTGAGAACCAGGAGGTATATCTCAGCCATGAAGGATCCCTCTGGAGGAGCAAGAGACCCCAGCCCCACACTGGCCTTTCTATCCCAGAATATAGGTGCTAGGAAGAAGAGTTCCCACACCACCTGGCTGTGAAAAACACTGGGGATTCCAACCATTGGGGTGGGAGAGAAGGCTGTGGAAAACCCAACTGTACTCTTAACTGACCCATGCACAAACTCTCTCACTTGCAGGTACTCACCTTGGGCTCCAATGGAGGGACAGTAAATTGGGGGGTGGGGGGAGGAGAGTGGGATCAGAGCAAGGACTGGAGGACAGTTGCCGTTTTTCCTGTGTGGAGTCCTCCTCCCCTATAGCCACCAAGTAGAGGACATTTTTCATGTTTAGCCCACTCCCACAGGCCAAATCTGAATCTGATTGGCCTGGTAAGCTTCGCTGCTCCACCCTGCTGACTCCCTGAGACGCTGCTCCACTCAAGTCGCCCAATACCAGAAGCACTTTCTCTGAGGGCAGTCGGCCCCACCATGTTGCAATCTTTCTTGAAAAACTGTCAGAGTCTGCAGGAACCAGGCAAGCAGTAGCTGACCTCAATGTGCTCTGAGATTTTTGCTGAGTAGCCCCAGGCTCAGCACTAGCACCAAACCAGAGTCTACATTAACCTGTTGACCAAAACTCTTCCCACTCTAGTGACTCCCTGAGACCCTGCCTCACCCAACTGGTATACCTCACAAGACTTTATCAGTAGCTGAACCTTAAGGGAGTTGCCAAGTGACAACAAGCCTCAGGGTATCCTAGCTTTTTGCAGAGCTACCCCAGGCCTGATACTAGTGGCAGCTCTCAGTTTGCAGCGTGGCCTCTCCCACGCACCTCCAGAGTTAGCACAGGTAGTGAACAGCCATGGATCAACTTGTAGCACCTACCAGCTAGTTCCCCAGATGATCACAGGTAGTGGGTGACCTAGGCCAGCAGTGGAGTCCCTCCCAAGAGGTTCCAGATCCAACATGGAGGTTGGCTTCAGACCATAGCAGAGAACTGTACAATTAGCACCACAAGTGGCATACCCAAAGGGCGGTCACGACAGGCACCAGAGCCCCCTAGAGTGAATCCCACTCAGGGGGGTAAGCGCCCCACATAGCAGCCTGTAAGTTGTGGACATGGACAAACCCCATAGCCACTCAGCCTGAGAGTCAATTCCACCACTGACATGCCAATAGCCATCAAGTCTCAACTATAACAGGAGGGCACACACAATCCACACAAGAGATACTCCTGGAGCACCTAGAGCAGATGATGAGGGAGACTAAGCCAGGGTCCTATAGGGCATCTACTACATAAGGCCACCTGGCCAAGAATGGGAAACATAGCAGATCTACTTAATACATTGAAACAAACAGAAAGATAGCCAAAATAAAGAAACAAAAAATATATCGCAAAGGATAGAACAGGAGAAAACTCCAGGAACAGAACTAAACAAAATGGAGGCAATCAACCTACCAGAGACAGAGTTCAAAACCGTGGTTAAAAGTATACTCAAGGAAATTAGTGAGAACTTCAACAAAAAGATAGCAAGCATAAAAAAGTTCATAGAGATAAAACAACAACAACAAAAAACAGTAAAAAGTGAAGAACACAATCATTGAAATGAAGAATGCAATAGAAGGAATCATTAGCAGAATAGATGAAGCACAGAGTCGAATCAGCAATTTGGAAAACAAGGTAGTAGAAAACACTCAACCAGAACAGCAAAAAGAAAAAAGAATCCAAAAAAAAAAAAAAATGAGGCTAGTTTAAAGGGCCTCTGGGACAACATCAAGGATAACAATATTCACATCATAGAGGTACGAGAAGGAGAAGAAAGAAAGCAAGAGAATCTATTTAAAGAAATAATTAATGAAAATTTTACTAATCTGGTGAAGGAAATAGACATACAAGTCCAGAGAGTCCCAAACAAGATGAACCCAAAGAGGCCCACACCAAGACACATTATAATTAGAAAGGCAAAGCTTAAAGACAAAGAGAGAATCCTAAAAGCAGCAAAAGAAAGGCAACTAGTAACTTATCAGGGAGCTCACATAAGATTGTGAGCTGATTTTTCAACAGAAACTTTGCAGGACAGAAGGAATTGGCACAAAATATTCAACATGATGAAAAGCAAGAACCTACACCCAAGATTACTCTACCTAGCAAAGCTGTCATTTAGAATCAAAGGACAGATAAAGAGCTTTGCAGACAAGAAAAAGCTAAAGGAGTCTATCACCACCAACCAGCATTACCAGGAATGTTAGAAGGACCTCACGATGGGAAAAAAGATCAAAATTATGAATAACAAAATGGCAATAGCTACATATCTATCAACAATTACTTTAAATGTAAATGGATTAATGGATTAAATGCTCCATTCAAAAGATATAGGAGGGCTGAGTAGATAAGAAAACAAAACCCTTACATATGCTACCTACAGAAGATTCACTTCTGATTGACAGACACACAGAGATGAAAAGCAAAAGGATGGAAAAAGATATTTCATGAAAATGGAAACAACAACAACAACAAATAGCTGAGGTAGCAATACTTATACAGACAAAATAAACTTCAAAATGAAGGCTATAATAACAAGAAACAAACAAGAATCCAGTAATCCTACTTCAGGTTATTTATCGGAAGATACCCAAATGCTACTTTGAGGGTATATGTGCATCCATATGTTCATTGCAGCATTGTTTACAGTGGCCAAGATGTGGAGGCAGCCTGGGTGTCAGTTGATGGCAGAATGGATAAAGAGGTGGTGGTACATATATACAGTGGAATATTGCTCAACGATGGAAGGGAATGGGTTCTTGCCATCTGTGGTGACATGGCTGGAACTGGAGGGTATTGTGTTGAGTGGAGTATGTTAGAGGAAAACAAATGCAATGTGATTTCATTTATATGTGGAATCTAAAGAACAAAATAAACAAAATACTCAGAAACAAGCTCATAGATACAGAGAACATTTTGCTGGTTGCCAGATCAGAGGGGTTTGGGGTGAATGAAAAGGGGAAGCGATTAAGTTTTGCTTTGTCTTGTGCACCTGAAACTAATAAATAAATAAATTAATTAATTAATTAATTAAATAAAATAAAAAAGATGAATTTTTAGACACAGATAAAATAAAGAATAAAATAGAAATGGTTAGTAAATAAAATCCTGATTTTTCTGAAAAAGAAACAAACAAAAAAGAAGCACAAATTTGTTGTTACACAGTAATCATGGGGATGTAGGGTATAGCACAAGGAATATAGTCAATAATATTGTAATAACTATGTATGGTGTCAGATGGTTATTAGATTTGTTGGTGTCATAGATGGGAGAGGGTTGGGGAGCAGGGTGAAAAAGGTAAAAGGATTAAGGAATACAAACTGGTAGTTATAAAATAGTCAGGGGGAAGTAAAGTAAAGCACAGGGAATATAGTCACTGATATGATAATAACTATGTATAGTGCCAGGTGGGTACTAGACTAGTCAGGGGATTGCTTCTTAAATTATATAAATGGTTAACCACTATGCTGTACACCTGAAATTAATATGAAATAATATTCAATGTCAACAGTAATTGAAAAATTTTTAAATGGAGGGAGAGGTGAATGGGAATAAGAGGTCCAAATTTCCAGGTATAAAATAGTTATGGGGTTATAATACACAGCATGGGGAAGATCGTCAATAATATTGTGATAGCGTAGTACCATGTCAGGTGGTTGCTGGACTATCACGGTGATCACGTCTTTAGGTATATAAATGTTGAATAACTATGGTGTGCCCCTGACACTAGTATAATATTGTATGTTAGTTATATTTTAATAGAAATCTTTAAAAAATAAAATAAAATAAAAGGAGGCAAGTATTTTGTTATTGTTATTCAACACAGTTTGAGAATATTAAGTAGACCATGAATTGACCATCCCCTGTTCTTCCTGGCTCTACCCAGCCTGCCTCAGTATATTTTCTATATCTGTGTCTGTATATATAGCCATTATCTGTATCTGTATCCAAGCATTATGTCACTGCTAATCCTTATCCATGTTGTATCTTATGTCATCAACAAAAAGATAAGGAAAGATGTTCTTAGTTTATAGCTTTCATTTCTTCAAGTGCTCATAGAACTCTTTATCATATTCAAGTTGGTAACCAACAAAGATAAGGAAGTGAAACATGAATGGTTAGATACCAATATCTATGTAGTTGTTGATATCTATAGAGATATACGTATTTCTTTTCATAAATGACCCCATACATGACCCTCCCTTTTGACTGAGCCCATCTCAACTTTGCTGCTGACAACCCTCCCCAAATGTGGCTGCAACTAATCTCTGGCCTGGGTGGTCTGTCCAGCAGCTGGGGGGTTACTGGGACCCTTTGTGGCTGCCACAGTGAACCCAATGACAAAAAGGGCAGCACAATTAGCTATCTTCAGGGTCCTTACACAGAGCCCATGAAAACTTTCTAGAAAATCTTTTTCACTTTTGACAAAGCCTAGCTCTCAAGACTTGATGCAAAATCTTATTTTGGTAATTGAAAAAAAGATGAACAGACGTTTTTTGCTCTTTGCATTCCCATCTATTCATCCTTACAGAGAAATAGGGCTAACTCGAGAGAAGGGCTTGAAAATGCAAAAGGAGAAATACTTTTTTTGAAAAAAACTACCCTGATGCAAATTTGAGCCATGAACGGGACCAACTGTGCTTGTATGTGGGGACAGAAAGATGAAAGAGATGTGAACCCAGCTTGCAAAATGCTCCTTCGGGTGGGGATATATGTAAACGGATAATTATAACATAGAATACAGAACTCAGAGATGTACTGAAATGTTCAAACATCCCCCCCATTCCTCATTTCCTCTTTCCTCTGCCTTTATTGTATGATGTACTGCACACTGCCAGGCAATGGAAAAACCCAAAGCTAAGACACCTTATTTGGGCCCAATTGGAATTTGACTGACAAATAATTTATCAGGGAAGACCAATAGGACACATCTTGGGCTCTTACACTTTGGAAAGCGGTGGCCTCATGGCATGCAAGGAGAAGAGCTGTGACGGGTGAAAAGAGATCCTTCTTTTACTAAGGGGAGAATTTCAAAAAGTTACTAAACATCTGTTGCCATGTAACATTTTGAAAAGAAAACATGTTACACATGAATTGGAATCTTCACCTCCTAAAATGAACAATCACTATAGAGTTAATAGCTTTCATAATAAAACTGATCTGGAAAGTTGATATAAAGTAATATCAAGACCTTAGGTGGAAAAGCACACTGTAAAGTAGTTTCATAATGTTAATTTAAGGAGAGGCCATGTCCATTAAAGATGATTGATCAAAACTTATTTCTAATATTTTATGTAAATTTTTTCAACCATTATGTCACTGTAATAATAGTGATTCAAATAAAAATAAAATTTCCAGCCAATTAGACAAATCTTGCTGAGTTCTAAATCAGAATCTCACACAAATATGGATATTTTCCACTGCAAATAAGTAACTCTTGGGGCGGGGTGTGTGTGCTGTGGGATTGTCTGTGTGAATCAAGTAACTCCCTTTACAGCAATTTTTTTTTAAATGCTCTGCTATATAAAAATCATATTTGACCTTGTGGTTTCTTTTTAAAATGGTGCATAGGAATTAACTATATTAGTGAGTTCAATTGGTTCTAAATATCATTAGCATAATCATATCAAGCCTAAATGCTTCCAATTATAATATGCGTACAGATATTTGGTACTAGTTTTAAACAAAGGGAAAACAGCTCTTCAGCAATGCACAGTGGGTATGAGGGCTTGTTTTATAAGTTCATTGTCAATCATTTTATAAGGTTAATGATGCTGCTTGGGTATTAGGTCTTGTAGATCTTTCCCCAGGATCAATCCTTCCAAGTATGGTTTTAACACATGTGGAGACCTGTTAGTGGTATCAGGAATTTTAATCAAATGGGTAAAGACTCCCTTTGAAGCATTTATAAGTTATTTCAAACGATCCAAATGTGAATTTAGTAGAGTTGAATCAGATATCCTAGAATCGATGTCTAAGCCTATTCTAAAATTTATATGCTGGGTTCTGACCACCACTTGATCATTCCAATAAAATTGGACCTGAAAGGCAAATCCTCTTTAAAAGTTGAAGGTTGAAACGCAGAAATCTGGCACCAAATACCTCCCAACACTCCATTTAATCATTCTTATGACTTGTGGTTGCCAAATTGCCCATCGGCAAGAACTTGTAAACTGGGCAGGGAGATGAAACTGGACCAGGTGTATTTAGGCACAGTTCACTGTCGGCCTCCTTCCCTTGTTTGGAGGGGGCTAGTGGTGGGTGAAATGGGGCAAAGATACAGGGAGCAGTGACAGCAGAGTGCTGGGTAAGTCTGGAGCTAGAAAAAATAATGGAACTGGATGGTAGCAAGTTGCACATTTGTAGCAAGTTTTCGATGCTGGTCACTACTCGACATCTGAAAACTCTAAATCTTAGAGAAGAACTAAATGATCAACAAGTTTGGGGTGGGGCACAATGAATTCTGGGACACATTTTCTCTTCCTCGGCCCTTGCCTTTTCAGATCCATCACAAGTTTTCTGTGCTAGTACATTACTCCCAAACCCCCATCACTCTCCTCTTACACACACACACACACACACACACACACACACACACACACACGAATACATTCAAGACACCCAACCTGGACCATCTTGACTAATTGCTTCTGTCTCCATCTTTTCTTGCCATTAACTGGAGGCCAAATTCTGGGGACTGCCATGTTGACATCAAGAATAATAAGACTGTGTTAAGACATGAGTGATCCATCAGAAAATCTCTTTACCAGGTTGGGAGGACCGCTGAGCTGGCTGCTTCTGAAGTGTGACTGAGCAGCTCGGATCAACCAGCTACAGAAAAGCCCCGGTACACCTACATACCCTGTATTCCCAAACTCTCCATAAAGTCCAGACTATAGAGACAAAATAATAGAAACCTACGGACAGTGACTGAATCATAAGACTGAATGTCATTGGGAGCCTATTTTCTGTCTCCCCTAAAGCCAACAAGCAAAGGTTGCCCTTTGGGTACATCCGCAGAAAGGCTTATCTCAGAAAGCAAACTCCCTTTTTGGAAGGCCTCCTTTTAGGCATTTCAGACTGTGGCACACACAGCTTTAGAACAAAGACATTTCGTTTTCCAAGAGCTGGCTAAGAATTTTGGGGAAGGAGAATTCATCTTGAGTTTTGCACATACAAGGGGCTGGGAGAGGGGGGAGTATAAGTACGTAGGCACATCCTACTTTTACTGCATTCCTTGGAAGATACTACGTAGTCACTGACTGCAAGGCCTTCTGAAACAACCAGGTGTGGCTGCTGCAATGAACGGGCTATGCCCGAGCTGGTGTTTGCGCAACCCTCTGTTTAATTCAGTACAAACCAAAATTGTGACACAATCAGTGCCTTCAGGAAATTACCACGCAGGGTAATAAGAACTGGAACGCCACTTAGGAGATAGCTGTGGCAACTGGGTTGGGGGTTCAGAGGAGAAGCTTCTACTAGCTGGTTTGTAGAAATAAGGATTCTCATTGAAGCGTTCTGAAGAACAGGACTTTAACTCACTCGGACAGGAGGCTTTCTCAAAATTCAATAGTTTGAATTCCACCTTAATAATTTTTGACATCCCAATGAACCATTTGCAATGGTATTTACTTAATATTTTCAAATATCAACCCACTATTACTTACTTAGTAAATTTAAAGATGGTTACTTTTTATGATATGTATTATAACATGTAAAACTTGTATTTATTTCAAAAGGAAATTTTAAACCACTACCTTTGTTTTATTATATCTCTTGATCTATTTCCCATTACACATTCAAAGGACATGTGTATTAAAATAAACATGTCTCTGTATTGCCTTAAATCATTTCACATGCCACTAGGGCTACCTGTCCTATTCTTTGGGAAACACTGTCGTCACCAGGCATGGTTCTCAAAGACCACACTTCTGTGGTCCCCTGCAGATAGCTGTGGTTTCCAAATGGAAAAGAGGCTTACAGTATGAGTGCCCCCTGCAGATAGCTTTGACTTAAAGCTATTGAAAGGTTTCTATGAATAGTATCAGCACCTTCCCTGAGAGAAGATTATAAAAAAGTGAAATAACCACCAGTCAGGGCTTAGGCACCAGCAAAATGGTAAGGTCATCTAAAAACGGAGGATGGAAACAGGTCAGATAAACTATACCTGTTCAGCAATTTTGTATCAAGTCAGACTGCTCAAAGCTGCAATCTTTCATTGGCTGATCAGCACTTTCAAACTGTTCAATATCAAAAGACAGCAATGATGATCAGATAAAGAAGATATGGTGCATATACATAATGCAATACTACTCAGCCATAAGAGAAGATGAAATACTGCCACTTGTGACAACAAATGAGATTATCATGTCAAATGAAATAAGTCAGAAAAAGTTAAGAACCATATGACTCCACTCATATGTAGGATATAAAACTGAAAGCAACAAGCAAACGAGACAAACAGTTTAGTGATTACCAGAGGGTAAGGGGGGAAAGGGGATGGTAGAAGAAGGTAAACAGGTCAAATATATGGTGATGGAAGAAGAACTGACTCTAGGTGGTGAACACACAATGTGATATATAGGTGATATATAATATTATAGAAATGTACATTTGAAGCCTATATAATTTTACTAACCAATGTCACCCCAATAAATTTAATAAAAATTTTGAAAAAGCTGCAGTGGTGGCTTTGTAATATGACAATTTGACTAGGCTGAGATACATTTCCTAAAATTCCCTTTCTTGAAAATTCTGGTTAGAATAGATTCTTGGGAGATGAGGTGGGCAAAGAGGAATCAGTGACCATCTTGAAGCTCATACACACTATCACGAACCTGCTGCTTTACCTCTTTGGTCTGGAGCAGCAGCTGGGCCTGCAAATGCTTCACTTTCCCCTGGATCTTCCTTCAGTTCTCTTACTCCTGTATCAGTGCGTGTATGTTCAGTTTTGTGATAAAGAGCTGACTTCTGCGGAATATCAGAGTCAAGAAGAATAGCCATGGTGTCAGTCTCTTCTTGTGGGCTCCTCATTTTGCTTATTGTTTCTTGCTTGTTCATGATCTTTTCCTCCTGATGCATTCCTCCCTCTGTACCTCAACTTCCACATCAGATGCAGAGACAAACCCTTAAACAGATGACTTAACCAAATCCCATAACTGTGTAACCCAACTTTCTGAACTATGTATGTATACATACATACATTTTATATATATATATATATATATATATATATATATATATATATATATATATACATCTACATCTATATCTGTATCATCTATATCCATAGCTTTATATAGATGATAGATAGATGACAGATAGATAGATAGATAGATAGATAGATAGATAGATAGATAGATAGACAGATAAAGCTGAGACAGTAAATCGCCAAGGAATTGCAGCCTTTGATTGCTGTTGCTAGGTGTGGTAGAAGCCCTAGATCTCGGACAGAAAATGAAGTTTGATAGTTGACATTTATTGTGCATATGACTTTGACAAACCACATAAGCTCTGTTACTTCATGAATGAAGTGAGGTTAACAGGGTTATGTAAAATTGGATTAAATTGAGTAGAGAAATTTATGCTTTCAAATTATAGTGTTGTAGCATTGTTAAAGAATTAACTACTGTATTAGTCAGGATAACTAACGTTAGCTGATGTAACAAACAAATCTTGAAACTCAGGGGATTATGAAAATAGAGGTCTATTCCTGGCTCACAACAGTGCCCAGCGCAGGTTGGTGGAGTAGGAAGCCAGTGAGGTAGATTTTGATCCACGCTGTCACTTAGAGGCCCAAGCTCTTACCCTCATGTTGATTTACCTTCTTCTAGGGCCTTGTCCTCCTTTGTATTTAGCCATTCAAACAAGGAAAGCAAGAGAGTATGAAGAAGCACATATGCTCTTAAGTGCCTGGGCTTGAAAGTGACTTACATGCAAAGGGGTTGGAAGGTGTAGCTTAGTGGGCCCATGAGGAATAGGACATCCCAGACACTGGTCAGTACTGGGAGTCTCTGCTACAAAGCCTGACATTGCTAATTATTGTATTCTTCCATGGAGAAATTATTTTATGCTGAGTACACTCTGTTTAAAATTTAATACCATGTAGAAAGGACATGATCTCTTTGAGGAATAGCAATCTCTGTCAGAGACCAAGTTGACCCAGCTGCACTGAATGTTTAATAAATAATTTACTCTTCCAATGCAAATTTCAAGACTTGATCATAAAGGAAGAAGCTTATTTTGGAGCTGCTGAGTAAGATAGAAAGAAAAGAATAATAATTCTCTATTGGAAATATGACAATCAATAATAATTCTCTAATGGAAATATGACAATCAATAATTGTGTATGTTATTCACGTAGCCAGGTCACATTCTTCCTCTTTCAGTCAGGGTCAAATACTAATGCTAATATGATTCAGTAACAGTGAACTCAAAAATTACTCAGTGGCTAAGTTTTATTATTACGTACTAAGGTTTATTATTTCATACTTCATGCCCAACACAGCTAGTAGAAGTCTCTGCTGATTTTAGTTACTCATGAACGCAGGCTTTCTCTCCACACATGCTCCTATCATTACTAGGACAGGAAAAGAGGAAAGAAACTCTTAGAGCTTCTCTCTCGAAGGGGCAGACTTCACTTCTACTCACATTTCATTAGTCAAAAAGTTCACATAGGCACGCTTAACTTCAAAGGAGGTTGAACATTGCCCAGTAGGAGAGAAGACTTGGTACATGGATAAATCATCACTTACACCCTTTTTTACTATTACCCCTTGTTAATAGAAAAGGCACATGAATGAGGACAGGCCAAATGGAGAGACAAACAAAAATCTGTTATCTAATGATTTGGAAGCACTTAAAACTCTGTTGATAGAAAAAATAATCTGTATCATCAAATACAACTTATAAATTATGTTGATGTTATATTGCCCTTGAATACCAGAGCTAAAGCTGTGTACAACACTAAAGTTATTTTAAGCAACAACATGGGTGATTGTATTGTTAAAATCGGTGAATTTTATTGTACATAAATTGTATTTCAGTAAAAAGCCAGTGTTTTAGAGACATTGTGCATATTTTTGTAAACATCGTTTTAAACTTCGATTTGTATTTGAACTAGGTTCTTGAAAACTTACACTTAGCGTTTTAAAATGCAAAAGCTTAATTGAAGAGAAACATGCTATTCTCATTGTTTCAATTAACTATAGGACTATGGGGAATCTAGTTGTTTCTAACTGCACAAATGAAAGTCCATGAAACTAATTGATTATCAAAGGGATTGTTGATGTTGTTTTTGTTCATAGGCTGTCCTACTTGAGGTGGTGTAACTATAATCCTGGATACAATTGATAGATAATAGATCAGTATCTCAGTTGTTGGCAGAAATCTGTGGGCTGGGCCTGAAGGAAGCCTGTGGCCTATGAGGGAGCATTTGTCATACAAGCTCTTCCTAAAGACACTGCTCTATATTAGAAAATGCAAAAAAAACAAACAAGTAAATAAAACTTCTTCCTTAGAAAGTACAAAATATGTAGAAAGAGCAGAAGTGTATAGGAAGAGAGCAAATCCCCTAAGTTCATTCTCCTAAAGGTGCACCTTTTCAATTTTTATCAAGGCTGTTGAGACCATGATAATAAAAATTAGAGGAAGTGATATGAAAGGAAAAAAATGAGAGAAAAGGAAGTCAAAGGTGGGATTTTTTCTCTGGGCTTGCCTCCCCTCCAAACAGTGAGACATGACTTTCCTCATTCTAACCTGCCCTTCATTTGGGCTTCTGCCCCATGGAAAAACCTGGTTTCAGCCCAGCTCTGAGGAAGACATCTGAGCAAAAGAGGGGAGTCACAAGCCATAGGAGAAAAGGCAGCAGGCACTTGCCAGGTTACAGTTGATGACCTGAGTAGGCCCATGTGGTAGAGCGAAGGAAAAACAAAGAGCGAACAGAGCAAGCTCAGAGTAAGGTATCAGGAGAGAAGCAGAGGTGGAGGCTGAAATGATTCTCAGGGTGGTAGACTGTTGAAGCGCTATGGACACCAGAGTCACTTTTCTATCCTGCATAACATCTGTCTTTTGGTGGGGCATGTGTAGGCAGGAGTCGCTGAGATATTTCCTGTGCTAGTCTCAACTCCCCACATCTCTGTCTACCACAGTTTGCACCCTTTCTTCATCACTTCAGCTCTTTCTCATGTACATTAGTTCTTCCAGTTTCACGAATCAACTCATGTCTCTTTTTCTTCTCACATTCAGTCCTCCCTGGTCTGTGGTTGGCCTCATACTCCTCACACAGCAAGTTGAAACTCCTAACCTTTATTTTCTACGCCAAATCAGATGAATTGTGGCCCAATACCAGCAACCTAAAACTTTGCCAGTCCATGAACATAATTATAATCACTTACTGTTAGTACATCTCACTTGTCAACTGATTATGTCTATTTTGCTCATTTCCTGAATTTGAAGATAAAGATCACTTCTTGCATCTTTATATCTGAACAGTGATATAACTTTGACACAATAGATGTGAAATACAGAATGGTTGCTTTTATTTAACTTTTCTTGAAGTAACAAAGATTCGGAATTCTTTGACAAATCAGTTTGTGTAGAAACCAGTGGTATCTCTAGGTTCCACTAGAAAATATCCCTATACTTATGCTATTTTATATGTTGATCTTCAATATTTCAACAAATTTCCACTTACCTGTATGATAGATACCCCAGGGTCCTTCCTGGTATTTCAAAGAAGGTCACAGAATTGAACAAACAAAACTAGTTTTAATTTGTTGAATGTTAGAACTGGATGGAATCTTTTAAAAAGGTGTGTTCAACTCTTTAATATTACAAATGAGAAAACCGTGGCCCAGAGGATTTCACAAGCTTAGCCTAAAGCCTTTTAGCAAGTTAATGGCAGAAGTAAAGCTTAAGCCAAGATCTACTGGTGTTTACTCCTATCTGTTTATCATGACAGAAGGCCTCCTCTCTATTTAACTTTTACAACAAAATATATGCATAAACATTTTAAGAGGAGTAGGGGGTCTTATTGAAAAACAAATGACTACTTGGTACACTGGTTCTCAGGTAGGATTTTCTTTAGCATCTCCAGAGGATTTTGTGAAAAAGACCAATTCTCAAGTCCCCATACAATATACAGTATAAAAACACCCAAGGCAGGTCCAGAAATGTACAATTTAAAATATCTCAACTATTAATTCTAATGAATCTCCTAGTTAAGAACTACAGTAAGTACAAAAGCCTAGACTTTGATTTCAGGGGCTGTAGAATGAAATCTGATATCTTCCACTTACTGTGTGATCTTGAGCCACTTGCTTAATCTCTCTGAGCTTCAAATTCCTCATCTGTAAAAACGGAGATAATTGTAATTATACAGAGATAATGGCATGAAACACTTAAGCATGGTTCCTGTCACAGTGTACACACTCAATAAATGTTTGTTTTTATATTGTATCCTTGAACAGACTGGAAATTCTCACATTCTTTTCTAAAAGAAGATCACATTTGCCTTAGTAATTGAAGGCAGGGCCTCCATGATCAAAGAAACCTGATGTCCAAGTCCAACTCTGTCATTTATTGCTTATATGTCTTTGCAAAAATTACTCAAATTTTCTCTGCCTGAGTGTCTTCTTCCCCATGAGATAGAAACAACATAATGCTTGGCATAAAATCAATATGCAAAAAAAAATACTACTAGCAATTATTATTACTACCACTCCATTCTGACACCTAACGTGCAGATTTTACCCGTTGAAGCCTCTTTATTTAATTGTGACTAAATGGAAATAGCTATTCAGGTGCTCAATAAGACATCATAAAACCACATAAATCCATCATTAGAAACAATTTAGGTACTATGTACCTACATTTTTAATGACATAATTTACATACAATTGAATGCAGAGATATTAACTATACAGATAAATGTGTTCTGAAAAATGCATACACTCATTTAATCCAGTTCTTTATCAAGATATGGAACATTTCCATCACTCCAGAAAGTTCCCACGCGTCCCTTCCCAGTCAATCCCACCTCTCCACACCTGAAGGAAAAACCACCATCCTGATTTCTATCATGATGATTAGTGTGCCTTTTCCAGAATTGTATATAAATGGATCATAGAGTGTGTGCTCTTTTGCAGATGATTTCTTTCACTAAGCATCAGGTTTTTGAAATTCATCCATGTTGGTGCCCGTACTGGTCGTTTTATTCCTTAATACACTTTTAATTGTTGAACGATTATTTTATTGACTCTACTGGTTCTGTGCCATACACCAAAGAAATAATTTACATGATCACACTTTAAAAAAAAGGAATAGTGATTATAGACATAACATTGCTGATGAAGAATCATTATCAGCTGTGGCGGAAATAAGAATAAAACATGATGACAATACAATCTGGCATTTGGATATTTTATCATCTCAATGGGGAAAAGGTAGACTAGTCTTGGCTTGGTAGCTCTATTTTCATGCAGATATCTGAAAATTAAACTTGATACTACCAGAGTCATGAGTTGCCTTAAGCATGTTTTCAAAATTCGGAGGCGTCCACATTTGAAAAATTCTCTAGAAGAGTGGTGTCCAATGTGCATGTCCCACATGAAGGATTGGAAAGCGGCATATTAGCTCTTCTATATTTATCTTAAAAAATAAGGAAGATGTTGAACTTTACTATCATGTATGATGTGGTTCACCATGGCCCTTTGAGTCCATAGTCAGAAGTCAGGTGAGGGAAGAAGAGGAGATCCACCCCTGAGAGACACCATTGTTCTCATGTTTCCATTCCTTTTAGCATATTACAGTATATAGCATTTATACGTAGCTGTGCTGAAAGAATTTATGGATTATATGACCTAATTTTAATTAAATCAATCACACAAAATATGGTTTATAATTAATCCATCAAAGAGCCCACAATGAAAGATAACAGTGAAGGAAGCACAAGGAAAGAAGATAGCAGAGCTGACCCTTCTCGTCTTCCTAGTAAAGGCTCTTTTTCAGCCGTATTATGAGCTTAAGACATGGATGGTCTCAGCACACCTAAGAAGAATTGGGCAGAAAATATTTGGCATTAATAAGACTGTTTGAAATAAGGACTTACAAGGCACTTAAAAGTATTGCCTATTTTATCCTTAATTCATCTTTTTAAATGTTCTATTTTTAGAACATTTTTGTTCTATTTTTGTATATGTTTTACTTTATGTACTATTTCATATGTTAAGTAATTTATGAATAAATAAATATACATATATTGGAGGTATTCAAAGATTTTATCACTGGGATGAACAATTTAGTGTAATGCAATGTTAAGCTACTTCTGTGTGTATTCTCCAATATGAATTACTTTTTATTTCTAAATTGCGAAGTGAAGAGCAATGAGCTTAGGGAAACATTTCAACTATGGGATCAAGTTCCCCAACGACATGTATGGTTTGGGCTCAAGAACCTGCTTCACCTTATAGCTATGCTTCTGGAACTTGATTAGATGTTACATTTAAATGAATATTTAATGGCTTCTAATGTAATTAAAAAACACCTATTTTGGAATATTCTTGCATATTCTCTTACTATCTTGATGTGTTGAACACTTAATAAAAACGCTTTAATGTCTGTAACCATGTAGATTCATGTGAATGTTATGCTATTTTGAGTCTTGAATTTATTCTACCCCCATAAATTTGTTCATTGTTTTACTGGAAGTTTTAATGAGTGGGAAGAGGAAAAAATAGAAAATAGAGAAAAAGAAAAATGGAAGCTTCTAGACATCAGAAGTGAAACTGGGATTATTTCCAGACAAATAATAGTAGTATCTGCTGCCATAATAACCCTCTGCTTTGCATCATGGTTTTCTTCCAAAGAACTTAGAGTACTTCATAGACAGCTTAAGATCACATGGCGAATCAGCATCAAAATGAAGACCAGAAGGTACCTGCTGATTAGCTTTTATTGGTAACTATCTTTGGGACTTATACCTGAGGTCAGGGTTTAATTACTCATCTAAGAAACGAGAGGGAAAGTTTTCATGATGAGGGGAAATAATAAAAAGGAGAGAAGTATAACAGCAGAAAGATCAAAAGCAAACATCACAGGTTATTTTCCAGTCAACTATATTTCCTTCTGTCATTTGCCAACTCTACAACATTTAATTGGTTTTCATCAGGTGGTGTCCAGATTCCAGTTTGGTAGTAACTTCTGCCTCTTCAGAATGTTCCTAGTAGTGTCAATTGTCTCTATTTTTTTAAGTTGCTGGTACTGTCACTTGGTGGATTGTGTTTATTCAAGAGACAAAGTATTTGCGGACAAATATATTTTGTGTGCTCACGTAGTAGACTAAACATACCCAATACATGCGCTTGACACTGCATAAATATTCTAGAAGTGTACTTATTCTGTAAGGTGTATATGAGCATATCTTTAAAAATGCTTTTTAGTGTTCAAGTATGTATCGATTTGTTTCTATACAACAGACACTTTTCTAATAAAGCTCCTTGACTCATCATTTTAGAAGCTAGTGTTTGCTGGATATAGTTTCTCATGTTGATATATAGTTCTCCAGATTTAGTCTATGTTTTTCATGCATTTATGTTTAGCCTCCCCAATTACTTTGTAATCTCTCAAGGAAAGAAACTGTACTTGTTCCTTCCTTTGGTATTTGTTGTTGGAAGTATTTCATAGCTGTTGTGTTTATAGGCCAAAGTCCTCAGCACTTTTCAGAAGGCATGGTGAGCCTCCTGTACATAGTACATTTAGATGGCAGTGCAGAGCTTATGCTCATGATTCATTCATTCATTCATTCATTCATTCATTCATTCATTCATCAATTCACTCAGTCAACTAAACTTTTGATCTTCTGCTATATGCCAAAAGCTGTTTAAAACTCAGTAGTAAATAGACAAAAAAATTCCTGACCTCATGTGGCTTGCATTTTAGTGAGGGCAGAACAGACAGTAAACAAAACAGATTTTTTAAATATTGAGTGATTTAGGTAGTGCTAAGCACCAAGGAGAATAAAGCACCTAAAAGACAGCATCTGAATAGAGACCAAGAAAATGAGGGCACAAACCCTCATTTCAAAAACCTCAAAAAAATCTGGAAGGAAAATGTTCCCTGAAAGGGAGAACAAGTACAAAGGTCTAAGGTAGGAGCTAGGCTAGTATGTATAAAGAAGCACAAGGAGCCCTGTAGGTCTGGAGCAGAGTGAGCAGCTGGGAAAACAGTAGACAAAGAACTCAGAAAGTTAACGGGCTCTATAGTGAAGGGCCTTCCAGATTTTTTTGAGGTAGTCCACCTCAGCAGACAGATGGTTCTACAAGCCGAGATACTGGAGTGTGACAAGAGAAGAGATTCAAGAGCCAAGCCCCTGGTTACTTTATTTGATGTTTAAAAATATGGAAAGAAAACAGCAAAGAAGACAGATGTAGCAGCTAGAAAAAAAGTAAGAAAACTGGTGGAGTGTGGTGCCCTCGAAGTGAAGAAAAGAAAATTGCTCAGGAGATCCATACAGGTAAGTAATGCGAGGAAGCCAAGTAATGTGAGAACTAAGAGCTGACCATTGGGTCAGGCAACGTGGGCGTCTCTGGTGACCTTCTTGAGGGTTTTGGTGGGGCAAGGGGCCAAAATCCTGATTGAAATGGGTTCAGGAGAAGCTAAGAATGTGGACCAGCAAGTACAAACGATTACAACAGCTCTTGTTGTGAAGGGAAGGAGAGACATGGGGCCATGGCTGGAAGCGTAATGTCGGGGAATCACAGCAAATTTATTTGCTGGTGAGAAGGATCTAATAGGAAAAGGAAATTGATGATGCCAGCAAGATTAGAGCATTAATCATTCTAGAAATTGCTTCAGGATATCTCCCAAGTCTTAGTTTTCAATTTGAAATGGGATAATAAAACCGCCAAATAGTTTTGTTATGAAAATTAAATGAAATAATGCATGTGAAGTACTTGGAAAGCTGTTTAAAATTATACATTACACACAATATAATTATAATTATATATAATATCAGCTGAAAATTATATGTAGCCACATAAATATAAATATACACATTATGGTTATTTTATATACTTAGACACATATGGACCTTTGAGCTGAACTTATATTTCCATAGTTCTATAGAAGATGAGATATGATTCATCTTTGTGGGTGTAACTACTTATTGATGGAAAGAGAATCAGCTATGGCAAAGAAAAAAGACCAGTCTTACTAGCTATTTTTCTTTGGGCAGGCTATTTAACCTGTCCAAGTCTCAGTTTCCTGTCCTATAAAATGGGTATTAAAATCTCTGCCTTAAAAAATTAATACAGGGAAATGAAAGGGTTTATATCAAAGTTCCAACATGTACTCTCTTTTTTCTTAATTACAGAAGTCAAGTCTCCCACGTTAGTCTATTCACCTTATAAGTTTCAAAGTTACCAGTCAATGTTTTCCAAAGATGCTTTTCTGATCCTGTGTAATTTAAAAGATTTTCAAATGGCATAATTTAAAGAAGTTCTGCTTTCCCTTGTGTCTTTGAACAGTGGAGCAAAATCTTGGTGGTCTGAGGATCATGGAGATATAACCTAGCATGTAATAATTTGTTAGATCAGCATCTTTCTTTATAGGCCATAAGACAGTGTTGCTCTTACAAAACAATGTTGCATGTTTAAGGAGAGGGTCTCTGTTACTAAAGATATTTCTTAGTATTTTTTTTGCCATGGAGGAATTAAATGTTTCTTCTCTTCCCATGCCCTAAGGAACAATTGCTCCGTTTAAATTACAGCCATAGATTTGTTGGTTGAGCAAAAGGATGGATTTGAGTGTTCTCGGAGGCTACCACAGTTGTAGATCAGTTACAGGAATTGGCAACAACACATCCTGAGGACAATGCGAAGCCTGCAGGCAGTAAATATCTCCAAACCACAAAGCTGGGGCCTTCTCTAATGTTTGCATCACAGAAGGTCAGGGATGGACAGGATACTGAAAGTCAGCCATCTCATCCACAATCTCAGTCATCTTAGGAAAATAATCACCCATTTTTTGAAAAGTGACTCGGAGAAGAAAGCCACAATCATTTTAATGGCGGCTGAGATTAGTTCTTAAGCAACCTCTTTAACTTGAATGAGTTTCTTTACCTGTAAAAATGAATAAGATGCTTTTAAAATATCTATGTATCACACCAGTAGTCAATCAACACAAACTCTTATATGATGAGATACATATACATGTATTCTAGTTTTAGACAGACATTTACTTAAGATAATGTGTAACTTGGGAACTTAACAAATGAACTGATTTTATCTAAGGACTAAATGCTTTTCCCTGAGTCACTCACGACCCAGGGATTAGAGCTAACATCTTGCTACATTAGCCATGGAATATATACATGACTTACCTTGGTGCTTGTTTTATGGGAATGGTAAATTGTTCTAAAGTTTCAATTTTCTAGCATGCTAATTTCCCTTTATAAATTAACCAGCCATGAGGTTGGGAAGAGGAATGACAACATGATGCAACATGCTGAGTTGGAGGTCATCTGAATAAGAATCCTGAGCAGATGTCAGGCGCCTTTACTTTACGTACTGCTCTAACAGTTTATGTGAACTTTAGTCATGAAAAGGTCTATGATAATTGTTAATGAAATAACTGAAAAACTATTGGTAGAGAATTTCCCATGGATCTCTTGGGTTTCTGCATGTATTGTGAGTAGAGACACTGACTATCTTTGTTCTGGACTATCGGGAATATAGAGATAGTGTGTCCTCCCAGAGCAAAGCAGGGATTTGTTTATAGCATTGGAAGATGGAGACAGTGTCTCCTTCCAGAGTAAAGGACAGGCGTACTGATTTACTCAGTATAATAATGGTAGTATCTCCCTGTGGAGCAAAGGTAAGGCACGCTTACTATACCCATTATGAAACAATCTGGGTTCCTTAAGCTCAGGTTTCCTCCCAAAGGATGCAAGCCTCTGTGTGTGCAGGTGACCCCTGTTCCTCTTTGTGTTTCTGTGTGGGGATTAAGACTTAGAAATCAGCACAAGGAAATGCTAACAGTCTTACTACTGCTACTGCTATAAATAACAGTCTCCTGTCTCTAATGCAGGGGTCTCATGTCTTCTACCAGCGTGCTGAGGCGGCGACAGGCTAACTTCTTAGTGTGCAAGTACAATAAAACCTCAGACCCTTCACAGTTTTGATAGTCACATGGATATGTATTGGAAGGGTATTTATAGTGTGTGTGTGTGAGTGTGTGTGTGAGTGTGTGTGTGTGTGTGTGTGTGTGTGTGTGTGAGACCTTTGATGTTAATGAAGTGGTTTGGAAATTATGGTAACTAGCAAAATTACTAAAATCTTTTCTAAAGGATGCCTCCTCCACAGTTACATTTGAAAGCTAGGGATTAGGCACTAGATTATGGATTCTTAACAGAAAAGAACGATGCCTTCATTTCTGAAGTCATAGCTCTTTGCTTTGTGCCTGACACACAGTAAGTGTTCAGTAAATATTTGTGGAACCAAAGTGGAGTATGAACACATGCCCCTACAGAGCATCTTTTCATTGAACAGTCTTTTTAAAATTTCATTTGATAATTATTAGGCTTCAGTATTATATAGTAGTATTATTAATATTTTTGAGTACCAATAAAATTTTGCATTTTACTATCACTTTATCAAAAACTATAGTTTTTATTTAAAAGCTAGTTATCAATCTGTGCTGCATTTTCAAATGTGTTTTGATTATATCCAGGCTCAGAGTTGGGAAGTTAAAATATTTTACTTCTCTTTTAGGTCTCCCTGTCTAGAAAATAAAAGCAATTAGACAAAATGAGATTTAAAATCATTTTCAAATTAAAGACTCTGTGATTCTTTAAGTTGATGGTAATGATCTATTTTTTTTTTTTTTTTTTTTTTACTATTAATCTGAAGAACATCAATATTCACTTAAAAAGTAATTCTCTTTTAAATTCACATTTTCTGAGATTCACTTTCTCTCTTCAGGAAGGCACACCTGTTTTTGTTAGGGATGGAAAAATAAAAACAAAAAATAATTTGCCATGAGGGAAAGTTGTGCCAATCCTAGGTCTCATGGTTATTTGTACATCCAAGGCTGGCATTCTTTCTCACAGTCAATTGCAGACATTTTATCCAAGCCTGGGTGTGCCAGCTGCCCTGTGTATCTGGGGCTGGGATGGAGGTCGGAGCTGGAGCTGAAGTTTGAGGATGCGCCTCACAGAGAGCCCATCCATGCTCCATCTCACCGGGACGTCCTTGGAATAGAGCACTAAAGAATTGCTTTAAATAGTCCAACTAACTATGAACTACATCGCTGTGAATGAAACATTCAGTTTAATGATGGAAAGCATAGGGCTTGGAGTCAGGCAGATCTCATGTCTAGCCTGGGAATTACCGATGCCCAGGGCTAAATGAGGATAAAATGCAGTCACATCTGTCATGGCCCCAGCACTGTGGCTGCCACATAGAACATGTTCAGAAATCTGAATTTTAGCTACTGCTACTTCATTTATCATTCGTGTACCAGGTAGGCAGCCATGCCAGAAAGAAACGCATTTGCCCTCTCCGTGGCATGCGGTAGGGTGGGAATGGGGGAAGTGTGGGTCTTATAAGGGGCTGAAGCAAAGGAATAAATAACAGCTGTGAATGGTAGATCTCTTGTGAGAGAAGGTTCTGAATAAGGTAATGTCTCCACATCTAGAGGGCCTGAGATTTTTTTTTCTGTGTTTTTATTTTTGTTACATGTACTTGGGAGAAAATAATTCTCATAAAGATGAATCACTCCACAGGTGTTTTGAATCAGAAAATAATGAATAATGGGACCTGGGTTCTGGCCTTAGAATACCCTATAGTCCACCCAAGGGCCTTTCAGAAACCGTATTCTTAAATAGGGATCATTACACTAATTCCATTAGAACTTAATGTTTCTTGTCTTAGAAAAGTGCTGAAATATAAGTTGAATGTGCTGCCAAATACTTTCTACAACACACTCTGGTGTAGCAATCTATAAGTGGTACTGAAATTCTGCAGGGGAGGAATGAGGTGCCCTGTGTTAAAAGGCATCAACTCATCTGAACCCTGACTCACTAACCTCTGACGTAAAGAAGTTAAGTTCCAAAATACTCCATATTCATCAATTCCTTGTAATTTGTGACACACAGGAGAGAAAAGGCATGTGCACACCTACACACATGCACATGTGTGTGTCTGTACACACGTATGTGTAGAAAACTGTAAGAAGGATATAGAAGAGAAAAAGTGAAAGGGGCAACATTACCAAAGCTTAATGTTAAAAGGAATACTGAGTCAATGTTATTCTAGGCAGTACACACAAATTTCAACTTAGAAACTGGCAAGTTGGTTATATTTTTCAAATGAGCAAAGTGCATACTTTCAGAATGACAGAATAATATTTCAACATGAATTTTAACAAGCTTTTTTTTTTTTAATAAAAAAATGCCAGGCTCAACCAGACTGAGCTGAGCCACCACCATTTGATCTGGGCCCAATACTTTCTTGTGGGACGAGGACACTGCCTGGTGAGCCAGGCTGTATTTTGTGGAAAAGAGGTGTGTGTGTGTGTGTGTGTGTGTGTGTGTATGTGTAATGATATGGTATAAACCACGGATCTACTTGATTTTCTGCCTGGCTTCACTGCAGATTATCTGGACAAATTTCACCACCTCTCTGAAAGCCACTCAGCATCCACAGCCAGCGAACCCTCACAATGCAAGAGATAAATATTTAACATTGCAGAGCCTGAGTCGGGACCCAGAAATTCAGGTTTCAAATTGACTTAGGCAACTTACTGATAACTCTTTGCCTTCATTTTCTTATCTGCAAAAAGTTTTGGTCACTCTGCTAAACTTCAGAAGATGTTGAGAGGATAATTTCTGCAATGTCTATGAGTCATTCTGAGCTCCTTCCTAGAATGACAACTGTTGGGGGTTGCTTTAAGTGTGGGTACCTAGCCCATGCTGCCCTCCTCTGAGAACTGCCTCTCCCACCCACAGGTCTGGGTCCCAACAGCCAGATCATTCAAATGAGTTCCTGGCCAGGTGATTTGAACCAAGGGTGAACAAGGGAAGCCAATCTGTAGTTAAGTCAGATGTATTAGGGTCGCTCTCAGAAATTTGGAAGTGGGCCCTAGAACTGGGGTGAGTTGGTTGAGAGCCCTGAAACTGAGGAATGATGTAGGGCCAAGGTTCTAGAAAGCAAGAAAAGCCAGTCTGCAAAGAGAAATGATGCCAATATGCAGAGAAGCAGAGATGAGCAACCACTGGTCCACAGAGAAGATGCTATTCCTGAGTGTACTCCATTTCCTCATTCCTGGCCTTCCTGGCTCCTCTTCCTGCCCCTGGTCTCCAAGTGATAACCTCATATCATTCCACTAAATTTCACTTTTTAGCATATGCTAGTTGGAGTGAGTCTCTGTTACATGAAACCAAATGATCTCTAAGTCTGAAGTCACATAACCTGAGTTGCCTCTCAGAAAAGCTAGCAATGTCATTGACATATGAGGATTCTCAACAAGAATTTTTGTAAGATTTCTTTAAAATCCCTTCAGAAAACTACACTAGTTCCCTGCTTAGTCCTGGGCATTCTTATCTGTTCAGGTTGAGTCCATTTGTTCTAACTTAACATGCAACTGAGCAGAGCTCTAAAGAAGAGGCCAGAGCTCAGCCATTAGTAGAGATTTTATTTTTATTAGAGCATTGAATGATGACCAATCTCAAACCACTCAACAGCTAAGATGGGTTTTAACTTTTTGATAACACACAATGAATTTGTCCCCACACAGGTGAAACTCTGGCTTCACTAACCAGCCGTGGCTGCTCCATGTCAGTGGGTAAAACGCGAATGTAATTCACAGCACAGATAGCCAATACAAAATATGCTCTCAAGGGCATCAAATGGGCCAGAAGAATTTGGAACTGAGACCAGAAGCAGTCCACCACCACCATCCAGCCTTTACTACAGGTGTGAGAAGCCAAGCCGTTTCTGTTCACAGGGAATTTGGGTGAATCATGAACATTTCTGTCAGCCTGAGGTTGAAAGTGAAACCTTATTCAACCATCAAGATTTGCTCAACTGGAGATTGGTTATAGTGGGAAGCAAAGCATAGCATTTACTCATAAGTAGTCTCAGACCTGTAGGTGGAGAGCTTTCCTTTCTGATACCTGGCTCATCACATCATCAAAGAGTATGTCTCTCTCTTTCTCACTTTCATAGAAGAAGGGTCAGTGCACTGTTTTGAAAAGATCACTAAATGAAGAGCTGAAATACTGGTCCTAACACCAGCCATGTGTCCTTGAGCAAATTATTGACTTCACTGAGACTTGATTTATTTATCTTTAAAGTGTGGGTTTTAGGCTACATCACCTCCAGTGTTCCTTCAAGATCTAAAAATGAATAGCTCTTTTCTTTTTAATAGAAATTTTTGGGAGCAGGGATCATATTTTTAATTCCTGTGGCCTCTTCCCCTTGTCCCCTCCACAGTGATTGGCTTTCCTAAATGTGAGTGAATACCTTTATGAAAATTTAGGAGTCAATCAATAAACCACGTATCAGCCCAACAATAAAGGCCCATTTCTACCAATAACTTCATAACAAGAGATTATCATCAAAATCATGTTCCATCCTGCAACTTCTTAAGAGAGATGAGGCTTCAAAATTGATATCTACAAGTTCTGTTGTTCTGCAGATGCTGACAACTACTCATATTTCCCCACATAAGTGGGGTTAGTAGGAAAATAAAAGTGTATTTTAACTCCTCTTCAGTGGAACTTATGGGTAAACCTAGGGGATTCACCTTGTGTCTTTTCTCCATGGCTCTAGCTGAGAATATCCTGACATCAGGGGGTACCCATCCCACAAATCAGCCACAGATAAGAGAGTTCATTTCTTTGGCCTCTCAGTCTGTTCTGTTATCTCCTGCCTTGTTAGCAGGATAGGAGGAGCTTCCCCTATCTAGCAAGAAAATGGCATTCTTGTGAGAAAAGTTCCAAGAAATGTGTCTCTTCTAAAAATATCACTAAGACTCCTTTATGAAACAATAAGGAGACATTCATTGTAATGTCCAGGCATTTTGATTCTAAGGGCTGGTGCATATGATTTTGTTTACTCTAGTGTTTCTTCCAGAGCCCCTTGATAACCTTTGCAGCCATTTGAGATGAGCTATTATCAATAGTGTATCATGAATAGGGCATCTTGTTTAATGCAAAAACATTTGACCCAAAATGTGTCCATCTTGGAAAATCTGTGAAACTTCTAAGATAATAAAACTTACTCTTAGAAATCTTATGAGAGAGCTCTCTAGAAAATAAGTGTGTAAAATGGCTAAATGTACATAAACTTCAGGGACTTGTGCAGCCTACTCAATGGCAATGGCTGCTCATTCTGTTAAGAGATGAGTGTGTTATGCATTGAAGTGATGTTGTATAAACATGGATATTTCCTTTTTTCTTCTATTTTATTAAGAAAAAATAAACCCACTAGCAATAAATACATAATTATCAACTTTTAAAAAGTATCTTTACTTTCTGGACAAGATGGAGGGGTAGGTAGATGCTGTGCTTCCCTTCTCTCATGACCACACTAAAACTACAACTAAACTATATAACAACCATCATTGAGAAATCGCCTGAAGTCCAGCAGAATTGAAGTCCTATAACTAAGGACATACAAAAGAAGTCACTTCAAGAGTAGTAGGAGGGGCAGAGATGCAGAATGGGCTGGTTCCATACCTCTAGGTGGCAGTTAAAAATCGGGAGGGATATCTCAGCTGCAGATGTCCTACCTGAGGAGCAAGGGGCCCAGCCCCACATCCGTCTCCCCAGCACAGGGTTCCAGTGCCAGTAAGAGAAATTCCTGCAACTTCCAGCTATGAAAACCAGCAGAGATTGTGGCTGAATGAGACGGTGGACAGCTGGAATTCCAGGCAGACCTACTCACTGATGGACTCACTCAGAGCTCCAGTGCTGAGGCAGGAGCTCGAAATATGCCAGGGACACACAAGGAGAAACAGAATTGTCTGGCTTCAGAGCAAAAGCTGGAGGAACAGCTTTCTCCCAGTCAGATATGTTGGCAGAAGCCATTGTTCCCTTGTTGAGTCCTCCTCCTCCTAGCATGCAGACGCAGGTGGACATCATACCTGAGTCTTCATTAACCTGGCTAACATCCATCAGCCCATCCTGGTGATTCCTTGAGACTCCCACCACATCCAACTTGCGGACCCACCCAAGCCACTTCCATTGTAATTTCCATCCAAATGTCCTGTCTTGGCTTATGCTCCAGACTTTCCCCAAATCTCTCAAAAGTCCACAAACCCCAAACAAGCAGTGTCTGGCTTTGGTGTGCCCTGTCTCTCTTGCTAAACTGTCCCAAGCCTGGAACTGGTGGCAGTTGGCCTTGGTTAGCAGCTTAGCCTCTCCAAGGCAACTCCAAGTTCAGCAAAAGTGGGAACCATGTACAGATCACTTTGTAGTTCATACTAAATGGTCCCAGGCAGGGCAGAGGCAGTGGCTGAACTTTGCCTGCACCAGAGAACTTCCCAAGAGGCCCCAGAAACAACATACCCAGTGGCCAGCTTCAGACCACATCAAAGCACCATACAACCCCCTCCACAAATTACACACCTAAAGGGCAGACAAGGCAGGCATCAGTGCCCTGCTGATGCCAATTGTGCTCCCTAGGATCAGCTCCTGTACAACAGCTCCTCCACTGTAGTCAAAGCCAGTCCTCACAACAAGTCAGCCTGAAGGTCAATCCCTTCTACTGGTGTGCCAACTACAACCAGGGCTCAACTACAACAGGAGAGCACACACAATCCACACAAGGGACACACCTGGAGCACCTGGCTCAGGTGACCAGGGAGACTACACCACTGGGCCCCACAGGACACCTACGACATAAGGCTACTCTACTAAGACTGGGAGACACAGCAGCCCTATGTAATACATAGTAACAAATACAGGGAAGCCACCAAAATGAGAAGCCAAAGAAACATGTCCCAAATAAAAGAACAGAACACAGCTCCAGAAAAAGAACTAAACAAAATGGACACAAGCAATCTATCAAACACAGAGTTCAAACACTGCTTATAAGGATGCTCAGTGATCTCAGTGACAACTTCAACAAAGAGATAGAAAACATAAAAATAGAAATAGAAAACATAAAAAAGAACCAGTCAGAAATGAAGAACATAATAACTGAAACAAAAAAATACATTAGTGGGAATCAACAGCAGATTAGATAAAACAGAGGATCGAGTCAGCAATTTGGAAGGTAAGGTAGCAAAAAACACCCAATCAAAACAGTAAAAGGAATCCGAAAAAAAAAAAAAAATGAGTATAATTTAAGTAGCTTCTGGGACAACATCAAGCATACCAACATTCACATCATAGCAGTACCAGAAGGAGAATAGAGAGAGCAAGGGACTGAAATCCTATTTGAAGAAATAATGATGGAAAACTTTCCTAACTTGGTGAAGGAACTAGATAGACAATCCCAAGAAGTGCAGAGTGTCCTAAATGAGATGAAGCCAAAGAGGCCCACAACAAGACACACCATAATTAAAATGCCAAAGCTTAAAGATAAAGAAAGACTCTTAAAATTAGCAAGAGAAAGGCAGTTAGTTACCTACAAGGGAGCTCCCTTAAGACTGTCAGCTAATTTCTCAGCAGAAAATTTGCAGGCCAGAAGCTATCAGCACAAAATATTCAAAGTGATAAAAAGCAAGGACCTACAACCAAAATTACCCAGCAAAACTAGCATTTAGAATCAAAGGACAGATAAAGAGCTTCCCAGACAAGAAAAAGCTAAAGGAGTTCATCATCACCAAATCAGTATTACAAGAAAGGTTAATGGGATTTCTTTAAGAAGAAGAGGAGGGAATAAAGATAAAAAATATGAGTAATAAAATGTCAATAACTGCATATCTATTAAAAATTACTTTAAATATATATTGATTAAATGCTCCAATCAAAAGATATTGGATGACTGAATGGATAAGAAAACAAACCCTTACATATACTGTCAACAAGAGATTTGAGTCAGATCAAAAGACACATACAGATTGAAAGTAAAGGAGTGGAAAAGATATTTCATGAAAATGAAAAGAAACAAACAAAAAAAAGTTGGGATAGCAATACCTGTAGCAGACAAAACAGAATTTAAAACAAAAGCTATAACAAGAGACAAAGAAAGATCCCAAAATCTCACTTCTGGGTATGTATCTGAAGAAACCCAAAACACTGCTTTGAAAGGACATGAGCAGCCATATGTTCATTGCGGCATTGTTTACCATAGCTAAGAGATAGCGGCAATGTGGGTGTCCATTAATGGACAAAGAAAAGGAGGCACATACAGAGGGTGCCAAAAAATGTATACACATTTTAAGAAAGAAAGAAACTGTATTAAAATTATAATACAATGAATGACGTTAGCATTCATTTGATTAACCCCACCTTATGAGCGAACATCATACTACACATTGCTATGTAATTCAATTCAACTTCAAAAAGTAATATATAGATAACATCTCTTAAAACACGTATACATTTTTTGGTACTCCTGGTATATACAGTGGAATATTACTCCATAGAAAAGAATAAAATCTTGCTATCTGCAACAACATGGATGGACCTAGAGGTTATTGAGCTGAGTGAAGTAAGTCATACAGAGAAAGACAATTGCCATATAATTTCACTTATAAGTGGGATCTAAAGAACAAAACAAATGAAAAACAAAACAAAAACAAACTCATAGATACAGAAAACATTTTAATGATTGGGGAATACGTGACAAAGGGGAAGGGATTAAGAAGTACAAATCGGTAGTTACAAAACAGTCATGGGGATGCAAAGTATAGCATAAGGATTATAGCCAATAATATTATAATAGCTGTGTATGGATGCTAGATTTATCAGGGTGATAACCTAAGTTATATAAATGTCTAATCACTATGTTGTACACCTGAAACTAATATAATATTGCATGTCAACTGTAATTGCAAAATTAAATTTTTTTAAAGATTTAAAAAATTATAGCCTTACCCACAGAAATTTATGTAATTGTGCACCTTCACAATGAATTTTAATATGTGCCTTTGAATCATTTCTTACACAATTTTCACCACAGCAATTTTTATGGAAAAAGAACATTTTCCTAGCAGCCCCGATAGCTTTATTCCCTATAGAGTCACTCGTCTCCCACTCTTGTACATCCCTTTTACTGAGGCAGTTATTTGTCTGCATTGCCCTCACTGGCTCATAAGTAACTTTACCAATACAGGACCATGTTATATAATGCAAAAAAAAAAAAAAGTATGAAAAAGTGAAGTCTAAAGTCTACTAGGCAAACAAAGAAACACTTAATTTGTAGTCCTTCCTTTTTTATCTGATGTTAATTTTTTCTCTAATAAGCTATTGGTAGGTGCCAGGTAAACATTAAATTCTTATTAATAACAATGCAATCTACAGAAGGAATATGACCCAAACAACAGTGCATTCTTGGTCAACTTGAGTTTTCTCTCAAACATTTATAAATTGAGATCCAACAGAAGGAATGTGATTCATATGGGAGTAGTTCAGGGAGTCTTTTCGGGAAGAGATATCAGTTGAGTTGAAATGACACATTGTGTTTGAACTAAGTCCAAGTATTTTAGAACATGTTGCCTCACTACTTTTGAAAGTCCAAAATAGTGGATCTAAAAAAAAGAAAAAGAAAAAAAATCCATGCAGGATTTTTTTCTCTAAATGGAACATTCCATTTTGGTGCCTTTCATTGCTTTTTTTCCCCATCTTGTTCCTGTTTCTCTTTTTACCAGATGCCCACTCCTTTCTGTTGTTATTTGTCTCTATGCCCATGCATCGCCTCCAGTAACCCAAGGTTTATTTTGATGGAGCAGGTCGGCCATGGTCAGGGTCAGATGAACCAGGCACTTGGTCCTCACTTCAAAGTTTAAAAACGTTTTTCAGACCATATTGAAGATTAGTTTGTTTTTTTTCAAAATCTTGCTAAGAGGAAAAAAAACTTACACTATTCGAGGATCTTTATGTTGGGAATAATCTGCATAATGTTTCTTCACTGTTAGCAGGGCGAAGCAGGCACTCTGCTCCTCACAAAGTCCTGTGATTAAGACCACCCCATTGTTGTTTTCTGCTTGAAGGTGTCTGCACTGGAAAAGATGTTGGTGGCCTGTACAGATGGATGAAACATGGCAATTTGATGATACCCTCTATCTAGAGAAGAGCTTCAGAGAACAGTTTCTGTTTAGCTCTGGGTTACACTTCATTGGCATATGTCACCAGAAGCAAAGCTAAAGTGATACTGTATTGGACCCTTACCTTGAACTTTAGTTGCCAATGCAACATTTTACCAGAGGAAGGGGGAGATAGACTGGGGTGGGTGTGGATGGATGATTCTTCCTTCCATGTCTCAGTTGAACATCATCTATTTATACTTCCTTGATCCCAGCATCAGTTAATGCGAGTGGGATATAGAAAACTAGAGTGGGAATGCAAGGCCATCACACAATCCTTGAATATCAGTCTAGAAAAGTACTTAGAGCATTTCTATTCTACCCAGTTATCTGCAGTTGAAATGATAATATCTCTGTTAAGCTGGTAGCTGGTGTCTACTTAGAATAAACAGTGAATAAGCAATAGACTCTGAGTCTAGATAGCACCATCCTCAGAAGGATGCAAGGTACTCAAAAGGACCCTGTCACCTCTTCAAAATCTAGCTATTTTGGCCACAGGTGCTGACTTTCCTGTCTCAGCATTTATGCTGATGATCTGGTTTAGATCATTGTCAGAATGCTGGGTTACACCATCCATTTCTAGGCCTTGTGATTCTAGGGAACGTTGTTTATTTACTATTTTATTTTATACAGAGGAGAGCTCAAAATGAGGTGGAACAAAAGCCAATGGTCGGCAAGCCCTTCAGCTGTCCAAACATCTGTGGTCAGTACTTCCACTGGCCCTGTTAAAAGGTTTCTTTCTCTCTGCTGTAGGTCACCATGTCTAGCTGTCTGAGGAGAAGACTGTTTGCTATACGATGCTCTGACCTGTGACCTGAACATTGCCGAGGGATTGTTTGTCCTAACAGACATCTCAAGAGTCTGATTCACGCCAGAGATTTGGGCTCCTGGGCTTCTCTTCCTGATGCTGTTTTTATCACTGCAACTGATGACACTACTACCCACCCCAGCTCCACTTGTTCCTCTTCTGTTTATTTGCAGTCATAGAATTTGCCAGTATGAAAGCAAAATATGGACATATTCATGTACTCTTTATTTTTAAAGAGTTAGATTAAAATAAAGTGAGCCATTGCTTTCTCCTAAGGGCATGAGAAACTTTGCTCAACAACTATTACTGAGCTTTCACTATGCATCAGGCATGGTTTCCCTTTAGAAGTCCAGTTATTATACATGTATTTCTTATTATTAAAGTTTATTGGGGTGACAATGGTTAGTAAAGTTAAATAGGTTTCAAGTGTACATTTCTATAATACATCATCTATAAATCCCATTGTGTGTTCACCACCCAGAGTCAGTTCTCCTTCCATCACTATATATTTGATCCCATTTACCCTCATCTACCACCTCCCTCCCCCACACCCTCTGGTAACCACTAAACTATTGTCTGTGTCATGAGTTTTTGTTTCTTTATTTGTTTGTCTTGTTCCTTTCTTGCTTTCAGTTTTATATACCACATATGAGTGAAATCAAATGTTCTTGACTTTTTCTGTCTGACTTATTTCACTTAGCATAATAATCTCAAGATCCATCCATGTTGTCACAAATGGCCAGTGTGGAGTTTCCTCAAAAAATTAAGAACAGAATTACCACATGACCCAGCAATCCCTTTCCTGGGTATTTTCCCAAAAAATCTGAAAACATTTATCCATAAAGATATATGTGCTCCAATGTTAATGGAAGCTTTATTTACAGTGGCCAAGACATGGAAATGACCAAAGTGTCCTTCGGTAGATGATTGGATAAAGAAGACGTGGTACATATTATATATTGTTTCTAATGCCACATGTCTTTGAAACACATGTTTTGAAATTGGCGAATCTTTGTTTTTTCTTTTAAAACATCCTTTCAATGGTTTGTTTAGGTGGCTATTCTTCTCCCCCAAGTCACAATCCTTGTATTTCTGCTCCAAGAGATGGAGAAGCAGAGTTCTGTTCTACACCAAGGAGATAGTTGACATTCAACTACTAAATGATATGGTAGACCAGGGAGGCTCTCAGAAAATATAATAATTAAAGCAGAGATGAATAGTAGGGCTTTCAGCAACAGAACTGCTTGAAGCTCCTTAGAAAGAAGAGCTAGAATTTTTTATCTTCCCTTCATTTTAGCAACCAGAATTTCCTTATGGCTCCTAAAACCAACCAAAGCTTCTTTCCACTCCATAGCTTGCCAGTGACTAATCATAGTATAAATGTTCCTTTCCAGCTGTAAGTAACGTTGGAGAAAACTCAGAGAGGTGTTAAATCATATGAGACATTAGTATCAGAGCCAATAGTAGAATCCAGGTCTTCTAACTATCAACACTACCTGCTATAATAACATGATTCAAGGGATCCAACTGAAAACAGACTCCAAACAGTCTCCTCCAACAAAGAAAATGTCGAATAAATCCTTCTTAGCTGGACAGATGTTCAGCATATTTTCTACCACTCCTGTTTTCTCCTCCTGCATGAACTAGGGCCATCATAAACTGAAGGAAATACTTAACTGTGTTAGGAGGTTTTGTTCGTACTTCAAGCCTGAGGGGACAGTGCCAGATGGTCAGTTCCCTTTCTTCAGGCATCACGATACCTGAATTATCACGTGATGATGGGATGCATTACGTTGACTATGGCTACTGTTCAATGAGGTGAATGGACTGCTTTTCAGAAGACCTAGAATAAAGGAGGGGTTGTAAATGTCAGGAAGTGCTGTGGAAGTGGTCCCTCTGAGTGCAGGGAACACGGGATTATGTGGTTTGCAGAGAATTTAAAAGCAATGATAAAATCAACTATAAGTCTGTCTGCTTTTTATTATCTCCATGTGCTAGCCATTCTGAACAATGTCAGTGATAAAATATGCCTTCCTGAAAAAAACTTTTTTTTCATCTATACTCTAATGTTTAGAACAACTGCTAAAGTTATTGTTGATTTTATATACAAAAACATCTATTTAACCTTCAAATTAGCATGCTTTAACTATACATTCTTAAATAAAAATGGTATCTGTTAATGCAGAGAACCCCAGTTTCCCAGCTGGCCCCCATTCACACTAACTGAGCTGCATATGTCCCTTTCAAGAATTTGTGGTTAGTGATTTGGGATTGTTCAAGCTTGCTTTAGTGACAGCAAATGTCTTCATTTCCTACCGTACCACACATTCCTGAGATTAAACAGTAGATTCAAAATAAACAACAATGAAACAATATTAGTGTATTAGTCAGCTTGGGTTGTCATAACAAACTAGCACAGACTAGGTGATTTAAACACAGAAATTAATTTCCTCGTGGTTCTGGAAGTTGAAAGTACAAGATGAAAGTGCGAGCAAGGATGGTTTGTAGTCAGGCCTCTCTGTTCAGCTTTTAGGTGTCCACCTTGTCACTGTGTACTCACATGGTTTTTCCTATGTGACGAGAGAGAGGGGGAGAGAGAGAGAGAGAGAGAGAGAGAGAGATGTTTTTGGTGTCTCTTCCTCTTCTCATAAGGACAGCGATCTTATTAGATCAGGGCCCCACCCTTATGACTACATTTAACCTTATTACCACCTTAAAGGTTCCATCTCCAAATACACTCACTTCACTGGTTAGGATTTCAACATATGAATTTGAGGGGGAGATGGGTGACACAATTCAGTCCATAATAGGTAGTGAATGTAAAGAAAAAGAAATAGAATTTCAGTTACTTCAATTCTGTCATTCAATATTGACTATACAGCACTTTTATTTCTACTTAAATATTTAAAACAGAGAAACAGAGTGCAAACTGTAAGGCATAATATTTTTGTTTAGTAAATGTAAATGTTAGTTCATGCCTCAAATATTTTACTCCTTTAGAATAATACTTTTAACATAAAACATTGTTTATAAATTATTACTTATATAATTATGATTTACTTGTTAGTAAGCTGAAATGTATTGTTCATTATTGCAACAGACAAATATGTAGATATGTTTTCCCCTTTTTCAAAAAATATATTAATTCAAATGTTTTAATCCATTACTTGTGTACTTTTTAATGGTGTAAATTTTTATTTAAACTTTTTATTTCTAATTTATTGGGGTGACAATTGTTAGTAAAAGTACATAGATTTCAGGTGTACAATTCTGTATTACATCATCCATAAATCCCATTGTGTGTTCACCACCCAGAGTCAGTTCTCCTTCCATCACCATATATTTGATCCCCCTTACCCTCATCTCCCACCTCCCACCCCCCTTACCCTGTGGTAACCACTAAACTATTGTCTGTGTGTATGAGTTTTTGTTTCTCATTTGTTTGTCTTGTACTTTTGTTGTTTTTAGTTTATGTACCACATATCAGTGAAATTATATGGTTCTCTGCTTTTTCTGTCTGATTTCGCTTAGCATCATACTCTCAAGATCCATCCATGTTGTCACAAATGTTCCTATATCATCTTTTCTTCCCGTCAAATAGTATTCCATTGTGTATATATACCACAACTTCTTTATCCATTCATCTGTCGAAGGACATTTTGGTTGTTTCCATGTCTTGGCCACCATAAACAAAGCTGCAATGAACATTGGAACACACGTGTCTTTATATATAAATGTTTTCAGATTTTTTGGGGTAGATACCCAGGAAAGGGATTGTTGGGTCATATGGTAATTTTATTAATAATTTTTTGAGGAACCTCCACACTGCCTTCCATAATGGCTGCACCAGTCTGCATTCCCACCAAGAACACTGTTGGATTCCTTTTTCTCCACAGCCTCTCCAGCACTTGTTACTATTTGTCTTGTTGACAATAGCTATTCTGACTGGGGTGAGGTGATATCTCATTGTGGCTTTTATTTGCATTTCTCTGATGATTAGTGATGTTGAGCATTTTTTCATATGTCTATTTGCCATTTGTATGTCCTCTTTGGAGAAATGTCTCTTCAGGTCCTCTGCCCATTTCTCAATTGGGTTGTTTGTTTTTTTGTTGTTGAGTTGCATGAGTTCCTTGTATATTTTGGGTATTAGCCCCTTATCGGAGACACTGTTTGCAAAAATCTTCTCCCATTCAGTTGGTTGCCTCTTTATTTTGTCGATGGTTTCTTTTGCTGTGCAGAAAGAAGCTTTTAAGTTTCATATAGTCCCATTCGTTTATTTTAGCTTTTACTTCCATTGCCTTTGGAGTCAAATTCATAAAATGCTCTTTGAACCCAAGGTCTATAAGTTTAGCACCTATGTTATCTTCTATGCAGTTTATTGTGTCATGTCTTATGCTTAAGTCTTTGATCCATTTTGAATGAATTTTGGTACATGGTGACAGATAGCAGTCCAGTTTCATTCTTTTGCATGTGGCTATCCAATTCTCCCAGCACCATTTATTGAAGAGGCTGTCTTTCCTCCATTGCATGTTTTTAGCTTCTTTGCCAAAAATTATCTGTCCATATTTATGTGGTTTTACTTCTGGGTTCTCAATTCTATTCCATTGGTCTGTGTGTCTGTCTTTCTGCCAATACCATGCTGTTTTGATTATTGTAGCCCTGTAGTACAAGCCAAAGTCAGGGAGTAGGATTCCTCCAGTATTGTTCTTTTTTCTTAAGATTGCTTTGGCTATTCGGGGTCTTTTGTGATTCCAAACAAATCTGATGACTTTTTCTTCTATTTCTTTAAAAAATGCCATTGGGATTTTGATGGGGATTGCATTAAATCTGTATATTGCTTTGGGCATGGCCATTTTAACTATGTTGATTCTTCCAATCCATGAGCACGGAATGTCTTTCCATTTCTTTGTGTCTTCTTCAATTTCTTTCAAAAATGTCTTATAGTTTTCAGCATATAGGTCCTTCACATCTTTGGTTAAGTTCATTCCTAGATATTTTATTCTTTTTGCTGCAATTGCAAAAGGAATTGTTTTTTGTATTTCTTTTTGTGAGATTTCATTGTTAGTATATAGGAATGCAATAGACATTTGTACGTTGATTTTGTAGCCAGAAACTTTACTGTATTTGTTGATTGTTTCTAATAGCTTTTTTGGTGGCGTCTTTAAGGTTTTCTGTATATAGCATCATGTCATCTGCAAAGATGACAATTTAACTTCTTCATTCCCAATTTGGATGCCTTTTATTTCTTTCTGTTGCCTGATTGCTCTGGCAAGGACTTCCAACACTATGTTGAAAAGCAGAGGTGATAGGGGACAGCCCTGTCATGTTCCTGAATGTAGAGCAAAGGTCTTCAGTTTTTCACCATTAATTATGAGATTAGCTGAGGGTTTGTCATATATGGCCTTTATTATGTTAAGGTATTTTCCTTCTATACCTATTTTATTAAGTGTTTTAATCATAAATGGATGTTGTATCTTGTCAAATGCTTTTTCTGCATCAATTGATATAATCATATGATTTTTGTCCTTTATTTTGTTTATGTGATGTATCACATTGATGGATTTGCAGATGTTGAACCATCCTTGTGCCCCGGGGATGAACCCCACTTGGTCGTGATGAATAATCTTTTTAATGCATTGTTGTATTCGATTTGCTAGAATTTTGTTTAGGATTTTTGCATCTGTATTCATCAGAGATATTGGTCTGTAGTTTTCTTTTTTTGTGTTGTCCTTACCAGGTTTTGGTATCAGGGTAATGTTGGCCTCATAAAATGAGTTAGGGAGTACTGTCTCTTCTTCAATTTTTTGGAAGAGTTTGAGCAGGATTGGTACTAGATCCTCTTTGAAGGTTTGGTAGAATTCACTAGTGAAGCCATCTGGTCCCGGACTTTTGCTTTTGGGAAGGTTTTGGATGACTGATTCAATTTTATTACTGGTGATCGGTCTGTTTAGATTTTCCAGTTCTTCATGGTTCAGCCTTGGAAGGCTATATGTTTCTAAGAACTTGTCCATTTCTTCTAGGTTATTGAATTTGGTGGCATATAGTCCTTCATAGTATTCTTGGATGATCCTTTGTATTTCTGTGGTGTCCGTGATAACTTCCCCTTTTTCATTTCTGATTTTGTTAATCAGTGTCTTCTCTCTTTTTATCTTAGTGAGTCTAGCCAAGGGTTTGTCAATTTTGTTAATCTTTTCAAAGAACCAGCTCTTTGTCACATTAATTTTTTCTATTGTCTTTTTGTTCTCTATTTCATTTAGTTCTGCTCTGATTTTTGTTATTTCCTTTCTTCTGCTGACCTTGGGTTTTACTTGTTCTTCTTTTTCTAGTTCTTTAAGGTGTAACATGAGGTTATTTATTTGGGAGTTTTCTTGTTTCTTGAGATAGGCCTGTAATGATATAAATTTACCTCTTAAAACTGCTTTCGCTGCATCCCAAAAATTTTGGTAGGATGTATTTTCATTGTCATTTGTTTCTATGTATCTTTTGATCTCTCCTCTAATTTCTTCTTTGACCCAGTCGTTCTTTAAAAGTATGTTGTTTAATCTCCATGTATTTGTGTTTTTCCTGCTTTCTTTTTGCAGTTGATATCCAATTTCAAAGCCTTGTGATCAGAGAATATGCTTGGTATGATTTCAATCTTCTTAAATTTGCTGAGGCTGATTTTATGTCCCAATATATGGTCTATCCTTGAGAATGTTCCATGTACACTAGAAAAGAATGTATAGTCTGATGTTTTAGGATGAAGTGCTCTATAAATGTCAATTATGTCCATTTCATCTAATGTGTCATTTAGGGCTGCTATTTCGTTATTTATTTTCTGTTTGGATGATCTATCCATAGCTGTCAATGATGTATTTAAGTCCCCTAGTATAATTGTGTTTTGGTCAATTTCTCCCTTTAGTTCTGTTAGTAGTTGCTTGGTATATTTTGGTGCTCCCTGATTGGGGGCATAAATATTGATGACTGTTATGTCTTCTTGTTGTATAGTCCTCTTTACCATTATGAAATGTCCATCTTTGTCTCTTGTTATCTTTTTCACCCTGAAGTCTGTTTCATCTGATATCATTATGGCTACACCTGATTTTCTCTGGGTACCATTTGCTTGGAGTGTCAATTTCCACCCTTTCACTTTGAGTCTATGCTTGTCCTTGTAGCTGAGATGTGTCTCTTGGAGACAGCATATGGTTGGGTTTAGTTTTTTGATCCAATCTGCTACTCTGTGCCTTTTTATTGGTGAGTTCAGTCCATTTACATTTAGGGTGATTAATGATATGTGTGCATTTCCTGTCATTCTATCTTAGTTTTCTGGTAAGGCTGTGTCTCCATTGTTTCTTTGTCTTTGTGTTGTTATCTATTATTTCTGTCTGGTGGAATTCTATGTTGTTGCCTGTGTTTCTTCTTTTTTTACGGTAAATATTTCAGTTCTGGATTGTTTCTGAATGGTTACCATTAAGAGTATGTGAAAGAAAGTTTGATATTTAGAGTATTCCATTTTCTTCAGCATGCTTACATTCTCCATTCCCATATTCCGGTTCAGGCCTTTACTCTCCCCCTTTTTATGTTTTGGTTGCCACAAATTGTCCCTGTTGATGGTGGTTGAATAGCTTCCTTTAGTATTTCTTGTAGTGCAGGTCATGTATTAGAAAATTCCCTCAGCTTCTGTATGTCTGGAAAGGTCTTTATTCCTCCTTCATATCTAAAGGATATCTTTGCTGGATATATTATTCTTGGCTCATAATTTCTCTCTTTCAATAGTTTGAATATTTGGTTCCACTCCCTCCTGGCTTGTAGAGTTTCTGCTGAAAAATCTGATGTTAATCTAATGGGTTTTCCTTTATAGGCTACTGTTTTCTTTTCCCTGGCTGCCTTGAAGATTCTTTCTTTTTCGTTGATTTTAGACAGCTTCAATACAATGTGCCTTAGAGAAGGCCTGTTGGGATTGAGGTAATTAGGTGTTCTATTTGCTTCTTGGATTTGAGGATCCAATTCTGTCCACAAGTTTGGGAAGTTCTCATTGACAATTTGTTTGAATTGTCAATGTTTCCTTCTGTTTCCTTCTCTCTTTCTTCTCCTTCTGGTATGCCCATTATTCTATTGCTCTTTCTGATGGAGTCAGAACGTTCTTGTAGAGCTCTTTCATTTCTTTTAAGTCTCAAGTCTCTTTCTTCTTCCATCTGTGTAATTTCCAGGTTTCTATCTTCGATGTCACTGATTCTTTCCTCCATCTGGTCAACTCTACTACCTAAGCTGGTTATTTCATTCTTAATTTCTTCTATTGAGTTCTTCATCTCCAGAAATTCTATTTGGTTCTTTTTTTAAATTTCAATCTCTTTCGTAAAGTGTTCATGTTGTTCTTTGATTGTGTTTCTGAGTTCATTAAACTGCCTTTCTGTGTTTTCTTGCATCTCGTTGAGTTTTTCCAGAACTGCAATCTTGAATTCTCTGTCATTTAAGTCACATATTTCCATATCTTTAAGTTCCTTTTCTGGAGACTTTTCACTTTCTTTCTGAGCTGTCTTGTTGCCTTGGTTATTCATGGCAATTACTGATTTATTATTTCTCTTCCTAGACATCTACAGGAGTGGCTTCTGCAGCAGGTTGATAGGAAGAGGTCTTTCTTTTGTTTTCCAGTACTTGTTGGTAGAATGTTTTATTTTCTCTCCAACTGCAGCCATTTTTTTCTGTCTCACATGGTACTGCTATGTTTTCTCTGCACTATTCCAGCTTCTCACACAATGGGGGGATTCCCTGGGAGACGGGCTTCTCCTCTGTTAATAGTTTGCCTGGGTCACAGGGCCACAGGGCACAGTGTCCGTGTGGGTATGTGGAGAGCTTTTGAAGTTCCAAAGCTCTTCCTGCACCAGATTCACAGCTCATATGTTTCAGCAGTTCTATTTACTCCCGCAGGTATCCGTCCAGATAGGTGGGGCCAGGGGCGGGTGAGTTGTGAGAGGGGGCCCAGAGCAATGGCGGCGACCACCAGCACAGCCATTACTGTTTGCACAGCTGCCTCCCCTTTGCCGGAATTAGTTGGGCTGCGAATCTGTGTCTGCAATCCACGGTTCTCAGAACAGCAAATATTCTGCTCTTTTGATCTGACACTGCTACTCTTCCGTTTCTAGCACCAGGTAGGTGGGGGTGGGGCGAGCTCTGAGAGGGTAGGGAGGGGGCGGCTAGTCTCAGTGCCTAAGGCTTCCGTTCTCTGCTGGGCAGTGAGGGCTTAAACCACCATTTTCAGCCTTCTTCCCTCCGTCTTTTCTCCGAGGTCTCTGCCATGAGCGTTGGGTTCAGCTGTGTTACATGCTGCCCCCTCAGCCCTGTGGGCCATAAGCAGAGCCCTAGCAGTCCAAGTTCTTCCCTCTCCCGCAGCTGCGGTAGTTCCGGGATGCAGCGAGCTCGGAGCACTGAGCTAGGTCTGCGTCCTGCGCCCGCTCTGCTCCGTCACCGCACTTCTCCCTTCCCTCCTCCCCGCTGGCGTGATTAGCCCACCTTTAGGTGAATTCAGTAGTGGGCCTCTTCGTCTTGTCTGTCTGCTGTGCAGGGAGTCCTTTGTGGAGTTATTGTTGTTCTATTAGTTGTAAATTCCAGGGGAGCTTTACAGAGGCTCACCTCACACTTCCATTTTGATGACGTCTGTATTTTAACTTTTGACTGGCTTGAATATGTAGACAATGGTCAAGAAAGGAAAATCTTTACTATTTTCCTTTATTAGGCATTTTTATATTTTATTTCATTTCCTGATTATAGTTGAAAAATAAGTTTGTAATGAATGTCAAATGACTATGGAACGCCACTAAAGAGGGGTTATAGGTCATGATTAGAAAGGAAAATGGAAAGGAGATAAGCAAAGCAGTCTGTTGAGATCCTGAGGCCTTAAGTTAACCCAAATAGGTTTTCTCTGCAGAAATGTGGCTGGGCCATTTCCTAATAGTGTGGTGCTCAGGAAAGTGAATAAACAGATACACTCACCTCCACGCAGGCTCACTGCCAGTTGCCCCTGCTTGGGCCCTGTCTGTCTCACTAAAGACATTGAGTACATATCTGTGGGTATCCCAGCCTGTAGGTCTGAGCAATAGTCACCTCAACAACCAGCCCTTGCCCACCCCTTCAGGCCTAGAGTATGTGCCTCAGCAAAAGACCCTTCCCTTAGAAAAAGCCAGCAAATAACTTGGAAATGGGCCTGGGCTGTTTGGGGCAGACGGGCAGATTTTGGGGACCACACACCTGGATCTTGGTGAGCAGGCCTTTTGATGAGCAAGTCACCATGGCCCTATGGACTCTTCACCCCACAGGGAGAGGCATAGCCCAAAGAGGGTGCCAGGCTGGCCAAGTGCACTGTTCAGATCTAAGGGAGGCACTCTTATACACAACCATGTCCACTGGTGGATGGAACTTAGCTCTGAAATGTGTGCTATGCAAGATGTATTTTGCAGATTTTCTCCTGACTAGCTCTTTGATTGTTCCATACATGCTGTCTCTTAGATGTCAGGTCCTTACTCAGGATTCCTGGAACTGCCATAAGAGAAGTATGGAAAGTCCTTCCACCCCTTGATTCCTCATCTAAGAGTGGTAATGTGTTGGCTTATTTATGGCTCTAGGACAGCTTGTTAGGAATCCTATAGACCAAAGTCAAACTTGTACACCCTTTTCTGATCTAAATATACCATTTTTCCATCTGATGTTATTTGGACCCAGATTACTTGACAATAAACAAAGACCACTTTAAGTACATTGTATTTAATATATCTGCATGTATATTTGCATTGATATATATTTGTGTGTGTGCATGTGTGTGCATATGCACATTTATGCATCTGTGCATGCACACGTGTGTGTGTGTGTGTGTGCATGTGTGTGTGTCTGTGTTTGTATCTTTGGCTCCCAGAAGTCCCATTGAGAATGATTTGTTTTGAATACTTATGCCTGTTCTTTCTCTTAAAAGTGTCAGCAGAAGCTGTGAAAAGGTACAGATCAGAGAATATAACATCCCCTCGGGGACTTCTCAGAGGTTCACACTTCATGTGCCAGACTCCCTTGTTTCAGGATAAGTATTTGACATGCTTTGTTACCTGATTAAACCTGCATGTGTTTTGTTCTGGCTTATTACTGTCTGAGGCACTGTGTTGTGAAATGAAAATTACTGGCAATTGCCTGCCAAAAGCAATGATTCAAAGAATTGTGAATTAGGATTCGTTAATTACAGAGATCTGCACCTGATAGGTTAATTTCAAAAGCAAAGTTAACCACACGAGCTCTATTTATTTTCAAACTAATTCTATTGAATTGCATTTCATTTAAAAGCCCTTATTGGTCCCTATTAATAAACAAGGAACAATAAACAAAATGCTTTGTTAAGACTCAATCTCATTTCACCTGGAGTGGAGAATGAAGGAGAAAATTACATTTTCATGAAATAGAATTGAAACACCAGTGATTCTTACGGGACATTTCTTCAACAGTATTCTTCGTTGGTATTATTATTCTTTACTATTATCATATTAAATTTAATTTGAAAATATTTAGTTTCATAGCGTTAAATGGATTTGAGAACAAGTAAAAACAAGGTGATCTGTGGAGAAAAGATAGAAGGCTGTGCTATAAGCCCACATTGTTTTCTCTATCTTCCATTGAGATTTAGATATTAAAGAAATTTCTAAAAATGATGTCTAATGTTTATTTTATAGACCATTTTGTCATAATTAACAGGTGTTAAATCAAAACAATAGTGCTCCACAGTCTATGAAGGCAGTTTCTTTGAAAGATTCAACGTGCTGAGTCATAGCCTGAGGACCTGAAATCTAAGGTATTTATTTTTAAAGGGTATATCTATTATAGTTATTTTAAGTGTTTTCCTTTATTAAATGTAAGGCATGCACATAATAGTAATTTTTAAAAGATCCAGACAGTAGAGCCCAAAATAAAAAATTTAAGTCCTCATTACTGAGAAAACACAGACTGTTAACAGTTTCGGAAATTATATTATCTAGGGTTGGCCTTATATTTTATATGAGCTGTCTCTGTACTTTACAAAAATGGTGTTTTGTTTTGTTTGCTTGTTTGTTTGTTTGTTTCTTTCTTTCTTTTTTCCTTTCTTTCTTTCTTTCTTTCTTTCTTTCTTTCTTTCTTTCTTTCTTTCTTTCTTTCTTTCTTTCTTTCTTTCTTTCTTTCTTTCTTTCTTTCTTTCTTTCTTTGTTTTTAGCATAAGTCCCTTTATTATATTAACTTCCAATTTCCTTAAATCCTCCCCAGAAGCAATACCTCTTGAATGCCTCTCATGCATGCTCCCGGATACTATATTATCTAGGTCATTATTTTACAATTTTTTCAAACAGAATAAAGCCCCAAAATGTGAACAATTCCTGCATTTAAATAAATGTGACTGTAAGAATGGAAATGTAGGTGAAATGCAGGCTTCTTCTCCTTTAGGAACTCTCATTTTACGTCATCTTCAAGGATAACATTCCCTTAGAAAACCCTTCAAAAATGGTCTTGCTCTCTTCATTGCCTGTGTCCGGGGACCTCACTGTCCTTCATACACAGTGCATACATTCCTTGTCCCCAGATTATTCATTGCCAGAGCAATAGGGCTGCCCCCAAAATGAACAGGAAAACCTTGTTTTGATTTTGGCGCTCCCTATGATTCTGTTCTTTAATTCTGTGCCATGAAACCCTTTGCAGGTAAACTCACCTATACCAAGATCTTGTAGCTTTAAATTAATCTCACTTCTTTGGGTGACATCCAAGATAAATTCCCCTTAGAGAAAATTCTGATGTTCAAATCAGAATTTTAAAATAAAATTCAAATGTTTGGAGGGTGCTTTTAAAACTGTTAGAATATTGTTCTCTAAAATGACCACCACAACACAGGTTTTCTGGCCTTTCACACACTATGAATTGTGGTGGCCCTTCCTGAAAATTAAATGAGAAAGAATTAAAGACCAGTGAAAATGCTCTTCTCAGGCAAGCGTGAGCTCACCAAGGAGAAGAAGGCCACGTTCAGATCCAGCATGAAGATCGTGAAGTTCAATGGCGAGAAGCTGCCCAAGTTCAACCCCGCATCTCCCAGGCTCTCCTTGAGCTGGAGATGAACTCAGATCTCAAGACCCAGCTACAGGAGCTGCATATAACAGCAGCCAAGGAAGTTGACATTGGTGGTAGTTGGAAAGCTTTATAATCTTTGTTCCTGTTCCCCAACTGAATTCTTTCCAGAAAACCCAAGTCTGGCTAGTATAGGAATTGGAGAAAAAGTTCAGTGAGAAGCACGTTGTCTTTGTAGCTCAGAGGAGAATTCTGCCTAAGCCAACTCAAAAAGCCATACAAAAAAACAAGCCAAAGCATCCTAGGAGACTCACTCTGACAGCAGAATACAATGCGACCCTGGAGGACTTGGTTTTCACAAGTGAAACTTTGGGTAAGAGAATTCGTGTGAAACTGGATGACAGCCAGCTTATGAAGGTTCATTTGGATAAAGTGCCACAGAGCGATGCTAAGCACAAGGTGGAAACTTTTTCTGGTGTCTGTAAGAAGCTCACAGGCAAGGATGTTAATTTTGAATTCCCAGAATTTCAGTTGTAAACAAAAATGACCGGGGCAGGGAGGGGAGAATATATGTATAAAAAATCATTCACATTTATAGAGGATGTAATACAGAATTGTATACCTGAAATTTATGTAACTTTACTAACAATTGCCACCCCAATAAACTTTAATTAAAAAAAAGAAATCATTCACAATAAATAAATAAATAAATAAAAGACCATTGAAAGTCACATCTTAGTTTGTATTTACTTTTGAAACATTTATGATATGTTTCTCTTACTGATGTATAACGATTTGATAAGAACTTCCAACTTTAATGAAATGTTAACATTTGCAACAACATGGATGGACCTAAAGGATATATATTACGCTAAGTGAAATAAGTCAGACTGATAAAGACAGATACCATATGATCTCACTTATACTTGTATGTGGACTCTAAAGAACAGAATAAACGAGTGAACAAAACAGAAATAGACTCCTCCATACAGAGAAAAAACTGATGGTTGCTAGATGAGAGGAGTATTGGGGGATGGGGAAAGCTGAAGGGATTAGGAAGTGCAAATTGGTAGTCACAAAATAGTCACGGGGTATGAAATACAGTATGAGGCGTTGTGATGACTATGTAACATGTCAGATGGGCACTGGACTTATCAGGGGATCACTTCATAGATTATATAAATGCCTAATCACTATGCTCTACACCTGAAACTAATATAAAATAATATTGAATGTCAACTATAAATATATATATATATAGTCAAAAAAAGTATACACATCTTAAGAAAAAAAACTGTGTTAAAATTGTAATACTCAATATATACCAATAACAAAAGATGAATACAAATCACATTTGACTTCTGTAGTCACAATCGGTGCTCAAAGCAGTTACTATCAGCATCCAGACACTTTTGATTATGGAGAACTACTGCTTGAGCAACGTTGAACAAGTGTCCACTTATATACATTTGTTTGGCACCCCCCGTGTGTGTGTGTGTATATATATATATATATATATATATATGGGATGGATATATGTGTGTGTGTGTGTGTATATATATATATATATATATATATATATATATATATATATATATGATATATATAGTATATATATATATATGTGTGTATATATATACCAAAAAATGCATATATATTTTAAGAGATGTTATCTATGTATTACTTAGTCGTTCACTGTAATCAGAAGTGTCTGGACGCTGATAGTAACCACTTTGAGCACCTCTTGTAATTGCAGAAGTCAAACATGACTTGCATTCATCTTTTGTTATTGATATATATTGAGTATGACAATTTTAATAGTTTTTTCCTTTTTTAAAATGTGTACACATTTTTTTGGCATCCTCTGTATATAGTCACAAGATATAAAGTACAGCACAGGGAATATAGTCAATGGTATTGTCATAGCTATGTACGATGTCAGAGGGTTAGTAGACTTGGGGGGTTATCACTTTGTGCGGGGTGTAAATGTCTAATCATTATGTTGTTTTGTATACCTGAAACTAATAATTAATAATAATAATAATAATAATAAAAGAACTTCCATCTTTATATTGCTCTCCTGGTTGTTTTTAGGGCACTGATATTCTACTATTTTAAACCTTACAACAGGGAGATGTGTTAGGAGCTGTTCTTGGTTTAACATAAATCCTGAGACTGCCTGCTGTTCCTGTGAATAGTTAAGTGGACCAAGGCAAGGAGAGATCTGTACTCCTGAAACAATGTAGCACGATGCTATAACTTTTCTGTTGCTTTACTTCTTTTGATTTTCCTTTTAAAAACAAGATATAATGAAAAGCAACAGATTTTTCATAACTTATTTTATGACAAAATTGTTTTGTGATTTTCTCCCTATTTTGATAAGCAGCTCAATGGAATGCATAAATGATTTTATTGTAAGGGTGGATATTGGCTAATTAATGCTATGTAAAACTATTCATGTGCAAATTGTTGAGTTAGTGATGTCAAACATTGAAACTTGTTCATTTGAAAATAAATAAAAACTCAAAAGCTGTTTCAGACTGTTCTCCGCACCAAGAAGACTGGCATGGGGAACCATAATCCTTACCATGCAGGGGTTCACATGGTGAGGTAACGTGTGGACAATCCACTAACTGATGCTGCACAGGCTATTGGAATAAGAGTGAAAAGAAATGAGCTCCACCTGGGATCTTGAAAAAGGTCCATAGACAACATTCTTTGGAGGGGAGGAAGGATATTCACATCAACGGTACAGAGGCCTGTTTCGATAATGAGAGGCCAGGTGAGGCTGGAGCAGAGAGGAGAGGAAGAGTTCATTCACCACAGGCCAGGCTAAAGAATTATGCTACATGGGCTTGAAGGACTCACTAAAGATTTTTCGGGAGGTGAATACAGAGTGGTCCCTGCCCCTGTCAGGGCAAAAATTAAGGAAGCCTGTTATATCCTCTGCACCCACTTGAGGGCACGCAGCACCCTCAGGGATGTGTTTCTCAAATCAATAGGCTCTTGTGTTAGGATATATACTGAGAGAACTCTCCACCCATCCCCATCCACCCATTCCCGCCTCACTCCCACAGTTCCCAGTTTCCAGCATTTCCCCATCCACTGCTCAGTCACAGCTGTCTTTCCCAGCATAGCTGTCCCTCTTCCCCAAATCAGAAGACAAGAATTCCTAGAACCTTCCCAGGATTCTTATCAAGCTCTAACCATGAAGTCCTGCAGAGTGGACAGTCTTTGAATGAGGAGGCTGCCTCCTAAACCCCAGGAGGTAGCAGGGGTCTGACCCTAGCCCAGAAGGCTGTGGAGCCAGAACAAGACTGCTTAGAAAGTAAGGCTTCTCTCCTGCTTCCATCTTTTACATTTCCTCTTCATATAAGTTCTGCTTCTGCCCAAAGTTAATTGCACAAGATCAAAGGGATCTATACAAAGATTTATGTTACAGAATCTTCATTGCCATTTCATGTATTTTGGCGAAAATAATGGAACACAACCCTAAGTTTCTAACAATAAGTAATTGGTTAAATAAATTATGGTATATTCATACAATGTTATATCATATGGCCATTATAAATTATAGAGAAAAGAATGCGTAATGAGATGACAGGTTGGTCTTGACTTCTAAATGCTAGAATTATGCATGATTTTTTTCTTTTTTTTGCTTATATGCATCTCCTAAATTTTCTATAATGCATATGCATATTTTAATAAAAAGGGAATGTTATTTTAAAACTCAGCAGTATACTTTTTTTCTCTCTGTTTGGAGGCTCAGACACTCTGGGATTCAATACCATTTAAAGAAACCATAAATTTAGAAAATGCTTAGAGCATATTTTCTTGTATAATTTACCTAGGGAATCAAGTGTACATTTCTGAACATTTCAAAACCATAATTTCAACAGTGATCCTGGAGACATGGTAAAGCCTCAAAAGTAAAATTTTTAAAAAAAGAAAAAAGTAAAATTTAAGATGTTGCATCATTCATGAAAACTTCTCGACATACACAGATTTTATTTATACGAAGTTTGGGTTGAGACCTTGGTTTTTATTATTGAACCTGTGATTTAACTAATTGTTTTCTCTTTCTTAAGTCTGGGATTTAATAGTTACAAGTACAAGGACATAGAGAGATAGAAATGTTTTACGTCCCACACAGTTATTACTTACTGTTTATCATTTATGATCACTGACTCCACCAACCCACTCATGCACACAAGTTTAACAGTTTTGTTCAGGATACCATTCTGAAAATAAACGTTGATTTAAAAGTTGTGTGGAAAAACAGTGGAATATATTTTATGTAAATGTAATTGGAAAGGGCCTTTATAGAATTTCTATTTATTTTTTCTTACAAGCTTGAGCAAAATAATGTTTTTCTCAGTTTTGCAATGAATGCTTCTCCCATGGTTTTTGATCAAGAGTCTTTTCTGATGAGAGATTTCTAAGTAGGCATAAGTAATCTAGGTGACTGAGTGGTTTCTCTGCACACAGGCCAATATTCCTCTTGTGCTTTCACCTGCTTTTTTATTTACCCCCTTTTATTTGTCTTTTCTTCTTCCATACCTCCTACTTAGGTTTTCTTTCTCTCCTGGGTTTGCAGTGTTTGCCAGTGGGATACACAGGTTTATGCTTAGTAGTTTGGGGTAATCAGAACTGCAAATTCCTATGATTTCATAAACTCTTGCTCTACGAAAATCCCTGTATGAAGGTATGAAGCTAAAAGAGGAAAGGGCATAAACCGTGAACTTTGGGTAACATTTCTGTGTAAAGAAGGAAATGGGGGGAGAAGGGGAACAGCAAAGCCAACCAAAAAACCAGGAGAGTGTGCGCTCTTCCAAGACCTCACACAGAGATGTCACACACAGAAACCTTTAACATTCTCCCTTAATTTCAGAAAGGCAGGCTTAAAAGTGTTTAAATATTAAAAGTGTCAAAAAAAATATTACAAGCTTCATAAAAATATTATTTCTTATTGAAAAGGGAACAATAACTTCAAATTGGCAATTTTAACAATTTTTTAAATTACTTTAACTTTGGAGATGTCAGAACAAGCTTCGTAAAATATTCTTTTTTATTGGGAAGGGGCATTCTTATAAAATAGAAACTCTGAGGTGGCCTAACTGAATATGCCCTATAAAGAAAATATAAAAAATGTTAAAATAATGAGTAGATCTTACCTTCCCAATGTCTTTGTTAATCCTTGGGACCTGGGAAGACAGCTTTGAGGAAGTTGTGTTAACACTTAAAAGACACTTGGGTACCATATAATACAAGGAAGTAACAATTCAGCAGAGCTAATGGTACTTTTGAAAAGTATTTTACTTAATCCTGTGGGGGTAGCTCAGACATAAGGAAAATGTAGCTCTGATATTTGTGATTTTATAGCTGCCATATCCAAGAAAGTCAGAGTCAAAAATGGGCATTATTTAAGAATCCTCTTTACATGCTAATGTGCTTTATTGAGTCCTAATTGCAAGTGGGGAAACTGAGGTCCTTAAGAATAGATTTGTACTTTCCCAAAGGCATAACAAATCAGTCATTAAAAACAAGACTTCACACAAATATAATACATTAAAAAAAACTGTGAAGTGTTTCCAGTTCTATTCACATATTCCAAATATTGGTAAATTCATTAACTCCAGATATTTGGACATCGTGGCTTTATTTGCATAGTACTTCGAAATTTGATGCCTACCACCCCTCTCCGTATTATACAATTTTGGCTACAGAAATTAATATAGTCTTGAAAATCCTATCACATATACTCTCTCACTAAAGTGTAAGAAATGTTTTTTGGTATTTTTTTCCCTCTAATTCCTGGCCCAGGTTCAGGTTGAAAAGATTTTCCAAACATACCTGCATGGTTATCAGGAAGAGTCACATCTGCTTAAGAGGCCTGCATGTTTTGTCTTAAAAAACCATGTTTTCTTTACCAAACACTGACCCAAGATCTGTTTCAGATATCATATATTCTTTCCCAAAACGTCTTTGCTTCTTCTTTTCAGTAATGATTAGGAAAAGCTTGTGTGGTCAGCCTGTTTGCAAGGCTGCTAATGATGAAAAGAAAGAAGGTAAGTTCATTGGGAGATGGGAGAAAAGGTAGAGTGACTTTGAACCACTTATAAGAGAGGAGTGGTCTGATAATGTGCATAGGAATGATAGAGGCTAGGGTCCTTTCAGACTGTCTCATGAAGAAGATAAACACCAAAGAGAACTGGAGTGGGAGGTCCAAAGGTTAGGTAATGATATTTGAAAAGACCCAAATCTTTTCAGTTTTAATGGTGGGATATTTAAATTGTTCATGTATACTCTGAATACACTCTCAGTTCCACAAACACGTAATATTGCTTTGAATTTTACTACTGTTCAACTGGGTCCTTTTGAATAGCCTGAGAAACATATTGTCATTTTCTCGGGACTTGAAGCTATTGGTTGATCGACAGTAGGACCTGAACTCTCAATGTCTTCTCCCTCCAGTAATAGTGACAAATTCATCATGAATCCTTTGCTCTCTCTTATTTCACTCATCTATTACCAATGGCTTGCATTTGCAAAAGAAAAATGTGCACTTTGAAGTGAGACCTCATAAATTGTGTGACCGTTGAAAAAGTTACCTAACTTTCCCAAATTTCAGCTTCCTCATCTGTAACATAAAAGTAATTAATCATAGTGCCTACCTCATAGATTTTTTCTAAATACTACACAACATAATGCAGTGTAACGCATTTAGCCCAGTTCTGGCATACAGTAAGGATTTGATTTAAAACAAAACAAACTAATAACTAATATTTATTAAGTGCTTATTATTTGCCAGGCAAGGTTCTAAATATTTTACACATATTGATTCATTTAATACTATTATTATCTCATTTTACAGATGAGGAAGCGGAGCCACTTATTTGTTGAAAGTTTTAAAGACCAGTAAATAATGTTGCTTTTTTCCTTTTCCAGGATGGAAAAGAACTAAGAGATAAACACAGGTGAGGCAGATGAAGCTCTCAATATTATTTTTATTATTGATAAAGGCAGTCATAGAAAATGGCTTCAGATCTGCAACGTTGCTAACATTTTGTCCCAGAAGACAATTTGCCTTCCCACTTAGAGAAATCTCTGGACAACTGGGTGGCTTATCAGGAAAAGCAAGCAAGTTAGCACGTGCAAAGAGAGCAGACCAGAAGGCTTTCTCCCAGCAGGAAGTCAGACCTGAATCGAGGGAAGGAAAGACTGAACTGAGCTTGCTTAGTTACTGCCCTCATCTCCTCCATCTGGTAATCGCTTCTCCTGTCAGGAGGAATAAATAAGAGATGGGGACAGAATCCCCGCATCAGGCTAATAAAAATACTCACAATGTAAAAAAATTGAAGCCAGGGTCTAAGAGGTTCTCCAAATACCATCCCCATCATCATTATCATATTTATTAAGATTTGATTTCTTAAATAGATATTGGATCTTTCAGGGATTTAAAATTTTCTATTTCTAATAGTTTGGGCAAATTGTGTTTTTCTAGGAATTAGTCTATTTATATTTCATATAAACATTTAAGTTTGTTTGCATAAAGGTGTTTAGATTATCTCTTATCATTTTAATGTCTGTTAAGATCTGTAGGAAAGCTCCCTTATTCACTCCCTGGTAAGAATAATTTATGTCGTCGCTTGTTCTTCTTGATCAGTCTTGCTGGGGATTTGTACAGTTTCATAGTCCTTAAATTTTTTTTTAAAGATATTAGCTTTGATATCTTTATTGTATATTATATAGTTGTTTTCTAATTCACTAATTTCTGTTGATAACCTTATTATTTCCTTCCTTTTACTTTGTCTCTAATATACCTAACTTTCTGAGATGGATACTTAGGTCATTGATTTTTCAGTCCTTCTTTTTATACTATATACATTTAAAAGTATAAATGTCTCTCTGAGAATGGTTTCAGCTGCACACAATGAGTTTTGATATATAATAGTGTTATTACCATTCAGTTCAAAATGTTTTCTAATTTCCATTTGGTTGTTCCATTTTTATCATTTTCTTTCTTTTATGTATTTCTACCCTAATCTCTGAATGACTTTAGTCATGTAAAGTTTCTTGAGAAAGGATTATGGCCCAGCATATAGTCTATTCTGGTAAATATTTTCTTCAGACATTGGGTCAAGTTTCTTCATCATAATGAACAAATCTTCTACATTTTATTTACCTTTTGTTTGTTAGAATCTCCAATTCTGATTGTAGCTTTGTCTATTTCTGCTTTTAATTCTGTTGATTTTTTCCTTATATAGTTTGAAACTAAATTATTAAAAACACATAATCTAGAATTATTATGTATTTTGATGGATTGACTCTTTTATCATTATGAAATGTTTTCTTTATTTCTGTAGTGCTTTTTACCTGAAAGTCTACTTTTTTGATATAATTATAATTATACCAATTTTCTTTTGATTAGCATTTGTATGATATAGATATTATTTTTATCTTTTTCACTTTTAAGTTTTCTAGGCCCATATATAAAAGCTGTATCTCATATTCCAGATACAGATATTCACAGGACACAGATAGGAGTATGATGCACACATAAAGATAGCTCTATATCTAAAATCTTATCTATGTTTACATTTGTCATCATTGCTTTAACATTATATTAAAATTATAAATATAAATATCTATCTATTTAACAAACTGGCATTACACCAGACATGATATTATATAACCAACTCTTTCTCACTTAATGCATATTCTAGAAATGTCCATCTATGGATGCCCATGTTATTTTTTTCAATATTTTATTATGAAAAATTTCAACCAAATAACAAAATTAAAAGAACTTTATAGTGAACACTTGCATGCGCATCCCTTAGATTCTGCCACTAACATTTTTTAAATTAAATTTATTGGGGTGACATTCATTAGTAAAATTATATAGGTTTCCACTAACATTCTAATAAACTTTTTTTATCACTTATCAGTCCATCGATCCTTCCATTAATCCACACTTATCTCTGTATCTATGTAATCTGTATCCATAGCTATACCTGGAAAGAGTTAACTACACTGTAAAAACTGTTTCTCTCTGGGTAGGGCTAGATTATAAGATTAAGAGAATTTTCACTTTTCATTTTATATATGTCTGTATCATTTAGGTGTTATGAAGTAAGCAAACATTACTTTTGAAATAAACAAATGAATAGAGATACGTGTACTGTTTTCTAAATACAGATTCCCAGACCTGATCCTCAGATATCGTGTGTCAGTGATGTAAAGACTAGCCTCTTTTTCCATCAGCCTGTCCAGCTTCTCTCTGTGTGTGTGCCGTGTGGGCTTTTCTTAAGCATTTGGTAAGGGCCAGACATTGAAAAGAATCCGTTCCATACACTAGTCTGTTGACTGCTCACAACCACCACATGCATTAGGTACTGGTATTAACCGCATGTGAGAAACAAGAAAACAAGAAACACGGAGAACATAAATGTCCCCCAAATTACACAGCGGTGAAGAGTAGAACAGAGTCTGACTCAAGTCTGTACTACTAAGGCTGTATTACTCATATGCACCTCGGTCCGACACATAACAAACAGAACTCCTTATTTTCTCATTTTTAAATGAATTAATTCAAAGAAGACATAAAGTGTCTACTGTGAGCCAAACAAGAGAAGTACAGGCACTAGCTATACAAAATGACGATACATTCCTGACTTGAAATTTTCAGTCTATTGAGGAAGACAGGGCATTTGGATACCATCTGACATAGGTTCTAATATCGGTAATCACAGGGCATTTGGGGAGCACATGTCAAGTGCATTTGACCCATTTTGTGGGTGTGGTGGGGTTTTCAGGAAAGAATTCCCGGAGGAACAGATATCTAAAGCTGAAACCTGGAGATAAGCAGGAGTTAAGTAGACCAGAGTGCCCAACCAGGTGCTTCAGGACACAGCATTAAACAGGTTGAGAAACACACACCAGGATCACTGGTGGGAGAAAGGTAGGCTAGCAGAGGGGATGACACAGGCAAAGGTCCACAGTCAAGAGAGAGCATGGCCCATTTTGGGTTTTGTACATAGCAAGAGGTGTACATAGCAAGATCAGATCTAAAACACAGATCTGATCATGTCACCTTTCTATTTAAAAGCCTCTGACAGCACCTTCCTCTCTATAGGACAATGTTCCAATTAGCACACATGCAAGGAAGGTCCTTTCATAACTGGCTCAGCTCATTTGCTCAGTCTGTTTCAACCACTCCAATCATCCTGAATAACCCAACAGCCTGGCCACATGTTAAGACATGCTTTTACTGCTGCTTGGATAGCCCTTCTCCCTTCTCTACTCAATTAATTTCTACTTATTTTTCAGAATCCACTTAAATATCACTTATTTCTTGAACATCAGATGAAATTAAATGTTTCTTCATCATTTTTCCCATGATATATTTCTCCATGCCTTCATGCATAAAATATTATTAGCTTTTGTTTATGTGTTTTTCTTGTCTGATGTTGAACTTCTTGACATCTCATAGATTTCTCTGAATCAGCTGGCCCTCAATAGGACTTCAATAAATATTTTTGTAGTTGAATTGATTTGAACTCTAGTTTCACCAGTCATTGATTCATTATATTTAATTTCACATTTTTTTCTTTAAATTATAGTGAACATTGCCAGTTTGTTGGCTTAATTTTCAGTTCAAGAAATCTGGCTCATATAATGTCTTTATAAATAAATATTTATAAAAAGATTAAGTCGGGTCAAGGTAAAGCTATAAGCTTTACCAGAGTGGAATAACCACAGGAGAAACCATAAGAGCTTTGAAGTATAGTAATTTATCAGACACCCCACTTGCAGATTTGATTTCTGGGCTTCTGCACAGGACGTGAAAGATCCTCACTGAGTGCCCCTTTTTAGATTAAGAGATTATTCAAGGTCAACCTGCCAATTGGAGTCTCAAGGACTGGAGCCCAGGAATCTACATGTATAAAAAATTCCCAACCCTCACCCCAAACACACACTCCCTCACGTTCTGCACCCTCCCAGGTGAGACTCAAGCACAGTTAACTTTCAGAACCACTGCTAATAACCTCCCCTGGCAATACAATTAGTCACATAGTTTGTTGTTGTTGTTGTTGTTTCAGTTAAATTGTACTTTCCTGGCAGGTAAAACCAAAAGTACATTTAATTGAACAGCATGAGACATTCAGTCCATGGTGTCTAGGTGAAATCAAATAAGTAATAAATATATGAAAGTGCCAACAATAACGTTGACGTGAGGATAGTTATAAAGAGCTTGAATTTCTCTAGTAGTTCCAATCTGAAAAATTGTAGTCACAACCCAGAGAACTTAAAAAGCGATTTCATGTTAATTAATTATGCAGTTCCATGTAGACATATTTGTAGAAGGCACTATTTAAGTCACGATACTGATTTCTTAACATACCCTTTTTGCATGAGCATTAAACTTAGTCGTTACTGATAATCACCAGAAGTAACATGATGCTAACTTTGAATATGCGTCTTCACAAGAAAGATGGCAAATGTCACCATATATAGCACATGGTTGCTATTATTCCAAATCCAATTATTATTGCAAACTCATGTACAAAATTGAGACTCAGACAGCAGAAAAATACAAACATTTAAGACACAAATATAGGTTTTATTGTGTAGACAGAGAGAGAGTGCCAGTAATACTAAAATGGTCTCCATTTGGCATCTATTTAATAATGCCAGTTTGTAGCAAAACGTTCAGACGGTTAGAATTTGGTGAATATAATAATAATAATAATAATAATAATAATTAATTATAGCACCATTTATTACCTCCTGTGTGCCCCAACTAGTCTGAGCTTTCTATATATTATGTCTAGTCTTCATAATAACCCTCCAAAGAAAGTATCATTCCAATCTTTACAGTTGAAGAAACGGTGTGTAGGTAGTTGCCCAGGGTCACAAAACTAGTGACAACTGAAGTTTCTGAACCCAGGACTGTCTGTTCTCAGACTTTATGCTCTTTTTCCTTTAGGCTTTAAACTGCATGAGGGCCAATCTTCTGCCTGTTTTTATTCCCTGGTCAACTCCCAGAGCCTTTGAACAAAATGTGGTATAGAATATGTGCTCAATAAATTTTTTAAAATGGTAGCATGCTCTCCAGATCAAAAAATTTCATCCTTGTCAGTTTCCCTGAAGGAAATTCTCAATTGCATAGTTTATAATAGTACCCTAACCCAAGCAAAAATAATATTAATCACGATGATAGGAAAAATATATATAATAAAAAAATACTTGATTAATCCAAAAGAAGGCAAGAACAGAGTGAATAAAAGGAACATAGAACAGGTGGGACAAATAAAAACCAAACACTAAGATGAAAATTTTAAACTCAGTATATCAGTAGTTAAATTTAGTATTAGAAAATGGACTATTCCAATTAAAGTTTATTAAATTGGAATTTTAAATTATAGCCATATTCACTTAATTCTTTTCATTCTTCCCTTTTAATATCTGTTTTATAGGTGATAAATGGAGACTTCAGAGTGAAGAAACTTGCCAAAATGACACAGCTGACAAGGGCAGGGTCAGATTTGAGGCCCAGTTGCCCAGGCCTAGAATCCCTACTCATAGCTGTTTAGTACAGACTCAACAAAGACAAGATGATGTCGAGCTCAGCAGGACCTGTGTCCAAGCAACACTAGGGCCAGAGCCAAGCTACTGCTGGGCACGGGGAATGGTAACGTGTAGCCCCACCGCATTAAAGAATAAAGGTCCTTTGGGAACAGATATGATTTCTGGTCAGTGTTAGGGTAACAACTGACATTATAAACCACAAATTTGTAGCAGAATCAATATACAAAAACATGTCATTTTCTCCAGCAGTATCTGCCAGTCCTGCAAAAGTAGAGAAAATGGATGGTTGATTGATTCTGGATTTGTGTTTTGCTAGAAAGTTGCAGAAGACAAGTTAGACGGACAAGGAAGAATAGGGTCGGAAAGAGACGCTGGATGTGATGTAAGAGGGGTAGTAGACGGGGGAGGGGGTTGTAACTGTGTGAGGGATATAAATGATAAATATCTAACTATTACATTGTTTTGTACACCTGAAACTAATAAAAATAAAAATAAAATAAAATAAAGGCAATTTAAATATTAAAAACAAAACAAAAAACAACAAAAAAAATTCCTCCTGGGGGCTAGGCTGAATAGGACTGCTGCAAAGTCAGAGGACTGTGCATCTAAAGAAAGTGAGAGTGGTGGTTCTTAGAACCAGATGTCTGTGTAAGGCTGAAAAACAGGTATCCCGGGAGGAAGAGAGGAAGAATTCTAGAAGGATTTGAACCTGCTGCTGTCAAAGAGGGTAGGATGGGTGCCCAGACAGCATCTTGTAAAGCATTTAGGAACAAGGGTAAAATCAGTTACATAGATTTTTTTATCATTAAATTTTGGGGAGCAGGATACAAGCTTCAGGTGGCAACTTACTTCTTGTTCTTACCTGAGCTACCATTTTCATGAGATTCTTAAAAACTCTGATCAAAGATCTTTAAACAATTCTAAATTCCTCCAGGTAACAGATTTCTCTGAATCACTCAATTTTTTTTTTCTGAAATAGGGAGGAGGGAAATAGTTAAAATTAGCCAACTTTTTATAATGCATTTGCTGAAACTAATTAGTAATTTTTTTTAACATAAGCAGTTGGTGTGAGAGTGGTGATAATATATTTAAAATATAAACTTAGCATCATTAATGAGATTGTCATTTCTCTGTGGAATCAAGAAGCTGTCCTCTTTATGACAGAGAGTTGCTCTTACATTTCTTGGATAGAATGATAGCAGTTAGAAAATTCTTAAAAAATGGTTCTACAAGATTGTTTGCAATGACATGTATTTGAAGAGTAGTAATATGCAATTTTTTGAGATTTTCCATATAAAATTAACAATTTTTATCCTAACAGCAAAGTTCGAGTATTTTAAACATCTCTCAGTATATACTGTATATAAATACATGCAATATATTAATACAATAAAGCATCAACAACTCCCTGATTCTCTAATAATAAACTTATCTTTCTGTACTAATTCTTAAGCAGTCTAATATTAGTATTTTCCCTTTTAAATTCCCATATTTGGATTCAGAGTAAGTGTTTCTTTTCACTTCTCATTTAATCAACGTTTGCACCAAAATCCCTTGTCAGCTTAATATTCAGTTTGAGTCTGACCTAGTTCTTCTCAGGCAACGAACTTACTCGCTCTCCATGGTCGATCAAAGGAGTTAGGAGGAAGGATAAAGACATGGGAGAGAGGAGAGATGCCAAGCCTTTCTTGTGCTCAGCTGCATTAGGGTATCAGCCTAACAAATTTAGGTACTTTGATAATATTCCATGGACAGTTTAAAGAGTTTCCTTAGATCATGATGCCCTGTGATTGAGTTTAACTTGACCCCCCTCATTTCTTCCCCAGCTATGTAGAGCAACCTCTTCCAGTGGAGTGGGGTTGAAAAGGGTACATTTTTCATGACCTCAAGTCCATGGTTTCTAACCCTTGCGTGTATGTTCCCAACACCCTTCCAAGCACTAGAATATCTGGTGGTATTTGTGGGCCTGGTTGCTGCTGTTGACATTATGCTACCCTGTCATCACCCATATGTCACTCCATGGCAAAGCTCTTACATGTTTCAATAAACAGGATTGTCCTTGGTTTCCATCTTCACTTGACACTAGTGCTTCTTCCCTCTGCTTGCTGATGTGATGTTTTCCAACTGATCACCATCCCCACAACAACATGGATCCTTTGCTGTAGCAAAAACTCATAGCAAAGTTGAAATTTCCATAATACAACTCTGATTGGGGAAAATACACTTTAGCATTTATTTTTTTCTATAACTGACTTTTTTTGTTCTAGGACTCCATTCCCAATAAAAGTCCCTAAGGAGTAGCTTTGCTCTGCTGCCGACTGTGAATGGCCTGCCTAAAGTTCATTCTCCCTTCTTTCTAACTAAACATATTTCAGTTTTGTCCCCAGTCACAAAACACCCAGACAAAATTTATACTTCCCAGGTTCCCTTGCAGCAGATACGGACAAGTAACAAGGTTCTGACAAGTAGGATGTAAGTTGAAATACTCTGTGTGACTTCCAGAATGGCCCATTAGCATAAAATAACCCAGCTTGGATTGTACTCTCTTACCCTCCCTAAACTTAATCCGGCCTGCTGCCTAAAATGTAGGAACTCTCGTATCACTTGCTTACTCTATTACTTGATTCTTGTATATTATTTTAAATTAAGGGGTGGGTTGCACATGTATTTTGTCTTTTTAATGAGAATACATCAAAAGCAACTTGAAGTCATAAATGCTTTTTCAAGCAGCGTCATGTGCATTTGTGTGTGTACACTTTAGGGGTAGAGGTAGGTTTTAAAAATAATAGAAGCAACAATCCCTGTCATGAAGAAGTATATGATGAGAATAAGAGATACTTGATAGGAATGATAACAGAACATACACAAAGTGTAGAAATAGACACACTGACATATATGGATATATGGATATGCTATAGATATATTTTAATCTATTTTCAGGATAAGTATCTTACCCTGGACTGTAAATTATCACTTTCCTTCTCTTTATACTCAGAGTTTCAGTACAACTATTCATGTATTCAGAACTGAATGCTCAGAAAGAATGAGATAAAGGCCCCTCACCCTTCAGAGCTGTAAAGAATTGTTAAAGCTCCACCCCCACTATCTTCTGAGTGGGGGACCTTCATTAAACACATACTGACAGATGCTAGGCCAACAGGAGACAGTTCGTTCCCTGTTCTCTGTGTCTGAGGAGTTCATATCCTGCTTAACAAGGACAACTGGGCAAGTTATCGAGATGACATCTTAAGACATAAAGAAAATCATTTGAAGATTCATTAAATACAATTCCTTTTTTAACTTCAAGTATCTTAAAAATGTAGACACCACATAGACACAGATACAAGCATAACTATCTTTTTAATGTGCCTATAATATACATAAATTAAAGAGTGTGTCCATGATATCATAAACTTTAATTTACCATAAAAATGCTACTTATGAAAGTAGTTAATACGGTAATATTTCCAGAGATCCGGAATCTCACAGAAAATGTTTCAAAATTCTAATAGCTTAAAAAGAATGATATTTACAATAAATATAATTTATCTCACAAATAATGATAAAACCACACATTTTCTTCTCAATTGTTTGACCCATGGGATAAATGAGAGTCCTTTGTACATTGCTTGTGAACACCTGAAATGAGTGAGTGACTGAAGAGTAGGACCTTCCAAAACAGTCTTTTGAAGCTCACTAGCTATACTGTCATATATATGCAGGTATAGCAAAGACACCAGCTACCTACCAAATATTCAGTCTTCCCCTCTACAGTATACAGTTGTGGCCAAGAAGTGGCTTCCATTGTATCTCCATGGGTCCATCCTCGCTCAGTTCTGGGTATAGGAACGTATGTGGAAGCAACACGTGTCACTCAGGACTGAGCCATGAAAACCTGCCTGGGATCTTTTAAGATCTCTTTCATCTTCTATCTTCTTGCTGGAAGTGAAGAATCCGAGGCACCAGGGTATGACATCACAATATAGAAAGAGCCTAGGTCCCTGAAACACTGTATGAAAAGCTATTTGCAAAGGACTCACCTTAGACTGATCTCTAAGCACAAAATAAACTTTGTGCTAAAGAAATGAAATTTGGGGACGTACGTGTTATCACAATTGGCTCTGGCTTAATTAACATGGTAGGAGGTGGTATATCAACTACAGCATGCCCACTCCTCCTCTCACTGCTATTATTTCCTTTCACCAACACCAATTGATAAGAGGGCTGTTTGTGTGACTCCTTCATTTCTTTGTTCTTCACATTTTTCCCTGACATTTTCCCTATAACACCTCTTTGAAGCTCCTGTCAATCTAGTAGAGATGGAATATTGGTTTTCTTACAGAAGCTACTACTGCTGAGGACTAAATTCAGGAATACAGGAAGTAGGAAGAGAAAGAGGTGATAAAATCAGTCCCCTGAAGGTGCTCTCTTCTTCCTTGTCTTCCCTTCCACATTGTTTCCTCTTTTCCATCTTAGGACTACCGGAATCATACTCTAAGGCCTGGATGTCAGTGCTCTGTTGAGGTCAGGAGAGAGGCCATATTGCAAGAGTGGCTTCTGGACTCTTTCTGGAAAGGACAGAGCCAGGGGTTTGTTGCATAAGAGCCTTGAGAACACCCAGGAAATCAAATCCCATTTTGCTCACGATAAAGTGGTGATTGACGAAGGGCGTTAAGAGTCTGACTTGCAATTTTATTTCCTTTTCTTTTTTTGATTCCCCTGATGTTCCCTTAGGCTATGTCAATGAATAATTACCATTTCTGCTCTTCCAAGGAGACTCTGTCACTGTATAAAATGGTAGCTAACTCCTTTATGTAATATCCCTGGAATTTATATCATGGCAATATTCTAGTTCCATTTAATGAATAGGAAACTTGCTTGAGAAACAGTACCACATTTTATTGCCTTTTGTTGTGTTCCTGAGTATGTACAAGTTTAGGAGTCAAAATGAGGTAAGTGTGCACGTGAGCACACATTTAAATGTGTGCATGAGTGAGAGAGTGTGTGTGAGTGTATGTCTATTTACTTCAACATCAATGGTCTAGACTGGCACCTAAAAACTGCATCTTAGGGATTGAAACTGAGCTGGTTATAGGTCTCCAGAAGGATTTGACATGCAAAGTCAGAAGTCTTCTTGCCACTGCTATTTCACAACTAAAGCAGTGTTGTGTCTGCTTTGCTTCGGTGTGGATCCTGGCTCCAGCCATATAACTTTGGGCACAGTACTTAACCTCTCTGTTCTTTAGTTCCTCTTCTGAAATATGAGAATTGTAATAATACCTACTTCATGAGATAAATATAAAATCCTTAATACAGTGCTATAAGAGTAACCCTCAATTTATATTAGCTAATTCTACTAATAATTATAAAAAGAAGATGACATCACCTACCAGGGAAGTTATTATGTTCATCAAAAAAGACCTCTAGAGTGACGTCATAGGAATGGCAGCAGCGGGGCGCACTTTTTGAGTTCTCCGATCTTATCACAAATGGGACATCTATAACCCATCAAAGGACTCTCTGCTCATCACGCAGAACAGCTAAGAGACTCGTGCAAGGATTACTTGAAGGTGGGCAAATTGGGCGAGCAGGGGAAGAGGGAAGGGAGCGGAGTGGAGACGCGGTCTGCACTTTCAGCTATGGGGATGCGGCCGTATCTGTGGGGGTGGAAACGCGGCCGGCATCCGCAGCTGCAGAGACGCAGAGGATCCCAGGATGGAACAGAGAACACAAAAGCCAGGAGATGAGCTCTTTCCCTGCGTCCCACAGCTGATCTCTACCACAGAGGGGGCAGCATAACCAGCATTTGAGGCAATAACCTCAGCTGAGACCTCCAGTTGGGCTCTACCTCAGACAAAGGACACAAACTCCATATCTGGGACCCTCCCCCTACTCTTCCAATCCTACCCCCCGTCCTTCCAGAGATTTAAACTGGCCCCTGAACTGAGGAGTAGTGTCAGATTACAGAGGAGCCTTAGTGCTCAGGCTCTGGGAAGACTGGCGTGCAGCTCTGACTCAGGGAAGAGGCTGGGAAGAATGTGATTTTTGCTGGGCTAGGAGAGAAGAGACTCCTCCACCCCCAGCCACCACCATTTCTGACCTGCCTAGGGCAGGGCAATTACAACTGCGGAGGCACTCCCAGGGATCAGCAGTACGTGGCAGATGCAGCTCTGGGCTTTCAGCTGCTCAGAAATCTTCCGCCTGCCACACACACACACACACACACACACACACACACACACACACGGAAGAAGTGCCCTAAGACTCAGGAGAATTGGACACAGGGCTGGTGGTGCTACTCTCAGTGCGCATATGTGCAGGCAAGGGCAGAAACTGCACTGACTTTGTAGAAACTACCATCCAGACCCCTCAGCCCCACGCATCTAAATCTTCAGTCCCAACGTCACTCTGGGCACCAGGTGACCGACTCTGCCTGCACAATACACAGGGAACTCTTTGGTATAGCAGAGGACAACCTGGAGATTACTTGGTGGGCTTAAGCCAAGACTGGCACTGCTTTTTTTGTTTTGTTTTGTTTTGTTTTGTTTTGTTTTGTTTTGTCTTTCTATCTTTGATATCTTTGCCTGTGTTGAGTGTGGGTTGTCGGTTGTTTTTACATACGAATGTATTTGATTTTTTTCTTTGTTGTTGTTGTTGTTGTTGTTGTTGTTGTGCTTGGTGATTTGCTTTGTTCTGAAATTACCCTACCAGGGCCCAGCTTAAGAGGCACAAGATTCAACACACCCAGAGGCCAACTGCAGACCAAACCAGAGTACTACTAGGTTGGACCTACAAGAGACACACCCAGAGGGAATTCTCTACAAGCACAAGAGCCCATAGAGGCCCAACCACATTTAAGTGGTGAACCCTCATGCAGCAGAACACCCTGCGGTGGGTAGAGCCAAGTCTCACAACTAGTCAGCCTAGGAGTTAAGCCCACCTACTCACAAGTGAAAAGCAATTAAAGATCTTCTTTAACAGGACAATATACAAAACACAAGAGTCACCTTTGGAGCACACACAGAGGAGAAGAACAAAGTAGTGCAAGTCAAATATAAAGGACACATACTACAAAAGATAACCCAACAAGAACTAAAAACTCTAGGGGATCTACCTAATACATCAAAGCAAACACAGAGAGTCAGTCAGACTGGGGAAACAAAGAAACATGTCCCAAATAGAAGAACAGAAGAAACATCCAGAAATGGAACCAAGTGAAATAGAGGTAACCAACCTATCAGAGACAGAGTTCAGAACACTGATTATAAGAATGTTTAAGGAGCTTAGAGACAACATAAAGAAGGATAGAGAAATCATAATGAACAACCAGTTAGAAATAAAAAACACAATTACTAAAATAAAGAACTCACTTGAAGGAATTAACAGCAGGTTAGATGAAGCAGAGGATCGAATCAGTGACTTAGAATACAAGTTAGCAGAGATCACCCAAACAGAACAACAGAAAGAAAAAAGAATAAAAAACAATGAAGAATGAAGATGGTTTAAGAGACTTCTGGGATAACATCAAGCGCAACAACATGCTCACCATAGGAATACCAGAAGGTAAAGAGAGGAAGCAAGGGATTAAGAACATATTTAAAGTAATAAAGTCCGAAAACTTCCCTAACCTGATGAAGGAAACCAACATACAAGCCCAGGAAATGCAGAGAGTTCCAACCAGGATAAACCCAAACAAGTCCACACCAAGACACATTATAGTTAAAATGGCAAAGGTTAAAGACAAAGAGAGAATCCTAAAAGCAGCAAGAGAAAGACAGAGGGTTACATACAAGGGAACTCCCATAAGACTATCAAATGACTTTTCTACAGAAACATTGAAGGCCAGGAGGGAGTGGCAGGAGATACTCAAAGTGATGGAAAACAAAGGCCTACAACCTAGATTGCTTTATCCAGCAAGGCTATCATTTAAAGTTGATGGAGAGATAAAGAGCTTCCCAGAAAAGAATAAGCTAAAGGAATTTATTACCACCAAGCCAGCATTGCAAGAAATACTAAAAGGACTTCTGTAAATAGAAGAAAGATGAAAACAATCTAACTACAAATTTAAAAATGGCAATAACTATGTACCTATCAATAATCACTTTAAATGTAAATGGATTAAATGCTCCAATCAAGAGACATAGGGTGGCTGAGTGGATAAGAAAGCAAGACCCTTGTATATGCTGTATACAAGAGACTCACCTCAGATCAAAAGACACACACAGGCTGAAAGTGAAGGGTTGGAGTAAGATATTTCATGCAAATGGAAATGAGAAAAAGCTGGAGTTGCAATACTTATATCTGACAAAATAGACTTTAAAATGAAGAACATATTAAAAGACAAAGATGGGCACTATATAATAATAAAGGGATCGATCCGACAAGAGGACATAACCCTAGTAAACATCTATGCACCCAACATAGGAGCACCTAAATATATAAAACAGATATTGACTGACATAAAGACAGAGATCAACAGTAACACTATCATAGTAGGGGACTTCAACACACCTCTGACAACAAGGGACAGGTCTTCCAGACAGAAAATCAATATGGAAACAACAGCCTTAAATGACACATTGGACCACTTGGATTTAATCGATATTTTCAGAGCATTTCACCCCAAAGCTGCAGAATACACGTTCTTCTCAAGCGCACATGGAACATTTTCCAAGATAGACCATATGTTAGGCCACAAAACAAGTCTTGATAAATTTAAGAAAATTGAAATCATACCAATTGTCTTCTCTGACCACAGTGCTATGAAATTAGAAATGAACTACAGGAAAAAAACTGGAAGACACACCAATTCATGGAGGCTGAATAACATGTTACTAAATAATGAATGGGTCAACCAGGAGATCAAGGAAGAAATCACAAGATATCTCGAGACAAATGAAAATGAAAACACGACAACCCAAAATCTATGGGATGCCGCGAAAGCAGTCCTAAGAGGGAAATTCATAGCATTGCAGGCCTACCTAAAGAAACAAGAAAAATCACTAATCAACACTTTATCTTCACACTTAAGGTATCTGGAAAAAGAACAGCAAAAAAAGCCCAAAGGGAGTACAAGGAAGGATATAATAAAGATCAGAGCGGAAATAAATGAAATAGAAACCAGAAAAGCAATACAAAAGATCAATGAATCCAAGAGTTGGTTCTTAGACAAGATAAAAAAAATCGACAAACCTTTAGCCAGACTCATTAAAAAAAAGAGAAAGAGGACCCAAATTAATAAAATCAGAAATGAAAAAGGAGAAGTGACAACAGACACCGGAGAAATACAAAAAATATTAAGAAATTACTATGAGCAACTATATGCCAACAAATTTGACAATCTGGAAGAAATGGACAATTTTCTAGAGGTGTACAACCTTCCAAGGCTAACTCAAGAAGAAACAGAAAACCTGAATAGACTGATTACCACCAGGGAAATTGAATCAGTAATCAACAATCTCCCAACAAACAAAAGCCCTGGACCAGATGGCTTTACAGGTGAATTTTACAAAACGTTCAAAACAGAATTATCATCTGTTCTCCTCAAGCTCTTCCAAAAAATCCAGAAGGAGGGAAGTCTCCCAAACACTTTTTATGAAGCCACTATCACCCTGATCCCAAAATCAGACAAAGACACCACAAAAAAAGAAAACTACAGGCCGATATCTCTAATGAACATAGATGCAAAAATCCTCAACAAAATATTAGCGAACAGAATTCAGCAATACATTAAAAAGATCATACACTATGATCAAGTGGGATTCATCCCTGGCATGCAAGGGTAGTTCAACATCCGCAAATCAATTAATGTGATACACCACATTAACAAAATGAAAAATAAAAATCACATGATAATATCAATAGATGCAGAGAAAACATTTGATAAAATCCAGCAGCCATTTATGATAAAAACCCTTAAGAAAGTGGGAATAGAGGGATCATATCTCAACATAACAAAGGCCATACATGATAAACCCACAGCTAACATCATACTCAATGGGGAAAAGCTAAAACGATCCCTCTTAAGATCAGGAACAAGGCAAGGTTGCCCACTTTCTCCACTTCTATTCAACATAGTGCTGGAAGTTCTAGCCACAGCAATCAGGCAAGAAAAAGAAATAAAAGGCATCCAAATTGGTAAGGAGGAAGTAAAATTGTCATTATATGCAGATGACATGATACTATATATAGAGAACCCTAAAGACTCCACCAAGAAACTATTAGAGCTGATAGATGAATTTAGTAAAGTAGCAGGATACAAAATTAATATTCAGAAATCAGTTGCATTTGTATATACCAATAATAAAACATCAGAAGGAGAAATTAAAAAACAATCCCATTTACAATTGCTTCAAAGACTATAAAATACCTGGGAATAAATTTAACCAAAGAAGTAAAAGATCTGTACTCAGAAAATTATAAGACACTGAAGAAAGAAATGAAAGAAGATACAAATAGATGGAAACACATACCATGTTCATGGATAGGAAGAATTAATATAGTTAAAATGTCCATACTGCCTAAGGCAATATACATATTCAATGCAATTCCTATCAAACTACCAATGACGTTTTTCACAGAAATAGAACATATAATCCTAAAATTTATATGGGACCATAAAAGACCCCGGATAGCCTCAGCAATCTTGAGAAATAAGAACAAAGTGGGAGGTATAACAATACCTGACATCAAATTATACTACAAGGCTACAGTAATCAAAACAGCATGGTACTGGCATAAAAACAGACACATAGATCAATGGAACAGAATAGAGAGTCCAGAAATAAATCCATGCCTATATGGCCATTTAATCTACGACAATGGAAGCAAGAATGTACAGTGGGGTAAAGACAGTCTATTCAATAAATGGTGCTGGGAAACCTGGACAGACACATGCAAAAAAATGAAGCTGGACCACCTCCTTACACCATATACAAAAATAAATTCAAAATGGCTTAAAGACTTAAATGTAAGATCTGAAACCATAAAATTCCTAGAAGAAAATATAGGAAGAAACTTCACAGATATTACCCGGAGTAAGATTTTTACTGATATAGCCCCTCGCACAAGGGAAGTAAGAGAAAAAATAAACATGTGGGATTACATCAAACTAAAAAGTTTTTTCACAGCAAAGGAAACCATCAATAAAACAAAAAGGGATCCTATTGAATGGGAAAAGATATTTGCCAATGATATATCTGATAAAGGGTTAATATCACAAATTTATAAAAAAACTCACTCAACTCCAAAAAACCAAACAACCCCATTAAAAAATGGGAAGAGGACATGAAGAGACATTTTTCTAAAAAGGACATACAGATGGCAAACAGACATATGAAAAAATGCTCAACCTCACTAACCATCAGAGAAATGCAAATAAAAACCACAATGAGATACCACCTCACACCAGTCAAAATGGCTATCATCAATAAATCAACAAACAACAAGTGTTGGTGCAGATGTGGAGAAAAGGGGACGCTTGTGCACTGTTGGTGGGATTGCAGATTGGTGTAGCCACTATGGAAAACAGTATGGTGGTATCTCAAAAATCTGAAAATGGAACTACCTTATGATCCAGCAATTCCACTCCTAGGTATCTATCCGGAGAAATCCAAAACTCTAATTCAAAAAACTTTATGTACTCCTATGTTTATTGCAGCACTATACACAATAGCCAAGACATGGAAACAACCAAAATGCCCATCTGTAGATGACTGGATTAAGAAACTGTGGTACATTTATACAATGGAGTATTACGCAGCCATAAAGAAGAAAGAAATCTTACCATTTGCAACAACATGGATGGACCTAGAGAACATTATGTTAAGTGAAATAAGTCAGACAAAGACAAATACTATATGATCTCACTTATATGTGGAAGCTAAAGAAAAGAGTAAGTGAATGAACTAATCAGAAACAGTTTTGGAGACATAGAGGAAAAACTGAGGGTTGCTAGATGGAAGGGAGGTGGGGATAAAGGGGAAGGTGAGGGATTAGAAAGCAGTCAGTAACCACAAGATGGCCACAGGGTTTTGAAAATTAATTTGGGGAATGTGATCAATAATGTTGTAAAGATTTTGTAGGGTATCCGATGGACACTTGTCTCATTAGGGAGACCACCTCAGGGATGATGTAGATGCCTGATCACCGCATTGTTCACCTGAAGAGGAAGCTGAACAATAATGAATGTCAACTACAATTTTTTTTTGTGTGTGTGTGTGTGTGTGTGTGTGTGTGTGTGTATGTACTTACAAGAAGCAGAGGACAGCATTAGGAATAGAGACAGTGGAAATGTAATGGCTCTGTGCGATGTCAGAGGGATAGTGGATGGGGGAGGGGCGTTCACACAGTGTGAGGGATATAAAAGATAAACGTCTAAGTATTACTTTGTCTTGTGCACCTGAAACTAATTTAAAAAAAAGACCTTTAAAGTCTCTTTTATGTGGAATAGTCTATGAATCTCTACCAGAGCTTCCACTGCCATAAAATAGGGGTGATGTTTATTTATCTACCTTATTGGGCTCTTGTCCAGGTCAATTCAATGGTACCTGTAAGTCTGCTGGTCTACAACCTGGCTCTTACCACATGCCCCAAATATGATCATGTTCCCACCCCTGGTGGAAATGCTCCAATGACACTTCTAGCCTAACACAATCAGGAGACGCTCCCAAGATGGGCCTCGAGGCCCCGAGCCCACCAGTCTAGCCTTGCAGTGCCTGCCTTGACATCGTGCTCAAACTCACAATCCATGAATTTCTCAGCATCCTGCCTGTTCACTCTTCTCTTAGGCTTGAATGCTGACTCCCACCTCCATCCTCATCCACACTCTCCTCTTCATCACGTGAAAAAATGTTTCAATATCATTGGGATTTCTTTCTGGATTCATTTTAAGCATCCCCTTCATTTTGAAGATGTTCATCAGTGCTACTCCCAAAATGAAACTGACTTCTCTCTTCCCTAAGTCCTTACGAGTTTTCCTACATGTGCCCATCACAGCACTTAAAACTCTTCATTGCACTGTTGTTTGCATGTCTGTCTTCTTGTTTCTTATTTTTGTATACTTAGTACCTAACATAACACCTAGCACATTTCATATTGAACCACATGAGATTTCTGTCTTTATAGATTTAAAAACTCAAATGTCAATAATTTCTTTGATTCAACCTAGAGTGGGTGTTTAGTATTGTCTGTTGATGAATGAATGAATGAATGAGTGAATGAATGAATGAACAAATGAACTTTTGTTTTCCCTGACCTATTACCAGCTGACAGGTCTCTTAAATGACACCATGATTTTTATAAACACTGATTTACCTTCCTTTATTCATGTTAATCTGTTCATTTTCCAGTAAAATTTTGTTAAAAATCTAAGTTGTATCTGTGAGTAATGATTTTATAGTAAAATGATAGAGACAATATCCATAATATTGTTCCTAGGCAAACAGAAAATTTAAGAATTGTCTAAGACAATCACACACACACACACACACACTCAGACGTGTACTCACATACTCACTTTGGAATGGACTTATCCCTTTCTGAATCTTCAATGGTTACATACTCATAACTCTTTTTCGCTACTGAAACAGTTTGAAAAACTGCAAAAATTTCCAATTTACTCACTATATCAAAATTAATCACTATATTATCTGGATGCCAAATAATTTTTTTGTTTCCCAGCCTCACATCCTGACCCAGCCATCTATTCTTCTAAGAATGATTATTGTGGTTACAAAATTGGCTCAAATATGATTAACAATCGTAGGACAAACAACATATATGAGGCATTTGTGTCTTGCATTTCATTTCCTCAGAGAATGACCCAACTCATCCATGGATGAGTTCCTCTTTGAGGATCTTCTCTGATCAAATAAGCAAAGGTACAATGTCATAGTCATTGGCGTTCCCAACACCTCAGGTAGACAATTTACTTTTTGACCAACATTGTGCTGAGGACAAGCCCTCTGCAGCGGGACCTGACTTGACAAGAGTCAAGGAGCTCTATCCCTTCTCCCATGGTGAGCCATCAGGAGGCTTGACCCCCAGTGGGTGGTGTGACTGAATCAGTGAGCACAGATTCAAATGCCTAGAGAGGCCAAGATTATGTAAATAAGAAAAGGAGGCCACATGTGAATGAAGCAGTCAAGAGCGAGTTGGCAAAACAGTCTGTAAAAAGGCAGCAGACACTCCATTCCAATAAAGTGTTCCCATGCTAAGTCTACGAAGTCAATGTTGCCAGTTTTTAGGATTTTTAAAGAGACGTTAGTAATGTGGATGTTTATTAGAAATTTCCTAGTTTTTGAAGCACTGCATGTATTGTACAAAATATGGCTGAAGGCCAGATCTGACCTCCAGTCGGTCACCAGCTGCAACTCCTACGTGAAAGCAAGATCCATGACACCTTCTGGATGCAAGGTCCTCAGAAATGAAAAGGACATCCATGGTCAGAATGTTCAAATAAAACTCTGATTTTAAATACTTTCACTTATCGCTCCTGCAAATATTCTGACATGTTGGAATACATGTCTCAATTTTTAATTTGGAAAATATAACTTTAATATCCCTAGTTAGCATTTTGGACCGCCTTAGAAGTTATTAGTAGTCCCAGAAGGCTGAGAAAGAGAGGAGATACGAGCCTAACTATTAAAGGGTGAAAAAAAGGTTGAGCTAGACCGTGTGTTTATTTTAGGAAGTAAGGAATGTTAAAAACTGCCTCAGTGTTTTCCAGCTCTTGTTGCATGTATCTTTCTCTTTCACTTGCTCATATTGCTCAAAACTTAAATGCTTTGGCTCTGTTACAAAATTATATTTGAGTCATTCTCAGAGGTCTAGTCCATGATGAGGGGACCACATCCACTAGATGATTATTACTTTTTTCTAAAAGTTTTGCTCCACCAGCCCGTAAAACCTGCCTTGCAGCCTGAAATTCTTCCAACCCACTAACCAACAGATGGCATTACCAACGTTACTGAGACACCACATACACACCTTCCCAGTGAGAAAACACACAGTTCAGCACTGATGTTAGAAGCACAGTGAACTTATCAGGCAACAAAGTGGGTGACAGGGAGAAAGATGAATCTGAGGAGAGGTTCATCCCGTCTTTGCCCCCACCCCTGCCCAATTAAGGAATCCGGGGCATTTAAGGTCTACCACATTTCCATGTGAGGACGGAAACATTGTTTGATGAAACAGGGCCTTTGAACAGGAAATAGGACGGTCATCAGTTTGGGCTGGAGCACATGCAGAAAATAAAGACACTGCCTTTGCTGGTGTCAAACTTAAATTTATTACACAGCTCATGAAACAGTAACAGGGCACGGTCTTCAGATGCTGCCTGCGATTGAGTGGCGGAAACAACAAAAAATCCCCTGTCTACCCACCCAAGTCAGATAATTACACTAACTGCAAAACATCCAGGCATGGAGCGATGGAAACCTTTTAGGGGGACCTTTATCGTGTCCTGCCTTTTCCAGAATGAGGCTAATTTGCCCCTATTTCAGCCAGCTCCCGCACAGAGATCAGGCAAAGGAGAAAAAGAGAGTGAATCGTCAGCGTTATTGAAAAGACTCATGATTAGTCACACTCATTCACAGGCCAGGTCCTTGCCAGACACCACACCACTCATTAGTAGACCTGAGAACTGGCGTGCCTCCCACAGCTGAGCAACAGCTCCGGGCCTGGCAGGCCCCCAGGGACCCACAAAGCCCTGTGTTCTCCCACACCCTGCAATGAGAAAGGCCAGTTGGGGCAGGCCTCGGTGCAACTGGCTTCCCAGATGCTAAGTGAATCTGTTTGTTTTATCTCTGTTTCGCTTAAAATATAATTATTCCGGAGACTTAGCTGGTGTGGAAATCAAGGTAACGTCTCTTCATGCTACACTGAAACAGTTACCTGACTGGGGCCACCATTTTCTCCCCAGGCTCCCTTTGGAGGACCCAAGAGCTGGGCATGGCTATTTTTTGGCAGCCCCACCCCTCTCATATTCAATTACAGCTGTGAACCCTGCTCTTCCGGGAACTAGAAACATTTCTTTTTTAGCAATTGTAACGTAAATTTTCAGTGCTGGCCATTGGAGGGCTCAGGGCATGGAAGACTAATCTAACTCATTTGCAGGAGACAGGGTGGGCTACAGGAATCATTGACTCCAATTCCTATAGCAATGGGGAAACTGAGGCTGGGAAACAAAGAGATTTCCTCGAGAGTATAAAGCAAGGAAGCAGAGCCAAGTCCCTACTTTTCTGTTGACTTTCACTTCATGTGTTTGAGTTACAATTCCAATATGAGAGGATTTTGTTTCTAGTAAGGACAGTGAACCATTCCTCCTTTATGAAAACCACTCTCAAAATTATTACTCCATAAAGCTCAATCACAACTAACCAAACAGCTCTGACTTCTGTGAGCAAGCCCTCTGTCCTCCACAGGGGATGTGAAAGCAGAGGGCATGAAGCTACTGCATCAGAAGTAATCACAATGGGTACAAATCAAGGTGGATCCTTACCCCATACCTCAGCATAAAGTAGAGCCATGCTGGGCTCAGAGAGAGGAAACTACTGTCATTCAGCTCCGTGAGGTCTGGCATCCCCCCTGCCAAAGCCACTACGTAGCCTGATTCCAGAGCCTACGTTAGTTGGCATGCACCAATATTCATCTTACCTTAGATTGATGGTAACTGCAGAAAGTGACCCTAGCCCTAGAAGAAATTTAAGTGGTTAAAACCGTCATTAGCAACGTAAGTATGACTCAAAGCACTCGCACTCTATTTCTTTAGGCTGGCGCTCCACCCTGGCTTCGTGGACGTGTTGTCATGATGACCCGGGCAAGTGTGGTGAGGCCTTGGGGAAATTCCTGTGAGCGTTTAGAATTTTCCAAAGTCCCTGTAAAGATTCTAGACGGTACTTCATCTAACAGATGTTGGCACACTCAGAGATAATGTGTGAAGGCCATTTACCACAATGGACTCTCAGCACTGTGCATTCCCCTTCCTCTTGAGACTGTGCCAGTGGGCCAGCGGGAATGTGAAGGGGCATAGCCAGCACCCTGGAGAAGGAGCGGGAGGACAGCTGCCCCTTCTCTTGGGGAAGTCCTCCAATCTCTCCCATTTGCTGTGCTCCTGAGTAAAAAGAGGTGGTACCTAAGATCTCACCTGACTCACCAGGAATACCTCACCTGACTCCAAAAGGAAGTTGCTTAGGAGTCTCCTGGGTCTCCCACAAGCTCCCCAGCCCCCACAAGTCTGGCTCATCAGGCAGTATGGCTAGTCATTTCCATGGTGCCCAACTGAAGCCTGACTATTGTACGCACTATAAATATGTGCCTATCTACCTCTTAAACTATGCATATGTGCATATTGAGGAAAATATCCTTCATCTCCAATTTTTGCATTATTTACTTTCAGAAGGGAAGTGATCATAATGGCCGATAAGTCTGGTACACTTTTTCTCAGGCACCATTTTAAGTGTGTTACTCTGTTAGCCCTCCCACAACCCTATGAGAAAATATTTTCCTCATTTATACATGAGGGAACCGATACACAGAGAATTCCCATTCACACAGCTAGGAGATGGCCAAACTGGGATTTGAACCCAGAGCCCCACGTGTTTAACCACTCTGCTGGTTAAGAAATGATGATATGAGTCCATGTGGACACAGGTCCTTGTGTATCCAGTGTACTTCTGAGTGTTTGGGAGTACCTCTCTCTTCAGTGACACAAGGACATGCATAGAGAGGCAAAGAAGATTTGGGAAAATAAGGGCAAGAGGGACATTAGCATAATGGTCAAGAGCAGCGCTTTGTGATCAGCACATCTGTCTGGAGTCCACTCTGTCACTTACCAGCTGTGTGACTTTGGGCAGGTTCCCCAGCCTCTCTAAGCCTCATTTTTCTCATCTATCAAATGGGGGTTAGGGAATGAGGACTCCTAGCTCACAGGGTTCTAGAGAGGTTAAAAAGAGCTAACCCACATAAACAGCATTGACTAGTGGCTGGCCAATACTAAATTCAGAATAAATGGTAGTGTCGATTATTATTAAATACGGCAAGGTAAATGGCAGATGGAAGAAGATAACGTTTTTTTAAAAAATGTTTTAAGATCCATATTATCTTCTTAGTTGTCAAATTTGCCATAGACTTGTGAACCATAAATGACAAATTTCCTTTAAAACAGTAATTCTGGAAAATAGCTCCTTTTCCTGTGCTGGCTGCTGTCCCTTGTTCTGTTTCATTCCTTTCTCCCCAGAATTTGGTACATAATTCACAGTTACCATGTAACAGCTACACCTGGCTTCTCCATACCCTGACTCCAAGAATGAATAACAGATATGCCCCCATTATCTATGAATTTCTGTCAGAAACGTACCTCTGGGCACTGTGGCCCCACATTCAACCACACGTCTGAGTGCTCACAGGTTAGCAATGTGTTGGCAGGTCACTGGCCAGGAGCCTGTATTCCTCACACAGGTCCTGTCACTGTAATAACCACATTTTCTCTTGCAGTGAAGAGTAATTGAATTAAATTGGGCAGCATTTGATCCTGACCATACTAATTGCCTGATCCAGTTGAGGCCTCTGCAAGGTCACAGGCAGGAATGAGCAGAGCAGTCAGACAGATGGCCTCGTCCCTCAGGCCTAGCTGTAATGTTTTTATTTCTGTGCAGCCAGAGACCCTCCTCCTCCCTGTGGAGCCCTCTGGAGAGCAGTAGGGCTCAGTGAGCTGGGGAGTGCACCAGGACAGTCCCCAGGCATGTGGGGAACACAGGTGAGCTGGCAAGAGCAAGGTTTGACGGATGTCACAACATATGGACATGCAGATGTTTAAACAGGAACGGATGGAAGCACAGGTAATCGGTGACATCTACTAAAAATGGGCTCAAAAAATACTGCATATGTCTGTGTGGCCATGCGTTGGAGAGGGGTAGGCTAGTAGGAATGAAGAGTTTTGCTCTGGTATCATCTCAAACTGTGCATGCTTTAAAAGTCACTTGCCTGTGGGTAATAAGCAGCCTCAGTATTCTTTATCAGCAATAAATTATGTGAGTATTTTTCTTATCGAAAAGTAAATAAGAATCACAAATGACTGTCTTTAAATGTCTAGCTAGCTCTATTTTCCCTTCTTTCTGCAGATAAAATTAAACATAGACATCAATATCTAAATTTATCAGCAGGATGCAAATAAGGACACCAGGAAGGGGAAAGGGGATGACATCTCTGCTGTCTTTCCTTTGTCTCCCCTGTCTATTTGGTCCTAGAATCACTGCTCCCCTTTCAGACAAAAAACTGAGTGACTTTTGCAAACATTTGACCCCCCTCTCTCAACCTACACTTCACAGTATCTTAAAGCAAACAGGGAAACCAAAAGATGTGCACACATTGAGAGCACCTGGGAATCCAGCTGGACTTGTGAAACACTGAAAAGCTTGACTTCATCCTCAGAGGCACAACCTCTGTCCCTGCACCAGGGAGGGCTCCCTTATGGGTTGGCCCCTGGTGAACCAAGTAATTGAGTCGTCAGACTAGGGGGACTCATTCATTTTGACTAATCACCCAGAGCCTGCCAAGAGGGAAAAAGAACTGGGATTTTTGAGAACAATAAGCAACAATAGACACAGGGACACAAGAGTGTAAACACTGTCCTCCTAAGAAGTTCACAATACATGGTTCTTCACCGCGTCTTTTCTCATATTATTGCTCTAGGAAGACGTGATGGGAGGACTTCCCCCTTCATTTATATTCAGAAGATTCAGTATGAGTATGTGGATTAGAATCTACGGGCTGAACAAGAAAGGAAGCCCTAAACACCCAATAATTTTTAAATTATGGGCTATGACACATTAATGACTCCAGGATGAGGAGATGAGGAAAGTTTCCATTGGGCCATATGATTCAGCCCAGTAAGAGAGCCCAGTGCCTTCAATATGAGCCAACTTAGTTCCCAATCCACAAATCCTCTCTAGTTCAACCAACTCCTTCCCAGTGAGAGATCCTCCCAAGAGATATGATGAATCACCATTACAACATTGATACAGCAAAGGGAGTGTTACTGCACTCTGCGGAACCAGTTTAAAATTTAAGATCAAAACCTAAGTGAAGATGAGGAATAGAAGCATATGCCAAAGACACGCTAGCCTAAATCCCTTCCCTATGTGGCTTTATAACACTAGTATAAACTATACTTGAATTCTCAAACCCGTAATGGTTGTCCCTAAGTGTGTGAACATTGCTAACTTGTTCCTGTTTATAGGCTATTAAAGTAAATGTAATGTAGGTTAAATGTAATGTAGGTAAATGTAATGTAGGTTATATACCTAAGTCAAGTAGGTGTATAACATGGTCCAGGAATTCCCACAATGCAAACTCGCAAGGCATGATCAAATCTCTTGAGCTGACTGTGAAATTCAGTACCATCCTGGTGCTTTCTTGGTTTCTTTCACCTGCTTCCCTTCCTGTGTGTCCCTTAATCATGATGATGTTCCATAGGTGCTGTCTGTGACTTTTGTCTTTTCTCAGTCTGCCCACTGCCCATGCTCCCCACAGGGGTTTATTAACAGCTGTGGAGGACTTCAGTTACCACATGCACAATCTGGAAATGCCCATATCCAGATATTTAGGTCCACACTCTCAATTCAATTCACTCAATAAATATCAATGGAGAACATACTGTGTAGCAAGCCCTGGCCTGGGCACTGGACATTGCGAAATGAATAAAACACACTGTCAGCAGTCAAGGCTCACAATAATTTTATATCCAGCGATTTACTGAATTTTTCACTCAGACTTATGGTTTTAATAATAGTGTAATGGTATTTTTAAAAATCTGCTACCATTTGTTGAGAACCTACCAACCGACTTCATGCCGGATGCTCAATGCACAGTGTTCTCTGCCCACCAGCGCACACGGGCATGGCCTTGCTCACTCAGAACAGGCAAGGCTCAGGTACCTCACCTCAGTACATGTTCACATCCCACCTAACAGCCCAGTGATGATAAGTAGACATGGACCAGGTCACGCCTTCATAATGTGTAATAGATCATCTTACCATCGATCCTAAGACCATGGTGGTTCTCATCTGACTTCTATATTTGTGACAAGAAATTTAAGATATTGGTAGATAATAATCCAAATCTGAAGTAAAAATGTCTTACCACTTTTAAGCTTCCAGGTCAGTTGAGTATCCCAAGATTGCAAGTTGAGTTCTTTTGAGAAAAGATAACTTTTGCAACTGGTTCTCTGAATGAATCACTTTTCTCAAATTACATAATATAACAAATAATTATATATATTAATATATATTTAATAATTATATATATAATGATAACATATATATGTATATGTGTGTATATATGTACTACATGTATACATGACATTGAGCTTGTCACACATAACCTCAAATTGTATTAATACCTCTTTATTGATTTCACTGATTGATTTTGTAACTGTTATAAATTTTAACTTACAAACTAAACCTTCCCTAACAAAATGATGCTTTTATTTGTTTTACATGCTGAGGTATTCCATAAGATTTTTTTTGGTAAAATAATATCTAGTGCCAAAGAAGTTTGAAACACACAAAAACACACACAAAACCCCTAAGGATTTAGTTCTGCATGCAGGACCCCTCCTGGGTGGGCCCTGTCTGCATCCCCAGCTTCACGTCCTTCTCCACTTCTCACACATACCCTGCACCCTGACATGCAAAATCGCCTGTTCTTCCTCCATCTACTCTTTCCTTACACATGCTGTGTCCTCCACTGGAATGCCCTTGCCCACTCACCTTCCATTGAACGTCATGTCTGGGAAGCTGCCCTGACTTCTGCAGGTCAAGATAGGATATGGTTCCCACAGAAATGCTTCCCCAGCACCTCCTTCATCACTGTAGTTTTTTGTTTACATGTCTGAGTTCCTAGCTGGGAAGAGTTGTAGCTTATTTATATTTATTTACTTAGTGACTACCCACTGCTGGCTCATAATATATACTTAATAAATGTGTGTTAAATGAATGAATGAACAGATTAGCAATTTAAATAAGAACCTAGATTTAATCCTTCAAGAATTTGAGCTTTTAAATTTCTAAAATGTCCATGCTTAATATGTAATGCCTACTAAGCATAGGTACGGTTTTAATACTCACATGAATTGTCTCATTTAATCCCCCAAATCAGCTCCCACAGGTATTATAATTATGATGTCAGCTTTTCATATGAGTAAACTGAGGCTCCATGAGGGGATGTAACAGGACCTAATTCGTACAGCTAGTGAAAGGCAAAGCCACACTTGGATCCCAGGCTCCAATGACGTGTATCATACTCAAGACATCCCTACGGCTTACACAGAGAAAGCTGTATATAATTGAACATCTTCTTGATGACACAAAGTCACGATGCATCCTCTAAAACAGATGTATTTGGGCACTGAGTGTGGTAAATTTTAAGTCCTGATTCCATTTTGTCTCCTTCCATTGCCACGGCCATCAGGACTTGCTTCCCAGTGTTCCTGTCTTTGGAAAGGCCATGGGGAGAAGAGGAAGGGACATGAGTTTTGGAGTCATAGAATCCCAAATGTGAGGACCGAGTCTACCATTGACTAGCTGACTGACCTTCTCTGAACCAGTTTTATCTTTAAAATGAGTTCTTCACACCAGTGTAACATTGGTTGATATCGGTTGCTGTTAGAATAAAATAAATATGTATGGAATATTTCACTTCACTTTCCTGTCTTTTTTCCACTCTAATCACTTGATTCTCGTGTGCTGTATGGTTTGAAAATCAGGTTGTTAGACTCATGCCTAAAATGAGCCCTGAACGAGGTTCTGATATGGCATTCTTTGAGTAAAGCCCATAAGCTTTAGCACACGTCCTCTAGCAGTCACCTTGGCAGCACTGGGATCTTCTCAGCTTTCCTCCGGTTTCTTGTCCATCTTCCAGATAGATGAGGTTGGGTTCCAGATAAGTGAGGGATCCTGGTAGGCATCAGTGTTACATGGCTCGCCACTTGGTGGCAGCACAACACACTTCCTTTATCCCCTACTCTTACGTAAGTGAGTGCGAAGAAAAAGCTCTGCTCAAGGGCCAACCTCCACGTCTCAATCTCATGCACTGCTTTTGATGTAAATTATTGCTTACATGGTTAGGTAAGAGCAAATATTGTTTGCGTATGTTTTTAATGCCCTCATTTAGGATGACATGGAGTGTTGCCAAAGCCAAAAGAAGCACATACCATTAGACCATTTTCACTGGGAGGCTTTTCTTTCACAGAATTATCTACAATTAAAAAATGCAGAGAAATTTTCTCAGTGTGGCACAGCTTTTTAAAAGATAGGCACACAACCTTTATCGAAAAAGCAATTTATAATGCCAGTAATTTTCTACCTCTGTCCTGCTATTGTTAAGGACAGCAGTTTTAACAGGAACTCTTAGCTCCGGTCTCTCGGCTCAGCCTGTCGTCTCTATCCCATAATGGTCTGTCTTTAATTTCAGCCCATTGCTGGGGAAGTAATTATGCCACATGCTCAGAAGGGAGATTTGCTATGGAATCAAAGAAACAATTGAGTTCAAAAGGAAAAACAATGTCTATATACGTGAGAGAAAGAAGCATGATGAAGTGGAGAAGATCCAGGGAGCACTGTTTTGTGTGGACGAGTGATGTGAACAAAAGTTTTGAAGTAAAATTTCATAACAATAAGGCAATAATATATGAAGTGAATGAAATAATTGTCCTGATGCCCCCTTTCCTTCTCCCATATTTTTCTATCACAACACATGGTTAGATGGGCCCAAATAAAAAGCTCTTTATAGCTGCTATGATATTTCCTGTACCAAGCATTCCAAATGAATAATTTTCTTTCATAAAATCTTGAAAAAGAATCGCAGACTCCATGGCTGTAGATGTGATCTGGGAGTTCGTCTTGTCCCATTCTTCTGTTTTCAGGAAAGTTCAAACTGAAACTTTCCCAAGAAGATCAAAATCTACACTGGAAATATCACGAAATATGTTTTCTGCAGCCAAGGACAAAGACCCCTCAGTGTAAAGAGTCAAATATTTTGTCAAGGAAGGAACATGGGATCGGAAGTCAGAAGACCCTGTACAAGTCTGGGCTCTGGGGCTGGCCAGCCCTGTGACTTGGACAAGTTGCATGACGTCTCTGCATTCAAAAATGAAGATAATAATCTACATCTCAGGCTTGTTCCGATGATCAAATGAGACAATGAACGTGAAAGTGTTTTGCAAACTGGAGAGTGCTATTCAAATGCCGCCTATTATGATTAGCTGTGCCACTCAGTGCATTTCTCCCTCGGTGGGCTAAAGAGTTTAACCCCACAGAGCAGGAGTGCACGTCTGTGTGCACAGGAACCACCAGGATCAGCATCCTGGATGGAAGTGTGATCTGAGGTTGAAGGGGGAAGGTCAGAAGATCCACGTATACCCAGCAACTTCCTACCACCTCATAGGGAAGCACAGATCTGTGCTCTTTCTGTAGCCCAGCCTTGATCTAACACTAGAACTATGGGGTGACAGGAGATTTGGATTGCAGCCACTATTTTGCCGTAAGACTCTAAATATTATTTATTCACTTATTGGTTACTCATTCAAAATAAATAGTGATTAGAGGAATAGGCTTTTGAGCCAGGTAGCCTGGGTTCAAATCCTGGTTCCACCAATGACTCAAAGGTTACTCTGGGGTAAATACAAATACTAGCCAGTATTTATTGAGCATTTAGGTAGGCCAGCACTATTCCAAATGTTTTATGCATATCAATTCAGGTGATATTCATAATAACACTAAGAGGTTAGACCAGTTATGATTCTCATACTCCAGACGATGAAACCGAGGCCAGAGTGCTTCAGTAATTTGCCAAATGTCACTCAGCTAGTGAGTAGCAGTCAGCACAATTATGCCTAACTCTTCTAAAGAAATATGTCAATATATATGCAAAGTGCTTAGAGTGGTATCTGCCACTCAGTAAGCACCCAATGATAGCCATTATTTATTGTTTATTGAGGACCCATTATGGACCAGCCACTTTGCTAGATGAATGCAAGATGCACCAGCTCTCTGGCCACAAATATCACAAATAACAATACCTGCTCTATACCTGCTCTATTATTCCCCATGGTTGTTCTGGGGATCAAGTCAGAAAGACAATGGATGAATACTTAGGTGTGTTTTTAAAAATGAAAAACAACTGCATTTGGAAGGCAGAGTTAGCATTAGTTTATTTTAGTTGAATCTGACACAATATCCTAGTAAAAGAAGAAACTTAATTCAAGAGATACATTATAATAACCTTTCTGCTGGAATAAACATCATCTGGTGGTATGACAAGTGTCTAGAACTCCATTTGCCAAAATAACTGATTTGATTTTGTAGTTCCTAGAGTGTCACGTTGACTTTAGTCCTGTTGTCATAACTCTAGGCTTGTTTATTTTCCTCCAGAGTAGGACACTTAAAGTGAGATAAAATATCTGTTTTCTTTTCCAGGACTTGTTGGCCCTCTACTAAAATATCGGAGAACTAATCTTTCTGAACATCCAATCAATGTGTATTTACTGAACACAATCTATTTGCAAAACACTATACTAAGGGCTGTATTTGTTCATGTTTTCTTCAATTTATATCTACAGTTTTGGATTAATTCTACTGTAATTTTCATATTACAAGGTCACAGAACAGAAGCAACAGGGGCTCATTCTCCCTTTTATCTCTAAGAATGTCTTATAGAGGAAAGTTGAGCCAAATACAATTTGTGAAAATATTAAAGAGCACCATGGTTCTTTTAGCCCAACAGGCAAACTTCTGAGGGAGGGAGATGGGATCATAGTAACATGACATTAATCTGATTTTAAATGGCATTTCTTGCCCACCTACTCTTACCTAAGTTCCAGAATATAATACTTACTAGTTGTGTTACCTGGAACAAGTTACTCAATTTTTCTGAACCTCAGTTTCTTTATAAAATGCCGGGGGGGAGGGGGAGGTAAAGTCCTTGTGAAGAACTTAGAAAGCATTTATTACTTCATTTAATCCTCTCAAAAACCCTGTGAAATAGATGTTGTTGTGCCCTCTTACACCTGATGAAACAAGCTTAGCTTCCTGACCTCAGTTCTCACAGCTGGTAAACAGCAAGGTGAAGACTGAAATACACTTTATTTCAAAAGCCTGTGCTCTTTTCCCTAGACCAAAGGCCCAGGACAAGGAAAGATTGCCATTGGAGAATTCAAAAGCAAAAAGCCTACGCAATTGGTGCCAGACTTTAGTATTATTCAACTCAATTATCCTTATCCTAGTTATTTGGACACTCTGGCCCCAGAATTTCTTGGTATCTGTGCTTTCAGCTCAGTGCTCAGAGAACTTCTCATAAACAGTTTCAAAATACAAATGCTCTATTTCAAAGGTAAGCAAAGCCAAATCGACTTTAAAGTCAGAAAGTTCCGTTCCCTCTGCTCCATGACATGCTTTGCGTGCTAGAGGTCAAGTTTTCCCAGTGATAAGGGGACTTCACTAGGAAGTTCTCAGAGCAGGAAAGCTGAGCATGAGTGCCCCAAAGGTCGTCAGTGGACAGCTGGCCTTGAGAGGAGGGTTCTATCTAAGTGGACTTACCACTGGGAGTCAGGGATGAGCAAACACACACTATTTTTGCCAAAGGTTACACAGCTAGGGGAGCAGCTGACATAATTGGGATTGCTTCCAACTATGGCAGGCACGTGCCATAATGAAGTGACACCAATGTCTGGGTATCGAGTGAAATTAGAAATTTCCTTTGGAAAGTGTGGTGGGGTTTAGTGCCTTAAAATTCAGGACACTCTTATTTTCCTCCTCCATTACTCATCCTTTTGTATAAAAGCAAGAGTCCATTTAACTCAATCCATTCTGTCCTGTGTGTGTTTGTAATTTTTTATTTCACTAAAACCTCATAAGACGTGCCTCATACCAAGCCCTACCAGGGGCCTCTGAAGGTGATGTGCACACATATGTCTACCCCTGTTTGATATACTCAATCCTGGAAATGATATTTCCTTTAGGTCCTGGTTCTTTGCAGCTGCCCCAGCAAGATGCTGACGAGGAGTGCCACCTTACTGACCCGATAATTAAGCGGATTAGAATAGCAGCAAGGGAAGTTTCAAGAGGTGTACCTGGGATAAATACCTCATGAAGTTAGAACAAATTACCTTATCTAATGGCAAGAGCCAGTTATTCTGGTCCCTAAAGGAAAATGATCACAATACTTCAGTGTAGAGCACTCTCACTTATTTCTTTAAAATACTGTGAAGAGTCCACACTCCAGAATGGAAAAGAAAATGCTGGCTCTTGCTCCAGTCACTTTCCTGTCTTCCTCCGAGAGCCTCTCCTGAGACAAAGGAGGCCAGTTTGGAGTCAGAAGGGCAGGGTCTGATCCAAGCCCAGCCCCTCCTGAGCCCAGCAATGCACTCATGGCCCCTTCTGCCCTCGGGACACGCAGTCCCAGCCTTTCCTCAGTGCTGTCCTCTCCTTCCTATTCTGAGTGTCTGAGAGGAAGGCCACCTGACTGTCCAAATAAATGCTGGTCACACTGCAGTTGTCAACAGGTCCACAGAAGCTACGGTGAAGTCCTGGAGTGTAGGCTTAGCCTGATCTCTGTCAGCTCAGAGACCGCACGCCCCATGCTGGAAATACCTGTATGACAGTGTTGTGTAAACTTCGCAGCCATTATCATATTCATCCCCGGCTCCTTGGCTAAATGATTGCAGTTCTTAGAGCCTTTCCTGAGAGCCTTCTTTGCTAACCCTCTCCATGGTGCCTCTCTGAGTACTCCACAGAAAAGCTTTTCTTCTTTGGTATTGCAGGTCAGGTTTGCAGAACCCAAATTCAGTGAAGGTTGAGCAATTTTCCACACTGGCTGCTTTTCGTGCTTAAATTCAGCCAAAAATTGCTAATTCCTGGCTCTACTACTCTGACTGCATAGAGTTAGCCTAAAGTTCTTTAAATCAACAAAGAATCCCCAGGACCCCTCAACTCAACTCCAACCTCCACCCCCACCCCACATTATTTACAATGCTACATCTGCAACTAGAAAGACAGAAGGGTCTATTTATATGATCCAGGAAAGAAAGAGAATCTGTCCTGATTATAGCAAGGCAGAAGTATATCATGCCACTACTGGAGCTAATATGTAAGACCAGAAAAAGTATTACATTTCAGAAAAAGACCTCCGAATCAAGACATAAGAATTCTGGATTCTAGCCTTGTTCCTACCACTTAATAAGTATGGATTCTTAACCTTTCTTTTTTGCATCATGGACCCCTTTGAAGATCTAAATCCTTTGGAACCTTACTCGTATACGTACAAAATTTGAGGGAGCAGATAACAGAGCCTGGGCCTCCGGGTAAGTCCCTCCCCAGGCTTTGTCTACCATCTTTTCCAGCACTAACACCCACAGACTCCATTAATCCTGCATTAGCAGCTAAATAATCTAGTAAGTTATAGTTTTAATGTTCAAAATGTTAATTGTCCCATACAGCCTTGAGAGGAAAATAGAATAGTGTTGGGAAGTTTAATCAACTGGTAGTGTAGCTGCATCTTGTCCTTGGTTTTCACGGAATGCTAAAATTATCCCCAGCTCCTTGGAGCATTATGCACGGTTCCATATGGTTCATATCCTAGCAATCTAGCAATTCATCAATCTGTTTACATACTGATGTTATACTTAGATTGATATTTAACTCTGCTCAGAATTGGTGCCTTGCGAAAGACTTACAAATGACTGCTTTGCAGTAATAGAATAGATATTGCACTAAGTGGAAACTAGAAATCATTTAGTTACAAATCATGGTCCCTTTCTTTTAATTTACACATATCTAACCATATATTTACACACATGCACGTAGAGCTGGCTATGTCAGGGCCCCCGACATTGACAAATATGCCACATACTGCATGTTGATTTGTTAACAGCAGCTAAATTCTAGATATAAACAGCTACAAGTAAAAATGTATATAAAGTAAATAAACAGCCACCAATACACACATAAAAAGTGTGCAGTTAACTTATCACTCTTTTTCTACTTGTTTTTATTTCATGGTATATGTCACAGTGATATTTAAAATCTGTCAGGAGACATCAACAGTGTGTGAAATAAATAGCCTTTTTTTTTCAACTTCTATAGCTTCATTGAATCTTAAAGTTGAAAAGGATTTGAAAGGGTGTTTATGCTAGCTTCCAACCCAATGGAATCACCTCTTTCACACCTTGACAGATGGTTTCGCAAGCTTCGGCTTGAATACTCCTGGCGATGGGGAATGCACTTCTGTACAGATCTAAATGTCAGGAAGATCTTCCTATATCAAGCCAGAATAGGCTTCTGGTAATTTCCATGGCAGATCTAAACCTAAACCCGGCTTTTTTCTTCTTCAAACTAGCTCCTTCTTTTATGTTTCCCATTGTAATTAATAGAACTACTGATCAACCACTTAGATCCCTCTTTTTCCCATTCACTTGGTTACCAAACCCAGATGAGTCTCTTTCTAAAACAGCCTCTTGGGTCTGGTGCTTCTCTCTTTCCCAATGATTTTATCATCTCTTTCTTAGATTATTGTAATAGTTAATAACGCATCACTCTGCTTCTAATATCACCCTTTATGATTCACACCCAAATGGAATGAAGTCTTCACTCTGTAAAATCCTACACTGAAGCCTTATAACACTGGAGAATGAGTCTCCACTCCCCTCCATGGGCAGGATCTGGCCTAGCTCCTCAGTTGTATGTCTCAATTTTCCACCAAACACTCTTCTCACTACTGGAACTTGCATATGAAAACACTTATGGCTGATGAAAACACTGATATCCCTATGTCTTCATGAATTTTGTTAATTTGCCTGAAATATCATTCCCCCTTGAACTACCTAGTGAAGTTCCACTGATCCCTCAGGGATCACCTAGCATCCCTTCCTTCCCTGACCTCCTCAGGCCAACCTGATCCCTGTCCTCTTATGCCTCCACTGAACCTTCTGTCCATCCCAATCACAATAACTATAGCTCTTAATGACACTTATTTAAACACTCACCTCCTCATTAGGAGGCAAAACCCATGAAGTCACCCATGTTTAGAGCCCTGGGGGAACAGCGCAGTGTCTGACTCTCGGGAAGATGGAGCTCCCTAAATACCTGGAGCATAGCTCAACTAATCTCTGCCTGCTTTTTGGAGGCAACAAGAAAGGCAGGAAGGCAGGAATGCAAGGGAGGGAAGGAGGAAAGGAGGAAGGAAGGAAGGAAGGAAGGAAGGAAAGAAGGAAGGAAGGAAGGAAGGAATAGAATAAGTTCCCTTTTCAAACAATAGCCATTAACATTTATGGTAGTTAATTCTACTATGAATTTTGAAAACTACCCTAAAATACTAATTTTTCCTAGATTAAACATTTTTCAATTGTTCTTCATAAGATACCTTTTATAGACATTTTACTTTCCTAATAGCCCTCCCTGCATGAATTCTAGAGCGGAACAAAATATTTCCTATGTGTTCTGACCAATGAGGAAAACGTATGTTTGGCTGTGACTAAAATACTCCAAAGGTAAGTTATTTGGTGCATATTGCAGCTAAACTCCACCCACCCAATTTTGTTTTTCATAAATTGCTTATATCTTGGTGTCCCAATGCTATACATGTACATGTACCTCCCTGTCTAAAAACTTCACCACCTGCCATCCCCACTGCCCACATCTCCTTTCCCCACAGCAGAGGCCTAGATATTGAAATAAGACACATGGATCTTATTTAGAATGTAGCCAGGTGGATTTCGGCCTTTGAACTTTAGGGTTACATGAGGTAAGGCTAGGCAGGCTTTTGATCAATTCGCACACTGAGGAGCTAGCAGAGAAAGTCAGGTAGCAGAAAGAAGTGGGCTAATGGGACAGATACTCAAAGAGAAAAGAAGAGAAGGAGAGAGAAAAAATAGGGGAGGCAAGGGAAAGGGAGGCAGTGAGGGAGCTGTCTCAGTCCCTGGTCTGATTTCATGAGATGTGCCTGGGTTTTGTTCCTGTGAAGTGACTCTATATCTTTTTACTAACCACCTGCCACTGACCCTCACCCAGGACACACTCCTACACACAAACACAGGAAACACACAGAGTTTTGTTTCCTGGAAATGAGAGAGACTTCACTTGAACTCTTGGACCGGTTTTTGCATCTCAGGAACCAAATATTATGTTTACTCTTATTAAATTTAAATTTTTGTATTTGTCCATCAATCCAGTATTTCAAAATTTCATAAATCTCTCATCATACATTTAGGAAATATACTCCCTAGATCTTTCAGGCCAGTGACCATGTGAAGAAAGAAAATGAGGCTTGTGTGGCCCAGTCTTTATAAACTCATAATGGTTCCTTAAAATGATCTTGTCTCTTCTAAACATTTACAGATCGTCTATTTAAACATTTAACCTAGAATATTAAAAACTAAGACATTTTCTCATTTCTGGTCTTCTACACTGTTTCCATTCTCATTCTCCAGACATTTTCATGTTGTCCCATCATATTGCATTATCTTCTCAGTTATCATGTTTTGAAGCTTTCTTGTCTGAAATATCACTTTTTTTTGTAATTGAAAAAAATGGAACTCACATAGGAATAGGAATATTGGTTTCTTTTGAGGCAACATGATCCCTAATCACCCCAGGTGTGAGATCACCCCCTTCATGCTCTAGATTAAGGTCTTTTGTACAGATCTCTTTCTTTCTCAAACTGGAGGAAACTAGGATTATCTCTACCAACAGCTGAGTCTATCATGTTATAAAAGCATAATTCTTCACTTACTTCTTTTTAAATTAATTCAATCTGGCTATACAAACAAAAAAAGACAATAATAATAGCAATAACAGCTAATATTTATTTTGCACTTGCTATATACCAGGCAAGGTGAAATATCTGCATCATTTCATGTAATTCTCATAACAGTGTTATGAAGGAGTCTTATTAATCACCCCCATTTTTCAGATAAAGATCCACAACTTAGATAGATTATATGGCTTGCTAAATGTCACTCAGAAAACAAATGTCAGAGCTGCAATTTGAGTCTAGTCATGGTTTACTTCCTCCCTTACTCCGATTCTGAAGAACACAGGCAGAAGGCAGTTAGAACTAGTGCTAAATTTGGCATCTATTCTCTTAGGTATTTTGCTCATAAAAAGTTAGCTCTTGCCTAGTACTGTTGTTATTATTATTATTATTATTATTATTATTATTATTGTCTCAATGCTAATTAGTGCTAGTTGAACTTCAAATGATCAAATGCCTCTTAATATGGATACTAATAAATCCAAACCCAGCAATTAGATAAGTCAGCCATTGATAGATCTAACCCCTCAAGTTATTCCTGGGCTATATTCGAAGTTGTGTTTGCAAGTTAGTTGTACAGAACTCCAAACATATTTCCTCACTGAAAGTGTTTCAGATAGGGTCAGCCCACACAAATAAAGCTGAAATACTCTACATGTATAATGACAAGAGTAGAACACAAGACTACTATACATATGTAACACTGTATTTTAGCTACACATTCTTCTCTATTCCTTGATGCTCCTGAAAAATTGTCCTGAGGTGGTTGTAGCACTATCAGCATTGAAACTCATTCATTTTAAAGTCTAGATGACAAAGGTCAAATTATTCTGTAGTGCAATCTTCTTAGTGAGCTCCCACCCTCATCCAAGGGCTTGATACCAGATGAGCGCACAGTAGCTGTTTCCTGGATGGATGAAAACATTTAGTGCTAAAGACTTAGAGAACACAATGGCCCTAGGGTAATGAGGTGCCATGGCAGCAGAGAGTTGATGAGATTCAGGGTTAGCTGAACTTTCTTTGGTATGGCTGTAACTCCTCCCTAACTCCTATTTTTAATGGGTACAAGGAGAAATCAGGTGGAATTGGTGCTAAGCTTGAGGTCCTCCATAGGGGTTGATAATTACCTTGGTATGTGTACTGCAAACACTCTAATATTACTATTTCAACTAAGAAACATGGACTTTTCCCCTCAGCCAAAAAGAAAGTTTATTCAGCCTGAGTGACCTTGAAGAGTTTGTTAGCAAGTAGTCTACCCATGGGCTCTACAGTCTTCCTTATCTGTTACAGAGCAACTACTCATGATTTGAAAAAGAATTCATCAGGTACACACAGTTGACCTACGCTGGAAATTGCCGAGTTCATGGAAATATTACTTTAACCACAAAGACAATCTTAGGCCCACTGAATTGATAGCTGCCATCATGTGTTTAGGTTCTTCCCCATGGGCCCAGAAAAACAGTTAATTTTAATTTTGACTCAACAAATGTCCTAGTGAAAACAATAATACCTTCTTGCTCCAATTAGGTCATGTTGAACTAACAGGTCTGGACCTGACCGACTAATGAAGGAAACATACTCTCACTCTCCCCAGGGGTCCCCCAAGTCTCTCAGTCTCTGTTCATCTGGAACTCAAATACATCTCTTAAAACAAAATAGGTAATGAAAATGTATGTACATATAAAATGCTTCACAAATGTTTAGAGCTTTATTTGTAATCACCGAAAAAAACTGAAACATCTCAAGGTCCTTCAACCGGTAAATGGATACAGAAACTGTAGTACATCCATGCATTTGACTATTTACTCAACAATATTGATACATGTAACAATATGAACAAATCTCACATGCATTATGCTTAGTGAAAGAAGACAGACCCAAAAGGCTACATACTGTATGGTTGCATTTGCATGACATTCTGGAAAAGGCAAAATTATAGAGATGGAAAGTTGATCAATGGTTGCCAGGGACCTTAGTAAGGGGAAGAGGTTGACTACAAAAGGAAATAGGGGCATTTCAGGAGGTGATAGCACTGTTCTATATGTTCATCATTGTGGTGGTCACACAAGAATGTATTTGTCAAAACTCATAGGACTGTACAGTAAAAAAAAAAAGCAAACTTTAGTATATGTAAATTATACCTGAATAAACTTGACCAAAAATAATTAAAAAAAAAAATTTTCTTGTAAAAAGAAGGAAAAAAAATGGCTATGTGAAATTATACTACTCTTAAACCTTGTAAATGTTCAGGTATATGTTTTCAATTGAGAATGATGAAATTGATAGCTAAACGGTGTCAGGATAGGGCAATATCCACCCAATAGGGCAAGTTGATTGTTATTCTGAGAGGCCACAGAGGGTCTTTGTGGGAACATTTCAGATTTGTTGGTTTCTAGAACTTACTGAAAGTTTAGTTTGGAATGGCAAAGGGATGGCAAGGATAAAAGCCAAGTGTGGTACCTGTGGGTGCATGTCCTTCAGCGGTTCTCCTCTAGGGCAAAGGGTATATTCCTGAATGATCAATGGGCAAAAATATGATGTGATGTACACAGAGTTTCCAAGTGCTTCCACATAGCATCTCATTGAATCCTCCTTAAAAGTTTCCAAGACAGGGGTTATCATCCCTGTTGAGTAGGTGAATAAGCTGAGGTTTGGGGGATGTGACTTAGCCAGATCACAGCAAGGTTGTGGACTGTAGGGCTGGGGCATAGGCCTTCTGACTTCACACTTGTTTTTGTTTATTGGTGGTGGTGGTGCTGGTGGTGCTGGTGGTAGTGGGGATAATGATGGTGATGGTGGCGATGGTGGTGGTGGTGGTGGTGGTGGTGGTGGTTTAAACAGTATTTTACTCTTCATCTTTGAAATGAGTCAATCATCAAAATAAGAAGAAAGACTGGTAGAGACAAATAAAAGCTTTTCTCTCACTGCAAAGATAAAAATTAGAATGGATTTCTGAAAAGAAGACATAAAGCAAATGTCAGGACTTTGTCCAGAATAGTCAGTCTGTGATTATATGAAACCAAGCATCAGATTTACAATTGTGTAGTTCAGGATAGTATTCAGATATTTTGACTACACATTTGAAAACACCTGGATATTTGGAGTTTTGAGATGAATTGTCTGACATTTTCCATGCCAGCCAGGTGTCCAGGAGTGTTTGATTTACATACCTCCTAAGGGACCCAGTGGAGGCACATGGCAGTTGAGTATGTACCTACAGGAGCATTTCAGTGTCTCATGAATTTCTGTTGTTATATCTGAAATCACTAGACTCTCCCACACGAAAGAATGGGAAATAAATCACACGTTTCACACATCTTCCTGGTAAAGTAGATCCTGCTGCCACATTGCACAAGAAATATACAATATGTAATATTTTGGGTTGGTATAGGAACTGCCTTGGAAATTGTCAAGCCAGGAGGGTCAACATGTTAGGAAGTTTGTAATGGAAAATTCTTGCAGTGGCAGCTGATAAGCGATATATCCTGACTAGACTCTCCTCTCTTTCTGGCACACAACCTAACTGAACAAATAGAGTCCTGTGTGGTTCTGTAATGTCACACAAAATGGAGGGTGCCCTCACACCATGCCACTGCTTAAAGATCTTCTGAAGTTCCACAGTGCCCACGTGGGAAACTGAAGCCCAGAAGCCTTGAATGCAGGGTTAGTGAGTGTGGAGGGGGAAAAGAAACAGGATGTGACAAGTGCTGTTGTGCACAAGTCACACGGAGTCCTCTTCTCAGGCAGGCTGTGTATCAGAAAGAGAGCAAAGAGTTCAGAGGTGGCTTAATTCCACCCTGTTGCTTCTCGATACTCTGGAGATAGCTTTGTTTTGGTTTTCTTTGTTTGTTTTCCCTCTCTCTTTTCAGTCTCAACTTACATCACCCTCTGGCAACAGGTCCACACCTTCAGAAGAAAGTGGAGAACACCTGAAAGATCTTTCCTGTGTTTTTTTGTTTTTTCCTTTGTTCATCCAGGTGGAGGAGGAACCAGTGGAGGTGGGAGACGTGCGATAGGGAGGGGTCCTCTGAGGCAGAGGAAAAACTAAAGCTGGAAAACTGAAGTGCCTTAGAGGACTCCCAATGTATTAATAATTATATATCTCCATGTTACCTACAACCAACCTTGAACAATTCTTGTGCATTTCACTTGCAGCAAACTCAGTTTGTGAAACTCTAGATTTTCACAGAAGATAAATTACATATTGAAACTTCATTAACAGAGATGTGACTTTGAAAGTATTCATAAATACTTCCATTAAATGGCCAACTTTACAGGCGCTTTTTCTAGTTCATTTAAAATATGACTACGTTTCTAAAAATGTGATTTTCATGTAGCTCTATTGGAGTCACACCTGCAATAAAACCAAGGTTTCCAGAGGAGAACATTCTCCACTTCTTTCACCGTTCCCCTTAATACTTGGGTGAGATTAACGCTAAAACCATGAACATGAGAGTTAGGCTGAGTTGAGCAAAGACCTCTGTACCACGGCATGAGGGTATCATTTTGAACATTATCCCTTCGAGGTTCATAGGGTGATAGTAAATGTTTCTGTGGGTCAGAGTCAGTCTGTCTCTCACATAGCAGAGCAGAAGGCAGCTTTCCAACTTCAATGGAAAAGAGGGAGGGAGAAATAGTTGGCAAGAGGGATAAGCTTCCTGATCATTTCACTTTCCACACCTCTGGGTTTTAGGAGACCAGTGGGAATGAAGCAAGTACATGCACTTTGAGTGAATTAAAGCAAACCAATTACCTTTTCAACCTTATATTTGAAAACCCATCTCTTGAGTAGAGGCCAGTTTAACCTTTAAGTATGCCTATGCCCAGATTGTATGTTACAAGGGCAGAACATTAAGAATCTCTTGACATGGCTCAAATCCTATTTACAATATTGAAATAAATAAATTCTGTACAAATGAGCATCCAGTAGTTGTGCTTAGACTCTCTAAAACTGCTTCAAGTGTAATAGCCAGTCATTCAGTCAACAAATATTTATTGAGCACCTGCTGGGTGCCAAGCTCTGTGTGAAGCATCAAGGTATCCACCTGGACACTGGCCTCAAGGGCAAGTGCATACACAAATGACCCCAAAGCTATGTAATAAGGATTAAAACAGGGGTGCATAATAAATGTTATTTGAAGAAAGGAGTGATCAAAGGAAATGTGGGGGTAGGGAGGGGGCTCTGTTTAGGAAAGGATATTCCTAGAGAATGGTGTGTGATACATACAGCCTTTGGAGATAACGAGAAAGTGACAGAACCAGGAGTCCCCTACTCAGGGCACTTTTGCTCCTGAGGAATTCTCAACCCAAAGAGTGTTGAATTTTCCATCAAGAGTGCTGCCAATTTAATTTTCCCATGAAAATATATATACATGCATTCAGTCTTGTCAGATTCATAGCAATTATTTTTTTTTGTTTGTTTGTTTTATCTTCCCAGGTCACAGATGCATTTAGACCTATATTCCAAAGGTGAATAAAAAGCAAGTATACCTCATCTCTGTGATTTCAAGCACTCTGGGGAAATATTTAGGGTAGTAAGTGAATAACAATTAACAATATTTTCCCATCAGATTGGCAAGTCATATGGTGTTTGCTCTTTAGAATTAATTTAGCTTTATAGTAAGGTTATCTTGCACACTTTTCAGGGTCCCCTGATATAAATAGACTAAGCAGTAAGGAAGAAGTCAAAACAAGTATGCATTTGTCTGGAACACTGTGACAACTGTGCAGAGTGGAGGAAGACAAATAAATACAAGAAAACAACAATTAACGGAAAGCTTTCGGATTATGTACTACTACTAACAGAAAGCTAGTCACTACAATATCTTCATCAGATCCCCTGGCTGTTCATAAAAGACTAAGCTAGAAATTCAGGTCAAGGTCAAAGAGAGGCTAGAGAGGCATTTTGTTCTTCTAATTTATTTTTAAAAATCAGTTCAAATTTAGCAAATTTCTTTCATAAAGAAAAAAGAACCGCCTCACTTTTAGTCAATAATGAAAAATGGGTCCAGTTCCAAAGTTGTCTAGAGCTTCCCAATGGCAAGTTGGGTATCATGAATGAAGATTTATCTACCTAAATACCTTAGTTCCCTCTTTTTTTGGTAGGGGGATGGAAAAAACTGTGCACAGCCTGACAATATTTACCTTCATTTTATTTGTAATTTTGAATCAACAGTATGCCCTCTTGATGTTGATTCCAGGAAACCAAAGGGAAACTGTCCTGGATTGCCCACAACCCTTAAGTTTTCGAACTGGGAAACCTCTCAGTCCTTGACAGACCAGCATGGCTAGTCACCCTAAGGGAGAATGGATTCCCAAATACAAGTAGCCATATTCCGACTGAAGGAATTCTGGAACAAGAGGAGCTATGTAGCGTTAGGTTAAAACACTGGACCTGCCAAGTCACTGAGTTAGCCTGTTATGTTTCCTTCCTTTAACTTGATATTTGGGCCTATGATGGGGAGAAATGCCTTCTTTTCCCACACACATTTTCAGGATCAGCGCCTCTTTCCCATAGCTAACACAGGGAGACACAGCTGATCAAATTCTTGGCAAATGACAAGTTCATCCACCTGTAGACAGTGAGATTGGCATTTCTAAGAGGCTTTAGATAGCTCCCTGAGTCCAGTGGGAAAAGCATCACCTGAGAACTTGTTAGACATGCAAATCATCAGGCCCCACCCATGTCAGATGGAATCAGAAACTAGGGTTGGGACCAGCAAGCTTTGTTTTAGTAAGTCCTACAGGGGATTCTGAGGCCGACTCATGTTTGAGGACCAGCATCATCTCTCTAGAGACTGATCTCAAAAGATCATATATAATTGAAAGAACTGATGTACCTATCACAGATTAAAATAATAGAGGTAGAGTGTAGTACATGAGTTTATTTTTTTTTTTTTTCCAAACAGAACAAAGGCTAAACAAAATGTTCTTTCCTAACTAATTTATATCCCCATGAGGTAGCCTGTTTTACCATTAGGTTAAACTCAGGTCCAAATTAACTATTTTATCATTCCACAAATCTCAAAAATATCCAGAGGACAACTACAACCTGAATTTGGGAAAGACAATAAAATAATGACCATTTTAATTGGGAAGATCCCCAGCAAGTATTGATCCATGCACAACCATATGCTGGGGATGGAAATGAAGCCATCTGAAAGAATATGATCAGATATGACCTCCTCTCCTCCTCTCTCCCTTTCCACACCCTCATTCTCACCACACCCACCCTTTTCCCCACCTAGAAGCAGGAGAATCCAATCCTAGAAAAGGGCAGGTCCTTTCAATGCCAACTCAATTAGGTCAACGACACCTCTCCACAGGCCTGTTGGTCTCTGCTCCCTCCCCACCATCCCACCACTACCCCAGGATAAAAACCCCATTCAGGGTTGCCCAGCAGCCTGGCTTTCTGGCCTTTAGAAATGGTGATGGATTCATTTAGAAGAGGGGGCTACTGAGCTGGGAGCTCAGGTGCTGCAGAAATGGCAGGTGGTTGGAGCTGACTTGACAGCAATTAAATGTACAAATCTTTGATTAGGCTCCCAGGAATGGAGTCATTAGCAGCCTAGAACGGACCAGCTTGCTTTCCATCGCCTCATTAGCTGCTCCACCGATGTTACTTTAAAAAGCCGAAGGAAGGAAAAAACAAACAAACAAAAAAAAAGAAACCGCTCCAACACAGAAATAGGAAAGTTGAGTGACAAAACAGGGAGGGAGGGAAAGGAGCCAGTGCAAGCATTTCTAGCTGAACAAACAGGTCTCTTGCTTTTTTGCAGTATGGTCACTGACATGAACGTGCATATTCTCTGGACTGTGAAATAGCCCCATACCTATCTGATTCATCTGCCCAAAAGAGCTTTTTTTAAAATCTCCTTTTTCAAAATCCTCAATTGATTCATTCTTACCACCCAAAGCCTCAGTGTAGTGGGAGCCTTCCTTTGGGTGCAGAGCCCAGATGGACCAGATCTCATGCAGACCTACTGCAGGGCTTGCTACCCTTCCCTGAGGGTGGGTCTGGAGTCTACCAGCACCATTTCGCGGGCCACAGAATCAATCTCAGTGTCAATATTCTGCTCCTGTTGCGTGGTCCTGGCTCCTCTGTGATCCGGTTGATATCTACTTCATGAATTCCCCCAATGTTATTAGAGAGCAAGTGTCTGGCTGAAACCAACCACACAAATTCAATAATCTTCCCAACTGGGAGCATTAAAGCAAAAGAGAAATAGTCTCACAACCTTCATGTAAAATCCTGTGTGACCATTCATTTGATATGAGCCAAATTCAGTGTATAATTTATTATTTTCATTGTTCTCAATCTGTCAATCATTGGATTAATATTTATAAAGCATACTCCACAAATATCTATTGATCATCTATTATAAACCTCATACTAATTGCTGTGGGAAAGCTGTGGGTAAGAAGACAGTCTATCTTTGATTTTAGAATCATTTAGAAAGAACCACCATATACACTTACTCATTTATTCAACAAACACCTGCTGTGGCCTGCTTAGTTCAAGCATTACTCTTGTCAATAAAAATACAAAGGACTATAAATTACAATTGACCCTTCAACAGCATAGGTTTGAACTGTGTGAATCCACTTATATGTGAATTTATTTTTATTAATATATTGGAATATGTTTTAGAGAGTTCCTCACTACCGTAAAGCAATCATATTGATTATACTAGTCTACCATAATCATATTGCTGCTTCTTCATTATCAATGCATGAACGTTATACCTGTAAATAAATATGAATTTCTTTTTCACATTATCTTTTCACTTCTGATGTCTAGTGTTAGTAATATGTACAGCATACACAGTGTTTTATATCATATTGATGTAGATACTGACAGATGATTCATCTTGTAAAGAGGGAACATAAACTTATAGTATCAACAAATAAATTACAGTACTGTAAATGTATTTTCTCTTCCTTATAATTTCCTTAATAACAGTTTCTTTTCTTTAGCTTACTTTATTTATGAATACAGTAATAATACATATAACAGACAAAATATGTGTTGACTGTTTATGTTATTGATAAGGCTCCCTATCAACAGTAGGTTATTAGTAGATAAGTTTTCGAGGAGTCAAAAAAGTCAAACGCAGATTTCTGATTAGGCAGGGGTCAGCACTTCTAACCTCTGTATTGTTCAATGGTCAACTATAAGTATAATTGCTTACTATCTGATAAGCATTTTACATTTTAGCTCATTTAATCCTTGCAACAACTCTGTGAGGTAAGTACTATTATTATTTCCTTTTTAGTTTTTATTCTATTTTTTAAATATATTTTTTTTTCAATTACAGTTGACATACAGTATTATATTAGTTTTAGGTGTACAACATAGTGATAAGACAGTTACATAACTATGAAATGATCATCCTGATAGCCTAGTACCCATCTGACACCATACATAGTTATTACAGTATTATTGACTATATTCCCTACTGTACATTACATCCCCATGACTATTTTGCAACTACCAATTTTTACTTATTTATTCCTTCCCCTTTATTGCCTATTCCCCCAACAACCCTCCCATCTGGCAACGATCAAAATGTTCTCTGTATCTACAATTTGTTTCTATTTCGTTAGTTTATTTTGTTTTTCAGATTCCACACGTAAGTGAAAGCATATGGTATTTGTTTACTCTAACTTCTTTCACTTAGCATAATACCTTCTAGGTCCATCCATGTTGTTGAAAATGGTAAGATTTCATTCTTTTTTATGGCTGAGTAATATTTCATTGTATATATTTACCATTTCTTCTTTATCCATTCATCTATTGATTGGCATTTAGGATGCTTCCATATTTTTTGCAATTGTCTATAATACTGCAATGAATATATGGATGCATATATCTTTTCAAATTAGTGTTTTGGGTTTCTTCAGATAAATATCCAGAAGTGGAATTACTGGGTCCATCTTTGTCTCTTGTTATAGCTTTTGTTTTAAAGTCTATTTTGTTTGGTATTGCTACCCCAAATTTTTCTTGTGTCCATTTTTATAAAATATGTTTTTCCCATCCTTCAGTCTGTGTGTGTATTTCAATCTGAAGTGAGTCTCTTATAGGCAGAATATGTTGGGGTCATGTTTTTTATCCATTCACACCCTGTGTATTTTGAATTGGAGCATTTAACCCATTTACATGTCAAGTAATTGTAGGTAGATATGTAGTTATTGCCATTTTATTATTCATATTTTTATTTATTTTTTTCTTATTATTATTTTTTAAATCCATTAACATTTTTTGTATTAATAATACTGGTTTATCTGCGAAGCTCTTTATCTGTCCTTCAATTCTAAATGTCCCAGAGGCCCCTTAAACTATACTCATTTTTTTATTAATTTTTCTTTTTATTATTCTGATTGGGTGTTTTCTGCTACCTTATTTTTCTGCTACTTGCATCTCATAGATTGCTTGTCTCCATTTTGCTTATTTCTTTTTTTCGAGTTTTATTCTGTTCTTCCATTTCACAACAAATCAGCCTTAATGCCAGTACCTCCTATTGATGTGTCAACAGTAATCAAGTCTCAACTAGAAAGGAAGGCACACACAACCCACACAAGGAACCCAACTGGAGCACCCAGCTCAGGTGACCATGGAAACTACACCACTGCACCCCACAAGACATGTACTACATAAGGTCACTCTACTAAGATCAGGAGACATAGCAGCTCTAATAACATAGAAACAAACACAGGGAGGTAGCCAAAATGGGGAGACAAAGAAACATGTCCCAAATAAAAGAAGAGCAAAGTTCCAGAAAAAGAACTAAACAAAATGGAGATAATCAATCTACCAGATGCAGAGCTCAAAATACTGGTTATAAGGATGATTAATGATTTCAGGGAGAATTTCAAAAGAGATAAGAAACATAAAAATGGATATATAAAACATAAAAAAGAACCAGTCAGAAAAGAAGAATATAATAACTGAAATGAAAAATACATTAGAGAAAATCAACACTAGATTAGATGAAGCACAGGACTGAATCAACAATTTGAAAGATAAGATAGCAGAAAACACCCAATCAGAACAGCAAAAGAAAAAAGAATCCAAAAAATGAAAATAGCTTAAGGGGCCTCTGGGATAGCCCCAAGCATACCAAATTAACATCATAAGGGTACCAGAAGGAGAAGAAAGAGAACAAAGGATTCAGAACCTATATGGAAAAAATGTGATTGAAAACCTTCCTAACCTAGCAAAGAAAAATAGATATACAAGCCCATGAAGTGCAGAGAGTATCAAACAATATATCCAAAGGTCTACACCATGACATACTGAAATTAAAATCCCAAAGCTTAAAGACAAAAATAGAATCTTAAAAGTAGGAAGAGAAAAGCAGTTATTTACCTACAAGGGAGCTCCCATAAGACTGTCAGCTGATTTCTCAACAGAAACTTTGAAGGCCAGAAGGATTGGCACAAAATATTTAAAGCAATGAAAAGCAAGACCTACAATGAAGATTACTTTACCCAGAAAAGCTATCATTTAGAATCAGAGGACAGACAAAAGCTTCCCAGACAAGAAAAAGCTAAAGGAGTTCATCACCACCAAACCAGTATTACAAGAAATGTTAAAGGGACTTCTTTAAGAAGGAGGAGGAGGAGGGGGAGGAAGAGAATGATAAAGCAAAGATATGAATAACAAACTGGCAATAACTACATACCTATCGATAATTACTTTAATGTAAATGGATTAGATGCTGTAATCAAAAGACATAGGGTGGCTGAATGGATAAGAAAACAATATCTATACATATACTGCTTACAAGAGACCCCCTTCTGATCAAAGACCTGCACAGATTGAAAGTAAAGGGATGGAAGAAGATATTTCATAAAAATGGAACAACAACAAAAAACTTGAGGTAACAATCCTTATATCAGACGAAATAGACTTGAAAACAAAGGCAATAACAAGAGACAGAGCACACTGCATAATGATAAAGGGATCAATCCAAGAAGAAGATGAAGATATAACCCTTATAAACATTTACACACCCAATGTAGGAGCACCTAAATATACATAGCAAATTTTGACAAACATAAAGGGAGATATCTACAGTAAAACAGTTGTAATAGAGGACTTTACCACCCCATTGACAGCAATGGATAAATCATCTAAACATTAAATCAACAGGGAAAGAGTGGCCTTAAATATCACATTAGAGTAGATGGATCCAATTGATATTTTTAGAACATTTCACCAAAGCAGCAGAATGTACATTGTTTTCAAGCACAAATGGAACATTTTCTAGGTAGACTACATATGTGTTAGGCCACAAAACAAGTCTCAAAAATTTAAGAAGACTAAAATCATATTAAGCATATTCTGTGATCACAATGGTATGAAACTAGAAATCAATTACATGAAGAAATCTGTAAAACACACAAACACATGCAGGCTAAATAACATGCTACTGAACAATGAATGGGTTAACAATGAGATCAATGAAGAAATCAAAAGTTAACTGAGAGAAAAAATGACAAACAAAACCCAAAGTGAGTAGAAGGAAGGAAATGATAAAGATCAGAGTGGAAATAAGTGAAATACAGTAAAAAAAAAATACAAAAGGTCAATAAAACCAAGATCTATTTCTTTGAAAAGATAAACAGAATTGATAAACGTTTAACCGGACTCATCAGGGAAAAAAAATGAAAGGACCCAAATAAATAAAATCTACCCATTGACAGCAATGGTGAAATAGGAGAAGAGATAATCAACACCACAGAAATACAAAGGATTATGGGAAAATACTATGAACAATTATACTGCAACAAATTGGACAATCTGGAAAAAAATAGATAAATTGCTAGAAACATACAATCTTCCAAGACTGAATCAAGAAGAATCAGAAAATCTGAAGAGACTTATAACCACTAATAAAATCAAATTAATAATAATAAAAAAACTCCCAACTAACAAAAGACCTGGACCACATGGCCTCACAGGTGAATTTTACCAAACATTCAAAGAAGAGTGAATACCTATCCTTCTCAAATTATTCCAAAAAATTGAAGAGTGAGGAAGGCTCCCAAGCACATTGTATGAGGCGAGAATTACCTGATTTCAAAACCAGACAAAGATACTAAAAGAAAGGAAGGAAGGAAGGAAGGAAGGAAGGAAGGAAGGAAGGAAGGAAGGAAGGAAGGAAGGAAGCCAAAATCACTGATGAACATAGATGAAAAAATCCTCAATGAAATATTAGCAAACTAAATTCAGCAATACATTAAAAAGGTCATACACCATGATTAAGTGGGATTTATTCTTGGATGCAAAGTTGGTTCAATATCTGCCAATCAATTAACATGATACACCACATAAAAAAAATGAAAACTAAAAATCATATGATCAATCAATAGATGCAGAAAAAGCATTTGACAAAACCCAACAGCCATTTATTATAGAAACTCTGAACAAACTGGAAATAAAGGGAACAAAACAACATAATAAAGGCCATATATGATGACTCCACAGCTAACATCATACTCAACAGTATAAAGCTAAAAGCATTTTCCTTAATATCAGGATCAAGACAAATTGAAAAGGAAGAAGTAAACTGTCATTATTTGCAGATGTCGTGATACTATTAATATGTAGAGAGAACCCCAAAGATTCCACCAAAAAGTTTTAGAACTGATAAATGAATTCAGTAAAGAAGAAGGATACAAAATTAATATTCAGAAATCAGTTGCAATAACAAACTGTCAGAAAGAGAAACTAAAAAAAAAAAAAAAAAAATCCCATTGAAAATTGCATCAAAAAAATAAAATATCTAGGAATAAATTTAACCAAGGAGGTAAAAGACCTGTACTCAGAAAATTATAAGACACTGAAGAAAAAAATTGAATAAAATACAAATAAAATACAAATGCTCATGATTAGGAAGATTCAACATCATTAAAATGTCCATACTACCCAAAGCATTCTAGAGGTTCAGTGAAATCACTATCAAAATACCAATGGCATTTTCACAGAACTAGAACAAATAATTCTAAAATTCATATGTATACACAAAAGACCCCAAATACCAAAGCAATCTTGAGAAAGAACAAAGTTGAAGGTATCACACTACATGATATCAAACTATACTACAAGGCCATAGTAATAAAAACACCATAGTAGTGGCATAAAAACAAACACATAGATCCATGGAAAAGAATAGAGAGCCTAGAAATAAATCCATGCCTGCATGGTCAATTAACACATGACAAAGGAGGCAAGAATATACAATGGGGTAAAAGACAGTCTCGTTAATAAATGGTGTTGGGGAAACTGGTCAGATTCACGCAAAAAAATAAAAGTAGACCATTTTTGTATACCATATACAAGAATAAACTCAAAATGAATTGAAGTATTAAATGTAAGACCCAAAACCATAAAACTCCTAGAAGAAAATGTGGGCAGTAAACTCTGTCACATTGCTCTTAGTAATAGATAGATGATAAACAGATGATAGATAGATAGATAGATAGATAGATAGATAGATAGATAGATAGATAGATACAGATACAGATACAGATACAGATACAGATACAGATACAGATACAGATACAGATACAGATACAGATACAGATATGCTCTGTCTCCTCAGGCAAGGGAAACAAAAGAAAAAATAAATAAATGGACCACATCAAACTCATAAGCTTTTGCACAGCAAAGAAAACCATCAACAAAATGAAAAGATAACCTACTGAAGGAGAGAAGACATTTGCCAGTAATATATCTGATAAGTGGTTAATATCCAATTAAACATAAAAAAGAAAATCAATCTGATTAAAAATGGGCAGAGGATGTGAATAGACATTTCTCCAATGAGGACATCCAGATGGCCCACAGACATATGAAAAGATGCTCAATATCACTAATCATCAGAGAAATGCAAATTAAATCACAAGAAGATATCAACTCACACCTGTTAAAATGGCCATCATCAATAAATCAACAAACAACAACTGTTAGCAAGGATGTGGAGCAAAAGGAACACTTGTGCACCGTTGATGGGATTATGAATTAGTGTAGCCACAATGGAAAACAGTATAGAGGTTCCTCAAAAAATTAAAAATATAACTACCATATGACCCAGAAATTCCACTTTTGTGTATTTACCTGAAGAAATCCAAGACACTAATTCAAAAAGATATATGCATCCCTGTGCTCATTGCAGCATTATTTACGATAGTGAAGATATGAAAGCAATATAAGTGTCCATTGATAGACTATTGGATAAAGAAAAAGTGGTACATAGATACAATGGAATATTACTTGGCCGTAAAAAAGAATAAAATCTTACCATTTGCAATAACATCAATAGACCTAGAGGGTATTATGCTAAGTGAAATAAATTAGACAGAGAAAGACAAATACTACATGATTTCACTTACATGTGGAATCTAAAAAACAAAATAAATGACCAGAAAAAAAAAACACAAAAAAACCCCTAAAACTAACTCATACATACAGAGAACAAACTGATGATTACCAGATGGGAGGATAGTTGTGGGGAGGGGGTTGGTGAAAATTGAAGGAATTAAGAAGTACAAATTGGCAGTTACGAAATAGTCATGGGGATATAAAGTACAGCATAGGGAATATAGTCAGCAATATTGTAATAACTATGTATGATGTCAAATGGGTACTAGACTTATAGGGGGATCACTTCATAAGCTATATAAATATCCAATCAGTATTTGTACACCTGAAACTAATATAATACTGTCTGTCAAGTGTAATTAACAAATAAAAAGAATTTTATAAAGAAAATGATAACTGTAATGTATTAATATATAAATATATTACATATACATAATCACACATCTATATTATATAATATATATGTATAATATATATTTTTATCTCATTTCATCTCTATACCATCCCTAAATTAAGACACTTTATTTCTTTCACAAAAGAGGAGTTTGTAGCTCTAAGAAACACATAACTTTTCTAAAACCACATTTAGTATTTCACAGAAATGACATTTAAATATAAATTCTTCTGATTCCAATATAGGGTAATTTAGCATACATTCATTTTAGATAAGTTTAAAATTAGATAACTTTAAAATTACAACATATTAGGAGGAAAGAGCAATACAGAAGTATGTTAAATGTATGTATAATGTGATTGGGTGTATCCATGAATATATCTATATAGAAAACGTGTGAATATGAAAAAATGTTCACCATACTTTTTTCTAGGCAATAAAGAGTGACTCCAAGTTTAATTATTTTTCCATCTAACCAATTGACTTATATTAGACCACAGCCCAGTATGTTTCTTTTAAAAATAATCTCTTTATCTCTCTCTTGTCCTACTTTTATTTGGGGAGGGGCTGGTAAACTGGGTTCATTTTCTACCCCATGTTCCAGATACTGTGTAAGTGACTTCAGTCTTTCTTCTGTCACTTCTGTCTAGAGCTGGATGGCCTCCCTTCAGCAGGTCTGGGTGAATGTTCCTTCCTCCCTCACTAAAAGTCCATAAAGCGCATACTAGCCCCCATGACACTGGAGAAATGTCTAGTTGCTGCTATGGGAGGTCATCCAACGATTATGGAGTTGCCAAAACTTTAAGCTGATACATAACCCCAGGACAAGTACAAGGAGACATCTGAAGTTAAATATATTGTTTTTCATGATTGTGAATTGAAGCAAAAAGGAAAACAGGATCTCATCTGTTAAATAACAACATTATAAGACTTGGGTAATTTCTTCTGAGGTAATTTCTTCCCCTTGAGCTTCATTGGGATAAACAACAAGACACACTCTTGTTTGCTTCCTGAGCCTGTTTCCAGGCTTGTTCCTTGAAACTACCAGCACATCCAGTTGCCCTGCATCCCCGGATTTCACTGTACCTAAGTGGCAAAGATCCAGCCCTGAGTGAATACTGCAACTTGCATTTCTCCTTTGATACTCAACTCACTAAACGAGGGAGGAAAAATATTGCTCAACAGTTCCAATGGGTGCTGCCACCCATGGTCTTCCTCAACTGAGCTTCAGGACTGGGGTCAACATTTCTCTTTTCCTTGCTCAGCACTCTTTTAGGAGAAATTCCACTTCTTCCCAACTCTCCAGAAAGGTTTAATAACTTCCTGTATCCCTTATTTATACCATACGGCCTCTACTTCTACATATTTTTTCATGGGCCAGACTGACCTTTAAATCAATTATTTGTCATTCAGATTTATGTATATCTGTCTGTTTTCTCCAAGGAAAAATATAAATTCTTTGAAAGCAAGAGCATATTTTTTTACTTTTGTTTCACCGTGCTCAATAAATGGGGGACAAATGATTTTTCTTCTCTTTAAACACCTGACTCTTCCCGACCTTTCCATCCCAACGGTCTCTTCTTATTCCAACCTCAAAGAGAGGGTTTCCTTTCATTTCTCAGCTTACCCTAGATCCAGCCTCTCACCAAATCCAGCTGATCCTTTCCTGATGACATCTGACTGATCTGCTTTTCTTTCTTCGTCCCTGAAGTTCTGGACCAGCCCATCTACATGACCCAGTGCTACACAGAGAGGATCAAATGGGAGCATCCAGACGCCTCCTCCGCCATATTCTCCAGTTCTCCAAAATTACCTATGCTATTCTATGGGGCCACTTGTTAAACAAATCCCCAACCCTCATGTTTCTTGTATATCTTTAGTAGAACTACAAGGGGTGTAGGTAACAGCCAACACATTTATAAGATGCCCATGACCCTGAGATAATCGGCAAACACTCAAACAATGTGAGATGTAAATAGTAGGTGCCTTTACTAAGTAGATACCCCACTGTAACTTTTGAGCTGGAATCAAATCACATGGAACAATGCAAGCACTCCTGCAAGGGGTGATGAAACCAGCTTATCTGTGGTTTAATTTTCGACTCAATATGCTGCTTTGTTTTATAAGCCATATAACTTTGTGAAGCAATTATGGCTAATGTACAGACCCAGGCAGGAGGCAGGAACATGTGAGTTGGTTACAAAAGACTTTCACATGGGTGGGTCACCTATGTGGAGAAAAGTCAGGCGATGTGGGACTCAGGTAGAAGGGGTACTGGAGAGACATCTTGGATAAGGAGCTGGTGCCTGTAATTGTGGCATTTTGAATATAATCATTTGGAAATTCTGGCTGACATGTGGAGTGACAAATAGAAGTGATCATTTTCTTGCCTGAATTGCATATTATCTCATCATGGAACAAAAATCATAGGCATCACACCCTTTTACCTCCTTTACAGGTGATCGCTTTGTATAATGTCAATGTGCTATATAGGAAAATAATAATTGTACTGAGTGTTCACTGGGTGCCAAGTGCTGTTTGCTTTAAGAGCTTTGTAATATTAACTGTTTTAAGAGCTTTGTAATATTAAGGTTTAATGAATGTTTAAACCTTTCGACACCTCCCTGATATGGTTATTATCCCCCTTATACAAATGAGGAAACAGGACGAGAGGGTGTGAGTTTCTAGCTGAAAGTCACACAGCAACAAGTAACAGCACCAGGTTTTGGACCCTGGCCGCCTGATGCCTTTCCTCTCTGGTACCCAGCTACTCGCATAGTGCTTTCTAGGTTCTGAGTACTGTCCTAAGAGTTTTGCAAACACTGACTCTTAAAGCACACAACAACCCTCTGAAACAAAGACAAGTTTTGCCCCCAATATACAGATGAGGAACGGAGGCCCAGGCAGATTATGTGATTTGTTCAAGTTCACGTGGCTGGAGAGGGGCAGGCCTCAGCTGGAAAGGCAGGTCCTCTAGGCCTGAGGCCTCTAGACCTGAGCACTGTATTATAGGACCCCACTCACGAGCCACAAATGACAAAGGAAGGGCCACCTCTCAGGGATGCGTGGAGATAATGGATATACGGCATTAGCACAGAGCTGGCCCAGGGTGTGTCTCACTCACACACATGCCCTCACGCCCCTCTGAAGACTTTCACATCACCTTGGCTCTCTCTCTCCCACTTTTCTGGTGCAAGCTGTCCTAGTGCCCTCTCCTCAGCTACAGTCCTGGGGAAGAGCAGATGGCATCACTCTAGCTTCCTGGGGCCAGGCTTTGTCTGCCATGTAAGCTGAACTATTATCACGTGGCTCCAATGTGTGGTTTTGTTAGACAGGAACTCAGTAGGGCTAAAGTCCTTATGGGTCGTGATCACTTCATCTGCGCGGTCTGAGCAGCCTACCTTGCCTGTTCCAGTGTCTTTCCTCATCCTTTTCATATTGTCTGTTTGTTAACCCCCATTTTTGGCTTGGCACTTCTCACTGTGTTTACTAGTCTGCCGCCTTGTTCTCAATTAATGAACTGGAATTGATGTGGCAGCTTCATAAACAAAGACAGTGTCAATTCTGTTTCAAAAATGGGAGGTGGTGAGGTAGAGGGTAGGTGGGGGGCGGTAGATGCCGCATTTTTGCAGATGATCTACGAAAACTTAGCTGAAAGGTAGGTGAGAGAAGGGTAAACAGTGTTTGGCCTAAAAGCTCAAAGTCTGACCACTGCTCTTTGGGCAAATGTTGCAGAATTTCAAAATGATAATTTAAATAATTTGCATTTGATGTAAGAAAAAAGAATAAGCCAACATAACAGTGTGAACAGGCAGAAGATGGGGAACTTGGTGCTTTCAGAGTATGCTGTTCAATATATATATAGTCAGGGAAAGAACTGAGGGAGTCAAGTTCAGGGTGTAAAGTGCAGCCTTTGGAGCATGGTCACCTGGGCTCCTGCCCCAGCTCTACCACTAACCACCAGCCATGTGGCCTTGGGCAAGAAATGAACATCTCCGTGCTTGGCACCCAACTCTGCAAAATGGGCCAGTGGTAATTGTGCCCTCCCCACAGGGAGGCTGGGAGAATTACTTAGTTATTATTCATAAAGCACCAAGCATGTCTGCTGCATAGTAAACTTTCAATAAAGACTAGTGATCGCTGTTACCTATGAATAATATAACAGGATCCCATGTTCCCACAGTAGGTTGTAGCAAAGGAACTGTTGAAAGGTTCTGGGAAGAGCCTGGTTGTTAATATTGCCTGGTTGTTAACCTGTGTTTACCTGGTAACCCATAAAACAGGCTATGATTATAGAGGGTTTATAATATTAATACTATTCTTTACGTGGTGTAGATGTTTAAATGTCTTTAAAATGCTAGGATTTTGTTGAGGGGTTTGTTTGTTTGTTTGTTTGAAATGTATTATTTTCTTTCTAGAAACTTATAACTTTTTTTCATGTATTAAGGTTAATAAATTAGAAATACAGAATGGGGAAATAGGATCAAGAAAGCACAAACAGTTAATACTGCTTTATGAAAACTCTTTAGAGGGAGACCAGTCTGGGTTCAAATCGCTGCTGGACCTCCCACGATTAAACATATAACTCTTCTGTTATTTGTTTCTTCTCTTCATAAAGTGACATGAATAATGCCTACTACCAGGATTTCCGTGAGGTTTACATGAGATAACACATGTCATCCCCAACTAGCCACATAGTACTCAACAAATGTTGCATCTTTCCTTCCTGCAAGTATAGATTGGGGAAGTATAGATTGGGGGAGTAAGTTGGGGTGGGGCGAATATGAGTTTTGTGGATTTGATGAGAAATTGGTTTTGCACCCTCTGTTGAAATGGGTTCAAAGCAAAATTGCAAAGTAGGCGTCAGTAGAGTCCGGGCTGCTTTCTTCCTTGGCCAATGGCCGCAGGCTCTCCCTAACACTTGGACCTCAGAGAGAAGAAGGAGACTAATTCATTCCAAGGAATAGACAAATGTCAGGCTTTAAATATGATGACTTCTAAGACAATTTGCATTTTAACCACTGAAAAGCCTCAAATCGAGAGAAAAAAATGCTAATAGTTGAATTTCGGTAGTCAATGTAGAGGAGAGATTGTGTTTTTGTTTTTGAGAGGAGGAAGCAAAGGAAAGGCTTTTTTGGTGTTCCTGACTCATGACACAAAAATGCCAACTCCCTGCAAAGTCTGCAGGGTGAAGATGGGGGAATGATAAGCTCTCTTTCAGCACAGCTCACTCTCGGCAGCTGACTCTAGAGGACAATGGGGGATCCTGGATAGTCACAGCCTAGCAAGAAACGGAGCAGGAGCTTGAGCCAAATCTACAGGCACAGGATGCTATGCCAGCAGGGATCTGAAGACAAGAGTAAGGAAAAAGGGAAATGATTTAAATGTGCCAGGTAACATAGGAGCTTTAGCATACACACCTCAGTTAACCCTCATAACAATAATAGGAGCATACAACTAGCTCTGTTGTACACACAGTAAACAAGACTTATCAGAGCGCAGGCGACAAGCCCAGCATCACATAGCTAGAGATCGGCAGAGCCAGGATTCAAATCCAAGTTGACTGAGAGTTGTCCTGTCTCCATGATGACCAAATCAACCCCAGAGGACACATAACTCAGGTGCATGTGTCCTGTGTGGCCCCTTGCCCTGTGAGTGGTGGCGGCCCATGGAGCAGCCCTCCTCCTGGCTCTATGCTCTTCCTGTTCCCTGTGTCTGGGGAGCCAAGAGGGCAGAGGCCAGCACTGTTACTCTTGCTGCCATCCTTCCTTTATAATTCTGTTTTCAAACAATTGACTTTGACTGCCCCAGCAGACCTGTCTCCCTGGGAGGCCATGTTCCAGCCTGTTCTGGCTGACAGCCGACCTGGCCTCGCCAGCTGTCGGCAGGAAGGTGATGTTTCGGGTCTTTCCTGCCTGCTCTCTTCCCCACCCCCTCCCAGTGCCCTGTGGCCCAGGCATCTCTGCTGTCTGTTTTCCACATCCCTCCCCAGAGCTTGGTTTGCTGTCTAGGTAAAAACACAAAAGGCTGCTTCTTGCAAGCACTTGTAGGCCAGTGTTCTTGGGTAATTGCAGAGGGGGAAGGCGACGATGAGGATGATGAGGACGAAGATAAGCACAGACAAAGCAGCCCACCCCAGGCCTTAGGAAATGTACCAATAAGCAACTATCTCTTTTTGTTTGGACTTTGGGATAAATATTCCACTTTCATTTATCCTGTGACATAGATAATCTAAATCAAAAAGTGACCAGGACAGGAGGAAAGAGCCACTTCCTCGTCTGGGTTAGGAAGGTTGGGAAACAGTAATACCATCTACAATTTAATTTCCCCGCCATGGAAAGTGGCAGCAGCGTCAGCAGTTTGGAAGCCTCGGGCCTCACCAGAAGTTAGTGGCTCCTGGGAGCAAACCCAGGTTTATGCTAATCAGGTGACTCATGCCACTAGACCATGTCAGAATGGAGGCTGGCCATGCCAGAAAGACCAATCAGAGACCTGGAGCTTTTTCTTTTCTACTTTGCCTATGGGTTATGTAACCCTGGAACAAAATGTAAAGGAATAAGCTTAAATGTTTACCTGTTATCAGTAGAGAGAGCACTGAAAAACCTGCATTTATTTTCCTTAAAACCAATGCTGGGCTATAATTTTATATATATATATTATATATTTTTTTTTTAATTAAAGTTTATTGGGGTGACAATTATTAGTAAAGTTATATAGATTTCAGGTATACAGTTCTATATTACATCATCTATAAATCCCATTGTGTGTTCACCACTCAGAGTCAGTTCTCCTTCCATCACCATATATTTGATCCCCCTTTACCCTCATCTCCCACCCCCTCCCCCCTTACCCTCTGTTAACCACTAAACTGTTGTCTGTGTCTATGAGTTTTTGTTTCTCATTTATTTGTCTTGTTCTTTTGTTGTTATTGGTTCATATACCACATATCAGTGAAATTGTATGGGTCTCTGCTTTTTCTGTCTGACTTATTTCGCTTAGCATTATATTCTCAAGATCTATCCATGTTGTCACAAATGGTGCTATTTCATCTTTTCTTACTGCCGAATAGTATCCCATTGTGTATATATACCACAACTTCTTTATCCATTCATCTAACGAAGGACATTTTGGTTGTTTCCAAAACAAACAACGCAATTGAAAAATGGGCAGAGGACCTGAAGAGACATTTCTCCAAAGAGGACATACAAATGGCAAATAGACATATGAAAAAAATGCTCAACATCACTAATCATCAGAGAAATGCAAATAAAAACCACAATGAGATATCACCTCGCCCCAGTTAGAATGGCTATCATCAACAAGACAAATAGTAACAAGTGTTGGAGAGGCTGTGGAGAAAAAGGAACCCTCATACACTGTTGGTGGGAATGCAGACTGGTGCAGCCGTTATGGAAGGCAGTGTGGAGGTTCCTCAAAAATTAAGAATAGAATTACCATATGACCCAGCAATCCCTCTCCTATGTATCTACCAAAAATCTAAAAACATTTATCCATAAAGACACGTGTGCTCCAATGTTCATTGCAGCTTTATTTACGGTGGCCAAGATATAATTATATTTTTAAAAGAAGTAGATGAAAAGAAAAAGAGGAAAGAAAGTTGGCGCTTTGAGCCAAGTAATCTCACCCAAACTCCAAGCAGGAGAGGGAGGCTGAAGATTGAGTTCAAATAAGCGCCAGTTAATCATGTCTACATAATGAAACCCCAATAAAAACTCTGAACACAAGGCTCAGGTGAGCTTCCTGGTTAGCAAACGCATCAATGCGCCCGGAAGGTGTCACATCCTGATGCCATGGAGAGAGCACGTGGAAGCTCTGGATGTGAGATCCTGCCAGGCCTCTCCCTATAAGTCTCTTCTATGGGTTGGTCCTGATTTGCATCCTTTATAATAAAACTACAAGTATAGTGCTTTCCTGAGTTCTGTGAGTCATTCTAGTGAATTATCAATTCTGAGGGCATAGTGGGAATCTCCAAATGTGCACCAGTTGTTCAGAGTATCAGTGGCCGGGGGACCTTGGAACATGTGGTTGGTGTCTAAAGTGAAGGCAGGCTTTGGAAGACAGTGCCCTTTGGCTGTGAGGTGTGTGCTGCCTCTGGGTGATTCGTGTCTGAATTGCAGCGCAGCGTATTCCTGAATGAATGATGAATCTCTAATAGTCCAGTGAGAAAGGTGAAAGCAAAATATATTTCGTCTTCTCGTTACTATACTCTCCAAGAGGATACTATGACTCAGCTTTCACTTTAGCCGTCTCTTTGGGTAAAGTGGTGACTAAAGTTCCAGTTCTGGAGCCCATTCTCATACAAAGGCTGAGAGCGTGTTTGCATGGTGTCACTGAACTGACATTTTTGGAGTCAAATCAGCTATTTTGGCTGGTCTAGCATGCTAGTGCTGAGGAGTGAATTGATTAATAAATAATCAAACTCATTTGGTGTTTTTAAAATGCAGATAATTTCACATAGTTCAGACATAGCCGAATTATTTTGTTAAGAAAAGTGGATTTTTTTGGTCCTTTACAACTCGATCAGTTAGTTGCCTGGCAGTCAACCTGCCAATAGTTTTAGCCACCCCATTTTTCTCCCTGATTTTAATTGCAATATTAGAATAAAAGGATAGTCTATCCATCTGCTGCCTTGGATTTTGAGGTTTAATTCTAAAAGTCAATCCTTAGCTTGTTTGTTTCGCTTCCCAGACTAAAGGAATCCAACTATTATTTTATATCCCTTTTATGTATTTCCTTCCACCGTTCATCCACAAATCTTCTCCAGTACCTTTCCTTTTCCTTTCCTCTTACCTTATTAAAAAATATGGAAACAAAAGGAAATGCAATAAGAATTTAGACAATGCCGAGAATGGAAGAAATTCTATTGCTCCTATATGTCATATTCTAACTTGACATTATTGTACATAATCTGCTTACACACATTCAGCAGTGCTTGTGTTGTACTGTGACCCGCAGATCTTAGTATTCCCTGCTTGCTTTCTCCCCTTCTCTCCCCTTCCTTGCCATTTTGGCACCTGTGTGTAGTTTGCTTTATCCCTAAATTTACTATTCGGCATTGGTTGTAGCAACATGTTTTCTCCTGTGTACAGTTTATCAAGGCCATTTCAAACTTTTCCCCATAGTTTAAGGACATAGCTATAATATCCAAATTTATGACATTTACCTGAGATTGAAACTGTTGCTTTTCCCTTTAACTGGGAGCTTTTTAACTCTTGGCTGCTTGTAGCAAAACATGGTTTGATCACATTCACAGACTTTTCTAAGAAACACTGGTCTATCCATACCCCTGCATGTATTTCAGCCATAGATATGTCCCTAGTATCTCTGTCTTCATCTAATTGGAAATGCTGCCTAGCCAAGCTTATCACATGACCTATCGTAAAAACCTGAACTCAAACAGAGATCCGCTGGGCCAATCAGATCCTCACTCATAGGACTTTGAATTGGAAAATACACAGAGACTCAGGCTGTTTGCCATGAGTAGCCTTGAGCCAGCTGGAGTTAAGAGCAAGCCAAAGTTTTGAGGTAGTAGAAACTATGATGAGACAGAAGATATAATGTAGACGGATTCTACTAAGTCAAGGGTGGTTGGAGGAGAAGCTAACGTGTACAGATCAAGAGCAGCAAAAACCAGAGTTAGCCAAGTCTCTTCAATGACAGAGCATGAAGACCCAACATCCCCAAGTGCGAAGGTCCCGAGAGCTATACTGCCTCCAGCTTTAATCTCTGTGTGGACTACTCACACTGTGGTTTCTTATGCGAGAACTTCTTCATTTCCCCTTGTTTCTTGCAATAACTCTGGTCCCTCTCTTTACGTGATGCAGCCATCATGTAACAAGATACCTACATCCATTGCTCCTACCTGTTCCTAGGTAGTAGAGAAACCGGCAGGGAGTATTATCATGGGGTCAGTCTCTTACTGGTCACTATAGGTCTCAGCTCACTTTTCCCCACTATGACCCTTCATTATGGACCAGCTACTTAGTCGAGAAGCTTCTCCCCCAGGATTGGCTCTCCAACAAGAATGCCTGAAGGATCCAAGGTAAAAAATCAAAACAAATAAAAGCACTTATAGATCATGTGTGTTGCATTCTTTTGTCTGCATAGGACAGGATTGGTCTGGCTACATCTGCTCGTTGACTTCCAGGAGACTTTTCTGCTCAGTGCCTCCTGGGTTCTAAGTGAGTCACAGGTGTGAGGTAGCAGAGATAACCTCTCAACTCTGAGGGAAAGTGATGCAAGAAAAATCTGAGTGATATAGTGTTCCTTCTATTATTCCTCAGCCTCTGCTTGTCCCACAATACAGCAAGGCTTTGGGTGCAATCAGAGCCATAAAATGAGAAAAGGGTGAATATTTAAGAGCTCTTCCCTTCCTGGGCACCTACAGGGAAAAAGAGGCCAAGATTTCACCTCCAGAGGGTCAAGAATAAAGAAGTGAATGCAGATGTATATGCAACCCCAAAAACTGCGTCATTCTCACTGTTTTCACACAAGACTGCCCCAAGCTCTTCACCACAGAGGGGACTGGTTCAATCCCTGAACATATGAAGGGATTCAGATCTGCCACCTGTATACCTGGCTAGTGAACAACTGCGCATGGGTACACCCAGCTAATTTGTAATTTTTTTAGAGTTAACGTCTTAGTGAACACATATATTCACTGGGAGCTGGTCATCATAAACCCCTTGACCCAACAATTCCACGGCTCCGCTATGCCCACACTCCATGGCTGATTCTGTAAGAACAGTCTCATCTCCATCTCTTTTACTGCTCGTGGTGATTATGCAGTTGTACAAGACGAGACAACTCCCTACTATCCATACAGGGCCAACTCCAGGCCATGGAGAGTTGGTTATTCAGTGAGCCTGGCATGCCGAGGTCTCAGCTGTGTCCCTGAATCATGGCCAAGCACATCAGTACTCCACACCCCAACACTCTTCAGGCATGACTCATGTGAGCTTCCCCAGAGAAGGCCCACAGGTCCAGGTACTGCTCACAAGGTGCGACTGCCTCCATGCAGACCCACAAACAAAGCCAGTGTCTAAGGTTGCTGAGCTCTGCTTAAAGGTACAAGGCCTGTGCTCAGGGCCACAGGCTGCTACAGGCACACCTCCCTCATCTGTGTTCTTGGTTTCTGCCATGACAGCATAATGCAGTGAACCTACCGAGGGCCCCTTTCACATTAGTAATAGCATTATGAAAACTGGGGTGTCTTAGAAAATGCAGTGCCTACTGTGAAAGAAAGGAGAGGGGAGGAGGGCAAGAGAATTATATAAAGCAGCATCTCCCCATCCAGATCTTGGGTTCGGGGGCACAGACTCAGGACTCTGTTTCAGGGTATCTGATAAGAGGCCACACTACTGTCTGTTTCAAAGGCAACTCAGCTGATTCTGATGATCCTAACAGTTTAAGGAACCATTCTTCAGGTACACACACACACACACACACACACACACACACACGCACACACACCCTGCGGTGGAAAGGGTCTTGTCTAAGAAGTCAAGAGATCTGACATTAGCTAATAAAATGATCCTGAGTGATCACGTCTCTTCCCCAAGCCTCATCTGGACAATACAATTTTGGATTAAATTCCTTCGAAGATCTTTCCAGCTCCAAAGAATGGTGATGCTATAAATCTCTCACTGCCTTCAGACTTTAATTTTTCTTTCCGGTAATAGTTATTATTTGAAAAGAACCATAAAATTGGGCCAACCCAAAAGGATAATTTTTATCTCTTCCTTCCATGTAGGTGACTAATATCTAGAAGTATAGGTAGAAAAAGCAGATAGTAGGAGTATAAATGAAAGAGGACAAGCTCACTGAGGTATAATTGAAAACTTCCTCATCAAATAAATATAATTAACCCCACAGCAAACCGTAAACAGAGAAACTCCACAGCCATTGATTGTGGGAGCTGCTACAGGGAAGGGAGTCAATGCTGGGAGAAGTAGCTGACTAACAAGAAGGGGCTGGGGAAATATTGGAGTTGGGAGTAGAAACAAGATGGCAGCCACCAGTGAAAGGAGCTAGGTCTTCTTTCCCTACTGAACCCAGGAGAGTGTACAGGTATTTGGGTGATTCAGGTATAGATCAAGCCAGAGAGGCAAAAATTGCCTCATAACTTATGGATTTCAACAAAGCAGGAAAAAAAAAAGGAGTCTGAGAGCACAGAAGGAAGATGAGGTGAATCTGAAAAAGTTTCCTTAGCCTCCTTCAGGAGCTGGTTATAGATGTGTGAGAAAGGCTAGCCCTGAAAAATAATTAACTATTTACTTAAGAGCAGATATTTCTAGTCTGGGAGCTTGGGAAAGAAATGGGTGCATTTAGCAAGACTCCCAGAAAGGTAAGAAAGAGGAACACAAACCAAGTCTATCTCACAGTCTTAAATAAAATAAACTCTCAGCAGTTGTGAGTTGAGGTGCATGGATTTTGTGTATAGAAGTCTGTTGGGGCAGAGCCCCAGAAAGAAGTTTCCAGGCTCTCGGCCTCACATAGACGGGTGCTGGCTCAGGTAGTAAATGGCCAACTGTGATTGCATGGCCATCAGCTGTGGCTAGTTGGCCGTCAGCTGTAACCAGTGAGCCATTGGCCACTAATATAACTGCTGTGGCTACGCTAGCAGAGAGAGAAGAGGGAAGAGAGAAAGAATGGGGGCTAGCAAGAAGATGGCGGCTGGGCTGGCAAGTGTGGATGGCGGTTTGCGGACAGTGTGGATCCAGCCTCCAGTGAGAGTATAGTGCCGCCAGAGAGAATATAGTGGTATGACTCCCCTACCTATGGCTCCGTGGGTGTTCCTTTTTGGCCTCACCATATCCTGCGTTCTTATGTGGGGAGCGGGAGTAGAGACCTCGCAGGCTTCCCGCACGACAAATGGCGCAGCGAGCAGGCTTCCCGCACGACAAATGGCGCAGCGAGCAGGGTATGGTGCCGGCCAAAGCTCTCCAAAGAGTGGTGGAGCAGTTTGTGTGTATGAACACTGAGTCTCTGGAAGACCAAGAGGAGCAGCTGCCGGAGAGCTGGACCCCCGTGAAGGGGTGGGAGGACATGGACGGTTCTCCCACCAGCACAGGAAAAGCCATGCAGCTGCTGGAGAGATGGAGCCCCGTGGAGAGGTGGAAAGATGTGGACGGTTCCCCAACCAGCACAGGCCGGAGAAAGCGAAGGTCGTTGCGGCCCTGTGGGCCGGGAGGTTCCTGCTCAGGCAGCCCGGATGCAGGACTTATAGTCCCAGGAGGTAATGGTTGCTGAGTCCTCCGTGGGAGATGAGGGTGAGGTCAAGGTCGTCCCTCACCCAAGGACAGCCATGGTGAATGACTATGGACTATGGGGAATTGCCTTCCATCCCTAATTTAATGGACCGCTTGACTGTTTGTTTGGGAACTGTTGTTAGTGGAACTGGGGGATATTTGCTTTTGTCTCTTGACTGGCCGCCATTGCAAATATGTAAGCACCTTGATTGTGAGTCGCTATTGTTCCAGCAGGGTACCCCGAGAGGCCCAGAGAGAGTGGCAGTGTCCTGAGAGCCCTGGCTGTGTCCAGGAAGTGTGGCTGTGGCAGTGCCCTGAGAGCCCTGGCTGTGTCCAGGAAGTGTGCTGTGCCCAGAGAGAGTGGCAGTGCCCTGAGAAATCCTAGCTGTGCCCGGGGAAACTAGTGGTACCCTAAGAAGTCCAGGAAGTCTGGCCGTGCCCAGAAGTACTGGTGGTGCCCTGAGAAACCCTGGCTGTGTCCGGGAAGACAGGTGGTACCCTAAGAAGTCCAGGAAGTCTGGCTGTGCCCAGGAGTACTGGTGGTGCCCTGAGAAACCCTGGCTGTGTCCGGGAAGACAGGTGGTACCCTAAGAAGTCCAGGAAGTCTGGTAGTGCCCAGGAGTACTGGTGGTGCCCTGAGAAACCCTGGCTGTGTCCGGGAAGACAGGTGGTACCCTAAGAAGTCCAGGAAGTCTGGCCGTGCCCAGAAGCACTGGTGGTGCCCTGAGAAACCCTGGCTGTGCCCAGAGAGCCTGGCTGTGTCCAGGATATTGCATTCACCCCCAGGCTCCTCACACAGGGACTCTCGCGGAAGACGCTTGTCGCGTAGATTGTGAGGCGAGAGCCTGTAGGGGTGGAGTGTGGGGGCAGAGCCCCAGAAAGAAGTTTCCAGGCTCTCGGCCTCACATAGACGGGTGCTGGCTCAGGTAGTAAATGGCCAACTGTGATTGCATGGCCATCAGCTGTGGCTAGTTGGCCGTCAGCTGTAACCAGTGAGCCATTGGCCACTAATATAACTGCTGTGGCTACGCTAGCAGAGAGAGAAGAGGGAAGAGAGAAAGAATGGGGGCTAGCAAGAAGATGGCGGCTGGGCTGGCAAGTGTGGATGGCGGTTTGCGGACAGTGTGGATCCAGCCTCCAGTGAGAGTATAGTGCCGCCAGAGAGAATATAGTGGTATGACTCCCCTACCTATGGCTCCATGGGTGTTCCTTTTTGGCCTCACCATATTCTGCGTTCTTGTGTGGGGAGCGGGAGTAGAGACCTCGCAGGCTTCCCGCACGACAAATGGCGCAGCGAGCAGGCTTCCCGCACGACAAAGTCATAATTCTCAGTGATTATATGTAGATTAACCAAATAAAATTTAGTGGCTATTATGTAGTATTATCTGTAAATTTCATTTCTTCATTTAAATTTGAGGTGCTTATTTCATATAAAACATTCTCAAAAGTATGGGGAAAAACGAAACAGGCCACAGAATAATACCCAACAAAATATATGTGTATCTTGGGGACTTTTCAAAAAAGGAAGTGCTGCTATCAACTGTGAATCAAAACTTTTTCAGATTTCCTCCTTTTTAAAAGGAAAGCTAAAACATGGATAAAATGCCACAGGAGTCACAAATCTCAGAGGAGACAGACAACCTGTCTGTAGCTCTGGAATACTAACCTTTCCCATAGTAAGCAAAACTCTCACTTTCTTTATATCCTCATAGACAGATCACCTCTATTTTGGACAATATCTATTTTTCCATCACATCAAAGGCTTAATCTTCTTTGTTAGAGGCTTTCTCGTAAGTCTCTGAAATTCTGAAGACATTATCAACAGTCACTATTTTACATTTCTAAAACTCATATCTCTCTTCTGCATTTCATGACTCAGTTCTTTGAATTTCAAATATCCAACCCAACCATCACCAGTTTCTTTACTTTCTTGCCATATGATCTTCGGACTCATGGACACCATCAGTGATCCTCTCCTAATCAAACACAACGACACTGCTCTGTTCCCATTCTTAGCACTTCTCCTTAACATCTTGTCTTGGCTGCATCCCTTCCTTAATGCTCTTTCTTACCTTGACTTAAGAAATACATTCTTCTAGGTTTCCTCATTCATCTGCTCCCTCATTCTGTCTCCATCAGTGAGTGCAAAGTCCAGTGACAACAGGGGTCAGACAAGTACATCAGTGATGGAGGCAGCCCCAGGGTGAACTAGAGCTAAGGGGGTGCTTAACTAAAGGGGAGTGGCATTACTCAGCTCTGATCAGTGATTGCACTCAGGGGAAAGGACGCTCAGTGCCACCAAGTGTTCACAGTTTTCAAGGGAATCTAGAAATCCGGATTTTTCACAGGGAATTGCCTTCTTTTTAAACATTAGAAATGCAAAAATTTTTCTTACAAATAGTTGTGAGCGAAACCAGGCACACTGGGGCTTGCGTCAGCCTGAATGCTGTATGTTTGCCCGCTCTGCCCTACGCTGCCTTCTCAATTCCACCACAGCAATACCATGGGACCTGTGGCCAAAACGTGCCTATGTGAAGTTGGGAGTCAACCAAGACTTGGTACAGAATGGTGGTATACTCTTGTTTTGTGCTAAGAAACATCGTGTAACAGTTTCTTCAAGGGGGCTGGAGAAACAGAAAGGGAATTCAGAAGAGATAAATAGAAGAATTCTGAACTGTGAGAATCTTCACTGGGCCGCGTTGGCTGCAAAGGAAAAAGGCACAGCCAGGTTCCCCAGAGTACTGCGGGTAAAGCGTGGGCATACTTGGGGCCTGAGGCAGTTCTAGCAACCTAATTATCCATCTAGCAACCAGCCCCAAGATCTCCGTGATCTCTCTCTGTTCTTCCTCCTTTGCCAAACCTCAGTTATTATCAGATTCTGGCTTCTTTGTGCATAATGCTCCTTCAGTTCTCCTTCCCAACTAGTGGAAGCTTTCATAAGTCTTGTCCAGAGCTTGCCTGCTCTGGATCTCTAATTCAACTCTTCCAAAGAAGAATTCTGTTTTCTGATCTTGTTTGAACACTGCATTTGTGCCAGCCTACCTCAGAAGCTGCAAGCCAGGTAGAAATTTGATTCCTTGGGTCTCTGCCCATGGATCCAGTGCCCCTGGCCTGCAGGTCCACCATGGGGTGGGGGGGAGGGGAGATTGTGTGGTAGGTCCAGAGCGTGATCTGACTGACATAGCTCACTTACAAGAAGCCAGGGTGAGATAGGCGCTGAGATGCAAGAGTGACTCTGGGGATGGCATTAAGAAGTTAATGAAAATTGTAGAACAACTAGTACTTTAACAGGGAGGCAGATTTGGAGCAAAAAGAAAACTTTAGTAAGATTTATACCAGGACTTTTAGAAAACAGAAAAAACGTGTTCAAATTTAGTCAGCTCAGGGAACAATGGCATGAATTATAACAGGTAAAGGGGAAATCTAAGAAGGCTTCTTTTTCCATTCAAGTACTAAACAATACCCAAGTCTTAGCATCTAGACTACTAATCTATTGAGAAAATGAAGAGGTCGGAGAGATGGAAATCAAAATATCAGACTGATTCATAAAGCTAGACTGGAGAACTGGCTCAGGCCAGTCACCAAATGAGCTTTGCCGTGGAAATAGCAGGTGTAACCACCTTGTTATACGCCACCCAGAATCACCTGTACCTTCAGACAAGCAGGCCATGAGCAGAGCATGTCCTGTGTCTAAGCAGATGTGTATAACAGGAGTTGCTTTCCTTGAACTTGCCAGATAAATTCAGATACTCTATCCCTTTGTGAAGGGCGAAACAAAAGGACAGATGTTTTTACTTTATAGTTAAGATAGAAATGCAGAGGGGGAGAGAAATGGTGCTCCCTTATAATTGTCAGGTCAGTGTCCTGTGCATTGTTTTAAAATTTCAATAAGATAATAAACTTACTTATTTAGCCAAAAATTTTTGAGCACTCCCTATAAAGAGGCAGACCTGGTCTCTGCCCTTATAAAGCTTACAGTCTATAGGAAGGCAGGCATTAATCTTATCAGCAAAACTTAGATGTACATTTAGAAATGTGGATATGTGCTTTGAAGGAAAAGCACCCGGTACTATGAGAACAATAATAAGGATAACTCACTTCACGTGGAGGGAGTCGGGTAGTCAGGAAAGCCTCCCATGAGGAAAGATGTTTGTGCTGAGATCTGAAGGCAAAGTTGGGGAGAGAGGTCTCTAGGCAGAGCGAGTGAAGTGTGTAAAGTTTCCAGGGTGGAAAGCAGAATCACATCTCAAAGAACAAAATGGAAACAGTTTATGTGGGGAGGTGTGTGAACAATGGGGACGTGTTGGTTATACTGGTACTGAAATGCCCCCTTTCCACTCCAGAACTGTTGGGGAAATCCACACCAAAGGAAACACGGCAACCAACAGAGACTTTAAGATATTCAGGCAGGCTAGCATCTAAGAAACAACAATTTAAAAAAAAAAAAAAGAGCTAAAAAACAAAAATATGTGCTTCAATAAAAGAAGGGAAGAATTTCAAAAAGGGTTAGTGGGTGATCGACAGCACTAAATACTCTGAGAAGTCAAATACGGTGACACCTGAATACTACTAGATATGGAGACAGGGTCGCCACTCGTCAACTTGTCAAAACCATTTCAATAGATTGGATGGGGCTGAAGAAACGGAAGCAGCTGTTCAGCAGGGAAGAGAGATGGAGTGTCAGCTGAAGGGAGAAGCAAAGTCTGGGGCTTTTATTTTTAGATTCATGTAAAGTGCTTAGCAGTTTGGGGCCCATTCAAATATTCAATTAAATAACTTTTTTTCTTATCTGTCTTTTCTTTTCCTTCCTTCCTTCCTTCCTTCCTTCCTTCCTTCCTTCCTTCCTTCCTTCTTTTCTTCCTTCCTTTTTTTCTTCCTTCCTTTTTCTCCAGAGTATAAAATCTCCTGACATAGGAATGGAGTCAAATCTCCATCCAAAGGGATCTTGGTTTCCTTGTTGCCAGTAGAGCTAAGAGAAGTAGCTCTAGCTTTCAACTGTAACTAAGCTGGTCATTCAGTAAAATTGTGCTTAGTTTCTATCCTCAATGCCCCTTTGCACTAAAGTCCAATTGTTTGTGTACTACCATTTCTGAACTCAGGGAGTGCTTACTGAGCTTCTGTGATATGCTAGCCAATGATATGTGCTCAAGGCATAGTAATTAATAAAACATAGTGCTTGAATTTAAGGAGCTCACACAAGGCCAGAAAACAGACCTGAAAACAAATATTTACAAAATAATGTTGTAAATGCATCATAAAAGTATAACCAAAAGATAGTGTTAGTAGAGAGGTCATGAAATTTAATGTTGGCCTTAAAGAATGAATAGAAGCTTGACAGTCTCCCAATAAGTGAGAAAGCATTTGGGACAGAGGAGCTTGTATAAAGAGTATGATGATTCTTTTTCTTTTCTTTTCTTTTTAAAGTTATCTCAAATTTGCCACCATTTTCTTTTTCTTTCTTTCTTTTTTTTTTTTTTTTTTTCTGGTCCTTCCTAGAAACCAACAACATGAAATTGTAAGAGATTTAGCCACTGAACACAAAGAAGCCAATTGGTCAGCATAAATAATCTATTTCCATACTCTTATAAGCACCCTAGTTGCAATATCAAGGCAAATTCTAATACACTAAAATAGCAAAATTTAAAATTTAAAACACATGCCACCACCCAAGGTTCTCACATTTTAAAGAGTAAAACACAAACGTAGACACTTTACAATAAATATCTAAATGGAAGCTTACTTTCCTTCTTCTTTGTTTTTCAATTCCTTGCACTGAGTATGGAGGATGGTGGGTGGATTTAGGCAAAGAAGGGACAAGCGTTGGGAGAGGAATTGATAAGGTGAGGAAAAACTGACTGGTTAATTAGGGCAATAAACGCTGTGTGTCAAAGCATTTATTCAAGAAGGATTCGGGCCTTAGGGGAGAACTTCTTTACAAAGCTAAGTAATTTTTCCTCACATAAAAATAAAAAATGGAGCAACTCTAATAACTGAGTTACCTGGCTGAGAAGTAAAACTTTCTACAAAAAAAAAAAAAAAAGAAAGAAAGAAAGAAAGAAAGAAAGAAAGAAAGAAAGAGAAAAAAAAAAGAAAGAACCTTAGAAAATGACTCCAAAAGTTGACTTTTTGAAACTCTGAGCACCAAATTGTGTTGTCCCTAACCACATTCAGGCTGTGCTATAGAGCATGAGAGTCTTAAAGAGAACATCCTTGCCTCAAGGGCAAAGATGATCCCTGGCCAGGACAGGTTGGGCTGGAGAGTGATCTAAGAATCAGTATGTACCCAGTGAGAGGACCTGCCTGCTTCTATCATCATCTACATTTTCTTTAAGGTTCCCAGGCATCAGGGAGCATTTCCCTGGGGCGTCCCCAGATGGTTCAGTGATAGTGCCACCAGCCTCGTCCTTGCTCCCAGGGAGCAAATGGATCCTTGGGTCTGAAACATGAAGCAGTTGTTAACACCCAGTTAAGGTAACAAGTTCAGGGTTTACAAGGATCCATTACCTTTTTTGCTCTCAGATGTGCTGATGTTTACTACAGTGTGTTAAATGACATCCTGAAAGGGCAAGGTTTTTAACTCCTTTTAGTGCCATCTTTCTCAAACTTCTGGGCAGCCAAATCATTTGGAAAGCTTGTTAAAACCCAGATTAGTGGTTTCCACTCCCAGAGCGGAAGGATTTTCTTCTCTAACAAGTTCCCAGCAATGCTGATACTGCTGGTCTTGGGACCCCACTTGGAGAAGCTGGATTCTAGGGGTCCCTGGATTCTCCAGAAATTCCATGCACAATCTGTACTTATGTGCCTGAGTGCTTTTTTTTCCCCTAGAGTATGCTTTATAGTTCTCATTAGAAACTCAAAATGAATCAATCTACAAATAAACAAAAGTCAATAACTTTAAGAACATTTACGAAGGCACAATACCTGAAGGAATGCTGATGTCAAAGAGAGAACACTGTGGTACCAAAAGTATAAACTCACTGAATAGTGTAAAGTTAGTTCCACAATAGATGCTCAGAGCTGTTGGATAAGAGTTGGGTAATGCTTGATAGGCACAATCAAAATAAAGAGATTTAGATAGGAATTAATATTCTCACCCTATAGGAATTTATTTTTAATTACAGATAATTATGCTGAATTACAACAAGACGATTTGAAGCATTATGCTAAATCAGGAGTAATAAAGCATGAATCACCAATGCAGTCTTTAAAAATGTAATCCCTATCAATCAACACTGGAACAGCAACAGGCAAAAAGCTATAATCTGACATTATTATTTTATGGTATCTGGCCTTCAGGTTACCTGTTAAGAGCCACCATAGGGCAACAAGATGTTCCACGTAGCCAAATGAAGCTCTACATTCCTGCAGGCTGCCCTCCCCACTGGCTGGCTCTCAGAATCCCTAGCTTTTTAGAGGCAGTGGAACACAACCAGTACAAGCACAGACTCGTGTCCAGTCAGACCTTGGTTCAAATCCCAGCTTTGACCTTTGTTAGTTATATGACCTTGAGCAAGTTACTTTCACCTCTCTGAGCCTGAGTTGCCTCATCTATTAATATAAAATGAGAATGAGAGCCTAACACACAAGGCTCTTCTGATGATTTAATGATATGATCTGTAAAATCTCTGACACAAAGTAAAAATTCAACAAGAGGTAATGTAGATCGCCTTTGACTGATGTTGCTACTAGAGTCACATTCAGATACTATGCTTAGGAATTAGCACCTAGCCTTCCAATGACCCTTCTAAGGCCCAGTTTTACTTACTAGGACATAGCTGGCTGCCTAGATTTCATGTAACTAACATTTCACAAGAGTTGTGGCTCATAGTCTAAGGACAGTTCCTAAGCTTTCAGGTCAAGTAAGGTCCTTTCGTCAATGCTGGGACAAAGTGCTGGGCTTGCTGACTAAACGTCTGACCAATATGTATTCTCTCTCCTGAATCTACGAGACCACAGACTGAAGAAGACAAAGAAATGGCGGGGGGGCGGGGGGAGAAATAGATTACAGAAGTCTCTCACACAGTGACTGCCCATTTCTATAGCAAAAAAGCTGATGACTGACTACCTTACTCAAAGTGAAAATACTTCATGAGGGAGGGGGAAAAAAACAGTACAGAGGACCATCTACGAGTCAGTTTTGCTTGCATATTATTACATAATGCCTTTTTTTATAGAATTAAAAACAGAAACATATTGCCCAAATTCATAGAGCCAGAGATTGGTAAAGTCAGGATTAAAATTCAGATCTGTCTTACCCCGAATGTACATGCTTTTAGTTAAACCATACTGTCTTTACCAAAATAATTGACTTCTACTTCATAGTATTGCTATTTTAAGTAGAAGAAAGGATAGATGCTAGGTATATGGAGAAGAAAAACCATAATGTACTGACAATAATGGCAAGTAAGTCAAGAAAAAAGTACATCTTCACACACAACCAGAACAAAACTAAATGGCCAAATACACAAAATCACTTGACACAAAATGCATGCTCCATGTCAGATGACAAGACCTTATTTATTTCACCTGGAACCCACAGTGTTAACCAGGCTAAATGGCCAAGACAGTGAGGTCAGGGGCCTGTTGAGGGCAGCAGAGAGTTGGAATTTGATGAGCACTTTTGGCTGGAGAACTCCAGGCAGAGATGGATGCCAAGAAAAAGTCTCGCTTGGAAAGACTGTGTTGACATTTGAGAATCAGACTCTGTGTGAAAAGGGAGACCTAGGTTAGGGTAGACCTAGAGACAGGTTTTTGCACTTGGGTCCAGCTAGGCATTTGCATTTGGGTCAGGGCGGCAAAAGGGTCTTAAGCAGAGAACACACTGCCACAGCTGTGAATCAGAGGAACAAGAAGAGCTGATGGAGTCAGTGCCCTCGTGGTGTACACTGTGGGGGTAAACATGCTTAGCCCTCCTGGATCTCAGCAAAACAGACAGGCTTGGCTTAGCTGTCTCTGTATCCCTCGTGGCAACAATATGGAGTTGGTTGGCGCAACTACTTAGTTACTTGACTGGCCCTGGAAAGCATATGAGTGTCAGGCTCCTGGTTGTAAATGGACATTACTCAGGGGATAACTTTCAAACCTGACAACACCCATCACTGAAATTTTAGATGCCATAGACGTAAGTGGAAATCAGAGCCTACGCAATGGAATGGATCCACAGAGGAAATTTAACATATAAAGAATAAAGGCAACATCCATGTTCTCATTTATATCTTAAATTTAAGGAGCACCTATCATGGGCCAGATACCATGCTCAATCTAGTGAGTACAAACATACATATGGCACGATCACTACCCTCCATGACTGTGTAGTAGTGTAATTGGGGAAATGGGACCTGTACGTAAGAAGGTTTGTAATTCTGTCTTGGCATCTGGTAAATGCCAAGTAAGAGTGTAACCAATAAGACATAGAGGTGTTCTGAAGTTCATTGTGGTCTGAGATGGTTTAGGTTGGTTTCACAAATAAGGTAGAACATTAACTGAACCTTGGATAAACGTTAGGCTCAGACGGTAGAACAATAGAAAGAAGGGTATTCCAAGAATGGAAAATGGCATGAGCTAAAGAGAGCCAGCACGAAGTAGTGGGGCAAGCTCAGGGAGGAAGCTGTGAATTCATGTGAAAAGAATACACTCAGAAATTTACAGAATAATCTCACATTCAGATTTATAAGACCCATATATGATACCATGGCTCCTAATCTTTAATTTGGGAAAATACAACCATCATAGGATAATTTTGATAAACCCCTTAAAGCCAGGAAAGTGAGTCCCACTTATTATCCTATGATTTTATGTCCCTACCTTAGTATTGGGAACTTAGTAGACTAAATGAACCAATACAATTTGTTCTCTATACTTTGATGGTTGTTTTCCTAATGAATATTTAGTTATCAAAAATCTTATTAGGGCCTTGGGGCTACATTTTCAGATGTGCAATTACAAAGTTATTTTTTTCCTTTTGGAATTTAAAACAAATTGTAAGAGTATAACTTAAAAAACTAAACATCATTGAGCAAATCCATCCATCTAGCTTAAATGGGGCATCTCCTTTCCTGTCACCATATAAGAGCAGATTTCTCATATTTTTTTTTATCATCCACTGATGGGACAAATTAATCACGCAGCTTCTCCAAATAGCTGTATGGAGTTGACTTGAGCTTTTCTTTTTCCTGAAGGATGTATGATTACTAGACAGTTTTAGAAGACAAATATTCATAACTATCAGCAGAAGACGTAACCCATTGTTCTTAATTAATTGATCCCATCCAATGCAATTCTTGTTATAAAAGCTCTGAAGAAGAAATGCCTGTGTTTGTGATTGAATATGTGAATGAGTGAATGAATGAATGAATGAATGAAAATAGAACTATTGATCACACTCAAGATGTTTCTCACACTGTAGGCAATAAACCCCCTGTATCTAAATCAGACCTAATGCTGATTTAAAATGCATGGTTCTCAAAGGCGAGGCTCAAAAATCTGCAAGGTAAGTTCCTGGGTGATTCTCCTTGCTCTAAATGCTAAAGTCTTTGCTGTGGAGTAGGGAGGGAGCCAACTTTGGAAGATATGTAAGTTGAGCTAAGAAGTGATTATAATATATACCGATTGCAGGGCTGGGAGAGGCCAAGAGACAGAGGAAAGCCCCAGTTATTTTCCTGAGGCTTCTGCCCTGAATGTATGCTATTGGGTGATTTGCACAACAAGAGGGTCATAAGAAATAGAGAACAGAGTTTGGTGTGGGACACTCAGACCTGCCTCCTAGGATCCAGTCAAGAAAGGTGTCACACACCTGCGCAGACAAGTTCTGCTCCCAGGACAGCGTTGGCACCTTAGGTTTGCCATGGCTCTTATTGTCCTTCCACCAATGCACCATCACAGGCTGGTGGGGTGTAAGAAGCTCCTGGAAGCAAGACAGAATCCCACCAGGACAGGTCATAACAGCCAAAGACTGGATCCTTTGAGAAGAATACAGAGCTTTAACAAATTGTTTTTGAACTTCTATCTCTAGGTAACAAAAATCATAGACATTTGGCTTTTTAGATAAGGGGCTGATGTACACAAAAGGGCACTTGAGAAGATGAATCTGAGAAACATGTACACATTGCATTGGAGGGGGCAGAACTCATAGCAGGGAATCCAGTAAGGAAACCACCGCTAGGGTTTATCTATTATTGTCTGCCCCTTTCTTTTGACTGCTTTCACATTTTCTGCCAGCACTGATTATTTCAGATTCACTCTCTGAAGTATAGAGACTATGTCTCATTCATCTTTGTGTTTGCTACTGTGTATGGTGCTGACCTGAAATGAGCAATGTCAGTCTAAGTACACCATCTCCTAATAATAAAAACGTATTTGATTTTAATTCAATACAAATTATATTTACCAGCGTTTTAATATTCTTATTCATCCAATAAATATGTATTTGTTGGATACATATTTTGTGCTAAACACTGGGGATAGAACAATGAGCAAAAGGGACGTGGTACCTGCCATGATGGGGAGTGCTCTCCCCTGGGAGACAGACACAAAAGGCAGAGTGTAAAGGGCATTTCAGACAGAAGAGTAACACAAGCCAAGGAGCAAAGGAAACTGCGCCTTCCCTGCCGGCACAGTAAGGGTCAAATGAGGTGGAGCAGTGCGTGTGGAGGAAAAGCATAGCCTGAATGCCCCACAAAGGCGTTTGAAATTTAACCTCCAGGGACGAAGGAGCCATCGAAGGCCTTTAAGCAGGTGAGTTGATTGACCAGATCTGGGTTTTAGAAAATAAACTTTATAACAAAGCAGAGCATGAACTAGAAAAGGCAGACTCTTGAGATAGGTATGGCAGTGCCTTATTACAATCGTGCAGGTGAAAGATGGTAAAGACATGAGTGGAGGCAGTGACAAAGAGGATAGTATGAAGAGGCCAAAAGGGTCACAAAGGAGGCAAAATTCATAAGACTTGTCACTGGCTACAAAAGGGAGAGTAAGGCTAGAGAGGGAGTTGAAGATGACCCTATCCTGATGACTACGTGGATGCGAGAGTGCCATTAATTAAGTATGCCACAAAGAGGAAGAGTCTGTATGAAGCAAGCTGACACATTCGTTTCTAATTCACCCCTCACATGGTAGTTATGGAATCCCATTAAACTCACTGACGTGCTCACAAGCCTCAGCTGCTCTTAGCAACCCCTGCAGACCACCATTTGTTAACCTCATCAGATACAAACTCATTACCCCCTAATCCAACCAGTATTTGTTAGGTGCCTGCTTTGTCTAAGTCGTGGCAGTAGGTGACAATTCAGGGAGGCATGGACAAAATGCTGAATTAAGATGTAGCTCCTACCTTTATGGAGCTCACAAGCTAAGCGTCATCAATGTTTTCATCGTTCTCCTCAGCCAGATCATGTGCTAAGCACTTGATACACCAGATGAATAACTTTCAGTGCCAATAAATCCACACACAGAAATGAATTAGGTGCTGACCCTGCTCTAAGACTAAAACCGACTCCCACAACTCCCAACTGCAAATGTTAGCTCATTGAGACAATTTTATGTTTCTCTTATTTTTTAGAAAGGGGAAATGTATCATCTTAAACACAAACATTGAAACATACCTATTTTATGTTTAGAGATTACACATAAATATTTCATCTGAAAAACACAATTCTGCTGTTCAAAAGTGAAAATGTAGCTTGACAGTTTAAAAAAACCACTGGACTAAATTAACATGGAGCCTCCCCGTCATCCTGGCCACTGGCATGTCACGTGCTGCTATGACAGAGCCATACAGTTTCCATACAATTCTGTGACCCAACTTCAGCTTTGCACAGACCTTGTAAGAGTGTCCACAGGACGCAACAAGCAGCGACTTCATTCCATTTTAAAAACTCAAATCACCCACATTTTTTCCCCTCTAAGAAACTAACCAAGTGTTTGGACTGATTTTTTTTTTCCAGAGAATTTATTGGTTCACATCACATAGACAAGAACTTTATGTCCAAAGAACTTAGAGTTTCAAAGCAAGGTGATGACGCAATGAGACATTTTGACCAAATTCCATCCTGGATTTAATGAATCCACCCAAACCAAGAGGAGTGGCTGCTGCCAATTTGAACTAGTTCTTGAGGGGGCAGAGCATCTACAAACATCACTGAAATAGAGATGTAGAAGCGGGTGTTTTCATCCTTACTCTGCTCTTAACTAGCTGCAAGACCTGGGCTTACTCCCACAGATTTCCTCATCTATCAGTGAACTATTTGAACCAGTCGATTTCAGCGGCTCCAGCAGCTTTTAAAATTTGACAATCCCAAGAACAGCTCTTAAAGAACAGTCCTCCAACTTTGCCACTCTGAGTAAACATGATCTGGTCACACTGAAATTTTCTGTTCCTGGTAATTACAATTAATTAGTAGAAATCTATGGCATAAAAAATTAATCACAGTGCAATAAGGATTATAAAAGCTAGCCAGATGGTGACGAGATGAACGAAGAGAAGAAACTTCCTTTGCATTTCCAAAGCACTGTTTCAAGTGTTTGCAGGCTTCTCTGACTTGGGTGATTCCCAGCAAATCATTAGTTGCTTCTGCAAGCAGGGCCCAGCCTAGACTTGGCCTGGCTTTGAAAAACTCCTCTGGTCTGAAGTTTCTTTAGAGCCTGGTCAGAAATATGCTGTTGATGGTAGTGAGATTTACCTCTTTCTGTGTTTGAGGACAAAAAGCCTGCTGACAATCAGAGTAGAAAGAGGCTTCCCAATCCAGACGGAGCATGGCAGGTCCAAAGTGCCTTCTGTTTGCTGTAAAGCTAAGAAGGAGGAATTTTAGGGGAAAGAAAGAAAGCATGACTTGCAACAGAACTCCTGCTACTGGGCTGCTCCTCTCCCTGGCTGGGAAATAGGAGACTTTTATTAAGCTATTCCCTTCTTGTCTGCATATCTTACGGGTGACTTTCCCCTCAGAAACTTCAGGTTACAATGTACTTTGTCAACAGATCGAGGTTTTGGAAACCTGGGTGGAATCCGGTCTCTGTCCTTCCTGTGTTTATCCTTGCATCCTCGTTGCCCTCCCCTCTTTTGTGGTTTAATGATATGAATTCAGGTCAATGGCGCAATACAGAATTATTTTACACTTTACAGTAATTTCACAGTAGAAATAGGACCTTCGAGGTGAATTTGCTTGTGTGAAGAGTGGCACATTCTGTCCTCTAACTGATGTATGGATATTTATGACTTTGTTTTACACCTGGATTCATGCATTCTGGGAGAGGGGCTTTATATCACGAATAGAGACCCCACCCACACCTACATTTTCCCCAAGAGTTTAGTCTAGATGAAACTGTAGGAAAAGGCCCAGTAAAGCACATGAGTGGTTAACCTAACTCAAACGAATGATTAACTAAAATGTGAGGAGAAAAACAATAACAGGAACCAACAATGGTATGAACACAGATGAATCATCTGTCAACCCTTCCTGATTGACGTCAGCCTGGCTGCAAATGGTGTTTTACAAGTTAAGGACAAGGTGACCTCCAGGGTCATATGCTCATGCTTATTTAGATGATTTCCTTTTCCGGGTACCATCTCTAATGGTATACAAATGCACAGCAAGGGAGTTTTTAGCAAGTTAGGGTCCAAATTTCAGAAGTGCTGCACTAAGGAGGTTTATTTAGATTTATCTAAATTTATTCTAAGGGGAAAAAATGTTAACAATTTCAAAACTTCAAAACAAAAATTTGTATTTATACTACCTGAAGACCTTTATACACTTTTTTTTTTACTCTTTCTACTCTGTTTCTATCACTGTTGCTCTTTCCTGACTTTTATCCCCTTATGGCACTTAATTATCACCTGGCATTCCATAGATTTGTCTATTGTCTGTTCCCTACCCCATGAGAATATAAACTTTTTGAGAACAGGGATTTTTCTTTTTATATTCACAGCATATGGGTCACTGCTTAGCTTACAGAAGGTATCAATCCATGAATGAATCTAATCAAACACCTATTTTCTATAATAGAACCATTATAATACAGATAAAAATAGTAAGAGCCATGGAGGGAAAGATGGAGGGAGGAGAAGAGTTATAGAAAAATCTAGGTAAAGACACATACTACAATTCCTGCTAGTCAAAGAAAAAGGGCAACAGGATGATTCTAATTCTCAATAGCTAACAAAAGGAAGCATAACAGTTTACCAAAGGAGAGAGATCATAAAATAACTTCAAAATCTAAACAGAATGTATTGTCTGATTTGATATGCAAAAAATGGTGAAAAACCCGAATGACAACATCATCGAGAATGATTTTCAAAGCTCCAAAAATGTCTTTCATGAGCTTTTCTTTTTTTTTTTTTAAGAGATCTCAATGACAGCTCTTAAAATGACAATAATAATAGTGAACCAAGGGACCTAAAATGAATATTATAGCTATATTGTTTTCTGGTGATCTAATTTAATAAAGGGATAGATCTTTGATGGCCAGTATTTCCCTTACACAACTCTCCCCAAATATTAATCAGCTCAGACTGGCTTTGATATAATATAGACCATTAACGGGTAAGGCTTACATACATACAATGAAGAAACACAATAAATGGTTAGTGCTATTATTATTGGGCTCTTCCAGTTTATATGAAGTAGTTATTAACTAGAATGACTTTAAACACAGGCCTTGTCAGAGACCGCACCATCACCACCATCAATATACCATCTGAGTGTCCACAGCTTATGTAGTAAGTGGTTTGGCATTTTTCAGGAGGCAGCCAAACTTTGGAGTGATCATGGTTTCTCTGGAGGAGAAAGAATGAGTTGGTCAAAATAAATAAATACAGGTTATTTTTTAGAACGATATCTGAGAGGAATAATATGCTCAGGGATTGTGCAGCTGAAACAGAAGTTTCTATGAGCTTCCTGAGGTTTTTCAAGATTTTCCTGGTTTGAGAATGGATAGGGTCATGTATCAGTTTTTATACTGAAAATGCATGTTTACTGAACCACATTTGGACAAATAAAGCAATTATACAATATAAATGGTTAGATTTTGTTTGACAATAATTCTATAGATGAACCCAGAATTTCAATAACATAGTGTTTTGATAAGTATTGTAGGAGACAAAATCTAATTGCCAGTTTCCTTAAAATGAAAATCGTCATAGAAACATATACTCCACTTGCACCAAAATGTTCATCACAGAATTGTTTTATAATAAAGAAAATTTGGAAACACCTATAAAAACAACAAAAGGGCAAATAGTAAAGAGAAGTATGGCTATATCAGTTAGCTATTGCTGCATAACAAAACACCCCAAAACTCTTTGGCTTGAAACAATAAGTATTTGTTTTAGTACACAAGTTAATGAATCAGCTATGGGTTTTTTCTGGTCTTAGATGAACTTCTTATGCAACTGTGGTCAGCTGACAGGTCAGCCAGGAGCTGATTGCTCTAGGAAGGCTTAGCTGTGATGGCTGGCTTGACTGGTCCCTGTTCACATGGTTTTTCTTTTTTCTTTTATTTTTTTAACTTATTGGGGTGAAAACTGTTAGTAAAATTACATAGATTTCAGGTGTACAATTCTGTATTACATCGTCTATAAATCCCATTGTGTGTTCATCACCCAGAGTCAGTTCTCCTTCCATCACCATATATTTGACCCCCCTTACCCTCATTTCCCACCCCCCACCACCCTTACCCTCTGGTAACCATTAAACTATTGTCTGTGTCTATGAGCTTTTGTTTTTCATTTGTTTGTCTTGTTCTTTTGTTGTTTTTGGTTTATATACCACATATCAAAGAAATTCTATGGTTCTCTGCTTTTCTGTCTGACTTATTTCGCTTAGCATCATACTCTCAAGATCCATCCATGTTGTCACAAATGTTCCTATATAATCTTTTCTTACTGCCGAATAGTATTCCATTGTGTATATATACCACAACTTCTTTATCCATTCATCTATCGAAGGACATTTTGGTTGTTTCCATGTCTTGGCCACCATAAACAAAGCTGCAATGAACATTGGAGCACACGTGTCTTTATTATAAATGTTTTCAGATTTTTTGGGTAGATACCCAGGAGAGGGATTGCTGGGTCATATGGTAATTCTATTCATAATTTTTTGAGGAGCTGCACCAGTCTGCATTTCCACCAACAGTGTATGAGGGCTCCTTTTTCTCCACAGCCTCTCCAGCACTTGTTACTATTTGTCTTGTTGATGATAGCCATTCTGACTTGGGTGAGGTGATATCTCATTGTGGTTTTTATTTACATTTCTCTGATGATTAGTGATGTTGAGCATTTTTTCATATGTCTATTTGCCATTTGTATTTCCTCTTTGGAGAAATGTCTCTTCAGATCCTCTGCCCATTTTTCAATTGGGTTGTTTGTTTTGTTGTTGTTGAGTTTCATGAGTTCCTTGTGTATTTTGGATATTAGCCCCTTATTGGAGGCACTGTTTGCAAAAATCTTCTCCCATTCAGTTGATTGCCTCTTTATTTTGTCGATGGTTTCTGTTGCTGTGCAGAAAGAAGCTTTTAAGTTTCATATAGTCCCATTCATTTATTTTAGCTTTTACTTCCATTGCCTTTGGAGTCAAATTCATAAAATGCTCTTTGAACCCAAGGTCTATAAGTTTAGTACCTTTGTTTTCTTCTGTGCAGTTTATTGTGTCAGGTCTTATGCTTAAGTCTTTGATCCATTTTGAATTAATTTTGGTACATGGTGACAGATAGCAGTCCAGTTTCACTCTTTTGCACATGGCTATCCAATTCTCCCAGCACCATTTATTGAAGAGGCTGTCTTTCCTCCATTGTATGTTTTTAGCTTCTTTGTCAAAAATTATCTGTCCATATTTATGTGGTTTTATTTCTGGGTTCTCAATTCTATTCCATTGGTCTATGTGTCTGTTTTTCTGCCAATACCATGCTGTTTTGATTATTGTAGCCCTGTAGTACAAGCTAAAGTCAGGGAGTGTGATACCTCCATTATTGTTCTTTTTTCTTAAGATTGCTTTGGCTATTCGGGGTCTTTTGTGGTTCCAAACAAATCTGATGACTTTTTCTTCTATTTCTTTAAAAAATGCCATTGGGATTTTGATGGGGATTGCATTAAATCTGTATATTGCTTTGGGTAATATGGCCATTTTAACTATGTTGATTCTTCCAATCCATGAGCACGGAATGTCTTTCCATTTCTTTGTGTCTTCTTCAATTTCTTTCAAAAATGTCTTATAGTTTTCAGCATATTGGTCCTTCACATCCTTGGTTAAGTTTATTCCTACGTATTTTATTCTTTTTGCTGCAATTGCAAAAGGAATTATTTTTTGTATTTCTTTTTGTGAGATTTCATTGTTAGTATACAGGAATGCAATGGACTTTAGCATGTTGATTTTTGTAGCCAGCAACTTTACTGTATTCGTTGATTGTTTCTAATAGCTTTTTGGTGGAGTCTTTAGGGTTTTCTATATATAGCATCACATCATCTGCAAAGAGTGATCATTTAACTTCTTCATTCCCAATTTGGATGCCTTTTATTTCTTTCTCTTGCCTGATTGCTCTGGCAAGGACTTCCAACACGATGTTGAAAAGCAGAGGTGATAGGGGACAGCACTGTCGTGTTCCTGAATGTAGAGCAAAGGGCTTCAGTTTTTCACCATTAATTATGAGATTAGCTGAGGGCTTGCCACATATGGCCTTTATCATATTAAGGTATTTTCCTTCTATACCTATTTTATTAAGTGTTTTCATCACAAGTGGATGTTGTATCTTGTCAAATGCTTTTTCTGCATCAATTGATATAATCATATGATTTTTGTCCTTTATTTTGTTTATGTGATGTATCACATTGATGGATTTGCGGATGTTGAACCATCCTTGTGCCCCGGGGATGAACCCCACTTGGTCGTGATAAATAATCTTTTTAATGCATTGTTGTGTTTGATTTGCTGGAATTTTGTTTAGGATTTTTGCATCTGTATTCAAGGTTTTTCAGTCTCTAGTAGACTAGCCTGGGATTTTTCTCATGATGTTAGCCTACAGCAGGGATCCAAGAAAGCAAGCAAAAGTACGCAAGATTGCTTGGGGCACAAGCTTTGAATCTGCACATCATCACTTCTGCCACATTCTCCCAGCCAAAGCAAGTCACAAGATCAGCCAAGAACTGAAAAAAACTTTACCCTCAGATGGGAGGAGCTACAAAATCACATTGTAAAGGATGTAGAAACAGAGAGAGGTGAAGAATTAGAAGCCATTTTGCAATCTACCACAATGGTAATTTATTTGATGGATTATTATCCAGTCATTAAAAATGAAGCCTATGTAGCAAGTTTCGAAATTTAACAGAACAAAAGAAAAAAAAAATGTTTTAACATTTATTACAACCATATAAATATACATGCAAAATGTTACAGGAGAATATACAGATATGATAGTTGCATCAGGATGACAGAATTTGTGTTTTTAACTATTTGAAAAAAAATTCAATATTCTGACAGCTTTAGTGGAGAACCCCAATCTCATATCACATCTACATGAAGCATAATCCACATTTTACTCCTCTCAAATGGATTTGGCTGAAATACTCAGTGAATGAACAAAAGAATTATGGAAAGAAAAAGTAAATGACCTATTTTTCTTTTTCCTTTTTAGACAAAATGATTCAACCCAAAACTTCCACGCCAGACAATTCAGCTGACAGAAGGAATTTAATGTGACATAGTATGCTTGCTATTTCTAGGGAAATGGAGTTAGAGAGAGCTTCTGGAGTACAAAGCAGAAAGCCTTTGCCTGGTAAAGTATTTTGCACAGGAGTGAAACCTTTCATTGTATGACTAAATCAGTGGAGATTATCTCCTCAGTTGGAATTTCCTTTTGTCTGCACGTGTACTCTGCAGGCATCTGTTCTTGCATTCAGTTCAGTAGCTGAGTTCTCAAATGAATGACTCAGTTCAAGGTAATGCTGAACATTGTATTGAAGTTACTATGTAGATATTGATTTCATGGCCTTTGACTCTTTCTGAGGTCAGTCATTGACCAGTACATTGAACTCAGTCTCATGGATTGACGTTAGCCACCAGTGGTATTGTCCTCACTAGTTTTGATTTAGTGGTGCTGCGGCTCTAATACAAACCTTCTCTAGAGTACAGTTTCTTCAGGACTGCTTTAAACAGGACTCACTTGTGGCCTGATTGACGAACAAATGATGGCATATCACAGGAAGTTGAATGCAAGTTTACACTTGTGATGAACCCTCATATGTGGCCAAAGACACAGTTCTTATGGGGCAGAATTAAAGAAGTCCAGAACTGGAAGGCAACTGAGCATCTGAGGATAATCAGGTCCAGGGGCAACATGTTATTTGTATATGTTTCTGTCCTAAAACTAGTTGCACTGAGGTTGCTCCAAACCCCGTCTCAATTGTTCTGTTGCCCCCGAGGATCCCTTGTCCTCTTACAGACAGCAGAGGGAAGCACCAGTGCCCCCAAGAGACTGTATTGATCTAGTCTATGCAAGAGAAGAATCACTGTTGAGAGAGTACCACGTCACTCCCATTTCACCCCGCCTCCTGTGTACTTACAGGACTACTAGTGCAGGAAGATCTATGAAAGCTGTCAATCCTTCGTTCAGCCCCACCTTCTCTCGTATCCTTCCCAGCATCTTGATTTAATCCTCTAGCCCAGGCTAGAACCTATGTGTCCCCAAACACTCTACTCTCTGTTCTAGCAAAATGGGCACTCAGAGTCTTTTGCACAGTGATACAAAATTTATTTTTAAATCTCAAAGTGCAAATCCGGTTCAAGGCATTTCCATGTTCATAAGGATTGAATTTTAAAGAACTGGAACTCCTAAAGTTGGATTTTATGTATAAACCCATGGAAGGGGCACAGAATCAAATGGCTACAAGGGCCTGGCAGGCAACTCGAAGGAGTGAAGCAAGCCAGGGGCGGCAGTGAGGTTTTCCAACGAGGCTCCTTTGCAACCAGGTTTTCAAGGTGATGGTTCACATGGTGGTACTGTGCCAGTTCAAAGAGGTTGGTGGGGACAGCACTCAACTGAGACACTGTAGGGTGGGGGGTCAGGGTCATGCCCTTTTCATGTGTTCACCAGACTCTTCACCCTCTGGTATAAGAACCAAGTCATCCTTCTTGAGGAAATTTTGGTCATATTTCCCTCTGTTATTTTTTTCAAAAGAAGCTGGAAATCTAGGTTTTATGTGAAATCTTCTCATTCTTAAATGCTGGGAACTAACTCCAATTATGGAAATTCTTTTTTTGGGGGAGGTGGGAGACAAATAATGTTATCCATAGGCTGAAAATGGCCCTCAGGACGCCCTTTTATGACCTCTGCTGAGACTGGGTGCTTGGAGAAGGGTGGGACAAGGTGCAACAGAGCAGATACTCCCCAAATTATAAAGTGGGGAGGGGGCTTGAAGGTATGAAGGAGGCTTATTAGTATCACCCAGGATGGAGCAAACTGAGGAAGTATAGGATATTTGTTTCATGTTTCTCAAAGGGAGAGAGGGTTTTTAAAATCTGTGTAACCCTGCCTGAGCGAGTGGCCATGCCCGTGGGATCACATGTGCCACGAGCAGAGGGGTCAGGCCGAGTGAGGCTGAAAGTCACAGATGTGCGGGTCACTGTGCTGCCAATGCTGCCCTGTGGTGCCCACCCTCTGCCCATTTCCTGGGTGTGGAGTAGGAAATAGTCTTACAGAGATGGCCAGCAAAACACAATCATGGACTCTCAGTGCTCTAAACAGCCTTAGCAGTCGTCTGTTCAATCTTGCCATTTTACACAGATCAACTGAGCCAAGAGAATGAGGGATTTCTTGCTCTCAACCTTATACAGCTGGTGCATGGCCAAGTTGAGGCTACAACTCAGGCCCCTGCTGCGCAGTGTAGAGCTTGTCTTGAGAATGTTCCCTATCCGTCACCTCCATCCTCACCCCAAGAGTTGTCATAAAGGGCATTTGTGAAATGAAAAACATCAAATACAGCTTCATTTTGGTATCTTCGTAAGACTTTTCATACCAAAAATTTCACAAGGTAAGAAAAAAAAAGCTTCTCAAATCATGCACCCTTCTTTAGGGCTCAGAAAAGAGAGACACCAAATCATTTTATGCTTTGTTTAATTATGAAGAGCTTAGTAAGTGTACATGCCTGACACTATAAAATGCTCATTTCATACACACTGCTGCATTGAATCTGCATTATTATCCCCCTTTGACAGTTGGGGGAAGTGAGACTAATTTCAGAGCCTAAGAAACCTGCCCTAATGCTCACAATTAGGAAGCAGTACAGCCAGGATTTGAATCCACATAGTTTTACCAGAGCCCTAATGTAATAAATATGGTCCTATACCTGAGCTTCACCTCTGACTCAAATCCCAAGAGATATTTGCTTTCAAAACTCCATTTTCCAGAAAACCAGCTACCATCCTGGTATCTAGGGAACTGCCCCAGTCCCTTATGCAAAACACCACTCTGAGCCCACTTTATCACACAGTTGTTGTTGTTGTTGTTGTTTTCAGGCTTCAAAAATGTGGTCTTCCCTCATTATGCCAATTAGGCAGGAACAGATGGTCTTCTACTCAACAGTTAACTATTTAACATTTATGGAAGAAAATCCTGGAAGGTTTATTTCAAATATGAAAGTGCCAGCCCAAAGGAAAAATTTTTAAATAATTATGGGGGGGCGGGTGGGGGCAGGGTTCTAGAGGAATACTTTCTGCACTTTAACCAAATGTCATGGAATGTGTACACTATAATGGCAGAATGTCTTGATCCCAGAAGAATACACATAAACAGAGGAGGTAATTGGATTCATCGTTTTGACACCTGAAAGGATGACAAGAAACCTTTAACCCACCAATAATCAGCCAAGTGCACTGTCATTGTGTATCGCTCAACCAGACTATGGGATATCACATTAGTGAGCTGGCTGGCCTATTAGAGGCGTGTAATTCTTTCATATATTTAGCATGGAAGTGGATAGGATTCAAAACAGCTTCTTTGTCTCTGACATGCATCCAAATTTTTAATAGCAGTTAAGTACCTTACTAAGCAATTGAATAAAATAATGCATTCAAGCCCCAGAAAACCTTTTCAGACCTCTTTTTATCTCTACATTTTACTGATGGGAAATGGGTTGTAATTCAAATTTATTATAGACTGGGAATATGCTGTGCAGTCGATTTTTTTCTTTTTAAAACTCAAGCATTCCAAACTATGGGAGTTAGGCAATTTTGATCATTTTGAAACTAGCTGTCAGATTTAATCTGTGCTAAAGAGACAGAGGGTAAATGTATTCTGAAGCTTGTTATATAATTTACAGATTATTTTTACAATTTATATTCCATCAAATAGGGTATATTAGGCTCTCAGAAAACACGTAATGATCAATTAATTTTAGCAGAGCAATCCTGGTGGCACTTACAGGACAGAAATGATTAGACCCTTTTCTAGCTGAGTCCCAAGGTCAAGTCACCAAATATGACTGATTACATTTTCTAATGGTTTCTCTATGCCCATTAAAGAGCACTCAGCTATTCAGACTCTCCATTGATCATGACATTCAAAATTTGCTCGGATGGCTCCTGACAAGCAAAAATGTATTCTCTAATCTCTAACCACATAAACAATAGCTAACCACTTGTAATTGAGTTTAAATTGATTTCAGGTGGCTTCAGAGAAAAGCAATTTCTACAACAGATTAACCTCTTAATTAAAGTATATTAAGAATACTGTCAGGTGTAGAAATTCTGCTACAGCAGACAATTATGCTTCATTGACATTCATTTATAAAAGAATTGCTGCTCCGTTCCCTGGTAACAGGTTACTTATTTGTGGTTCTTGCTTCACTAGGTCAACTTGAGCTTGGCTCGCTGTAGAACATCATCAGTCTTCTCTATGGGACTGATGTGGGCAGGGAGAGAGGGTGATGGGAACGAGACATTGTTTATGGCATGACGCTGTCCTCGTACTTTTGTCTGCAGAAAGTTACTTTCTCGGGATGGAACCTTTCTGCAAAAACCATACACTCCCTTAAATGATATGAAAAATGAGGAAAAGCAATGCCCATCTCCACATCAGTAGTGACTCTACACGTTTCTGTGAAGTATCCTTGTCATGCGGGAGACCCTGCTCGCTGTGCCATTTGTCGTGAGGGGGACCCTGCTCGCTGCGCCATTTGTCGTGCGGGGAGGCCTGCAGGGTCTCTGGTCCCGCTCCCCACATAACGCAGGATATGGTGAGGCCAAAAAGGAACACCCACAGAGCCACAGGTAGGGGAGCCACACCACCACACTCTCTCTGGCGGCACCACACTCCCACTGGAGGCCGGATCCACACCGTCCGCAAACCGCCATCCACACCCGCCAGCCCAGCCACCATCCTCCTGCCAGCCCCCATTCTTCTCTCTCTCTTCTCTCCTCTTCCTCTCTCTCTCTCTCTCTCTCTCTCTTCTGCTAGCATAGCCACAGCAGTTATATTAGTGGCCAATGGCTCAGTGGTTACAGCTGACGGCCAACTAGCCACAGCTGATGGCCATCCAATCACAGTTGGCCATTTACTACCTGAGCCAGCACCTGTCTATGTGAGGCTGAGAGCCTGGAAACTACTTTCTGGGGCTCTGCCCCCACAATCCTTCAGTGCACTTTAAGTAGACACCACCCCTAGCCTCTAAGTCCTTGCTACTCAAGAGTGGTTCTCAGCTCGGCACCACTTGGGGGGCTGTTAAGAATGAAGAGTCTCAGGCCCCTCAGACCCCACCCCAGACCTACTGAATTAGAATCACCATTTTAATAAGATCCCCCGGAATTCACTTGTGCTATTAAAGTTTAAGAAGTATTGCTCTAAGAGAATGCTATGTTTGCATTCCCATTTTGGGGGGCTGTATTTATACATTAGAAACATTTGGTCAGTTTGGTGAAAAATAAACAAACAAACAAAAACAGTGGAACTGGCTATTAAGCATTATGTAAACCCAACAATTTCCTCTGCATTTTCTACTTTTCATCTCCCTTCTTTCAAGACTCTCCTAGCTTTCTATATTTCTTATCCTGGCTGTGAACAACCCAGGTGAATTCAGTCCCACTCATCCAGTTCTGGCCCAGGACATGGGACATAAGGAGTTCCTGACTTGGGCTGCTGTTGGTTTGAGAACCAACCTTTATCTCTGTACTGGCTCCACAGGGCTGGGATAACCTGACCTGGGTAATTTGCTCTCGTGGCACCGAAACCTTTGGCTCATGCTCCTGAACTGGTCCCATCCTCTGTCATTCCTCATCCTGGGGATTTTCTGCTGCCTTTTGAACTTGCATTTTTTATCTTGCCCACCTGGTCTTCAGATACCTGCTTCCTACTCTTACCTGTGTAAATTTAGGATTGTGGAGTTAACTTCTACCCCATAGATGGCAGTCTCCAGCCTGCCTTAATGTGGCTTGTGGTAGTTAAAAGGAAGTTACACAAAAATGCAGCTGTGCTCAGCACCCATGTGTCATTAAGAAAAAATGTTTTAGAACAGCAAATCTCAGGTTTGGCTACACATTAGAACCCCCTGAGGAGATTCAAATTTTCTAATGCCCCAAATCCCATCAGTTTAAATCAGAATCTCATGTCCTGAGCGTAAGTAGTTATAAAAAAAAAACTCCCTAGGTGATTCTAATATGCAGCCAGAGTTAGGAAACATTAGTTTAGAGAAACTTCCCTGCCCCTGCCGGCCAGCCCCACCCACTCCATCCTCTACGCTTAACAATTTGCTTCTCCTTACATTCTGCTTAGTCTATCACCAGAGCATTTAGAAAACAGTGAATGAAGAGTATAGAGTTTGTGTTTCTTTTAATCGGAGGAAGGATAGAAAGGATGGGAGAGGGAGGAAGAACCTCTATGTATTATCAGTCTTATTGCTAAGACTGTACAAGGAAATGTTTACCCAAAATGAATGGTAAATTGGCCACCCCAACTTACTCCTGCTTAAGGCCCACAACTGGTGCAGAAGAATCAGAAAAACTGAGACAGTGTAAGCCAGAAATCACAACCACTCCCGAGCCTGGGAGGAAGGCAGACACAGCATGAGGGAAAAGATTCAACATGATACAACTAATGTTTTTCCACTTGCAAATATTAAAACAAGAAGGAGAAGGAGAAGAAGAAAGAAAAAGAAAAATACCCCAAACTGTCTGTGTCCATAAGAGGTAGCTCTCAACCTGTCCTGAGCACCCCTAAGTATTGGAGGTAAAGCAGATAGGACAGCAGGTACTCTGGCAAAGGGACTATCCATGGCCAAGATTAAGAGATGGGGAAGACAGCAGCAGCACTACCCACGGCAGCGCTCTTAGCCTGGTGTCCGCCCCTGGGTGTGTCTCAGGCTGCTCTGGAGCCAGGTTAGAACACCTGCTGCAGTCAGTAGGAGGCCCGGATGCTGCTGACAAGCTTTCACTGCTTATCATTTCTTTCTTGGGTCAGGAATTCAAAACTGCCACAGCAGGCTTGATTCTCTAAGTGTCGTCCCCAGGCCAGCAGATGAGCTATACTTGGGAACTTGTTAGACATGCAAATGCTCCAGGGGAGGGCCCCAACCCAGAGCTACTGAAACAGAAACTTTGGAGGTGGGCCCTAGCAACCTATCTTAGAGAGCACCCCAGGCCATTCTGACACACACTCAAATTTGAAACCACTACTTTATTTTATACTTACTTAGAGCTTGTTTTTATGTGCCCCTTCAATCATCTTTTTCACGTGGTCTGGGAAGGTGAGGTGTTGAAAACACCTGTTCTCCACTGAGACTGCCTGCCCTGTGGTAATAGGCCAGTTCTTCAGAAGCCCCGCTTTCTGAACCTCTGAGCCTCTGTTTTCCAGGCTCCTGGCTGTGGTTCCTCATCTCTGTGGTAAGGCTTTCTAGATATAATCTTTGCCTGTTGAACCTGAGGGAGCTGCCTTCTCCTTCTTGCCTCAGTTTCTCTTCCAGGCTCCACCTGGTCCTCCAACTCTGCTTCCTCCTCTCAAAATAGCTGAGGCCCAGCCTTACCCTCTAGGCAGTGTAGGCCCTGGGTGACATCAGCTCTTAACTACCAATATGCTGCTATCAGAAAATACTTTTGAATAAAAGAATTAAGCAATTTTTGGTTTCCAAAATCCTTCCAACCTATACTATTATCTCATCAGCTTGTTGTTATGATTAAATAAAAAACTCAAGTATTATCCCTATTTAACAACCCACAACAGAGACAAATCCAGGTTACAGTCCGGTTAGTAGAACAAAGACTCAAATTCAGATCTCTTAAATCCCAACTCAGTGCTATTTCCACTAAGCTTCATTTTCCCCACTCTCCATTGGCATTTCTCCATTGGTAATTCACCTCTCCATTGGTATTTTCCACTCTCCCCAGTAGCACACATTACCATTTCATGCAAGGCCCAGATTGATAATCAACATTCACCTACAGCAAGTACTACTAGTTTAAATCAGACAAACTGCAAATAATGTGTTTTACCTTGCCACACAGGTGCACACCAAAACATTTAGGAGAAGATAAGAGGATATTTGGGCCATACAAAGACGTTACCTACAGCCATGGTGACTGGTTCCTAGGGTTAAATGAGCCTCTGGTGATTTATGGTGACAGAGGTGATGAATGGGTCAAAAACTCCTGCAGTGGTTGAGAAATCAAGAGCTTTTCAACTTGAAGCCCTTGCTAGTTTACATTTACCTCTCATTTCTTAGGAAGATCAAGAATAAATTTGGGTGTCTGAGAGCTAATGGGATTCTTTGCAGGACCCTTTGCTGTAACCTCTAGTCTCTGAAGGCTGGTGCTTTGCCTGGAGGAGAAGCACCCGTCTGCTAACTTGCACCTGCCCAGAGGGGAGAGGGTGAAGGCCCTGAGCTGGGAAACGACCATCCCCAGTATGTGGTGGGGAGGTTGGCTAGACCACTCATATCTCCCCAGGTTCTGAAACTATGTCTCAGTCTCTCAATGCAAACCCTGTGACTTGGTGCTTAGATTATAATGTTGAAAACAGACAAGAGCTGAGATCCAAGATGGCAGAGTAGATAAACATTGTGCCTGCATCCTTCCATGAACACATTAAAATTATAACTAAATCATAGAACAACAAATCTGGAGAATTATCTGAAGTCTAGCTGAACAGAAGTCCTATAGCTAAAAGTACAAAGAAGCCATGTCGAGACTGGTAGGAGGGGCAGAGACACCGAATGGGCCCTAAACCTCCATGTGAAAGTTGAGAATTGGAGGGATATCTCAGCCACAAAGGTTCCCCAGCAAAGGAGCAAGGGACTCCAGCCCCATACCATGTCAGGAAGACAAGCCTCCACAACACCTGGCTGTAAAAAAAACATGGGGATTCCGACCATCCAGGAGGGAAGGAAGGCTGCCGGCAACCCAGCCGTCCTCTTAAATGGCCCACGCACAGGCTCACTCGCTCGCAGGCACTCACCTTGGGCTCCAGCGAAGGAATGGAGACTTGGAGGTGTTGGAGGCATACGGAAGGCAGACTGAGGTTTGGGCCTTCAGTGTGAGGGCTGGAGGACAGTCGCCATTTTTCCTGTGAGAGATCCTCCTTCCATTCAACCTCAGGCTGGTGTCATCTTTCCTATGTTGAACCCGCCCCCTACGTTTACAGCCAAATCTGAATCTGATTGGCCTGGTGAGCTCCACAGCTCTGCCCTCCTCACTCACTGGGAACCCAACCCACCCAACTCCCCCGACCAGAGGAACTTTCTCTGTGAGCAGCCAGCTGCACTTTCATTGCACTTTTTCTTGGAAAACTATCAGAGTCCAGCAGGCTCTTGGTGGGTAGTAACTGGCCTCCGTGTGCTCTGAGACGTTTTCTGAGTAGCTCCAGGCTCATCACTGGCACCACACCAGAATTTACATTAACCTGTTAACCACAACTCTTCCCAATCTAGTGACTCCCTGAGACCCTGCCTCACCCACCTTGCATAACACATGAAGCTTTATCAAACTTAAGGGAGCCGGAAGGTGACAGCAGGCCTTGGGGTGTGCTGGCTTTTTGCAGAGCTACCCCAGGCCCGGTGTGGGTGGCAGCCATCCTCAGTTCAAACCATGGCCTCTTCCATATACCACCAGCTTTAGCACAGGCAGTGAAAAACTGTGGATCAATGTGTAGCTCCTACCAGGTAGTAGGTGACCTGGGACTGCACTGAAGCCCCTCCCAAAGGGCCCCGTAGCCAACATACTTGAAAGTTGGCTTCAGATCACAGCAGAGCGCAGCCCAATTAGCCCCACAAGTGGCATACACAAAGGGTAGTCTTAACAGCTACAAGAGCCCACTGGGGTGAATCACACTCAGTGGGGTAAACCCCTTGCACAGCAGCCCATAAGCATGGCCAAACCGCACAGCCAATCAGCCTGAGGGTCAATCCTACCCACTGGCGTGCCAATAGCAATCAAGGCTTGACTATAACAGGAGGACATACACAACCCACACAAGGGACACACCTGGAACAGGCAACCAGGGAGACTGTGGGGAGGCCCCACAGGGAACCAACTATATAAAGCCACGTGGGCAAGACTGGGAGACACAGCAGTTCTACCTAACACATAGAAACAAACAAAAAAGGCAGCCAAAATTAGGAAATGAAGAAAAGCATCCCAAATGAAAGAACAGGGCAAAATTCAAAGAAAAAAAAAAAAAAGAAGTAAATGAAATGGAGGCAAGCAACCCACCAGAGCAGAGTTCAAAACGATAGTCATAAGGATGCTCATGTAACTTAGTGAGAACTTCAAAAAAGAGATAACAAGCAGAAAAAAGGATGTAGAAACCATAGAAAAGAACAAGTCAGAAGTAAAGAATACAATAACTGAAATAAAGAATACAATAGAAGGAATCACCAGTAGCAGACTAGATAGAGCAGGGAATTGAATCAGTGATTTGGAGACAAGGTAGCAAAAAACACTCAATCAAAACAGAAAAAAAAAAAAGAGAATAATTTAAGAGACATCTAAGACAACATCAAGAGTAACAATATTCACATCATAGGGGTACCAGAAGGAGAAGAGAGAAAGCAAGGAATTGAGACCCTATTTGAAGAAATAATGACTGAAAACTTTCCTAACTTGGCAAAGGAAACAGACATACAAGTCCAGGAAGTGCAGAGATTCCCAAACAATATGAACCCAAACAGGCCCACACCAAGACACAGTTTAATGAAAATGGAAAAGGTGAAAGACAAAGAGAGAATCCTAAAAGCAGCAGGAGAAAGGCAACTAGTAACTTATAAGGGAGATCCTATAAGACTGTCAGATGATTTTTCAACAGAAACTTTGCAGGACAGAAGAGATTGGCATCAAGTATTCAACATGATGAAAATCAAAGACCTACGACCAAGACAACTCTACCAGCAAGGCTGTCATTTAAAATCAAAGGTTAGATAAAGAGATTCCCAGATGAGAAAAAGCTAAAGGAGTTCATCACCATCAAACCAGTATTACAAGGAATGTTAAAGGGACTTTTTTAAGATGGAAAAAAAGATCAAAATTATGAACAATAAAACGGCAATAGCTACATATCTATCAATGTAAATGGATTAGGTGCTCCAATCAAAAGACAGCAGGGCTGAATGGATGAGAAAACAAAATCCTTACATATGCCACAAGACACTCACTTCAGATTGACAGACACACAGATGAAAAGTAAAGGGATAGAAAAAGATATTTCATGAAAATGGAAACAAACAAACAAACAAACAAAAAGCTGGTGTACTAGTACTTACACCAGACAACATAGACTTTTAAACAATGGCTATAAGAAGAGACAATGAAGGACCCAGTAATCCCCACTTGAGAGTATTTATCTTAAGACATTCAAAATGCTACTTCAGGGAGCCATGTGCATCCATATGTTTATTGCAACATTATTTACAATGGCCAAGATGTGGAGGTAGCCTGGGTGTCCATCAATGGATGGATGGATAAACAGGAAGTGGTGCATATATACAATGGAATATTGCTCGGCCATGGAAGGGAATGGGTTCTTGCCATCTGCAGCAGCATGGATGGACTTAGAGGGTATTGTGATGAGTGGAGTATGTCAGTCAGTGAAAGACAGGATCCCTGTTCTTTGTATTAATTGACTTTTATATCACAATAATGCAATGTGATTTTGCTTATACGTGGAATCTAAAGAACAAAATTAACAATCAAAACAGAAATAAACTCATAGATACACAAAATACCTTGAAGGTTGCCAGATAGGAGTGGTTTGGGGATGTGGGTGCAAAAAGGAGAAGGAATTAAAAAGTACAAATTCATTGTTACAAAGTAGTTATGGGGATGTAGGGTAATAGCATAGGACTATAGTCAATAATATTGTAATAATTCTGTACTAGATTTGTTGGGGTGATAGATGGGAGGGGGGTCGGGGTCCGGGTGAAAAAGATGAAGGGATTAAGAAGTACCAATTGGTAGTTACCTGGGGATGTGATGTACAACATAAGGAATATAGTCAATAATATTGTGATATTGTGGTTCGGTGTCAGATGGCTGTTGGACTTATCATGGTGAAGACTTCTTTAGGTATATAAATATTGAATAACTATAGTGTACCCCTGAAACTAATATAATATTGTATGTTAGTTATATTTTTAATGAAAATCTTTAATAAAAAAAAAAAAAAAAGAAACCAGACAATTGTCTATCACCTCTGCCGTATGACTGAGGCCTTGACTGCTGAACGCCCACCCCTCACTGCATCTATACCTGTACTTGTTACCTGTGTGGACCTCTGAATTCTAATTTCATCCAGCCTATGGGGAGACCACACCGTGAACATACCTTGGTTCAGCTTGGTAACTTGGAAGCTAATCACAGCTCTGCCTTTGAGACTTATACAAACCTCAATCCCATTTCTCAGATCACCATCTGGCCCTCTCACCCTACATGTTCTCTAGATGACAGAACCCAAGTTCAGCCTGCCTTCCAGTGTAAATTCTTCCTGGTCATTTCTGACCCATGTGTCCTGTGATCTGACACTCACTCTTTCCAGATTAATGGATGAACAAGTCTGCACTGGGCTCAACAAATAATAGTGAGGAAAAAAATGAATGTGTGAAGAATAGAATTGAGTGGATGAATGAATTGCATTTGGAGAAAGGGGAGAAACAGCATAACAAGACTGGTTTCCAAATATTAAGCTAAAAAGAACTTATGATCCCTTCCCCAATTCAGGTGACCCTGATTCCCACAGGTATTTCCATGCCTCCTTACAAGTGGTCTGAATTCTCATTTATTGCTCAGTTATTCTGAGCCAATGACAGTGAGGAGGATGGCAACGAGAGGATGAAATAAAAAGCAGTAGGAGAAGGAAATGAGTGATGAAAAACAGCTTTTAATGAGCACTTACTCTGTGCCAGGCACCCTGCTAAACATGTAGCACATAGTAGCAGACTTATTTCTTGCAACAACCTTGTATAATATTGTCTCAAATTTATATTAATAGCTGACGAAACTATGGTGGAGCCAGAATATGGTTTCCAAATTGTGATCCTAACTGCCTTGTTAAGCTTCTTTCCCCACAGGTGTGGAGTTTTTGCCTTTTAACTGACTTAGTTCACTACTTCATTTCCGCCTCAAGAAGTGGTGGCTTGGTGGGCCTTCCCCCATCATTGTCGTATGCTTTGTTTTTACCAACAGTCCTCTCTTTGATGCTACATAGCATCGATACAATTTCTTCCAACACTGAAAAATTAAGTTGACCAACTAGGCTGAGAAATTTCAGCTCATGTGTCCTGAGAAGAGGACTGGATTTGGGTCTCATTCCCTGTCCTGGCCTTGTGACCTTGAAAACCACTGGCCATCTGAGTCTGCTCTTGAGCATTCTATGCCTTTATGGTGCTGTTCAAATATAAAATGAGCTATTGGCATAGAAGCACTCTGTAAACTGGAAGGCACCACCAAAAAAAAAAAAAAAGAAAAAAAATATATATATTATGTCAAAAAAGCAGTTTGACTTATTTTTCCATTGAATTCGCTAACTACCTATGAGTCAGGAAGGGAGGCAAGATCTTTTATGGCTGGGTTCATTCCAACAACAATACTTTCTACAAACATCCATTAAGGTCCTAATAGAAGCCAGGCACTTTTATAGATATTTTCTCTTTTCAGAGACAAGACATTTATGACCAAGTTACTTCTGCATCTTCTCATATTTTGGCAGGTATTACACCTGCTATGGATTAACTACCTAGAGTTACCTGGGGTTCAGACACTATGCACCACAAGCACAAAATTGTCCTCCTCTTGCTGCAGCATCTTGCCACAGGTTAATCTGTGCGGCCTGTGGTGCAAGGTCAAATTGCTTTTTCATGGAGGCCATTTTGTCACATGAATTCCCCATCAGAGAGTGTGGATGGATCACAGCACACCCATCACCCTATAACAAACAGATCAAAATGTGTGCCCTGCTGCACATGAGTCAGGCCAAGTGCAGACTTCAGACAGTCTCATTTCCAGCTTTCTACTTTTTTCCGTCTCACTTTTCTTCCTGGGCTTGTTTAGCTTTTTGTTGTTCTTATTGTTGTTGTTGTTGTTGTTACCTTTATACTTTTTTAAAAATACATTTTTCTAAGTGTTTTGGGAAGAAAGAGGCAGCACACATTTTTTCAGAGAAATGCATTCAATATAACACCCATGATAGACTATGGTATTTCTCCATTTCTTTTAACTAAACATATACCAGTAACTTATTTTTAACAGAAACCTTTTATTGAGATATAATTCTAATACCTTACCATTCACCCACTTAAAGTACACAATTCAATCGTTTTTAGTATGTTCACAGAGCTACACAACCATCACCACAATCAATATTAGAACATTTTTATCACCCCAAAGAGAAATTCTATACCCCTTAGGGATCACTCTCTATTTCCCCCTAAATCTCCCAGCCCTAGGCAACCAATGAAATAAATACTTTCTATCTGTATAGATTTGCCTATTCCAGACACTTCATATAAACAGAATCATCCAATATGTAGCCTTTTGTGAATTGCTTGTTTCACTTAGCATAATATTTTCAAGGTTCATCCATATTGTAGTTCCCAGAAACTTTTGCTTTTCTTTAGTTTAAAACTCAGACTCACACTGAATCTTCTCATGGAATTTTGTATTGTCTTTGCTTCTCTTGGAATGATAATAATAATAATTAATAATAATAATAATAAAAGCATCCTTTAGTGGGTGCCTCCACATAGTGTTTTATCCTCACAACATCCTGTAAGAGTGTGCCCTATAAGTTACCATTTTCCAAGTTAAGAAACCAAGCAATGTCACAGTGCTTGTTAAGTGAGAGAGCCAGGATTCCCACTCAGGTCTCTGAGTCTAAATCTGTTTGTCTCCTCTCCCCCAGTCGATCTGTCTTGGAAGATGAGTCATAGTTATTTATCAGCAGCAGCATCTTGAACACCTTCAATGTAGGTTTCTGTTTCACTGCAACCCAGCACTGGCCCATGGCTGTGGCTTTGCGTTGTACCAGTGGAGCTGTAGAGAATAAGTTCCTTCAACACAAAACCTCCTCAGATGTAGCCTCGGCAGGAAATGAGGCAGGATACACAGTGGTCAAGACGGTGGGACTCCACAGTTCAAAAGACTTGGCTCCAAATCTCAGATCTTTGACCTTTTAGTTGTGTGTACTTGAGGCAGTTACTTTCTCATTCTTGATTTTACCACATATAAAATGGAGAGGATAGTTCCAACTCTTTGTAGGGTTGTTATGGGATGAAATAAAAGATGAGGACTTAGCACAGTGCCTAGCACAGAGTAAATGCTGAAAAATATTTGCTATGGTTGATTATTGCTGCATTAGACCAAGATAGAATGGCGTTCTCTCCGTCACCCAGACAGCACATATTCATGGTCTCTACACAAGCACACGTTTATGTTGTTTGGGAGGTGAGCTCATTGGCCTTCTATTGTCACATCTGAGGTACCTTGTTATAAGGAGAAAGGGTTTAAATGCAAGAGGGAATAAAGAAGGAGCAAAGACTGCAACTCGGGGCAAGAGAACATGCAAGGACCTGAACAAGTGACCTCCACAGAGCCTGGAACAGCAGGGGACACAGGAAGGAGTCAGGAGAAGAGAGGCAGCCACGCTGCCATGGTTTGGCTGCGACAAACTATTGATGGAGAGGCAACTTTTAGAAAGTTCACTGAATCTTGCAAAAACATGACTACCCTAATGGGAAAGATTGCCAAATTATGCAATTTGGAGCAAAATGCTCCTTTCCGCCCCCACAGTGATGTTCAGCTTCTGGCTGTGCCAAAAGTAGCTGCTGGCAAGAAAATCATTAAAAGAAAATTGGGGTGGGGGGGGCACATATGGCAAAAGGCAGGGAAGTAGAAAAAGAACCCTAGATGATAGTTTTCCCTAAGCTTTTATTAAAATGATTTTCTGGATTTGGAAAAATGGCATTAATCAAAACATAATTTCTAATGATATTCATTTCAATGCTTTAAGTTGGGAGAAATAACTTCTTGTGAATGTTTTGGATAAGTAATCTATCCTACAGATACAGGCTCATATGCACAATAAACACGTACAAGGCCATTTAGTGCAACATTTTTTAATAAGTGTAAGAAACTGAAAGCTCCAAAATAGGAGAATAGCTAAGCAAAGTATGGCAAACGCATTACCAAATACCATAGAACTGGTAAATTAATGGATTATGTTCATATTGACATAGCATGATGTATAATACTGTAAACTGAACAAAGAAGAAAGCCATAAGCCAATATATTTAGTATTTGATTTCTTTAAAAATGTATGAGGATGGTCTGAAAGAAGACACATTAAACTACACTCTTGCCCTTGGGGAGGAGACTGGGTTGAGATTGGGTGTCAAGAATTTCCGCTTTTTACTACCTGTGCTTCTACACTTTATATTTTAATGACACGTATATATTCTTTCTTCTGCTCACTCACTCCTTGCTGTTCCTCCTGCTTGCAGGGCCTTCGGCTTTCAGGACTTAGCTTAAATCTCAGCTTGCCCAGCCATTATCTAAATCACAACCACCACCTACCCCCTCAACACACCCTATCTCCCTTCCCAGCTTTCCTTTCTTCCTTAGCACAGATCATCACCTAGCATTTTATTTATGTGTCTTCTTTCTTATCAGTCTTTCCCCCACCAAAACGGAAATCCTATCAGGGCAGAGATTGTGTCTGTTTTGTTCACTGCTGTATTCCCACTGCCTAGAATAGTGTCTGGCACTTTGTAGACACTTAAGTATCTGTCAATTAATTGAATGAGTGAATGTTCACAAACAACTTTTGCAATAAACAGTGAAATACATATGTATGTGTTTATATGTATATAGTGTATATATAGGTATATGTTTATGTTTGTCTGTTTGTGTATATGTGCATATATATAAATATAATCATTGCTGAGATTGTGACAACTGTCAAAGGCAGGCATGAAGATACTGACGCTTTGAGACCAAAGGAGGCCCTCCTGTACAGAGCACTCTTCCAACCTTCCTGTGACTTCTTTACCCGTGTCCTTCTGCCTTTTTATCTTGCCTTGTATTTGCAGTTACTTTTCCTCCACTGTTTCCATGGCAATGGTTCTATGTTAGAGCATCAGTACTTATAAAACGCAAAAAGTCAATTAATACAAAGAACAGGGATCCTTAAATATTTTAAGCTAGGGGTGATGGAAGGCAGTTAGTCTTATATTAGCCTCAGAATCCACTGTCTTTCTACTTGCTTCAAACTAAGAAAGTTTTGATTTGTATAGGTTCTTACAAATAACAACTGTTTAAATAGCTAGGTCATCTTAGGAGTTCAGAAAATGGTCCTGTTCAACTGAAATGGCAAGAGAAGTTTTACCCGGAAGCTTGCATAACTTAAGCCGATGTGGCAGCACAGACTTATAAATAATTGCTATAAATAATTGCTGTCTCCAGTGAATGAACTTTTGATACAAAACAAATGTATGCTAGTGTTGTTAATTACAACTTGTTAATAGGAAAAAAAAACTTATTTCTTAAATAAAGTGTGAATGAAATACTTGCAGTTTATCCAGGCTATAGCAGAGACCTGCAGAAAACGTTGAAAACCTTTATTTCAAAAGTGCTTTGCCTTAGTGACTTGTTGATACCTTTTCCCTGATTACAATTTCACTGCTTTTTAGCCAGAGCTGACATCTCAAAGGTGCCCAACCTTTATGAACTTCAAAATGGAAACAAATGAGGAACCCTGCCTGGCATGTATTTCATATCCCCGTGCATGCACACACACACACACACACACGCACGCACGCACGCACACACACACACACACACACACACACACACACACACACACACCTTCTCAAGTGAGAATATGTCAAAGGGTTGGTAGCAATTTCTATCCTCTGGATGATTTCACGGGTTTGACTTGATGGACATTTTAGACAAAAATTGGCCGTCTCTCTGTAGCCCCTTGAACACTATAAACAGCATGGCAGCTTCTGTCTCTAAATTCGGCTCTTACCCTCATTGAAGCCTCCATCCTAACACCATGCTCATTGGATCTTTCAAGGCAATCATTTTAATTAATCCATCCTAACTAACATAGATCCTACATAATATGGTTCAGCACAGTATCCTCTTAGAGTAAAATGTAAATACCTCATCGTGCTCTCCAAGATTGGGCTCCTGTCTGCTATTCTGTCTCAACTCATGCCTTACTTCCTCTTACCAGCCTCCAAGCTTTGTTTCCCCACCACCTGGCCCTTGTTCTTGCTGCTCCCTCTTTTTGGAATGTTTTTCTCCCAGATAATTTCATCGTTTAGGTTCTCTTTTTAAATGGCACCTCCCTTAGAGGTCATCTCACTACCACCTCATCTACCCGTTGTCAGATTCCCTCTACCACATTGCTCTGCTTTTGTTTTTGTTTTTGTTTTTTCCTGGTACATCTAACAGACTGTAACTATCTTGTCTGTTGATTTCTTTATTTGGGAATTAGTCTCCCTTTACCAAAACTTAAAGTCTGTGATAGCAGAGACTTTTCTTGCTTACTACTACATTCTCGGTGCCTAGTACATAATAGGTGCTCAATAAATATTGGGTGGATGGATGGATGGATTGAGGGATGAATGAATGAATGAATGAATGAATGAATGAATGAATGAAAACTACCCCTGATGTTGACATAATATGGAGAACACAAAGGATTGGGCTTAGAACTAATAATTTAGAGCACAGAGCATGTGGTTTGGTAAATGAGAGAAAACCTAAGGGTCAATGAACAGAAAGAGAAACTATTTGGGGAACCATTAAGTAACTAGAAGCAGGATTTTTTCAAAGAATAATGAAAGAAGTAGCCCCTCTATACAAATAATATATCAACTTAGAGACAACCTATACCAGGGAAGTCTACAGCATGTGATAGGCCCCTAGCCATTGAGCTAAAGTTCCAGAAAAGGACTCAATGTTTGGAGAAAAATCAGTAAAACAAGGCAGGACCCTGGTCTATGGGCCTGCTCATGAGTCTATGGGGACCAAGCAAAAGTCTTTGCAGGGAAGAAATCAAATAGAATCCAGAATTAAATTAGAGCTCCATTGTTTTGGCCCCTCCTCTCTAAGATACAAAGGTCAATGCTTGGTTCTAAGGACCAGGGTGGGCAGAACCTGCAGGGATAGGTCAAGGTGGGATGGCAGCCCCACGTAAGGAAGGGCTGGGAGACAGTCAGGGATCACAAAAGGGGAGCAGACATTTGTCATCATGATGGTGTCCAAAAGTGCATTTGGGAGTAGGAAATACTATCTTCCAAGAACACATGGTACAATGGGCTCCAGCCCCACAACAAAGCATTCTTTAGACACCTCCCCTACACACACACACACACACACACACACACTCACTCACTCACTCACTCACACATACCTGTGCATTTCCTGTTTCCTTCTCCCACTTTTTATCTGGAAAACACTCACTATTTAGAAGCCAAATCAAATGTCAGCTCTCTTGTGAGCTTACACAACTGTGCTTCTCACAGATGCCTTAAATCTAGTCTCACCCATATACCCAGGTCCGGCTCAGTGGCCTTGCATATCCTGAAGGATCTGTGCTGCACCTGAGCAGTCATGGCACCCGTGCCTTCAATAAGTGATTGACGGCAGCCAAGAGAGTCTTGTCCAGGTCCTGTCTCTCCCAGTTCACTCTGTGCGGATAGGTTGGCATAGTCAGAAGCCAGAGCAGTCAGACCCATGCAGCACTCATGCCTTAGTCACTGACCTTCATGGTCATAATAGACGGTACTCACTGCCTGATGTGAGGTCCAATCCAGGCACCCATCATGTGACAGCCTTTTCATTTCTGAGCTCACACAGGACCATCAGCTGCTCCGTGGGAGCTGCTAATGATGGCCGCGTCGGCTGTATTTCCTCCCTGCCTTTGGGGCTCATGGTTTACCATCACCGTGACTCCAAAACAATGCTCTCTAGTTCTGATGGCCAGACACATCATCTGCCCTGTGGCTTCTCTTAGCCAACCAGTCATTTAGTCAACACTCACCATGGGAGTGGAACAGGACACAGTGCTAGGTTTTGTGGAGCTGGACAGGAAGGTGTGGTGTGGAGAACCTGACTCCTTGGGGCTCTAGCTCTGCCAACCCCCATCTGGGACTATCAACAATGGACCCAACTGAAGGTCGAAGGTCAGCAGAGATTAAAGGCGTCTTTCAGAGTGGGTGGGGGAGGGGAAATAAGCCAAATGATGATAAGACTGAGGTACAAGACTTTCTGATTTGAAATATAACATTAATTCCCCCAAGTCAAGGTTCCTCTCTCTGAGTTATACTCTGTGAAATATATACATATACAGTGGCCCCCAAAAAAGTGTAATTATATGATACATATGTGATAGATGTATTGGTGATATTTTAGGCATGTGACGATCACAGCTAGAGGCAAGTCCTCACATTTTAGACTCTGGGAGGTTTGAGTCTAAGTCCTGGTTCTGCGAAAATAACCATAGTGTGTTACCTCAGACAAATCATCCCGTCTCTGTGCCTAAGTTGTATCATCTGTAAAATGAGTTTGTTGACAGGGTTGTTAGAGGATCAAATCAAAGAATATATGTAAATCGATTGGCACCTACCTCACCTCTTGTAAAATACACATCAAGGATACTATTTCTGCAATACAGCCCATTGCACTTCCGAGGCCTAATGTCCCAAACGAGGGTAAAGCTAACTCTACCTGGATTAAAGAAGGTCATAAACTGAAAACATATAAATAAATCAGTAGAAACCTTCCAGAAGGTAGGAAAAGATGGTGCTCTGACATTAAGGGGAGCTCCTTCTACACAGAAGGGAAGTAGAGGGAGACAGGAACAGAGGAGTGAACACGGCAGTGGTCACTCAGGGTCCCCACTTCTATTGGTCCACCACCCTTCACGTGAACCTCAAGAAGGGCAGTGAGAGCAGATGGTTTATATAGGTTTGAGAAACTACTAAAATACTGAGATCAGATTCCTCTTTCCTTACACACAGCCTGAAAAGGCTGAAAGCCTTTTGGAGAAGACCTGCAGGGCGCCCAGGACATCCAGAGTGGCATGGGGGCAGGTAGAGACGCACAGACTGAGGAGCACAGGAGCAGCCCTCGGGACCTCACATGATGGAGGCAGGTGGGGAGAATGTAGCCACCTTCTCAGGTGGGTTTCGCAGCCTCCGGGGACCTCAGCAGTGCTGAAAAGACCAGAAGATCAGAAAAAAAGACAGTCAGGAATAGGAGGCTACAGATGCAGAGATGTCCAGGCAGAGGCTGAGGCCCTGTCCGCAGATGTGCACAGAAGCCCTCAGCAGACACCCGCGCAGGATGCCCAAGACCAGAAAGGAGGAGGTGTAGCTCTGGAGGCCAGCAAGGACCCAGGGACACCCTTGGGTCCTCCTTCCCCTCCTCCATGATGTCACAACCTTCCCCTTAGACTCTGGCACCCTTAGTTGAAGGGAAAAGGAAGGGGAACAAGAATAAATCCCAAAGGAACACGACTTTCCCAAAATAAGCTACACTAACATGAAAGAAGCTGTTTGAAATCAGAGAGTCAGAATTGCATGAAATCGGAACATTAAAGCATGCTTTCCATCCCTCAGTCCCTCCTTCTACTACCACGTGAGAAATGAGGCCTTGAAAGAAAATAAGAACAGTTATAATATTTTGCAGATCCAACCACTAATGAATACGATGCCCACCCCTTGCTCAGTTATTACTGTTGTTACTATTATCCTTTATTGCTATTTGCTGTTTTAACCTATAAACATCGCAGTTTCCAACAGATCAAACTAATAGATATTAATTGCTACTTTTATGCAACCAAATGAAACCATGTCTGAAGGTGGGGCCTTGGGCAGGTCTGGGAGGCCAGGAATTCTATGCTTGGTGTATTCTCTTCCCAGAAACCTTTTCTATCTGTACCCATTTCCCCTTCCCACCAATTCTCCACCCGAATTACCTACCACAGGAATGAGAAAATCAAGTAGTGTGCTTATCAGCTTGAAGCAGTTTCTGACAAATAAAAAGAGTTGCTTCTTTATGCAAAAAAGCCTTCCCTAATAACTGTGGTACTTTTCACCCGAAGAAGTAGCTCAGGCTGAATATTTGTTGAAAATATATGGTAAGCCACCAACAATCCCATCTTCTGAAGCCAGTATCTCAGTGTTTCCCATTTGATTTTCTACAGGTTTGCAGTTTGTGGAACAGAATAGACAATACACATTTAGGTTCTGTTTGGAACATACTGCATATACACAGAATGTATCAGAACAGGTGAGTCTGTCTCCTTCTGGGCTCTCCATCTCTTCGGCTGGAAACAAGCTGGCCCACGACTCGCGAGCTCAACAGTCATAACATCTCAGGGTTAGCAGAGGGTTCAGAAGTCATGCATCCTTGTCTCTGCCTCCCCTCCAGGGTATGAACTGCCCACAAACTGCCTTGAACAATGACACCATCTCAGCTTACATACCTCCAACAACAGAGAGCTCACTTCTTCTCCTTCCACTGTTTGAGAATATCCTTCCTTATGTTAAATCACAATGTGACAATGTGCAGGGATTACTAGCCTGGGTATTGGAGTTGGTAAGATAAGGGCTTTAATCCTAGCTCTCTGTGTTGCTAGCTGTGTGACCTGAGGAAAGGCCTGCACTCTTTGTGCCTCAGTGTGATATTTTCTAATGGGCAAAGGGAGATACATGCATTACTTACTTCAGAGGGCTGTAGCGATGATTGATTAAGACATTCTTTATAATGTATGAACGGGTCCTAGTATATAGGATCCACTCAATGAATGCCACAATTAGTGTATCATCACTATTGTTGGTGTAGTTCTGCCTTCCAGGGTGACAAAGAACAAAGCCAATACTCTCCTCCACTTTAAATATTTGAAGACGCTTTTGGGGGAAGAGTTGCGCTGTCTGTACCTGTGGTCTGCCTTCACTCAAGATTCCAAATGACTTCGTTTGAGGAGAGAAGAGGAGCCTCACGTAACTTGGTGGTGGTTGGCAATGCTTCTGGGTCCTTTATTTGGCAGGGAGCATTGGGAAAGTGGTACTATTTTTGGAACATAAGTAACTGCCTTTTAGTGTAAAAGGGTAACAGGAGGATAGAAATGTGACTTTTCAGGTATAGCCCCTGAACTTCAACCAGTAGAGCAATGGAATGTTCCACTGGCCAAGGGACTCATTGGAATTTATAAGGAATTGCAGAAGGCACTGAGCAGGGGCAGCTCTAAAAGAGGTTGTCCTTGGACTTAGGCCCAGAGACCCTTTCAGAATGCCCAAGGTGAAAAATTGTGATACTGAAATTAGACTGAAAGGACAGAAAGCTGAGGCCCATGAGAACCTAGCTGTCCTATTAAGGATATTTCTGGTGTGTTTATGAATTATAATAAAGATGACTATATATAAAAAAATATATATTTGAAGACAACTGTCATGGGCCTCTGAGTCTAATATTTCAGTTGCTTCAGTTACATCCAGAAATCTTAGAATTCCATTCTTTCACCTCCAATCCTTCCAGAAGTTTCTGCGCTCCCATGAGTTCTCACCAATCCCAGACTGCCCACCTCAGTCTTGGGCAGGACAGTCCTGAGATTCAGTTCTTCTGTGAATCAAACTAAATTTTCTGCTTCCTACTTCTTTAGCGTCCACTCCATTCTTCTTTGAGCTTCTCTCTCCCAGTCCATCCCAGTCCTTCCTCTGTTGTTAGAACGAGGCACCTTTCAGTTGATGGTATATGTAGCCAACGGGAGCAGACCCACAGGTAGTGTAGTGGGGATTATGGCAGACTCTCAGGAGCTGACTTTAGTGAATGGCCAGTGGAAACTTACAAATGCCTGTGATTGAGGGAATTGGGATTATCAGAGTCCTATTAAAATGTCCTTCCTGAATATCTTTCTAGATTGCATATAAATCTAGCTTGCATATAGTTTCCTCCTGAATGAAACTGGATAGATGCCTGAGCTAACCTTATTGCTCATCTTTGGAGACGTGATGAGCTTAGGTTTTGCAGGCAGGCTAAGTTTGGGAGCAGCATCTGGGAAAGCTGAGTATACTCTACAAGTGGTGCATGCCTCCGTGTGAAGACGCCAGACAACTTCTGACCTGGGACCATGCGGGGAGCCTGACGCCTCCAGCACAGTGCTTATCATGTAGCCACTGACGACTCTGGGCTTTCTGTGATGAAACCCTGGGCTCTTCCCATTCTGAGTAGGACAGAGACGACCAGCTTTCCAGGAGCGGGAAGAGTTATCTGGAGTCGTCACACAACTCCCTGGCTTCAACAGCTCCATTGAAACTGACATCTCTTTGTATGTGTATATGTGTTTCAATGTAAGCAGAGCTGCAAGATTTGGCCTCTGTCTCAAGACAATGCTACCTGGAGCACAGCTGTGGTGCCTTTGCACCACTCTGAAATGCTAACTGTGGCTGTGATAAAATTTCACAGTTTTGAGGCCTGATTCAAGGAAATCCATCTAAGGCTTATAGAGGTAAGTCTACGTTGTCCTTCTTCCCCATCATAATTCTATGACAAAGTATAATTTAAGAGTACTTTACCAAGTCCTGTCAGGTATATGGGGAAACTGCTACAAACTGCCCAGAAAAGGAGAACAGATCTCCAAACAAATCCTAGGGAAAGATTCTTAGTTAGTCATACTTTGCTAACTGACTATATATATATTTCCCCAAAAATAAGACCTAGCCGGACCATCAGCTCTAATGTGTCTTTTGGAGCAAAAATTAATATAAGACCCAGTCTTATATAACACTGGGTCTTATATAATATAGTATAATATAATATAATACCAGGTAGAATAGAGTAGAATAGAATAGAATAGAATAGAATAGAATAGAATAGAATAGAATAGAATAGAATAGAATAGAATAGAATAGAATAGAATAGAATAGAATAGAATAGAATAGAATAGAATAGAATAGAATAGAATAGAATAGAATAGAATAGAATAGAATAGAATAGAATAGAATACTGGGATATATATATATATATATATATATATATATATATATATATACACAGAGAGAGAGAGAGAGAGAGGAATCCTGAGGGTCTTATGAGATGTAATCCCTGCCCCCCCCGACCTCATCTTGACTCCCCTCCCCATGCTCAGCCCACACAACCACACTTGCCTTTGTCCTATCCTTCTGACTCCCCACACTCCCTACCTCAGGGCCTTTGCCTTTGTCAGTTCCTCTTTCTAGAATGTTCTTCCCTCACCTCAGCTTAACTGTCACCTTCTCAGAAAAACACTTCTTGACTACCTTATACAAAGTAACCCTCACTTCCCAGTTTCTCTCTATCTTATCATCTTGTTTCACTCCTTTATAGCATTTCTTCCATCTGAAACCAGTTCGATTATTTGTTTGTTTGTTTACTCTGTCTTCCCTGACAATATAATTAACCCCTTAAAAGTAGAAACCTTGTCTGTTTTTTGCCCCAGTGTCTTGCACATAAAAGGCACTAAATAAATATTAAATAAATGAATGATATTATCAGTCTTTTAAGATTCTTAATGAGGAGGGAAAAAAACCGTCCATGAATTCCAAGTAGGAAGAGAACAGGAAATAAAGTAGAAAATGAAAGAATTGTTAATTGCCACATTAGTTTGAGATTGAAACAACCAGAAAAGCAAAAATCTGAATGTTTAATTATAAAATGCGAGCAAAGGCAATTTTCAAATAGGAGCAGGATTATGTCCTCAGGAAGCAGATGGATTATAAAATGCCAAGGATGGCTACTTCACACCCCCTCAAGACCTGTGCCCAGTTGCTTGCTGGAAAGACAGCATGATTTTTCAGCCCTTCCCAAGAACGCTTCAACCAGAAATACTTGAAATGAAAGTACAAAAGAGTCAGGAAATCCTTGCCATGTACAGCATCTGGGCAGAAATAAGAACATCTGTTCTCAGCATGAATCCTATTAGCTTCATCATTTGGCTTTCAATGAAAAAAAAAAGTATAATTATGATATATGGGTGTAATTGGTGGCAAGGTAGCAACTCGTCTGCAGCAGGCGGTGTGCTCAGGGGCAGACGTGGGTACCGGGGAGGAACACCCCTGTGCCAAGGGATAAGAAACACGCCAGCAACAACAGCTCAGTTACCTGGAGTCAGCAACACAGGCTTCTAGAGGCTGAGGCCACCTGAGACTGGAAGAGAGTGAGACAAAGGAGGGAGAGTGGAGGAGGACGAGGGAGGAAGGAGGAGAGAGCAAAGGGGAGAGAAGAGTGGAGAAGAGAGAAAGGATAGGAGGCATGAGAGAGCAGCCACAGAGACCTGAACCACACAAAAGAGCATGAGGGTGAGGGACGGGGTACAGAGAGAGAAAAAAGATGACCCTGCCTGACAAATAACAGGAGCAGCAATGTCTCACTACAGCAACACCACTTCTTAGATGTATCACTTCAGACAGATCGCCTAACCATTTTGTGCCTTGGTTTCCTCCACCCGTGAGAGGTGAAAATCATGGCACCTACCACAGAGGGTCAGTGTCAGGGTTAAGGTAGTTAACGCGCATAAAGGATGCAGAGCAGCACTTGACTTTTGACTCCACGTAAGCCCTCAGAAAATGCCAGCTGCCATTAGTATTACTATCACTACTATCATTATCACCATTATTTATAAGACGGCATTTATTTCTTACAGCACAATGAGCTAAATACTGGTATTACTCCCAAGTCAAACAGCAAGTATATGGACATAAAGGGCTCAGCCTCAGCTCTCTCTGTGTCCAGAACCCGTGCTCCTTACTAACTATCATGCAGGACTCTACGGCCTTCCTCGTAATACCCCTGAGTTTATTGCTGCCGTAGGAAAACAAGCCACAAGCGACAGGCTAAAGCTATGCTTTGACTTGTTATGTGGAAGGCCAGGAGCAGACTCCTTTCCAGGGTCTGCAGAGAACACTATATGCACCTAAGAAAACAGGATTGAAATTAGACAGACCTGGGCTGGAATGCCAACCCCACATACAAGAGTAGCGAACATGCCGAGACGAATGGCCTCATGGCTGAGCCTTGGTGCTCTCAGCTGGACACAGAATAAGACTGTGGTGAGGATTAAACAGGACCATGTAGAGACCACAACAGTGAGGTCTGGCACTCAGCACACACAGTAGCCCTTCATGTCATTAAAAGACAACATGTGCCCTTAAATCTAAGAAGCACCAACGTGATGAGGAAGGAGACAGAAAGATAAAAATGGAGAAGAGAGAGGGAAATGTTTGGCAGATGGCAGACCTGAAAGCAGGGATCAGAGGTGGCGGAGTGTGGATGGAGGGTACGGGCAGTGACAAGGTAGGCTGTCTCCAGAGAAACCGAAAACAGCTGGGCTGCCTCCTCCCATTCACCCCAGCACCTCAGCTCTGAGAGAGGCCCTCACAATCACAGTATTGATGTTCCTGACAGCCAAACAAACAACAGTTTTAATCAGGTGCAAAATAATCTATAGAAGAGGTCAGAGATGTATCTTTTACAAGGATACCTTACCAAGTAGTTAAAATTTTATAAAAGGCATGTAAAGGGGGGTACGTCTCTAATATCCAAAAAATAAATAAATAAATAAGATTATGTTGAAGGGTTCATATTCAATGGATTCTAATAAAACTAGGAGTTGCTGTTTGTATTTATGCAAAGTCCCTCATCGTAGAAGATGCCCTGCTAATGTTTTAGCTACATGGGCGCTGGCATATAAAAATCTGTTTAATCTTAAGCAAGCTGCCTAACCTGTCTAAGCCTCAACTTCTTCATCTGCAAAAAAAGAACAAAAGTAGAACCTGCCTCAGAGATGGTTGTCAAAATGAAATGAGATGATGCCTGTGAACAGGTTGGCACAATGCCCAGCACATAGAAAGAACTCAGTCAACGTGAGCTGGTATCATTATTGCTATTTGCATTGTTACTTGACAATTGCGATAGACCGAGTGCCGCAATGTGGTTTACAAGCCACACAAATCTGCTTTCTGGAAATTATCCAAGGAAAGTAGTAAAAAATATCAACTCCTACCTCTGCCTCTAGCCCCATATGCACCAGTTACCAAATCCTCTCAACTCCACGTTGAAGAACCTCTTCCCTCCACTCTCTCCTCATTTGGTCTTCTTCCTCTCTCACAGGGACCTACCTCAGCCAACAGTAAGGGCCTCCTCAGAGGTTCCTGCCACTAATCCACTTAATCTATTCTTCATACAGAAGCTTCATAGTCCATCTTTGAAGTCTTAGCTTGTATTAAAATTTGATTCATGCACATTGTTTATTCTACTACATAGTATAACCACATTTGCTTTCATTTAAAAAATAATTTAAGTTACTTACCATTTGGTTAAACAGACACCCCTGAAACTTTCCAAAGCTTCTCCAACTGCCTCTGTAACTGATGCATAGTAGGGGCTCAGCAAAGGGTTATGGACTTGGACCACAGATATAAAGACAATGCATATGCTAAAAGACTAGGAATTAGTATGCAAAGGTGATAGTAATAGGCAAATTAGGAGGGTAGGATTATGGCTGTATTCCTTTTCCCAATTTACCAAGTATAGGGACAAATAATCTTCTCTGATTCTGATCACTGAAAATGTCTTGTTAAGATACAAAGATGTGTGCAAGTATTGCCCAGACACCACACAGCAGAGCATGCGGTGGTGGGGGCCTGTGAGTGCTCTATTGCAGAGCCCTGGCTGTTCTTAAACACTGCTTCTTCACCGGTAAAGAACAGGTGCCCAAATTCTGACAAATCATGTGACGCCCGCGTGTACAACATTAAAGAGCAATGAACCCTGCCAGTCTCAGTGTACACAATAGCCACAACCACACCTCCCACCTGAGCCAAAGGAAGTAAATGCAGGACACACGGTGGGCATCAGCTTCCCCACTCGACCTGTCTCCGGACTCCTGTGCTCCTTGGCTTTCTCCTCAGTTACAGGAAAGGAAGTCCACCACTACCTACTCACCAAAGCAGCAGACCAGCTCACCCATAGGGCTCTAGCAGCTTTACAACACAAAACAATATTCTGGGGACTGGCTGCCAAGAAGCGGGTTTACCCTGTGTCCCTTCTTGCCCATGGTGAGGAAAGGAAGCATCAGGTTTGTGGGATCCAATGTCGCGAGCAGTGATTTATTTGCTCTTAGCAGCCATGGCTTCAGCTCCGTGACATCTGTAAGCCGAACATTCTCACCAAGCATGTGTTTTATTTAACTGTTCGCCCTCAGGTTGCTGCAGTCCTGGTGGGCGTCCTTCTGGAGACTGACGATTCACGCTACACTCTCAACCAACAAGAGTCTTTGGTGTCAGCTATTCACAGGCACAAATGGCACAGCCTGTTCTATATCTGACTTTTGCAGCTTCTCATCACCAGGTAATGGCCTCTCACAAACCTCTCCGTCATCACTCCCCTTCTCAGAGCCCCACTGACTAAAGGAAGATGTTTTTCCTTTTCTTGAAAGCACCATTTTCCTCTTTTTTCAGTTTTGCTTCCTGTTTGCAGTTTAAGAGCCAGCAAGGCAGATGGATGAGGAGAGCTGCCTGGGAGAGGAAGAAAACCCATCCAAGGCGCTCACTTCATAAAGCCTGTGGAGGGGCCAAGCCCTGCGCAGATGACTGTGGATACTTATGCCTTGGAGCGAGAACCTGGCAACTGAAAGCTAGCGATGCCCGATCAGGTGGTAAAGCCCAGGCCCCAGCTACTAGGAGTCACGACTCTTCCTGCGTCCTGCTAGACCCTTTTCAGGACTCAGGTCCATAAGACTCTTCTTCAGGTCTCAACAATGAATGAATGAATGAATGAATGAATGAATGAATGAATGAATAACAAGGCATCAAAACCAAAACAAAAAGATGAAGATTTAGGAGGCAGGCACTGGACTTACAAGGATAGACATGGATTTATATACCATATCTTGCACTAACTAGCTGAGGGATCCTGAAACAGCTAGTTAGTGCAAGCTTCGAGTGTTAGTTTATTCATCTAAAAACAAGTGGGGCTCATTGTGCGAATTTCACAGAATTGATGATAAGGATTAATGAGAATTCAGCAAACTTATAGCACAATCTGATACCTAGCAAATGCTTAATAAATATTAGGTCTCATTAGTATTTGTGTCACTATTTCAAAATTATCAGTCAAGAAATGCACAAAGATGGGACATATCAGATAATGTTTTGCCTCCCAACTTTTGGCGTATGCAATTACTTGCATGAAAAGAGCCCTTATCCCTTCCCCATCTTCCCTCCATCATGCCCAACTCAATGTGCCTGTTCTTACCCATGATTCCTGCAGCTCTTTGTGCTGATCCTATAGCCGTGTATGCCCTTGTCCTTTGCTCTTCCCTAATCAGTCCCTCAAAAGCATGGATGGTGATTTTCCTAGCTCAATAACGTTTCTAGCGCCCGGGATGCTGCTGCCCACATACTAGGTCCTCAACATTGTCTTTGATGAGCAGAATTCTTGCCTTAACTCTCGCAACTTGAAAAATGAATTATTGATTTCATGGGCTGAGATCTTTGAAGATTTTCAAAGTCTATCCTGGCTATCCAGTCAGAGAAGTTCAAAGAATGAATTCATCGACTAGCGTTTCTGCTCTCAAAAGTCATTTACACTTCAGTCAGGAGAGGCCAGGGAAAAGGTTTTTCACTGGGGAGCTTTTGCTTCTTCATTGACTGTCTGTTACTGGAGAAAAGGAACTTCCCCTAGTCTGCATTTCGGAACATAAGAACACCATGAGCAAAAAACTAGCACTTCCTATGGTCCCACAGTGCACTCAATTCATGCTCCATACAACAAGGGACTGCATAGCACTGGAACTGCAAAGCTGGCCTGTGCTAGCAAAGCTGTAGCACCGAAAGAGCAAAGCTGGCCTGCGCCACCAGGCAAATTTAGGGCCCCATCCTGGATCTCAGTCTCCTTTCTGCACTGAGATATGTGGGACATTGGTCTACCCAGAGGCCAGAACTTGCAAACCTTAAGCTGACATCTCTAGGGAGGCTTCACTCCCTATGCTAACTGCCTCCTTCCAGATTCTCTTCTTTCCTTGTGTAACTAGTTATAATTTGCTCTCAGGTTTCTAAGGTGGATTTGGTGCTTACCTGGACATTAAGTAATGTCATTAATTTCCATGAATGGTGGTGCAAGTCCTAACACGTGTGTGCATGCATGCGCTCATGCTCACGCCTGCACGCGCACAGACACACACACACACACACACACACACACACACACGAGTTCAGAAAACTCTGCATGCAATACAGTAATTGAGAAAGCCACATTACGTACAGACTTTTTGAAAGAAACCATTTACTGCACCGATCTAAAATTTCATAGCCGGTTCTGGGCTCCCAGATAAGACCCACATGGTAAGGGTGTTGTGCCAAACTAGCCAGAAGATAGGGAAATGAGAGAGCCATGGGTCAGAGCCCATAGAGATAGGAATGGAAAACTCTAGAGTCCCCATTTATAGGCTTTGATGGCATTGGTGACAGGCAGCATTGTAGACAGAGAAGCTATCAGTCATCTGTTGCTAAATAAGAAGGCTATAGCTTCCCTCCCCTCCAGGCCATATGAAACTCTAATTCCTTACAAGTTTCCCTGAGAGTCACATAAAAAATTATCAAGTGACACTTCAAAAATGAATACTGCAGATCTTACAAGCAAACTGGAACCTAGCCTCACGGCTACACAGAAATAAGGGCATTTCGGCAAAGCCTAGAGTTGGGGCCTTAAGCAGCTGTGGGTTAGACCCTGGTGCTGAAAATGAACAACTTGCCCCAGGATCTCTACACTGGGAGGGACCCAAGTTCCCAGAAAGGGCAGCACTGCTCCAGCCAAACAGCCCAGGCAGTTTGCTCTCAATTATCCACCCTATGTGCAATTTCAGTAAAACTCATTCTGTAAATTGCAGATTTTTTGACACTTAACTCAGGAAAAGTGAGTTGTCCAACAGTGACTTCATGCCCAAGTAAACCTGTCATCTTTACTCTTAGCCTTTTCTTCCCCTTCTTACAGAAAAAAAAAAGATCCAGACATTTTCCAAGAGAAAATAAACTGCCAAAGATGAAAGATTTAAGTTTTAAGTTTGCTTAATGCTGAACTTAAGAAGGGGGTTCTTAAGTTAGCAAAGCGCTTCCCTCCCACATGCCTACTAAATCACCACCAGCTCCAAAGGCTCTGACTCAGAGAATGTGTAAGCCCGAGCCTCAGCCTGTAAACACAGCGTTTCCATGCCCCATGTTCTAGATTCCTTGTAGCACAGTGCAACTCAGGGTCAGGGCAAATGAGGTAAGGAGACCATTCCAGCTCAACTTCTGAAACTTATTTTTTTTTTTTCTCTGTTGAAGTTTAGGTAGAAGCCAAAGGACTGTTTTTACTATTGTCTCAAACTAAATTGCTGACAACTAAGAAGCATGAACACTTGGCAGAATTTCAAACTCCAACAATAAGCAAACTGTATGAGGAAATTGCTTTGTGGTTTTTTTTTTGTTTTGTTTTGTTTATGTTTTTTCTATAGCTTTTCTTTTTCTACTTTGTGATATTCCAGAAAGCTATGGGTACTTTGTCCATGCCCACTCCTAAAACTTCAATGGCCACCCTGGGAGCCCTCATGGTAGCCTGCTGGGGCAGGGTTACCCACAGAGGCTCTCAATGTAGGGGAGCGCTGGGACCATGGCGTATGCCCAGGAACTGATGTCCTCCTTCCTCTGGGATAGGTCCATTGTTAACCACCAATGGAGAGAATTGTATAATATGAACAAATTATCCAAACTGTCATGAGAGTCAAGGATGACGGCCAACATGGTGTGAGTGGGGAGGCATAAGCAGATTTGAGAAGGGTTAGCTCCCTTCCCCTCATTAATCCCTACTCCTTCCAAATGTCTAGGATGGTTTACTGCCACCTGCAGTCATTCATTCACTCAACATCCTCCTCCCGCACCAACCTGGTCTGTTTCCCCCATGATCCAGATCTTTCCCAGCACTTTTCTTCTATCAAAACCCCCTAGTTGTATGTACCATTTCCTTGGGGCTCTGTCATCACCCAGTGGAAGCTACGTTATCTGATAAAACAATTTCTGCTAATGTGGCAAGTCTCCCAGGGAACATAGGCATTTATCAATTTCTGGAGAATACATGTTAACAACACAAGAAATTATTTTACGTATGGACGATCAGGGATTGGTATTTTGAGGGGGCATGAATTATTCAGAAGTAAAGAAGGAGTTAATCGGCTTATGTGACAGGGAAGGGCAGGAGTCGAGTTGGCCTCAAGCATAGGTGGAGAGAAACTCTGCCAGGAACTGCACTGACTCACATTACAGCTCTTGCCTATGTGCTGGCCCACTTCTTATCAGCTTCTTCACTTGGCAGAGGCCATGTCCCCAGCAGGTCTGAGGCCACATGTTCTTATAGCTCCTATCAAGAGGAATGACTTCTTTCTTAGAGTCTCAGGGAAAGACTCTGATTGGCTCAATTTGAATCACATGCCCATACCTGGGCCAATTACTGTGACCAGGAGATTTGGACAGTGTTTTCATTTTCTATTGCTACACTGAGTGGCTTTAAACAGGTTACATTTATTATCTTATGATTCTGGAGGTTAAAAGCCCAGGAGGCGTTTCACCAGATAAAAATCAAGATGTTGGAAAGATGTTCCTTTCTGTAGGTTCTAGGGGAGAATCCACTGCCTTACTTATTCAGTTTGTTGGCAGAGTTCGTTTCTTGTGCTTATAAGGCTGAGGTCCCTGATTCCTATTTCCTTCCTCATCTGCAGGCCACTCCCAGCTTCCAAAGGCCATCCACATTCCTTCACTCATGGCTCCTTCCTCCATCTCCAAAGCCAACTGTGGTGGGTCAAGTCCTTTTCGTGCTTCAAATCTCTCCTGCTTCTTTTTCTGTTGCCACAGTCTCTGACCCTTCTTCTGTCATCTTTTGCTTTTAAGGACCCAGGTGATTTTATGGGCCCACCTAGCTAATCCGGGTTAATCTCCCCATCCTAAAATTCACAACCCTAATTCCATCAGCAATGTCCCTTTTGACATATAATGGCAATGTATATTTAAAACATATGGAAATGGAAATGAATATGTAAAACATATTCACAGGTTCTGAGGCTAGAACATCACCATCTTTGGGGGCTTAGGCACTAACCAACTACCGCAGCCAGGTTTTGGTTGCATAGCCACCGGTGTAGCTAGGTCATGGGCTGGTGTGATTCATAACTTCAACAGAACCATGTAGAAGGGGAAGGAAGAGTAAGTTCCTCAGTGAAGGAGAGGATGTTGTTAGTAGGGAATATGAGAAAGATGTCCACTACCAGGCAGGATGGGTCTTATTAAGCATTAAGTCACTGCTCAGAGGTGTTGGTGGGCTTTTTCAGTAGGGATTTTAATATTCCCAATGGCAAGTGCCTAAAACATGTTTTAATGAATAAATGAATCAATGAGTGGGGAGGCAGAGAATTAATCTGTTCCTAATTTTATCCATCCCAAACTGATAGAACTTTTTTGGGCTTAACTATGGGAAATACAAAGCAAGAAACTAGTGATAGGATTTGGCCCAAAGAATCATGCTTACATATAACAACAGAAGGCAGCCAAAAAGGAGGGGGGACTGGGATCTGGCTCAAGAGCCATGTGCTAGAGTGCACCAGGGGCTGGAACAGAGGAGGTTTAGCCACAGAGCTAAGTATAGCATCCATGGGATCTAAGATTTTGGACTGTTCATTGGGACATATTGGCTATGGTTCAAACTCTTGTAACCAGCCACACAACCTTGGCTAGGTCTGACCTTGGGCCAGCTTCATCTCCAGTGAAAGAAGAGATTAGGACTATCAAAGATGTTAATGGAGAGACTTCCACCAGCCCCCATTCCACACCCATAACCAACATCCATAACCAACCACAACACTCTTTCCCACCGAGCCCTGGCCATCTTCCCAATCCTCATGGTAGCTCTCCAACAGTTAATTGATCCAAGTCACAACTTGTATTAAAACCCCTTGGTCATTCTAGAGTTAGATAATTTCTAAGACGCTTTCCATCTTTGATATTCAATATTCTAAGGTTCTAACACAACTGCTTAAGAAAAACCAAAGAAGACCTAGTGTGCAGATAGAGCTGACTCTATCTTGAAAAGCTGGCTCCGTTTTAAAGCTAATCTGCCTGAACCCTTCACTGTTCCCTGGTGGACTCTGGAATGTGTACAGAGGCTCCAGGTCAATCAAGAACTACCATTAATCCTTCTGCCAACACTTAGCTCTTCTTCTGGAGCAAGGCCCCCTCAGTGTTATTTGCGCTTTAAGTCACCCTGGCACCAGAGACCCCAGTATCTGGTCCCTTTGTTCCCCTCAATCTCTCCTGCATTCCTTTTGGAGTACATAGGTCCATTCCATTAGGGGGAGGTAAAACCAGTGGTCTGAGGAATCAACAGTGTGGGGATCCATTTTATCCTGCTGCCCCCCAGGACTGCATTTCTATAAGAAACTTTTCTATTAAAACTTTTTAAAATGACAGGTTGGATTTGTCCGCTTCATTCTTTGGCCTCTCAGCAACTCGGGTGTTTGGGGGCCACTTTGCATACACAGTCTCTTCATAAAACACCTAGACTCCCCATTTCAAATTACTAAGGCTGGATGAGGATAGAACTACCTAGTGGGAAGGGCATACAGAGCTGGAACAACCTTTATGACTTAACGTCAGTGTTGCTCACCAGAAGTCATGAAATGCCACCTGGGTGCTTCACAAAAGGGCAACTATTATTCCTGATGCACAGATAATTGCCTTGAGATTATATGGATAAGCATTCTGGGTTTAGGACAGGAAGAGATTGTGCAGATAAATTGGGAAGTGTTGCAGGTCAGTTCATTAGAAACTGCAATCGAGATTAGCTAACAGGAAATTTATTAGGGTGTGGTCTCCAGATTAACACCTGTTGGAGGAGGCAAGGAAGCAGGATTGGCTGGAGGGTGAAATTGGACTGTGGACTCAGCAAAGAATTCATCTGACTGCACGGGGAGCTCTGGAGCTGGCCTTTCAGAGATGTTCCCAGTTGAGACAAGAAAGTCAGACCTTGATCTGCCTGCATTAACCAGTCATAGATGAAGGCCACCTCCAAGAAGTGGCAGAGTTTGCGTTCAGAGGTTTTCTTCATATAGGGCAGTTCCCAAAGTGAGCTGACTGATGGCAAAGGGATGTCATCCAGCAGCACACCCAGAAGCTGAGGGAATAGTTCCTTCCATCCTGAAGAAAGAGCTGGGTGGAGCCACATACATAGGGAAAAAAAGCAAATGGGCTTGGCTCTGCTACCTTGTTTATCTCTTTTGGGGACCAGCAGGGCCCACTGATGCTACTTTTTACTGTTTGTTGGCACTGCAGAGGCTATCTTCTGAGTCTTATATGATCTGTGGCTTTTTCAAGTATTGAACCATGGCCAATTTTCTGGTGGTACTCAGCAGAAGAAATTACCAAGAATGGGAGACATAACTGGTATGGAAGGTTCATTCTGGTGGATAAATATCATGGGTTATTTTCTATTAATTTTATAGCAAAAATATAGGTGGGAAAATTATATTATTCATATAATATCAGCTATGTAAAGATAATATATTGCTCTATTAGGGCTGCCATAACAAAACCCCACAGACTGGGTGATGTACACAACAGAAATTGACTTCCTCACAGTTCCGCATCTGGTAGTCCAAGATCAAGGTGTTGGAAGGTATGGTTTCTCCTGAGACCTGTGCCCTTATCTTGCAGATGGCCTCCTTCTTGCTATGTCCTCACATGGCTTTTCTCTGTCATGTGCATCCTGGTGTCTCTTCCTCTTTTTATAAGGACACCAGTCCTAGAATTAGGATCTTATCCTACCCTTATGACCTCATTTAACCTTAATTATCTCTTTAAACTTATCATCTACAAATACAACCACATTGGGGGTGAGAGGAACCAAATTTGGGTGGAAACACAATTCAGTCCATATAGATACCGTGTTTCCCCCAAAATAAGACCTGGCCAGACAATCAGCTCTAATGAGTCTTTTGGAGCAAAAATTAATGTAAGACCTGGTCTTATTTTACTATAATATAAGACTGAGTATAATATAATATAATATAATATAATATAATATAATATAATATAATATAATATAATATACATAACATAATACATAATACCAGGTCTTATATTAATTTTTGTTCCAAAAGACGCATTAAAGCTGATTGTCTGGCTAGGTCTTATTTTCAGGGAAACACGGTAGTCTAGCAAAATTCTTTTTATTTTTATTTTTTATTATTAAACTTATTGGGGTGACAATTGTTAGTAAAATTACATAGATTTCAGGTGTACAATTCTGTATTACATCATCTATAAATCCCATTGTGTGTTCATCACCCAGAGTCAGTTCTCCTTCCATCACCATATAGCAAAATTATTTTAATACACTTGCACATTGGTCTATGAATAGATTAATGAGAGAATGTAAAATTTATATATGGAGGCCATTCAAATATTATTTTGAAATTCTTTGTCCCCTCCTTGTTTTCACTTAATTGTAGGGATTTTATTGCTTAAATTAGAATTTGTAAAACAGAAAAGTTCAGAGAAAAATTAAAACTCACTCATATATCTATCTTCCATTAGAAAAACAATATTAACATTTGATATAATTCCTTTCAGTCTTTTTTTCTCTGCTACACATAAATTTCTTTTATGGACTGGATCTTATTAGATGTACATTTTATAGCTATATTTTTACTATGTATTATCACTTTATTATTACTCCATTTTAAAAGGAAGACAACATATCTATAACTTAATTGTCTGCTGTTTTAGGTTGTGAACTACTGCACCAGATATTTGCGTGTAAATATTTTCTTGAATGTCTGGCTTCCTTTTTTTATTTTTTTATACCAGTTCCTTTCTCTTCTCTTGCTATCCAAAATTGCCACATTCTTTTAGGTCTACCTCCTCAAGTAATGGCTTCCCCAGCTTTTCTGGAGCATAGTAACTTGGTCTTCCTTTGGATCTACAGAATGTGCTTTCTAAATTGCTTGCTTAATCGTATCCTTCTTGTGATATATCTTGAAGCACTGCACACTGTATTTTTGTATTAAGACTTCACTTCCCAAATGATTGTACAAAGACTGCATCTTATATACCTCACTATGCTGTGGATGGTTTCTCCTCACTGATTGATTTGTTGATTGATTGATTAGTTTGCTTGTTGGTTTGCTATTTTCCGAAAATTAAGACTCAATCTCTATTTGTCTGTGGAAATCACATTTTCCCCTACCTCATCCTTTGGAGGGTACTGGCTTGTGACATTTCCACAGCGGGACTAAATTGGATGCATTGTGTTCCTTTGTGTTATCCTGATTTCCCTGCTCTGTGTGCCTTGACAGCAGGATGGTTCTATTATGTTATATCCTATTGTGTTTTTATAATGGCTTAATTAGTCTAGGGGCTTCTAACAGAGAATGGGGAAGAGGGTAAATTCTATAAATAAAGTGTGTTATATATCAGTGGCATTAATATGCTGCCAGATTCCATTGTGTCTACATTGCACAAGTTCACGTTAAAACTCAAAGTGTTGCCAAATATATGTTATAGATAAAGAACATATTTTAAATTCCTTTAGAAGGTGAATTAAGCTTCAGTCAAAACGTGTTCCGGGAAGAGGAAGTTTGATGTTCTGATGCGCCCTGTACTGTGTGGCGATCCATCTCAATATGTGTTCTCCCTGTGCAGTAGAAAACTGCACTGGCTCATGCCTACAGACATCTGGAAAACAATATTCTCTTTTATGCCTAATCTGGCCAAGCAAAACCTTAGATTTTCATGACTAAACCAAATTTATCAGTATTTAAGATGCATACAAAATTTATCTGGCTCATTAGGATGGGCAAATACATTGCAGCAAATGGCTAACAGGCCAACACCAAATGATTTTCAACATTTAAAAGTGAAGGTAGGGAGGCAAGAAGGGATGGAAGGAGGAAGGAGCACATGTATATCTGCATTTGTCCACAATGTCAGAGAAATCTGCTATTTCATTAGCTTTGCTTTTGAGGCTTTATTAAATTTCAAGTTCCAGTTAAATTAACGTCCATAATAACAAGTACAGATTGAAAGCCCACAATCAGCAAAGTGAGGGGCATAATATTTTGACATTGCCACTTTATTTTGATTTAAAAAATATTTTGTCAGGTTTTAAAATTTTTCAGCTTTTAGTTTTTTAAATGAATAAGGAATCAGCTAACCTCACCTTTTCTAAAGCTTCCACCAGCCCACACGTCACCCTTGAAATTCAGACCCCACCCTAACTCGAAGAGAGGGAGGAGGTTCAGGAGGGAACAAGAAGGGGACACATTACTCCCTTTAAAAAAATGATTTTTGTATTTCACCAAACTATTTTGATGCATCAAAACATTTGCATCAAATGTTATCCTTTAGTGTAAGTCATCATGGAGAGCCACTTCTAGACAACTGGCATGAATAGAAATGTTGAAATAATTACTCTGATTATTCATGGAAAGAAAGAAAAGTCATTTCACTTATCTACATCTATCAGCTGAGAGGCACCTGCGTTCAGATTTGTCCTGTTGGTCTCCTCAGTCCTTTATTTCCTGTTGGGTGCAGACGTCAATTCAACGTTCCAGTGTTTTCATGGCATAAGCCTTCACAAGGGTAAAAGAAAGGTGACAATGGAGTGGAGATGGAATGAGAAAGAAAAGTCAGGGGCTTAGCAAAGCTAAACAGGCCAGGACCAGCGCAATGTCTGTGTGCCTTCTCTCCCTAAACAAGATCTATAACAGGAATAAACTCATGAGGAAATAGACCTGTGGTCTTGTCAAGAAAGGGAGAGTAAAGTATCACTTTGGGTGCAAAATATAAAGGTGGGTGCGTAACTCAGCAATCAAGTTAAATGATAATTTTAGCAGTGTATTTTAAAAATGAAAATGAAAGCAAAAAGAAATCCACAACAAACAAAATATCAAACTTTTAAATAAATATAGATCAGCCCTGCACTTACACAGTGTGATCAAAAATTACAGTGAATGTTTAAATTTTTAAAAATATTACAGTAAAAGACATATTGTCATTAATACCCTTCAAAATAATCCACCTTGCTTCGAACACACTTATCCCATCCTTCTTGCCACTTTCTGAAGCAATTCTGGAAGTCCTCTTTGATGAGTGTCTTTACTTGTGCTGTTGGAGCTGCCTGGATGTCATGAATCAATTCAAAACCTTTACCTTTCATAGTCATTTTGACTTTGGGGAAGAGGCAGAAGTTGCGCTGTGCCAGATCCAGTGAATAAGGTGCATGATGACATACTATAACATTTTTATTGGACAGAAATTGTCATACTAGAAGCGATGTGTGACATGGAGCCTTTCCATAGTGATCACAAACTATGGTGAATGTTGCTGCCAGGTGCCATCCAATGGAAAGGCAGGGATCTTTAACATGGAAAGCAGCACGTTGAACCTTAGGAACAGTGTGTGACAAGTTTCAACTTTTTCATGTAGTCAGTTGGACGTAAGAGAAGGTGTGTTTTAAAGTGTGCCATAAATCATCCTCCATCATGACAATGCTCCATGTCAAACATCACTTCTGGTATATGGCAATTTCTGTCAAATAAAAACATTACGGTGTGTTCTCATCCACCTTATTCACCAGATCTGGCACCTTGTGACCTCTGGCTATTCCCCAAGGTCAAAATGTTTCAGGACATCAAGGCAGCCATGGCAACACAACTAAAGACTCATGAAAGAGGACTTCCAGAACTGCTTCAGAAAGTGGCAAGAACAATGGGATAAGTGTGTTCGAAGCGAAGGGGAGTATTCGGGGGCCGAGGGGGAATACATTTTTTTTAATTTAAACATTCACTATATTGTTCGATTACACCTCGTATTAACCCTGCCTCATTCCAGCCCCAGCCCTAGGTCTCCTAGTCTAGCTCCAAGAAATCTAAAGATGCTCTCTCAGTAACAAAATAAAATAAACTCTCAAAAGTCATTTTTGCAGTGCTCCCATGGACTGTTGCCCAAAGACATAATTGAAATAATTTCCAATTATTTTCAGCACCCCCGGTTGTGCAGCTGAGGAAAAACCCCTGATACCATCCCCAGCCCTAATGGTGGGGAAAGCCTGTGGAAACTGAGGCAGAACACCTCAAGGAGAGGTGGGTGGAGACAAGGATATTTGTAGACCCAAAGACCTAAGCATAGAGTCTGAAACTTGACTTAGAAAGCAGAGTGGATTGATGTTGAATTAAATAAGACTGTAGAGCAGGAACATGCACAGTAGAGAATTTTATCTAAAGACTTCCAGGATCCTAAAACATACGAAACTCTCATGGGGCTCAGTCCACATCTGAAGTTATCCAGACATTTGGGGTTTTACTAAACTCCCATATCCTAGACAATATGACTGACAAACCTATCTTAAGGAAACAAGTAAGGGGAAACTCATACAAGTGGAACATAGGTATGACAGAAGCTGAGTATCTGACCCTACCAACAATAATAACTTGAAAATTCGGTAAATAATATGTCCTTTGGCCTTAAACTATTAAATTGGTACACAATGGATCAATATCAATGATATTCAAAGTCAATTGTTAAGTGAAAAAACATATCTCAGGAAAGCAAGATTTGATCGCAACTCTAGGACACTTGAAAAATAAGCAAAAAGTGTATGAGTGACAAAGATTCTCTCACTGACCAAACTCTACTCAGGCTCCTCTGAGATCTTTTTCAGCTGAGGCCTGACTTTTGGACTTCCGTGCTCCTCTCTGCATTATCTAATTTTATAATAGCAAGATCTTGATTGAGTCAGTTTAACCAGAACTCCCCAGCTTCAATATCTGATCACCCTCAATATCTTATCAGGTTCCTCATCCTCCACCATCTCCCAGGTGATGTCTGATCACCCTGGTGGGCCTTCAGCAAGAGTCCTATTAGGTCAGCTTAGCCAGAAGCTTCCTTTACCTCTGATGTTCCCTCTTAATAATTTTCAATCCGCCAACCCCCAACCCTCTTCTTGGCTATAAATTCCCACTTGCCCAAGCTGTATTCGGAGTTGAGTTTACTCTCTCTTCCTCACTGCAAGACTCCATTGCAAGAGGGCCCTGCACAGTTGTGATGGTGCCCTTTTGAATAAAGGCCATCTTGTCATCTTTTGGTTGATGCAACTGCTGGGAACTGAATTATCTGGAGGCTTCTTCTCGGGTTAACTTGTCTACAATAAGGGAGAGGACTTTGAAGCTACAGGACACTTACGTTTCTCATTGCACTTGAAGAAATTCACTCTTTCCTTTTAAGCACCATTCCCTCCAGGTGACTGTTAGCACGAGTCACTGTGGCCGCCCTCCCCTGGCCCGAGAGACCCACCACTTGGCGACACAAGGCTCAGTCAATGTGCCACCATCACATGCTTCCCTGTGGGGGCTGGTTGGGGACACTAGCTGATCTCCTCAATCATAACTCTCAACAGCTCTGAACATCATGTGAGTGATTTTTTTTTTCCTTTTGTAAAAAAGTAAGGTGAAGGGGCGTAAGAGTAAATGGAAGAAAGGAAGCAATGAAACAGAACTGAAAACTAAAGAGAGGGGAGGGAGAGTAGGAGGCCTTGACGGGGTGAAAAAAAGAAGAGAAAAAAAACATCAAACAGCAAAAGAGACACTATGAGTAAAATACCGTGGTGATGGGATATGAATGAGGTTTGTTTCCAACACAGCCCATGCTGAGCCACTTTTTCCAAGTGCCTGAGTCCCCCCAGGTGGTAATTAGCTGGGTTGGAGGCACAGTCATTCCTCTAGGGTCCCAGCTTTTCTGCCTCCTTGTCACCTTCCTGAATTCACACCAGTAAGTGCCCAGCAAGAAATGAGCTCAAGGATTGAGTGTGTTGCTCATGTAATTAAAAAAAAAATCCACGGCAAAGCCCCTGCAGGGTCTGGGGGCCTCAGGTCAGTTATTTCCTGCACCGTGACCCTAGCCTTTCCCCACAAGGGGATTGTTTATTTAATAAACCCTTATGCAGGGCTTACTAGGTGCAGTGTCCTAAGTGCTTTGCAAATATTAGCTCAGTTAATCCTTACGACCAGGCTGTGAGGGAGGCACTGTCATTATCTGCGTCTTACAGATGAGGAAACTAAGATAGGTTACATAATTCACTGCCCAAATGCATCCACCCAGTCAGTGGTGAGGACGAAATTTAAACCCAGGCCAGCCAGCTCCAAATTCCTTGCTGGCAGCCCCTGGGCTGTCTGTGAGTCTGGCTGGCTGAGCTGGGGTGGAGCAGAGCAAAGAAGGAGGGACAGAGAGAAAGAAGGAGGAGGAAGTCTCCTAGAATGCAGGCTCTCCTGCATAGGCATGACTAGGCCAGAGGACTTCGGGAGCTGTTCTCTCCCTCCCTGAAGCCCATGGTTCTGTCTCCACTCAACCAGCTGTCTTCTTGTGTGCCTGCTTATAAGTTGTGGGCAGTCAGTGCAGCAGTTTGCAAACCTTGTCAGGGGACTGAGAACCCTTTCTATTGGGTTGTTAAAACTCAGAGTTCATAGATTATCGTGACCTCTGGTTGTGGGGGTGAAGGTCAGATGGGGTGGGAGCAAGTGTGAGTAGGGCTGTTAGATAAAATACTAACTATCCAGTTAAATTTCAATTTTAGATTAACTACAAATAATTTTTTTAGTACAAGTTATTTATGACCCATGCAATGTTTAAGACATATTTACACTAAGGGCGGCCGAATGGCTCAATTGGTTAGAGCATGAGCTCTCAAAAATAAGGTTGCCGGTTCAACTCCCACATGGGATGGTGGGCTGTGCCCCTGCAACTAAAGACTGAAAATGGCAACTGGACTTGGAGCTGAGCTGTACCCTCCACAACTGGATTGAAGGACAACAACTTGGAGCTGATGGGCCCTGGAGAAACATACTGTTCCTCAATATTCCCCAATAAAAAATTTTTTAAAAAAAAAGACATATTTATACTAAAAAATTTACTTGCATTTAAATTCTAATATAACTGGGCATTTTATATTTTTGGGTTCTAAATCTGGCAATCCTAAACGCGGGCTTCTGCAAATCTCTAAAATGCTGGGTGGGAACACAGCTCGTAGGGCAGGTGGGCTCTGCACTGTAAGCCAGGTGGTGGTGAGCTCTCTGGGGAAACAGGAGAGCTCACTTTGAAGCTAAAAGAAGTTTCCTATGACTATGACGGGCGCAGGAGAAAAATTAAAATAAACTCCCATGTCCCATTATGCTGTCCCACAGCCTTGCATCTCACACTTAACATTAAGCCCCCTCACCCTACACCTTTTAATTTTGAAAAATTTCAGACCTATAGAAAAGTTGCAATAATAGTACAATGAATACTCATTTTGTCACATCTTCTTCCTCTTTCTCCGTGTGTGCACATGTGTGCATGTAAGCACACATTTGTATATTCATTTGTTTGATGAACCGTTTGAGAATTTGTGGCAGATGTTGGAAGACTTCATCCCTAAGTCCTGCAGCATGTGTCTCCTAGGAACAAGGGCATTCTTCCCTGCAATACCACGACCACGCTCAGGAAACGGGACGATAACACCATATTATTACCTGTGTCAGTGTAAGAGATGTCCAAACCCGTAGAGAGGAGTTTTTATAAGAGTTTATTTAAGCCAAACTGATGGGATGCCGAGAACCAAAAGCTCAAATGCTCCAGGGAATAACAGTTTTGCAGTTCCTTTTATAAATTTGGAATTAAGGAGGGACCATAAGATTACATGGGGTGCAAGAAAGCAAGGTACAGTACAGCTAACAAAATTATGTGCTCTCTGAGGGTAGGTATACCTTCAAGTGGTCTGGAAAAGAGGATCACTCTGGCATTTCAAAGGTGTGTTTACCTAGATAGACAAGAACAATGGACAGGGCTTGGTAAGGCAAAGTTAAACCATTTACTAGAGAAATTATAGGTCTGGGGTGTGACTACCCACCATGACCTGTTAGGAATTTGTGATTAGATCACCCTGTGAGGTTACTTCAGTCACTTAAATGTGTCAGATTTATACAGAGAGCCCTTTTTCATTCATAGCTAATATAAAGCCCACATTCAAACTCCTTCAACTATCCCAATAATGTACATATATAATTGTTCCAATATATACTATTTACACACATAAATATATATATACATGTATATTTGTACAGATATATTTGTGAATATATACGTATGTATACATAATTGGAATAATTGGAGGTATTTGAATGTAGACTTTATGTATATATACATAAACATTATTATTAACATATATTAGCACAATTATTTTTAACCCAAGATCCTATCAAAAGTCCCAAACGCATTTAATTATCATGTTCCTTGAGTCTCCTTTACTCCTTTAATTCAGAACTGCCTTTCCAGAGTGCCTCCTGATCTACAGTTGAGAGAAGGTGTGTTTTAAAGTGTGTTGTAAATCATGGATCACAAACAACGCATTAACATGAAATGGGCAAACGGTTTCATCCTCCATCATGACAACACTCTGTGTCACACACCACTTCTGATACGGCAATTTCTGTCAAATAAAAATATTACAGTGAGTTCAGTGAGTTCTCATCTACCTTATTCACCGGATCTGCTACCATGTGACTTCTGGCTCTTCCCCAAAGTCAAAATGACCATGAAAGGTAAAAGTTTTGAATCGATTCAGGACATTGAGGCAGCCCCGACAGCACAACTAAGACACTTACGAAAGAGGACTTCCAGAACGGCTTCAGAAAGTGGCAAGAATGATGGGATAAGTGTGTTCGAAACAAGGGGGAGTATTTTGAGGGGATTAATGGGAATGTGTCTTTTACTGTAATGAAGTTTTTTTTTTAATTTAAACATTCACCTTATTTTTTGGTCACACCTCATATCTCCTTTTACAAATAAGGAAACTGAAGCTTATTAAAATTAAGTAACTTACCCAGGGTCATAAGCCTAGTACATGGTATGGCCAGCATTTCAACCCAGTGCTGACCCCAAAGTCTACCTTCTTTCCTTTATATTGCACTGAGCTCTGTCTTCAAAAAATGATACTGAAAGAGTAACACTGAGGTTGAAATCTGAGAACTATTCCAGGAGGTGAAAGTTCCATAGAATTAGACAGGATTTTAAGAAAGAAGCTGATCAGATTAGCTATGGAAATGGTGTAGTGTCAAGACTTTACTTCTAAAGTCTTCTAAAGACGTGGGTTCAAATTTGAATTCCTCTGTTTCCCAAGTATGTTCCCCTCACCTTCTAGAATCTTTACTTTCACACCTATCACATGGTAGTAATGATAGATAGTGACCTCACTGCATTACTGTAGCACTCTATTAAATATTCGTATTAAGAGCTTAGCACTGAGCAGATATGGCACATGTTAGGCATTAAATAAATGGCAGTTACTGCAATTATTAGGGATGGGAGCAGTGCCTGAGAGCTACTGACAGGATCCACTGTGAAGAGCTCCTGTGCTGGCATCTAGGAGATGCCAATCTGAAGACAAATCGGATTTAGTGATTTTTAGCATTCATGTATGTTGCTTCTACCACAAAAGAAGGGAGCAGCTGTAGGGGATGGGAAATTCAGCTTGTATTGCTAGAGACCAGTGTGATGAGCTCCCTTTCCCGACTGGAGCTACTTAATGAGGAACAGAGACATAGGAAGCTCAGACCAGAGACGCTGCCTCAGGGGGGCTGCTGTCCACACCCACCAGAGACACAGGCAGAGGGCAGGGCTCATTCTGCATGTTCCCAGTATGATCGACTATTTCCTGAGTATTTGGAAGCCCAGTACCTTTGAGGAAGGTGGGAGCAGGCTTCAGACAGCTGAAGTAGAAGCAGCCTGTTCTGGCCTGAATTGTGTCCCCAAAATTCATATGTTGAAGCCCAAATCCCCAGTACCTCAGAATGTAACTATATTTAGAGATATGATGCTTAAAGTGGTGATTAAGTTAAAATGAGGCCATTAGGGTGGGCCCTACGCCAATCTGAATGGTGTCCTTATAAGAAGAAATTAGAAGACAGATAGGCCAGACTTGCCCACACACAGAGGGAAGACCATGTCAAGATACAGGGAGAAGATAGCCATCTACAAGCCAGGAGGGTGGGGCCTCAGAACAACCAAACCTGCCAGCACCTGGATCTTTAGCCTCCAGAATTATGAGAAAATAAATTTCTGCTGTGTAAGCCACCCAGTCTGTGGCACTTTGTTATGGCAGCCCTAGCAAACTAATGCACAAGCCCTCGTGTTCCCAGAGGAAGGAGTGATCTAGTGAAAGAAAGACACAGCTAGACTGAAATGATTGGGCATGGCCTTCAGAAAGGAGGACGCAGGGCTTCCACTCTGCAGAGGGGTGGGGGCAGCAAGTCCCCAAGCCAGTACTCAAGAATCCTAGGTTATTACATACCACCCTCTGCCACCCCAAATCCCAACTGGTCACAGGCAGAGGGTGGGCCAGCTTGCAGACTCTCTGTTGTTAGGTCATTAGTCCAGTGCATGATTTGCCTCTGAAATGAGAACATGTGATTTGCTGATTTTTTAGGGCTCTTCCTCATCTAAAATTCTGGGATTCCTGTAGAATCAGAAGGGGAGTCTGCTAGTTGAAAAAGTGAGCTGAACTGATCTGTTGACAAAGGCAGTTCAGTGGTCTGAATGCTCCATAATTTCTGTGGAGAACCTGGCATGTATTGCGTAAGAGCCAATGAACTGGAGAACCAGAGCCAGGTTGGGCATATGGTGTGAATCGGCCTGTTCTTGGAGGAGGTTGCTTGACAAGTCAGGGTGGCACCAAGGCCAACGTCAGGGTAAATGTTTTCCTGGATGCTAGGCTGGCTAATTGTGTGATACTGGCAGTGTGGAGTGACCTCTTCTTTGTTAGGGAGAGCTGCATGGCCTCAGGGGCTGTGGAGAGCCTGGCCTCTCCAAGGACACTGCCAGGCCACACAGGAAGCCAGAATGCTAAGAAGCTGCTAGGAAACAAGGGCAGCCGGCAGCTAACTACAGCCACACACACTTCAACACAGAGACCAGTTCCAGACACCGTGAGTGGGTGGCAAAGCTATGTGGTCCCTTCCTCCTGCTCACACCCACTTATGCTCACAGTATGGAGGAGGCTCTCCCTCCACCCTAACAAGGGAGTACTCCCTGGCCTTGCTCCAATCTGCCCCCATCCTGAACAACAGGCTCAGTGGTACAGGGCCATTAGCTTCAGAACAATTTTTCTGCAATTCTCTTAAAAGTAACTAACAATCCAGTTGCCAGGCTTCAAAAGATTCATGTAATAATATAGGTATAACACCATCTTTCTGAATTCCGGTTAGCTAGTAGGCATTTATTTCTCTCACTCCTTTCATCAGCCCCGTGTCAGAGGAATCATCTGTATGTCAAGTGATGTGACCTAGGCAGAATTATTCTCCACACATGCTCAGGAAAATGAGTCACCGAACAGCACTGTGGTTTATCGAATGACGCAGGATACGACAGGGCTTAAGTAAGGCTCAAATGACATCTCCCAACCCCTGAATCAAGGTTCCAACTCCTAGGAGATACGTTTGGCCCATTTTCTTGAAATTTTAAAACTATATTATTTTAATTGGTTATTTGTAATTTTATCATCCACAGCCTTTTATTATATTTTATAAAATTATAAAATACATTTTATTATTTTTTTATTTTATTATCCAAGACATTTGACCTGTTCCATGTTACAAATAACATTTAAATGTTCAAGTAACTGAGAAATTATTTTCCACTTTTCCTCATGCATCTGATGTGCATCAGGATGGGTGGCACTGGGCACACTTAAAATAAAGAGAAATAAATTGCTCTGAGATGTGACAGCATATGTATTTGCTCAAGAGTGAATGGCAAAGATCTGCATTTCATTTTTACAGCATTTCATCAGACATATGGTAAACCATGCTAGGTGATTTTTATTTAAAAAGTCAGTCATGCCGAATACACAACTTAAAGGCACATGCCGACAGTCAGACAGCTGCTCTCCGTGGGAACAAGAGCATTCTCATTTCTGGGGATGTCATTACTGATATTTGAAGAGCGATCTGAAGTTTTCAGAGGGATTGCCAGTTTCCAATGCGAAACTCAACCAAGCATGGTGACAACCAGAGGCACCAGCCACCTCAGTTTCACTCCCAACCTTCAGAGCTCAAGGAGGCACAGGTAACATGATCTGGGGTTGAGAGCCCCAAATTGCCCTTCCATTCATTCTCCCCTCCTTTTCACAATCTGTATTTGCCAGGGAGGCCAAAAGTAGGTGTCCCAGGTGGATAACTGACGATTTTAGCATCTTTCCCCGCTCCTCATTTTTCCTGTTAGTTTTCTGATTAGGTCTCAGGTGAGTATATTTGCCTGCGGGGCGGCACAAGTGTCTGCAAGGCAAGTGTGGGAAGAAGGGGGGACCTCAGGGGGCCTTTCCTGCACAGATGGGAGATGACAAGCACCTTCTCCCCCCGTGGAGACCCCTGAGGTCAGGAAATGCTGCGTAGCTCAGTGTAGCACAGCGTCTTGCACGTGCAGTGAACGGTGTGCTTAGCAAAAAGAGAGACAGAGGCGCGGAAGGGGGGAGCTGGAAATGTACTTTTTATAAAACCCATTATCTTAAACTCTACCTGATTGTATGTTAGTAAACATTTATACATGAGTCTTACTGTATGGGTTTCTGTATGGAAACCACATATACCACCATTTACTTCAGGATGACATAAGGGGCTTTCCATGTAATATTAAGTGTACTCAATCTTTGCCTCAGGTACCGTCTTTAGAGCCTCATCTGCAAAAAAAAAAAAAAAAAAAATGTGCTAATCCACATTTTTTAAATATAAAAGGTGATTTCATTTTGCTAATTAGTAGAACTGTTAACTCAAAAAACATTAAACTGAAGAATCCAGGGTTCAGCTGGATAATGGATGTCAAGAACCCAGGGGTCTGAGTTGCAGACATTAAACGCAGAAAAAAAGGACAGAAGAGGAAGTGGTGGTCAAAGAGGACATCACTAGACACTGAACCTGAAGTTATACCTGTCATCCAAAAATACAACAACAAACAAGGAGCTTACGGTATGCATCTTGCTTTGGCCAAGAGCTAGGACAGGGCAGAGGGCACAGCAGTATCTAAGAAGAAAGATGCTAAAACAGATTGCTCATGTACCCCCCTCTCCTCTTTGTCACCATCATTGTCCTCGTCATCAATATTTACTGAGTGGCTCCTCATGCCCGATTGTGAGGAGAGTGACTGTGGACCAAGGTCCACCGCAAGGGGCATCTGGTTTCAAGGAACTATGCACCTCAAATCACAAGGGGGTTCATTATAAAGTGAACAAGAAGTGCAGCCAGGCCTCAGGCGAACTGGGAGGCCATCAGCAAGTGAACCCTCTGCTCCTTCGAGGACACAGCTTCTCCCACTTCTGACTGATTGTGCCCTCTCTGCAGACCAGTTTCTGTGCTCACTGACCACTCACCATGGTCCACATAGCCAGTTCTGAAGTGGAGGCCTCTCCCCAACTCTAGATGACCTTCCAACTTGGGGCATGACTGCCAATTGAGTCCTGGTGTCCTGTGTCTCTTAGTTGAAATTCCTTAAAGAGACAGTAAGGGTGGAGAGGCTACCTCATGGGTCACGGGTACACTCTTGCACTTTGTGATTAGGACAGGGTTGGGGTACACGTTACGACACCAGCCACACTGCCCCCCTCTTCAGATGGGGCTGCAGGTGGGCGGGAGAGGAAGTTAACCTGAAAGTGGTGTTTGGGCGTGGCAGCAGGGCGGTGGACTAATGCTGCCACTAGAGCCAGGAAGGGAGGGGTTTAGTGAATTATCACAGGTGTCTGAGACTAAGAAAGTTCCAAGGCACCTCCTAAAATGAACAAATTGGTAGTCTTGACCTCCTCAGTAATAATAGCTAATACTTACTGACATTCTTAAACACAAATATCCATGATTTTTAACCGTTTCCCGTCTTCTAAACACTGTGTAAGTACTAACATGCATTATTGCATTTAACCATCACACTCTGTGAGATGAGTATTATTAGTATCCCCAATTCACAGATAAGGAAACTGAGGCTCAGAGAAGCTAACAACCGTGACCAAAATTACAGAGCTAGTAAGTGACAAAGCAGGAACATAAAACCAGAGTCCAACTACCTAATTTCATACTTTTTAATACTGATTTCCTTTTATTTGGCCTAATTTCTTTGAGGGCTTAAATACATGGGAATAAAATAAACTTTACACTTTTTCTACTGTATTCTCTAAAATGTTACTAAAAGAAGATTTCATCATTTATATTTCAGGTTCTCTAACACTTAGCATCACAATGTTCTTTGTAATCGTCAACCTAAGTTTCCAGAAGGCATTTAAAACATTCCAATATGGGCAGCTGGATGGCTCAGTTGGTTAGAGCGCGAGCTCTCAACAACAAGGTTGCCAGTTCAATTCCCACATGGGATGGTGGGCTGCACCCCCTACAACTAAAGATTGAAACCAGCAACTGGACTTGGAGCTGAGCTGCGCCCTCCACAACTAGACTGAAGGACAACGACTTGGAGCTGATGGGCCCTGGAGAAACACACTCTTCCCCAATATTCCCCAATAACTTTTTTTTTTTAAATCACCAATATCATTAGCAAACAGTTACCTGAACATCTGATACATAGACACACCTGACCAGGTACAGAGGATACACAAGGATGAAAGGGTCAGGATCCTGAGGTCCATACAATATCCGGCAGGCACTGAAGTCATTGAGTTCCCAGCCTCCCCTCATTTCTACAAGAGAAATCACTGCTGTTCTTTCAGCCCTGCCTTCCAGTCATGTAATCATTTTCATTGGCCTTCTCTGGATTTTCTTCAAATCCCTTCTCAATCACTTCATCTTAAGAGGTGAGGCCAGAAAGAATGTAGAACTCTAACAGAGGCTGGTCAGGGTGGGAGGGTCAGCTCGAAGTTCCCTCATGATGGGTGCTTGTTTATGAATTCTGAGGCTACCAGATTGCCTTTTTCTTAGTAAGAGCAAAACAAGCGACTTAATGTTTAGCTTGCGTACCACCATGGGCCCCAGCATTTCTTTATCTCATGCTTGTACATTGCCAGCTCCTTCCTGTTCTGTTTTCATGGTCTTATTCCCATATAAATTTCCCAGCCCCGTCTCCATTACGCAGCATCCTGTTTTTGTATCATTCGCCTTCACCAACTTGGCCAGAAACACTTTTAATTTTAATTCTTTATTTTGTTTTGTCTTTCTTTCTTGCCATAGACTGTTTGCATTTTGAAGGATTTTTAGAAATTGTTCATTCTATCTAGTCCTTTGCCATTTGTTGGGACTCATGCTAGCCCAGTTCATCTTTAAAAAGTTGCAAGAACGGAGTGACCTCAGTTTCTTTCATAAAGGATGAATAGTGTTTAGGAGAGGGAAACCTGTAATGTACCAAGCACTGGGCTCAGTACTTTGAATACATTTCCTCATTAATTTCTTGAAATGTCCTGGTGAAGTGGGCTTTATCACTGTCATTTTGCAGATGAAGAAACTAACGTTATTAGAGAGATTTAAGTTACTTGTCTAAGGCCACAATATTAACAAGAAGTAGAGGTTGAATAGAAACCCAGTTCTAGTGGCCTTCAAAGTCCCTGCTTTTTAATCATTTCCTACATTTACACTTTCTTACTGTCAAAACATTTCTCTTTGCCAGACTTAGTTTTTTTTTGTTTTTTTGTTTGTTTTCTTATCCTAGCTCTGTCATGTCAGGTAAATCATTCCACTTCCTTGTGTTCATTTTCTTATCTTCAAAATAGGGATAATAATATTTATCTTACCTACCTCGCAGGTAAGGATCAATGTAAAAGTACTTCAGAAAATATACAGCCTGTACAAGTATAAGTTAGCATTTTAGTTGTTATTACTAATCTTAAGCATTGTCTAGTGTGGGGTTCAGAAGACCCCCTCCTACGGATTTGAGGCTTCTCGTATGGGCAAAGAAATGGATTGTTATAAAAGATATATAACTCTCCTAAAAAAAAGTACTTTATCGTTAGGATGTTCTCAACTGCTAGTAACAGAGCCCTGACTCAATTGCCATTAACAGCCAGAGTGTTAATCACATAGTAAGAAGTTTGAAGGTTGGCAGCTCCAAGGTTAGTAAATTCATGGGCCCCTTGACATCAGCTGTGAGCAGAGTTCCTTCTGACTTTCAGATCTGCCCCCTTCAATGGGTTGGCTGGTATCCAAGCTAGCTCATTGCATAAAAGCAAGATGGCAGACTGGCACCACATGCAAACACCCCATCCAGCAAAGGAAGCTGAAGGTACCTGCCTCTTCCTGGTAGTCTTATTTTATAAGGAAATATATATATATATCCCAGTGACCCCATCCCCTGGCAAACAATCCTTACATCTCACTGGGCAAAACTACACCACATGCTTGTGCCTAAACCAATGCCTAGAAGGGAGCTGGGATGACCCTGACTGTCTAACTTAAACACAAGGCTATGGGAGGGAGCACAGACTAATACATAAAACCAAGGTAATGTTAGTAAGAATGAAAGGAAGAATAGCTGTTGGCAAACAACCAACAATATCTGCCCTAGAACATGAGTTAATCAATTAGCTATGAGTGATTCTAGTTTCTCTAAGTCTCAGAGGATCTCTAAAAGAGAAGCAAGCTCCACATTCAAGCCTTCTCTCCAACCCCACTTCCATTTCATTTTAACCCAGTTCTATTTTAGCATATTCCATTTCATTTCACATTCACAGACTAAAGAGGCTTCTTCTCTTCCCTGGGTCTCTCACTTTCTCTTTATTTTGGATACAGCTTGTACTAATCAGTGCCAGAATGCTGAAGGGCTGCTTAACATGTTCTTTTCTAGGCTTTCTCAAGTGAAACAGAGAGAAGGACTCTACGATGGGAAGGCTCTTCAAGTGGCCTAAATTAAACTAAGCTGCAAATGTCTGTGTCTCCTTTTCAAATCATATCACTCTTGACAAGACAAATATCTACAATATTGCCAGTATTATTACCTTCCCAACAGATTTAGGCTCTGACGAACAATATCCCTCCTATATTCCAGAAGGAGAAGACATTTGTTCTGAACGAAAGGCATGGAGTGACTTAATGTGTGAGCATTTCTGGATTTAGTTCAGTGGTCTGTGAATTGCAGTGATTGGTACATTCCAGGAGAGAAGCTCTAGCAATCCAGATGAACCTCAAGGTTAATTATATCAGTAATCACTGTTCAGAAATAATTATCAGGTTGTACACCCATAGATGCTGAGTCTCAATTCAAGAATATTTTTAGCTTTGGAGTCCACTGGCTTTTCCTGTCTTTCTCCCCCTCTGTTTACCCTAAAATTAACATTAATCAACATTTGGCTCCAAGCACACTATGCTTCCACCATATAATTATAACAAGTTTCTTAATAATATATTTTTTTAAAGGTTGACCTTAAATCCCCAGCTTCTATCTCTGAGTCAAGATCAGCATTTGCAGCAGTGAGTTAATCGGGCTCTGGGGCCCATGGATACTTAGAGTGCCCCCCACAAACCCCCATCCTCTGTGGTAAGAGACATAGAGATTGCCATAGCCCACACTTGTAGGAACAATCCTCCAATGGAGCTGAGGGGAATACGTTCACGCTTTGTGTTATGGGGAAATTATATGACACAGAAGCATTAATATTTCAATTATTGCCACTTAGAGACCACCAAAATAGTTATAAGCAGAGATAGACAAGGTTAGATCTCTAATCATTTTGTAAACATTTGATAAACCACACTTAAACCTCAAACTAGATGCCATTCCTCGGCTTTCTGATGCTAACTCTTGTGAACATGGTTAGGAGAGTCTCAAAACACTGGTAAGGAAATTTATTCTCCTTACTCTCTGACCAAGAGAAAAAAATGGAGATGTTTTGTAACCTTGCATTGCGTGGACATCATTCTTCCTCGCACCAGAAGATAAATCCAGTAAGGAAATTGACTGCACAATATACAAGGATTAGGAAAATAACAAAGAAGCAATTTCTTTGTAATCAAAAATTGGAACTCTGGGAGCTTGTGTTCAGGGTTTGTCACTATTGAGGAATGCTAAGTCTCTGGGCTCCTTTTTTAATTATTCATTTAAGTTGTAAAACATGATACAGATCTCAAATGATACTATTTGAAGACTTACTTTCCTCTTTTGTTTTATCTTTCCAGTTTTATTGAGATGTAATTGATATGTAACATTGTATTAGTTCTAGGTGTATGACAAAATGATTTGATGTATGTACTGTGTTTCCACAAAAATAAAACCTAGCCGGACAATCAGCTCTAATGCGTCCTTTGGAGCAAAAATTAATATAAGACCCAGTATTATATTATATTATATTATATTATATTATATTATATTATATTATATTACATTATACCTGGTATTATATTATATTAAACTAAGATTGGGTCTTATGTTAATTTTTGCTCCAAAAGACACATTAGAGCTGATTGTCCAGCTAGGTCTTATTTTCAGGGAAACACAGTATATATTACAAAATGATTACCACACTAAGTTTAGATAACATCCATCACCGTACATAGTTACACATATTTTTTTCTTGTTAATGAGAACTTTCAGGATCTACTCTTTCAGCAGCTTTCAAATATACAATACAGTATTAACTATAGTCACCACGCTATACACTATATCCCCAGAACTTACCTAGAAATGTGTACCTTTCGACCATCTTCACTCATTTTACCCACTTTGGGGCTCCTTTTTGGACATCTGGAAATAACCTGTAAATTGTAAAGTGAGTGTTTATTTTAAAAACACTTTCCACTTTTATTATCTCATTTGAGCCTCACACCCTGTGAGATAGACAGGGCAGTCATTTTCATTGTTTTAAAATTGATGAAACTGAGGCTCAAAGAGGTTCAGTACTTTCCTAAGACCACTGTGGGGGGACTTTAGATGCCAATTTGCCAAGGACACTTCCATTTACACATTGTGTTCCATAGGAACTATTAAAGAGTCTCCTTAGACTCTCAAAAGTGTCCTGGTTTGAATGATAAAGTATATTGTCACCCTAGCCATAGGTCAAGGTCAGAACCCAATCTTCGCCCCAAACCTAACTCTTAGTCCATTGCAGCCACACCTCTAACTAATATGGTTACTAAAACATCAGGCAGGCAGCCAATAAAATGGAGCTCATCCTCCTCTAGCTCACCCATGTATTCGAGCAAATGACAAACCAAGTGAAATTCATTTGGGAAGAAGAACCCCTTCCTGGTGATGGAGGTGGCTTCACAGGTCACTCTTTCTCCTGACTCAGCATGGCTGACCCAATATGGCCAAAGCCACACAGATTGGCCCAAAGTTCCAAGTGACAAATACTACATTAAAACACTCAGCACTGAACACTCCACCCAGAATGAACACTCTACCCTTCAACTTCCCTGATCTCAGGCCAGTTATTCATTTTAGTGCTAAATTTACCTTCTGTTCACTCCAACCTTATATTATCTTACAGTAAAAGATGGAAATCAGAAATTCTGAGGTGCGTGAAAAAAAATATATACATATTAGACACAAATTTAAGAGAAAACTCTTGTTAATCACAGAGTCCAGGGATAGAAGCTCTAGTTTAAGGAGATGAAAGTCATATTTTAAGATCCTTATTTTGGGGGCTTCCAGTCATGATGGTGGAGTAGGTAAATGCTGTCCTTACCTCCTCTGTGACCACATCAAAATTGCAACTAAATTATAGAACAGCCACACTTTAGAACCACCTGAAGACGAACTGAACAAAACTCTTATAACTAAGGATCTGAAGAAGAAGTCATACCAAGACTGGTAGAAGCGGAAATGCAAAACGGGCTAGCCTTACACTTATATGTGGTGGTTAGCAATTAGTAGGAATATCTTGGCTGCAGAGGTCCTCTCTGAAGCATGAGAGGTCCCAGCCCCACACTAGGCTCCCCAGCCCAGATGACCAGTGCCTGGAAGAGGAGTCCTTACAATATCTGGCTGTGAAAATAAGCAGGGACTCAATCAGGGTGAGAGGAATTGCTGCTATAGACCCAAGTATTCTTCTTAAAGGGACTGTGCACAAACTTACTTGCTGGAGGACTCACTGAGTCTGAATTCCAACACTGAGGCAGCAACTCAAAAATTACCAGGGACATACAGGAACGAACTGAATTGTCTGACTTCAGAGCAAGGTATGGACAGGCAGCTCTCTGGAGAGAGACTAAACTGCTGATAGTCACAATTGTTCCTTTGTCGAGACCTCCCCCAACCCATCCTGCAGGTGGAGGCAGGCACCAAATCTGAGTCTCCATCAAACTCACCCCACCCTTGTGATTCCCTGAGATCCTGCACTAACCAACCCGCGCACCAGCCCAAACCTCTTTCTGTGTGAAGCCTTATAAACTACTGGCTTCAGCCCACATGCAGACTTTCCTAAAATCTCTCAAAGGTCCACAAACCCCAAACAAGCAGAGGCTGGTCTTGGCATACCCTATACCTCCTGCTAAGTGGTCCCTGGCACTAGTGGAGTCATCCTCAATTCTCAGCATCAACTCTACCAGGCACCCCTAAGCCCAACACAGACAGCAACCAACCACAGATCACATTGTATCTCCTACCAGGTGGCCTTGGCAGGGTATAGGAAATGGCTGACCTGGGCCTGCCCTGGAGCTTTTTCAAAGAGGCCACAGAAGAAAAACACTGGTGGCCGGCTTCAGATCACACCAGAGCACCGCCTAATTAGTTCCACAAATGGCACACTCAGGGGTGGACTCAGCAGGTACCAGAGCTCCACTATAGCAGATACCACTCCATGGGGTCAGCCCCCACACTACAGCTCATCTGTTGTAGTTATGGCCAGTCATCACAGCCAGTCAGCCTGAGAATCAATCTCACCCATCCAGGTGTCAACAGCAATCAAGGCTTAACTACAACAGGAGGGGACACACAACCCACATAAGGAACACCCCTGGAGCACTGGGCTCAGATGACGAGGGAGACTGCACCCTGGATATCACAGGACACCCCCCACCACAAAAAGCCATCCTGCCAAGACTGGGAGATGTGGCAGAGCTACCTAATATACAGAAACACACACAGAGAGGCAGCCAAAATGAGGAAACAAAGAAACATGTCCCAAATGAAAAAAACAGGATGAAACTCCAGAAAAAGAACAAAACAAACTGGAGGCAAGCAATCTCCAAGGATACAGAGTTCAAAACACCGGTTATATGTATGATCAATGAACTGAGGGTAAAAATAGATGAAATAAGTGAGAACTTACACAACGAGATAAACCATAAAAACAACCAGTTAGAAATAAAGAATACACTAACTGAAATCGAGAATACATTCAATGGAATAAAAGCAGATTAGATGAAGCAGAGAATCAAACCACCAATTTAGAAGACAAAGTAGCAGAAAACACCCAATCAAAACAGCAATAAGAAAAAAGAATCCAAAAATATCAGGATAGTTTTAGGGGCTTTGGGGCCAACATCGAGCATAACTACATTCACATCATAGGGGTACCAGAAAAAGAGAGAAAGCAAGGAATTGAAAACCTACCTGAACAAATAATGACTGAAAAACCTCCTTAACCTGGCAAAGGAAATAGACATACAAATCCAGGAAGTGCAGAGAGTCCCAAACAAGATGAACCCAAATAGGCCCACACCAAAACACATTATAATTAAAATGCCAAAAGTTAAAGACAGAGAATCTTAAAAATAGCAAGAGAAAAGCAGTTAGTTATGTACAAGGTAGCTCCCTGTCAGCTGATTTCTCAACAGAATCTTCATAGGCCAGAAAGGATTGGCACAAAATATTCAAAGTAATGTAACAAAGACCTACAACCAAGATTACTCTATGCAGCATGGCTACCATTTATAAATGAAGGGGAGATAAAGAGCTTCCCAGACAAGAAAAAGCTAAAGGAGTTCATCACCACCAAACTGGTAGTACAAGAAAGGTTAAAGGGAATTCTTAAAGAAGAAGAAGGAGAAGAGATAAAATATATATATATACATATATGAATAATAAAATGGCAGAACTACATATTTATCAATAACTACTTTAAATTAAATAAATTAAATGCTCCAATCAAAAGACATAGGTGGCTGAATGGAGACAAAAACAAGACCTATACATATGCTGCCTACAAGAGACCCATTTTACATCGAAAGACACACACAGACTGAAACTAAAGGAATGAAAAAAGACATTTCGTGCAAATGGAAATGAAAAAAAAAAAATAAAAGCTGGGGTAGCAATACTAGTATCAGACAAAATAGACTTTAACACAAAGGCTATAATAGGAGGCAAAGAAGAACATTTTATACACAATAGCCAAGATATGGAAACAACCTAAGTGTCCATCGATAGACGAATGGATAAAGAAGACGTGGTATATACATATGATGGGACATTACTCAGCCATAAAAAAGAATGAAATCTCACCATTTGCAGAAACATGGATGAACCTAAAGGGTGTTATGCTAAGTGAAAGAAGTTAGAACAAACTGATGGTTGCCAGATGGGAGGAGGTTAGAGAGCTAGGTGAAAAAGGTGAATGGATTAAGAATTACAAATTGGTTGTTACAAGATACTCATGGGGATATAAAGTACAGCATAGGGAGTATAGTCAATAATATTGTAATAAATATGTATAGGACCAGGTGGGTACTAAACTTATTGGGGGATCACTTTGTAAGTTATACAAATGTCTAACTACTATATTTTACACCTGAAACTAGTATAATATTGAACGTCAACTCTAATTAAAAAATAAAGAAAAAAATTTTTAAATCCTTATTTTAAGATACAACTTGCCCACACTTAGAGAGACTTCTGCTACCTTCTACTTTTTTTTTTTCTCCTATTAAAGGGAGAAATAAATAATTAAGTGCAGATGTTCGAGAATAATCTGAGGTCTCAGGTGAGAAAGAACATGAGAAATTTAAGACTTGATTTTATGAGCTCAGTTGTTCTTTATTTTTCTGCACTCAGTCTAATCTTGAATGAGTTTCTCTCCACCTGTCTCCAGGAAGAATGTTATTAAAATAAACCACAAAGGTGGGCCTCATCCTGTTCCTAATGGTATGTCAGCATCTGTGGGTCATTTTCCTGCTGAGCATTTGAAAATGTGCTTGTAAATTAGGAATTGAATTATTTATGGATGATCGGGGGCATTATCTCCATTTTTGAAAACAACTGTAACTCTTTCCCTTAGCAATCACCTCGTCCTCTAGAGAAGGAACTTCTAGGCTGAGAAGTGTTCAGCCAAGGCCCACCTTAGTTTTACCTTTTCACAAAGCCTGCCCTATTCTCTTACTAATCTAACCACCCTTGGACAGCTTCTCACACACTGCTTGGCAACTCCCTCCCTGTGACCTGGCCTACACTGAGACAGAGGCAAACAAGCCTCGGCTTGCCTTTTGCTACACTAAACAGAGAACAGCAGTGACAGTTCAGACTCAACATATGCCTCAGAGCTGCCCAAGGGCCACTTCCGCAGGACAGAAGACAACAAGGATCACCAGAGTCTCTTAGTTATAATCAAGGCGGGATGTCACACAGACTTATTCTGTGCTCTCAGTGAAGTCACAGTTAGATACTCTGCAAAGGCAGTGGAGAAAAATAAAGCCAGACCACTCTGTGCCAGAAATTCTTTGAGAATAATTACCTCACAGGTCAGTCAGAAATGCCAACCAAACCTCTCCAGGACAGATGTCACTGATTCCTAAGGTTCTTTCTCCCCGTCCTTTGCTCTAGCTGAGCCAAGCAAACATGTCCTCACCCAATTACTTTCCTTCTTTCCTAAGTTATCCCTTATTATCTCAATTACCATCCCAAAATAGGCCACACAAATGAAGAAGGGGTTAGAACCACAATGGTCAACATCATACTTAATAATAACAATTATATAATTATATATCTCTCATATAATAATATGTAATTACCCAATAATTACTATTAAACAGTGCAGTGGTAGCCACTGAGGTTCCAAAACCCTTTAATTATTGTTATAGCTGATAATGAAGCAGAAGATTATTCTCTAACATTGTTTCTGTGTATCACAGACACTCTTCACTTTTGCACTCCAAAATGTCTATTCACTTATTTATTATTTTTTCATTCTTCAGCTGAGTGAGCTCTGACAGGGATATTGAGGCCTTAGAACTCAGGCCTTAAAACTCCGACGTCCTAAGTATGGCACATACAAACCTTCTACCATGTTTCCCCAAAAATAAGACCAGGTCTTATATTAAATTTTGCTCCAAAAGACGCATTAGGGCTTGTGTTCAGAGGATGTCATCCTGAAAAATCATGCTAGGGCTTTGTTCCGGTCAGGTCTTATTTTCGGGGAAACATGGAAAGTATTCATTTTCTCCTTCATCTCCAAGTCCAGACAGTATCTGGAGAAGCTCCTTCATGGGGAAATCTCACATCAAAATAGGTAGAATGAGGCCAGGCCCCAACTTCTTCCCAACTTGCTTTAAGATACTCAGAAAACAATCTATGGCTAACTCTTGGGTAGAATTAAAACAAAGTCCTCAGTTATACTGACTTTATAGTCTCGGGCAACTTAGTCTCTCTAATCTGGTATGTGCCCTCCTGTGGAGTCAAATACTGAATTTCATCTCTTCTTTGCAGGATTCCAACTTTAAGACATCTTTTTTGGAGGTGGGTAGGTGGAAAGGATACCACAACAGTATAAGAATTTATTTTTGAAAACTTTTTTGTGCTAAAATTGACTCAAGAAAAGTAAAGCATTTGGCTCAAAACTCTACTGCAGACTTCCAAGACCCATCTTTCTCCCTGTTTCCCAGACTGCAAATATATCACCAGAAAATTTATCTAGGAGTCTACAATTAAAAAAAAAAAGAAAGAAAGAAAAAGAAAAAAAAATATTTCCTTTTCCTGGTTTGAGACTCAACCCCCTTCATTCCTTAGTGACACCTGATTTCTAAGGCAGTAGAATGAGCTAAAAATCAGTCCTATAGTCTAAGAGATTACAGGTAAATAAGACTAAGGATACTAAGGAAAATGAGAATAATATGAATTCATTTCCTTCAAACTAAATTCATCATAAGATGATTTTTGTAAAAAGAGACCTATTCATCTACCAGCTATCACTAAGAGGCTGATCCTTTTAACAGATAATAATATTCCAAATTATCCCCCAAACGTCAGGGAATAACAGATAACATGCAGATAACAGAATCTGGAATGTTAAATAGTTTTTGAGGTTTTTACAGCACTTTCTTCATTATCCTTGGAAGAAGACTTTGTAAGCACAAATCATAGTTCACGACAAATGCCTGAGTGCTCTGTGTGGGACTCACTCCTACTCCATGCCAAAGGATGAATGATGTAGCTCTTTGCTTTCATGTGTTTCACTTTTTCATTCCACTGCTATTCTCTGACACAAAGTCACCGTGTGCCTTACAGGTCGAACAGTGACAGAGAACTCTTAGTGTCCATCTGGGTTGGTGAGTGAAGCGGCCCCTGCTCATCACTCTGTGTCCAATGGGCAGCTGAGCTCACCAGATCCAAATCTGAGACTCAGTATCAAGTCTTCATCTCAGGGTTGAGCCCTAGGGCTAGTGAAGGCAGTTCTCTGCTCTAGACCTTGTGATCGATTTCCGGTGTAAATAGAAGGAAAACTGAACTTACAGCAGCCTACAAGGCCCTCTGTGAAATGTCTGTCCAGTGTTAGCAGACAGCATTCTTAACCCCAATCATGACATCCACAGACACTAGCCTTCAAGCTCTTTCCTGCTTTAGTATCTTTACATACTCCTAGAACATTCTTCTCCTCACTCTTTGTCAAGCTAACTCCTAGTCATTTTTAGGGTTTCAACTTGAAAGTCATTTTCTTAGAGAGGCCTTCCATGAACCATCCCATCTGAGAATGTTCCCGGGTATGTATAATCGTAAACTATCCCTCACACACTTTAGTGTGTTTTTTCTTTTGTTTTTATTTTAGTATATATTTTTCCATTAGATTTAATACATGTTATATTAGCTTCAGGTGTACAACATAGAGATTAGACATTTATATAACTTACCAGGTGATCACCCCAATAAATCTAGTACCCATCTGCACCATATGTAGTTATTACAATATTATTGACTATAATCCTTATGCTATAATTTGTATTCCCAGGACTACTTTGTAACTAGTGATTTGTACTTCTTAATCCCTTCTCCTTTTTCACTTGTCCCCCAAACCCCTTCCCATCAGGCAAACCTCAAAATATTTTCTGTATCTATGGGTTTGTTTCTGTTTTTGTTTGTTCATTTATTTTTGTTCTTTAGATTCACATGTAAGTGAAATCATATGGCATCTGTCTTTCTCTGTCTGACCTACTCCACTCAGCACAATACCCTCTAGGTCCATCCATGTTGTTGAAGATGGCAATATTTCATTCTTTTTTATGGCCGAGTAATATTCCATTGTACATATGTACCTCCTCTTCTTTATCCATTCATCCATTGATGGACGCTTAGGTCACCTCCATATTTGGCTACTGTAAATAATGCTGCAATGAACGTAGGGGTGCTCATGTCCTTTTGAAGTCGTGTTCTGGGTTTTTATAAAACCCACAAATGGGATTTACTAGGTCCTTCTTTGTCTCATGTTATAGCATTTGTTTTAAAGTCCATTTTATCTGCTATGAGCATTGCTATCCCAACTTTTTTGTTTCTTTCCATTTTCATGAATATTTTTTTCCATCCGTTTATTTCCAGTCTGTGTGTTTGGATCTGAAGGGAGTCTCTTGCAGGCAGCATATGTAAGGGTAGTGTTTACTTATGCATTTAGCTACCCTATGCCTTTTGATTGGAGCTTTTACTACATTTACATTGAACGTAATTGTTGATAGGTATGTAGTTATTACCATTTTATTATTCATATTTTAGATCTTTGTTTTTTCTTCTTCTTCTTCTTCTTAAAAAAGTCCCTTTAACATTTCTTGTAATACATGTTTGGTGGTGATTACTTCTTTAGCTTTGTGTTGTCTAGGAAGGTTTTTATCTGTACTTCAATTCTAAATTATAGCTTTGCGGGGTAATCTTGGTTGTAGGTCCTTGCTTTTCATTGCTTTGAATATTTTGTGCCAATCCTTTCTGGCCTATAAAGTTTTTGTTCAGAAATCAGCTGACATTCTTATGGGAGCTCCCTTGTAGGTAACTAACTACTTTTCTTTTGCTACTTTTAAGATTCTTTCTTTGTCTTTAAGCTTTGGCATTTTAACTATGATGTGTCTTGGTGTGGGACTCTGTGGTTTCATCTTGTTTAAGACTCTCTGTTCTTCCTGGGCTTGTATGTCTGCTTCTTCCACCAGGTTAGAGAAGTTTTCCATCATTATTTCTTCAAATATGTTTTCAATTCCTTGCTCTTTCTTTTTTCCTTCTGGTACCCCTATGATGTGAATGTTGGTATGTTTGATGTTGTCCCAGAGGTCCCTTAAACTAGTCTCATTTTTTGGACTTTTTTCTGTTTCTGCTGTTCTGATTGGGTGTTTTTTGCTACATTATCTTCTAAATTGCTTATTCAATCCTCTGTTTCATCTAATCTACTGTTGATTTCCTGTAATATATTCTTTATTTCTGACTGGTTCTTTTTCATATTTTCTATCTCCATTTTTATGTTTTCTATCTCTTTGTTGAAGTTCTCATTGAGATCATTGATCATCCTTATAACCAGTGTTTTGAACTCTGCATCTGGTAGGTGGCTTGTCTCCATTTTACTTAGTTCATTTTACAGAGAGTTGTTCTGTTTTCATTTGGGACATGTTTGTCTCCTTATTTTGACTGCTTTCCTATGTTTGTTTGTATGTATTAGGTAGATCTGCTATGTTTCCCAGTCTTAGTAGAGTGGGCTTAGGTAGTAGGTGCCCTGTGGTGTTCAGTGGTGCACCCTCCCTAGTCACCTGAGCCAGGTGCTCCAGGTGTGTCCCTTGTGTGGGTTGTAGGTACCCTCCTATTGTAGTTGAGCCTTGGTTGCTATTGGCACATCAGCAGGAGGGATTGACCCTCAGGTTGATTGGTTGTGAGGGCTGCCCATGACTACAGTGGACAAGCTATTGTGTAGGAGATGACCCTATGGAGAATTTGGTTTAGCAGGGCTCTGGTGCCCTTTGGGTGTATCTTCCAAAGAGGGAGCTGGTGGTGCTTTGGCTTGATTCGAAGTCGGCCATGTGATTGCCAGCCCTGGGAGGTGCCCAACCATAGGTCAAGTTCAGCCACAGACTGTACCCTGCCTGGAGCCACCTAGAATGAGACACAAAGAAATTCGCAGATGGCAGCCACCTGCACTGAGCTTGGTGTGCCTGGGAGAGACTAAGCTGGAAACTGAGGCTGACTACCACCAATGCCAGGATTGGGGCTGCTTAGAAAGAGGCATGGGGCATGCTGAGGTCAGATGATGCTTGTTTGGGGTTTGTGAACTTTGAAATATTTTAGAAAAGTCTGCAGAATAAGCCAAGACAGGCAGTTTGCATGGAAAAGCCACTGGAAGCAGCTTGGGTGGGCCCACCTATTGGATGAGGTCGGGTCTCAGGGAATCCCCAGGACAGGGTGGGGATTAGCCAGGTTGTTAATCCCAAATGGTGTTAGCCAGGTTGATGGAAACTCATATGTGGTGCCTGCATGCATCTGCACACTTGGGGGGCGGGGGGGGGGGGAAGGGAGGAGCTCAACAAAGAAACAATGGCTTCAGCCAGCACTTCTGTCTGGAAAAAAGCTGCCTCTCTAGCCCTTGCTCTGAAGCCAGACAACTTAGTTCCTCCTCATATGTCCCTGGTGCCTTTTAAGCTACTGCCTCAGGGTTGGAGCTGAGAGTGAATGGGTCCATCAACAAGTAAGTCCATGCACAGGCCATTTAAGAGGAATGCCTTGAACTCCAGCAGCCCTCTGTCTCACTCAGCCACAATCTCCACTGGTTCATAGCCAGAAGTTATGAGAACTTCTCTTCCTGGCATTGGAACCCTGGGCTGGGGAGCCTGGTGTGGGGCTTGGAACCGTCATTCTTCAAGTAGGACCTCCACAGCTGAGCTATACCTCCCAATTTTTAACAGTCACCCGTGCTTGTAGGACCAGCCCATTTTACATTGCAGCTCCTACCAGTCTCGATGTGGTTTCTTCTGTATGTCTGTGTTATAGGACTTCTGTTCAGCTAGACTTCAGGTGATTCTCAATGATGATTGTTCTGTAGTTTAGTTGTAATTTTGATGTGAAAGGAGGCAAGCACCAGCATTTACCTACTCTGCCATCTTGACTAGACATCCCACACTTTAGTAAGTTATCAAAAAGATAAACTAAAAATTTGCAAACTTTGCTGCCCATTTTTTTTCTCCACTTGATTGTAAGCCTTATGAAAGGACAGAACTAGTGTTTTCTTTCTTCTTATTTACCAAGTGTTGGGCATGTAGTAATTTACAAATAACTGTGGAATAAAGGAGTCAACTTAGTAAATGTGATGATCAGAATATTTAGAGACCCATCCTAAGACCCACCTTAGGAAATCAGCAAAGAGGAGCTAAAGCAATGGACTAAATAGAGTTGGCATATGGGAATTGAGCTCTAGACCATCTAGCCCCAATGTACAGAACAGCACATTAAGGCTTTGTTTCACATCCTGTTATCACCAGAATGACTGGGGAATTTGGCCCAATGTGGTATCTGAAAGGAAGGTCAATAGACCCTGGATTCCCTAGTTCAGTACTCACTTCAAATGATTAACACCTTGTTCTCAGAAGCCATGAAAAAGTATTGGAAATGCTAATGTTCTAGCATCTATACTGCATTTTCCAGTATGTCTTACACACAGAGATGGGGGAAAACGAAAACAAAACAACAACAAAAAAACAAGGAATCCTTTGTGAAACATAAGTCTCTATTTTTGGTTTAAAAACTATGAGCAAAGAGCTTACATGTGTGTCAACCTCAAAAGTTAGGGAGGTGTTCCAAAATATCCTTCCTTCCTTCCATAACCTACTGCAAGTGTGTAATTTACTATTTTATTTATAGCATTTTTGTAACTGTTTTTAATCTTTACTAAAGCTTAGGGATAATGAGTTCCATAAGTTTACTACCTGCTGTATGAAACTGTAATTTTACAAAGTTCTTTGCAACTCTTGTTCTTTTAAGCTTAAAGCCACTCTGTGCCTCTGCCTCTGATAATCTGTTTATCGGGTGAGGAAGGTCCTATTTGTCCTTTTCTCTCTGCTGCCCATTTACCATCTTAACATTATTTCTTTGACTCTCTTGTGTCCTGTAGCTTCTTTATGGCGGGTTCCTTTTTTAACTGACTTGCTTTACAAAGAAATGTTTAGAATAAGATTTCCTTCACTGATACTGCCAGGCCCTCACTACTTAAACGGGTATCGGGGCCAACAGTGTCAGCATCACTCGGGGCTGTTAGAAATGCAGAATTCTGGGCCCCACCCCAGGTTCTCAATCAGAATCTGTATTTTAATAAGAATAGTAGGTGACTTCTTTGCACATTAAAGTTTAAGGAGCTGCTCCTTCCCAGTGCCCCCGACCCCCACCCTACCCCAGCCACTGCCCACCAACAGAACTTTTCCTCACAAAAATGCTGGCTGACTTCTGTGACCCAGCTCATCCCCCCTTAGATTCAAAAGAGCTCAGGAATCTTCAGGACTCTGAGCTCCCAGGAAAGCAGGATATCAGAGGTACCAATAGGAAATATCAGCTGCCTTATGAGTTTATTAAACACATAAGTTTTGTGAGCTACCACATGATCTAGGAGATAAAGACCAGGGATGCTGTTAAACATCCTAACATGCACAGGATAACCCCCACAACATAGAACAATCCAGTCCTGAAAGCCCATCATACTGAAGCTGAGAAACTCTGCTCTGGATTAATTTTGGTACATACAGCATTAACCTCAGCAGCCTCTTCACCACAATCAGTATCTTCCACTCTCCTCACTATCTTCCATTTTCCTTTACAAGGGGCCTTCAAACACCCTTACCCATTTATGCCCCATCAGGAGTTTCAAGTCTTTCTTGAATGGTCTGGCTGCTCATTTCCTGCTGGCCATAGTATCGTAGTGTGTACTTCATAACTGGAACAACTTGGTGGGTACAGGGAGAGGCCCACAGGCAGCTTTGTACTAGTGTGTCAGGCAGGCTGCCATTTTAGACAAAGGGAAATGAACACGGATTCCGGCCGTGAGCCCCAGTATATCCCTGATTCTTTCTGTCTTTTCTCACTCTTAGCTGTTCTCAGGGCTCTGAGCCCCTCACCTTACCCTCTGGGTAACCTTTCAGCCATATGCATATCTAGCACTGGAAGCCAAGCTCCTTCTTACTTCTGACATTAATGGCTCTCTCCTCCCTATCACCATCTTTCTCTGATCCCAAACTTTTCATCTCTGTTCTTGTAGGTCCCTTGTTACATCTCACACTGGACAGGGGTTAGTTCAAGCTCATCCCACTTGAATACACCAAGACACTATCCACATCCAGCTCCTCCTAGGACGTCTGTGATTAACTTCACAACAGCTTAAAATTATACTCTGGTAATACAAATATCTGGGACGAGGTAGCTCTTGTCTCATGCTTACCTAACTTTTAGTTTACAAAGATGGCACCAATATATTATTCCCGAAGGGTAAACTGAAGAATTCATAGAAAAGACAATGATGAAACATTTCTGCATAGTTAAGAGGAATAAAAGTACACTTGCAATAGCGTTCTTAAAAATTAACAAAATGCATAAAGGAGTGTATGACTGCTAGAGAGTTGATTTTAACCAGTTTTCCTGAGCAAGAGGGCACTTTATGTGGATCATGAAGATCAGGGACCATTCTTCACTCTTTCTTCTGATTAGATATTGAAGGCCTCTGGAGTCTTGGGATGTACAGAGAACGTCCCAGTCAAGTCTCCGTCCTTTTAAATGCTGGGATGTTATGGAGGGCAAAACCTGACACAGTCAGTGCACAGAGCCTCCCACACACGTGCTCACTTCTTTTAATAGCTGAGTTTTGGGTGCTGCTTTCTGTCTTCTGGTTTCATTTCCTTTTTGTGTGTGTGTGTGTGTAGGGATCATAAACACCTGAGCAAAAGTGCCTCATCTCAGATCAATAGAAGGAGGTGATCTAGGCCTGCTCACCTCAGAGGTGAGACTTCAGTTGAGATCCTTACCTTCTTTATGGTAGAATTGTCAACACCGTTTTGTAGGTTAGCATAGTGAGAACCATTATTCTCTTCCTTTTTTCTTAACTTATGCAGACTCCACCCTTTCTCTGCATAGCGCATCTGTCTCACAGAAAGCTAACCCCATGGCCAGCCCAAAGAGCAGGCACTGACTAGTCTAGCCTAATTCAAGTAACCCCACACCTCTAGCAAGGGATTGGTTCTGGAGCTCAGCCTTCAGCAGCAGCTCATGACATTCCCTTGGTAATAGTTACTGGTGCCAGGGCAGGACAAGACCTAAATTGGCCCAATCAGACTGCAGGGAGGGATTATTCTTCCATAAATGAAGAGAGAGTTGTTCCCTTCCTCAGCCCCAGGGAAGTAAGCAAGGGCATGCGAAGCCCCAATTTTTGCTGGTAGTAATCATACAACACTGAGCAGAACAAGTTTAAGAATGAAACCAATGCCAAGGACATAGGGCAAAAAGATACCAACAACTGGATCCCGATGACACAGAGTTGTTGAATCAAACAATCCTGAAGCACTCTGCCTTCTTGCTGTGAGAGATGATATGTGTCTTGACTATTTGCATGAGGTTTTCTTAGAGCCCAGAGCAGCTTCACTGATCATTTCTCCTCCCCAGGAGAACGTAGGGCCCTATGAAGGAGGCAGCACACTTCTCTTTCCAGGAGGCTCTTCTTTTTCACCTTAAACTACTTCTGGAAACATCCTCCTAGCCCACCAAAACAATCAAGAGACCTCCTTCCTAAAAAGATTAGAATTTGTTATACTCCAACTCTAGACCCTCAACAAAGCCTGCCGGGTCTCCTCCACCCCACTACCTCCTTTTTTCTTCTCCTATCCCTTCCTGTGTTCATCAGCCACACCTCTTTTCCTCTCCATTTCTGCCAGGGTTTTGTGGCCTTACTTGTACAGTTTACCTAAGCTGGCCGCAGGTACAAGTGTTGATGATGTCCCAGACAAGTACTCGCTAATCTCTCAGAAGTTACCGGGTAGATGGAATGCTGCAGTGCATCCGAATGATCAAACTATTTCATTTTTTTATTCTCCTTCGCTGAAATCGGTGCCTTAAAATAGATTTAGATCCATGCGTTGCCTGAAAAGAAAGAGCTGACAGGGCTTGCAACTGGCAGTGCATCAGTTCCACCTCAAGGAAATCAACAGGGAGAAGCTAATGAAACGGAACAGCTCTCATATTAACCAGTTAGCTATTCAGCTTAGGACAGATGTGGAAAATAAGCCCATACATGACAAATTCATTAAAGTGAAATTATCCATTCAACACCTTGATATCTGAGCAGACTGATGTTTCAAAATTATTATAATTATGATCATGGGGATAAAGAGAGCCAAACTTTCAAAAGAAGACTTGAAAAAAATTAAAAATTCTAGTACTACCCTGTGAGATGAAAATAATGAGCTGGTCACAGATTCCCCAGGATATCAGCAATTGCTCTAAATCCTTCTTGATGAGGAATCTGTGACTCTGAACTCAACATTAATTCAAATGCAAATAATATCTCTTCCCCCTGAGAATCATTATTCCTGATGCAGCAGGCAGTTTAACGGGGAATCTGCAGGTGCACTGCAGACTGAACCAGACAAGTTGTTCCAGCCCCAGATGAAAGCTTTGACTCCTACAGACATGGAACCTGACAGTCAGAGCCCAGAGCTCTGAATCCCCTCACCGCCTCTGAGGTCAAGCCCTGGGTAAAGCATATGAGACTCAGCAGAGTGCAGATGTGGTGTCTGCAGCCTAGAAACATCGCAAACCTCTCCTGCTTTGCTCAGGCGCACACCCCACCCTTCAGTAGCTGTTGACAAGCGGAGACCTTTGCATGGAGGTTCCCCTTCAACACTACCTGCAGAAGACAGTCAGTCTCCAGCATTGTCACCTTTAGGGGACCCACATAGGAGAAAAAGCTGGAAGTCTCTGAAATTGGATGGCGTGGGCTTCAATATATGGTGGTAGGACAATTGTATGGCCATCTGCCCCTCAGTTTCTCCATCAGCAACATAAGGACATTTATAAATCTCCCTTGTAGTACCAGAATGTGGTTTAAGAAACATAACAGACTTCATAGGCAACATAGAGAAGTGGTTCAGAGCATGGACTCTGCAGGCAGACTTGCTTGAGTTTCAATCTGAGCTCTACTACGTGCTTACTACCATTTTGCTCTACTTTTTAAGCTACTGCTTGCTCTACTATTTTGGCAAGTTAACTAACCTTTTTCTTTACATCAATTGGCTCAGACATAAAATGGAAATTATAATATTAACAGCTTCTCATAGCTGTTATGAAGAATAACATTTTAAAATAATTTAGACCAGTGTTAGTCTTACATAACAAGCACTATATGTGCATTGAGTACAGTATTTGGCCTATAACAAGAGCTCAATAAATGTTATATTAGCATCAGAATTAATTAACACATTTGTGAGAGTGGTAGCAACATTGTACATGAGGGGAAGAGGGAACAATATTTCTGAGGACAGAACAAGAAGGGATAAGTTACTTTTAGTTAGAAGAAACTGCCTTCTCAGCAATCTCTTCTAATGAGTCTTCAGGTCACAGTATAAATGTAATGTGATACTTCAGTGTATCCTGGTGACACAGGATCACCAACTAGGAATACATTGGTTCCCAGATGCAATTCTCAAGTCAGGAAGCATATTCTAAGGTAAGCAGAAGGGAGGTGGTTTAGCCCAGGTAGGAAGCTATTATGTGTGGCAATCCTGGGTCTGAGTGACTATGGACACATGAAGTACTTCCATAATTAACAACACAAATCATAATTATGTTTCAGAATCACAGAGACACAGCATGTCAGGTAGATGAGTAGTACCTGCCTAAGAAATGTAAATAACAGTACTCGGCTTTCATTATTGCAAGGTCACGGAGACCTGCCTCATGTCAGTGTTCATTTTTTTAAGTCACAACTGAAAAAGTGACACCTTTTATTCAAAGAACAGAGTTGTAGAAGATGTACTGATTCAACAAGTGGGTGATAGGATATACTTGGTTTGTTTTATATGTTAAATCTATCCTTAAAATTTGTGTGTAGAAAAAAAATGGAGAAGTAAATCATGACAGATATTTGGTTAAAACAACCCTGGAGCAAATCTGAAAAATCTATTTAAATACAAATAATCATCTGTAATTTTTGTTGTCTGGTTTTTTGTTTTGTTTTTTCTATTATTATTATAATCTGGTAGACACACATTGAGTTTTCTTAAGCCAGGACTTATATTTTCTATTGGGGCCTTTTGCCTGACTATTATATCTTTTATTCTAGATTGTATTAGCAAGGACTTAAAGGTGTTGCAAGGTAAGTGAGAGTTTAGATACAGCTCTGTCATGCAGAACTTTCTCTCAGTTGCTTCAGGGCAAATGAGCTTTAAAGTGCCTGCACAGTAAATGTCAATCATTGCATCTTGCCACATCTTGCAGATTTGTCATTGTCAAAGGTTACCATTTCATTATGATAGCCTACGATGTGATTAGAATCCTGTATTAACTAAAGCCATTTTATATTCAAGGGCAAAATAAAAGCAATATATATATATATATGAAGAAGAAATAGAGAATTTGTCTCCTTCACCTTCAGTGTTGGGGAAAATAGCTAGAAAAACTCTTGCAATAATTTCTTCCTTTGCTTCTAGGTCAATTTAATATCGAGGCTTTTGTATCTCATTATCAATTTCAAAAAATAACAAATAAATTAAATGAAGAAACAGACTACAGGTCCTTATTCATCAGAGATGCATTCCCTTATCTTCTCTTTAGCCTGACAACATATATCCAGGCTTTCTTTCTGCCTTAGTTTCAAAGTTAAGGGAAATTTCAGAGCCATGCTTCTATTTTTATTGATTCTTCTTGTCTTCTTGTGGACACAGCATTATTTTGAACAAGGTTTTACCTCTAAGTCTTTTTATCACTGATAATTATGTCATGGTACCTGAATCACTCATCAGCAAAACACCCAATCAAGGGATGACATCTGCCTCCCTTTTTTATCAGTCACCACATAGTCCCGAACCTTCCCTTGCCACAATAATAGAACCACAGTTCATCCAGGAGGAAACAACAGGCTGGGAATGGTTTAGCCCTCTCATATAATGAGAGATGGAGCAGGAAAAGTCCCACTGGGTGTCCTTAGTCTCCTTCCTCCTGATTTCAATGGGAGGCCCTGGTCTCCCCCACCTGAGTTCACCAGCGCTACCACACCTGAAATTCCTTCCCATCTTCTCCAATCTGAGAGGAGTCCATAGTCCGATGGAAGCCCTCTGGTTAGGAGGCTGGGAGCTCATTTCTATGAATTTATCATTTACTCTTTAGAACCAGAAACTATCAAAATACCAGGGGACCTGTCACCTCAAGGCCCTACAGAGTACCTATTAATTTGTTTGTAAATTGAGAGACACGGGTCTTCCTCACTCCCTCCATGGTAGGGTTGTTTCTAACGGCATTCCCGCATCTCTCAAGCTGTCCTGACTGCTCATGCCTGTTGACTTTTTTCCAGTATCCTTGTAAGATAATATACATTCAGAAAATCTTGGTCCTGTTCCTTGTTTTATAAATGTTTTAAATATCACAGAATGAAGGAAGCAGAAGAGAGGTTTAAGTTTAAAGTCAAGATGCCCTCCTGTGATAGTCTGCAAAATACGGTAGTCCTCTTACCCACGGTCTTCCTTTCTGCAAGTTTCAGTTACCCACAGTCAACCACGGTCTAAAAATATTAAATGGAAAATCCAGAAATAAACAATTTCTAAGTTTTAAGTCGCATACTGTTCTGAGTAGCATGATGAAATCTCACACCAATCAGCTCTGTCCAGCCAGGGACGTGAAACATCCCTTTGTCCAGTGTCTCCACGCTGTACACACTCCCCACCCGTTAGTCACTTAGGAGCCTTCTTGGTTATCAGACCTAATATTTCGGTATCTCAGTGCTTGTGTTCAAGTAACCCTTATTTTACTTAATAAGGAACCCAAACATCAAGAGTAGTGATGCTGGCAATTGAAATATGCCAAAGAGAAGCCATAGAGTGCTTTCTTTAAATAAAAAGGTGAGTACAGTACAATAAGATATTTTGAGAGAGAGAAATACCATATTTACATAACTTTTATTACATTTTATAATTGTTCTATTTTATTAGTAGTTATTGTTGTTAATCTCTTGCTGTGCCTGATTTATAAATGAACTATATCGTAGGTATGTCTGTATAGGAAAAAATTTCAGTATACGTATGGTTTGTTACTATGCACATTTCAGGCATCCCCTGCGGGTCTTAGAACATACCCCCGCTTGCAAGTGGGGACTGCTGTATACAGTCTACTCTAAGGGTTTGAGTCTTGCTGAGAATTCTTGAAACATAAAAGCTGTACTGATGTGCATTGTCTGTTCTCAACCTTCCCCTCCATCCTATATCTACCAATATTCCATTGATTAGAGACTTTGCCTGGGTCAGGGATTCTCAGGCTTGAGGGTGGATCGGAAGCACCATGAAAAAATGTTAAAAATACCAATTCCCAGGTCCTACCTCCAGGAATTTGATTTGGCAACTAGAAAGCAGGAGCTCAGAAATATGAACATTTAGCTGGTAGACCAGTCGATTCTGAAGCAGGAAGTCCAAGACTATATTTGCATGCTGGCCTAGGTCAAAGCTGAAACTTTTAAAATCCTCAAGAGGACCCTGACGTTTTCAGCATTCCCAGAATATATTCTTTTATTTCTTTAATATTAAGTACTCAAGATTAGACGCTGCCTCCAGGATCCTAAAATATCTTAATGTCGTCTTGAGGCAAACAAAACAATGTTTTGGAATCCTAGGATTGTTCTTCTTCAATCCAGAAATCCTTTTCTCATCCATATGATGTGCCAGGCACTGAGGATGTAGGGTGGGAGTTCTTGCCCTCAGGAGCTCACAAGCATGTGGTGATTTTCCATTAAATTAGCAATTACAATATGCAGAAGGGGTATAATTATATAGAAATATGCAGGTCACTACGCCAAAACAAAACAGGGGCACTACCTGAGACAGGAGATCAGGAAGCCTTGTTGGAGCAGATGGCACCACTTTGGATAAGGAAAAGAAAGATTAACTAGGCCAAGAGTATAGAGAAGGAAAACGCAGAGTGGGTGTGTATAATAGTTCAAGTATCCACCAGAAGTTAAATACGGACAGGGACTAGGGGCATGGGAGAAGAGTGACAAGGGAAGAGTTTGAAGGGGTAAAGCAGGATGTAAACCACGCATAGGAGTTTGGAAATTATTCATTAGGTAATGAGAAGCCACTGAAAGGTTCGGATGTGGGTAGAAGATGGGTCAGATGGGAGAAAGACTGGTGCTCAGATTATTTCCTCACATAGCCAGACTCAAATACCAGAGCTTAATAACACCAAGTCTGTGGCTTTGGCATCATGTTCCTTTTTTTAAGTAATAAAGAAAGTTTAAAGTTTCTATTACACATGGAAATCTGTTGACAATTTTAATCTGATGGTGGTGGCCACAGCATTGTGACTTAATGACAGACTCCTTTGTCAGTACAAACAAGAAGGTGCTGTCACTGGCATGATTCAACTCAGCTGTACTTCCTTCGTTTACAAATTGTCTTTCTTTTGTTCAATTTGTCTTCTCCTTACAAGTTAGAATCTTCTTGATGGATTCTTCAAGTCATTCTAGGACAGCATATTTTAGCTCAAAGTTGTGGCTAGCTGCAAACCCCTTTAACAGCCTAAAAACCCTCCTTGGCAACTCCAGCCTGCCTTCCAGGTATAGTCCTATGTGCGTGTCACATGCCAGTCACCAAGGTTAGAGCCCAAACCCGCCAGGAGTTTGCCTAAATCTGTGCATTTGCTCTAACACTTTCCTCCGTCTTCGGATAAAAATGCCCTTCATCAAGCTTCATGTCCCCCATCCACATTTTTTTCTGATCCTCTCAGCTCAAGTGGCTAAGCTTAAAGGTACCTTCCCTGATGGCCTGAGCAGAATGGTCTCTTCTCTCAGCATCCAGATGTGTGTCCTCCATTTGATTATCTTCTAGAGTTTAGCTTGAATTAGGGTCACCTATGCATAACTCTGTATTGTGAACTCCCTCAAGAGCATGAGCCCGTTTGTCAACTTTGTTTCCCGTATTCCTAACTCAGTTGTAATACAAGGCTGCATTGCACTGTATAGGGCCACTTTGCTGTATTCCAGAAACTGTGCTCTAATAACCATACCTGAAAGGGATGCTCAGTTCACATAAACAGCTGGAGCTAGAGCTGGAGCTACCATTGGCTGAATGCTTATTAGGGACCAGGAGTTGAGATTTTTCATATACACATGTGCATGTTTATATATGTGTGTGTGTAGGTGTATGCATACATATGTTTACACAGGTGTGTGTATATATAAATTATGCATATATAGTTGAGAATAAATCTCTATAGTCAACTAATCCCACATAGAGTGTATTATCCTCTCCTTTTTTGAGATTATTAAAGTGAGTCATAGAGAGGTTAGGTGACTTGCAAGAGACTTGACTGCTGGGTGGGGGCGGCCAGCTGAAGCCATCTGTCCCTGACAGGGAAGCCCACACTTAAGCACTTCCTGGTTTTGCCCCACCTGTACCCCAGCATGACTCCCGATGGAGAAGATTTGAAACTTTCAATTCATCTTGAGGCTTCACTGCCCATTCTATTGGAAAGTTGGGGTGGGAGGGGACATAGGAAAGAACTAACCACAGGATCTTGTGGAGTCACTACTTTGAGGAAGAAAAGAGAAAGACAAGTCAGTGATGGGGTAGAGAAAAAAAGGTGAGAGAATCTGGGGAACAGAATAGTGCAGTAGCAGGCTGCAGACGCACAGTTCTGTACTTTCTGTTTTTATTTTAACACACTGGCACTCACTTGACGAATGACTGTCTCCCATACTGGCCTGTAAATTTTGTGAGGGAAGAAACCGTGACTACTGGTTTCACAGCTGTATTCTTAGGGCTTAGCACAGTCAATAATAATAATAGGAGCCAATATTTATTGAGCACCTAAGACTTGCTAGGACATTATTCTAAGAGCATACCCCATATTATCTTCTCTAATCTTCACAAAACCTTGTGGGGCAGGTAATGTTTTTAACCTCATGTAATAGGCGAGAAAACTGAGACCCTGAGAGGCTGCATAACTTACCCAAGTCACACATCTAAGGTAAGTCAGGGCTGGATGTGACTACAGATCTTGTGAACCCAAGGACCTGCATTTAACCATCATGCTGTACCGCATCCCATATGAATTAGCCACCTAATAAGTATCTATTGAGTAAAATAATAGCTAAAGAAAAGGTGATCAGTAGGCCCAAAACTGGAAGGAGATAAAGAAGAACTGAAAAGGATCTTTGGTTTGGCAATAAAAAGGGTGTTTGTGGCCTTCAAGAGAAGCCTCAAAGGAATGCACAAGCAATTTCTTCCCCTCCCTGGGTTGGCCTCGCCCAGCTGTCTCATGGTAAAGGAAAGAACATCTGTGCCCAGGAAGGCTGGAGAGCCCCTTGGGGTAGAGAATCTCTGGTGGGTTCATCTTTGTACCCTCAGCTCCTAGCATGCTGCCTGGCACCTGCTCTGCACTCAGGCCAATCTGTCAAGGCAAGTGTCCCCACACTCCTAAATCCGGGTCCCTTCTCCAGTGTCCCACTGACCCATTAGTGAACAAAGGACATAATGAGTGTTAAAGCTCCCCGGGAGTGACTGAGGAAATGACATTGCCGGCTCTACAGAGATGTCGAAGAGAGGAAATGCTGAAGACAGAAACCCAAAACTCTCAGTTTATAACTTTGAACTGGGGCTGGGGGCAGGGAGGAGGGGAATCGCTTTCATTGGCTACAGCCACCACATCAAAAATCAGTAAAACATGAGAAACGCGAACCACATGAAGGGAGAGAGCACCAACCTCAGTGAGCCTCCTAACACTTGAGAAGCTTCTTGGTAAAACTGAAGCCTCCCAAATGAAAAATAAGCACTGTTGTTCTTTTTGGTCTAAATCACTTCAAAAGAGACTCACCAGCCCAAAAAGATAAAGCCTGGCTTCTATGTGGCCCCCACCCCACTCCCTTGCTGATGGCTTCTACCACGCCTTGCAGGAACTAGACTCCACTGAGCAGCAGGGCCTGGGGGAGGAGGGAACAGGGGAGAGAGAAGACCCAGGCTGCTCTCTGCACGTTACTCTGATTTGCATATTGTAGGACCTGGGCCCAGATGGCGAGCAGGAAGGTGGCACTGTGCTTGGTTGTCTGTGTGACCAGCCAGCTGGACCACTGGGCTCAGCCACACTCAACTCCAGGAGGCTGAAGATTTCTGACTCAGACCTCAGTGAATAGCCCTGACATCTATTACCCCAGAAAGAGTTTTGATATTGTGCCTAATGGATTTTCTGTGTGTTCCTTTCTGACCATGGAGAGACCTCCCATGAAGACCAAATATGACTGCAAGAAGGGTCACTCCTCACACAGAGAAAGTCTGATCCCAGCACAACCCTAGTTCCTGGAAGCAGAAAGTTAAAGGAAAGCACCAGAAACAAGGCAAGCTAGTGCAGAAGCGGACAGGCTAGCACGAGCTCCACTACCCATTGGCACTCATGGAAGCAAGCCGTGTATAGGCAGCACAAATCAAGAGAGCATTTGGCAGGCAAGAGCATTATGGTGCTTATATTTAATTGTGCATGTGTTTGGTATTTCTATAATTCACAACACATGAGGCCACAGTGTGAGAACCCAAATCAGGAGGAGGTGGAAAGCTATCCAGTTTTCCCACCCAGCTCCTGCTCCATTAGCGCTTGTCTGGGACTCCACACTGGGGGCTGATGGCCCAAATTCCTGATGAAAAGCAGCCCAGGAGCCTGCTCTGAAGGAGCAGTCTTGGCTGAGCCCAGAGGTCTCCTGCCTTCTACCGAGAGGGAAAGGAGCAAGGGACCAACTGAGTGACTCAAAAGCCCTTCTTTCCTGGGATCTGAGCCAATACAGTGAAGAGGTTGTGGCTGCTATCAGGAGAGGGTCTGAAGCTCTCTAGATGCCCCATGCAAGCTGGGTCCACAGGAGGGGAAAAGCCGGAGAGCTCCTTTGCTTTCTGTGTCATTGGAATCTGCCCAGAGGGGGCAGTGTAGCTGGGCAGCCCTTGAAGTGCCATGGAGACCAAAGAAAGAAGGGCCCTTTCTCCTGGAGGCAGTCTGAATCTGCTATTAAGAAAGATCACTTCAAGTGGGAGGGAGGAAGGGTACAGAACTTGCAAAGCATTTTGCTCACTTCTGGAAATTTCTGGGTAGGTTGAGTAGGCTAAAGCAACCTAAAGGAAATGCATGTGTTTGTGTATACAGGGGCAGGGAGATTAGAGAGAAAAGTGAAAAGGGAAAATAAAATAACAGAGGTTAGTTTACACAAACACATAAAGGTACAAAAATAAGGTAAATGTATTTCTTGTTAGTGGTTTCCCAAGACCAACCTCATGTTGGTGGCAGAATGGAACAAACTGTCACCCATCCACAGCAAATTATAAACAGTGTTACTGAAACCCAACTGTGTGTGTCCAATGCTCCAAACGGCCAGCATTTAAAACATTAGAGTTTGGAATAAGGAAAGATTTACTGATCAAGAAGGTGCCAACCGAAAAGATGGGAGACCTAATAGGCCTCAAATACACCTTGCTCGCTGGACTGGGTTAAGGGTTTTTAAGAGGTTAGAGGAAACAGGTATGCAGAAGTGCTGGTGGGGCAACTTTTATTGGAGGACCTTGAAACTTGGCCATTTATGGTAAAGGGGTATGAACACCAGATCTTCCTGGACAACAGGACCCTACCCTTCAAGTTCCGGTTATGTCCTGGTCCTTTGGTTCCTTTAGGGGAGAGGGCAGCTGGAGGTCCCAGTTCTCTACTCTGCGCATGCTTCAGCTGCATGACTTGCAGTTTTTGTCTGTTGTCTCTGAAAAACAACTCAGTATCTCATTGAACAGGATAGGGCCATTTTGAGCAGGTTTTGCGGTTATAATAGAAGGAAAAGACAATGTTCATGTACATTTTATGTATAATAAAAATACGTATGTGACATATGTGTCAGTTTAATGAGGGCAAGTGTCTTTACCCAGTAAAGACTGGTCATTATGGCCTTTATTTTTTGAAATAATCGTGATAGTAATGAGAATTGTCCTTCAACCAACAACTTACTTGGCCAAAATAAAAAAGTTGACAGTTCTACCTGCAACCAATCCTAATTATTTTTTTCTGACTTTATTTGTCTCTAAAATTAAAATGTCTAGGAACTGCTAACCTAACACATGAAAATGTTATATAATGTTTCTTTAAAATTTCAAACCTCTTAGACTAATGCATATTTTTATTAAGTGTTGTTGTTGTTTTTCTTTTGACAGTCAACACCATATAGGTTACAAGGAAAGCTGACATTTAGAAGAACATACTGTGTGCCAGGAATTATACCGGACTTTTCCTTGTAATTCGGGTCATTAAACTCACATGTTCATATGGTAGATATAATTTAACCCAATATGTTTTCCAAAGAGAAACAGAAACTTTAGAACTTGAACAAAACTGCATAGTGGTAAAGTCAGCATTCAAATGGAGGCCCATCTGACTCAGAAGCCCACAGTGTTTCCCATCCCATGTACTCAGTTATTATTGCGAAGTATATGCCACTGGACCTGAAAGAGACCTTGGACATCATGTCCTCCAGCCTCTTATTTCACAGAGACCAACCTACAGTGAGGTTAGGTGACTTGCCTAAGCCTTGCTCAGTGAACTTGGTGATAGGGCTAGGCTGCAACTCATTTGCTCAACTCCTAGCCCTGAGCTCTCTCTCTGACCCTGATGCTTTCACAAGCACCTCTGCAGCCTCCTTCCTGCCTCCAGACCTTAGCCACAAGTGGGAAAAGACAGCCACACTCAGTGCCACCCAGACCCAGGCTAAGAACAGAGGTCACCTCCCCACTGAGCCTGCCAGCTCTGGATGTGAGTCCAAGCTGGCCCAGGAGGCTCACCCTGCACAGCTACCACAAATGATGGTGCTGGGAACTCTGCAGCTCCCTGGCAATGGCCTCCACCCAGCTCAGGCCATGCCCTGAGGGATTGGGGCCACAGGGACAAAAAGGCATTGTGTGTGAGAGAGGGAGGGAGCGTGGGGAGGAATGCACTGGCAATTTCTTCCCCTCCCTTGAGCCCGCCTCACCCATTTGTCTCATGGTAAAGGGAAGAACCTCCATAGGAGCTGGAGGAGCACCGCACATGATAGGAGCTGACTGATTGAGTTATTAGATTTCCTCCAAAGGCTGAAGAGCTTCATTTAGCCTGCATTGTGTCACTTGATACAATACTCCTGAGTATATACATGCTGCCTTATCACACTCCCTTTGATTCCCTTCAAATAAGGACATTTAAAGAGTCCGATAACATTTTTCTGGCAGGAATTCCTACCTTCTTCCTTCTTCTTTTTTTTTTTTTTTCTTTTTGCTAAGAAGAGGAATAGAATCATTTGTTTCCAAAAGGGAGCCCTCCAAAAGAAGCTCCCTGAGGAGCAGAAACCATTTTAATAGCATCTTCTCTTTGCTGAATTGTGTCTTCATTTTACACTGTTGCTTTATTCTCTGCCCCTTTGACACAGCCAGCTGCCTCTCACATTCCAGCTCAGAAACAGGCTGGCTTCAGGCTGTAACAGGCACCGGCTTCCAAAGCCCTTTCTCTGGGTGACTCACATTAGCCTGTGTGAGCCTGTGAGTCCCACGCAGCGATTCCTAGACCTTTGTTTCCTTTTCGAAGAGCATTTGTGTGTGCGAAACTCTAAGTACAAAAACAATGTCTACCTAAGTACTCGGCTTTACAATGGAGTGAAATAATTAATTACACAGTGGAATGTCTGGTTCATATCTCGTTCAGGTTCATCCTGTTATCAAGTCTGCAGACAGAGGAAGTGACATCACCCACCCAAGCTCTCCTTTGAAGCTCTAGGTGCGTCCTAAGACATTGCAAGTCGAGCTATACTCTAGGCAGGAAGCGTCACACTGAGACTTTCTGTTAAACTGCTTTAGAAAAACATAGGTTGGGCCATCAGTTTCTTAACTAGAATTTTGAATCCCATTGCTCACATGGCAAAAAAGGTCTTTTGTGAATTCTGCTCTTAGCCAGGAAGGTTATGAAGGAGTGGAGATAATGTCCCCCAAATGTCTTGAAATTCAAGTTCTTTTGTATGAAGCACACATATGCAGGGGGGGAAGTACTCAACTGATCAGGCTTTCATGGAACCAGTGAAGCAAATCTAACAGTGATCATCCATGTCTCTCTTTGCCCAAGTAAGTATTCCAGGCTCCCCAGTCTGCTTGCTGGCAATGTGCTTTATACACTGCATTTCTTGGGTTTTTCCCCATGAGTGACAGCTCTGGGAACTCTCCGTGTGGGTCTCAACAACACGCAAAATCATTTTACTTTTACGACAAAAGACATTAGTTTCCTGTAGCTTTCTTAGCATTTTTACCCTTCTTCCCTTCCCATCCTGCTTTCCTTCCCCTCCCTTGTCTCCCTCCCTACGGCCCTAAATTAAATGCTTAGAAAATGAAGGGTACAGCTGCCCTTTCTTCCCATTAAAATTATCAAGAATGATGGTGAATTTAATATATTTGATTAGAGCAACTCCAATTTGGTGCGTTTGAATCAGTTGCCTTTGTCTTCAGCTCCTGATGGCCTGATTTCAGTGGAATGTCCCTTACTGTCCACTGCCAGCTCACTAATCTGGGGGAAAATTCAGCCTCTGAAAGCATTTGCTGGGCAGGCTCAGAAACAGGGTATTTATGCTGTGGAAGATGCCAGGCCCATTTCTTACTAATCAGAGGGAGAACCACTTCATGAGGATTGTAACCCCTGGGAGCCAGTGGTTCTTTTTAGCAATGTTAATTTTTTTATGGATTTTATTGCTTTTCTTAGTTGATATGCACTGTTAAAATTCAGGCCTGAATCTGGTACAAACAGCCCAGGAGATTCTGGTGGTTAACTGCACATAAGAATTTCAGAGAATAATAATTGCATTTACACATGGAGTTCCTTTCATCCAAAGAGGAAGTATAAACCTCATACAAAATAAGAAAATGTATCATAATTTCCCCAAAAGATGTTATTAAGAGAGTCTGAAATACTGCCCAAGCAACCTCTACCTTGCAGGGTGCTTGAAAAGGAATTGAAAAAGGAATTGATCTCGTGGGGAGTTGTGAGGCTTGGAGAATGCAGCTTATTTGCACTTACAGTTTACGGAGATTTTAATGAAGGGCTTTCATTAAATATTCTAAATAAATGTATACTCAATGAATACAACAGTGAATTAAGGGTGGGAATTCAAGTTAATCTCAAAGATGTATTAGAACTCTACAGAGTTCATATATTTCTGGAATATATTCCACTCCCTACCATTGCCAAAGTCAGAGATTGCACTTGGGGTGGACCAGGTCACAAACACTGTTAAACTCATTTTCTATACTTTTATGAAGAAAAAGTCCCATGTCTCCTGTGTATCCATCCCAAATCGGCTGCCTAGCCGAGCGCCTGCCCAATGACTTCTCCACCCGGGCTCCATGGTAGGAAACCAAAGTCAGGGACCACAGCCAAGCTAGAAATAGCATCCAGGTCCCTGGGTTCCAACGTCTGTGCCTGGTCTGTGAGTCAACCTGTCAACAACATTGACAAGGTACGCACTGGGCTCTGCGAGGCCCAGGGAGAGTGGCACAGGGAGGAGGACACCCTGTCCTTGCCAGCCCTGGGTGAGCATCACACCAACGCCCCAGGGGTGGGTGGTGGGGTACTGGAAGAGAGCACTTCACTCCAAGATCAATGTTACACCAGCAGCTTTGCAAGCACTGCAAGCCCGCGTCCTCTGAGGAGGCCTGGGCACGCTTTGGCTTCACACTCCAAGGCCCTCTGGTCATGAGGCAAGAAAAACGAGCACAGCCTTCCAGCAGGGCCAGTTTCCCAAGAGCTGCTTCGGCTGCCAGGTACAGAGCCATGTAGGGAAGGCCTGCAGGAGAAGATTCTGAGCTGGTTGGTGTAAGAGAGCGCCACACACCCCCTTCAGGAGGCGCCCACCCCTTTCTAACAGCAGAGCCCTGCAACTAAGACCTGCAGGGAGCACCTCCACGATAGTTACAAAAAATACAACAAAGGGCTGCATTTTACCTCCCTCTTCAGTACGACAGTCAAAATTTGAGATTCCTATTGTATAAGAATTAATACGAAAAGAATTTTGTAACCTATTATGGCATTGTGTTATAATAATGGAATGCTCTCCCCGCCCAATCTGGCTTACTCTCCCCCAGATCTTGCCAACAATTCAGTTCCTCAGCGTATGAGTGTCACTGTGGGGACAGCTTCCTGAGCCTAAAAGAAAGAGGCAGGGAATGCTTCAAGCTGGAAAGAAGGGTGTCGTGTGCCCCAGCACCCCCTCCCCCCAATCTTCACCCACAGACACACAGGACAAACACACCTTACTCGGCAGTTTTACTCTTCTGTCTGAGAGCTCACTGGGACCTGCAGGGGAAGTTTAATACTTGAACAACTGCAGCTGTATGAACCACTCATTGTCTTTGATGCAACAAACAATGGGTTCCAGAAAAGGAAAACAAAATACCCTTTTAACAGTGTGCTGCTTTCTGTTTGGAAATCGAGAGTCCAGGGCAAAAGGTTTTCCTTGACAAAGCAGAACAGGGGTGCTTGTTTCTGGGCTTTTACTTTGCTTGGTAATTAGAGCTTATTCCCCTGAACATAAAAGATTTGACAAGGATTCTCCAAAATTTACTGATTTGGAGAGAAGTTCTGAACAACCGAGGGAAAATAAGATTTGTTTTTTAAGTCATCAAGTGTCTGAAAGATTCTTAAGGAGGAAACGGTGACAGGTTCTTTTCCATCTCCATCAGAACAGAGGAAGAAGCCATGAACTTCAGCTGCAGCATGAGGGATTTGGGTTAGACATGAGAAAAGTTTTCCAGACTGAGGAATGTTCAGCACTGAAATATATCACTGAAAGAGGATGCTGAAACATTGCTGAAGAGTGAATGTGTCTGGCTTTTTACGTGTGGTGAGGGATAGAACCCTCAGGTTCGAGGAAGCCCCAGGCTTGTCAGGGGGTGATAACAATGTTTTGTTTTGTTTTGAAATTCCTAGTTGTTAGGCTCCTGTCATTACATCTTTCCTTTAGATCAACTCCCGCAGAATCGCCCTATTTGGAAGGAGAGCACTGCTTTTCATTTCCTCTTCACCAATTCAGGTCTCACCAGGCTCTCTCTAATCTGTACTTAGGAAATGCCTCCCAGGGTCACCTCTTCCTTTCCTGCCATGGCACAGAACCACAAGTTCCGCATGCTAAACAATGGCCATTGCAGGGGTGTCTGATTAAGTTATGTTTTTCTTGTCCTTTTTTCTTAATAGAATTTATTCAATTACACGTATGTTTTCGGCAGTCAGGCCAATCCTCCTCCACATGGGGGTGATGTCAGCAAACCCAGGAAGACTTCAGAGCCAAGAAAACCTCAGACCTAGGAGGAAGTAGTTATGGAGCTCAGTGGCTGAAGTGTTCTGTGTCCACAGGATGTGAGAGGGGAAGGGTCCCTGCCCGAGAATGCAGAGCCTATGAGATCAGCAGAGGCTGCCAGCTTACCATAGCCAGTTGGGGATATCAACTTCTCGACAGCAAAATTGGTGAAAAATGACTACCCATTTTCTAAGCTTTCAGGGTACAAACTGAACAAAAACCAGTCAACATTGCTCTGCTTAAAGTGAAGCTGAATAAGAAGGAGGCAAATTAAATTTCCTTGGATTGCACCCCTATCTGACCCACTTCTATCTGTTTTGTCAAGTATTGGTGCCTGAGCACCAGCATCCAGCTTTCTCAACCTTCACCCACAGAGTGCAGTCTACTCTACTGAACTTGAACACTCAGAACCATCCTAGACATCTGCCAACTTCTCCTCACCAATGATCACTGCACTGCTCAGGTATAGACAAACTAACCTGAATGTGCTCACACACACCCTTCCCTGATGGGTGGTGTTCTGCAATAAGTTTGTTAGATTTACAAAGAGAAAAGTTATTTCAATAAATGTAAACATTTCAGTTTTCGTATATATGAAATGTACGGATAGCCTTTATCTTACTGACACAGTGATATATGTAACAAAGGAAGGAACTATTTCGATCAGAATTATACAAACCAGTACCTGGTAGTGTTGAGGTAGGTACTGTATCAGTGGAATATAAAACCAAGGTATATGCTTTGAAGTTTGAAAATATTCCAACCTAACATGTAAGATTATGTTTCAAGATGTGCCTCCACCTGACCATCACAGTGATGTCACGGGGTCACAGCTTCTCTGAGACTCAGGTGTCCGTTGATCTCTCACCCAGGCACAGGCCCTCACAGAGGTCAGCATGGCATTTGCATGTTAAAGGAGAGGATAATTGCGGACGTTCCTGGCTTCCTCTCAAGCACTCTCTGAAGACTCTAAGTACATCAGGAAGGCTCTGATGCTCAGAAGGTAGACATGGGCCCAGACAGCCAGCTTGACTCCAGCTTGCATCAGCCACTCCTGCAGCATGGACCATCCAATGTGACATTTGGCACACATCAGTCAAATGTCCCCAAACGCAGGGCAACATAAGTTAAAAATAAGTTACAGATGGTGGGCTTCTTGAGCACAGAAACAGTGTCTTACTCAACTAAGTATCTTCATTGCCTGGTAAAGTTATTGTCTCCCAGTAGTTAATAAATGCTAACTGCCGAATCTATACATGAATAAATTTTTCCAGGCCTCAAACATCAGAAAATCAGAGAAATAGGGGTGGTGTGTTAGTGTTGCTGGTAAGAGGACATCTTTGTAGGAGGATGGATAAGTAGGACTTGGTCCCAAAGATTTGGAGCAAATGCAGGCAAAGAACTTGTTGTGAATTTACCTGCATGGATCAGGACCTGTATTGTCAGATGTGCATGGTAAGGACAACTGACCCAGCCACTGCCTGGGACAGCTAAAATAGGAAGGACGCACATCAACACAGAGCAGGACTTGATGGGTAAGCCGCTCCCAGAATGTGATCTCCTCCCACACCCTTCTTATAATTGTGCCCCTTTGGGAGAAAAGGAATTCTTTGGGGGCTAGGCTATAGGCTGAGCACTGTGCCTTTCTGTGGGGGAGGAGAGATGCATGTGCCCCAGAAATCCATGCATGTGTCTGTGGATACCTGCCTGGACCCCCAGAGAACCTGTGAGAGAGAACTGGACTAATGATTACTATTAGAACCTTTATTGTCGGTACTATTATCAGCCCAGTGCCCTGCACTCTGTGGTGTGTCTCAAAATTAAATTGAATCATGACCATAAAGAAATGTTTAGTTCCATATGACAGATGGAAGAGAAAGATATAGATGGATGCAGAAAAAGTATAAGAGAAGCTTTCTTAGGTGTATAGAACTTTATCGGTGTTAATAAGAAATCCGTGGGGTGGCATTGAATGCTATATTTAGGATATTCTCAATATATGTCAAATATATGTAGACCTTCTAGTAACTTTCTTTCGAAACCAAATGAGTATAATTGGAACAATTGCAATATGCAGGGAAATTTTAAAGTACATTGAAATGTATGTAATTATTAAAAAGATGTTTAAAAACTCCCACAACTATTGCTGCAGTGCTCTGAACCCTTTCTCATTTGACAGGCAATGGCACTGTGTCCACCAATTGCTATCTCTATGTTCCCGGGGGTGCGCAAGCCTGGAGAAGCAGCCAGGCTGGCTACACATTTGCTTCAAACAACATGGAGAGACAGCACTATACGGGACAGAACGTGAGGGAACAGGACAGCATGAGGAAAAAGCACAAAGAGGATCGTGTCTCTGTGGACCGTCTGAGCTTTACCACCATTCCATCCACCAAACCCACAGCCAGCTGATACAGATGAGCCCTTAATGGGCTTGCCGCCTCTGACTCGTGTCAGCCCAGCATGCAATCTCTAAATGATGCCGCAACAATGCTAGAGCACACATTAAGCACTTATTGTAATAGCCAAACTGCAGAGCGGGAGACCTGGAAGGAGACGCATCAAGCAAAATTAAAGGTGTCTTTGCCTGCATGCGTACATTCCTATCAAGCCACAGTGTGGGCTCCGATGGGCTACAAAGTGACTACCGCAGGGAATCAATATACCACAGGTTGCTGGGGGGAATCTCTCTATTTTTTAGGTTATAAACACACACACACACACACACACACACACACATTAGGACAAGATTGAACCCCAATGTAAATGATGGACTTTGGTGAAAATGAGGTGTCAAGGTAGGGTCATCAACTGTAACAAATGAATCACTCTTGTGTGGGATGTTAGTTGAGAGGTTTGCATGTTGAGGGGAGAGAATATATGAGTAAGCTCTGTACCTTCTGCTCAATTTAGCTGTGAATCTAAAATGGCCTTAAAAAGTAAAGTCTATTTATAAATAAATAAATAAATAAAGTCCAAAGGCGGGGGCAGGATGTGTTACAGTCCCTGCAGCAATACAATGATCGTACACACACGAGGTCTGACTATTAAGTCTGCGAACTTATGGCAATGATGTGGCTCACTTTTTTTGATATCAAAGGGATTACTCATATGAATTTGTACCAACTGGACAAACAGTAAACCAAGTTTACTATTTGGAAGTGCTGTAAAGGCTGCATGAACAAGTTAGACGACCTGAACTTTTCGCCAACAATTCATGGCTCTTACGTCACGACAATGCACCAACTCACACAGCACTGTCTGTGAGGGAGTTTTTAGCCAGTGAGCAAATATCTGTATTGGAACACCCTCCCTACTCACTGATCTGGCCCCCAATGACTTCTTTCTTTACCCAAAAATAAAGAAAATATTAAAGGAAGATATTTTGATAGCATTCAGGACATCAAGGGTAATGCAAGGACAGCTCTGATGGCCATTCCAGAAAAAGAGTTCCAAAATTGCTTTGAAGGTTGGACTAGGTGCTGGCATCGGTGCATAGCTTCCCAAGGGGAGTACTTCGAAGGTGATCATAGTGATATTCAGCAATGATGTATGTAGCACTTTTTCTAGGATGAGTTTGCTAACTTAATTGTCTGACCTCATAATTCAACCTCATCCAGTGAAAAGCTAAAAGGATATAGTCAAAGGTCTGCATGAAACTCTGACTCAAACAATCCTAATTCCTACCCCAAAGAAACTGACTCCAAAATTTTTCCTATTAACATGTTTCCAGGCTTCATAGTCTCATATTTTTAACCATCAAATATCCTGAAAGACTAGCTGTTTTTTTCATTATTGCCATGACTCTAGATCTTAACCGCTCTGTATTAGTTTCATACTGCTGCTGTAACAAATTACCATCAAAGAGTGGCTTAAAGAACCCCAGTTTGTTATCTTACAGTTTTGTAGCTCAAAAGTCTGGTGTGGGTCTCTGAAAACTAAAGTCAAGATGTCAGCAGGCTACATTTTATTCTAGAGACTCTAGAAGAGAATCCATTTCCAACTCATTCAAGTTGTTGGCAGAATTTCTTGCAGTTGTATGGTCGAGGTCCCTGTTTTCTTTATGGCTGTAAACTGAGCACTGTTTCCAGCTTCTAGAGGTCACCACATTTCTAGCTAATGGTCCCCTCCCTCTAGCCCCAAATCCAGCAATCAAGTGGTCATGCCATAGCTTTCTGACCCACTCTTCCTCCCCCCCTTCACTTCCAGGGACTCATGTGATTGCACTGAGCCGATCTGGATAATCTCCCTAACTTGAGGTCCATACCTTAGTCACAACTGCAAAGCCTCTTTGCCATATAACTTATTCACAGGTTCCAGGGATTGGGACAGGTACATCTTTGGGGCACAATATTCTGTCTATCACACTCTCCTTAACGTGTTATGGTCATACATCCACAATGCTTCTGGATCCACCTCCACTAAAGTCTTCTCGAATACTTAGATCCTACATCTACTTCTTCCTCATGTGACCACTCTACAGTGTTTGATGTTGACATGACCTATTTCTTGAAGCACTTGGCTTCTATTTACTATAATACTGCCTGCTATTTTCCTCCTACCCCTGGGGCCATCCCTTACTGAATTCTTCATTCATTTCTCTGCTTCTTTCTCGGAATAGTGTGGCTTCACCTACACATCTGAGATCTGCATCCAGCTCTCCTACACCCTGGTTCTGAATCATAACTGTCTTCTGAGCAGCTCTGTTTGGGTGACCTCTAGGCTCCTTTTCACCCCAAGCCTCACCACCTCCTCTTCCTGCATTTTATACCTCATTATAACAGCACGAAACCTCACTTTTCCACGACTGATTCTTAGGAGTTATTCTCTCTTCCATCTGCCTCTGCCTCATACCCCTCAACCCACTCAATCATCATGTCCCATCTCTTACCTCCTGAGTATCTCTTCAATCCACTCTCCTCTCTATTCTCGCTGCCACTGCTAATGTTCAGGCTCCAACTACCAGTGCCTAGATTACTGCAGCAGCCTCCCATCCCTGTGTCCTGTTCCACCCACTCCCAGCCATTCTTCACAGTCACTAAACACAGATATGATCTTGTCACCACTCTGTTTAAAAACATTGGTTGCTGCCCATTGCTTACCAGCATCAAATCCAGCTCATGAACACACACACACACACACACAGAGACACTCACCCTAGCCTCAGACTGGGTGCTGGGCTTATCACCTGTCCTCCTCCCACTTCCTATTCATATTCACAGAGAGGTCTGCAAAGCAGCAGCAGCAGCTAGGAGCATGTTAGAAACAGAGACCCTCAGGCCCCACCCCAAATCCACTGAATCAGAATCTGCATTTTAGTGAGATTCCCATTCAAATTCTACACATATTAACATTTGAGACACATTGCTGTAGAGATGTTCTTCTACAGTTTCTCAAGAATGGAAGCATCTTTTATACATTCTCTTTATTTTCATGTGCAATCTCCTCCACCTTAATTTGAAGTTTTACATGTATCTTATGAATCACTGACCATTTTCACAAATTACTCCTACTTTTCATGTCCCTGTGCTTTCGCTTACACTACTTCCTCTGCCTGGAATAAGTTTCCCTCTCTCCACTGACTGAAATTTAGCTTCTACACCCGCCAGCATCACCAAGAAGTGTTCCCCATCCCTTCAAACAGGTCATTGGCTCCCACCTCCACACTCATACAAACATTCTTATTGAATTCTTTTTGTTTGCATGTTCATCTTCTCCATTAGCTTGTGGGCTCCTCATGGAGGAGAATCGTGTCATTCTCTATCTGTATACCCACAGTGTGTAGCACAGTGATAATTTCTTAGCTAAACAAATGAATATCTAGCTTGAAAAAACTCTGCCGATCTCTTTCCGCAGATCACATGTTCTGGCTGATTTCTAGTTGGCATCACACGAGCTGAACAGAGAGCTGAAAGTAGACAAGGTTTGATCCTCACCCACCTGTAACTAATCCTGAGCATTTCAGACCTGTACCCCATCTTCTCTCAGCCCTGTGTCTATCTGATGTGGACATATACTACAAGGGAGAAAGAAAGAGATGCCTGGAATCACATGTTCAGCATCTTCGGTGAGTACAGGCTTTGATCTTAATAAACACTTCAAGGCCATGCTCACGCCAACACTGCAATACTTACGAGCAAAGCCCTCATTTCAAAGCAAATCATTTTGTTTTTCTGTCTCCTCCAGGGTAACATTGACTGATTCTGATCCTAACCGGTAAACTACTAAAGGGAGTAAGTTCATTAGTGGAGCAGCCTGACATCTTTAAAAAAGTGGCAGCTAACAAATTTTTCAGATAGGCATATTTCTCTAAACCATTAACAACAGAGTTTGGTATGTTAAAAGAGGTGAAAGAGACAATTGCTGGACTAAATCCATTTCTTCACGTGCAAACTTGTGCCCTATCTACTGCACAGGGTTACTGTGACGGTCTAATGAGATAATACATGTAAAAAAAAAATGGACATTTTACAACTCTCTAAAAATGTATATATGGCATTTTTGTTATTAACATTAATATTTTAAATGACTCCTCAGATTTTACTTCTGAGGCAAGCAGTTGCAAACCTTCACCCTCTTCCTGAAATTGAGGGGACATATACATCCCCTAAAATCATAATTCTATAATGTGTGCAGGGTAACTGCTTACAGATGATACCTGTACACTTGACTTAACTTAGTTTAATCAAAATTTGAATAAATTACACACTTTTTCCTCCCTGATATTTCATGTATCTGGCACTACATGCAACTAGATTTAAAGCTAGAAAAGTGGCATTATTTCCTATTGTTCAAATACCCTTTGCCTGTTCTGATACATTGTCTGCTTCCAACAAGATGGCCGTACGCCTGTTCATGTGGATGTGATAGGCAAGTAGAAGCTAGGAAAAGGACAGGAAATAATAGGAAAGATGGAGACAGTACTGGTTGTCACGTAGACCTCAATGGTATCTATTTTAAGGCTGTTTCTTTCAACCAGTCAATACAGCAAAATGTTCTAGCATAGGATCCATTCAAAATTGAATTTAGCAACCTTTATTCACTACCAGTGCTAAACTGTGCCAGATTCCATTAATTAAAATAGATAACTAACATATATAAATATTTTCTACTTATATATCTAAATAACCGAAAACTAATGCAATAATTAAATCAGAAAATATGAGACAGAAAAATGATGCATCCTAGAGTTAACAAATATGAATCACTAGGACAACAGAGAGAGGGATTAATTTAGATTTAAAGAACAAGAAAGCTCTCTCAGAAGAAGTGGCCCTTGGCCAGGGCCCTACAAGAGCTGAGAAGTGCGTAGGCAGAGATGGACAGGGATTTCCACGAGAAGGAACAGTGGAGTGAGGCAGACGTGGGTGTGGCAAAGAGCAGTGATCTCCACAGAGCAGTGAATTATAACGTGCTGTGCAGTGGGCCTGTTATACCCAGAAAAACGGGCTTTCTTAGAAATGGGAAATGAGCAACTCTTATATTTATTTCAGTGTTTTTCTTTTCATTTGGTCAGGTTAACTGGTATTTAACTTGCATACAGTAAAGTCTTCCCTCGTATACTTACTTGAACATCTAGAAAGGGCCCAATGCGTAGCAGAAAGCCTTGCTTGACATGACAGACACTGTAATAGAGTATGAACCGTCTGCTGTCAATATGGTATTATTTGACTTTATAAACTGTCTTCTTTTTCCATAAGGCCCTTCTGTAAGCCACTGAGTTCACATGGTGGGTAATACTAATGTCTATCTTGATAGTTGTCTGGTTTTGAAAGGTTCCTTGATTTCACCAACTTTCCACTTATTCATTTAGAAATTATTGCATAAATGTCAACTCTCTCTCCAGAGTCTCAGGGCATTTGGTTTGAAAACAGCTACAGGGAATCCTAAATGAAATGGGAGGCAGGACATTTGATATTATTTCTCACTTTGTGATAAAGAGACAACATTTTCTAATGGATACTTTGTGAAAGAAAGAGATTGGGTTTTATGGGGCATATATTAGACTGAGGAGAAAAGACAGCAGTCATGTTTTATTGCTTGAAGCACATTTTCACAACTGTTCTCTCCATGTATGCTCACATATGCAAAGCAGGTATGATTTGTCTAATTTGATAGATAAGGAAAAGGATGTGAGAGCTGAGTGACTTGTTCAGGTTCCCAGGTATAGGTGTATAAGCAACACACACAGGACTTTAACTCAAATGCTAGTGCAGTGCTCTTTAAGAGCAATCACAAGGTACTTTTTTTTCTTTAATTAAAGTTTATTAGGGTGACAATTTTTGTAACAAGATACTTTTTAATTAAGGCAAAAAAGTTGAAATCACCCTTCATGAACTACCATTGATAAATGTACCCATCAAGGCTCAGTTTCAGGAACTAGAAAGTACTCTAGCTATTTTAAACAGAAAGGGACTTAATGCAGGGAAGTCAGTGCTCACAAAATTGTTGGAAGGGCTGGAAGGATGGGCTGTTATTTGGCTCTCCAGGAATGACTTCCAGCACTACACAGCTGACCTGGCCACACGGGAGCTGTTCCCTGTACCCCAAACAAAAGGTGGAGATTCAGCAGGCTGCCACAGGAACAGCTGAGTTCCAGAACGCAGCCCCAGAGCTGTGGGATCTGGAAACTATCAGCATGCTACTACAATTGCCTTGCTACTCACATGAGGCCAGCGACTATACAAGAGAATGTTGCTACAGAAAAACGCAGCATCTTTAAGACTTTGCTTGCAGGCAATAGTAGCCAGAGGTGCCGAAATCTGACCTGTTATTATAGTTCCCCTTTTCAAATACTGCATGAGTACATATAATTGGTGAACCCTGCTTTACACCCATAACCCAAGCTGCAAAGGATTCTGGAAGATACATAGTTGGAATAGATGCCAAGTGCCAATCTACTATACGTACAACAGGTAAATTCTGACACCCTAACAGAATATCCCAAGGCAGATTAGAAAGAGGATTTGGGGGTTGTATTTTGGAGGCAGATATCACAGGTGACCTGATCCAGACACAATGAGTGGTTGCACAGGTAGTGCACTCCTCAGAACAGGAAAGGAGTGAATTCTTCAGGTTGTGCACTAGTCACAAACTGTGAGTAGAATGACCCTGGAGCTCTCTGTGTCAGCCTTCTCAGTGGCCATCTGCATAGGAGCAGGGCTTGGTTGTAGCTTTGATGCAGAGAGAAAGCCACATATATGACTACATAAGGAAGTTACTCAGAAAGAGAGGATCGTCCAGGATGCTGAGGCAGTGGCTAATGGAGGAAAGCCAATTAGAGGTCAAGAGCAACGTGAGGGGCTGAGAGCCATAGTACCTGTCCAGAGATGTAGGTCAGCTGTTTTCATCAAGCTTTCTTAATTCGACTTTAGCATAAACATACCAGAGAATGGAAATATATACTTGGATCCAAGACAGTTAGAATCAATTACACTATACCAAAAAAATTTTTGAACTGACTTTACATTATGTAAAATTGAAAATAAAAACATATACTCTCTACCCATGCATTACACACACACACACACACACACACACACACACACACACACTGTACCAGGCTCCTTTTTATTTTGTTATTTTCTTTGTTGCTCATTTATTTATCTTTATAACTTTTCTTTCCAGCTACACCCAGAATATTGAATTGGGTTCTGGCTTCTCCACTTCAATAAAGACAGTGAGAAACTAGACTATATCCAGAAGGGAGCAATTAAAACAGAGATAGATCTGGACCCAATGACATGAGACTATTAGCCTTAAAAGAGAAGCTAGTCATCTTCACATATCCAAAGTCCCATCATTTTGGAAGAGGAGTGTAATTTGTTCTGTGTGGCTCCAGAGGGAAGAACCTGGATAAATAACTCAAAGTTACAGAAAGGGACATTTAGCTCAGTGTAACCATTAGATCTGGCAGCAAATGAAACAATCTACTTACTTGGGTGTCTCCTGGGGTATGATGTCCCACCTCTGATCACAGTTACCATTTGTCACCTGTATCTGTTGCACAAACTGATTGGATTATGCACCATTCTCTCCCACTGACCTTGAAGTGACTCCAAGACTCAGAGTTCATATACTTTCATCTCTGTCTCCCCAACGCATGCCATAGTGCCCAGCATACAGTAGGCGCTCAATACAATCTCAGTGAAAGAATGAAGAGATGAACAAGATCAAGGGCCACAAATGACACCAGGTTCCCCGTGGGAGCTGGTGAGGAGTGAGGGCTGTTAGATGAGTTTGGGCACAGATGCCATCGTGCTTTCTTAGCACCCATCCAAAACTGCAGAAAAGGCTATTTATTTGAGGCAGCGGAAAGCGGCAGTCTAACTCCTACCTACAGAAGGCCTTCTGTTTCCAAATCTTCAGTCATCCTCTGCATATGATTCTGCTCATTCTACCTGTACCCTGGGAAGAAGCAGGTAGGTAGATGCTACGAAAGGCTCACCAACGAGCCTGCTCGGACAAGAGTGTGCTATGGCTCCTCTGCGGCAAGCAGCCACCTTAACAACCAGGAAAAGACTGTCTTTCAACCCCAGTGACATCAGGGGATGACTTGAAACCATGTCAGTCCCTTTTCCTTGCTACTTGTGACTCACTAGTCAATACTGAAATATGTATCGCTAATCAGAAATTAGTGTCCTGTGACTCAGTGCTGGACTGAATCAGCGAGGCCTAATGAGTACATGCAACAATAGTGTGTGTGTGTGTGTGTGTGTGTGTGTGTGTGTGTGTTTGGCCCGGCACAAGGTGTTGACATGAGAGCCCCATCTCCTACACCCACTGTCCCACCCCCCACCCCCAGCCACCCGTCTCACGAGCTCCTAGAAGGCCCAGGACCATCGTTCCAGTTTGACTGCTACTGAAGTGCATCACGTGCTCGTCAGCACTCGCCTTCCCCTTACTTATAACACCCTGGAACGGACAAGCTGCCAGCCCCTGCCCTCGCTTCCACCCCAGCCACTCCAGCTTACAGTGTATGCCTGTCTGTTTGGTGCTTCCCAGGCTCAGCTCAATAGTGACAGTTCAATCGTCACAGTGGTCGCACCTCTCATTCCCGCCTGCTTAATACCCTGGGGTCCAGCTAGTAACCTTCCATTCCTGCAGCAGTGAGTCTAGCGCCCCAGCCTGCACATTCATGGGTGCAGATGAGAAAGGTTTCTCTGTTGATTCACAGGAAGAGAATTCATACCTTTGACTTCCTGTTGTTGATGTATCAAGTTAAAGAAAAAGACGTGTTTTTTCTTGGGGACAAATATAATTGTCCCCAAATAGTAAATTATAAAAAAGGAAATTTGACGCTGCACATTCATTAAAGACTTGTCACTGGAGTCCCTCTTCAAGGCCAGGTGCCAGGGACCATGTCATACACATGGCTAATGTGGGAGCGGTCACAATTCTTGGGACACAAGACATGACCATTTTTAGGAGAGGAAGTGAAGAGGGGTGTCTTCAACTGCAACCCCAAGAGATAAAATGTGTGCAGAGTGAGATGGCAAATGCAATGCGAGGAAATGAAGAGCTCTGAGTCCTGTCAGAGCACAGGGGTGCTCTCTCCCAGCGTGAACCTACCAAAGGACAGGCAGCGGGGAAGACCTAGCTCACATTCAAAAATGGTCAGAGAATGGAAATGAAAAGCGCAATCCCCAGTCACCTTAGGCTGAAACAGCTGACATCTGTACAGCACCCATTGCTTATGAGAGGCAAGGAAATAGAAACCAGGGCAGTCTGTGCCCTATATTGTAAGCACATTAGGGTAAGCTGATGAGGGAGCCAGAACTAGCTGTGCCAAGGCCCTGCCCGCCACCAGGAAGGTTAAGGGAACCCATATCCCAGCATACCGGTGTTCATTCAAGCTCTAACCAATGGACGGAATGGTGGCGTCCAGACAAGTGTGCCTGGCCTATTTGTGCTTAGTGCTTCTCCTCACAGAGCTCTGGCCACCCTCAGCAATATCATAAATATTCAATTAAGTGAGCCCCACACATAGTAGGTGTCCAGCAAATAACAGGCCCCTTCTCTCTAGGAAGTCTTTACACTATAGCTCTTAAGTACTTAGCCTTCGGCAGCTACAATCTGGTTGTGCTGTTTATTAACTGGGCAGCCTTGTGCCAACTACTGAAACAACCTCGACCTCTTTCTTCACCTGCCTTATTGGGTTGTTGTGATGAATTTACTTAATTTATGTAAGATGAAGGCCAGCCCATAGTAAATGCTTAATAAATGGCAGCGAATATTTTATTCCATGACCTTTCAGATTGGGTTTATGCTATGTTATTACACCATATATTATAGTTCGTTTGTAGCTGTCTGTTTGCCCATACACACAGGACTATGAATTTCACGAGTCAAGAGCTATTTCTTACTCATTTCTGCATCCCCAGCACATAGCACATAGATTGGCAATTAGTAGGCATTAAAGAAATGACTATCACTTAGCATGCTTGGCACACAGAGCCAATGCACAGCAGTGACAAGAACCATGCCTTTCATTGCTACCCATTGCCAACACTTTGTTCACAGCTACAGGTTGTTCTGTTTCTTAATTTTATGAGTCACCTTAGACGGCAAATTTTGGGCTCTGTAGTGCTCAGTGCATGGGACCCTGCCCCAGACATTCCAAATTAGAGCTGTGGAGGTGGCACTCTGGCATCTACACCTGCGGACAGTTGGAGACGCAGTTGCTAGTTCAGCCCACATGCAGCCAGCAAAGACTAGCAGGCCACAGGCAGCCTCTGAAACAGAAAGGCCACGTTTCCTGTCCAGCTTCTCCAAAAAGAAAGCAGTGATTCTCACACCTGTAAAACAAGGCTCACGCCCCCGGGTCTCAACAGATGACACCTGCATGGAGAGATAATCACGTGGTCGATAAGGTCTTCCAACCCAGGAAAACCTAGCGCTTCCTTTCTCAAATCCTGTTGGTTCTATCAAACCTGCAACGCTCCAGGGCCCAATCCAAATGTGGGGGTTCCTTTCTAGTCTTTCACAGAGGAAGAGGGACTCAGCATCCACAGTGGCCTATTGTGTGACAGGCTCTGTATTGGGAAACACACACGAGAAGGACAAATATCACTTGAATTTAGACAGACCTAAACTCCATATTCCCTCAGGGTCAATTTTTTTTTTCCTGAAGAGCATAGGAGGTTAAAATTAGAAACTACCAGTTAATAACCGCATTACAGGTTTTGTGACCATTAAAGCAAGGGGGTCCTGGTATCTGTCAGCTAGGGCCACATTCATGTAAAACGCATCATTAAACTGAAGCCTCATGCTCCACGCAGATGAATCACCACAGCAACAGTGAGCACAGATGCTCGAAGAATGGGCAATGTGAATTGCCAAGGTGCTCATTAAGTTCTTAGTTGATTTTTATCTAAAATGTCTTAGCCTAGAGCATTGCAATGGAGAGAGCCACTGACTGCAGAATGGGTGGCCAGAGACTAACAATGCATGCTTCTGTGTGGGGCAGGCTTTGGGCAAAGACAGCATAAAATGCCCACCCAGCTCGAATAGATGTCCAGCAAAGGCACTTCAGGCATCTCGGACCTGGGAGATGCCACAAGAGCCATGGGCAAAACCTTTCATCTGAACTTTCACTTGGGGAACAAACAGTGCTTTGCTCTATGCTCTCAGCTTAAGCAAGAGCGGAGAAGCCAGGCCCACGCAGCTCTGTGCAGACAACATGGCCTGAGCACTGCCTGGAGCTGCCTTTTCTAGGGACAGTCATGGTCTCAGGCACTGTCCACGCCACACAGGGGGCTTGTCGCAGCCAGATGCCTGCCTCAGTGCCTGTCAGAAAGTGACACGAGACAAGCGGCTATCTGAAAGGAATAGCTGACTCCAGAGTACCGGGTTATGACAAGGATGGGAAGTGCTCGTTGAGAAGCGTGATTTTGTCAATGGTCTTTTCCTCAAGGGTTGACACCTAAGTTAGGAAATTACCCAGGCTCTCCTCTTCTCCTTCTTATCAGTTCTGTTATGAACAACTTACTGTTATTATGACCTTCAATGAAAGGCTAGAAGAAGCTGCAAAATGAATCTTTTTAAGCCTCTACTAACTAACCCTGAAAAAAGATTTGAGAGGGAAGATTAAAATGGCCAAGTAAGATGTGGGTGTCACGAATCCATGCTTCCTCTAATGGATGTCTTCACAGATAATGAAAACAAATTGTGTAGTTGGATTTCCTTCTGTTTCTTCCTCTACATGGCTCCTTTAGAAGCTTCCATGATGTCACAGTTCTGGCTTTTCCTCTGCTTTCTTCTACTTCTTATGCATTGTTCCCCTGGTTCTGCCTTTTGTTCTTTGATGTTCTTATAACCCCCTTTCATGACCTGCATGAAAATGATTATCTAATTGTCTGACTCTCACTAAAGACTTCACGCCCTGAGGGAAAGGACTGTGTCTGCATTGTTTTGTCACTAGCATGTGTCTGGGATATGTAGTTGAAAAACAATAAATATTCATTGGGTGAATGATTGAATAAAGATAATAATCAATATATAAGCAAATATAGGACCAAAATACATGCATGTTATATACTGTTCAGGTCTATAGTTCAAACATCTGTGAGAGGTAAATGGAGAATAGTGTTGTTTGTAATTTGAAGGTGTAAAAGGCAAGCCAGGGAAAGGGGAAGACGAAAGAGAAGGTGGGTATAAAGCTTCGCCTTCTGGGGATGGTCAGGAACATACACAATTTCAATGTAGCACAGCCATCTGTACATGGCTTTTAACTTTTTCAAAATGTTTTCACAAATGTTATTTTGTTTTATCTCATGATAACCCTGTGAAGGACAGCAAGCCAGTACTATCATCCTCATTCGATAGATAAGATCATCGAGGCAGCAAAGCTTGTTGCTTTCCCTCAAGATACATAGTGAGTAGGCAGAAGAGCCAGGGCTACCGATGCCTGGGCTGGCCCTGTTGCACCAGCCCATGGTGGGGGTGGGATGGTCAGCCTGAACTCTCAGGGGCTGCTTCCAGAAGGAAGAGAAGGGAAGGGAAGGGAAGGGAAGGGAAGGGAAGGGAAGGGAAGGAAGGAAGGAAGGAAGGAAGGGAAGGAAGGGAAGGAAGGAAGGAAGGAAGGAAGGAAGGGAAGGAAGGAAGGAAGGAAGGAAGGGAAGGAAGGGAAGGAAGGAAGGAAGGAAGGAAGGAAAGGAAAGGAAAGGAAAGGAAAGGAAAGGAAAGGAAAGGAAAGGAAAGGAAAGGAAAGGAAAGGAAAGGAGGGAGGTAAGGAGGGAGGGATGAAGGAACTGAGCTCTGGAGGAATAAATAGGGGAAGAGTCTTCCCAAGAGGGAATAATCCACATGTCATCTCAGAAACATCCTCAGGAGACAAACACTTGAGGCCAACAATTCCCCAGGCTGCTGCCCCTCTTCACCTCTGCACTCTCTGCCCCAAATTCAAGCCCTCTAGGCATCTGTCATCCCTCACATTCCCATCCAATACTTCTCTCTGCTTGCACCCTGTGACCTACCCCATCTCTCTTCTCTCTGCCTCCCCATCCAACCACGTCCTCTGACTCAGACAACATAACTGGAAACCACCCCAGTGTTTCCTGATCTCTCAAGGCCCTTCTAACTTCACTTTCCTGTCCATCCTGGCGAACCTTTTCAGTCATGCTCTTGCCATGAGCCTCTAACGTTTAACCTCCTTATCTTCCATTTCACCCTCTCAAAAATAAAAAAATTAAAAAACCCTCAGTCCCTCCATTCTGCATCTGCTCTACCCAAAGAAAACCCACACCAATGTGAGGGTGAAGGTAGAAGGTATTACAGATTCTTTGTCTCCAATCAGCCCAGCAATTCTTTCCCGTGTCCCTCATCCCCTCAACAACAGTGAGCCAAACTTTCAGCTCTGTCTTTGAATCTCCAATTTTGTCAGCTCCTCCATACCCTCTCCTGTTCCACAAAGAAAAACGAGGCCACCATCTAAAAGTGTTCTGTTTCAATGAACAGCTTCTCTGATCTCTCATCAGCTCTCCACACAGTGGACCACGGCCTCCTTCTTTAAATCTCTCTTTTATGAGCTTCAGAAAACCACCCTCCTCTGGCTCTCCTCCCACCTCACTGGCTGCTCTTCTCAGCCACCTCTGCTTCCAGCTCTTCTACCTGTCAGAATAGTAAGTGTTTTGTCCATGATTTTAAACATCTTTCATGACTACCAAATTTCTTCCTTACGTTTCTCTGACCCCTGAGCCACTATATCTACTGGCCTACTTACATGCATGCTTGGATATTTCATATGCATGTCAAATTTTTGCCCAAAAAGTATTTTGATTTGTCCCCCAAAATCTAATATTCCCCAGTCTTCTTGAACTGATTATTTGACACCACCACCTACATAAATGATAAAGATAGAACTTTGGAAGTCAGCTCTTATCCCTCTCTTGCCTTCAATCCCCCGATCCAATCTGTTTCCAACCCTGTTAAGTCTACCCCCCAAAATTCACATTTAAATCCATGCATTTCTCTATATCTGCTACCACCATCATAATGCAAACTACCAACGTCTCTCATTAGGACAACTGAAAGAGGTTCCTTCATGGGCACCCCATTCCTCCACAACCTCCTCTACCTGCCTACTCTCCACACAGCAGCTAGCATGAGCTTTAAACATACAAGTCATTCCTCTCCCTTTTCGGAGCTTCCTATTGTATTTAGAAGAGAAAACAAACGTGCCACCATGGTCTTGAGAGACAGACGGTGCGGGTCCTGCTGAGCTCTCCCGGTTCTCCTCATCACCACCCTCACCGTACCCCTGAATGCACACACTGTGCTCCAGTCACACTGAATTCCTGACAATTCCAGTACATGCAGAGCTGCCTCCCCAACAAAGATTTTGTGCTTGTTCTTTGCCCCACTTGGAACTCTCTTCCATGGTTTCTTACACATCTGGCTACTTATCCACTGGGTTTCTACCTTTCCTCAAAAAGGCCCTTCCTCACTGCCTCTATAAAGTTATTTTGTATTGCAGGACAACCTTGGCATATAACCTTTATGACATACAACTTGAAATGATTTAATGATGACCACAAGAAAAGTTTATATCCAACTCCCGTAATAATCCAGGGTGAGCCCAAGTTGGGGTGAAAAGGGCCAGAAGTACGAGGAGAGTTGCTCATCACAGACATTCAAACAGCCAGACTAAAGGAGGTTCTGCTGTCTTCTCCACGTGATTTCCAGCGTCTCTTTGAAAGCCATCATCCCCATCAGTCAGAGGAAGGAGTCTGGAGGGGTGTGCATGGGAGTTCTAATAAGTGGCACACACCATTTTCACTCACATTCTAATGGCTGGTACTTAGTCATCTGACTGTACGTAATGGCAAAGGAGACGGAGAATGTCGTCCAGCTGTGTATGAGGAAGAAAGCAAAATGGGTTGGTGAACAGCTGCCCAGCCTTTGCCATGCCATCCATTCGTTCTGCCCTCATGTTTCATAGAAAAAATTCTCCTTTTTCCTTTTTAGGGCCAAACCTTCCATCTCTGCTTTGGCTCTCATCTCTCCCCACCTCCCCAAGTTTTTTGTTTTGGGGGAATTTTTTTTGGTTTGTTTTTTTTTTTCCTTTCTAAATTTCCCTTTCCATTTCTGTATTTTCAATTTCTTCCTCTAACTTGGGTTCCTTCTTCAAATTGTATCTTTCACTTGCTAAAGTCACCAACAAATTCCATATTCTCAGATCCAAAACTCTTTATCGCTCTTGAACACCATGGGATCTGACCCTGTGGACCTCTCCCCTCTGTTCTAATCATCTCCTTCATCTGCAATGGCAACTCTCTATGCTGGTGCTGTCTCTGCTGATGCCTCCCTTCTTGCCCCTACCTCCATGGATATTTCTTCCCTGTATACTTCATGTTTCCTTTGCTTTCTTTTACTTCTTACACAATGCTCTCCAGGTTCTGCCTTTTGCTCTTTTCACCATCCCATGTTGCCATCTACCACCATACCATCAACCATCACTTATAGTCATATGATTTCCAAATCCATAATTCTAAATAAGAACTCCCAGCTACACTCCGCCAGTATATCCAATTCCCTCCAGGCCAACTTCACTGAGCTATCTTTAAGTACCTCACTTTGTTCTATTGAGGATTTCAGATGGTCACAAGGTATGCATTTTGATGAAGGATTTAAAAATCAAAGGGAAAATGTAGGTAACAAACTCACCAAGTCAGTGATAGCCCATGTAATCTGTATAGGGATTACTGTACAAGTTGTGTTATCTTTTTATATCAGAAATATGATAATTGCCAGGTTTACCACATCTATGTATCCAAGAGAAGCACATTCTTTCTTCTCTTTAGACCCAAAAAGCAGCTTCATAAAGAGATCCTGATTGTGTGATATTTTGCACATTTTGGAGGAAGTTCTTGACACCATCCCTACCCTAGAATCAACAACAGGTTTCACCTGGATATGACACAGTTTTCTTCTATAAAGATGAGACATAACACCAAAGCTTAATTCAATAACATGAGTGTTTGAGCGTCCAAAACAAGGCAACTACCTGATGGTCTGGCTTGATGCACATAAAGACTTGAGCATCAAAGAAAATAGATTTGCTGCAAATTATTCAGGAATATGTCTTATATATTGTTTCTCACAACCGAGTTCTTCATAGGATTAGATAAGGCCTGTAGTAACTGGTCAGAGCCTGAATGCAAACAGTGATATACTGACAATTAAAGCACTAACATATATGTCTTAACAATAACCAGGATATTGTCCTCTTAAGAAAATGTAGACACTTAACCAAGACAGTCTCTATGGGGTCTGTCCCTAAATATTCCACAGGCATTTCAAACTCAGCCTGTCCAAACTCATGCACCATCTTTCCCCTTGAATCTTCATATAATCCTGTCATCTTGAGACACAGACTAAAAGAAATACTTTCAACACATGTATTTGACAAGAGATTAATATTCAAAGTATATAAATAACTCCTACAACTTCATAACAAGTAGAAAACCAATGAAATAAAGTTGGCAAAAGACTTGAGAAGACATTTCTCAAAAAGAAGATCGACTGTGGAAGTCATCTGGAACACTGTTCACTAAGTGAGCTCTGCCAAAAACCAGTCCAAGAAAGGCCTTGAGGTGGAAGGCAAAGAATTTGAACTTTGTCCAAAAATCGCTAAATGATTTTAAGCAAGGATCTATATATATGCTCAGCTTTTAATACTAGGCAGATCACTCTGGATGCCGGTAAAGGCTCTGTGAAAAAACGACACAGTCCTATGGTCAAAGAGGTTTAGAAAACTTAAAGCACTTTATCAGGAATCTTTGCTGCTAGGTTCCTCGCAATGATACTTTGCAGGTGGCCTCTAAGAGAGAGCAAGATAAGAACTGCAGTTGGTCAAGAAACCCATTATTTAAGGAACACTGCAGAAAACCGCTTCCTAGAGGATACAGTAAAGAATCTTTTCCTTGACTTCCCTCTTCCAACCACATCCAATCAGTCACCCTGTCTCAAGAGGTCATTCCCAAATGCACCTTCTGTCCCATCCATGCTCTTGGTGCTTGCTGGATTAGGCTCCTAAGTGCCTTTCTGCCTTCCATCCAGCCCACTCCAAGGATTCTCTGGTGCAAATCTGATCACTTTACTCCCCTAATTAACACTTCTCAACAATTCCCCCCCACACACACACACACACACACAAAAGAGGATTAAGTTTAAATTCCTTACCATCATTCACAAGGCCTTTCCGTATCTAACTTCTTTCTCTCCCTGTCCTGTCTCATTTCCCCAACATGTTCTTGTATTCCAGATTCAAAAAGCTACCTGTGCTTTCTCAAATGCATGCTTCAGCAATCTCAGCTTTTGCATGAGGTGTTCCCTCCCCATAAAGCGCCCTCACTCCCCTCCCTTGCTATTCATCCACTAATCCCACCTATGCTTCAAAGCAGTTCAGACTCCCCAGACACTGTGGACTGTCTCTGGAAACATTTCAGGTAGGAGTTCCATCCTGAAATGGTACTCCACCTCACACACTTCCATCTATAGCTTTTGCCGTTCTGTACCATCACTGCCAGCATGTTTGTCCATCTTCTGGGCCAGAGGGGAAGGACCCTGGGGTCAGGGCTGTACTGTTTACTGCCTGGGCCCTATTTAGCTAGGCATCCCATGCACCTAGCACTATAAATCTTATTAATTCCTGCTCATCTTTCAGCCCCAGCTCAAAATCACCTCCCCAAAAAGCTTTCCTTGACCTCACATCACAAGGTCACACTTTTGTCATACACTTTCCTACTTTCCTTTACTTTCCCTCATCACTCTGGTCATCTCTTGTCACAGATTAATTATTTTGCTGTAGGATTATTTGACAGTGAATCTCCCCAAAAAATAGAGATCATGCTTGTTTTATCCCCAGTGTTAGCACAGCGTCTGGCACAGAGTTAATATTCCATAAACATTTGATGAGCAAATGAATGAGTGAGAAAGTAAATGTGAATATGTAGTAGTACCTGGCTGGGAGAGAAGGGGCTGAAGAAGAGGTTCATTTATTCAACGGGGCATGTGTGGTGGTTTTGTACAATTCGATGAAGGCTGATGAAATTCAGGAGCAGGAATCTTACCTATGAAAATCATGCCAAGACCCTCCCACCCGGAGAGGAGGGACGAGGAAGGGATGTGGAGACATAAAAAGCTTCTCTTTTTCCATCCCCTGCCCAGGTCCATGATTGAGCGCAAGCAGACCAAGGAAAAGAACGCAGCACTCTCAACTTGCCATTAGAGAAGCCAGGCTGACTCAGAGATCAAGGCCTTGTGGAACGTCTGTCCCTGGTTCTCAGGTGGTATTTAATTACCACCATTATTAATTCATAACAGTAGTTCTCTTTTAAAATAATATAATGCTAAAAACATTGTTTCATAAATGTGTGAAAATGGGACCAAGAAACTATTTACCAGATTCTACTTCCTCCCCAGAACTCCTCATCAATATTAATTGATGTGAAGCTGAAATTTTTACAAATATATTGCCCACTCACAAACCAGCCCATGGAAATAGAATAAGCTGTAGTTCCTCACTCTTTCTTAACAGCACTCTAAACTCCCTCCCTCCAGCTTCTTTTATCTGAGAATCTTTATCTTAAACCACTTTATATGCAGTCATTAATTTTCACAGCACTCCTGCTAAGAAGATTCTATTACTTCCATTCAACCAGAGAGTAAATCAAGAAGCCAAATTAAGTGATTTCCTCGCTCAGGAAATTAGTGGCCTGACTGGGTTCAAACATAGCAAGTCTGATTTCCAAGGCCTGGCACCCAAATGCCACCTCATGTTTTCTGTCTTTGTGTAAGATGTAAGGACCCGAGCTTCCAAGTTGTTAAAAGCTGGGCTCAAATCCTAGCTCTGCGATTTCCTTGACAAGTTACTCAACCTCATTAAGTGCCTGTAAATTGGGGATAATAAGAACACAGGTTTCAGAAAGTTGCTGTAAGGATTAAATATGATAATGTACATAGAGTACTTAGCACAGGATCTGGAATAAATGAAGCATTATGTTGTTGTTGTTGTTATTATTATTATTATCATTATTATTATGCACACCTGGAAGGGAATATCCCTCACCCAGCCCCCTCAATAATCTTTTCCTCATCACATCATAAAATGAGTAAGACACACCTGCAGCTGTGCTGTACCATACACACAGTTGCAGATAGTCTGCTATGAGCCTATTAAAACACCTGAGCACATACTTAGAAACTACTACATCAATAATGATCCAATTATACATGCATGCATGCATCCATCCATCCATCTGCCCATCTATCCATTCATCCATCCTTCCATCCACTCATCCATTTATCCATCCACCCAACCACCCATCCACCCAGCCATCCACCCCTTTCATCCACCCATCTCCACTTCCGTCCATCCTTCCATCCACTCATCCATCCATCTATTCATCCAACCACCATTCCACCCATATACCCACCCACCCATCCACACATTTATCCATCTACCCACCCATCCATTCATGTTTAGTGCATGTAGGAAGCATCTACCATGTGGAAGTTCTGTGCTAAGTGCTGCAGGATATAATAAGGTGATTAAGACATGGTCTCTGCCCTCAGAGCTGCAAATCCAGACAATTACAACAAATTGTAAAGCAAAATGGAATATAAAAAGTATCATAACAGAAGCTGTTGCAGGTGAATGAAGGACACTGGTCACAGTGAAGAGTAGCAAATTATGAGCCAGGAGGTCTTTCCTTAGTCCTGGCTTTAATGTCCTGGCTCTAACATAAGCCCAGTCACCTCTCTAGGGTTTGGTTTCCCCACGTATACAATGAGGAGCAGAAGTGGATGATTCTGAGAGTCCTTTTAGCTCTAACATTTCAATTCCTCTGCCTCTGGGTAAGGCAAGGTAGCATTCTAACTGAGTACTGAGTAATGGATATGGCATTTCAGGAGGAGGATATGACACAGCAAGCTCAAGAAGATAGAAAGACACGGAATATTAGTGGAATGACAAGCGGTACATTTGATTATAGCAAATGGCAGAAGGAGGTCATGTCTTGAGAGCTAGACCTGGAACATATTGTGAAGGAACTTATTTATAGGCATAGAAATACCCCCACATACACACACACGTGAGTGACATGTGATCAGTCCATATCTTTAAAAAGTAAGCTATAGAGTAGATGGGAGACCAGAAGACTTGGTGAAGGCTTTTGTAACAACTTAGATAAATAAGAACCAGGGTCTGAATTAAAGTAGCAACAGAGAGTATACAAGAGGCAAATGTGAGAATACAGGCACAATCTACAAGACCTAGTAACTCATTTAGAGTGGGGAAAAGTAGTTAGCAACAATTCTGAAGCTTTGTGGTAACGACTAGAAAACTACATTCAATTACATTCAACATCGACTGAGCACTGACCAAGTGCCGAGCCTTACGCTGGCTCTGGACATGTTCTGGGGAGCAGGGTAGGTATGTGCTCTGCCTTCGTGTGAGTTCCAAATACATTCTAAGGAGAGCCTCCATTCATATAAGAAATCACTCTTTCTTTTAACTAGCAATTGCTGAGTGTGTACTACCTGAGTATGTACAAAACTGAGTTAGGTTCTGCCACCCCTAGAAGGAGAGAATGAAGAGAAAAGGTGTTCCATCATGACTGATGTCCCACATGCTACCTTGAATCAGCATGAATCAGTTGGGCTCCCTGAAGGAAAAAAAGGAAAGGTCAGAGAGATGGGAAGAACTAATTGCTGCTTAGCAAGTGGTAAGGATCCTTCTTACTACGTCTGTACAGAGCCCACTTTCCTACGGTTACCTCCTCAGCACACCTCCTACATTGCTGCATGTGAGGGCAGGATGTGGCATGCGTCAACCCACCTTGCAGAGTTAAAGTCTCCATTGAAAGGGGCCCTGGGTAAACTGAGCTGGGAGGCAGGGCCTCCTCTGCATGCCCTGAAAACCATCTGATGGCAGAAGTTGAATTCTTTTGGATGACTGATCTCCTCTCCTCTCGATTACTCCTACACATGGTAATATCCCCCCACTTCAGCAAACCAAAGTGAGGCAGCAGCTTGGGTGTATTGTAAAGAGCCTGAGAAGGGACAGCGAGGCAGTACTCCAGGTCTGTGCCACACACCCCTCTGTCATGGGCACTCGATTAGGCAGGAGGAAAAGGGGGATCCTCCTTCCTGGACTGTCTTTCCTGCCCATTTGACTCGTGAACACCTACCCACATTTCAAGTCCTGGCACCAGATCTAGAAATCTTTTCTCATCATCCTCACTCTTATCCCAGGCACACTGGGCAATTCACTCCATCCTACTCATAATTTTAATGGGACCCACAATTCTCCATTTTAACCTTGTATAGTCACATATCTTTCCCCCCAACAAAGTGCAAACCATCGCTCAGACAGGACTCTACCTTAGTCCTCTTCATACCCCAGCTCGCGGCCTTGTACCTGATACTTGGTTGTACTTAAGCACTTGTCACTACGAAGAGTAGCCGACATAGAGAACTCGCCCTGTGGCAGGGACTCTCCTGAGCGCTTTGCCTGCATTATAATCATCTAACCCCACAACAACCCTTTGAGTTTGGAGTTATTATCCTCACTTTATAGATGAGGAAACGGGGGCTTAGACAGACTCAGCGACTTGCCCAAAATGAAAGTGCTACTTTCTTTCCTGGGATCGCCATCTCCTTAGATAGATGGTCTGTAAAATGGTCTGAAACAGAAAATTTCAAATCTCACTGCAAAACTGGGGACTGTTGGCTTTGTCCAAACTGACAGTGAAATAGTAGGGCGTATGTAGATACACACTCAGATTCTAAGAGTTCTGGCTTATTCACCTCCAGAGAGGGCTCATTAGTAATTTAGAGACAACATAGGGTCCTATCATTAAGATTAGTTCATGATTAAGGAGCATCTAAAAGCATAGATTTTAAAGTATAACCAGCTCCTTTCCCTCCCACACTAACTCTGGAGACACGCTCATTTAGAGCAACGGTTTCTCCATGGACTACCAACGACCTTTCCCACCACTGGCCCTCTTTCAGAAACAGCAGGCAGCAGGCTCTTCTTCCAAACCCACCCAAGAACATGCATAGGTAGGTACTTCCCAGAAGGAGAGGAAAGGCCATTAGGCATAGAGGAGATTTGCTTGATGGTTGTGCTAACTGGTTCCATCCCACTGCCTGCCTCCAAAACTCGTCTCTTTGATGGCCACAAGCCCAGAGAGCCCATGAGAGCACCAGGTAGATTGCATTCTTATTAAAAAGAAACAGCCTACCTGGGCCTGAATCCTGCACAGAGAAACAAAAGAGAAATGGAGGGAATCAAGCAAGTTCCCACAGCAAAGGTGGACAATATAAACTTTTACCCACTGACCACTGCCCACCAGGGCATTCTGCACAGTCAGAAGAGGCTTAATTAGCCTAACCCAGGAATCCAAGGCCAGATAATTAAGGACATTTCACAGCCTGGGTTGTAACATTAGAGATGCTACAGCTCATCCTCCCGCACCACTGTTGGGCTCCAAATTGGAGCACATCTAGTTTTCTCCAACTCAGGCTTAGATCAAGAACACTGAGAGGGGGAAAGTGTCCTCCTGTCCTGTAGAAGCCCACCCACAACTGTTTATTTGCACATGTGTGCCTGTATGTTCTGCTAATGTGCTATGCTCCTAATCAAAGGAAGCTCATGAAAGAGGAAAACAAATTTAAATAGCAAAGCAGTGACATTATCTCTAAATTCCCTGGGAAGATTTTCCCACAGCTTATGGGTTCCTTTACTCATTCATTCATCCTTTCGGTCAGACTTTGATGGGGCATCAATTTAGCATAAGATGCCATTATAGGAAGCAGGCCCACAAATGGACATGTTCCCTCTATCATTTTCCTATTACTGCTGGAACAAATGACCACCAATCGAGCAACTTAAAACAACTCAGATTTATTCTTTTACAGTTAAAATGGTCAGATGTCCAACATTGGTCTCACTGGGTTAAAATCAAGGTGTTGGTAGGGATGTATTCCTTCCGAAGGTTCTAGGGAAGAATCCATTTCCTTGCCTTTTCCAGTTTCTAGAGGCCACTGACCAATTCCTTGTGTCCTGGCCCCTTTCTTTGTATTCAAAGCCAGCAATATCAGGCTGTCTTTCTCATGCTCCATCTCTGTGATGCTCTACACTTCTGCCTCTCTCTTTCACTATTAAAAGTTCCTTGTGATTACATTGGTCCCTCTCTGATAATCCAAGATAGTCTCTCCCTCTTGAGGTCCTTAATTAAGTCACATCAGCAAAATATAGAAAGCTATATTGCCAAACTATGAGGCATTATACAGGTTGCAGGGATTAGGATTTAGACGTCTTTTATTCTGCCTACCACAATCCCAGGCTCAGTAGTGTTTACTTTTTATATCTGTTTGAAACTGACTAACCTTTCTCCTTGGCTATGCTTTAAGGTGTTGTCATAGACATAATTTTGGCAAATTGTTCTTAGGCCTACTCTGATTCCCTCACAATTATCAGCATGCACATTTCCCCCCCTTGCAGTCTCCACTTTCAAGACACCCCTCCGAAGACATAATTTATTATTTAAGACACATTAGTCTGATGTTTGATTTTGAACTAAACAGCAAACACTGAGATTAATATTCATAGATTCCTGAGGCAATGACCTGCCCTTCACTTTTCTCCAACATGCATTCTCTGGGCCCAGCCCAAAGGGCACTTACATGGCCAACTTCCTGCTCACAGTGGGATGTGTCTCAGCTCTCTGCTCTTGCCATGTCTCTAATCTCTCCTCATCTCTGGCCTGCTGAATCAAGGCAGCCTAGGTTAGCCATTTTCCCTCTTATATTCATTTCCATTTCTGAGATTGTTTATACAGCTCCAGTTTCCTACCTCTATGTGTGTAGTGAACAGGATGATGCCCCCACCTTCTAAGGAAGTCCATATCTTAATTACCAGAACCTGTAAATGTGTCGCCTTCCATGGCAAAGCGCCTTTGCAGATATAACTAAGGTCAAGGACCTTGAGCTGGGGAGAGTATTCTGGATTATCTGGGTGGCCCAATGTGATCACAAGGGTCCTTCAGAAGGGACAATGTTTCCGGCTGCAAAGAACCCGAGAGAGACAAGAAGGAAGAAGGATGTGATGCCTCATTGCTGGTTCTTATATGGGGCAGGCGATGAGCAAGAACCAAGAGATGTGTAGAAGCTGGAAAGTTCAGGAAACGGATCCTCCTACAGAAGCTCCAGAAGGAGCATCGGCCGCCCACACCTTGACTTGAGCCCACTGAGACCTGTGTCAGACTTCTGACCTCCACAGCTGTGAGATAATAAATTCATACTGTTTTAAAGTATGAAATTGTCATAATTTGTTACAGCAGCAACAGCAAGTTAAAACAATGTGCATTATTTTCATCCCCTGCTGATGATTGAAGCCCTCAACCTGAATGTGATTCAGTCATTAGTGAACTGGCAACACCATCGTCCAGATCATTAGCCAGAATTCAGATCAGCCCAGGCCTAAGCGGACCCCTGCCGGAGACCATCTGAGAACACCTTGGGTTGAACGAGACGTGCAATTAATTATCATCTTGCATTTCTTGGACCTGATCTATTAATTGAGCCAGCCTGTACCTTTCATGCCAGACATGATAACCACAGAGGTTTTATCTTTGTAAGAAAGATTACCTTCCCTGTCCCTTCTTCTATTTATGTTACAGTCAGTGTCCCCCCCCCCCCGCCTCCCCAACTCCAGGCGACCATCTCTCCCCCAACACACACACGCAGGCACAAAGACACAGAAACAGATATACACATAGACACATACACAAGGACACACACAGCACATACACACACATACAGAGAAAGAGATACACAGGCACACACAGAGATACACAGAGAGACACACACAGACACAGAGACACAAACACCCAGAGAGAAGCACAGACACACATATAGATAGACATACACACACACCCAGACACCCACAGAGACACACACACTTCTACTTCTTCTAAAAAAGCAGCCCATATTTTGGAGAAGATTTGCTCCCCCAGAGGTCTGATGTCTATTGCCCCAGGGTTTGTGAATTTTTTTCCTGTTCTAAATGTTTCATTATGTTATAAAGCCTTGAATACTTAAAGGAACAGTAGGTTGTAAAAGTCCATTTTCAAGCTTTACATGAAGAGAAGACTTACACTGGCTTTTTCTTCTAAGGAATACCAAGAATTTCCTAGATTTTTGCTGTAATGCTTTGAAGATGTCAGCAGGAACAGGCGAGGGGCAGAAAATCCATACACTATTCATGTTCTTTTCACCTGATTGGAAACACTTCAGGCTTCAGACTTTGAGTTCTCAAGATGATCTGTTTGATCTTCTGATTCTTATTTTCTTATTAATGCATTTCTTATTAATGCATTTGTACACATTATGCATTAGAAACTATTCCAGGTGCTGGGGATACAGTGGGGGTTCTGTGCTAAAGATACATATTTCAGAATCATTGCCAAATAACTTGCATTTAAAGCCATTGAAATTACAGTATTCACCCAGGAGGAGTGTGTGGATGGGGAAGAGAAGGTGAATCCAGCACAGAGCCTCAGAGCACTCCAAAATTTAGAGGTCCAGCAGAGAAGGACTTAAGGTGGAGGAAATTTTTATGGTAGGAAGAAAACCAGTGGAGTGCGTGGTAGCATAGAAGCCAAAAGAAGAAAATGTTTCAAGAAAAGAGAAAATGGTTAGTGGTGCCAAATCCTGCTCTGAGGTCAAGTAACATAAAAACAGATTGGAGATCATTGGTCTGGACAACACGAAGGTGGTTTTGACATAAGCAACTGCAAAGGATAGAAACCCAATTTTAATGGGCTACGGGAGAGAATGTGAAAAAAAAAAGGGAGTGGAGACCATAACTTAGAAAATACTTTCAATTAGTTACTGTAAAGACCATCAGATAAACGGAGTAGTAGCTGGAAGGGGATGCGGGGTCACAGGGAGGGGGTTTCACACGGGTGTAACAGCGATAATGGTAACAACCCAGTGAAGAGAGAGAAATTGGAACAGCAGCAACACAAAAATGAGACCTGGACACAGTGAGAGGGAAAAGGTCCAAAGAACATGTAGAAAGGGCAAGCTCAGGTAAAAACAAAAATTTCACCCACAGACACAATAAATATGAATATGAAAGCAGGTAGGTTGGTGGATTTGGCAGTGGGAAGCTAAGAATTTCCTGTCAACTAATTCTAGTTGTCAAGGAGTATGAAGCAAGGTCATCATTTGCCCTTTGATCATCTTTACAGCAGGAGCTAGTAGAAAGATCGTCACCTTATCAGCTAAGACAACAAGCAGGATGCCTGAGTACGTGGTATAGACACTGATTATTTATTTAAAAAGTCACTTATCCTGTTGGTGAATGTGTGTCTTAACTTTTAAACAGGACTGATAACTATTATATTGATCAGATATTGAAGAATTCACCCTTGAAATTCTGCTTCTGGAAATAAGGTTATCCAGAGGTCCAGAAATAACTGAAACCCTGAATAAATTTTAAAATATGTTTTGAAATGTATGGTAGAGCTGGAAGAAAGTAATGACAATTTTCAGAGGCTAGAAGCATAAAGAAAGCAAAAACAAAACAAAACAAAACAAAACAAGTGAACAAACAAAATAAAAAGAGACTCATAGAAACAGAGACCGAAGGGATGGTTACCAGAAGGAAGGGGGGGGTGGTGGCTGAAAAAGGTGAAAGGGAATATATTCAATAGTATTGTGACAAGTTTGCATGGTGACAGATGATTACTTGGAATTAGCGGTGTGATCACATTGTGAGGTATGAAATGTCATATCACTGTATTGTACACCTGAAACTAAGATAACTAAGATAATATGTACACCAACTACACTTAGATATATATATTATTTTTAATTTTCAAAACAAGAAAAGAAAGACAGAATGAATTCAGGGAGGTAAGTTGCTGCTGGAGCCAGCTTTGTCCTGTGTTGTCTGTCGACCAATGGGAACAGAGAACCTGGGTTTTAAGAGATTCTATGCCTGTAGAGCAGGAAACAATGCCTGGGCTAGAGTAGGATGAGAAACCTAGCAGAAAAGAAAATGGGGGGGGGAGGGGAGGGGAGAGGAGGGAGGGAGGGGGGAGAGGAGGGGAGGGAGGGGAGGGGAGGGGGGAAGGAGGGGAGGGAGGGGAGGGAGAGGGAGAGGGGAGAGGGGAGAGGGGAGAGGGGAGAGGGGAGAGGGGAGAGGGGAGAGTAGAGAAGAGAAGACAAGAGAAGACAAGAGAAGACAAGAGAAGAGAAGAAATCCAGGATCTCAGAAGTGAAACACTCGCAATGAGTAAATCTAAAAAAATAATATCTACCACAGAGGGAAATAAGATCTTTTTCCCTGTCTTGTCCTGTCCTGGGCTCTTGATGGAAGCAAAACACAAAGCAAAACAAAACAAAAGAATGGGGTAAGAAGTCTCCTCTGAGAATATCTAACTATAAACCCACACTTAGAATGATTTGGGGCTGGAATTCACTCTAAAACTATAAACCAAAAATTTAGTTAAAGAGAAATAGACTTCAACTCAAGTCTCCAAAAATTCCTACAGTAAAGTTCCAAGAAACGGGGAGAGGGAGGGAGGGAGGGAGGGAGGGAGGGAGGGAGGGAGGGAAGGAGGGAGGGAGAGAGAGAGAGAGAGAGAGAGAGAGAGAGAGAGAGACCCCACAACACAAAGAAAAACAAGCCACCATAGAAATAACTTGCAAAATCAGACAATGTAAGAATATAGGTAATAGGTTATTGAATGAGACTATGAAATGTTTGTTTGACATGTTTAAAACCTGAAAGGTGGCAAGATGAAAAAAGTCTAGAGCCCTACTGCACAACCTTGTGCTTATAATCAACAATACTGTACTGTACACTTAGAAATTTGTTAAGAGGGTAGATCTCATGTGTTTTTTAGCTCAATAAAAAAATGAAAGATGATATCAAAAAGTTGGCAGAAAAATAAGATACTGTCAAATGTAATCAAACATATTTTGTTTCAAAAAGGAAAGTTCAATTAGAAAGTTGAGAAACAAAAACTAAAGTAACTAGTCAGAACTGAAGAGAAAATTAAAAACTTAAAGATCAAGCTGAAAAAAAAAATACCAAAACTGCAGTATAAATAGGCAAAGAGATGAAAAATCTGAAAGAGAGGGTAAGAAGCCTGGGGGTCAAGGAAAAAGTTCTAATATAAATCTAAAGGGAGCACCAAAAGAGATAATGGAGGGAATGCGGAAAGGGAAATGTTAAGAGATAATGACTGAGACCTTTCCAGAGCCAAGTAATGGCAATGATCCTCTAATTCCTGAAGCCCAATGAACACTGATATTCCCAAAGAAAGCCCCACCTAGACATCTCAAAGTGAGACTGCAAAATTGCCAAAGACCAAGAAGCACCCAGAGAAAAAGTCAGATAACCTACAAAAAATATTAGCCCAACTGTCTACTCACAAACAGCAACAACAACTAAGAGAAAAACATTGGTCATCCAACACAACTCTCTTCCTAATACGAAGATAAAATTAACATAATTTCAAATAAGAAAACTCTGCAAAAGACTATTACCAACACACACTCAGTAAAGGTCTTCTAAAGGATGAATTTCAGAAAGAAGAAAATAATCTCAGAAGGAAATAAAATGATTCTCAAGAAGAAATGAGGCATAAAGAAAATAAACATGTGGGTAAATAAAGTACAAAATAATAAATATAGAGTCCAATTTGTAACATTACAAAAATGGAGAGAGAAGTAAAATATTAAATGAAAATGGCATGTGGTCAGAAATAGGTGATTTGATACGTTATCTCAGCCCTAAGAGCATCAGTTTCCCCCTCTGCAGATGTTAAGTAGTAATCATTTTGAAAAGGATTTCCGGAATCTCGTTGCTTCTACCTCAGATCAAGTTTTGACATCTCGCTCAAAGCATTAATGGTTGCATTTTCTGTGAACCCATTTTCCTCATAGTGACACTTTTCTACAGACCCAGAGCATTTAAGTAGCTAAACCAAGGGCAGTGTATCCAAAACTTCCAGATTTTCACTTTTTCCATTTCCGTCTTCATTTAATTTCTAAGACTGATGAGATAACTGCAATGACAGCAATCTAAGTGGCTGTATATTTTGTCTAAAATGCCCTGAAATCACTCTGAGTTATTATGTAAATACCCAAATCTGCTCATTATGTTGTTATGAGGGGAGGCTCACAGTCCTCCTGCCGGTGCTATTTCTTAAGATGAGATCATTAGAAAAGGATTAGCAGTGTAATGTCTGAGGGCTTAAATAATAATTTGAGTCTTTCAGATGCGCTCAAGGTAATTTTAAATAAATTCCAGGGTTTTACTGATGACAGCCCTTTAAATAGCTGCCTTTAAAGAAATACTAATTGGATGAGGTAATTTTTAATGAAAAACATGACACATTGCAGGCTTTCAGTAAATAGTAGCTAACACCACTCTTAGTATCATTTCTGGGTAGAAATAAAATGAACACAAAAAGCACAACCGCCATGATGGACTGTTGGTCTTTAGAAGCTTGGCTTTGTCCCGACAGTATTTGTAACTTTCCAAGGCCACAAGACTAAGTGACAGACAGATATTTAGTTATCACCATATTTGATTTCTGGGAATCTCTAACTCACTGAGTCTATAGACGTTTAGAGAGCCTTTAGTATATGATGGGCACTCATGACACAAAACTGTATGAGACACAATCCCTCCTCTTAAGTGGTTCACTGCTGGCCACTGTAATAGTCAAGATTGGCATTTAAACAAAAGTTCACTAGGCGTCTAGTTGTGCTAGGCACTGTGCGGGGCCCTGGGTACCAGAGATGAGGTATGTCTGACTTATTACACTCAGCATAATAATCTCAAATTCCATCCATGTTGTCAAAAATGGCACTATTTCATCTTTTCTTATGGCCGAATAATATTCCATTGTGTATATATACCTCATCTTCTTTATCCAATCATCTCTCAAAGGACACTTTGGTTGTTTCCATGTCTTGGTCACGTAAATCAAGCAGTAATGAACACTGAAGCACATATATCTTTATGGATAAATGTTTTCAGATTTTTGGGTAGATACCCAGGAGAGGGATTGCTGCGTCATTTGGTAATTCTATTCTTAATTTTTTGAGGAAACTCCGCACTGCTTTCTATAGCGGCTGCACCAGTCTGCATTCCCACCAACAGGGTATGAGGGTTCCTTTTTCTCCACAGCCTCTCCAACACTTGTTACTATTTGTCTTGTTGACGCTAGCCATTCTAACTGGGGTGAGGTGATATCTCATTGTGGTTTTTATTTGCATTTCTCTAATGATTAGCGATGTGGAGCATCTAAGCAACCTAAGCCAGACATAAAAAGTCAAGAACCATATGATTTCACTGATATGTGGGATATAAAACTGAAAACAACAAAGGAGCAAGACAAATAAAGGAACAAAAAATCATAGACACAGACAATAGTTTAGTGGTTACCAGAGGGTAAGGAGGGAGTGGGTAGTAGATGAGGATGAAAGAAATCAAACATATGGTGATGGAGGGAGAATTGACGCTGGGTGGTGATCACACAATGTGATATATAGACGATGTATTACAGAATTGTACACCTGAAACCTATGTAACTTTACTAACCACTGTCACCCCAATAAACTTTAATTTAAAAAAATTAAGTTAAACTAAAAAAGAGGTGAGGTATGTGTCTTCGGGAGCTCACCCTCTAGTGGAGAACACACATTGTAAACCAATCAATTACATAGCATCACAGCCATAAAAGAGTCATGCACAAAGCATTGGGAAACCCAAGAGTTGAAATAGTTAATCCTGACTGGAGGAGTTACAGACAATTTTAAAAGGAGTAGGCATTTGAAACTGGACTTAGAAGATAAATAAGAAACAAGGAAAGTGCATCCCAGATAGAAGGGATGGTGTGGCAACAAGCCAGAGCCACAAAAGGGTGTGGCATTTGAGGAATGGGCAACAGTTCTGTGTGGTCTGACTGGAATACGTAAGTAAAAACTGGAAAAAACTTATGTTGAAGAACTAAATTGGGGTCAGTTTGGGAAAAATCTTGCAACCTTTATAAGGAATTTAAAACTTATCCTGGAACAACACAGGTCAACAGGGAATTTGAAGCAGAAGACTGCTATATCCATTTTTTTTTTTTTTTTTTAATGATTTCAGGAGGCCATGTTAAAGTTACTACAGAGATGATGAGAGAGACTAGAGCTCAGGGACAAAAAAAAAGCAGTTTAGAGGCCACAGCAATTGTCTAGACAAGACATGATGGTATGAATGAAAGTCATAGCAGTGGGAATGCTGCCAAGCATGCAAGAAGAAATTTGACAAAACAGGCAAATAATTGAACATGGTAGGGAGAAGAAGAAAAATCAAAGATAATAGAGGGGGGTTATCTAACTTGAGAAACTGAGTGAGCCATTTTACTACTACCTAAGAGAGAAAGTACAGGATATAGAGCAGGTTTGGGAGAAAAGATAATAAATTCTGTTAAGCAAAATGTGTTTATGCTTATGATATCTCAATAGGAAAGATATATCTAGTAGGCCATTCAAAATATGCAGGTGACGTTTTGGAGAGATAAAAATTTGGGGAAAATTGAAGGAAGGTGGTTAAAAGATACAAACTTGCAGTTATAAAATAATTAAGTACTTAGGCTGTAATGTACAACATGCTATCTACAGCTAATATTGCTGTACAACATGCAGGAAAGTTGTTAAGAGAATAAATCCTGAGTTCTCATCACTAGGAAAATATTTGTTCTTTTCTTTCTTTTTTTATTTTTTATTTTATTGTATCTATTTGAGAAGACGGATGGCAGCAGAACCCACTGTGGTAATCATTTCACAATATATGTGTATAAACCATCATGCTGTCTGCCTTAAACTTATACCAGTATACGTGTCAATTATTTCTCAATAAAACTGGAAAAATATATTCAATGCTACATGTAAATTATATCTTGCAAAGCTGGGAAAAAAAAGTTTAATTAAAGTAAAAAGGAGGGGCACAGCAGAGGAGATAGGTTTCGATATAAAATTATTGCATTGTGTTACCATATTTTCTTGGGCAGACATTATCAGAATGAAGAGATACTCTTAGTCTTTGTGTCATGTAAACTAAAAATCTGGAAGATAGGCTGGGTTGTTAGATGTACTGAGTACTGACTTGTGAGCAAACAAGCCCCTAAGTGGTGATCTGTGCGAAGAGTCTCAGAGCTTCCCAAAGCCACCTTAGGTCCAACTAACAATGATCAGTGGAAACTAGCCAAGTGTTTCAGAAGCAGTGCTCTTCCAAACCAGAAACAACAAGAAATAAACCATGAAAAATAATAGCTTATATATATATATATATATATTTTTTTTTTTTTAATGGGCAGAGTGGTAGCTGAAATTGTGGATGTTTTCTTCTGGTAAATTCAAGATTTTAAAAAATAAACAAAAAACAGAATGTAGGAAGGAGACCTAGGGGACCCAAGGATTTGTCCAGAACAACCAAAGCTCATTGTAAGACCAATCATATCATATTCATGAGAACCCACAATGCACTGTGTTCTGCTTTAGTCACCGTGGAGAACGACAGTAAATACCCAGGAGTCCTACAGTTGCCCAATCTCTTGTCTATGTAAAAAATGCTCAGGATACGTTTCTCCTGCTCGTCTACTACTAACTTTATTAAGCTATGACTAGCCACAAACTCAGGCAGGATTTTCTAACTTTCCTGTATATCCTCTAATTAACTGGAAACCTTTGAAGTAAGGAGGGGATAATGCAAAAACACCATAAGCATGTTGGTGCAACAAGAAGCCCAGAGCATTAAAACGAACCCAAGATTGAAAACCTCTGATTTCTCTTTGTGAGAGCTGCCCTTCTTTTATCTGCATTCTCTCTTCAGATGCAGTTGTATATGCCTCTGTAGCTGGAAAACACAACACAATATTCCCACATCGGCTTTCATTAAGAAAATGCTATGGAAGGCTGAGTTGAGGCTACTTTTACTACCTCGCCCATAACATGATTTCCTTCTTCGTAACTTCCATGATTTCTCATCTCTCTTTCCCTTTGAAGACAAAAGCAGCCTGGGAGACAATGGCGTTCAAATAGCTGGTGACTTTGGCTTGATCTCTCTTTGCTCCTGGTCATATTCCCTGCTTTGCTCTGTCTTCGTATTGATGCCCTTGAAATATCTCAAATTCAAGAATAATGAGACAGGATCCAAGTTCATGCCCTCAAACTACTCACATCTTCCTTGAAAAACTAGACATCCTGACATCTCCAAACAAGAAGTCTCCTCTAAACCTGTTAAATGATGGTAAGTTGGGAAGGCAATGGACCTAAATGGATCATTAAGATTGTTTGCCACGCATCAGCACTTTACAAATTGGCGTTCAAAGTAACCAATGATTATAAGCTGTGGGCCACATGATTCATTGAAACACAAGATAAAATTATTGCTTTTCTTTGAAACTTCAGTTTTACTTGAAGAAATGAAGGAGGATTTTGTCTTAATATTAAATAAACACAAATATATTAAGAAGTACACTGCCAAGTTTGCATGTTTGTTTGTTTTTAAGATAGAATATGAGACTTCAAAGAAATTTCAAACCTCTAGACAAACTGCTTCCAGCCTCCTAAATCCAGAAGCAAAAATTCCCTCTTTTGCCACCAGAGTATTTCACATGCTTGGAGAAGAGTCTTGCTGCCAGGAAGACTAACAGGAGGGAACAAACTCATAAATCAATCTGTCCAAATGAAAATGTCTGGAGGACAAAATAGGTACCGTCCAGAATGAGAACATATAGAACCAGCGCAGATACCAATTAAGAGATGAGAGTGGAGACGGAGCATACAGACCAGAAAAGGCCACACCACCTACTTGCTATGTAGTCCCGGGTAGGACGTGTCATTTCCCTGAGTCTCAGTTCCCTTGTCTACAAAATGAAGGAATTGTACTAGACGAAGAAAAGTCAGAAGCTCTTTACAATTTTTCATTAGTTTCCATCACTTAAAACTTTGATTTCAAATGCAATGTGAGATTGCTGTCTTCTCCTGAAAAATTAGAACATCTCACCGCTGCGCCTGTAGCATTCCCACATAGCAACTACCCGGGGTGCCAAAACAAAGTATACGTGTGACTTGTGTTCATCTTTTGTTATCGCTATATTTGAGTATTACAATTTTCATATGTTTTTTTTCCTTTCTTAAAATGTGTGTACATTGTTTTGGTACCGTCTGTATTTGTTGGAGATGCTTCTTTACACAGAGCACAGGCCCTACCACATCCTAGGGTCTCATGTGAGCCCAGGTCACGCCCCACACCGACCTGCCTTGTCCAACTCTACAGCCCTGAGGTGTCCAATCCGGTGGCCCCTAGCCACGTAGGGCTACTTAAATTTAAATGTAAGCTAACTAAAATCAATAAACTTGAATTTTCAGTTCCTAACCCAATTGTGAGCGTTCAATAGCTACATGTGACTTAATGGCCACCACACTGGACATTGTAGATAGAGCGCACTGCCATTGTCACAGAAAGTTTCATCAGACAGGGCTGCATAAACATTTGCATATGTGACCCCAGGATAAATGGCATTTTGGATCCCTGATAGCCCTGATGTTCCAATTTTTTTTGTGGGAAACCCCACCAACAAGGATTGTAGCTACTGCACGTGGCCCTTTTTAAAAATCTTTCCTATGGCAATCCGTTGCCATTGATGGAGATGATGCCTAAAGCACATTCTTGAATCAAGAGTACATGTGGCTTCCACTGTGAGCAGGGAGGGCCAGGTGTGTCGATTTGTTTTCAGGGGCCAGTTTGGTGGGGACCGCTGGAAGCAGGCGGTTTTGTGATTCTGCAGTTCCTCCTCTCCCACAGCCCAAATCAGTCCCGCTGCACTGAAATTAGGGCAAACAGAAAAGCGATTAGGTTATGGACACTACGCCACTGAATAAGCAATGGAAAGTTTGCCCCTGGCAGAGGCTTAAGGAGAGCAGTAGGTGTGAGCAGCACTTGAGCGGTGCTAACGTGTAATTACAAATGAGCCAGATTCCTCCATCTCGTGCATTCCAGCCAGCCCCTCTGGGGGCACTATCGGGCAGCACTGAGGTAGCAGTTAATAAGTCACTGTATGTACTAGGCAGCAGCAAAATTGCATTTTTCCTAACACTCTCATTCCCACTGGCCTTCCTCCACTGAATCAGCAAGCATGGGATATCCCTCTTCACTCTCACAGGGACTCTCGAATTCGAATTTGGGATATACCAAATCCGCCATCTTGGAAGTGACACAAGTTAAGACCCTACCCAAGGATGGCAGAACAGCAGTGGCTCTCAACCCAGCCAACAGCCTGTAAAAGAAAATACCTAACCTGGTCAGGATCCTGTGATTGGGGCCCAGGAATTGGTATGCTTTGAAAATATCCCAGAGGATTCTGAGATGTAACAGGATTGAGAGCTACTGGCTTTTGTAATCTGGGGGCCCACTCAACCACAGTGTCCATATCCCGCAGGGAGAATAGGATGCATCCCTGCCTAGATGGAAGGTCTCAGCCCTGACCTATCGTGTGGTGGTCGCAGGACAGCATATTCATGCAGAGCAGTAAGCATCAAAGACCTTGGGTGCCAAGGGCCCAGAAGCTTTTCTGCCTCTCATCCAAGATCCAAGAGAAATTCTGCCCCACTATTTCCGGGTTCCGAGAGAGAGAGAGAGAGAGAGAGAGAGAGAGAGAGAGAGAGAGAGAGAGAGAGATTTGGCTATAAGAATTGGATTGTGCCTTGAATATATGGTCCAGGAAGAGATAGGAAGGAGGGTGAGAGGAATCTAAGAAGTTGGGGGAGAGGAAAATAATTACCCATGCAGCTGCTAAGCCATGAAACTGAGAGTGAAAGAGAGGAATGGCAGTTAGCAAAGAGGGAAGCGACAGGCACAAGAGCAGCAGCCAGGGATGGCGACAGCTGCCCACTTTCTGTGTGTGGCGCCCAGATTAAGCACATGTCCTCACATGTCCAGGGTGAGTCCTGACAAGCACAGATGTCAGATGAAAATATGAGTACCTGAGCTTGCATTAACACTGGCAGGGCAGGGCTGTACAAGAAACCTCTGTCAATTTCAAGATTGTTTTGCAAAACCCAGTAAATCAGCATGAGTCTTGCTGCCTGGCACTGTCCCTGCATATCTAAGAAGCAGTGAAATACAGGACATCTAGAGTTACCAGCTCCCTCACACACACGCTGGCCCAGGGGCCTCAGCTGCACAGCCGTCCTCTCCTGACCCACAAGTAATCTCTCCCTAATGAATTTTCCCTCCTGATACCTCAAGCAGATGGCTCAACAGGAGAGTGAACACATTCCAGATCTTACAGCATGACTCTGTACACATAGGGAAATGTGGGTTTTGTTTTGGTATTTGCTTTTTTTTTTTTTTTTTTTCCTGAAGAGGCGCAATGAACACAGTAATGTCTTGGGGACTCTCAACGTCTTGCCAGGAATAGCTAAGTTTTTCCTGGGATCCAGCTCTTTTCTAGAACTTGCTCCTTGGCACTCTTGGTGGTGATCACAATGTACTGACTTTTCTGCCAGTCTTAAGGGACAGTTGCGAGCTTTACCTGAAGAGGAAGCTGTGGGGGCCAGCCCTCCTGACCCCAGGGGCTTGGGCACACACCATGCTGTGTGCTGTCACAGCTCCTCCCTTAAAAGTCAGGCTCCTGTCACAACCTTCTGTGCCTGCCTTTATGCCAGAGGCCTCTTTCATGCCATTTTCACTCCTTTTCCTGTGCAGAGGAAGAGAACAAAATATACCACCTCATCGGTACAGTTACCACATAGAGGGGTTGGCACCTTCAGAAGTGCTTATTAAAGAAGGGTTCAAGATGCAGAGTCTCTGGGCAAAAGGGAAAAGGTCAAGTTCAATAAAAATGTTGTATGAATCCTGAAATGTTGCTTATAGGCAAGGCTTTCAGATTCATCCAAGGTGGGAGGAAACCTCAGAGACAGTTTATTCCAATGGCTCTGAACCTGCTGCACATTAGAACCACCTGCGGATGTTTTTAAAGCAAATTGCTGTCTTAGTCTTGTCCTAGAGCAGAACTTCAGCAGTGGGACGCCGGCATGGAGATTTCTTCTTCGTTCCCCAGCTTATGCAGTTCTGGCACTTAGGGACTCCTGAGTGTAGCTGAGCTGGGACTGAAACCCCAGCCTGTGACTCCAGGGGGTCCCAAACGTGATGGGGCACATGAATCCCTGGAGGGACATCCTGAGGAAAGGCAGACACTCATTCAGAAGGTCGGAGTGTTTGGTGGGGGGGACTGTGATTCAGTGGTTCTGAAAGGGCTCCCAGGAGAAGCACGTGTAGCTGCTGGTCACACTCAGACCACACATTGAGAAATGAGGTCCTCACCTCTAGCCCTATAAGTAGATGAGTCACATGCTATCTAACCTCTGTTCTTTCTAAGATCAAGATTAGAGAGCCAACATGCTGGAGAGGTCAGATGGAAATGACCCATGGTTTTTACCCTGATTCTGGACCCTAATTGCTGTGTGATCTTGAGCAAGTCACTTAACATCTCTGATATTTCCTCAGGTGTTAAATGGAAAGGAAACTAATCCTTACCTTAACAAGTTGTTGGGCTGATTAGATGAGACATGTGAAATTGTTCTGTAAACTGTAAAAAAACTGCAAAATGAGGGATTTTGTTATTATAAGATTGGCCTTTGAAAGGTACCAACAGTAGCCCTTAAAACGGTGGTCATTTATATATGCATGCCCATGTTTATAGTTCTTTATTTCTCCCATTAGGAGCCTGTGGGCACACGTGCAATAGGTGATTTTCATTTCCTACAAGGTTTTGCTTTGCTGTGTGTGTGCGTTTGCATGTGTAGTTTGTGGTGTGTGTGTGTGTGTGTGTGTGTGTGTGTGTGTGTGTGTGTAAGCGTGCGCACTTTCTTGTCCCATTGCCTCGGGGAAAGAATCATAAAGATGTTCTCTTTAACCAGGAAGATTCCAGAATGCAGAGCAAATGTTCAGAGGCAGCAGCCACACTGGTAGCTTTTCCTTCCTTCCCACTGCATTAACACACCGTTCGCCAAAACAAAATGGAGCCACGGCCTGGCCAACTTGATCACGATGTTCTCCGTGGCGACATGACATGTCCCTGCTGGGGTGAGGACGGCAGCCACGTCTCACGCCTCGCCTCGCCAGGGCGATCGTCTCTTCGGACCCTAACCCTTTCAGTGGTTTCCCCAATTCACACACCGACATGTCTGGTCAACCCCAGTCATGCCAGGCATGTATGTTCATCCCCAAAGGAAATGAAACCCTTGGCAGATTCTGACACCGCACTCTGGAAGCCACTGCTGAGGTTGCGCAAACACATTTGGCACACGCTGAAGGGACCAAGCCGTTCTCTGGGTTGAATCGCAGAAACAAAATGTACTTGTCCTACTTCCGAGATCATGTCTGAGTACTTGGCTACCTCGGCTGAGGCATTGCCTGCTCGCTGATGTCATCCTGCCACGGAAGACAAACATCTTTGAGTTCAGCAGTTCAGAACCACAAGTGAGAGAAGGTGGGGATCAAAGGGAATCAACCCAGGCATGGCTGTGTCGGGACAGCTCAGGGAGAAATACACCAATTCTTACAACCAAAGAATCTTAAAATAGAAAGTTATTGGCACAGTTCGTGAGGAAAACCCTTGAGGGGGTGTTACTGGCCATGATGCCACTTCCATTCAGTGGGGTTTTATGGAATTCCATGTGCTGCCACACACACAACCTGCAAGCTCCAATCCCCAAAGGTCCAGGGAGGTATGTGACACCCAAAGCAGTAGGGTTGAAATTTCCACGTGGAGTTCATGCCTTGCTTTCATGTCACTCTGCGTAATGTCTCAGACTTCCAGCCAAATCCAGGCAGATCCCACTGGCCCTGAATGCATTTCTCAACTCCAGGTTATCTCTCAGCACACAAAGTACCCAGGCTGACCTAGGCTTCTTGGAGGGCCATTCTAGAGAAGACGTTTCTTTTATTTCAAAAAAAAAAAAAAAGGCGTAGGATCGCCTTTTTCACATGCATAGTTTTTGCTTGTAAAATTTGGAATTTTTATTACTAGGTTAGACCTCCCTTATGCCTACTGTTTCAGATTCCATATTCCCACTCGGGCTCTGTAGCCATAATAAAAGCCACCGTGAAACAAGTCCTGGTGGTCGGTCACAACAGTCCAATGCCCGTGTCACGCATCAGGAAGTCTTAGGAAGACAGTGGTAGATGGGGGCCTTCCTTCAACTTCTTTCAAGGGGAAATTAGCTAGTCTGCAGGTTCACCCCTGGCTGTCCATGGGGAGCTCTTGGATGTTTTTTAAAAGTCCCAGTACCTGAGTCCTTCCCTAAACTCAGTGACTTGGAGTCTCTGAGGGGGATCCAACATTAGCACTTGTTAAAGGTTTCTCTGCTGATTCTAATGGATGGCTGCTCCTGAGAAACCACAGCTCTGGTCATATCCTTTTTTTTCCTACGTGAGACTATTTCGGCCCAGAGAATTCAAGTGCTTGTCTAAAGTCACACGGATAATTGGGGCAGAGTTAGGACCAGAGCCCAGTTAAACCAGTTGCTGGGCCAGGTGCCCTGTTGTAACCCCAGGTGAGTATAAGGACCATGGTTTTGTGGAGGTGCCGCCAGGGGAGCTGTTCTACCTGATGGTTCAGAGGGAGGCTGCTGGAACCAGCCTCCCCGGGCCTGCTTGTTGGAAGAGTTATTTAAGTGATTAATCTGAACTTCAGTTCTGCCACCCCACGATGGAACCTTGGCAAACCACTAAGCCTTGCAAAACCTCACATCCCGTGGCTATAAAGTGGGGGGCGGGGGGGGGGGTATCCGGACTGGGGAGAAGTAATAATTTAATACCTTTCTTCTGACATTGTGAGAGTTTAATGAAGTAATGGTAAGATACACAGCTCTTGGCACATCATACAGTGCTCCATAGTGTGGATTGTTGTTAATATTATTAATATCACACAAATGTACTCGTACTAGTCCTCAGGCTTTGTGGTATTAATATCTGTAGCCCGCAGCACGTCATGTGTAGGACGTAGGGGTGGGGATTGGCCTCGAGGACACTCAGCAGTAAACAGAAGGGGATTAAGACACCACGGTCCAAGGAAACATGGCCTTTCTTGACTTCCAAGATTATTTACTGGCTCAAATTCCAACTGCATTACTTGGAATGAGGCCCTCAGTCCTCCTTCCCTTTGGGACTCCTTAGCTACATGCCGTCTTTGTGTTCTCATATTCAGCAGACACAGGAGTAGAGAACGAAATTTCGACTCGGCATCTTTCCAGACAAGATGGAATAGGTCAGGGAGGTTTCCCACCCCGAGTACCCAAGTCAGACCCCACACTGCAGCACAAGAAGAAATAATAGGGATTAGAAAAATCTGTCCTCTCCCCTTCCCCCAACCTCCTCCTAATTTTAATATTTACATTATTGACACCGTTGTTTCTTGGTCACCTTGATTAAAAGCTTCATTTTTTTCATAATTCCCCTCTGTTCTTCAATTTTTACCTCCACTGTAAAAGAAAGATCTCTTGTATCTCTATCTGTACCCTCTCCCAGTTCAAGCCCTCATTAACTTTCACCTGAATTAGTCTCCTGAATGGACCTGCAGACCAGCAGTTTTGGCACCACCTGGGAGCACGCAGAGTCTCTGGTCTCACCCCAGACCTACAGAACCAAGTCTGCATTTTAATAAGATCCGCACAGTGAAGTTGAGAAGTGCTCGCTGACAAGTTCTTCCCGGGCTCTGTCCACTCTCCTCCTGCCAGATGGGACTGCTGGTGTCACCTCACTGAAGCGCTACCTCAGGTCACTCTCCAGCGTGAGAGCTTCAGCTCTCCCTGCTGGCTACCAAAACAGGCTGTATTCGTAGTCCACGTGTACACAGGGCTCTCGATTACAAAATATTTCCACTTCATGTTTCATTTATGGTCACATCTAATCTATCCACAATTTCATGGTAATACTCCAAATAACCCAAAACCAACCGTGTATTTCTGTCTCCCAGCATCCACCTGTCTAAGCCACCACTATCGCTTGCCTAAATTACCATAACGGTCTCCTCTTTGGGACTTCCATTCTTATCCTGCTACAGTTCTCCTCTCACAGAATAAGTTGGCCTTACCCCTGATTTCCTTGGAACCAAACACAAACTCCTCTCCCTATACCTATGTGGTCTGTCCAGACATCTTAAAGAACTTGACTCCTCTACTCACGCCTGCCCCCTACCCATAGTGGCCTTTCTTTGATCCTCATATATGGTCTTGCTGTGACCTCTGCCTGGAATTCTTCTTGCCCCCCAGACCTTCACATGTATGGCTCATTTTCATCAGTTGTCCACTCTTTCATGAAGTCTTCCTTACCTGCCATATTTAAAGTACCAAAAACCCTGCTCTCTACCCTCTCATTATTCTTACCCAATTGTCTGTTCTCCTCCCTTCACAACAATTATCACTATCTGAAATTATCTTACTTCCTTCGGGCTAGTCTATGCATCTATTATCCGGGTCTCCGCACCAACATGCCAGCTCTGAGAACAGAGCCCTGCACGCCTGGTGCCCTCAACATCCCTAAGACCTAGGCACTGGGTAAGTGTTTCTTGAAAGAATTATTGGCCAAACACCATTTCTTTTCTTTTGAACCTCACTATAATTTTATGACCACTACTTTACACATTGATCCACCATTCTAATGGAGATTATTTTATTTAATGATTTGTTGAATGTTGGCCAGCTAGTCAATTACAATGTTATAATCCAACTCAGCTGTCTTGCTCCAAGTTTTCTCATTTCCTCAATATATCACACTCTCTTTCATATCAACTAGTAAGCCCAATATTCAAGGACATCTATAATTTATACCTAGTTTATCCTTTCTCATCTTTTTTTCCCTTTTTTGATACTTCTTAACATATTCTCCCACATTACAGAAAAGCTATACGCTCACTTTTCCCTGAACACACCCCATATTCTCCTGATTTTGCTCATGCTGTACCAGTTACCTGGAATGCTTTCCTTTCTCCTACTTTCCCAGGCCATCCATGCCTGTTGAAATCCTACCTTTTTCTAAAGTTTTATAGAATATCCTATCCCTCCCATGAAGAGTATATAACAGGATGTGTTCATTCCTCCTCTTAGACTCCTATAGCCCCATCACCCCTTTCTTTAACCGTCCTTATGATACAGTATCATAATCTGCTTTGTGTCATGGCTATAGAGCACACTCGCCATTCTCCATCTGCCCCCTAAATGGCATGTGCTCTCTGGAAGGCTCCATATCTATGCCAACTCCTTGTCCTGCCCTGTATACAGTGCCATGCACACTGACTTCACTTGATCCACGTGAGAGCACGTAAGGATCTTTTCTCTTAGAAATATTACGGAAAAGACAATGTCTGATTTGTGACACAAATGTGATCTTAAAGATCTCTGAAGGAATGGAAGAGACTCAAGGAGAGAAAGAAAAAAATGGACTGCCATGTGCTCCTATAAATGAACTTGTCTTTAGGTTTCAGAAGAGGAACAAAGAACACAGTTACCCGTGCAGCCATTGCGCCCCTCTCTGAAAAGAAGATGGAGGAGAAAGAGAAAGAGAAAGTTAGAGAGAACAATTTACTTTACTTTATCCCCACTAAGTCCTGACAAGTAGACCACAGACTGTGGGAATTTACTCAACTCTCCATATGCCTGAGGCTTGATCCTGTAGCAACCCAAAGGCAGGATGTTGGTGGCTGCCAAACCCTTGTCACAAGAGATGGGACAAGTTAGGAACCATGGCGGGAGTCCAAAAGAAGACTGTGTAGAGTGTCATGGTGTCAGCAGCATTTCCGGATTATAATCTAGTTTAAGTCCCACATTGTTTCTAGACTTTCCTCAAAGGCCAACAGCCTATCTTGGTCAATTTTATCTTTCTCTTTCCACCCATATTCCTGCCCCTCCTTCTTTCTAAGGGCTTCTCAGTTTCTTTAGACCATAGTGAAATAATCAGAAAGATAGGTTTATGTGAAACTAATGAAGATTAAGATTTCATATGCGTAAGCACTAGTCCTAGCGCTAGAAATTACTGGGACTTTGGCCGAGTTCTAAATGAAAAAGGAAAGCTGGTTTAAAAGAAGGAAGCATTCCTAAGAGTGTACTTCTGGCAAACTGGCTAAAAAGAGCTTGGAAAGAAGGGATATGAACCTCTAAGCTTCCAGTAATTTGTTACAATGTCTTTACTCATTCCAAAAAATTATTCATACCTAACTTGTCATGCTGTATTCTTTTTTATTAGAGAGGATCCACATACATATACAAAGTATGTAAACTTCAGGTTCCAGAAAACCTGAACCTGTCCTTAAAATAATATCAACCAGAAACAAGAATGAATGGCTTCACTAAACACCAACTCATACTTACAGAGCACGGAATGAAAGAATGCCAGGCATCAGGGCTACAAGAGCAAACAGGTAGACGTGGTCCCTACATTTTGAGGCCCTGTAGAGCTGTCACATAGGTGTGCTCAAAGTAGAGTCACATTCCCTAGCATTGCTATACTGAGAGTAAATTCCCAAGTCCAGCTCTGGAAAGAGTCAATTGGACATCTGTCCATCCTGTTTTATTCCTGTTCACTTTGTGACAAAAGATGTGGGCACTGATCATCCCATGCTAACCCTCAACCAAGGCAAAACTCAGGCACTGCCCTCCCCAAACCCAAACCAATGTTTGTGCTCTCTCACCACACCAGTCCATCCAAAAATAAGGCAGACGGGATCAGGCAGTTTGAAAGGCATGGCAACTATCCAAGCCAATGGCCACCTTGGGAGACCCACCCGTCAGTCAGCTGAAAGAGGTGCCAGTACTTAGCTACAGTGGCTCATCCACCTCATTAAAACACTAACTAAATAACAGCCTCTATTCTTGGGCTTTCTCATAAAACTCAATGGTTTCTGGAATAAGGATATAATGGATTGGGGAGGATAAAATATTGTGTCAAAAGTCACAAATCTAATGAAGGCAAGATAGTCAGGGTACTGACTCATTCATTCATCCAACAAAGATATATTGAGTGCCCACCATGTGCTAGAGGATACATCCATGAACAAGAGAGAATCAAGTTCCTCTTGGAGCTGACACTCTAGCAGGGGGAGAGAGACCGTAAGTGAGAGCTTGAGATAAGAAAGAGAGAGAACATGTACAAGACAAGAAAGGTCTAGAGTACTGGGGTGAGGAGGGGTGTGTGTTCCCCAAGAATAGGCACTTTGCTGGCTGTGCCCTGATATACATCAGAAGGGCTAAGCCCTGTGCTTCCAAACTACAGAAAGTATAACCCCAATAAAAAGGACAGCTTCATGCACACTGCACGTTGTCTCTGTGGCTTAGCAACTCCTCAAAGTGCTCAACTACACAATAAATAAATATTTTTTGAAATACAATTTTTCCATCCAGAGAAAAGGCTTCATTGAATGCCATTTAAAATAGATTTTCATTTCATCTCATTTAACTGCCTTAAAAAGCACTGACCATAAATTCCATATAATAGGCGGTTCCGTTGGGGAGGACTGGTGGGGCAACTGTCAATTAGGTGTTGCATAAAAGGATGCAAATGTCCCATAAAAGTGATGGAAGATCATATTATTACATTAGCCATGTCGTTCTTGCCACGCTGTTACACACCATAGAATAATAACCGACAGATTAAAAGGTGGAAATCATTCTGAATGTGCATTTAAACTGTGTGTAAATGCAAACTGTCTTGAACTAGTTCTTAACATCTTTGTCAGCTACTTACAAATCCTTGAGCGCTGGAGAAAATAATTAATAGGTGAGATATCTGATAGAATTAGTTTATGGGCTCCACCAAGGCATTTTCCAATATGTGATGTTTTATAGTTGTGCCTTTGAAAGCTGGGTTGTCAAATCTATAAAAATACAAAACTGATTTATCCCATCCATAAAAACTTCTAATGGCGTTATGCTTCAACCTCCAATTTTTTCCTAGCTTCTAAGGTAAAGGATTTCAAAATGTCAGAAGAATATTCTGACAGGTGAGCAAGTAGAATATGAAAGCAGATGTGAGAGAGTAGGAAGCAGAGGGAGTACAGACTTGTCACTCTGGTGGGCGTCAGTCTCAAGTGAAAAGGGGGAAAATGGGAAGGGATGTACCCAATAATTCACTCAAAATAATAAACAGCCAGGGAGTCAGAAGCAATACTGACAGCCTCCAAATTTAATGTACATTTATGAGTCATTGGCTGGTAAATACAACTTCATTAGTGCCCCCAAAACTTGGTTGGCTGGAGCTCATAGAAAGACAATTGCAGAAACTGTGCCTAATTCAAAAGAAATAGCTTTGTTGAGAGGAAGTGGAGTCTCATTATATACCAAGGAGAAACATACCTCTGAGGATAGTCTCAAACCTGAGGTAGAGGTGTGCAGGAATATATGTGAAAGAAAATAAAGAGTACGAATATAGCAGTAACAAAATAGACATAAATCCCTGCTTTGTGGGTGGAGACAAATAAAAAACAAATGAGCAAAACATAGTACAATGGATAATAGCTCTATGAGAAAAACAAAGCAGGAAAGGAAATAGGGAGTACCGGAATGGGGGTTACTAACTTAAAGTGTTTTCAAAGAAGCCTTACTGAGAAGGCAGTATCTGAGCAGAGACATGAAGGAGTTGGGGAGTGAGTCTTGGCAATATCTGAGGAAAGAGGTAAAGGTACAGCAGGTGCAAAACTTGTAAGTTAAGAGCATGTCTACCAAATTTTAGATGCAGAAAAAAGAACAGATGTGACTGGAGCAGGATGGGAGTCGGTGAAATTGCAAGAGGAGAGGTCAGAAAGGTAACAGGGGACAGCTCAGGAAGGGCCTCATAGGCAACTGTGGCCTATGGAGGATTCTGAGTGGTGAAATGGCTGACATGTTGAGAGTAGACTAAAGAGGGTGAAGCAAGGCAACCAATTAGGAGACTAATGCAATAAATCCAGGTGACACATGGTGGTGATTCAATTATGTTTATGGAACAGCTGATTTTGAGAAAGGGAGAGTTGCCTCAGTAGGCCTGACTTAGTTAGGTTGGTTCTTGTAAGGCACAGAGCTCTACCTAATGAAAGAGATTGAAAGCATGAAAAGGGTTCTACACAAAGGAAATTATCCATTGTTGGCTATGAAGATTTAGGGAGCCATGTGTGAAGGAGTTTAAGTGGTCTCTAGGAGCTGAGAGTATCTTGGATGACAGCCAGCACGGAAATGGAGAGCTCAGTCTACAACCAGAAGTAACTGAAGTCTGCCGCAACCACATCGGCTCCAAGTGAGAACACAGCGTGGTCAACATTTCTGACCTAAAGAACTCTGACCTAATAAATAGGTGGTATTTTAAGCCACTCAGTTTGTGGTAATTGGTTACACTGCAATAGAAAAGTAATGTAGGAGGGTACTGGCAATGTCAGTTTCTAAGATATGACCAAAGAAGTGAGAGGGTTAGGTTGGGTAGAAGATGATACATTGGAGAAATTAAGATGCTAGAGCACTGGGAGTATATTTTTGTATTTGAAGTCTTCTACAATTGTGAAAGGACTCATGTAGAGAAAGGGTCAGTGAACCAGGAGCTAAAATCTTCAAAGAATAAGGGGGAGTGACCTGGAAAGTAGGGTCTTCCGATGACCGCTGCTTGAAGGGATGGATATGGAATCCCTGTGAGAAAGAAAACGACCACCACTTGAGACAAGTGTAGGGAAGATATTGACTTGAGCAGTCTAGTTTCAGGTAGAGCAAGAAGGCCAGAGAATTGAAAGAAGTGGTGGAGATATAGGAAGTCTTTCTAATAACTGATCCAGAGCTCCAGAGGGCAAGTGGAAGAGTATAAAAATTGTAGAGAGATAGGAGATGGGGTCAGAAAAGAGGATGAGAGATTGTTAGGGGATGAGAATCAAGCAATGGGAGCTCTCTCTTTCTGGTGGTGATGGATATAAATAAGAATAATGAAAGGCACATGTCTTGATAATGATCTCAAGATAAGTAGTCGTGGCCAACCTTTGAGTATTGGACAGAACTGGTGTGTTACTAAAGAAAGTGGAACACAGGGGCTTTTTATTCCTGCTAATGAAAGAGAGGAAGCTTGGGGGGACACAGAGCACCCAGAGCACTGGGGGTACCTCCCATTCTGGGGATGGAGGTGGGAATGCGTTTACACAGAATGCACACCACACGGCCTGCACACTCATGAAAGGCAGATTACAAATTTGGTTTTGAGCTTCCTGCAGTCCAATCAAAGAGGGAAATGTAACTTTTAAATAATTCACAGAATCCACAAGATCATAACAGAGAAACCCAACTATAGTACCTCATGCTGAGAAGTACGAGAAAGTTCTCCTTTTTATGTTCCAAAGAGGACAAGGGGTGATGGAGTGAACACTGTCTCAGCATCATAAGAGTAGTAGATACATATTCTTCAGTGTAGAGTTATGGTGCAATGCTTAAGCAACAAGGCTCTTTAAATCTTCAGCTTAAACCAAAAGAAGTTTTTAGCGTACCAAATAGAATGGGTTCCACAACCTCCGTAAATACTGTTGCTTTCATTGGCATTTTTTACAAATATTGAGAAGTGAGTCTGAGGTTACATTTCACAACAAATCCCTGAAATGGAGCTCTTCTATCACAGAAGGCAGGGACACAACCCCTGTCTTAATAGATGACCTCTGAAGACAGTTGGGTAGCCTACTGGGGACATGTACTTCATTTTCATATGCAGACGGACTGAGAAGACCTTGATTTACTTATGTGTAGATCTTTCCTTACATACCAATAAATGGATGACTGAAGCCATACAGCATAGAACATGGACATAATTTTAACTTAAACCTTTTAAGCACATGTTACAAAATGCCCATTCTGGCCAGAAAATAATAATCAACTCCTATTTAACTTTGAGTGACATAATTTCCTTATAAAACTTACATAAAAAATGAGTTTTAAAAAATTATGCTATAGTAAATACATAAAAAAAAATGAGTTGCAAAATGTTATGTCAAGGTAGCTGAATGTATTGTTTTGTTTTATCTTACAGATAGGGTTGTTATTCAATATAAGCCATTGAGAAATAGCTATACAAAAATAATTAGTTTTAAAACAGGCCAAATAAAGCCATTTTTTTTGAGGAAACAATTAGATGGCAGGGCCAGTTGCCCTTATGTCTACTCTAACTTATGAAAATGAAGGATCATGGGATTGTGTTACAGAGAACATGGATTTTCCTGATGTCCATCACACATTACCCCTGGGAAGTAGGTGGTAGTGGTTGACCCACTCCAAGGAGCTGGGAATTTGTCAGAAGGGGTATTCTGCTAAAAATAGATCATTGAACAGGTTGCAGACTGGCCCTGATGAATTCCAACTCTGAGCCAATAAAGGAAACACCAAAAGGCTAGAGTCTTCTAACCTGAGACAAACTAATGTGTTTTAATTGGTGAGTTGAACATGCTGGACGTCTGGAGAAGCAAACACATCATCTTAGAATTTCTGATAAGCGGGGGGAAGTCTGGTCACGGGCAAGTGTGGGCGTTAAGCCTGCAGCACTCTGTAGGAAGACCTTGTATGGTTTCGCAGCCAATATGCCACAAACAGTTGAGAAGAGAAGGGGTGAATCAGGGAACGGTATCAGTTCCCAGTACTTGCTGTGTTCATGGGCTTTATGCACGTGATTTTGTTTCATATTCACAACACACCTGTGAGGGTCTCACCAGCATCCCCATTTTCAGAGGAGGCTAGAGAAGCGATGGAGCCTGTTAAAAGTCATGTTGCTAAAAAGGGCAGTTCCAGGATTGAGATGGTGGTCTGACTCTAACGTTGCCCTCTTTCTACCACACTTTCTCAGAAAGACCATCCTGTGGTGATAACTTAAGAAACGAGTATAACAGGAAGCTGTCCAAAAAGCTAACACATTTTTAAGAACTTCTCAAAAGAATGAAATGAGAGCACATAACCAAGGCGAGGGGGACATAATCTGGAGAGTAAAGCAGGCTTCATATTAGCCGAGGCTAGCCAAACCTGCATGGGACAACAGTAAAGGGAAAACTCCTGTCCCCTTAGTCAGACACTACAAACAAGGGTGCAAGTCAGAGGGCGACAAACAGAAAACAAAACTCCTTCACTAGGAGTTTGCCTCCATTTATCTGTCTCTGGGGAAGCCCAGAGTTTGTTCTGTCAAATGCTTTTAACCATTATAGAAGCTCTTATTCTGAGTACACACCGCCCTGGTAGAGTTTGCTTTCTTACAACAATTAACATTCTCAACTGTTTAACCGTACTAGTAGTTCTCTGGCAGCTTCAACCTATTTCTATCAGGGGTAAGAGATTATCAGATACGCCCAGTTAGTTCTCGCGTGTGTTTGCCATAGACATGCCTGTTTTTATAAATTACTATTAAGATGACAGGAACAGAGATGAAAATTATTACCAGTCTCTGAGGAACAGAAGTCACATTTTTCTGATACTTTGAAAAAATTTGAGGATTCAGCTTTTATCTCCACCTGTTGTCTGCATGCAAAGCTGGTTGCTTGATATCATTGCTGTAATTTTGTTTTGTTTAGATTCCTCTGAGAGATTCAAAGGATCGTAGAAGGGTTCATTGTAATTCAGCAATTAGTGTGTCTGCTGCTTTCCTCTTCTCTTGACCAAAAAATGCAAGGTCATTCTGTCCTGTGAAAGTCATTTTCTGCCAACATCTTACACATTAATTTGCTGGCATTTAAAATCCAGAGGCAAGGAAGAGCAAAATGTCAAAAGTTCCGGCAGATTTTGTGCATGGAACAGTAGGAAAAAGGGAGTAAAAGAGGCCTTCCAGGCAACTGCCCTTCTTTGATCCAAGAGTGTTCCTTCAGTTTTTAATGTATGAAAACAACAAAAAAGAATACTTGAAAGGCACAAGCTTCTAAAAGACATTTCACTGGAAATTAATCCTCTAAAAATACCCCCTTCACCTTGTCACTCCCCTGATCTCAAGCCTTCATGACTTCCCCTTCCCCACAGGATGATGTCTGAATCCTCAGTCGACTTTCAAGGTTCTCTATACTTAGTGTTCAACCTGCCTTACTAGCTTCTTTCGCGTCCTCCTTTCAAGAACCATTCCATCCGCTCAAATTGATTTGTCCAAAACAAGTTATCATTTCCACTTTTGACACTGTTTTCTAGCTTAGATTCAGGGACAGCTTCATGGGCCTGTGACCAGTGCAGTCACACAGCGTCTGCCTTCAAAGGGCCGGCACATGGGTTTAATGTTCTGTGGCTGCTATCTTGAAATTCTTAATAACCTTGCTTTTGAACTTGGGTTGTGTTAAGACTCTGGGACAATGGAACACACACCAGAGCCTGGAGCCTCAGTTCCTGAATCGTCTACCTCCCGCTGCCTTCCCCGCCCCCTGAGATTGGTTCTCAGCCCTCCCCACTGCTTTGTCCTCACCCCACAAGCACTGCCACCTTCACCCTCAGTGGGGACTTGGGCAGAGGCACAGGGAATGTTGGGGTCAGGCATGCACCCCACATTGTCTTGGGGCATGGCAAACTGGAGGCTTGTCCTGCCGTGGACTCACGGTGCCATAGTGCATTCATCTCCTCGTCTACCCTTGATGCAGGTCAAGAAAGCATCCAAAGTGGAGGTTGCAATCCCTTCAGAGTCACCCACTGCTGTGGATTGGGGCAGTGGACCTGTGTGAAGTGAGACTGACTTCTCTATCCCACGCTGAGGCCCTGCATTTTCAGTTTGCACTGAGCCCTGCAAATTCTATAGGTTGCCCTACCTAGGATATTAGAGTCCCCACACTTCTTTTTCTATCGCATTTCCTCCTCGTGATATTAGATCTTTATTCAAGCTGTTGAGATTATTTGGAGTCACAATCATGCCATTATGAATGCTATTCACATGCCTTTTAAACATATTTCTCAATTCCTGATACAAACGGTAACAGAGCTAAAGGTAGTGTCTTATAGCACCTACTAGAAGCCTCCGGTTAGGTTCGCATAATTTATAAACTATCTTTGTTATCAATTCATTGATCTGACACTGACTCTATTGTCACCAGGCCAACATCTGTCCATCTTTTCCTCAAGGAGGATTATTGCCAAATACCACCTCCTTTCTGTCGCTGCCACTATCAGCACTCTACAGCTGGATCCACTTAACACCAACCACCTCCAAAGTCTGGCTGCACTCCAGTACCTAAGACCAATCATGATCAGAATTATTTGTTAAGGAGGAATTATTCACTGCATACTTGTGTAAAAATGGCAAGACAGCTAAACCCAAGATGGTGGAATAGATAAACACTGAACCTGTGTCCTTTCGTGAACACCTTAAGCTTACAACTAAATTATAGAACAATCCACCTGGAGAACCATCTGAAGTCTAGCCAAACAGAAGCTCTGTAATTAAAAATATAAAGAAGAAGCCACATCAAAACTGGTATGAGGGGCACAGAAGTGGAATGGGCCCCAAACCTCTGTGTGACAATTGAAAATCAGGAGGGATATCTCAGCTGCTGAGGTTCCCCCCAAAGGAGTGAGGGACGACAGCCTCACCCCAGGTTCTCCAGCACAGAGTACTGCTGCTGGGAAAAGGATTCCCCCACAATATCTGGCTGTGAAAAACAGTGAGGATTCTGACCATCCAGTTGGGAAGGAAGGCAGTGGGAAACCCAGGCATCCTCTTAAAGGGCCTGCGCACAGACTCTGACTCCCAGGCACTCACCTTGGGCTCCAGCGGAGGAGCAGTAACTTAGGAGCTGAGTTGTGTGGTTTCAGGATAAAGGCTGGAGGACAGTTGGCATTTTCCCCGTGAGGAGGTCCTTCTCCCGTGCAGCCAGCAGACAGGCGCCATCTTTCCTGTGTTGAGCCCGCCCCCTACGCTTACAGGCAAATCTGAATCTGATTGGTCTATGAGCTCCACTGCTCCAAATTGCTGACTCACTGAGAACTCACCCCACCCCACTCCCCCAATGCCTGAGGCATTTTCTCCTGGAGCAGGCAGCCCCGCCCCCATTGCACTCTTTCTTGGAAAACTATCGGAGACCAGCAGGCTCCAGGTGGGCAGTGAATGGTCTCAGTGTGCTCTGTGACTTTTGCTGAGTAGCTGCAGGGACGGCACTGGCACCAAACCAGAGTCTACATTAACCTGGTGACCACAACTTTTCCCACTCTAATGACTACCTGAGACCCTCCATCACCCAACTTGTATACTGCACAAGGCTACATCAGCAGCTGAACTATAAGAGAGCTGGCAAGTGGCAGCAGGCCTCAGGGTGTCTTGGCTTTTTGCAGAGCTACACCAGGTCCAGTACTGGTGGCAGATCTTTTTGTTTTGCAGGGTGGCCTCTCACACACACCTCCAGGTTTAGCAAAGGCAGTGAACAACTATGGATCGCTTTGTAGCTCCTACCAGGTGGCCCCCGACCAGTCACAGGCAGTGGGTGACCTGGGCCTGTATCAAAGCCCCTTCCAAGAGGCCCCAGAACCAACATACTTGGAGATTGGCTTCAGACCACAGCAGAGCATTACCCAATTAGTTCCACAAGAAGCATACAGAAAAGGCAGTCTCAACAGGCACCAGAGTCCACTGGGGAGAATCCCACTCAGTGGGGTAAGCACCCCTGCACAGCAACCCATAAGCTGTGAACATGGCTAAACCCCACAGACAGTCAGCCTCAGGGTCAATCCTACCCACTGATGTGCCAATAGCAATCAAGGCTCAACTATAACGGGAAGGCACACACAACCCACACAAGGGACACTCCTGGAACACCTGGAGCAGGTGACCAGGGAGACTGTGCCAAGGCCCCACAGGGCACATACTACATAAGGCCACCTGGCCAAGACTGGGAGACATAGCAGATCTACCTAATACATAGAAACAAAGAGGCAGCCAAAAAGAAAAGAAGGGAATAAATCCCAGAGGAAAGAACAGGAGAAAACTCCAGAAACAGAACTAAACAAAATGGAGGCAAGCAACCTACCACAGACAGAGTTCAAAATAAATGGTTATAAGGATGCTCAAGGAACTTAGTGAGAACATCAACAAAATGATAGCAAGCATTTAAAAAAAGAGACATAGAAACCATAAAAAAGAATCAGTCAGAAGTGAAGAATAACTGAAATGAAGAATACTCTAGAAGGAATCACCAGCAGACTAGATGAAGCAGAGGGAACTGAAGCTTTGCCCTTGGCCACTCATCCAGAGGCAACAACAGGTTGGGCATAGGGACATTTGCAGAGACACCATTTGCCTAAAAGCAACTATCGTACCCCTTACTCCCTGGTAGAACCTTCTCTATCAACGGTGTCCACCCCCAGAGGTCACCCTGCCCTGAAGAGCAGGTCTGGGGTCATGCACAACTCTTTACTACATCTGACTTTATGCCAGGCACCTCACTCTACATTGCCTTTTTTATCCCCCAAAATAACCCCATGAGGGGAAAATAATACTTAGAGAGATTCAGTAGTGTAGGAAGTAAATAACTACATGTTCATTTCGTTTCTATCTTCTGCACTAAGCATAATGAGATTAAAACTAGAAGAAACCAAAGACCCGGAGAGATGAGGAGATAGTCAGAGAACACAAAGTGACCTTAAATAAATAGAAGCCTTTGGGACCCAAAAATCACCACCAAAATCACTAGAGAAGTGATCAAGGGCCACATCAGTGGTCTTCACAATACCCTGGAGAATGGAGGAAATGCCAAAAGACTAAAGATAGTAAACGTCGGTTTCCTGATGGTCATAAAAGGGAGATTTGGTCATTCACAGCAATGCAGAGAGCTATCAATCCATAAGCTTCCTGTTGACTTCCAGGGAAATTCCCAAACCAATTATTGAATAAATCTTGATGCTCTCTTAGGAACACCCCAAAACTAACATAGGCACACATAAAATAGTCTTGGGTTTCCATTTTATTGTTTATTAAACTAATAAATGAAATAAAATTGAGAAAAATACTGTAGATGGCAGAATAAGGATCAATCAGATTCTAAAATATTAGAGGGAGGAAAAATATCAGAATTAAATTAAATAGCAATAAATGTAAATTCTGGTTTTGGGGTTGAAATAATCATTTATGAAAGTATTAGATGAAGAAAACCTGGCTTGATAGCAATATATATTTAAAAATTTAGGTTTAATTTGAACTTATTGCTCTCATGCCCAACATACAGTAACAAGTAAAGCAGCCACCAAAATGTCTAATCCAACTTTATGCCATATAATTAAAGTTAAAAATAAATAAGTAAACATAAGTCAAAGGCCCAATCTGCTAGACAACACAACCTCTGGACGATGGGAGGTAGGGAAGTCCAGGGTGACATTTATTAAGAGGAACATTGACAACATGAAAATGTTGTATATACTAATGAACGTACTTATAGAAACAGCCCTGTATTTATATATAAGGCAACCTGTTTAGACCTAATAGAATTTTTTTTAATCCTAATTTGTCAGGATTCTTTTAGTTGGAATTGGAAGAAGCTTAACTTTAACTCACTTGGCAAAAAAAAAAAAAAAACCCGAAACTTTATATTTTATTGGCTCAAGAATCCAGGAATAATGGAGGTAGGGAATAATTGGTGAATTTCCAAAGCCAGAGACTTTATGCTTCCATGACTTTCTCTCTCTCTCTTCTTCCTTTCCTTGAGGCTTTCTACAGCTCAACGTTATTATCTTCTGCTGTACATCAACATTCTCCATGTGCTTCCATTGATAGAGTGAGAGGGAGGAGATGGAGAGAATGAAGTGTGAGTATGTAAAGGAGGTGGCAACAGGAAAGAAGTCCATTATAACTGGAGGTCCCTCTAAAAGAAGGAAAAGGAGGGGATGCTATTTCCAGGAGAACGGTAGAGGGGTGCTGGGCAGACAGAAATGTAGACATGCCCTTCACCTCCCAGTGGTGAATGCATAGATGCTAACACCTTCCACAAATGCTACCGTCACACTTTATCTTAAATAAATATAAAAATGTGAACATATCACAATGGAATCTTGCTTTATGCCATAGATTACCTAATAGCTGTTTGTTATTGAACTTTTAAATAAACTTTATTGAGATATAATTTACATAAAATAAAATGTGTTCAGTTGAGTAGTGTTTAGTTTAATGAATTTTGACAAGCTTACACACTTTTGTGACCACTACCAAAACCAAGACACAGAACATTTCTATCTCTACAAAAACTACCCTAGTGCCTCTGCAGTCAGTCCAGACATTCCACACTCCCTGGCCCCAGCCCCAGGCAAATATTAATCTGTTTTTTGTTTGTTTGTTTGTTTGTTTGTTTTATTTTTGTTGTTATAGATTACATTAGTCATTTCTACAATTTCATGTATATCAAATCATACAGGATGTATTCCTTTGTGTCTGCTTCTTTCACTCAGCAAAACATTTTTGAAATTCATCTGTTATGCATATCAGTAATTCAAGCCTTTTTATTGCTGAGTAGTAGTCTGTTATATGGATATATCAGTTTGTTACCCATTCACCAGTTGATAGCTATCTGAGTTATTCCCATAAGCAGTTATTTCCAGTAAAACTGCTATGAACATTGTGGATTGAACTCTGTCTCCCCCCACCCCTTTCCCTCCCCACCAAAAAGATAAATTGAAGTTCTAAATCCTGGTACCTATGAAGGTAACCTTATTTGGAAATAGGGTCTTTGCAGATGTAATCAAGTTAAAATGAAGTCATTAGGGTGAGCCCTAACCCAACCGACTAGTGTCCTTTGATGAAGAGAAGAGACACAGACACAGAGACCCAACGGAGAAGGCCATGTGATGACAGAGGCAGAGATTGGAGTGATGATGCATTTGTAAGCTAAGAATTGCCAAAGACTGCTGACAACACCAGAAGCAAAGAGAAAGTTATAGGAACACATTCTCTCTTAGAGCCTTCAGAGAAAGCATGGCCATGCAAACACCTTGATTTTGGACTTCTAGCCTCTAAAACTATGAAAGAATAAATTTCTGTTGTTTAAAGTCACCTAGTTTGTGGTAATTGATACAGTAATTCTGGGGAACTACTACAACATTCAAGTATGAGTCTTCATGTGAACACATGTTTTTATTTCTCTTGCATAAATATCCATAAGTTGGATTGCTCGGGTATATGGTACGTTTAATTTTACAAGAAATGGTCAAGCTGTTTTCCAAAGTAGCAGTAAACTTTTCAATCCAACTAGCATCGTATAAATCATAAGAGTTACAGTTGCTCCAAATCCTCATCAACACTTCGTCATCTTAATTTTCCATTATGGTTTCAATTTGTATTTCTCTGATGATTATCAATGTTGAGCATCTTTTCATGTACTTATTGGTCATTTATGTGTCTCTGTGAAGTATGTATTTAAATATTTTGCCCATAATCTGGAGTACAATTTCTTTATCAGATACATGTTTTGCATACATTTCTTCCCTGTCTGTTGCTTGCTTTTCATAATCTTAATGATTTATTTTGAAAAGCAGAAGTTTTTATTTTGATAAAATACATTCCATCAAATTTTTATTTTATGGTTTGGGCTTTTTGTGTCTTAAGAATTCTTTGTATCCCCAAGGTTACAATGATCTTAGCCTATCTTTGCTTCCAGAAGTTTTACATTTTAGATTTTACATTTAGGTCTATGGTTCACTTTAAGTTAATTTTTTTGTGTACGATGCAAGTGTCAAAGTTTATTTTTTTCCTCATCTAGTTGAAATGAGTTATCTCAACTGTGTAAAATCAATTAGCCATCGATGTGTGTGTCCCTGTGGTTTTTTTTTAGAGTCTGTGTCTTTTCCACCCATCTACACACCTCCCTTTATACCAACACCACACTATCTTGAATACTTCCACTGTATAGTAAGTCTTAGAATCAGGCTGTACAAGTCCTCTAATTTTGTAATTTTTCAAAAATTGTATTGACATTTCTTTGTTTATGTTTTTATCTTTTAATAGGTAATCTGTGCACAAAGGGTTTCAGTGAGAAATAAGCCTTCCTCCCATCTCTAGATCCTAGACTGCCAATTCTCCTCACCCTGACAGGCCACTTTTAAAAGTTTCTTGTTGTTTTGTTTTTCAGTGATTATAATTGTGTGTTTTTTAATTGAGTCAGACTTTAAATTTACTTAAATTTAAAGGAATTTTATTTACAGACATTTAAAAGGAAAAAAATAATGCCCTAATTTTATTTTCCATATCAATCTAAATTTCCAGGAAGTGTGCTTGCCTCAGATGGGCTAGTCAATATGGGAAAGAGTCAGCATTTACTAATGATGCATTTAATTTTATCCACCAACAAAAGAGGCACAGGGATATTTGTGTGAATCACTTACTTGCTTTAATTTTGTTTGAATTATTTAAATATGCTGCTTATTTTTAGTTTAATTGCAACATAATTATATAACACCAACACCAAGTAATCAGAGCTTGGTGATACTAACAACTTTATCTTTAAGATAGACTCAGACGCCTAGTTAAGAATCATCTGAGTGTGTGACTCAAAGATCAAGATATTACAAAGGTACAACAGCAAGAATAACATTCAATTCAACAAACATTTATCAGTTGTCATATGAGTACAAAATCTTAGCCTAGGAAATGTGGGGGAATACAGAGATAAATCAAATCTCACCAATACCCTCTAAAAATTCACAGTCTAGAATGGGAGACAGCAACATGCATCTTCTGATATAATAAAAAGTTCCAGAATTGAGGTTCCAATAGAAAACTATGGAAACATGGAAGGAGGCACATTCTGGAAACTAAATGATGATACCATTTAAACCAGGGGTGTCTAAACGTTTTTCAACGTTTTTTACTAAGGGCCATATGCGGTAAAATACACAAACAGCCAGGCCACTCACTCGAGGTGAAGTACGTATTGCCTCACCTGGTTTATTTAAGTAAACTAAATATATTTTTGGAATTTGCTGTGGGCCAATTAACAATGGATGGCTGACGGCAGTTGGCCCGCGGGCCGCAGTTTTGACACCCCTGATTTAAACCCTTCCTAAGATCAAAGCAGTCAGACATTGTCATTTTAAGATGACATCGAAGCAGTCCACAGTTCTCCAGACTTGCATTTCATTCTTATTATATTTCATTCTCATGAAGAGAAATTATTTTATCTCTAAATTAGGTCAGTGGTTCTTCAGAATATAAGTATATAAAAAAAGAGAAGGCGGTGTTAGGACCCAAACTAATTGCCTTGTTGATTACATTTAATTACTCTTCTGGGAACACCAAACACAAGTGATAAAGTTTTCCTCTGGTAAAATTAAAAAAAAAAAAAATGGATTTAGTGACTTGCTTTCCTTAGAGGGGAAAAGACAAGCAATTACTACTGTCCAGCCTAAGGAAACAAGAAGAGAATTTCTTGCTTCCTCTAAAACTTGACATTTCCTCTAGATTCTCAGGAAACAATGAAGGCTGAACACAAAAAGAACCCTACTTCAGAACTCACATGCCTGATTCAGAAAAAAACAACATATTACTGTGGGTAAAGTGTGGACTTTAATTACCCAGAACTTCTTGTTGTTTGTATGTGTTACAAATACTCAAAGACTAATATCTGTTTTTTAAAGTATTTTCCATTAAAACTTCTTATAACTTAGGTTTTTGTAAGTTAGGGCTTTTCCAATAATAAAGGTGTTCTTGGGAACCATGACAGTGGAGAATGTACTTTATTAAATCAGCTGCCCTGAGGAAATGAGTGAGAAGTGCTCAATGAAAATGCTGCATTTGTTTGCATGTATCTCGGTGGCATCATTAGTTACTGGATTAACCACCCCACAAGAACCAAAAACTGTGATTTATAAAGCCAGATTCACTATTTCATAGACATGCCCATTGATCAAGTAAATAGAAGACTCTGACTCTGGGTGATGAACACACAATGGGATTTATAGATGATCCAATACAGAATTGTACACCTGAAATCTATGTAATTTTACTAACAATTGTCACCCCAATAAATTTAATAAAATAAAATTAAAAAAAAAAAAAGTGAGCCACATGGCTAAAAGTATTATAGAAGTCAGAAATAACCATCCTGCTGCTGCCATAACTTGGCTATTATATCTGTATTAGTTGAGAATGCCTTCAATTGCAAATAACAAAAAACACAACTGGTGGTGGTTGAAACAAAGAAGGATTTATTTTTCTTATATAGCAAAGGAGTCCAAAGATTGGTTGCAACTGATGTTCGTTCCGGACTCAATAAACCATCAAGGACCGAAACTTAATCTATCTTTTCCTTCCACACCTCCTATTAATAGCATCCTTAGCATGTTGACTTCATCTTCATAATTGTCACTGGTCACAAAATGGCTTCAGAAGCTCCCAGAATCTAATCTGCATATAAGACAGGAGAAAAGAGGGAAAAGGTGACACCAGCCCAAATGTCTCCTTTATCAGAGAAAGCAGAAAGGTTTCCCAAAAGTCTGTAGGATTAACATCTCATTGACTGGAATTGTCACCGGTAGCTAGGAAAGCGAGTATTTGGCTCCCTGTCTATTGTGGGAGGCAGAAAGGAGAAAAAAGGTTGAGAATGGCTGTGAAATTAGCCAAACAATTGTTTCCACCACGATATATAAATAAACCATTACACTTCATTAGGCGTTAATTTTTACAACATCAAAAAGCAATGTCAAAGAGCATTGCGATTATAATAAAATCAAAATAAGGAGGAGTTTGAAGATGCCTGAATATACAATACTGGACTGATTAGCTCTATCTTTGGCTGAGTTGGAAATTTATCCTTTTCTGTCTATAAAGATAACCTGGGGTAAATCAGAGCACCAGGGGGCCTTATTTGTTTTGCAGCTGGAAATCAAAAGCCTGAAATAACAGAATACCCACACAGAGGTGAGCTTGCTCTCATCACCACACCACCACTCTACTTCAAAGCCTCATTTAGAGGGCTGGAAGCCTTTGAAGCCTTTTGGTCCAGAACTGAAGCATCTCCCAGAAAGTCCCCGGATTTCATGTGTTCAAAGTACAACGCATTAGCATGTATCAAAAACTAGGAGAAGATAGTGATCTTTTGGGTCTATGAACTTTGATGGCTGGTGGTTGTGCTTTTTTAATGTTATTGTTCTTGTTGAATCCAGTATTTTGGGAAATCACTACAACAGGTGCCAAATGCAACGGGATTCATCTCCTATTATTTTGCACTTCCTGGGATCCTCAATCTAACAATACATAATCTTTGTAACAGGAATGCTAGGATAAGCAAACAATGGACATAACTATGAAAGATAAATCATCTGTACATTTTTGTTCTTTTATCTAGGACAATAACCATGCCTGTGTGGGGATTCAGGTGTATGTTAGAGACTAGTGAGAAAAACATAATGCAGACAAACAGACTCTTATGTGGCACCACAGAGAACCCAGCCCATTAGCATATTATTAAAAACTGGAGATTTTATAGAGATATAAATAGATAGATAATAGATAAATGGATGGATGAACAGACATACAGGTAGAGAGACACATAAATGAAGAGAGGGAGAGAAGAAGGAAGGGAGACAGGGATGAAAGGAAGAAGACTAAGAAGAAAGAAAAAAATAGGAAAAGAGCAAAAAAGGAAGAAAGAATTTGAACTTATACCATAGTTTGGCAAGAAGATAGAACAAATGGCAAATACAATTATTTGGCCTTAGGAAACTCAAGCTAAAAAATTCTAAAATGAATATATTTTGTTCCCCCTTTATTTTCACTCCCTCCTATAGCTTCAGCAATACAATCTGGGTATAAGGGGATTTCAATTATTTATTATATAGTCCTCTTTAATATCTTCCTTTAACCATTGGCTTTATGGTGAGGATGGCTATAAGTGTAGAATAGAGGTGACCAGTTTTTTTAAATCCTGTAAGGTTTATACTGGTTTACCACAACAGAGATGAACACTACAATAGAAAAAAATGAGAAAAATTATTATTTTAGCTCCCATTTAAATTTCCTTTTGTTTAAGTGAGACCATAATTGTATTACAATCACACAATTGTATAAAATACTGGCCCATCTAGGGATGACTCTTTCCAAAGTAAGATCTCTGAAATTTAGATATACTTGACTGGTGGTCTCTAATGACAATAAAAGAAGAGCTGTAATAATTAATAAACTTGACAGCAGAAATTCAGCTAAGACCAAAAGACTATAAATACTAACTGGCTACATCAGTCTGCCTTGCCAGGAATGTTACATTCTCTTTGGTTTTTCATGCACCAGCACCAGAGTTATTATGATAATAACTCTATGATATACAGTGGAAAGAACATAAACTTGGGTGTTAGAAAGACCAATGTGGGCTTCGCGACATGCAACCTGTGACCTTGGGTAAATTAAACTTCCAGTGCCTCAGCCTCTTCATTTGAAGGGTGGAAATGATGACACTCATGCCTTGGAGGATAATTGCACTTAATGAAACAATGGACAACATATGAAGTACCTGGCACATGGCAGATACTCAAATAAATGACAGTTCTCTTTTCTACCAATGGGAAGAGAACAGGACTCATCTAGAATGCTTTTCAAGAGGGCTATGTTAGTGACAATTCTAGAGTGTATGATGCACAATCTTCATGGCCATACATAGTGTCCCTCTGCTTTGATCAATTCTCCAGCGGTGACCATACACTTTCTTGTAAGGCTATTTGGTCAGGATTAGAAATTTTAGTATTGCAATTAAGTTTACCAACACAGACCCAAAGGGGTCTCACTAACACCATACTATAAGCCAAGGGCCAGGAAACATCTTTCTGGGCAAATCAATTTTCGTAAATAAAGTTTTATTGGAACCAAGTCACACTCATTTGTTTACACAGCACCTGTGGCTGCTTTCACACTACAACAGCAGAGTTAAGTAGTTGTGACAGAGACCATAAGGCCTGCAAACCTAAAATACTTACTACCCTTTACAGAAAAAGTTTGCTGAGCCCTGATCTAAGCAACCAAACTACAGATATATACATATTTTCAATTCAACTTCTTGTGGAGCACTTTTACAGCCTCACGATTGTGATAAGTTTGGTTTTGTTTACTAATAAAATGAATACCAGTCCCTGCAAAGAGGATTACAGTCTTACAAGGAGATAAATACATGAAGTAAGAAAAGAATTGTAGGGAGTTATAAAATGCCCTATTACATAATAGAGGCTACAGATGGCATAGCAGAATAGGAGAATTCAAGATATATTGGAGTCCAGTGGTGACCAGTAAAGAAACAAGCCCAACTGCATAATAGCATGTGCTGGGGGAGGTAAGCGGAGTGATGCAAAGGAGGGTATGTATCTAACTGTGGGAGGTTGGGCTTGACTCTAAGCAAGAGAGAGCCGTGGTAGTTCCCTGTGCACACTGACCTTATGGCGAGAGTAATCTTGGAAGGAGAAGAATTAGAGATAAGAACCCTGATCAGAGTTTTTAGCTAGAATTTAAGCATGATATGATGACAGAACTATTTGAGTAGAGGAAAAGTGACAGAGCTGAGAGACTGTGTAAACCAAAGCTTGGTCAATATGACACGTAATGGTCTGTAAAGAGTCGAAGAAGATTCTAGAATTTTCTATTGGGGAGCCTGGTAGAATGGTAGCACCATCAATAGAAAGGGGAGTCAATTTAGAAAGAAACATTTATGCTCCTTTTAAATAGATTCAATATTACAGAATTTCACAGTCAAAAATGATGAATTAGAAGATTGATTTGTTTTACACAACCTCAAATCTTACATTTCTGAGATTTGTAGGCTGAAGCACATCATGTTTTCCATCCATTCATTCACTCAACAAATGTTTATTGAACACCTGCTGGTAGCTGATGACTGAGGCAAGATCTAAAGATTAAGAAGAATAGCGTGTGATCCCTGCTTTTAAGGTAGACGATACATTTGGTAACGAAGTTCTCACTAATAGTGAAAACAGACTTGAAAACATAATCTTAGCTAAGGAGGATAATTAATTTGGAAATGATACATGGTACAATAGTGACATCAAGCAACCATGATCACCAAGCAATTCTAACTTAACTGGTATCAGGTAAAGATGCAATCATAAATATCAAGAATGGAGGAAAATGAGAGCAAATCTCTCAGTGTTAAGAGTATGGAAACAGGTCATCTCCTAATCAAGATTACTAAAGTTAGAACAGGGGCTGAAGATCAAGAAAAATGACATAGAAAGGAAGTAACAATCAGGAAAATGAAACCCAAATCACAACAATCATAAAATTGCTTCCATTTGTATATTAATTTAGCATTTATTTCCTTTATAACGGAAAATTAGTCACTTTCTCCCTAAAGCTACAAATCTTTCATCACATGTAATACATTCACTTGACAATAACTGGCTTTAGACAAATGAAGTGCATTCTTCCATTAAGAAAGGAGATGTAGATGAAAAATGTTTCACTGCTGTACAGTGCATTGCAGCTCATGTAGCTCACTACGAGACACTTAGAAGGTATTTTAGAAATTTGTGTGTAGGTATATTTTTTATGTCTCATCAATACAGTGGGCACTACTACCCTTTAATGTGTGAGGGCCAGGAAAGCTGGGCATTCTGCAATGTGTGGAATTGCCCCATGCCATGGAGGGCCGTGCTGCATCCTGCATACATTTCTAACTCTCCCCTGGACATTCATGTAGGTGAAAACCTATTGATAATTAACCAAACCTACTGCCTATCTCCATTTATATATAAACTTCCTCTGTGCACTATTTTATTACATACTGAATTTCCCAAGAAAGTAAGTCATCGAAAAATCAAAAGATATTAGTTTTATTTTGCTTGAAACTTTACAAAGAGTCATCTACCATTTTGAACATTCAGAAAATTATGTCACCAACAATATCGCCACTGTGGTATTAGGTATTGTGTTAGTCACGAATACAAAACCATCTTTATCAGACTGCATTTTCAGCTAGCCCAGTCAGTTATTCCACTTTAACTTACAAATATTTTGATTTAGCCCTTATTCTAAAATGAGAAATGTAAAGACAAAGTGTAAGTACAACCCAGTTTTACTGCTCTGAAAGCTAGATTTATTCATTATAAGCAGGTGCAAGCATCTGACCACTTCATGATGTATTTTAGTGTAGTTGTACATTTGCTTATGGAACACCCAAATTGTATTACAAAACTTTTCATCTACTTCTTACTCAGATTTCCACTATATTGATTTTTAGAAATGGTGTGCGTGTGTGTTAAATTATCTATGAGTTTTCTTTTCTCATGAAAAAAATCGAGGCCCAGAGAGGTGACAGGTCCCACCCAAATTAACTAGCTATTTAGTGGCAAAGTCAAAGAGAAGATCCTTTTACTGAGCTCTTCCCATAAGGCTCTGTACTAGTCACTTTTGATACCTTTTAATCATTCCTTCCATAAATATGTAATGTCCACCAATGCTTAGCATTGTGCAGGGTCTGATGTTCCCAAGCGGAACATGTCATACTCCCTAGCCTCAGAGGGAAGGCAGACCAGGAGAAAATCAATAACCACAAATGTATAAATAGATGAAATGGTGGTGGCACAGGAAGAAAGGCTCTAACTCAGGCTGGTTCAAGAACCTCTTCCAAGAGGAGGTGACACTTGAGCTGAATCTTGAACGGTGGTTAAGAGTTAGCCAGATACATAGGGGAGGCAAAAGAATGTCAGGCAGAGAAGGCAGATGATCCTGGAGGAAAGTCGGAGAATACTTGGTGCTCCTGCAGAATGCAAAGTACCTCAGTTCGGCATCAGCTTAGGGTGAGAACACAGAAGGGGTGAGGGGTGGAGCTAGAGAGAATGGAAGGACGCAGCCCGTGGAGAACATGATTTCCCGGGTCAAGGAAATTGAACTTCCCCTTGAAGCTCATGAAGGAAATGATAAAGCTTTTAAATAGATGTGTGACACCAGGTAATTCACTCTGATGGTAATATAAATTTTAAAACGGAACGTATTGCAGTAACACAGACAAGAAATGATGAGGAACTCGATTAAGAGTGGCCTTGGGCGGAGAAGATGAAACAGAGTACAATGATGCATGGGAAGCAGAATTAGCAGGATTTGGTGACTGATGACATTTTCTAGATTGAGGGAGAAGGCAAATTTGAGGGTGGTTCCAGGTGTCTGGCATAGACAATGGAGAATGATGAAACCCTTCACTGAAATAAAACTGTAGGCGGGAGGGAGCAATTTGGTCAGGAGGGCGAGGCAGAGAAAGGATGAGTTCACACTGGGACATGCTGAGTACAAAGTACAGACGGGCATCCAGGTGGAGATATGGATCTGAAATTCAAGAGACAGGTCTGAGGTAGAGATACTGAAGATACCAGTCTGTGAAACATCAACATCTGTATTACCTCATTTAACCCCCACCACCACCTTATGAGATAGCTGTCAATAGCCTTATTTGATAAACAAGAAAATCAAAGCTTGCCCAGTCACATAGTTGGAGACGTAAGATTTCTTCCATGTCCATCATGACTCCAAAGCCCATGCCCTTCCTATCACACCATATTGTCTTCCAAATCAGGAACCTCATAACTCCCAGCAAGGCATTTTTTATTACTCCAGCCTGTCCTTCTCAGTACTTATGATCTTCAATTAAATCTAGCAGAATGATTGCACAGAGTACATCTCTCCAGAAATCACTATAAATGACTTCCAGACTTCTTGAGAAATCTGGTTTCAGAAACAAGGTGATATATGTGGTAACTGGACATGTGGTACCAGGGACATGTGGACAATGGGTGAATGACTTCCGAAGCCCCCTCTGGAGCCCACAGAGAAGCCCCTGTTAGTCCTTTATCTGAGTTCACAATATGAAGTCACAGCCCTAGACAGAAAGTGCCAAAGGAGGATCGGATCCCAGAGCTCTCACTTAAGGTCTCCAGGATTCAGGAAATTACTCTCATTTTTTAGGAAAACAACAACCTGGATTTGAATGGGTAAAATCCACTTCAGATAATAAACTGCTCCATTTATTTGATATCTAAGTAAATTTGTTTCAAGAATACCAAGGCAAAGAGTGCCGTAAGCATTCATCTTCTGAATTTCACATCAGGTAAAGAAGGGAGGAGGAGGGTAAGTGGGCAATTGTGAAGGGAACCTGCTCGAAGTCACAGATGGGCTTGATGATCACAAGGAAATAAGCAGCTGTCAGACCTCTGCTCCCCCAGTTGCTGCACACAGCTCTCCCCAGGTGCTGGGCAGAGTATCATGCTTGCTCCTTGTGCAGCACCCCAGGCAGTGCAAGATTGATGGCACAGAAGATCCAAGTGCTTATCACACGCCAAAGTGAAGGAGTTTACACATGATTAAAAACAACTTCCTGTTACCACGAGACAGCAATCTGAACTGTGAGCTAAAATATTTTGGCCTGCCTCATCTTACCCCATTCACCCAAGTTCTATATTCACAAAGAGCTTGTAGAAGAAGTCACCTCTCAGCTCCACCTAATCCAGATTTAAATCAACCATAAGCATCTTCTCCCAGAGCTACTGGGAGAAGCCATCACCAAGAGCTTTGTGCTGACCCTCGGATGACCAAGCCCTTCCAGCAACGCATCTCCCTGTCTGGACAGGCTAGTCATTTGGTGAAAGTTTAAGAACGTGATGCTGTAGTCATCACATTCCTGCCATCATCACATTCCCAGAATTTTTGGATCTAGCTGTGCAGACAGACTGGACAAGACACCACTGCTGCTGTTGTTATTCAGACACCAATCCAAAACCTGCCCCCACGGTCCAAGTTCTCCCAGAAGCTGAGCTATCCGGTTAAGCAAAAGTCAAGTGTGCATGGATGGTTTACAAATTCTTCCCTCCTTCCCCATCTTAATTTGTACCAGGTATTGCCGTAGTCCCTTCCAGGATACTTCCTTACAACAGCAATCACCCATCCTACCCCCACGCGGCAATCTAGAAGACAGAGGTGTCACCCGTAAATTGACTAAAGGAGCAAGTTCTGCAGTCTGGACAGTTTAAATCATGATTTGGTGGGATGCAAACAAAGAACTCTACATTTGGGGAATCTGTGTGCTTGTTCCCACTAAGCCCTGAATCCACCCCTTCACAGAGACGGTAAACTTGAACAGCAGTTCTTCAACTATAAAACCAGGACATTACTAGTCACCTGTCCTGCTAGCCTCTTGTGAATGGTGTGAGGATAAAATAACAGTAAAGATGTAAATATGGATTAACAAAGCCAAAAATATAGCACATGGTGTTATTACTGAGTGCTGATAAATGCCTCTATACCATGTATCACACCCAAACAGGATTAACATTTTTAATACATCTAGTTTTGACCACTCTGAGCATCAGAATCTTGGTTTCAATAGCCCATGCCTGAAGAAAGCCTTTCACTGAAAACCTTATGAAATTGACAATAAAAGATAATAAGGGATGATTGGCTCATGCTCTGTAATAAGAATTGTGTATTAGCTTATCAGATATTCTTAAATACTGCAACTTGATCCTAAATTTTCTCTCCCTAAGAAACTAGTGAAAACTCTTAAACAGTATAGCCAAGACATAGTTCTCTCCTGGACTTTTTTCTTATTTTCTACCTCTTGAGAAATCTCTTCTCTAAGACATCTGTTTCTATGAATAATTACAGAGAGATCTTAGTTTGTATCTGTGCAATCGCCCAAAGTGAAGTTCCTAAGAACCAAGTCAGTATCCACTGAAAATGAGCCCTGCTCCCTCCAAAGTGGTTGGCAAAAGGTGAACTGCAGTTTGACCCAGGAACAGCCATATCGCCATCTGCTCTCTGCCCCATCCATCATTACTTCCTTCCACAAACATTCAATGACTGCTTACAACATTCCAAGTGCTACTTGGGAAAAATGGTTCTCAAAAAAACACATGTGAGCCTTCCTTTTGAGGAATCTATTCTCCATACCCAGGTTTGCTTAGGAGGATGGGTTCTCCCTATGAGAACTAGAGCCATGGGGTTTTCTACAAACAGCCCAAGCAGAAAGTACCACTTCCTGTTGTTGTCTGAGTCTAACATGTATCCCTAATTGTCCAGAAAACTGGATGCCATAACCATGGCGGCATGTCTCCAGAAGTGGCAATCAGCAGAACAGCTCAAGGTGTTTCTGTTTCATTACTTCACAGGATGCCACTTCCAGGGGCTTCTTATGCCTCACTCCATGGTAAGCCTCATAATGGTAACAACAGCCCCTTTGAACACTTACTATGTGCCAGGCCATGTGCAAAGAATTTTGCATTTAATCTGCTCAACACCTATTATCATCTGTTCTGTACAGATGAAGAAGATTAAGTAACAAATCCAAGCTCGCCAGTGGCAAGTGGTGGAACAAAGACTCAACCCTAAACTGACTCCAAAGACTATCCACATATTGAAGAAGACGAATACAACACAGCCAGGGGAGCTATCAAGTTTACAGCAGTAGAAGATTTTTTCTTTTGGGTCCCAACATGGCTGGGAACAGAATTGATTCCCTTCCAAGAAAATCCAATCTGATCTCTGTGACTCAGAAAAAATAGGAAAGTGTTATATAAGCTGTTCAGGATCCAAGAAGGTAAAATCAGCAAGCATGACAAGAGCATTCTTTTTTTAAATATCAGCAAGGTTCTAGGTGCTGAGAAAGACCTAATTATTGTCAGGACATACACAAGGCTTTTCTCCCTCCCTCGTGGCTCTCAGAGTGGTCTGCAGGCCCTATGGGGATCCTCCTGCCACTTCAGGGGAGCAGATGGATGTCCAAATATGGTGGCATCCACTTTGTAGTTGTCACTCGGAGACTGACAAAAATAACGACCAAATTCAGTCCCCTCTCTGTCCCATATGCCCTGATAGCCAAGCTCAGGGAAAGGGGCAGTGTGCCTCATGCCACTTTCTAGGATAGGCCTTGTTATTTGAACGTGTTAAAAGATAAACCAAAAGCATACTAAAAATGTTAAGACTTCATTTGAGTAAAAATAAATTCAAATCGGGCAGCACGAAACTGGAACTGGTTAGGCGCACTCCACCAACAGGAGCTGGGGAAAGACTTTTACAGAGAAAAGGGGGAAGCAAAGCAAGGAAATTATTGGCTGTCTATAGCTTAGAGCCTAGTGTACTGTCTGTGACTTGTTGCCCTTAGGGTTTTGATTTTGTAACCTGGAGGCATTTACAGGCTTAGATTTTGCTTTGCGTATGGGGGCCCTCACAGCCAGTCTAATGGCCTCCTTGTTTAATTAGTTTAATAAACAAAAGGCCATCCCAATCAGCACTGCAGTTTTCTTAGCAACTTTCCTTGAACACACCCTGCTCAGAGCGGGGTTTCTCTGGTTTCTTGCTTCCTACATCCAGAGCTGGGAGAGGGGGAAGCTCAGATTCCTTCATTGGTCAGGAAGAGGTTGGAGGGAAGAACAGCCTCTTTGTAAAAGGCCTATTTGAAAAGGCATGAACAGATGAGTTAGAATCTGGGACTGTGCCCAGGTGGAGGTCTTGCCTGGAATTCCAAATACATTCTTTCTATTATTAAAATAATATAGGGAATTGGGGTGGCTTATTGCTTCTCTGCATGGAGTCAATTTGGCTCATGCTGTGTGATCATTTAAAATCTGGCCTCAAATAGTGCCAGTTTCAAAATCTTTTCATTCTGGGTATGTTTCCATTCCACACAATGAGCCATGGCTGTTCTCTAAACTCTTTCTCCAAGCAAAGAGTAACTCAGTACGTAGACTGAGCCTCTTGCCAGAAGTAATGCAATTGGTCAAGCTACCCAGTGTCTTGTTCCTCTGGCCACCCCCTGCTGCCTTGACCATGGCCAGTTCTCTAGTTCACTTCTCAGGTCTATCTTCTCACCTCCCAGAGAGGCACAGACCTCCCTTTGTGGTCCAAGAGAAGGTGTTTCCAGGTGACTGGATACATATGGCATTTTCTCCTTCCAACGGGAGGAGAGAAGCCCTGCCCTGTCTCTCCCACTAAGCGGTGAGTCATCACATACCGGATGACAGAGCCTTTGGCAAAGATGAATGGGGGTAGGGGCGGAACCAAGATACACCTACATTTGCCTCCCAAGAGCTCCTTTGCCTCAGTATTCCCTTGACCTCAATATTCTCCCAAAGAAACATGGGTCAAATACAGAAAAATCACCAGGTATTCCATGAAGCATCTGGTCCGCCAAGAAGTAAGCAAAAGGAAAAAAACATGGATGTATATAATTCCTTGTCTCAATAGCTGTGACTAGCCCATCTGTGTTCCCAAAATGACCTATTCAGGCTTCGAGGCATCTGGAGCAGTGAGACTCACCCCTGTGAGCTCCTGGATACCAGTGAGACAATGCTATGAAAAAAAATCTGCTGTCCCTGTAACTTGCACAGAAACCTCAGGGAGCTGCGAGCACATCACCACTGCCTTCTGCTACCACTTCCAGTTCCTTCATCACGCCTTTCCTCTGGTTCACCGAGGACATCCTACTTTATCTGAGGCCCAGAGCAGATGAAAACGCAAGTGTAAAACACCCCCAGAGGAGCAGCCAGTTGTCATGATCTCTGAGAGGAAGGAACGAAGATGGTGTTTTATTTTTAAGCAGCCCATGAGATTTCAACGATTGCATTAAAATTTTAATCACAAACTCCTTAAGTTAGGAAGAAAAAAAAAATCCACAAAGGACTCATTGTAGAAGAGAATTTCACCATTTGGAGCTCTTTTATAAATTTGTGTCAGATCACAATTTGCTGTCTGGGAAATGTAAATTAGTTATTAATGAGCCAAAATTCTAACATCAAAGCCTGTGCATCCACATGCCAGGGAGAAACAAAGAGCTTTCACGGTGCTATCAAACTGCTCTGTGCGCTGGCCTAAATGCAGCATTCATTTTGACACTCTCTGCTGCCTTATGAAGGAGATCAATTTTTGCAAATGTAACTGCACAGGGCACCCGGAACATTAGCATCCCCTCCACCTGACGACTGCGTGACTGTCAGAATTTCAGGCAACAGGCAGGCTGCATCAAAATGTGCCTTTGCACAGAGCAAGGCTGATGCCCCCTTTCTTTGCTCAGCTGACAATTTGCAAAGCTCGTTTAAAATTTTTGCAATGTGACCTTACCCAGGTGGAATGGGGAACGCAGATCTGTTTTTGAACTATTCACATAGAGTTTGCTTCATATCTTCAACCCTTTCTTTGTATTTGGAGGGAGATCAAGAGTTTAGATATAAATGGCGTACACAGAATGAGACAGGAGGACAGTGTTTTGGGGCCTGCGGAAATGGCGATCATAGGAATCTTACAGGAGTCCTACTGGCATTTGGAAATATTTACGTATTCATTCTTCCAGCAGACACTACGAGTGCTCCTGCTGGGTGCTACCCTGTACCAGCCGTGGAGATAGAACGGTGAGCAAAGCAGACAGATCCCTGCCCTCACGGAGCTCCCTGCCTGGTAGAGAGGACAGGCTGTAAGTAATCATTCCAATCATTCTACAGACGTGTTGAGGGTTGGGGAGGAAACCCCCAGAGAAGGGTTCCTGGCCTGGTTAGGGGGCCAGGGATGGCTTCCATGAGGAAGTGACACTTAGGCTGAGCCAAAGAAGGAGAGTAAACTGGGCAGAGACAAGACTAAAGTACAGGTAAGAAGAGGTCAAGGTGAATGGAATCCATAAAGTGATGCGAGTTGAGAGCAGAGAGAGTGATGCCTCACCTGGCTCCCTGACCAAGATTCCTCCTCTCCCCAGAGCAGGTGTCCCTGACCTCCACTCCCAGGCTTGGCTCGGGTTAGGTTCCCTGGCTGTCCTGAGCCAGGGGATGTTTGGAGTGGCCTCAGTTCCAGTGTTCAGGTGACTCCACACTTACTGCTGTGCCCTCCCACCCAATGACAGTCAGGTCTGTGATGTCTGCACTTAGATCCCAGATTTGGTAAGAAGGCCCCTCACTGAGCCTTGGTCCATGGCCAGCCCTCCTGCCAGGTTGCCTATCTGGATTTCCTCCTGTTGCCCGCTCTAAGTTTCTCTGCTGTCCAGTTTTTACCTATCCTCTTTCTGACCCCTGCCCTCATGGAACCTTCCTGATAGGCCATCTGGTTCAACGGACTCCTATTTCCCGTAACCATCATTTCCCAGTACAGTGTCCACCTGCTAAACCAGCTCCCCTCCCCAGCACTGACCCACTCCACAGTGGGCAGGTCTTATTTCCAGGTCCTGACCACTCCTTGGAGGACCTCCAAACTTCCTATCCCAACAGGATGGGTCAAATTCTCTGAAGGAGAGCTTTGAAAGGTGAGAAAGAAAAGGAGACGTAGAGAAAAGAACAAAGTAGACATGATCAGTGTAGGAAGAGAACCAGAAAAGTCTCAGAGTCTCTGGAAGTGAGGCCCAGGCTTTGGTGGTTTCGCAGGCAGGCATACTGCTGACCTCTGACCCACAGGATCTGGGCTCTGCCTGCCTCGTGCTTTGTCTTTCACTCCCCTATTCCCCACCCCAGATCTCTCACCCAGAACTCTATACTCCAGTCATGTTGAATGTTTTTCACTTCCTCCAACAGATTAGTTGGAAGACCCTCAAAAATACTATTTTCCGTACCTATAATTACACATGCTCCCCCTTGCCTGGCCAACCCATCTTTAGGTGCTCTGCTTGGACAACACTCTAACCCCTGAGTCCATCCTGGACCGCCCTCTCAGTTGGGTGCCCTCTGACACATCCCATGTCTCCCTGAACTTCCTGTATCAGGGGTCTCACCACGCTGCACTTTCGTGGTAAGTTTATTTGTCTCCTTGGCAAGACTCCACACTCTGTGAGATGAGACAGCTTCTTTAGTTTGTTTTGTCATCAGTTTATCTTCTGCCCAGTTATTGAGTGCTCAAACACACAATAGAGACCCAATAAATATTTGTTACATAGGTGGGTTGATGAATAGCCACACAAATATCTCCTCCTCCACCATTATCCAAGGAAGAAAACAGAATTCTCTTTCTTCGACCGTGACAACGGATAAGTACCATGTTCATGGGCACCCCCTCCTCTACAAATATCTTGGGAGCATGAGAGCCTCACTGAGTATTTCAGGGTGCTTGAGCTCCTTTACTATAGCAAGCAGAACCCAGAGAACCCACCACAGGTGGACAGATTATAGGTACTCACACTGTTATAGTTGCCTTCACCCAGCTTCACACACACGTCCTCCTTAGGCTGGGTCCCTTCCCAGGCAATCTCAGCTCCAAGGCCTGCAAAAAAATAAATAAATAAAAAAGTTCTTTCTAGTTACATTTTTGGATGAGACTGCTGACAGACCCCCCTGCATAGCCTCCTGGCATGCCTACGCTGGAACTTCTCCCTGTTTCCAGAAGTGCCATCATTCTTTGCACTCAGCCTCAAGAAGCTCCTTTGAGAGCTGCTCCTCCCACTCTCAATTCAAATACTTTATACACCGTTCCTAAAATACCTTTTCGTCATTTCTACCGTTTCATTTATAAGCTTCCCAAAGTGTATTTCCCAGAATAGGAGATCTTGAAGAAAGAGTTCCACAGTCACATAAATTTGGGAAACTGTGTATGGATTTATGCCCCTCTTGGAGATTCACAACATGTGAAGCGCCAAGACGTCATGCATTCATAAATTCTGCCACAGATTTATGGTCCAAATGGCATGGTTTGTTCAATCATTGACACATCCCCCTGTGGCACACACGTGTACAACAGTGAGAGACAAACTATAAGTTGAGAAAATAAAAAAGGCATGACTCAGCATAAAAACAGAATAAGCATCTCAGAGACCAGAAACGTAATGGAAACACAAAGCAATGAGCAAGGCTGGAGACCCAGGCCAGCTGGTTCTGAGAGCAAGCATGGGTGCTGGTAATTCCTCTCCTGTGGGACAGAGAGGAATAAAATTGTTTGGTGAGAGAAAGGAGACTCAATTCCCTGCTTGCTGAACATCTATTAACATCCTGCAGACAGGTGTTTCACAGAACACACTTTGGGACGTGTTGCATTTTCCCCTTTCTCCTCTACTTTTGCCTCACATTGCTGGCCTAAAGGCTCTCAGATCCCTATAATTTGCCCAATTCTGGTACATACTGTTTGCCTCACTAAATATTAGCCTTCCCTGAACGGATAGGAAAAGTTTTATTACAAAATCCAATATAAGGAATTTTTCTCAGTTCTTCTCTCTCTCCTTTTCCTCCTCCTTCTCCTCCTTCTCTCCCACCCTCCCTTCCCCCCTCAACTTCTCCTTAGGAGCCCTCTTCCCCACCTTCCACTCACATCACTGACCTCTGTAACTGTTGCCCCAATAGTCACTCAATGGTCATAGCCAAACATAAGTTTTCAGACTTCCGCCTCTGTGATTCTCTCCTCTTTTCTGCACTGCCAAACACCCCTCCCCATGAGCCTGGAGAATTCTTGGCCTCTGCAGTACTGCACCTTCTCATCTCTTCTACTTCTCTAAGTGCCCCAATTCTTTATTTTCCTTCCCCTACTCTGAAATAAGAGTCCTTCTGATGGCTCTGCCCTCAGCTCTCTTCTCCTTTTTCTCCTTATTTTCACATCTGTCCCCCAGATGCACATATCACTCAAAATTTATTTATCAGTCTCCATCTCACTCCTCACATTTCCAAACATCTACCGTGTTTCCCTGAAAATAAGACTGGGTCTTATACTAATTTTTGCTCCAAAAGATGTATTAGGGCTTATGTTCAGGGGATGTCGTCCGGAAAAATCATGTTAGGGCTTATTTTCCGATTAGGTCTTATTTTCGGGGAAACACAGTAGGAGTTTTGAGGACATTGTGATTTAAATGCTGATCCAAATATGGATGGTTGGATTTATTTCTGTGTGTATTGTTGGTTGTGTTGGTTGTGGGGTATTTATTTTCATGGTTAAAGCACAGACTCTGGTGACTAAACAATAGTGGTCCATTTTTTTCACTCATTGACTTGACTTTATATCCAACTAGTTTATAACTTTTCTTAATCATGTGAAAGTTGCCTGCTACAGCCATGAATCCTATTGAATTACTGACTTCTTGTAGAGTTAATAATTTTAAACACATTAAAAGTCCCATATACCAAACATATATATATCAATATGCAGGCACATTGCTAAATATTATTGAATGTTTTATTATCCCATAAATAATTTTCAAATTCATTCACTATATTTTTACATTTCCAATGCATTATTTTTATTTAATTGCTGTGTTTAGCTGAAATTTTTCAAGTCCATTTTTATCTGCTTCTCAATTTTCTCTTCTCATATTTGTACATTTTGTTTAATCTTTTAAAGGCTTTTGAGTAAATATTTACATATTTGTGCATGAATGTATAAAATCCTATTCCTTGGTATAAAATCATACGGATATGAACACACATATACAACCTTCCTTAGCCAAATTTGCTTGGAAATGGAAAGACAGAAAAACACATCAAGCACAATAAGTCGACTTATTACAGTCACACTATAAATCCATCCTGTCTGAAGTTGAATCCATCTTCTCCATTTTTACTCTTATGTCTGCCCTCTACACCCCCAAAATAGCTTGAGACAATTTCTTTCTCTTCCTCACTTCTCAGTTTTTTTCCATTTTACCACCATTTTCCCAGTTACCTAAGTTCCAACTTCAATGCTAAATTACACTCCTCCTTTCCATTAGCCTTCTCACCATAAAACCCCAAATCCCTCAAAATCAGTTGTGAAGCTCTTCCCACTTTTCCACCACAAAGTCTCTCATCACACAGAAGTGCTCTTCAAATATCCTTTCACCTAAGAGACAGGGGCCTGAGTCAGAAAATGATTCTCTCGGCAGTAGAACTCCTTGAAGTACCCGCATATGCCATATAACCTGCATCCTCTGATGAAGTATCTTGTCCTAAGAAGGGGTCTGAGAGAGCCAGATAAAGGAATGATATCCTCTGAATCCAGGCAAGGGGACCAGGACTAGGTATTGTACCACAGGAAATATCTAGATGCAACCATTATAAAGAAAACTTTGGCCTACCCAATCAGAGTATGACCTGACTGGCATCAGGGCATGGAAATTTGGGTAACTGATTGAAAATGGAATCAGTCAGGACCACTCCCTCCATTTTTACTGCAACCATCCAAAGAATCACATCTACGTCCCAGATGACCAAGCCTTGTTCTTTGTTAGACATATCATGTTTCCCCAAAAATAAGACCTAGCCAGACCATCAGCTTTAATGTGTCTTTTGGAGCAAAAATTAATATAAGATCCGGTCTTATTTTACTATTATATAAGACCGGGTATTTAACTTTATAATATAATATAATATAATATAATATAATATAATATAATATAATATAATATAATATACTGTAATATAATACCGGATCTTATATTAATTTTTGCTCCAAAAATCACATTAGAGCTGATTGTCTGACTAGGTCTTATTTTGGGGGGAACACGGTAGTTCTCTGGAATAGAAGCAATTCAGACAGGATGAAATATTCTGTGGGGATACTCAGATCCCTTTGTCTAAAGCTGCTCTGACCCCAAACTTTTGTGAAGTTTAATGATAAAAAATAGTATCTCTAGAACCAAGATAGACCTGGGTTCATTTCCAGTCTCTGATATTTACCAGCAGAACTACTGCGAAAATTCTTTAACATTATCACTACTGCTGCTACTCCTATTAATAAGGATTATAGCAGTAGATGCTAGAATGTATGGAGTTTTTACTATGTACTCAATAGAAAGCCTTAGTCTTCCAAGCTGTAAAATTGGGTTTATATCCTAGATTGACAGTATTGTGAGATATGGTAAGACATACGTGTAAATCGCCCAGCACAGAGCATACACTCAGTTAATGGTAGTTATCATTATTTTTTGATGTTATCATATCTATATAGGAGACTATATCTTGTGTAGATGCATAGTCTTATCTCTTGAACAATAAATTAGTACAGTTGTCTTCTGGCATATCATTTAGCCTCTTAAGAGTTTAATAACCTCTGCAAATACTGATAAAACTAGATTCTAGTCTTATATCAATAAAGACTAGACCCTGGACTCTGAGAGACCCAAAGAAGTAAAATATCTCTGTGGTTGGGATCACAGACTCTTGAATCAGAATGCCTGAGTTTGTATGCCAGGTCTTCCACTTAGGGACAATATGTCCTCTCTATGCCTCGGTTTCCTCCTCTGTAGAATGGGATTAATGATCAGACCTTCCTCAGAGGAATCATGTGAGAATTCAGTGAGATAATGTAACCTTCACAACACTTCTATGGGGAGGCACCATGAATATTAGTCACTATTGACAGAAGAAGAGAGTGGCATTTAGAGAAATTAGGTAATTTGCTCTAAATCAGATGGCTAGTAACTGGCAGAGCTGAACCCAGATCTATCCATCTCCAAAGCCTGAGTTCTTAACCATATTCCACCATCCAACTGGCCCTCCAACCTCTAGCACTGGGCAGTTAGCTCTGTAAATCCAAGTCTCCTTTTATACTTTAAGGTGCTTGAGGGCAGAAATCATATATCTTATTCATCTTTGTTTTCCCTTTAGCACATTGGCCTTACTTTACATATTGCAATGTTCCTGAGCCAATGTTGAGTGGCTAATCAAATAAATAAATGAGTGCATGAATAAAATAAACCAAGAAAGACCTTTGTTAAGAGAATAAGGTTCAAAAGTATCCTCAGTTAAGAAGAGTAGGAATTAAGAAGAAGAGGAGGAGAAGGAAGAAGGAAACAGCATTTGTATCTGCATAGCCAAAGGTCATTACAATCCTTTGAGAGAAGGGGGCGGGGGGGGGCGGGGGGGGCTCATTGCAGGGAGTTAAGGAAGGAAAGGTTGGATAGAAAAAAGCAGCAGGTAGAGATCACTTATTTAAAGGCCATTCCTATAAAAGGAAGGTATCGTGAAGAGCTGTCTCTAGAAAGGGAGCAAAGTCAAGTGAAGAATTGTCTTTGCTTTTTATAAAACAGACTAAATATGATATGTTTGCAGGAAGAGAGGATTAACTCCCATATAGGAGAGAGAGATTAAACATTCGGAAAGGAAAGCGATCATTGCAAGAATAATGTTCCAGAAGAAATCAGAGATTGGACCTGGAGTTGTTCAATCTGTGGATTACAAACCTGTACTTTGGGAATGGGATGGGATGAGATGGAACAGAATGAAAATTATTAGACTGTATCATATTTTAAGAGGTGTGTGTGTGTGTGTGTGTGTATGTGTGTGTGTGTACTGAGTCACCATTTAAAGTGCATATTTTTTTACTGTGAGTCATGGTCAAAATATGTTTTAAAACAGTGGTCATAGGTTGAGAGTTTAGATTTAAGTTTTCTGAGTCTCGCCAAGCTGTTAGCAATGGTGTGGATGCCGGCACTAACCCTACCACAACTCAGTGAAACCCATCCATCCCATCTTCTGTCTTTCTTCTCTTTCCCTCCTCCCTCCCATCCACCTTCCCTCTCCCCTCATTCCTTCTTTTAATAAACATTTATTGAGTATCTATCTATTACCTACCATTCACTTTTCTAGGCCCTGGGCATAAATTTCACTTAGATACAGTCCTATCCTTACAGAGTTTACAGCACAGTGTTTAATATCTAGTAAGAATAACCTCTGGGCATCCAATTGCGTTCACGGCACAGACGGGACCCACTCTCCTCATTCTTGCTTTGTGACCTTGTCCCTGGCCCAGTCTTGTCTTCTCCCCCCATTTTCCAGATTCACTTTCTCCTCTCAAATCTGAATAATCAATGAGGTCTCTCCATGGCTCTAACCCTTGCTCTTCACCTTAATCATACTCACCCTCATGTGACTGTGGCCCAATCTGGTCCCAGCCTTAGTTCCAACTCCCATGCCTGGGACTCACCCACAAGCCCAGGCTGCTGCCCAACTCATGAAAGATCTGCCCTCTCCACACACAAGAGGGTTGCATCTCAGGGAGGGACCAGGGGAAGATAAGTCTCCCAAGCAGACTTCGCTCACAGCAGGATGCCAAAATTCCTGAGAGGCGCTTTCAGTTGTGACTTGGCAGCAGCCCTGGAAGACAGACAGTGTGGCCGTTCACATCGTGTCAACATGCTCACCCCGCATGTGCGGGCTACTGTATTTGGCTATCCACCTAAGCCAGGTTCTTGTTTTTCCAGTTTTCTCCTATTCCATAGGCAGCTCTTCCAACTGTGGGCTTAACTTCAGGCATCCAGATTTTAAATAAGGCTCCTTGCATTACGCTAATTAAAACAAGAGAAAGTTCTCTACTGAGATTTGTGAGAGAAAAGTCTGCAAAGTTTTCAATGCTTTAGAGTCACCAGATGAGAAAGGAGAGCAGCTTGAAAACAACCTGTGAAAACAGCTGTTTGGTAGATGATCTTGATGAGGTTAAGGAACAAACCAACTTTAATAACCCATGGCAATGCATGAGGGGCCTACGGGGCACCCCAAGGAGTGACGGAGGGGCGTGGGGACTGGTGCTCCAGGCTTCCATTCCTGCTTCATTCAAAGCAGCTCTGAAAGTATGTGTTTCACATGTCAGCTTCTGTATATTTAGCTTGAAAAGAGGGTTGTACTGCTTCTACAGCAAAGAAGCAAGTTAAAAAAAAATCATACTGTGCCATGATTTTTATGACATTAAATTAGACCCCAATTACATCAAGAGAAAAAAAGTACCGTAAGCAGATGTTAAGCTCTGGTTAATGATATGTATGCCACTTAGGGAAAAGTTTACTGATGTCTGCATGTTACCTTGAAATATATGAAAAAAAAAAAAAGAAGAAGAAGATAAATTAATGAAAACATGGGAGGATGGCTAGATAGGGAGATTCACAATAAAGCAAGTACAGTGAAATGTTAATGGTAGAATCAAGGTGGTAGGTTTACGAGTATTCTCAGTAAACTCTTTCAACATTTCTGTATGCAAGTTTTAATAATAAAATGTGTTGGGGAAATTGATACCAGATGTATATGTTCCAATAAATGTTTTCTTACCTCTTAAATTTTAAAAAGAAAGAAATGATGCCTGTATCACCTGTTTACATGACCAATCTTGTTTTCCTGTGGATAAAATGGAGAAAACTGAGGTGATTACTTTGGGAAAGTAAAATGCAGATATTTTTTCTAGTCAATCATTTATTCATTAACTTTTAATACCATGGCTATTTGAACTTCTAAAAACTGCTGGGTTTAATTGTAGCACCTCACATTTCTATAATGCAATAACCTTTTGTAAGTAAATAAGTTCTTTCACACATGTTGCTTTGTTCAAAATTGACGGTTATGTAAGATGGATAAGAAAGTATTGCTTTGAGACTTCGTGGCCTGTCTTGGTTACACAGCTAGATTTTGAAATGGAAATCACATCTTCTGACTCCTAGGTCAGGGGATGATGACAAGGGGAAGAAAGTACAGGCACCTATAAACCCTCAGATTGAAAGAAACACAAAGCAATGAGACAGGAATGTACACGTTGATGGGATGATTGGGCATGGTGGTTAAACATCATTGCATATTCCCTTCTAACTTTTTAACTATTACTTAATCTCTTATGGGTGAAAATTTTACAGTAAATGATTTACTAATGCTTTTATGAGCCCTCACAATTTTCCTTATTTCAAAATATTCTGGATAGGTATTTAAGTTCAGAAACTATGGTGTGTGAGAACTTGGAATTCTGCAAAGTACTCACAATGAACCCCTATGTTATTAATCGCTGAAATGCAATAGACCTCAAATTCTCCCTTGATAAAGTGGGAGAAGCCAAATTTACAGAAAGACATAGGTTTACTTGAATTTTATAAGCAAAATGGTTTTTTTGTGATTTTCTAATCCCACTGTTACCTACCTGGAGTTTCAAAGACTTCTAAGATAGAGTAACTTAAATTTCAAAACTTGTAATAGAAATCATGCACTTATCCAAAATGGTGATGGCTGAATTAAATCACTTCTGTATTTTCATCATATTATTCTCCTGTTTAGCCAACCTCATATTGGCTGTTATGTTTCTCATTCATTTTAAAAATCAAAAATCAAAAGAATTATCACTTAAATTCAAGTTAATCTACTGACAAAGTATTTCAAACCCTAAAAAGAGGATGGCAGAAGAATAGATAACCCCCACACACACAAAAAAGAGTCCTTTATGGGCTAATAATCTTGTCAAAACGCTGTTTTATTAATAATGAAATATAGAGAATCAAAAAAATTAAGTGACCTAAGTTCATCCAACAAACCAGACGAGCCAGAAATTAACCTATTATTCCTTTGGGCATAAAAGATGTGAATGTATTTTGAGACAGTTCATTATACCACGTTGATTTAAGCTTTTCTTTTTTAATTAACAAATGGCTGTACATTGGGTTGAGAATTCTGTACTTTGTTCTTTCTCAGATTGTTTTGGTGGTAAGGACAGCTTTTCCAATGGGGTTCACAGCTGCTTCAGCTGATAATCACTAGTCCTTCAAAAGCCGGACACTTCAACAGGATCGCCCATTATTTCTCAGCAAAAGCAGAGAGGACTCACACAGTTCATATGATGTCAGCAGAGCAGCAGCATCTTTTATGTGAAAAACAAGGAAGCAAATGCATTTTGCGAGAAATTCTTCAGTGCCGTTGGCCATCTACGGTAATGGAGAGGTTGAGAGAATAGGAGCATAGGTTCTGCGAGAATCCCAGTTCAAATCCCAGTTCTGCCACTAGAATTGGGCAGGTGGCTTAGCTGCTCAGTCTTCTTATCTGGAACATAGGGACAAACTATGCATATAGAATACATAGCCATTTATAGAACACAGCAAGAATTCAACTGTTAATAGCTACCATTAAAGCATTGAGTAAAGGTACCCAGGTACAAGAAGCCAGTGTCTCTGACTAGCCAGAAGTTATTACTGCCATTTTCTTTTAGGATAAAGTTTCAGATCCCTAGAAAAATAAAGCCATCATCTCAGAGGCTGATGTTAAACAGTAAGTTCCAGGGACTGTATCTTGAATCTGGTCTAGGGTAAGTCCTGCCAGGTATCTTGAATAGTAACAGGATTGTGTCATGATCACTCAGCTCGGGCCCCAAGGCACTGAAAAATCAACATAATTCTTTCACCCCTTGAACCTTGGTTTAGAGCTGGTCATATACCAGTCTGTGCTCCAGTCTGTGGGAGAATTTAACCACAATCTTTATTCCTCTGTCATGTCAGCCTCTGGGACAGTGAGGGCTTTACCTTGAAGTCACAGTTCCTTGGCTTGAAGCCCTCACCCAGTTCAGTTTCTAGGACTCTGAGCTTCCCATATCTCCCTTGCAATGGGCCCTGTTGGCTAACTCCTCCTGTGAGCACTTGATTATTCATACTCTGTGCTACTGTTGTTGAACGCAGGCAGTTACCCTGCCTTCACTCACTCACTCACTCACTCACTCACTCTCTCCCGCTGGTGATCTCATTTCCCCCAGCGACTCCTCCCCCAGTTGCGCCATCGCCATGTTCTGACAGCGACCCCAGCTGGAGGTGCTGATCGCAGACAGCGCATGCTGGCAGCACAGCAGAAGTGTCACCAGGGCCACACGGGTCCGGCAGATGCCTCCCAGGGCACTTACCCTGGAACTGAGCTCGTCACATACAAATGTGGAGTTGCCTAATGACCCAGAGGCAACCACACTCCTGGTACACTGAGATAAGAAAAACAAATCACCAATTTGCCCATTCATTATAGGTGATTGTTATGGAATCTCTAACTTAATATACTTAAAGCAAAGACAGTGTGATGTTATGAATGTGCCGTGAGTTTAAGCTTCACTGTAGAGTTGCCCTACAAAACAAGCCACACTTCAGGGGTTGGTTGTCTGCTCGCTGCATCAGGAGGACCACGCTCCAGAGGGCCACCACAAGGGTGACCACGATCCACGTCTGAGTCAATAACTGAGGCTTTGCTAATTAGCAGAGTAATGGTATAAATAACTGGTTAAATTAAACACTTTTTAAATAGCGTGATGAATGTTCGGAATTGATAGAAAGTGAAGCTGAGAAATGTGGATTGATTAAAATATTTAAAAACATTTCCCCTCTTGAGGGAAACGAGTATGAAAAATTAATGAGGCCCTTAGCCTTACCCCTGAGGCTGGTGCCCAAGGCCAGTCCCTAATAATCCTATGTAAACAGTCATGAACTTGGAAGATTGTCCTTGTGTGATGATTCAGGCAATGAGAGTCGCAGAATCCCGCCTCTGGGATCCAGCAGAATTGCCTCTGGAGGACACAGTTTTCCCACACCCAGAGGACAGTAAGCTGGAACTTCATCAAGCTTACAGAATAGCTTGCACAAGCTGCCTTCCTGCTTGTATGTTAATAAATGCTTAGTGAATAAATGGCTATATGTGTCTCAGTGGGGTGGGACTACAGCAAGACCAGTGAGGCATTCACCTCAGGCGCAAGACTGAAAAGGGTGCCAAAACAAATATTTTAATGCACTAAATTTTTTAAATCTATGATAAAATATCAAATTTTAACTAGAGACAGGCTGTTGATGTTTGGTTTACAACCTGGCATTATTGTGCATGGTTGTTTCCAACCAGCCTACAGATCTGGGACCACGCCCGGGGCCTCCCCACTGTGCAAATTTATGAGGGTGGACATGGCTTGCAAACAGATTGGGCAAAGCAGGCAGATGTGATACACAGTCATGGTGTTTGATTGTACAGCTTTTAACTTTTCATATTAATATCTATAATATATTATAATTATATAACATGTGTTCATTGTTTATTTTATAATTCTTAGTAATATGCCATATGTTTATCTAATGTATAGTATATATGTGATTATGTAATAAAATAGTAATATAAATCTGAACTTTTCACACAAAAGCACCCATTTTTCCACTTGCACAAGCTCCGACATGTCTGGGCACAGCACAGTATGGCAGAACTTCACCTGAGACTAGCTCTTCTCGTATCCTAGTAGTGAGGTTGCTGCCCAACAACTGGGCATGTTACAGAGTTTGCAACAGCGGCACATTTTCCTGGTCACATTTATGTTCCCTCCACAAGATACCTGCACTCGCATTATCAAAGTCACTGGGTGGACAAATTAATAGTTAGGTGTCTGAGAAATATGAAATTACAGCAAAAAAAAAGAAAGGAAAATGTATGTGTGTGTGATGGTGTGTGATGGTGTGTGATGGTGTGTGTGTGTGTGTGTGTGTGTGTGTGTGTGTGTGTGTTTAACCTAGCACCTATTTATTTAAATATGATATTGAGGAAATAGTTGAAATTTTTGAAATTATAGAAAAGTATAAAACACACACAAAAATCACTCCTAATTCTACTACACACACATACTGTAGAAAGCGTCTTAAGAGATTCCAAGGGGTGTCAGTCGAGAGAGTACTGACAGTACAGCGGAATCTTGTAAAGTTTGGGAAATTCTTAGTGGCATTTGAGATGAATTCTGATGGACAGATTGCCAGGACATATTGTTGAGGGAGAAAAGCAAGTTGCAGAATGATAAGCACAGTTGGATACTATTTATGTCACAGATACACCCACACACTAAACAACAAGCACGACCATACATTCTCTGTATTTGCATATATATGAATGTAAATGCAAAGAAAAAGAATGGTAAGAGGCCCTTTGACCAAGAATAGTGGTGATCTCCAGGGAGACATCGAAAGGCCTAGGAATGAGTAGGGGTCTGGTCAAAGAGGACTTCTATATAATGCTTTAACATTTGACAAGGAAATTGTATTCATATGAATTACAGGAAGAGCATCTCAGGGAGATGGGGCATAGTTCAGAGGGCATAGTTCAGCAGCAGACTAGAGGGTACAAGAGACTGGTTTGGAGATGGTCCCAAAGGGTAGAGTAAGACCAGAAAGAAAAGCATCTTCAATCCCAGGTTGAGAACTATGCCAAGAGAGGACACTTTGGACTGCAGTATAAAATGGACTGGGGAGGAACCAGTTAGGAAGCTATGACAGTGTCCAGTGAGCCTGGCTGGAGTGGGGAGAAGAAAAACCTAAGAAGTATCCGGGAGAGATTTTAAATCGGCTCAATCTGATGAGAAGCAGTGAGGTTGAAGAAGAGGAGGATGAGAGAGAGGGATCAAAGATTGCAATCCATGTGGTTGATGTGATGTTGGTATCAGTTTAAGAGAGACCAGAACACAAAGTTGGGAAAAAAAAAAAAAAAAAAAGGTTGGGAAGGAAAATTACTAATGATCATCCAATTCTACCAACTCAGACATAAAGTAAGTAAACACATTTCTTTTCTGGTGATGAAATGAGCTGACACATGGAGATCACTTAGCCTAGTACCTGGCACATAGGTGATGCTTAATAACAATAGTGGCAAATACATATTGACGATTTTTCTGGTTCAAGCACTGTTGCAAGGAATTTTATCTATTAAAACTTTTAATCCTCACAATAATTTTATGCAACAGGTATTATTACTATTCCTATTTTGCAAAGTCATAACATTTATAATTCCATGGGTAGAAAACTGGAATAGAAGAGGCACTTTGTTCAATTGGACAAGGAAGGAACTTGGGGGTCACAGCCATTATGCTTACTGCTTAACCTAATTTGAAACACTCAAGAGCTGTCAAAAGGAATGCCCATCTGGGAATCTTCTTGGAAGTTGAAAGGGAGGTAGTTACAGCCAGAGAACATTAGCGAGGGAAGAACCAAAGACACCACCCAGGTAAATGCTGCCTTTTAAAGATGACCACACCTGCACTCGGATCCCGTCTGTCAGGGCCAGGTTAGAACTTCCTCCAAGAGGTAGACATCCTGTTCTAAGTTACTGGTCACAGAGAGTTGGGTAATTCATGGAAAAGCATTGGGCACAGTGTCTGGCACATTGGCTTACATTTGTTGAGTGAAATGAAGGAATATTTAAATACTTTTGCTAACCTATTTAATTTGCAGCTTCTTTTTTCCTGCTTTCCTAGGATGGCTGCTGGGCTGTGTTGGTGCATCCCTTTCTCCTCATTCATCCAGCACAGCCCTGCATTTCTTTAACTTTATGCCTGGGGTGGGGGTTTAGAGGAAGATGTGGCTTTAAGCAGCCTTATTGGGGTAAGCATTTAATTATAGAGTAAGCATTTTAATCCCTTCCTTAGAAGACCCATAGTCCTCCTCTTCTAGCAAACATTGGCACATCACCTCCTTATGGAACAACTTATTGTTTTAAAAGGAAACAGAATACTTTTTAATCGATCATAAGGTATACATAGTACACTTTGATAAAAATAGGTGAGAAGTTCTGTGATCTTTTGGTGCTACAGTTTAACTAGATCCATGGAACCAGAAGAACGATTTTTTTAAATCTTTAAATTTGCTCAATGGATTCACATTTCTTCCATGTAAAAACAGCTTTTTAATCCCATATTCACTTAGCTGTTTCTTAAAGGAATTTAACTTATGCAATAGCACTTTAACAAACTCTGGGGACACTGAAGTAGTCAAGTGACATCTGTGGGGTTCTTACCATGTGCCAAGCACTGTTCTGGGTATTTTCCGTCAACGAAATCATTTAACCCTCACATGAACTCCTTCAGGCAAATCTTACTAAAATTGCTGCATCACAGATGTAGAAACAATGATCCAAAGAGGCTCAGTCACTTGCCTAAAGTCACATGCCCCATTACCGTGGAACCAGAATTCAAATCCAGGCTCCTAACTCCAGAGCCCAAGGTCTTAACAGCTAGGAAATGTTCATTTTAAATTAATCATAATTACTAGCCTTTTTACTGTTATAAAATACAAATATCTACATACTGGATTTCCTCTTAAGCACAAGATGTCTCTATGCATTAAAAGAGACCAATTGTCTAAAAGAAGGTGCTTCCTCCTAGGAAGCGTCCATGTCTCTTGCAGGAGCATGAGGTAGATCACCTCCTACACCCACCCTGCTCTTCCACCTACAGGCACGATAACTTATACCCATAATGTTCTCTAGTTTCATAGTTTTGTAGATGCTTTTATCACCATTGTGTTTAAATGTTGGTTTCTATGTGCCCCATCACCACTGCTAGGATTTTGCTGTGTAATGATTACAATGATAATTAAAACAATAACAAAAATAATTAGGGGCTCACCATATGCCAAGCACGGTGCTAAGTGTTCCACGTGGATTATCTCAGTTAAGCCTCTCAGCAACCATCTGCGATATGAGCCATGATTACCTTTTTGCTCACTGAAGGTCTGGCACATGTCAGGTGCCCAATAAAGTTTGACTGATTAATATTCCATAGCTTCTAAACTTATTTTCCTGAAATAAATTAAAATAGAGACTCCTTGGGGAGAAATAAACACATCAGGAAGTCCCAGGGGTTGAGAGGACTGGGTACTTACATTTAGTGGGTGGGAGTGGTAGGGGTTCCTAAAATATTAAAAAAGGGAAGCCAAGTTGCATAAGCCATACACATCGTCAGTTCATCTCTACCCAGTAACACCAAAAGGACCGGGGCCATATGACTCAGTTTGCCTGAAGAGTGTCAATTTCTTTCTCTCTTCCTGATGAAACATTAGTAGAGCCTCCTTTCAGTCTCAAAAGTTTTCTACTTGGATGATATATTAATTGGTCACCTCAACCACTAGGCCAACAGTCTGTCTGCTGCTCACCTGTTCTACCCACCTATCTTACCCACCCCCATAGGCCAAGGGGAATGTGACACTGTGACTTGGGACAATCTTCATTTGTATTAAATGAGGAGAACAGGTGAGCCACAGTGGTCTCTGAGCAAAGGGCCACACTGCCACAGCAAGATCAGCAGAACAATTGGCAAAAGAACTTTGGAGCAGGAGAATCTGATAGCATTCACTTGATACCTGGCCTTGATTTGTCCTTGAGTTTATTTGACGGCATGTGTCTCTATTCTGATCATAAAATAAAAAATGACCACACAGTTCTATAGAGGCAAGAACACTATGCTCCCTACCTTACACGATAAATGTCCATACATGGTTACGTGATCATAAAGAAAAGTACACAAAGGTACAAACTAGTTTGTTTTTGTGGGTGTATGTGTGGGGTGGGGTGGGGGAGATGGGACAGAAATGGGAAGAGAAGGGGAGCCAGACAACAAAAGAAAAACTAACTTTGCGCTCACTGTGGTCTGAATGTTTTGTCCCTCCAAAATTCTTATGTTGAAATCATAACCCCGAAAGATGATGGTATTAAGAGGTGAGGACTTTGGGAGGGGCTTAGGTCATAAGGAGTAGAGACCTTATAAATGAGATTAGTGCCTTTATAAAAGAGATCCCAGAGAGCTTATAAGCCCCTGTCCACCATATCAGGACACAGCAAGAATACACCTGTGAACCAGGAAGAAAACCTTTACTCAACCATGCAGGCACCCTGATCTTGGACTTCCAGCCTGCAGAACTGTGAGAAACAAACTGCTGCTATTTTTAAGCCACCCAGTCTGGGGTATTTTGTTTGAGCAGCATGAAGGGACTATGACAGCACTGACAAAAAAAAAAAAAAGCGAATTATAGAATGACGCTTATGGACTTACATAAAATTATGTATGTGTATGTCTGAACAATGGATAAAGTGTTAGTGTGGGATTTAGTGCTGCCAATGCTCTGTAAGACTATCTTGCTCACTATAGCTTCCCAAGCACTTAGTGCAATGCCTACAGTACAAATATTTGTGAAGGGAGAAGGCAAGGAAGCAAACTAGCAAACCAACTTGGTTTCCAGTCTTAACTACACTCCTTTGTTATGCAGCTGTGGGCAATGCTTCCTTGCTCCAACAGTAGCTGAGGGAATGTAAATTTGTTTACAATAGTCTATAACACTCAAGCAATGATGAAGGGCAGATCTAAGCAAAAAGTTTGCCCAGATACCCCTAGACAAAGTGACCACCATAGTGCTGTAGTGGCAGCCTGCTTTGAAGCTGTTGTGTTTGATCTTCAAGCTTTTTTAATTCACAAATTCCGTGCGTGCACACACACATACACACAAACATAGCAAACAAAAAAAAAAACCAAAAAAAAAAAAAAAAAAAAAACCACTGTTCTAAAAATATATATACTTTTCAAATTCAAACTGTGGGGGAGGAAGAAATTTTCCCCTACCCTTCTAGGTTCTTTCAGCTGCTCTACTAATTAAATTGACATGAGAAAGGTTGACAAGAGAAAATAACCAAATTTAATTATATATGTATGTATGGGGACCCCCCATTCATGAGAGGTTCAGAGACAGAAAGGTAAAATGAGGCACGTATGACATCCTGAATGGGATAAGATGACCTGAGGCTTCAGAGGGGAGGAAGGTCATTTCAGGACAATAAGAAGAGCAGATGTTCAGTAATTTGGAGTTTGCGCTTCCCTATAGATAGGTCATAAAAAAATCATTTGGTGGTAAATCTTATTTGGGACAAGGCCTCAATTTAAATTCTGTAAGGGAGAAGTAAAAGTTTTGCTTGATCTCTCAGAGTCTTGATTGCTTTCAGCTCAAAATAATCCATGTACCAAAGGGGCACATCTTGGGGAGAGTTGTTCAGAACCCCTTCAATTCTTTTAAAGATGTGAATGCCATCCTTCACACTTTTTAATAGTTAGATGTATAAGCACATTCTTTTTTTTTAACAAAACAAGATCAGACATTTGTATTATTCTACTAAAGCATAATTTATATGATTCTGCTTTTTAAACTTTTATTCTCACAATATATCACAAATATCTCTCCAGGTTTGGTCATAGAAGGGAACTGTATACATCAGCTATAGTCATAGTAGTGATGCAGAACAAATCACTCCAAAATGCAATGACTTTCAACAACTATAGTTTTTATCTTTTTTTGTTCACTCACACTGAGGGTCTCAATCAGTAGGTTCATCGGGACTCTGAATTTCAGGTTGGGTCCAGTATGCACTGTGTATTTGTTATCATCCTCCTACGACTAGTAAAGGATGATAACATCCTATGCCTCTTATGGAAATGGCAGGTGCTCAAGACAGGTGAGTGGAATAATACCTCTTAAATCTAGAATGACTATATTGTCACTTCTGTCCACATTTCATTGGCCAAAGCAAGCCACATGGCCAAGTTCAATGTTGGTGGGATGCTGAAATATACTCTGCCTCTCCTAGGAGAAGCTGCAAATCATCAACAAAGAGTGTGGTTACTGGGAGAGACAAAGTATGATGAAGGACACAGTATGCCATTATGTATTTAACAATTCCCCCACTGATAAAATTTAGGTTGACTCCAACTAATAATCATGCCAGATTCACTCTATCAAGCCTCTCACTTAATTTTCACAACTACCCTGAAGAGTAATTACTATTAACTCCATTTAAGAATGAGGAGGAAACTGAATTGTATTACATAAGGTTAATAATTCACCGTGGATTATTCTTTTAGGGAGGAATTAGGTAGGCCTCAAACACAAATCTTCTCATTTTCGCCCCTTAAAAATCTTTTCTGGGGTTTTGTGCTTGACCAGATTTGTCTCCTCCGAGGAGCTATGAAGAACATGCAACTTGTCATATTTCCTTTTTTGTCTGAGTTTCCATGAAGCCCAGAGCCAAATTGAAGTCTCAATCAAGGCAAATTACTTATAATTAGCATACTCATAGATTTATTTTCTTTGGTTCCAATTTTCCATTTCTATTTCATTCAACCTTATTGTAATGTCCTTTTTGGAAATTTTATTTTTAAAATAAAGTATCAAGGTGTGATTAATTTGAATTTGGGGTGTGTCAAATTTGGGATGTGACCGACTATTCAAGGCACTAAATAGTCTTGGGCTCTGATGATGCATGCTTAGTGCTCCAGACTCTGCTTCTCATACTCTAGAACTTTCTGGAGTCTGGTCTCAATGCATTCATTAGTCATATGCATTTCCACCAGAGGACAGGAAAGGAAAAACAGTGCAGACTCAAATGAGTACACTTTATTAGTTACCAGCAACTCATCTGGTACCGTGTTTTACCGAAAATAAGACCTAGCCGGACAATCAGCTCTAATGCATCTTTTGGAGCAAAAAATAATATAAGCCCCAGTATTATATTATATTTATTATATTATATTATATTATATTATATTATATTATATTATATTATATTATAGACCCAGTCTTATATTACAGTAAAATAAGACCGGGTCTTATATTAATTTTTGTTCCAAAAGACACATTGCAGCTGATTTTCCAGCCATGTCTTATTTTGGGGAAAACATGGTAGTAATTTAATAAAGGTGGACATTTAACAGATGGTGTTCATCCATACTTCCCAATACCAGAGAAAATCCAGAGTTGATTTTAGTGACTTACGTGGCATCTGGCCCTAGTTAGGTACATAAATGCATAATGATACACAGTTACATATTTATCAAAAAGAAGTAAATATAATCCATGCCCAAAAGGCAACTCTATTTTAAAATTTTCAACCTTACATTTTGGACTTTCATATTTTCAAAAGTAGTATCGATTTGACGACAATCTTGCACCCGAATCTCAGGACAGCATTCTTCCTTACAATACAGTATAATATAATCCTCATTCAGGGTCTCACTTCCCTACTCACAGTCAAAGAATAAAGAGCAAGTAGTAGACACTCAGAGACTACCTAGCTCTAAATAGTCACCAATCCAATAGCCCAAGCTTTCAAAGGTGGTGTTATTAGCAGCTCCCATTGATATGCCATTATCATATGTTAAAAGGTGACACTTCAGAAACTTCTTTACAGCATAAAGTGGAAAGGGAAAGGACCCATGTCAGTTAGTAGTAGGCATATTTATGGTTTGAATTTATATTCATCAGCATGGAACATATTTTTAGCAAGACACATCAAGCTTCTTTCTTCTCCAGTGTCTAACTGAATGGGTGAAAGTGAGGCAGGAGTATTATTTTGTTCCACTATCCTTAACAGCAAATCCAAGTCCTTGCCTCATGCAAAGGGAAGAAAAAACAGTAAGAACGTGTGATACAGAGCAGAGTCAGAGACCTCTGTTTAAAAGAACAAGCTGATCTAAACACCTTGAGGCTTCCCCATCCCTGAACTGGACTCCACTCCTTTCCTCAGCCCAGCCCCTTTGCATCGCCATTCATTATCTCGGTACAAGTGGTTTTACGACAGCTGATGAAGAAGAGGTGTGAAAGGGATGCTGTGATTCGGGAGTACATTCCTGAACCCCACTTTCTACATGTAGCCTCTTCCCCAAGTCAGTCACAGTAGTCAGGGATCTTGATTTTCTTTACTGTCACTCATCTCTGAGATTGTCAGCACTTTTGATGAATAACGTTTACGACAATTGCAGACCCCTTTAAGGTCAACCTGTTCCTCAATGTCACTTTTTCTTTTCTGACATTCTATACACCAGTCTAGAAGGAAAACAAGATATTGACATGAGGAAGAGAAGGTTAAAATGTATTTCCAGTTAATTGCAATATCTACATATCAAATAACACTGTAAACATGTTGCTGCTTTGTCTTGAAACAAGGAGTTGTCTGACTATCGGGTAAGAAAGAAGTACAACTGCAAGGGCATTGTGGAGGAAGTTCATTCTGCTCAGTTCTCCCTCTCCACTCTGGAGCCTCCCAAATTCCCCTGAACTGAGATCAAACCCAAGCTCTTTGGGGTAGAAAACCAACCATTTACTGGGAAAGCATCCAGCAGACCTTGAGGAAATATAACAGTGAAATGCTTGCTCTTTCTCTGACTCCATCTTATTCAAGCCTGTGTTGTTCCAAGGACCTTCAGGCTAATAGCTTCTGCTTTAGACATGCTAATCATTAGAGGAATTCTGCCTGGGGCTTGGGTTTTTATTAGGTTGGTGCAAAAGCAATTGGGGTTTAAAAGGTTAAAAATGCAAAAACCGCAATTACTTTTGCACCAACCTAATAGAAAAAACAGCCTCTCCAATTTTTCCCTTCCCTTGACATAGAAGAAGCCTGAACTCTATACTTTTTTTAAATGGATTTTTGAGAAACTACTAGGGATCCCACCTTCTCAGTTGGTGCCTTCTCAATCAATACACATTTCCTTACTCTAAATTCTGATGTTTTGAGTTTTGGCCTTTCAAAGGGTCGGGGACACAGACTTTGGACCAGTAAGAAACAAAGCCCTAACATTTGTACTTTGCACCCCAATGCCTGTGAAGCCTAGCTCTCTGCCACCAGAGGCTCACGCGGATGTCCAAGAGAGGATTCAACTGGGAGCAGCGGCGACTGGGTTCTTGTCTCCGTGCAAGAAAGAATTCCAGAGCGAGACAGATGCGGGAAAGCACAGGGAGGTTATTGAAAAGAGAGCACACCCTTGAGAGGGAAGTGTGGGCGATTTCAGAGAGTGAGTCGCACCAAAGAAGTCCAGATAAGAGGTCCTTAACCCTCCTGGGGTGGGGGCGGGGGGCAGGAATTGGTGATGTCCCATTGACAAGGTGGTCAGTTTTCCTCCCAGTGGGTGGGATCCTCAGTTTCCCTCTCTTTCTTCCCTATTTGGTTCCTCTGGAACTGTCATGGCATAAGATGTATGCTGGGAGTAGTAGTAACCGCAGTGTACATGAGATATAATGACATTATAATTAGCTAACGATCAGGTTCCCATGTCATAGCAATTAGCCTTGCTGGATAAAACTGGTTTTTGTTCTCCAGCTGCAGGTGCCCGATACGGTTACTCATCACTTGTGTAACCAGTGAGGTGCCTCACCTTGTGTCCTGGAGGGGTTGGTCAATTTCCTAGGCTGCTTATCCTGCCTCACCTCCACGCTAGTCACTGCTCCCACCGAAGTCCAAGCTCATAAGCCATTCCTCCCTGCAGAGACCTGCGCTGGGACTGAGATAGGGCAGGGACAGGGCCTCCAAGAAAAACCACTGTCAGCCAGAGGCAGAAAACTGGTGATGGATGTGGAACAAACCAGCTGGAACTGGCCAAAACCAAGATGGCAGTGAGATTTACCAGCTTCGTTATAAGATCATTATAATACATTTCCATGCAAGCAACACCCCCCTGCCCCATGCCATGACACTTCCGAGAAAGATCATATAAGGACAAAGAAAGGGCTGTATCCCAAAATCTCAGAGGGGTCGGTCTTTCCAAGAACTAATTGAAATATTCCTCCCTGTTATTCCCATACTAAAAAGCCTGGTAAAAACCACTGCTATAAGCAGGGTCGGGGGGCTGACTCTCATCCCCCGGCAGCCTCTACTCTGGCTGTGGAGTAGACTACCTCTCAATGAACTGCCTTTGCCTTATTACTTAGCTCATGCTTGAATTCTTTCCTGCAAAAGCCATGAACCCTCCTCCTGCAACAGGAAAAGGCGGATTTGGGGCTGACCTTGAAAACTTAATCTCATGATTTTAGCTAACAATTCCATAAAATGCAAGGAATTCACACATAAAAGCAATGATAAAATAGCACAAAAATATATTTTACTAAAAGACTCTTGCGTGTTAATAGAAAGACCTGGATCCAAAGTCGTGGGATCAAACCCTGACCCCTTAAAGAAGTATGACTTTGGGCCAGCCTCTTCACTTCTCTGAATCCATTTTTCTGAGTAAAAATGAGGTTATGTAAATAATAGTGTTTTATACATTTAAGCATCAGGCAAAGTAAAGAGATTTATATAAAGAAATTCCAGTTAAAAATCCAGGTCATTCGGCCTGTATCTCCATGACCCGAATGCCACTTTTCATTTTCAGTCACATTGTATGAAACATGCTACACTTAATAAGTGTCTCTATTTCCATTCAATTGCTTCCACACACCGGGTGTAGTGCCTTGGACCAAACCATGGAAGTTGATACACAGCACATGTGACCTTAGAAGGGAAGGAAAGGGAATGATTACTTTTTTGGATAAAACCATTTAAAATATGCCAAGTTATGATAAGCTACCCACTCTCCAAAGAATCCAACATCCTTAAGAGATACCCTGTGAGCTCATTTAATCTGTTTTCAAGGTGAGTTCCATTTGCGTCACATTAATAAGGGTAAAATTGCTCACAAGCATCTTCTCAATGAGAAAACAAGTGTCATGCTTTCCCTCAGCCTGGCTGCAAGTTCCTGCTACTTCAGTATCCCCAATTAAAGATGCTTTAAAGGAACAATACAATTTATACAGAGGCACTGAAACCACATGTCTGGGCTCAGACTACCCAAACCTGAATGGGATTAAAAACAAAAACAAAAAAAACAAAAAAAACACTCTTAATAAGGAGAATCTCAGCCTTTGCCCCGGAAAGGCGGGCAGCCTAAGGACAGGTGAGCACAGGAGAAGGGAGGGATGCCTCATGGCAAGGTGGGAAAATATCTGCCACCCATAGGGGCCTCTGGAATGCCTGAGGCCAAGGCCAAACCTTCCGGAAAGGGAGTTGGGAAGCAGGAAGCCCCTGTAGCAGTATACAGGAGCTTTTCCGATACATTGGTAAACAACGCAGAGGAGCAGGACCCTGGCTTGCACCTGGACTAGGCAGGCAGTCTGGAGAGAATGGAGATAAACACATTGATGCTTGGTCTAAACGTTTTGTTGTCCTTTCATCTCTTACTCTTCATCTTTAACGAGAAATTATTCTGAAGGTTTTTGGATACCTGAGCAATATCAGACTGACATTTTAGCTAAATTTGATAGCAATGTGCAAATGGAAAAGGGAAGCTCCAGGAGGTAGGAACCAGGTAGGGGGCCTGCGGAAAGATTTCAGGACGAGGCTAATGAGGGCCTGAACCAAAGCAGTGGCACAGGCATCCCCCCGAAATCCTAACGGAGTACACAGGGAAGTGCCCGCTGCCTGGGGTCCTAGGTAATAAGAGTTACAGGGAAGCCTCCACAGAATTTTTCACAGAATATGCCATTTTCTGTATGTTTTATACATATGTCGTCAGTTATCCTCTAAAAAATTACAACATAATTCCACAACAGTTTTAATGCCGAAGCCACATGATTTTAATAAAACCAAGATTCTTATTAATGAAAAATATAGAACTTGTACTGATCACAGTGATCACTTCCATTAATATCTAAGTATCTGAAAATGAAGAACAGTGATGGCTTGTAAGTAAACCTTTGAATAAATAAGAGTTGATAATAATTCAGTATTAATATTAATATTGATAAATTATTTAGTTAAAATATTTTAATGTACATATAAGTTAAGCTACAAAGATGTTCATTGTAGCCTTATTTCTAACTTCAAAATTTGGAAACAACTTAATTGTCCAAAAAGAAAGGATTAGTTGAGTAAATTGCAATGTGTACATATGGTGGAATACTTTTTAAGAATTAAAAATAATGTCATAGAAATGTATTTATTTAAATGGAAGACATTTTATTGTTGGGTAAAAAAAATCAAATTACAAAAGAGCATGCAGCATATGAGCTCACTGTTGCTTAAAAAGAAAGAAAGTGCATAGAAAACAGTCTAGAAAGATATATACCAAAATGATAACACGGGTTGTAGGAGGTGGAGGAGTATGAAAAATTTTTATTTTCTTTTGTTTGCTCCTCAGTATTTTCCATTGTTGCTTTTGTTTTCTAAAATGAACACATGCATAACATGTGTAATAGCAACATTACCGTTTTGAAGATATGCATGTGGTATCATAATATGAATGTAATGCAAAAAATGAAACTGGACCACCTCCTTACACCATGTACAAGAAATTCAAAATGGATTAAAGACTTAAATGTAAGATCTGAAACCATAAAATTCCTAGAAGAAAATATCGGAAGAAACTTCACAGCCATTACCCGGAGTAAGATTTTTACTGATATATCCCCTCACGCGAGGGAAGTAAGAGAAAAAATAAACATGTGGGATTACATCAAACTAAAAAGTTTTTTTCACAGCAAAAGAAATGACCAATAAAACAAAAAGGGATCCTACTAAATGGGAGAAGATATTTGCCAATGATCTATCCGATAAGAGGTTAATATCCCAAATTTATAAAAAACTCACTCAACTCCAAAAAAACAAACAACCCAATTAAAAAATGGGCAGAGGACATGAAAAGACATTTTTCTAAAAAGGACATACAGATGACAGACATATGAAAAAATGTTCAACCTCACTAACCATCAGAGAAATGCAAATAAAAACCACAATGAGATACCACTCACCCCAGTCAAAATGGCTATCATCAATAAATCAACAAACAAGTGTTGGCAGGGATGTGGAGAAAAGGGAACCCTTGTGCACTGTTGGTGGGATTGCAGATTGCTGCAGCCACTATGGAAATCAGTATGGAGGTACCTCAAAAATCTGAAAATGGAACTACGTTGTGACCCAGCAATTCCACTCCTAGGTATCTATCTGGAGAAATCCAAAACTCTAATTCAAAAAAATTTATGCACCCCTATGTTTATTGCAGCGCTATTCACAATAGCCAAGACATGGAAACAACCAAAATGCCCATCGGTAGCCGACTGGATTAAGAAATTGTAGTACATTTATACAATGGAGTATTACGCAGCCATAAAGAAGAAGGAAATATTACCAATTGCAACAATATGGATGGACCTAGAGAACATTATGCTAAGTGAAATAAGTCACACAGAGAAAGACAAATACCATATGATCTCACTTATATGTGGAATCTAAAGAAAAGAATAAATGAATGAACTAATTAAAAACAATCTCAGAGACATAGAGGAAAAACTGAGGGTTGCTAGATGGGAGAGGAGTGGGGATAAAGGCGAAGGTGAGGGGATTAGAAAACAGTCGGTAACCACAAGATTGCCACGGGGAAACCAAAGTTAACTTGGGGAATGTAATTAATAATGTTGTAAACATTATGTAGGGTATCCAATGGACACATGTCCCATTTGGGAGACCACCTCAGGGATGATGTAGATGCCTGATCACTGCACTGTACACCTGAAGCTGAAGCTGAACAATAATGAATGTCAACTACAAGTTTATATATATATATATATATATATATATATATATATATATATATATATATATATATATATATTTACAAGAAGCGGAGAACAGCATTAGGAATAGAGATGGTGGAAATGTAATGGCTGCGTGCAATATCAGAGGGGGTTGTCACTGTGTGATGAATATCAATGATAAATGTCTAACTATTACATTGTTTCGTGCACCTAAAACTAACTTTAAAAATGGGAAAAGAAAGTTTTCAGAAAAAAGTATTTACATGTATCTATCCAAATAAATACATAAATAGGAATGTAAGACTTCAGGAAGGAGGCAGTGAGCTCCTGAATGATATGTGGAGCAAGGAGATTGGCTCCATTGGAATCTGGGTCCCAAGAGGAATAGAATAATGTAATATGTGTAGCAAACGCCCAAAAGCCAGGCTTTGGATCCCAGCTCAGCCACTTGGGATCCTGGCCAAGTTGCTTAAACTCTTTTTTTAGTCTCCTCATCTGTAAAATGGGTGACAAAAAAATAGTACTTACCCTACTCCACCCCACCCTGTTTTAGAAAGTTAAATGAGTTGATAATAGTGTGTAAAGTTTCTCAGCTTCAAGGAATTCTGTCATATACTAAGCTTTGTGTGTGCTTGTTTATTTAAAAGATATTTCCTTTTAATGGTCCCTGAGTGAATAGGTGAAAAAAAAAAATTATTATCCCTGCCCCTTAGGGCTGAGTCACCTAGGTAGAGAGAAGGCTAGTGCTGTGTTCTTTTCAAACACAGTTGAGCATCTTAATTTCTTCAAAAGAAAAAATATTCACTTCCCTTTCTCCTCCCCATAAAAGCTCTTTGGGAAGTTTTGCTTTATTGCTAATGGTTTTCTTTATAACTGGATGATCAATTCAACTGAGATTAATTGAACAGAAAGCTGGCAGCATCTGTGAAGCCATTTATCAGGGAGAAGGAGCCAGATCACACTGGAGCCCACCAGCTGTCATTATCTGAGCTCTCGTTCCAGCAGCCTCAGGTACACCTGAGCCTCAGGCGGCCAGCACCAGTTTACTAAGTGTGGGAACAAACAAGAGGAGAGAACTCCTGCACTGCCCTCTCCCTTGCAGAATGGCTGCATGGCTGCAGGTGACCCTCGCAAACCCAAAATCTGAATTTACTCCAATGTCATGCCAGCATCTTGCTGTAACACTGTTTAGTTAAAAAAAAAAAAAAAGAAAAAAAATTATTTTAAAACAGATTTGATCTGGATCCTATCTAATGGAGTTTCATTAATGAAATATCAAAAGCACCCATCTTCTTCTGAAGCAGTATTGAGCATAGACTTTGCATTAATACTTTAGTAGAGCTTTGGTATACATTTCCCATTGTACATTTATTTGCCAGAAGTGTAGGTTTCCTTTGCTCACAAATAACCATGTATGACATACGTATGTGAACAAGTGACATGCATTGCATATATGATGATGATGATAAAAATAATTGCCATTTCTAGGATTTATGTGCCAGGCAATCTTGTATACTTCACAGCTACTACCTCCCTTAATCCTCATGGCCTATGAAGTATAAGTTCTGTCATTCCCCTATTTTAGATCAGTGGCAAAGCTGAGATTCCAGCTCAGCAGTGTGACTCCACAGTCCATGCGCCACCGTACCTTTCTGTCACATTGCCTCACATGCGTGTATGTGTGTACACGTTTTACACATACACATCAGCTAATTGCCTTTATCATTTCCTTCACAAATCCAGGGATGCAGGAAGTTGCACAGTTGGCTAACATCAACTTTTAAAAGCTCTGAAGCCAAGGTCACCTTTAATCAGTCATCCAAGCCCAGGTGTCGTATCCTTTGCCCACCCCTTTTCCTGGGCAGAAAAAAAATGGAGCAAAGAGACACTCTCCCCACCCCAAGCTTGTTCTTCCTTCCCTTCCACACCAGGGGGAGTTCAATTCATGTGTGTATGGGGGGCTGAGGGGTGGGGTTGTTTTAATTGTGGAACATTCGTAAGTACATATAATATTTCAGTTGCTGTACTCCCCTGTGATGGTTAATTTTATGTGTCAGCGTGGCTGGGCCACAGAGTCCAGATATTTAATCGCACATTATTATCCTGGATGTTTCTGTGAGAGGGTATTTTTGGATGAGATGTAAATTTAAATCATCTTTGAGTAAAGCAGATTATCCTCCCTAATGTGGGTGGGTCTCATTCAATCAGGTAAAGGCCCCAATAGAACGAAAGACTGACCTCCCCTGAGCCAGTCTTAATTCCTGAGGGAATTAAGCCAGCACAGCCTTCAGATTTAAACTGCAGCATCTGCTCTTTCCGAGTATCTCAGTCCACTCAGGCTGCTATAACGAGGTGCCACAGACCGGGTGGCTTATAAATAACAGACATTTATTTGTATATAATCATTAACCAAAATCCATTGTATTAAGCCCAAGATCACGGTGCCATCATGGGTGGGTGAAGGTCCTCTTCTGAGTTGCAGACTTTTCCTTGCAGCCTCATAAGGGACAAGGGAGCTCTCTCAGGTCTCTTTGATAATGGCATTAATTCTCTCCATGACGGTTTTGCTCTCATGGCCTCATCACCTCCCAAAAGCCCCACCTCCTAATACCATCACCTTGGGGATTAGGATTTCAACATACGCGTTTTGGGGAGACACAAACATGGTACTAGATCTTCAGCCTGCTGGCCCACCCTGTAGATTTTGGACTTGTCAGTCTCCATAATCACATGAGCAAACTCCTTAAAGTAAACTCCTTCTATATATACTCGTATACCCATACTGTTGGCTCTGTTTTCCTGGAGAACCCTGAGGAATACACCCACACTTAATCAGATGTACTCAGAGCACACACAGTCTCACCCAGCTGTCCCTGGGAGTGGGAGGGGGTTCTCCTTTGACAAGGAGGTGAAACGAAGTGACCTTTCAACTCTTTACAAAGCTAAAATGTAAAGTTTGGTTATTCCAGTACATGGTACTTCCCTTAGTACAGATTCTATCCTCAAGGAAAACACTTTTGACCCATGTGACCAAATACAAAAATAGGACAGATGAAGGGGCTCTAGTCCCAACATTTAAGGGGACAGGCATGTGAAGCACCAGGCCCCACACAAGAAGGAAACCAAGTCTGTGACCCAGATCCTGTCACTGGCCTTTTAAACTCTGAATCACACAACTTACAAAGGGAGGGAGATTTTTGTCCCTCCCCCACCACATTTTTTTGCTAAGCAAAAAAACAACAATGACCAAAGGAAATCCTTTGTGGGAGACTTCCTACCATTCCATAGCTACCATTCAAAAAAAAAAAAAAAAAAAGTGGAAGGAGAAGAAGAAAGCTCATGGAACTGTGGAACTGGGCCACCTCTCCTGGCAAAGGACAGCGTGGAACTTAACAAGGGGATCATTGGTTCTTCCTGTTCAAGTTATTTTGCAAGTAGCCATGATCCTCATCACTGAGCCAAGCTGCCTAGAGGACATGTTTGTAGCCAGGGCTCCCACCTCAATGTCTGATTCAAGGACCATTTGCTATGCCAGTAGCTCCCCCATGAAAAGCATCTGTCACCCATGGGAACACCGAGGCTGTGAGTGGAGTTCTGACGAGACATCACTATGAGAATGTGCACTAATGCCAACCTGGGATTTTATAACACTTCTCACCTTCCAACAACATAATTAACATCAGGAATAGATTCTTGCAAATCAGCCATCATGCCACCAGAAGACCATTTCCTATGACTTTATGTGGGAAAAGTTACAGTGCATCAACCCAAAAGTGCTAACCGATTTCCTAAAATATAGCCAACCTACAGTAAAACACCTATATATCGCATATAAGTAATTGACCACCATGTTGAATAGCCAATGTTTCAAACGTTGCTTCCTAATTACCATAAAATTAATGATTGTAACAAAGAGTTGCTTAAAGTGCTGTGGCTCCTCCTTCAGCTCTAACAACAACCAAGGCACATATTCAACCTGCCTTTCAAAAAATTCTGACTTTCTACAAATTGTATTTAGAATGTAACTCAAGATTATGTCTGCAAATCATTTTGTTTAAATGTTGTATGGAGTTTGGGACTCATAAATATACATGCTTTTGTATATAATCATTGACCAAAATCCATTAGGAGATAACATGCATTCTATGAAGTTGGGTTTCAATAATTCAAGAGGCATTCTATTAAGAAAATGTTCTCTGGGGAGGTATTTTGGAGGATATATCTATCATTTATTTGTTTTTTACATTTATTGCCTACCTCCAGTCCTCACTGAACTTTAAGCCCTGCAAGAAAAGCAGGGATTTATTTCTGTTTAGCTCATGACTAGCTGATGAGTCCCCAGTGCCTAGAAAGGACCTAACGTGAGTGCATTTTGGATGAATAAATCAGCAACAGTTAGGGGGTTGAAGGGAGGAGGATGGATTACTAAAATCCTGATCATTTATGGGGAGAAACTTTGAAAAGAGCACTGGACCAGGAGTCTGGAAGCCTGAGTTTTGAGTCCTGGACTGGTCACTCTTCCTCGGTGTGTGACCTCCAGCCTTACTTTCCTCTTTGGGCACTAGGCTATCTCCCCAGCCCCAGCTCCATACCTGGGTTCCCATCTGATTCCAATGGGAATTAGCCTACCAGGTTCTCTAACAGCAGAGACAAAGGCAGACACAGTCCCTACTGGGAGGAAATAGGGGGCAGGCAGCAAAAGCGAAAAAAAGCACAGAATTTGATTTAGAAAGTGATGACTGGCCTTGCCCCTCCCTTGGGGCGCTCCCTTCTTGTTACATCACAAACGTGTAACGCAGAAGTACAATGCGATGCTGTTCCAGGAGCTCAATTCCCATTCCCTTTAACAACACAGAAACAAAGGTGGCTGGGCTTCCCAGCAGAGGCGCAAAGCTGTGCTTTCCCTGAGGTGTTACCCACTGTGCAACGCTGAGCTTCCAGCAGTGTGTCCCCAGCCACTGTCCCTGTCTGAGGCCCCACACAGTAAGCACAATCGGGAGAGCCCGAAGATCAGCTGGGAGGCTTTTGGTGCTGGGTCAGAGAGCCTAGCAGAGCAAAGAGAATGAGTCCTTGCCCTGTTCAAGACAGAGGTAGACACTGAAGGAGGCTCCCACCACCTTCCCTCAATGGACAGGTTACTGCAACCATCCCGAGGAAGTCATGCTAAGAAAGCCAGACGTGAACGAGCATTTACCGGGCACTGTGCTAACCATTTTATGTACAGAATTGAATTTGATTTTTCAAATAGCCGTATGAAGTGGGTCTTATTGTTGTAGATGAAGAAATTGAAGATGAGAGAGCTTAAATGACTTACTGAAGGTCACACAGCCAGAATAGGGAAGAGGCAGGACTAAAGCCACCTGGCCCTGTCCCCAAGCTCCAGTCCCTTACCCACATACAACTTCTAAATGAGTTCTGGACGGGCTGGAATGTGGGGCACACCTTCTACCTCTTAAATATTAGAACACACCCCCATCTCTGCTCAAACATTTCAGCTCTCCAGGGTACTCAGTAATATTCAAATATGTCCTCTTCTCCATCCTAAATTGTACTTCCACATCAAAGTCCCATGATTTAGTCCACTCTCTTTCTTGCCATCCTGGCCAGAATTCCTAAGGAAGTTTGCAACACTATTTTTTCACCATTTGCTCACTCTCTACTCCATCCCACACTTGCATTATCAAGAAAGAAACTTCTAAGCTCACCAAGACAACCAACCATCCCCATGTTGCTAAATAGGCATTTTTTTCAGTTATTATTTTATTTGATTTCTCAGCCCCCTTTACACTGTGAACCATGACCTTGTCTTTCCAACTTGCTCTTCCTTTGGTGTCGTCCCAGCTCTCTGGCTGCCCATCCAGTCAGCCTTAGATACTCCTGAAACTCTGCCCACCCCTTCAATGTTGTGGTTTCTCAGGATTTTGTCCTGGGCTCTCCCTTCTCACTTGGACACTCGCTGGGAGGGAGTTCACTAATTCTCGGGCCTCTGATGTCTATATGCGAAGATCCGCAAACCTTGACCTTCTGCCCGGCTCTATGTTCCATGCTTTGCCCCACATAGCCAGCCTGCCAGTGGTCCATCCTCTCCACCAGGAACAACAAATGCTCTCTCGGACCCAGGCACATTGACTTCTCCTGCCTCTTTTCTCCCACCAACTATTCCAGCCTTTCTGAACTATTGACTCTTCCTCTTCTAAGCTGCTGCACAACCATTGTCCCCTCTTCCGGTAAACTCCTTAGTCCTCATTTTCCCTGGCTCAGTTCCATGCATCCTTCAGATCTTAATGTGGATATCACTTCCTCCAGGAAGTGGGGAGGCGACAGGCCCTGGTGAGCTCCCACTGCCCAACACCTCCCCCATCACAGCACCTATTTTACTGTATTGCAAGGGCCTATCTATTTTGTCTGTATCCTCCACTAGACTAGAATCCCCACTAACGAGTGTTGTTTTTTAACCATGCTTTATAGGCATGCAATAAATATTGGTCAAGTGAATGCAGAATGAACGAATAGATAAATAAGAATGATGGCTTATTTAATCTGATCTCAGTATCATAAAATAAACGTTTGTAAAAAAGAGTTGTTTAAAGTGCTGTGGCTCCTTTCTCAGCTCTAACGAAAACCAAGGCGCATACGCCAGGTTGACACTCAACATGCCTTTCAAAAAATCCTGACATTTTATGAATGGTATTTGGAACGTCACTAACTATTTCTACAAATCATTTTGTTTAACTATTGGAGTTTAGGGGTCATAAATACATGAGGTGTTCTACATAAACATTGCACAAAAAAACATAATATAAAGAGATACATATATTCTGTGAAATTGGATTTTAAGAATTCAAGAGATATTCTATCGAGAAAACGTTCCCTGGGGAGACATTGTGGAGGACATATCTATCATTTATTTGTTTACTATATTTATTATCTCTCAAGTCCGATGAGCTCACAGCTCCAGGAATTTCCAGAGAGATACCCTGGCTGTGATCCACAAACCCTATTTCCTAGTGAAACCTCTTCATTCATGGTGGGTGATAGCTGCTCCTAAAAATTGAAACTTAACCCTGTCTTTGGATTCCCACATCAGTCACGTTGATCACCAAGACATTCACCACTGCCCTGAGCCTGCGGCCCTTCCGCCTCTGAGCCTGGGGCTCTACTATGTGTTCTCTGCTGCTGCCTCTAGTGACCAATGCTGCTCACCAACTGCACGCAGGTGTGGGCTGGCTTACAGCACTGGCGGCTGTGGGTCTAGTCGGCTACCTGGCATTCTTCAGTCCCAAGGGGAGCCTTCCTCTCTCTGGAAGTCCTGGCATGCAGTATCTCCAGACTCACACAAGCAGCCTCCAATGGCATGTGTGTATATTGGTGTGTGCATGTGCCTGTTGAACCAACACCCCAGCCAAATCCAGCCTCTGTATCCAATCCCATGTAACCCGGTGGGGAATGTGGCAGCAGTTAATCAGCTCCCTTTTGACCAAGCTTGTTCCTGGCTGGAGTTTGCCCAAATGTGCCACCCATGTGGAAAAACACAAGCCGTTTCACTTACTGTCCAGATGTTTCCAGATATTGTCATGTTTGTAGATAGAAAACATCTGGACGTCTGACTGACCCTGCATTCACTTTTTGCCCAGATGCTTGCTGTCATATAAAACTCTGATGGAGTAATCTTTCTTTTCCCCTCAAGGCAGCCATTTCTTTTCCTCCACTGCCATTCCAGAAGGTGCATTCCAGGTGCCACTGTCAGTTCAAAGCCCATGTGGCTGAGTCATCTCACGGGAGCTTTGTGCGGATCATCCCCAAGGACTGGCTGCAGAAGGTGGCACTCTGCCAGCTAAAGGAACACTCTGGCCTCCACCTCAGCACGGGCCAGGCCCGTGGCTGCCCTGGTCCTGGGCAAGCAGCCTGTCCCCTCACACCTCAGCTTCCGCCCCTGGGAAATCCCAATTACTAGTGCTACTGGTGCTACTGCTACTCCCAAAGAGGTGTCTTAATAGAAGCCAGAGCTTTTTTCGTTTCATGAAGAAAAGCTGTAACTACAAAACACTATTATGATATGACCCTATTATTCACCTACCAACAAAGTTTTCCCACACATGTCATTCGTAAGTTATTTCATAATAGGGCTCCTGGTTACAAGTTAGTTAAATTCAAAGTTGGTATAACAAAATAACTCTCAAAACTGATTTTGTTTATTTATCAATATCAAATTTGCTTATCCATTCATCAATTTATCAGTCATTGATTCCCTAAATGTTTATTTTGCCTTTACTGTGTGACAGGCTTTGGAGTATATGATAAGGACACCAAAAGAAACAAGACTTGAACTTGTCCTCAAGTTGCTTACCATCTGTACTAGTTTGCTAGGGCTGCCATAACAAATTACCACACACTCTCAAAAGATTTTTTTCCAGTGAAGTCATTTGAGAACCTTTGTTAAGTCCCTAGTGGCTAAGATAAACTCAATACTCTTATTAGGTATTTAAAGCTTTGTTCAATATGCATCCGGCCTCCCTTTGTAGCTTTTTCTCCCAATATGCCCCTACATGAATTTGCCTTTCTCCACTCTATTTCTGTCAGGCAAGGAAAGCCCTACCTACTGAGCAGACCCTGGATATTTGTTCATCTAACAGCTAAACTACATTTCCCAGCCTCCTCTGCAGTTAGTATGAGTATAACTGATTCGAACCACTCCCAGGCCTTGCCTATAGAAACCTGCCACAGTCTCGCTCTTCCCTTGCTCTCTTCCTCTGTCTGCAAACTGCACGGAAGTATCAAGACAACTCTGCTATGCAAATCAAATATTAAAGATGGCAGAGCCTTCATCTGTCTTGTCCCTGAAAGACTAAGTGGTGCAGAGCCTCTCCTCCCTGATTTTGAACTTTTTCATGTGCTAGAAAAAATTACTGGATAATATGGTCTCTGTGAATGAGTTGGTATGCAGCTCATTCACTTCAATATTCTGGAAGCATTTGCATAGATTTCATATTTCTGCTTTTTAAAATGTGTGAAAGAATTTCCCAACAAAACCATCTAAATCTGGTTTTCTTTGTGGGAAGATTTTTAAACTATAAATTCAATATTTTAATAGATATATGGCTATTCAGGTTGTCTATTTAAGTGAGTTTTGGTAGCTTTTGCCTTCCAAGGAGTATTACCATTTTAATTAAGTTGTGAAATTTATTGGCATAAAATTGTTCATAGTGTTCCTTTGTTTTCCTTTTAATAGCTTTAGAATCTCTAATGATGTCACATTCCTCATTCTTGATATTTGTAATTTGTGACTTCTTTCTTTTTTTTCCTGATCAGCCTGACTATAGGTTTATCAATTTTGTTGATTATCTCAAAGAACCAGCCTTTGGTTTCATTGGTTTTTTTGTATTGTTTTTTTTTCTACTTTATTGATTTCCATTCTGATCTTTATTATTTTCTTTCTTTTGCTTATGTGGGTTTCAATTTGTTGTTATGCATTTTAATTTTATGTATGTAATAAACTTTACACTACATTGTTATTTTTGTCTAAACAGAAAAGTATCTTTTAAAGAGTTTTTAGTAATAAAAAAGTAATCTTACATACTTGTTCTTGTAAATTTCTGTTGTCTTCATTCCTCTGTGGAGAGCCAGATTTCCATCTGATATTGTTTTCCTCTGCCTGAAGAACTTATTTAAAATTTTTGTTATGTGGGTATGTTGGTAATGAGTTATTTCAGCTCGTGAATGTCTGAAAAGTTCTTTATTTTGCCTTCATTTTTTAAAGATATTTTTGTGGAGTATAGAATGCTAAGTAGATAGATTTTTTTTTCCTTCTGTAAAGATATTGCTTCCCTGTCTCCTTGCCTGAATAATTTCCAAGGAGAAATCTGCTGTCATTTTTATTTTTCTCTGTCTGTATGTAATGTGTCTGTTTTCTCTGGTTACTTTTAATATTTAGCATTGATTTTGAGTAGTTTGATGTAGTTTTCTTCATGTGTTTTATTCTTGGGGTTAATTAAACTCTTTGGATCTCTGAGTTTAAAATTTTCATCAAATTTAGAAAACTTTGAGCAATTATTTCTTCAAACATTTTTCTGTTCCCTTCCACCTTGGAGGATTCTGAATACAGTCCACATAGGCTGCCTGAAGTTATTTCACAGTTTATCGGTACTCTTTTTTTCCCCCATTTTCTCTCTGTGTTTCACTTTGGATAGTTTCTGTTTCTATGTCTTCAAGTTTCAAATGTTTACTATTGCAATATGTAATCTACTGTGAATCCTATCCAGTGTATTTTTCACCTCAGACATCGCAGTTTTCACCTCTAGGACTTTGATTTGGGTACTTTGTACTTAGTATGTCTCTAATGACTTTTTTAATATACAAAATACAATTAAAATAACTACTTTAGTGCCCTTTCCCACCAATTTTAATACTTTGTCAGTTCTGGATTAAATGTGTCAGTTTCAATTGATTGGTTTTTATCTTTATTGGGTTTGTACTTTACTACTTCTTTGCATGCCTGGGTATTTTTCATTGAATATCAGATATTGTGGATTTAACTGTGTTGCTGGATATTTTTGTATTAGTATAAATATTCTTATATACTCTTCTAGTATACAGTTAATTGGGAAGTTTGATTATTTTGAGATCTTGCTTTTAAGATTTATTAGACAAAACTAGAGCAGTGCTCAATCTACAGCTAATTATTCCACTACTGAAGTCAACTTTTCTGAGTATTCTCCCTAATGTGTTATGAGTTTTTCCAGTCTGGCTGGTATAAATAGACACTGTTCCTGTCCCTGTGTGAGCATTGGGCATTTCTTCCTCTAATCTTTTTGGATAGTTCTTTCCTTAGCCTGAGCTAGTTTCCTCATTTGCATACATTGGTCAGTACTCACCTGAATGCCCAAAGGAGACCCTCTGCAGATATTTGGAGTTCCCCTTCTGTGCAGGAATCGCCTATCTTGTGCTCTGCCTTCTGAACCCTGGAGACCTCTCGGCTCTGACTTCTAAACTCAAGGTACCCACCAGTTCCATTTCTATGCGATAGCCTGAAAACTCTCTTAAGGCAGTAAGTTATGGTAATCCTGGGCAGAGCCACTTATCTACACAAGAGATTTGTAAGTTTTTAACAGAAGGGAACCCCCTCTTACATTCTGTTTGCGATATGATATCCAACAAAGAGTGGGTTCTGAAATAATTGCTGAACTAAAGGGAAATTGTATATACCCTCAAAGTGGGATAAATTAAGACCCCATAGGAGGGGTGACCTCCTTAACTCATACTCCAAATCTCTTTCACATCCCTGTATTCTACTTACTTATCAGGAAAATTCCAGATGGTATTCCCATCAACATATATTTCATTTTGTCGTGTTTAAAATTAAAAGTCAAATAAGTGTTTTTTTCCTCTTTCTTCTTTTTGACAGTTAGAAACAGATGTTTTAACATCCTGAGGAAGCCCTAATATGATAAGCCCTTAAAATGTGAACATTATAATATCATTGAGAACAGATAAATACAAAAACAAAATGTTTCAGCTCCCCAAATCCAAGTCTGAGGGAGTAGAATTAACAAGAGAAACAGGAAACAGTGTTACTATCACTCATAGTTATAGTTATTTTCCAAAAGCCTGAGATGACTTCTAATGATCAGTAATAATTACTAAACATGACTGCCCATTGATAAGTTCTGATTTTGGAATATATATATATATATATATATATATATATATATATATATATATATATATATATATCCAAAATAATGTATACACATTTTAAGAAAGAAAACAACTGTATTAATTGTAATACTCAATATACACCAATAATAAAAGATGAATACAAGTCACGTTTAACTTCTGCAATTACAAGAAGAGCTCAAAGTGGTTACCATCAGCCTCCAGACACTTCTGATTATGGCGAACTACTGCTTGAGCATAGATAACATCTCTTAAAATGTGTATACACATTTTTGGCACCCCCACTATATACATTCTTCCTCCAGCAAGTCTTCTTCTCTGGATGTGAAAGTCATCACACCCAAGCAAGCAACCTGATAGAAGGAAAGGCTTGCTTTGAGAAAGTGACACATTGGGTGCCCAGACATGTCTCCTCTTTAAAGCAGTGGTTGATCCATGGAGATGGTGCTCCCCTTTGCAACCTCACAGTACCACCACCAATCTCTCACAGAAAGAAGAAAAATCAGGGGTACTGATAAGACTAAAATTTGAAGTCATCCATTTAAGATAGCAGAGTAGGTAAACTGTACTCAGCACCTTCCATAATCATATCAAAAATATAACTAAATTATAGAACAACCATCATTGAGAACCACCTGAAGACTAATTGAACAGAAGTTCTATATCTAAGGATATAAAGAAGAAGCCACGTCAAGACTGGTAGGAGGGGCAGAGATGCAGAAGGGCAGGTCCTATACTCACATGTGGTGGTTAAGGATCAGGAGGGCAATCTCAGCTGTGGAGATCCCCCTGAGGAATGAGGATTTCCCAGCCCCACACTGAGCTTCTCAGACCAAGGCACCAGTGCTGGGTAGAGTAGTCTTCATAACATCTGGCTGTGAAAACCAGCAGTTTGTACCCGAGAAGAACAGAGGGCTGCTAGAGACCAAAATGCTACTCTTAAAGGGCCCATACACAGACTCATTCACTCACTCATAAATACACTTTCTTTAAGCTCCAGGGTGGGGACAGCAGCTGTAAAAGCACCAGGGACATAAGGGGAGGAAATAAGTTGACTAATTTCAGGGCCAGCACTGGAGGGGCAAAGGGTGTGGCAACTTCTTCCGGGATGGAAGGGATGACAGAAACCATTGTTTTTTTGTTGAGCTCTACTCCCACGCAGCCAGGCCAGTGCAGGTGGACACCAAATCTGTGCTCTTTGTTAACTTGTGGGTTCCCACCATCCTCAACTTGCTCACCCCACCACAATCTCTTTCAGCAGGTCCTCCAAAGGAGCAGCCTGCCACTGCTCATGCTGTACACTCACTCAAAAGACCTCAAATCTCACATGAGTGCTGGTTGCCTTAGGTATGCACTGAAGACTTTCTCAAAGGTCCACAAACCACAAAGAGCAGTGTGTATATATTATGGCTTCTGCCAAGCAGCCCTAAGCCCAGCACAACTGGCAACCATTCTCAATTTGCACTGTAACTCCCATCAGGTGACTCCAAGCCTGGCATAAGTGGTGGCCAGTTGTGGCCTAAAAAGTAGCTCCAACTGAGTGGCCACAAATCCAGCACAAGTAGAGGATGGGCTGGTTCACAGGATAAATTCTCCCAATCACTTCCAAGCCCAGCACAAGTGGCAACCAAATGCAGGAGCTCCAAAGTGTTGTAGCTCCTAACAAACTGCCCAAGTCCATCATAAGCAGTGTCTGAGTTGGTCTGCACTGGAGCCCTTCCCAAGAGGCCCCAGACTTAAAACACTTAGAGGACAGCTTCAAAACGCACAAGAGCCCCACCGACCAGACTTCCACAACCGAAACGCCTGAAGGGCAGCCTCAGCTAGAACCAGAGCCCAAATAAAGTGACTCTTACTTTGTGGGGTCCGCCCTTGAACAACAGCTCATCAACTGTAGTCATGGCAAGCCCTCACAGCCGATTAGCTTGAAGGTCAACACCAACCACTGACTTGCCAGCAGAAATTGAGGCACAACTGCAATAAGATGGCACACACAACACAAACAGCAGACTCTCCTGGAACACCCCGCTCAGATAAAACAGAAGACTGTGCCACTGGGCCCCACAGGAAACCTTCTGCATAAGGTCACTCTGTCAAGGCTGGGATACATAGCACATTTATGTATGACATAGAAAGAAATAGAGCGAGTCAGAAAAAAAATGAGGAGACAAAGAAACATGTCCCAGGTGAAAGAATAGGACAAAACTCCAGGAAAAAACTAAATGAAATGAAAACAGGCACTCAACAAAATACATAGTTCAAAACACTGGTTATAAGGACACTCAGTGAACTTAAAGGAAGAATAAATGAAATCAGTGAGAATTTACACAAAGAGATAGAAAACGTTTTTTAAAAAGGAGATAGAAAACAAAAAAGAACAAGAAATGAAAAACACAATAACAGAAATGAAGAATTCATTAGAGAGAATCAACAGCAGATGAAATGAAGCAAAGTATTGTATCAGCAATATGGAAGATAAGGTAGCAAAAAACACCCAATCAGAACAGAAAAAAAAAGAAGAAGAATTTTTAAAATGAAGATACTTTAAGGGGCTTCTGGAACAACATCAAGCATAACATTCACATCATAGGAGTCTCAGAAGAAGAAGAGAGAGGGCAATGGATTGAAAACATATTTGAAGATATAATGACTGAAATTCACTAATTTTGTAAAGGAACTAGACATACAAGTCCAGGAAGTGCAGAGAGTCCCAGACAAGTTGAGTTCAAAGAATTCCACACCAAGACACAACATAATTAAAATGCAAGAGGTTAAAGACAAAGAGAGAACCTTAAAAGTAACAAGAAAAAAGCAGTTAGTCATGTACAAGGGAACTCCCATAAAACTATGACTTGATTTTTCGACAAAAACTCTGTAGGCCAGAAGGGAATGGCACAAAAATATTCAAAGTGATTAAAGGCAAACACTTAAAACCAAGATTACTCTACCCAGCAAAGCCATCACTTAGAATCAAAGGAAGGATAAAAAGTTTCCTAGATAAAAAAAAAAAAAAAAAAAAAAAACCTAAAGGAGTTGATCATCACCAAACCAGTATTGCAAGAAATGTTAAATGGACTTCTTTAAGTAGAAAAAATAAAAAATATGAATAAGAACATACAGGAAAGAAAAAGATGCTCACTGACAAAGATAAACACTTAGAAAAGCAGTGGCTCAACCAACCATAAAACTAGTACAAAGGTTTAAAGACAAAAATGAGAAGATCATGAGTAATTACAATGAATTAAGGGATACACACAAATACACACAGAAAATAAGTAAAAAATAATCACAAAAACATAAACATAGAGGAGGTGAGTAAAAATCGTAGTGATTTTAGAATGAGCTAGAACATAAGTGGACATGAACTTAAAGAAGACTGCTATAAACTTAGCTTAGTATATATGAAGCACATGGTAACCACAAACAACAGCAACAAAAAAGTCTGTAAGAGATAGAGAAGACATAAAGAGAAAGAAATCCAAACAAAACACTATAGAAAGTTATCAACATACAAGAGAAGAGAACAAGAGAATAAGAAAGGAAGAGAACCACAGAAACAATCAAAAACACAATAAAATGTCAATAACTACATACCTGTCAATAATTACTTTAAATGTAAATTAAATCCAATCAACAGACATAGAGTAGCTGAATAAATAAAAATAATAAGACCCATACGTATGTAGCCTAGAAGAGACCCACTTCACATCAAAATGCACACACAGACTAAAAGTAAAGGGATGGAAAAAGATATTTCATGTAAGTCGAAATGAAAAAATAGCTGGAGTAGCAATACTTATTATATCAGACAAAATAGACTATAAAACAAAGGCTATAACAAAAGACGAAGAGTATTTCATAGTGATAAAGGAATCAATCCAACAAGAGTATGTGACCCTTGTAAACATCTATGCACTCAAAATAGAGGCACCTAAATATATAAAGCAAATATTAATGGACATAAAGGGAAAGATTGACAGTAATACATTACAGTAATAGTAGGGTTTTTATCACTCCATTGAAATCAATGGATTGGTCATCCAGACAGAAAATCAAGAGGGAAAACAGTGGCCTTAAATGACACATTAGACCAGATAGACTTAATTGATATTTTTTAGAGCAATTCACACCAAAGCAGCAGAATATACATCCTTTTCAAGTGCACAAAGAACTTTTTCTAGGGTAGACCACAACAAGTCACAATAAATTTAGGAAGAGTGAAATCATATCAAGCATCTTTTCTCATTACAATGGTATGAAACTAGAAATCAATTACAAGAAAAAAACTAAAACACACACACAGATGTGGAGGCTAAATAACATGCTAAAAAACAATGAATGGGTTGATGAGATCAAGGATGAAATCAAAAGATACCCTGAGACAAACGAAAATAACAACACAATGACTCAAAATCTATGGGACACAGGGAAAGTAGTTCTAAGAGAGAAATTCATAGCTACACAAACCTACCTCAACAAACAAGAAAAATCTCAAACAATCTAATCTTACACCTAAAGAACCTAGAAAAAGAAGAACAAAGAAAGCCTAAAGTAACTAGAGGGAAGGAAATAATAAAGATCAGAGTGGAAATAAATAAAATAGTCTAAAAAAATAGAAAAAATCAATAAAACCAGGGGATGGTTCTTTGAAAAGATAAACAAAATTGATAAACCTTTAGCCAGACTCACCAGGAAAAAAAAGAGAGGACCCAAATAAATAAAATCAGAAAGGAAAGAGGAGAAGTGACAACTGACACCACAGAAATACAAAGGATTATAAGAAAATATTAGGTTAGTGCAAAAGTAATTGGGAGTTTTTCAATTATTTTTAACCATTTAAACTGCAATTACTTTTGCACCAACTCAGTACTATGAACAATTATATTCCAACAGATTGGACAACCTGGAAGAAATTGATAAATTGCTAGAAATATATAATCTGCCAAGACTGAATCAGGAAGAACAGACTGATAACTACTAACAAAATCAAATCAGTGATCAAAAAACTCCCAACAGACAAAAGTCCTGAACCAGATGAATTCACAGGTGAATTTTACCAAACATTTAAAGAAGAATTAATACTTATCCTTCGCAAGCTGTTCCCCAAAAATGAAGAGGAAGGGAGGATCCCAAATTCATTTTATGAGGCCAACATTATCCTGATACCAAAACCAAAGACACCACAAAAAGAGAAAATTATAGGCCAATACCCCTGATAAACATAGATACAAAAATCCTCAACAAAATATCAGCAAACCAAATTCAACAATACATTAAAAAGATCAATACATTACCACGATCAAATGGGATTTATTCCTGGATACAAGTTTGGTTCAATATCTGCAAATCAATTAATGTGATACACCACACAAACAAAATAAAATATAAAAATCATGATCATATCAATAGATGCAGAGAAAGCACTTAAACTCTAACATGTACCGGGGGTGTCAAAAAAAAAATGTATACAAGCAGACACTTGGGTCAACGTTGATCAAGCAGTAGTTTGCCATAATCAAAAGTGTTAACGCTAACAGTAACCACTTTGAGCACCCATTGTTATGGCAGAAGTCAAATGTGACTTGTACTCATCTTTTGTTATCAGTATATATCGAGTATTACAATTTTAATAGATTTTTCCTATCTTAAAATTTGTGTTCATTTTTTGGTACCCTCTGTATTTTTGATAAAAATTCTCATCAAAGTGGGGATAGAGGGGAACACACCTCAACATAATAAAGGCCATATATGACAAACTCACAGCTAACATTATACTCAATGGTGGAAAGCCAAAAGCTTTTTTTTTTTTAACATCAAGAACAAGTCAGAAATGTCCACTTTCACCACTTTTATTCAACATAGTATTGGAGGTTGTAGCCACAGCGATCAGACAAGAAAAAGAAATCAAAGATATTCAAGTTGGAAAGGAAGATGTCAAACTGTCATTATTTGCAGATGATATGACATGAGAGAGAGACAATCCTAAAGATTCAAACAAACAAACAAACAAACAAAAAAACTACCGGAATTAATAAATGGATTCAGTAAAGTAGCAGGATACAAAATTAATATTCAGAAATCAGTTGCATTTTTATACACCAATCAGTTCTATTTACAACTGCATGAAAAAGGAATAAAATACTAGGAATAAATTTAATCAAGAAGGTAAAAGAACTGTACTTGGAAAATTTTAAGACACTGAAGAAAGAAATTGAAGAAGATACAAACAAATGGAAGGTTATACCTTTCTAATGCATAGGAAGGATTAACATCATTAATACGTCCATACTACCCAAAGTAATCCACAGATTCAATGCAATCCCTATCAAAATACCAATGGCATTTTTCACAGAGGTAGAACAAATAATCCTAAAATTCATATGTATCCACAAAAGATCCCAAATAGCCAAAGCAACCTTGAAAAAGAAGAACAGTTAAAGGTGTCACACTACCCAATATCAAACTATACTACAAGGTTATAGTAAGCAAAATAGTATGGTACAAACATAAAAATAGACACATAGATCAACGAGCAAAACAGAGAGCCTAGAAATAAACCCACAGCTATATGGTCAATTAATCTATGACAGAAGAGGCAAAAATATACAATGGGGGTAAAGATAGGTCTCTTCAACAAATAGTTTTGGGAAAGCTGGACAGAGTCATGCAAAAAAATAAAACTAGACCACTTTCTTACATCATATACAGAAAAAACTCAAAATGGATTAAAGACTTAAATGTAAGACCTGAAACTATAAATCCTCTAGAAAAAAACATAAACAGTCAACTCTGTGACATCATTCTTAGCAATATCTTTTTGAAAATGTCTACCTGAGCAAGGGATACAGAAAAAAAAATAAACAAAAGAGACTACATCAAACTAACAAGTTTTTGCACAGTGAAGGAAACCATGAACAAAATGAAAAGACAATTTATTGACTGGGAGAAGGTACTCGCCTATAATACATCAAATGAGGGGTTAATACCCAAAATATATAAGGAACTCATACAACTTAACACACACACACACACACACACACACACACACACACCTGATAAATAAATGTGCAGAGGACCTGAGTAGACATTTCTCCAAAGAGGACATACAGATGGCCAATGGACATTTGAAAAGATGTTCAACATCACTAGTCATCAAGGAAATGCAAATTAAAACCACAATGAGTTATCGCCTCATACTTATCAGAATGGCTATCAACAGTAAATCAACAAACAATTGTTGATGAGGATGTGGAGAAAAGGGAACCCTCAGGCTCTATTGATGGGATTGCTAATTGATGCAGCCACTATGGAAAATAGTATGGTGGTTCCTTAAAAATGTTAAAATAGAATTACCATATGACCCAGCATATTCACTTCTGGGTATTTATCCAAAAAAATCAAAAACACTAATTCAAAAGATCTATGCATGCCTATGTTCATGGCAGCATTATTTACAATAGCCAAGACGTGAATGCAAACTAAGGGTCCATAAATAAGTGAATGGGTAAAGAAATAGTAGTACATACAATGGAATATTACTTAGCCATAAAAAATGAAATCTTACCATTTGTGGCAACATGGATGGACCTAGAGGGTATTATGCTTAGTGAAACAAGTCAGACAGAGAAAGACAAAACGATATGATTTCATTAATATGTAGAATCTGAAAACTAAACTAAACAAACAAAACAAAAAAATTCATATATACAGAGAACAAATTGATGGTTGCTAGATGCGAGGGAGGATGGGGGCGTGAGTGAAAAGGGAGAAGGGATTAAGACGTACCAATTGGCAGTTCTAAAAACAGTCACAGTGATGTAAATTACAGCACAGGGAATATAGTCAATAATATTGGAATAACTATATATGGTGCCAGGTGGGTACTAGACTTATCAAGGTGAGCACTTCATAAAGTATATAAATGTGTAATCACTATGTTATACACCTGAAACTAATACAATATTGTATGTTAATGCTAATTGAAAAATAAATTTTAAAAAAAGAAACAAAATAAGTGATATGCCAAAGTGGAATATTTTGGGGTGGCACATTCTGCTACCCTCAGAGTGTTACTTGAGGCAAGCTTGTACAGGTCTGAAGAGCAGGATATTTGACCCCATACTGAAGACCTCAACCAGTGGGGACTGGAATCCTGAGGAAAAAGTTATTCTCCTTGTTGCTGGGTAGAAAAATTGGAGAGGTATTTTGTAAGCTTCTCAGAATGACCATTAGGGACAGATCTGGAGTTGTGTTTGGCAATAACCAGTTCCATTAGGCATTTTTATACTTGCTATTCCTTCTTCCCGATCTCATTCACTTTAATCCTCCTCCTTGCTTCCTGTGATCGCCTCCCAAATAAATTACCTACACACAAATTTTTGTTTATACTCTGATTGCTTGTTTGTTTGTTTGTTTGTTTGTTTGTTTGGCAGGGGGTGGGGAACCTAGGTCAAGACAAATGCAAGGCAAAGAACAAGGGCCATGGCACAGAAGACATTGTTCAGGTTCTTCATCTGCAAAAATGAGAACAGCAACAGCTCACACAATTGTTGTAAGGATTAAATTAAGTAAAGAATGTGCAAACGCCTGGGGTAAACCAAGAACCTAATAGCTATTAATTCCTTCTCTGCTCTCTCTTTTCATATTTTCATACCGTATCATAAAGAAGTAGTGGGAGAAATTTTTTTATTTTTAGTTTTTTTAAAAAAACGACAGAGACTGGGAGAAAGAAAATAAAACTATTTACATGTCAATTTTTTTTTTTTCTGGAAAGTCACATGGAGCCCAGACAGTCAACCTGCTAATGAGCTGGAAAGGCAGACCAGAGCGAGAGGAGAGGAAAACAGATGTGCCCAAAGTGACAGAGGGAACCATGTAGAGAGAAGAAGAAAATTAGAGAGAATATTGACCTTCAGAAATTCTTGGCACCTCTTTATTCAAGTTAATGGGCGAATTTTAGCATGGGTCAGAGGGACAGCATTTTTGTCAGGGGACCCTTTCTACACCCTCCTGGGATATAGGGTGTCTGATATGAAGGAAGACCTCTGCTGAGTTCCTCCAGTCTCTCTGAGCCGGAAGTGCTCAGACTTTTAGTAGTTGCAGCTGTCCTACTGTGAGCTCCAAAGGGATTTCTGAGGATTAGGAAAGTGATATTTATACTTTCCATTTGAAGGGGAGCAAAATTTGCCACCCAAAATATGCCTACTTGGAGTAAGGATTATCTTGAGCTGATTATTTTTAAGAAACAGCAGACGCAAGTAAAGCTCTGAAAACAGAGTATAAATAACCCTTTAGTAGGAAACATTTACATGTATAAGGGAAATCTCCATTGGTAACGATGCCTCCCTCTCTGTACCAAGAAGAACAGGATCACTCTTAAGCTAGAAATTCTTATCAATGGAGAAGGCATTGATTTAAATCATACCTTCGTTTAGTGTGCTTTTCCTGGTAACCTCCCATAACTGGCTTCTCCCCACCCCAACATCTTTCTGTTTTTAGCTGAAGATGGTATTTAAGGTGATAGGTTGGGTTTTTGGGGGGAGCTCCTCCGTTTTCCTGGGTATCTCTAACTCTTTCGCTGTGTTAATTGATTTCAAGGTTGTTGTTTTCCCAAATGTGTCAGAAATCCACAAAAAAACAAAAAGTTGATATTTTGACTATTTTTTGCATTTAATAACAACAATTTGAGCTGCTTTTCATATAAAAGACATTTTTATATATGAAAATTTTGGATATATTCATTCAGTTATATCCAACCATCATGGCAAAAGGGCTAATGTACACAGGAAATATATATGTTATTAAACTTCTATTTAAAATAAAAATTTGAAGTCAGGTAGTTCATTCAGAAGCAGAATGTTTAAGTTCTGCTTTGCCACTTACTATGTTTAATATTTTTAAAAATTAACTCAATTCTTGTATTAATCTGCTGGGGCTGCTAATAAAGTATCACAGACTGGGTGTCTTAAATGACAGAAACTTATTTTCTCACAATTCTGGAGGCTAGAATCCAAGATCAATGTGTTGGCAGGTTTGGTTTCTGGTAGGCCTCTCTCACTGAGCTGCAGGTGGCCGTCTTCTGGCTGTGTTCTTACATGGCTGCCCCTCGGTCTACAGTTTCTCACTGTCTGTGTCCTAATGGCTTCTTCTTATAAGGATACCAGTCAGAACGATACAGGGCCCACTCTAATGACCCCATTTTAACTTAATCACATCTGTAAAGTTTTTATACCAACTACAGTCACATTCTGAGGTGCTGGAATTAGGGCTTCAACATATGAATTTGGGGGAGACCCAATTTAGCCCATAACCATTCTCAAAGCCACAGTTTCCCTAGCCAAAAGAAAGAATGAACAAGAGCTGCCTTGAAAGTTTACATATAACAATATAAGGAGAGGTTTGTCAATATTATTGAAGTAAACATACAGAAAAAATACAAATCATGAATGTACAGCTCAATGAGTTTTCATAAAGTGAACATGTCTAGTTTTATGACCAACCAAAGTCAGAACATCCTTTTGCTCCTCTGCAGAAGTAACCACCAGGCTAATTCCTAACAGGACAGACTAATTGTGCTTGTTTTCCTATGTATTATTTGTGTCTGTGTTTGTTTGTTGTTTTTAATTGATATTATGTTTGCAAGAGTCATTATGATGTGGGGTATCATTGTATTTTGTTAATTTTTATTGGTATATTGCATTCCATTGCACGAATACACCACAGTTAATTTATGTATTCTATCATTAACAAATATCTGGGTTGTCTCTAGTTCGGGCCATAACTAGTAGTTACACATAGTTAACAACTATAAAAACTCTTGTACTTATCCTTTGCTCAACAATGTACACATTTTTGTGGGTATACATATAATTTCAAAACCAGCTCAAAATGGTCCTATCCTGTTTAACAAGATACTGAGTTGCTTTTCAGAGGCAACAGACCAAAACTACAAGTCATGCAGCCAAAGCATGCACAGAGGAGAGAATTTTGACCTCCAGTTGCATCCAGAACCAAAGTCTTACCCATCTACACACGGAACCAAAGGAGCGAGACATAACTAGAACTTAAACACCAGAACCCTTTCAAAAACAAAGGGTCCACTGTCCAGGAAGATCCTGTGTCGATGCTCCTTACTTTAAATGGCCAAGGTCGAAGGTTCTCCACTTAAAACTTGCCCCACCAGCACTTCCACATAGCTATGCCCTTAAAAATCCACCCTGAACCCAATTTGAACCCTGGATTGAGGAGTTTGAGCTCTTGAGCATAAGCTTTCTCTTCTCCTGGGTGGCACCATTCATAATAAAATAGCAAATCATTTTCAACTGCAATTCTCCATGTTTGATGTTTGGCTCTCCTAGGAGGGGTGGATGAACTCTTTATGCTCTGTAACAAAAATGGCAACCATGAATAGATTAAGCCTTGGGTGGGCTTTCTGCCTGAAGTTCAGTGACCCCTGGCAAGTGTCAGTCTCTCCAGTGCCTGTCTGAGCAGCTGTCTGGAATGATTGTCCCAGGGACAGACCTGCAGTGCTCACTATTGACTGGGCATGACTGACCTATAGTAGCACTTTCATTTTGCGGTGAGAGAAATTGGGTACTTGGCTTGAAAGACAAATTTTGGTGAGTAACTTGAGGTGTAGCTACACCAAAGAACCTTTCCCTTTTGGTGGTTTGGGAATTTCCCACTAGTTATATTAGGGAACACGCCTTGAGAAGTTAACCTCGGTAATCTGGATTGAAATCCTTTGGTTTATTTGAACCCAGCCATGGAATTTTGTTTTTAACTTGAAACTGGTTTTGAATTTGGTCTAGAGCCGACAAATTAAGTTGGAAAGTTGTGTATATGGGGGGAGAAACGTATGAGTGTGAGTGAGATAATGCTGTTTGTCAATGTTATTTGTTTTAAATGATTTGACTTTCAGGAACTGAATTTCTAGATGACCATAGTGAACTCCTTTGTGAGAGCCTTCTGACCCCATAGAAGAGAGGCACTGCCTCTCCCTCTGGCTCCTTGAGCCATTCCCAGGGCACTCAGGACTTTACATCCTCTTCCCAGGCTTTCATAAGACATGGCAAAGCAGTCTGCAGCAGGAGCCTGTCCAGGCTCCTGAACTTTGTTGTTGCTGAAGAAGAATCCATATGGCACATGGTCAGAGTTTAACCCGTACTTCCCTGGGGTCTAGTGGTTAGGATTTGGTGCTCTTACCACTGTGGTCCCAGTTCAATTTCCAGTCAGAGTTTATCCTGTGACTTGTTCACTGTGGCCACTCTGAAAGGGAAAAAGCCCCCTCCTTTTGTGGTTTGTTCCCATTGAGGGGATCAAACACAGTGATAAAATGGTGTCTGAGGCGTCTTCCTCCCTCCCCCATCTTCTTTGTCTCCAGACATGTGGCAGCAGCCATCTTGTGCTCAGGCTCCATCCCGGCACCACCTTCGTCTGGGAAAATCAGCCACTTTAAATTCAAGCATTCTGAAGCCACTCCGTTCACTTGCCGAGCTTTCCAACTCTGTTGTGCACACTTGCTTTCCATTCTGTGGTTTGTGTGTGTCATGAAGTCCACTTTAAGGGACACCCTTGAAGGAAAGGATCTCAGGCCTCTCAGAGACAATAGAATGCATGATACAATTGATTATAAAGTAATTTTAAAACCGCCTTAAAGGAATTCTTACAAAATGCAAAGCTTTGGCCATCTGAGCAAAATCTTAACTTAGTTCGTCTGCCAAGACATAATTTGGATCAAGTTTTTCATGAGTTTTGCATTGTGCTTGAGACATAAAAGCTAGCATTTTTAAATGAAAGCGATGAGATCTCTGCCTATGCTTATTTATATTTATATATGTCTATGTATGTATGTTCTAGATATAGCGTAATTCTACTACTGGATGATATTGCTAGTTTATAATATTAAGTTGGCTTAAATAAACAAATACTTATATAAGAGTTATATAAATAACAAACCAAACTTAATGCTTTTCAGAATCACATGATCTGGGAAAATATTTGATATTAAAGCTGATTTGAGTTTGGTTTGGTTAAATAGGCATATCTTTATGCCTATTTAATCATCAGTATTAAATAATACTTTTATTCTACCTGGGTTTTATTAGTTAAATAAGTTCATGTTATCACTATTGCAAAATTTGTCAGCAAGAATAACTCAGTATGATAAAATTTTCATAAGTAATCTAAATTTAATTGTTAGCAAATAAATTAAATAAATGTAAATGAGATTAAAAGTTTTCCTACTTTTGGCTTCTTCTTACAGAGAAATAAAAAGATAAATTTGTATCTTTTAACAATTTTTATACTGTATTAAAAAACAAGTTTCTAAAAAATTCATAAATAATTACCAACAAAAGCCTGTTTCTAGAGGTTATGAAATGTATTCATATATTTGCTAATTTAAAGAATGCTAATTGCTATTTTTTAGTTGTCATTAACAATTAAGTTTCCTAATGATTAAGAATTCTAATTAATATGGAAGAAAATAATATGTTTTCGGTAAAGAAGGTATAAGGTAGGGAATTTTGGTTTTTTGTTTGTTTGTTTGTTTGTTTGTTTTTGAAAAGGAATGTAATTTCATCCTGAAATAAGGTTGATTGTTTCAAAATGGGAAAGAGAGAAAGAAAGCCAACAACAAAGACAAAATCTGAATGTAAAAAGGAAAGTTGTAGAAGGTTTGTGGAAAAATTAATTTTATGTGAGGTCAAGTTGAATAAGACTGAAATAAATTTAATCAAGTAAGTGAATTTAAATATGAAAAGTAAGCTGATGTGAAATTAGAGTTTGGTTTTCCCTCTCTGCTAAAAAAATCTATTGGTCTGGTATTGATACTGTGAACAAGTTTTCTGCCTAGAAAGCAAAAATTCTGTGTTTTATCAAAATAGTTTTATGTTTTATGTAGCCTTAAGAAGATTGCATCTTCTCAATAGTAAGAATTAAGTTTGCTAACACTTATGCAAACTTCTATATGTTTCTTTGAAATCTTTTACTGTCACTTTGGATAACGGATAATTACGTATTCCTTCATAATGACTTATAATCCTATATAGTCAAACATCCAAAGCCTTTGATACAATTTGACAAACTTTCCAAAAATTGAATCATAAATAGAGTCTTGACCTGGGAATAACTTTGAGGTATTTCAGAAGGGCCCCTGGAACACCTCAAAAGAATTGTTTTTTTTCCCCTACAAAGGAGAAATATTAAACTAATTAAGCTTCTTTGATATACTAAAACTGCATAGAAAGCGTTGTCAAATAAGGAAATAATAATTATGCTGTATTTGTATACGTGTATGTTATAAGCATTCCAGAAATTATGTGAAATTCCTGAAAATTTGAGATGTCCTGGCATAAGATTTCTGTCATCAAAACTGAGGCACATGCTATAAGGACTGAACTGACATATCACATTGTGGCACATGTGGATAAAGTCTATTCTGTTTTTGCATAAATGACCCCTCATCGCCAGACTTTAGCTATCCTGATATCCTTGTAACTTGGCAACAGTCTGCTCTAGAATCAGAGAAATTAAGATGGTTAAACAATGACTATAAATTAAGTGAATAGTCAGGGCTATGGGAAATCCAAGATGGCCACTTGGTTCCTCCCCAATTGTTTTTCATTTTTGCATTCCTTTATCCACTACAGTACATTTAAGCTGGACTTCATTCACTGCCACTTACTTTTTGGGTTATCAATGTTCTTGTTTTTGTGTGTGTTTTTTGGATGCATTGAAGCCATCCCATGATACATGGTTGATGTCCTTACAATGGCAAAGAAACTGTTAGAAAATGTGTTTCCAACTTGGGCTATAGCTTCGTGAGGGATTGAGGTACCCATTCCACAGAGTAAACCATATGAGCCTTGATGGACAGCCTTGCAAATGTTTTGGAATTATCACTGATCCTATCACCCTCAATTATCACGCAAGTTCAAGAGAACAAATGGAAAGACTGATTTCAAACAGAACAAGTTTAATTATATAGGACTAAATGAACTGATGAAAATGGTTACAATTTTTACAACTTTTTTGTTTGAAATTGCTGATTTTTTAAAAATCTTGTTTTCCAGATAAAACGGAAGCTTGTTTCTCTTAAACTACCTATGGCTCAGCAATTTGGTAAATTATACCTTTGTAAGCAGTACTGAAACATTTATATTTTTCTGTCTACCTGATCACCACAGAATTTGTAAACTCTCAATGAGTATTTTTATTTTCATGGCAACATGTTTGTTTGCATAAGTTCAATAAGAATCTGTTCTCTTTATGAAGGAACATAATTAGAAACTGGTTTTATTACCAAGGCTTTGACTATAATGTCATATTTGATAGAGTCTTGCATAAACTCAGATATGACCAGATAGCTTTAAGGAATTGTGGTCAATCCAAGTTTATTGAAACAAGACTTATTTTGCAAACAGATTAGTCTTAATTTGGCTATCTTTGGTAAAAATGGAGGTGATTTTTAGAGACAAAAATTATATCTCAATAGAAACTATAATATACCTTTGTGGATATTATAGTCTAGTGTTATTCATTGTCTTTTGATTTTTGTTTTGTTTTGTACTTGTTAACTGGACTGAATTATGAATTCTTCTAGTTTCCTCCAATATCTGCCTATTTTTCTCCAAACATGTCTCCAATTTTTCTCCCATTTTTTAACTTGGAACCACGGAGAATTAAAACTTCTCTTTTCCTGAGACTTGCAATTAAAAACTGCAACTGTATGACATAATAATTATCATGATCATCATCATTATGTTTTGCATGCTGGGAAACATAGTAACAAAAGTTACTCTTTACTTTTTGTCTCATATGAAGGTACAGGTATCCTGGCCTCCCGCTACTTCTCCCATTGCTATGGTCTCTGCTTATAAACTGAACACCCCGAATATCCCTTCTAAGGCTCAGGAAACATTATAGAAGAGGTGAGTGCATGAGGTTGTAAGAGCCAGATAAGAGGGGCACGTTGGGTACATAAATCTGACTCCATCTTGAAGCTATTCCTCCATCTTAATTGGTACTGGACCCTGTTGACCAATGTCCCTCAAGATTAAGGAATGAACAACAAAAAGGGGAGATTTATATCTGGGTTGTCTCCAGTTAGGGCCTTTACTAGTAGTTATGCATAGTTAACAACTATAAAAACTCTTGCACTTGCCTTTTGTTGAACATATGTACACATTTTTGTGGATATATATGTAACAACAGAACCAGCTCAAAATGTCACTATCCTGTTTAATGAGACACTGAGTTGCATTCCAGATACAACAGACCAAAACTGCAAGTAATGAGCTAAAGCATGCACAGAAGAGAAATTTGACCTCCAGCTGCCCCTGGAAGCAGTGTCACCACCCCCCCCACCCACATGCAGAACCAAAGAACCAAGACATAACCAGAACTTAAACGCCAGAACCCTTTCAGAAGCAAAGGATCTTCTGTCAAGGAAAATCCAGTGTTGACGCTCCTTATCATAAATGGTCAAACTTCAAGGTCCTCCAATTAAAACTTGCCCCACCAGCACTTCCACACTACTGTTCCCCCTATACCCTTAAAAACTTGCCCTGAACCCTAGATTGGGGAGTTTGAGCTTTTGAGCATAAGCTTTCTGTTTTCCTTGAAGGCACCATTCATAATAAAATAGTCAATCTTTCTCAACAGCAATTCTTGATGTTTAGTATTTGGTTCTGCTTGCACCAGATAGATGAACTCTTTGTGTTCTGTAACATACCTGGGAGAGAAATTACTGAGTTATACCATGCATATATTCAATATTAGTAGATACTGTCAAAATTTTTCCAAAGTAGTTGTATGAATTTATACCCCCACTAGCACGATATGAGAGTTCCAGTTACTCCATAAAAGGATACAATTATTTTTAATACAGAAAATCTGGACAAAACCTGCCAAACAACAGAGAATTAGATAAATGAAGCATGGTGTTTCCATGAAATGTAGTGAAAATATTATTCTACTGTCCAGTCAAGATGGCAGAGTAGGTAAACACTATGCTAGCCTCCTCTCATAACCATATCAAAATTGTAACTAAACTACAGAATAACCATCACTGAGAATCTCCTGAAGTCTAACTGAACAGAAGTCCTACAACTAAGGATATAACAGAAGAAGTCACCTTGAGACTGGTAAGGGGTGGAGACAAGGAATGAGCTGTTGCACACCTGCATGTGGCAGTTAAAAATAGAGAGGGGTATCTCATTTTGGAGATCCCCCCTTAAAGAATGAAGAGGTTCTAGCCCTGCACCCAGTCCAGGGTCCCAGTGCTGGGAAGAGATGTCTCCATAACTTCTGGCTATAAAAACCAGTGGAGATGGTGGCTGAATGAGACAGAGGGATGCTGGAGTCCCAGGAATTCCTCATAAGGTCGACACAAGGCCTTACTCACTGATGGACTCACTCACTCTGAGCTCCAGCATTATGGCAGCAGCTTGAAAGGAGCCAGGGACACATGGGGGTAGGGGTGGGGGGAACTGAATTGTCTGACTTTAGGATGATGGCTGGAGGGGTAGCTTTATTCCAAACAGAGGTGATGGTAGAAGGCATTGTTTCTTTGTTGGGCCCTCCCCACTCCCAGTGTGCTGATGCAGGCAGCCGCCATATCTGAGTCTCCATCAACCCAGCTAATGCTGTTTACCCCACCCTGGTGATTCTCTGTCACTGTGCCCCACCCAAAATATGGGCCCACTCCAGCCACTTTCAGTGGCTTTTCCATACAATGGCCTATCTTGGCTCATGCTTCGGACTTTGCTAAAATCTCTCAAAGGTTCACAAATCTCAAACAAGCAGCTTCTGGCCTCACCATGCTACATACCTCTTGCTTAGCAGCCCCAACCCAGCACTAGTGGCAGCCAGCCTTTGTTCACAGCTCAGCCTCTCCCACGCACCTTCAAGCCCAGTGTGGGTAGCGGCCATCTATGGATTACTTTGTGGCTCATTCCAGGTGGCCCTGGGCAGGGCACAGACTGCTGCTAAACTTGGCCTGTGGTGGGGCTCCTCCTAGGAGGCCCTTGTGCTGGCTTCAGTCCAAGTCAGAGCACCATCTGGGTGCCTCTGCAGACAGCACACCCAAAGAACAGACTGAGTAGGCACCAGAACTTTGCTAAAGCAAAACCTGCTCTGTAGGGTCAGCTCCTGCACAACAGTTCCTCCACTGTCATCACATCCAGTGCTTATAACCAGTCAGACTGAGGGCCAATCCCTCCAATTAACATGCAAGCAGCAACCAAGGCTGATCTACAAAATGAGAGCACACAAGGGACAACCTGAAGCATGTGGCCCAGGTGACGAGAGAGACTGCACAACTGGGCCCCACAGGACACCTACTATATAAGGTCACTCTACTAAGACTGGGAGACACAGCAATTCTACCTAATGCATAGAAACAGACACAGGGAGGCAGCCAAAATGAGGACACAAAGAGACATGCCCCAAAAGAAAGAATAGAACAAAGCTCCAGAAAAACAACTAAACAAAATGGAGACAAGCAATCCACCAGAGGCAGAGTTCAAAACATTGGTTATAAGGATGCTCAATGATTGATCCCAATATGAACTTTAACAAAGAGACAGGAATCATAAAATGGAGATAAGAAACATAGAAAAGAACCAGTCAGGAATGAAGAATACAAGAACTGAAATAAAGACTATATTAGAAGGAATCAACAGTAGATTACATGAAGCAGAGGATCAAGTCAGAGACTTACAAGAAAAGGTGGTAGAAAATACCCACTCAAAACAGCAAAAAGGGAAAAGAATGCAAAAAACTGAAAATAGTTTAAAGGGCCTCTGGGACAATATCAAGTTTATTAACAGTTGCATGATAGGGGTAACAGAAGGAGAAAAGAGAGAACAAGGAATTGAAAACCTATTCAAAGAAATAATGACAGAAAACTTCCCTCACTTGACAAAGATGAAATAGACATACAAACCCATGACAAAATGAATCAAAATGGTCCACATCAAGACACATCATAATTAAAATGCTAAAGCTTAAAGACAAAGACAGAATCTTAAAAGCAGCAAGAGAAAAGCAGTTAGTTATCTACAAGGGAGATTCCATAAGACTGGTAGCTGACTTCTCAACAAAAACTTTGCAGGCCAGAAGGGACTGGCACAAAATATTCAAAGAGATAAAAAGCAAGGACCTACAATCAAGATTGCTCTACTCACCAAAGCTATCATTTAGAATCAAAGGACAGATAAAGAGCTTCCCAGACAAGAAAAAGCTAACGGAGTTTATCACCATCAATCCAGTATTACAACTAATGTTAAAAGGACTTCTTTAAGAGTAAGAAAGGATAAAATAAACAAATAAAAGATCAAAATATGAATAATTAAATGGCAATAACTATGAACATACCAATAATCACTTTAAATGTAAATGGATTAACTGCTCCGATCAAACAACATAGGGTAGCTGAATGCATAAGAAAACAAGACCCATGCATATGCGGTCTACAAGAGACACACCTCAGATTGAAAGACACACATAGACTGAGAGTAAAGGGAAGGAAAAAGATATTTTACACAAATGGAAATGAGTAAAAAGTCAGGATAACAATACTTACATTGGACAAAATAGACTTTAAAATCAAGACTATAATAAAAGACAAAGAAGAACATTACATAATGATAAAGGGGACATCAGCCTAATAAGCATCTATGCACCCAACGCAGGAGCACCTAAATATGTAAAACAAATATTGATGGACATAAAAGCAGAGACTGACAGTAACACAATCATAGTAGAGGACTTTAACACCTCACTGTTATCAATGGACAGATCTCTCAGACAGAAAATCAACATAGTGGTCTTAAATGATACATTAGACCAGATTGACATTTTTTTAGAGCATTTCACCCTAAAGTAGCAGAACATGCATTCTTTTCAAGAGCACATGGAATATTTTCCAAGGTAGACCACATGTTAGGCCACAAAACAAGTCTCGATACATTTAAGAAAACTGAAATCATAGCAAGCGTCTTCTCAATTGACCACAATAGTATGAAACTAGAAATAAATTACAAGAAAAAAACAGAAAGATACACAAACACTTGGACACTAAATAACATGCTACTAAATAATGAATTGGTCAACAACGAGACCAAGGAAGAAATCAAAAGATACCTTGAGACATACTAAAATGAAAACGCAATGACCCAAAATCTATGGACCACAGAGAAAGCAGTCCTAAGAGGGAAACTCATAGCAATGCAGACCTACCTCAAGAACCAAGAAAAATCTTGAGGCAGCCAGTGGCTCAGTTGGTTAGAGCGAGAGCTCTGAACAGGATTGCTGGTTTGATTCCCACATGGGCCAGTGAGCTGCGCCCTCCGCAACTAGATTGAAGATAACCAGCTGCCACTGAGCTGCTAGAGGGGCAGCTGAATGGCTCAGTTGGTTAGAGCATGAGCTCTCTCAACAGCAAAGTTGCCGGTTCAATTCCCTCATGGGATGGTGGGCTGCGCCCCCTGCAACTAAAGATTGAAAACAGTGACTGGACTTGGAGCTGAGCTGCGCCCTCCACAACTAGATTGAAGGACAACTACTTGAAGCTGATGGGACCTGGAGAAACACATTGTTCCCCAATATTCCCCAATAAAAATTTTTTTAATTTTAAAAAAAGACAAGAAACAAGAAAAATCTCATAAACAATCTAACTTTACACCTAAGGGAACTGGAAAAAGAACAGCAAACAAAGCCCAAAGTGAGTACAAAGAAGAAAATAATAAAGATCAGAGTGGAAATAAACAAAATAGGGAAAAAAAATACAAAAGATCAATGAAACCAAGGGCTGGTTTTTTAAAAAAGGTAAAAAAGAAAATGACAAACCTTTAAACAAACTCATCAAGAAAATAACAGAGAGAATGCAAATAAACAAAATCAGAAATGAAAGAAATGAAAATAGACCACAGAAATATTATTCCTGGTATGCAAGGTTGTTTCAATATCTGCAAATCAATTAAACCAATATACCACGTAAACAAAATGAGAAATAAAAAATAATATGGTCATATCAATAGATGCAGAAAAAGTGTTTGACAAAATCCAGCATTCATTTATGATAAAAACTCTCAGCAAAGTGCGAATAGAGGGAATATATCTCAATATAATAAAGGCCATATACTCATATGACAAACCCACAGCTCATACTCAGTGGGAAAAAGCGAAAAGCATTCTCTGTAAGATCAGGAACAATACAAGGATGTCCACTTTCACCACTTTTATTCAATGTACTATTGAACATCCCAGCCACCACAATCAGATAAGAAAAAGAAATAAAAGCCATCCAGATTGGAAAGGAAGAAGTAAAACTGTCATTATTTGCACATGACAAGATATTATATAGTGAGAATCCCAAAGATTCCACCAAAAAACTATGAGAACCAATAAATAAATTTAGTAAAGTAACAGGATACAAAATTAATACTCAGAAATTAGTTGCATTTTTATACACCAATAACAAACTATCAAAAAGAGAAATTAAGAAAACAATCCTATTTACAATTGCATCAAAAAATAATAAAATACCTAGGAATAAATTTAAGCAAGGAAGTAAAAGACCTATACTCAGAAAATTGTAAGACATTGAAGAGAGAACTTAAAGAAGATACAAATAAATGGAAACATATACCATGCTCATAAATAGAAAGAATTAATATAGTTAAAATGCCCATGCTACCCAAAGCTATCTATAGATTCAATGCAATCTCTATCAAAATACCAATGGCATTTTTCACAGAACTGAAACAAAAAATCCTAAAATTTATATGGAATCATAAACGATCCCAAATAGCCACAGCAATCCTGAGAAAAAAGAACAAAGTCAGAGGTATCATGCTACCTGATATCAAACTATACTACAAGGCTATAGTAATCAAAACAGCATGATATTGGCATAAAAACAGACACATAGATCAATGGAACAGAATAATAGAGAGCCCATAAATCCATGCCTACATGGTCACTTAATCTATGACAAAGAAAGCAAGAATATACATTGGGGTAAAGACTGCCCATTCAATAAGTTGTGCTGGGAAAACTGGACAGATATATGCAAAAAAAGTGAAACTGGACCACCTTCTTACGCCATATACAATAATAAGCTCAAAATAAATTAAAGACTTAAATGCAAGACCTGAAACCATAAAACTCCTAGAAGAAAATATAGGAAGTAAACTCTCAGAAATTACCCTTAGTAATATTTTTACTGATATATCTCCTCAGGTAAGGGAAACTACAGGAAAAAAAAAACAAATGGGACTACATCAAACTAAAAAGTTTTTGCACAGCAAAGGAAACCGTCAACAAAATGAAAAAACATCCTACTGAATGGGAGAGGTACTTGCCAATGGTACACCTGATAAAGGATTAATAATCAAAATTTATTTTAAAAACTCATACAACTCAACACCAAAACTCAAACAATCCAATTAAAAAATGGGCAGAGGATCTGAATAGACATTTCTCCAAAGAGGACATACAGATGGCCAATAGACATATGAAAAGATGCTCAACATCACTAATCATCAGAGAAATGCAAATAAAAACCACAATGAGGTGTCACCTCACACCTGTCAAAATGGCCATCATTAATACATCAACAAACAGCAAGTGTTGATGAAGATGCAGAGAAAAGGTAACCCTCATGCACTATTGGTGGGATTGCAAACTGGTGCAGCCACTATGCAAATAGTATGAAGTTACCTCAAAAAATTAAAAATAAAACTTCCTTATGACCCAGCAATTCTACTCTTGGGTATTTATCCAAACAAATCCAAAACATTAATTCAAAAAGATATGTGCATACCTATGTTTACTGCAATGCTATTCACAATAGCCAAGATATGGAAACAACTGAAAGGCCCATCAATAGACAATTGGGTAAAGAAATTGCAGTACATATTCCTATATACATACAATGGAATATTACTCTGCCATAAAAAAAGAATGAAATCTTACCATTTGCAACAACATGGGTGAACCTACAGGGTATTTAGCTAAGTGAAATAAGTCAGACTGAAAAAGACAAATACCATATGATCTCACTTATATGTGGAATCTAAAGAACAGTGTGAACAAACAAAACAGAAATAGATTCACAAATACAGAGAAGAAACTGATTGTTGGTAGATGGGAGGGGATTTGGGAGGATGGGTGAGAAAGTGAAGGAATTAGGAAGTAAAAATTGGTAGTTACAAAATAGTTGTGGGAATGTGAAGTACAGTGTGGAGAATATAGTCAATAATATTGTAAAAACTATGTATAGTGTCAGAAGGGTACTAGACTTATGGGGGAGATCATTTCATAAATTATATAAATGCCTAACCACTACTCTGTTAACCCAAAACTATTGAATATTGAATGTCAACTATAGTTAAAAATATATATAGTCATGGGATATAAAGTACAGCATAGGGAATAGAGTCAATGGTACTGTAATAGCTATGTACGGTGTCAGAGGGGTAGTGGACTGGGAAGGGGGTTATCACTTTGTGAGGTGTGTAAATGTCTAATCATTATGTTGTTTTGTACACCTGAAACTAATAATAATAATAATAAAAAACCATGATGATATTTTTAAAGGTTATTGCTTAAAAAAAAGTTACAAATAATATCATCCTCTCCTCCCCTGTCTCAGGATGTCTGTGAGACACAATGAGACAATTATCATCATCGTCATCATCACCATCATTGGTGCTGCCTGACCGCTTTCCAACACTAGTTGAACAGAAAGTTAGAGATGTACAGAAGGAGCTGGGAGATAATTTAGCTACAGGGTGGGGCAGGTAATGATAGGCAGCCCAGGCTCCACCTCAGTGCTTCTCAACCCTAGTTGCACTTTAGAATCATCTAGAGAGCTTTAAAAATACAGATCAAGTGAATCAGAATTTCCAGTCACAGGGCCAGGCATCAGTATTTCCCAAAAGTTTCTCAGTAATTTCGATGTGCAGCCGGGTTGAGATCTCCTATTCTAGATACAGACAAAAGCCCTTGCACTTCAGGCCACTATTTCATTGTTTGTTGGGAGTGAGAGACAGGGAGGAGGGGGCTGGGATATGGTCAAGCTCTGAAGGGAATCTTTTGAGGGTCTGAATGTCCTAGCATGCAGTCAGGACTTTATTCCGTAATGTGTGTGGTACTCACAATTTGACATTTTCCATTGGTTGGGGTTAGGAAAACTAGAGTCTGACGCCCCCAGAAACCGGCCTAGTTCTCTGGTTCTCTTACAGGAAACTTTTCTAGTCTATGTAGTACAGATAATGATGACAATACACATTTCTAGAGCAGATTACAGCTATCAGGCAATTTCATAAGCATTACCTCATTGGGGACTTGTAATCTTTTTTTTTTTTTCCACATTGGTGAATATTTATCCCAATATGTCCCTATTTGATAACTTTAGTGAGGTATAATTTATATGAAATAAACTGCACATGTTTAAGTGTACGATTTGGTACATTTGATGTATGTATGTATGTCTGTATGTATGTATACACATACTTTATGAAACTATGACCACAGTTAGGTGGTGAACATACCCACAACCCTGAAAACTTTCCTGCTGCCTCTTCATACTCACTCCATGTCCACCCACACACCTCCAGGCAGCCATTGATCTGCTTTCTGTTACTATTGATTAGTTTGCATTTTCTAGAATTTTATGTGCATGAAGAGACACACTATTCATCTGTCTCTTTTCATTCATCATAATTGTTTTGAGATTCATCCATGTTGTTGCTTACTAGTGTTATATTTTATGGCTATGCCATAATTTATTTATCCATTTTCTATGGATAGACATTTGAGTTGTTTCAAGTTTGGGGCTATTACAAGTGGAGCAGCTGTAAACATTCATGTGTAAATCCTTGTAGAGATATATGCTCCCAGTTCTTTCGGGTAAATACCTAGAAGTGGAATAGCTGTATCATACGGTAAGTGTGTGTTTAACTTTTTAAGAAACTATCAAACTGCTTACCAAAGTGTTTGTACTATTTTACATTCCCACCAAGAGTGTATGAGGTTGGACCGGCCCAGTGGCTCAGGCAGTTAGAGCTCCGTGCTCCTAACTCCAAAGGCTGCCGGTTCGATTCCCACATGGGCCAGTAGGTTCTCAACCACAAGGTTGCTAGTTCAATTCCTCGAGTCCCACAAGGGATGGTGGGCAGCGCCCCCTGCAACTAAGATTGAACATGGCACCTTGAGCTGATCTGCCGCTGAGCTCCCAGATGGCTCAGTTGGTTAGAGTGAGTCCTCTCAACCACAAGGTTGCCGGTGTGGTTGCCGGTTCGACTCCCACAAGGGATGGTGGGCTGTGCCCCCTGCAACTAAGAAACAGCAACTGGACCTGGAGCTGAGCTGTGCCCTCCACAACTAAGACTGAAAGGACAACAACTTGAAGCTGAACGGCACCCTCTACAACTAAATTGAAAAGACAACAACTTGACTTGGAAAAAAGTGCTGGAAGTACACACTGTTCCCCAATAAAGTCCTGTTCCCCTTCCCCAAGGAAAAAATCTTAAAAAAAAAAAAAGTTAAATCTTAGAAATTGTCTTTAAAAAAAAAAAAAAAGTGTATGAGGTTCCAATTCCTACAATTCCTCACTAACAATTGATTTAACCAGTCTTTTTAATTTTATCTATTTTTTAATCTTCTTATAGGTAGGTAGTATGTAGTAATATCTCATTGTGGTTATTTCCTTAATGACTAATAATAAACTTCAACCCTGACCTCATATCATGTCATATCATATCATATTACATTGTTATACTGTATTATATATGCACACTTTAAATGAATTATAGACCTAAATGTAAAAACAAAAATTATAAAACTTTTAGAAGAAAACACAGTTGTAAAACATTTGTATCCATGGGTAGGCAAAGATTCTTAGATAGATCACAAAAGGAAAAATAATAGTATATATAAAATAATATGTTGAACTTTTTCAAAACTAAAATCTTTTGCTCTGCTAAAGATACTATTAAGAAAATGGAAAGGCAAGCACAGTCTGGGAGAGATTTGTACAAAGCATATATCTGGTAATAACTTGTATCTAGACTATATAAAGAACTTTCAAAAGTCAATAAAAGAAAAATAATCCAATTGTTTTAAATAGGTAAAAGATTTGAATAGCCACTTCACCATAGAAGATACATGGATAACAAATAAAAAAAAGAAAAATACGCCCAACATCACTAGTCCTAGTAATCACTTTTAAGGTAAGTCAGGTAGGTATTATTATTACTCCTATTTTGCTGATGAGGAAACAGTCTTAAAGAGGTCACGTGACTCGGGATGATACAACTAGGAAGCAGACAGTCTGGATTAGTCTCTGACTTAAGCCAGGGTTATTTTTATGACACACCCAGTAATTCAGAGAGCCAGCAGCGATTCTAGGGCAGCATCCTACGAGAAGAGTTGGGGATGAGAGGGATTGAGCATGCGACATCATTACGCAGAGACAGCAACGTGTAAAGGAGATAAGGTGCGAAGGCAGAAACAGGAGTGTCTGCAGGATCAGAAACACGCCCAAGGAGGACACTGACAGGTTGGGACAGAGCCAAGTGTGGAAGCAGCGGAGCAGTCAAACGCTGGTGAAGATCACGTGTGCCAGATGTCAATGCAAGTTGCGGGGGCAACTCCAAGGCAAGTGATCCAAAGAGCAGACTTAAGATTCAGTGTTTCCTGCGATGGAGAGCTGTGACAGAGAGGCATCTTGGAGACATACTGGAGAGATAACTAGATCACCACGCCCAAGAGCAGAACCAAGCATGAGCTCTGGTACATCAGAGGGGCAGAGATAAGAAAGAAAGTGCCCTGCTTGACCTCTGAAAACATTGTGGGGACACAGATGGGGCAGCAATTGGAGGATATGAGATTGATCAATGAAGGGCACTCCAGGGAGGTGACATTCAGTTGCTCTTGGAGACTGAGACATAAAAAGTCACTGGTAGAAGTTGAGAGCCAAATGTAATTCACTTTGGTTTCAATTCAGCTCTCAACATCTATTTTTAACTGTACCTTGATTAAATGATCTGGAAATGAATAACTGATTTTTTTAAATATTACTCGTCCACATGCCTTCAATTGATCTTACTAATCAGCGGTCTCAACCCTGTGCCTGATGACACTGTCTTACAAATATTGTGGTAACTCTGGAGTGAACAGAGTCCCCAAGACCCGAAAAGAAATCACTTTTTGCCGTTCTTCTATAAGAAGGCAGACATTGCCCATCAAGAAAGAAATGCAGGGAATGAGTGGGACATGGTAGAGGGGATTTTTAAAATGCAATGTCCCAATTAAACATACCAGGTGCAGTGCTTATTCAAAATGTGCACTGACCCCAATTTTCTATTACGTGCCATTAAGTTTGGTTTGCAGATCCTATTATTTACTATTAAATACAGATGGCCTTTGAGCTGGTATGCATTGTTTCTCTCAACAATTTACTATGTCTAATATTAAAAGAACTGATTTTTAACTTTTTAAATTTTACCCTAAAATCAGGCATTTGATGCAATAGATTTAAGGCCAAAGACCACATGAAAACGCTGGAGTGCCTTAATAGCCAGTTAACTTTGCACTGCGTTCACTGAGTTTCAGAATGTGTCATCAGAGTCACTTATTTCTTGTGCTGAGAGGCCCCCAAGCTCAGCCACACCAGTCCACACACCCAAGCTATCTTTGCTGTCCTGCCCCACCCATGCCATGCTAGTCTGAGTCACAGCCAGGAGCACGTCACAGACTGGAGAGAGTTACAAAGGTCTCCAGTGACGCCCCAGTATTGTCAGAGTCCAGGCCACACACAGCATTGAGAAGAATAATCATTTCGCACAAATCCAAGAGAGTCTTCCACAAGCGCAAGCGTATCCAGCAAAGAGCCTCAGACTTGTGGACTTTGGACCCAGAGCTGGGTTGTGAGCAAAGACAGACGCAGCCCTGAACCAGCACTTCCTCCAAGTCAGTGCCCAGACACGTACAACCTTATTTCCTTTGTGATCATTTCAGATTCACTAAAGGAGCCATTTTCCTCAGGCAGCGCATTTCTAAGAGGTCAATAGCTCCAGCTCGTTACGCTCCCACAGGAGGTGTCACAAAATCCTTCCCTAGCTTCTCCCCCCTTTCAGAAAAATGTAAATATAATTACAGAACAGGAATGCATACAAGAGGCATGTTTAATAAAAAGGCTCCATTATGTTAGTAAATATATCATAATCCAAAAATAGCGTTTGTCATTATCATAGGCTTGGAGCTTTCATATGAACTTTGGCCTCATTCCCCAAATTCCAGTTAACCAAACATCCTGGAGGTCATCTGCTGCTACAGTTTCCACAAAGCCATAAAAGTCACAGCTGTTTAGAGCTAGATGGGACCTTACAGATCATGTATGCCATCATCTATGTGGTCATCTATCACAGATGAGGAACAAACATTTATTGACCACATACTATGTTCCAAGAACCATGTCAAGCATTTGCTTATGAGTAGTACCTCCTATATCTCCCAAAGGCCCTTCAGAGATGGGACTTTTATTATCCACATTTGACACATGAGGCTTTAAGTAGTGTGTCCAATGTCACACATTGAGGAGGTAGCAGCACCTGGATCTCTGCCTTAGTGTGTTGAGTTCTGAACTGCTGCAGTACATTGGCTACTTCTCCAGCCAAAGAGGCTTTAATGAACTTCCAGACTCCAAAATCCTGGTGACATCCTCTTTTGACTTGGCTTATTATTCTTATATAAAACAGGTCATATACAACCACAGAAAATGTTGTATCTACCTATACTACAAACTCAACACAACTGTTATTTCTTAATTGTTGTGTTAAGTTATAAAATACTAAAGCTGTATGGGGTTTTAGAGGACATTTGTCCAAAATTTCCCTTTTATAAATGAGAATGAAAGACCTGATGAGGTAAAATGGCTTTCCTAGGATCCCATAGCTACCTAGGAGGCAGAGCAAAGAGTAATGTTTTCAGTTAAAAATAGTATGCTGTTTTATTTACTCCATCCCCATTTTTTTTTTTTTTCTAAAAATGCAGTGGACCTACTAACCTAATGTTAGCAGCTTATGAGAATGATCCTTATCCTCTTCTGAAAAAATATTCCCTCTCCAGTTGAGATTATTAACCTTTTGAAGGCTTTGACTTTTATTCCAGAATTTGTGGAACACATAGCTCAACAGTATATTGTAACTTAATTTGAAAAAGTTCAGTTCCCTTTTCAGGGATTTCTAGCAATTTTATAATAATGCTATAGAGTAGTCCCCCTTATCCACCGTTTCACTTTCCACAGTTTCAGTTACCTGCGTTCTACCATGGTCCAAAAATATTAAATGAAAAATTGCAGACATGAACAACTCATGAGAACAAGATGAGCCCTCTGTAGGTAATACACATAGGCACTCAGGCCAGCGAAGCAGGACAGAGGCCCAGTTACCAGAATTGAGGCCACAGGGAGTTGGATTTTAGAGCAAATACAGAGCACATTGATGAGAATCAGGTCACCAAGTCAGGGCTGGACCAGTGGCCAAGCTTATATGAGGTTAAGCTGCAGAACACTGGTTCCACTTTCTAATTCCCTCTTGTCTGTGGTCATAACTGGTTCTAGAGATCCTGCCAAGGTTGTGTGGTCAGGGAAAGGGTAGGGATACAAAACTTGAGGTGTGAGGAGAAGATGGAGGAGAATACATGTATGAGTGGACTGAGACAGGAGGATAGAGAGGTGTGGTTACTTGGGGCCAAGGCCCATGGCACCCAAACTGACCTGGTTAAACAGAAGCCCATTCAGGACCAGAGAACCTGAAATGTAGCAGGGCTAAACTCTAGGCAAAACAGGAAATGGTTAAACAAACTGGGAAAGTTTAGGCTGGAAAAGAGAAAATTCAGCCCAAGGGAAGCAATAAATGAATTCCAATATTTAAATGCCGTAGGAAAGTAAGTTTAGATGCATTCTGTGTGTCTAGTCAAACAGACCTAAGCCCAGCAGATGGAATTCCCAGGGAATACTTTTTAAACTCGGTATAAGGAAAGCATTTGTATAGACTGCCTCTGCTGGCTCCATAAACTCATTCACTTTATATTCACTCAATAAGCACTTGCTGATTATGGTAACTAAACATTCTGGTTTGCAAGCACAATGCCAGTTTATCCTGTGGTATCAGCTCCCATCTGGCCAGAACCCCTTTTACTCTTACAGAGTTCTAGTTTGAATAACAAATTACATGCTCCCCTACTCATTGAGCACGTGCTACATGTCAAAAATTGAGCTGAACATAGAAGACACAATTAAAACACAATCCCTGACTTTGGTGAGCTCATAGTCTAATGAAAAAAGGAGGTACAGGCATATCTCATTTTATACCATTTAGCTTTATTGTGCTTCGTAGATATTGTGTTTTTTTACAAATTGAAGATTTGTGGCAACTCTGTGTCAAGTAAGTCTATTGGCACTATTTTCCTACAGCATTTGCTCCCTTCATGTCTCTGTGTCACATTTTGGTAATTCTCACAATGTTTCAAACTTTTTAATTATTATTATATTTCTTATGGTGATATGTGATCAGTGATCTTTGATGTTGCTATTGTAGTTGTTTTGGTGTGCCACAAACCACACTCATATGAGACGGTGAACTTAATCAATAAATGTGTGTGTGTTGACTGTTCCACCAACCAGCTGTTCCTGCATCTCTCTCCCTCACCTCAGTCCTCCGTATTCCTGGAGACACAACAATACTGAAATGAGGCCAATTAATAACCCTATAAATGGCCTCTAAGTTCTCAAGTGAAAGGAAGAAACACATATGTCTCACTTTAAATCAGCAGCTAGAAATAATTAAGCTTAGTGAGGAAGGCATCTCAAAAGCCAAGATAAGGCCAAAGGTCTCTTGTGACAAAGGGTTAACCGAGTTGTGAATACAAAGGAAAAGTACTTGAAAGAAATTAAAAGTGCCACTCCAGTAAACACATGAATGATAAGAAAGCAAAATGTCCTTATTGCTGATATGGAAAAAGTTCTAGTGGTCTCAATAGAAGATCAAACCAACAACAACATTGCCTTAAACCAAACCCTAATCCAGAGCAAGGCTCTAACTCTCTACAATTCTATGAAGTCTGAGAGAGGTAAGGAATATGCAGAAGAAAAGTTTAAAACTAGCAGAGGCTGGTTCATGAGGTTTAAGGAAAGAAGCCAACTCTATAACATAAAAATGCAAGGTGAATCAGCAAGTGCTGATATAGAAGCTGGAGCAAGTTATCCAGAAGCTCTAGCTAAGATAATTTATGAAGGTGGCTACACTAAATAACATGTTTTCAATATAGACAAAACAGCCTTCTGTTAGAAGAAGGTGCCATTTAGGGCTTTCATAGCTAGAAAGGAAAAGTTAATGCCTGGCTTCAAAGCTTCAAAGGACAGGCTGACTCTCTTGTTAGGGGCTAATGAAGCTGGTGACTTTAAGTTGAAAGCAATGCCCATTTACCATTCTGAAAATCCTAGCGCCCTTAAGGGATAGGCTAAATATACTCTGCCTGCATTCTATAAATTGAACAACAGCCTGATAATAGCACATCTGTTTACAACATGGTTTATTTAGTATGTAAAGCCCACTGTTGAGAAATACTACTTAGAAAAAAAGATTCCTTTCAAAATATAAAGGCTCATTGACAATTCACATGGTCTCAGAAGAGCTCTGATGGAGAGATACAATGAGATTAATGTTATTTTCATGCCTGCTAACAAAACATTCATTCTGCAGCCCATGGATTAAGGAGTAATTTCAACTTTCAAGTCTTATTATCTAAGAAATATAGTTTGTAAGGCTATATCTGCCATGGAGTCCTCTGATGGGTCTGGGTAACATAAATTGAAAACCTTCTGGAAAGGATGCACCATTCTAGATGTCATTAAGAACATTCGTGATTTATGGGAAAAGGTCAAAATATCAACATTAACAGAACGTTGAAAGAAGTTCATTCCAACCATCATGGATGACTTTGAGGGGTTTAATACTTCAGTGGAGGAAGTAACTGTAGATGTAGTTGAAATAGCAGGAGAACTAGAATTAGAAGTGGAGCCTGAAGATGTGGCAGAATTGCTGCAATCTCATGATAAAACTTTAATGGATGAGGAGTTGCTTCTTATGGATGAGCAAAGAAAATGGTTTCTTGAGATGGAAACTACATCTGTTGAACATATTATGAAGACTATTGAAATAACCACACAGGATTTAGAATATTACATAAACTTAGTTGATAAAGCAGTGACAAGTTTTGAGAGAATTGACTCTAATTTTGAAAGAAGTTCTGCTTTGGGTAAAATGCTATCAAACAGCATTGCATGTTACAAAGAAATTCTTCATGAAAGCAAGAGTCAATCGATGCAGCAAACTTCATTGTTGTCTTATTTTAAGAAATTGCCTCAGCTACTCCTGCTTCAGCAACCACCATCCTGATCACTCACCAGCCATCAACATCAAGGCAAGACCCCCCACCAGCAAAAGGATTACAACTCACTGAAGGTTCAGATGATGGTTAGCAATTTTTAGCAGTACAGTACTTTTAATTAAGGAATGCACATTTTTTTTGTTTTTGTTTTTGTTTTGGACATAATGTTATTGCACACTTAATAGGTCTACAGTATAGTATAAACATAACTTTCATATGCAATGGGAAACTGAAAAAATTGTGTGACTCTTTATTGAAATATTTGCTTTATTGTTGTGGTCTAGAACAAAAACTACAATATCTTTGAGGTGTGCCTATATCAAAAGAACAAACAAAGGTGGCCGGTTAGCTCAGTTGGTTAGAGCATGGTGCTCTTAACAAAAAGATTGCCAGTTTGATCCCCTCATGGGCCACGGTGAGCTGCACCCTCCACAACTACATTGAAACAACTACTTGACTTGGATCTGATGGGTCATGAAAAACACACTTAGAAAAAAAAAAAGAATAAACAAAGGCTGTATAAACAAAAGTGCTGGGGTTGGAGATGTTAATTTTAATATCAGGGATGAAAAGGAGTTCACAGCTAATTCAATTTCACCTTCTTCATTTACTCATTTAATAAATAGTTGCTGAACAAGTACTGTGTCCCAGGCACTATACAGGTACCACTGATACAACTGAACAAAACAGAACTCTTCTTTTACCTCATGAAAACTGATAAGTCTCCTTGGTTTTTGAAAATCCTACTAGGTGGATAGATTTTTTTTCACTTCTATTCAGCCAAACTATGCCTTTGGAAACTTCCAATCATTGGTCTTAAATCTGGTCACTGAAGCCCAGTAAAATCAAATCCCTTTTCTATGGGCAGGTCTTTCAAATATATGAAGGAACTAATACATTTTCCTTAAGTTTTCTGTTTTCCAGGCTAAATATTCCAAGTCCTTTGATTCAGTTTTCCTATCATCTGGACATCTTTTTCAGCATCCTAGCCATTTTGTCATTCTTAATTGTCCACGTCCCTCTGAAAAAGTGAAGCCCAGAACAATCTCCAAGCTAAGGTATGCCCTGGCTGGTGCACAAAGAGACCGGGACCTCTCTGTTTCTCCATCCTATTCCTCTTGTCCAGGCCGCCTCCCACACTGCTGGTCATACTGACTGGCAGTCAAATAAAAGCCGCAGGGGTCTTTTCAGAAGAATGGGATTTATAGATGATGTAATGCAGAATTGTACACCTGAAATCTGTGTAATTTTACTAACAATTGTCACCCCAATAAATTTAATAAAATTAAAAAAAAAAAAGAATCGCTGCTAAGACAGTGTTTGTGCTGATTTCTTTATAATTTAAGTATTCCCACAACACTATTACTACTGTACACTAATATATATAGCAGTTATATACATATATATGCAATCTTCCAATATTATTTCATTTTATCAGTTTATGATTCCATAAAATTATAGAATGCTAGTGCTCAGAGTCATGCAGATCTTCTAGTCCAGTCCCTACATTTTACAGATGCAGTTATTGAGGTACAAAGAGGTCAAATGATGGTCTTAAAATCATAGCTCATTGCATTACAGCCTGTCAAGATGTGGATTCCATCCCCTTCTGTGAAAACATCAATGCCATCTGTAACTATTCCCTCTCCCTTACCGCCTGAATGCTACAAGAAGTGAGGAGCTGCCTCCAGGAAATATCCCTATTGTCAGAACTTCCAATTTTAAACCCATTCTCTATACTTAACCACTGCTACTGTGTTTTTGAAAAACATAACTGCCCTTGTTAAAATCCTGCAAAAGTTTTCCATTATATAGAAGCTAGGGCCAAACCTCCACAGCTCACCTTAAAAGGCTCTCCTTACCTTTCTAGCTTGTTATTTCATCATGTATTCCCTGATGCTCTAACTCTTGTCAATTTGAGTGAGTGCTATTTCCAAATATGCCACATTTTTTCAGTACTCCTTGAATTTCTACCTGTTTTTGGAATGCTTTTCCCCACTTGGAATACTTCTATCTTTCACTTTCAGACTTGCTTTTCTGATGAAGTCTTCCTTAAATTCTCACCAGTGACCCCACTCCCCACCACCCCCTCCCACAAGCCTGGAGCAGTGAGTTAATTTTTTCCTTCTACTTCATTTCCTATAACACCTCATGTATGTGCCATTTGTGCCCATAACATATGTGATGTTTTTACTGTCTCCTCTATAGAATGATCCCCTTGAGGACAGGTATTACATCTGTCATCGATCAAATATTCAACACCTATTTCATTTCATTCATTCAACAGATATTAACTGAACCTATTTGGTGATAGTCTGTGGTATATGGGGTGAACAAGATCCATGCGGTCTTTGCCCTTATGCAACTTACAGCAGGATAGATATTCACTGAAAACAGTTGCGAACAATGGAGTATAATGAGTATTTTAACAAAGAGAGTGCTATGAGCTATTGCCACATATGGGAGGGGGTCTAATCTAGGTTTGGGGTCATGCAAGGGCTCTCTAGAGAAGTCATATTTAAGCCAAGATCCAAGAAACTATCCAAGTGAAGAGCCTATCTCATCAACAAATGAGACTTTTGACCATTTCTTTAAGGTCATTGGTTAAGGACAGGAACGAGGATAGAGGTCTGTGGAATCTAGCTAGAGATCCACCACGAGAGATCCACCACAAATCAATATTCTGGAAGATATAACCAGGGGTGATATTTGAATATTTAACAACAGGTACAACACAGGCATCAACCAGTCAGAATGGACACCAGCCACAGACAATCAGGTCACCCAACCCCATGCAGGCAGGCTAAATGCCAGTCCTGGGCAGAAAAATCCAATCTGCTATGATTCTCTCTACCTGGAAAAAGGCACAGATGCCCTAGAACCAGGTACAGCTCCAGTCTACCTCCTTTTATTGAACACTTTATTCTGCATATGACGAGACCCGGCACACATGCAGGACTTTATATAACTTGCCTGGAAAATGTCTCCTAAATGTACGCACAGCCAACCTACCAAGTGATGTACCCACTGCCTCCTGTAACAATTAGCTCTTGAGTCAGCTAAATTCTCTGGCTGCTGTTTTTACATACCCTTTCCCATTTAATGCTCCTTTAATACCAAGAATAAGTTCAAAAGTGCCCAGTGTCTGCCTTTCTTGCTTGGGGCTTTGTTTGCCTGCCTCCCAGTTGACTGAGGAATTCTAAACATGTGTCTGCAGCTTAGTGAGGCCACTGGGATGTCAGGTTATACAGTTTATTGGGGTCTATATCCCAAGAGACATACCAGAGAGAAACTGCAGCTGAGATGTCTGCCAAGAAAAAAATGGAAAGGGAGAAGAGATCTGTGCCACTGATCTCTCTCCAGCCCCTTTCTTTACTGATTGTTGGCTTTATATAGTGTGAAACAGCAACATGCTATCTTACACACATAAAACGTAAATAATAGTATTAAACAAGAAGAAAATCACCCAAGTTTTTATAGTATAAAGCTCCCTTCTGAGGGGTAGTCTTGTGCACTTATCCAGGAAGGAAGGAATGCCTTACATAAGTTTGCCTTTGTCTCTTTTACATCTGTTCATTCAAGGAATGTTTATGGAGTGCCCACTCTACTTAGTATACTTTCTTCTCCTCAGAGAGTAAAACTGTAATCACTACATTTTGAAGGATCATGAATCAACATACATTAAGGGAAAATTATGAGTTATTTCTATCAATGTCTATAAATTGGGGGAATTCAACTATTTATTACTGAATATTACCTATGGTGCTGTTCGGTATTTATGACCCCGGTTTTGTTGCTAGAGGGGCTTTTACACGGCTCTTCAGGAGGTTTGTGGCCAATCTAAGATCAAATAGTCCTTCCTAGACCACCCTCCTCAGACTGCTCCCACAGTGCTTTTGAGCAAAAGCAAGTGAAGAACTGAGGATAAGAGCCTTCCTAAGACCAGCAGACCCAGTCCTACTCCTTCCCCCTTCTCAGAAGCCCTCATGGTTTCCATGGTACCCAGAGAAGATTCTGGTTGCTTCCAGGCCTAGCTTATTTTGGGGTGTGCTTGGAGTCATCCCTACGAGGTGACTTGTAAACACACACCTTGATGTCCCCAGCACTTCCCTTTGGTTCTATGGTCTTAGGCAAGACCGTTGAACTCTGTGAGCCTCATTTCCCTCCTCTAAAAGTTGTGGATAATATTTTGGCAGCCAACCCAGACAGCTCTTGCGAGGACTAAATGAGTTTGCCCTATGTGGACCTCACCCTCTTTCCTCACTTCACACCACTCCCAGAAGACAAGACAGTGATGGGATGTGGGGCAAGGTATGGAGTAACACACGTATCACCTGCCCAGTTCTGTGTACCCAGAAATCTGGTCACATTATCTAGCAAAGTCATTCCAAACCCTATCAGTCACTGCCCCAGCCCAACCAAGAGTACTGAGCACTCAGTCTCTGCCCATCTTCTCTGCGCCACATGGCAGACTAATGCCACCATATGTAGCGCATGAATCCTGCTATGTTCCGACATCTCATGCAGAGCCCCAATAAGCACAGCAGTTAGGAGTCAAATTGTTCTGATACCACACCCCTCCCTTCTCTGCCTCACTGGCCTCCACCTTTAGCACTGCTGTGAAACTCTAAAAGCCATTTGAAAGCCCCCAGCCTGGACCACTGCCCTCTGCACAGAAAACATTGCACTGAGGGCCCTTCCACGGGCTGAGGCTTTCACTGCTCAGTAGTACACAGAATCTGAGCCTTGCCAGCAACTGAGAGGTAATATAATCAACACCTTCCTAACCCTTTAGAAACAAGAACAATTTAAGAGACACAACTCACACCCGTTTCTTTCATATAACATACAACTTTTTTTTATTTTTTCCTGCTTCCTATCTGGATGAATCTGGGGGCCTCCAGCTGTTCCTGTCAGTCAGATTGCCAGTATTTCCTTTCTGGGAATACATTTTTCCTGAAGCAGCATTTTAGCACCAGATTAGCACCTGATGCATTAGTGCTTTTTATCACCTAGCAATATCTGTCATCCAAAGGGCTGAGTAACACAGTTACCATCTATCAGGTTATATTTGCTTGCTGCTTTCAGTCAATTGTCTCACGTAACCTGCACTTGAACCACACAAAACGGCTCTAAACGAGAAAGCAGAAGCGCTGTTAGAGTTCACCAACTCTTAGTCACTGAGCTCCACCTATTTTTTTTCACTAGTATTTGTTACCCCACACCTCACCCCTTTTTTCACCCCCGATCCAGTTTTTCAAACAATTTCAGTTGCTGGACACATAGCAAGTGTTCAATAAATATGTGATAATCTCACTTAACTCCCTGGACATAAAAGTATATTCCAGAGAGCAGAGAGGTTCATTGCAGAATTTTAGACCCAGCAGGGAATGCAGAAATCACACAGAGCAAGTCTTTCATTTTGTAGATGAGGAAACTGATGTCCAGAAAAGTGAAGAGATTCACGCATGTTCCCACCTAATTATTTAATATTATTACTGAGACCTCCTACTTTCAATCTACACGATATCCTGATTGTGAAAATGCCTCACTTGTTTTCTTCAGGGTCCACGTGTTCCAAAGTTTCAACTGGAATACGATGTTATTTTTGCTATCACCTTAGTCTCAGAAGTGTCCTTCGTATAGATTTTTCATTTCAAAGACAGAAAATTTTGAAAGCAGGCAAATATAAAACTAGAATTTCTTTCTTTGCTCCAGACACTTCATTCAAGATTTCACAAACCTGGCTATGGGCCAGAATTATTACCTGGGCAGCTTTCAAACTATCATTTTTCTATCAAGTCAATCTCTGGGCTTAGCAACACTTGAGAATTTGTCTGTTCGTTGCTTCTTTTGGGGCTTGCTTGTTGTTGTTTATTTGTTTTCCCTCCCTGCTGCACATCAGGTTTGGAGACTGCAGATCTAATCAGCGTCTGCTCCTTCGTCACACCCACTCGTGGAGAGCATCGAATATGTACTTTAAAATATCTGAGGAGGAGGAAGATACTGGTGTTCTCCTGGAATTGCAACTAAAATCACCCATCAAAATACAAGTCAAAAATGGTAACCTACAGTAATAATAATAAGAAGAATGTAGACTATAAATCCCACTTGCTAGACCATCAAAGGTAAATTCGTTCTAGTACCAGGTGCCTGGCCCCTGGGGAGTGTCCCCAGAACTGCCCTTCACAGCATGTGAGCAGCTGGTAAAGCGGTGCTGCTGGGACTGAAACCTCAGACGGCAGCAGCCGCAGAAGTGGAAATCACGAGGCAAGTGTAATTCAAACCTTACATATTTAAGTAGAAGAACTCTTGTCAACATATAGTTCCAGTTCTTTATCTCTCTGTTGGCTCTAATTCACTCTTACCACCTTCTTTCCAAGTAATTCCATGAGTTCTGGGAATGTCCAGAACTGCACTGAGACCAATTTATCCTGAGTAATCTGGCAAGCCATAGTTCATGCGTTTCGATCGGTTTAGGTTACTAAGCAACCTCTTGGTTCACTAGGGATAATGACCTGACTCTTTCCAGGGGTGGCGTTGCAGTGTGGGATCCTGGGTGCAGGAACATCACCAGTGTGGGACTTGTGATAACCTGGGGGTGAACCCGGGCTGAGCAGTAGCCCTGGGTCAATCATTTAGCTTTTGTATGTTTGTGTGTAAAATGGGAGGGGAGGGAGACAGCTCTCCAGCTGGTTATGATTGGACATAATCATATAAAAAGCACCAAGGTGCGTTTATTTAACATCAGCCTGAAAGCAAGAAAGCGATGACAGCAGGGAGGGCTATATGCAGGGTCACGTTGCTTCAGGAGAGTCCAGTCTCTGTCAAAGTTAACAGAGAGGAAACAATTCCACAGCCCTCCAGGACCCCTGCTATCCCAGATACCTCTGGAAAACTGCAGAAACATCTGTGCCTACATGTTTGTCGCCACGGTGGCACTGCAAAACTCAATGTGTCACTTCTGCAAAGCCTTGAGCATCCAGAAAGCTTAAAGGCTGGCCATGGTAACTTGCCCCAACAAGGGCCTGGGCCGGTTCCAGGCTCAGCACCAATGGCTCCCTGAGGCGATGGCCCTCACGGTCACTTTAGCACTTAGTTTACAAGCTGTGTGCATGACTCAGGGTCAGTGCCGTTGGTCCTCTCTCAGCTGCATCATGCCCACTTAACATGGGGTTTCACCACCCCACCCCACCCCACCCCACCTAAAATGCACTAGGGAGGAGGGAAGAAAGAGAGCTCTAGCCAAGTCCACAAATTTGCTCTCAAATATCTCTGCCAGGAAAAGCCAAAATGTCAAAAGAGAGGCCCCAGTTACTCAAGTACTCGAAGCTTTTGTATTTAAGAGGTTGGCTAGTTTAGGGGATTTAAGAATAAACTGGAAACCAGGGCAGAGATTCCTACCGCAGGAGTTATTGACAGCTCTCTGGGAGCAGGGGCCTACCGACCTGACCTCAATTAATGTCCTCAGAATCCTCTTCCAGAAGAAGTGGGGCAGAGGGTGGGTTCTTTTCGTAAACCCGGTGATATGAGAGCGGACTAGGTCACTCAGAGAAATGGCCCTGGCTACCAAAAGGCATATGGGTGGCGGACAATTCTTATAGTCGTAGGAATCTGGAGACGGCAGGCAGGACCCAGGGAAACACAGCCCTCCCTTGAGGGAAGCCACGCAGAGAGAAGAACACCCCCAATGGCCAGAATGAAGTACCTGGTAAGGCCCACTGCAGCTTGCTTTGTGCTTTTTTGCAAAAAGTCCACCCCATAAAAGGTGCACAAGTCTCCTGTTCTGAAAATCTATGCTCAGCTGAGCTAAGGAGTGAGATTCCAGGACCAGGATACTTGTAAGCATTTTCCCTCTTAATCTAAAAAGGAGTGGGAGCAGGGGGGCTGGGCAAGGGGTGCCCGGAAGGGCAGTGCTGACCCCGTGTCCTGATTGCAGATGTTGACAACAGCCCTTTCACAGACTCTGAGCCTGCTAGGCACATGAGCTGTTCAAACCAGACCTTTAACCCCAGCAGCCAGGGGTTCAGTTTGGCTTTCACCGGCACTGTGTGGATGGGATTGAATAAAGCAGAAAGAGTCCGAGCTCGGAGTCTGGAAGCCTCCCTGGGGTTTGGCTCCAGCTCCACTGACCAATTTGCTGCCTGACCTTAAGAAAGCCCCAAATTTCTCTCTGCAGTTTCTACATATGTAAACTCTGGATTTATTTTGCTGAGATGTTACAAGAAGCCTTCTGATCACCCAATGTCCTCATCCAAAATGTGATCTGTACCACTCTCAGCAGAACCATTCAAAATGCAGATTCCTGGGCCCCACTCAGACCAACTAAAGCAGAACTAAGGGGAAAGAACTAAGAAATATGCATTTGAACAAACTCTCGGGTGATTCTCAAGACTGAAAGTCACTGACTTAGAGGATAGAGTCTAAATTCCTTCATATGATTTCAGGGCCTTTACAAACGGCCTTTTGCGTCCTATTCCCGGTATCCTCTCAGCTTCAGCACCACCAGCTGACATTCAGGTCCACATGCCACAGGCCAGGCACTGGGCTAATTACATGCATCCATTTAACATTCAGAGCATCTCTACAAACAAGTACTATTATCATCCCCATTTTACAGATGAGGAGACTGAGGTTCACAGAGGTTCCGTAACTTGGCCAAAATCACACAGCAAGTGTGATGCAGAGATCAGATTCAAACTTCCATCTCAGGGATTGCAGAGTTCCCGCTCTTAACTATCACTGATATACCACATTCTTTGTAACCTCAATCATGCCTGGGTATTCATGCCTGTATGCCTCTGCTCAGGTTGTCTCCTGGGACTCACATGCCTCATGACACCCTTGTCTTTTGCAAATATGCAGAATTCAAATGTCTTACTTGACCCACAAACTTCCATGGGTCCCATTAAGAAGTGTTAGCTACTCTTTCCTTTGTGCTGTGACAACCCTTTGTTTATATCTCTACTTCAACACTGTTCAGATTGTATTGGGATTATTTGTGTGTCAGCCTCTTTCACTAAGCTTTAAAAATTCCTAAGACACAGGAGATTTATAAGGCAGTGAAACTATTCTGTATGATACTACAATGGAAGGTACATGACTTTATACATTTGTCAAAACCCATAGACCACACAACACCAAAGGTGAACCCTAAGGTAAACTATGAACTTTGGGTGATAATGATTTGTCCACCTAGGTTCATCAGTTACAACAAATGTACCCTCTGATGTGGGATGTCAGTAGTTGAGGAGGCTATGCATGTGTGGGGACAGGAGGTATATGGGAAATCTCCGTACTGCCCACTCAGTTTTACTGTGAACCTAAAATTGATTTAAAAAATAAAGTCTATTTAAAATTTTTAAATTCCTAAGACTATGTTATCCACCTGTAACCACAAAGCATGGCATATAGAAGAGGCTAAATAAAGGCACGTTGATGAAAGTATGAATGGCAGGACTGCTGCTGTCACATGGGGCTGAGGAAAAAAATCAAAGATCTGAGAAACACCATGACAAGGAGCAAGAAGGCAACTATGAGAAGTGATCAAATAATGGAAATTTTGGAGAAAGCCTCAAAGGAAAGAAAGAAAAACTGGGGGCTATGTCATCAGTCCCAAGGATAAGCCAAAGAACGGGGACTGTCATGCACAGCTGCAGCTGTGAGGGAGCACGAGAAGGCCCGCATGAAGCATGGAGACAACAAGAAGAAACAGGGAACCAAGAAGGGCAATGAGAGATGGAGGCACACTGGAAACTCCACAAGTGCTTTGCCTGCAAATGCTTTTGAGCCCTGGCCACTCCAGAAGGCAAGCAGGGCCGTTAGAAGGAGAAAGAGGACCCAGGAAGTCAGTCTCTGACAGCGGAAAGGGGTGGATTCTAGGGTACCATTCATCATCCAAATGTGATGCAAAGAAAAAAGTCAGCAAGTGGAATTATGCTGCAGGAACCAAACTGTAATGTCACAGGGAATGATTACAAGAGATGTTTTAATAACACTTCAGATGCCAGGGATCAAAGAGTATGACATAATCTTTAAAAGCAGGGCAGTTAACGTTTTAATTGTTTTGGAGGGAAAATCTGGAAGAAGGAAAAAAATGAATACTACTAGCTGTATAATAACATTGAGCAGATCAAGGGGGGGAAATACATATCCTTAGAAATAAAATGGCTACACAAGAGACCTTGTGCTCTTGTACGCTGGCTAAATAAGAGATTAAAAACATCAGTATCATTCTGCCAATGTGTGCCCACCATGGATACTAGATTTGGTATTAGACATGCTTGGGTTGGCATCCCAGTGCTTCCACTTACTAGCTTGGTGAACTGGGGTGAGTTTCTCAGTCTCCCTGAGGCTCAGTTTCCTTATCTGTAAAAAGGAAACAATAGTATTTATCTCACTGGGTTGTCTTAGGATTAAATGGGATAAAGTATGCAAAGTATTATGGAATAATGCCGGCAGAAAGGTTCTATACATGATGGTGGTAGTGGTGGTATCATCACTGCTATTGTATATTTCATGATGTCCTTTTCCTGTGTCCATGCCTTATTCCCCCAAGTTGATTTTACCACCCAAACAAGCCCTGCAAACTTGTCAGCTTAGTCCAACTGAAGAAACTTCAGAATCTGTCTTTTCTTCTGAGCTGTCCCTGTGCAAGACAGTGTGCTAAGTCTGATTAAAATGCTCACACAGGGTTCCTATCGTACTGTAGTTTTCATTCTAGTGCCAGAAAGAAGGTGGCAGGCCTCTCTAGGGTCCAAGGCAGAATTGCAGAAGCACCACATGAGCTCCACAAGTGATGGGCTCAGGAGTCAGAGGAGGGCACAGTCACTCACTGCTTGAAAAGGGGACATTGAAAAGGGGGCAATTTACTGGACTTAGTCCTAACTAAATGACAATGGATACCAGAGATGCTGAGCCCATGCACATCTCTTATAAATCAGATTTTAAGGACAACTGTAGATGGTCTTTTTTCCTACAAATCACCCTGGCCTGGGACAATTGGTCCAGAGGAGACACTTAACCAAAGCAACAACCCATTGTCCAGCCAGGAATGAAGAGATGGACTGAGACTGTCATCAGATGTAGTGAGGCAGGTTATGAGTCAGGGTCTGTGGCAAGAAGAGCCAGAAGCTTAGAGACAGACTCTGAAAGGAAGTCAGGATGGAGCATTAGGGCCATGGCTGACTTTTGTTGTGGTAGACCCCAAAGTGGAAATTAAGCTCGGAGAGAAGTAAAAATATGATGAGAGAGAAGGACCGAGAAAGAGTGATAGGAAAGAAGACAAATGGAAGGAAAAACTGACCAACAGATAGAGGGACTAACAGACAGACTGGCCCCCAGAGACAGAACAAATCTGATTGGCTGACTTTCCCTTCTTGGGTCTCATGCTGTGGTAGACAAATGGCTGCTGAGTTAGGGAATAAATCTCTGAGAAGGTGGGGCATGTACACACCACACAGGTGAGACCGAACGTGAGGAGAGGGGGCCAAGGCAGTCAGATCTTTTCTTCAAACTTCCCAACGTTTTCTTCTACATAATTATAAAAGCAACACATACTCCAGCCCGTCATCACTGTTTTCCTTGCTCTGTGCTGCTCGCATGCCACCTGAGTCCTCAGTGATGAACTGTCATACACACTTTGCACTAGAAGGAGATAAAAGGCTATGACAGTGTTCTGATAAGAAAGATGGGATAGGGATATAAATTCCCTACATGAGATGAGGAGTTGTTTTTAGGGCAGTTGTTCAGCAGAGGCAGGAGAGTGGATAATGTCGCCACTCCAGTGTGAACAGCGAGTAAGCAGCCCTGGCCACCTGCCCCTGCCTTGGCCACAAACTAGGTCTGTGATCTTGGGCAATTGACTTAGCCTATATGGACGTCTGTTTGTAAATTTGCAAAATGAGAAGTTGAATTGGATGTCTTCCAAATTTACTTGCAGTGCTGCTAACATTCTAGATTCTGTGGTTCTAAGAACCCATGGCTATTTATACATCAGACTTTTTTGCAACATCCAAATGGTATTAGCCGTCTTGCCAGCCATGTCAATAATATTTTATTTATTATAGTACTATGAAGTGAATAGGTTATTTATCCTCTCCTGGTACAACTTGTACTAGAATACAATTCCAACATGCACAGTAAATCTCTCCTCCTTTGAACTCCCAAAGCATTTGAATCTAGACACCTCTTAGTATACTTACCACATTCTGCTTTATGCTATGGTTATTCAGGAAAAGGCCTATTGTCCATTACTAGATGTTAAGCTCCCTGAATGCTTCCTGGAAACCCAGCTGCAGAGAGAAAGAAGAATGGAGCTGCTGGGGCTGCTTTCACCTTTGCAGCCCCAAGAGCCCAGGACAGTACCTTGCACAAATTGATGCTCAGTGGGTGTTTGTGGAACACACATATAGTTGGGGAGAATGCAAAACATAAAAGCAATTTATCAAATGACCCTGATGAGATACCTATCATTTGTTCCTCTCCCAACACATAGGATAGCTAACATGAAACCTCTTTGTTGCAAATGGCCCCAGTCTCAAAGGTTTGGGAAGACACACTGAATACAGACAACAGGAATAGCTTCTGAGAGTATCAGGTATGGGAGGAAGGCAGCAGGACACCCATATTTCCCAGTCACCGAACATGTTTATGAGATGCCTGCAACTACACAGAAAGGAATGTTATATAGAACTGAAGAAACCAGACAGTATCAGATTGGTTGGCGAAGCATTTTCTCAGCTGAGAAAATGAGAATGAGGAAAAAAGAGAGGGAAACCATCAAGGGCCGTCTCAAAGCGAAGGTCCCTCAAGTCACATTTTCTAATCACCTGAAAGAAAGTTTAGATGTGGACCCCATGGCTTTATTTCATGCCCACGTTCCTCCTCATGCCCTGACAGCTTTCCTGAGCCCTCTGTCCACTGCCTCTTTCCCAATGCCCAAGGAAAGTGCAACTCTCTCTAACTCCCCAGCAAATTCTCCGGATTCCCGTTAATAATCACTTCCACACCCCTGTGTCCTAACCTCTGGCCAGCCTCTGCCCTACCTCCAGGCTTCACTCCCCTGCCCAGACTGACCATAGGACACTGGCCTCCTTGTCACCCAGTGGCCCCTGCACTTGTGTGGGTCACGGGCACTCTCCTGCTCACCTCCGTCCATCCAGGCACACGTCCTGTTTCTCCTCTTCCACCTCAGTATCCCTCCACTACACTGCCTCACATTTCCCTCCCTCATTCCTTCCTTCTTTTACTAACATCTATTCTAGAAACATGCTCAGTTAGGGCTGTACTAGCAATGATTTGGGGTGCCTCACACCACCCAAGTGTCTGTTAGTCTTGAGTTTTGTTAGCTACATTTTTGTTTAACTTGGTAGCTCTTTTTTACTCCCTTACCATGTTTATTCATGTTAAAACAGTTACTGAGTTCACACTTTGGGAGGGGAAAAAGAAGTTTACTCAGTTGAGGTTGTATATAGCCATAGGGGTGGCCAAAGATGGCCTTGAACCTGCCACTGCTGGACAACATGCACTTCATCTCCAGCCTGCTGTGGGCACAGGGCAGGCAGTGCTGGGGTGCAACTAGCTTTCTTCCCAGCAACTGCCCTCAAAAACAGCCAGCCACAGGATTCAAGGCTGCTCACTTCTGACTGAAAAACTCTTATGGTTGACTCTCTGGGAGTAGCTGGAAACAAGAGGCTGTTACTGAGTAGGACCTCTGTGAATTGTGCCAGGAATTCTATGCCGCATCCTTACAGAGTGCTAAATCAGGCTAAAAAGGCCACGCTCAGGAAAGAGTTAAACCAAGGCCACAATCACCGGGCTGTTAATGCCTCCTGCTTTCAGAGCTGACAGGAACAGGACGTTCTAAAATGGCTACACCCTTGAGCCACAATTCATCAATCACAGCAAGGAACATCAAGCTTTGGGTTCTGACTGGCCCCTGCAAACTCCCTCTCACCTCTCTGCCAGGCTCCTGTTTTGTTACCAGACTCCTAATTAGCTCTACGGAAACGAGAATCGCTTTAGGTTTCATCACTTGCGTATCTCGTGGCCCACACACTGGCATGCACGCACAGAGAGCCCACAGTTCATAAATACAGACGTGATTGCCTTGGTTGGCTGTTGCTTATTCCTCGGTCTTGATAACTGGCATATGTTCGGGTTGCCACACAGGTTGTCTCTAAAACATCTGGCCAGTTGTTTACCTCCCCAGCAGCGTAACAGCTGGCAGTTCTCTGTCCTCATCTCCCATCAGCCACTTACAGAAAGAAGTCCAGCCTCTTGCCTGGCATTTCTTCTTTGTGCCATGTGGAAATCAGTTTGAAACAGCCTTGATTTGGCTGCTCTAATCTGTTCCCTCCCTGCTGCCCACTCTACTCCTCCTTTGGTTCTGCCCATATGTGCAGCCACATCTGATTCTGTTCTTACTTTTTCCATTAACCCAGCCTGCCACCTCTTCTCTCGTTTTATCTCCTAGTGGCTCCTCTGGATCCCTTTCTTTGCACAGAGGTCCTGCCATCTACTTTACCTTTTAAACACATTCTTTTGCCCACAGGTGTATTCATCTCCCCAGTTTATGCCCAAGTGCAATTACCTGGCTTTTTGCTCACCTGGTGGCTTTTGTCACGTCATTAGGCTTTGCTGTCAAGACTTTCTTCCCAAGAACTACCTTGAGTACAGCAACACGTACATACCTCCCAGCTTTCTCCGATGGGTACAGGGCATGTCTTCTAATCAGGTAGTTTATATCTCAGAAAGATGAGCCCAAATTGTAAATTACCTTCCTGGCTGACAATGAGAGCTCACCAAATGACTCTCACTGATTCACCCATTTTTCTCTCTTACAGAGAGCCACTCTTTTCCTACCTCCCCCCACTCTAATTCCTCCAGCTTACCTTCTTCAATCAAGTCAAATTCACCTTCTAAATCAGAACCCAGAACGTTTAGACATTTTCCATGACTAAAGCAATCTGCTCTTTGCAATACATCTTTTCCTCTCTGATTCCACCCACTGCTGCTGGTGCCCTCCTAATTCCCACCCTCACTCTCCTGCAGGCAGGCATGCCTTCAGAATGATGGATGTGCCGATGACCATGGTCACGTGCCGGGCGCTGCTCTATGCACTGGGTGTGTAAGTTTCACCAGGTCTGCCCTCTGCCTCTTGTTTTAGTTTTCTGAACTTTTTCTCACCTGAGGAAAATCACCAAAGTGGACAGAGGAGGGAAGAAGCTTTAAAATAATCAATTGGATCCATGTAAATATCAATTGGATCAATGTAAATATCGCTAGATGCCCTGATTTAGCATGTTTTATATTCTTTGTCTCTTTATCTATCATTCTCATTTGTTCACGCCTGTATATTCTTGGTCCTGAACCTATAACCTTGTTTTTAAAATTAAGAAGTAATATTTCATTTTAAAAGCTGCACATTTTTATAAAGATCTCTGAATTTCCAATGGTAAATTAAGAAGACACAGATTTGGAATACGGCTGACACATATTTTTAAGTCCTGCCTCTGCCCGTTGCTAACTTGGTGATTCTGGGTATGTTCTGAATGCTGCTGAACCTCAGTTTTCTCATTTATAAAATGAAAATAATACAGACCTTGCAACTGTTTTTAAATCACAGGAAGTGAGGTGTGTAAAGTACTTACCACAGTGCCTAGTACCTAATAGATGCTATATAAATATCCCATGTTTTTCTAAAAATACTTATATTGCCTCAGTGCAGTGGGTGGGTATGAAAAGCACAGAGTTCTGTGCTGTCACCTCTTCTTAGTTCTCTCCCAGGAAGAAATCTCTCCACATGACATACAACAAAGAAATCACCTTGTCACAGCATACCAGAATGCAGCGTTAGTAAGACAAACTAACAAATGTTGTATGTTCTGCCTCAAGCAACTTGCAAGCCTAAAATCTTACCCTGTACCTTACTATCCTGGCCTCCCTCAGTAAATTTACTTTGGGTTTGTTTTCTAGTTTTCTCACCAGGTTCAATATTGTGTTTACCCCAGAACCCCTCAGAATGTTCCCGGGTCACTTGAGAAAGCCAGGTCTGGAGCAGTGATCCTCAAGATGGACCAGCAGCATCAACATCATCTGGAGGCTTATTAGAAATGCAAATTCTCAGGCCCTACCCTAGACACACTAAATCAGAAAGTCTGGGAGTGAGGCCCAGCAACCTGCTTTAACACGACCTCGAGGTGATTTTGATGAAGGCTCAGGTTTGGGAACCACTGGTTGAGATATTAACATGGCAATTTCCTGCTAACAGAACCAGTGGTGGTAGTTCCAGCAATATGGCAGCAGACCATAGACTTCCACCTTTCAAGGCACACGGTCAGCTGCCTCTGCAAAGAAGGCCAGTGTTGGGACAGGGCCAGAGAGCAGTAGCGCCAGGCTCTCAGCCTCCCCTGAGGAAATACTGGCTCGGCTTGTAGCCCATGCATGCGCAGACCACCTGGACGCCTCCCCAGCCCACCTCCGCTTATGTAACCAGCTGGCTGGAAGCCACTTTTGTTCTGTATGCTATGTAACTGTCGTGGCTGCTCCAGTAAGTGCGGATGCTACTTCCTGTGTCTCAACCGGCCACCTCGAGAATATAACTGGTATGAGCCCTTTACCTACGGCTCCGTTGTCTTATTTCAGCCTCACCGAATCCAAGAACCTGCCAGGAGTGGAACTCCTGCGTTCCAGCCAGTCATCTAGGAAGGAAGTCACCCATGCCCCCTCACCGAGAAGCATCCTTCCCCTCACACAGCCTCGCTAGCATCTCTCCCGGCTGCTCTAGTCTCAAAGACATGAGCACAACTGCAGACAGGGACCTGATAGCCCAAGCCAGGTGCTCTTGCTATTGCTCAATACAAGTTTGTTATCTTTCCCCAAAATACCACCCTACTCATCTTGAGACTGGCAAAGCACCTCCCACTTGCATCTGGCTTATTCTCATTCAGCACTGAGCAGAACAGATCAATTAAAGGTGCTGTCAGTAACCACACTAGTCACCCACTCTTCCAGGTGAAGCTGTGTCTCCCACAGCCCCAGGGGTCTGGTTAGCCAGTCAGCTGCACTACAACCCTCCCAAGTCAGTAGAAAGCAGGGGACAGGCCAGAGCTCAGAACCCTAGCTACAATTAGTAATCCAAAGGAGTATCCCTGGCACCGAGTCTTCCCATAGAAAATGTTCCATATTAAGACTGCAGATCTTTACCCAAAATCCAGTGGACTCAACTGTCAGCCCCACATTTCTTCCTGCCTCAAATCCAAACTCCTAAGGGCCTCCTTTTTCCCTCACTTACCACTTTTCATCACAACCATCACCGCCTAATCTCACTCCTTACCATTTCATCTTATACTCCAGTCAGAAGAAATTCACAGTCCATGTTTAACATTAGTCAGTAGGTAACTCAGGAGACCACAACTTTGACTGGTCTAAGACAACATGAGATAATGTTGGAATGATTCTGTTATCAGAGCTTTTTTTATCAGGAGACTTGAGAACTACAGACTATAGAATTGACAATATTGCTAACAGGGAAGGTGGCCACAATCAATTCCCCAGCTCCTTCCTTTCCCCCTAAGACTCTGCCTTAGCCCTCTTTCTCCTCAGCCTTTTCTTTAGTTCCGTAAACCAGTATCCTCCCAACTGATTAATTAAGGAAACCCAAGTATGTTTCTCCTGCCCATCCCATTATCAGAGCCTGCTCAGCTCCTGGCTCCACCACGGAGCCCCTCAAGGGCCCCTCACAGAGCTCCTTCATCCTTTATTTGGACGCCACTTATAATCTTTCACCTAATGTAGCACTGTACGTGCATCACCACGTGGCATTCTGAACAACCTGTGGCCTCAGAAGGACGTGCATTTGAACCCTGCCTCTGCCACTCTTTAACTCTGTAACTGAGCAAAGCTATTTAACTTAATCTCTTAAGTGTACTTCAGTTCCCTGGGGCTAACGTATTTAGTTATGAAGAATAAACAATAAATGTAAGGAGCCCAGTACACTCTCTGCCAGTTACTAGGTACATAGCCAGTGTTCCCATCTTCCCTAGCTACTTGATAGCCCCTCTCCAGTTTGACTGTTCTTCCTGGCGTATACATCTGCATCTAAGCACATAGTCAATGTATTTTGTCTTTAATGTCATCTGAGGATGCTCAATCCTGACCCCAGCCATTCCCTGTGGAACCTTTAGAATCTCGTGTGAGCTACAGGAACACTTTTAAATTCTATAATTACAGTATTATTGACTATCGTTTTATTTGCTATGAATTGTATTTGGAGCCAATGTCTCTAGCCATATTTTTAAAAGCTTTGTTTTGGTTGCTATTTTATTAATATGCAGCTCCAGAGATGCTAAGAACTAGAAGGAGAAAAACTATAAGAAATCAGAGGCATGATAACATTCTATCCAAGTGTTTAATCACCCTTAGAGTCATGTTACTCTTAATGACATCCTGAATCTCTCTTGCAACAATTTAGTCTTATTTTCTCACACTTTACACTTTACCTAATATACTTGAAGAAAGTCTTTGAGCCACTTTTAAGCTTTTAACTCCAACTTTCTCATAGTGGCTCATGTTTATCAAAGGATAACTGTATACTAAGCACTATGCTAAGCATTTCACACATATTTTTTTCATTTAATTCTTATAATCATTCTGTGAGTATCCCCTATGCTACATAAACATTACTATTATGTCCAATTTAGAATAAGCAAACCATATAGAGGTTGTGAACCTTGCCTGGGTCAGCCAGCAAGTAACTGATGATGCCAATATCTGACCCTGGGCAGGCTGACGTCACTGCCCATTAGCCTCAGGGATTTCATTTCCCTAAGTTTTAAGGTTTTACTGCTCTTAGTCATCTTTCTCCTGTTTCTCTTTATCCAGCTTAATAACTGTTCACTGATATTAATGAGAACTATCCTGATGCGAAGAATGGGAGAAAGGTCTTAGTGCCCAAGTAGAGCATGTTCACAGCGTGGAACAGCTAATGAAGAGGCATTAAAAAGAGCTTCTTGGCTTCTAATCCCTTTACCTTCTTGCCTATCCCCACCTGTCTCCCACCTACCAACCCTCAGTTGGTTTTATTTTTTCCCTATGTCTCCGAATGTATTTCTGTTTTGTTTGTTTGTTTATTCTGTTCTTTAGATTCCACATATAAGTGACATCATATGGCATTTGTCTTTCTCTGTCTGACTTATTTCACTTAGCGTAATATTCTCTAGGTTCATCCATGTCATTGCAAATGATATTATTTCATTCTTCTTTATGGCTGAGTAATACTCTATTGTACAACTATACTACAGTTTCTTTATCCAGTCATCTATTGATGCACATTTTGGTTGTTTCTATATCTTGACTATTGTGAATAATGTTGCAATAAATATACCACTGCGCTGTACATCTGAAGCTGAATAATATTGAATATCAACTATATTTTATATATAAATATATATAGCATATATATATGCTATACTCCACATTCCATGAGTATATATATGTGTGTGTGTGTGTGTGTATATATATATATATATATATATATATATATATATATATATCCCATATATATACACATATGTACTCATGTGTTGTTGAGAATAGCATAGGGAATACTCAATGGAATTGTAACAGCTACATACAAGTACGATATCAGAGGGGTAGTAGATTGGGGGAGGGGGGTATCACTTTGTGGGGGGTGTAAATGTCTAACTATTACATTGTTTTGTACACCTAAAACTAATGGGAAAAAAAAAAAACTAAAAGAGAAAAAGAGAGAGAGAGAGCTTGGCTTCATGTAACTAAACAATTGCAGGAAATGCTGGACAAAGATTGTGGCAGCTAGAACCTCAAGCCAAAGCCCAATACCAAAGAATCACTGCTAGTAGTTCTTCATAACTCTGATTGGATGAGCGTCTACAATGTGCACAGTGCTTTCTAGTACCTGGTGCCCTGCAGGGTGGCTCTTCAGGAAATGGGAATTGAGAGAGATTAAGTGACTCACCCACAGTCATGCAGCCACAAGTGGCAGATCTGGTATTTGTTTTGTTTGTCCTCTACTTTAGCCCAGAGCCTGTGCTCCTTTTCCATGCTCACCTTAGTAGCTGGAGAGTTCTGGTTGTGTGTGCTCCAGAATCCAATACAAAGGATAGTCATGGGCAACATTCCCTATCTACCCCAGGGACCTGGTGGGAGGATGGGTCCACCCTTTCTTCCCTTGATGGACCTGCAACTCGCACTTATACTCTTTCATCCACACTTATTTGGTGAGTGGATACCATAATTTTAACACCTTATATTCATAGAAGGCTTTGCAGGTGTTTTCACCATGAAGCCCAAGTGAGCTTGGTAAATTAGTGAACGTTTTTCAATTCTGAATCTAGTACTTTTGCCTTGCTGTCTCCAGTCAAAAATGTGCTGTCTACCAAAAAATATATAAAGTAACATAAAACTGTGGTGCAGTGGGTATTAATAGAGACAAACTAAGATCTCAATTCTCCTATACCAACTTGGGACAATCTCTAGTCTTTTTACACTACAGTGAGGGGAGAATTTGCAAAGTATCTCCTTAGACTTATGTCCCAAAATTCAATTTGTGAAAATGCAATTGGCAGAGTACACTCATGTAACTTCTCTCAAATACTGGACATTGAAAATGCATGTGTCCTTATGACCACAATAACCCTTCCAGTTTTCTTTGGTCCCAGAAGAGAACTCAAGTTGCTTGTTACTCTCTACCATGTTTCCCCAAAAATAAGACCTAGCCGGATAATCAGCTCTAATGCGTCTTTTGGAGCAAAAATTAATATAAGACCCGGTCTTATTTTACTATAATGTAAGATTGGGTCTTATATAATATAATAATATAATATAATATAATAATATAATATAATACTCGGTCTTATTTTACTATAAGACTGGGTATAATATAATATAATAAATAATATAATATAATGTAATATAATAAGACTGGGTCTTAATTTTTGCTCCAAAAGACACATTAGAGCTAATTGTCCAGCTAGGTCTTATTTTCTAGGAAACACGATATGAGGAAGCAAATGGTTAAACAGCAGAGAAAAGACGGAAATATTTTCAAGGGCTTGTAAACATGGGATCCAAGTTTTTCTCTCTTGGTGGCTTTTGAAATCAAGGCACCTGCTTAAGCAGAAAAGTATTAGGTTGGTGCAAAAGTAATTGCGTTTTTTGTAAGTAATCATGGTTTTTTGCAATTATTTTAACCTTTTAAACCACAATTACTTTTGCACCAATCTAAAATTGGCTTTTTCATTGTGGTCTCATTTCTCATCAAGACATGTGTTGGGTATTCTTTCTCCCTCTAAGTTTGAGGGGCTAGCATTGCACCAATGGCATAAAAAAGACTTTATTCATGGGAAGCATCCAAAATAGAAATGTTGCTATAAAAGTATACGTAATTAAACTTGTGTTTAAAAGAGTCAGTTCCTCATTAAGGGTTTCCCTCAAAGGCTTTTTATAATCTTAAAGCTTGAGTCTAATTTCCAGTATAAACTGTAAAAGGGAGGAAGGCACAGATACACATTCACACACTAAGAAATGTGCTCTGGCTTCACTGATAAAGCATAGTAAGGATTTCACTGCATGATATAAATACATGCTCACCACGACCACCTCCCCCTACCTCCTAGATATGTAGACCCTGGAAATCAAAGTCAATATTTTGCATTTATAAAAGCTGGAAGAAAACTCTTCAGCCATGATTAGAATTATAATTGCTTATTTTCGAGCAGCCTAAAATGTCAACGGAAACCTTTCCATTTTAGCATGCCTTGTTATCCCCTCTTCAGCATTTATTGGATATGTAGCTGGCACTGTTCTAGGTTTGAGGATACAGAGATAGGAACTCACAGACTCAAGTATGGTTTCTCAAAGTGTGTACCCGTTGGCACTCACACAGAACAACGGGTTCCTGGAAGGTCACTGCAAAACAATAGGCAGCAAGTCTAGTTTTCAGATTCTGCACAGAACCAGAGTTAGAACTGAATCAGAATCTCTAAGAATGGGCTCAGGAATCTTTATACAAGTCCCTCTGCAGATTTCTTATGTACACAAAAGTAATAAACAGTCTACTTTCAAAGCATTTGTAAATAATTTGTGATTTTCATTCTGACAAGCCATCAAATTCTAGGCTTTAGGTTGCAAACCATCTCTTGAGAGACAGAGACAACAATCTCCATTCTACATTAGATCTTCATACGGAACCAAACTTCACCAGTTGATTAATTATAAGCCTTCCTAGAGTCTCCCTTTTCTCATATGAAATTTTCTCATGTGGAATACACTTCCCATATTCCACAAGTCTCACAACAAGCTCTGCTACCTTGTCTACCACTGGAAAACATCTCGTGTGGGTAAGAGTTAAAAGTATGTTGGAATGAGACCTGAGTTTGAATCCTAGCACTTTCACTTATTGCTTGTGAAACCACAGGCAAGTTACCAGGCCTTTGGTTTCTTCACCTGTAAAATGAAGATAATAATAGTACTTATGTCATAGAATTTTCAGGATTTGATGAAATAATACACAACAGAGAGCACATATAGCATAGCCATGTTATTACTGGGGTTACCAAAGCCCTTGGAGGAACTCCTTTGGATTAATGGCTCAGAGCTAAAAAATCTCACCAAATTCACAGCAGGGTAGGGCCATTTCCCTGAAAGAGACCTCAAAAGCCATGAAACATAGGCACCTAAGTGAGTAGACAATGATATATTTCTAAATTGTGTTGTGGAATCTGAAAATTGTGAGCTAGCATAATTTTTAATTGGGAGAGGGAGGGTAAGCAAGATAAAAAGTAAACATTTTTAAAAATTGAATTTATAAAACACACAGTTATACTTCACCTATAAAGCAAGCCAGCTATATAAAAATCTAGATATATTATGTATGTCTTTATCAAAAGATAGATATTTAGTTCCCTAAAACATTCAGTGTATAATTTTATTTTTAAAAAATCTTTACCCATTAAAAACAAAATAAAACTGAAAAAAAATCTTTACCCAAACTCAAGATTTCAGGAGGATATATACTGCATAGTTCAAATGGTGTTACCAGATTCAGCAAACTAAAATACAGGATACCTAGATGACAGAGTATATAAACACTGTGCCTGCTTCCTTCCGTGAACACATTAAAATTACAATGAATTATATAACAATCAACCTGGAGAACCATTGGAAGTCTGGCTGCACAGAAGTTTTATAACTAAGGAAATAAAGAAGAAACCATGTCATGACTGGTAGGAGGGGCAGAGATATGTAACTGGCTACCTCCAAACCTCCCTGTGGCAGTTGAAAACCGGGAGGGATATCTCAGCTGTGGAAGTTCCCCCCAGAGGAGAGAGAGACCTCAGCCCCACACTGTCCTCCCCAGACCAGAATACTGGTGCTGGGAAGAGGAGCCCCCACAACATGTGGCTGTGAAAAACAGTGGGGATTCTGACTACACAGTTAGGAAGCAAGGCTGCGGGAAACCCAGATGTCTTCTTAAAGGGCCTGCGCACAACCTCTCTCACACCTAGGCACTCACCTTGGGCTTCAGCGGAACGATGGTGATTCAGGGGGTGTCAGAGACATACGGGGGCAGACTGAGCTGTGTTGCTTCAGGTTGAGGGCTGGAGGACAGTCGCTATTTTCCCATGAGGAGGTCCTCCTCCCATGCAGCCAGCAGGCGGGTGCCATTTTTCCTGTGCTAAGCCCGCCCCCACGTAGCCAAATCTGAATCTGATTGGTCTGCTGAACTCCACAGCTCTGCTCAGCTGACTTTGCTGGGAACCCAATCCATCCAACTCCCCCAACACTGGAGACACTTTCTCCAAGCGCAGCCAGCTCCACCCCCCCATTGCACTCTTTCTTGGAAAACTATCAAAGTCCCTGGCCCCAGGTGGGCAGCAAATGCCCTCGGTGTGCTGAGACTTTTGCTGAGTAGCTTCAGGCTCAGTAGTAGCACCAAACCAGAATTTACATTAACTTGGTGACCACAACTCTTCCCACTACAGTGACTCTCTGAGACCCTGCCTCACCCAACTTGCATATCACAGGAGGCTCAATCAGTGGCTGAACCTTAGGGAGCTGGCAGGTGGAAGTAGGCCTTGGCGTGTGCTGCCTTTTTACACAGCTACCCCAGGCCCAGTACTGGTGGCAGATATCCTTGGTTTGCAGTGTGGCCTCTCCCATGTGCCTCCAAGGTTAGCATAGGCAGCGAACAACCATGGATCACTTTGTAGCTCTTACCAGGTAGTCCCCAGCAAGTCAAAGGCAGTCAGTGACCTTGGCCTGCACCAGAGCCCCTCTCAAGAAGCCCAGAACCAATATGCTAGAAGGTTGACTTCAGACCACAGCATAGCACTGCCCAATTGGCCCCACAAGCAGCACAGCCAAAGGGCAGTCTCCATAGGCACCAGAGCTAGAGTGAATCCCACTCAAGGCAGAGCAGCGTATAAACTATGCACATGGCCAAACCCCATAGCCCATCAGCTTAAAGGTCAATCCCACTCACTAGCATGCCAATAGCAATGAAGGCTCAATGATAACAGGAGGGCAAACACAAGGAACACTTCTGAAGCAGCTGATGCAGGTGACCAGGGAGACTGTGCCACTGGGTCCCAAAGGGCACCTACTGTATAAGGCCACCCGGCCAGGACTAGGGGACGTAGCAGAGCTACCTAATACATAGGAAAAAACAGAGAGGCAGCCAAAATGAGGAAATAAAGAAATACATCCTAAATGAAAGAACAGGAGGTAACTCTAGAAAAAGAACTAAACAAAATGCACACAAGCAACCTACCAGAGACAGAGTTCAAAACAATGATTATAAGGATGCTCAACGAACCTAGTGAGAACTTCAACAAAGAGATAACAAGCATAAAAAAAGAACGTAGAAACCATAAAAAAGAACCAGTCAGAAGTGAAGAATACAATAACTGAAGTGAAGAATGCACTAGAAGGAATCACCAGAAATTTAGATGAAGCAGAGAATCAAATCAGTGATTTGGAAGACAAGGTAACAGAAAACACCCAATCAGAACAGAAAAAAAAAAAAAATTAGGAGAGTTTAAGAGACCTTTGGGACAACATCAAGCATAAAAACATTCACATCATAGGGGTACCAGAAGAAGAAAAGAGAAAGCAAGGGATTGGGAACCTATTTGAAAAAAAAAAAAAAAAAAAGACCAAAAACCTTCCTAATCTGGTGAAGGAAATGAACATACAAGTCCAGGAAGTACAGAGTCCCAAACAAGATGAAAACCCAAACAGGGCCACACCAAGACACATTATAATTAGAATGGCAAAGGTTAAAAACAAAGAGAAAATCCTAAAAGCAGCAAGAGAAAGGCAACTAGTAACTTATAAGGGAGCTCCCAATAGATTGTCAGCTGATTTCTCAACAGAAACTTTACAGGTCAGAAGGGATTGGCACAAAATTTTAAACATGATGAAAAGCATGGACCTACAACCAAGATTACTCTACCCAGCAAAGCTATCATTTAAAATTGAAGGACAGATAAAGAGCTTACCAGATAAGAAAAAGCTAAAAGAGTTCATCACCACCAAGCCAGTATTACAAGGAATGTTAAAGTGATTCTTTTATGATAAAAATTATGAATAATAAATTGTCTATCAACAATTACTTTCAATGTAAATGGATTAAATGCTCCATTCAAAACACATAGGAGGGCTGATGGATAAGAAAACAAAATCCTTACATATGCTGTCTATAAGAGAATCACTTCAGATTGAAAGACATACACAGACAGAAAGTAAAGGGATGGAAAAAAATTTCATTAAAATGGAAATTTAAAAAATTAAAATCCGGAGTAGCAATACTTATACCAGACAAAATAGACTTTAAAACAAAGGCTGCAACAAGAGACAAAGCAGGACCCAGTAATTCCACTTCATGGTATTTATCTGAAGAAACCCAAATGTTACTTCAAGGGGACATGTGCATCTATATGTTCATTGCAACATTGCTTACAGTGGCAAAGATATGGAGGTAGCCTTGGTGTCTGTCGATGGAAAAATGGATAAAGAGGAGGTGGTACATATGTACAATGGAATTTTGCTCAGCCATGGAAGGGAATGGGTTCTTGCCATCTTCAGTGGCATGGATGGACCTGGGGGGTATTGTGCTGAGTTAAGTATGTCAGACAGAGAAAGACAGATGCAATGTGATTTTGCTTATATGTGGAATCTAAAGAACAAAATAAACAAACAAAACAAAAACAAATGCATAGATACAGAGAACATATTGAGGGGTTTTGGGGATGAGTGAAAAAGGGGAAGGGATTAAGAAATACAAATTGGTCGTTACACAGTAATCATGGGGATGTAGGGTATAGCACAAGGAATATAGTCAATAATATTGTAATAACTCTGTATGGTGCAGATGGGTACTAGATTTATTGAGATGATAGAAGGGAGAGGGTTGAGTGGTAGGTGGAAAAGGGTGAAGGGATTAAGAAGTAGAAATTGGTAGTTACAAATAGTCATGAGGATGTAAAGTAAAGCATAGGGAATATAGTCAATAATATGGTAATAACTATGCATCATGCCAGGTGGGTACTAGACGTGTCAGGGGGCTCACTTCTTAAATTGTATAAGTCTCTAACACTGTGCTGTACACCTGAAATTAATATAAAATGATATTGAGTGACAGTTCAATACAAGGGGAGAAAGGTGAAGGCAAATAAGAGTTTCAAATTTCCAGATATAAAACAAGTTATGAGGATGTAATGTACAGCATAGGGAATATAGTCAATAATATTGTGATAGCGTAGTTCAGTGTCAGATAGCTGCTGGTCTTATCACGGTGATCACTTCTTTAGGTATGTAAATGTTGAATAACTATGGTGTACACCTGAAACTAATATAATATTGTATGTTAGCTATATTTTAATAAAACTCTTTATAAATTGAATAAAATAAATTGAAAAAATATTTTAAAAATACAGGATACCCAGTAAAATTTGAATTTTGGATAAACAAGAAACAACTTTTTGCTGTAAATATATCCCATGTAATATTTGGCAACCCTAATTACAAAGCATGACTTTTTTACACATAAATTCATGATTTTAATTCATTATACTTAGTAAGCTTTATGTTAGGAAACAAAAGATTGATTAGAAATAAACTCATCATTAGTCCGGTAAATATTTTAATAAAGTTGTAAATGCTATAAGAAATTAATGAACCTAGATCATGCACAGGGACCAAATTAAATCTGAACTTGTCTTTAAATGTTAAGAAGTTAGAATGTCCCTGAATGCCTAGAGAAACTCTTGCTATAATCTGTACATTGTAAAGTGCTATGCTAGCACCAAAGGAATAAATGGAAGAAAAGTTAACTTAGGAGAAATTAGTTATTAAGATCAGGAGCCAAGGTTCATCCTGTAATCTGGGCTCAAGGTTCAAACTCGCTCTTTCACAATCAAGAACCGCTGACCCTGAGCTTCCTGCTGCCAAGTAAGATGACCAACACCCCCAGCACAGATTCTCTTTCTTTCCTTTTATTCCCTCTAACTTGAAAACAGGTAAAATGTTTCTTCTTTGATTTATAATACTCACTGATGTTATTTTAAAAAAAAACAAAAAAAACAAAAAAAAACACACACCTCATTTTGGAACTGCCAAATGGTTTCCGTGGTGAAAGTTTAAGTAGTGCCTTAGAAATTTTTTAGTCTTTAATAAGTTTAGCATAGCAGTGGGATGGGAGGTGAAAATCAAGAAAATTTCAGGACCCTTCATTATGCTTTATATATTTTTTAAATGCTTCTGCTGTTGATGTTAATGCTGGAACATTTTTAATTCCTCCCAAATTGGTAGGCCACAATAGTTAAGAGATTATTCCACTAAAAATGAAAATACTCCAGTGATCAAAGGGAAATTAAATAAGGAGGTAGCAGGAAAAACATTACACTTGGAATTAGAAAACATGGCTTACATCCCCACCCCAGCTGCTCACTGGATGTGTGGCACCAGGTAAGTCAATTTCTCTCTTTGACCTGTTTCCTCATCTGTAAAATGAAAGTTTCCTAAGGGCATTTTGTGGTCTAAAATTCTGTGATTCTCACTCGAGTAACTTCAATTCAGATCTCTCATCTTTTACTGACTGTAATACTTTGAGAAAATCTCCCCCTTCCCTGTTTCTGGAAGCCTGCTGTATGCATAATACCCCCCACCCACCCAGACACACACAAACACACGCCTCCTTCACCCAATTCTGAGGATGAATTAGTGATCTTCAGAGACCACTTTGAAAATAACTGTCATACAGCACAAGAGACTATTAGCAACATGTAGAAGGACAGAAAATAGCTTTAAATGATCGTCACTGTCAATCAAGTAAGAAGCAATAATACTGGAGAAGAAGCACATCAGAAGAGCTATTGTTAAAACTCAGGCTTGAGCCATTGAAAACTGCTGAAGGTTGAAAATCCTGAGTTGGCAAACAATTGGAGGGAGTGTCAGAAAGCCATGGCCTATGAAGAATTATATGGGAAAAGGGTTGACCAAAGACTTGGGGATACAAGATTGCTGCCTTCAAAATTTACGGGACCTGTTGCAGGTCCGCCACCACCCTTCCCCTTGCTCCCAGCTCAGAAGAGAAGGCCAGCCCCCTCTGAGACCACCTCTAGGTGCCCCAATACCAGATGCCATGTCACAGCAGCACAATGCTGATATAACAACCTTTGCTCAGAAAATGGAAGACAATGCAGCTGAAGGGGCTTGTGCCTATGGATTCCAAGGTGACTTGAAAAGATGGATGTGTGCCTACAGACTTTTCTCCATATGAGGTCTGTATTGTGTAGAAAACATTTGCAAGGCCCAATGTTGCATGCCATTCTCTCTGCTTGTGAAGTAAAAAAAAAAAAAATCACTCTCCTCATCTCTCACTATTGGCCCATTCTGGGGCTATAGATTCCCAGCTGTCTACAGCTATCATTCTGCTTGTTTACAAATTCAACAGCTTTCAAATGAGGTTCCATGCTGCCAGAGGTTCCCATAAGGCCCCTCCAGAGCAAGGACTGTGCATCATCCCCCGCCGTGCTGACAGATAGATGGCGGCTGGAGCACAGAAACAATGTAGAAGGCTGCCTGGCCCCAGACAATTTCAGAACTATGTCCCTGATTGTTCTGTACATGGATTGAAATATGCTGTGGCCTTGGGACCACCCCATCAGGCAGAAATCAGATTCTTGAGCCCCAGCTCTGCCATATGTTTAACTTGCAGTCATGGATTGTTACTTGTTTGCCATACCACTAAATCCCACTAGCTTGTCACTGTCATGGAAATAAAAGTAGCAGTAGGCTACAGGAGAAACAGGTCCTTTAAGGGTTTGTGTTTTGTGGTTTGTTTATTTGTCTTAGAGCAGTTTCCAGAGTGGATAAATGTGATAGAAAGACAGAGTGGCCACAGGAAAAAGAACAGGCTTTGGAAGGAGCCAGGTGTGGGCTACAATCCCAGCTCTGCCTTAGATTACATGCTTTACCTTTATGCATTTCAATTCCTGTGAGGATGTAATAAGAACGCACATATAGACAGTGATTCTCAACATGTGGTCCCCAGACCAGCAGCCTCAGACTTACCTAGGAATGTGTTGGAATGTACATCCTCACCCCCATCCCCAGACTATTGAATAAGAACTCTAGGGAAGGGGCCCAGCAGTGTTAACAAGCTCTCCAGGTAATGCTGACGTAGTTTGAGAACCACCAATGTAAGGCTTCTAGAACAATGCTTGGCATGCTATCGATGTTAATTTATCATTGTAGAAATCCTGAATTTCTGAAGGATGATTGATTTGGAGCCTAATATATCAACTAAGCATATTGCTGAGGCCCAGCAAGAATCTCCACTCTCAGGAGTAGAATTTCTTTATGGCTCTGCATGCCCCCTAGTCAGTCTGTACTTGGAATAAGCCGGGGCACAGGTCTGAACTATCAGGGAGCGTCTAGCAGCATGGATGAAGGCGACCTAAAAGAGCATCGTTCCAGACCCTACCCACCCTCACTCTCCCAGCTCCACCCAGCCACTCTCTGTGCCAAGTGTAGGAAGCTCTCTGGACCTTGGGGACATGACCTGCACTTCTGATGCAGCAAACAAGAAAATTCCAAGGCTATTTGGGAAGCCTGAAAGACCCTCAGGTGAGGAGGCCTCCAACGCTTTCCATTTTTTGTTGATTAGTTGGCTGGTTTTCTTTTTGTCTGCAAGCTGTGGAATAACTTTTTTTTAATCCCTTGATGAAAACAATATCCATGTTGTTGTCATGGATGCCTGAAGTCCAAAGAATGTTACACGCCAAATCTGTGATAGATGACTCCGGTGCGTTGTTCTCTGGGCTGCGGACTCGGCCTGTCATTCCTGGGAGCTGACAGGGACTGGACCCTGGGTCACTGGCTGTGAACAGAAGGCTTCTTGACGAGTCATCTCAGAGTGAGTCAAACATGCCTATTCTGAAAAAGACTATTGAGTTCTCCAGACAAGGGTTGTCCAAGACTTTTTTTAATGGAGAAAAATTAGTCTGCCTTGGAAGTGACAAAGGTGAAACACCTCACGTGGCAAACACGAAATAGTTGAGTACAGGCAGGAAGATGTGGCTCACCCTAGGCTTCAGGCCACCGACTACAGATATCAAATCCAGAAGTGGCCTGGAAACATGGGTCAGGAATCGTCACCAAATAGTAAGAGTGCCCAAACAATCTGTTTCATATGAACTGAATAAATAAACATCAATTATCCATTCATTAAACAAATATGTATTGAGCACTCACTACATCTGAGGCCTGTGCTCTGCCCTGGGAACACAAGTGAAACTTGGGGAGATGCAAGAATGGGCAATGACAAGGAAAACAAGGGAAAGCCTCCTAGAGGAATAGAGGCCAAAGCCAAGGTCTGCAAGATCAAAGCCTTTAACCAGGCAAACTGACAGTCGCATGGCCAGAAAGTGTCCTCACTCAGGGCTGAAGGAAAAAGAGCAAAATACGTCGGGCTGAGCTGAGAGAAGTGAACCCAAGTGGAGCAGAGGGGCCACTTGGGAATGAAGCTGGTGAAAGAAGCAGGGAGCGGGGGTGAAGGACTGCCTGGGCCTGCTCGGGGCTGGGAATGTCCACAAGGGCCCTGGGAAGCCGACGGAGGTTTGTGAGTCGTGCGCTGACTGTATGGGCGCAGGATGGCATGGGGTTACACGCACAGGCTGTGGGTTCAGAACTACTCTGAACCTCAGTTCTATCACTTTTTAGCTTATGTCCTTGGGCAAGTTTCTCAACTGCTGTATGCTTTAATTCTCTTGCCTACAAAGTGAGGATTTTGTTATCTTACAGGGTTATAATGAGGAGTACATGAGACAAGTGTATATAAAACGCTTAGCACAGTTTGGGGGTGTGTGTAAACTCTCAATAAGTATTAGCTGCTATTATTATTGTTATTATTTTTAATGTAACAGGGTAAAGATTATTAACTTGGGGTTGTCACAGCCTTTGCCCCTCCCTCTGTCAATTCCCCCCCTTCAGTCTCAAAGAGAATCCTGCCAATTACCCTCCCCAACTCCCTTCATTCTCCTTTCGGAGAGGGGAGGAGTCTCACTCTCTGGGCCTGTAGATAAACAAGTCACCCGTCTCTCCTGGATGACAGGGCTGGACCCTGGGTAAAGTGGTGTGAAAGGAAGGTTTCTTGAGAAATCATGTCCAGGGTATGTGAAAAGTGTCTATCCCGGAAAAGAGAAGATAGCACATTCCCCGGACGAGGGATATGAGATCTTTTTCAGTGTGGGAGAAAAAAAATTGGTCTGCTTTGGCAGAGACGAAGGGACGAAGGGGAGAAGAGCAATAAGGTGCTCAGGGTGGGAGAGGAATCTAAGGGAATCTGGGACAAGCTGGAGAGCAGTTCTGGGTGAAAGGAAAGTGGATGGGAGAGGAGAAGGAACTCAATTAAGAGTTTCATTTGCACCCCTTTTAAGGTTTTTTTCTAAAGATGCAAGAATAAAATTCCCATTTAATTAGGTTGGCTCTTGGCCTGTGTCTCTTTAAAGTTGACTCTATGTGGAGACAGAGCCATACAGCCTCCTTCACCGGGATTTAGTGGAGTTACAGTATTAATGTTGAAAAGGGAGACGTAAATACATACCTCCAGGGCTATTCTTAGGATTAAATGCGATAAGGCGTGTTCTATCCACCAGCTTTCACCAGATTATGCTGCAAACCACCCCCAAATCTCAGTGGCCTACAACAACAAAGGTTTGTTTCTCACTCCTGTCATATGTTCTCTGTGGTTTGGCCACATGTCCTTATTCTGAGAACCAGACGGCCAGGTCCGCCCAAACGGCCCAGCAGGACTGGTGCAGAGGGAAGAAAGGCAGACCCCGCAATGGCTCACAGAGCTTCCACACAGAAGTCTGTCACTTCCAATCCTGTTCCAATGGCCAAACTAGTCATACGTGTCATTATCAGGGTGGGTAGTGAGACTGTCCCATAGGGAGAGACAGCAAGCACTTAAGAACAAGAACAGAATCTGCCACACATATGAAGTGCTTGTGGACATTGCCTGGCTCACACAAATCCCTCAATAAACTGTGAAAATCGTTGATACCAATCTGTAAAATAGGTAAATAATAGTACCAGACTCACAAGGGAGTTTCAGGATTAAGACAGGTAATAATACCACAGAGCCTGCCTGAGTTGCTCAACAAATGGCATCCATTAATTTTCTAAGTGGACAGGACACCCTGGGGCCAGGAAAGGGAGACAGTGGGGCAGTTAAAGAAAGCCATGGCGAGGGAGCACATGGTGCCCTGAAGCCCTATAGGATCTCTGGGGCCCCAGTGGGAAAGGATGTTCCTGTCTTAGAGGGTCAGAAACCAGAGCAGGACCCTGGAGAGACAAGGGCTATAAGGGGGAAGGAAATACTAATTACTCTCCCGCCAGAGGGGACAACCTAAAGCCCACACGCAGAGCGACAGAGAGCTCGCTATTTCTCCAGCTTTTCTGGGCCTCAGAGGCCAGGCCATGGGCTTCAACAGGAAACTGGGGAATGCCTGTGTCAGAGGAGGACTGGCACTGTGCCTGCTTCTTGTGCTGGGGCGCCTCAAGTCACACCAGTCACCAGAGAGGGAATTCTGGGCCTCCTGAACACCTGGACACATTCCACCTGGGCCATCAAGGCACGACCCAGTCAGAAGGAAGGTTGGGGGCCACAGGCCATCAATAAAAATATATTTAGAGCAAGTTTTTGTGGAGGGGTGCCTCCCAATCCCTTTAATTCCTGTTTCTACCATCCCTACCACATGGCTCACAGTAGGATATCCTTATCCGTCTCCAAGTTGCCCTTCCCACCTGCCTCCTTGCTCATTCAATCAACTAGTGATTATTGGGAGCCCTCCACGTGGCAGGCTGTTGTAGTGCCAGGGACAGAACAGTGAACAGAGACATCTGCCCCAGTGCTCACGCCCCAGTGCTCACGCTCCAGTGCTCACACCCCAGTGCTCACACTCCAGTGCTCATGCTCCCGTGCTCATGCCCCAGTGCTCACACCCCAGTGCTCACACTCCCGTGCTCACGCTCCAGTGCTCACGCCCCAGTGCTCATGCTCCAGTGCTCACACTCCAGTGCTCACGCCCCAGTGCTCATGCTCCAGTGCTCACACTCCAGCTCATGCTCCAGTATGAGAGAAAGACAAAAGCCAAGAGGAAAAGTGAAAGCATTTTCTGTGTGGTAGATGGTGAGTGCTAAGGAGCGTAGGGATGAGGTACAATTTTAGAGTGTGGCACAGAAAGCCTCATTCGAGAAGTGGAGTAAAGACCTAGAAAAGATAAGAGAAAGATGTTTAATCAGAGGAACCAGCAAGCCCAAGGGTGAGCTTTATGTTTTAGGAAAAAAACAAGGGCCTGTGTGGCTGCAGTGAAGGGAGCAGAGGTAGGGGCAGCTGGAGTGTTCAAGTCTTCCTTCCTCCCCAGTGGACTCTCTCCCCTTCTCTTAGGGCTACAGATCAGAGAAGCAGCCAGCAAACTCTCTCTGTGATTCCATTTCAGTCACACTGAAGCTCTGTTTCCTAGAGCCATGCAACCAAACTCCTCTGATAAGTCTGCAGATGGCCTAACAAGAAGCCTAGCAGGAACCTATGTTTCTGGCTGGGAGCCTGGGAGTCTGGGGCCCTTGGAATCAGACAGACTTGAGTTCATATCCCAGCTCTGCTGCACTCATCAACTTTGGTGGAGCTGTAGATGGTCCACCCATAGAGACCCAGCCCAGCCAGAGGTCACCTGCAGGTGGCCCCAGGACAAGCTAGCAGCTTCTTGCCCCTCTGCCTGGGGGGATGTGTAGCCCCAGGAATGCTCCTGGTCCTCTCCAGGGCAGACTGGAAATGCTGGGGAGCAACCCTCATGCCTCTCTGCCCTGATGGTCTATTCTACACAGTCTCAGAGGCCCCTCAACAGGATGAAGCCCAGGTACCTGCCCTGTAAGGGTCATTAACACACCTGACTCACTTGCCCCCGTCACCAGCTCATGTCTTCATCCCTCCCAAATAAACCACCTGCAGGAAATGGTTTTGGGGGAACCCAAATTAAGCCACCAGCCACATAAATCTGGTAAAATGAGGTGAGTTTGTTTCTCTGAGCCTGTTTTTCCATCTGTATAATGGAGAGTATGAAGAGTAAATGGGCAGCGAGGAGTAATGAGTGATGAAGAGTAAATGAGTGAAATTGTAAGGCAGCTAGCCTTGTGCCTGGCACAGACCAGGCGGGCAGTAACACAGGACTCTGAGGAGTCACTGAGATCATGTATGTGAAACTGCCCTGCAAACTATACGCAACTCGGCAAACGCACACAGGCAACGTTACATGAGGTTAAGAACATGTCCTCTGCCCTCAGAACAACTGGGTTCATTTCCTCATTCTGCCTCTTACCCTCCATGTGACCTGGGGCAACTTACTTCATGTCTCTGTGCCTCAGTTTCCCAATCTGTTAAATAAAAGTCATAACAGCACCAATCCCACCAGGTTGTTGTGAGGATTAAATAGGGTAATATATGTAGTGTACCTAGAACTGCCCTGCCTCATAACAAGAACTACATAAGTGTCTGCTATGTTATTTTTGTGATTGTTATTATAGGTTTATTATATTATCACATTATTTTTATGCTGTACTGAAAATACAACTGTCTTTTACCTACTACTCCTCACGCAATTCTTTAACTGCCTACTCCAAAGACTCAGCAGGTTTAGTTTGTTATCCTGAGGTGTTGTTGTTTTTTAATTGCATAAAGAATTCATGAGTATGTTCCAATTGAAATAGTTAAGCAGCATATAGAACAAAACATAAAAATCCCTTCAACACTCATCCCCCGTCCCCTCCCGCTGTCAACAGTGTGGGGCCCGCACCCAGTTCCCTTTTATACAAACATGTATACATACACTTTTCTTTACAGATGTAGTATCATACTAAATTTGCATCCAAATTGTTATGCAATATGCTTATTTATCTTTAAATATATTCTGGAGATTTTTCTATGATATACAATAAGTCTGCTTAATTTTTTTTAATTTTTCAGAATAGATAGAGATATACCCTAATTTGGTTTAACACTTCCCATATTGATAGATATTCATGTGGTTTCCAATCTCTCCCTTTGAAGGCCACACTACAATCAACATCTTTATGCATGCATCTCTACACGGGCAGATGAATATTTCTTAGGATAGATTCCAGGAAGTGAATTTCCTGGGTCAAATGGTGTACGAATTTTTTATTTTGCTAAATATTGTCAAATTGCCTTCTAGCTTACACTCCTCCCAGCTTTGAGGAGAGGTTTGCTTTTGTTTTGTTCATTTGTTTTTATTTTTAAAAACTACAGGAGGGGTTTTCTTAGGCAGTTGGTCTCAACAGAGAACATCATGTTTTACCCCAAAAACTAGAAACAGCTACAAATGCTGTGCCTTGTATTTTTGAAAATCTAACATCTTGGCTACATAACTCCTCCTCCAACCTTCTACCTGCTCCTCCCCACATCACACACACACACACACACACACACACACACACACACACAGAGCAGCTATAAGAGAGGAGAAAAATTATCTCCCCCCATAATATTGCTGACTTGATTTGAGACATTATTTACACTAAGGTATAAAAAATTGAGCTTCCTCCACTGTCACTACAGAGTTTGCTTTTCTGAGTAGTGTTGCCCACCCAACACACCCCCTTCCTTATATTGTTGAAAGGACATCTTTTTTTTTTTTTACATCTTGATGACTACAGAATTACATTTCCCAGAGTGTATTGCAGATTGGGTGGCCAATGAGCTGTAAGTAGAAGTTGACAGGTGGAGCTTCTGAAAAAGACTGTAAAGGAGGCCAGCTTACCAAAAAAGAAAGGTAAGCTGCTTGTCCCTCTCTTATTGAATTGGGGGAGATTTTGAACATGTTCAACCATTCCAATGGGCATCAGCCTTTGCATTAAGTGAAGTCCTGGAAAATCCTGCTGGGCGTGTATTCACTTTAGTTGCTGGATCTCGGCGACAACCCAGGGATGCCAAGAAGCAGTGGCTATTTGCCCACTGATTTAGAGATATGTTGATATTTTAACAGTTAATTGGTCATACCTATGAAGTCTGAGCAAATATCAGCCCTGCCTGAAATGAAGATGTGATGGTTAGAGCTCCAACTGTCATGTGAGACCATAAGGCAATCCTCACTATGGAAGCTAGGCACTAAAAATGATGGACAACACAGAGTCTTGGCCTCTAACAAATGTAGAGCCACCGTGTCCACCAGCTACACTTCTTTTACAGAGAGTCACTGGGCTTAAACCCAATCAATTGTTGGCATTCCTTCTCTCATGCTTTGGGCCATTATGACTGAAACAACTCAAATCCAAGTTTTCTGTGGCCAAAAGAGCAACCTTCATTCTGTAAACTTAAAACTGCTTGGAGGGATTCCCTGAATAACCCCTAACCCTGTGGCCTTCTCTAAACATATTCCCAATTACCGTTTCCCCTGTTATACTTACCATGAGAACTTTGCACAATTCTTCAGACATGGCATGACACTTCTTGTTCTGGACACTATTTCTATTTATCCAGATAAAAGCTAGGTTAATTTGTGACATAGTCACACCAATCTGTGGGCTCCAGGATCCCAGCCCTGATTCCTATTGGGCAGCTAATCTCCCAAATGCACTTTGTAATTCCTTCTCAGATATGGCTCAGAAATTCAAAGGCATCAAAGTCTGAAGTTCCACCTGTTATAAAACAGGACATGGAAAGGTTTCTATAGGGATGTTCAGTTACTTCTTGTTTATAATACTGGAAAAAATCTCCCACAATAGAGAATTAAAGAAATTATAGTAAACCCATACAATGGACTACTAAATAGTTATTTAAAAACCATGATATAGAGGAGATCCAAGATGGCTAAGTAAATAAACATTGTGCCTGCACTCTTCCATGAACACATTAAAATTACAACTAATCTATCAATCTACCTGGAGAACCATCTGAAGTCTAGCCAAACAGAAGTCCTATAACTAAAACTATAAAGAAGCCAAAACTGGTAAGAGGGATGGAGACTCGGAATGGGCCCCACACCTACATGTAGCAGTTGAAAATCAGGAGGGATATCTCTGTTGTCTTGCCCACTCCTGCCCCTCCCAGAGGAGCAAAGGACCCTATACCAGGCTCCCCAGCCCAGAATACTGGTGCCAAGAAGAAGAATGCCCACAACATCTGGCTTTGAAAAACAGTGGGGACTCCACCTGTTCAGGTAGGCTGGAAGGATGCAAGAAACACAGATGTCCTCTTTCATGACACAAGCACAGACTGACTCACTCACAGGCACTCACCTTGGGCTCCAGCAGAAGGATGGTGACTCAGGGGGCATCAAAGACATACTGGGGGGCAGACTGAGGTGTGTGGCTTAGGGTAAGGACTGGAGGAGAGTCAGCATTATCCCAGTGAGGGGTCCACCTTCTAGGCACCCTGCAGGTGGGCGACATGTTTCCTGTGTGGAGCCTGCCCCCTCCAAGCAAATCTAAATTTGATTGGCCTGGTGAGTTCGGCTGCTCTGCCCTGTTGACTCACTAGGACCATACCCTGTGCATCTCCCCCAACACTGGAGGCACTTTCTCCAAGAGCAGCCAGCCCAGCCCGCATTGTAGTCTTTCTTGGAAAACTATCAGAGTCAGGCAGGCCCCGCGCAAGTGGTGACTACGCTTGGTGGTCTCTGAGACTTTTGCTAAGTCACTCAATGCTCAAAACTAGCACCAAACCAGAACTTACATTGACCTGGTGACCACAATTCTTCCCACTATAGTGACTCCCTGAGACTCTACCTCACGCAACTCAAGTACCACACGAGGCAGTATCAGTGGTTGAACCTTAAAGGAGCGAGCAGATGGCAGCAGGCCTTGGGGTGTCCTGGCTTTTTATGGAGAAACCCCAGGCCCGATACTGGTGGCAGCCATCCTTTGTTCACAGTGTGGCCTCTCCCATACACCTGCAGGTCCAGGACAGGCAGCAAACAACTGTGGATCACTTTGTAGCTCCTACAAGGTAGGATCCAGTTGGTCATAGGCAGTGGGTGACCTAGGCCTGCACCAGAGCCCCTCACAAGAGGCCTCAGAACCAACACACTTGGAGGTTGGTTTCAGACCACAGCAGAGCACTGCCCAATGAGACCCAGAAGTGGCACATACAAAGGGCAGTCTCAACAGGCACCAGAGCCCACTATAGTGAATCCCACTCAGTGGGATAAGCCTCCCACACAGCAGTCCATAAGCTGTGGATGTGACCAAACCCCACATTCAGTCAGCCTAAGGGGCAATCCCACCCACTGACATTCCAAGAGCAATCAACTATCACAGGAGGGCACACACAACCCACACAAGGGAGATTGCTGGAGCACCTGGAGCAAGTGACCAGGGAGACTATGCCACTGGGCCCCACAGGAAACCCACTACATAAGGCCACCCTTCCAAGACTGGAAGACACAGCAGATATGCCTAATACATAGAAACAAACAGAGAGGCAGCCAAAATGAGGAAATACAGAAGTGCATCTCAAATGAAAGAACAGGACAAAACTCCAGAAACAGAATTAAACAAAATGGAGGCAAGCAACATATCAGATACAGAGTCAAAACAATGGTTATAGAGATGTTGAAAAAACTTAGTGAGAACTTCAACAAAGAGAGAGCAAACATAAAAAAGGACACATAAACCATAAAAAAGAACCAGTCAGAAGTGAACAATACAGTAACTGAAATGAAGAATGCACCAGAAGGAATTACCAGAAGACTAGATGAAGCAGAGGATCGAATCAGCAATTTGGAAGACAAGGTAACAGAAAACACCCAATCAAAACAGCAAAAAGAAAAAAAAAATCCAAAAATATGAAGATAGTTAAGTGACATTTTGGACAACATCAAGTATAACAACAGTTGCATCATAGGGCTACCAGAAGGAGGAGAGAGAAAGCAAGGGATTGAGACCCTATTTGAAGAAATAATGACTGAAAACTTTCCTAACCTGGTGAAGGAAATACAAGTCCAGGACGTGCAGAGAGTCCCAAACGAGATGAACCTAAACGGGTCCACACCAGGACACATTATAATTAGAATGGCAAAAGTTAAAAACAAAGAGGGAATCCTAAAAGGAGCAAGAGAAAGAGAGGGAAATAGTAACTTATAAGAGAGCTCCATTGTGTATATATACCACAACTTCGGCGGTAAGAAAAGATGATATAGGAACATTTGTGACAACATGGATGGATCTTGAGAGTATAATGCTAAGTGAAATAAGTCAGACGGAAAAAGCAGAGAACCATATGATTTCACTGATGTGGTATATAAACCAAAAACAACAAAAGAACAAGACAAACAAATGAGAAACAAAAACTCATAGACACAGACAATAGTTTAGTGGTTACCAGAGGGTAAAGGGGGTGGGGGGTGGGAGATGAGGATAAGGGGGATCAAATATATGGTGATGGAAGGAGAACTGACTCTGGGTGGTAAACACACAATGGGATTTATAGATGATATAATACAGAATTGTACACCTGAAATCTATGTAATTTTACTAACAATTGTCACCCCAATAAATTTTTTTTTAAAAAAAGAGAGCTCCCATAAGTTTGTCAGCTGATTTCTCAACAGAAACTCTGCAGGCCAGAAGGGACTAGTACAAAATATACAACATGATGAAAAGCAAGGATCTACAACTGACATTAATATAATGAGCAGAGCTACCATTTAGAATCAAAGGACAGATAAAGACTTTCTCAGACAAGAAAGCTTAAAGAATTCATCACCACCAAACCAGTATTACAAGGAACATTAGAGGGCCTTCTTTAAGATGGGGTGGGGTGGGGGGGATCAAAATTATGAATAATAAAATGGCAATAGCTACAGATCTATCAACAATTACTTTCAATGTAAATGGATTAAATGCACCAATCAACATGGGAGGGCTGAATGGATAAGAAAACAAAACCCTTACATATGCTGCCTATAAGAGAATCACTTCAGATTGAAGACACAGGCAGAAACTAAGGGGATGGAAAAAAACATTTAATGAAAATGGAAAGAAAAGAAAAAGCTTGAGTAGCAATAGTTATACCAGACAAAATAGACTTTAAAACAAAGGCTATGTATGACAAGAGACAAAAAAAGGACTCAGCAATCCCATTTTTGGGTATTTATCCGAAGAAACCCAAAATGCTATTTCAAGGGGACATGTTCATCCATATGTTCATTGCAGCACTGTTTACAATGGTCAAGATGTGGAGGCAGCCTGGGTGTCTGTCGATGAAAGAATGGATAAAGAGTAGGTGGTATATATAATGGAATAATGCTCAGCCATGGAAGGGAATGGGTTCTTGCCATCTGTGGTGGCATGGATGGACCTGAAGGGTACTGTGCTAAGTGGAGTGTAAAACAGAGAAAGATGGATGCAATGTGATTTCACTTCTAAAGAACAAAATAAACAAAACCGATACAAACTCATAGATACAGAGAACATATTGATGGTTACCAGATGGGAGGGGGGTTGAGGGTGAATGAAAAAGGAGAAGGGGTTAAGAAGTACAAATTGATTGTTACAAGTATGTAATCATGGGGATGTAGGGTATAGTATAAGGCATATAGTCAATAATATTGTAACAACTATGCATGGTGTCAGATGGGTATTAGCTTTGTTAGGGTGATAGATGGGAGGGGGTAGGTGAAAAAGATGGAGGGATTAAGCAGAAACTGGCAGTTACAACATAGTCATGGGGATGTAAATTAAAGCATGGGGAATATAGTCAATAATACGGTAATAGCTATGTACAGTGCCAGGTGGGTACTAGACTAGTCAAAGGGATCATTTCTTAAATTATATAAATGTCTAACCACTATTCTGTACACCTGAAATTAATATAAAATAATATTGAATGTCAACTATAATTGAAAAATTAAAAGGGGGGAAGGTGAAGGGGAATAAGAGGTCCAGATTTCTGGGCATAAAACAAATAAGTCATGAGATATAATGTACAGCATGGGGAATATAGTCAGTAATATTCCCTGTCATAGTACAGTGTCAGACGGTTGCTGCACTTATCATGGTGATCACTTCTTTAGGTACATAAATACTGAATAACTATGATGTACACCTGAAACTTATATAATATTGTATGTTAGCTATATTTTAATGAAAAGCTTTACAAAATAAAAACCATGATATAGAAACTTGTCAGCAATGTTCAAACTATATTAAGTGAAAAGTATGTGTTGAATGATCACTTTTGTAAAATTAACTTTGTATAAACATATGTTTATACATTTATATGTATCTGTACAAATACAAAAGGGTAATCCTAGAGGATTTAAATGCCAAAATTCTTTATAGTATTTATCTCTAAATTCATGGGTGGTTTTACATTTTATCCTCTGTGGCTATATAAATATTTCAATTTTTTTACGATAATATACTCTTTATAATCAAAGAAAACAATCCAAATGTCTATCTATTGCTATCATTATCTATACCTACCCATCTATATGTATGTTCTTAATAACTTGGAACAGGTAAAGGATGAGCTACTAATAAGAAAACTCCAGTCTGAAGCTTCAAGTTCACGGTGATTTTTAAACCCATTGTTCACACTAAAGCTGTCTCAGTTTTGGAAACCATACCTTGTTGGACTTTCCTAGTGTTTCCTAAGCTTTGTCATATACCCCAGTGGTGTGCCCCACATGACAAACAGTCCAATTCTTTATAGAACAAAGGCTAGCAAAGGTCACCTTGTGGCCTTCCCATCTGTGACAGTTGGTGGTGGGGGCAGGAATGGCTCTTCTGCCTCCCATTCTCTCCCTCATCCATTCAGTTCACCCTTCCCTCCCACTGACTTGGCACCTCTCTCCACCTCTGCTCCAGATCCTTGCACTCCCCTCCCCAGGGAGCATGTGTCCTGCCAGCTCTTGCCCCATCAAATGAGGAAAGGGAACTTTCTCTGCTTCAGCCCCATCCTGAGATGTTTGCTCATGAAACCAACAATCCTCTTGGGATTCAGACAAAGGTTTCTCTGGCCCAGCCCTGAACCAGCCTCATCTCAGAGACAATGATGCAGCCTCCACTGTCTCAGCAGCTATCTTGGGTCGAGCACCCAACTCTCAGGGCCAGCCCTGTCTCCTCCTGTCCCATTTGGCTCTGTTGGAGGATGAAACCAGGCATCTTGTGATGCACGTCGAAGGAGCCAAGAACGATTAAGATCTGCCTGTCAGTTCTGAAGCTTTAGCTGAGCATCTTGTCTCCAGGCAGCCTATTTCCCGAGCCGGGAAGGAGTGGGCCCACACCTCTCCACCTGTCGGTCTGCCATGTTGACTCCCTCACATTCCCTCCCTTCACCTACATTAGGACTTGGAGAAACCAAAACTGCCCCTCGCCACAGAATGCTGTTGCTCTGATATTGTTATGAGCTCAATTGTGTCCCCCCAAAATTTGTATGTTGGACTCCTAATCCCTAGTACATCACCACGTGACTGTACTTGAAGATAGGGCTTTTGGAGAGGTAATTAAGGAAAAATAATTTTTAAGATACAACTACATCACAGAAAATTTGGAGAACAGAAGAAATTGTACCCAAAATACTAATACCGTAGTACAATAAAATGTCATTTTGTGTAAAAAAAAAAAAGAACAAAAAAGCAGAAATTAAGGTACAATGAGGTCCTTAAGGTAGGCCGTAACCCAATAATATTGGTGTCATTATAAGAAGAGGAAATTTAGACAGTGACACACACAGAGGAAGGACCATGTAAAGATACTGGGAGAAGATGGTCATTTACATATCAAGATGAGAGGCCTCTGAAGAAATCAATCCTGCCAACACCTTGATCTTGGACTCCTAGCTTCTCGAACTATAAGAAAATAAATTCCTGCTGTTGAAGCCCCCCAATCTGTGGTACTCTGTTATGGCAGCCCAAAAAAAGTAATGCAAATGTGAAGGAGGCCCCCACTCAGATGGCACATCAACCCTACAGTCCAAGGTCTTATACATTTAAAACATTAAGCCCACTCTTCTATGGTTGTTTCAGATAAATAAGCCCTCTGCATCTCCTCTTGCTTTTTACCCCAAACTTTCTGAATTATATCTATCTTTGAATGAATAAAAAGAAAATGGTATAATTGTGGAGTCTTAAGAAAACCTAGTCACTCACTTGGGGATACACACACTCAATCCCTCTTCCATATGCCAACTTGCCCAGACAGGAAACCTCAAGAGACAAGAGAAACTCCCCAAACTGTTGTTCCTTCAGAGAGGCCTACACCAAACCCATGAACAGCCTCTGGCCAAGTTCATGAGGAGCAGGCAGGGGCTCTAGGCAGAGCAGAAGTCCTGTGGGACCACTGAGACTGACTATTCATAACAGAGTCACAGCATGTACCATGATGCTCCTGTTTGACCAGGCAGTTTGGGTTTACCAGCCTGCCCAGGGAGGTGGGAAAGGTACTCTAGTTTTGCAACTTAGTAGCTGAGCAACCGTGAGCCCATGGCTTGGGCTTTAGGAACCTCAGTTTTCTCCTCCATGAAATGGATGTAATAACAGTAATCGCCTAAAAGATATTGTAAGGATGAAATGAGTTAACGCTTGCCGAGTGCTTATCACTGCACAGAGTATCTCACATAGAGTAAATGCTTAAAAAAAAAAGTTAGTTGTGTGTCGATGGTAGTGGTGGTTATTGCACCACAGCCAGCACCTTCAGGGACCCCCCACAAAAGCAACAAGGCCAAAAGCACTGAATGGTGCACAGACCACACTTCCTCTACCTCTCACACTGGCCACAGCCTGAAAGGGCCACTTCAGGGGACAGGCACAAAACATGCTGGAATGTGGCAGGTTCTCAGGAAATGCTTGAACAGAGAGATTGTGAGTAGATCAGGGCTGACACTTTGCTACCAAAAGGAAAATCAAGCGTATGCCCCACTCAAGGAGGGCAGTGAGATCCCCCCTGTAGGCTGTGAGCTCACAGTGAGCTGTGAGCAAGGGCTTGGCCAGGCTGGCTGGGTGTGATACTGGCTCCATCTCTTACATACTCTGCATAAGTTACTTAACCTCCTGTACTTCTGTTTGCTTATCTGTGAATTGGGTACCATCAAAATAACGCCTATCTTGTAGGATTGCTTTAATAATCAAATGCCATCCTGTACATGTAACGCAACTAAGTCAGTACCTCTGCATCACAGTAACTGTCCAATGACTAATTAGTTGCTAGCATAATGATTTGTTTTCAGAAGACATGAGTTTGATTCCGGTCTATAGCTATCCATGAGATTTTGAGCAAATTTAAGTCGTCTTTCTGAGCTTTGGTCACCTCGCGTATAAAACGGGAGCACTACATGCTCATACTCACCAGACTGCTATGAGGATTCAGTCAGAGAAACCTCTGTGAAAGTGCCCTGTGCTGCCCTTACACTTCCATCACTTGCATCGCGTCCAGTGCCTGGAACATAAATGCTTGTTGAATGAATGAATCTAAAACTCCATGATATGATGGGGATTTCACTGCTTATCTAACCTTTCAATTAAAATTGAAGTACTGTTCAGTGGTTTCAGGAACTGTGGGCCATCAGATATAATGGATTCATTGAGATTACAGATTAGCAGCTATCTAGTGATGTTTGTTGCTTTGTTGCTTCCAGTTTTTAGGACCATGGTGCAGTCAAGCCAAATACATGCCAGCAACATTGAGCCTGCTCCTTCCTCCCCAGCCTCCTCCAGAACGAAAGTCACCTCTGTCTGTCTAAGAGATTGAGTAGAAGTTACACAGCAGCTGCCTGATGATGCTTATCTGCAATTAGGGACAATGTTCAAATAGTGAACTGTCTTCTCTTCATCTCTTTTAGTTGTAGTTCCGCTTTCTCCAAGGTTGTGCTCTAACTTGGGGCCTACAGTTCTTCTTTGTAACCAAACTCATTTCTAAGTGTAGTCCATTTTAATGGCTCTGGGTCAGCAGCCTGCCAAGAAAGAAAGAAAAAAGAAAAAGAAGGAGGAAGGAAAAACAATGGTTCAGGATAGTTTTGATTCCATGGATTAGTCAGAAACTATTCACACAGACTAGTCGTGTCCCAACTTGCCCCCTCAGAACTCTGGAATGAAGCAAATCCCCTTGTGGGCTCTACCAGAGCACATTAATTCTAATAAGACAAAGCTGCTGTTCCAGTAATTCTCTCAAGAAAACTTTCCTGGAAAGCTTTACTTTCCCCATAAGAAAGTGTTACTTTATTAAGGTGCTTGTTTGAGATTGTGGAGATTTTCGACGTGAGGGGACTGTGACCGAGTCACTGACTTTCCAGCCTGTCATTGCCTGCAGTGTGGGCTCACAGGACAGGGCTGAGCAGAGAGCAGAGTGTGGGGACCAGACAGGGCTTTGGTCCTTCCTGGGTCTCCTTCCATCCTTGAAAGTGGAGATGATGCTACCTGCCCAGAAATTCTGCCAGGGTTGATCAGATCATGTGTGTGAAAGTGCTTTGAACTCCTCAGAGCACCATTTTATTGTCGTGTGCTGTTTTTAAATGTGTGGTTACGTAATCTGTGGGTGAAAAGGGGGCCACATACTAAACCTGACAAGCTCAGGGGAGGCCAGCATGACAGGCCCTACAAATTCAGAGATCAAAATTACCCACATAGGATGGTCTGAATATAAAAATTCTTAACTAAAAGCAAGTCATGGCAGGCAGCCACATCTTAGGCCTGTAGCTTCCTTGACAAAGGTCAGTCTTTACCTTAAGTAAACCTGTCTATTGTCTTTTTGCATCTAAGAAAACATGTCTTTGAAATGTCAGAGTAATCTCCTTTTTCAGACCCCTCAGGACACAACCCACTACAGGAGAACAGAGATCACAGAACCCCACTGTTATCTCTTTCCCCACATACCATCTCTGTGTGCTTTAAATGTTAATTATTAACTATCCTTTACTCAGCAATGTAAAAGAAGTATGTGTCTCTCCATTTTACTTTTTATCTAATCCCAGAGATTTCCCCACTTTGCTTTCACCCACCCCATTAATCTACCACCAATGGATTTCATGTAACCCTCTTTATGTATAAAATAATGTATTAAATAAGCAGTAAAACTGCCATTCTCTGGAGCATTCTCTTAATCCATTGAGATATCGCTTCCTGGCAATGGTCAGTTTGGCTCAAATAAACTCATTAAAATTCTCTACAGGTTTAGATGTTTCTTATGTCAACAAATCAGTGGCAATATTTGAAGGTCATCTATAACCCTATTAGTCAATGTTCACTAGAAGACCATCCACTCCCAGAACTTACCCTCATCCCTTTTCCTACTTCAGTGCTGACCAGCCTACAAAGAAGAATTAGAAAACAAAGACAAAAAGAGTAAAAGACACAAACATTTGTGCTGTCCCTCCTACGTGCCTGGTAGCGTGCCGAGTGTTTTGTATAAATCATCCCATTTTATCCTCACAGACCCTGTGAGAAAGCAATTATTATCACCACATCCCTGAAGAAACAGAAAGGTGCAGTAACGTCAGAACCAACATACCAACCCAGGTTTTCCTGCATCCCTAATGGTTGTTCTTTCTACTCAACGGCGCCATTGTCCCTCAAAGATTCGCCAACCTGCCCCATCAGTTCTGAGAGCTGCTGGCAAATACTGGTTAATAAGCTGGAGTCATAAGTACAGGCTTCTCTGTTATTCCAAAAAAAAGACATTGCTAATCTGACCAAAATCTCATTTAAAAAGAAGTCCTGAACACATTTTTTCCCCACAGAGTTCAGTCTAGCTGAGTTAATGACTGTCCACCAGCCACTCTGAACCTAGTTCTGACGTCCTTTGCACTGATTGGATGGAGTGACACAGTGGAGCAGTGACAGTGGGGGAAGGAAAATTATCCCGAAACATCACCTCTCTCCTCCCTCTTCTCACACGTTGTTACTTCTTTGGTTTTCCATGGATGTACTATCGCTCCTTTCCTTATTCAATACATGCTACAAACATCAAAAATCCTCATTAAACCTCAGACAGGTCTACATGGAAATCCAAGACGCCTGCACTTAGACCTGTTCCTTAACTTCTCTAGGTCTCACTTTCTTCCTCTGTAAAACATGGGAGGAATGTGGTCAAGAGGATTCAGTGAGGTAATATATGTATACAAGGTGCTTAGCATTGTTCCTGCACATATAAATAGTAGCTATATATAGCTGTTTTATTTTTTTTCTCCAGAAGTCTACAGTGGTTATTGTCCCTTAGATTAAAACTCCTACTTATAGCTTTTAGTCTCCTCAACAATTAGATCTATTTCTCATCTTCATTTATTCTGTCGCACATCAAATATTTATGGAGCCTCCATCATACAGCTGGCCATAACAGATAATCCCACTAAATCCCATATAGTGGGATTTAGACTATCATGGATAGGAATCAAGCAAAGCGTAATAAATAAATGAGCAAACACTTGAGGAGGTTGGAGACAGAGACATCCAGATTTGTGGGGAAAAGGAGGGCCAGGAAAAAGAGATCGGCCTGAGCAAAGGCCCTGAAGCTAGAAGGCACCTGCCAAGCTCCGAGTACAGTACGAGGCAGTGGACAGTCCGGCTGGATGAGCAAGAAGGCGAGTGGGAGGAGTCCAGTCAGAGCAGGGCTGGGACGGGCAGGATGGAAGTGAAGCACTTGCCCTGAGGCAAAGTAAGGGCTGCCCCGATGCTCATTAATCAAGACGAATTCTATTTTAATGCAGTTTTTTTTTTAATTTATTGGGGTGACAATTGTTAGTAAAATTACATAGATTTCAGGTGTACAATTCTGTATTACATCATCTATAAATCCCATTGTGTGTTCACCACCCAGAGTCAGTTCTCCTTCCATCACCATATATTTGACCCCCCTTACCCTCATCTCCCACCCCCCACCCCCTTTACCCTCTGGTAACCACTAAACTATTGTCTGTGTCTATGAGTTTCTGTAACAACCAAAATGTCCTTCGATAGATGAATGGATAAAGAAGTTGTGGTATATATACACAATGGAATACTATTTGGTGGGAAGAAAAGATGATATAGGAACATTTGTGACAACATGGATGGATCTTGAGAGAGTAATGCTGAGCGAAAGAAGTCAGACAGAAAAAGCAGAGAACCATGTGATTTCACTGATATGTGGTATATAAACCAAAAACAACAAAAGACAAACAAATGAGGAGCAGTATTTTTTTTAATTAAAATTACTGCAAAAAGAATCCATGATAAACAAAATACAGATATTTTAAATAAAGACAGGATCAGTATGAGTGATTCTCCCTCTTGCCTCAGGTTCAAACATGGCTCAGCCCAGGCCCTGGTGCTCTTGATCCTGCATTTATTTAAAATGCTGATAATTTGTGCATCATGGATTATTTTGATTATTTCATTTGTTGACTAAATAACTAACCAAGTAATCAAATTAATTTGATGATTTAATCTAATCAATGAAACCCAATTGATTTGGATTTTTTTTAATTCATTCATTAAAACTTTATTCATCTTGATAAGTGAGCTGTTTGGCACCCCCTTCAACGAGGTGCCTGGCACAAATGCCTCCCTTGACACCCCAGTCCCAGTCCTGTGTCAGAGGAGAGCAAAAGCCAGGCAGCGTAGCGCTTTGGGCCCCTGTATTTTGTAAAAGATGACCTCACCTGTACCTGTCTCTTATATATATTACCCATCCTCTTAGCTCAGTCATTGTGCATGCTATGCCCTCATCTTGCTTGTAAAACTCTCCCAACCCCCACTCCACCCCCCACCAATCAAGAAGCTCCTCATCTGTGAGGCAGCTGAGCAATAGAATTTATCACAAAATGTGATTGCTGGCAATACACAGATAGGTGAAGGAAAGCACGGACTTCTAACTGTATTGGCAGGAGTTGCTAAGCATTTCCTGTATGCCAGTTACCAAACATGACAATGAGCAAGAAACCCATGGAGTCCGGGCTACCAGTCCCCTCATCCCCCAGAAGTTCTCACATAAAAAAATGGACTCCAGAGATAAATGGCAGCCTCGGGCTCACAAAAGCAGGGTAGCCAATGGCCACACAAATGTCATTTAGCACGGGCACATGTCGGTAGCAACCTGGTTGTACTGCTTAGATGCTGTGGCGTCTTCAATGGTTTATATACTCATTCGAAACCTCAGTTTCCTTGTCTGTAAAGTGGAAATACCCACACCCACTTCACAGGGCTATTGTGACGAACCCAGTATTATTGCAAGGTGTGTGATGTGCCTGAGAAGGATATATCCATTAGGATTCTTCAGGCAGCACTGAAGAGCTTGCTCTTTCTACCCTGACCAACACTGACACCTCTTTCTGTCACCAAGTGTGACTAAGAGTAGGTGAAGAATGCCAGTCTTCTCCAGCAGCTCCCAGTCCCCGTGGGGAGGCCGACAGCAGCAGATGTAAGGACCCTGCTGGCCAGGACAACCAGAGAAGGATTGAGATGCTGCCAGCACCGCTCTTGAGTTTGCAAATTAACTGTCACATCTCAGCTTTCACCAGCTCGCAGCTCTGACAGACAGGTTTGTGTGTGTGCAACACCCTCTTCCCTGCCACCCCCAGCTTTAACACTTTCAGTTGAAAAATCTCATGCTGCACAGAGGAGCAGCTTTCAAGTCGATGGAGGAATTTGTGAGTAGCAGGTCTTCTCAGCAGGGTAGTGAGCAAAGCTGGCACCCACTTCTTTAACCTGGTTGTTAGCTAAAGCACAGAATCTGCAGCAAGATTCCTTTTTGTAAAGTAGGAAGGACCAAAGGATCTCCGACCTGAGTGCTTCAGATTGGCAGAATGCAGTCCCTGTGTACAGAGCCCAAGCCACCCTCGCTTTATATAATATTCAGCTTTCTAAGGTTCCAGCTCAGAAGTTTAGACCAGTGAGAGAAGGCCAGAGCCCCTGAGTGGTGCTTTGGAGAAACAAGGATGCAGAGAGAAATGGAAGTTCAGAGCTGGAAGTACCTCCAAGGACAGCTAACCCAGACTGTCATTTTCACAGGTACATTTTTGCAGGGGAAACCTCTTTATCTCAAATATAATCACATGTATAAACTCAACACGCATTTTTTTAATAAGAAGAAAAAGATGCTCTTCTGTGTTTCTCGACAGGGGTGCTATTGAAAATTTGGGCAGAAGCCTTCATTTTGTGACAGTCCTGGAGGTGGTAGGATATTTAATATCCTTGGCCCTTATTTCTAGATATTAGTGGTTCCCTCCACCGCAAGTGACTGAAACTAAAAAAGCTACCACCCTTTTCGAAAAGCCCTATGCAGGTACCGCTCCTACTTGAGAACTCACCTAATAGTGGTTGCAGAACTGGGTTTTGTGGGCGGATGCAGCTGTTGATCCTGAGATGAAACCCCTGAACCTAGGCTATGCAGAGCACCCATTGAAAACCACAGCTACCCTTTGACAACACCTACGTTCTCACTGTTTCCAGAAGTCAGCCACTTAGCCTCTTCGGGCCTCAATTTCCTCTTCTGCAAAATGGGGATAATAATCCCTACCTTTTCACAGGGCTTTTGTGGAAACCGAATGAGGCACTGCACACAAGCCTGCTTTGCAAACTCCCAAGCCCTCTGCTGATGCGTGGCACCACTCGTGGGACTACTCTCCTGAATATGTAAAGACACTGCTATCCTAGTCTTTTGAAAAGACTTACCATGGAAACCAAATAATGAAAGCAGAAAGCTCAATCATAAGGCTTCTACTGCAACTGCTTCTATTCACATCCCTTGCACACACAGCCCTTGGAGATGATGGTTGTATTCTCTGCTCCCACCTACTTTCACTTTTGTAAGATGCCAAGACAATCAACCAACCACCCGCCTGCAGCAAAGGCTCAGCCAACAAGCCTTGAAAGCCCACAGCCTAGAGTAAGCCCGGTTAGCTGACCTCAACTGCTTTCTTTATTACCCCAACTGGTGTGCATGACTTGAAAATATATCCAGAAAAAAATATGAACAGACATCTCCCCCAACTTCATACCTGTAACCAGGTTAAGATGGCACCATGTTGTTTGCAGAGTTTTGTAGATTGGAATCTAGTTCATTAAAAACAAAAAAAGAAAAAGAAAAAGAAAGAAAAGTTGAGCTTTTCCTTGAGAAGGGAATCAAGATGGCATCAGGTGGCTGAGGTCTCCCCACACACACACCCCCCCTCACCCCCGCGCATATTATTTGAAAAGCACTCTTTGAAAGAGAAGGTTGTGTAGGTATGTTTTTCAGGATGAATGGAGCAAAATAATCCATTCCAACTCCTTCCCAAACTGGAGTCAAACGTTTCTCAGAGTTCTGGGTCTTATTAGGTAACATATTTGGGTTTATTTATTTCTCTTTGCCTCTATTCCTCATTCCTGTGTTCTGGGCATGTGCTGAAAGGAGTGTCCTTCAAACCTTCCCAAGTAAGCGCCAGGAGCCAAGAGGACTTGCTCTAGGAGGCTCAGGACCAGCTTTGCAGAATAAAACTTCACAATATCTGCACTCGCTCGGTCCGTCAACGCCACTCCGCCCCTAGCAACTGTTCCACCTGGTTTGGGCTAAATAGAACTTCCTGGTTCAAAGAGAAAATGCACGAACTATTGCTCTGGCTTCCTCAAGATACCCAGGGTTGTCCAAGTGCGCAAGTCTAATAAGAATAAGAAGCACATGATTCCATTTCTCTATAAACATACCTGGGCTTAAGAGAAATGGAAAAGGTATCAGGCTTGAAACATTGCTCCCTCCACTATAGAAAAAAGTAATGTCACTCAGTAAAGCTGATCCAAAATACGAGGGTCATCAAAGCTGAATGAGGAAAACACCACATACCAAAAGGGCAAAAGAAAAGCTAGGTAGAACTTGCATCTCCACACATTCTGGGGGGCTCCAGGAAACATGCAGCTGGATTTCTGAAGGGTACATGCAGCTTCCTTTTACCCCAGGCAGTAGAGGCCTGGCTATTTTGCCCACTGACCTGGGGCAGCTGCGCACTGGCGGTATCCATCCATGCTGATGTATGCCAGTTCCTTGCCAAGGGAAAATGGAAGAGACCCAGGAGCAGAGTGCCAATCATGGCAGCAGAAGAAAGGAAACCTGTTCAATGTCTCTGCTTCTCCATTACTTTTGCTGCTTTTTTAACACGAAATCCCCTAGAACCAGATGCTTATGTGAATAAGGCCCTATTACATACGCACTTCAGGAGCCCATGGGGCAACCCCAGGTAACCCCCGTCACTACCTCATGGACCAATTTTGTGCAGCTTTATAATGAGTAAAAACCTTTCCTTTCCAAGGCCCTGGCTGCTGAGCAGGGAGTTTTACCTTGGACACACCCACGACATTTTCTCAGATGGTAAGCATAGGACCTCACATTGTCTGCACTTTCCCCAGAGTTTTGTGCTTCACTTTTAAGACATTTTAACAAGGCCATTTTTATAAAGAATCCTTTTAGTGAAGGCTTTGAGGCTTGGAAAAAGAGCGTGTTGTAGTAGTTTTTATAGATCTGGTAGTTTCTGTGAAAGATGCAGACAGATTCAGAGAAAAAGGACCGCGGAAACTGGGACATGGCTGGACAACACTGGGGACGCCATTGGATTCAGGGTGCAGCCATCATGGGGACCTGAGGCCCAGGAAGACGTGCTTTTGTGACTTTTATGGTAATTTTTCAATGTTGCAACATTCAAATGGTAGAGAAAGTATTGAAAAATTGAAAACTGGGAATACTAAAACAGCAGTTTATTAAGCTTTTTTAATATCAAAATATTTTAATAGTAAATATCAATATCAAACATGAAATTTTAAAATACTTTCAACATTAAAACTATTAAAATACAGCATTTTATTTACCTTTATTTAGACTATATTAATCATGAAACAATAATTTAATTTTACTTTCCTAGCTTTAATGGAAATAAACTCATTAATATTTTCCGGATTACTTCTTTACTCATTTTCAATTGAGAGAATTGCTATGTTTGATAATTTCTCATGACTTTGTGACAATCTTAAATAATTTTAAACTTCACGTTACTCAAATGTCTTTCACAGGAACCCATCTTGACTATACTGTTAAAAAGAAAAGTTAGTGTTGTATACAAGCAGTTGAGGACATTTGGCAGTTCTGATCTTTTAATTATCTTTGGTAAGAATTTTACAGACTGAGTGGAAGTTGCCAAAATTTCATTTGTACTGTGACTTCCTCCTTTGTAAGACTCTCAGGAACTTCCAAGTGTAGGGTCATATCTTGTCTTTAAAGTTGTAATATTTTGTTCATCATAGATGTTTGGGCATTGATTTTCAGTTTTTAATATTGCATTAAATATTACTTATCTTGAAAAAGGAAAAATAAGCAATTCAGAAGAGGTACAAGAAGAGCAAGTCTTCTCATGGGAAACGCTTAAACTCTACCCTTCAAACAAAAGCGCCCTAGTTCTGAGCAGCAATACGGCTAAGTAGTTAAGCAGAACACGCTTGACTCAGTCAGACCAGCTTGGCCACTTGCTTTCTGTGTGACATGGGACAAGTCAATCTCTCTGACAAGTCAGATGTGGTGTCTGTCTAATAGAATTAGTAACTAAGACTATCTCATGATTTTTGTGTGCCTTAAAGAGATAATCTAGACAAACACTGAGCATATTGCCTGGTACAAACTAAGTTCTTATAAATATTAGTTGTTGTTATTGTTAGAGACATGAAAGTGTGCCATATGAGAGACAGGTGAAATGTTTTCTCTAAATCATTTCACTCACAATTCTAGCAGAACTGTAAGTTCTACAGCACTTATTTAGAATTTTTCAGTATCTGCTCCCATTTCTTATGGACTGTTCAATATCACAGAGTTAGGTTCCTCTGGGCCGCTCACCAGGCCCTGCCTGCAACTAGATCAGAATATTGTATGGATATGAAAAGCATGGCTGGAAATTCTCATGTGTACAGAAAGCCTCACTCTGGCCAGCCCTGAGCTTGCCAGTCTCTAATAGAGACTCAGGGAGTGGATCTAGGGATTTTCCACAGGGTGTCTTTCCAAGGAAGGTCTCTTGATGATTAACCTTACATTGTGCTCATACTTACACATTAGACACGCAAGATGCCCAAATATAAAGGTAACTTTTGACATCAGTGTGACACCAATTAAGCAGAACCCCAGAGCAGTGAAAATGCCCTCCATGGACTAAGGTCAAGTCTGAAGAGAAGCACTTCACTACCCTGCTCACTGATACAGGGCACCAGGTCATAGCCCAGAGGGTATCAACAGAGGTGGGCACAAAAGAAGATGTCCTGCCTCCCTTTCCTTCCTTCATCTCCATCACATGTGATCTGTTAGCTCCAACAAGACTGCTATGGGTCAGCCACATTATCCAACTTTTTATTTATTTTATTTATGAGGCTGAGGTAGTAATCTCATTATCCCACTCAGAATAAGGAAATATGCAATTCCTACTCACAGCCAAGGTTTATTGGCCTTCTATAAAGCAGGAAATCTGTACATCTATCAGTAATTCAATCAGTCAGTCAAAGCAGGAGAGTGGTTGAAATAATACCAATAAGATGATATACTAACACAGGTTGCTGCTTCCTCTCCTAACCAAATTCTGAGATGCTACAGGAGCAGGAAGGAGTTTGCTGAGCCCCAATACCTAACACTACAACTGTAGGACTCACTTGAAAACATAGACTGTGGTTAGGTTGCTGTGTAGAGAAGAAATGGCATCCTAGACTGGAGGACAGCCAAAGCTACAGAGGAACATAGGTGGCAGGGAAAGCTTTCTGTTTCTGCCCTTTCTTTTCCCAGCATTGCCTTGGGGAAGTCAACATCTGCCTCACCATCTAAATGGAATAGGAAAATAGCATTGCCAGCCCAGCCCAATGCCCACTAGAATTAAAGGTTAACATTAAAGCAGCCCCCAGGTAGAGATAAGAGAGTTCCCTGAGGAGCAATATCAGCTGGTTAGGGAAGAGATACAAATAGAAAAGGGACACTGATATATTTCCAAGGGAATGTGATTCACAGGGAGAAATAATGAGCCATTAGATAAGAATAACAGCTCTTTGAACAACCTCTACCAAAGGAAGCAGATTTAATGGACACAGAAGGAGAATCTAGAAGAAGCATAGCAAATATCCTCAAAGAGATAAGGGAAGATATTGAAATTATGAAGGAGCAAGCAAGTATAATTTTAAGAAATGAAGAAGTAGAGTTAATAGGTGTGTAAGTCAGCGTTCTCCAGATAAACAGAACCAATAGAGATAGAGCTAGAGCTAGAGATAGGGAGAGGGAGAGGGAGATGGAGAGGGAGAGGGAGAGAATTTATTTTAAAGAATTGGACCATGTGATTGCAGGGGCTGGCAGGTCCATAATCCGCAAGTTAGGCCAGCAGGCTGGAAACTCAGGAAAGAGTTAAAGCCATAGTCGTATAGTCATGAGTTCAAAATCTATAAGGCACACTGGCAGTTCAGAAAGTCAGGCAGGATTTTTATGTTACAGTCTTGAGGCAGAATTACTTTTCTAGGGAACCTTCGTTTTTGTTCTGAAGGTCACTTGATGAAATATCAACATTATTAAGAGTAATCTTTTTTACTTTGGATTATATCCAAAGTGAACTGACTGTAAATGTTAAGAGATCTACAAAATACCTTCACAGCAACATCTAGAATAGTGTTGACCAAACAACTGGGCACCATAGCCTAGCCAAGTTGACACATAATTAACCACCACACAGGGGATGAAAGTATTTTAGTTAAAACAAAGAGCTCAATAAATGGATTGAATAGCAGCCAAAGAACAAATTGCAGAGCCAGAAGATTAAGTTCAAGGATAAAGAGATGGGAAATGATAAAGAAAATTTAGGAGATATTGAGGGTAGAAGTAGAATAGCCAATAATCACATAGTAGGAATTCCTACGAGAGAGAGAGAAAAAAAATGGGGGAGAGGAAATATTTGAAGAAATTATTACTAAAAATTTCCCAAAATTGAAATAAAGTTGTAACACCTCAGTTTGAAAGTTCTTATGCAGCACCAAATGGTTTAAATAAGAAAAAAACTCATACATGGACATTAAATTTAAGGACATCAAAGGCTAAGAGAAAGTTCTAAGAGTAAAAGTGGATTATATCCAAAGTAAGAAGAATCAGATTCACAAAACTATTTCTCATCAATAACCTGGAAGAAGATGTTGAAGAAATATTTTCAAAGTGTGAAAGAAAAGGAACTTCAAATCTAGAATTTCATATCCACAAACTATCATTTAAGAATGAAATAAAGATATTCTCAGTAAGACAAGGAATTAAAAGTTTAACCACACAAAGACCCTCTCTGAAAATACTCCTGGAAGGACTACTTGAGCAAGAAAAAAATGTACATCCAGGAAGATGCCCTGAGATATTGGAAGTAAGGGTGAATAAATAACTCAGTAAAGTTGTCTAAATGAATAACTATCAAACTTTTAAAAAGAAGAAATTTGGAAGTATAGTTATAACAATCCTAAGTTAAAACTCTAGATGATGTCAAGATGGCATTGTGGATTAATAAAAGCATTTGCCAAATGGAGTCAGGAGTGTATGAAGATAATTACCACGTTTAAGGCAAAAAATATAGGTATGATTAACTTATAAAATTATAGGAAAAGTGAAAATAAGTATGAATCTGAATAAGTTAGAGGTAACCATAAAAACATAAATAATGTTAATAACTTTGAGCCAGCACAAGAAAATTCAATGCAAAGAAGGAAAAGAGAAAATAAAATAGCATAAATAGAAAACACAAAATAAAGTAGTAGAAATAAGTCCTAATAAAATAAGAACTGTACAAATATAAATGAGTCGAACTCATCAATCGGATTGGATTTTTTTAATCTAGCCATTATTCTATTTACAGGGCACAGTTGAAAAAAAAAATCATAAATAAATAAAAGAAGATAACCAGGAAAATCTAAACCAAAACTAAGCCCGCATAATTAATTATCACACAAAATAGAATTTAATGTGAAAACATAATAATGGACAAAGAGGCACATTATAGATTGGTAAACTGTTCAAGAAGAATAAGAAGATAAAATGAATTTGAATATATGTGCACTTAACAATGTGGTCTCACAATATAAAAGAGCAAGTCTGAAGAGAATGCAATAAGACAACATCTGTGGTTTGGAGCTTTTAATAAATCCCTTTCAGAAACTGATAGAGCAAATAGATAATAATTAATAATAATAATAATTAGAAAATATCAAAGGTTTAATAACATAATTGATAAGCTCAAGTTTAGGTCTATAGAATTCTACTTGAAGGACAGAAAAGTATTTGCAAGCAGTCACAAAATAGTCTCCAAAATCTGCTACCTACAATTTCACAAAGAAAGTGTCACTAAATTTCCAAAAATCACACACAGCGTATTCTCTGAATACTGTGAACAACTGTATGCCAACAAATTAGGTAACCTAAAAGAAATGGACAAATTCCTTGAAATATACAAATTGATTCAAGAAGAGATCGAAAATCTCAACAGACCCCTAACAAGTAAAGAGATTGAATTGCTAATCAAAAACCTCCCAGAAAAGAAAAGTCCTGGGCCAGATGGCTTACTAGTAAATTCAATCAAACACTTAGAGAAGAATTAACACTAAGTCTCAAACTCTTCCAAAAACTGAAGAACACTTCCAAACTCATTTTATGAGGCCAGCATTACCCAGATACCAAAGCCAGGAAAAGACACTACAAAAAGAGAAAATTACAGACCAATAATCTTTTATGAATATATGAATAGATGCAAAAATGGTTAGAGCTATTAAATTCAGCAAAATAGCAGGATACAAAAGTAAGAGCAAAAAATCAGCTGTATTTCTACATACTATCAATGAACAATCTAAAGGGAAATTAAGAAAACAATTCCATTTACAATAGCATCAAAAAGAATAAAATATATAGGAATAAACTGAACCAAGGAGACACAAGATTTGTGCACTAAAAACTATAAACCATTGCTGAAGAAATTAAAGAAGACCTCAATGAACAGAATGATATCCCATAGTCATGGATTGGAAATTTTAATATTGTTAAAATGACAATACTCAAAGCAATCTATAGATTCAATATAATTACTCACAAAATCCCAATGGCAATTTTTGCAGAAATGGAAAAACTCACCCTAAAATTCATATGGAATTCGAAAGACTCTGAATAGCCAAAACTATCCTGAAAGAGAAGAACAATGTTGGAAGACTCAGACTTCCCCATTCCAAATTTACTACAAAACAACAGTTTGGTACTAGTATAAGGAGAGACATGTAAGCCAATGGAATAGAATTAAGAGTCCAGAAATAAACCCTCACAAACACAGTCAATTGATTTTTGACAACAGTGTCAAGGCCATTCAATGGGGAAAGAATAGGCTCTTCAACAAATAGTGCTGGGAAAATTGGATATCCATGGGCAAAAAAAATGAAATTGGACCCTTATCTTACACCATATACAAAATTAGTGAAAACAGATAAACGTAAAAACTAAAACTATAGAACTCTTAGAAGAAAACAAAAGAACAAATCCTATTATGACTTTGGTTTTGGCAATGGTTTCTTAAATATGACAACAAAAGCACAGGTAACAAAAGAAAAAAATAGATAAATTGGACTTCACTAAAATTAAAAACTTTGTGCCTCAACGGACACTATCAACAGAGTGAGAATACCCTCAAAATGGGAGAAAACGTTTTCAAGTCATATATGTAATAAAGGTTTCATATCCAGAATATATAAAGAACTCCTACAACTCAACAACTTATAGTAGACAAACAACTCAATGTAAAATATGGGTAAAGGACTTTAATAGACATTTCTCCAAAGAACATATACAAATGACCAATAAGCACATGAAAAGATGTTGAAAGTCATTAGGAAAATGCAAATCATAATCACAATGAAATGCCACTTCACACCTAATAGGATGGTTTTAATTGAATAAATAAATAAATAAATAAATAAATAAATAAATAAGTGTTGGCAAGGATGTAGAGAAATTGGAACCCTCTTACATTGCTAGTGGAAACGTAAAATTGTGCAGACATTATGGAAAGTGGTTTGGAAATTCCTTAAAAAAAAATTAAATACAGAATAACCATATGACCTAGCAATTTCATTTGTAGGTGTATATCCCAAAAATTGAAAACAGGGACTCAAATAGATACTTGTACACCAATGTTCATAGTGACATTATTCACAATAGCCAAAAGTGGAAACAACTCAGGTATCCATCAACAGATGAATGGCATAAAATGAAATATTATTCAGCCATAAAAAGATACAAAGTTCTGATACATGCTAAATGATGGATGAACCTTGAAAACATTATGCTAAGAGAAATAAGCCAGACACAAAAGGATAAATATTGTATGATCCCATCTACATGAAATATCTAGAGTAGGCAAATAAATAGAGACAGAAAACAGATAAGTGGTTACCAAGGGCTGACGGTAAGAGGGAATGGGAGAGTTATTTCTCAGTGGGTACAGAGTTTCTGTTTGGAGTGATTAAAAAAAACTTTTCCAAATAGATAGTGGTGATGGTTGCACAACATTGTGAATGTAATTAATGTCATTGAATAGCACGTTTAAAATCATTATAATTGCAAATTTTGCATTATAAATATTTTTAAGATAAACACACACACACACACACACACACACACACACACACACACACAGGTAAATGAGATTAGAAAAGACTTATCAGGAAGCCAAGGGGAAATAAATAGAAACTAGCCTAGAGGAAATCCAGATAATGAAGTTATCGAGCATTAACTTCAAAAAATAAATAAAGATGGAGAACGTTAGCCAAAAGCTGAATACTTGGGAACTATATTTTAAAAGAATCAAATTAGAATTCTAGAAGTGAAAGATGCAATAACTGAAATCATCTCAAAAGAGAATTTGTGGACTAGATGATATTAGAAGAAACTATCCAGACTGAAGCACGGAAAGACAAAAAGAAGGAAAATACAGAAGAATGCAAAGAAGTATGGATGTATAGGAAAGTGTAAAAGAAAATGGCCTAATGTATGTGCAATCCCAGGAAAGACAGGAATAGCTGAGAATTCTCCAAAAGTAACAAAAGACATCAAGCCATAGATTCAAGAAGTACCAGAAACAAACACCAAAGAAAATTATATCTTTGCACATAATGAAATGTCTTAAAAGCCAAAGATATCTTTAAAAGTCAGAGGAAAAGTACAGATTATTAACACCTTACTTGTCAGTAGAAACAATGGAATCCAGTCAACAATGGAATCCAGAAGTTATTGAAATAATATTTTTAAAGTATGAAAAGAAAACAACTGCCAATACAGAATTCTATATTCGGGGGGTGACGGAATCCCTCAAAAATAAATCTTAAAGAAAGATGTTTTCAAAGAAAAACTGAGAACATCAATTCTAATGGGAATACTAAAGGCTTTTCTTGAGACAAAAAGAAAATGATCCCAGACAAAAGCTCAGAAGTGCAGGAAACAATAAAGAACAGTGCAAATGGTAAATCTAAATAAACATAATTTACATAAATCATAAACATAATTGTCTAAATAAACATTGACAATATCAAACAATGTTATTATGGGGTTTAAAATACATATAAAATTAAGATACATGACAACAATGGTAAATAGATTGGAAATAAGGTAAAGAAGAGTTAAAATGTTCTAAGGTTTATTGTGCCTAGGAAATGATAACAGTATGAATTTATGCTGGATTTCAAATTGTCAAGGATGCATGTTGTTATCTCTAGGGTAAGCAGTAAACAGTAGTAAAAGAATGTGTAAATTATAAACAATAGTAAAAGAATATATAATCTAATAGCGGAATGTATAAACTAATAAAGGGAGGTTTTGAAAACTCATGTTGAAAAGAAGACAAACAAGGAGAGAAAAGAAGCAATGAAAATGTAAAACATGTTGAAAGCAAATAGAAAGACATTTCTTATCCCAAATATATTGTAATTACATTAAATGCAAGATAACTAAACACGCCAACCGAAAGACTGAGAAATCAAAACAAAACCCAAGCAAAAGGATGAAAAAGATATACCAAACAGTGACCCCAAGAAAGCTGATGTAGCTGTACTAATATTAGACAATACAGACTTTAAAGGCAAGAAGCACTTCTAGAAATATGGACTTTTCATAAATATAAAAGCTTCTATCTACTAGGAAGATATCACCATTCTAAATTTCTAAGCACTTAACATCATAGTCTCAAAATATATAAAGCAAAAGGATAAAATTAAAAAATAATAAAAGAAACAAATTCATAATTATTGTAGGAGATCTTAACACATTTCTACAAGCAGACATAAACTCAACAAGGGTGTAAAAAAATGAACCACATAATTAATAAACTTGACCTCAGATATATTAAACATTGCACCCAACAACTGCAAAATACATGTTCTTTTGAAATATGCACGGGAAATGTACCATCCATTAAAGCAATCCTTAGTAAATTTCACAGGATTGAAATTTTATAGTATATGTTCTTTACTCTATAACAGAAAGGTAACCAGAAAATCCCTAAACCCTTAGAAATTAAGCACCACACAAGCACAATCCAAACAATAGTTAATCTTCGAAAATAAATGCATATCTAAAAATGCACGCATACAACAAATTAGAGTGGGTATACAACAAATTAGAGGGGACAGGCTGCAGGAAATGAGAAACCTAAGAGGAGAAAATAACACATAACAAAGAGAGGAGCTCGCACAGAATGATGCTTTTGGTTAATATGACCCAAGAAGTATATTGCATTCAACTCTGTGCAACTGAGATCAAAATGTAAATAAATACATAATTTTATAAAGTACTAACACTGAGAAATCAAAAAATCCAAATGCTAGCATGTGCCAAATTTACTGCCAAGTCGTCTTTGGGCCTCATGCTTGATATAAAAGATGAATGTTAATGTGAATTAACAAACCTCATCCACTGTACCTCATCCATTAATTCAGTAGGCATCTGTTGAACACCTTATATGCCAGGCATTGTGCCAGTTGGTGAAGATACAAAGTCACATGAGACACAGTCCTAGTTCTCAAGGCACGTACACCTCAAGGGAGCTGATGGCATATGAAACACGTGGAGAAAACATTGTAAGGATGACCACAGAGCAAAACTGCAACAGAAACCACAGGTTACACAACAAAGTACTGGGTATTTAATCACTGATTTTGACTTGTCTGGGAAGGACCTACTTTCTGATCTTGAGCTTGCTATACGACATGCAAGCTCCTTGGGGCAGTGACAAAGGATAGTTTAATTCTACACTCCCAGTATTTATCAGAGTTTTGTTGAATGAATGAATGAATTATTAATTAATCAATTAATGTTAGATGCCAGTTTGAACTAATGTTCCATATTCTATATTTGTATATCAAGAACTGAGGTATATATAGGGAAGATAGTTGATGATATTGTAACAGCTACATAAGATGTGAGAGGGGTAGTTGCTTGGGGGGTGGGTTATCACTTTATAAGGGGTTTAAATATCTAACTATTATGTTGCTTTGTACACCTGAAACTAATTTTTAAAATTTTTTAAATAAAGAATGCAGGTATTAAAAAAAAAAAATAGAGCCTGTGACTGGAAGCAGAATCCACAAGTAAGTGAAAATTATTAGGTGTTGGGCTCTAGATAATGTCCAACCTCACACGTGGTCATGACTCCAAGACTTGCTGGGGATCTTATATCCAGAGTTGGAGAATTTCATTATCTGTAGGTCAACTGTGACTCAAACGTATATCACGCTTAGAAAGAAATACCCATCATAAAGTCCTAGATAATAACCAGCTCTTTAACACATGCTCAGGAATGAATGCTCAGGAGTGCTCATCTGTAAAATAGTCAGGATGATAACCTCCCAGATGGAAGAATTATATGAGATGTAAAAGGCCTAGCGATCAGAGCTGCTCAATAAATTGTTGTTAAATGAGTAAAGAAATAGTGGGCATTCTGTAAGTAGGATTTCTCCTTCTCTCTCTTTTCTCCCATCCCTTCACCTCCCCAACAGAGACAGGCAACTATGAAATAGAGAATTATTTTGAGGCACTTCCATGCACAGCTCTGGGTATACCGAACTGCAGAAAAACATCACCACAGTTATAGCATGCAGAGACCAACATAGAACTGCCAAAGACAAAGTGATTGCTTCAGGCAAAGGCTAGGACTGAGTCATGGAGAAAATGAGGGAAGACTCCAGCAGCAGCAGCTACAAATCCAAGGGTAGGCTTGATGCACACACAGTGTGGTCAGCTCCACACCCCCTACATACAGATAGGCTTATCTCCTTAGTCAACTGATGACAACACAACCATGCAGCCCAAGACACCTGCCCCACATACAATTTCCACTGTACCCAATACCATGTTTCCTCTTGTGGTGAATTAGATAGCCCCTGTCCCTACGCAGTTTTAAAGATTAGTAAATGACCCAATTTCTTCAGACACAATCAAGTAATCTCCAAAGTACTCTGCACTTATAAAATGCATCAAAGTACATTTATTCTTAGCCTGTAATGCAGTAGAAGTTTAGCTGGATGCTGTAGAAATTAGGTACATATCCTTGGGCCCAGGCCTTCTGGAATCCGGTTTCTGCCGCCATCCTCTATAAGCGTTACCCTTTGATGGCTTCCTAATCCCCAAAGCCAGCAGCCTTGTCTCAGACCTCAGTCAGCTTCTCTACAGTTCCTGGCCTCTCCCTCTCTCTCTTCCTTCTTCATTTCTTTCCATGGTATAAAACTTTCTTACTTCTCCCCACCACCTCTCCATTTATTTTTTTGTTTCCAGTGGTTCCTTTTCCTCTTTCTGAGTCCTAAAAGAAGAGATTCCTGAGGGTTTTATTCCTGCCCTTTGCTTTTGGATGCTCACCTTTTTCTTTGATAATTTATTACATCCACAGTGTCAGCATTTATATCATTTTGTGCTTGCCTCCAAACCAGCTTCTACCCATTCTGTGCTATCCAACGCCTCAAATTTGCATGGTCGAAGGGAAGCTCATTATGTCTCCCAAACCAGCTCTTCTTCCTGACTTTCATGTTTTGGGCAGTTGAATTCAGTGATGTGCTGACAAATGTAATTTTGGGGGGAAGGGAGGAGTCCTGAATTGTAGCGTGAGCTCATTTTCACAGGGTGTCCATATCCCCACCATGGCCAATTTCAAGCTACCAACAAGAAGTCACTGACTGCAGAGTTGGGAAGAGACCAGTACAAGACAGTTCCAGCAAACCACGGACCCTCCTCCAAATTTCTCAAAATCAAAACCTTAATTTCACCTTTTCCCTTCCCCACACCTACCCCAAGACATCTCATCCGCTGCAAAGTGCAACTTGGTCTCTTTTAACACAGGTTCTGCCATCCAACCTCTCCTTTCCATTTTCACCACCATTAGCTACCTGAGACTATCATTGCATCCTGTCTTTCCCATCCTCTAGCAGTCTCCTAACTATTCTCCCCACCTCCAGGCTCTTTCATTACCAGTCTACGACTGGAAAATTAATCTCCCTAGAGGACATTTCATATTGTGTCACCTGAAACCTTTGCTAGTTCTCCTGCTGTTCACCAAATAAACCATAACTTAGCATTCCATGCCTAATTTAGATGCACTGCCTGTACCAGCGTTTTGTATCAGTTAAGATGAGGTTGGCGGCAATTCAACTTGCAGACCCAAAATAGTAGTGGCTTTAAAAAGACAGAGGTTTGTTCCCCTCTCATGTAAAGGTCCCAAGGTAAGTAGTCCACAAAGCCCATGAGCTCCCGTGTGCTCCCAGTTCAACTTCCTCACAAGTTTGATAGGTAGGCCTCATGCCCATGTTTCAAGATGGCAGCTAGCCCCTCAAGTTCCAGGTAGCAGAAAGGCAGAAAGTAAAAAGGACAAAGGGCATAAGCTAGCTGGCTTAAAGGGAAGCTTCCAGAAATTGCCACAGAACAATTCTACTTAGCCCTCATTTGCCAGAACCTAGTTACACGACCACACCTAGTTGCAAAAGACGCTGGGTGGCTATGTGAGGATTCTGGAAGGAGGGGAGGCTAGATTTTGGGGAACAACTATCTGTCTCTGCAAAGGGCCTCAATGTTCTTTTGAAAACTTATTTCCTAAACTTAACAACCAGACATTTATATAAACCTGACTATGTACTAAGCACTATTCTAAGTGCTTTACGTATATGAACCCACGTAATCCTAACCACGGTCCACTGAGGCAAGTACCAATTATCATCCCCACTTTATAGATGGGGAAGCTAAGAACCAAAGGGACAAAGAAGTCCAGAGATTCTCAAAACTGCTTGGGAATCAGCACACCTGAAAGTTTGTTAAAATGTAGAGTCACATGCTCTGGGATCAGATGAAATTGCTGAGAAAAAAATTGAATGAGAAGAAAACCAAAAGTGTAACTCTGAAAAATAGCAGCTACATTTATGAGAGAGATGTAGGGAAGCAATTGACCCCAAGGTATAGTGTGAGAGGCGGCAGAGGAGCCAAGGCAAAGTGCTGTCTTCGAGGTTCAAGGGAACATGTTCAAATATGAGATTGTGTCACTATGTAAGGGAAAGAGTTGAGAAGTGTTTGCTGGGACTGGCCATTAGGAGGTCACTTATGACTGGGATAAGAAGAGTTCCATCGGCATGCTGCAGGGAGAATCCATGTTCTTACTCTCAAATACCTTGTAAAACCCTCCAAGGAAGATTGAGCCCCCTCCCCCCCCCCCCCACAAACGTAGGAGCAGGAGGCTCACTGCTTAGTTTCCATTAGGTAGGAAAGTTTCATAGAAGAGGTGGCAGGTAGACAAGAGCTTCTCCCATTGGTAGAGAGAGATCATCATGGGATGCCCTAGGGACAGTGACCCAGAAGGGGACCACAGTTCTCAGATAATAAATGCAGTTGTCCCCCTCTTCTGGGGAGGCAGTTGCCAAAAACTGAAGTGACGGTTCAAGGTCACTAAGAAGCCAGAGCCCACCCTGAAATGCTGTCTCTTTGCCTCCCGTCCTTCTGGTCCAGCTCTTAAAGCCAATTGTTCTTTGGAGTTACAATTACTCTCTTACAACTTGGAGAGAAAACTCACAGTTCCTCATGGTTTGTCAGTAGTTGAGGGAGGACTATGAAAGCTGACTGTTACTCCCACAGCTACGGGAGCCGTAAGACTTCAAATGAGGAACTACTTATGCTGTCATCACCACAGCGGTCACTTCAACAGGATTTCTTTTTCTGATACAGCATTGGATGGATGGGCTTGGCTCACGCCTAAGAGGAGAGAGGTGGGCGTTGCAAAGACACTGACTCATTCTGCCCTTCCTCACGCCCTCAGCAGCTGCCCCTCACTGCACTTCCTCCTTCTCCTCTGAAGCTAAAGGTCAGCCTCTCATGTTCATGCCAAAGTTTTTTAAACACACACACATGCAAAAGAGAAAAAAAAAAAACCGGCTTCTAAGAGGGCAGATTTTTCAACATGAAAAGAAATAAGGAAAGGCACTCTCAACAGTAATTTTAAGATAAATAATCCTTCCCCCAAACTACTTAATAATTCCAGAATGATAGAATTTTCCAATTGTAAATGTGTAAGGAATAAAATAAAAGGAATGAATGCCCCACTGTGTTAACATAGGCCTCTAAAAAATGATCCTAATTTCTTCCAGAAGTCTCTGTAGGGTAAATTGCAAGGTTCTCCTTATTATAGAAATATTCCAGCAGTAATATATTCTCTTCATGTGTCTTTAGTGCTAATGTGAACACAGCAACATTTTACAGTTGGCATCCTGTACACTGCTGCTCAAAAATGCTGTATTCCAAACAGGCTGCAATCATACCCTGTGCATGTGCAATGCTGTTGATAAGAGCAAACCTCAGCCCCACTCAGCAGACCCCGCCCTCTCTCACTGGGGGCCACCGCACTGAGCTTCCACTTACCACCAGGTAGCCCAGCTTCTGGCTAGAGATGAACAGCCCATTGAACCCTCAGACCCAGGCAAGTGCCGAGGGCTCCTGGGTAGGGGTATCAGCGAAAATTTGAATTATAACGTCTCTGGCTTCAGGATAACTTCCTTCTCCCATCCTTCATTTATCTCGACTTAGGAATTTACGCAGCCCTTTTATATGCCAGGAGGCCGTCATGGCCAAGAGGCCTGTGAAGTGGGTTGGGCAAAGGTTATTACAGTATGATTCCTATTTTACTGATAAAGAAACTGAGTCTCGGAGTTTAATGACTCAATTCATGAGTGGCAGTGCTTGGACTAAAACCCTCAGCTTCTGCCTCTCACCACTATCTGAACTCACTTCTAGCTCTGTTGGACGAGAGGCCAACCCAGTGCTGAAAACAGGGACCAACCTGGTTATAACAGGAGTCTGGGGTTCTTTTCCTGCCAAAGTGACTTCACACTGCGCTCGAAGATCCCCAACTTGTCTTCGTTGTGTTTTTATTGATTGCTCCCTTTTAACTTTCAGAAACCTCCATCTAACTACATGGCTGCCTATTTCCACACCTCCTGCTTTTCCACATGCCAATGATAACCTGTTTCAGATTCATTTTAACAATTTTCTCTGGAGATATTCCAAAACCTCCTCAGCCAAACAACCAGGGAAAGGGATGGGCCTGGCGCTCACCCAGCACCCTGGACAGAGGAGACCAAATAACCTCCATTCCCTGCTGCCCTGGAGACAGCTCCTGGGGCACAGGCAACTTTACCTCAGGAAGCCGAAGGAAAATGCTTCAAGTTACTAAAGTTCAGTTATGGGAGAGGAGTGATGTTTTGGAATCTATCGCTGTGCTTTTCTTTTTGGCATTGCTCTGTAAATGACCTTCTTCCTAGTTGATGGGGGAGTGTTGCAGGGAAGCATGTTAGGATGTTAAAGTAAGAATGCCAAGAAAAACAAAGATTGAGGTTCAACTTCTCACAGCCATAATAGGATGATCAAATCTGTGGAAAGACTTTGTCAAGAGAAAAAAGAATTTTCTAAATGCCTTTATCTACCTTTCTTTCACATTTCAAACCAGCTCATGAAATGTCATCCATGAAGGAGGGTAGATCTGGTGCTGTTGGCCTGTTGAAGGAAGAGAAGAAAGATGAAGGAGAGGCAGAAATTAGGGGCCAGAGGCTGTGATTCCCACACCCCAAAAGGCCCACATGTCTCAAAGGGGATATGGCTTTACCTGCTGTAGGTTAGGTATGGGGGGAGAGGGGTCCCAAAAACATCAGGTTGAATGGCACGCTTCTGAGGAAATTCCAGAACAGTCTGCCATTTCCAACCTGGAGCAGGAGCAATGGCATAGAGGCTGGGGTCGGGGGGGGGGGGGGGGGGGGCGGTCAGTAGATGAAGAGTTGGAGGCAGTGGCCTGGGTTTCCACACCCAGTGTATTGCATGTCAGGGACCTGGAAGTTCCCTGTGCCTCGATGAAGAGCAGCAGAGATGGAGAGATGCAGCTGGGTTGGCACAGTCCTTGAATGGGAGTGAAGAGGTCAGAGTAGGGAGGCTGTGAGGCCGCAGCAGATGGCCGTCACCAGGCTGCATAAAAGTTGCATTATTAACTACCTTCCCATTGGGTGCTGCCTTCAATGTCACAAGCAGAATCAAGCCACTTCTCAATGCCTCCCCCAATACCACGCTAGTCCAAGCCACTTTGCTTCTGGCTCCATCAGCTTCCTTTCTGGCCATCCTGCCTCCACTCTTGCCCCTTGCAGTCTCTTCTCCATCCAGGAGTCAAGGTGATGCCTTTAAAAATATAACTAAGACTATGTCACTCCTCTAGTCAAACCCTGCCATGGGCTCTGGCGTCGGTGCACAGCTTCCCAAGGGGAGTCCTTCGAAGGCGACCGCAGTGATACTCAGCAATGAGGTATGTAGCACTTTTTCTAGGATGAGTTTGTGACCTTCACTCTCCTGCCTCGTATGTGCATCTTATTTCATATTTATTTGTTCACCATCATGTAGGCTTTGCAAGGGCAAGAACTTTGTGTTGTTCACTGCTGCTCCTTCAGCATTAGAATAGTGCCTGGTGCTCGATGAACATTAGTTGAATGACTACGTGTCACAGTCAGGATATGCATCCAGGTCTGTTCCAGCTGCAGAGCTCATGCTCTTAACCACTGCTCTACGCTACTCCCCAGCATCAGGATGTGTTGGTTAATCCGAACTGGGGCTGTGAGCAATGAATATGCCGAGGCATGTTTGATAGTCCCCATTAAAACACAGGTCCTGGCCCAAAGCCTCAGTTATTCTGCTTCTGGAGTCAGGAATTTACCAATTGTAGAAAAGCTAGTCCACCAATCATACATGAACCAATTAAATATTTGATTCACTACCATAATACCCGTTTTCATACTTTTCATACCACTTAATGCTATTTGAATTACCTTGTTTAGTCATTGTTTCCTATTTATCTTCTGTTCCCTTTATTGCCACGTAGGCCCTATGAGAGCAAACACTTTATCTGCCACCACTCACACTATACCTTGGGGTCAATTGCTTCCCTACCTCTGTCCCATAAATGCAGCTGCTGTTTCTCAGAGTTATACTTTTGGTTTTCTTCAATGTTGAATGATCAAAACAGTATCTGAATAATGAATTTATGCAACTGATTGTTTTAGTTCTGTTTCCATATGTGGATGAAAAAAGGGATTCCAGTGAATACTTTCAATACCCTCACAAGGTGATCTGATTATAAATTCCTAACTGGGCAGGTCATGGGGGTAGTCAGGCCCCAAGCAGATAACTTCTTTAGTAAAAGGTTTGTCTTTGCCTTCAGCAAGCTCTGTCCATTGTTTCTGTGCATCTAGGTTAATACACTTCTGAAATGCCCCTTTCAGACCCCTGCTTCTAAATCTTGACATAATCTTAACTATCCTGTAATCCGATCTCTTCTTTACTTTCTCCCACCTACATGTAATCTTCTGTACCTTACTTACCTCCTTAATCTTAAATGCATAGAAGAAACTATGAACTGTTCTTCTCCGAAGCATTTCAGGTTATGCTTCTAGGCACTTGTCATCAGTTTGGGCTCAAATAAACTCTTATAAAAATTCTCTGCAGGTCTGGACGTGCTTACATTGATACATACTTCTCAGAAACTTTCTAATTATAATTTTACTTCACCAGAAGATAAGACTCAGGTCAAATTAATGCAAATATAGCACTCACTAAGCATTAATAAAGTGGCATTTCTGTTTATACATCTGTTAAAAAAAAAAAAAAAAAACGATTTTTCTCCTCTAACTCAGAATACTTTGAAAGCAAATATGTGGGAAATTTTCTTACTCCAAGCAATTCAATTCTCAGAGGACACCAACTGGGTATCCTACAAATTTAACTCAATCTGACACTATCTACTTGGAGATAATATCAGATACCACAGGTTAAGGGCTCAGTCCCACAAGACTGCTCCCCACTTCAGAGGCCAACTACAAGTCCAGGTTCTCACCTACATTTCTGGCCAACCAGTTATAAATCAGGGTTCCCATGACCCCCTTCCTAGTTTCAATAATTGCTAAAATGGCTAACAGAACTCAGGGAAACATTTACGTATGTCTACTGATGTGTCATAAAAAGATACAACTGCGGGACAGCCAGACGGAAGACAGGCACAAAGCAAAGTATGGGTGAAGGCACAAGAAGCTTCCATGAACTCTCCAGGTGCACCTCCCAGCACCTTGGTGTGTTCACCATCCCGGAAACTCATCAAATCTCACTGTTCAAGAGTTTTTATAGAGCTTTACTCTCCAGCTCCCCTCACACTCCTCTTCCTGGAGGCCTGTGAGTGGGTCTACAAGTTTCAACTCTCTAATCACTTGGTCTTTCTAGTTACCGGTTTCATTCCAGGTTATCTAGGGGTCCCACCTTAAATCACCTCACTAACATAAACTCAGCGGTGCCAGAGGGGTCCTTAGGAATAATAAAAGACATTCCTATTATTCAGGAAACACTGAACTACAGGAACTCTGTGTCCAGAACCAGGGGCAAAGATCAAATATAGTATTTCTTATTATACTACAACATTAGTTTCCTAAAGCTTGGTTAGTGTGTCCATCCTTGAAAAATTAACCTTAATCTCTATATGCAAAAAAATAAAAATCATACCAGTCCCTGAATAAGAATGAGTCGCCAAGATCAGCGTTATTTTAAGAGGCTTTATGACCGCCACAATAAATCAGAATAAAAGGAGAGTGAAACCTTTCGATTGCTATCAGTCTCTTATTGTCTTATGATTTCTAACTTATTCCAACTGAGAGGACAAAGTGAGATCTCTCACAGGGAGAGGTGGTCTCCACAATTGTGTAGGTCTCAACATAGAAAACTTGCAATTTTAGCAGAAGAAAGGACCATGGTTAGTTGGTGATGTTTGCCATGGCATAGGAAGGAGGAGGGTGGTATTTATGCCATGCATCGCCCATCCTTCATCTTTAGTCTTCCAGTTTTCTGAATGTTCAGACACCTCTTCAGGGTCTTTAATTACAGAGTGCCATGAAGATTCAATCAAGGGAGTCATGCTTTGGGGGTTTTCCACTTTTCTCTCTTAGTTGCTTCCTGGATGGTTAAGGTAGAAAAGTTACTTTTCATCCTTCAATTACTACCAAGTCTATTTCCTTGTTCATAGGGGGCCAGTTAGACTATCTCAAACCCTCTAGAGAAAACTGTAATCTATCAGCAATTAGCTGTTTGCAAAACCCTATGCACTTTAGTTCCCTAACCCATCATTCACAGTCAAAGCAAGAACATGCCATCTCAACTTTTAATTGGAGTTGCTCATATGTGCTCCAACTCATCTCACATTCTGCTTCTAAAATTAGGCATCCAAACAAACCATTCCTGCCTCAGATGGGTTTGTTTGTTTTCTTATCTCACAGGTCAAGGGGACATCTTCTCCTCCTGCTTCCTGACTTCTATGTACTACCTGCAGATAAACCTCAAGCTTCTTCCTTATCGAAAGCCAAGTTTCCTCATTGGAGGCCATAACCCTCATGTGACCAAGGAGAAGACCAAAGTGTACGGCAGCTTGGGGAGCAGAAGGCTTTTCGGAAACCAGTCACTAAAAGCAACCCAAGACCCAAAGTTCAACTCTCAGAGTATGATTCCATTTCACTTCTGATTCTTCTACTAATGGATCTTGAGAACGTATTTGAAATTTCTGGTGGTGGAAGCAGACCACGTGTCTACCTATAACAATGAATGATTTTGCTTTATCTGGAAAAGTTGTCTTCTCAAACCAAACATGCAGCTTCAAGAGGTCTGGACTGTTAGGAAGAAAGGACAGACTACCCAGGCAACCTGATGTGCAACCGCAGTGAGAAAAGTGGCAGCTGCATTGCCCTGTATCTGTAGCTAATTCTCTGAACAAAAAGCAATTTTTTCACAACTTTTCCTTCACTTTGATCTCAAAGGCTAGACAGTCAATTCTATGAAGTTAGGGGCCACATCTTACACTTTTTTTTTTTTTATCTCTTGCTAAAATAAGCCCCGAGTACATATTTATGCTTTGATCACCATGACACAACTATAGGGTAGGCACAATCATCATTTTAGGCAGGTTCTGGAGACAAATAAGGTTGTCTGACTAGTACTTAGAGGTTTTAAATGAATTAACAAATTATTAAGTGAATAGCAAAGGTAAGGCAAAGAGATGGTCAGACTCCAGATCTCAAAGCAAGCAGATTAAAAACATGCCTTGTAAACTGGTAGATGGTAATAACTCCTTTCTTTAGGGCACTAAGAACATTCATTTCAATCCAGTCTTCTCAACGTCACATAATTCCTACTCCCATGAAGTTACATCATGTTTAGGTTGCATTGTGATATGGTCTCAGTGTTCAGTGGATTGTAAGACAGGAAACATAAGAATCCCTTCCAAAGTGAAGAAAACAATTTTTAAACATAGTATGAGTTCGGCTCATCAAACCAAGGTACTAGCAAGTATTCAAATGGAACTAATATGATTGCTAACTAGGAGTCAAGCGTTGTGCGAGCACTTTGTATAAAACATCCCACTTCAATGTGTTTATTTCAACTTCCAATAGTACAGATTTTTGCATATATCAATCTCACAGAGTCTCAGATCTAGATACTTCATGAGATGGTCTGTACATAGAAATGGGGAGATCTACAACTATTGATTATTTCCTTCCTCCTTTTAGAAAATTATACAATTTAAGCTCTCAACTCTGTTGTAAATTATGCTTAAATAAACACAAACACTTATGAAAATGGGGGAGGACAAGATAATATTTCTGTAACACCTCTAAATCTAATGGCACCTGAGTTATTCAGAATAATATTTGTGAGCATTTAACACTCTGAAAATGTACAATCAGGAATTATTTTAATAATGATTCTTTAGGTTTGTGGGTTCCTCTTAAGAGGAAACAATGTTTGTCTACAGAGCTTGATCAGGCTGTGAGTAGATGCCTCAGGTTAGAGTCACCAAGGCCAAATACCAATTGTTTGTTATTGTTTTGTTTTGTGTTTTGTTTTTAACACCAGACAGTAAGTGGTTCAGAGTACACCGTGCTCTTGCCAAGTCAAAAAACAACACTTCATTTGCAAAGAACTGTACTATTTTTCATGAGGTTAGAAGGGATTTTCTAAATGGAAAATCTATTCTGGTCAATTACAAAATACACTTTGATAGTCATCTGTTTTCTCATCAGCTTCCCCAAGTGAGGTGATGCATTTGGACTGCGTATAGCTAATATAACAGATATCATGTATTTAGCACCTTCCATGTTTTAGATAATTAACGCGATTATCCACAGTCTAACCTTGTGAAGTAGTATTATTCACCCTGTTTTATTTATTTATTTATTTATTTATTTATTTATTTACTTACTTACTTATTTATTTATTTTTATTTGCGCCCATTTTAGTGATAAGGAAATGGAGCCTCAAAGAGATTAAGGAACTTAAGCAAAATTATACAGACAGAAAGTTGCAAGCCTAGAATCCTAAATCATATATTTTGGTTCCCAGGCCCAAATATATATGGGCTGGGGTGGACAACTACCCATGGAGCCAGCTCAGTTACAGAACAGATCTCAGGAAGTCTGAATTTGTAGCTGAAAGGTGAGCTACTCACAGGGAAAAGACAGGTATCCAGGTCCCAACCAAGCCTCACAGGCTGGCTGAACTGTCTGGGGTTTGCTGGGCCAGAAAGAAGCATCCTGCTTCACAATGAGAGTGAGGTTTATGGTAAAATGAAAGGAGTGAGCAAAAATGCCCAGCTCGGGAAAAGCAGTGCTACAATTCTTTGAGCATCTTTTATTCTACTCCTCTCCTGCTGAGCACTAGCAACAGACAAACCACCACCACTAACGCCACTAGGACTGCCACCATCACTGCCACAACTAGTACCACAAATGTGGAAACGCTATCCAGCTCTGCCATCATAGCAGAAACACCACCAACTTGCTTCCACTGCCATGTGTCTCTTTTGTTCACTCATATTTTGTGTTTTTCCCCATGCCTGCTCCCTCGGCTGTCTCCTACTAACCAACAGGGAGGCAGGTTGTTATCACCAGCATAGAAGAAGTCATTCTGTTTCTTGTGTAACTCCCACTCAATCCTTGGCAGGACTATAGAACTAAACTTACTATAGACCTACATTAGCATGTTTTCCAAAGTTCAATCAATAGTCAGACAAAATTAGGATCTAATCCCGAGTCTGCCCTTACGCACCAATATTGGACAAGTTATGTAATGTCTCTGTTTTTCAGGCACCTTGCCTTTGAATAGAGATAAAAACTCTACATGTTAGAATTATTGTGATAATAGATGTGGGGAGATGAGAGGCTGGCACAGTTCTAAGACACCTGAATCTGTAGCTGAACCTAGAAGAAATTGAGTGTACAGCAACCTGCCATCTCTTTTCTAGCTGGCTACCCTCAAGTCTAGGTCCCTTTCTGACTGCTACCTGGGGATGTGGGGTCCACTGGCAAAAAGCAGGGAAGGAACCAAGAGAATTGGACACGGGAATGATGGGGAGAGATGTAGGAGGTTTCGATAATTGAGCGTGGGGGAGGAAACTTGAATTTTGGCAGGCCTAACCTTCACTTGTGAAATCCTGAAATCTTTTAAATACGGCTTATTTCCATCAGATACAATGCAGAAAAGAACATCACTTTAGGTATATTAAACAGAAAGAGATGTAAAACAAGGAATTAGGTGCTTACAAAGTCTTTGGAAGGGGTGACAGACAAGTTCTGGGATTAGCCTACAGCAATGAGTTCCAGAACAATGCAGACCGATCCATCAGGTCAGCTGTTAGCCTGCGGCTCCAACTAAAGCCACTCCCATAGCTCCAGGGACCTGGAGGCCAGAGGCCAAAAGCCCCACAGCTGTTCTGCCTCTGTGACTGCTTCTCGATACCCAAGAATCTGAAGAAAGCACACGGCAATGCTGCTGCAGGACAACCTCACACAAAGAAAGAGAGAGAGAGAAAATAAAGTAAGATGCCTCCATCTCATTTCTGCTTTCCACATGTAAATCGTAAGATATATAATTAGCAGTAGCTAATTCTCATTCAGAATCCTAGCTGCAAGGGAATCTGGCATATATCAGTTGTAGATTCCCAACATCTCCAGCTAGGAGAGTGCAATGGAGATTGAACAAGCAATCCACAGCATTTAGAGACATTTGAAGTCTGTGGGTTTTGACTCTGATTTTGCCACATTTCTCCTTCTCACCACCCTCTATGTACTTTTCAGTGTCCAGAACCTAAGACCTTACATAATCAAGTCTTTTTTTTTTTTGGTAGCTCCTACCATTTTGACAAAAAGCATCTTTCTTCTCTCATTTCAGTACAGAGCTTAAGTAAGTGCGTACTTATCTTTTCTCTGTTGTAATATGTTATTAGACCTATTTTTCACATATGAATTTCAAGGTCTAACTCTGATAAACTTCAAGTTTAACTTAGGAAATTAATATAGCATGTAGTATGCTACATATGTCAGCAAGAAAGGTATAAAAGACTACTAATCATGACAAGATTTTCTAAATTTATACTGCATATCATGCATGGAACCAGCCACTTCTCTAAGGAAACCTGGGTTCTCTCAGTGGAAAGTGATCTAATATCACTCTAATGTTAGGGGTGCTCATTGCTACTGGCTGTCCCTAAATTATCCCAAGATTATAAAATTTTTATGTAATTTTCTTGTTTGAATTAGGATCCAAGTGAGATCCACACGATACTATTAGTTGTTATATAACTTAAGTCTCTTTTAAATCATGGGTTCCCCATTCATTTTTCCCTTGTCTTCTTATTGTCACTGAAGAAGAAATTAGACTATTTGTTCTTTAGAGTTTTCTATGTCTGAGTTTTGCTAATTGCATCTCATGATGTCTTTTAACACATTCCAATTTCTTGTTTTCCTATAAATTGGTAGTTAGATTTAGACATTTGATTAAGCCAAAGCTTTATTGATTTTATTTTCTCTCTTTGTTTTCAATGCCTTCAAGTTTTATATAACAAAGGAAATATGTTTGATTTACCTACCCCAAAGCATCAATAAGTTTCAGAGAGAAAGTGGTGTTAGAAGTACCCTACCCAATATTTATTTCTATGTATTTAGTATAAATTATCTACCTTTAAGTCCTGTAAAAATAAAAAGAAGGATCAGGAAATAAACAAGACCAAAAATGGCACAACATCACATGCCAAGACTCCTCTTACTATCCAGCACAGCACTGTCTTTGTTTTTCTCTAAATCACTACAAGAACTGGACATAGTATCTAAACAGTAGGCCCTACATGGCCTCTTCCACTCCATCACCCTCAGTATCTTCTAATTTAGAACAATTAAAACATTTATTTTAAGAGAAAGAATTTAAGCAGCCAGGCTTCCTTCTATGGCTATTCTCTGCCACAACTGGAAATAAACTTGGTTAAACAAAATTCAGCTTTAAAAAAAAAAAAAAAAACAACTTCGCTCTTTACAAAGCTATTTTGTTATCAACCTTCTAGAACGCCTTTAGATATTTATCTGAGGCTGCTGGCCTGGGATGAGGGTCAGAGAGGGGGAAGGGAGGAGGTTAAGGAAACTCCCAATCAACTGGTTATGAGCGTGATCAGAAATTACGGACCTACATCAAGAGGCTTAGTGTAACTGGACCCTTGGAGAATATAATGGAGAAAAGATGCTATTATCTACAAATGATTTTGCAGGATAAATAGAGCTATGATTGAACCTTAAATTTGAAGGGGACGGAGGCCATGCAGCAGCCTAAACCTGGTTCAGAGTTTCATCAGAAAAAGAAATCTGCCACTTGAGCAGCACACATTTCAATAAGCTAACTGAATCCAGCACAAAAGGATAGAACCTAGTCAGGTGGGCTCAGAGCACTTTCATGGAACCTGACACAGTCCCGTATCATTGGTATTGCTTGTTGCACTCAGTTGGCGGTGCAGAGGTGCAGCAAGGAAAGCAGAAGGAGCATCTTGAGTAGGACAGTTCTATGGGTGAAGCTAACATGCAGTCTCTGCTTGCTTGCAGACCTGAAGTCATGAGGCCTCATTGTCCCTGAGCCTCTGTCATGCCTAGTACCTAATGAACCCTGATGAATCAGAGTATCTGAACAGCCTCCAGCTTCTCTCAGGTGGGTCTTTGAATGGGTGAAGCAATTGGTATCTCTGAGGTGAGCCCTGACTACCATGATATCCTTGGTCCTTCCGTCTCTGGCTTTAGTAACACATTCCATAGACATAGCCCTTTGCCTCAGTTTCACTTCAGTTTCCTACTAGATCATGTTCCCCGAGTTTCATGTGACTGGACCCTGACACTGCTATGGATGATGAATCCGGGCCTTCTGCATCTGGAGCCCAGTGACAGTCTTTTGGGGGCTACCACCAGCCTAGACTCTTCCTCAGTGGAGAGAGCACTAAACCACAAGTCTTGGATTCAAGCTTAAGTTCTACAAATTTCATTAAATTTAGTCATTAAATCGATGAATTCCTACTTCCTTTGATGAAGGTTAAGGATACAATGAACTACAATCTCCACCTTTGAGGGTGGTTAAATAAAAGCAAAGCATAATGCATTCAGTTGTGTTGGTTCCTCCCTGTCCAGGACTTGTTTTCCCAGCAGCTTTCTAAGCACTGCCTATTTCTCTAGAATGGCCTGTGAGACACCCAATGCCTGTGTCTCCATACAGTTAGCGTAATGGGGATTCTGGGCACTGTGACGCTCAGGACACTGGCCTCCCTCTGTAGCTCCTCCTTGAATGCCCACCAGGACCCACGTGGATCATTTAGTTGGTCAACAATGTGGCTTAGAACAACCTGGAGGAGGTCAAATGGCCGGAAGAACAGCAAGAGCCTGGCTAGACCACCAAGCAGCTATGAAAAGAAAGAAGTTCCCGTGGGTGACAGATTCTCCAAATCTCAGGTGCAGTAACTCACCCAAGAAACCATTTCCCATGTGCACAGGGTGAAAGCCTCACAGACCAGACCCAACACTGGTCTCATTTGTTTCCAGTCACTCCCACTGGAACCACTGTCAACAAAGCCATCTTTGAAGGCAGATTTGAACATAACTAACTATATCTACGTAATGTGGCCAAACATTAATGTGACCTATTTCACAATGCACTTGATAAAACCAAAAGGATATGGTTAAGACATTTAGAGAAAGTTACTCTGGAAAAAAAAAAAGAAAGAAAGAAAAGCATACTGTTCAACAATGTAACTTAATGTCCAATATATTACAAACAAATGAAGAGAAACAGAGGATCCCAGCAACTAATACTTACCCCTCTCTGGGAAGTAGTTTAAAACTGGAGTCTTTTGTCATAGTAAAGGTGGGTCCTTGAACAGAAACTCTGTTCTCCCGGAGGAAGGATGCTCAGCTGATGGAGAAAACAAGCAAAAGCTGCATGTCAGGCATTGTGCTAGGGATTTGCATCTACTTTCTCAGTTAATTCATACAGGATGCCATTTGCCAGATGAGGAAATCAGCTCAGCGAGGGTGCATAGCGGGCAAGTGTGGGTGTTAAGGACCTGTCCAATTGAACCCACTGATCTCTCTGCAAAAGGCAGATTTATAACAACAGTTCCTACTCCAACCAGCCTGACAAACCTCCTCATACATGTATGGTGGTCATAGTAGGGGGTGGGAGGATGAGAGGTGAGAACTCTACACAGAATGTCAGAATGGGCTACACTTCTGTTTTGATGCATGAGCTATGGTTACCATTTTGTGCTCATGAAAATGGCACTGAAGTTTTACTTTTTATAAAGTGAAACATGGTACCTCTACCTTGCACAGTGACCTCTAGCCCTGGGATTTCTATTACCTACGATTATCAAAACGCAAATCCAACCAAGAATCTAGCATGGTGGTGGTGAGTATATAAACTGGTGCAAACCTTTTGGCAAAAGCTATTAAAATTTAAAGTAGAGACATCTTTTGATCAAATATTTTCTTATCTGGAAATTTACCTAGAGTAATACCATGTCGTACCGAAAGATATATATACAAGAACATCCATTTTGGGATTGTTTATAAACGTAAAATTTTGAGAACAACCCACACATCCACCAATGGAAATTGGCTAAATAAATTATCGTACACACATAAAATGAAATATACTTCAGCCACTAAGAAACACAAACGTGCATTGGCATGAAAATGATGCATAAGATATGTTGCTAAGGGGAGGGGGAGAGGGAAGAAGCATATTGTAAGACAGCATGCATAAAATTATCCCATTTATGTAAATAGTAAAACATATGGTTGTGTATGTATAGAGAGAAGATCTGGAATGATATTCACTAAACAGTGCCTTTTTCTGGGTGATGGAAATAGGAAGGTTCCCATTTACTATTTTTCTTTGTATTTCTACACCTTTAGAAATTCTTATTTACATGAATATTTATTATTTTTACCATTAAAAAATTGACAAAGATTTTTGTTCTACTTTAATTTGGGGCTTGGTGTTTGGGATATGAGAACCTAACTAATATTTCAAATCTGGAACTAGAAAGGAGAACAAAGAGAACTGAAAATCTCTAAAATGTGATTCTCACGTGAGCTGTACTTGGAAACAACTATTCACATGAGTATGGATTTGCTGATAGCTTTCAAACACACAGCCCATGATTGGGGCAGATATACACGTTGTCGGTAATCCAAAATTTTCTCTGAAGTTTCTAGGGGAAATGGCAGACTTATAGTATGTTTGCATGATTCCTTAACATTCACTTAAATAAACAAAAATATATTGGGTTTATAGGTCTCTAAGTTTTTCAATTAAACAGTCAACTTATTTCAAGAAAAAAAAACTCTCTAATGGTGTGATTTGAGGCCTTCAACCTTAATGTAAAGACTCATTAGATTATATATACAAAGCTAACTATGTTTCCCAACCAATTCTGTTTCTGGAAGCATCTGAAGGTTGCACATTAAGGACACTCACTGGACCATGCACAACGTCCCACAGCAGTGTTGAGTGATGGAACCTGGGGAAAGCCTGTGATCTGACTAGCTGGCTGTCCAACTGGCTGACCAAAGACTTCACAAGGTGGCCTGTCGGTGGACCCATGATTGGATCTGATTTCAACAGCACACTGAAAGTGGTCGATTATTTGCTTTACAGAGGCTGATACAAGTGACTAGGTTGCCAGAGAATTAATTTGCAATGAGAATGATCTGTCAATTAAATCAGCTAATATATGTGATAGCACATGAGGGCCTTCTCTCCTTTTGAACTAACTAATGGCAAGCTAAGCATTCAAAAAGTTCTACTGCAAGCATCGTTTCACAGCAGGAGCAGGAACTTATATAATCTGAATGTATAATGGCATGTGCCCCAAACAGCCTGGTACGTCCATCTCCACAGCAGAGTTATACTTTCCAGAAGGCCCAGATGCTGCTTCTCCATTCCGCCAGGACATCCTCTCTCAAGGACATGACCGACTTCTAGTTCCTCCTCTCCCTTTTTATATCCCCTTTCTGAAACATAGTACATCACAACAGTTTAGATTTCTGCTGTTTGTTTGTTTGTTTGTTTGTTTCCAATCATACTCTATTTCTGCCTCCATGAGCTCATTCTCTGAATCACTTTGAATGTGATGTCTGATGCCTGCAGATTCTACAGATAGACCATTTTTGACTTGGCTCAGATGGCTAATCACATCTCTCACATGCAGATTTCACCAGCTCTACTTTGAGAAGATATAGTGAAGGCTATGCTGAGGTAACAAATTAATCAAAATCTAATTGGTTTAGCACAACAATAATTTATTTTATATTCTTACAATGTGAGATGGCAGGGTCCTCCTCCACCTGGTAAGTGTGGATCCAGGTTCCATTCCTTCTGTGATCTGCATTTCAACACATGGCTCCAGGACCCCTGCAGCAGCGGACACAAATACAGAGGAGAGTGCTGACTTATAAGAGCCTCAGCCAAAGTGACATACGACTTCCCATTCACATTTCATTGACCAGAACTAGCTACATAACCAATCTAACTACAAAGGAGGCTTGTATGGTGAACCACTGGATTTTTTGGAGAGTGCTAGCTGCATCGGAAGCAGAAAGCTACCCTATTTCCAGGTTTTTCAAAGCACTTCATTCTCACCCCCCTTTGCCAGCAGTAGCTGTCATCACAGGACATTTGATGCTTCAGAACTGTTCTCTTAACCCCTTTCTAACTTGACTCATTCTTATGATTCAGCTCATTTACTGAGAGTCTAAAAATCTGGGTTAGACTGGGATAGAGTAAGACCCAGCTTCGTCCTCAGCAAGTACATAATCTAATAATGGAGACACGGCATTGACAAAAGCAATATTATACTGCTCTATGACTAGATGTACCACTAAACATATACTATATACAAAAACATAAATTGATGTAATACACATTTAAAGATATATAATGGTAATGCATAGAAAAATTAAATGGGAACTAGACTAAATGTCCAAATCAAGTTTTAGTGGAGAAATAATTCCATTATGAAAAATATGGAATGTGAATTTGGGGGAGGCAGAATTTTAACTGTTTCCAGAGACTCTGAAAGGTTGAGAAGCGTGAGGAACGTGAACTCAGGTGGGGTTGTGAGAGTATGATGTCAGGGACGGTAGGTGGGGTGGGAGGGAGCAATGTGATGTGTCTGGAACATAAGTTAATGCAGATGAGGAAATGACTGGAGATGGGCTGACAAGATAAGTTGAGGCCTTGAGTGCCACTCAGCTGGCCTGGACTTTAGTATAAAGGCAATGGAACATAATGCTGGTCTACAAGAAAAGAAAATAGCTAAACCTCCTATAGAAAGCTAAGTCAGATATCAGAGTAGAAACCAGCCGGGAAGCTATTGCAACAGCTGCGGAGAAGCTACTTATTCCAACAGCCTGTGTCCTGTAAGGAGCCTCCCGGATCTGAACCTCCTGAAAATACCCATGGCCACAGAGCCTTCCCAGATGTGCACATCCTAGACATAACTTTACTCCTTCAAACAATTCACTCCTCCTCTAGCTCACGCTCAGTGCATCAGCCAATGCCATTGGCGCTGCCTTCAGAAGTAATCCTGAATCCAGCCATGTCCCCATGGCTCCTGCACTCCCACTCTAAATCCAGCTGCCTTCCCATGATCCTTTAGGAAACTAAATCAGAGCTCCGCGCCTCCCAGAGGCTCTCCATCCTTGCTGAAGCAGGATTTTGAATGAAATCCAAAGTCCACCCTGAGTCTTTGTCCTGGCTCCGCCCCTCCCCACACACCCTGCTCCAGCCACACAATCCCTCTGCTCCTTCCCCACTACAAGCCTGCTCGCACCCGCCAGCTTGGAGAGAGCTGTTCCCTATACGTTCTGCCCACCAGGGAGGCCTTGTCTGGGCCTCCTGGCTGCAGAGCAGCACTGTCACTCCCCTCCCCACCACAGTCCTCCCTTACAGAGCCTCTGCTGCTCCCACTCTAAGCTGCACCCCCAGCCCTACACTAGCACCCAGCACATAGCAAGCGTTCAGTAAATATGTGATGCATGAAGCAGTTAAGAAATGGCAATTTCTATAAATCCCAGTTTGTTTTCACCACCCAGAGTCAGTTCTCCTTCCATCACCATATATTTGATCCCCTTTACCCTCATCTACCACCCCTCTCCCCCCTTACCTTCTGTTAACCACTAAACTATTGTCTGTGTCTATGAGTTTTTGTTTCTCATTTGTTTCTCTTGTTCTTTTGTTGTTTTCAGTTTTATACACCACATATCAGTGAAATCATATGGTTCTCTGCTTTTTCTGTCTGACTTATTTCGCTTAGCATTATAATCTCAAGATCCATCCATGTTGTCACAAATGTTCCTATATCATCTTTTCTTACTGCCGAGTAGTATTCCATGGTGTATATATACCAAAACTTCTTTATCCATTCATCTATCAAAGGACATTTTGGTTGTTTCCATGCCTTGGCCACCATAAATGAAGCTGCAATGAACACTGGAGCACACGTGTATTTAAGGATAAATGATTTCAGATTATTTGGGTAGATACCCAGGAGAGGGATTGCTGGGTCATATGGTAATTCTATTCGTAGTTTTTTGAGGAACCTCCACACTGCCTTCCATAGTGGCTGCACCAGTCTGCATTCCCACCAACAGTGTATGAGGGTTCCTTTTTCTCCACAGCCTCTCCAACACTTGTTACTCTTTGTCTTGTTGATGATAGCCATTCTAACTGGGGTGAGGTGATATCTCATTGTGGCTTTTATTTGCATTTTTCTGATGATTAGTGATGTTGAGCATTTTTTCATATGTCTATTTGCCATTTGTATGTCCTCTTTGGAGAAATGTCTATTTAGGTCCTCTGCCCGTTTTTCAATTTGGTTGTTTGTTTTTTTTGTTGTTGAGTTGCATGAGTTCCTTGTATATTTTGGATATTAGCCCCTTATCAGAGGCACTGTGTGCAAAAATCCTCTCCCATTCAGTTGGTTACCTCTTTATTTTGTCGATGGTTTCTTTTACTGTGATACAGAATTGTACACCTGAAATCTATGTAACTTTACTAACAATTGTCACCCCAATAAACTTTAATTAAAAAAAAGAAATGGCAATTTCATAACATCAAGTGGAATAAAAACGAGGCTAATCGTCTAAGAGAGGGGCAGCTCTATCCCTCCCTTTAAGACTTTAACGAGTATCTCGGACCACATTCTCATTCCAAATGCCTCCACTCAAGTTTGTTGCTCAGGTCAAGCCTCCTGCCTTAAAGGGAGGACAGGAACATTTATCAAGAGAAATGCCTAAGTCCTACAGAGTCAAATCAGCTCCATGGCAAGTGCCACCCCTGTCCATGTGTGGGGGCTACCCCCCCTGAAGCCAGTGGAGATGACAATGGGTGGATAGGGCCCTGCATACTAGCTATCAGGCCTGTGCCTGCTCCTGCCTGCCATTCACCTACCCTCTTAGAGCTCACATGTGTTCTCGTACGTGAAAGGGTTGGGCTGGAACACCACCCCTAGTGCACTTACAATGGTAGAACTGACTCGTGTGGGACAAGCAACTTGTATCCCAGCTGTGATGTGAAAACCATTGGCAGTGAGTGCACTCAGGGAGGAGGGGTGAGAGACAGTCCCTCCCCATGCCGGACCCGCCTCCTTGGGAGCGCCATGGGGAAATGGAGAGCTAATGCTTATGGGAGTGTGGGGAGGAAAAGTGTATTTGTAATCATCTTGAGAGCCAAGGAATGGTTTCACATGCTCAGAAACACTTGAAGGTTTACATCTGTGACACCTCATGTTGTTTTGACAGAATTCTTTCTTTAAGCTTAAAAAGGGGAGCAGAAACAAATGTGGCTATTAAACCAGCAAGTTAATAATGAGGCCTTTTGAAGGCCTCATTTTATAATAAACCCTTTCCAAACACGCCCCAAGTCTCTGCACTCCCAGCTCTGTGAGGCCACAAGCTCCCCAGCCACCTCCTGACACAACTGAGTCCTGAGTTTACCTTTGCCTGTTTCAGGCTTTCTCCATCTGTCTCTTAAGATTCAGGTAAGAATGATTCAACAAAGACAACAAGAAAGAGAGAAAACAGGATGGATGAGAATAAAAGGAAGAGAGAGAAAGTCCATGTTTCTGTGTTAGAAAAAAATTGTTTTCTCTTGCCCTTCAAAACCTGATTCGTTTTCTGTGCCTGAAAGTTGGTGTGTCAGGAACTCCCAACGTATAAATTTAAGACGTTGGAAATCGACTAGGAGTGGCCTGAAAGAAGTCAGCCATGATTGTCACCCCAGGATGTGCCATATCGTGTATATGCCCTGTGTGCTCCACCACAGAAATTCTGATTTAAAGTATGTATAGGGTTGTATATAGGTATGGGATTAGGGGAGGTGACAATATCTTTATTTTAAATGTCCCCAGGTGGTCCTGACTTACTGAAAGTGTAAATTTCAAACCACTCTAACAGAGAAGAGGGTCTGGAGTGATGCCTGCCACAGAAGAGTCTGCCCCCTGCTCAAGATTCTTTCTAGAACAGTCACTGGTCAGCCATGCCAAGCTCTGAGGTACAGAGAAGTTCGCAAGCCCCCAGAATACTGGCCTGAATACGTTAGCCACAGTCTTTATCAGTAGCAGCTGGGAATTTGAATATTGACTTGAATTTCAATAACCCACTCCTTCCACTCTCACCCTCTCCGGACTTCCATTCATTCGTCAAGCATGTATTGAGCTCCTGCCACGTGCCAGGCCCTTGATATGGCAGAGACACTGGGGATACAGCAGAGAACACAACGGACACAGAACCTTCCCTCATGGCACATGCAACTTGAGGGGGAGGCAGAGAGTCAGCAGTAACCCCACAGACAGCCATCAAAGAGCAATTGCTAACGCAAGCCAGGAAACACAGGGGATTGTGTGAAGGTACGTAACAGGGGCCTGCTTCTGCTCAGGGAATCAGGAAAGCCATCCCGTGGAAGGAGTGTTTAAGCTGTGATCTAAAGGACAGTAAGGGTCGTCTAGGCAAAGAGCTTTGGGAAGTACCACATGTCACACATTTTTAACTATATAACAGTAAGCTTTGTCCCTAAGCATTGGCACCCACCTACCTCTGTTGTGATCCTTCGGACATGGCACTCCAGACAATGAAGTAGAGCCAGGGGGTCCCTAAGACCCTCAAACCATCTCACATTCTAGCCAGCTAGTGACCAAGGGGCTGGGTTAGCTTTGCCTACTTTGTGCATTCATTCATTATTCACTCAGCCATTTCTAGAGTGACCTGTTTTTCTCAGGCACTGTGCTGAGCAGGGAGGGTACAATGCTTAATCCGTCACCATCCTTAGCCTCCAGAAACTCATTGCCTATTAGGGGAGACACACTGAAAGGTCGTTATAAACTAGAATGTAAAATGGGAACAAGTATGATACTACACTCCAGAGATGTTGTGGGAACTAAATGAGATAATATCCAAGCACGCAAGATGTTTAGAAGAGTGTGTGGCACATAGTAAATATTCTATAAATATTAGTCATCATCATTAGAGGACGATCATGTGTAGGATACCGGGCAGGGTAGAAGAAGGTATTATAGGAGCGCCTAACTGGAACAGTTAGGAAAGGTGGAGACCACACCAGAGCTGGGTTCAAAAGATAACTAGGAGCCGTCAATCTGTATCATTTCAATTAGAGGATGTTAACCCTAATAGCCAGTCTTACAGTGTGCTTACCGTGTGTCAGCACTGAGCGAAGCGTGGTCCCCATTTTACAGGTGAGGATACCTAAGGGTGAAATACCTAAGGGTCACGCACACAGCAATGGAACAACCAAGATTTGAAACCAAGAGGATCTTAATCCAGAGGCCAATTTTTTCTAGTAGTTATATTTTTGAATTTCAAAAAAAAAAAATAAATAAATAAACTTCAATAAAGAAAAAAGAATAAACTACAAATATCAATGTACTTATAACCTGAAATGTATGCAATCCTTTTCATATTTGCTTCACTTATTTTTTTGTAAAGGCATGAAATGTCCTCTGTACTGCTCTCTGATTCCATCCCTCTCCTTCCCCACCGTGATGGTGGATCTGCTGGTCCCTCTAGTCCTACAGCTTTTATTTGTGCCACCTATATAGATGTCCAGGAACAGTAAGATATTTGTAACAGTAAGTAGTAAGTGGTAGTGTGTGTTTTAAATAGCCACATAAATGGTTTCATTCTCTATGTATTGTCCTATAACTTGCTTTTTTTCAAGCAACTTCGTACTTTCCATGGAATACAATGCTACTTATGGATTCGATTCGTTCACTAACTACTGTGCGGTATTCCACTTCATACCACCATTGATTTGTCTGTGGTCCAAAGGACAGACACTGAGTTCTTCCCACCTTCCCACCATTTGAAACAGTGCTGCTCTGGATATCCTTGCACAAGGCAAGAATTTCTTCAGAAGCCCCTTAATTTCAATATATTATTCATTCCTTAGAGAAACAGTAAGACAAAAGATGGAGATCAAGTGTAATCAGTAGGTGCCACTCAGTGAGTGCTCACCAAAAACCCTGCTAGCTGCCACGATTCCTCGAAAATTGAGGGGAAATGTTGCTACAGTTGATAGAAATCAGCACACATGAGCTGGTTATTCTTTTCAGTTTCTCCCTCAGAGCTTAGAGCAATAGTTCTTTTGACTACATGTGAGTATCACCTAGAAAGCCTTGCTTCACCGGAGATTTATGATTTAGTTAGTGTGTGGTGTGGTCTCAGTGGCACAATTCAGTTCTTCACACTTGTCTGGAAAGCGCTGCCCTGAGAAACATGCACTGAGTGCACGCAAGGGTCCAGGCCCAACCTCTGTCCTCCTCTGGGACTCTTCCCCAACCCCACACCTCACCCCCACCATGCCTACGCCAGGTTCCACAGAGGGGCCTGCGTTGGTTTCCCCGGGCTCACCAGTCTTCCTCTGGCTATCCGGACAGAAACTTTATTATATTGATTCTGAGAGGACACAGAAAAGTGCCCTGTCTCCTATGCACCTGCGTTACTGGAAGCCGAAGAGGAAATGCTAGTCAAGAAAAGATTCTCCACCATCCTTTCACACAACAACTGATTTTACCAATATTGGCATTACTGTTCACTCAGTGTTCATGGCATTTATTTCATACAAAGTATATGGCATTTTTGTCTATAAAGAACATTAGTCTATGTGAAACTTACAACTATGCTGATAGGGAACCCAAGTGAGTCTGTGTCCATTTCACAAATGAAGAAATGAAACTCCAAAAATTAGAGGACTTAAATCTGGGTTCCCAGAATTTGAGATTTTACATATCAGTAAAGGAAAAAAATGTAACAGTGACACAGGCATCTTTATTTTGTCCATTGACATTTTTAAATATCAACCACTATCACCATTATTTAAACACAGAAGAAGAATACTTTAACAACTACAACAAAAAGGAAATAAAGACCCTATCTCAGAATACAAAAAGTCCTTAAAACTGAATAAGTTTAGTCTTAGAGAAAACTAAATCTTTGTTCTTATTTTTCTGCATTTTAATACAGCTGGTGAAAACTTGGCTGTAGCCCCGCGTGGTCCAAGGACCTGCATCTGGCAACTATTACCATAGAGCACAGAATCTTAGAATTACCCTATATCTTTAACATCGCCATATTTGGAAAGGAAGAATTAGCATCATTTAAATGTTCATATTACCCAAAGCACTCTACAGATTCAATGCAATCCCTATCAATACAGCAATGGCATTTTTCATTGAACTAAAACAAATAATCTTAAAATTTATATGGAACCACAAAAAACCATGAATAGCCACAATGATCTTGAAAAAGAACAAAGTTGGAGGTATCACACTACCTGACATCAAACTATTCTGCAAGACTACGGTAATAAAACAGCATGGTACTAGCATAAAAACAGACACATAGATCAGTAGAACAGAATAGAAAGCTCAGAAATAAACACATTCCTACAAGGTCATTTAATTTATAACAAAGGAGGCAAGAACATGAAATGGAATAAAAAAGAAGTCTACTCAATAAATGGTGTCGGGAAAACTGAACAGATGTATGCAAAAAAAAAAAATGAAACTGAACCAGCTTCTTACTCCACATACAAGAATAAACTCAAAACAAATGAAAGATTTAAATGTAAGACCCGAAATCATAAAACACCTAGAAGAAAACATAGGCAGTAAACTCTGTGACATTGCTCTTAGTAATGCTTTTTTCAGGTATGTCTCCTAAGGCACAGAAAACAAAAGGAAATATAAAAAATGGGACTACATCTAACTAAAATGTTTTTGCACAGCAAAGGAAACCAACAAAACAGAAAGAAACCTGCTGAATGGGAGAAGATATTCGCCAGTGATACATCCGATAAGGGGTTAATATCCAAAATATATAAGGAACTCATACAACTTAACACCAAAAAAACCCAAATAATCCAATTAAAAAATGGGCAGAGGACCTAAAGAGACATTTCTCCAAAGATGTATACAGATGGCCAATAGACAGATGAAAAAATGTTCAACGCTCCTGATCATCAAAGAAATGCAAATTAAAAACCACAAGATTATCACCTCACACCTGTCAGAATGACCAGCATCAATAAATCAATAAATTCAAGTGTTGGCAAGGATGCGCAGAAAAAGGAACCCTCATGCACTGTTGGTATGATTGCAAATTGATGCAGACACTATGGAAAACAGCATGGAGGTCGCTCAAAAAATTAAAAATACAATTATCATATGACCCAGCAATTCCACTTATGGGTATTAATCCAAAGAAATACAAAACACTAATTCAGAAAAATATATGCATCCCTATGTTAATTGCAGCATTAGTTACAATAGCCAGGATAAGGAAGCAACCTAGGTGTTTATTGATAGATGAATGGATAAAGTGGTACATATATATAATGGAATATTACTCAGCCAAAAAAAGTGAAATCTTACCATTTGCAATAACACGGATGGACCTAGAGCATATTATGCTAATTGAAATAAGTCAGACAGAAAAAGACAAATACTATATGATTTCACTTGTATGTGGAATCTTAAAAAAACAAAATAAATAAACAAAACAAAAACATACTCATAGATCTGGAGAACAAACTGAGAGTTGCCAAATGGAAGGGGAGTTAGGAGATGGGTGAAGAAGGGGAAAAGATTAAGAATTACAAATTGGTAGTTACAAAATAGTTATGGGGACGTAAAATACAGCATAGGGAATATTGTAACAACTATATGTGGTACCAGGTGGGTACTAATCGGCAGCAATCACTTTATAAGGTATATAAATGTCTAAGCACTGTGCAATATACTTGAAATTAATATAATATTGAATGTCAACTGTAACTGAAAAATAAAAACAAAATTTTAAAGAGACAGCAAATAATAATAATAGGAGATCCAAGATGGCGGAATAAATACTGTGCCTGCTTCCTTCCATGAACACATTAAAATTACAACTAAATTATAGAAGAATCAACCTGGAGAACAATCTGAAATCTAGCTGATCAGAGCTCTTATAACTAAGGATATAAAGAAGAAGCCATATCGAAACTGGTAGGAGGGCTGGTCCCAAGCCTTGGTGTGGCGGTTGAGAACCAGCCATGGAGGTTCCCCCCAAAGTAGCAAGTGACCACACCAGGCTCCCCAGCCTGGAGTACTGGTGCCCAGAGGAGGAGCCCCCCACTATCTGGCTGTGAAAAACAGTGGGAATTCCACCATCTGGGTAGGACAGAAAGCTGCAGGAATCCCAGAAATCCTTGTAAAGGGCCTGCACACAGACTCACTCACTAACAGGCATTCACTCTGGGTTCCAGCAGAAGGACAGTGACTCGAGGGGCATTGGAGGCATATGGGGGGGGCAGACAGAGGTGTGGAGTTTTGAAGAGAGAGCTGAAGGACAGCTGCCATAGACCCCACCCGTGTGGGGTCCTTCTCCCATGCAGCCAGCAGGCAGGTGCCATCTTTCTTATGTTAAGCCACCCCCCACACATCAAATCTGAATCTGATTGGCTTGGTGAATTCTGCTGGGACCCCACCCCACCCAACTCCCCCTATCCCAGAGGCACTCTCTCAGCAAGCAGCCAGCCCCATCTACATTGCACTCTCTCTTGGAAAACTATCAGAGTTTGTGGGCCCTATGTAGGAGGCAACTGGCCTCAGGGTATTCTGAGACTTTTGCTGAGTAGCTCCGGGCTCAACACTGGCATTAAACCAGAATGTACATTAACCTGGTGACCACAACCCTTCCCACTATAGTAACTCTCTGAAACCCTGCCTCACCCAACTCACATTCCACACGAGGTTTTATCAGTGGCTGAACCTTAAGAGAGCTGGCAAATGGCAGCAGGCCTCGGGGCGTGCTAGCTTTTTGCAGAGCTACCCCAAGCCTGGTGCTTGTAGCAGACATCCTCAGTTCGCAACATGGCCTCTTCCATGTGCCTCCAGGTATAACATGGCAGCAAACAACTGCAGATTGCTTTGTAGCTCTTACCAGGTAGTCCTCGGCAATGGGTCACCTAGGCCTGCACTGCAGCCCCTCCCAAGATGCCCCAGAACCAACATATTTGGAGGTTGGCTTCAGACCACAGCAGAGTACTGCCCAATGAGCCCCACAAGTGGCACACAAAGGGCAGTCTTAATGGGCACCACAGTCCTCTAGGGCAAATCCCACTCAGTAAGGTAAGCCCCTTACACAACAGCCCATAAGCTGTGGACATAGTCAAACCACACAGAGATTCAACCCCACAGAAATTCAGTGGGTAAGAGCGATTTCCTCACACTGATTTGCCAATAGCAATCAAGGCTCAATTATAACAGGAGGGCACATACAACCCACACAAGGGACATTCCTGGAGCACCTGAATCAGGTGACCAGGGAGAATGCGCAGGGGCCCTTCAGGGCACCTATTACATAAGACCATTTGGCCCAGAGTGGGAGACATAGCAGATCTACCTAATACATAGAAACAAACACAAAGAGGGAGCCAAAATGAGGAAACAGAAACATGTCCCAAATGAAAGAACAGGACAAAGATCCAGAAAAAGAACTAAACAATATGAGGGCAAGCAACCTACCAGATACAGAGTTCAAAACAATGCTTAGAAGGATGCTAAGGAACTCAGTGAGAACTTCAACAAAGAGATAGCAAACATAAAAAAGGACATAGAAACTATAAAAAAGAACCAGTCAGAAGTGAAGAACACAATAACTGAAATGAAGAATGCACTAGAAGGAATCACTAGCAGACTAGATGAAGCAGAGGATCAAATCAATGATTTGGAAGACAACATAGCAGAAAACACCCAATCAGAACAGCAAAAAGAAAGAATCCAAAAAAATGAGGATAGTTTAAGAGACCTCTAGGACAACATCAAACATAAGAACATTTACATCATAGGGGTAGAAGGAGAAGAGAGAAAGCAAGGATTGAGAATCTATCTGAAGAAATAATGACTTAAAACTTTCCTAACCTGGCGAAGGAAATAGACATACAAGTTTAGGAAGTGCAGAGTCCCAAACAAGATGAACCCAAACAGGCCCACACCAACACTCATCATAGTTAGAATGGCAAAAGTTAAAGACAAAGAGAGAATCCTAAAAGCAGCAAGGGAAAAGCAACTAGTAACTTATCAGGGAGCTCCCATAAGATTGTGAGCTGATTTCTCAACAGAAACTTTGCAGCCTGGAAGGGATAGGCTTGAAACATTCAGAGATGAAAAGCAAGCACCTACAACCAAGATTACTCTACCCAGCAAAGCTACCATTTAGAATTGAAGGACAGATAAAGAGCTTCCCAGACAAGAAAAAGCTAAAAGAGCTCATCACCACCAAAACAGAATTACAATGAATGTTAGAGGGACTTCTTTAAGATGGAAAAAAAAATAAAATGATAAATAATAAAATGCCAATACCTACACATCTATCAACAATTACTTTCGATGTAAATGGATTAAATGCACCAATCAAAAGACATAGGAGGGCTGAATAAATAAGAAAACAAAACCCTCACATATGCTGTTTACAAGAGACTCACTTCAGATTGAAAGACACAGAAAATAAAAGGATGGGAAAAGATATTTCATGAAAATGGAAACAAACAAACAAACAAAAAAACCTAGGCTAGCAATATTTATACCAGACAAAATAGACTTTAAAACAAAGGCTGCAACAAGTGGCAAAGAAGGACCCAGTAATTCCATTCCTGGGTATTTACCTGAAGAAACCCAAAATGCTACTTCAAGGGACACGTGCATCCATATGTTCGTTGCAGCAATATTTACAATGGCCAACATGTGGAGGCAGCCTGGGTATCCGTAAATGGATGAATGGATAAAGAGTAGATGGTACATATATACAAAAGAATATTGCTGGGCCAAGGAAGGGAATTCTTACCATTTGCAATAACACGGATGGACCTAGAGCATATTATGCTAATTGAAATAAGTCAGACAGAAAAAGACAAATACTATATGATTTCACTTGTATGTGGAATCTTAAAAAAACAAAATAAATAAACAAAACAAAAACATACTCATAGATCTGGAGAACAAACTGAGAGTTGCCAAATGGAAGGGGAGTTAGGAGATGGGTGAAGAAGGGGAAAAGATTAAGAATTACAAATTGGTAGTTACAAAATAGTTATGGGGACGTAAAATACAGCATAGGGAATATTGTAACAACTATATGTGGTACCAGGTGGGTACTAATCGGCAGCAATCATTTCTTAAATTATATAAATGTCTAACCACTATGCTGTACACATGAAATTAATATAAAATAATGTTGAATGTTAACTGTAATTGAAAATTATTTTTAAAAGGGGGAAGAAGATGAAGAGGAATAAGAGGTCCAAATTTCCAGGTATGAAACCAATAAGTGATAGGATACAATGTACAGCATGGGGAATATAGTCAATAATATTGCGGTAGCAGGGTACAGTGTCAGATGGTTGTTGGACTTACCGTGGTGATCACTTCTTTAGGTATATAAATGCTAAATAACTATTGTGCACACCTGAAACTAATTTTTAAAATTTTTAAATAAAGAATGCAGGTATTAAAAAAAAAAAAAAAAAAAAAAAAAAAAAAAAAAAAAAAAAATAGAGCCTGTGACTGGAAGCAGAATCCACAAGTAAGTGAAAATTATTAGGTGTTGGGCTCTAGATAATGTCCAACCTCACACGTGGTCATGACTCCAAGACTTGCTGGGGATCTTATATCCAGAGTTGGAGAATTTCATTATCTGTAGGTCAACTGTGACTCAAACGTATATCACGCTTAGAAAGAAATACCCATCATAAAGTCCTAGATAATAACCAGCTCTTTAACACATGCTCAGGAATGAATGCTCAGGAGTGCTCATCTGTAAAATAGTCAGGATGATAACCTCCCAGATGGAAGAATTATATGAGATGTAAAAGGCCTAGCGATCAGAGCTGCTCAATAAATTGTTGTTAAATGAGTAAAGAAATAGTGGGCATTCTGTAAGTAGGATTTCTCCTTCTCTCTCTTTTCTCCCATCCCTTCACCTCCCCAACAGAGACAGGCAACTATGAAATAGAGAATTATTTTGAGGCACTTCCATGCACAGCTCTGGGTATACCGAACTGCAGAAAAACATCACCACAGTTATAGCATGCAGAGACCAACATAGAACTGCCAAAGACAAAGTGATTGCTTCAGGCAAAGGCTAGGACTGAGTCATGGAGAAAATGAGGGAAGACTCCAGCAGCAGCAGCTACAAATCCAAGGGTAGGCTTGATGCACACACAGTGTGGTCAGCTCCACACCCCCTACATACAGATAGGCTTATCTCCTTAGTCAACTGATGACAACACAACCATGCAGCCCAAGACACCTGCCCCACATACAATTTCCACTGTACCCAATACCATGTTTCCTCTTGTGGTGAATTAGATAGCCCCTGTCCCTACGCAGTTTTAAAGATTAGTAAATGACCCAATTTCTTCAGACACAATCAAGTAATCTCCAAAGTACTCTGCACTTATAAAATGCATCAAAGTACGTTTATTCTTAGCCTGTAATGCAGTAGAAGTTTAGCTGGATGCTGTAGAAATTAGGTACATATCCTTGGGCCCAGGCCTTCTGGAATCCGGTTTCTGCCGCCATCCTCTATAAGCGTTACCCTTTGATGGCTTCCTAATCCCCAAAGCCAGCAGCCTTGTCTCAGACCTCAGTCAGCTTCTCTACAGTTCCTGGCCTCTCCCTCTCTCTCTTCCTTCTTCATTTCTTTCCATGGTATAAAACTTTCTTACTTCTCCCCACCACCTCTCCATTTATTTTTTTGTTTCCAGTGGTTCCTTTTCCTCTTTCTGAGTCCTAAAAGAAGAGATTCCTGAGGGTTTTATTCCTGCCCTTTGCTTTTGGATGCTCACCTTTTTCTTTGATAATTTATTACATCCACAGTGTCAGCATTTATATCATTTTGTGCTTGCCTCCAAACCAGCTTCTACCCATTCTGTGCTATCCAACGCCTCAAATTTGCATGGTCGAAGGGAAGCTCATTATGTCTCCCAAACCAGCTCTTCTTCCTGACTTTCATGTTTTGGGCAGTTGAATTCAGTGATGTGCTGACAAATGTAATTTTGGGGGGAAGGGAGGAGTCCTGAATTGTAGCGTGAGCTCATTTTCACAGGGTGTCCATATCCCCACCATGGCCAATTTCAAGCTACCAACAAGAAGTCACTGACTGCAGAGTTGGGAAGAGACCAGTACAAGACAGTTCCAGCAAACCACGGACCCTCCTCCAAATTTCTCAAAATCAAAACCTTAATTTCACCTTTTCCCTTCCCCACACCTACCCCAAGACATCTCATCCGCTGCAAAGTGCAACTTGGTCTCTTTTAACACAGGTTCTGCCATCCAACCTCTCCTTTCCATTTTCACCACCATTAGCTACCTGAGACTATCATTGCATCCTGTCTTTCCCATCCTCTAGCAGTCTCCTAACTATTCTCCCCACCTCCAGGCTCTTTCATTACCAGTCTACGACTGGAAAATTAATCTCCCTAGAGGACATTTCATATTGTGTCACCTGAAACCTTTGCTAGTTCTCCTGCTGTTCACCAAATAAACCATAACTTAGCATTCCATGCCTAATTTAGATGCACTGCCTGTACCAGCGTTTTGTATCAGTTAAGATGAGGTTGGCGGCAATTCAACTTGCAGACCCAAAATAGTAGTGGCTTTAAAAAGACAGAGGTTTGTTCCCCTCTCATGTAAAGGTCCCGAGGTAAGTAGTCCACAAAGCCCATGAGCTCCCGTGTGCTCCCAGTTCAACTTCCTCACAAGTTTGATAGGTAGGCCTCATGCCCATGTTTCAAGATGGCAGCTAGCCCCTCAAGTTCCAGGTAGCAGAAAGGCAGAAAGTAAAAAGGACAAAGGGCATAAGCTAGCTGGCTTAAAGGGAAGCTTCCAGAAATTGCCACAGAACAATTCTACTTAGCCCTCATTTGCCAGAACCTAGTTACACGACCACACCTAGTTGCAAAAGACGCTGGGTGGCTATGTGAGGATTCTGGAAGGAGGGGAGGCTAGATTTTGGGGAACAACTATCTGTCTCTGCAAAGGGCCTCAATGTTCTTTTGAAAACTTATTTCCTAAACTTAACAACCAGACATTTATATAAACCTGACTATGTACTAAGCACTATTCTAAGTGCTTTACATATATGAACCCACGTAATCCTAACCACAGTCCACTGAGGCAAGTACCAATTATCATCCCCACTTTATAGATGGGGAAGCTAAGAACCAAAGGGACAAAGAAGTCCAGAGATTCTCAAAACTGCTTGGGAATCAGCACACCTGAAAGTTTGTTAAAATGTAGAGTCACATGCTCTGGGATCAGATGAAATTGCTGAGAAAAAAATTGAATGAGAAGAAAACCAAAAGTGTAACTCTGAAAAATAGCAGCTACATTTATGAGAGAGATGTAGGGAAGCAATTGACCCCAAGGTATAGTGTGAGAGGCGGCAGAGGAGCCAAGGCAAAGTGCTGTCTTCGAGGTTCAAGGGAACATGTTCAAATATGAGATTGTGTCACTATGTAAGGGAAAGAGTTGAGAAGTGTTTGCTGGGACTGGCCATTAGGAGGTCACTTATGACTGGGATAAGAAGAGTTCCATCGGCATGCTGCAGGGAGAATCCATGTTCTTACTCTCAAATACCTTGTAAGACCCTCCAAGGAAGATTGAGCCCCCTCCCCCCCCCCCACAAACGTAGGAGCAGGAGGCTCACTGCTTAGTTTCCATTAGGTAGGAAAGTTTCATAGAAGAGGTGGCAGGTAGACAAGAGCTTCTCCCATTGGTAGAGAGAGATCATCATGGGATGCCCTAGGGACAGTGACCCAGAAGGGGACCACAGTTCTCAGATAATAAATGCAGTTGTCCCCCTCTTCTGGGGAGGCAGTTGCCAAAAACTGAAGTGACGGTTCAAGGTCACTAAGAAGCCAGAGCCCACCCTGAAATGCTGTCTCTTTGCCTCCCGTCCTTCTGGTCCAGCTCTTAAAGCCAATTGTTCTTTGGAGTTACAATTACTCTCTTACAACTTGGAGAGAAAACTCACAGTTCCTCATGGTTTGTCAGTAGTTGAGGAGGACTATGAAAGCTGACTGTTACTCCCCCAGCCACGGGAGCCGTAAGACTTCAAATGAGGAACTACTTATGCTGTCATCACCACAGCGGTCACTTCAACAGGATTTCTTTTTCTGATACAGCATTGGATGGATGGGCTTGGCTCACGCCTAAGAGGAGAGAGGTGGGCGTTGCAAAGACACTGACTCATTCTGCCCTTCCTCACGCCCTCAGCAGCTGCCCCTCACTGCACTTCCTCCTTCTCCTCTGAAGCTAAAGGTCAGCCTCTCATGTTCATGCCAAAGTTTTTTAAACACACACACATGCAAAAGAGAAAAAAAAAAAACCGGCTTCTAAGAGGGCAGATTTTTCAACATGAAAAGAAATAAGGAAAGGCACTCTCAACAGTAATTTTAAGATAAATAATCCTTCCCCCAAACTACTTAATAATTCCAGAATGATAGAATTTTCCAATTGTAAATGTGTAAGGAATAAAATAAAAGGAATGAATGCCCCACTGTGTTAACATAGGCCTCTAAAAAATGATCCTAATTTCTTCCAGAAGTCTCTGTAGGGTAAATTGCAAGGTTCTCCTTATTATAGAAATATTCCAGCAGTAATATATTCTCTTCATGTGTCTTTAGTGCTAATGTGAACACAGCAACATTTTACAGTTGGCATCCTGTACACTGCTGCTCAAAAATGCTGTATTCCAAACAGGCTGCAATCATACCCTGTGCATGTGCAATGCTGTTGATAAGAGCAAACCTCAGCCCCACTCAGCAGACCCCGCCCTCTCTCACTGGGGGCCACCGCACTGAGCTTCCACTTACCACCAGGTAGCCCAGCTTCTGGCTAGAGATGAACAGCCCATTGAACCCTCAGACCCAGGCAAGTGCCGAGGGCTCCTGGGTAGGGGTATCAGCGAAAATTTGAATTATAACGTCTCTGGCTTCAGGATAACTTCCTTCTCCCATCCTTCATTTATCTCGACTTAGGAATTTACAGCCCTTTTATATGCCAGGAGGCCGTCATGGCCAAGAGGCCTGTGAAGTGGGTTGGGCAAAGGTTATTACAGTATGATTCCTATTTTACTGATAAAGAAACTGAGTCTCGGAGTTTAATGACTCAATTCATGAGTGGCAGTGCTTGGACTAAAACCCTCAGCTTCTGCCTCTCACCACTATCTGAACTCACTTCTAGCTCTGTTGGATGAGAGGCCAACCCAGTGCTGAAAACAGGGACCAACCTGGTTATAACAGGAGTCTGGGGTTCTTTTCCTGCCAAAGTGACTTCACACTGCGCTCGAAGATCCCCAACTTGTCTTCGTTGTGTTTTTATTGATTGCTCCCTTTTAACTTTCAGAAACCTCCATCTAACTACATGGCTGCCTATTTCCACACCTCCTGCTTTTCCACATGCCAATGATAACCTGTTTCAGATTCATTTTAACAATTTTCTCTGGAGATATTCCAAAACCTCCTCAGCCAAACAACCAGGGAAAGGGATGGGCCTGGCGCTCACCCAGCACCCTGGACAGAGGAGACCAAATAACCTCCATTCCCTGCTGCCCTGGAGACAGCTCCTGGGGCACAGGCAACTTTACCTCAGGAAGCCGAAGGAAAATGCTTCAAGTTACTAAAGTTCAGTTATGGGAGAGGAGTGATGTTTTGGAATCTATCGCTGTGCTTTTCTTTTTGGCATTGCTCTGTAAATGACCTTCTTCCTAGTTGATGGGGGAGTGTTGCAGGGAAGCATGTTAGGATGTTAAAGTAAGAATGTCAAGAAAAACAAAGATTGAGGTTCAACTTCTCACAGCCATAATAGGATGATCAAATCTGTGGAAAGACTTTGTCAAGAGAAAAAAGAATTTTCTAAATGCCTTTATCTACCTTTCTTTCACATTTCAAACCAGCTCATGAAATGTCATCCATGAAGGAGGGTAGATCTGGTGCTGTTGGCCTGTTGAAGGAAGAGAAGAAAGATGAAGGAGAGGCAGAAATTAGGGGCCAGAGGCTGTGATTCCCACACCCCAAAAGGCCCACATGTCTCAAAGGGGATATGGCTTTACCTGCCATAGGTTAGGTATGGGGGGAGAGGGGTCCCAAAAACATCAGGTTGAATGGCACGCTTCTGAGGAACTTCCAGAACAGTCTGCCATTTCCAACCTGGAGCAGGAGCAATGGCACAGAGGCTGGGGTGGGGGTGGGGGGGGTCAGTAGATGAAGAGTTGGAGGCAGTGGCCTGGGTTTCCACACCCAGTGTATTGCATGTCAGGGACCTGGAAGTTCCCTGTGCCTCGATGAAGAGCAGCAGAGATGGAGAGATGCAGCTGGGTTGGCACAGTCCTTGAATGGGAGTGAAGAGGTCAGAGTGGGGAGGCTGTGAGGCCGCAGCAGATGGCCATCACCAGGCTGCATAAACGTTGCATTATTAACTACCTTCCCATTGGGTGCTGCCTTCAATGTCACAAGCAGAATCAAGCCACTTCTCAATGCCTCCCCCAATACCACGCTAGTCCAAGCCACTTTGCTTCTGGCTCCATCAGCTTCCTTTCTGGCCATCCTGCCTCCACTCTTGCCCCTTGCAGTCTCTTCTCCATCCAGGAGTCAAGGTGATGCCTTTAAAAATATAACTCAGACTATGTCACTCTTCTAGTCAAACCCTGCCATGGGCTCTGGCATCTGTGCACAGCTTCCCAAGGGGAGTCCTTCAAAGGCGACCGCAGCGATACTCAGCAATGAGGTATGTAGCACTTTTTCTAGGATGAGTTTGTGACCTTCACTGTCCTGCCTCATATGTGCATCTTATTTCATATTTATTTGTTCACCATCACATAGGCTTTGCAAGGGCAAGAACTTTGTGTTGTTCACTGCTGCTCCTTCAGCATTAGAATAGTGCCTGGTGCTCGATGAACATTAGTTGAATGACTAAGTGTCACAGTCAGGATGTGCATCCAGGTCTGTTCCAGCTGCAGAGCTCATGCTCTTAACCACTGCTCTATGCTACTCCCCAGCATCAGGATGTGTTGGTTAATCCAAACTGGGGCTGTGAGCAATGAATATGCCGAGGCATGTTTGGTAGTCCCCATTAAAACACAGGTCCTGGCCCAAAGCCTCAGTTATTCTGCTTCTGGAGTCAGGAATTTACCAATTGTAGAAAAGCTAGTCCACCAATCATACATGAACCAATTAAATATTTGATTCACTACCATAATACCCAGTTTCATACTTTTCATACCACTTAACACTATTTGAATTACCTTGTTTAGTCATCGTTTCCTATTTATCTTCTGTTCCCTTATTGCCACGTAGGCCCTATGAGAGCAAACACTTTATCTGCCACCTCTCACACTCCACCTTGGGGTCAATTGCTTCCCTACCTCTGTCCCATAAATGCAGCTGCTGTTTCTCAGAGTTATACTTTTGGTTTTCTTCAATGTTGAATGATCAAAACAATATCTGAAAAATGAATTTATGCAACTGATTTTTCTAGTTCTGTTTCCATATGTGGATGAAAAAAGGGATTCCAGTGAATACTTTCAATACCCTCACAAGGTGATCTGATTATAAATTCCTAACTGGGCAGGTCATGGGGGGTAGTCAGGCCCCGAGCAGATAACTTCTTTAGTAAAAGGTTTATCTTTGCCTTCAGCAAGCTCTGTCCATTGTTTCTGTGCATCTAGGTTAACACACTTCTGAAATGCCCCTTTCAGACCCCTGCTTCTAAATCTTGACATAATCTTAACTATCCTGTAATCCGATCTCTTCTTTACTTTCTCCCACCTACATGTAATCTTCTGTACCTTACTTACCTCCTTAATCTTAAATGCATAGAAGAAACTATGAACTGTTCTTCTCCGAAGCATTTCAGGTCATGCTTCTAGGCACTTGTCATCAGTTTGGGCTCAAATAAACTCTTATAAAAATTCTCTGCAGGTCTGGACATGCTTACATTGATACATACTTCTCAGAAACTTTCTAATTATAATTTTACTTCACCAGAAGATAAGACTCAGGTCAAATTAATGCAAATATAGCACTCACTAAGCATTAATAAAGTGGCATTTCTGTTTATACATCTATGAAAAAGAAACGATTTTTCTCCTCTAACTCAGAATACTTTGAAAGCAAATACGTGGGAGATTTTCTTACTCCAAGCAATTCAATTCTCAGAGGACACCAACTGGGTATCCTACAAATTTAACTCAATCTGACACTATCTACTTGGAGATAATATCAGATACCACAGGTTAAGGGCTCAGTCCCACAAGACTGCTCCCCACTTCAGAGGCCAACTACAAGTCCAGGTTCTCACCTACATTTCTGGCCAACCAGTTATAAATCAGGGTTCCCATGACCCCCTTCCTGGTTTCAATAATTGCTAAAATGGCTAACAGAACTCAGGGAAACATTTACGTATGTCTACTGGTGTGTCATAAAAAGATACAACTGCGGGACAGCCAGACGGAAGACAGGCACAAAGCAAAGTATGGGTGAAGGCACAAGGAGCGTCCATGAACTCTCCAGGTGCACCTCCCAGCACCTTGGTGTGTTCACCATCCCGGAAACTCATCAAATCTCACTGTTCAAGAGTTTTTATAGAGCTTTACTCTCCAGCTCCCCTCACACTCCTCTTCCTGGAGGCCTGTGAGTTGGTCTACAAGTTTCAACTCTCTAATCACTTGGTCTTTCTAGTTACCGGTTTCATTCCAGGTTATCTAGGGGTCCCACCTTAAATCACCTCACTAACATAAACTCAGCGGTGCCAGAGGGGTCCTTAGGAATAATAAAAGACATTCCTATTATTCAGGAAACACTGAACTACAGGAACTCTGTGTCCAGAACCAGGGGCAAAGATCAAATATAGTATTTCTTATTATACTACAACATTAGTTTCCTAAAGCTTGGTTAGTGTGTCCGTCCTTGAAAAATTAACCTTAATCTCTATATGCAAAAAAATAAAAATCATACCAGTCCCTGAATAAGAATGAGTCGCCAAGATCAGCGTTATTTTAAGAGGCTTTATGACCGCCACAATAAATCAGAATAAAAGGAGAGTGAAACCTTTCGATTGCTATCAGTCTCTTATTGTCTTATGATTTCTAACTTATTCCAACTGAGAGGACAAAGTGAGATCTCTCACAGGGAGAGGTGGTCTCCACAGCTCCAGTACCTGCCAAGTCCACCCTTTTGGTGTGTCATTTGTGGCACTAATTGGGTGAGATCTTGTGTGTTCTGAAACCAGCCATAAAGTGTGTTGGTTCTGGGGCCTCCTGGCAGGTGTTTCAGTGCAGACCAAGATCAGCCACTGCCTATGTCCACCCCAGAGTCACCTGGTAGAAACTACAAAGTGATCACTGTTGGTATCTGCCTGTGCAGGGCTTGGAGGTGCCTAGTAGTGGTTATACTGTGAACCAAAGCTGGCTGCCACCAGTCCTGGTCATGGGGCCACTTAGCAAGATGTACAGGGCATGCTGAGGCCTGCTGCTACTTGTTTGAGGTTTGTGGACCTTTTAGAGATTTTAGGAAATTCTGCCATGCTAGCCAAAGGTGGCCACTTGTGTGGATTAGCCTCTAAAGAGGTTCAAGTAGAGCTTGTGAATTGGGTGGGGCAGGGTCTCAGAGAATTACCAAGGTGGGGTAAGAGGGGTGTTAGCCAAGTTAATGAAGACTCAGATTTGTCACCTGCCTGAGTCTGCAGGCTGTGTGGGGGGAGGGCAACAAAGGAATAATGGCTCTTGCCAGCACTTTAGTTCCAGAATGAGACCTACCTCTTCAGTCCTCACCCTGAAGTCGGACAATTCAGCTCCTCACTATATAGGTCCCTGGCACTTTTCAAGCTGCTGTCCCTTTTCTGGAGAGCTTAGAATGAGTATTTGTGTGAGTGAGTCTGTCCATGGGACCTTTAAGAGGATGCCTGAGTCTACAGCAGCCTTCCATCTCACACTGATGGACTCCTCACTGATTTGCAGAGCCAGGTGTTGTGGGAACTCCTCTTCCCCACACTGATGCTCTGGGCTGGGAAGCCCAGTATGGGACTGGGACCCTCTCACTCCTCAGGTAGGACCTCTGCAGCTGAGATAACCCTCAAGATTCTTAACTGCCACACGTGTGTGTGTGTGTAGGACAAGCTCATTCAATGTCGCTGCCCCTCCTACCAGTCTCAACATGGTTTCTTCTTCATATCCTTAGTTATAGGATTTCTGTTCAGCTTGTCGTCAGATAGTGCTTACGCTGGTTGTTCTATAGGTTAGTTGTAATTTTGATGCCTGTCCATAAAAAATTTGATAAAATGATCAGTGAAAGTATAAAAAAAAGAACATGTGAAGTTATTAAATATTCTTAATATTTAGTTTTATCTAATTTGTCTTTTTATAGATAAATACTCAGAATAAACACAGTTGAGTTATGAAAAGTAATACTTTCTTACTTTCTTTCAAGCCTATGAAAACTATAGGATGATTTTTAGGTTACTATTGAGAGTCAATAAAAATATTATTATTAAGTCAAAATTCATTTCAAATCTCACCAAAGATTCAGATACCTTTTGTAATAGAGGTAAATCCTTGTACAATGCATGAAATCCATTCTCTTCAAATATATTCTGCTATAAAATTAAACTAGGAAAAACAATGGCAAATCAGATATAGAGAACCCAAGATGCATGAAAAGTAGTTCAATTTAAATCAAGGGACAAGCACATATGGTGGCTGGTCTGGTCTGCTTAGTTTACCAATCATCATTTTGGACAGACATAGGATTTCTCTGAAGCCAAGCATATAATACCCAGAAAGTCCCCTTGATGACTAGGCCAGTCCCAGAACAAGAAACTGCCTTAGCAAAACAGAGATCCTCATTTTTACTGTGTGAGGTTTTACCCTGCATGTTATTTTATTCAAGATGATTGCTGATATATTTGGAGACTCTTCTTTAGGGTTCATTGCCTAAATTTTCGTGGTGTGTGTGTGTGTGTGTGTGTGTGTGTGTGTGTGTACGCATCAGTGTGTATAGGTATGTACTGGTGAGACAGCTCTTTACAACTTTGGGGCTCCTCCTTGATTGCACAAATTAATTCTTGAAATGACTCTGGCAACTTCATTTTCATGCCCTGAAATGCAAGTACATTAAGCTTTCTGACTATAATACCGTTAACCCATTTAAAACATCATCTACTGTGCCTATATTCTCCACCCTCCCAATTTATGTCTTCTGTTCCTATTTCCTATTCTTTTATTTTTTTCTTTAGGTATAGAGATTTTTTTTTAAAGGATCAGCAAACATCTCTGTTATTTTGATGGGATTATTATTGGCTCTTCATCCCTGTCTCATTAAAAAAAAAAAAAAAGACAGGTAACATTTGCTTTGCCCTCTCTCATTCTTTTATGTCTTCTGCAAGTTGTGTTTTACGGAATGCTTCTGCTAGTTTGACCTTATTCTTCCAAGTCTTTGTCACCAAAGTGTATGCTGCTTGGGAATCTGTCCCAGTTTTCTGTTCTTTTTCCTTTTTTTTTCCCCACTTTCACATTTTTATTTGATCTTTTTCTTACATGAAATTGTTTTCTTCCTCCTTTCTCAGTTTCATTAGAACCAAAGACAATATTTTCATGTGTCCTTCTATTTTTTTCTTCTTATCAAAATCTAGTTATTCAGCACTTATTTGCTCCTTATGCAACTAGGCTCCATAGACTTTTTTGACTTTATGTAAGCTCATTCACATCTGTTTTCTTAATATTCGTTTACTGAAAATAACATCTATGTTTGCTAACATCAATTCACTTCTAAAAGAAAGAGTTGAATTATACTCATTTCTATACATTGATAGCCTAAGACATACATTCCTATACATTCTCTTTTTGTAGAACCTGCAGCTGAACAGCTTTATTTAAAATGTTTAGAGATGACCAGACGAGGATAGAGTTACAAGTTTTAAAATCTGACTGTACTTAAATCCATATTTTAATTACTCATTGTCATTCTATTAAGCACTGAGTTGGACTAGAATTATCTTTGCCTCAAAATTCTCTTTAGCCTATTGACAACAGCTCCCCGACTCCCACTCCTGTTGATTTATAAACAGCACAAAGCCTCCCTGTTCCTGTTCAGCACCTACTGGTCCCAAAACAGTGAACCCCACAAGCAAGAACATATTTTCCAAGTCCAGCTTAGAAAACTACTTTCACTTTCAGAAGGGAAGCTAAATAATTATGCTCGATCCAGCAGAGAGCCACATGCAGTTAAGTAGGTAACAAATGCCTTTCATAAGGATTTTGAAGATTCTTGAACACAAAGAAAGAGTGTGACAAATGAAAGAGAGAGAAGAAATGATCAGGACAGAAGAAATAACAAAGATAGAATCCTAGGCCCATTCTTATAAAAATGTTACCAGCTAACATTTATGAGAGATATAGTCTGTGCCACTCACAGGGCTAAGCCATTTATGTGGCTTAGCTCCTCTCTATGACCCAATGAGCACGGTAGTATTATTATCCCTACTTTACAAAGGAAGAGACGGAGGCATGGTAAAGTTCAATAACTAGCCCAACATTGAGCTCAAAGGTGGATTGCAAACTCCAGAGCCATTGTGCTTGTCTACTGTAGCTCATCAAGCCAGTGACATGGGGCCTGGCACTCCCTCATAAGGAATGTAAAATGCTTGTTTTCTCCCTGACCTGCCCCTCCTCCAGGCCCTTTCCTGCTCCTAAGCCTTCTTTGGGTTCCTGACAAGCTTCAAACCTGGATTTCAGATTTCTGGGTGTTCTCCCATTTCTACAGCCATTTCTCCTTGCCCATCCTGGGCTCCCTTTGTTCTGTGTTAGTGAAGCAAAGCTACTCAGCTAGGTCCAGAGCTCTTTCCACCTCTGATACCCTCCTTAGAAATGTAGCTCTCCAAGATACCTTGCTAAGGGTCCAAGCTACCCCAAGGGTGCAGGGAATAAGGCGAGAGGCCATATACGAGCTTAGACAATTAAGTTCACGAACTCATCCTAGAAAAAAGTGCTACCTCGTTGCTGAGTATCATGATGGTCACCTTCAAAGCTATGCACTGATGCCAGAGCCTAGTCCACCCTTCAAAGCAATTTTGGAATTATTTTTCTGGAATGGCCATCAGAGCTGTTGTTGTATTACCCTTGATGTCTGAATGGCATCAAAATGTCCTCCTTTAAATATCTTCAGGTAAAGAAAGAAGTCACTGAGGGTCAGATCAGGTGAGTAGGGAGGGTGTTCCAATACAGTTATTTGTTTACTGGCTAAAAACTCCCTCACAGACAGTGCCCTGTGAGCTGGTGCATTGTCGTGATGCAAGAGCCATGAATTGATGGTGAAAAGTTCAGGTCATCTAACTTTTTCACACAGCCTTTTCAGCACTTCCAAATAGTAAACTTGGTTAACTGTTTGTCCAGTTGGTACAAATTCATAATGAATAATCCCTCTGATATCAAAAAAGGTTAGCAACATCGTTGCAACATGTTTGTGAACTTAATTGTCAGACCTCTTATCAGCCAGTCAATAACTGGAAAAACATGGATACAGCAGTGAGCAGGGGCTAAGTCCATCAGATACGCCCCATTCCACAAATTCAAGTGCACTGAAACTGGGTCACAATGCACCCCATAGTGGCGCAAATTTGAAACAAATGCTATTGGCAGTTGGCTTCCAGATGCCCAGAGCTGACCAGTTCCCTGTGTAAGCCCACCCTTGTCATTTCACTTGTTTCCACATAACTGACCCTGTATGGTGCATATTAAAGTGTTTGGGACACTTCTCATAGTGCTGTGGCAGCATTTTATTGTATCATCACCATCAAGGAAACATGGCTGAAACCCACTTACACAACAACACATGCACATGTGTACTCACACATACACCCATCTGCATGCTGTCTTCCTCCTTCATGTTTTTCCTTTAATGTTTATTTTAACTTGACTCCCTCTTCATAGCAACAATACTATGATCATTTTAACACCTATCATTTATTGAGCATTTCCTAGGGTTGCTCTGTGTTAAGTACTTTATATGCAATCATCTCACTGAATCTTCACAACCACCTATGAGAAGAGAATGGTCATTCGCCTTTTAAAGACACTAAATATTACAGCTTAAAGCAGCTCAGAGACTTACCCTGGGAGACTTGGTGACAAATAACTGGTGGACATGAAAGTCAGACCCAAGGCCACCTGCTCTAAGACTCTTGCTAGTAATCTCTCCATGGGTGTGTGTAGACATCTTTCTAGCACATTCTGGAAAGAACCTACACTCCTGCTCCCTTCAAAGTAGGTCAGGGCAACAGTCAAATACAGTAATACTTTAGATAGAAATCACTCACTCTAACAGTTCCTTTCTATTGGAGTTTTCCAATTTTCTGTGGAGAAATGTAAAGGAGGCAATTGATGCTTCTAAAATGACCTACTAGGTCACGGAGACATCAGACACAGGTCAGAGCCAGACTCGAAGGGAAGAAGAAGGTGGTAGAAAAGGAAAAGGAAGTAGGAGATGAAAACTTACTTATTTTATTGTAGTTGGGGAATCGCCCAAGTTGACTTTCTCTTTCAATGAGCATTTTGATCATGTCAGATGGGTTGCAGTAAGGTAGATTTCATTTTTAAAAACCCCAATGGCCTCCTCCTGAGGGATTTGGAAAACCATGAGATATTTGTGAGATTCTATCAGTCATATGTCCCAATGCTCAGAGGGAGTGAAAGTCTAAAAAGCTCTCATGTAAACATTTCCAAACCCGGATCCGACATTCAAGAAAAATGAAATATGTTAACATCTCAAAGTAGAGAACTCCGTGAATGCAATCTGTCCAGTGCTGAGGAATGACAAAATCTACATGAGAAAAGAAAAAAAAAATTATCATCCAAAAAAGAGAGTTTAGAAATTGAAGAGATCCGTGAGCCAAACCTAAAAATATGAACCAACAGGCATCATAGGAAAAGGGGTTTCTGCTATGAAATACTTGCAGCAAATTACAAATGAGGTGATTCACGTGATAGAGATTAACCTTTGGTATTGAGTTGATTGAGTCTCAGATGGTGCTGGCCACTGGCCATTCATGCCATCTAGTACTCAGAGGGTGCCAGCGCTCACAGCTCCAGAGGTCAGACTGGGGCAGAACAGAAGTGGAAGCCTGCCAAGGTTTACCAAAGGTTTGGCAAGCAATTCAATATGGGAATTGGAGCTTCCTTTTTGAGTTTCCTGAGGCCCAGGCCTAGAGAAATATCCTTCACTGACAAAGGGTCCTAAACATTAAATACATACCACCGTGTTTTCTCCATTGCAGATAACGGCTTTAACACAAACTAAATGCTTTTCAAAATTAGCATGGTTTTGTGGCTCCTTTTCGTTACTAAGGGGTTTACACCAGGAAAAAAAAAAAAAAAACATGGTCATAACTGCTCACATGCAGATGCCTTTTGAAAAGACAGACCATCCCATCAGTTTGATATTATTTGGTCTTTCCAGATTCAAACTGAATAATAGGTAATAGAGGCAGGCTATAGAGAATCCCATTAACGTGATCTTTTAGACAAACTGACCCTATTGTGTGTGTGCACATGGACACAGAGTCTTCTAAATCTTGTCTTTATTTGATGCCTCCCTGTGAAGAAAAAATTGATCCAACATGATTAATATTTGCTTATAAAAGTTAAACTTCCCATCACTTTCCTTAAATAGATGCTAAAGCAAATTTGGAAATAAATATATTAGCAAGACCCTAAGTCGATCTCGAAGAAGACTCTACTTAAGGACAGGTCCAGATGCATCTCAAGTACAATGTTACTGAGGGATTATTGACTCCCTGCCATGTCCTCAGGATCTTATCAGGTTCAATGAGATTTCTAATGCATTCCCATTTCTGGCAGTAAGTCTGGAATTTACTTCAGTTGATTTAAAGAATTTGTGAACAAGAATTTTATCTGACTGTCATCACCCTCGAGCAAGTGGCCAGGTTGAAAAGGTGTCCTGAACTGGACGGCTGGGCAAGACAGGTCGGTGAGACCTGCCAGGTGTCTCATCACTCAGCCTGGCCACTTCATGACAGTAACAGGATCAGCCCTGGCCACGTGCTAATGGGCAGCATTGCAGGACTGCCCCAACCATCTCTACACAGACTCCGATAAGGACTGACAAGTGAGATAAGGGTGAGTGCTGGATGCCGTTCCATCAGCACCTCCGCTTGGCTCATAAAACCCAGGAGTTAGAATTTGTTGGTGTAACTCATACCATGGTAAGAATGAAAGAGTCAAATAGGAAAGCCTGGTTAAGAGGCTATTTGTGGCAAAAGAGGCAGTTTATAAACTGCAGCTGCTACAGTCAGGGGACTGGTTAACAATGGGAAAGAGAAAAGAACCATAGAAAAGAGAGTGGGCTACAGATGAGAAGAACATAGAGGAAAGGGTTTGTGAGTAATTGTGAAACACCTTCCAGTCATCTTCAGCCAGTGGATGTCTTTCCACGCAGCGTGAAACAAGGAGGCCTAGGAAATCCCCCTCATTACAGCTGTCACAGGCATTACAGGGATATTTTACAGACTGCAGCTACACTAAGTTGGATCTTCGGACTTCTGGTTTCGTACCAACCAGTGCAGTGCTAAATGAGAAGAGAAATGGCTAGAGCTACAGGGAAGGATGAAGATTAGTCAGGGCAGGAAAACAATGTTCTCTATGACTGAATTCTGAATTACCACAGGCAGAGGTCAGAAGCAAATAATATACCAGCTCTAATAGAAAGTGGTTAACCGTGATTGGGGGTAAGCGAGCATGGATCAGTAGGGGACAGAGGGGGGTAAAGGTACATATGAGAAGCCAAAAGAGGGACACTTCTCTGCCATCTCACCTAGTGTGTGTGCGAGCGTGTGAGAGGATGCTCAGTCCCCACCATGTCCACAAAGATTTTTAGAATCATCAATGTCCTGGGGAGCCCTGGGCTTGACACCAGACCCATACTCTAGATATACTAGTATTTACTTTATGTTTTAGTTTGATGTAGGCACACACGCTTTAGTGAACTATTAAAGAGTCATACCATAGCTTATATTTATATGTTCTAAACCAATTCATTTCTTAATTTCTAGAACTCCATGCTTTCAAGTCTTAGAATGCCCTATAGATCGTAGAATGCCCTATAGATCTTGTTATTAAGAGGCACTTGAACTGGATGGCCACTTTCTTGATTGCCTGAGAGGATAAACCAAGTTCACAGCCCCCATCACAGAACTAATTGACTTGAACAGAACCCAATGTTGTTGTCATTTCTAGTGAGAACCATGAAGTTCAATCCAAGTGGGTGCATGGTCTATAATTTAAGACCAGTTTCATGAATGTAAAAAAACATAAGCCAACAACGGGGTTATCCTCTTCCTGATTGACAGATTAGGCCAAGGAAGGGGTGAATGCTGTGGGTCAGGGTGAGCGTCTTGTCCTTGTTAGGACTCCCAGCTACCGGGTACAGTGACTCCAGTGAGGTTCTCGCAGGGGAGTGGTGAGCAGGGGGCTATTTTATGGCATCTGGCACGTCTCCTGCTGATTGGTGACTACTGCCCAGTGGTGCTCCCACGTTTGCACAGCTGCAGAAGAGCATGAACCACAGGAAGAGCTGTGTGAATGCTGTAATTTGGGAAGAAGGGACTTCAGACTGCTGGTGTAGGACAAGCTCAAGTTCTAGGATGATTTTAGAACCTCCTGAAAGGTTTGTTGTCAGTATCCTTAAAGAGAGCTCTTTGAAACAACCTCTCATTAGTTGAGGTCTGGAACCATCATGAGAAAAGAGATTAAAACTCTAGTAATTAAACTTTGACACAAGCTCAGAAATTCCCAGGCCCAGCCCTGTATGTGTTTTATGACATTGTCTTGAGATATGAAGATACCATCAGAAAAGAATTCCTTTGGCTTGTAAACTAACTTTCTAGTCAGTGATAAGTTAACAATTCAAAAAGCATAGTGATTCTCTAAAGATTGAATTTAAGAGTGAAAAGGATCTCTTTCTCTTCATTCTTTCCCTCCTATAGTTTTGTGCTTCATTCTTGTGCAGTCATCAACATGAATAACTGTATCACTTCAGCAGAGGTCCCCAAACATCACTCCTGAAGCCACAAGGAAAGGTCCTAAATACCCGTCATTCCTAGACACTTATTTTTCTTTTCTCTCATATTAAAGGAAAATCTCAGTCAGGATTTAACCAGCCTCCAGACAAGAAAAGAAGAAGAAGAATATTAATTATACATTTCTAAATTTGGACTATAAATTTAATAATTTTTATGTTTTATTTAGAAGCGTTTCTTGTTTGGGTCTAAATCCTAGGAGGTAATTTGATATTCCAAATCCTTCAATTTCTAAAATCTCTGGTGTCTTATTCCAAATCAAATGTTCAAGTTAATTATCTCCCCTAGCTCCCATTAAACAGGAGAAATTCTTCAGAGAGTGTCATTTGAATAAAACTTCTTGGAATTGTTGCATTGAAGTATTGTCCTGGGCCCCATGAGAAGAGGCACACATATGTTATTAAATGCAGCTGCCCAGAGTTTATGTAATTACCCCATAATTTGTATATTGCATAACCAAAATGGCATATCTGCCTCAAAGGCCAGCATCTGAAAGCTTAATCAGTACAGAAAATAGACTTGAAAAATAGCAACATAGATTCTGACCAAGGTGAAGGGGCCTGCTAAAAGGGTGTATTTTAGATTACTTCAGTTCTATTGTATCAAAAATGGAGTATAGGACAAAGCCTCATTTCAAAAGCAACCTCCTACATTTACTTGCTGTTAAAAAATAAGGGCAATTCCATTCAGACCAAGTAGAACTCTAAACTCAACAAAAGTCAAGTGTTTCTTGATTTCAGTCAAGCAGTATAAAAACAAAGCCTCAGAGTTGTAGAAGTTCAAGTGGCAGAGACCTTGGGGGCATTAAGTCCAGAAGCCACCTCTCAGCACGATGTCCCATCACCGTGTCCCTAGGTGAAACCCTTATGCTTCTACTTAAACCGCTCCAGGGAAGGTGACTGCATTCCCTACTTGGGCCCAGCCGGGCACAGCTTCAGCATCAATTCTGGCCAGGGGGAGTCTCAGTGGTACAAACAGTGCTGAGGGGCTCATCACAGAAGGTGTGGGGCAGTTACGGATTGGGCAAGCACTCAAAAATGTGCACACTGCATTGAAATCAGAACAAACACTGGTTTGGGAGGTGCAAGACCTCAGGGCTGCAGTTAGCTGCTTACTAGCAGGGTGACCTTAGAGAAGCCATCTAATCGGCCTAACTCTCATTCTCCTCATCTATAAAACACACATGCTGGTAATTCCTGTGTCTCTTACTTCGCCAGACTAGGACCAGCTACATAATTTGTGAGACCCAGTGCAATGCACGAAATTATGAAGAATTTCAAGGCAGTGACTGCAAAGCATTAAACCAAGTACTAGGCCGTGCTTGGGGCCCTCTACTTAACACAAAAGTTTTCCTAATATTCAGTTAATATGGTGTGGTAGGGAAACTTGGCCCCTTAATTTATACCCATTGAAGCTAATCCTCTGTCATGCTCAATCTCTAGCTCAAACATTACACAGTTTGTGTAATGTCTCCTTTAATTTACTGATCTTATGTCCTAGGGAGGAACAGAATATTGAAGCAGAAACCCAGAAACCCAAGTTCCAGTCTAGGCTCTGCTACAGAGGAAGTCATAGCCAGTGACCCAACCAGCCTAACTCCCCCTTCCGCCAACTTAACAGAACACAGATCTTGTTCAGCTCATGTGCCCCCACCCCAAGTTCCTAAAAGTAAACCTGTCCCCTTGGCCTTGGAATTGCAGGTAACTAAATTAAAAACAATAAGAAATGTAGAGAGGATTGCTGGCATGTCTGGAAAAGAAGCTTCATTGCCTTTATGAGAGAGCTTCCATCCATGACCTCCCCTTCCCCTTCTGGTGCAGCTGCTAGTGGATGGGATGGCGGGAACTGATATGGCCATGTTACTTCTCACCCCAGGAGGACGCCGACTACAGGCTAGGGAACAAAGTCAAGAGAATCACAGAAAAATGGGACAGACACACTGGATTCAGTCCACCCTAAAGCCAATCTACTTGCTCTGAATTTTTAAAGAATATTGCTAATGAGTAATGTGAGGTACATCCCAAGTGAGCTAAATAAACGATTGTTCAAAAACCTATCTCCACCATTAAAATATATCGCAGCAGATGCCCTTGTGGGGTATTTTCTGTGCTTACCCAGAACTGAACCTTGCTAGGAGGAAACAAATCCTGGCCCTGCTTAGGACAAATCCACCCAAGAACCCTTCATCCTTCTGAGTCCACTGCTCCTCTTTCTCAGCCTCTTTCCATCTGATTCAGTGTTTTCTTTTATTTCATTAACTTTGATGAAACATACAAATATGAAAATCACATAAGTAACATGTGATTTGAAAATCACATAAGTGACATTAGTAATAACTTATAGATCACCTTATATTTGACAGTCACATTGTTGTTCGGTTTTCCTAACCACTGGAGGAAAGCAGTTCGATACTATACACTGTTTCATAGACGAAAACCGCGACTCTTAGTGCTTGGGTGACTTGGCCAAGGTCATGTAACTACATTCGGGTGGCCCTGGGACTTGAACCCAGGTCACCTATGCCCAATCATGTATGCTTTCTACAGAAAGGACATTACTTAAAAGACTGGCAGGCTCTTCATTATGGCTGATTGAATGATTGATTCCATTCAGACTTTGAGGAGAAAGGTATGCTTCACTAAACACAACCTTGAGAGCAGCCAAGGGAAAATGCCCTGACAAATCTCACTTCCTTTCATCAACAGTTCTCTGCCCTACATTGTTCTCAGCATTGTCTGCACTTCCCTGTTAGTCACTCTGTGAGTCAAGGGCTGGCCACAGCCAGCTGCAGACATGCACCGCTGGCTCCCCTGTGTGCAGCCAGCCTCCTCGAGGGGTCCAACCACGCTGCTTTCCTTCCAGGCTCTAAGGAGGCTCTGCAGGCCAACAAGCCACAAGGGACCTCCTGAACCACCTGTTATTGTGACCATGTGCGTGGCCTAATCAGTTTGTTTTGACCGGAGTGTTCCAAAAAGGAAACAAAGCCTTTTTTTTTTTTTTTTTAAAGACAAGTCCAATTGCCCAGCCTCCTCTCAAATATTTGGAATTCACTGGGCCTGTTCCTAAAACTTAGCTTTGAGTGAAGAACATTTTCCCACAGTGAAGGTGATCTCCATGTTTTGGGGGTTAAACAATATTTTGCCCACTGTGAAGGTGATTTCCCAGATGTGGGGATTAAACATTGAGTCTGTAGTCAGTTTTTTTGAAGCTCCCTTATCAGCCAGGAACTAAGTCTGTAAGGAGCTATAAAGATCCAGGAGGAACAATGATTAATTCGCATACCTTAGAGGGTTTGCTATCTAATCAAGGAGAGGAGAAAACCCCAACTTATGCGAGCACATATAATAGAGACATTTTGGCACATTCATTTGTTGTGATATTATGGGTTGAATTGTGTCTCCAAAAAAAAAGGTGTGTTGAAGCCCTAATCCCCAGTACCTCAGAATGTGACCCTATTTAGAGAAAGGGTCTTTACAGAGGTAATCAAGTCATTAGGGTGGGACTTAATCCAAAATGACTGGTGTTCTTATGAAAGGGGGAAATTTGGATACAGACATGCACACAGGAGACTATCATGTGAAGATGAAGGTGGAAATCTACAAGCTAAGGAATGCCAAAGATTGCCAGGAAACCTTCAGTACTAGGAGAGAGGCATGGAACAGATTCTCCCTCACAGTCCTCAGTAGGAATCAACCCTGCTGATAACATTGGTCTCAGGCTTCTGGCCACCAGAACTGAGATAATAAATTTCTGTTGTTTAAACCAGTCACTTTGTGGTACTTTGTTACAGCAGCCCTAGCAAACTAATATGGATGACATATGTATATTCAGTCCATCCATGTCCCTGGAACAGCTTCACTTCATGAGTGCCTTAAGGTTTCTCCAAACCCTTGTAAGCTGGTTACTTCTTACCATATAGACCTTAGTTCACACAATACCTCTTCAGACCCTTCCTGACCATCCAAGCTAAAGAACATCATCCCCACCCTAGCACTCCACCCCATTACCTGATTTATTTTCTTGATGGCACTTGTCACTCCCTTGCTCAGTTGTTTTGTTGGTTTGTCATCTTTCTCTGCATACCACTATGTAAGCTCAGATGAGGAAAGTTCTCATCTGTCTTGATCACAGACATGCATCTTAGTAGGAGCTAAATACACATCTGTTGAGTAGAAGGGCAAAGATAAAGGAATTAAGAAATTAGGAAAAGAGAGATCCAAGATGGAGGAGAAGATAAACGTTCTGCTTGACTACTTCCATGAACACATTAACATTACAACTAATTACAGAAAAACCAACCTGGAGAACCATCTGAAGTTTAGCTGAACAGAAGTTTTATAACTAAGGATATAAGAAGAAGCCACATTGAGACTGGTTGGAGAAACAGAGACATGGAACAAGCCCCAAACTTCTGTGTGGTGATTGAGAACCAGGAGGGATATCTCAGTTGTGGAGGTTCCCCCTGGAAGAGCAAGGCTCCCAGCCTCACACCAGCCAGCCCAGCCCAGAGTACTGGTGCCGGGAAGAGGAGCCCCCACAACATCTGGCTATGAAAAACAGTGGCGATTCCCACCACCCAGGTGGGACTGAAGGCTGTGGGAAACCCTGACGTCCTCTTAAAGGGCCCACACACAGACTCTCTCACTTGCAGGCACTCACCTTGGGCTCCAGCAAAGGGACAGTAACTCAGGGTGTGTTGGAGACATACTGGGGCAGACAGAGGGGTGTGGCTTCAAAGCGAAGACTGGAGGACAGTTACCATTTTCCCTGTGTGGGGTCCTTCTCCCATACAGTCAAGCAGACAGACACCATCTTTACTATGTTGAGCCCTCCACCACAGGCCAAATTTGAATCCAATTGGCCTGGTGAGCTCCGCTGCTCCACCCTGCTGCCTCCCTGAGACCCTGCCCCACTCAACTTGCCCAACACTGGAGGTACTTTCTCCACGAGCAGCCAGCCCTGCCCCCATTGCATTCTTTCTTAAAAAACTATGGGAGACTGCAGAACCCAGGCAGGTTTCAGCTAGCCTCAGTGTGTTCTGAGACTTTTGCTAAGCAGCTCCAAGCTCAGCATTGGCACCAAACTAGAGTCTACATTAACCTGTTGACCAAAACTCTTCCCACTCTGCTGATTCCCTGATACCCTGCCTTACCGAACTCATGTACCAAACGATGCTTTATCAGTGGCTGAACCTTAAGGGAACCGGCAGGTGGCAGCAGGCCTCAGGATGTCCTGGCTTTTTGCAGAGCTACCCCAGGCCCACTACTGGTGGTAGACGTCCTCAATTTGCAGCATGGCCTCCCTTACACACCTCCAGGTTTAGCACAGGCAGCAAAGAACCACTGATCACTTTGTAACTCCTACCAGGTAGTCGTCAGCCAGTCACAGGCAGTGGGTGACTTGGGCCTGCACCAGAGCCCCTTGCAAGTGGCCCCAGAACAAACATACTTGGATTAAGAAGGACAAATCGGTTGTTACATAGAAATAATGGGGATAGCATAAGGAATATAGTCAATAATATTGAAATAACTATTTACGGTGTCATATTGGTACTACATTTGCTGGGATGATAGATGGGGGTGGGGGAGGAGTGAAAAGGGTGAAGTGATTAAGAAGCACAAAATGGTAGTTACAAAATAGCCATGGGAATGTAACTTAAAGCACAGAGAATGTAGTCAATAATATGGAAATAACTATGTATAGTGCCAGGGAGGTACTAGATTAGTCAGGGGGATCATTTCTTAAATTACACAAATGTCTAACCACTATGCTATACACCTGAAATTAATATTAAAAATATTGAATGTCAAGTGTAATTGAAATTTTTTTTAAAAGAGGGGGGAGGTAAAGGGGAATAAAGAGTCCAAATTTCCAGGTATAAAACAAGTCATGGGAATGTAATTTGCAGCATAAGGAGGATAATCAGTAATATTGTGTTAATAATAGCATTGTACAGTGTCAGATGATACTGGACTTATTGTGGTGATCACTTCTTTAGGTATATAAATGTTGAATAACTATGGTATACACCTGAAACTAATATAATATTGTATGTTAGCTATATTTTAATAAAAATCTTTTAAAATTAAAATGAATTGCAAAGAAAGAAATTAGGAAAAGAAAATCTCATTTATTCATGTCTTCATTCAGTTTATTCAGTAAATGTTTATTAAGAATATATGTGTCTAGAACTCTACAGTATTCTGGAGAAATTCAAAAGAAGTTGGAGTCCTAGCCATTGATAAACATAGGAAACTTCCAAAAATAGTCCTATGCAATATATGATAACTAGGAAAGTTTGGTTACATCCTATAACATGTGAAATTGATTTCAGTATTATCACTACTTCATGCCTACCCTCTTCCTTTCTTCACCTTTCTGTGCACAGAGCAAGAGTCCTGAGACAGGGACAAATGGGTCAAAATGTGCCTAGCTCCACCCTGAGGGATAAACTCCCTAACTGCTCCTTCCTCCCCAACACCCAAACTCACAACCCCAAGAGAGCCTCAAGGAAGTCTCAGCGGCTTCAGCTCCCTTTGGTTTCCTACCTGCATCTCTCTCTTCCCAGCCCCCAATGAGTTGAGTCTATCAGGGACAGAGTCGTTTGAAAGTACAAAGAACATTTGTGATGATGCCCCATGCTCTTCCTCTACCAAATTAGCCTCTGAATAGTGACTAACAGTCAATGGTCCTTGCAGTTTCCAGCCTGGGCTAAATGGCACTGCTGCCCACCCTTCTCCCTCACTCTATAGGACCTATTCAGGCACAGGTGCCCTACAGGGCTGCCTGAGGTTGGAGCTGGATGAAGAGGCATATTGCCCGTGTCCCCCTCATCCCAACACTTGATCTTGTACTAAGAAAGCTTTGGTTTGTGAATTCTGGCCAGTGTTCCTCCACTCACCAGAACTTGTATAAGTTCTCTAAACAGTCTGAGTTTATTTCCTTCACTGTGCAATGATGATCCCTCCCTCACAGCAGTGCGATAAGGAGGAGCATATGTGAAAGAACCAGTTAGGTGTCTTTTCTGTAGTAGATACTTAATATCAATTGAATATGAAACTTTTTAGTTGTATGTATAGAATGTGCTTCCTTTGTATAGACAAGAATCATCTTGCATATGGCATTTGTCAGTAAGGACAAACATTAATTTTAATAAGCCATAGCCTATCTAGGAGGAAGCTGGACAGGAGATAAAAGGCAAATTGTCCAGGTCTGTAGAGGAGGCTGGAGGGCGAGGAGCCCAAGAAAAAGAAGTTAAAGGGAAGCACATCATACAGAGGCAAGTTCTGGGGCACCACTGGGCCACGGTCTAAAGAACAGCAGTACAGCTCAGGGTCTTGCATTTGCTGATGAGATAGTGTGGCCTGGGTTCAATTGCTGTACCCAGAAACGAAAGGAACATTTTCCCACAAGGACCAGAAACAATTAGATAGAGGTCTGATTCAACTGTGGCAGAAACAAGATAAAACTAGGAAGAGAAACACAACTTCTAAAGAACACTGGGCTAGGAGCCCACGAATCTAAGAAGGAACATGTAAGAACCAGGCAGGCAACACAAAAGGGTGAAGCAGAGGTTAGAGTAGGGAGGCAGGTGTAAACTGCTTGCGTTGTGAGTAAGCACAATACCTGCTTGGTAACATTGCCTTTAAACCCTGCCACATAGCCCACAGGTAACAACTTCATGATCTCTGCCAGCAGACCCACACATTTCTTATTTATATATCTTCTGTGACTCCAGATTCTTCACACTGCAATACATTACAGACGGTCCCCAACATATGATAGCTGGACTTACAAATTTTCAACTTTACTATGGTGCGAACACAATGTGCATTCAGTAGAAACGGTACTTCAAATTTTGAATTTTGTCTTTCCTGGGCTAGCGATACGCAGTAGATACTCTCTCATGATGCTGGGCCGCAGCAGCGAGATGCTTTTGCCCAACTATAGGCTAATGTAAGTGCTGTGAGCACGTGGAAGGTAGTCTAGGCTAAACTATCATGTGCAGTAATAGTTGAAATATGGAAATAAAAGTAACCTTACATATAAGCACCAAAATACCAGGTTGAAAGAGACTTTCATTTGGGGGTCAATTTTCTCCCCAGGTTTATACCACATTTTTCATCACAAGCTAGAATACGAGCATAAAAGTATCTTAGCACACACATAGCTGGAACAAACTACTTCATCACCACTGAAGGCAGATTACAGATAAAACTGAACAGTTGAAAACATCATCTATATTGCCTTGGGTTTGTTTACTATTCCTTCCTGCGTGGTTGAGAGGAATTAAAATAATAGAAACTTACACAATAAACCCATTAAATCAAGGATACAAGAACAATCACTAAATAATGAAATGGAATAAACAACTATACTGAAAAGCCTTGGCCAAAGATAATTATTTTAATGAAAAACAAGGTATAGTGTGTACCTGCTGTTCTTTTTGTATTTACTGGGTTTTTAAATAAATTTTTAAAGTTGCTGTTTCTCAGAGTGCTAGAAAGATATTCAACTCTGAAACTCGCAGCTTTAATCTGCTAAATAAAATGAGATGATCCAGGAAAGTAGGATACAGGTAAATGTGACCATAGATTCTGAATTCAGTATAAATTTTTACTTTACTTTTATCTCCCTCTACCCCAACTCCCACAAAAAAAAATAATAATAAAATAAAGAAAGTATAAAGGAGATTACCTTACAACAATGACTGTATTATCTCAAATGCCTGCATTTTCTTAGCCCTAAATTCTGCTACTGTGATCTTCTAGGGAAAAGACCTTGGTGGTTTGGTTGTCCTCATTTGACACATTAGCCACAAGCCTTTCACATACAGAAAACTGGAGTCATGTATAAATAAGCGTTCATGGAATCACTTTCAAAATACCCAACACTGCATTTTCAGAAAGCACTTTCTATCATAGGCCCATCAATTACTGTAATCACATCTCCCACTGGCTAGACACCAGTCAGAACATATTTTAAGAATTCAAAGGCCACTCTGTCAAAGACAAACCAGCTTGACTTTGGTTCCAGTATTCAGATGGGGAGCCGGCAGTGCCTGCTAGTCCAGGAGTTCACTGAGCCGTCCCGGGGGACAGTTGCAGCTGACTGACCTCATTGTGGTTCCTCAGCCACAGGAGGAATCGGGCAACTGCCTGATTTTGCACAAGTTTTCATTTCCTCCTCATGTAGATCCTGAGGCTTGGCAGCCCGGTTGGTCATGACAGGATTTGAAGGAGGAAGTTGAACCCTGTTCCCTGTGATATGACCTCTCCAAATGAAGAGAGGCTAGCAGAAATTCTGACCCTGGCCTGGGGTTCCCTAATGAACCAGCTTGATGCCCATCTTTGTGTCAGCTGACAAGTCTTCCTGGGCACAGGTGTAGACAATGGTCTTCTCTTTAGCGAGCTGTAACCCTGGCAAAGAACATGAACTTCTATCTATGACCCTGCACAGCTTGAGGCAAAGCCATTTCCTCCGATCCCATAGGAAGTGGTATGGGGAGGCAACTCAAAGAAAATAGCCACTTTGAAAGCGCGTGTGCTTGTGTATTTTGGCTGTTTGAGGAAGAACGTCCAGGTCTTTGTGAGCCATGCTCCACAGCTAATGCCATAGGAGGTTCAGTGTGAAGAAGGCAGTGCTTAGTCCCTGAACCATGTCACCGTGCTCCTCCGGAAGGATCCCTAGGAAAGCCCAGGTTTGGAAAGTGAGACGCACCACTCGCTCTCATTTATGACACACCTTACCTCACAGCTGAGGTGCCTCCAACCCTGTGCTCAATAGAATCATTCAGGTGTCTGTTATCATCCTGTTTAATTTGGAACTTCCCATAATTGCTCCATCAGCCTTCGTTTTTCTGGGCTTCTTTTTCCACCTTTCTACTTTAGATCCAAATTTCACTTACCTGTGAAACTGTGCTATGAGAAAACTTAGATATTTATGAAATTTTATGAGCATTGTCACTTAACTCCCAAGTTTGCTGGGAGCAGAGGTTTTCAAAGAATACCCAGGCGCATCAGCATCTCCTGGGAACTCAGTCCCCACCCCAAACCCACTAATTCAGAAACTCGGAGGGTGGGACTCGACAATCTGTATTTTAACAAGGCCTTCCATTGATTCAGAGGCAGGCTCAAATTTGAGAACCACTGGCTTAAAAGAGAGATCTCTCTTCACCATGCTCAGTGAAGGCAAATATATATTCATATGAAATGTTTGAGTATCATCTCAACATAGGATAATTTTTCTCATTAAAGTTGAAGTAGAAACATGGGGTAGAATTTTATTTCATAGGCTATCTTCAAATTTATTTCTCTTGGAGCAATTCTTAACCAAGTATATAAAACAGAGCAAAAAATGTCCTGGAAGATGTTTTAAACACCCGATTATTTTGGCAAAGGATGACATATTCTTTACCTCTCAGTCACCTCCAAGCAGCCTTACAACAGCATGCAACGCTGGTCAGAAAACTCACTCAACCAGACTGATGTAGAAAGTGGACTTGTTTGTGGTTTAACTCTTCCTAGTGCCAGAGACCAGCAATACCACTTCCCAGATCCAGTAAGAAAGCAAGGTGGTGAAAAATGACAACCACATAGTCTTTGTCACAAAGATAGAAATAAAATGTACTCAGCTGTCTCTGGTCCCTTCTTATTGAAAACAAGGATCGAGGTACACAGTTTTCCTTGATGACGTTATAGAATGCCAAGGCTGGAATCTCCCTCTGAGAAAAATGGCAGGTGAAATAGATTATTAACATTTCTAATGTTTGATTCTCTTCTTTTTCTCATAAAAGAAGCAAACTGAAGATCAGGTCTCCCCTTTAGAAGTTGGCCAGTGGTTTTATGGTTTTCATCAAGAAACCAAGAGCCTGGTTGAAAACTTAGTAACTTGAGACACCTTAAGTCCCTCAAAGGATATAAATTAAAGACTCATTTTGTCAGAAATACCAGACTAGTTTAATAAGGATGTTCAGTTTCAACATATGAATAACATTTGAATCCTTCTCTTATGTCTGATTTTTTAATCATTCAAATTAGTTACCATTTATGTATCCTAAAACTAATCAATGAAAAGAAAAGGAGAAAGTATTGCCTTGCTAAGAGTCTCCCACCATTATTTAAATATAAAAGAATTGGTTTTCAATGAAGTTCATGGGTAAGTTGCTAATTCTCATTTTTTATGAAAAATCCTTTTTTGTGTGTGTGGAATAACATTCCCTATCCAGGGCATAAAAAGGGAGGAAATTTAGCGAATCGAGGCAATTTTTATTTTGAAGCAAAGATTAGGTTTGGCTACCGAAGACAGGGTATGGGGACAAAGTTCAAACCTAAACAAGGAGTGAAGGATAAAGGGAAAGAATAAAGGTCGATTCCACAATTAAGCAGATTTGACAAGAGTTAGAGTGAGGGGTGAAGAAAGAGGAAGTAAAGGGCTCATCACCTACCTGAACCCAAGTAACCTGGTACCACCTACAACTTGTACAGTGTAGACTGTTGGGCAGTTCACCCGACTGTGGGCTCTCTTCTCACTACGGTATTCCTTCTACGCCCTTGTCTACTGCTGATTCCCTCAGTTTCTCCAAGAAGAGCTGCTTATGTTCTCCTTATGTCTGATTCCAACTACTGACCAAAAATTGTTTCCTGCCAGAGAACTTGACATTATTGATTGATTTTAAGTGCCAGGAGCAATTAACTGATAATTAATTCAATTATACAAGCTTTGTCATAATGCAATATAACTAAAGTGTTATATATATAATTTAAAAATTTAAAGCCCAGCAACACGATATCTAAAGCAATAAAGTCATAGATTTCTCTGAAGTTTAATTTTGGAAAAAAAAAGTTAGTACAAATATGCAAAATTGGAACTAGCCAGAGAGCTACAAGGAAGTTGTTTTATTACATGAAAATTATGGGAAACTCTGCTGATAACTTTGAAATGGATAAGTTGGGGAGATGATATATGTTGAATTAAGAATTACAACATTTTAAGAGACAGATAATCATGAAAGAAATGGACACTATTATCAGAGATCTGCCTCCCCAAAAAGCTCTGACCAGTTAGTTTTATGGGCAAACGAAATACATTTTTTACAAATAAATACTACTTGAGCTACCTTCAGTCCTACAGAAAAATCTAATAAACTTCTCCATTCATTTTAGGACTCTACCATAACCCAGATTCTATAACCTAACAAAAAGAACACAAAATAGAAAACTGCAGATTAAACACATTTAAAATATAGCTATAAAAAAATCTAAACAAAATAATAAATCTAGTGCAGCATCACAACATAAAATAATAAACGATCCAATATGGCTTATTTGTGAATGTGCAGGTAGTTAAATATTAGTAAATCAATTTACATAACACATTGGTTCGAAGACATGGGAGAGAAGTAAGATAATTATTTCAACAAATACCAAACATTTAAGAACCACTCCTGAATTTTGAAAAAGAAATACTTAGCAAACCAGAAATGGTTTAACATTCCAAATAATAATATTTCTTAAATCAACAGTAAATATGTTAATTAACAGTAAAATATTATGGGTGCCATTATAAAAATCAACAAATAAATAAGAGACACATAAAGACAACAACCCTTATTTCCATACCTAAAGTTTATATATACATATATATCTTCTAGCCAATGAAAGAAGACATGAAACAAACAGATGCATACATAGTAAGTAGAAAGAGATAAAATTTCTTTCCAATGTATTACTGTCTATATAAAAACAAAACAAAACACACATACACGCACACAAACACAACAGAAAATCAAAATAAATAAAAATTCAGTAGCTTTTGGATATTTTATATTTTAGTATAAATATTAGGTTGGTGCAAAAGTAATTGTATTTTAAAGGTTAAAAATAATTGTGAAAACTGCAATTACTTTTGCACCATCCTAATATCTACACATACAAACAGAATTGAAAACATAATGGAAAAAAAAACATCATTAGACAAAATATATAGGTATAGCCTTAATAAAAACTGTGTGGGATATGTATGAAAAATATAATTCTCTATAGAAGGACATAAAGACAAAACAAATAACCGTGTAAATGTTATAAAAATGTCAATTCCTCCCAAAGAGAGCCATAGGTTCAAAGTTCAGTATTTCCACACAAAAAATTCTATCATCCAGTAAGCAATTTTACATTCTCAGACAAACTGCTTTGGGTAATTTAAGATGCCAAGTAATATAATCCACTGTGAACTACTCAGGCAAATGCCCAGAAGAACTTCAGCCTCGTCAGACAACATTTACTGAGCTCATAACTTTGGACAAACAACAATGACCATCACTGGTAATGAGAACACTGTGCTCCCGGAGACCCCGGCCAGAATCTGGACGCTCTGGCAGGTGCTCAGGTGTGCTACCAGTAACCAGAACAGCTGACGCCCAGCGGGGAGCAATTGTGGGAAGCAGTGACTGCTCTGAGCAAGTTGTCCTCAGCTGGTCCTGACTATCAGATCCCAGCTAGAGCAGTCCCCACTGGAAAGTGACCGAAGTGCTAAAGAGCTGCAGCCTGAGCTCCTGAGGGAAAAGCTCACTCTGTGGACCTAGAAATGCTGGAGAGAAGAGAGCCCTGAGCTTGAGGATGCTGCTAACAAAAGTTGGAGAGAAAGAAAATCTGTGATGTGTTGGCCACCAAAAATCCAAGGTGTGGATCAGGATGGAGAGAACTTGAATCCAGCCTTGCTTCTCAAATGTGACCGACTGGCCCCTGTGATGGTGAACTCCTGTGCCTTCAGAGAAGGAAGAGGGATGGAGAGACTGGCTCCCTACCTGCCCCAAACACTGCCATACTATAATCTGACAACCGTAGGCTGACAAGTTCCACAAGAGAATACAGATCAGCACTGCCCACCTCCAGGATCTGTCAATCGACCATAATCTGTAAGACCAAAGTCAGTGCTAAGACATGGAAGAGAGCAGAGCACTGGCTGAGTCAGTGAAGCTGGAATCGGACTTGACCCCAGGAGCCCACAGCTGGGCTGCAGCCCTCCCAGTGCTATTCAAGTACCTCTGGCACATCAGCAAGACCACACTCTCCCCACACCTTAGAAGAGAATCCAGAAGGGAGCAGGGGGCGGATGAGGTCTCTGGTTCATTGCTTGAATCCTGGGTTTCCTGTCACTTCTGGGGTCCACTTTAGCTATAACCCCATCTCTATTTCCCCTCTCCTCTCAAAATTCTCCATGTTTCAAGACTCAGTTCAAATGCCTGCTTCCTGTCTATGATGTATTCCCCAACTCTTCCTGACACCATAAAGGCCACTCCATCAGAATCGATCCAAACCCCGCTTTCCTCCGCACTTTGCTTCTATCTCCGAACATGGCATTAGTTTCATGTTACCTCTCATTCTAGTTAGTTGAAGTCACATTTATAAACTGTAGACTGTATGAAAAAGGTAGGACCATCTCCTCCTTTGATGCCTAGAGCAGTAGTGCGCTCAACAAATAGAGGGATACTCCATAAATATTTTTAAATGAAGTTAATTCCTACTCTAGGTGTGGATGAGTTGTGAAGGTAAAAATTCCATTTCTTCTTTTGACAGCTCCTTGGAACTCGGGACACAAAGCTTTTCAGTTCTTGAGCATTAATTAACTGAAGAAAAGAACCCAGCCCTCAGTTCCCTGGTTTTCACCCGATTACACTCTGTCTGGCTTCTTGCAAAAATGTCAGAGCATTTGCCTCCATCAGCTTGCTCCAATCCTGTGTTCATTCCAAACACTTGCCAGAGACCAGCTTAATTTAATTTTGCTCTGACAATGTGATGTTCACACAAAAATGCTTGAATGTTTCCTACTTGCCAATGTTTAAACATGGATTTCTTCCACACTCTCTGTTTTATTTTCTTCTGGAGGCTTAACTTGGCAAATTCTGACATTTTCTTTAAGAGAATTGCGATCTTTGCTGATAAAAGAATGTTTTCAAGCTAAAATACCTTCCTTCCGTACACAAATACATATATAGTGTATACACCCCATGCATAACCCAACACAGGTTTCTCTCTGCCTCCCATCAGGATATGATGGGGGAAGATGGGATATCACTGGGCCATCAGCCTGGGGACACAGCACATGCACAGCCAGTCTCTTTGTGCCCACCAGGGTCTACCATCCCAGCCAGACCATGGGTGGGAGGAAGCACTGTAGAGCTTTTACTTCAAGGCTTGTCATTCCACTACACACACACACACACACACACACGCACGCACACACACACACACACACACACACACACACACTCACTCTCTACCATGTGCCTGCCAGGGAACAAGAAAGCTATTCCCAGCTGTGGGGCAGCCAAAGGTAGACTTACAGCTGCAGCCAGGATGATCCTGAAAGAGAAGGAGTGGAATGAGGATCTTTTCTCAACCACGAAAGGTTCTACCCTCCCCTGACTCGAGGGGTGCACAAATGCTTCCAAGAGCTGAAGAGAACATTTACATGTATATCGCCTGAATTCTGGTGCAAGAACCAAAGAGGCTGTCATCTCTCAAAAACTATTCAGTGCCAGATAGTACAAGAAAACGTACTCCTTCCGTAGGCGGAGGATTCGGCAGCACAGAGGGGTATCACCCCACCATGCACTCACTCAGAAGGAGAAGTCCAGGACGAGGGTATAGGCCCCTCATCAGGGTCTAGCTGTGGAGTCATTTTCAGTATTTACTTCACAGTTTCAGTTGCCACACTGACATCAGAGTCAAAAGTCCTCTCCTCATTGCCTTCTAGGTAGTGCATTCACAATAACATGTCCATGACAACTAAAAAAGATAAATAGCAACAAACAAAGAAGGAAGAAAAGAAGATGGGGGGAGGAGGGAGGGAGGCTGAGGAAGATAAAATGGAAAAAACAAAAAGGAGGGTACGAATGGGTGAAGGGAGTCAAATGGTACAAACTTTCAGCTATAAAATAAGTAAGCCCTGGGAATGCAATGCACAGAATGGTGACTGTAGTTAATTGAAAGTTGCTAAGAGAGTAGGTCTTAAAAGTTCTACTTGTAAGTATGTGTGGTGACAGATGTTAACTAAGCTTACTATGTGAACATTTTGCAATACATGCAAATATTGAATCATTATGTTATACACTGGAAACTAATATAATTTTATATGCCAATTGTATCTCATTTAAAAAGAAAAGAAAGCAGGGAAGGAGGGAGGGAGGAGAGGAGAGGAGAGGAGAGGAGAGGAGAGGAGAGGAGAGGAGAGGAGAGGAGAGGAGAGGAGAGGAGAGGAGAGGAGAGGAGAGGAGAGGAGAAAGAAAGACCAAGCAAACAAGTTGGCAATTTGCTAGCAATTTTAAAATCTCTGCCACATGCAGACTTGAGCACTCTGGTAGAAGAATCATTCTCTCTTGTCCAGGAATAAAGTTGGCTGTGTCAAGCAGTGAGAGGCAGAGGTGTCTTCGGGGTCCCAGCTGACAGCAGCCCCCACAGGAGTCGTCTGAGCAGGAGATGACTTCTCGCTGTCAGTGCCACTCAAGGCGCATGGCATCCTCAGCTCCTAACACCTCGCCATGGGTATGGCCACGGGACGATCACAGAAGGCTGAGGTATCACATCCTTATTCTTTTCTTCCTAATTACACAACCAGGAGCAATTGCTTTAACGGCTTTGAATCCAGTGTCATGCAGGTGGTGGCACACACTGGAGTAGGTGGGCGCCTAATCCAACATGACTGGGGTCCTTAGATGATGATGACCGTGTGAAAAGACACAGGGACAACACCACGTGACAACAAAAGCAGAGACTGGAGTGATGGAGCTGCAAGCCCAGGATGACTGAGATGCCAACCAAGTCACCAGAAGCTAAGACGAGGCAAGGAAGAATTCCCCTACAGGTCTCGGCCGACCGCTCAGTCTCAGACTTGTAGCCTCCAGAAATGTGAGACCATATATTTCTGTTGTGTTGAAGCCACCCAGTTTGTGGAACTTTATTCTAGCAGCCCTAGAAAACTAATACAGATGGACATATGCTTTCATTTCTCTTGAGTAAATACCTGGGAGTGGATAAGTGGGATCACACGGTTAAGTATACTCTGGTTGTTTCAGAAACCATCGAAGTGTTTTGCAAACTGGTGTCTCTTTCTACCCTCCTAGCAGCAGGGTTCGAGAGTGTCAACTGTCCACGTCTTGGCCGTCCATTGGTATGACCACCCGTCATAGTTTTAGCTATTCTAATGGGAGTGCAGTGGTACCCCAGGGTGGTTTTATTTGCATTGCCTGCATGACTAATAACATTGAGCATCTTCTGTCGTGAAGCGTCTGGTAAAATCATTTGCCTGGTTTTTAATAGAGTTGTTGTTTGGGGTTGTTGTTTTTTTTAACATTGAATTTGAGAGTTCTTTATTCAATATACAAGTCCTTCATTAAATATATGCTTTACAATTATTTTCTCCCCCACCATGGCTTATCTTTCCATTCTCTAAACAGTGTCTTTCAAAGAGAAAGAGCTAGGAATTTTGATGAAGACCAAGGCAAGACCGTTCTGTGTGCTCTCCCAGTGCCCCATGTATTATAAGATTGTCCCATCTGGCTGGTGGGAACAGGCACTGTCCCCAGCCTTGTGTGAGTGCCGGCCACTGTTCCCTCCAATCCCCTCATGTGTTTCTCACCTTGGCCTTGTGTAGACCCTTCCTCTGCTGAGTGCATGAAGGGAGCTTTAGCAGATCGCCCCACCTATGTCTCTGCAGTTCTGTCCTCTAGGACTCTGTGCTGTGACGGCTGGCCCTGTGAGCTGGTTCTCCCCGGACACTCAGCTCTGTCTCCTCACCGCAGGGAGTCCACGGGGCTCCGCAGGGTGTGGAACCTCTCTCAAGGCAGCAAGCTGGGGCAATGCCGGGATTCACGGCATTTGTTTCTCATCTCACAGGGGTCGCTGGTTTCCATTGCTGGATGGCCAGTCTCTTATTGATGTATTTTGTCTGGTGGTTAGCAGTTTCAGGTGACAGAGTAAACCCAGTTTCTGTTTCTCCATCTGGGCAGAAAGCAGAAATCTGTCCTGGTATATTCTGATGTGGTGCCACCCATGCAAACGCACACTTTTAGGAGAATAGTGCGGACGGAGGCAGGCAGGGTGGGAAGGCCGATAAGCAGACACCGCCCCCCTAAACATTCCCAAGCAGTTTGTATCACCAGGATCTGGGCATAAGTGACACAGTGATCTAGTTTGCCTTTTTGTTCTGATTGAAAAACCAGTCATCCCATAACCATGCAGAAGTAAAAGCCATCAGTGGACTCTCAACTATTTCACCTCCGAAGTCAAAGGAACAGGAGACGAGGAAGTTTGATCGTTAAACGGTTTGATCTTTGGGGACTGTGTAGGATATTTCTCCTGCAAGTCGAGCTCACTGCTAACAGCATTATCTCCTAGGAGAGGGCCTCACCCGGGAGAGAAACTGGAGTTGGGGAGGCAAGGTTAACTGAGGGCTTGTGGAGCCATTTGCTGGCAACGCCCCAGAGCTTCATGTCACTGAGGGCTGAGAACATACCAGGAAACTAAGGGTCCTACAGAGAGACGTCTTCACGAGAATACGGAAGCTCCTCTCACAGACACATCCCCACCCAAATGTGATGCCCACATTCCCAGTAGGAGAGCTCATTCCCCTCTGAGGGGCTGGCAGGGAGCATGAGGTGAGGGTCCTATGAACTCTGAGTGCCTGGCTCTGTCAGCCTTCCAAGAGGGACAAGCTCTGCCATTTCCCCCCACAGTACATGCCCCAGTCTGGAAGCAGGAAATGGCCCAACTGTTTATCAGTCATTCCTTCAGCAAACACTCATGGAGCATCTTCCATATTCCGGGTGCTAGGTTAAGATTCTGAAGACGCAGAAATGAATAAGAAACCATTGTTGTGTGGTTGGGGAGAGAGAGAAATGCATAAAACAAACAGAAGACACAGCGGCAAGAGCATTGCAGGGATAGACTCGGGTGAGGGCAGCTGACCCCTGAATCTTAAAAACATAACATAAAATAAATAAAATAGTTAATATATATTAAACCAGCCAAGTATAAGGCCACTTAACAGTAAGAAAGTTCTTTTTCCCCTCAATGACCTCTGACCACCTACCAGTTCTAGCACTACCTTCTGGAGATACCCAGAGTAAGTCTGCTCTCTTGTCTACATAGCACTTTTTCCTTATTTGAATTTAGCTTCCAGAATCAGCTACTCGACAAGGAAAATATCCACAATTCCCACAACCAGCGGTGGGCACCAACTGGCCCTTTTAGACGTAGATAGAACTGAATTGGACTCATCATGTATTAGCTCTGTGACCTTGGGCAAGTGATTTAGCTTCTCTATGTTTCTGTTTTCTCGTGTGTAAAACAAATCTGCATCATAATATTATTGTGAGGAAGAAAGGAGATTGTATATGGTAAACCTTTACCACTAAGTATAGCATACAGTAAATTCTCAAGCAATGGCACCACCATTTGGGTGACAAACCTTCATCTCATAAAATTTGAAACTTCTAGGAGCATTTAAAACAAGTCTACAAGATGAGATAACCCCACTGATAGCTCCCTCACTCAGTCTCCACAGTATTTACACAGCCACGTTGCACCTTACCACCTCCATAGCAAAAGGCACATGTAGGTTACGGTAAAGACCAGGACCCTCCTTCCCTTTGCTCCTCTCCCATAGCGCCCATGACGATGCGTGAGCACAAGAATCCCATCAAAGGAGGCTGCCATGAGGAGAAAACACTCCAAGCACGCCAAGTTTCCTGGCAGGCTTTCCCCAGCTTCCCTCCTTGAATTTGCTGGAAACATGAGGAAGGGCATTTATTTTCCATGAACTTTGTTTTTCTTCTCTGTTCTGTTGAAGCCCTGGTCTGAGCTAGTTACTTAACACATTTGGAAAAGTCAGCATGTGAAGACTGGGGACAAAAGCTCTCTATCTGGCTTATGTCTTTCTCTAAGATTCTCAGGTAGCTGCCTTAACTGGACAGGAGAACACAGCTCTCCAGCAATTCACTCTATAACAGTTAAAAAATGTGTATATGGCTCACCTCCACTTTTTAAAAACATATTATAGATACATATTATATAGATACATAAGATTTACAATTATTTGCAGATTCTATGTGTGCTACTATATCATGAACAGTATAAACTACCATGTTTCCCTGAAAATGACACCTAGCCAGACAATCAGCTGTAATGTGTCTTTTGGAGCAAAAATTAACATAAGACCCAGTCTTATTTTACTATAATACAAGACTGGGTCTTATATAATATGACATAACATAAGACCGAGTCTTATATTAATTTTTGCTCCAAAAGACACATTAGACCTGATTGTCCGGCTAGGTCTTATTTTCGGGAAAACACGGTACACACTGCAAATCAAAAAAAGATGAGGTAGAAAAGAAATTCAAACGGAAGTTTAAATAGTTTGTCCCCACACCCCGTGAGTCACCGGCATGTACACGGGTGATTCCTGCTCTGTGCCATCTCAGAGGAGATGGGAGAAGCCCTGGGGAAGGGGAGAGGAGGCCCTAATATTAACAACAGCTGCATGCGGCAGGCCTTGTGCCCGACTTGGGGACTTACAGCAATTCTCCATCCTGTTTGCCCACCCTACGACTCTCTCTCTCCCCAAACATTTAAAGACAAGTTGAGGTTTTCTCCATTTATAGTGTAGAGGAGAAAAAGTATCTTTTTTCTCTACCCTTTTAAGTTCTCAACTGGGGCCCTCATGACAAAAGACAGATGTTAAGAGTAAGGCATTCAAATTGATTAAAATAAATTTTATAGGACTTGGGAGCCTTCCTAAGGAAATGAAGACCCAAATAAATGGTTAAACCTGAGTGTTTCCCTGCTGGGACTGATGGAGAGTGGAGAACGATGGAAAGGTGAGACAGAACAATGCTCATGAGCTGAGTGTGGTAAACGGGGAAAAATACAGAAAGACCTATTCATTCAAATTCCTCTCTATGTCTCTTCGTTGGACTTCCTCAGAGATAATGAGGTTCCTTTCCTCCATGTACAGGGAGGGCACCTCTCACATGAGGGTGGTATGGCCTGCTTCAGAGGAAGTTCCTTCCAGCACACTCCATTTCTCACATTCCTTCAGCTTGAAATATTCAATATGCCCAGGTGCCATATTTGAAGGGACTGTGTCCTGAACCCTGTCAGAAGCAAACAGATGAGCTGTCTGGCCAAGGTTCAAGCTACCTTCTCTGAAGCGGTCTAGGACACCATTCCCAGCCTGCCCCTATCAAAGTGCTGGCTGACATTTGTAAACACGATGCCAACTGTGCACAGACTTTGCGGTGAGACATCCCAGAATGGCAAGGTCAGTGTCGGTGCCAAGCGTCTAAGTGCACGTGGGCATGAAAGCTTCTGAAGCTAGTTTCTTGGCTCACCTGACCATGGGAAGAAAAGGACCTGGGAGGTTTTTCTTGCCATCCCCCCAACCCCCCAAGAAAAATACTTATTGATAAGGCTTCTCATTTTCCAGCCCACACTGCTTCATATCGGTGCAGACCTTCCCTAGGAGAGGTGTGCTCATGGGAAGTGCTGACGTCACTGGCCCACCTCACACACACACCCCACTGCCAACACACACACACACACACATGCCTACAGGCATGCACACTTACATATGCACACACACGCATGTACACACACCTGTAGCTGCCCTAAGGCTGAGAAGTGAGAAGGAGGAAGACTCCAGGGTTTCATATTTCTGATAGATGGAGCCCCACTTGGGAGCTGGAGCAAAAGCTAGAGATGCTGGTGTTCTGGTCGGCTTTCCTCGGAGAACACCCACAGCTCTGAAAGCTTAGTCAATAGCCCATTGTTTGCTGTGAAATTAAGACGATAAGAGAGTAGAGAAACTTAGTCTAAAATGCCAAGAGGCAGGCAGCTACTATCTTAGATCTTCAGGAGTCAGGCTCCTGCCAAAGTGTTTGCCACTCAAAGGCAGATTGTGCCTTGGATTTGAAATTCACATTATAGAGCCCTCTCTCCCACACTCTATCCCCCACAGCCCTTTTCTCCTAGCATCCTTCTCCCCTTTCTCCTGTCCTGGTCCTCTGCCTTCCTCTTTCTTCCTCTCTCCGTTTGTAGTGCTTCTAGCTGCCCTACCCTGGGGGATCCAGTCCTGCTGCAAGGCCCATAGACGTCCTGCCTGGGCTGGGCCCTGATCTTTCCCGAGAGCTGAGTTCCAACAATAGGTGACCAGGCTTCTGGGCTGAAGCCCAAGGAAAACAGATGACCTTGGGCAGGTCAATCTACCTCACTGGGCTTCATACCTGTAAAACAAAAAGCTCCGTTTTCATATATTTATGAAAGAAATTTTAAGCACTAGGCTAGATGTTGTCAAGCTCCCTTCCAGCTTTCAGGGGCTGTTCCATACCTTTCTGAAACCCAGGAACAAGGGTTGTCAGGAGTCTATTCTGAGTTAGAAGCCAACCGTGACTTCATAATGAGAATTTTGAATCAGTTTTCCAAACGGGACTAAGTCAGTAGCCTGCTCGCTGGCATAAACCCTTCTCACCTTGGATGGAAGGAGAGTTGGTGACAAGGCCGTATGTAGCTCACAAAGACTCCCACCAACTCAGGAATCTACAGCAGCAACAAAACAAAGCCTAAAGTTAACTCCCTGAAGAGAACATTTACTCTTTACAATAAATCATATTTGGAAGTCTTTACAAGATAAACTAATTCTCCCAACTCAATTTGGAACCAGGCCAAAAAAATCCTTGGTCTGAGAATCAGGAGGCAAATGAAATTGTGAGGATTTAGGAGCAAACTGAATGTGGCGAAGCATTCCCTTTGCTTTCTCTCACAGCAACCAAGATGGTAGAAGATGAGAAGGAAGGCCAGAGCTGATTTGCAGCCACCTCAAAGGGCCCATGGAGGTCCAAGTGGTCTCTACTCAACTCTTCCATCTCTATGCTGAAAAATCAGAAGGAGCCAGTCATGTCAGGATATGGAGGCAAGACACTCCAGAGAGAGGGACTAGAAAGAGCAAATACCTTAGCCAAGATACAGCATGGTGCTCAAGGGCAGAAAAGGCCAGAGTGGCTCAAGCAAAGTGCATGGAAGGAAGACGGGAGGGGTTTGAGATGAGGGAGGCCAGCAAGGTCCAGATTGTGTGGGGCTCTGAGGCTCAGGTAAGGGGTTTGGGACTATGCATGCACGTGTGTGTGCATGTATGTGCACACACGTGTGTGCGTGTATTTTGAGTGAAAGGAACTAACATGATCTGATATGTTTAAAAGCTTACTCTTGGGGACAAAGGTGACCAATTAAGAGACCATAAAGTAAACCGGGCAGGAGATAAAGGCAACTTGGGTGAGGGTAGTGTTAAAAGATACAGAGAGACAAAAATTTTAAGAGGTTATTTGAGCAAAAATCTATGCAGGAGTGGTTTAGGAGCACTCCACCGACAGGAGTTAGGGAGATACTTTTATAGAGAAAAGGGGGAAGCAAAGCAAGGAAATTATTGACTGGCTAAAGCTTAAAGCCTAGTTGGCTGTTTGTGATTGGTTGTCCTTGGTGTTTTGATTTTATAACTTTGAGGCATTTACAGGCTTAGATTCAGGTTTGCTTATGTAGGCTGCCGGTTTCCTCAGTCTAATGGCGTCCTTGTTTAATTAATTTAACTGCAGCTACACTGGGAGTGGTGCCAAGGGGTCGTATTTGGGCACTGTCATGAAGGTAGTTAACAATACTGTATTGTATATTTAAAAGTTGCTAAGAGAATAAATCTTAAAAGTTCCCATCACAAGAAAAAAACATTGTAACTATGTGTGAGATGATGGATTGTAATTAAACTTATTGTGGTAATCGTTTCACAACATATACATATGTCAAACCATTATGTTGGACACTTTACCATAATGTTATATGTCAATTGTATCTCAATAAAACTGGAAAAAAATTTTAATAGTATAAAATAATTTTAACAAAGAAAGTACAGCCAGTAAAACTTGCCAATCAATTGGAGATGGGGTAAAGAAAAAGAAGAACAATGGAGACATTCGGGGATAGGGCCTGAGAAACTGGGTGGAGGAAGAACAGTGGACTGAATAGGGGGAGACAGGGGACTGGGTCAGGGTGAAGATTCCTGAGTTGTTTTGCATCTGTGCGCGTACGACGCCTGTTACCCATCCAGGTAGAAGGGTCAGTAAACAGCTCGGGGCTGGAGCTTCACCCAAGAGTGCTGTATACCAGGGCTAGGCTGATAGTAGGGAAAACATAGTCAGCAGAACAGAAGAAATGTTTTAGAACGAAGAGCGGAAGGCAGAGAATTGAGAGATTTCCTATGGGACTGGAGTATAATCACAGAGGGATTTTATGGAACTCAGTTTTAAGTCTTAGTAGGTTTGAATGGATATTTACTAAAATGGAAATGTGGGCAAGTACCTTACATTCTTATTAACAGCTCCTTAGAGAAAGATTTCTGGAAGCATGGCCCTCATATCACAGAGAAGAACCGCAGAGAACATTTTATTAAGAGTGCAGATTCCTGGGCCCTAGGTGAACCGAATTAGAATCTTACAGCTTGGGCCCAAGAAGCTGCATTTTAAACAAGCTTTCCAGGTGATTGTTTTTAATACTAAAGGAACAAATGCCTTGCCCCCACCCTACTGGGGTAGGGAAGAGGAAGTACAAAGGGTTTAAAACCGGAAGAGGAAATGGAAGAAAACGGAAGACACACAGCACCCACTCAATCCTTTTGCCACCCGCCAATGAGTATCTGTTGAGTACCTGCCATGAGCCCGGCACTGTGGTGAATACTACACACGCATTATTCCCTTTAACCCTATACCACTCAGCGAACTTAACACTGCTTTTGGTCCCATTTCACCTTTGAAGTACCAGAGTCAAAAAGGAATTAAATAATTTATCCAACAAAATGATGGGAGCAATATTTGAACACAGATCTTCTGGCTCCAGATTATTTAACCAACATTCCATGCTGCCAACCCAATGACATGGCTTATTTTCCCTTAAATCAGCAAGGTGGGTTTCTTTATGTTTCAGTATTGGTGGAGGACGGGAGTGCCAGCTGACTGCAGGTGCCCACTGATGGCCAGGATGGATTTGGCCGATCTACACTCTCACTCAGGGGTATGTTAGGTGTCCAGGTTGGTGTTTCTGAATCACCAAACTGGAGGTGGTGGTTGCCCAGTGGTTGTCCATGGTCCCAAAGGAAAGTGGGAAAAGCAGTGAGCCTCCACCCAGGGCAAATTGGCCATCATCCTGGAGACACCCAGGCCAAGTGGCTCCCCAAGCTCCTGGGACATCTACAGATGAAATGGTTGAACCCACCCATTGTAAAGGCCTTTCCCCACCTGAAATTCAGATTTAAAGACAGTCACTGTTCTGTTGAAGAATAGCTTGAACAATAATGAGCCAGGGGGTTGGGGGAAGAGAGAGAGAGAGAGAGAGAGAGAGAGAGAGAGAGATCCCCCACATTTCAAAAGTTTGAGTTACGCCACTTCTCTTTTACAAAAGACCAACATTTGTACCTGTTTTTGGTAACTAAAAGAAATCCAAAGAGGATTTTCACTTTTACAAAAAAAAAAGGTGGAAATAGCACTCAGTGCTTGTTTAGGAGCATAGCGTACACACCCAGCAGTGAGAGTGGCCCCCAAGCTCCGGCCCCAGGAACCACACTCTGCATGTCAGCATCAAGCCCCACAGCTCTGAAGTGTCTGAGCATCTGTGCTTGACTTCCATTTATTTTGTTCATTCCTGCTTTTACTATACGTTAGTGTTATTTTAGGTTTTATGTGCTAGCTGGTATGGTTTGGTAAGTTGTTTTTGGGGGTCTGTAAATGCTCGAATATTTTTCCATATAAATTTATAAGGTAATTGATTCTTCACTTTACACCATTTCAGCTTACGTAAGGTTTCATAGGAACGCTCTACTTTCAGATAGGGGGGGAAACCTGTACCTAGATGCTTCAATCCCCCATTATAGGGTCATCTCCCCTGCTACCTCCTCTCATTAGAGATTAAATTCAATGATGACATAAACAATCAATGTGGGACTTTGCTGTCAAAATTTCCCAGCTATAGTATCTAGGAGACCATAATATCTGATGAGACTTCACACTGGATAAAAATAGCAGCTGATATTTCCCGGGCACTGACTGCATCAGACACTACTCTAAGCGCTTTCTGTATACTATGACAGCAACCCTGTGAGGCGAGTTCTACTGACGTCCCTATTTTTCAGATGAGGAAACTGAGACACAGAAAGGTTAAGTAGATCACACAAGCCCACTCGGGGAGCAAGTAGCAAAGCAGGGATAGGAACCCAGCGGTCTGGCTATGCTCAGAAGCACCATACCAGACTTCACCTCGCACGCCACTGTAGTCAGTTGTCAGGGACCTTCTGGAGAGTTGTGCTGAGAAGGATCTGAGGCTGTATCCTAGCTCAGAAAAGAATGCCTGGCTCAATCCAGAAGAATGTCCCCAAGGACTGCATGCCCACTGGTGATGATGCCACAATCCAACTAGGACATATAGCAATCAAACTGGGGGGCTCGCTGTGTAAGCCCAGGACAGCCCACAAAACTGCCAAACCTCAATAGGCTCAGAACCGTCCAGAAATGGACCTAGATATTAGACAGGTGTGCAGAGAGGAGTGAGTAATCACACCTTGACTAATACTTGTACATCCGCAGTGTGGATTATAATGGCAGCAACAGGTCTTGGGGAACCTTTAACACAGAAACTTATCTTCAGGGACCTTCTTGCACCTTCCCTCCTTCTCCCTTCTGTAGCCACCTCCCTTAGCACCCATATCCAACATATCCCCTCAATCAAAGTGAGGAACCCCTCAAAGTCACCTTCATTCAAAGGAAGGCATCTCTGACTATGCAATTCAGGTACTAGTCATACCTGGTTCGAGCCACCATTTGTGAACACTTGCCCTGTGCGCTAGCACTGTATGCCACTATTTCATTTAATCCGCTCAATATTGCCAATTCCAGGCGTCAGCTCACTTGACCCCAGTAGCCTTTGGCACAGCTGAAGACGGCCCCTTTGAACTGCTTCTTCACGTGGTTCCTCTGACCCCACCGATCTGGTCTTTTCTCCCACCAAACTGGCTGCTCCTGTGCTGGTCCCTCCTCATGTCTCTGACCCCTAAAGGGGCAAAGGTGAGTGACAAAGGGCATAGGTCTCATTTCTTCCCTAGCTACATTGTTCCATATGGGATGTCATCTGTGCCTAAGCTTTACTTTCCAAGTCTCTATATCTCCTTCCCAACTTCACCCAAGTCCCAATTGCTTATTTCCAACTTCCAACTTAACATTACCCCTTACAAATTGAACAAGTATTTCCTATGGCTAAAACAGAACTCTGGACTCCCACGCCCCATCAGCTTCCTCCCCATCTCAGCATATAGCAAGCAGCTCCATGCTAGCAATGGCTCAGACAAAAAACAAAACAAAACCTGAAGTCATCCTTGCTCTCTTCCTTTCTTATCCCACATCTGATGCATTATCAGATCTTGTCAACTTCATCTTTAAAACAGATCCAGAATCAACCACTTCCTGCCATGTCCACTGCTGAACTCTGCTTTAAGAATTCAGCATCTCTCCTACCTCGTCTCCCTGCCGCCACTTCTGACGATTCAGTCAGTTCTCAACTCAAGAGCCAGAGTAATCCTTTTAAAATACAAATCAGATTGCATCACTGGTCTGTTCAAAACCCTCGAGTCGTTTCAGACCTGGATCCTGATAGATCCAAAGTCCTGACCACAGCCTAGAGTGTCGTATGCAGCCCCCAGGTAGCTCTCTGTCCCCAAGTCCTGCTGCTCTCCTGGCTAATTCCACTCCAGCTCCTTTCCCCCACATTGTTCGTCTTTGCACTGTTCCTTCTGCGAGGAAGCCTTTCCCTGGGTCTCTGCTCAGCTCCCTGTGTTCATTCAGGTGTCAAAGGCCCCTCCTTGGACAGACTGCCCTTGACCGTGACAGCTGAAACAGCAGCCGTGGCGGGACACACCCTCCCACACATGCATCACCATCGTTCCCTCTTCCCTTGCTCCCCTTGGCTTCTTATTTGGATCACTTATCCCACTTGACATATTATGAACTTATTGGCTGATCGTTGTTTATCTTCTATCCTAGTCTATTAGAATATAAGCTCCATGACATGGAAAACAGTATGGCGGTTCCTCAAAAATTAAAAATAGAACTATCACAGGACCCAGCAATTCTACTTCTGGGTATTTATCCAAAGAAGTCCAAAACACTAGTTCAGAAAAAAATACAAGTGCCCCTATGTTCATTGCAGCATTATTCACAATAGCCAAGATATGGAAACAACCTAAGTGTCCAGCAATAGGTGAACAGATAAAGAAAAAGTGGTACATATATACAATGGAATATTACTTACCCACAAAAAAGAATGGAATCTTACCTTTTGTGACAATATGGATGGAACTAGAGTGTATTATGCTAAGTGAAATAAATCAGACAGAGAAAGAGAAATACCATATGATTTCACTATATAAGGAACTTAAAAAACAAAATAAACGAACAAACAAAAGAGAAACAAACACATAGATACAGAAAACAAACTGATGGTTGCCAGATTGGAGGGGGTTGGGGCTGAGTGAAAAAGGGGAAGGGATTAAGAAGTACAAATTGGCTGTTACAAAGTTGTCGTGGGATATAAAGTACAGCTTAGGGAATATAGTCAATAATATTGTAATAACTATGTATAGTACCCGGGGTACTAGACTTACCAGGTGATCCCTTCTTAAGTTATATGAATGTCTAACCACTATGCTGTACACCCGAAACTGATATAATATTATAATATTGTGTGTCAACTGTAATTCAAAAATTTATATATAAATATACATATATATATATATATATATATATATATATATATATATAAGCTCCATGAAACAGAGATTTTTGTATCCACATTATTGAATGAATAACAATCCACATTATTGAATCAATAGCCAACTATTGAATGCATGAATGAATGAGTGAGTGAATTGTACAGATGAGGTAACTGAGGGTCCGAGAGCTTAAGTAGTTATCCCAAGTTCTTACAGCAGGTAAGTGGAAGAGTCGGTATTCTAAGCCAGGTCTGTCTAAGTCCACCTCTCAGAAATCATGACACATGGTGGGACTCTGATAAATCTAACTCTGACCCATTAAACACAAATGCTTGGAGATATCAAGTATCATATTCAAGACCCCAAAATAGTTACCATAACTTCCTGAGAGACTTCTCCAGAGACACTCTACCTTAATGGACTGATGAGAGCAAGTGTTTCTCACCCACCACATCATAAAGTATGTCCTCACTTGGTCCTTCCCTGAAATGCCGGGAATTACACAAAGCAGGCACAGCCCCTGCCCTTAGGAAGCTCAGCAATCTAGAACAAACACTGATGCACACAGGGCTGGTCTCATGAGCTGGCAACCACATGGTCTGATTTTAGAGGCTGGGCAAACTTAGTCCAAAAATATCTACCCCTCCCAAATGCCACAGTGCCTGGAATTCCAGCATTAGAGAGATATTTCTGGGAGTGTAAGCACTATCTCTGATTCTGAGTCATTTTGTCTTAAATATATATATATATATATATATATTTAAGACACTACATAGTTGTGTTTAGGGTTTTTTAACCCATCCTATGAGCTTATTTCTTTTAATAAATGAGTTGATCTCATTTACATTTATTATAATACATTTGTCATAATGCTAACATCTCGTATATTTTTTTCACTTTTAATGTTTCATTTATATTTCCTTTTTTGTGTAGTCTCTATAGTCTGAATTTTAGTTCCAGTAGTGGTTACCTTTTTAATTTTAAATAAAATGCTTAAATTTCTATTTCTTAATTAGCTTCAGGTATCCAATAGTATTTATTATCTCCCAACTAAGAAAGATGAGAAAATCAAGAGTTATGTCATCAAAATGGCGGCGTGAGGAGAAAATTAATGATCTTAGAATTTCGCCATTTCCTTTTCACTTACTCCTACCCTCCCAGAAAACATAAACTTTTGTTATTGTGCTATTGGGTTTTTCCTTCCTTATGGCTGTATTATTATCTTTATTGTTATTAATATTTTTGTTTTTTTACACTTGGAGTTTCTGGGTTGTGTTTTTTCATGTAATGGATCTCTTAAATGCATAACTATCACAAAGAGGCCACAGTTACCAGACACCAGTATCTTTGGATGAATTAAATGTTCAAATTACTTTCATTCATGCAATAGGGGCTCCTAGACTGCAGGCCTGGGATAAGGAAGGGGGCGGGGAAACACAAAAAGGGAAACTGGATGGAGGATGGGGAAATCAACGGAAAGCAAACTTTACCTACTTCTCTTTTGCCTTTTGTGAAACATAGAAACAAGAGGAAAACATAATGTAAATAAAATAAACATTTCCAGAGGGCACCAAGGTGCCTGATGCTCCTTTGGTGTAAAAGAATGTAGAGCTAAGACAAGTGTATGGTTTCGCAAGTCGGCACATTGGGGGTGGGCAAGGGGAGGAAGAGACTCACTGAACCTCCCAGTGAGTCCTGCAAATATGCTCTTCGACATCACAGGTTACAAACCCCATCCTACATCATATCCTGTCCTCACACAATCTCGGGCCAGGCCTGCCTCTCATTGGAGAATGGGGCCCTACACACAAAAACAACTGCTTCATGCTCTGCCCAGGCTCAATTCTTTCTGCAACTGCTCTGGATTTCTTTATCTCAACCCCTTGTGAGAACACAGGAAACCCTGCTTCCCCAATCCTGAAATATCTCCCTCAGGAAGGAAGGTATATCGTCTTTCCAGAGCCTCTGTTTTGCTTGTGCACCAATTCGATAGCCCGCTTTGTGAACGCACTGCAAAGCAAATGAATTCAGACCTTCCTTGGAAATGGCATGTTTAAAAGATAATATCCAAATCCATTTAAACAATAGGAATAAAGTTAGGTCATAAAACCAGGTATGAACTTTGTGCAAACTGGACTAAACGCAGTACTGAAAAGGTCTTTTGTTATTGTTTTATTTAGATTGGTTTGTGAATTGTGTCTTTTTTTGTGGAGGGGGGGCTTACTAAGAATTATTCAAGAGAAAAATTTACTCATTTTCTTCTTCAACATTCTTGCTGTATTTAGGGAGCAATTTGTTAATTCACCTTTCGTCAGATCCAAATGAAATTCATTTTTTATTTATAGAAAACATACAAACCTTCAAAAGTTCAACGATATTTTATGATCAATTTTTATAAACAGGCTAAGTCAGGATATTTTAAGAGATGCATATAATTGAATTAAGGAGCTATCATACTCACTATTAAAAGGTTTTGATAAAAAATGTTTACCGGACACAAAGAGTGTGATGGACCCCTGGGATTGCTTCACCGTCCCAGGAGTCCGTGTTTCTATAAGCAGAAATGATATTTGTGCTCGACAACCTTTTCTGGGCCATCCTTCATGACTTCTAAGCTGGACTGTGCTATTAATCATACTCACACAAGCCTTGGATGGCCTTTATTTCAGAGTTGATGACAAACCCGCGTTTCTGTGAAAAATTGCCAGTTGAGGTCTGGAAATTTTCTTTTTTTTTTTAACTACATCTTGAAGTCACTATATTCCAAGGCAGTTTCTCTTTCTGTCTATTCCTAAGCACCCATCACCATAAACCAGAGATGTTATTTGTATATCAAACACTGCAGTGCAACTGAAAATATAAACATTAAAAAAAGGATAAGCGTTCTTGGCTCCAACCTCTAAGAGTATCTATTAGGCAGTGCTTCTCAATTCTTAAACACTATTCCTATGAGCGGTTTCCACGTTTTCCAGCTGCCTTCGCTCGCTGGCCCCTCCCTAAGTTCAGCTCCCCCTCCCACCCCCTGCTGCCTGGCCTGCTTCCTCCTTTGCCCACCCAAGTGGCCCTGCCTCAAGTGTCCTCCAGCTCACACCATGCATGCCTCGCGAAGCCTCCCTGAGGATGTCCCCATTGAAAAGCAGGAACAAAAAGCGCTTTTTACAGGGTCTCCCAGGCGCAGTGAGAGCTAGGCAGCTTTGAGGAGCCTGCCAAGGAGGGCAAAGGCCTCGCTTTGAAAATGCTCCTCCAGTTTGCTGACTCCGGGGACTTGGCCAGCCCAGGGAACAGCGCTGCAGGGAAGAAAGCCCCTGGATGGGCCTCCCTGGCAGGCACCCCTGCTCTTTTCATCAGGCCCCATGTGACACCCGTGAGGGCGCTGGCTGCAGCGCCTAGTGAATGAAGACTGTTTGTCAGGTCCCTCCCCTGACTATAGCCCAGACATCAGGACACACGCCTTCCCACTGTTAAATGATCGCTGAGAAAAGGACAACGAGTTTGCACCCCTGTCACCCAGAAAGCCCGTCTATTCTGCTCTTCTGGCGTTCTGGTCTCTCTCGTTGGACCCACCTGGTCCAAAGTTCCGTGTTTGTAGGACACACAGGAGTGGCCCGGCAACGACTGAGACCAGCCAGAATTGAATAAGTAAGAAAAGGAAGCAGTAAAAATCCACTGACCACAGGAGATCATATTCCTCAGCTCTGGGGCAGGAATAAGGCCCCATAATTCAGCACAAAAAGGACCTGTATGGCAGCCCAGGTCATGTTTGGTTCTGGGTGAAGTGCAAGTTCTTTGTCGTCACTCAGTTTTGCCTTCTGTAAAAGAGGCCTAAGAGACATGGGCCCATGCGAGTTGCTCAATAAAGCCCTATTGTTTAATCAGTTGACAAATTGCAAATCCAAGTCCTAAAAACTTTATCCACTGACCACCAGTGCTGGGTGAATAATGAGAGCAAGAATTCAAGGACAGCCACCTCACCCATCTGTTTATTTTTCCTGCCTGAGTCGAAAATGGCTTCAAGGCCCTGGAGTCAGAATGGCCATGCCTCTTCCTGTGGCAGCCAGAAAGGGTGCAGAGGACAGTGTTATTCAAGGTCATTTGAAGGAGGCAAGGACCTACCTACCACAAAGGGCCGTTGTGAAAATGGAAAATGTGGACGCCCAGAATCAAGGATCAAGGGCAAGACTCCCACACATGAGACAGCCCAAGGCACCCCCTTGCTGACATTTTTGGAGCAAAAAAGACAGTGTGGTCACTTACAGAAGGCAGCAGCCTTTTTGCAAATTAGAAAACAGCATAACCTCTGGGTACAGAATTAACAAACATCCCCTCTGGGTAGACCAGTTAGGAAAGAGGTGCCTGTGTAGGCAATCCAATTAGGATCCAGCACCCCCAGGCTTGGGGTGCAGTGCAAGTAGCCCTGTCTGGAAGTCAGTGCAACTGCCCCCCCTCCAGCCCCGCCCCCTGCAGGCACCCTCACACACCCTCCGGGAGCCCTGCTTTTAACAGCTCTGTTGCTTGACAGGGAACTGTCAAGGCGGAACTGGAGGCTTTTCACAGGTGCAGGAAGGAACTCCAAAGTATCTTCTTAAGAAGTAAACAATGTTGCCTAATTTAGCTCTAATTTTTTTTTCAGAATGGCTTTGAAGTGGTGGTTTCTAGGAAAACCCTAATACCCTTTAAGAGGAGATCAAGGCCTCCAGTGTGTTGCAGCCAAGTTACGAAAGCCATGGCAGGCGTAGGTGCACATAGTAACTGCACAGCAGGTATGGAGGCCCACAGGTGAGTCAGGAGTGCCCTTGCCCTCTCCGAGCTTACCGTCCATGCCTTGGAGAGACCAACAGGAATACACAGCACAGGGGAATAAAGAGGGACAGAGAAAGTGCCAGCAAGTACAGAGGATGGAGCACTTCATTTATTTTAGGAGAACCAAAGATGACTTCACAGAGGAGATGGCTTCTGAAGATAGGTTAGGGTTTCCATGCCTAGAGGAGCCAGGGTGAGGGAAAAGCATAAACAAAATTTGGAGTCAGGAGAGGCTGTGACGTGGCCAGAGCACAGGGTGGAAAGAGTGGGGAAAGCAGTGGGTGAGGCTAGAGGCCAGCTGGACCAACCCAGAGAGACCATGAAAACAAGGAGGGGACAGAACATGACTGAGGTGGGGGAGCAAGGGGGCTGTAATTTGACCTGTGCCTTAGGACAACTCTGACAACAAACCCTGGGAGGCCATACTGTAGAGACTAAAGATAGTAAAACAGTCTGGAAGACTTGCTGAGGTATGACGACCAGGCCTGTGGGGATGGAAAGGAGGAAGTGGAAATGGGGACAAGACGGGGACTCTGAGGCTCTAGATTAGATGGGGTCGGGGTGGACAGTGAGGTCATTTACCTGAAATGGTGAACACAGCAGTGAGAGCAGATTCGGAAGGACAGTGTTGGACTCAGTTAGAAGAAGCCAGTTTGAGATGCTAATAACTCACTCGTATAGAAATGTCTAGCAGTTAGTTAACCAATGAGCTTGTTTTAAAGCAGAAAGGCAAAGAGATCGCTAACGAATTAGGGAGCTGCATAAGGGTCCCTGCTTTCTTCCTTGTTTGGGTGGCTGTGGCACTGACCAGGTCAGGACAGTGGTTTTCAGACTTCAGGTGTCTCAGGACCACCTGGGGAGCGTGGTGACACCAGATGCCTGGACCTTCTCCCCCAAGTGATTGTTTAGCAGTTGGTGTCAGTACTTACTGAAGGGACACCCACTCTGGTTACCGCGAAAAAAATTAAAAGTCGAGGAGATTCCTTTAAACTTTTAACTTCTTTCTCATTCATTAACTAGTGTCTTCCTTTGTTTGCCTTTTAGCTACTGTGTTTCCCCGAAAATAAGACCTAGCCGGGAAATAAGCCCTCGCATGATTTTTCAGATGACATCCCCTGAACATAAGCCCTGATGCGTCTTTTGGAGCAAAAGTTAATATGAGACCCGGTCTTACTTTCGGGAAACATGGTAAATCATCTCTTTAATGGATTAAATGAAGTTAATTCCCATCGGCCACCAGAAAAGTCAATGATATCAGCCTCGGGAGAAACCATCTAAGATCACAAAGCCTATTTTGTCAGAGGTGAGAGGAGAGAGAGAAACAGAGACAAAAATGGTAGGATGGCGTGACTGAGAAGAAAGGTAGGTCTGAGCATGGCTGGCAATCATGACTTAGCAGTTGTGCGTGGTCACTAGAAAATGTTGTGAGGAGCCAAAGCGGAAATAGGGGAGTCCTAGATTCTGCCCTTCTCCTCAGGAAAAGAGCATGTGGCAGGGAGCCCTGGGGACCCCGGAGCTTCGGTTTCCAGTCAGCCTCTCCAGGTCTACCCTCCGATGAAGTCCAGGGGGGCATGTGGGCTCCCATCCCAGGCCGCTGAGGGCTTTGCTGCTGCTGACCTTTGACCCCACAACCCCTAACAACCTGTACAGAATCATTTCAAAGTTGACCAAGACTTGCTAAATTATCCCATGAAGAAAAGACAACAAAGGTATGACTGGAGAGAACAGAAGAGAGCAAATGCAAAGTCAGACTGGAAATCCTACCTGTCATCAAAAAGTAATATCCAACCCAAACAAGCTTGAATCAAAGGCCAGTTCCCACCACACTTCTAATATTGGCATTTAATATAAAGTGTCATCTAGAAACAAATGACAACAGAAAACCACGTGCATCTTAAAAGCTAACTAGCAAAGAACCAGAAAAGGGGGGTGGGGGTAAAGGAGGGTATAGTGTCCTTTTATCACAAACCTACACGACTCCTGAACACAACTGCCCTGGCTCTAAGGTTCCTGCCTGCACAGGTGGGGGGACCCACCATTCCAGGTTGCCCGGAATCTCCTGGTTGAAGCAGTGTCAATCCCATGTCCTGGGAAACCTCAGTCAATAGGTCAACCCGGGTGCAAGTGGTGGGAGAACAGGGACTGCGAATGCTGCTTGGGCTGTGAAACTATGGGAGTGAGACACACCCACATCTGTCAACTCCTGGACTGCCACTTACTAGAGGTGGGTCCTAGCGCTGATCACGTAACTTCTCTGAGCTTCAGTTCCCTCACTCCAAAAATGGGTCTTCCAAGCCTGCTTCATAGGATTGTTGTACAGATGAAAAGATAAAGGTACAGCACGCAGACAGTAGTGCACAGTGAGCTCTCAGCCAGCGCGAGATGGGAGCTGTCTACGGTAACCACAGCTAGCACCTTTGGGCAGGTTTACCGGGAGGTGACTGCCTCACCGTGAAGGAGGCAGAGATGTGGGCCACTGTTGCTCCCTCTAGGGTACGTGCAGTCCCTGTCACACATGGCACCAGCCTAGGTTCCTGGCGTGAGTCCGGAGATCACTGGGGGGGAGCCCGTAGGAAGGAGATCTGTGGGGGTGCTTGAGAACCACTGAGCGGGCACACAGAAGTCCTGTAAGCAAGCCACATGCCCTGGCCACCACGGCTCCTGCATGCCGAGTGTCAAGGCAGGAGGCAAGGGACAGCCAAGGGGAAGGAAGCAAGCTGCAAATTGTTAGGTGCTCACATTTTGAAGTGCTCAGGGATGATGACTACCCTCCCCATGGGAAACCTCGGCAGCCGAGTCAGCAACAGCCGTGGCACAAACCTTGCCCCAAACGGTCCTTCTGAGCCACCTCAGCCTCCAGGTTTTCCCTGGGAACGGCTGGGTTGTCTCATTGGTGAGTGACAACAGTGCCTGCTGCTCTCAGCACTGTGGGGCTCATGCTCCTCGGAGGGGTTCAAAGCAGAAAACACTGCCCCTGGCACTGTTGCGATGGTAAAGAGATGAAATAAGACCCTTTTATTTTCAAAGATTTTTGTGTGTCCTTGAACTGCTCTGCTAGCGTTTTCAGCAGTTGTGTGGCATTTACAGGCAGGTGACAGAGAGGAAGGAAGCAGAGACTCACGTCGATGCAAGTGTTTTGCTCACTGAACAAGTATTAATTGCGCTCCTACTATGTAGCAGTTGTTCAGTTAAACCCTGTGCTTTGCAATACACAGCAAAAATGTCACCGCACACGCCACCATCTCCTCCCCACACCTCCCTCTCGGACTCTGCCTCAGAGGGTGCCTACAGAAGCTCTTTTGTACTTAGGGCGGTTATTGTAAGGTGTGGCCCCCAAGCATGCCCTCTCTGTATTTTGACAGTATGACTTCCTGTGATATTACTGAGCATCTCCTGTCATCTCAGTAACAAAGGCTGATACCTGGGGTTTTTTCTTTTCCTCCTGTCGACAATATACTTGACATTTAATGCATCATCAAAAAGTTTCTGAGGTTTTGGGGCTACAGCTCTGAAAGTATTACTTCCTGTCCCAGAGACAGCTCAGGTACCCTGAGCAGCCCAGGGCTCTGAAGTAGGGCGGCTGCTCTGTTCTCAGTTTCACCAGATGGTCCCAAGGATTTCAAAGCTGGCCAAAAACCCACCCCACCCTCAGGGAACCCTCTCAATGGCTGAAAAATGTCCTTTAGCCCCACAGCCAAGGGTCACCGGTGCCCATCCCAAGTCCTGTCCCTTACTTCTAGGGTCCTTGAGAAAGTCACTAAACCTCTCTGCTACTCAAGTTGGTAAAAACTGCTGTACAAAATGTACAAAATGATTTCCAGGGAATAATAAGCCTAGCATCCAACTCTCTGGTGTCCAAGTACAGACGGAACTGCCCTCAGGCCAATGGGGGACCTACAGTGAAACCACACATTTTTCCTCGAGGTAGGAAGATTATTAGCTTGGTTTCCCCCAAAATCCTCCCAAATAGCCTAGCACCAGGGGAATTGGTTGGACCTGCCAGCAAGGCAGAAAAGTGTTCATCACTTATGCAGCAATTTGTTCATGCCTCCTGCATGGGTTACGGTGCCCATGCTCTTGGTCAGATGCAAAGTTAGGCTCAGGGATGCAAGGGGGCAGACAGCAACGCCCTCATCCTCTGGGATGGCATGTCAACCAATATCTGCCCATAGGGTCGTGCTAGGGAAGGGCTGAGGGGGCACAGGAAGAAGTCCTGACTTACCTTGAGTGACTGAAGAGAGGGGCAGGGAGGGAAGGCTTCTCAGAGAAACTAACACTTGAACTAACCCGAGATTTTAGGGGCGGCTGAGCAGCTAGACACTCTGGGCAAAGCAGTGGAAGCACCAAGGCTGCAGCCCCAAGCCAGGGCAGCACAGCAACGCCACACTGACCCACTGGAATGGCCACGGTTCCGTGGCAGTGCTGGCAAGCAGGCCGACGCCTCCACATCTGCTCAGGAGGGTGGCTGTTTCTCATTGTAGGTTTTAAATCGGGGGAGTAGTATAGGCTGGATGCCGGAGGGGTAGGGGCACTGGTTTGGGGAGTCAGCCGACCTCAGGTTGAATCTCTGCTCTTACGAATGGTGCAAACTCTGGTGAAATGCTTCATCTTCCTAAGCGTCTATTCTCTTGTGTGTAAAATGGCATAATGTAGAGAGGGTTAAACAAAATAATAAATGTCAAGGGCTGAGTATAGTGCCTGGCATTCCATATAGCAGCTGGTTAAACAGAGAGGTGAGGTCTCAAGTTGTGCTTTTAGAATTATTACCGCAGCGCTGTTTGGAAAATGGATTGGAAGGGAGTACAACAGTGGCTGGGATGAACCCAAATGTACACGTGCACACACACCACCCACTTGACAGTGGGGTAAACTATATACTACAGAGAAGACGCGATTTAATTCTAAGGTAAAAAAGGGGAGGAGCCAAAAAGGCATTCCCAGGGGAGGTGACATAGGAAATGGGTCTTGTTAGGAGGAGAAATGAGGAAAGAACAACACAGAGGAGGAACAGAAGTATGGAAGTTCAAGGTGTGCAGGAACAACAAGAATAATCCAGAGCCAGCGTGTCCACATGGGAGGGGCAAGGAGAAAGAGCTTTGTGGGTCCAGACTCAGGAGGCACGTGTGAGTGACCACTCTGTGTGTGTGGGGGGGGGGTGGGGGGGGGCCGGGCTATCATGATGACTCAGGCCCGACCCTGCATCAGGCCCTGAAGGTCAAGCTAAGGAATGTGAATGTATTCAGTAGGTAGCAAAGAGCCTACTTTTTAATCAGAATTATCTATTTCCTGTCCACTGATCCACAAACAGTTTTCCAGAAAGAAGGGAAACTGCACTAGAAGTGTTCCAGCCACCCACTTGTGTCTCTTGCACTCAAGGCAAATGAACGGAATCTCTTCAAGTTCCATTATAACCAGGGCCACGTGTCCTCTCTCTGCCACGTGCACTACAGTTAGTACGACTAGCTGACTCCGCTTTGTTTGAAGTGCTTTGACAGTCTTAACTCATTTGCTCCTCATATAGGATCAATATTATTATTCTCCCACTTTATGGATAAGGAAACAATGAGATACCAAGCCATCAAGGAACTTACCCAAGGTCACTGACTAGTGATGGACAAATGGACAATCCAGCAGAAGAGCCTGCAAGAAAAGGACTAGAGGTTTCTCTGCTAACACAGGAGAGGGTCCTGGCACACAAGTGGCCAGCAGGCCCCAAAGGAAAGGAAAGTTGCCATGTGAGGGCTCTTGGGTACAGAATGGGTCAGAGGAAAAGTGCCTCTCTCTGCTCCAGGTGGGCATAAAAAACAAGAGGTTTGTCTCAGCTCTCTTCACCTCCTTTCACAGAGGAAAGTCTGGTTGGTGTGGGGCTGAACATCATGCCTCTCCCCGAGAGAGGGCACAGCAGCCTAGAAAGGGTGACACTGCTCCAGTACAGAGATCGCTTCTACAGGGGCCTGCTTGCATAGAGGCGAGAGGCATGGGCCACCCTAGAACACTGAGGTTGCAAACTGTGGGCCAGCTTCCTCTCTCCTCTCCATAATCCACTGGTGCCACTTCAGGGACTGATGCTGGGGGTGGACGGAGTGAGCTACTTCCGGGGCTGCTCCTTTCCTCTCCCCGTGGACCTGGGTCTTGAAGTCCACCTTCTGTTCTTAGCCCTGTGACCATTCTTCCTTAAGATACTGGTCCTACCTGGACCATGCCAACCCAGAAGTTGTGTGCAGAAGGGAAGATGGTTCGCTTCATGGAGTTTCTCAAGGTTATCTGATAAATTTGCAGGTGAGATGGGTTTCTGCTAAAATCCAGGGGAGACTTCAGTTGGAAAGGAGGGGCCTGAAGTGAAAAGACCAAAGTCTGGCAGTGGGGAAGGAAAAACGAGATTCAACAGTATTTTGGGGATAACCATTAACTTCTAGTCTGTTAACTTGGTATCACCTCCATTTTACAGAAGACGTGCAGACACTAAGAGCCCTTTTCCTGGTAAATGGAATGGTCAGAACGTGACCCAAGAGCTGTCTGACAACAAAGCCCATTTTTCCCCTGCCACGCTGCCATGGGGGAAGGTCCTTTCCCAATATTTAACCACTTTCTGCCCAAGACTTAGGAGGCAGCTACATCAGCACCTCCGCTTCCTGACCCACACAGAGGAGGAACAACCTAGAAAGTGTGTGCCAGGGACAGCAGTGCTTAGAAACAGCCCTCGTCCCCAGTCCTTCTGTCCCTCCCCTTCCCCATCACCCTCACTAGGCAGACCAGGAGTGACCCTCCTCCCGAACCTTGCCTACGTTAGAGGGGCGAAGGGCCAAGGACCGCAAGCCTCCTTGCTCAGTGTGGACTGGGAGAGGACCATTTCTTGCCTTTGTTTCCGACCTCCAGAACCTCTCTCTGGCAAATCCAATTTCTTTTGACAATGGCAGACGGAAGCCATCCCTGCCTAAGATGCTCTTAGGGTTTTAGTTGTGACAGCCAGGTACCACAGATGTGCAAGATGCCAGGAGGAAGCCAGACACATTGCCTTGAAAACCTAACTCTGTCGAAGCAACCAGCTTTCCCCCAGGTCCCATGAGGAGTCATTACATTTCTGTGTCTTCATTTCTTCCAAGATAGAAAAGGGATAATAACGCTGACCCACCTCACCAGAGCGCTGAAAGTAGGAATAACCAATTAACGCTGGTGAAGCACTCAAAAGTAAAAAAGCACTTTACGCTAATTAACATGGTTTCTGCTTTCATCTCCTGCAGCCTCATAAATACTAGAAGTGAGGTCCCACCTAGCTCCAGATGGCAAGAAGCAGGCCCAGGTAACCAGCTTTACCAACGAGATATTGGGCGGCTCTGTCAGAGCCATGAGAGTTGTCTCGGGGCTCTCGGCCACCACCAGAGATTGTTCCGAGCTGAGGATTCCAAATCCATCTGCATCCACTTAGCTTTCTAGAGGCCAAAGCATTTTTTCAGTTATAGCAAACAACACACCAGTGGGAAGCTCTGAGCTGGGAGCAAGGGACAAAAAGGATCGGAAAGTCTCTGGGGCTGCTGCTGACTTGTCTTGAAAAATCAAAACGAACGTTTTCCTTCAAAGACTTTGCTTTTGTTCATCATCATTCTAAAAACAGTCAAGTCCTTGAGGTCTGCAGCTGCACTGAAAGCATACAAAACGGGTTTTCTGCAAGACACACCACACACACACACACACACACACACACCACAATGCTCTAACACTCTTCTTGTGAGCAACAGGCAACGGGGGTGTCTGGGTTTAGAGTCCGAGCTTCACCTCCAATCCATCAGGCAAATTTTGCCAAATAAGATGTGTTTACCTCCCCCAAAGGCACGTCCTGTATGAGCATGTTCGTATCTGGTGAGTGGCCTTACAAAAGGTAGAGGTGTCTTTCATTATACAAAGAGCTGGACCCTAGAGGATAGCACCCCCTTTGCCGTTCTCCAAAATGTAACAGAGATTTTTATCAATGCACCCTAGACCCTGTTCAAGTTGGGTGTGGTTGACCTGGTTTATCAGTGTACTATTTCAGGTCTGTGTGGTCTCAGGGCTTCTGTGGGCTGGGCTGAGAATCACCACGCATAATTGTGTTTCTTAGGGACATAGGTTCCAATTTCCGAGCAGCTGCCTTGGGATCTGGAGAGCAAGCCATTCGTAAGAAGGAAACTGCCATGAAATCTTTTTCTCCCATTATTTCAGAGGTGAGGAATGTGGTTATCCTGAATTTCCTCTGGATAGATGGTATTCCTTGTCTCCTCCTTGCCTTCTTCCTCTTTTCCTTCCTCCATGCCATTTCATTAGCTGATAAACCATCACTGGGTCTCACAGACAGCCCAGAAGGAAGTTAGGGATCAGCTTTACCAGAAAGAGGGAGCTGGCTGGGGATAGGTGGCTGGCACCGTGGGGCACAGTGTGGAAACCTAAAGACAGAAAATAACAAGAGCAAGACTAGCCTCGGGGCAGCTTAATGTAAGCCCCCAAAATCAGGGGTTAAAGAAGGAGATGCAAGGAGAGAGAAGACTCAGGAGCAAGGAAACTTCTAAAAGCCCTTTCTGAGCAAGAAAGTGATAAGCAGTCATTGGGAAGCCAGACTGTTGCAGAGACAGAAGCTGACAGGGACAATGGTTTTAGTCCAACAGCGGATGAGGGGAGTGGGCAGTCCGACTACTTTGATAGTGATTTTTGGATTGGCTCAAATGACAGGAGAATATAGAGTATACCAAAAGCATAAATAATTTGTTTGATGATAAAGATGAAAAGACCACTTCAGGGAAGAATGAATTCCTTCTCTGAGAGCCACATGATGTCCCTCGAGAGCCCCTCCCAGCTACCGGTCCCAAGGGAGGGCCCCCAAATGGTACTTCTGGGGGGGAGGTGGGAGTCAGGCAGGGACCCCTCAAGTCTGGGTTCCCCAGCCACACCCCAGAGCTGCCTGCAGGAGCCCTCATGGAGCGTCCCTCCAAGCGTGGTGAGGGTCACAAAAGAGAAAGAGACAACAGAAACAAACGCCCGGCTGCCATCCTGATTAGTTATGCGCAAGGTGAGGTTGGAACCCCCTCCAGAATCTCAACAGCATAGGCAAGGGCCAGCCCAAATGGGAACGGATGACAACAGACCAGCCTCTCCCTGTCACAACGTCTAAAGCCCAGCTCTGTGGGCAGCTTTCACAGAAGTGTAAGTCAAGTTTTCTTCTTTGAAAGAATTATTTTAAGACTGAAACAACAAAACGCATAAGTGAAAGTGTACGATACCTTATTATGAGGCTTTGTACTTGGTCATTATGACAATTTCATGCAGGATGGGCTTCCTGGGCACGCGACCTGTGCAGCCACAAAGGACCCCACACTTAAAAGGACCCCTCCCACTTGCTTTAATGCTCTGCTGTCACTGTCTTGATATGCTTAATCATTCTGGAACAAAGAGCTCCACATGTTCATTTTGGAGCCTGCAAACTATATAGCCAGTCCCAGTCTGGGGAGGTAAAGAAAATACAGATATTACCAACATCCCCGTTTTACAGATGAGGAGACAGAGGGTCAGGCAGGTTAAATGGCTTCTCTAAGGTCACCTCACTAATAAGCTGCTAACTCCAGCTCCCAGGTCTCCCACCTCCCAAACCAGTGTTTGCTCTGATTTATCAATGCAATGTATACATTTTTGAGTGGCTGTCCCGCTCGTGACGACAACTTTCCATAACTGCGCCCCCACCTTCTATAAGGAGTCCCTCAGCCCTATTTACACCACGTGAGACCACCATTCGCATGAGACCACCATCCCCAGCCACAGCTGATATCCAAACTGGACCGGGCTGGGTCCATCTGACTATCTCTTCCAGGATCTGGAATTGGCATCTAAAGTGACAGCAGATGGAGGCCTACTGGGGCTGAAACAGAGCAACGGTGGGTCCAGGCATGGGAAGATTATATGAAATAATTTGCATCTCCCACACCTCTGTCCCCGCATCTCAAGTGTGTGCCTCTCAGGGAGACACAGTCTAGAGGGAGGGCTCAGGTGCTACCTGCCATATGGCCTGGTGATAATAATGTAGAAACCTTAGGAAAAACTGCCTTATGAGACCTTACCTATTGTTGAAAACCAGCCAGACCTGCTGGGCATGGGAGTTCCATGAGGATGGTGAGTAGTTCCTTATTCATTTCTTATTCATAATGCTACTATTGCTTAATATATATAAACACATACAGCACGTACCATGTGCGAAATACTCTTCTGAGTTATTTATACATATAGCTCATTTAATCCTCCTCGTGACCCTATGCATTTATTATCATCATCCTCATTTTACAGGTAAAGAAAGTGAGGCAGAGAGGTTGTGTAACTTGCCCAAAGTCACACAGCTAGTATATGGTAGAGACAGGCTTTGAACCAGACACTCTGCCTGCAGAAGTATTAGTCTTACAAGCTGCCTCTCAGAAGTATTAATCCAGCCAGTCTGAAATAAGCAAAGCAACAAGCAATTTCCAATTTTAAATTTCATTTTATCTTTTCAAAATGCCGTCTCTCAGAAGTCTTAAGTATTTGGAACCAATATGGTCTTTGAGCAGTCAAAATGGATGTTACAAAGACCACACACAAAAGGGTGAATACTCAGTCTTTCAGATTCCCACTCAACACCTGTATACTCACACACACACACACACACACACACACACTTCCCCATAGGTTTTGTTACCCACTTTCCAAGCACACAATAAATAAGAAGGAAATCAAGTCTGTTGCAAGCCAGCACTCTGACAGTATCAAGAAAACAGTACTATGAGCCCGGCAGTAAAAGAGACAGTAAGCCTTACAAAGCATGGCAGCTCAGCTTTATGCAATAACATTTGAACAGTCTAAACTCTTTCACCCTCCATCCCAATTTCTTATCCAAGCAAATACCCTATTCTCAGTGTTGAAGCCATTACCAGTAAGGTTATCTATAATTTGCAGATGAAGGCATACTGCTTCCAGGAACAATTGAGATTATTTTGCTATATTCAGTATACTATGTTTAAGAAGGCAGAGGAATGTGTAATACATTTTTAAAAGACTTACATCTAAAATGGTTACTTTTTTTTTTTTTTTTTTTTTTTTTAGAGTTTAAATGCGTCAGTCAAGGATCAGATATTTTTATCTTTGTTGGCTGGTTGGTTGGTTTGGTTTGCGGGAGGTAATTGTTGTTTTGGGTCTGCGCTATATGGCAACATTTTTTAAAATTTCATTGTCTTTAAAAGGGTCCTGTGCTCTCTAGCTCACTATAGTCTCCACCATTCCTTTTTTCAATTGAAGTTTTATTTGAAGATAATTGTAGGTTCACATGCAATTGTTAAGAAGTAATACACACAGCCATAAAGAAGAATGAAATCTTACCATTTGCAACAACATGGATGGACCTAGAGAACATTATGTTAAGTGAAATAAGTCAGACAGAGAAAGACAAATACCATATGATCTCACTTATATGTGAATCTAAAGAAAAGAATAAATGAATGAACCAATCAGAAACAGTCTCAGAGACATAGAGGCAAAACTGAGGGTTGCTAGATGGGAGGGTGGGGGTCGGGATAAGAGGAAAGGTGAGATGATTAGAAAACAGTCGGTAACCACAAGATTGCCACGGGGATACGAAAGTCAATTTGGGGAATGTAATCAATAATGTTGTAAAGATTTTGTAGGATATCCGATGGACACTTGTCTCATTAGGGAGACCACCTCAGGGATGATGTAGATGCCTGATCACTGCACTGTACACCTGAAGCTGAACAATAATCAATGTCAACTACAATTATATATATATATATATATATATATATATATATATATATATATATATATATCTACAAGAAGTGAAGTACGGCATTAGGAATAGAAGCAGTGGAAACGTAATAGCTGTATGCGATGTCAGAGGGGTAGTAGATGGAGGGAGGGGGGTTATTACTGTGTGAGGGATATAAGTGATAAGTGTTTAACTATTATATTATTTTGTACACCTGAAACTAATTTAAAAAAAAAGTTAAAAAAATAAAAAATAATAAAAATTAAAATTAAAAAAAAAGAAGTAATACAGAGAGACCTCACGTGCCTTTCCCCCAGTCTCCCCCAATGGTAAAATCTTGCAAAATTCTAGTACCACATCACCGCCAGGATAGTGATAGCGATAGAGTCACGATACCCACAGTTTAATCACCATGAGGATCCCTCATGAGTGCCACGCCCATCCCATCACCACTCCCATCCCTGACCCCTTTGTAAACTCTCGTCTTATTCTCCATTTCTATAATTTTGCATTTCAAGAATGTGATATAAATACAGGGTATAGCCTTGTAGATGCTGTTTTTTTTTCCACTCATCATAATTCTCTGGAGAGTTATCCAAGTTGTTGAGTACATCAATACTTGGTTTATTTTTATTGCTGGGTACAGGTTCATGGTACGGATGAACCACAGTTAATCAAGGATTCTTTTTTCTTTTACACATAGACTGCTATCCTCATTTACACAACCTACCTCAACCCATGGGCATTTGAACTTGTGACTTCTGGGGCACTCTCACCTGGAATCTGGAAAACTCAGATCTCCAGAGTGATTAACTTCCTCTCAGTTCTGTTATATCCAATCTGTGGATTATACAAATCTACAATTTTAATCCCAAGGAGGAAAAGTTCCCCAACACATAGCTGGCTCTCATTCCTTACTACAAGCTGGTGTGTGCTCAGAAAAGACAACATTGGAACCAATATAACCAGGACAATAGCTATGAACCAAAAGAACCATCTTATAAAAGAATCAAAGACAAATACAGAATTCTTTAGAGATCACCCCTGCTTTGTTGTTTGCTTTCTGGTAGCTCCTCTTCTAAGCATAGATAAGAAGGGTTAAGTCCATTCAGAACTCGCAAGTTCTTTCTCTTCTACCCTCCTTCTTCTCACTGAACCCCTTTAGACTTTAGAATGCCTGTCCTAAGTGCTTCACTCTTTCTCAGTTAATTTCCACTTTTTCATCTGGCTAACTTCTGTGACCTATCTAGCAATCTTTGTTTTAAAATATCTCATTTTTGTATGGTCTAAATTCTACTAGCCCTAAGACACTTAACAACTTGAAGTGTCTCATATAATATACTTCATTCAGTAAATACTTTTGGAGTGCCCAATCAATGCCTTGATTATATTTAATGATCATATATGCTCTTTTTTCATAACATAAATTATTGAAGCCACTAGCAGAGTTGTAACTAGGGTCCTTCAGAATACAGCCATCATGCTGGGTCTTTCCCCAGAATGTCATTCAGAGCAGATGCTTTATAACACTGTTTTGTTTTGTTTTATGGTGTTCTCCCATTTGTTGTTGTTGTTTTTTTAATTTATTGGGGTGACAATTGTTAGTAAAATTATATAGATTTCAGGTGTACAATTCTGTATTACATCATCTATAAATCCCATTGTGTGTTCACCACCCAGAGTCAGTTCTCCTTCCATCACCATATATTTCATCCCCCTTACACTCATCTCCCGCCCCCCATCCCCCTTACCCTCTGGTAACCACTAAACTATTGCCTGTGTCCATGAGTTTTTGTTTCTCATTTGTTTGTCTTGTTCTTTTGTTGTTTTTGGTTTATATACCACATATCAGTGAAATCATATGGTTCTCTGCTTTATCTGTCTGACTTATTTCGCTTAGCATTATACTTTCAAAATCCATCCATGTTGTCACAAATGTTCCTATATCATCTTTTCTTACTGCCGGGTAGTATTCCATTGTGTATATATACCACAACTTCTTTATCCATTCATCTATCGAAGGACATTTTGGTTGTTTCCATGTCTTGGCCACCATAAACAAAGCTGCAATGAACATTGGAGCACACGTGTCTTTATGTATAAATGTTTTCAGATTTTTTGGGTAGATACCCAGGGGAGGATTGCTGGGTCATATGGTAATTCTATTCATAATTTTTTGAGGAACCTCCACACTGCCTTCCATAACGGCTGCACCAGTCTGCATTCCCACCAACAGTGTATGAGGGCTCCTTTTTCTCCACAGCCTCTCCAACACTTGTTACTATTTGTCTTGTTGATGATAGCCATTCTGACTGGGGTGAGGTGATATCTCATTGTGGTTTTGATTTGCATTTCTCTGATGATTAGTGATGTTGAGCATTTTTTCATATGTCTATTTGCCATTTGTATGTCCTCTTTGGAGAAATGTCTCTTCAGGTCCTCTGCCCATTTTTCAATTGGGTTGTTTGTTTTTTTGTTGTTGAGTTGCATGAGTTCCTTGTATATTTTGGATATTAGCCCCTTATCGGAGGTACTGTTTGCAAAAATCTTCTCCCATTCAGTTGGTTGCCTCTTTATTTTGTCAATGGTTTCTTTTGCTGTGCAGAAGCTTTTAAGTTTCATATAGTCCCATTCGTTTATTTTAGCTTTTACTTCCATTGCCTTTGGAGTCAAATTCATAAAATGCTCTTTGAACCCAAGGTCCATAAGTTTAGTACCTATGTTTTCTTCTATGCAGTTTATTGTGTCAGGTCTTATGCTTAAGTCTTTGATCCATTTTGAATTAATTTTGGTACATGGTGACAGATAGCAGTCCAGTTTCATTCTTTTGCACGTGGCTATCCAATTCTCCCAGCACCATTTATTGAAGAGGCTGTCTTTCCTCCATTGTATGTTTTCAGCTTCTTTGTCAAAAATTATCTGTCCATATTTATGTGGTTTTATTTCTGGGTTCTCAATTCTATTCCATTGGACAAAGTGTCTGTTTTTCTGCCAATACCATGCTGTTTTAATTATTGTAGCCCTGTAGTACAAGCTAAAGTCAGGGAGTGTGATACCTCCAGTATTGTTCTTTTTTCTTAAGATTGCTTTGGCTATTCAGGGTCTTTTGTGGTTCCAAACAAATCTGATGATTTTTTGTTCTATTTCTTTAAAAAATGCCATTGGGATTTTGATGGGGATTGCATTAAATCTGTATATTGCTTTGGGTAATATGGCCATTTTAACTATGTTGATTCTTCCAATCCATGAGCATGGAATGTCTTTCCATTTCTTTGTGTCTTCTTCAATTTCTTTCAAAAATGTCTTATACTTTTCAGCATATAGGTCTTTCACATCCTTGGTTAAGTTTATTCCTAGGTATTTTATTCTTTTTGCTGCAATTGCAAAAGGAATTGTTTTTTGTATTTCTTTTTCTGAGATTTCATTGTTAGTATATAGGAAAGCAATGGACTTTTGTACGTTGATTTTGTAGCCAGCAACTTTACTGTATTCGTTGATTGTTTCTAATAGCTTTTTGGTGGAGTCTTTAGGGTTTTCTATATATAGCATCATGTCATCTGCAAAGAGTGATAATTTAACTTCTTCATTCCCAATTTGATGCCTTTTATTTCTTTCTCTTGCCTGATTGCTCTGGCAAGGACTTCCAACACTATGTTGAAAAGCAGAGGTGATAGGGGACAGCCCTGTCGTGTTCCTGAATGTAGAGCAAAGGGCTTCAGTTTTTCACCATTAATTATGAGATTAGCTGAGGGTTTGTCATATATGGCCTTTATTATGTTAAGGTATTTTCCTTCTATACCTATTTTATTAAGTGTTTTAATCATAAATGGATGTTGTATCTTGTCAAATGCTTTTTCTGCATCAATTGATATAATCATATGATTTTTGTCCTTTATTTTGTTTATGTGATGTATCACATTGATGGATTTGGATGTTGAACCATCCTTGTGCCCCGGGATGAACCCCACTTGGTCGTGATGAATAATCTTTTAATGCATTGTTGTATTCGATTTGCTAGAATTTTGTTTAGGATTTTTGCATCTGTATTCATCAGAGATATTGGTCTGTAGTTTTCTTTTTGTGTTGTCCTTACCAGGTTTTGGTATCAGGGTAATGTTGGCCTCATAAAATGAGTTAGGGAGTACTGTCTCTTCTTCATTTTTTGGAAGAGTTTGAGCAGGATTGGTATTAGATCCTCTTTGAAGGTTTGGTAGAATTCACTAGTGAAGCCATCTGGTCCCGGACTTTTGCTTTTGGGAAGGTTTTGGATGACTGATTCAATTTCATTACTGGTGATCGGTCTGTTTAGATTTTCCAGTTCTTCATGGTTCAGCCTTGGAAGGCTATATGTTTCTAAGAACTTGTCCATTTCTTCTAGGTTATTGAATTTGGTGGCATATAGTCCTTCATAGTATTCTTGGATGATCCTTTGTATTTCTGTGGTGTCCGTGATAACTTCCCCTTTTTCATTTCTGATTTTGTTAATTAGTGTCTTCTCCCTTATCTTAGTGAGTCTAGCCAAGGGTTTGTCAATTTTGTTAATCTTTTCAAAGAACCAGCTCTTTGTCACATTAATTTTTTCTATTGTCTTTTGTTCTCTATTTCATTTAGTTCTGCTCTGATTTTTGTTATTTCCTTTCTTCTGCTGACCTTGGGTTTCACTTGTTCTTCTTTTTCTAGTTCTTTAAGGTGTAACATGAGGTTATTTATTTGGGATTTTTCTTGTTTCTTGAGATAGGCCTGTAATGATATAAATCTCCCTCTTAAAACTGCTTTCGCTGCATCCCAAAAATTTTGGTAGGATGTATTTTCATTATCATTTGTTTCTATGTATCTTCTGATCTCTCCTCTATTTTCTTCTTTGACCCAGTCGTTCTTTAAAAGTATGTTGTTTAATCTCCATGTATTTGTGTTTTTCCCCCGCTTTCTTTTTGCAGTTGATATCCAGTTTCAAAGCCTTGTGATCAGAGAATATGCTTGGTATGATTTCAATCTTCTTAAATTTGTTGAGGCTGATTTTATGTCCCAATATATGGTCTATCCTTGAGAATGTTCCATGTACACTAGAAAAGAATGTATAGTCTGATGTTTTAGGATGAAGTGCTCTATATATGTCAATTATGTCCATTTCATCTAATGTGTCATTTAGGGCTGCTATTTCGTTATTTATTTTCTGTTTGGATGATCTATCCATAGCTGTCAATGATGTATTTAAGTCCCCTAGTATAATTGTGTTTTGGTCAATTTCTCCCTTTAGTTCTGTTAGTAGTTGCTTGGTATATTTCGGTGCTCCCTGATTGGGGGCATAAATATTGATGACTGTTATGTCTTCTTGTTGTATAGTCCCTTTACCATTATGAAATGTCCATCTTTGTCTCTTGTTATCTTTTTCACCCTGAAGTCTGTTTCATCTGATATCATTATGGCTACACCTGATTTTCTCTGGGTACCATTTGCTTGGAGTGTCAATTTCCACCCTTTCACTTTGAGTCTATGCTTGTCCTTGTAGCTGAGATGTGTCTCTTGGAGACAGCATATGGTTGGGTTTAGTTTTCTGATCCAATCTGCTACTCTGTGCCTTTTTATTGGTGAAATCAGTCCATTTACATTTAGGGTGATCATTGATATGTGAGGATTTCCTGTCATTCTATCTTTAGTTTTCTGGTAAGGCGGTGTCTCCATTGTTTCTTTGCCTTTTTGTTGTTGTCTATTATATCTGTGTGGTGGTATTCTATGATGTTTCCTTCTGTTTCTTCTTTTATTACAGTATATATTTCAGTCTGGATTTTTTTTTTTTTTTTTTGAGTGGTTACCCTTAAGTTTATGTAAAAGAAAGTTTGATATTTAGAGTATTCCATTTTCTTCAGCACGCTTACTTGCTTACTTTCTCTATTCCCATATTCCGGTTCAGGCCTTTACTTTTCCCTTTTTATGTTTTGGTTGCCACAGATTGTCCCTGTTGATGGTGGTTGAATAGCCTCCTTTAGTATTTCTTGTAGTGCAGGTCGTGTATTAGAAAATTCCCTCAGCTTCTGTATGTCTGGAAAGGTCTTTATTCCTCCTTCGTATCTAAAGGATATCTTTGCTGGATATATTATTCTTGGCTCATAATTTCTCTCTTTCAATAGTTTGAATATTTGGTTCCACTCCCTCCTGGCTTGTAGAGTTTCTGCTGAAAAATCTGATGATAATCTAATGGGCTTTCCTTTGTAGGTTACCATCTTCTTTTCCTGGCTGCCTTGAGGATTCTTTCTTTGTCTTTGATTTTAGACAGCTTCAATACAATGTGCCTTGGAGAAGGCCTGTTGGGATTGAGGTAATTAGGTGTTCTATTTGCTTCTTGGATTCGAGGATCCAGTTCTGTCCACAAGTTTGGGAAGTTCTCATCAACAATTTGTTTGAATATATTCTCTGTTCCCTTCTCTCTTTCTTCTCCTTCTGGTATGCCCATTATTCTTATATTGCTCTTTCTGATGGAGTCAGAAAGTTCTTGTAGAGTTCTTTCATTTCTTTTAAGTCTCAAGTCTCTTTCTTCTTCCATCCGTGTAATTTCCAGGTTTCTATCTTCGATGTCTCTGATTCTTTTCTCCATGTGGTCAACTCTACTACCTAAGCTGGTTATTTCATTCTTAATTTCTTCTATTGAGTTCTTAATCTCCAGAAATTCTCTTTGGTTCTTTTTTAAAATTTCAATCTCTTTTGTAAAATGCTCATGTTGTTCTTTGATTGTGTTTCTGAGTTCATTAAACTGCCTTTCTGTGTTTTCTTGCATCTCGTTGAGTTTTTTCAGAACTGCAATCTTGAATTCTCTGTCATTTAAGTCACATATTTCCATATTTTTAAGTTCCTTTTCTGGAGACTTTTCACTTTCTTTCTGAGCTGTCTTGTTGCCTTGGTTATTCATGGCAATTACTGATTTATTATTTCTCTTCCTAGACATCTACAGGAGTGGCTTCTGCAACAGGTTGATAGGAAGAGGTCTTTCTTTTGTTTTGCAGTACTTGTTGGTAGAATGTTTTATTTTATCTCCGACTGCAGCCTTTTTTTCTCTCTCACACGGTAGTGCAATGTTTTCTCTGCACTATTCCAGCTTCTTACACAATGGGGGGATTCCCTGGGAGACGGACTTCTCCTCTGTTAATAGTTTGCCTGGGTCACAGGGCACAGTGTCCGTGTGGGTATGCGGAGAGCTTTTGAAGTTCCAAAAGCTCGTCCGTGTGGGCAAGCTCTGGGAAGGTTGGGAGGGAGCGGCTAGTCTCAGTAGCTAAGGCTTCCGTTCTCTGCTCGGCAGTGAGGTCTTAAACCACCGTTTTCAGCCTTCTTCCCTCAGTCTTTTCTCCGAGGTCTCTCCTGTAAGCGTTGGGTTCAGCCGTGTTATATGCTGTCCCCTCAGCCCTGTGGGCCATAAGCAGAGCCCTAGCAGTCCGAGTTCTTCCCTCTCCCGCAGCTGCGGTAGTTCCGGGAAGCAGCGAGCTCGGAGCACTGAGCTAGGTCTGCGTCCTGCGCCCGCGTGGCTCCGTCTCAGCACTTCTCCCTTTCCTCCTCCCCCACTCTCACGATTCACCCACCTTTAGGTGAATTCAGTAGTGGGCCTCTTCGTCTTGCCTGTCTGCTGTGCAGGGAGTCCTTTGTGGAGTTGTTGTTGTTCGATTAGTTGTAAATTCCAGGGGAGCTTTACCGAGGCTCACCTCATGCCGCCATTTTAATTGCCAGTTTTCCGTATTTTTTTAATTAAAGTTTATCGGGGTCACAATTGTTAGTAAAGTTACATAGGTTTCAGGTGTACAATTCTGTAGTACATCGTCCATATATCACATTGTGTGTTCACCACCCAGAGTCAGTTCTCCTCCCATCACCATATATTTGATCCCTTTTCCCCTCATCTACCATCCCCCTCCCCCCTTAACATGACTAATCATCAGAGAAATGCAAATAAAAATCACAATGAGATATCACCTCACCCAAGTCAGAATGGCTATCATCAACAAGACAAATAGTAACAAGTGTTGGAGAGGCTATGAAGAAAAAGGAACCTTCATACACTGTTGGTGGGAATGCAGATTGGTGCAGCTGCTATGGAAGGCAGTGTGGAGGTTCCTCAAAAAATTAGGAATAGAATTACCAACTATTGGATTTAATCACACAGCCTATGAGTGAAGGTGATCAGGGCAAAACTAGAGTCTCGGCACCAGATCTGCTTGGCCCATAGGACATTGTTTTCTTTTCAGTACCTGAAAATTCCAGCTCCCCAGGACCTGGCAGTAAAAGAAGACTGGATTCCCAGCTTTGCTTTTTTTAAAAAACAAACAAACGAAAAAAACCCTCTGAAATACATCCTTTAAAACAACAATAGCATCTTTGTCAGGGGAAAAAAACCTGGTTTATTTATGGGGTTTGATATCTATCTCATCAGGACAGGAATACAGAGTAGTCAAGGTTCATTAATATCATGAAATCAGTAGAGTAGAGTGATTCAGAGCTAGACTTCAGCACCTGAAACACGTGGGTCACTTTCCCAGCATGCCTACACACACACCATGAGAGCATAGACAAGATACTTGTCCTCTTGTCGTCTGTCTCCTCATCTATGAAATGGAGCTGAGGAAACCTGGCTCATGCAGTGGCAATGACTAAATGAACTAATGAATGCCGAGTGCAGAGCAGAGGGCCCAGTGCATTGTGGGCACTCCCATGAGCTACCTTTGTCATCTCCATCATCCCCATCATCACCAGCGGCGGCAGCAGCAACAACCACAAACTTCCAGTCACTTACTACATTCAGAGAGCCCTCTAAGGAGCTGAAGGAGACGTTTCAAGGCTCTTAGGAAGCATGTCTGAGAGACTTCAGAGGTTATTTATCAAATATAACAATGAATTTAAACATAATGTTCGAGAAACAACTATCACTACTGTCATTTTCTGAACTACAAAGCAAAATGTATCATATACGTATTAACTTTTAACCATACCAATAATTCAAACAAACAAGTTTGCAACACAGGTAAGAGCAAAGAAGGGTCCATTCGCCTGGTATTTGTTAGGGGGGCTCTCTTAAGCTTACATCGGTTGTTTCTTAGGAGTTGGCCCACAATCCCACAATTGAATGAGAGGCTTAGAACTATAGTAGTCTTACTTCTGCTGCTTTAATTTCAAAGTTCACAGGGGCTATCCTGTCGCCAAGTGGTATTCCTTTGTCAGCAACAACTATAACTTTTTATGGAACTTTTATTCGCTTCCCTAGTCCTTTGTTTTAGGACAATCTCCCTTTTCCCCAAACATGGAGTCATATCAGCCGGCCTTGCTGAGCACCATACGGAACAGCCTGTGCCTCATAACGTAAGAATGTCCTGCCTTAGAGCTACAAGCCATTAAACTTTAAAGCACAGAATAGTATTCATGTTTCTAGCCTTAGAAGAAGATAAAGCACTGACTTCATGGCCATTTGTTTCAGAATTTGCTCACATTACAGCCCTGAAAACATTCCACTGCGTTGGCCCCACTGGCTTTCTTGAAGGAGGAGTATACGCTTTAGCAGCAGAGCCACTGTGTAAATTCTCAGGGTTAACCGAAGTACACTCTGGCTTTGGCAAGATTCCCAACAGCTGGTGCTATGGTCCCCAGATTAAGGTCCGTCCTGTATCAGCCAGCCTCACCATTCATGCAGCAATGGCCGATTCGAAAGGAGTCACTGGAGGGCTTTGTACCGAAGAGAGTTACAAGATTAGGAACAGAGAGTCGAGACCTTTGCTGAATGCTCAAAGTATTTCTACTCATCCAGAGACCCATGAGGCAGCCGGCCTTGATGTGCTGAAAAGCAGAGTGAAGGGGAAATAGATCTGCCAAGAAACAGAAAGTCTTGGGGCCCAAAATTAACTTAAACTCCAAACATCCATCTTTGTTCCCAGTCTGAAATGTATTCACATAATTCAGCCGATACCAGCTTCCAAAGAATTAACAAGTAGGTCATTCTTTGTCAGAACATAATTCTGTAAACCCCCTATGAAATTTGCAAAACCTAAGCGGGAAGTAACCTGTCTTTTATGTCTTTACATTCTAGTTATTAGCACAGCTGGCTGGCACAGTGCAAGTTCACCATAGATATTTGTGGAATGAATTAAATAAAGGTAAGCATCATGCTCCAGCAGCTAGTTTTCTGAGAAATACCCAAGCTTTTGAGGAATGGCAGAGTGACCTTATAGCTCCAGTGACACCATGACTAGCGATGAATATTTAGCTCCACAAACACACACACACCCCTCCTCCACCACACCCCTAGGCCCCATTGTTTCCCTAAACCAGAAGTCAAGTACTAGGATGCAGGTTTCTGGCATGCTCCTCCCTGGAATTCCCAGCATATGTTGATTCTGTGAGTAACAGTCAGACATTGGCTGACACTATCTGTCATCAGATAATATCCTTTTCCTCCCACTAGCCAACTGGATTTTGAACCTGAAATACCCTTAGAAGGATATTTTCATTTCTGTTTGTAATCTGGCTGCAGCCTCAGCCAGGCAGCCAGGCCGGCAGGCAGGCAGGCAGGCAGGATGCAAAGGTCACCACACATTCCTCCTGGCTCTGGGAGGCAAAACAGAGGCCTCTCAGCATCAGCGCCTTGCCAGCCAACATCCACCCATCACGACACATTCATCTCTGTAAAGGCCTTGCTCACCAGCCAACATCCTCTTAATGCTATTATTCGGAGGTACTTGGCTCTCTCCCTAATTCCTGTGGGGTGGCCTAAATGGGTGGCTATTTTCTACATGTCACGAATTGTGCTTCATCTTCTATTGTCCGGCATCACTAATATACTAGCTATGTGACCTGGTTTGCCACTGTCTCTCCAGGGTGCTTTAAGAAATTCTTTTTCCTGAATGTGCTTTCCAAAGACGGGTGTCCAGCTTGGGCAGCAGGTATAGATTTCCTGTCCAAAATGTCCCACTGGTTAACACTATGGAAAGGAAAGGGGCCCCTTACTCCCATGGGTTCCTCACCCTGGGAGTGGGCAAGGTTAGAGCTGGGTTCTCAGGAACAGGCACCCAGATCAGAGGCCCATCTCGCTGGGGTCTAGGGGTGACATCACATCATTCCTTTTCATTAATTAGATTGTCAAGAATCCAAGAGTGTATCCATTATTTCTTTTCCAAGATTTTATCTTCTTAATGGATTACTGCTTTTGTTACAACTTGAGGGTTTTTTTGTTACAATTCACTTGTTAATACCAGAATATTTCTATGGATTTCCTATGGAAATGTATGAAGAATCATTCTATGTGGTGCACTGATAATTGTGTATGTTGCATTAACAAGTACTTACTAAATAGAACTATTTTGATGAGGCATTGATAAGAATTGAATCCTCATCTTAAAATTGTACATATCTGACAGTTAGAATAATTTATCACAGAATAGTGCCTGGCTCCTTCCATTTCGACCCTTGATAATCTTCCATTACCCACATATTTCTAGTGCCAAGTGCCTCAGAGCCTGTTGACATTAATTATCAGCTCAGTCATGGCACTGGTTGAGTCAGTGCAGTGGGCATTGGGAGTGTTTCTGGAAACCACTCCTAAATAAGAGTGGCTAGAAATATTTAACTGTACACAGAAGTGATTGAGAACCTCATAAATATACCCCACTAACCCAAACTAAATGTTTGCCTAACTCCACTTCCCTTAGCCTGGTCCCAAAAATGCCTGCAGCCACCAATTCATGAAGTATGATGGAGAGAATGTCACACTGGAAGGAGGCAGGGTCTTAACCAACTGTAGTTCATTTATCTGAGGTATACACATTTTATGGAAACATATGGCCACGGGAATGAAAACTTTCCTAGGGATGTCACACACCTGTGAGGTAAAGGATTCTGAAACCGAGGCTTGATGATCTTTCTGTAAATCTACGCTGGCACCAACCAATCAGAACAGATGCTGGGCGCACATAACCCGCTCTGTTATCTGTCACAGACTGGCTGAATGGGCCTCCCAGGATGCTGATACTGATGTTCATAAATAGCTGTAGATGATAAATGCCCATAAAGACCAGATTCTCACTCTAACCTGTTAAAAGTTCTGTTTTGCCATCCTTTCTTTTATTAAACAGATCATTCTTGCCTTCCTTTAAGCTCTCGTTTTCTGGACTCTTCATCTCTTTCATTTTTTATGATATTGCAGTTTGATCGAGGTATAGCAGACATTTTAAAGATCTGTTATATTAAGGGGCTTTCTAAAGGCAGGATCACAGAATAACATATCCCCAAACGAGGATGTAAGAAAAAGTCGCTTGAATTAAAAGGCAAAACATGTAGATCAAGCAAAGAAAAGCATTAAGCAGTAAGCTGATGACCCCATAGACCACGTTATGGAGAGTCCATTTGGCAGCACAGTGCCGACCCTGAGACAGGGTCAGGAGCCAGACCTAAGTGTCTGCTTACTAGTTACTGCTGTAGAATGTAGGAGAACAGGAGCTGCGTCCTTCGTCTCATGGGTCCCACATGGTACAAGTACAATAAATAAGCTTTCTTACTGGGTAACTAGACGACTGGTAAGCATGGGAAACGGTTCTTCATTGTTGGTGGCTACGAGTCATTGGAAATCTGGACAAGTGTGATTCGGCGAAGGTGAGGCAGAGGAAATCAGCTCAGAGAAATTCTGGAAGAGTGTTGTTTATTAAGGAAATTCATTGTGGATACATGCTGCAGGACGCAGGGAATGAGGGGTAAGGGACGTACAGCTGCAAACACGGCCAAACATCTGGGTTTTATTATATAAAAGAAGGAAGAAGGTATCCAAAAAGAAGGGCTAGGGCCCAAAGTCGAGAAGGGACCTGGGGGCCAGGAGACAGGCTAGGGACGTGTCATGAGAGGGTGACAAAGGGCCTTCATGAAGCCAGTGACTTAGTGAGTCTGTATGATGTGGTGTCCTGGGTCATTTCACACGAGCCCTTGGCCCCTTGTAGGAAAACGTTCACCTCATAAGCCACAACACCAGCACAAGTGAGTGAGCTTCCTGGTGAAAAGAAGCAGCATCACAAGACAGACTCTTCAACCTTCCCCTAGAAGGGGAAGTTGAGGTCATTAGAGGCATGAAGTGATGGGAGAGAAAGCAACACAGGGCACTTACCAATGGCAACAACACAATTGGAATGTTTGAAAAGACCCTGATGGCGGCAAAAAGCATTCTGGCTCAGCCAAACTAATTAACACAACACAGTCTCTTTCAGTTTTTCCTCTAATTGCAAATCATTCATTTATTTTCTTCAGTGTTCTCCAAGATTGCCCTCCTCAAATTTCCATTCAAGTTTCTGAAACTCAACAAAATTGTTGACTAGGTTACAACCATGCTGAAAAGCAGGGAGGGAAGAGTATAACCTCATTTACTCCATTTTGAATCTGTAGTTTCCTTGCACCTGATCTTTTCCTGCCCTTCTACTCCGAAGTTCACAATAGTCCTTTTTTAGATGGATGCATATTTTACCTAAATGAATTACTCTGTAGTTATAACTTTTTAATTTCATTTTAACTGTGTTTCCTTCCCCAACTGACCAGGTCTATGATAAATTTTAACATAACTGTCCAAACTGCCAACTTTCCCACCTAACACTGTGTCACACACAAATTGAATGTCCACACTAAACATTTATTCAGATGCAGGAACTACAAAGAAGGATGCTTATTTCCTCTTAAATCAGCTTTTTCCACTTTTTCTGTTATGCCTATTTGATGCTTTGACCTAAACACAAATCTAGAAAGAGTGAGAGAGAGAGAAGTTCATTCTGGAAGCAAAAGATCATGGCCTTTCTATTTCATTGGCTGGCAATAAGTCTTGAAACTCCATCATCATGTTGCCTGGCAACCTAGGAAATATTGTTCTAATTAAACAAAAACTATCTGGAGTAAATTCATGATGAATGGCTGAAAAGCATTATATCATTATATCATTCTGCATTCCACCACTAAGCCATTAACAACAGACACCTTGGAACAGTTCACCCCAAGAAAACAAAAACAAATGTAGTGACATCACCAAGAAGTAGCCTGGGGACCAGGAAATGCACTGGACCAGGATCAGAAATCCTGGGCAAGTCTCATAACCTTTGGGGGATTCAGTTTATTTATCTGCAAAAAGAACGAGTAAAGTTAATGAACTCTGACATTTCATGACTTAAAAGAAATAGCAAAAGTGGAGAACAGAGTAATAATCATCTTTTTGAACTGCAGCACTTATGATACTTTTGTAGGCCATGAGCAATGATACACAGGCCCAACGGGTGAAAGTCATCCATCTTACCTTAAATAAAACCCACGCTGGATATTGGTTGATTTCCTGTAGGCCATTGATGCCCCTGTTATTATAAGAAACTCCTTTAATTTAGAAAAGCAGATGCTCAGCATTATAAAAACTGCTCACCTCATTAAGACAAAAATACCTCCTGGAAATTTCTTCAAGACTATTGTAGTGAGAAACCCTAACTACTGTAGAGAGTCAAGGAGCCCTAGCAAAATTAATGCAACTTGTTTGTGGAAATCATAAATGAATAGATGATAAAGCTATCCAAAAAGAGAAGCTGCAGTTGAAAATGGAAAACTGCAGCAACAGAGTATAGCATGGCAGTTAAAAAGCAAAGATGCTGGGTTCAAATCCTAGCCCTACCACTTACTTATTTAAAATCTCTGTATCTCTCTTTATCCATCCATATGTGGGTATAAAAGTAATGCACACTCCTCTTATAGTTATTGTAGGAATAAAATGAATTAGTAGCATGCTTAGAATTGTAGCTGACACATAGTTAGCTGCCATTGTTATTTCTGGCATGACCCAGTAATTAATTCTTCATGGCAGTGCTGGAGTCAGATGGGCCTGGATTCAGAGCCCAGCACCACTGCTTATCAGCAATGACCTGCTGGGCAAGCTTCTTAACCTCTCTAAACCTTGACTTCTTCATCTATACAACGGGAACAGTCATAATTTACTTCAAAGAGTTTTGTGAGGGTTAAATGGGATAATGCTTGTCACAGGCAAGCACATGAATCATCACTGTCCAGATGCATCAAGAAATTCCTCTGCAACGTCTTTAGCTTCTCATTGCTGTTTTCTCCATGCCATAAAAAAATAACATGTTCTAAGACATTTCAATGAGGAAAGAATAGTCTTTCAACAAATGGTACTGGGGAAAATTGCATATCCACATTCAAAAAATGAAGTTAAACCCCTTCCTCACGCCATATGCAGAAATTAACTCAAAATGGATCAAAGACCTAAATGTAAGAGCTAAGCCTTGGATTAGGCAATGCTTTCTTAGCTATGAAACCAAAAGCACAAGCAACAACAATAAAAATATAGATAAAGTGGACATGATCAAAATTAACAACTTTTGCACTTAAACTTATATTAGGTTGGTGCAAAAGTAATTGTAGTTTAAAAGGTTAAAAATAATTGTGAAAACCGCAATTACTTTTGCACCAATCTTATACCATTAAGAAGGTGAAAAAACAATCCACAGAATGGTAGAAAATAATCATATATCTGAGAAGGGACTTATATCTAGAATACATATGGCACTTTCATAATTCTATAATAAAAAGACAATACAATCAATAAATGAAAAAAGGATCGTAATAGACACTTCTCCAAAGAAGACATACAAATGGCCAATGAGCACATGAAAAGATTCTCAACATCACTAGCCATCAGGAAAATGCGAATGAAAACCATGATGAGCTATCATTTCACATCCACTAGGATGAGTATGATAAAAAAAATCAATCAATAAATAAAGGGCAGAAATAATAAGAGCTGTGAGGATGTAGAGAAATTGGAACCCTCACTTATGTTGCTAGTGGGAAGGCAAAATGCGGCAGCCACTTTGGAAAACAGTTTGGCAGTTCTTCAAATGATTAAACAGAGTTAAGATAAGACCCAGCAATTCTACTCCTAGGTATCTACCCAAGAGAAATAAAAATATGCCCACACAAAAACTTGTACGCTACTGGTCATAACAGCATTATTTATAATAGTCAAAAAGTAGACATGAAAGTCCATCGACAGATGAATGGATAATTGGAATGTGTTATATCCACAGAATGAAATTGTATTTTATAATTAAAAAAGAATGAAGTACCAATAAATGCCACAGCATGGAAGAAACTTAAAAACAGCCAATCACAAAAGACCACATGTTTTACATATGGATTCCATGTATAAGAAAAGTCCAGCACGGTGATAGATCCATTAGTGTCAGAAAGTAGATTAGTGGTTTCCTAGAGGTAGGGGTGTAGAGCAGAGTGGTTAGAGAGAAATGGAGAGTAAGTACTAATGGATACAGTGTTTCCTTTTTGGATGACAAAATGTTCTAAAATTAATTGTAGTGATGGCTACACAGCTGACTATACTAAAAACCATTGAATTGCACACTTTAAATGGATGCATTGTATGGTGTATGCATTGTATCTCAATAAAACTGTTCTAAAAAATAACAGTGGAAATTTCAGAGGTCTCCTCATCTTGGAGGACCAATTCTACAGAACTTCAGATGGGCCCCAGACTCATCTTCCAGTGAAAGCACGCAATGGAACTGCACGGATAACCCCAGAGATAAAGAGAGCATGGATGAGACACCAGGACCAATAGCTGAATGCAAGTGAATTTCCTGTACCCCTTCCCTTCTTCAGATGCAATCAAAAGTTCTTTGGAGATGCAGATAAACAGAGCACCAGCCCTCTTCTCCCCAATAAAACAGAACTGGGTCGTGCTCCAAATATAATAAGAAGTTTGCTTTCTTCTGTCAAGCCCAATCATACGAATCCTGTGTACCTTTAACAACCCTCAGGAGAGGGGCCACAACGGTGGCTGTGTGTTGGAAGCTGGTGTCCCGAGAAGGTGAAACCGAGGAAACTAGAGAATGAGGCTGCTGATCAACAGTGTGCAAATGGTAAAGATGGTGGTGTGATATTTGAAGCTTTACCTCAAAAAGGAGCCCTGAGGTTTTGAGCCTTTTATATATTTAAAAAAAAACAAAAAAAATTGTCTTACTGTCTTCACACAGTATTATTGCACATTCCTTCTAAGGACCTAGTACTTAAAATTTTGGGTGTGTGAGATGGTAAGGAAAGAGCTCAAAAGTTATACTGGAGCAGGAAAAACAGAGACTCAGACAGAAATGGAAAATTTTTACATGCTTCTTTCCATCCTTTTTATTTCTCCTTTATTTAGTCTTATTTCTTCTCCTTTCTTCTTTTGCTCCTCTTTCCGTTTTCATACCTCCTATCACCTTTCTCTCTCTGGTCTGGTCAACAGATTTTTCAGGAAGCAGCTGGCGAGCTCATCAGAACATGCACTTCACACCGTCTTTGTATGCTGGTACCCACCATGGCAAAAAACAGGAGCTCCCCAACAATTCCTGTTGTTTGAATTAAACGTTACTGTGCAGCGATTTTTAGTCAAACAAGTTAAGCCCTATTTCTGCGGGTCGATACCATTTCCTTTCTTTCTGAAACAGGAGAGATATATCTTAGACCTTGGACCCAGAAGTCTGACTGGCTATTTTCCAGGTCATTTTCTTCATATGCACATTCCTATTCCTTCTCAGGATTCTCCTGTGAAAACACATCAAGGAATTTCATTCTTCTAGGTCAGAGTCTGTGGCAGACTGTATTTTTCAAACGTGGCCACCCCATTATGTTTCATCCTTTCAATGTGATACTGACACTTCCCCATTAAGAGATGGGGGTCTGTGTTCCATCCCCTTGAACCTAAGTGGATATTTATAACTCTTCCACCAACAGAGGATGGCTATATGACTTCTGAAGATAGGTCATAAGAGGCACTATAGCTTCCATCTGGTTCTCTGTCTCTTGGGACACACGCATTGGCATCCATGAGCCCCAGTATAAGAAGTTTGACCCTTCAAAGCTGCTATGATGGAAAGACAATGTAGAGGACCGCATAGAGGGGGAGCTGCCTGAGGGTCCCCAGCTGTCCCAGCCTTCAACTGTTTGAGTCTTCCCAGCCCAGGCACCAGAATGTGAATGAATGAGCCTTCAGATGATTCCAGGCTTCAAGTGCCCCATTCAACACAGAAAGGAACAGAAATGAGCTATCCCTGCCCAGACCGAAGATTTATGAGCAAAATAAGTATGATATTGTTGTTGCTGTTGTTTCTAAGCCAGCAAGTTTTCTTCATGGACCCTCCTGGCACAGAATGTGTTACTGTGGTGCCTGCCCCTCCTCTACCATTAAGCAGAGACATTCCTCAGTGCAGGGCTCGAACAGAGAGAAGGTTAAGCTGGCTCCTCTGAAATGCTTTTCAGAGTAGCACCCAAGGGGGTAGACACACTCGTCCCTCGATATCTCCAGCCAGAGGTGCCTTCTGCCCATGAAATGGAAATGTCCAAATAGCACTTGTGGTCTTTCCATTTCTCTGAGAGGCAAAACCATTCCCCATGGATAAATTTTAGAAACACAGTGTTGAATTTAAAAACTAGGGAGAGAGAAAGAGTACCTACGGTATGAAACTATTTTTATAAAGCTCAAAACCAACAAGGCAAAATAACATTTTATGGATACAAACAGATACAGTAAAATTATGAGGGGAAAAAAAAGGCAAGAAAGTAGTCCGCGCAAAATTAAGGGTTGGGCAGGAAATGAGATCAAGCCCACAGATGGGACTGTAAATGAGTAAGTGGTAAGTGATGGATTCAAGAATGCTTATTTGACTATTATGCATCATAAATTACATATATATGTATGTATTACCTATATTCCTTCATGTGTATAAAATACTGTACAACAAAAAACATAATTTAAAAAAATAAATGTTTCCAACTTAAAAAACTTGGCATTATCCAATGAGTTGCCCAGCCCTGCCTTCACTGAATATTCTGTCCTGTGCTTACTTATCCCCTTTCTTGCCCCATACACATGGACTCTGTCTAGTTTCTATTCCTGGTCCCCTTTCCCCAGGACCCTCGCTGTGGCCTCCTAACTCCCTGTCCATTTCTTCCTTTCGTCATACCCCTGTGTACAGTGAGCCTCCTTGAACCATAACGCTAATCCTGTTTTTCATAGCTCAGTGCCCTTCAGGGACCTCTCGTGGCCCTTGTGTGAAAATCTAGAGCCCGATTTTCTTGGCCTGGCCTTCAAGGCCCCTACAATCCAGATGCTTAATGCTCACTAGGCTCCAGCCACACCACGCCATTTCCCATTCACGCCTCAGGTCTCTCCCCTGGGTGTCTTTGCCCTACAGCTCCCTTTGCCTCTCTCCTACTTCTCCACCTTCCTGTCCTGGAAAGCCTAGTTCCAACACCTCCGCTGTCATGAGGCCTTCCCTGATCCATCCCTGTGACAGACATACACTCAAGTGCTCCCCCCTCCATTGTTCTAGGCCTCCAAGGGTTAGCAGGTGGGACATCACCACTTTCTGCTTTGCAGGACCGGTGTGTTGGACCTGCTCCCTTCCCCTGTGAGCCCTCAAGTTCCTTTAGGGCAAGGGTCATATCTGATTCCTTTTTTTATCCTCACAGTTCCTCACACACACATATCGAACAGTCAATATTTCTAGGATGAAGGTATCGCAAAATGGGTGAATTCCACGTCAAGATCTGTCCTAGGCCACACTATAAAGACAAGAAAGCGTGTCTTCGGTGTCTCCAGCCTATCTACTCAGTTGCCTCCCCCCCAGGAGCTTATGCCTTCCCCACCCATCTACCTCAAAACGTCCCAAACAGAAGGTGCTTTTGGAAAAAGACCTGCTAAGTTCATTCATACTACTGTATAGTCTTCTGATGTTACTTATCTTTTACTGAGAAGCACTTATTTTGTTAGCAGAAGACAAAGTCAAAGAATATAACTGTACTGGATGGAATAGTGCCCTGCTCCCCCTCCAAAAAAAAAAAAAAAAAAAATCATGTCTCCCTGAACCTCAAATTGTGACCTAACTTGGAAATAGGGTCTTTGTAGATGCAATTGTTAAGATGAAGTAATACTAGATGAGGATGGGCCCTGAAGCCAATGATGGTGCCCTTATTAGAAGTCCATGAGTGACACAGAAACAAAGGGAAGACGGCCACGTGAAGAAGCAGAAATTGGAGTGATGCAGCTGCAAGCCAAGGAATACCGAGGATGACTAAAAACAACCAGAAGCTAGGAAGAGGCAAGGACAGATTCTTCCCTAGAGCCTTCAAAGGAACCTTAGATCTTGCAACACCTTGATTTCAGACTTCTGGCTCCACAACTGTGTGAGAGAATAATTTCTGTTGTTTTAAGCCTCCCGGGTTGTGTAAGTACTTTGTTACGGCAGCACAGGAAACGAATACAACATCTGAAATGCTGGATTATCAGGCACCACTGGACCCGTGGCAGAGGTATACTGGGGGGAACTCTCAGTGCCCCAAAAGAGATCTACACCACCTGTTCTACCTGTCCCGACCACAGGGCTTGGCAGGTAAGGGGAAGGAGCATGACTGAGTCATGGATGAACTCTCAGTCATCACTACTGACATCTTGCAAAAATGTGGGGACCAATGAACACCCACCTCTTTTCAACTGGGTTTGTTCAGCTGCCTGCTGGGTGGGCTGAGACCAAAGTCAGGAGCAGGGCTAGGAATACATGAACTAATGCAGTGGCTATTACACTTCTGGTGCCATTGATCCCTTTAAGAACATGGTATGACCGAGGGACTCTCTCTCAAGAAATGCATGCACAAATCCACTAAAATTTGCATAGAGTTTCAAAAATTTCACAGGTCCCCTGAAGCCTCTGCATGGGGTAAGGAGAACCTTTGATCTTCTAATATAACAATGATGTGGCTAAATTTAAACTTACAGAAGATGTGCACTTCCAGCCCTGCTGAGTGGCTTTGTTTCTGTATGGGAGCGTTCAGTACAGGGCAGGAATCCACTAAATCATTGGCATTAGATAGATTTTGAGTTAAATCTCAGTACTCCCTTTCACTAAGAAATGTACTTAAACTCTCTCGGTATCATTGTCTTGTCTGAAAAACGAAGGATAGCTTACCAACCTCCCAGAGCTATTGTGAGAATAAAATGAAGTAATGTCAGTTATAGACTCCTGAAGTGCCCTGACTTCCCTCCATAAGGCTTTGCTCCCTTGTAATCATTCCAATAAGCAGTTGTTCAGTGGCTGTCACCCACAATGGGTTATAAACTTTGGGAGAGTTGTATTCACAACTGTATTCTCAGGGGCTCTATAACTGTTGACAGAATGACTGTATTTCTAAGCACAGTGCCTGGTGCATTGCTCGTTAAATGACAGCTCTGAACATCCAGCTCAAACTGATAAAAACAGAGAAGCATTGCTAGTCAATGAAAGGCCCTCTGCTGAGACATTTGACCTCAGAAAAGTACTGAGAAAATAAGTGGACTCCATGGAAGAGGATCGAGTGTTGTCCTCTGTGTTGCCATCCCCAAGTAAAAAAGCAGGGGATTCAGACTGAACCTCCCCATCACTCTCACAGACCAGCAGGACATGAGCTTCTTCCTCCAGGTCTGGTCCACACAGCTGCTCTGGAAACTCAACCCACCCTGTGAGTCCAAATGAACAAGACAACAACCGCTGAGTGGGAGGCAGTATCATCTATGGTAAGGGGCCTCGCCCTGTCCCAACAAGGTGTTACTTTTGATTTCCTTCAAGTATGATCAAGGTGGGTGAAGAGGCAGCTGTTGGAAGGCTGGGTGAGGTGTGGGTTGGCTGAGTCAGCGTTGGCCAGGTTCCCCTTGGGAAATTCCCATGGGGAGGAGAGAGGGTGGCAGTTGTCAGCTGGGAAATTAACCAGGAGTGACTTCAAGATCAATGGGTTGATTATGATGTGCCCAGGGAAAACCCTGGGTCTAATGAATGGCTAGAGGCTGGGGTGGAAGTGAGATATTGTGTTTGGAAGGAAGTCCTTCATCTTGGCCCTCTCTGTCTCCAAATGGTATTATGTCTCACCTCTCTAGCTCACAAGTATGGCATTAGAATAAATAAAATGAAATGAAAAATACATATTTTTAAAAACTGGAAAGCACTTATGAAGTAGACAAATGAAACATATAAAGGAATTGAGTAAATTTTCATGTTGTTTACTTTTCTAAGAAAAAAATATAATTAAAATACTATTGACGATAACAACAAAAAACCAAACAATCCAATTAAAAAATGGGCAGAGGACCTGAAGAGACATTTCTCCAAAGAGGACATACAGATGGCCAACAGACATATGAAAAGATGCTCAACATCAGTAATCATCAGAGAAATGCAAATAAAAACTACAATGAGATATCACCTCACCCCAGTCAGAATGGCTATCATCAACAAGACAAATAGTAACAAGTGTTGGAGAGGCTGCGGAGAAAAAGGAGCCCTCATACACTGTTGGTGGGAATGCAGACTGGTGCAGCCGTTATGGAAGGCAGTGTGGAGGTTCCTCAAAAAATTAAGAATAGAATTACCATATGAGCCAGCAATCCCTCTCCTGGGTATCTACCCCAAAAATCTGAAAACATCTATCTGTAAAGATATATGTGCTCTGATGTTCACTGCAGCTTTATTTATGGTGGCGAAGACATGGAAACAACCAAAGTGTCGTTCGATAGACAATTGGATAAAGAACATGTGGTATATATACACAATGGAATACTACTCTGCCATAAGAAAAGATGAAATAGAGCCATTTGTGACAAAATGAATGGATCTTGAGATTATGCTAAGCGAAAAAAGTCACACAGAAAAAGTCGAGAACCATATGATTTCACTGATATGTGGGATATAAAACTGAAAGCCACAAAGGAACAAGACAAACAAAGAAACAAAAACTCATAGACACAGACAATAGTTTAGTGGTTACCAGAGGGTAAAAGGGGAGGGGGTGGATGAGGGTAAAGGGGATCAAATATATGGTGATGGAAGCAGAACTGACTCTGGGTGGTGAGCACACAATGTGATTTATAGATGATTGTCGAATTGAACACCTGAAGCCTATGTAATTTTATTAACCATTGTCACCCCCAATAAATTTTAATTAAAAAATACTATTGACAGATACTCATGAATTATTTTTAATTATTGTTATTATCATTTGCTTATACTTTGCACCAACGAGCAGATTCTCTAATTTTAGGGAGTGGAACCCCAACAAGGAATCAGGATCCTTTCGGTGATTTCTGTTTGATTAGCCATGTGGCCTCAGGACAGCGTGTCCCAAAGGAGCAGAATAAAACGAGGGCCAACCCAACAATAAATAGATGTCTTAGAGACATTTTAAGCTTCCTTCCATATCCTCATGTTTAAAATAAACATGTATTTCAAGTTCTTAACCCAAGTCGTAAAGACAGACTGGTAAATAAACTTGTATGAAAGGAGTAAAGGGTAGCAGTTCAGGGTGACGTGGGACCCCATGAAAGAAATCTAGCAGGAGGGGCTCATTCCTGCCACACAAAGATAAATTTTCAGTGAACACTTCTCCCATAATATGGCTCTTACCTTCTGGCTGAGTGACTGCTGTGACACAAGACAAAGGACTATTTCCCAGGGCAGGAGAATGGACAGCTTTTTATTAATAATAATTTTCATTTTATCAGACATCAGCTATGCACTAAATACTTCCTATGCATGATTTCTAGCTCTCAAAACCAAGTCCCAGTTTATAAATGAGATTGAGAGGGCACAAACAGAAGATTATTATACTTATATTATACTTGTGAAAGATCATTATACTTATGAATGAAAGGTGGTTTGAACCCAGGCCTGGTTGCTGTCAGTTCACCCTCCCATTAGCCCTGCTTGAGGTCCTCCGGGTGAAACCCAGAGTGGGTGGTACTGCTCGCCTTGGAGAAAGAGCATAATCAGATGGGGTCCAGCCAGGCATTTTTGCAGGCTGGGCAATGCCTCGTCTCTAAACTAGGACATTTAAACTGCCAGAAGTCCAATATTGAACTAGACAACCCCTTATTTTAGCTTCTGTCCAGTAAAATGAAAATTTAAAAAACAGACATGAAAAAAATATTTTTTTAACTTTTATTATGGAAAATTTCAAACAGCATGAAAGTCAAGAAAGTGGTAAAAATTAACCCCCCCTTTTACCCATGACCTGGCTCCAACTACTATCAACATTTTCCCATTTGTTTTATCTATTCCTCTTATTGTCTGGAGTATTTTAAGTCAATCCCAGACCTTGTGTTATTTTACCTGTAAATATTTCAGTATTGACCTTAATACATAAAGACTTAAATTTAACATGGTGACAGATCCATTATCACTCCTAAGAAAGGTAATAACAATTCTTTATTATTTCTTAATGTATTCGATTGTCCCCAATTGTCTTCTTACAGTTGGTTTATTGAATTCAGTCCACACATTACAACTCTAGTTCTTTCAGTCCTATACAATTTCTTTTTGAAAAAAAAAAATGTATTTCATAAGTAAAGGAACATCATAGCTGGGTTGGCAAAGACGTTTCTTTCACAATGAACTCAGGAAGACAGAACCACCCAAGCAAAGAAAACGACATTATCCGAGCACTGTGCTTCTGGTTGGCTGAAATCATTTCAGTGTTATGAGTTCATCCTTGCTGCTGCAGGCAGAGTTGATCGTTATTATAATAAACAATGTGTGGACCGATAAGGGAATCACAATGTGTGTGGAAGGGGTGAGAAGTGAACTTTGTGAATGCTCCAATAGTCCATGTGGTTGTTCTGAAGTAAAAGAACTGATTTTTATAAATAAATAAATAAATGCAGCACTAACAATAATTGCAAACTATCCGTTGAAATACTAAAATACTTTTTACTGTTTAAATTTGTTTTTCAATTACAGTTGACATACAATATTATATTAGTTTCAGGAGCACAACATACTGATTAGATATTTATATATCTCACAAAGTGATCACCCCGATAAGTTTAGTACCCACCTGACACCATCCATAGTTATTACAACATTATTGACTAGATTCCCTATGCCATTATTTTACATCCCCATGACTATTTTGTAACTACCAATTTGTAATTCTTAATCCTTCTGACTTTTTCACCTAACCCCTAACCCTTCTCCCATCTGGCAACCATCAATTTGTTCTCCATATCTGTAAGCATGCTTCTGTTTTGTTTATTTTGTTTTCTAGAACCCTTATATAAGTGAAATCATACGGTATGTCTTTCTCTGTCTGACTTATTTCACTTAGCATAATGCTCTCTAGGTCGATCCATGTTGTCATAAAAGGTAAGATTTCATTCTTTGTATGGGTAATATTCTATTGTATGCCGGGGGTGCCAAAAAATGTATACAAGTGGACACTTTGGTCAACGTTGCTCAAGCAGTAGTTCACCATAATCAGACGTGTCTGGACGCTGATGGTAACCACTTTGAACACCTCCTGTAATTGCGAAGTCAAAAGTGACTTGTGTTCATCTTTTTTTATCAGTATATTTAATATTGCAATTTTAATACAGTTTTCCTTTCATAAAATGTGTATACATTTTTTTGGCACCCTCTGTATATGTACCACTTCCTCTTTATCCAATCACCCATTGACAGGCACTTGGGTTGCTTCCATATCTTGGCTGTTGTAAATAATGCTGCCATGAACATAGGGCTGCATATATCTTTTCAAATTAGTGTTTTGGATTTCTTTAGATAAATACCCAGAACTGGAATTGCTGGGTCGTATGGTACCGTGTTTCCCCGAAAATAAGACCTAGCCGGACAATCAGCTCTAATATGTCTTTCGGAGCAAAGATTAATATAAAACCTGGTCTTATTTTACTATAATAAAAGACCGGGTCTTTAACATAATAAATAATATAATATAATATAACATAACATAACATAACATAACGTAACGTAACATAACGTAACGTAACGTAACGTAACATAACATAATATAATATACCGGGTCTTACATTAATTTTTGCTCCAAAAGACGCATTAGAGCTGATTGTCCAGCTAGGTCTTATTTTCTGGGAAACACGGTAGTTCCATTTTTTGACAAACCTGCCACACTGTTTTCCACAGTAGCTGTACCAATTTACAATCCCACCAACAGTGCATGAGTGTTTCTTTTTCACAATATCCTCACCAACACTTATTATTTGTTGATTTTTTGAAAACAGCCATTCTGACAGATGTGAGGTGATATCCCATTGTGGTTTTGATTTGCATTTCCCTGATGATTAGTGACACTGAGCATCTTTTCATTTGTCTATCAGCCATCTGCATGTCCTCTTTGGACAAATGTCTATTCAGTTCTCTGCCCTTTTTAAAACTGGATTCTTTCCTTTACTAGTGTTAAGTTGTATGAGTTTCTTGTATATTTTGGATATTAACCCCTTATCAGATGTATCCCTGGCAAATAACTTCATTCAGCAGGTTGTCTTTGAGTTTTGTTGATGGTTTCCTTTGCTGTGCAAAAACCTTTTAGTTTCATGTAGTCCCATTTGTTTTCTTTTTTCTTTTGTTTTCCTTGCCTGAGGAGGTTTACTGCCTATATTTTCTTGTAGGAGTTTTATGGGTCAGGTCTTACATTTAAGTCTTTAATCCACTTTGAGTTTATTCCTGTATATGGTATAAGAAAGTGGTCTAGTTTCCTTTTTTTTTTTTTTTTTGCATTTATCTGTCCAGTTTTCCCAACACCATTTATTGAAGAGACGATCTTAACCCCATTGTATTTTCTTGACTTCTTTGTCATAGATTAATAGAACATATATGTATGGGTTTATTTCTGGGTTCTATTCTATTCCTTTGATATCTGCATCTGTTTTTGTGCTGGTACCATGCTGCTTTGATTACTATGTATAGCCTTGTAGTATAGTTTGATATCAGGTAGCATGATACCTCCAATTTTGTTCTTCTTTCTCAAGATTGCTATTCAGGATCTTTTTTGGTACCATATAAATTTTAATATTATATGTTCTAGTTCTATTTTTTAAAAAGCCATTGGTATTTTGATAGGGATTGCACTGAATTATAGATTGCTTTGACTAGTATGGACATTTTAACAATGTTAATTCTTCCTATCCATGAGCAAGTTATATGCTTCCATTTATTAGTATATTCTTCAATTTCTTCCTTCAATATTTTATAGTTTTCCAAGTACAGGACCTTTACCTTTTTGGTTAAATTTATTCTTAAGTATTTTATTCTTTTAGATGCAATTGTAAATGAGATTGTTTTCTTAATTTGTTTTTATGATAATTTGTTATGAGTGTATAAAAATGCTACTTATATCTGTACATTAATTTTGTATCCTACTACTTTCTGTATTCGTTTATTAGTTCTAACAGTTTTTTAGTGGAATCTTTAAGGTTCTCTTTCATCTCCAAATAATGACAATTTTAATTCTACATTTCCAATTTGGATGCCTTTCTGTGTCTTGTCTAATTGCTGGGCTAGGACTTCCAATAATATGTTGAATAGAAGTGGTGAAAGTAGACACCTTTGTCTTGTTCTTGATCTTAAATAAAAAGCTTTCAGCTTTTCACCATTGAGTATGTTAGCTATGGGTTTGTCATATTCGTATACGGCTTTTATTATGTTGAGGTATGTTCCCTCTATCCCCACTTTGCTGAGAGTTTTTATCATAAATGGATGTTGGATTTTGTCAAATGCTTTTTCTGCACTATTAATATAATCATACGATTTTTATCTTTGTTTATGTGGTGTGTCAGGTTGATTTATGGATATTGAACTGACACTGCATCCCAAGAATAAATCCCATTTGCTCATGATGTATGATCTTTTTCATGTATTGCTGAATTCAGTTTGCTAACATTTTGTTGAGGATTTTTGCATCTATGTTCATCAGCGATATTGGCTTGCAATTTTCAATTATTTAGACGTCTTTGATTTTGCTATCTGGATAATGCTGGCGTGGTAAAATGAAGTTGGGAGTCTTCCCATATCTTTAATTTTTTGGAATAGTTTGAGAAGGACGGGGTGCTCACAACTATTGACCAGTTGATGTGAATAGTCTTAAGGCCCAGGCCTCACTCTTCAATTAAGACAATTCTAAAGGGGCATCCTCAAAGAGTATGGCCAAGAGTTCTGTTGTTTCCACACCACAGTCCAGCATCTCCATCTTTCCAGTTCTGATTCCCTTATCCCTAACAGGCACTGTCTGCGAGAGTACTCCCCTGAGTCTCAGAGTCTGTTTCCTGGGAACTGACCTACAATAGTGTCTGTGATTCCACGATCTGCAGCTCATTGGCTGGGACAGTGCACTTATCTGACTTCCAAACCCCAACGTTTATTGCTCAAGTGCAATGAGGTGGCAGCCAGAAAGTCAGTAGCTCCCTTTTGATTACAAGAGTTCTGAGACCAATAAAGCTGAGAAAACCATACTCAGACCAAGCTGGCAGCCCAAATTCCTCAAGGGTCAGATTATTTTTACAAGCATATGCAGTTAAAACTGTCATCCACAGTTGTGAATCCAGAAAGAGTTGTTAGCAAAACTACCCAGAAATGACAAAGGCAATAACATTTCTATGTAATAATCAACACGGCAGCCAAAGTAAGCCTTTTAAAACAAAAGTCAGGTCATATCACCCCAGGCTCAAAACCCTCCAATAGGGAACCATTCTTCCCATCTCACTCAGAATATAATCCCAAATTCTTACATTGGCTCCAATACCTAACATATTGCTGCTTGTCTATCTGAACTCATATCCTACCACCTTCTCCTTTATTCACTCTGTAACAACTAACACTGACCTCCTTGTTATTTCCAGAACATTCCAAGCCTACTCTTACTTCAAGGTCTTTGCCTTTGCAGTTCCCTAGGCCTGAAGTAATCTTCCCTCAGATAGTTACATGGTTCTACCGTTACTTCCTTAAGGTGTCTTATCAAACGCCATCTTATTAAGCATGCTTTCCTGCCTTCTCCATAGAAGGGAATTAAGAATAGGCTACATGCTCCCAGATACACAAAATCTTTCCAGGAAATACCTAGGTACTTACACAGTGTTAACAACCATACTTTTCAGAGCCTCGAGTTCTACCTGCATTCTTTTCTAAACTTTGTTCAACTTGAGTATGACGAGGGTCATATATCTTACAAGTTCCCTCTTCACACTTCCTCTGTCAAAGTAGATCCTTCTCCCACCTTACAAAAGAAATATTTACCCCTCCCTCATCCCAAATCTTCTAATGATACAATGTCCATGAAAACCTCTGGGCTGTCAGGCAAAGGTTTATTCAAAATGTTAAAGTTGTGTTTGAGAAAGTGCATGACACTAATGACTAAATAAAATATCTTCATGCAGTTCCAGTAGTTTCTACATCATTACTTTTAACAAAATGGAAGGAGTTCCAAATAGAGTTATTCACTAGAGGTATCTAAAAATAATTTTTGATGAAAAAAATCACCAGTGATTTTTGGCATTTAACTCAGAAGGAATTCAAAAGATTGAGTGATATTGCTCTAACAGAACCTTTCCACTTCTATCTACTTATGTATGCAAGCTTTCTTAGCACTTACATCTATAAAAATCAAAAATAGTAACAGAATTGATGTTGAATCTTATGTATTCAGGCAATAAGTCATGTTCAGCCATGGGTATTTCAACTAATTGTCATTTTAAAAGGAGGATCAAGTATATTTAATACCAAGAAATATTTACAATAAAAATTTCACTTTTTATGTTATCAGAAAGTGTTAAGGTTTTCAAGCATAAAATATGTAACATTGAGCTAAAATTCTGATCTAGAAATACAAGTTCAAGGAGAAACAGAAATGATGTTACATTTTCAACAGTTAAAGGTAAGCTTGTTTATGTAGTTTTAAAATGGAAGATGGTAGATACCAAAAAAATGTGATATTTAGATTCCATTAGATACATTTTTTTAAAGTGGCATAATTAATTTTTTAACAAAAGAAATACTTTTCACAATATGCAGAAGTTATATTCTTTATAACTACTAATGCCAAAATTTAGAAGTCCATTTAAAATGGTGAGCATCCAAGAGGACATACAGATGGCCAATAGGCACATGAAAAGATGTTCAACGTCACTAATAATCAGGGAAATGCAAATCGCAACTACAATGAGTTACCACCTATTTGTCAGAATGGCCATCATCAATAAATCAACAAACAAGTGATCATGAGGATGTGGAGAAAAGGGAAACATCATGCACTGCTGGTGGGACTATGAATTGGTCTACCCACTATGTAAGATAATATGGACGTTCCTCAAAAAATTAAAAATAGAACTACCTTATGACCCAGTAATTCCACCTCTGGATATTGACCCAAAGAAATCCAAAACTCTAATTTGAAAGATAGGTGCAGCCCTATGTTCATGGCAGCATTATTCACAACAACAAAGATATGGAAGCAACCCAAGTGCCTGTCAATAGATGATTGGATAAAGATATGGTACATATATAAAATGGAATATTATTCAACCTTAAAAAAAGAATGAAATCTTACCATTTTCAACAACATGGATAGACCTAGAAGATATTATGCCTCGGTTCGTGGCTTGGCATCACGAGGCATCTCCAAGCCCAGTGGGTGTGGTGGCCACCTGTGGATAGCTTTGTGCCTCATGCCAGGTGTATCCGGACAGGGCACAGGCTTCAGCTGAACTTGGCCTGTGGCAGAGCCCTTCCCAGCACCCCAGGGCAGGTACACCTGGTGGTCAGCTTTGGAATGTGCTGGAGCACCACCTGGCTGTCTCCAAGGACAACATACCCAAAGAGCAGACTGGGCAGGCACCAGAGCACTGCTAAAGTGAATCCTGGTCTGTAGGGACAGCCCCTGCACAAGAGCTCCTCCACTGTAGTCACAGCCAGTCCTCTCAACCAATCAGCCCAAGGGCCAATCCCTCTCACTGACATGCAAACAGAAACTAAGATTCAACTACAACAAGAGGGCACACAAAATCCACACAAGGGACACACCTGCAGCACACAGCTCAGGTGACCAGGGAGACTGTGCCACTGGGCCCCACTATATGGACACCCACTACATAAGGCCACTCTACTTAGACTGGGAGGCATAGCAGCCCTACCTAATACATAGAAACAAACACAGGGAAGCAGCCAAAATGGGGAGACAAAGAAACATGCCCCCCAAAAAAGAACAGAACAAATCTCCAGAAAAAGAACTATACAAAATGGGGACAAGCAATCTACCTGATACAGAGTGCAAACACTGGTTATAAGGATGTTCAGTGATCTCAGGAAGAACTTCAACAAAGAAATCGGAAATATAAAAATGGAGATAGAGCTAGAAAACATAAAAAAGAACCAGTCAGAAAGAAAGAATATAATAACTGAATTGAAGAATACATTAGAGGCAATTAGCAGTTGATTAGATGAAGCAGAGAATCGAATCAGTGATTTAGAAGATAAGGTAATAGAAAACACCCAAACAAAACAGAGAAAAAGAAAAGAAAAGAAGCCGAAAAAATGAGGATAGTTTAAAGGGCTTCTGGGACAACATCAAATGTACCAACATTCACATCATAGGGGTACCAGAAGGAGAAGAGAGCAAGGAATTGAAAACCTATTTGAAGAAATAATGATGGAAAACTTCCCTAACCTGGTGAAGAAAATAGACATACAAACCCAGGAAGCACAGAGAGTCCCACATAAGATGAACCCAAAGAGACCCACACCAAGAAACATAAGAATTAAAATGCCAAAGGTTAAAGACAAAGAAAGAATCTTAAAAGCAGCAAGAGAAAAGCACTTAGTTACCTATAAGGGAGCTCCCGTAGGACTTAAAAAAAAAAAAAGATCAAAAATATGAATAATAAAATGGCAATAATACATATCTATCAACAATTATTTTAAATGTGAATGGATTAAATGCTCCAATCAAAAGATAGAGTGGCTGAATAGATAAGAAAACAAGACCTTTACAAATGCTATATATAAGAGAGTCACTTCAGATCAAAAGACACACGCAGACTGAAACCAAAGGGATGGGAAAAAGATATTTCATGAAAATGGAAACAAACAAACGAAAAGCTGGGGTAGCAATACTTATACTGGACAAAACAGACTTTAAAATATAGGCTATAAAAATAGACAAAAAAGGACCCAGTAATCCCACTTCTGGGTATTCATGTGGAGAAAACCCAAAATGCTACTTCAAGGAGACATGTGCATCCATATGTTCATTGCAGCATTCTTTACAATGTCCAAGATATAGAGGCAACCTGGTTGTCAATTTTTGGACAAATGGATAAAGGGAAGGTGTTACATATATACAATGGAATATTGCTTGGCCATGGAAGGGAATAGGTTCTTGCCATCTGCAGCAGCATAGATGGACCTGGGGGATATTGTGCTGAGTGGGGTATGTCAGACAGAGAAAGACAGATGCGATGTGATTTTGCTTATATGAGGAATCTAAGGAACAACATAAACAAATGAAACAGAAACAAACTCATAGATACAGAGAACATTTTGATGGTTGCCAGATAGGAGGAGGGTTAGGGGATGCGTGAAAAAGCAGAAGGGATTAAGTACAAATTTGTTGTTACACAGTAGTCATGGGGATGTATAAGGGTATAGCATAAGGAATACAGTCAATAATATTGTAATAACTATGTATGGTGTCAAATGGGGACTAGATTTATCGGGGTGATAAATGGGAGGGATTGGGGTCAGGGTGAAAAAGGAAAAGGGATTAACAAGTACAGATTGGTAGTTACAAAACAGTCATGGGAATGTAAAGTAAAGCTCAGGGAATATAGTCAATAATATGGTAATAACTATGTATAGTGTCAGGTGGATACTAGAAGTGTCACGGGAATCACTTCTTAAATTATTTGTCTAACCATATGCTGAAAACCTGAAATTAATATAAAATAATACTGAATGTCAACTGTAATTGAAAAGTTTTAAAGGCGGGGGGGGGGGGGAAGGTGAAGGGGAATATTTTCCAGGTATAAAACAAATAAGTCACGGGGATGTAATGCACAGCATAGGGAATATAGTCAATGATATTGTGACAGCGTGGTACAGTGTCGGATGGTTACTGGACTTATCATGGGGATCACTTCTTTAGGTATATAAATGTTGAATAACTATCGTGTGCCCCTAAAACTAATATAATATTGTATGTTAGCTATATTTTCATAAAAATCTTCTAAAAAAAATAAAAAAAGGAACAAACTACTGATAAGTGCTACAAAATGGATGAACCTCAAAAACCTGAGACTATGAAAGGAGCCAGATGCAAAACACTACCTATTGATAGTTCCATTTATATGAAATATCCAGGTAAAATAAATCTATAGAGCCAGAAAGAAATATCATGTTTGCCTGGGCCTGGGGATTGACTACAAACTGATCCAAAGAATATTTTGGGGGTAATAGAAAATGTTTGAAGAAGTGTTGGTTGTACAATTCTATAATTTACTAAAAGTTATTTAATTGTACACTTAAAATGACTCAATGTATGATATGTAAACTATACCTCAATAAAGCTTTTAAAATTTTTTTTAAAAAAGCACTTCCTTAAAATTGAAAGTGAAATAAAGTATATAAATTTGTATGCTTTAGTGGAATAACCACAGAGAGATTATTTTCAAGTGACTTTAAAACTCAGTGACATTAATAGAATATTATTGCTTAGTAGAATATCCCTAAAAAGGAAAAAAATCTTCAAAAAACTTAAACTGTTTTCAGTAAGCATATTGTTTATAATATTGCTGGTATAGTTGTTCTAAGACTGCTATATGTGTTGATAAAGCAAATATGTGATTATATTCATGTAGTTGAAAATGAGAATTTTCAATGTGGAACAAGGAGATACAAATAAAGTTAATTAGGCTAAATAAAAAACCTATGGTCCTGAGTTTGAATTAGAAGTAATCGAATGAATTAATGATTTTTTTAGATCATTAAAAATTGTAGTGAAAAATGACCTATCCAGTACTAATGAGTCTCGTAGCATCCAGACTATGAATACAATTTTCCACTGAAAAGAACAAATACTCCTTGAAGAAATGACTGATTCCAGATCTGTGGCACAAAATAAAATGTACCATAGAAACCTGGAAATTTTTGTCATACCACAAAGAAAAGAAGCTACCAAAAACTACTAGAATCACGTCCAAAAGAATGGAAGTGCCAAGTTGATTAGATTCCACTTGGCCAAAATGGAGCAACTGACAATCAAAGAGGACAATAACCACAATACATTGAAACACTTCCAGGAGGTTCGAATTCTCTGACTTTATAATGACACTAAAAAAAGGACCAAAACTCAATGGTTGCCTTTGGAGGATGCTGGGGAATCAACTCATTATTTTGAAAAATGGTAACTAAAGCAAAAAAATTAAGCATTTATCTTGCTTTTCTTATTCAAATTCAATCTTAGGATACTAAATGGTTTAAGAGGACAAGTTTATCTTACAGAGGTATTCCAGATAAAAAAGGAAGAAGGAAAATGAAATTAGAAAAACCACCATTTTGCAATCCTAATGAAATAATGGAGTTAGGCAATAATTATCAAAGGTTGCTAATATCAAGACAGGAGAGATAATCACACACTGTGACATCTCCCGTGGAAACTACACTATATTAACTATGTATAACCTTGAAGAAGAAAGAAGAAGGAGAAGGAAAAGAAGGAGGAGAAGAAGAATTATTGACCTTTTGGAAAATTCTAAACACAATGACCCATTTTTAAACTTAAAAAAAGGGCGAGAAAAATTGATATAGAGGGTACACTTATATATTAAAAGAGACTTAAAAGACATCACACTGTATGGACCTTAATAAAATCCTGATGCAACCAAACCATTAAAAATGTATAAGTGCTTTAAGACTAGATTGTGGTGATGTTTGCACAACTATGTAAATTTACTAATAATCAAGCTGTACATTTATAATGGACGAAGTTGATAGTTTGTAAATTATACCTCAATAAAAATGGAAAAAAGTGTGTCAGACTATCAAGGAAATAGGAACACTAATGGGTAATAAAGAATTATTGCTGTTTTTTTTAAAGCATAATCATCGTATTGTGGTTTTCAAAAAAGAGTCCTTATCTTTTAAGATTAACACTGAAGTATTTACAGACATAGATAATTCAAAGCATTGGCTTCAAAATACTCTGGTGTGGGGTGCATGAAGGCTACACGTGTTACGGCTGAGCAATGAGCACATAAGGTCATTACACTAGTCTACATTTGTGCCTGTTAGAAATTTTCTATAATAAAAAAGTGACGTATATAAAGATGACTTGAAAAACAAAAGAGAAAAAAGAAACAGTAAGGAAGACAAAGTCTTTTAATGAGTCAGTTCTGTCTCCCTTAATTATTTAGTTCTGTTTTCATCTTCGATATTAATGGAAATGCCTTGTGGGAATAGATGGCACATAAATAATAACACTGTAACTCAGGCCCTATGTCTTCAAACTATATAAAGTGTGGAATTACTGCCTCCCACCTCAGGAATGTTGCAACAAAAATGGAAACGAGCCCGCAATACATGGACTGACCCCACAAATGGAGTTGAACTTCTGAGCAATGATTTGTTTAGTCGTGGTCTACCCTCGACCCAGTGCCACAGGCAGGTGTCATAGCATTTATCAGTCAAGCTGGTAAAGTAAGATCCCCAGATCCATTAAATGGCTTCTTTTTAAAGGAAAATACTTTACACTGTTTAATGAAAGTCAGAGCTTACATATCCATGAGTAACATGGCAGCAGGAAGATTCTGAGTAGAAGTGAGCTTTCCCCGCAAAATTTGGTAAAATAGCTCTGAAACTCTAAGTCTCACCACAGCTCTGCGTAATGGTTGCTCATTGGTTTATACAGTTTGTTCCATTCTAACCCTCCCCCTTTTATTTTCTTGAATCCTGGATTATTTGTTCCGGAGTCATCAGTTCCAGAAAAGCGTGTGGGGGATGACGTTCAGGCCTAACAGTGTTAGTGCATTAAATCATCTTCACCTCCCAGGAGCTGCATAAAGCATGGCCTGTGTTGGGTTATACCTGGCAGGTGTGTAATGTGGTTTTTCATATCTGAACATGACCACTCAGTCACTGGCCCTGGACACTCAGCTAAAGGAAAGACTAATGTTTCCTCTGGATTTGTCTGAGTTAGGCAACACAGTACGGTGGTAAAGAACGTGGCCCTCAGAGAGAGACAGATGGGCTCTGTTCAACAAGTTGGAATAAATTCTTACCTTTTCTAACCCTCAGTCTCCTCATCAGAGACATAGAAATAAAAAATACCTTCCTCTCAGGGTTGATACAGGGATTTAATGAGAAAATGCAGGTAACACTTTTAGCACTCTGCCTGGTACATAAGATATTTTAACCAAAAACATTGTAACGATTGTTCCTAACACTGAGACTTGCGGGAGATTGAACTGGAGATGGACCTTGCAGCCTACTTCACTGGCAAAAAAAAAAAAAGAAAAAAAATTTAATAAAATAAAGGGCTGCTGGATGACCGGGCAGGGCACATGTCTGATGAACAGATTTTTCCAGTGATGCTTCTGCAATGGCAAAGATGTTTAAAAGAGCTTCAAAGGTCTGCCGCAGTCTCTTGGGAGCCCACACAACCGCCCCAGCGGCCTCCAGAGTGGGGCCTGGTGCAATGGAAAGAGCCTGGACAGGGAGTTAGACAGACCTTGCCTCTGGATGCTTGGCCGAACCGCTTCACCTCCGCCTCTTCCCTTGAAAATGAAGATGGTCACATCCACCTCACTGTGAAGGTTAAAAGGAAGCTTCGCAGGAGGACCGGGGGAAGCTCATGCTGACTGAGGCAGCACTCTGGGCCTGGCATGTGCGGGGCATTTACAGTCACCGTGTTATTTCGGCTTCACAACCATCCGGAAAAGGAGGCATTATTATCCTATTTCATCAGGGAGGAAAGAAAGGCTCAGCTCGGTGAAAGCACTTGCCCAAGGTTACATAACTGTTATGTGGAAGAGCCAGGACTTGACAGAGTCTGAGAACAGATCCCAGCCCTCTAAGCACTCCTTTCTACTCCCTCTCACCAGCTCCCCACCCCAGACACAGGGAGGCCAGGACTGCATTCGTGTCGGGACATGATTTCTTAGGTCTCTGTGTATCCCCATGATTTTATGAATCCCTCTCACTGTTACAAAGCGGTGCGGGAGCAGCACCGCTGATTTCCCTTTCTAATCTTGATGAAGGATTTAGCTCTATTGTGCACAATGGGCCCAAGTAAAAATATTAGGGCCCCAGAAGATCAAGGGGACATTTATTTGGTACCTACGGGTCAATTCTTGGAAAGAGAAATAGGTAATACATCTAAAGTCCATTTCTTCCGAAAATTCATTAATGGAAGGGCTGCTCTCAGCAGAGTCTCCAAAACGAAATATGCAGGGAGCGTAAGAGTTTACTTTTCTAAAGTAAGTGCTGTCTCATTGCTTGAATTCTTTAACGCTCAAGTTCTAGTCTCAAGACCCCCAGGGTTAACCTAGGTCCAAAAGTCCTGTGGTACCTGATAAACCTCACAGCTGCTAAGTTTTATAGCTGTTGTCAAACTGTTCAAACACAAGCAGAGCCAAAGATCCTTCCAGCCAGCACTGCCCTGCGTCCCAGAATCATGTGTTATGGTTTCCATCACACGCAGCCATAAAGTCCCATCTGAGCGTGTCATCTGAGGGAGCCATGTGACTGCCGGCACCTACCGGTTACCCTTGCCTCTTCCCTGGGGACAGGGCTTTGCAGCAGAATGGCCATAGTCACTTACTCGCTAAGATGAGTCAGAAGTTCCCCAAATCTCCTGACACCAACTTGGGAGCAAAGAAAAAGGGACAGCAAACAGGCCCAGCGGGGTCTGTCTAGCCATGACCTAAGAGTCCAGCACATTTCTCAGAGGAGCATTCATGCTCAAATCCCTGCCAGCTTCACAGACACCTGGGGGCAGCTCCAGAGACAGTATTTCCACTGCGAGTGACAAGAATAGGCCGAACATCACAAATCCCCACAGGACACTTCAGATGTTCAATGTACCCACCGTAGCTGCCCTGACTGCCCCTGGGCCCAGTGACTCTCTTGGGCCCAGAGCTGGTTCCCAGAAAGTAAAAGTCTGACGAGAAGATTTCTTTCTCTCTGAACAGATAAGGTTCCATGTGACAACAGGAATGTTTGCACCACAGGAGAGGCACAGAGTACACAGTAGCCAAGGACGGAGACCTGCTTCCCAAGTGACCCACGTTCACAGAATAAATGCCCCTGTGGCTTGGGAGTCCTCGCCTGCCGCTACGCACACACTGGTCTCCTGCTCATTCCCTGACTGAGGCCTCAACCTCCACAAAGGCCTTTAAAAAATACATCATTTGTTCCCACACACCTGTCATTGCTCTCGAGGCAGTGGGGACGGACAGGTTCAGACTATGTCCCTTCAATGGGTGAAATCTCCCGTGGGTGCTCAGCCAAGGAGTGTTCTCAGAGACCGTGGCCTGGCTTCCAGCTCCCACACGCCTGCTGCAATGAGGGGCCTGGCTTCTGTCATCCCTCTTTGAAGCTATGGACCTCCAGGTAGACCTGCCCACTCCCTCTTTTCTTGCCCTTGTGCTTTGATATGCCCCACTCTGCACATCAAAATTCCCCCAGCCTTTAAGGCCCAGCCACGTGCTCCCCAGCCAGAGAAGGCAGCCCTGAGTTGTCACATCCTCCACCCCGAGTCCACACCTCACACCTTGGGGGCAGTTCATTTCATTCACCAGCCCGGGTGACTGAACTGTGAATCAGCCTCACTTTTAAATTTCATCTAGCTCTTATTTTTTTACTCTTAGCTCTTGGGCACATATACATTTTTTAACCTTTTTTTATTTTGAGATAATTTAGGCAAACAGAAGAGTTGTAAAAGCACTATGAAGAGTTTTTGAAAATGCTTCATCCAACTTCCCCTAATGCTAGCTACTTACATAACCATTGTACAATCATCAAAACCAGGAAATTAACACTGGGACAACACTGTCACCTAAACTACAAGCTTTATTTGGATTTCACCTGTTTTTCTACTAATGTCACTTTTATTCTATTACAAGATCCAATCCAGGATCCCTCATTGTATTTAATTATCATATCTCCTTAGTAGCCTCCAATCTGTGACAGTTCCTCTGTGTATCCTTGTCTTTTATGACCTTGACATTTTTGAAGATTACTGGCCAGGTTATTTGTAGAATGTCCCTTAATCTGGGTTGATCTGATGTTTTCTCACCATTAGATTGAGGTTATTCGTTTTCAGCAAGACTACCACAGAGTGGATGCATCCTTCTCAGTACATCATGTCAACAAGTACATACATGATGCTGGCATATCTTATCACTAATGGCATCAACCTCGGTCTCTAGGCTAAGGTTTCTGCCAGGAATCCCCACAATAATCTCGTTATTTCCCATTATAGTTAGGAAATATTTGGGGGGAGATACTTCGAGGCTATGCAAATGTTCTGTTTCTCCTTAAAACTCTTGCTTTTTAACTTATCATTCATCAGTGGATCTTCCTGCAGCAATTATTGTTATGATATTCTAATGGTGATATTTATTTCCCTCATTCTTGCTGTATTTATTCATTAGAATTTTTTTGTAAATATCTGATCACTATGTTGTACACCTAAAACTAATATAATTGTAATTGAAAAATAAAAAATAAAAAAATTTTTTTAAGAATTTTTTTCAGACTTGTCCCTCATCTTCACATATTTATTTATTTCAGTCATTTATACTTATCAGTATGAACTCAAGGGCATTTATTTTACATAAAAATTAACATTAAATATAATTATATTATATAAAGAACATAATATGTTAAATTATATTTGTTATAATTATGTATAATGTATTAGATATAGATTATATTAAATATAAGTATATAAATACTAACATTTTTATTTTATCACTTTGGCTCATTTGGGATGCTGTGTTTTGCTTTACTAGATTACAAATTTTTTGAGGGTAAGAACCACGTCTTTATTGGTCTTTTTGCTCCCAAACCCCCTAATACAACGTCATGAATATAGCTGATTCTCAATAATAATACTTAATATTTATACAAATTTTAATTTTAAAAATGTTTTCAGATCAATTATTATCTTATGTTGAGAAGAATGTATGAATAAATAATGACCAGAGTAATTCATGAATAAGTAATTCATGAATGTCCGAAAAAGGTACCTAATTTGAAGTCACTTAGGAACTCAACTCTTTATCTGCCTTTCCTTATTGGATTCTAGAGGAGCCATTATTTGACAAAACACTTGTTATTTTAGCTGTGTTCAGTCACCACTTCTGACTGAGGCTAATTCTATGCAGGACTCTTACATGAGCTGATCTTAGGTTCTTGTTTGCGTGCTTGTTTCCAATCAAGCTGAACTTCCCTTGTCCCTCTGCTCTTCTGGACTACGCTGGGATAGCATCACACACAGAGCCCTGAGACGCCTGTCTGAAGTGGGAAGCATCCTCAGCCATCACACACTCTTAATATTGTTCTCCATTGTCAGGCAAAAGCTTCTGGAGCATCATACCCAGCCATAAACATCTAGCCTCATTCTGCAGGACTGTAATATAGATCTATGTGGCTAGGCTAACGTGAGACACGTAGGTTGCTGTATTTTTGCTAAAATTGCTTGTAATGGGCTGCATCACAGTTGACTAAGAGTGGCTTCTGATGAAAAACAATGTATCCTAGCTATAAAAAAATAACAAGTTTGAATCATAATAGGGTGGCATTCTCAGTCTCATTGACCATATCAGAGGGGGACAGTCATGAAAAACCAGAAGGAGACAGGAGGCCTTTTGCTCAACCTGTGGACTCTTATCTTCATTCTCCCCTGAAGCACATTTCCACCATTTCATGTGCGGGGCCTGAAGAAAGGTAATGCATAAGTCTTGTGCATAGATAAAGTGACCACATGATTTATCCTCCAACCTAGAGTATTTTTTTAAATGAATTAATTATTAATTATTATCATTAATAAGTACAATGGGAAATAAGGCTATTCTGGGAAAACTGGGATTCTATGTAAAAACAGAATTCGCAACTTAAAACAATGGAGACTGGTCAACTTTTACTAAACATATCTGTATTACAAATTTGTAAACACCTTCAAAAAAGCCTCGGTAATGTTTTGAGGGGAAGATAGATTGTCTGGCAGCTGAGTTAAATGTGCAAAGGGACAGAAGTTGCCAGGCATGTGGAAGGTGTTGTGCAATGGAATCAACGGATGGGAAACAAGAGGAGACACAAGCAGCCTGACACACAAGAAATAAGCCCCCTCCTCCAATTAAGGAGAATTCAAACCTCTCTGCCTATGAGCCAGCTGCACAGTGTGCGTCCCTGCAAAAGGGACGGCTACGTAGCATAAGCTCCATTATCTTTCAACTCTTAAACTTTCTTCTTTCAAGTCAAAGTTAATTTTAAGTATTCTGCTTAATAGCTTCCTTCAAACATCCAGTCACTTAGGTCATTTCCTCTTAAAAGACACGAAGCCATGAAAAAGGAAAAATGGGGACTCTCACCAGGAAGGGTGTGTTCTCTGAGATGTTGTTTTCTTCCATTTATTTGGAAGCAGTTACAGACCCTACCATCTACCCAAGCTGTCTCTAGTTGGTCCGTAGTGGGAAACACCTCTTTGGCAAGAAGTCACGATCCAGTCTTATTTTTTCCATTCTACCAAGGAGGAAATGGAGCCTTTCTAAGAGGCAAAAGATCTATTTAAATTTTTGTCTTGAATCAGTAAGCACCCAGAGTTGGGATTACTCATGCGGTAGCCATGGCCCTTCTCTTTCAGCTTCAATAGTAACAGTCAACATCCTATTATATGAGTCTTTATCTTGAGTTCATATTTTTCAAACAGGTTAAGGCATTTATTGGTATAATTCTTTTCAAATCTAAAAAGTTAAAGGAGGAGGAAAGTCTTCCACATATCAATAGTGGAGACAATGTCCCAAAAAAACCCATACAGATCAGAGATCATCAGATAATCTATTGTTATGAAAGAAGCCATGAGGATCTGTGAGTAATAATTTCTACCTCAGAGCACCTGATGAGTGAAATACATTGAGCACTTAGGTAAGGATCTGCCCCAAAGTTCTCAGCATATAGTGATTATTATTGTTGTAGTTGGAAATGTTAATAAGTAACAACTTCAGCCTAATGCTGTGGGGAAAACTTAAAACTAGTGATATAAAGCAGATTAATAACTCTAAAAACATTGGCATGCCTGGGACTATTCAAGGTAAAGGTATCCAAATTGTTTCAGGGAAGATGCTTCATATAAGTTTTTAGCTAATGAATTTAGAAGAAATGATAGAATTAGAATATCACCATTTTAGCACCCTAATAAAATAATGATAATGATCATTAATGCCTGCTAACACCATACAAATGAGAGACAATCAAACATCATGTACTTACTTCCCACCTTATGTTTTTACAAAATATTATGAGAATACTTGACAAAAATTTAACCTAAATATGATCATGCCTCTAGATCTAACTACAGGTTTTCAGGGTATACAGGAGATGAGAAATATACTAAATGACACGAAGAAAATGCAATCTGCACAATTCAAACTGTGGGTTACTCTGTAAGACAAATGACCCAGTTTCTTCAAAAGAAAACAAGGAAAAAAAGGGGGGGGCGGCCCAGTGGCTCAGGTGGTTGGAGTGCTGTGCTCCTAATGCCAAGGTCACCAGTTCGATTCCCACATGGGCCAGTGAGCTGAGCCCTCTACAGCTAAGATTGTGAACGACAGCTCTTCCTGGAGCTGGGCTGCCATGAGCAGCCGGAGGTTGCCGTGGGCTACTGAGTGCTGCCGAGGGCTGCTGAGTGCTGCCACGGACTACTGTGTGCTGCAGTGGGCTACCGTGTGCTGCCATGATCGGCCGGTTGCCAGCATGAGTTGCCGGCAGCCAGTGTGAGAGTCCGGCAGCCATCGTGAGCGGCCAGCAGTTTGGGGAGAGCTGCCATGAGCTGCTGTGAGCGGCCAATGAATGATTGGCAACCGATGGCCTCAGCCGGGGGGAGCGCAAGGCTCATAATACCAGCTGGGCCAGTGAGCTGTGTCCTACACAACTAGACTGAGAAACAACGGCTTGAACCAGAGTTGGGGGAGGGGAAGAGGAGGCGGAAGGAGGGGGGAAAAAAAAGAAAGCAAAAAAAAAAAAAGAGATTCTTAGAGACCTATCAAAATAGCAATATATGAATGTTATTTGGGTTCTGATTTGAATAAACAAGCTATATGAAAAAATAGAAAATAACTGAGAAAACTTAAACATTGTGCTGAATGGGTATTTGATAATAGTAAGAATTTTTTTATTCTTCATATGTGATGATTGTATTGTGCTTATGTTTTTGCTGTAGTTGCTGATTCCACATATATACAACAAAGTGATTAGAAGTAAACATAAGTGAATACAAGTGTAAGTAAAGAATTATTGGTGAAGGCATAGAACGCACAAACCATAAAAGGAAAAATTAATAAATTGGACTTCATCAAACCTTAAAATTACTGTTCATCAAAAGACACTGCCATGGAAACAGATAGGGAGATATCCAAGATGGCAGAGTAGATAAACACTGTGCCTGCTTCCTTCCATTACCACATTAGAATTACAACTAAATTATAGAACAATCAACCTGGAGAACCATCTAAAGTCTGGATGAACGGAAATTTTATAACTAAGGATTTAAGAAGCTATGTTGAGACTTATAGGAGTGGTGGAGACACAAAATTAGCTAGCTGCAAACCTCCATGTGGCAATTGAAAACCAGATCCATTGGCCCCACAGGTTGCCCTCAGAGGAGTGACAGACCCAACCCCCACACCAGTCTCCCCAGCGCATAGTACTGGTGGCGAGAGAAGAAGCCCCCACAACTTCTGGCTGTGAAAAACAGACCATCCAGGTGGGACCAAAGGCTGCTGGAAACCCAGGCGTCCTCTTAAAGGGCCCACACACAGACTCTCTCACTCGCAGGCACTCACCTTGGCTCCGCCAAAGGGACAGTAACTTGGGGTGTGTCGGAGACATACTGAGGGCAGACTGAGGGATGTGGCTTCAAAGCGAAAACTGGGGGACAGTCAGCATTTTCCCTGTGTGGGGTCCTTCTCCCGTGTAACCGGGCAGATAGAAGCCATCTTTACTGTGTTGAGCCCTCCCCCACAGGACAAATCTGAATCTGATTGGCCTGGTGAGCGCTGCTGCTCCACCCTGCTGACTCCCTGAGACCCCACCCCACCCAACTCGCCCAACACCTGAGGTACTTTCTCCAAGAGCAGCCAGCCCTGCTCCCATTGCTCTCTTTCTTAAAAAACTATTGGAGCCCACAGGACCCAGGCAGGTTGCAGCTGTCCTTGGTGTGCTCTGAGACTTTTGCTAAGCAGCTCCAAGCTCAGCATTGGCACCAAACCAGAGTCTACATTAACCTGTTGACCACAACTCTTCCCAGTCTACTGACTCCCTGAGACCCTGCCTCACAAATTATGTACCACACAGGGCTTTATCAGTGGCTGAACCTTAAGGGAACAGGCAGGTGGCAGCAGGCCTCAGGGTGTCCTGGCTGTTTGCAGAGCTACCACAGGCCCGTTACTTGTGGCAGACATCCTCGTTCGCAGCATGGCCTCTCCCACGTGCCTCCAGGGTTAGCACAAGCAGGGAACACCACAGATCACTTTGTTGCTCCTACCAGCTGCCCCTGGCCAGTCACAGGATGTAGGTAACCTGGGCCTGCCCTGGAGCTCTTCTCAAAAGGCCCCAGAACCAACATACTTGGAGGATGGCTTCAGCCCACAGCACAGCATCACCCAATTAGCCCACAAGTGGCACACCCAAAGGGTGGCCTCAACAGGCACCAGAGCCCTCTGGGGAAAATCCCACTTAGTGGGGTAAGACCCCCACACAGCACCCTGTAAGCTGTGTACATGGCCAAACCCCACAGCCACTCAGCCTGAGAGTCAATCCTACCTACTGATGTGCCAACAGCAGTCAAGGCTCAAATATAACACAACCCACACAAGGGGCACTCCTGGAGCACTCAGAGCAGGTGACCAGGGAGACTGTGCCAGGGCTCCACAGGGCACCGACTACATATGGCCACCCAACCAAGACTGGGAGACATAGAAGATCTACCTAATACATAGAAACAAACAGAAAAACAGCCAAAATGAGGAAACAAAACAATACTTTGAGGGCACATGTGCACCCATATGTTCATTGCAGCATTGTTTATAATGGCCAAGATGTGGGGGCAGCCTGGGTGTCCATCAATGGATGAACGGATAAAGAGGAGGTGGTACATATTTACAATGGAATATTTCTTGGCCATGGAATGGAATGGGTTCTTGCCATCTGCAGGGGCATGGATGGACCTGGAGGGTACTCTGCTGAGTGGAGTGTAAGACAGAGAAAGACAGATGCAATGTGATTTTGCTTATATGTGGAACCTAAAGAACAAAATAAACAAACAGAAGCAAACTCATAGATACAGAGAACATATTTGTGGCTGCCAGATTTTTTTTGGGGGGTCAGTGAAAAAGGAGAAGGGATTAAGAAGTACAAATTGGTTGTTACAAAGTAATCGTGGGGATGTAGGGTATAGCATAAGGAATATAGTCATTAATATTTAATAACTATGTATGTTGTCAGATGGGTACTAGATTTGTTGGAGTGATAGATTGATTAGAAGGGGAGGAGGCAGGGTGAAAAAGGTGAAGGGATTAAGAAGTAGAAATTGGTAGTTACAAAATAGTCATGGGGATGTAAATTAAAGAACAGGGAATATAGTCAATAATATGGTAATAACTATGTATAGTGCCAGGTGGGTACTAGACTAGTCAGGGGGATCACTTCTTAAATCATATAAATGTCTAACCACTTTGTTGTACACCTGAACTTAACATAAAATAATATTGAATGTCAATTGTAATTGAAAAATTTAAAAAGCAGGGAGAAAGTGAAGGGGAATGTGAAGGGTTCCACAATTCCAGGTATAAAACAAGTCATGGGGAGGTAATGTACAGCATAGAGAATACAGTCAATAATATTGTGACAGCTTGGTACTGTGTCAGATGGTTCCTGGACTTACCGTGGTGATCACTTCTTTCGGTATATAAATGTTGAATAACTATGGTTAACCTGAAACTAATATAAAATTGTATGTTAGCTATATTTTAATTTAAAAAGTCTTTTAAAAATGAAGTACTGCTACAGGGTAGGGCATGCATGTATCTTGAAAAGATTAAGCTAAGTAAAAGAAGCTAGTCACGAAAGACCACATATTATGATTCCATTCATATGAAAGTCTACAATAGGGAAATACAGAGAGACAGAAAGTAGATTAGTGGTTACTTAGGGCTGGAGTGGGGGGTTATAGGGGTGCTAAAGGACACAGGGTTTCTTATTGAGGTGATGAAAATGTTCTACAATTGATTGCGGTGTTGTTGCTCTGTGACTAAAATCCATTGAATTATACACTTTAAATAGGTGAATTGTATGGTATGTGAATTATATCCCAATAAAGCTTTAAAAAAAAATAGCAGATTGGAAGAAAATATGTGCAACAGCTATATCTAGAGAGGGAGAGAGAGAGAGAGAAACCTATATGTTGTATCCATAATATATAAAGACTTCCTACAACTCAATAATAGACAATCCAATTAAAAAATAGATAAAATAGTTGAATAGACACTTCACATAAGAAGATATACAAATATCCAATAAGTACATGAAAAAGGATTCACCATCATTAATCGTCAGAGAAATGTAAATTAAAATCATAATGAAATACCACTACATACACCAGAATTGCTAAAATTAAAAAGATGAAAAATACTAAATTTTGGATGGAATGCGGAACAAACAGAAGTCTCATACGTTGCTGGTTGGCAGTGTAAAATGGGACAAACACTCTGGAAAAACATTTGGCATTTTCTTAAAAAGTTAAATATATCGCGATCCTGCAATCCCACACCTCGAGAGGTATTTACTAGAGAGAAATAAAAATACATATCCACACACACACACACACAAAAAGAAAACCTTGTACCAGAATATTTATAGCAGCTTTACTCATACTAGTCAAAAACTGGAAACAGCCCCGATAGCCAACAACAGAAGAATGGAACAACCAACTGGCATATCCAGATCAATAGTTACTTCTCAATGCAGGGGACTGAGAAGGAACACAAAGGATGAGATGACAAAAACACGCTGAGTCTTGATATGCAGTCAAATTGATGAATGGTACTTACATTCTGAGGACCTGAATGCATGTAAATTATAGGTCAATAAAAATATTTAAAACTTGAGGGGCAGCCAGATGGCTCAGTTGGTTAGAGTGCGAGCTCTTAACAAGGTTGCTGGTTCAATTCCCTCCCACATGCAATGGTGGGCTGTGCCCCCTGCAACTGAGATTGAAGGACAACGACTTGGAGCTGATGGGCCCTGGAGAAACACACTGGTCCCCAACACTCCTCAATAAAATTTATTTTAAAAAAATATTTAAAACTTGAAAGGATTTTTATCTGCATAATTTTACATGTATATACACTCATATGTATATTTTTTAAACAGGTGAAATTATATATCTGGGGTTTTCTTCAAATAAGCCAGTGTTAAGGGCTAATATATATACGAACAGTTTGTCCATGAGTTGGTAGTTATTTAACCTGGGTGATGAATATGTGGAGGCCCATTATACTTTTTAATTCTTCCTATTTTCCTTCTGTTTAAAGTTTTCCATGATAAAAGCTGGTGAGAGAGAAGGGAGGGAGGGAAGAAGAGAGGGAGGGAAAGGAGGAGGGAAAGAGACAGGGATGAAGTGTTCACCAAGGAGACCCACCTCCACAGCCCTGAGGCCATCTCTGGACACCAACTTGACTCAATCACAGATATTCCTGTGATGACCGAGTCATCAGAAAAGATCAGATGGAATTGGATATGGTGCTTTTTGCAGCAGAGGTTGGAGGGTCACTTATCAAACAAAACAGAAAACATCCAGGCCACAGGGGCAGTGACTCCCGGTGATCCAGAAAGTTTCTTAGTGTGGAACAGAGCTCTGAGCCTGAGGACACCACCCAAACGAAGTGTCAATGCTTTATCATCGTGGAGTGTCTGGCCCGGCCTCAGGGCGGCTCAGACTGGCTGCTGCTCTGGGTTGGAAGCAAGGCTCCCTACCCTGGAGCTGCAGCCGGCTTGGCCCGGGGCAAGGCCATACGCCCAGCCTGGACCACACAGTTCCATACGGTGAGCTCATCTCAGTGGAACAATTGGGTCCAGCTTATAATTCCTCAAAGATCTTGCAAGATGAGCTGCTTCTCTCCTGCAGCTATAAAATAAAGTAAGATAAAATAAATGTTTAAAGCCTCATTTCCAATGGAAAACAGACCTTTCACGGACTGAGTTATTTTCCTCAGACCTGGATGCATTTAGCTCAGCCATTTGGTCACTACGGATGAAACAGACTGCTTCCAGGTCTGCCTCTTGGCTCAAGCTGCTTTAGTGCAGCTCCAAAGTGTTATTCAGGGATTGAGCTGGCGAAAGGACACACAGGCCTTGATTTGTAAGCACCTAGAGGACAGGAGGTCACACTGTTCAACCAGTTTCCTCCGCACCCACAGCAGGTTAGGTACGTAGGTAAAAGCCTCTGATGGATGATGGACATTTTAGTTTCAGAGCCCGTTATCAGCCCAGTGTTTATCTGATCCAAGTAGCCTAATTTTAAAGAATACTTCATGGCCTCTTTCTGGTAAATCTCACTACACGTCTGAAGAGAGTAGGAAACTGAAAGCCTCAGGAGGGCAGATGACGTGTCTGTCCTGTTCACACAGGGAATCCCTAGCACTCTGCAGAGCACCTAATACACAGGTGGTGCTCAGTAGGTATTTAATTGTTGAATGAATAACAGTAAACGTTACAGCTCCTCCACAGACTGCTGGTGGTTCTCAAACTTGAGTGTCCATAAAACTCACCTGGAATAGTTAAAAATGCAGATTTCTCAGCCATCACACACACCCCCAGCCCCCAAATCCCAGATTCTGAACCAGTAAGTCTGGGGAGGCGACCTGGAATTTGCATTGTTAAAATTTTCCCAAATAATTCTGTTGCCCATCATCAGTAGCTCACACTTTGAAAAACACTGTGTTGAACTTCAGCAAGTTTCCTAGGGTCTCCAGGAAGTGATCCCCCCCCCAGGGGACATTTGCCCTCATCTGTGGTCCTCGAGGGTGGGTCTGCTCTGCTCTTTTTAATTCAAGGGGGGCTGAGGAACTAGCATGGGCAAATGCTTGGTATCTCTTAATGAGAGGTATTACACATGCAAAGTGCTACTAAAATCACAAATCCTTTTGAATAAAAAGCCTTTCCTATTTAGCCCATCTACTTTTCTTAATCACAGTTTTTCCTCCACAAACAAGTCTGAGAACTGTCCTGGAAAAAGCATTGGCTCATTTCATAGAGAAATACTCAATTCCAACACTTTCTTTGTGATGGTCAAAGACCAGCCCTGCTACTTTCAAATATTTCATATTTGAGACATTTAATCTCAGGACTCTAAATAAAGTGACAGGAGGCCTTCTTCTCACCAATGCTGGCAAGCCCTCTCCTCGGGCAGGGACATCTGAGACAGGCAAACTTCATTTCAAACTTAGGTCTTTGAGATACAAAGCTGATTCAAACTTCTTTTTGCTGTCAAGTATATTAAGAAATTCTAATCCCAGAGGGAATATTATTGTCCATATTAAAGAATTTTCATTCATTCAATTCATATCAGTTTCTCCAACACTCAGATCCAGCAGTAGGAAGATGGCTGGGTTTTGAGCCAACTCTTTGAGGAAAGAAAGGTAACTCAGACTCCAAAAGTATTACACAACAGAATGCCCAGTCCTGGAAACATTCCGAAGCCTTTTTTAAGCTACTCAGAAACGACAAAGGAAATTATTTACTCCAGAAAGGTTTGCAGATTGATGTGGCTAAGGGATCCAAGAATGCATTTTTCTTATGTCTTCCTCCCTATCCCTATTCCTGCCAGTAACCAAGTGACAACAGAATTATTGCTCGTCATCTATTTTTTTAATCATGTGATTTTCTTACAAAAGACAAGGACAATTGTTGTTTCCAAAAAAAGGCACATGATGGTTACATGAGATTCCATACAGCTGTTAAATGCTTCCAGCCATCCAGGGTTTTGAAAATTATTCATGCTTCTAATGGAATACCAATTAAGAAAAAGGAAGGGAGTTGGAAGGGAATGGGAACCTTAAAGACAATACTAATTTAAAATATAGTCCATAGGGCTCTAAGAACTTTTGAGATCTCAAGATACATTTATAAGAATAAATGAAATTTTCTATTCGGGGTATGTTTCAGCACAACTTCACAAGAATTTCTAAGCAGAACTGCGTGACTTCAGAAAATGTCTCCTTTTTACCAAGTCATTGTTTTGGTAGGTGTGGTGAACTGACATAGAAAACATTTTTGACTTGGAGAATAATTACCTCCCTTTCAAAATAATATTTTATTTTAACAAATATTTGAATATTTCAAATTAATTTCAAAATGTTAATCACCAGAATGCAAAATCCACCTATTTTATCCAATTCCATTTGGGAGAGGATAAGTGGAGACAACCCAATGACATAACATTAAGGCAAAAATTACAAATGACAGAGTTTATGTCTATCTCAGGTGACATTCTGTGAAACCTAATCAGCAACTACCTAAGGGTGATCAGCTGCCTTTTTTTTTTTTGGACTGAGCAACTACAGCTGTTCCTAGGTTGGCACAACCTGTTTCTATAGACATGAAACCCTTCTGGGAGGTAAGCTGGCATTTCAGTCTTGTTAATTTTGGAGGTGGGTGCTAAGTCAAAGGACCTGGTTCTGGCCCCTGAGCCCAGAGAAAAGCTTTACAGAGAGAGGATTATGCAGTCCGATGAGGGACTAGTTGGAAGGAAAGCCTTTGGTCATATCCCCCCTCTTGCCTTTGAACTTTCCTTGGTTGAAGAAAGTGAACAGCAGCTCCAGACTTGTCAAAATACCTTGGGCTTCTTGGTCTGCTTTTAATTTGTTGGAATGTTGGCAGGCACAGACTGGCTCGCCAAAGAGGAATGCCTTCGGCTGTGTCCAGTTGTCAAGTGCACTGGCCAGTTGCTTTAGGCTCACTGGGAGTTTGGTGATGACCCCAATTTGTCAGGCCTGGCTCTGAACTTCTCAGGTAGGATGGCCAGACGGCCAACCTTGGGAGGACTAGTGATAATTTTTAGCTAGAGCTAAACAGCCACACGCCCATATTTAGAAAAGAAGGCCTGAAATTCATCTAGCCCATCTGTGCAAGTAAATACTCCAATACAAGAGGCTGGAGTGGGCTTGAAGGGGAGAGGAAGGTGTTGAGCTGTACCTTGTTGGCAAGGAAAGGAAGAGAAAGGCATTCCAAACAAAATTTCCAGCACATGAAAAGGCTGGAAGCATGAAAGGGAATGGCTGTCGGGTGTGACTGGTACATGAGGTGGAAGAGAAGGCAATGGTAGGTTGGGAAGAACCTTGTATGCCACAGATAAAACTGCATGCTATTTAGACACAGGCTAACATTCCTTTAGGAGAATAACCCTCCAGCAAGAGACAGCTTGGGGGTGCGGGGGGCGGGCAGGGCGAGTTCTCTCACCCACTGGGGGCTCTTGGGATGTCCACTGAGAATGGAGGGCTCTAGGAAGTAATTAACTGAAAAGCAATCATTTGCTGATAAGGTGAACATAACATTAACCAGCCAAACCCAAACACTTCAGAGTGACAAGAGCATCTACTACCGTATTTCCTCGAAAATAAGACCCAGCCAGGCCATCAGCTCTAATGCATCTTTTGGAGCAAAAATCAATATAAGACCCGGTATTATATTATACCTGGTATTATATATTTTATTATATTGTTACATATTATAAAGACCCAGTCTTATACTAAAATAAGACCGGGTCTTACATTAATTTTTGCTCCAAAAGACACATTCGAGCCGATGGTCCAGCTAGGTCTTATTTTCGGGGAAACACGGTAATAATTATGCTGGACACAATTTGTTTGGTCACCCCTATTTTTTGAGCCCTTTCTATGGGCCAGGTATTGAGATAGGGTCTTAACTTAGGTCGTTTATTCCCCCAAGAACTCCAGTAAATAGGTGTAACTACTTCCATTTGACAAACCACGAGGAGTCTCGCAAGTTGAACTGGCCTCCTTCTCATTCCTTTTCCAACTCCAGAATCTTTGCCTTCTTCCTTCATGTCTAAAAAAAACCTGTTCATGCTCAGGGCATCCAGCTCCTTCACGGTGCACCCTTCCTAGTCACTGACATCTACCTGTGACCTGCCTCCTGGTTTCTCCCCGTTAAGCCTTGGAGACTTCCTCTCCACGCCCCATCCCGCTGACCCTTTCGTTGGCTCTGAAATGCAGTGTGCATGGCCCATGCCATCTTCAGACCTTATCTTCCCCGGGCCTCATCCACTCCAGGGCCCCGGACCTCACTGCTACCATGACCACACCCTGGACCTTGCACCAACTTCCTGTCCTCTCACTCCTATTCCCATTCCACCTGTTCTCCATCACCCAAACCACTAGTCCCTTAATGCCTCCATGACACCCAGTCCGTGCTGCGCTGGTAAACGTTTAACCTCCTCCGTGGGGAAGCAATGCATGCCTGTCCATATGCACACGCCTTTATTTTAAATGTACTGTTACAAAGGATGTGCGGCATACAGCTTACAGGTAACAGACAATACTCTCTGTGAATTCTACCAGGCCAACTGATGTTCAGAGAATGCGCTCAACGAGTTTTGCTAAACTCCTTTATCTGTAGCCAACATATGGAGGCGGTGGCAATGCAGCCAGGATTTGACAAATGGACTTGCACCCCAATTCACTCACTAACTCCTTTCTCAGTACATTTATTTTCTCAATAACTTTAACCGATGTGACTTACTGTCAAACTATTTCTCACCCTGTACAAACTCTATTTGTTAAACTGAAGCTGTTCAGCTTCAGCACAAACAGTAGCACAGCATTATACAGCAGGTCCGCGAATACTTCATTATAATGTCGATAAGATGCCGTAGGAACTTAACTCTTGCTTGTATCAATTAGCCTGTGGTAAAACTGGTTGTTACATGTCATTTAAAGTTGCAAAACCCATCAAGGATGTTTAAGTGAGGGCTTAACTGTCCAGCTGTCCCAGAGATACAACCAACATAAATACCTCAAGAGCAAAACGTAGTACATTAGGATGTGATCACTTTTCAGCATTTACTACCTTTGATTTTTTAATATAACTTCATAGCAAATTTATCTAATTGTAAATAATGGTGGTATTTAAAATCAGCTCACAAAATTCCTGCAAAATTACCCATCAGTTCTTATGAATTGGACGATCAGGCTCCAACACCACTGTGGCCCCCTCAGCATGAGTCTTTTCCTCTCCCCCTATCTTATAGGTCAGCCTAAAAAGGGCACATGGAGTTGGCACCCTTCACAGTCTACTGGGTAAACATGACCTAATGTCACAGTCTAAAATGTCTCCCTTTTCTTAGTGTGGGTCCACTGAGAACCTCTTGGGAAATAAACACTAGTTTGCATTGGGCACATAACAACTTACTAAGTACTTCTAGAGTTGCCACGAAAAAGGAGGCCTACTGACTCTCTTCGAGTTTGGTCTGGCAAACTGTCTACGAGCTCCGAGGCCTAAGAGATGGCGGGCTGCACATAGGAATGCAGAAAAGCAATGGACGTGAACCAAGCAGCTCTCCCACTTATCCTGTGGGGAAATGCTGACTGCCCAGGAGCTCCACAAAGGAAACAAATCCCCAGGGGTTACTGTCACCTATGATGACACCAACTCACCTGTACACACGATGCCAATTGTAGACATTACTTCATCCTCTAATCCTCACATCAAACCTGTGAGGCAGGTAGCATAAGGTATCCTCGGCTTCCCTTGTCCATGGGTATCACTGCCCCAGCATCAGAAGAGCTTACGGCTTTGCCAGCACCCGAAATACCCCTGCCACCAGCATGAACTAAGCAGTGGGCATCTCTGGCTTATTCCAGAACCAAGCACGAAAATGCAAATGGATCTCCCCTCTAACTCAATTCATCAGAGAGAAACCTGGTGGAAAAGGTTCACTGTAGGCCCTATTCTAAGCAGCTGTCTCGTCTAAGGTCATCTCACCGGGGCAGCAATTTTAGTCATCTTAAAACCCCAAGTGTGTGTGCAGAAACTTTAGCAAGTATGGGAATCCCACATGGCTCCTAGGCGACCATCCTAGGAAACAATTTTTAAGTTTTATGTGAATTCTGAAACTTTCTTGTCAGGGACTGGAGCTCATGGGGAAGGAATGAGACGTAAACAATAAACAACAGGCGCGCTCTCTTCTTGGAGGATGTAAATCTCTACTGTCCACCAGTGGCTTTCAGGGCAAACGAGTCTTTCACTTTTGGAAGACGTGGACATGATAAAGGTGCTAATGCCAAGAAATTTCATTTAGCTTTTGAGTTCACAGGGGGCAGGGGAGGGGGGTATGGAGGGTAAGGGGGAGACTGCCCTGCTACTAGTCAAGCTAAGAGGCGTTGGCCTAAGAAAGTTGGCCCCAATCTCCTTTTCCTTCTTCCTGTAACAGGTGAATGAATGCCTTCTCATTATGGCTGCTTCCTCCTCTCACAGCCACATCATTGCCAAAGTGAGGCGTCTACACAGAAAGCCACCTCTCCCAGCCACGTGAACACTTGCAAGTCCTCTTTTTAACTTCCATATGCCCACGCCCCTCCGTAGCTTCCTCCAGTCAAAGGACGCGAGACCTGCTGCTCATACCTCAGCTGTCTCCACTTCACACCGGTTTCCTACCACCACCCAGGACTACCTGTCTTCCTCCTTCCTTCACACCAGCATACGCCTCCCTTTCCACTCATTTGCCAGTTACTTACACTGGAAAACATCCCGAGTTCATGTATTTAAGTTATTGCCAGTTACAATTTCTTACAGCAAAATAATGAAATAGCAAATTAGAGTAAGGAAACTTCCCAGGGACACACCCTCATTTTAGAGGCCCAGCCCGGCTGCAGGCTCACGGCCCCAGAAGGAATACTAACACGTGATACAAGTTGCAATGTCTGTGACAGTGGCTACCACTGCCACTTACTGCGGTCTATCTCTTGGAACAGCCTTCCACTTACCTAACCACACCAACTGCTCTAAGTTTAACGAGAACCATGGTTAGAGGTCAGCTAAGCGTGGAGAAAACAACTGCCAAGGCAAAGTCCTACGGTGTGGCTGGTTCACAGGTCAAGAAACAGTCCTAGGTACACACCCTGACTCTACCTTCAGCTCTCCTGTCACAGCAGGGGCCTAGATACTGTCCCAGGAAGGAAGTCTCTCCCTCTTCCTTAATCTCCACACATGAGATCTACCATGGAAACGTTCCTGTGTTGCTTCCTCTTATCAGGTTATGTGAAACTTGGGAACTGGTCTCAATAAATGACATTAGATGCATGATTCTGTGTGTATCAAAGCGTTACAAAAGCAGCCTGCTGGTGTGCGTCCTGGCAGTACAGTCAAGGTGTTTTTCTGCACTTAGACTAGATGAACAGTTTTCAAAGTGCTCTGTGCATAAACCCCAGGATCTGGGAGTAAATGGTTTCATCAGTTCTACACTTGGGGCAGCTGATCATCACGTCTTTTAAAGAAAGGATTCCATTGTCGGCAGGGACGCAGGCAAACCCTGAAAGCTACACTGACCTAGGATCTAGAAAGACTAACATTAGAATAACCTATTTCCTTGTTGTTTCTCCAACTCATTTGGACACTCACGTGCCTGGTAAAAGAGTCAGAAGCAAGGAGGGACTGGCCTTTTTCCTGGTTTAAATAAGCATTTTAATCGCTATTAATCTAACCCTAGCTCATTCTTCAAGGCATTCTATGAAAAAAGCAAACATAAACCTCCAATGTGCAGCCACTTAAATGAGGATGCAATGGCCCTCCTTCAGCGTGTGTAACGTGGTGACCGCAGCACCTATGGCCCTGAAAACCAATGCTCCCTCTACACCACCCAAGGCCTGCTCGGTGACCTCTTGGCCAGGACCCTCCTAACTTGCTACCTTCAGCCCGGTCTGCTCTGACCTGACACTTAACTATCTAGTTTATGACTGTACCAGCCGGTGCCTTCAGACATGCCGAAGATGCAGTACCCACACTTGGGGGTGTTTGTTATCAGAGATTTTACTTGTTTTTAACTCCAGGGGGCTATGGTCTGGTCAGAGAGACTGAACCTCACACCCTCCAGAGGAATCACCAGATTTGAATAAACCATGGCACTGTGGCTGACAAGGTTTAACCCAAGTGACAGTAAACATTTAAAAAAAAAAAATTCCTAATAGAGTTCATTCTGTACAATTAGAAAAGAAAGACACCAAACCATTTAAACGTAATTTATGTACATTTATGGCTTTTATACAATAACATCAAAGATTGTTGTGTCTGTAAATACATCAGCATCATCAGGCACTTCTCAGGGAGTACTGGAATAGGAACGTGGAATCTGCACTGTTACTACCGTGTTTCCCCGAAAATAAGGCCTAGCCGGACCATCAGCTCTACTGAGTCTTTTGGAGCAAAAATTAACATAAGACCAGGTCTTATATTATAGTAAAATAAAACCGGGTCTTATATTAATTTTTCCTCCAAAAGACGCAGTAGAGCTGATGCTCTGGCTAGGTCTTATTTTCGGGGAAACACGGTAAGTAGCAAAATGCAGGCGGGCGTGACTACGTCCGGACAGAACTTACGTGGTACGTGGCCACACCCACCACAACGCCAGGCTGCGCACCACCCTCAAACAGGAAGCCAAGAGTCACGCTAGGAGGTTTTGTTTGCATAAACCACACTGCATTTTTTACTGAATGATTACTCCCAAACTAAAATCACAAGATAAACTTCTCATTTAAAAGTCAGTTGTAAATTAAAAACCCTTAAGAACTGAATATAAGAATTTCGGGGGTGGGGGGGTGGGAGGGGGGCATATCCACAGCAGTTGAACAAGTAAGTCCCAATTGTATAAATACCTTTGGAGAACAGTTTCCATTTTTAAGTGTCCTTCTCTTCTCGGGATGTCCCATTGATTTACTGCTCACTGGGATATAACATTTGCTAATTAATTTAGACTTTGTCAGTTTGTCGAAGCAGAACTTTCCAAGTAATGCGTCTATTACCTAAATATATTCCAAACGTCTATATTACAGAAACAATACTTTATACTTAAAATATCTGATAGCTCTATAATACAATATGCTTTTAATAAAAGTACAAACCAGAGGAAATAAACAAGGCTGCATAGGTGATATCATTTGCACATTTCACAAAGCAATCATGTACAGTAACTGATACACTCATTACTCCAGAACGTCAGTATTCGTACAGGAAAAGAATTACCAGAGGTCACATAATGTTCTCAAATAGACAAGGTGCCTTTCACTGGAGTTCTAGCTACCCAGGATTCATGTTAGAATTTAACACAGAGATAAATTTGAAGGGAAAAAAAGATATTTACAGACTCAAGGAAGAAACATCTTTTGTAAAGTCACTCTGTGAAGTAGTAACATTTCAATGACTTCAGCTGTACTTATCTCTTTACTGAACCAGGGGGGCGCTGACGCCCGTGTGCTGCGGCGCGTGACAAACAGTCCACGGTCACTGCACCAACGCGCTCTATTCCACATGCGGGAGGCACTGCTCAGAGGAACTAGGGTGTCTAAAACCAGACATATTTTGGAGTATCCAACAAGACGGTTAGAGAGGTGGTTGTTTAATGAATTTGCAAAACAGAAGTTCCAGTGGGAAGCTTAGCACAGAGCTGGCCTCCTGTAGGAAATCTATCAGGAACACGTGTGTTCTTGTTAAACATGTAGGAAAAACCAAGCCAACAGCGATGCAATTCACAGGCAAGATAAAGCAAAGTGATTTGGGCCAAGTACACCGAAATCAGAGCCTTCCCAAGAAGGCAAGAGGAGCAGTTTTGTGCACCTGTTCCTTTTATTGTGCTGACTTCCGGCATTCCACATGACTTGAAAATACCAATGCATTAAGTGGGACACAAAGCCAATTTAACTTTGTCTGTCAGTTACAGGTAATTGGAAAATATTAAAACAATGATCGGAATTCCAGTTTAGGTTGCTAAAGGCTAAAGCAATTCTTAACTTATGCAAAGGCTTTCAAAATAAATTCAAATATGCTACTTATAGCTGCTTGGCTGATTTTCAAATTAATTTCCCCAATTTTTAAACAAGTTCCATTGCATTTGGTTGCCATCTGTGCTTATGAACACCAAAGCAGCCTACAAATCACTTAAGTCCCATTTTAAAATTCCCCTCTTCGACTTACTTTCCCCAGTGTGCTAAGCAATCTGCAGAACAGAAGGGAAAAAGGGATGAACTGTGACTGTTGACATAATCCTTCAAGGCAGAGCTACAAAACCAACCTCCATCTAGACCAAAATAAGAGCACAGAATTATGAAGGAAAACTTTTGCTGAAGCTCAACTCAAAAAGGTTGTTGATCAAAACCCCCCCCGTTTGAGAAAGGAGAACTGTTCTGGATGCAAAGCTCCCCTTCTGATCTACAAATATTACAAGGCTCCCCAGTACAAGGCCCCCCAGGAGTAACTGCAATGACAAGCTGACAGGCTTCTATCAAAAGATTCAATGCTATGCGGGACGCTTAGTTCACAGGGTACTAGAAGTAGATGAAATTTCTTTAAAACACATACATAAAAGTGTATCGAGTTCTCCTTAACATGAAACGCAAAATACCCATAACTATACATCACTCTCCTGTCAAAACAGGGCCAGAAACGTTGAGTATGCAAGTACTAATTACAATGATTTTAAGATTAGTCAGAAACATCACCAAGTAGCATCCCAAAGAGTACAAACCAATTAAGCACAAAGTACAAAATTAGTACTAATCCAGTTAGAATACAAAATGAAAATTATGGATGCCGCCTCAAATATCTGGATTTCCACAAATTTACAAGCATACTATAACAAAGTAGACTCTAGTTTTAAGAAAACATTACAGTTCAATGTCTATTCCATAAAAGATCTCAAGTCCCAGCAGTAACATCAAAAATCATTTATCTGGAAATTAGAACCGTTTATATGTTTGTACAAATTTGCAAATAACAAAATAAACAAAAAAAATAGAAAAGACCTGTACAAGGCTGGCATTTAATCTATTTTTTTCCCCAAAAGAGTTTGACAAGTCCATTGATTCAGCAGATTGATAACAGGCTATTGGTTCTCATGTGAATTATGTGGCAACATGAACAGGTCCAAAGCTGTTCAATGGAGGTGCAGAACAGAGAGCTTGGCTCTCTGATATGTCAGTTCAGCAGAACACAGGTAGTACAAACAAAAATTTAACTTATCAAGGACAGAGGCCATCACAGTATTACAAAAAGAGTATAAACTTTCCTTGGACCAAATGGATATTTAAAAAAACAAAACACACACAAGTACAATTCTGCAGCTACTGCTTATATACAAAACTTGAAAGCACACCAGAATCCGAAAGTCTTTTCTGCAGTTATATGGTGTAGTGAGTTTGGCACTTGATTGTAATGAAGTTTCCAATGGCACAGTCCTTATCTACAGCAGCACATAACCTGCAAACACTGGGCAAACATCCTGTACAGGAAAAGTGTCTTCGCTGCCAAGTCTGACGAAAGGAAAAAAGAAACGTTTTTTTGTTATGTTTTTTTAAATCAAGAAAACGAAAAGGTGGGGTGAAGGACATCTTTGGACTTCTCTCAGTTCCTGCTGTCAGACAATCTGAAGTACTTTTAAGTGTAACCTAGAAAAAACAAAACACAATAAAAATAAGGCCAAATTAAAATCAATTCAACTTAACATATTAGAGTGGTAGGCATACTTGGGGTGGGGAGCTTTCTCAAAACAGCTCTACAATCATTGAGGTAAAATTCCACTTTAAAAAGCCCTTCAGCATTTGATTTGTATCAAATGTATTCATTTATTGAAGAGCTACTAAAAAGATGTAGCCATCTAACTGTCAAAAGAAAATCTTTAAAGCAGTTGGAGGAAGCGTCTATGTTTAAGCTCAAAAGGAAAGTTTGTAAGCTATAAAAAGGGTGAAGAATGAAGGATAAAAGAAGCCTCTTGGCAAGGGGCAGCCAGGTGACATCAAAAAAAGTCCTAACCAGGGCCAGCCCGGTGGCTCAGGCGGTTGGAGCTCCATGCTCCTAACTCCGAAGGCTGCCGGTTCGATTCCCACATGGGCCAGTGGGCTCTCAACCACAAGGTTGCCAGTTCAATTCCTCAAGTCCCGCAAGGGATGGTGGGCTTTGCCCCCTGCAACTAACATTGAACACGGCACCTTGAGCTGAGCTCCCGCTGAGCTCCCGGATGGCTCAGTTGGTTGGAGTGCATCCTCTCAACCACAAGGTTGCTGGTTCGACTCCCACAAGGGATGGTGGGCTGCGCCCCCTGCAACTAGCAACGGCAACTGGACCTGGAGCTGAGCTGCGCCCTCCACAACTAAGATTGAAAGGACAACTTGACTTGGAAAAAAGTCCTAGAAGTACACACTGTTCCCCAGTAAAGTCCTGTTCCCCTCCCCCAATAAAAAAAAAATCTTAAAAAAAAAAGTCCTAACCATGGAGGACACATGGCAAGTTGCTGTGTTCCTCTCTTCTAAGCTCTGTTTCCATAAGGCCGTTAGATTTGGGATGGTCTTACCTGCTCACTCACTCACTCTTAGCCTGACACCCAGCTGTGTGTCGTCGTCTTGACACTGTGCTGGAAGCTTTGGTTGGGCAACACATTGTCAAAATTAAAATCCAACGTATCTCCATCCATGAGGTCATTCCGAATGATGGACTCCATGTCACAGTCCAACCTCTCGATTGACATGCCGTCCAAGTCACTGGGGAGCTTCTCCTGGTGGAGAAGGCCCATCCTGCCGTAGCCGTTGCAGCTGCCCATCAAGGAGTAGCCCCCAAGGGCGTTCATCTGCATGGGGTGGGACAGAGGCACTTGTAAAGCTGTCTTCACGGGGGCCAGGCGGTTCATGCCCGCGCTGTGGGACATGGTGTTGACTGCGTGGGGCAAGGCACGCCCGTTCACTGCAGACGCCGGCTGAGCGTGGCCAGGGTGGGTGTGGGAGCTGGGATTCATCATTTTGTTATGAGAGGCCTGGCTGCCATAGCTGGGCATGACCGAATTGGGGCCCATCAACACGTTCTGGCCAAGGACACGGCTGTTGGGCTGGGCCACCCCAGGGTCCACGGGGGTCATGATGTCATTATGGGGAGGAGAGTCAGAAGTAAGTAACTCTTTCAAGAGCCCTGGTGCACAGTTATACTGACTCATCCCCCCGTAACTTGATTTGTTGTCCTGCAGTGTCTGCATCGACATCTGGGGCAAAGGACTCATGCTGGATTGGCCGTACGTGTACTTCTGGTAGTTGGGACTGGGCGAGTTGAGACTGGTGTTGGGTGGCGCAAACGAGTAGCACGGCGTCTGCTGCATCAGGGAGCCGGGCGAAGACTGCGTGGAAACCGTTAATGACGTCGGTGATGAGAGGAGGTTGAGATTATCCAAAAGGTTTTCCATGTTTTCAGGATTGCTGATCTCAGACAGGCTGGGGAGCGTGGACGTGATCTTGCCGGCGGACGGTGGGTACACCAAGGAATGCACGTCCCCATCACCCAGGTCATCCTGTTCCGTCATGATGGGCGACAGTCTCCCGCTGATAGTACTGGCATTGGAGCTCGTGCGCGGGCGGAACGTGCTCCAGTTGTCAAAGTCATCGTTGCTGTGGGAGCCGGGGCTGGCAGGCCATTTAGAGAACTGAGACCCCGGGCTGTCCCCGGCCCCCTCCTGGCCGGACTGGAGGGACGCCTTTTTCTTGGCGGCTCGGCCTCGGCTCTTAGAAAACTTACTGTTGTTGTCCATGGAGGCCGCTCTTCTCCTGGGCGACTTGCCACTCTTGCCTCCCTCGGGATTGAGCATCCACCACGAACTTTTTCCAGTTCCTTCATTCTGCACACGGATGAACTTGCTGTGTAGGGACAGATTATGACGAATTGAATTCTGTAAAGCAAAATATCACGTGAGAAATAGAGTACTTCTCCAATCAGAAAACTTACTAATTGAATAGAGGTGTATATTATATGGAAGGACAGGTTTCAGCTAGTACAGTCACACTGGTTTTTAACCCCAACACAAATGAGTTCAACCTAGTACAGAAAAAAAGAGTACTTTATCTTAAAAATATTATAATAGTATCTGTATGTTAATTTCATGAGTGGACAAAATGAAATATATATTATTATAAACACCTCCTTGTATACAGTTGCCTTTTATAGGGAAATTATAGGAACTGGTTTTAAAACCACCAAAATTTTGTTTAGTCACAATGCTATGCAAATAGTGCTTTACAACAAGGTGCTATCAAAAACCCTTTCCATTCTATCACCCCTAAAGCTACTGCCAGTTCTCTTCACATTGCACACACGAGAAATTTTACATTACTGGGCCCACCTGACTATGAAAAACAAAGAAATGAAGCATATATTCTTAGTCAAGAATTAAAAGCCTAAAAACTAGTAAGACCTGGATTCATCTACTCCCTTAAAAGTCCATTACGCAAATATTAGTGAATGTAAGAAACACTAGGTCATTATTTTTTTTTTTTTAATTTTAGAAAGTACAACTGCCACCCAGGAAAAGAATTTAAATTCAAGCGTTATTCACCACCCCTTCCTCACAAAAATAACCGGTAGTGGGCACCAACTAAGCCAATGACACTGGATCAGAGGTTACTCTCTGTCCAACAAGACAGCCTGGGAGGGGGTGAAGCAGTGGCGAGTTCAACGACCTCCAGGCTTCGACCCACTAAGTAGAGGTTCCTGACTGAATCGTGCCAGGTACACGCCCAGGACAGCTAGTAGAGAAAAATCAACCTTCTTCCGAGCATTCCGGTGGCTCTGCTCTTCAATAGATACACAACCTCATCAAACTGCTTAGCTATGCACCTTAAGTTTCCTTATCTGTAAAACAGAGAAATAATAGCTCCTTGGGCCTGTTACACAGATTAAATGAGATGTGGTATGTAAAATGTCTGGTACGTGGTACGAGTTACCAAGAAGAAGGTATCACATGGCAACTTTAGAGGTAGAGATACCGCCATTCTAAGCCCCCTTCCCCTCGTCCTATTCACCGGGGTGTGGGGAGGAGCTTAGAGGTATTACAAAGACAAACCCACAACTCAAAACATACAGTGAAGGAACTGGCGACGGTCTCAAGCTCCAGTAGAAGCAGTGAAGCCGGGCTGCAAACAAGAAAGCCCCAGCCTGATTCCCCTACCAGACGCCCTGCAAGACTGCCAGCACCTGGAGAGCCTGAGACATACTGAAAAGGAAAGTGGGCTCCTAAGATGGGGGGACCTGTCTTACAGCTTTTTTGCCTCCAGCACAGGACAGGGCATAGGTAAGCAGCAGCTGTCATCAAGGCCTATCCCACACCCAGCAGTGGGTTTCTGGGTGTCCTGGAACCATGGAGCAGGGCAGAGCGCACGGCCGCCGGACATCCCTGGGTCCTTTGCCAACGGGGTGCGAGGCTCAGCTGGCTGAGGCTCCTGGACTCCTGTGGTCCCTCTCCCTGACCACGAAAAGGCTCTGGCTGAATCTGTGGTCACCCAGGGATGCAGCCACACCACCCACATCCTCATGCCATTGACATGGGACGCAGATGTCTGACTGCCAATCATTGCTCCAGAACAAGCCTCTGCACTGCAGGACAAGGCCAGGGCTCCAACACAAACCATGAGCTCAAGTTGTTCCTCAGTAAAAAGAGGTAGAAAACAGAACAGGGGGAAAAATTCTTCCTTTCTAAAAGGAGATACAGAAGCCAGAGTGAGGACAGTCGGGGCAAAGAGTCCACATTTCAAAACGCCCTCTGACCCTCTGCTACATTCCACCCAAGGATTGCAACACAATGGCCATGTGACAAGCCCTTCAGTCAGTACACACAGAGTGGGGGTCAGACCGGGCCCTGAAGGGGGGTAGGAGGGCCTTCAGGCTGGATGCCAGACAGGTGTGTCAAGCGGATGACAGTAAGGGTTCTCATGTTCCCGAGACTTGCCTCTTCCTTCCCACCTATGGATCTGTCCCCAAACTCAAGACAAGGTTTGAGAAGGACTTTATATACACACAAACATGACTCCCTAAAAGAGGCCAAGACTGCCCCTCCCCCATGCTCCCAGCCCCACCCCCACCCCCGCCACAGCCTCATCTGCTGGACCCATCAACCCCAGCAAACTGCATCCAAATTCCTCCTTCACGATGCAGGTCTGGCCCAGGGTGGACCCGAATGGAGCCTGGGCCTCTGACTGAGACATGTTCTGTGTACGCTGAATGTCTGGCATTTGCACTTTGAACACAATGGACATACAGATAAGCTACAATGACGAAATCTCTGCAGGAAAGGAAGCTGGACTCCTGTCCCTATCACATTTAAAGATAAAGGGGGAAGATCTTCCTAGATAGTAGTTTCTTGGCTGTCTGCACTGGCTGGGGGAGGGGTGGTGCAGCTCTGCAACATTTATAATTAGATCAGGTCATCTGCAACTGCAATCGAGAGGCATTTTTCACAAGACTTCAAAATACATAATAATGAAATCTTTTAAAAATTCAAGAAGCATTCACTCACTCAGGTGGGCCATATACTAACTCACTACTTAGACTTACGACAAAAAGGTCCCACAGCAATCCCTCACTTATCAAAATGTTATACTACATACTTTTCTAAGAGGACATTTCAGGTCGCTCTTGGAGTAACAGAACTGTCTCGTAACTTTGCCAACAATTAAAAAAAAAATTTTCCGAACAGGAAAAGGTTTTCTGTGCAGGGCTTGTTACATAAAGTCCTGTTTTTCACATAGCCAGCAGGACATTAAAGCAGCTATGGTTTCCAGGGTGGTGGGGGGAGGGGTACTGAGTAGGTAAATCTTGTAAAACTCCCAGCTGCTATTTAATGATGTTGTGTCCCAGTCTCTGGTGGACCCGGCCGAGGCCAAAGGAAAGTGTGGTCCGTCCAGCAGAGCCGCACGTCTGTCAGCGCTGAGACAGTCAGTTCTTGAACTATGACAACTTACATGAGGAAAAAAGCAAGGTGTTGGGTGTGAGGACAAAAGACCCATGCACTGCAGACCACTTACCCAAATCCTGGGCTGCTGCATGACACCGTTAGAGAAAAAGGCAAGTCAGCACATTTCCTCTCTACTAGCTGTGCTTCTCTGCAGCCAGGCTTTCTGCTAACGCTGAGCTGCCTTTCCTCCGAACACACCTCCCTCTGCGACCTGCTCCCCGGCTCTCCCCCACCAGCCCTCTGCAGGCCTGGCCACCCCGAGCAGTACAGCAGCATGTTCTTCTTGGGACGCTGACCCAACAAACTCCATGGATCACGTGGGTGAAGAGGTACCCTGGACATGATATGCACTTGCTTGTTCAACCTGCTCTGCTGGCTGTTTCTAACTGTCAGGTGTTCGTTCCCTTTTATGTGCTTTAAAGACCAGATTCCGAGGCTCCTAAAAGGGAGAGGGGCTGAAGTCCGGTTTTATTTCCTAATCTCAAATCCCCTGAAGATGTCCTACACACGATATAGTCAATGAATGTTTGTTGATGACATCCCAAAAACATCAGAGGGAAGATGCAATGTCTTCTTAAACATCTTTTATCCATCCATCCAGGTACCAATTCATGCCAAGTAGCACTTATTAGGACCTATTTTCTGCTACATGCAGTCCGGGACAAAAGAAGGAATTAGACAGATTCTGCCCCTTCAGTGGTTTGTGATCTGCCCAGGGAAAGAACAAGTCCACCTAAATACACACTCGGGACAGAAATTGATACACAAAGGACTATCCACTGACTTTTTCCCACTAAAGGTTACTACCCTGCGGCCAAATTCCGTCTCAAGTGTCCCCTCCTTCTGGAAGCATTTCCTGATAACCCCATCCCAGCCTGCAGCTCTCTAACAGGACCTCATTTTCTCACCATAATTATGATTCTGCTATGTCTGGTCCCTTGGGGGTGTGTCTGGCTGCCCACTACACTGTAAGCGGCACGAGCTCAGACACCTGGTCTGTCTTCTTGTACACTGTATGCTCACAGCTCCACCACCAAGAAGGCACTCAAGTAGCTTCCGAATGCATTCATGGTCCTACATTTACAGGGCTGCTGTGAAAATTAAATGAGATGACACATGCCAAGTGCTTACCTCAATTAGTATTAGCTGATGTTGTTATTATTAGGCTAATGGTATCTACAAAATCACACGTCTATGTTTCAGAAACTTAGCTGTATTACAAACACTAGTCTCATTTCTTTATAATCATACCTTGCACTGGTCCCATTAACATGAAGTTTTTACATGTTAATTACTGGAAAAATAGACCAATTTGGGGGTAAGAGTTAAGATATTTTTCTCTGCACTAGGTCATGTCTCATGCTGTGGACAGACGTTGAGGAAGGAATGCAAATACTACGCTGGTCTGTGAACACACTTGGCCGTCAGTGTCCCCAGAACCCTGAAGCCTTTTGAAGGTATCACTGCCGAGCCTTGTGTGGGCCTCACACACGACTCCGGGCCCTCTGGACACAACCAGTGTGTGACAGGGACGTGAGCAAGGCTACTGCCACAGGCCCCAGTCTGGCATCTCAGCGGGGATGGCTATGACTGAGCTTGGCGCTTCGCCGCTGGCCTGGTTAGAACAGCTGGGCTCCAAGGCTGGCCCCTAGGGACCCTGAGGACACCGGACAGGAACTGCCCTCCCCAGGGTGCCCCTAGCCACGCCGTGGAAAGCCATAGTCAGACAGCCATTCAAGTGCAGAAAGAAGTCTTTACACCTTTCATTTCAATTTTTGTCTCATTTTTTTAATTTGTCTCATTTTTTTAATTTGCAAATGTGTTATAGAATACATACAACATATTAGTATAGTATAAATAAATATAATTAATTAATGGGTATGTGATTTTTACAAAATCATTGAGAGGCCACTAGTCTATTACAGTAGACTTCTAGTAGACTAGAAGCCCCAACAAAGAAAACCAAGGGGCAGAACTAGCCCTAGAGCCAAGTCTAGCAAACTCTTTGGCCCCATAGGCCTGGGCTGAAGAAAGGATCTGGTCTAGCCCTGGGTCTGCACCCCCCTTCCCCGGCCCAGCCGGGCTCCTGGGACAATTCCCCCCCACCCCCCCGCCAGCCCATCACTGCATGGACATCACCACCTCTCGGCCGCGGGTCTTCCCATCACTGCCGCACTCCCCTTTTCTTCCTGCTTCGCTGTTCTAAGACTACTCTGGTCTTTGTGTTTAACCAAAATGAAACAAAACCAGCAACTTAAACTGAATACATCCTGCTCATGAGCCCTTGGCTTTATATACTTTATATTGTATTACTGTGTCGTTCACAAACTGCTTTCAATATAGCATCTCATTTGATCCTTGGAAGAGCCCTATATAACACAGGTATTTCAGAAATGGGGAAACTGAGGCTCAGAAAATGAACTCAGACTAAGGTGATGTGAGTCTGCATGCAACCCCACCGCCAGCTGGAAACCCAGCTCACTCACCACCATGGTTAAGACTGAGGTTACATGTGAACAACTTGAGGGTGTGGAAATAATTCTGTTTACAAACACTAGTTTACAAAACTCATTTTCTGCTTCAATGGGTAATACATTTACAAAACATAATTTACTTTTAATTCTAATGGTTACTCTTTGTGTCCGGAAACCACAGTAGCTAAAGTGTGAATTTCAGGTGTGAACAGCGCCCCAGGGAAATCTTGTGTAAAGTGGCTGTGGGGACCCACAAGGAAAACAGAAGGGTCCCCAGAGGTCCCCCAAAGTCTAGAACTGCCCATGGCCCTGGGAGAGGGTGGGTGGGTGTGAGCGACAGTCACCAAGTCAAATGAAAAGAATTTCCTGGACATGGGAACACATGACTAAATGAACCTGTTGTTCTAGGAATTCTAGAATTCTTTCAAAATGCTAGACAAACTCGATTTTTGCAAAAGCATTTTATCTAATTTCTGTGAACTTGGTCAATGTGGGCGATTGTTTCGTGGACTCCCAATGTGGACTTTACTCCCTCCTCCTGCTTCCTCTCTTTTACACCGTCCCTTCCTGCACTTCCACAAGTGTAAACAAAACTAAGGAGAAAGTAGGAATCACCTCTATTCAATCCAGAGTTCCCATTCAAGTTGCTAATAGAACAACTTTGCAAAATAACCCATTTTGCTCACAAACAGAAGGAAAAAATGTGACCTTGCCAATAGGTTTTTACAAGTGATGTGAACAGATATAGTTATCAATAGACAGCGCCTAAATTCAACTTGGAAAAGTGTTACAATAGAAGATGTACCGTGACTAGCTAATCTAGAAGCTTACACATTAGGCCCCAGCAGTCAGCTCTCCTTCCATGTGGCTCTGCATTTCCCCGAAACCCGTCCTTCTTGCCTGAACATCCCAAAAGCTCCTCTCACCCGCTAGCTGCACTGGGAACTCCGGCCTCCCCAGTAATCCCAGGGCTGTCAATGGAGGAGCTGCAGCCCTCATAAAACTTGCGAGCTGGAAGACCGGGCAGTCATTGGGCCCAACAACCCCATTTTATATTCGGGAAGACAGAGTTCAGAAAGATAAAATGCAGACAGAAAGCTTATGTGTGTGCATTTACAAAAAGTAGAACTAGATGGGGGGCTTGAGTCCTGGAATCAATGTAACACAAGAATCAAGAACATGCCATGTCCCTAGCCCTACCAAACCAGTTCTTCGCTACAGAGTCTCAACGGGATACAGATAACACATTTAGCTCTAAACAGCTTTATCTCTGACTCAGATCATTCCAAAGGAAGGAAAATACTACTGTATTATAGCAACTTCTACAGAAAAAAAAACAGGCATGTGGGCGATTACACACGCGTGTGAAACAGGACCAAGACAACTGTAAGAAGTCCTAAGTGCCATGAGAAGTTTGTGTTTGAGGAGGCACACAGGGAGGCGGGACCCACGGTCAGCCTGACTTGGGGCCACTCTGCGTGAGTCACGACCTCGAACTCAGCCTCAGTCCTGACGTGTGTACAGCAGGAATGCGGACCACATGGGGCCCTTAGGGGCGGGTGGGCATAAATACACATGGGAAGTGCTTAGCATCACCCGGCACAAAGCGGAGGAAATACAGATCGGCTGTTTTGTGATAGGAAGTAAAGGGACCTATAACAGGAATTCGTAAGCTATCATGAATGGTTACAACTTGATTAAAAACCATTCATCACAAACTTCCTGTTTAACAGGCAGCCAGCCTTTCTCAGGCTTGTTTCCATGTCCTCACAACTGAGCTGCAAGTCTTCTTTTGCACAAAAATTGTTCTCTCCCCTTAAGAAGATTTTAAATTAAAAAATATGATCGTGTAATTAGCGTTTTCTATTAACTTTTTGACCTACGCCAGAACACATGTATATCCAAGAAGTTATTCAAGGACAGGGAGCCACACCAATTGACTGCTGATGGAGTATGTCCAGGACGGCAATTGTTAGAACAATATTTTCTCATTTCTTCTCACATACTAGTTACCCACCACCATCTACTTAACAAAGAACACACCCCCAAAAGGTGGGGGGAGGGAGGGGTTTCAAGAACACTTTGTAGCACAAAATGCTTGGTGAAGAGATGAGCTCATGAAACCTGTTCACGTTAGGTAAACGTTTACTCAAGGTGTGTGCTCGAACTATTTATAAGAGCCAATGAAAAGCTTTTGTGAATGTAAATTCAAAGGCAAGAACACTGAAACTTTGACAGATTAAAAGCTCTAGGATAGTATCTTACCCATAGGATGCATTACCTAGAATTGTTTTTTATCCTAAATATGCTCACTGTCTGGAAAATCTAGGGAAAAATGAATCCATTGAATACATAATCTATTTACCAAGAACTGCTACTCTTAGTAAATAGAATTTAAAAGTACAAAGTCTAGGCTTATGTGTTTCTTTCCTATTTTGGAACTCAAATACAATAAATCCAGATTACAAAAAGAACAACAAATTGCAATAAGATAAAACACTCTCAATTACCTATTACTTGCAATGTAGTTTTCGTAGTTATACAGAATCTTGAAACCAGCTTGTTACACATCGTTCTGGCTAAGGAGCCTAATGCCAACAATGCTTTGTGGCTGCTGAGTATACATGGTTTTGGGGCTACCTCCCAAAAATTCTTAAGAGTTTGCCCCATGTCGAAGAGCTATAAAAATTCACTGGCTGACCCAATACTAACAAAACCATTGGGGCCCATTTACTTCACGATAAAGCAAAACTCTGCCCCCACCCCATCGCTACCGTTGGGAGACAGGGCCTGAGCCAGGGCTGTTCCCAAGCAGCCTGCAGCCATCAGGGACGTGTCTCGGCAAGCAGACCTCAGGTCTAGGTGTGTGGGGTAAGACGTACCTCGGAGACAGTGCTCATTCAGCTCCGGACCACCACAAAAAAAGCAAATATCACGATACAGTGAGCCACACCAAAATTTTGGTTTCCCACTGCATATAAGTTATGTTTACACTGCACTGTAGTCTATTAAGTGTGCAATAATAGTATTATGTCTACAAAATGTACATACCTTAATCAAAAATTCTTTACTGCTGTAAAACCTTAACCATCATCTGTGCCTGTTGGAAAAATGGCATCAAAAGATTTGCTCGACACAGGGTTGCCAAAAACCTTCAATTTTTAAAATAAACACAGTATCTGCAAAATGCAATCAAGCCAAGTGCAATAAGATGGGGTCTGCCTGGAATAGCCCTCCCTGGTCACCACACCTTCCTCCTGCAGCACCACCAGGCCAGGGCAGGGACGCCAAAAAGAACCTCAAATGTTTTAGAAATGCAGCTTGCATGAAGTTACGCAAAAGCCTACAAATATGACCCTCAAGGCCTCTCTCAATGCGTCTACCCAAAACCCACACCTCCCCACAGCACAGACCCTCGTCCCTGAGGCCTAACACTTAACGTCACGGACTCTCGAGACAGTAGGTGTGCGCCTACCTGTAAGGCCACGTTTCCCCCCAGTGTCAGCACCCACGCAATGAGCAACACTTTCACCTGTTTGGAAAGGAACCTGAGAAGTGGCCCCCTGGCCCCTGCACTGTCACTGATGCTCTACATTTAGGTCAGTGACGCCCACAAAGACTCCAGTCAAGACCAAGGCCATCCTGGAAGAATGTGCTTCTCGCCAAGGTCATCCCCGGGAGCAGGGGAGGCTGGAAGGCTCCAAGCTGAGTCGGCCCTGGAACCCGACTTGGATGGCTGGGGACATCCCACTACAAATCCTTTGGGTTCCATTATTTTGGAGCTCAGCCCCAGGGCGAGGCTGGTCCACATTCCAGAAAGCAGAGAGAAAGTCAGGACAAAAAGGATCCTCACTGAGGGATTAGCAAACCTTACCCTCTGGAAAGGTTTCATTTAACTTTTCAAAGGTTTCATCTTAAAAGTGCATTGAACTTTTTACTCTAATACTGTAGTTTGAACTCATGTCCATCTTTGGAAACATCAACAGTATTAGAGCCAAGAATTAAAAGTACAAGACTGTGTTTATAACTCTCCAAAGACAGTAACCTCAACAGCTACTTTCGGTGGTTATATCATTTTTGAATGCACTGGCCACACACAATAGACATTTGTTGTTTGGGGCTGAGAAAACAAAGAGAGAATTTTGTACAGTGAGCTCTATCTTAAATATTTACAGGGAAACTACCAAAGGAAGAATGAATAAATGATTAAAGGAACCATTTCTTAGGATGATTCACACCAATGGAAAGTTAAAACTTCTCACCCAAGCCCTCAGTAGTCATACCCGTTACTCTTTCGGAATTTTCGTGGCCACTATTTTCAATGTCATCACTCTGAATTTCCTCCTAAAGTGAACTGTGAATAGCAACCACTGCAGCTGGTTTCTCGCACACAGTACCAATGTTTGCAATCTCTTCCAAGCTGCTGCATTCGAGGTCACACTAGGTGCCATTAGGACATTCAGGGGGCCTTTTCTCCACTTCCTTAAAATCATGCATTTGACAATATGGCTTGGTACGCAGGGTCTTCCTAGAAGTCAAGGGCTTGTATTCTGCCCAAGTGAGGTTGTTTATTCTGCATGAGAGTCTGAGCAAGTTAGATGATGATAGTCTTGGTGTCCCACTGTCATGTAACCCAAAGGAGCACGACGGAGACTAAAGGAGAACGTGTTTGGAAACAGCACCACATATTAAAAATGGAAAAGATGCTAATAATTTCAAGCATATTCGAGAATTCTTCTACAAATTCTTGATATGCTAAAATAAAATGTTTTCTAGAAGTTGTTAGCCCCATTGCTGAAGATACTTAAGCAACTATGAGCAGTGAGATCCATCTGACAGGCCACAGATCACTTTTCTCTAAACGTCTTTTCGGTATTAATTTACTTTATTTTTTTATTACTGAGAAAAGTAATTTAGTTGAATTCTGACAATCTAAATAAGATTGTAATGGAGAATTGTTTAGAACTGCCAGCAGTTGAACAAAGTTTGAAACAATCATTCTTCAGTGCAATCCTGCCCCTGACAAGAGGTTTTACATTTTAGCCATTTTTAAAGTCCATGATACATTTCCAACAAACAATGCATGAAGACAATATACTGGATAACCATCTTAGTCCTCAAAGTAGCTATAAATTAACCTGGACCAGCATGCAATTTTAGAGTATTTATCTTACTGAATCTCTGTACCCGATGCTCAGTGCCCAATAAGTATTTGCTATTAGTATTTGAGAGAAAAAAATTTTTAAACACTAACAAGACACGTCTGGAGAAGCAAGAAGAGGTAAGTGCTGCTGTGTTTGAGTTCAGACATAGAAAGGGAGAAATAAGGTGGAAGGGGACTTGAAAAACCACCTAGGAGCTTGTATCTTATCCTACTGCAATACACAGGAGGGCACCTGAAACAATCAGAAGAAAGTGACGATGTGGAATCCAGAGGAAAGCGCCCAACTGCCCTCCCCTGGCGTGCTGGAGAGAAGGGTATGTGCTCCGCTTGGAAAGCAGATATTTTCGATTATTCTGAAATTTAAATGTGTGGGTGCCTGTATTTTTGTGCAGATAAATTTTTGTCGATAAGTAAAATCACGTGAGGGAAGTGCCATCTTGGTGTGGCCTCTCCCACCCCGAAAGGCGCCCTTGGTTCCATCTCCCCAGCGGGAGGACGCTGCCACTTGTGTGGAGAGGGTGGCCTCAAGAAACAAGTCTGTCTACCTCTCTGAAACTCCTGGGGTTTTCTATTAAAGCAGCTGTTTGCTTTTGTCCCGGACTCGCATGCTACTCGGTTGTTCTGAACCTCCTAGAATACTCTCTGATTTTTTCACAGTCAGAGGATGGCAGGATGCTGAAGCAGGGACGCATTTCGAAAACAAATTTTAAAACTCTCCCTTCGTGAAGTCTAGTGTTGTTGTTGTTGTTTTTTCCCCATGCTTTATCCGTCGTTCATAACACTTGGCATACAAATTCAGTTCTTACTTTTTAAAAGGTTTATTTTTGTTTCTTGAGGTCATTGTTTAGGCTCAACCATAACATCTTTCGGGGTGTTTTTTTGAAAACAGCTAAAGGGAAATTAAAGGAAATAATGCCCTGCCATGTAGCCACGCGCTGTTCAACATAAACATGAACAAAGCTACCACAACCACTCACGAGTTCCCAGTACCCGAGTGGATATGTACGCGATCCAGTGCCAAGAGTGTCCCATGGCTGGCCTACACTGGCGTGAGGGTACACTGAGCTGAGCTGACGTCTGGCTCCCCATTATCCCACATACATACAACATTGCCCCCGACACACACACACACACACACACACACCGTCGTAAAAGGTACCACACACATGCACACAAAGAAAAGAGGTCCAAATCTTGGGAACTTAATTTTTAATGGCTGACTATCTCATCAGAATTTGATTATAAAAAAAGCACATGATTGTGGGTATAAACCCCACCCTCGACCTTTCTTTTACCACCCAGATGCCCTGGCCTCGTATCTAACTTCTCTGCTTTCTGTCCCAAAATAAGTCAGTGCCAGGCAACTTACAACCAAGCTGGACTCGCTTCCTTGGTTTGAGATTTCACTGCAAAATAATCTATCACTTCTGCCTGGTTGGAACCATTTACTTCAAAATAAAAGTTTTAAGATGTTCTGCTTCTGCTAAAGAAGTAGGAGAGCTGATTAATGGGATGAATTGGGAATCTGCCAATTGCACCTTTACTACCGTCCTCCGCTCCCTTTGCCCATCATCAGCCAATCTAACAAGAGCAACAAATGCAAGCAAAGTTGAATATTAAATACGAAAGAAAAGCGGGTGGGGGCGTTGATGCAGGTGGCCTCACTCAGGGAATGTGCCTTGTCAAAGGCCTGCAAAGTGGCAGCCGCATGCTGTTCTGGGTCCAAATTTCTGAAGTTCATTCTCTTTGCCAAACAGTGCAGCTGTCACTCAGGCTGCAGCCCATGGAGCTTTCTTTACCTAACAACACTGACAATTGGCCTTGGAATGCTGCTACTGGTGACTGAGACTTTCCTGCGTTCTGATTAAAAATCCTACCCCATAAACCCATAAAGCGCCTGCTGACTTGCTGACAATGACACAGCAACAGGGTTTCCCGTGGCCACCCTCCCATGCCACCCCGAGGGGTAGCCTTTATTCCCAAAACACCTCCAACCACTGCCAATATGACAGCATCCCCTGGACTCTCCCTCTAGGTCCCCAGATGGTTCCTCTAACCATTGAGGTCTCCCGGAGCACCTCCAAAGTAAATCCAGGACAAAGCAGCATTTTTTTTTTTTTAATTAAATTTATTGAGGTGACAATTGTTAGTAAAATTACATAGATTTCAGGTGTACAATTCTGTATTACATCATCTATAAATCCCATTGTGTGTTCATCACCCAGAGTCAGTTCTCCTTCCATCACCATATATTCGATCCCCCTTACCCTCATCTCCCACCCCCCACCCCCCACCCCCCTTACCCTCTGGCCTAGTAATAATGCACCTTCAACATGTGCGCCATAGCATAGCAATACCTCTTGGAGTGAGAGGTGTGCACTGCGAAAATATAGTCGGGACACTCTGGCCACACCGAGTTCAACAGGATCCTAACAGCAGGGTTTTTACAGCCTTTAATACACTAACTTCATGTTAATACACAAAGCAAAGCAAAACAAAACACCCTCCATTAACTTAGACCTCATTTGTTTCGTGGCAGCGGTAACACGCACCCTCCCACATTTGTCTGACGCTTCCTGACAGGCTACCTGCTATGAAACCAACATTTAGGGGCGCGCGCTACTTAGGAGACCACACTGCTGGTATGATGAGCAAGATGGTGGTCAAGAGGGAGAAGACCTCAGCATGGTTCTATCTTTGTATGTGACTGCGGACAAATTTTATATCCTGTGCCTCTAAGCTTTCTTGTCTATATAGTGGAAAAAAATAATGCCACTCAGAACCGCCTCGCAGGAGTTGTAACGGATACAACTGCTTCAACACGCATAATGAAGTCGCATGCAACTGTGCGATTTTAGGATCATGCCCAGGAGAGAAGGGGTAGCACCTGGAAGCTGAAGAGCTGCCCAAGCTTCCCAGCAAAGAACACACCTGTCCCATGTACCTTAGGAAGCCCAGGTGCCCTGTGAACCATGCTTCTTACTCTCTGAAGGATGGAGGAGAAGCGGACAGTTGCTCAGTGTGCAGAAGGCCCTACTCAGGCGGCTTCCCACTCACCATACAGTCAGAACCACCATCTTCAAAACTACACGAGGCAGAGATGCCAGGGTAGAAGAACGGGCCGCTCCAATTTCATCTCGAAACCCCTTCCACCTCTCTAAACACTTCTGAGGGGAAGGCAAGCAGGTACCGGAAGGAGAAGACACAGGGAAGAGAAGACTGGAGGAGTGTTGTAGGTCGATTTGCTTAGAAGACAGCAGAATAGAAAATATGACGAAGAATTCTGAGACTTCTCCTAGGTCCGGAAAATACGCTAGGTTTGGCTGTGACATCGCTCCTCACGCTGCAGGAATTGCGATGGGAGCAGGGGGACAGTTTCTAGGGTCATGGAACTAGAGCGGGGGGGCGGGGGGTAAGGAACCTGCACACAGGCTCTCCCCATGAGCACAGTGAGTAGCAGAACTAGTGCGGAACCAGACTGGGCAGAAACAGCATCTAGGACTGGAAAGTTCCGAGACAACATCTGACAGTGAATGTCCATTATGACGTCCCTGAAAAGCTAATATAAATGGTGCCCTTTATGAGCAGTTACACGACGTGTATACAGTCAGTTATTCCCTTTACAAGACAATCCTAATGCCTATAATGATGTGTCTCTGGGTGGGGAAGGTAACGGGGCTTTTCACTTTCTAGTTCACCTTTGCATGTTGTCTTGTTTGCTGTTATTGTTCAAAGAAACAGCCTGTATAATCAGAATAAAGCCACTTCTTTTGGGAGGAACAAACAGAAAACCTAAACCTGCTCCTCTTCTATGCATTCACTAAAAACAATAAAAAGTCATTTCCTACCAAGTGCCAGGACCTGTACCATGTGACACACACACACACTTAATATAAACACATAGTATTTACATAATCAAATAATATGAAGTTCACAAACTATATCCTAAGATTTTTGTTTTTCCAGGAAACAATAGTTCTTTCCTTAAGCAGGAAGCGGAAAAAACAACAGTTTCATAATAGTTTTACACAAAACAGTATAACGGCCAAGGCACATGGGCTTGTTATCAGACAAACCTGGATTCTAACTAACCCAGTCCTAGCACTTAGCAAACGTGTGACCTTGGCTGAGTCACTCAACCTCCCCATGTTTCAATCGCCTCATCTGCAAAACGGGGGTAACAGTTGCCACTTCAAAGGGCTTCTATAGGGATAAAATGAGATGATCACACACAGCCCTTATAAATATAAAATGTCAAGCAAATGTCTCGTCTCTGACTGCAGGCAACGCAAACCTGTCAGCTCCCCAAACAAATCCGCAAGGAAACTAGTGCTGCTATGTTCTTTGGGCAAAACACATCCAGGACGCTTGGCCTTAATGTTTATCCAACCATTATTAGCAGTAGCAACAAAAGATGCTGTCATTTGAAGGTGAAAGTCATCCAGGGCACAGTCAAGCAAAAGAGGTTCAGCCAGAAGCTCACAGACACTTAAGTCCAGGCCAGTTTGCAGAGCGCCTCTTAGCGCTCACCTACACAGGTACACACGTGCCTCACTCAGGCACACAGGGGCCTTCCTGGGTTATGGCCCGGCCACCAACATTTTAAAATCCATCAGGAGAGGGTGTTGGGAGAAATAAGAAAAAATACAAATGAAATCAAATGCTTGGGCACTTTCTTGGAGAATACAGAAAGCGAGTTAGGCTTTTCCAGGGTGTCACCGATGTCTAAAGTGGATGGGGCACCACTGGAAATCTTAGCTGATTCTGTGATTATCCCTTATCTTGGATAAACCCTAAAGAGACATTGCTTGAAGGCAAAAAGCTGAACAAAAATAAAGCACAACAAGAGCCTTCACACTTGTTGCTGAGACACATTCCTTCACCTTTGAAAAACAATCATGAAAACTTACAAAGGGCTGCCCTCATACAATAGTACAAATTGTGTTTAAATTAGGAAACCAGCTGCTCCTTGATCAGTCATCCTTTTATCATCAACAGAACTTTAATTAGCCCCCATCTGCTTCCTGTTTTATGCCACAAATCTTAACTTTCACCTGTTTGGTGGACCAAACTGCAATAACTATACCAATAGTAAATAAAAACAATGGACTTTTCATACAACATGCAATTAACTCTCATTAAGCTGATATTGGGCTACTCAAAATAGTGCATAATTCAAATCAGACATTTTCCCATAAATGACAATGTTCTATATTAAAAATTCAACAGAAACTCTCTCCCACCCACATCTTGTATTTTTTTCCATTAAGAAGGTTTTCAAGCTGTCTGGCTTCAACTTCCTGATTTTACTGTTAAATATGGGGCCATGTCAGGTCATATAACAACAATGGGTAAAATCTCAAAAACATAATGCTGACTTAAAAAAAACAACAATAACAAAAATACAACTTGCAGACTGATATCTGCATTAATTGACACCCTTTATGTAAATGTTTAAAGGGGGGAGTTGCTATGTAGGGTTGATGGGCCCACATACAGCAGCCCAGCCAGGGAGCACACCTCGCACAGGACAGGAGGCCTCCAACACACCAACTCGGGATTACAGCAAGATGGGTGCTATTTGTTAAAACCTGGCAGTGATGTGTGTGTGCTAATTATATTAGCCTTTGTGCTTTTCTAGATGTTTGGGATCGTTCATAAAGCTGTGAAAGACAAAAGGAGGGTGGCCAGCAGCTGACAAGGGAGAGCGAGCTGGCACTCTGCTTCCTGAGCCTACCACACAGGCACGTGCCCATCTGATGTCGGGGTAGTACCGTATACAGCTCCCCAAAAGATTCTCATGCCACCCACAGACTCATCCTTTGAGAAAGGCTGAGTAACAATTCATGCTCCTCAAGGTCAGGGACCCTGCTCACTCATCTCGAAACTGCCATGCTCACCTACCTAAGTCAGTACCTGACACATAAATATTATTTGAATGAATCAATAAATATCAGAAGAGGATTTCTTGATCTGCCATTATCTAGCCCAATAGCCATTATCTAGCCAATAACCAAGCACATCGAATCAATTTCCCTTTCCTGAAGGAGTCTGAAGATGAGTGGTTACTACTCTACACTAACGATCAGACTCTTCTAGGAAGCTTGTTGAAAACAGAAACACTAAAGCCCTGGCTCAGAGGTTAGTTTCAACAGGTACAGAGTGGGGCCCAGGAGCTGCACACAACAGTCGTGAGACTGACTGAGGGTCACCGGGTTTGCTTCATGCCCAACACCCGGGAAAGCTTCGTGTCTAACATTCCTCTCAGTTCTAATATTCTAAGAAAATAGCTCAACTGTGTTATTCCGTACAGATTCTGATTCAACAGAAGGAGGGTAAAGTACCAGAATATTCTAACAAGTATCTCCCATGACAGGCAAGTGTGAGGAATGCTGTGTTAGTTGTACTTTGGGTCACTGACACCATATAATAAAAGGCAACTTCTTAGTATGATGTTATTTAATAGATGGTTAAGAAAGAATGTTTAAAATATAAGGTTATGGATAAAACTCAGTTCATTCTGAGATCAATTTTTAAGTCATCATTGTTTTTCAGAAAGAAAAACAACAGCATCGTTAATGAATGAGGACGTGTCAACCTCACATTTCAATTTCCTGGAATTTTCCTCCCCCGCTTTCCCCTTTAATAAGTAGTATTTCCTTTGGACTCACGCACACGGCCAGCTTCACAATGGACTCTTTACAAGATCACTGCTCCAGATACAGGGCAAGTCAGGGACTCGGGGAGGGGCCTGACGACAGATGCCCCCACTGCGCCTGCTCTAGAAAAGGGTAATCATCCCTCATCAAACACTGGTGTCCCCGAAGATCTCCTGACATCTCAGACAACCCGTCTGACTGTGGGGTGGAGGCGGACTTCACATCTGCTCTGAGAAGTGACCAGTGGACTGTACTTTCCTGGGATCAAAGTTCCTGCAGACAGCTGACTGCAGGTCAGGTGAGCCCTGACTCAAGCTAATGCAGAAGGCAGGGCGCAGGAAAACCCCGCCAGCAAAATGGATCCAAGCAGCTGCCAGTTTTCAAGGGCTGAAAGCAAACCTAAATGACAAAGTTGTCCCTGTAAGTGCCCAACTATTTTGGCTAGCCTGTCACATCAGCGCTCCCATCACATCGAACATCTTTGGGGGATGTTTAACTCGCTCCATTTGGAGACCAATCCAAGAGGGGCTTCTTCTCATTCTTAGTTCAGCCCAAGTCCTTCAGTACATGTCCAAGGGAACATGACCCCCTCCGCTTTATTCCACGCCTGTGGGCCCGTCTTCTAGACATGGATGCATCCACCTCTTCTCTGCTAACTCCACGGCTGTTACCATGACATGAAGGTCTAAACAGAACAAACGTGGGAAAGCCCCGGGCTAAAAACTCTGGATCACAATCCATAAAGTAGTGAGTCAATCTAGAGTCGAAGACCAACATTTAAAAAATAAAATACAGCACATGTCACATAAACATACAGTACTATTTTGTAAAGCTCTGGTAGCATGTGTGCACATGTACACTGAGTCATACTGTAAGATGGATTTCTTACAATACATCAAGCTGGGAGAAAATGAGAAAGACACAGAAACAGAAAGACAGGTACGTACTGCTTCCTAGAGAACCAGCCTTCCCTCTCCAGGAAAGGCTTCATGACAAAGCCCAATAACATGGTAACACAGCTCCATCCCCAGGGTTTCTGGAGACACCCCCAACCCCTGGGGGGCTTCCACCCTGCACAGGACACACAGGCATCTTCTCAGCGCCCCGTGTGGCAGAGGTGAGTCTCGCCACCCAGGGCAAGGAAGGATGCGGATGAGAAAGGGGTGTATAGTACCACGTCCCACAACCTTTTTTTAACCAAGTAACTTCTGCGCAAGTTACTTCAACAGTTGGAAAGTGGTAGGCTAAGCCTTCACAGGGTGCAATTTGAAAGAAATATTATTACTTAAACCTTCTAACTACCCCTCCATCTTTTCTTTGGGTGAGTGCAGACTCAGCCCAACGAAACCATGGCTCAGGCAAGTGAGAAGAAATGAATTTAGATTATGTTTACAGCCAAGGAAAGGAGGAAAGGAGACACGTTGAACAATCCTCTACTAGAAACATTGCTAAAGTGTTTTTAAACTGAAGATTATACCACCACTTATATTTTGTCTCTACTATTTTGCCCAGCATATTACAAAACTGCATCTAGGACTGAAATAGCAGATTGCCTCAAGAGCAAATGACAATATTTGTACCAGAAATGTTGGCAACCAGCAGCACAGATGGCTTTCTGCACAGCAATCTTCAAACCGGGGCTCCAAAAATAACCCCACCTACTGCACCGACGCTAAGCTGCTGAAGCCCAAGTCAGAAGGGCTCATTATTCCAGTTGTTTCCACCACCTCCCAAAGCATGTGTACCTGCCTGACCCCCTCTGCCTGAGAAAGGCTCAGAACGACTAGAAAAAGAGGAGAGCAGATCAGAGTGAGAAGTTCCCCGGTTATCAACAGCTAGTGAATGGTCAATTACCGCAAGAGGCAGGAACACAGAACGCTATGGAAATGTCCAGATAAACTAGTTATTTACATAAAGTTTTCATCTTCCCCATCAAATAAAAACAAATGTAAAAAAAAAAGAAAGATTTACCCAAATTTCATCTCCTCTCCAAGGCTTGGTCAAATAACAAGTCATTTTTGTTAAAAGAAAGACTGAAGAACGGAGGGAGAAAACAGCCCCAACCACAATATGACTAAGATGGTCCTGAGGCAGCCCTGCCCTAGCAGCACAGCTCGCCAGACGAAAACCAAATCTCCTTCAAATGCTGGGAGAAAAAAGCCACCTCTAAACAAAGGGGCTGGCACTTCCACATCTGCTCTTACTAAATGCCAACTGAGGTGCTGTTGCCCTTCCTCCGTTCCTCTCCAATTTCTACCAAATGGCCTGGAAAGGCAAATTAAACAGAAGTCCTCACTTAAAGAGACATTAATTATGAAACCTATCCAATTAAAGTACTGACTTTGGCATTCACAGTCTCCTTTTCCTGACTTTGAAAACAGCCAGGGTTCAGGAGTGGAGAGGGATCCCTGCCTCTGTGCTACCTAGGCCGACCTCCGAGTAAACCACGGGGGCTCCCATACAGAAGAAAACCAACATACAAACTTCTTCAGGATACGACAGTGCTTTTCAAATAACTTTCAAATCCCGTAGTGCAGAGTACAGAATACTGCGTTATGCTCCACGTCTCCTATACACAGGAGGCACTCCACAAAAGGTTAGAGGTTCAAGCAAACAGAATCCTACATTTAAATAAATGTGGATTTTACCCTAAAGAAACTGACAATGGAGGATTAAGGGAGAGCTAATCTCTCACCTTTCCTCTCCAATGATCAGTATGTTCCTAGGACAGGCTCTGGTTATCATTCCCTGAACTAAACTTTACAACAAGTTCAGGTGTATGTGGAGAATGGACCTAGGCTTTCATTACCACACCTGGACTCAACAGATCTGAATAAGCCAAGCGATGCCACAAGTGAAATAAAATTCCCTGCCTACCTTTTCATTTTCCACCCAGTTAGCTGAAAACCTAGTGAAAATGAGGGTTTTGAACCCTACACAGTCACCACTAACAGAAGCAATCCCAAAGTCCTTGAAAAAAAAACATTTTTAAGCTTTGGAATGCATCTTCATCTTTATATCTGAAGCATATATATATATATATATACACACACACACACACACACACACACACACACACACATATACACACACACACACATATATAAGATTTTAGAGGAACTTTACTTCAAGCCAAAAAGTCACCCTAAGAAGACCCCACTGAAAAAGGGCCTGGGAAGTAATATGCTTATTTCCCAGTTTCCCATCTAATTTTCACAACCCACACTGGTGAAGGCAGCGCCTCATCAGAGCAGTCCTCAACCAAATCTCCTCTAGAAAATTCAGAATGAGCAACAATACAGCCTTCCTTGGTAGAATAAAGGGCAGGTCCCTCACAAGTCATCATAAACTGAGTCAACGACACATTGACCAGAAGTGCATTAACTGCAAACTGCCCATAGGACAGTCAAGGTAGATCGTCAAGAAGTGACTGATGAGTATTTTACACTAAAGAAACCTCACACATTCCCATCTATTCTCATAAACAGCTCAAACCAATTCTCATCAATTCTAGACAAGAAGAGACTGGCATGAAATTTACATTTTCTCACCAATCTAGGCCTTCCTCACCAACGACGTGAAATTTTAAAAAAATTTTAAAACATCACACAAACACAGTCAATATTATTTTTGGAAACAACTTTCATTTCCATTTCAATTTACTTAAAATTCAAAATTTGCTAATAATAGAAACAGTATGTAAGTGTCACTAAAACCACAAGTTCCTGCAAAATAAAATACAGTATTTCAGAGTTAAATTCAAGGACCTGTGTTGTAAAATATTTGGTCTTTGTTACTCTCAGCATTCAATTTGTGAAAAGGAAACATGTTCTAATTTGGTTAATTAACCACTAACATAAGTCGAATAATGAACGCTGCTGCCTCCTAAATAAATCAGAATAGATTAACAGAATCCACTGAATTTATTCCTTTTCAGGACAGGTTTCAGGGCCACCACTGTAACTCTGTCTGGAAATTAAGGAGGAGGAAATGCACTTCTGCATGTCAACAGCAGAACAGTTCTCAGGAGTCCCATTGTTCCCCTGTGCAGGCAGCTCAGCTGTTCTGAACTGGCGAGTCAGACAGGAAGAGCTGTCAGACTTCTGAGGCTGGTCACTGGAGCGCAACTGGACAAGACCCGAAGCAGGTGTTTGAGGGGTGCTTGGACACAACGTGAAGACACAAATACTAGTGACTTGAAGGGTTACAATGCTCTTACTCTTTTATCATAACTGGAATCAAGAAGTACGTTTTAGTAAAAGTCTGCAGTTTTTTCCTGTGGCAGCTTCTCCTCTCTCTCCCTCCTGCTATGGCCCAGACCCAACTCCTCCCAGTAACAACAGTATTATTTTACAACCTCTACAGCAAGTCTGAAAATGTAACAGAGATTCAAAAGCAAAGCTGTCATTTCTGTCCAAGAGTGATTATTCCAACACAGTGACAAAGAGAAGCCCACTTGGATAAACACAAAACCTATTTTCACAAAACAAGGAATTGGATTAGACTAGTAACATCTAATAACATCTAAGCCATATGATGCAAACAGAACACTGCGAGGAATTTACACCAGGGCCTACATGCCACCGACAGGGAAATCCTCTTCTTGCTGAAACTCTTGGGTCCCTTCTTACATAATGACTCCTGGCAGTTACCATCCCGAAAATAGTTTTCTTTCCAAAATGACCATTACCCAAATCCCACCCCTTCCAGAGTTAAAGTAACTCTGAGAGAAACATTCATGCATCAAGGTGCTGAATGAGACCGAGATTGCCTTCCGTGAGCTCTGAAGGCAGCCCAGCTGGGAAGGAGGAGGTGTAGGCAGCAGCCAGGAAACCCTGCTCGGCCTGGTGTCACTAATTAGCCCAGTGACCTCAGGCACAGACTTAACCTCTCCGTTACTCAGACTCCTCTAGTAAATGATAGTCTTCAAAGACCCTTCAACTCCTGGAAAAGTTTGTTAAGTCTAAGAAAACAGGACCCCATTTTAGTAATCCAGCCAAGCTTGAGGAAATAGAGGGACCTAAGCGTACTCTGCAGGAGGGATACTAAGTATTGCAAGTGGTAGCCCAGCAAGAACTAAAATATGGAAACACAAGAAACAACGCCAACCCAAAAAATCCAACAGATGAAACTTCATTTTCCATCTCCGCGGCACAGCATATCCCAGCAGTCTCCACACCCAGAACGCGTTACGTTGCTTCAGATCTGCTGAACGGAAGGCATGGAGGAGCTGGAGGGCCTGCAATTAAGTGTAAGCAACAGACAGAACTACTGATGCCTTCTGTGCTGTTTTTGTTTTTTAAGAAAATCAAATTGTTTGGGGGGAATGGAGTGGCCTTAATTTAACTAAACATTTAGCCTGGCTCATGACAAATTTTTATTTAGGCTATAGCTTTATAAGTTGACCAGCAAAAAAAGGTCAATGAAGTTGACCTTTGTAAGTTGATCATTAAATAATCTACTTCATGATTACTCTCCTCTTCCTTTTATTCCCTTTTGGTTTAAAGGTATCAGGTATTGCAACACACACACACGCACAGACGTATGCACGCGCGCGCACACACGCGTAGGTTCTGGAGGACCTGTGGAGAGATGGGGCACGGCTGATGGAGGCAGGATGAGTGAAGCCAAGAGGACTGGCAGTGTCAACAGCGAGATGACCACTCAAGGAATTCATCAATATTCCATCACTTCTGCTCTGCAAATGAACAGAGACACGGAGGCCCTTCAGCCCACACGTGAAAAGGAGGAAGGGGGAACAGTGAGGAATCCAGGAGGGAGCACACAGTTTGAAAGAGGGCAAGTTGGGAGCTTGCTGGTAACAGATGGCGTGATGCAGACAGCTTCCTAGTGGCGCCCACCTTCCGGACACATAGCACCATGACTAGGTCCCAAACGTAGTCCAGACAGTAGCTCAAATGAAGAAGGGAAGCTGCCCAAAAAGAAGAAACCATCACTGGCAATGCACGTCAGCCAGTCTGGGCAGAACTGCAAACCAGATGGAGAGAAACTAGAATTCTGAGCAACAGAAGCCCCAGAGATGAGGAGTGCAGGGTGATGGGAGGTTAGTGCAAGGCGGCCAGAGGCCCAGAACAGGACGCCCAGCGCTGCCCTTGCCCAGCGGGCCACCCAGACCCTCGCCAAAGACAGAGCAGAGGGAGGCTGACGAGGAGCAGCTGATGCGGCCCATACACTGAGACACCACAAAACCATTCAAGGCCACTTTGTAACCTTAACTACTGTTTTGTTAGTTTTGCCAATCATTTCCCTGGGACGAGTGTTAAATATCTAATTGAAAGACTGGATTTAAAAGTCAGGAAATAGTTTCTTCTTCCTTAGAGGGCAGCAAGAAACGCAGTTCTTTTTGTCTCCCCGGTCTCAAGGCCCATCTGAAGAGATGCGGCGTCTGGAAGACCCTGCATAGCAGCCTCTGCGACTCCCTGAGGACGCCTCCTGATACATGGGCCGTGTCACCCCCCCTCCAGCCACCCGCTCAGCTGGGCTCAGAATTCCTGACACACAGAAACTGAAACAAGGACTGTGTGTTATCTTAAACCGCTAAGTTTTGTAAGACTTTGCTATGCAGCAATTAATAACAAAAATAGCCCATTTCGTTGAAGCCTTCAATATACAAAAATGTAAGCAACTGAAACTAGCATTCCCTTAAGTATGAAGCCACCCAACTCCACATTCAGCTACGTCACCTACCTATGGGCTCAAAGACTTCATTAGGCGCCGGGATTATGACACAGTGACATACCGTTGTCAAGAGCTATCACCACATGGTTCTTTTCCTTAATATTTATCTTTGATGAATAAATATAAGTTACGTGGTACAAAATGTAAAAGATCTGAAAGAAGCCTCACCATTTCAGATGTTTGTATAAATGTTACCCCAATAAGGACACCCTAGAACTCAGGATGCACCCCTTCCTTGCTTAACTTTTTCCAAAGCACTTATCACCATGCCACACGTCACGCTATGCTTATCTAAGTACCACCTCTCCCTCCTGCGGGCGCTGCAGACTCCACGTGCACATGAATTTCGAGCCCCCAGGACGGCACATGGCACGTAGGTATTAGTATATGAACAGGAGGAACAACAAGGAGATACAGTGAGAAAAGTCTCTGCTTATTCTTGACATGGCGACTGTTGTGGGAATTCTAGATACTAAACTTAAAATACTTTCCATCCAGGAGTTGATATCTGTCAGAGCTCCAAAAGAAACAGGACTTTTCTACAAAAAACACGGAACCTTGCCTTGGTGCTCATCAGATGACAACAGTTGACACAAAAGGCCTTTTCATTCAATGACATTTGTGAAATTCTACTTTTGATAAGAGGTTCCAATGCATATTTTACCTTAAGCCAAAATCATTACAGATATTTCCAAGTGTGCCTGCATCTTCCTCCCAGTCACTAACTGTCTCACCAAGTCTTCTGTGGAAAGACTTTACATTTCGATTAACCGGAGGCCGCGCACACCACGCCGGTGTCCGCTGGCATCACTCCGCTTCTCTCACTCCTCACACAGTCCCACGAGCTGCTGGTTGAATGTCATCTCCCAGGGACAGCACATAACCGAAAACCATGGCAAAGACTACTGGAAACTTTCGGTTGCTACAGCTCAGTAAATCAGCAAAAGCTTCACGAGTAGATTACATGAAACAGATTCTTAGGCTTGCTGAATTCTCAAAGTGATAGCCTCATCCCTCAACACTGTGTATGTGTCACTCTTCCAAGGTGGGTACACCACAGTGTGCAACCCCCATCTCATTTACTCCCCACGCTGCTCTCACCTCCTCCTCCAAAAGCTCTCAGATTAATCAACCCCAGACAAAATTTGAGGACCTATGTACCCACCCTCCATTTAAAAAAAGAAAGCTCATCAAAACTCTGGACACAGAGAATGTTGCTTCCTGCACAGTTTGTTTGGTGAAGTAGGCCTACTGTATCTGAGGGAGTTGCCTTAAATTTTTAAAAGCAACAGATCAATTTCAAAGATCCAGAACAAAGAAGATTCGCTTTTTGAATAGCAGTGAAAGCAGGCAAGAAGAAACACTAAACCAGAGGGTGCCCTGATTATTGCATTCCTCAGAACATTTTCTGAATAGTTCCAATCCTACAACTAGAACTGTAATATCAGGTGACCCCTGCCTTGGAAGTAAGCTCCTGAGGGACTAAAACTCTGCCTTCCTCTCGTTATCTTGCTGCAATACTTAGCACAGTCAGGAAACCAAAGTTTTAGTAACTGAAAAGAACTTAAGTTATACCCTCTGCTTTTAATTTCAATAATCCCAATTCCCAATTTCCAATCCCTTATATTACCTTTCTGCTTTACAATGATGGCTGGTCCTTATTGTTTTGTCATGGGTCATGAGCATTTCTGGGTCTCACGTTATTAAAAATAAAAAGGTACATTATGGTATTATTACAAATCTAATAAGCAGCCATTTCACAGCCTACACAGCAATCATGTATATAAAACTTACACTGCTAATGTATCAACTATGGCACTGGAACAGAAGGAATCATTTTGAATGAGACTATTTAAAATCTAAGACTCAAAGAAAAGGGGTAGTAAACCTTGGGCCACAAATATAATACAATAATTAGAAAACAGTGCACTCCCAGGGTCTCAGGCAGCAGTTTACAATCATTCCAAGATGTTACTGTTTTCTATTCAAGCAACGTGAAAAAGCTTAGCAAGACAATCATGCTGCAAAGAAACACCATTACCACTGTACAGTGTGCTTAGAAAGTATTTCAAGTTCCAACTTGAACCCTAGTAATAAATAAGTAATACAAACTACTGGACATCCCAACCTAGGAGCTGGTTCTAGTTATAACACAGATAAAGAATTGGGAAATTTTAATTTTTTTGTTGTTTCCTTTTTTTATTTATTTTTTTTTCAATCTTTATTATATAAAGAATCCTCTGGCATCCAGTAGAATCTGCCCCAATATAAGAAAAAGTCAGGACTTGGGATCCTTCCCTGCTCCTTAATTAGAGGTTTCATTGGCTTTCAAGTGGACCTCAACTGGCTCGGAAATAATTTACGCTGAGTTAGACATTGTAAGCTGTCCTGTCACTGTTACAGAGCTCTGCCTGAGGTCCCCTAAGACAAGCGCTGACTCAACAAAAAGAAAACCACAATAAGTTAAAACTGAAATAAAATGATCCAAGATTTCCTAATTTCTCTGAATTTGAAAAGGATTTAGTGAGCCTTCCTCCCTAAAAGGGTGGGGAAAGAGAGGCAATATTTCATAAAGGGGTGTCTTCTGCTTGAAGCACCTTCCAAGAGAACAGGGCAATCATCAAGCGGACAGTAATATAAAGTCCCAAGTTCACCTCTGAGTCCTTGAACATGACTCTCCCTCCTCCTTGAACAGTTCATGGATAGGACACAAAAAAGCCCACTTCTGTGCTCTTTCGGAGTCTAAGGGGGTCCGTGGAGGCAGGACGAGCCCAGCAGAAGGCAGGGCCGTTGGAGTGGAGGAGAGAAGGGGGTGTCAGGAATGTGGGCAGAAGAGCTGGCTGGGCAGCGTGGGATGGGATGGTGAGGATGTCTGGCTGTTGGAATCCAACACCTTCACTCGGGAGTGAGGACAGAGGCCGTGGTCCGACAGGGATCGAGCCCAGGCTGCCTGAATCCATGTCGGTCAACGACGAGCGGCCGCCGTGGCCTACGGCGCGCCTTCCTGTGTGCCCCTCACACCCCCCTTGGAAGGAGCACAGGAGGAATCAGGAGAGAAAGGGCACCGCAGGGAGAGAAGCCGCTAACACAACTGGCTCATGGGCTTCTATCTTCAATGGTACCTCATGAGTTATTTGGAATTTGGTTCTTTTTATACACTTATTAAGAGAGCAGATAAATGAACACCCTACTAGCTTTGCATTACAAATGGAACACAAACTCAGTACAAACAGAAAACTGAGTTGGATAAATTAAAGATTTAATAAGTCAGACTTAGCCAGAAATGGCAAAACGCTCCTCAATGCTAAACAACTACACTTGAGACTTCAGTTCTTTAGGCCCCTGCTCTAAAAATGTAAGAGTTCATCCTTGAAACAAGTTTAGTAGAGAAGGAAAAGGCCTCCACCCAATAAGGTTAACCATGAACTTGGATGGGGCCAAGTACCATAAAAACCAGTGCTTCTCACACTTCAACACGCAGAGGAATCACTGAGGATCGTGTCAAAGTGCAGACCGTGTCAGCATGAGCTCATGTCAGGTCTGAGACTGGAACAAGCTCCCGGACGGACGTGCTGATGCCCCGGCCGGTCCAGGGGTCCAGGGGTCGCGCTGTAAGTAGTGAGGCCATAAAAGGCAGGAGGTATGAAAGCCTCATTTCAAGGTATGTTTATTTCACAACTTGGACTGCTGGCTACAAAACAGTAACATGTGAGCCTTTTTCCTTTGGAGAGTGACAGGCTCTGTTCAAACATCAACATCATTTCTTTGGGGGGAGGGGGAAGGGGTTCAAGTCCAATAAGTAAGTAGAAAAGCATGCAGTACATTGCACAGTGGTTATTTAATACAACAGAATTTGCCCTGGGCTTAGGGAAGAAGTCTCAGCCTGTGTTTGTCACACAACAAAGGGACAGTGAAGGCTGGTGGAGTTAGGGAACCTGATTTAAATCCTCGAGTGGCCAAATGAACCAAGTGTTCATTTGCATGAAAGCTAATCTTTCCTTAAATGAAAAGGAAATCTGCTCTCAAATGGACACTGCATTGTTTTCCAGGAGTCCTGAGCCTTTTTTACCTGACAGCCCACAGGCGAGCCTGGGCCAAGACCATGGAGCAGGGCGGCTCTAATCCACACACATGACTACTAATACCCGACACCATTTCTTTTCGTGGCCCCATGTGCCTTAGTAAAAATGTCAGCCTTCTGAACACTACCCTCCAGTCTTTGTGGGCTAGTCTGTATTTGAGAACTTTAAAAACTAGTCTTAGGAAGTGATGTGGCTTTGGTGATCTTGACTCAAATCCCCGCATTTACGAGCTCTGTGACCTTGGGCAAATGACTTACGCTTTCTTCCTCTGCTTCCTCCACTATAAAACGGGACAATAGGCACCTGCCGGCAGGAAGGTTCGGGTGAGGTCACGTGTCACATACTCCAGGCGCCCAACAGCGCAGAGGCTGGCCCATGCGGCTCAAGGGCGGGAATGCCACTGCCACCGTCAGGACCACCTTCACCAACTGCCCAGTACCAATGGTGTACGCATTACAGTCTTTCTTTACTGAATACCACAGTGCTTAGATCAGTACAGCGAAATCGAGAATTATCAGTGATGTTTAAAAAATGGGTGTGACGTACATGTGTTGGAATGTGGACTCCCTGAGAATGCAGCCTGCACGCGTATATTTAGCACATGACAAACGGGGCTTGGTTGGCCGTCTCATCATCATGAATCCCCCCGCCTTCCCATCATGTGCTCTCACCCTCATTCTGTCTGAGGACGGCACTGTACCCCAAAGAGGAGGAAGAGAACCTGTCCCCTCCCTCCATCTCCCCATTACCGTATCCTTCCTAAGCCAATAGCAATTCACCTCCCTCCACATGGTGTAAAAAGGAATGGACTGCCCTCCTCCTGCTAGTTTCACACTGTAAGGAAGACCATTACACCGTTATTTACAAATAAGTGCATGTGATTAATGCTTTCCCGTTCATACTCTTTCCGTGGATATTATCTTAATCCCAACAACCCCCTGTGAAGCATGACAATAGGACTGCTATTCTTATTATCATTACAGATAGTCTGAGAGTTTGATGTGATGTGAGAGAAAAGTTCGCGGCCACCCCTTTTTGCACGTGTGCTCTCATTCTCCTAAGGCAGAGATCTCCCCAGTGAGAGCGTGGCAGGGATGTGACAACATCTTCGTTATTGGAACCATTTACGTAATCCAATTACACGCACACACTCCTGACAGAGCACACTGGAGCCCACGTCCGCCGGTCTGAGCTGTGCCCCTCTGAGTTACTAAGATCTGCCAACCTCAGCCCATCATCGGAGGCCCTTAACCATAGCTTTAAAATGGTCTCCTGTGTGGGACTGTAAACGGCAACGCCGAGTTACGACGGAAGCCGAAACCCTGCATTTCCCCTCAGTGAAGGGTCCTCCTTTTGAGTTTGCACCTCCCTTCTGCCAATTCAGGGCCGTCTAGAAACAGCCGGCCTTTGAGCACGCCCCCCAAGGAGCGTCTGAGACCCCTGTTCACCAGTGTGATAGCAACGCTTTCTCTGCCCTCACCCCCTTCTCAGGCTGAATGGGCCTTTGCAAAGGGATGAGAGGTGAGCTACAAAATCTTCATTAAGTAATTTAATAATGTGTGCGTCTGGTACTTCAGTCCCAAACAGAAAGGAATGCTCCCGGGTGCCAGTAGGCAGAGCCACATTCTTCCCGTCACCCTGTGAGGCCGGCCGGCTGACAGGTTCTGCTCTGGGGTAAGTCCTGTCTCTGATGGCACTGCTTCATCCAAGGGGAGGATCTCATCTTCAATTTGTAAGTTGGATTTTTCTCAGTTTCAAATCACAGGCTGACAGAGGTCAAAGACTGACAGTGTATAAAATCATCCTCTACCGAGTCCAGAATGTGACAAGCAAAAAGGAACAAGGTAATAAAAGAGGTTGCAGTTCAGAAGGGGAATGGAAATCTACCACAGTCAGTGGCAGAACATGAGGGATGAAATTGGCTCTTCAAATAGCATACAGCACAGTGATGGTTATTCTGTCAAGTATCGTTCACTGAATACAGTGACAAATGGAGAAGGGCTGTGTCTTGCTGGGGCTATTTTTCAGTTTAGTTTTCTGATTTTATTTTTTATTTTTAAGAAACGGCATTCACAAATGATTCCAAGTTATTTCTAAAGTTCTTTCCCTAAAATTTCTGACTGAATTTGTAACCATTTCCACCGATATAAAAACAAACTAATGAAATCAATCAGGCTTGCCCACTAGCATGAAAAAAAAAAATCACACAGCTCCCATACTTGAAAAGAAGAGTTAATACTTTCTCGACTGGATTCTTTCAAGAATATTCACACAAATATGGTTCACATGGTCATTACCCACCCAAATTTGTGGAGATTTTATGGGCCAAGTTGTTCTTGTTTCGCCCTTCATGATGTCACATCTCTAAACCAGAACATACCCTTAACTCTGTGCTACGCCAAGTTCGGGGACCAGCACCACCACCTGGGATCTGGTTACAAATGCAGAACTTCAGGATTCAGCACAGACATACTGAGTCAGAACTTGTATTTGTACAGATTCCCCAGGTGATGCATGTAAGAGGACGCCAAAAAAAAATGTATACACATCTTAAGGAAGGAAAAAAACTATTAAAATCGTAATAATATCTACCAACAACAAAAGATGAATAAACGTTTGACGTCTGCAATACAAGAGGTGCTCAAAGTGGTCACCATCAGCATCCAGACACTTCTGATTACGGCGAACTACTGCTTGAGCAACGTTGACCAAAGTGTCCACTTGTATACAATTTATTGCCACCCCTGGTATATATACATTAAAGCCTGCTAACCACCATCTCATGAGACGTTTTATTTAAAAATCATTTAAGCCTATTTTAACAGCTCTGCTAAGAAAGTCTTCCTTACACTGAATTGTATTATAATATGCTGTCCCATTAGTCCCACTTCCGGATGCTTCCCTGGCAACTACAATACTCGCAGAAATAACTCCAATCTTAAGCTTGTTGTGTAAATACTTTTAAAATAAACTCAAAGTGCTTTTTCTGATGTGTACAATGTGTGGGGGGAAATCTTTAAGTCCATTACAAGCTTTCCATCACATGCCACACACGCTATTTCTACTGATAATCAAAAATGTACACTACAAACAATACAAGCAGGTACCCACATTAAATCAATAATAGCAACAGAGCAACACACATGGCAATAACATTTGAGTGAAGAATGTAATACAAAAAATGTCTCCAAGGTCAAATCCTTTACAAAATTAGTCTAGCTGGGGAACGTCCACTACACCATTCAGAGTGGGAAAGACAACTGTGTCTAACTGAAAGACTTGGCATTTTCCCCACGTGCCAGTCTCTGTGCTCAGCGTTTTAAATATTATCACATTCAAGCCTTACCTCAAGCCTTACCACAAGCCTCGTAAGGCGGACACTGTTTCAGTCTCTGTTTCACTGAGTGTTAACTTACATCTACCCAACCAGTGAAATCTGCTGTGGACAGCTCCATGAATTTTTACATTTGTATGGCCCTATGTGACCACCACTCGTATCATTTCCAGGCCCCTTGCAGGAGGCTCTCTCACACTCCCCTCCCCAGTCAGCCAGCAGCCCCTTCCCTACAAGTAACCACTATTCTGACTCATAGCACAAACACTAATTCTGGTTGTTTACTGAAATTCATAAAAATGGAATTGTGCAGAATGTACCTTTTTGAGCCTGGCTTCTTTACTGAATAGTTCTAGAAAGATCAGTGTGGACAGAGAACAGGATACGCCTAGCTGGAGGAACAGAATGGAAGGTGGGCTGGTAGAGGTCTTTGTAGGAAAGGAAGCTGGAAAAATGGGTCTTTCAGACGGTGGGTGGCTTGAATGTCTGACAGTGTTTGAGGAGATGAAGGATTTGGTGTCACAGCTTGCCCGGAGTAGAATGAAGAAAGAAGCTGGAGGCAAGCTCAGGTAGTGGGCCAGGTGAGGGGCGTAACAGCCACCGGAAAGGGGAGAGGGGCAGAACTCTGAGGGAGCCTTCACCGGAATCTCCACTGTGGAAGCTGGAGTTAATGAGCAGTTTTTCCACAGCTCCAGGATCAGACTGCTGAAATAAAGGCGGTAGTGCTATTCAAAAAATAATGGAGTCGGGAGGGAAGACCAGTTTTAGGGAGGCAGGTAAGTTTAAGGCAACAATGAGATGCCTATTCAGTTACCAGCTAGTTGACAAATTAGACTAAAACTCAGGACAAAACAGGTCGAGATGCACGTATGGGAGGTAAAAGAAGGAGACAGCAAGAACTCAATGGGACTCAGAAACCATGTGCTTGTATCAAAGCAACTGGCTGAAACCAGTGAGAAGAGAAGACCAAGGAACAGTGAGAAACACAGGACTGAATCTTGCTGAATACTCACATTAAGTAAGAAAAAAAGAGTATGTAAAGGAGGAGAAGGAGAAGGAGGAAAGAAAACAAAAGAAGGGACAGGAATAGGATGGAAGATAAAAAACCAAGAAATGCTAGCATAAATTTAGCCAACAATTCCTGTAACAGGCATTCAATTTAAAAACATTTTTCCTCAGATGCAACCATTGTAAATGCTGAATCAGATTCTCCAAGAAAATACAAGGTACTTCAGAAGCTTCATTAACTCTTTCTAGCATCATCAAAGTATTGCTTTGCAAATTACTGTCTGGATAGGCTAAACTTCGTAAATTATTGTTTGGGCTGACTAAATAGTAGCCTAGTACTCTGAAAGAGTTAATGTAGCTTCCAAACTGTCTAATTTACTCCTAAAGTGCTTTTCATATTCAAGACTCTAATTCAATTTGCATATCACTAATGATGATTTAAAGGCAACCCACTAAACTGGGCATTAAAATTTCTGTCGAAATTGAATCTAATAGATTTTTATTCAGACTTCCTAATCATTGTAAATTCTAGATAATTAACAACCAATCAACAAGTGGTTCTTCCTCAAGAAACCCATACAAATAAAAGCTGAAAAAGGAGAGAAAAACAGAAAACCTGAGATCAATGTCTGCCCAGTAAGGTGTTTGGAAACATGAACTTGAGGTGGGTCCCCTCTGTGTATAAAATTAACCCACAGGCTGACATTATCACTCAATCCCCCCTTTCCTTCTCTACATTCATTCCCACCCCCCACCCCACCCCCACCCCCCGTCACCAGACTATAACTTCTACAACGTGACAATTTATAAATGCATAAAACCCAGTCTTTGGGAGACGTTAAATGAGAATCCCTAAGGTGAAGTATGTTAGTTTTCTCTAAATGATGATAACATGAACAGAGGAATTTAGCTTTTAACTTGAAGCTAATTTTTATCGGCTCAGGTCACTTCCAGTTATGCTGTCAATAGTCATATTTTACATTATTCCCTGACTGAACTTTATCAAAAAAAGGCAAGTTGGGAAGTTCTATACGTAGCATTAAGCAGTGATTCTTTTAAAAGATAACGCATAGAAAATGGAAGCATTGCTAAAACATTGTTTTGTTTCATTAAAGAAAGACGGCTGAGAAGATGGCTGTTAGCTGAACCTACTGTGGTAACCATTTCACAGTACATGTAAATCAGACCTCATGCTGTCTGTCTGCCTTAAACTTACACAGGAAAAAATAACCCACCTTACAGTGATGTCAACTATTTCCCAATAAAACTGGAAAGAAAAAAGAAACATAGTTGCCTCTTTCCCCTAATTTTCAAATTTTCTTTGATGATCGTATTTTTCAATTATAAATTGAGGTGAAATTTGCACTATCAACTCTCCAAACAAATCTGAACACATCAATCTTCTGAACTGACCAACACACTAAACATTTACTTCACTATACTACGATTTTGGAATTCCTATTAAAATTTTCAGTGGTTAAATGGCTTTTTGTCAGACTGCACTTTTTCGGCACATGTTTTCAAAGATGTAACTCTTGCTTTGCTATTCTGAAAAAGAGCAATAACTAAGCATATCTTTGTTCAAGCATAATTTTGTGATTAACATCTTCACTTGACAAATGCTTTGAAATGGAAAAAGATTCTCAGTTCAGACCTTTTATCTAATCTTAGAAAAAAAGTCAAAGATCTATCTACATTTTCAAATATTAGAGATTAAAAAATAAGGAGATTGGAACTCTAGACAGGTACGGATGTCCTTGTTAACAATGAAATTATATACACATAGCTTTCAGGGTCATGAGGCATCGCTTGAAATCACACACAGAAAAATTCACAGAAACCTCAGCAAAAAGACAAGCATTCTGCTTTTCTTTTTCATTTTTCAGTTTCATCACGATAGAAACAAATAAGATTAAAAAATTTTAAACTTTGTTTTTACTAACTACAAATTAAATAACCAACCTACACGTTAACTGTCCCTAACTTTCTGAAGGTGAATCTGAGCAAAGACATGGGGACATGAGCAACCAAGGAACAGCGAATCGCAACATATTCTCTGGCATTTAGTCATTTGCAAACAACCAAGTCTGCTGTACAGAGAAATTTTCAAAAGGAATAGGTATGTAAGATAAACAAAAGCTTTCAACGGAAATTTGAAAAGCTTTCCTTCTCCTTCTCTCCAGTCTCACTTTTAAGGACAAGAAAAAAATTTAAGTTCAAAGCATAAAACTCAGCACAGATCCCTTGAGGATTAAATGTGGAGGATGGGGAAGATGCACAAGCAAAGTACATGATAAATGTAAAAGACAATGGAAGTCATATAAGCAACACAAAAGATTATTTCAAACACCCATGGAGAGATACTTATCTTCAACCGCTAACACAGCTTTTGTAATGCTCATGTTTTTCTACATAAAATCATTTAGATTTTTTTAAATGTTTTAATTTCATCCCAACACAATGCATTCTATCAGCCCCTAACACACCACCTTTGGCCATGATGGAGTGCCCATCATTTAAGGCTTTTTCCAGGACTTGTGCCAGAGATTTGGGAGTACATTAACAATATATCATTTTTAGTTGACACATGTAAAGATGGTCCCAAATACAAAACAAAAAAGCCATACTACCAAGCTCATCTATTTCATAAGCAAAATTTTCTGTATGTTATTCACACTACCTGAGAATTGGTACACTGTTCAAGGTCCCCATAGAGAGGTAGCTGTGTGGGGGATGAGTCAGGGACTAACGTGAACACCACAGACACGCCCATACCACACACTCAGCTCACCCACGCACTGCCCCCTCAGTCACGCGACAGCTACCCTCCGTGAGGCCGTTTCCTCAGTGTTCGCTGAAGGCAGTGGCAATAACCCAAGTCTCTCTCAATGTCTTACTTGTGCCTATGCCTTCTATTTGCATTTTAATCTTCAACCAGCACACACTTAAGATAAATCTATCATTTCGATATTAAGGTAGTAAGGAGAAACGATCTAGCTCCCAAATAAAGTAGGCTAGAGGTGCCTTTTGGCAGCCAATGCTCTTAATGTCAATGAACACGAGGTCAAAACAGGTTTGCTGTCCAGTCCAACCCAAGCCAACCCAGACCAACACGCCAGTTGGTCAAGTAATCAAACAAAGGCACGTTCAAGTACAGAATATTTTAAAATGTTATATAAGCCTTAAACATTTACCTTAAAAATGTACTCGTAAATGTGCTTGAGAGAAGGTAAAAACTTTCCTTGGAGGCAAGGTCCCTCCGGCTGGGCTTCTAGTCTTTCTTACAATGCACTGTCACCGACGATTTACAACTTTGATTTCAGAGTGGAGGGCTCTCCCTAAGCAGGGCATGGCTGTCCAACTACAAAATTCTTCGTGCTTCCCCAGTCTTGGGACTGACCACACCTAATTTATCAGCAATTTAAGTCTTTCCAAAGTGTTCCATTTCGTTTTCCTAAAGATAATTATTTCATTCACATTTAATGGGTTCATTTAATATTTAATTCATTTTTATGAATTGGGACAACAAGTACCACTGCACAGACATGTCTGAAAATGCATAACCGAATTCCAAGAGAAATAGCAACTAAACCGGTGTGCGCAGGGGAGCGCAGGCAGGCAGCGCCACATGCACCAGGGAAGGTGCCTCACGGAGAGAAGGAAGAGCACGGACATGAGCACTGGTGAAGGGCACCGGTGAGGACGGCGGCTCCAGTGGATGCTGTGTTACCACCAAGATGACCCTAAACAGGTCTGGGCCAACGACTACATCCAGCGTGGTTTTTTGGAATGTTTGATTTATGTTGAATGTGAGTTTGCCTGAATTGTTTCAACTTCCACTAAAAAAAATAAAATAAAATAAAATAAAATAAAGACCTGCAACCCAAGAGCATGAATATTAATGCTTTCAATGTGTAAGAGTTGAATGTTACTTGTTCCGACAAGTCCACCTTCTGGCAAAGCTGCAGAGATTCTGTATGTGCACGTGCATGTGTGTACACGGTGATTAACGTGCACATATGACCGCACACGGCTCTCAATTATCTCATAATTAGCTTGATGCCAGATCGTTGTTAATCTTCCTAGGCTTTGGAATACATGGTATATGGTCTGTATGTAGTTCTCTAAGCATGTTTACCTTCTGTTTTTTGCTCTTTATACCTACATTAGAATTGATTCAGATGCCGTCAGCCCAGTGTCCTGCTGGTAACAGGCAAGGACATCAAGGACCCAGCACTGAGGAAAGGACAGGCAGCTCCACAATCTACATTGTAGATGACTAAAAGGCAACACTACGCAATCACCACAAGGCTTTCTCTGCTGGAAGCTTTCTTCTTTGAAACGTCAGGCAACACTGGTTCTAAACCAAACAGCTCTGCATTTGCTCACATATTTGTAAATATTACTGTCACCCCTAAAAGCATCCCTATATAGAAGAACAAACCACACACCACTAGGTTAAGGTGTTATTTTTTTCCAGATAGAAACCAAAAGTGTATTTATTTAACTTTACAGAGGGTGAAACAGCTATATGTTAACTCCTTCCTAAAATCCAGCTGCTTCCTGTTTGACACAAACTCTTTCCCCCGGTTCTTACACTGCTTCAGAATTTGCTATGAATAATCACATTTGTTAAATGCCATAGAAACCTGAAGTCTGTTTCTAGAATTTAAAAACTTGTACATATTTCTTGATCTACTAAAAACCAAACAAACAAAAGTGGGTAGTAACGTTCTTCATCATTTTCTTTAAAAACATGTGATTTAACAGTTTTTAAAACTGTAAAATGCGTACTCTGAGTTTCTAAGAGTAAAGGAACAAGCATCCCCAGGAAAAGGAATTATAGTCAGTTAAGTTAAAGTCCTTGTAACATGCTTTTAGGTGGACAAAAATTGGTAACTCGAACTTTCCAATGACAATTTATATATAGTTTTTATCCCTACCCACGATCCAGGCCTCATTTTTAGTCAGCAAAACCACACACTGGAGAAAAAAGTCAGTACTAAAAGTCAGTCAAGTACACGTCTACAGGAGCAAATAATTACACAGAAAAACAAAACTCTTCAAATTCACTGCTTGATCATATAATTTTATTCCCTGATCAAGGAACAGGCGGATGCTTCCAGGGTATTTTGAGGATAATCCCGATCTGTCTGCAGACGCTCAGTCACAATGCTAAGCAGTCCAGTGTCTCAGCTGGTCTTACAGCTCCGACAGGATTACTGTCCGCAACACATAGGAGGAATTCCTACTTAGTAGCTTCCTGTTCTCGAGGAGAAATGATGGCGACAAGGCCCCCACTTTTCCAGCATTATCGCCGGTAATCCAGCTCCCACTGCACTGCGCTCCTCACTCAATTCCCTCTACACACCACCCTCTCCCCCCACCATCATCATCGTCCCTCTGTTCTGGCTGCCCCTCCACCCTGAATCTCTTCACTGCCAGGCCCAAAATACAGCACCAGCCTGTTGAAATGCTACCTACACTTCAGCACTCACCTTAACTGCAGGCCATAGTTTTCCTGCTGCTTGCAACCCAATGTGACCTTTCGAGCTCCTGAAACCCAAGGTACTTACTCCCTTTTACATTTCTCTGCTCACTTGCCCTATTATAATACTCCAGCATCCGTTGCCAGCTTCTTAAGGCAGAGGCTGTACTGTGTCATCATCCGCTGCACAAAGGAACAACTACCATTGCTGATCAATGGAGACGCAGAGCTGGCAAAACAACCAACTGGTGTGAAGAAGGTGCCACAAATTATAACAAAAGTGCTGCCAACACTAACCACTAAGAGATGCCTCTTAGTATCAGTTGACAAGTGTTTAAACCTTGTAAGAATGAACCTAATCATCTAGAAGATGTACATGGGCCAAACAATAATAAAAGTACCAACAAACCTGGGACAATAGGAAAGACATTCTGACACAACACAGTGGAATCTACTGAAAGGCACGGTCTGCTCAACCAAAACACTGTAAAAACAATTTTTTGAAATGTTAGATAGCGAGATGAAGCAACTATAAAAACTGAAGATCAAAATAACATCCATCACTTTAGTGACCCCGGTGGCTGCAAACATACCAAGTTGCCTGTGTACCAAATGGAGATGACATCACCTGTTAACAGCAGAGACTATGCCACACCCATCCTGTCACCTGAAGCCATCCAGCCTCAAACAGACTATTTCCAGGAGTAGCACCATCTCAGAAGTAGCACACCAGCTCTGTCAGCTCATGAAAAGGTTAAAAGGAAGTTTCAAATGACCGCACATCATGTTCTCTATTTTTTGGAAGGGCGGGGAGAGGCGTGTCCGACTGGGCCTGTGGGAAGCTGTGGAAGGGGCTGCCCATGCGGGACTCTCCTCACCAGCGTCCCTGTCCCTCCATCCTTTCCCAAGCCATCCTGCCACTTAGGGGCCACATCCCCGCCCGGCTAGCTTCCTGCCATTCCTATTCCCCACTTTCTGAAACAAGCACATGTGACCACATCCCCGACCCAGCTTTAAAACCCCTCAGTGGCTTCCTTGTTCCATCAGGTGAAGATCAAGTTTATGCAACAAGGCTCTCGGGTCTGCGCCGCCTGTCTCTGCAGCCTTGCCTCACCTGCCTCTCCCTTCAGACTTTGTACTTGGGCTCCCCAAACATTGTGCCACTTCAGGTTTCCCAAAGGCTCTCCATAAAGCCCTCCAATTTCTTCCCCGAGAGAGGTCCCTCTGTCCCTTCTGACCAGAGGTCACTGCTGCCTCCTGCACGTCTCCCCTGTGCCTTGTCCAGGCTTCTGTTACAGGACACATGGTGCTGCCAAGTGCAAGAACTGGAAAACTGGAGAGCAGTGACCGTGTCTCCTTGTTGCGTACCCTGTGTGCCTAGCAAAACGCAGAGACACAGCCAGCAGTCAGAGTCCGTGACGTCTGCATCCCGGGGGCAATCCCAGGACCACTGTAATATTCCAAATCCCCAGAGGCAGACAACGAGGCGTCCTAGTCACCAAACAGGAGCTCCAGGAAACCCACATTGTTCTTGGAGACACTTTTACGCTATATCCGCACTAGTTTCCCATGTGAGGCTTCTTACTTCATTTGTTCCAAATGTGCTCTACTGCATGCCAGGCAGTGTACTAGGCTGGATGGATGAATGAACAAGAGGGAGAGGGGCGAGTGGAGGGGGAGAGAGGAGAGGGAGGAGATAGGCAGGCACCGTCTCCACTCTCAGGGAATTCAGAGCCTACTACTGGGAGAGTGTACAACCCCAAATACAGCATTCAGCAGTCATTACTCCACCTTATTTAGTACAGTAAACACAGATAATAAGTCCCTATACACTCAACACTTTTATGCTCATCCACTATTTGACCTTCTTTGGCTACTAAAGTCATTTTTGTTGGCCTGGGTGTTTTCCAAGTTTTACACCCTTCTGATACTTGGCAACATAAAGGTGGACTGGAGTTGCCAATAAATAAAACGTGCATTTTACCAATAAGGAACGAAATCTCAATTCTAGTGGTAGAAGGAACTGCAGCAACAGACAGTCCAACATCTTCATCTTACAGAACAAGGGCCATAAGACAGGGACAAGTTATGTGAACGCCTAGCGTCTCCCAACAGGTCTCTAGTTGAACCAGATTTGAAATCTAGATCTCTGAAATCTCAGCTCCATTCTCTTTCCCTCTCTCTTGCCCCTTACATGATAGTAAGGAGTCCCCTGTGATATGTTCAATTTGGCCCAAAGTCACATGAAACGCTGAACTGGTATGTCCTGGGGCAGAGGAAACAACAAAAGTCAAAGGCAGCGAGGTACTACATTATATAATCTTACCACCAAATGCTCCTTCAGCTGCTAACATTTTTAGCATTTGTGGTAAATAGAACTGTTGGTCCCAGTTGTTCCCATGTAGTTATTTCCATGGCCTCTGGCTGGATCAAGTTCACTTCGCTACTCCCTGAGTTCAGGCTTGGTTGGCCATGTGACTTATGTTGGCCAAGGAGATGCTAGGGAACCTGACACAAATAGGCTTGAAAGGAACTTGCACATCAGACATCATTATAAGGAGAACAGATAGTTACTTACCTTCCAGCCTGGGCCTCAAAGTAAGAAACAGAGTAAGATGCCCCAGGCAACTTCGTACATGGGAGCAAAAAATAAATGCTTATTGGTGTATAAGCTACTGAGATTGAGGTTGTTACGCAGCAAAGCTGACTGATACAATCTCTTATCCTTCAAGTCAAAAATGGGTACTTCTGGTTATCTGTCACTGTCGTATCCCCTCACAGCATTAACTCCCTATTAAAGTAGCAAACACCTTATTCTTTATTTCTGTTTTACTGATTTCTCGAGGCCATCTTTTACTTGAATTATCTTCAGAAAAGAACATGTCTTTAAATTAAAATGTCATCCAAATGTTTTACTGATTCTGAAGGTAGGTATTACGTAAGTGAGAGCAAAATGTATGCTTTCAGTATCACCTCAGGAAAAGCCTCCTTCTCTCCCTTCAAAGCAATAAGATTTGTCACGATCACAGTTAATTTATTAAAGATAATTTTCAGCTTATATGATGGATCCTACAGCTAGGTGGGAAGGGAGTACATGTATATTTCAGTGCAGGCACCGAAGATTTTTAAAAGGCTGTTCTAAAACCCTCAGCTGAAATAAATATTAAAATAAAATGATTTTTGATATTTTTAAAGGTTTCTAAATCTGAGTAACATTAAACAAATGTCCTTCAACTTAGCCTTTTTCTTATTCCAGCACATAGCTCAATGTTCTTAAAACTACTCCAATTCAATTAGTTATTATCATAATTTTTGAAGCTCAGTAGACTTGAAATAAAATTACTTTTGTGTGACACAACATATAAAGTCATCTGGAGCGTAGAATACCAAACTGGAAACTTGTTCATTTTTCCTTCTGCTTGCCATTACAAGGTTAATTTATTTCCTTTCTTTATTATTCTTTCTGTATTATAAAATGAGAAGGATATGCTTCCTTTTGAAAGGATGTAATTCCCATGTTTTATATATCAGTACATGTACAGAATTATACACGTGCACCTGTTCGTGTTAAGTCCATTTCTGCAGCACCAGAGAAAATATCTGTTTGAAAGAACCTATCTCTTGATGTCAAAACAGTTGGTGATCTTCTTTGAAAAATAAAGGCTGGTTTGCTCATTTTGGACTAGAAAGAGTTAATCAGCATTTGACCAGGAAAACAAAGTGAAACACTCCTCCCTGTTTCTGAACCAAGACCAGGAGAAAAGCACTGTCTTCAAGAAAGACTAGATTTACATATATTCAAATTGATGTCTGAAGACATTCTTCAGGGAGAAAAAAATATGCCTCAAGGCCAAAGCTTTTTAACCTGGGGCCTATGGACAGAACTCAAAGGATTTAGTAAACTTGGGGGTGGGGGGAACCCATTTTTACTTTTATTAACCTCTCACTGAAACTTTGCATTTCTTTCCATTATGAAAACTAGCAATATGAGCAGTACCTGTGGCTCTGACACCAATGGAAATCTGGTACCTTCACATTACAGTTGCTGTCAAAAATTCAAACTAAAACTTACTTGTGATGCAAAATTACAATGACTCGCTACTAAATCCTGTTACAATTTTAGCGTATTGATAAAGCACATCTACCATATGACAATTTTGATAACTGTATTCAGTAAAACTGGTTTTCTCTGCAATCCCATGTGTTGCTATTAACTAAGGATATCAGAGCAGGGAGAAGACGAGCACATTGGGGAGAGGGAGGAGATAACGACATATATATGTCTACAACAGTGAAATTAAAAAATGGTAATTATGGTGAGGCATCTGTCTATTTGGCACCATCTAAAACCGGCAAGTAATAATTGTACAACAAGGGGGTATTTAGTGTGTGAGGTTTAGGAGAGCGAGCCAGAAAACCTAAAGCATCCAGGTTGTAAAACACTGTAATAAGCAGGTAACCACAGGCCCAGCATCCAAGTTTCTGCCCTAACCTGTTCCTCATGATTATGATTTTACAACATCCCAGTGTCAGCAGGTTCACTGTGAGTCAGACCTGAAATAATAAATGGCTTATTTTCCATCCTGATGGAGGAAATACATCATGGCTCATTGTGGCTCACTTAACTGAGGCTGTTTTTACAGGAAAATACAAAAATAACTAAGTCATCCCGCCTTAGCATTTTTATTTTAATTTTTTTATTAACAAAGCTCTATACTACAATCCACTTGGAAAAGAAAAGGCATGTTTTCAATATAAGCTATAAAAACAATACCTCACAAACATCTAAAAAGGAAAAATAATACAAACAGTGAGAAAGAAAATAAGTTTTTGATCAAAAAATACCTGGTGGCCAAGATAACCAATTAAATGCATCCACTTCATCAAGATACAGGGCTGCTTATTTAAACTGTCAACCACATGATAACGCCGTCAGCAACAGCCAAAATCTTTCACCACCACTTGTTAACGCTGCCAGGTTTTATAAAACTACATTTATTTATACACAGACACATACATACATTCCAGAACCCCAAGCCTTAGTTATTACAAGTTCTCAACTAAGTTAGGGGGAAGGTGACATCATCACCAACAAGAATGCTTATTCAGTGACACATATACTGCAGACTGTAAAACCCCTCATGTCTGCAGACACAGTAACTAGAATGAATGAGTGGTAGGTACATATATCCTAGGAACAATGAGTTTGTTCTGTCCTGCTATTCAAATATATTCTACGCGAACTTATGGGTTCCAAAGACCACTGATGACACCACTTTAGAATGTAATTTTGTTTGTTACCCAAAATTGTGCTAGAGCAGAGTCAGTACATTTAAAAAAAAAAAAAAAACTGTTTTAACAAGACATCATCACTATAGCCAATATTAGGTACATACAGTATACATGTCAGGATATGACCAATTAATTTAGAATTATATAGAAGGTTCTCAGCGTATAATACATGTGAAAACAAAAGAATCCGTACTCAGTTCTGCTGATGAGTAAAGCGGTCATTCCATCCCTCCTCTGTGAAAGGACACCGAGGTAATAAAGCCCGCTAGGAGCTCCCACTGACTTACCTGCCCGTTCCCCTCTCACTTAACTCTTCTCGTGCCCCTAACACAAACGAGGAAGTGGCAAAAGAACACACATATAAAGGCAAACAGAAGGAGCTGTATTCTCGTGTGGTGTTCTCGCTGTCACGTACTCGTTAAGTTTTAAAAGGCAGACACCGCGCTCTTAAAGCCCTGTTACCTCCTTCCTGCCATCACAGCTATAGTGTTATTAACAGTTAAAAAGAAAAAGAAAAACGAACGGAAGGAAGGAAGGAAGGAGGAAAAGAAGAAAGGGAGGAAGGAAGGACCCTAAGAACGCGGACGCAGGCTTTGCCCTGCCTTCTGCAGGAACCACCAAGGACAGGGTCAGCAGGCTCTTTGAGACCTGCCAGAGAAGGCAATGGACTTGAAAGTTCCAACTCTCTATCTTCCATTTATTACCGTGTTTCCCCGAAAATAAGGCCGGGTCTTACACAGTATATCCCTGAAAATAAGACCGAGTCTTAAATTAATTTTTGCTGGAAGGAGAACTGACTCTGGGTGATGAACACACAATGGGATTTATAGATGATGTAATACAGAATTGTACACCTGAAATCTATGTAATTTTACTAACAATTGTCACCCCAATAAATTTAATAAAATAAAATTTTAAAAAAAAATTAATTTTTGCTCCAAAAGACACATTAGGGCGTATTTTCAGGGGATGTCTTATTTTTTCATAAATCTACATTTATTCAAATACAATCATGTCATCTTCTTCTGGAACATCGTCATAACATATTAAATGCGTCCATCTGGCTGACGATCTTAACTGGGGCTTATTTTTGGGGCAGGTCTTATTTTCAGGGAAACACAATAGCTGTTCACACCATGGAGTCTCATGGACAAAATCTGGGCTTCACCACATCTCCCATAAGGTTCTATGAAACTCAAATGGGGTTATGGCAGGCGCACAGTACACCACTGACACTCAAATATTAAAAGAATGTGCTGTTTATAAGGGAAAAAATGTTATAGGGTTGCCATGAATCTACAAAATTAAGTACCAGGATGGCACCTCAAGTTTCCAACCTTAAGGAAACAAAGGATTCTTGATATCACACACACACACACACACACACACACACACACTCAGATTTCTTTCAAAAAGTACATTGAACCTACAATTTCAATGGCCAAGATATTTTAAAGTCCTAAGGCACAAAATTTCTTGCTTGTTTTTTTAAAGTCAATTCCATTACTGGTGTATCAATTGAGCTCAAATTTTAATGGTAACTTTTTAAAGAAGAAATGACCTACAAACTCTCTTTTCCCTTTCCCCATACTTCTTTCATCAGCAACACGGAGGCAAAGAACTAAACTTTCACCAGCCACAATTTTAAGAAATCTGCTAGATGATCCCAATTATTTGAACCTTGAGGTCATGGTTAAAAAGAACACCTAATGCACGGAAACTCTTATTTCTCCAATGAAACACAGCAAAGTCAAAAATACCCTCTTTCTAGGGTGTTGAGGGCAGGGCCTGTGAAGAACAGATAGAAGTAGAGAGTGAAAGGTCAGTGGCCTGTCATCTCTCTCTCCCTTAGGCACTGAAGGATGTGACATAGTTACATGTGGTTTGCAAGAAAGAGGCCTCCTCCCTTTACGATCTGCTGCTCCAACCCTTCCCCAATCTAAATCAATTTTTATTTTCAGTTTGGTGTTTAAAGGAAAACCAGTTACCACACACAGAAGGACTTTAAGTCTGAGGCTTTAATCACATCACAGTGTGCAACTTCAAAGTTACAGCTCCCACAGCAGCTCGGCTCCTGTGCCATCTGAGTGTGACTGTACATGGCCTCTCCGGTGTGAGAGCTCAGTCTCTCCGGTGTGAGACCTCGCTGTGTGTGTGGGCAGTGAAAGCAAGTCACAAGCACTATGTGAGTTTCCTGGCTCTCACTTGGTTGAGTGTAAGCGGGGCGTTAGCATCTGTATTTAAAACAGGTCCCCAAAGAGGAAGCACATTAAGGTCACTTAAACAAACAGGAGGAGCTGGGGCCACAGCAGAAGCATCTGACTGCCTGCCTGACTGCCCCGCTTTCTCAGCTGCATAGTCTTCCACCGGGATCCTGTGACCAGGCCTGACAGCACAGCTCTCACAGGATTCAAAGTTGGACCCTCGTGGCTGGTGCAGTAAATGGCTCATTTGTCTTAGTGCCAGGGAAGAGCATTAACACAGAGAAGAGAAAGTAAATCATGCTCCTTCTTAAAAAGAAATCGGCTGGCATCCAGCCCAGCATTTGAAGTAGCGGCAGTTACTTTTTCTCTACCATAGTGGTTTCCAAAGGTATTTTCCAGCAGTTCTGGTTCCTGATTTCAGTGGCCACTCTATTTCAGGAATAAGTACAAAATTCAATACAGAGACAAATGTTGGAAAAGCCCCAGGGAACTAACTTGGCACCAGTGGCTATGTGCAAGTTCGCTCGGCCCTGCCAGGATGCTTCTAAAAGCCAAAGGGTTTGCTTGGTCCCCACTGTCCCATCTTCTCCAGTGACTTCAAATTTTGAGGCTAGGTACATATAACCACCAGGGTACGTGCCGACCATGAGCTAAGTCCACTTTAGAAAGGCAAGGGCACTAGCGAGAATATGGCCCTCCTTTTCAAAGCTCAATCCTGTAATACCGTGTTTCCCCGAAAATAAGACCTGGCCAGACCATCAGCTCTAATGCGTCTTTTGGAGCAAAAATTAATATAAGACTCGGTCTTATTTTACTATAATATCAGACCGGGTCTTATATTAATTTTACTATAAGACTGGGTCTTATATAATGTAATATAATATCAGACCAGGTCTTATATTAATTTTTGCTCCAAAAGATGCATTAGAGCTGATGGTCCGGCTAGGTCTTATTTTCGGGGAAACGTGGTATGATGGCTCTACATTTAATTCACCTGAAAATGCTACCCAGAAAGCGGCCTACATGACTCCAGGTCACTGAGACTATAGAAGACTTGAAAACATAGCCAGTCCACCTCATTTTGCAAATAGGAAAACTACTGAGCAGAGGGGGCAAATCCTCATGCAGAGGGTTTTATTACTGAGCATGCTGCTGGCGAGAATGAGGCTGGAAGAAATGCAGTGCTGGGCCCTCCAGAGAAAACGTGCACGTATAGCAACAATACCCTTCTTACCTGGTGGCCAGCTTTGCATCAGCCTTGGCGTTTAGAAAACATTTAGACCATGTGAACAAACGTGAGCCAGAAAGTCGGAGCAGACAGAAAACGATGAAGGCAGAGCGCTGATCCACAGCGCGCGCACAGAGATTCCTCAGATCCTCATCCAGACCCCGCTGGATTTAAACTGTGTATAAAATAAGGTCAATTGTTTAACACACTCCATTGTGCTCCTTATCTCCTAAGAACCTCATTCCTTCCTAGCTTGTGGACCACGTTAAAGTAGCTAGGAGACCAATCAACACACAGTTGAGATGTTTCAATGGTTCCAGAGGGTACTGAGACAGAACGGGGGTGTTCGCAATGACCACCCCCAGTCACTCCAGTAAGACAGAAAACAGACAGTGAAGTCAGAGGTATCGGAAACGTACACTCATGTAACAAACACTGGGCACCTACTATGTCCTGGGTTCAAAGGAATGAACAAGACAGAAAATGCTTCTCCTTATGGAGCCCCAGCTCTACAGGGGAAAAGACCAGCAGAACACATGCAGTAGGTCGGGTGGCAATAAACGCTCTGAGGAAAATATAAGCAGAGAGAAGAGGGGGTGGGACGCACTGGGGATGAGGGAAGCTACAGTTGTCAAGAGTTGTCAGGGGAGGTCGCATGGAAAAGGTGACATCTGAGGAAGGGAGGGAAGAAGGAAGTCAGCCATTCGGGTATCTGGACAAGAGTGTTTCAAACAGAGGCAAGGGATGGTGCCAAAACCCGAGGCGGGAGGATGCTTGGCCTGCAAGGAGGTCTGTGCGACCAGAGGGACATTAAAAAAAGGGACATAAGGCCAGAGAATGACTGGGGGATCGGGCCAGGAACACCTGAGGCCACTGGAGGAACCTCAGCTCTTACACTGAGGGAGCCAGTAGTCAGCGAAGGTTCTGGGCAGAGAACCACTCCGGCCCTGCAGGCAACAGGCTGTGGGGAAGCAAAGGCCAAAGCAGGAAAGCAGTCAGGAGACGCAGCAACAACAGGCGAGCGGGTGAGCATGTGGTGTAGACCAGGGCTATGAGAAGAGGAGGCAGAGGTGAGAAGTGGACGGAAATCTGGATATATTTTGAAGTTAGACATGACAGCGTTTGCTGATTAAATTGTGTGTTGGATGGGGAAGGAAAGGAAAAAGCATCTTAACGTTAGTTATTTGGACTATTTACTCAAATGGAACACAAATATCTTTAGTTGACCACGCTGAGACAAGAATACTGCACACACAACAAAAAAATAAAGGCAGAGATCTCTACAGAGGGGCTAATGTTTGGAGAGAGATGGAAATATTGACAAAAGGACAAGAACCAAAACAGGCCCCTCTTAGAAAGTTCTGCAGAGGACAAGAGTCTTGAGCACGAGACATGTAGGTCTGCTGAAGAGGGTGGGGGAAAGAATTTCAAATGAAGAGGCTCAGCAGAGGGCAAAATGCACTTGGAGAAGAACCGAAGTCTATCCGTAAAGTCAGAGGCAGCAGCAGCAGAAAGGCCATCCCACTGCGGGGAGCCACGTGGTGACACGAAATGCTCTGAGGAGGAATGTTTTTTGTTACAGTAAATGTTAGAACCCAGCACAGGGACAGAAGCAGACAGACAGACAGACAGACAGAAGATGAAGCTTTGTTTCTGTGCTGAGTTAAGAGTGGATGGAAGGGGAAAGGAAGAAGCACAATAAAAGCTACAGGAGATCCACAGAAAGAAAAGAATAAACTGCCACTACATAGCAGACCAGATGGGGGGCCAGGCACAGGGCGAGAAAGCGGCGACTCACCTCCAATGCCAACTGCAATTCACTGGTAGCAGTGACAGACTCTCAGAGGAAACACTTGAGTTTTTCAGGTGATCTTTTCTCAAGTGAAATCCCTTCTTCTCCAGAAGCCTACCTAACATTCAAACACACACACAGACCCCACCCGCCTTACTGAATCCAAGCCACTTTAAATATAAATAACTGAACAGACCTTTAAAATATGCATGGAATCCAAATGAGATGACAGGAAGAGAAATAATATTTTCAGGAACAACCTATGCCTGACGAATAAGGGAATAAAAAGGATGAAAGGTTATTAAGAATGTTTACCACTAAAAAGAGAGAAAGGCAACTGATCTCAGCAGCGCTCAGATGCCTTTGACAGAAGATGAGAAGCCCAGAGACCATGCCCCTGGCATCCGAGGGAAACTCAGCCCCAGCCAGTGGGGACATGGAGCCATAGTAAGGGGTCTGCCTCAACGGGCCAGCACCCCTGCCATCCTAACCTGTACCCGGGTGAAGGAACAAGGGAAAGAAAACCAAATCAGGTGTGTGGGGGGGACGGGGGGGGAGTCAGGATCTGAAAATGTGAGGGAAAAAGTCAAGTAACAATGCTGAAGAACACGTAACTAAGAAGAAAGCAAAAATATGAACAGTATTTAATTAATTTCAGAGTTTCCTAAGCAATTAACACATGGGTATTCTATACCATACAACAAATGAGTGTATGTGAAATTCTCTGGAAAGAATGAAAAGGTCTAGACTGTACACTTAAGGTTATAATGAACCAGAAATGAGAAGTCTAGTTCTCACACATACTTTCGGCCACTGAACAAATACTTCAGCCTCATTCTCTCACTGGCAAAACAGAAAGCACACACCTGTCAAAATTACATCATCTGCATTTTTAGATATTCCTTCCAGAGTAATGCAAGATTTAAGAACTTTAAATGCACATGTATAAATACCAATTCATAAAAAAATAGACACGCCTCATTCTTCCAAGCTACCAAGAGCTGTGTTCCACGTTACAGGATTATGTTTAGGTGGGTGATGAAGGCAGCGAGAAGAGTAATCATCATTTTATTGAAGAACAGAATTACGAAACCAAAAATGGTGCAACATAGTTAAAACTAAGAGACTTAAAGACAGACAGACCTGACTTTGATTTCAGGTTAATATTTTTAATTAACTATGTTATCTACCTAAAACTTCTAAGCCTTGATTTCTACTTTGAAGAACAGCAACAAAATCTACCTTATATGGATGAAGTAAGAATTAGAACTAGATATGCCCCCGCCATCGAACACAAAATAAGTACTCAATAAAAGGTAGTTGTCTCATTAGCTTGTCTATAACTTAAGCTCAATTTTCATTTCCACTGGCATTCCAGCTCCTGAAATAAACCCTACAGCACTTTATGAGATTGGTGGTTGTCTACAAATGTTTGAGGCTCCTCAAAAGATATTTGATGGATTAATGCTATTCTTCAGCATTACCTAATTTTTGTATACAGTATTATATCAGATTTGTGTAATTTATCCTAATTAATGAGCTTGACATTTCTTACGTTAACAGCCTGTATTCCATTAAAGACGTACCCTTCATTCTAAAATAAAAATCTCCAATTTCATAACTGTGGAAAGAGCTGGACGTACAGAAGAGGTGTTTATTTAAAAACTACAACAAACTTGGATTGAACTGGCCGAGTCTTGACACCAACACCATGAGATTCTACTCGTCCAGTGCCAGCTCATCCAGGCAGTTTCTATTCTAGCAAAGGCGAATCTGCCTTTGCCAAGTCAAAGATACCTGAACAAAAAGGAGCCAAGCCTCCTGCCAACTCCACACAATTGCTCTATTTCCTGAGCCCACTTCCACGTGAAACAGGGTTCATAGCAGGTACTTATTTCAGGTTTGCTGTGATGGTGAAAGAAGACAGCTCATAGAAAATGTAAAATGTATGCCTAGCATATTAAGTGATAAAAAAAAAAACAAAAAGCTAGCTCTTTGTTATTATTGTTACTGATAAACTTCAATCCTTTAAAATTTATTTTCCGGTTTCCTCCCATTTTGCCCATTCCCCAAGAATTACTAGAGCTATAATATACGCAAGCATGAAGGAGAAACTTCTCCAGAGAGGAGGAGACTCCCCGGGCATTTTCTGCTTCCAGGGTTAAATTCAAAGATTTAAGCCTATGCTAATCATTTTATGGCTTTAAGTATGCTAATGGTTAACAGAGGTATACAGTTACCAAATTCTAAAATGAAACAATACCTTTTATCAAGAGCACTATTAAATCAGAACAAAATAACCTAATTTGCATTCATTCACCTTTCCTCTAATCCTCCAATGGGAAAATTGAAAAACCATCAAATACAGGTAAAATGGAAACTGGTTTCTGAAAAATAACACAACCATTATATTGAAATACATTTCTCCAACAGTCAACAATCAAAAACATGAACATAAGACCTTAATCTATTGGTAGGCTATTCCATGAACACAGGCTTTTTAAAGTGACAGTTGGGATCATGGGGGCATTAGTTCTTACTGCTGTTGCTACCAATAAATCTTTTTTTACTGTGTATGTGTATCTCTGTGTATCACATGAATACCCAAAAAGCAGACAAGCAAACTTGCCAGTAACAAGAAGCAAAAATGAGAAAAGCAAGAAAATCAACAACAGAATTAAATTACACTGACAAGTTAGAATGTTAGATTAAAAATCAAGATAAAATTGGAAGTTCAACAGTTATTTAAAAAAAAAAGATGTGGGAAACTGAGGGAATATGTTTGGAAGTAATCAGAAAAATGTCTGCTGACTGCAAGCCTTCTAGAAACCATCAGAGTGATAGATACTGAACAAGCTGTTAGGGTCCTAGGCTGCATTAACCGATGTATAATTTCCACATCACAGAAAACTGTAGCCTCATCAAAGCTAAAAGAGTAGCTGAGCTGTTTATTAGCAGAAGGACACTTTCAGAAGGACACTGATAGATGAGAGTGCATCCCATCAAGAGAATGGAGGCCAGTTCTGCAAACTACAGTCCAAGAAGTTCCCATCTCTGGAGATAAACAAAGACTGGGGATCCTCTGCAGGAGATGCTGAAAGAAGATGTGACCCAGTCTCCGTGTACCTGGGAATTGTAACTATCTCACAGCATGATGGTGCCATGCAGAGGACACAGGTCAGTAGTGTGATGAAAGCTGTTAGCAATTAATATTACTGCAAAAATATGTCGCTCATGATCTTCCCAAGACCATACAGAAACACCCTACTACAGGAGCTTCATAAAAATTTATCAGAAACCACAGAAATGCTTTGCTTTAGAACACCTAAAAATTGTATCATAAAAGAACAGTAACCAAACATCATTTACCATGTATTGTCCTCCCTAATTGGCATAATCCTGCCAATTATGAAACTCTAGTACCGATTCGTATTATGGTACGAGAATGGTCCTCTGACTAAAGGAGGGGGTGGAACTCACAGGGCCAGGTGGTTAGCCAGGCGACTGGCACGGGGACACTGTGTATGAGTTTAGTACTTTTTAAAGTTTATCAACTCCATTCCGATTTTTCAGAAATTTTCAAAGTGTATGGAATTGCCCACTCTCCCAATTTAATCTTTTTTGTAAACATGTAAAAGAACAAATGATTATAACTTCCAAGGAGATTGTTTCAGTAATGGAAATAACCATCTCACTGAGAGCTATGCATACAGTTTTTTATGTATATAACAAAGACTATTTCTGGTAATCCATTAGTTAGAAAATTTAACAATATTAGTTTCAGCATGAAAGATTTGTGCGTATATTCTAAACCTCCTTGCCAATCACTTATAAAACATGGTTTCAAATGTTATTTGAAAGTAACAAAGTATAGTAATATATAGTTTTAATTGGATAAACTTGAGTAACAATCATGCATGTACTATGTATTGTGATAAAGTGGATTGTTAAAGACAAAACTGCTTCAAGCTTTAATTCAATGGCATTACCACACAGAATTGAAAGAAACACAAAATACAGTAAATTAATCTAGATTCAAGCCCAAAAAGGAAATAAAAGCATACCATGACTACCATAAATATGGCATATTGATAAACTGTTTATTATGACCCAAACCTAACTTGACATGGCACAAATGAACTAATGATTAAATACAAAACGTGTCATCCAAAAACTCTTAACTCAAGGGCTCTCCTCACTAAATAAAATAAATATGGTATCAACAACTCATACTGCTTATAATCTACAATGTTAATGGATTACTTTTCCAACAAATCCAGCAAAATTCTGAATATTGCTCAATAAGTGTCCATAATTTCTCACCATGAACACTTACGAATATAAAAGCAAAAATATCCATAACATTTATAACACTTAAATCTCCATTAGCTTAGACTCAATTAAAAGGACAGTCTAATTTTTCATGAAGAGGGAGAAAGTGGTTATATGACATTGTGGTAATTCTACATAAGGCAACTGTCTCTTTAAAATATTTTAGGTGCAAGTTAAAGGGAAACGTAGATCGTAATAGATACATTATAGAGATAACAGCCTTCCTCTTACCATTTAAAGACGTGCCTTAGCATGCACACTGTCAAAAGCCATCGGGACAGCACAGATTATCATCTCTATTTTACAGATGCTGAAACTGAACCGCGAATTTAAATGATATAATACCCAAGCAGGGACTAAGGACCAGGGAAGGTGAAAACCTTTTTTATCTTACTACTCTCTATTTTAAAACCTACGATTATTTTAGAAAATACCTGTCTATAATATATTCTACTGAGATAGAATAAGAAAAAAAAATCCTAGCCAGCAGGCATTCTAGTTACAGGATGTATTTTTAACTAATCCTACAATGTAAAACATTATAAAAACTTGAAAGGATACAATATTCCCAAGTCTCCTGACAAAGGAACCAAGTAAGATCACTGATCCTAGGCCATGATGATGGTTCAATATAAGTGATAACGTTTACAAAACTGAAAACCTAACAGTTTCTAAAGCTGTCCCATCACTGAGAGATCTCCTGACCCACACCTTGCAACGTTCTTTGTGTGACAAGGGTTATGAAAATAATTCCATGTCAGTTAACATTCCCTTGAAATTTTCTTGAATCTACTGGATAGAAGAGTCAGAGGTAACTCCACGCACTCAGTGAACTGTTCAACACCCACAGAAATGATAACGAGGATATATTAACAAAGTTGTAAACTCCACTCATACCGCTCCCCCTTCAGAACCCGATCTCAATGTGAAGCTCTCAGGCTGCTCTCCCAGTTGGGGAAAGAAGCCTAGTTTCACTTGCAGGCAATGACCAAAAAATATCCCTAAAACTAGGTACGCCGGACTCTGCCCACGTTGACTCCAGCCCTTGATTCCTGAAAGCCAGAGGACAAACTTTCTTCCACTTAAAGCAGAAGGGTTCCAGCTTTCACATGTGCCCAAGGGGGACTTCACTGGCAACTGCCCTTCGTACAACAAACTTCAATCTGGCCGCAGCGCCCACAACGCCTAAAATGTCACTCACTCCTTTCTAAACCGTTACCACCAGAGGTGTCGTGATGTCCAGTAAGAATTAAAAAATGTACATATATGACTCAAGGACATAATACTTCCCTTTGCCAATTTTTCTTTACTCCTCCCTCCTCTGTCTTTAATTTTCTAGATCATGAGCATTAGAACCCTGCAATCACCTCGGCTCTTCCCCAGTTCCATCCACAGCTAGGCAAGTCTGTCAGTACTTCCCCCCCATACCTAGACCTCTAGTGATCAGAGCACCACAGCCACCGCCCCCAACTCTCCCACTCCTCCATCTCCCAGCTGTTCTTCCTCCCCAAGCCTGGAGGGATCATATCCACCCACCTGCTCAAACACTGACACTCTATAAAATAGATGGTGTGTATTCTTCCAAATTGTCAATTGCATGAAAGATGAAAAGGGGGGAACTGTTCAAATCTAAGACCAAACAAAGAAAGGTAAAGCTCAAATGCACTATGCGCCCCTGCACTGCATCCTGCACCAGGAGAAAAAAGAAAGTTGCTATTAAGGACATTATTGGGGAACTGACAAAATTGGAACATGGAATAAAAAAATAGGATGAAAAATGCTGTGTGAATGATAAATTTCTCAGTGTGACAGCTGTACTATTGATACATAAGAGATGACTCTTGTTCTTTGGAAATATACACTGAAATGTTCAAGAATAAAGCAACACCACTTATACCAGCTACTCACGAATGGGTTGGGGAAAAAACTATAAATGTATGTCTTTATAAATCTACACAGACGCACATATATACATAAGAATGCAAGCAAATAGAGCACTGTTATATGGATTGGTGAGTCTGAGGGGGTGGAGACAGGCTGAAGAGGGAAAAGGAGCCAAAACATGGTGACTGAAGGAGACTCAACTTTGATGAGCACACAATGCAATATGTGAGCACAAGTGCAGATGGCGTATTATATATTGTACACTTGAAACATATAATCTTATTAAGCAATGTCACCCCAATATATCTAAAATAAACAAACAAACAAATCTGGTGAATCTGGGTAAACGGTGTGTAAACGTTCTTCGTATTATTCTTTAAGCTTACCTTTTGAAAATATTTCAAAGTAAGAAGTTGTTTTTTAAAGTCCTTTGAGGGGGCACAAGTAAGCTCTTCACAGTGACGGGTATGTTCATCGTCTTGATTGTGGTGATGTTTCACAAGTACACACATATGTCAAAACTTACCCAATCATGCACTTCATATATGCGCAGACTATGTATGTCAGTTACACCTCAGTAACGCGGTTTCTAAAAACACACGCTCAGAGCCCTTTGAGGGTTTCAGTCTTCTGGGCTCTCCCACAATTTGTCTCAACACATTGTAACCGTGTGGCTCTCTCATCCCTGTTCTATACTTTTCACCCTTCCCTCCTACAATCCAGAAGAACTCACTGTACTATCTGAGCTTGTCTTTCTTCTGCTATTTTGTTCATTCTATTACTACTTCCTGGAAAAGGGATAAGTGGAATTCAGACTAAATTTCAGCTGTATCAAGTCACTGCTCAGTTAGAAGCCCAGTTCCTCATCTGTGCGATGGGGTTTTCGGTCCCTTAATGACAAGATGCTCCTGGGAACTCGCAGGGTGACTGAGTTCAAGCTAACCAAGGTGGAAAGTGTGAGAGCACTTTGTAAACTGAAACACTACACAACAGTGTGGGGTGTCATTACCTCCACACACCCAAAGCCCTGCAGGCTCAACCTTCTTCCCGAAGTTTTCCCTTTGGCACTCTCTCTGAAAGACTCACCTCTCCCCTGAATTCACACAGTACTAATTACAGACTCTTTGTAAGGCCACCGAGGGTCTACCACATTCATCACAAGTGTGTGCACCTCGTGAATAAAATCACTTATGTTACACTCTGTCCCCAAGTCCAACAGCCGCACCCTGATCGAGTGCCAGCCTTGTACATCGGAGGAGCTCGGTATTTGAATTCGACAGTGTATTGAACTACAATTAGATCATAATCATTGAAAAGGCCCAGCCAGTTAAGTGGCATTAAGTAGTTGTGACAAGTTTTGAACTGCCTACAACTTCATTCATAACCTGTGACTATATAAATGCCCTCCTTTCACAGACTTGGTTGTGGGCCTTAGCTAAAACTTGGGAGGAGACCACAGGTAGGTCTGGTTTCCCTGTGGGGATTTTGGCCCCACGTGGCCCTGCTGGCACACTGGGTTCTGTAAGAGGAAGCTACAGATGATAGGATTCAGGGCGATTATGAGTGCGAGGGGAGTGAGTGTACATCATTCTGAAACCACAGGACCTAGAAGGTAGGTGGGAACTGGCAGTCAAGAAGACTCCAGAAAGAATAAGTAGCTGGGTTTGTGCTTTTCTCATGCTCAGCATTCAAGCCAATCAGCATATGGTGTGATAAGAACTTTGTACATCACATTATCATTTTTAATGTACTAAATAATACTCACTTTTTTAAAAAATGCTATCTTCTACTTTTCTACCTCCAAAAAAATTAAGAGGAGGTTTAAAATGTAATTATCTAAATCAGTAACCTCACACCTGCCAAAATGCTAGGCATTTTGTTCCAGGAATTCAAGTAGTATTAAACAGCAAGGGGAACCAAAACCCTGAAAATCTCTGATTATACAGAAAATACCCCAAAATAAGACCGGATCTTATATTAATTTTTGCTCCAAAAGTTACATTAGGGCTTATGTTCAGGGGATGTCAACCTGAAAAATCATGCTAGGGCTTATTTTCCGGTTAGGTCTTATTTTTGAGAAACATGTAGTTTATACACATGCAGGCCAGGGGTAAATCCGTTAAAATAGTCTAAGCTGTTTTTGGTTTTGTTCCTACTAAAGAGCGACAATTATTTGTCAACCCTGGGAAAACCAGGAAAGGCTTGCCATTTAATGATTGGTCCAATAAACAAGAAAAGGGCCTAAAAACTATTTTTCCCCCTTGAAGTACCGTGAAGGCTACTACGTGCTTTGGCAACAACACGCTGTCATTTTCTTTGTTCAAATCTTTTCAATTTCTGAAGCGGGATAGAAGTTGCCTTGAGGTCCAACATGGAGATTCCCTCCCGGCACCACTCTGCGGGAATACGGTCCAGAACGAGTACAGACGGGGCAATGCCTCCACACAGGTGTCACTTCTGATTCCCGAAGAAGCCGAGTGAGGTGCAGGGGAAATTTCTCCCTAACATAAATTACGTTGTGGGGGTGAACAGGTGAGGAAGAATGAAGCCATTATGATGAATAAAGAACAATGAAGAGGATAAAAAAATAACTACTGCCAAAGTCTTTGTCCAGAGTTCTCAATCCTGGGGGGCCAAGAGAGGCCGGGCGTGGGGTGCTGGTGGAGGGAGGAGTGGCAGCATTGTGCTGGAGAAGGGCTGGGCGGGAAGGGCTCTCAGCCACGTTTTCATGCATAACAAAGCAGACCTAACAACGGGAGGGTAAGTTTGGAGCCACCATTCCACAAAGCATGAATGGGACCTCACACTATATGCCACAGTTAAAAGGATCAAAGACCTAAATGTAAGCGCTTATGCTATCAAACTCTTCAAACGTAAGCATAAATCTTTGTGACCTTGAACTAGGCAATGGTTTCTTAGATGTGATACCAAAAGCACAAGCAAAACAGGTACACTGGACTTCATCAAAATTAAAATCTTTTGCACTTCAAAGAATACCACCATAATTTCTACACCCATTTCATATTCACAGTACTCACAGCAGTATTCACAGTAACTGAAAACTGGAAGCAATTCACGTGTCCATCAATGGATGAATAAACAAAATGTGGTAGATACATACAGTGGAATACTACTCAGCCTTAAAAAGGAAGGAAATTCTGTTATATCCTATATCTACTTGAAGACACTACGCTAAGTGAAATAAGCCAGTCACAAAAAGACAAATACTGTCTGACTCCACTCATGAGATCCCGTGAGCAGTCAACTCCAGAGATATAAGCAGAATGGTGGTTACCAGGGACTCGGGGTAGGAAGATCTGAGGAGTTATCGTTCAATGGTAAAGTTTCAATTTTACAAGATGAAAAGAATTCTGGACATAGATGATGACAGTACTTCATGCTATTAAACCCTACACTTAAAAATGATTACGATGGTAAATTTATGTGTATTTTACCACAATTTAAAAAACCACCACCAAGAAAAGACAACCCACAGAATCGGAGAAATTATTTGCAAACATATATATACACACACACACACACACACACACACACACACACACACACATATGTGGGATTTGTGTCTAGAATATATAAAGAGCTCTTAAATCTCAATAATAAAAACATAAATAACACAACTGAAAACCGGGTAAAAGATCTAAATAGACACGTCTCCAAAGAAGATACACAAATGTCCAGTAAGCACATGAGAAGATGCTCAGCATCCTCAGCCCCCAGAGAAATGGAAAACAAAATCACAGTGAGATACACTTCATAACCACTAGGACGGTTAAAACAAAATAGTAACAGGTGTCGTCGAAGATATGGAGAAATTAGAATCCTCATGGTAAGAATGTAAGATGGTGCAGTTACTTTGCGAAACAGTCTGGCAGTTCCTCAAAAGATTGAACATGGAGTTACCATATGACCCAGAAACTTCACTCCTAGGTATATATACACAGCCAAGGGAAATGAAAATATATGTACACACACACACACACACACACACACACACACACACACACAGTACAAGAATATCTTAGCAACATTAATTATTCCTAAGAGTCAAAAATTGTCTATCAACTGATAAATGAATAAATAAAATGCAGTGTATCCATACAATGTAATGTTATTTGACAGGAATGAAGTACTGATACTTGGTACAATGTGGATGAACGTGGAAAATGTTACGCTAAGTGAAAGCCAGTCACAAAAAGATTGTATATGAAATTTACATGAAATGCCCAGAACGGTCAAATCCATTATGACAGAACGTAGGTCACTAGTTGGTGGCCTAGGGCTGCAAGCTTGGGGCCAATGAGGACTGGTTGGCAATGGTTCTAGTTTTCTTTGGGGGGATGATGAGAATGTTCTAAAATTGATTGTGGTGATGGCTACACAATTCTATGGCTATACTAAAAACCACTGAGTTGCACTGTTTAAATTGGCTAATTGAATGGTATGTGAATAATATCTCAATAAATCTATTACGAAAAAAATGAATGTGGATGTCTATCCATTCCATACCTAAACGATACCTCTGAATGGCAAACGAAAGAATTCACAACTCTCCTTATAATCAATTATAGGAACTGAACTTCCCTCAGCAGCCCACTTGGTACCACTGACCCGTGCACACAAAGTAGAAATGCCTGTTGTACAAGCTCTCAGGGTCATAAAAGAACAGCTACGAAGTACTGTACCACGTAAAGTACTCACTAGGAAGGTTGAAAACGTAATTGAAAAGTTTCCTGTACAGTCTAGGACCTGACAACAGCCCGTAGACATCAAACTGCCCACGTGATAGGTATGTGACAGGATACCAAGGCTTGATAGTCCATCACTGTGTGATTTTACAGTGAAATTTAAAGAAGCTCCAATTTTTTAATAAAATTACCCATAACAAAAGTCCCCTTAGTTTTTCCAATGACACCACAAAGCCTTGCTTTGTGTTAAACTTGCAGAAGACTCAGCAATTTAACTGTTTCGTGTCTATACAACTACATACAAGCATTTATAATTATCTCACTTAGACATTAACAAATGAGCAGTCCTATGTTCAATAAACTAAATATAAGTCCAAGAAGCTGCAGGGGAAAACATGCAATTTGTAAGTCACTCTAAGTATATTACTAAGAAAAGTGGCGTCAGTCTTAGTTTATTTTTAAAAAACGCTACAAATTCAACATTAATTTAGCATATTCACTAAAGTATAAGCCTCTAAACCTAACTCGCATTTATAAGTCATAATCAATTAAGTATATAAACCATCTACATTATGGGGCATCTGACATTGTTTTACCTGCCTAAAATGAAGTATTACACAGACATCAGAAATGCTTACAGAAGAGCCTTTCAATCAAGAAACCATAAGGCCCAATTCTAAACATTAAGTAACCCTCCCCCACAAAAAAAAGTTTAGAGAACTACTGGCTCTGAAAAATTGTCTCCTCAACTCCTCCCAGGAAAAAGATAAGTAGTAAATTCAAGATGATAAAATTTTTCTATAAGCTACAAAATATCTGCAGCTTTATAGAACCATTACATTACAAGCTTCTTTTAATATTTAGGGAAAAATTTAATTACGTTTTTCTAAAAAAAAGTCCTTTAACAAAGAAGGGTAACTTTAAAGACTTAATTTACAATTTTATACTGCAATCCATGGAAATGAGGAGGAAGCAATTTATATATTGCAGAGGCCATTTAAAAAGAAATCACCATGGTTGGTTTTGGTTTTACTCACCTTCATAATCTGTTTGTCAAACACTATTGATATTTTTGAGGTTTATAATCCCCGAATAAATACCCTATAAAGACGATAGTGAAAACATTTTTACAACAATTCTTTTAGAAAAAAATTTAGAAGATGTCATGTCTGGGCAATGCCTTAAACCAAATTTCTCACCTCTAATCACGCCTCCCTCTCCAACTGGGCAGGGCTAGTGCCTTCTGTAGGACGGGCCTCCGGCCATCAGCACATCCTCTGACAAGGGTGATGAGTCCTTCAGCCTCCCTTGGGGGCCTACCCTACCCACTCTCAACTCAGCGAGATTTGAGTTGAGAGATGCACTGTACTCTAACCACTGTACTCTAGCCCAGATGCACTATACTCTAACGGCTGCCCCCTCCCGGGGTACCCAATATATGTGTAACACACATCCTTGGAAAAAGCAATGGGGTCAGTTAAACCTCTGCCATTTACAACTGCCACAACAAGCTATACATTCCTGGGCAAGTTCTTCTAACTCGGGGTCTCCTGATGATAATATTTACCTTGAAAGATTGCTGTGTGAATGAAATGACACCTACAACAAGCTTTGCACAGTCCCTGGCACCAACTATAAGCTGAATAAATGATAGTAATTATAAACAATGACAATTCTTGACCATTGACATGTGCCAGGCAGGCACTGTTCTTTAAGCACCTTACATGTATTAACTAATATAGTTCTCATAGTAACCCTCAATCATTATTACCCCAATTTATATATGAGGAAACTGAGGCACAGAGATTAAGAATTTCATTCACAAGTGGATTCAAAAATCAGAAAGAGGGCCAGCCTGGTGGCTCAGGCGGTTAGAGCTCCGTGCTCCTAACTCCGAAGGCTGCCGGTTCGATTCCGATATGAGCCAGTGGGCTCTCAACCACAAGGTTGCCAGTTCAATTCCTCGAGTCCCGCAAGGGATGGTGGGCAGCGCCCCCTGCAACTAAGATTGAATACGGCACCTTGAGCTGAGCTGCCACTGAGCTCCCGAATGGCTCAGTTGGTTGGAGTGCGTCCTCTCAACTACAAGGTTGCCGGTTTGACTCCCGCAAGGGATGGTGGGCTGCGCCCCCTGCAACTAGCAACGGCAACTGGACCTGGAGCTGAGCTGCGCCCTCCACAACTAAGACCGAAAGGACAACAACTTGAAGCTGAACAGAACCCTCCACAACTAAGATTGAAAGGACAATAACTTGACTTGGAAAAAAAAAGTCCTGGAAGTAGACACTGTTCCCCAATAAAGTCCTGTTCCCCTTCCCCAATAATATCTTTTAATAAAAAAATCAGAAAGATTCCCATCTAGACAGTTAGCAGTCCTTCTCGTAGCAGTGGCTATTGATCTTAGCATAAAATCTTACAACCAGTCCAACTTGGGATTTCCCTCTTGACCTGAGTCTTCCTGTCTATCAAATTTTCACCAATTCAAAAAATGTCAGTCTCTTATTTTCTGCCTTTTAAGTATTTGCTCTATGCTAAAGTATTGATTATAGCTATCATTTATAAAACACTTCCTATGTGCCAGACACTGCACTAGAACATTTCATACTTTATTAGATTCTCACAACTTGTAAGAGTTACTATCTACATTTTTCAGATGAGAAAACTACAGCCCAGAGAGGTTGACCGCCCAAGTGACAAAGGTGCTAAGTGCTAGGGCAGAATTTGACCCACACAATGTGACTAGCAAAACCTGAGCTCTTAACCACTCTGGGACACTGACTTCCTCAGCCATTATTAACTCTGTGCGACTATCAGATCTTTGGTTCAGATAGCCTATACTACAAGATTTCAAAAATTTATGTGTATCTGTAAATTAAGTATAGAAGAGATTAAAATTTTTGAAGCACCACACATTAGGGTCATTTCCAAGTTGCAGTGTACATTTTTACCAACAGTCCATTACTTAAGTAACAATGCCCTTTTTGACTGTTTTAATTCTTGAAATGTGTTTTTCTGCTAGCATAATTCAGTAGTAAGAGTGGAATATTACGGAGGATTCTTTCTTTCTAAATTTAGGAACAGCATGGATTGGTTTAGCTTAGGTTAAATGATAACAGTGGACCAGGCCACGTAAGGACCTGATAAAAGGCTGCTCTAGGAAAACACGTCAAGCCAGATGAGAACCTCACCATCATCATTTACAGAAGACTATTCAAGTGAGGTAAGGAAGACACAGTATGAGAGAATAAAATAGTTTTTACATCCTCATCAAGAAAAATGTCATGTGTTGTTTTCTAAATGTCTGTTTCATTCCCATTATGTAAGGAACTATACTCAGGTGTTCCCAGAGCCCAGGAAAGAAAAGCCAAGAATTGTGCCCTGAAGAGCCTGCAGTCTGAGGAGAGACAGGAAGCCAAGAGACAAATCCACAAGAAATTCCAGGAGAAAGTACACCCTTTATGAGAATCAAAGGAAAGGCAGAGATCCCATTTAACTGGGAGGAAATCAAGAAAAGCTTCATAAAGGAGGTGGCAAAAAAGGTCACGTGGGAGGAGCAAGGACGCAGAGCCAGAGTGAGCGTAACTGACGCCCACTCCGTAACGCTGTGAGGACCGGGCCTGCACTGGTTGCTTTGCTAGCACACACCCCAGGAACCCAGGACTTCAGAAGGCAGCCACTGTCCTAAGAAAACTCTCGCTCTCATGATAGATGAGAAGAACTGAAGCAAACTCTATATTCATGCCAAGCTGAGGCCAGAGGGCATAAGAAGTCTCTAAGTTTTGAAGTCACTTAGGGATTTTAATTAATGTTTTTTTTTCCATTTTAAAGGGAAAAATATAGGGTAATTTTGCATAGAGGAGGGTTTCCCAAATTCAGCAATACTGACATTTGAGGCCAGCTCATTCCTGGTTGGGAGCGCTGTCCCAAGCATTGATGAACATTTAGCAGCAATCCTGGTCTTCCCCTCTGGATGCCAAGAGCAACGCCCTCCACCCCCAAAATTTTGACAACTAAGAATGTTCTCCAAATTGTCAAATGTCCCGGGGGAGGGGCGGCAAAACCCCCCAGTGGAGGACCACTGGCCTAGTCTTTTGTACAGCACAAATGTAGAAATACTTATTTTTTTTTCCTTTTTCCAGTCTATCTGAAAAAAATTCTGCAGATAAAATGGACCCAGGATGGAAGACAGTAGCTTTGCCTTTTTATGTGGCACCCCAATCTCTTAGCCCTCACAACAGATGACGAAACCTATACTTAATGTTAACTTGTCCAAAGTTCTGCTAAATTCAACAGCTTAATCGCATTTGGTGACAACACTCAAGGTCCTAAATACTATTGCCCCCAGGAGCCCTCTTAAGTAAATGAAAAGTCCATTACTTTAATAAAACAAATATTAACAACCCCCTACATAATCCCATGGTAAAATGGCACAAATTCTGTCCATTAGGAACTACTTGTTTAGGAAAAATCGAAATGCCACCACTTCACACAAGCAACGTGTGCAAAAGCAGCTGGAACAAAGCAGCGTGGGCTGACATGATTCTGTAAAGGATACATGGGAAGACAGAGATGATGAATGTGTTTGGAGCAGGATCCAAACCCAAGCAATACCTACCTCTGAAGCCTGCGCTATCGCTACCTAGAACCACACAAACTCTCTCCAAGCTTCTTTCAAAGCAAAACCAACCCCTATCTCTCAGCAAGGGGCGTCCTGGGAGTTATACAGGCCACCCGATGGTCTAGCAAGAAGGGCAGTGTTGGCACCCTACGACTCCCACCACTTCCACGAGGGCAGTCTGGAACAAGCCACATGGCCTCACTTCCTTTCCATGCAGCACAGACACTTCCAGAAGGTAAGGAAGACTGACGAGCACTTCATAGTCTGGGTGACAGCTTAACTGAGAACTTCACCTCACCCTTGTCCCTTAAATGAGGACTCAGAAGCATTCCTGATGCTAAGCTCACCCCAAGAAGTCTTTGCTGTCCAAATGGGGCCTGTATTTGTTCTATCTGTCAGACGCTCGAGCATCAATAGGCTGAGTCCATCTCCCTGGGAAAGCAAGTCCTTTCCTCCTTCTAAGCAGTACGTGGAGGGGTGACAGAGCCCAGAGCCACCCATTTATCTGGTGAGGAAAACATGGTGCAACTCCTTTTTGCCACACCATGGGACATGACTGGGTCACTTGTTCAACTCTTCCCACCTGCTCATCAATCATCATCAATGTACTCCTTCTCAGAGGACAAGAAAATCTGCTAACCCAACGGCTCACTGTCAAAGTCGTTTTTCATCGTTAAGTGTCTCGTTAACTAGCTGGACAAACCAGCAAAACTTCTATCTTAGGATTGTCAGGATGTGCATTAATTGTTTAGATTCTTTTAATGAACTCTTTATCTGTTACTTTTATTTAAACTTTGTATTTCCAGTTTAAATTTAAAGTCCTAGTTTTTTCTCCAAGATTTCAAAGATAACACCTCTCTGGTGGAGCAAAGTGAAGTGGTTAAGAGTCGGGTCTACCATAAACCCCAGTGACATCCTGCCTTCATGACTTATGGGGTAACACTGCGCAAATTATTTCGCTTTGGGCCTCAGTTTCCTCATGTAAGAAATGGGGATAGTAATGATAACTACCTTCTATGTCTATGCGATAAAATAATAAATATTAAGTCTAATTCCAATCCCTTTTTCCTCCCCTAAGTGTAATTAATCAACACTTGCTTGAATCCAATATTCTCTCGGGGAGTGACAGAAAACCACAAACTTCATGTTCATTCCAAACACCTTAATGCTTCTAATAAAAGTGTTTGTTACTTGAAAATGTAAAAAGGCAGGCAAAAATAAAGAACAAATAAATTATCCGTATTTATACAATCTACCACTAACATTTGGGGATGATATTTCCTTTCAGGTATTTCACAAAATTGGAAATGGAAAGATATTTTCATACAACTGGATCAGTTGCTATACAGTTTTGTATTTTGCTTTTTCATATTGCCAGGTATTTTCCAAAATCATCAGAATTTCTTCCGAAACACAAGGCAAGTCTCCCTGAATGCCCTTATCAAACCTGCTGTAGAATTACTAGGAAAGATAGGTCTAGTGAGGTGTTTTGGCTCTTTCTTTGGTTCTGATCTGTGTATTTTTATCTAAGAATATTCCATAAACAAAAAAAATTCAGCTACTCTGAATTTTCAGTCCAGGTATTGAAGTGAGTCCAAAAACTTAGCATTGGCTAATACTAAAATGTCTAATTATACAGCTCACTGCTCTGAGCACCTCAACTTGCCTTACAAGTACCTCCCAGTGGTATCATTAACCCCATTTTACAGATGAAGAAGCTACTACAGCAGTGATGTGACTTCACTACCTATGAATTATCTGGTTATTCAATCTAGAAACAGAATCCAGGACTCCCGATATTTACCGCAAAATTACAGATCCGGGCTACGCTCATGAGGGTATAAAAAGCAAAAGCTGGAGGGAAGTCTTGAGAGTCTGACATGACCCCAGCATTGGTTCTGGAACACCCCAGAGAGCTAAGGGCACCCTCCCACGGGTGTGAGAGCACATAATCTAACCAAGGATCTCTGTGCATGTTTTGTAGGCACTGGCACTGGCTGACCAACTATCACTGTCCAAAATTACAGGTGGGGAAATTGAGACAAAAGGAAATTGAAACACACATTCCCAACAATCTGTGATTAAGACGGGACCAGTCTTCCTCTCCTACCTCAGCTTACCCCACGGGGAGCCACGTAGACAAAGCTTCCGTGTGGACTGGCAAGGAGATTGGGGACTTCGCTACCTCCGACAGAAAAAGTTACTGGGAGCGGGGGATGAGATGGGAGAGGAAAGAAGGACCAATTAGAAGCCATAGGTAGGGTGAGAGCCAAAACCTTGGAGCCGGAGAAACACTCATGGTATCAGGTTATAAGATCTGCAGGAAAGGCCGGAGGGCTGTACCAGCTTACACTTTCAGCACTGGCCTGGGCGCTTCCCAAGTGGTTTAGTGGAGCTCACAGCCCTTGAGTGTTGAGTACTGGAGATCTCAAGTTCACAAAGCCTGGTTTGACTGGGTCAGATCTACATAATCAACAGGTAAAATGTCTATTTATGGAATTATTCACCCAAAACACAGGGGCAGCATTCTCTCTCATCCTTATTAAAGCACAAAAACCGTACAACCCTCTGGTTTTAACTCGTTTTACTAATGTGGAGACTTCTCCAGTCCATGGTCTCATATTCTCCAGGCCAGAAATTAAAATTTAAAACTTCAAAATGTGAAGTCAGCCAATACCACCCATCTCAAAGTTAATAATTTCCACATTTGACACAGATGAAGAAGGTTGCAGAATCTGCTAAACTAGACTATAGCTAGAGACAGAGTTCAAGATTCACCACTGAAAAGCACAAAGACACTTTCCTAGCTCATCAGAACAGCTGATGACAATCCACACCTAGAACGCTGTTGCCACGGCTGTGATGGCTGTGATTACTCATCTCGCACCCCGTGCGGTTCTCCTCCCGAAAGTCAAACATTGGCTAACTACACCTCACAGCATGGGATGCACTTGGCAGTGCAGATTCAATGGATATTTACTTCTGTATACTTCAGACTATCCAGCACTGAAGAGCTACTTCCTTCCTTCTCTGCCTATTTACCAACACAAGCTGGTGGTAGTAAAAATGTCTTTCAAGACAGGCAAACACATCCGTATATTTTAGCTTAAAAGGCTAGAAAACGCAGTTGCTTCCATTTAGCTGACTTCCCTCGCTCTCCTCGTAGATTTCCCCTTTATGGGCCCTGCTCCATGTGGGACTGGCAGTGGGCTTGTATCATGCCCAGTGAGGCACATACCACCATCCTCCAGACACCGTTACAGCCTCGCTGGCACCTCTCTTCTCTGTCAAAGGGTGACACAGCATCCAAAAGCTAGCACAGGCTTTCTCAAGCCGCCCTACCAGAAGCATGCACCCCTGGACAAGGGCACCATGGCGAGCCATCCCTGCTGTGTACTTCACTGGCCATTCTCCATCCATAATGCAAGACCTGGTTTTCTGACATGTTGACAACGTATAGAACTCGGAAGTCCTCTGAAGGGCTCATTAAGGAGTTACTACTGCTTAGCTTGGAAAAGAATAACGATGGGAATTGGCTTCATGTACCTGGGGGAAACAAATTAAGCTGATTCAATGTAGCTCCCAAATCCAGAACCAGAAGCAAGCTTGGGGGGTGGGGGCGGAGTGGAAATCATAGGTGAACACACAGGCTCAATATAGAAAGAAACTTTCAGCAGTGCGGGCGGGAGTGCATTCTCAAAACCCCCAAATGGCCAAGCAGAGGCTCCTATATCAGGGGTAGTTTTAAAATTTGTTCAAACTAAGACTCCAGGATTCTTCATACCTCCTATCACAGTTTATAAACTCTTGGGCCAAAACCCAAAAACTGGGAAATAAAGGGGAACGTCCAACAGTTTAAGGTAAGTCCTATACAGACAACTGGTCAGAGTAAATCTACTTGTAGATACTTCTGGATGGGTTGAATCTATGGGAAATGCAGTGAGCGTTCCCAGTGGCTGTGGTTGTGGTGAAGCAGAACACACCAGTAACCAGCAGTGACGTTTAAAAGGAACTTTTCACCCAATTTACATTAATAGGTGGGAGAAATTTATTCAAATCAAACATTTTAAATGAGGGGGTTGAAAATGAGAAGGAAAGAGCAAAGGAGGAGATGAGAACGTAGGAGGGGGAGTAGGAGATGATCAAAGGTAAGTGCCCTTTTAGTAAGAGCCATCTAGATATGTGCCCTCAAAAGCTCAGAAGGCTCCCTGTGGCATTCTTCAGTTAGTGGTTAATTGAGAATAGAACAGACAGACTACAGCCTACACTTTTAACTAATCTACCCTTGTGTATTAGCCTTAGGTGGGAAATGAGAAAACGAATGAACAAAAAGCAAGTCTTTAATGGGTTACAGGGGATCATGATTTTCTCTTTAAAGCAGTTAAGGCAAAAATTGACTTTTGTGACTTTTAAAAGGGAAATACTGTAAAACTCTGGCTTCAAGATATCTCTCTGCTTCATCAAATTTTAGATATTTGAACTTCATGATGATTCAAAGGGGATAATTTTTGATGGTGGCTCTGATTATATTCAGGAAACAGAACCACACATGTAAATGTTTAGTCATTAGCAGCAAAACCCTCTCCTCTCTCACGGGAGAAGTGCAAATTTGGTCCCTTCTACAGCTTTCTCTGCTGCTGATGGCATACTTACTACTGGTAAAGGCATCACAGACATGACAGGCAGTTTAGTTCTTGCTACCACAGGTTCTTAAACAAAAAACAGTTCAAAGACCCTAAAAAGTCAAGCTAGTCAAAAACTAACTCCAGGGCCGGCCTGGTGGCTCAGGTGGTTAGAGTTCCATGCTTCTAATTCCGAAGGCTGCCGGTTCGATTCCCACATGGGCCAGTGGGCTCTCAACCACAAGGCTGCCAGTTCAATTCCTCGAGTCCCGCAAGGGATGGTGGGCAGTGCCCCCTGCAACTAAGATTGAACACGGCACCTTGAGCTGAGCTGTGGCTGACCTTCCGGATGGCTCAGTTGGTTGGAGTGCGGCCTCTCAACCACAAGGTTGCTGGTTCGACTCCCGCAAGGGATGGTGGGCTGCGCCCCCTGCAACTAGCACAGCAACTGGACCTGGAGCTGAGCTGTGCCCTCCATAACTAAGATTGAAAGGACAACAACTTGACTTGGAAAAAAAGTCCTGGAAGTACACACTGTTCCCCAATAAAGTCCTGTTCCCCTTCCCCAGTAAAAATCTTTAAAAAAAAAAAGAAAAAAGAAAAAAAAAAACTAAGTCCAGATCAAAAAAAATAAATAAAACTAAATATTACAGCATTTTCTTAGTATGCTGCACTAACTACTTTTGTAGGCTCAGACTCCTATAAAAAGCATGCCAATTAAACCACACCCAGCAAAAATAATACCCTCTTTGTGTATTCCAATTTTACTTTTTTCCTGTCTTCCTCCACCTCTGGTTGAAACTGTCCAGTGTGTATTCCCCACACTATCACAGGAAACAAAGCAAGGGAATTCCATTTAAACTGAAGGATGTCAAATTCCCAGGCATAGCCAAGCAGAATGTCAAAGGTCATGCCTCATATTTGTCCCAACAAAAATACTATTAATATACTTACATTTATAAATCCAAAAGCTATAACCTCATGAAAACAATGGAAAAGGCATTAAATTCAAAAGTTTTTAAGCCTACACAGGTATGCTGTCCTAGTGACATTCAAGTTCATTTGCACAATAAATGTGGTCTGACAAGTCATTATGCTCTTATCAGTGAGATCCTGAGGTGATGGGCCAGTGCAGGAAAGTGGCTGCTGACTTGTTTCAGGCCAGAGAAACAAGATAGCAGCCTGAGGGAGCAGGGACACCTCACCAAGAGTGACGAGCTTCTGTGCAAAAGGCAGGACGCAGGGACTTGAAAGTCTGCTTAATAAAATTCAACGTCATGTTTTAAAGTGGGTCCCTCAAACAGTCTCAGCAAGCCACCCAGAAACAAGCTTAAGAAAGCAGGTAACTAAAGGGGTGAGGGAGTCTCCATTACAAACCCCACGGGTGTATTCCCAGTTAAGGATCACAGAATTCAGCAGTCATGAGAGGAACACTCAGATGCGTTCATTACCTTAGTATCTGAAATGTTTTAAGTTTTCATTTTATCCTGTTGACTTCATTACTTCTTCCTCCTAGTCCCCTTTCAGTTTTGTGAAACACAAATGGGGGTGGGGAGTGTAAATGAGGCTTAATTGGAGCCCCCGAGCTGTAAATCCCAGTGAAACAGATCTCAGCTCCCGACTTCTGTGATTCAATGTGTTTTCCTTTTTCTCTTCTTGCCTTTTATATAAACACAGGTGGAAGTCTCCGTCAGTCTAAGAACCATAGCCATTAACAGCTTGTCTTTGATTAAAACCTGTCCACAATTTCATCCCAAAAGAAGTAGGGTCTTTCTATGAATACATTCAACATCTGACATAACTCAAGATCATTTACCCTGTTCAATAGGATCACATGGCACAATATTTTTTAAATTTTTCTTAGAAATACAATTCGTAAGGCATTCAATCAAATGATAATAAATTCTGAAATTGACCTCAAACATGCACCAGCCCAGTTTGTGGAGAAAAAAACACTCAGCATAAATATGGGCTACATCTGTATATCAATACAATATTCTCTCCATTTAATTCTGTATCTCACACATCCTCCACTTTTCACTTAAGATGAAGCAACCACACTAACGATGCAATAGTACAAACTTTAATATTCAAACTACTTAATAAATGGCTTGAAACTCAAATTCAACAGAGTGCTTTAAAAATACTTACTTCTGAGTTAGACACCACAACGAGAAATTCAGATCATGAAGAAGAGCAGTCTCTGAAAGGGCAGTGACAGACAATGGGGGGACCAGTCCTCAAACACTGAAGTGCGGGCAGGGTAATTCTTGAAGCTTGAGACAACCATGCTTTTAAATTTTTATTGTGATAGCCCGAGTTCTGCTTTCCTTGTATTTATTTTCTTTAGTATGTTCTCAGTGATTATCAAAGATGTTAAAATGACATTTCAAGAAATACAAAGCACCTTAAAGAAACATCCCAGGAATACTGGAATATAATATTATAGGACTACTACAGGTAAGTGTGGTCACATCTGGGGAAGTATCCATGACAGAACAAAAACAGAGGATGTAAATAGCATCAAAATATAGCTAATTGCAGGAATTTTTAACCCTAGTAAGTTTCCTTAGCATTAATTATTTAATTATCCCAAATACTTCAGAAGAGGAAAACAACAGCAATAAACCATTTCGGTGTCCTCTTCTACAATGTAAAGCCATCAAATACTGTGTAAAATCAATATTTGGGCCGGCCCGGTGTTTCAGGCGGTTAGAGCTCCATGCTCCTAACTCCAAAGACTGCCAGTTCGATTCCCACATGGGCCAGTGGGCTCTCAACCACAAGGCTGCTGGTTCAACTCCTCGAGTCCCGCAAGGGGTGGTGAGCAGTGCCCCCTGCAACTAAGATTGAACACAGCACCTTGAGCTGAGCTGCCTCCCGGATGGCTCAGTTGGTTGGAATGTGTCCTCTCAACCACAAGGTTGCCAGTTCGACTCCCGCAAGGGATGGTGGGCTACGCCCCCTGCAACTAGAAAACAGCAACTGGACCTGGAGCTGAGCTGCACCCTCCACAACTAAGATTGAAAGGACAACTTAACTTGGAAAAAAGTCCTGGAAGTACACACTGTTCCCCAATAAAGTCCTGTTCCCCTTCCCCAATAAAATCTTTTTTTAAAAAAATCAATGTTTTAAATACAATCTCAAAGCTTGCATGTTAATACAAATGCATATAGTATTTAATTATATATATAATACAAACTTTATATATATAAATAGAAATCTAGGTCCTACAAAATTCTATTTCATGAATTCTAAAGGGTTCAAGAAACCACCTTGGACACACAGGTGACAAAAGAGAATGAGTACAGGAATCTTCCACATTCAATGTATCCCAATGTCATAATGGACCACTAAAAAAGTTAAATTCTCAAAAGATTAAAGGAGAGAGACCAATTCAGTCACATAGATTACACAGAACTCTCAGTAGGATGGTCCAAAGGAAGATTTCACATTTATTGTATGCAAATTTCATGGCATGTTTATCTACCCACCCAGAAAAAAGGTCTAGCAAAAGCTTACAGAAATGCACCCAGCTAGCATTTCTGTAAGCTTTTGCTAGACCGTTTTACTTCTTAAAAGTGGAGGATGTGTGAGATACAGTGAGCACACAAACAACCTCAGTTGATATTTACAAGTTCTGCAACCTCCCCTCTGCTATCTCCCCCTCAGCCACCTTCAGAGCTGGCCCTGGAGAGAGGGAGGTCCCTGGCTGCCGACAGGTGATGTAATAATTGCCTAAGGTAGCTGGGTTTCTCCTCCATTCAAATCACAGGATGGCAGGCTGAAACCTGACACTCAACCCACACTGGTGTGACAAATTGATGATTCTGCAAATTAAGCTTCAGAGTAAAGAAACTACATTATCTCTGATACAAAATTATGGTGACTGAATGCACCTATCTTGATGCATTTATCTTGATGCAACCCTACACTTCAGGTTATATGAAAATAGCTGGGAAAAAACTCCTTTCATATCAAAATAGTACAATAAAATCCACATTTGCCCATCACTACCTCAAGAATCTGCCAAAATAAGAGCCTTTAACTAAACCATATGCAAACCATTTCGTTTGACGTCGCTTCCAAGCAACCGAACAAGTCTGAAGTAGTTGATAATTTACTTGTATAGATATTCCCAAATATCTATGATTATTTTGTTTTCTAGCTTTTGAAGGACACACAATATTTACAAGCCTAGCTATTACGCAATCCAATTATAATTTATCTTTCCACACTGGATTTGGAATCTAAATGCATTTTTCAGATGCAGAATGAAAAATGCTTACCTCACCACCACTGCAAAGATAAAGATCCTTCCATTGTCTGCAGGGATTTTTCAGACAAGATGGGTATTCCTTCAAGCCACCCCTTGCAAGCTTCTGGGCCTTGGTACAGGTGGAAGAAAAGCACTAATTTTCTAGATGTAAAAGGAAAACTGGTATGAAGGCTGGGGGAGAGTTTGAGGAGGCAAAGCTAAGTATCTCCAGGCCTCAGATAACTACTGGGAAAGATACCAACTATCCACAAGACCTTTATCTTCCCACAAAATCCAAACTGGTTCCCCTCTTCTTCCTTCCTTCATTAGGCTTCTTTCCAGGCAGGTGTCCAAATAAGACTTAGAGAGTTAATCATGCTCTTAGAGACTTTTTTACTAGTTACAAAGTGCAACCCACTGAGGAGCCCCTTCCCCAGGCCAGGTTCCTTCAGCTACTTTCAAATGTTTAGGTCGGCAAACCAGTACTAGAGGCCTCTGGGGAGCAGCACAGAGGCGGATCTGTAACAACTTCAGGATCAGGGCTGTAAACAGAAAAACATTTTTCTTCTCAACTCTGATGCTTATCAAATCTAATATCAGAAAAGTAGAGATTCACAAAATCATGACAATTTTCCAGACTTGTGAGGAATGGCAATTGAGAAAAATCAGTTTATCCAAGAAATGTGTTTAATCAAACAAGAAAACCAGTGGAAACAGGTCAAGCCCTCTTCCTGCCCCCCGCCCCCCCCCCCCCCTCTCATCACAGCTCTGCTTTAATCAGATGAGTTGAGCAGCATCTTCATAGCTTTTAAGATTATGTTGTTTGGCATTAAGGTCAGTTCTATAACTTAAGCCACACAAAGAACGACACTGTAATTAAGACAAATATCATCTGGGGGGAAATTAATCATGGCAGAAAAAGATTTCCTTTTTAGGTCTCAAAGATCCATACAGAGAGTTGAAAGCAAGTCCCACTGTAAAAGGGGCAGCCTCAGGATTTGCCTGTATGTGCTGGCAGGTGTGTGAGGGGAGCAAGGCCTTGTTGGAAATAACAGCACATCCCAGGTCACAGATGCCACACGCTTTCGAGGTGAAATTCTCTTCTAAGGCAGATGTGCCACTCACTGTCCTTAAGAATTAAAGGACTCCTGTGACTTAGTGTCAGTAGGAAAAGGCTACCTTCGTAGAAATAACCTGTCCTCCAGCAGACCTACAAGTTCACGTCTGACTCTCCTCCCAGAAGGAGGTAAGACCCAATACTTCTTCCCTTCAGTATTGGACCCAAGATGAGACACAAGTTGAAGGCTGAAGATGTTCTCTACCTCTCTCTACTGATGGAATGAAGAGCAAAGAGCTACAATTTTGAACTTCACTTGCTCTATGAACACTAATAGTGGGAAAACATTAAGTTGGCCAATTCCATATTGTTTCCTAGTTGGTTTGACTAGTTTATGGTGACATCATTAACAATCACACAAGTGTACTTTGTATTTTGTTCCTGTGGAAGATAACTTACAATTTAATAAACAGTAGTGAACTATTCAGTCTACTTTTGTTTCACTGTCCCCCAGCACCCCTCTGCAAAGTATCTTTTAAGTAAAATGCAGTCTGCTACTATAGTAAAATAGCTTTCTACATATCTTCAACACTTATTTCTAAAATGGCTAGTAAGTTTAATAAATCTGTATTTGTGCCTATCGATGATGTCACAATACAGTTTTTGTTGCATAAACCTTTTAGTTCACCATGAGCTAATCAGACTCACTCAGTTACGACTGTTTGCTTGGCACCAATTCTGGGTTTAGCCTCTCCAAATTTAACCTCCTCTGGATCTGTTGAAGCATCTCATTACAACTGTCTTTATTTCTGTACTTGGGTTAGTGGAATAAAGATCTATTACAATGAAAGAGCTATCCAGGATATCTAATATTTTGCTAATGCCATTATTAAAATTGATATTTATATTTTAAAGCATCTTTTTAAACCAATATAACTTTCCGTAACAACTGCCTTAAGTACATTTTAAGGTTGCTAACTTCAACTTCATAATTTCTCCTTTTTCAAAAAAAGAATTATGTTCAAGAGTGATCTTTCTTTCTTTGAATCACTCTGTTCCTAGGACACTGGGCAGAAAGTTAATTTTAAAGAACAGAACAAGCAAAAAGCTAAATATTTTGTAAATGCTTACTATTCATATTAAGTCAATTACATAATCTGTACCAAATTCTCTGCGTCAGTTTTAAATCAAATGCAGTACACTACTGGCTTTAAATTGTATTCCGTAAGTCTCTGTATTTACACATAAGTTGAAAAAAAAACTAAAAATACAAACCTATATTCATAAGTTCTTATATTACAAAAACAAAGGTGCAATTCCATAGAAAAATTTGGTCTTATAATACAATATTACTTTCACAATAAAGCCCAAATCCAGTCTGACAAGGCTCTCCTACCTATATGTCTCAAACGCTCTGTATTCCATCTAGCACTCAGAGAAACTGACACTTTCCCTATTTTCATGCCTTTCTGAATGCTAGTCCATCATTCCAAAAATAAATTTAAAAAATAAGATGGATTGATGGATAGAAAAATGGATGTGTCAATGGATAGACATATGGTAAAGCAAGTATGACAAAATAGTAGTAATAACAAAACAGCAAAACTAGGTGGTAGGTATATACCGTGTTTCCCCGAAAATAAGACTGGGTCTTATATTAAGGTTTGCTCCAAAAGATGCATTAGGGCTTATGTTCAGGAGATGTCATCATGAAAAATCATGCTAGGGCTTATACTCGGGGAAACACGGTATGCATGCGCAATGTAGATAGAATTCTTTCAACTTTGCTGAATGTATTAAAGATTTTATAATGAAATCTTGGAGAATAACATCCCATTTTCAAGACCCACCTCAATGGCCAACACAGAACTCCATTTTTCTCAAAGGCACTTAACCCTTTCTACCAAGTATCATAGTTATTTACATGTCACAATCCTAGTTTGATTCCTTTCTCTATCATCCAAATGTATTTAGTACATCTTACACAATAGTCATTCAATAAACGGGAAAAAATACTTTGACCATCTCTTGAAAATAACAATCACTGTTCTTTAGTTATACTACTAATAAATTTATTCTCGCATAATAGACTGTGATCATGCTGAATACACAGGAAGCAGAAATATAAAAAGGTTCATGTGTCAAGAAAAAAATACTTTCTCCAAGCATATATTTAAAATATAACTGAGGCACTAAAACATGCAGGCATTAAAGTTAAATTATAATACACAGCAGCATGAATTAAGAGATTACCAAGCATTCACTCAGAGAAGGCAAAAAAACACTTTCTGGCACAAGCCAAGAATGGAACTTGATTGAGCCTCGAAGACTAAGCAAAATGTGTGGAATTTCCAGTAGACACACAAATGACCCAAGTCCTGGGGGTAGGATGGTCTAGCCCGAAATAAGAGCGAACCTAAGGGAATGGTTAGAGGTTGGGAAGTGCAAGTCTTCTTTCTCAAACTCTGAGAAAGAAGAGTTAACAGACATAGGGACACTGAACACCCTAAGAAGAAAGTGAAGACGACATCCAGGTTTGAAAACGAGGGAAAGGGCTAAGAAGACCATTAACCAAACCAGGGAAATCAAGATAGGCGTCTCATCTGAGAGGAAGAAGAAATACAGCACGCTTGGGTTTAGACATGTTGAATTTGAGTTGAAAGTGGGACATCCATGGCCTTTAGGTAACTGGAGACATAGGACAATAGAGGCGTAAAGTCATCTAAAATAGGACCTGAGAAAAAATCCACAACTAGCCCTAAGGGATGCTCACGACTGACCACAGGAAAAGGAAAAATGATGAGTGAACAACTGGAGAAGTCAGAATGAGGGGTGAGGATCAGGCAGTACAATGCAACCGAGTCCAAGAGAAGAAAATACTTCTACAGACGGGGTGGGTCGCCAGAAAAGGAGAAAGGGGAAAACTGAGACACTCCCCTGCCAGCCTCAGTGATTTACAGACCAGAAAGAGCAGCTTCTGCAATCACTGAAACCAGAATTGGGGTCTACAGAAGCTTATCACGAAACTCTGTCTCACTGTATTTTTTCCTATGACGAATATGGCCTGAAATAAAGGACACATGTTGAATATGTCCTTAAGTAATGCATTAGGGTGAAAATTCACTAAATAATAAACTATAAAGGTGCTGCAGAGTTAACACTATAATTTTATTTGGCTTAACATCAAAACTTTTTTTTTCTTTAAGCTTCTATCAAAGCTATATATGGATAGATGGGAAAAGAAATTTTAAAAAGGACAGTGGTCCAAATGCCTTAAGTGACAAGAAAAACTCAACCCAAGACTCCATATTTAGAGTGCTTAACCCACAAATTGATAAACCATAGGTAAACTGAGCAGACTAAATTAGGATGCCAGCGGGAAAACGTATTTTTAAAAGATTGACCACATGAACTCACCAATGCACAAAATATATTGTTTCATATGTTCCTTACAAATAACAAGGAGTAATTCTCTGCAAAGAATTTCTGTGCCACTGACTTGAGTTTTATTAGTCCTTACCAGGAATTAGCAAAAAACGGAGAATTCTTCCATACTTTAGTACATTTGTATACAATATATCCATTGGAATGCAAACGTGCATACCTTAGACACCAAAATAAATATTTTTTTCAAGTTCACCTCGTTCTTTGTTTCACAATTGAGAACAACCCACCAACTTCAGAATTTTGTACACATTGAAAAAAGGTGGTTATAGGTGGTTATCTGACCCAGCGGAGGTCCCAGGGGTTTGGGCAAGTTTCTGCAAATTGTTTCTATGAAGGCCAAAGTAAATTTTGGACTGCAAAGAAGCAGCGCTGAATCCACTCTGTGCTCACTGATAATCTGTACAGTTGCAAACTCCTTTGCTCTCTCCAATCACCATGGGGTTTATACTGGCTTTCCAAGAGGATTCCAGGAAGCCCCAAAGTTACGGTACACACAGACTAAAAAACTGGCCAGTAAATTCCCATGATGCCAGGGTACTGGATAGTTTCCAAGGGTAGAATGTTCCAGAAAAATACAAATAGTTCAGCCTTCACAAAGAAATTCCAGGCAAATACAGAGAGTTGCTCTCCTAGAAAGTTATATGGAATTGCAGTTTAGGAGCTTGGTTGAAGAGGTTAGAATACAAGGACTGGCAAAATGTTTCTAGCCTATTGCAGATTCTAAGCTAACCACTGAGTATTCTTTCCCCTCATCCTCATTTCAAATGTCTGCTCAGATTCCCTGCGAAGCGTATGATATCTAGCAATATTTGTGTCCACTGCCAATGCAATAGTCTTTCAGTAATTTCCGGAAGGTCTCGACAAATGTTAACCTTTTTTTTAAAGTTTACCTGAGAATTTTGAAACCTTTCTTTCAAATATTAAAAAATAGAAGCCACCTCTCCCGCCATCTCTCCAAGGATTTGCCACAAAAACACAGGTAAAATAAAATTAAAGTTCTTATGAGTCTCAATTAAGATATTCATGTTTGACATCTATTTTAGAATTTCTGAACAAAATCTCATCATAAGACATATTCACATCAGTCCCACACAATTTTCAGCATTTGCAAATAAGATACCACACTTGGCTATATAATCCCATTCCCCATTTTTAATTCTCTTTCCTCACGCTCCCTTCAAATACAGATATTGCAATTTTCACCCATCTGTAAAAAACGTGTTCCTTAAGGTAATTTCTGTAACAAACTAGAAGTCAGCCTCACCAGAATTAAGTCAAATGTGACTGTGCAGCAACAAAGCAGCCATTTTCCTGCCATGGGATCTCTGTGGCAAAATTACTCACCTACAGATTAAAAACTCCAATTACAGAACAGATACGAATTTTAAAATGCAAGAAGTGGAGTACAGCATTAGAAATAGAAATAGTGGAAAGGTAATGGCTGTGTGCGATGCCAGAGGCATAGTAGATCGGGGAGGGGGCTTTTCACTGTGTGAGGGATATAAATGATAAACGTCTTAACTATTACACTGTTTTGTGCACCTGAAACTAACAATAAAAAATGTTGTTAAAAAAAAAAAAAAAAGAAAATACACTCTCAGTTCACAGACCAAATTTAAGAAATGTCATTCCAAAATAAATACTATCTGAGCTATCTTACAATAAAACAATTAAAATTTTTCTTTTTTGACACATGTTGAATCTTATTGTTGAAGCATTCTTTTAACCTAAATTAAATATTCCAAATAATATCAAACAAAAAAGAAGAGTCAACTCAAAACTACCATTAAAAAACAGAGAGAGAGCCAAAGGTCACAATACTACTTCCCAAGCTCTAGAAAGTTTTCTATGTGAAAAAAAAACAACAGGTCATGGAAATGAAGTTTCACTATTTATAAATACTGAACATGGTTTAAAAGATCCCGGGTTTTCCAAAAGTCTTAGCTTCCACTTTGTGTGTAACCTTATTGACAGTTCTAGCCAATACTAACACAAGTGTAAAGCAAATGTAAGGTACCATCCCAACAAACACAAAATGCATGTCCCGAACATATAACCAGTATTTAAGGAACTAGAAGTTTTTGAACTATTTAACAGCTTTTCAACTATTTTGTATAATACTATGTAAATGACTTTCAAATTCTCAGGCAGGCCCCAGGAAGTAAAGCACAAGAAACTATATTTAATTAAAGATTCAGTAGAATTCCCAGTAGTAAATCACAGGAAATACTTAGTTCCAAAGCAGTCTCTCCTAAGGCTCAAAACAGTTAACTTTTGGTTGATTTGCATTTTAGAACTGAATTTTTTAAAGCTGAAAGTCATAGTAAAATTTATTCCTTTTATGAATCTTTAAAACAGGAGTCTTTCAGATCTGAGAGTGAAACTTGGTTTTAACAAGTAACTCATTTTTATGAAAACTCTAACCAGAAAACTAGTTATGAGTTAGAACACTTCATGTCGTTTTTCTTCTTCTTAAAATACCCTTTTACTCAAAGTGAAAATGCACTTGCTGTAATCTGACTTGCTCCCACTGATGATTACACCTGAAGCATTCACTCAGAATGGCAGCCTGCTGCCTCCTCAAAGCCCCACTGGGTTTCTACTGGGAGCTGCCACTGGGCCCCCAAGTCTGGACAGATAATCCTTACTGACACTTAATGGATCTGCTAGCTCTGTTAAGTAATTTTTTTTAATAATAAAATTATAATTGCATTTGAGAAAAAAATTAGAACAAGAACCTAATAAAACTGGTCGGGGCACTGGTTTGGCCTTAGAATCTATTTTTTAAAAAAACACTAAATCTTAAAAAGTTTAAGTTACATTTCTAGTTTAAGAATACCCTGATTTAAGACCATTTGGGAGGCAAAACTAAAAATAATCTCCAAACTGTGCGTTTCTCCACCTTGAAAGAAAGGCACTCCAGCAAGCTTAAATAGGTTGTATCCATTTCCAAGGACATAAAAGAATGGTGTAAAGTACACACTGTACTTTGAAATCCAAAAAAAAGAAAGATTTTTTTTTTTAAATGGCAAGTGCTTTATCATAGCTCAAGTAGGATCAATAAATGAGCAAGTCAGTCAAGTACTTAAATTCAAATGTTAAGTAAAATTGGATTTGGCAGGGAAGCCCCACTTTGTGACTTAAAAGAATATATACTGAGATTGCAGTGAGGAGCTTTACCTTTTTAAAAACACTTGGTAAAATTGCATGTATGCCTAGTAATGAGGTGGTAAGTGCTAACTTTACTCTAAAACACACTTTGGAAAAAATAAAATCCTGGCTCCTCCAAGGAACTTAATACGATGTGAATTACTTAATGTTTCTGACACAATAACCACAAGTATGGCAGTGTATGTAAAACAACCTTGGTGTAACAACTGCGCAAAGATTATGCTGTACATAAAGATTATGATTAACTTTACTATGCTATACAGTCAGCATGAGGGGTGAGGAAGGAGTCTGGCTCAACCAGAGAATCTTAGCATCAATGCCTCCACCTGTGCCTGAGAAACTGTCAGCTTTAGGAGGCCAGAAGGCAAATGGACCCTGCGTAACCGTCCCGAGAGCCCGTCCTCTAGAGGGGCCTCAGACCTTCACCTGGAGGTAGGAATATGACTGCCCCCACCGTCTCTCCGGGTCTCTCTGAACGGCAAAAAAAGGCCAGAAGCGCCTCATCTGCAGTCCTGCCATGAAGGCAGGAGGAGGTCCCTGCCGGTTCCCCAGATGCGCACCTCCATTCCAACGCCTCCAAAACACTTGTCTCAAAGCCCCCGGCCTTGGCCCTCGGATCTGGACACTACCGTTTTCGGTAACACTGAGGTGGCAAAGCGAAGAGAAAGTATACACGTACCCAGCCCTGGTCACCCAGAGGAGCCTCGCCGTGCCTAATTAGAGGCCTCGGACTATGGGCGAGACCAACTTTAGGGGCACTTCCTTGCGTAGAGAAGTGCCCGCCGCACCTCCCGGCAACCCGGCCTTAAGCCGCTCACCGCCAGGACGCGCTGGCCCTTTAAAGGCGCTCGCTTCCTGCACCCTCGGCCCCTCCCTCGCCCCCGCCAGCTCCCGCCTCCGCCCCCGCCGAGGGTCACACTTGAACTTTAACTCGCCCCGCACGGCCGGACGCCGCAGCTCTGCAGGCGGTGACCATCCCTTTGCACGTGTTGGATGAGATACCTCGGGCTCGGCGCGCCGGGTCCCCTGAACTCAAGGCCACCTCGGATAAAATCAAAACAAAGCAAAATGCACACCGGCCTCCAAAAACTGCACTGCCAACCCCCACGGGCCGGCCCGCGCCCTGCCTCTGCCCTCCACCTGCAGCCCCATCCCCCGCTGTGGGGGCGGGGGGCTCAGATGCCCCTCGCCGTGCCCACCAGGGCCAAGCACAGCGGAAACGGCTCCCCGGCGCGGCCCAAGGGGGCGGAAAGGAGCCGGCCTCACCCGCGAAGTCCTGGAGGGAAAGGAGCTGCGGCAGGAGTCCACACCGGCCGTGGGGGAGCAGCTCCCAGTGAATCACCTTCTTTTACCGGCGAAATTTTCTGCCCGCTGATGTCACTTGTACTTTTTTCACTCCCTCAGTTTCCAAACGAGCCCGTTCCCCGTCCCACTCCAACTCGCATTTGAGCGCGCGCACACTTATCCAGTCCCCCAACCCGTCCCAAGCAAGCCTACAACCTACATCTGCCACTTCTCGCCTGCTCCCTGCACGCGCTGCTCGTGTGCCCTGCACTTTCAGGACAAGGAAACTTGCACAGCCACCCCCTCATCTGCCCTACTCCGACCTCAAGTGCCGGCAGAGAAGTCCCTGCGCCCCCTCCTCCATCCGACCATGTGCCCCAAGACCACTCACCTTCCAGCCGGCCGAGCTGTTACTGTCTCCCTTATCCTTGAAGTAGGGCACACTCTTGACCATCCATTCGTAGATTTGCGACAGTGTGAGCCGCTTCTCCGCGGAGCTCTCGATGGCCTTGGTGATGAGGTCTGCGTAGGATAGGTTGCCCCACGCGTTGCGGCGGGACGAACTACTCTTGCGCGGCTGCCCCGCGAGAGGGCCCGCGGCGGCCGGGGGAACAGGCGGGTGCTGCGACAGCGGCCCGGGAGGCGGGGGCTGCGGCGGCGCTGGGTGCAGGCAGCCCGCCTCCGGGCCCTGGAAGTCCCCGCACAGCCCCCCGGTGGCGGCAGCTGCGGCGGCCGCCGCCGCCGCTACCGCGGCCGCTGCCGCGGCCGCCGCCACGGAGCCGGGCGCCTGCTGGAAGTCCCCGCTCTCTTCCAGCAGGCTCAGGTTGCTCATGAAGTCAGCGTTGACAGCGCCCGCCGAGGCCGAGGGCAGGCCTGCCGCGGCGTCGGGGTTCGCGGCCGCGCCGCCCGACGGCGCCGGGCTGGAGGTGGCCGAGTTGGACTGGCTAAACTCCGGCCTGGGCAGCGGCCAGGTGCACGAGCGCGGCCGCGGAAGCGGCTCGAAGTCCGGGTCGATCTCCACCACCTGGGGCGCTTCGGCCATGGTGACCCCCGCCCCTCCCCCAGCCGCGGTAGAACCAAGGGGTAAAGCGAGGCACTGGGGGCCAAGGAGAAGAGGGCGCGAAGAGCCCGTCCGAGATTGGTGGGGGGTGGGGGCGAAGTCGGTGCCGCCGGCGGATGGAAACCGGGAGGAAGGCGCGCTGTAGTGGAAGCGCGAGCCCAGAACTTAACTTCGCGAGTCCATCAACATCTAGGCTCCTCCGAGTCCGCTGCACCGACGGGACGGCTGACCAGTGTCGCCGGGCCCGGACAGCGCCGGCGCCGCGCTCCTGCTGACAGGGCCCGCGGACCGGAGGACGGACCGACGCCGCGAGCCGCTCGCTCTCCCGGGCGGCGCGACTGCGGCGCTGCTGCCTGTTGAATGTGGCGGCGGCGGCGAAGGCTGCAGCTACTACGCGGCCTCCGGACTTACGGGATCTGCCGCCACCCCCCGCCCGCAGCGGCGCGCACGCCGGCCCGCCCCTGACTAACAGCCCGGGCGGCCAATGAGCGCGCGGCACCGCCGCCCAGGCAGCCAGTGGACGCAGTCCTGGGCGGGGGCCGATTTTCCACCGGGAGGTGGCAGTGAGTTGGTGGGGGGTAGTGGGGTGTTTTTCTCTCTCACACACTCTCTCTTTTTATTTTTATTTTGGATGGCTTATTATTTTCTGGTAATTCTCAAATGTTTCTGTGAGTCTCTCGCCCGTCTCAGTGTTTGATTGCTAGGAGGCAAAAGAGCGTGGAGGCGGCGGCGACACTTTGTTTACTATTGAGGAGCAAAGCCTAGTACTCTGGAAGCACCCATGGAAGAAGTCGCTCACTTTGTCTCGACCTCCGCTCCGAGCCCCAAGTGGAGTGAAGCTCCACTTTGGGGATGTGGGACGCGCAGAGCTCTGGGGGCGCTGGGTGGGTGGGCGGAGACGACCTCGCGGAATTCTACTCAATAAATAGTCCAGCTCTGGGCTCCACCCACGGTTTCTTTGCAAAGAAACGTGGGGCAGTCGGTGGGTTTTGTTTTGGTGTTTTCTTTCTCCGTGATCTTTCAAGTCGTCCTGCCCCGGCGACGGTCGCACAGGGCCCCGGGCGCCGGGACCGTGGTGGTCAAATCCGCGCGACGAGCACCCTCCCACCGCCTCCGCGCCCGGAACCCACCTGTCCGCACCCCTTAACTGAGCCTCTGCGGTTCGGTCTAGCCCGGGGCCAGTCGCCCAGCCCGGCAGCCACTATCCGGATTCACTCACTCCATTCTTGACCTAAAAGGCTAGAAATGAGGGGAAAGGGCGCGGCGCAGCGAAATAGTGCTTTTTCACACGCACACGCAGTCGCAAAGGCATCCTAGACCTCATGCCGTCCGTGGGAACCTCTTCTCCTGGACAGGAATCGCATACTATCCACCGAGTCAGTCCAGGGATGGCGGAGAAGGAGTAAGAGGACAGCATTTACACATAAACTTGTCACTTTAATTCTGACTCTTAAGTTTAACTGTTTGATTGTAATTTCTTTGCTGTTTAGAATGAAAACGATGAGTTGTTGAGAACTGAAAACTCAAGAGTCTTGGGGCACAGTCCTGCCCCACCCCCAGGTTCCTTTAGGCTGCTTGCCTCGTGCGTCAATCAACCCACCCACCCCATCTTTCCCCATCTGGGCTCCAGGTCCAGGACGTCCTGTAGAGATCAGTGGGGGCAAAGGTAGGAAGACAATGGTCCTTGTGTCTCAGGGAGCAGAAGAAACAGTTTTCAAGTTTTGTTTTGCTTTGCATTTTTAGGAGGAATATGGAAGGCATTTCCTTTCAGAGGGATGGGATCACTTAGGATGGAAGATTGACAGGGTTTAAAATATCTTGTCCAAAATGACAGCTCCCAATTCTTAAAAAAAAAAGAAAGAAAGAAAGAAAGAAAGAAAGAAAGAAAGAAAGAAAGAAAGAAAGAAAGAAAGAAAGAAAGAAAAAGAAAAAACTCATTTTTTTCCAGGTAATTCAATTGAAAAAACAATGACATCTTAAGAAAAGTAGGCCTCTTGTTGTAAAGTTTGAAGACTTAAGAAATTGATTTCTTCCTTTACATTTTCACTATTATCTCCCTAGTCCACTTACTCATATTTCTTCATAATCCACTTATCACGACAGTTTCCGAATGATACTGGGCGTGGGCGTTTGGTAAACCTGGTGAATTGAGGATAGGGCTGGTTCCCATCCTCTTCCCCTTATGCTCTCTTTTTTGAGTTTACTGTCAAGTTTGGACAATTCGGGCCTTCTCTGCTAGCCGCTAGGGGACCTCAGTAACCCAGATGGTGAGCTCAAAGGAAGGACCTAATGTCGAACTGTTGCTACCCCTCAACCTTTCCAATTACATTATGCAGAGGCAGCCCCCAATCCAGACGGCCGCACCCTACAAATAGGCGGTGCCCTAGTGGATCATTCTTGGCAAAGGAAGCCAGCTGCAAATTTGGCCTTGCCTTCAATTCCGGTTTTTCAGGGCCTCAATGGAGGGAGAGTATTTGATTGAATTTTCTTACATACTTTGCCCAAATCCTTGGAATCTTCTGGGCTATCCTGCCTGATTGTTTCTTTGAATGGCATAGTTTGCTTCATTTTGGTCTTTTTTAAAAATTTGACTTGAAGCAGGCTCAGAATCCTACAGCGCCAATGTCCCTGACACATACTTGTAGGTCAAAAAAATTAAAAATATATGTTAAAAGGTGTTTATAGCTTCCTACCATGCCTTTGTAGGTATCAATTTACTGAACTGTAGAGTACTGGGAAATATTTGTCGTGTTTCCAGTCTTCAATTATCACAAGCTATTCTGTAATGAATAACCTTATATAACCGAGTTTGCATCTGTCCAAGTATATCTATAGGAGGAATTTCTAGAAAAGAGATCACAGCGTCAGCAGTTAAATGCATTTATAATTTTGAGACACACTGCCAAATTTGCCCTCCATGAGTACTGTATCAAGCTACTTGGTGGCCCCTTTAATTTATAGATAAGGAAATTGAGGCACAGATTACCCAACTGATTTGCCCAAGGCCCTATCGCCCAAGACCAGGGCTAGAGCTTCAATTTCTTGCTCTCCTATCAATAATCTTCTCAACGCACAGATGGAAAATTATAAATATTCTGTAATCCCAGCATAGAGATAACCACTATAAAACTTTGTGATGTGCTCCCAGTCAATCCTACAGATTTAGTCATTTTAGTTAGATGAACTCTACTGAAGTTTCGATTTAAAAGATTTAAAAAGCAAACACAAAAAGGTTATGGTGATAGTAAGATAATGAAAAGAAAGATTACAAAAGAAGTGGGGTTTTTTTAAGTAAAAAATGTAAATAAACATTTTCTCTCTCTTTGAAGCATGCCAAAGTATCTAGGTTGGCACTACCATAGTTCTGCTTTAAAGAAAAAGTTTCATTTCTTTTCTCCTTTAGTATTTTTTGTGATGGCTGTTTCCTTTGAAAACTTTTTCTAATGATTATCAATTATTAGTTGGTGCATGTGTCCAGACTGAGAAGAAAAATTTTTCGTGTCAGGTTAGGACAATTAGAATGAAAAAGGAAATTTATTCTCACAGAGCCCCTCTCACCAATATGGTGTTCTTTGCTCTGCCTGGTTTTCAGAGTAATTATTGCATCATCCTTGACAGGAAGACTGAGAGATGGTTACCTTTGATCAATTCCCAGGCAGAAACTTCTACATTTACCCCTCACCATCAACACACCGATTTCTGGTTTAAATTCTTACTCATAAAAATAGGTAATTTAAGGAATTCTTAAATGAGTAAGTGAAAAGCCTGGATGCTTTTTTTTCCGGTCATGACACTGAGCATCATACTTCACATTCCCTTTCCCCAACAACTGTCCATTTCAATATTTTGTCTGAATTATTAACAGGTAGTACTATCAACCTAAAACAGCCTTTCTTCAGTTTGCACATAGAAAATAATAATCTGAAAAAATACAGTTTTGGGTTCTTAAACCAATGTCCTGAAAGCTGGCAGATTAAGTAGTACCATAGTTAATATCTAATATCAGAAGTAGGCATTCATTTTTCTTGAGAGATAATATCCTTTGGATTTTGTTGTTCATTCAACAAATATTTATAAAGTGCCTACTATGTACATGCCAGATGCTGAACATCTTAGAATACATTGCTTTGATAGCAAACTCCTTGAGGTTATAAACGGTTGATTTTATTTTCCTTTATATGATATTTGATGTCAAAGTTAAGACTATGTCGTTCTTAAATAATTGGCAATGAACACTAACAATATTTTTTTGGAGGAATTACACACAAAGTATTTCATGGATACAAGGACTGCTAAAGCAGGAAAAAAACTGAAATATTATTATCAGCAGCGTTTTGAAGAAAAATAATAAGATGAGGTAGAGAAACTAAATAAATGCACCATCCACAGGGAGTATGAACTCTGGCCACCAAACCTTGGAGTTGGGATAATCTTGCCTGAAATGGATAAAAGACCCAGGCTACATCAGATTATTTGTCTATCACATATAAAAATGGTGCTTCCTAATCTGTAACGAAGGAGAAGGATTGGGCAAGTCATGAACCAGATATTCCATATTTTCAACTCTGTTATGAATAGCCGATGTTTCTCAGCTTCGATAACCTCTGTTCCTTCACTTGAAGTGTTAGTGAAAGACTACTTGTGGATTTCTATAGGAATTCTTAAATGTATTTGTAGATAATCTAAATAACCAACAATAGAGAATGGCTAAATAAATAATGGCATATCTGTAAGGTAGAATCTTATGTAGTCATTTAAAATAAAGTGGACAAAACATTTGTAATGACATTACAACAATGCTGGTGATACAGTATTTAAAAAGTTGTAAGGTATTACTGTCCGCTCAAAGCGTTTGCTGTGGTTTTATCTGGGGAATGAATTTATAGGCGATCATTATTGGTCTAACACAAACTTTCATTTTACAGGTAAGAAAACAGAGACACTGAAAAGTTAAGTGACTTGCCCAGGGCTGTACAGTTGGTGAAGTGCTGAGACCAGAATTTGGACCTCCTAGCATTCAGACCAAATCTTTTGCCTTCTGTTGCATTGCTTTTCACATTACCTTTTCTAACGAGGTTTTCAGAATTTTTGATGAAATCCAACCTATCTTAAACACTAGGGCTTTAACTCTCTGAGACAGTAAAATAACTCTTAAACCCCAAACTGTATACACATTACAATTAAAATATTTTTCTAACATTAAGGACTCAGAATTGCCACAAAATTAATGGATGGCACATGAAATCCCAAATTCTTTGAATGTCATGAATCTGAATTTTGCATTCATGCTTGAAACACAATGTGTTTTCACTATTTTATTTCTGTTTCATGTCATATTAAAGTTCTTAACATGCTTCCAAACGGGGGGGTGAGGGGGAGCATATGTATTAAATAAGAAAATGCTGCCATGTAGAACACAGATGGTAGTACATTTTTGGCAGAAAGGAAGTTTAACAAGGCATTTTACTTATTTACTTGGAAAACTAATATGTATGAATGTTCAAGTTAAGCAGTAAGAATTGATTCCTGTTTTACAATAATCAGTTTTTTCAAATCAAATCACCCTATTTCCATAACATTATAGTAGGGAAACAGAGTCAAATGTGATTGTAAACAAATCACTTAGAGAGCCCATGACAGTAATGAAAGAATGAAGGAAGAAGAAACTGCTAGCATTTTATAGTAACCATGTTGCTTGTCATTTGTTGATAAAAATCAATAACAAGATGTAATGAGTGTGTAGTTAGAGTACATGTGTTCTTAATATGATACGGATAGTCACTGGCTGTGTCAGTTATGGTATAAAAACAGGAGGTAAGAGTTTATCAAATTTCAGATTTGGCTGACTCACAGGGCCCACCCATATGCAAAGTCTGCTGTGCCAGAGAGTAAACACAGACAAATGGTGAGTATTTCTCCAATATATCAGGTTTCTATTTTGTGGTAAATACAGCCTTTAAACACACACTGAAATATTCTATATTCTAAGGTTTAACATTTAAAAATGGGATTTCTAATGAGCTGATCTCTGATACCGTGCTGGAGGAAAACCTGATATCTCTCCTATCTTTAACTAACTTTGTGTTTGAACACAAACTGAAAACAGAACATTTGACAGCTGTATATATTGCAAGCCTGCATACTGGAAGATTCCAACCTGGAAAACCTCCTCTTTCCACAATCCAAGACTAAGTTGGTGAGATCTCCTCCTCCATTTTCCAAATTACTATATCATATGTAACAACATGATATATAAATTGATAAATAGAAGTATATCTCTCTTGTTTCAAAATGTCTGCAGTTCTAAACCATAAATCATTTTTATATCCAGAATCAGAATATACACATAAAAATTATTTTCTTTATGCCCAGTGTTAATTAAAATGACTGGGTTTTTTTCAACAGTCAGTATAAACTAAGCACTTATAGCTATTATCTAAATCAGTCCTTAAAACCACCCAAAAATGTAGGAGTTATTATGATTCACATTTAACCGAAATTGAAACTGAGGTACAAAGAACTAAGAAACTTACCTAAGGTCTTATTTTAGAAGTTATCTAAGTATAATCATCATGAACCTACCATTATCAAAATCTAGAGCTCATGTCCTGTTTAATATTATACTTTTGCCTCCATAAAATGTTGGGATTTTTCTAGAGCACTTTTCTAGAAATTAACCAGACATAATTTGATTCAATTTTTTTCCCAGAAAATTGATATTTGGGCTTTTTTGGGGGGATGGGGAGTGGGATCATTGTCAGCCATCAGCTCTGCCTGAAACCTGTTCTGTTTATGTTAATGAAAGAAGCCCAGGGATAGAACATAAATAACAATAATAATGCTGATGTTTGCATTTGTATGATGTGGGGGGTTTCAAGCCATTAGCACTTCTGGCTTATTTGCACAGGCAGCCTCAGATTGTATGTGGTGAGAGCAACCTGCCCTTCCAGAATGGTTGGCTTACCTGGAACTCTTTCCAAAATTCTCCTTATCCTGATTGAAGGCACATCCAATCAAGCCCTACAGCTATATGGAGCTCTATCCCCACCGAAGAAAGTGATTAGCATTGGATTTTTATCCAAAAAAGCCTTTCCTCATCTGAGTTTAAGAAGCTTGGAGTTAGATTAGAACAAATGAGTAGATTTTACAGTTCTCCTGGGGTGGGGAGAGGTCCTTACTTATTTCAATACTTTGACTCCAGCTCTATTGCTGAACCTGCTGGGGATTGGTCGAAGCTATAAGGTTTACTTTCATGAAACAATAAACAAAATTAAAAGCAAAACAAACAAAATCCTTGTGCTCCTGTCCATTTTGAATTCGAAAGTGCCCCCTCCAGCGCCACATGAGCATAAAATATCAGAAATATTTTTAAAGCATCTTTAGGAAAACTTACTCTGGGAATGGGGTGGGATCTTATCTCAATGCCCCCCGTTTTCATAAAAAGCATGAATAAAACATCCTTCAGCTAAGGGTTTAGGCAGTGTTCTCCGTCTTCAGCCTCACATCCCAGAGAAGTATAGGCAGCCTCGCTAAACCACAGACTAGAAGCCAGTATTAGTCAGAAGAGCTTATCTTTGGCTCCTTTCCTTTCAGCCAGGAACAGTTGAAATTGCCAATGAATCACAAAAGGAAAATCACTCTTTGGTGTTTTCCCATATCCAGGAGATGTTCTAGTTTTTGTTTTTTGCATTTTTCTATCTGCAACACTTTATTAGATAATTTTGTCTAATGCAATAACATTTATTTAAACAGAAATGTGGAAAACAAAACCACAGTCTTTCACCAATTGTCTCTGAAGTTATAAAAGAATCTCTTCTGTTTTACCATCTATAAGTTAATATTTATGTAGAGCATATGTAAATGTTATGCCTACATTTATGTGTTATCTGTTATACTTTGAAGATGAAGCTCCTGAGGAGATATCCTAGATTTAACGACCCATTGAATATGAGCCAATGCACCCAATTGAGGTGAGAGGCAGCAGATGTCGAAGGTTAATGCCAACTTTTGTGTGATAACCAAGTAAAATCAATTAATCATCCATATATATTCTCTTCCTTAATAGCTGTAAATTTGATACTTAATTTGATTTTTCACTGTACATTGTAGACAGCCGTATTAGAAGCCTGGCAAGGCCTGGGGAAGGAAAGCGGAGAAAAGAGCAGAATGCCTCCACTTGGATGTGAAAGCACATCCCGTTTTGTCCCTCACTTGTCTTCAGCCAAGACTTGTGTGAATAGAAAGTGGTGGAAATACGGTGGTTCTCTGACGGATCATGGTATCCATTTTAACGAGTATGCCATGATGTGGGTCCTACCTGCAAAATATGATAAAGTGAAATCACCAATGGATCTTGCAAGAAAAGCAGAAAATCAACAAAGCACAATCAACTAGAAGCTCTTTTATTCCCTAAGCAGTGTTCAATTTAGTCTACATTTTGAATTTTCTCTTGCTATGACTTCCCACCTACATCCCTCAAAGAGGTTTTGTAAGGATTAAAATAATGTCTTAAAGTGGTTTGAAACAGGATGAAATGTTTGTTCTTTGACATTGGTACAACTTCGTGGGTAGGTTTTTGTTACAATATGAATTACTTTAACTTAGGTAAATACCTGATTTCTAAATCACTGATATTTGTTCAAAATCCTAATATGGCTCCTTCCTGCTCGAGTATTGTGCACATTAGTTGCTAAAGTCCAACGGATTCTTTGTGAATTCAGAAAGAATGTGTATAACATGCACTGAATGTCATACCAAGAATTTAGGAAAAGTCTCAAATCTCAGGGATTTTTACTACATGCCCTACAGCTGAATTTTAAAAGAAAAACATGGAAATGACTTGAGAATTCTGAACCTTTGACTCACCCTTTTATGTGGTCTGATATACCAAAACTTTGATGTAAAGGATTTTAAAATGCTCTTATAGGGGGTGGCCGGTTAGCTCTGTTGGTTAGAGCACGGTGCTAATAACACCAAGTTTGCTGGTTCCATCTGCATGGGCCAGTGTGAGCTGCGCCCTCCTTAAAAAAAAAAAAAAAAAAAAAAAAAGCTCTTATTCTTGATAGTCTCAGCAGGCAATTAAAAAGCAGTTAAAAATAAAGTTAGGTGACTCATTTTGGGAGTTTAGCTGATGATGGTACTGGCAGCTTCAACTTAACAGATAATGTTATCATAGAAAGCAGCACAACTTTAACAATAGAGCAAATTTCTCTAAAATAGTTGCAAAAGAGAATCGATAGAATGTATTCTTTGGTTTTCTGGCATTCTTCTTTTGGGTGAAATTCTTAAAAACTAAACCCACTTAGACACCCCATGTTTTATAAGCGTTAGATGTTGCCTCTAAGAAACATAAAAACTAGAGACAAGTGACTTTTTCATGAAGAGAAAACAAAAAGTCCTATAAAATTAACTGTCTTATAAAAAAAAAGAAAAAAACATACAGAACAATAATAACAACAATAGTATACTACTTAAGGGGAGTTGGAATATAATGACTTCAAAGTCCCAGATCTTTTTTTCTAGGTTTGATTATTTTATGACTATTTAAATACTTACTTAGGAAGGAGGCAATAGCTTAATTTTAATGTTCACTGTTAAAATTAAAAAGGATTCATGTCTGTTCATGTAGATAAATTATTTCTAACCAGAAATACCACCTGTATTATCAGATTCTACAGTTATTTCTAGATTAGTTATTCTTGGCAATTGTACTATAAAACCACGTGTCAGTTTGTGTGTGTGTGTGGGTTGTGTGTGTGTGTGTGTGTACATACATATGCGCACACGCCCTCATGTTCCTATTTATATACACTAGGATTCTGTTAAAAGATCATAAATTCACTTATTTTCACAGTCCATTTAAAATGTACAACAAATTTAGTCACTAATAAATAAAAATTGATGAGACCATGAAATCCTCTTAAATTAGAAATCAGGAGGACCTGAAATTAAAAAAACAAAAACAAAAACAAAAGAAGTTGTTAAAGTTACACAGTCAAGGTAAGAATTTGTAATGTAAATGTTAGCAAGAAACATTTGAAAGTGTGAACATTTTTCATTCACAAGGACCTTCTTAGCTGCCTTTGCTGATAAATTCTTGAACTGGTCATAACGGAAAAATTATTTTTAAATGGATCATGATGGAGACATTTTTTTAAACTTTTATTTATTTTAAGTGTGTTTTTCCAAGACCCATCAGGTCCAAGTCCAATAGTAGTCCTAGTCTTTTCCCCCAACAGCTCACAGTGGCCCAGGAAGGGATCGAACTGGCAACCCTGGTGTTATGAGCATTGCACTCTAACCAACTGAGCTAACCAGCCACCCCATGGAGAAATTTTTAAAGTGATCATAATGGATAAAGTATTATACTTTCTCTTATTTTCCAGAGAGATTCACAGGTCCTTCTAGAGTTGATCCCAGGGGGACCACATCAGGGTTCCTGAAATGGCTCTCAGCCCACACTTCCCTCCACTGCCTCTTTACCACTTTCCCTCTTCTCTTAGCCATCTGAGAACAACAGCGGGAGAGAGAAACTAGGGGAAAATGATAAACCATAATATCTTGCTCAATTTAAAATCCTGAGTGTACTTTGGTGCCTGTACTTACTCACGGTCGGGTGATGGCACTGCCACTACCACTACCCACCAGTGATAAGACTGCGCCCACGCTCTGAGCTTCTCCCTTTAAATGGCACCTGCTGTGTTCTTTCCCTGATGTTAGTGCATCTAGAGTTTTTTTGTTGTTGTTTGAGGGACCTGACTTTATGGACTGACTTGTGTTCTCCTCACCCCCCACCACATTTATATATTGAAGCCCCTAGAACCTCAGAATGTGACTGTATTTAGAAATAGGGTCTTTAAAGATGCGATTAAGTTAAAATGGGGCTGTTAGGGTGGGCCCTGATCCAATCTGACTGGTGTCCTTATAAGAAATTTATACACAGAGATAACAAGGGTGAGAGCAAGCGCCCAGAAGAAAGATGGTGTGAGGACACAGCGAGAAGGTGGCCATCTGAAAGGAGGCCTCAGAAAAAAAACAATCCTGTCGCCACCTTGATCTTGGACTTCTAGCTTCCACAACTATGAGACCATCAGTTTCTGTTGTTTAAGCCATCTCGACTGCGGTATTTTGTTAGGGCAGCCCTGGCAAACTAATCCACTGACTAAATGATCGGTTATGTTTTTTCAAAGGTTAGGTTAGATTTTTAACATTCCATTGAGGAACTAAATGGCCCTAACCCAGAAAGGCAGTTAAGTAAATAAAGCACTAATTTGAGAGCCAAAGTATCAACCAAATCCATCTGCTCATGCATGGTTGATGAACAAGCAGCATGGTCATGATTAGAGGAAAACATGTATCCAGTACTTACTATGGGTTGACTATAGTTCTAAGCACTGTTACTACACACACTTATTTCATCTTCACAAAACCCTGTGGAGGAGGGTTTTTTTTACAACGGATTCCTTGTGAATTCAGAAAGGAAATGGGGGCACAGGGTGGTTGAGTCACTTAGCTAGCAAATGTAGGAACTGGGATGCCAACACAGGCAGTCTGGTCCAGAGTCTGTGCTCTTAGCCAGTAATACGTGGCTTCTTTAGTTACTAGATCTCACACTTACTACCCCTCCTTCACCAACCCAACACACAGTAGTGCAACTGGTGAGAAGAGCACGTTATTGCCCCAGGCAGTTTCTTATCTGAATAATAGGAATGATAATGCCTACCTGTTGTGTGTGGGTCAACTGGGATAATTACATAATGGAGCTTGCCGGTGGCATTGGCCCCAGGCGATGCAGCATATTTACAGGACCTGGGATTACTTTTTAAGATAGTCAGAGGGGTCTCTGCTGACTGGGAATCCACCATCCACTATGGCCTTAGTTCCATGGAGGCCTTAATCTCCCCTTCCAGTGGGGCTTATATCTGTAGTGCCTGAGGGCTCAACCAGGCCCATCCACAAGGTCCATCACCCCTTGCCCTCAGTAAACCATCCTGTGGACAAGTAAGAATGGGAGGGAAAAAGAGACCCCACTCGCCTTCCCTTGCCCCTTGAGTTCTCTCCCACCTTCCAAAGGCTTTTGGAGAGCCCTTAGAGACATCACATTTAGGAAAAGCAGAATCTATGGATAAAAAAGATTTGTGAAGGGGGCTCATTGAAAGAAGGCAGGCAAGCACAGAACTGATCCTAAGGCGCTCCCCTGTGGGAGCCAGCAGAACCCATGTGGAGCCCTCCCCACACCCAGCAACCCAAAGTGCATTCGAGCTCCCCACCTGTCGTGGTCCACATGGCTATAAAGGATCCAAATGCCAGACCAGCCTTCCCTGGAGCTGGCCTCAGCTATGCCAGTGTTGGATCCAGTCCACCCAGACTGTAGACACTGGTCTTCCCCATAACCTCTGTGGCTTCCTCCCAGGCCTCCTACAGCTTGGGCCTTTTGGAATCACAATTGATAATGTGAGTTGTCATTCAGTGACCTCTATCTCTGAGACTTGGTCTCAGTAGCATTGTCCATGCCTTTTGCCACACACCTGTTTGGGTTGATGGCAGTATTTAATGAATCCCCTTCCTAGTCTTTTCCCCCCATGGTTTTATTGAAAAATAATTGATATACATCACTATAGAAGTTTAAGGCATACAGTATGATGGTTTGATTTACCTATATTATGAAATGATTACCACAATAGGTTCAGCTAAAATCTATCTTCTCAAATAGATACAATAAAAAGAAAAGCAGGAAGAAAAGAACCCTTTTCCTCATCTTGATATTAACACAGGCCTCTGAATGGGGAGAGAAACACTCTTTTGAGAACCTGCTTTTGAAATCGGCACTCCCCACATACACTCGCATTCCATTCAGCTCACATTACTGCAGCTGCTCCCATGTCTGGATCTAAACCTGTCTCATCTCATGTCCGGTGCAGCTGAATTACCTTGCAGAGAGAGCTTTCAGCATCTTGGCAGGGGCAGAGCACCAAGCCACTAGAGACTAGCTGGGCTGGGCTCTGTACTTGATATAAATCGTAACATATTCAGAGCCATAGGAACTTTTTTCCTGTGCTGAGTTTCTTTCCATACTACTAAAATTTGCAAAACAAATGGCAAAAAATGCCACAGGCCAGGCTAAATTCAGTGCATGCTCTCTAGGTGTGCGCCATCACCGAACGGAAATGCATGGGTTTGCTTTTCCCCTCTCTCTCATGGAAATAAACAATCAAAGAAACAGGGCACTCACTTTTTTAGGACCAGATGTTCATTTACCTCACGGTGTTGGTTGTCTCTGCCAGTAGAGAGCAGGGCTGCTGAGAAGTCCAGTCTTCCCAGGTATATGTGGCACTGACAGCCGAGAACGTCATATGCTCCAGCCACACCTCAAGTGGACGGCTCAATGGTCCATGCCCGAACTATCATCATTCTGAAAGCTGTTACAACCTAGGATTTTAAAATGATATATTCTAAACCATCCGAGTGTATAGCAGACCACGTGCAATTGAGTTTTGCCAATGGGATCCCCATTCATAATTATCCACAGTGGTTATGAGGTGTCAGAGAGCTAACATGAAGTTTTATGTCCATGAAACGTTCATTAATACTAAACATCTTAAAACATAGTTGTCACGCTGGTTTTTATACAGAAAATGTTTCTCTCTCTGCAAACTTAGTCATGGTAATTTGTTAGCTTTGATCTTCTAATTGAACTGTGTTTCTTCCCCCTTGCCAGGGTCCTTCATCGTTTTCTGATTAATGTTAAGGGGCAAGAAAAACGTTTTACCAAAAATTCCTTTTTCACCGCTAAGTACTTTTAATAACATTTAAAAGCAATGTTTTAGTGCCCCCTACTGGTATGCGACATTAATAGTCCATTTGTAAAAGAGGTTCACTTTTTAGAGAATAAACTCAGAGAAAAGTAAAAAAAAAACAGCCTTTGATGAACCTTTTAAAAGGTGTTTAATTTTTATAATATCTTAAAAGTAATGAATACTCCACCATTTTCATTATTGTTCATTATATATGCATATTTTAACATTAAACATCTTGACTTCTTGACATCTTTTATTCTATTATTTAGTTTTGGTGGAAGAAAAACTTTATGTTACATTTTGGGAAACTGGATCATTTTTACTTAATAAGTAAATATACTTATAAACACAGAATTTTTTTTAGATCTTTATACCGTCTCTGCAGTGTCTTTTTTATTAGTCTATAAATAGAATCTTTGTTTCACTTGAGAAAAGGGGAGGAAGTAGGCTTTGGGAATAGATGGATCTTTAAAGGAATTTCATGAACAGTGATAATAATTACAGAAGTGGATTGATGAATAGCTGTTATGATGAAACCCAGAATCTCTCTAATAATAGACAAATACTCCATGCCATGTGAGAGACTAGTAGATGAAAGGACCACTAACATGGGCAGGAACAGAAGCAAAGAGTTGAGGTGGGGGGAAAGAGGTGGAACTAGAATGATTATTAATTAAATATAGAGAAAGATTTTTGTTCCTGATGAAGCAAGTGCTACTTTAGACAGTAAAATAATTTTGCAATATTGATTTGCACACGGAAACCATTTTTCTCCATTGTATTTGGGTAGACTATACTGGGTAAAAAAGGACCCCATGTGGCCTAGAACTTCCCTTAGCCAGAACTAAGGGAAGAAAATGTAAGCGAGCGTCCAAGCACACTCCACAGCCAGCTGGAGTCTGATCTGCAATGAGAGTTCCCAGGGCCCCTTGCGGAAGACACACTGAGCTCACCCATTGAGAGGGTTCTGCTTCAGTCAGTGAGGGGTGAGCCTGTTTTTGTACAGCCAGAGGGACACTAGAGATAGATTCATGTCAAAACCAGGCCAAGTGAAATCATTTCACTTAGAATTTTGGGCCAGATTTGAAAGATTAACTCTGACAATGAAAAATACTCTCAAAGTGTTCCTCATGAGGGACAAATCTTCCCAGGAAATTTAAATTGCCTGAAATACTCTTCTATTCGTTCCTCAAATATCTTCTAAGCTGTTTTCAATCTTTTTCTTTGACTCGTGCTTTTTTCCCCCTTATCTTAATTGTACTTTTACGATCTATTGGAGGAGAAGCATTGAAGTTACATTTGTCATATAATTTTTATTTCTGTCACTTATTTCTACCTCTTGCTTTTAAAATCTGAGAATTGAACATTTCATCAAGGCATATACTTAAAATGTTCAAAACTTGGGAATGTCAGTGTGTTCTGCCAAAAATTTTAATTCTAGGTATTTTAGCTTCAATTTTAATAACTGCCATTATTAGTCATAGTGTAGGGAAAAAAGCTGCCTTAACTGACAGTTCTTCTAAAACCAAATGTACCCATTATAATTTTGCAGGAACTAGACAACTTGAAAACCTGTGCCCCAGGGTTTATTTCTCAGAAGGTCAGAAGCACGTGATAAATTTGACTCAACTTTACGTCTTAGCTCATGCTCTAGGGGGAGAGAAGGGACGGGACTTTTTTTTTTAATAAGAAAGCTTTTCTTTTTTTAAAGGAGAGCACCACTCACAGTAGCCCATGTGGGGATCAAACCGGCAACCTTGGTGTTATTAGCACCACACTCTAACCAACCGAGCTAACTGGCTACCCCCTAAGCAAGCTTATTAAAATGTGAGTCATTCTTACAAAGGAGCTCATATTCATCTGCATGCCATAGTTTGACGAAAATACCTACCTGCAAGAAAGAATAAAAATCCATGATCACCTATAAACACATTATGGCTTATGCAGTCATGAATGGGGATGGAAGGACTCCTTGTTTTAAAGCAAGCACAACCTCTACAAGGTAGGAAAAGTTAGAAACCCTGATGTAAGAAGCAGTTGCCCTGATTCTCTTTATGCTGAGTTCTACCACTGACTTAGAGAAAACCCAGGATCTTGTAGTTGTTCAACGAGAAACTCATTGAACCTTGCTTATACGATGTTGACGGCTACAGTAGAGATGTATGAATAGGAGCTAATGTTTAGTTCATGCCTATTATGTGCCAGGCACTGTTCTAAGAACTCGATTTGTATTACACAACACATCAGAACAAGCGTACAGGGTAGCGACAAATTTTACAAATGAGGGAACTACGGCAGAGAGGCAGTAAATAATTTACGCACAGTGACACAGCTTGTCTTGGAGCCAGGCTTCCTGGGTTGGTGACCTAAGTGTAGTGTGCTGACTGACGCTGTGCCACACTGCCCTGTGGGAGCAAGGGGGGAGGCCAAGGCCAGCTCTGCAGGGAGCAGCCAACTGCTTAGTGGTGTCTTTGGGGGATGGAAGGGGAGTTTCCCAATGAAGGAAGCTGGTGGTGCTCCAAACAGGAGGAACAACACATGGAAAGGTACAAAGGTATAAAATTTGACATATAACCAATGCAGGGCTATGGAAGACTTTCGGGGTGGGGGTGGGGGGTTAAAGAGAAGATTATTCACACTTTTAAAAAAAGATCACTGGAGAAATTGTGTGATCTATTTTGGGCTCTTTTAGTTGTACATATAGTATAAGCAAATTTATCCTCATTGTTCTTGGGGAAGACAGGGAAGTGATGCTTCAGGAGGAGATGCAAATTCTCCTGCTAGTCTCTTCTGGTAGGGCTATGCTCCAGTAAATTATGTTTCCATTACGGGAGTCCTTCCTCCCCGAATCCGGATTTAGCCTGCTCTGTGCTGATAGCCTGTAGGATGATCTTACATCCTGAGTGTGCTGAGCAGGTGTTTGCAAGGATGGTGGGGACTGAGAGAGAAATCTGGGGGTTTGATTCTTTCTCCACCAGGGCTGGGTGCAAGACTGGGAAAGGGTGCTGGGCAAGCTGAGTGTATGTGGGGCTGAGCTTCAGTGTCCTCCAAGTGGGGGGACTCAAGAAGACGGAACTGTTTACACAAGGTGATATGTAGGTGATGTATTACAGAATTGTACACTTGAAATCTATGTAACTTTACTAACCATTGTCACCCCAATAAACATTAAAGAAAAAAAAGAATACAAGAAAGCTGACCTGAAATGAGGAAGATCTTTTAGGACAAGAAAGTAGGTGGAGATTTTCATGTATTGTGATAGCTTAAGAAAATCTTATCATTCTGTTATATTTTCATCAAACATTTATTGAATTTTAACTTTGCTACCATGTTTCCCCGAAAATAAGACTGGGTCTTATACCGTACTTCCCTGAAAATAAGACCTGGTCTTATATTGATTTTTGCTCCAAAAGACGCATTAGGGTGTATTTTCAGGGGATGTCTTATGTTTTCATGTACAACAATCTACCTTTATTCAAATACAGTCAGGTCATCTTCTGGAACATCGTCATAACGTACTAAATGTATCCGTCTGGCTGTCGATCTTAACTGGGGCTTATTTGGGGGGTACATCTTATTTTCGGGGAAACACGGTAGCCAGCATACTAGATATTGAAAATGAACAAGACAGATTTTAGGAACTTTGCAGAAAATAAAAATAAAAAAGAAGCAAGTTCTTAGCTCTACTCTTCATGCCACTGATTTGGTAGTTATGGGTGAAGCCAAGAAGCATCTACGTATTGCTTATTGGAAACTCTGCCATAGGTGATGGGTGGAAACACCAAAGAATTTAAGAAGAAAAAACAAAGGATGATGAGAAAAGCATACCACGACTCAATTTCTCTTAAAAATATGTATGCTCAGTGTGTCTTTCAGGTAGACATAGCATTTTCCACCCACTTCTAGATGACACTGACCTGCCCACAGTCCCTGCTCAGGGAAGCTGCCCTGCACTGGTTGAGGTAGGGTTGATCACAAATGGACAAGAAGGATCAGAGAATCTGATCCGAAGGCAGCCCATCCACACAGGACTCTGAAGTGGCCTAAAAGGATGGTTCTGGCCAATAGGGATTAAGATCATTACTGAGGCAGCCAGACTGGCTCCTTCCAAGGTTAAGTATACAAGTTCGAGACCAAGTTGGTTCGTTGGTAGGGAGAGGAGCCAGGGCAGCTGCACTGAGGGCAGGCAGGCCATGATAACCAGAGAGAGAAGATGGATTGGCAGAAAGGCAGAGTTTTGGCAATTCTGCATCTGATTAAATATTTTATTGAGCTCTTTTCAAATTATTAGTCTAATTGATTCACATTAGATACTGTCACTTCTCATTCAGGCTTTCATCTTCTTCAGGCACTTTCTCTTCACTTTGCACTCCAGAGTGGCTGACCTATTCCCTAAGTTTTACGTCTAATGGGTCCTCTATAAATGTTAAATTTAGAAAACACAAAACTCTACTTCTCAAAAGCTTTTTGGCCAACAGGAAATTCAGATTTAATAAACAGTAGCATTCTTGTTTGAAGAGTTAAGATGATTAACTATTGTATCACTTAGCATTATGTTTGGATGTTAATTGTAGTTCTTTATCTATTGACTGCCTGCCATGTAAGATGCTCAATGCTCTGCTCACTCTTTTATCTCATTTACTCCTCACAGCAAACTTGTGTAACAAGTATGATCATACCTATTTTACAGATGAGGGAAGTGAAACTCAACAACAATGAATGATTTGCTTGAAGTCTCTCAGATAGGCTGTGGGGAAGTTAAGGCTGTGAAATCAATATATCCGGTGATTTTTCTGTCAAATCTGACTTCAGTTTAAATTGTTCCATCCACAGCTTTCAAAAAGTCAGCCTAGTATGCTAATTAATGTGCACCCCACCCATCTTCCACAATAGCTAATTAGACCAGGAGAGGGCACCTCACCCAAAGGGACAATTCATAGTGTGACCAGGGGCTTATGACGAGGATTAATACAAAGACTCTGCCCAAACTGAGACAAGATGGGTCAATTCGATTTTATCTTTCTCAATAATGTAAACTAAGAGACAAAGATATTAATGTAAACTAATGGTGGATCTTTGAGCTAAGAGATTGTAATATAGGATTGAGAAGCCACAGTAAATGCAACATGAGCAAAGAGAGAAGCAGCAATGAAAGCAATTAGACTTTCTGCTCTGGTCCCTTTGGGCCAAGGAGCATTTAATTTCCTGGCTCTGAAGTCCAAGAGAAGAATGTTTGTTGTATCCTTAAATTCTCTCTCTTTCTCTCTCACTTTATCTGTACATTGAGTAGATACAGATATAGGTATCTATTGCTTTATATGTAGTGGATGTGAATAGATGATAGATAGATAGATAGATAGATAGATAGATAGATAGATAGATAGATAGATAGACAGACTAATGTAAGAAGACAGTAGAACAGACTAGAAATAGCTCCAAACATCCTCCGAGTGGGGCAGTAACATTCCATAATGAGTTTAAATAAAATTTTAAGAAAATGCCCTGAGATTTCCAAATATCACCAGCAGTAAAATGGAGAGAGAGGAAGAGAGAGCGAGAGAGACAGAGATAGAAAGAGATGGATGATAGATGGTTAAGTAATTTTCCAAAAGCCCAGAACACAGTATCAGAACCAGACATCACGATTCAGATTGCTTTACAAGTAAACCCTCGAAAAATCAACCCATGTCCCCAAAATTCATATATGGATTTGGAGGAGCATCAAGTGTTTAATCTACACAGCACCAAACACAAAACAGTCACTCAATAAGTACATGTGGGACAATTGGAAGGCTACTGTTGAAGATCGTCAAGAAGATGTGACGCTGATTGACCTGCAGGCTGAACCCAGGCAATTGCAGGCTCCTGCCCACCCCCCTCCCCCCACCGTCCTTGGAATATACTTTCTGCCCACTGTTGCCACACTAGGAACTACTTCAAGGACACAACCTAGAGGGAGTTATGTGTTGTTTAGACCATCTGCACTCTATATGAGCGTGAACACCATGAAGACCTCTGTATAAATTCCTAAGGTTCTGGCAGCAGGTACAGAGATTTGTTCATCAGTAGCCGCCCCTGACAAGTCTCATAAGTAAGTAAGTTTCTTTGCTTAGTAAACCTGCCACTGACCAATCTGCAGTGACCTGCCTCTTTCTTTGGTTTCACCTTGCCTTTCATGTATGGGAGCCAGTTTCAGATTTCACCAGGGGAACTCCCTAGGTTTCAAAGCAACAGACACCCTAATCAGGTTGGGTTCAAATTGACTGACCTCTGATTAGCACTGTCTTATAACTAATCGTTGGTATACCTGTCTTTCACGCCAGACTGAAGCTGTTACAACTAGGAATCATAACTTACCCACCTTTCTCTCCCACAGTGGATTTGTAAATAGCAGGGAGTATCCTGAACATAGTAAAGATGAAAATCAGTGGAAAGTGATGACAGACATAAGTAGTTGAATTAACTGGTAGCACTGTCTGCTAACGCACAGGTCCCCTGGCTCCTGGCTGTATTTCAGAATCACCTTGGGGAGGCAGGATTGTTAGAACTTCAGATTCCGAAGACTCACCTCCATCACTGGAAGAGCAGCATTTGTAGTTCTCTCAAACTCCGTAAGTGGCTCCAATATGCCTGCCTGAGGCAGATTTTCAAGACCTGGGTTTACAGAACCAACCCTTATAGCAGTGTTTCTCGTACTTGCCAGGTATGAGAATCACCTGAGTAGATCTGTTAACTACTACCTGAGTAGATTTGTCCCTGCCTTGGAGACTCTAATTGGAAAGTCTGGAGAGGGTCCCAGGGATCTGTTGTTAACAGGCAACCCAGATGATTCTTATAACCAGTCAGGGTTACTAAAAGAAGGCCAATTGAATCCAGTCCCCATGCTGAAGGCTAGATTCCCACTTAAGTTTTGTGGTTGGTTGTTACGCAGCATATTATAGCAAGAGCTAACCAATACTCCCTTTCTCAAAAAGCTGTTGGAGGATGTGCTTCACCAAAAGATGAAGTAAACTAAGAAGGAAGATGTGGGCTACAAGAAAAAAGCATACCTAATGTCTCCTTCCCAAAGAGACAGGTCTCCTTAGGAAGATGAAAAGAGAGGTCCCAGGTGGGTAGCTCCTCGCCCTATGCAGAGGGCAACCAGTCCAGAGCAGGTGAAAAGCTCCCAGGTGAGATTTCGGCAGGAAGGTGGAGTTGATAGCACCGGATACATCTCAATACTTTGAAAGGAGAGATTTAGACATTCATTCAGAAAGTTTTAATTTAATCCCTCTGTTGGCAGTACAGTGTCTCTTACCATTTCCTGGTATCTTCCAGTCCAAATCTTCTGTTTTACCTTTTCTGGAACAAATCCCTAGTCCTTTGCCAGGGTAGGGTAGGTGATATAGGCATCTACCTGCTTCTTAAACAGATTTTCAATCAATCTATTTTACCTACCCTCTTCTACCCTCACTTCCAGATAAATCTGGTGTAGTCAATTACAGGTGATGGTGGGGTGGGGATGCTGTAGTATGAAACAGGTTTGTCCCATTTTTTGGGTCTGTTCACTCCTATCACTCACCCATTGCCTATACAGCCTCCAAAATTTTCATCTTTTCTCAAATTATCTCCAACTTTATGTTCTTATGCCTTTAAAAAAAATACCTTCACTGTCATTTTAGTGAGGTTTCAGGAAGTAAGGTAGGTGACACGTATTCAATATTCAATCTGTTATGTAGACAGCCTCTCTGGTATAGATTGCAATTACGACAATTGACATGACAATTGACAATTATGGCAATTATAAAAAATATGAATTATACTTCAAAATTTTTTACTATGGAAAGTTTCAACTATATAGAAAATATAGAGAATGTTAATTACACCCCCCCCCCATATTACACATCACTCAGTTTCAACAATTCCCACCTCAATGTCAAGCTTGTTTCATCCATATCCCTACCTATTTGCCCCTCCTCCTGGATTATTTTGAAGCAAATCCCAGACATCATATCATTTCTTTGTAAATCAATAATGAATTTGAAATGCTTCTGTAACTACCACTTAGAGGGGACTTCAAATGCTAACTAATCCCGCTCTAGGGTGTGGGTGCCTAATTAGGGTATGCAACTGGAAGAGCCTGTAGGCTGTAGATTAAAGTTAATTTATACACACATACATCGCATTGTTAATCCTAAAGTATTTTAAAGTAAATCATTATACAAACCAACACTGGAATTCAAAGATCTAGGAGAGCTAACAGGTTTTGTCGTCTCACTAGCAGAAGCTAAGAGACAGAGCACTCAAAGTTGCTGGTTGCATTTTGCTCTTGGGAAAACAGAAGAGATATTGAGAAAAGGAGGTAATTTCTGGAGAAAGATGGAAAACTCAAGATAATGTTGGACACACAAGAAGAAACATAGATGATTTTGTTAATACATGATTAAGGCTCAGAGAGAAGTCAGTTTGGGTATTCATATTTAATAATAGTTCTTATGGAAATAAGAATTGAAAACATGAGCACAAGACTGGAAAGAGATCAAAATGGCCTGAATTGGGGGACAGGGAGAGGAAAAAGTGACACCTGTTTGACAGAAAGGGAGTTGGGCTGTGGCGCTTGCAACTACATTACAATCCTTCATCATAGAGTGTGTGGTATAAATATTTGTACGTGCTATGCTCCAGGGGCAGGGTTCTGAACCACTGTGCCAGGAGCTCCTTTGGCCATCCAGAGAAACCTGTGGACTCCCTCTCAGAATAATGTCTTTAAATACATACAGTAAAATGTATAGGATTATAAAGGAAGCCAATTATTTTGATGCAGTTATCAAAATATTTTTAAAACATAATATAAAAAGATTTACTCTTTTATTGACACATTGAATAACAGGATCTAGTAGCAGTTCTAGTAATTACTGTAATTTTGAAGTAGTGATGAGCGTAAATTATATTTTGAGATATTTGTAAGAGTTCTAACATGATATGAAAATAGCTGTGACTTCTATGGGTGACAAAGTCATAGTACTGCTAATATTACTTTTATTGTGATTTTCATAATTGAAGGAAATGCTAATTTTCAGTTAGAGGAGAGTGGAAATAAGGAATTAATTTTTTTCCTATCTATGTTCACAGAAACTTCCCCACCCCCAACTCTATTCACAGACGCATCTCCTCCCGAATGAGGCCCAGGACCCCAGGTTAAGACCCTGTTCCAGAGGTAATCAGTGGAATTATTTCATTTATTCAACAGCTATTGATTGAATGTCCATCTGTGCTAGAGATGGAGATAAAAGAGAAATAAGCTGCAAGGACTTCATCGTGAAGGTGGGGAAACTGACACACAACTAGATGGTGGGTGAAATGACAGAGGAAAGCCCAGTGTTTAAGGAGGGGCAGAGGAGGCCTCTGGAAGCACTTATGCGTGAGATAAGTAAATGACTTGAGGTCAAACTGAACTTGGATCCCAGTCTGTGGTCCACATTGGAGGAACGGAGGGCTGAACTGTGCAGAACCTCATGATAGGCAGTGTCCTCTGCACAAAGCCCAACATGCCTGTCAAGGCTCTGCATGATCCATCCCCACCTCCTGCTCGGGTTCCGTCTTGAGCTACTCTCCCTATCACTCTCTCTTAATCTTTAACACATCTTTCCTGCCTCAAGCTAGAGCTATAGCTTCTTCTTAGATGTCCTCTCCTCACTCCCAACAGGCACACACATACCATGTGTGTATACAAACACACTTCACATGCATTATTCCTATGCATCCTTTAGTGCACAACTTAAACATCACTTCTTCTAGGAAGACTTCCAGGACTCCCCCCAGACGGCATGATATAGTCAAAGTACTTAACTAGCCCTCTCTTGATGGACTTCTAAGTTGTCTGAATTTTTTCATTAGTACCAGAAATGCAGCCTCTCTCTCTCTCTCTCTCTCTCTCTCTCTGTCATACACACACACACACACACACTTTTTATACTTATACGAGCATCTCTGATAGATCCATTTCTAGAAGTAAAATTGCTCAGACAAATGTAAATTTAACATTTCAGTCGATACTAGCAATTGCTCTCAAAAAGGTGCTGTAGACGACCGGCTTTCTCACACTCTTAGCAATATTGGATATTACCAATCTTCTCAATGTTTGTTAACATTCTCATAAGATGGCAGCAATCTTATTTCTAACTTTGCAGATCTTTGATTATCAATGAGACTGAATATTTTATCATTCTATTATTTAAAATATAACATATAATTAGTCTGATATTATAGATAGAAGGATATGAGACTGAAAAGAGAACATTAATATTCCTGATTGCCATGGGGATATGAAAGACATTTTGGGGAATATAATCAATAATGTTGTAAAGATTTTGTAGGGTATTCGATGGACACTTGTCTTATTAGGGCGACCACTTCATGGATGGTGTAGATGCCTGACCACTGCACTGTACACCTGAAGCTGAAGCTGAATAATAATGAATGTGAACTGTAATTTTATCTATATCTATATCTACATCTACTCACAAGAAGTGGAGTACAGCATTAGGAATAGAGACAGTAGAAATGTAACGGCTGTTTGCGATGTAGTAGATTGGGGGAGGGACGTTATCACTTTGTGAGGGATATAAATCATAAATGTCTAACTATTACATTGTTTTGTACACCTGAAACTAATAAAAAATAAATTAAAAAAAGACACTACAGCAAAAAATTTTAATTCCTTTAAATAAAGTTTCATGCAAAGCAAAAAAAAAATAATAATAATAATAAAGGAACATTTTAGGAAGGAAAAGCACTTTTCCAGCTTTGATATAATCTGGCATTCATGCCTAAAGCACATCTTGGAGCAAATCGAACATTTTAAACTATTTAAAGCTAACCCATATATATTTTGTTGTTTTGCTTCAAAATTATTACTGAAAATACTGCATGATCCTATGTTGGTAATTTTTCTGACACATAAGCTTTACAACCACCAAAGAATTCTCTTTCACTTAGTGTGCACGTCTTGGTTCCTATGGGTTATTCTCCAGGAAGAGAAACCAGGGCTCCTTAGAGAAGTGATTGATTACAGGACAGGGACAGGGACAAAATGAGCCTAGAGCATCTTGCGTTACAGGATAACAAGGAAGTCCTCTAAAAAGACCAGGGCATGTCAAAAGGACACAAGAGCCAATCTGAGGAAGCCCCCAAAGGCTAATGCTGGAACAACTTGAACAACAAAATAAATGATAGTATTAGATTATAACCCATAGAACAAATTTAATATCCATAGTCCATACTGATACAAATGAGTAATTGAATAAATAAATGTAGGGGAGAATGAGGTAACTCTGCCTTATAGAAGAATTCTAATTAATAAGTGTAGAGGAATAAGGAAAATACAAAATCCCCATTAGAACATTACAGTAATAATTGCTGTCTGCAAGTCCACCGATGGATGCTACAATCAGTGGGCAAAAGTTTGAGGAGAAAAATGATGTCAGCACAGTCTCAAATTATTTCTTCAAGTTATTTATCATTACAAAGGGAAAACCAATAATTTACCCCTGATATGAAATAATGAGAAGGGCACTTCCTCTCTGTGGTATTCTTCCCCAAACCTGTAACCTCAGCCAAGAATTAGAAAAACATTGGACAAACCCAAACGGAGGGACATTGTACAAAGTAGCTTACCTGTACCCCTCAAAAGAGTCCATGAAAGATGAGGAAAAACTGAGGAACTGGCACCGATTGGAGGAGACTAAGGAGACAGAAACTAAATGCAGTGTGGGATCTTGGGTCATAGCCTGGAACACAGAAAGGACATTAGGGAGGGAAATGGTGAAACGCAAATAAGGTCTCTAGTTTAACTGATAGTATTGTATCAATGTCAATTTTCTGATTTTGATCATTGAACTACAGTTATGTAAGTTGTTAACATTAGCGGAAGCTGGGTGAAGGGTATACGTAAACTTCCACTATATTTGCAACTTTCTGTAAATGTAAAATTATTTCAAAAGTAAGATAAAAAACATTAATTAAAAATAAGAATAAGCTTCATCTGAAGTACAATTTTAATAGTACGTGTTAAAAACCACATCCTCCTCGTCAAAGCTTTGCGGAAGATTTGACTTTTATTCAGAATTTCCCCCTAATACTGGACTGCTTTTCATCTAAACCGTGTGCTTTTACAAAATGCTGAAATGTTTTAAAAAACAATTTACCTTCTATTTCTCTTCTTTCACCTTGTGAGTTTATGGAATTCATTGTTGTTCATTCAGAAAATAATTCTTACCTGCTTAAGCTACTGATGGATGTAAAAGAGAAATGCAATATAGTGGGAAGGGTCCCTGGCCTGAGGTCTGAGGTTCTCGTCTCAACTCTGCCGTTAATGAGCTGTAAAACCACAGGCAACATACTTGGGCTTCAAGTTTCCACACTTGTAAAATGAGAGAGTTAGAAAAAGGTATTTGTCTTTCTCAGTTTGGGAATTCTATGCGTCATGCTTCCTACTTCCTGCCTCCTATTAGCTTGCCCTTCACCTCCAAGTTAGGCTAACAGCTGTGGTAGAGAAGTGACCAAAGACTGTATGTGCCAGTTTATAGCTGAATATGTCAATACCTTAATTAACCACGCTTAATATCTCAGAAAGTTTAATAAAGATCTTAATCTCATTTAACTCTCTTGATTTTACACAGCAATGGATAGCAGTGAGCTATTTCACAAGGTGAAATTCAATCCATCTACATCAGATACTTCATTTTAGGATAACATTTCAAACTCCCTTCCCATGTAAGCATTTTTGAGCAGCCAGAAGTACCTGTGTTTCCCTGAAAATAAGACTGGGTCTTATATTAAGTTTTGCTCCAAAAGATGCATTACGGCTTATGTTCAGGGGATGTCATCCTGAAAAATCATGCTGGCGCTTATTTTCCGGTGAGGTCTTATTTTCAGGGAAACACGGTATGGCACACCCAACTCCTTTTCTTCCTTTTTTCCCCTGGTCCCTCTTGGTGACGGTGTAGGGAATGGAGATACACTCAAAGTCAGATCTCAGCGGCCTACCTAAATCACCAACCCCTGGATTATTACAAGCTGACCTAGAGTCTAGAGGAACAATTTTCCTTATGCCCGTAATGACCCTGGAAAAATGACTTCTCCCTTGCCATCCCATTTGGAAAATTCTTTTTTCATTGTGACATTTGCTCCACTAAGCTTTCTGGTTTTAATTTACCCTCCTCAATCAGTCCCAAATAACCCTACTGAGCCCTCAGAAAGTCTTTGGTTGCATTGTTATTCCACTCTTTAAACTCTTTAATGATTTTTCATCTAAACATTAACTGTCACTCCAAAGTTCCTATGTTTGTGGTCATCCCATGAGTACACCTCACTGAACCCAAATGAAGAAATTCCTATTCCCTTTACTCCCGATTATCCATATAATTGTTCCTAAAATCCATTCCTGAGGGGTACTGGAAATGTATTCAATTCATGTAAATGGGAAGAACTCCTACCTTAAAGGATGTTCCAAAATTCAATGAGATAATATACATGACGCACACAGCACCAGGCCAGCCGCTGAGAAGGACCCTGTCAGTAGTGGCTTTGAGGACGTCAACCATGTTGAAGATGAGGGTAATCACCTGTGGACTAGAATGAACAAAACGATCCCCACGACTGACCTCAGCCACTGAATATCTTTATTATACACGTGGTCTGGACTTTATCGTACTAAAACAATACTGTTGTGGTAAGCTATATAGAACCTAAGATTTCACTATTTTAAGTGTCCAGTTCAGTGGCATTAAGTACATTGACATTGTCGTACAACAATCACCACTATTCATCCCCAGAAGTTTTCATCTTGCCAAATAGAAACTCCGTACCATTAAATAATAACTCCCCCTTCCCTCCTCCCCTCCGCCCTGGCAGCCACCATTCTACTTTCCATCTCTATTAATTTCACTGTTCCAGGTACATCATGTAAGTGAAATCATACAATATGTGTCCTTTCGTGATTGGCTTACCTCACTTAAGCATAATATCCTTAGGTGTCAGAACTTCCTTCTTCTTAAGGCTAAATAATATTTCATTGACGTATGTACCACATTTTGTTTCTGCTTTTATCCACTGATAGATGTTTGGGTTGTTTCCACCTTTTGGCTGTTGTGACTTGATCATATGTTACATTCTGCAGCCATTTATACCTTTATTTTCAGACATACTAACTTTTATCACGCTAATATACTGAATTCCAGGAAGAGAATTAATAAAATAATTTTTATTTTTGGCCATTTACTCATTTTTTGGCAGCCACAGACTGGGATTTCTAATTCTGTGCCATGATAAGTAAGCCATTTGCCTTTTTTTCTGTTTCCTTTTCCTAAAGAGAAAAAAACAGTATTTTCCTAAATTATGATCATGTCAGTTTAATCTATTTTTATAAGTGATAAGGAGAGCAGACAAAAGAATAACATAAGAACTGGGTATTTAGCTTAAAAAGTCTGAGGAAAGGCAATAAATAGTGTGCCTCTTTATCTAATTTTTCATCTAAACATTAACTATCCCCAAGGTCTGAACCATTTAAAAGAGTACGGCATATAGAGACCAGGATATCATTTTTATTATGAACAGAGCTGATTTTGGAGAATGCAGCTTATCTCTCTTTGTGGGCAGAGGATCCTCCTAATTCTGCACCCCAGAATTAGGCAGATCCCCCCAACCCTTCCCAGACAGTGCCGGCTTGGGACAGCTCTCTCGCAGGAAGGTAACGACTCCAGCTGACACATGCTGATTAAATGCTTCTCTTTCATACCCTCAACCCATTTCTCTCCCTTGGCACTCGTCACACTGGATAGCAATGACATCTTTAACTTTCTCTTTTCCCTGAGCATTTGTCCAGTCTTCTACTCACTCACCAGTTTTACTGAGCACCTATTTGGGGCCTTGCAAGGTGCTAGGTCTTGAGCACGAGGCTTCACAGAAGTGACAGAAGCAGACATAACCTCCGCCCTTAAGGAAATCAGGATAGGGAAAAATTGTAGAGGAAACAGAGGAGCTGTGTTAGACAGGAGGAAGGGAGGAACTACTTAGCAAAGCAAGAAGAGAAGGCTTTTCTGGGGAAGTGACATTTCAGGTGACACCCCAAGGCCAGGGTGTACATCACCTGTGCATTTACACTCAGGTGTCTCGTGAGGCCTCGCTCACAGCAGAGCTCAGGACATGCTTGACAAATGTGTGAAGGAGTGATCAGTGTGAAAACGCTTTACATGCTATAAAAGTAGTGCACAAGTGTCAGTCATTATCATTTGTTTTTGCTGTGGGAAGATCTATTTTTACTGAGGTGGACCACAGAGAAAAACATTCGTTAAGGGCAAATGCTCATTTGGACAGAGCTGGGCTCCTTCTCCATAGGAGTGAGCGTAAGCTGTCACGTATAGCATTGAGCCCAGAGCCATCAAAGGGCAAACCCTCCTATCCCAACCTCTGCCTTTCCCCATTTCCGCCTACGAAAGCAAGGGTCCACTACATACTGATGAAAATACTGATGAAATGACTGTCTATGGATATTGGAGGATGAGGAATATATGTCATAAAAATTAAATATTCCATTTCACCGATGGGAGGTAATGGTAACTAGATCTGAAACTGTACAAGGAGCAAGCTGCCATTTCCAAGTAAACGTTGAGTTGTGAAAAAAATGACTCATTCTGTGTCCTTTCTGACACTGGGGGTCTGGGAAGGAGAACAGAGAAAGAAACCTGACGTCATTTTCGAAGCACATATGTAGTATGTGCCAGCCACTGTAGTATTCACCGCCTCTTTCAGTCCTAATGCCTACAAATCCAGTGAGATGGGAATTATAATCATCATTTACAAAGGAGGAAATAGGCTGAGAGGTTGTCATGTTCTCACAATCACAACTCATGGTAACACAGGGATTTGAATCAAAGTTTCTGACTCCAAAGCAGAGAAGACAGGAGGGAAAAATACAGGAAGGGCACTGTAGAGTTGTCAACAGTTCAGGAGCGGGCAAGTGAAAAAATTAAAATAAAAGAAGGTCAGAGCATTTGGCTTCCTGGCCCTCTGAACTGTTCAATAAATAGCACAGCATGCAAAGCTAACGATTTATTTTAGACTGGCTGTTGCGTTTCATTTTAAAAGCAAGACAGGAACGGTCGGTTGGCTCAGTTGGTTAGGGCGTGGTGCTCATAACACCAATGTTGCTGGTTCGATTCCCACACAGGCCAGTGAGCTGTGCCCTCCACAACTAGATTGAAAACAACGACTTGACTTGGAGCTGATGGGTCCAGAAAAAACACACGGTTCCCCAATATTCCTCAATAAAAATTTTTTTAAAAATTTAAATTAAAAAAAAAAGTCAAGACAGAAACATTCCATTTGTCAGAATTAAAATTGGTAAAGGTAAATCACCATCAGATACATGAAATGCTCCCTCTTAGGGGTCCTATTCCTGATACCATCTCTGTTTTCTAAATTCTGTACTACATTCAAGAGGAGCACCCATATTTCATTCTTCATAAAGATGCTGCTGAGATCTTAGAAAATATTAGTCCTTCTTTTCTTTTACAGTTAACAAGATTTTTTAAAAGCAGCTCTAAGTCACAGCATATTCCAGCAGCTGTTTGCTTTTCCTAATATAAGCTATTTCCCTCCTCTGCCACCATCACTAATATTTTAGTTCAAGGAGATATTAAAAGGCACAGTTAATCATGCTGTGTTCAGAAACTGCTTAGTCCTGGAATTAATATGTTTTACAAAGCAGGTTTTCTTCAACCCCTTAAGATTTGGTTACTTAGAATGAAATCTTCCTAATTTAATAGTCAATCTGATTATTATACATAAATGTATGTACCCTTTTTCCATGTAACAATATGTCAATAAAGGTAGACCTACAGCATAAAAAAAAAAAATAGTCAATCTGCATACATGTATAAAAGCATGGGTTTTAAAAGCAACCTTAAGATTAAGAGGGTTTTGTTGTCTTTATTTGCATAATTTAAAGCTGATTACTCAAGCAAGTTTTAGAGCAATTTTAAAAATAGTAACAAGGCAAGAATCTAAGGCTAATACATTCTTTACAATCAAGCGTGTAACTGGCCAAATAAAGAATGTTTTTGACAAGGTCTCAACTGTGGAGGTATCACCATCTTTCAAAACTATGGCTAACTGCATATCTTCTAGTTATATACACATTTCTGTTCATGTTAAAAAATATTATGAAATGTTGTTACATACAAAGGAATATCTGTAATATAATTTTTTAAAGCATAATAAAATGGCCCCTGTGAACCTACCATGCAACTTGAGAAACAGAATGTCAGTAGGGCTGAAGCTCCGTTTCCCTCTCAACCCCATCGCCTCTCTCCCCTGCCTCCCTGAAACGCAGCATTCCCATGCTTTTCTTTATAATCACATTTATTGCTCTATGCAATATATTCAAAATTTGGTTTTTGAACTTTGTATATAAATGGTATAATATTCCATGCATTTTTCTGCAACTTATTTTTCACTGAACATTGTTTCTGAAATTCATCTATGTTGATGTGTATAGTTCTATTTGAATCATTTTCATTTCTGTATAGTGTTCCAATGCATGAATAAACCACAATTTATTTATCAGCTCTCCAAGTGATGGGTACTTTCTCCCATGATTTTTCACTACTTTGAACTTTTTTGTACATGTCTCCCAGCACCTATCTGCAAGGGTTTCTTTCGGTATATGCTCCAAGAGCAGAACTGAATGTTCATAAGGTTATGTGTGTGTGTGTGTGTGTGTGTGTGTGTGTGTGTGTGTGTGTATATATATATATATATATATATATATATATATATATATATATATATATATAGTGCCAAAAATGTATACATATTTTAAGAAAGGAAAACTGTATTAAAATTGTAATACTCAATATATACCAATAACAAAAGATGAATACAAGTCACGTTTGACTTCTGCAATTACAAGAGGTGCTCAAAGTGGTTACCATCAGCATCCAGACACTTCTGATTATGGCAAACTACTTCTTGAGCAACGCTGACCAAAGTGTCCACCTATATACATTTTTTGGCACCCTCGGTATACTTATATAAATATATTATATATACACAATCATATGTTTATATTATATAGTTATATATAAATATTAAAATATGTAATTGTTTCATGTATCTGTATATACATGTCATCTGTATATAATATATATTATAAACATGTAATTATGAAAGTTGTTGCCATTTTATACTCCCACCAACAACGGATAAGTGATATTGCCTAACTTTTAATTTTCTCCTATCTTAAGAGTGTTCAAATGTTATCTCAATATGTTCTTAATTTGCATTTCCCTGCCATTCTTTTATAAAGTCATCAGCCATTTATAATTTTCTTCTATGGGATTCCTGTTTATGTCATTTCTCCCATATTCTTTTTGGTTGTTTGTTTTCTTCTACTTGATTTTTAGGAGTTCTTTATATATTCTATATACTAATCATTTGGCGATTATATGTGGACATTTACCTTTTCTGTGTTTCATGCTTGTATTTTCACTCTTGGTGCTGTCTTTTTTGATTAAAAGTTCTAAATTTTAACATAGTCATACTTATTAATCTTTTCCTTAGTGATTGTGTTTTTGATTTCTTAAATCTTTGCCTACATCAGAGCCATATTCTTATGTATTTTTGTTTTAAGTGTTTTAAATTTTATCTTTCTCATGTAAGTTTTAAATCCAACTGAATTGGATATTTTATACAGTGTGTATTAGAAAACCTAGTTTTTTTTCCTTCATAGAAATAACCAATTATGCCAACATTTATTGAATATCCAGTCTTTTCCCATTGAGCTGCTAAGCCAACTTTGTCTTGTATCAAGTTTCCATATACTAATGTGTTTATTTCTGTGTTCCCTATTCTGTTCCATCAATCTATTTAACTATTTCTATGTGCAATATCCTGCTGTCTACTTATTATAGCTTTAAAATAAATCTTGATATCTTGCAAGTGAAGGCAACTTCCTTACCTCATTTTTTCTTCTTTTTCTACAGTATTTTGACTCTTGTTGGGTTCTTTGTTTTCCTTTACGATTTTACCATAAATTTGTGAAGTTCCATGAAAAATCTGTTGGCACGTTGAATGAAACTGCATTAAACCTATAGATAAATTTTGGAAACAATTAGTATCTTTATGATATTGAGTCTTGTTATCCACGAACTTCTTATTCATTTATTTGAATATTTTTTATTACTTACTATGTTTCATTAATTTTAAAACATTTTCTTCATTAAATTCTTACATATTTTTCATTAAGATTGTATCCACTTATATTTTTTGATGCCACTATAAATGGTATCTTTGAAATTATATTTTATTGGTTTGTTGCTGGTATAGAAATGCAACTGCAAACTTGCTAAATTCTCCTATTAATTCTTGAAATGTATAGATTTTTTTTTTCTACATAGACTCTTTAATAATGAGAGTTCTTTCTATCTGTATTAGTTATCTATTGGTGCCTAACAAACTACCTCAAACTTAGTGGCTTAAAACAACATAACACTTATCATCTCCCAGTTTCTATGGGTCACTAAGGTGGGTACCCTGCTCAGGGTCTCACAAGGCTGAAATCAAGGTGTCAGCTGGGCTGTGGTAATTTTTAGAGCTTATGGTCCTCTTCCAAGATCACATGGTCCTTGGTAGAAATCAGTTAATTGAAGCCATAGAACTGAGGTCCCCATTTTGTTGCTGGCCATCTGCTGGGGGTTGCCCTCAGTTCCTAGCAGCCCCACAGTTCCTTTCCACATGGCCCATTCACAAGACTTCTCACAACATGGCAGTTGAATACTCACCCCATCGGCTACCAAGGAGGCTCTCATAGGGTAATGTAATCACAAGACTAAGTCCATCACTTTTGCCCAAAACATAACCCAACCAAGGGAGTGACTACAACCCACTTTTGCCATATTTTATTTGCTAGAAGCAAGTCTCAGTTTCTACCCACACTCAAAGAGAGGATGTGATTCATTGGAGATTACCTTAGTGTGAATTTTCAATCCCAACAGCTTTTATAATTCTTTTTCTTGAAATATTGCACAGGCTAGGCTCCCAGTGTAATGCTGAAAATAAATTGTCTTATCATCTTAAAGGAAATGACTTAATGATTCACCATAAAGGAACATGTTTGCTATAGGTTTTTGTCAATGTCATTTATTAGGTTAAAGAAATTCTATTCGAAGTTTTCTAGTATTGTATTAATTTAGTTTTTTTATTACTTTCAGGTGTATAAAACATAGTGATTAGACATTTATATATAATACCTCACCAAGTGGTAACCCCAATAAGTCTATTATCTATCTCTGTGGTTATTACAATATTAACTCTATTCCCTATGCAATAATATATATCCCATGACTTTTTTTTTAATTGTAGTTGACATTCAATATTGTTTTATATTAGTTTCAGGTATACAGTTTAGTGGTTAGACATTTATATTATTTATTAAGTGATCCCCCTGATAACTCTAGTACCCATCTGACACTATAATTTTTACAGCATTATTGACTATATACCTCATTCTGTACTTTACATCCCCAACTCTTTCATAAAAACTACCAAATTGTACTTCTTAATCCCCTTACCTTTCTGACCCAGCCCCCCAGCTCCTCTCCTATGTAGTAAAACATGAATTTGTTCTCAGTATCTACGAGTGTTTCTGTTTTGTTCGTTTTGTATTTTTTTAAATTATAAATGACTTGAATTTCATCAAACTTTTTTGTCTGCGTGCTTTGATTTTTCCCCATCGTTTAACCACTCTTGCCTTCCTAAAATAAACTCAACTTGATTATGATATCTTTTCTTTCCTATTCATTGCTGAATTTATTTTACTATTTTGTTTTGGGTTTTTCAAATGTGTGTTCATGATTGAGATTTTACTTTTGTTATTCTAGTCTCTTGAAATTGAGTTGGAGTTTGTTCCCTTTTTTTCTATACTTTGGAATAATTTGTGTAAGATTAAATTTGCTTTCTGAACGTTTAGCACTCTCCTGAGAAATGGTCTGGGCTTGTTGCTTTCTTTCTGGGGAGATTTTAAAAATAGAAATCACTTTCTTTAATGATTATTTTCTTTTCTCCCTTTCACTGATTTTAAAAGCAGTTTTTAGGAATTTGCTCATTTCCTAAGTTTTCAAATTTGTTGCCATGAAGTTGTTCATAATAACCTTTATAAAAATCTTTAATCTTTGCAGCATCTATAGTTATCTCCATTTTTAGTACTAAGGTCTTTTCTCCACTTGAAAAAAATTAAAAAAAATCCTTGACAAGATTTATTAGTCATTTAAGAACCAGTGTTTGACTTTGTGGACCCTCTCTACTGTTTATTAATTTCATCTTTTATCTTAGTTTTCATTTTTTTCTCATTCATTTTCTAATATCTTAACATAGTAAGCTTACCTTATTAAATATCAATTTTTTAAATGTTATTTTCCTCTAATAATCTTCATCCTGTTTTATTCAGTGTGCAGTTTTGAAAAATTGTTTTCTTTGACCCATGATTAAGAAGTTTCTTAATTTCCGAACACATGGGGTCTTTCTACCTAATTTTCAGTTATTAGCCTCTAACTTCATTGTAGTATAATCAGAAACATGTTCTGAGTTCTGCTGAAGTTTGTTCAGATTTGTGCTTTTTGGCTAATTTTGTAATCAATTTTTATAAATGTGTATGTTTGAAAAGAATGTATTTGAAGTTATTCAGATGAAATAAAAATGTCTATTCGGTCAAATTGTTCATTAGGTATAACAAAGTTTCTAATTTGTTTGCTTGACTCATCAATTATGTTAAATATCTCACTACAATGATAGATTTTTTTTTTTTTTGGCATTTCTGTAAATTTTTGCTTTGTATATTTTGAATCCATGTTATTTGGTCCATGCCAGTTTAGAATTGCTATATTTTCCTGACAATTTTTTTTTTTATTTCTAATAATGCCTTTCAGACTTTTTTTCTGATTTCTTTTGATTCACATTTATCTGATATATTTTTTCCCTTTTACTTTCAACCTTTTGCTATTCTCATTTTAGTTGTGCTCTGGAAAATAGCCTATTATTTTCCAGAGCACAACTAATTCTAAATAATAATAATAATAATAATAATAATAATAATGTCTTATAGGATTAAAATACATTTTAATGATTAAATTATTAATGATTAATTGATTAAAATACATTTAATCAATCCTATAAGACATTATTATTATTTATTGTTATTATTATTTAGAATTACTTACATATATATCACCTTCTTTGTTTTTTCTTCTTGTATTTCAGACCTTAAATTTGGGATTTCTTTTTTGACTGAAGTACACCTTTAGGAGTTTAATGATCTACTGGTAGCCAACTACTTTTGTTTATCTGACAAATGTATTTAGCCCTTATTTTTGAAAGATATTTTGTATTCTGTCGCCCTCTCCCACTAGTACGGCATGAGAAAAAATAACCAAATGAAGGCAAGAAAGAATAGAAAGGGTACACAAAAACTGTATTAGAAATAAATCCAAATATATCAGTAACTATAAGTATAAATGAACTAAATACTCAAATTAAAATAGAAAATTTTAAGTGTTCCAATGTACCTCAAAAGAATGCATTTTGCTGTCTTGGGGTGCAATTTTTACACATGACCAAGAGATCATTTTTTAACTGTGAATTGATGTTTCATAAATTGTAAAAAATTCTCATCCATTATTCAAAGATAACCTCTGACGCATTTCTTCTCTCCTTCTGAAAATCTGTACAAATGTTACTTTCTTACACTAATTTTTACCTGTTTCATATTTTTCCTCTTTGCTTCACTCTGCTTGCTTCATGTGGATAATTTCTTTAGATCTATTTTTCAGTGTCTAATCTGTTGTTAAACTCCTTCACTAAAGTTTAATTTTTCTTTAGATATGTTTGGACACTTCTAAAGTGTCTTGCTCTAGTTAGTCTAAGTTACACATATTTTATATTCTGAATATGATAAGCCCAATATTTAAAGACTCTGCAAATCTCAATCTGTTGTGTGAATTCATGGTGCTTTGTTTTCTTGTGTGTCTTGTAACTTGAAGCCTGGATTTATGGTAGGGTTCTGTTTGCTTGTGATGGGCCTGAAATGCTACTAGCCTAGCGCCACTGTAAACTAAATTCATATTTTGAGGTGTTTTTTTTTATAAAATTCTCAATCCTTTGTGTGAATTTGAATCACAATGTCTAGCACCATAGTAGAAAATAAATAGTACTAAGTTTGACATTAAGATCTAAAGTACAAGAAGAAATTAGAATAAGCCCTTTATTTCTACAAGGTTACTGCTCCACAGTGATGCAGACTTAGGCAAGGGTAGTTAACTTAGTGTGAAATATACAAAAATATAAATATGTATATATAAAAAAAATATGTGTGTGTATACATATTCTATGCATCTAAATCTGTCTATAAATCATCTCAACTGTTATAGCCCTCTGATGTCATGATATATGGATGATACTTGTATTTCAAAGAATAGTCACTGAATGAAAAGAAAAAGGTTAGAGGAAGTTGTTTTAAACTTATTACTAATTCTAAGATAGTCATTTTTAAAAGAATTACTAGTTGAATCTATAAATGCTGATAATTTTTTATGCAAAAATATTTTCTCAGTTACCATTATGTATTTTAAATAATCTGACATTTATGCCATTCAAACCAGATGCAATAGTTAACACAATATAGGAAAAACCTCTACTAAAATATTTTATTTAGTTATAATACCAATCTCCAACAACTTGAAATAAAATTTCCATTGTCTTCAGTTGAACTTTATGCCACTTTGTTTCAGAATGTCCTGTTTTTCATTAAAATAATTTCTAAACCACTCAATGTGTTCCACTTTCTGTTTAACACTCAGATATGGGTTTTTGGAAAGGCCACAGGTCACTAGCTCCATGAAGTGGCGAACTGGTCCTTGCTTTGGAAAATCCTCCAGGTATTTATCCAGAAATACATGTTCATGAAATTCTGAACCATCATCATCAAAACCTAGGAAGCGAGACAAAATATGTTACATTATAATTTTGAATGTAAAACCTACATCCTAAAATTAACATTAATGAGGTAATATATTATTACAATTAAAAGCATTAACTTTGAAATCAGACCTAGGTTTGCCTACCAATTTAATAACTGTGTGACTACACAAACTAACTTCTCTGAGCATCAGTTTCCCCAGGCATAAAATGAAGATTAAAACAGCCCCTTATTCATGGAGATTTTGTAAAGATTAAATAAACACAAAGATTTTAAAGCTATTTTACAATGTTTAGCATACTGTAAATGTTGAAAGCATTGCAGCAATTACTGCTAATAAATATTTTAATATCTAAAGCAACCACTAAGTGAACTACATAAGCTATACGAAAAAATTACATAAATAAAGCAAGATGGAATCCTAAAATATTCAACCTATAGGAAGCCAAGAAAAGACAGAGGAATGAGAAACACAGAAAATGAACAGAAAACAAATAATAAAACAGGAGACTTAAGTTCTAATAAATTAATAATTACTTTACATGTAAATGGTCTAAATCCACCAATCAAAAGACAGAGATTGGCAGAATGGCTATAAAACACAATCCAACTATATGCTATCTACAAGAAACTCACTTCAAACACAACATAGGTAGGTTGAATGCAAAAGAATGGAGAAAAATATATTTTGTTAACATTAATTATTTTAAAATAGAAAGTATGACTGGTTGGTTATACGAATGTCAGATAAAGTTGACTCTAGAACAACAAAAATTACTAAGGAGAAAGAGAAACATTATATAATAAAAGGATAAATACACCAAGAAGACTTAGCATCTGAAGTACATATGCACCAGACATTAGTTTCTAAATACATGAAAGCAAAACTAGTAGAAATAAAGAAGAAATAGAAAAATCCACAATTATAGTTGGGTATTTTAATATCCCACTGTCAGCAATTGAAAGAATCACCAGGTAGAAAATTAGCAAAGATGCAGAACTGAACAACCAAGACCAAACTAATGTCTTTAGAACACTCTACCAAACGATGGCAGAATATTCTTTTCAAGCTCCCATGAAACATTCACCTAGCTAAACGATATCTTGGGTCACAAAACAAATTTCAACACATATAAAATAACTGAAATAATACACAATATATTCTTTGATCATAATGGAATCAAACTAGAAATAAGTAACAAGAAGACAACAGGAAAATCTTCAAACAGTTGGAAATTAATATCATATAAGTAATTCATCGGTCATAGAGGAAATCTCAAAGGAAATTTTAAAAAACACAGAATTGAATGAAAATTAAAACACAACAAAACAAAATTTGTGGGACACAGCTAAAACACTGCTGAGCAGGAAATACACAGCACTAAATGCATACATAGAAAGAGGGAAAGTCTCAAATAAATAATCTAAGCTCTCATCTTAAGAACCTAGTAAAAGAAGAGTAAAATAATCCCAAAGCAAGCAAAAGAAAGGAAATAAAGATAATATCAGGAATCAATAAAATTGAAAATAAAGAAATGAAACCAATACCTGGTTTTCCAGAAAAACATCAGTAGAACTGCTAAATCTTTAGCAAGTTTGATAAAGAAAAAAGGACAGAAGGCACCAACTATTGATACCAATATTAGGAATGAAAAAGGGGTTATCATTATAAATCCTGAAATCATTAAAGGAATAGTAAAGGAACACTACAAACAACTGTACACTCACAAATTCAACAAATTGAAAGATATAGACAACTTAAAAAAAAAAAAATCCATTCAACTACCAAAACCCAGCAAAAATAACATAAATAGTCTTACAACTGTTAAAGAAAAAAATGTGTAATTTAAAAGCTCTCAAAAAAGAAATCCCTAAACCCAGATCACTTCACTTGAGAATTTCATTAAACATTTAAAGAAAATTTAACACCAATTTTACACAATCTCTTCAAAACTATCTTTTCCAAAAGTTCCTAACTCGTTTTATGAAGCCTAACTGATTTCACTTAGCATTAAAAAAAAAAAAGAGAGAGAATGGAAGGGAGAGAGAGAATACAAACCAATATCTCTCATTAATTTAGAGGCAAAAACTTAATTATTCAAGGAATGCAAGGCTAGTTCAATATTTGAAAATCAATGTGATCCACCACATCAATAGGTTAAAGAAGAAAATCACATGATCCAATACTCATTTTGATAAAAACTCTCACCTCACTTCATCTCATCACACAGGCATTGTATTATCTCACATCATAAGAAAGGTGAGTCCAGTACGACAAGACATTTTGAGAGAGATAAACCACATTCACATACTTTTTTTTTTTTATTAAAGATTTTATTGGGGAAGGGGAACAGGACTTTATTGGGGGAACAGCGTGTTCTTCAGGACTTTTTTCCAAGTCAAGTTGTTGTCCTTTCAGTCTTAGTTGTGGAGGGCGCAGCTCAGCTCCAGGTCCAGTTGCCGTTTTCTAGTTGCAGGGGGCACAGCCCACCATCCCTTGCGGGAGTCAAACCGGCATCCTTGTGGTTGAGAGGACGCGCTCCAACCAACTGAGCCATCCGGGAGCTCAGCGGCAGCTCAGCTCAAGGTGCAGTGTTCAATCTTAGTTGCAGGGGGCAGAGCCCACCATCCCTTGCGGGACTCGAGGAATTGAACTGGCAACCTTTGTGGTTAAGAGCCCACTGGCCCATTTGGGAATCGAACCGGCAGCCTTTGGAGTTAGGAGCATGGAGCTCCAACCGCCTGAGCCACCGGGCCGGCCCCATACATAACTTTTATTACAGTATATTGTTATGACTGTTCTATTTTATTATTGTTGTTAATCTCTCACTGTGCCTAATTTATAAATTAAATGTTATCATAGTTATGTATAGGAAAAAATGTATACATAGGGGTCAGTACTATTTGTGCCTTTAGGCATCCACTGGGGGTCTTGAAACGTATCTCCCACAGATAAGGGGGGACTACTGTACCACTGAAATTAGGAGTGGAGATGAGGGACAAAAAACAGAGGATTAAGTAAAATTGGTTTAGGGAATAGCTAGCTCTCCCACATCCCATCTTCCACCTGTACCTCTACAGGACTACACCATGCATTTTCAAAGAAGATGGGCAGTTTACTTTTTGGAGAAAGTAAAATGGAAAAAGAACTAAGTCACTGAATTGATAAGGAGGGAATTAAGTGAAAGTCTGCATGATGAATGGTGAAACCACCTCTCCCCCAATCCTTTGCCCCCACATAGTTCTCAGAGCACAGCCAAGACTAAAACCTCAAGTGAGGGGGTTGGAAGATTTCTCACAGGAGAAAGTCAGTTAAAAGAACTATAAATATGGAGCTGTGATGGTCTCCAAATTGGCTCCTTTCAAATTCCTCTGAAATGAAGGCAATCAGCTGACAAGTTCCGCCCATGCACACAAATCCAATAAACAGCTTTTTATGTCTTACTCTAAAGTATGAATAAGCATCCAAAGAAGAACAGATGTTTTAGGAAAGCCTCTAACATAGGTGACAAACACCTTGGCAGAAACGAATACCCACCTATCAAAATCCATTTTCCCTTTATATCATAGTAGAAGAATTGAAAATCTGTATGTATCTGCTCAGCAACATTACATTTTCCTGCCCCCTTTGGGTTAGGCGTGGCCACATGACTAATTTTTCACCAGTGGAATATGAACAGAAATGACGTGTGACATTATCACAGCAGAGCCTTTAAGACAGTGGAATTGCTTACACTACACCCTCTTTCCCACTTCTTGTAGCCTGAGCACAATGTTCCTGTGACTCATCTGTAATCACACACACGAGGAAGACACCCTATGGGAGGGAAGATAAATAAAATGGAATAACTTAGATCCTTGGATAACTAAGTGCAGCATGGCTGCTTACTGATCTCAAAATTGAACTTTATATCAAATTTCTATTCTGTTGAACCAAGGCATATATGGAATCTCAATGAAAGAGCACCTAGTGTTAACCAAATAGAAACTGAAATAAAAAGAAACTTTGAGGAAACGAAAAGAATGTGGGTAGCAGAAAAAAAAAAATACTAAGAATAACAGCAACAATTTTTAAAGAGTTCTACCTTTAGAACTCTAGAAGTTAAAAACATGACAGCAGAAACAAAAAACCCAAGAGAAAGGTTGTAAGATAAAGTTGAGGAATGTTTCCAGACCATAGAACAAAAAGAGAAAGGGAAGAGACATTGGGAGGCCTAAATTATCAAATAAAAAAGAAAATTTCTCCACAACTGAAAAATAAAGTTCCCAGACTAAAGGACCCAATGGTGCCTAGAACCATTATTTTAAACAAATCAAATCCATTACCAAGGATCATTATTCTGAAACTTACAAATATTATAGTCATACTAGCATAAACAATTAATACCAATCTAACAAAAATTGTGATACATCTATATTGAAAGGATGAGGGGAAGACAGACACACACACACACACACACACACACACACACACTAGATAGTATCTAAAATAGATAACAGAATTAAGCATATAATTTAGAAATGTAAATAATAAAATAAAGCCAACATTTTAAAAAAGGTTGGCTTTGAGAATAGGTGACAAAATGAATTGCTTTATAGGGGCGGCTGGATGGCTCAGTTGGTTAGAGCACAAGCTCTGAATAGCAGGGTTGCCAGTTCGATTCCCACATGGGCCAGTGAGCTGTGCCCTCCACAACTAGATTGCAGACAGTGAGCTGCTGCTCAGCTGCCGGATGACTCAATGGTTAGAGAGCAAGCTCTTAACAACAAGGGTGCCAGTTCAATTCCCGCATGGGATGGTGGGCTGCGCCCCCTGCAACTAAGATTGAGAACAGCGACTGGACTTGGAGCTGAGCTGTGACCTCCACAACTAGACTGAATGACAATTACTTGGAGCCGATGGGCCCTGGAGAAACACTGTTCCCCAATATTCCCCAATTTAAAAAAAAGAAATTGCTTTATATTATAAGCTTGATATTAAACTATAAAATTATTATGACTCAAAAAATCAAATTAATTTTGATTAATTTGAGAGAGATTGGGAGACAATATTTCCAATTACATAACAGATGAAGGATTAATTCATAATGTATAAAATTCCTACAAACTGATAAACCCAAAAGAAAAAGTCACAACACAAATACAAAATAGCCAATAAACATACAAAAAGATGCAATCTGGTTAGCAATCAGGGAAACGCAAATAAAAACATCAGTGATGTCACTTTTGGCCCTGAAATTTGAAAGATTAATAAATATTCAGCATTAGGTAAAGTGTGGAGAAGTAAGATTTTCATATAGTTGGTTGGAGGGTCAGTGGGCTATCTTTTTAGAAGAGAATGTATCAATATTTATTGCAATTTAATATATACCTATTGTCTGACCCTTCTGGGAATTAAAAGTACTCAGATATGTACAGAAGGCCATATATAAAAGGATTCATTACAACTCCATCCATCAACAGGAAAATGGTAAAATATTTACAGTGCGTTCATACAATGGCATACTATAGAACTATTAAATAAATATAAAATAGTTGTATTTTATAAAACTATTGATCTCTGTCTACTGACACCTGTAACTGAGAATTACTCTGGGAGAGAGCATTTCTAAAACACCCTTAACTTGGTGACATATATCTCCAAGAAAGTATATACTCATTTTAAGAAAGGAAAGAACTGTATTAAAATTATGCTGATGGTAGCCACTTTGAGCATCTCTTGTAATTGCATAAGTCAAACGTGACTTGTATTCATCTTTTGTTATCAGCATATATTATTACAATTTTAATACAGTTTTTTCCTTTCTTAAAATGTGTACACATTTTTTTGGCACCCTCTGTATACGGCTAATGGATATTCAAGAGCAAGATTCTGTTAACTGGGTAATGGCAAAAATATGGTTAAATTTAAAGTTAAAAATCAAAGCTAAAATAAAAATGACTTTATTATCAAACCAACATATGAAAAAATCTACACACTATGATCCAACGTACTACAAAACCTAAGTGGGAACTATTCTACCTAACAGCTCTTATAAATCTCTGTGCTGGCAAAGCACAGCAGATTTTTTAAAAATCCTTAAAAAAAAAAAAAAGAAAAAGAAAAACCTGAGAAGAAACCTATTTATTGGTAGAGAGAGATGACATTTTATTAATCTAAATTTAAATATAATATAAAAAAATGCTATTGAAATGTTGAGACTCCACGTTTTAATGCCAGTCTCTCCGAATAATCAGAAGGTCCTAAACTGTATTCAAAGGAGAAAGTTTCCCCAGTTCTTTTCCTGTTTTTCAGTCAGATAACAATTGTCTTAAGGAGGTGGAAATGAGATACCACCCTTTCTGACACCGAAGCATCAATAATATGTACAGTGTATATGGATACTTGTCACATTTATCTCCACAACCTGACCAAAAAACATGTTTGTTTGTTTGTTTGTTTTTCTTTTTTAGAAATTAAACTTTCTCAAAAACCAGGTCAAGTTTAAAATAAATTCCTTTGGAGCTTGTGTACTCAAGATTTTGATAAAGTGAAGCATTTTACTGCTGATGATAATGTACAGCCAATTCATGCTTTTCTATTATCCTATTTGGTTGTTCCCAGAAAACATATAATATCCTTGCTGATATTTTAAGATTTTAAAATGTTATAGTATAGAACAGAAAATATTTACAGCAAATCCCCTTGCAATTCTGTTGTTGTAGGAACAGGGATGATGATGGTGATGATGTTTTACTTGTATAATCTTACTTGTTTCTAAGAAGAATCCCAAAAAATAAGTCCTATTATTATTCCCATTTTGCAGATGGGGGAAGCGAGGCTTGGAGAGATTAAGTTCATAACTCACACAGGAACTTGAACTCCTAACCACTACACTTCACTGTCTCTCCTAAATAAAGTCATGTGTTATTGTACCTCAATACTGGGTTTTAAAACCATGTGTTTAAACATGAAGACTTGGAACACCCAAGTTTCATTAAATAATGAAATCTTCCCTTAATATCACATATTGTATTTTGCTAGTTTTTCACTCCATTTAAAATTCTGTGATCATACAGGAGGGGGAAGGAACCAATATTTATTCATATGTATTACATGCCAAGAACTGTGCTGAGCAACCCAATAACTTTATCTTATTTAATTCTTATATTCTTCCAATGAGGTATCTTTAATTTTACAAATGAGAAAACTAAGGATCAAGAGATTAAATAATTTCCTCAAAGGCAAATGGTTTATAATTGACACAGCTGGGATCTATATTCTGGTTGGCATAACTAAAAGTCCCTGGGTTTTAAAAATTTTTTTAACTTTACCCTGATACTTTAGAGTATAGAAATCACAAAACTTTAAGAAATACACATGTTGTATAATAGATGAAATACAGCATGCTATATTACTGCATATACCACATAAATATACAAAATGTTAAGATTTGTTAAAGGATGTGTAAGCCTCTAAAGTTTACAAATATACAAAATAAATAAATAAATATACAAAATGTTAAGATTTGTTAAAGGATGTGTAAGCCTCTAAAGTTTTCCTATATAAAGCAATACTTTATGAAAATATAAGACTACATATAAACTTCCATCCTACTTATTAATCCAAACACATGACAGGTTATCAAAAATTAAGATATTACAGTGACAGAATACTACAAAGGTTAAAATACGGACTATATTTCCCCAAGACTTATTGAGTTATTTGCTACTTCTAGCTCGTCTTACCATAAAAGTACAGGTATCTTTTCTAATTAAAAATATATCAATAAAATTTAATGAAAACGTCTACCTCATGACAAGACGGGTGCCATAAAAATAAACAGCACAGTAATACTCTTTTCCTTTTGATTGAGGAAGAAGTAACAACTCCAGAAAAATCTCCATAAAAGTAGATAATATTTTACTACCAGTTCAAAGAATCTAGGTATGCAGCCAGACTTCCAAAGAATTTCAAAGCCTCCTGACATTTTTGCTTTGAGTGGCTTCGAGTACGAGAAACTTGCAGCTCATTAATGAAATGGTTTTATGAATAACAGATACTAGCATAAGATTTTAAGAGTTGTAATGTTCGCCAAGATTGAAGTATAATCTCATACCCAATATTCAGTGTATTGGACTTACCAGGTAATCTGCTTAGCAACTGTCACAGAAATTCATGAGGCATTTGTGCCATATAATTTTACTTCTTCATTTTCCTACGAAATACCTAGCATTAAGTGAAATTCTAACATTCTTTTAAAAAACACTGTCAGATTTCTTTTAGGACACAACAAAGATGTTTCCACAAAGTTTTAAAATTCATGTCAATATCTAGACTCTATAACTGAACATCTGCCAGATTTAATCTCAATCACTGAATTTCATAAACCACTAAAGTTAGGACCTACCTGCTTCGTTGTTAATTGGGAACTCCCACAGTATCCCCTCTTTCGTCAATTGGATCATCTCTTCAAAACCATTCTGAAAGGGCTGTTCATTCATTGCTGCTAACTGCTTAGCAAATTCCACATCCCAAAGTGAAGGTGCTGTTTCTGTATAATAAAGACATTTCAAATAAGCACAAGCAATGTCAACCATCTTTCTTTTTAAAAATGTTATAATCAATTCTGAATTGGTAATACTTTTCAGACCATGAAGCTCATAATTAAACAGTATACAATGAAAGGTCAGTCTGATAACTAAAACAGAAACAAAAATGATATATAAAGACTACAACCACAGCAATTGCAAGCCTTAACCTTTACTGCAATGCTAGGTAATCAACCCTTAAAGTCTCACTGCCTCTGCTACTGGAAAGGAAAAAAGAAATGTGTATTTTGTTTAAGGATATTTTTATGAATATGAATAATTTTATACAACATGAGACTTTGATCTTTAAAGTCCATCCTGTTTATCTTTATTGTTAGTCTGTCAAGGGAAGTCACAGATGTACTACTAATAAAAACCAAAGAAAAATTAACGTGATGATAATAATAATAATAATAATAATAATATTCATGGATACTGAGCTAAACGCTTTTTGTGCATTAGTTCATTTAATCTTCACAACCAATGTAACGAGTAAAGTAATATGGTGTTAGCTGATAACCACCGTCATATTACGTTTCAATCACTTACTTATTTTAGAAATTTAAGACATCTTTCAAGAATGAGTCATATTCCCACTAGTCACTGCTGGTGAGCATGTAAAATGGTACAACCACTTTGGAAAACAGTTTCTTAAAAAGTTAAGAATACACGTATCATACGACAATTTCACTCCTAGATATTTACCCAGAAGAAAACATATGTCCATACAAAGACTTGCACGCGGAAGTTCACTTATGACACGCCTACCCACACACTGACTGCTGGGTATTAAGCATGCTGGCCTAGGACAGCTGACACAGAGCAAAGATCGCAGCAGTTATGCTTAGTAGCCACATACAGAGGAATCATTATAGTAAAATGACTTAATTATCAGGCGTACAATTTTAAACTTCATTCAGTGAACCACCGAGGTCTTTTCCATGATGATCATCACCAACATCATCGTTATTATTGTTGTTAAAGCTGCACCTATTTATTGACTGTCCATGTTTCAGGCACTGTGCCTGACACTTTAATTAAATTACCTCATTTAATCCTTGAAATGTGCGGATTAGTCCCATTTTATAGGCGGGGAAAGGGAAACTCAGAGAGGTTAGTATGGCAGAATCTGAAGATGAACAATCCAGATACCCACGACCAAACCTCTTCCCATTACGGTATACTGCCTCTCAGTTCTAGATTACTCCAGGATACGCAGTAGGGTCTGTGACCACATCCTTCAGCAGTAGTAAGAACTGAGCAGGGAGCAAAATATGGAAATCTTGGGACAGAAGAACTCATTCAGTCAGTCAATAAATATGTGTTAAGGAAAAAACCTCTATAAGTCTGATAAATACCCTCCCTGAATGCCTTTCTTCCAACCTCCTAAGCAATCACTAAATCACTTCGGTGAGTTACTTCTATAAATGCTATCGCCTCTTCTACATAGGAAGCTGCCTTAGGACAGAAACCAGTTTATCTTTCTGCAACAGTACAAAGGTGCACTGCAAATAGTAGGAGATCATTAATGTTCTACCCCAAATTAGTAGCCAATCTATAGCTCTGGATTCATGCAGCTGGTAGTCAGTCTTTACCTCCTACTGTCTCATAGAATGCAACATTTTAAGAGGAAAATCTTAAACCAAGACTAGCAAGGTGAACAACTACATTCATAAAGCAGGATCCAGGCCAACGACAGAGTGGAGCATTAAAATACCTGATTATTATGCAATCAAACATTAAGGATGTTTTTGAAAGATGGAATGTTTCTACACCTGAGAAATAGTGTTGTTCTTTTCTTAACAAACCTGTTTCAGGTGACTCTTCAGTAACTGCCTTGGGATCAAAAATGTTAAGTCTCTTTCCTTTGAATATATTTTTCCTAAAATTTAAAGGGAAAAAACAATTTATTTAATGAGTAGTTTTATCTCTTTGTCAATAAAAAAAATGTTTATGAGAAGAAAATTTTATGTGAAATATTCAGTGTAGAAATTTAAAATAATTCCACTGACCCACACCAGACATTTTAACTAAATTGCCATGTGTTTAGGACTGATTACTAAAAGCAGGAACAAATGCACTTGAATGTTTACATCATAATACAACAAAGCAGTTAAAGCAGTCGAAGTTCCAAAATACCTAAGTGAAAAGATTAGCTTCATCTGCCATAATTTTTATTTGATCCATCTTAATGTTTAGAAAACTCAATGTTATGGGAATCTAATTTAGCATATCAAAATACGCTAAAGTAGAAGTTGTTAGGAATGAATCCAGGACTGCCAGACAAGACGCAGAAGTAGGTAGATGCTGTGCTCTCCTCCTGAGGCCACATCAAAATGAAAACTACATTACAGAACAACTACCCTTGAGAACCACCTGAAGACTAACAGAGCTCCTATAACTAAGGATATAAAGAAGCAGCCACTTAAAGACTGCTGGGAGGGGCAGATATGTGAAATAGGGTGGCCCCACACCCATCTGTGAAGGTGAAGAATCAGCAGGGATATCTCGGTTGTGGAGGTCCCCCATTAAGAGCAAGGGGTCCCTGCCTCACACCAGGCTCCCCAGCCCAAGACTACCAGAGCTGTGAAGGAGTCCCCACAACATCTGGCTATGAAAATCAGCAGGGATTCTGTCTGGGCAAGACAGAGGACGGTTGGAGTCCCCAGCGTTCCTCTTAAAGGGCCATTGCACAGACTTACTTGTTGATGGGCTCACTGGCTCTGAGTTCCTAGGGGGCGACAGCTTGAAAAACACCAGGGGCATATAGGGAGGAACTGAATTCTCTGGCTTCAGGACGGAGGGACACCTTTGGCTGAGACAAAAGTGCTGGCCAGTGCCATTGTTCCTTTGTTGAGCTCTCTCCCCACCCAGCCTGCAGGCACAGGTGGAGGACAAATCTGAGTCTCCATCAAACTTGCCTACCCTGGTGATTCCCTGAGAACTCACCCCGCCCCCCCAATTCCCACACAGAACCAAACCTTTTTCAGCGGCTGTAACTCACAAAGGCTGGCTGCAGCTCATGCTTCAGACTTTCCTAAAATCTCTCAAAGGTCCATAAACCCCAAACAAGCAGCAACTGGCCTTGGCGTGCCCTGTATCTATTGTTAAGTAGCTCCCAGCCCAGCACAGGTGGCAGCTGGCCCCAGTTTACAGCATAGCCTCTACCAAGTGCCTCCATGCCCAGAACATCAACTACAGATCACTTTGTAGCTCCTACCATGTGACCCCAGGCCAGGCACCGGCAGCAGCTGAGCTGTGCCTGCACTGAAGCCCCTCCCAAGAGGCCCCAGAACCAGCACACTTGGTGGCTGGCTTTGATCACACTAGAGCACCACCCAATTAGCTCCACAAATGACACACCCAAAGGGTGGACTCAGCAGACACCAGAGCCCTGCTAAAGCCAATCCCACTTCATGGGGTCAGCCCCACACTACAGCTCATCTCCTGGAGTCACAGCCAGTCCTCACAGCCAGTTAGCCAGAGGGTCAATCCCACCCACTGAGATGCCAACAGAAATCAAGGCTCAACTACAGCAGGAGTGAATATACAACCCCCACAAGGGACACCCCTGGGAGCACCTGGCTCAGGTGAACAGGGAGACCGTGCCACTGGGCCCCACAGGAAACTACTACAGAAGGCCATTCGGCAAGACTGGGAAACATAGCAGCCCTACCTAGTACATAGAAACTAACACAGGGAGGCAGCCAGAATGAGTAAACAAAGAAACATGTCCCAAATGAAAGAACAGAAGAAAACTCCACAAAAAAAACTAAACCAAATGGAGGCAAACAATCTTCCATATAGAGTTTAAAACACTGGTTATAAGGATGCTCAACGAAGTTAGGGAAAGAACTGATGAACTCAGTGAGAACATATACAAAGTGATAGAAACCATAAAAAAGAACCAGTCAGAAAGAATAGAATAACCAAAAAGAATACATTAGATGGAATCGACAGCAAATTACATGAAGCAGAGGATCAAATCAGTGATATGGAAGAGAATGTAGTGGAAATCACCCAATTGGAGCAGCAAAAAGAAATTTTTTAAAAAGTGAGAATAGTTAAGGGACCTCTGGGACAACATCAAGCATAACAATATTCGCATCATAGGGGTACCAGAAGGAGGAGAAAGGATTGCAAACCTACTTGAACAAATAACAACTGAAAACCTCCTTAATCTGGCAAAGGAAATAGACATACAAGTCCAGGAAGCGCAGAGTCCCAAATAAGATAAACCCAAAGACGCCCACACACATACAAAAAAAACCAAAAAAACATTTCAAGTCAACATTTCCTCTTAGGTTAAGGGCAGAAAACACTGCATGTTTAATTACGAATTATAAAAGATTGCACAGATAAATGAAAACATTCCCACTTGTAAAGCAATCATTCTGTAATTTTAAAATAATGATTAACTTTCTTTACATAACTATTTTTAATGAAATTAATGTCAGAGAGTTAATACCATGTTTCCCCGAAAATAAGATCTAACCGGAAAATAAGCCCTAGCATGGTTTTTCAGGATGACATCCCCTGAACATAAGCTCTAATGCATCTTTTGGAGCAAAACTTAATATAACACCTGGTCTTATTTTCAGGGAAACACGGTAGGAAACTTTTCCCTGTACATTTCAATCAACTGCTTTATACTTCAATTCACATTCATACTTCAGTATATTTATTGGCAGATGGAGGGTTAGTTTGTAAAATAATTTTGAATTGTTTTCTGGATCAAATTACTTTCTCTACTAAATTAAACTAACTGAAAAATACAAATACCACATTAAAATTAGATAAAGTGATCTCACATCACGTTTTCCTCTAGCAGGTTCCCAAATATTTGTAAACAAGGCAGTTATGCTCCAGAACTATCCTCAGTGCCTTGCATTCTTCTCCCCAGCTGGCAGTCCTTCAACTTTGCATCGGATGGACAGGATGATGGATTAAAGTAACCCACAGTAAACAGAGAAGGATTCAACAAAGCATGGGATTCTGAAAGCAGAAAGTACTAAAGAGGAAGGGAAGGGAACAGATTTGCTGTGAATCTACAACACAGTTTACGCATGTTTCTTTCCTATTCTTCAAGAAAGCCATTTAAGCGAGGCTTCACTGTCAGCATTTTATAGACAGGGAAGCAGACTGACGGGGCTCTGAAAGTCCCCAGTCAGAGCATTAGTAGGTGTTTCAGTGCCAAGATTCTGAGGCAGGCCAGTGTGACTCCAAAGCCAGTTCTCTGTGACTCACACCTTTCTGTCTCTAACTGAAGAAACCAGTCCAGGCCTGGATTGTGTCAGGTTGTTCCAAGTCAGCGCAGAGTGAACAGCTTGGTATCTTACTATTGCTTCTCCTAGTTCTAGAGTCCTTTCGTCAGCTTTGTAACACTGTCTTTATATGCACATAAACCCCTTTCCTACTTTTTTAGCTACGATATAATATAGCATTCTGATGTAGTTGTATGGAATCATCTTAAAGAAGTTTGATTCAAAGAAGACTGAATTTAAACATTCTGGAGGAATCTTAAGTAAAACTCTAAACACACATTCTACTTTATTCAATAACATGTCATAGCTATGAAATCACGTAAAATTAGTAATTCAAATAATCTTCCAAAGTCACTGTAACCTCTTAAACTTCCTTTGTTAACTGCTGACCATCTTTTCCAACCTTCCTGTACAAATCAGTAATTTAATACCCGGAAAGTGCTAACTCAAACTGCTGAAATTATACTTAAAATCCATAAAATATACATAAAAAGTACTCCACTTGTGAGCACATCTGCTATAAATTGAGCTGGTTTTTGTCAGACCATGCTATGGTAAGTACCTGGTTCCCCACCCCCAACTATCACTTTATGGACTTGAAAGAGAAAGAACAGAAACTTTATGTAAATACAGACAGATTTCTATTATAAAATAACTATGTAAGGCATGGCTTAGCATTTTTAAGAACTGCAAATTGATAAACTCAAATTGCCACAAATAATCTACCACTTTAAGGTAGTCTAATGGATCTTTCTTTCTTTGATGATGGGTTATTTCTCTAAGGTACATAGAAAATGATTATATAGAGATGTAGAGGGTATACAAATATACATTGTTAGGCACATATCAGAATGAAAAATAATGCTTCTCACAAAATATTCATTCGTTCAGGATTCAGTCAGCTCCACTCACTCGAAATCAGGAGACTTCTATTCACCATGTAAAGGTGAGGCAGCACCCATTTTGATTTATGGTATAGAAAAGTGTAGGAATGCCAAACTTATTTCCCTAAGAAATGGTCCATGGAGCGTAAGGAGACACATATAAATGCATCCATAATGCTCAGATACCTATCAGCAATAGTATGCACAGCAATAAAGTGAATCTACTCATACAGTTAAACAAACATAACAAACAAAACCAAATAGACTGCAAAGCTTTCATACCTTTTTCTAAGATCAACGGTCTTCTCCTGGTCAACGAAATTGTCAGATCCTTCATCAAACTGAATCTGATGAACTGGTCTTGTACTCACTCTAGCTGTGGCAGATCTGGCAACTTTCATATCTGATATTATGTTACTGAAACTGAAATAAGAAAAAGTCAAGTATAGTACACATTTTTGCTATAGAATAGTAATCTTTTCTTAAAAATATAATTCATATCACTTAATTTTTATTTCACTTTAACATAACAACATAAGTTACGTTTAAATAAAAGATTATATGTCACATACTAACTTTCATATTCCACAGACCACTAAGATTTATGTTACCTTCTGTCTTTTAAAGATGTTCTTCAGAAATGTTCATTTAAAACATAAATTAAAAGTGTCACTTATGAAAAATCATCATCATCTAGAGCAGTCGATATATAATGAATATTTGTATACTTATTAGATTAAAAAACTGAAGTTGAAATTCAGCCATATTTATTCGTTGCCCTGCATTTGTTCAAATACAAATAAAATGAGTAATCTGACTGACAGTCCACTCATCTGTATTTTTCTTTTAACTTCCTGAGATAAATCTTACATGCATGCTCATTGAGAGCTACTCATTTAGATCTCTCTCCAAAACAAAGCAGCGCCACCCCTCGCTACATTTCAGCAGCAAGTGACAGAACGTGGCATAAAGTAATGAGAAATGAGGGGAGAAGTGGAAAGATGTCAGCAAAAACTTAAGAATAAAAGGGAAAACAGGAGGAAAAACAGGCTTGAATATTATCATACTATGCATAAAAGCAGAAAATTATTTAACTGAAACAAATTAGTCTTCTCAGAAAACTGTCTTATTCTGTTAATTTACTTGTCTATTGTCAATAACATTACTGAATTTATCACTTCTTTTTCGGGGACAAGAAACCATAACTTCTCAAAAGAAATATTTAACTATTTAATGGATCTTTTAAAAACTGCAATCTTACTTAAGACATGAGTGGTTTTTTTTTAAATCAAAATGCTAATATTTCATTTATGAGGCATATGTTATATATGAGCATATTATGTATATTACTAGCCAGTTACATGAAAACAGCCTATTTTGAGATGTTAGCATTATTGACATACTATTTGATTCACTAACCTAATTTTACGTCTTTCTCCATCTTTCTGTGCCCTTGAGTCTTCCTCGTGCTTCCGGAGTTGCCTGAGCAACTCCGACTTGGTTGTCTGCTTGTCAAAAGGGAGAGAATCTGCAACAGCAGATGCAGCAGCCACCAACTCAGGATTCAGAGACTCACTTCTGAAAAAGAAAATGGAAAAAACAAATGAGAAAGAAAAAAGAGGCATTACTTATCATGCAACTAGTTAGTGGAAAGTAAAATTATTTTTTTGGAAAAAACATTTGCTGTTCAAAAAAGTATTCAATTTCTGACAAAATGAAGAATTCTTAAATATTAGGTATCAGTTTTATATAAACTTAAATATCAAAGGTTAAAGTTAATGGATACTTGCTGAAGCACAATACTCAGAACAATATATTAAGGTAGAGGGGTAAAGGATCAGCCTTAAAAATTATAAATTAGTGGTTTTTAAATTAGATGCCATTTTATTTCAAAAACAATATATATTACAAGCAAATATAAAAGTGGCTAAACCTATTCATAGAAGCTTTATTCATAATAGCCTAAAACTGAAAACAACCCAAGTGTCTATCATTAAGAGAATAAACAAATTGTGATATATCCATACAATAAAATAGTACTCAGTTCACATCACAACATGAAAAACTGAATGAAATAAGTTGGATAAAAAAATTTATATGCTGTATGACTCCATTTATATCAAGTTCTAGAACAGGCAAAATTAATCTATGGTGAAAAAGATCAAAATAGTGGTTGCCTCAGGACAGAAAGCTACTGCCAGGGAAGATGAAAATGGGAAATGCTCTGAATCTTGCTAACTGCCTACGTTACCTGGGAAGATCCATTTGTCAAAATCCTACAACTAAGATTTATACATTTCAGTGTATGTAAATTTTACCTGAAAAAAAGAAAAAAGCACCCATAAATCATCATCATCAAGTCGATGTAAAGCGGGTGAAGGTACTGATGATAAAAGAATGGCAAAATGAGGATGAATATTGAAGCTGGGTAACAGGTATAAAGGGGTTCATTACACGATTTTATTTTGTTTTAAATTTTTCATAAGAAAAAGCTAAAAAACATAAAGCTACTCTTCAGTAAATTATAAGTTAATAGAAAAACATGCCAGACATAAAAACAATTTACATTTTTTAACTCACTGAGAATTGCCATCTCAATAAGTGGGATCCAAATTAATGTTTTACTATACCTGGCCTTCTATATTATGATCTGTTGCCTAATATGCAAATTAAAGTTCCCAAATCCCTGAAGTTGTTGGATAAAGATTTTAAGGACTTTACTTACTAAGATATGGGGGATCTAAAATCGATTGGAATGGAAGAAAAATAGAAAAAAGGAAATATAACAATTAAAAAGAAATGTACTACTTTCAACTGTTACTCGTGAATAAGGCTTAAACTGTATCTCAAATCACTGCATTTCTTTTATAAACTTCTTGTGAAGTTCATTTTCAAATTTTAATATATATATTTGATCAGAGTATGCAAAGAATATAGATAAGTATTCATTTTCTAGAACGATGCATTTTATGACAATGGTGTTTTTTGGGTTTTTTAAAATATTTTTTATTAAGTATGTTTTTCCTGGACCCATCAGCTCCAAGTCAAGTAGTTATGTCCATCTAGGAGGGTGCAGCTCACAGTGGCCCATGTGGGGATCGAACCGGCAACCCCGCTGTTAAGAGCGCTGGGCTCTAACCATCTGAGCTAACGGGCCACTCCGACAGTGGTGCTCTTTATGGTCATAACTCCTGTGTTTATAATTTGAAATGTTCTAATTAATAAAAATGGTCGGGGAGTCTCTGTCATCAAAATAAGATAATTTTTACATACAGGGACCTTTTTACACAGATTTTAACAAGACGATGAGAACTTGTTAAAATATCCTTTAACAATCTATTCTATCCTATAAGTGAGACTATTTCATGAATATATACTTTTCTACATTATACCATTCTGGGCTTCTGAATTTCTTTAAAATGAACTGTGTGACAAACAATTTCAGAAAAGGAACTCTGATGAAGTAAAATATATTAATATTACATGTCTCAGTTTGATTTTTTGTGTGGTTACTATTAGGTTTATATAAAAGCAATTTTCACATATACAGTAGTCCTTTTACTTCTGACTGCACCTTATCTCCATTCACCTATTGCAAGTTCAGTCCATTACCCCCTCCCCTTTATGCTTTTTGTTTATTTATTTTAAAATTTTATTTATTATCTTCAGTTACAGTTGGCATTCAATATTATTTTATATTAGTTTCAGGTGTACAGCATAGTGATTAGACATTTATATAATTTATGCAGTGATTCCAATTAGTCTAGTACCTACCTGGCACTATACATAGTTGTTGCTCTCCTTTCATGTTTTTATTGTCACAAATTATCCCTTTTTATGTGAGTCAAGTTCATATCCAACTTGCAGTAGATTGTCTACTTTTTAAAAATGTTTTTACCTCCTTTAACCTTTATGCTATTTTTAAGTGATTAATCTCCTATTCTGAACAAGGGTTGCAATTTCCTGCTTCTGTCTGTCTGTCATCATACTGTTTCATATCCTTCTGCATTTTGTTCAGGTAGAGCACCCTTCAGTATTTCCTGTAATGCAGGTCTTGTGGTGATAAATTCCCTCAGTTTATGCATATTTAGAAAAACCTTTATTTCTTATTCATATCTAAAGGATAACTTTGCTGGATAAATTATTGTTGATTGGTGATTTCTCTCTGTCAATAATTTGATTGATTCTACTCTTTCGTAGCTTGTAGGGTTTCTGCTGAAAAATCTGATAATCTAATAGGATTTCTTTTGTAGGCTACTGTCTTCTTTTCCCTGGCTGCCTTGTGAATTCTTTGTCATGAATTTTTCAGTTTTAATATAATGTGCCTTGAAGAAAGCCTTTTGGATTGAGATAGGTATTTTGTTAGCTTCTTAGATTGGAGGATCCAGTTCTCTCCATAGGTATGGGAAGTTCTCATCAATTATTTGTTTAAATAGGTTCTCTGTTTCCTTCTCCCTCTCTTCTTCTGGTATACCTATTATTTTTTTATGGAACACTTCACAAATTTACATGTCATCCTTGCACAGGGGCCATTCTAATCTTCTCTGTGTCATTACAACACTAGTATATGTGCTGCCAAAGCAAGCACTACCCATTATTCTTATATTGTTCTTTCTGATGGAGTTAGGTAGTTCTTGTAGCGTTCTTTCATTTTCTTTTACCCTCCAATCTTTTCTCTTGTTTTGAGTCATTTCTAGATTTCTATCTTTGACACCACTAATTCTTTCCTCCGTCTGGTCTACTCTATTTCCTAAGCTAGCTAGTTCATTCTTCATCTCTTTTGTTGAGTTCTTCAGCTCTAGAATTTGTTTGGTTCTTTTTTATAGTTTCAGTTTCTTTGGTAAAGTACTCCTTTTGTTTGTTGATTTTATTTTTAAATTACTTAAACTGCCTTTCTGAGTTTTCTTGTACCCTGTTAAGTTTTTCCAGAAAGGGCAATCTTGAATTCTGTCATTTAAATCACATATTTCCATGCCTTTAAGTTTTCTGGAGACTTTTCATTTTCTTTTTGACCTGTCCTGTTTGTTACCTTTGTTATTCATCATTTTGAGTTATTTCTTTGTCACTATTTTAAAAGGTTGATCGTAGGTCTTTGTTTTTCAGTAGATGGCGTTGAAGCACAAGGTTTTATTTTCTCTTAACTTGCCCTACTGGGGCTTCTGGGGTCTCTGTGGGGCTGTGTCGCCTTGACAGTGGAAAATGCCCCTCATTTCCTGGGGCGATAGGCATCCCCTCTGTGACCAGGTCACCTCTCTCTCAGGGTTTCACCCCCTTGGGAAGTATGGTGGGCAATGGAGCTCTAGGCCTAGGAGATCCCAGTGCTGCCTTCTGCAACTAGATCTGCCAGCAGTGCTATCCTATCTGAGGTGTCCCAGGTACACTGGGCTTTGCTGTGATGGATGAAAGTGGGATGGGCAGAGAGAGGCCGGTTCGAGCGTTTGAGGCCTTGTTTGCTTCCCTGTAATGGCAGCTGCCAGACTTCACCTGCCACACCTTTGTGTTCCGTCTCTGCCCCTGTCACTGGGTTTAGCCACAGTATGTGCTGGCTATTCCAGCAGGAATGCTGATTCTAGCCCACTGCTCCTTAGGGCTACAGAGTATGTGTGCTGTAACCCAATTCCTCCCCTGCTTCTCAGTCCTCAAGAGCTGCAGTAGCCCAGGCTGCATCTGTGGCACCTGTCTCTGTCCTTTTCCCTTCCCTCCTCCTCTGTTCACTTGGATACGCCCACCTACAGATGTTTCAATTCGAGGACCTCTCAGATGTGTTTGTGTGTTGAGCAGGGAATCCTTTGTTGAATTACAGTTGTCCAATTTGTTGTAACTTCAAGGGGAGAGACTTGGAGGACCTTTCATGCTGCCATGCTGCTGACATCACCAAAAGATAGATTTTCAAAAACTCAAAACAAGTGTACCTCATTCACCAATCAGGACCACTTTGAACATAGGACCACTGATAGAAGTTATTCTTTGAATATAGGACCACTGATAAAAGTTCCAAGATAGATAGATAGATAGATAGATAGATAGATAGATATATATATATATATATTATATATATCTCACACATTTTCCATTTTCCAAAATTTCCAATTTTGGTTTAAGTGGCAACATGGAGCAAGAACTTAAAAATGCTTACAAAGCAATCTGAGTGCAGAATTTTCCTAAATTTTTATGCTTGTCTCATTCATACTTAATTGGAAAGCAATTTCAAAAATTACATTTACTGAATCTTTGCATAGCATTCAATTCATTTTAACCTTTCTATAATGGTTAATTAAATTGTATAACTATAATAAAAAGCACAATGGGTTATAAACAGTCTAGGAGCTAAAAAACTCACTCCAGATAAGTATTTATATACGTATGTGTGTTTACTAACTATTCTATACACATATATAATTTTTTTACTTTACTTTTTTTCGAGGAGGAGGAGGAAGAGGGGGAGGTACCTATTATGGGCACTCACTGTTTGAATTAGCTTATTCTCTACCACCCAAGTATGCTTTCCAGAGGTATTTTTGATACAATGTGATGCAATGTAGAAAACAAGAGATTCCTTAAAAATTCAGGAAATAATACACAAATTAAGTCATTCTAGGACATAGGAATCTACCTTCCCTGCATATTCTGCTACGAAATCACTGATGGGGATCTGGAAGCCACATACAAGTACATTATTACTCGAATCAATGACGTCATCAATGTAAGACATTAACTATCTCTAAGACAAAATACTGCCATTTATACTATAACACAAATGCTAAAATTTCACTGATTGCACTTAAAATCAGTGAAATATAATACTCTTGACAAGCACAAGCAATTACAATATTTTGAGGAAACCACCTAAGCTCAGAGCATTGATAACTACTGGTCTCAAAGGAAGTTATATTAAACAGTTACAACCAATATGCTAAAATTCCATGCTTGGTGGAATTTTTAAGACGGAAATTTCATATAAACAAGTCCTTCAGAGACATGAGGCTACCTTCAAATTAGGATGTAAACTATTTGTTAATTAACAGCTTAAAGAGGTAACTAAATGGCAGTTAATAATATTGATGAATATGTAAGAGAACGTATAGAATTTATTAGATTTCTACTCTTTTCCTCTTTCTAGATTATATACAGATATCCCATCTTATTTAAATATATAATAACAGCATTTCTCAAGTAATTACTAGAGTCTGTTTACAAACTGACATTTAGCCCCCATTAATTCAGAATCTCTCATGTATTCTAACGAAAAAAAATTTTTAATTTAAATTTTTAAATTAAACAATTCTGTCAGAGTGTGCAGAGCTGTGATCCAAGTCTAGGTCACACTTATTATCTGACTACCCACCCCACCTCCTGCACTGTCACTCAGAAGTCTCTTAAGAGTCTACAAGTTTGCTACAGGTTTGTCTAGCCTTCAGAAAATTCACCAAAAGTGAACAACAGATAAAATCCACAGAGATAAAACAGACTGAACAGTGATCATTAGATGATGTAAAATTAGTAAATTAGATGTAATCATATATAATAATGATTGTTTTACTTTAAAAAGCTTCACTTTACAAAAGGTTTTAGCATAGGTTTCACATATCCGGCTTCTAAAAGTACTTAAGATGATCTGTTTGCAGATATTTATAGCTTCTCTAGAACACAGTTTTCATGTCTCTGTTTTATAAATAAATGAATATATTATATAAATAAAAATCTATGAATCCATTTGGCTCCTTGACACACTGGTAATAGTAAATCAATAAGTATTATCTACCACCTATTCTGTTAGATACTGTACTAAATCCTGGAAGAGAAACAAGGAGGCACACGGGTCCTCTGAAGAGGTACCTGTCTCTTTAGCAGGGCAGATAAATCAAACAAGCAGAGAATTGTATAAAAGAGTGTTTTTAACGTTAGTGACAATAGCGGAAAAGATAGAGATATAAAGGTTTTACCAGACTAACTTCGCAGTATTCAGATGATACTCGATACATAGAGACACAGGGACAGGAGGGTTAGAGAAAGCTTTGTAGAGCAAGAGTTGTTGCTTGGTTTAGAAGGCAGATAAATGTTGAAAGGCAAGAGAGAATGTATTTATCAGGCTCAAACAAAAGTCTAGAGGAAGATGTATTTAGGGAAGAGTAAGTGGTGTAATTTGAATTTGAAGAAACATTTGCAAATGGACTAAAGATTTAAAAAAACATTTTTTTTCTAAAAGAAAAAGCTTACTAGAGTTTCAAATATTACTTTCAAAGAACCACATTCAAATTGCAATTCAATTTACCTCTTCTTTGGGGCATCTTCTGTAGGTTTTTGAAGACTGCCAGCTGTAGCCTCCAAACTTTTAAGTGGTCTTCTGCTGGGCGGCTTTGTGGTTTGTACACTTACTGTGCTTACTTCAACCTTCATGCCCTTAATGATATTTAACAAGTCTTTTTTCGTATTCTCCTTTTCACTGTCTTGGCTCTCTGGCTCCTTGGAAATCTCATGGGTTGGAACAGACTGCCCATCTTTTTTGCAACAGATCACTCTGTTAGTACCAAAATATCTTTGGATATTACCTTTTGTCCTGGAAAGATGTATTAAAGAAAAAAATGAAAAACATAATGTAAAATAATAAAGCAAGGATTCAAAAAACTGTTTCTATGGGTTTAAAAATTTTTTTTAATTCAAGCCTTTCCCTTTTGCTTTTTAATTGCGGTGTAGTTGACATACAGCATTATATTAGTTTCAGGTATACAACATAATGATCAGATATTTGTATATATTACGAAACGATCACCACAATAGGTCTAGTACTTTTTATTACTAGTGTTAACCATAATGACGGCAATTTAGCATTTATTGAACATATACTATGTGCCCAGTCTTATACAACATATTTTTGGTAAATTTTCTCATACCTACGTCAACTGGACAAGCTAGGTATCATCCTCATTTTGCAGATAAGAAAACTGGATTTCAGGGAAGTGAAATAACTTACCCAAGATCATGAAGCTCACAGCTCACTAAAGCCTAAGACATACTGGTGCGCCACAAAATGGGTTACAGGTATGCTCAGATATTGTCACCTAGTCTGTGGGGTGGCTAGGGGAGGCCTGGAATTGCTGGTGTTCCCATCTGTAGCCTCCCTCCATTCACGTCAGGGTTTGGTATAAATAACATTTTCTGTGTGTTCCATGACATTAAAGAAAAGGTTGCAAACCACTGACATGATGAATAAATTTCAATTTATTATTCTCAAACTCAAATCTGAATGACAGCCAAGTCCTTGCTCTTAATATGATATAATACCTCTTTTAAAAGTCATAATTAAATGACAAAAATGAAAAAAACTTCTATCTAAAAAAGGTTACTTTCTTTTAAAAACAATTCTGGGTGTGTTATTCTAATCTGGTCAACTTTCTCATTGAGCTATGTGCCATTTAACCAATCAGCATTTATAAGCTAAGCTAAAATGGAACAGAAAAAAAAGAATATTTTGATATTTGACATTAAAGAACGTTAAAAACTAATGAATGTGTTAGTTTCAGTAAAACGTTATACTGTATAAAAAGTCATTCATTAAATATAGTGGTATCTACTCTATGTTGGGCACTAGACGAGGCATTAACGATATATTAGTAAATAAGAATTGTACTGTTCCTATCTTTATGAAGCGAACAGTATAGAGCACTGTTTCCCAAACTTTAAAATGCAAAAGAATTACCTAAGCACTTGTTAAAACAGATTCTTTGGTCCCACCAAGAAATTGTGATTCAGTAGCTTTGGGGAGGGATTCAAGAGTTTGCATTTCTAACAAGTTCCCAAGTAATGCTGATGGTGCCTGTCAGAGGACCACATTTGAGTAGCTATGTTATGTACAAGGTGTGATCAAACAATACGGTGAATGTTTAAATAAAAAAAAATTATTACAGTGAAAGACATATTGCCTTTAATCCCCCTCAAAGTACTCCCCCTTGCTTCTAACACAGTTATCCCACCATTCTTGCTACTTTCTGAAGCAGTTCTGAAAGTTCTCTTTCGTGTCTTTAGTTGTGCTGTCATGGCTGCCTCGATGTCCTGAATCGATTCAAAACATTTACCTTTCATGGTCATTTTGACTTTGGGGAAGAGCCAGAAGTCACATGGTGCCAGATCTGGTGAATAAGTTGGATGAGGACACACCGCAATGTTTTTATTTGACAGAAATTGCCAAAAAAAGCAATGTGTGACATGGAGCTTTCCATTTGCGATCACAAAACACCGTGAATGCTGCTGCTGAGCACCATCCCACGGAAAGGCAGGGATCTTCAATATGGGAAGCGGCACATCAAACCTCAGTAATGGTGTGTGACAATTTTCAAATTGTTCAGTGCAGTCAGCGGGGTGTGAACTACAGTCAAGAGAAGGTGTGTTTTAAAGTGTGCCATAAATCATCCTCCATCATGACAACGTTCAGTGTCACACATGGCTTCCGGTATACAGACATTTCTGTCAAATAAAAATATTATGGTGTGTCCTCATCCACCTTATCCACCCCATCTGGCACCGTGCAACTTCTGGCTCTTCCTCAAAGTCAGAATGATCAGGACATTGAGGCAGCCACGACAGCACAACTAAAGATACTCACAGAAGAGGACTTCCAGAACTGCTTCAGAAAGTGACAAGAACGATGGGATAAGTGTGTTCGAAGCAAGGAGGAGTATTTCCAGGGGGATTAATGGCAATGTGTCTTTTACTATAATAATTTTTTTTTATTTAAAAATTCACCATATTGTTTGATCACACCTCGTATGCTATTTAAATCCTTATAGGACAGGTTTTGTTTTTCCTATTTTACTGAAAAAACTGCTGCTCAAAGAGGTGAAGTTAATGGTTCCTAACCTTTAGAGAGCATATGAATCACCTAGGGAACTTATTTAAAAATGTAAAACTTAGATTCCTGAGATTCTTAGTTGATAAGTTTAGAATGGTGTCCAAGGATGCATTTAACTAGGTGATTCTGATGCAGCTGATCTCAAGACCCTGCATCAGATCCTGGGTTAAATACTCTATCTAGTTCTGAAAGCTAGCAAATAGCAGTATACCAGGTTAGGGACTCTTTAACGAAAAAGAAAATGGCTATCTCAAAAAATGCTGAAACAAACTATTTGATCTGCTTATAAAAATGTCAGAGGCTAAAACATCAGGCAGTTAAAAATTAGAATAAAAAACCCATCGCATAACTAGTATCCTCTTAAAGAGTACAAAGGACCCTCATTACTCAACTTACAAAAATGCTCTAATTATTATTTCACATGTGAAAGGTATAACAGAAAGGTGGCAATTAGGAGAATGAATCTCACATATAACCTGTACTTCCATGTTTCCTTTCAAGACTACTATAGTACCACAGAAAGTGTATTTATACCAGGAAAATCATGTATAGGAAGTAACTCCATAACACTATGATAATAAAACGCTAGCCCTGACCTTTGATCGGAGCTTGTTTCCAATGAGAGCACTTCATCATCACTTCAAATGCAACACATGCAAAACCATATTCAAGTGCTCTACTCTCAGACTCACCCTTCAGTATTGAATGGGCCTCTTACCATAAATAGATATTTTTGTATTCTAAAAACTATGACATATTTGAAAAGCTGCTCCTCATTCTTCTGTTAACATTAACAGTACCCTAATCCGTCAAGGCAACCAGCTGGGATCTTTGTTCTGACTATCCTACCCTTATCTCATTATATGTCATATCGTATCAATTCTACCTGTGCAATTTTTCTCCTCCATCCAGCTACTTCTTCCCATCCCCACTGCTACCAACCTGCCTCAGTGCTGTACTTACCACAGTGGCCCCAAATCGTACTGCATGGAATACATGCAGAATTAAGTCTTCATAATCACGAGAGTTCTCAGAGAATAAATACCAACACCAAGTATGCTGCAAGTCCTTTTCTTGCCTGGCTAATTCCAATCCTTGGTCTGCCTTCAGATTTTATCAGACTTCTTTTCGAGAAAGGATACTGCGAAAGTCTCCTTCAATGGTTAAGTGCCCCTATTTGCTCACCCAGCAATTATTTGTTCATAGAGCATTCTGTGCTACCTATACTGTCTCAGCTATTACTCCAGCTGAATTGCTTACTTGGTGTAACTATAAGCTTCGTGAAGGCAGGACTGTCTTATTCGGGGCTTAGGTAACACCACTGCTAGCACTTAACACACTGTAAGCACTTTCAATAATGAGCTAAAGAATAGATGGAGACAGGAATGAGACCATCACAGTCTTGCGAGACAAACAAAACAACAAAAAAGAACAACAACAACAACAACAAAAACAGCTTTGCTTCTGGAGCCTGGATAAAATGAGGGAGAAGCAATAAGAAAGACGAGGCGCGGTATCGCAGAAAGAGCACAGGACAGCAGGCCAGGCACGTAAACTTAGCTCCGTTTCCCACGGACACTATGACCTTGGGCAAGTCATTTTATCTTTCTGGAATTTCCGTTTCCTCAGATTTAAAGCGATGGCTTCTCACATCGACTCCAGGAGGCCGGAGAATGACCACTGCACGTACGGGAGTGGGTACAGGGGTTGCCTGAAGACCTGCGTGGCCAGGAGCGCGGAATGAAATGCGGTACCTGAGCGATCCGTGCGCAGCACCGCGGGGCACAATCGCAGCCGCCGACGCCTCTGGGCCTCCAGAACACAAAGGGAGGCGGGAAAGGGGGCGAAAAGGTAGGATCGCCGAGACTCTTGGGAACATTGCCGGAAAACAAACTAAACGGCGAACCGGCACACCGTGTGGGCTGCCAAACACATTCCCCGCCTCTCTCTTCCGTTCCTCAGCCTGTCGCGTCCCGCGCCCTTCGCGTTCCGGGGGACAACAGGGGCCGGTAACTGTGTTCCGGCCTCGCCCGCGGCTCCACCCTCCCCGCGATTCTGGTCCCAGAGGTGGAGTCGGAGCTGGAGTTCAGAGAGGGTGCGCTGGTTGAGGCAGGAGAGCCGGGAGAATGGAGGGAATGCTCAACTGTGCAAACACGGTAGATGGGGCCAGTAAGACGAGGCAGAGGACCGACCCCACAGGGCGGTGTTTTGGGGAGAAGATCCAAAGCGTTCAGCATATTCTCAAAATGACCCGTGACCGCCAAGGAGGTTAAAAAAAATCCCCATAGGACATCCTGCCCGATAAATTGGTATTTATTTTCAGTCTCTGTTCTTGATGTAAAGACATGAGACATACATGTTTTATTTTCTGAAATGGCTTTAGAGATTAAAAAATAAAAAGATGTAAGAGAAAGATTTGGCTTTTCCCTGTCACTCATGAAGGCAGTGAACGGTGGCCCAGAAGAGACGGGGTTCTCAAACATGGAACGCATGAGCATAAACCCTGCAAGAAATGCCGGCTAATGGGTCACATGCGAACATTTAGCTTAGAATTCCGTACGGGTAGTTGAATGTTGGCATCAACATTTCCCCTGCCGTTTCAAGTCAAAATCAAGATTGGTGGTAAATTTTTTGTGATGCTGAAAACACAGCTTACATTGAGCAGATCTTGCTAAGACCCACTAGTCCATTGTTTGTGACAATGCTAAACACAGTACCCTCAGGGATACTTTCCTTTGTCTTTTTTTTTTCTTCTTCTTAATTGAAGTATAACTTAAATACAGAATAGTGCATGAATAATAAATGTGCTTAATGAATTATCACAGAGTTAATTTGCCCATTTAAACCACCACCCAGATCAAGACATTGGATATTATCAGCAAGGAATACTTAGTTTGATATCATTTGCTATCCAGTGGAAAATCCATTCTCAGTATAATAAATAGTCCATCCAAATCACATTTAATAGTTCCTTCATCATTTTCCAATTTTTAATGTATCCCTCAAATGGATTTTTTTGGAAAAAAAATACTGACAAAGGAGACTGAAGCTTCCATCCCAAATTCAGTTTTTCTGTGGAAAGATCCTGTCCCAATTATCCTGATCCTAGTTAACTCTAAGACAGTGCAGACCCTGTAAATTGCCTGCTGCATGAGGGGGAATAGACTAGATGAGAGTGCTTGGCTGCGGGTCACAGTGGGGATTGAGATTCAGCCTTCCTGTACTCTCTGGTCCCTTCAACTATCTCTTTCTAAAAGAGGCCTTCTTTGACTAGCATGGTTAAAGTAGCCTCCTGGCAGGGATTGCTGTTGTTCACCAATATCCTTTCTCCCCTTCCTCTGGAGTTTTAGCTGAACACATGGCCACAGCAGTAGAGACTACATTTCCCAGCCTTCCTTGCAGATAGGTAGGTCTGCATCTAATGGACAGAATGTGAACAGCATTTAATGGACAGCATGTGAACAGAAGTGATGTACCTTTAAAAACAATGGGCATGCGTTCCCCACAATATTTTTCTCCTTCTACCTAGGAATACAGACAACATGATAGGAGCTGAAGCAGCTAGAGAATGAAGAGATGAAAGATTGCAGAGATGAAGATGACAGAGCCACTGTCCTTACCATCTCCTCTAGATATAATAGTTACAAAGAAAGAAGGGGGAAACACTTCCATCTTTTTAAATGTATTTTTGAGTTTCTTTGTTACAAGCAGCCTATATTGTATCTTAACTAAGGTACTATGTCAAAACCAAAAAGAGGTTTCATTTTCTACAGAGTATCACCATCTAAAATTATCTCATACATTTATGTGCTTAAATACTTGTTATTTGGCTCTGTGTTCTATGAAGGACTGGACTTTGTCTTATTCACTGCTGCAATCCTGGTTCCTAGAACTGTGCCTGTCACATACTAGATGCTAAAAAATATCTGGTGAATAAATTAATTATTTCCAAGTATAAAGGGAAAAACACATGCAAAGAGTTTAAGTAATTTGCCCAACTTCATACAGCCAGTAGATGGTATAGCTAGATTCAGACTCAAAACCATCTAACTCTGATATTCTTGTCCATTCTGGAATACCTGAGTGTTTCTGACTTTAGTCATGTATAAAAGTCACATGAGGGTGCTTGCTAATACATGTTACTGAGTAACTCAGATACTGACCCAGTAGGTATGAATCTGAGAGTCTAACAAGCATCCAGCTGATTCCAATGCAGGTGGTCCTCAGACAAAACTTTGAGAAATGCTGCAGTGATCCTATGGCTTCTTATTCATAGCTCTGCATACCCTTAGAATACATACAAAGGAAAAGTAAGATAATTAGTACAGTGTTAAAAGTATTGATGAGTCTCAAAGGCATTATGTTAAGTGAAAGGAGTCAGACCCAAAAGACCACACATACTGTGTGATTCCACTTATATGACAATGTAAAGAAGACAAAGCTATAGGACAGAAATCAGACCAGTGGTTATCAGTGGGTGGGAATGGCAGGAGATGATTGAGTATGAAGGAGTACGAGGAAACTTTTGGGGGTTATTGAAATACTCTATATCTTGACTCTGGTGGGGGTTATGGCCTTTCATGCTTATCAAAACTCACAGACCTGTACACTCTATATTTTAGTTATCAACTGCTGCGTAACAGACTGCTCCAAAACTTAGTGGCTTAAAACAACAATATATTATCTCTCATGGTTCTGTGGTTGACTGGGCTCAGCTGGATGGTTCCTGCCTAGGGTCTTTAAAATGAGGTTGCAGTCAGATAGCAGCTAGTCTGGACTGGATGTCCAAGATGGTTTTTATACTCACGTAGCTGATGGCTCACCTGGAAAGCCTAAAAGAAACAGTCTCTCTCTGTCTCTCTCTCTCTCTGTCTCTCTGTCTCTGTCTCTCTCTCTCTCTCTCTCCCCCGCCTCTCTCTCCACATGGCCTCTGAAGGGTAGCAGAATATGCTACTTTGGTATAGGGATAATTTTGAGTTACAGGTACATGAGAAGAAGTAAATATGGAAAGAAACGCTCTCTGCATTCTCACTACATGCCTAAAAGTAGGACATAAATTTGTAAAGTTGTTCCCCCTCCCTTTTCTACCAGGAAAAATGGAAGTTAATCACTGGAAACAAACCTAGAGTCTTATCAGCCCTAAATATGACAATGAAGGACTCTACACAATCAACTTTACTAATTAGACTTTATCTTAGTTCCCCCATATGTTTGCCTTCCCACAATTTTGCTTCATTAGAAACTCAAAGTCCTTAACCTTTGTCCTGTCACTTCTCTAAAATTTTATGGTTCTTGTGTTAAGATGCTATATAAACCCAAGTTTTAAGTTTTAATTAGCTCTTTGAGTTACTCATCTCTGACCACCCGTGTGTGTGTGTGTGTGTGTGTGTGTGTGAGAGAGAGAGAGAGAGAGAGAGAGAGAGAGAGAGAGAGAGAGAGACAGAGAGAGAGAGAGAGAGAGAGACAGACAGAGAGAGAGAGAAAGAGAGAGAGAGACAGAGAAACAGAGACAGACAGAGATACTCGAGTTAATAAACTTTTATTTATTTTTCCCTTGTTAACCTGTCTTTCGTCAGTCAAATTTACAGGGTCTCAGTCAATGAACCTAAGATGGGTAGAAGGAAAAGAGACTTTTTTCCCCTCAGCTACATTACTCAACCTGGCTAGCTTGGGCTTCTTCACAGCATGGCATCTTAGGGTATCTGGATGTCTTACATAGAAGCTGGTTTGCCTTAGAGTGAGTGTTCCACAAGGCCCAGACTAAAGCTGCACAGCTTTTTACGATCTAGCATTGAAAGTCATATAGCATCACTTCTGTAACATTATATGGGTGAAAAATGAGTCACCGGGCCAACTCAGATTGTAAGGAAGGAGACTACACTTCCCTTCAAATACCAGGAGGAGTGGCTTATTGGGGACCATCTTTGGAGACTTATTACCACATCCTAATAAAGTTTTAATGGTCTATTCACTTTATCAGTTTACACTGCTGTTGTCATTTTTTTTTAAATTTCCAACCATCTTAATGGTCTTTTAAGAATTTCATATTTCAATTTGTATAAAATTTTGCAAAGAACGATCATATACATGATTTGTTTGTATTATAGTATAATTTGATCATCATGATAACTACTGAGGTAGGACAAGGATTTTAATCCTCAATTTACTAACGGGAAAAATGAGCCTCAGAGAAGTGAGGTGAGTCAACCAAGTTGCATGACCAGTAAGTGCCCGTCCACAAGCCTTCGGACTCCTAACCAGGTTCTCATACACACTCAATGGCATGTTTGTGTTCCGTTGGCATCATTCCAGTCTGAATGTTGAAGTTCAACTGACAACATTCAGGTGCTGGTGTCAGCAAAAACCATGCTTCTGACATTAGTGTGGCAGACAATTTAAGAGAGAACAAAAAAAATTAGGGATAATTGCTAGAAAATTTTTAATTAGATGGTGTTTTAATTTAAGGTTGTATGTGTTGATTGCACTATTTAAAAGAAAGAGCTTCTACTATTATACTATTGAAAACTCTCCTGCCCACAGTACAAATCACCAATAGTAGAAGACTATAAAGTTGTTATGAATCAGTTTACAGCATAAGTGACTTTTTAAACCAGTCACTTGTCTCATCCCCCCTTCCATCTATTTCTCATTAGGATAATAAGTGAGTAACATATGGACTAGTTTGGATTTCACTTACCCTTCTTATCCTTGGCTTCCTTTTTCTCCATTAAAATTAAGTCCTACTAGTTGCTGAAATAGCTTAAAATCAGAGGTGGGAGAGAAAAAGTAGTCAAGGAGACTGTCTAAGGGAGCTGATTGATGCTTTCTAATTGTATTTGTCCACAAATGGCCAATAGACATATGAAAAAATGCTCAACATCACTCATCATCAGAGAAATGCAAATAAAAACTACAATGGGCTATCACCTCACACCAGTTAGAATGACTACCATCAAGACAAATAGTAACAAATGTTGGAGAGGCTGTGGAGAAAAAGGAACCCTCACACACTGTTGGTGGGAATGCAGATTGGTGCAGCTGCTATGGAAGGCAGTGTGGAGGTTCCTCAAAAAACTAAGAATAGAATTGCCATATGACCCAGCAATCCCTCTCCTGGGTATCTACCTCAAAAATCTGAAAACATTTACCTGTAAAGATATATGTGGTCTGATGTTCATTGCAGCTTTATTTATGGTGGCCAAGACATGGAAACAACCAAAGTGTCATTCGATAGATGATTGGATAAAGAACATGTGGTATATATACACAATGGAATACTATTTGGTGGTAAGAAAAGATGAAATAGTGCCATTTGCAACAACATGGATGGATCTTGAGATTATAATGCTAAGCGAAATAAGTCAGACAGAAAAATTCAAGAACCATATGATTTCACTGATATGTGGTACATAAAACTGAAAACAACAATGCAACAAGACAAACAAATGAAGAAACAAAAACTCATAGACACAGACAATAGTTTAGTGGTCACCAGAGGGTAAGCAGGGAGGAGGGTGGTAGATGAGGGTAGAAGGAATCAAATATATGGTGACAGAAGATGGCTAGTGAACACACAATGTGATATGTAGATGATGTATTACAGAACTATACACCCGAAACTTATGTAACTTTACTAACAATTGTCACCCCAATAAAGTTTAATTAAAATAAAAAGAAAGAAAATCTTGTATTGGTAAAATAAACTTATAAGTCACTGTATGGTAGCATCCAGCAGGACACTGATTATTCAGATTCTTTAATCAAATAGTGCTGTGGCAAGAAAAAAAAATGTGTTTCAAAGATCACTCGGGGACGGCCTGGTGGCTCAGGTGGTTAGAGCTCCACGTTCCTAACTCCAAAGGCTGCGGGTTCGATTCCCAGATGGGCCAGTGGAATTTCAACCACAAGGTTGCCAGTTCAATTCCTCAAGTCCCGCAAGGGATGGTGGGCTCCACACCCTGCAACTAAGATTGAACACGGCACCTTGAGCTGAGCTGCCACTGAGCACCCAGATGGCTCCATTGGTAGGAGTGCGTCCTCTCAACCACAAGGTTGCTGGTTCGACTCCCACAAAGGATGGTGGGCTGCACCCCCGGCAGCTAACAACGGCAACTGGACCTGGAGCAGAACTGCGCCCTCCACAACTAAGACTGAAAGGACAGCAACTTGACTTGGAAAAAAGGCCTGGAAGTACACACTGTTCCCCAATAAAGTCCTGTTCCCCTTCCCCAATAAAATCTTAAAAAAAAAAAAAAAAAAGATCACTTAAGCCCTCCAACTCTCAAACTTGATTTTGATTTATGTTAAATGGGAGATAACCTTTTTCGAAAAAGTAGCAATAAATTTACCATCATGCACTAATGTTAGAGCTGATGTCAAGGAAATCTAAAACAGTACATAGACAACTCATGAATGCTCCAAGGATTGTAAAGAACATATTCTGCCTTTTCAGGTTTCAAATATTTATTGGGGACATTGGTTGGTGCTGGTGTTTCACAATGCCAAGCAAATGTCAAAGTCAACAACAACAAAAAGAAGGATATCCTGCTACATGCTAGAGAGTTAATATCCTGGTTCTTCTTACCACATTAATATTTGTACATGAAGACCCATGGACACAGGGCCTCATACTATTATCGTGTTTCCCCAAAAATAAGGCCTAGCGAGACCATCAGCTCTAATGAGTCTTTTGGAGCAAAATTTAATATAAGGTTCTGTCTTATATTATGTTACAGTAAAATATATAGTAAAATATTATAGTAAAATAAGACCAGGTCTTATATAATATAACATAAGACCGGGTCTTATATTAATTTTTGCTCCAAAAGACGCATTAGAGCTGATGGTCCAGCTAGGCCTTATTTTCGGGGAAACACGGTAGCAGATAATAAAGCTATTGGAAGGGTGCCATGTGGCATAGACCACCCACAAAATCCCCATAATTAGAGAAAAATGAACTCTAACCCGTTTTTAAAACTACTTAAATTTTTTTTCCAAGAAAATAAAGGCAAGAGAAAGGAGAATAAAGCTGTCACATTAAAATTCCTTGGCTCCAGTGTCATAGTAGACACAGTAGAACCTGGTTCTTCTGGGGTGGGCAGAGCCAGGGACCAGGCCCCACCCCACTCTGCAGGACTTGGGCAAGTTTTTTTATCCTCTCTGGGCCTCAGGTGCCTTATATATGGAAAAGGGAATGATAGTACATACCTTACAGGATTGCTGTGAGGATTAAGTGGGAAACAACATGTATCCATGCTTATAATAATGCTTAGTATACAGGAAGCACTATATGTTTATTACTGTTATAGTAAAAATTAAAAGGTAGAGTGTTAATATCATTTAAGACTTACTTAAAATTAAAGAAGCTGTGTAAAAGACAACAGTCCTTTTTCTTCTGATTGTATCTTATCTCCATTCACCTGTGCATGTCCTCTTTCCCCTCCCCTTTTATATTTTTCGTGTCACAAATTATCTCCTTTATGCTGTGCATTCATTTCCATATTGCAGAAGTTATGGTCTATTTAAAAAATGCTTTTACCTCCTTTAACCTTTATGCTACAATTACGTGTTTAATACCTTATCTTGAAATAGAGTTGCAATTCCTTGGCTTCTGTCTGTCTATGAGTCATCTTACTCACAGTTCTGTATCCTTTCATCTTTTTCTTTCAGGTAGAAGAGCTTCTTTCGTATTTCTTATAATGCAGGTATTGGTATTGTCGTGGTAAATTCCTCAGCTTTTGTTTGTCTGGAAAAGTCTTTATTTCTCCTTCATATCTAAAGAATCACTTTGCTGGATAAATTACTGTTGGCTGGTGACTTCTTTCTTTTAATAATTTGAATATTTGACTCCACTCTCTCTTAGCTTGTAAGGTTTTTGCTGAAAAATCTGATGATATTCTTAAGAGTTTTCCTTTATAGATTACAGTCTTTTTTCCTCTGGCTGCCTTGATAATATTTTTTAAAAACTTTTTTGTTTTAATTTTATTGGGGAATATTGGGGAACAGTGTGCTTTTCCAGGACCCATCAGCTCCAAGTCATTGTCCTTCAATCTAGTTGTGGAGGGCGCAGCTCAGCTCCAAGTCCAATAGCCATTTTCAATCTGAGTTGCAGGGGGCACAACCCACCATCCCACGCAGGAATTGAACTGGCAACCTTGTTGTTGGGAGCTCATGCTTTAACTAACTGAGCCATTGGGCCACCTCTCCAGCAGCTCAGCAGCAGCTTGTTTTCTTCAATCTAGTCGTGGAGGGCGCAGCTCACTGGCCCATGTGGGAATTGAACTGGTAACCCTGTTGTTCAGAGCTCTCTCTCTAACCAACCGAGCCATCCGACCTCTCCCCTTCACCCCCGCATTATTCTTATATTGCTCTTTCTAATGGAGGCAGTACGGGTCTTTCATTTTTTAAAACTTTCAATTTTCTTTCTTCTGAATCATTTCTATCTCCAAGATCACGAATTCTTTCTTCCATCTGATCTGCTCTATGTCCTAAGCTCTCTTATTCATTCTCCATCACATTTATTGAATTCTTCAGTTCCAGAATTTCTGTTTGGCTCTTTTTTATAGTTTCAGTCTCCTTGGTAAAGTACTTCTTTTATTTGTTGATTTTATTCCTGAACTCATTGAACTGCCTTTCTGAGTTTTCTTGTATTTCATTGACTTTTTTCAGAATTGCAATCTTGAATTCTGTCATTGAAATCACAGTCTTTCTTTCTTTGAGTTTGTTTTCGGAGACTTTTCACTGTCTTTGTGAGCTACCTTGTTACCTTTGTTTTTCAAAACACCTGATGGATTATTTCTCTGCCTGGGCATTTGAGGTATTGAAATCTTTATTTAAAGTTCTGTTTTGCTTTTAACAGCTTAGCGGGTTGATAAATAAAGGTCTTTCTTTTGTTTTCCAGTAGATGGTGGTAAAGCTCAAGTTTTTGTTTTCTATTACCTGCACTACTGGAACTTTTGTGTTGCCTGGGCCATGGAAAATGCCTTTCATTCTCGGAGGTGGGTGTTCCCTCTGTGACCAGGTCGTCTCCATCCAGGGTACCCCACACACACACACCTGTGGTGAGGCATGGCAGGTGAAAGGGCTCTGAGCCTGTGAGTCCCCAGTGCTGCCTCCTTATAACCAAAGGCTGCCAGCCACACTATACACTGTCTGAGGTGTCCCAACTGCCTCTACGTCATTGCACTGTGAAGGGTGAAGGATGGGTGGGGGAAAGAGTCAGGATTGGTGTTTGCAGCTTTGTTTTTACCTTTGCACCATATCTCCATCCCTGTCACTGGGCTCAGCCTCAATGTGTACCTGCCATTCAGGCTGAAATGTGCCTCTGCCCCTTTGACCCTTTCTGGGCTGCCAATTGAGGGATGAAACCTGAACCTCCATTACTAACCCATCAGCTGGGGACCAAAGCCAGCACTGAACTGCGTCTGCGACTCCCATCTCTGTCCTTCCCCATCTTACCTCCCCTGCTCATTCCCATACACCCACCTTCACATGTCTCAATGCACTGATCTCCCAGACATGCTTGTGTGTTGAGCAGCAACTCTTTTTATCACTTATAATTGTCTGAATTGTAACTTTAAGGGGCAATATCAACAGGTCATCTCACTGACCATGATGCTGACATCATCAAACACTGTCCTCTATAAGGATGTCTTCTGATTTCAAATATAGTACTTTTGGAGAATACCAAAACCAAAATTTTCAACAATTACTACTTCTGGATGTAACAGTAAACTTTCATCAGCCAACCCCTATCAGATGGTCCATAGAGGACATATTGTTATTTTTAAGAAATTTAATATACAAGGTCGGACAATTAATTTCGAGAACTCATCCTAGAAAAAGTGCTACATACCTTATTGCTGAATATCACTACAGTCACCTTCGAAGTACTCCCCTTGGGAAGCTATGCACCGAAGCCAGCGCCTAGTCCACCATTTAAAGCAATTTTGGAACTCTTTTTCTGGAATGGCCATCAGAACTGTCGTCATATTACCCTTGATGTCCTGAATGTCATCAAAATGTCTTCCTGTCAATATTTCCTTTATCTTCGGGTAAAGAAAGAAGTCATTGGGGGCCAGACCAGGCAGGTAGGGAGGGTGTTCCAATACAGTTATTTGTTTCCTGGCTAAAAACTCCCTCACGGACAGTGCCGTGTGAGCTGGTGCATTGTCGTGATGCAAGAGCCATGAATTGCTGGCAAAAAGTTCAGGTCGTGTAACTTTTCAGCACAGCCTTTTCAGAACTTCCAAATAGTAAACTTGGTTAACTGTTTGTCCAGTTGGTACAAATTCATAACGAATAATCCTTCTGATATCAAAAAAGGTTCGTGACGTTGTTGCAACAAGTTCGCGAACTTAATTGTCACAACTTGTTTTTCTACATGCAGGTGCTGGAGAAAATAAAATGAATTTTAAGAAAAATAAGGAGAATATTGTTTCCAGCCAATTCAGGGTGCTGCAGATCTCTTGGATCTATGATTCAAAGGTAGAACTCTAAGTAAAAATAATACTAATATTGCATTCAATTGTATTTTAAAACAATAAGTACACTTAACATTGGACATTAAGAAGTTTTTCAGATATTCTGAATTACAGCGCATCCCTTGACGAGGCCAAACTGAGCGTTTAGAAAGGGTAATATCCTGAGACACAGATGGGCATTTCTTGGTTCTCTGCAGCAGGATGGGCAGACAGGAAGTATCAAAGTAGAGAATTAGACCAACCCTCGAGGGCCACTGTGGTACAGACAGAAAAGGGTTGGTCCAGCTGCCAGAATGCTGTATTAGAAGCCTACGCTGACAGATATTTGGGTCTGGTATAATAATGTTTATTACCATATAACACACACACATATACACACACAGAGGAATGGATTCAAAACTCACCTTTTATGATCATTTTGACTTTGGGAAAGAGCCAGAAATTGCTCGGTGCAAGATCTGGTGAATAAGGTGGATGAGGACACATTGTAATATTTTTATTTGACAGAAATTGCTGTACCAGAAGTGATATGTGACACAGAGCCTTTCCATTGTGATCACAAAAATACTGTGAATGTTGTTGCCGAGTACCATCCAACGGAAAGGCAGGGATCTTCAATACAGGAAGCAGCACCTTGAACCTTAGTAACAGTGTGTGATAAGTTTTAATTTGTTTGGTGCAGTCAGTCAGGTTGAGAGAAGGTGTGTTTTAAAGTGTGCCATAAATCATCCTCCATCATGACAATGCTCTGTGTCACACATCACTTCTGTATACAGCAATTTCTGTCAAATAAAAACATTACATTGTGTCCTTATCCACCTTATTCATGGTATCTGGCACCATGTGACTTTTGGCTCTTCCCCAAAGTCAAAATGATTCAGGACATCGAGGCAGCCATGACAGCACAACTAAAGATACTCACAAAAGAGGACTTCCAGAACTGCTTCAGAAAGTGGCAAGAACAGTGGGATAAGTGTGTTCAAAGCAAGCGGGAGTATCTTGAGGGGGATTAACGGCAATGTGTCTTTTACTGCAATAAATTTTTTTTATTAAACATTCACCGCATTGTTTGATCACATCTCATATATTATATCTATATAATCATATGTATACACTACTCTGATTCCAAAGAACTCTACAAATAAATGATCATTTGAAATGTGTTGGCTAATAAGTGAGAAGTAGAATTCAATGACTACAGTCACTAAGCTGAAAAACTATGTTTATTCATAGTATTAATAATTATATAGAAATATTGAAAACTGGCTAAATTATACAAAATAGCAGCAAAGATATTAAAATAGGTTAGCATAAGGATACACAAAATTTCACTTTATCTTAATATATTTCCTTTCCAAAATATCTAATTTACCCCAGATTCATTTCTTAAATTATTTAAATATTATGCTAATTTTAAGAAACACCTTAGATCTAGTAAATAATACACCTTGGAAAGATCTAAATGAATAATGTACCTAGAAAGATTCAGGAAAATTTAGAAATATTCTGCCAATCTGCCATTTGCTGTTAATCTGTTCATGCTAGTGGACCACAATAGGACAAATAGAGAAGCCACTTCTCCCTGGCGGCAGGATGATGGAACATAAATGTCACGGCACAGGTGAGTTTTATTGGTACTATAGCTATTTGCTTATGCATTCATCAAAATGTTTGCTGCTTACTTTATTCCACTTTCTATCATATTTGCTCTGTCTGCATAGACTTCATATGCAATCAAACTTAATTTATATTATGAATTGCTTTACAGTCACTACCATTGTCTGTATATGTAACTTTATTTTCCAGTAAATTTGTGTTGCTTTGTTGTCTATAATATACCAGTATTCACTGACAGTAATATATTTATTTTTAGCCAGATGATTTTATATTTTATTTACAGAGTTGGTAGATATTATTGAATATTTAGAATTTATGATTTCATAGTTTCATTCCATATGTATGAAATCAGTGTACTTTACTTTATGTGAGAAATACTTTTCCCTAAAATCAACTCTAAATTAATTTTAAATGCTTCGGGGCAGATGGGTGGCTCAGTTGGTTAGAGCACGAGCTCTGGGCAAAAGGGCTGCTGGTTCGATTCCCACCTGGGCCAGCGAGCTGCACCCTCTGCAACTGGAATGAAGTCAATGAGCTGCCACTCAGCTCCTGGGTGTCCAGATGGCTCAGTTGGTGGGAGTGCAGGCTCTCAACCACAAAGTTGCCAGATTGACTTTCACCAAGGGATAGTGGGCTGCGGTCCCTGCAACTAACAATGGCAAATGGACCTGGAGCTGAGCTGTTCTCTCCACAACTAAGATGGAAAGGACAACAACTTGACTTGGAAAAGTCCCGGAAGTACACACTGTTCCCCAATAAAGTCCTGTTCCCCTTCCCCAATAAAATCTTTAAAAAAAATTTTTTTTAATAGTTCTACATAAAAAGGTACAGAAAACTTTTCCCAACAAAATTGGGAGGTACCATATAATCTGCAATACGGTAACTAATGATAATAACAGCATCAACTGCCAGGATTGAGTACTAAACAATTTACATCCATTACCTCATTTGATTTCCTGAATGACATCAGGATTATCCAATGCAGGGTAATTGTGTCAGAGCAGACGGCTGATACTCCATGTAACAGAGTCCAGGAACAGTCAATATTTGGAACCCCAACTACTCGGGCCGGCGGTGGCATTGGTACACTGAAGATGTTGTTTGTAAAATAAACCTGCAGAACAAACCCACATATCCAGTAATTTTAGCTAGCCATTTCAATTTACTTGTGATCTCACTAGGAAAAGTATTAAATGATTATGAACATCTTTCCAAAGGCAATGTCCTTGCTGAAGGCACAGGAAGGAGAGAAGGAGGCTTGATGTGCTCACTTGAGGAACAGCTTGTCATGAGGTTTCCTAATGTGGGTGGGAATGTGTATGTGTGTGGCAGAATGTCTGCTGTAATATCACCCTTCTTTTTTCATAGGTGGACTGAGAGCTGTTTTGTCAGCACACCTTCCACAATGGTAAATCCCTGTGTATACATATATCAATATTTTCAGCGAATCTAGTTTATAAACCTATCAACTATATAGATCAAACTATAGCATGAAACAGACTAAAATAGATGTGTTTATATAAAATAAATATAGGTGTATGGTATTTGTGTAAATATGTAACACTTAGTCTGTGAAATAAAGTTTAGTCCCCTTGCAATACAGAGATAAGTAAAACTTTATCCCTTTTTTAAGGGGCTGGTAATCGGGTCAGAGTCAGAGTCCAACGTGAGATGTACCAAGATGAGCAAGGCACTAGGGGCAGAGTGACACACTCTCAGGCTCCTAAGGGATTCCTGATGGAGGAGTGTCCAACGCATTAGCCTTTTCACAAGGTCTTCAGAGCCCAAAGCAGGAGGACAGGGGAGGGGAGGCAGCCCTGAGAGACCTGCCGAGGCAGCGCTTTCAGGAGATGGGACTAAAGAGGAAGTGGTTTTGTGCCCTTCAAATTAGACTGTCTGGGTGCTTGCTTTTCTCCCTCTGTGTAAAATGACTCAGTCTCAGTACCTTTATATGTAAAATTGCTTTGGATTTTAAGTTTATCAAAGACCAGCGTCCTGTTATTCTAATGCATTATTGCACAGCATAAGACGTAGAACTGCTGAAACAGTGCTGAGCAAATGATTTCTGGAGACGACAGAGATGTTTCCCAGCAGGAATGTCCTCAGGCCAAGTCCTGAAGTGCCTGAAAGTTCCCTGGTCCTCCACCTTTACCCCCCTGCCTCTATGTACTCATTCTCCCTGCTCCCTGCTTCTCAGAGGCTCCCTGCTTTGGGTCTCACCCAGGCCTGGCACCCTGGCCAAATCCTCTCCAAATTAGCCTTCTCCCTTCTCTTGCCTGTCAAACTCCCTCTCTCTCATCTACCCAACAGGAGGACAGATATATATGTAATTAAACTGACTTACACTAATATATGAAAGCCCAAATTGCTAGTTTATTATACTAGCTATTGCAAGAAATTTTGATTTTTAGAAGAAGAGCTTTATAAATTCCAGTAAGCAAGAGTCGTTGCTTCAGCTGAGATTGTTTTCCATTTGCTCTCCTGCCCTCTCAAATTATGCCCTCAGGAAACTGCTTCTCTACCTGAGTTATTTGCGCTGACCCTTGGATGCATTTGTAACATTCAAGAGTCCCTGAAGGCAAAAATAGTCTCATTTTACATAAAAAAATTTCTACTGTGTGTATGCAAGGGCCCACCAAAGGCTACAAATGATTGGAATCTGAGCTGCGGGGTTTCATCCTTCCTCGCCTCTGCATTCCACACCCGTCCTAGCCACCAGTATCTCAGGCATTGACCCTTTTCAATAGTCACCTAACTCTCTCCTTTCCCCCATTCTCACTTTCCTACAATTTCTTCTCTACCTAGCTGCCAAAGTGATTGTTATAATTTAATTCAGACATATTTTCAATTGCTTAAAATTCTGAACTGGCTTCCCATTGCACATAGAATTTTTTCCCCCCAGAGGGTAAGATTTCACAATCTCACAAATGAACCCAATCCAACCAGAAACACTGAGCAGATAAAGTGCCTGTGCAGAGGCCTGGTGACAAAAGGATGAAGGAATCCAGGTAGTCTCCTCCGGGTCCCCAGACTGGAAAGATATTTCTGTTACACAGAGTAAGGGCAGCTGACATACTCAGGAATCTATTCTGTGGACACTTTGCGCTAAGGAATAGAAACTCTTACCAGGTGGGGTTGTGCAGGGCAAGGAACTAGGCCTAAACTTCGCCTTGAAGGACCAGCGCTTGCCTGCTGCTCTGCCCTGCTTCCCTACCTCTTCCCTCACCTTGCTCACTGCATTCCAGTAACTTGTTCTTTCCGTTCTCTGTACAGGTACAACACAGACTTGCTTTAGGACCCTTAGCTTTGGCCTGGAATATTCTTTTGCCTGGAATACTCTTCTCAAAGAGTGTTCCATGACTGGTTCCTTCACAGCATTCTAGTGTAGCTCAGCAATCACTTTCTCAGCAGTGCTACAGCTAGTGAAGCAACCCTCCCCCTCCATGTTACCTTGTTTCCTTGCCTTCCCAGCACGTATCACTATCTGACATGATCTCCTATCATTTTCACTCACTCAGCAGACTCATTGAGTACCTGCAGGAGGCACCATCTTATGCACTGGGTTATATCAGAGTACAGACAATCTCTCTGCCTATAATAGGGGAGGTAGATAGACAGAAATGTGCAGGAGAAATTTAGCCCTTTAGAAAGCCACTTGCTGCAGCTCCTACTTGGATCAAGGTGCCTGGCAGCTGCCCAGCAGGCCTCCAGGCTTACACATACTTCTAAATTGAAGATATGTGTTGTTAGAAGTCAGAGAAGGGGGGAACCCATCCTGTTTGTCACCAATACCTTACTAGCTCAACCGGATTCCAGATTTTCACACAATCCTAAGGGATGTGTTTACTCATCTCCCCAAATCAAAGAAATGCATTGCTAAGTGCCAGAGGACTAGGCACCGCAGGGGGAGAAAGAGAGGTAAGAGAAGGGAGACGGGAAACAATTCTATTCATAGAAATAAAAGCCTCACACAGTGTAAGGTGAGGCTGCTTCCCTCTCTTGGGTCAGCTCGCTCCCTGTCTCAGAGTGTACTCACTTTTACCAAAAACCTTCTCCTGTCCATGCTGCACACATTTCTGTTTCATGATTGAAGTGTCCTGCAAGAAGACAAGAACCGAATTGTTCAACGTCATTTTCCTGGTGACACCTAGAACAGTGCCTTGCACATTGCTCATGGCCAATCAATATTTGTTGAATAAATAAACAAAGGTTTATATTTTTATTAGGGTACATAAAACCACATTTTAATTTCCCTTGGTTGTGAAAAAGTTAATTCATTCAGTTACTACTGAACAATAAAAAATGAGGCAAACAAGAAACCTAATTATTAACTGTTCAAGTGATTGATAATAACAATAGTTAGCATTTATTGGCCACTTACAATGTACCATTCACTGTAATAACTGCTTTATATGTAGTATCTCATGTCATCTTCATAAATTCCATGACACAGGTAAGACTATTTTCTCTTTTTAACATGAGAAATTTGGGGCTTACAAAAGTTGTCTACCCAAAAACAAACCCATTGATACAGACAACAGAATGATGGTTGCCAGAGAAGAAGGGGGTGGGGGAGGAGGGCAAATTAGATAAAGGGGGTCAAATATATGGTAATGGAAGGAAACTAGACTTTTGGTGGTGAGCACAGAATAGAGTCCACAGCTATCAAATTACAATGCTGCACATTTGAACTTTATATAATGTTATTAACCATTGTTACCTCAATAAATTAAAAAAAAACACAAAAACGTTGCCCACCATCACAAAGCCATCACATGGGAGAGCCAGGATTCAAGGACAGGACAGTCCAACTCCAGAGGCCATGCTTTCAACCTTCTCTCCGTGCAGAGCCTCCACACACCCACATTCACATCATAAAGAATGCCTGTCTACTTTACTCAATGGCTCCCCTCACCACCCTCTGAATGAACACTTAGCAGGGCATGTGGGACCCTCGGAGACCAGCCCTGCGTCTTTGCTAGCCTCCTCTAATACTCTCACCTCCAGCTCTGCACAGAACCATTGCGGCGCCCGACTTTGCCTCGCTTCTTTCCCCTCCTTGCAATTTGTATGTTTTTTTCCCTCCTTTCAAACTCCTGCTCGTGACTCCTACTTCAAGACTCAGCCACCATGTCCTCCAGACGCCCTACTGGGTTTTCTGGGCTGGGTTCTATGTCCTTTCCCTGTTGCTCCCCAGAACCCCGAACACGCCTCTGTAATTCTCAGGGGACTGCCTTCCTCACTGCAGTATAAGCTACTGGGAGAGGAGGCTGTGCTTTTCATCTCCAAATTTCCAGTGCTTAGCACAAAGCTTGGAATAGAGATGCTGACTGATGGATCTTCCTTTGGGATTCGGCTGAATGCCTTGTTTTAGTATTTCACACGCGGTGGGGAAGAATCCTATTATGAAGAGAAGGTTAGAAAGGTGCACGTAGGTGTCTCCATTGCCAAGATCACAGAGAGCATAAAAATGGTGGTTGTGAAGCAGAGATATTGGGGATAGTGGGGTGGCAGTAGGGGTGGTACTTAGAGCATCAGTTGGTAGAACCACACCTTTCCCTTCATTCTCATTCCCCAAGACTGATTCTACTTATCAAGCTGGAAGAACAGATGCTGAGATTGTCCCCTCGGGCATCTGACTCCAGAGCCTGTGCTAATCTCTAGGCTATGTTGCCTCAAACATATTGGGCCTTCCAAAGAATGGATGCATCCTTTTCTTTGTGTATTTCTTTCCGTGGTTTTCCCAGAATAATCAATTTTCTAAAAGCACTTTTTAAATGTCTATAAATGGCTAAGTGTAGTGACACTTAGAGAAAGATTAAGCAATTTACTCAAGTTTACGTAACTACTAATAATAGAGCAATTTGCCTCTAGACCCTGTCTATTAACCACTATCTTGTCTTAAAAACAACGCAGCTGTTCAAATATTTATTCTGCAATTATTTATTGAGCGCCACAATGCAGCAGCAATTATTCCAGACCAGCGATGATCAAAAGAACTTTGGGTGATTCATGCCCATCCTGCCCGATATGGTAACCACTAGCCACATGTCGCTATTGAGCACTTGAAATATGGCCAGTGCAGGAAGCACTGAACTTTTAATTTTATTTCATTGTAATTAAGTTCAACTTAAGTAGCCACATGTAACTATGGGCTACCAAAGAGGACAGTATAATTCTAGATGCTAGAGAAACATAAGTTAGACACAAAGATCCTTGTTCTTGTGGAGTTTACATTTGTGGGTGAAGGAAGAGGTGAGAGAGGAAGGGGCAGAGAGTAATGAGAGACATAATAAACAAGTAAATTATGTAGGCTGCGAGGTGCTATAGAAAATGAAAAAGTACAGCAGAGTAAGGAGGGGCTGTGTTGTACTTTAACATAGGGTGGTCAGACAAACTTTAGAACTTTCAGATCCTTTGGTTATAATTCAGTCCAATCCAATTTCAACTCCAATTTCTCTCCTTCTCCCCTTCTTCTTCAGAGTTCAGCTCCTTGAGGTCAGGGTAGGAAGAGGATAGGAAAGAAAGACTTGCCTTTTGAACTGGCCTTGCTTTGGGTCCATCTGATGGTGGTGGTCTCTGCCAGGCTGAGGGCTCCTCGGAGATGGTGGTGTGTAGTTTTCTAGGGGGTGGTATGCAGGTTTGCCTCCACCCCCTCCATGGAGGAGCACCCCCTCAGATAAGGTCAGCCATGCTTCTTTTTTGCTGTCATTAACCCAACCCTAACTCCCTCTTTTGGGGGTATCACCTCCTTGACTCCCTGAGCAGCCCCAGTTCTCCTCCCCTTCCTGTGATGGATATTCGCCTTTATGTGGAGCCATGGGAACCGCTGAGAGGCCTGCTGCCATTCTCCAGGTCACTGTCCCTTGAAACCAGCTGGCCAAGCCTCCCCACCTTCAGAAATCTCTCTGTGAGAAATAGGCCCCAGTCCTTATGTCCATGAGACTCCTGTACTCCAGCTGTCCCAAGACACACACCATGCTTTTCCAAGACCCTCTCATGCTCAGCTCTGCCTGGACAGTAACCCCACCATGGAAGGAGGGGTAGTGGAAGCTAAACTTACTAATTTGGTAAGTGTGAAAGATGTTCAAGTTTGGTAATGTTTTTCATTTGTTTTACTATGAGGCAGGTTATTGTTCATTCTATTTCTCAACCCACATTTTATTCCCAATTTCTAAAACAGTTTTGATCTTACATCTAAATGAAAGCATCATCAATGAATATGGACGTGGCTCTGTGAGTTAGTAACTGAATATTTCCTATATTTAAAGCAAATTAGCCTTTAGAAAAATATCCATTTTAGATAGGCTCAGTTGTGGGAAAAGACACACACACACACACACACACACACACACACACACACACACACCTGCAACTTTCATACTGGTAAATTCTACAACACTTATGCAATCCAACAGACTTATCCAACTACTCATTTCAACAGATAGTGCTAAAACCCACCACAGGCAAGCCTCCAGGCCAGGCAAGGAGTAAGTCACAGCTCTGCACCTCAGCAGGGGACACTGAGTAGATGGAGGTACAGGCCCTGAGAGCTCAGCCGGTGGCTCCTCCCCCACTCAAGTCTCCTCTCTCAGCAGCCCCTGCCTTATGTTTCAGCCAGCAAGACTGCCGTATTTCCCAAATGTGCTGCCCTGCTTCATACTTCCATGCCTCTGCACCTACCATTTCCTTGGACAGAAATGCTTGGTCTGTCTGGAGTGAGCAAATGTCATGTTTTTTGGCTGTTGAGCATTGTTTAAAAACCCTGCCTGTGTTCTGGGGAATTTCCTAACAAGCGAGTCCTGCCTCTCTAAGACAGAAGCCAGAAATTCCAGCCCCCTTTGCAGATCAAGGTACACGCATGTGACCAGGGCTTCATCCATCAGCTGCACTGGCATGAAATATCAGTTTGAAAATGAGCAATACAAGGGAGTGGGCATGGCATGGAAGTGACGTATCAGACTAAGCTGGTAAGGTAGTACCCAGCTTTGGAAGAGCAGTAGCTACAAGGCCGAGTCCCTAGCACAAAAGGGACAGTGGTGAGGTCTATACCATCCAGAGCTCCGCAGGAGCTGCAGCCAAGATTTCTGTGGTTGACTTTTCTGCAGTGGGCTCGGGGACTTGTTTCAAGAAGTCCTTCAGGGAGCCCAGTTTCCTCATGCAGCAATCATGAGCATCACCCAATGTCCTTTTAATCCACCCCTTTTGTGCTCCATCAGCCAGAGTCATACCATGTTTCCCTGAAAATAAGCCCGGGTCTTCTATTAATTTGTGCTCCAAAAGACGCATTAGGACTTATGTTCAGGGTATGTCATCCTGAAAAATCCATGCTAGGGCTTATTTTCCAGTTGGGTCTCATTTTCGGGGAAACACGGTATGCCAACAGACTAAGAGCCCTGACTTTCATCCTCTGAAAAAAGGGCCATGTGCTTTTTCAAGATCCACCCTGATACGGGGGTCTCTTGGGGGCCTCCCTTGAAAACCTCTTTTCAGTCCTTTCCTCACACCCTTCTCCGGGGTGCTACACTACCACACCCCTCTTGCCACATGCCCTCCCCAAATCGCAATTGTTTGTTTCTTCCTCTTCTACTTGGACTGAGGTTTCTTTGAAGCTACGCATTGATTCTTTCATTTCTGTATTTCCAGCACTTACTTTGAGCCGACAGAGCCTAGTACTTGATCAGTGCTACGTGCAAGTTTGTTATTGAAAGGAAGCAGTGACCTGATTTGCTTAGGGGAACCAGAGATCAGGAAAAGGCATCTGAGGTGGCTGTGTCTCATGTGTGTCTTGGTCTATAGCAGGGATTTAAACAGGCCGAATTGGTTGGGATCATTCAGTCCATATTGTCTTTAGTTGCGCTGTCGTGGCTGCCTTGATGTCCTGAATCGATTCAAAAGGTTTACCTTTCATGGTCATTTTGACTTTGGGGAAGAGCCAGAAGTTGCATGGTGCCAGATCCGGTGAATAAGGTGGATGAGGACACACCGTAATGTTTTTATTTGACAGAAATTGCCGCACCAGAAGCGATGTGTGACATGGAGTGTTGTCATGATGGAGGATGAAGTAAAGACACTCACAAAAGAGGACTTCCAGAACTGCTTCAAAAAGGGGCAAGAACGATGGGATAAGTGTGTTCAAAGCGAGGGGGGGTGGTATTTTGTGGGGGATTAATGGCAATGTGTCTTTTACCATAATAAAATTTTTAAAATTTAAACATTCACTGTCTTTTTCGATCACACCTTATAATCCATTTAAAAGTGATTATGAGATAGGTTAGGTAACATGTTGTTAGGTAGACAGGAAGGTCCCTGGTAGAACAAACAAAAGATAGGCATATCCTAAAACTCCAGGTTCTGAAATGGCTCATTTACCTCAGGAAAGAATGTAACGGCGCCTTAAGGTTAATAAATTATCTCATAAATCCTTTTTGGCTGGACAAATGGAATAGATCTGATAGATAGGAATGGGTTATTTTGTTAATCCCTTCAGCATGGGCAAACAGAGCAAACCTGATAGATGAATTCCATTAGAAGGCACAAGCTCCCTTCTCCAAGCAGGCAAGGGAAGGTATAAAAATAAGAGCTTTTGCCTCAGTCACTGGGCATCTCATTCAGGACCCCCCTCCACCACCACCCCGCTCGAGAGCTGTGACCCTTTGCTTTTAATAAACTATCCTTTTTTACAACTTCTCGCCTCTCCTTGGTCTGTGCTTCCATTCTTCGGTTTCGCGAGACACGATCCCGGCATTCACAGAAATTTCCTTCATCAATTATATCCCTAAGCATTTCCCCATATCCTTTATATGCTGTAGGAGACATTCTTGATTATGTAACAGAACCCTGCTTCCTTTCCCTCCACCCTACCAGATCTGCAGTGATGATGTCTCAGGGAAGGTGGGCCTCTCCCACAGTCCCAAGGGGATATGTTATCATTGGTCTAAACCAGGGTTGACAAACCACTGCCTGCTAGCCAAATCTAGCCTGCCACCTCTTTCTGTATGGCTGTGAGCCATACAGAACATTATTTTTACAGTTTTAAATGACGAAAAAGATTTTTTAAAGACTTTTGTTACAGGTAAAAATTATATGAAATTCAAATTTCAGTGTTCATTAAGTTTTATTGCAATATAACCAGACTTACCTGTTACAGTGTCTATGGCTGCTTTTGCTTGCAATAGCAGAAATGAATAGATGTGAGTGACTGAGATTCCATGCTCTGCAAAGCCTGAACTATTTACTAGCTGGTCCTCTTCAGAAGAAGTTTGCTGACCCCTGTTCTAAACCAATTATGGTAACTCCGTTCTCTTCTCAATGTTTATGTTTTGGGGGAGCATGAGACTCAGTTCTGGGCCAATGAAATTCAAGGGGCAGTTTGACAGAAAGAATCCTGGAAAGACTTTTTTCTCTGATAAAAAGGAAGTGTAGGATAATGATTCCTTCCTGCTTTTGGATGATGCATGTGAGAATGTGATAGAGCCGCAGCAGCCACTTTGTGATCATGAGGGAAAAGCGAAGAGAATCACAGAGAAGCTGACCCAGTACTTTTGAACTGTTAAATTAACCAATCCTAGAACTTTATACCTCCAGATTTCTTTTTGTGTTCAAAATAAACATACTGATATCTGGGCATTCTGTTACTTACAGCCAAGTATATCCTAAAGCATATGATTTAAGAAAACAATTTTTTAAATTATGGCACAGTATTTACTCTTATTGAAGATCCATTAAATTTTAACAATTTATGGGCATTTCCCCTAATTCTTTGCTATTATAAATGATATAATATTATAAAATATTAAAATTAATATAAAATATTAAAATTACATAAATATTGTAAATTATATAATTACTTAAAAAAACATATATTTTACAAATTCAAACCTAAGGCTCATGAAATACACACCTCAGCTATTAAAAAGCTGCCAAGGACAAGACAAATAAAAAAAAGGTGGGTTAGAGATACAAATTTCTAGCTATAAGAAATAAATACTAGGGATGTAATGTACAACATGATGGTCATAGCTAACACTGCTACATAATATATAGGAAAACTGTTAAGAGAGTAAATCCAAAGAATTCTCATCACAAGGAGAATTTCTTTTCCTTTTAATTCTTTCTATTGTATCTATGTGAAAAGATGGATGTTAGCTGAACCTACTGTGGTAATCATTTCACAATATATGTAAATCAAACCATCATGCTGTCTGCCTTAAACTTCTACAGTGATGTATGTCAATTATTTCTCAATAAAACTGGAAAACAAACAGAAATTGCCTCCCTTTAAAATACTGTCCTACTAACTCTTTCATGGGGTACAAATTACTCCCATATTCCCTGTAAACAGAAATCCAAATCTGTGTTTATTTCCAGTTAAAACTCTACCTGATTCTAAAAAACGATTTGAGGGAGTTTTCAATGAAAATTATATCAGCAGCCAAGAATATTCAATAGTTGAAATTGTGTAATGAAAGAATATAACTTTCTTTCCTTCTTTCACATTAATGAAAAGTACCCTTGAATTGGAGATAATTTATGTTTTTGAATTATTTGCGACTCCAATTAACACTTTGTTACAACACACCCACATGGTATCAGGGCCAAAATCCTTTAAGTGGTGAAATTATTTCTCCTTTTAGTATCATTAACCAGTGTATTGTGAAATTCTGTTGACATAGAAAGGCTCCCTTTTCCATGTAGCCATTCTGCCTGTCCTCTCACCTCTGACCTACGTCATACCTGCCACTTCATCACAGGGCCAGCTGTACTAATGTCCCTGGATTTTGCAATCCCGAGTGCAACAAACAGCTACCTGGAGCAAAGAAGTCAGTGCATTGACTTGTCTGGTTTTTTGAACCCAGGTCTGAAATGCTATTGGGTTGATCTATCTACATTGAGAGCCATGATTAATCTAAAATTCTGTTCTCAAGAGGCCATCAGATTCCTGGGGAATTACCCTTAGAACAAACTTTGCATGGACACTTTCATGATTCAATGCCAACCAATCAGTTCTCTGAGCTCCTGTGAGATGTTAAGATTTTTGACATCTGTATATTTGTTTCTCTACTCCTAAAACAGAGATAGCAGAAAGAGCCACTGCTGTGAAGAATTTTAGAGGGAGATTTATTCCAGGAGAAAGAACGTCTAGTTCCTGCAAACTTTTTGCTTTTAAGAGGAAGCATTCTGGAAGGTATTACTATATAGCGTAGTGGTTAAGAATATGAACTTTGTTGAACAACTAGAATTGAACAAGAACTAGAATTGGACAGAACTTTGATGCGTCCCAACTCTTCCCTTAGTACCTGTACAACATTGGGCAAGTGACTTGACCCCTCTAACTAAGCCTGTTTCTTCCCCAGCATCATTCATGCCAGCCATGGGGATATACAGCAAGCAACACAGCAAGTGGAGGAAAAACAAATGAGAGTTTGTGCAAAAAAGGCAACCCCTGTAGATTAGGGGTTAAAAATTTACATGAAAGTTTCCTGCTTACTTCTTAGTTTACAGAATAAATTGAGGCTGAGGGTTGTTAAGGAGAGGCGAGGGAGAGAAGAAATGTATAATGCTTGGCTAGAGTGATGAGAGTTTGGAACAGCCCTTGTGAGGGTCAGAGAGGAAGGCGCTAAACGGAGACAAGACAAAGTAGGGGGGGGGGGTTAATCTGCAGTGGCACATGGTGGATCGCGCCTGGAGGGGGGGGGGCTCAAAGGAGCTGCAGTATGGTGATAGCTGGGGTTTCAAAAGGTTAAAAGACTCACTAAAGGTCACAGGTTTTTATGTAGGCGAGTCTTGGCTCCAGATCCAGACCTCCTTCTAATCTTTAACAGGAGATCTGGGTCTGTCCTTAGTTTACTTTCCTTTGGTCCTCATTTTTTGAGTTTTCAAAAGCTACCAGACCAGGTGATGTTATTGCCGATGTCCCTCAGTTCTCTAGGATTTGTAACTGGCGGTTCTGCTCCTGGATCTGCTTCCCACGAATTATGTTACATGTTACTCTGGGCAAGTCATTGAAATGCCCTGGCTTGTTTCTGTAATTAAATTATGCTCCAGAAGCTTGAGTTCTCAAGTGCTGATCCTGTAAAAACAGCCTTTGTGCTGTTTTGATGCGTGCCCCAATTCATCAGTAGCTCTGGGGCCTTCAAGCACCTCCCTCAGGGAAGTCTATTCAGTTGTGTGTTCACCTAAAATACTCGCACAAGTCACGTCAAATATTTAAGTCACTGACTTGCACCAAGAATCACTTAACTACATTGGCAATAGTTTAATACCATATCCAAACAGGGCAGAAAGTTATAAAAGAAAATGATACCATGTTTTAAGGAAGAAAACATGGTGTAGAAAAGAAGCATAAACCAAAGTAGCCCCAAGGCCATGACGGAATGTTACACTGAGTAGCTGCCAGGGACAGACCAAGACCCTTGACTCTGAGTAGGTGTTAGCTCTGTGTCTTAGGGCCCTAGAGAAAATTCCTTGACTCCTGGTATACAACAGATTCCTTGAGTAGTGCTCTTTAAAAAAAAAAAAAAAATTCAATGTACTTTTATTTTTTTTATTTTTTTAACTACGTTTGACAGTCAATATTATTTTGTATTAGTTTCCGTTGTACAGTATAGTGGTTAGATATTTACATAATTTATGCAGTGATTCCCCGCAATTAGTCCACTACTCACCTGGCATTATACATAGTAGTGTTTTTTAATAAACTGCCAAAGAGCCACAGACATAGCCTAAAACATGAGAGAGGCGGACTAAGTTACATTTTTCATCAGTGGGGATAGATTTCCTTGGGGGAGGTAGAATCGGAAATGTTTTGGGGATGTTTTAATCGGCAATAAGCATATCTATTTTTCATCACTTCCTTTCCAGTACTTTTGTACTCAATTATAATTGAAAACTAAGCCTTCGATCAAATATATGGTGATGGAAGAACTGACTCTGGGTGGTGAACACACAATGGGATTTATAGATGATATAATACAGAATTGTACACCTGAAACCTATGTAATTTTACTAACAATTGTCACCCCAATAAATTAAAAAAGAAAATTAAGGCCTTGATCCCAGTTCTAGCAAGGTTAACCAGCCTAAAGACTTTTGTCAGCCCTCCTAACATCCTACACCCCCAGCCCCCGCCCTGAGGTCTGACTAGAGTCAGCCTCACGGGGGCCTGGGGGAACCCAGGGGAATGAAAGCATCTCAGAGGCCGGGGCCCTTCGCGCCGCAGCCCCGGCAGCCCAGGCAGGGCCTGCGGCTCCGGGCGCCCCGCAGTCCCGCGGCCTGTGCGAGCTGAGCTCTCCGCCGCACCACGCCGACTTCCGTTTGCGGGCCGTAGCCCGCCCCAGCCGCGGGGGCGCTCTCGAGCCCGGCGGGGCTACCGGGGGCGGGGCGGAGGGCCAACCTGCGGCCCGCGGCCCCTGGCCCACGTGGGGGTTAAGCGGCCGTCCCCCGCCACGGAGGTAGAGACAAGCACAGGCAGCGGAGCCGGAGCTGGACGCAGCCTGCTGGCGCGGCGGTGAGAGCAGCCCCAGCCCGGCGCTCGCGGGTTGCAGGGGATCGGCCGGGAGGGAGAAGCGGGCGGCCCTGTGTGTCCGGGCGGCGTGACCTTCCCGGGCAGCTGGGGAAGCGGCCAGCGCGCGGCACACGTGCCCGGGGACCCGCGGGCGCGCGTCGCCCGAGCGCTGCCCTGGGGATCGGCGGAGACTCGAGCTGCGCGGCCTCTTTTCCGCAGTGACCACTTGCTGGGAAATGTTGCCATCCCTTGCCCTCTTCTCGTGTCATCTAGTCTCCGGGCCGTCTGTGCCCGAGCCCTGGGGAGGACGGAGGCGCTAATGAATGGAAGGCTCATGCAGGTTGCTGGGCAGTCAGGGAGCGTGCAGAGCCGGGAAGAGAAAGTTGGAACTCGTCTCCTTAAACTGCCCCTGGTGCGGACGAGGATCCCGAGGTCCCGGGGGAGTGGCAAGGCTGGTTTTCGTCCCTACGCCCTTATGCCCTAGCTCTTGTAATGCCCTAGCTCTAGTAACTGCTGGCGGGCAGCCTCCTACCGCGCCACCTTTAGCCTGAAGCTAGAATCTTCCCGTAGCAGCCTGTTACCTGGTGGACAATGCAGCCTCAGGATTCTCCTATAAGAAAAATTAATTTCCCCAGAGAACAATTAAGATGTATGGTTAGCTCAGTTGTCTCTCTCCTGAAGTCGGACCCTGGTGTCGTTTTAAAGGGGGGTAAAGAGACATGAAAGGATTTTGTTTTTATATCCAGGTGGCTCTGAAGGTCGTGAATCAGTTTTAACTCACTGTGCTCAGTCTTGCTTCTCCCAAACCATGTCTCTTTCAAACGAAAGCTATGCATAATTTGAATCAATTGCCCACGCTTTGAGTTAATTTGTTAATTCCCATCACTGTTTACTACAAGTAGTTATTTGTAGGATTTGATGTGTTTAAGTTTGGCTTACCTGAAGGGGTTGGAGTCACGGTGATGACACAGAAGAAAGGCGCAGCAGATCTTACTAAGAAAACGTCCATACGAAAAAGAGGGAACACAGAGAGGCCATACTGGTCGTGCCCTGTGTGACTCCTTGATGCACAACCACCGTTCATCTTCCTCTGGCCTCAAATTTCCATCTGCAAAAGGAGGCGATTAGATTAGGCCCTCGATATCCTTCAACAGATATCACCAACTTATGAACCTCAGTAATAGGTAGTGGCTCTCCAGGCCTAGCAGTAACATTAAATTGTTGTCTTGTGCTTCAAAGTTAGTTGCTTTATATAGTGTGCTTTTGTTGTTGCTGGTTTTAAATGTTTTTGTAAAGAATGTAAGATTCTTCGTGTGCGGTCATTGGCAACATGATTCAATTGGTTAAAAAACTTCTTGGTGGCTAAAATTCTCCACTAGTTTAGGATGACGGTGGTGTTCATCAACGATCCAGCCTGCCCCTCCTGTCCTCTGCGAGGTAGCCTGACTAGGGTCACACAGGTCTTCATTGGAACGTGGAATAAAAACTGTTCCTTGTGGTTCACAGAAAAGTCACTTACATAGTTTGAAAATCATACAGACTCGGTTGCTGAGTTGGTTACTTTAATCTTCTACGTTAATCTTCCTTTTTCTAAGTCCCTGCCTCAGCAAGAGTTGGTTTTTGTCCAAAGGTAGAGGAGTAGGCACTAGTTTTTACAAACTTCTTAGGCTCCAGCCCACACCTACTGAATCAAGATTTACAGGAGTGAAGCCTAGTTCTTTGAATAGTTAACAGGTGCCCCAGGTGGTTCTTATCAAGCAGATCTGGAACACAAAGGACCGGGTGTTGCTTCTCTAGGTGTGCTTGGTGGTCAGGCATTATTGGCAAGTGGGGACTGGCAGCGTTTCTGGTCCCACCTGAGGCCTATTCGAATCTGCATTTCAACAAGATCCCCAGGTGATTTGTGTGCATATTACCGTTGAGAAAGTCTGGAGGGGACTAAGGACGACAGTGATGTTTGGTGTTGTGCTTGGTAGCTGTTCTAAGGACTCTCGATGCATGGTCACAGTTCATCGTCACATCCGTCCCACATAGCTATTTATGATTGTCTTTGTATTATAATGAGAATACCTTTATTATTTACCTTGTATAGATGGGGACCTCCAGCTTTAGGGGGCCACCCTGTTGGTGGCAGAATAGGCATTTCAACCCAGGCAGAGCTCTTGTTTCTTTCCAGGCCAGCTGTTTTGTGACCTCTTCTTAGGGACTCAGCACAGGCTGCTGTCCGAGTTTAGAACTGAGCCTGGTGGACTGATGAGTTCAACTTAGGCCTCTGAAAAACTAGTCTGAGGTGGCTTGGGACATCTGTGGCTGGCTCCCTTATGTGGCATTTGTTTCTAAGGGCTTCAGAAAGGTTGGTTCGAGTGCCCCCCACCAGTGGCTGTAGCACTGATAAGGAAGATTTTTGATCTGTGAGCTTTTTGTGCGGAGGTGGTGAGCAGGGACAAAGACAGGCCAATCCCTAAGTTGCACTGACACCTTGAGTCCACTCCCTATGGTGTAACGTAGAGCTAATTTCCTGGCTCCTAGAAATTCAGGTCCATTAATCAGTCAGCAGGCCTAGAAAAAGGGAGGCAGCAGAAGCCCAGCTGATGGTGAATTCTTGTCTCCACCCAGGGGTATGAGGTGCTCGTCATAAGCTCCAAGGAATTGCCTTTCACAGAGCCCAGCAGAAGAGTGGGCGAACATGAAGTCCAATCCTGCCATACAAGCTGCCATTGACCTTACGGCAGGGGCCGCAGGTAATCCCTGAGAAAACCCATCTTCTCCTCCTCAAGTACTTTCTACAAGTGAGAGTGAGGGAAAGCGTGGTGAAAATAATACCTTTGTCGCCCCATAAGCAAGCAATATGCTTTAACTTGAAATGAATCCATATAATAGAAGTGTAATATTGGGTTCCGAGTACAGGAGAAGATAGTTCCCAAGGTTCCCAGTTTATAGCTGGAAAACATCACAGCTCCACGCTGAAGGCCCTTGTCCATTGTCACACAGCTGGGATTTGCAGGTAACTTGGGATTCCACTCCAAGCCTGGCAGTCTCCACAGCCCCTGCAGTACCAAAACAACAGTGCCATCTCTCTAAGGAATTCCAGTGACTGTCCTCACCACTGCTGGGGAAAGAAAGGAGGGCATCCTTTAGCATTGTCTTTGGTAAACGAGACTGACGTTCACTGTGTCTTAAAGCCCTGGAAGGAAACGTGAGGCCCTAGGATTTGCTGGGGAATGGTGGGCTGGGCTTAGGGCTGAGCCCCTGGGCACACTGTGGCCCCACGGGGCACCGGTAAGTACTCCCAGGCAGTGCTTGCAACACACAGGCCACGCTTTTTCTAAAGATCACCTTTGCTCAGCCTGACACAAAGGACAGAATGGGAAGTGCATGGCTGGCAACTGGTTCTCCAGATTCCTGTGTTATGTTAGGGCTGGAGAAAGCACTCAAATGCTCAGACTTTCCAGATGAAAACCCTGTTTTACCCTTGCCTCTCACACCAATTCTTATAAAGGGTTGCAGCTCCCAGGAGTGGGAACTGAGGGGTAGGTTGTCCCCTGTCCTCTTATCCAGTAGGACCTCGTAGGTCAACAGATCAAGTGCAATCAGACAGCTGCCTCCTCTCATCCTGTCTTTCGCTTCATTGTAAGAAAGAAATTGCTGTTCAGAGAATAGAGTATTTTCCCATGAACCGAAAGTCGGCCAAGGTAGGCTAATGAGGAAGGCTAGAGACATGGCTTTGCAGACACTGATAAGTATAGGGCAAAGGCTCTGGCTCCCAGGTTAGCCGCCAAGGAGTGTCCTGCCTGAGGAGAAGGGGAAGCTAAGGGCTACCTCGGTTCCACCCCAGTGGCCTCTTGCCTGCTGTGTGCTTTGGGTCAGCCCCTCACCCTGCTGTGGAAGTGAGCTGTACCCCACCCTCCACACATCCATGCTACGTTCCGACATTAACATGGAAACAATGGAACCATTTGGTATCAGGAGTAGGCGGATATTTAGCCACATGAGAAATTTCCAGCTTTTGGAATTAAATATCCGCCTTCAGTCAGTCTATCAAAGATGTCAGATCTGTTGTGATAGAATTGAAAATCTTACCTTTTCCTAGAAAGCCATTTGTGTGGACAGGTATGTGGGTGCCACATTTATAATTTACAGTACATTTTAAATCTATAAATTACAGCAGTATTGTTGTAAGGCATTTGCTGGTGACTGCCTTTTTATAATAGTATGAACACGTATGGGGCTCTTATAACTGCTAGCATTTACTTTTCCTGATAATATCGGTAGGCATTTCTTCCTGCGTATGTTTGACCCCCTTTGCCCTCTTCATCCTCCCCACCCCCTTCCCCTCTGGTAACCTTCATTCTGTTGTCTTTGTGAGTTTGTTTCTTAAATATTTTATGTAAGCCTTCTTTTCAGTGTTGATGAGGCTTAAATAACTTCATCGAGTGGTTATGTTTCCTGACTCAAGCAGAGGACATCCGAGATACGTATGGTGTCCTCGCGGGTCCAAGGGAAGGTGGAAACACTAGCCAGTGGCAGTTCCAAAAATTCTGACCCAGTCCAGGTTCTGGGGATGTTACAGAGTGGTTTTAGGTCTTTTACTCACGTTCAGAATTTTTCTTGAAGTAATCTAATGCTATTTAGATTTGCTGTATTTCTCTTACAGTATAAAAGCAAATAAATAGATGATTTTTGCTAAGCAAAGGTATGTTTCAGTCCATTCACTATCTCAATACAAATCATTCATTGGTAGTATCCAAATAAGAGGCTTTTCTCGAGGGTCAAATATTTAACTCTTCAGGGATTAATTAGCCACTCAGTTTTCTTTATCTATTGCTTTGTTATTTTTCTGCTAGTCATCAGGCAAAGAGGAGTGATTAAAGAGGAGTGATTAACTCTTCCCAGACTTTCCCTCCCTTTTTATATGGACACACACACACACACACACACACACACACACACACTAACTGCTATTAACCACTTGTTTGTGGAGGATACAGCAGAGCCAAGCGTTAAGCCCAGGTTTCTCTCACCCCATTGCCAATGCTGCTAAACACATGCCACACCTTTGCATCTGGTGGCTTTGAATGTGGAGCACACGTCTATCCCTCTACTGTGTGAGCTTCAGGGCTGGAGCTGGGTGCTGGGCACATACGTTGTTTATTGGACTGGGCTAGAAGATTTGGGGGGGCAGGAGGTCAAAATGAGCTGAAGCAGAGCTCAGCACTGGGGTGGCTGCCTGTCCCTCATTTCCATGGGTTATCAAGGCTGCATTCTAAAACACAGCCATAGACTTGTGCTGGAGAAGACTTCTGTCCTGGTTGCAGGGGGCACAGCATGTGTTCTGACTGGGCAGCCCTTCGACACGATGAAAGTGAAGATGCAGACATTCCCCGACCTGTACAGGGGCCTCACCGACTGCTGCCTGAAAACGTACTCCCAGGTGGGCTTCCGGGGATTCTACAAGGGGACCAGCCCAGCGCTCATCGCCAACATCGCCGAGAACTCTGTCCTCTTCATGTGCTACGGCTTCTGCCAACAGGTGGTGCGGAAAGTGGTGGGATTGGACCGGCAGGCAAAGCTGAGGTGAGCTGAGGATACTGACACTTTCTTGGTTTGTTAAAAAATAGCAACAACCCTGTGATATAGTCAAGATTTTTATGATACTTTACAGGGAAGAATGTTTCCTTTTTAAAAAATAATTTCTTCCTGATGATGACTATGTTGTCATTGTATTGAAATACACAGTTGCATTACACAAAGGGCGAATTGCCGACGCACCAGGAAAAGGAGGCACCCTCACCGTCGGCATTCTTCAGGAGAGTGCTTCTCAGATGTTGACGGTGGTGCCACTTTTCTGGTGGGCAAAAGTGCTGGACAGAAACTACAGAGCAACTTGTGACCCAAGGTTTAAGTTCTACTCAGCACAATACAGAGTCCTGGAAGAGGTCGCCTGAACCCAGTAGGTTTGAGGAGAAACTTGGAAGTTTAGGAGGGGTGTGAAGCATCTGAGAAAATACAGGTGAATGTACTGTTTTCTTTGGCCGAGTCTGGCCTGAACATCAGTCAGACTTTGGCCTGTCATCCTTGGGTATTTATTATACGGAGACTAAAAGGAATTAACCGGGATGTTTAGCCGTGCCTTTTTTGAACACTGACTTATTTTTTAAATCATTTAAAACGATTCCATCAGCTTTGTAGTTGCAAAGGACAGTCTTTTTGGTTGTTTTAGTAGGAATCTGAAATCCTATTGCAACTACAGGTCTTACATAACTAAAGTAGGTTCCCTTTGTACAGAAATGTGCCTAGAGGTCTAAAGATATGCCCTTGTGTACGGAAGAATTCTGTCTTGATGGGGAGAAGCTGTTTAAAGGCTTGGGACTGGATGAGCTCCCTCAGAGAGACAGTGTCTATGGCGGGCTGAGCACTGATCCTAGGATCCTCCAGGACAGAGGGGTCAATAAAAAGAGGAAGGAAAGAAATAAGCAGGAGACGACCAGGAGAGTGAGGTTTCTCTCTCTCCTCCCAGAGAGAGAGACTGACAGGAACAGTCTGTTGTGACTGTAGCTCGGCCCACCCAAGGGAGAGACTGTTCTGAGGGCACCTGGTGTGTGAGTTTCCAGTGTCCTTAGAGAAGGACCCACTGGGGAGAAGACGGGAAATGGTGAGCAACCACGTGAGATTTTGGAGGAGTCCTGCAGGAAAGAAACCCTCCTATTCCCCTTGGCTGCACCCCGCACTCTCCTCTTTTTTGAACTCGCTTTCTTCTTCTTTTTCATCCTGTAGAACAGTGTTTGCTTGTCACCTGTTGGGGAAATGCCGCCTTGGAGTTTACAAAGCTCTGCCGTGTATGTTACATGTCTGGTTGCTCCAGCTTGGATTTTGGGCAAGTAGGGATGGCCTCAGAATCCTTTTTATTTAAAGCATGGTGGCAAATATACCAAAGTATTAATAGTGCCTGTTTTGGAGAGGTGGGACTATGAGAAATTATTTCCCTCCTCTCCATGTTTTGTATGTTACTGGGTGTCTTAATTCTGGCTGCTATAACAAAATACCATTGACTGCCTGGCTTAAACAACAAACAATTGTTTCTCACAGTTCTGGAGGATGGAAAATCTAAGATCAAGGTGGCAACTGATTCAGGGTCTGGTGGGGGCCCTCTCTCTGGTTCTGTGAAAGGAGCAAAGCAGGTGTACTCTGTCTTATAGACGGGGAAATGAAGTGCAGATACTACATGCTCAAGATCACAGGTTAATGACAGAGAGCCAGGACTCAAGCCTGTGTCTTCTGAGCCCCCATCCAGCAGTCTTTCCATGAACACAGCTGGGGCTCTGGAATATTGTGTAGGGGTCGGATCTAGAGAAAAGATTAATAAGCAGAAGCAGTGAAAGGAGAGAACTGCTTGTGAGAACCTGTTGTGAATTTCTGCAGTAATACTGTAAATATTTGTCTGTTCTCGATTTGAACACTGCCCCGAATGGTGTCCTCCTTTGACCTTTGGCTGGATGGGGTCTTACATGCCAGGAATGTTCAGGTACATGTTTGTCGAACGGGTGATAGTTGATTCTTACCAAATCCCATCCTACGCCTGTTGTCATTTCAATTCCAGCTCTAAACGCTTATACTTTAGGCACAAACTGGGGCCCATGGACCTCATTTAGTGCACTGGTAGGTGAAAGTATTTATTAGAAAGCCAAAGTCCACTGCAGATATGATCTGGCCTTGTTGTTGCACCATAACAACATGCTTGGTGTTTGTTCAGGCATGTGAGCCATTACTGCACCTGAGATTGAGTGGTCGGCTACATTTACTGATGCTACCTTTGTTCCAGCCATCTTGGCAAATTGGTTCATGACCCTAATTGCCTGTAGCCTGTCAGCAGGTTGACAGAGAGTCCCCGAAGGAGGCCAACTATGGATCTGCAAGCTGGCTGAAAGATAGCAGAAACCATTTCAAGCTTTGGTTTTGACAACCAAGCTAAGCAGGAATGGAGTGGGAAGGAATGAGGTGAGCGGCGGACAGTTTTCACATGAGTGCCCGCACAGTTGTTTATCTCACTCTCCTCTGGAAAGGGTCCAATGTCTTATCCTCTAAAATCAAAAGGAACTCCGTATTGCAAGCAGTGTCTTCCTCCAGAGTGAAAGCCAACTCCAAGCCAGCCTTCTGAGACCTGACACCTATCACACATCCATCCGCGGCACCAAGGCCAGGCCACCAGGGGATATTGGGGCCAGGATTGGAGGCAGCCCTTGATTATACACTAATGTTTGACATCTGTTTATGTAACTATTAGTTTATTGGAACTTTAGGACAACTGATTGTGGTAGGTCTATTAAGCTTTTGCTCAGAATTTGGAGAACAATTGTGAGGGGATCTCTCTGCCTGGGGTTGTCAGCGGAGGGGATTTCCCTGAGGGGCCTTTGGGAATCTGGGAGTAGTGCTAGTAGTTTAGTGACAGCAGGATGCTGGCATTTAGTGGGTGAGCCTCAGGGAGCCAATTGTCCTGCTGTGAGTGGCGCAGTCCTTCTGCCCAGTGAGGGGTTGTTTCGCTCCATATGTGAGCTGTGCTCCCAAGATGAAATGCTGTCTTGGGATTTGGAGAGGGTCTTCTTTTATGACCCCCATGAACTCTCAGGGAGGTCTTCCTGGTAATTTGTTTCTTAGACTTCCCTCCATATTCTTGAACTTGTATTGGATTCCAGTTTCACAGCCCTGCTGGTGACTGTGGCTGGTGGCACTGAATGTCTGTGAGACCAGGGCAGTACTTCTGGTTTTGTGTTTGTGTGCATTCATTCCTCCACTTACATTTCCAGCTTAACCATTTTACCTACAGCTGCCAGGCTGGCTGACCCACATGGGCTTCTCCCTCTCCTCCAGCACCGTCACACTGTCCTTGTGCCCTCTGCGTCGTTGCGGAGGTCAGAAGGTCATCAGCTGAACTGGGAAATCTTTTTGGAATGAGCAATTTTTTGATTAACAGTTTATCCTGGATTTTCATCTGTGGCAGTTACATTACATGCCTGGTTGCTCCAGGTTGGATTTTGGGCAAGTAGGGATGGCCTCAGAACCCTTTTTATTTAAAGCATAGTGTCAAATGTGCCAAAGTATTAATAGTGCCTGTTTTGGAGAGGTGGGACTATGAGTGATTTTTTTCCTCCTCTCCATGTTTTGTATGTTACTGGGTGTCTTAATTCTGGCTGCTATAACAAAATACCATTGACTGCCTGGCTTAAACAACAAACATTTGTTTCTCACAGTTCTGGAGGCTGGAAAGTCCAAGATCAAGGTGGCAACTGATTCAGGGTCTGGTGGGGGCCCTCTCTCTGGTTTGCAGACGGACACCTTGCTGTGTTCTGCATGGGAAAGGGAGGGCAGGAGGCAGGGAGGGAGAGACAGAGAGAATGAGAATGAATGAGCACGCAAACTGGTTCTCGGTCTGGTCTCTTATAAGGGAACTAATCCCACATACAAGCTCCACCCTCAAGACTACATCTAAACCTGGTCACCTCCCAAAAGTCCCCCCCTTCAAATACCATCACAGTGGGGTTAAGCCTTCAACATAGGAATTTGGGGATGGGAGACACAAATATTTGGTCCGCAGCACTGTGACCAATAAAAAGAGCCATGGATTTTGCAGTCAGGCAGACCTGAGTTTGAATCCTGGCATTGCCACTTAGTAGCTGCGTGACTTTGAGCACATTATGTATCACCTTTAAGCATCATTTTCCCCCATGGAAATTGGGGTGTTGCTGTCAGTTTCCCAGGGCTATGGCATCCATAGATGCAAGATCTTGGTGGGCACCCAGGAAGTGTTTCTCTCCGTTCATATTCGCTGTCCTCTAACGCTGAAGTGTTTCAGCATGGTGAGTGCTGAGTGAATGAGTAACAGGACAGGTAATTGGCCTCTTGTGCTGTGTCCTTTCAGTGATCTGCAGAACGCAGCTGCCGGTTCCTTCGCCTCTGCGTTTGCTGCACTGGTGCTCTGCCCCACTGAGCTTGTGAAGTGCCGGCTACAGACCATGTACGAAATGGAGACGTCAGGAAAGATAGCCCAAAGCCACAAGTAAGCACCCCGGGCGCTAACAGTAGGTCTCTGTTGCCTTCATGTATTGAGTATTTTGTAATTTTATATTGTGCTAAAATTAAGTGGCAGAGAAAAAAACAGATTTATGTACTTTAAAATGTGTTTCTGGAATATTTTCCCCTACCAGTCAGGATAATTTTCTGAACGGACTGCCTGTGATGGTTGGATCCATCACCCCACCTGACAGATATTTAATACCCCACAGACCTCCAAAAGTATAAATCTTTAAAACTTTTTATTGAAGTATGGATGCACAGAAACTGTCAGTGTGGGTTTCTATAAGTAGTCACAAAGCGAACATGCCTTTGTAACCAGTGGCCAGATTAAGAAATAAAACATTAACAGCTCCTAGAAAGTTGCCCTCACGTCCCTGTGAAGTAGTTTAAGGTATTTTTAAAGAAAGTTATTGTTAGCTCCAAAGGACTTAGGCAAATGGACACTTTGCACAAAAGTAAGTGTTGGTTGACTGTATTTTAGGTATAGCAGTGCCCACGCAAGGGTATGTGGTAGTTTGGGGTTAAGACTTGGCTTGGAAGGCTGGCTGATTGTGTCGAGTTGGATTCCTTTGTCACATTCTCGTTAGAATGAGAGTGGTGTTGCTGGAAGGACCTGGCTAATGGGTAATGCCTGAGAAGCCTTCTGAAGTCCTCAGATGGAGATAATCATTAAAAGCAGGTGGCCTTTACCACCTCAGGGCTTACCTGCATTGGTCCAAGCCTGGTCACCTGCTGAGAACAAAGGGAGAAGCTAGGGGTTCACCAAGCTGCGCCCAAGTGTGTGGTTTTCTGGCGTCTGGTGCTCTTGTTCCAGGGACTAGGTCTTCCATGGCTCACAGCATCAGGAAGAGGAGCCGAGAGGGCAAGTGTCCTGCATTTGGCTGCTGCAGGACTCTGATCTGCTTGAAATAAAAATTCTGGCATACCTGCCTCTCCAAGAACTACAGTCTTAGTGTTTGCCTCTCAGGAATTGAAACTCAGTTCCTAGAATTTCTTTGGTCTTGCTTTCAAGTAACATTTACTCCCTTGCTCATTTCCCTGCACTCACACAAAACAAAACGACTCTTAAAACCCCTGAACAAATTTCCTCAAAACACACATCTAAAGAAAGGTTGAGGAAATAGGAATTGAGGGAAGTAAGGGACTGGGCAAATACAATACCATTTTATTCGTGCTGAGTTTAGACTCTCCTTATTGTAACTTCACTTATTCACTGTTGAAAAAATGGGCATTAGCTCCTGTACGTCATGGATAATATGACTTCTAGAAATGTATGCATCCATGTAAGTAAAATGTCTTTACCATACAATAAATAGTTAAGGTGATGAAACTTGTTATAATTTTATCTATACTTCTCCGAGAGATTTCCTTCCCCCACACGCCTTTTATTCTCAGAATTCTGGTTCTTCGCTTTCTAAAATGAGCTGCTTCCTTTCTAGAGTTTAATCAGTTCTGTGATTGGGTGCGATTGCGATTGTTGTCCTTTCTCCCCTACCTGCCTTAACACTCTAGCTCTTTCTCCTCCCAGTACAGTTTGGTCTGTCGTGAAGAGTATCCTCGGAAAGGATGGCCCATTGGGCTTTTACCATGGACTCTCAAGCACTTTACTTCGAGAAGTACCAGGCTATTTCTTCTTCTTCGGCGGCTATGAACTGAGCCGATCGTTTTTTGCATCAGGGGGATCAAAAGATGAACTAGGTAAATGGGTTTTCATTAGGTTTGATGGTGTCAGCTTTCCAATGGTGTGGTTGCTGCAGATTTCATGCACTCTGCGCCCCCTTGTGGCCAGTTCGCCTGGCACTGGGGTTTCCGGATGCTGGAAAGCAACGTGGCGCTGGCGATTACTGGCACCTTCCTCTGGGGGGCGCTGGTGACTGCTGGCACCTTCCGCTGGGCTTGGTAATTTCCTCAGGACTGGCTGAAGCAGTACATCCCAAACTTCTTTACTGCAATAACATTTGTTAATTTGTTCTGGCTCCATTTTAGGGGTGAGGAAATACAGAAATTACTTTCCCTATGGGAAATCAGCAATATGTGGGCAAATCACCTATAAATCATCTTGCAATAAGCTTAAAGCTTGGTAATAAATCTTGATAATATTTTGAAAACAGTGAAAAGTGTAGTTCTTTCTAACTTACCCTATTTAGCTGCTTGACACAACATATCAGTGTTTGGCTCTCATGAGTGTGATTACTGTTTTCTTAAGTACCTCCCGTCCGTGTTTTGGACCTCTTCTGGGCATAGTCCAGCTCCCAGGCTAAACTGTTGCATTTAGTAAGACAACTTTGGTTTTTCATGGTAAAGGAAGAATCAGGGCCGTTGGGCATTAAAATATTAAAGTACTTCAGAGTGAGAAAGTTGAAGATACGACCTATGTTTCAATGTTCTAAAGTCTCATTCATCCTGGTAGGGCACTGCCATGCTCCCAGGGGCCTGCTGGTTGTGTGTGGACCAGCCCTCAAGGATGGAGCAGGAGGGCCACAGTACCACAATGACCAGCCTAAATGTGACCCTTACTAGGGCTTCCGGTCCTGGCGAGATGAGGGGTAGACCCAGACTACCAAACGGAACCTGTGCTCTTAGAGCTTTGGCAGTTGCCTCAGGGAACTGTGTTCCACAGCATTAGCATTTGTATTTGCATCTACCTGCAGCCACTATTACCTTGACCTCTAGAAATGTCACATCAGCCGTTCTTGAGACAAAACACTGTTTGCTGATGTTCTTCTCTAGGACCCGTCCCTTTGATGTTAAGTGGTGGAGTTGGTGGAATCTGCCTCTGGCTTGCTGTTTACCCAGTGGATTGTATCAAGTCCAGAATTCAAGTTCTTTCCATGTCTGGAAAACAGGCAGGATTTATTGGAACCTTTATAAGTGTTGTGAAAAATGAAGGTGAGTGCTAATTGCAGAAACACAGTAGGTATGTATAGAGTGATTGGTCATTTCACTGCTAGTCTTGTCAAAGTTATGTATCATGGCTCTCGTCCCCCTGCCTCATATCCCTTTCTAGCACTGTATATTAATCCATGTTTGTGGATTTGTTTCCAACCCCCGTTCTTTAGCTTACTTTCATTATTCTCAAGGATGTTTCAAGTTCTTATTCCTAACCGCTGTGCCAGTTACCTGTCAGGATTCTTTGTACTAAATAGCGTGGCGGGAATTATTAAAATATGGACTTTAAGGGGACAGATGTTTTAAAGTTAGCACCACTTGTTTTACATAGTATAGATATTATCAGAAGATGACCCTAAGAGAACCACTAAGGGATTTAAAAGAATGTACAACATCCTTAATGCTAGGACTTCTAGAATTAGAAATACATTAAGCAACTTCTAAAGGTGATATTCTATCATTGTTTAGAGTTATGCAGAAGGATGAAGAGTTCCTACTCAAGTTTGTGTAAAGCCAATTTTATGCTACTAGTGAGTAAAGATCTGCCCTTCTAAGAAGCATGTACTATACCTCTTAAAGCTTGGGATGTCAACCCCTCTGTCTTGATTTTAAAACAGAGCACAGTATCAGTATGCACAAACTGTTTATATAGTATCCCAAATAGAGTACAGACACCTTGTATGTTACTAAATGTAACCCCTTTAAATTTACATAACAATTTATAGTTTTACAAAGTACTTATGAAGTACTTACCTTTATATAATTCCATCTTCGTAACCACCCTGGGCAGCACTAAAAGTAGAAACGGGTCTCTGACTTCCGACTTCCATACCAGCACTGTTTCCTCTGGCCCGATGGTGTATGGCTCCTGCCCCCTGGAGAAACTGCAAAGCTACTACGGCCTGTGGCTGCCTTCTGTTTGCCCACATGAGGCTTAACTCTGCCTGATCCATTTACTAGGAGTTAAACAGGCATGAGATCGCTGTATGCTTCCTGAGCATCACCCAACTTTGCTGGAAGACCTGATGTCCTGTTTCCATTAGTCTATTTAGTTCTATTAGTCAAGGGAAACCTGGAAATAAATCCTTTTGTCATTTGTTCGGTTTTAGTGCTATTGTCTGGATTTGCAAGTATAAAAATATCTATGCTATGCAGCTTTGTGGGATCTCTCTAAGGAAGGGAATCTCAGTCTTTGATCATTCTTTTGTCTTCTAGGAATAACGGCCTTATATTCTGGACTGAAACCTACTATGATTCGAGCGTTCCCTGCTAATGGGGCACTATTTTTGGCCTATGAGTACAGCAGGAAGCTGATGATGAACCAGTTCGAAGCATACTGAAGAGTCCTGGCAAACCTGGATCCAAGTACAAGCATAACTACAATTCATCTCAGGGTTTGATGGAGTACAAGACCAATGTGGAATTATTTTGATTTCGTGAGAATTTTGTTTTTGTCTTCTGTTCTTCTATGCTAAATCTTAAACTTTATGGAGGGACCTCTAGTCTACATCATATAATTTCTGCCCATAATTGTATTGAAATACAAAAGTTGCAGCTCTTGTCATTGGTGGGACATCCAGGATAAGCCTCTGGCCCTCTGTACCTAATCTGAAAAGCTAAATATAGTTATATCAGGGATTTTGCATTAACCGGCGTATTTGGTTTGGAAGGTGATGTGTTGTGAGTGAAGCACAGTTTTGTTCCATGTTTAATCTCAGATCTCACCAGAAGCACCTACAGGTAACTTTGTATCATGAAGATGGTTATAAATGATAACTCATTCTAGATGTAGGGTCTCTTTTAAAATCTGCTTAGCCCATGCACTATACCAAGTGGTTAAAGTTTTTAAAAAGGTTTCCTGTGGTGCTTGAAAACTAAAACACCATCTAGATTTTAAAAAGGAGGATATACCTGCATACGGTATGGCTTCCATGTTCCTGATTTAAATTTCAGAGTATGCATCCTGGATTTTCCCAAGATGCTCTAATGTTAAAATAGTGCCATTAATTTTCTGGGTGGGATCATATTATACTGACATATTGTTGGGTGTGGCCTAGAATATCAGGCCCTTGGGAACAGCGTGGCCTTCACCTGTGCCAACTTCCATTCTTCTCCTCTCCCAAAGAGCTTCTCCTCTGCTGGGCTCTAGGTAGAGGAAGGGGTTGAGGGGAGGGGGGTGTGCTGCTATGCTTTGTGAAGACCTTATGGCTGATGACAGCCCTTAGCTTCTGTCTCTGGACGGGATTCCAGAGTATTCTGTCGGACCACTCACTCATTGCCTCCACCAATTGGAAACCCACCCAGGGAGCAGAGTGCCAAAGCCAAGAGAAGCCCTTGTTCCCTGTCTGGTGACTGAGTGACAGTATTCATGGGTAGAATCCTCTCCTTAGAACTAGACAAAAATGTAGTGTTTGCATGACACAGTGAGGAATGTCAAGGCTGACCCACTCTCATATTTATCTTGGGAGTCCATAACTCCTCCCCATGCGTTTACAGTGTTGGAGCCTCTTATATTTGGTACTGGCAATCAGTGAATTTTAATGATGACTTTATGTGGAGTGTGACTTTATAAAGCAATGAAACAAAAAATGTAATTTTTATTTAGCTATGTTGTACGTATGCACAAACCCCAGTTCCTCTGATTCCCACAGACTTGGGGATGGGCAGCTGTTCTTTAGCCATTTGGTGTAAGAGAGTCCCTCTTGTCACCGCTAAAGGAAGCCTCCTCATTCCATGCCGCCCCAAAACTAGCAAGGGCTCTCTCCATGAAAAGTGTTCCTAAGCAGCCGACAGTGTTAATAACAGGCCACACCGTGTGTAGCCCTTCAGCAGAATATAAATCTTGTGTGAAACCTCCAGTCTCCTTAAGCTTTTTGTTCTCCGTGAAGCCTCTCTGGTAACTCCAGCCATATGCCAGAAGCAAGAGGGTCAGGAAAGTGAGGTGCTGACAAACGGGGGCGGCTGCAGACATTGGGGGAGGGGACGCCTGGTGTCGTGCTTGATGGGCTCCAGAGCTATTTACTTTAAAAGAAATCCACGTTTCTACCTTACTTTTCTCTCCATACTTAAATGGTCCGTAGCTACTGAGTGGTACTTCGTCTGAACAGGCCTGGAGTGAAGCAAAATAGAAAATGGCCCTCACTTCCAGCAGGAAGTGAACTGCTGCAGAGTCCACGGCCCCCCTGCCTGGCGCCCCCGCCTGGCGCCCGTCTGCATGTCTCAGCCTTGTTGGCAGTGGGCCTTTTCACATGTCATCCTTTAAAGATTTAACTAAACATCTTCAATATAAACAGTCTGAGGCAACTATGAGTGAGTGGGAGTAAGGAATGGAAACCTAAGTCGGGAATTTATTGTTCATTCTCTTTGTTTAATTCATGGTTCAGTATTTGGGTATAATTTGTCCCATTTCAGACCTGTACTCCAGACAAAAAATATAGTAACTTGAAATACTGTGTTTAAAGAAATTCTAGTATTCTGTATCATTAAATTATTTGCCTAATATTTGAGCATATGAATTTTTGTTTTGTTTTTTTTTAAGTGTTTTACATCCATGCTAGGAACCAACTGTCAGGAATGTTAAGAGTTATGTATAGTAATATTTCAAGGTGAGGGTTTTATTGAAATGAGCACTGTTTTTTTGTTAAGGGGTTTCTGATGTAAAATAACTTCACTGTAGGTAAACAGACAACAATACACGTTCTTTTTATACACTAGTTATTAGAATTTCTATCTCCCTCCACCAGGCTGTGGACGCGGTATGACTGATTTGACAGGATGTTGTTCTATTTTTAAAATAAACTTCTTGCTATTAAGTTTTGAATAATTCTATTCTAGGTTAGTAACTTTTGTTTAAGAAAACCAGTATCATTCTGATACGTAAGTTTCTCAAGTTGTTCAAGGAATTATTCCCATTGGATTCTAACAAAGCAACCTCCAAGGAGGCCCTAAGAAGTTTATATGAGAAACTCATAATTGCCAGAAATTCTGTTGCATTTTGGAGGATTAGGGAAAAGAAACCCCAACTGTAATCTTGTTTCAAAAAGCAAGATTCTCATAAATTGGGGTTTCCTCCCCTTCTTATTGCCAGTAGTGAAAAAGATAGATCTTAACTCCTCAGTGAGCCAGCTAAGCATTTTTTTTCCCATTCAAGTCTGTTACCTGATCTAACCTCTATGGATTATTGTGGTATGAATTTTAAAGGAAAAACTGTATAAACTTCTGCAACCACACACGTGTCTGTAACACGAATTATAGGGAATAACATAGTCATAACATGGAAGGAACTTGAGAGCACGTCCTCCAACAAGATCTTTTCCTCCAGGAGAGCCAGATTTGGGAGAGTAGAACGATAACTGTTGTCAGAAAAGCAAATAAAACCTTCAGCGAGGCTGCTGCACTGGCAGCCGGGAGCCTTTGTGGGCTATTTGGAAGGAAAAGAAGAAAGCACCTGCACCCAGGCCACCCGCCGGGGTTGCACAGCTTTCTTAGTGACCGTGATGGCAGCTCCAGTGGCTCAGAGCTCTACTCCCACTTGGGCACCTCCTAGCCCTTCTCCAGTTATAGTACTGCTCTAATTCCCCTTTAAAAGATACCCTGTAGTAACCTCCAGACATTCTCAGCTACAATCTGCGTGGTTAATGGTTTGTGTGCTGGTTACAACATTGCTTGATTGGAGTGGTCTGCCCCAAACCCCTAAACACGATTTCCCCTCACAAACCTTTTCCTTAGTGTGTGCTTTTTGCAGAGCAAGTTTTTTCAGGAGTGAATATAGTGTGTTTTAGCAGAAGCACTGCTTCTCATTTGTTACTACCTTTATTTCCTGAAGAATTGGTCGAGATTGTTGAGAGCCTTGCCAGTTAAAGGAAAAATCAAATAAGGATAATTTCAATAAAGGCAAAATAGAACTGTTTTCAAGGACAATTTTATGGCCTTAAGATACAGTAGCAGTGAAGGTACTTAGAATAAAATAGCACCTGGTACCAAAGAGAAAATGATTCCCTGTGGACACAGGACTAACCAGTGTTTATAATGAAAAGATGACTTTCAGAGTTCCCCAAGCTTAGGTGAAGTTGGTTGTTAGTGGGGTTGGTGGATTTTAAAGTAATAAATCTAGATTTCTCTAGGCAAGGATTTCCTTTGATTTCATTTGTGATGTTACACAAAAGCAGAGGTTACTAAAGATTCTTTATCCTTCATGTTTACCAAGATTCTCTTACCCTCCCCAATGTCGGTGTGTAACTGAGAAAAGCTTGTCACGCTTTTTGCAGTGCTTGGATTGCAAGAGAAAAGCGTGTGCTGGGGGATGGGCACTGCTGTGTGAACATTTCTCTGGGTTTAACAGTCTTTGCTGCCAATCTGATCTTTGTTAACAGTTTGTAAATCAAATGGAGGAAGAAAATAGAAATTACCTTTCTAATCTGAAATTATAAATATGAGACAAAGCAGGGAATAAATACTTGTCCAAAAATATGTAAGTCATGAAATAAACCCAGAGCACTGGGGGTAAATCACAATATTTAAATATCTCAATTATTTTGATATGAAACTATTATTTCAAGGTTCCTAAAAATGATAACTAATGCTTTTGTGGTCTGTGTTTCCCTTGGACACAAGAACATATATACAAGAACATATGTACATATATAAAAATATAAGTATACCAGCAAGAAAATAGGTTTTGAATTTATAAATATGTGGCAGGGATTGGGAAGAACATGACTATCCTAGAAGGGGAGCTATACTTACTATAGGTACTAGCTACAACATAATGTCATCAAAATAGATTTCCACCGCAAACTCTGGACGGTAAATGTTCCATGTTTTTGCTTTATGGGGATTATCCAACTCATTTCTTGAAAGATAAAGCCTAGAATAGAAAAAAAAATCATTACATTTTAAGGATCAGAAAAGCCATGCACTTAAAAAAAAACAACAACCCCGAAACTAATATTGTATGTTAGCTATATTTTTAATAAAAATCTTAGAAAAAAAGAAAAGCCATGCGGTAGGGTATCCTTGTTAGAGCTTTAAAAAAGATTTGTGTTGCGGACTGTGGTTAGTCTGTGCCCCTTTTCTGTACCTAGTTAGCTTTCTATGAGCCACTTACTCCAGTGAGATGCAAAAAATCTTCATTAACAAAAACACACAGTAACAACATGTCACTGATTCTTTTAACATTGCCTTTTTATGGAATTAATGACATCTGGGTTTAATAAAATAAATTTCTATGTGTGACAGAAATCAGCCAGAGAAACTAGATGTGTATTTAAAAAAACCCAGTAGTAAAATACTGAGTGTCTTCTAAACGATGAAGTTGGCATTTTAGGCTGATTAACCATCTCATAACTAATAAAAACAGCTTTCCCAAGAAGCATAGGAATTTAAATGTTGGAGAAATCTTTAGAAACGTCAAAAAAAAAAAGTGAGAAAAGTGATCTAACGTGTTGCCTCACCAATAGGAATATGGGGTTTTAAAGGAAAACTTTGCGTCCTTTAGTAAGAACCAGTTCTGAGGGGCACCACCAACTGAAAGTTCCACTCAGCTGTGTATTTGAAGAACTTTACTTGTTTAGTGAGTCAACGTTTATTGTTTGTATACATCCAGGGAAAAAAACTGGTAAAAATTTTCCATCCAATCCAACGTCCACTCTATCAAAATCCGTTAACTCTGCGTGCATTTTGGGTGTAGGTCAGAAGTTCTTACTGGACTTGAGGTATGATGAGATGCAGTTCAGATTTGAAAAATAGCTTAGGGTTTATGTAACGAGAGCTAGCAATTCTTGCCACATAAAATCACAACCACTTCTTCAAACCTCACCTGCATGAGGTTTTGAATATTACTTTTCCTTTTGTATAGGATGGTATGATGCCAATAACCTCACGTTTCTAGCACCACAGAACAAGTACTTAAAAATGGACAGCTTCTAGACTCAGGAATGAGTTTCCAGATATGGTAGAAGAGTCTTTGGAATAATAATCTTCAAATCGATTACTTTTTAAAAAATGGTTCCCAATTTAGTTACTAGAAACCATTTTTAAATGGGAGACTGCTAATAATTTTTTTGAGCTGTCTTACTGTGCCTTATAACTTCTGCCCTAGATATGTGTGTCAATCAGTCAGCTTTTACACCAGCTGAAGCCCCCTCGATGATGTCTTACTCTGGCACGGAATTTGGTGGTGTTTGGTCATCAGTAAATCAACACATACCGAGGACCTGCAGTATTCACGGTACTGAGCAGACTCATGTTAACCTTCCATGGAAGGGATTCATTTGCGCACCTGAGATCTGATTATGTTTTAACTTACAACAGTCCTATGGCATGGACCTAGAGGGTAATGCAACAGTCAGTCTCAAGAATAGCCATATTTTTTAAATAACCAGATTAAGATGAGTATGAATGAAGAATGGTAACTTGAGGGTTTTTTGGTTTCTGTGAATTGAGCTTATTGGCAATCAGCAAAACACTTGCCATTACACGTTACACAGACATTGAAGATAAGGCTGTTTCTACTGGATTATATCATGAGCCATACCTGTTATTTTGTATAAAAGATGTATTGAACCAAAAGAAAAATGGGCAGTTGTCATAGTATCTAGGAAGATCCTAAAAAGACATGGTTTTAAAAAAAGGTTATTCTTTGTATTAAAATTGATACCAAGAACTAATCATTCTAAAGGGATGACAATGAAAGAATTATTTTTCATAAAGTAAATATTGGGAACACTCATTTTATATAAAGTAAATATTAGATTAAAATACTATTTATAATGTGTTATGTAACAATTCAGAGGAAAGAAAAATCTTCACTTTAAAATATTTTATAAATAATGGGGAGCGATGTGTTTCAAGGATACAAAACAAAACTGTGATCACGGCTATGCAGTAAAACATAACCTTTGTTTTCTTCAACATCTTCATTTTGATATCACTTACTTGAAAAAGCAATACATGCAAATTGTATAGAATTTAGAAAAAAACAATGAGCAAAAAATTTTAATTGCATATGCCCTTTAAACAAACTGTTATGGACCTGACTTGTTTCTGTCTTCCCCCCTGGCTAGGAGTTGACATCTCCCTCGTTGGGATATGTAGCAAATGAATTCCCAAACAAGGATCAGTCACTGAACCAGATAAGAATAACAGCACAGGCTGTTTCTTGATTACTCACTGAAGAAGAGAAAAACTGCACTTTCACGTCGTCATACAGAAGTGGGCAGTTGAGTAGATGAATTATTACTTGATCTGTTTCAGCATCATGAGCTATCTGTGAATGAACACATGGAATTCAGAGCTATAAACTGAGCTGATGAGATAATAAGTATAATAATAAGTAGAACAGTGAAGTTCATGTTCACTTATTGAGGTTTCCTGTATTTATCAAATACTCTTGGTCTCATCGCTGCATGTATAAATAAATGTTGATCACTATTTCTGTAAAGTTGCGATAACTTTTTACATTTTTAAAAGGCCAGTATGTTTGAGGGTTATGATGGGGCACAGTTGAAAAGCATAGTCTTCAATTTTCTATTAGTTTAATCAAGTAAACATTACTGTTGAATGTGTGTCACCTGATTTTCATATGTTGGGAATACACTAAGAAGCTCAATTTTAAAATTGTTATTTTTGATACAACATGACCAGTGATGCATTGCTTTTCTCCAGTTTAAAATTGAGCTTCTTCGCGGATTCCCAACATATGGCACCATAGTCTTTGTTGATAGCAGACTTCTAGATGGAGTGACCCAAGACAGGCCAAGTTTCTGGAATGAACGACTGAAGCTATGCTAACTATTTTTGGTTATTGATTCCCCCTTGTATAATGATGCCACGTACAATGAGAAAGGCCTCTGCTGGGCCCTGTGAAAAATACAAAAGAAGGTGCAGACAGGGAGCTACACACATCGATAGTAGGATAGATAGTAGGATGGCATATAATTATGTGTCAGGCTGCATGATGAAGACTGAGTGTGCTGTTGTGTGCTTTGGAAAGGTTGACAGGAGGTATCGAATAAGAAAGCTGCGCTGAGGAGGCAGAAATTGAGTCGGGCGTGGAAGGATTTGTATAAATGAAGAGGAGCACTGAAAAGAAAATTCAGTTCAGACAGGAGGCTGGTGGGGGTGGGGAGGGGAGAGGAGGAAAGACCAGCAAAACCATGAAGCAGAAATTAGAGTGTTGTGCTTCAAGGGCCAGCGGATCCAAGTCTTGGAATGGAGTGTGCAGGTCAAGTTACTGATGGAAATGAGCTCAAGTGTCATAGGGCTATGTCTTGAAAGCTCCAGAGCCAAAGAAATAAGAATGAAGTTGTTGAAGAGTACTGTGGGGGCGTTTCCGATGTGACAAAGTGGCCTCATAATTACTACAGATAACATTTATTTAGCAGTTTATAGCTCACAAAGCAACATCACATATATTACCTAATTTAATCCTCATAATACTTGAGATGTAGTCTGAGACTGAGACAAAGGTATTAACTGGCTTTGACCATGGGCACACAGTGTGTCGTCTGTTCTACCTACAGCTTTTCCCAATGAGAGCAGTATTTCAGGATGCATATTGTAGGACTCTAGGAACTGCATTGTATAAGGAGAAAAAGAAATAAGGAGACCATTGTAGAAATCTAGGCATGAGCAAATGAGGTCCTGGCCTGGGCAGTGGCAAATAGGAACAGAAAGGAAGGGAGTGAAGAGATTTCAAAGGTGGAATCAGCAGGATTTAGGGGCCAAGACAAAGAGAATCAAAGACAATACCAAATTTGAAGGCCTGAGTGAGAGAATGCAGGCGCCACTTGCAGAAGCAGCAGAAAAGCTCATTTGATAGATCTGGATGGACCAATGTGCTTGAATTGTAGGAGCAGGGACTGTCCATGTTGTAGCTTCCTGCATCTGCCACACAGTGGGTGCTCATAAATACTTGTTGAGTAAGTGAAAGAAACAAAGTACAGTTGAAAGCACAGGAATGGATGAGCGGAACCAAGACATCATGTATCGAGGTAAGAACAGAAAGCCAAGGATCAGACCTGGGGGTGAGCCCTCAGTTGGGGCAGGGTCAAGAAGGGAAAGGAGTGGTGTTGGGGACGTAATAGGAGAACAAGAGGCATGAGCCTGAGAATGTTTTGAAAGTTTACAGTTCTTAGACCCTGGAAGGAAGCTTTCATATTGCTTCCGAAAAGGTCTGTAGTCTTAGGTGTTTCTTCAACATTGAAGAAAACATTGACTCCCAGGTGCCATTGCTTTGGGTAAAGCAATTCCTCCCCAAATCCATTGACTCTTGCATTGCCATGTTTCTCATGCAGTCCCACAGGACATCTGAGTTAGAATCAGCTGGGACATTAAGTTTAGAGATTCCTGGGCCCCATTCCAGATTTCCTGAATCATACATTTGGGGGACAGCCTAGCAATCTGCATTTTTACAAGCTCCTAGGTGATTTTCATGCACACTAAAATTTCAGAATCAGTGCCATATAATAAAATGACCAAGAAGAAAAGACATGGCTAAAAGTGACCAAACACATGAATTTAAAACTCCGATAGATTCCTGGGAACATGCTTGGCATTTGTGGAAAAGTGAACACCAAAGTAGCACTCTGAACTGAAAATATTTCTGGAAAATGCCCTGAAAAAAATATTTTGAAGTTTAGTTTAATTCTGACTTGCATCTAGATCCAGGGGCACCGAGTTGGACCATTACCAGAAAGCAACATGGCTTCTCCGTGTGGTGAGTGAGGGTTTTGGGAGGTCAACATGCTGATTTGACATTGGGTTTACAAATCAAACACCAGAATTTTCAGTTCACATGCTTTTTCTTACCGTACAATTTTGGGAAGCAGAACAGAAAAAGATAATCTTTTTCAGCATTATTATTTGTACTTTTAGATCTTTTCCATTGCCTTTTCCAACCCCTGAATAAAAATAAAAAGTTAGGCTAGTTAGATGTCTCACCAATTAACATGATGGATTAAAGAAAGAAAAAATTATCTCAGCTAACAGTATATGAATCTTGAACCATTTGGGTCTTGCATGGATTTTGTCTTTGAACAATAAAGCTTCAAGCCTAATCCTGTCTCCTAAAGTGAATTTATAAGGCTGGAGGAGAAAAAAAAAAGACTTATAGTTCAGTGTCTAAGCTTTACCTCTCTAGAAAAAAAGAAATTAGGGAAGGTGACTGGCAACCTTTCTAGCTAATGTGTTGCTTTCTTCAGACTTCAACTCATGTTTCTTAATAACAATCTATATTCCTCTTGCCCTAGTGTAAGTCTAGATCCTAGAGCAGTCTCTGAAAATATAGGATATCCAAACAGTCCTGTGGTTTTCAGTATATGTTTACAGACAAATGGTTTCTTGCCTCTTTTTTCAATTCACTTCCTTTAGCATTTCCTCAAAGGGCTAGCATCTCAGGCCTCCAATTCATTTTTATTGCTTTCCTTTCAACCTTTCCTGTTTCATTTAAATATGTACAGAACTAAAGGTACAGAACTAAAACAAATATTCTAATAAATTCTTAATCATTCCTGATTGTTCACCTCATGTTTGTTTTGTTTTCACTAACACCATGTTATTAATTTGTCATTAGGAATCATGATTCCTTTGCCTCAGTTCCCATAGTATCATTCCAGTTGCAGAACTTCTTTCTATTGATGTCTTCCAGAAATTAGTGAAATATACAACTAAACTAAGTCAAATACTTATCACATGACAAGAAAAGGGCATCGATTTATAAGCTTAAGTTAATTCCCACATGTTAAAAAAATTTTTAATGTGTTTACATGATTTAAAAATTAAATGTGAAAAAGGCATGAAGTGAAAAGTCGTTGTCTCACCCATCCCACACCTCTTTAATTCTCCAGCCCTAAATAGATAACCACTATTATTATTTCTTTTTTCATGCATATATAATCAAATACAAATCTATATTCTCCCATAAGTTTTTACATGTATATATATATATATATATATTTATATATATATATACATACATACATAAATATAAAAACATTATTTCCCCCTTTTGTTTTACAAAAATTGTTGCATACCATTGCACCTTTCTGTACCTTGCATTTTTTAACACATCAAAAATTTTGTTCATTAATATGGAACCAGTAAAATATAGCTAGTTCAAAGTACTGCACGTTTATAGGCAGATAAGGAATGACCGAATGAATTTACAAACAGCAATTGCATTCCTCAGATACAACTAATTTGTATTTCTATGTACAAAAATTATTTGCATTATCAATTTTCTGCAACTTACAGTGTTGTAAAATAGCTTAACAACTATGAGAGGCAGAGACAACCCTGGAAGGTACTCTAGACAAGATATTGCCGGTGTCAAAGTCTTGCCCGTTTCAAACACTTTTCTGGCAGTCTCCCCATCCCCATTCTGTTGTGATCATAACGATCTCAAAGGAAGATTATTTTTATGCCAAAAGAAGGCCGGTGTCATTAGGTTTGGCCTGATTATTTACATGGGTGCAGTGAGAATTTTAACTTAATGTAGGTCTTCTTAAGTTTGCTCTGCAAGCCTGGACCCACACTGTACTGAACAGCTACTAAGGTCACAACTTCGATCTGAAAGTTTTCATGAACAATCTCAAACTGGACTTATTAAAATCCCCTATTTTATGTTGGCCTGAGACTAGGAAACCAAACCCATGAAGCTCTCCACCAGGTTTCACCTGTAATACTTATAAAGTTGGGTGAGCTCTGCTGTTGTCCAGATCTGTGCCTTCCCTTTAAACTCCACAGAGTTTAAATAAAATTTAAAATATTAAGAGAGAAGTCAGAGTCTTAAGATATAATATCAGACTGAGACAACACATGAAATTCTATAACTTTTAAAAAACATTATGAAGCTTAGAATGTTGAGAAACTATTTCTATTCCTATCCTCATTGTTCATATTAGAGAAATGCATTAAAACTCCATGAGACCAAATGCCTCATAGTTTAATACTATGAATAGTTTAATACTCACAGAGCTTTGTATAGATACTGTTATTCCCATGGTTAATAAAGAGGAAATGGAGGCAGAGGATAAAGTCAGGTACAATACAGGCTCTCACACCACTGAGTTGGTTTTGTAGTTGGGTTTAACTTTCTGAGGGGAAGAACCTCCTCCAACAGCCGACTACGTTGCCTCCATCACTACAGAATAAAGTGGTCCAGCCCTGGCCCCACTGAGTGTGGAAAAGAAGGGGAGCAAAGCTCTGCTGTCCCCTACCTGTTCCACCTGTTGGATGAGCCTGGCTCTACCCTGGGAGGTCTGACAAGAGCTGGAGTCCCATTAGGCTCCCCTATAACCCTGTCCCTCTAATTCCCACACATCCCATGACACAGTCATGGTGGCCTTTGTAGAGGACTCTGCCATCTCCAAAGCCTTTTCACAAACAGTTGCTCATTTATATACACAGGCAGCCTCTTGCCGCAACAGGCTGTGTTTCAAGGGTCTGCCTGAACAATGTTTGTTTGGAAATCCAGACCAAAATTTCCCACAGAGGCAATGCTACTGGGTTGAAGTTGTTTTCTGAACGCAGAAATCTATATAATTTGTTTGTGGTAATCCATTAAAATTCCTCAACACCAACAAAAGGTGGTGACAATATGGTTGTGTGTGTGTATGGGGGTGGGGGGCTATGTAAATAAACTGAAAAGAGCAATTTTATATTTTAACAAACAATTTTAATTTATTTTCTGACTATGCAAATTTTAGATATATACATTAAATGACTCTTTTCTTTCTGAGTAATTGGAAGAATTGTTTAAAAAATGCATGTTTAGATCTTATTTTGTGTGACTCCTCAGAAGGCCAAACACATTTGGCACCCTGGCACCATGCCCACCCTGTGAGAGGCCCAGCATTCCACACCGTCTCATGGTCAACAATCTGGCTACTGCTTTAAGGAACCAGAAGCCTGTTCCCTGGTTCACCTCTACAAGGGACAATGAGGCCCAACTCCCTCCACGCTGACACGTCCCTGCTTTCCCACCGCCCCTAAGGGAGAGCTGTGCGGGAAGTGAGGTGGGTGATAGAGAAATAGAAACATGGGACTTTAGGCTAGCTCCTCTCCCTGCCACTTCTTTTTTTCTCTCAATCCCACAGATTGATGACCTGACGAGTTTTCCTGCCTCCTTGGTTGATGGTGGACCCCAGTCTCTCCCCTTACATTCCCAAAGCAGGCAAACAGTCAGCTCTTTTAAAGTTTATAAGGGTTTGTATTCACGGTTATAATTGGTAATAGCTAGGGGGTTGAAACACACAGCACAGAGCCCAGGTTTTTTCCCAACTCTTTCCGTGTTCATGTAGATTTAGGTAAGGAAGACCTAAGTGCTGTCCCCCTGACCCAGCCTCTGTGTGCCCCCAACTCCATGATCAGCTCTTTATGTACTCATTCCTCTCCTCTGCTTACCAGCCAGGGCCTCCCTAGGGCAGAGAAACACTAGCATGGGGCCTGGCAAGTACTCGGAAGTTATTTATAAAAAAATTGTGGCAAGAAAACTCATCTGCAGTTCGGGTGTAAGACATCCTGATGGAGTTGCTGAGGGTGAGGGAGCTACAGATGGAGGGAAGGGAAAGGGAGAGACTAGAGTGATGAGAAAGAAAGGGTTTCTGAAAGGTGTTGGTGAAAAAATGATACAGGGATGCCTCTTCCAAGACGAACCCCGCACTAGAGGTAGGTATGAGAAAGAAGTGGTCTCCAGGAAGTCCACCTGACTGAGGCCAGCACATCAGTGAGAATAGGAGAAAAGGGGAGGGAATAGAGCCCCCAAATTGGTGATGTGAAAGGAAAAGAGAAGACGTATAAGGGTTGGCAATACAGCCACAGCACCACTGGGCTGATGGCGATTCCAGGGGCAGGGGTTCCTATGTGAGGAGGCACGACAAGACAGGCGTGAGTTGGCATTGTCTGTATATATAACTATGAGCAAAACTCTCCCAAACAGTCAGAACATGGGCCCTCCTGCCCAATTCTCCAATAACACATAAAGCACTTACCATGAATTGAATGAATAACAATTTTATTTATCGTCAGTCTTTTTCTTGGAGGGAGACTCAAGTTGTAGATATTTTTCACATCTGCAAAATATCCAACATATCTATTCTGGAAAACAAAAGAAAACTCAATTTAAGCGGAGATGAAGTCTACAGTCAGAATTTCTGAATTTTTTTTTTTTTTTTACATAGAATGTAAGGAGAGTAATTAATTAAGGAAACATTTATTGAGTGCCATTATATAACTAGGCATTTTTATGGATGTTGCCTCACGACTGAATATCTACCTTAGGAAAAAACGCTGTGGGGAAGTAACCAGAAAGGAGCCAGGTGTTGGTAACAGGCTGCTATGATGGACACAGCAGCGAACCAGAACCAACAAAACAGCTACAACGTCACAGCAAGATGCAGCTAACTGCAACTAGGAACAAATCTGAGGGTGGAAGCTTGGTTGCGACTGAGTTAGAGGAAGGTTCGTGGTGTGGTGGCCAGAAGCCTCCTAGGCATGAGAGTATGGCAGATGTAAAAACTAAAGACAGAGACCTCCATAGGCCAATGGCAAACACATATTCTTCTCCTGTCTCTGCCAAGTAGAGTTTCTTCACTTTCCATTTCCCCAGTTCTATTTTTGCAAGGAGGCCCTGGGAATTCTCTTAGCCTAGCCCTTCTCCTATGGCAAGCTGCTCGTTCTTCTTGAAGAGTTCTGGTACTGAATCAACTGGACTTAAACGTTCACAGACTCTTCCCCACCCTTCAGGAAGTGTTAATAAAATTAACTGCCATATCTTCCACTGGACAGGGCCAGTAAAGAGAAAGGCTCGTGCAAGTTCTTAACTCAGAGGTGGATGAAATGTAATCCATAGAGAATGGCTAGCAGTGCAGGGTCATCATGGGATGATATCTGAGAACTGCCGCCCCACTCAAAAGGAACTCTGTCCTGGGGCCTTGCCAACACAGCTCTCAAACTTGGGGCCGAGTCCCTGCTCTGCTATCTCAGAGAATCAGAAGAGATTCTGTTGTAGCCTGAGGGATGCCAGTTCTGGACTAAAGTTAGAGAAACTGCGCACGACTGCAGAAGAAATGGGGAAGGGAAGCTGTACAAGGAGTGTCTGAAGGCGTCACATCTAACACCCCCTTGGCTCCCACCACCGGATTCTCTACCTTCCACTTAGGGCTTGTAACCCACCATGGCCGTCAAGTGGCTTGGCTTTCACTCTCCCTTCTCCTACTGCCTACAACAACAGGGGCCTGTAGCAGCAGTTAACAGAAACAACTTATACAGCGGGTGCCAAAAAAAAAATTAAAAAATACACTTTTTAAGGAAGGAAAAAACTGGATTAAAATTGTAATACTCAATATATACCGATAACAAAAGATGACTACAAGTCATGTGTATACATATTTTTGGCACCCCCGGTTTTCAGTAAGCACTTGCTACAAAGAGACACATGGGCCTTGCCTGCAACAGGGGTAGAGAAGCCACCACTGTGTATAGCTAGAGAATAATGTAAAGTAACCTAGTCCCTAAAGGAAACACAAAGGCTAGAAGAACTGTAGGAAAGGCTACTGCAGGCTGGGAAAGGAAAGGGATCCCAGGGAAAGAGGCCCATGGAAGCAATGGCAGGTAAGTGTAAAGTGCTGACAGGCTGGGAAACAGTAAACAGTCCAAATCGGTTAGAGTGTGGGATATGTGAATGCACATAGTGGAAGAAATGGAAAAATCAAACCAGAGATCTTGAGTGCCAGGTTAAAACATTTATACCTGTTGCCACTGGGAATCAGAAGCCATTATGGATTCTGAGCATGGAAATGGCATGATTAAAGCTGAGCTGGGCTTCCGTAAGTTCATGTGTGATTTTTAACCTATGGCTTATGGCTATCTTTTTTATCATTTTTGTTTTTTTGGGTTTTTTTTGTTTTTGTTTTTGCATGGGTATGGCAGAAAAGTTTCAGGGGAGAAGGCTGAGTTCCTTTTTTCCCCAAACTAAATGTCTGGAGCCAGCAGTTACAGTGTTCTGCTAACAAGGCCAAAGGTGTCAATTCAGCTCACATCACTTCACCCAAAGGAAACTTTCATTCACAGCCACATCCATTCTACTTAAGAATTCCCAAGTTGTTCTCTCTTCAGTTTGAAGGGTAATATAGACGAGAAGCTGTGCACAGCATGGCAAATAACAGGCTTCATAGTCTGACAAATCTGGATTTGAGCTCTTGGTTTAAAAAGTTCATTTCCCGGAACCTCCATTTCCCAATCTGTAAAATGGGAATCAAAATGGTATCCACTCATAGAGTTATTGAAAATATTAAATGAGATAATGAATGCAAAACCCTTAACATGGTTTAACAAAGTCTAGAATGTTGTAAGCTCTATAGGATGAATGTCCTGGTTTCTGCTATAAACAAATTATAAGAAATAAAAATGCCTCTCGGTGGGAAACCTATAAACTACAAGAAACTTAAGAGACACAGCAACCAAATGAAACATGTGGCCCTTGTTTGGATCTTGATTAAAACACTAAATTTTAAAAAGATTTTAAGATAATTATGGAAATTGAAACATGGACTAAACATTTGATAGTATTAAGATATTATCATCATATTTTTAGATATGATAAATGGTTTTAAGGTGTTTTTAAGAGTCTCTATGTTAGATGTCAATACTAAAATACTTGTGGGGTAGAATGATCTGATGGCTGGGATTTTCTTCAAAATAATCCAGGTTTAGAGAAAGAAAGGCGAGAGAGAGAGAGAGAGAAAGAGAGAGAAGAATGGGGAAGGAATGGGTGAAACAGGGTCGACCACATGATGAAGTGATTGTTGAAGCGGTGTGATGAGTATGTGGGGATTTACTGTATTATTGTCTCAACTTTTATGTTTGAAATATTCCATAATAAAACATTTTTAAAGGAAAAAATAGGGCAATAGCATATATTTCACATGGGTTATGTAAGTATTAAATGAGATAATATATGTACAAGTGCAATATAATAGTGCATAATAGTGTCTGGTATTGAACAGGTTTTTGAAATATGTTAATTTCCCCTTTTCTTTCTCTTTCAAAATACAGTCCCCACCTCACATCTCTGTCTGTTTGTCTGTCTGTCTCTCAATCTCTCTCTCTCTCTCTCTCTCTCTCTCTCTCTCTCTCTCTCTCTCCACACACACACACAAACACACACACACACGCCATTCTGTGAGGGCTGCTGAACTGCCCTAGTCAGGGGTTGTGAAGGACTCAGTTCCTCTCTACGGGAAATACATGGCTGGTGACTTCAGATAGTCTTCAGGTGTCTGAAGTCTTAGGAACTGGATCTTCCTGCTTTGGGAAGGGAATCTACTCCTGAACTCTGTAAACAATAACCAATACAAAATGGAAGGCAGGATGCTCTGGGGAGAACCCAATGCTTGCGATGCTCAGGCAGCCCCTGAGGTGTGGCTCTCAGCCTCTGGGAAGGATCAAGGTCCCAAGTGCTGCCGACTGATCACCAAAGGAGAAAAGTCTAAAATGAAACCAAATAATAGGTATCGATCTTAACCCAACTCCCCAGAGGACCCCCTTTCTTAAAAAGAACACGTACCTGAGAAGGAGTTTCTACTCCCTGGAATTTATTACTGGTGGTTTTATCTGTTCGTTGTTCTCCAAAATAACGAAGGCTGTCCTATAGAAATGGGGACAATCCAATCATGGTCCACCTGCACTTTCCTCTCCTGGAAAGTATTCTTAACGTTTCTAAGGGCACATTCGCTTCCTAAGTCGGTGATCTTTGGGCAGACACTACCCAAAATAACAAAATTAACAAAGCCACATCAAAAATCCATAAAGACGTGGAATTTTAGGGCTGGAAAGATCTCAGAGATCACCTGGTCTTTCTTCCTACCTTTCCATTTTACAAGTGGAGAAGACTGAGACCCAAGGAAAACCAAGTGCCCTGTCACGGAAACGTATGCAGCCAGTGAGAGACAGCACAGGCCTGGGGCGCAGGCCTCTGGCTCTCGGACTAAGGCCCCAGATCAATGGCTCTCAAACTTTTTATTTTTATAGCTACAATCCACATGAATACACCTAGGAGATACACACACACACACACACACACACACAACGGAAACACAGTTTCACAAAACGATACTTACCTCTTGATATTTTCTAATCTATTCCATTTTATGAGGAAAAAAAATGCTAGTCACCACCCAATAAGCTGATTTTACACCTCTCTGATAGATTGTGATCCAGAGTTTGAAAAACACTGTCCTAGAATGTCCATTTTCATAACTTGCGTGTCTCAAATTAGAAAAAGAGAAGATGGTGGAATTAGTGTGTTGGGCACTGGGCTCAACCTCCAGTTTCTCTTAACTGTAGGCCAAGTGAGGAGCAGAGCTGCTGGGAGTGTGTCCTCTCAGAGGTAACTTCTCAGCAAGATCATGGCAAAATAAAAGACTGAGACCCCTGCTTGAAGAAATAGAAACAGCCCACCCTGTCTTCTCAGAAGTTTCCAGAGGGCTCAGACCCCACAAATATTGACTATGCTAAGATAGTAACATTTAGGAGAGACTTTGTTCTGAGTTGGAAAATGCTACCTTTTATCTCCCTAGCACCGCTACGGATGTTCAAGGTCTTTTAGAGAACTTACTTAATCAATTTTTTTTTTAATTGGGGAAGGGGAACAGGACTTTATTAGGGAACAGTGTGTACTTCCAAGATTTTTTTTTTTTTTCCAAGTCAAGTTGTTGTCCTTTCAATCTTAGTTGTGGAGGGCGCAGCTCAGCTCCAGGTCCAGTTGTCGTTGCTAGTCGCAGGGGGCGCAGCCCACCATCCATTGTGGGAGTCGAACGGGCAACCTTGTGGTTGAGAGGCCACACTCCAACCAACTGAGCCATCCGGGAGCTCAGTGGCAGCTCCGCTCAAGGTGCCGTGTTCAATCCCTTGTGGGACTTGAGGAATCGAATTGGCAGCCTTGTGGTTGAGAGCCCACTGGCACATGTGGGAATCGAACCAACAGCCTTTGGAGTTAGGAGCACGGAGCTCTAACCACCTGAGCCACTGGGCCAGCCCTACTTAATCAATTTTGATATTATTCTTGTGAGAAAGGAGGAAGTCCCATAATTGGTGGGAGTATGAGCAGGGCTGGACTAGGTAAGACGGACGAAGCATCTTAATCACTGAGTGTTTTTGCACTTGTATAACTTGGTCTTATTCAGCTCACCTTAATCTTGCCCCTATTGGGTACTGTCTTTATTTAAAATGTTGATATTGTATATGTCATGGATTGTTTGCATTAATTTTGTTTTTAAAAAAATATTGCATTAGAATATTATTTATCTTATATTAATTACAAAATTTTTGGCATTTTCTTAAATGTATGCCCAAGGTGAGGGTCTCACTGACCTCGTCCTAGTTCTGCCCCAGAGTAAGAGGTACTGAGGTCACCCACTAACTAACACACTTAAATAAGGAAGTATTAAAACCAGAATTTCGAATAACATCCTCTCCAATTGTAATTTCATTAAGTACCATGACTCAAAGAATCATCTTATCCTACCAGTGACGTTTCAAAACAAATTCAATCAATCGAAGACAAAGTTTTTAGGAACTTTCATACCTCTGCAGTTAAAAATATTTCATTGGCAATAAGGCAGGCACAAACCATAGTTCCAGTTCTTCCTAGAAAAGGAAAGAAGTTAGTTCAGAACCGTTGTTTGTGGTAGTACTTGGCATAAAAATACTCTCAGAAATATTCACAGTTCTTTTTGGATTGATTTTCTTTCACCTCTAAAGTGCTTGTTCAGAAAATTTCAATTCAGAAACAGTCACAGCTGTTTCACTCCTCCCAGGGACACCCGGAATTCTTTATCACCACGGGCATGAATGTGCGCGCACTCCTGTACACTGTTCTTGAATCACTTCTGCTGGGGCTTGCAGTTGTGGGCAGAGGCAATCACCTTTGCTCTAGGGCTCTAACGCTAAAGAGCTACTCACCAGCTAAGAACTGATTACACACCCTGGTTTTCTAACTAACATCAATGAAAGGACATGGCTAGAACCCAAAACACCATCTAGTGTTTGCAATACCCATTATTCGTTACATTTTAGTTTTTAAGTGTATTACACAATGTATATAAAAGTAGAGAACAGTATAAGAAATCCCCATGTACCTGTTCCCCAGATTCTATAATTATCATATTATATTGTTGTATAATACTTGTTTAACTTCTCTCTCTTCTTCCCTCCTTTTTTCCCTCTCTCTGTCCTACTTTCTTCCTCCCTCCCTCTCTTTCTTCTACAGCATTGTAAAGCAAACCGTTGATTTCATGTCATTTTATCCTCAAAGTCTCTTATGTTTTATTCCAATTTATATTTTTGCTCTGCCATACAAAATTTGCGTTAAAAATATGTTGCTTTTTTAAAATCTCTACAATGATCTGTAGCTTTTGTCTTACCAGCATATGCTGAACTTATTTTATGTAATTCCAAACATATCCTTTAAACTTGAGATGAACTCTATTTTCTATTCTATCATTTTTTTATATCTACTAAACTTACTTTACAACCATAGTTTGAAAACCACTATTCTAAGCCAAGTACTTCCAAAGAGGACTTTGTACCATCCCGTGCTATGATAAATAAGTTTCTTGCTAAAGGAGGCTACTGACCATTAACAAACTGGCTCTCAGTTGTATAGACTATTGATGTTTCAGTTTTGGAGGACATCTCTGCATCTCTATAATTCTGATATTTTCCCATTTGAAAACACTTTTGCAGACTCATATCCTGTGGTTGTGGATACGTACAACTGCAGACATAGTAGATGTCCATCAAGCAGATGTCTCATCCAGTCAAGTCAGGTATGGCAGGAAATTATAAAAATTATATTGCCTTTAACATTTTATTTTAACTTGAAACATAAGTGTATATTTGTTCACTAAATTTCTGATGTTGGACAAAGGTTTTAACTTTTTAAGTATGAGCCTCCCTTCCCTCTACCCCCGAGTTGGAGTTCTTTCTTGGAAAGCGCAGGCCCATGGTATAAACTATTGCATCATCTATAATTTCTAGTTTCAGATTCTTTAAAGCAACCTAGGTACAGAATCCTTCTAGATTTACTACTGGTATTTTTCTCCCACTGTTTTACATTAGTCTTACTTGCATTTAAATCACCTGCAGTTTTGGTTGTAGCCACTCAACTTCATTGAATTTTCTTGAAACATTCAACTTAGGTTTCATAAAACTATAACTCTTTCTGTTCGCTCTGACATTTTACAGATCTACATAATACTTGATTATTTGACATAAGTATAATAACAAATGGAACTGGCAGACACTGGTGGAAGCAGAAACATATAGGCATACTAAAGAGAAGCTTATTAGCTGCAATTTTTCAACATGCCAATGGCTACCAATAGGTGAGTTTATAGAGGGAATATTCACAGATAAAAAGATAGTTTGCAATCATCTCAATAAATACAGGAAAAGGCATTCACTAAAATTCAGTATATATTCATAATTTTAAAAATTAAAGAGAACTAGGAAACTTCCTTAACTTGAGGAAGGGACTTTACTAAAATAACTACCAGGTACATCATATTAATGATGAAATGTTGATAGTATTTCCTCTAAAGCCAAGAACTAAACAAAGATGCCCACTACTCACTGCTTCTATTTAACACTATTACAGGGCTTAAACACAATAGTAAGAAAAAAAGAAACAAAATATTTAGAGATAAGAACAGAAGAAACAAACTTTAATTATTTGTAGAATAGGAAAATTCAAATAAATCTATAGACCAACTACTAAAACCAACTGTAAGAGTTCAGGAAACTCTTAACATAAAAAACAAAATAACATTAAAAAAAAATCAATAGCTAAATCAAGGATGCAGGTTGAACTCTCTAGAGTAATTACAAAAGGTATATAAAACAAGTATATGACTTCCAAGTTCATGGTAGTAGGTGGGAGGAAGGAATTATATTGTAAAAAATTCAATCAAACCAAAAGAAAAGATCAGTAAGGACATAGAAGATTTCAATAAAACAATTAACTAATTACCTAATGGACACAATTAGAACATTTTTCACAACAATGCATAGTACATTTTCTTTTCAAGCACACAGAAAACATTTGATAAAATTGACCAAATTCTGGGCCATAAAACAAGTCTAAACAAATTTCAAAGAACTGAAAAAAACATACGTAATATGTTCTCTGACTACAATGTAATACAACCAGAAATCAATAACTAAAAGATAATTACAAAATCCTCATATGTTTGAAAATAAGAAAGTATACTCCTACATAACCCATGTGTCAAAGAAACAAGAACAATGAAAATTAGAAAATATTTTGAACTAAATAAAAATGAAAACACTACATATAAAAACTTGTGGGATGAAGTTTTTGTAATTCTTAGAGGGAAATTTATAGCTTTAAATGCCAAATAGAAAAGAAAAAGGTTAAAAATATATGAGTTAGTCATCTATCTCAAGAAATTAGGAAAAGAACAACAAATTAAACCAAAGAAAGTGGAAGAAAGGAAACACTAAAGATAATAGTAATTCATGAAATAGGAAACAAATAAACAATAGAGATGATCAGTAAAGCCAAAAAAAGAGGTACTTTGAAAGGACTAATAAAATTGATAAATCCCTGGTGAGACTAACGAGAGAGAGAGAGAGAGAGAGAGAGAGAGAGAGAGAGAGAGAGAAAGAGAGAGAGAGAGAACCACAAAAGTAATGTAAGGAATAAAAAAGAAAATACTACTGTAGATATTAAAATAAGATAATATTTTGAACAATTTGATACCAAGACATCTGAAAATTTAGAGAAAATGGGTGAATGCTTGGAAAAATACACCCTACCAAAATAGGCAGAAGAAATAAAATTATAAATAATCCTACATCTAATAAAACTGAACCATAATTTAAAAACTTCTCTACAGAGAAACTGAGGCCAATTCCCACACTGAGGCCAGTGTGGCTTCATTAGTGAATTCCACCTGACATTTAAGGGGGAAAAACGTCAACTTACATGAATTCATCCAGAGAATTAAAAAAAGAGGAAATATAACCTATTTTGATTTATGAAGCAAAATTTGAAAGGAATATTATGAGAAAAGAAAATAATAGCTAACCTTACTCATGACATGGATAAAAAAAATCCTTAAGGAAATATAAAGAAACAGAATCCAGCAATTTATTAAAAAACACGCACAACAAAATTTGTTTATTACAGGAATACAAGGTTGGTTTACTACTTGATAATCAATCACTGTAATCGATCAGATGAATAGTATAAAGGAGAAAATCATATTATCATCTTAAAGACTCAGAAAATGCTTCTGATAAAATTCAACATCCATTCATGATAAAAAAAACCTCTTAGCTAATTAAAGGAATTTCTTAATCTGATAAAGAAAACCTAAAACACACACACACACACACACACACACACACACGCACAATCCTTAAAGTAATTGGTGAGACGTTGAAAGCTTTTCCTTTGAGAGCAGGAACAGAACAAGAATGACTGCTTAACCACTTCTAATTCAACACTGTACCGAAGGGTCTAACCAGTGCTAGGGAAAAAAAGAACTGAAAAGGAAAAAATACAATTCATTATTTTTACATGATATAATTGTTTACCATAAAAGTCAAAAGAATTTACAGATAAATTAGTAAAATTAATAAGAGTTTAGTGAAGTTGCTAATAGCAAGGTTAATTGCATTTAGAGCAACAACAAAAATATTCAGAAAATAAAAAATTTTAAGGGACATAATTTATAATGGTATCAAAAATATCTAGGAATAAATCTAACCAAAAATATATGTTTCCATGCAGAAAATGAAACAAACACTATAAAGAGAGACTGAAGACCTAACAAAATGAGGCAATATCTCCATTCATGGATAGAAGATTCAGTATTGTAAAGATTTCAGATTTCCTCAATCTACAGATTCAATGTAATTCCAAACAAACGTGTGTGTGTGTGTGTGTGTGTGTGTGTGTATATAATTTGACTAGCTGATTCCCAAATTTATATAGAAATGCAGATTACTTAAAAAAAAACCAAACAATTATGAAGAGGAACAAGATGGGTAGATTCCTTTGACTGGAAATAGGAATACTAGAGTTATGGTAAGTAAAATAGGTGTGTAAACAGCATACTGATAGATGAAAGAGCAATGAGCAGAACAGAAAGTTCAGAAACAGACCTATGTCGCAGAGTAGTAAAGAAATGAAAGTCTTTTCAATCAGTGTACTGAAACAATTGCGTAGCCATACGGAAAAAGGTAAAATTGACCCCTTCCTCACATCACACACAAAAATGAATTCTAAGTGGAATGAATCTGCATAATATAATATAGGAGGATATCTTTTTAAACTCATCAGAACACAAAAGCACTGACATTACAAAGAGAAAGAATGATATAGTACATTGACTATGTTAGAACTAAGAATTTCTGTTAACAAAATGATACTCATTACAGAGAAAAAGAAAATCATAGAGAAGACAGGTTTCTTGTAATACAGATAACAAATAACAGAGTTGAAATCCAGAATAGATAAAGAACTCCTACAAATCAACTGGAAAAAAGATAATCCAGTAGAAAAATGGACAAGGAAATTAAACAGATACTTCACAAAAAAGAATATACAAGTGGCTAATAAACCCATGAAAACTTTCTCAATCTTATTAGTAACCATAGAAATGCATAATAAATGAAAGCCATCATGAGATACAAGTACATACCCACCTAATGGCTGAAAATAAAGACTGAGAATCCAAGTGTTGGTACAGACGTGGAATATGGCACTTTCATACATTGCCAGTGAAGAGTAAACTGGTACAACAGTTTTGGAAAACAGAGGACATCATCTATTAAAGTTTGAGATTCATTACCCTAAAACATAACAATTTTAGTCCAAGGCATATACTCAAGAGAAATGTGGGCACATGTGCAACAAGAAACATGTATTTCATAGCAGCATTATTTATAATAGTAGAAACTGGAAACAATCCAAATATAACAGAAAAATGTTTCCATTTGCAGTAGCAATATGCCTAGGAATAAACTTAACAAAAGATATGTAAGAGCATCATGAAGAAAAGTATAAAATACTATTGAAAGAGACAAGGTGATTCAAATAAGTAGAAAAATATTCAGGATAACACAATATGGCAAAGCTGTCAGTTCTTTCAAATTAATCTATAAATTCAACACAGTTCATTAAAAATCCTAAACATATTTTATTGTAGAACTTGACAAAATGATTCTAAAATTAAATGTAATAAGAGTCAAGATAATGCTGTCTTTATCAAGATATATTATAAAGCTATAAAAATTATAATAGTGTTGTTGTATAGAGAACTCAGAAACAGTTCCCAACATTTAGGAAAACTTGGTATGTGACGGAGGAGGGATTACAAGTCAATGAAGAATAAATGAGCATGCAACGTATGGTGTTAGGACAGTTATCTATCCATGTGGAAAAAAACACCTCCCTCCCAAATTCCAATTAGGTTAAAGAGCAAAATGTAAAAAATGAAACTTTAATATTTTATAAGTAGAAAGTCTTCACTACTTCAGTGACAGATCGATTTCTTAAACGTGACGGAAAAGCATGAATGACGCACAAAAAGACTGATAAATTTCACAATGTATATTACACTTCTATATGAAAAAATAAATCATAATCAAATTTAAAAGACAACAGTGGGAGAAGATATTTGCAATATAAACTACTAACAAAAAAATTAGCACCCAGATTATTTAACTAAATTCTATAAATCAATAATAAAATATTTTGACTATCATATTACTGGTAACATGAAGGCACCAAACAATGAGAGCAAAACCAAAATGAATGAAAACCTGAAAAAAAGATGCTGCTCTGGTGTATACCAGTTGAATATCAGCCCTCCAAACAATCCTAAAGGAAAATCAATGAAAAATATGTGAACACAGAATAATATAAGTACTCCCTCAGCAAAAAAAAAGAATTTGAAATGAATGATTTCCTTCAAGCAGTGAATTAGTTTTAACTAAAAGGAAACTGAAGCCAATTATTTACGCTATATAGTATCATAGGTTGAGTCATGTGAAATAGCCATTTTTGTAAGTAAAAAAATGCTCAAAATCTGACAGTTCCATATGGTTCAACCTCTGTAGTCTCCATTTATCCATGGTATTGTAATTTGCCAATATATACAGAATATTTCAACCTGTGGAACTAACAATAGAATTTGCCTACTATTAATGGGCTTGAAACTAATTTTCATGTAAGAAGAAACCTTGATTCTACTCAGTTATATAAGGCAGTTTTAAAGTGTTTTCCTGAAATTAAATATAAAAAAACTGTTTTACAGCCTACCAAAAATGTAATACTTTGTCAAAAATTGTGAATTTTGCTTAGATGATTATTAAAAACCTAAACATGAATGAGAAAATCGAACTCAACTTAAATTTCACCCCCACCAAAACCAACTTCTTTGTGTCAATACACAATAAAAATTTTAGTATAATTTTTGGTTTGTGAAGTAGCATCACTGTTGGCTCACTTAACCTTAATATTTCTTACAAAGTTCAAGAAAAATCTTAAATAAAATTAAAATGCCCTGACAATTTCTAAAGTTAAACATAGTTTGTATTTTGACAGATATTTTGACAAATCAAAAACGAAAAAAAACCCAAATAATCAATAAAGAAGGGAAACTATGCTTAGTTCTTTTATGCCTATTTTCTTTCCTTCCCTCATCTCTCCCTCCTTCTCTCCCTCTTCCCTCTTTCTTGCTTTCCTTCAGTCTTGAAGTTAATATTTAAAAATGTTAACTATTAATATGGATTAATAACAGTATACGTACTGCTTGTTCTTGTACTTTAATATATTTTTCAAATTTCTTTAGAAAAAGAGAACTAAAAGGAAAAAAAAAATTACCTTTGCCTCCTTTACAGTGAATCACTACGATGTTTTCATCATCTTGCGTCATCCACTTACATACTTCCTTGGAAAATTCCACCATCTCGCTGATTTCAAACATAAGATTTTTGATTGAGTTAAAATACTTCCCCCCAAAATCAAGCCCAATGTATTTAGCCCTCTGCTGACAACGAAATTGGCATAAAACTTACCTCAGAGAGGGGACATTGTGATCATCAATCTTGATTTGATGGACCCTATTATGGAAGTACTTAGGATCATAAGCTCTTTCACCTAAAATAAGTGATACATAGGTCATATCTCTATACCTAATAAATACAGTAAGTGATCAAGTTACAGTAAGTTATACTTTACTATTAGAAATTCCTTACTCACCTATAAAGGTGATGGGCTCCTCCTACACTAAACGAAATTTAAGGCTCTCAAAAACATAAGGATAGTAGTGGTTTGTCCATCTTGGGTAACCTAAGTCCAGCTTATTTTGATTTATTTAATAGGTCTTACTTTAATTTTCTAGCAGGCTACTCATTACATTATGGTAGGGTAGTTAGAAACCACAGAGCAGAACTAAATGTGGCCAACAAAAATGCTTGCCTTCTGAAAATATTTATTTGATATATAGGAAGAGGAAAAATCAAGAGAGACAGAGTAGTAAGCTGGAACATAATCTGTTCTGCAGGGTTTCGTTTTATTCCCATGCCTCCGGGGTGTGAGGAGGGCCCTGCTCTCCTCACACCCCATTCCTCGTGGGTTAGAGAATGCATTTGTTGAATTATCTTCAAAACACAAGCTGGCAAGAAAAAATTTTTTTTTTACTAAACCTAATACCACTAGAGTAGACTCTTCCTAAAATGGCTCCACCTCCATGCTAGCCTCCTGCCTCCCTCACAGAGCACTTTGTGCTGGTGAGGTATCTTTTCCTACCAAATAGGGCCAGTGCAAGATGGAGATTTTTTAACTCCCTTCCCAGCACCGGCACCTCCAAATCCTTATGAGTAAATGAAATACAAAAACTGAATCATCTTCTTAAGTGTGATGATCTGTTTTCTATCTAGAGTAGCAAAATATCTAGTCATGTACATACTGCATAGATTGTAGACTTGATAGTGGTTTCCATGCTTGGTATCCAGGAACCGCACAACTTCCTAAGAAAGACGGACACACATGCCTTACATATACACATGGTGCCAATACAACCTATTTTCTAGGAGTAACTTAAACTGGTTGTTACCTTTTATTCACTTGGCCCTCACTTAGCACCTTTTAGGGGAGATTCAAGGAGTATGAGGTTATGTACATTCCAAGTCATAGTTAATCCATTGATGATTTTCAAGTAACCCACAAAGTTATGCTTGACTACTCTGATTCACCTCTCCTATAAATACACAGGGCTTAAGGAAATTAAGTGGTTAACTAGTTTAAGTAAATTTGTTCCGAATTATTAATTCACACTCATATATGGTTCTTATCTATATCTAATTCTGATTAGATATGCCTTTTAGATAATGATCTGGATATTACAATCTACCTAAGCACTATTTAAATAAACAAATGCAAAAAAATATATGGAACGGTTGTGTGTGTGTACTCATGATAGAAAAAGATAAACACATTATATCAAATTTTACATAAGTGGTGGCAATATGGAGACTTTTTTTAGCTCATCTGTGTTTTCTTATTTTCTAAAATGAATGTGTATGTATGTGTATATATGTATATATATGAAATGTGTATACACGTATAACTTGTAAAATAAGCAATAGTGATTATTATTTAAAATACAGTTAATATCACCACATTAATACACTCCAGCAAACTTATCCATTTGAAACATACACTCACACACACACACACATGCATGTGTCTGTGCAACAACAAAAATAGCTATAAAAAAGTTCAAAAATTGATTAGTATAGTATCCTCAGAGCAATGTTTACTGGCTTAATAGTGAGAAAAACCAAGGTATCAAAGTGATCAATTTGTTAAGTTGGTTATCCTTATCAACAGGAAATACTAAGTCAAAAAGATAAACGTTCTGAGTCTGCATAGTACTAGCATAGAGAGGATAAACAGTCTTATATACATCAAAAATTCATGGGATCCCTTACACCAAAATAAAATCCAGATGGACTGAGGAATCAAACATAAAAAGCCACAAATACCTCTAAGAAATTTAAGTGAACCTTAGTAATAAGAACTAAGTGTTAAACCAATGGAAGATCAACAGATTTAGGTTTGACTTCATAAAAATTTTATATTTCTATTTTTAAAAATGCCACAGTATAACAAACAAATAAGAGGAAAGAAGATTTTGAATGAATGAGGATTATGCCTGTTACAATGTATAAACTAGTTATACTAATATAAACTAATAACTCATTAACAATGATGTAAATTATACTCCATCATCCTATAGATAACTAGGCCAAAGACATAAATAAATTCACAAAAGAGAAAATCCAACTGATTTAAAACCTCCATAGAGATAGTCACCCTTACCAATAAAGAAGTCAAAACAACACTGAAATGCCATTTTCACTCATTAAATTAGCTCTTTCCTTTTTAATGAGAAAATCCAATGCTGGCAAACATGGCATGAAAATAAGACCTTTGATTTATTGCTGGTACAATCCCTTGGATTAGTCAATGTACAGTAAGGATCCTAAAAAATATTCATACTCTTTAACCAGAAAATTTAACTCTTAGGAATCTGTCTAGAAAAAGCTTTATGCCTTTGTGTCTTTATTGTTATTGATAATCACGATACCTAAATATCCAACATTAGAGGTTAATTACAGCTCTAATGAAATATCATGAAACCATTAGACTACTGTCCGTAAACCTTCATTCTCTCACAAAGTAAATATTTCACTGTGGTTAATTTATGTGCAGCCTCTGTAGTATACCCACATATAAGGATAGTCAGTATTTGCTTTTTTATGGGAAAATTAATGTACCTGGATGGTTCAACTTCAGGGACTTCTAAAATCACCTTCAGCCAACAGACATATGAAAAAATACTCAACCTCACTAATCATGAGAGACATGCAAATAAAAACCACAATAAGATAACTCCTCACTCCAGTCAGAATGGCCATCATCAATAAATCAACAAACAGCAAGTGCTGGCGATATTGTGGAGAAAAGGGAACCCTTGTGCACTGTTGGTGGGATTGCAGATTGGTGCAGCCACTATGGAAATCAGTATGGAGGTATCTCAAAAAACTGGAAATGGAACTACCTTATGACCCAGCAATTCCACTCCTAGGTATCTATCCAGAGAAATCCAAAACGCTAATTCGAAAAAATATATGCACCCCTATTTTTACTGCAGCACTATTCGCAATAGCCAAGACATGGAAACAACTGAAATGCCCAAATGGATTAAGAAACTGTGGTAAATTTATACAATGGAATATTACTTGGCCATAAAGAAGAATGAAAGCTTACCATTTGCAATGATATGGATGGACCTAGGGAACACTATGCTAAGTAAAATAAGTCAGACAGAGAAAGACAAATACCATATGATCTCACTTATATGTGAAATCTAAAGATCAAAATAAATGAGCAAACTAATCACGAAAGTTTCAGAGATATAGAGACAAACCTGAGGGTTGCTAGATGGGGGCGTTGGGGATGAAGGAGAAGGGGAGGGGATTAGAAAACACAAATTGGTAACCACAGTATTGCCACAAGGATATGAAAGACAGTTTGGGGAATATAATCAACAATGTTGTAAAGATTTTGTAGGGTGTCTTATTAGGGAGACCACTTCATGGACGGTGTAGATGCCTGACTACTGCAGTGTACATCTGAAGCTGAAGCTAAATAACAATGAATGTCAACTATAATGGTCACTGGATGTGGAGTGCAGCATAGGGAATAGAGTCAATGGAAATGTAACAGCTCTATACCATTTCAGAGGGGTAGTAGATTGGGGGAGGGGAATTATCACTTTGTGAGGGGTATAAATGTCTATTACATTGTTTTGTACACCTGAAACTAATAAAAAAATTTTTTTTAATCACCTTGACATTTTTCTAAATGTCTGAAAAATAATCTCAAGGATTGCATTTTCTCCATGAGTCCATCTTTGAATTGATACTGTGTTTCCCCAAAAATAAGACCTAGCCGGACCATCAGCTCTAATGCATCTTTTGGAGCAAAAATTAATATAAGACCTGATCTTATTTTAATATAAGACTGGGTCTAATATAATATAATACAATATAATATAGTATAATATAATATATATAATATAATATCAGGTCTTATAGTAATTTTTCCTCCAAAAGATGCATTAAAGCTGATGGTCCGGCTAGGTCTTATTTTGGGGAAACACGGTATGTAGACAATTTACTACTGTTTTCTGATCTAAGCAGTTTACCTGAACACTTCAATTACCTTTTATCCAAATGAGCTGAACAGAGACATAAAGTACCTAGAGAAAACTTCAACTTTGCTAAGAAACTACAGTTTTTGGGGTCACGATCTGTTACCAGATGGACAGTTTCTCTCCTTAACCAGAATAAAGCATATTCAATTATACCAAGGTCAATAACTAGAAGATAACTAAGACTATTTTTAGGACTACAGGTAATATATCTAATTTTTCTCAGTAGCTAAGCCTTTACATGGGCTTACTAAGTTTATAATTCCTGAAACTCTTCCTAGGGATGCAAAAGTGGAAAATGCTTTCTACTCTTTGGAAGCTCTTTTGCAACAAACTCCACCTTTGAGTTTCCTGCATATGCCTAATCCATCTCTCTGTTTGTTCACAAAATATTGACTCAAATATTAACTAAACAGAATAGTTCACACCAGAAACCTATTGTCAATCTTAGCACATTCCTTGATTTGGAGATGAAGGAATACCCTCCTCGCTTGCACGTGGTGGCAGCACTGGCCAAACTTGACACTTGCAACATAGTGCTTGCTTCTCCACTCCCACAACTGTATAATTCTTGCTACTTCTAGTAATACTTGACAATTCTCTGTTAGCAAATTTACCACTTGTGAAGTTCTACCTATTCCTCTGCATATTACTACTCAATGTTGTTGGAAAGATGAACCCTGCAACGTTATTCCCTCTTAAGAGTGAAGGGGAACCACATGACTGTTTAGCATTCTCTCAGGAGTTAAATATGCTCAGACCTGAATCTTGCACCCTTTAGTCCACCTTGATTTAAAATAGTTTGTAGATAGCTCTTATCTTGAAAACGATAAAGGCACACTCTGTGCAGGACATGCTGTTATCATTGAACATGCAACCACTGAAGCAACTCTATTGCCTAATTCTTAGTCTGCCCAGGTAGCTCAAATCTGAGCCTGCACTCTAGCAAAAGATGAGAGTAAATATTACTGTGAACGGTAGATATGTTTGTGGGGTGGTTTATGATTTGTGGGTTTTATGAAAACAGGTGATTTATAACCTCTTCTTCAGATATGCTGATTAAAAATGATAAAGGGATCAATGACTTATTAGAACATCATCAATATCCTAAGGAGATAACAGTGTAATAACTGATAGAAACCAATAGTTTAGAGACCATTCTAGAAGCCAAGAGTAATGTCTTTGCTTTGATTTACATGCTAAATGAAGTTTTTGGCTTTTTAAAAACACCCCTGCTCATATTAAGTGTTACTAAATTGATACTTATCATCACCAAAATGACAAAAGAAAAATGGCACAATTTAGGCAAGTTATAATTAACTCGCAGATATCAGCTCAACCTACTGAAAAGCAATATTGACAATGAGGGGATGCTTTATCCATAAACATGGCTTCCAGCAACTTGAGGATGGCTGTCCTGAAGTGCCATAATTCATCCAATGGACCCTGGTCAAATTAGTCCGTAACCATTCTCATTACGAAAGAGATAAAGTAGTTTCCACATTAAACAGTAGTATGGAAAATTTTTCAAAATTGGTGAAGAGCATGGTAGAATCATGTCTTACTTATAAACAGCACAACCTGAGTAACATATGGTGCAGACCCTCCTCCTCAAGGCCTTTTAGGACATTTACAAATGGATTTTATAGGACTGCCCAAGTCTCAAGTCTCTGAATATGTATTAGTTATTGCTTGTAAATGTTGTTGTATGTATAGAAATGTTTTCCTGCCTTAGAATAAGGTAGAATGTGTCCATTAATGGCCCCAATTCTTCATCCTTCCCTGTATTCACTGGGTAGTGCCCTCTGACTCTAATATTGGGCTTCATGATATGAGTTGATTTGGTCAATATGGTGACACAAAACAGAGGCTTGCAAAAGCCCTTGTAAGATTCCACTTTAGCTCTTCCTTTTGCCATCATCATGAAAACTCAGAGTCAAAACACATCCTAATGGAGGATATAGACAAGTGGAACAGATATGAGTTACCCCAGACGCTCCAGCTAAGATCATTGTAGACCAGCTGGTAAGGACATTTCAAGAAAGAAAAATTGAATGTCAATATCTCTCAGTAACATATATAAAAGTTCTAAGTAAAATATTAGCAAATAGAATCCAGTGATATATAAAAAGGATGATACATTAAGAACAAAGGGGGGTTATACCAGGAAAAGGTTGATTTAACATTTAAAAATCTCAACAGAAAAATAGAGAAAAACATTTTGTTTATCTCAATAGATGCAAAAAACTATCTGATATATTTAGCACCAATTCATGATTAAAAATTCTTAGCAAATTAGAAATAAAATGAAACTTTCTTAATCTAGTAAAAGATAGCTACGAAAAGTTTCTACAGAGGGTAAGGGGGGCGTGGGGGTAGATGAGGGTAAAGGGGATCAAATATATGGTGATGGAAGGAGAACTGACTCTGGGTGGTGAACACACAATGTGATTTATAGATGATGTAATTGCAGAATTGCACACCTGAAATCCATGTATCTTTACTAACAATTGTCACCCCAATAAACTTTAATTTAAAAAAAAAGAAAAAGAAAGTTTCTAGAAAGCATCATTTTAACAGTAAAATATCAAATTCTTTCCACCTAAGTTTGAGAACAAGGCAAGGCTGTCCACTCTTACCACTTCTATTCAACATTACAGTGGAGGTCCTAGACAATTCAATAAAGAAAGAAAAAGAAATAAAAGGTATAAAAAGTAGAAAGAAAGTAGTAACTTCACACGAAAAATCCCAAGGAACCTACAAATTAATTATTAAAATGAATGTGTGAATTTATGAAGGATGCTTGAAATATATACAAAAATCAGTTATATTCATATATATCAGCTGTAAATAATTAGAAAGTGAAAATTTAAAAATATCATTTAAAATAGCTTTGAAACCCATCAAATAGGAATAAAATTAATAAAAGACATGCAAAGCTTATACAGTGAAAACATTGCTAAAATAAATTAAAGAAGACTTAAATAGGTTGAAAATATATTATGTTTACAGGTTGGAAGACTCAATATTTATAGATGTTGATTCTCCCCAAATTAAGCTATTTAGTCAATATCACCCAAGTTAAAACGCCAGCAAAAATGTGTGTATGTGTGTGGAAATTGGCAGTCTGATTCTAAAATTTATATGGAAATTCAAAGGGCCTAGGAAAGGCAAGATAGTTTTAAAGAAGAAGTACAGGAGGTTCTGGGTTGGTGAGCAAGTGGAGGCACTAGGAGAGGTCATGACCATCCATACCCCTTTCCCCATACCTTTCCCTGTGGGTCTCTTCCATCTGGCTAGTCCTGAGTTATATCATTTTATAAAAAACTGGTAAACTAAGCATCATGTAGAGAAGTCAACAAATGAAGTCTGAAGCTGAGAATGAATCCCAAAGAGAGAAAATCAGAGAAATTAAGCAAAAGAGATAATCAAAAGAAAGAAAAGAGAAAGAGAGAAACAGAACATGACTACTGATTACAAAGTGGGTACATGATAGCACAATTCACTGAGCAGAAAAATGATTCACAGTGGGTCTCTATGGTGCTTTAGTCTTAAGAGGAAAACATTACAAACATGGCAATGTGCATCAATAGGAGCAATAATAAACAAGCTGGGGTATTACATACAATGAAATGTAAGTCAGCAATAAAAGAACTACTGATATATGCAAACATATGGGTTAAAACTAACTCATATCAATTCATTATAATTTTTTACTTGAAAGAGTAAGTTTTTAGGAGAATACTTCCATCTCTGGGCTAATGTTAAACTTATGACTCCATAATCTATGTTTATTGAGAAATATGAGCATTTGCTAAATAAATACCCTTACCTTTATGGGATTTCTATAGAAGGACTGCTGTCCAGAAGATGGGAATGACATGGCAATAATACGTTCTGGAAGTCAAAAGAGTCACTGTTATGAATGTCATTATAGATATCAAACAGTATATGAAAACTTAATTTACATATAATCAGACTCCTTTTTCATTAAAACTTTCAGAATATATTAAGAATAAATAATAAAAGGTAACTAACTTTATATTATTTAATAAAAGGTAACCAACGTTTTATTATTTAATAAAAACCTCAGGAAAATCAAGATAACATATTAAATTATCCAATATAATGATCATTAAACTCGCATGGTGTTCCTGACTCAATTGGTTCCAGCCACATGTGACAGACTGGTGCTGACGTCAGTCTGGAGCTCCCCCTGTGGTGAGAATTTATCTTATTTAAACACCAAAGGAAAATGAGAGATCTGGGCTCCAGTGATGGTGGGAACTCCCAGGATGATTTCCCATGCTCCTGACTCAGAAACCTGAGATCTACCATTCTTCCCTGAAAATAAGACCTACCCGGACAATCAATTCTAATGCGTCTTTTGGAGCAAAAAATAATATAAAACCCAGTCTTACAGTAAAATAAGACTGGGTCTATAATATAGTATAGTATAGTATAGTATAGTATAGTATAGTATAGTATAGTATAGTATAGTATAGTATAATATAATATAATATAATATAATAATACCCAGTCTAATTTTACTATAAGACCGGGTCTAATATAATATAAAACCGGGTCATATTAATTTTTGCTCCAAAAGATGCATTAGAACTGATTGTCCGGCTAGGTCTTATTTTCAGGGAAACACGGTACAAAGCAATGACCTTATTCTCTGAGATTCTAGGAAGAGAACAGTCTCTCTGGGGTCCTTGGGACCCAGGATAACTACTAGAACTCAATAAATTCTAAACCAAACAAATGGAGTCAGCTGAAAATCCATTCAACTTCTTGTACTATAACCAAGTAGCCCTGATTTGAGATGACAATGGGAAAAATGTCAGGGTTGAACAACAAATAAGTCACACTACTATAGTGGCACACGTCTGCATGGATAAAGAATGTTTTGAGAGAACGTGGCTTAGACAAGGCAAGAACAAAATAAACACATAGTTACACACAAGAAGTAATATATTAATGAAGTTAATATAAGTAAATCAACAATTAAACTTCACAAACCAGTAATGTAAGTGAGGTCTAAGTCAAATCCATCTTTGTGATAGCGCCGTTTGTTTCCCGAAACCTGAGTGTTTAAAACAGTCATTAATTTGTAAAACATAAATCAACATAAAAATAACATTATACAGATATCCACAACCCTTGCCAGTATTTCCCAAAATACAACATTTTAAAAAAATCATAAATGTGTTTTGCCCACTTACCATCCTTCTGGTCAGAATTTCAAGATGTCTTTTTTGATGAGCCAGATGAAAAATTCTTACCAGAATGATAAGTCGTAGAGGTCGCAATATAAAGGTCAAGCTAATAATAAATTTGAAATATTCAGTTTTGCTTCAGAAACAGGATTTTGTCAATAAGAACTAAGTCCAGAGCAGTGGTTCTTAACCAGGGCAATTTTGCACCCCTGACCCCCACCCAAGCCTGCCACCCACACACCCACCCACCTAGGCGGCATTTGGCAAAGTCTGCAGGCATTTTTGGTTGTCACAACTGTGTGTGAGGGGGTGCCACTTGCATCTAGTGGGTAGAAGCCAGGAATCCTGCTAAACACCAATGCACAGGACAGCCCCCATAACAAAGAAATACCTGATCTGAAATATCAATAATGCTTAGGTTGAGAAACTGGTTTAGAGAAATAGTTGTATGATAGACTTTTACAATTTATGGATTTAACTATGCGGTTTACAATGAGTATTTTTCAATCTTCTCCCCACCAATACACACTGAGGTTCTCGTTCAGCTTTGTTACTCCCACCTATAATACAGGTTCACTATATCTGCTAACACACATCAGGCAGGCAGTAGATTGAGATACTTCCCAAGTATGCTAGCTGTTGTCTCACCTACTATCAGAAAGAAACACAACGGCAGAGAACTGATGGTTTGAACTGGTGCTGCTCTAACTTGAGGGTGCATACTGATTCAGCAGGGTGAGAATGGGGCCTGAGGTGTTTTTCTTCTTGCATTTTTAATGAGCTCTTAGGTGATGCTGAGCTTGCTGGTCAGGGGACCATACAGGCTCCAGTTGTTTTCAAACAACTCCAAAAGCCTATCAAATAATGTCAAGTTTCATGAGAACTTGAATTGAAGTCCTGGGGAGCTGGAGTGCAGAAAGAAGCAAGCTATTTGATTAATGAATAAGCCTAGTGAGCCACGGAACGTCTACATTCCAGCACACAGTTGCTTTTCTTTTCTTCATTGCCAGAATAAGATGAGGAAGGGGAAAAAAGTCATCAGTGTCTGAGATACATTCTAGTTTCCTGATCCCTAATAATTTTAACATTGCTTCAGTTTTCTTCATTGCAGATACACTACACTGTAAATTATACTTCTGTGCTGTTATCCATATCACTTAGTTTTCTGTTCCATTGTGTGTTGTTTTAGCAAATCATCATTGGAGTCGCACAAATTGTGCATATGCTTAAACCAATATTCTCTCGGTGATAGGAAAAACCTCAGATTTTCATGTGTAAGGAAATTACTGTTGAAGCTCAAATTGCAATTTAGTGGGAATTTAAAAATGGAGGGAAATTCAAGTTAGTACAAGAGGCAAACTCCCCAGTTTCTTTTTTGGGTGTTCCATCTTCCTCATTCAACTGAAGGTACTTAGGGTGTTCACCCTTCACTGGTCCCACCAATCCTTTAGTTTCCACGTATGTGGAAATTTATCTAAACATTTCATTTCCAAGCTGCTTATCTGGCACAGAATCAGCATATTCAGAGTTAAAACCATTACACAGAATGAAAGCCACAGAAAATGAAGAATTAGAAAAAAGAAAAGAAAATCCTTAAGAGAGGTAATCATGTTTCTTACCTGGGGATATCAATAAGAAACTTAAGGTCATAAAAAATATAAATGAAATCAATCACTAGAGTCACCACAATAATGACGGCATCTAAGGAGTTAAGCATCTCAGAAAAATACTGTTGTATCCTGTAATATAAAACAAAACATACAAATTTATGCCTCCCAAAGAAGAGAAAGAGATGTTTTAAGAGCACAACTTATTTGACTCCTTCTCATTAAGAATTCTACCTCAATGAGTTATTTAAAATTCATTTACTAAACTAGACTAAAGGGAAAACATTCATATTCATTATTTTATACATATATGTGACAAAAGCATCACTATGGCAATTTCCGTATGAAATATAACCAAACCACTGAAAAAGAGGCAAGTACTGCCTTCACATTTGTGTGAGAGGAAGGTGGCATGTTGGGCAGTATTATTGGGCCATGGAAGCTGAGCATGACAGACACAGCCTTAGAGCAACTGGGGTTGTGAAGAGTGTCCAAGAGGAGCTTGTGACAGTGAGAGGGGTCCATTACTTTGGCCTGTAAACTTATCATCTAGTGTTGCACTCACAGGGAAATCCCAATGGGCTGGGGTGGCCTCCCTTGAGCAAAGCTGAACTTCTGTCCACTGCACCTTCTTTCCCAGCACTGGCTCCTTCAGCCATGGGCACTGGTGCACCAAGGAAAGCTTCTTCCAATTCTGAAGTAGCCCCTTTCAGGCTCTGAGTAACCTGGGAGTTGGCAACTATTTTTAACTCAAAGGCATGAGGACAGAAGTTCAGCAGGAGAGGAGACAACCTGCCTTCGGAAATGTTCTGGATGAAGCAAGACTGGGAGCCCCTGGCTCCCACAGCAATCCAGCTTCAAGGTTAGCTCACTCCATGTACCTACTCAGAGAGACAACAGGCAGAGAAAATCATCTGCTGCCTCACTACTAAGCCTCACCGATTGAATGTGCATGCCTTAGAGCTCCTATGGACCTTAACAAAAATTTTTATTTTCACTGAGGTAGGGGGCTTTTCATGATCTATTATCTAGTATTTAATGTACTGTCAGCTTTTATTTAGATTCAATTCTTAATGAAAGTATTAATATTTATACAAGTACGTCACATACATGTTCCCCTTAATAATGTGCATGCTGACACATTAGCTGTCTGGCCCCATTTTGCAAACTACTCAAGCTTCAGTGTTGAAGAAATCATCTAGAATACATTGTCAGAGACTAGAGCGCCACTCGCAAAAATAATATTAAAGCCTAATCTACTCGAAAGTGGAACCTGGATTGTTGTTTCTCTTGTAGACCACGCTTTCTAGGAGAATTATTTTGATAAAGAGGGCCACATTTGGTTGGGTTGACCTAGTAATTATTTTGGGATGCTTGTCATAGAGTACAAAATAGCTTTATGTGAGTGTAAAAAGTTAATTAAACTTACCCTTCTACAAACACTCGAAGAAGAATATCCATGAAAAAAAATAAAGCAATAGATAAAGAAATGGAATCATATTCCAAAGGAACATAATTTATGTTACTGAATTGGTCTGTAATGATGAAGAAGACGTCCACAAAGACCAGCAAAATTCCAAATATTCTACAAGTAAAAAATAGAATAAAGTGGTTTTCACCTCTATAGTTAGTCTACATTTAAACCAGTGATTTAATAACAAATTGTTATTATTTATGATTAAACTGTTCAGTGGTAGGGAAATTGGCGTTGCCTTAGAATCTGAAAAGAAAAGTTATTTAGTTTTCACCCAATAGAAGCAGTTGTTAGGGAAACAAAATTCCCACCAAACCACTTCATGTTATCATGTCCTTTTATCACAGACACATCAGCCTAGAACGGGCAAACTGAATTAAAATTACATGTCTTTGCTTATAAACTCTTCTTAAAATTTGAGAATTTTATAAGGGGCTTCTCATAATAAAACAATTTCTCATAATAAATTAAACTTCATTAATCTTGATAATTTTTAAGAATTTAGTAATAAAAACCAAGTGAAAGCATGACTAATATAAACCCTTAAAAGATCACTTTAGCTGATAAGAGTTTTTTATCAGTGAGATTTTACATATTAATAGATGCTTCTAGAACAGTGCTGGGCACATGAGAAGAAATTCAATTTCATAAACACATACATGATTGAATAAAGTATCTTCTCAGACTTTTTCTTATATATTTTAAACATATTCTCCATAAATTCATTATATTACTTGTATAATCTATGAAGATAAATTAATCTCCAAAGTACTTTTTTGTAATTGCAACACAGATTAAAATAATACATATTTAAAAGGAAGCAAGTATATTGTGTAGATCTGTATTATAATATGAAATCTTACTATCATGCCGAGAAGAAGCCTAAGCAGAATACTTCTAGAATTAAAGAGAAATTTTATACAAGTAAGTATTTAATAAAACACTTTATTTATCACTATATAATTTTAAAACACATGCTGCGTTTTTACTTTCACAGATAGAAAAAACATATTAATGTGTTACTGTTAAACTTAGGTAAATGATATTTATTTGCAAAGCTTAATATTCAGCTTAAACTAAAATTCCAAGGTAAATTATATTAAGTGAGCACAGGGTTCATTTAGCAACATACTGACAGTGGAAATGTTCTTTTCCTCCTAGATCCTTTCTCATTAAAAATATTGATATTAAGTGTTATACATATTTAAATACCTCCTTTTTTAGGGTCTCACATACCTGAATATAACGGATGTTACAATTAAGTGCACAATTCTCTTAATCTTGCTTCTGCAAAAAGAATTAAAAATTAAATTCCAAAGTTCTCAAGTTTATCACAGATTTCTTCTAACATATAACAGTAACTTAACCAATAAACAAAGACCTTTATAAATGTAATTTTAAAAATTCTTCAGAAGTTTCATAACAAAATACTTTTTACTAGTAACTGTAAAATTTTCACCTTTCTGTTTTTCTTTCTTACTTTCATATGTGGAATACTTGTGAATAAAACACTAAACTTTAGATGTTTAGTAACATTTCTCTTGCCTGTAAAGTGCCAACCCCAACTAAAACAACATAGCATGGAGACAGAAGGGACTAGTAGAAGAGATCTGTGTTCCAGTTCTCCCATAAATGAGCTGTGGGACCCTGGGCAAGGCACCAAACCTTGGACAGACCTGTTTCCACAGCAATAAAATAAGGGACTTCAGGGATAGGTAGGGAGTAAGTGACACTCTTGTCTTGTAATATTCATCTCTTGAAACAAGACACCCCATGAATATGACAGGTAAACATGAATGAGAGTCTATTTGGGGTTGCAAGTGCACTTTGGAGGTAAGGAAATTTAGTAAGATACATTTCAAAGGAGAAACGCCCCAGTGACTGGGCTCCTTCTATTAACAGAAGGAGGAGTGGGAGCCTGTTTGATGGAGCCTCCAGTTATACTTCATTTCACCCTATGGCTGGAGACAAGGTGGTCATCGGGAAGCAATTGCTTGCCCTGCTGAAGCCTCTGACAAGGGACCCAATTCCATGGCAGGTGGGACTGATCTCATGGCAGTGTCCACAGCACCCGAGACTGGAGAATGGAGAGGACATGCTGAACAGCACTGTGACACTACCAAAATTGGCCATGGATAAATTCTGTTAGGCTAACAGAATTTATTTAAGATATAAGAGCTCCCCACCCCCCCTCTCCCCAATCTCTCTCTCCTATACCTGCACTGGCTTAGGTTGCTGAGGCTGATGTGGATGGCGGGTACCAATAGGCTAAAAGAGGTGAATTCTCCTCTGAGGTTGCCATTCTCTTAATACAGGCCCTTTCTGATCCCACACAGACTACAGGATGTCTGAGCAGCAAAGAAATGTTATAAAAATCTGACTTTGCCTGACAAAGTAAACATACAGAACCATACTTGACAGAATCCTGGGGGCACAAAGGCATGGCTTGGGTGGCTTTAGCCCCTCCTATCTCTTTCAGTATCTCCCAAAATTAACCCAAATAAATATAAAATTGAGATTTCTTTTTTTAAGCGTGCTGTGTAAATGCGGCTCCAAACGCTGTGTGCAGACTTTGCAGGGAAAGGACTGTGACTCAATAAATCTACATCCAGGAAAAATACTGTTCATGTTTGGGAGTGACAGACACTCTCTAAAATGCAGTAACTCAAAGCATAGCATCCGTGTAACTTTCCTAAGAATAAATACTCAGAGAAATGCTCGAGTCAACTGAGCAATGAATCAAAATAAAACACAGAAATAAGGAAGACATCTTATAGAGAAACGGTGTTATATAAAATCATAAAAATTCAGAACTAAGTCTAAATAATCATTGCATGGAGATATAAACAAACAATTTTAAAAACAAAGATAAATAACATAAAATTCTTGATAAAAGTATGGACTTAAATTTGCAAGTTTTCTTACACAATTTAGGATTAGGTTTGTAAGATGATAGACGTAAAAGCATGTTGCATTTCTTATCTTTCCCAGGTACAAGTCCAGTTTTAATCTGGACATTGATGGAGAAACAAAAGTACAATTATGTTTTCTAAAAATAGGTTTATAACCTTTATTTCATTGAAAAATCAAAGGAGTAAAAACATCAATTAATAGCAACACATAGAAAAATTTAAAGAGAAAATATCAAGGAAGCATTTAATACAGAAAACAAAGTAAGAAAGATGATAGCAAATAACACCTAGTATACCAGAAATGACAATAAACACAAACACATACTCTCATATTAAATATTGACAAATACTCTCAGATAAATTTGAAAACTAAATGCACTGCATTCTAGATACATGAGACAAAAACTAAATTAAAGTGATGGTTTGAAAATAAAGAGATGAACAAAAGTTTGAGATGTAAATGTTAAGTCTCCAAACATTAAAAGTTGTAATATTAATATCAAAGTTGAATTCAAAGCAAGAGTATCAACTATGACGAAGACATTTTATATTGATAGAAGGTAGACCCCATGACACTAACACGGCCATGTTGAACAGGGGTGGGATCTGTATTGAGGGCGGGTCCTGTCTTTCCCAATAGACCATTCTTTTTCTGTACAGTCACTGGGGGGAGGCATGTGGCCATACTCAAAGCACTAAGGGCACTGGGGTGATGCTTTGGTCTTCCTGCTCTCACTCTGGAGATTTGACTTCTCTCCCCAAACTATCTGCAACACAAGAAGCTACATTCCTAAATCTAGTGTAAACTCAGGTTGAAGAGAGCAGAGTCAGGGTTTCGATCGGATTTCAGCCTGAGTTAGTTAGCTCTTTAGGATCCTCTCTTGGGGTTTGGAGAGGAATATCCAAAGTACCTAGGAGTGTTCTTTGCCTGGCTTGCTCCTCAGGGGATATATTTCCCTTTGGAGCAGAGTGTTGGAAGCAAGGACAGGCTCTGTCAGAGTGTCTCTGGTCAAATACTATCTATTCTTAAATATGTATATTGAAATAGTTTCTATTGTGCAGAGAACGCATACACTTAAAGATTTTGTATGAAATATTTAAAGAAATTCATCCATCCTGTAACAAGATACAAAAAACCTTCAATGTACTCTAAAACATAGAAAGTATGCAGGCTACATTTTCTGACCACAATGTAATAAAATCGATGCAGTGGCAGAGTACTGATACATAATATATTTGTTTGCATTTTATCACTATAGAAATTAAAAAGATACCATACACGACAACAGATTAAATGGAAATATTGCTTGAAAGACACAAACTACTAACATTTGCTCAAGCAAAAATCAGATAACCTAAATAGTTTAAAAGATAATATATTTTTTTTTTAATTGAAATTGTAGTTTAAAACTTTCCAAAAATAACAACAACAAAAAAATCCAAGCCCAGGTGACTTAACTGGAGAATTCTACTAAATTTTAAAGGAAGAAACAATGCCAATTCTAAACAAACTCTTCCAAATAAGAGAAAAAGAGGACTACTTCCAAATTCAATTTAGGAGACTGGCATTAACCTGATACCAAAACAAGTATGATATTACATGAGAAGAACATTACCAACCAATATCTCTCATGAATATAGATGCCAAAATCATTAACAAAACATTAGCAAATTGAATCCAGCATTTATATCAAGACCAAGTGGGGTTTGTTCTAGGCATTCAATGGTGGTTCAACATTCTAAAATGAATGTAATTCACCATGTCAATAGACTAAGGAAAAGTAAAACATATAACTATCTCAATAGATACAAAAATTTTTTTAACAAAATTTAACTTCCATTTGTAATAAAAATTTTTGGTGAACTAAGAATAGGAGGGAAATTCCTTAACCAGAAAAAGGGCATGCACAAAACAACCAATGGCTAATATCAATCTACAGATTCAACACAATCTCAATAAAAAGTAATCACAGGAAATTTTTTTGTAAATACTGACAAATTCTAAAATTTATATAGAAAGGCAAAATGATACCACTACATGATTTAAATACTTATTATAAAGCTAATTAATCAAGACAGTGTGGTATAAAAGAAAGAAGAGACACATAAAACAGAAGAGACTAGAGCCTAGAAATAGGCCCTTATATATACTAAATTGATTTTCAAAAAAGGTTCAAAGGCAATTCGACAGAGAAGAGAGTCTTACAAGAAATTGTAGTTGAATTATTGGACATGCATATGAAAAAGACAATTCTTCAAGTTATATCACACAACATATACAATAATTAACTCAAAATGAATCCATGTACCTAAATGTAAAACATCAAACTTCGGGAAGAAAACATAGGAGAAACTATTTGTGAACTAGGGTTAGGAAAAGATTTCTAAGTAGGACACCAAAAACAGAATCATAAAAGAAAAAATGATAAATTGTATTTCATCAAAATTAAAATTTTCATCTGTGCAAAAGACATTGTTAAGAAAATAAAAAGACAACATACAGATTGGGAGAAAATGTAAATTTATTTTACATTTATTTGATAAAGAACTTGTATCCAGAATATGTAAAGAACACTCAAAACTCAACAATAAGGGAAAATGCATTTAGAATCAGTCTCCAGAGAACTCTGTATTCCATGGATGCTCTTGAGAGTGCACATCCCAAGTCTCAATCTTTCTGTGTGTGTTCGTTAGTGTGTGTGTGTGTGTGTGTGTGTGTGTGTGTGTGCATGTGAGTGTATGTGTGTTTATCTCTACACATACATGCATTTATTCAGTGTAACTCACTTTTCAATGGAGAATTCTTCAGGGTCTACTACTGTCAAGTCACTCGGAGCAGTTCTAAAGGATTAGAAAAGACAGACACCACATGACCTATACACTCACTTTTTTACTTCATATGAACTACAAGTATGCTTTATACTATAAACTGGTTGTCTCAGAAATATCACAGCTTTTTAGAAACTGATATTTCATTTTCCCTAGATATTATTCTATATATATGTGTAATAAGTATTTTACAGCTATCAAAAAGTGAATGACTCAAGAATTAAGTACACACCTCACATCTCTTAAAATGGCCATTATCAACAAGACAAGAAATAACAAGTGTTGGAGACAATGTGGAGAAAAAGGAGCCCTCATACACTGCTGGTGGGAATGCAGATTGGTGCAGCCACTATGGACACCAGTATGAAGGTTTCTCAAAAAATTAAGAACATGCTTCCATATGACCCCAAAATCACTCTTCTGGGCATCTACCTGAAAGGTTAAAACACTTATTCATAAAGATATATGTACCACTTATTCATTGCAGCATCATTCACAGTAGCCAAGACATGGGAACGACCCAAGTGTCCTTTGACAGATGATTGGATAAAGAGGACGTGGTACTATATACAAGGGGATACTTCTCAGCCATACAAGGATGAAATATGGCCATTTTAGACAACATGGATGATTCTTGAGAGTACCATGCTGAGCAAAATAAGTCAGATAGAAAAAGATGAAAATCATGTGGTTCCATTCATATGTGGGATATAAAACAGAAAGCAACAAATAAATGAAACAAACAAACAAACAACTGATACAGAAAACAGTACAGTAGTGACCAGAGGAGAAGTGGGGTAAGAAGATGTTGAACAGGAAACAGGGGGTGAAATACATGGGGAGGTAAGGAGAGTAAACTTTGGGTGATGAGCACACGATGAATATACAGTTGACATACTAAAATACTGTACACTTGAAACTTTGTATACAGTCTTATTAAACAATGTCACTGCAATATAAAAAAAGAGTTATGTGCAGTTCTTTGCTATTGAACCTGACTGAATATAAAACAGCCTTTGGTGGTGGAATTTATTTCAAATTCAATTTCAATTGGCAGGTATATATGCCTCTTCTCCCATCTAATTTCTAGATTCTCAAGTCCTTCCTTCACTCCCATTCTTTCACCCATCGTGGTTGTCCCTCCTGCCCCTCAAGTAAATCCATCAACTGCAAGCCTGAGTCAGGGGCTCCCTCCATATGATGGTGAGTTTGGGTTTGGGGCACCAGCCTCATATGGTGGCAGATCCTGGAGGGTGAGGAACAGATCCAGATTCCATTAGTTCCTTTCTCTCTGCCAAGGTCTCCTGTTCTCCTTGCACACTCCTACCGCCTTGTCATAAATAAGATCTGACCTCCCTTCACCCAATCTATAATAAGAAAGTCTCAAATACACTTTAGAACTTTACTGAAGGTTTGGCTGGCGGTTACTAGAGGGTGGAGAATTCCTCTCATGACCTTCCTCTTTTATCCAAGTAGATCTAAAAGTGATGGAAAGCTAGTGTAGATGCTACAGTGAAATGACTTAGAAACAGAGTCAAATATTCTCTGTATTGCAATGGATGCTCCTGACGGTGAACTTGTCAACTCTCAATTTCCTCTCATGTATATGTATGCGTGTGCTTGTGCTGATGTTTTTATGTGTGTATGTGAATATATGTGTATATAAAATATATAATGTCTATAATTACAACTCTATTATCAGCTATCTATCTATTTATCTCTATATATGTTTGTTTATTTATATCTCGTAATTCACCTGTGGCCCCATCACCAAGTGTTATTTTAAATTCAGAAAGGGCAGTGCCAAAAAGTGTATATAGTCAGATACCATGTGACTTCTTATACTTAACATTTTTGATGAAATTGACCACAATTATTCTATAACTTATAAACTGGTTGACCCTTAATTCACTTGTAAATCAGTTATTTGGAAGCTTCTTTGTTATACTCCCATATAAATCAGTCTTTTTGTGTTTGTAATGGTTATCTTAGTTCTATGAAAAGTTTAATGATGCAACATTTAAGTTCAATTCCATAGTACTCAACATAACCACAATGTGACAGTATTTTTGGGTTGATTTATTTAAAATTCATTCTCAGGCTATAGCAACAAGTCCCTTTCATCCCCATCTAATCTGATTCTCAATCCCTCCATCACCTCCTTAATTCCACCATCATGGATGACTTCTTTGCTCTCCCAGAAGGTCAGGAAATTGCAGCCCTGAGTAAGGGTCTCCCTCCATGTGATGGTAGGTTTGGGTTTGGGTTTGTGGCTCCACCCTCACATGATGGAAGAGCTGGAGGGAGGCGGGCATCGAGTTCTTATTAGCTTCTTTCTTTAGCTAAGCCTCCTCTGCTCACTGTCCACTGCTCTGAATAAGTCTCTGTCCTCCTCTGCCCACTCTAGTACAGTGTCAGACACAGTAGTCAAGGGTGATATATCCCTGGATAAAAAGACCTCCTCTATTACCTGTTCATCCTTCTTCTACCTCAATTCAGAAGGCAATATTTCATATGTTGGATACTATTAAAGGACTTTAGAAACAGAACCCATAGGAGTTCAGGGGAGTACACATTCCAAGTCTCAATATCTGTGTGTGTGTTTGTTAGTGTATGTGTGTGTGTGTGTGTGTATGCGCGTGTGTGTGTGTTTATGTTCATTAGTGTGTATGTGTGTGTCTATGTGTGTGTGTGTGCATGTGTGTCTATCTACACATACATTTATTTATTCAGCATAACTTACTCTACATTTGAGCCTCCTTCAAAGGATACTGCTGGCAATCGGCTCTCGGCAGTGCTAAAGAATTAAAAACAGACATAGTTAGACACCTCATGACTTTTACACTTATTTTTTAAATTCAAACAGGCTACAGTTCTGCTTAAATTTATATACTGCATGGCTACTAGAAAATTCCCATGTACATCAGCTATTTAGAATCTGATGTCTCATTTTCCCTAGACCTTATTCTATAAATGTTTGTAATAAGTATTTCAGAGCACTGAAAAATTAATAACTCAAGAATTCAGTATACACCTTGCATCTCTTAGATTAGCCATTACCAACAAGACAAGAAATAACAAGTGTTGGAGACAATGTGGAGAAAAAGGAATCCTCATACACTGCTGGTGGGGATGTACATTGATACAGCCACTATGGAAAGTAGTGTGGCGGTTTCTCAAAAAATTAAGAATATGCTTCCATATGACCCCAAAATCACTCTTCTGGGTATCTATCTGAAAAGTTTGAAACACTTATTCATAAAGATATATGTACCACTATATTCATTGCAGCATCATTCACAGTAGCCAACTTATGGGAACGACCCAAGTGTCCTTTGACAAATGATTGCATACAGAGGACGTGGTACTATATACTCAGCCATAAGAAGGATGAAATATGGCCATTTTAGACAACATGGATAGATCATGAGAGTATCATGCTGAGAAAAATAAGTCAGACAGACAAAAATGAAAATCATGTCATTTACTCATATGTGGGACATAAAACAATAATAAATGAATAAAAAAGAAAGCAATAAATGAACAAAACAAACAAACAAACAAACTAACTAACTGACACAGACTACAGTATGGTAGTTACCAAATGAGAAGGGGGAAGAGAGGAGGTTAAAGAGGAAAAAGGAGGTCAACTATAAGGAGAACTGACTCTGGGTGGTAAACACACAATGGGATTTATAGATGATGTATTACAGAATTGCACACCTGAGACCTATATAACTTTACTAACCATTGCCATCTCAATAAACTTTAATTAAAAAAAAAAAGAATGAAACGTACAGTCTTATTTTAAAATGTTCCTGAAAAAAAAAAAAGTTAACTACAGTTCTTTATGATTGTACCCGATCAAATGTAAAACAGCTTTGGTGGTGAAATATATTTCAAATTCAACTTCAGTGGGCAGGTATACATGCCTCTTCTCCCACCTAATTTCTAGATTCTCAAGTCCTTCCTTCACCCCCTTTCTTTCACTTATCATGGTTGTCTCTCCTGGCGCTAAGGTAGGTAGTATCCACCTACTGCAAGCCTGCGACAGGGGCTCCCTCCATATGATGGTGAGTTTGGGTTTGGGGCACCAGCCTCATACGGTGGCAGATCCTGGAGGGTGAGGAACAGATCCAGATTCCATTAGTTTCTTTCTCTCTGCCAAGGTCTCCTGTTCTCCTTGCACACTCCTACCGCCTTGTCATAAATAAGATCTGACCTCCCTTCACCCAATCTATAATAGGAGAGTCTCAAATACACTTTAAAACTTTACTGAGGGTTTGGCTGGCGGTTACTAGAGGGTGGAGAATTCCTCTTATGACCTTCCTCTTTTATCCAAGTAGATCTAAAAGTGATGGAAAGCTAGTGTAGATGCTACAGTGAAATGACTTAGAAACAGAGTCAAATATTCTCTGTATTGCAATGGATGCTCCTGACGGTGAACTTGTCAACTCTCAATTTCCTCTCATGTATATGTATGCGTGTGCGTGTGCTGATGTTTTTATGTGTGTATGTGAATATATGTGTATATAAAATATATAATGTCTATAATTACAACTCTATTATCAGCTATCTATCTATTTATCTCTATATATGTTTGTTTATTTATATCTCGTAATTCACCTGTGGCCCCATCACCAAGTGTTATTTTAAATTCAGAAAGGGCAGTGCCAAAAAGTGTATATAGTCAGATACCATGTGACTTCTTATACTTAACATTTTTGATGAAATTGACCACAATTATTCTATAACTTATAAACTGGTTGACCCTTAATTCACTTGTAAATCAGTTATTTGGAAGCTTCTTTGTTATACTCCCATATAAATCAGTCTTTTTGTGTTTGTAATGGTTATCTTAGTTCTATGAAAAGTTTAATGATGCAACATTTAAGTTCAATTCCATAGTACTCAACATAACCACAATGTGACAGTATTTTTGAGTTGATTTATTTAAAATTCATTCTCAGGCTACAGCAACAAGTCTCTTTCATCCCCATCTAATCTGATTCTCAATCCCTCCATCACCTCCTTAATTCCACCATCATGGATGACTTCTTTGCTCTCCCAGAAGGTCAGGAAATTGCAGCCCTGAGTAAGGGTCTCCCTCCATGTGATGGTAGGTTTGGGTTTGGGTTTGTGGCTCCACCCTCACATGATGGAAGAGCTGGAGGGAGGCGGGCATCGAGTTCTTATTAGCTTCTTTCTTTAGCTAAGCCTCCTCTGCTCACTGTCCACTGCTCTGAATAAGTCTCTGTCCTCCTCTGCCCACTCTAGTACAGTGTCAGACACAGTAGTCAAGGGTGACATATACCTGGATAAAAAGACCTCCTCTATTACCTGTTCATCCTTCTTCTACCTCAATTCAAAAGACAATATTTCATATGTTGGATACTATTAAAGGACTTTAGAAACAGAACCCATAGGAGTTCAGGGGAGTACACATTCCAAGTCTCAATATCTGTGTGTGTGTTTGTTAGTGTGTGTGTGTGTGTGTTCATGTGCATTAGTGTGTGTATGTGTGTGTCTATGTGTGTGTGTGCGCATGTGTGTCTATCTACACATACATTTATTTATTCAGCATAACTTACTCTACATTTGAGCCTCCTTCAAAGGATACTGCTGGCAATCGGCTCTCGGCAGTGCTAAAGAATTAAAAACAGACATAGTTAGACACCTCATGACTTTTACACTTACTTTTTAAATTCAAACAGGCTACAGTTCTGCTTAAATTTATATACTGCATGGCTACTAGAAAATTCCCATGTACATCAGCTATTTAGAATCTGATGTCTCATTTTCCCTAGACCTTATTCTATAAATGTTTGTAATAAGTATTTCAGAGCACTGAAAAATTAATGACTCAAGAATTAAGTACACACCTTGCATCTCTTAGGTTAGCCATTATCAACAAGACAAGAAATAACAAGTGTTGGAGACAATGTGGAGAAAAAGGAACCCTCATACACTGCTGGTGGGGATGTACATTGATACAGCCACTATGGAAACTAGTGTGGAGATTTCTCAAAAAATTAAGAATATACTTCCATATGACCCCAAAATCACTCTTCTGGGTATCTATCTGAAAAGTTTGAAACACTTATTCATAAAGATATATGTACCACTATATTCATTGCAGCATCATTCACAGTAGCCAACTTATGGGAACGACCCAAGTGTCCTTTGACAGATGATTGCATACAGAGGACGTGGTACTATATACTCAGCCACAAGAAGGATGAAATATGGCCATTTTAGACAACATGGATAGATCATGAGAGTATCATGCTGAGAAAAATAAGTCAGACAGACAAAAATGAAAATCATGTCATTTACTCATATGTGGGACATAAAACAATAATAAATGAATAAAAAAGAAAGCAATAAATGAACAAAACAAACAAACAAACAAACAAACAAACTAACTAACTGACACAGACTACAGTATGGTAGTTACCAAATGAGAAGGGGGAAGAGAGGAGGTTAAAGAGGAAAAAGGAGGTCAACTATATGGAGAGATAAGGAGAACTGACTCTGGGTGGTAAACACACAATGGGATTTATAGATGATGTAATACAGAATTGCACACCTGAGACCTATATAACTTTACTAACCATTGCCATCTCAATAAACTTTAATTGAAAAAAAAAAGAATGAAACGTACAGTCTTATTTAAAAATGTTCCTGAAAAAAGAAAAAGTTAACTACAGTTCTTTATGATTGTACCCGATCGAATGTGAAACAGCTTTGGTGGTGAAATATATTTCAAATTCAACTTCAGTGGGCAGGTATACATGCCTCTTCTCCCACCTAATTTCTAGATTCTCAAGTCCTTCCTTCATCCCCTTTCTTTCACTTATCACGGTTGTCTCTCCTGGCGCTAAGGTAGGTAGTATCCACCTACCGCAAGCCTGCGACAGGGGCTCCCTCCATATGATGGTGAGTTTGGGTTTGGGGCACCAGCCTCATACGGTGGCAGATCCTGGAGGGTGAGGAACAGATCCAGATTCCATTAGTTCCTTTCTCTCTGCCAAGGTCTCCTGCTCTCCTTGTACCCTCCTACCGCCTTGTCATAAATAAGATCTGACCTCCCTTCACCCAATCTATAATAGGAGAGTCTCAAATACACTTTAAAACTTTACTGAAGGTTTGGCTGGCGGTTACTAGAGGGTGGAGAATTCCTCTTATGACCTTCCTCTTTTATACAAGTAGATCTAAAAATGATGGGAAGTTAGTGTAGATGCTACAGTGAAACGATTTAGAAGCAGAGTCAAATATTCTCTGTATTACAATGGATGCTCCTGATGGTGAACTTGTCAACTCTCAATTCCTCACATGGATATGAATGTTTGTGTATGTGCTGATGTTTATATGTGTGTGTGTGAATGAACATATGTGTATATAAAATATATAATGTCTATAATTATAATGCTATCTATCTATTATCTATCTATCATCCATGTATATATTTATCTCAATGATCTTTGTTTATTTATATCTCACAATTCACCTGTGGCCCCATCACCAGGTATTATTTTAAATTCAGAAAGGGCAGTGCCAAAAAGTGCATATAGTCAGATACCATGTGACTTGTTATACTTAACATTTTTGGTGAAATTGGCTACAATTATTCTACAACTTATAAACTGGTTGACCCTTAATTCACTTGTAAATCAGTTATTTGGAAGCTTCTTTGTCATACTGCCATATAAATCAGTCTTTTTGTATTTGTCATGGTTATCTTAGTTCTATGAAAAATTTAATGATGCAAGATTTAAGTTCAATTCCGTAGTACTCAACATAACCACAATGTGACAGTATTTTTGGGTTGATTTATTTTATTCTCAAGCTATAGCAAAAGTTCCTTTCATCCCCATCTAATCTGATTCTCAATCCCTCCATCACCTCCTTAATTCCACCATCATGGATGACTTCCTTGCTCTCACAGAAGGTCAGGAAATTGCAGTCCTGAGTAAGAGTCTCCCTCCATGTGATGGTAGGTTTGGGTTTAGATTTGTGGCTCCACCCTCACATGATGGAAGAGCTGGAGGGAGGTGGGTATCAAGTTCTTAATAGCTTTGTTTTTTACCTAAACCTCCTCTGCTCACTGTCCACTGATAACTCCGCTTTGCTCCGAATAAGTCTCTGTCCTCCTTTGCCCACTCTAGTACAGTGTCAGACACAGTAGTCAAGGGTGACAAATACCTGGATAAAAAGACCTCCTCTATGACCTGTTCATCCTTCTCCTACCTCAATTCAAAAGGCAATATTTCATGTGAAGCTTACCAAGAGAGGACTTTAGAAACAGAACCCATGGGAGTTCAGGGGAGTGCACAACCCAAGTCTCAATATCTGTGTGTGTGTGTTTGTTAGTGTGTGTGTGTGTGTATGTGTGTGTGTGTGTGAATGCATGTGTCTATATAGACATACATTTATTTATTCAGCATAACTCACTCTGCATTGACGAGTCCTTCAGTGGATACTACTGTAAATCGGCTCTGGGCAGTGCTAAAGATTTAAAAACAGACATAGTTAGACATCTCATGACCTTTACACTTACTTTTTAAATTCAAACAAGCTACCATTTTGCTTACATTTATAAACTGCATGACTGTTAGAAAATTTACGTGTACATCAGCAACTTAGAATGTGATACCTCATTTTCCCTAGACATTAGTCTATATATATTTGTAATAAATATTTTAGAACTCTCAAAAAGTTAGTGACTCAAGAATTAAGTACACCCCTCACATCTTTTAGAATGATTGTCATCAACAAGACAAGAAATAACAAGTGTTGGAGAGGCTGTGGAGAAAAAGGAACCCTCATACACTGCTGGTGGGAATGCAGACTGGTGCAGCCACTATGGAAGGCAGTGTGGCGGTTTCTACAGATGATTGGATAAAGAGGATGTGTACTATATACAAAGGGATACTACTCAGCCATAAGAAGGATGAAATATGGCCATTTTAGACAACATGGATAGACCTTGAGAGTATCATGCTGAGCAAAGTAAGGCAGATAGAAAAAATGAGAATCGTGATTTTACTGATATGTGGGATATAAAACAGAAAGCAATAATGAACACAACAAACAAACAAACTGACTGACACGTACTACAGTATGGTAGTTACCAAATGAGGAGGGGGCAACAGGACGTTAAAGAGGGAAAAGGAGGTCAAATATATGGAGAAGTAAGGAAAACTGACCCTGGGTGGTGAACACACAATGTGATATATAGATGATGTATTACAGAATTGCACACCTGAAACCTATATAACTTCACTAACCATTGTCACCTCAATAAACTTATTTAAAAAAAAAAAAAAAAGAATGAAACTTATACAGTCTTATTTACAAGTGTCCCTGCAAAAAAAAAAAAAAAAAAATTAGCTGTTGTTCTTTATGATTGTACCCGATTGAATGTAAAACAGCTTTGGTGGTGGAATGTTTTAAATTCAACTTCAGTGGACAGGTATACATGCCTCTTCTCCCACCTAATTTCTAGATTCTCAAGTCCTTCCTTCACCCCCTTTCTTTCACTTATCATGATTGTCTCTCCTGGTGCTAAGGTAGGTAGTATCCACCTACTGCAAGCCAGAGTCAGGGCTCCCTCCATATGATGGTGAGTTTGGGTTTGGGGCACCAGCCTCATACGGTGGCAGATCCTGGAGGGTGAGGAACAGATCCAGATTCCATTAGTTCCTTTCTCTCTGCCAAGGTCTCCTGCTCTCCTTGTACCCTCCTACCGCCTTGTCATAAATAAGATCTGACCTCCCTTCACCCAATCTATAATAGGAGAGTCTCAAATACACTTTAAAACTTTACTGAAGGTTTGGCTGGCGGTTACTAGAGGGTGGAGAATTCCTCTCATGACCTTCCTCTTTTATCCAAGTAGATCTAAAAGTGATGGAAAGCTAGTGTAGATGCTACAGTGAAATGACTTAGAAACAGAGTCAAATATTCTCTGTATTGCAATGGATGCTCCTGATGGTGAACTTGTCAACTCTCAATTTCCTCTCATGTATATGTATGCGTGTGCGTGTGCTGATGTTGATATGTGTTCGTGTGTGAATATATGTGTATATAAAATATGTAATATCTATAACTACGACTCTATCATCTATCTATCTATATTTATGTATCTTTGTTTATTTGTATCTCACATTTCACCTGTGGCCCCATTACCAGATATTATAGTAAATTCAGAAAGGACAGTGCCAAAATTGTATAAAGTCAGACACCATGTGACTTCTTAACATTTTTCGTGAAATTGGCAGTAATTATTCTACAACTTATAGACTGGTTGACCCTTAATTCACTTGTAAATCAGTTATTTGGAAACTTGTTTGTCATGTTTCCATATAAATCAGTCTTTTTGTATTTGTAATAGTTATCTTAGGTCTATGACATTTTTATGACGCAAGATTTAAGTTCAGTTCTTTAGTACTCAGTATAACCACAATGTGACAGCATTTGGGGGTTGATTTATTTAATTCATCCTCAGGCTATAGCAACAAGTCTCTTTCACCCCCACCTAATCTGATTCTCAATGCATCCATCACCTCCTCACTTCCACCATCATGGCTGACTTCTTTGCTCTCACAGAAGGTCAGGAAACTACAGCCCTGAGTCAGGGTTTCCCTCCATGTGATGGTAGGTTTGGGTTTGGGTTTGGGTTTGTGGCTCCACCCTCACATGATGGAAGAGCTGGAGGGTGGCGGGCATCGAGTTTTATTAGCCTTGTTCTTTAGCTAAGCCTCCTCTGCTCACTGTCCACTGATAACTCCTCTTTGCTCCAAATAAGTCTCTGTCCTCCTCTGCCCACTCTAGTACAGTGTCATACACAGTAGTCAAGGGTGACAAATACCTGGATAAAAAGACCTCCTCTATTACCTGTTCATCCTTCTTCTACCTCAATTCAAAAGGCAATATTTCATGTGAAGCTTACCAAGAGAGGACTTTAGAAACAGAACCCATGGGAGTTCAGGGGAGTGCACAACCCAAGTCTCAATATCTGTGTGTGTGTGTATTTGTTAGTGAGTGTATGTGTGTGTATGTACGTGTGCGTGCGTGTGTGCATGTGGTGTCTATCCACACACATATTTATTTATTCAACGTAACTCACTCTGCATTGGTGAGGCCTTCAGAGGATACTGCTATCAATGGACTTGCGGCAGCTCTAAAGCATTAAAAACAGTCATAGCTAGACACCTCATGACCTTTACACTTAGTTTTTTACTTCAAATGAGCTACAGCTGTGCTTGAATTTATAAACTCATTGAGTCTTACAAATTCCCATGTACATTAGCTATTTAGAATCTGACATCTCATTTTCCTTAGGCATTATTTTATATCTGTTTGTAATAAGTATTTCAGAGCACTGAAAAATTAATGACTCAAGAATTAAGTACACACCTCGTATCTCTTAAAATGGCCATTATCAATAAGACAAGAAATAACCAGTGTTGGAAACAAAGTGGAGAAAAAGGAACCCTCGTACACTGCTGGTGGGAATGTACATTGATACAGCCACTATGGAAACTAGTGTGGAGATTTCTCAAAAAATTAAGAATATGCTTCCATATGACCCCGAAATCACTCTTCTGGGCATCTACCTGAAAAGTTTGAAACACTTGTTCATAAAGATATATGTACCACTATATTCATTGCAGCATCATTCACAGTAGCCAACATATGGGAACGACCCAAGTGTCATTTGACAGATGATTGGCTAAAGAGGATGTGGGACTATATACAAGGTGATACTACTCAGCCATATAAAGGATGAAATATGGCCATTTTAGACAACATGGATTGATCTTGAAAGTATCATGCTGAACAATTAAGTCAGACAGAAAAAAATGAAAATCATGTGATTTCACTCATGTGTGGGATATAAAACAGAAATTAACAATAATGAACACAACAAACAAACAAACTGACTGACACGTACTACAGTATGGTAGTTACCAAATGAGGAGGGGGCAACAGGACGTTAAAGAGGGAAAAGGAGGTCAAATATATGGAGAAGTAAGGAAAACTGACCCTGGGTGGTGAACACACAATGTGATATATAGATGATGTATTACAGAATTGCACACCTGAAACCTGTATAACTTCACTAACCATTGTCACCTCAATAAACTTATTTAAAAAAAAAAAAGAATGAAACTTATACAGTCTTATTTACAAGTGTCCCTGCAAAAAAAAATAAAAAAAATTAGCTGTTGTTCTTTATGATTGTACCCGATTGAATGTAAAACAGCTTTGGTGGTGGAATGTTTTAAATTCAACTTCAGTGGGCAGGTATACATGCCTCTTCTCCCACCTAATTTCTAGATTCTCAAGTCCTTCCTTCACCCCCTTTCTTTCACTTATCATGGTTGTCTCTCCTGGCGCTAAGGTAGGTAGTATCCACCTACTGCAAGCCTGAGTCAGGGCTCCTCCATATGATGGTGAGTTTGGGTTTGGGGCACCAGCCTCATACGGTGGCAGATCCTGGAGGGTGAGGAACAGATCTAGATTCCATTAGTTTCTTTCTCTCTGCCAAGGTCTCCTGCTCTCCTTGTACCCTCCTACCGCCTTGTCTTAAATAAGATCTGACCTCCCTTCACCCAATCTATAATAGGAGAGTCTCAAATACACTTTAGAACTTTACCGAAGGTTTGGCTGGCGGTTACTAGAGGGTGGAGAATTCCTCTCATGACCTTCCTCTTTTATCCAAGTAGATCTAAAAGTGATGGAAAGCTAGTGTAGATGCTACAGTGAAATGACTTAGAAACAGAGTCAAATATTCTCTGTATTGCAATGGATGCTCCTGATGGTGAACTTGTCAACTCTCAATTTCCTCTCATGTATATGTATGCGTGTGCGTGTGCTGATGTTGATATGTGTTCGTGTGTGAATATATGTGTATATAAAATATGTAATATCTATAACTACGACTCTATCATCTATCTATCTATATTTATGTATCTTTGTTTATTTGTATCTCACATTTCACCTGTGGCCCCATTACCAGATATTATAGTAAATTCAGAAAGGACAGTGCCAAAATTGTATAAAGTCAGACACCATGTGACTTCTTAACATTTTTCGTGAAATTGGCAGTAATTATTCTACAACTTATAGACTGGTTGACCCTTAATTCACTTGTAAATCAGTTATTTGGAAACTTGTTTGTCATGTTTCCATATAAATCAGTCTTTTTGTATTTGTAATAGTTATCTTAGGTCTATGACATTTTTATGACGCAAGATTTAAGTTCAGTTCTTTAGTACTCAGTATAACCACAATGTGACAGCATTTGGGGGTTGATTTATTTAATTCATCCTCAGGCTATAGCAACAAGTCTCTTTCACCCCCACCTAATCTGATTCTCAATGCATCCATCACCTCCTCACTTCCACCATCATGGCTGACTTCTTTGCTCTCACAGAAGGTCAGGAAACTACAGCCCTGAGTCAGGGTTTCCCTCCATATGATGGTAGGTTTGAGTTTGGGGTTTGTGGCACCACCCTCACATGATGGAAGAGCTGGAGGGAGGCGGGCATCGAGTTTTATTAGCTTCTTTCTTTAGCTAAGCCTCCTCTGCTCTCTGTCCACTGATAACTCCTCTTTGCTCCAAATAAGTCTCTGTCCTCCTCTGCCCACTCTAGTACAGTGTCATACACAGTAGTCAAGGGTGACAAATACCTGGATAAAAAGACCTCCTCTATTACCTGTTCATCCTTCTTCTACCTCAATTCAAAAGGCAATATTTCATGTGAAGCTTACCAAGAGAGGACTTTAGAAACAGAACCCATGGGAGTTCAGGGGAGTGCACAACCCAAGTCTCAATATCTGTGTGTGTGTGTATTTGTTAGTGAGTGTATGTGTGTGTATGTACGTGTGCGTGCGTGTGTGCATGTGGTGTCTATCCACACACATATTTATTTATTCAACGTAACTCACTCTGCATTGGTGAGGCCTTCAGAGGATACTGCTATCAATGGACTTGCGGCAGCTCTAAAGCATTAAAAACAGTCATAGTTAGACACCTCATGACCTTTACACTTAGTTTTTTACTTCAAATGAGCTACAGCTGTGCTTGAATTTATAAACTCATTGAGTCTTACAAATTCCCATGTACATTAGCTATTTAGAATCTGACATCTCATTTTCCTTAGGCATTATTTTATATATGTTTGTAATAAGTATTTCAGAGCACTGAAAAATTAATGACTCAAGAATTAAGTACACACCTCGTATCTCTTAAAATGGCCATTATCAATAAGACAAGAAATAACCAGTGTTGGAAACAAAGTGGAGAAAAAGGAACCCTCGTACACTGCTGGTGGGAATGTACATTGATACAGCCACTATGGAAACTAGTGTGGAGATTTCTCAAAAAATTAAGAATATGCTTCCATATGACCCCGAAATCACTCTTCTGGGCATCTACCTGAAAAGTTTGAAACACTTGTTCATAAAGATATATGTACCACTATATTCATTGCAGCATCATTCACAGTAGCCAACATATGGGAACGACCCAACTGTCATTTGACAGATGATTGGCTAAAGAGGATGTGGGACTATATACAAGGTGATACTACTCAGCCATATAAAGGATGAAATATGGCCATTTTAGACAACATGGATTGATCTTGAAAGTATCATGCTGAACAATTAAGTCAGACAGAAAAAAATGAAAATCATGTGATTTCACTCATGTGTGGGATATAAAAACAGAAATTAACAAATGAATGAAAAAAACAAAACAAACAACTGACTGGCACTGAGAACATTATGGTGGTTACCAGATGAGAAGGGGGTGGGAAGAAGATGAAGAGGAAAAAGGGGGTCAAATATATGTGGAGATAAGGAGATTAATCTTTAGTTGATGAGCATACAACGAATATAGAGATGATATTTATAATACTGTACAATTGAAACTTATAGTTTTAATAATATCACTACAATAAAAAAATAGTTGGGGTGGACTGCTAGCTCTGTGATTAGAGCATAAGCTCTGGGCAACCAACAGTGTTGCCACTTCGATTCCCACATGGTCCCGTGAGGGGTGCCCTTTGCAACTAGAATAAAGACAACGAGCTGCCGCTGAGCTTCTATTGAGCTCTTGGGTGGCTGGATGGCTCAGTTAGTTGAACAGGGCACCTTGAGCTGAGCTGTCGCTGAGCTGCCACTGAGCTCCTGGGAGGCCCGATGGCTCAGTTGGTTGGAGTGTGTGCTGTCAACCACAAGATTGCTGGTTCAACTCCCATAAGGGATGGTGAGCTGTGCCCCCTGCACCTAAGATTGAACAACAGCAACTGGACATGGAGCTGAGCTGTGCCCTCCACAGCTAAGGCTGAAAGGACAACTTGACTTGAAGCAGATGGGCCCTGGGAAAAACACTGTTCCACAATAAAGTCCTGGAAATACAGACTGTTCCCCAATAAAGTCCCATCCCCCTTCCCAATAAAATCTTAATAAAAAATAAAAAAAAAACAATTTTTTTTATAAAAAGAGTTAAGTACAGTTCTTTACTATTGCACCTGACTGAACATAAAACAGCCTTCAGTGGTGGAATGTATTTCAAATTCAACTTCAGTGGGCAGGTATACATGCCTCTTCTCCCACATAATTTCTATATTTTCAAGTCCTTCCTTCATCCCCTTTCTTTCACTTATCACAGTTGTCTCTCCTGGCGCTAAGGTAGGTAGTATCCCCTTCTGCAAGCCTGAGTCAGGGGCTCCCTCCATATGATGGTGAGTTTGGGTTTGGGGCACCAGCCTCATATGGTGGCAGATCCTGGAGGGTGAGGAACAGATCCAGATTCCATTAGTTCCTTTCTCTCTGCCAAGGTCTCCTGTTCTCCTTGTACCCTCCTACCGCCTTGTCTTAAATAAGATCTGACCTCCCTTCACCAAATCTAGTAGAGTGTCAAATACAGGCGTTCTGGAAATTTCTTAAGGAGTTGGCTCATAGTTACTAGGGGAAGGGGTATCCCTTTTATGACCTATTCCTCTTTTATCCAACTAGATAAAAAAATGATAGAAAGTTAGTATAGATGCTACAGTGAAATAACTTAGAAACAGAGTCAAATATTCTCTGTATTGCATTGGATGCTCCTGACGGTGAACTTATCAAATCGCAATTCCTCCCATGTATATGTATTTGTGTGCATGTGTTGATGTTTATGTGTGTGTGTGAATATGTGTGTATATGAAAGATACATTGTCTATAATTATAACTCTCATCTATCTATCTTTGTGTATCTTTGTTTATTTATATCGCACATTTTACCTGTGGCCCCATCCCCAGGTATTATTGCAAATTCAGAAAGGGCAGTGCCAAAAAGTGCATATAGTCAGATACATGTGACTTGTTATACTTAACATTTTTGGTGAAATTGGCAGTAATTATTCTACAACTTATAGACTGGTTGACCCTTAATTCACTTGTAAATCAGTTATTTGGAAACTTGTTTGTCATATTTCCATATAAATCAGTCTTTTTTGCATTTGTAATGGTTATCTCAGGTCTATGAAATTTTAATGATGCAAGATTTAAGTTCAGTTCTTTAGTACTCAACCACACTGCGTCAGCAATTTTGGTTTGATTTATTTATATTTCATTCTCAGGCTATAGCAACAAGTCCCTTTCACCCCCATCTAATCTGATTCTCAATCCCTCCATCACCTCCTCACTTCCACCATCATGGATGACTTCCTTGTTCTCACAGAAGGTCAGGAAACTACAGCCCTGAGTCAGGGTTTCCCTCCATATGATGGTAGGTTTGAGTTTGGGTTTGTGGCACCACCCTCACATGATGGAAGAGCTGGAGGGAGGCGGGCATCGAGTTCTTATTAGCTTCTTTCTTTAGCTAAGCCTCCTCTGCTCTCTGTCCACTGATAACTCCGCTTTGTTCCGAATAAGTCTCTGTCCTCCTTTGCCCAGTCTAGTACAGTGTCAGACACAGTAGTCAAGGGTGACAAATACCTGGATAAAAAGACCTCCTCTATGACCTATTCATCCATCTCCTACCTCAATTCAAAAGACAATATTTCATGTGAAGCTTACCAAGAGAGGACTTTAGAAACAGAACCCATGGGAGTTCAGGGGAGTGCACAACCCAAGTCTCAATATCTGTGTGTGTGTGTGTGTGTGGGGGGGTGTTTATACATCTGCACATACATGTATTTATTCAAGGTAACTCACTCTGCTTTGGATAGTTCTTCATAGGGTAGTGCTTTCAATGGACTCACTGCAGTTCTGAAGGATTAGAAAGAGACACAGTTAAGACTCCACATAAATTTTACACTTACTGTTTTAGTTCAAATGAGCTACAGTTATACTCGAATTCATAAACTGGATGATTGTTAGAAAATTCATGTGTAAATCAGCTATTTAGAACGTGATATCTTTTTTTCCCTAGAAATTATGTAGAGATCTGAGAATTAAGTTTGCGAACTCATCCTAGAAAAAGTGCTACATACCTCATTGCTGAATATCATTATGGTCACCTTTGAAGTACTCCCCTTGGGAAGCTGTGCCCCAACACCAGCGCCTAGTCCACCCTTCAAAGCAATTTTGGAACTCTTTTTCTGGAATGGCCATCAGAGCTGTCGTCTTATTAGCCTTGATGTCCTGAGTGTCCTCGAAATGTCTTTGTTTCAATATTTCCTTTCTTTTCAGGTAAAGAAAGAAGTCATTGGGAGCCAGATCCGGTGAGCAGGGAGGGTGTTCCAATACAGTTATTTGTTTCCTGGCCAAAAACTCCCTCACACACAGTGTTCTGTGAGCTGGCGCATTGTCATGATGCAAGAGCCATTAATTATTGGTGAAACGTTCAGGTTGTTTCTTCTAACTTTTTCAAGCAACCTTTTAGCACTTTCAAATAGTAAACTCAGCTAACTGTTTGTCCAGTTGGTACAAATTCATAATGAATAATCCCTCTGATATCAAAAAAGGTTAGCAATATTGTTGCAACAAGTTCATAAACTGAATTGTCAGACTTTCGTATGTTTGTAATAAATATTCTAGACCTTGCAGAAAGTTAGTGATTCAAGAATTAAGTACAGGGGCTGCCGGATGGCTTAGCTGGTTAAAGCGAGAGCTCTTAACAACAGAGTTGCCAGTTTGATTCCCACATGGGCCAGTGAGCTGTGCCCTCCACAATTAGGTTAAAGACAAAGAGCTGCCTCTGAACTGCTGGAGGCGCAGCCAGATGGCTCAGTTGGTTAGAGTGCGAGCTGTTAACAACAAGGTTGCCAGTTCAATTACCGCAAGGGATGGTGGGCTGCACCCCCTGCAACAAAAGATTGAAAACAGTGACTGGACTTGGAACTGAGCTGCTCCCTCCACAATTCGATTGAAAGACAACAACTTGACTTGGAGCTGATGGGTCCTGGAAAAACACACTGTTCCCCAACATTCTCCAATAAAAAAAGAAAGAATTAAGTACAGTTCTGGACTACTGCACTAGACCAAAATGTGAAACAGCCTTTTTGGTGGAATTTATTTCTAATTCAACATCAATCGGCAGGTATACATCCCTCTTCTCCCACCTAATTTCTAGATTCTCAAGTCCCTCTTTCATCCCCTTTCACCTATCATGGTTGTCTTTCCAGGCCTTCAGGTAATGCCCACCAACTGTAGGCTGCCGCCAGTGGCTTTCTTTATATGATGGTGGGTTGGGTTTGGGACCTCACATGGAGGCAAGACCTGAAGGGTAGGGAACAGATCCAGATTCTATTAGTTTCTTTCTCTCTGCTAAGGTCCCCTATGCCCCTTGTACACTCTCACCTACTTGTCTTAAATAGGATTTGTCTTCCATTTACCCAATGTGCTAGTTTCCAATATAGGCATTCAGGAAATTTCCTAAAGGTTTGGGTGATACTTACTATGGGGCATAATATTGTTCTTATGACTTGTTCATCTTTTATCCAATTAAATCCAAAAAGGATAGAAAGTCACCTACAGTTGCTGCTTTGGGAAAATTTAGGAACAATGTCAAGGACACTATTGTTATGGTTATGCCCAAGAATGAACATTTGCAAATTTCATCTCTCTTTCTTTCATTTTATATATGTTTTTCTGTGTGTCTGTGTGGATATAAGTATATATATATATATGTATATAAATATAAAGAAATATATTTATCTCTATTATTTATTTATATCTCACATGTTGGTGGTTCTCTCATAGGTTTTTGATGTCGACTCTTTCAGGGCAGTGCTAAAGGATTAAAAAGGTCCATAGTCAGACACCATGTTTTCTAGTCTTTTTTTCCACCCAAAATAGTTATAATCCCTGTACAATTTATGAACTAATCGATTTTTCAAAATTCATGTGTATATCACCAAATTAAACCTGGTATGTAATTTTTATTATAAATGAGGCTTCATGTGGTGGTAATTAATATCTTATGCCTATGAAAACAGAAATGCATTAAGATTTAAGTAAGGGGTCATCGCTGTAGCAATGAGGAGCTGGTCACCAGTCACGCGACGGGACTCTGTCCATATGAGGCCTGAGGCAGAAGCGGGGAAGAGTCTGAGGCCCCTAGGACTCTGGACTGTTTAGTGATCCACCCATGGGCTAGAACATGTGCTTCAGGAGCCAGGGAGGGAAGGAGGGGCAGGTAGTAAGTGAAGCCATTCCCAAGGGTCCCACTGTCCACATGCGGGCTATGAACCCTGTCCCTAGGGTTCTCCTGTACATTACCATTCTGAACTGCTTTACTGTGTGCAATCTGCAGGTACAGCCTAAGACTTTTGAGCCAACCCTCCAAAGGAAGCAATTGTAGAACAATCAATCTGGAGACCCAGCTGAAGACTAGCTGAATCTAACCCCTATAACTAGGGATATAAAGAAGAGGCTACCACAAGACTAACAGGAGGGATGGAGAAGCATTCCATCCCAAAGCATCAAAATATACATCCTTTTCAAGTGCACATGGAACATTTTCCAAGATAGACCACACAGTAGGCCACAAAACAAGTCTCAAAAAATTCAAGTTTGAAATCACAACCAGCATCTTCTCTATGACATGAAACTCGAAATCAATTAGAAGAAGAAAAAAAACTAAGAAAATACACAAATACATGGAGGCTAAATAACATGCTGCTAAACAATGAATGGGTTAACAAAGAGATCAAAGAAGAAATCAAAAGATACCTTGAGAAGTTTACGTCATAAAAATGGGGGCGTGAGGTGAGCCTCTTGAAATCTTCCCTGGAATTTACAACAAATTGAACAACTAGAATTCCACAAAGGACTCCTTGCACAGCAGATAGGAAAAGCTAAGAGGAACGCAACTGAAATCATCTAAAGGTGGGCAAATTGGGTGAGCAGGGGAGGAAGGAAGGGAGAAGTGCAGAGACAGGGCCACTCAGGTGCAGGGCGCAGACCTAGCTCGGTGCTCCGAGCTCCCTGCATTCTGGAACTACTGCAGCTATGGGAGAGGATTCAAACTGTTAGTGCTCTGCTTATGGTCCACTGACCTGAGGGATAACTATGTAATACTGCTGAACCCAGTGCTCATGGCAGAGACCTTGGAGCAAAGGCTGAGGGAAGAAGGGTGAAAATGGTGGTGTAAGCCCTCACTGCTGAGCAGAGAATGGAAGGCATAGGCACTGAGCCTAGCTGCCCGCTTCCCACTCTCCCAGAGCTCGCCCCACCCCCACCCCCACCATCCCAGTGATAGAAGTGGAACGTAGCAGTGTCAGATCAAAAGAACAGAATATTTGAAATTCTGAGAATTGTGGCCCACAGCCACGGACTTACCACCCAACTAGCTCCAGCAAAGGGGAGAGAGCCTTGCGTGCAGGACTGGCTGTGCTGGTGGTCGCCGCCATTGCTCTGGGCCACCTCTCAAAGCCCACTCCACCCTGTCCCCACCTGTCTGGGAGGGTACCTATAGGAGTAAACAGAGCTGCTGAAACACACAGGCTCTAAATCTGATGCAGAAAGAGTTTTGGAATTTCAGAAGCTCTCCACATCCCCTCATGGAGGCCATGCCCTGTGACCCAGGTGAACTGTTCACAAAGGAGAAGCCAGTCTTCCAGGGAATCCCCCATTGTGAGAGAAGCCGGAAGAGTGCAGAGAAAATATAACACTACAGTGTGAGAGATAATAAAAGGCTGCAGTCAGAGAAAAAATAAAACATTATACCAACACCTACTGGAATACAAAAGTAAGACCAGTTGCAGAACCCATTTCTATCAACCTGTTGCAGAACCCATTCCTGTAGATGTATAGGAAGAGAAATAATAATTCATTAATTGCCATGAGTAGCCAAGGTAAAAGGATAGCTCAGAAAGAAAATGAAAAGTCTCCAGAAAATGAACTTAAAGACATGGAAATATGTGACTTAAGTGACAGAGAATTCAAGATTGCAGTTCTTAAAAAACTCAACGAGATGCAAGAAAACACAGATAATAGTTTAATGAACTCAGAAACACAATCAACGAACAAAATGAACACTGTACCAAAGAGATTGAAATTTTAAAAAAGACCAAATAGAATTTCTGCAGAGTAAGAACTCAATAAAAGAAATGAAGAATGAAATAGCCAGCTTAGGTAGTAGAGTTGACCAGATGGAGGAAAGAAGCAGTGACATAGAAGATAGAAATCTGGAAATGACACAGAAGGAAGAAGAGAGAAACTTGAGACTTCAAAGACGTGAAGGAACTCTACAAGAACTTTCTGACTTCATCAGAAAGAGCAATATAAGAATAATGGGCATACCAGACAGAGAAGAAAGGGAGAAGGGAACAGAGGGTATATTCAAACAAATAGTCAACAAGAACTTCCCAAACTTGTGGAAAGAACTGGATCCTCAAATCCAAGAAGCAAATAGAACACCTAATTACCTCAATCCCAACAGGCCAACAATTAAAGACAAAGAAAGAATCCTCAAGGCAGGCAGGGAAAAGAAGACAGTAACCTACAAAGGAAAGCCCATCAGATATCTCAGCAGAAACTCTACAAGCCAGGAGGGAATGGAACCAAATATTCAAACTATTGAAAGAGAGAAATTATGAGCCAAGAATAATATATCCAGCAAAGATATCCTTTAGTTATGAAGGAGGAATAAAGACCTTTCCAGAAATACAGAAGCTGAGGGAATTTTCTAACACATGACTGCACTACAACAAATACTGACGGAGGCTATTTGACCAGCATAAATAGGGATAATTTGTGACAACAAAAACATAAAAGGAGGGAGAGTAAGGCCTGAACTGGAATACAGGAATCGAGAATGTAAGCATGCTGAAGAAAATGGAATACTCTAAATATCAAACTTTCTTTTACATAAACTTAATGGTAACCACTTAAAAAAATCTAGAACTGAAATATATAACACAATAAATGAAGAAACAGAGGGAAAAATCATAGAATACCAACACACTGAAATAATAGACAGCAACAAAAAGGCAAAGAAATAATGGAGACACAATCTTACCAGAAAACTAAAGATAGAATGCTAGGAAATCCTCATATATCAATAATCACCCTAAATGTAAATGGACTGAACTCACCAATAAAAAGGCATAGAGTAGCAGATTGGATCATAAAACTAAACCCAACCATATGCTGCCCCTAAGAGACACATCTCACCTGCAAGGACAAATATAGACTCAAAGTAAAGCGTGGAAGTTGACACTCCAAGCAAATGGTATCCAGAGAAAAGCAAGTGTAGTCATACTAATATCAGATGAAACACACTTCAGGATAAAAAAGGTAACAAGAGACAAAGATGGACATTTCATAATGATAAAGGGGACTATACAACAAGAAGACATAACAGTCATCAATATATATGCCCCCAATAAGGGAGCACCAAAATATACCAAGCAACTAAACAGAACTAAAGGGAGAAATTGACCAAAACACAATTATACTAGAGGACTTAAATACATCATTGACAGCTATGGATAGGTCATCCAAACAGAAAATAAATAACAAAATAGCAGCCCTAAATGACACATTAGATGAAATGGACATAATTGACATATATAGAGCACTTAATCCTAAAACATCAGACTATACATTCTTTTCTAGTGTACATGGAACATTCTCAAGGATAGACCATATATTGGGACATAAAATTAGCCTCAGCAAACTTAAGAAGATTGAAATCATACCAAGCATATTTTCTGATCCCAAGACTTTGAAATTGTATATCAACTGCAAAAAGGAAGCAGGAAAAACCACAAATATGTGTAGATTAAACAACATAGTTTCAAGAATTACTAGGTGAAAGAAGAAATAAGAGGTGAGATCAAAAGATATATAGAAACAAATGACAATGAAAATACATCCTACCAAAATTTTGGGGATGAAGCGAAAGCATTTTTAAGATGGAAATTTATATCATTACAGGCCTATCTCAAGAAACAAGAAAAATCATAGATGAATAACCTCACGTTACACCTTAAAGAACTAGAAAAAGAAGGACAACGTCAGCAGAAGAAAGGAAATAACAAAAATTAGAGTAGAACTAAATGAAATAGAGAACAAAGAGACAAAAGAAAAAATGCGACAAAGAGCTGGTTCTTTGAAAAGATTAATAAAATTGACAAACCCTTGGCTAGACTCACTAAGATAAAAAGAGAAAAGACACAAATATACAAAAACAGAAATGAAAAAAGGGAAGTTATCACGGATGCCACAGAAATACAAAGGATCATCCAAGAATACTATGAAAGACTATATGCTACCAAATTCAATAACCTAGAAGAAATGGACATGTTCTTAGAAACATACACACTTCCTGACTGAATAACGAAGAACTGGAAAATCTAAATAGACCAATCACCAATAAGGAAATTGAATCAGTCATCCAAAACCTTCCCAAAAGCAAAAGTCCAGGACCAGATGGCTTCACTAGTGAATTCTACCAAACATTCAAAGACGATCTAATACCTGTCCTACTCAAACTCTTCCAAAAAATTGAAGAAGAGACAGTACTCCCTAACTCATTTTATGAGGCCAACATTACCCTGATACCAAAACCTGGCAAGGACAACACAAAAAAAGAGAATTACAGACCAATATCTCTGATGAATACAGATGCAAAAATCCTAAAAAAAGATTCTAGCAAATCGAATACAACAATGCATTAAAAAGATTATTCATAACGACCGAGTGGGGTTCATCCCAGAGGCACAAAGATGGTTCAACATCCGCAAATCCATCAATGTGATACATCACATAAACAAACTAAAGGACAAAAATCATATGATTATATCAATTGATGCAGAAAAAGCATTTAACAAGATACAACATCCATTTATGATTAAAACACTTAATAAAATAGGTATAGAAGGAAAATATCTTAACATAGTAAAGGCCATATATGACAAACCCTCAGCTAATATCATAATTAATGGTGAAAAACTGAAGCCCTTTGCTCTACATTCAGGAACACGATCGGGCTGTCCCCTATCACCTCTGCTTTTCAACATAGTGTTGGAAGTCCTCGCCAGAGCAGTCAGGCAAGAGAAAGAAATAAAAGGCATCCAAATTGGGAATGAAGAAGTTAAATTGTCACTCTTTGCAGATGACATGATGCTATATATAGAAAACCCTAAAGACTCCACCAAAAAGCTATTAGAAACAATCAACAAATACAGTAAAGTTGCCAGCTACAAAATCAATGTACAAAAGTCCATTGCATTCCTGTATACTAACAACGAAATCTCAGAAAAAGAAATTAAAAAACAATTCCTTTTGCAATTGCAGCAAAAAGAATAAAATACCTAGGAATAAACTTAACCAAGGATGTGAAAGACCTATATACTGAAAACTATAAGGCATTTTTAAAAGAAATTGAAGAAAACACAAAGAAATGGAAAGACATTCCATGTTCATGGATTGGAAGAATCAATATAATTAAAATGGCCATATTACCCAAAGCAATATACAGATTTAATGCAATCCCCATCCAAATCCCAATGGCAGTTTTTGAAGAAATAGAACAAAAAAAATCATCAGATTTGTAGGGAACCATAAAAGAACCTGAATAGACAAAGCAATCCTAAGAAAAAAGAACAATGCTGATAAGTATCACACTCTCTGACTTCAGCTTGTACTACAGGGCAACAATAATCAAAACAGCATGGTATTGGTAGAAAAACAGACACACAGACCAATGGAATAGAATTGAGAACCCAGAAATAAACCCATATAAATATGGGCAGATGATTTTTGACAAAGAACCCAAAAACATACAATGGAAAAAAGATAGCCTCTTCAATAAATGGTGCTGGGAGAATTGGAAAGCCACAAAGAATGAAACTAGGCTGCTGTCACCATGTATCAAAATTAATTCAAAATGGATGAAAGACATAAACATAAGACCCGAAACAATAAACTGTATAAAAGAAAACATAGGTACTAAACTTATGGACGTTGCATTCAAAGAGCATTTTATTAATTTGACTCCAAAGGCAAGGGATGTAAAAGCTGAAATAAATGAATGGGACTAAAAAGCTTCATGAATCAAACTAAAAAGCTTCTGCACAGCAAAAGAAACCATCAATAAAATAAAGAGGCAACCAACCGAATGGGAGAAGATTTTTGCAAACAACGCCTTTGATAAGGGGCTAATATCCTAAAATATATAAGGAACTCCTACAACTCAACAACAAAAACAAACAATCCAATTTAAAAAAGAGGCAGAGGACCTGAAGAGACGTTTCTCCAGAGAGAACATACAAATGGCAAATAGACATATGAAAAAATGCTCAACATCAATGCGGAAAGAAACGAAATAAAGTCTTAAAGAAACCCCAAAATATCAATGAATCGAATCGCTGATTCTTTGAAAGAATAAACAAAATTGATAAGCCTTTAACCAGACTCATAAAGAAAAAAGAGGACCCAAATAAATAAAATCAGAAATGACAGAAGAGAAGTGACAACAAACACCACAGAAATATAAAAAAATTATACGAAAATACTATGAGCAATTATACACCAACAAGTTGGATACTCTGGAAGAAATGGATAAACTCCTAGAAGCATACAATATTCCAAAGCCGAGTCAAGAAGAAAAAAAAATCTAAACTGACCAATTACTATAATGAATTCAAATCAGTAATTTAAAAACTTCTAACAAACAAAACTCCTGGACCAGATGGCTTCACAGATGAATTTTACCAAATATTCAAAGAAGAATTAACTCCTATTTTCTGAAACTATTCCAAAGAATTCAAGAGGAGGGAAGGTTCCCAACCTCATTCTATGAGGCCACCATTAACCATAATTCCAAAACCAGAGAAAGACATTACAAAACAAAAAACTATAGGCTGATATTCCTAATGAACAGAGATGCAAAATACCTCAACAAAATATTAGTAAATCGAATTGAGCAATAAATTAAAAAGATCATACACCACAATCACTTGGGATTCACTCCTGTTATACAAGGTTGAGTCAATATCCCCATCAAATCTGTATATTGCATTGAGGTACATGGCCATTTTAATGATGGCAATTCCTCCAGTCCTTGAATATGGAATATCTTTCCATGTCTTTGTGTCTTCTACAATTTCTTTTAATAAAGTCTTGTACTTTTCGCATCTTATAGTCCTTCATGTCCTTTGTTAAGTACATTCGTAGGTATTTCAACTTTGTGTTGCAATTGCAAAAAGAGTTGTTTAATTTTTCAAAATTTTTCCTGAAATTACATTGTTACTATCTAGGAACACAATGGATTTTATACACTGATTTTGTATCTGGAAATGTTACTATATTTGCTTATTATTTCTAATAGTTTTTTGGTGGTCTTTAGGGTTTTCTATATAAAGAATCATGTCATCTGTATAAAGTGACAACTTAATTTCTTTATTTTCAATTTGGGGGCCTTTTATTCCTTTCTCTTGCCTGATTGCTCCGGCTAAAACTCCCAATGCTACAGTGAATAACAGTGGTGGGAGGGAAAATCCTTGTCCTGCTCCTGATCTTAGAGAAAAAGCTTTCAGTTTTTCACCATTAAGTATGATATTAGCTGAGGGTGTATCATATGTGGCCTTTATTATGTTGAGGTATTTTCCTTCTGTACCCATTTTATTAAGTGTTTTAATCCTAAATGGATGTTGTATCTTCTCAAATGCTTTTTCTACATCTATTGATATGATCATATTATTTTTGTCCTTTATTTTGTTTATGTGGTGTAGCACAACGTTCGACTTGCGTATGTTGAACCTTCCTTGGGCCTCTGGAATGGCTGCCATTCCAGCTGATGGTTGCCAAAGACAGGAGGAGTGCAGGTAAAAATTAAAAAAAAACACAAAAAAACAAATAAATAAATAATAAATAACAATAGCTCTCACACAAAACAAAAAAACCAACACTTTGTAATTTTCAAAGGGTACCCTGGGGAGCGCTAGAGTTTCCATGGAGATGTCCACAAGAAATCTGCTACATAAGGGAATGGTAAACTATGGCTGGTGGGTCAAATCAAGCCTGCCAGTTATATTTGTAAGTCCCATTTTATTGGAACACACCCATTTGTTAACAAGTCCAGATGATTAAGTTTGCGACCTCATCCTAGAAAAAGTGCTGCATACCTCATTGCTGAATATCACTGTGGTCACCTTCAAAGTATTCCTCTTGGGAAGCTATGAACTGACGCCAGTGCCTAGTCCACACTTCAAGGCAATTTTGGAACTCTTTTTACAGAATGGACACCAGAGCTGTTGTCATGTTACACTTGATGTTCTGAATGTCATCAAAATCTCTCCCTTTCAATATTTCCTTTGTCTTCCGGTAAAGAAAGAAGTCACTGGGGGCCAGATCAGGTGAGTAGGGAGGGTGTTCCAATACAGTTATTTGTTTACTGGCTAAAAACTCCCTCAGAGACAGTGCCGTGTTAGCTGGTGCATTGTCGTGATGCAAGAGCCATGAATTGTTGGCGAAATGTTCAGGCCATTTTTGTCTAACTTTCTCACATACCATTTTCAGCACTTCCAAATAGTAAACTTGGCTAACTGTTTGTCCAGTTGAAATAAATTCATAATGAATAATCCCTCTGATATCAAAAAAGATTAGCAACATTGTTGCAACAAGTTTGGGACATTAATTGTCAGACCTCATATATCCCATCTACACTGCTCTCATACTACAATGGCGGATCTGAGTAGTTGAGACAGAGACTGTACAGGTGACCCACAAAGGCAAAAATATTTACTATCTGGCCCTTTTCAGAAAAAGCTTGCCAACTTTTGTCCTAGATGATGAAAGTCTTTCTGTTCATGGTTAAACCTTCACTATAAATAAATAAATAAATAAATAAATAAATAAATAAATAATAAAATTCCAATGGGCAAAATATTTAATCAGTCATACAGACAAAAGCAACAAAATCAGACAGAATATATCCAGGCAAAATGAAAAAGGAACACTATTGAGTAAGGAGCATTCTACATTTCTCCCTCCATAAAGAGACTATAATAAAATCACTCTCTAATAAGGATATGTTCACATTTTCAAACTAGAACATTTAATGTTGATAAATGGATTTGTCTTTTAAAAATTACTGTACTTTTCTGTAAATTAAGTTAGATAGATTTATTGTATGCCATTCACTCTCAAACATTTTGATATCTTTCCATACCTTTCCATTTTTCTCTTGCCTCAGAATAAACCCTATCTTCTCAAAGATAAGAGATGCATCAATGTTTCCCTCCTTCTAAACTTCAAACTGACTTGTGTGTATTAAAAATGTCAATGTCTTCATCACCATCATTAAGTCTGGAGACTTATTCTGTTTCACTTTAAGTCCCAACACATGTAACAACATATCATTAGAGATTACCTACACGGAATAGTGATGTGATCAGTTTACCTGAACAACAAGAATTCCTTGAATCTTAAATATATAGTAAATATGACTTATCTTACTGAGAGTACTAACTTTTTAGAAATACTTTTAAGTCATTGTCCAGAAATTTCTGTATTGTCCTGGATAACTCTGAGACTGAATTTCTCTACCCCACACCCTCTCAATATATACCTCACCTTTCACGGTTGGTTGCATCGCAGATGTCTGTTGTTGATTCATTTGGGTCATGTCTACAGAATTAAAAACATACATGATCAGACTCCAAGGGAATTCACAGATTAGACTTTTCTTTGAAATCTGTTACAAGTAGTCTTTAATTTATAAAATGCTGGAACTCTACAAAACTATTTGTACATTAGTTATTTGGAAAACAATATTTCAGTTTCCCCTAGAAATGTGATCTTACATCACTGTAGTAAAGGTCTTAGGTCTGTCAAAATGCCTAATGAATCAAGACAAGTACAATCATTACTGCTAAGCTTAATTCCCATGTGTAACTGCATTGAGGCTGAATTTACTTCAAAATTCAACTTCAGTTCATAGGTACTTGTAGGTGCAGCCTCTTCTAATTTCCTGAGTCCCTTGAACACAACCTTACACTTCATGTATCATGCATATCTTTTCTGTTCCTCAGTTTGGTTCAAAAAACTGCAAGCCCAAGTGAAGTGCTCCCTCCTATATGATGGTGGGTTTACATTTGGGCCACCACCTTTGGATGGTGGTGGAGCTCTGGAGCATCAAGGTAAAGGCCAAGGTCTCTTAGCTGCAGTCTTTTCTGTTCAGAGCTCCACTGCTGCCTATGACCTGTTACCTCCTCCTTACTGCAGAGAAGATTCTCTTCTCCCCTGGCCCACTCTAGTAGTGTCTCACACACAGATATTTGGATCGTTTCCTAAGAGTTTTGGCTACTAGTTTCTGAAGGTCACAACCAGACTATGAGTAAGAATCTCCCTCTTATGACCTGCTCTTCCTTTTTCCCCCAGGCCTGAAACAGAAAGTTACCTACAGGAGCTTACAGTCTCTTATGGAAACCTCTTATTGCCATGGTTGTTTCCAGTACCTTTTAGGACTCAGATCTGTGAAATGAGCTCTGTCAGTGGTGTCGGAGTACTGTAAAGAGACCTCTACAATGCTGCAAAAGAATTAAAAACATACAAAAAATAAAAGTCAGACATTATGGAAGGCAATCAGGTTCTTTTTCCTGACAGAATTTCAGGATATGAACAAGCAAAATCATAAACGTGAAAGAAACTAAAGAAACAGCATCAGGGTGTAGAATTGAGACCTGTGTCACAGCCTCAGTCTGCGTGTGTGCATTTGTTTATGGGTGTATACCCACTGGAAGAAAGGAAGGATTAGGTTGGCATAGCATTCATGATTAAACTTCCTTTCTTCTTCCCATTTCATCAATCATTCACTCACACTACCAATTTGGAAAATGTGAAAGACAATGAGAGTGTAGGGATGGGGTGGTTAGTCCAGGTAGTAGGTAATGAAGGATGATGGAAAGAAAGAAAGCAAACGCCAGAACAATGACTCCTGTCACCATTTGGGACAGAAGACGCAAGTAGTTAGGTCAAGGATGGCCTAAACTATGTTTACAAGATTTTTCTGAACTGAAACTAGAACATGTGCTCAGGATGATTTCTTTTTCCTTTTCTCAGAATTAATTTCAAAAGAGACATCTATTTATGTTATCCAAAATCAAGACTTCCCGCCACCAAATCCCTGGGTTGGGTAATTTACTCTCTCTACAAGTTAATTTTCTCATCTACAAAATGAGACACATGAAAATGCACTTTGCATATGTCCACTTCATACAATCATGCTAAATATTCAATATTTCACAAACATTATTTGGGTTTAGGTGTCCTGTTCTTTTCACCAAATGTCACGTTAGTATATGACAACAATGGAACCGATATACATTTAAATTTCAAAAATACAAAAATTAGGAAGCATTTGAGATCTTGCTCCCTAGTGTATATGTCCTCACATATATATGGCTGAAAAAAACTCTTATAAAAACTTATACAAACAAACAAACAAACAAACAAAGAAAAACACTCAAAGATTGTCATCAAAGTAATATACTCCCCAACTTTCCTGGACAATCTAACTGACGAACTGACTGAGAAAAGGGCTGGCAATGTGCGTGTGGGTGGGGGGGAGGGGTTGAGGGCTTTAGTGGAATGAAAGTTGTAAGTTCTGTTCTTGTTTTTCACCTGAGTTACGTGGAGATAATTACCGCCTTTCTCAGTAAAAGTAGTGACAATTACCCAAAATAAAATCATGGAAGTATTAGGTTAGCTGGTAAAATCAGGGAAGGGCTGAAGAGCAGTCCTTGGGCCTTCACTCGTCCAACCCACCAATCTCCTAAGCTGCAGGTGACAACCTAGGGACACTGCGTCCTGCAATGTTGTTTTGCCCAGGAGCTGAAAGATGACATACTCTGATTGAGAGGAATTGCCCCGTCTCAATGTTTTATGGTTTCTGAGACTCTCTGTCCCGGGCTCATCATCTCCTCTTATTTTAAACTTACTGAGAAAAGTACTTTAGTTCCTAGCTTACAATGAGGGTGACATATATAACACTTCACTCAACCAAGACACATTTCTTTTAAATCAAATTTATTGCGGTGACAGTGGTTCGCAAAATTATGTAGCTTTCATGTGTACATTTCTATAATACATAATCAATATGTCATCGTGTATGTCATCCAGTCTCCTTCCATCTCATATATTCTATCCCCTTTTCCTTTTTTTCTACTCCCCCTCTCCCCTTATCTCATGCTGACTGTTAAACTGTTGTCTGTCTCTATGAGTTTTTGTTTCTTTGTCTGTCTTGTACCAGTGTTGCTTTCAATTTTATACCCACAAATGAGTGAAGTCCTATGGTTCTTGACTTGTTCTATTTGATTACCTTGCTTAACATAATAATCTCAAGATCCATCCATGTTGTCACAAATGGTATTATCTCATCTTCTCTATGGTTGAGTAGTATTTTAGTGTGTGTGTGTGTCTGTGTGTCTGTGTGTGTGTGTGTGTGTGTATACATATAATTTCTTTTTTTGTGTATGTTCTATTGAAGGACAACTTTGTTACCATGCTTCACCACTGTAAATAATGCTGCAATGAACATTGGGTATATATATATATTTATGGATAAATGTTTTCAGTTTTTTTGGGTAGATACCCAGGACAGGGACACCTGGATCATATGGTAATCTATTCTTAATTTTTGAGGAATCATCATGCTTTCCCAAGTGGCTGTACCAATTTAATTCCTTCCAGCAGTGTATGAGGGTTCCTTTTTTTCCACTGACTCTCCAATACCTGTTATTATTTTTATTGTTGATGACAGCCATTCTAACATGTGTGAGATAATTATAAGTTTGGTTTTGATTTGTATTTTTCTAATACCTATTGAAGTTTAGCACTTTTCATATATTTGTTGACCATTTGTTTGTCTTCTTAACAAAAATGTCTGTTCAGGTCCTCTGCCTATTTTTTAATTGGAATGTTTGGGTTTTTGTTCTTGAGTTTTACCACTTTCTTCCATATTTTGGATATTAGCCCCTAATCAGAGGTGTTGTTTGAAACACCTTATCCCATTTGGTTGGTTGCCTTTTTGTTTTGTTAATGGTTTCTTTTGCTGTGCACATGCTATATGATTTGATATAGTCCCATTGATTTATTTGTACTTCCCTCGCTTCTGAGGTCAAATTCATAAAATCCTCATTGACCCCAATGTCCAGTAGGTTAGTACCTATGCTTTCTTCTATGCAGCTTATTGTTTTAGGGCTTATGTTTACCTCCTTGATGCATTTTGAGTTAGTTTTGTTATATGGAGACAGATCGCCATCTAGTTTCATTCTTTTCAAGAGGCTTTCCAGTTTTCCCAGCACTGTTTACTGAACAGGCTTTCCTTTCTCCAAAATATGCTTTTAGCTCCTTTGTCAAAAATTATCTGTCCATATATACGTGGGCTTATTTCTTGGTTTTCAATACTAGTCCATTGGTCTGTGTGTCTGTTTTTCTGCTAATACCATGCTGTTTTGATGATTGCCACTTTGTAGTAGAAGTTGAAGTCAGGGAGAGTGATATCTCCAGCCTTGTTGCTTTTTCTTAGGATTGCTTTGGTTACTCGGGGTCGTTCTTGATTCTATACAAATCTCATTATTTTATGATTTTATATTTTTTAATCCCATTGGGATTTTGATGGGGACTGCATTAAATCTATATTGCATTGGGGAACATGGCCACTTTAAAAATGTTAATTCCTCTCGTCCTTGACCACGGAATATCCTTCCATGTCTTTGTGTCTTCTTCAATTTCTTTTAATAATGTCTTGCAGTTTTCACACCTTATAGTCCTTCACATTCTTTGTTAAGTTCTTTTTTCGTTATTTCATCTTTGTGTTGCTATTGCAAAATGAATTGTGTTTGTTTTTCTTCAATGCTTTCCTGTATTTCACTATTACTATCTAGGAACACAATGGATTTTGTACATTGATTTTGCATCTGGCAATGTTACTGTATTTGGTGATTATTCCTAATACTGTTTTTGGATGGTCTTTAGGGTTTTCTGTATTAAGAATCACGTCGTCTGCATACAGTGACAACTTAAATCTTCATTCCCTTTATTTTCTTTCTTGCCTTGTTAGGGATCAGGCTAACATTTCTAATACTACGTTGAATAACAGTGGTGGGAGGGAAAATCCTTGTCTTCCCTGATCCCTGATCTTTGAGAAAAAGCTTTCAGTTTGTCACCATTAAGTATGGTATTAGCTGAAGGTTTGTCATATACGGCCTTTATTATGTTGAGATATTTTCCTCTGTACCCATTTTCTTAAGTGTTTTAATCATAAATGGATGTTGCATCTTCTCAAATGTTTTTTCTACATCTATTGATATGATCATATGATTTTTATCCTTTATTTTGTTTATGTGTTATAGCACATTGATCGATTTGAGTGTGTTGCACCATCCTTGCATCCCTGGAATGAGCCCCACTTGATCGTGATGTATCTTTTTAGCATGTTATTGTATTTGATTTGCTGTTATTTTGTTTAGAATTATTTGCACTTGTATTTGTCAGAGACATTGAACTATACTTTCCTATTTTTGTGTTATCCTAACAGGTTTTGGTATAGTGGAATGATATTCAGCAATAAAAGAGAATAAAATCTTGCCATTGGGACAACGTGGATGGACCTAGTGGGTATTTTTCTAAGTGACATAAATCAGAAAGAGAAAGACAAATACTGCATGGTATTATTTATATGTGGAAGCTATGAAAAAATGCATAAACATAACAAAAGAGAAAGAGACCCATGGATGTAGAGAACAAAGTGATGGCTGTCAAAGAAAAGTGATAGGGGTGGGACAAGAATTTTAAAAATCTAAAAAAATAAAAAATAAAATAGCTCTTACAAGAAAAAAAATAACCAAGAGAAATCAAACAAAAAAAGCACTTCATAATTTTCAAAGGTACACGGGAAGCTGTAGGTTTACATGGAGATATCCACAAGTAAGCTTCTAGATAAGGAAACAGTAAACTATGGCTCCTGAGTCACAACCAGCCTGCCAGCTATAGTTGTTCATCCCCTTAAATTGAAACATACCCATTAGTTTACATCCTCTCTGCACTGCTCTCACACTGCAATGGCAGGGCTGAGTACTGGAGACAGAGACTGCACGGGTAACCAACAAAGCCAGAAATATTTAATATCTGGCCATTTTCAGAATAGGCTTGCCAACTGTTGTCCTAGGTAATGAAAGTCTTTCAGTTCATATGGTTAAATCTTCTCTATAAATAAATAAATAAATAAACAAATAAATAAATAAATAACAAAATTCCGAAGAGCAGATTATTTAATCAGCAAAACATGTTTACTTTTCTATCAGTCCATTGTTCATAGACAAAATCAACAAAATCAGGAAACAGACTATATCCAGGCAAAATGAGAAAGGAACACAATTGAAGAGTAAGGAGCATTCTATATTTCTCTCTTCATAAAGAGACTATACTAAAGTGACTCTCTACTAAGGATATGTTCACATTTTCAAACTAGAAAATTTAATGGTGATAAATGGATTTTTCTTTAAAAAAATTATTGTACATATCTGTAAATTAGGTTAGATTTATTGTATGCCATTGCCTCTCTAACATTTTGATATCTTTCCATACTTTTCCATTTTTCTCTTGAATCAAAATAAACTCTATCTTCTCAAATATTCTTATCTATGGTTCCCTCCTTCTAAACTTCAAACTGACATGTATGTATTAAAAATGTCAATGTCTTCATCACCATCATTGAGTCTGGAGACTTATTCTGTTTTATTTTAAATCCCAACACATGTAACAACATATCACTAGAGATTACCTACACGGAATAGTGATGTGATCAGTTTACCTGAACAACAAGAATTCCTTGAATCTTAAAAAATATAGTAAATATGACTTATCTTACTGAGAGTCCTAACTTTTTAGAAATACTTTTAAATCATTGTCCAGAAATTTCCGTATTGCCCTGGATAACTCTAAGACTGAATTTCTCCACCCTACACCCTCTCAATACATACATCACCTTTCACGGTTGGTTACATCGCAGATGTCTGTTGTTGATTCATTTGGGTCATGTCTAAAGAATTAAAAACATACATGATCAGACTCCAAGGGAGTTCACTGATTACACTTTTATTTGAAATCTATTACAAGTAGTCTTCAATTTATAAAATGCTAGAACTCTACAAAACTATCTGTACATTAGTTATTTAGAAAACAATACTTCAGTATCCCCTAGAAATCTGGTCTTCCATCATTGTAGTAAAGGTCTTAGGTCCATCAAAATGCCTAATGAATCAAGACAACTACAGTCATTACTGCTAAGCCTAACTTCCATGTGTAACTGCATTGAGGCTGAATTTATTTCAAAATTCAACTTCAGTTCATAGGTACACATAGGGCCAGCTTCTTCTAATTTCCTGAGTCCCTTGAACACAACCTTACACTTTATGTATCATGCATATCTTTTCTGTTCCTCAGTTTGGTTCAAAAAACTGCAAGCCCAAGTGAAGTGTTCCCTCCAATATGATGGTGAGTTTACGTTTGGGCCACCACCTTAAATGGCAGTTGAGCTCTGGAACATGAAGGGCAGGGCCGAGGTCTCTTAGCTGCAGTCTCTTCTGTTCAGAGCTCCACTGCTGCCTATGCCCTGTTACCTCCTCCTTACTGCAGAGATGATTCTCTTCTCTCCTAACTCACTCTAGTAGCGTCTCACACACAGATATTTGGATCGTTTTCCTAAGAGTTTTGGCTAGTAGTTACTGAAGGTCACAGACTATGAGTAAGAAGTCTCCCTCTTATGACCTGCTCTTCTTTTATCCACCGAGAGTGAAAACTGAAGTAACCTACAGAAGCTTACAGTCTCCTATGGAAACCTCTTATTGCCATGGTTGCTCCCAGTACCTTTCAACACTCAGATCAGTCAAATCAACTCACCCTTGCTGTCACTGTTCTCAGAGGACCCTAAAGAGACCTTCATAATTCTTCAAAAAATTAAAAATATACAAAAAATAAAAGTCAGACATTTTGGAAAGCCATCAGGTTCTTTTTGCTGACAGAGTTTCAGTTATGAACATTCAAAATAAGGATATATGAAAGAAAAAATTCAAAATAAGGAAACATGAAAGAAACTAAAGAAACAGTATCAGGGTGAAGAATTGATACTTCTGGCATACCCTCAGTCTGCGTTGTGCCTTTGTGTGTTTTGGGGCCTATACCCACTGGAAAGAAGGAACAAATTAGGGGAGGCTCAGCATTGATTAGACTTCCTTTCTTCTTCTCATTACATCAATCATTGACACATGCTGCTGTCAATTTGGAAAATGTGAAAGACAGCTCAGAGTGCAGGAATGGGGAGGTCAGTCCAGGTAATAGGGTAACGGAAAAAAGAAAGCAAATGCCAGAACAATGACTATTGTCACATTTAGTAGAGAAGAACCAAAGATAGGTCAAGGATGGCCTAAACGATGCTTACAAGAATTTTCTGAACTGATACTAGCACATGTGTTCAGGATGATTTCTTTTTCTCAGAATTCATTTCTGAAAAGATATCTAGTTATGTTATCCAAAATCAAGACTCCCCAACACCAAATCCCTGGCTTGGGTAACTTACTCTCTCTACAAGTTAATTCTCTCATCTATAAATGAGACACATGAGAATGCACTTTGCATATGTCCACTTCATAAAATATGCTTAATATTCAATATTTCACAAACATTATTGGGATTTAGGTGCCCTGTTCTCTTCACCAAATATTATACCAAATAGTTAGTATGTGACAACAATGGAAACTGATACACATCTAAATTTCAAAAACACGAACATTATGGACCATTTGATACCAGGCTCCCTGGCATATGTCATCACTTTGGCTCAAAAAACCTCTTATAAAAACTTAAACAAACAAACAAAGATAAACACCCAAAGATTGTCATCAAAGTAATATACTCCTAAACTTTCCTGGACAATGTAACTGACAGACTGACTGAGAAAACGGCTGTCGTGTGTGGGGTGCAAAGGGGGCTTGAGGGCCTCAGTGGGATGAAAGTTTTAAGTTCTGTTCTTGTTTTTCATCTGAGTTACTTGGAGATAATTACCGCCTTTCTAAGTAAAACTACTGACAATTACCCAAAATAAAATCATGGAAGCATTAGGTTAGCTGGTAAAAACAGGAAAGGGCTGAAAAGCAGTCCTTGGGCCTTCACTCGTCCACGACACCAATCTCCTAAGACGCAGGTGACAACCTAGGGACACTGTGTCCTCCAATGTTTCTTTGCCCAGGAGCTGAAAGGTGACATACTCTGAGAGAAATTGCCTAGTCTCGATGTTTTGTGGTTTCTGAGACTCTCTGTCCGGGCTCATCATCTACTCTTATTTTAAACCGACTGAGAAAAAAACATTTCAGTTCCTAGCTTTCAATTCGGGTGACTTATATAACACTTCACCCAAGCCAGGACACGTTGTTTTTTTTGTTTTTTTAAAATCAAATTTCTTGCAGTGACATTGGTTAGCAAAATTATGTAGCTTTCAAGTGTACATTTCTGTAATACATCATCTATATGTCACCTTGTGTGGTCAGCACCCAGAGACAGTTGTCCTTCCATCACCATATATTTGATCCTGTTATCCCTTTTTTGTTACTCACCCTCTCCCCTTATCCTCTGCTAATCGCTGAACTGTTGTCTGTGTCTGTGAGTTTTTGTTTCTTTGTTTTCCTGTTCCTTTGTTTCTTTCAGTTTTATACTCACAAATGAGTGAAGTCCTATGGTTCTTGACTTGTTCTATCTGACTTATGTTCCTTAACATAATAATCTCAAGATCCATCCATGTTGTCAAAAATGGGTTTATCCTTCTCTATGTTGAATAGTATTTTACTATTGAAGGACACTTTGGTAGTTACCATGCTTCACCATTGTGAATAATGCTGCAGTGAACATTGGGTGTATATATCTTTATGGAAAAATGTTTTCAGTTTTTTTGGGTAGATAAGCAGGAGGGGGACACCTTGATCATGTGGTAATGTATTGTTAATTTTTGAGGAATAATCATGTTTTCCAAAGCAGCTGTACAAATTTAATTCCTTCCAGCAGTGTATGAGGTTGCTTTTGCTCCACAGCCTCTCCGACACCTGTATTATTTTTCTTGTTGATGATAGCCATTCTAACCAGTCTGAGGTAATTATAAGTTTGGTTTTGATTTGCATATCTATAATAGCCTGTGACGTTTAGCATTTTTCATATATCTGTTGACCGTTTCTCTTCTTAGCAAAAAATGTCTGTTCAGGTCCTCTGCCCATTTTTAATTGGATTATTTGGGTTTTTGTTCTTGAGTTTTACCACTTTCTTCCATATTTTGGATATTAACCCTTAATCAGAGGTGTTGTTTGCAAACACCTTATCCCATTTGGTTGGTTGCCTTCTTGTTTTGTTAATGGTTTCTTTTGCTGTGCACATCCTTTTTGATTTGATATAGTCCCATTTATTTGTTTCTGCTTTTACTTCCCTCGCTTCTGAGGTCAAATTTATTAAATCATAAAATCTTCATTGACCCCCAATGTCCAGGAGATTAGTACCTATGCTTCTTCTATGCTTATTGCTTTAGGGCTTATTTTTAGGTCCTTGAAGCATTTTGAGTTAGATTTGGTATCTGGAGACAGATCGTTCACTTTTTTATAGGAGGTTCTCTAGTTTTCAAAGCACCATTTATTGAACAGGCTTTCCTTTCTCCATTGTATATTCTTAGTACCTTTGTCAAAAATTATCTGCCTATATATGTGGGTTTTCAATTCTATTCCAATGGTCGGTGTGTGTGTTTTTCTGCTTATATCATGCTATTTTGATGATTCTCACTTTATAAACAAGTTAAAGTCAGGGAGGGTGATATCTCCAGCCTAGTTCTTTTTTCTTAGGATTTCTTTGGCTATTCTGGGTCTTTTGCAACTCCATACAAATATGATGATTTTTTTTGTTGTATTTCTCTTAAAAAATGCCATTGGGATTTTGATGGGGATTACATTAAATATGTATATTACATCGAGGTATGTGGTCATTTTAACAATGCTAATTCCTCTAGACTTGAACCAGGAATTCTTAGTATGTCTTTGTGCCTTCTTCAATTTCATTTACTAATGTCCTACAGTTTTCACATTTTATAGTCCTTCACATCCTGTTTTAAGTTCCTTCCTAGGTATTTCATCTTTGTGTTGCAATTGCAAAATAAATTGTGTTGGTGCTTTTTCAATTTTTTTCCTGTGACTTCACTTATACTATTTGGGAACACAATGGATTTCATACATTTATTTTGCATCCAGTAACATTACTGTATTTGTTTATCATTTCCTACAACTTTTTTGGTGGTATTTAGGGTTTTCTATATAAAGAATCATGTCATCTGCATAAAGTGACAGCTTTTTCATTCTCAATTTGGATGTCTTTTATTTCTTTCTCTTGCCTGATTGCTGTGGTTAAAACTCTCAATACTATGTTGAATAACAGTAGTGGAAAGAAATTTCCTAGCCCTGTTCCTGATCTTAGAGAAAAAGCTTCCAGTTTTTCACCATTAAGAGTGATATTAGCTGAGGGTTTGTCATATACGGCCTTTATTATGTTGAGGTATTTTCCTTCTATACCCTTTTTATTAAGTGTTTTGATCATAAATGGATGTTGTTCTTGTCAAATGCTGTTTCTATATCCATTGATATGACCATATGATGTTTATCCTTCATTTTGTTTATCTGGTGTAGCACATTGATCGATTTGCATATGTTGAACCATCCTTGCATCCCTGGAATGAGCCCCACTTGATTGTGATGTATCTTTTTAATGTATTGCTGTGTTCAATTTCCTATTGTTTTCTTTAGGAGTTTTCACATTGGTATTCATCAGAGATATAGATCTTTAGTTGCCTAATTTTGTGTTATCCTGACTACACTTTGACATAATGGAATGTTATTCAGCAATAAAAAAGATTAAAGTCTTCTCTTTTGAAACAACATAGATGGACCTGAGGGTATTATTCTAAGTGAAATAAGTCAGACAGAGAAAGACAAATACCACATGAATCATTTATGTGTGGAAGCTAATAAAATGAAATCAAATGCATAAACCTAACAAAATAGAACAAAACCCACACATGTACAGAACAAGTTGAGGTTTGCCACAGAGGAGGGGTGGGGATGAAGCAGTAATTTAAATAATCAAAAAATGAAATTAAAATTAAAGGCTCTTACAAAAAAATCAATAAGCAAGTAAGGGAAACAAACAAACAAAAATAACTTCATAAGTGTCAAACACTGCCCAGGAGTTCCCTACGGTATCCGTGGAGATATCCACAGATAAATTCTCTAGATAACAAAATGGTAAAATATGGCTCGTGGGTCACATACAGCATGCCAGCTGTATTTGTGGTTTCATTTCATTGGAACATACCCATTTGTTTATATCCTCGCTGCACTGCTATCACACAACAATGGCAAGGTTGAGTAGTTGAGACACAAATTATACAGGGAACCCACAGAGCCCAAAATATTTATCTGGCCCTTTTCAGAAATAGCTAACCAACTTATTTCCTACATAATGAAAATCGTTGTGTTCAAATGGTTAAATCCTCTCACTTAATCATTAATTAATTAATTTTGAAAAAATCCATGAGAAAAATATTTAATCAGCAAAATATGTTCACTTTTGCTATCAATACATAGGATCTAGACAAAATCAACAAAACCGGGAAACAGAATATTTCCAGGCAAAATCAGAAAGGAACACAATTGAACATTAGGGAGCATTCTATAGTTCTCTGTTCATAAACAGACAATAATAAAATTACTCTGTACAAAGGATATGTTCACATTTCAAAATAGAACATTTAATCATGATAAATAGATTTTTCTTTAAAACAATGATAGTATTTTCTGTAAATTAAGTTAGGTAGATTTATTGTATACCATTCCCTGTGCAACATTTTGATATCTTTCCATACTTTTCCATTTCCTTCTTGCCTCAGAATAAGCCTTATCTTCCCAAAGATAACCATGAATAGTTTCCTCCTTCCAAATTTCAAACTGACATGTATGAATTACAAATGTCAATGTCTTCATCACCATCATGAGCCTGGAGAGTTACTCTGTTTTACTTTAAATCCCAACACATGTAGCAACATATCATTAGAGATTACCTACATGGAATAGTGATGGCATCAGTATATCTGAACAAGAATTCCTTGAATCTTAAATATATACTAAACATGACTTACCTTACTAGAAGTCCTAACTTTTTAGAAACAAATTTAGATCATTGTCCAGAAATTTCAGTAATGCCATGGATAACTCTGAGACTGAATTTGTCCACCCCATGCCCTCTCAATATATACATCACCTTTCATGGTTGGTTCCATCGCAGATGGCTGATGACAGTTTATCTGGGTCATGTCTAAAGAATTAAAAACATACATAATCAGTCTCCAAGGCACTTCACAGATTACACTCTTCTTTGAAATCTCTTACAAATAATCTTCAATTTATAAAATGGGGGAACTCTACAAAACTATTTGTGCATTAGTCATTTGGAAACCAGTATTTCAATTTCCTCTAGAAATCTGGCTTTATATCATTGTACTGAAGGTTAGGTCTGTCTAAAAGCCTAACAAATCAAGACAACTACAATTTTTATGGCTAAGTCTAACTATCATGTGTAACTATGTAGAGGTTGAATTTACTTCAGAATTCAACTTCAGTTCACACGTAAACATTGGTCCAGACTCTTCTAAATTCCTGATTTTTGAGCCCCTTAACCACATCCTTGCTCTTCATTTATCATGTATATCATTTCTGTTACTCAGTTGGGTTCAAAGATCTGCAAGCTGATTCAAGGACTCCCTCCAAAATGAAGGTGGATTTACGTTTGGACCACCCCCTTTAGGTGGTAGTAGAGCTCTGGAGGAAGAGGGAGAGCCAAGGTATCCAGTCTTTTGTGTTCAGAGCTCCACTACTGCCATTCCATTGTTACATCCTCCTTACTATAAAGAGATTCTCTTCTCTCCTGACTCACTCTAGTACATCTCACACAGAGACATTTGGATCGTTTCCTAAGAGTTTTGGCTACTGGTTACTGAAGGTCACAAACAGACTGTGAGTAAGAATCTCCCTCTTATGACCTGCTCTTCTTTTTTACCCCAGGTCTGAGACAGAAAGTTACCTACAGGAGCTTACAGTCTCTTATGGAAACCTCTTATTGTCATGATTGTTCCCAGTACCTTTTAGGACTCAGATCTGTGAAATGAGCTCTGTCATTGGTGTCAGAGTACTGTAAAGAGACCTCTACAATGCTGCAACAGAATTAAAAACATACAGAAAATAAAAGTCAGACATTATGGAAGGCAATCTGGTTATTATTCCCAACATTATTTCAGGACAATAAAAGCAAAATCATGAGGTAATATGATAGGATCTAAAGAAACAGTATCAGGTAATAGATTTGGAACCTTTGAGACAGCTCTGCGTTGTGTGTGTACATTTCTGTATCAGTGTGCGTGTACCCACTGGGAAAGGAAGGGTTAGGGGACGCATAGCATTCCTATTAAACCTCCTCTCTTCTTTCCCATTTTGTTAATCATTCCATCATGCTGCTTTCCAGTTTAGCAAATGTGAAAGATAACTGAGAGGGTAGAGATGGGTGGTGAATCCAGGTAATAGCTAATGGAGGTATACGGAAAATAAAGAAAGCAAACGCCAGAACAATGACTATTGTCACCATTTGGGAGAGAAGAAGCAAGTAGATAGGTCAAAGATGGCCTAAATTATGTTTAAAAGATTTTTCTGAACTAAAACTAGAGCATGTGTTCTGGATGATTTCTTTTTTGTTTTTCCCAGAATTCATTTCAAAAAAGGTATCTACATGTGTTATCTAAAATCAAGACATCCCACACCAAACTACTGGCATGCGTCATTTACTCTCTCTACAAGTTAATTTTCTCATCTATAAAACGACACAGCTCAAAATGCATTTTGCGTATGTCAGCTTCATAAAATCATACTGCACATTCACAATTTTACAAATATTATTGGTGCTTAGGTTGCCTGTTCTTTTCACCAAATGTACCAAAAAAAAAATTGGTATGTGACAACCATGAAAACTGATACATATTTAAATATCAAAAATACAAAGAATAAGCAACATTTGAGATCTTCTCACTAGCATATGTCATCAGTTTAGTTCACAAAATCTCTTATAAAAACATCAACAATCAAACAAACAAAAACACCCAAAGATTCTCATCAAAATAATATACAGCCACACTTTCATTGGAAATCTAACTGGTGGACAGACTGAGGAAAAGGGCTTCAGGAGACTGGGGGGTCTTGAGTGCCTCAGTGGGACAAAAACTTTACGTTCTGCTGTTGTTTTTCCCAAGTGACTTGAAGATAATTACTGCCTTTCTCAGTAGAAACTACTAGCAATTAGCCAAAATAAAATCATGGAAGCATTAGGTTAGCTGGTAAAAACAGGGAAGGCCTGAAGAGCGATCCTTGCACCTTCACCCCTTCACCCCACCAGTGTCCTAAGCAACAGGTGACAACCTAGAGACACTGCCTCCACCAATGCTGTTTTGTCCAGGAGCTTAAAGGTGACTCTGACCAGAGGAGTTCCCTAGTCACAATGTTTTATGGTTTCTGAGACTCTGTCCCCAACGCATCACCTCCTGTTATTTTCAACTTACTGAGGAAAACACACTTAGTTCCTAGCTTTCAATGAGGGTGAATTACATAACACCTCACCCAACCCAGGACGTTTTTATTTCAATCAAATTTATTGGGGTGACAATGGTTACCAAAGTTATATGGCTTTCAGGTGTCCATTTCTGTAGTACCTCATCTATATGTCACCTGTGTGTTTAGCACACAGAGTAGTTCTCCTTTCATCATCGTATATTTCATCCTCTTTTCCCTTTTTTTTTTCTATTCCCACTCTCCTCATCCTCTGCTAACCACTGAACTGTTGTCTGTGTCTATGAGTTTTTGTTTCTTTGCTTGTTTGTCTTGCTCCTGTGTTGCTTCCAGCTTTATATCCCACATATGAGTGAAGTCCTATGGTCCTTGACTTGCTCTATCTGACTTATTTTGCTTAGCATAAAAATCTCAAGAACCATCCATGTTGGCACAAATGACAGCATTTCTTTTTCTCTTATGGTTGAGTAGAATTCCAATTTGTATATATACCACTTCTTCTTTATCCAATCACCTACCCGAGGCCACTTTGATTGTTTCCATGTCTTGACCACGGTAAATAACGCTGCAATGAACATCTGGGTACATATATATTTATGGATAAATGTTTCAGTTTTTTGGGCTAGATACCCAGGATAGGGACTACTGGGTCATATGGTAATCCTATTCTTAATTTTTTGAGGAAAACTTCATACTGTTTTCTAAAGTAGGTGTACATCTTCCTAATATGGGTGTCTGAGTGTTCCTCTTTCTCTGCAACCTCTCTAACACTTGTTATTGTCTTGTTGATGACAGCCATTCTAACAGGTGTGAGGTGATAACTCATTTTGGTTTTGATTTGCATTTCCCTAAGAGCTGTTGAAGTCGAGCATTTTTTCATATGTCTGTTGATCATTCTACATCTTCTTGGGAGAAGTATCTGTTCAGTTCCTATATCCATTTTTCATTTGATTGTTTGGGGTGTTTTTTTTCTTGATGTTGTATGAGATCTTTATATATTTTGGACATTAACCCACAATCAGATGCGATATTTTAAAAACCTGCTCACATTTGGTTGGTGTCCTTTTGTTTTATGATTTTTATTTTTTTTTTTGCTGTGCACTACCTTTTAGGTTTGATATCCCATCAATTCCCACTTTTTGGTTTGATATCCCATCCCATTTATTTATTTATTTATTTATTTATTTTTACTTCCCTTAGCTTTGTGGTCAAATTTTATAAACAACTCTTTGAACCCAAGGTTCATACATTTAGTATCTATGCTTTCTTGTATGCAGTTAATTGTTTCAGGTCTTATGTTTAGGTCTTTGATCATTTTTGACTTAATTTTGGTACATGGTGACTTATAGCAGTCTAATTTCATTATTTTGCACGTGGCTTTCTAGTTTTCCCAGTACAATTTATTGAACAGGCTTTCCTTTATTTATTGTATGCTTTTGGCTCCTTTGTCAAAAATTATCTTCCCATATGTATGTGGGCTTATTTCTCGGTTTTCAATACTAGTCCATTGTTCTGTATGTATGTTTTTCTGTCAGTACCATGATGTTTCGATTATTGTCACGTTGCAGTAGAAGTTGAAGTCAGGGAGAGTGATACCTCCTGAGAACATTTGTTCAAGCCTGATATAGCATGTCTTTTTCTTAGGATTGCTTTGGCTTTTCTGGGTCTTTCGTGAATCCATACAAGTCTCATGATATTTTTGTACTACTTTTGTTTTAATGCTATTGGGAATTTGATGGGGATTGAATTGAATCTGTATTGCATTGGGGAATATGGCCATTTAAAAAATGTTAATTCCTCTCATCCTTGACCACGGAATATCCTTCCATGTCTTTGTGTCTTCTTCAATTTCTTTTAATAATGTCTTACAATTTTCACAGCTTATAGTCCTTCACATCCTTTGTTATGTTCATTTTTCGGTATTTCGGCTTTGTTTTGTTATTGCAAAATGAATTGTGTTTGTTTTTCTTTGATTCTTTCCTGTATTTCATTATTACTATCTAGGAACACAATAGATTTTGTAGATTGATTTTGCACCTGGCAATGTTACTGTATGTATTTGATGATTATTGCTAATAGTTTTTTGGGGGCCTTTAGGGTTTTCTATATTAAGAATCATGTTGTCTGCATAAAGTGACAACTTAAATCTTCATTCCTTATTATTTCTTTTCTTGCCTCTTTCAGTCTAAAACTTCTAGTACTATGTTGAATAACAGTGGTGGGAGGGAATATCCTTTTCTTCCCTGATTCAAGATCTTTCACAAAAAGCTTTGAATCTGTCATCATTAAGTATGATGTTAGCTGAGGGTTTGTCACATACAGCCTTTATTATGTTGAGGTACTTTCTTTCTATACCCATTTTATTAAGTGTTTTAATCATAAATAGATGTTGTGTATTGTTAAATGCTTTTTCTACATTTATTGATACGATGATATGGTTTTTATCCTTTATTTTATTTATGTGTTGTAGCACATTGATCGATTTGAGTGTGTTGAACAATCCTTGCATCCCTGGAATGAGCCCTACTTGACTGTGATGTATCTTTTTTTTTTTTAGATTTTATTGGGGAAGGGGAACAGGATTTTACTGGAGAACAGTGTGTACTTCCAGGATTTTTTTTTTCCAAGTCAAGTTGTTGTCCTTTTCAATCTTAGTTGTGGAGGGTGCCATTCAGCTTCAAGTTGTTGTCCTTTCAGTCTTAGTTGTGGAGGGCGCAGCTCAGCTCCAGGTCCAGTTGCCATTGCTAGTTGCAGGGGGCGCAGCCCACCATCCCTTGTGGGAGTCGAAACCGGCAACCTTGTGGTTGAGAGGATGCACTGCAACCAACTGAGCCATCCGGGAGGCAGCTCAGCTCAAGGTGCTGTGTTCAATCTTAGTTGCAGGGGGCGCTGCCCATCATCCCTTGCAGGACTCAAGGAATTGAACAGGCAACCTTGTAGTTGAGAGCCCACTGGCCCATGTGGGAATCAAACCGGCAGCCTTTGGAGTTAGAAGCATGGAGCTCTAACCACCTGAGCCACCGGGCCGGCCCCCGTGATGTATCTTTTTAATGTATTATTGTATTTGATTTGCTATTATTTGTTTAGAATTATTTGCATTCGTATTCATATGAGATATTGATCTATACTTTCCTATTTTTGTGTTATCCTGACAGGTTTTTGTATAGTGGAATGTTATTCAGCAATAAAAGAGAATAAAATCTTGCCATTTGGGAAAACATGGATGGACCTAGCGGGTACTTTTCTAAGTGACATAAATAAGAAAGAGAAAGACAAACCCGCATGATATCATCTATATGGGGAAGCTGAAAAAAGAAATGTGTAAAGTCCAGGGGTGTCCAAACTGCGGCCCACAGGCCAACTGCAGCCCGTGATCCATTGTTAATTGGCCCGCAGCAAATTCCAAAAATATATTTAGTTTACTTAAATAAACCAGGTGAGGCAATACGTACTTCACCTCGAGTGAGTGGCCCAGCTGTTTGTGTATTTTATCGCATATGACCCTTGGTGAAAAACGTTGAAAAAAGTTTGGACACCCCTGGCATAAACATAACAAAAGAGAAAGAGACCCATGGATGTAGAGAACAAACTGATGGTTGCCAAAGAGAAGTGGTATGGGTGGGGAAGGAATTTTTAAAAATCTACAAAAATAAAAAGTAAAATAGCTCTTATAAGAAAAAACTAATAGCCAAGAAAAAAACAAACAAACAAAATAACCACTTTACAATTTTCAAAAGGTGCACTGGGGAGGTATAGTGTTTACATGGAGATGTCCACAAGTAAATTCTCTAGATAAGGAAATAGTAAACTATGGCTCCTGAGTCACAACCAGCCTGCCAGCTATATTTGTTCATCCCATGAGGTTGGAACATACCCATTAGTTTACATCCTCTCTGCACTGCTCTCACACTGCAATGGCAGGGCTGAGTACTGGAGACAGAGACTGCACGGGTAACCAGCAAAGCCAGAAATATTTAATATGTGGCCATTTTCACAATAGGTTTGCCAACTGTTGTCCTAGGTAATGAAAGTCTTTCAGTGCATATGGTTAAATCTTCTCTATAAATGAATAGATTAATTAATTAACAATAAAATTCCAAAGAGCAGAACATTTAATCAGCAAAACATGTCTACTTTTGCTATTAGTCCATTGGCTCATAGACGTAATCAACAAATCTAAGAAACAGAATATATCCAGGCAAAATGAGACAAGAACACAATTGAAGAGTAAAGAGCGTTCTACGTTTCTATGTTCAGAAAGAGACTATAATAAAATTACTCTCTATTAAAGATATGTTCACATTTTCAAACCAGAACATTTAATCGTGATAAATGGATATTTCTTTAATTAATTATAGTACTTTTCTGTAAATTAAGTTAGATAGATTTATTGTATACCATTGCCTCTCAAATATTTTGATATCTTTCCACTTTTCCATTTTTCTCAGAAATACACCCTATCTTCTCAAAGATATGATATGAGATACATGAACGGTTCCCTCTTTCTAAACTTCAAACTGCCTTGTATAAATTAAAAATGTCAATGTCTTCTCACCATCATTGATCATGGAGAGTTACTCTGTTTTACTTTAAATCCTAACACGTGCAAAAACTTATCATTAGAGATTACCTACATAGAATAGTGACATGATCTGTTTACCTGAACAACAAGAATTTCTTGAAACTTAAATATATAGTAAACATGACTTATCTTACTGAGAGTCCTAACTTTTTAGAAATAATTTTAAATCATTGTCCAGAATTTCTATATTGCCCTGGATAACTCTGAGACTGAATTTCTCTACCTAAACACCCTCTCAATATATACCTCACCTTTCACGGTTCATTGCATCACAGATGTCTGCTGTTGATTCGTTTGGGTCATGTCTAAAGAATTAAAAACATACATGATCAGACTCCAAGGGACTTCACAGATTACATTTTTCTTTGAAATCTGCTACAAGTAGTCTTCAATTTATAAAATGCTGGAACTCTACAAAACTGTTCATTAGTTATTTGGAAAACAACACTTCAGTTTCCCCTGGAAATCTGGCTTTCTGTCATTATAATGAAGGTCTTAGGTCTGTCAAAATGCCTAATGAATCAAGACAAGTACAATCATTACTGCTAAGCCTAACTCCCATGTGTAACTACATTGAGGCTGAATTTATTTCAAAATTCAACTTCAGTTCATAGGTACTCATAGGTCCAGCCTCTCCTAATTTCCTGAGTCCCTTGAACACAACCTTACACTTCATGTATCATGCATATCTTTTCTGTTCCTCAGTTCGGTTCAAAAAACTGCAAGCCCAAGAGACGTGCTCCCTCCAATATGATGGTGAGTTTATGTTTGGGCCACCACCTTAGATGGTAGTAGAGCTCTGGAGCATGAAGGGCAGGGCCGAGGTCTCTTAGCTGCAGCCTTTTCTGTTCAGAGCGCCACTGCTGCCTATGCCCTGTTACCTCCTCCTTACTGCAGAGAAGATTCTCTTCTCTCCTGACTCACTCTAGTAGCGTCTCACACACAGACATTTGGATTGTTTCCTAAGAGTTTTGGCTAGTAGTTACTGAAGGTCACAGACTATGAGTAAGAAGTCTCCCTCTCATGACCTGCTCTTCTTTTATCCACCGAAAGTGAAAAATGAAGTAACCTACAGAAGCTTACAGTCTCCTATGGAAACCTCTTATTGCCATGGTTGCTCCCAGTACCTTTCAACACTCAGATCAGTCAAATCAACTCACCCCTTGCCATCATTGTTGTCAGAGGTCCCTAAAGATTCATCAGCAACTCTGCAAAAAATTTTTAAAAGTACAATAAATAAAAATCAGACATTTTGGAATGCAATCAGGTTCTTTTTCGTGACAGAATCTCAGGACATGAAAAGTAAAGTCATGAGGAAACATGAAAGAAACTAAAGAAATAGTGCCGGTATATAGCATTGGGACCTCTGACACAGCTTCAGTCTTATGTGTGCATTTCTGTATTAGTGTGCGTGTACCCACTGGAAAGAAGGAAGGAATTAGGAGACGCATAGCATTCATGATTAAATCTCTATTCTTCCCAATTTTGTCAATCATTCCCACACACTAATGCAAATTTGGGAAATGTGAAAGATATTTGAGAGTGTAGGGATGGGGAGAGTAAATTCAAGTAATAACTAATGAAAGGATGTAGGAAAAAAGAAAACAAATGCCAGAACAATGAACACTGTCGCCATCTTGTAGAGAAGAAGCTCATAGGTAGGTCAAGAATGGCCTCAATTATGTTTAAAAAATTCTCCTGAACTGATACTAGAGCATGTGTTCAAGATTTCTTTTTCTTTTTCTCTAAATTCATTTCAAAATATATATCTGGGTATGTTATCCAAAATCAAGACTTCCCACCACCAAATCCCTGGCTTGGGTCATTTACTCTCTCTACAAGTTAATTTTCTCATCTCTGAAATGAGACACATTTAAATGTACTTTGCATATGTCAGCTTCTTAAAAATCATGCTGAATATTCACTATTTCACAAATATTGTTGGTGTTTAGGTGCCCTGTTCTCTTCACCAACTGTAGCACCAAAAAAAAGTTAATATGTCACAACAATGGAAACTGATAAATATTTAATTTCAAAAACACAAAGATTAGGGAGCTTTTGAGATCTTGCTTCCTGTCATATGTCATCATTTAGGCTCAGAAAACAAAACAAAACAGAAAAAAAACTCTTATAAAAATTTAAACAGGGCCGGTCTGGTGGCTCAGGCGGTTAGAGCTAACTCCGAAGGCTGCCGGTTTGATTCCCACATGGGCCAGTGGGCTCTCGCCACAAGGTTGCCAGTTCAATTCCTCGAGTCCCATAAGGGATGGTGGGCAGCGCCTCCTGCAACTAAGATTGAACATGGCACCTTGAGCTGAGCTGCCGCTGAGCTCCCGAATGGCTCAGTTGGTTAGAGTGTGTCCTCTCAACCACAAGGTTGCCAGTTCGATTCCTCGAGTCCCACAAGGGGTGGTGGGCAGCGCCCCCTGCAACTAAGATTGAACATAGCACCTTGAGCTGAGCTGCCAGTGAGCTCCTGGATGGCTCAGTTGGTTGGAGTGCATCCTCTCAACCACAAGGTTGCCGGTTTGACTCCCGCAAGGGATGGTGGGCTGTGCCCCCTGCAACTAACAACGGCAACTGGACCTGGAGCTGAGCCACGTCCAGTTGAAAGGACAACAACTTGACTTGGAAAAAAGTCCTGGAAGTACACACTGTTCCCCAATAAAGTCCTGTTCCCCTTCACCAATAAAAATCTTAAAAAAAAAAAAAAATTAAACAAACAACAATGAAAAACAAAGATTCTTTTCAAAGTAATACTCGTATACACCCATGATTTCCTGCGTATTCTAACTGGTGGACAGACTGAGGAAAAGGGCTGCCAGGGGCTGTCTTGATGGCCTCAGTGGGATGAAAAATTTTAAGTTCTGCTCTTGTTTTTCCTGAGTCACTTGGAGAAAACTACTGACTTTCTCAGTAGAAACCACTGGTAATTACCAAAAATAAAATCATGGAAGCATTAGGTTAGCTGGTAAAAACAGGGAAGGGCTGAAGAGCGATCATTGGGCCTTCACCCCTCCACCCCACCAGTGTCCTAAGCCACAGGTGACAACCTAGGGACACTGCCTCCAGCAATGCTGTTTGCCCAGGAGCTTAAAGATGATATACTCTGACCAGAGGAGTTCCCTAGTCACAATGTTTTATGGTTTGAGACTCTCTGTCCCCAACTCACCACCTCCTCTTATTTTAAACTTACTGAGAAAAACATACTTTCGTTTCTAGCTTTCAACGAGTGTGACTTATATAACACCTCACCCAAGCCAGGACACTTTTGACAGTGAAAAGAATGCACTATTAATTACTATGCAGAGATAATAGCCACAGACTGAGATTTTCCCGAGCATAACTTCAGTCTTTCTCTAATACAAGTTACTAGACAGAGGGGCCAATAGCCTCAAAGAACGTGAACTCACACAGCAAAATCATTACTGAAAAAGAAATACAACAAACTCAATAACATACCATCTGAATCTCAACTATTGGAACATAACTGAACAAGATTTTAAAATAATCATGAGAAATATACTTAAAGATATAGAGAAACTCTCCCAGAAAATACTAGGAAAGAATAGAGAGGAGATACAATTAAAAAGTCCAATTGATACTGAGGATAAAAAAGACACCTAACGTCTGGATTATATAAGACATCTAAGAATAAATGAAAAAAAGAAAATGGAAAAGAGGAAATATTTTTTAAACGATAAGGATAAATTTCCTAGAATTAAAGAAAGAATATCACAGAAGTGATATTTCATCTAACAAACATTTAAACGGTATTTACTACATGCCAAGCATTGACCTGATGCTTCACAAATAATTTTCAATTGCTCATCATTACAACCTTTGAAACAGTTACTATTATTTTTTTAACCATATCACAGATTTTGAATATTTATATATTTCTAACATACATCACACTAATTTGTAAGCCACTAATGTCACTAATAAAAATCCATTTGTGACCTTCACTGTGGTAATTAATGCTTCAGATGTTCATTGCAGTGCAACAAATGAAGCCCTTGCAATTGCCTCTTCTGGAAAATGATCACCGCTCCTGAACGAATACACTCTGTTAGGGTAACCAGCTGTCCCTAGAGAAGTTCAAAGGGACTGTGACTGGCACATACAAGTTATTACTTACACATTGCATAAGCTGTGGTATTTTTAAGGAAATTACAGGCATAAAACATCTTTAAATTGTGAGTTGGCCAAAATTAACTTACAAACAATTTACATTGATTATGAAAAAAGGTACATATATATTCCCTATTCTATTAACCAACACTGAGAATTATGCTTAAAATTCAGTAAATTTTAGTCTCACCACTTACTTATTTTTGCGATGCATTAACCAGAGATATAAAGGGTTCCTCTGTTTAAATTTTTGCATGGTGTTGTCTTGTGGTAGAATTTAATCTATAATTAATCTAAGAAAAGGAAAGCACATATGAATTATATACTCAATGTATTTAAACACATAATATCCCCCCAAATAGAAAGGAAGTCACACAGAGAACTTACTAGGTATGAATCAACACTTCTACAGTCTTGACCACAATCTTAAAAATCGACAATTCTGGGCAATTTTGTCAATCCTGTGAAACATATTCTGTGGTTGTCCTTAGTATTTTAGTTTGAGAAATAGAAGAAAATAGATTTGTTTTTATTAGTTTCCGGTATACAAAACAATGTAATTGTTAGACATTTATACCCCTCACAAAGTGATAACCCCCCCTCCCAATCTACTATTACCCCTCTGACATCGTATATAGCTATTACAGTTCCACTGGCTGTATTCTCTATGCTGTACTCCACTTCCTGTGTCCTGTGAATATATATATATATATATATATATATATATATATATATATATATATATATACACACATACATATTTGACATTCATTATTATTCCGTTTCAGCTTCAGCTTCATGTGCACAGTGCAGTGGTCAGGCATCTACACTGTCCATGAGGTGGTCTCCCTAATAAGACAAGTCCCATCTGATACCCTACAACATCTTTACAACATTATTGATTATATTCCCCAAACTGTCTTTTGTATCCCCACGGCAATATTGTGGTTATCAGTTTATGCTTTCTAATCCCCTCACCTTCTCCCTCATCCCCACCCCCCACCCATTTAGCAACCCTCAGTTTTTTCTTTATATCTCTCAGACTGTTTCTGATTAGTTTGTTCATTTGTTCTATTCTTTAGATTCCACATATGAGATCATATGGTATTTGTCTTTCTCCGTCTGACTTATTTCACTTAGCATAATGTTCTGTAGGTCCATCCATATCGTTGCAAGTGGTAAGATTTCATTCTTCTTTATGGTCAGGTAATAATCCATTGTATGAATGTACCACAGTTTCTTAATCCAGTCGTATACCAATGGGCATTTCAGTTGTTTCCATGTCTTGGGTATTGTGAATAGCACTGCAATAGACATAGGGGTGCATACATTTTTTCTAATTAGCGTCTTGGATTTCTCTGGAGGATAAGTACCTAAGAGTGAAATTGCTGGGTTATAGGTAATTTCATTTCCAGTGTTTTGAGATAACTCCATACTGATTTCCATAATGGCTGCACCAATCTGCAATCCCACCAACAGTACATGAGGGTACTCTTTTCTCCACATCTTCGCTAGTATTTGTCATTTGTTGATTTATTGATGATGGCCATTCTGACCGGAGTGAGGTTGTATCTCATTGTGGTTTTTATTTGCATTCCTCTAATGATTAGTGAGGTTGAGTATTTTTTCATATGTCTGTTAGCCATCTGTATGTCCTATTTACAAAAATGTCTCTTCATGTCCTCTGCAAATTTTTTAATTGGGTTGATTGTTTTTTTGGTATTGAGTTGAATGAGTATTTTATAAATTTTGAATATTAATTCCTTATCAGATGTATCATTGACAAATATCTTCTCCCATTCAGTAGGATGTCTTTTTGTGTTATTGATGGTTCCCTTTTCTGTGAAAAAAACTTTTTAGTTTGATGTAATCCCATATGCTTATTTTTTTCTCTTACTTCCCTTGCCCAAGGGGATATGTCATTTTAGAGAGTAATATCTGCAAATTTACTTCCTATATTTTCTTCTAGGCGTTTTACAGTTTCAGATCTTACATTTAAGTCTTTAATCCATTTTGAATTTATTTTTGTATATGGTGTAAGGAGATGGTCCAGCTTCTTGTTTTGCAAGTGTCTGTCCTGATCTCCCACACCATTTATTGAATAGACTGTCTTTACCCCAATGTAAATTATTGCTTCCATTGTTGTAAATTAAATGACCACCTAGGCATGGATTTATTTCTGGGCTCTCTATTCTGTTCCATTGATCTATGTGTCTGTTTTTATGTCAGTACCATGCTGTTTTGATTACTACAGCCTTGTAGTATGATTTGATGTCAGGTCTCATGATACCTCCCACTTAGTTCTTATTTCTCAAGATTTCCATGACTATTCGGGGTCTTTTATGGCTCTATATAAATGTTAGGATTATATGTTCTATTTCTGTGAAAAATGTACTTGGTGGTTTGATAAGAATTGCGCTGAATCTGTGTATTACCTTAGGCAGTATGGACATTTTAACTACATTAATTCTTCCTATCCATGAGCATGGTATGTGTTTCCATCTATTTGTATCTTCTTTAATTTCTCTCTTCAGTGTCATAATTTTCTGAGTACAGGCCTTTTACTTCTTTGGTTAAATTTATTCCTAAGTACTTAATAGTTTTTGGATCAATTGTAAAGGTGACTGTCTTCTTAATTTCTCCTTCTGATAGTTTATTATTGGTGTATAGAAATGCAACTGGTTTCTGAATATTAATTTTGTATCCTGCTACTTTATTAAATCATTTATCAGTTCTAATAGTTTTTTGGTGGAGTCTTTGGGGTTATCTCTATATAGTGTCATGTCATCTGCATATAATGACAATTTTACTTCCTCCTTACCAGTTTGGATGCCTTTTATTACTTTTTCTTGTCTGATTGCTGTGCTAGAACTTCCACAACTATGTTGAATAAAAGTGGAGAAAGTGGGCAACCTTGTCTTGTTCCTGATCTTAAGGGGAATGGTTTTAGCTTTTCCCCATTGAGTATGATGTTTGCTGTGCATTTATCATATATGGCCTTTATTATGTTGAAATATGATCACTCTATTCCCACTTTTCTAAAAGTTTTTTTATTATCATAAATGGCTGCTGGATTATGTCAAATGCTTTTTCTGCGTCTATTGATATGACTATATGATTTTTATTTTTCACTTTGTTAATGTGGTGTATCACATTAATTGATTTGCAGATATTGAACCAACCTTGCATACCAGGAATGAATCTCACTTGATCGTAGTGTATGATATTCTTAATGTATTGCTGAATTCTCTTTTCTAATATTTTGTTGAGGATTTGATCTATGTTCATTAGGGATATTGGCCTGTAGTTTTCCTTTTTTGTAATGTCTTTGTCAGATTTGGGGATCAGGGTAATAGAGGCCTTGCAAAAAGAGTTTGGGAGACTTCCCTCCTTCTAGATGTTTTGGAATAGTTTGAGAATAGGTGATAATTCTTTTTTGAACGTTTGGTAAAATTCACCTGTAAAGCCGTCTGGTCCAGGGCTTTTGTTTGTTGGGAGCTTGTTGATTACTGATTCAATTTCACTAGTAGTAATCAGTCTATTTAGATTTTCCATTTCTTCTTGAGTTAGCCTTGGAATTTGTAAGCTTTTAGAAAATTATCCAGTTCTTCCAGATTGTCTAATGTGTCTAATTGTCTAATTGTCTATAGTTTCTCGTAGTATTTTCTTAAAAGTTTTTTGTCTTTCTGTGGTGCCTGTTGTCATTTCTCCTCTTTCATTTCTGGTTTTATTAATTTGGGTCCTCTCTCTCTTTTTTTTATAAGTCTGTGTAAAGGTTTGTTGATTTTGTTTATCTTCTCAAAAAAACAGCTCTTGGTTTCATTGAGCTTTTGCATTTTTTTAAACTTTTTTTTTTTAAGTGTGTTTTTCCAGGATCCATCAGCTCCAAGTCAAGTAGTTGTTTCAATCTCGTTGTGGATGGCACAGTTCACAGTGGCCCATGTGGGGATCGAACCAGCAACCTTGTTGTTAAGAGCACCATGCTCTAACCAACTGAGCTAACTGGCCACCCCGATTTTGTATTTTTTTTTTGTCTCTATTTCGTTTATTTCTGCTCTGATATTTATTATCTCCTTCCTTGTACTCCCCTTGGGCGTATTTTGCCATTCTTTCTCCAGTTCCCTTAGGTGTAAGGATAAATTTTTGACTTGAGATTTTTCTTGTTTCTTTAGGTAGGCCTTCATTGCTATGAATTTCCCTCTAATGACTGCTTTCACTGCATCCCACACATTTTGGGTCATTGTGCTTTCATTTTCATTTGTCAAAGCTTGATCTCATTGTTGATCCATTCATTATTTAGTAACATGTTATTCAGCCTCCATGTATTTGAGTGTTTTCCAGTTTTTTTTCTTGTAATTGATTTCTAATTTTATAGCACTGTGCTCAGAGAAGATGCTTGATATGATTTCACTTTTCTTAAATTCATTGAGACTAAGAAAATGTTTTTTTGAATGTTCAATAAAATTTAAATTTAGCTCAAGTACAGGACACTTTAAAGATTACCCACTTGCTACACAGAACCCAAAAAGTGAAACAAAACCCATTTCAAACCAATTTTACATCATCATAGTGATTTATGACATTTCCATCCTAAAATATTCTGTAGAATAAATCAAAGGAGTGGGAAAACAAAGACATGTGCCCCATAACATTTCACAGAGCAGATTTATGTCATGCAAGAAAACTGGAAGTTACTGGAGAATAAAAAGACATTGCCAAGTACATTGCCAAGTTAACAAGTAATGACATTATGTCTGCACTGAAGCAGCCAGAGATGTGCCACATGCCCCTAAATTCTAGGCAAGGAGAGAAAAATGAAAATAAATTAAAAAAAACTTTTTTCAAAACCAGATCAATTTGGGCAGAAATTTTGAATTTGGAGTTTGGGACCTAGTTACCTGTGAATTCTGTACCTTCAAGGAATACCAGTTCATACAGAGTGAGAGTAGAAATCTCAGAGCTCTGAGGCTACCATTGTCTGTTCCAGAGAGGTAGCCCCAAGAATAAGGGCAAACCAAGAGAAAATGGGATTTCTGGAGTTCCCCCTTCCCTGTAAACCCAGAACTGCTTACCTTCAAGCAAGGCTTGGAAGGGCCTGGGGTGTAGAGGGGCAGCAGGTCACAAAAAGACTCAGATCTTGTGACTTGCTTGGGTACAACTTTTCCTAAGCGAGAATGAATGTTACTAAAGAGCCTGCAGTTTTCTCTCCCGCTGCCTTTTAGGATAATACCTTTTCCTTTTTTTCATTCTCTTTTTAATTTTTAATTTCTCCAAACCAAGCCTGTTAAGTCAAATCTTGACCCAATTCCTGGCAAGCAACAAGGTACTGCTATTTGGTCCAACTTTGGCCTACTGCTCCACCCCCCACCCCTGCCCCCCTGCCTTCCTTGAGGGTGTGGGAGTTCTGGGAGGTGCTTGGGAGGGGAGAGGAATGTTAATTAGTGCTCCCCACAGGTGAGCACAAGGCAAATCTTCCTGTTTACAGGCCCCAAAGACCCCCATCCTGCCCCTTCTCCCCACCATTGTTCTTCCCCCACACTTCAGTGTTCCTTAAAGAGTTATACTCTTCATATTCTCTGTGAGGATGACAGGGAAGAGGGCAACATTGAGGGCAGAAGATGAGATGGGACACCATTCTCTAGGGATCTCCTACCTTAGGTCTTCCCTTGAACTGGTAACAAGCCAGTATTGGAATAAGAACTCCTGTGTCCATGGCAACGTAAAACAAAAGATTCCAGGTGGTCCTGAGATTATAGCAGAGTGAGGAGTACAATGAACTGAGTTTTAGATGGCAGGGACTTAAAAACAAACATTGTGGGGTGAAGGGACATCAAGATCAGAGATCCCAGAATAATAATCTCAGAGAAGACTGTATCACTTTTTACCAGTTTCAGATTACAGGGATTTAAAAACAGAAATTGTGGGGTGGAGGGACATCAAGATCAGAGATCCCAGGATAATAATCTCAGAGCAGATTGTATCACTTGTTATTTTTTCTTTTGCCTTTAATGGAGGAATGCTTCTTACATATTCTGATTCCAAAGAAGGTTACGATGAGCTTTTGGCTTCCCTACATGTTGGAAGGAATGACCAGAAGGCTGAATGTTTTCTGGCTAATGTTAAATTTAGTTGAAATAGGTAAGATTGATACAGGATTCAGGAAAAAAAAGATTTCATTTACTTAAATTATCATTTCATAGGACTGATAGGAAGCAATCAAATATTACAGGCATACCTCACAAATATTGTGGGTTCAGTCCCAGATCACCACAATATCAAATATTGCAATAAAGTGAGTCACATGCATTTTTTGGTTTCCCAGTGCATATAAAAGTGATGTTTATACCCCACAATAGTCTATTAAGTGTGCAATAGCATTATGTCTAAAAAACAATGTACATACTTTAATTACAAATACATTATTGCTAAAAATGCTGGCCATCATCTGAGCCTTCAGAGAATTGTAATATTTTTGCTGGTGGAGGGTCTTGCATTGATGTTGATGGCTGCTCGCTGATCAAGCTGGTGCCTGCTAAAGGTTGAGATGTCTGTGACAATTTCTTAAAATAAGACAACGAAGTTTGCTGCAATGATCAGCTTTTCCTTTCATAAACTATTTCTCTGTAACATGCGATGCTGTTTGATAGCATTTTACCCACAGTAGAACTTCTTCCAAAATTGGAGTCAATCCTCTTAACCTGTAGCTGCTTTATCAAATAAGTTTAAATATTCTAAATCCTGTGTGTCATTTCAACAATCTTCACAGCATCTTTATCAAGAGTACTTTCCTTCTCAAGAAACCATTTCCTTTGCTCATCCGTAAGAAGCAACTCCTCATCTGCTAAAATTTTATCATGAGATTGCAGCAATTCAGTCATGTCTCCTGGCTTCACTTCTAATTCTAGTTCTCTTGTTATTTCCACCATATCTGCAGTTACTACTTCCTCTAAAGTCTTGATACCCTCAAAGCCATCCATGATGGTTGGAATCAAGCTTTCAAAACTTCTGTTAATGTTGATATTTTGACCTCTTCCCATGAATCATGTATGTTCTTAATGGCATCTGGAAGTATGAATCCTTTCCAGGAGGTTTTCCAATTTACTTTGCCCAGATCCATCAGAGAAGTCATTATCTATAGCAGCTTTAGCCTTACGAAATGTATTTCTCAAATAGTAAGACTTAAAAGTCAAAATTACTCCTTGATCCATGGGCTGCAGAATGGATGTTGTGTTAGCAGGCAGGAAGACAACATTCATTTCATCGTACATCTCCATCAGAGCTCTTGGGTGAGCAGGTACATTGTCAATGAGCTGTACTATTTTGAAATGAATCATTTTTTTTCTAAACAGTAGGTCTCAACAGCGAGCTTGTAATAGCCAGTCCATGTTGTAAACAGCTGTGCTGTCATCCAGGCTCTGTTGTTCCATTTACAGAGCACAGGCAGAGTAGGTTTAGCACAATTCTTAAGGGCCCTAGGATTTTTTAAATGGTAAATGGGCATTGCCTTCAACTCTGTCACCAGCTGCATTAGCCCCTAACAAGAGATTCAGCCTTTGAAGCTTTGAAGCCAGGCAGTGACTTCGCCTCTCTAGCTATGACAGTCCTAAATGGCATCTTCTTCCAATTTAAGCCTATTTCATCTACACTAAAAAAATATTTAGTGCATCCACCTGCGTGAATTATCTTAGCTAGATCTTCTGGGTGACTTGCTGCACCTTCTCCATCAGCACTTGCTGCTTCACCTGCACTTTTATGTTATGGGGGTGGCTTCTTTCCTTCAGCCTCATGAACCAACCTTCGCTAGCTTCAAAATTTTCTTCTGCAGTTTGTTCACCTCTCTCAGGCTTCAAAAAATTGAACAAAGTTAGAGTCTTGCTTTGGATTAGTTTTTGGCTTATGGGAATGTTAGGGCTGGTTCGATCTTCTATTCAGATCACTAAAACTTTCTCCGTATCTGCAACAAGCCCTGCTTCACTTTCTTACCATTCATGTGTTCACTGGACTAGCACTTTTCATTTCTTTTGAGAACTTTTCCTTCACAATCATAACTTGGCTAACTGTTTGGCACAGGAGTCCTAGCTTTTGGCCTATCTCAGATTTCGATATGCCTTCCTCACTAAGCTTAATTATTTCCAGATTTTGGTTTAAAGTGAGAACATCTGACTCTTCCTTTCACTTGAAAACTTAGTGGCCATTGTAAAGTTATTAGTTTGCCTAATTTCAATATTTTTGTGTTTCAGAGAATAGAGAGGCCCAAGGCATGGGAGAAAAAGGGAATGGCTGGTGGGTAGAACTGTCAGAACACACATATATATTGATTACGTACACTGTCTTATATGGGTGCAGTTCGAGGAGTCCCCAAAATAGTTACATCAAAGGCCACTGATCACAAATCAATAGTAACATCAAAGGTCACTGATAACAGAACACCATAACAAATATAATAATAATGTGAGAAAAATTGAAATATTGTCAGAATTACCAAAATGTGACACAGAGACATGCAGTAAGCAAATGCTGTTGGAAAAATGGTACCAAAAGACTTGCTTGATGTAGCATTGCCACAAACCTTCAATTTGTAAAAAACTGTCTGTGAAGTGCAGTAAAGCAAGAAACAAAAAAACTGAGGTATGCCTGTAATTGTAAATTAAAAATACACCCATATTCCTTCTGGAGTAAATCTGAAATGTGCAAAAAGATGCCAATCAAATGAAAACCTGGAAAATAAAGTTTTAAAGACAGATAAAATATTAGAGAAATTTCTGTATGGAAATTACAATATAGAAATTACCACAAAAAAGAAGAATAAATAAACATTAGTTTGACAGTCTCTGTTGGTGCATGTTCTGATGCTGAATAAATGGTCAGCTGAAGACATGAAAAAAAGATACTAAAGTCATAATTATTTAGTATTTCTGTAAAGCACTTCGCAAGATACAAAAATAAATAAAACATAGTCACTGTCTTCAGTGTCAGGTTGTTTACTTCAAGGCCAGACCATTTAAAAATACTCCAACACATTCTATTCTCTGTGAGAAGCCCTCCCCTAGAGAGAAACTACTTTACCAGAGCCTCATCTGACCTAGAAAAAGGACCATAAGCCTAGTCCCCATTTAGTCTTCCTGCCTCACAGCTCTTATTTCTTTTCATATCTCTTAATTTGTTGTTGTTGTTGTTGAAAACTGGACTTTTTAAAATAACATAACTGGAAATCAGATTTTTCCTTTTTCACAGGATTTATTTGTGTGTCTTTGTTTGTTTGTTTAGTGACTTTTCTGAACTAATTCTATAAATGTTCTATTCTTGGTACAGTGTGGCCATTGCAGTCTGCTTCGGTAGCATAATTGTTCACTAATAATTGGACAGAGATCCTCTCAGATGCCTAGAACCAGTAAGTCTCTCAGTCATTACAACGGGGCTTTGTGCACCTGTGAGAACATGCCTGCAACCTTCAGTCAGCCAGTTTACAATTCTACCATAACCTACATTGTCTTCTTGTGCAGCGCCTAAGGTTAGCCAGAGGTGAAAGCTTTGAGCCTTTTCAGGTCTTTGCAAAGCATGCAAAGTCCTGGACATGTGTACAGCCCTAGATGGGCAAGATTCTCAAGAATATGTTGCAGCTTTTCAACACTCCCTATGGCCAACTCATTCAACAGCTTTTTCTTTTGTCCTAACTGTTATCTATACCTCGGGCACCCATCAGGTTCAACAATTCCCTCTGACTGACTGTCTTCGCCAAGTGTCCCCAGGACAAAGGCTGGGTGAGCTCCAAATCAGGTAAAAAAAAAGACAGTCTTGTGAGTGGGGTCTTCTAGGGACTGACTAGATTGGTCAAGTGACAACATTTCTCTGGGAATGGGACTTTGAATAAGCTCCAACACTCTCTGTCCTCCCAGTGGCACCCACGAGATTGGTTTTCCTCATGATTGTAGGATGTTGGTTTTCGAGGCAGCCATGGAGCTAGGGAGGGTGTTATAGCAATAAGGCAGGTTAGAACACCACAGAGCTCACTGTTCTCCTCAAAATTCAGCCTGTGTTCTTGAATAAATTCTCCTGAAATTGATGCAAGCCCTTGGTTAATTTCCAGATGTTGATACTGGCCTTTTTTTTTTTTTTTGTCAGTTTTCTTGTTGTTTTTATAATAGGAAGAATTTTTTGGATGTCCCTGCTTTGTCATTTTCACTGACATTACTTCCAAATCTACTTTTAACTACATTGCTGAATTCACAAGAAAGTAAGAGAAGTACTAAATGATCCTGCATGTATGCATGTGTACGCACACTCTAGAGCTAAAAACTAAAGTGGTAAGCCAACACAAAAGCCAGGAATGCCCTGGAAGTGTGCCAAAATAAAAAATCTAGAGTTTTGTTGGTTAACATGATGGCTGCTTAAAGTGGTAGATAGGAGTTGGGGCAAATGATGGGCTAATTTGAATGCTTTAAAAAAAAAGAAAAAGAAAGCTGTGAAATGAGATGTTAAGAAAGGACTTTGAAAAGCTCTGACATATTCCTGGGAATTTAGAGATTTTTGTTTAACCAGTAATAGGACTTGAACCTGAAAAAGTAGGAAGCTGAATCTGAGACCTACACACAAATCCTGGCTATATATTTAGTTGAAATAATAAACTTGGGAAAACCTATATGCTGGAAATATAAACCAAAAAACAAATCAGTTTATCTGTGCTGGCATTGGATTTAAAAACATTAATAATTTTAATAGTCTTCCCTAATGTTTCGTAACCAGCTCTACTGTCATGCTGGGATCTGAATTTATACCACACTCACCATCCAAGAAACCTCAATGCAATAAATTAAATTGAAATGATTTATATGTGGTAGTAACTCCTAGCACCCAGCATAAACCAAGGCAAATCATCTCAATTTGGGTCCGTCAGAATTCCCCAAATTAAAAATCACCCAGATATGAGCTCTTAATAAAATCTAGCAAACATGTGAAGAATCAAACTACCATGAGCAGGAGTCAATGGAAACTATAAACATACGAAAAATACATGGAAAGAACATATAAGAAACTTTATACTCAGGAAGTAGGTTTAAAAGTACGTTTAACGTGGCTTCTTGTCCAAGATGGCGGCTTACTCACCTTCACCCATGAATACACCAAACCTACACCTATAGACAAAGCACTTCCTCCTGAAGAAAAACTCAGAGGTGACTGAACAGAGACATGGTATCATAGGAACTCCATCCCTAATGCACTGACCTGCAGCCAGGAGGGATCACAAAAGGGCACGTGTACAGACTCGTTCACCCTGGAGCAGTGAAGAAAACAGTAGTTTTCTTTAAAGGGCACCTAGGCTATACAGGAAGGTAATGCATTTACTAACCCTAGAACATCTGCCAAAAGGGAGAAAAACTGCAGAACTCTTTCAGGTGTCGGAGGCACAAGAGAGGACCATTTGTTGCCCTCCCCCTCCCCTTTGACTGCACAGGCAGAAGCAGGATGATCTAGCCAGTGGCCAAGGTCATCCCAGTGTGCTCCAGGCCCGAGGCCCACACCTACTCCACAGATTGTCCCCAGGATTGTTCTTGGCCCACTCCCACTCCCACTCCAACTATAACTCTGGGTCCCTGTATAGCTTACCCCAGGTCTCTCAGTTGCCTGTCCCAGCTATGGCTTTCAGCTGGCCTGCCAAGGCGGCCCTGTTGGCGCTTGCCCCAGGAAATCCCAGGGCTCACACTCACTCTACCTACAGCTCCTGCCACAATTTGGCTTGTACCTGGAATGTCCTGCAACCCACACACATTTCAGCAACAGCTCCACGTCCTGTGCAGCTTGCCCCCAGGATTCCCTGTGGCCAGAGCCCACTCCAACTATAGCTTCAACCAGTCTGTCAAGGTGACCCCAGTGAGGCTTGCCCCCAGGTGTCCCCATGACCCACATCCGCGCCAATTCCAGCTCCAACTGGCCTGCAAAGGCATTCTGATGCAGCTGGCCCCCAAATCTCCCTGCATCCCATGCGCATTCCAGCTCCAGCTCCAGCTGGCCTGCCAAAGACACCCGAGACACACACACACACAGTTTACAAAGGGGAAGTTCCTGCACAAGGCCACTCCTTCAAGACTGGGTGAGGTTGCTGTTTCCCCTAATTCAAGAAACAAACTCTGAGAGACAACCAAAATGAGGAGACAAAGAAATGTGCTCCAAATAAAAAAAAACAGGAAAAACCCTAGAAAAAGAATGAAATGAAATAAAGGAGAGCAATCTACCAGATAAAGTGTTCAGAACGATTATAAAGACACTCAACAAACTTGGGATAAGAATAAATGAACTCAATGAGAACTTCATCAAAGAGATAGAAAATGTGAAAAAGAACCACTCAGAAGGGAAGGATACAATAACTGAGCTGAGAAATACACTAGAGGGAACCAACAACAGTTAGAAGACGCAGAAGAATGAGTCAGCCAGCTCACCCTTCCTCGTGAGGAACACAAGGTTGTGGAAATCACCCTATCAGAACAACAGAAAGAAAATGGAAATTTAAAAATGAGAATATGTTAAAGGACCTCTGGGACAACATCAAGCCCCAACATTTGAATCATAGGGTTCCCAGAAGAAGAAGAGAGAGAGAGAATAAGACAGGAAAGGTATTTGAAGAAATAATGGCTAAAAACTTCCCTAACCTGGTGAAGGAAACAGACATCTAAATCCAGGAATGAAAGACAGTCCCAAACAAGATGAACCCAAAGAGGCCCACACCAAGACACATCATAATTAAAATGCCAAGACTTAAAGACATATACCCAGAAGTGGAATTGTTGGATGACGTGGTAGCTCTCTTTTTGCAGAACATCTATCTTGTCTACAGTGGCTGCACCAGTTTACATTCCACCAACAGTGCACAAGGGTTCCCTTTTTTCTGCATCCTTGCTAGCGTTTATTATCTCTTCTTTTTCAACTCTTTGACTTTTTGAAAGACTCTTCAGAAGGCTTGGCATTAATTCCTTTAAATGTTTCGTAGAATTCATCAATGAGCCATTCTTCCCCAAGTTTTTCTTTGTTGGGAGGTTTTTTATTATTGCTTCAAACTCCTTAGTCCTTATTGGTTTGTTTAGATTTTCTGTTTCTTCATGATTCAGTCTTGTTAGATTGTATGTTTCCATGAATTTATTCATTTCTTCTAATTTGTCCAATTTATTGGTGTCTTTGTTCATAGTAGCCTCTTAAAATTTGTATTTCTGTGACGTCATTTATAATGTCCCCTTTTTCATTTATAATTTGGCTTATTTGAGTCCTCTTAGGGTCTTGGTTAGTCTAGATAAAGATTTGTCAATTCTATCTTTACAAAAAACCAACTCTTAGTTTCCTTGATCTTTTCTATTGTCTTTCTAGGCTCCATTTCATTTATTTCTGCTCTGATCTTTATGATTCTTTTCCTTCTACTAACTTTAGGCTTAGATTGTTCTATTTCTTGAGGTGAAAAGTTTGATTATTTCTTGAACTTTTTCTTTTTTCTTAATGTAGGCATTTATCACTTTAAATTTCCCTCTTAGACTGCTTTTGCTGTATTCCATAACTTTTTGTATGTGTATTTTTGTTTTCAAAAAAATTTTTTTTAGTTGACATTGACATTCAATATTATTTTATAGTTTCAGGTGTATAGCACAGTGGTTAGACATTTATATAATTTATGTAGTGATTTCCCTGAATTAGTCCAGTATGCACCTGGCACTACACTTAGTTGTTGCAACACTATTGACTATATTCCCTGTGCTGTATTTTACATCCCCATGACTATTTCGTAAGTACCAATTTCTACTTTTTAATCCCTTCACCTTTTTTCACCTAGCTCCCCAACTCCCCTCCCCTCTGGAACCAGTTTGTTCTCTGTATCTATGAGTCTGTTTCTGTTTTGTTTGTTTATTTGTTTGTTTTGTTCTTTAGATGCCACATACTCGTATAAGTGAGATCATATGGTATTTGTCATTCTCAGTCTGACTTATTTCATTTAGCATAATACCTTATAGGTCCATCCATGTTGTTGCAAATAGTAAGGTTTCATTCTTTTTTATGGCTGAGTAGTATTCCAGTGTATATATGTACCACAGTTTCTTTATTCAGTCATTTATTGATGGGCACACGGGTTGCTTCAAAACTTGGCTATTGTAAATAGTGCTGCAATGAACATAGGGGTGCATATATCTTTTCAAAGTAGTGTTTTGGATTTCTTTGGATAAATACCCAGAAGTTAGTTGTATTTTTAACTTTTTGAGGAAACTCCATACTGTTTGCAATAGTGGCTGCACCAATTTGCAATCCCGTAACAGTGCACGAGGGTTCCCTTTTCTCCACATCCTGGCTATCACTTGTTGTTTGCAGATTTATTGATGATGGCCTTCCTGACAGGTGTGAGGAGGTATCTCACTGTGGTTTTGATTTACATTTCCCTGATTATTAGCGATGTTGAGCATCTTTTCATATATCTATTGGCCATGTGTATATGGCCATTCTGGACAAATGTCCAGAGAAATGTCCATTCAGGTTCTCTGCCCATTTTTTAATCAGATTGTTTGTTTTTTGATATTGAGTTGTGTGAGTTTTTTATAAGCTTTGGATATGAACCCCTTATTACATGAGTCATTGGTGAATATTTGTAATTTTATTTGTCTCAAGATAGTTTCTGATTTTCCTTTGCTTTCTTCTTTGACCGATTTGTCTCAGGAGTGTGTTGTATAATTTCCATGTATTTGTGAATTTTTTATTTTCCTCCCTTGATATATGGTGCTGGCGACAGGGCCAAGGCAAACAGGGCTGTGTCAGAGTACTCGGGTGTGCAACTTGTTCCAGGTGTGCAGCTGGGTCTCTGGTTGGTAAGTCAGCCAAGTGGCTGTGAACCTGCCTTCTCAAAACTGCTCTCCTTGGTCTTGTACTCAACAGGGTTCCACAATCTGCTACTAGATCCCGAAGTTCCATAATGACACTTTTGTCTGTGGATAGATACCAAATTATTGTTGTTCAGAGGGGATACGATAGGGAGATATCTTACTTGGTCCTCTTGCTAATGCCACTTCTCCCTTCAATATCTGTTTTTGCCAGGAGCCACTTCACTTGGCCCTGTAGCGACCCCGACTGAGGCAACATGGATGTGGGTGAGAATAAGGGTCTATCTGGCTTCTTTAGGCATTTTGATTTTGTTGGTCTGTTAGGGGTCCAAGGTAAGTCTCCGAATCACTGTGGTCTTGGTGTAAGGTACAAGATGCAGCTGTGGTCCCTGAGCTGCAGTGTGCCCGGAGGAGACCTGCACGACCCACCAAACACATGAGCTCACTGCTAGCAGATGCACTGCATGCAAGGTCACAAGCCCTGCCCATGGTCAGCAAGCGAGGCTGGAGGGCGGGCACCCAGGTAACCTCCCCTTCGACAACATACCCACTAACATTTCCTTCCTGGTTGCTGCACAAATTATCCAAAGCTGGTCCCTGTACATTGGCCTTATAGTGTACACTGCTTCATAGCAGACGGGCACCATTAGCTCAAAAATCCCAATGGCTCCAAACTAAATTTTTACATATCCAGTTACTTTAAAGATAGCCCAAATAAGCACATTTTTAACCATTTAGAACCTGTCTGCTCTGACCACCCCATGAAACTGCACCTAACATCAGCTAGCCATACTGTGTTTCCCCGAAAATATAACCTAGCTGGACAATCAGCTCTAATGCGTCTTTTGGAGCAAAAATATAAGACCTGGTCTTATTTTACTATACAGTATTCTATAAGACCCGGTATTATATTATATTATATTTTATATATTATATTGCATTATTACTATATAGTATTATATAAGACCGGGTCTTATAGAATACTGTATAGTACAATAAGACCGGGTATTATATTATATTATATTATATTATATTATATTATATTATATTATATTATATTATACCGTGTCTTATAGAATACTGTATAGTAAAATAAGACCAGGTCTTATATTTTTGCTCCAAAAGACGCATTAGAGCTGATTGTCCGGTTAGGTCATATTTTGGGGGAAACACGATAGATGAGACAAACCCTGGGGCTATAAAAGACACCAACCCACCGCTGGCTTTCAGAATTCTCTGATCCAGAGACTCCCCATCTTGCTGGTGAATGAAATTAGCTAGATACGTACACTCCCTCTCTGATTTCCTTCTTCCCCAGGAATTCCCTTACCCTCATCCCTTTCTGAGTGTTGGCCCCAGTGCCTTTGTTTCTGGAAGGTTTCATGATGTGAAGGACCTCCTGTCTTATGCAAAGCTGTCAAAGTGCTGCTCAAATAAAGCACATATGTGCATCTATTACCTGATGTTTATCTTTCTCCTTGGTCTGCCCCTAAATCCCCAAACTTACTACAATACTCAAAGAGGAGCACAACACATACTTCTTCCTGGACCCCAGCAGTGTGACCTCCAGTGCCCTGATCAGTCTCAAGTAGGTGGAGCTTTGCTCAGGTTGTACCTGAGGTTGCGGTGGGGGTAAGGGAAGGACTGCACGTGAAAGGTAATGATCAGGGTCGATGAGGACAATTTTCTTTCCCCTCTGTTCTTTTTCTTCCTTTCCCACTTATTCTCCTCTGAGCCTTTTCTTAATTCTCTGCCTCTCTTTTCCCCCAGGTGCTGTGTGACTGCATAGTAAACATTTCTACTATTGATAGACAAGTGTCTCCTTTGGGTTCACTAATCCAAAGCACTCATTCAATGGCGAAACATAATTGTTAAGCTCAAATTTACTTCCCAGACAGATGAACACCACAGATAGAAGAGATGTTTAAGCAGATCCTAAGCTGTTTCCAGGCCTTGTCCTGGCTGGTACAGGGTCCACCCAATGCCCCCAACCATCCCATCTCACACATTCAACAAGTGACCCATTTAACCAACATCCACTGGACAATAGAAATTTTTCTAAAAAGCAAAATGGTACGGTTTTCAGGAAATATTCCTGTCCCTGCCCCATTAGGAGCTGGCCAGTTTTAAGGACGGGGTGGAGGAGAGCTGATCCAGGTCAAAGGTCAAATTTCATGTCCCTGGCTCCTACTCTAGAGGCTCGAGAGTGATCTGGGCGGTACTTGAAGATGTGTAGAGAACATTTGTTCAAGCCTGACACAGCAAGTCTTCCTTCCCCTCCCAGGTTTTCTAAGACCTTCCCTCTGCTCTCCCTTCTCTTCTCTTCTTGTGGGTGGTGAGTAGCATAGGGAAAGCAGAGAAAAAGGATACAGTATTTTGCCCTTATCTACAGGAGCTACTTTCCAAGATCTGCAGTGGATTCCTGAAACTGCAGGTAACACTGAACCCTCTACTGTATATAATATTTTTTCCTATACATACCTATGACAAAGTTTAGGCTTCCTTTTCGTACATCCAAATTGCCAGTATCATTACTCTTGCTGAAATTAATAACCACATATGTATTTTAGTAATCTCTAATTCATTTGTAAGATATATTTCTAAAAATAAAATTACATTTATCTTTAATACTGATAGATATTGCTTATCAAAATAAACTGTTTTCCATAAAGATTTCACCAACTTTTGGAGTTTCCCTCTAGCAACGTAAAAGAATGCCTGCTTGTCAATGCTCTTGCCAACTCGGTGTATTATAAAACATTTTTATGTTTTTCAGTACTACAGGAATAATATCTTTGTAGCATTACTTTTATTTCACTCATCATTAGTAAGATTGAGCATCTTTTCATGCATTTAAGTCATTTTTATTCTTTTTGAATGATCTGTTTGTGTATATTTTTTGTCTATATTTCTGTGGCTTATTGATCTTTTTCTTATTGATCTGAGGGAGCTTTTACATATCAGTGATATTAGCCATCTATATGGATTATGAATTGGAAATATCTTTCCCCATTTTTTTTTTCTTTCTTTCCCCCTTCTTCCGCCTCCCCTGTTCCCCCCTCCGGTTCAAGCCGTTGTTTCTCAGTCTAGTTGCGCAGGACACAGCTCCCTGGCCCAGCTGGTATTACGAGCCTTGCACTTCCCCCGCCTGAGGCAGTCGGTCGTCGGGCAGCCCCTCACAGCAGCTCACTGCGCTCTCGCCAGCTGCTGGCTGCTCACGCTGGCTGCCGGCCACTCATGGCAGCATATGGTAGCCCACGGCAGCACACAGCAGCCCACAGCAGCCTACGTCTTTACACCGTATAAATTCTCACATGTATTGGGGTCCATTTATAGACATTCTGTTCTGTTTCATTGGTTGGTCTCCCTAATCATGTGTTAGTATCACAATAGGTAATTTTTATGGCGGGGGTGGGTGGGTGAGGAATGCTGATGTTAACTTCTGCGGGGTGTAAATTTTGGGTTAAGGTATAACAACATACAGAAAAGTGCACAGATCACAAGTGTAAAGCTCAATGAACATTCACAGTGTGCACACACAATACAGTATGTACTTAGCACTCAAAACCAATATTCAAATCAAGAAGCAGAACATTGCCAGTAACTAGAAGCCCCTTTCTAGTCACTTCCTTCCTAAAGGTGACCACTATCCTGGCTTAATCCTGACCTCTATAGAATAATTAGTTGTGCCAGTTTTGAAATTATGTGAGTTGAATTTTTCAGTATCTACTCTAGTGTCTGGCTCTTTCCACTCAACATTATGTTTGTGAGATGCAATCACATTGATGTGTACAGCTGTAGTTCACTCATTCAGTCTCGTTGTAGAGCATTCCATTGTATAAACATAGCACCTTTTATTTATTCATTCTACTATTAATGGAAATTTGGGAATTTTCAATTTTTTGCTATTATGAATAATCCTTCCATGAACATTTTTAACATATTATATGGTCAAAATATGCTCCTATTGTATTGGATACGTAGGTAGGAGTGGAATTACTGGATCACAGGCTATGCATATGCTCAACGTAACTGGCCAAACAGTTTTCCAAAATGATTATACCAGAGTTTTAGAGTTTCCATTACTTCGCATTCCGGTCTATACCTGGTATTTAAAGCAGAAGCGGTTGGTACCACACCCATTTCCCCTAAACCTTTCCATTTTAGTGCACACCAGCATGTGAAACTCTTTCCCGGAGAGTTCCCAGGCCACCAGAACCCTTTAGGTCCCCACTCAAAATAAGTGAGAAGGGTAGGGGATTAACAAGTCCTGAGCCGAGATCTCAATCAATGACTGATAAGAGGTCTGCTCCCTTGACCTTTGCGTATATAACCCTGAAGCATGCATTCTACACTTGCTCTTGAAGTTCCCCAGTGGCATTAAGCTCCAGTTGCAACAGTGACAACTTGCTTGGTAATGTATCCTTTATCTGTTGTCTTGCTTTGTCTTCTCTGAATCACTTTTCCACTGCCTTACTGGTGTCTTAAATCCTTGTCTCAGGGACCACTTCTGTGGGAATCCAAATTAAGACAGTCTATTCTTTTTTCATTTCTGCCACTGTGGGTGGCAGGTGTGGAGCACAGGGAGTAACTAGGGAGAAAATATGTCTAAAAAGGCTCCTAAGGTGATAATGAAAAAAGGGTTGAGAAAAACTGGTTTAGATATATGAGTCATCTCAAATTTATTTTTGTCTATAGTGTAAGGTAGGCTTCCAATTTTTTTTTCTTTTGTACATGTTTATCCAGTTTCTACAGCACCATTTTTTGAAAAGACATTTTTCCCCCATTGAATTACCTTAACACCATTGGCAAAAATAATTGACTATCCTGTTTCTTTGTTGTGTTCAGTTTTATATACCACAAACAAATGAAGAAACAAAAACTCATGGACACAGAAAACAATTTAGTGGTTACCAGAGGGTAAAGGAGGAGGGGGGCAGTAGATGAGGGTAAAGGGGATCAAATATAAGGTGAAGAAAGGAGAACTGACTCTGGGTGGTGAACACACAAGGTGATATATAGATGATGTATTACAGAATTGTGCATTTGAAACCTATGTAACTTTACTAACAATTGTCACCCCAATAAACTTTATATATAGTCAAATTGACCATATTTAATTGACTATATATAGGTGGGTCTCTATGGACTCTATTCTGTTCCATTGGCTTCTTTGTCTATTATTATGCCAGTACCACACTGTCTTGATTACTCTAGCTCTACAGTAAGTCTTAAATCAAATAGTATAATGCTCTAGTACTTTTCTTATTTTTTGAGATTGGTTTGGTTATTCATAGTATTTTCTATTTCCATATTAATTTTAGAACCAGCTACCAAAAGTACCTCTGGGATTGGTATTGGGATTGTGTTCAATCTATAGATCAATTTGGAGAGACCAATGAACTTCAGACTTCCACGCCATCAAAATGACATATCTCTCCATTTATATAGACTTGTCTTTTTTTTAATAAATAGGTTTATGTATTAGATGCTATTGCAAATGGTAATTTTTATTTTATTTCTCAATAGTTTCTTGTTGTCTTTTCCTTAATAAATCTACTGCTTACTTGAAAAAAAATAGTTTCTTGCTAGCATATAGAAATACAATTGATTTTCTTTTATAATTTTATGAGTCATACAATTATCCTTCTAGCTGCAAATATTGGACTCATAGCAACAATAATATTGATATTTATTTGTGTTATCTATTAATACAAAATGAATCCAAAGTATTGACAAATAGCAATATTCAAATTAGGTTTGGGGCATTCACTCTTTATATAAAATATTTTTGGGTGCACAACTACTAATTCATGCTAAAATTATAAGCTTAAGAAAATACTATAGACCATTATGTTACTATAATATACAGTAACTGGGATCTTAAACTTTAACTTTCTTAAATCCCCATATGAAAGCATTGTAATTCATTTACCTCTGTTTTTATGCTACCAGTCTTTCTCCACTCTCATTTTCAATGTTCTTTTATCAGCATAATATACCTTATTATATTTATGCATATTTATCTATTTATACCAAACAACATGTTTGGTATAATACTGCTTAAAGTTTTTACACAACAGTTTTAACACATGAATAATTTTTATTGAAGCATATCATGATAATATTCATAATATTTATCATTAAACTTTGCCTTCATGAAAAACCATATGTATCACACTTAGATAACAGCACAAAAGCAGAGCGCACATGGAACTTACGCAGTAACTGTATTCACTTCTTTATTTTTTTCTCTTTTCTTCTCCCTTTTTTGTGTATATTCTTATATACTGGTGCTTGGACTCTGTAGGATCAGTTCTCAAAAGTGGGATTACTGGATCAAAGAATATGTACATCTAAATTATAAAGCATAACAACAAAATAAACACCCTTGTACCCATGACTTCACACTGAATGAAAACATTTCTAATCTTGTGGAAGCTATTGGAGGCTCCTCTCTGATCCATTCTTCCTGATCCATAGCGGCGACCACTCTTCTGAATGTTATGTTTGTAACCCCCTTGCTTTTCTTTATAGTGTACATAGATGATTGTCAGATAGATATTTACCTAAATGATATATTATTCTGTTATATTTATTTTTAAGCTTTATAAAAAAATTGGCATCATCACCACAGAAACAAAATGAAAGATAAAAATCATATGGTTACATCAACAGATGCAGAAAAAGCATTTTACAAAATCCAATATCCATTTATGATAAAAACTTTCAGAAAAGTGAGAATAGAGGGAGTATATCTCAACATAATAAAGGTCATAAGTGATGAACCCACAGCCGATGTCAGACTCAACGGGAAAAAGCTAAAAGCATTCTCCTTAAGATCAGGAACAAGACAAGGATGCCCACTTTCACCGCTTTTATTCAACATAGTGCTGGAAGTTCTAGCCACAGCAATCAGACAAGAAATAAATTATCCAATTGGAAAGAGAGAAGTAAAGCTGTAATTATTTGTAGATGATATGATACTATATATAGAGATAACCCCAAAGATTTCACCAAAACTCAATTAGAACTGATAAATGAATTCAGTAAAGTAGCAGGATACACAATTAATGTTCAGAAATCAGTTGCATTTTTATAAACCAATAATGAACTGTCAGAAAGAGAAATTAAGAAAAAAAATCACATTTACAATTGCTTCAAAAAGCATAAAATACCTAGGAATAAATTTAACCAAGGAGGTGAAAGACCTACAGTCAGAAAATTGTAAGACATTGAAGAAGATACAAATAAATGGAAGCTATAACATGCTTATGGACATGAAAGCATATAACATTGTTAAAATGTTCATACTACCCAAAGCAGCCTATAGATTCAATGCAATCCCTAGCAAAATACCAATGGCATTTTTCACAGAATTATAACAAATCTTAATAAAGTTTATATAGAACCACAAAAGACTCCAAAGAGCTGTAGCAATCTTGAGAAAGAAGAACAAAATTGCAGGTATCACACTACCTGCTATGAAACTATACTACAAGGCTATAGTAATCAAAACAGCATGGTACTGGCATAAAAACAAACATATAGATCAATGGAACAGAACAGAGAGTCCAGAAATAAACCCATGCCTATTTGGTCATTTAATCTATGAAAAAAAAAGAGGCAAGAACACACAGTTGGATAAAGACAGTCTATTCAAAAAATGGTATTGGAAAAACTGGACAGATACATGCAAAATAATGAAACTACACCTCTTCTTAGTCCATATACAAGAATAAACTCAAAATGGATTAAAGACTTAAATGTAAGACCCAAAACCATAAAACTCCTAAAAGGAAATAGAGGCAGTAAATTCTGACATGGCTCTGAGTGATATTTCTTCTGATATATCTCCTTGGCACCGGAAACAAAAAATGAGACTACATCAAATAAAGAGTTTGTGGCACCAAAGGAAAGCACCAACAAAACAAAAAGACATGCTACTTAATGGGAGAAGACATTCATCAATGATACATCTGATAAGGGGTTATTATCCAAAATTCATAAAGAACTCACACAACCCAACACCAAAAAATAAAACCAATCCAATTAAAACATGGGCAGAGGACATGCGCAGTTCTCCAATGAGAACTTACATATGGTCAATAGACATATGCTCAATGTCACTAATCATCAGAGAAGTGCAAATTCCAACCACAATAAGATATCACCTGTTAGGACGGCTATCATCAATAAATCAACAAACAACAACTGTTGGCACAGATGTGGAGAAAAGGGAACCCTAGTGCACTGTTGGTGGGATTGCAAATTGGCGCAGCCACTATGAAAAATGGTTTGTTTGGAAGTTCCTCAAAATTAAAAATAGAACTACCTTATGATCCAGCAATTCTGCTCCTAGGTATTTATCCAAAGAAATCGAAAAGACTAATTCAAAAAGATATATGCACCCCTATGTTCATTGCAGCATTATTTACAATAGCCAAGTTATAGAAGCAACCCAAGTGCCCATCAATAGACAATTGGATAAAGAAGAGGTGGTATATATCTACACTGGAATACTACTCAGCCATGAAAAAGAATGAAATCTTACCATTTATGACAACATGGGTGGACCTAAAGGGCATTGTGCTAAGTGAAATAAGTCAGACTGAGAACAACAAATACTATATAATCTCATTTATACGTGGAATCTAAAGGACAAAAAAACCCCAAATAGACAGAAACACACTCATAGATAAAGTGTGTTTACCTAAACTGATGGTTGCCAGAGGGAAGCGGGGGTTGGGCAGCTGAGTGAAAAAGGTGAAGGGCTTAAGAAGTACAAACTGGTAGTTTCAAAATAGTTATGGGGATGTAAAGTACAGCATAGGGAATGTAGTCAGTAATATAGTAATAACTACATATGGTGCCAGGTGAATAGTAAACTAATTGGGAGCATCACTGCATAAATTATACAAATGTCTAACTACTATGCTGTATACCTGAAACTAATATAAAATAATATTGAATATCAACTGTAACTGAAAAAAATAATAGTTTTTTAGAAATGGATATCGTGATGAAATGATACATACCTTGAAGTGCATTTTAAATCACTAAAAATCACTCAATAAATATTAACATAAATTGCTGGTATTGTTTGCATAGTTTACAAAACTGTTTTTCTATAAAATATCTGTATAACAGTCTGTGTTAATAAATATGTGTGGCTCTTTTTTAAAAGTGGTGAAAGATTAAGCTAATTGTAAGTTTTTCATATTTCCACATTATTTTCCAGTGGCATGAGACTATCCAGATATGTATAAATAGGTTTTTTGGCAAGGAAATCTTATAATTGTGTTTCTGATAGTCACACATAGATATCTTAATTGCTGTATTACCAATTTGTTTCACTAGGTGGAGATATGAGGCACAATAATTATAATTGCCTTGAAAAAGGAAAAAACTCTTGATATTTTGAGAAAATAATTATTTGTGGGAGAGAAACTATCCCTTATAAGATGTCATATTAGAGGTTATAATCACCCATGTAATGAATTGTCAATTCCAGAGAGAAACGTTTGCTGGGGATTGACTGTGTAGTTTACTAGTTAATAATAGCTCATCAGTGAACGGAGTGGCCTTCTTCATATATTCGCCCACTCATTTGTTCACTCATTGACCAAGTATTCATCAAGCACTTAGTGTGCCCAGCATTGCTAGGCAATGGGTAGATAGAAACAAGGAAGACAAAATTTTCAGGGAGCTCATAGCCTCAGTCAAGTAGTGGAAACAAGAATATAAACTACCAGCTAGAATGCATTTAGGGCAGGACTATTGAACGGGTTAGCACAAGGTTTGGTGGTGGCAGCGAGAAAGAAATGGCTAGCTCTCATCGAGTAGGAACAAATGCCTGGGATGAGTTTTAAAGGATGAGTGATTCAGAGACAGCCAAGGACAGGACAAAGACTATAGCAACAGCACATGCAAAACTTGGTAAACGCCTGAACCAAGTGAGTACCTGTGGGGATAGAAAGGAGAAGAAAAATGTACGAGATACGGAGGAGTCAGAACAGGTTAGACTTAATGGCTAAATGATTGTGGGCATCAGAGGGGAGGAAGAAATGTCCTCGATAGTCTAAGATACTGTGGAGGTCAGGATAAAAACGCAACATGAGAAATTAAAAAGTTTTAATAAAGCACCTCTACTCATATTTTAAATTGTAAACTGCTTCCCCACCCTTTCCCTCTTCTTGAGATCTCACCCCATTCCTTATTTACTCTGGCATGTGAACTTGTTCTCCCCGCCAAATGAGTCAGTCTCAGTTAGATTTGTGCTGACATGTATTAAATTTCCTGTAAAAGTAAGAAACTAGTATGTCATCTCTCTCTCTCTCTCTCTCTCTCTCTCTCTCTCTCTCTCTCTCTCTCTCTCTCTCACACACACACACACACACACACACCAGGGATAAGTACATAGGAAAAAGTGTAGTGTCATTGTAGAAAATTAAGAATAAAAAGATGTGGAATGACAATACATATTACAGAAAAATAATCTTACACTCATAAGGAATACCAAGAAATAGCAATTGCTACTACCTTAAGCATTCTTGAATCCTGGAATGGAATATTGGCCTAACAGCAGGCACTTAAATCATGATACATACTCATCTATTTGGAATAGCTTTCTAAGTTGCTTTTAAGTTCTATTATTTTATGCAAAAGATAAGAAAGCTAGACTTTTAAAGTTTCTGTTTTTAGTCTTCCTTTTAATTTCCACTGTGAATTAACCATGTTTTCATTTAATGTCCATACATTGGATGTTCTCCATCCCTAACCCAGAGAGTGTAATAATATATACGCAATGATTATCTGAGACTCAGAGAGAAGCAGACTTGCCATGACCCCCATAAATCAGCCCAGACAGCTGCAGGTGGCAACTTGAAAGAGAAAAAAAGAAGCAGAAGTCACAAAGAGCACCTTCCCTACAGGCAGAGTGGATCTAGTGCCAGGAAAAAAAAAAAAAATTAAACTTCCAAAATTCTGACTTGCTTTTGAAACTTTGCATTTTGTGGATTTGCACAGTGGTAAAGCGGAAAGGATTTACATGTGTATATTTGAGTCCCATCCAGGGATTCTCCCAGCCTCCCTATTCATACCTTCCCCTGTATCACATCATGTCTTTCCGCATCTGTACCCTTATCTACACTCAAATTCACTTCTACATCTTCTTACCTTCCTGCCACTTCATGCCTGGATCATCTGAGTGGGACAAACAGATGGACAGAGGGGTATTGGGAGAAACTGCAAGGCGATGTTGGATGACTAGAACAAACTCAACAGGTACAAACCCCACCTACTTTTATAGTATATTTCTGACAAAGTTTATCAAGTGTTCAAGTCAAAAATCACTTAAGATGTAACATGAACTGGTGGAAGGAGTATAAGAGGTTTATATCAAAAGCTCTTAAAATAAATAAATTAATTAAATAAACAAACAGAAACATAAATAAATAAATAAATTTCTCACACTTAAAAAAAAATGATCTTGATTCATAGAGTTCTTTGGGGGAAGCGGTTGATTCTAGGGCTAGGCAGGGAAAATCTAATTGAGCCTGAAAAATCTAGTGTCAGGAAATGAAGTTCTCAAAACAACTCCACCATGATGAGACATGACAGAAAGATACAGGAGTCAACCTCCAGGAATTCCCATGGCCAAAGTTAGAAACAGTTTGAGCAACAAAATAAATAATGACAGTATTGGATTATAATCCATAGAATAAAATAAATATGCATGAGTCCATACATATAAGTATAAATAAGTTACAAAATCACTACTAGGCAAACAGTACAATAATGATTGTTGCAGGCACTGATAGATACTAAAATCCATGAGTGAAAGTTTGAGAAAAAACAGGATATTAGCACAGTCTCAATGTATCTCCTCCAAGATATTTATCAATTATAAAAGGAAAAACAGTAAGTTGACAGTGAAGAAACCTGAAAGATACCACCTTAACTGAGTGATCAAGGTTAACATCACCAGTAACAGGACATATCAACATTGTGTACTTCCTGATATGATACACTGAGGACACTTCCCCTCTGTGGTATTCTCACCCAAAATACCTAACCTCAACCTAATTGTGGGAAAACATCAGACAAAATGTAGAGGGGCATTCTACAAAATACCTGACCAGTATTCTTCAAGGTGTCGAGGTCATGAAAAACAAAGACTAAGGAGCTCTCCCAGACTGGAAGAAACTAAGGAGATATGATAACTAAATGTGATGTTCTGGATTGGATCCTGGAATGACAGAAAGGAAAAAAGACACAGGAGGGAAACCTAATGACATTCAAATAAGGTCTGTAGTTTAATTAGTAGTAATGTCTCAGTGTTAACTTTCTGGTTTTGATAATCAAACTGTGGTTGTGTAATTGTTAACATTAGGGGAAGCTGGATGAAGGGCATACTGGAACCCTAGGTACTATTTTTTAAACCTTTTCTATAAATCTAAAATTATTCAAAGCTAAAAGTTTTAATTTGTAAGTGCTTGGTTCAAATCTCAGTTCTAGCATTTGGTAGTTCTGTGATTTTTTTCTGGGCTTCATTTTCCTTATTAAAGGGGAAATAAGGATGGATAATCCCTAAACCCATTCTAGAGAACTGCAGGCTTACTTTGTATACATACCCACAACGTTTCCCTCCTTTTACTTCAGCAGGCCAAATAATCATGGATTAGCAGATGTTGAAAGTGGGAATCTTAAAAACAGTAATGAAATTATATTTGCAGGTAATTCATCTCAGCAGTTCAAGTTTCCAGTTTCAGGCAGAATAATACAGGACTAGCGAATTGTTCCCAGTTTACTAGGGGTCAGAAACTGCTTTAATAAATGTTATCCCAAGAGGAAAGAAAAGTATAGCTAAAGAAAGAGAATTTTAGCCTAGAAGAAAACATAAAAACAAAACATTACCAGTTAAAGAGTAGTGGAATTATGAGGAGTCATGTTTTTCCAAGTTAAATTAATGTTATTATTGTCTCTTTAGAATTAAAAATACATATGCCAAATAAATTTAAAATGCTGGTACTTCTAATAGATAAGCATATTTTTTGAAACTCACCACCTCTCTAATCCTAGCATATAGAGAGCATGTCCCGGGAATGCTTCAACAGTTAGAAAACAAATCAGCTTGGCAGTGTTCGTTTGTTCTGATACCCTCCCACACACCCACTTAGGCATTTCTTTTGACCACTACGGACATTCCATGCTTTCTCCTTCCAACAGTATCCACCTCCCTGTTCTCATTTTCCGGTGGCCCCTTCACCCCTGCAGATACACTGCCTCTAATTCAGTCATGAATCTGAGTTCAAGACTACAAATGCCTCCAACTAGACAGGATCCCTGTTTCATTATGCTTTCCAAGTCCAGCAAGGTTTTCTTTAGTCACTGACAGAAAGTTTTATCCTCTTTAGCATTCTACCTTTCCCACTCATGTCGAAGTTCTACTCATTAAGGTTATCCTTTGATGCAACAAACAAATGTTTTTAATATTTCGCCCCACTAGACACACTTTCTAAGTGTTACAGGAAGTTACGTTTTGCTTGTGTGTGTTTTTTAAGTTTACTGGAAAATTTCTGCAATCAAATCTCTGTAGAATAGAAATCACCCAGAAAACTCTCTAAAAGCCTATTTAGAATGATTTTCTTTCAGAAAAACTAGCAAGACCTTTTCATGGGCCTGACCCTATGGAGTGCTCACATGTGTCCCAAAGAGAGCCCATGCTTGCCGCATTACTCAGCGTGTTACAGCAGTAAGGAAATTATAGGCTGGTGGTACTGGTATCAGGTCAGTGCTTGGGATTACACGAACCCTGTCAGTTGCCTGGAGCTCTATTCAGTCATTTCATGGTAGCCATCTCCTCAATGGTGGCTCCTTTGCCACCAGTCCTCGTTCTACCAGGGAGTGGCTTTAATCCCTGATTGGATTCATCCAGCTATCTGAAGTTTGATCACTTCAAGCCCAAAGCAAACATATTATTTAAACTGGCCTCTAGGGAATGTTAATACATTTACCCTCCCTTGTATTAAAAATAGAGTATACTGGATATAATTTAACATTTCTGGATGGACCCCTTATAGCATATGATGCCCTGTGGCTAGAGTAATGTATAGCATTGTCTGATTTTATTTCAGTTACTCTAGGCCCACACTTTTTTGAATTCTTAGGTCATACTTTTAATTTTCTCTTTCTCCTTCACGTCAGCCTACTCATGATTACCAATGTGACCAATATGCCTGAGTGTGTACTTCTCAGCTACTTCTAACCTGACCTAGGCTTGGGAATGAGACATCTGGGAATCACACGACTACATGTAAAATACATATCTATAGATACAGAGGGAGGCCTGATAACCTCTCACGTTATTAACATACAAGAGCTTTGGGTATGATCCAGAAGAAATGAAGGAAGCTAGAAAAAAAAAGTGACTCATTGGGCTCCCTCTTGAAAAAGTCTCCTTTGAGCAGCCGAGTTACAGAAACAAAAGATTATATTGTTCTTTGAGGTAAATTTCATGCACAACAAAATGCACAAACCTTCAGTGTACAATTTAATAAGTTTTGACAAATGTATATACCTGTGTAACCATTACCCCAAACAAGATATAGAACATTTCCCTCACCCCTGGAAGTTCCCTCGTATCATTTCAAGACAACGCTTCCATTTCTCACCCCCACCACACAGACACCGAGAGACAACAGCTGTTCTGATTTCTATTGCTACAGATTCATTTGCCTGCCCTTGAACTTTACATACATGGAATCATACAACATGTACTTTTCTATGTCTGGCTCCTTTTGTTCAATATAATGTTTGGAAGGTTCAACTTGTTATGTGTATTAGTGGTTCATTCTTTTTTATTGTTGAGTACTAGTCCAAGGTACAAATATGGCACAGTTTGTCTACTCATTCTTCTGTTGTTGGAATTTGGGTTGTTTCCAGCTTGGTGTTATTAGAAGTAAAGCCTATGATTATTTATGTATGTCTTTTGCAGACATATGTTATTATTTCTCTTAAGTAAATGCCCAAGAGTAGATTTTTTTTTAATGGGTCCAATCTTACTACTTGTTTTTATAATGACTTACATACATATAATCATTTGTTAAATAGTATTGACTGCCTTCTAATTTTTAGAATTAGCTTACAGATAAAGAAAGTGAAATGTAACTATGGCTACAGAAAGGAAAAAGGAGTGGAGAAAAGAGCAGTAGGTAAAAAGAACAGTACACGCAAAGGTCCCGAGGAGGAAAACATTTAAAGTCTTTGAGGATCTGAGTGAAGGCCAAGCATGATGTTTGAAGGAAATAGTGGTAGGAGGTGAAACTGGTGAGGATGGTGGGGTCAGATGACACAGAGCCTGGTAGGCTGCATTAAGCAGGCTAGATTTTATCTGAAGTGCATCCAATGAATGGTTTTAGGAAACTGAGTAGAATTGTTCTCCAAGAAAGAGATGGGAGTATAAAGGGACAAGCAGACAGAGCTCCTGCAGTAAAGCTTTGGAGCAATGGGAGTGGCCTTAGGCTAGAAATGGAGAGCATGGGCATATTTAAGATATATTTTGGAAGTAGGATTTGAGCTCATGGCATCTATCAAATGAATTTCTATGTAAGGAAAAAAAATTTTTTAAGAATAAATAAATAAAATGGAAAAAAATAGGGCAAAATGGTAAGTAACTATCCAGGCACTATTTTTGAAATCTAAATTTATCATCTTTTTGGTGTGGGCTGACTTTCTGTGAGTCATAAAAGGTATTTCCAGGACAGCTGAAATAAATGACACTAAGGAGAAAAGGTAAATAAAAAAGCAAAGAACGGGACAGAAAAAGAGATTACTCACTTAATTTAGAGTATTAAGAAGCCAGTTCAAAAAAAAGAAGTAGAATATCAACGAACAATGCCTTATCGCAGCCTAGTCTCATTACGCACAGAGACCTATTTCTTCTCTTGGTTTCATATCTGCCTCTTTGATGAAACAGGCAAACAGTGGTGTAGAAATATTGTTGTTCCCAAAAACACATTCCATAACATGAAAGGATGCATCTGAAATCACTTTAAGACCATTTATTTCAGGGGTGGCCAGTTAGCTCAGTTGGTGAGAGCGTGGTGCTAATAACACCAAAGTTGCCAGTTCTATCCCCGCATGGGCCACAGTGAGCTGTGTCCCCCTCAAAAAACAAAACAAAACAAAACATTTATTTCAGTATATTAAGTCAATCACAGGACGATAAATACTAAATGGTATCACTTATATGTGGAATCTAAAAAAACTGTACTCATAGAAACAGACTAGAATGGTGATTACCCGGGGCTGAGGGGTGGGGAAAAGAGGGGGTATTGACAAAGAGTACAAACTTCCAGTTAAAAAGAATAAGTTCTGGGGATCTAGGGCACAGTATAGTGATTATAGTTAACAACATTGTATTATATTCTTGAAAGTTGCTAAGAGAATAGATCTTAAATGTTCTCACCACAAAAAGAGAAATGGTAATGATGTGACGGGATACAAGTGTTAGCTAACACTATGGTAGTTATCATTTTGCAAATACATAAATGTATCAAAGCAACATGTTGTATACTTTCAACTTACACAACATTATATGTCAATTATATTTCAATAAAGCTGGAAAAAAATAAAACATATTTATTTCACTGGACTCATCCAATTTGTGATCTAGCCAGTAGCAACATTAAGGGATAGTGTAAGGAGGCTTCAGTCCCCCCATCAAAGCTTCCAACCAATATACAATCTAAGGAATAAAATACATGCTCTAAAATGAAACTTCAAGGCCTGTCTACTACCCCACTGAATTACTTTTCTAGAGCTGCTGTAATAAATTACCACAAACTCAGTGACTTAAAACAACAATTTATACTCTCACTATTCTGAAGGCCAGAAGTCTGAAACCAAGATGGTGGCATGGTTGGTTCTTTCCAAGTCTTGGAGGGAAAAATCTGCCATGCATCTCTCCTAGATGGTGGCTGCCACCCAGGCCTCGGCTTGTAGATGCATAACTCTAATCTCTGCCTCCATCTTCACATAGCCTCCCCCTCTATGTCTCTCTGTGTCTTCTCCTTTTCTGTTTCTTATAAGAATATTAATCATTGGATTTAGAGTATACTCTAAATATACTCTAAATCCAAGATGATCTCATCTTGAGATCCTTAATTTAATTACATCTGCAAAGACCCTACTTCCAAATAAGGTCACATTCAAATACTAGGGGTTAGGACTTGGGCATATCTTTTTGGAACCACAATTCAACCCACCACACCCACCTTCTAATCCAACTGCTGTCTCTGAAGCTTCTTCTATAGAAATTCTGGAGAAGCCTCTGAGTCTGTCCTCCTAGTTCTCACCTACAGTTCTCCACAAACAAAAATAACTACCAACTATTGAGTATTTACCAGTGACATGCACTGTATATATGTACACCTATATATGAAACAGCATTTATATTTTAAATTAACCACTGTTGTTAAAGTCATACTTGTGCTATTTTTTGAAAGCAAATGTTTTACATGACTTCTCATCAAAAACAGAAGTACCCTGTCTCACCCTTCTCTAATCCCATCCTGTTCCACAAAGGAAACTACCATCAATTCATTTAACTTTCTTTTAATATTTATATCCAAAATTATAAATAAAATCCTTATGCTGCTATTTGTTAATTTTTCTATTTCAGGCTGTATTTACTGATTTCCTACTATGGACTATGAGGATTAAGTCTCATCTCTTTCATTTTTTATTTTTCTCTCTTTTTAAAAAAATTTAAGACCTTTATTAACAGGTGCTTGCAGTTTGCTGACTTTTTTGAAAAAACCAAGTTGTAAACTTTTATTACAAATTGAAAATGAAGTTCTTCAAAGTCTCAACTTGACCACATACGAAACAATTAAAAAATTTTTAAAGGTGTATTGAGAAAAAAAGGCTTAAAAAAATAAAACAGACCACATAAATTACAAATAACTACAGAACAACCATCATTGAGAATCATCTGAAGTCTAGCTGGAGTGAGGGATCCCAGCCTCACCCCAGTTTATGGCTCCAGTGCCCGAGAGAGAAGTCCCCATAAGTTCTGGCTGTGAGAACCAGCGGACATTGTAGCTGAGTGAGACGGAGGGCAGCTGTGCTCCCAGACGTGCCTCTTACAGGGACTTCACATGAACTTACTTGCTGCTAGACTCACTTGCTTTGAGCTCCAGCACTGGGGAAGCAGCTTGAAAGGTGTCAGGGACATGTAGGGAGGAACTGAATTGTCTAGCTTTAGGACGAAAGCTGGAGGGGCTGCTTTCTTCCACACAGAGGAGCATTGTTTCTTTGTTAAGCTCTCCTCTTCCCAGAATGCAGATGCACGTAGACACCATATCTGAGTCTCCATCGAACTGCCTATCACAGTTCATCTGCTCCACCCTAGCGATTCCCTGAGACCATGCCCCACCAAACTTTCTGGCACACCCAAAGCTCCCAGTGGCTCTTTCATACAAACTGCCTGCCTTGGCTCATGCTGCAGACTTTCCTAAAATCTCTCAAAGTTTCACAAAACCCAAACAAGAGGCATCTGGCTTCAGCGCGTTCCGTACCTCTGACTGAGCAGCCCCCAAGCTTGGCACTAGCAACAGCCACATTGGTTCATGGTTTTGCCTCTCAAGGCACCTCCAAGCACAGCGTGGGTGGTGGCCATCTCTGGATTGCTTTGTGGCTCATGCTAGATGGACACAGGCAGGGCACAGACAGCAGCTAAACTCGGCCTGCAGCGGGTCCTCTCCCAGGAGGCCCTGAGGCTGGCCGCCCCAGTGGCCAGCTTCAGACTGGCCTGGAGCATCACTTGGCCACAATAAAGGATGACAAACCCACAGGGCAGACTGGGCAGACAACACAGCCCTGTGAAAGTGAAACCTGCTCCATAGGGACAGCCCCTGCACAACAGCTCCTCCACTGTAGTAATAATAGCCAGTCCTTACAACCAATCAGCCTGAAGGTCAATCCCTCTCACTGATGTGCAAACAGCAACCACAGCTCAACGCACAAGCAACACACCTGGAGCACCCATCCTGGTGACCAGGGAGAGTGCACCACTGGGTCCCACAAAACACCTGCTACATAAGGCCATTCTACTAAGACCAGGAGACATAGCAGCCCTACATAGAAACATACACAGGGAGGCAACCAAAATCAGGAGACAAAGAAATATGTCCCAAATAAAAGAATAGAACAAAGCTCCAGAAAAAAGAACTAAAAAAAAATGAAGACAAGCAGTCTACCAGATGCAGAGTTCCAGACACTGGTTAAAAGGATGCTCATTGATCTCAGGAGAACGAAGAGATAGGATACATAAAAATGGAGATAGCAAACATAAAAAAAAAGTCAGAAATAAAGAATACAATAACGGAAATGAAGAATACATTAGAGGGAATCAACAGTAGATTAGATGAAGCAGAGGATGGAAACAGCAATTTAGAAGATAAAGTAGCAGAAAATACCCAATCAGAAGAGCAAAAAGAAAAAGGATCCAAAAAAATAAGGAGACTTTAAGGGGCCTCTGGGACAACACCAACAGTATGAACAGCCTCATCATAGGGATACCGGAAGGAGAAAGTACAGAACAAGGAATTGAAAATCTATTTGAAAAAAATGACTGAAAACTTCCCTAACCTGGTGAAGGAAATATACATACAAGCCCAGAAGTGTGAAGAGTCCCAAACAAGATGAACCTAAACAGGCCCACATCAAGACACATCATAAGTAAAATGCCAAAGGTTAAATACAAAGAGAAAATCTTAAAAGCAACAAGAGAAAAGCAGTTAGTTATCTACAATGGAGCTCCCATAAGAGTATCTGCTGATTTGTTAACAGAAACTTTGCAGGCCAGAAGCGAATGGCAGGAAATATGAAAAGTGATGAAAAGCAAGGACCTACAACCAAGATAACTCTACCCAGCAAAGCTATCATTTAGAATCAAGGGACACATAAAGAGCTTCCTAGACAAGAAAAAGCTAAAGGAGTTCATTACCACCAAGCCAGTATTACACGGAAACTTAACAGGACTTCTTTTAGACAAAAAGAAAGAAAAAAGATCAAAAATATGAATAATAAAATGGCAATAACTACATATCTAGCAACAATTACTTTAAATGTAAATGGATTAAATGCTCCAATCAAAAGATAGGGTGGCTGAATGGATAAGAAAACAAGACCCTTACATATGCTGCCTACAAGAGACTTACTTCAGATCGAAAGGCACAAACTGACTGAGAGTAAAGGGATGGGGAAAAGATATTTCATGAAAATGGAAACAAACAAAAACAAACAAAAAGCTGAGGTAGCAATACTTATACCAGACAAAATAGACTTTAAAACAAAGGCTATAACAAGAGGCAAGAAGGACCCAGTAACCCCACTTCTAGGTATTTATCCGAAGAAACCCAAAACACAACCTTGAGGGACATGTGCATCCATATGTTCATTGCAGCATTGTTTCCAATGGCCAAGATGTGGAGGCAACCTGGGTATCCGTTGATGAATGAATGGATGAGGAGTAGGTGGTACATATATACAAAGGAATATTTCTCGGCCAGGGAAGGCAATTGGTTCTTGCCATCTGGGAGCAGCATGGATGGTCCTGGAGAGTATTGTACTGAGTAGAGTATGTCAGATGGAGAAAGACAGATGCAATACCATTTCACATATATATAGAATCTAAAGAACAAAATAAACATACAAAACAGAAGCAAACTCATAGATACAGATAACATTTTGATGGTTGCCAGATGGGAGGGAGGTAGGGGTGAGCGAAAAATGGAAAGAGATACAAATTGGTTGTTGCAAAGTAGTCATGGGGATGTAGGGTAGAGCATAAGGAATATAGTCAATAATATTGTAATAACTGTACAGTGCCAGGTGGGTACTAGACTAGTCCTTCCACAATCCTCAGAGGGACCACTTCTTAAATTACATAAGTGTCTAACCACTATGCTGTACACCTGAAATTAATATAAAATAATATTGAACGTCAAAATAAATAATTAAAAAGACACCATTGTCATTACCAAAAAGAGACATCTTTAGGGAAAAATACTAAAAACCCCATGCTGCACAGATAATGCAGATAGTTCTAGTTATTCAGTCAACTGGCAAAGAGCAAGCACTTGGGGTCATCAGCTCCAACCTTTTGTTCATTCCTTATTGCTGGAATTCCATATTCATTTCTTCTGGTTGGATGACTACACTGGATGATGGTGGAGATGGTAAGCTGGCATTTACTCAGCCCCACCCTGCTCAGCCTCGGGAAGGGAAGAATTCTCAGCTGGTGGATCTGCTGCTTTTGTCTCTTTGCCACCTTCTGGGCGTCCGCGTCAGTAATCGAAGTTGCCACAGTACCGACATTGAGGTGGCTGCTGACCTTGGGTCTCATCTCCTTGACTTTCCTCATCTTCCTCATTGCTTTCCTCTCTAGGCTGCCTTTGGTGCCCAGGGCCCCTGCGGAATCGTGCTCTATACCCGATATGTATTCTGTCTCACTGGGCTGCTTTGTTCTCCTGTACCTTGGTTGTCAGCTCACCCACCGCTTCTCCCTGCACAGGAGGGTTGGAATACTGTGAGTGAGGCCCATACGGTCCCTGCAGGTAGGAAGGTGGGAAATGGGCCCGGCCTTGGGGAGGGAGCTCTCTCCGGTGCCGCATGCTTTTCCCACTGTCACTGTTCTGGTAATTCTGCTGGTAATTGTGTGCAGGACCCCCGTGACGTGGACAGCGTGTATCATGCTTACCACCCGCTGCATATTTACTGCCTCGCACTGGAACTCCACCAGGGCCGGTAACATTTGCCACCTCTGCATCCGCTTCTCCCTCAACAGCAAACTCCACAGTCTCTCCGTCTCCTACGCTGAGAAGGTACTTCCTGGGATTATCTGTCAATTCCATTTTTCTTTTGGGGGAGCTTTCCTGGAGCTGCGCATTGTCCTCCAGTCAAGGTTTTGTGCATAATTGTCCTGGCACTTCCTTTTTCCATCTGTTAGGAATTCCTCATCCTTTCCTGCCCTTTGTGTCTTCCTTTATGTTGGTTTACTCATCCATTTTCACAAAGACATTATCCAGTAACTTCTTGAGAAAGAAAACAGGGAAAGTAAAATTTTTTAGACCTTGTGTCTGAAAATGTCTTGATTGTTTGATTTGGTATAGAATACTTCACTGAAAAACATTTACCTCTACATTTTGAAAGAATTGTTTCATTGTTTTATTGACTTCAGAGCTGCAGTTAAGAAATCTGGTTCTGAGTTTAAATCTGCTCTAACACTTTTTTTTTTGCCAGTTTCCCTGCTTCGAGCCCTTATTCTCCAGTGTTTGGTGTTGCCAAATCCTGAGCTTTCCCAGTGTTCTCTAGAGAATGTTAGCTTTTTCTCATTGATGTTCCTTTCCTCAGGCACTTACTGCAGCTTTCTTAGATTTAGGTTTCAGCTTGCTAAGTCAATTACCATTTCTCCATCCCAGAGTAACCATGAAAATACTTAACTACAAAGCGACCATGAGCACTGAATGGACACTGCATCCATAAATAACCGGTAGGGTCATGTGAGTGTACACTGGTCAGTACCAATTAAATATCTGCTCTGCCTCCATCCAATTTATTTTCTCCAAAACTTTGGTAACATTTCTTGTTTACTGTTTTCTCCTTTCCCATTCTCCTGTCCTTAGATGTGTATGCCTTTTTGGACTCCTGTACTATCATTTTCTTGGGATTTCAGCATGTATGAAAATAAATGCATGTGTTTAAAAGCTATGGTTAGCCAAAAGTCTACAAGATACTTTATTCTGTTGTCACATTTAATCCTTACACCAATGTAATGTGAAAGGTATTATTAGCTCTATCTAACATAAGGAAACTGAGGTACAAATATGTTTACAACTGTTGTTCAAGGTTGGATAGGTAATTAATAGGGAACAAAGTTCAAATCCAGTGGTCTGGTTTCAAAATCCATGCTCTTGCCTCCCAAAGAGCGAGCATCTCCCATAGTCCATGAGTACAATTTTTATAGCCCTCTCTCCAGATTACTGTGCTTCTCCCAACCTTCTGCTGGGTATGTGCTTTTCAAAGTAGATCAGCTGTCCAGTGATATGAGAAGCAGTTCAGGAGTGATTGTTTTAAATGTGGCTGGTTCTACCCCAGACCTACTAAATCTCATTCTCCAGGAGGTTAGGGATTGGGTTTGCATTTTAATCTAGTTCCCCAGAAGATTATGGTTCCCAGACATTTTGAAAAGCATTGCTCTAGTTAATATATGCCTCTCCAAAGAAGTAGCACCTACCACTCCTCATTCACCTGAAATTGTTTTACTGTTGGGTGAGTTAGGTCAATCTTGAGAAGTCCGAGCTGGTGTTTAGTAATATTAGAAAAGAGTACCTCAGATAATTGAGGGGAAATGTTGAGAAGTAAATATTCAGTCACTTTTCCCAGTAGAGAATATCTAAAAATGCTACTACAAAAATATCTAAATATGCTGCTATGAAAAGCATGTTTTAAAGGCTAGACTGACTAGGATAAAAACAGGGCAAATAATAAGAGGACCAGAAAGTACTCGAAAACAAATCCAAATGATAAGCCAAATGTTTGCACTGATCCTGATGGCTGGACTTCCCAGGGAGCTGGGAGACAGCACCTGAGGGCTGAGCAGGTAGAAATCAGACTGTACCCACATAAACTCAGGCTGAAGAGGACACCTCAGTGAACGAACCAGATCACTCATCATACTTGCATTAGTTGTGAATCTCTTAGAAGGAAATATCCTGAATAAATTTGCTGTGAGTCCTTTTGGGGGTGAGCATTCTCTAGACACCATTCTAGAAGCCACACATCAGAGAGGCCACTACAACAGTGTGAGCTCTGGAGGAAATTGCCTACAGTATGATCTGGACTCCATCATTTACTCAGTGTGACTTGGACAAGCTCTTTACTTGCCTTGGGTCTCAATGTCCTTGTCTGGGGACATCTAGCACACAAAGCTGGTATAAAGATTAAACGATTTAATACATGTCAAATGCTTTTACCAGTGCCTTGTACATAGACGCTCTCAACAAATATCAGGCGGGATTACATACACTGATGCCCCGGAAGCTAATGCAGGTAGACTAGCCTCTTCGGACTTAACCTTTTTATATCCAAACGACACCCATTCAGGTCTAATATTTAGAAATACAAACAGTGGTCCTGGCTTTTGGTAAAAACATTGGCAAATTATTTCTTTAGCATCCTGTAACAGTTTAAGCATAAATAGTATATGGCCTTGCAGCTGCTTCTTCACAAAAATGTAATTCTACATGTTAATTTCAGGGCCTAGTTTATTCCAACTGGACCTAGTGCCTCCTTCCCGTCCTCTGTTCTCCTCTCCTGTCGTTGGCCCATCAGTACCAACTGCAGAGATCCTGCCTCAGCACGGCTTCTAGCCCATCCCAACCTCAGCCATTGCCTAGTCCTGCTGTTGCGATGCCTTATCAGATTGACTTTTTTAAATACTTCCAGACATTCTGCTTTGCCAAGCCTATACAACTTCTGCACAAAGTCAACAAACAGCTGTTGGTTTTTACATTTGCCATACCCTCTCAAACTCGAGAAAACAAATTCCCTGAGAGTGAATTTTGTGTTTAAAAATTGTTTTTAAGTGGGGAAAAAAAGCCTCCTCTTTCACTTGAGTTGTGCCTTATGGGTGGATCATACACCTTTAAGTAATAGAACTTTGGATAGTTTACCTGAGCAGAATAAAGTATCCTGCATCATATCCATTAATTACTCACCTATGTCAAAGACTGGAAAGGAACACCCCAAAATAAAAAGTGATGTTAGGGATCTGGGATATCTTTTCTTCTTCAAAAGCTTCCTTTAGTCTTAAACCAGGTTTTAAAATATATGGAAACTAAGTTAAAATTACTCATTCATGACTTTGTTCTTTTGATTCATATAACTTTCAATCATTATTTATGAATATCACTTTATGAATCCTCAGAATCAATCCGTTTTTTAAAAGTTAAGTCAAGCAAACATCCTTGTCATAATGTTATTTTTTACAACTCTGAGCAAGGAACTCATAGCAAATTCCTGCTACCGCTCATGTTTGAGAAGGCATTTTTCCTATAGCATCTCAGACTTGAAATTTAAATAATTTTTTCTGACATGCAAAACCCAGAGTTGAATGGAATGAATGAGGAACCATGTTACTGATTGAGACCACAGCACAACATCAACAAATGTTGTCTTTTTAATAATGGATAGCTCAGAACAGTCGAAGTCCAACCTACATAAAACATTGCTCTGCTTTGATTTGCTTGAACATGAAGTTCCAGTTGGAAACATTCACTGTGGGGATTGTGCTAGGAGGATAACAACATCTGGACTCAGCAATCTTAGAGTAGAAACAGATGGTGACTTCATGAAAAAAAGAGCTGTGGCTCTTCTGCTGAGAGCTGCTTGTCCCATGTTTTTTTCTTGTTTTCCTAATAATAATAAACAACTAGGAAAACAAAGAAATTGTTTGGATGTGTGTCTCTAATTAGCTCCAAAAATATTTTATAGTTCTAGAAGTCTCCGAAGAAATTGTACATTTGTACCACAGGATGCCATAACATTAGGTTGGTGCAAAAGTAATTGCGGTTTAAAAGGGTAAAAATAATTGCAAAAACCGCAATTACTTTTACACCAATTTAATAATGAAACGTTGAATGTCAATCAAAATAGCAATAAAGAATACATTATTGTCTTTATACCAGAAATATAAAGCACCTCTTATAATTGCAGAAGTCAGGCGTGACTTGTATTCATCTTTTGTTACGGTATATATTGAGTATTACAATTAATACAGTTTTTTCCTTTCTTAAAATGTGTATGCATTTTTTTTGGCACCGGTGTGTGTGTGTGTGTGTGTGTGTGTGTGTGTGTGTATGTATAAATCAGATGAAGAAACAAGGCCCATCTGTTTTGAAAGCTAGCTTAAGCCAATTTTGAAGACTAAATTCTAATTTTAGTCCAGTTTGGCACCCAAAGGTCTTGCTCTGGTTTCTGCTGCCTCTAAGCCAGGGCTTCCTGCCTTCATGGATCTCATGGGTTATGTAAATGCATAAAACAAGATAATAGGGATTTTTTTGGAACTGTGGGAAACTGGATTGTATAGGCCCTGCCAAAAAAAGATTCAAATTAAAACCTTTTATCCAAAAGTCATCTGTAGGCCAAAGTCTATCCTCAGGCAACCAGACATCAGCTTTAGTTTTTGTTTTAATACTGGTATACCTAACTGAATGAGGTTTACACTAACTGATATGTAGTATTTTTATCTGCAGTTGTATGCAGTTCTTTGCTACTCTTACTGAATTCTTAGATGCTTATTGGCCTTTGTCCTCCTCCATCATCTAGCAATGATGCGACCCTGTACACATCTTGCAGCTGTCAGCACGAAGGCCCTGTTAGGGATATGGCTAGTTGCTCCCAGGGGCTCCTGAAAGCGACATCCAGTGGAGTAACTAGAGTCATTCAGTATCCATTCAGCAGGTATTTAGACAGAGCCTACTCTGAGTATAACCAGACATCACAAAGGCATCTAGACAGGTTTTTTCATTTTTCAGCACCTATTTCACTAAAAGGATTTGGGTTAACAGATCAGGTCATCCGTTTCCTTTCTTATTCCTTTAGATAAACTGATGCTTTCCACTTATCAGGGGCAGAACGGTTTCTCCTTGTTCCTTATAAGTAAAATCACAGCAAATCTGCTTCTAATCTTGCCATTTCTGACCTTGCTCAAAAGTTGTTCTGAGCTCTGTTCAAGTCACCTCAGCCAGTATAGACAAAGCCCAGATACTCTGCTCAAGGGTTATAAGGCTTTTTTGCCCCTCTGGAGTTTGCCATCTAAAATGACCACTGTGACTCTGGTAAACATAAAATAGATAAACAGAACTGTAATTGCACTACAAAAATAGACAAAATACAGAGCTGATTTTGGAATGGGAAAGCTTATAGATGGTTGTGGTAGCAAAGTCGTGGTTGTTACTTTAGTTCCACTTACATTTTTCATTTGCCCTCAGAACTCAGGTTGTTCTTCTCATTTTGCAGTGGAGGAAACTGAAGCCTGACCTGTCAAATGCCCAAGAAATCCACACACAGGCAGAGAGACAAGAACTCCGGCTCCTGATTTGGCAGGCCCTGCTCTGCAGTGCACACAGATGGCTTCTCCTTTTCTGCATAAACTAACAATTACCCAACACTGGGCTATACAGAGAGTGTTTTAGGAGCACATTAAATTAGAATATCATGCTAAATGTGAGATGATGGTGATGACGATTAAGGTTTTTTTGTTGTTGTTCAATTTAATAAATTTGATTGAATGAAAATTATGCCAGCCATTCACCTGAGCCCTTAGGTAACAAAAATGATTTTGAGGAAGACAAATATGTGAAAAACATATTACTGCAATGTAATCAGTGCTGTAAGGGGGGTATAGTCGTATCATGGTAGAAGGGGACACAGAAGAAGCTCCTTGTCTGTGCCCAGGGATATCAGGGAGGACCTAAGTAGTTCACCAGATGGATAAAAGCATGTAGGTCATCTGTCTATCAGGAATACAATGTGCAAAGTCTAGGAGATGAGAAAGAATGTGGCTTCTTTAAGGAACTGTACACAGTATGCAGGATATTTGTATCAATGTAGACATTGCCAGATCTTGGAGGGACTTCTGTACCATGCTAAGAAGTTGGGTAGATTTTTGCAGACAGTTGGGAGTCACTAAAGGGGACGCCCTAGAGGAGTGGCATGGTCAGATTTGCATCTGAAAAAGAATTTGTGGAATGAATTAGAGGAAGGCAAGATAGAGTCAGGGGAATTTTAGAAAATTAATGAAACAGTACAAGCAAGAAATGATAAGGCAGTGCAACGGAGCTAGGACAAGCAGAGATAACAATGACACAGTTTTTGGTGACTTACTAAATGCAAGGAGCTGATGAAAGAAAAGGGAAATTCAAAGTGACTCCTGAGTTTCTAATTGGGGGGCAGGGGAGGGTCAGCTGTGTGGTGGTGCTTCCAGAATATAGAGCAGTTTGGGGGGAAAAAAGGATGTGTTGGGATCCAGGATGAAATGACCACTTTGAAGACAGAGTCAAGAGCTGGAAACACATGTGTGAGAATTTTCATGTTGTGGATGTTAGTTAAAACCCTGAGTGTGGATAAGCTTGCCTGGAAAAGTGTGGAGAGTAAAAATAGAAAAGTAATAAGAACAATACCAGGATGGCCAATATTTAAAAGTAAGACGAAAAGCTAACAAAGGGAAGTAAGAAGTGGTCTGAAAATAGGAGGAAACTCAGGAGAGAACGTGGTCAAAGAAGCACAGGGAAGAGAGGGTCAGATGTCACCGAGAGGCCACGGAGGACACAGTCTGAAAAGGAGACAATGAATTTGGAAACCAGAAAGTCATTTATTTGTTCATGTCAGTGAATACGCATTAAGCACCTATCAAGTTCATATACTGTTCAAAGCACTGGGGATAAATCAGTGAACAAAACAGAAAAATAAAGATCCCTGCGCTCTAGGTTTATATTCTAGTGGGAGACACAGGAATAAATATGTGAAATTTTAATTTATTGAATAAATACTATGGAGAAAAAAATAAAACAGGTAAGGAGACATACGAAGTTGGGGTACCTTGGGAGAGGTGTTGATACAATGTAAAATAGAGTGATTAAAACATTGTAGTGAGGAAGCGCAAAGGCTTTGAAATTAGTGGTTTTTACTGCTATCAATTTAAATCTAGTGACGTTAAAAGCCAGATTGCAATGAATAGATGAGTGAGTGGGGGGTGAGGAAAGAAAAAAAGAGCTGATAAGAGAGAAGGAAATGGATTAAATAAATCCTCCAAAAAGCCTGATGCTAAAGGGAAGAGACAGGATCCTAAGTACAAGTAGAAGGGACAGGGGGGAAAGTGCACTAAGAAGAGTTTGGAAACAGCTTGAAGGTTGGATGCCAGGAAGCACAGCTGCAAAGTCGCACAACTCCAGGGGACACTGTTCACTTGTAGCCTGTGGACATGCTGCTCCCGGGAGTTGTGAAACAGGCTGCGCCCAGCTCACCCCCTCCATTGACTCCAGTTTTGCTATGAATTAGGAAGCAAGAATATTCATTGTCAATAGAGAGAGCACAGGGATATCATGAGGTATTTCGACTGGTTGGGAAAGAGGTAATAAAAAAATAAATATGTAAAATTTATTAAAAGAGCTGATGGCAGAAACGGAAATGGAAGTTGAATCTAGGGACAAAGAAAATGGTGGCCAAATGGTACTGAGAGCCTGGAGGATGGTTGGGCCACACACTGTGCCCGTCACTCATATCATCTCACTTAATGTTATCAACAGTCTGGCAGAGAGAGATTGTTCTTACTTTATGGATGAGAAAACTGAAATCCATAGCGGTGAAGTGCTACGCATGAGCTCATGCAACTGGGAGATGGGAGAGCCAAGATTCCACAGACAGTGAGCTTTCCCCTACAATGTGCTGCTTGAGATACAAAGAGGAATAGGATATATGATCCCTACTCTCAGCTCTCACTCGCTATTGGGAACAAAAGTATATAACTATAAAACAATGAGATGAATACGAAACTGGTTTATGAGCAAAGTACTGTGGGAATGCAGGCTTGTGAATTCTCCCAGGCTGCTGTATATTTATGGTCAGCAAGGAGGGAGAACAGGAATGACAAAGGCAAAATATTAGTAAATGCTCATAATGATACCAGTATCCTTCACTGCCACTTTATTTTAAAATATGTATCCAAAATTTATCATTTAGAGCAGCAATTTCTTATGTTTATATGTAGTTGGTTATCATGAGCCTTATTTGCAGATTTTAAAAGTAGAGAGTTTAAGACTCATACATTTAAAGTGAAGTGATTCAAGGTATCAAAACTTTCACATTTTGCGTAAGGAATGAGAGAAATATGAGTATATAGATATACATAAGTATTGTATTTTGCATAAAGAAACAATAGAAGGACAAATCAGAAACCTCTCAGGTAGGGGTGTGGGAAATGGATTAGAAAAGACAGTGGTGGAAGGGAGACTTTTCTGAGTATACCTTTTTACAGAGTTTTTATTTGTGATCCATGTCAATGTTTTACATATTAAAAAAAAAGCAAACCCTAAAATTAAGCACACACTGAAACAAATTAATCCAACTGCGTATGAAATTGGTCATATAACCACACAGAGACAAGAATTTTGAATGAATTTTTTAACACAATGCTTTGATTATATCTCTTATGTATTCTAAAGACAGAAGAATTTTGAAGACATCGTAAACTTCATATTGTAGTTTTATTTTGAGTTGCAATTATAGCATTTTTGAGACTATTTTGTATATATTATAGGTTAAAGCAAATAAATATTTTGATATTTTTAGAAACCAAGAGGTTTAGTGTAAGAAAAAAAGTGTACGAATATCAAATTGTAGAAATTAAGAAACAAAGTAATGTTAAAATCTGCATTGATATGTGCATCAAAGAACACAATCAACAGGTTTGAAAAGGCAACTTATAGAATGGAAGAAAATTTTTGTAAACTATGTATCTGATAAGGGATTACTCTCCAAAATATATAAAGAACACCTACAACTCAACAACAACAAAAAACAGATAACCTGATTTAAATATGGGTAAAAGACTTAAACAGATACTTCTGCAAAGAAGATATACAAATGGCCAACAAGCATATGAAAAGATGTTCAACATCACTAATTGTTAGCTAAATGTAAATCAAAACTATATTGAGATACTATGTCACACCCATTAGGATAGCTACTACCAAAAAAAACACAGAAAATAACAAGTGTTGGCGAGGATGTGAAGAAATTGGAACCCTTGTGCACACTGTTGGTGGAAATATAAAATGGTGCAGCTGCTATGGAAAACACTGTGGTGGTTCATAAAATAATTAAACACAGAATTACCATATAATCCAGCAATTTCACTCTGGGTATATACTCAAAAGAATTGAAAGCAGGGTCTTGAAGAAATATTTGTACACTCATGTTTATAGAAGCATTATATACAATAGCCAAGAGGTGAAAGCAATCCAAATGTCCATCAACTGATGAATGAATAAACAAAATGTGGTATATGCATACAGTGGAATATTATTCAGCCTTAAAAAGGAAGGAAATTTTGACACATGCTACAACATGGATGAAACCTGAAGACATTACGTTAAGTAAAATAAGCCAGTCACAAAAAGACAAACACTGTATGATTCCACTTATATGAGGTACCTAGAGTAGGTAAATTCATAGAGACAAAAAAATAGAATGCCAGTTACCAGGGCCTGGGGGTAGGGACATGAGGAATTGTTGTTTGACAGGTATAGAGTTTCAGTTTTGCAAGATGAAAAGTTCTAGAAATTGGTTGCACAACAATGTGAATATACTTAACACGTTGCGTACGGCGGGGTTTAAATCCCTCATGAAGAGTCTCGTGATCCGTACGCAACGTGTTAACACTACTGAACTGTACAAATAAAAATGGCTAAGATGGTAAATTTTATGTTATAGGTATTTTACCACAATTTTAAAAAATCTGACTCAAAATAGCACTATGAGATCATGATTTTTTAAAATGTGTTTTTTAGTGATATCCTTTGAAAGGGCCAGAAGCAATGACGCCAGATACATACACACGCACACACGTACTCATTAGATTGAGCTACAGGAAATTGTTTCTAATTCAACCATTTTCTATTATAATTTCATATGGCTCAACCTAATAAATAGACAAATAAAACAAGTATAGCAAATGTTAACAATTGTTGAAGTCTGGTGGTGGATATATAAGTGTTATTGTACTATTCCTTGAACTTTTCTGATTATTTGAAAATTTTATTAATAAATTTTGGAAAAAAACAAAATAAGAAAAAATGTAATAGTTTGAAATAAAGACTCACTGAGGAAATAAATCCTGCCTTTGACACTTAGTAGCTATGTGACAGCAATGATGCCAAGAGAAGGTTCTTGAGAAGGGAAGGGGAACTGGAGGAGGCTTGATTCTATGCACGTTCTCCCTGGGACATCCACCCACACCACCCCAATAGATATAACACTACCTAAGAATAGTGTGCTTTAGCACAAACCTCAAGTGTTTACTCGATTTTGGCTCTTAAGTCCCACCCACCAGATGCTATGTGACCTGGACGAGGTACTTAAACTGCTCTGAGGATTTATTATTGAGTAGATCTGAAGAATGGAGGGGAAAGAGCAGTTTAGGATGACTTCCAGATTTCTGGCTGGAGTGACACCTAAGGAAGAGGAAATGTAAGCATCTAGGGTGGGAGGTATTTCAGGGCAAAAGACTCAAAGAGGAAAGAGAGACCTTCTCTTTAGAAGTGGTATGGGAATCAGTGTTGTCTAATTTTAACAAAATGGGATTTCTCTGTGTACCCCAAGCTTATGAAGAGAAATAGAGCAATTATGTTTTTCAAATGTTCCATAATGAGCACATATCGCTTTATTTTTAAAGAAAAAAAATTTAAAGCAGTTCTATGGTGTAAAGCTCAGAAATAACAAAAACTGATACAAGATTTCATGTATGATGAACTATATTTTTAATGGAGTAATTATATGATTACGAGCTAAAATTAAGTTTCTAAGTGCATGCATCTGAACAGATAAAATAAATTTATATCAATCGATTTATAGCAATAAAGTGCAGTTTGATGTGTTTTGGCAGTAGTTGAATGAAAAACTGACAACAGGAACAACCGCAGGATTGGGGCACCCACACCAGAGCAGACGTGGTATCTGGAGGAGAGACAAGGCTCGCCATTTGAATGCTGGGAGAAACAGTAGATAGTAGACATGACAGGGTAGCTTGGGGTATGAGTCATCTAGGATCCCCAGTGAAGAAAAACCAAACAGGGTGGGGAGTTTGGGTGGTCCAGTAACAATACCAAAAGCAAATTCTATTAATAACAGCCACAAAATGGCTTACTGATTAAATTTCCAGGAATTAGTAATTGACTATACCTGACCCTCACCATAACCCTGTACATAGGATTGTTATGTTTGATTTTGTTTTGTTAGAGTAATAAACAAACAAATAGGCAAGTGGTACAGAAGGATTTACAACAAACACCAATGATTCTTAGCTTTTTACTCCCCAGCCTCAGTCCTACTTTGCAAGTGCAACCACTCTTACCTTCCTGGCTTTTAATTCTCCTCCTGATGCTCTCAGCTGTATAAATTTGATAGAGCTGCTATTTATAACATTACTTATTGACTCGTGCAATGACAGATAAAGTTTCAGCTTACTTAATATCACCCTACACACACACACACACACACACACACACACACACACACACACAATCGTTACATTATTATTTTCAGTTCTATTGTTCACTTTTGCAACTTATTTCCTTAATACAGACAGCATCTCTTGGTTTTTCATTTTGTGAGAGAGGGATATGTGAGCTCCTACTTCTCCTGGACTAGCCACCTCCAAACTTTTTGTAAAGGTATAAGTCATCCCTCAATATCCATGGGAAATTGGTTCCAGGACACCCTTCAGATACCAAAAACCGTGGACTCTCAAGTTCCTTATATAAAATGTAGAACAATGCACACAGCTGACCCTCTGTATCTGCAGATTGCCAAACCCCCACCAAAAATGCTGTTTTGGGAGGAGATCCAAGATGGCAGATTGATAAACACTATGCTTGTCTCATCCCATGAACACATCAAAATTACAACTAAATTATAGAACAATCAACTTGGAGAACCACCTGAAGACTGGCTGAACAGAAGTTTTATAACTAAGGCTATAAAGAAGCCACAATGAGACTGGTAGAAGGAGTAGAGAGGGGAAACAGGCTGGTCCCACAACCATGTGTGGCAGTTGAAAACCGAAGGATATCTTGGTCACAGAGACTCCCCACGAATGAGCGAGGGACCCCAACCCCCACACCAGGCTCCCCAGCCCAGAGTACTGGTGCCGGGATGAGAAACCCCCACAATATCTGACTGAGAAAAACAGTTGGGATTCTGACCGTCGGTTGGGATGGAAGGCTGTGGGAAACCCAGACCTCCTCTTAAAGGGCTCGCGCAGGCACTCACCCTGGACTCCTGTGGAAGATGGTGACTCTGGGGCGTCGGAGACGTATGGGGAGAGACTGTGTTGTGTAACTTTGAGGCGAGGACTAGAGGGACAGTCCCCATTTTACCTGTGGAGCCCTCCTCTCATGCAGCGGGCAGTTGGGCACCATCTTTCCTGTGTTGAGCCCGCCCCCACAGGCCAAATCTGAATCTGATTGGCCTGGTGAGCTCCGCTGCTGCACCCTGCTGACTCACTGAAACCCTGCCTCACCCAACTTGTGTACCACAGCAGCTGAACCTTATGGGAGCTGGCAGGTGGCAACAGCACTCAGAGTGTCCTGGCTTTTTGCAGAGCTACCCTAGGCCCAGTACCGGGGGCAGCTCTCCTGGGTTTGTAGCATGGCCTCTCCCATGAACCTCCAGGTACAGCACAGGCAACGACCAACCATGGATTGCTTTGTAGCTCCTACCACGTACTTCCTGGCTAATCACAGGCAGTGGGTGACCTGGCCCTGCATGGGAGCTCCTCCAAAAAGGCCCCAGAACCAACATACTTGGAGGTTGGATTCAGACCACAGCAGAGCATTACCCAATTAGCTTCACAAACAGCACACACAAAGGGCAGTCTCAACAGGCACCAGAGCCAGCTGGGGCAAATTCCGCTCCATGGGGTAAGCCTCCCTCACAGCAGCTCATAAGCTATGGATGTGGCCAAACCCAATAGGCAGTCAGACTGGGGTTCAATACCACATACTGACGTGCCAACAGCAATCAAGTCTCAACTATAACAGGAAAGCACACACAGCCCACACAAGGGACATTCTTGGAGCACCTGGCTCAGGTGACCAAGGAGAATGTGCCACTGGGCCCCAGAGGACCCCCCTACTACATAAGACCACATGGCAAGACTGGGAGACATAGAAGCCCTACATAATATAGTGAAACAAACACAGAGAGGCAGCCGAAATGAGGAAACAAAGAAATACATCCCAAATGAAAGAACAGAGAAAACTCCAGAAAAAGAACTAAACAAAATGGAGGCAAGCAATGAACTAGAGACAGAGTTCAAAACAATGGTTATAAGGATGTTCAAGGAACTTAGTGAGAATTTCAACAGAGAGATAACAAACATAAAAAAGGACACAGAAACCATAAAAATAAAAATAAAAAAACAATCAGAAGTGAAGAATACAATAACTGAAATGAAACACTAGAGAGAATCACCAGCAGACTAGATGAAACAGGATTGAATCAGCAGTTTGGAAGATAAGGTAGCAGAAAACACCCAAATGAGCAGCAAAAAGAAAAAAGAATCCTAAAAAATGAGCATAGTTTAAAAGACCTCTGGGACAACATCGAGTGTAACAACATTCATATCATAGGAGTAAAAGAAGGAGAAGAGATAAAACGAGGGATTGAGAATCTATTTGAAGAAATAATGACTGAAAACTTTCCTAACCTGGGAAATAGACATACAAGCCCAGGAAATTCAGAGTCCCATGAAAGATAAACCCAAAGAGGCCCACACCAAGACATATTATAATTAAAATGCCAAAGTTAAAGACAAAGAGAGAATCCTAAAAGCAGAAAGAGAAAAGCAGTTACCGACAAGGGACGTTCCAGAAGACTAGCAGCTGATTTCTCAGCAGAAACTTTGCAGGCCAGAAGGGACTGGCACTAAATATTCAAAGTGATACAAAAGCAAGTACCTACAACCAATACCCAGCAAGACTATCATTTAAAAGTGAAGGACAGACAAAGAGCTTCACAGACAAGAAAAAGCTAAATGAATTCATCACTCCCAAACCAGTATTACAAGGAATGTTAGAAGGGCTTCTTAAAATGGAAAAAAAAAACCAAACCATAAAAATTATGAATAATAAAATGGCAATAACTACACATCTATCAACAATTGCTTTCAATGTAAGTGGATTAAACACTCTAATAAAAAACATGGGGTGGCTGAAGGGATGAAAAAACAAAACCCTTACACTTGCTGCCTGAAAGAGACTCACTTCAGATTAAAAGACACACGCAGATTGAAAGTAAAGGGATGGGAAAAAGTTATTTAATGAAAATGGAAACAAATGAAAAATTTTTTAAATCTGGCATAGCAATATTTATACCAGACAAAATGGACTGTAAAACAAAGGCTATAGCAAGAGACAACAAATGACCCAGTAATCATATATACAATGGAATATTGCTCGGCCATGGAAGGGAATATGTTAGTGCCACCTGTAGTGGCATGTATGGACGTGGAAGGTGTTGTACTGAGTGGAGTATATCAGACAGTGAAAGACAGATGCAATGTGATTTCATTTATATGTGGCATCTAAAGAACAAAACAAACAAAACAGAACCAGACTCATAGACACAGAGAATATTTTAATGGTTACCAGACGAAGAAGGGTTGGGATGATGGGTGAAAAATGGGAAGGGATTAAGAAGTACAAACTGGTTGTTACAAAGTAGTCATGGGGATGTAGGGTATAGCATAAAGATTATAGTCAATAATATTGTAATAACTATGTATGGTGTCCGATGAGTTGGATTTATCAGGGTGATAGATGGAAGAGGGCTTGGGGGGCAGAGTGAAAACAGCAAAGGGATTAAGAAGTACAAATTGGTAGTTACAAAATAATCATGGGGATATAAAGTAAAGCACAGGGAATATAGTCAGTAATATGGTAATAACTATGTATAGTGCTAGGTGGGTACTAGTCAGGGGCATCACTTCTTAAATTATATAAATGTCTAACCACTATGCTGTACACCTGAAATTAACACAAAATAATATTGAATGTTAAGTGTAAGAAAAATTTAAAAATGGGGGAAAAGATGAAGGGGAATAAGAGGTTCAAATTTCCAGGTATAAAACCAGTAAGTCATGCGGATGTAACATACAGCATAGGAAATATAGTGAATAATATTGGGATAGCGTGGTACGGTGTCAGATGGTTGCTGGACTTATCATGGGGATCACTTCTTTAGGTGTATAAATGTTGAAAAACTATGGTGTACACCTGAAACTAATATAATACTGTATGTTGGCTGTATTTTAAATAAAAATGTTTTTTTTAAAAAGAAAGTACTGTTTTTGATCCATGGTTGGTTGAATCCATGGATGCAGAACCCATGGATATGGAGGGCCAACTGCACTCTAATTCTTAGATTTCCATGACTGAGAATATTTACATTCCATTCTGTAACCATAATTAAGTCTTCTATAGTTTGTCCTTAGGTTAGTCTGACAGTAACCAATAAACAGCATTCACACTATCATGTTTATGAAAACTGTGCTTCACAACAGAACCAAGAAGTGTGTTTCCTTCTCTGTCACAACCCTGTGTTTCCTTCTCTGTCAAAATCATGGTTCTTGTTTTTTGCTTTTTTTTAGCATTTTCTTTTCTTGTTGAAAGAGGTTTGCCATCTTGACCATTCTATCTATTGCTTGGAATACCGCCTTATTTTTTTCTTATTGAAGTATGTTGACGTCCTATTCTAGCTTGACTCATATTTGTATTGGGACTTTCTTATAGAATCCGTTATTAAATTTCTACTTGTTTTTCTTTTTACGCATTTTTTTTTTTTTTTTTTTTTTGCCTGTAGTGTATTTTCCTCTAATTCCATGTTCTATGACATTCCTTTGTTTCTTGGAGCCCTCTTCTTATTTGAATGTGAACTGGTGGCTAAGTCATCCACACAGCTGATATTCTTGATTACTAAATCCTATGTCTTCCTCATGTTCCTTTATTGTTCTACTGATAGGGTAATTGCTCAAATAACGTCTCAAGAAAAGGTATGTGGCAAGTAAGCTGAGTCTTTGCATGTCTAACAATGTCTTTATTTTGCTCTCACAACTAATTTGAGTAGGCATAGGTTTCCCAGGTTAAAAATAATTTCCCCTCTGAATTTTGAAGCTTTTATACCACTGCTTCTAGTGTAGCTAACCTAATGCCAGCATGGTTCTTGTTTCTTGTAGGAGTTGGTGTTGCCCCACCCCAGAAAAGCTCCTAGGATTTTCTCTGTGTTGCTTATTGTTCTAAAACTTCCAAGTGGTCTGGGACCTTTTCCATGGTCTCTAAACAAAACTCAGAAGGCCCTTTTTAATTGAAAGCCCACATCTTTAGTTCTGGAAATTTTCTATTATTTCTTTGGTGTCTTTTCCCCCTCGGTCTTCTCTGCTTTTTCTGGAATTCCTATTACTCTCCTATTAGATCCCCTTTTGATTGATCTTGTGTGTGTGTGTGTGTGTGTGTGTGTGTGTGTGTGTGCGTGCATATTTACTCCTCTCATATTTTATATTTTTTTACTCCAGGTTTTGGGAGATTTCATCTAATTTAGCTTACAACCTTCTATTCAATATTTCATTTCCAACGGTTGATTCCCACTTTCTGATTCTTCGTTTTTATAGCATCATGTTCTTGTTTAATAAATGTAACATAATTTTATATCTTTTTAGTGATAATTAGTTTTGTAGGGTTTTTATTTGACTCTCCTTGTATTTCCTGAGTTACATCTGTTTTCTCTGGAGTTTTTCTCTTTCTTCGTCATACTGTAGGCTTTCTTAAATTTTTGGTTATTCTCAGCTGTCAGGCTTTCTTCAAAATGAGCCAGGAGAAAGGCTGACTGGCAATTCTAAGCACATGAGTAGAACTTGTTGACTGGCAGGCTTCCATTTAGGGTGAATAGTCAGATATCTGATCATTGTGTTAAGGCCTCTCAAATACCAGAATGTAGGTGGCTTTGTGCTGGAGTGCCAACAGCTCCAACTGCCCAAGTTTTCTCAGAAACATCCTTCAGTGTCTTTTAAATCCCCTCTGGTCATTTGACGGTTGGTTGGTTGGTTTTGTTTTTGTCTGTGGTTGAACCCAGTTGCTGAGTGTTCTTAGTACTGGACTTGAGGAATAGTGACATAGGATAACCCTTTCATATATAGATCTTTACTGTCTTCCATCTTCTCGTCACACTAGCAACTTCTGTGAATCCCCAACCTCTGCAAGGTTCTACCACACAGGGAGGCTACCTCATCTTCTGTAAGACCCTCCACACATATCCTGGGTTACAGCTTCTTTCACTTAATGTCCGTCCATGCACTTTGTCTTACAGAAAGTCATTAAAATCACTTCTTTTGTTTTCTAAACTGTTTTAGGTCGTGTACCTTTTGTTTCTTTACTTTTATTTTAATTGAGTCCTACGAGGGAGAGGAAGTAAGTATGTGTGCTCAAGTCCCCATCCTAAACCAGTAGCAAGGGGAGGGATTATGATTCCATTTTACATTTGGAAAACAGATTCGTGTGATTAAGTGACTTGTCTAAGATAGCACAGCTAGTTAGGAAAGGGCCAGGATTAAACTTGTATGCTTTTAACTGTGCCAAATTACCTCTTTTTGTCCAATCTATGACTCAGCTGGTATGACCCGAAGAAACAAGGCCTTAAATAATCCTATGAGTTTTAAATGCACTATCATTTGTGTGTAAAAATGACTCACAAACTGCCCAGACTGAAAACTGTGCAGGATATTTTCACAATACATATCTAGAATAAAATGAGAAATCATCAAAGTCTTAAAACAGTAGTTTTGTATTTTGTGGGTTAGGTTGGGGTGGAACACAGCATGAGGAAAGAAAATTGATGGAAGGGCTGGTTTATCATTAGGGTAGTGGGACAAGGGCTTGGCACACTGAATATTCTAGGCTCTATCAAATCCACTTTAGAAGTCACAACTGGGGAGCAATTGCCCCAAAGAGGTGCTGCAGACTCCAGAGCAGTGGGGTGAATGGAAGGCAGGGCACCCCATCCACTTGCAAGCCACTGTCTCATATACATTAAATACTTACTAAGTAATTGCTGTGCAGACACTGCAATGCAAGAGATACTTTGCCCTTCCGCCAGGGTAATATCTCCAAACGATGAGGATCTCTTTGTTTTTGGAGACTTCTAGAAATTAAAACCCCATAACCGCTCATAGGAACACATCCTATTCATAATGGTTTAAGATTCAAAGTGCTAGATTTGTTCTAGTTCAACCACAAATATAGTTTGAGGGCTTTTGAATAGCTAGGTATTCAACAAATCTTTACTGAACTACTCTATGGCAGCCACTGGGGCTCTGACCTAGGAACACAACAGTGCAGACAGATTATTTCTAATGTAGTTTAGCACTTATCCACTAAAGACAATGCTGAAGCATCTACTTTTCCATTTCACAGAGGCAGAGGCCAAATCAGCTTAACTTCGAAATGTAGAGATTGATTCTTTGTAAGAGCCACAAAAAAACCAGAGTAGACAGATGGTGAACGTATTATATGCTGGTATTAGGTGACTGTGATATTCATTTAGATGCATAAATACTGGGGAAGCATAATTTAACAGAAAATCCTTCTATTTATAGTGTTTTTCTTGAATTTTCACCTTCCCTGTGGCTGTTTTTGGTCTCAGTCTGACATTGTAGGGAAATTCACTGTGAAGTTTGAAATAAGTGAGCATGTACCCTCTGTCCTCAAAGGATGGCACACAAGCCTGTGAACTTGGAAAGAAAACAAAGCTTTCTAGTATGATAAACAAAGAAAATGGAGATTAAAAGGTCTGGTTTTCTCTTCTTTGCATTAGCACATACCAGTTGTCAGACACCACTGAATAATCTACTCCTCCTGTTCCTGAAAGGTAGTTATTATTGAAGCATTTCCAAAAGGAAGTATGTTTCAATTTTCAATAATAATGGCACAAATGAAGTGCTAACGCAACAAATATATGAAAAACTTTTAAAAGTACAGTATTTGCATTTGTGATTTTTTTGTTCCATCTAATTCCACTCTCTCCAACAGTCCCCAAAATCTCACCAGCAGGCTGACATCCTGATAAACTCTAAAGGGAAGAAGGAAAACAGTTGAAAAGGCAGGATGGGTGTGGCAGCTGGAGAGGTCATGGGGAGCGAGAAAGAAAGTGCAGCTATTTAAGTGTAAGGCTTTAGGTTCAAGGGCTAAAAGGAAGCACACCAGATTGCAGAGTGCCCACATGGTACCTGGTGGCAGATTTCCAATGAGAGAGCCAAACCTTCAGGTTCTTTTGTGTAGCCTTCACTTCCAAACAAAGCAAGTTGCAAGACCAGTCCTAACATCAAGCAGCAGGAAGCTTCCTTTGAGAAAAACTAGTAAAGGCAGCACTCTGTGCCTTCTTACTGCAAAGGGACAGCTTTCTCCTGAAGTTGCTGCTGTTAGAGAAGTCTTGCAAAGGCTGTGATGGCAGTATGCAAAGAATATGGTGAAATGACTCCATGTCCATCCAACCCTGCAGGAATTAATTCCCCTCCCTGAGCCTCAAATTCTTCCTTTGTAAAATGTGGTGGGCAGACTGAATCAGAAAACAGAAGTAATTCTAAATTTCTAAAAATCTTCTCTCTTTCCCTTTCTTCCAATAAAAAAAGCTTAAGCTGTAAGATCATAGCAAAGTCCTCCTGCTTTCCATATACCTGAGATTAATTCATGAACTTTCTAAGATGATAAAGTTATCTTCAGAAACACAGGCGTCCCTGGTTCAGAAGGACACCCCCTGGGGTCTTGGCTGCCATTGTGGTCCAGGAGCTCAGTCAGCATCCTATGCCAGGCAGTGGCCCAGCCACCACCCACTGCCTACGTCCCAGCTGATGCTCTCTCAGGAGACAACACTTTCCTTTCCAAAATGTTTACTTTTTGCTCAAAACAATGATGCATGTGTGGTTAGGTCTTCATTTGACTCACTACCTGAACAATCAGCTTTCTTATGTTATTTCTCCAAAGCAGAATTAACTCACATAATTTTGTGTCAAGCCACCAGGACTCTTTGTTGCATAAAAAAGTTAAGATATCACCCAATCTGGCCTGAACGTTCTTCCGGAATATCTCGTGGTATCACCGTGTCTAGGTAGCCTAGTACGTAATAGTCTTAATTGACTTAATTAGCCAAACATGAAACTTGTTCAATACTGCCCCTGTAGGCATCAAATTCTTAAGTATTTATAACTTAATAAATTACAATTCAGAGTTGTGTTAACAATTTCAGTTTGTTCCAGCCCTTATTAGAGTTGAGACTCCTGAATCTATTTCAAGTGGGAAACTGCCAATGAAGTGTTCAAAGCATTTCATACTCACAAGTCACATCTTGTCATCTTTCTTATCCACATGAAACCAAGCCCTATTTCACTCTTGTTTACATTTTATTATCGTAGTTATTAGTAATAAACAAATAGAAATAGGATAACAAGCGGAAAATGTTCAGGATAAAGAATCTCTTATGAATTAAAATGCATGCGTACAAACGTGAGTTACTTCCCACTTCTGTCCCACTGTACAAATAGTTTAACAAAACAGTCCACAGGATGCTGTGAGCAGCTGATACCATGACCTGGGCAAAGGTCCCCAGTTGTGTGACAGCTCAGGCTGATCTCTGTCTAGATAACCAGCTTCTCCACACTGAGCGTACTTGTGGTTTCATCCTCTTCGTTTGACCCAAAATATCCCGGAAGATCCAGCATCCTTTGCTCAGCCTCTGTGAGGCGGAATGATGTATTGTCATAGAAGGCGAACTCGGGGTGGGCTGGGAAGCTCTGACACCTGTCTTTTCTACATTGAGAGGGGCTCAGGGGGCTGACCCTCTGGTAGCTATCTTTGGGGGCCGTAGGTGAAGGCTGCTTCCTTGAGACATTCCTGTGACTGGGGGACGGTCCCCTCCGAGCTCTGGGAGGCTCTGTTCTCTCACCTCCTGCCATGAATCCCGCCTGGCGATCCCCCAGGTCTGATTTCCTTGTGGGCTGCCCCAAAGTGTAGGACTTCGGGAGAGGGCTTAATAGACCACTGGTTCCACCTGTCCCTTGAAAAGAGTCCACTTTCTCAGGAAACACGAGGGCGCATCGACTCTGAGGCCTAAATCTGTCTTCGGCCTGGTCCCAGGGCCGCGCCCTAGCACTGTAAGCCGGCGCCTGCCGAGGGGTCAGGGTGGACATGCTTCTCTCCCTGAACGGCCGGGCCTGCTTGGTTTCATGGAAACTGGCCGTCCTCCTGAAATGGGAACTCCTAGCGTGGCTCCTCTCCGACAGCCCCCCGCGGCTGCCCCCGTGCCTCATCTGTGACTTGCGGATCAGGGTCTGGCTGGGGCTGACAGCACAGCTGGCCTGGGAGGCAGCGCCATCCGGCCGGGAGGGAGGCTTCTCGCCAGCGCCCGCCGCAGGCTGCTCCAGAAATGGGGATTTGATCCGGAACTTGTTTGCCGCAGCTTCTTCGGGGCTTTCCAGGTCTAAGGGCGGGGCTGTGGCAGCGTCGATGGCGGTGTCGGTCAGGGGACTCTGAGACACGTGGTACACTTTGGTGGTTTCCGTCAGGCCTTTCTTCTTCATCTCCTTCAGCTGCTGCTGGGCAAGGCGGTAGCTGAACAGAGGGGGGATGATCTTCTGGGCGTTGGACTGGAAGCTCTCGCTGCCGGACGCCTCGTCCTCCGGGGTCACCGGCACACTCCGCCTGTAGGTCAGCGGGATGCCGGGGTCCCCCGGGCTCCCCCCAGGCCCATCGCCTGCATCCGAGAAGCTCCCCCGCTGCTCGCTCAGCTCGCAGATGTTCTCCTCGTCGGAGTTCTTCCGGAAGCTGGGGGAGTGGATGGAGTTGTGCCGGGCAGGGGTGGTGCATTTCGGCGGGCGGCCGAACTTCCTCCACAGCGTGATGAGAACGGTGGCGACGATGATGAACAAGCAGAGGGATATCCCAGTGACCGTCACAATGTTGTTGGACTTCACTGGACCCTGGGGCTGAAGAGGAGACGAACTGGATGGTTGGAAAGCTATAAAAAAAAAAAAAAAATGTATTCTCTAGTTTTGTTTTTTCTGCATGGTTTTGGTCTCTGAGTGGCTTACTCGGGTTATCTAGCCGTTAAAGAAAGTAAAATAAACAAGGAGTAGGATTTGTAGTCTTACATATGTATCTCTGCTGGCAACTTAAGCCAAACTGAAAAACAGAGACCCATGGAAGTGAGGTGACCAGATAAGCCATGATAAGGTGATTTGGGCTTGCTAGCTCCTGTGACACTTGCCTCAAATTTTCAACATAGACACTGCATGAGGGAAGCATCAAGGTGAAATCAAGGTTTTCACTTAAGGTACACATGGGATCTCTGTAGTTAAGTGTACCTTTGAGATGCACGTCGGGAAATTTTTACAAGTATAAAACTCGAAATGCAAAATAATTTAGGTAGACTGTACCTAAATTAGCCCATGTCAAGAGAAATTAATACGTGAAAATAAGACTTTTGACAATATACTTCACTTTTCTCTCCAATATACAGAAACTGTCTTTCCTAAATTTGAAGCCTCCGCTTTCTCACTCTTCTATCTTCAGCAATCCACTCCCCTTCCTACCTTCCACGTGGCATGGATTTTTCTTCTTCTTCTTCCCTGCTCTCTCAAACTGGTTTATCCCACAGTCACCAAAATGTTTCACCAAGACTCAGACGCTATCTGAGGCCACAGCCTGTACTGCCACTGAAATATCTGGGGACCCGAGACCAACTTATGCCACGAGGCCTCACCTCTCTTTTCTCCTTGGTCACCTGTCTGATCTCTTTCATTCCCCACCGTGTTATCGACACTCGTCCTGGGCCCATCTTTCCACTGCTCCCCTCTCACCTTTCTACCGTACCCTGTGGGACATCTGACAACCAAACTCCTCCACATCCAGAACCTTTCCACAAAACACTCCCTTCACCACCTCGCCTTCCCTGGGGGCTGGATGTCCTGCAGGGCACAGCTTCTCCCCCACCTTTTTAGGGGGGCAAGCTTGACACATATACTATTTATAAGCAAAGAGGGCCAACAGCAGGTGTGTCCCCAGTATCCTCATTTCTGACTGCCACGTTCAACCATCTTTCACCTCTATATAAAACTTCTCTTTGGATGCCCAAGCCATTGCTTCTTGGCCTTTGGGCTAAGACCAAGTGTGATGTCCAAGCCATCCACCAGCCTCCCCTACTCCTCCCTCAGCACTGCCATCTCCCAGCCCCATGGCAGCCATCACTCACTAGCATCTGGGTCCCTGTTCCTCACCATCCCATAGGTAGGACCATCTGGGCGACTTCAGTGTTATATCATATCATACCTTCCCATTGTCTGCAGCTGCTCCTCTTCTGAAATCTTAAACGTCATAGCGCGCTTTCTGGCTGTGTCCCTCTCACGCACTCTGTTGCTACACTGGTTATCCAACCTCACTGACACTTCTGATTCTCCAACCCCTCTATTTTCTCCCAATCTGCCATCCATCTCCTGGCCTCACTTCTCTCCCTACAGCCATGATCCAGCACTAAAACCATTCTCCTGCCAATAATCTGAACTCTCTGACCTCTAACACTGAGCTGTACCCTTCTCCCTGCTCTGCAGCAGAAGTCCATCACCAGATAGTCGTAAACCCAGACATGTGAATTCTTAGCTGCTCCAGGCTGCCCCTGGTGAATAAAATAACTCACCCACGCAGGCCAGTGCCTCTGTGTGCTCATAGCATCCAACCTCGGCTGTGCTCAAATCCTTCCATGGGTTCCTAGGCAACTCACTCTTCCAAAGTTTTACCACTTTCCTCAAGCCCCACCTAATCCTCTTCCTCAGCAGTCTGCTAGCTCACAACAAATAGAAGCTATCAGGCAAGTGCACCCGAGCTGCTTCTGCCATCCTCTCCTCCATAAACTTAGCAGCAGCTGTACCTCTATTTACCTCTTTCTCTACAGAATTAGTGGGAGAAGTGTCTTCCTATAAAGGCAAGTCCACACAGTGCTCTCTAGGCCACCCTTCCTCTTGGTCATCATCCCTCTGTACAAATTAATCCCCAGCTTCTCCTCTACGCAGCTGCACAGAAACATGCTCTAGCTCTTCTCACTTTAAAAAAACCTCTCCAGTCCCCTCTCACGACTGCCACAGCCATATCTCACCCCTTGTCTTCCCAGCCAAGCATACAGAAAGAGGAGTCCACCTTTGCTGACTTACTGCTTCCACATCGTCACCTCTGGCTCCTGCAACCTGCCCCTAGGATTCCAATGAAATAGCTTCTGTCAAGGTCATTAATGACCTAATAGCCAATTCAAAGGCATTCCGTCCTGATATTCCTTGACCTCTGCAGCATTGGCTACTGTGCAATACTTCCTGTGACTTTTTCTCTTCTTGGTAATAACATTCACTATCTAATCTGGAGAGAAGGACATGAGCTTTGGAGCCAAGGGGATTCAGATCCCATCCTGGCTGCACTGGCTCTGCTCTCCCCATCAATGTCCCACCAACATCTCCACATACCCAAGGTCACCACCCTCCTCCCAGAACCTGGGCCTCCTCAGATATACCCGGTCCATGGGGTGGCCAGTGCTAGCATCCTGGGTTTTATCCTGATGCTCCCATCTCCATCTCTTTCCACACCCAGAGTCTCTGAATCCTTCTCTCCTCTGCATCCCCACTGCCGGTGCTTCATTTTCCACCTGGGTTACTGACAAACTCCTAACAGGCTCACTGCTGCCACTCCTACCCATCCTGATTTGTACTCCACACGACAGCTGAGCGATCCCTGTAAGACACAGGTCCAAACTTTCAGGATCTGGCCCCTGCCTGTCTATCCAGCCTCGTTTTTATCAGTCTCTCTTGGCACACTATCCTGTGGCCACATTAAACTATTTTAAGTTCTCTGGGTCTCGAGGTGCCATCTTCTGCCATGCTTCCATCCCTTTGCTAAAATTCCCTTTCTCACCAAGTTCACCTGGGTGAGTCCTACTCAGCTCTCAAACTTCAGCTCAAATATCACATCTTCCAAGAACAGAGGTGTTCCCAGCATGGATTATCATCCCTGAAAACTTCCATAGCAAGCTGTGGATACCTTTAGCAGTGCAGGCTCTATATTGTACTATATATTACGCCTGGTTATATGTCTGCTGAGCAACTGTGTCATAAGCCCCTTCCAGACAGGGACATGTCTTATCTATATATTCCCAATCCCAGTCACAGTATCTTGCCCATAGCTGTTACTCAATCAATGGTAGATTAATTAATTGATCAATTCATTATTAACAAAGCAATAGCACAACGATCAATATCCCACCAGACAGAACGTGGGTGCAACAGCAATTGGATCTTCCCCCTCCCGCATTCAACAAGATGGACCAAATTAACGTCGGACTACAACCAGACCTTGGCATAAAAATGTCCTTTCAAGGCCAAACAAAACTCTAAACTCGCAACCAAGTGAAAATAGTTGAATGCTGAAAGAACTGTTTCCTGATTTATCACTTCTTTCATCTGCATGGTTGCTGATGTCAGGGCGGAGCAGCATTCTGTTGCACATTGTGGGCCTCTTCCTTGGCTGGCTCCCTTCAAAACCATAGCTGGAGAAAAGCCCCTAAGCTGCTAGCCTCGCCCATCTCTGCCTCATCTAGTCTTCCCTCTTTCACATGCAATGAAGGAGCTTTCCTGATGCTAGTCAGCCTGCAAACAGACCTCCCTATTTCCAAAGAGTGGAAAATAGGTTGAAGAAAAAAAGAGAACACTTGGAAGAAATGATTGTATGTATCCACATAAGCATTTATCTGAGGACCACTTACCATAAAAGTAGGGGTGCCTGTAGCACCTACCCTTTGTGCTCATTTGTAATGTATGAATTTCTAGCTCCCACCCAGGATTAAAGAGTTAAGAGGCCAGAACATGAAATAACACCAATCATCCTCAAAAACGATTGCTCATTTCAGGTTGTTGATGCTTCTAGAAAGCTAGACTGGTCCATCTATAAAGGCAAAGTATTTGAGATCGGTAGCTTAGTATAGGGTCAGGTTGAGGGCCCTGCTGTCTAGCGTTTTATGGTCTTGGGCAGGTCACGTACCCACATACATGCTGCAGAGTCCTCATCTGTATGTGGAGATAATGATGTACCTACTTCACATGTACAAGGCACTTAGGAAAATGCCTTGTAGGCAGCAAACTCTCAAGACCTGAGCCCAGCATAACAATCCTTACCTTGCAGAGTTATTGTGAGTGTTAAGTGAGATGGTGTATTTAAAGTGCTGGCAAATAGCAAATAGTCAATAAATGGTTGATATTGCCGACACTTCTAAAGGTGCAGTAAAAGCCAGTGGCAGTTGATTTTAAATTCATTTGAGTATTAGGGATATGTCAACACAACATGCAATCTCAGAATCCAGAGGAATAGGTGTATTTGAAGGAAGTTATACACGAGGAAGGACCTATGAAAAGTGAAGGAGACTTATAAAGAAAAGAGTAGACAGAGAAAAGAGCCTTAGAAAACAGTATGACATATAACTGGAGAAAGAATAGATTTGGGGTATGGCCTGGACTTATGAAAAAAGAGGGGCAGGCTGAGGGCTAGGAGAAGAGACTTGAGTCTGAAGCTGTAATAGGAAAAACACAGAGGAAAGAATGTCCTTAGGATGCTGGAATAAAGGGAAGGAGTTAGGCAGCACTGGGTGGAACGACAAGAACAAGAATGATTTCCTAAGGTCACAGGCACAGACGCTGACCAAGGTGTGGCCAGGTGCCTGTGTTTTTTGGCTAAAAGGTGCTCTAACATCCAAACACAGAAAAACATCTAACTCCTCCAGATCAGAATGGGACAAGGAAGTGGGGATGGTTTTCTAACCTGCAATTGGAAAGCAGAAAAAGTCAGGACTTGACAGAAGGACTTTATCTAAGGGTCAGGAACACAGCAAAGGCCAGCCAATTAAATGGAAGACTGGTTGTATATCAGAAGGTGGGATGGTGTGTGGGAAGAACAAGGATTCTTTAGAGCTGTAACCTGAGGATGAAGGAAAGAGCAGTCTCCAGGTGATGTCAAGAACTCTCCCCACCTTCACCTCCTGGGTACGGCTGGTAAAGAATAAATATAAGGCCATCCAGGAGATAAGACAGGGTGTGTTGCTTCATTTTGACAAATAATGGTCTATGGAGCTTTTCTGGGCTGATGGGGAGAAAATACAAATTTTTAAATGTTTTCTCATAATTTTGGTGGGGAAAAGTAAAGGAGGGAGAACTAAAACAAAAGTGAAAACAAAACAAAAAAAGCCTGGGAAGAAATGTAATTTCTCTCATTTTTGAAAATTTAAAAATGATTTCATATATCTGAACCTGTAATTTAGATAGATTTCCTTGTCACGCCGTCTCTTCTATAGTGTTAAATCCCCTTGCATCTCACTGGCAAGCTACTCCTAGCTAATGACACACTAATGAGTACAGAGTTAGTACAGCCAGCGGCAACAGCAGGGTTTTAATGAGTCCACTCCTGAACTCAGAGTGGTGATTTTCAGGCGGGTCTGGGTTCAATAGTCTGTCTGGTGAGAGACTCCTGAAGAAAGAAGAATACCTACCAGCGCACTCCTCCAGGGAACACGGGGAGGTCTCCGAGGACATTCCAGGGCAGCCAGGTCTGGAGGAGAAGGAAGTCAGGCACACACGGCGACGCTCTCTGACACCGTCCCCACACGTGGCACTACACTGGCTCCAACGCTGCCACAGTCCCCAAGTTTCTGCAAGGACATTAGCCATGCTTTTAATACTAGTTCATTTGAGAATCAGAATCTATTTGCACCCAAATGAAGCAGAAAACTCAAGTCTCGGGCCTTGAAAAGTCAGTAAATAAAAGCATTTCCAAAGATGTAGAAAGGTAGAAAGAGTGTTGCTCCTACCCTTAAAACAGGAAAGCTGTAGAAACTACAAAATGTTAACCTTTCTAGAACCCATCAAAAAACTAAGGTCACAGGGCAGCCAAATGGCCTTAAATATAAGGAAAGACAGGCTCCTCCAAGGACAGACACGATGCAAACATTGCTTCCTGCGGCAGGTGTCAGGCATCATACAAGCTTGTGAGAGGTCATCCAAAAATGTACTGAACCACTAGAAGTATAGTGTGAGCTAGCATGAGGACATAGAACCACCAAGAGCCATATACCCAAGGGGCATTTGTACCCACTTTCAGGCTCTTTTCTGCAGATCTCACCACATGCTTACAAGAAGGATGAAGGGAGGCACAAGACCAAACAACGCCTTCCTGTTGGTGGAGGCCTGTGGAGGGAAGAAGCACTGTGGGCAAGATTCAAACCTAACCCAGATCTCCCTCCCCACCTGCCCTATCAACAAATGCTCCAACCACTGGGGACAAGGCAGAAAACTCTGTCCCTTTAAGAGCACCAGTTGGGATCTAGTGCTACTAGGGAATGAAAAAAGAAGAAAGTCCTTCATTCCTGGAGAAGAGCAGAAAATATTCTGGGCCCAGATTGTTAGAGAGCTTCTACCACTGGGGAGGGGCAGGATCATCAAGAGGGCTCCATCCTCAAGACTCAAGGGCTCAGCATTCGCCAAAGACTAAGGCTGACCTGGCAAAGAGTATGTTCTCTCACCCCAACTGCCCAACCTCAACCCTGCAGCATGTTAGCAATTACCAAGTATCAAATAACAACAGCCTACTGCTGGGGCAGGGTCAAGAATGACAGGTGAAAACCTCTCTGATGTGCAGGTTCAAGCTTAAAGCAGAGGGTGCAATAGAAGCATGGAAAAACCCCTCTGGCAACCCAAATCCTACCCTAAATAAAAGCAACATTAGAAAATTCTGACCTCTGTTATGCATTGAAGGTAGCCATAGCAACAACAAAAACCCAAACACAGTTCAAGTCCTTACTATGTTAAAGACTTGCAAAAACAAAGTATGCCCATTTCCAGGCAAATACGATTTATCGGTGTCTACAGTTCTAAATAAAATGTCCAACTTTCAAACAAAAATTATGAAACACACAGAGAGGGAAAAAACAATTAAGTATCAAGAGACAAAGTAATGAAGAGAACCAAACTCAGATGTGACCCAGATATTGGAACTATCAGAGAGAGAGAAGTTAAAATAACTCTGATTCATATGTTAAAGACTTCAGTGGAAAAGGTGAACAAGATACATGAACAGATGGAAAATTTCATCAGAGAGCTGTAAACTGAAGAGTCAAATAGAGTGCTAGAAATAAATAGCCTGGTAATAGATGAAGAATGCATCCTAGATGCTCATCAGTAGATTCAACACAGCTGAAGAAAGAAACAGTGACTCTGAATATAGATCAATAGAAATCACTCAAACTGAAACACAAAGAGAAAAACAGAGTGAATAAAATAGAATACTCAAGAGCTATGGGACAATGTCAAATAGTCTCTTACACATCTAATTACAATACCAGAAGATAAAAAGAAAATAATGTCCAAGAATTCTGAAAAATTCATTAAAGACACCAAACTATATCCAAGATGCTCAGAAAACACCAAGCAGAATTTTTAAAAAGAGCAAATAAACAAAAAACTTAGGCACACTGCTATTTCAAACTGCTGAAAAATAAAAACAAACAGAAAACTTTGTGACAAGAGGGAGGGGAAAAGGTAGCAATATATCACACATTAGAAGAATAAAGCTGAGAATTACAGCAGACTTCTCATGATGTAGTGATATTTCTAAAGTACTAAAAGAAAAACTGACCAACCCAGAATTCCATATCCAGCGAAAATATCTTTCAAAAGTAAAGTAGAAATAAAGAATTTTTCAGACAAACAAAAACTAATAGAATTTGTTACCAGCAAACCTTCACTACAAGAAATACTAAAAGAAAATCCTTCTGGCAGAAGGTATATAATACCAGACAAAAACTCACATCTATATAAAGAAATGAAGTGTGATGGAAATGACATTTATAAAGGTAAAGATAAGATTCATTTTTTTCTTATTTTTATATACTCTAAATATAATTGATGGTCTAAAGCAAAGTAGTAATAATGTATTATGTGTTTATAGCATATATAAAGTGTATGACAACAATTACACAAAGAATGGGAAGAATGAATTGGGAATGTATTGTTATAAGGTCCTTACACTACACGTGAAGCAAAATAATATTATTTGAAGATAGACTGAGAGTAATTTAATGTGTATTATAAACTCTAGAAAAATCACTAAAAAAATCTTAATGTATAAACAATAAAAAATAGAATAGGTTAAGTAAATCATAAAAAATATTCAATTAATCCAAAAGAAGAAGAAATAGAAGAAAAAAACCAAGAACAGATGGAACAAATATAAAACTAGCAAGATGGAGATCTTAATCCAACCACTTAATGTTTACACTAAATATAAAAAATCAAAATACACCAGTTAAAAGATAGAGAATGTGAGATTGGATAAAAAAAGCAGGACCCAATTATATGCTGTTTAAAAGAAACTGACTTTAAATATAAATATATAAATAGGTTAAAAGTAAAAAGATGGAAGGAGGTTATACCTTGAAAACATTAATCAAAAGAAGACTGGAGTGGCTATATTAATATCAGACAAAGTAGATTGTAGAGCAAGGAAATTACCAGTGATAAAGAGGGACATTACATAATGATAAGAGTCAACTTTATACATAGTTATTACAATATTATGACTATATTCCCTATGCTGTACTTTACATTACCATGATTATTTTGTAACTGCCAATGTTTTGTGTTTTTTTTTAAGTTCATTGGGGTGACAATTGTTAGTAAAGTTACATAGATTTCAGGTGTACAATTCTGTAATACATTATATCTCACATCGTGTGTTCGCTACCTAAAGTCAGTTCTCTTTCCAACACCATATATTAGACCCCATTTACCCTCTACTAGAGCCCCCCCTTCGCCTCTGGTAACCCCTAAACTATTGTCTATGTCTATGAGTTTTTGTTACTTCATTTATTTGTCTTGTTCTTTTGTTTTCAGTTTTAAATACCACATATCAGTGAAACCATATGGTCCTCTGCTTTTTCTGTCTGACTTATTTTGCTTAGCATTATAATCTCAAGATTCATCCATGTTGTCACAAATGGTCCTATTTCATCTTTTCTTACTGCCGAATAGTATTCCATTGTGTATAACTACGTATAGTGCCAGGTGTGTACTAGGCTTATGGGGGGGGGGGGGGAAATCACTTCATAAGTCTAACTGAATGCACACCTGAAACAAATATTTAATGTCAATTGCAATTGAAAAACAAATGTAAGGCACAGTTAAAACAACCTTCTAGGAAATAATTATATACAAAATAAAAGAGTGTCAACTCAAGCAAGGAGCCTTAACAACCCTAAATGGGGATGTACCTAACACCTGAGCTTCAAAATACATACAAAACACTCCTAGGACACTTAGTGACTGAAAATGCAAACTTCTCTTCCAAGCATATATGCAATCACTGCCAGAGTAAGTGAATAGTCCCCTATAAAGAATTATCCTAAGCCCCTTCTCTATCAGCACCCATCCAACCCCAAGACCCAACACTAGGTCTAGCCAACTAGTCATGGCAACGCTAGGCATCAAAACATCTTCTGCATAAAGGTCTCTCGTCATCCTTTACTAGCAAAAACTCACAACGCAGTCTAAGGTACACAAAGCACTACAAAAAAAGGAGAACGTGTAAGGCAAATACATTCTCAGGTGAGCCAAGTGGTGTAATCTTTGGAGTGAGTCATGGAATATGAGTTCTTTAGAGCAATTAAAATCTCTGGGATTTACACAAGAGTGGGAGCATTACAAACCAGTATCCTGGACCAACATCAACTGAGGTGTGGTAATTATGTTCCATCCAGAGGTTCAACTGAACACAATATTGGTTCTGTGCCTCACGGATCACAGTGCAGCTCTTCAGATGTCAGAACAATGAGCCAGCTTTGTCCTAAAGCTTCAGAGCTGTTCAGACACTAAGCGCCCAGCGCTTGCAAAGCTTTGGGAATCTGATACTAAAGTCTCTCTGAGTTAATGTGTTGTGATTTATTTTTGAAAAATCTATTGACAATTTCATTACTGTGAAATCTAAATTGACAATTAAGTCAATTTATAGGCTATCCTTCTCTTGAGGTCATATTTGAGACCACAATAGGTAGAAATACAAAAGCTAAGAATCCTTTTGTTATTCTTTCTTAACTCTTCTTTACATAAATTTAATTTATTTAAATATATAAAGTCATTTGTCAAACTGACAACAAAAATTTTATTGGGGGGGGGCAGAAAAAAATCAAAATTTTGATAAAAGCATGAATCTTAATGTCAAAAATCTCATTTTGAAACGTTTTGTCTTTTCCCCTTGAAAGTAAAATCATGGTTTGCAGGATAATCAACAATAAAAATTAAACATTTAAGCTAAGTTTTATATATTATTCTTTCTATTTCTAAACCAAATTAATCAAACAGGAAACAGGAAATCACTCAAGTAAAGTAATGAACAAATTTAATCAGGCAAATTTTAAAAAATGCTTTAAGTAACTCGACCTACTGTGTTTCCCCCAAAATAAGCCCTAGCCGGACCATCATCTCTAATGCATCTTTTGGAGCAAAAATTAATGTAAGATCCAGTCTTATTTTACTGTAAGACCAGGTCTTATATAATATCAGACCGGGTCTTAGATTAATTTTTGCTCCAAAAGATGCATTAGAGATGATGGTCCGGCTAGGGCTTATTTTCAAGGAAAGAAGGTATTCCCTAAAGATTTCTGCTAATAACTTTAAGGAAGCTACTTCCTTGGATAAAAGCATGCTTTTATCAAAAGGCAAAATGGGAACTCATTGGATAACTGTAGTTCATGTATTAGAAATGAAAAGCAAGATGACCAATATTCCAAATAGTCTTACTTCCTGAATGAAAAGTTGTTTTGTTCTGCCCTGTTTAGATGTCCATACATGTCCATACTCACACTACGTAACAAACCTGTTTGGCCAGGAAAAATGTCTTTCCAGCCACTCTAGAGGATATTAATTCTAAGTGAGCAAAATTTATCTGGAGTAGGGAAAGGGAGAGTTGTTTCCACCGCCCAAACTATCTGTAGGAATACAGCCTCTGAAACATTCACATCTGCAAGGGATTTTTCTTAAGAGACTAAGGCAACTAAACAAAGCATGCTATGAGAAAATTCTATAGACGTGAGTGAAGAGCTGAAAGCAGCAGTAGGAGCAAGGGCACCTGGATACGCAGTTCAGACTTTCTGTAAACAGAACAAGGCTCACTCGTATTGGCCTAATCAGCTTATGCCTGGGCCAGTGGACTCCAACGTGAGTTACGTCCCCTTTAAGAGAGGTGGGCAGCACAAGCTGAACCAATGAGATGAGGAGGAAAATATCAGAACCTTTTTTCTAACAATAAATCTAAAAGCTTATATTGTTAAATACGTGGATTGACAGGTGACGTATGGGAGGCAGTATTTTTCTAGTTTTAGGCAAACTATCTCACAAGGTGGACAAGTGGCTTAAGAAGATTCTGGCAAAGAATTAAATGTAATACTATTATTGCAAGCACATGCACATAAGAACAAAATGACAGAGGTGACAGTATTCCTGGTAAAAAGCTCTTGTTCAGTCTTTAAGAAGGAAAAGCAAGACCATCTCACCAGAAAAACAAGAGGATAACCAAAAAATTTAAATTATCAAGAAAAGTATGTGTTAACTGCACATGATTTTTATTTGCTTCCCCCCAAAAAAACTACATGAATATGAATTTATACCCTCTATCATTAATTCTCAACTGTGCCTCAAAATATACATAAATATATATTTTGCCTTGAGATAGATACAGGAACCACACTCCCTGGATGAAACCCTTGGGCAGGTGTGTTCAGAATATAGGGTTTCTCAATTTCAGTTTTTGTAAGTTATTACAGTGCCTGTGCCATATATTACTAATACTCCCCATAACCACACACATTAACATCTATGCAGAGAAAAATATAAACATTCAGACTAAGTAGGATAAATGAAGATCATAAATAATCATTTTTGGTAACACCTATTATATGTTTGCTGTAAATTGTTATCTACATACTATCTTGTGGTTCTAAGACATATTTGGGAAGAGAGACAAACATATCAAACACATTATTCCATTTTCAAAAGGAACTAGTAAGAAATTCAGTGGAGTCAGTGGCTCACACAAGACATGGTGGGTTCAGTGAATGGCATCATTCAGGGACTTTACTGGTGAGAGCTGTCAATTTTATCGGAAAATTAAAAGAAGAGAACTTGATTCAGTCGAAATTTTTTATACTAAAAACGCAGGAAGGCACCAAGGTTCCCATCAGTAGCATAACTTTCACAGATCAGCCAGGGTCAGGGTCATTGCTGGGCAGCCACACAGACTCTGGGGTCTCCAGGGGCATTGAGTCCCTCCCGGTACTGCTTCCAGCCCTGCTGCTAGGAGTGTCTGGTTGCTGCAGCCCCACAGGGAGCCTGGACACAGAGAACCACTCCCTGTTCCGGCCCTCTCTAGTGTCTTCCCCCCACTGCTGTGGGGAAAATCCCAGTCTTTAGACATTGAGTGCAAGCATCTAGGCAAAGCCGACAATCAACAAGGTAGACTTCCTGTTTCCAATGTCTTCTCGTCAAATGGTCCAAACGTCTCTACTCCCCTTGGTTTGTTTCGTTAAATTCAGTCAATTAGAATTTTTTTTCTCTTAACAAAAGTAACTCCTTTGGAAAAGGCAAGCACACCTTGAATGATTAGTTTAATATAATTGTTTTCCTACCAATACTTAGCTGAGATTAGCCACACCTGAGTTCAGTTTTCACTGTAAGGAACACATCCTGAACAGCTGTCAGTGTGCCAGGCATACTCGTGAGCCAAATGAAGATCATAAACAGCTTCCTGGAAGCACAGATTGGCTTCGCCACCAAACGAGCTTCTCCAGTCTGGGGGTGGGGTGGGGGAGGGGTGGTGGGGTAGGAAAGGCACTGAACAAGCAATGACCCTTGGTGATAAATGCCATGAAAGAGGAACTGTGCCAGCTGACAGCAAGGCAACTTAACTAGTCTGGGTTGAGGAAGAGTAACCCAAGTGGAGACTTGGGGGACAGGTTAATGCTAACCAGGTGAAGGTGGGGGGAGGGGGTTCCAGGGTCTCCCCTATAGTGACTGTGAGGTGGGCAGCCTGGCCATGGAGCACCCTGTGGATTCTCACCCTCCCATCAAGTGAGGTGACTGACAGGCTTTAAGCAGGGGGACAGCCTCAGCTGACCTCAGTTTTCAACAATCCTTCTGGCTACAGAGAGCAAATGATGTGAATGGGGGGACCCAATTAGGAATCTGTTGCAAGAGTCCAAGTAAGGGATGATGGAGGCTTGAACCAAGTGGTGTCGATGGAACTGGGGACACATGGAGAGATTCAGACATTCAGAGATTTTTTCTGAGAACACAAAATCCACAGGACTTGGTGAATTATTTATAGGAGGTGAAGAAGAGGAAGACGCCTGGGTTTTGGGTTTGAACAATGGACAGACGGTGGAGTCCTACACTGAGGAGCAGGTTTAGAGGGCAGGATGATGAGGCCAATTCCACGTGTGTTGCTTTTAAGGTGCCTGGAAGACACCTGAGGGCTGACAAGCTATTCAGCAACTCAGAGGTCGGGGAGAGATGCCAGTCAGGAGACTGAGCACGCAGCATAGTGCTCACTATGTAAAAAATGCAGTAAAAAATGCAGACTCTAGGACAAGATGTAGAAGTCCAGCACTTAAGGAGATGAGACAGGCGGTGGAAGCAGCACGCAAAGGAGACCACAAAGGGACAGCCAGGTGGCCGGAGGTAAACAAGGAGGTGTGCCGTCACAGACTCAAGATCAATGAAGATACGAACTGAAAAGTGTCCCAGGATTTTGGGACCTGAAAGTCATCCACGGGCTGCTTTAGTGAGAGCAGTTTCAGGGGAGGGGTGTGGGTTTGGAGTGGGTTGAAAAGTGAATGTGAGGGGAAGAAATGAACCCCAAAATATAGGTGACCTTTTCAAGAACCTGGGCTATATAAAAGGAAGAAGAGATTAAGGGTGATTTCTGAGGGAGAAGCAGGCAGTGAGGGCTGATTCTGTTTTCTTCTTAGATAAGCAAGTTAAGTACATTTCAAAGCTGATGGGAATAAGCCAGTAAAGAAGGGACAGTTAGAGACAGAGGAGAGAGAGGGGGGATAATGATTAAGAGAAGGTTCCTGAAATGGGCAGAGAGGCTGGGCTCCGCAATGGAGTGGAGGGTTCATTTTGTCCTGGAGGAATGACACTTCTTCCCACCACCCCGACAGCAAAGGAGGTGAAGAGGATGGGACGAATGCCTGTAGGCTTGGAGATTCTCGTGGGACTGTGAGGGAGCTGCTTGGTGTGGCAGGGGGCAAGTCAGCTCTGAGACTTAACCAGGGGGCAGAAGGGAGGTTTGAGGGAAGCGAGCATAGGAGGTGAAACAAGTGGCTGTGGAAAACAAAAGCAGAGCCGGCCAGAGAGCCTCCCTGGGTAGCGTGGTGGGCCCAGGTGAGGGCGGAGGCATCATCTGGAATGACACTTCTTCCCACCCCAATCTGCCTGGGTGCTACCTTCTCATGCAGTTTGGGTGGAGTGGGTGGCCAGCACATGGCTGGGCTCATGCAGAGGTGTGTGGCCCAGCAGGTGCATCAAAAGGACAACAGGGCAGAGTTTAGGGTGTTGGAAGGAGAGAGACTGATGGGATGACCTGTGGAATCCAGGCTGCACAGAGAGGCAAGTGCAAGCAGGGCAGTGGGGAGACAGTCAAAGGAAACGGACTTCCTCTAAGGAGATGAAGGATGAATCTGGAGCAAGAAACACTTGGAGTTACAAAGATGGTTGGAGGTTTGGGCTGTCAAGGGGCATGGGGCTGGATGGGGATGAAGACAGAGCATGTAGATGAACCACACAATCACTGCCAGGGTAAGCTCTTGCCAAGACCAGGCTCGCACCCAAGAAAAGGGAAAGAAATGCAAAGAGGAGCATGAGGTATGGATGGAATTATAATAACCCCAGTTCTTTGTGATTAGAGAGGGCACTAAGCAAAGAATTCAGAATTTGAAAGTTTTTAGAAATCTGGCTTTGAAATCTCACTAAAGAGGCTTCATTCTTATAATGAAGGACATAAAAGGAAAGAGACGTGCTCAGCAAGAGCAATCCAGAAGTACTAAATACAGCTTGGGATTTAGCTTTAAATTCTGATCATACCAGCCATGGACTGGCCATCTGATGTAATAATGTTTATTGGTTCTTCCTATACGCGTGGCACTATGCTAAGAACTGTACACATTTATTTCATTCAGTTCTCACAACTCTCTGAGGTAGATACTCTTATTATCCTCACTTTACTGACGGAGAAACTGAGACAGAGAGAGGTTAAGTCAGCAGTGAGCCATGTATACTTACCAGCATTCTTAATTTTTCAGATAAGGATACTGCCATTTGAGACATTGTGAGGAGTGAACCATAAAAATGACAGTACAGTTCACAGAAAAGTAAGTTCATCTAAATTCCAAATAATGATTTTGACTACATAAAGGCATCAGTTTGATTTTTAAAAAAATTAAATCTCAATACCAACCTATATTTCTCTGAATTAGCATGCAATCCTGCTCCTTTGCAGAAAACTGGCTTTTGCTTGAAATGCCAAAGTCAAAGCAGTATTTATTCCTCCCCATGTCAAACAAAGTGCAGTTGAACACTGTTCTCCTCTGTCCCAAGGTCAGGCTGTTTTCAGCCAGCCGGATGGTCCTTTCCCCGACGCGTCTGGGGGCCTCCTTGAAGACGGCAATCACTCCTTGGACAAACATGCATGGCGGTGGCAGCACGCTCACCTCCACCTCAGACTCACATGTGAGTTCTGGCACCATCACCAATTTGTATCCAAATTTCTGGGCCAGGTCAATGGGTCCTGTGGAGGTAATGACTGAGTCTCGGCCAAGCAGTTTCAGCACCACAGTGACATAAGCTTCTGGCCCCACAGATGCACAGCCAAACTCAACCCACTGACCTTGAGTGAGTTCTGTCTTCTTGCTGGTTCTTATCTCCAGGGGCTGTCCCTGCCTTGTTTGTGCCTCAGGAAGACTCTTGGTGAAGATGACATCCACCACGACACTGGGCTTGTCCCCAGGGAACAGACACAGTGGTTGATTGGTGAAAAGGCCCACCTGGAAGGTGCCTTCTGCTGTCCCGGATGTCCTATTTAGGTCAACATGAAAGATGGGCCATTCCACCTTCAGCAACGCACCTTTCTCCCACCAGGGGACTGGAGTGCTGCTGTCTGTGGCTTCCAGACTCATTGTGAACCAGTAGTCACCAGCCTCCTTGAAGTAGAAGCACTCAAACTCAACTGTCCCCTGGGACTCGTTGGTCAGGAGGTATTTGGTGGTCACGGTCTGATTGGTGTTGGCCTCCAGCAACAGCACAGACACATTCCTCAGCGTCCCATTAGCACCATCAAAATACTGGAAATCCACAGACACGGTGGTGTTGCTTAGTGCTACATGTCCTGGCTCTCTCACGAGGAGATACTCAGCTTCTCCAAGAACTGAAATGAAATGATCAGAGTGGGTTTTACAAAGGTGGTAAATTTGAGCAGCACTACTGGAGACATGGAAGAAAAAACTCATTACGGACACAAGAGAAGTCCGCACTGAGCCAAGGATGATGTACAATGACTGATTCTGGGGGCCGGGCACCGCACTGTCTCCATCCTACAGCGGCTTTGTTCCTTTTTCTTCATCTTTTATGGTTACGTTTAAAACAACAAATTAGTGATAAATACTCTGAATTCACAACATTCAACAATGTAATATATCTGCAACGAAAATCTATAAAGCAAGAGTAAAAATTGAGAGTTCTTAAGATTAAAAATTCAATACATCACTTTTCTCATTTTAATCATATTCTGGTGTTTAGGTATTTGGGGGAAATGGATTTACAGTGAAGTGAGAGAAAGCTTGGTTTAAATGACATAATAATAAACTGCTCTAGGTTACTTAAAATGTAAGACCCTATACATACTTCAAAATTATTACTTTTCTGATATTCAAGACAGGTACTTGGGCATTTTCACTGTAAAGAAACCATTGCCCTTGGTTTGTATGAGGCAGAAATATTTATATGAATAAGAAATGTTGACACTCTATTCTGCACGGATCATCCAAGAGATAGAGTGAACACTGATGAAATAGCTGGCTTGTCCTTGGCAATTTTAATGACATCACAGCAACTGCTACTGGCAGATAGATGACTACTAGCCCACAAATACCACTCCATTAGAATCAGTCATATCTTTTGAAAAAGAGACCCATCACAGCAGCTGAAGTAAAGAGTGGAAAAAACAGACACACAGAATCCTTGTTTCTATTTTGAACCCTATCCAAATACGTATCAAAGGAGACAGAATTTGGCAATGCAACTATCAGCTGGCACATGGATAGGATAAGAAACAATTGTAGATTTAAAGGACTGCAGTGCCCTTTTGGTTTGAAAATCAACATGTGTAAGTATGACTTGATTATTCTTATTACATATACCTCATATGCATATGACATGTACATATCATATCATATATATGCCCAAAGGAACTCAATGTGTCGTTTGGGCTGGTACTTTTTAAATAGACCCTTACATGTATTCAATCAATGATTGTTAGAATCAGCACATGAATGAATATATTGGCACATAGACGTTCTGGGGTTTTCTTTTAATTAGCTCAGCATCCATTTCTTACTTAAGATGAGGTGAAATCAAAGATATAAAACTTGGATAGACCTGAATGCTTGATCACTATTTGCTTGAAAAACCTAGTAAGATAAAGTTCTTTTTTTATATATTTATTTAGTTAAAACAGAAGTTGAGGAATACTTCCTTTTGGATGGAGACTTTCCAAGGTTAAAGACGGTGGCTGATTCTGGCACAGCTTGTGTGCTGGTTCAGAACTGACCTGGTACCTTTTTGTGGACAGGTGACTAAAGAGACACCAGTGCTCACTGGATTAAGAAGCTTCTTAGTTAACTAATGAAAGCCTATTGTCAATGACAGGAATTGTCAATGAGACAGATCAGATTCTGATTTGGACAGCCAATCAATGAAAAGACACACACACCCAGCTGGAAATGGAGAAAAAAGATATAATGGATTCGAGCAGCAGCAGCAGCATGTCTGTTAAAGAGAAAGCTTGCTACTTTACTCTACAACTCTTGTTTTTACAAACAAGAGCACCATCTCATTTAGAAAACTACAATTTGGTTGGATGCCATCCTGACTACGACAGTACAGTATTCTCTATTCTTTTGTTTCCTCTCTCCCTATTACTTTATTATACTTAAAGGAACTGGTGGCTCAATATAAGCATGCTGCTTTTAAAAAAAACAACACGAAATGGTAACGGTATATTTTGATCAATATCAAATGAATAGGGGAAAAAACAACCCACAACTATGAATATACCTCCTCTTCCATTAGTAGCCTCTGCACTCAACTTCTATGCTCTACCCTCTATTTTAAGCTCATTCAATTTTTATTTTTATATTCCAGTAAGGTATTTTGTGCTCAACAAACATCCTCGCAGACTTTGTTTAAATGTAAGATTTTGATGTCTTTATCACTATGAAACCAAGGATACTTTTATAATTTTTTGTATGAGGTTGTTACATGTAATCGGTTTTTAAGTAGGGATAAATGACTTTAAAAGAAATGAATCCCAGATTGGTTCTCCATAAACTGAATGTCTCTTGTTTAAGCTTCTTTAAAAAGAAATGGCTGAGAAAGGAGAGTCACAGGACTAAATGAATACTCTGGTCCATTTAACTGGCCGTGCCACCAATATTACAGGAGCCAAAGTTTGTACCTTTTTCATCAAAATGAAAACAGTTTCCACGCTCACACCATCAACTGCCTTAGATGTTTGTGAAATATTTGGAAATTGTCAAAACTAGTATTAAATTATTGAATCTATTGGTTCAGTAGTTGCATGCCTGAGAAATGAACTCAATTTTTAGAAACTAACTGAATGAAAAAACTAACATTAAACACATATTGTATGCTCAGACATTCAAGGTGTTTCACGTTCTTGATTTTATTTTAGCATCCCAACAACCCTGTGAAGTCAATATGATTGCCAAGGTTGAAAGGGATTAAGAAATTTATCTAAGGCATACAACTGGCAAGGACTGAAATCTGGATTGGTTCCAAAGATATTCTAATAGCAAAACTGTCCTGTCAAAAGAAATGTTACTCTAAACCCCAATGTATAAAACATTGTTTTGTGTGTGTATGATTATCTCCAATTAAACTGAACATGAGTTGTTGTTTTTATCTTTTTAAAGACTTAAAAATATATTTAAAGTGAAATTTGAATCAATAGTTCAGAAGGGTGCAAGGATCACAGTTAAAAAGAAACTGCGCTGTAAACCCTGCCCTGCCTCCTTCATACAGGTTCACCAGCGTTGATGCATTTATAAACCTCACAATTACGTTTCTTCATTGATCCCTATAGCATTAAGTATACTTACAATACTCACCATAGTCACAGAGCACCACCAACAATAGATTTGAAAAGTCTTTCAACATTTGTTTCATTCTGATCAGCAAAATCCCAAGTCTTTGGTCTCCTCATGTCCTTTCTCACATCCAAATTGTGAATTTTTTTTTCCAAAAACACCTGAAATTAGAACCCCAAAAAAATGATGGCTCTGTTCCATGTGATTCTTAAAATAGTAATCGTGAAATGACAAAACATATTGTAAGAAGTCAAACTTCCTAGGTGATACGGAAAATAGAAAGGACACTGTTAGGTTGGTGCAAAAGTAATTGCGGTTTAAAAGGTTAAAAACAATTGCAAAAACTGCAATTACTTTTGCACCAACCTAATAATTTTCACTGGGGAAATGACCTGTAATTGTACACGTCCCTTTTGTTCCATTAGAGCTCACCTGTTAAGAACATTCAGGATGCCCAACACCAAGATTATCTTTGCAGAACACTTAGGCTCATTTTTATAGCACATCCTTAAGTAGAGAGTTTATTTGCCAAATTTCATCAAAACTAATAGCCAATCTGGGTAACACCTCTTCACATATTTATCTGCCTGGCATTTCACACTGATTTACTAAACTTTAGTTAATTTACTAAATTTTTGCCAAACTTTCATCGTACATTGTGCTGTGTAGACCTTGCCTTGCTTCCAACAAGGGGACTTACTGTCTTTCTTGCACAGTTGTTGTGTTATCTGGATTGCTTCATTTCTTAATGTGTAGGAGTTATCGCCCAACTATCAAACCTTTAAAAAAGATATCCAGGGTATTGCAGTTAAATGTGAACACCAGGTAGCCCTGACTTTCCTTATTTAGGGTACTCTAAAGAGAAAACAGAGAAATCACAATTATCATTGTCTGTCAGTCTTTTAATACTTGCTGCAGGAGATAGATGATTTCATGCAGCAATCTTCCCAGACCACCTAGGAGGGCAGGAAAGAGCTTGTTGGCCTGTGCTTCAGAATGCTTTGTGGGAGGAGGCACTCACTTTGATACAAACAGCTGTTAAACCACAGAATAAGATGGAGGGCATTTAAGTGCCCCTTTTTTTTTTTCCATACTAGAGTCTAGTAAACTGTGGGCTACTAAACATCACCAAGTATATTTTCTTAATGTTTACATTCCCATTACCCAGTTAATAATTTTGAATAAGTATATTATATTCCAAAAATATGTATCTTTACATCCATTAAGATAGAAGTTAATGGAATTAAAAGGACTGACTGAAACAATAAAAAATTCAATGGAAAGAAAAACGATGTGTTACTATTAGCTTTCTTTCAGTAGGAGTTGGCTGAACAAAGGAAATACTGTACTTCCTCAAAGGGAAGCAGAAATCTGAAGCGTAATTATGTAGATGATTAGGGCTCCCTTCCCTCCCCAACAAAAAGAGAAAGTTCAGTTTTGCTGGAATTAGGCACAGATTTGACTTACATCCTTTCTTTGAACATGGACTGGGAAACTTGGCCAAAGACAGCAGGTACGCCTCATGTATCTCCCAGGCAAGCGTGGGCTTAGGGCAATTAAAACTCGTCCTTTAAGTCACTGATACTCAGTAACCAAAGTAAGAAGGAACCAGCCATCCCTAGCTCCCAAAAGGTGAACTGGCTTCTCCCAAATTGCTTGCTTCCCTGCAATAAACATTTTAAAGAAGCTCCTCATTGCAACTGATTTTGTGATTATAACACATTTTCCTTCTGAAGAAAAAGACCAGTAAAACCTAGAATATGTGATAATCTATATTTTGAACTGAGTGGGACTGGAATTATAAAATAAACCAGCATACCTGACATCATTATATGGATTTTTTTAATGTTCTCAAGCTTTGGAAATAAATACTGAATTTTTACTAGCTCAACCATTAACTTAAAGACTTTAACTGAGCATCTCAGAATGGAATTGAATGCTGGGTAAAAAGCACTATTTAAAAAAAAAAAAAAAGAAGAAGATAGCATGCTTTCATTTGTAACCTTACTGGCTTAATTTATCCCAACGTGTTGTTCACAATACAGGACTGGCTACTTAAAATGTTTGACTTGAGAATCGTTTTGAGAAAATAAGAACCTAGGTATATTTTCTACACATTTAAAAATACTTCTACATAGCATTCACAGTCATAACGGTTTACAAATTCTAAATGTATCAGCTAGAGGGTAGGCAGAAGTTGTGAATATTCTCAGTAGCTAATGGCATTACGTCAAGCTCAGATCCCATGTTTTTGGTGACACCAGCTAAGATAACCCCCTACAATGTCTTCATAGCTGCGGAAAAAGACAATGCATTACGCTCAAGTCCATGACCAATGGCATATTAAAAAATAAAAGGGAAAAGAAAAACAAGCAAAGTGATTTTGTCCCTTCTGACAAACCTGCACACGCTTGTGTGTGTACACATCTAATAATATTTATTAGGAGGAAATCCCTAATTCCAAAGCAGCTCGTGTAAACTGGCTTTATTTTTATACGCAGTCCAGTCGACTCTGCCCTGGTCTCACGGGTGGGATGCAGCTTCCCTGGAGAGCTGAGTGCACGCCCAATCTGCTCAGTTTCCAAAGGCTCCCAACTCAAGTTCATGCTTGGATATGTAGCCCTGCCGCTGTCATCTCACAGAGCTCTCTTAAAATGTGGACCATTTTGAAATACTTATATCTCATACTCTATATCCCAGAAAGGATTTCTTTTTGAAAATAAGCAAATTTGTTCCGGAACGCTTAGAATTCCAAGACGCTATTCCTCGAGGGTCTCAACTATTTGGACTTAACAAACCCGTCTAAGGTCAGCCTTGGTCTCTTGGCAACACCTGCGTCCGGGGAGAGCCGGGTTCAGGTTAAAGCCGGGACTGGGAGAGGCGGAGACGCACACGTTCAGAGCTTGTCCCCTGGGGGCGGAGGCTGAGCACCAAGGAGCCAGGAAAGGGGACTGGGTGCGTCGAGGAACTGACACCGTCCACCTGTGCTTTCAGGCTGCGGAGAGTGGGAATCGCAGGGTCTTGGAGGCACTGCCCGACCCCAGCGGAGCCACCGAGGACCCCGCGGACAGGAGCGCCCTCCGGGTAACGAAGGCTCCTCTTACCTCTCGGGACCGGCGGGAGCAGCGGTCTGGATCGGGGCGAGTGGTGGCGAGGAGGGCAGCGGGCGAGAGGCCTCAGGGCCTACGAGGTAGCGCGCGGAGCATCCCGCGTCCCGGGAAGAGCGCCCGGGCCGGCTGCGCTCGCCTCCCGCAGCCCCACCCGGGCCCGCCCCCGACTGCGCGGGGTAGGCGGCACCCGGAGGGCGGGGGACCTGCGTGAGTCGGCAGGGCAAGCCGGCGGGGCCGCCCCCACCCGCTCTGGGCAGGGGCCGCCCCCACCCGCCCCCACCCGCTCTGGGCAGCGCATCCTTTCCTGCCCGCGCCCCGCCAGCCGGCTGGGGACAGGAAACCCGGCGGGCGGGACACGGGTTTTAAGGGAGAGCCAGCAGTCTCCTGACATTTCAAATACGATCACTTCTCCCTCGTGTCACTTTCTTCTGCGGGAAAACAAAGTAAGTCATTGAAGTGACATAACTGGTGGGCTGTTAAACATGGTTTCCCAAATGTTATTGAAGAGCTTCAAAAGAAAACAGTTCAGGTAAAGTGTATTCGTGTTTCTCAGGAGCCAAAATGGTTAATTAAGTGACATTTTAAAAAATATAACCCGCAGGTGTAAAAGTTCTTTTTATGAGAATAGGATAGAGTTCCACTTAGTTTAACAGCTGTACTTTGAGTACACAAAACATGCCATTTACCAGACAAAACTAATGTGTGGTAATAGAAATCACAGCACAGTGGTGGCCTCTGGGGAGCAGGTGATTAGAAAGAGGTATCGGTAACTTTGGGGGATGACAGGTAAATTTTATTGGTTGGGGTGTGTTACACGGATTACGCATTTGTCAAAACTCATCCAATTTAAGATCTGTGCATTTCGCTGTTTGTAAATTTTACTTCAATTTTTAAAACCCTTAAAATATAGCATATTGAATCTATCACTTAATTTTTTAAAAGGTAGCACAATTATTCAATGATCAGTTATCAGAGGTTGTCAGAGGTACCAAATCTTGTCAAATAATTCTGGCAGTACAAATTAAATTCATCCAAAGTTTTAAAAAAGGCTTTAAGGCCATCATCCAATTTTACTGCCAGTGGAATTACCTCCAAGATCCATCCAAACATCAACTCAAGTTGGGATTCCTTTTCAAATACATGCCACAGTCCCTGGCATTTTCAGTTCTGAAAGCAAAAGCTCAATGTAAATTGTGTGCTTTAGTTACATAAAACTGAGATTAATTCCAGTCCTGTCTCTGTAACCTTGGGCAAATGACTCAATCCCTCTTTTCTTCCACTGTAAAAGGCATATAGTATTAATTATATTGAAGTTTTTTGGTGACTGAAACTTATAGAAAGCGACGTGCGCTGCATTAATCTTTCAGACACACATGCTCCCTTCGAGACCCACTCTTGGGAGGGGTTGTAGAAAGACCTAAATCTAGATACAAATGGCTGAATCAATGTGGTCATTTTTGCCTTAATTACAATTCTTGCCAAACTGTATTAGTCTTTGTTGTACAAGTAAAATAGTTTAAGCTTTTCTAAAACAAGGCAACAGACCTGAAGAAAAAAAAAAGCTTTCAAAAGAACAGTGGTATGGTCTTGTCAGTATTGAACTATAACAAGCTGGCTGTTAAGATCTTCAATTCTTTCTCAGTCAGCAGCTGCTCTAATGATCTTGCACAAATTGTATAAAATGTATTCAGTCTCAGTAACATCCTTTATACAAATGGTGAGATCTTTTATTTCCCTAAATAATACTCTGAGAGAAAAGCTTTAATTGACTCATGATTGTCAGAACACAAGGAAGAACATGAATGACCCAATTTTCACACTGTAATAAGATCTTACGTGTGTGTTAACTGACTTTCCTGGGGTGCTTCCCACATCATGGATATGTCATGGAATTTGGATAAGACAGTGTATCTCAGACGGGCTGAGCCCTGACAAGTCTGGTTGAGAAGCCTCATGGAAAGAGGGTCAAGAACACCGATTTAGGTTTGCAAGTCCACTCACAACACATTGTAATCCAAAAATCACTCAATTCAGTTAATACTTCTAGGAATCTACCATGTGCAATCACTGACCTAGGCCAGTGGGAATTCAAAAGAAGTGTTATATGAACAGTCCTTGAACTTAAAGAAACATAACTTATTCACTTTCTTAAGGCATCAAGACACCAATTGGAGAATACAAAATATAGTCAAGTATATTGGGCAGACAGTAACTCTTACGGAGTCGAGTTGTGCACTGAAAACAAAATTTTTCTAGAGCAGGTGGGAAATGAGTGGGAGGAAGTAACAAAAGAAGTCAGGACAGATAAGGGAAGTGTGTCCCAGGAAGCGCACCTCGTGCAGTCCCTTTGACCCCAGTGCCTTCTGCCATGTATGCGGACCTCACGGTCCTTATGAGCCAAGTTTACTAAGCTCTTCAGCTCCCACAGGCCTTCCTAGATCCCTCCATCAGAATTAAGGGCTCTTCCCTGTCTTCCACAGCATGGTACTTGTACCCCTTCCATGGCAAACACTTCATTCCATCCTCAGTTAAGGTTGCTCACATGTCCATTTCCCCAACTACGCCACCTTCTTAAGGGCAAGGGCTATGTCTTACTCACTTTGGTATGCCCACCCACCAGTTGCCCAAAAAGTTCTTCACACTAAGTTGGTGTGTATTCAAAAAAATGTTTTTTGTAAACTGAAGTGAATGTGAAATAAAGCAGGATAAAGTTGAGCCAAATTATAAATAGGGATACATATATCAGAGTTCATTTATTCAGTAAATGTTTATTGAGTGCTTCCTGTGTGCCAGGCCCTGTTCTAGGCTCTGAGGACATATCCATGAACAAACTAGATAAAACTCTCTGCCCTTGTAGAGCTTATACTCTAGAGCTATCATAAGGGATGGGATTAGCAATAAATTTACTTAAATTCAACCATATCTGTTGGAAAAAAAAAAGACACACATTTAAATAGTTTAATTATTGGTGCAATAAAAGTCTACTGTTGATATGTTGTTTTTATTACATATTGTACTTACTATATTCATAAAATATTCATACCCATGTATCACTTGACAGGGATTCTAATTGAAAGACTATATGTAGAACTTTATTGGCAATTTAAGAGATTTTCAAGCATCATTTTGAGCATGCTCAATTTCAACCTTAGGCACAGTCTTCAAAACCTAACCACCTTGTAAGCTGTGACTCTACTGTATCAAAATGAAGACTTTGAGATTGTTGGGCAAAGGAGAACCATTTAAGTATTTGATATGATGAATCCACATCTAGTTACATTAGTCCGGTAACAGGGAACAAGAGATAGTACATTCACGTGAATATACATGGTCAATCAACAGTGAAATTCACATCAAAAATTAAAAAAAAAAAAAAAAAAACACAAAAAAAACCAGTTCATGAGCCATTTGTCATTCTTTTAAAAACAACTAACATACTACGAGCTTGAGGTCATAAATATTTATAATCAAACCTTGATTATAAAATCTAAAAGAACAAATTGTAACATACTGACTTATTCTAACTAAATGTTTGTCATTTTCCAGAGTATTTAAAAAGACACCAAGTTAAGAAAAATCATTTTTAAATTTTCCAATAACTTTATGTACATTAATACCAAGCATTTAACCCAGAAAACAATGTTCACTTGTACAATGTAAAAACTGTTGACAGTATGTGACTAGGAATATTCCATTAATAAAGCTACAAACAGATTCATGCTCTTAAGAGCAAAGTTAGGAAAGCAAAAATAATAATTATACCAATGATAAGCACCAAGACAGAACTTTTTTGCACTTATGGCCTGGTTGGTTGTATTTAAAGATAACCTCTACCAATAGAGGACCAAAATAACACCTTATTTGAAAAAAAGAAGAAAAAAATAAAAGATAAAAAATATACATCCAGAGGTCTGGAAACAATGAAGAATGCCCACTTTAAAAATAAAACAATAAAAGCAATCATACTTGTTTTTAATTAATGTGATGTTCGCAAAATATATTCATATGTCACTTTACTGCTTCTTTAGTTCACGTCATACAATTCAGATTGCTCCTTTTTTGTTAATGTGTTGTCACATTAATATAAATAAATATGTTGATTTATGGGAGTTTGCTGTAATGAATCCAAACATTAGAGCTACATCCCAGTATCTCAAACCATCTTAGCTGCAATTCATTCCAACTGGTGAAACAAATTATTTATTTTTGTAATTTTTAAAAACCTTAGGCAGATGAGATATTGTGTCAGTACACGTGTGTGCACACATGCATGTACAAGTTTGCCACAGCACTATGAGAAAATGAGTGCAGGGGGGTGGGGGCTGTGAGATGAGGGTAAGGGGGATCAAATATATGGTGATGGAAGGAGAACTGACTCTGGGTGGTGAACACACAATGGGATTTAGATGATGTAATACAGAATTGTACACCTGAAATCTATGTAATTTTACTAACAATTGTCACCCCAATAAATTAAAAAAAAAGAAAAAGAAAATGAGTGCAGCCCAGAGAGAGGAGTGACATCCCTGAAAAAAAGACCTAGCCAGACAATCAGCTGTAATGTGTCTTTTGGAGCAAAAATTAATATAAGACCCGGTCTTATTTTACTATAAGACCAAGTCTTATATAATATAGTATAATACAGTATAGTATAGTATAATATATAATATAATATAATACTGGGTCTTATATTAATTTTTGCTCCAACAAAAGACGCATTAGCTGATTGTCTGGCTAGGTCTTATTTTCGGGGAAACACGGTATAAACAAGGTTACACAATGGCCCAAAAGACTTCGGCAGCCAGACACTCTAGCTTACCCCCAAACAAACCTGGGGCTGAGCAATGAGGGAATTAGGGGACCTGTCATCACAACGTGGAATCAGTGACAGGTTTGGAAAACGAAGACTAAGGCAGGATGCCACAGGCACATTCCCCGGACACTGGAGGATGCAAAGCAGGGCCAGCCACTTTTCGGACAGGGATCAGGGACTGACTCTGGCTGCACTTGGAGAGATTCCCTGGGTCTGCAGCTGAGGATCCCTGCACCTTTCCCAAAGGGCCCCTGTAGCAGCCTCTGGCGCGGCGCTCACCTCTCAGTGAGAATGCCTTAGGGACCCCAGAGAGTGAACCTGGGCATGGCCGCCTCCTGATCGCAACGGTTCTCTCAATACAGATACTACCACTTCCGGAAGCTTGGCCAAAACCCATCACTACCTTCCACTTCTAATTCAGTCTCAGAACAAGGGTCTCCTCTGTGCCTGTGGGGTCCCTGAGTTTGAGGTAATGTCCACATACTGTATGCTGTACAGCAGGAACACGTGAAGTCAGAGCGCCTACTTTAACAATCAATCAATCTAAATTCAGTATTAGCTGGTTGTTGTGACCTCAGTAATAATTTTTAGCAGGAAAGTTTCTCCACACAACTTACAATGGGTGGGGAAAAGAAAAAAAATTGCTAAAATATGACAGAAAATATTTTTAAAAGTTCAGTGTTCAAACTCCTTGGGGGAAGAAAAAGGGGACGTATTACGTTTTCATGTCTATGTTCCTGTGGATTTGAGGTAAAAAGCACCAAGGTCCCTAAGCTAGTTAAAGGTTCTCTCAGCCCCTCACCCACACACAATCCTAGGGAATTCCTGAGCCATCTACTTCCCAAATTAGTAATCGTATCTCTGGGCATGTCTATACAGCTTTTAATTCAGTTTCAAAATCCACAGCATTTTTTAAACAAAATGACATAATTGCATTCTTTAAATGCCAGCCATGAAATCATCACTTAAAAAAAAAAAAGAAAAAGAAACTAGTCAGATAATATGTATGTAAGTCAAATAAAATTCTCTCCTTTTGTAAGACGTTTTATTTGGTCTTTAAGACATGCTTATGACTGCTTCTAAAGAAAAGCCCTTAAGAGGAGCTGCCCATGGCATTCTGCGGTTTAAAATTTTGTTCCAGTGTTTTCAGGTTCTTAAACTACACTGTGTGGTATGACCTTGTTTCATGAAAATCCCCAAAATGGGCACATTAGAAACAGAAAAAAACGTTCCTTATTTGTAATTCAGTGAAGTTTAGTCACATTAAAATAATGACCTAACCTGTCAAAACATGCGACTTCTTTTTTTCCCTCCAGGAACTAAATTCCTTTCTTCAAAAAATGGTCAGTTTTAAAGATCAAGTTAAAAATACACCATATTTCAAGTTAAACTCTGAGGGTTCTAGATAACTGTAGCAAGATTTCAAATTCACATTTGTATTCATTTTCCTGTATTTTCCAATATTTTATCCTAAATAAAATTCCTGGACAATAATATTTAGGGAAAAATTAAAAGGGTTTTATACTGTGAAGTTCCAGTAAATTCTCAATTTATTCTCAGGGTTTACTCTTTGCTCAACGTCATACAATCTCCACATGACACAAGTATATGGATAAAAAGTATTTTAAATACAAAACCCTTAGCTCTGTGTCATAAATAAATTGGGGTAAAACCGCAAGCCTTCCACTGAGTCGTCTCGGCAAAGATGGCCCATCTTCTCTGCAAGAAGCAACCTAGGAATCAAGGGGAGAAAACCACAATCATCTGTCCATTCAGAATCACAAGCTGTAGTGAAGGGCAAGGACCGTACTTACCTTTCTTTAGCCAGGAGGACAGACATTCCCACAAGCTTGGCAAACTCTTCTGATGTCAGGGATCCTTTTTCAGAAACCTAACAGAAACACACAGCAGAAAAATATGTCACAATTTACACCACTTAGGTACCTAGAAAGAATGTCTACCGGTATACTCAGGAAATAATTTACTGAATTTTCTACTTAAATACAAAGAATATTCATTATAGAAGTAAGTCTTCTTCACTAATGTTTAATTCTCTAAAAGCTGAAGGACCCAGACCAAATAAAGTGGATGAAAACATACTATGAAACCCTCTGTAATGTAACAAAGGCACTGTACTAATTCCAAAAATAAAAACACAAAAAAAACTTCAATATTCTGAAAAGGAACATATAACAAATTCTAACTGAGTGCACATTATATGCTCCAGTGAAGGACTGCTATGTATAGGGTTAGTTTTAAAACTGTGTTTGAAATATCTATAGTCTTGGGTTTTTCATCTAGTTGAAAATAAAAAGTATAAATGTGAGTTATTCAAAATTATAAGGCTCATTGTAGCAGCTATGAAAGCAGTAATATTTCAAGTATCCTAATGAGTAACAGCAGTTTGGCCATAAAAATCCATCTAGACTACCGTTACTTTTCATATTTTCTGAAGCAACAATTTCATAAAACAGCTTGTGATGTTTTGTAAGGCTGCTTTATGTAAGTGTTGCTGAAAGGAAAAGTTCAATCATCAGTAACATTCTGATTAACAAAGTTAAACACATTCTCAAGACTAAGCTTCAAACAAAAAGAGAGCACCTCACTAATTCTAATTCTTTATTAAGATGTTTGAGTGTTAGCAAGCTTCGAAAAGTTTTCAAAGTATAATTTTGATTAACACTTATTCATTGTTAATGATAAACCATTTTTAACTGGGTCTGCAAACGTTACTCTTTAGTAAAGTGAAATTCAAAAGGAAATCCTGTTTCTCAACTTGCTAGGCATTCAGGTCCTCTCAGCGAGCCCTAATGACTGGAGGAAACCGGTTCACATACTGTCTCCAAGGCTGAGGCCACCATTTCCTCTTCCTTGTGGGACTGAAGCTCAATTACCATGACGCCACTGTCAAAAACTCGGAGCCTAAAACAACGTAGATGAGAGAATAATGCCATGAATATATAGGATCTTCAACCACTAAGAAGGCACAAATATTTTTCACTTTCTTTTATGCCCAGGTATGAGGGCAATATTAACACAAAACAACATTTAAACTTCCTATATAGGTTCTTTTACCTGAGAGGTAATTTCAGAGCTTCCAGCATCTTGCATGCGTTCACTAAATCTTCCGGTGAGAGCAACTAATGGGGAAAAAAATCCAGTTTACACTGCAAATTAATAGAGTGACGCTATGTAATTATAATGATCACTAAAACAGAAGAGGAAATTAAAAAATTATCATTTATCAAGGATTTTAGGTGGCTTAATCACTACAAGGCAGAAAGATTAACAAAGAAGCAAAGACTTCTCTATTCATTAAAGCAGTGCTAGCCAATAGAAACAGAATGTAAGTCATATATGTAATTTAAAGTTTTCTTGTAGCCATATTAAAAAAATTAAAACAGATGAAATTTGTATATATATATATACATACATATATATATATACACACACACACACACCCCCAATAGATCAAAAAATGCAACATATTATTGATATGAAAAACTATTAATGAGATAGTTAACATTTCTTTGTTCTGTACTAAGTCTTCTAAATCTGGTGTGTAATTTACACTTACAACACATATCAAGTTGGGTCAACTACATACCAAGTTGACAACTGTCACATGTAGCTAGTTACTCCCTCCCCTTCTGGACCATGCAGCCTTAAAGGATCCATTCGGTGTGGTGGGTGACGAGCACAGCTTCCAGTCACATACAATGGTTCTGGAGCCAGCCCAGCTTGGGCCCAAGTCCCTGTCAAACCACTGTCTGCAGGTACACCATAGGTCAAATTATTTTCTCTTTCTAAGCCTCAATATCCTCATCCCAGTTCCCCCCAGATGGGGAGAGTAAAAACAGTAGCTGCCTCACTGAGTTACCAGGAGGACAGATGAGGTAATACGTGCAGAGTGCCTGGTGGACAGTAAGGGCCCACCCATGGCAGTTATGATGACTATTCAAATAAAAACACCAAGCACAGGCCCAACTCGGGGCACTGGGGTGAGCACTGGTGTGTGAGTCATTTGCATGGAGGTAACTGCTGACACCACAAAACTGTGTTTGCCTACGAGGGCACCAAGAGTTCAGGGACAGAAACTTGCAGGCTAAGGATACCTGGGCGTGAAGCGGCAATGAGAGTTGCAGGACAGCCGCTGAGTCACAGCAAAGGAGCGGGGCAGCTTTCCCTCAGTATTTGCAGGCCCTCTGTGTCCCACCCAGTTAAGTCAAAACACTATCACAGAGACAGGGCATCATGTACAATCTTATTAATCACAATACAAACACAGACTGTACAAACGGAAAGGTATCAGTCAGTTTAAACCCTTATTTTAAATGTAGGAAAACTGAGTCTGAGAGGTTAAGTAAGCTATTCAAGGTCACTTGGCAAAGCCAGGATCAGAACCCACCTCATGGATCCCAGAGCAGTGTTCTCTTCCCTGCACTGTACTTCTTCTCAAAATAGTTTTGATATTCACAACCCTTCCTCACATTGTATTCACTGCAGGGGAATTTGTATAAAGAAAGTCTATATTTAATTTAAAAAAAAAAAAGAATATCTAAATATTCTATGCTTACTTCCATTCCTCGGGCTCGGTTTACTAAACAGTACACCTCCGTAAGTGACATTATTCCCCCTCGTTCCTGTTAAAATATGAAAATTTTAAAAGTATTGTTATAACCAGCACCAGTTAGCATTTCTTAGACATCATAATCACAGTGAAATCAGAAATTATAAAATTTCTTAAGAAACTTTTAAACACACCACACAGGAGAACTAAGATACCATAATGTATTTCAAATCCAGTATTTGGACTTTAAGGTCATTATCACTCTTTCACCATTTACTAAATGAAAGGAGGGGCTCTCTACCATGTTTTAAAAGTATATTTAAATGTTTTAAGTTATTCCAGCTAAGAAATTAAGATTAAATTACAGAACTAATTAAGAATATCACCATTTTGCAAAACCTAATGATTTAATAATCTAGGTAATAACTGTCAATGCTGCTAACATCACAATCAGACATTAAGTACCTCCTGATGAAAATGCACAAGACCTCTATGAAATATTGTCAAGAAAAAAAGAATCTTCTAGATATAACTACCCATTTGCAGGGAATACACAGGATAGGGAAGCATGTTAACATACAAGTCAACAAAATCCAGAGTCTGAGACACTATCAGATAAACTACTAGTTTCTGCAATAAATAAATTGTGTGTGGTGGGGAGGAAGATGGGAGAAGGGAAAAACCCATGGAATTAAAAAAAAACAAAAACCCAAGAACTTGAGAGACAAATCAATCAATTGCAATGGATCTTGATTTGAACACACCAAATGTAAGAGAAAATGAAAACACTAACTAGATATTTGATATTAAAAAATTATTTTTAACTTTTTAGTTGTAGAATGGGATTATAAATTACATTTAAAGACATCTTTATTATTATAATTACATACAGAAATATTTACAGATAAAATGATGTGATGTCTGGGATTTGCTTTACAGTAATTCTGTGTGGAGGTTGGCCTACATTAAAAGCTAGATGATGGGCACATAGGGATTCATTACGCTATCCTACTTCGTCATGTTTGAAATATTTCTTAATACAAGTGCTTTAATAAAGAAAGTTTTGATTGCCAAACTAATGTTAGAGTTGAAGATGAATCTTATGAAATTATTAATAGTACATATTTTAAGACATATGGAAATATATCTAAATATAGAGATCATATATTTCCTTTTGAAAATAAGAGATAAGAAAAACATATCACTTAGATTTACAAAGTTACAGATTTCTAAAATGAAAACTGAAAACAATTTAGAAGATTACTGACAAAGACTCCATTCACAAGTACACTGAACTAATTTAATATTACTGAAAGAAAAAATAACATGTCATTTGAATAGTAACCACATCACAGAAGGAGTTATGCTCTTGTTAAGATTTCTGATGGCATGGAAGTAATTTAAGACAATTTAAAAAGACCATTTAAGTTTTATTTTTACCTCTAAAGGTGCCTGCAGTATTCCAGCCAGCTGTTTGGCCAGCTGCATGTGGTACTGTGTGCCTGAGCCATAGGTTTCCCTGGTAACTGGGTTAGCTATTCCCATGCTCAGCAAATAGGATTTAAACCTGATGGTCTACAATGAGGAGAAAATGTACAAAAAGAGAATTCAGAATTAGTCTCTCCATCCTGACATTTGAAATCCTTCCATTATAAATTCAATTCTACTCTTTTTCTAGCAGTTCCCTGCATAAATCTAATTATTCTTCCTTCTATCTTGGTATCTCATACTCCATTTATCTCACAAGTTTGGTGTGAGAGGAGATTTAGATAACTATGCTATATTTAATGTCAATCCAATGATACAACCGAAAACTCAGAAACATGGCTGTGACCAGATTGTAGACAAATTTAATGAAACAGATGTCAAACAGGGATATGTATAAGACAGTCACTCCTTACATATTTCAATATCTGTTTTCTACATTCCAAGAAAAGTTAGTGAAATATCCTTTAATCCTACTAGAATCAAAAAAGTTTTTATGGCTAACTTTTTCTTTAGCACTTTCATATATCCTCAAATCCTAAAAGAAAGGAAACACTACATTAAGAAAGCAAACGAGTAAATCCCCCATACATCAATGCATTATCTGTGTAGTTTCTAATGCCTTAAAAAGCAACCTATTTACCTCATCTTCTGTGATGTCACCTTGCTTGTCTTTTATCTTATTAGCAATTGATTTTGATAACTCCACCATTTCCTTAGCCTGTCAACAGAACAGTGAAAGACTGAAAAGAAATAATGTCCCCGAAGTATCTGCTAACAAGGTATTTTCAAAACTGTATCATAACCGGTATGACGTTACGAGGTGTAAATGATACATACTTTGACCATTAGCTTGCTGAGGTCTTCAAAGGCCTGAAATGAGAAATGAGTTTTTGTTGGAATCTGTCTAAAGAATTAAAGTGTTTCACAACAATGAAGCACTCTTGTTTTCTTCCCTACGACAAAAATTTACAAAATTTTCTTACAGATGTCAGTTTATACAAATATTTATACAAGTAATAAATCTATTACTAAATTCTTATTCTAAGAATTAGTTTAGCTAAGAAAGCATACTTTTTCCAAAATAAACTGCAAAAAACAAGTTTCAAAGAGAAAATAGTTACTATTGATTAAACAAACAAAAAGTGATATATGTAATAGTTCAGAAAATATTATTCACTGTTCTTTGACATAAGTAAGAAAATTTGTCACTGGCTTTTCCCCAAATCATTTCCTGATGAGAGGTCAAGAATCAAAGGCATTGGAAAGCTTTCCTGGTTGAAAATGGCAACATGTAGCTGCAGAAATACTTCTTTGCACACAACAATGTTAGCTTCAATACCAGGTATAATTTAACTGAAACCGTATGTCTCAGCCTCTTCAATACTGAACAGATTACACCTGTGGCTTTGGATACAGTCACTATGACAAAAGGAACACATTCAAATACCACTAAAACATATCTAAATAAAACCCATCGACTGTTTAATTTGCTATAATGAACATCCACTTCCAAGGTCTCTTCCAATTTAATCTGACACATTTATATAAATTTGTTTCAAATTACCAAAAATACACTTCCTGTGCAGACTACCTGCTGTCTAATTGATGTGCACAGATGTCATTTTTTTAAACCGATTAAGCAATTTATCATTAATTGAAAACCTTTCGTCCACACAGACTTGTGATCAATAGGTTCTGAGGAGCTCATGCCCATCTTAATTACATGCAGGAAAGTACCCCCCACCTGCAAATGGACTTTGCTAAAGAATAGAGTGTTGTGCAGGATTCTTATGGCCGACTCACTAAGGCTAATACTGAAAACAAAGGGGAATGTGCACACACCTAACAGGAATTTCCTCAGATAAACAAAAGGCTTAAACACTGGATTCTTATCAGCAACAGCCAGCAGATGCAGGAAACCTTTTGTGGGAAACTCTGGGCACCAGCTCTGAAACAAAGTCAATTCTACCATTTAAATGGAGGGCAAATCACCCAACAACCTAGTTTTCAAAAATGAAACACACACAACACTTTATACACTTAGATTTTTAGTTTGAAAAGACAAAAAGAAGTTTAAGGAAAACTAGGAAGACAATACTTTTAAATTTTATATGGTAAATCACTTTATTGTATTTTCATTAAAAATATGCTAAAAGTAAGAGTTCACATAAATTAGTCATTATTCCTTATGGTTCATAAAAATAAATATAAATATTTTAGTGCCTTAGAAGAATTTCCTATATTTTGAGTAATTATAAAACACAAACAAAAGCTTCCTCACTTCTATTTCTATTATTCTAAAATTTGGAATTAGCCAACTATCCAAAAAATGGGTGGAGAAACTATCTACAGTAAAATTGAAGTAACATACGTACAAATGCAAAATTGATGCACATGCCCATTCTATTATTTCAATTGCCAGTTTACAGAACCTTCTCTCTCTTCCATATCCGTAAATTTCCACTCCGATTTTGAAAAAAGTGGCATCTGCCTTAAAATTAACCAGAGAATACTGTCTTAAGCTGATCTGTAGCATTATTTCTTACTGACTCTCAGTCATTACTTTGGTTATTAGCTTCAATAACTGTTAATACATTCTTGAATTTTCTGTTTCAATAATCTTGATTCTGTACCTTTGCATATTGCATTCCCTCCACATGGATCCTCTTATCCCTACTGGTCATCTACTAGCACCTGCTCAACTTCCAGGCCTTGAATTCCTTCTGCTAACAAGTCTTCCCTGACCCCAACTGAAGTAACAGGCCTTGTTCCTGTTGCTGCCACTGTTTTCTCCTAACATGGAGTTTCTCACACTGCAGAGAAAGTCTGTTTGCTTATGTGCCTGCCTACCTGGCATATCACCACATCTCAAACATGATACAGGGCTCCCACAAAGTAGAGAGCAAGGACTGTGACCTGCACAAGAGAGCACAATGCTTGTGTAGCACCCTTTGAGCATGTAACTCTGGGAAATTAGACTGAAACAGAGTAACATTCCATAAAGTCAGAAAAACAATACTGTGAACACTAAATTAGCATGGCAGCATTCAGAAAAAGGAACACTAATAATGCAAAATTAGTTCACTGTCTGATGCCATCTCCAAAAGTGTCACACAAAAAGGAAGACAACAAATGTCACTGAAAGAGGACCGTGATAGCACCTTCTGGGTGGTGGCAAAGAGAATAGCCATGATATATTAGACTACACTTGCTGCAAATCAGGAGACCTGAGTTCTCATCATCCCGGTTCCAAATCTAGTCACTAGCTCTGAGACAATCACTTCTCTGGATAGTAAGAACCCCTCTAATGCTAAAGTGCTAGAATTGTATGGGAATAAAGGATTCTGGGAAGATGGTGGCTATGGCAGCACAGTTTCTAAATCTCTCCAATTCCCAACATAAAAACAGACAGGGCAACTAGATCTCAAAACCAAAACCCACAGACAGCTTACACTACAAAACTAAGTGACAAGATTCACAAAAACCACAAGATACAAGCAGGTGTGGACAAACCCCAAGAGCCACAAGATCTGCATAATATTAGCATCCAAGCAGGAGAAAGAAAATGGAGGCACCAGGGCAACTTACAGGTCTGGAATAAGACAACCCCCAAAAGCCCAATAGGTGGTTACTGGAAAAGTGAGATGGGCCAACTTGAGGACAGTAACTCAAACTGGGAGGGTTTGCCCACTTCAATACTGGGTGGGTACAAAGTGTCCTCAGGAAGGGCTGAAGTAGTCTATGAACTCATGAAAATGACCCTTTAGCCTTCTCTTCCAGGACAGAATCCCCACTGGGGAGAAACTACTGAGAGAGGAATAAAAAACGGAGCAAGGTAGAGATAACAGAGGGGAAGAGAAAAAAGGTTCTGATAAAAATGGGATGGAAACAGGGGTAGGAAATCACAGAAAGCAAGTCACCACCTTTTTAACCAGCAGAAGAGAGCTCTGTGCAGTAAGAAAAGCTACCTTGAACTACATCTTCCTCTAAAAGTTCAGGAAAACTAATTTCATATGAAAATTAGCAACAGCAAGTATTAAGGTCAAATCCCACTCAAAATTATTATAAGAAAAAAATGAGGGGCGACCGGATGGTTCAGCTGGTTAAAGTGCAAGCTCTCAACAACAGGGTTACCAGTTCGATTCCTACATGGGCCAGTGAACTGCGCCCTCTACAACTAGATTGAAGACAACGAGCTGCCACTGAACTTCTGGAGGGGCAGCCGGATGGCTCAGTTGGTTAGAGCGCGGGCTCTCAACAAGGTTGCTGGTTCAATTCCCGCATGGGATGGTGGGCTGTGACCCCTACAACTAAAGATTGAAAATGGCGACTGGACTTGGAGCTGAGCTGTGCTCTCCACAACTATATTGAAGGATAAAGACTTGTAGTTGATAGGCCCTTGAAAAACACAGTTCCCCAACATTCTCCAAGAAAAATTTTTTTTAAAAATCAGTAGAATAACATCACACACAATGAAGCATGCCAGAAAGACATGTTCATAGATCAGATAAAAATATAACCTTTTACTTCAAAATGAGCTAAAATATGTTTTAAAAATGATACATGCTGAGAAAGGACAACATGAATCAGAAATGAAGTGACAAGATTCAGGAAAAGATTTTTTAAAAATCATTTCTGAAATAAAGACTACACTAGACAGAACACAAGAATGAATAAACACAATAGTTAATATCTTAAGAGAAACAAGTGAAAAGAGGAAAATTTTCTCAATAAAAAAGAAAGAGATAAAAAGGATTTGAAAGAAAGTCACTAATAGTGAAGACAGGCAGTAAAGCTACAACATACAGCTCACAGACATCTCAGAATAAAAAAATCAAAACAATTATTGAAAATTATAATATAGAAAAACTTCCCCGACATTAAAGGAAAAACCTTCTGAAACCAAACACTGAAAGCATATTAACAACCCAGAATGACTAACACATTCTAGTAAACACACAGACACATTCCAGTTAAATTATTGGACTTTATTTAAATAAATAAATACATACATAAATAAATAAATCCTTTGGGGACCTAGGCAAAACAGCAAGTGGCTTTTAAGGGAAGAAAAAAATTAGATTCTCATCACTCTTCGGCAGCAACACTTCATGCCAGACAAAAAATTGAAAGTAACATATTGAAGGTACTCGAGGAAAAGGAAATGTGAGCCAAGGATTTTAAAACCACCACAACTGACTTTCACATATAAGGAATACAAGTATGCCAGAACTCAAGGGATACTGTTCCCATGAATACTTTCTGAAAAATCTACTAGAGGATGAACTTCAGACAACCAAAATGAATAAAGGGAGATCAGCAAAAGGACTGGTGGTATTACACGTATAGTTACTTATAAAACTGAGACTAAATGAGAGCTAGAGGGGAAACAGTATATGCAGTGGCTGACTGGACAGTGTAGATGCAGCACGCCTATTTTTAAAATGCGGGAGGAATAGGGAGAACACATACAAAAAAATTCTTTTTAACAGGTTTAGTAATTATTTGTTAGCATACTCCTGAATTTGAATAGGAAGTTATCACTATGACCTTATTGAGGCACTTTTTTCCAAAACAAAAAAAAATTGTAGCTCTTTCCACTGAAAAGGCCTAGAAATAAAGATCAATCCGACAGAGATGAATATTCCTGAGAGGTAGACTGTGGTTTTGAAATACTATTTCCCACTAAAAGAAACCCGTTTCTCAGGTATGGTTGATTCTAGATCTGGGGTGGGAAATGTACAAGATGGGGCAGGAAATGTACAAAACGGTCCTCGAACTTTTTTCACACCAGACTGTAAGGAAGCTTATTCAAATCTACCAGGTCACATCAATAGCTAACCTGAAGAGGTTCCCACTGGCCAAAGATGGGACAATTTGAGCGTTAAATAGAATAATAATTGCAAATGATTGAAACTTATCAAAAATGTTCAAATTTATAAATTCATAATAATATGTAAAAAAAAAAAACCTAATTAGTCACCTTTGGAGGATAAGCAACCAATTTATTATCATGATGATAAAGGAAAAGGCACTTTTCCTACCTTCCCTATCACTGAGTAGCCAAACAGTAGATGAAGGCAAACATCTCTTTAAAAAGTATTCCAATAAGTGAAAAATAAATCATAAAATATCATCATTTGCAACCAAAAATGAATCAACAGACCTACGCACTGAACATTAACAGCTACTAACGTCATAAAAAGAGACATGTACCTCCTGATGAAAGCACACAGACTTCTAGTCTTACTAAAGGGATCAAACAGGAGTCTGATCAAGCCTCTGGATCTAGCTACCAATTTGCAGGAAACTCGTAGGGCTGAGGAACAGGTACAACTTTACCATTAACATGCGATCAACAAAACCTATATCATGGGCACTTAATAGGACAAATACCCTGGTTCCTCAACAATGATCTGTATTTTCAATTCGTAGGCCCAGAATAGGTACTATTATATGATTAATTTGATGTGTCCATTTGACTAGATCATGGAATACCCAGGTATTTGATCCAACATTATTCTATGTGTGTCTGTGAGGGTGTTGCCACATGAGATTAGCATTTGAATGGTACACTGTGTAAAGCAGACTGCCCTCCTCAGCGTGGGTAGACATTATCCAGTCCACTGAGGGTGTGAAGGAACAAAAAGTTGGAGGAAGCGAGAACTTAACTCCTCTGCCTGACTGCTGAGCAAAGACATCAGTCTTCTGCCCTTGGACTGGGACTTACCACCATCAGCACTTTGGATTCAGAGTAGAATTTATATCACCAGCTTTCCTGGGTCACCAGCTTGGGACTTCTCAGGCTGTGGGACTTCTCAGTCCTCACAATCACATGAGCCAATTCCTTATAATAAACCCACTGTGTATATATATAATATACAATGTATATATAAAATAAACCCACTGTGTATAAATAATACACTGTGTATATATAAAAAGATATGGATAGAAAAGATCTATAACTCTATGTACAGAGACATAGATATCAATATATCTATATGTCAATACCTATATATCTCCTATTGGTTCTGTTTCTTTGAAGAACCTTGACTACAACAGGTATTCAATAACTATTTGTATTTAACTTTATTTGATTAATATACATCTTTGAAACTCTATGAACAGCACTCTTCAATGAAATTTTATTTACAAATTATTATAAAAACTAAACAATTACTTCATAGAATCATTTCATAAAAATCCATGGCCATTATCATATAAATGTGGGAAAACCAATGATATGTTTAGATGTATTAACTAGTTGCAGAATAAAATGCATAACAGGTTTTCTTAACTAGAGTTCTTTACCCTTCGCTTGAATTTCCTCATATATGATGAAGTTTCAAAAACACTGAAATGTACATGCTTAGGGTTGTTCTCCTAGCTGATGGGTTAGTTTGAGCCATTCTTATTGTATCTGTGTCTGGTCCCTGAGAGGTCATCAGTGTAAAATTGTGTGGTGTCTGACCAGGGATAAGGGCCACAGAATAGCATTTTTCCCTTATCTAAGTTAACCAAATGTCCAAAGTAATTATATAGAAGACCTTGAATTCATTAGGAGTATACTCCAATAAATTCCATCTACATTTTTAAATTTATATACAACAATCCAAGATATTTTCTAAAATCACAGAAAACAAATTAGCTTTATTTTTTTATTCCTTTTTGGAAAAATGTTTTAAAACACATTTTGGCTAAACCATGCCAACCTGAAGTAGGGCTGTTAAATGGAATAAGATACTACGTAGCTGCACACAAACTAAATATGTTCCAATATACAGAATGGAATCAGTCACAGCTGTATCCAAAAGAATAACCACAAATGGCTGAAAAAGACAGCTGACCGGAACTTGTGTAAGAGTTACCTCAGAAATGTTTTTGTCAGTTTCTTTTCTTTTTTCTTCCAGTTTCCTTTCGATGCCTACAATTCCTACAGCCCTTATTCTTCCTGGCTGAAAAACAAAAGTAGAAAATAAAACATACAAAATAGGAAGGACACAATCTTTTGTAACCCACCACATTGTGTTTTCAATGGCGGGAAAGGACCCACAAAAAAAACAAAGAAAAACAGCACACAATTACATCTAGTTTCCTTTCAAAACATTTGTCAGTTTCTTGCCATACATAACAATCTTCAAATCATCATAAAGAAGCATTCAACATACAATAAATGGCATATTTGACTCTTCATTTTACCTATAAATTAAATTTCCTATCCATTTTTGTTCTTTGGCAACCTGTTATGTATCTGATATTTAATAGGGTCTCAAATGTGCAAAAAATTATAGTTAAAAGTTTTAGTACTTGACAGTTATTATACAAACTACTTTTACACATTTAAGTATCTGTCCATAGTTGGTAGTTAATTTAAAACTGGCCTGGAAAATGTTACTCAGTGGTATTGTCTGTTCTCTCAGATGTCACACTGATTATGAAGAACAGAATGAAGCAAGTGGAATCTAACTTCTACCATCCCCAAAATTACTCTGTAGTCATTTATTTTTACTAAGTGGCTCCTGTCTATAGAGCACTAAATGAGGTTCTGTGAGAATAAATTTTTAATAAAATATCATTATTTTACTTCTGGAAAGTTCTATAATCACAGAAATATTTTTTCTTAATGAAGATAAGTACAGAGCTGAAAACACTGGATTAAGAAACAGTGTTAAAAATACCTGGGGTCCTCTATTTGTTTGAAATGACTGGGAAACTGGCATGTTCTCCCATCTTCTCTGTGTCATTTCCTCTGATAAACGCCTGTAAAACTGTTATACACACAGATACACTTTAAATGAGTCAGTCAAGTTGTGGCATCCTCCTACAAATCATTACTTAACATTTCTTTAGTTGAAGGGTCTGTTCAGTCATTTGCAACAAGCCTAGAATTCTCAGAGACATCAAAGAAAATCAAAGGAAGTTCTTTTCTTGGATCAACTTCAGAAAGAACAAAGAAAAAAAAAAAGAAGGAACTGACCTTCTATATAAAGTGAGCTATTCTCAACAAAGAGATGAGTGACAATGAAATAAATATACTTACTTTAAACAATCCTGCCTATGTGGATTGTTTTCAATCTATAGTGAAGCAGACACAGTGCCAAGAAAAATATACAACCATTATCCATGAAGGAAGCAGAGAATAATTTGTCTTAAAATGTGTAGAGAGCCTTAATTTAAGAAATTAGAGCCAAAACATGCCTCTGTTCACAAAAAATCAATTGTATTTTTCACCTACAGTGAGAGTGACTTCAGTTAGTGACTAATATTTGCTTAGTGCCTACTGTGTGAAGAGCACCGGGTGAGGTGCTGTAGAAAAAAAGAACATAGATCATTTATGACATCAGTGGGGCAATCAACACACAGACTTATAAATGTTTAAAGAATACATATACAGCAACTTATTCATCAGAACATTTAAACTATTATATTATAGAAAAAGTATGTAAGTGATTATATTTGTATGGAGTTAATAAAGGTAAAGATACACTGCTGATCTAAGGCTGGTGAGCTTTCAGATACTGAGGTAGTTTAACATGTCACTGCATTACACTCTGTCCCTTTAACCAGACTACATATACCACTGAAAACTTTCCTAGTGGCATATTTCTAGCGTCCACTCTTTCCTTATGACCACACCCTCCTGCTTCCTGTTCCTATTGAAACCTACACTTCATATTCTCCACTGATAAGGGTTAAGATATCAAAAATTTTATTGTAAAAATATGGTGATACCTGGTATGCTGCCTTTATCATATTAACAATATGGAAACAATATTGTCTTCCATCATATTAACAAACAACAAAAATTCCTAGTCCAATTTTATTCATATAGAATAAAGCACACCTTTCTAGTCAATTTTATTCTTACAGAAACTTACCTCAATCTGGCCATGTTCTTTGAAGGAGAGTTTGATGTAGGAATTCTTACAGCTCTGGAATGGACCGAGCTCTTTGTTAGGAGGAGCTGGGTGAAGATGAACCACTATTTTGGCACTAAAGAAAAAGCAAATGTAACATATAAAATTGCCTTTTAAAATCATCAATTCTATTTTCATAGCTTTTAATATATTTCAGGTCATATTTAAAATTCAGGTAGAAACAAAGAACATCCTGAAAGGAATCCTTTGAAAGTCTGTGTTAATTCAGTATTGATGAACCTTTTGAAAATATCTCTACCAAAAACTTACAAGCTATGAACAAAAAAATTCAAGTTACTAGGTCTATGGATGAAATCAAAATGTGGTTTTAGGAAATAAGTTCAAAATAAATTTGTAAAATTTAGGGTGGTTTATAATTTTCATTTATGATGAGGGTTTTCCATTTACAGAGTCATCCCCAGAGGTTACCAGGAGCCTATAATTTCTGCCAAAGCATACTACCTTACCCATTTGAAAACAAAATGTGAAAACTTATCTGTGTAAAACTGGCCAGCTGACATTTTATTAAAACTCCATCCAAAACTAACATGCTACGGTGTCATTTTTGGAAAATGCCACTCAATCAACAGCATGATTTAGAAAGATATCCAATAGCAAAAACAATTCTCAAAATGCTGCTGCTCTAGGAACACAAATTACCATAATCTTTATGACTACCATTATCTTCTATGCTACCAAAAATACCACTATATTTGTTCAGTTTTATGTCTCTTTTCCTCTTTATTCCCCCCAACCTGCTCAATTAACAATCTTCTATAAAGATCAGCAAAACCAAAAATCTTAGCCAAAATATCTTGGATATCTAGCTTAAAGCTTTCTTTATGATCACATTACAGATTCACCTACTACTCAATTTTACTTTATTTAGGCCCATATGGTTGCCTAAATATCATCATCAAATTGAAACACCATGTGTGGGGCCTATTCAATGTAACAAACGTTTTGTTTAGTGAACTGGGGACAGATTTGTAAGGACTTTTCATCTATTCCTTTGTGGTAAACATCTTTAGGTGAGGTGAGCAAATAAACTGTGCAAGAATCACACGACTCTTTGAAATGAACTGCCAAGTAGAGCAAAGAAACTATGACAATTAGGATGGGTGCAAGCATTAAAAAATCTTTAAAAGTGAAAAACCTGAGCCCTGCTATCAGATTTTGTCTAAGGAAACCCAATGAAAAGCTAAGAGATTACGACACAAAATGAAGTTTAAAAATCCCAAAGTCAGCATAAAAGATCCATGCCAATTTTTTCACATATTCACTTCTTGGATCATTCAATATTGTACTTCATCAAGTTTAAAACCTATCAGATCAAAGAAGTATCTTGGAGGAGACCTGTTGGCTCAGTTGGTTAGAGCGCAGTGCTCATAACACCCAGGTTGCAGTTCGATTCCCACATGGGCCAGTGAGCTGCGCCCTCCACAACTAGATTGAAAACAACCACTTGACTTGGAGCTGAGCTGTGCCCTCCACAACTAGATTTGAAAAACACAACGACTTGACTTGGAGCTGATGAGTCCTGGAAAAACACACTGTTCCCCAATGTTTAAGGGTGAAAATGTATATACATCTTTGAATCAATGAGATATGGTAATTGTTGGGGGTGGCGGGGAGAGCTGGGAAATAAAAGAGAATACCTGAGAAAAGTTAACCTGGCATATAACTGAATTCCGTCTCACTGGAGATGTTTAAAAATAAGACACTATTGTGACGGTAACTATTTTAAATATTTTTTTTTATAGTGTAGATCTCCTTGGAAGACACAGCAGAGGAAAATTCAAATGACCGAGAACATACTTAAAGTTTTTCTCTGCATGTCACCCCAATAAACTTTAATTTTAAAAAAAAGTATTTTTTTAAATTATTGTTATGAATCATTAGATTCATTTCCACGTATGGTCATGGCACAGCAATAAATCAACTAAATTAATGATAACAGCTTGAATGAAAATGTTTTAGTGAATAAAGACTGTAATATACAGACCTTACCTTTTCCCAATTCCAGCTGACTGTTCTTCAATGAACACAATTTGGGAAAGAGGAATGGCCATGCAGCATTCCTGGGAGGAAATCAATAGAAAACGTGATTCATAAGACTAGTCAGAAATCCTTGTTTTATAGCATTTAATAGAGTGCCAAATACCTTTAAGGCACTTAATAAAAGATAATAATGCGTTTTACTGCATGGAAGAACATAAGAGGTTTAAAAGCAGCTATAACTACCTTCGTTTTTACAGTAGGTACATCTTTTAAAAAGTAGTATTTATATGAAACTTTTACGTATAATATACTCTTATATGGAAAGCAAAAAAAATAGAACAGGTAAATCGAAACAACTTTAAGGAGTGTGTTACTGATTTTTCTTCTTTATAATTTTTTATACTTCACTCACCTGCCCACAAGTAATTTTTAACAGAAAATACTAATGTAGCTTCCTCTTATTAATACATTTCATTTTTTAAATTATTATAAATGGCTGGCATTTAATAGATGGCTTAAGGATTTCTAAATTAACCTCTTTATATGATAATCAAAAAAATTCTACTAAGATTAATTTATAAACATATGGTTTAAAGACAGCGATCCCTCCAAAAACAATTTCTTTCCTCAGTGTATTTCTTTTTAAAAAAATTGGACAACATTAACAGTTCTAAGGCAATGCATTATCAATAAGGGCAATATCACCACTAAGGACGCAAACATTGGTTCCTGAGGAGCAAAAAAAAAAGTCTTAGATTTTACAATGGCTAGTGGCCTTTCAAAGAGACTCAGTATAGTATATTATTTATCTGTGGAACTAAAATTTAAAGGGGGGGGGCAACAATCATTAAAATAATGTAGAAGAGATTGTTTATTTTACCGAAATTTATATACACACACTTTCAAGTTAGCTCTTTGGAATAAAGACAGCTCTATAAACATAACTCGTTTCCTCTTCCGAGAAATGAAGAAACGGACTTTTCTCCTCCTGCTCAGTGGCTTAGGGGCTGTTCTTAGCAGGTAAAAGCATGCGCTTCCAAGCAGGCCTAGCCACCTGATTCTCAACAATAATCAGCGGAATGGGTTCTTTTGAGGACGTATGAGGTTTTTTTTAAGGACCGCTGACAACTGATGGGAGAATTATTCCTGTTACACATGAACATTCAGGTATGGGGCAGGATCTGACTGGTGTTTAAAAAACAGGAGTCACCATGATTCTCTATTCAGAAACTATAGACTTTTCTGGAACTGAATGAGGGAAAACACTCCAACCCCTCTATCTGTATTCCATTCAGAGAGATCATATGGGACATACTCTGCTAACATTCTGAAAATAAAAATTTGAGGCATCTATTTATAGCTTGGCCAGAAAGGAAAAAGAAAGAAAAACTTCAGTGATTTAAGACTTAGGACAGGTATAAAAAACTGTATCTTACATGATTTTTCTGATCTCTCCAAATTAGTCGATGTGTACTAAGAAGGAGGGTCCCAGCATCAAATTTTATCTAGAAAGAGAAGATCACAAGTATTAATAACATATCACTCAATGTAGTCCAGTTTTTCTTCCTCACAAATTACACAATAGTAAGCTAATCATAAATAAACATTTTAGAATTAGGCTTATCACAAATTAAAGAGAAGCAACGCTACACACTTCATAAGTTTTATATAAAGCCTTGCTAAAATTAGGGGAAACTGCAAACAATCTAGATGTGTAACAATAAGGTAGTGGTTAAATCAAGTATCATACATTCATACTATGGAACCCATATCGAGGGTAAAAAGGATAATGAGTTACAGCTACACCAACTATCATGGAATTCTAAGACATAGAGTGGGGAAAAAAGCAACTTACAGTATATTACACATGACAGATAGATAGATAGATAGATAGATAGATAGATAGATAGATAGATAGATATAGAATCTCCATATCCCCCAAACTACACGTGAGATATATATACGTATACACACACACGTAGTAGTAATAGAAAGAGTTCTAAATGGAATACTTGGTAATCTATTAACAATAATTATCTCAGAAAAAGCGTGAGGGAATAGGAAGAAGAGAAGCAAAGAACCCTTTTTAAAAACTTCACTATTGGTTGAATTTTTTTACCATGAGACTGAATTCGTGTATAACACTCATATAATTTTTAAAAATAATTTTTATATAGTAAGAAAATTCATAAATAGACACAAACACATACAAGAATAAGTGTGAATGGAGATTCAACCAATGGCACTGGGACAAATGGGTTGCCCAGTAGGAAAAAACAATAAACATAAAGTTGGATTTATACCTAACACATGGCACCAAAATAAATTCTAGATGGATCAAATATCTGAGTTTAAAAAAAGAAAAAATTGTAAAAGCACTAGAAAAAAATGAGAGAATTTAAAAAATAATTTCAGAGAGAAGGTCTTTCTAAAAAAAAGTTAAACTAATTAGCATTAGAGAAAAGGATTAATAAATTCAACTCCACATACATGCTTGCACACAAATTCTTTGTGGCAAAAACCACCAAGAGCAAAGATAGCAGACTGGGAAAAATAACTGTAACTCATATCACAAAGGGCTGATTTCCTTTATATGTAAAATACTCTTACAAATCAATAAGAAAATATCCTACAATCCACTAGGGAAATAGGCAGACTATTAGAAAGTTCACAGAAAAGGAACCACAAGTGACTCAAACACATTAACAGATGCCCAACCTCACTGATACCATAATAAGAAAAAGGCAAATTAAGGGACCATCAAGATACCCCTTTCATCCATGAGATTGGCAGAAGTCCAAAAGTTTGATAACATTATGCAAGCGAAGTGTTGGGGAAATAAGATTTGTACACATTGCTAGAGAGCCAACTTCTATGGAGGGTTGTGTATTAATACCTATCAAAATACAAATACACATATCCTTTGATCCAATAATTGCACTTCTAAGGATTTAACCCACAGATGAATTCACACGTGTGCACAATGATATACTACTGTGTAATTCACTGCTGTTTGTTAAAATCAAGAAATAGGAAACAATTCAAATGTCCACCAAAAGGGAAATGTACATCCACACAATGAAGGGACTACTCAGTCATTAAAAAGAATGAGGAGACCCTTTATGTACTTATTGTATTTGATAAAATCTAAGGTGCCATTGATTTTAAGATACATCCTGATTCCAGAGTTGTTAAACTGTGGGGGGGAAATGTGCATTTAAAATTGATGAAATATGATAAATTCTCCACATTAAGTGAAAAAAACAAGAATAAGAACTTTGTATGCAAAGTACATTACAAATTTATATTTTACAAAGGAAAAAATGTATTTTATGCAAATATCTACGTATACACAGTTCTCTAGAATGATGCACTGGTAGCCTCCAATGGGGAACTGGGTGACGAAGAAATGAGAGGAGGAGACTTTTAACTTTATACTTTTTGTGGGTTTTGAATTTTTATCATGGGATTGTATCACCTACTGAAAATATAAATGTAAAACTGTTTTTTAAAAAACTGTAATACAAAAAAATAAAAATAAAAAAGCCAGCTGGGTATTTAGGATCAAACCTTTAGTCCTCATTTGGTACTATGCATTGAAAATAATATAAATAAGCAAATTTTAGAGTTGGAACCCAAGAGATTAATAAATCAAACCACTTCATTTCTGTTAAAAGCAAGACATATTGGAAGCGTCTATTAACTCTAATTACTAGAAAGTAGAAATTGCCCTCAGGTAGGACTTGCTTATATCCTTTTGAGGAATAATTTGTTTATTTCAAAAGTTACAAGGTTGGTCCAATTTATAAGGCTGTCTTACAACACAAACTCAAAGCATTTTAGTGAGTGTCCAGTTTATTACAAATAATAATCCTTTTGAGTTTAAAATAATGTGGTTAAAATGTTTGTCAAGTAAATAACCAATTAAAACTTTATTATATATAATAAAGTTATATATAACTTTTTTTTACTTATATATAAGTAAAAATAACCATGAATTTAATGATGTATGTAGTTGATACAATATATTACGATACTCATATTAATATAGAAAAAAGTAGGAGTCAAAATAGTATACATAGTATGATTACACACTCACACAGCACATACACAAGCGTGCAACCACACACACATAGAGGAGGCCAAAAGTAATGGTTTATTGCTAGTAGGATTACTGATTATTTCAAGTTTCTTCTTTTGGCTTACCCATGTTTAACAACTTTATTACCTGTCTAACAAAAAAAGATAAAGAAATTTGCTACAGCCATATGTAACTTCAGTTAACTCTGAAATGTATATAAATTATTTTTGTTAAACATATACAGAAACACTTTTGTCAAAAAAGTCCTTTAATAAAAAACCAGCACGTTTGACATGAATTTTTAAAAAAACATAGTTTCTAAGAGTAAGGTATCTCAATATTAGTAAGTATTAAGTAATATGGTTAATAAACTTTAATGGTAAGAGACCTACTGAACCATCTAGGTTAAATACACTCTGTGAGGGATTATTCAACACCTCAGAGAAAAGACTTTACAAATTCCATGTTTTCCTCTGAATCAGAAGTAAAACATACATACTCCTGGCACTTAATTCAGTTTGGCTTCAAATGTTTCGGTAATCTCATGCATGTAAAACCAAATAATTGAGTTTAAGATATTTTAAAAATCTTTTTTGCCAACAGGATTTCCCTTTTCCAACAGCAAATATTTCATCAGTTTGCGAGTACATGATGCTACAATAGAGCATAATAATAGTTCTGATTAAGAAACTGCAATTTATCTTACTGAAATCCACACATAAGGATGTGAATTTAAAGCTGAAGCCAGAGTATGTTCTGTTGCAATGTCAATTAACAACGCAAACGTAAAATGTTGCTGCTCTAAATCAAGAAATTGTGTAACAGTTCCCTTCAGGGATTCCAAGGGATTATGAGCTAAACCTGAGACAAGTTTAGGCTGGTTTGCTTCTACCACTCAGAGCTAGAATAATTTTAACTACTTAAAAGTTGATCTAATTTAGGCATTCAATGAACAACCTCTTACCCTGTTTTCTTTTTCATTTAGTATTTTTTCTGTTATAAAAGTAATATATTCAGAGGGTAAGAGGGGAGGGGGATGGTAGAAGAGGATAAAGGAGGTGAAATATATGGTGATAGAACTGACTCTGGGTAGTGAACACACAATGTGATATATAGATGATGTGAAATCTATGTAATTTTACTAACCATTGTCACCCCAATAAATTTAATTTTAAAAAAGTAACATATTGTTGAAAATCTGGAAAATATTTTTTAAAAGTCTAAAAAAGAAAATGAAATCTCTCAATCATACCAGTGTGTATACACACACATATACACATATGTGAGTATACATGTGTGTATATATATAGTGTGTGTGTATAATCTTTAAATAAAATGACGTCATGATATTTCTAGTACTCTAACTTACTTTTTTCATTCAGCAGCCTATCATTAGCAATTCCTCATGCTGATTAGGGCGTGTCATATTTAATGAACCAAACCCTATGGTGGACATTCAGAATACTTCCAATTTTTCCTTATACATAATATATAACAGATATAACAATGCTGAGATGAGCATCCTCATTCATTATATTTTTATATTTTTATGCATCTCTGATTATTTCCCAAATCAAAAGTGAAACCAGCTAGATGAAAGAAAAGAAATATTTCCCAAATCTTCTACCATATGCTACCAACTTGCCACTTTATATGCTACTAACCTTCTCACATTATTTTTTAAATTAGCCAAGGCTATAGACGCTTCAGTGAATTAAAACAAATGGCCTGTCTACACTGCTTATGAAAACAACACATTATCCGGTCATAATGGGCCCATGAAAACCATGCCTGTATAAACAAGCAAGCTGGCGTTTATTCCCAAGAGGCATTTGGCCAGGGGGAAGAGCATAGTCCACTCCAGCTCCACCAATTATTAATTGTGTGACCTTGGACAGGTCAGTTTTCTCAACTATCAGCTGAGGGTTTCGGTGTCCTCATTTTGGGGAGAATTACCTATATTAAACACTACACAAAGAGTCTGGCATTGGTGACTGCTGTATTTTTGAAGTGTGGCATCACAGTGAACAAAGCACAGGCTTTGGGAGTCTCATCAACAGAGATTTAACTCCTGTCTCTCCAGATAACTGTGATCTTAGGCAAGTCACTTTCTGAGAGTTATTTTCTCATTCATAAAATACTCACCGCATGCCCATGGAGAGGAGTAAATGAGATTATACATAGTTACTGGCACACAATAGGTGCTCTTAATTATTCAGGTTTTTAAAAACGTATTTCATACCAAAAATGAGCCAGGAGATACACCGATGCATAAGGCACACTTCCTGCCCTCTAGGTGTCCAATTGGCCTATTAGGCTGCCATGTGCACGCCTGCTGGGGAATGAGTTGGGATGCAAAGCCATGAAGGCTAAGCAATCTGGACTGCAGTGTCTAGATCAAGGGAGTCAGTGAGAGATTTCCAAAGGGAACTTGATCAGATCTGGAGCCTGAGGTGCAGCTTCCTAGAGTCTTCAGACCATGTTAATTAAGGTCTGGAAGCCTTCCAGCATATGGAGAAAGCCACGACACAGGACTTTCCTCCACGAATCAGTCTGACCCTCAATCACACCAGGAACAGCAGCAGCTCAGCAAGTGACTGAGCAGATCCAGCCCAGGGTCCACAGTGGTGAAAAGGCCCATCTTAGAGCTGTTTCAATTCCAAGACACCTACACCCCTCCTTCACCACTCCAAGTGTTTAGAACAGTTAAGAATTTTTGACTAGATCAAAGGGTCTCAACTAAGTTTTCCTTAATCTTCTGATACCTATATCTACTTGTCTACTAAAACAAGAAGCAAAAAATTTAAAGGAAAAAAACAGAATTTGCGGGTTTAATCATTTTTCATATACAGATACTAATGGTTTTAATTTTTTCTGTTATAAATATATAACATTATAGTTTGTGTCAGCCAAGGTGTTCCTAATTTGCATACTGAAACTGCATAGAACAAGAGTGCGGTGCTCTGATTTTCAGAAGGGAGTGGCTTTGGAGGAGTCTCTGAAGACCAACCTACCATTGTCAGGCATTCAGTTCTGAGAGTGGGGGCATCATCACACCCGCCGAAGGGGGGGAGGTTGATCATGCTTCCCATTTAAAACAGTTCCAAAGGTGTAATTTGGGTTTAAAAAACAAAAACATTAAGCTGTCACTCCAATCAAAAGATGCAAACCCAATTTGACATCAAGTTAAAGTGCTGAGGCAGTAAAATGGTATTAAGTCCAAGCAAATTATTTAAGAAAAAGACCTTGGTTCAATAATGGAGACAACACAGTACACGGAAAATGCGCGGACGGGAGGGAGAGCACCGGGGTCAGCGGTGCCTCTAGATCCCGTGGCACCCGCCCCCATTCTCCAGGCGGAAGGAAGCCTCGAGCTTCAGTGAGCACCGACCAGGAAAAGCTACGTGTGGGGCAAGGAACGTATGCAAACACACAGAAAGAAGTTTCATTAGAACAAGGAAGGAGAAATGGCAAGTAAAACTGCTGGAAACTATAAATGGGTTTTTAATTTTTTTCGATTTCCAGCTTATGCATTTCATCCAGAACAGGATGATAGTTTAATAGTTTGATGGAAGTCTCCACAGAATGCTTACAGTTAATATGTGTCCTCTCAATTTGCAAACACATCTCCTAAAGTGTATGCTAGGATTACAAGGCACGGCCTATTACATCCCTTTATAAAATAAATGCTCAGAACTCCTTTCTAAAATAATTTTTTTTTAAAGCCTTTAGCAAAGACGTCCCAACGAGACACTGATACTTCTTTTCAGAAATCCTCTCAAAGCAATCTGTCTGCCGCTCTGGCCAAGACCACAATCCCTGCGGCTCCCGCGAGGACCCCAGCCCGAAGCCCCCGGGTGAGGGAACACGACAGTCTCCTAACAAAGGCGGGGCTGGCCTGCGCCGGCCTCCGCCAAGATCAGCGTCTGGGGGGTTCTGAGACCACCCCGAGGGGTGGGCCGTCGTTATCGCCGCCCTGAACGCGTGCAGCCGTGGCCCCCACAGCTGCACCATCCTGAGGAGGATTTGGGGGGCGGAGGGGAGCTGCCACCGTCCGCGCCCGCCGGGAACCAGTCCAAAGTTGGAGCCGGTGCGCAGCGCTGGGCGGGCGCCCACGGCGAGGGGGAGGCCCGGAAGGCCGGCCCGACTGCGCGCCGAGGGCCGGGAGAGCAAGGAGGGGCCGGGCTGCGCGCCACCGCCCTACCTTCTCCTCGCCGTCGTAGATGCGCACCCCGCGCTGCTGGATCACTAGGGTCTCGTTGATCTCCAGGAGGCCGCTGGTCCACACGAAGCGGTCCATGGTCGCCGCCAAGCCCACCCCAGCCGCTCGCCAGCGCTGGTGCTCTTTGGTGGCGACAGAGCGCCGAGCGGCCTGCGGCGCCCCCTGGCGGCGGGCGGGGAGGGAGCGGCGAACAAGAGGGCGGAGGGCTCCTGAGGGAGCGCGCAGGGCCCCCAGGAGCCCAGGGACGTGAAGACGTGCTTGAAGCGCCCCCTGGCTGTGGGTCCGCCAATGGCCCCAGACAGGATGTCTACCCCAACTTTGGTCCAACTGGGGCACAAACCCAGGGCTTACAAGGGACTTTGATGGAGCCCACACCACAGCTTGGACTTCTTTATTGTGCATTATTCCTGTTTGTCAGTGCCCAGCATGTTGCCATGTTCATTAAAGGCTGTAAATAATGTATTTTCCAAATGAATATTTATGGCCTGAATTGTTTTTACACAGCTGCAGTTGAAACAGAGGGTCCTGATTTAATGTGGGATTTTGATTTAATATGTAGCCCCAGCACTCTTCAGTTTCTTCACCACAGTTCTATAAGCTTAGTAGCCATTAACCCCCTGAAGCAGCTGGAAAAAAATGGCCATGCCTTGACTAAGGGTCACAAAGTATGGGTTTCAGTTAAGCTAAAGATATCATCATGGCCTAAGTTGTGTTTCAGCTCTTGAGCCCTAATACGGAAAGACCCCGGGGCCACATCCTCATGAAGCCAGACTGAAAGACACCGAAGTTGACCTCAACACCTGAAATGATTTACTGCTCTTACCTCACTCTTGACCAATCAGCAAGACCGATGACCCCAAAACCCTTACTCATGATGACTTGTGATTTTGCTCTGTAAAACCCCTTGTCTGTAAACCATACAGGAGTCCGGGCTTTTAAGCATTAGCTTTCGGTTCTCCTGGGTGGCGCCATTCATAATGAAATAGCCAATTTTTCTCCACGGCACTTCTCAGTGTTTAGTGTTTGGCTCTGCTAGCGACAGTGATGGAACTCTCTCTGTCCAGTAATATAGTCAGTATGTAAGTACTATTTTGTGCTCCTTCCCCCTCTCCCCCCATTGAGGCATTTTCTATATTTACATAGACCTCATGAGTTTACTCTAGACAACATTTCAAAATTTACCTGTGGATTGGTCCCCTCAAACCGATCCACAGCAGCTAGTCCCACTGCCTGGGCCTCTTCCACTGCCCCATTTCATTTTATTTATATATTTTGCATTATAAATGGAACACCTATGTTTATACTTGTACAACTGATTTTTTTTTCTCTGTAGGATTGTTTTAGAGTGTCTTCCCAAAATAGAATTACTGCTTTAAAGAGTTTGAACACATTTTAGAGTGCCTGCTACCTACTGAAGACTTATTTAACCAGTGCAATGTCACCAGCAAATGGGTCTTTTCCCAGACCAAGTTATTAGTTTTTGCTACTTTATAGTTACTTTATTCTTGTTTTCTTTCTTTTTTTCATTTGCTTATGAGGCTATTTCTCAATACCTTTTAATCAACAAAAAATTATTGTCCTTCAGAATGGCTAACTGTGAGGTTGAACAGCCTCCACTTAAAAGCATAAGAATATTAATTTAGAACAAATTAACACAGGTCAGGAGAAGAGGCACAGAAAAGCAGATGGGGAAGGAGCTTGTTAAAAAACAAAATTCAAGTGAGTAAATTTATAGAAATGGCTTTATTAATTCATGAATTGGGCAGCATCCCATCTAGCAACTAAGAGGGTGCTGCAAGGGGTTGTACGAAATGGAAGGATTTTGTAGGAAGAAGGGTAAGGTAAGGGAGCTATTAGGTTAAAAAAAGGGGGGCAAGATTATCTTGGGGTTTGGACTTCTTTGGGGGAAGGGTTGAAGGGTTTTTATTATGCAGATTGCCTCTTCTCTCTATGAGGGATGGAGAGGGCCTATGTGAGGGATTACCTTACTGGTGCTTGAAGAGAAAATTCCGTACTGGTTGATTATTTTTCTGGGAGAGGTTGAAATTGCAAATAGATCAGGCATTAAATCTAGGTTTGGTATCATGGGTTTTTAGCACAAGTGATGCCATTTTGGGCCTATGATTTTGATCTTTAACAAGCTGCTAGTGAGATAGGAAGACAACCAGCAGACTGTCATGTCCCAGAAGTGAGGAGACTATATCAGGGAGAAGAAAAGGTGGATTGTATATAATTCTGCTGATGGCCAAGTGCTGTGGGGACTGTAGATTGATGACTGCTTTTACTCTGTGGAGTTATTGGCGGCCTTCACAAGAGTGGGTCCCTTGACAGGAGTAGGTCCAACGGTATGGAGGAAGCAAGAGTCTTAATGGAGTGGTTTTAAAAGAAAAAACGAGGAGATGAATTGTAGGCAGGAAAGATAGACATCTCTAAGGAGTTTTGCTGCAAAGAAATGGGTTGTTAACAGGAAGGGGAAGTGAGATTAAGAGGGAGTTTAGTTTGTTTTTGTTTATTTGTTTTTAAGGTGGAAGAAATAATACATTTGAATACGAAAAGCAGTGACTGAAGGTAAAAGAATAGTTGATAAGGTATGGAGAGAGAGACTTGCTCGAGTGATATCCTTAAGTGAGAGAGAAGGCACAAGAGAGGATCAGAGCTATTTGTAATATCAGAGGAGACCTGAGCATGTGGGTGCAGATCCTGAGAAGTGGCTAGATTTTGTCCAGTAAATCTGCACAAAATCTCTGAATTGTTTCAGTTTTCTCAGAAGAGGAAGCCTGGCTGGGAGAGAGATAGAAGAAAGGTATAAGGGCACTAGGGAATGTAAAACAAAATTAATGTTAGACTGTAATAAAGAATAAAAAGCATTGGCAGCTCTCAGGAGACACAGATTCAGGCAGCAACTTAAATTGTGTTCCACCGAGACAAAGGGGAGTCCATGTTTTATAGTGACAGTTCCCGCCCAGTTTCCCAATTAGGTCCCATTTATGTAAATGAGTTATCTAAGTTGTGCAGTTCTGATTGGACAGGAGAGGTCTAAGTCTGTTGGTGGGAAGATACACAGAAGAACATCCAAACCTGTAGGGAAAAAGTACAAGAGGTTATTTGAGGCCAACAGAGAACACACCTGGAAGCAAGAAAGATCTCAATAGACTGGGAAAAATGCTTCCCAGAGTGACAGTTTCATTTTCACATTTGAAATTAAGGAGGGAACATAAGGAAGATTACATGAACTTGAGAGAAAGAAGGCGGTAAAATGTCTGTGACTTGATTATAGGATAATTAATAAAATTATGTGCTCTCCTGAGGGTGGTCATGCCTTTGAAGGAGGGGTCTGAAAAAGAGGTATTTCAAAAGTATATTAACCTAGATGCACAAAACCAAGGAAAAGAAACATGATTAGTGTCTGGTTTAAATTTGTATATATTTGGGGGCTGAATTTGTGTTTTGAACAGTGACCATTAACTTGTCCAATTCTCCTACTGAATTTTTAAATTAGGAATTTTTTAAAGTGCTAGAATATTTTTAAGTTCCAGAAATACTTGAGTATTCTATCTACTGAGAGTTATCATTATATATTTTTAATGAAGATTTCTTTTATTACATCCCTGAGTTCTGCCCTCTGCAGTAGCCTCCTATTCTAATTCCTCTGTTCCTTCTCCTTTAAGCAATTGTATAGGTTGTTAAAAATAATATAAACACAGCCACTTTAAAATGGAGCCAGAGCTGCCATGCCAGAGGAACTGCCTTGGACATCTTATGCCTCAAATCTTTGGAATGTTAAAACAGGGCAAAATTAGTTTTGGACTAGGCCTAAAGATACATTGTGTCCCAAAACACTGTTTGCAAGGATAAAAACAAAGCAGATATTATGACTACTGAACTGATGACTATCAGACTAAAAATTAAAAGCATTATTTAGAATTAACATCACTATGTTATGTTACCCGCACCAATAGAAATGCCTTCCTTCTATTGACATAATTGTTCCTTTTCCCTTTCTCATACTCGTTGCCTTTGTCTCCTGCTCGGAATACCATGTGGGCTTCTTCCTGAATCAGTGCATACCAGATAGATATTCTTAATGATCTCGAAGAGATGCCTGTTTCCTTTCACTTTGAAAGGCCTTTTATTTTTAGGTTAATAGGGTTCAGAACGAGTCACCCCAAGATGTGCCTCTGTGGTATGGTATATGGATTATTTTGGGCTAAAAGCATCCAGCCCAAGAGAAATTTGTGGGCTCAAGAGAAACTTTTGCCATCCCGCCCTTAACTATGTAGTGGAATTTGAATTTTGAAGCCTTGCCCATAATAAGAGGTAACCTTTTTGACCTACCTATATGGCAGGGCAAACCACTAATTACTGAACATGTGCTGTCCCTGCAATGACCTGAAACCCAACGTGCCGTACCTCATCTTTAGCTCAGAATGTTGTATATACCTCAATTTCCCTTACAGCCTCTGAACCTCTCATGTATGTGGGATTCCCATGCATGAAATTAGATTTTCATTTGTCATTGTGTCTCATGTTGATTTGATTATTCAACAGGCCAAAGGAACCAGAGGAGAGATGGGGGAATGTTTCCCTTTCCACACACTACTATTCCTGTAAGTGGCTTATGATCACCTTTGTGTTTATTTATCAGTGTATGTGGGATTCTCCAACACCTATGCAGGGCAGCCTATTAGGATCTCACATGGAATGGATTGACAGGTGGTTTTGTTCCCAGGGGACCAGAGGCAGTTAGATCAGTAAGTTGAGAACTTCTCTTCTGAATCATTTCAAGACAGGCTTCTCAGTCCTCAACCTACTCACTCATTCAACAAATATTTTGAAACCATTTATTGAGCACGTATTGTGTTTCAGGCACTGTTCTAGGCATTTCAACTTCTTTCCAATGCTGCTGGCAAGACAAGCAGCTGGTTACTCTCATGTTGGGCAGGGCTGGGATTCGGGTGAGGGGAGTGAGGCACTCTCCTCAGATGCAAAATTTAAAGGGGTGCCAAAAGACTCAGTGATAATGATAAATATTTTAAAGCAATATTTTTTAAAAAATGAATATTAATTTAAAAAATCCATGATGAACAAATTATCCATTTAAAATAAAGGCGGGACCCAACAGGCCAGGATTAGGGCAAAGAGAGTGAGGCCAAGCCGTGCAAGGGAGGCCACTTGCCTCACCCTAGTCCCAGGCTTTCAAGTCCCATAGCTGCCTGCCCATGCAGGCAGAGGGGTGGAGGGCAGTCACTCTCTCTGCCCCCAGGGTTCCATTGTCTCCCCCAGTCATGTAATCAGTGGTCTGAACCACAGGCATTATGAGAAAGCCAAGACTCTTTCCAATAAACAGAAACCATCTTTTGTCCAGTGAATTAAATTACCACCTTTATCAGGTTCTAAAATCCTGTGCATATTCTGGTCTATTTCTGACTTTTCTCATCTGTATTTCAAATTTTTCAGTTTATATCATGAGTCTACCAATTTTGGGTGTTAATCCCAGAATAACATTTGACCAACTATTTGGGTACTCTGTGGCCCAGCCAAGTTGACAGAAAATTAACTATCACAGCATTTAATTGAAAGCAGGAAGATGTTGAAATCCAATAGGCAGGGCTGTCAGGATTCCCATGGGTCAGTCCTCAGATCCCTAACTTGGGAGCAGTGTCTGCAGGTGAGAGCAATGGAGAGGGGAAGCTGAGAAGCCAGTAGAAACAAGAAAAAGACCCTCTTTTCCTCAAGACGCAGTGATCAAGATTAAGACTGTCCACCACAGTCAAATTCTTAAAGAGAAGAAAGATAATAAAAGTATAAGTGGGTGGGCGCTATGATCTGAGCTTCCCACTACATGTGGGGAAAATGGTGTAGGGTTCCGTTTGTGGTTCCCATAAGAGACATTTTGCAAAGCCCTGTGCAAATGAATATGAAAACTTGACTGAAATGGATGTTTGGAGAATATGAACTTTCAAATTAACCTAAGAAAATATATTTTAAAATCTAAAATTGAATGTTATCAAAGAGTTACAAAAAATCAAAAACAAACTAACAAAAAACCACGTCAGGACCAATTTCACAAGTGAATTATTTTAAACCTTGAGAGAACAAATAATTATTTTACCACGAAAACTTTTCCAGAGCACAAAGAAAGTTTCCAAATTCTTTTGACAAAGCCAGAAAAACTGATTCCAAAAACCCAACAAAAATACTATAACAGAGTATGTAGAAAAGGGTCACACATAAATACGAATGTAAAATATTATATAAAATATTTGCAAAAACAAATAAACAAAGACTATTAAAAGAATGGTAATTCAAGTGGAGTTTATTCAAGGAGTGCAAATACAATTCAACATTAGGAAATCTGTTATCAAAATTTAACTAATTAATAGATCAAAAAAGAAAAAATCAAATGATCATCAAAGAATAGTAAAAAGACATTTGACATAATTCAAAATCCCTAATTAAAAAAATGAATTCTTAGGGATAGATGAATACTTTGACATATTAAGAAAACTTGTCCAAAAACTCATTTGGACACTAAGTAGCAAGTTCCTTCCTTCCTTCCTTTCTTCCCTCTTTTGAGTTCCTTTATTTATTTAGGTATAAGTTACATACCATAAAAATTACCAATTTTTAGATATGCAATTTGATGAGTTTTGACTACAATCACATAATCACAGTCATTATATATAGAATATTTCATCACCCTAAAAATTTCCTTAGCTCCTTTGCATTCAATTCCTCTTCCAACTTCCTAGCTTCTAAGAACCACTGGTCTTGCTTTCTATCATTATAGTTTTGCATCTCCCAGAATTTCATGTAAATGGAATCATAAGGTATTATATAGTCCTTCGTATCTGGCTTCTTAAATGTAATGCCATCTTATTATGACTTATCTATGTTTTTGCATTTATCAGTATTTTGTCCCTTTTTATTGCTCATAGTGGTCAATTACATGGTTCTATCACAATTTGTTTATCCATTCATCAGGTGATGGAGTTTTTGTTATTTTTCTGCTTAAGGCTATTATGAATAAAACTGCTATAAACATTCATGTACATATATTTTCATTTCTCTTGGGTAAATACCTAAAAGTAAAATTGCTGGATCACATGGTAAGTACATGTTTAATTTTAAGGAAACTGCCAAACTGTTTTCTTAATTAGCTATATATTTGTTATTACTACCAACAGTGTAAGAGAATTCCAGCTCTCCACCAAACCTTGGTATTGTCTATCTTTTAAATATTAACCATTTTAGTGGGTACATAGTGAGTGGTATTTCACTGTGATTTTAATTGCATTTACTTAATGACTAATGATGTTAGACATCTTTCTATATGCTTGCTTTCAGTTACTCTGTCTTCTTTGGGGAAGTGCAATTTTTTTGCACATTTTAAAAACTGAGTTGTAAGTGTTCTTATATATTCTGGATGAAAGTCATTTATCAAATATGTTTTGCAAATATTTTCTCCTACTTTGTAGCTTGCCTTGTCATTTTCTAAAGTGTCTTTCAAAAAGCAAAAGGTTTTCATTTTGGTGAAATCTAATGTATTTTTTCCTTTATAGTTCAGGTTGTTTCCTGTATAAGAAATTTTGCCTAACACAAAGTCACTAAGATTTGTCTCCTATGTTTTCTTCTAGAAGTTTTATAGTTTGGGTTCTTACATTTACATCTACATTCATTTTAAGGTGGTTTTTTGGGGGGAAGAGGGGTATTATTTGTTTGTTTCTTTGTTTTTACAAGGGTTGAGATAAGGGTCACAGTTAATATTTTGTATGTGCATAGCCAGTTGTTCCAGCACCACTATTGGGAAAGATTATCCTTCTCTTCCATTGAATTGTCTTAGAAACTTTGTAGAAAATCTATTGGCCATACAGGCTTGAGTATATCACTGGATCTCCATTTTATTCCATCGATTTGTCTTTCTTTACATCAATACCACACTGCCCTTTATTACTGTGGCTTTATAATACATCTTGAAGTCAGGTAGCAGTAGTACTCCAACTTTGTTCTGTTTCAAAATTGTTTTCTCTCTCTAGATCCTTTGAATTTCCATTTAAATTTTAGAATCCAACTGTCAATTTCAATTGATAAGCCTTCTAGGATTTTGATTTGGATGGGATTGTGATCAACTTAGAGAGAATGAACATCTTAATATAGGGTCTTCTGATCCATAAGCATATTCTCTCTCTAAATAAAGGGGTGTCTTTTATTTCCCTCAGCAATATTTTGTACTTTGCCACAGAATGTTTTTGCCAGAACCTCCTAGCCTTGAACCCAATGTTTCCTTTCAGTCCCTGTCCTATCTGACCTCTTCAGTGCTCAACACTGGACCTTTCCCTCTTTTTTGAGGCTCCCTCCTCCCTGGAATTTGTAACCTCATCTGGTCCTTGTCTTCCTTCTGTCCCTTTGCCCCACCCCATTCTCTTACAAGTGTTTTCCCTGTTTCACACGACCACAGGAAGAACAACTGAAGCTGACCATCCACACTCCCGGTGGCTGCAGTTTGCTGGTCAGCTGTGTTGGTGATGACCTGTTCTGGAAGGAAGTCCTCTCTTTGGGTCTTTTAGAAAATGGTCTCTGTTCTTTCCAACAATTGTGGGATGATGGTATTTAGAGTGTCTTAAAAAAAGATACCATTCTTGGAGTGGGTGAGCCTAGAGATTAGAGGAGAATTGCCATGTTGGAAAACCTAGCAGTATTGTAGGTTTTCCTACTCACCATCTCAGCCTATTGAGATCTCCACAGTTTTCTTTCAGTCACTATGCCCACTTAAATACTGAAATTCACATAACATAAAATTAACCATTTTAACATGAACAGCTCAGTGGCATTAATACATTCACCACCTCTACCTAGTTCCAAACCATTTCCATCACTCCAAAGTAAAACCCCTTACCTATTAAGTGGTCTCTCCCCACTTCCCTCTACCTCAGCCTCTGGCAAATACCAATCTGTTATGTCTCTGTGGATATATCTATTCTGGATATTTGATATAAATGGAATCATACCATATGTGTGACTATTGTGGCTGCCTTCTTTCACATAGCATAATGCTTTGGAGGTTCTTGAGTCACTTTTTAACTGTTCTGTTTTGTTAAACTGTTCTGTCACATAATGTGACCAAAAAAAGATAACAAATATGAATAATAAAATGGCAAAAACTACATATCTATCAATAATTACTTTAAATGTAAATGGATTGAATGCTCCAGTCAAAAGATAGGGTGGCCGAATGGATAAGAGAACAAGACCCTTACATATGCTGCCTACAAGAGACTCACTTCGGATCAAAAGGCACGAACAGACTGAAAGTAAAGGGATGGGAAAAAGAAAATGGAAACAAACAAAAATATCTGGGGTAGCAATATTTATACCAGATAAAATAAACTTTAAAAGAAAGGCTATAACAAAAGACAAAGAAGGACCCAGTAATCCCACTTCTGGGTATTTATCTGAAGAAACTCTAAATGTTACTTCTATGGGACATTTGCCACCATATGTTCTTTGCAGCATTGTTTATAATGGCCAAGATGTGGTGGCAGCCTGGTGTTCAGTGGATGAGCGGATAAAGCGTAGGTTGTACATATAAAAAAGGAACATTGCTCAGCCAGGGAAGGGAATGGGTTCTTACCATCTACGGCAGCATGGATGAACCTGGAGGGTATTGTGCTGACTGAAGTTTGTCAGACAGAGAAAGACAGATGCAATGTGATTTCATTTATATGTGGATCTAAAGAACAAAAGAAACAAAACAGAAACAAACTCATAGATACAGAGAACATTTGATGGTCGCCAGATGGAAGGGGTATTGAGGGTGGGTGTAAAATGGGAAGGGATTAAGAAGTACAAATTGATTGTTACACAGTAGTCATGTGGATGTAGGTTCTAGTATAAGTACTATAGTCAATAATACTATAATAACTATGTGTAGAGTTAGATGGGCACTAGATTTATTGAGGTGATAGGTGGAAGGGAATTGGGGGGCAGGATAAAAAAGGTGAAGGCATTAAGAAGTACAAATTGGTAGTTACAAAATAATCATGGGGATGTAAAGTAAAGCATAAAGAATACAGTCAATAATGTGGTAATAACTATGTATAGTGCCAGGTGGGTACTAGACTAGTTAGGGGGATCACTTCTTAAATTATATTCTAAGTTATATAACCACTATGCTGTATACCTGAAATTAATATAAAATAAAATTGAATAACAACTATAATTGAAACATTTAAAAAGGGGGTTAAAGGTGAAAGGGAATAAGAGTTTCAAATTTCCAGCCATGGGGATGTAATGTACAGCATAGGGAATATAGTCAATAATATTTTGATAGCGTGGTAATGTCGGATCATTGCTGGACTTACGGGGATCACTTCCTTAGGTATATATAAATGTTGAATAACTATTGTGTCCACCTGATAATATAATATTGTATGTTAGATATACTTTCATAAAAATCTTTTTAAAAGAAAGAAAGAAAAAAGCAGAGAAAGACAAGAAAAACTAGCCACGCCTGAGAGTCAGCTGTGGAGGCCCTCACACCTGGGCAGGGGAGGTAGAAATTGCATTCTCCCTTCTCTGTCTCCACGCATAATACCTGGCTGCAACAGTCCAGTGTAGCCTTAATGCAATGATGAAGCAAGGCGGAGAAATGCTATGAGCCCAGTGCTTAAAACCAGAAAAGCACAGTCCAGAACTCTCTCTAGCTCCCTGCCACTCCCACCCCTTTCTAGTTCTGAATTATTTTGTTTTGTCTTTGAAACGCACAAACACACAAAATGTCTACAACAAATGCTATTTTAATCTTCACAGAACGACTATTAGAGAAGGGTCTATCCTCAATTTACCCTTTCTCCTCTCCTCTTTTTTGCATCTGGTAATTGTGTAGTACAAAAGAAATTATAGCCTAATTTCAGCTCCCTCTTGCAAGCTGTGCAAACGTGGACACATAACTTCTAGGTCTGCCCCTTTATCTGTGAAACAGGAGATGACAGTGTCCCACGTCAGAGCTTTGATGTGGCAAAGAAGTAATATTTGTGAAAGGCAAATACTGGTGCTCTCGGTATGATAGTCAGTACTTAGAGCCTCAGTGAACACGCCCATGGTTAATAAGAAGCGCAGCCAAACACTTTTCCCGTGTGTCTTCCTCAATGACGTGTGAGCGTCTAAAGTCAAGTCCTATCTGCTACAGGGCAGAGACTTTGCAGGCCAACTGCTACCAACTTACAAGTCCAGGGCGAAGTGCCTTGTTTTGGTTTGAAACCCTAGGACTCAGTCCAGAGCGGCCCCAGCAGAAACCGTCAGACGCAACACCCGCCCCGGCAACCGTAGCTCAGGCTCCGCCCCCTGCGCCCATTGGCCCATTTAATTCACGCCGGCACCAATGGACAGAGGCGGCCGCCGCGCGGTCTAAAATCCGAGCCCCTGGCGGCCTGCGCTGTTCTCCCGGACTCAGAGGGACTGCGAGGCGGTAAAATCCGAGGTGGAACTCCTTACCCCGCACTGCAATGAGCTGTGCCCAAGCTGTGCCACAAGACCTACTGCTTCCCCCGAGTCAGAGGGCCCATCCCACGTTCAGAGGTGAGGGCGGCGGTAGCAGGATCGGTCGATCGGCGCGAGGCGGCGGGTGGGTGGTTTGCCTGAGGACACCGGGACTGAGGGAGGCTCGGGGGTGGGAGGGGTGACTCCGGCTTAGCCGTCAGGGCCTTGGGTCTGCAGACCAGTTTCAACCCTCACCAGTTGTTGGACAGCCTTAGCCAGGCACTTGGCTTTTCCTAGCTGCATTCTTGATAGAGCGGTGCCCCATCCGTGGTGGTAGTGTGCTTCTCGTGCGGTTGTTACTGGCCGGGTTTGGCCCATTGGTGGTGGAGACAGCCCTACGGTCAGTGATTCCGTTTAGCAAGGGGGCGCGTGTGGGGCTCGGGACCCGACCCGCGGGGGCCGGGCTGCGTCCACGCTGAGAACCGATTGCGCCTGCGCAGGGCAGTCCCACCTCCTGAGTCGGGAGCGAATGTCTGGAGGGGTGGTGTTGTCTCAGCTGATGCTCCTAATTTAACGCCCTAGACATTATAGAAATCTAGGGTTGGCTAGGTCTTCAGAAGTAACGTTGTTATTTCTTTGGCCTACACATGGGAAAACAGAACAAAGAAATTCTCACCCAACCGCGGTTCTGGTAAATTTGACAACTTGGAATCTAGTTTTCATCTCTACCATTTATTTGGTTTCCTGAACCTTGGCTTTCAGTAACTATGTTGAAAATGATTCAACATTCTTCACTTTAGATGATGTGATTCTTGTGCAAAGTGGTTGTGGGGACCTTTTATGGTAACAGTCTCTTAAAAATGAGATTATTTCTCAAAGACGATACTGAATTGGGAAATTTTTTGTTATATACAAGATGTGATCATAAGTAGAACGTTTTTTGAAGTAAAATCTTGTAGTCAGTATTTGATGTTATTATTGTAACTAATGTTGACTTGTAGCTTTTTTGTTATTTAGAACAAAGAAAACAAAACCTCAAGGAACATCTGTTCAAAAGAAAAACTATTTTTGCATACAAACACGAAAATCAGATATTATCCAGGTGAGGTCAATTTTTTTAAAATTTCAGATCTGTAAAATTATATCAGAACTGTCCAATAAAAATGTCTTATGAGCTACATGTATAATTTAAAATTTTCTAGTAGCCACATTTAGAAAGGTTTTTTTTTTTTAAGATAAAATGAATTTGAATAACATAATTTAACATATCCCGTTATCATTTCCACATGTGATACTTAAAAAAATTATTTACATTCTTTTTTGGCACTAAGTTTTCAAAATCTGATGTGTATTTTACATTTTCAGCAAATCTCAATTTGAACCTAGTCACATTTTAAGTGCTCAATAGCCATATGATTTTCTGTGTGAATTAATTCACACTCTTAAGAGGAAACAGTTCATTCTAATCCAAAGTTGTGTATATTTACTAAAATACTGACTTATGGCTTATACAATGCTACAAAGGCCAGTCTTTGTATAATTCTGCAAGGTTTTAGTCAGAGTGAGTGAGTGTGTGTGTGTGTGTGTGTTGGAGGGGAGTTGTTCTTTGGGAGGTGACCTTCCTAAATGTTTGGAAATCATTTGTGTTAGTCTCAACCTTCCATAAGAATATATTTGTATTGTTTTGTTAAAAATTTAAAAATAGTACATGGTGTGACTAAAATAAAAACCCATGAAAGTATATAAAGCAGAAAATCAAAAGGTCCCCTCACTCTCTCACAATAACTGCTGCTTAACATCCTTCCAGGCTCTTTCTGTGCAATCTAAGAGCATGGGCTTTAACGTAATAGGGACCTGGGCTGGAATATGTAAGTCTGTTGCTACAACTGTGTAAATTCAGGAGAGTTACATGGCTTCTTTGAATGTATTTACTTAAATGAAAATGGGGTAGTAATAGGTGTTTTTCTTGGAGATTAAATGAGATAGGGAATGCGTTGTGCTATGCCTGGAATACAGGGAGAGCCCAATAAGTAATAGATGATTTCATGATCTCACTGGCTTTACACAGAGTGGATTGGTTCTTGAAATACTTTATTCTCCTTGTTTCCCTAATTTTCTCCCAACGTCATTGTTATCCTCATGAGTTTAAAAGAAAAGCCTCATTTTAATTTTCAGTTCTTTGCATTAGGTACTTTACTTATTGTTGTATTTTGTCCGTATGCATGCTTCGTACCCTTTCTTGTGGTGGAAAGGGGTCAGATTCTGCTTATATTTAGGAGGACTTGGTGATAGATTAGGTATGGTATGATAGATTAGGTTGGTGTAAAAGTAATTGTGGTTTTAAAGGCTAAAAATAATTGCAAAAACTAATTACTTTTGTACCAACTTAATAAAAAAGAGTGAAATTAAAGATGATCCTGAACGTTCCAGATTAAAGGAGACTAAAGAGATGTGACAACTAAATTCAGTACCTGACCCTGTAGCGGAAGGGGAAATGCTGTAAAGGACATTATTGGGTCAGTTTTCAACTAGAATATGAACAGTAGATTAAAGTGGTACATCAAGGTAAATTTGTGAATTTGATACTGTGGTTATGTAAGGAAAAAAAATCCCTGTTTTTAGGAAATAAACACTGAAGTATTTAGGAATAAAAGGCCATCGTGTATATAACTTAACGTAAAAATGTCAGGTGAAAAATCATATATACTCCACATATACACATGCTCAGAAAGAGTGCAAATGATAGCACAAGTAGGATAAATGTTAACAATCTTCAAATTTGGGTAAAGAGTACATGAACAGTCTCTTTGAACTATTTATACTTTTGCCACTTTATAAGTTTGTCATTATTTCCAAACAAACTTTCTTTTTAAATTTTAACTTGAATAAACTGTTTTACTTTGGAATAAACATTTTCATAAATCCCACACTTCTTCGCTTAACGCAAACCAAAAAAATGGTCTTGGACTTTTGATTTGAATAGCTGAGTAGCTAGTGATACCGTATATCAAGATGGGGAATACTGAACTAGGAGTGGGGGAATTAGGAGTTCTGTTTTGACCATGACCATGTTGAGTTGGAGGTAGCAATAAGGCATCCAAGTGGAGATGCCCAATAGTTAGGTGCCTGATGTTCAGGGTATGAGATCGGCTCTGGAGATATAAACTTGGGAATTGTCAGTGTGTGGATGATATTTATTTAACACCTAGGAGTGAAATGAGATTATTAGAGAATAAGTAGAGACTATTAATTCAAATAAGACAGTGACTCTCAACTTCTTAAATAAGAATCCATTGGGGTCATGGGGTATGTAATTTATACACAATCGAAAGAAAAGAAAATTCTAAAACTCTTGGCTTTCCCCAGAAACCTCACAAGTGCTATTTTTACTCCTTTTAGGAAACAGATGTCAATTTAAATATTATTACTTGAGCTACAAATTATTAAATAGACAACCAATAAGAGTTGCAGCTTTTCAAAATTAAATAGTTCTATTTTACGAACTTTAGTGTGGGTATTTTAAGACTTCTTTGTTTAAATAACTCTTCTTAGGGCAATTTTATCATAACAAAATAGAATAAGATTATATATTTTAATTTAAGTCTCCATACTGGACAGATGAATAAGGTGGGTTCCCTTATTACCCTTAGTTTTTTTGTTGTTTTTTTAAGGTTTAATCATTTTATTTATTTTTTTCCTTTTTTTTAAAAATTTGAGTTATAGTTGACATACAATAATATTATGTTAGTTTTAGGTGTACAACATAGTGATATGATACTTTTATACATTATGAAATGATCACCACAATAAGTCTAGTTACCATCTGTCACCATACAAAGTTACTACAATATTATTGATTATACTAGCTATGATGTACATTAAATCCCTGTGACTTATTTTATGACTTGAAGTTTGTGCCTCTTAATCCCCTTCACCAATTTCGCCTGTCTCCCCACGTTCCTCCCCTCTGGCAACCACCAGTTTGTTCGCTGTATCTGAGAGTCTGTTTCTGTTCATCCTGAGAATTTTTTTAGCTGGCAGTTAGGAAGGCCAGCAATTTCAAGACTAAGCACTAGAGTTATGTCAGCACTGACAGAAAAAGAGGAGGCCCTCAGAAGTACAAAACTGAAATTAAAAGGCAGAAGAAAAGTTTAAGATTTGAATGTGGCCTTGAGCCCCAGCGAGGTTAGGAAGAAAAGAGACTTATAAAAAAGAAGTGGACTACTGAGGTAGGGGGGAAAGTAGAAGAACTGATAATCCAGTAGCTAAGTGAAGAAAATGTTTTAAAGAAAGAATGACTATCTGTATCAAGTGCTGTTGAAAAATTCAGTAAGACAAAGACAGAATTGACCATGAGTTGAATGTAGAAACCGTTGAAGTAGATGACATTAGGAATTTCAGTAAAGTGGTGGGGACAAATTTCTGATAGGCATAGCTGAGAAGAGACTAGAATGTGATAACATATACAGTGCATATAGATATCTCCTTTTGAGGAGTTTTGCTATAAAGGAAAGAAATGAGTAAGTAGCTGAAAGGGAATGTGAGATTTAAGGCTTTAAGATGAGATATAATATGTAGTGTTTATATGCTGATGGAAATGACCTAGTAGAGGACAAATTAATGATGCTGAAGAATGAGCAAATAATCACAGGCACAAAGCCCCTAAGTAGGCAAGAGGGAATGGAGAGTTTGGCCCTAGGTCAGCATGTGTCAGTTCATACATTAGACAGGAGGGAAGGCAGAGTATATGGGTGCAGAGGCAGGTAGGCTGGTAGTCTTTGGTGGAGGCAATATAAGCTAATTCTTGTTAAGATTGATTCTGATTTTCTCAGTGAGACAATATCACAGTGTACTGTAAGCCCAGAAGTATTAGAGGCTGAGATCAATAAGGGACCTGATTAGTGAAGGTACCACATTGGGAGCAAACTGGCAGGTTGACCCTGAGCATCATCTCCTCCCACCCCACCAGACAGCAGGCCAGGGAATGACAAGAGGAGTATTTGCCATTAGGTAGTGAATGCAGGAGCTTAAACTGGGGAGACATTGCAATGCTCTGGGTGATGGGCATGCCTGGGAGGAATAGGAAGCATCAACACTCAGAAGATAGCTACTAAGATACTCTGTTCAGTGGCACATTTTGACCCTTCGCTGCCATCATTCAAAATGTGTGGTACAAGCTATGTCCCTTCTGCCAGCAGACTGAGCAAGTAGATGTGAAAGGCAATATAACCAAAATTATTTTGTGGACTAAATGTACACTTTTTTCACATTTGAACATCTCTGAATGAGGGATCTATCTTAGAATCAATGGCATCTAATTGACCCTGATTTTTCCTTTCTTCACTTGCTAAGAGATTCTCACAGCCTGTACTAACCAGTCTCTATCTATGGAAAGGAGTTTAAGTCAAATTCTTGAGAAGTGCTTTTCTTTGGATATGTATTCTAAATGCAATGCCATCTAGAAACTAAAGTCCATATTAATAGATTAAGCTATAAGTGTGTGTGGAAAATTTTGGATTTCTTTTGAGAAGACTATTTTAAAATTATTTTCAGTGTAAGTCCATTACTGAGTACTTAAAACTAAAACTAACGAAAGAAAGTGTTGTTTAATAAAGGTTTTTGAAGACTTGTTTGAACGACTAGAACAAAATGGTTTAGAATGAGATTATCAAGTGTTTACATATTCTGTGGGGGTAGAGTGTTAAGACTTTTAAGAAAATATCTTTAAATTTCTCAGCCATCTTGTTTATAACATTTGATCATGCTATATTAAGAAAAGTTTTGTTTAGGACAAATAAATCTCTCAGTTATTGCCTCCATTTAAAATTATGAAGTCAGGTAACTTATTATTCCTCTATCTCTTCCCTCCAAAAGGAAACTGTGGCATGGGGTTAAACATTTTCTGTCTTTTTTTTTTTAAGTAGTAGAGACCAGAGAGTGATGACATCTGAGGGTCAAGTCCAAGAAGAAACAAAAGTTCTGAAACTTAAGACAAAAATGGTAAGATATGGACATGGTCTTATAAACTGTCCTTTTTTCCCTTTCCTAAACTCTTTCTGAAATACTAATTTGTCTTAACCCTTTTAGGCTGATAAAGAAAATATCAGTAGTCCTACAAAGAGCAAAAATAATGTAACAGTTGAAAAAAATTGTATTCCTTTAAAACCTTCTAATGAATTAACCAATTCAACTATAGCAATTGACACACATAATTTGGAGACTAATAATCAAACTCTGCAGTTACCAAATAAAGATAAGCCCCAAAATCAACGTATGACATTAAGCCAAGCATTTCACATTAAAAACAATATTAAAAAGAAGCAAATGACTGCGGAAAAACCAAAGCAAGATGCTTACATGCTCAAGAAACCTGTGCTTGGATCTTACCGTGGCCAAATTGTTCAGTCTAAGGTTAATTCATTTAGAAAACCTGTACAAGTCAAAGAGGAGAATTCTGTAACAACGAAGAAACTTGCAACTACTATCTCTGAAGCCACAAAGCCTCGGCCTATAAACACCAGCAGTATAACAGTGAAAACTGAGAGAGCCCCCAATATGAAACCTACCACTAAATTTGTGAGCACTACATCTCAGAACAGACAACTTTTGCGTCCTCCTATTAGAAGTCACTACAATAATACCCAGGACTCCATGAACCGAAGCATCAGTAGAACCTCTGCCAATGTTACAATTCGGAAAGGGCCTCCTGAGAAAGAATTACTGCGATTAAATTCAGTTTCATCTAATGTCAAAACCAGTTCTTCTCAGGAAGTGAAAAGAAAGCAGGCACTATCAAGAAGCATCACATCGGAAGTTATAGCCAAGCCTGCTTCATCTTCTAATACCAAACTGACAGAAAAGTCAAAAACCATTGACCAGCGTAGACATACTATCGCAAAAGCAACTGTCAATAGTAGATCTGCTCAGCCCAAAGAAACTGCAGAAGAGAGAAAGTAAGTAGATGTAATCTAATTACCTTAATTTTTGATACCGTACCATTTGTAAACTTGGTTTATAATTTTCTTGAATATATTAGAAGTTTTTTGTGAGGATTCTCTTCTGTCATATGCACACAAATTTATACACATTTATATGGTGAAGTAGTATGACCTAAGTTATTGTGCTGGAGTGTATTTTAATTTAGGTTGTTTTAGGTAATATAAGTTAAAAATGCTTAACAAAATTGGGAAATATTTTGTAACCTCTCTATTTAAAAATTCACTCTTGGGTCTTTAAGCATAAAATTAAGATTGATATGTTTAATGTTTTTTCTTCAAATTGGTGAACTATGTATGTGCCACTAGCATGGAACTACTTAAAGACCTGAGATATTTTTAAACTTTTCCTCTTATTTGACAATGCTATCAGCAATATCACAGTAATGTTTATATACTGTTTCTAACTGTAGAGCTCGTCTGAGTGAGTGGAAAGCTGGCAAAGGAAGAGTGCTGAAAAGGCCTTCTAGCTCAGTAGTTACCCATCCTGAACCTGAAGGACAAAATGAAAAACCAGTTGGGTCATTTTGGACTACCATGGCAGAAGAAGATGAGCAAAGATTATTTACTGAAAAAGTAAACAAGACAGTTTCTGAATGCCTTAACCTAATCAATGAGGTAGAGTGTTTATCTTCCATTTGTGCAGTAGATTATAGTTTGTAAATCACCTTGATAAATATCTAATTAAATTACATTGCTAATCTTTTTTGACCAAGTAATGTGTCAGTGGTGTTACAAAGACTTAATGTTAATAGTGAGATTATTTCTCTTTAGCCTTTCCTTTAATGGACTGTATTTCATTGAGTTTATGTAAATATATCTAAGGGATTGAATTTTTACTTGAGTTATAAATATTGTATTTCTCTAAGATGTTAATAACTTACCAAAGACTAGCAATACAAATTAGTGAATCATTATCACAGATTAAATTCAAGTTAATTAAAATATTTGCAAACAAAAATCCCATTAATCTCCAACAATATCATCAGGGTCTTAAACATATTCTACTATTTGGAGCAGAATCCAAGAGACTATAATAATTAACTCCAAAATGTTCTTTATTTCCTCACTACTCTTCAATTTTGCTTTGGTCTCACCCTACTGTCTAAGATCCAGAGCAATACAGAATATGATTTCAAACCTTACTCTAGTCCCATGAGCATCTTTCAACTCTTTGAAGTTCTGAGGACCAGTGAAATTACAGTCAGGGGAATGCCGATTCTTACTTCTGCTCAGCTGAGGTTTTTTAATTGATACCATGGAATTTTTCTGCCCTGCTGCTTAACTATATATAGCTCTTACTTACACAAACCATTACAGATTCATTTTACCCTTACTGTCAAAACTTGACAAAGCAATTTAAACAAACCAAGTTATTTTCATTAATAAATATTTGGTAGTTACAAAAATTCTAAATAAAGTATTAACAAATGGAATCCCACAATATATAAGAGGATAAACATCAAAGCCAGGTAGAGTGTTACTCTGAGTCTTTTGTTTTTACCAATATTTTTCTCAGCTAGTATTTTGTGTGTGTGTGTGTTCCTTGTACTTACAGCTGGTATGCTGCTTGCTAGCCATTCAGAATAAATTTAGAGTAAGAAAGATAATAGTGAATATTTTTCTGCATAATTTTCTGTCAGCTTTTTCTCTGTCACTGATCTTTTTTTTTTTTTTTTTAAACTTTTATTTATTTAAGTGTGCTTTTCCAGGACCCATCAGCTCCAAGTCACATAGTTGTTTTAATCTAGTTGTGGAGGGCACAGCTCATAGTGGCCCATGTGGGGATCGAACCAGCAACCTTGTTGTTAAGAGCACTGTGCTCTAACCAATTGAGCTAATGGGCTGCCCCTCTCTGTCACTGATCTTGATTATAGTAAGCTTACTTAATTATTCATACTTTCTAGGCTAAAAGATAGCATTCAGTTTATTTCTTGATATTTTAGGGCTGCCCAAAAGAAGAAATATTGGACACACTGAATGATCTGATTAAAAATATTCCAGATGCCAAAAAACTTGTTAAATATTGGATATGCCTTGCACGAATTGAACCACTCACAAGTCCTATTGAAAATATTATCGCAATCTATGAGAAGGCGATTCTGGCAGGAGCTCAGGTGAGATTACAACTTGCTGATCTTTATTAATTAGTGTAAATGATTCAGAATTATTTGGAATTATTCACAAAATAACAATAAAATTGTGGAAATATACACGTATGTCATAATGAATGTTTAAAGGTGACAAGGATTACGTATTATAAAAGACTGTTTCTCAACCTAAAACTAGGGCTAATCGGATGTTAGGAAATGGATATACTGTAAGCTGAAATGTACGTTTAATGAAACTTCCTGGGAGAAATATATTAGCACATGTCATTTTGCACATTTCCTAGTTGAGAAATCTACTGGGAAGTTGAATTTTTAATATTAAAATTTATTTATTGAATATAAGTAAATGGAATTAAATTAATTTTTCAAATATTAGCAGCTCTGTTGGCTTTGTAAGAGAACTCTTTCACTTGAGGAATGTATCTTAATGTACTCACATTTATATGCTGTACGTTAGGTCCTGCTCACATATAGGAAATGTCAATAAACTAGTTTCTCTGATATTTTTAACCCCATAGTGGGTTGATACCGTTCCTCTCACCTCTTCCTGCTCTTACTACACAGAGCTCTGGGCATAGAATAAATTGTCTCTTGAGGCTCTTTAGTGTGTGTTTTTTGTTTGTTTTATGGGCAAATGTTCCTAAAATGTATTTCCTTTTGACCAAGTTTCTCAAAAACGCATTCTTGGAGATTGTTTACAAAGAGTTTTGAAAAAATTCTCTTTTTAGCCTTTCCTTCGCATTTTCGCTGAGATGTTCATCAGTAGGTGAATGATAACCATGTTTCCCTGAAAATAAGACCTAGCCGGACCCAAATGGCTCTAATGCACTTTTGGAGCAAAAATTAATATAAGACCCGGTCTTATAGTAAAATAAGTAAAATAAGACCGGTCTTATATTAATTTTTGCTCCAAAATACGCATTAGAGCTCATTGTCAGGCTAGGTCTTATTTTCGGGAAAACACGGCATTACCATGCCACTGACTGCAGCGTTCGACTTTACCCCATGAGCTCAGTGTTCCAGAAAGGAAGTTTAGGAAAGCAGATGTACACTTTTCTATATTTTTGTGTTTTTCAAGAACGAATAACAATGGGAAATTTTTGTACTTGAATCATTTATTTTAATAAGATGTAGCACCTTAACTGTAGTTACTTAAAGATATAAATACTGTAATTATTGTCTGGATTTTTGACACATTTTGGAGAAGAAGCTTGAAATCAACGCAGTGAAAAGACTAATAAGAGGTCTACTTGCAATAGTCTCAGCAAAACCAACAAATAGTCTCACAACGGCTATTATGTATAAAACATTTTGAAGAAGAAGAATTGTATTTGACAGAATCCCACTTGGAAGGGAGTATTAAGTCCCTACTACATTGAACCAAACCAGAAGGGGGATTATTTAAGGCGGCTTAGGGCAGTATAAGTAGGATGCATCACTAGAGCTAAGGTTTCACATAGAAAGCAGTAGTGTAAAGAGAAAGATGTGACACTAGAGCTGAAATTGGGAAACAAGGATCAAAATTAGCCAAGAAAATTGAAAGCAGGATGGGTGAGTGAGTAGTTCAGGACTAAGTTCTAAGATAAGAATATGAGCCAGAGCATTCCTTTTATATAATATCTTGAATATGTTGCATTAGCAGGTATGGCAGTTCAGAGGAACACAGGAAGTGCTCATAATATCTGGACATAACGGACACTTAGTGAACTGCTGAATTTTTGAACCTTGAGCTGTTCAAAGATGTATTTAATGCCATGCGAAACAAGACTACAACCATGTGCTTGAATGTAGGAGAAAAGGAGTAAACTTAATATAAAATAAACTTAAATAAAATCAGCCTTGTAATAGATATTAATAATGTTAAATTGTTACTTGTTCACTAATTTTGTTCAAAGTAGGCCAGCAATAATAGTTATCAAAGGCTTAAGAGAAATTATGGGGAAAATTTTTAAACTGATGAAATGCTATCCCTTAAGTTTATTTTATAATTTGGAAAAGGAAGCCATTTTTTTCAATTTGAGTGGCAAATAAGTGTCTAAGAGCCATCGTCTTGTTTTAAAATATGAAATTTAATCACTGGTTTTAACATTTCCAACTTGGACAACATAGTGTCTGAGGATATCATTCTAATATAGGTCTGCTTTCTTCATTTAAAAAATTCTAGCCTATCGAAGAGATGCGACATGCAATTGTAGATATTCTAACAATGAAGAGTCAAGAAAAAGTTACTTTTGGTAAGTTTCTTTCAAGTGAATTGTGATCTTATTAAATTACTTTGCTGAATTATTTTTCTTTTATCATTTTTAATTTTTTAAATATGTAGCTTGATCGTTCCTCATACTTTTGTTGATATACCTCTCAGATTCAGTAGCTTTGTGTAGTGTGAAGAATTTTTAATTAGGAGGTCTCGTTCAAAACCTAAATTTGTCATTGAGTGTCTGTGAAAGCTACCTATCTAGGCCTTTATTTCCTGTCTTAAAGATGAGGCAGTTTGACTAGATGATCTGTATAGACTTTTTTTTTTTTTTTAAGTTTTTATTGGGGAAGGGGAACAGGACTTTATTGGGGAACAGTATGTATTTCCAGGCCTTTTTTTTCCAAGTCAAGTTGTTGTCCTTTCAATCTTAGTTGTGGAGGGTGCCGTTCAGTTTCAAGTTGTTGTCCTTTCAGTCTTAGTTGTGGGGGGCACAGCTCAGCTCCAGGTCCAGTTGCCATTTTCTAGTTGCAGGGGGCACAGCCCACGGAGTTGAAGAATCGAACCAGCAACCTTGTGGTTGAGAGGATGCACTCCAACCCACTGAGCCATCCGGGAGCTCAGCGGCAGCTCAGCTCAAGGTGCCATGTTCAATCATAGTTGCAGGGGGCACTGCACCATCCCTTGCGGGATTTGAGGAATCGAACTGGCAACCTTGTGGTTGAGAGCCCACGCTCCAACCAACTGAGTCATCTGGGAGCTCAGCGGCAGCTCAGCTCAAGGTGCCATGTTCATTCTTAGTTGCAGGGAGTGGAGCCCACCATCCCTTGCGGGTTTCAAGGAATTGAACTGGCAGCCTTGTGGTTGAGAGCCCACTGTCCCATGTGGGAATCAAACTGGCAGCCTTCGGAGTTAGGAGCATGGAGCTCTAACCGCCTGAGCCACTGGGCCGGCCCCCTCTATAGACTTTTTACATATGAGATTCTGTCATCTGTTCCATGCTGTAGAGAAGCTCATTTAGGAATCCTCTTTGCTAGGAGTAGTAGATTGAGAGGCGATAAGAGATTCATTAACTGTCAGGTATATAAAATGTAAACATTTTCTAGATTCAGATCTAGATTGTACCAATTACTGTGAACTTTTGCAAGAAATTTAACCCCTTCCTTACCTATAAAATGAGACAATGCTAATATCTTTCTCAAAATTGTTGGGACCATTGAATGAAATAATGTATGTAAGTATCAAATTCTATGGCACATAGTAAGTTTATTAATCTTTAGCCACTGTTAATATTAATTAGCTTAGCTGAGAGGAGAAATCACTACATACGAGTATAAGTGAAAGCTAATTTGTTTCTTTGTTTAGAGTTATTTCCAATTTTTTAGTGGAACTATGTCACCCAGTCACAAATATTTGAGCACCTATTATATACCATCATTCATTCCACCTGTTTATTTTCTTTTGATTAGTTTTAAAAAGTCAAATAGTTTAAACTTTTTAAGGCTGCTCATATATGCTGCTAAATTTCTTTCCAGATTAGTTTTAAGTATCCTTATTTTCAGTACACAAAATAAATTTAAAATACAAAGATATAGGTCAAAGGCTAAACTTTAAATAAAATCAAAGAGCATACTGAAATTCTAAGTGTATTATACATGTTTCGGTTACATGTTACAAAAAATAAAAACTGTTCAATGAGGTTAATGTGCTAATAGCTTATCTATGTGAAACAGGGAATCATCTTTTATTGGTTTAGTTCAACAATGACTATTTCAATATATGGTCACTGTTAATATACCACCAAGAGAAAATACAGAAGATGTATATGATCTGATCTTACTAGTTATATTTAATGAAGGAGCTTTAGTAGGAACGGTCAGGGAGGTAGGAGAAAAAATCAGGAAAGAGTAAGTAGTATACCACAGACAAGGTGGAGAAAAGTTTAAAAATAACCCAACCCAGTGAAACGGGTGAAGAGGGTCCAAAGGTATAAGCTTCCGGTTATGAAATAAATAAGCCATGGGGATGTAATGCACAGCATGGTGACTATAGTTAATAACACTGTATTTGTATATTTGAAAGTTGCTAAGAGAGTAGATCTTAAAAGTTCTCATCACAAGAAAAACATAATTTTGTAACTATGCATTGGTCAGATGTTAACTAGATGTATTGTGACCATTTTACAATATATACAAATCACGAATCAATGTTTTATACCTGAAACTAATATAATGTTATAAGTCAATTATACCTGAATTTTTAAAAGTTAAAAAAAAGAATAACCCAATCTTGTGTCTTATATGCTAAAGACAGCAAAGTGGAAATAAGAATTTCATTTAAAAAGGCTTCTTCATAATTCTCACTCGCGTGAAAGATATGTAGAGAGAGAAAACAGTATTTAATTCGCATTCTGTTTTTTATCTTATTTTTCCTTAATAGAGTAATACTAGTTAGGGGAATCTTTTTAGCACCTAGAATATTTGTCTTTAAATGGAAAAAGAAATGCTATCAATAAACTTGGCTTATAATATGTAATTATAAGTCGTAGATACAAAGTCAATTTTACAAATTAAGATTATTTATTAGGTACCATTGGGAAATAGAAGACAAATAATAAGAGAGACAAGCACCACTTGTGTGTGTTTCAGATGCCTCAATCCCATATATCCAAACTTGAACACATCATTTTTCCCTAAATCTTATCCTTTTTTTGGTTACCTTTCTCAATAACTGACACTCCAGTTCTCCGAGCCAGAAATCTCGGGATTATATTTCACTCCCTCTTTCCCACATCACCCTGTTCTCAGTCAATCAAATTCAGTTTAACTTCATAAGCATCTCTTAAAACCCATCTACTCCTCTTCATCCTTACTCTCATCACTGTAGTCAAGATCACCTACAGCCCTTACCTGGACTACAACACTGGTCTCCTAACTCGCATGCTTCTCTGTTCTAGCTCCAATCCATTCTCAACACTGCAACCAAAATGCCCCATCACTTACCTGCTTACGTTCCTTAGTCCAGCCTCCTCTCGTCACTTTTCCACTCCTTCACAGCCCTGAATTTCTTTCTTTATTTTTTTTTCATTTCCTAGAAGGGGCTATACTGTCTTGCCTCTGGGTCTATCCAAGCCAGTCTTCTACTTTTAACCTAATTCCTCTCTGTCCTTTGGACCTCGATTCAGACGTAATTCTTTTGGGGTACTTCCCTGATAGCCACCTTTCCTCCTTCACCCAACCAGATTAGATGCACCTGTTTTGCTCCATGTTTTTTCTCTCTGTGCAATAATTGATGCACTTGATTGTCTGTCTTGTCTTTTAAACTATAAACTTGATTGACAAGGACAATATCTGATCTCACCATCGTTTCCCCAGTGTTAATGCAATGCCTAGCATATATTAGGCATATATTAAATATTTGTTGAATTAAAGAATCCATATTCCTACTTTAACTTCTCACTAAAAGAACTGCATTCACTTTATTGTGCAACTGAAACATCTCTTAGTAAAAATCTCTAATAATTTTCTAATAATCAAATCCAGAGGTCTTTTCAGCTTGGTGGATTTACCATATGTCTCACAAGTATTTAAATGTTTTATTTTGAACTCTTCCCTCACTGCTTCCCCATACCATGTCTTCCTCCCAAAAAAGAAAAGGAAAAAGAAAGAAAAAAATCCTCCTCTGTGATTAAAGACTCCTAAGCAAGAAATTTTTCTAGAGTTGCACCTAATACATACACTCATTCAGACATGCATATGCATTCATTTATTTATGAACTCAGAAATAACTCTTAAATCAGGCTCTTCCTTCTCACCACCTACCTCTGCCACCTTGCTTAGACTGTTACAACAGCTTTATCTTCTTACCATCACAGATTATTAGTTTTCATTCCTGCTATTCCAAACCAGCCTTTATAGTGTCCAAAGCTACTTGGAACTCTGTCTCTCCAACGGATTTTTTTTTAACCAAACTTCTTGCATATAAAGATAATTACCCTCTAATCCCTTCCTACCTTTTTGAGGTGTGATCAAAAAAAAACGGTGGATGGTTAAATAAAAAAAATTTATTACAGTAAAAGACACATTTCTATTAACCTCCTTCAAAATACTCCCTCTCGCTTCGAACACACGTATCCCACCGTTCTTGCCACTTTCTGAAGCAGTTCTGGAAGTCCTCTTTTGTGAGTGTCTTTAGTTACACTGTCAAGGCTGCCTTGATGTCCTGAATCATTTTGACTTTGGGGAAGAACTGGAAGTTGCACGGTGCCAGATCCAGTGAATAAAGTGGATGAGGATACACTGTAATATTCTTATTTGACAGAAAGTTCCATACCAGAGAAGATGTATGACAACGGAGCATTGTCATGATGGATGATTTACGGCACAGTTTGAAACACACTTTCTCTCAACTGTAGCTCACGCCCAACTGACTACACTCAATAAGTTGAAACTTGTCATACATTATTATTAAGGTTTGATGCGCCACTTCCGCTATTGAAGATCCCTGCCTTCCCGTTGGATGGCTTTTAGCAGCAGCATTCACCATAATTTTTTATCACACCACAAATCTGAACTCATCACCTCCTCCCACATTCTGACCTTGCTCCTCACCCTGTATCCTAAGCACACTGGCCCTTTAATGTTGTCTTAGATCATTTTCTTTTAAGCTTCATACCAAGATTGCCTTCCTTGGTCTTGCGAAATACTCATTTTTCAAAACCCAGCATAAATGTCACTCTTGAAGCCTTCCCTAGCCATTGCCCTGTCCCACAAGCAAATTCAGTTATTCCTTTTTGTGGATTCTTATCTCAATTATAGCCTTTTTCTCATTTTATAATTAATTATTGTCAAGCATGTCTCTTCCATGGAATCTGAACGTCTCAAAGACACATTCTTATATTTGTATCTGTAATCCCTGACACATAGGAGTTAGTATTTGTTAAACAGTTGTCAGCAGTATTAGCTTAGGAAAAGTAATGGTTAGGAGATGGCTTGGTTTTTTTATTTTGAAAATCTGGCCCACTATGAATAACTTTAATGTAGCTTGATTTTGTTCTTTCAATTTGACCAAAAGCTCAATATATATACATATTTCTATAGGAGAAATTTTTGAAGAGCCTTGTGCAACCAAGGAAGAAATCCAAGAAGTCAACATTGAAGATACCAGTGTTAAACTAGAGTCAGGAAAACCAGAAATGGAAAATAAACATAGAGATGTAGTATTTCAAGACTGTGAACCAGAGCAAAATGACAAAACAAAAGATCCAGCCAATGATGTTAAAACTCCCAGTACAGAAACTAGAGAGAGTTGCTTAATTAAATATAATGTGTCTACTACACCATACTTACAAAGGTAAGCTTTTAAAATGTAATATGTTGTGATTCGTTTTTATGCTTAGGGATAATAAATATGGTACTTTTAAATCTTTAAAATAGCTTCGGATTAGAACTAGTATTTGTTACTAGAAAGGTTTCAAACAAATCTAATATCATTTGGACATTTCACCTTTTAAATACTGCATTTGCTTTGCTTTCTTCTAAGTATTGCCATTTTGAAAAAGAAAACTTTTACATCACTTTCTTTAATCATTGATTGTGTATTATTGATAACAGTAGGGTTTGGAATTCATCAGTTAGCCAGTTCTACAGATTTTCAAGTATCTAGTGTGTATAAGGTGTGACCAAAATAGGAAAAAGAGTTAAGTTTTTTATTTCAAGGAGCTTGCAGTACCTCTCTTTCTATATGACAAGCAATCACCTGGTTATAAAATACAAGTTATAGTATGATAAATAGCATCAAAATACAAAGTAAAAATGTTAACATGTTTTTTAACTCGGAATAATTTTGTGGGGTTTTCTTTTAGTGTGAAAAAGAAGATGCAAATTGATGAAATAAATTCTACATTTAAAGAGCTGAAGTTTCTAACACCAGTTAGACGTTCTCGACGTCTTCAAGACAACATTTCTAAATTGCCAGATATGTTAAAAGATCATTATCCTTGTGTGTCTTCATTGGAACAGTTAACAGAGTTGGGAGATGAAAGTGATGCTTTTATATGCCGCCCTAATGCAGCCCTGTGCCCGATGTATATGGAGCCTGAAACAAAAGAGAAATGAAGCTATGATTAGGAATGAGGTTTTTACTATTCCTGGGCTGTTTTGTTTGTTGTGACTTTGTATGTCTCTTAGGTCGGGAGTTGGCCAAGTAGCTAAGTATTCACGGCAGTAAGCTCTTGTACTAACATTGACATTATAGCGGGTGTTGCCTTCTGTGTGTCTGAAAGCTAAATCCTATGTTATCTAAACAATCTAAGGTTTTCTCTAAGATAGGTAAATTTTATCAACTAGTTTATTATGTTCCTTGAATATAGTTAATAAATGTCATTCTAGTTTCAGTGATATTTCTAAAATAACGAATACTTAAACTTGTTTTGTAATATAAAAATTTCACTGTTAAATCATGTCCCCTGAAACATGATAGTTAGATATTGTAAATAGTTCTCTTCTCCCCACACACATAAGTACCACCAATAAAATTGTCTTTATATACCTTTGAACTGATACTTAAATGGCATATATCCTCTACCAGCTCTACTGTTTCAAGTAAGTCGTTGTAAGATTAGCTAATTTTAAAACTGTGTGTAATGTGAATGTGGTTGAAAAATCACACACATAGTCCTACTGACGTTCATGTGTTCCATTTGTATAGCACTTGTCTTCTATTTATTGTCTTCTCGTGTTCTAGAGAATAGGATTTTTAGTTTTTAAACTATAGCTATTATGAATACAATAAATGAAAATGTCTACATAATGATGTTTCAATGACATTTATTTCAACAAATATGAAATGCACTTTAACCACAGTGAATAAATTTGAATCTTGCCTTCTTGAGGTTTTCAACACTTAAAATAAGTGTGTGCTTAATGGTTATTTACTTTTGAAAATTTATCAATTTAGTACTTATCTAAAATTTTACCCTAATTTTTACCTCAATTTTTTAGTTTGTTCTTTTCATATTTTGTATGAGCGGTGCAAAATATGCCACTTTGAAATAAACTTCATGCTGGTCTATACTTCTGAGCTTTATAATATATATAGCATAAGGTTCATTTGGTCATATAGCATGGCTTTAAATACCTCTGTGAAAGAGAACTTGAGATAAAGTTCTATATTTGGACAGATTCCATAGAGTGTTTTTCCCTCCCTTAACTGAGGGAAAATCGTCTCTCTAAATAGTGCTAGAGCTAACATTTATAGACATAGGTCTAACTCCTTTTCAGTTAGGTGTCTGACCTAGGTTTGTTCCAAACTAACTACATCTAAGGATTGATACATGGTGCGTGAACTTTGAAGTCCTTTATTCAAAATCTCAGCTCCTACCTTCCTTAAAAGTTTTGTAACCATGGAGACTAAGTTGAACCCCATCTTTGTGAGGGATAAAGTGGCAATAATCCCCTCTGATCATTTTGTACCATGTTATCTGCTTGTCCCCCTGGTTGATTGGCCAAAATGAACACCTGACCATCATAGCTGGACTGTCAGATTCTTTACCATAGGTGTGTGGAATCAGGACTGAATTAATTTTTTCTATGTAGTTAGACCTGAAATATATAAATATGAGGCCCTGGGTGACCGTATGAAGGTTGGGTAGCAAAGGTCACCAGTCAATGGAACAATTAAGTAACTACCCAGGGAAAAATATTCCTGCCTGGGGTTTTCCTATATTTGGGTAGTTGTGTATCCGAATACAGATAAAGCAAAATCCCTCTGCTCTAATCCCACTACCCTTCTTAAATGAAACTAACATTTGTATGGTAACTTGCCAAATTTTTATTCTGTATATGTAACATACACAGACATAAATATACACATAAACGTGTGTATGTGGATTTTATTTTGCTTTGTCGGCTATAAATGGCACCATACTTCATGTATGGTTCTGCATCTTGCTTTTTGTCTAATTGACTAAGTCAAGGAAATTTTCATTGACATAGATCAATGGAACATTAAGACACTTGGGAGTTTAGTAAAGGGTACATTTTATAATTCAATACAGTAGAGAGAATGGCTGTGAGTCAGTCCGCCTTCCATTTTGAGAACAAGAAATTCCAATCTCTACACCACTTGCAAAAATAATTTCCTGGTAGAATAAATAGTTAAATTTAAGTATATTAGGAAATGTAAAGTACATTTTTTCCTTAGGAAAAGAACAAGACTCTTTAAAGGAATCTTGACCATTGAAGGGTAGGGTAGAGCACACAGAGTTTAGCCACACTTGGCAGCAGGACTAGAGTAAGACATTGAGGAGCCAGACCAGTTACCCTACCTGAGATCTTCAAAATTCTGTGAGGAAATGGATTGTGAAACCGGAACTATATGCCCAAGGTATACAGAGGGTGCCAAAAAAAGTATACACATTTTAAGAAAGGAAAAAACTATTAAATTGTAATTCTCAATATATACCAATAATGAAAGATGAATACAAGTCACGTTTGACTTCTGCAATTACAAGAGGTGCTCAAAGTGGTTACCATCAGCGTCCAGACACTTCTGATTATGGCGAACTACTGCTTGAGCAATGCTGACCAGTGTCCACTTGTACATTATTTGGCACCCCTGGTATTAAAGTTTGATTATAAAACATGAAATGAAAATACTCCAGTGATTTCAACAGGAGAGGTGTTGAAGACAGAATTAAAGCTAATTTTGCTAATGAGCTTGTCATGTTTGGGAGCAGGATGCAGAAATAACGTGTACTCTCGTCTCATTTAAACCTCATTCAGTACTTGGGGTTTTAAAAAGTTAAAATACAAAACAAGGATAAGACCCAGCAATTCCATTCCTAAGTATCAGGAGAAATGAAAACATACCCCAACAAAGATTGTACATAAAGATGTTCATAGTAGTCTTACGCATATTTGCCTCAAACTGGAAACAACACAAAAGTCCATCAACTGATGAGTGAAAAAACGTTGTATGCTGTGTCCACATAATGGAAATTAAGCAAAAGGAAACAAATTAAGGAAAAGGAACAAACTACTGATAAACACGATATGGTGAATCTCAAAAACATTAAAAGAAGGCAGAGGAAAAAATTACTGATGCCCTCTACGTGAAATTCTAGAAAAGGTAAAACTATATTGACAAAGTAGATCAGAAGCTACCTGGGGCCACATGTGGGGGAGGGGACGTTTTGGAGTAATGGAAATGTTCTATATCTTAATTGTGGTTATGGGGCTATACATTTGCCAAAACTTATTGAAGTGTACACTTAAAATGGGTGAATTTTTTATTATATGTAAATTATACCTTACAACAGTTAAACATAAAGATACCCACTAAAAAAAATAGAATATATAACTCCAACCACTGTGGGGAGGTGGGTGCAATGGGGTTTTCATCTCTGAGGAGTTAACCACACAGACAGATGCATGAGGAACCCCAGCTGTTCCAGCCCCCAGCTGTTTGAGTCTTCCCAGCCCAGTGGCAGACCTGACCTGAGGTGACCTCTGATGATTGCAGCTCCCAGATTTCAAGCTGCCCCACCTGATGCTAAGTGGAATGGGTTCTCAGGTCTGATTTATTCTCTTCCTTTTCATCAAAGTTTCAGAAGTAGAGCAGTTTCATGTCTGCTTGAATCTGCCCTTATAGCGTCCCTCATGTCTATATACACGGCTTGTAGTGAAACTATTAAGACCTAAGGCACTTAATACATAGAGGGAGCTCCCAAAATTAAGACAATCTTTTTTTCTCTATCAACAAGTCCTAGAATTGGAGCCTATTACCTCATTAAGAACTCAGGAAAATTAACTTTGAGATTCCAAGTTCATTGGGCATCACACTACTAGTTTGACATTTTGAAAATATTTGTTGTAGCTATACTGTTTACCAGGACAGAAATCTGGCTCTGTAATCAATTTTCACCTGCTCATTGTACCCCATACACTGCAAAGCTGAGAGGTGATGCCTGCAATTGCTTACTGTGTTATCACCTAAAGACTGTTACTTTTCTATCTTTTGAGGCTCAGAGTATCCAACTAGATGGGTGGTTATCATCCAGGGGAAATTTTGCATTGCCTCCACCTCTCCCCATCCCCACCCCCGCCCAGGGACATTTCTAATTTCTAAAGACAATTGTAGTTGTCATGACTGAGGGCAGGGGGTAGGGATAGGCCAGAGACATTAATTACTAAAGAACCTGTAAAGCACAGGACAATGCCACCCCCACTCTGCCCCCCTAACGAAAACTTATCCAGCCCAAACTGTCAACAGTGCTGTGGGGACAGAGTCCCAGAGAGCAGTTTCCAGGCTCTGGGCCTCATGTGAAAAGGTGCTGGCTCGGTTATTAGATGGCCATCAACTATAATCAGATGGCCATCCACTGTGGCTGGGTGGCCATCAGCTGTAACCGGTTAGCCATTAGCCACTAATATAACTGTCGTGGCTACGCTGGCAAAGGGGTTGGTTGGTTGGTTGGTTGGTTGGCAGAGAAGCAGACTGCGGATTGCGGCTGGCAAGTGGGGTTAGCAAGCGGATGGTGGATTGCGGATCCTACTTCCTGTGTCTCTGCGGGCCGCCAGCTAGTTGGGTACAGGAAGACCCCTCATGGGGTACTGGTGGATATTTGTTTTTGTGTCTCAATCACCACCATTGAGAATATAGTGGTATGACTCCCCTACCTATGGCTCCGTGGGTGTTCCTTTTTGGCCTCACCATGTCCTGTGTGCTTGTGTGGGGAGCAGGAGATGAGACCCTGCATTACAAGAGCTGAGGTTGAGAAGTCCTGAACTAGATTACTGCCTCCTCTCTTTGCTAATTTCATCTAAGGACTTCTTGGTCACTCCCTCAGCTCTCATTCCAATGAACGTTGCCTCGTCCTTCAGCTACTGGTTCCTAGGCCGTACATGGACTGTGGCACCAAGAACTGCTCCTCTTCTGACATCTTAGACGTTATGGTCCCGTTCTCTTCACAACTGCTCTCCTGCCAGCTTTCTTTCTCCCTGGCTCTCTATATGTATTTTTTGACTTAATTCAGACCTCTGGTTCATCAAATGCTCCGTTTTCCCCCATCATGACTTTCTAGACCAGCACTAGAAATAGAAATATATTACAAGCTACATGTGTAACTTAAAATATCCTAGTAGCTATGTATTTTACTTAACCCAATATATTAAAAATATCAGTTCAGCATTAATCAATATATAAAATTACTAATGGAATATTTTATTTACTTTGTACAAAGTCTTTAAAATCCTGTGTGTATTTTATACTTACAGCACATTTCTATTCGCACTAGCCACTTTTTCAGTGCTCAATAGCCGCACATGTCTAGTGGCTCCATATTGGATGGTGCCAGTTTAGACTTCACTTCCTTCACAAGGATATTCAGCCTAGATTCCAAGGTGTATCATTTCAACCATCCTTAAAGCAGCACCCTCAACTCTCATCCCAGTGTACTTCTGTTTTACTTATCTGTATAATCTCAATTTTAGATTAATCCAAACTTCTCACTGCTACCGGTAGAGACAATTACACAGCTATGTATTGGCATCACCTCTGAGCTGCTCAGTAACTTTTGTCCACATTAGCTTCCTCTCATATTCTGATAAAAATAATCAAAACTTCACTACTCAGAGTTTTACTGTATATAATTTATAAACAAATATAAAAATCTTGATTTAAAAAAAACTTTTTAAGATTTTTGTCCCAACACCCAAACTCCATAGATGACTTAATTTTCTATTTCATAGAGAAAACTGAGTCTTTCAAGATTCCTTCTCCTTCTCTAAAATTGCCTACATTCATACACATCCTTATTTCCTCCTCTGGTTTCAGAAGTGAATCGGTCAGTCATTGAATCTGTTTACTGGACTCTTACATAGAGAAGTTTAATTACTTCCTATACCAGTTTCTGATTGCTTCAGTCTCAAGTAGACCTTCCTAGTCCCCTCTGCCTCTAATATTTTCAGCCTGTCTTTCCTTTCATTGATTTATTATCCCTCAACATATAACTTTATAATTTCCCCACTAATAAAATACTCTCTTAATGTTGTGTTTCCGTCTACCCAGTGTTATCACTCTCTTTCCTTCCCTTGTACGGCTAAGAATCTTCAAAGTTCTTCTTGACCATCCCATCTCAACTACTGCAATCTGATTTTCTCCTTCATCACATTGAAACTACTCTCGTCAAGACTACCTGTTAAATCCAATGGGCCCTCTTTAGACTTTGTAACTTTTGATACTGTTTACTATTGCACCATCTCTCTAACATTATTGTAGTGTAATGGTTGAGGCAGACTCTGGAGTCATACTGCCTAAGTTCTAATTCTAGTTCTACCACTTATTAGTTGTGGGACCTGCGGCAAATAACCTGTCTACACCTCAGAGATAATAACTGTATCTACCTTTAGGGTTATTTTGAAGATTATATGAGTTAATAACTAACACTTATCTAGTCCTATTCTAAGTACTATACATGTATAAACTCATTTAAAACAGTGCCTAACACCTAGTAACCTGTGTATGCCATCTATAATAACATTTTATTATTTCCAATCACTACCCAGTTCAGAACCTCCTTGGCTGGGATCCATGCTTGGCAATAGCTATAGAAAATGGGCCAGATCTGTTCTCAATGTCCCCACATCCCCATCCTCACCAGTCTGTGCTTGCTTATTATTGGTTGAATTGTGTCACTCCAAAAAAGATGTCACTAACACACTGATGAAACAAGGGAAGGAGTCTTTCTCATGACTGTTGACATTCAGTGGGAAAGAAAAGAGTTGGGTTCTTTTATCACCTTCTCCCCCATGCTGTGGTTGAGGTCTGTGCCTGTTGCTCAGTGGTAGTTCATGGAAACCTAAGCTGTAGCTGCATTCTGGGTATACACATGTGTAGTGGTTTTGTTTTCGTTCTTTTCATTGAAACAAGTCTGTTTTATTGCATACCATGAAAGCAAGCAGTACAAGTGTTGCCAGTGTTGACCATTCAAACATTATACGCCTACTCTTATCACTACCTTCAGAACAACCATATACGGTATTAACTATTACATGTTATAGTGCATACATTTAGCACTTACAAGTATAACCAGACATTATTCTAACATGTCTACATTCTAATATATATTCTAACATATACTTCTAACAATCATATTCTAATATATTTAATATATTTAAATTCTCACAATAATCCAATTATACTTTTACATAGAGAGGTTTAATTACTTGCTGTATTAGTTTCCGATTGCAGTTGTAACAAATTAACACAAATTTAGCGGCTTAAAATAACATAAATTTATTATCTTCTGGAAGTCTGAAGTCTGGAATAGATCTCACTCTACTAAAATCAACGTATCAGCAGGGTTCTGTTTATTCTGGAAGCCCAAGGGGGCAATTCGTTTATTGGCCTTTTTCCAGCTTCTTGAGGCCACCTGCATTTCTTGGCTGGTAGCCCTTTCTGGAGGGCCATTGTTCTGCCCTCCACACTTGCCCAAGGTCACAGCCAGTAAACTGAGTGCTGTGCCCGGGGAAATTTATCTATGTTGGCTGTTTGCTTAAATGGAGACAAAAGTTACTTTCCCTAAATACTACTGGAATTTTTCTAGAGCCAGGTGGAACAACAGTTTTAGAACGCGCCCTTCATGGGCCCGCCTACTCCGAGAACGGGGCCTCCCGCCAGACCAGGGAAGCGTCCTTGGCCCGCAACCTGAGAGACGACCAAGAGGCCCGCCCCACCCGGCGGAAGCGCGCCAGTCCTGGGGGCGGAGAAGCCGACTCTGGTCGCGGAGAAGTGGGTGAGCCGTCTAGTCTGGCAGGCCGCCTTTTGCGGGAGGATCGCGGTGTGGGGCCTGGGGAGCGGGCGGCGTCCACGCGGGATGGGGGCGAGTGGGAGACGCGCCCCGGATGCTGGAGGGCCGGGGCCCCAGCACAGCCCGGGGCCTGGCCGCCCGGCGCGCGCGCAGCCTGCAGACCCGGGGGAGGGGGGAAGGGGGGCGGCACAGGTGGGGTCCTGTCTGGGGAGCGGGGTCCCCGGGAGCAAGGATTTGGTCGCGGGTGAGCGGGGTGACTGGTCTCCTCCGTGGTGCGGTCACTCCGCGCGCACCTTCTCAACCTCACCTGTATCTCACCGGCGATCCCACTTCTGGGTATTTGCAAATCCCTTTATTAGTTTTTGTTTGGCATAGGCATGCGAAGGGACACTTTTGTCACATTCAGAGTATGTGCAAGTCTCTTAATGATCTTATGGGTGTAATGTTGAATAAAAGGGCAAATGTGGGCAGAGAGGACCAATTGTGGTTTTCAGCCAAGAAGTGTCAGTGGTTGCTGTGTTTATCAGTTACTGCCTGTCACGTAGTAGAATAGACACCCTGCAGTAAACACGAGTAGGAATGTGGGGAAACTTGCCTCCGTGTTAAATCGTGTAACACCAGGGGTCACGTAGAATAGTGGCAAAGAACTTTTTTTTTCAAGGCCCTTAAATAAACTGAAAGACCTAACTGTTCTTGAGAAGTTGTCTTGAAGACAATGCATCTGATTTGGTTATATGAAGAAATTATTTGTAGGGTTTCCTGCTAATTCTATGATAAACAGGAATACAAACGAAGTTTTACAGTTCTCTATATCATAGGTTTTGGTTTGTGCTTTTTTATCTACGTTGCTCTTAGTGCCTCATAATTCCTTGTGGTATGATTTAAAAAATATAAAATAAAACACTACAAATAAACTTTCTGAAAATCAAGTAAATTCACTCCAGTGTTTTTTCCTGTAATGAAAAAAAGAAAGCATCAACTTTCTAAGCTTTTAATAATAATAGCTGCCATTTATTTGGGGCTCCTATGTACCAAAGTATTAGGAACTTTATATTCATTCTATCTTACATATTAAGCAGTGCAACTGGCTGCTTTATCTGGGAAGCATAGAAGGGGAGACTGAAATTAAGAGACTCTTTAATGTCTCTTAGTCACAAGCACCTCCAACTCAACATGCCTTTCCCCACCCCTGCCACATTCCCATTGTCAGAAAAATCAAACAAAAACCACGCACACAACCATTGTGCCTTTCCTCTCTCTGAGAGAATGAGACCATCATTAACCCAGTTTACACCAGAAACCTGGGAGTCCACTGTGTCCCCTTCTCCCTACTTGTCCCCCATAAATCGATCACCAAAAATCTTGCCAATTCTTTCTACATATTTCCTTCCCATTTTCTTTATCCCTATTGCCACCACCCTATTCCATTCCATCATCATTTTCCTGCCTTTTCTGTTGTTGGAGTCTCTACTGCCCCATCCCCTGTCCAGTCCATTTACTTTGTAGCCAGAGTGAGTGAGTGTTCTAATAGGCAAATATAACTGTATTGCTGTCTTGGTTGAAACCCTTCTGCGACAGCCCATTAGTTACTCCAAGGATAAAATTCGGCAACCTGAATTTGGCTTAGACAGGCCCTGTCTGCTTTATTAATCTAAGTTCTCTTTCAATTCCCCAAACTGAACACAATTTCTTTTGCCCTTAAATATGCAATTCCCTCTGCCTCCATCAGAGGGAAAACCCTTTTTGCCTACTAGCCAGCTTCAGTTCATCCTTCAGGCTTCAGCTTAAATATCATTTTCCTCACTCCCCTGGAGATTTCTGCTGTGTGCCAGCTCTTTCTGTAAGACTCACTACTCTACATGTGTTGAGATCTGTGGTCCTGCCTATATGGCGGCATCCGTGATGGCAGGGATGATGAGAGATGTGTGCAGGATTATAAAATCTGGCGCAGGTGCTCAGTGTCTACCTGTTGACTAATAAAGGAATAAGTTGCTGTTGTTCTGTCATGGTGATTAGAGCTACTTTGCATTAATTCAGCCTTTTGAAAATAAATGTAACTCACACATTTCTGTTTTTGACTATAGTTTGGGAGTTCCTGGTGACTGCGAGAGTGGAGCCGGGCTGTCTCGGTGCCCAGCATGGATGGCTACACAGTCCTGAGAGTGATCGGGGAGGGCTCCTTTGGCAGAGCCCTTTTGGTTCAGCAGGACAGCAGTCATCAGATGTTTGCCATGAAGGAAATAAGGCTTCCCAAGGTCACTGCTGAATAAATTAGCTCATGTTGAAAGTGCACGTGCGATTTGTATAGGAGAATAAGCTCTTGAGATTTGACATGAAATTGCTCCTCGGTGCCAAAGATGTAATGGGTTTATCCATTAGCTTTACAAGGTTTTAATATATTGTATTTGGTTCTTAGGTTATTGTAATTAACAAAAAGGGAGAAAAAATAGTCAAAGGTGACGATTGCTGTTTATCTCAGAATAATTTGTAATAATTTCCAATTTTGTATACCTAAGAGTGTAGGGCGTCTGCCAAAAACAACTCAGGTGTAATATTAATGAAAAAGGAACATAAAAATACAATGAAGAGCAAAGACCTAACATGCCAGCCCTTGGTATCAGGACACCTATTCTGTGGATCAGTTTGTAGGTTTTGTTTCCCTGTATGATGAGGAAGGTGCTCATTTATCACTATCTCTGTGTATCTTAGTTGTCCTATGAAAGAATCCATGCCACGGAGGCTGCTTAATACTGTTTTGATCAATTTTTTTAAAAATGCATTTTAATAAAATTCCCAGAGTGCTATTCCCTGTCCCCCCTTCATTCTTGACCTTGTTTAGTGATTCTCAAACTTGACTGAGCATCAGAATCACCTGGAGGGCTTGTTAAACTGTTTTGCTGAGCCTCACACCTAGTTTCTGCTTGAGACGGCTGGACAAGCCTGTACATTTGTGGTTTTACCCAGTTCCCTGTTGGTGCTGAGGTTGCTGGTCTGAGAACCGTTGTTTGGTTTCTTTGTAAGATAAAGCAGTCAGGATTTTATCCTCATAGAGTAAATTAAAGGATAAACAACTTTGGAAACTACTTTGCGTATGGTCTTTGTCCATCTTTGCTGCAGTAATACACCGGTATATTCATTTTTATCTGGGCCGGTGGACTGATAAAGAGATGCAGACAGTAAAAACATGAAATCTCTAGTTTTCTTTAAGGATAGACTACTGTGAATGGCCTACTGGCTCTCCAAATCAGGTTATGCTGAGGCTGATGTTAACACTAGTTTACGTTTATACTTGTCAGAATATAAGAGGTCAGCTTAAGCATGCAAAATATAGCCATAGTTGAAAAATCACCATATGTGTTCTCTTAGAGTTTGAGAAACTTAAGCTGGGTCAAAGTGCCGTGCTGTAAAACTGTATCTGGCATTGAAGTATCGTATAAACTATATGATAGTGAAGCTGTCTACTTTAAAATGATTATTACGTTTACACTTGTTTAAAATCTTCCTCTAGTCTTTCTCTGATACACAGAATTCTAGGAAGGAGGCTGTTTTGTTAGCCAAAATGAAACACCCCAATATTGTTGCCTTCAGAGAATCATTTGAAGGTAAATATGAAGTCCCCCAGATGCATGTATTTCTGAATTTGATTATGGCCACTATGCTTTCCTAAAGAGTCTTACATTTGTTTTAGCTGAAGGACATCTGTATATTGTGATGGAATATTGTGATGGAGGGGACCTGATGCAAAAGATTAAACATCAGAAAGGCAAGTTGTTTCCTGAAGATATGGTAAGAGACTGACTTACATAGTTTCCTTTGATTTACAAGCAACTTTTCTCATAAAAATCTGTATAAGTTAAAACAAAAGCATTAGGTCTGTGATTACCTGACACTCTAGTTAGAATGGTTTCATTTGTGTGTCCGTTCTTCTGTTTAGTGTTGTCAGGATGTGGCTGCCTGAGATGATTTAAGGAAGTAAAATAGATATATTTATAAAATATCAAGGCATAAAACATCCATTTTAGAAGAATTTCAAAATTGTATTACTCATCATATTTTGTACTACATATTTAAAAGTTTGATTTTTGTTGTATTTAAAGTTTAGAGGGCAGATGGACTTATTTTGTATTTCTAGATCATCAGAAAAATGAAGCCCACATTTCTGTTTCTGGGGAGTACCTATTCTCAATCTGTTTCCTTCTAAAGTTTAGCATATTTCCTTAAGTTTAGTACTTACTGCCTTTTTAATTGAAAATTGCGTACTAATGTTTGAATGAATTGACTAAGGAAAATATTTAAATAAACAGCTTTTATGAGGTTTAATTTGCTTTCAGGTATGTTATAAAAATGTATTGGTATAAATATTTTTTTATTTACAAGTTGTTTTGTTAAAAATATGGGCTCCATAGTTCCAAGGAGGTCAAACCTTGACTTCAAATGAATGAATCTCTATACCAGAAAAGAAAAAAAATAATCAGTTTGGCATTTAGTTCTAGGCTCCTGGAAATTCTGGGTACTATTGACTGGGGATTTATAAGCAGAATACTGACCACAAATGATTATTGACAATACAATGAAACATTTTAATGTTAATATAAGAATATTCTGAAAAAGGGAATGAAAATCTGATGTAATGATTGCACTATACAGTTGTAGCATATTTATTTCAAAGTGGTAAACTACTTTTATATATGTGTTTAAGAAATACTTTGGGAGGAGATTGGTAGATGAGGGTAAAGGGGATCAAATATATGGTGATGGAAGGAGAACTGACTCTGGGTGGTGAACACACAATGGGATTTATAGATGATGTATTATAGAATTGTATACCTGCAATCTTTGTAACTTTACTAACAATTGTCACCCCAATAAACTTTAATTTAAAAAAAAACAACAAAGAAATACTTTAATTTGGTTGAATACAAGAAAAATACAGTGGGAGTTTTTTTTAATTGCTACTTGGATCATACATACATAAGATGATGAAACGTAATTTATAGCTTTTCTGACTTTCTCTAGGCAACACTGAATCTTAGTTGAAATATAATTTTTAGGAGTTCTGTGTTTACATTATGTAAAACCAAAGTCACCTAAGGCCTAGAGACCATTCTTTGGAATTTTGGGTTAATATGAACCAATTTTTTGCATTCTTGCAGATTTGCATGCTTTTTTCTTACAGATACTTAATTGGTTTACACAAATGTGCCTTGGAGTAAATCACATTCACAAGAAACATGTGTTACACAGAGATATCAAATCCAAGGTAAGTGGAATACATTTTTGGTCCATGAAACCCCCAAAACTATTTCATTTAGTCTTTTTTTCTGTGTTATTCTATTTCCTTTTGGGACATTTTTATTTAGTTCAGAAAATTTGTCAACCTAATATTCATACTAGCCAAGTAAGGTACTACGTGATAAAAAAATCATTAAATCTCTTCAGTAGTATATGTTAATACGTTCCAAGCTTTCTTACAGTAGCGACTGCTTACTAAGACTATTTGTTCTCAGATGGAAAATGGCTGAGACCTGGGCCTGCCACATGGAGTTACCCTGATATAGGTTCCCAGTCGGTCAGTCAGGGTCTGCTGATACAATCTTAAGCTTGCTTGTTAGATTTCTAAGCTGTCATTCTGAATTCCCAAGCAGGAGGATGTATAGCTGTCAAGAGGCTCTTTGTCTTTTTGTGTTCCACTTGAGGACTCAGCTATTAGCGTTTCTACCCTTCATCTCTCCATCATCAGCAGGCTTGGAAAGACAGCTTCTCTGGAGACCTCTGCCTTATGTTTGAGTGATGGAAGACATAACCTGAGCTCTTCTTTTTAATGCAGAATATCTTCCTCACGCAAAATGGGAAAGTGAAACTGGGAGATTTTGGATCTGCCCGTCTTCTCTCCAAGTATGTATGTCTATCCTGTAGAAGTGACAGTCATCAAATAATCCCTTATTCAGGAATGCTCTGTACTCACTCTTTGCCTCTCTATGGTTTTAGTCCCATGGCCTTTGCTTGTACTTACGTGGGAACACCTTATTATGTGCCCCCGGAAATTTGGGAAAACACACCTTATAACAACAAAAGGTAAGTAATGTACTTATTGGTGCAAGGGTGACTGTTTGGTGGCAGGCATTGTAGCCTACAAATGAAGTTTGGTTTTTAAAAAACTATAGGTGAAAGCAGTGTCGAATCTGACCTCCGAGGCTTCTAGATGAAAGTCATATTTTTCCAACTGTTTTAATCAGAGTTGAGAGGAGCTAAATGTAAATGGTGAAAGAAAGGCCAGTCATTTCTGGTGTGAATTATATCATTGGTTCTCAGACTTTGCTATTCCCCCTTCTGAAAATCCCAAAGTGCAGGTTGCAACCATACCAGTTCAGTCAGAATGTCTGGGGTGGGAAGCAGGCATCTGTAATTTTCTACGGTCACCAAGTGATTCCAATGTGCAGCAAAATTTAGGAACCACTGGATTCTGTCATTGAGTTAACATTTACAGGACTAGATCATAAGCACTCGATTGATAGGTTAATTGATTACAATAAGATAGTATGAAGACCTCATGATTTAAAACTTACCATTTTTTCTGATTATAAGTAATACGGTATGTGCCGGTTGAATGAGTCTGTGGTCAGGGAGGAATTGGAAATATGGGATGGTACAAGAAAGGAAATGTCAATCACCCACTTTTTCACAACTATTAATTACATTTTGGTGTTTTCTTCATCAATTCATTTCTCCCCCACCCAAACCTCGTTTATGTACTCTATATACAATTTGGTATCTTGCTGTTTTAATTTTATATTATATCATATTCATTTGTGTATGATGTTTAAGATTTCTGTAAGAATTTAATCACTTAAGTAATTATTTAAGTAATTAAACTCATACAAATCTTAAATATTTAAACTCTTTGTAAATATTGTTAATGGTTACATAATATTTTACTACATGGCTCTTCCAAAATTTACTTAACATTCCTCTGGTGTCTCCAATTCTCAATGTCATAAACAGTGCTGTGATTAATACACCTTTTATGCATAACTGTGTCATTGTTTTGTATCACATTCTTGTCATGAAATCTGAGAAGTAGGAACACCTAAAGGCTTTTGTTATCTTCTGTCAAGTTGCTTTCAGAAAAGGGTACGATAATTCATACTAAATAGGTTCCTTAAGAGTAAAATTGGCTGAGTTGGGGACAAAACAGCTATAAAGGGACTTACTGAGGCAATTGGGAAAATTTCAGTTTTGAAAAAAATATGAGATAATATTGAATTCAGGTTAAATATCTTGGATGTGACAATGGCATTGTGTTTATGAGGGAGAGTGTCCTTACTCTTAGTAGATACATGCTGATGTGTTTATGGGCGGAGTGTTTGATGTCTGCAACTCAGATATAGATAAAGGAGGGAAATAGCACTCAAATGTGACAGATGTTAATGAGGAAAACTAGGAAGGAGGAAGGAGCATATAGGCATTTATAACTTTTCTGTAGGTTTCAAACTTTAAAAAATTAAAATTGGGGGGAAAGAGTTGATAAAAGCCATTAGTTAAAATTGTAGTATCATCTAGAAAAAGTCTGGAGAATGACAACTAGGAGGTGAGAATGATGGAGATTCTTAACATGAAGAAGGGTGAGCATATAGGGCAAACAATAGAACTCTTCTGATGTCTAAAGAGCTCTTTTGTGGAAGAATGAGTAGTCTTGTTCTCTTTGTCTTGGAATGTAGAACTAACAGAGGGTGGAGAGGGTCTCCAGAAGACACGCTTGACTTAATGATATGGAAGAACACTGTCCCTTATAGCCTTCCAACAAGGGCATAGACTGTGCCCAAGGTAGATGGCTGGCCATCAGGGGGTGTGATCAAAAGCCTGGTTTGTTCACTGATGGTTTGGGTGGAAGCTGCACTAGAGGAATTTTAGTCCTTCGTACTGTGATAATCGGAGTCCACAAAGATTCCCTCTTGTACCAAATACTACAGAAGTGATATGTGAACCACCCTGATTTGGAGGGGTAGAGGTTGGGGAGCAGAGAGTTTATTGTGAACATTACTGTTAGTAAGTAAGTATTAGACCAAAATTACCAGATGTTTTATTTTAATAGCCAGAAATTACTTATAATATATAGTTTTATTAAAGGTAATTTTCATTTTTTTTTATATTGGAAAGTACATATGTTTTCATCTGATAACTCATAACCTGCATTGCTTCCAGTGACATCTGGTCCTTGGGTTGCATTCTGTATGAACTCTGTACCCTGAAGCATCCAGTAAGTATGGCGGGCAAAACGGAAAAGGCAGCCTTTCGTAGCTGGCTAAGTCCTAAGTAATGTGCCCAAGTCCAGTAGCTAGTTTGCTTCCCTATGATGAATTCTTCATTATAAAAGTTTCCATATCTTTCCATCACTATCATCTTTGCTTTGACCCATTTTTGTAGCAGATACTAATAGAAAATTTCCATTATTTCGTTTTTTTGTAGTTCTATATTTAGCTTCTCTCTCTCCCTCCTCCCTCCCTCCCTCCCTCCCTCCCTTCCTTTTTTTTTTTGCTACTAATTTTTTTTATTTTGACAAAATACATATAACCTAACATTTATCATTTTAACCATTTTAAGTGTACAATTCAGTGGCATTAATTACTTCACATTATTGTGCAACAATCACTACTATTTACAAAACTTTTTCATCACCCTAAACGAAACTCTGTACCTGTTAAACAATAACTTCCCATAGCCCTCTCCCCTCAGCCTTGGTAACCTCTAGTCCACTTCCTTTCTCTGTGAATTTCTATACTCTAGATATTTCATATAAGTGGGATTGTACAGTAGTTTTTATTTTGTGTCTGGCTTATTTCACATAGCATACAGTTTTCAAGGTTCATCCATGTTGTAGCATATGGGTCAGAATTTCCTTCCTTTTTATGACTGAATAATATTCCATTGTATTTTATGCCATGTTTTGTTTATCCATTCATTTATCTCCTGATGGACAGTTGGGTTGTGTCCACCTTTTGGCTATTGTGAATGATGCTGCTATGAACATGAGTGTACAAGTATCTGTCAGAATTCCTGTTTTCAGTTGTTGTTTTTTTGAGTATATATCTAGGAGTGGAATTGCTGGGTCATATGGTAATTGCATGGTTAGCTTTATGAGGAACTGCAAACCTGTTTTCCAGAGTGGCAGCACCATTTTTATACTTATCTTTTACAGTTAGATTTCATTTATTATGTGAGTTTCGTGTCTAACTGAATTATTATGAGAAAATAGACTTTGCCCTGTAATATAGTTTTCAAGATATTTTTAAAAATAATTTAACAAAAAAGAGATAACTTGCTCTGCTTCCTCAGCAGGTGTTTATTACATAGAGTGAGCAGTCATAGCTCTGATCCCTGTTAGGTCTTAGCTTTGCCTAGAAATCAATTCTGTCCTTTGGGTATGGATTGAAACTTGGTGCTAGCAAGCGTTTTTACAGATGTGCTGGAGAGCACATAGGGCTCATGAGAGTAATATCAGAAAAATCCTTCACCGCCACTAGATGAAAGTAGCTCAGACTGAAGTCATGCACTGCTAAGGAGTGGTTTATAATGCTGGCTGCAAAATTAGAACAATGTGGGAAACTTTAAAAAATACTGATGCCTAGGCCACACCAGACTAATTGAATTAAAATCTCTGAGGGTTTCCTGGGCATTAGTGTTTTTAAAACAGGTGATTCTAATGTATGGCCCAACTGGAGGACCGCTATTGTATATAAATAAAATTATTTTTTAAACTCCAATGTTGTATTTATGATTATATTATTTCCCTGATTTTATCTTTTTCAGAAACTTTTATATACATGTTCTTTTTTCTTTAATTTTTTATTGAGGAATATTGGGGAACAGTGTGTTTCTCCAGGGCCCATCAGCACCAAGTTGTTGTCCCTCAATCTAGTTGTGGAGGGCGCAGCTTAGCTCAAAATCCAGTCACTGATTTCAATCTTAGTTGCAGGGGGCGCAGCCCACCATCCCATGTGGGAATTGAACCGGCAACCTTGTTATTGAGAGCTCGCGCTCTAACCAAGTGAGCCATCCGGCCGTCCCTACATGTTCTGTTTTTCGTAGCAAGCATAACTATTAATGAGCATAGTGCCCGGAATGTTTGGCACACAGTCTGTTCTGTCATCTGCTTTTAGGCAAAGTAGTTCTCAAACCTTTAGGAAATGCAGAAAAACTCAGTAAAATTGTTAAAAAGCCTGAAGGAATGCAGATTCAATTTTTCGTTACTTGAATTTTTCCTTTGTCATATGTTGATTATTCCTTTTTTTATATCTTCACTTGTATATTTTATTAATAGGGTAATGCACTTCCAATGCAGAATGCCAACATGATCTTATTGTCGAGGCTGACACCTAATATTAATTCTATTAATTTTAATGAAAACTCTTAAAATGTTACTCTGGTATGTCATGTTATATCCCACTCTATTGTCAAATTTTAATAACTATGTTGATGACTTGAAAGGTGAAAAGGATTTTGCCATAGATGTTTAAAACTGGAAAAGTCTAAAGTGCATATTGCCAGGAAGTAGTCCTGGGGATTTCTAGGGAGGAGTGAAATAAACCAATATTTATTGTAAGTCTTTAGTGTCATTTGACTTCTAAAAACATCATATGTATGTATTACTTTGATTTTAAAAATATGTATAAAATGTGTATCTGCAAAAACATTGATTAAAAGTAATAAAGTACTGATGTTAAGACTTACTCTAGATGGGGAAGAAGCTTTTTTAATAGTTTTTTACCTTCCTCCCAAACAAAATCTTATGTTTACTGTAAGATTTCGAATAGTATTTTAAGGATACCTCTAAGAAGAAAAATGATCAAGCAGCAGATACATTTATAGATACATTTATTTGAATTAATTCATATGAATTCAGTTCCTCTGGTATTTTCTTATTTTTATTCTCCTCCCTTGTATCTATCTGCCTTTATAGTTTAATTTTACTTTTCAGTTTCAGGCAAATAGTTGGAAAAGTCTTATCCTCAAAATATGTCAGGGATCTGTGAGTCCACTGCCATCTCATTATTCCTACGAGCTTCAGCATCTAATCAAGCAGATGTTTAAAAGGAATCCCTCCCATCGCCCCTCAGCTACCACTCTTCTCTCTCGAGGCATTTTAGCTCGGCTTATCCAGAGATGCCTAACCCCAGAGGTATGCTATGTGTTGGATTGACTGTGAACAGTTTTCAAGTGTGTGTAAAATGGTTTATCTTTTAAACACAGTTACATGTTTTACCTGTAAAATCTCAAACAATGCAGCAGTGTATAAAAAAAAAAAGGTAGAACTTCCCTTCCCTCCTCTTCCCCCTTCAACAATGTTATTCCCCCAGTATCATCATAGGTATAGTTTTGCATAGCCTTTCAGGGCTTTTCCTAGATAAGTGTCTGTGTGTCTAAATTTTATTTATTTATTTATTTATTTATTTATTTATTTATTTATTTATTTATTTGGAAAAGGGGAACAGGACTTTATTGGGGAACAGTGTGTACTTCCCGGACTTTTTTTCCAAGTCAAGTTGTTGTCCTTTCAGTCTTAGTTGTGGAGGGTGCAGCTCAGCTCCAGGTCCCATTGCCGTTGCTAGTTGCAGGGGGTGCGGCCCACCATCCCTTGCAGGAGTCGAACCGGCAACCTTGTGGTTGAGAGAACGCGCTCCAACCAACTGAGCCATCTGAGAGCTCAGTGGCAGCTCAGCTCAAGGTGCTGTGTTCAATCTTAGTTGCAGGGGGCGCTGCCAGCATCCCTTGCAGGACTCGAGGAACCGAACTGGTAACCTTGTGGTTGAGAGCCCAAGCTCCAACCAACTGAGCCATGAGGTGCCGTGAGCTTGAGGCAGCTGAGCTTGAGGTGCCTTGTTCAATCTTAGTTGCAGGGGGTGGAGCCCACCATCCTTTGCGGGACTCAAGAAGTTGAACCGGCAACCTTGTGGTTGAGAGCCCACTGGCCTATGTGGGAATCGAACCGGCAGCCTTTGGAGTTAGGAGCATGGAGCTCCAACCGCCTGAGCCACCGGGCCAGCCCCTATATTTATTTTTAAATGGCATTTTTATTTTTCAACTTTCAATGTTATTGTGGGAAAGAATGTTCATAATTAAATGACATGGCAGCATCTAAAGAAAAGTGGTTCATATCTTTAAATTCTCTGCTTTAAATTTTCAGATCATCACAGATTATGGCGAGCAGATACTGGAAGAAACTAAAAAATCTAAGCATAGTACACCAAGAAAAAAGGGTAGGAATTTTAGAAAGCTTGTTTTTTGTTAAGTGTTCTTTTTAAATGTAGTATACCAAAAAATAAAAATGTAATTTTCAAGTTAATAGAGAGGTTTTTCAGAGATACTCCTCAAATCAAAATTTCCTCCTTGTTACTTAAGATGTAATTCTGTACTGAATCTTACACATTTAGTTTGCCAGGGATCCAAAAAGCTTGGAGATTTTAGTGATGTAGCGATTGTTCTCTGTTTTATTATAGTATCATATTTACTCTAGTTTGTTATGGGTAAGGCAGAAGGCTTCTGTGAGCGAGCCTAGGAGTCTAACCATGAAAATCCAATGTTACCCTTAGAGGAAAATTTATCCCCAAGTTTCCAAAGATCCATCTTGTAAATAAAGGTTTAAAAACAGAATCCTAACAAAAGTTGGAACTGTTCACATAATAGCTGCACAAAATTTTCATACATTGTCAATCCTGAGCAAATTTCAAATGTAATTTATTATCTCTCTGGAAGTTGTCATCTCTTAATTTTTTTCAAAGCTGTTTTTGTTATCAGTGACTCAGATTTTCCGTATGAAGAGATTCAAAAAGATAGTAGATATGACCAGAATAAGAGAGAAGAGTTAAGGTGAATGGAAGGTCACCCACTGTAGGGACATGTTGCAAAACCTCCCCGTTTGGTGTCCATTATCTCAGTGTTGCATACCACAAAAGAAACACTTCGAAAACTACTGTTTCCATAAAGTTAAATTTTAAATGTTATTTTTGTAAGAATGATGTAAACCCTTCAGGCTTATAATTTACTCTTTTCTCCATTATTTAAGAGGCAGCTAGTAATCTTTGTGTCAGCAGTTTGTTTTAGTGTTGATTTTACTTTAGGTATTGCCTTATAGCTTTTGTTCACATCCCAGGGTAGTTTGAAATTATTCGTTTTTAAATGCTGGGCAACAACAACAACAAAAGCAGTGTAAGAAAAGTTTAAAGATAGTTTGGAAAAGTGTAATTTTACAGTGTCTAAAAAGAAAGGAGTAAACCAGCGAGGAGGTGCCACCATGTTGGGGCCACGTGTCTGGTGGCATCTCCAACTAGTCTATAGACAGTGAGACTAGAACAATGAAAGCTCTGTGAGGAAGGGGACCCTGTCTCATTTTCTCACTGTTGTATCCTCTGTGCCTGTCATCACAGATGCTCAATAGCAAGTATTTAAAATGTTGACTGAATGAGGAACACAGATAGCAGGCCTCTGTCGAAGAAAATCAGGCCGGAGCTGTCCTTACCAAAGGGATCTGTTGCCGTAGTTCTCTCTGACTGAGGGTCGCCTATTCCACCTGCTAGTATCACAGGTGTCAGCAAAAGCACTGACTAGCTTGCGCTGAAGGTGTTAGTGACCTGAGAATGCAGAGTATCTTACCTCCTAGTGCCTAAGTGGGTTGGCATAAATAAATAGAGATGTCAACTTTCAGATGAATGTTAGGAATACAACAGCAGAAATGGCCTCTTAGCAGCTTAGTGTTACTAGGTGGTTAAAGCTTGATAATCACTATTCAGGCTAATGCTTTGGTTCTTTGACTTTAAAAACTTCATTTGTCTTCATTTGTCTCTCAAGCTTTATGCAAATCACATTAGCAGCTTAATAATGTGAGACTTTATGTGCTTTCTCTTTTTACCTTCTCTTTTCTCTTTAAGCAGACCCCAACAGAATCAGGATTGCTTTGGAAAAAGAAGCAAGCACAGTGGTAAGTGCTTGAAACTTAAATTTATGAAATAACCATTTCCTGGGTCCCTGGTATTATTAGGTGTCATGGGATATTTGGAAGACTGCGACCTGGTCCATGTAGTTTAATAGTTTTTTATCTTTTAGCATGTGAAGTAATTGGTAGCTAGATTCCTGTACTGCCAGGTGAGCCACTTTAGATCACCATTTATTTTGTTTGTTTTTTTATTTTTAATTATTGATGGCAAGTGGTTACAATATAACTGTGAGACAACTTTGTTCAGCTTTTAGTCATGAAAATCCTGTGTTAGCCCGGCTTTTGATTTGTGTTTTTTTTTTAGTGTGGTAAAATATATGTAACATAAAATTTACCATTTTAGTCATTTTTAAGTATATAATTCAGTGGCATTAATTACATTCACAAAATTGTGTAACCATTACCACTATCTGTTTCCAATACTTATTCATTATCCAAAACAGAAACTGTACCCATTCAACAATAAGTCCCCATTCCTCCCTCACCCCCACACCCGCCCTGGTCCCTGGTAACCTCTATTCTACTTTGTGTCTTTATGACATAATTGGCCTATTCCAGATACTTCATGTAAGTGAAATCATACAATATTTGTCCTTTTGTGTCTGACTTCTTGCACTTAGAATAATATTTTCAAGATCCATCCATGTTACAATATGTATCAGAATTTCCTTCCTTTTTATTTAGATCACTGTTTTGATATTGACATTTTTCTGTTCGAAAACTTTTAGTGCCTCCCCATTATCCCAGGAATCAAGTTTTTCAGCCTGTCCTTCAAAGTCCTGTTGGTATTGTTTAGCTCCGAGTGCTTTTGCATGAAAGCTACAGTGAAGTCATACATAGTAACGGCCATTCCACTTCCTAGTGTTGTCATAGCCCTCTTGGTGAATCGTGTCCTACTGATGATTTTTGTCTTTCTTCAGCATTTTAATCAATCTTTCAACTTGAAAGGATGTACTAACAACAAATTATTCTGTACTAGTAATTAAACTTCTAAATTTTTTGAATGACCCTTAGATTGTAAATAAATAACATCCTACCTTTATGTTGCTACAAGTGGAATATATCCTGCCTCTCTACTTTTTTTTCTTTGCATGGTTATACTATTTTTTCCAGCTTTATTGAGGCATAATTTACATAAAAATGTACTCATTTTCAGCATACAGTTTGATGAATTTTGGTAATTTTATAGTCTTATAACCATCACCACAATCAAGATACAGAAATCCCATGCCCCTAAAAAAGTTTTCTCGTGGCCTTTTGTAGCCGATCTCCACTCCCGTCCCAGGCAGCCACCACTGATTTTAATACCACCTAGAGTGGGTATCAGTCAGTGTGTTTTCACAAAATGAAAAGGATACAGTATGTACACAGAATGGACAAAGAACCAAAAAAGTAAGTCAGGTAACAGGAGACCTGAGGGAGGAAGCGAGTCCCGGGCAGGCCCACAGGTGTGATGGGCTGGGAGTGGTGTTGGATGCTGCTGTGTGCAGGGGAGTGACTCTCAGCGGGCATGGAATATGAGACTCTCCCCCCACCACCCCCGCCCCCTGAGCTTTTAAAAACTGCTCATCACAGCCACTCCTCCAAGGTTTTGTCTATTGGGTGGGTGGGTGGGGGAACCTTTGAAATCATGCCGCCTGGGTGTATGGGGAGAGAAGTTTGAGAACCACTGTATAGAACGTAAGAAAACAATGTGCCAGCTACAGCCTGCTGTTTAATTTATTGATTTATTCAACAAATCATTGAGAACCTATGTGTTGGAGACTCAAGGCACTGGATATGTATTCCTTCTCAAAATATGAGATTTAAAGATGATAGCATGTACTGTATAGTTCATGAAATCAAGTGCTTTGATAATTTGGAAAAATAATGAATTGAGTGGGAACATTTTGATCATATATAGCAACTTTGTACAATATTTCATTTTGATATTTCCAGCATGAAAAGCCCAATATAGCAAAAGATGTTGAGATTTTTTTATTATTTCCTCTATGAAGTCCTCTCAAATATCTGTCATTTTTATATAACCTCTTTATATTTGCAATGATTGATATTAACAGCTAGTAGTGTATATGACTATTAATATACATATACATACTGTATTTCCCCGAAAATAAGACCTAGCCAGACAATCAGCTCTAATGCGTCTTTTGGAGCAAAAATTAATATAAGACCTGGTATTATATTTATATTATATTATATTATGTTACATATTATATTATATTGTAAGACCTGGTCCTATATTATAGTAAAATAAGACCAGGTCTTATATTAATTTTTGCTCCAAAAGATGTATTAGAGCTGATTGTCTGGCTAAGTCTTATTTTTGGGGGAACACGGTATGTATGATGTATATGGCTATTAATATACACTTATGTATAAGATCGGTGATCATTAATGTTTTTCAATTCATTAACCTTTATTTAAAATTAAAACATCTGACTGCATAGTTGTTTACCTTTTTTGTAGCAAATCACGCATTATTTAATCTGTATTTTTAATCTCTTTTAAAGCAAGAGGAAGAACAAGGTACAAAGTACAGCCACACTGATTTAGAAAACATTAATAAAAATATAGTTGAAAGTGCACTGAGGAGAGTAAACAGAGAACAGAAAGGTAAGTTATTCAAATTCTAATCATTGTATAAGTGAGGGGTTGGGGAATATAAAAGGAATATCAGTGTTCACATGACTAGGTCACAGGTGTCATAAACAAGTGGACAGGCATACTTTTGTTTGCTTATCCAGTAATTTATTTATTTCAGGAATATCTTATCCATCAAAAAGAGAGAATAGTGTTTATTAGTAAGAGTCTTTAGAAAAACTAGTATTTGTTATGCTCTCAACCATAGAAAGCATCGCATTCAGTGTGTATCTAAGTCCTCTCAGAGCTTCATTCTTGTACATAGTGTAATATGTAAGTATATACATATTATTATTTTTTAATTGTATAAAGTCTTAATTTTTACTTTTTTAAAAAAATTTTTTATTGGGGAATATTGGGGAACAGTGTGTTTCTCCAGGGCCCATCAGCTCCAAGCCATTGTCTTTCAATCTAGTTGTGGAGGGCGCAGCTCAGCTCCAAGTCCAGTCACTGTTTTCAATCTTTAGTTGTGGGAGGCGCAGCCCAGCATCCCATGCGGGAATTGAACTGGCAATGTTGCTGTTAACCTTGTTGTTGAGAGCCTGAGCTCTAACCAACTGAGCCATCCAGCCGCCCTGTACATATTATTTTTAAAAATTCACCTTAATGATTTGGTTTGCCTTTTCATCTGGATTTTTTTTTCATTTCCTTTGCTACTTAGAGTTGAACAACATTGTTGTTAGATCTGAATTTGAAAGAGAAAAGAAAATACTTCTGTATTGTTGTTAGAGAAATACATGTGTGGATATAAACGAATAAATGAAAGAATATGTTCTGCAATCCTTTTTTACATTTTAAAATCAGATAATAAATCAGTCCATCCGAGGAAAGCCACTTCACCAAGTCCTCTCAGGCGACAGTGGGAAAAAAATGCATCCAGTGCAGCACTTACAGCTTTGGAAAATGCATCCATACTCACGTCCAGTTTGACGGCAGAGGATGATAGAGGTTAGTAGTCAGATTGAATACTATTATTATAGAACATTTTCACATAGTTGTTTAATGGGCTGGAGATTTTTTTTTTTAATGTCACTCTGTGAAGGATGTTTGGTGTCACACATTAGAGTGCTGCTCAGACAGGTGAGTGAAGTAGATTTTAATAGAGAGTAAAATATGATTGATTTGCTTGAAATATGATCTGGAAGATATGTGCTGAAAATCTTTTTTATTTGGCCCTAATTTTTATCTTTTCACAACTAGGTGGCTCTGTAATAAAGTACAGTGGAAATAATACCCGTAAGCAGTGGCTCAAAGAGACTCCTGAAACCTTGTTGAACATCCTTAAGAATGCTAATCTCAGCTTGGCATTTCAAACATACACAGTATATAGACCAGGTGATTCATGTTTGTTATGTAACCATGGAAACCCTTGGATTTTTTTTTTTTTTCAAGTTGTGGTAAAATATACATAACACAAAATTTACCATTTTGAATGTTTTTAAGTGTATAGTTCAGGGGAATTAAGTACATTCATATTGTTGTGCAGCCATCAGAACCATCGTCTCCAGAACTTCCCATCGTCTAAAACTGAAACTCTGTACCCATTAAACAATAACTCCCTATTCCCTCCTCCCAGAAACCCTTTGATTTTAAAGTTATAAAATAATTCATAGCGTTGTATTTTTAGGTTTTCTTGAATCTTTCTTAGCTAGTCTTAAGCTATAGTTAAAATTTCCCATAGAGCTATATTACTTCTATTTGCTCATTTGTTTGCTTATTTTAATAATCATGTGACTGCTTTCTTTAAGAGTAGCCCATTTTTCCTATGCAAATACACTGGTGATTTTACAGTTCAGACTTCCTCACAGTAAGAAACTGTAATCTGACTATCCAATGATAACTTTTAATGCTTTAATATAAGTTCTTATAATTGAGGATTTTAATTGTATTGTGAATTCTTTTGAAGAAAGTAGTATTTTAAAATGTAATACACACACTGATGCTTCCTGGGCTTGTTTTATGCCAGAAATTATGCTAGGTAAAGTGGGGAGGTACTGAAAAAAATATATAGAACATGGAATTATCCTCAATTAACTAGCAAGCTTTTGGAGGATTTTAGTCCAAAATGCACAATGTTTAAATGAGCATGATTTCTGTTCATATTCCTCTGAAGGTTCAGAAGGGCTCTTGAAAGGCCCCCTGTGTGAAGAAACAGAAGCATCAGACAGTGTTGATGGAGGTTATGATTCTGTCGTTTTGGACCCAGAGAGACTCGAACCTAGACTGGATGAGGAGGACACGTATGTTGTGATATACCTAGAAAGCTTTAGTTGTGGTGTGTGTGTGTGTGTGTGTGTGTGTGTAATTTAAATTATACTTTAATAATTTCAGGTTTAATCGGAGTTGGTTATATTATTTTACATCATAAATGAATATTTTGATTTTTTTTGTCTGGCATGGTACGGTAATACATAATAGTAATTACAGAATTCCTGACTGAGCCATATGTTTATAATGTTCAGCTTGGACTTATTATTTTTTAGTATATTTGATTATATATATTAACATATTAATATAATATATTGAAAAATTTATAGAAACAGTGAGAGAAGTGATCTTTTATAAGAGCTGACAATTTTTTTCTCTGTTCAGTGCCTTTTGGAGCTCATTTTTCAAAAATGTAAATATTGTTATGATGGTGTTCTGCTTACGATGTCCCTAATATGGAGGCTTAATATCCACACTTTTTTCACAGGGACTTTGAGGAGGAAGACGACAACCTTGATTGGATATCAGAACTGAAGCAGCGAGTTGGCTGGCCAGAAGTGTCTGATACTCAAGGCTAATACTCAAGGAAATGTACCTTAGTCACAATGAGTAGATATTAAAAGTGAGGAATTAAAGTTTGGATAATATGAGATTACGAAATGTATTGTTCCCCTTGGAAACAGAATAAAGAGGGGAACTGAATATTTAAAATTGTTCCTGGTTAGTATTACAAGGTTTGAAAAAAATCTACAACTCTTGTGAGTTTTTTAACTCAAAGGAGAAGGTGTAGCATGATGTGTGTGAGGCTTGGGCTTTGCAGTCAGAATGGAAATTGGATGCTACTGTTTACTGCTTGTGCGATTGTGGGAAATTATTTAACCTCGTTAGGCCCGAATTTCCTCAGCTAACATGAGGATAACAGTGCCTACCTCATAGGGATGCTGACCATAGAGCATGACAGCAGTCCATAATGTTATTTGCATTTTTATGATTTATATTTATTACTATGTGACTCTTTTTACCTTTCCTAAAAATTTGAGGATCTAAATATATTATAACATAATAATGTGTGCAGTTTTTCATTGATCACCGGGTCGTGATCAATGATCTTCAATGATCTTCACCAACTACCAGCTGTCCTTAAATGCAGCCCCTCACAAGATACACAAAGAGCCCTGGTCAGAGGATCCACCGTAGGAAGAGTGGGGTGGGCTACATATCTTGTCAGAAGGTGTCAGCCTGTGTGTGAGAAAGGAATGGCGCCAAAGGTGTGGAATCAATATGGAAAGTATCAGCAACTACAATGTTGTGAAACTAATAAAGGGGGTAGGATCCCAACATGTATGGATCACCATGACAAACTGCACTCCTTCCTGTCATTTAATTCCATGATACTTTAGTGAGGTGAGACTATTTTACTAAAGAAGGAACAGGCTCTTCCCAAGGGATCCCACAGGGGCAAGTGTGGGAATAGCATAAGCCTGACCTGGTATAGGCAACAATGCTCAAGAATAGGAGGAGAATAGCTGTGAAACTACAGTGGGATCATTAGTAAGGATCTGCTGAAATATGGAATACATACATCTTTTAAAGATTTAAACAATTTTTTTTATCTTAACATACAAAAACTGTGGTGTAACCTTCACCTCCACATAATTTATTTATACTTCAACATCTAGTCATCCTTAGGTTCCTCTGGTCTCTGACAGTCTCCCAGTCTTTCCTTATTTTTCAGGACCTTGACATTTTTAAGACATTAGGTATTTTGTAGAATGTTCCTCAATTTGTTTGTCTGGTGTTCTTCTCATAATGAGACTGAGCTTAAAGGGTTTTGGGGAAGAACACCGCAGAAGTGAAGTGTTCTTCCCATCACATCATCAGGGAGAATCTGATCTCAATGTGACTTATTACTTCTGTTGTTAACCTTGATCACTTGGTTAAGGCAGGGTCTGCCCAGTTCTCCACTGTAGTTACTAATTTTCCACTTCCATGCTCTGTTCACTCGAAGCAAGTCACTAAGTCCACGCATACCCAAGTGGAGAGGAATTACGCTCCATCTCCTGAATAAGGGTATAATCCAATACTAAGTCATTTATTTTGCTGCTTAAATTGTTCAAGCTTTGGCCATTGGGGGTTGTTTCAGGTTGGCTCTTTGTCCCTTTGATATGTCCACATCCTTTTGTGTTTTGAGTACTTCCTTACTTTCTGGCGCAGCAAGAAGATGGTCCAGGGTCATCTTGTACCTTCTCAAACCCAGCCACAGAATCTGCTATTTCTCAAAGATACCTAGTTCCTTTCACTGGTTTAGAAACCAAGATCTGGGTGCTGGGTGTGTTTGTTGCTACAGGAGTGTCACTGTTTTGAGGGCTTCTCAGCAGGAAGAGCTGGAAAATATATGTATGTATACTAGCCTGTGTATTTACTCACATCTGTAGTCATTTCTGTGTCTCTCTGTATGTATATCAAGGTAAGAATGGGTTCATACTGATGTCTTGGACTTTAATCCAGTATCATAGGGTTCATTCTAACCACCCCCCATCCTCACCCTGTGATTTTCTGTAGCTTCTCTGACAGCAAGAAACCTGGCTTGCTTAGTTCAACATCAAAACACATGTAAAGCAGTTTCCAAATTATTAACCCATACCATTGGGAAAAACAAGTTTACCTACTAGAATAGAGTTTATGTATTGTTCCTATTGTCGTTAACCTTACACTTCCAGTCAAAACACCATTTCCCAAAGTTACTTAGGTTAACTCCTTTCCCCCCCACCATTCTTGAAGACTTTTCAAGAGTTATGGTAGACGGGGATAGTTTTAAGGATACTTCCAGATACTCAGCTTCCATAAAGACTGTATTCTGTACCTCTTAGTCATCTCAAATCTTAGTATCCCCCAACGTGTAAACATTTCCAAACCACCAAAGGGAATTTGAAATTATGTATAGTTATTGAGAGACCAAATGAGTCTTGATTGGGTGACAAATGCTTTCAAAAGTCAGATGGTTTGCAGGGTTTTGCTTTTAAGAAAATTTCAAGAGATGCTAATGGATGATTAGGAACCATTTTTAGTGATAGATTATGTGATTCTTGACATACAACTCGGCAAGAATTAAGGGACACTTTTAACAAAACTTCCAATTCCTATTTTCTGATAAGAGGCTTCTCAGCACTTAGATTTTAAAAAGAGAAAACAAGAGAATCAATGTTGAACCTTGTCTGTTCTAGCAAAAAGTTAGCATTTCTCTGTAGATACTAACTGAATTAATCAGGAGGGAGGAAGAGGAAAGCCCATTCAGATCTTCAAATGAATTTCTGATACGATTTTACTTTTTATAATTAGTATTTATCAATGTGATTTTATTTTGATCAGTTATGTACTAGTGATTTTAATAATCTAATATAAAAGCCAGTGATCAGGAAATAGAAATTAATTTCCGTTTATATGATAGGGTTATCAATAAGACTGAAGCATGAAAAACATTACATACAGAGATGAGTTCAAGGAGAGAGTAATGATGTAAACTTTGATACTTAAGGAAGAGCTTACTTAAAAAAAATGGGTTGAAACTGCCATGGTATTTAGATTCCATTGGCTGTGTTTTACTTGTGTCTGTCAGCATTTATAATTGCTGGGAATTACATGCTTTTCAACTACTAAACGTAATGAAACGTGTTAGACAGCTTGATGTGTAATTTGGAATGAGGAATGGTGGGAACGGGAGCATGTTTGCAGGCCATTGGCTGCAGCCAGTTTTGTAAGAGGACCACATGGAAGGCCACCAGCTGTGGCCAGAAAAGTAGGACTCCGTTCCAAGTCTTCATCTCTTGACAGTATTTGAGACCTTGCACAAGAAATTTCCTGTCTCAGTTTAGCTCATTCGTAAGACGGAGTCTACTACCTCGCTGGGTTGTTGCATGGAGATAATATATGCAAAGCATCTGGTACACCGCAAACAAGAGCCGGAGCGCTGTGCTTGTTGAGGGTTAAGAAAGGAGTTCCGACCGGTAGGTCTCCAAGCTCCCCACCTCCGACTCCTCTTCCTGGTGGACAGTAGGGACACGTCCCCGCGCCCCACCCACGTTCCTTCGCGTAGCTCCGCCCCGGCCGCAGGGCAGCGCGGCCACCGCAGAAACCCAGATCCACCAAGGACGCTTTTCTCACCCCACGGAGCCCGCGAAGCAGGTATGCAGCTGGCGGGCCACCTTTGTCCTTATCCCGAGCTGTTCCCAGGGATCCGGGAGCGCCGAGGAAAGGGACCTCACTTCCGGGGAGACCCGGAGGGCGGAGGATGGGTCTCGGGTCCTGGACGCGTCGGTCTCCATGGCAACGCGCTGCGCGCCCAGCTCTCGCGCTCCTGTGCGCGCTCCGCCGCCTTCCGGAGTGTTCCTCAGGGAGAAGAATTTCCCCCCAAATCTGGGGCTTTCAGCACCTGGTGTCACCTGTGCGGGAGGGTCGCGGTCACTCAGTGTCCACACTGGTGCCCTCGAGTACCAGCCCCATCCTACTCAGTCGTCCCCACTTCCTACCCTAATACAAAAAATACTCAAAAACATAAACTGCTCATCAATTTAAAACAGAAAAAAATATTATGCCCAAACTGTAGTACAAAGGGAAATTGCAAAGAAACAATTTGTAGTAAAGTCTATATTTCCATCTGTACTGATGTATCCGGGTGCCCGCGCCGGGGCAGGGAGTCACCTGACCACGAAGTTCTTAGCTACCTGGAGCTGCATGGCCAGTGGGGGCGTGATTTTTCAAAAACGGTGACCAGTTCTTGATAAAGTTCCAAACAGAACAAAGTGCAGTCAAGCTTTGATTTACATGTAGTTGCATTCCTCGAAAGTTCACTGTTAATTAAAACTGCAAAAATTTATTTCGATGTAAAATAGAACTGGATTCTAGCCGCAAATAATAATAAACAGATTTTTCCACGGACATGAATGTGTGGGAGACTTTCTAAAGTTGTAGGGCTGCGTGATAATCCTTTATTGTGCAGGACTGTCCCTTGCATCATGGAATCTTAGTATCCGGTGCCTCAACCGCTTCTAAATGCCGCAGTGTCTCTCGATCTCTGGGGAGAACAGAAAAAAACTCCATCAATTTTCATAATGTCCCCTAGGGGGCGGTACCTCACCACTGAGCAAAACTGGACTGTAAAACTACACAAGCATTACGGACCTTCCTGCTTTATAGAGGGGGTGATGCCGGGGTATAATCTCTTAAATTCTCAGAACAACTTGCAAAAAAAGGTATTGTTATTTCCAAGTGAGGTTTTGCGCAGTTAAGTGAGTTCCCCAAAATCACAAAACTATAGTGTACCAAAACTATAGTGTTACAACCCAAGTCTGATCTCGGAGCCCACTGAGGGGCTCTCTCACTTTGGTTGTTGCCTGTGGCCACAAGGAGAGTTATTTGACTTGACTTGTCTTGGTGAGGCTGGAAGGAAAATTTTAGTAAAATGAGTTCTTTTACCTTTTAGGGATCAATTGTCTGATTTTGTTAACGTTTATGAAAAGTGTGCAATAAATTTTCATTGCTCTTATTTCAGGAACCTCCATGCATTGGAGACCATGGATAAATATGATGTGATTAAGGTCATTGGGGAAGGTGCCTTTGGGAAAGCATACTTGGCCAAAGGGAAGTCAGATAGCAAGCACTGTGTTATAAAAGAGATCAACTTTGCAAAGGTAAAGTGAAGCAGTTCACATTCCTGTTCATATCAGTGGTATATGCAGCCGGCTTTTAATCCGGTGTGAAAAGGGAACACATTTTGTTTTGTTTGGTTTTTACAAGTATAAACAGTTGACTGTTTACTCAACCTCATAAATCCATTGTCCAAACAACAACCAATTATCTTGTTTTTAAAAAAGAAAGGAAAAAAGAATAAAAAGGAAAGAAAAGAATTCGTATCATCCTGGCTTCTATTGCACTCCTTAGGGTGGCCTGTAAGGCCTGTGAAATACCACCCACCTCTACCACTCTTTTCTCTGTTTTGCCCTAGGGTGGTGCAGTTCCTGTGAAGGACTCCTCTTATTTAGGTCAGCTCCATGAGGGGGCCTTCCCCAAGTATCCTAGCTCAGGTAGCTCCCCAACCTCAAGCACTCCTTATCACCCCACATGGTTTATTCTCTCTCTCTCCCTCCCTCCCTCCCTCCCTCCCTCCCTCCCTCCCTCCCTCCCTCCCTCCCTCCCTCCCTCCCTTTCGTTGTCTAAGAGGTAGCCATTAGTCACATATAGCCACGGAGCACTTGAAATGTGGCTAATGTGACTGTGGAAATGAATGTTTACTGGTATATTCTGTTAGGATTTGTAATGATCTGCAATTACTTTCATAACTTAATTCTTCACTTGTTTATTGTCTATCTTCCTCAGCATGCAGAACAGTGCTCAAAAATATTTATTGAATGAATGGAGGAAAACCATCTATTATTGTTAGTGTAATGATTTTGTAGAATAATTAAATGTATTTCATTAAAAAGGAATCATTTTTGCTGAATTCCCCTTGGTCAGTGTTTATGTCACCCACTCTAGTGATGTGTTCATCTCAGAATATATTGGGACAATAATGTCCATTGTGTGTTAGAATTAGTTTTAAGGCAAGTTTTGTTGGTTGCCTTCTCGAGGATTTATAAATGAGTGTAGCAGAAAAAATTTCATGCAAAATGGATTGTTCAAGTTGTACAATGTGAATGTATTTTTGCCACTGAATTGTACATTTAAAATGGTTAAAATGTTATAAATTTTATGTTATATTTATTTTATCACATTTTTAAAAATTGCAAAATAAAAGGGACTAACCCACATTATATTAAAGCTCAAAGTATAGATAATTAGTTTCTAAAAGAATGCTTTATTTATCACTGTAGGTCCCTTTTCATGAATCCGGGGCACACTTCTACTAATGTCCTCTTATTCTAGTGACCTATCAGAGCTTCCTTCCACAACATTATTCTGCTCACTCTCTTGTTTACCTGACGCCTCTTCCTCAGGCCTCTGTCTCCTCACCCTCTCCATGTCCTTTGCTAGCGCTCATCTCTTTCTGTACATTGTGAAATCACCTCACTTCAATCTTTAAGCAAATCACTCTTAAAATTGTCTCTCCAGCCCTGATACCTTCCAACACCCTAACTGCCCGCTTGATATCTTCAAGTAATCTCTGTTAGTAATCTATTGTTGTGTAACATATTACCCCAAACTTAGTGGCTGAAACAATAAACATTTACGAGTGTTGTGTGCCTCAAGAATTCAGAGCAAGGATCATTGAGGGCCATCTTGGAAGGGACCTCAGTTGTACCTGAAACAAAGCAGAAATTTCTCATCTTTCCAAGCAGACGCACTTCACCTGTTGTGTGCTGCCCAGTGTTAATGATGTCAGTGTCTTTATGATATCCAGGCTCAAAACCTTAGGGTCTTCTTGGAATATTTTCTCTCTCCACATCCAATTTCTTGCTAAATACTGTTGACTCTTCCTTGATTTTGTTTCATTCCTTTTGTTGATGCCCTGAGTCACTTGGATCACTTCAGTAGTTTTTTCAAGGCTCCTACTTTTCATGTAGCCCAATTTTGATAATGCTCCAGCTATGCCCCCAAACCTTCACTGAGACCGAAGTCATAAAGGAAACCATGGCTCAGTGTGACTACATAAAGATATAAAACTTCTGTGTGACAAAAAAAGTACAAAAAAACAACAAAAAAACCCACAATAAATTGAAAGAACATTGACAAAGTGTCAAAAATATTTTTTGCTAGTATCAACTAAAGGGTGCTAGCTTTTTATAAATCAATAAAAACAAAAACCCAAACCCGTAATTGAAGAAGTCATACAAAAATTTCAAAATCATTAGTATACTAATTAAATAAATCAATAAATATCACTTTTTGCTTATATAATTGGGGAGGATTAAAAAGAATATGAACGTCGGGGAAAGCAGGCACTCTCTTTCTATACTGATGGAAGGTAAATTGGCACCACCCTGAATGGAATTTATCAAAATGTATCAAAACCTTGGAAGGATCCATGCCCTGTCTATTATTGACAAGGAGTAAGGTCCACAATATGTTGTAAAGATGAAAAAAATCAGGCCACAAAAAGCTATGTGTGTTTGTGTGTGTGTGTGAGTGTGTGTGTGTGTGTGTGTGTGTGTATATATATGATTAATGTTATACACACACGTAATATTAACAGTGATTATTGCTGGGTGGTGGGATTTCACCTCTGTCATTCTTCATTGTCAGAAATTTTAATATGGAGCATACATTATGTTTTTAAAATTATGAGTTGTATTATTTGTATAAGCAGAAAAAGCTATCTTAGTTTTGGGAAATAAAAGGAAAAGAGCACACATCTTAAGATCCAGTAGTTCTACTTCTGACAGCTTATTCCAGAGAAATACCCAGAGATGTACTCGTACAGACAGTTAGGAACACTTGAAAGTTCAAAAGTAGGGGATTGGTTAAGTAATCTATGAAAATCTAAGTGGCTCTTAGAAATCATGTTGTAGGTGAAGTACTGACATGGAAAATACCACAACTTTTGCTAATTGAGAAAATAGTATGTGTAGAGTGATTGAATCTTTGTAAAAGTATGTACATTATATATATATAGGTATGTGTATATCCACAGATACATTCATATACATACAAGAAAAAAAGACGTACTTGTTATTATCTAGGTGGAATGTGGGATTATTAGTAATTTTTGCCTTGTACTTTTTATATTGTTTTGCTCTTCAGATTAGTTTTGACACCCTCTCTGATTTATTCCCAAATACTATTTCCATCCTCCCCTTCATGTACCCTTCTGTTTTTTCACATACAAATCCTTTGCGCTCTAGCTTCTGAGCTCTTCCATGGGGCTGTTACTTCCAAGAAGTCTTTGCCTGCCCATCTTCAACCATCAAAATCCCACCTGTTCAAGGCTGAGCTCCAGATACCTTCCAGAGCCTTCCCACTCTAAATACTAATCTCACTTTCTCTGTAAACTCCATAGCTTTTACACATATTGGTGCTGCTGTTAATGGTACTGCTTGCTTTCTACTTTGATGTACTCTAGCTGTTTGTTTTGTGCCTTCTCCCCCTTCTTAAATTGTGTGTTCCATGCAGGCAGAATCCATGTCTCATTTGTCCTGATGCTTCACACAGCACCTAATAATGCTTTGCATCAGCAGGTGTTCAATAAATTCTTACTGGATAAATGATTCAATGAATAGATACTTTCAGGACCTCTAGCTCTATTGTTAAGCTGGTGCACACTTAGAAAGTACAATATAAAACCATTTTAATTCTAAGTAAAGAAAAAGCTATTTGGGAGGTGAATCTGTTACTGAACCCAAGGGGTTTGCTGCTTGGGGTGTTCTAGTCACTAATGAGACATGGTTGTCTTTAGGTGGTTTTGTTTACTGGAAGCAAGTAAAGGAAAGGAGATTTCACATCAAAAGCTCTGTCTCCTGAAGAGGAGGCTTAGTTGTTGCTTTTTTGGTTAATTTTTTTTTTTTATTGATTACCAAATAGTGACTTCTTCTTGGCAGTTGGCTAAAGTATAGTTTTGGTCAAGCTCATCAGGTTATAGCTGCATCTGCAAAATACTGTGCTACATTTTAACATTTGACAAAAATTGTATTTAGTAAAAACTGCCCAGACCTTGAGACCTTTGTCTTATCTAACAAATCCTTTGTAAAACTATATATTAATGCATTTCATAGTATCTCTCCCATTCTTTAGTGGAGATAATAAAAAACTGACTGTATTTTTCTAGTACAGCACGGATTATTTTTTCATCTTTTTTACTCACGAACCACCTTTGCCTGCATGCCAGAAGTAAGTAGAATGTTATATTAGGCCTCGGTATTCTCACTTTTCTATATTTCTTTATGTTATCAAGTTTGTCTAGCAACACCTGTGTAACAGTATCAACATTTATTCTTTCTTCCTTTCTACTCTAATGTAGTTTTTCATTACTTTTTATCTTGAGAAATTTACATTTCTTCTAATCTCTTCAACACCTCTCAGCAAACTGTAGACCCCAGAACTTAAATTGCTTATTTTTTTACAGGTACCAAAAAGCTAATAGAAAATATCATCATGCTACCATTACAAGCATACCCTTGTATTTCTTGCCTCAAAAAAGTGTTATATGTTTTCTTGAGATTATAAAAATAAAAATTTTCATTAGAAATTTTGAAAAGAACCAAAGAGGAAAATAAGACCATTTAGAGGAAAATAAAAATCATTTATAACCTCTCTCTTAATACCTATTAACATGGTGAATTTCCTCCAGGCTATTTTTAATGCATAAATGTACTTTGTAAGTTACTAGAATGGTTAGTGTCATGGTGGATATACTCTGTGGTTTTTTTTTAGTTTTTTTTTTAAGATTTTACTGGGGAAAGGGAACAGGACTTTATTGGGGAACAGTGTGTACTTCCAGGGCTTTTTTCAAGTCAAGTTGTCCTTTCAATCTTAGTTGTGGAGGGCACAGCTCAGCTCTAGGTCCAGTTGCCGTTGTTAGTAGCAGGGGGCGCAGCCCACCATCCCTTGTGGGAGTCGAACTGGCAGCCTTGTCGTTGAGAGGACGCGATCCAACCAAGAGAGCCATCCAGGAGCTCAGCAGCAGCTCAGCTCAAGGTGCTGTGTTCAATCTTAGTTGCAGGGGATTCTGCTCACTATCCCTTGTGGGAGTGGAGGAATCGAACCGGCAACCTTGTGGTTGAGAGGCCACAAGCCCATGTAGGAATCGAACTGGCAGCCTTCGGCGTTAGGAGCACGGAACTCCAACTGCCTGAGCCACCGGGCTGGCCCGGATATACTCTTTCATAGCAGCTTTTTACACTTTGCAGTATATTGTGAATATTTTCTCTTGTCATTCAAAGTTTTCATATAATGAAATATTCTCATATGGTAATATTAAATGTTCACAATAACAATAATGATAATTTTACCACTTACTAGGTGCCTATTATATGTCATGCCATCCTACGTGTTTTACATATATCAACTTCTTTTATCCTTCTAATAGTCCTAAAAGGTAGCCCTCATTACTCTAATTGTATAAGTGACAGTGCTGAGCTCAAATAGGGTAAGTAATTTACTCAAGGAGGTACAGAAACCAGCATGTCTTTACTCTTCCTCGCTCTTTCTACTGTAACACATTGCCTCCCTTTTTTTAATGTGCTTTTTTTAATGGCTGCGTAGTGTAACATCAGGTTAAAAATACCATAATGTATGTAACTCTTTTTCTACTTCAGATAATTATGTTTGATTTTTTTGCTATGATTAAATAACACTATATATGTAAAGTATGATTCATTTTTGTTAAATAATATGCATAATATATATTATATAAGTATATATGTATGTATATATTTACCTATAAATGCATTAAATAAAAAGGGTTTAACAATTAGTAGCAATTATCCCTAAAAATAGGACTGCATGGACTGGGTGGGGAAGAAAAGGGAAAGTTTCCGTTTTACCTTATTCACTTCTATCTGGCTTAAAATATTTTTTAAAATCACAGAATGTATTTTTAGAGTCCTTAAAAAACTGGTAAGACACTTTAGTTATGACTTTTATATGAGAATCCTTGGGCACATTGCTGATTGGTTTCTTTGGATAAATTTCCAGAAGAATTAATAAGCCAAAAATAGGAGCATTTTAAAGTTTCTTATTAATACCGTAAGATTGCCTTCCCAGAAAGACTTTACAGTTTACATACTTACACCTGAAGTATATGAGTGTCCATTTTGCTGCTTTCTGGCTTACAATGGGTATTAACATTCTTTTTGTCTTTTCCAATTTCACACATGAAATGTTACATCAAATGTTGTTTTAGTTTTTATTCTTTAATTACTGAGTGAGGTTGAATTTTTTTTCCTGTTTATCAGCCATTTTCATTTCTTTTATTTTTTGCGAGTTTTCTATTCATGTACTTTGCCATATTTCTATTGGTGTTTGCCAGAATTAATTTTTAATTCTTATTAATTGCCAGAATTCTTTATATATTACAAATACAAAATCTTTGTCAAATATATTGCCAGTATTTTTTTTTTACCTAACTTATGTTTACTTTTAATTTTGTTTATAATGTTTATATGAAAAATAGTAGTTAAAATTTTTTTAAGGAGCAAAATCTGTCAGTTGGGTAGGAGTAATTCAGTAATTTTTGTTTTGAAACTTGTGTATTGTCTATACAATTTAAATTGGGGAAGAAGATATTGAAGCTTAGAAGGGTTAAATAACTTATTGGATGCATAGCTAGGAAGCCACGTAGCTGGAATTGAGAACGTTAATTTTTTTTAAAAAGTTGTATTTCTAAGTGAGGATCAGGAATTTGGGGACTCAAACATTATGTGTGGGCCAGTGGTAAAGAAGAACATTACAGAAGGAGCCATGAAAAGGAACAGGTGACCCATGGAGGCCAAAAAGGTGGGGCAACTGGGCTGGAAATCAGGGTGGAAATGTAAGTTGGCAAAGTGCCAAGAAGGAGGGAGGAAATGTAGAAATGAAGTGTGGCCACTGCCATTGACACCAACACGTTTGAAAAAAGTACTGGCCATAGATGATAAATAGAATAATAAGTAAATACAGCAAATATACGAGGTCAGACAATTAAGTTCACGAACTCATCCTAGGAAAATGTGCTACATACCTCACTGCTGAATATCACTATGGTCACCTTCAAAGCACTCCCCTTGGGAAGCTATGCATCAATGCCAGCACCTAGTCCACCCTTCAAAGCAATTTTGGAACTCTTTTTCTGGAATGGCCGTCACAACTGAACTCATATTACCCTTGATGTCCTGAATGTCATCCAAATGTCTTCCTTTTAATATTTCCTTTCTCTTCAGTAAAGAAAGAAGTCATTGGGGGCCAGATCAGGTGAGTAGGGAGGGTGTTCCAATACAGTTATTTGTTTACTGGCTAAAAACTCCCTCACAGACAGTGCCCTGTGAGCTGGTGCATTGTGATGCAAGAGCCATGAATTGTTGGTGAAAAGTTCAGGTCGTCTAACTTTTTCACGCAGCCTTTTCAGCACTTCCAAATAGTAAACTTGGTTAGCTGTTTGTCCAATTGGTACGAATTCATAATGAATAATCCCTCTGATATCAAAAAAAGTTAGCAGCATCGTTGCAGCAAGTTCACGAACTTAATTGTCAGACCTCGTACATGAAGTCATAAGAGAATTTTTATTTGAAAATGAAAAATGCTGTAATCTTAATACAGAATTTTACTGGTCTGATTTATGTGATATGTGACACATTTTCATATTTTAGATTTTATTTCTTCTAGGCAGTGATTCCTGCTGGGCCATTGCATTTTTATAAAGAATTCCTTTGCTACAGAAAGATAAATATAAAATAACTTTCCTTTAGATGCCTGAATAATTAACACAGTATCATCAGCCCAACTGAACTTAATTGTTTTTTTCAATTACAGTTGATATTCAATATTATATTAGTTTCAGGTGTATAGCATAGTGGTTAGACATTTCTATAACTTACAAAGTGATCCTTGGCTCAGTCTTGCTCCCACCTGACACCATATATAGTTATTACAATATTATTGACTATATTCCCTATGCTGTACTTTACATCCCTGCGACTATATTGTAGCTGCCAATTTCTACTTATCCCTTCACCTTTTTCAGCCAGCCCCCCAACCCTCTTCCCATCTGGCAACCATGAGTTTGTTTTCTGTATCTATGACTTTGTTTCTGTTTTGTTCGTTTATTTTCTTTTTTAGATTCCACGTATAAGTGAGATTATATGGTATTTGTCTTTCTCTGTCTGACTTATTGCATTTAGCATAATACCCTCTAGGTCCATCCATATTGTTGCAAATGGTGAGATTTCATTCTTTTTTATGGCTGAGTAATATTCCATTGCATATACAGAGGGTGCCCAAAAAATGTATACACATTTTAAGCAAGGAAAAAAACTATTAAAATTGTAATACTCAATATATACCGATAACAAAAGATGAATACGAGTCATGTGTATACATTTTTTTGGCATCCCTCATATATACCACTTCTTTATTCATTCGTTTTCTTTGTGTGTGTGTTTTTTTAAAGATTTTGTTGGGGAAGAGGAACAGGACTTTATTGGGGAATAGTGTGTACTTCCAGAATTTTTTCCAAGTCAAGTTGTCCTTTCAATAGTAGTTGTGGAGGTTGCAGTTCAGCTCCAGGTCCAGTTGCCGTTGTTAATTGCAGGGGGCACAGCCCACCATCCCTTGCAGGAGTTGAACCGGCAACCTTGTGGTTGAGAGCCCACTGGCTCATGTGGGAATCGAACCAGCAGCCTTTGGCATTAGGAGCACGGAGCTCCAACTGCCTGAGCCACCAGGCTGGCCCCTCCATTCATTTTTTGATTGGAACATTTAACCCATTTATATGTAAAGTAATTATTGATAGATGTATAAGTATTGCCATTTTATTAATTGTTTTCTGATTGATTTTGTAGTTCTCTGTTCCTTATTCTCTTGTTCTCTTGTATGTCAATAACTTTCTGTAGTATTTTGTTTGGTTTCCTTTTTATGTATTTCTTGTATATCTCTTGTAAATTTTTGGTTTGTGGTTACCATGTGCTTCATATATATGAAGAAGCTATGTTTATAACAGTCTATTTTAAGTTGATAGTCACTTAAGTTTGAACACATTCTAGAATCACTACCATTTTTACTCAACCCCTCCACGTTTATGTTTTTGTCATTATTTTTTTACTTCCTTTGTGCATTTATATGTTTGTGTATATCCTTTAATTTCCTGTTGTAAATGATTTCCTACATTTGCCTTTGAACCTTTGTACTAGCTTTAGTGTCAGTTGATCCACTGCTTTTATTATGTTTGCCTTTGTCAGTGAGAATTTTTTTCTTTACGGTATTTTCTTATTCATATTTTTTATTTATGTTCTTCTTCTTAAAGAAGTGATTTTAACATTCCTTGTCATATGGTTTAGTGGTGATGAACTAACTCCTTCAGCTTTTTCTTGTCTGGGACCAAGTGAACTTTTAATACAGCAAAACTTCACCAGAAATATTTATTTTTTTGTTTATGATTGTCATTGACAAACTGTTGAGTAGATATATGATGCACTTTGCTAATTCTAGAAATGTCGTTTTCTGATGTCGAGAGATTGGTTTAAGAAGTGCCATTAAAAGCCAGTGAAATTCTGGAGAGTTTTAGATGGAAGTGAGCAAAAAGCATGTTCTTAAAGCAAGTTATCTTTACAGACTATTCTGTCTCTTAATATAATTTAGATGCCCATCCAAGAAAAAGAAGCTTCAAAGAAAGAAGTCATTCTTCTGGCAAAGATGAAACACCCTAACATTGTAACCTTCTTCAGTTCATTTCAAGGTTTGACTTTCTAGCATTCTTAAATTATTTTAATAAAGTTTAGTCATGTAGACTTCTATAAATGACAAAACCAACCATCCAAACAAACATGAAAAGAGTATTGGTCAGGAACCATCCATTCACTTAACAAATATTTCTCAAATGCTTACTACATGCCAGGCATTGTTCTAGGTGCCAGGAATAGAGCAGTGAGCAAAACAGGCGAAAATTCCTGTCTTCATGGAGTTTGCATTCTAGCGGGAAGAGGCAGACAATATACACATAGCTAGTCTGTCAGGTGTTTATAGGCTGTGACAGGGCTGTATAGGCCCACAGTTCACCATGGGGCATTCCCCATCCCAGCGCTCGGCTCTGTGGCGCTCATTCATAGGTGGTAAGTAGTTCATGGAGCAGGAGTGTTACCTCGCTATCTTTAAGCACCACCGGGGGCTAAAAATCAGTAAATAAATAAACACTGTTATTTGAGCTGTCACACTGTGCAGGGCACTGTGCTTCTTACAAATGAAAACCACTGCATTCAAAATAATTCTCTGTGTGCAGCCCTCTTTAGCTACTGGGTATTTAAAAGAATTTGGGGACTTCTGAGGTCTTCCTGGGAGCCGAGCAGTACACATGAGCATGGGATTCTCAAAAAGTTCAAGGGGCAGCCACGAAATAAAGTGTCTATATTCCTGATCATTGATTCCTAACAATAATGCCATACGATGACCTTTCTTTTCCTCATCCTTTGGGCTGTTACTGTGACTCCCTCTGTCTAGCTACTTCCTCCTCCGCCTCAGGCCTTCTCTGACATCACAGTTCAAATTATAGTGCCCTTTACTGATCTTGCCCAGCTCTTTGTACTTGTGTGCATATGTCTCTTTATATGGACAATTATGAATTGGTTTAATGTTTCTCTCCCTTTTAAATAGTAAATTTAATGGATTATTTTGCTCACCACGTGATTTGCAGTATCTAGCACATAGTAGGTGTTCAATACATTATTTGCTAAATGAGTGCATGGATTGGACCACTTTAATAGACTGGAGTGTAACTTTATACCATGCAAAATGGATATTTGAGGACAGCTTACCCTAGGTACTGTTATAAAATTAGAGGTCATTTTTACAGTGTAAATAACCTCCGTTGAGTTTGTTTGTATTGTAAGCTTAAATTTTCTTAGGACAGCTTTTTTCTTTTTATAAAGTAGAGCACCCCTGTGTTTAGAAAAACTAGAGCTATTGTGTTGCCTTTTCATTTGCTTGGAAGATTGTTGGGACTTAAAACACCAAGCTTATCTGAAAGCCTCAGAGTCCTTGCAGCACCTGACGAGTGGGGATTGGAGATAAAGCCTTTGCTTACCCTCAGACAGCGCTCATATTTCTGAACAGAACCCCGGCTCTAGTTCATTAAATGTTTGTCTATAGAGAGTATGAAGATTTACAGGTTTGAAGCAGCATACGAAAATGAGAATGTGGTGAGATTTTCCTGAGGCCAAATTAATTCCACTTAAATTTCTTCAGTAAGTGTTTATCAAGTACCTATTATATGCCAGGCATATTCTAGGTCTTGGGAATATACCTCAGTGAACAAAATAGGCAAAAATCCCTGCACTGTTGTTTTCTGTCACTGTATAACAATGACTGCATTGTTAGTGGCTTAACCGACACCCACTTATCTTCCGGTTTCTCTACATATGTCAGAAGTCTGGGCTTGGCTTAGCTGGATTCTCTGCTCAGGGTCTCACACAATTGAAGTCAATATGTCAGCTGGGGCTCATAGTAATTCTCTTCCACGGTTATTCACGTTGTTGGCAGAATTCATTTACTTGCTATTGTAGGACTGAGGTGTCCACTTTCTTGCTCGCTCTTAAGTCGGGGGTGGTTCTCTGCTTCTAGAGGCCAACTTCTCTCCCCTGTCATGTGGCCCTTTAAGAGGCTCTGTCCTGCTTGGAATCTCTTACTTCCTCTGTCTCTGACCTCTAGCCCCAATTTTAACGGCTCCTGTGATTAAATCAGGTCCACCTCGATAATCTCCTTCTTTCTTAACTCAAAATCAGCTGATTGGTAACTTTTATTATATCAGCAAAATTCCCTTTGCTAACATAACATAATCCTGGCAGTGATAGCCCATCATTTTTATAGGTTCTGCCTTCACTCAAGGAGAAATTACACAATGTGTGTGCACTAGGGCCATCTAAGAACCTACCTGTTACAACAGTGGAGTTTATGTTTTTAGGGGGGAGGGTGGGGAAAAACAGACAATAAATATAAGCATAATAAATATAATCTAGACACTCTGTTAGAAGGAGATAAGTGCTGTGGGAAAATAAAATAGGGTGAGGCAGGAGTGGAGAGAACAATTTTAAATAGGGTGGTCAGTATGGGCCTTATTGTGAAGGTGACATTTGAACAAAGACTTGAAGAGTCATGCTAATGTCTGGAGAAGAGCTTTCTTGGCAAGAGGAACAGCCACTGCAAAGAGAGGAGGCAAGAGCACATATGAGTCCGTTGATTAGAGTACTGAATATTCTTAATTGCATAGACCAGCCTCCTCGTTTATGATTTCCAATTTCTTTAGAGTTGAGTAAGAATTTACAGATCTTTTGTGTGCACAATCCTTTTAAAGCATTCCCAGCTATTTTCCACTTGCCCCATCCAACATTTAAGTCAATGACTTTCTTTTAGCTCTTCACTTTTAGAGTCATCCAAAGCATTCAATGTAGTTTTTGTAGAAATAATCACATCTTTCTTTTCCCATTCATGTTTCATCAGTTATGAAATAATTACAATCACAAGTATAATTGGTATAAACAGACTTGAGAACAAGCACAATGATCTTGGTAAGAATCAGTGGGAACAGAGGTAAGTGAGCCTACTAGAGAGTCTAATAGCCACCAGGGGTAATCCTGAGTGGGCAACCCTGGTGGAGCATGATGCCCATTAATGTAGTGTAGGTCAGGCAGAGGTCAGTTAAAAGAGTGTCTGTTGTACTCAATAACATGGTTGAATAAGTGTCATATAAATAAAAGTTTATACTCAAATTCGAGAAAGGTCTATTTATTCTTCCTGGAGTGTTGGGAAGACAGCTGCTATTTTACAGCAAACTTGTAATCTCTTGGAGGAATATATTAATAATAACTAACATTTATTGAACTATCATGTGCAGGCATAATTCTAAGCATGACATGGATTTAACTCATTTAATCGTTAAACAATTCTAAGAGGAGTTTATTATTATCTCCATTTCACAGATGAGATAATGAGGCACAGAGAAAGTAACTTGCTTAGTCACAGCCAGAGATAGATATAGATATACCAAATTTTGCTGTTATATTCTCCATTTTCTAGAACTTGAAAGACAAATGATTAGTAAATATCTGAAACCCTACCAGAACCAAATATTGCCTTTTCTTACAGAGCACAACAGGCTGTTCATTGTGATGGAGTATTGTGATGGAGGGGATCTCATGAAAAGAATCAATAGACAACGGGGAGTGTTATTTAGTGAAGATCAGGTAAAAACACTTCTAATTTGCCTTTTGATTTACGTGGGGCCATTAAATATACAATGCTATAAGCAGTAGACTGTGTTTAGATGAAGTATGGTTTCTGGTAGAGAAATTCAAACCATAAAATAGTAGATCAATATTCCTGATAGATTTAGTCCAGAGCATGTTTGCAGTTGAACTTAAATTGAATCTTTCTGAGTGAAGTTTGCTTGAGAAAAGACAGTATCTTATTTTTGGACAATCTCATGTAGGATACCCCTGATATAAATCTTCAGGGCTAAAAAAAAAAAAAAAAAAAAAAAAATCTGAATGTGGATGGTCTTTAGCCATTTTAAATGTGACATATTTATAGTTTCTCTCTTCCTCCTTTTACCGTTTGGTACTCTGTTTTAAAATAGCTGTCCCAGTTTCCTAAGGAAGATAGAAGCTCTTCTTAGCAATGGCTATTTAGTTTCATTGGTTATTAAGAGAGAGAAGCAAAAAGGTAAAGAATAATGGCCTCAATTCCCATTTTCTCTTTGCACAAACACATTTTTCTTTTATACTCTGAGCTTCCTTTAGAAACCTCTTGGGAGTTGTACTCATGATGGAGACAGGTATGTGTATGGAGAGGAATCCGAATCAGGGCCTGTGTGATTGATGGGAAAGGAGTGGTCCACCATCTTTCTGTAGGTCATTTATTTCTTTGTTGTATTTTAGCATTTAAGAGGATCATACCCACGTAACTTCTTCCTAATGTTAAAATGGAATATTTTGAATGTATGAATGATTAAAGAATCTATATCTCTAACCTCTGTAAATTTAATCAAGCATTTTTCCTATGCTCATTTACATTATAATTCCATATTTGTAGAAACCTTCCTATCTAGGTATTAATATTATTTTGCAACATTTAATAAAAATACTTTTTCTACAAAATTTTGAATTACATTTCCCTTTGTTGGGAGAGAACTAAAACTACAACTGAATCATAGTATCTGGCATATGGCTTTTTTCCCCCTATCGTTTTCCTTTCTGTATAATTTGGAGGACAGAGTGAATAAAATTTTAGAATAGTTTCAATAAATCTCTGTAGGCACAAAACACATTTTACTAAAGAGGATCATGACCAGCTAAGAAAAATAAAATCATGACTAAGAAAGTTAAGCTTTAAAAAGTTTAAAAGTAACATTTTTGTTTTTATATTATGAACATATATATGGTATTTCATTAAAATTTTTAATAACTTTTACATCCATTTCTTCCTTTTTCTCTCTCTGCCCTTGGCATCCTCCTTCCACTGAAAAGGAAAAACCAGTGGCACCACAGTTATCAAGAAACAGGGCTGCTTGTCTACCATCCTGATACAGTTAGCAACCTAGTGTTAAGAAAAAAGAAAATCATGAACTGCCTCCCTCTCTCTCTTGCTTCCATTTATCTTTTGTGTATGTGGAGTTCCCTTGGATACCAACATATTTGAATTGATTTTTGCACCTCCATTTTTCTAGCTGTAAAAAGAAAATGATAAGATGGTATATCAGTTAGCTTCATTCACATAAACACATACATAAATACATTATTTCTTTTTTGCATATTATGAAGACACACGATGACCATCAGACTACTCACTAATTTTGTCTTATGTTCCCTCTATAGGTTCTGAGCTGGTTTGTGCAGATTTCTCTAGGACTAAAACATATTCACGACAGGAAGATCTTACACAGGGACATAAAAACACAGGTAACAGCGGATCAGAGGGAAGACCAAGACAGAACTGATCTTTTGTTTTCTTGAAATTTCTCAAAGAACATAACATTTTCTCCATTTATAGAATATTTTTCTTAGCAAGAATGGAATGGTTGCAAAGCTTGGGGACTTTGGTATCGCAAAAGTCCTGAACAAGTAAGTACTTTTCAAAATCTTATTTTTTTGTATTCATAACAGCCAAAACATATACTTTTAGGTATTATAAATTAAGAAGCTATTAAAAGCTTTGTTTCCAAATAATTCAAAATAACTGTTTATATAAATCCATTAAATCATTCAGATGGTACTTTATCTGAAATTAAAATTCCCAAGATAAATCTTGGCATAATAGAATGTTGGTGACATTGTTTTGTAGTGTGATCTAAACGTACCAAATGAGATGTAACTTTAATATGCATAAAACTAGTGAGAATTTAGTGACCCATGCAAATTCACACATGCTGGGGGGAATATATTGGTGTAACTGGTTTGCAAGACAATTTGGCAGTCCTATCAAGAGATTTTTAAATGTTCTCTTTTTGGGAATTTGTTCCAAGAGAATAATTTGAATAATTTAAAGGCCTAATAATTGGGAAATGGTTAAATGTAATAGAACTTGGCATATAGGCTATATACTTGAATGTTATATAGCCACTAACAATCATGATTTTGAAGACTTCTTGATGATATGAAAAAATGTTTGTTATATTAGGTAAAAAATGAAATTCTGAATTTTCAATACACTGTGGTCAAAGTATTGTGAAAAGATATGCATGGAAAAATGATAAAAAGGAAAGTTATCACAATTTTAACAATTGTTTTTGGGTGGTAAGATTATGGATATTTTTTTTCTTCTTTATTCACTTTTGTATTTTCAAAATTTTAAATCAAGAGGTTATATTACTTTGATAATTGGAAATAGGGGACTCTTTCTACATCTGAAAGATTTTTGTGCTATGACAGTTGTCCCTCTTTGTGGAGTCTTTAGGCCATAAAATTTTTTCAATGTGTAGATTTTGGGGAGGTGAATTATAAGTTTAAATATCAACTATTTTTATCACTCTTATCAATGGACAATATGTTCTTTATTTTAATATGTGCTTACATCAAATTTTGTTCTCCAGTTTTATACTTTTTTCTTGCATGTCCATGTCTTAAGATTTTTCTTACTCCAATAATAAACCATTATTTTGCTATTCAATATAATTTATTAGTTCCATGGAACTTGCTCGAACTTGTGTTGGAACACCTTACTACCTGTCTCCAGAGATCTGTCAGAATAAGCCCTACAACAACAAAACGTGAGTTGCTATCCCTTTGAAAATCTCAGTAAAATCTGATGGAGTCTCTCTTTCTTATGGTACTACTGTAATTTCATTTTCTTCAAGTGTGAAATGGGGATCCCAGTGACTGTCTCTGGCCACTTCATGTTCCCAGAAGCTTTTGAACTTATTTAGAATAAAGCAAATTTTCTTTATTTAAAGATACAAGTGATGGGATAACGCTGAAATTTTCAGTCATTTTGATGTCCGTCTTTGTATTTGATTTTCATATCTTCTAAGCACTATTTAGGTCATTGCAGAAAAGTGTTGTAGGTGGGCCAGATAGAAGGCAGTGTGGTCTGGTGACAGAACACTCGATTAGGAGCTTGGAATCCTAGTCTTGTATAGGGGTTCAGAATGAGTGACTCCAAGATGTGCCTCTGTGGTATGTGGATTATTTTGAGATAAAGGCAACCAAGATCCAGCAGGCTCAAGAGAAACTTTTGCTCTTCTTTGATTACCTAGAAGAATTTAAATTAGGGGACTTGCCAATAATAAGAGATAATCAGAGATAGCCTTTTTGACCTATATATCACAGGGCAAACTTTCGTTACTGAATATCTGCTCTTCTTCGGTCCTGCAATGACCTCCCTCCCCTCTGAAGCCCCAAGATACCTTGCCTCATCCTTAGCTTAGAATGCCATACATACCTCATTTTCCCTTTCTATCCCTAACTTCTCATGTATGTGGCGTCTCTGACTCTCATGTATGCAGGGTTCCCATATGTACATATATAATTAAATTTGGTTATTTTCTCTTATTAATCTGTTTCATGTATATTTATTAGACCAACTGAAAGAACCTTGAGGGTAGAGGAAAGTTTCTTCCTCCCACACCTGGCTCTGTCGTCAGCTTGACCAAATCAGTGGACCTCTGTGGGCCTGTTCCCCTACCTATAACAACAAGAGTATTGGCTAGGAAATCATTAAGGTATCTTCCAGCTTTAAAACTCAGCTAGTTTTTATGAAGGTGATACCAGAGCCTAGTTCTGAGGGGTAATATTAATATACACAGTGATAAAAGATGAAGATGAGGTCGTTTTTACTTCCATGTAAGGGGAAGGAAAAAAATTTCACTTGTCAAAGCTGGCTGCCAGTTGAACCAGTTGGCCTATCAGGAAGACTGAACTCCTTTTGCAAGTTAATTGTCCATTTGTTTAGGAAAACATCCAAGGGATATTTGACTGTTTAACTTTGAAGCATAAATGGAAAGCAAAACCCAGCTGGTAGAGACTTACAAAAAGAATAATAAACATTTCTTCGCATAATAAAAGAATAAACAGGTAGTGTTTTGGAGCTATACCCTGGCACCAAGAAGGCATTTGGCCTCAAGTAGAGCAGGAATGCAGCTCATGTAGGGCTGGGTGGCAGGGCGTGCTGTCCAGAGCAGAGTTTTGTGCTGCTGCCAGCTGAGAGCCCTAAGCGAAGCAACACTGTTCTATTTCTTTGCACTGTTTTTTAAGAATTTGGGTCAACATTCAAATATACTGATGTGGTGATTCTGATAATTAGAAGATTCCAGCAATAATCAGCTGCCCCGTTTAGACCAGGAAATCATTCCCAGGATCATCATAGTCCTCACCACAAAGGGAGGTACAAGGCATACGGAAGGTGCCACCCTGTCCCAGGTGGCTTCTTGTCCTGGAGAGCTCTGCAGACACATGAGGTCACTGCACTGGCTGCAGAGGGCGCCCTGGGACAGAGGAGGAGTTTGGGCCTAGGAAAGACCAGGTAAAGAGAAAACTCTGTGTGGTGGGGGGAAGTGATCAGCAAGTTTCTAGAAACTCTAGAAAAATGCTAGAAACCAGTTAGAAGTTGTTTCCTACCTATTCTGTAATCACCCTCTATTGTACTCAAACCTGTAGTATATCGCTCTCTGTTTCTCCTGCATGCACACTCAAAGAAAGTGTTGCTAAATAGTGGAGCCATTTACCTCCCCTTACTGAATCCCTCTTGTTTTGACTCTGACTATCTTCTCGCTTTCTTGACTTCTCATTATATTTTCCTTGGTCTCTTAGATTTAATTATGCTTTTTGTTTTATAAGTTATCTCCTTATTAAACCAATCACATATAAATATTAAGTACTAAAGAGCAAGCCTCTAGTCATACATTGTAAGCACGTTTTCAAGTTTATTGAGTTGCAGTATTATTTTCATCACTTAATAAAACTTTGGTTCTGTCAATAACCTTGAGGGGAATGTACCTTTCTAAATCAACCAAAATTTACCTTTTGAATAAAAATAAATCCATGTTTGAGTCCTGCCTCCTCCCTCCACATTGCTCAAAATTCCATTTTCTTTGAGCACATGATGGTGAAGTAAATATTGAGCCATCAGATTGTAGTCAATTTGGATACCTTTTCTCCTCTTGGATTCTGACAAACTGCAAATTGTTTTTATTTTACCTCTTATATTAGTAAGAATAAGAATTGATAATGTATCTTAAAAATTTCTAAAAACTAGTCAACCTATATAAAATTGTAAAGATACACAAATATAAGGCACTGTAAGGATAAGGCTTTATTAAGAACTATGAATATTTTTTGGCATGTAAACTCTTATCTTCTCCAGGGATATTTGGTCTCTTGGCTGTGTCTTATATGAGCTCTGCACACTCAAGCATCCTGTAAGTATGTTAATTGTCAGATGAATCTTGAATTATTGAAACTGTATAAACGAAATTAACTTCTGAGAGAAAAAGGTTAATGTTTATTTTACTAGGTTGTTGAAAATTATGTGGACAAGCTATTAGGAATGATAGATCTATATATGCTGACCTGGAATGATATCCAAGCTATATTATAAAGCGAAAAATACCCATAGCCTATTTCCATTAAAAAAAACAAAAAACAACTTTGTGTGAATATAAATAATCAGTGAAAAGGTTCATGGGGCCGAAGTCTATAGGAAATAAAGCATAAGTTTCCAAGAGCATCTCCCAGTAGAGTCACACAGGATGCGCTAATTCCTCCAGCAACAAGTTGTGACAACACACATGAGGTGCTATCTACCATGGAAGCTCGTTGGAGACCAAGTGCCCAGGTTTCTGTTGGGGACTGGTTATATAGGCACCCTCTACCTGGCACGTATGAAGCTTCCAGACTCCCAGGAAGACAGCAGGTGTTCAGCATAAACATATCGTTTACATAAACAGTGTAGGCACAGAGAGCCACTCTGAACATATAGGGAGTTGTGGGAACTCTCCTGATGCCGAAGTTACCAGGCGTCAGCCAAGGGCCAATACTGTAAGCAGGTCTTTCTAAGGAGAGCCGTGTTAGGCCTTGTGTGTTAACTCTTCTACACAGCTGACATTGTCATCATCATCATCATCACTGTTGTCCAACGTCACACAGCTAGTGTTTACCAAAACCTGTATCTTTATTGCAACACCAGCACCATGCTGCTGTGCATTGTTTTTACAGCCATGCATCGCTTAACATTAGAGATGCATTCTAAGTAATGTGTTGTTCAGTGATTTCATCATTATGCAAACATGCTGAGCCTCTTTGCCTGTAAACGACCCAGAGCCAGCAGTCAATTCAACATCATAGTTGGGTCCAGCCTTTACTTTCAACATCATAAACTTTTTGCTGATAATCCATTACAATCTTTTTTATTAAATGTATTGGGGTGACATTGGTTAATAAAATTATGTAGGTTTCAAGTGTACAGTTCTATAATAAGTCTTCTATGTATTTACATTGTGTGTTAACCACCCATAGTCAAATACTCTGTCACTGTATATTTGACCCCCTGTACCCTTGTCTACCTCCCTCTTCCTCTCTTACCCTCTGGTAACCACTAAACTGTTGTCCGTGTCTATGAGTTTTTGCTTTTTTGTCTGTTCATTTGTTGCTTTCAGTTTTATATCCCATATATGAGTGAAATCATATGGTTCTTGCCTTTTTCTGTCTGAATTATTTCACTTAGCATTGTATTCTCAGGATCCATCCATGTTGTTGCAGATTTCAGTATTTCATCTTTTCTTATCGTTGAATAGTATACCACTTCTTCTTTATCCAGTCATCTGTCAAAGGACACTTTGGTTGTTTCCATGTCTTGGCCACAGTGAATAATACTGCAATGAACATACGGGTACATATATCTTTGCAGAAAAATGTTTTTAGATATTTTTGGTAGATACAGAAGAGGGATTACTTGGTCGTATGGTAATTCTATTCTTAATTTTTTGAGGATCCTTCGTACTGTTTTCTATAGTGACTATACTAATGTACATTTCCCCTAGCAGTGTATGAGGGTTCCTTTTTCTCCAGAACCCCTCCAACACATGTTATTACTTGTCTTATTGATAATAGCCATTCTAACAGGTGTGAGGTGTTACCTCATTGTGGTTTTGGTTTGCATTTCCCTAGCAGCTAGTGAGGTTGAGTATTTTTTCATGTATCTGTTGGCCATTTGTATGTCTTGTTGGGAGAAGTGTCTGTTCAGGTCATCTGCCCATTTTTTAATTGGATTGTTTGTTTTGTTGTTGTTGAGTTGTATGAGTTCTTTATATGTTTTGGATATTAGCCCCTGTTGGAGGTGTTGTTTGCAAATATCTTCTCCAATTCGGTTGGTTGCCTCTTTGTTTTGTTGATGATTTCTTTTGCTGTGCAGAAACTTTTTAGTTTGATATAGTTACATTCATTTATTTCTGCTGTTACTTCCCTTGACTTTGAGGTCAATTTCATAGAATCCTCTCTAAGACCAAGGTCCACAGTTTAGTACCTATGTTTTCTTCTATGCAATTTATTGTTTCAGGTCTTATATTTAGTTCTTTGATCCATTTTGAGTTAATTTTGGTGTTTGATGACAGATAACAATCTAATGTCTTTCTTTTGCACGTGGCTTTCCAATTTTCCCAGCACCATTTATTGAAGAGACTTTCTTTTCTCCATTGTATGCTTTTGGCTCCTTTGATGAAAATTATTTGCCCATGCATACAAGGGTTTATTTATGGGCTCTCAAATCTGTTCCATTGGGCTGTGTGTCTGCTTTTCTGCCAGTTCCATGCTATTTTAATTATTGCCGCTTTGTAGTATAACTTGAAGTCAGGGAGTGTGATACCTCCAGCCCTGTTCTTTTTTCTCAGGATTGCTTTGGCTATTTGGAGTCTTTTGTGATTCTAGACAAATCTGATGATTTTTTTGGTCTGTTTCTTTAAAAAATGCCATTGGGATTTTGATGGGGACTGCATTAAATCTGTAAAATGCTTTGGGTAATATGGCCATTTTAACTATGTTGATTCTTCCAATCCATGATCATGGAATATCTTTCCATTTCTTTATATCTTCATTCTTTTAATAATGTCTTTTAGTTTTCAATGTATAGGTCCTTCACATCCTTTGTTAAGTTTATTCCTAGGTATTTTATTCTTTTTGTCCAATTGCTAAAGGAATTTTTTTTTCATTTCTTTTTCTGAAATTTCATTGTTAGTATATAGGAACACATGGATTTTTGTACACTGACTTTGTATCCTGCATCTTTACTGTAGTAGTTTATTGTTTCTAATCGTTTTTTTGGCAGAGTCTTAGGGTTTTCTATATAAAGAATCATGTCATCTGCAAAAAGTGGCATTTTAACTTCTTTATTCCCAATTTGGATGCCTTTTATTTCTTTCTCTTGCCTGATTGCTCTTGCTACGACTTTCAATACTACGTTGAATAATAGTGGTGAGAGGGGGCATCCTTGTCTTATTCCTGATCTTAGAGGAAAAGCTTTTAGTTTTTCATCATTAAGTATGATATTAGCTGAGGTTTGTCATATATGGCCTTTATTATGTTGAGATACTTTTCTTCTACACTTATTTTTTTAAGCGTTTTAATCATAAATTGATGTTATATCTTGTCAAGCGCTTTTATTTGCATCTATTGATACGACCATATGATTTTTATCCTTTATTTTGTTTATCTGGTATATCACATTGATCAATTTGCATATGTTGAACCATCCTGGAGCCCCTGGAATGAACCCCACTTGGTCGTGATTTATAATCTTTTTAATGTATTGTTGTATTTTATTTGCTAGTATTTTGTTTAGGATTTTTGCATCTGTATCCATCAGAGATATTGGTCTGTAGTTTTCTTTTCTTGTGTTATCTTTACCAAATTTTGTTATCAGGGTAATGTTGGTCTCATAAAATGAGTTAGGAAGCATTATCTCTTCTTCAATTTTTTGGAAGAGTTTGAGAAGGAAAGGTATTAAATCATATTTGAATGTTTGGTAGAATTTACTAGTGAAGCCATCTGGTCCCGGACTTTTGCTTTTGGGGAGGTTTTAGATGATTGTGTCAATTTCCTTGCTGTTGATCAGTCTATTTAGATTTTTCAGTTCTTCATGATTCAATCTAGGAAGGTTATATATTTCTAAGAACTTGTCCATTTTTTCTAGGCTATTGAATTTGGTGGCATATAGTCTTTCATAGTATTCTTGTATGATCCTTTGTATTTCTGTAGTATCTGTTGTAAGTTCTTTCATTTCTGATTTTGTTTATTTGTGTCTTTTCTCTTTTTTCCATAGTGAGTCTAGCCAGGAGGTTGTCAATTTTATTAATCTCTTCAAAGAACCAGCTTTTTAATGCATTAATTGTTTTCTATTTTCTTTTTGTTCTCTATTTCATTTAATTCTGCTCTAATTTTTATTATGTTCTTCCTTCTGCTGACTTTGGGCTTTGTTTGTTCTTCTTTTCCTAGTTCTTTAAGATGTAATGTTAGGTTATTTGGGATTCTTCTTGTTTCTTCAGATAAGCCTGTAATAATATAAATTTTCCTCTTATTACCATGTTGGCTGCATCCCCGAAATTTTGAAATGTGTTTTCATTCTCACTTGTATCTATGTATCTTTTGATCTCTGCTTTTATTTCTTCTTTGATCTAGTTGTTCTTTAGTAGCATGTTGTTTAATCTCCACATATTTGTAGTTTTTTCCTGCGTTTTGCAGTTGATCTCCAATTTCTAAACATTGTGGTCAGAGAATATGTTTGGTATGATTTCAATTCTTAAATTTGTTGAGGGTAGTTCTGTATCCCAATATATGGTCTATCCTTGAGAATATTCCATGAACACTAGAGAAGAATATATAATCTGGTGTTCTGGGATGAAAGGCTCTATAAATGTTGATTATGTCCATTTGGTTTAATGTTTCATTTAAGGCTGATATTTCCTTACTGATTTTCTGTTTGGGTGATCTATCCATAGCTGTCAATGGGGTATTTAGGTTCCCTGCTAACATAATTGTGTTTTGTTAGTTTCTCCCTTTAGTTCTGTTAGTAGTTGCTTTATATAGTTTGGTGCTCCCTGATTGGGAGCATATATATTGATAAGTGTTATGTCTTCTTGATGTATTATTCCCTTTATCACTATGAAATGTCCATCATTGTGTCTTGTTACCTTTTTTATTTTGAAGTCTATTACATCAGATACCGTGTTTCCCCGAAAACAAGACCTAGCCGGACCATCAGCTCGATTAGACCCTTATGTTAATTTTTTACTCCAAAAGACGCATTTGAGCTGATGGTCCGGCTAGGTCTTATTTTCGGGGAAACATGGTATAAGTATGGCTATAGCTGGTTTTCTCTGGATGCCATTTGCTTGGAGTATCGTTTTCTACCTTTTCAAAATATAGACTTTGAGTTTATATTTGTCCTTGCAACTGAGATGTGTCTCTTGAAGGTAGCATATGGTTGAGGTTTGTTTTCTTGATCCAATCTGCTACTCTGTGGCTTTTTATTGGTGAGTTCCATCCATTTACATTTAGGGTGATTATTGAGATATGAGGATTTCCTATAGCTATTTTACCTTTTATTTTCTGGTAGCTCAGTTTCTCCATTTTTTCTTTGCATTTGTATTTCTGTCTGTTATTTTTGTTTGGTGGTATTCTGTGGTTGTTTTCCTCTTTTTTATGTTATGTATCTCAGTTCCGGATTTTTTTTTGAGTGGTTACCATTAACCATATGATCTCACTTATATGTGGAATCTAAAGAACAGGATACATGAGCAAACTAAACAGAAATAGTCTCAGAGATATAGAGAAAAAAACTGATGGTTGCTAGATGGTAGGGGGGTGGGGATGAGGGAGAAGGTGAGGGGATTAGAAAGCACAAATTGGTAGTCAACATATTGCCACGGACATACAAAGGCAGTTTGGGAAGTATAATCAATAATATTGTAAAGATTTTGTAGTGTATCAGATGGACACTTGTCTTATTAGAGATGGTGTAGATGCCTGATCATTGCGCTGTATACCTGAAGCTGAAGCTGAATAATATTGAATGTCAACTGTAATTATATATATATATATATATATATATATATATATATATATATACACACACACACACATATATGTCATAGGATGTGGAGTACAGCATAGGGAATAGAGTCAATGGAATTGTAACAGCTATATACGATGTCAGATGGGTAGTAGATTGGGGGAGGGACTTATCACTTTTTGAGGGGAGTAGATGTTTAACTATTACATTGTTTTGTATACCCGAAACTAATAAAAAAAAGTTTATGTAAAAGAAAGTTTCATATATACAGTAATCCCTTTTCTTCTGCATGCATCTTATCTCCATTCCCTTTTGCAAATTCAGACCTTCACCCCCTCCCCTTTTATGTTTTGTTGTCACAAATTACCTTTATTTGTCACAAATTATCTTCATTTCTTAGTTTCAGTAGCTTTTGTCTTCTTCTCTTTTTTTTTTTATGATTTTAACTCCTTTAACTTTTATGTTATATTTAAGTATATGATACCCTATTCTAAAGAGGGGTTGCCACTTCCTGCTTCTGTCTGTCTGTGAGTCTGATTCATAGTTTGATATCCTTTTGTCTTTTTGTTTCAGGTAGAATAATCCTCTTCATTATTTTCTGTAGTGCAGGCCTTGTGGTGGAAAATTACCTTGGCTTCTATATGTCTGGAAACATCTTTATTACTTTTATATCTAAAGGATAACTTTGCTGGATACATTATTCTTGGCTGGTAATTTTTCTCTTTTAATAGTTTAAATATTTGATTCCACTCCCTCCTAGCTTTTAGAGTTTCTGATGAAAAATCTGATGATAATCTACTGGGCTTTCCTTTATAGGTTACTGTCTTCTTTTCCCTGGCTGCCTTGAGAATTCTTTCTTTGTCATTAATTTTTGACAGTTTTAGTATAATGTGCCTCAGAGAAGACCTTTTTGGATCGAGATAATTAGGTGTTCTGTTTGCTTTTTGGGTTTGAAGGTCCAGTTCTTTCCATAGGTTTTGGAGGTTCTTGTTGACTATTTGTTTGAATAGGCTCTGTTCTCCTCTTGCTCTTTTATCCTTCTGGTATACCCATTATTATTATATTGCTTTTTCTGATGAGGTCAGATAGTTCTTGTAGAATTCTTTTATTTTTTTAACTCTCGAGTCTCTCTTCTTCCATCTGCATCATTTCCAGATGCCTATTTTTGATATCACTAATTCTTTCCTCCATCTGGTCAGCTCTATTTCCTAAGTTCACTATTTCATTCTTCATCTTTTATTGAGTTCTTCAGTTCCAGAATTTCTATTTGGTTCTTTTTAAAAATTTAAATCTCTTTGGTAAAATATTCATTTTGTTCATTGATTTTATTTCTGAATTCATTAAATTGCCTATTTGAGTTTTCTTGAGTCTTGTTGCATTTTTTTTTTTTTTTCAGAACTGAAATCTTGAATTCTCTGTCATTTAAGTCACATATTTCCATGTTTAAGTTTATTTTCTGGAGATTTTTAATTTTTTTTTTCTGAGCTGCCTTGTTACCTTGGTTGTTCATTGCCTTTGTGGATCATTTCTCTGCCTTGGCATCTATTGGAATGAGCTCTGGAGCAGGTTGATAAGAAGTCTTTCTTTTGTTTTTCAGTAGGTGGTGATGGAGCATTTTATTTTCTCTTGCACTGTTCTGACTTCTTGCAGTGGAAGATGCCTTATATTCCCTGGGGAGGTGGTTGTGTCCTTTGTGACTGTGTCGCCTAACTCTCAGGGCACTACCCCCATGGGAGAATATGGTAGGTGATGGGGTTCTGAGCCCCTGAAAGCCCAGTGCTGCACTGCCTGAGCTGTCCTACGTGCCACTACTGGGATCAACCAGGAAAAGTCAGGGTTGGGTGCGCTGGGAGAGCTGCTGGTGTGTTTGTGGTTTTATTCAACTCCCAGCAATGGCAACTGCCAGACTTCAGCTGCCTGGCCTCTGTGTCTCCACCTTTGTCACTAGGATTAGCCACAGTGTGTGTCTGCTGCTCAGGAACTGTCTCTCCTTTTTCAGGGCTGTAGGTATTCTGCTCTTTAACCTGACACTCACCGCTGTAGTTATTTCTGGGGCTTCACGCTAGCTCTGGGAGAGCGTGGGCAGGTGAGCTCTGGGAGGTTAAGAGGAGGCAGCCAGGCTCTGTGGCTTTGTTCTCTGCCTGGCAGGAAGGGCTGCTACACCACAACTATTGCACTTCTGTGTTTGGTCTCTGCCCTGATTGCTAGGTTCAGCCATATTATATGCTGATCACTCAGGCAGGAATGTTTGGGACCACAGAGAGTGCGCCTGCAGCCTGAGTCCTCCTTTCTCCCAGGACCACAGTGAGCTCCAGTCAGCGTCTGTGGCACCCGTCTCTGCTCTCATCTCTTCTCTCTTTCCCTGTTCATCCCTAGTCACCCAACTTCAGATGTTCCTATGTGCAGATCTTTCAGACGAGTTTGTGTGTTGCACAGGGAATCCTTTGTTGAATTATAGCTGTTCAGCTTGTTGTAACTTCAAGGGGAGAGATCAAGAGGGACCCTTCACACTGCAATGTTTCTCATCTAATCCATTGCAATCTTATTGGCCCATCATCATGTATGCAGTCTGTGGTTGGCTGAAACATTATGTAATGCGTCGCTGTATGTGTAAATAACTGAGGATTTCACACTATGGAAGACTTCCTGGTTTATGAAGAGTTTTTTAAAAAAATGTTTATGCTATGTTAATTTAAAAAGCAAGATGTAACATTTCATATCATTATGACCTCAACTCTATAAAATACACATTATTAAAAAGATTAGGAGCTAATATACCTCTGGGTGGTGAAATTATACGTATTTTTCCCAACTATTTATAACTTCCTGTACCTTCCAGTTTTTTATGAGTAAATATTGATAAGAAAAAATTAAAACTAAAAATATCTTGTCTTAAATAACATGCCATCTTGTTGAGTAATTGCCTGCAATACCTGCTCATGAAATGTTAGTTGATGAAAATAATTTAGGGTGGACCATGGTGCTTCTAACTGAAGCTCTAAAAAATTGTTTTGTTTCATGATACTACTTTAAATACTAGTGTTGGATTTTTCTCTAATTTAGTATTACTATTCCTTATCCTTCAGTTTGAAGGTAACAACCTACACCAGCTGGTTCTGAAGATTTGTCAAGCACATTTTGTCCCAGTGTCTCCAAGTTTTTCCCATGATCTACAGTCTTTGATATCTCAGCTCTTTCAAGTATCTCCCCGAGATCGGCCATCTATTAATTCTATTTTGAAAAGGCCTTTTTTAGAGAATTTTATTGCCAAGTACTTGACTCCTGAGGTGAGTTTTGAGGTTATTCTGCCTGGATTTTGACAGAGATTTTGGTAGGCAGGTCATTGACTCATGTTCAATTTTAGGTCATTCAGGAAGAATTTAATCACAACCTCGTATGTCGAGCAAGATCATCAGTTTCTCAACCTGCTGGGAAGGTGGCCCAAGGTACGAATGATTTAACTATGCAATCAAAAAGCATTTATTACCTGTGTGTCACATGGTGAGTCATAATATATGGCTGACAACATTAGCAGGGAAATGTCACCAAATATATTGAACATGGACATTTAAAAAATATGAGCAATATAAGCAAGAGGAAAATTATCTTGTCCAGTGGTGACTGCTGGGTGTGCCTATATATCTACTTCATGTATGACCTGGAAGAAGCATCTTCTCTCTGCTTATTAGTCAGGAAAACTTCATGAAGCAGTAAATTTGCTAAAGAAGAGATGTTTGAAGATGTAGAATCCAAACTTTTGTGTAGGTAAGGGATCAAGAGTAAGAAAAGGTTCACAGACAGACCTGATGATGAGATGAAGCTTTTTTTTTTTTTTTTTTTTAATAAAGAGGATAGACTGGTGATTAAGAATTCTCTCAGAAAGGCCCATTGGAGCTTAAGGTAGGATTTTGGACCTAATCAGTAACAGTAGAAGGACTGTTATTATGTGACCTCCCAAAGAAAGCACGTGATACTTTATGATAATTATAAGTAGAGAAAATTTTAATGTCAGGAATCAGCTGATGAAGTGATGAAGTGTGTGTGTGTGTGTGTGTGTGTGTGTGTGTGTGAGAGAGAGAGAGAGAGAGAGAGAGAGAGAGAGAGAGAGAGAGAGAGAGATTAAAGAAAATTACTAATTCAGTTATGTTGTGAAATTAAGAGGAGCAGGGTTGAGCCAAAATCAAATGTCTGAACTTAAAGGATAAGGAGAAGTAGAAAATGTCTCCAAGGAATCAGTGATAGGGAAATAATATCCACTGTGGTACAGAAACTAAAATTGAGGAAAGTTTTGGAGGCAAAATGAACGAATGAGCCCCGTTACCATGTTCAATTTGATTTGACACTGTTATGTGTTGGTTTAGGTTTAGAATGTTTAGAAAGTAAATAAGTAAAGGATGAGAGAAAGTACATTGTAAACACTTCTAATACAGGAAAGATAGGAAAACAAGAACAGATTTTGATGGCAACAAACATTTTAAAAGACTTACTAAATGACGAGGTGTCATAAAAAACTATGGTGAATGTTTAAATAAAAAAAATTATTTAAATTTAAAAAATTACAGTAAAAGACACATTACCATTAATCCCCCTCAAAATACTCCCCCTCACTTTGAACACACTTATGCCATCATTCTTGCCACTTTCTGAAGTAGTTCTGGAAGTCCTCTTTTGTGAGTATCTTTAGTTGCGCTGTCATGGCTGCTTCAATGTCCTGAATTGATTCAAAATGTTTACCTTTCATGGTCATTTTGCCTTTGGGGAAGAGCCAGAAGTCGCACAGTGCCAGATCTGGTGAATAAGGTGGATGAGGACACACCATAATGTTTTTATTTGACAGAAATTGCCACACCAGAAGTGATGTGTGACACAAAATTTCATTTAATGCATTGTTCATGATCCATGATTTATGGCACACTTTACCATTATTACTATTTTTTTGGTGGAAAGAAAAGCAGGTTTATTCAGAATGCTGACATTCTGGGAAAATGGTGGACTCTTGTCCAAATGTTAGGGGAGTCTGGATTCTTCTTGACACAGTGAAGAAACAAAGGTCACCAAGCTGATTAATATGCAAGCAGCGTTTATTAGCGATACATTCTCAGGGAAGAGAACAGGCCTAGCCAAGGTTGGAGAGAGAGACCTAAGCCTCTGGTGTTAGTGATATGTGCTCAGGGAAGAGAACAGGCCTCGTTGATGTAGGGGAGAAGGGAGAGAGAGGGAGGGGAAGAGAGCGAGGGCAAGAGAGCTCAAGTGTCAGAGAGAGAGCTGGCACAAAAAAAGCTATGGCGCACTTTAAAACCCACCGTCTCTCAACCCTAGCTCACACCCGACTGACTGACTTCACTAAACAAGTTGAAACTTGTCTTCACTAAACAAGTTGAAACTTATCATACACTGTTACTAAGGTTGGATGAGCTGTTCCTATATTGAAGATTCCTGCCTTTCTGTTGGATGGCACTCAGCACCCGCATTCACTGTATTTTTGATCGCACCACATACATTACAAACAACAATGTGACATGAATGGTGTGGCCTGATAATCCAAGCTCTGATGACTACTTTTAATTACTTGTGCCATTATCTTTTGCATATTGTTTCTGTAAATGTTAACATTAATTCTTAATATTTTTTTAAGTAGTATTATATCTAAAGGAATCCTGGAAAAAATAGTTTTCTCCGTTCAAAGAAAAGGCATAATAATTTTCCATCAGTACTTCTGTCACTGGGAATAAATGTCTCTGGGTAAACTTACTGTGCTATGAAATATCTTTTATGTTTATACCCTCACAAGCATCAATATTAAAGATGTGGAAATTTTTAAAAATTGAACTTATTTTATTTTGGTGAAATAAGATTCTGAAACACAGAAAGTGCGATTCCAGGGGAAGTGTGTCCCAAGATCAAGGATATCAGTGCCAATTAAAAGGAAGGATATAGTGTATAGAAATGAATGGAGACCACCAGTTGGAGCCCAGAAGCCATCTGTAAGTCGTACTAAACCATTCTGGTTTTTTAGCAGATAGTATATTCTATAAGCTTACTTGCACATATTCAAGAGGTACAAGGTCATTACTTTGGAATCCACCAGTTTTGAACTTCTAATAACGTATTTCTGTAATGAGCATTAGACTGGTAATACACCTGACAACTTCTAGTTGTTATTTTTTTTAAAACAATGCTATATTGTCTTACAAGTATTGTATACATTAGTTTTAGTTTCCTTTTTATAACTAGAATTCTTTTAATTTCTTTAAATAAATAGAGTTTTCCTATATAAGACAAATGAGTAGCGTAGTGGCAAAAAACATGCATTTCGTACTCTTAATTCTGACATGTTATATATAATTGAGGGATTTTTTAAAATTATATAATCATTGATCTTTTCCTAGAGATTCTTTATGCTTAGTGATTTGAAGCCACTTCAGCAGAGTGTTGAATCTTTTAGTTCATGCTAGTGAAATGCTTCTGGTAAATAAATAATAAAATGGTTATTATTTCTTAATTGAAGAAGTGTATTTTTAAAGAAGGCTCGTGGTATAATTAGAGGACCATTTAGAAGTACATTTACTAAGTGTTTACTTGCTATATAGACATTTTAGGTAATGTGTTAATGTATAAATAGATTTTTTTTAAACTATTAAATTACCACTCTTCATTTGCTAGAAGGTGGTTTAACTTTATGAAAGAAATTTTAAAAGTATGTTGTGATTTAGAATATTCTGTGGCAGGCCTGTAGGAGAGAAAAAATATCTAAAAGATATTAAGTTAGGAGATTAAATTGGCATTTTTCTAATCCTTTGCAAGCTTCTGCTAATACAATGAAATGAATGCGTCTCCACAGGAACCATCTCTGATTCTGTTACCATTTGGGATTTTAGAGAAAATCCTAAAGAAGCTGTTTATTTCCTTCCAACATTTTTCTTTATTTCCAACCATTTTTCAACCTTCTTTTGGGTTGAATATAGGTAAAATTATAAAACTAAGAAAACTACTTCATACTTTAAATATTTAAAATATAAATACATAATTTATGTTTAGATTAATAAATCAAATTTTGTATGTTTAATATTTAAATAGAAATATGAGAGTACCTTTTTATAAGTTGAAGATAGTCAAATATCTATAACTCTGGTTCAATCTAATACATATTTATACATATAAATATAAAATTAATATATAAAATATTAAAAATACATGAAAAAAACCACATAGCATTAAAAAGAAAAAAATATAGTATGTTACTTTTTACAGTGAGGAAATTTGTTTGGTTTCCAACTGCCAGGTCTAGGTCTTCCCAATAGTTTGACCTTCTTTTTCTCTTTTGTTACCAGCTGTTGAGTAGGCAGAATTGTTCTGATTAATGTTAAATTGACCCTACTTTGCCATTTAGCAACAAGGTGTTGACTGGTTTTCATGTGTTAATTTGGTCTGATTCTCGTCTTCTACCTCATTGGTGTCTACTGAACTCTAAGATAAACATTTGTGTCTGGTTCTCCTCCTCTCATTCTGTTCTGGTTGGGAAGGGTGGTGAGGTATAATGTGGGATGGCAACGTGTCTGTTACAGCTGTTACATGACTTTCCTTGTGTTTACTGGGGAAGAATGACTAAATAACTCATAATTTTGTTTTCTTCAACTCGTGACATTTTGTCTTTAGTCAATTTATTTGAACTTAAAATGTTGCAAATCCCCAAATTTGTGAGTTGCACAACAACATTTATTCTTCCATAAAGTACAGAAAGGTGTAAATAAGTTTATGAAAAACAGAAAATGAAAATACTGAGTTTAGTTTCAGATCTTGGATGGGCTAGGTGTACTCCCTAGCTAAGTATTTTTGATGTACTAGCCATGAAGTATGCATAATTCATACCACACCCTAGCAAAATTATAAACTACCATATTGCAGACTTCTAAAATCTTTTTCAATTCTAGGATTTGGGGATTCTAAGATTATTTTAATCTAAAAACAATTCTAGAGCAAAAACAACAAAAATATACCTTCAGTGCCTTGTCTTAGCTACAGTCACTATCAAACCGTCAATCATTATAGATTTGTATTATGTATTTTTAAAAATCTTCTCTCTTCTTTTTAATCCCAGATAAAAATGGTAGAAAGGCCCAAACCTGCTGCAGTGTGTGGCCATTATGATTATTACTATGCTCAACTTGACATGTTGAGGAAGAGAGCCCACGAACCAAGTTACCATTGTTTCCCTCAAAAAGATACTGGAATTGAGGAAGAAAGCCACAGCCCATCACCAGGTCAATGGTAACATGACAGTCTAACTGAAACTTTGTTCCTCTGAAAACATCTTGATATATCAATATTCTTTACTCTGCAATCCTTCCAAATTCTCCTAAAATAATCTAAGAACTTCCAAACTCTTCATTTTATATACCGTGTTTCCCCGAAAATAAGACCTAACCTAACCATCAGCTCTAAAGCGCCTTTTGGAGCAAAAATTAATATAAGACTCAGTATTATATTATATTACATTATATTAGACCGGGTCTTATAGTATAGTAAAATAAGACCGGGTCTTATATTAATTTTTGCTCTAAAAGACGCATTAGAGCTGGTGGTCAGGCTAGGTCTTATTTTCAGGGGAACATGGTACTTAATTCATAGTTCCCTTGACCCATTTTCTTTTTTAAATTTTTATTAAAAATTTTTAATTTTTTAATTACAGTTGACATACAATATTATATTAGTTTCAGATGTACAACGTAGTGATTACACATTTATATAATTTATGAAGTTATACCCCAGTAATCCCTTGACCCTTTTTCATCTCAAATCTGATGTAGTTTATCTTCTTACTCATACAGTCGTTTAACTATGGGCACAGATTCATACTCTTGAATTTTTAATGTTTTTTTCCTTTCTTCAAGTAAATTTCTCATGAAAGTTGTTGTATATTTATCACTTTTTCCAAGAGGTTATTCATATTCATCAATAATAATTAAATTATAATCAAATTATAATTTGAGACATATTGAAAGTGAAATATATTTCATTCAACGTTTATATTCTTGGGAATTTTCAGAATATGGATGTATTAGAAAGAAAATACTTAAACTGCTTTTATGGCAGACTTTCAAAAAATTTACTCCATAACAAATTTCTGCATATCTACAATATTTTCTGTTATTTATTTCACACCAATGTCAGTGTTCCTGCATTCAGAATAATTGACATCCATCCATAGGCTTGAAGACCTAAGTCTGAGAGTCATTTTTAAATAGTGGTTTTGCCATCACATTTTTTTCTTTCAGGGTTGGGAATTTGCTAACTTTTGGTGACTTACTTATTGTTGAAATTTTGGATAAATAATGAAAAATACAAGAGACTATGTGATGGTGAGCCCATCAGATAGCTAATGAAAACATTAGCTATGGGAAGAATAGACACTTTATTTTTAAAGATATTGGGTGCCATTATACTTTCATCCATCTTCATAACACATTTTTAATGACTTCCATGACCATCCAAAGTTACCATGTTTCCCCGAAAATAAGACCTAGCTGGACAATCAACTCTAATGTGTCTTTTGGAGCAAAAATTAATGTAAGACCGGGTGTTATATAACAAAACCGTGTCTATGTAATATAATACAGGGTCTTATATTAATTTTTTGCTCTAAATGATGCATTAGAGCTAATTGTCTGGCTAGGTCTTACTTTCGGGGAAACAGGGTATGTGTTCCACTAGTTCAAATTATAATGTTCATATAAGATTCTACTAATGAGTGATATATATTTTGCATAGGTGAAGCCACAAAACTCCCTTGCCTGTTCTCAGTCACTGGGAAAATGTCTCCCACTCTTTGTCTAGATATGAGAGCTGTCAAACTATCAATTATTTTCATTATTTATGATTTTATCCCCCAAACTCTCACATAACATGGTAGAAAAGCCCTTCTGTTTCCTGTATGCTGCCCATCACAGTCCTCATCCTACTGTATCCCAGGATGCCCTTCTGATGACTTGACCAGTAACCCCCTCCTCATTGTTCTTGTAGGCCCACACCCCCCGCTTTCCTTTCTATCTGAGCTCAGGTTACATGGGAATCCAGTCTTGATATACCTGTCTGGAGGAAGAGGAATCTGTGTAGAGTTGGGATGTGTGTGTGTGTGTGTGTGTGACAGAGACAAACAGAGATACAGAATGTATTTTGGAAAGCCCCTGTGTGACTGAATAGTTTTTCTCATGGAGATATTGTTATACACGCCACTTAGGTTTCTGAGAGAGGTGAGTGCTACACGTTAGCCCCATTTGATTCCAGCACTATTTGTGTCAGACACTGGCCAGGCACCTGCACACACCTAATCTCGTCTCATCTTCATTATCAATCCCTATGAGATAGCATTGTGCTCGTTTTATATATGAGGAACTAAGGCCCAGAGACCTTAACTAGCTGCCTGTTCCGTCCCATTTCTGAACGACTGACTTATTAATTTGACTCTTCATAAACTGCGGACTGCTCATCATGATGTTCCTGAAGAAGTTATTTCTGAAATGATAGTCCTGCCTTTCCAAACAACTTGGTCATATGCTCGTAGGTCATACTATTATCTGAAATGTGGTAGTTTTCATTTAACAATTAGTAATGACAGGAATTCTTAGCAGGAAATTCTGCAAAAAAGATAAACATATAGAACATAGGTATAAACCTGAAAATGGTTTGACCAGAATTGTGCTGGAAAAACACCTTAAACATTGTGATTCAGCTAAAGCCTCATTTTTTTATTCATAAAGCATTTATATGCCAGCATGAGGGGTAGAAGTAAAGTGATGGGATACCATCCTACTCTTGCTGAGCTCAGAGTGTAGTGCAGGAAACAGACTAGCAACCATCAGTCAAGTCAGGGTTGTCAAGACTGTGGATTAGATACCTGCACAGGGCATGAGAAGATCCTAATATGGGTTTGTTTTTTTCCCTGCAACGTATTGTGGACTCTGAAAGGACTGATCCAGCCCTGAAGAAAAATCACTGGATCAAAGTTTTTCTGTTTTATTTTCTTCTGTATCCCCAATTATCACGATTCTCTTTATCTCCCTTCCTTCTTGATTCTAAAGATCTTCTTTCCCAATGTACACACTCTGAAACTTTGAACTACTTCTTGAACTCAGAACTTCATGTCACAGGTGAATTGTGACTCTTATTACTAACCTGAAAATCCGCGGGTGAAATCGATGTCTAAGACTGGTTAAAATTTCTACTCAAGCTGAGCATTTTCATTTCCTAAGGCCTGCTGAATACCTTCAGAGGAAATTAGAAGCGCAACAGTATAAGTTAAAAGTGGAAAAGCAATTGGTGAGTAAAATATGAGAGGCAATTGGGAATTTCCTAATCGTGTCTGTTCACAAATATTCATGGATCCATAAGGCAAAGTTCATTCCACATTGAAGATCAAGTCTCCCCTCCACCTTAGTTTTTTAATAGCTTAAAGAAGAGTAATTGGAATAGACTTGAACCAGGGTCTGGGAAGATTGGCTTGTCTTTGCTGGCTCTAACACTTGCTGTGTGATCTTAGGCAGGTCATGCAACCTCTCTGAGACTCAGTTTCCTTTTCTATAAATGATAGTTTTGGAGTCGATGAGTTCCCCTTCACTGCTACAATTCTTTGATTCTATTTTATTAGAATTCTACACATTTTTAAAAAGGGAGTACTGTATTTTATTTGAAATAAAAGTTAACCTTTACCATTAAGTATAGTGTCAAAATTTAGGGGCTGAGGGAGACTGGGTATGCATCCTGTTTGTATTGCTCTTATTTTGAATTGCTAAATAGCTCCAGTTCTATTTCCCTAATCTAATCTCATGCTTCAGGGGTTGCTAAACTTTTACTGAATTTTTAATTTAACAGTTAATTTGCCAGTTCAGAAAATGAATCTAGGTATTTCATATGGTAGCATTGTTTTAGATAAATAACACAAATAGTTTTATTAATTTTCTGTAATTTTTAAGTATTTCATGCTTAAGAAAATTCTACTGTTCACTACAAGAGACTCCTAAATACTGAGTTTGATTGGTGATGTAATTCTTATTAAAGAAAAAAGTCAAGGTCAAATCAGAATATGTTTCCAAAATGCAAGTATGTTTTACAAATTACTTCATTCACATAATAGGGTCTTCGTCCATCTTCTGCTGAGCCAAATCACAACAGAAGACAAGAACTAAGAAGTAACGGAGAAGAGCCTAGACGCCAGGAGCGGCTGTTCAAGAGAAACAAAATGAAGGAACAGGTTAAAAACAGTCTGATTCCAGGGCCACCCCTGTACTTAACTTATATCATTGTCTTTTGTATTGTAATAGCGTATTGCTTTTACTGTCTACAGTACATGCCTGTGAGAGCCTGTTGCACAAATACTTGTTTTGCACACTCCTGTGAAGCAGCATACTGGAGGTTTTAGGGGATACAGAGATATATATCTCACCTTCTCTGAGAATGCAGCAGAGCGAAGTTCATAAGGCTTTTGACCTTGGATTGAGAACGTAATTGCCATCATTAACAGTTTTGAAATTTGTATTCACTTCCTTAAACTACAACAAACTGAGTGGTTTAAAGCAACAGAAGTTTATTGTCTTACCGAAGTCGAAAATCACAGTGTTGGCATGGTGTCATGCAGGGTGTCATGCGGGGTCTCTGGTCTTGCTCCCCACATAAGAACGCAGGACATGGTGAGGCCAAAAAGGAACATCCATGGAGCCATAGATAGGGGAGTCATACCACTATAGTCTCTCTGGGAGCTGGGTTGGAGACACAGGAAGTAGGAGCCACACAATCCGCAATCCACACTCCACCGCTTACTAGCTCAGCCATCATCTTTTTGCTACCTTCCATTTGCTGCTAGCGTAGCCACAGCAGTTATATTAGTGGCCAATGGCTCACTGGTTACAGCTGACAGCCAACGAGCCACAGCTGATGGCGATCCAATCACAGGTTATGGCCATTTACTACCTGAGTGAGCACTTTTCCACATGAGGGCGAGACCCTGGAAACTGCACTCCTGACTCTGTCCCCACACTTCACCTCTACAGGGTCTCGCCTCACAATCTACACGACAAGCGTCTTCCGCAAGGGGCCCTGTGCGAGGAGCCTGGAGGTGAATGCAATATCCTGGACACAGCCAGGCTCTCTGGCACAGCCAGGGTTTCTCAGGGCACCACCAGTCCTTCTGGGCATAGCCAGACTTCCTGGACTTCTTAGGGTACCACCAGTCTCCCCGGACACAGCCAGGGCCTCCCAGGGCACTACCACTCTCTCTGGGCACAGCCAGACTTCCTGGACACAGCCAAGGCCTCTCAGGGCACTGCCACTCTTTCTGGGTACAGCCAGTCTTCCTGAGCACAGCCAGGGTTTCTCACATATTCTCGACGGCGGCCGGTTGGGACACAAAAGCAAACATCCGCCAGTTCCACTGCATGGTGGTATGTTCCCAAGCAAACAGTCAAGTGGTCCATTAAATTAGGGATGGAGCCCATTCCCCATAGTCCATAGTCATTCGCCAGGGCTGTGCGTTGGCCTCACAATGTGTTCCCTCTCCTCAGGGCAAGGGCTCCAAGTCCTCCCCAAACTGGGGTGAGGGACGACCTTGACCTCACCCGCATCTTCCACCGAGAACTCAGCAAGCGTTTCCTGCTGGGACTACAAGTCCTGTATCCAGGCTGCCTCAGCAAGCACTTCCCAGCCCACAGAGCCGCAACGACCTTCGCTTTCTCCGGCCTATGCTGGTTGGGGAACCATCCACATCTTTTCACCCCTCCATGGGGGTCCAGCTCTCAGGCAGCTGCTCCTCCTGGTCTTCCTGAGACTGAGTGTTCATGCGCATAAACTGCTCCACCGCCTTTCGGAGAGCTTTGGCCGGCACCATACGCTGCTCGCTGTACCATTTGTCGTGCGGGAGACCCTGTTTTGATGCAGGGTGTCATGCGGGGTCTCTGGTCCCGCTCCCCACATAAGAACGCAGGATATGGTGAGGCCAAAACGGAACACCCATGGAGCCATAGATAGAGGAGTCATACCACTATAGTCTCGCTGGCAGCTGGGTTGGAGAGACAAGAAGCAGGAGCCACATGATCCGCAGTCCACACTCGGCCGCTTGCTAGCTCAGCCACCATCTTCTTGCTAGCCTCCATTTTCTGCTAGCGTAGCCACAGCAGTTATATTAGTGGCCAATGGCTCACTGGTTACAGCTGACAGCCAACTAGCCAAAGCTAATGGCCATCCAATCACAGTTGATGGCCGTTTATTACTTGAGCCAGCACCTTTCCACGTGAGGCCAAGAGCCTGGAAACTGCACTCTTGGCTGTGTCCCCACACAGGGCCACGCTCCCTCAGAAAGCTGGAGGGGAACCTTTCTTTGCCTCTTTCTAGCTTCTGGTGGTTTGTCAGCTATCTTTGGCAATTCTAGGCTTACAGCTAGATATCTCTATTCTCGGCTGTCGTCATGTGGCATTCTCCCTCTGTGTGTCTGTCTTCACACGGCTGTCTTCTTAAAAGACATGAGTCATACTGGATTAGGGGCCTGTCCAGTGTGACCACATCTTAGCCCAGCTAATTATATCTGCAATGACACTCTCTAAATAAGGGCACCTTCTGAACTACCGGGCATTACGACTCCAACATGTCTTTCCTGGGGGAACAAAATTCTATCCGTAACAGGGTTATATATAAAAGTGGGATTGTGGAGGCAGAGCCCCAAAAAGTAGTTTCCAGGCTCTCGGCCTCACATAGAAAGGTGTTGGCTCAGGTAGTAAATGGCCAACTGTGATTGCATGGCCATCAGCTGTGGCTAGTTGGCCGTCAGCTGTAACCAGTGAGCCATTGGCCACAATATAACTGCTGTGGCTACGCTAGCAGAAGAGGAAGAGAGGAAGAATGGGGGCTAGCAAGAAGATGGCGGCTGGGCTGGCAAGTGTGGATGGCGGTTTGCGGACAGTGTGAATCCAGCCTCCATTGAGAGTATAGTGCCGCCAGAGAGAATATAGTGGTATGACTCCCCTACCTATGGCTCCGTGGGTGTTCCTTTTTGGCCTCACCATATCCTGCGTTCTTGTATGGGGAGCAGGAGCAGAGACCCCGCAGGCCTCCCTGCACGACAGGGATATATAAAGGAATTGTATGTCATTCATGCATTTGAAATTATATATAAACGTGAGATCACCCCAAGCCACCGTATCACTCACGGGGTGAAGTACCACAGCCAAACGGAAGGCGGATGGAGTATTGTCTTTAGGAGCAACAGGTTTTCTAATTCTAATTATATGTCACACATTTTTAAATCATAGGCTATCTCGAGATTATTTTGTTAAGTAGTTTGCAAACATTTACAAATTTTGGATTGCGATTGCTTTGCAGAAATATTGGAAGCAGTTAGAGGAAATACGCCAACAGTACCACAATGATATGAAGGAAATTAGAAAGAAGATGGGGAGTGAACCGGAGGTGAATAAATTCATTCTCCTAAAGAAAACCTTGTTCTCTTGATTTAGAGCTAACTAAATTGAGCAGGCATTAAAAGTAACAATCTCATAGAAAAGAAAACTATCTTGTGAACTCTTTTTTTAATAGGAAAGCTGTCAGATTTAATTGAAGCTTTGCTTTGTTATCGTTTACTTGAGGCTACACAGATGATGAGGATATCTGAGATTCTCAGTTAGGAATGGCAGTTATGAAAAATGCTTGTTGATTGTCTTTCTCATGAATCAGTCAATAACTATTGACTGAGCAGCTAAACTACACCAGGACTGGATTAGATGCAGTAAGTAAATTCATGCTCATGAGGTAGGGAAAAGAGACAGCATTTAATGAATTCAACTAGTGGAATAGTTTCAGATGCTGGGAGAAAATTCTAAAGTCCATGCAAGACACATTTGTGTGCAGTTGAGATCGTTCCTGAAAATCCCTTTAGGGTGTCACATTGGAAAGTCATTTTTTCATCTCTCAGATCACTGCTTTTTCAGTAGAACTCCTGATGAAATAGCTGGCCTGTGTTTGCAGACCATGTTATATGAAAAACACACGGATATTTAAACACTAGCAACACTCTCAGTGCCCTGGATTATATATAAAAGTGAGATATATAAAGTGACTATGTCATCCTAATTCTAATTATATATATGCCTCTATGCGAGACCTGTGGGCATGGAGACCAGACAAGATGCAGCTGGGCTCTCATCTCACCTGCACTTGAGCTCACACTCATTGAGTAAATGATCGACGCTGCTGAAGTTGATCTTTCTCTTCCCATCTCCCCCACCTCTGAGTGCCTATAGATGAATTAATACAGATGAGATGAGCGTATGGTACAATTCAGTTGTACGTATCAGGCTCTGAACTAGAGCTTTCACATACTCTTATTTACTCCCCATACAGTAAAGTTAAGTAACTCATCCACACAAGGTAGACTAAGTACCGGATTCTAAAACCTGTTCTCTTTCTAGCATCTGCTCTTCTACTCATAAGTAGTTGGAAAGATAAGACACACATATAGGAAGCAATTTTTGAATAAGACCAAATATAGTTAAGCTCCGAAAGTCCATAGGAGTAAGGATGAGCAGGCTGAAAGTTTTCATGGAAGAAGAGAGGTGGAGTCTGGGAAGGAGTGGAGTTTAGGAGGCAGAGCTGAGGAGGAAAGCATTCTGAAAGATCCACGCGAGGATTCAGGCGGAGGACCGGAAGTGCCGAGAGGGAGTGGGATGGAGGTACTTCTCTCCAGAGCAGAGGCTTGGGTAGTGGTGGGGAGCCTCGTACCATCACCAGCCTTATTTTTAAAGTAGGTCTGTGATGGGAAACCTGAGTTCAGGAAAGATGGAGAGTGGGCATTTCTCAAGAGACCACGAAAGAAGCACTTGGGGAACTGGGGAATACCAAGCAGCTAGGGAAAAGGAGCCGTAAGGAGAGCGTTATCCAGCCACTGCCATTGATTGTCCCTCAGCCAGCTGAGTACCAACCTTGCTGACTGTATAATTTGTGTTAAAGGAGGACTTAAAAATAAGTCATAAAACCTATCTGGTGAAGAAGAGGAACCTGCCCATCCACCAAGGGGCACCTGAGGAAGACGTACCTGTGCAGGTGATGGTTATTGTTAGACATTTATGTGTTTCCCAGTGAGTTTTCCCAAGGCTGGTGGTTCTTACCCCTCACAGTGCAGGGTAATCATGTGGGAAATTTTTTAAGAACTCAGATGCCTAGGTTTTGCCCCAAATGGCTTGGGGTGGGGCCCAGGCGTCCTTTTTTCAGAAGCTGGCTGGGTGATTTAGTGTGTAGTGAAGTTTCAGAACTGCTCTTGTAAACGTATGAAAGTTCACTTTCTGGATGGTGTTTGAGTCAGAATCTCAGACACATTGGTCAGGAAATCTGATGGTCGGTTAACTTCTCTTCTGTTTCAAACTTACATTTTTGGCGGGAGTGGGGAACTGGGAGCTGAATTATCAGACAGCTCTCGAGAGTTTTTTTTTTTTTTTTTTTCCTTCTGGGAAGTCTTTTACCTTTATCTGCCTCAAGGGCTTGAGTAAGAGCAGGTGAGAGGAAACAGTGTTGAATAAAGGCTGAAAGGCCTCCCCGAATGTTTTGCTTTGTGCAAAACCCCGGGACCTGCACATGATGCCAGAGAGACCTAAAGTGGACTGAGGTTGAATTGGTGGGGGTCAGGAGTCTAAAATAGTGGTATTTTAAGGAAAATAAAGCAATGTGATACTTCGTGTACAATTGAGACAACCAGACTACACAATCAAATCAGTTAAACAACTTCAAAAACATAAGTAAGATATATACGTCACAGTCCTGTTTCAGAGTTCATAATATTTCCAGTCAGAAAAACACCCTTCCCAAGGTTGCAGGGCAAACAGCTAATACTGATTCAAACTGACACATGCTGTATGTGACGCATATATACAAAGGCTGTGGTAATGCAGATGAGGAATTCTACGGGAGAGATGATAGAGACCTAATGTACAATGGTGGAGAGAAGAGAGCATGACACACACACACACACACACCCCTCCAAGTCCCGGCTTGAAAGGGATCATTACCATTTCCTAAGATGGGGAAGAGTGGGGAGTGAGCTTGTGGGGGGCCACTTTGGAATGTCGGTTAGAGAAGATCCGAGCTTGCATACCTGTTGCGGGGTCACTGCCCTGCTGCTCCCCCTGATGGAACATGCTTTCCTGAGACCTTCATGTGCCGACGTCCGGGATCCTTCCAGGGCTTACAGCAAATGCCAAAATCGGCTTTTCCCGGATCACTCTCATCCTTTATGCTGTTACCGTATTTTATTTCCTTTATCACATTTAACACTTTGTGAAGTTATGTTGTTATTTTGTTAATTCATTTATTATCTATCTAACTCCCGTACAATGTAAGTTCGTGTCAGCAGGGACCTTCCGGTCACATTCACGGCACGAGCCCTTTGGACAGTGTCTGGCCATAGTGAGAGCTCAGTGTGAGTTTTTGGAAGATGATACTAAGTAGGCAGTTGAGTGTGTGAGTCTGCAACTCAGAGGGGAGGAAAGATCAGATTTGAAGGTGCACATTGAGAGCCATTGTATAAAGATGGCTTTTAAATCCATAGGAATTACTGAGACCCCCCTTGTGTTGAGGAAGAAAGGGGACGGGGGCCCAAGGCCGAACCCTGAGAAAGCTCAGCATTTAAAGTTCCCCTCCCAACTGTTTCTTTGAAATTCTTGTCATGGACTTTTACAGTCTTCTTTTCTTCTTCCTTGAAATTGCCTGTCACGTTTTAGAGCCGTCTCCTTCCTTTCTACTGTCATGAGCTGTGCGCTTTTCTTGTTTTCCTGATTAGGATCATAAACCTCTTAAGGAAAGGCTCCTGTAGTCAAAATTACATTCAAAATTAGGTTGTAGTGGACTGGACTGGAGTGATAGGCGTTGTCACATTGCAGACCTGTACCCACTGAGGTACCAGTTTTAAGTATACTAATATTTTGAGTTAATGGGCACTGTCCCCAAGTTTTTGTGAATTATTATTAAAAGCATGTTTCTATTCTCAAATCAGTCATTGGATTCAATGAAGAAATCAAACAATGTAAACATACCATGCTGTGAATTCAGGGGTTGTAAAAATATAATTGTTTGATCAATATTAAATGCTATATTTTAATTTTCCTCTGAATTTTCAGGATATTGAAAGAGACTTGAAAGAAATTAGACTTCAGAACATAAAGGAAAGTAAAATTCCAGAACAAAAATATAAAGCTAAGGTAACACACATTATGTCTTTTGGTTTCATATCAGAAAGCTGGCTGGTTTGGGGGGAGGTGGTCCATACCTTGCAATCTGGGTTGCTACAGGAGTTTTCCCCCTACTGTTTTATGGAATTTGCTTTATTTTGTGATGTTAGACTATTGGTTTTAATATCTATAACGTCAAATAGGGAGTTATAATTTTAAAGTTTTTATTGGATTGCTTAAACTAAGATTTTTTTTCTTGCTTTCTTCTAGAGAGGGGTAAAGTTTGAAATTAATTTAGACGAATGTATTTCTGATGAAAATACCCTCAAAGATGAAGAGGTATGTCATTAAGTATATACTTCCATTCGTAGGCGTGAGAAAATGAGTGTCTTAGTAGCATTTTTCATGAAATTTTTCCATAGCGGGTAGGGAGAATTTTCTTAAATCTTCCTAAAAGGATCTCTAGTGTTCTAATGAATCTTCTAAATCCTTTTTATCCTTCCATTCTTTTTAAAATTGAGGTTATCCCCTTAAATGGATTATTCAAATTTAATTTATTTTTCTTTTATGAAAGATCCATTTTCCTTATAATATTAACTTTTTATCATAACCAAATTAAAATAGCAGATATAATTCACAGTCAACAACTAATATACTTACCTAAAAAATTGAGCAGGTACCCTGAAATGGTTACCATGCACACTTATTTTAGGTCTTAGTTATTGATAACTTTGTACTGGTCTTTGGGTAAATCTCAGTTATGCATTTGGGCTCTCATTGATACAGCAATAAATGCACAATTACAGTGAACTCAAACCTCATTTTATTACTTGAGTTCAACATCTTTTTTAATCTCACTTTTTACCAGACCTGCTAACAAATATCAAAATTAACTGATTTGTGTTTCCATTTCATCTTCTCTAAATTTGTCTTTTAAATTACCAAAAGTTAAATATGTGTATATGCGTGTTCTATATCATACCTGATACTCATTTTCTTTCTTTAATGTTCTTTATTAGCATAAAACTTTTTAATGTTATCATTTCTTTCAGGGGTGTGTGTGTGTGTGTGTGTGTGTGTGTGTGTGTGTGTGGTATAGGACCATTTTTTATTTTTAATACACTTCATATTTTAGAGCAGTCACGGCAAAATTGAGCAGAAGGTACAGAGATTTCCCATATTCCCCGGCGCCCACACATGCACAGCCTTCCCTGCTGTCAGCATCCCTCACCAGACTGGAAAATTTGTTACAATTAATGAACCTACACTGACACATCATTATCACCCAAAGTCCCTAGTTTACCTTAGGGTTCACTTTTAATGGTGTGCATTCTATGAGTTTGGACAAATGTATAATGACATGTACTCATCGTTAGAGTATCATGCCAAGTATTCTGCCCTAAAAATCCTTTCAGATTCTGACTAGCCTTTTGCTACGTAAAACTTCATTAGAGTGGTGATAGTTAGCAATGACCTCCATTTATGTAACCTTTATGCTTCTAAGTGTCTCAGATCTGTATCCAAGGGGCGCAGAGAGGGGACAGTTTCTGGGTTGGAACCTGAGGAGTGATACGTCCACAGTGCTTCTGTGAAGTGAGGTGCTAAAGTTGGCCCGCTGGAATAAAATAATAGAGTCAAAAAAGTTTTATCTACCAGCGCATTCATCCTTTGTTATTCTCTGCTTTGATATGTTTGAAACAGTGATCGTTTTTGTATTGATTATGGAGTATTAGGAGCAGTTTTAGGGACCCAGTTAGGAATGTTGGATACTTAACATGGCGTGGAGGAGATAACCTTGAGAATTCTGTAGAATGAACTGCAGTAGTAGGTTGGTGCAAAAGTAATAGCGGCTTTTGCATTTATTTTTAATCTTTTCCACCACGATTACTTTTGCATCAACCTAATAGAATATAACTGAAAACAGGAAGGCTGGATAAAATTAAGTTGCCACATAATCAGTGCTTATCACTATTGATAAGGAAAAGAAGTGAAAACATTCTTGTTTCTATCTTGTTCCAACATAATTCCACTTGTAAAACTCCATTGACTTATTTGCTTAATCTACATATATTGAATACTTGCCATGTATCTTGGTAAATGCTATTACTGAGAACACAAACAAAATGTTTTAACTTCTTTTTTTCTTTCTAAATATGACTTGTTTCTCATGAAACACCATGGAATTGCTTTAGGCCACGGATATACTAAATGAAACTTTGACCTTTGAGGACGGCATGAAGTTTGAAGAAAATAAATGTATAAAGGAGTGTGAAGATTATACAGATGAAGCATTTGAGAAACTCTGTTGCTCAGAAGCAGGTACGTGTACCTTGAAAGCTGTAGATGAGAAAGGAACTGTTTTATTAGCAATCCATCTCAAACTGTCTGCCACTACTGCACTGTCCCCTGATGCCCCTTGCTGTCACTGAGCGGCGCAGAGACCTGGCTCCTCTGCCTCTGCCCTCCCCTGCAGGGTCCAAGCTCTGGGACTCAGCCCTCCTCTCTCTCCATCCACTGTCTCCTTGGGCAGTTTCACCTGCTCCCTTAGCTTCCATTTCTCCCAGCCAGCAGCTCCAACATGCATCCAATTTTCTCATGATCTGCTGGAAAGCTCCCTGGACACATCCCACTAGCATTCAGATACAGCGTGTGTGCATTAAACTTCTGAGCTCTTCCTTCCCAGCAATCCTTTATTTCGGGTCCCCAGGCTTATGGTTCCTGCTGCTCAGGGTGGTTTCTACTCTGAGAAGTCTCTGAAGTCTTTCTCCTCCTTCATCCCCTCTGCCCCTGGTTTAGGGCTCTGTCATCTCTCAGTAGTGTGTGGTGGAAAATGCATGGGCTTTGGAGACAGGTTTGAGTTTAAATCCCAGCTGGTACTGCCACTTTCTGATTGTGGGACCTTTCACTGGTTCCTTAAATCCTCTGCATCTCAGTTTCCTGTTAGGACCGAAGGATGATAGTACCTGCCACATGGGCTTACTGCGAAGACTAAAGTGAAATTTGGTATATAGCAAGTACCTGGCATAGGTTAGATGCTTAATACATGTTATCCCCTTATTCTCCCTCTCCCTTCCCCCCACTGAATTGCCTCTGTGTCATCCCTTTTTCTAGTATTTCCCTTTCATTCTCTAAATGATTGCTTGAGTCATCGTATCATATTATTACCCCCCTCGGTTTTTTTGTTTGTTTTGATAATTCTTATAGGATACAGCCCATTCCACGTAGTATCATGTTTGACCCTAAGTGGCCTGATCCTGTGGTGACCCATTTTTCTTATCCCAGCACCCTCTCTTTCCTTCCTCAAGTGATGGGATCTATACATAGCTATGTGAGCATTTACGCAGCTTGGCTTGGCTCAGCTTCCGCTTCCTAGAATAATACACTTTGCCTCATTTCCATCTGGAAAAATCTTTAGTCAATTCAGTGGGCATCTTATCAATAATCTTCCTTGTGCCACAGACTCACTAAGTGGTAGGGAATCTCAAAGCTGAATGAGACCTCAAAATCACATAGGTGTCATGAGCCAAAGAAAGGAGACACAAAACGTGTGTTCTGAGCCCAAAATGCAGATCATTGTTGGAGTGAGAGCTGGCAGGAGACACGGAGAGGTACCTACTGCTATACAGCTTGCCATGCCTAGGAGCTTAGGCTTTATACTTTGTGATAACTTTCAGTCAAGGGAATTAAATCCTATTAATGATGGAGAAAGAGCACGCTGGCTGCAGTGTGAAGAATGACGTGGAGGGTGAGGATTGAAGGCAGGTACGTAGCCCAGGTAGGAAATGACAGGTGCGCGGGCCAGAGCAGTGCAGTGAGAATAGACATGGAGTGTGAACCACTAGGTGTGGGGCTTGAGGAAGAGAAGAGAGTCAAGGATCCTCCCAGTTTTCTAGTTCAGATGGATGAAGCTGTCACCAACCAAACAGACATATACAGACATACCTTGGAGACAGTGCGGGTTTGGGTCCAGACCACCACGTCATCGTGCAAAGCAAATATCACAATAAAGCAAGTCGAGAATTTGTTTGCTTCCTAGTGCATGTGAAAGTTATGTTTACACTCTACTGTGGTCTTTTAAGTGTGTAATAGCATGTCGAAAAAACACAATGTACATACCTTAATTAAAAAATACTTTATTGGGCTGACCCGGTGGCTCAGGCGGTTAGAGCTCCGTGCTCCTAACTCCGAAGGCTGCCGGTTCGATTCCCACATGGGCCAGAGGGCTCTCAACCACAAGGTTGCCAGTTCAATTCCTCGAATCCCGCAAGGGATGGTGGGCTCTGCCCCCTGCAACTAAGATTGAACACGGCACCTTGAGCTGAGCTGCCGCTGAGCTCCCGGATGGCTCAGTTGGTTGGAGGGCGTCCTCTCAACCACAAGGTTGCCGGTTCGACTCCCACAAGGGATGGTGGGCTGTGCCCCCTGCAACTAGCAACGGCAACTGGACCTAGAGCTGAGCTGCGCCCTCCACAACTAAGACTGAAAGGACAACAACTTGAAGCTGAACGGCACCCTCCACAACTAAGATTGAAAGGACAACAACTTGACTTGGAAAAAAAAGTCTTGGAAGTATACACTGTTCCCCAATAAAGTCCTGTTCCCCTTCCCCAATAAAAAATCTTAAAAAACAACAACTTTATTGCTAAAAAATGCTAACCATCATCTGAGCCTTCAACAAGTCCTAATCCTTTTGCTGGTGGAAAGTCTCGCCTCAGTGTTGATGGTGGCTGACTGCTCAGAGTGGTGGTTGCTGAAGGCTGAGGTGACTGTGGCAATTTCTTAAAGTAAGACAACAGTGAAGTTTGCTGCATTGATCGACTTTTCCTTTCACGAACGATTTCTCTGTAGCAGTTTGATAGCATTTTACCCACGGTAGGACTCAAAACTAGAATCAGTCCTCTCAAACCCTGTCACTGCTTTATCAATTCAGTTTATGTAATATTCTAGAACCCTACATGAGTTTAAACAATCTTCACAGCATCTTCGCCAGGGGTAGATTCCATCTCAAGAAACCACTTTCTTTGCTCATCTATAAGAAGCAACTCCTCATCCACTAAAGTTTTATGAAATTGCAGCAATTCAGTCACTTCTTCAGGTTCCACTTCTAATTCTAGTTTTCTTGCTGTTTCCACCACATCTGCACTTACTTCCTCCACTGAAGTCTTGAACGCCTCAAAGTCATCCATGATGGTTGGAATAAACTTTTTCCAATCTCCTGCAAATGTTGATATTTTGACCTCTTCCCATGAATCATATATGTTCTTAATAGCATCTAGAATGGTAAATCCTTTTTAGAAGGTTTTCAATTTACCCAGATCCATCAGAAGAACCACTATGTATGGCAGCTATAGCTTTACAAAATGTATTTCTTAAATAATAAGTCTTGAAAGTCAAAATTACCCCATGGGTTACAGAATGGATGCTGTGTTAGCAGGCATGAAAACAACATTAATCTCAATGTACATCTCCATCCAAGCTGCTGTGTGACTAGGTGCATTGTCAATGAGCAGTATTAAGTTGAAAGGAATCTTTTTTTCTGAGTAGTAGGTCTCAACAGAGGGCTTAAAATATTTAGTAGACAATTACATAAACAGATGTGCTGTCACCCAGCCTTTGTTGTTCCATTTATAGACCACAGGCAGAATAGATTTAGCATAATTCTTAAGGGCCCTAGGAATTTTGGAATGACAAATGATCATTGGCTTCAACCTAAAGTCACCAGCTGCATTAGCCTCTAGGAAGAAAGCTAGCCAACTTGGACGCCAGGCGTTGACTTCTCTCTAGTTATAAAATTCCTATATGGACTCTTCTTCCAACAAAAGGCTGTTTTGTCTTGTTAATCAATTTTGAATAAGAACTGCAAGGCAAATAAAAGCTTTATTTGGGGGTCTTTTTTTAGGAATTATAATCCAGGAGACACAGATTTGGGTAGAAACCCCAACTATGTTCCAAAAGTGAAACAAAGGGAAAGAGTTTATAAAGACAGAAGTGGGGCTTTGAAAGGATTACCTGTTTCTTTGAAAGAGCTGTCTGTGATTGCTTCTGGCAAGCAGACTTACACTATGCTATCTACATGATTAATTGCTTATGTCTTTTATTAGGTAAAACTTTTATTTTATTTTTTAAAAACTTTTATTGGGGAATATTAGGGAACAGTGTGTTTTTCCAGGACCCATCACCTCCGTGTCAAGTCGTTGTTTTCAATCTAGTTGTGGGGGGCGCAGCTCAGCTCCAAATCAAATAGTTTTCAATCTAGTTGTGGAGGGCGCAGCTCACTGGCCCATGTGGGAATCGAACCGGCGACCTTGGTGTTATGAGCAGTGTGCTCCAAACACAGCCAACCGGCGCCCTAAAATTTTTATTTTTTTAATAGAGAGTTCAGTGATGCTGAGCCAGTTCCAGGAAATGTATCAGGATGTACCTGTTGTTGTTTAGCCCAGTTCAAAAGTTCAGTTTCACGAAGAGGGGGTGAGTTAGCTCAGCTTTCCAGAGGCCTCCCAGCTCCATTTTAGATTGCTATCTTGATAACATCAACTCCCTTTTGCTGGTGTTGTTTTATTTTATTTTTTTAGTCTACATTGAAAATCTGTTGTTTAGGGTAGCCACCTTCATGAATTATCTTAGCTGGGTCTTCTGGAGAACTTGCAGGAACTTCTGTATCAGCACTTGCTGTGGGTGCAGTTTGTGGCACTCCAAAACAATTACAATAGTAACATCAAAAATCACTAATTACAAGTTAATAATATCGTGATAAGTTTTCACGGTGACAGATGATTACTAGACTTAGTATGGTGATCACATTGTAAGATATATAAATGTCAAATCACTATCTTGTACACCTGAAACTAATATTATGTTGTATACCACCTATACTTAAATTTTTAAATATCATTGATTATAGATCACCATAACAAATACAATAATAATTAAAAATTTTGAAATATTGCGTGAATTACCAAAATGTGACAGAGACATGAAGTGAGCAAATGCTGTTGGAAAAATGGTGCTATTAGATTCGCTTGAAGCAGGATTGCCACCAACCTTCAATTTGTAAAAAAAAATGCAGTATCTGTGAAGCACAGTAAAGCAAGTGCAATAAAACTAGGTGTGCCTAATGTCACGTAGAGCGATGTCATCAGAGATAATGTGATGATCTGAATTTGGAACATATTGACGTTTGGGTATTTAAGAACATCAGCTGGAGATGTTTAGAAAACACAAGCTGTGTGAGACATAAGCCCTGGGATAAATCAGGGCTTCTTTAACATATACACAGTATTTCAACCTTGGTGATGGTTGGAAATACCTAGGAGAGGGATTAGGGAGAGAAGGAAATGGAGCTTAGGATGGACCCTAAATTTAGCCAAGTTCTCAGATACTAAGGAGAGTAAAGCCAAAGAAGGAGAAAAAGTCCTAGAAGGAGGTGCAGGGGTTGGCAGCATTGATTGGAAGAGAAAGGCCAAGTGAGGCAGATTAACTTAACAGCACAGGCTTTGGCCATCAGGAGTCCTTAATGCCTAGTGAAGGCAGTTCAGTAGAAAGGGTATATTCAAAGATTAGTCTTTGCATAAGTTTGCAGGGAAGCGAGAGATGGGTTATACATCTCAAAAGACATTAGCTGCCTTTTGTTAGGTAAAAAGAAAAATGAACCTTTATAAGTTTGATATTGAAAATGGTCTCATAATATAAACTACATTCCTGTAATTATTAACAGACTGAACAATTTTTCCATGTTTATTGACAATCTATATTTCTCTTGTGAGTTATGTGCTCATGTCCCTTACCCATTTTTCTACTGAAAATGGCATGTTTGTTTTTTCTTTATAAGACATTTAAACCTTTGACTGTAATATGTGTTGTACATATTGTCCCCATTTGGTCTTTAGATCTAATTCATAGTAACAGTAGCAAATGTGTGTGTGCATGTGTGTGCACGTGCACATGTGTGTGTGCGAGTGTGTGTACATATAACTTGGGAATAAACTTTACAAGACTTGTGCAGAGTATATGAAGAAAGCTATAAAGTTTACTGAGGTGTTTAAAGACCGTTGGAATAAATGGAGAGAAATAACACTATTATATATTGGAAGTATTCTTTCCAAATATAAGGATTTTGGGCAATTTCAATCAAAACCACAATAGGATTTTTTTCTGGTGTGAGGAGATCTTGGAAGATTGGAGAATCTTGGAGATTCTTAACTAGCCAAAATATTTAGAAAAGAAGAGCAGTGAAGGGACACTTACCCTTCCAAATAACAAAATATATAAATTACAGTAATTAAAACAATACACTAGCATCAGAATAGATAAAGTAGTAAAAAAAAAAAAAGATAGACTAGAAACAAACATTTTTTTGGACTGAGAAGAACTAGCTATTCAAAATACATAGGAAAAAATATCACATAAATTAGTAATAGATTCAGCTTTAACAATGAAAAGCTTTGGTAAAGCAAATAATACTAGCTCCTAGAATTGTCAATTTCAGTACTTTATCTAGGGTAAATAATCATAAATGTCCACAAAAATTTAGCTACAAATGAGTTCATTACAGTATTATTTAGAATAGTGACAAATCTCTAGCAACCTAAAAATCCAGCAGAAAAGAATTCGTTAAATTATAATACATGAAACAGAATACTATGTTTGCTTAAAATGGTTGTACAGAAGAATATTTAACAATTGGATATGATACGTTGCTAATTGAAAAAAGCAAGTTATGAAACGGTGTGTATTATGTGACCCATTTTTTGTTTCAAAACAAAGCAAGGGGAAAGTTCTTGAAATTTAAATAGTCTCTGGACAGTGGGATTATGGGTGATTTTCACTTTCTTCTACGTATCTGATTTTTAAATTTCCTTTAATGAAATGTAGGAATAAATAAGGAAAAGATAACACAAGTTGTCTTAAAAATTGAGATAATGGAATAGAATACATTTCCATGGAAACTGAAGAAAGTAATTCTCATAATGCCACAAGGAGTTTGTCCATTTGTGCTACTAATATTTCTTTAGCATTTAAATATTTTGACCAGTCAATCAAATGTTATTAATAAAAGTGAAACGATGTTAAATCTGTTCATAATATCAGTCTTATAAATGTGATCTATGTCTTTGTCCAGGCTGCTACAGCAAAATACTGTTAATTGGGTGGCTTATAAACAACAGATATTTATTTCTCACATTTCTGGAGGCTGGAAAGTCCAAGATCATGGAGCTGGTAGATTTGGTGTCTGGTGAGGGCCTAGTTCCGCCTTTTGGCTGTGTCCTCACATAAGAGAAAGGGTGAGGGAGCTCTCTGTGGCCTCTTTTATAAGGACACTAATTCTGTTCAGACGAGCCCCACTCTCAGGACCTAATCACCTCCCCAAAACCCCACCTCCTAATACTATTACATTGAGCATTTGGTTTCAACACACGATTTTTGGGGAGAAACACAAACATTTAGTCCATAGCAGTCTCTATTAGAAGGATGGTGGTGATTTCTCTGCTTTTGAATGTACCAGCTGAGGGACAGTCTCTGGGTTTCCTAAGAACTGTTCATGGCAATTAGTCACCCTTAGGCTGCTTTTAAATTAACGAGTTATTTTCTTACACCCAGAGTTGTTCATCCAGGATGCTGCTGCTGCTGTTGCAGAAAACAGAAGACAGTGGGATGCGGGAGCTCCTCAGACTCTGCTGCAGAGGATGGCAGAGGCCCACGTCACCTCCATCTGCTCCACGACACCTGAGGGTGAATTGAAATCAGTTGGCATAAAGTGCCAGCAAGAGGAGACCAACGTCCCTAATGCAGCTGTGCTCATCCTGCCTTGATAGTTCTTGCTTTTCAGTACAATCCCTATAGATTTGGTATCAGACACCTTGCACAGACGTTGTGTTGGTTCCTCCCCTAGCGCCAGAGAAACTTGCCTGCTAATTATCCTAGACAGCTGACCACTCTAGCTATAAGAATGTAAAGGAGGAAAGGTCCAGAATCCTTCCTTCCTTACAGTGAGAGAGAATGTATAAGGAAGGGCAGTTGACTTGATTTGCCTTCAAATCCTAGCCCAATAACTTCCTTGCAATTTTTTGGAGGGTTGGTTTTTTTAATCAATACATTTGGAATTAAAATAATAGCAATTCCACAAGATATAGAGAGGTAACAGTACAAAGACACATATAAAATTGCTTTGGAAACCAATGTGCTATTTAAATGTTTGGGGTGTTTCGTATGCGATGAAGTTTTCCATCTAAATTCCTTCGTTTACATTTGAGCTCCTGGCATAGTCTTTCCTTAGAAGAGGTTTACAGCAACATCCAGGCATTACTTTTATAGGTAATGAAGATTTTTATTATTTCCTATGTTCCCCTTGATGATAACATGGGGCTAGGGGAAAGCTAAAATGTATACCCATGTTATAAGCTGAAATACATAAGTATATCACTGAAATTAGTTATTATAATTGGATGAACTGACATATTTATACTATTACAAAATACTAACCTCATTAAACTTGCAAGAAAGGGCTTGCAAATATAGTACAATTTAATCTGTTCTAAGCCAATGAGTCAGTAAGAGGGGAAAGTTAATTTAAAATAAGCAATTACAGTAGAAATTTTAACACATCAAAATAGCCAGTTTACAGAGCAAACATGGACTCTCCTGCTCATCAGCTACGTGACAATAAGTCACTAAACTTTTCTGTATCTCAGTTTTCTTACTAATAAAATGAGTGGGGGGAAGGAGGGGATGAGGTTACCTCCAAGGTTCTAACATTCTGTGATTTTATAAAAACTCAAATGAAGAAGCATCTTTATGTTCAATAACCCAGTCTCCTCTTCAGATGGCCAAGTGATGGTGATCAAAAACGTTCCAGAAAATAGGAAACGGTGGCAGCATGAAGCTCCAGGAACTTTAATGAGTGTTTTGGCAGCTGCACGTCTAACAAGTAGCTCATTTTCTGCCAAAGAAGAATTTGGTATGTAGTTTATTTGTAGAACATAACCAGTCCCCTGAGGAATTTTGTCAAACACTTGTAAATGCAAAAAGGGCATAAAAATACCTTCAGCCTGGAGAAAGAATTGTGAGGGTGTCTAAGCCTTTTCAGAAGTTGATTTGTTTTGTCCAAGCCTGTCCCAAATGCCGTTAACAACATTTCCAAGAAGAGCGGGGTAATTTTGTTCAATGTGATCATTTGACAACTGATGAAAAGTTAAGCAGGACTGGTGGCTTTGTAGATAGTGAGCTGGTATCGCTTAGCTGTACCGGCCAGGCTCAGTTTATTTCTGACAGCTATTCAGCAGACTCAAAATACGATCCTATGGGCAATAAAAATACATCTTAACGTAGTTTTTTGGCTTTTGTGCTTTTTGCCTTCAATGTTTAGCAAGATTGTGCTTGTGTTTACTTCTAGGGAAACCAACTATCATTTTCTAAAGTTTGAGGCAATTCATATCACAATGGGGATTTGTCCTCTATCAGATATGCAGGTGTGAACTGCTGCAAGAAAAGCCATTGTGGACAGGCAGGTGTCAAATGAGGACCATCTGCATAGGTGTGCGGTCTGGGCCCTGGTGTTGCAGAGACGTGAGGCTGAGGTGGCAAGAAGGCATAGAAACAGACTAGATAGTAAGTGGCTGGCAATGCTTACAAAGTTAAAGAACAGTACAAAAATATATACAAGACTAAGCATAATGCAAAAATTACCCAATTATTAATGAAGAGTGGTCTGCCACCTTATGAAACCCAATTTCACAATCTTTGGGAAAGTTGAGTCCGAAACAATGTGCAGGGTTTGCCTGAGACAAGAAGAAAGGGCGTTTCAGGTGGGGAGTACCTGAGGAGACACACGGTCCTGTGCTGGAGACTGAGAAAACCGGTTTGATTAAATCTAGGAGCAGTAGAAGGGGCCAGAGTCCCTGAGTATATGAAATCCTTCAGTATTACGGCTTATCTAAGTTGACATACTGCTGTTTAAAACTTAAAAGAAAAGAGAGAGAGAAAAAAAAGAGAGAGAACGCTGTCTTTGAGACACTCTTTCCAGGACCACAAACTGAAGGTTACTTGTTTGCTTGTCTGCTCCCTTCCCGTCTGTCCTGGGATAACAGCGTTGTCTCTGAGTGGGACTGGAGGTGGCCGGAGGAAGCTTTGGGCAGGCCTGGCTTGGCCTGGAAGCCAAGAGCTGGGGCCCTGGGCTAATAGGAGGGAGGTTCCCATCATGACACGCCCATGGAGACATACTTGGTGGCTATGAGTCTCTCTTCTTCTGTTTGCCCCTATGATTCTTGGTGTCAACAGATGTAATGTCCAAACCTGTAGAGAATTTTTATGAGTTTATTTGAGCTAAACTGACCACAGTTGCCAGGAAGCAAAATCTCAACAGATTAAGAAAATGTTCTGGAGACTGGCTGTTTTACAGCTTATTTTATATAGTAAAACCAAAGGAGGAGACAAGAAGAGCACATGAAATTCATTGGTGGTAGATGAAGGAGGCAGGAGAAAGCCAAGTGGTTGAAATCTCTGGGACTGGATAAAAAGTAAAACAGAGAGATACATACTTCCTTTATGTTGGTGGGTACAGGAGTTAATAACTAACATTTACAGCACATAGACATGGTATGTGGGGAACAAGATAATAAGGAGGGGTTCTGTGGCCTCTGATCTGGTGTAGTGGGTTGTGCCCTGGAGGGTCTGGAAAAGGAGAAAACGCTGATGTTTCAAAGGTATGTTATCTTAGATGCAAAATGACAATAGACAGACTCACTTAAGTTAAAGACCTTTGTGAAGAAAGCTAAAGGCCTAGGATGTGAGTACCCGCCATGACCTGCTTTTAGTTAGAAATTTTGATGTTCTGACCATCCTATGTGACTACTTTTTTTTTCAATTTAATTTAATTTTGTGTGCGTATGCTCTTTTCTTTTTTATTAGTTTCAGGTATACAAAACAATGTAATAGACATTTATTATTTACACCCCTCACACAGTGTCAACCCTCCTCCCCCCATCTACTGCCCTCTGACATTGCACAGAGCCATTCTATGTGGTTACTTTTGGTCTCTGAGTTTGTAAGGCCCATTGTGCTGGCCTCCCCTGAGCTTGTCAGGTTTATTATATGGCCCCTTTTTCGTCCACATTGGAGAGAGTCATAAAAAACTCTTCTTTTGATCTATCATGACAAATTAATTCATAAACTTACTATATTTTCACATGGACGGTTTTACATTAGGCATATATGAGCAATGTATCTAACAAGTAGGATTAGAAATAGGAACTTGCCTCCAAAGGTGGCATTCAAAGTAAAGTGCAGGTATTTTCTTTCGTAACATGCTGACGTCCCATCCCAGTCCAACTCAGCGCTGCTCTTTCAGCCTCTAACTTTGTTGTTGGCCTCCTCTCACCTTTCCCGTTGGTGCAGCCATCTTGACTTCCTGTCCTTCGTCACCTTTTTTTCCTTCAGCTCACCCTCTGCAGTCCTGCCAGATAATCCTCCTGAAATGGATGAAGTCGCTTCTTGGCTTAAAATCCTGCAAAAGACCCCTCCTTTACCCACAGGATAAAATCCAGACTTTGCAGAGTCTGAGCACATTGAAGATCAGATGGTCCCTCCCAACCTGGACCATCCCCAAAACCATAGCTGCTAACATTTCTCTATTAGCAGAAATTCTTCCCGGTTGAGAATGAATGCTTTCGTCCCTTTGCCAAGATAATCCCTCCTGGAAGGTTTCACTCTGATGCGAACTCCCATCCATTTCTGTCATTATGTTTGTTTTTATAATTACATTTTTAAAAAATTTATGTGTCATTATGTTTTATCGTCAGTTACCCTGCTTTCCCTACTTTTCCCTATACTACCAGATAGGGCTTTTCAAAGGGGTCTGGAATATACTACAGTCTGAATAAGTGTTTTTTTGAATGAATGAGTGAAAGAGTTTGCAACTTGATTAACATGCTTCTCTTTAATCCAAAAAAGCCTAGTAAGTCCTCAAGTTTGTCCACTGTCTTTTCTCTGTTAGCTGCCTCTGACAATTTCACATTCACTCAGTCTCACTTAGATTCATTCACACTCAAATATTTGTTAAATGTAGAAAATATTGACACTTCATTACTATATTGATCACTTAAGTGCGGATCATAAAAAAGATGCAGTGATGATATTATTGTGAACTTTCAGTGATTGCTATAAACACTATCTAAATTAAACTACTGCGTGTGTACCATGGGTAGGGAACCACTGTTTTAAATGATTGAGAAAACGTCTGGGCAAGTTTTCCTTATAGTTCTCTAGGTTTGGTTTCCCTGCTTAATATCCCACAAGACATTAATTCTCTGATCATAAAAAGATAAGTCACTTTAATTTCTTGTTTAATATATTTCTTCCTCACTAAATAAGCTTATGAGAGCTTTGTCTTACTCACCACCCACACTGCCTCTCCATCCTTAGTGTCTGGTCTGCCTAGAACTTAGTAGGTGGCAGTAGTCTCTGTGAAGGAGCATGTAGCTATAGGACATTTTTAGTATTACTTTATGCAAAGGCACGAGGTTGCCAATATTTGTGTTGCTATTAAGTGGGATAGGGAAATTACATTAAAAATAATTCTTATGGATGCATAGAATCTTCCTAATGACTTGCTGCATGTGTAAATTTTAGTAACTTTGATTACAAGTATAATAGACAATTTATAAATGCTTTTAGGGATAGGTGATTTATCATACACTTAAGCATGATTCATATATCTTACATCAAACAGTCTTTAGCTTAAACTTCCAAATCCTTGAAAATAAATTGCTTTGATGTTTCTAACTCTAAATTTCATTTTAAAATGAGGCTTTCTCAAGTACATGTTTAATTTGTCCTAATTTAAAAAGTTTAAAATAGCAAGACCTTCTAAAATCCTTTTGAATGGCTCTTACTAGTAAAAGCTACACTTCTTAAATAAGGACAAGTATTTTTTTTAACATGTGCATAATTAATTCAGGTCAGTAACTTTGTTTATCATTTAACTACTCCAAGTGAATCTTTGGTGGGAAGGTACCCTCCATTTTTCTTGTGTAAGTTTTCAGGCCCCATAGTTGCCTTGGTAACAAGTTGCCTATTCGAATAACAGCTGATGTACATTTCTGTTGTTAACCATACATTCTTTCTTGTCTCCTATTAAACAAGAACAAGAACCTCCTAAAATTGTCTTCCTAAAACAGGAAAACAAAAACTGTCAGTTTGCCACACGACGTGGAATACTCAGGCTGCGTCTCATTAGCCAGACTACCTCATAGATGAGATATATCAATCTACTTCATTAATTTTGTGCACTTTTAGGAAATAATATGGGTTGTGGTTTTGGATGAAACTTATGTTTGATGAAAAATGGATAAACATTTAATTACAGTGTGGTGCAACATTCACCACACTGGTAGGATGTGTACATGAATAGTCATGTAATAGTTTACAAAAAAAAAACAAAAAAAACGTGCCACACTTTGCTTTTAATTCCACCTTTGACGGAAAATTCATATTTCAAATCCCAACTTCTTAAATAAATTTCTAGTATATTCCTAATGTAAAACTGCCCATATGAAAATATAGTAAGTTCATGAATTTACTTGCAGTGATGGAAAGAGAGAGAGACTATATATAACCAAAATAGCACATAAATTGGGAGTGGTAAATTACAGTTAGAATATTTTGTATTTGCATATTGTTTGGGAAATGGTAAAAGTATTAAATTATACTTTAAGATGTCAAGAATGCATTTGGTAGTATTTAGGGTAAATACTATATAATAGTAAAATTATGTATAATATACAAACAGAAGAAAAAATTGAGATTATAATAAATACTTAATTCAAAAAGAGGAAAGAAAGAAAAAAGGGGACATGGAATTGATGGGCCAATAGAAAACAAATAGTAAGATGGTAGATTTAAACTCAAATATATAAAAATAAATTACATTAAGTATGTATAGACTAAGGATTCCAATTAAAAGACAGAGTTTCAGACTGGATTAAAAGAAAGAAAAAAAGACCCAACTACCTGCTGCTTTAAAAAAGACACTCTTTAAATATAAGTATGCAGGAAGTTGAAAGGTGAATAGGTGGAAAAAATATAACAGGCGAACACTAAAAGAAAAATTCGTTTTAAGGAAAGTAGCATAACTATAGATAAAGACTTTCCATAATGGAAAAAGTATCAATATATCAGAAAGATATAATGATCTTAAATTTCTATGTACCTAATAACATAATATCAAAACGTATAAAGCAAAAGTTGACAGATCTAATAGAAATAAACAAATCTATCACATAGTGGGAAAATGTAATGTACCTTTCTCAGTAGCTGATTGAACAGACAAAATCAGTAAGGATGTAGCAGATTTGAACAACAGAATTAATAAACTTGACATGATTGACATACTTAGAACGTTACACCCAACCATGGCAGAAAATATCTTCTTTTCAAGTACACATGGAACATTTACCAGTAGGTTTCAAAGCTGGGCTATAAAGTTTTATTTCAGTAAATTTTCACTTCATTTAATATCCAGACAGGCCACATTCTAATTTCCCCAGTTGTCCCAAAAATGTCCTTTACATCTGATAGTCCGAAGCAGTATCCTCTCAAGGACCAACATTTCATGTGATTAATATTTCACTTAAGTCTTTTAAATTAGTACAGCTCTCCTCTGCATCCTTTTCTTCATGACAGTGATTTGTTGAAGGTATTACCATGTTGTCCTGCAGAATGTCCCATCTTCTGGATTTGTCTGATTGTTTTTTGTTTTGTAAATAAAAATATATCCCTTATATACAAGTATTTTTTGTAAACTGAATTATATCTAAAGTTTGATGGTTTGAAGTTAAAGGGTTTTTACTAAAATATATTCTAGGTAATGTATACTTTGTATTGCATCACAGCAGAAGACAAGTCCTATTGCTGCACCATTAGTTAAGCAAAGGCTGACCACTGATTGAAGGAGGTGCTAGACTGACAACCTCCCGTTTACAATTATATTTTGCATGTTAAGTCTAGAATGCAATCTGTGCAGTGTTACTTTAGCACTATACAAATGTACAAATCCCCATCAACCATTCACTTAATGGTTTTAACATCAGTAATTCTTGCCTAAAACAATTATTTCCATAGTATTTGTGAAATGTTTTTCTAATTCAGTTAAAGTATTAAATCTGTAGATAATCAAATATAGCAATCTTTTCCTTTGTGTATTGTGAGGATGTTTAGGATGGCTTTTTCAGCTTGAAATCTGAAAAATATACACTCTTATTTTCTAGTTCTTTTTTTGTTTTATTTTTTCACAATTCAATCTTTAATTCTTTGGTATTTATTTTGGTGTAATGTAGGAACTTTAATTTTTTTCTCAAAATAGCCAACTTTCCAAAATTATTTATTGACTAATAGATTTTCTTATTGGCTCAAAATTTATTTTACTTTATCCTTATATATACTTGGATCCATTCCTAGGCTATTTCTTCTCCATTGATACATAAATATAATTCCCTATACCTGTATCATTGTTTGATTTTTCTTTTAGGATTTTTTTACTATAATAGTATAAATTTTCTCTGTAAAAATGTTCAAAGGTGTATTGTGCTAAGAAAAAGGAAAACGCAAAATATCTAAACATTTACATTTACATTTGGAACACATAAAGGTTGTTTATACATTAGATTCTCTCTGCAGTATACTCATATTACCAGGCAGCATTGAATAATGGTTAAGAATGGATTCTATACCTAAACAGATCTGGTATAATTCCTGGCTCTGACACTACCAATAGGATAACCAATCTTTCTTAATTTTTCTCCTTTGTAAAATCAATATTAAAATGGTATCAACCTCAAAGCATTGTTTTAAATATTAAGTGAGATATGATATGTAAATTGTCTAGCAAGTTGCCTGTCTGCGTAAGTGCTTTATAAGTTCTAGCTTTTAACATGGTGACCAAGAATACCGGTTCTGATGCAAGTTCCAACTGATTATCACGTGCTCTTAAGTTAGACACTTAACCCTTCTGAGCCTCAGTTTCCTGAAATTCACCAGTTCTGAGATGCACATCATCCTCTTTCCTCTTTTAATGATTCTGAACTTGGGATGCAGTGTACAGTCAATGGTGTTTTATAGTCACTGTAGGCCAGGCAGTAGTCCTGATAGATTATTGTCTGGACCCCAGTTAACATCAAAACTAGTAGAATGGGTATCAGTGGGTAGGGTTTTTTTTTTCCTGGAGGCTGAAATGAAACACTCTTTGGACCCTTAGGAGCCAGATGGTTGTAGAGTGAACATTACAAAAATTATCACAGTCCTTCACTCCTCCCTGTAACCTTGGCTTTTGCAATATGACTTCGCAGCAACTACATCATTAAATGTTTTGGTTTTTTTTTTTTCCCCACTCTCTTCTTGAATCTCAATTGGCCTTGTGATTTGCTTCACCAGCAGAATGCAGTGGAAGTGGCGGTGTGCCAAGTCTGAGTATTCAGGGAGCTTCTGCTTTTTTCTTTTGGAAACCTGTTAAGCTCTCAACTAGCTTGGGTTGGTCTGCTGGAAAATGAGACCCCATGTAGAACAGAGAGACAGTCCATCCCAAGTGAGGCCGTACTAAACCAGCCAATTGCCAGCTTGTCTGGCCAGTGACTGCAGATGCGTGAGTGGGCCCAGCTGATACCAGAAGAACCAACCAGCTGAGCCCAGCTAAGGTTGCCTAACTTCAGAATTGTAACCTAAATAAATGGTTACTGTTTCAAGCCACTAAGTTATGTGGTGGTTTATTGTTCTGCAGAAGCTAACTAATGTAGACATATTTAGTAAAATTCCCAAAGTGGTAGTTAAGAGTAGTCTAGTTCTACATAAGTTTAAAGCCACTTAAGAAACCAGCATTTTCAGTTTTTGTGAATTCTTTTAGTTCTTTTGTGTATTCTTTTAAGAAAATCTGTTTCAACAATGCTCTTGGCTACAACAAGATTGAAATTATATAGAAAAAAATAACAGACATCAATGACAAACATATGAAAAGATGCTCAATATCACTAATCATCAGGAAAATTCAAATCAAAACCACAAAAATATATCACCTCACATCCATTTGGATGGCTGTTATCAAAAACAGAAAATGACAAGTGTTGACAAGGATATGGTATAATTGGAACCTTTATATACTATTGGTGGGATTGTAAAATAATGCAGCCATTATAGGATACAGTATGGAGGTTCCTAAAAATATTAAAATAGAACTACCATATGATCCAGCAATCCTACTTCTGGGTATATATAAAAAACAAAAAACAAGATCTCAAAGAGAAATTTTTGCACACCCATGTTCATTGTAGCATTATTCACAATAGCCAAGATATGGAAGCAAAATAAATGTTCATTGATGGTTGAATGGAGAGAGAAAATGTGGTATAAACATACAATAGAATATTATTCAGCCTTAAAAACAGAAGAAAATCCTGACATATGCTACAACATGGATGGACTTTGGGGACATTATGCTGAGTGAAATAAGTCAATCTCAAAAACACAAATACTGTATGATTCCACTTATATGATCTATCCAAAGTAGTCAAACTCAGAAAGTACAAAGGTGGTTTCCAAGGGCTGGAGGGAGGGGGAAATGGGGAATTGTTGTTCAATGGGAATAAAGTTTCAGTCATTCAAGATGAAAAAGTTCTAGAGATCTGTTGTATAACAATGTACATATATATGATAATACTGTACTGTTGACTTAAAAATTAAGTGGGTAAATTTATGTCATATTTTTTACCACAATAAAAAAAAAAGAAAAAAAACACCAATGACTTAAAAAGTAATTCAAAATTTCTTGATTGTTTCATGAATTGTTTTATTATGGTCTCTCTGAATAAGAATCCATAAAAGTTTGATTGATATGTAAAAAAATAATTCAGAGGAATAAGACTCTGAACATGAGGAATTTCAGTTATATCTTATCCAATGTGTTTCACTATATTTTCCTTTTTATGAGTATACAAGAGTGATATGAGATAAAATATATATATATATATATATATATATATATATATATATATATATATGCTCAGAAAGGGTTAAAAGAGTTCTTGTGATAATTTATATTTGTAACTTATAAATTCTAAGGGTAAGAAAACATTGTGTCATTTTACTGGGAACATTTTCTTTGCTATTTGTGTATAAAATAAAAGTGCCTCTTATAATCAGTGGAATGTTAGAGTTGTCAAGGGGATGCTACATTGCCATAAAGAAATAAAATATTGTACTATCTTCAGTCTGATATTTTCTCAAGAGGAATAAAATTACATTTTAAATAACAACAATATATCCACCCCACTGCCACCCAAAAAAGATAAAGTTGTGTGTATGTGCTTTGAATTTCCTCTGCAGACGGTAATGAGTAAGCCTAACAATGAGCTGGATACTCATGTTATAGAAACAGTGAAGAATAGGATGGTCCAATAATGTTGGCAAGTCTTAAATTTTTATAACACAAGATTTTAAAAAATTTTCTATACAATCAAAGCGCCTACCCCCAAAGTGGGAGTATTTTGTCTCTTCGTTACTTATCCTTATTCCTTTCACTTCTTTTCCTTGTCTTGTGTTTCCTACTAGTTTCAGTACAATGCTGAGTAGTTGGGTTTTCAGCTGTCATCACTGTCTTCTTCATTTTAATGGAAATGATTCAAAGGTTTTACTATTATGTTTGATGTTCACTACAGGATTTTGGTGCATACCCCTCATCAGGTGTATATGGTGGTATGTGTTCATCTCTCTCTCTCTGTCTTTTTTTTTTTAATAGCGGGAACATTAAAACAATGGCTTCCTAAAGAAGATGAGGGGAAGGTGGCAATGGCCTCTGGCATTGAGGTGGATGAGGAACCAGTAGAACCAAGATCTGATGATGATGATACGTAAGTAGGTCACATACCAGATGCCTAAATGAAAGGAGAACGTTCCAAGTGCTGTTGTTGAGACATAGAAGATACCCTCAGAGACCTAGCTAAGGAGACCAGGTTTTACTATGTTCATGGGTTTGTTTCTGGGCTCTCCATTCTTTTCCAATGGCATTGTTTTCTATCTCTGCATCGGTGACGTTCTGTCTTGATTACTGTGGCTTTTTCATACCTTTTGATATCTGGTAGGGCTAGTCCCCACACCTTCTTCTAGTCTCCACATCTTTTTCTTCAAACTTATCTTAGGTGTTGTTGCCCTTAACATATTCACCTTTGCATTCTCTTGTAAAGTGTCATGAAAACCTTGGTTGGGATTTTGATGAGAATGACGTTTGTTGATTAATTTATGGGAATTGACATCTTTGTGATTATAAATCTTGACAGCCATGAATATAGTATAGCTCTCTATCTGTTATGTCTTTTTTATATTCTTCAGTATTTTTGTAGTTTTTTTCATGACATAGGTGCCACTTAAATTTTGCTGCTGTTGCCATTATTAATGGGGTCATTAATTTTAATTAATGGGGTCATTTTTCTCTTGTGCTTTCAACTTTGCTGCTGCTAGTGTATAAAACACTATTGATGTTGTATCATGTAACCTTACTGAATTCTCTTATTAGTTTTAAAATTTGGAGTCCTTTGAATTTTAAAAATTTTATTATAATTTACTTTAAAAATCAGTAATATATATTCATATAGTTCCAAATTCAAATGGTACACTCTTTTCATAGTCTTTCTGCTGTCTCTACCTTAGCTACATAATTCCTCTCCCCAAAGTGAACCAATCTAATCTGCTTCTTGTGCAAACTTCTCCTGAGGAATTCCATTAAAATGTAAGCAAATATGTATATCTTGTATATATGTATGTTTTCCTTTTTTATAGAAAGTTTCATAGTGTACATACTATCATGAAACTTCCTTTTTTCCCTTAGCAGTGTATCTTGAATACATATCATCATATAAAATAGTCATATACATATATATTTATATATATTATGTGTAATACATATATATACCTGTATATATATACATATTTAAATCCCAGAACAGCAATGTATTGGGGCAAAGATTATGTACATTTGTATTGGATATTGTCAAATTATTCTTGTCAATTATAAAATTGATAAGTAAAAAAATGATGTCACAGTTTAGTTTTAATTAGCTTTTTTTTTTTTTTATGAGTGAGGTTGTCTTTACATATGCTTAAGATCCATGTTTATTTCCTCCTGTGGGAACAATTTATTAAATGACTGTAGCCATTTAAAAATTCTAGGCTATTAATATTGTATTGATTTTGGGAAGTTTTTGTATATTAGAAAAATTAGTTTTTTATCTGTAATATGATTCAAGAATATTTTCCCCAGTTTTTTATTTGCCTTTTGATTTTATTTATAGTGGCTTGTGCCATGTGGGAATTTCTTATTTTTATTTAGTTAGATTTATCAATTATTAAAAATTGATATCAGGATTTTTAAAGAACTTTTATAATGTAATTTTCTATTTAGTTAAATATTTTACTCATCTGAAATTACACTGCAAAGTGTGGCTCCAACTTTATTTTTTTTTCCAAATAAGTCCTTACTATTCCAGCACAATTTATTGAAAATCTTTATTTTTGCTACTAATTTCAAATGTCACTTTTATGATATACTACATTTTTATACATATTTCCATCCAATTTCTATTCTTTATAGTCTAATTACTGTATTATAAACGTATTGCTTATAATATGGATTCTTATTTTGGTTCCCCTAAATATTAACACTTTTGTTTTCCAGAATGTTCCTATCTAGTTTTATTTTTCCATATGAACATTAGAATCAACTTGTGTAGAAAATAAAGGAGGGAAGGGGGGGAGGAAGGGGAGAGAAAGAAAGGAAGGAGGGAAGAAAGGGAAGGAGGGAGGAAGGAGGGAAGAATTTTCTCAGCCTGCTTCTTGCCAGTAGAATTTTGATTCCAGCAGCCTCTTTTGATTTAGCACTGTCTCTGTCCCACTTGGTCCAACCTTGCTGTTTCTGCACATATATTTTTTCAAAAATCTTGTAAGGTCTCTGCAAATCTTACTTGGATTCACTTCATTAGACAAAATCCAGACCCACAAATCTTTTTGAGTCAAGCCATACTCAATCTTGAGCTTTTGCTCAGACTACTAAAGGATGACACCCTTACGCTTCCTAGAAACCTTACTGTTGGAGAATAATTTTGAGATTCATCCATGTTGTTACATGTATTGCAAGTTCATTCTTTTTATTGCTAAGTAGTATTCTACTGTATGGATGTACCACAATTGATTTATACATTTTCCGATTGATGGACATTTGGATTGTTTCTAGTTTTGGGCTATTACAAATAAAGCTGTTATGAATATTTATGTAAATGTCTTTGTGTGGACCTAAGTTTTCATTTCTCATGAGTAAATTCCTAGGAATGGAATGACTGAATTTATGGTAGGTAAATGTTTAACTTTTTAAGAAATTGCTAAACTGTTTTCCAAAGTGGTGGTGCCATTTTACATTCTCATGAACAGTGTTTAAGAGTCTAGTTGCTCTGCATCTTTATCAAGCACTCGGTATAGTCTGTTTAAAAACTTTTTACTAATTTAATGGGTGTGTATGGTATCTTCGTAGTTTTTGAGTTATAGGCATTGTTTACATGTCCTTGCTACCAGTTCTCTCACTTTCTGAATTTTCTTAATAGTATGATTCAAGTCCGAAGTATCTGACTAAAGTGTTTTTAAATCACTCTTTTAAAAGCCAGGATTTCTACTTTATTTTCATTTTGGACAGAGACCATATCATCTGAATATTAGTCATTTAAAAAAATATATTGGGATTCCAATTGCTATTTAGTACAATGTCAATTTTATGATTGTTACGTACTTGGAAAAAAAATGCGTGTTCTTACTATTTGGGGGCTACATATGTTCTATATGATTATATATATTTTTTGTTAATTATTCTAGAGCCTTTGTTTTTTGCTTCCTGATAGAGATACAGTAAAATCTGAACTATGTTTGTGGTTTTGATGCTTATTCCTCATACATCTGTCTTCTTTTCAATGTACTTTAAATAGGTAGAAGCCATGTTCTAACTTATGATTGTTGTATCAGTTTGGTAGAGTGCATATACAAGTGCATTTTTTAATATTATGTATTGTCACTTTTGTTCCTATTAATGCTGTTTGCCTTAAATTCTATTTTGTCTGATACTGATATTGCTATTTCAATTTTTAAATTATTTTATTTTTTAGTATTTTTTTTTTTTTATTAATTAGTTTCAGGTGCACAAGACAAAGCAAAACTTAGACATTTATCATTTATATCCCTCACACTGTGTGAACCCCCCTCCCCCTTTTTAGTATTTTTATGACACGTATTTTTCTATTGTTTTATTTTTATCATTTCTGTGTAGTTTCACTATAATGTGTTTCTTATAAAGTACTTGTAGCTGGTTGATATGCTCCTAGTTATGTGATAATTAGTCTTTAATTTGTTATCATAATCATCAACATATTTGGGCTTCACTATAAGCTTTAAGCTTGATTTTGTGTTTTACCTCCATTTCTCATTTCCTTTTCCCTCTTTTTTCCCTGCCTTTTGTAAGGTTGCCAAATTTTCTATATTACTATTTTTCCTCTGTACTAGTTTTTAAGATACAGATTATATTTCTATTCTTTAAATAGTTAGCTTTTATATATTACCTACAAATTGATCTAATAGATTCAAAAGTTGCTTAGTATTCCTTTCTTTCTCCCAAATATGAAAATCACAATTTAAATAACCACTAAAACTTTTGCATCCTGATCTTGTTTTCTAGTTGTAATTTTACTTAAAAAAACTTTTTTTCATTGTTAAATATTTAAACATAGTAAAAGTAGAGAGAATAACATAATAAACCCTCATGTATCAATCATCTAGCTTTAACAATGATCAACATTGTTCTTTACTTCCCCACACCTCCTACATATTATTTTTTGTAAGTTTGGAACATTCTAAGTTTTAGACATCAAATCATTTCATCCAATTTTACCTTTAAATAAATAAAAAAACATTATGTATATTTAAAATATATAGAGAAATCTATATCATTTTCAAATATACATTTAATCTCAAACTTAATTCAGTTTGCCAACGTAGTTTATCACGTTGAACTTGCCGTGTTTTTTTCTAGTCTATCCTTTCCTTCTATTTTCAGTTTTGTTCTTGTCAATGTATATTTTTGAATAATTCTTTAAGATAGGTCAAATAATGGTATACTCTTTTATTGACTGCATATCTAAAATTTTTTTATTTTACTTTCAATCTTTAGTAGTAATGTAGTTGAACAAACCATTTAGATTTAGATTGACAATTATTTTTCTCCTGGTCTCTATTATTGTTGATGAGAAATCTGCTGTCGTCTACTTGTTTTACTTTTAGAAATATGCTACTACTTTCATAATTTTGTTACCTTTATATTATGTTTCACTGTGGTATGTCTAGGTCTGGATTTGTCTTTTTCCTGCTTGGTTCACTTTATTCTGAGAACTTTTGTTCTTTTTTCAGTTCTGGAAAATTTTTACCTATTATTTCTCCAAATACTGCTTTTCTTATTCCCTCCATTTTGGTGCTCCAATTAGATATACTTTAGAGCTTCTTAATCTGTCCCCAATAACATCTAATTGTACTTTCATATTTTTCATTCTTCTCTTTGTTGCATTTTAGGAAATTTTTGAATACTGCTTTCCAATCTTATCTGGGTATCTATTAAGTTTTTATTGCTATCTATTTCATGTCTAAGATTTATAATTTTTGTATGTGTTCTTGCTTCATTATTGCATAATTATTTCCCTAATTTAAAAACATTTTAAAATGGATACTGTGCTTTAATTTCTCTCTTTGAGCATACTTACTTTAAGAGTTTTATCAAAATCCTCCTCCCTTGCTGCCATCTATTGAAAGTCAGCCCTCCACACGCGGGCTTGTAAATGAATAAACAAACAAGCAAGGAAATAAGAGTGAAAAAAATTCTCCATAAAAATAATTTCACCTGGAGTCAGTTCATGTTCGAATTTTTTTGTTGTCTTGCCCATCTTTATTACCATTATATTGTATAAATATATTGTGGGATTCTAATCTGTGGGCTCTTCGTTTTGGAGGTTTTTTTTCCCCTCTTTTTAAATTTTCGTTCTTTCCTTCCTGTCTCTGTGTACATCCTATACACCTAGTAGTAGGTTTGTTTTGTTTTGTTTTGTTTTCTTCAATGGGTTCGCCTCCATTCTCGCCAGCTGGAACCTTTGGAGAGCTACACATCAGTGCAGGGTGGTCTAGAAAAAAATCCAGTAATGTGGCTTGTCTGTGTTGGTCCCGTCTCTGGGAGAAAAATTCTTCCTGAGAAATTTATAACTGTGGATTTGCCTTCACTCAGTTTTGGAGTTTGAATTTACAATACTTGGATGGTCTGGAAACATGTACATTGAGAAATGAACATTAAAATTCACAGTGAGGGATCATAATACTCTGGGATCTCTAGAAGAAGTAAATACAAAACAAGCTATAACTTTAGTCCAGGTGACATCGAGTTTTCTCACTAACGCACTACTGAAGGTGACTCACAATTAAAAATTTAAAAACACAATCCATTATGAGAGATAGCAAACACAACAAATAGCTGAATTAGACCATGAAGAACTTCAGATAGTTATCTTATGAATATTTAATATTTGTATAATAATAATGTATATTTAAAATTATTTAATTAAAATAAGGAATCAAAACATGAGAGAAAAAGCAGATCCATCAAAAAAGAGTAGGAAAATGTGATAAGTAACCAAACAGAACTTTTGGAAATGAAAAAAAAAAAAAATCTACCAATAGAAATTAAAATTCCACTGACAGTTTAAAAAACAGAATAGGTACAGTTAATGAAGGAATTAGTAACTGGAAGACAGCTCTGAGGGAAAAAAATGTAGAAAATGTGAAAGAGGAGTTAAGAGGCATGAAGGCCTAATATATATCTAAAGAGAATTCCAGAAGGAGAGAATAGGGGGAAAGCTATAGTCCAAACAATTATAGCTGTGGACTTTTTCTAATTATTGAAAGGCATAAATCATATCTGGGAAATAAAAGCACCACCAAGAGGGAACAATGAAAAGGAATTCACACCTGGACACATCATTGTTTTAAGTTGTAGAGGAATGAGCACAGAGGGAAGATCCTGTGTAAGCATATACCTCAATAATGAAAGCTTAATAAACAGAGGCTGTAATTTGTGGTTCACCCCAAATTTATGACCTCCAGTTTTAGTGGGGGCCTCTGTGATATCTAGTAATCCTATGACTAGTCAGCTTCCTTTCAAACCCTCAGCCCTGCGCACTCACCCCCACCCACCCTGCTGTCATCATGTGACTGTGCCTCCCACTTCTCAGGGGCCGTGTGTGTTTGTAGGTGGCATCATCTCAGCTGTCTAGTTCCATAACCCGTCTATGTCCACATGAGTCCTTATCTCCTCTTTCCCTAGCTTCCTTCATAGATGAAAAATTGTCTGCCTTTCCGCTGAAAGCCCATTGTTGCACAGGTACTCTAAATCCTAGCCTTTTTTTTCAGTGACCTTGTTTTTAGCAATTAATCTGCTTTGTCGCTTTATTTTCAGTGTCTATTATCTATTACCTACTTTCTCTCAACACAGAAACATGGCCAAATTTCTCCCATCTTGAAAAACAAATGAACAAACAAACAAAAGCAAAACCATTACTCTCATGTTCTTGAGATAACACTGTCCTTTCAGAGCCGGACTCCCCGCAGAGGAGTTTAAGTTCATTGTCACCACGTTTTTACCTCCCATTGCTTTCTTGATCCACAGTGATGGCATCTGCCACACAGCACTCTGAAATACTCTCCCAAAGGTCACCTACTACCTTGAAATTGTCATTTCTCAGGCCTCATCTTATTTGGCTGTTCCCTCCTTGTGGATAGTTTCGGCTCCCTTGGCTTCCGTGATAAACATGCTTGGCTCTTACCAGCTTGTTAGTCTCTTTCACTTGCCACTTAAATATTAGTGATCTTTGAGATGGTTTTCTTGGTCTCTTGCCTTCTGCCCTTCTAAACATATCAGTGTTGCAGTCTTAGACACAATTTCAATTCCTACCCCTACTAATTAGTAGCTGTGAGACCTTGAGCAGTTTTTTAAACTTCTCTGAGCCCAGATTCTTTACAAATTGATGACGATAATATCTACCTCAAGTTTTGTTAGTATTAGATGAAATATAGCAAGTGTAAAGTGCTCTAGGGCAGTGACTGGCATATGGTAAGGGCTCGATATATATACGGCATATTATTTTTTCTTTTTTTCTCTTCCCTCTTCTTTTAAACATGAGTATATGGGTATTAATAAACATAATAAAGGTTGCTGAACAAAAGTCCAGCTGAACAGAATATTGATTCTCCCAACATATCATTCTTTGAAAAACCAGGTAAATAATTTATTACCTGGGTGAAAATGCAAGTTTCATATTGCTCAAGTAAGGGTGGGGCATGAGAAGGGAAACTAATTTTCCTATGTATTCTTCACTGTTTTGGCATCATGACGTTGATTTTTACTGTGTATTATTTCAGAAATTTTGAAGAATCTGAAGATGAGTTAAGAAACGAAGTAGTGGAATCCCTGGAAAAACTCACTACTTCCAGAGAGGAGGACAAAAGAGAAGAGGCTTCCGGTTCCTCTAAGGACATTGAAACGTTAGAATAAGAGTTAGGAGAATTTCTGCAGATAAAACGCAGAAATATACAGAATTAAATATTATGAAGGTTTGGAGAACATTTCTACTCCATCTAATGCCAAAATTTTTATTGTTGATGAAGACCAAGGAACATTAACAAACGGTCAAAATATACAAGTGTGATTATTGTACTTTTTAAAAAAGCAATGTTAGTGTCTATTAACTATGGTATCTGTTTGGGTATGTCATAAATATTCATGTATTTATAAGGCTTTTCTAGTAATCACAAGGACTTACTAACTTTACTCTCTAAATTTAGATAACAGAACTAGCTTGAGTGTAGAAATTAATATTTTCACTTGAACATTTCTATTAAGAAATCTTTCAGGTAATTAACATATGTGGTATGCGGAGTAAAGTGGTTTCCCTTCCTCAAATGTGAACCAGCATATGTTACATGGCAAAGGGGAATTAAAGTTGCAGGTGGTATTAAGGTTGCTAAGCAGTTGACCTTCAAGTAGGGAAGTTATCTTCCATTTTCCAGGTGGACCCAATGGAATCACGAGTCTTTAAAAGTGGAAGAGGGAGGCAGGAGAATCAGAGAGATGACAGTGTGAGAAGGAGCTGGCCTGATGCTTCTGGGTTTGAAGATGGAGGGAAGGGCCAAAAGCCAGAGAATGCAGGTAACCTCTAGAAGCTGGCAAGGGAAAGTATTTCCCCCGTGAGCCCTGCTGACACTGTGGTTTAGCGTAGTGAAATCTACGTTAGACTTCTGACCTACAGAACTCTTAAGACAATAAATTTGTGTTGTTTTAACTTAGTTTGTGGTAATTTAAGATGGTGATAGAAAACTAATACAAATTCATTTAAAATAATGAATCTGCCATTTTATAAAACCATGAATTTGAAATTTCTTAAGTTATACTGAAATGTTTTGAAGCTGATGTTGACCTGGGAGTACGGCAATTGAATGAGTAACAAGGCGTCATTAATTATATGCCAAATAATCATTGTATTATGTTCTATTATTTTCTGATAGTTTCAAACATATAGGTTACAAACTCTTATGATGGTCTGTTTATATATAGTGCTTAGCACAGTGCCAGAAATGTTTCTTGAATGAATAAATTATAATACAATTTCCTCATTAAGACTGTAAGCTCTTTGAGTCAGGAAAGCCTAGGCTTTTTGTGTATTGATTATAACAATCCCAGTGTTGAACATGTGCCTGGATCTTAATAGATATTGTTGATTTATCTGCTGCTATGAAGGACAAGGTTGTTGTACGTCTTAGTGGTACAATTCTGACTGAAATATTTGCTCTATAATAAAAATAAAAATAAAATTGCACATCGAGACAGTGCTGAACCAAGAAAACCTATTCTTCTTGGGCATGAGCGGCAAGGTTTTGTTTTGCCTTAATATTTTTTTTCTTTTAAAAAAATGTCTTGGCATGTGAAGCCTGAAATATTGGTAGGAGATAATAAATAATTCAGAATTGGGAGACCAAATGAGGGGTATAAAGGCACCATACTGTGAAAAGTACGCAAGATAACGAAAATCACTTCTTCAGATCATATTTAGATACAAATGATTTTGTATCTTAAAACACAAATCATATTTAGATACAGATACATTACTATACAAAAAACATACACAACTGGAACAAGAATGTGAATTGTACTACTGCTGTGGACACTCAAAAGCAACATAATATAGAAATTAATAATCACTCAGCATTCGTCCAGATTGTTGCTAACATATTTTGACACTTTTCATGGTAACATTCAGAAAAAAACAAACATGTATTATAATACATTAGGGACAGTAAAAGTAAATATATATACAAATTATACTTTCCAATGATACGTTTGTGATAAATGAAAATTATTTTGAAGAAACAGCTTAAATGTTTTATGGAGTTTCAGAATCCTTTCTTACTACATCTTCTACTTCTGCTACATTTCAATTTCTTTATCTTTGGTCCCACGATTTTCTTTAGGTAGAAGGGTAGGCTAAGTGTACAATGGTGTGAATCCTACCTCAAAGACTAGCTGTAAGGTAAGAAAAAGCACTGGGCTGGAATCAGAACACCAAGGTTATTTATAATCCAGATTTTTTCATTCAACAGCTTGTGCTACTGAAGGAGTCTAAGTTCTTTAAATTGCGCTTGTCTGTAAAGTTGAAAGTAAAACTGGGCTGTAGAATTTGTAGCATTCCTTCCATGTCCAGTTTCCACCAGTCTTTCTTTTCTAAGTTGAATGATCTTTGACACAAAGCTGTATGCGTGTGTCAGAATGTCTTGGGATTGTGTTTTGCTGCGTTTTGATCTGATGACAGTAGACCGCCTGCAGACACATCAACAATGTAATTGGGAGTAGATAACGAAGCTGGCTGGACCAATGAATGGACGAGGGGAGATTGGAAAGGAAAAACATACTCTTTAACATGCCCCAACACAAAGATGTATCAGACTGGGAAGGTCAACTCACTGAACTAGAAGGAACTGACTACGTATGCTGACAACGCCAGGAGTTGTAGGCCTCCATCGCCTTATGTGCATATGCATAAATTCACTTTTCCATGCTAATTATTCAGGATAAAAGTCCTGTTCGATTATACTAGTTCCTCGTTCCTGGCTTAGTAACCAAGAATCTACATAGGGTTGTAGTGCACTACTGATAAAGATAGGACTACAGAAGACGTTTACATACATGGTTACCTTTAACTAAAGAAACTTTTCTAATTTTCAAAGTACTTTCACATACTTTCCATGTTAGTATCAGAACTCCAGAAGGCAGTGGAGGACAGGCATTACCATGTCCAGATTATAGATGAAGAATCTGAGACTCAGAAAGATTAAAGAAAAGGCTTTAGTATCAAAAGATCAGACGCTTGTAAATGATGAAGCTGAGCTCAGGCCCAGGTATTCTAACTGCTAGTCCAGTGCTCTCTTCTGCCACCTGTTGCCTTGCGATGCATGATGCTCAGGGAGAGCCAGCGCATGGATCTGTATGTCCCCTCACCACTATGGGCAAAACCACGGCTGTTCTTACTCCGCCCTCCTGAATGACTGAAGCTGACTTGCAGCCGCTGAGATGGGGAATGTTAAGGGGTAATGAGAGCCCCGTACACTGGTACTGACAGCCCTAAGCAGAAACCGTTTTCACAAGTACCTGGCTATGGAGAAGGTTACCGGGAGCACCTTGGCCACGACATGCCACGCGCGCACACACAGAGCAATCACTGTCAGTTCGTCTTGACAACATGCTTTTAGAATATGATTAAGTCTGCTTCAAGTTTCTTTTTTCTTTTAAGAAAATCATTATATTCAAAAAGGCCATCTACAATATCATTTAAAATGTAAATGTACCAGAGTTTTTCAGTGTTCCAAAACTGTCAAAACAATTCTAAAGTACCCATCAATTATCTGTCACCCATTTTTCTTTCAACATTTCCTTTTTTTCTAAAAAGAAATTCTCTTTCCTGGTTACTAACGTGATTTGACAAATAGGATTTGAAAATTAGGAATATACCAAAATTAAGATGGTTCATTTTATTTCTTTCAGATATGTATTTTTCAGAATTTGAGACCAAACACTAAAATTTTTAAATTTAAACTATGTAAGTTTATCTTTTCCATTTATGTAATTTTGCCTTTTTTCCCATTGAAATAAATACCTTGCTTACACACACACACACACACACACACACACTGCTGAGAGCATTGCTTAGGCTGACTTTATTACAACAGGGAATGAGTTTAGAAAACTCAACATATGAAGGTGTTTGGCCATTTTATATAAAATATCTTTGTACAGGTACGGCATTACTTAAATAACTTTTCAACAGATGACAGGAATGTCACTTCAAACTTCTGATCAGAGAATCGGCTTACAGATGCCCGAGCACTGTTTCTGATTTGGAGTCTCTTTTCCGCAGACATGGAAAGAATATGGGCCATTGTCTCAGCATAGCCTTCTTCACTGTCAGCGAGAAATCCAGTTACCTCTCCTTCGTGAGGGACGACAATGTCAAGCTTTGGGCCCCCGGAATTGTGTGCAAGGATAATTGTGCCAGCTGCCATGCACTCAACAATCCCTGAGGAAGAAACAAAATAATGTAGTCTTTTAAGTTTTCAAATGCATTCTTAAGAACAAGAAAGAGCAGAAACCTTTAAAAATTTTAAGAGACTCGTGAGAAATTTAAGTATCTGTATGCCTATAAATTTGCTCATTTAAATTCCATGGTGCAAAAAAATAATTTTAAGTTTTTAAGTTTTCAAACCTTTACAATAATGCTTTATTCTTTTTTTTTTTAATTTATTGGGGTGAGAGACTAATAGATGGAAGAACAGTCTATACAAAAGAGACATACTACAGATAATAAGGCAAAGTAGAAGACTAGAGAATGTTAGCAAGATGGTAAATAACTAATAGATATCGAGAGATAAAAAGTAAAAAAATATCAAAAGCAAAATTTTAAGAGTTCGAATTACAGCATGAGGAGAAAAAAGGAAAAGAGTAAGCCGCCTGAGAGGCATATTATTGCTGATGCTTACGTTACTACCTAGATTTCTGGCAATTTTGAGACTACTGGATGCCCAACAGCAGTGAACTAAATGAAAGTTTTAGTTAGTTTCTGCTGAATGATGTATTAGGTTGGTGCAAAAGTAACTGCAGTTTAAAGGGTTAAAAATCACTGCAAAAACTGCAACTGCAATGACTTTTGCACCAACCTAATAGATGAGGATATAAGTTGCTCTCGTCAGCCTTTCTTAGCCACATTTCTAGAGAGAATTAAGTCGTCAGAAAATCATTTAGTTGACTGCTCACTTCTCCAAAGGGTGGTGCAGAAGTGATATCCTAGATGCACAGGAGAGAAGGGAGATCAGTATAACTGTTTTTTCAACACTGGTGACATTTTGACAGAACACAGTTTTCTGCTAATGTTGTAATTTGAATTCTTATTTGAAAAATATGTATTATGCCATAGTATTCTGTGCAAGGCTGGATACCACTCCTTTATACTTTCTTGGAGACCTCAATCTAATCAATTTTATCCCTTCCCTCCAGGATTTTCCCCCTCTCCCTTTCTGCCTGCCTTGTAAAATCAAAGCATGTGTGTGTGTGTGTGTGCGCGCGCACACACACACACACACACACACACACTCCTCTTCAGGTCACAAGTCCTTCGCTGGCTACTGTCTCTTCTTTCATCTCCGTTTCACAGATCAACTTATGGAAAGTGTTTGCATTCACGAACTGCACTTGCTCACCTGTACTCACTGCTCAGCTTAGCGTGATTCAACGCTTGCACCCCCTCCTCCACTAGCTCACTCTTGCCCAGGCCCCCGCTGACTTCCTTATCTGGCCCAGGCCTGCAACCGGCTGCTCTTTCCCCTCTTCTGCAACTCTCTCTTCCCCGGGTTTCCACGACATTGCACTCTGCTGGCTTTCCTCCTCCCTCCATGTCTTCTCTTCTCCTTTGCTGGCCCCTCTTCTGCCCACTTCAGAGCTGTTAGTGTTCTCAGCATTTTGTACTACGGGCCTCTTTTCGCTCTACTCACTTTCCGGGGAAATCTTCCCACCTCCACAGGGGCAGCAGTCACTACCCCGACAGCGACACCTCCCAGTCTGTATTTCCACATCAGGTCCCCCTCCTGTACTTCAGACTCATATACAACTGCCTGCTGTACACACTGGTACATGACCCTCAGACAATTCAAACTCTGCATGTTCCAAAGTTGGCTCATCAGCTGCCTCTCCTGTTGGATTCCCTGTCTAGGTAGAAGCCATCACCATTCACATAGTTGTCGGAAAAACACTCGGCAGTTGTCTCTGCCTCCTCTCTGCCCAGGATTTAACACACTCAGTTAATCACCAAGTCCGTTCAATACTTCAGAAGCTCGCTGGCGTGTCCACCTCCCAAGTTCAGGTGCCAGCACCGCTCATCAGGTTTCTGGGGCAGCCCCAGGCATCTTCCTGCCCTCTTTGCCCCCCCCCCCCCCCCATCCACTGCCCACACTGCAGCCAGAGTGAACTTCAGGAAACCCAGTACTTAAAACCTGTCTGTCTTTTTCCACCGGCTTAACGTGGCCGCACAGCCCCATGCAGGCCACGTCCCCTCCGCCTTGCTGTCCCCTCCATGCGCCAGCCACACTGAACTCAGTCCTTTGACAATGTCTGCTGTACCCTCTGCTGGCCACTCTCCCCTCTTCTGCATGGCTAACTGCTGAGGTCCCAGCTTCCGTTCTTAGCGTCCCCTGACCCCACGCGTCTGTGTTGGGTGCTCTCCTAGCCCTCTGCCCTGGCCCTAGCGAAGCACTCAGCACGCTGTGCAGTGACTGCCTGTCGAACTTGTATCGCCCAGAGTTGTAAGAGCGGCTCCCACTGCACAGTCACTCCCGGCACCCACTCCCGTGCCTGCGCAGTAAAAGCTCAGTAAGCATCTGGGGAAGGAAGCATGGAAGTCAGGCTCCCTGCGGAAGGTTCGGATCAACAAGTCGCTGCTGTTCTGTCTGAGCTTCGTACTGTGCTACCAACGAGGGACAGAAAAGGGTGAAAGAGAAACTGTAGCCTCGCGTAGGAGACTTCGCGTTTATGTTGTCCTATGGCCCCCTAACACCTGGCAGTATGAAACACGGAGGAGGAACTTGAGAAATACTTGCTGAACCAAATGAGACGTAAAGTAGTACTTGATTTTATACCAAAATCAAAGTTATGTGTGCATAACAGGTCACAGTAGAGAGACCCTCTGGGTTGGAATAAATAAGGCTCAATTAAAGGGGCAAGGAGATTGAAGTTAAACACTTAGGATGGGATTTGCAGAAAGGAAAGGAGAGGCCACTCCAATACTGAGTACAGATCAATAAAAGAACCCACAGAATTTTGTGAGACCCCCGCCTGCAGACACTGGCTCTCAGCTTTTGGGGCACAGCAGAATCACCTAGCGGAGCTTTACCAACGGACCTCGGGCCTGGGCCCCACCCGGAGATCCCACGTGGTCCTTCAGGGGCCTTAGGGTTGGGCCCAGGGATCTGTGCCAGGAGGTGGATGAGGGCAGCTGGGGAGAGGAAACGTGGTGGTGGCAAGCAGGGCTCTCTGGGTTAGGCTTACTGTGTGACTGAACTTGGGCGAGTTCTAAACCTCTGTGTCTGAGTTTATTTAAAAAATAGAGATAATAACACCTATCCACTAGGGTTTTAGAGAGGATTAAATCAGATAATACTTGCAAAGACCTCAACAGTGACCCTCCCCCACACACAGTAAATGATCAATAAATATTAGCTATTATTCCTGATCATAAATTATTATGTCTTACACGGTCTCAAATCAGGAAAGCACACTTAGTACACTGGGGGAAGAGAATTAGGACTTGATGAGAACTTCCAGAGTATTACTATTTTATCAAAACAACCTAAAATGTATTATCTCATTGCACCAAACAAGTTAAAGGACAAACTCACCAATCCCAAAATGCTCATTCCACATGGTGTGCAGACCGATTGTGGCTTCAGACAAGTAATTCTTTAATTCATCAAATGGAATATTTATTTTAAATTCCACATCTTCTTGAACTCCTAGATCCTCAGAGAGCCTTCTCAGTTGGTTTACCCTAAGTTCATCATCTTGGTTACGACAGCCTCCAATGAGGACAAGTTTAAGTGAAGGAAGTGACTTAGCCTCCTCCTTATTCAGCAATTTAGCAAAGGCTCTGATCTGCAAAGGATGATTCTTTTCAGGCCTAAACTGGCCAATAGACACTAGTAAGTGTCCCGAGGTCATTTTTTTCTCATGTACGGGAATGTCCAGAAACGTCTGTACATCACACGGCGGATAAACAATGTCAGTGCAATGCCCAACCTTCCACAGTGAGAGAATGTGGTTCAGTGTCCAAGAAGAATTGACCATGACTACATCACTGCAAGAACCAACAAGTCCATAAACAAAAGCAAATAAATAGTAGTAGATGAGCTTTACTTTGCTGAGAAAGGGATTCCTGGTAATGAAGGCTGCATTATTAAATCCAGCATTTTGATTCTTCACTATAGAGAGCATGTCAGTGCTGATAGTGGGATAATGAACGTAGCTTCCAACTCGGCAACCGCCTAAATACTTAAACAGAGGAAGCGTGAAAGCGTAGCCCATTGAGTCGATGTAAATATCGGGAACACACTGCATCAGAGCTTCCCAGCCAAGAAAAATGGATCCTAGACTTTGGCCCAGCAGTGTGAAGTGAGGGTAGAGGGAATCTTCCACAAGGTAGCGCTTCTTTAAGAAAACAAATTCCACTGGGTGCATTAATCTGATGTTAAATCTTCTGAAAGCACCTGCTAATATTTGCTGACTGCTGACATTAACATCACCGGTATAAACAACATAAACTGCTTCAGGAAACCTAAAACAATACAGCAGTTAAGAATTTCATTAGTTTAGGTTCAAATCAATCAAAAAGTTGTAGATATTTTTTTTCTCACCATCATAAGCTTATTTTTAGACTAAAAAATGTTTTCCACTGTTTTTCATTCACTGCATTTGGACTACTGACCCCACTCTTTCCTGCCCTACAACTCCAATGTTAGTCCTTCAAATGAGACCTATAGATCTTTGCAATCTCCTCCAGTAAGAGTTCTGCAGGGAGCAGATACCAACAAAAGCTGCTGATTTATAAATGAGACGTTTTCATTTTCAAAAAAGTAAAAAATTATATTTTGACAACTTTCTCAGTATAAAAATGGTGATGAAATATTAATAAAATACTGATAAACAAGATTCACTAAAGATTGAATGAAAAGTGTCCTGTAGCTTATGCCAAGTCAGGAAAGTTTTGTAGGAATTAACTGAGGGGAAAAAGGCTGTTTCAGAAAAAAGGGAACACTCTGAAAAGGCAAGGAATCTAGAGAAAGCATAATGCTCCTAGTTCAGTACGCTGGAGCACAGTGTCTGTGAAGGAGCAGAGAGGGATGAGAATATGCGGCAAGAGCAAGATGAAAAAGTATCTCCTATGTCACACTAGAGTTGGATTTTTCTTCTTGTAGGTGAATTAGGAGTAATAGGGGCTGCTGAGGAGCATGTGTACAAATATCATGAAACCACCTACCACTGCCTTCGAGTTAGATAATCTCGTCAGGGACAAAGGTAATATGCAGAGTCATGAGAAGGAAAGGACAGTGTGGATTAAAGGAGGGAGGGCTTCAAAGAGGTGGAAATTAAGCTGAGATTTAAGAAAATTCTTTGGATGTAGGCATTTATGGAAGACGGAAGAGGAAATACAGGGATGGTGGCTGGAAACCAGATGGGCCAAGAATATAGAAAAGTAGAGCTAAGGGAATTACCTGAAGGCATTGGAACTGAATGGAGGGCGTGTGCCAGGAGGTAGAATAACCATGAAAGGACAACAGTTTTTCTCATATGATAGAACAATAATGGAACCTGTATTTTACTATGGAACCTGGGTTTTTCCTTTCTAAAAGGGAATCATAAATATTTTTGGAACAGGTGTGGGAGAAAAAAGCCTAAAACACAAAATGATGTATAACACTATACTCTTTTTCTAACAAGCTAACTTACTTAAGACAATCCAATAGATAATGGTATCAAAATGAGAATAAATAGATGCTTCATGAAGATAATTTTGGGTATGCCGCTACTGACTATAAGTATTCAGGTTAAGTGCTCCACAGTACTGGGTATATTTGTTTAGTATTCAATTTCTCCTCCACACACTCTCCCAAGGTGACTAATTATTCCCACTAAATTATGCTATAAAAGGGCAGACACTTTCCATTTCTTTATCATAGAAATTAAAACTCAATAGGATCTTGTAAGGCAGGTTGGCATGTGAGATAAGTATTTCCTTATTAAAGAACAGTTTAAAACGGAATTCCTGGCTATGAATAAAGTACTAGAAAAAGATGAATTCTGGATAATGATTTTTAAAAAAGTGGTAACAGTATAGCCAATTAGCTAAGAAAGATGCATACCTACTTTTTCTGCAGGGCCCGTAATGCACACCATAAAACTCTTTCTCCTCCTCCGCCAGCATTGCAGTACGGATGGAAAAATGCAATCACCATTTGATTTTTCCCATCTTTTCCAGTCGATCTTGAGTTTTTCTTTCTCTGTAGCATCACTCTGATTCCCCAAAGGAAAATGACCAAACACAAACATAAAGTTCCACAAACAATTATCCCAGGGAAGAATAATGAATAAAAAAACCTGAAACAAGAGGGGAAGGGTGAAATAGGTATAAATGCCCATTGAACAAAAATAAGACTACAAAGTAAAGTCTACTTTTACATATCTACTTTATATATTAGTTGCAGACAGAGAAACATTTTATAGCTTTGAGAGTCTAGCAAAATACTCAATTATTAAAATTCTAATACTACAAAATATCCAATGACTAAAGCGTAAGTCCCCTTTACTTCCAATCTCCACAGCACATTAGCAATTTTTAATCAGCAGTAAAAATCAATGTTGAGCCAGCCACTTTTGTCCTAATTCAGTATATGTGTTAAGGGATTAAAACAAATTTAATTAATTTCAACTAGACACGATTAGCAATGGCATCTGATCCTCAAAATGACAATATGTAACCCCAAAAAATGTCTTCTTGAATGATCAGTATTCTACGAGTTAAAAGTTTGGTGAGATATTTATTCTCTTCATCTCAAGTAGAACAATTTCTGGGATAAGAGGGATGGAATTTAAATGTCTCCATTTCTATTTGAGTTCTGCATTTGATCTGTTCACATGACTCTAAAATCACTCCTTTCCCCTACTTGCCTCTAAACGAGTTGCCAAAAATCCACTAATGTCCTACTTCATGCACATTAGAAAACTCACTCCCACACTCACTTCTAAAAAGTTCTCTATTTTTGCCAAGTCAACTGAAGCTCTGCAAAGGCAAGAACCCAGGCTTGTTCACCACCGTATCTCAATGTCTCCCATAACCTGGCACAGAGATGACATCCAATAAATACACACTGCCTGAATGCAAAATTTTATTACCTCCTCAGATGACTCTTAAATTATTTTCAAATAATTTCTCAAGTTAAAGTTTTTCTCTTTGGGTTGGCCATCATACCAGGTCAGACAATTAAGTTCGTGAACATGTTGCAATGATGTGGCTAACCTTTTTTGATATCAGAGGGATTATTCATTATGAATTTGTACCAACTGGGCAAGCAGTTAACCAAGTTTAGTATTTGGAAGTGCTGAAAAGGCTGCGGGAAAAAGTTAGACGACCTGAACTTTTCGACAACAATTCATGGCTCTTGCATCACAACAATGTACCAGCTCACATGGCACTGTCTGTGAGAGAGTTTTTAGCCAGTAAACAAATCACTGTATCTGAACACCCTCCCTACTCACCTGATCTGGCCCCCAATGACTTCTTTCTTTACGCAAAGATAAAGGAAATACTGAAAGGAAGATATTTGGATGACATTCAGGACATCAAGGGTAATATGACCCACAGAATCCAAAGATTTTTATGACATTTCCTTCAAATGATTTAAGTGGGAAATTATATAAGATTTTCAAACTGAACTATTTAATTTAAAATTAGAAAAAAAATCACATTGACTAATGTTGAACCAGTCCTTTATTTTGTTAATTTTGAATATACACTTACAGTTCTTATAAATTTATTAAACATCCTGCAGTACTTGCACATCAAAATTGCTTTTTAGAATTTGTTTAAATATAACTAAAACATGTGCCATTAAATAATGTTTACCCATATTTAAACACAAGGCTTTAAAAAAGATAATTGTAAACAAGTGAGTCATTCATTTAGCAAACATTTATTTAGTCATTATTATGTGCAAAACACCGAGTTAGGGATATTTCAAATGACAGGGAAGAATATGAAGGCTCTGAAAATACTTTCCCATTCAAAATGTTTTTAAAAAATCATCCTAGAATGTGAAGTAGAGGGGACAAAAATGAAGAAACAACATCTCAATTTTGGAGAGAATATGTAAATACTGCTATTCAGAGTGCTATTGTGTTAATTATAAATTTTCCACCTGAACAAAAATACGTAGGTGTTAAAAGAACTGTTTAGGTAGAATAGACAGGGTCTTTCTGTTTTATTAGTGTAGTTCAAGTCAAGTGAAGTACAGCAGTATTACAACAACAAATGTGGAAAACAAGTCTGGGTAGTTTTTTCAGTAAAATATTAACAGTAGTTATCTCCGTATGGTAGCATTCCTGGCGAATTTTGGTTATTGCTCGTCTATTTCCTAACTTTCCTACAAGAAACAATTTACTACCTATGTAATAAAAACGTAATATTTCATATAACTCTTCTTAAATCATCAGAAATAAAAATCAATGGATGATCAAGAAGCAGGGGATTCAACATAAACTTTATGCATAAGTGACTAATGTTAACAATGAAGGCTTGGCGAGTGAAACTAAGACGTGAGAGGGAAGATTCCGTTTCCTCTTTACCAAAAAGACAGACACGAGTGGAAAACGATTCGTGGCTCAATCATAAAGGAAAATGAGGAACACACATGAATAATTTACGACTAATTGGAATGCGACCAAGAGAAAGATAAAGCGAAACCGTGGAGAGGGACTCGACCCCTCAGCGAGCAGTGGGGCAGGTGAAGAAAAGGCGGTAAACAGAGTCTTTAACCCAGTCAGCCCCAGTCCATTGAGAAGACCCCGAATGGGAGGAAGAGCGCTCACCGGCCTTGAGAAAACAGCCTAGATTCAGGACAAAGAAAGCCCTTCCCCGCACGCTTCAGCTGCATGGGACGGACACGTACTACCGCAATACCGACAACGCCTGCGAACCCAACCCACCGACTCCTCACCTCAATAACTCGTACAAGCACCAACCCCTGTCGGCGGCCATCTTCAGTCGACCCCAGAACGCAGGAAGCGCTTTGCTGTTCCTCTTCTCTATTGGCTACTGAGGAAGCGTGCGGTGTTTTCCCCGCCTTCACGGGGCCGACTGTGCATTTCAATTGGTTGCTGGTATAGCTTCCCACGGCCTTCCAGCCAATAAAATAGCTTGCGGAGTAGACAAGTTTTTGGGGTGGTGTACCCGGATTTCGCGGCCCATGGGCGGGGCTGTAGTGGGAGGTGACCTGGGTGGGAGTGGCCTGTGATGGACAGCCGGCTCTCCCGCCCTCTGCCCCCACCCCATTGGAAGCCCCCGCGCCCTCAGCCCAGAGAGCCTCCCACCGGTTGGAGACCAATGGGAGGCCCTTGCGCGTCTCGGGTCGATTTTCCAGGTGCGGAGTTCATTCCCGAGGCGGCTGCGGCGTCTGGGGACCGCGGTGCCCGGGAGTCAGGCGCGGAGCTGGAGAGGGGGCTGTGCAGAGCGAATCCGAAGCGGGCGCCCGCCACACCGCACCTCCCCCGCCCGCGGTGGGCGAACCCTGGGATCTGCATGCCCCGCGCGGGTCTGCGAGGCTGGTCCACCCTCCTTCCCTCACCGGCACACGCGGGAACTAAAGACCGAGTCCTGGGCGCATCGCCCCGAGGGAGCGGAGACTTGGGAGGTAGGATGGGCCCCGCTAGGAGGGACACTGTGGCACCCGCAAGCCCACCTCCGGTTGCGGGTTAGGGTCCGAGGCCCACTCTCCCCTCTCGTTCTCTTGCGGGCGCCCCCAAAGGCCAGGGGCGTGGTGGCGCGCAACTTTGAATTAGCCGGTAGGGTGAGGGCAGCGGATCCCCTCGTCCGAAATACTGGGGCGGGTTCCGAGATCCTGCCTCCGTGACAGCCGAACCGCAAAGATGCCATCCACACCTCGCTCCTCTCCTCTCTGGATTTTAACACTGCGCTTCTTTCCCACTAACCAGGTGATCTCTGGGCTCTGGGCCGGATCACAGAAGAAATTGGTTCCTCCGAGAGATGATGCCTGAGCAGGAGAGACAGATTACAGCTAGAGAGGGGGCCAGTCGGAAAGTAAGTTTCCTTCCCCCAGCGCTGTGCGCACACACCTACCTGGAGGACTTTGCACGCCCATCTGCTCACCTGCAGCCCTTACCCGGCTCCTGAGGGTGTGCTGGGAAGGCCGAGAAGGAGAACCCCATCCCCAGGGGAGTCATAGTTTGTAAGAAGAGCACCCTTTAGAAAGGGCATGCCATTAACTGGTTTTCAGGAACAATTTAAAACCCGGCACTTTTCTATTCATGTTTATGCTGTTAAGGGGCCTCATGCTGGAGAGGTAAAGTGAGTATTGAATTGCTGTGTAAGGGCCTAATTGCTTAAGATGATTAAATTAGTTACCTGGATAATTATTCAGAGTTGGTGCGTGGACCCCTTTATGGTCTATATCCAGATCCTGTAAACTTTTTTTTTTAACAACTATTTTGAATTCATTTCAATTATACAAGTAGTACATTAATGTGGACTCTTAAATTTAAACAGTACAGAAATATTTAGCGTGAAAAGCAGATCTCTTTTTCTATTGATGGACATATGTCTATTAATGTACATAGGTCTTTGTTCGTTCAGCAAATATTTGTTGAAAATTTACTCTGTTTCAGGTGGTGGTGAAAAGCTGAAAATATAGTGGTTAAGTATATATATGTATATATATGTAATATATATTATAATATATAGTATAATATATGAATATATATACATGTATATATGTAATATGTATACATATATACATATATACACATGTGTATGTGTGTGTGTGTGTATATATATATATATATATATATATATTATATATATATATATATATATATATATATATATATCCAGAGAAATCTTTAGGTTTTGTATGTTTGTGGGTTTAAAATTTTTGCTTGTTTTACTTGTAATCTTATAAATGAGATTACATAGTGTGTATTTGCTAAACTTTTTTCCCCCAATATAACAATATGTTTTGGAGATTGTTTCACATTAGTGCATAAGCATCTGTCATATTCAGTTTAACCTCTACACAGTATGGACGCACTATAGTATGTTTCTTGTTTCCATGTGGAAACATTCTGGCTGCTTCTTTTTTTTCCAGCTCACAAGCCAGTATATAGTGGACATCCTTGTACGTGATATTTAATGCTGACACTTGAGTATTTCCTTAGGATAGACACCTAGACCTGGTTTGCTGGTCTGAAGAGTATGCTGTGCCTTTTTTACAGATTCCTGAAATTAATTCAACATTATTGCATGTCCTATTGTAGTGAAATACGTCTAGGCTGTGGTGGTATAGAAATGAAAGGTAAGTGGATTGGTGGATAGGCACAGTCTGGTCAATAAATGAGGCTTAGTATGATGACTCTGCATTTAATGGATGTGTGAAGAGAGCATGTGTGAGGAAGGTTGGCTTGTATATGGGGGAGACACTTCCATCCCCCTGAAATGTCCCCACCTCTCTACCATCAGAAAAATCCTTATCCTTCTAGATCAAGCTTAAGACCCGCCCTCCTTGAAAGTTTCTGTGACTGCCTCTGCCCATGTTGACCTCACCCTCTTCTGGATTCCTTTGATACTAGCCAACGTTACTGAGCTTACTATGCGCCAGGCAGTATATTAAGCATTTCATGTTCCTCTATCTCATTTAATCTTCGCAAAACCCTTTAATGTAGGTATTCTCATCACCATTAACTAAACAAATATTTTTTCAGTATTTACTTTGTGCTGGTCACTGGGGATCCAGCTAAGACTCAGACTCCATCCTTAAGGAATTTATATCTTAGTAGGAGATACAGAAAAAAAGAGAGTAAACAAATATGGTAGTTCCCGCTCATCCACAGTTTTGCTTTCTGTCGTTTTAGTTACCTGTGGTCAACTGAAGCCCAAAAACATTAAATGGAAACTTCCAGAAATAAACAACTTAATGTTTTAAATTGTGAGCTGTTCTGAGTAGCATAATGAAATCTCATGCCGTCCTGCTCTGTCTCACCCGGGACATGAATCATCCCTTTATCCAGCCTCTCCGTCCTGCATTTACTACCCACTTGTTTGTCACTTAGTAGTTGCTTTGATTATCAGTGCTTGTGTTCAAGTCACGCTTATTTTACTTAATGAATCCAAAATGCAAGAGTAGTGATGCTGGCAATTCAGATTAGCCAAAGAGGAGCTATAAAGTGCTTCCTTTAAGTGAAAAGGTGAGTACAGAACAATAAGATTTTGAGAGAGAGACCATATTCACTTAACTTTTATTACAGGATGAGGTGTGATCAAACAATACGGTGAATGTTTAAATAAAAACAATTTATTACAGCAAAAGACACATTGCCATTAATCCCCCTCAAAATACTCCCCCTCGATTCAAACACACTGATCCCATCGTTCTTGCCACTTTCTGAAGCAGTTCTGGAAGTCCTCTTTAGTAAGTGTCTTTAGTTGTGCTGTTGTGGCTGCCTTGATGCCTTGAATTGATTCAAAACCTTTACCTCTCATGGTCGTTTTGACTTTGGGGAAGAGCCAGAAGTTGCACAGTGCCAGATCTGGTGAATAAGGTGGATGAGGACACACCATAATGTTTTTATCTGACAGAAATTGCTGTACCAGAAGCGATGTGTGACACAGAGCCTTTCTGTTGTGATCACAAAATACGGTGAATGCTGCTGCCAAGTGCCATCCAACGGAAAGGCAGGGATCTTTAATACAGGAAGCAGTGTGTTGAACCTTAGTAACAGTGTATGACAAGTTTCAACTTGTTCAGGGCAGTCAGTTGGGTATGAGCTACCGTTGAGAGAAGGTGTGTTTCAAAGTGTGCCATAAATCATCATCATGACAACGCTCTGTGTCACACATCGCTTCTGCTATACAGCAATTTCTGTCAAATAAAAACATTATGGGGTGGCCTCATCCACCTTATTCACCAGATCTGGCACCATGTGACATCTGACTCTTCCTCAAAGTCAAAATGATTCAGGACATTGAGGCAGCCACGACAGCACAACTAAAAACACGAAAGAAGATGTCCTTAACTGCTTCAGAAAGTGGCAAGGATGATGCCCTGTTTCCCCGAAAATAAGACCTAGCTGGACAATCAGTTCTAATGTGTCTTTTGGAGTAGAAATTAATGTAAGACCGGGTCTTATATTATAGTAAAATAAGACCGCATCTTATATTAATTTTTGCTGTAAAAGATTCATTAGAGCTGATTGTCCAGCTAGGTTTTATTTTCATGGAAATGCGGTGGGCTAAGTGTGTTTGAAGTGAGGGGGAGTATTTTGAGGGGGATTAATGACAATGTGTCTTTTACTGTAATACATTTTTATTTAAATAGTCACCATATTTTTTGATCACACCTTATATTGTTATAATTGTTTCATTTTATTATTTTTGTTAATCTCTTACTGTTCCTAATTTATAAATTAAACTTCATCATAGATATGTATGTATAGGGAAAAAAAACTATGGGGTTCAGTACTATCTGTAGTTTCAGGCATCCACTGGGAATCTTGGAACATATCCTCTGCAGTAAGAGGAGACTCTGGCAGTGTTATTTGGGGTAGTGATAAGGCTGAGACGTAAATAAATCAAGGTAGGGACATTAGGAATGACATGGAACAGGGAGATACTATTTTAAGCAAGTGGTGAAGAAATTCTTATCTGAAGTGGTGGCATTTGAGTAGAAACATGTATGATTCAAATTTGGGGGAAGTATTCTGGGTTGAGTAATCAGAAGGTGTCAAGGTCCTAAGTCAGGAGTGACCTGAATGTTGGAGGAAGTGTAAGCAAGCCAGCATGGCTGGAGCGGAAGGAAGAGGTGGTAGAACATGAGACCCGAGTTAATCATCTTTACAGATGGGGACTGTGAGGCAGAGAGAAGTTAAGTTACTTGCCCAAGGTTCTACAGCTACTAAGAGGCAGATCTGGGATTGACTCCGAGCCAGGCCTGTCTTTCTCAAATATGTGCTTTCTTTCAAACTTACTTAATACTTGGGCATACCGTCTTTTCTTTGCAACTCTGTGCTTCTTAAAAGTGGGGGCCAGGTTTGTATCACTTAAAAATATGCTCCACAGTGCACATAATAGGTGCACCACAATTGTTCTTGAATGAGTGACTTATAGCATGATTCCCCCTTCATTGTTTTCTCTTCAGAGGCCTCTTCAGGGGCAGCGGTGACCCTGAAAAGGAGGTGATCCGTGACCTGGGTCATTCAGCCTTTAGTCCAGAAACATTACGGAGCATCTTCTGTTTGCCTGGTGCTGGGTCCACCAGGGGATGCAAAGATAAATAAAGGTCAGCCCCCGAGCTCTTGGAGCTGACAGGCATAGGTGCTAGGTTATGTACTGTGTATGTGTCTACACAGTACAGCACTCACAGGCAAGAATGCTTGGTTGGCCTTTCCTGGGGGAAGGAATGCAAAAGAGCTTCACTAGGAGGTCGTGCCTGAATGAAGTCTTGAAGGAGGAATAGGCATTGGCTGGGCACGCGGTCGAATGGAGGCACAGGGGGAGACCAGTGTGTGCAAAGGCCCAGAGGATGGGAATGCTAAGATGCATTGGGCATGTGGGGTCGTTATGAGTGCCTGACAGGGCTGGAAGCGTGATTGTGGAAGGCCCTCTTTTTCAGGCCAGGACTTTGGACTTTATTCCACAGATTGCAGAGTTTTAACATAGGAAAACAGTCAGAGGTACTTCTCCAGAGAAGAGGGTGAACCTAGGAATGGAGCTGCTGGAGACTTGCGAGGGGCCTTAGATGGTGACCAACTCTGTTCAAACCCAATTGGTGGAAAAGCCTCAAAAGAACTGGGAGTAGGCTCTGTTGTGCCTGATTCCTCGTGGAGTTACTCAGCATTACCCTCTTCTCAGCAGAGAAAATCGGCTCTCTAGCCTCCTGAGTGTTCAGTGTCAGGGGCCAGTGGTAGTCCTAACAGCAACACCAGTATAGAGTGTAGTTGGTTCACGAGTAACTGGGTGAGAAGCTATGGGGATGAGAGAGCTGGATTTTAAATGCTTCTTTATCTGATCGAGATTTTTTTTTTTTTGTAAAGTTTTATCACATATATGAATGCCTGAATAATGCATTATTTTATTTTGCTTGTTTCTGAGCTTTATGAAAAATGGTATCATAGTGTGTTTCGTGTTTTGGGACTAGCTTTTTTCTTCTCCATTGCAAGGATGGAGGCGATGGCCCTGTGATACATTCCTGTCCACTGACACCATAGCACAGGTATCAAGGAAGTATCCATGTTCAAGTGTGTGCAATATTATTTTTTTACTATAGGAGTAGAATCATTGCCAAGTGAAATTCTGAAATGTCTGTAGTTCTTTTTTTTTTTTTTTTTTTAAATTGAGTTAAAGGAGGAAATCTGAGCAGATCAAAGGTTGATGAGCTAGAGGGTAAAGCAGAGAGTGACTTTTGTGATGTAACTAACATAGTAAATAAGACTTTAAAAACAGCAGTGATTGTGAAATCTGTGCTTTTAGAATGGCACCAGTTTTTTTGAATCATCAGTTTCTCCAGAAACTAAAAATCACTCTGCATTGAGCATGAAACATTTAAAATTATTTTTTTAATTATTATTATAAAGGCAAGTTAACTCCATAACAAAAATTTGAAAATAAAGACCAAAAGGGGAAAATTTACTTTTATTCCTACCACTCTTAGGAGGACTGTTGTTAGCATATTTGTAAACTTCCTTCATTGTTTGCTTTTGCTGCATCTAGATACTAATTTTTAGAAATAAAAAATATACTTTTACAATTCAAAGATAACCAAAATAAACATCTTTGGTCTAGTCTCTCTTTGTTTTCTTTTTCTAAACCCAGTTGTACTCACATTACAGATATACTTTTTTTAAAAAAACAGCTTTAAAAGCTGCCCATCAGTCTATTACTATGATTATTGACTGGCCTTTCTTTCCTTATCCTGAGACTGCTTGGTTTAAAGCCTGAAGTATTCTTTTTTAAAAAAAAAAAAACTTTTATTTATTTAAGTGTGTTTTTCCAGGACCCATCAGCTCCAAGTCAAGTAGTTGTTTCAATCTAGTGGTGGAGGGCGCAGCTCACAGTGGCCCACGTAGGGATCGAACCGGCAACCTTGTTAAGAGCACCACGCTCTAACCAACTGAGCTAACCGGCCGCCCTGAAAGTATTCTTTTACCTGCCCCTGGATTCCGGTGGCCTCCAACCTGCTGGCCCAGTGCTGCAAACTGCCTTCTCTGTCCCTATGAATTGCTGGGGGAAATTCAGGCATTTCACGGTTGGTGCTGTTAGCAATTTCTCATTTCTAATTGTCCCTGCAAATGCCTTTTACTTGTTCCTTGCAAACTTCCTGTGACTCTTATAAAACTTCACCACCTGCAGTCATCCTGTGCTCAATCTCTGCCTTCCCTTAATCTCAACAAATGACCTCACTTCTTACCTTGAGAAAATTGGTACCATTGTGTATGATTTTCTTCAACTTTCTGTCTCCAGGCACCTTCTTCCCAAATTTTACTTAGATGTCCAACCTATTTTCACTTCCGTATTTTTACTCTCAGGACAGGCCTGTCTTCTTTTTAAGGTTATCTCGTCTACCAGTGTCCTTGATCCCTACCCCTTCCTCTCTACCCGTTCTGGAGCTATCGTTGGTAATCTCCCCTCTTCTCTTCACCTCTTCACCTAGGAGAAGTCCTAGGACACAGACTTCTCTCCTTCGGCATATAAAGCCATCCGATTTGGCTTCATTCTAAAATCTCTCCTATCACTTTGTGTCCCCTAGTAGCTGTTATAATGTTTCTCCCCTCTCCTTCCTCTGTCTTCCAGGGAGAACCACCTGCATTTGTGCGTTTCCACTCCTTCCTTCACTTTTAAGATTTTTCCTCATTATTTTATCAGTTTATTGGACATAAAGAAAATACGTAAGTATATACTGTATATACAGTATATACATGCACACATATATAGTAATAAAGCATAATGAAATAGGAGACGCCTGTGAACACACCATCTGACCCAAGAACGAGGGGCCATGACATCTACCCAGTTGTTCTTCATCTTCTTGCGTGGCAGAGAGGATTCACTTAGAAGTAACCGCCATCCTCAATTTTGTGTTTGTTGTAACCCAGCTTTTTTTTGGTAAAGTTTTATCACATATATATGAGTGCCTGAATAATACATTATTTTGTTTTGCTTGTTTCTGAGCTTTATGAAAAATGATATCATAGTGTGTTTAGTGTTTTGGGACAAGTTTTTTCTTGCTAGACATTACAGTTCTAAGATTCATTGCTGTGCGTTATGCTGTTGTGGGAATACAGCACAGCTTATCCATTCTCCTTGAAGGACGTTGGGTGGTTTGTGGCTTTTTGCTGTTTAAGCAGTCTGCTGGTGTATACTGGCAGTCTGTTCCTATTGGTTCACCACTTTTCCTGAAACTTCTTTTGTTTAGTTTTCTATGAATGCCAGAAGCATATCTTCCCTAATTCTTATTTTAATGGTCTACTACATTAAACAAACAAACCAGATTTATTAAGATGTAATTTGTATACCGTGCAATTCACAGATATGTGCAGTCTCACCAATCAATTTTAGAACACTTTCATTATCTCCAAAAGGAACCCTGTACCCTTTAGCTATCACTCCCTATCTCCCCATGACTTTTATGCCTAAGGAACTACTAAACTGCTTTCTGTCTATATAGATTTGCTTATTGTGAACATTTCGTATAAGTGGAATCTTTGTCCTGTTCCTGATCTTAGGGGGAAACTTCCAGTCTCACCATTAAGTACAAGTTAGCTGTGAATTTTTCATGGTTGTCCCTTATCAGGTTGAGGAAGTTCCCTCCAATTCCTAGTTTGTTGAGTGTTTTTATCATGAAAGGATTTTATCAAATGTTTTTTTCTGTGTCTTTTGAGTTGTATCTTTTGTTTTTTGATATGGTGTATCATTGATTTTTGGATGTTGAACCAAACTTACATTCCTGGGACAAATCCTACTTGGTTAGGGCATGTAATCTTTTCATATGTTGCTGGATTTGGTTTCCTACTATTTTGTTGTGGAATTTTGTGTCTGTATTCATAAAAGTTATTAGTCTGTAGTTTTCTTATGATGTCTTTGGTTTTGGTATTAGAGTCATGCTGCCTTCATAGAATGAGCTGAGAAGTGTTCCCTTTTATTCTATTTTTCAGAAGACTTTATTAAAAATTGGTGTTAATTCTTTTTTATTTTTTTGTTTTTTTACTCGGCCACTCACGCTGGCCACTGGCTGCTCACAGCAGCTCAGCTCCAGGGAGAGCTGTTGTTCACAGTCTTAGCTGTAGAGGGCGCAGCTCACTGGCCCATGTGGGAATCGAGCTGGCAACCCTGTTCAGAGCTGGCGCCATAACCAGTTGAGCCATCTGGCCACCCCTAATTCTTAAGAAATGTTTGATAGAATTAATTGTTGAAGCCATCGAACTTGAGCTTTTCTTTTGGGAAGTTTTTTTATTTCTAATTCAGTATCTTTACTTGTTATGGGTTGATTCAGATTTGTCTATTTTGTTAATCTTTTTTTCTTAATCTTTCTTTTGTTGTGGGTTGAGTTTTGACCACTAAAAGCTGTATTGAAGTTTTATACCCTAGTACCTGTGACTGTGATCTTATATGGAAATAGGGCCTTTGTAGATTTAATTAGGTAAATTACGGTGAGGTTATACTGGATTATGGTGGGCCCTAAATCCAATCACTAATGTTCTCAGAAAAATATCATGTAAAGACACAGAGAAGAGAAAGTCACATGATCACGGAGAGATTTTAGTGATGCTTCTATAAACCAAGAAATGCTAAGGATTGCCAGCAACCACCAGCAGGTAGGAGAGTGGCAAGAAACAGGATTCTCCTTCAGAGCCCTGAAAAGGAAAACCTTGACTTCTAGCCTCCAGAACTGTGAGAGAACAAATTTCTAATACTCAATTTTTGGTATTTTGTTACAGCAGTCCTAGGACACTAATACACCTTCCTTCTGCTTGCTTTAGGTTTATTTTAGTCTCCTTTTTCCAGTGTCATAAGGCAGAAGATTAGGTTATTGAATTGAAATCCTCCTTCTTTCTTAATATAGGCATTTATGGCTATAAATTTCCCTCTATGTGCTGCTTTAGCTGTGTCCCACAAATTTTGGTATATTGTGGCTTAATTCATTTAATTTTAATCTCCTTTTTGATTTCTTCTTTGACCCATTGGTAATTTAGTAGTATATTGTTTAATTTCTACATGTTTGTTTCCTAAGTTTCTTTCTGTTACTGATTTCTGATTCCATTGTGGTCAGAGAATATACTTTGCATTATTTTTAATTCTTTTAAATTTATTGAGGTTTATTTTATGGCCTAGCATATGGTATATCCTGGAGAATGTGCTGTGTGCACTTGAAAAGAATATATATTATGCCGTTATTGGGTGGAGAGTTCTGTGGGTGTCAGATAAGTCTAGTTGGTTTATAGTGTTGCTCATGTCTCCTATTTTGCAATTCTGATACCAGTTCCAAAGTGTGGGTTTTACCTTGCATGAAGCAATTCTTGGACACCATCTGGGCATCCTACGATTTAACTCAATTCTGATACTATCTACCTGGAGGATAGCATCAGATCCCACAGGTTAATCCAAGTTATCTCCTGTGCTTCTGACTGACTGGCTATAGATAGGAGGTTCCAACAACCCCCTCCTTGGGTTGATTAATTTGCTAGAGTGGCTCAAAGAACTCAGAGGAGCATACCAGTGTATTTATAAAAGGGTGTATCTAGAACAGCCAGATGGAAGAGATGCGTAGGGCAAGGTCTCTGCAAAGCTGCTTGGAGATTCCATTACCCTCTCTGGGTGATTACTCTCCTGGATCTCCACATGTTCACCAACTTCTGAAGCTCTCTGAACTCTATTGTTTTGTGTTTTTATGGAGGTTACAAAGGTGTGATTGATTAAATCATTGCCATTGGTGATTGAACTCAATCTCCAGCTCCTCTGCCCTCCCACATGTCTGGGATGGAGCTGAAAGTTCCAACCCTGTAATCTGGTTGGTTTCCCTGGCAACCATCCTTAGGTTACCTATGGGGATTTCCAAAAGTCACCTCATTAACATAATAAAAGGCATCTTTATTGCTCTCCTGGCTTAGGAAATTTCTAGCATTTTAGGAGCCAGAAATGGGAGGAAGATCAAATATATATTTATTATAAATCACAATATAATAAATATATGTTCATTATAAATCAAAATGATCTTCTACCTAGTTTTTGCCCATTATTGAAAGTGGATATTCAAGTCTCTTAACTATTACTGTTGAATTGTCTTCTATTCATTTCTTGCTTTATGTATTTTTGTGTTGTTATTGGGTCTGTATGCTTATAATTATATCTTCCTGATGGTTTGACTTTTATCATTATAAAATGTACCTCTTTGTTTCTGTTTTTGTTTTAAAGTCTATTTTGTTTAATATTATAGCCACACCAGCTTCTTGTAGTTGCTGTTTGCATGTGTGAGGGAGGAAGAATCTTTCCTTCACCCTCAAGGTTCTTTTGGCTGGTCTAATAATCAAATAGAGATGAGACAGATCAGCAAGAGAAAGTAACCTGATTTAATACATATGTATGGAAACCCCACATGCATGAGAGTTAGAGACCTCATGTGCACGAGAGGTTCAGAGACAGAAAGGGAACATGGGTATGTATGACATACTGAGCTAGGGATGAGGTAAGGTACCTAGGAGACTTCAAAGGGTCATTGTAGGGTGACAAGAAGAGCAGATGTTTTGTAAATAGAAATTTACCCTGCCCTGCTGTAAAGATAGGTCAAAAGAGGTTATCTCTGATAATTTTATTATGGACATGGACAAGATTAAATTCTAATTAATTTAATTAAATTCTTCTAGGTAGTTAAGAGAAGGGCAGAAGTTTCTCTTGAGCCCTTAGCTACAGTTGCCTTCGTTAGCTCCTAACAATCCACATACCACAAAATCACATCTTGGGGTGACTTGTCTGAACCCCTGTTCATGATACATCTTTTATTTTCAGTCTATTTGTATCTTTGAATCCAAAGTTCGTCAAGCTCTCTGGATGTGTAGGTTATTTTTTCCACTAAATTTGGGAGGTTTTCAGTCAATATTTCTTTGAGTATTATTTTTTTATTTTCTCTCTTTCCTGGTATCCCCATTATACATATGTTGATGTGGGGAATTGTGTCCCACATTTCTATGAGGTTCTGTTCATTTTTCTGCTTTTTATCTCTGTTCTTAGCTTCCATAATCTCTTTGATCTATCTTCATGTTTGCTAATCTCCTATCAGTTTAAATCTGTTCAACCCAACTGGTGAATTATTCGTTGCAGTTATCGTACTTTTTAACTGCCATGTGCTTCTTTTTTATAATTTCTTCTTATTGGTATTCTCTATTTGATGTGACATTGTCATCATCTCTTCCTTTATTTTTTTTAAATGGTTTTAATGGTTTCTGTCTTTTCTGTCTTTGTATATTAAATCCTACATCTGGTTGCAATCGCAGGCAGTTCCTCTTGGCTGCTTTTTTCCTCCCAGTGTATGGGTTCTAGTTTACTGTTTCTGTGCGTGTCTCATAATCTTTTGTTAGAAAGTGGACCTTTTAGACAACTCTGGGTGCTGCTACTCGCTTACGCCCACCTGCCCGAGGAGTTTGTTACTGTTCTTTGCTTTTTTATTATTTGGTGACTGGCAAGATTATTTTAGTAGAGTCTGCCGCCCCCTCCCCCCACCAAACACACCTCCCATTAAGCCTCTGACGTTGATGGTATGCTCACAGTCACCTTGTGACGACATTGTTTTGTCTTTGTTTTTTCTTGGCATTTAAGCTCCACTAACTGTAGGCTGATATATTGTTTTCAATAATGTCCTGGGGCATAAATTGCTCCCCAGACTGATGCAACCAATTGGAGGTCCCTTTGATGGGATAGTTCTTGAGATCCTGTTTGGAGATTTATTCTGACTCCAGGCGTGCTTTCCGTGTCTCTTTTCCCCCTGGTTCACTCCAGCACACTATCCAGCCTACAGATTAGCCTACATGTCCAGTTAGTCGACCAGTCTCCTCCCAATTGCCTCTCACTCAGGCAGAATTGCTGAGCCACAGCTCTGGAGCTAGGGACGATAGCACACTTCATTCTGCGTGATTCCCCCACTTCAGGAGCTGAATGCTTGGGTAGAGGGTGGGGAAGTTTGGCGGGGGAGGTGACGGACAGTTTTGCTCAGCTTTCCTCTCTTGATGTGGAACCACCACCTGTGAGCCAGGGCAGGGGCAACCAGGCCCCATATTCTGGGTGCACTGTGCCCAAGGCAGTGCCTTCATTCCACCAGTGGGGACTGGATGGAAGAAAGGAGCCCCTGCCTCTTGGCTGCTTTGCCTGCGACTTATATCCTCAGCGTCAGGATGAGATGGACAGAATGAGCAATGCTGATGTCCTGTCCCTCCCGGGAATAAAGCCCTCTGACTAGGAGCTGGAGGAGAGGGAGCGCCGGTGTGGAGTGGAGTTTCTGAGGAGAGGGAGTAGGGTTGAAGCAGGGCCTGGTCTGCACCCCCACAGTGGAGGCCTCTCTTTGTCCAGGCCTCACCTTTACTTACCTACCTGTAGCTCAAGAATAGATCATCCCCCTGGGGCTTGAGCTCTGGAATGTCTCCTGTTCCATCCAGTTCCTTGTTTTAGAAAATTACCCTGAAACTTACGATTAATACCCTTAAGCTTATTGATCACAATCTCTGTGATTTGACATTCTTTCCACACTACTCCCATCATTGTTCCTGGGTTGCTGACTCTACCAGAGAATCATGGGTGCAGAGGAAAGGCTCTATGCTGAACCCCAGAACCTTCACGTCTCCTCTTGAGGAACGCCTAGATTTTGCCTTAAAAATCCCAAGTCGGTCTGAGACTGTTACGGCAGTTTTTGGAGGTGTTAACCCGCTGCCTTCTCAGACCACTGGTGCTCTGATAATAAATGCTTCTTGTAGGACCCAACTCATTTGGTCTCCGGTTTCAGGGTCATGGTTCAAATACCAAAGATTGTCACTGTTCTTACCAAACTATAGTAGATTTTCATGAATATATGTTTCTCATTTGCTGTATGTCTTTAGGGCTCACTTTCAGAGATTTTCCATGTTGTTTATTTCTTTGTTTAATAATTTTCACCAGTTTCACTGAGGAGCTGGTCTGCAGAGCTCTGTATACTGCTGTGACAGAAGTCCCAACCCCTCCACTGCATGTGACACTTGTATTAGCTAGAATTATATTTGGCTGTGTGTAACAGGAGACCCAAAACAATATGGCTGTTGATGAAGTCTGGAGGTATGCATCGCAGGTTGGTGTGGCACCTTCCCTGTCATCGGGGGACCCCAGACCCCTCCCCCCCATTTAACAAGCTAGAACACAACATAATTTTCTTAATACCTTATGGCTTGAAGATGGCTGTTAGGGTTCCAGCCATCTAATCCATGTTGCACCCAGCAGAAATGAGGAAGGGGTAAGGCCAAATGGTGTCTCTCTTTTAAGCAGCTTTCTCAGGAGTCTTGACATACAACTTTTCCTTGTATTTCGTTGGCCAGAACTTTGTAGCAGGTTTAAACATTTTAAAATTAGAAAACTTTATTGTGTAAAACCCCAGCTCCTTCTTTTAGAAACTCTGGTGACCCTAGGCCATTTAACAACAGTTGGCTGGAGCCCAGGAATAGCTGTTTCTGTTACGTGGCGCATGAGCTGTTCATGCGGCCCACATACCCGACCCAACCTATGTAAACTAAAGTCCAAAGAAATATTTTTTCTCAAAAGTATTTTTAGATAATGATTTGCAAACCAGGAAATGCACCCCTGGTTTGAACCGAGAATACGCTCCAAAATTGGGGGCGGGGGGGATAAAGGCAGAAGTTGCAAGGAGCTGCAACCCAACGAGATGGGTTGCTAGGGGAAATAAGACCACATTTACATCATTTGTTTTCTGATTGGCTGACTTAGTGGTCAAGCAAATGGGGTTGTGAGATGACAACAATGGGTAATATATGGTTAAGCATTTATCAACGTTCTAGTTTCAGCCCAGGCCTGTAGAGCAAAAAGGTTATTTTTTCTTTTGATTACACAATTGTAGTACAGGGAGTGTCACCGGTATGTATCTGCAATGCAAGGAGTAGGATTTATCAAACAGTACATCAGCACAGGGTTGCTGCTTGCTCTGCCCATAGTTTTGGAGCTCAAAATGTCATGTCTTGTAAGCAGTTTCAGAGCTCAAGATGCAGAAATTCAAATGTTGGGCCACAAGTTATGATATTAAAGTTCTCATTAATTCTCATTAAGGTCAGTGCCTACTCTTGATAATATTTGAGCTTAGATTCCTGGCTTGGAGGAAAAAAGGAATGAGTGAGAGAAGGAGGAAAGAGGGCCAGCTTTGCATCGGGACACCTTCCCATGTTGTCTATTTGTGTGAAAGTTTAGTGTTTTATCACAAGCAAATAAGTTTTGTTGGGTATTCTCTGTCATTGATTCATTCAATAACTATTTATTGAGAAACTTAAGTATAAGCACTGTTTTTGTGCTGGAAATACCGCTTTGAGTAAAGAAAATAGACAAAGGATTCTTACACTTTTGAAACATTCTAATTGGGGAGACAGTAAACATCAGTCATATATACATATATAGATATAGATATAGATATAGATATAGATATAGATATAGATATAGATATATATGTATATATGATACCAGATGGTAGTTGAGTGTTCTGGAGAAAATGCAATAGGGGGTGGGGGATGTTTGAAATGTTAATGGTAATTATGGGGACTGAGAAAGAGACATTTGAGCAAAGACCTAAAGGAGGTGAGGAAGTGAGCCATCTATCTAAGTGTCCACTTAAGAAACGTCCATACTTGGAGAGCACTTTAATGAGTTAGTTGACGCAAACTGACAATAATTGCCGGAAAACAGAATTTCAGCAGATTAATAAAATGTTCCAGACAATGGCACTTTTGCAGCATATTTTTATATATTAGGATCAAAGGAGGAAATGTCAGCAGGATTACATGAAATTCATTGGTGGTAGATTAAGGGGGCGGGAGAAAGCAAAGTGGGGAAATCTCTGGGATTGGATAAAAAGTAAAACAAAGATACATACTCCTTTTACACTGTTGGATACAGGATAGTTAATAATTAACATTTACAGCATATAGAGATGGTATTCGGGGAAGGAGATAACAATGAGGGATTTTGTGGTCTCCTGCTGTGGTGCGGTAGGTTGTGCTCTGAGGGGTTCGCGAAAATGGGATTACTCTGATAATTCAAGGGTATGCTATCTTAGATGCAAAAAGACCATAGACAGGCTCACTTAAGGTAGAGATTGACCTTTGTCAAGGAAGCTACAGGCCAAGGACATGACTACAGGCCATGACTTGCTTTTAGTTAGGAATTTTTATGTTCATACCATCCTATGTGGTTAATTTCTGTCTCTGAGATTGTAAGGCCCACTATGCTGTCCTCCCCTGAGCTTTTCAGGTTTAGTATGTTGCCCCTTTTTCATTTACATTTCCCTCTTTTGGTCGTAAATCAATCCAAAGGATGCATTAATGACCAACCGTTTAGTTGGATAATGTGGTCCCACCGTGCTAAGAAGGCTCATTCCTAGGAATTCTTAGTGTCATCCTTTGTCTTCCTGAAATGATGGGCGACTGGGAATGAGACAAGACCAAGACCTTGGATGGTAGTCAAGACCAAATTGGTTTTCAAAAGGAAAAGCTAAATGGGAGGCAATCAAGTCTTATGGGCCTTCACTAAGTAAGAAACATACTGGATCATTTCTAACCTATAACTGTCATCCAAGTTTTGCTGTTGAACTTTTCAGGGTTTTGCATGTAGTAGACCATTTACTTATAGTTTGAGGCTACACCATACACCTCTTTAGTATATCTGGCCAGGAGGGGGTTCTCATTTACTGGTTTATTATTGTTTATTATTTTAATATGGCCCGTCTACTTCCCATTGGAAGCACTCAAGTGTCATTTGTTATTAATCTGATTTCTGCTAATTGTGCAATTGGGAACTGTAACTTGAAGGTTTAATCAGGGCCAAGGCTCTAAGAACACAATGATGTAAATTACAATTACCATCTAAAAAATGTCCAGAGGTCAGGAGGACAGTAAGTTTCATAAGTAAATTTCCTGTACCTTAGCAGCCATTATAGAGGGCCATTTTTTTTTATAGCCTCTTCAGTTTTCATCTGAATTAATATAGTCAGTAATCTTTGTTGGGTTAGGGGGTAAGCATGTTCCGTAATTGTGTTCTAGTATTTATAGATAAAATTCCTTTCTCAGTGTTTCTTTTGCATTAACCTACAGCTTCACTTGTCCTCAGTTTGTCTCCTTTTCCTCATTCAGAAATAATCAACTTATTAGGACAAATTACTTCCTTTTAACTTCTCTCAAAACACACACACATCCCTTTTCTTCCTTCTACAATAACATTCTTTCTAAATTTCAAAAGAGAAACCATAAATATAGTATTATTGATAATATAAAAGTTATCTTATATACCTTCAGCAATTATTAACAGTTGGGCTATATAAGTACAAGGTTCGAGAGAAGCCCAAAGAACAAGTGTAACTATCATTATGACTAATACTATTAGCAGACAGTAAAGACAATCAAACAAATGGTTGCTTTAAGTTCAATATCAGTTATGTAGGCATGCAAGCCTTTCCAGTGTCTTGGGAGGGCTGTCTGCCCCTCATGTCGGTGGCTTCTCATCCTCGAAGAGTCTTGGACGCTCACTGTAGGTGGAGGCGAGTGTCAGATGGGCAGATAGTTAGGCACCTTTTTTTTTTAATGAGAAGCATGAATCCTTGAGTTAAGACCTTTCAGTTTAGCTGCACATAAATTACTTAGTAATACGTGATAAGTCCCAATGAGGTTGGAGAGAGTCTTTAACTGATGTCTTGTCCAATGGATGAAATCTCCTGGTTTTGAGTTGTGGTCTTTGAAGTTTTCATCTCCTGGGAGCACACAGCGAAATGAATCAGTTACTAATTTATCAGTTTATTTAAACTGGTTGATAAGTCCTTGATAATAATGCAGAATGTCTCCTTTTAGTAAGGTTGGTTTATATGTCCCTTCATCCAGATGCATAGGGTGAACTAATGAATAATGAAGAGAAAGCCTATGTTTGCTAAAAGGAGTAAATCTCAGGTTGAGAAGCACTATAGGGAGAGCTTTTGGCCAAGGGAGATTAAAAGCTTCTGAAAATTTATCTAGTTAAGTTTTTTTTTTTTCCAATTTTTATAAGAGTTTATTTGAGCCAAACTGACAACATATGCCAGGGAGCGAGATCTCAAGTGCTCCTCTATCTAGTTAAGTTTTTTTGTTTGTTTGTTTTAAAGATTTTATTGGGGAAGAGGAGCAGGATTTTATTGGGGAACAGTGTGTACTTCCAGGACTTTCTTCCAAGTCAAATTGTTGTCCTTTCAATCTTAGTTGTAGAGTGTGCCGTTCAGCTTCAAGTTGTTGTCCTTTCAGTGTTAGTTGTGGAGGGCACAGCTCAACTCGAGGTTCAGATGCCGCAGCTAGTTGCAGGGGGCGCAGCTCACCATCCCTTGCAGGAATTGAACCGGCAACCTTGTGGTTGAGAGGCCACACTCCAACCAGCTGAGCCATCCTGGAGCTCAGCGGCAGCTCAGCTCAAGGTGCTGTGTTCAATCTTAGTTGCAGGGGGCTCTGCCCACCATCCCTTGCGGGACTCAAGGAATCGAACTGGCAACCCTGTGGTTGAGAGCCCACTGGCCCATGTGGGAATCGAACCAGCAGCCTTTGGAGTTAGGACCACAGAGCTCCAACCGCCTGAGCCACCGGGCTGCCCTATAGTTAAGTTTTAATTGTACCATTTGAACATTCCACCAATCCAGAGGACGGGTGATAAGCACAATGAAAATGCTGTACAATAGGCCAGATATTACAAATGGATTGCATTGTTTTCCCAGTGAAATGAGTTCCTCAGTCACTATGTAACTCACAGGGAATTCCACAATTGGGGATTATTTTTTCGAGTACTAATTTACCTACTGTTAAGGCTGTTGCTCTCCTGCAAGGGAATGTCTCAACCCAGTGAGACAACATGCAAATCATGACTAACATATATTTGTGTCCTTGAGATGGTGGCATTTGGATAAAATCCAATTACCATACCTCAAATGGACCTAAACGAATGGGGATATCCTTCAAACGTATGGAGTGATTTTCCAGGGTTATATTTTAGACAGATAGAACATGTGCTGTATACTTGATGAGCTACAATAGAAGAAGGTTTTCAGTAATATTCTTTACTCCACAAAATTATCTTTTCAAGACCCTCTGTACATGTTGAAGTATATGTAATTTAGCCCCTATAGGTAAGATTGGTTTTGATTAGGTCCAAGCCATATCTGTTTGTCTGGGTCAAAGTTTCCCCTTTTTTTGTTGCCATATTGTATTCTTCTATAGCTGTTCATTGGAATTATAAGAGAGTCTTTTACTGATTTACTAGGGAGAAGAAACATTCTCAGATCTGGATAATTTGGCAGGTTATTGCTGCTTGTGTAGCTGCAAATAATTAATTAAATTATTTCCTTTGGCTTCCATGGTGGCAGCTTTAGCATGTCCTGGAATTTTGATAATTGCTAATTGTTTCAGTTGCTGTATGACATCTAATAATTCTGCAACCTGTTTTCCATTCTTTGTGGGCTGCTGTGAGGAAGGTAAGAAGCTTCACTGCTCCCACAACATTCTGGAAGTTGCGAGCTACCCCAGAGGTATACCAACTATCAGTATAAATATTGGCTATTTGATCTTTGGCTGATTGTCAAGCTCCTATTAGAACAATTAGCTCAGCTTGTTTGGCAGATCTTATTCAGGTAAAAAAGAACCTTCAATTTATGTTCACCATGGAAGTTATTACATATCCAGCTTCGTGTTGTCCCTTGTTTATCTTTCAGATAAGATCCATCTGTAAACCCAATTAAGTCAGCATTATCAATAAGAGTTTCCTGTGAATCTTTCCTAGGAACAAGAAGGTGGTCAGTAAGCAAAACACAATTGTGGATGTCTTCATCCTGCAAAGAAGGTAGCAAAGTTGCTGGATTAAGACTGTTATATCAAGTTAATATTAGGCGTAGAAAGCACGAGTACTTCATAAGAAGCCAGTTGACTGACAGAAGTGTTAAGTGTGATGAGAGTTCAGTGGAGAGGCAACAGAAGGAGTAACATAAGGAAAAGAGCAACCATAGCTATTTCTTCTGTTTGTGTGCATCACATGATTGTAGCAGAGATGGCTGTCATGCAGGGAGAGAGCCCTGTAACTACTGAGTTTAATTGTCTGGAGCTTCTTCAGCTCATTTCTCGTCAGGGTTTCTTTGAATTGGATGAGGTTAATCTGATTTTAGTAAACCATATAGAGGCTGGGCTATTAATGAAAAATTTGGAACCCAGTTGTGATAGTATCCAGTCAGATCCAGGGATCCTCCAAGCTGTTTTTGTTTTTGGAAGAGGAAAGGATATCATTCCTCTAAGTCTTTCAGGGTTAATTAATAGCCTATCTTTAGATATTAAATAACCAAGATATTTTACTTGGGGTAAACAGAATCGAAGCTTGTCCATTGAGACCCTATGACCCTTTATGGCTAGCTATTGTAATAGGTAAATTGTGTCCTTTTGGGAGTCTCATATATCCTAGAGCATAAGAGTAAACCATCCACGTATTGGATTAATTTCTGGGAAATTCAATATCATTCAAATCAGCTTTTAGTATCTGAGAGAAATAGGTGAGATCCTTGTACAGTCCCTGGACAGTACATTACTGTCCAAGTAAACCCAGGTGGAAAAGCAAAGAGATGTTTCCTGTCCTTTTTTTTTTTTACAGGAATGTTGAAAAAAGCACTACATAAATCTATCACTGAAAAATATTGGCAGCATAAACAGGAATAGCTGATAACAGGGAATGTGAATTTTGAACCACAGGATATAGCTAGCTATGAGATCCTGTCCAAATCTCCATCCTTTCCCTTTGGGTTTCTTTACTGGAAAGATAGGAGAATTACAGGGGCTTATATATGGAATTATAAGCCCCCTCTTTTGAAAAGTAATATTGTAGAATGGGCTAATTCCAGCCAGTGCATCAGACCTTAAAGGATATTGGCAGATATTAGGTAGAGGCAAAGTGTTGTCCATGGTTATGTTAATAAGAGTGACTGACTTATTCTTGCCAATATCTGTACTGGAAAGCCCTCAAGTTGCATTGGACCACCCTGTAACAAATATTCAGCCAGTGTTAAGATGAGTTTCCTCTCATGTAGTTTCTTTTAAAATCATTATTTTCCCAATTGGTTCAGTATCTGATTCATTTAGTTCTAAATACATTTCACCCTTCAGGGAGAAGGATATGTGGGCGTCATTGGTTTCAAGAAAGTCTCGCTGTATCAGGTGAGTCCAGGCAGATTTGACTAGTAAAAATATATGTTGCCCCTTAACGCTTCCTAGCTGGAGGGGAATAGATTCTGACACTGATTGATTAGATGTCCCTACCATTTGTATAGAAGCTTTACCTCGAGGGAGAGGGCAATTTAGGTAGTATTAAGAACAGGTAAAGTAACCCCAGTATCTACAAGGGCCTTAGAGGTTTCTCCTTTTATGGTCATTTCAGTTGCTTCCCAAGTATTAGTAAGGGGAAATGTCTCCTCAGAGTCCTTGGAGCAGCCCTATGCTTGCTTCTGTTTCTTTTCTTTTTCTTAATCCCATTTCAGTTTTCTACAATCCTTCTTAAGGTGACCTGACTTTTTACAATAAATCAGAGTCTTCTACAAGAATTTCCCCAGCAAACCTTATTTAGTAATAGTGTGCTTTGCTCTCTCTCAGAAACCAGTAGGTGTGTTGATTGAAATAGGTCAGAATAACCAGGATCATATGTTCTAACAGTTAATTCAAATTCCTTTGAGAACTCATCAGGCTCCTGGAAAGGGTTGGGGGAATCTAGTAGATTCCTTAGGTCTGTTTGTATACAACTGCTGGTTCCCCTCTGCCTGAGACTGGCTTTTCTCCAAAAGGAGCTGCCAGAATTTCTGGGTTGTTTTTTCCTTGGTCTGTCCTGGTCTGGTTTTCTATTGAGTGTTCTCTAGCTCAGTGGGGAGCTGCATAGAGGTGTAGGAGAGGGAGAAGCAGAAGGAAAGGAGAGTGAGTCTGGACAACTTGAAGGAAAGAAGGGGCACAATGGGACAGTTGGAGAAGAAGGAGAAGTGGGGTGTTGGCATTGAGCAGCTTCAGAAACCGTCCTTAGTTCAAGGATAGTCTCTAAAATTTTCTTAGTATCTTCCTGGAGAGAAGAACGTCTCTCTGTGCTCCATTTCAGAGGCTTTTTTCTATTTGCCCATTCATTTGGTTTGATTTTAAAGCCAGCTTTTTCTAATTGAGCACACAAAAAATTAATTTAGATGTCAAAAGAGCTCCATTTTGGCCATCTTAAGTTACTATCACTTCCAGTTAAATCTTTCCATTTCCATAAGTACTTGGAAGTAAAGGCTCCCTAGGAACTGTATGTCTGCAGGAGTGTTCATGGGGCTGGGGGCTGGGAGCTTACCGGCCTTGGAGGCACGATTTCCCATGTTAAGTTTTAGTTTTCTTTTGAGAACTGCAGAGTCTGAACAAATACCTAGTAATATTGTGTCATGGGTTGAAGTGTGCGGCTTACCGTTGAGCTCCAAGGGGCCGTCACCTCCCACGTCTCTTCAACCCTCTTACTTGCCTCAGTTTCTCTCCCCGGCTGTCTAGTACAACCATTAGGACTTGGAGCGCTAAGTAACCAGCCTTTATGTGCGCGTCCCCAGAGAAGTCAATTATTTAACTACAGCTGTGTTGGAATTCCCTATGGGGCCATTGCTGGTTTTGAGGAGTACCCTAGTCACCTAACAATACCCAATATTCGAGCTGGAGGGAGTAAATGCCCCTTATCTTTGGAGCTGAACAGGTTCAGACTCTCATTTATCCAGCAAAAGATTTTGTTCAGACTCGCAGTAAGCAATTCCAATTGAAAAGCCAAAATTAAAAACCAGCCACCCATTTTTTCCCCCTTCTGTCCCTGAGTTATTTTAATTCTTGTCCTTAGTCTGGGTTATCTCAACCCTTAATCTTTAATGCCACCTGGAGGATTTTTTTAAAAAACAGCTCAAATAAAGTCAGGGTCTCCTTTCTTAAAACAGGGAGGTTCAGAATTCCAAGAAAAACTTACCCAAGTTCACCCAATGCGAAGTGGGGAACTGGTGGGACACAGTGGCCCCTGCTGGTACCTGGCACCGTATGCAGGTCTGCAGGGTGGTCCTAGGTGGGCTTCTTTGGAATCCTGCCAACTGCACCCACCAAGTAAATGTTTACGTAAGAAAAGTCCAAATCTGTAGAGAACTTTAATGAATTTATTTGAGCCAAACTGACAATAATTGCCAGGAAGCAAAATCTCAACAGATTAAGAAAATGCTCCGGAGAATGGCCGTTTTGCAGCTTATTTAATACATTATTTTATACAGAAGGAGGGATACATGATATCCATTGGTGGTAGATTAATGGGGTGGGAGAAAGCAAAGTGGGGACTGGATAAAAAGTAAAATGGAGAGACACATAGTTCTTTTACATTTGTGGGTACAGGATAGTTAATAATTAACATTTTATAGCACACAGAGATGATATTGGGGAACGAGATAACAAAGAGGGGTTTTGTGGTCTCCTGTTCTGGTGGGGTGAGTTGTGCCCTGACGGGTCCAGAAAAAGGGATTACTGACATTCCAAGGGTATGTTATCTTAGATGCAAGAAAGACCACAGACAGGCTCACTTAAGGTAAAGAATGACCTTTGTCAGGGAAGCTACAGGCCTAGGACGTGACTCCCGGTCATGACCCGCTTTTAGTTAGGAGTTTTATGTTCAGACCATCCTATTGTTGCTGGAGAGCAGGGGCTGTTGGTAAATGTCACAGGAACGAATTCCAGCACATAACAAATTAAGCCACACAAACAATGCCAGGCAAGCAGAGGATTTTTTAAAAAATGGAAAGAGAATACACTCCCAAAATGTGTGAGTAGACAGGCCCAGAAGGAGAGGAACTGCTCCAAAGAACAAAGAAGTTTAGGATTATATTGAATGAGGGCGTGAAATATTCAGGGGTGGTGTCACGGGTATTCCCAGGTGGGTCCTCGCTGACCACTTCTTTTGTGGGGCAGTGGGATTCCCTTGTTTTTACTTGGCCTTGTTGGAACTGTCATGGCGGCACAGGGGGTAGAGATTTCTCCCTTCCCACAATGCTAATAGTATTATAATCTATTACAATTAGCTGTAGCTGCACATTTTCTTAAGAATGATTTTATCTCCTCTTTTCTTTGTTGTCTTCACTTTCTCTTTCCCTTCCTCCTGCTCTCTCCCACAGGCCCTGGGCTTTCTGCCCATGGTAACACTGCATGGTTAATTTCTGTCTCTGAGTTTGTAGAGCCCCCCCCCCCCCCTTGCTGGCCTCCCCTGAGCTTGTAAGATTTAGTAGGTGACTTGTTTTTTTGGTCCACATACATATGGGGTATTGGTGGAGGAATATTTCTAAACGTGGGAGTAGCCAGTACAAAGGCCCTGAGGCAGGAGCTTGTCTTGCTTTGTTCCAGGAATAGCAGGATCAGATGGTTTAGCAGAGTGGGTGAGGGTGAGGAGTATGAGGCTAGGTTGAAAGGTAGTGGGGGTGGGGCAGACCCTGCAGTGTCCTCTAGGTCAGTGCAAGGAATTTCAGCTTTTACTCTAAGTACAAGGAAATCCCCTGGAGGGATTTCCTCATCTGACTTCCCCTTTAAAAGAATTCCTCTGGCTTTTATGTTGAGAAGAGACTTTAGGGGTGAGAGCAAAAGCCAGGGGGTCACTTAGGAGATTATTTTAGTAACAAAGGTGAAACGTCCTGTGGTGGTTTGGGCCATTGGTGTAGTGGAGGTACGGACAAGTGGTTGGGTGCTGGATGTATTTTGAATTTAAAACGGACAGGATTTGCTGGACATTTACATATGATTTAAAAGGAGATGATTCTTATCAAGGATGCCATCCAAGATTCCCCCCCAGTGGAAGGAAGGAGTTGCCATTTACTAAGGTGGGAAAAGCAAGTGAGGGGCAGAATATTGGGAACTCAGTTGTAGACAAGTTAATATTTGAGATGCATATTAAATATCCGACAGATGTTGATTGAGCACGTGGGTCTGTAAGTGTGGAGCTTGGGAGCTGCTGGCTGTACGTGGTGTGTCTGCTGGACTAAGGGAGATCACCAAGGAATGAACACAGACAGGGAAGCAGAGATACAGCCAGGAGCTGAGCCACAGCCACTCCAGCACGCAGAGGTTTGGGAACTAGCTGGCTCTTGTGAAGGACTCTAAGAAAGAGCTGGCAGGAGGGTGGGAGGAAAACCTGGAGGGTGGGTACATGGAGGCTGACCTGGGGGCAAGGACAGCTCCCTGGGCAATGAGAGGGAAGGCACTCAGGCAGGTGGTGATTGAGATGTTTGCAAGTTCTTTTCCGATTGCTTCTGTCGTGCGGGAGACCCTGCTCGCTGCACCATTTGTCAGGCTGGACTGCCTGCGGGATCTCAGCTCCCGCTCCCCACACAAGAACGCAGGATATGGTGAGGCCAAAACGGAACACCCACGGAGCCATAGGTAGGGGAGTCATACCACTATAGTCTCACTGGAGGCTGGACCCACTGGACGCGCGACCTGCCGTCCGCCTTTTCGCCAACCGATCGACGACTCTCCTCCACTCTCCTCGACTCTGTTCCTCTACTCTCCTCGGCTCTCCTTGACAATCCTCGGCAGTCCTTGGCTCTCCTCGGTAGCTGTAGCAGTTATACTAGCGGCCAATCGGCCAACCTGCCACAGCTGACGGCCAATCAGCCACAGCCGACGGCCACCCCCCACCCCAGCCAGCACCTTTCCACGTGAGGCCGAGAGCCTATAAACTACTTTCTGGGGCTCTGTCCCCACAGCTTCTTTTTATTTTTATTTTTTATTAGTTTCAGGTGTACAAAGCAATGTAATAGTTAGACATTTTTATGCCTCACAAAGTGATAACCTCCCTCCCCCAATCTACTACCCCTCTGACATCTCACAGAGCCATTACATTTCCACTGTCTCTATTCCTTATGTTGTAGTCCGCTTCCTGTGAATATATATATATATATATATATATATATATATATATATATTTATAGTTGACATTCATTTTGCTTCTATTTCAGTCGACAGGGAGCAGGCTCATCGGTGCCGATTGAGGGGGGCAGGGAGTGGAGGTCTGAGGCTGGGAGGTGAGGGATCTTGGAATCTTGGGATCTTGGGATCGTTGTCCAGGAGAGTAAGGAGAACTAGGCAGAGACGGCTGGACTGCGGGTGTCAGCAGGGCCTGCCCCGGGTTAGTGGTTGTGATTCAGCGTGGCCGGCCAGCCTGCATGTATTTTGTCTCCTTGTTCAGCTGCAGGGAGACAGATTTGGAGGCTCTTGGAACCTGGCGAATACCAGTGTTGGAGTTGTGCCAGGTGGTCCCCAGGGGAGGACGGCAGCCAGGGAGGTGGAAGGTATATATAGGTACTTAACTGGAATCAAAGCACTGGCTTTTACACTTTGATGAGCTCAGTGTTTCTCTTTGTGACCCTGTCCAGTCTCTTTATAATTTAGAACCATTATAATTTCTTTTTTCCCCCACTCTAGGCTGTTCAGCCAAGTGCAGTTTTATTGAAGAACACTCCCTCCAGTGAGCTTGCCCAGGTTTTCTTTGTTTGTTTGTCTCCTGTTAATACACTAGTATAAAACGCATGCAGAGCTACCTGTTTCAGCTCTGAAGTCCCCAGCTCCTGGGGGTGAGGAGCAGCCGGCCAGACCTTCAGACCCACCAGTCCTTCCTGGCAAGTCTTCCAAGGTAACTGGCCTGCAGCAGCCCCTCCCTCACCCCAGCATCTCAGTTTGAATGTTTTTTTTAGCATTTTAATACTGTCCTCTAATTGTTTCCTAACTTGCTGACAAGCTCCTGAGGGCAGAAAGTGTTTCTGGTATCTTCTTTTGTGCACAGCACTTAACTATTTGTCTCTCAGGCTCTAAATTATACTCATTTATTAATATTCTGCCCCCATTGTGAAGGATGGGCCATTCTTACTGCTCGTGTTCTCTGTACGGGAACCTTCTGGGCCACTGCTTCCCAGCATGCAGCTTGGTGTCAGGTTCTGCATCCTGACCAGTCACAGGATCCTGGGATCCTCTGCCTGTCCTGGGAGGACTGACCCAGTGTTGTTTCTGAGAAGCCCCACCCAGTGTGAGCCTCTAGCCGGGCTGAGTGGGTAATCTTTGTGAATGTTGAAATATTTGAACCAATTGTCCCTCCTCCAAATAGGGTCCTTTGTCCTGGAGGCTCATGGAAACATGAGCTGCCCATCTGCCTTTGGGCCCAGGCTTCTCAGGTTGCAACAGGATTGTTTAGGACACCAAAGGCATTTTTATTTTTATATAGGAAAGATCCACAGAGACTGGGAAGGTGGGTAGGAGATAAACAAGGTGAATTTTATTTTGGAAAATAGCTGATAAGATTTGCACCTGTGGGAGGCAGAATACTTTAGTGCAAGGAGACACTTGAAGAGCTATAGTTCTAGGAGTAATATGTAAAAGACTAATGGAGTTTGCCCTTGCATCGGGATAAGAGGGACAAAAGCACCGTGAAATTCTAGGCAGAAAGCTCACTCTGATCTGTCTGTAGTTCAACCCAGCAAGTATTTATTTCCCGTGTGATATTTGTTCATTACCTTGTTAGGTCTGTGGGCAGATAAGACCTAAGAACCTTGTCTTCCAGCAGCTTACAGGGTTTCCTGGTGCTGAGTGCATGCTAAGCAATAGCGATAAGTAGGGCCTGATCTGAGTGCAGCCTCGGTGGGGGGAGAAGACTTGTCCTCAATATCGATGGAAGGCTGCCAGCCTGCAACCTTGGCATAAGTGATAAGGGAGGGAGCCCTGCAGGGTGGAGGAGCCTCCAAGAGAGGCAGGACTTAAAGGATAAGGAGGATTAGATGGGGGGGTGGTGGTGGAAACTTGGGGGTCAGGTGTGAGGAAAAGGGAAGGTGCCAGAAAGAGGAGTTTGGACTTGACTCTCTAGCCTGGGAAAGGGCTCCTGCCCTGGTTGTTTCCCAGGATTCTATGCGAACGAAGGAGAATCCACCATTTCCACCCCAGATATGCCCCCCCCCCCATCTCTGCCAAACCAGAAATGGCATTGTCATCCTCAGGTGCTGTGCGTCACCTGCTGTGATCACGATCGCTGAGCCTGGAAGACACCCGCATTTGTTTAATCCCACTCCACCATTGATTGTTTTGCTCCTTTTAACCCTATAGTCCTCCCTCCTCCGAGTCTTCTTTCTTGTACTTGCCCGAACTGAATTTCTCAACCATAAATAAAATCATGTACGTCCTCTGCTTAAAAACTCCTGATGATTCTCCACTGTCCACAGGACAAACTCTAAACTTCATGTCCTTTGTAACCTGGCCACAGCCTCCTCCTAGCTGTGTTCTGGGTCCGAATGACCATTTAGGAGACATAAAAGTATTTTACAGTTAAGTATTTCAATCTTCATACTCATGGTGCCAACAGGACAGACTATTCCAAGGCACTTGCAATGTACGGTGCCAGCATTCTGTCCTTACTGCTTACTGACCACTCATAGCTAGAGCACAGAAGAGCCATTTATATTTATAATGATCTTGTAGCACCAAGGAAAAGTTGAAACATGCATAGTAACTCATATTTTAAAAGGCAACTGAAAGATAAAGGACACCTTTGGGCAGGATTTCCACCGAATATGGCAAATATATATATATTTTTTAAAAATCTGGTGCTTAAAGAGATAAGCCTCAGGTATCTGGAAAACCCACTTAGGATGCCCAGTAAAGGAAATGTGAGGTGGGCAACAAGCATACATAGGTCCCGACAGGTCCCATCAGGACGCTGGAAGGCCACGGGTAAGCCAGCAAGAGTTGAGTGATTGCAAAAAAGAAATCACACACATACCAGGCTCATCTCTGCTGGCTTCTGCAGGGGGTTGGGGCCCAAGGCCCTTAGCATCAAACATCCTTTTTTGAGGGTGCGGGGGTCACTGATTTGAATGGCATTTCTTGCAAATGGAGGCAGGTTCTTTTTTGGCTGAGCACATGGAAGATAGGAAGCCAACCCAGACACATTTTGAAGTTGGCTATCTTGAGTGTGTTTCAGAAGTGGGAGAAAACAAGTGGTCACAGAGTAAATGAGAGGGAGAAGAATGACAAGTCTCCAGGGGCCTGTGGTGAATGGATCAGTGGGGCCCTCAAAGAGCAGATCTCTTGGTGAGGAGTTCTTGGAGGCAGTGATGGCAGTTTTCATGGGGAGCAAGGGTCGTTGTGGGCAACCCGTAAGGAGGCAGAATCCACAGTGACTTTGAGCACAATGGATGTGTCCTCAGTGGGTGCACAGCCCTGTGACACCCACATCCCCTGCAGCACATTGTTGCGGGGGTGGGAGGGGGAGAGTAATGCAGGGCTGAGTGACTGTTTACCAACCAACTTGATGCAATCCGCAGTGCAGCGCAGACACTCCGCAGGCACTTGCCCCAGGAGGTGTTGCCCAGGTTAGGGACTGGTTGAGCTGTTCCTCCCGTGGGTGGACCAGGTCACCTTTTTCCCCTGGTCTGTGAAGGGGTGGGGGTGGGAAAGGAGGCAGTGCTGCCTGTGGAGCAGGAGGCTGCCGGGATTATCACGCTGTCTTGTGTCTCCTCCTCTTAATCCTCCTGTGGAGCAGTGAGTAGCCTGAGAAGCCTGAATCGTGCGTTGTTCGTTCCTGGCTGTTCTGCCACCTGTGAAACATGGATAAGCCTTGTTATCCAGTGAGTTTCTGCAGTCAGTTCTTACTGAGGTCAAACCGTTCGTCCAAGGGGAAACAGGAAGCATGGAACTTTCTTACACCTTCTTGAAAATTCAAGTCCTGTTGCCTGGGAAATACTCTCCCTTAGTGCTCAGCACACCACCAGCATTGGAGCAATGGAAGAGGCAGCTGAAGTTATTCCAAGAAAATGCTCAAAGTTTGGTGATGAAAAGCGGTGTTTCTCCGCTGCCTCCAGGCTGCGTTTCTGGGAGTGCACGTGGCCAAAAGGAAACCTCGCTCAGCTCCAGGAGATGATTGTGCTGGACTCTTGTGCTTGCCTCCGGGTGTCCTGGCAGCCCTGGGTGGGGGCGTGTGCAGGCTGCGTGCACAGACTCCCAGTGCCGAATGCAGTGTGATGAGGGAGAGGGTGGCAATTGGTTAGAAGGGTGTAGACAAACAAGAGCAAATGTACATACAGTGGTGTGCGGTGTGCAGTCTGCCTGAGCTCCTGAAGCTTGCTGCCAGCCTGAAGACTCGGCAGCAGCCTTTCCTCGGCGTGCTCAGGAGCAGAGGGGAACCTGCAGGACTGAGCACAGAAGATGCCTTCCCCCTGCTAGTCAGGAAGACACTTTAGGCATTTCCTTCTTTGTTGACCAAGTAGCCTGGTGAAGGTGAACTGCTTTAGCAGGGGCGAAGGTGTGACTGGAGCAGCCATGGAGAAAGCCGGGGGAGAGACACACAGGAGCCCTGAGCAGTCCTTCCTGGCAACTTTGTGCGACTCCCAGGTGACCCTGCTGTCTGTCTACCAGCGATGGTCCTTCAGGAAGAGCGCGGGGGCCAGGGCCTCCAGCAGGCCAGCAGCTTCGCTGGAGGAAAGCTCTACGCCATCACCGGAGGGAGAATTTTCCCAGAAGGTTTTGAATGGAACACAAGAAATCAGTTCCAATCAGGTCAGTGTGATTGCAGAAGGGCTAAAAAGCCAAGAGAGGGTTGGATCCGGTTTATAGATGGAGGTTTCCACCATGTCTTACATAGGAGGCATCTGGGGTGGGGAGTAAGAGTCTGAATATAGCACTGAGCCAGGAGTCAAGGTGAATTCTCCAGAGATTAAGTTCATTATGGATAAATCTTGGGTTTTATTGCTTCTTATTTTCAGGATATTTTACAAGCCTTTGTAGAGCAAAAGTTTTCCAAAATGCAAATCAGACAAAAATGGATCTTCCCCTCTTTTTTTTTAAATGTGTACCTTAATTTTGTTAACCTCCACATTTCAACTCAATAAACATTTTGAAAATGATGCTACAAAATGAAACTGCTTTTCTTAAGCAAATGAAAGTTTTGTTAACCCAAAGGTCTGGTAACTTCAAAAGTAAGGCAGTATAGCGTTTTGTGAAAATGGTGCCTTTTTAGTAGGAATTCCAGGTGGGATTGGTGGTCTGTAGGGAGTCTTTTCATTGAGATAGGTAGGTGAAAACAAAAAAAAAAATTACTAGTTAGATACATAGTAAAAAAAAAATACTAGTTAGATACAAAGGAAAGCTTTTTGTAAGTACTCTGCCCCTTTAGGAGATACTTTTGTTTCTTCTAGTGTTAATTGTTCAAAAAGACCCCCAAACTAAAGGAAATTTTGTGAACTGAGATTTTTGAAATGTACTGTGCAAGAGATTTACATATGTTGAAAGAGATTTATTGAATGTGCATTTATGCAGTTCACAGTCAGCTTTTATATTTTTAGCTGAGTGTATAAGATAGCAAAATAGTAAAAAAAAAAATTTGGAAAAGGCTTGAGAGCATGACTTTAAAATGTTCAGACTTCTATTTTATGAAATCCAGCCTCTGTCTGAGGTATTTGAATGTGAAATATTCTGATGATTTTTAATGGCCAGTACTAATCTCACATGACTTAGGGGTGCAGTTGGAAGCTGGCCAGGTAGGGGCTGTGGCAGCCGTGGTTGCATGCTCTGCCCTTGCGAGGCTTGGGACCTGACAGGTGAATCTTGGTCGCCTCGACCTTCAGATTCCTCATTGCCAAGGGGGTAAGTCCTACGTCATAGAATTGTGAAAGTACTTTGTAGAATGCTGAATAAATGCAAAATGGCATTGCTTCTGCCACAATTATGATTTTCAATAGAATCCCGCCTTGGAGATATGTTTGGTGCCCTGTGAATATCTGGTAGAACTATGTCTGAGCACAGTTTTATCTTTTGTTTTAATTATAAAAATAACAGATGCTCATTATACAAAACAAATTGAAGATGAGGCAAGGAGAATGTAGAAAAGTATAAAGAAGAAACTGAAAGCAACCTAATGCCCCAGCTGTTTTCCCACTACAAATAAGAATATGTGTAAGCATATGTGAGTTTATTTTTTTGTTTTACAAATATAGGATCAAGTCATACCTAGTATTGTATGCCCTGTATTTTTTACTTAATATTTTGTGGACAGTTATAGACACACACACACATCAGTATCATCAGTTTTCATTACAATCCCACTTTTAAATTTAGGATTATTTATAGAAAGAATTTAAGTTAATTATCCTCAAATGGCAGAAGTTTGTAGTGGCTGGTTATGATGATAAAAGCCGAACTACAAGTCAATTACAATTGAGTTCTTGTTCACTGTTAACAATGTATTGACTCAAAGTCTGTTATAAATCAATCTTTGGATCTACTTGAGAGTTAACTTATTTAGTACTTGGTTCATGGAAGGGACCTAGCTCACGTCACTTTGTTTAAATATCATTGTCCCGGGCCTGCCTGGTGGCTCAGGTGGTTAGAGCTCCATGCTCCTAACTCCGGAGGCTGCCGGTTCGTTTCCCACATGGGCCAGAGGGCTCTCAACCACAAGGTTGCTGGTTTGATTCTTCGACTCCTGCAAGGGATGGTGGGCTGTGCCCCCTGCAGCTAGAAAACGGCAACTGGACCTGGAGCTGAGCTGCGCCCTCCACAACTAAGACTGAGAGGACAACAACTTGACTTGGAAAAAAAAAAAAAAAAGCCTGGAAGTACACGCTGTTCCCCCAATAAAGTCCTGTTCCCCTTCCCCAATAAAATTATATATATATATCATCGTCCCCCTTTAGCAGACAGAAAGCTGAGATAGAGAGTTTAGGTAATTTGTTGGAAGAATTGAATCCTAGATCTGTCTGAAGACAAGACCCTTGCTTTTCTATTGGGACGTGGACGTATTATTCAATATACTGGGTGAGATAGTTCTGAGCATATGTGAGTGTTGGAGAGCTGCTAGTTTATCGTGAATGGAAAGGTAGCTTGCAGGTGCTGCGTCACACAAGGTGCAGGGAGCTTCTATGAATAACACATTTCAAAATTGTGGTTGTGGTGAGTGGATTTGTGTGCTTGTATTTTACATGGCGTATGCAGTACAATTTAGATTGAGATCATGATGTTGAGCAAGCTGTAAGCTGCTTCTGTGTTTTGGACTGGCAGAGGGGGAAAATGTCTTTTAAGGCATAACTGGTAAAAAAACATGAGTTCTGGAGAGGGCCTCTCTCTCTTCCCCTGTGTATTAGCAGGCTCAGCAGGTTGGGCTAAGCCTGGTGAGGGCCCTAGACAATTACCTACTTCTCCCAACTGAGGCGAGCTAACCAAAGACTAGAGTGCAGGGGGCCTTAGTGCCTAGCCTGCCCCCCCGCCCATGGTTTCTTTCAAGCCCAGGACAATGGAGTGGAAAGGCACCACTCTTGCCTCTCAGAGTGGGTGGGGTAGAGGTGACTGGGGATTTGTTATAATTGGAGAGGGTGGAATTTCCCTTTCCTCCCAGAAACAACTGCCCAAGACGCCTTACCGTGGTCCTACTGACTGCTTTGGCAGCTGTTTTATTAAAACTTTTATTTATTTAAGTGTGTTTTTCCAGGACCCATCAGCTCCAAGTAAAGTAGTTGTTTCAATGTAGTTGTGGAGGGCGCAGCTCACAGTGGCCCATGTGGGGATGGAACCGGCAACCTTGTTGTTAAGTGCACTGTGCTCTGACCAACTGAGCTAACCAACCAAGCCCCGTGGCTGTTTTTATTTGTCTTTCTAGCCTGTCTCTGAGAGTGTATCAGTCCGCAGTAATCAAGCTGTTGAATGAGTGAATGAATAAACAGGAAGTGGATTTATATTGTTAGGTTGTAGACTTAACTGTTTTAGAAGGTTAGATACAGAATTGTATGTTGGGTGAGGGGTGGTTAGGTAGGATTTTATTTTTGCTTAGATGAAATCACGATGACTCAGCTGGCACAGATAAATCTATTCCTGCTAAAATAAAGGGGGAAAAATTATATGTAGTGGGGTGGTCTAGTCACTTAAAGAAGTCACGACCCATTGTCATGGCAGCAGCAGCAATAGCACTACAATATTTGCTTTTCTAAAGAACTTACTGTATTTGTTTCATTTTCTCTAAAATTAGTATCTGCTGGATATAAACATCAATAACAGAATATAGAAGTGTGGATTTGTTTCCCCTCTAGACAAATAGCGTATACTGTATAATCATACAGTTCTGTACCTTTTTCTCCCTTTAATCTATCATAGATGTCTTTCCATGTCCATACATGTAAATTCACATTTTTTTTTTTTTAAACCACTGCATAAAATTCTGTTGGATGGATACTTTACATGGCCAGTTTTCTACAGAAGAATATTTAGATGATTTTCAGGTTTTCACTATCCAATGTAACAATGAACATTCTCGTGTAATTGTATATATGATGAAATTCCCAGAAGTGGAATTACTGGGATAAAGGCAATGGGTATTTAAAATTTTGATAGGTAGTGCTTAATTGCTCTCCAAAAAGACTGTACAAATTTTTCTACAAACAGTGGTTGAGAATTATTTTTCCCTACATGCTTACTTACTGTATCATCAAACTTATAAATTTTGCCTGCCTATTGGGTGAAACATAGTATCTTATTTTCCTTCTCATTCACTCACCCCCCACCCCGTTTTTTGAGATACAATTGACATATAGTACTGTTTAAGGTGTACAGCATAACGACTTATACTTATTATGAAATGATTAAATTAAGTTTAGTAAACATCCATCATCTCATATAAATACAAAAACACCCCATGAACCCAAAAAAGTATTTTTTTTTCCTTATGATGAAGACTCTTAGGATTTATTTTCTTAACAACTTTCATATATGCCTTGTAGTAGTGTTAACTATAGGCATCATGTTGTACACTACATCCTTACTACTTATTTACCTTATAACTGGAGGTTTGTATTTTTTGACCACCTTCATTCAGTTCAGCCTCCCCCTATCACCTTCCTCTGGTGACCACAAATTTCATCTTTTTTTTTTTTTTCCATGAGGTTAGTTTTTTCTTTCTTCTTTTTCTTTTAGATTCTACATAAAACTGAGATAATACAGTATTTTTCTTTGTCTGACTTATTTCATTTAGCATAATGCCCTCAAGGTCCATCATTGTTGGAAATGTCAGAATTTCCTTCTTTTTCATGGATGAATAATATTCGTGTATGTGTCTCATATTTTCTTCAGCCTTTCATCCATCAATGGACACTTACATTGTTTTCATGTTTTGGCTTTTGTAAATAAAGCTGTAATGAACATGGGGGTGCAGATATCTCTTAAACATAGTGTTTTCATTTCCTTCAGGTAAATAACCAGAAGTGGGATTGTTTGGTCGTATGGTAGTTCTATTTGTAATTTTCTGAGGAACCTCCATACTGTTTTCCATAGTGGCTGTGCCAATTTACAATCCCACCAGCAGTGTACCAGGGTTCTCTTTTCTCCACATCTTCACTAGCATTTGTTATCTCTTATCTTCTTGATAATAGCCATTCTAACAGGTACAAGGTGATATTTAATTGTTGTTTTGATTTGCATTTCCCTGATGATCAGTGATGTTGAGCATCTTTAACACGGACCTGTTGGCCATTTGTATGTCTTTGGAAAAATGTCTATTCAGTTCCTCTGTCCATTTTTCAATTGCATTATTTGCTTTTTTTTTTTTTTTTGTATTGAGTTGTATGAATTCTTTATGTATTTTGTATATTAAACCCTTGTTATATATATGGTTTGTAAATATTTTTCCCATTTGTAGATTGTCTTCATTTTGTTGATTGTTTCTTTTGCTGTGCAAAAGCTTTTTAGTTTGATGTAGTCCCACCTGTTTATTTTTTATTTTGTTGATTGTACTTTAGGTGTCACATCCAAAAAAAATCATTGCCAAGACCCATGTCAAGGAGCTTTTTTGGGGTTTTCTTCTAGGAGTTTTATGGTTTCTAGTCTTACATTTAAATCTTTAAATCATAAAAGTTAATTTTTGTAAATGGTATAAGATAGGGATCTAGTTTCATTCTTTTACATGTAATATCCAGTTTTCCCAGCCCTATTTATTGAAGAGATTGTTTTTTCTTCACTAAGTATTTTTGGCTCCCTTGTCAAAATTAGTTGGCCATATGTTGTTGTTATTTTTTATAAGGTTTATCAACCACTTATGTTTCTTTTTCTGAGGATTATTTTATGTAGCAACTGATCATGCATTTATAGAGTAGCATAAGATATAAACATTTGGTTTATACCTAAGTATTTCAAAGGAATAATATTTGTTTTATGTATAGCTGGTCATACCTATAATTCTAGGCAGAAATCACTATACTCTTTAGCCACAAAAGTGTGCATTTGTGTGATAAAATAAAATACTACCTACATTATTTCATCAAATCTGACATCCATATTCAACTTATCAATAATAATAATTAACAACAAAAATAATCCCAAATTCATTGACTTCTATCATGCAATATAGATGTCTGAATTAACTTAATATTGTTGGTGGGACATTTCTTCTAACCAGTGATAATATTGGACATATCTAATGTAGGTCTTTTTGATCATGATCTTATTATAATTCTGAGAAATGACATAAGGGGATTATGACCTTATGGTTCTGACATAAACTATTTCCTTCAAATGTAAAAACATATTCCAAGGTACTGACAGTTGTTTGATAGTGACAGGCTTGTTATTTAAATTTTTTTGTTGTTGCTTGGGAGAGCCTTGAAATATGGAGTGTTATCAGAGAAAATTCTGAAGCAGGAAAAAATGTTGTTGGTTGATAAAAGCCTGATGGAATAATTGTTACAATGCATGTTAAAAGCAACAGAATTCTCTGAAATGGCTGATACTAAAGCTGTGTGGAATGAGATAGTGAACGGGTTTTCTGAGGTAATATTGTGAAGTGCTTCTTGGAGAGGTCTTATAGTTTGTGAATTTCTAAGTTTTGTGTTGTTGTATGTAGAAAACACCATATGTTGGACGTATGTATGTATCTAGATTTGTTAATTTTGTTGTTAATTTTATTCACTTTTTCCTCCTGGGCAAATAATGGGTATACTGCATACAATTTCTCAGTATGGGTTAATATTTTTTCTTCTGTGTCAAGAGAAGGAAACAAGCCATATAAATGGTCATTTGTATGGAATTTCCCAGAAAGTGCACGGTCAGCACCAGGCCTAGGGGTGGCCCTGGAGGGTAGAGATCAGGTTGTCGCACACACAGCCCGGGCACATAGTCAGCCCGTTTGAGTTAATGCCTGAGTTTTGGTTAGTTTGTTTTTTCAGTAGGTAAAATTTAAATAATTATCATGGGAAGTTCTTTCTGGACCTTTGCAAAACAATGTTAAAGGCTAGTTTGAAGGGGTTAAAGTGGAGGTGGGGGAATATGTACCCTAGTTTTAATGATTAACTTATTTTCCACCATTTTACTGATGAAGAACATTTAATGTTCTTCATACCTCCCTGGGCCACTTTTGAAGATCAGATGAGGCCATGTTTGTCTTCATAGTCATTCATTTTCAAACATTAATGGTATTAGACTTTTAGCTTTTAGGCCTCCCTGCAAAACTGTAGGTAGGGAATTATTACATTTTATACCTAGAAAACTAAGGCTTGAATTCACTCCGACAAGGCCGGGATTCATACTCCAGACTGGCAGACATACTCTCAAGAAATTCACAATTTAGAAATGAAATACATATTTAAACAGAAATACATGAAAGTGTTCTTGAGCATATAAAGAGCCACGTGCAATTATATCATCAGCTCATTGCCGTCCTCTTTATCACAGTGATTAATGTTGTCGCTTATATTAGTGTGGTTTAACAAAACATGTTCTTTCTTGCCTTAGAGAAACTGACAAACCACATTGTAGGAAAGTAATACTTGTTTGCTTTATTAATTTAAATTTTAAAAATTGGAAAATATAGATAGATAGTAAATAATCAGAATTTCATAACTTACCCATAGATAACCTCAATTTTAGGAGTTAATACATATGTGTATACTCCTGTAAATCGACATACATAGAGGTTTAACATGGGGACATTGATTCTTCTCATTGAGGGTTTTAGAGACTGACACCCATCTGCTTTGGGTGGTTTGAGTGGGGTCTTTTCAAGCAGTCTCTTCTGACCCTCCCTCCCCTGTGAATCTGTGACATCCACAGAATTCTCAGATAAGGACAGAGCCAGGCAGTGACTCAGTCACACACAATGTATTCAGGAGAATGTACAAGGTCCTGGAACCATTGCGGCCTCTGCTTGTGCCCTGCTTCCTACATGTGGTTGCCTTGCGTGTACTTAGAATTAGGGCTATTGAAGAAGGCAGAGCCAATGTCGGTGTTCAGCTGTAGTTTTTCTGAAGTGCCTGAGACAGCTGGAGGTGACAGGTCCTGAGGGAGGAAGGCCAAGCTCAGGCTCAGGCTGCCAGGCTCAATGGTTTTAGCCGCACCCTGGCCTTCCCACTGCACTGGCTGTTTTTCTGTTTCCTTCATTTTTGCTTCTCTGCATTGTAGTCTCTTCATAATTAACATGACTAAAAAGCAAGAGTAACCTTAGAAGCTGTTAAAAAAAATACAGCCTGCTAGACTTTTGAGCTGGATTTAAAGCCCAGCTCTGTTTTTTAAATTGATTGTAGCCTTGGATAAAACTCCAAGTCCGTTTCAACAATAAAATGGTGATAAGAATACCTGCTTAGAGAATTATTTTCAGTATTAGGGATATAAAATGCAATCCTCATAAAATAACACTGACAGTCATTAACTATTTGCTATTATTGGGTCTGTGTACCTGTGAAAAAAATCAGGATTTTCTGTATTTTGAATTCTGTGAAAGTTCAGGAATATAGAGTTGCATGGGGTGGAGGGTATGTATTGGAAAAGTCGCATACATGCATAACATTTTGGCTTATAAGTTGTTAATGGTATTTGTTATATACCCTTCAAGTAAGAAGTCTCCAGGATAAGTGGTCGAGCAGTGTCCTATTTAAGGATGATGGGGATCCAGGTGTAACAGAGCGACCTCAGAAGTGGCTACTGGGCCTTCCATTGTGCACGTGGTAGTGTTGCTCTTTGATTTGTGCTCACAGTCATTTTCTACAAGGTATGTCATTTCTGGGCGTTTCAATTTCAGTCTGGCTTTGAAGTTTTTCACCAAAACATTCCACCCCATTCCCAGTTTTTTCACGCAAATTGGCCCGTGTGAAGGTCTTATTTTCCTTTCCTGGCTGAGCCTTGGTAAATCAGCACTTTATATTCCATTAGATTTTTTCTTTTTTTTTTTTTTTTCAGTAAACCCTGGCACTCAGCAAATTCCGTGTGACCTGGGTGCCTAGAGAGGCAGCAAAGAGTTCATTGTGGATTCCCGATTGTGAAATGCCCCTCTGCTCCTGTGTTTCCAGTTTCTTCTAATCCTGATGCCTGTCATATTCATCGTTTATTAAAATTCAAGAGCTAGCAAACGTCCTTCCCCAACCTGGTGTTGGGCCTGCATGTTTGTCCTCAGGAGTATATATATCATTTAGTAGGAATTAGAGAACACTAGGGCTTCCACAAGGTTTTCCCTGGACACACAATATGTACCCTGGACCCACTCTCCAATGTCTATGATTGCTTGATGAGCCCTTAACCCTAAACTTATTTGTTGATTTGAACTCATTAGATGAGAGTTTTTCCCCCACCAAAGATTGTCTTGAGGAATGGAATTAAAAGCATACACACACACACACACACACACACACACACAAACACATACCCCACGTGTGTATATCCAAACACCCAGCAACTGTTATGAGATTGCTTGTAAACCAACAGGTACTCTGGTGTTTCATAAAGTTGTGTTATTTGCAAAGCTTTGTTCTCCTTAACTGCTTGTCCTTAGAAACCTGCCTGTCTGGAAGGGGGCCTCTGAGTATTGTTTGCTACAAACAAATAGCTTCCAATACTTCTGCAAACCCTTTTGGTAGGAACATAGAATCAGTAATCCAGGGATTAAGAGCCAGCATTGTCATTTGGGGTTTGGTGAGTTGTAACTAGACCTAGGACCGAGAACAGTAAGTTGGGGAGTGAATCATTGGGGATTTAGTTTTCCAACAGACCGGGTGATTGAGGGTTATGTCTTATAACAAGGAGGCAGTTTCTTCTTACTACTAAGATACTATATTGAAGTGAATGTCCTTGGATGTTGTCTTAGTTTTTTCTTCATTTTTTTTCAGTTAAACAGATATTTAATTTATACCAATTACAATCAAATCACTGTTCTGGATCTCCTTTATGCTCATGTTATTTTATTTTCATTTTCAAATTATTTTTTGAAATTTGGTAACACATGTGCATTGTACTATAAATTGTACAGTGAAAAGCACCTGTAACTCTGCTTTCTCACTCCTGTGCCCAAGCCACCTTGTCCTTCAGCGGCCCACTCCTCCTCAAGCTCTATACCAGTTTCTTACGTATTTTTCCAGAGATAATCCAGGTGTAGACAAGCATCTATGTATATAATATTCTTTTTCTCACATAAATAATGCTAGCGTACCGTGATAGACTTAGTTTGGTGGCCCTCCCAGTGAACTTAAGCCCTTATGTAATTCCTTCCCATATGGACTAGGCTTGGCCATGTGACTGGCTTTGGCCAATGGTGAACTAGCAAGTGTGATGCAGGGACAGGCCTGATAATTGCTTATACATTGGGACCTGTTCTCTGAGAATGCTCGCTATTGTGACACTTCTGTCAGAACCCAGAAACCACCAATTGTGAGGTACCAGCCTAGTCAGTAGAGAGGCTACGCTGGAAGAGAACTGAGGTCCCTGCCAACAGCTTCCGGACAGCGGCAGACATCAGTTTGTCAGCCATGTGGTGACTGAACCATCTTGGAAGTGGAACCTTCCAGCCCCATTCAGACCATTCCAGGTGATGCTATGTGGAGCAGAGACAAGCTTTCCCTACTGAGCCCTGTCCAAATTGAAAAATGTGAGCATTCGTTATAAGTCACTAGATTTGGTTTGTCATGCAGCCACAGGTAACTGAAACACTATATATTTTCTGCCTTGTTTTTGTCACTGTATGATGTATTGATATCAGTCTATTTCAGTGTTTATAGGGTTGCCTCATTCTTTTTAAGAGCTGGTTAGTATTCCATTGTATGGCTGTGCAGTAATTTAATTAATCATCCTCTAATAGTTGGACATTTATGTTGTTTGCAGTCCTTTGTTGCATGCTTCCTTTTGAACATAAACATACATATTTATTGGCTAAATTCTTAGATATAGAGTTGCTGGGTCAAACAGTATATGAACTTGGAATTTTAATAGGCATTGCCAAGTTGCCCTCCAGAGAAGTGACAGCCCCACTGGCTCTGGGGATCCAGTTGATGGGTGCCAACCTGAGTGGTGAAAACTGTGCCACAGTGAAGTTGGAATGTTACATTTCTCCTTTAATAGTTTTTTCATATATTGAAAAGCCGTTTGCATTTCCTCTTTGATGAACTGCTTCTTTTTCTTTGTTGCCCTTTTTCTTATTTGGGGGAGCTCATTATATATTAAATTAGTTTTTAGTTTGCTGGATGTGAAGCAAATCTGTTTTTCCCCTCACTTCTTATTTATCTTCTGCCTTGATCTGAGCAAGTTTTTTCTCTTATTGTGGTTAGATACTTGTTTATCAGTCTTTTATATTTTATAGCTTCTGGATTTTCTTGTTTTTATTTTGTCATATATAGGCTTTCCCCACTCAGATTATAATAGATATTCTCCTGTGTTTTCTTCTAGTATTTTTATTATTTTGCTTTTTAAGTCTTTTAATCTATCTGAAATGACTTTTGATATATAGGTTCCAAATTTATGTTTTTCCAGATAGGTTTCTGAAGTGGCTTTAGATTTCCCAGTTGTCCATTAATACTGCTATGCTATGTCATCTTTATATACCGTTTCCATATTTATACCATAGATAAATTCAGTTTTTTTTGTTGAATTCAATAAACTCTTTTGAGTTGCTAGCCCATAAATTACTTAGTAATTATTCCCTTTTTTTCTATACTATTTTAGGAAAAGCTATAATGAATATTTTTAAAAACAATTCTTTATAATTATTCATCTTAAACTAGCTTATGAGTTCCTTTGTGGATATACAAGTAAATATTTACATTCTGTTTTAAAAAGTTGTTTGACCTTTCATCTTGTTAAGCTGCGCAAAAGCTAAAGTTGGAAAGACAGGCATTTTATGCACGGGGATATGGAGATTGATCCATATAACTGAAGATAAGTAGGATTGTGTAGATGTAGAGAGTGACATGCTTCTTGTTTTTTAATCATGTAATATATATATATATATATATATATATATATATATATATATATATATATATATATATATATATATATACACATATACATATACATATACATATATATATATGTATCCTGTTTCCAAATTTCTGAAACATGTAATAGTACTGGTATCTAATTAAAAGGGTGGTGAGGCTGGGACCCTGTGAAAGGAAAATCATGTCATGTTAATAGAATGGCTGAGGCCACATCATTATGAGGAGAAATCGGGAAATTACACTTGTACTGTGGTATATTAAGAAAATGGGTCCGTTTAATTTGGTGATGCACTCGTAATTTTCTGTAATGACTACAGCTGTCCTGAATACCCAGGAGTGACACTCAGAGGAGGTAGAACTGAGGAGTTCGTTGTTTGTTACACTTAACTTACACTTAACTTCCTGTTCTTCCAGCTTTTTCCCTTCTGCCCCTCTTGGCCTCAGGCTCAGGGAACCTACTTCCAGACCTTTTTCAACAGGCACTTTGTCTGACCCCATGGGGCCTGGGACGTCTGCATTGGGAACATGTGTCTGTGGTTGTTAAGGATAGTTAACCCCTGCTAAGAGATTCAGACGGACACCCCTAGAAAGAGACACAGAATTAAGGTGTTACCTAATATTTGTATTTGCATTGCAGCTGGGCCCCCAAAGTTGGAGCTAAAAGGACCAAATTCTGTGGGGTAGGTTTCAGGTATCAGCCAGTGGTGGGGGAGGCTCTCTTAGGACCCCCATGAGCTGCTGCCTCTGTCATGGGCCTACCATACTTGTTCTGTGCTGGGAAGTTGAGTCATGCTCTCCTCCTTTCCCACAAAAGCCTCCATGTCTTCTGAGTAAGAGAAACATTTCACTAAGGCGAGCAAGTTGATTTCTAGGTTCAGAATCACAGAATGTCAGAGCTAAAAGGAACCCATCTGAACCGTTCATTTGATAAATACAGTTGACCCTTCAGCAACACAGATAAGTGGACCTGTGTGGTTCAAACCCATGTTGTTCAAGGACCAATTTTTTTTTTTTTTTTTTTTTAAGATTTTATTGGGGAAGGGCAACAGGACTTTATTGGGGAACAGTGTGTACTTCCAGGCCTTTTTTCCAAGTCAAGTTATTGTCCTTTCAATCTTAGTTGTGGAGGTTGCTATTCAGCTTCAAGTTGTTGTCCTTTCAGTCTTAGTTGTGGAGGGCGCAGCTCAGCTCCAGGTCCAGTTGCCGTTTTCTAGTTGCAGGGGGCACAGCCCACCATCCCTTGTGGGAGTCGAACTGCCGACCTTGTGGTTGAGAGGACGTGCTCCAACCAACTGAGCCATCCGGGAGCTCAGTGGCAGCTCAGCTCAAGGTGCCGTGTTCAATTTTAGTTGCAGGGGGTGCTGCCCACCATCCCTTGCGGGAATTGAGGAATCGAACTGGCAACCTTGTGGAGAGCCTTGTGGAGAGCCTTGTGGAGAGCCCGCGCTCCAACCAACTGAGCCATCTGGGAGGCAGCTCAGCGCAAGGTGCCGTGTTCAATCTTAGTTGCAGGGGGCGGAGCCCACCATCCGTTGCGGGACTCGAGGAGGACACCGTCCCACTGGCTCATGTGGGAATCAAACCGGCAGCCTTCGGAGTTAGGAGCATGGAGCTCTAACCGCCTGAGCCACCGGGCCGGCCCCCAAGGACCAACTTTTACATCCATGGATGCGGAGGGCTGAGTGTAATTAAGTGCTTATAGAGTCAAAGTTCTACGCAGATATTTGACTGCAGAGGCATTGGTGCCCCTAACCCCTGAGTTGTCTTTATAGCTTTCTTTGCCTGCATTTTCTGCTCTTGGACCCTTGGGATGTTTTGACACCAGTGGCATTGTTTTCCTTTTCCTCAGTGCAGGACATGCTGGGGTATTTGAGAAAAAATTTTGTCTTTAGGATAAAAAATGGTATGTATTTCTTTTCCTTTTAGATCCTGTCTAAGCTTCCTTTGCCTGCTCGGGGCTGGGAACCAGCGATGAAGCAGAGTTTCGCCTTTGACAACGCTGGCTACGAAGGTGGTCTGGACGGTGTGTGCCCTTCGGAGACATCCACCAGCACCGTCAACATAGTGGGCATGACTTGCCCGTCGTGTGTAAAGTCTATCGAGGGCAGGATTTCCAGTTTGAAAGGCATCGTGAGCATTAAGGTTTCCCTGGAACAAGGCAGCGCAACTGTGAAATATGTGCCGTCGGTCGTGAGCCTCCCACAAGTTTGCTGTCAGATTGAGGACATGGGCTTCGAGGCCAGCATTGCAGAAGGAAAGGCTGGCTCCTGGCCTTCCAGGTCGGCGCCCACCCTGGAGGCCGTGGTCAAGCTGCGAGTGGAGGGCATGACTTGCCAGTCGTGTGTCAGCTCCATAGAAGGCAAGGTCGGGAAACTGCAAGGCGTAGTGAGGGTCAGAGTCTCACTCAGCAACCAAGAGGCAGTCATCACGTATCAGCCTTATCTTATTCAACCCCAAGCCCTCAGGGACCATGTAAATGACATGGGTTTTGAAGCTGTCATCAAGAACAAAGTGGCTCCCGTGAGCCTGGGACCAATAGATATTGGGCGATTACAGAGCACCAACCCAAAGACACCTTCAACTTCTATTAACCGGAATGTCAATAACTCGAAGACCGTGGGGCACCAAGGGAGCCATGTGGTCACCCTGCAGCTGAGAGTAGATGGAATGCACTGTACGTCTTGTGTCCAGAATATTGAAGAAAATATTGGCCAACTCCCAGGAGTTCAAAATATTCAAGTGTCCTTGGAGAACAGAACTGCCCAAGTACAGTACGCCCCTTCTCGTGTCTCCCCAGGGGCCCTGCAGAGGGCCATTGAGGCTCTTCCACCAGGGAACTTTAAAGTTTCCCTTCCTGACGGAGCTGAAGGAAGTGGGACAGATAACACGTCTTCCGCACACCACGCCCCTGCCTCCCGCCAGCGAAGCCAGGTGCAACGCTCGTGCTGTACCCTGGTGCTTGCCATTGCTGGCATGACCTGTGCGTCCTGTGTCCAGTCCATCGAAGGCCTGATCTCCCAAAGAGAGGGGGTGCAGCAAATATCAGTCTCTTTGGCGGAAGCGACGGCAACGATTCTCTATGATCCCTCTGTCATTAATGCAGAAGAACTACAAACTGCTGTAGAAGACGTGGGATTTGAGGCTTCGGTCGTTTCTGGTACGTAGTTGCTCTGGTTGACGTGCAGCCTGGATTTGTTTCCTTTCTCTTTGTGTCTTATGCCATAGTACCTGCGTGGTTGAACAGGTGAGCCACACTCACTGCCTCACATGTCGAGCCTGGTAACAGAATTCTGCAACTTCATGTGTTAAGTTTGTCAGGATAGAGGAAATAGAGTTTCCAGGTGTTTAGATTTTGCCTCTCATGTAGCTGGGACTAAAATGCTATAAGGTCCTTGTATTCTTGGCTTCTTTTCTAAAGAGAACTCTGATTCTGTGTGGGTTTTTTTGTGTGTTTTTAAAGAATACCGTGGGAACATCAGATCCTTCTCTGTCCAAAGGAATTATCATTGCTTCCTCTGAAGATTCTCTGCTAAACAAAACAAAATAAAAACAGAACTGTAGTCTCACCACCTGGAGCCCATTCTCTTGAAAGTGGGAATTAAGGAAAGGATTTAATGATGATTTCCTTTTTCTCACTTGAGGTCTGTGAGAAGAACTGTGGTGGGTGACAATCTACACAAGGCAAGGTGCCCACATGCCTTGATGTCACTAGGCAGAGTTTCCAGGGCGGTGGCCATCCCTGCTCCCTCCTCCTCTCACTTGCTGATTTTCTTTCATGGCCCTTACACGGGAGCCCAGAAAATGCCGCAGCATATCTGTGCACCAGGACTGTTAGTTGTGGGCTCCTCAATGAGTGCCACATGCTCTCTCCTGGGAGCTTAGGTTGTAACGAGAATGGGACCGAGGGGAAGGAAAGCATTCAGTGTAGCGGGGCAAGTCCTGTGCGAACACAGGTGAGGGGCATCTGAGCCGAGCCCCGGGGCGTAGGAGGCACTCCTCTGGGAGAGTGAATGGGAGTGAGCCAGGGAGGGCAGCGGACTGGGGCGGGGGTGACCGGGCACGTTGAATGCCCAGGAAGCAACCTGGGCAGTGGCCTGAAAGCCCGAGAGGCAGCGCAGTGTGCTGGGGAAGCTGCAGAGGCCAGCAGAGTGGCCTGAGTGTGAGGACTCAGGGAAAGCGGTGAGACCGAGGGGGACTGGCTGGGCCGCCTCCAATGGGGCCTACATGTCAGGCTGACTTCGGACTTCATTGTAAAGGCAAGGGGAGTCACCAGTGGATTTTAATCAGGAAGCGAAGGTCCGATTCAATTTTAGACCAGTCGGTATCAGGGTGCAGTGTGGACTGAGGCAGTGAGACCACGTAGGAGCCTGGGTGAGTCCTGATGTGGGCTGGAGAGCAAGAGATGGATTTGAAAAACACCCCAGAGGTCAGACCCACCCGCTCAGTGTCAGGTTAAGGGTGTGTGTGATGGGGGTGGGCCAGGGAGGGAAGGGAGAGCCTGGGATAAGCCCTAGCAGAGGGAGATGCTGGAGGATGGTTGGGTTTGTGAGTCCTGAAGTCTGGGGAGAGTGGGGCGGGAAATGCAGATTTGAGTGGTGGGAGCCAGGAGGGATGACAGAAGACCCGGGAAGAGTGAATGTGAGAAGGGAAGGAGCAGAGGAGGAACGTGATGGCACTGGTGTGGATGAAGGGTGCCTGGCAGACCTCGCAGACAAGTGATATAAGAAGAGGCTGGTGTGCTAGGAGGAGGCCATGGTAGGAGTTGCTTCAGGGCCCATGTCAGGTGGGAGCCCCACCTGCATGGTGGTGAGGAAGGACAGACGTCCAGTAGCTTAGGCCCAGGAGGGATGGGGATGTAGATAGATGGGGAGGAGTGGTGGAGGGAGAGGCTGAAGAAAGGATGGAGTGTGGGACCTTTTGTGAGGGACAACTCTGTGCGTGTTTAGATCCCAAGACACAGGCCCTGTATGTCAGTGCAAGTGCAGGCTGGACTAGGAAGGACATGGACAGTTTCCTCAGCGTCTGGTTGCAGCTTCATGCTACAGGGAAGTGGCCGGCCTGGCACTAAGAAGAGCTCGTGGGCAAAGCCCACTGGCCACGCTGAGGGCCAGCTGGACGTGAGTTTCCTACATCACTTTCCAATGGCCACTGAGATAAAGTATGTCTCCTTGGAAAGTTTGCTCTGCTGTCATGTGTTCTGCCCACACACACCCTTAAAAAGAGGGCGTAAGTCGTGTGGAGTGACCTGGCCCCATTCTGTCCTTTGTACCAAGTTTCAGGAAGGAGGGTTTTTTTTCTTCCTTTGTGTATTTTAAAAAAAAAATAAATCAATAAGGAAAACACTAGAACAGTAAATCCTGTACTCAAAAGGTAAGAAGTTTAAGTACCGAGCTGTCGTCTGCTGTATTTGTGTGAGGTTTAAGGTCTTTCAACAGAGGAATCAGGTTATTGGAAGTAAAAAGAAATTTACATTGAATTACATAATCCAGTATAATTGGATTTGAATAAACATAAAATATTGTTGGGAAAGGGAAACTTTTTTTAAACAGTGATTTTTGTTGCCCAGAATTATGAGAATTATATTTATCCCAAGTATTTAGGGATCAGACTTAGCAAATAAAATTATAGGATACCTAATTAAATTTGAATTTCAAATAAACAATGAATAATGTTTTAGTATAAAGATGTCCCGTGCACTGTTTGGGAGATACTTATACTAAAAAAATTATTTGTCATTTATCTGAAATTCAAATGTAGCTGGATGTTCTGTATTTGACCTGACAGTCATAATTTAGGATAAACCGTACATGTGCTGGTGACTGCCCTTGATAGCCATGTAAATGTTAAAAAGGCATTATTGTGTTTGATCACTCTTTCTGGATTGACTAGGAGCTCCTTGAGGACAGTCTTCAAACCATATGATTTGTTTCTCCTTTGACTCAGTAGCACCCGACACATAGTAGGCATTTGTGAAGGAAATGAAAGAGAAAGAAAATAGCAGGGTCTCACAGGGTAGCTGACTGGAGGGCTTTAATCTGGGGAACTATTTACAGAGATTGTAGAGAGTTGAAAAACCAAGCAGAATGGGAAGGAAACCCAAGAGATTAATAATAGCAAAAGCCACCCCCCCCCCCAGGCAGGAGGGTCTGAGGGAAGAGGGCACTGGGCTCAAGTCGCATGGTGGCCACTGGAAGTACAATGGGAGGGCTGTGGCCAGGAGCTGGGGTCCCAGTAGACAGATGGGAAACACTTTCATTTCCCCCCCTTTCTGTCCTATCACTTCTCACTTTTAACCTCCACTGTGCCAAATTTAATCAGAAACCAGTTGATGAGGGAGCTTGGGAAAAGTGGTTTGCTGGGGTCACATCCCGTGATAATGGATAATGGAGGGAAGGGAATGGTCTGAGAGCACATAGGCAAGTGACCGGCATTGAATTTCAGTCAGCTTATTCGACAGCTAAAAATACATTTAGACCTGGTTTTATCTAGAAGGCAGCTCTGCCTTTGTTCCCTGGTTTGCATGGTAACTATTTTTTGAATGACTGATAAACGGATGAATGGATATATGAATATAGTGTGAGGAAGTCATTTGTCCCGTATGACAGTCTTCTCTCACCATTGGAAATGGCTAATGTCACTTCCCAGGCATGGTTCTCTCATCCCAGCCTGTGTTGAGGTTCTTCTGGGTCCCAGGCACTGTGCTGGCTGCCAGGAGTTGCCCAGAGGCAGGTCAGCACCCCCCGCCCCATATGCGGTTCACACTCGAACAGCGTAGCAGATCACAGAGACCCATTATCCAAGGCAGGTTTAAAATAACTGCAACAAATAAGGTGCGGTAAATTACTCTTGGGATTCAGAAGATAAGGAGAAAATCCAGCATGTGGTTGGGGGGCTCCCAAAGACTTACTGGGAGAGGTAATGTTGGAGCAGGGCTTGGATAGGATTTCAGCAGGCACACAGGGCGCAGGAGATACAAGCACAGGCCCGCAGGCAGGAGTCTCCAGGAATGTCTTGGGAGCTGTCTCTCTGGGATGGCGCTTGGATATGATGGTGGGAGATGAGGTTGGCCAGGTCAGCACCCTGGTCCAAGCCACCGTCATCTGTCTCCCAGATCCTGGAAGATCTGAACGGGTGTCTCTGCTTCCTGGTTTTCAGCCTTGCAGTGTGTTCCCTGCCCAGTATTCACAGAGATCGTAAGAGGAACAGTCCTTGTGGTGGTCTAGAAACCCCCTCCCTCACCCATTACATTTCTGACCCCTTTGGATTCCTCATATCAGGCCGGTTCTCACCTCAGGGGCTGTAGTTGCTGTCCTCTAGAGCCGGCTGGAATTCTCTTCCCCCAAAGTCCCGCCGTGCACTTCGTTTCATACATAGTCTTCTAGACTTTTCTCAAAGCATATAGAATTTATATTTAGAAATATGTAGGTTTGTATTACACATAGTTTTGTCATCTTTTTCCCTCTGCAATTTGTCATAAACATCCTTAAGTCCATGCTTGTGTGTGCAACACCGTGTTCAATGGCTGCACAGCATCCCGTCGTATGGATGTACCGTAACCTGGTTTCCTATTGGACTGTTCCCATCTAGTTTGTGTGCAGGTAATTGTAAATAATACTGATGGGCATCTTTGAGGCTGAATCTTTATGCACATACTTAATTATTTCCTTATGATAAATATCTGAAAGAGTAAATGCTGAGTCACAGGGTATAAACATTATTTTATTCCATCACAAATATTTATTTTGCCTCGACTAAGTACCAGGTAGTTAGAGGTATGGTTTTTAATAATGCGTATTGTCACGTAGGCCAGAAAGAAAGCCTAATGAATTTATATGCCACCCATAGTGTTAGCATACGTTGATGAAGGACCCAGCATTTACTCATACCTCAATGTTGGAGACTGGCAATGTGTACATTGTAGGTTGCTAAGGGCATATGAGATTCTCCGTGATCGCACGAATATTATTGAAATTGTTGACCACAATATTTGGGTAGAAAGGAAGGTGAATCCAGAAAACAGGTGATGGACTGAGGAAATAGGGACAGGCTGGACAGATGCAGGAGAGACGATTGGTGCGGGAGGTGGAGTGTTGAGACGTTGTGGCCACAGAATAGATTTTGTAAGTTAGAGATCCCAGGGATAGAATCATTTTGAGCAATGACAAAGTCCAAGAGATTAAAGCTGTGCTGGTGGGTGAGGTGATGGTCTCTGCTCAACAAGGCGGGGATCCTGTGAGGCCAGAGCACTGCAGGGTCTTCCATGAAGGTGCTGAAAATGTCGCTCAGCTAGACTCTTAGACTGTGAGTAGAAGTAGTTGTAGCACTTTCCAGAAAATGTGCAAAACATCTCAAGATGTGAAGGATATCATAGGCCTGAATGTGAACATTTATTAAAATAATAGAGCTTCTAGAAGAAAAGGTCATGAATATTTTCACAACGTTGATGTAGACAAATATATGAATAGAGCGAAACACTAATCATTAAAGTTGGTTTTGTTGATTGATAAGCTGGGCTTCATTAATTAAGGACTTCTTTTATCAAAAGAGACACCATCAGATAAGAGTGAAAACAGACCACAGACTAGAAGCAGCTATATGCAGTGCATTCAGCTGGCAAAGGAGTCATGTCCAGAATGTATACAGGACTCTACAAACAATAAGAAAAAAGCAAACAACTCAATCAAGGTGTTTTGGGTCATTCTGATTCCCATGGGGAGTGAGCGAACCTCTGCTGGCTAGAATGAGGTAGTGGTTAAAAGGACAGATCCTGGAGTTCAGCAGGCCTGGTTCAAAGCTAACTTCCCTACTTAGGAGCTGAAGAGTGTGGGCAAATTAATTTCTTATGACTCATTTCTTCACCGATCAGATGGGGATCGTAGTATTTACCACAGAGCTATTTTAAGAATTAAGGGAGGTCATATGTGTGCTTGGCGGAGTGCCTGGTGAGTTCTTATTACTGTGGTCATTGTCGTCGAGTTAGAGCATCGCCTAGCCCAGGGGTGCCCAAACTTTTTTCAATGTTTTCCACCAAGGGCCATATGCGGTAAAATACACGAATAGCCGGGCCACTCACTCGAGGTGAAGTACGTATTGCCTCACCTGGCTTATTTAAGTAAACTAAATATATTTTTGGAATCTGCTGTGGGCCAATTAACAATGGATTGCGGCCCGCGGGCCGCAGTTTGGACACCCCTGACCTAGCCAGACATTCCATTCCTGAAGTGTCAGCATATTTTCATGTGTCTGTAATTGTGTGCCTCTGTCTCTGGTTGTGGGAAGAGAGAGAGAGAGTGATGAAAGCACCAACCATACATCCTCTCCAAGAGCTTTCCTTTGAATATTGTCAGGCTTGAACCTCCTGCTATGAAAAAAAGCCAACTATTTATCCTTCTAATTTGAATGATTTCTGACATTTTATTCTAGCAAACGGTTCTGGAAACCACAGTGCGGCGAGTTCCACAGCGCAAACAGCAGCTGGCACACCTGTGTCCACACAGGAAGTGTCTCTCCATGCTGGGGGTACCCCTAAAATCCACAGCCCTGTCCGCTCGGCAACATCCCGGCAAGCCTCTGCAACAGTGGCACCACAGAGGTGCTTTTTACAGATCAGAGGCATGACCTGTGCGTCCTGCGTGTCTAACATAGAGAGAAACCTGCAGAAAGAAGCTGGTAAGAGACATACACCCGTGTTACACTGGGAATGCTACGTGTGGGCTGTCAGACACTGCAGTCAGCAAAATGGGGCACCGTGCTTTCAGACTCTCCATTGACTGTGTTTATCGGTAGCCCTGATAATCCAGTAGCAAGTTCATAATGCAATAGTATAGCGGTTTGTCTAATGTTCATGGGTAGTTGGCATCTGTTCTTTAAGAAGTATTTAGTTTGTTTGAGGTAAAATGTGTCTCTGAGTAAGTTAGCCATGGGAAATCCAATTTAGAGGGTGGCCTCCTCAAGTAGCTTGTCCTAGTAGTATCTTTATCTTTCCCCTCCAACCCCATTAACCTCTCACCATCAAGTGCATATACAGACTGCATTTTGTGAAGTTCTAATTTCAAATATTCGGTCCTGTTGTCCCTCTAAACTAGACTACTATGGAATTGCCAAAATCTTCTCCTCCAAACTACATTTCCAATACACTCTTAAACCTGAAAGTGCAACAAAAATCCTGTCCCAATTTTTTGTTTGGAAAATATTTTAACCATGACTCTCCCTTACCACCAGAGTCAGAAAACTTTCTCTCTTTCCTCACTCCAGTGGTTCCATGTCTTTCTGATTGGTCACTTGGCCCTTAAAATCAACCCTAAATTGGGATGACATTTTTTTCAGCCTCTCTTTCACTGTGCTTTATTGCTTCCTGGGGCTCTAGAATGACCATTCTCAAACTGAGGTGTTATAAGACTTCCTTTCTTACCCATGGGCTGGCTGCTCATAAATGTAACCTGTACGTCACAGTGCCTGTGTTTCTGTTCCTGGCTCGAATCCTTCATTCTTATCCCTTACAGCATCTTTTCTACAGCACATCATTGCTTTCATTTATTTGAATGAGCCTTTTTATCCCCCTTAAACTAACACAATAGTGTTAGCAACATAGCCTGTGTGAGTTCTTTTTCACTCCTGAAAGTGATCAGAAACTGAAAAAGAGTAAGGAAAACCACTTTTGAAAATTATTTTTCTCTATGTGAAAAGCGACTGGAGAAAAAGACCTGTCTTTTATGTAACAGTAGTTGCTAACTGCAGACTAGAGCCCTTACTATGAGGTGCGTACACCCCGTGTCTTCTAGAGTCTGACCCAAAGTGGCCCTGGGCCAGTAGGCTGTGCATCACCTGGGAGCTGCAAAACCTCAGACAACACCCCAGACCATCTGAACCAGAATCTGTAGTTTAGTAAGGTCCTCAGTTAATTCATATGGCCTTTAAAGTGTAAGAAACATTGTTCTAGAACAGTGGTTACAGGCTTTGCTATTCATTAGAATCACGTGGGGAACTTTAAAAATTAAAAGATGCCTGGAACCCACCTGAGAGGTTCTGATTTAATTGTTCTGGCGTAAGGGCCAGGCATGGGGATAGTTAAAAGCTCCCCCAAGCAATCCTAACGTGCAGGCAAGTTTGAGAACCACTGTTCTAGAGACGTCTGGGGCACGTTTTTCTTTGTTTGGTTATGTTGAACATGTCACTCCAGAGGCCTTGCCTAGAGTGTTACAGCTGTGGCCTGACGGTTTCAGGTATTCTCTCCGTGCTGGTTGCCTTAATGGCCGGAAAGGCAGAGGTGAAGTATAATCCAGAAGTCATCCAGCCACTCGAGATAGCTCAGCTCATCCAGGACTTGGGCTTTGAGGCAGCAGTAATGGAAGACTACGCAGGCTCCGACGGAGACATTGAGCTGATCGTAAGTATGGTGACTGAGCTAGAGCTGGGACCTACAGGACAGCAGGCCTCTGACAACCTGCAGATGTGTTCTGACAGCAGCCATGGCTATGATCAGTCAGCTTCCGCCATCTTGCTGCTGTTGGGTGTTTTGTTTTGCATTGAAGCCAACAAGGACCTGTTCATTTTGTGAAGGGATGTCGGTTATGTCAGAAAGTCACAGGCGTGGATCCCACTGGGTACATTCAGGATATTAGGAGGAGAAGGAGGAGGTGGTGGGAGTGTTGGAGAAAGAGGAATTTAAAAGGACAATTGTTGTGAATCAGTGATTTGAGAGAGTCGAATATGAACATACTCCATGAAGCAGATAGAGGGAAGCTGGAATGCCGGCGGTTTCTTGAGGCTAGATGAGCTGAGACAGCATGGTAGTCAGTGCCATCACAGATGGAGGGGGCTTGTACGTGGGGACAGGGACGTCTAGAAGGTAATCGGGGACAAGACTGTCCCAGAGCGCTCAGTCTGAGGTGAGCGCTGAAGGTGGTTGCTGTTCCCAGTGTGGGTGGGTGGCAGGGGTGTGGCGGGGCCGGTGGTGGTGTTTCCTGTGTTCTACTGTTACCAGCTGCACGTCAACAAACCATTGAAACAACGGGTACGTCAGTATTTTGAATATGATATGTTTACAAGCACTGAATGTACAAAGCTCGTTTTGTGTAAATAAGGGGAAACATAGAATAAACCCCCAAAGGAATGTCTTACTGGGGTAAAAGAGTTTCACTTCCTTACTGTGTTTAGTTGCTGCCATTAATACTAAGTAAATGTTTGAAGAAAAGGTACTGAGAACACGAGAGGCACTTTGAGCTCCTGATAAGTGTTCTTTGTAGACCAAAGCCTTCCCTTTGGACGGGCCTCCCTGCGTGTTGAGGGACAAAGGGTAATATTCTCTAGGTTACAGCTCAAATCGGCCCCTGCGATACGAGCAGGGCGCCCGCTGCAGACCCCAGGTCCCGATGTGGACATCTCTGCACGCTCTCAGACCACCACGGGCTACGTGTGGAAAAATCTGAAACAAGAATATTGTTGGGGAAGGGAAACTTTTTTTGAACAATCTTTTATTGAAATTTTTTTTAAACTAAGCAATATCAATAGTTATATCGTCATCACATGTTCAGACATTTTATGTCTGTATTTAGTTGTATCCTGGAAAATGCTGACCGCTGATAGTTGGAAGAGTGCATTGTCTGGTTTGCCTAATACATATTATAGGGACGGTATGTGTCACTCCTATTTCTCAATAAGATACAGCATGGCGTGGCAGACTGGCAGCTTTCACTGGGCTTGAATTCTGGCTCTGTTATATTATATTATATATTATATTATATAAGACCGGGTCTTATATTAATTTTTGCTCCAAAAGATGCATTAGAGCTGATGGTCCGGCTAGGTCTTATTTTCGGGGAAACATGGTGTTATCATAAAGGTAAACGAGAGCTCAGAAGCACTGTTGAAATACTTGTAGACTTTGTAAAGTTCTATTTGCACAGCTACTTGCCAGCCAGTAAGTGCCTCATCTGTGTGAATGGGCCTCCTTTTCCCACCTTTTCCTTGGGTCCCATGTCAAGGGGAATGTGTTCCGATTACAGATGGGCTTGCCTCTCCTTCCTCCCTAATTCCACATGGGGCTCTCCCATCTCTTCTGATATTTGATTCTGGGATTACTGATGTACATTGCAAAGGGCAGCTTCTGTCTCCTCATTCTGATGACTTCCCATCAAGTGCTGGCTTAGCAACCTTTGTAGTTGGGTGCTCAGGTGTCTTCGTGGGGACCCAGCCAACGTGTCAGGCTGTCCCCTCTTCCTTTCCTTGCACATTCTGTGCCCAGCCAAGGCTGGCTGTTGGTGGTTAACTGTACACCCCGTGCTGTCCTGCCTTTTGTCTTTTCCCATGCTGCTGCTCCCTCTGTGGTTACTCTTACTTTCACCTGGAAATACCCTATCCGTATCCATCGCCTCAGTCAGTCACTTCCTAAATCCTTTCCTCCTGTTGATAATAAGCTACTGACATTATTACCCTATGAACCAGCAGAGCCCTGCAGTCGGGAGGGTTTTAGCAACAACTGCAGACCAAACACCAGCGACACTTGAGATTATAGAGAGTATTGCAGGATCTCAGAGGGTTTTGCAGAGCTGCACACCCTTACCCTTTAGAGGCAGAGAAGGTGCGTGCATTATTACCTTAGTGTTACTGGTGAGGGGACTGAGAAGAGTGTAGGTAGTTTATGAAAGCCCATCATCATCAGAGCCGGAAGTCAAGCCTTAGTAGAGTGGGTACGTCTCCTATACCTGAATTGGGAAAGAACCACTGTTTATATCCTTGAAGCCCCTGGGGGAAGGCTCGGGGTTTGGAGATGGGCATCCAGAGTCTTGGGGAGGGTGCTGTGGAAGGAGGAGAGACTCCGAGGCTTGTGGCTGCCTGTGTTCCTCTGACATGATCCTCTCGATCCTGGGTCCGTGGGATTTTTGTCGTCTTGTGCTGCAGATCACCGGGATGACCTGCGCCTCCTGTGTTCACAACATAGAGTCCAAACTTGCAAAGATGAATGGCATCACCCACGCCTCCGTATCCCTTGCAACCAGCAAAGCCCAGGTGAAGTTTGATCCTGAAATTATCGGTCCACGAGATATTGTCAAAATTATTGAGGTAAGTCATTCATTAAAAAAATTATACTCACCTTTTAAAAAAGTCATTTTATAACCATTGTAGAAAAGTGAGAAAATATAACTAAGCAAAAAAACAAAAGGTCACCTAAAATCCTTCAACTTTTCCCATCGGGTGAATCGTTTTAAAATAAACTATGAAGTTAAGTAAATATCAGATATTCTGAGAGGGAAAATCAGTGAATGGGTAGGAAAAAGTTGGGGGAAAAAGACATTATTGTTTTAATTTCAGATATTCCCTGAGAAACATCAATATTGCCAAAATACCTGGTACATAGGGTTAAATCACCTCAATGTAATTTTTAGGTATGCTTTATATCTGTACCAAGTATCTATAGACCAAAAAAATGTTGATATTGGAATCAATTATACTGCATTTTGCCACTGTACTAAGCCTTCTTTTTAATGGGAGAGTTTGGTAATTTCTCCTTTGAAAAATCAATTAGAATAGTGTTCATACACTCCCTTTCATTTTGTCCACAGACATCCTTTTTTTTTCAAGATTTTATTGAGGAAGGAGAACAGGACTTTATTGGGGAACAGTGTGTACTTCCAGGACTTTTTTTTCCAAGTCAAGTTGTTGTCCTTTCAATCTTAGTTGTGGAGGGTGCCGTTCAGCTTCAAGTTGTTGTCCTTTCAGTCTTAGCTGTGGAGGGCGCAGCTCAGCTCCAGGTCCAGTTGCCGTTGCTAGTTGCAGGGGGCACAGCCCACCATCCCTTGCGGGAGGCGAAACCAGCAACCTTGTGGTTGAGAGGATGCGCTCCAACCAACCGAGCCATCTGGGAGCTCAGCGGCAGCTCAGCTCAAGGTGCCGTGTTCAATCTTAGTTGCAGGGGGCGGAGCCCACCATCCCTTGTGGGACTCGAGGAGTTGCACCGGCAACCTTGTGGTTGAGAGCCCACTGGCCCAAGTGGGAATCGAACCAGCAGCCTTGGAGTTAGGAGCATGGAGCTCCAACCACCTGAGCCACCAGGCCTGCCCTCCAGACATACTTTTTAAAGTCTATCTTATACTGCACCATACGAGGATGAGCATTAGTGGTGATCTGAATGGGTTAAGACAGTCAAAACCAAACAGGATTAACTTGTACCAACTAATGGTTAAGAATAAACGAAGTTTAGCGGAAACCACTACTTACAAAATTTCTTGGGCAATGAAACATCTTGTAGCAGGTTTTTAATGCTGTCTTTCATTTTCTCTTCATTTTGTGTGTGCATGTGTACGTGTTTTAAGAGGATGAATGGACTGGCAGAGCTTTTTGACATGCAAAGAATGCTGCAGCTGCTGCTGCTGGACAGTGAGTGCCTCATGCTCGGAAGCAGACAACACAGCTTCTTTATCAGATGAGCAAAGATCCCCAAAGGGGTTACGTACTTTGTTTACCGGTGCCCAGCCAAAGGTGGCAAAACTGGCACTTAGACTCAGCTCTTCCGTTCCAAGCTCGGCGGCCTTCCTGTTGCTACTGTACCATAGGTCTTACAGAACAGCAGTGCTATGGCGTTGATGAGGCTCAACAGTCAGACTAAGTAGTAGGGAGAGTCGAGGTGGTACTTACAAGAGGGGTCAGTTACCCCTCTTACTTATGATGCCCTTGCTGGCCTCTACCCAGCCCGCTGAGCTCAGCACAGCCCCTTTGTCCTTATTAGAGGATTACTGCCAATGTCTGGCCTCCCTTCTTGTGACTTGGGGCATCTTTTCTTAGTTAAATTAGGCTGCTATTAGTTGTCAAAGGATCTGTCTTTAGACAATCTTAGGGGCTCTTTCTCCCACCATCACTTTTAATTTTTTGTGTAAAATCCCAGCACCAGGGTTCTGGGGCCCCTCTGTATGTCATGCTGGCTGACAGGACATTTCCTGGCAGCTTTTTCTGTGTATATTCATAAAGGATATCAGCGACTTCATGATCAGGTCAAATATGGCAGAGAGTGCAAGGGGCACAGGCAGCAAAGGAAATGCTTGAGTTGATCTGAAACAACACAAGGTTGAGGCCTCAGTGGCAGCTACGGCTGTCAGATGCTGCAGTGGCCCCACTCTGCTCGGTGTGAGGAGGCCTGGGCTGGCAGCCTGGAGACCTGGGCACTGGATCTAGTTCTTCTGCTCCTGCTGTGCATTTGGGCAGGGTATTTAACCTCTCTGACCTTCAGTTTCCTCATGCAGAGAATGAAAGTAGCAGACCACTGGATGTTTGGGCTTCCTTAATGCAAAAATTCTGAGTTTACAACTCAATACCGATGAGCATTGGGACCTGTTGACCTTATCTCCCAGAACCTGCTCCTTTTGTTGACAGAAGGAACAGAAATTGCCACCCGGAGCCATCTCCTTGGGGATGATACAGCTTCTAAGCATAGCTGGTGCTGAAGCTGTGACAAGATTTGTAGAATGATTTGGGTAAAGAAGTTGTGGGTGGGAGGAAAAAACCGGTACATTCCTCTGAGGTGCTTTTAGAACAAGTTTCTAATTTCAAAAGATGTAAAATGCTTTCTACCAATGCGTGTTTTAACCAAGTGCCTTCTTCCTTCTTTCCCCACCCTCTCTTTTTAATGACAAGGAAATCGGCTTTCATGCTTCCCCGGCCCAGAGGAACCCCAACGCTCACCACTTGGACCACAAGGTGGAAATAAAGCAGTAAGTAGAACAGAAAATATAAACTGAGATGTTCGTCTAAGTGTCTCCCTCTCCCCGGGCCTGACCCTGCCTCATCCTGTGCTTGTCACTGTCCCTGCTTCCCGTGGTGCCTCCCACTTGGGTTAGTTGCCTTTGCACCTGCAATGTTCATCCTCGAATGCTGTCCAGTAGAACTTCCTGTGATGACAGAAACCTTCTCTATCTGTGCTGCCCAGGACGGTAGCCACTAGCTACCGAGTACTTGAAATGCAGCTAATGTGACTGAGGAACCGAATTTTTCATTTCATTTAATTTTAACTAATTTTAATTTAAATAACCACCTATGGCTGGTAGCTAACAGGTGGGACAGCACTGAAGTTGGACAGGAGTGTGGATTTTCTTCCTTTACAATATTTTAAGACTTTATTTGAATGGATTCTAGAACTAGGATCCAAGGGCAGGAATCATGGCCAAGTGGAAAGAAAATGGCGTGGGAAGCCGGAGACCTGGGTTCATTCATTGTTTCACATATTCCCTTATTCGTTCAACAAACACAAGGCCGCTGTTGTATGCAGGGCACTGTGCCAGCGGCAGGGCGTGAACAGAATGCTGTCTATTCACGGTGCCCATATTCTGGCTGGGAAAGAATGGATGATGAGCAGTGATTCAAGTGGGTTCTGGGTGGTCTGTGAAGCTGACAAGCAGAGGGCACGGGATCTGGGCCTCACAGAATGAGTGGGAGTTTCCTAGGCTGAGGAAGTCTGGTGGGTGTGGAAGTGGGGGTCTTCTAGGGGCACAGAGGCACAGCCTTCGGGACTCTTCTGTGGATTGCTCTGGGGGACATGCCTGCAGCACTGGAGGGGCTGGCAGGACAGGCGTCTGGAATGCTAGTGAGGGGCTGGATTTTTGGGGCCTCGGGCCACAGCCTGAGGGTATAAGACTTTAATCTCACAGGCTAGTAGTTTTCCGACGGGGGTTAAGGTGCCTTAGAGCGTCCACACCACTTGGTTAGAATTTCATGGCTGCTCAAGCTAATGTTTAACAAGACCACCGCTGTCACCCATGGTCCCCCCACCCCCATCCCGTACTGTGGTGTTCAAGACAGACTCACAAGTCTCACTGACTCTATTTTAAGTAATAGTTTAGAAAGGAAATGCATAAGTAAGTTTATACTACTACAATAGTATAGCTATTTTTTTCTTAGGAACCTGTGTAAGATTGCATTTTGGAAAAAGCAGTAGGCAGGCATGGACAGAGATGTTAAACTTCTCTGGGGCTGGATTCTCAGCTTCTGGGCCCGGCCGCCTCACCTACAGTTCGGAGGTAACACATCAGCCACAGACAGGTACAGGCGAGTTCTAAACATCTCAGGAATATCCTTGCAGCGAAGTTTAGACTCTTGCATGCTCCCTCCGATGGCCAGTGTCAAGGAGAGGGCCTCCCTTTCATTTTTGCCCTTGGTGGTCTGTCCCAGACATGTGACAAAGTCTGAAAGCTAAGTCCTCAGGAGGGTACCGGCCCATAGTCCGAGTGGCAGGAAGAACCTAATCTGTGTGTTGCTTGTTGCTTTCCAGGTGGAAGAAGTCTTTCCTTTGCAGCCTGGTGTTTGGCATCCCGGTTATGGGTTTAATGATCTATATGTTGATACCCAGCAGTGAACCCCACGAGTCCATGGTCCTGGATCACAACATCATTCCGGGACTGTCCATTCTAAATCTCATCTTCTTTATCTTGTGTACCTTTGTCCAGGTACGTATCCGAAAGGGGAAAACCTCTGCACTCCATGCCTGTATGTGGCCAGTGCTTTACTGCAGCTTTCCTGACCCAGCCCAGCCAGGTGCTGCTTTTTTCCATCTTATTACCAGCAGCGGGGTGTCCTCTAGCCCAGGGCACATCAAAGGACCTGGTTTCACTGTCAGTTTCACACTTGATTGCACAGCAACCACCTTGCTACAAAGATTGGTGAACCAGTTTGTCTCCACTTAGCTTATTGTTTAGCTTAATTTACATTTGTTGTTAGAAGCAGCAGCTCGATCACCCTGGAGCTTATGCTTCTCTTGAATGTCTTACCGTGAATGGCAGAAATGTGCTCCTGAGGAAATTGTAAGTTAAGAGAGGCAAGCCTCATGGAGCTTGTAGTCTGGGGCGACATTAAGGAATTAGCTGCATTTCTAGTGGGAAGTGTGGTCTCCATTTATTTTGGGATAGAAAAATAAAACTCTTGACTTAATATTGAAATGCTTAGTTTAGGACTGTCTGGGGGCAAGTCTTCATAAGCTGAATTTGTGTTTTCCTGTATTTTCTTTTTAATTCCAAACGTGATGTACATTAATTGTAAACAATTCAAGCCATACTGAAGTCTTTGGAAAGAGGAAGATATTCTTTCACTAAGGACATCCTGCCTTCAGACCGTTGCCATTTCCCAGCCTCACCTTAGTATTATTATTACTAGTTGGGTGTGTGTCTTTCATCTACGTAGAGAAAATACCATGTACGTGTGTGTGTACATGTTCACATAAGTCAGACACATACTAGACGTATTGATTTATGACTGGCTTTTTCACTTACTCATGTAACACAGGCATCTTTCACTCCAGTGGTTTCTAGATGTAGCACATTCTCTGAAGGGACTGCACAGTGTTAGTCACAGTAATAAGGACATGTGATTTATTTCACCATTCCCCTGTTGATGGACACTTAGGTTGTATGCTCTGAGTTTTAAAGTTCTCCCCTGCCCTTGATTATTTATTCCTGTGGCCATTAGTCCTCTGAATCAGGAAATGGTTTTAAAAAACATTGATTACAGAGGAAAAACTCATGTCGAAATTGTGGGTGAGCCTAGAATATCTGCCACCCCGTTTGCTCCTTGAACACCAGAATGTAAAATGAGAGCCCTGCTCATCATGGCCATCACTCTCCTTCATCTGTCTTTTAGTTCCTCGGTGGGTGGTACTTCTATGTACAGGCCTACAAATCTCTCAGCCACGGGGCAGCCAACATGGACGTGCTCATTGTGCTGGCCACGAGTATCGCCTATGTCTACTCTCTCATCATCCTGGTGGTGGCCATTGCTGAGAAGGCTGAGAAGAGCCCTGTGACATTCTTCGATACACCTCCCATGCTCTTTGTGTTCATTGCCCTTGGGCGGTGGCTGGAACACGTGGCAAAGGTAACTGCCGTTTCACGTTAAAAGAACTGTTCCTTCAGTAATACAAATCTTAACCCATCTGAACACCATGTTTAGAATTACTAATTATACACAACCTAGAGAAAGACTTAAAGAAATGTGAACCGTACATATAATTAGGTGCTTTGATCACTAATCTCCAAATTTGTCGCTATTTCCGAAATCCCAGCTAATCTGGCTAATTATTAAAACCTTTGTTCAGGTGTATCGTGTCATGGAAAGTACCCCGGATTTCAGGTCAGAGGTCACACCGCCTCTTAGGACATAACTGAGGATATAGCTTATTAGTCTAGAAATCCACATTTCCACCTGTGGGTCATGCCATTTTTTTTAACACACTGCATTGTACCCAGCATTTTAATGTATCCTATAAAAAGCGTGGGGCTCCAGCCCTGAAAGAAATTCGATTGAACCTAAAAGAAAACTGTCAGTGGGTAGATTGGTATTGTTTTTTTCAGTCTGAAATGTAATTCATTGAACTAAGTGGCATTGTACATCCAGTGTGGCGATGACATGGCTGCGTGTGGATGGGCAGGAGTCACACTGTCCGGGGAGAGCCCTTGGGGCGCGCTGTGGCTGTGTTAAGGGGGCAGCCTTTTCTTGCAGGCGTCAGCTCTCATTTTACATTCTGGTTATTTCTTAGAGCAAAACCTCAGAAGCCCTTGCCAAACTCATGTCTCTCCAAGCCACAGAAGCCACCGTTGTGACCCTTGGCGAGGACAACTTTATCATCAGGTGGGTTATCATCATCCAAAGTTTTTGATTAACTTATGTCATTCTGTGTAAGACCCATCAAACACCCACCAGGTATGTGACATTATACTAGATCTTGTGAGGGGTGGCAAAGACTGTACAGTAAGATCCCTTCTTCAATCCAGTTAAGTAAACCAGACAATTAAATACCCAAAGATAAGCCAGAGTTCACAGTGGTGTTACGTGTGCTGAATGATAGAGGAAAGGCACAGATGATTCCCGTCCCTGGAATTTAGAAGAGGAAGCCTTGTGGTGGTCAAGGAAAGCTTCACGGGGAACGTGGACTATGAGCTGGGCCTTTCTCTCAAGACCTGGAGGATTCAGACAGGCTGAGGGATAAGGGTTTCAACTTGCCAAAGAATGAAAATGGAAGTAGTGTTTTTCTTCTTCGTAAGGTTGGCAGATATTAAAAATAATAATGTTTATTTTCATTATTACTGGAACTTATATAGCATTTACGGTTTTCCAGACACTCTTCTAACCTCTGTATTTAATCTAACCAAAAAATGAAAAGAAAAAAGAAACTTTATGAGGAAGGGACTGTCAGTTCCCTTATGTTAAAGATGAGGAAACTGAACTTCAGAGAGGCTAAGCAACTGGCCTGCGTCACACAGGTATTAAGTGGAGCTGGGATATAGCCCAGGCCGTTGGTTCCACAGTACACATTCTTTACCCTTACGTATGCTGACTCTTAGAGCATATATAATAATGTGGATATTTTTACAAATGAGGCTTCTGTGCAAATATTTCCCTGGTCCGCCTCATTTTCATATTGTAGGCAATGGTTATTTGTAGGCCTTCACATTCCTGAAATCTCTCCAGCCCCACCACTGTGATCCCCTTTAAGCTGTGATCTCACTTCTGAAATCACTGCTGAAATCCCGCCCGCACACGCCCATGGAAGAGGCGTCTCTCCCTCTGGGCCTCTGTTCGGGAGCCTTCCTCAGTCGAGTTCTCGTTGATCTTCAATGTTTCTGCCTTTGCAGATTCTTGCCATCAAGTATGACATACCCAAAACGCACCTATTTAAGCCCCTCCCACTGTGCACTTGCCCATTCATCACACTATTGCCAGTGCTAGTTCACCAGCTGTGTCCTCTGAGAGACAGCCCTCTGAGGCGGACACAGGTCGCTTGCTTCCCAGTGGGGCACTCAGTGAGCCTGTGTCAAGAATATGAACCAGTGAGGGAGACATGAATGAATAAAAATGAATGAGGCGCAGACTGACTACAGCACTGGCTTTTGGCTGGATGCTGGCTTTTAAATAATACTCAGAATTATGGTGGTGATAGCTGAGATTTGAGAACTTTCTGTGTACCAGGTACACAACTCAGCGTGTGCATAAATTGTCTGATTTAACCCTGATAGCTACCCCTTTCGTTAGGAAGAACCTTAAGCTTGGTGAGGTGAAGTAACTTGCCCAAAGTCCACAGCAGGTGAGTGGCAGAGCTGGAATTGGAGCCCTGCAGACACAGAGCCACCGTCCCAGCCACCTGCTAAACTGTCTCCCAGATAGGAAGACCTTGTGTGACAAAGGCGTTGTCACTTGTGGGCTTCTACGTGCAGTTGGCTGCTTCTACACTAGTAATGCACCTTGGCTGCTTTTTTCTTATAAATTAATGACATGCGAGTTTCCGAGAAGTGAAAACGTTCAGAATGGAAATAAAGCTGTGGGCATCTGCACTTGCTGTCCGCCTTTCATTTGGAAGTGCTTTTGGTAGCGTGGCCTATAATTGTATGGACTGCTCCATGGATTTGAATACCAAAGAGGTGCATCTTTGCCAAAAGGCGAAAGCTAGTTGAAATGCCAAAGGACTGTGGGGCTAACCTCACATAACTCAGTTCTTTTCCAAAGATAGTGATTAATTTTTGGCTGTGGACACACTGTGCGCCTGAGTACTACCATCGTGATGTGGCGGTACCATTTTTTAAGCTAGAAGACCATCTGGCTTTCCTCAGATGGGCTGTGTGCTTGGAGCACATCAGTTAACATCTGTTTGGTACAGTTCCTATCTGTCAAATGGGAGGTTGTTCCTATTGTTCCTACTGCACCTTCCTGACAGGGTGCTCCGGGCTGCTGGGAGGAGATGGGCCCAGCGTCACCCCTTGCTCTCCCGGGGCCAAGGCCACTCCCTCGGCCCCTCCTGAGGAGCTCAACTCTCTGTAACATGAGGCGTGCTGGTGCCAGGGCCCCCAGTCAGCCTCGCCTCCTGCAGCGCCCTCCTGCGTCTGGGCCTCTGCTGGCATGGACAGGTGTGTGGCGCCTTCTAAAGGACACTGGAGTTTCTCACCTCTCCTGGCTCCTTTCAGCGATGGGCCTATTCCTTGGTCCCTCTGCTGGGGATATGTGTCCTTTCTCTCCATCCCAAGTCTCGGGTGATGGGAGCGTCTGCATGGGTGCTCAATCTGGCACGTGATAATTTCTTCCCTAGCTGCTGCTTGCTGTCTCCTTCATGGACTTGCTTTGCTCTCCTCATTCCTTAAATATCGATGATTCTTGGGGTTTCCATGTTGGCGCTCTTGTCTGCTGTCTTGGTGTGTTATAGACTGTCGCTGGGACACCTCATCGCCGCATATCTTCATTCTCAAACCTCCCTCAGATCTCAGCATTCAGCTGCCTTTTGGAATCTGGCTCTTGGGTGAGCATAAGGACTCAACGTCAACTGTTTGTCCTGCCCATCAGCTTTCCTCTGTGCTCCCCTCACGGATTCTTCCCCTTTCTCTGCCTTACGGTGTCCGTGAACGGCACCGTCCCATGTCAGCTTCTGAGGCAGAGGCCTGGGCATCCTCTGTGACTCCTTCCCCTCCCTCATCCGCACATCCTGTCTCTGTCCTCTTGCTTCTAGCTCCACAGCCGCTGGTGGCCTCACACACTGCCCCTCCCGCTGCTCCCACACTTGTTCAGGCCACAGCTCTCTTGTCTGAAGCACTGTGACAGTCTCCTCCTTGCCCTCCTGCCTCCAGCCTGGTCTCCTGCCACATATCTTCCCACAGATCTGATTGTATTCGTCTGTAGTTGAAAACCTCCCGGTGATTTGCTGTTGTCCTTATGCACGTTCCTTAATACACATGTGAGACTTGTCATGTGCCCCATGTGCCTCTCGGGCTCAGTCTCTTGTCCAGCTGCTCCTCCGTCATTCCAGCCGCCCCCACTGGCCGTTCCCAGGAAGAGGCTCTCCTGCCTCCAGGCCTCTATACACACCATCCCTGCCCCCAGACAACTCTCTTCCTTTCCCTTCGCCTGGCTCCTTGTCTGTCAGGTCTTGGTGGAGGTGTCATGTCCCCAGGAGGCTTTCCTGTCCCCCAGGCCTGGCTTGGTCACCTCAGAGCTCTCGGAGCACTGGGTGACTGCAGTCACGTGACAGGTGCTCAGACGCTGACTAGTTGAAGGAATGAAACGACTGTCAACTGTTAAAGAAATAAATTGTGCAGGTGTGTATGCTGGACATTAAAAGGCCTGCACAGCCTAGACCCCAGTCTCCCACATTGACGTTTTTTGTTTCTTATAATTGGGAAAGCAAGTTAAGAATTTATCTAGTCCAGGGGCCATTCTAAGTGTTTTCTTTGTCTTTTTTTAACTTGTGAGAGATGAGGTAAAGACAGGTGAGGTAAACAGACTGCTGGCAGAAGCTCTTAAAGCTGAAGAAATGCTAGGGGAAAGAACTTGTCTTAAGCGTATTCCTACACCTCGGGATTTTGGGGGCATTCGTTTCCGAGGAAGAAATACTACAGGTAATTCACCAGAGGGAGCTACCTTGCCCCCCAAAAGGGCTCTTCACTTTAAATTAAGCTGTGTAGGGTCAGATCAAAGGGGAAATTCAAAGTTAGATTAAGCAGAGATTAGCATTACTAATAGAAAGGTGCCCAAGAGGACATATGTGCCAAGTATCACCATCTAAGCGAACAGTTTAAAGCTTCGTGGTTAGGTTATGGGGGAGGGGAGAGTCTGCCCATTAGCCCCCACAGCCCCCTTTTCTGAAGCAAGCAGGCGTTCCTTCTCCTGACACAGGCTTCTCTTGCCACGTTGAGACCTCTGTGGGATGGTCCTTTCCAGGTCATGCAGACAGGCCTTAGGAGGGCGCTGTTGGAGCCTGGGTGTCTCCATCACTGGAAGACTTTAAAAAGAAGCAGAGTATTGTCGCGTTGCAGAGATCCTCCCCTTCTCCTTGTTCACCTTCTCCTTGTTACACATCTGTTCCCAGGGCTCAGGGCTTCAGTCTGATGCCCACTGTCCCTTAAAAGGTCTCTCCTTTTCAGTACTCCCTTTATTTCATTATGGTCATGATTAAACTTAGGTACATATACGAGTCTCCTTTTAGCTTCTAGGCTGTAAACCTCACAAGATGAAGGTGTGATTTTCCCTGTTGATAATCCCAGCCTAGCACAGCGCCTGTTGCACAGAGGGCAGTAGATAGTGAAAACATCCATTAGGTGGTAATGAAAGTCGCCAACATTCACGGGTCACTTCCTGGATGTCAGGCACTGTGCTAACCACTTGGGACACATGTCATCTCAGTTAATCCTGGGAACAAAACCGGCCTTGTAGAAAGGAGGACATTGTGGCTTTGAAGCAGGATTCGATCCAGATTGCACTGCTGCTCTGTGACGAGGGCTCTGAGCACCCACGGTCAGGGCCATGTCTGCCTTGTTCACTGCTGTGTCCCTAGCCCCTGGTGAACACAGTGGCACACATGCACTTTGTCCGTCTCAGGCATGTCGTCTGCCCTGCAGCCTGCACGTCTGCACTGCGGGAGCAGTGTGCCCTCACACCCTTGCAGGAAGGGGGCGCCGTGGTGGGGGGAGCTGGACCTGCAGATTCAGACGGGCGTTGAGTCTGTCACTAGGCTGAGGACGTTCCTAATCGGTTTTTAAAAAGAAAGCACTGATGTAAACGTACGAAACATCCGTCTGCGCAAGCTGATTCCTAAGTTTCATGCCTTCATACATAACAACATTTAAAGAAATGGGCATGCGTGTTCAATTTTGTGCCTTTCTAAGAAATATTCAGGTTTTTGCCAAATAGGCAAATATCACTTACTGTGCTCCTAGGATTTTGGAAAGATTCGATCAGACATAACAAAAATCTAGCACAGTCCCTGCATTCAGTAAATGTCTGTTTTTTCTTTCTCACACCAATAAGGTGGCATCCTGTGCATTCCTCTCTGGTAGTTTAAATGTAGCCTTTGTAGAATGAAAGGAAAGTATAAAATGACCTCAGAGTTCTGCGTATTATTGTACATGCCTGCTTTTCTGACTTTGTCACCATTTGTTCATGAGCCAGTGTTCTCTATACAAGTAAGTGTACTTGGCCCATGGTTCACCAGATGGCCTCCTTCGCATTTTCTCACTCTGTTCCTACTCTTCCGTCTCCATCCTCCACTATCTAACTATCTCTATCTCTGTCTCTGTCTCTGTCTCTCTGTAGGACCATCCCCACCAGCATGTACAAGTCACACTTTCCTATCCTAATCCACTCCCTCTTCTGCTGCTGTTTCTCTCTTCCCTTTCACAGCAGAACTTCTTTTAAAAGTTGTCTTTAGCTGTTGTCTTTGTTTCCCCGATTCACATTCTCTCTTCGGCCCATTCCAGTTGAGCTTCTGCCGTCACCAGTTTTTGCAATTGCCTTTGCCAAAGATACCGAGTAATCTCCATTTACCCAAACCCAACCTTTGCGTCTTTTTAATCTTCATTTCTACCTCTCACCAGCATGTTTACCCTTTAAAATTCTTTCTTTCTTTTTTATTAAGATATAACTTATATTCACTGAAATACACAAATTAATTCTAAGTGGAGAGTGTGATGAATTTTACACGTTTGCATCTGTGTAACTATGTCTGCAGTACTTGGTAGGATGGGCTGGCTGCTCGCTCCCTTGGATCCTCCCTCTGCGTTTCCTCCGCATCCCTGGCTGGCTGTTTGCATCTCCCTTGTGGGCCCTTCTGCTCCTGCTCAACCTCCAAATACTGGCATGTCCCAGGGCTTAGTTCTAGGGCTCTGTCTCTTTTCCGGTTACTCTTCATAAAACAAATGAGCTTACAACAAATAAAACCATTTCATGGCTTTAAATGCGTCTCTATTTTGTCTGTTCCCACGTATGTACATCGAGCTCTGACCTCTTCTCCCAGCTCCAGTCATATTTTTAACTTCGTACCTAACATTTCTAGATGGAAGTCGAATGGGCCTCTCAGACTCGGCAGGTTAAAGCGAAGATCTTCATTTCACCTCCTCTGCCCTCTCCTTCCCTCAGCTGCTTCTTAGTTGTCTCCATCTCATGAATGATTTCTCATCTACCCAGTGGCTCGTACTGAAAATTTAGACCTCATCTTTGATCTTTCCTTGTGCATTCAGTGCCGCTGCGGCCTTAAGAACATCTTGGCTTTGTCTTCACTCCATCTCTAGCCACGTTGCTGATGCCTTTTGCTTGGGGTGCTGCAGCGGCCTAAATCTTCCCTCCACTCGTGTTATTACCCCACAGCCCATTCTCATGCAGCAGCCAGAGAGATGGCTTGAACATGTGAACCAGATGGTGTCACTTTCCTACTGAAAACCTTCCTTTCGAAGCACACACTGCTCTGTGAGACCGACTGTGATCTGGACTCTGTGTGCTGCACTCGTTTCCCTCCAGTCATGCTGCGGATTTCCCGTTTCTCCAAGGCACCCTTCCTGCCTGCCTTAGAGCCTTTGCATTAGCTGCTTTTTCTCCCTTGAATGGTCTTTCCCCATAATTTGGCCCCTCTTGTCATCCAGCTCTCAGCTCAAATGTCATCGTCCAAGCGAGAGGACTTCTCATTTTTCTCCTCCTCCCCAGCCCACGTAAAGAAACCCCCCCAGTCACATTCTCATCGCAGCACTTATTTAATAACTGGAACTATCTTGTTTGTTGTCTGTTTCCTCCATAGAATTTGTCTTCATGAGGGTAGAGACTTTGCTGTCCTGGTCACGCTATAGTCCCAGTGCCTAATACGGTGCCTGGCACTTACTAGCTGCACAATAAATATTGACCCAATCTCTAAATGACACATACAGTGAGTACTACTGCTCAATGTAAAGCAAATATAGTGTAACCACTCCGACAGTGTGTCTAGAAGCCGGCCTGGGTGACAGAGCCAGAGGATGAGCTCCAGTGAGTGGCCATGTGTGTAATCTGAGTGGCATTTGTTGCAGAGAAGAGCAAGTACCCATGGAGCTGGTGCAGCGGGGTGATGTCATCAAGGTCGTTCCCGGGGGAAAGTTCCCAGTGGATGGGAAAGTCCTGGAAGGCAGTTCCATGGCCGACGAGTCCCTCATCACAGGTTAGGTGACTTGTTTCACGTTCCCTTCGGGTGGGGATCAGCTCAGTTGCTAGGTCCCATGAATGCTGAATGGGGCTTAGCGTGTGACGGTCTGTCTCTCTTCACCTCTAGGAGAAGCCATGCCTGTCACCAAGAAACCTGGAAGCACAGTGATTGCCGGGTCTATAAATGCACATGGCTCTGTGCTCATTAATGCCACCCATGTGGGCAACGACACCACTTTGGCTCAGATCGTGAAACTGGTGGAAGAGGCTCAGATGTCAAAGGTAATGAAGAAATTTTAAAAATGCTATCACTTTAGGTTCCTCGTTTTAGAACTCATTCCAAGAGTTCCATAGAATCAGGCAGAGTTTACTGATTTGGGAGTGAATGAGGAAGCTGAGAGTCCTGGGCCTCATCCATGCTTGTGGTGTTTGACTTCTTTGCAGATTGTAATTTCCCATGGTCTTTGTGTTTTATTTTTATAGGCACCCATTCAGCAACTGGCTGACCGGTTTAGTGGATATTTTGTCCCATTTATCATCATCATTTCAACTTTGACGTTGGTGGTATGGATTATAATCGGTTTTATCGATTTTGGTGTTGTTCAGAAATACTTTCCTGTAAGTTGAATGCTGTGGTTGTTGTGTTTCAAATAATCTATTACCGTTACTCCTTTCATGTTTTAGATTCATTGGGCTTTAATTACTCATTACATTTTATTTGATTGCTTCACTTATTGGCAGCAACATCTTAGCCAGGGTAGTACAATCAGTTACTCTACTTCTGCAGGTTTTTTATTAAAGATGACTTTTGCTTTCTAGTTAGATAATTTCACAAAAACCCATTGGCTCTCAGTGAAACTGCTTAAAGCATTTATATGATGCAGTATTGTCCATTTGGGGGGTTATGAGTCACATACCATAGAGGATAGTTCACTTCTGATTTTGATGGCATGGTAATATTAACAAATTTTAAGAAAAATGAATTTTTGTCCTTTACGTCAATAAATACTGTCTTTAACCTTGCAACTTCCCAAGCAATGTTAATAGCTTTTTAGTAAATATTTATTAATCATTATATATGAGGCAAAGGAATATACATTTTTGAGTTTAAAAAGTGGATGAAGTACATTGTCTTAAGAAATGTAGGTTTATCAAACTTTTTTAAAGATGGAAAACAACACACAGAACTTTTGTGCTTCAGAAATAAAAACTATAAACATCAGCGATTCGCAACTGGGAGTAACTTTGCTGCCCCAGGGGCATTCGGCCATGTCTGGAGACATTTTTGGTTTTCGTGACTGAGGAGGGGATGCTATGGCATCCAGTGAGTAGAGACCAGGGATGTTGCTAAACATCTGCAATGCACAGGACAGACCCCACAACAACGAATTATCTGGCCCCAAATGTTAGTAGTGCTGAGGTTGAGAAACCTAAATGTACATAAAAAGCTAATGGCCCACTTAGAATAGTACAGGATAGCTATACAGTGAGTAGAATAATGTTTTCCTTTATTTTTTAAGATATCTCATACTTAGCCCAGTGGAGTGTGCATTTTACCTTAGAGTCATAGACTAAGAAACCGCAAATATGGAATGGATAATTTTTTTCCTCTTAAAAAAATTTCAACCCATAACTAAAGGCATATGCTATATTCTTCGGGTATGTTTCATCCATTAAGATGTCATTTTTCTCCCTCAAATTTCCTATCTTAAAATGAAAAACGTCCAAGTTATACACTTTCTGACATCAAAGGAGATCTCAGTGCTTTTAAGAGTAACTTGTGACTGTATTCCTAGAATTTGCCAGTAGCTATTATGGCACCTGACTGCCTAAAATTTCTGATTTCGTGGGGAGCAGCTCATTAACATGTAGCTGTGGGAAAACTCAGTCCTAAACAAGTTGGAATCTGTGGCTTTCTGCTGTTTCCTGCCTTTCCATCTTACTTTGGCTTATTTTGTTTTTATCTGCAATATCAGGGAGGATGCTGGCAAATGAGGTACTGCATGTTCCTTTAAGATATTGTTATCACTGTGCTATATAAAAGTTATTGTAGGGACAGGGTTCATGTTAACTTCTAGAAGTCTACCCAGGCCCATCTGAATGCCTGTGTCATTTTGATAAGAATTACTGTCTTTTTTTTTTCTTGTTTGTTTGTTTTTTAAAAAATCACACACAAAACAACCACATCTTTACCTCTAAGAATTGCATTATGTCTTAAACAACATGCCCCACTACCTAAATCCAACTGTTTCTGTGAAAATTAAATGACCCTTTAATAATATATCTTTTTTTTAGAATCCTGCCTTTCAAAAAAATCAAAGAATAACGTGTAGACAGAAGCTACAGAGATTATGGTCTATATTCCCGCTTAGAAAACATGCATTTACTGTAATTAAGTAAACATAGTATCTCCTGATTGTACTCCAGAGACAGTAGCCATTTTGAAAAATAAACCAAGATAACTCAAGATGTCAGAATGCAAATAATAATACCACTATGTGCCACCAGGTAACTTGAAAGGGCATATTTTGTTTGTTTTGGATTTATGAAGAAAACAATAGTGAAAAATAGAAGAAAGTAAAGATGGCTCCCAATCCCATTCCTAGAAGTAGCTGTTTTTCACACTTTGATGAACATCTTTCTACTATTGTTGATAAAAAGCCTATACACACGACAAATACACACACACACACACACACACACCCCGAGGGTGCCAAAAAATATATATACAAAATATATATACAAGTGGACACTTTGGTCAACATTGCTCAAGCAGTAGTTCGCCATAATCAGAAGTGTCTGGACACTGATGGTAACCACTTTGAGCACCTCTTGTAATTGCAGAAGTCAAATGTGACTTGTATTCATCTTTTGTTATCGGTGTTTATTGGGTATTACAATTTTAATGGTTTTTTTCCTTTCTTACAATGTGTATACATTGTTTTGGCACCCTCTGTGTATATATATATTAATATTATATAGATATGTATTATATATGATATATATGTTTAGATGTATATCATTTAATCCTTACAAAATCCTGTGAGGTGGGTATTATTACCTGCATTTTGTATGTGAGGAAGCTGAGACACGGAGAGGTTCCATTCATGTCAGAGCCAGGATATGGACGTACCTGGTCTGTGCTCTTTCCCCGATCAGGGATTTTTATAGGACTCTCTGCTCTCCTAATGTCTTTCCCTGAGGAAAGCTTGTAGGATCAGGTGAGAAACCTGGGACGTGGAGCCCTAGAGTGAGCCATGTGATATCCCCAAGGCAGGGGGGAACACACCGTGTTTCCTAAACCCCACTCCTCACGCTGTCTCCGGCCCCACTGCCTGCACTGGAATGTTCTGTGTGAAGAGGATTCTGTGTGATTCCTCATCTCACGCTCCACCTGCCTCTCTGTCCTCTTTTCAGACCCCCAGCAAGCATATCTCGCAGGCAGAGGTGATCATCCGCTTCGCGTTCCAGACGTCCATCACTGTGCTGTGCATCGCCTGCCCCTGCTCCCTGGGCCTGGCCACGCCCACGGCGGTCATGGTGGGCACCGGTGTGGCCGCCCAGAACGGCATCCTCATCAAGGGAGGCAAGCCCCTGGAGATGGCCCACAAGGTCGGCCCCACGCTGCTGTGCTCCTGCCGCCCTTGGGGTCTTGGCTGGGAGGATTCTGGAGCTGTTTACTACACAATCTTTTTTTCTTTTTTTAATTTGGAGAGGTCAAGTGAAAATAGTATCTGTTTAAATTTCATATTAAGAGAAAAACCTGAGAGAGGCCTTGGGTGGTAGCACTGTTAATGAACTAAAACAGGAAGTCAGGGTTGATAGAATGACAGCAGCAGCCAACAGTTAATAGAATTAGATGCTTTATAAATATTAGTTGATTGAATCTCATCAACAATGCTGAGATGGTGCTTATTCCCATGTTACAGATGAGGGAACTGCGGCAGGAGGAGGCGCGCTCACTTGCCCAAAGGCCTGCAGCCCGATCGTGGCTGCTGCTGACTGGCTGAGCCCAGACCCGTGGGGACTGGTGCAAAGCTGCCATTGACCAAGTGGGACAAACTGGCTCCAGTGGTTACTTGTTATTATGTCCTTCCTTGAACTTGGAGTGCAAGAGCTTTATTCTCAGTAGGCTTTTGCCCTTACGCAGGCTAGAGAAAACCATGGTTGGCTCAGCAGATAGCAGTGGACACAGCTGGGCCAGCTCCCAGGGCCCTGGCTCCTGATCTGACCAGTGTTGCTGTCCAAGAGATGGTGGCCTGCCATCTCCCATGACATTGGAATGAGAAATTCTGTCTTAGCCTGGTTAAGGTTGAGCCACAATGTGGATTGTTTTGACTGGGCAGAGAGGGAAACAGTGTTTTTGCAGGGGGAATGGTTGAACCTTGGGATTGATTGCAGGCCATTATGTCACGGAATTTGCGGGAGTGTTGTTATCGGCTTGAGGGAGGTTGAACGAAGTTCTGCCTCAAGATTGTGTGGATTCTGAAAGTCCCTTCCATTTGTATATGTGGTCACCAAGATGTGGTTCTTTTTGGCAGATAAATACTGTGATGTTTGACAAAACTGGCACCATTACCCACGGGGTCCCCAAGGTCATGTGCGTCCTTCTACTCGTGGACACGGCCACTCTGCCCCTCAGGAAGGTTCTGGCTGTGGTGGGGACCGCGGAGGCCAGCAGCGAGCACCCGCTGGGCGTGGCTGTCACCAAATACTGCAAAGAGGTATGTAGATCTGGCCATTGCTGGTCTCCTCACTCCTGCCGCCTCTGCTCTCCCCAGCTGGGCCCTGAGCACCTTCCTTCGAGGAGGCCTTGGCTTGTATGGTCTGGAAAACTTCCCAGCAGCCCCCCTGGAGCAGGTGGAGATATGGCTCACAGTAGCCAGTCCCTTGTCACATTTCCAGATTGTCACAAAATCAGCTCAGTCATTTATTGAGCCTTTACTGAGCATCTATACTTGGGACAACTAGTAAGATGTGAACTCTGCCCTCTGGGAGCTGATGGTCGGGTGGGGAAGACAGATGGTGTATAAATTCAGTACTTGATGAGCCCTTAGTGCAAAGGGATACAAAAATGAATGGGGTCTTGGGGTGAGAGAGGGAGAAATCCACTCAATCAGCGACATCTGAAGTGGAGAGAAACCAGCAGAAGTGAGCCGAAAGCCCAGTGGGTTCTTGGCACAGTTAAGGAGGAAGCATTCATCTTTTGCTCTCTCCAGATGAAAGGTCTTATTTAATTTTCTCTGTTTTCAATCTGAGTTTAGAGGCAGCAGGATGTGCCAGAGTGTTCCCCTGAAAAAATGTAGATGGTCTGGTCTGAGCAAATAACAATATTCAGTAAATATAGAAGGTGACATGGATGCCTTGAAAAAGCTGACAACTCGTCTTGGACGGGGAACCTTCCAGAAATATCATTTTGTGGTTTTGTCTTTAATGTAGGATCAGAATGACTGCCATCTCACCTCTCACCTTTCTGACGTTTCAGGGAGAACTCTGCTCACCCTCAGTCATCCTTCCTTTGCTGTTGTGTTAACCAAATAAAAACAGTCCCTCACTTCTTCCTCCTGCCACATCATCCCTCCTCTTTCCAGGGTCTGTAAATGGGCAGTTCTGTCTTGATAGCCTCAAAATAGCTTTGCTACCACTTTCCTTTTGCGTCATTTTAATGAAATTATTAGCAAAATGAAAATAATACCTTCACTCTCTTTGGCACCTTCGCCCCCGCCCCCCCTTCCTCCGTCCTCACTTTGAGTTGTTTGGTGTGAATTGCCTTTCTCCTGCAACCAGCCCAGTATTACGAGGCATCCACCTAAGTACAGAGTTTAGGCCAAAATTAAATCAAACATTTAATTTTGTTCAATTTACTAATTATAATGTCTGTGTCAGAGAAGAGAAAAAGAATTGCTGAATTAATAGTCCATCTCTTCACCTTTCCCTGCAATTCTACTTCCCATCCCTCCTTTTCCTCTTAATTCCTGGTTGGTGCTGCTCTCTCTCCTGCCCTCACTCTGTCTCTGGTCTCTGTCCTGCCTCTCTCTCAATTCACCCCAACCCCCATCCCCCATTTTCTCGTTCTTCTCCCCACTCCCTTCCTTCCCAGGAACTTGGAACAGAAGCCTTGGGATACTGCACTGACTTCCAGGCAGTGCCAGGCTGTGGAATTGGCTGTAAAGTCAGCAACGTGGAAGGCATCCTGGCCCCCAGCAAGCACCTGAGCGAACAGGCCGCTCCCCTGAATGGGGTTGGCAGTGTTCCCGTGGAAACAGGTATCCCTGGCCTTTGTCTCTGCCGCTCGGTCTGCCAGGGGTTGGGTCCAGCTGGGATAAGTGGCGGTGTGCCAAACCACAGAGAGCACTGCCGCACGCACTGGTTCCGGTGTGGGCTGGAGGGCTGTGCGCCTCCCTCGCCAGGAAAGCCTGCAGTTTCCCTGGTGTTCTTTGCTACGTCTGAATCTTGATGCCGATCGTAGACAAAAGTAGTATATTACTTCAATCCATAGAGTATTGCTTATCTGCTCCATAATTTTGAGTCTTTTCTTTCCTATCCCAAGTTAGCCTTGCTTCTCATAAGCTACAAAGTAGACAGATGGGATTTCTATTTTGTTCTTCCTAAACAGGAAACCTCCCATGTAGTAGAACTCTGACGGGATATTTCATATTTACGGAGCTGGCAGCAGTCAGGGAAAGCAGATGGAAATGCTCTGCTCAAGCTGAGAAGGGACACTGCTTGGAGTGACAGCTGCATTTGACTAACAGCCTTATTCTAAGGATAGCTTGGCAGCCACCAGCATAAGGGTGTGGAAACCACGCCCCCGCCCACACACACAACTGCGTCTAGGGTTTTCTCTTTGGTATGTTGGTAGTTGAATCTTGACACAGATTTTATGGTTAGAAACCATCTACCACCTGGCAGTTTAAAGCCCCAGAATGACCTTTCCTTAGAGCGTCCAGGGACCAGTCTGTATAATGACACCTGTTAGTGGCGTATGTAGTTAGAAGGTGACAGGTGAAAGACTCACCTTGCAGGTTCACCTTGGGTCATCCATGCCGAGCAGTAATGAATCTAATCAGCACTTGCATTTGGTGCTGAAGAGAGAAGCACGTGCTTCTCATCCCCACAGGAAAAGAAGCGGCAGGTCCCGCTCAAGGCCAGTGGAGGGCACCACATCGTGTTGGATGTGGGTGACATTCTCGTGCCTGGAGCATGTGCCTTGTAACACCCGTTTTCATCCAGACCCACATGTTCTACACATTAATTATACTTTTTACCCTGGTCCTTTTTAAGGGTGATGTTCCGAGTGGTGCTTACTAAGTTATAGTTTCTCGGAACAGTTAAATGCTTATTTTGCTGTTACAAGGATTTCATAGTTTTTAGTAATTTCTCACAGTGAAATTGGACTATTTGGGAATAACCACAACTCTTCTGAACAGATGTGGGCCCCCAGACCTTCTCTGTGCTGATTGGAAACCGAGAATGGATGAGGCGCAACGGCTTAGCCATTTCCCGCGACATCAGTGACGCTATGACAGACCACGAGATGAAGGGCCAGACCGCCATCTTGGTGGCTATTGACGGTATGGCTCTGCTCACGCCTTCTGTCTGCTCTCTCAGAAATGACGTTGCTTGGAAACATCCGGCCATAATTAATTTCCTCCCTATTAATAAATAAAAAATACATCTTCCTCCCTATTAATTTCAGTTCTATTCTGTGAGCTTGCCTTGCCATCTTTTTCACTTCATTCTCAGTCCCGAGGCCCTTTTTCGCTCGCTCTCTCCATCTTTACCCCGAGCCAGCTCTGGCATTGGTCTCCTTGCTCTTGGAATTCCGGTGTCTTCACCATCATTGTTTGCACCTGTCCGAGCTGGTGGTTCGGCGTCATCCTTCTCGTTCATTCCTGCAGACAAAACAGTTCACTTTCCAAGGGGTTTAACTGCGGCTTTAAATAGTGAGATCCCTGCAACTTTTCTCAGCTTTTCAAGATTGCATGTGTCTTAGTACTCCGTTGTATGTTGGACTTTACGTCTCAGATAGATTAGAATCTTACTTTGTTAGTGTTAGTTTCTGCTAATATAAATAAAACTATATGCAAATAAATAACAATTTATGTTGCTGTATTTTGAATGCTCCAGGCAAATATGTCCTCTTTCCCATTCTCTCTTTTTTTTTTTTTTACTGCTCCCACCACCAGGCCTTGTCCTAAGTCCTTGTAAAGCCACAGTCCCCTCAGCTCTTCAGACCAGAATTGGCTGAACTAAAGGAGTCGTGCCCCCTTACTGTGCTCCGATCACACCTCAGGCCTTGAAAGCCATCCTGCTTCAGTATCTAAAAGATTCACTGAAAAAAAGAAAAATTCTATGCAAGTGTGTTTTGTAGGAAGAAGAAAGAAAAGGAAGGATTGATTTTTCTAGCTGTTTGGACATTCATCATTTTCTAAGTAGCATTTGTTGTATTTGTTATATTTCTCATATTTTAATAGATAACATGTATTGCGTTATGAGCCAGGCATTGTGCAAAGTGATAACTGTGCCTTGTAGAGAAGTTGGAAAATTCTAGAGCTATAAAGAAGAAAATGGAGTCACTTGACATTTTGATAGTCCTTCCAGATTTCTCTTTGCATCTGTCAATGTTATTACATTTTAGAAAACAAGTCAAAGCCATAGTTTGTTATACAGTTGGGTGTTTTGTTTTCTGCATGTAATGACGTCCCCATTCATGAAGTCGGATGTGCTCCTCAGGCCGTCCTGTGGCCCGCTGCCGTGCACTTACTGTGGTGTCTCCCTCAGGGGTCCTCTGCGGGATGTTCGCTGTCGCAGACACCGTGAAGCAGGAGGCCGCCCTGGCTGTGCACACGCTGGAGAGCATGGGTGTGGACGTGGTTCTGCTCACGGGTGACAACCGCAAGACAGCCAGAGCCATTGCTGCCCAGGTAGGGGCCGGATCCAGGATCCGGGGCCATCGTCTCCCTTTAAAATTAAACTGATTTTAAGCTTGCAGAAGCAGAAAAAAAAGTAAGTACCTGTGCATCCAGTGCTCAGCTTTTCTTCTGCGCTTTCCCCCTCATTGGGGACTTTCCGTCCTTGTGCTTTGATCTGCTCCGAGCCATGCAGCATCCCACAGGGGACCACCATGCTGCCACAGCAAAGATCACATCTCTGGGACCTGGAGCTGTGTTCATGCTTGACCGGCTACAACCCTGCAAAAGCAATGCATCCATCATTTTCTGTTTCCCAGGCTTTGCAATGAAAAAAAAAAAAAGATGTGTTGAGTATCCCCCTTCCTGGTTCAGACTTGTTCATCCATTCAGCAAGCACTTATTAAGCACCACGCATGTGATGGGCAGGCTGCAGAGAGGGCTGAAGAGGGCACCTGCCCTGAGGAGCTCACGGTCCTATGGGGAGGGAGGCCCAGGGACCGTGTATAATAAGTTGAGGGCTTGGTGCTGCAACAGAAGAGAGCACTGGACACATGGGAGCCACCAACTTACCCTCCAGCCTGGCAGGGGCCGGGGATGCCTTTCCAGGAGAGAGGATGTTTGAGTCACAAGTGGTCCAAGGAAGAAGAGGGGGAGGGATGAGGGACGGCAAGCTGACCTTGCCAGTGCAGAACAGGCAGCTCTGAGTTGGGGAGCACAGGGAGCTGAATGGTACAGTCCATGGGAGCCCCGAGGCAGGGAGCTGCAGACGGGCAGAGAGCTGATCTAAGGGGACCTTGGGAGGCAGACCGAGAAGTTTAGATGTTTTCCTAAGGGACCTGGGGTCCACTGGAGGATTTTAAGCAGGAGGGTAAAGTGACCAAATGATTATTGATTTGGAGACACACTGGGACAGCACAGGAAGAAGAGAATGGGAGGCGGGGCTGTGGGCAAGGAGCCCAGAGAGGGACCCAGACCACTGCCAGGCCTTGGGATGCGAGCAGGGGATAACTTTGCCATGTGACCTAGAGCCTGTCCTGCTTGATGACTGGCCCTGGAGGCTGAGGGGGTGGGGCAGGGGCAGGACGGCTGGGGTTTCTGCTGCTGTTCCTGTCCTTTGCCAGCGCCGGGGATTGTCATGTATTTGTTTCTGACGGCTGTTTCCCTTTCCTTTTAGGTCGGCATCAACAAAGTCTTTGCGGAGGTGCTGCCTTCTCACAAGGTGGCCAAGGTCCAGGAGCTCCAGAAGGAAGGGAAGAAAGTAGCCATGGTGGGAGATGGCATTAACGACTCCCCGGCCTTGGCCCGGGCCGACGTGGGCATCGCCATTGGGACAGGCACAGATGTCGCCATTGAGGCGGCCGACATCGTTCTCATCAGAGTGAGCTGCTGTGTCCTCCTCCCCGGCCCCGGCAGTGGGAGTGGTCAGGGCGTGGGCCCCGCTCCCGGCTCACCACGTGTTCTCTGCCGCAGAACGACTTGCTCGACGTGGTCACTGCCATCCTCCTCTCCAAGAGGACCGTGTGGAGGATACGGCTCAACCTGGTGCTGGCGCTGATTTATAACATGGTTGGCATTCCCATCGCAGCAGGTAGGTGACGGTGACGCCAGCTGTCTGCCCGCCGGCAGGATGCTTCGCTGTGTGCTGTGCCCTATCTGCTGAACCATGTATTAAGGCATATGGTCCGAAACACAACCATTATGAACAGGTAGGGGGCACCTGCTACCTGCTAGGGCACAGTGATTGCTGTTTGAGAACCGTATCGTAAAACGTCATGGTGCCTCACTTACCCAGTCTCACAGAAATTATCACGGAAAGAGAGAGATCTTTTCCACTTTATAACTCCTTCCTTCCCCGCTGAATATAGTCACCAGGTAGGGCAAAGTTTCAGACGCGTCGGCAAGGAAAGGCTCCAACATGGACTGAGACCTGAAGTTTTTAAACACGACTTCCCCCCCCTCCGGCCCCCTGTTGTGCATGAGCTGTTAATGGGGACTCATGTCACAGATTAGGGTGACCTGTCTGCCGTGGCCTCCTGGGTCACCTGGGCCAGGCAGCTGTACCTTCTGTTTGCAGAGCTGGTTCCTCCTGTGTTGGTGCCTCTGCCCCAAGTCTTTTCCCGGACGTGGACACATTCTCCTGGCTCTGTCCTGGGGCCTGGCTCTTACTGCCCTTTAAAAAGGTGTTTTGAGCCCTCTGGGGAGAAAATCCATGCCGACAGGCCTGTGGTCACTAGCATGTGTTGTCTGAGCACTCAGCGTCTCCGCGGTGCCTCCGGAAGCTGGCTCCCCGCGCCCTGCTGCTGCCCCTCAGGTCCCTGACATTCCCTGCTCCCCTGGAGTGTCCCCTGAAATGGGTGACGCTGCTGTGAATGGGCCCAGGAAGGTCAGGGCGTAGGGAGACGGAGACCCCAGTCCCCTGATAGCGCCCCCGCTGCCTGCCTCAGAGGCCTGCAGGCACATGAGCTTCTGAGCCACCCTGCGGAGCATCTCATGGTGGGCCCTCTCCTTGCTCTCTCCTCTGGGCTGCGGTGCGAATGTTGTCCTCCCCTTGGCAGGTGTCTTCATGCCCTTTGGGATCGTGCTGCAGCCATGGATGGGCTCGGCGGCCATGGCAGCCTCCTCCGTGTCTGTGGTTCTCTCGTCGCTGCAGCTCAAGTGGTGAGTCCCCAGGTGGCGGGAGCACACGCCGCAGGCGGCATTCGCTAGGCCCTTTTGCTCTGCACGCACAGGGCACAGATTTGGGCTTGCCGGTGCTGCTCCTGGGCTAGCTGTGGGTGTGTGCTGTGCTCAGGTTCCTCATTCACTCAGCAAAGGCAAAGACTGAAGGGACGGCCCTGAGTGGAGCCAAGTGTGTGTTTGCCTAATGATTTACCATGAGAAAATTACTTACCACCTAGCAGTCATCACCTGGGCCATTCTAGTTATTCTGCCCAAGGGCTGCTTATGTAAATACCGCCGTGATGCCGCCTAACCGCTGTGATGCCGGTGCTACTGAGAAAGGCAGCGTGGGGATTTCATCACCGTGTGAGCATCACGGAGCGCCCTCACACACACCCAGGTGGCCCAGCCTACTCCACACCTAGGCTGCGTGGTATGGCCTGTTGCTCCTGGACTACAAACCTGGGCAGCATGTTACTGTACAGCGTGAGATTAAATAAGCACACGAGAAAATGATGCAATTAAGACTCGTGGTAAACACAAGCTTTATGAGGCTGCTGCCAGTGTAACACAGCATAGTGTTTTACAGCAGACTTTTTATCGTAAGTAGAAAGAATACACTCGTAACAATAAAAAGTATAGTAAATATATAAACCATTAACAGTCATTTATTCATTATCAAGTGTTGTGTACTGCACGTAACTGTAAGTGCTGCACTTTTTAGACTGGCAGGCCAGCATCACCACAAACACAGGAGCAATGCCTTACCCGACGTTAGGACTGTTCCAGCATCACTAGGTGACAGCAATTTTTCAGCTCCGTTATAATCTTACGGGGCCTCCGTGGTATATGCGGTTTGTCGTTGACCGAAACATGGTCATGTGGCTCATGACTGTATGTAGACATGGGATCCCTGTGTATTGACATTTTTCCTTTTTTAAAATAGATGTTTATTTACTTATGCTTTCATTTAACAAAAATGAATGACAGCCTACGATGTGCCAGGCACTTGGATGGGATGTTTCTAAATTGGGCAAACTGTACCTGAACCCTAGGAGTTTGATACTCATGTTATTGAAAGACTTGAATGAAAGGCCTTCAATCAGGCTTCAAAAAAAAAAAGTCAGTGTCCAGAGTAGTTCAAATGCTCTTGGCTTCTTGCTTTGCAGCTATAAGAAGCCCGACCTGGAGAGGTACGCAGCCCAGGCCCAGGGCCGCATGAAGCGCCTGTCGGAGTCCCAGGTCAGCGTGCACGTCGGCTTGGACGACCGGCGGCGGGACTCCCCCAGAGCCACGCCCTGGGACCAGGTCAGCTACATCAGCCAGGTGTCTCTGTCCTCCCTGAAGTCCGACAAGCTGTCTCGGCACAGTGCCACAGCTGACAACAGTGGGGACAAGTGGTCTTTGCTCCTGAATGACAGAGACGAGGAGCAGTGCATCTGAAAGCTCCAGGCCGATGCAGAGCCAGGGCCTATCTCCCAGCTGAGCAGCAGCTCGAGCCCCACAGGGGCAGCTCCAGCAGCCAACAGCAGCATGGGTGAAGCTTTTGGGGACTTCCATTCCCTGGACATTCTAGATCATTCCTCCCTGCAGCATGTAGCCTTGTCCAGATGTGGCTCCTAGGTAGGACCACCCTGCTGGATCCCACAGGCGAGGCTGAGACCTCAGCCATGCTGTTGGCGTGGGCTTCCTGGAAACCTTGTTGGACTCGAGCCAGCCCTCCTCAGACCTCTGCTTTAGGGTTTGAGATGACGACTTGTGAAATGAGGAAAATCTCATCAGGACCAAAACCTCAGCTGGGCCTTTGCATAGGATGCATGCAAAACCTCAGTGTTGTCCTGTTTTTTACGAAGACCACATGCGTCACGTATCTGAGACCACAGTTTACCTCAAGTGCACTGTTAATTTCTGCTGCTCCAATCTCTTCCTTTTCTGTCCTTGATACTGGGGGCGCGGCACCCCCATCCTCTGTCAGGTCAGGACGACGCACATCCTCGCGGTCCCTGCTGCTGCTCTCAGGTGCTTCTCCAGTCGCAGACACGTGTGTGTACTTCTGCCTGAATCTCCTCACTACACGCCTGGCCAGACAGCTTGTCAGTCAGGCTTCTCTTCAGGTGGAGGAGAGTTCTTTCTTGCTTTCGAGACCCTTCTCCATAGTCATGGCTTCTCACCCCACTGACTCTGGCTGCTCAGCTGGAGTAAGGGTCTCAGAGCCTGAGACTTGAGAAATCCAGCTTCCTGTGGGGTTCAGATGCCTGGGACCTGGGGAGACCTGTGGTGCTTGAAGCAGGTGTCCTGTGGGGAGGCTTGTGTGTGCAGAAACCTCCTTCATGGCTCCGGGCGCTTGGGTTACATGGTCTGCTATGTGAATGGAGTTCAATATAGAATTCATGTCAGCGGTGCCCCTGGCATTGTGCGCCTCCAAGGAAAGCAATGATACCCAAATTAGAGGAAATCACAGTACTTTTCACGGACTTCCATTTCTGCACGTTGAGTTGGTGTCATAGGAAAGGGGTGACTACAATTTCCCAAAGGGAAATTTCTAACTTTCAGTGTTTCTAACTTTCAGTGGCTCTTTATGATTGTATGACATTGGAGCGGCAGGAATGTGGCTAGTTTTAGACTCCGAAGTTGGTGTTGATTGACAGACCTCATGAAAATAGACTAGTAGAATTAGAATCTTGGAATAGGCAGAGCAAAGCCTATTCTAAATTCTAAATGTGCTGCCTGTTCTAAATCCTAAGGTGAATCCCTTGACACACACACAAAATAATTTTATTTATCGAGTGTGTTGTTTTCCAAGGACTGTAAGCACTTTTTATAAGTTATCTCTAATCCTCCCAACAAAGTAGATATTATTGTCCACTTTTCACATGTGGGAAAATAGGCTCAGAGAGGCTAAGTATACTGCTCAGGATCCCACAGGCAGTATACATGCCAGAACAGGGGTCTGAATCCATGTCTGTTGGCTCTGAAGTCTTTTCTTTTTCTCGGCTCCACTTTGAATCTTTTGCTTCATAAGAATGTACAAGATTCAAATATATGATGATAGAAGGAGAACTGACTCTGGGTAGTGAGCACACAATGTGATTTATAGATGATGTATTACAGAATTGTACACCTGAAATCTATGTAACTTTACTAACAGTTGTCACCCCAATAAACTTTAATTTTTAAAAAAAAAAGAACGTACAAGAAAAAGCCCCTTGCCCCTGGAAGAACAAATCTGTGAGGTGGTGTATTTTTTGTATCAACTTGGAATGAGATTTGAGCATGAGGTCATCTCACTTGATGACTTCATGATCAAGTTCATTTCCCTTGGATGGTTCATTTTCACCTGTGCATATGATTTGGTTTTTGCTGGGTCTTATCCTCTAAAATCAAAGTGCAGGGTTCTGTTTTTATTGTTGTCAATTTTCCTTTTCCTCCCAGCACTTTCCTACCGTGTGTCCTCTTTATTCTTTGCTGTGCTTGGGGAATATTTCTTGTTTTCTAACTAGGCTAATCGTCTAAAGAATCTAATTGTATTGATTTTTTCAAAAAGCTTTTAGGACCGTAAATATCATGTTTATATAGACATAAAGATATTTATATAATTGTACAGAAAATTGCCTTTTAGATGTTCAAAGTGCAGGAATTTTTTTTGGTCAGATAAGAACCATTTCTACTTCAAAACCTATGAGTGCTGTGTTAGAATAAAGTTTCTTTTTCATCAAAAAAACATGCTTTTGGCTGGTCGTGTCCGAGTGAGGAGTGTGGTGGGGCCGGAGCAGTGCCGTCCTCAGTGAGAACCGCCAGGGGCTGGCTTTGCTCTCGGTGACTTTTCTGGGGAGAGAGGGATGGTTTCTTTCTTTTTTTTTTTTTAAGATTTTTATTAAAAATATTGTTAGCATACAATATTATGTCAGTTTCAGGTGTACACCAGAGTTACTCAACATTTATATACCTCAAGAAGTGATCACCACGATAAGTCCAGCCACCATCTGACACTGTACCACGCTATCACAATGTTATTGACTATATTCCCCATGGTGTACATTACATCCCCGTGACTTACTGGTTTTATACCTGGAAATTTGAACCTCTCATTCCCCTTTACCTTTTTCCCCCCATTTAAAAAATTTTTCAATTACAGTTGAATTCAATATTATTTTATATGAATTTCAGGTATATAGCCTAGTGGTCAGACATTTATATGATTTAAGAAATAATCCCTCTGAATAGTCTAGTACCCCCCTGGCATTATATATAGTTATTACCATATTATTGACTACATTCCCTATGCTTTACGTTCCCATGACTCTTTTGTAACTACTAATTTGTACTTATTAATCCCTTCCCATTTATCACCCCAATAAATTTAGTACCCATCTGACACCATCCATAGTTATTACAAATTTATTGACTGTAATCCTAATGTGGTACCCTACATCCCCATGACTACTTTATAACAAGCAATTCGTACTTCTTAATTCCTTCCTTTTTACCCATCACCGCCAACCCCCCTCCTATCTGGCAACTATCAAAATGTTCTCTGTATCTACGAGTCTGTTTGTGTTTTGTTTGTTTATTTTGTTCTTTAGATTCCACATATAAAGAAAATCACATTGCATCTGTCTTTTATTGTCTGAATACTCCACTCAGGACAATAATTCCAGGTCCATCCATGCCGCCGCAGATGGCAAGAACCATTCTCTTCCCTGGCTGAGCAATATTCCATTGCATATGTGTACCATCTCTTCTTTATCCATTCATCCATTCAGGGATACCCAGGCTGCCTCCACATCTTGGCCATTGTAAACAATGCTGCAACGAACATATGGATGCACACGTCCCCTCGAAGTAGCATTTTGGGTTTCTTTGTATAAATACCCAGAAGTGGGATTACTGGGTCCTTCTTTGTCTCTTGTTATAGCCTTTGCTTTAAAGTCTACTTTGTCTGGGATAAGTATTGCTACCACAGTTTTTTTGTTGTTGTTGTTCATTTGTTTCTATTTTCATGAAATAACTTTCTCCATTCCTTTACTTTCCATCTGTGTGTGTGTCACAATCTGAAGTGAGTCTCTTGTAGGCAGCATATGTAAGGGTTTTGTTTTCTTACCCATTCAGCCACCCTATTTTTTTTTTTTAAGGTTTTATTGGGGAAGGGGAACAGGAATTTATTGGGGAACAGTGTGTACTTCCAGGCCTTTTTTCCAAGTCAAGTTGTTGTCCTTTCAATCTTAGTTGTGGAGGGTGCCATTCAGCTTCAAGTTGTTATCCTTTCAGTCTTAGTTGTGGAGGGCGCAGCTCAGCTCCACGTCCAGTTGCCGTTTTCTAGTTGCAGGGGGCACAGCCCACCATCCCTTGTGGGAGTTGAACAGGCAACCTTGTGGTTGAGAGGACACGCTCCAACCAACTGAGCCATCCGGGAGCTCAGCGGCAGCTCAGCTCAAGGTGCCGTGTTCAATCTTAGTTGCAGGGGGTGCAGCCCACCATCCCTTGTGGGACTCGAGGAATTGAACCGGCAACCTTGTGGTTGAGAGCCCGTGCTCCAACCAACTGAGCCATCTGGGAGGCAGCTCAGCTCAAGGTGCCATGTTCAATCTTAGTTGCAGGAGGCAGAGCCCACCACCCCTTGGGTGACTCGAGGAGCTGAACGAGCAACCTTGTGGTTGAGAACCCACTGGCCCATGTGGGAATCGAACCGGCAGCCTTCGGAGTTAGGAGCATGGAGCTCTAACCACCCGCCTGAGCCACCGGGCCGGCCCACCCTATGTTTTTGATTAGAGCATTTAATCCACTTACATTGAAAGCAATTGTTGATAGATATATAGTTATTGCCATTTAACTATTTATATTTTTTATCCTTTTTTTCCTATCTTAAGTCCCTTTTACATGTCTTGTCATACTGATTTGGTGCTGATGAACTCCTTAAGCTTTTTCTTGTCTGGGAAGCTCTTTCTCTTTCCTTCAGTTTTAAGTGATAGCCTTGTTAGGTAGAGTAATCTTGGTCATAGGTCCTTGCTTTACATCACTTGGAATATTTTCTGCCAATACCTTCTGGCCTGCATAGTTACTGTTGAGAAATCACCTGACAGCCTAATGGGAATTCCCTTGTAGGTAACTAACTGCTTTTCTTTTGCTGCTTTTAAGATTCTCTCCTTGTCTTTAACCTTTGGCACTGTAATTATGATGTGTCTTGGAATAGGCCTATTTGGGTTCATCTTTTTTGGGTCTCTCTGCGCTTCCTGGGCTTGTATGTTTATTTTCTTCACCAGGTTAGGAAAATGTTCAGTCATTTCAAATAGAGTCTCAATCTCTTGCTTTCTCTCTTCTTCTGGTACCCCTATGATGTGAATTTTGGTACGTTTGATGTTGTCCCAGAGGTCTCTTAAACTATCTTTTTTTATTTTTTTGGATCCTTTTTCTTTTTGCTGTTCTGACTAGGTGTTTTCTGCTACTTTGTCTTCCAAATCACTCATTCAATCCTCTGCTTCATCTAGTCTGCTGGTGATTCCTTCTAGTGCATTCTTCATTTCAGTTATTGTACTCTTCACTTCTGACTGGTTCTTTTTTATGGTTTCTATTCCTTGTTATCTCTTTGTTGAAGTTCTCACCAAGTTCCTTGACCATTCTTATATCCATTGTTTTAAACTCTGTATCTGGTAGGTTGCTTGCCTCCATTTTGTTTAGTTCTTTTTCTGGAGTTTTCTCCTGTTCTTTTCTTTGGGACGTAGTTCTTTGTTTTCTCATTTCAGCTGCCTCTCTGTGTTTGTTTCTATGTATGAGGTAAATCTGCTATGTCTCCTAGTCTTGCTGGGTTGCCTTATGTAGTAGATGCCCTGTGGGGACTGATGCCACAGACACCCTGGTCACCTGTGCTTAGTGCTCCAGGAGTGTCCCTTATGTGGGTTGTGTGTGCCCTCCTGTTATAGTTGAGCCTTGATTGCTGTTGGCATGTCAGTGGGTGGTATTGACCCTAAGGCTGACTGGCTGTGGGTTTTAGCCATGTCCATAGCTTATGGGCTGCTGTGCGGGGTGCTTACCCCATGGTGCGGAATTTGCCCCAGTGGGTTCTGGTGCCTGTTGAAACTGCCCTTTGTGTGTGCTGCTTGTGGGGCTAATTGGGTGGTGCTGTCTGAAGCCAACCTCCAAGTATGTTGGTTCTGGGGCCTTTTGGGAGGGGCTCCAGTGCAGGCCCAGGTCACTTACTGCCTGTGACTAGCTGAGGAATACCTGGTAGGAGCTACCAAGAAATACATGGTTGGTTGCTGCCTCTGCTGAACCTAGAGGTACGTGGGAGAGGCCATGCTGCAAACTGAGGACAGCTGCCACCAGTACCAGGTCTGGGGTAGCTCCACAAAAAGGACACTCCGAGGCCTGCTGCCACCTACCTACTCCTGTAGGGTTCTGCCGCTGATAAAGCCTCTTACAGTAAGCATGTTGGGTGAGGCAAGTTTTCAGTGAGTCAGCAGGGTGGAGCAGCAGAGCTCACCAGGCCAATCAGATTCAGATTTGGCTTGTAGGGGCGGGCTCAACACAGTAAAAATGGCACCTGCCTGCTGGCTGCACAGGAGAACGGCCCCACACAGGGAAAATTAGGACTGTCCTCGTCCCAAGTTACGTTAACTCAGCCTCTCCCCATATGTCTTGGATGCCCCCAGAATCACCCTCCGGAGTCCAGGGTGAGTACCTGCACGTGCCCTTTAAGAGAAAGTCTGGTTTTCCCGCAGCCTTACATCCCACCTAGATAGTCGGAATCCCCACTATTTTTCACAGCCAGAAACTGTGGGGACTCCTCTTCCCAGCACTAGTACTCAGGTCTGGGGAGCCTAGTGTGGGGGGCTGGGGTCCCTTGGTCCTTCGTGAGGAACCTCAGTGGCTGAGATATCGCTCCTGATTTTCAACTGCTACACGTGCGTGTGGGGCCAGCCTGTTGCGCGTATCCACGGCTTCTACTAGTCTCAACCTGGCTTCTTTATATCCTGTTATAAAACTTCTGTTCAGCTAGACTTCAGATGGTTCCCCTGGCTGACTGTTCTATGATTTATTTGTAATTTTGATGTGTTCACGGGATGAGGCAAGCACAGTGTTTATCTACTCTGCCATCTTGCATCTCCTCAGGTGAGGGTGGCCAGAGCCCTCTGATTGGCCATCCCCCGCGCTGTGTGAGCTCCTCCCAAATGCCTGCCTCAGTGGAGTGTGGGGTGAGCTCTGAAGGACCACCCCCAACGGGTCAGACAGCCCATTAGATGCACTTCTCTGGTTGAGGGTGATTGTCACAAAAGGCTAATTTCAAATGTACACATTTTAATTTGGAGGGCTATGTTTTGGGTTCTTTGGCTCTGAAGGAGTTCTGGTGTGGGGAGTAGTAGAAAAATCTGGACCAAGGGGCTTTGCTGGGAAGGCTCTGTGGGCATCTTGGGGTGGCAGGGAGAGGTGGGCGTGTCGTGAGCTACACCTGAAGGTGAGGTGACAGGGTCATTTATCATCCAAACCAGAACACTTAAGAATGAAAGAAGGTTCCTATTAATAATAATTCCAGGAAAACTGGCCTAAACCAGGACTATGCAGGCAAACTGGGCCATAAGGTCACCTTCCTTAAAAGAGAAATAGACAATATGAAGTCATCACTGACACAAACTGTATCACTTTAGAACTTTGCTCTAACTGGAGGTTTCACAGACGCACCGGTGACATAATTCTATATCAAATTTTGAGATCCCCCCCACACACACACACATCCTGATACCAACACTTCTCTGTAGAAGCATCGAGGTGATTGTCATGTGGCTCAGGTTGATCACACAGCTAGGACGTCAGTCATGGGTTTGCACTGTTTGCCAATGTCCTACAGGTAAACTCAGCGTGCCCCGTAGGAATCGCGCTAGGCCTGCTTGGCTCTCTTTCTGGATGCCCAGGTATGGGAATTTCATGTATGCCTGTCACATTGTGGAAAGGGAAGGTTGGTACCACCTTTTATGGGATTCCATTTCTTTAGAAAATAGATGCTTTCTAAAACTTGAGCAAACGTCCCTGATATGATTCCACATGTACCAGAATAAATTATACCATCTGCCCATTTTTTATAAGTTTTCAGCCTTTAAGACCGTAGTGAAGAATTGTGGTGTGATCTCCTTTTAAATAAATGAATGTAATAATTCTAGTGTTGTTTTTTTTAACTTATTTATTTAAGTGTGTTTTTCCAGGACCCATCAGCTCCAAGTCAAGTAGTTGTTTCAATTTAGTTGTGGGAGGGTGCAGCTCACAGTGGCCCATGTGGGGATTGAACTGGCAACCTTGTTGTTAAGAGCACCGTGCTCTAACCAGCTGAGCTAACCGCCCTCCCCAAATTTGAGTATTTTAAAATGACAACTGGAAATCGACACATCAAAAAATATATCACCCAAAATTGTACTGTTTACTAAGAAATCAAGGTTAATAGGTGACCTTTATTTTAAGAAAATCCAGCATAGCAAAATCAGCCAAAGAGGTTAATTAGAAAAAGATTATTAGATTACAGAAGGATTTTTTTTTGCTTTAAAAAATTTATGTCAGTATTTCAATAGATAAATTCCCTAATGTATGTAAAATTCTTGAGTTACTGTTTTGCATACAACTCTTTCTTAACCTCATCATTTGTGTGTTTTTTTAAAAGTAAAGAAGGCATATATATATATATATATATATATATATATATATATATATATATAAATAAAAGCCTTTTTTTTTTTTTTTTTTTTTTTAGCTTAATAGTCAGAGCAGCTTTAGGGGCTGGAGAAGCAGGGTCCAGTGGTTATGGTTGTGCTGGGGACCCCAGGTACAGAGGTAGCGAAGAAGGCAGCAAAAGGGCATTCTCTGGTGTCCTTGGCACTGGGGGTGGTTCAGTGAGCATTTGGGGATCAGTAAGCACCTCATTAGTAGGGCTAAGTTCACACTTTTTACATAAATCTACGGCCTCTCAAATAGAAAAATACTTGTAGATAAGGAATCTCTGACCGTTTCCCAAGACGTTTACAAAAGAGGCTGAGTTATATAATTGTGTTATAGTTTAGGGTCCCACTAAGGGGCCAAATCTCCCCTCCCCTAGTTGGTATTGGGGCTGAGTTGTGTTACAAAAAAGATTAGTTGACCTTTTTTTAAATTTTGAGGACCAAATTGTGACGAATTAGAAAGGATGCATCTCAAGGGGGTACCGGCAGGAATGGACTCTTGATTCCCCAACTAGAAAAGGGAAATTCGCTGGACGAGACAGGTCACCCTGGGGGATGGACAATGGCAAGACTGTCCCACCCCTTTTCTGGATTTCTGGCGTTTGAGAAAGGGTCCTGGTAGTTCCCACATTCTTCTGGGAGTCAAAAAAGGCTCAATCAGGAGGCAGAAATTATAGAGGGCTAATGGGGAAAGCCCAGGGTCTGATTTTGATTATTCCACCCAGAACGAAGTACTCAAGCCCTCCTGCAAGCAGTTGTCCCTTTGTTCCTCCACCTCCCGTCTGCTGGTATTAGCGTTACCCCTTATTGGGCAATAGTGTTCAAAAAGAGCATGGCCTTAAGGGATTGGAGAGGCAAATTTGAGAGGTAAAAGAAAGAAGCCTGAAAAGGCCCAGAATCTCCTCTGAAGGTGGGAAAGGCAAGAAAAGCTTCTAATCCATACTCATTGCATTCCAAATGGCTGGAGTCAAAGGGTGCACTCCGAGTCACGGCACCAAAATGTCACGGGAGTCTCAGTTCTTCTTGCCAATCTGGTGAAGAATCCAAGGTCAGCAAGCTGATTAATATGCAAGCAGGGTTTGTTAGTGATACGTTCTCAGGGAAGAGAATGGGCCTAGTGAGGTGGAGGAGAGGGAGAGAGAGAGAGAGAGAGAGGGAGGGAGGGAGGGAGGGAGGGAGGGAGGGAGGGAGGGAGAGAGAGAGAGAGAGAGAGAGAGAGAGAGAGAGAGAAGGGAGAGAGTAAGGGCCAGAGCAAAAAAATGCTTTAAGCAACCACTTGTGCTCTGACTCTCAGTTTCCCTTTCAGATTACCTTGATGTGTAGGAAAGCTGATTTGGTATTGGAAAGTATTGTGGATCTGGTAGAAATGGAATCACTCTACTTTCCTCATTTTCAAACTCAACTTGGCCAGGGAAATACATAGACACCACTGTTTGGGTTCGTTCCAGAGGGAGATGTCTACTTGTGTGCTATTTTCCCTTGTGTGAAGACAATGACCACAGTTGAAATTAAAGGACAGAATATGAGAATGTTAAATAACGCTACAAAATCCCAGGGTCTCCTTTATTCTATTCCAAAAGATGAATAAACATGTAAAATCATCCAAAGGCTAAGATGAAAACAAGAATGATGGAAGTTTTACCATATTTTCCCTCTGTAAAGGAAATGGTTATTATTTTTCTTAATATAAAAATAACTGCTTATAGCAAAAACTGAAGCATACTGCAATATGTAAAGGGGAAAAAAGGCTGTCCTAATAGCAGCACCCCTGGCTCTCAAGAGGAAACCCCATGATATGATTTCATGGAGGGATGTCCCTTGTGGGTGTACTGCGTTAGGACCCTGAGGGAGCAAAGCCTGGCTGCCCATGGAGACCCAACTCCCTGACCAAATTGTAACCCTCTGAGCACAGACGTGCTGTCGTGGGCCCTGGGATGGACGTTTTGTGAATTGACAGGCACCCAGGTCTCAGTGAGGGCAGGAAACAGACAAATACCATGGGTGCTGCAGTAGGTTCCATCATTCTTGCTCAGCGACCGTGTTTTCCCGAAAATAAGACCGGGTCTTATATAATTTTTGCTCCAAAAGATGCATTAGGGCGTATTTTCAGGGATGTCTTATTTTTCATGTACAACAATCTACATTTTTTCAATTACAGTCATGTCATCTTCTTCTGGAACATCGTCATAACGTACTAAATGCGTCCGTCTGACTGACGATCTTAACTGGGGCATATTTTCGGGGTACGTTTTATTTTCGGGGAAACACGTAGTTCTCACAATGGCATTAAGAGCTATGTGCATCACTGTTCCATTTTCACAGATGGGGGACCAAGCTGAGGGGAGTCAGGGTCACTGTCCAGCACACACAGCTGGCCAGGTGTTCAAGCCCACTTGGCTTGGGCCACAAAGCCCACTCCATTGTGCCCCTCTGGGCCACCCCCGTCCCTGCAAAAGGGACGCTGGGCACTCTCCTTAGCAAAAGCTGAGCTTCCTTGGCACCCCGTGGTGACGTGCTTGGGGCAGCACCAGTGTCGCTGGGCAGGACTGTGTGGTTTATCTCAAGAGCCACCAGGTGTCTCTCTGACCAAAACCAACCTCCCATTCTGCAGCCAGAGCCCAAATTCTCTTGATCATTTTGATGCATCTGGAAATCCAGATAAACAGCATCATGAAAATGTGGGAGATGGAGCAGAGTGGGAGGCAGGAGTTCAGCCCTGGGGCTGGCGTACCTTGAGCTACGATGTATTTATATGTGTGCTTGCAGCCCAGGCTCAGCGGCTCCTCCATGTGCATGTAGCCGTGCAGAGCACATTGTTGGGAATGACTCAACAGTGACAATTTCCTTTATTATTATATCACATGCGTCTGAGCTTCATATTACCTTCTGGCACGCTTAGATTTTTTTAAAAAGAAGCTTGAACATGAAACAAAAAAGGTGTTTAAGGACTTAGTGGTTTTCTCCTGGGTTTGCTTGGGCTTATAAACCTCTATCCCAACCCCCTGGGCAGAACTCTGTCCCCACCTGTGTCCATACAGTGCTGGCACGCAGGCCAGGGCCTACCTGCTCCGGACCTCTATTTCCTCAGGAGGAAATAGGAGGACAGAAGGCGCAGTCCATAGGAAACCCCCCATGAAAGTGCAAGGTGGCCGATGGACTCAGGTAACCTCAACAGGCAATGGACATGGTATCCAATCTCCTTTAGGTCTTCCGACCTTGTCACAATTTTTAAAAATAAAGTGATCTGGGGCCTCAGCTTTCTCATCTGTACAAAGTGGGGATGATAATAGTTTCCACCTCCCAGGGTTGTGAGGATATAATGAGGTCATCTGGGGAAAGCTCATCCTGAGCCCCCAACAAATGTTAGCTGGCGCTGCTGTTATTATGAGTGAAGGTGGCTGTATTCTAGACACAAGAAACACAAAGAAAAACTCCAGCCTTTCTGTTCCAAGCAAGTGAAAACCATCTTTGTGTGTTCCTTTGCTGGGCAGGAGGAAGCACCTACTGATGGGTCTGCTTCTAAGAGTTCTTGCACTGGGCAGATTGCTTTAAAAGGAGGGGCTTGGTCCTGTTTACTGTGCATCCGGCTGGACTCCAGTTCTCCTGTTTCCCAGTGGTCCTAGAGCCTGGCACTCCTCTGCAGCGTGCTCTGTGTTCCAGGAAGCACGCCCCAGCCAAAGCAGTGGTGCAGAGGTTAAAAGCACCAGCCTTAGAGCTGGGCAGACCTGGTTCAAAACCTGGCTGGATTCCTCGAGGCATGTCACTCATCCGATCTGAGCTTCTGAATCGAATTGGAAGGCGTGCACTCCCCCTTCACCGGCTTGTGAAGGCCAAATGGAATTACGTGCCCCAGGAGCGGCTACTAGACCATAGAATGGCACTGATGTGACATTTCCCCCACTCCCAGGGACCGTGTGGTGATGGCTCCCTCGGCAGTTCCGGGGTTATCTGGCAATGGGATGCCATCTCTTAGAAGCTATTTATTGACTGAATGATGCTGGTGCACAGTGGGAAGGAGGAAAGTGAGCATAAAGGGTGCTGGTGAACAAGAGCTGTGAATAAAGTACAGTGGTTTCTTTTTAACGTGTCATTTCTGTCTGATTTAGAGGACAGGGTCTTGTCTCCTTCAACCTATCTACATTCTATTTAGGAATCTGATCATTTTTACCAATAAGTTTTTATGTCTTTCCCTTCTCCAGGGTAGAATTACATCACCTCAGGCATGATTTCCTAGAGAACATAGTAACATTTGATTAAAATAGAGTCACGTTGCTCTGCTATTTCTGATGACTCAGCTTTGGGGGCTAAAGATAAACCCAGCACACAGGTGAATGTCCATCACAAGTGGCGTGGCCGTGGCATCATAGAGACTGAGTCTCAGAATAGCCTGACTTCAGTTAGTGCTCTGGAAGGAGCGGGGCAGAGAGCACATCTTTCTGGGTTTTTGGAGGAATACACGTGTTTTATAAATTTCTGTTTTCTCCTTCCTGTTTAATGGTGAGAGTTCAGGTTAAAATCCATATGTACTAAGAATCCAGCTAGGTTTTGAAGTGTATTACTTCTGGGAATCTAAAAGAAGCTAATACTACCACTCTCCTACTTGAGATTCACTTAAATTTGGATCTAGTGGGGTTTTCTGTAAAAGTATGAAAAATACTAGACACCTCAGGATAAGGGATTTGTTTTCCATTGAAAACTTCACCCATTTCTAGATAATGTCTTAACGGATACACACTTTCACTGCCAATTATCATTGCTCCCCTGTCCACTAAGGACATTCAGTGCAAGTGACTCCATCTCTCCTCACCTCCCATCCTTCCTCCCCTCCTCCCTACCACAGACACCTGTGCATGGGCGTGCGTGTGTGTGCGTGTGTGTGTGTGTACACACACGCACACACACACCCCTATTGGGCCAAAGGACATCCCATGTCTTAGGAGAAGAACCTGGGGAGGAGAGAGAAATTGCATGTGGTCCCTGTGCTGGGATGAGGGTAGCCTTTGGGTTGCCCACTGAAGTGTGGGTTGTAATTTCATGGAAGAACATGCAGGGAGAGGACTGAAGGAGCAAAGAGGAATCAGGGAAAGCCAGGTGACCAGCCTGGTGGGTCAGGGCTGTGCTGGGAGGCAGGGTGGCCTGGGTGAATTAAAGATGGCCCTCGAGGGCTAAGCTTAGAAGTTGGCCTGCAAATTTTGTTGACTTGATTCCAAGGACCTGGATTGACCTCTGAAGGGTCAGAAAGGGCAGAATCCCATTCATACCAGTCCTTGGCAAGTGTGTGCGGGGGGCCAATGTGTGAGGGGTATGAGTTATAAGGGAAGGTTCTGGTACACATCTCTGTTTCTCTCTAACTGGATTTGGGGGACATTTGGGACCTACCCATGTAACATCTATGTATTTGTATTATATGTAGATGTTTGTATGTATATACAGAAATACGTGGTCTCCTCTCTCTCCTCCCCATCCCCACCCCCTACTCTGAACAGTGGACCCAAGAGTGCAGAGGTGGGGGTTCCTTGGCAGAATAACTAGTGCCAACTTTGGCCCCTCCTGGCCTCAACCCCACTCCAGGATTATGAAGACCCTCCAAAGGTCCAGCCCACTTGCCCTTGGAATTGAGGGAAAGAGGAAGAGAGGGGTTGTTTAAAAAAAAAAAAAAAAGGTGGGGAGGAGAACTCGAACTGCACCTCGGCTGGGGCTCCACTCTCCCCGAGGGTCGTGTGCAGCAGTTTTGGGCAACGGAGACTGAGGGCAGGGAAGGCGGCCCACGCCTCCGTCTGGGATCACAGGCTGAGGAAGGGGTGCTTTTCAAACCTAACAGAATAGGAAGCGCCTGTTCCCCACTCAGCCTGGAGCCCCTGGAGCAGCGCTGATGTTTATTCATCGATGCAGATAATTCACGGAGCCCCCAAAGGGTGCTTCTTCTGGAAGCATGCAAAAAAGCAGATTCCCACTTGGAAAAATGACCCAAATGGATGCATATAGGCTGGATTCGCCTTTCTAAGGAAATCCTCCTGCAACAAAAACTGAAGAGACTCCTGGCTTCAGAGGAAGGGGCTGTCATCTCAGCAGGAGGATGGACTGAGAGCCTAAATGGGTTTGGAGTTTTCCCTTCTCTTTCCCTCACCTCTCCTCTTTTTTCCTGTCTTTTCCTTTCTTTCCCTTCCCTTCCCTTCCCTTCCTCCTTTCTCCCCTTCCTTCCTTCCTTCCTTCCTTCCTTCCTTCCTTCCTTCCTTCCTTCCTTCCTTCCTTCCTTCCTTCTTCTCTCCCTTTTTTCTTTCTTTTCTTCTTTTTTTAAACAGGCAGCCACCTGCACTGACCCCTGAGACAATGTGCTCTGTCAGCTGGTTAATGCTCTGTGGATTTGGCACAGCTAGTATTGTTTTGTTTTTCCTGATCTTAACAAGCCACGAATTTCTTTGCTTCCCCAGGTTGTCGTGACTGGGAATACTGAGGCTGTGTCAGAGCCACAAGGCTGGTTCCTCATTGGCCCATTTCTATCTTGTTTCTTGAGAGGCTTCATCGAATGGCTTGGACAAGCAGGGCGGCTTACGTCACAGCTCAGCTTTCAGAGTCTAAAACTGGAGTGGGTTTGTCCACAGGTTGTCCTCCCACTCCTGCTGGCATTGGTGGGCAGAATTCCCAGGGGCTCATCTGGATTTACTAACAGAGGCCTGTCTGAGAAAAGGACTAGCCAGTTCCACGGGACATGACAGACCGTTGCCTGAATCTGATCAAGGATTCAAAGAGCCCACTCCATCCTTTTAACACCATGCACTGTGGTAGACAGAACAATGACACCAAAATATGTCTGCATCCTAACCCTCAACCCCTGTGAATGTTACTTTTGCAGAAGTGATTAAGTTAAGGGTCTTGGGGAGAGTATCCTGGGTTATCCAGGTGGGGCTGATATAACCACAAGGGTCATCATAAGAGGGAGGCAGGAGGGGGAGAGTCAGAGAAGGTGGTATGATGACGGAAGCAGAGGTTGGAACGTTGTGCTTGAACGTGGAGGACGGGGCCGCAAACCAAGGAATGCACGTGGCCTCGAGCAGGTGGCAAAGGTGATGCAGCTGATTCTTCCCTCAGTTCTCCAGAAGGACCCACCCCCACTGACATCTTGATTTTAGCCTGTTAACTTAAAAATAAAAGCCCTTTCACAATTAGAGGCACACAGCATTTATTTGAGATTAAAGAACAGCTATTTGGAATGTATTGATGCAGGCAGAAGCCCAAACAGTGTTCCTATTAGAAGACAAAGGCCATAGGTATTTATGAGAAAGGGAAAGGGAACAATTACATCAATAGAAGGAAGGCATTTCTATTGGTGTAGGTAACAATATAGTGATGTTAATTCTAAATAATGATTTTTAATTTTCAGTCTGATAGTCGTCAGTCCAGTGGTCATATCTGCTTTCTTGTTATCCTTGCAAACAGGTTTTTTTTTTGGTCGTTGTTTTTTGTAGTGTTGCCCTAGGCCCAGTCCAAAGATAATTGTGCTCTGTTTTAACATTTCCAGGGTTTGAGGTATAAGACGTGAAGGCAGTTCCTCTGGCATGGCAGCACCAGCTCTGTTTTAAAGTGGCTCCTTTTGCGTTGTTTATAAGACCATAAGATCCATTTCAGACTTTTGACCTACAGAACTGTAAGAGCATAAGTCTGTGTTGTTTTAAGCCACTCAGTTTCTGGTAATTTGTTACAGCAGCTATAGGAAACTAATCCATCGCACTAAGGTTTCTGCAGGCCCCTGAGCCAACCAGTTCCAGGGGTAACAGCCTAAGCCTGCCCCCGACCCATGCAAGTTCCTCAAGATAAGCTCCTGAAGCTGAGTCAGTTTGGAAGACGCTGGTGTGTAAACAGGACTCTTTCATGGAGGTGACCTCTCAAAACCTTTAAAGTGTTTATCTGTCTAGTGAGTCTTCAAGAAAAGGGTATGTGCAGAGGTTCCCAGTGCTCTAACTGAGACGCTTTCCCGAGTGATAACTCCTGTGGTTGGGTGGTCTGTGAAGGACTAACCACCTCTACCCAGCCTACTTTCTTCATCCTGTGACTTCCCCTGTACAGGGCCAGCATTGCCTGGAGAGAGGTGTAATAGAGGACCCAGAGAACAAAGGCAGAAGTCTCAGCGCTGACATTTCAGAAAGACACAACCCAGGTGCACAGCTGGTCAGGCTGAACCAGCACTGCTTCCCCAACACACATATACGACATATACGACACCCTCCACACTGGCCAGGGGAGTAAATGAGAAAGCTTGCCTTAGGTTGCGTTGCTGAGAAAATGTTTTGCATTCTGCCCCCACCCCACCCGTCCCAGCTGAGTAGGAGAGAGGGAACGGGAGGGGGCATATATTTGCGGGAGAAAAATGCTTGAACCCCTTTAAAGTGATGGATTGAAAATAGAGCAGAGTATCACCTTGCATGCTGTGTTTATGGCTTGGGAGGCAGCGAGCTGCTCAGAACTTTCTGTGTGGCCTGGGCTAGCAAAAGACAGGTGCTGTCTGAATGTCTGGTCAGATGGGCTTGTGGTGGCAAGAGCTCTGATGCAGAGGTCACATGGCATGACTTACAGAGGGCCTGCCCCAGAGTCCGGGGTGCCTGGTCTCAGCAGATTCCCCTGCCCACATGTGGCCTACAAGTGGACTCCCAGGAATCACTCTGAACATAGACACTGAAAACTGGGGCGCAATCCTGCTAGGCTGGGGAGGGCAGGTCCTCTCTCATCCTCTAGGATCATTTAAGACTCCTAGATTCCTGTGTGACTTTGGGAACTGCTTGAAGTCCAGTAATGACCAACATGTAATTCCCAGCCCAGTGAAAACGGCAATTGGAAAAGCAATTACCTGGCAGACCCAAGTTTATGATTGAGAGGCAAACCTGCTAGATATCTGAATGCCTACACTGCTCCAGGTATTGCAGGAGAAAGCCAGGCTGCACACCGCTCCCCCCACCCCACACACACACAAACATGCCTTATTGCTCACAGTCACCACAGATACTTGACAGCTAAGAGCTCTGCAGCCACTTCTCAGTTTCTAGATCAACCGCCTGAGTGTTGGCCAGCATCAGCACGCTTAACAGCTCTCTCTCCATCCCCGAGAGCTCTCTGCCAGCTTCTCCACCTCCAGGCCTGGTGGGACTGTGAATTGCGACATTCAGAAGTCAAATTAAACAAGTTCAAACCAAGGGGGAACTTATAAATGGTCTGTCGGTGTGTTGCAGGGACATAATGAGCCTCAGGAAGAATGGGGGCTGAGAATCTGAAGGCCACCAGGAACCCACTCTCTCATTTTAGTAACAAGTATTTACTGGGCACCTATCCCCACGGGGCTCACCAGCAGTCCTGCCCCTGCCCCAGCCGTTAGACCTCTTGTGGCTCAGATGCCCCAGGCCCCACTTTTCCAGGAGCTAAGGCTACACCCGCAGGAGGTTAATGGCTGACCTCACCACCTAGCAGAGCCCTGAAGAAGCCCAAGACCGAGTCCAACCCGAGCACCTCCCCCAACTGCCTGCCAGTCAATTACAGCTCAGTGAGTCTCACACTGATCCCCTCCCCACTTTCCCAACCCAATGCCTTCACCCAGGCCCTCCTCAGAGCTCGCCCATGCTGCACCTGCACAGAGCAGATGTTAAGTACATGTTTGCTGAATTACCATAAAAGTCTGGTCTGTTATCTGTCTAGTCTTAACTGGCTTAACGTAATTAAGTTTCACTTCGTCTGAAAAACTACACAAAATAGCCTGTAACGGGCTTTTATCAAAAGCCTGCTTAAGCACTGGAGCAAAATACAGGAGGTGCCTCTCATTTTTCTAAGATGTAAAAACCGTGCTGAGAGTATGTTCTTTGATCCCAGGCACATAAATCATTATTAAAATGCCTTTTGGAATCCTCACTTCCAACTTCATACCTGGATTTCCACAAAATATTGCCAATGGCTGGCTAGTCCCTTGATCCTGACCTTGGTGCTGGAAAGTTCTATTTCCTTCCTTCCTTCCTTCCTTCCTTCCTTCCTTCCTTCCTTCCTTCCTTCCTCCTCCTATCCTTTCTTCCTTCCTCACTGCATGTTAATCCACTATGAGTCAGGTATGGTGTACGAATACTAAGAGCATAGAAATGAAATGAATGCACTCTCTGCTTGGGGTCGAGTGGGGGAATCAGAAAGGCAAACAAGCACAGTAAAGTGTTGAGGGGCTGTTAGTAGGTGACATATAAGGAAAGCAGATGCTTGTGCAGCTATATAGAAGGAGACCTGCAAAGGATAGTCACTACACCCCTGTTTGGACAGGAAAACAGCCAAGACCTCCATCAGTAGGGAAATGGTCAGAAAAGTTGTAGCATGTGTCTTCTAAAAAATATTCTGCCACATTCAAAATAATGAACTAGGTCTGCATATAGAGTTACATGGGTAATTCTCAGAACCACAATGTTGAGTGAAAAAGGTTGCAGACAGACACATATAATGAAATTGCTTTGTGTAAATTTGGAAAAACAAAATCATTCCCATATACTGTTGTAGACACAGGCTTTTGTAGTCAGACTAGAAACATGGTCAGGAGATACACACCAAGTCAGAACAGTTGTCTCCTCTGAAGAGAAGGGATATGGGAGAGTTTGAGAGGTATTATGAAGCAAATAACCCAAACTGTCAGCACTCGTTAAATTTGGGTGGTGGATGATACATGGGTTTTGTTTCATTCTCCATATTTTTAGGTATATTTCATATATGTACAAGGTATGACAGTTAAGTTCGCAAACTTGTTGCAACGATGCTGCTAACCTTTTTTGATATCAGAGGGATTATTCATTATGAATTTGTACCAACTGGACAAACAGTTAACCAAGTATACTATTTGGAAGTGATGAAAAGGCTGTGTGAAAACATTAGATGAAAACAAACTGAACTTTTCGCCTACAATTCATGTCTCTTGCATCACAACAATGCACCAGCTCACAGGGCACTGTCTGTGAGGGAGTTTTTAGCCAGTAAACAAATAACTGTATTGGAACACCCTCCCTACTCACCTGATCTGACCCTCAGTGACTTCTTTCTTTACCTGAAGAGAAAGGAGATATTTAAAGGAGGACATTTTGATGCCATTCAGGACATCAAGGGTAATACAACGACAGCTCTGATGGCCATTCCAGAAAAATAATTCCAAAATTGCTTTGAAGGGTGGACTAGGCGCTGGCTTCAGTGCAAAGCTTCCCAAGGGGAGTACTTCAAAGGTGACCGTAGTGATATTCAGCAATGAGGTATGGAACACTTTTTCTAGGATGAGTTCGTGAACTGAATTGTCAGACTTCATACATGTTTTTTGTCTATGGTTATTTTCACACTAAAACATCAAAGTTGAATTACTGTGATACATGAGGAGGGGCTGTCATGAAAATTCCAGGTGCCAGGACAGAGCGCGTCCTCAGGTGCAGCGGCAGGAAGGGAGGCTGGCCCCGGGGGCACCGCTGGGCTTGGCAGTAGGAGTTCACGGAGGGCCTTTGAGACAACCAGCTGCAACAAATGCAACTCATCATTTCGAGAAGTGTAATGGTGAAAAAAAAGAAGAGAAAGAGGATGGCATTGAGAATGGCAAGGATGAGGAAAGTGTTTTTAGGATGGAGAGAGATCAATATTTGGAGCCTCAGATGACAGATATGAAAAAGGAAGTAAAATTAATGGAGCAAATTTTCGGAGGGCAAAAGTGAGTGCGAGAAAAAGTATAGTTAGGTTAATTCTTCAATAAACAGGAATGAAATTATTCACACATCTAGGTAGAGAAGGGAGGAGAGACGGTTGGCATTCTTCCAGGACACCAAGCTTGCTGTTTGGTATGTGGCACTTTGGAGCTCCCTGAGGGTGAAGAGACGAGGGGTCAGGCCAGGGTTGTGATTTATTGAGCACCTGCTATAAATCAGGCACATTCCTGATCTCATTTAATCCTCATTACACACTTTATAGCTCAGGAAAGTGGGCTCAGGGGCATTAAGCACTTGCCCACACACACTGAGCAAGTAGCAGAATTGCTCTTAAACCACGTGCTCCTCCACGCAACCCTGGGGGCCCACTGTCCTTGAACTGCAGGATGCCCTGGGGGTGCCACTCAGCTCCCAGAAAACAGCCAGATGGATTGACTCAGGTATGCAAGGTACCTGGAAACCTGGATGGTGCAGAGGTGGCTGAAGGTTGAGGGATTTAGGAAATTAGGGATCCCTTCTGTCTTTGTTCTTGAATTATTATTGTGTCTGGAGTTCCTGTTCCTGTTCTACTCTCTCCATTTTTGTGGGGGAGGGAAAAATTGTCCTGTTCCCTCAAGGGTCTTCTGGTCGGTCTAATAATCAAATCTACACAAGACAGATTAACAAGAGAAAATAACCAAATTTAATTACACTCATATATTTGGGAACCTCACATTCAAGAAAGAGTCAGAGACACCCACTACTCCCATATAAGAGAGGTTCAGGGACAGAAAGGGAAAATGAGGTTTGTATGGCCTTCTGAGCTAAGGATGCAGGAAGGTACCTTGGGGCTTCAGAGGGGAGGGAGGTCATTGCAGGACGATAAGAAGAGCTGGTGTTCAGCACCTAATTTTGTATTTGTCACGTTATAATCTTTTTTCCTAAAGATGATGCACCCAACCATATATGCTTTAGGCCCCACAAAACCTGGATCTATCTCTCACAGAATAGTTAAGCCACAAACCAAAATCACGGCCACTAAGTGGCCCAACCAGGATATGAATCCAGAGTCCAAGTGCTGGCCTCACGTTACATCTCAGACTCCAACATATACGCAGTCACCTGGGGCTCTTGTTAAAGCGCAGGTTTTGATTCAATAGATGTGGGCTGGGGCCTAGATGGCACAGCGGGGCTATTCTGTGGGCCACACTCTGAGGAACCAGGGCTTCTAAGCTGATGTGCAGTTGGCTAGCTCTCATGCAGGGTGATTCAGTCACTATAATTCCTTGTGAATAGATTCTATTTCACCCAATTTCCTCGCTAACAATTCCTTTCCCCTCACTCTAGCCTGGAGACGTGTTTGGCATTAAGAAGTTTTCTGAATACTATGTTTCACTACCCAACTTCCCTCTTACAGTTTCATGGAGCTCCTACCCCAGGCTGAGTATTTCCTGTGGAAGGGGCGTGTTTCCATCTGTGGACAAGAACATTGCTGTTCAGAAAGGTCATGTGACTTGCCAGAGGCGGCCAGGTCGGTGGTAGAACTCACATCTCCAACCCCACATACCTGGTGGCAGGCGGGCTAAGTGAGGACTCTCTACCTCACTAGAGCCGGTCACACCTCTCCTGCCTCCAGTCTCCACCTTAGGACTGTCCCTACGTGCAGCCTCAAGAGATGCAGGATGAGCAGGTGAACACTGGAGTTTCCAATGTGACGAATATGATTGGGCTAATCTCCATTTGCCTGGCTTTCTCCGCCTTTGGGCTAGAGTTCCTTAGCCTCACTGAGTTCATTCTTGTCCATTAAATGGGCTTAATATGACTCAACTCAGAGTTTTACGGGGAATAAATGAGGCATTATATGACAAGTTACTCATGTTGGCCCATAGCCAACGTGGAAGTAGTCACTCTTGTCTCTGGGCTAAGCTGACCTTGGCAATCAAGTGGGTACTCCTTATAACATGTACCCTGGGCTTCCTTCTTCCAGATATGGGTTAAGAACAGACGGCATTAGAACACAAGGATATCTGGAGACATTGTTCCCTGGCAGATGTCAGGTTTTCCTGTCTGACTCTCTTAGGGCGTTTGCAGCTGTGCAGCAGGCTGACAGCCTCTGACATTCTCTTCCTGGCTTGGTCTTCCCCAATGCGCCAAAAACCCCTGGCATGCTGCTTAATCGCCACAGGCCCACCTGGTGACAACACGCTGTGGTGATTTTATTTGTTGTCTTTAGAGCACATGTAGCAATATTTTTTTCAGAGACTTCAGACGTTTGTCCTATAGATACATTTTCCAGGAGAAAATGCTAACACATAGCGGCAGGCTGTGTTTCCTAGCTGTCCCGATCCCCTGGAGGGCGGCTTCTGTTGAGCAGCAACCCCCTGACATGCACCATAATGGCTGCAGGCTCAGGGTGGTCCTGACTCGGTTTCTGTAGCTCGGGCTGTCGGTGCTGTGGTTTGACTTTCACGACTAGGTGCAGCCTGGCCTGGATTTGCGTTATTTTAAGCCGTCTCTGCAATGCAGCTACAAACCCAGAGAAAGAGGAACACAAGACCCACTCACCAGGGAAGAGCTCGCTAAGCACACGCTGTCACTGGCACAGAGAACAGGCAGACAGTGTGGTTACAGTCACTCCAAGAGATTCATTCTGCGGAATTGCTCCTTTGGGGGCACCCATCCCATTTCTTTGGTGCCAATACAATTAAAAAGAAAAGAAAAGGAAAAAAAAACATGGTGAATTTCAAAATGCCACAGGTAGAAGAAGCAAACTGCTTCAATTAGTTCCTTGGTTACTTGTTTAGGATTTTATGTAGCTCATTAGAAATATTTTGCAATGAAGCTCCTGGCCCTGCCCTTTGGGGGAAAGGGGAGTCCAAGAACAAAGGGAGGATATGACCTCAACTGTATTCCATGTGAAGTATTAGCTTCAGGACGACAACAGCACAGACTGAGCCCTGGGAATGCCGCGTGCCCATTCATCTGCTTCTTAATTTGGTGTCTGAATCAACAGGCTTTCGCCAGAACAGGAAGAGGGAGAGCTGTGAAATTCCTTTCCCTGGAACGCTTTGTTTAACAGACACCTGTTAGCACCCAGTGACAGACAGAACCCTGAGCTCAAGAGGATAAATCCCATAACTCGCAAGTTCCTTCTCATACTCACTCCCATCAGTCGACCTTTGCAGATTCCAAACTGTTTCTTCGGTTTCATTCATTCGTGTGTTCACGCACCCATGCAGCACGCACTCATTAAATGTGAACTATGTGCCACGACGACACTGGGCACTGGGGACACCGTCCCTGCCCTCCAGCAGCTTATGAGTCAGTGCGGGAGGCAGACGTGCAGACAGAGCAGTTAGTGCTGCTCTCGGGAAGCCCAGGATCCAGGGTGCAGACGAGGCTTCCTGGACGGGACCTGGGTAAATAAGTGGGGGCTACCGAGAAAGGAGCTTTGGAGAAAGAATAAAGACGTTTAAAGGGAGATTTTAAAAAGTGTGACCAGTTCATGGCCTGTGGAAACCTTCTTTCCAATCTCCCTCAAAGTCTTTACTTTGAGATCCATTTTCCTTGAATGCACCATGGGCTGGGAGCATAGCATGTGCTGACCTTTGCCTCCAAAAAAAGCATGGGTGACACTGGAGGCTGCTGTGGGAGGCGGCTGCCCCCACCTGAGACGGAGAAGGCTGTTTGTAGAGCAGCCAAAGGCAACTACACAAAGAAAACTCACAAAAGCACTGGTCACAGGAGCCCTGCATCTCTCATTCTTTTAGTCACTTAGAAGTATTGATGGAATACTTGCTAGGTGCACTGTTCTAGATTCTGGAAGTACAAGCAGTGAACACATCTGGATAGCTGCCCTTTTGGATCTTTATGTAATGCTGGGGGGAGGGGACAATCAACAGACAAGTAAATCTGTGGTTTGTCAGACGGCCATGGAGAAAGACCACGGGAGGAAATGAGACAGTGAGAGCAGGTGTCGGGTGGGGTTTGGGGAGCACACTGTCAGGTGACATTTGAGTAAATGCTCAAGGGAGTAAGCCATGTGGATTCCTGAAGTCAGAGTGTTCCAGGCAGAGGATATGGTATGTGCAAAAGCCATGGCAGCAGTGTGCTTGTTGTGTCCAGGGAGGGGTGGGGCCGTGGCAGGAGAGAAGGAGAGGGAGCTGGGCAGGGCCCCGGGAGCGGAGTGGCATGACATGACACGTTTAATATGGATGTCCACCATCAGGTCAGTGCAGGCCCAGGCTTTAGAGCAGCAAACTGGTGCCTAGCAAAGAAAAGTCGGAGGCCTACAGAAACCGATTAAGCATACATATTTAAAGAACATCTAGTACGTGCAGGACATTTTGCTGGGTAGTTTGGTTCTCATCCTGAAGGAGTGAGCCCTCAGGGTGAGTGGAGAATACGTGCAGGCATGGGGACGACAACTCAGTGCAGGGCAGTACATCACACGTGTTCCAGGTGGTGTAGGGTCTCAGAAAGGGGGCACCGAGCAGCTAAGCTTGCATGGACAGGTGAGAGGAACCCTCACGGTGGGCCAGCACTCTTCTAAGTGCCTCAGGCCGTCCTGTGGGGATGGGGTGAGTGAGTTCTGGTTGCACACAGAGTAGGCAGAGGTGAGCCACTCTGCTCTTTCCTGGAGAGTTCAATCTGCAAAGCATAATAGTCTCATTTGAAAGGAGCTAAGTAAACATCTTTTCAATACAGCAAAAGTCAATAAGAAAATTTGAATTTTATTTATAACACTACTGATCAGGCTTTGCCATGGGGAGTAATTTCAGTCAAGCGTTCAAATCAATGATTTCAGACCAAAACACTGACACACCAACGTGATAAGGTAGTGGGTGCTTCAGTTACTATTGATGCTTAACACACGACCCCAAAACTCAGTGACTTAAAACAATTATTTGTTATTCCTGACTCTGGGAGGTTCTTTGGTGGGTCTCGCCTGGACTCACTGGTGTGGCTGCATCCAGCGGAGGGTTCAGCCTGGGGACGGGTGCAGCTGGGATCCTGGGTCACCTGGGCTTTCTCTCTATGCAGCATTGTGTTAAAATATAGGTTTTATCGCTAAACAGGTATGCTGACGCTAACACGTCAGGAGATGATTGCCACTGAAAGAGCTGTTACACTCGTAGTTCCCAAAAGGAGACATGCCATGCCCGCACATGGGGAAACACCAGGGTCGGCCAGGAAGCAGAGGGAGTGAATGGGAACAGTGGTCAAGAACCTTCCCTGTGGTTTCTGTGGGAAGAAATGGGTGAATGGGTAGGCGTGTTTGCAATGGACAAGTCTGAATAATTTCAGCAGGTTCTGGGGCACAGGGACTATCCCTGGTTGTCTGGTACTTGGCCCTGGGTGAGTTGGATAAAGGGGGTGGTAGGTGTGTGGGTTCTGGATTGGTTGGTTTTGTGTATGAAAGACACATCGTGGGCAAGTTGCTTCCTATGTCAAAGTATCAGAATACAGATAACAAAAGACACGGTAAATACAGGTCTCAGGGCCTCTCTCTCCGCATGGTCTCATTAAGGGCTCTAGGGTGACCTTCCTAAGAGATGGCAAGGGCAGATGAAGGGAGCAAGCGCAGAAGCACAGTCTCGTAAGGCCCAAGCTTGGACGGTGTGCCACGTCACTTCCGCTGCATTGCACTGGTCGCAGAAGTCACAGCGCTGTCCCAGATTCACGCTCTGGGTGAGAGGAGAGAAACACTTACTGTGCGGGATGGGAGGACTGTTGTAGTCATCGTGGCAAACAATCCACCCCAGAAGGTGTGTTTCTTGAATGTTGCCAAGGCCTTTCTGAATCGATGGGATCCAAAAGGAAGGGCAGAAAGAAGTGGAGTTCCAGCTCATTTACCTTTGCTGGTGTGTGGACAGGATGTAACTTTCTTCCCACAGTTGGTCCAGCATCAAAGGTCAGCTGGGTGTTTGCCCAGGAGCCCACAGGGACCTTTTGTACAGGAGGGCTGCCATGGCTGAGTTGCTGTCCGTCAAACCACCGCAAGGCCTGGCATCCAGGGAAAATGCCTGCCTGCTCAGACAGGGAACCCAGGCCTGTTTGCAAACTGTTTGAATGCCTTAGGGCCAGGCTGTCTCATATCTTCTCATCAGGAGTTAAAGTAACCCTATAACTTCTCCTACAGAAGCACAGATGTTTCATTACAAAAGTGCCATTTGTAAAGCATGTGGAATTGGGCCAATAATAGACAACATTTACATCACACTTTAGAGTTCATGAAAAACTTTCTCATACACGTGGGTGTCATCATCCTAGTTTTTCATGCAAGGGAACTTGAAGCCATGGGGCTTCAGGCACTCACTGGGGTGTCTAAATCGGCTTGGGGCACCAGGAACTGCCCTGGTGAGGCTATCAGAACCCTATAAATTTACCCCCACTTCACATGGGTGCTTCAGTGCTTCACTTCGGTCCCCTATTATTCACCCTTCTGTCTGGATGTCCTCGTTCGGAGATTATGTCTCTGTTTGAATCAGATGCTTCAAAGAGTCCCCTCAGTGCACCAGAGAGTTAACTTTTGCCAGGGAATTCTGCTCTGACACCCCCAGAAAGAGCCCAGCCCTGCCCACTGCTCCCCTAGCTCTATCTCCAAGGAAATAAGCCAGGCCCCCCATTTACTGGGAGGTCATTTCAGTCCCTCAAGAATACATAGCCTGTGAAAAGCCAAACTGGCTCTCAAGTCTGGACCCCCAAATTACCTCTGCAATGCAGTGCTGTGATTCATTTTGGCGAGTTATTTGTTCTGCATCTGAATCTGAGCTAGACACCAACCTGTCTGCTTCAGAACAACAAATGAGGCTGCCTCCATCAATCCAGTTCAAGGAAAAGAAAGCTGAGTCATTGCTGAGTCACCTCCAGCTAGTGCCACAGGCTGCTCTCCTCAGACACAAACACACACTAACTGAGGATAAGGAGGACAGCGTCTCTCACAGTTATATCCTGTCTCTTTGGAGACCAGAGTGCAGTCTTTTAAATGCTACAAAGCCTGAGATCGCATTCTGCATTTCCTAGAATGCAGAGGCATCAAGTCCCTACAGGGACCTAGGGGTTGGGGGGTGTCCCGTGGTGGCCGCTGCACTTCGGGACTCCATTTCCAGCGTGGAGGCTGAATGCTACCAGGACTTGCCCCTCGTCTCTGCATTCTCAGTGCTTCCTTTGTGAACAGAGGGGGAAAATCTCAGAGAGCTGCTGAAGAGGAACCAGGCCTCCCTTAGGATGCCGTGAAGAAGATGCTGTCCGAACGAAAGCGTCCCAAGATGGCAAAGGTATCTCCCTAGCTGGGGACAGAGTCCGGTGCAGATGCAGCCCATGTGGTGAGTGGGACTCAGAGCAGGTGCTGAGACCACTCTGAAATCATGCACCTCTGTGTTTGTGGTTCCTAACGTCCTGCTTCTGGGGCCTGCTCCTGCTGATGCCTCGTTTCTCCAGGAGGACACTCTCTTTTCTCCCTGCACAAGCCACCTTCAGCCTGACTTTTCTTCTCCTGCTTAGGGACCTTCTCCACCAATTTCTTTGCGGTGTCTACCTTTCCTCTTAGGGTTCTTAACCAGGGGTGATTTTCACCTCCTGCAGGAGGCATTTGGCAGAATCTGGAGATATGTTTGATTGTTACAGCTGGACAGGCCACTACTGGCATCAAGTGGGGAAAGGCCAGGGATGCTGCTCACCAGCCTACAGTGCACAGGAGAGCCCCCCACAAGAAAAAATTATCCAGTCCAAAATGTCAGTAGCGATCAGGTTAAGAAACCCTGGTGATGATAGCACCTTTTACCCAGCAAATAAGATCCAAGTGTCTCCCCCTCAGCACCACTACTTTTCACTACCCTGAAAATGGACCATGCTTGTTTTATTTCTTTTGATCTAGAGCCTCCCGTTTTCCATGCTCATACCAGTAATTTCTATTCAAAGCAGGGGAAAACGATCCATTATCACTATCCGTTATGATCCATGAGCTTCTGGAGGCCAGGTGATGTTTTCCCAGATCTGCTTCTTATTCATCATCATCATCATCATCATCATCGTTATCATCGTCATCGACATTGCATCATCCACAACAGCAATGACCTCATCACCACAAGAACTGGGTATAAGCTAGCTGACAAGCAGTCATTAGTCAACAGCCTGTAGCCCAGTGCTCCCTGAATACACTTCCTGCCATTGCATATTCCTTAACTCTAAAGTAGGCAGCAGGGAAACGGGCCCACGGGCTCATCAACACCATCGTCGTGGGTGTCATCATCATCATCGCTGTCATTATCATTGCAAACCAGCCAACAGGTGATCAACACGTCCACGATGGTGACGGTGAAGAGCAGGCAGCCCTGCACTTCCAGAAGCCAAAGGCCACTGACACTGTCCTGGGCTTCACTTCCTGGGCACTTTGTCCAGTGCGAACACATTTTTGTTAGGAGCTATTGGCATCTGAGCCTCTGGGGACAAGGTCCTGTTTTCTAAACACACACACACACTCACACACGCACACGCGCACACACACACACACACACACACACACACACGGAAGACTGTTGGAGAAACCCAAATGATGTCTCTAAATATGCACATCAGAGCAGAGAGATGGGTGGAGACACTTTGGCTGCCCAACCAGGTACTATTTTGCCAGGGCACAAATCCCTACGAAGGCAAAAGTTTCCTCTTTCCTGCCCCGTCACTGGCTCACTATGGTTACCGCAGGCTTGTCGAGCCCAAGTTTGTGCATTCTGGAGCAGCCTTTGCCACCCACGCACAATATTTTGTCTTTTTCATTTTTGACTTATCACTAGCAGAGCGTGGCACATGCCTCTTCCTTTGGCCCCCCAGAAAGTGAGACTCTTGGCTGTTTCAATTTAGCATCTGACTCATTAGATGCCCAGGAACTCCTGTCTCTATACCTCAGGATTGGGATAAAGAGTGAGTGCATTGGAGCAGGGGTGGGGTAGTTGGAGGACAGTTTGCCCCCTACTCAGTGGCTCTCCCGAGCTGTCCCACGGAGAAAGCAATCAGAACCTGAAGTGACAACAGAGACATTGTCACCGCAATGTAGAGTCTCTCTTTGCTCTCCCACCTCCTCCCTGGGCAGCCCCTCCCACCCTCTCACAGTACACTTAGGAATGACGTACGAGGTGTCACTCTCGGAAGCAAGACTTGAATAGCAATGAAAGAAAAACACTATAGTTAGGGATTCTGGATCATCTCTGAATGCACTTTATACATCTGCGAGCACCTTTCAAGACCTGCTCAGTGATAAATAAAGTGCCTCCATCTCACCTTGGTGCTTCCCACTGCTCCATCTCTGCTGCCGCTCATTATGAGAGCAATTCTAGTTGTGTGCCTCCTGATTACCCAAACTGAGGAGATGGTACCCACATAAGGAGTGCAAAATACTTCCATAATCGTGTGTGTGTGCGTAAACAGAATTATCAAAATCATATTTAGTTTTAATCAGCACCTACAGTGGATGCTCTTGGTCCCATTTACTGGGCAGGTGCCCTCATCTCCCAGCTTCTGTGAGTATTGGCTCAGAGCAGCTGCCCCCTTCTTGAAGAATTGCCCTTGGTAGAACAGGAACCACCATGCTCGAGAGGTTATCCACTCCCTGGCATTCCCACAACCAATGACTGAGTGTCATCAGGGCTGTATTAGTTATCTATTTCTCAAAATGTAGTGGCTTCAGATAACAATAAACCTTATTACCTCACAGTTTCTGTGGGTCAGGGATTCTGGAACAGCTTAGCTGAATGGTTCTAACTTGGGTCTCTCACGAATTGCAGTCATTTGAAGGCTTGACTGAGGCAGGAAAAGCTGCTTCCAGGGTGGCTCCCTCACCTGGCTGGCAAGGTGGTGCTGGTTGTAGGCAAGGCTCAGTTCCTGTAACCTCAGCCTCACCCAGGGCTGCCTGAGAATTCTCATCACCTGGTGACTGGCTTCCCATAGAGTGAGCAACCCAGGAGAGCAGGGCAACATGGCAAAGATTTTATGATTTCACCTCAGAAGTCACACGGCATCGCCCAGCCCTGTCTAGTTACTAGAGGCAAGTCACTAAGTTCTGCTCACAATGAAGGGGAGAGGAATTAAGCCCCAACTTTTGAAGGAAGGAAGGTCAAAGAATTGAGAATATATTTGAAAACCACCACTGGGACCATGTCTGGGGAGCAATTCTCACATCAGAGCTCCTTTGTGGGATCAGGCTGATGCGAGTTTCTAGCTGAGAACACCTGCTTGCTTAGCTTTTCCTCTGCCCTCTCTGGCTTCCCTTCCTCCCCTCTCCTCACAAGAGCCCTCCCTCAATAAATCACTTGAACGACAACCCCTATCTCCAGCTCAGCCTCTACAGAATCTGACGGAAGATAATAATTCTTTAGAAAATCTATACTCTAGAATATCTAGTAAAGTGATAACTTTCCTCCAATTTTCAGATTTGCAACCTTTTTTCTCAGCAATTCTTTTTTAACCATTCAGGGGCTGAAATATTTAAAATTCTGGTTCAGCAGGCATGTGGGCGAAAGACCTCTTGCTTTAAACAGCAACAGCAGCAGCAGCAGCAGCAACATTTCCTCAGTCTTTTCCATATGCCAGGCCAAGGGGAAGGGCAAAATATGGTGTGATTTTGTGAAAGCAATGCCCCACCCTCCTGACAGCAAATGGAACAAGGCAGCTTGCAAACTGTCTTCATCATCAGTGCTTTTTTCATTTGCCAATCTTGATTGTCATATCTCATAGGACCCAGAATCCATATATATATGTTGTGGAGACAGAGCCAGGAGTGCAGTTTCTAGGCTCTCGGTCTCACGTGGAAAGGTGCTGGCTCAGGTAGTAAATGGCCATCAACTATGATCGGATGGCCATCAGCTGTGGCTAATTGGCTGTCAGCTGTCACCAGTGAGCCATTGGCCACTAATATAACTGCTGTGGCTACGCTAGCAGAAAATGGGGGCTAGCAAGAAGATGGTGGCTGGTAAGCGTGGATTGCAGTTAGCAAGTGGGGGTCCATCGGTTGGCAGAAAAGCGGACAGCAGGTCGCACATCCTGTGAATCCAGCCTCCAGTGAGACTATAGTGGTATGACTCCCCTACCTATGCCTCTGTGGGTGTTCCTTTTTGGCCTCACCATATCCTGAATTCTTATGTGGGGAGCGGGAGCAGAGACCCCACAGGCCCACGACACATGGCACCGCGAGCAGGGTCTCCCGCATGACTTACGTATTTTGTATTGTTCTTTCATCTGATACACTTTGGCATTTGAACTCATCACCGGTTCTGACCACATTACTGAAATGGCTCCTCCCTTTGGGCCTCCCTGGAAGCAGGTATCCACATCCCAAGCCATTCATTTCAGTCCTTTTATTACATGGCCTCTCTGTAGTGCTTGACCAAGGTGACCAGCTTCTCCTTAAAACTCTCCTCTCTTGGATTTTGAAATAGGAGGATGGTGAGAAAGGCCTGGTATGTTTGGGCTAGATGAAGTAGACCCAGTGGAGTAATGCATATTTTCTGGGCAGGGATGGCATGTGAATGGACCCTCTGGGGCCTTCTGCAGGGTGGATTGTAGCCAGGATGGGCTGGAGGCAGGGAGAGCAGCAGGGAGGAGGCTACATGTAGACAGAGGTTGATGGAGCCTGACCTGGAGCAGGCAGTGAGCCTTAGGGGAGCAGGTGGACTCTGGAGACGTAGGAGAACCACTGTTATAGGGCTTGGTGCAGGGACTTTGGCTGGAGTGGGCACTGGGGAAGTGAGGGAAATGAAGACATTGAAGATGTGGCCAAGACTTCTCCTTGGCTGGCTAGGGATGCCATTTACCCAGATAAGCTGATGTGTCTCTGTGGTTTTGTTGTGTTTTCTTTGTTTTTCAGTTTCCTTGGCTTTATTCATTCCTAGGAGTACCTGTTCCAGGGGCCATCAACAGCTGAAAAGGGTGTGAGGTACCCATGAGTGGGGTGGGGCACAGGCAGCTCTACCAGGGCACCACCCTCTCTGGCTGGAATGGTTTTCTTATTTGTACCAGGGTTATTTCTGCCTGGAACCCCAGAAATAACTCCATGTGGAATTTGATTTCTTAATAGGTCAAGTACCAGGCCCAATTTTCTAATTAGTCCAGATGCCACCACACCCAAGAAACACACTCCATTAAAGTATGTAACGGAACCAGATTCTATTCCTTCATAACCTTACATGGGCATTAGTACCACTAGTCTCAGAAGTTCGAAGCCTTGCTTAAAAAAATAAAACAAAACAAATTTATAGAGCTATAATTCACCTGCCATAAAATTTACTCTTTGAAAGTTTATTCATAGAGTTGTGAAAACATCACCACCTTTGAATTTTAGAGCGTTTTCAGCCCTCCCCTCCACAAACCCCCAGTATTTGTTAGGAGCCACACCCTGTTCTCCTGTAACAATCGTGGATCTACTTTTTGTCACTATGGATTTGCTTATTCTGGACTTTTATTTTGGATTTGCTTATTGCATTTCCTATAAACGTAATCATACAACATGTGGGCTTTTGTGTCTGGCTTCTTTCACTTAGCATAACGCTTTATAAGTTCTTCCATGTCGTAGTCGTACTTCATTCCTTTTTATTGCTGATAATGTTCCATTTTATGGATACGCCATATTTTCTTTATTTTCAGTTGATGGGTATTTGGGTTGTTTCTACTTTGGGGCTATTATGAATAATGCTGCTATAAACATTTTCAGACAAGTTTTTATGTGAACATGTTTCATTTTGCTTGGGTAGACATGTAGGATTGGAATTGCTGAGCTAATATGCAACTCTGTCTTCAAAATTTTGAGGAACTAACATGTTGACTGCATCATTTTACACATTAACTCCATCAGCAACACATGAAGGCTCCTATTTCTCCACATCCTTGTCAACACTTGTTGTTGTCTGTCTTTTTTATTTTAGGGAGTGTAAAGTGGTATCTTAGTGAGGTTTTTATTTGCAATTCTGTAATGACTAATGTTGTCGAATATCTTTTCATGTGCTTATTAGCCATTTGAACATCCTCTTCAGAGAAATGTCTATTCAAATCCTTTACTTATTTTTAAATTGTTATTTTTCCTTTTATTGTTGATTTTTAAGAGCTCTTTATATATTCTGGACTCAAGTTCCTTATTAGATATATGACTTACAAATATTTTCTCCCATTTTGTGAGTTATATTTTCACTTTCTTGCAGATGTCCTCTGAAGCACAAAAGTTTCTAGTTTAATGAAGTCCCATTTACCTGTTTTTTGTGGTTCTTGTGCTTTCGGAATACACGTATATACCGGGGGTGCTAAGAAAATGTATATACATGACTTGTATTCATCTTTTGTTATTGGTATATATTATTACAATTTTCATACAGTTTTTTCATTTCTTAAAATGTGTATACATTTTTTGGGCAGGACTTTGTATATATTTTTTCCATGGATGGTTCTGACGCACACTCCTGTTGAGAACCATTGTTCTCATAGTGTCCGGGCAGGCAGGCCTGGAAGGCTGGCTGAGCTTCTGACAGGAAGTTCACAGTTAGGAGTACCCAGCAGGCTTCTGGACATGCTGCAGTGTAAGAAGCAGGCATAGTGGTTTCCCATCGGACAGGATGAGCCTTTCCATAGTCTCACCAGGCTCTGCTGGATAACACGTCATGGCCCTCTCAGGTCACCAGGTTGGGTGAAGTGAGAGGGAATGTTCACCCACAACTTCACGGAGAAAACTTTCCCCAGAGAGCAGTGATGGTGGTGACGATGGATCTCTCCCCATGCATTTCAGCCAGGCTGGAGAGGGCTCTCTACCTCCCAGAAATGCTCTAAATTTAAAAGAGTCTCTGAAATAATAAAAAGACATTTCAATAATTATAACAAAAATATTTTATTTGTGTCATATACATCTCTCTCTGACACACACACAAACATACACATACACACCCCTACCTGGAGCTGTATGACTTGTTACATGTTTTGAAAACCTTTTATATTCACCAAAATTTCCCCAGCGGCACTGCCGGAAGGAGCTGGAGAAAGAAGGAAGTCAGTCTGAAGCTGTCTGTGTGCTGAGGTTTCGATTTCCCACAGGCTGGCTCCTCCCAGGATGCAAAATGTTGGACTTTCCTACACCAGTCTTGGGGTGGTGGGGTCCCAGTGTTTGCTGAATGCTCACAGAACTTGAGCATACCATTGTTCTCTTGAGGAAAAGAGCTGCTTTAAAGCAGGCATCATTCACAGAAAAGAGATGAGGTGCTTGTGCTTAAAAGAGAAGAATCAGGTAACCATTGAGAGAGACTCGTGGTAAGAGCATCCTGATTCTAATTTGAAAGGTGGAGAGAATATGTAACACCACAGGGATACTTTCAGATAACGTACGTTAGGCACTCACCACACAGGAAATACTCCATACTCATAGTCATAAATGTTATTATTAGCTGTCCTCTCAGGCATCTTTCCCGTTACCTCATCCCAAGGCAGAGGATCAGGAAAGTGGGTAGTGGTGTCAGTGTCTAGCTGGGAAGGGTGAGGGGAGAAGAGGTTAGAGATGAAGAAATGCTGGATCTGATCCCTTTGGCAGTTCTAGCCTCAGCCCTGTGCCACAGGTCTTGCTTTCAATGTCCTCATGTAGATCCTATTATGAACACTCCACTCTACTCCTTCCCACCAGAGTTCTTTTCAGGATTATCCAAGAAACAGCAGAATCCATATTCTCCCTGACGTGTAGAGAACTAACTTGGATCGTCGTCTTGGGGCTCGATTTCCCTGTGGTTACCATGGGGTGTGATCTCCATCTGCAGGGTGACCACTCCCACCTGCTGAAGGATTCAGAAAACCACCTCCAGATGCAGTTTCCCACCCCAAGACGGCAGCTGAAGGGGGCAATGCTATCAGAGCCAAAAGCTAGTTATGGGTTCTCTCTCCCTTCCTACAAACTGCTGTCAACGCAACAGGCATCTCAGCCAGGCCGACCCTGGTTTCCTTTTTCTCAAAGTGACTGTAATTTCCATTCACACGTTTGGGTCTTCCCTCTTGCCAGTTTCTCAGCCCTTTCAGGCCTTTCAAGTAGAAACTGCCAGACATCTGAGTCCCACTGTCTTGCTAAATGGAATTGGGGCAGGGCTATGAATTACAGAGCCAAACATATGGATACAGGATTCAGACATGGCCAATCACCATCACCTCAACTTCAGCCACAGTGATTGGCTCAAGGGATGAATACATCACCCACAGGCAGCTAATCAGAGTCCTACTGCATTTCCACCCATAGGTCCTCTCTTCATCTTAGCTCATCCGTCACTGGATGGCATGCAGTTGGTGTCACATGTGTTGGTGCCTCTGTCCCCTGACAAACGGCAAAAACTTGTAGAGGGAAGGAAAGAGACCAGCACAGCAAGATAATACTGAATTGTGGAGTAATAATAACGCCTTTGCTTAGTTCTTGAATCCAGTTGTGCCTGAGGCCACTTCTGTCCTTGCCCATTCAGTTATCTGAACCAATAAATTCCGCTCTCTGCTTGGTGATTTGAATTGTTTCTGCCATTTCTAAACTTTAAAGTTGTGATTAATGCAAACACTTTTTCCCTATGCAGTTCCCAATACAGGTATTGGTAAGTCTCTGTCCACTTAGTCTCTATCTGAAAAGAAGCAAGTGTTGCTCTTCTGCCCCCAGGTCCTTCACACGGTCCTGTGCAATGAACCCCTCCTTCTTCACTCTGCTTACAGCACAGCTGTCATTGCCATTAATTATTATTATTATTATTATTATTAAAGCCATATAAAGTTTTGCATTGAGGATTTAATATATTGTCTGCACAAGACAGCAAACTTCTTCAGGGTGATTTTCATATTTTCAAAAACATCTCCTTTAGGACTGACCTTAATTCTGGGCACATTTCCAATAAATAATAATGTGAATGAAATAAGAAACGTCCAAAACACAGAGCCCACTGACTCCTCTGATGCACTACCACCCGCCCTGGTGGTCAAGCCCTTGGCGCACGGAATCATTTGACTGTTCATATCCTCGGGGAGGAATGGCTGAGCAGAGCTACATATGGAAAAAAGTCAGAGGAAGAGATTTTTCCCCACAACTTTTCTAAACTAAAAATTGTCTTTGAAGAGCACGAGTAAAGCACACATCCGTCGTTGTTTTTCTGACTAGTTGCGGGATCAAAGTGATTGTGAGGCAGCTGGTCCAGGCTGAGCCGGGAGAAAGGAGAGGAATCTGAGATGGGGGTGTGGAGGCGTCTGTGGCACAAAATCAACCCCATGGCTCAACATTTGGCCTCTTCCTGATCTGTCTATGAAAGTCCAAAACTTTCTGATTTGACATTCTTTTTTGCTTCTACTTTCTTATTGAGGGAGACAGAGCTTTTGATGTATTTAACACAGGCAAATTGTTTTTAAATGACCAAAACAATAGATACAGTCTAAGCTCTCCCGATCGATCCCCTAAGCCAATATTTGAGAAATGCAAAAAAAAGCAAATTAAGCTAATGTCCACTCAAGAAGGGCTTCCTTGGTGACCTTCCCTTCTGTGAACCCTTGGAGAAAGTCCAGTGCAAGCCCCTGTCAGAGGGCTCAGTCACTGCTGCATGAAAAGAGGGTATTTAATGAGCGTGTGGATACAACTCAGTGAGAAGGAAGGATGAACTTACATTGTTTGTCAAAGAATAGAAAGAGATATGAGCAAATGAGCTGAGACACTTACTGGGTTAAATCTTGTGTTGCATCTGGGTGCAGATCCCAGGGCAGGGTGTTTAGTAGGAGGATTTTAACGCAGCAGGCTAGTTACAAGGGTGTTACAGAGCTAACCCCAGTAGAGGGTGAGGGAACCCAGGAGCTGCAGGAAGCCACTCCCACCCCCGAGGCTGGAGGAACAAAGGGAGGAGACTGAGATCCAAGACCTCAGGAACTGGAAGCTGGGACCATGGTGTATATGAGCTGCCTAAGGAGCTGCCGAAGGGGCCCTATGGTTTTGGATGCTAGGCAGGAGTTGCAGTCAGGGAGGAAAGGCCATGCACGGTGTTGAGGGCCAGAAACAGGACGGGGGCTGAGTTGCAGACCTGGGTCCAAGGAGGAGAAGTGGTCCCTGCCAGAGATGTAGCCACTGCCCAATACAAGGCTGGAAAGGGGGTTAGACAGGATCAGCTGGTGTATACCAAGTTCTCCCCTTCTTCCACCCATGCCTCCCATTGACTCAACCTGACAGAAAGCAAGTGGGTACAAGAACTGAGGAACTATGCTTTGTAGGGGCCAGCCCCCAGCAATCTGAGTAAAACAGTGTCTCTCCGTGAAACGTGGGTTATGTCAGGTCTGTGGAGGAACTGTTTTTGCTGTTCATCTCATTGTCCATCTTGTTTCTATTTCTCCAAGTGAGACCATCTGATGTACTGCTGATTGCTTCCAACGTGTATTTCACACCTTTGAGAGAACATAGCACCTCGGGGGGACTAGACTGATGACTCCCAGGAGAATAATACGAAGAGACCTACGCGTGCTCCTTAGTCAGGGGCCCCATGAACCAAACCAGTTGGTGTCAAATAAGTCAAAGAATGTACCCGAAGGGGCATGAACCCGTTTTAGTCAAGTGGCTTGTTTGTTAATTTCTTACATTTGCTACAATACCAGCAGTATTGATCCAGGTACAGCAGGATGTGTTTGCCATGGCACAGTCTCCTCCTTATTCAGCCAATAAAGCAATTCTATTATCTAAAACCACCTTAGCAAGAAAGTCTAGGGACGTTTGTTGTGCAGCTGTGGCCTTAGCAGTAGATTCAGCGATAGTTGCCAGAGTTAAGAAGCATAGTCTTTCCGTGCATTAACAGAGAGAAAAGGCAAGTAGCAAAAATGCAAAAGGAATAAAGATTTCATATTGGAGATGAAGATCTTGATTTGCGATCTTGGGAGAGCTGTCCATCTCAAGAAGTTGTCTGCTTCTGGGGAGAAACCTCCCTCATCGATTTTAGTTTTAGACCTCCAGCTGGTGTGCAGTTCCAATAGTCTGCAAGAATCCTTTCTAATTGGGAGATGTGGACTCAAAATTCAAGACTCTGAAGTCTGACTATTATCAGGGAACTGAGGAGCACCTGATATGGTCCCTTCCAATGTGGTTCAAGGGCAGTCTTTGTTCCAGTTCAGTGGTGTGATCTTAAATTTATTAGCAATGAGTGCTCTAGAGTACTTGTTAGGTTGTTTTCCAAGAATCTCTCTGAAGATGAAGCACTTTTTGCAAAAGCATCAAAGTAAAATAATAACTGTCTATAAATGACAAAAAGTCTTTAAAAAGAATGGCCATGGTTAAAGATCTGATGAAAGTTCATTTGATAAGGAAATTCAGTTATTTCTGTGGCATAAAACAATTTAGGATAATAATTGGACAACGAAGGTATTGACAAATTTCTATGAACTTTAAACAATTTCTGGATGCCAAAATAATCCTTGTGCCATAGAGGCATATTTTGGGGTGGCATATTCTGTTACCCTTCAGAATCTGTACATATTTGTTTCTTTCAGAATGCTTCAAAATCAAAAGCACTTTGGCCTCCAATACTCCTGCCTCTGTTTAGAATTTCGAGAGCCTATCTGAGAATGCAAAATAGAAATTTTGGCCTTTTGATCATACCACAATCTTCTGGGTTTTCCCTTCCCTGAGGCCCAAGACTCAAACTCCTGGCTCAATTTTTATATTAGAAAGGGTATGATAAAAAGGAAATAAGGAAAGGAAAGCTACCTACAGAGATCAAAGCAGAGCTTCTAAGGTTAAACCAGAAGTCTGAGGATCGAGCCCCCCAGTCTCCCATGTCCCTTGGCCATTTGTGAGATTGCAGAGCTCCACAGAACACAGAAAACCACTGTACTCATCCACAAGATTTATTAGAGGAAGGTCATGCACCTCTCACTGTTGTTAGCACATAACAGATGCTCAATAAATACGTGTGAGACATGTCTCCATATCTAACAGTAGGTTTAATTTTTGAAAAGTATTAACTATACCAGATATTTTTGTGACTTAGTAAAGTTGAAATTAGAAATTAGAAATGTGTATTTTCAAGATGTACTTTAGCTTGCATTAGCTGTAGGGAAGAGGGAGATGAAGTAAAGGACTGGTGGGGAGAAGATGTGAGTGAGCCAGGATGAGAGGTCAAGGAAGGAACTGATAATTTAAATATAATGAGGAGGTTTCCAGGGCAGTATCAGGGGGTCAGAAAAGAAAAGTGGATGAGGAAAAGAGGCAATGGGGTCTTAAAAAGTTATAAAAAGAACAAGAGAAACTAAAATAAGCTAGAAGGAGAAAATGGAATAGTTTTCCCATTTATATCGCTAGCTGCTTACTGCTAGAACAAAGAGAAAGATTCAGCTTTTCATATTTATCTTCTAACTAGCCATCTTACTAAATTTCATCTTAATTTTAATAGTTTTTTTTTAACTAGGGTCTCTTGGGTTTTCTAAATATATAATCACATAACCAGCAGAAAAGGAAATAGTTTTATATCATTTCCATATTGCATTTGTTCTTTTGCTTATTTTTCTTATTACATTTTATTAGAACAAAATATTAATTAGCTATTCGTAGAGAATTAATCATGATTTAGATCAATGTATGAAATACCAAAGAAAATCTAATAGAAAACATAATTGATTTAAAAGCTAGTTCTTTGAAAAGCCCAATAAAATAGATGAAACCATTGTGATAATGATTAGGATAAAAAGAGCAGAGAGAACCAAAGTAGATAAGACTAGGAATGATAAAGGGAATATAATGAAAAATCAGGAAAGTTTCAGATAGTTATATGAATATCAGAGGCAACTCAATGGCAAAAACAAAACAAAACCTGTTTTTGAAAACCTGGGCAAAAAGAATAATTTCTTAGGAAAACACAAATTTTTGAAATTTAACCCTCGACCCTGCCAATGGTCACATCATAATGAACTCTATAAAATATTTTAAAGTAAATTTAACGAGTAAACAGGACTTGTAAGAGATAATTAAATCTTATTGAAGGATAAGGCATGGTAGGGGGCATATTGGCTTGCAACAAAATATCACAGACCAGGAGGCTCAAACAACAGAACTTCATTTTCTTAAGGTTCTGGAGCCTGGAAGTCCAAGATCCAGGTGTTGGCAGGTTTGTTTTCTCCTGAGGTCTCTCTCCTTGGCTTACAGATGGTTGCCTTCTCTTTGTGTCCTCACTTGGCCTTTCCTCTGTGTCTCTTCCTCTGCTTGCATTGGATTTGGGGTCCACCCTTGTGATCTCATTTAACCTTAATTACGTCTTTAAAGGCCTGTCTACAAATTCAGCCCCATTGGGGGTTACGGCTTTAACATATGAATTTGAGGAGGGATACAATTAGTCCATAAAGGAGGATATGAGGAAAAGTGTGAGTACTATAGCCTTTTACCAAAGTAATTTGGTAATGTCTATTAAGTATGTTAAATATTATATATATATATATATATATATATATATATATATATATATATATATATATATATATATACTGTTCCACTCAGTAATTTATTCTGAAGAAATTATCCATTATCCCATAGCTATGTAGAAAACTACCAGTAAGAAAGAACGTAAGTCCAAGGATGTACCTGCAGCACTGTCATCGTGGCTAACAGCCACACCTGGACACAGTGTAAATGCCCATTGGTGGGAGAAGAGTTAAAAAATATACACATCACCAGAGACTATGCAGCCATGAAAAAGAATGAAATAGAACCGAACCAATTTACTTGGAAGAGTTTCTCTAAAATGCTATTGTGTGAAAAAAGCAAGATGTAGAAAAGTATGCAGAAGGTGATTATAAACAATGATAACAAATCTTACATGTATCTACATGGATCTCCTGGAATGTGGTGGGGAAGGCGACTGATGTAATATGGTAGGTAATAGAGAGGTTGCAGAAGTGGGAGCAATAAAGGAGAAAATAAATTTTGAAAAGGCTGCATCAAGTAAAAATACAGTGTGTTTATATGATCGCATTTTATCATTTATGTAAAATTACACATATATAGGTGTGTCTATCTTTAGAGATATTTTTAAAGTAAAGTTAAAAGATATAAACTCAGACCTGTCCCAAAAGCTAGAGATGGCTGGGCATTACAGAGTTAAGAGATACCTGAGAGGACAGCAGTCAGATGAACAGGCCCAGGTCACCTCTCCCCTCAGCAGCCCTTTGTTCCCTCAGGGGCCTGAAAGTCTCCAAAATGCAAGAAGAAGGAAATAAGAGATTGAGAATTGTTGACAGAGTCTTCAAGAATTTACTGTCCCCAGAAGACTCACATTTTCCCTCCTGCTGCGGTCTGGTCATAGAAACAAATACTTCTAATTCCCTTTAAGTAGGCTGGAAAATGAGCCACATAAGGCTATGCATTACGGGATTAATGTGAAGGAGAAAGCCCAAAGCCAGGGGCTTTCAAACAAAAGAAACATCTATTATATTGTCTGGAATGTCTTGTCTGTCCTGGTGAGCCTCTCAGCTCAAAAAGTAGGTTTATAAAATGATGGACTTCATTTTTGAAATGCAAAGATTTTGTCAAGGTTATCACTGTTATTCAAAAAAAAAAAAAAAAAAAAGAAAGAAAAAAAACATCCCAAGAGAACTAAAATCAAGAAGGCTTAAATCACTGTTTACCTGGATTCTCCTTTGCTGGTCTTATGGCCCCAGTCTTCAGAATTCTGCAGCCAACTCCATCTAACTATAGAAGCAATGCTCAGAGAATTGTCAAATAGTTACCCAGATTAGTTACTCATGGTGTTTATTGAGCAACCCAAGGAAGTATGGCCAACCAACCACCAGGTGGTAAAAGCATTCCCACTGTCAAGTGTCAATGTCCTCCAAAAAGACCACCAGACAAACCTATGTAACAAGTAAAGCCAAGATTATTAGATTTACTGCAGAAAGGGAGCACACCACCTTGCAGAGTCTTAGTTGAGTCTGAGAATGGGAAATTAAAGGAAGGTCTTTAAAGGGTTGTAGGTCTTGAGTGGTTTTAGAGTAGGTCTTACAAATGTGGAATTGTGTGGATTTTTGACACAATTACTTTGGATGGGTGAGCACAGTAAACAAGGTCTTGAAGTTAGTTTTGAGGAGCCAGCTAAAAGTCTTGGTAAGTTAGTTATTTTAGTTGGTTTGACAATGTTATCTTCCAGAAACAAATACTTCCTTGAGCAAGTAGCTAAGTTATTTTTGCTTAGTCTCAGAACTGTGTAATACAGGGACAGGAAACTATGCTGGTTTTAGTTCTCACCACTTAATTATTTACCAGCCTGAAGTTTTCAATAATTAGAAACTTTCAGCAGATAGCACGTCATGAGAGTAAACTCGAAGATACTGCCCGAAGTCTTTGTTTGTAATGGATTGTATTGTAATAACTGACTTGAAGTAAGAATGATATAGGGGAGAGAGAGAAAGCTTTACACCTACAGAAAAAAGTAATTGTTATTTATTTAAGATGCCAACAGTGGGAAGGTTAAGAGCACTGGTTCTAGTATAGACTGCTTTCAAATCCTGGTTCTGTCATTCACTAGCTGTGTAACTTTGACTAAGTCACTTAACACCTCTGTGGTTTTTTCCTCATCTTTAAAATGGGAATAAATACTCATATAAAATAATATTGAATGCCAACTGTAACTGAAAAAAATAGTTAAAAAATAAAAAACAAAAAATAAAGAAAGATAATATACCTAAAAATGCTTTATATAAATATATAAAAGAATCACAGTGGTTAAATACTTGATATCACTAACTGATAGTGATTAAATACCCATTGCTCCAGAATGCGAATGTTTTCCCCCACACTTCCAACCTAGAAAACTGACAGCATTGATTTTTACTTCAGAATCATTTATAAATAATTTCGGTTACAAAGAAAAAAGGAAAAGAAAAAGCTAGAATTGATTTGTGGGGTTTTTTTTTTTAAGCAAGCAGGAGCAGAAGTTTTTTATTAAGATTCTGAAAGGAAGAGGTTAAAATATACAAGTTTAATAAAAAAGGGCCTTACTTTCTAAAGTAAAAATGTATAATATAAAATATAAATAACAAATATAGAATGGCAAAGGAATGGATGTCCCAAGTATGGGGGGGGGAAGGGACTCACAGTTCACTCAGGCCAAATGAAGACACAATTGAAGTGTCATTGTCAGTTGTGTAATAAACTGCTTATAGTTTTTCTTCTCTTTCTTTCCCCCCCACCCCCTTTTTCCATCTCCACCCCAACTCTGGTTCAAGCCATTGTTTCTCAGTCTAGTTGTGTAGGACACAGCTCCCTGGCCCAGCTGGTATTATGAGCCTTGCGCTCCCCCTGGCTGAGGCAGTCGGTAGCCAGTCCTCGGTTGGCCAAGGCACACTGTAGTCCTTGGCAGCACTCAGCAGTCCACAGCAGTGCAGCTCCAGGGAGAGTCGATGTTCACAATCTTAGCTGTAGAGGGCGCAGCTCACTGGCCCATGTGGGAATCAAATTGGCAACCTTGGCGTTAGGAGCACGGCGCTCCAACCACCTGAGCCACCAGGCCGGCCCTCTTTTCTTTCTTGATGAAAAGTTTATAATCTTTATACTTTCACAGAATAAATATAATGATCACTCATATTTCACAATTTTCTGAAGCCACTTTTCTGTATTCTCAGAAGTTTCTCATGGTTCTGACAGTTATCATTTCCCCCATGCCACGCGTGTGTCTCTTTAACACTTTTATAACTGCTGGGTCGGTTCAAAGATGGGACTTGATTAAGACATAGTTGGTCATGTTTTGGTATTTCTACCTGTCTGATTTTGAATTCTTATGAAGTGCGTTTTTGCTTTAGCAACTAACAAAACCAGAGTTAAAGGCAAATTAAGGAGAATCATCCGGGATGCTAATGCTTCAATATGCTATTAAGATCAGAAAATAGACTCACTTTACATTTGGGGATAACACATATAGATTTTCTTTCAATAGAAATCAGGAGGTACCAGCCCTGTAAAGACCCAACAGTCCAATTTTAAAATGTCACTAAGCATGCATTTGGCAATTATATATGTTAATTATTGAATATACCAAGGGTAACTAAATGACATGGTCACAGAATCTCAGACATAGTGCTCAGCATTGTATTAGACATTTAGTGAGGCTTTGATGAGTAAATGAGTGGCTACTTACGTAACCCTCATGAGATCACAGGTTCACGTGGGTCAGTCCTAAAATAATGTTACATTCAAAGTGGTATAAAATGATTTTAAATGAATTTTTCTTTATTACTTTTCTTCACATGCTTTAATCTGACTAGATGAACAATATTTTTTTTGTTGTTGTTGTTTTTGTTTGTTTGTTTGTTTTAAGATTTTATTGGGGAAGGGGAACAGGACTTTATTGGGGAACAATGTGCACTTTTAGGACTTTTCTCCAAGTCAAGTTGTTGTCCTTTTCAATCTTAGTTGTGGAGGGTTCTGTTCAGCTTCAAGTTGTTGTTCTTTCAGTCTTAGTTGTGGAGGGCGCAGCTCAGCTCCAGGTCCAGTTGCCGTTGCTAGTTGCAGGGGGCACAGCCCACCATCCCTTGCGGGAGTCGAACCGGCAACCTTGTGGTTGAGAGGACATACTCCAACCAACTGAGCCATCCGGCAGCTCAGCGGCAGCTCAGCTCAAGGTGCCATGTTCAATCTTAGTTGTAGGGGGCAGTGCCCACCATCCCTTGCGGGACTCGAGGAATTGAACTAGCAACCTTGTGGTTGGGAGCCCACTGGCCCATGTGGGAATCGAACCGGCAACCTTTGGAGTTAGAAGCACGGAGCTCTAACCGCCTGAGCCACCAGGCCGGCCCTAGATGAACAATATTTAATGATAACCCACGCTTACACTACGCAACCCCTGACAGTACTTCACATCCTCTTTTCTTTTTGTCTTTAATCTTTTTTTACCCCGACTCTTTGGAGCTTTTCATTCACTAACACGCTCCTGACTCTGCTCCAGCCCTGGAAGCTTTTGCTCCCTCTCCCAAGTGTTTCTCTTCTCTCTCTCTCCCCTCTCTATAAGAGACATTGATTCCAAATTCTTCCATTCCTCCCCCCACCTCCTAGTCCTTCCTTCATTTTCCATTCTCTGATTTAAAAATAAATCATTATTGGGAAAAATGGTGAGGAAGTATCAAGAGGCATTATGTTCTCTATACCCTTTCAGGCCCTTACTATTAAAACTATCTCTGGTGGGTGACAATTCTGTTCTGTTCCTGAAGCAGATTGTTAGAGAAGAGATTGGTGCATCCTTTCCAAGGTAGAACCACCATCTGGGTGGGGGCATCAAGCAGGGACCTAAAGCCCCAGTTACTGCAGCTTTAAAATCTTTCTTGTTGCCTTGTGTAGTCACCTGGGCATAAGCCAGAATACTTGACTTATTCAGTCACCATCGGCCTGCTTTTCCTCAAGCTAAGCAATCAGTTTGTCTAACATCTCAACATAAGCCTTAATCACTGTTGTCCCTTCTTTCCAGCTTTGTCCAGGACTTTGGCTGGAATTTAGATCCCATTAACCCAAAGGACCCGTGTTTTACTCATGGCACTCATGGGATTGTGGAGCCTGTGGCCTAAGTTTAAAACCCTGATCCTAGTGGAGAAAAAATAGCTGTGAAGCATTTCCACGTACATATCTCTCTTCTTAATCATTGTTATTTATGTATGTTCACCAAAGTGGGACTACTAAGGGCAGATAGTGTGGGGACCTACTTCTTCCTTTGTAGTATCCTTTGTTAACTTTATACAACAAAAAGTATTATTTTTAAAAAATGGTTCTCCCATATGTATCATCGTTACTTAATCTCTTGGACAGCCTAACCAGGTTTTCAAAACAACCAATTCTTATTTCCAAATACTTTATTTATTATTTTCCCCTCAAACACTTCAATACTATAGGCCCATGCCTCAGGGTAATAGCATGGAGAGAGGAGAATAATAATTACAAAGGTCTCTTCAAGTATTTCAATTGATTATCAGTCCTTCTTTGTTCACAGCTTAGCTTAAAATTCTGACTTCTTTAGGGTAGAAGGAATTGAATTTAAAAGTCAACAATCTAGGAGCTTCAAAATTACTGCAGCCGCCTACTACCTTCCAGAAATAATCACCCCTGGAGACTTGAGACTCTATTATTTATTACCCATATTTGTTCTATTATTAATGTTCTCAAATCACATTTGAGCTTGAAAAAACAAACTCCACAGCTTCTCTGACCAACCATCCCCCCCTTACAAGAGTATATTTGGAGCATCAGACTCTTTTTGCTATCAGTGAAGGTGTCAGCTGGAAGCCATACATAATGACTTGACACCCTGTATTATCCCTTTTATTCTTTAGAAAGTCCTTCCTTAACCCCCAGGTTGGGCTAAATGACCCTTTTCCCTGTGCCAAAGTACTGTCTGTAAATCTCTCTCTGAGCACTTACCATATTGGTTAGAAATGTGCCTGGCACAGAACAGGTGATCTGACATTCCTGGTAAGAAAAGGAGTGTGTGTGTGCATGCGTGCGTGCATGTGTGTGTGCATGTGTGCGTGCATGTGTGTATGCATGTGTGCGTGCATGTGTGTGTGCATGTGTGTGCATGTGTGCGTGCATGTGTGCGTGCATGTGTGTATGCATGTGTGCGTGCATGTGTGCATGCATGTGTGTGTGTGCGTGCATGTGTGTGTGCATGTGTGCGTGCATGTGTGTGTGCATGTGTGCGTGCATGTGTGTGCATGCATGCGTGCGTGCATGTGTGTGCCTGCATGCGTGCGTGCATGTGTGTGTGCATGCGTGCGTGCATGTGTGTGTGCATGTGTGCGTGCATGTGTGGGGGGGGAGGAGGGTAGTGGTGAGAAATTGAAGGAAGGATACATATTTCATTTGCTTTTATACTGACACCACTCATCTTAACTTCAATCCATATTCCAAATCTTCCTCTGAATTTTAGAAATTCTTGATTATTCCATTCTCTATTGGAAGGTTCTGATGCCCCAGGGAACACCCTAAAGCTTCAGCAATGTTCCCAATCCCTCTTTGATGGATTGCTTCTGCGAACAGTGGCATCCAGTCCTTGGTGGAGACTGCAAAACCTTTGGTCACGCACAATAGTGATTCTTGTTCTTAAGGATATTTTCAGATTGAGGAAATAGAAACCTACTTGAGCTAACGCCAGTAACAAAGAGAAAATGTTATCAGAACATCTCACAGAGCAGCCCAGCTATGGACGGTCCGGGACCAGAAAGCAGTGAGCCTCAGGGAGCCCAGGAGTCCCTGTCCCTGGCTGTCACCCAGCCTGCTTCTCTCTGCATGTTTTGTTCTTTTTGTTCTGCTGCAGACTGGTTTTCTCTGGTTCTCAGCCCACAATGTGAACAGGAGTGGTGCCTTGCCAAGAACTCTTGAGTTTACAGTCTCTTTTCCATAAAACTGAGGCTGGAGGATTGCTGTCTCCTGCCCTGGAGTCCCCATTCAGCGCCCAGCTCTCTCTCCTTTAATTCCCATGGACTGAAAAGGTTACCAAACTGAAAAATCTTTCTAATAAGATTGACATAAAAATAAAAACACTTTTGTCTGTTGGCATTTGTGATCTGTGGGGGCCAGGACCAGGTCTTCCTTGCCTGGCTAAGGGATGTTTGCTGGAAGCCTTAAATTCCAGGAATCTCTGAGTAAATACAAATCAACCCTTTATTAGAACCAAGAACAAAACCAGGAAGCCCAATGTTACCATGTTTATGTAATTTCCTTTTGGAAAATGTTAAATAGAAGTGAAAGATACAAATATATTGCATATAAATTTAATATATAACAAAGGAGAATTCATATAGAGAATGAGTTATTTAATACATTGTAAGGGAATTCCTAATTAGCAATTCAGAAACATATCTTTGGCCCTTACCCCTCTTCATATACCAGATATTAATTAAAGTCTATATATGTTCAAAAGTTACATATTTAAAAATAAGCTATTAAAGGGAGAAAAATCAGAAGAAAATAGAAGTGAATATTTACCAAATCTGTGTCTGGAGGAGAACTTTCTACATATAGGGCTGGCCCAGTGGCTCAGGCGGTTAGATCTCCATGCTCCTAACCTCGAAGGCTGCTGGTTCGATTCCCACATGGGCCAGTGGGCTCTCAACCACAAGGTTGCCAGTTAAATTCCTCGAGTCCTGCAAGGGATGGTGGGCTGCACCCCCTGCAACTAGCAAAGGCAACTGGACCTGGAGCTGAGCGGTGCCCTCCACAACTAAGACTGAAAGGACAACAACTGGACTTGGGAAAAAAAAAAGTCCTGGAAGTACACACTGTTCCCCAATAAAGTCCTGTTCCCCTTCCCCAATAAAATCTTAAAAAAAAAAAATTCCAGAAAAACAAAACATAACTGCAGACTTTTAAAAAACTAAAAGTGACCACAGCATAACTGAAATAAAATCATACAGCAGAACTTGAATAACATAACAAACAGCAGAGTGGGAAAAGAATTTGCAGCAAACAAGATGGGAATTAATATCTTTGGTATGTAAGTACCTCTACAAATTGGTAGGAAAAATGCTTAAAATCCTATAGTTTAATAAACAAACATGTGAACTTAAATCGATGCAAAAGACAAAATAAAGCTAGTAAACAGTCATTAGAAAATGTGTAGTCTCATAATTAAATTAATGTTGATTTAAAATCCAAGATAAGACCATTTTCACCTTTTTTTTTTTTTTTTGATGGCAATACCCAAAGTTAGGGAGAGGGTAGTAAAACAAATGCCATTTATACAGGGCTGGTAGAATGGTCAACTAATACAAACACATCAGAAAATAATTTGGGGAAGCTTACCGCTTGACTCACTATCTCTACTTCCCGAGTCCAGGAAGTAGAGATAAATCTAAGATAAATAATCTAAAATAGGAACAAATATAGTCATTGTAGTGGCATTTATAATGAAGAAACTTTAAAAACAAGCCAGGTTCAATGCTCGTAGAAGGGCTTAGGAAATTATGGCCCATTCTCTCATGCGTACAAAATTTGTTGGGCAACTGCTGTAAGCCGGATTCTGCGCAAGGAGCTGAAGAGTCAAAAATGGACCAGGTGAAGTCTCTGCCCTGCCGTACAGTGTAATGGAGCGTATTATATGAAGTGGAGGAAAGAATAGCCTGAGAGTAGACATATATTGAGAAACTACTATGTGTTTGGCATTTTACAAAGATCATCACATTTAATCTTCTGAAGTCCTGAGCCACACAGTACTTAAGTAATACATTGGGGAAGGAAGAGACCACCAGAGAAAGGTCATACCACACGACTCATACAGAGCCTGTCTGCATGTTGTCAGGTTTCCCTCTGTCTTCCATCTCTGGTCCTCAGCCCCATATCTCAGATCAGTCCTGTGAACAATAATTAGCATCATTTTGGCTAGAAGAAGGGGGTTTTAGCCTCAGGCCTCTCTGCTAACCAAATCTTCAATCCTGTGTGGGATAGAAATTCTGGGGCCAACACCCGGCTGAAAATTCCAAAGATTTTTCCTCTTAGTATCCAGACAAATTTCTCCCTTCTTCCCTCCAGCTGGCATCTCAAACTCACCAGAGTATTCTGCCAACAAATGTTGCTCTACTTAACAGAATCTCATCTCCTATAAGATAGTTGGGATTATAAATAGAAAATAAATTTTCACATCCAAAAACATGAAACCAGAGAAACAAAGACCTTTCATGTTTCCCCAGTACCTAATAACAAATTTAGACACAGAAAGTTGATTTTTCAGGCCCTCCATTACCTGCTTTCTCACCAGTCATTACTCCCCAAAACATCATCTCCTTTCTATCACATTCCATTTAATAAGCCACTTCAGAGTCAATGATTCAATTTTAGAAGTGAGGCTAAAAGACAACACAATCATAAAATCAGAGCATGCAAATTGAAAAGTAAATAATAACATAAATGCAAATTATGTCGAAAGAAGTTAATAGTATTAACGAAGACTCAAACAGAGTAATCTTTGCAGCATGTATAAATCCGTATATATGCAATGATTGTTAAGAACCCAGCAGAATTTCTGGTACTCACAATTAAACTCAGCTTCAAACTGGTGACATGTGTGCAAATGAAATGACTTCATGACTTCCTGAATCTCTTGCCTGAGGGACCGACAGCTGATCATACTTCATGGGAAATGCATCAGAGACTATTAAAAGGGAACATAATTTGGGAGAGGTCATAGAGCCTAGGGAGGATGTGGAGGTGTTCCAGAAACCAAGAGGCTGTTGCTTTGACAAGGGGTGCCTGGTCACCCCCTCGTTCCCTTCTTTCCCAGGCTCCCCCAGGAGAGTTGCAAAAATGAACTAAAAGGATGGTACAGGGCTGAGGATGAAAAAGAGGTCGTCAGAGACACCCCAACTTAGGCAAAGAGATCTGCGCTAGGAAGCAGCAGCCCCGCTGACCAGAGGCAGTCAGTGAAAAGTAGCTATTAGGTTGGTGCAAAAGTAATCGCGGTGTAAAAGGTTAAAAATAATGGCAAAAACCGCTATTACTTTTGCACCAACCTAATAGAAAAGCATTGCCTTGGGCTGAAGACCCAAGGTGGAGGAGGAAGGGCAAGGCAGAGGGCTTTGGTTCTGGAGTCTGGGTCTAAACAGATCTTTGTGGCTGTGGAGGAAGAGACTGCTGTCTACCACAGCTCCCCTAAGCAGGGGGCTTCAGTAAGGGGTGTCCTGGCTGGTTTCCATAGGCAGTGCCAGCCGAGCCTTACCAGGAGATTGTGTTTGGCATTGGGCAAGGGTGTGATCACCCCCAGGTCAGCAGCTTTTGCAATGATGTTGTTTCCTTCCAGTTCTCTCTCCCTCACCGGACCCCTCACACAGCCACAGAATTCTATCATCCTGAGGTCTAGCCTCTGGGGACTTTGAAGTCAAGAATTTACCCCTGGGCCAAATCAGAATTTGGTTGACATCCTACCAGATTTAGAGAGGGGCAGGTGGTTAGAGAGTCAAGGGAATTTTCGTCAGAATATCTTCTTGGTGATGTGTCAAGCGCGCTAAGAGGCTTGCCAGCAAAACTAGGTCATTCATTGACGAGGGTACTTAAGATGTAAGTAGCATCCAAAAATAATAATAATAATGGAGCCACTTTAAAATGGGGCCAGAGCTGCCATGCCAGAGGAACTGCTTTGTACGTCTTATGTCTCAAACCTTTGGAATGTTAAAACAGGGCAAATAACCTTTGAACTGGGCCTAAAGCAACACTGTACCGCCAAAGAATTGTTTGCAAAGATAGCAAGAAAGCAGTTATTACGACTACCAGACTGATGACTACCACACTGAAAATTATTAAAAGCATTATTTAGAATTAACATCACTATGTTATGTTACCTGCACCAATAGAAATGTCTTCCTTCTCTTGACATAATGATTCCCTTTCCCCTTTCTCATAAATACCCATTGCCTTTGTCTCCTAACTGGAGCACTATTTGTGCTTCTGCATGAATCAGTGTATCCCAAATAGCTAATTTTTAAAATCTCAAATAAGTGCTTATTTTCCTCACTTTGAAAGGCCTTTTATTTTTAGGTTAATGGGTATGTGAAGCCTACCTTAACTTTTTATGTAGGTAAAGAATGTCTGTCTGTCCATTGGAAGAGCTTTTCTGTTTTAGCTGCTTTAATGGAAAGGCATTTGAGAGTGGCTACTGAATGGGGTATTTTTAATTTAGTTGAAAAAATCTTGGGTTCTGGAGCAGAGACGCTCTGGGTCCAAATCCCTATCCCACCTCTTGCTGGTTGCCTCACCGCAGGCTCCCTGCACCTCAGTTTCCTCATTTGTAATTGAAGCTAACACTAGTGCTATTGTCACCAGGTTGTGAGAGTTGATTGAGATATACTGTATTTCCCCAAAAATAAGACCCAGCCGGACAATCAACTCTAATGCGTCTTTTGGAGCAAATATTAATATAAGACTCGGTCTTATTTTACTATAAGACTGGGTCTATATAATATAATACCGGGTATAATATAATATAATATAATATAATATAATATAATATAATATTAGTATAATACTGGGTCTTATATTAATTTTTGCTCCTAAAGACACATTAGAGCTGATTGTCTGGCTAGGTCTTATTTTCAGGGAAACACGGTAAAACGTTGTACAGCACTTAGAACAGTGCTTAAAGCAGAGTGAGCTCTCCAACATCAGCGATTAGTCTCTCTTTTCAAGGCTTTGCTGGGCTCTTCTGCATTGATTAGAGAAATGTGGATCTAGAACTAGTTAAACCAACATCTCATTTTGTTGCTAAGCAACCAGCTCTCAGTTCTGCAATAAGTGCAGCTCTGTGTGCAGTGACCCTCCCCTTTCCTCCCCCCCAGCAATTCGGTTCATCAGGCTGTTGCTAAGCCATTGTTCTATATTACTTAAAAGCTCATTTCAAATTGTGGAGAAAGAGGAGCATGCACAGATAGCACAGTCATAAAGCATGAGCAAATCCAGCCTTTCTGGCTGGAGGGGCTCACGATGGGTGGAAAAAAACAAAACAAAACAAGTGGTGATGTGTGCTTGCACCCACCTGCAGGGGGGAGAGAAGTCATCCGTGATTCACTCTTTCTGGGGTTAAAGAAATTGTACATCTCCAGAGTGGTATCCCCCATGAATCAACGGGGTATCCCTCCTTCACTCCTATTTGGGTCTGGGATTGCGTGGCCTGGGTGCAAACCTGGAGATGGGGTTCCAAGCTGAGAAGGGGCAGGGCTGGAAGCACCTACAGTGGTCCCACATTCCTTCCCTCAGGGAAGTCAGGGGTCATAGTCACTGACTTCAGGGGAACTGTTCTCCCCTAGATCATTCATTCATTCATTCATTCATTCATTCATTCATTCATTCATTCATTCATCTATACCATTAAACATGTATTGAATACTAACTGCCCAAGATTTGCTAGGCACTGAGAATAAAGCCTAAAGCAAGACAGTTGCTCTCCATCTTGTCCTGGTACTTAGTCAGGAAGGAGGAGGAGGGAGAAGAGCAGGATGGGGAGGGGAGGAAGAGGGGGAGGACAAACTCTAGCTAGTTTATCAGACAAGGTATTTATTGAAGGTACTTATTAGAATGACTCACGGAATTTCCCCAACAGCCATAGAATTGGGGTTGGTGGCTACACAGCTAGGAACATTGCCCAGAACACAGTTCTGGATTGCTCTGGAAGAGCCTGTATTGTCCCTGCAGCAGGGCTTGGGCTCTGCAGCCCCCACACTGTCCCAGTCAGGTATCCTCTGCCAGGGCCTCTGCACCTGCTGCTTCTAAATTCTCATTTCCTGCCACCCCCACACAATGACTTCCACCTGGCATTTTTTCTTCACTGAAGTCTGGCATGGATGCATGTGATTGGTGGAACCTGGGTCACATGTCTGAGTTCTGGCTATAAGGGAGGATGGGAAATAAATTTCTGCCCTTCCTTTGTAAAGTGGGAAATTCTTCAGACATAAGAAGGGTATTCCGAAGGTGCTGGGCAGGCACAAAGCCTTCATATATTCCCTACATTGTCTCTGCCCTCTCAACCTTTAGAATCTACTGGTGGATTTGGCAAATAAACCAGAGGACAGCCCAACATGACCGTTTCTGCATCAGGGGAAGTACAGGTGCTAGAGGGACCCTCAGAAGGATCTACCACGCGATGATGGGGTCAGAGAAGGTGACTCAGGGCAATGATGCTCGGCTAATACTCTAAGGGTAGTAAGAGCTCATTAATCAATGTGAAGGTTGAGGGAAGGAGAACACACCTGATTACAGGAATGACAGGTGAAAAAGCCCCATGTCACTCGGGAGCTCAAGTTCAGGGAAGGAGAGACTGTTTCTTGTGGCTGGAGAAGGGGTAGGGCTGATGTATGCTACAGTATGAGAAACACTGCTCTAAATAATGTGCTTATATTGCTGCTTTTTCAGGGTTAGGCATCATATACTGACTTTCCATACACACACACAAAAGCAGATTTCCCATCCTCCCTCTCCTTCCAATATTGTGTATTATAATTTTGGTTAGATCATAATAAGTATTTATATTTATAATACTATGTAAATGCTATTCATAGCTGAGTCCGTACTATACCACAGCTATTTTTCCCTTTCTGCATAAGTTTTCATTTTACGTAACTATTGTTTTTTTTCCCCAGTTGCTCAGTTTTCTCCACGCTTACCACATGTTTACCCCTCAAACTCTCCCCCAGTAGTGTTAATCTCTTACATTCAATCACGTTAAGTATTCCTCCAATTTCATCTCTTGAAGTTGTTTTTAATGCTTTCAGATCTACTCTAGCCTGAACTGGGACCCTGTCTGGGCTAGGACCACAGCTGTCACTTTGGGGTCCCCTCTCCCTCATCCTCATGTTGGATGATTTTCTGAATCCCACATCTGCCCCCGTCTTGCTTAACTCCCTCATTTTGGAGGAGCTCCTTAGAAAAGGATGTATTAGTGGTAAATTGAGATCCTCTATGCCTGAAAATGCCTTTCTTCTCTCCTCACTCTTGATTGATTGTTTGGCTGAGTATAGAACTTGTACTTGGAAATCATTTCCCCCAGACTGCTGAAGTCATTGTTCCGTTGTCCTCTATTGTTCCATTGTAGTGGTGTTAAACAATCTGAATTCATAAGCTATTCTGAATTCTGTGTTACATTTTCCGTGTTACTTTCTCTCTCCCTCCCTCTCAGGTTTTAGGATCTTTTCTTTGCCCCAATGTTCTGAAATTTCATAGCGATATATCCTGGTTGGATCTATTTTTATCCACTGTTCTGGGCATTTGCGGGCCTTTTCAATCTGCACACTAGTGTTCTGGGAACGAAGTCTTGAATTATTTCTTTGGTGATTTCTTCCCCTACATTCTTTTCTTTTTGGATCTCATTATTTGGAGGATGGAAGTCCCGGACTAGGACTCTATTTTTTTTTTAAGCTTCCCCTGACCTATTTTCCTGTCTTTTTGCTCGTCTTTCTCAGAGAATTCTTCAGTTTTACCTTCCACCCACTTCTTGAACTTTTCATCCCCGTTATGTCATATTGCCAATAATTCTTTTTTTATTTTCCGAATAGTCCTACCGTGTTTCCCCGAAAATAAGACCTAGCCGGACAATCAGCTCTCATGTGTCTTTTGGAGCAAAAATTAATATAAGACCCGGTCTTATTTTACTATAAAACCTGGCCTTATATAATGCAATATAATATAATACAATACAATATAATATAATATAATATAATATAATATAATATAATATAATGCAGGGTCATATATTAATTTTTGCTCCAAAAGATGTGTTAGAGCTGATTGTCTGGCTAGGTCTTATTTTCGGGGAAACACGGTAGCATTTTTTTCTTGTTTCAGAGATGCAATATCTTCTCTTATTTCTCTAAGAATATGAATGATAATTTTGAAGTTTTTTTCTCCCTGCATAGTCTGTACTTCCTTCAAGTTACAGTTACGTGTTCATTTTAGCCTGTGTCACATCAGAGGCTTTCCTAAAGTGCTTGGCAATCTTGGACATCAGCTCACACTTAAGAGGAGCAATGAAGAGGTGACTAGGAGCTGGGTGCAATGGTGAGTCCCCAGTGGTACACTTTTAGGCCTACTCTCCTGAGATGGTCAAATTCCCCAGGGAAGACTCTTCCAATTCCCTGCTTACAAGGTACAAGCTTGGGTGCCAGCATTATGAGAGCTGAGTGGGGGAAAAAAGATAGAGAGAGAGACAGAGCTAGAGAGATAGAGATAGATAGATAGATAGATAGATAGATAGATAGATAGATAGATAGATAGATCTGCTGCTCCGTAACAGATTACTCCAAAACCTTGTGGGTTAAAACCCACTTATTGTCTCACACTTTCTGTGGGTCAGAAATTAAAGGACAGCTTAGCTGAGCGGTTCTGGCTCAGGTCTCTCAAGAGGTTACAGTAAGCTATGGGTGGGGTCTACAGTCACTTACCTGGGTCTGGAGGTTGTGCTTCCAAAGTGGCTCATTTACATTCCTGGCAACTGATGTTAGTCATGGGCAGGAGGCCTCATTGCCTCTCCAGGGGTCCTCATGACATGGCAGCTGCCCTCCCCCAGAGTGAGTCATTTAAGAGAGAGCAAGGCAGAAGCCACAAGGTCTTTTATGACCTAGCCTCAGAGGTCATACTCTCTCATTGTCCCCAGTACCCTACTGGTTACACAGGTCAGCCCTATTCCGTGTGGGAGGGGCTACCCCAGGGAACGCCTACCAGAACGGGAGAAGTACTAGAAGTCATCTTGGAGGTTGGCTACCATGAAGGTGGGGTGGCAGGGGTGCCTCAATACTGTTTATGTACATTTTTCGTTTTTAGTCATTTTTAGCAAAGCATGACCATCTTCGGGTATACCTGATGTCTCCAGTTCAAGGACCCTGAGTTTTGTCCTCTCCACCAAATAAATTTTCAATTGTCTGCAAAATGGAGAAGCAGCAGCCTCCTGGCTGCACTGAATGGGGAAGAGGGCCAAGGTGTTTGCTCTTAAAAACACTTTCATTCTTTCTTCCTGTCACTAGTTCCACCTTTATGCTTCAGGACTTATCTGGCCTGCTAATCCCCAAGTTTTCGAGGGAGGGAGGGAGGTGGTTCTGCAGTATAAACTGGATTGGTTCTTGGCTTTTCCCAGAGCCAGTTTAAAATTCAGCGTTGTTTCTGCTAAATCAGCTACGCTCATCCGCCTGCTTTTCTGCTTTCCAAATGTTGTTGCTATTGGCTTTGCTCCTATTCTCTTTGTTCTTATGGATTTATGTCTTTTTAACATCTCTTTACCATGTTTTATTGGAATTTAGGGAGGTGAGTAGAAGCTGGCGCATGCATTCGTTTTGTAATCTTGAACTGGAAATCCCTTCCTCTTTCACCCCTGCTTCTTCTGGGCTTTGCGCTTTGATTTGAAAATTATTCTTTCTTTTTTTTTTCTCTCCAATTCTCATAAAGCTTCTGAAATGAGTCTCAAGAACCTATTTTGAAAGCCAAAAAACTGAATGAAAATTTTTTCTTTCTATGTGCCTTTTAAATATTTTCTAAGGAAATGGACGACTGGTTAAATAAGAAGAAAGTCACCTACAAAAAAATTTAAAAGTTTTATGCATTTCAAAATATTACCTTGTGTTATCATCCTCGTCAGGGCACCAGGTAAAAGCAACTGAAGCAATAAAAATCATGCTTTGATCCAAGTATGTTGAGTGTTCCCCTTGCTTTAAGCCAGCCACATCCCTTCACTGAATCTCATTGCTGAAGCTCTACTATGAAGGACAAGGCATGCTTCTATGTAAACAAGTAATTAAATAATTTGTATTGATCAATAATGAAAACTCACAACCTCTTATCTAAGGGTGACTGAGTTGAGAAACCAGTGATTCTCAAAAGGAATAGAATTGTCTCCTTTGGAATGTTGGAAATGGGTGGGGTAATTTTGGGTTGTCATCAAAACTAGGCAGCCTTGAAGACATTTGTGGGGCCAGATATGCTAAATGTCCTGAAAGGCTTAGAAAATACTGTACTAATTGTTCTATCCTAAATGCCAGAGGCACTCCTATTGAGAAACACTGCATAGGAAGATACCTTCAGTGGAACTTGAATTTTCAATACAATAACAAATCCACAAAGTACTAGAGCTTGAGTAGTTAACTAATTAACTTGGTTCTATAGAGATGTAGCAAAATATTAAAAGCAAATTTTGGCTGAAGCACCAAGAGACAATAGATATCAAATTCCAGAAGAGCTGGGCTGGCCTGGTGGCTCAGGCAGTTAGAGCTCCATGCTCCTAACTCCAAAGGCTGCCGGTTTGATTCCCACATGGGCTAGTGGGCTCTCAACCACAAGGTTGCCAGTTCGATTCCTTGAGTCCTGCAAGGGATGGTGGGCAGCGCCCCCTGCAACTAAGATTGAACATGGCACCTTGAGCTGAGCTGCCACTGAGCTCCTGGCTGGCTTAGTTGGTTGGAGTGCATCCTCTCAACCGCAAGGTTGCCAGTTCGACTCCCGCAAGGGATGGTGGGCTGCGCCCCCTGCAACTAGCAACGGCAACTGGACCTGGAGCTGAGCTGCGCCCTCCACAACTAAGACTGAAAGGACAACTGGACTTGGAAAAAAAAAGTCCTGGAAGTACACACTGTTCCCTAATAAAGTCCTGTTTCCTTTCCCCAATAAAATCTTAAAAAAAAAAAAAAATTCCAGAAGAGCAGCTAAACCGTGTGCAGAATTTACCAAGGAATTTTCCAAAAACTGTTTACACAACTCTTAAACCCTCATCCATGTTGAAGATACTAAATGGTCAAGAGTAGGAAATTTCTGGAGAATTTCAAAAGATTTCTTTATAAAGAGCCTATGCTGTGAATCTGCCCTCCCCCCAAAAGAGAAAAGATGGGGAGGGGCTACGTCCTAGCCCAAGTCAAGAGGGAGGAGGGCTTTAAGAAGACCACTTAGAGTCTTAAAATATGATACCTAAAGTTTGGATAACATGGTGCTCTGGTGACTAACTCATGCCTGAGAAACCAAAGGGTAAGGGGCTGACTGAAGCAGCCAGGCGCATCAGGGAAGAGAGCTAAGGTTTGGGGAGCAACTACACTCCAGATTTGGTCAAAACCAAAGATGAATGAATATGGACCAGATGTGGGCTTTGCAAAAGAAAGGGGCAGAAGTGTCTTAGATCCTATGCAAGAGGGCCTTCTACAGGGGTTAGAGGTTACCAGTATTTGTTTAGGGCCATAGTAATATAACAAGGAAACGGCTGAATATTTACATCCCATGCTCATGGATGTGAGGGCAAGTAAGAGTGCCCTCTTGATGTGTGTGTGTGTGTGTGTGTGTGTGTGTGTGTGCGTGCGCGTGTGTGTGTTGTGGGGGTGGGGGTGGGGGTGGTCACCAAGCAACCACACAAAAGCCACCATAAGACAAACAAGCAACTTTAAACAACTCTCAAATCCGGAGAAAGTAAAAGCTAGATCTCCACCATAGGAGCAGTCAAGGAAGAACTTCCTGCTTCCATCCCTCTCCTCTTCCCTCTACTTCAACCTGAGAAGATGCACACTCAGGGTGGACAGGTGGTGATGGAGGACAAGAATAACCAGGAGAGCAAAGGGAGAAGACGGCTGCTTTCTTTCTCCTTCAACTGCAGCAGGTTCAACTTGGGGAGTTCAAAGCTTTGATTATTACATGGGAATGGAACATCTTAATAACTGAATTGGGACTGTGTTTTTTAACTTAAAGTGACCAGGAGAAGCCTTAGTGTCTACTTAAGTTTTAATTTAGAGGCAAGAGTAACCCTAGCCCCATTGATAAATGTAAAAGGATAATGGGAGACAAAAATAAAATTGCTTTATGACTACATCTTAGAAATCATGTCTGTTGGAGGTGATGGTCACAGAGAATTCTTAACAGCAGGAAGTCTGATACTGGCACATAGGAAGAAATGACCCATGCTCCTCAGAACAGTGAGGAATAGCTTTATTGAGGCAAATGACATCATCATGGAGACAATAATAGAAGAGGAAGAGTCAGACTTGGGTCACAACACAGTTCTACCCCCTTAGGAAGCCTTAGGAAATCCCTATGCTGAACAGTTTCTTCATCTACAAAATGAGGATGCTCAACTAGACAGCCCGTGGGATGTCTTCTCTACCTAAACTCTCATGTCACTCTAGGGATAGCCAGGTGCAAAGAGGCTGGATGGGGACTTTCTTTCCTGGAGATGATTTAATTCAGAGGTGATTTAAGACATAATCTTTGGAGGTCCTCCCAGGAATCATCTGTTACTAAAGAATCAGCCAGTCCTTCCTGACTTGGCCTTCCATTCCTGGATACAAGTCGGATATGAAGTTTTCTCAGAGGTTTGATTGTGATGGGGTATCACACAGCACCCGACAATGAGCCTGTAGAGATCTGCTGCCTTGGGCACCCTGGATAGGGTGCCCTTAAAACCTCCATCTTCAAGTTTTGATCCTATGAGACCTTTAGCAGCTTGTCCACTAAAATCCCGTTCCTCTACGCTGTTCAAGGACAGCCAGAAATGGGATGTTAACTGCATTTCTTGTTCTTCACATTCTACTACTTAGCTGTAGATTCCACCATGATTCTAATGAGATGTGTCAATTAGAATAATGAAAAAATTCTAGTGTTATTTATTCATACCAATCTAAACAAAAACTTCTACTTTTAAAAAATCTATACTTTGTCTCTTTATTTATGAGAGAGGAGTTCAAGGCAGACCCTTCTTAGACCCCATTCAAGTGTCTCTAGTCATTTGTCACACAAATCAGTCATAGGGACAGCTCCTCTGCAAGTACTTCTGGAGCATTCCTTCTGTGAAAGAAGATTTACTCACACCAGGATTTTTCCAAAGGGGTCACTGTGCCCAACTGTTCCAGATGCAGCTCAAAGGTCAGCTAATGTCTGTCTGATAAGCTCTGTTAAAGTATATCCATGTGACCACACCTATTTAAACATTTTAAATGAAGTACAAGAAGACTAAGAATGCACTAATTCTGACAGACTGGAATGAGAAATAAATCATTCAAGGCAATAGCTATGAAGCAAAACAGAATGGAGGAATCTAGAATTTACCAAATGATATATAATGTGCTAGGAATTTCAACATATATTGTTTCTTATGACCCTCACAACATATGTATAAAGCAATAGGTAACTTGTCAAAAAACAGTTTATAGGACCCCTCTGATTATGTGGGTGTTATTATCATCATTCCTGTTTTACAGATCAGGAAACAGGTTCGGAGAGTTAAAACATTTTTTTAAGTCACTGTAGTGGGCTGAATTGTGCCTCCCCCCAAAAGTCCTAACCCCAAGTACCTGTAAATACAAACTTATTTGGAAATAAGGTCTTTGCAGGTGTAATTAAGTTAAGAAACTTGAGATGAGATCATCCTGGACTTAGCGTGGGCTCTAAAGCCAATGACTCTTGTCCTTACGAGAGATGTGGAGATTTGAGACACAGAGGTGCACAGAGTGCCGTGTGAAGATGGAGGCAGAGATGGGAGTGATGCATTTACTTGCCAAAGATTGCCAGCAGCCAACAGAAGCTAGGAGAGAGTCATGGAATGAATTGTCCCTCAGAACCCCCTGGAACCAATCCTGACAAGACCTTGATTTCAGACTTCTGATGTCTAGAACTGGGAGAGAGTAAATCGCTGTTGTTCTAAGCCATCAAGATTGTGGTACTTTGTTGGAGCAGCCCTAGGAAACTGACACAGTCACACTCTGGTTAGCGATGGAGTCCTAACCCCAAGTACCTGTAAATACAAACTTGTAAATACAGTCCTGGCACTTGGGACTGCCTGTCTGACCCCTTAGCTAAGTCCTTTCACATTCACATATCACTTTCACGACTATTAACAGCAATGACGATGCCGGACCCTTTGTTCTTTGGGGTCTGAATTCAATGATAAACTATGTCACAAATTCCAAAGATGAGAGTTCGGCACATCAATCTGAATGGCCCTTTGAAGAATAGAGAACTCTGTTCAGCATGTCCAGGCACGCACTAGCTCTCAGGGAAATTATACATGTGTCAAGAAGGTTCTAGCAAATTCCCGGTCGGTCTGTGATCCATAGCAAATTTTTACCAGCTGAGTATGTTTTTCTTACTTGAAGGTCATATGTTTTACATTATATTTAGTATAACTTTGTCCCCTCAGAGGTGGGTCCAGGCTATTGAGAGGAGATTCAGGTTTATGCACAGATGGCAGTGAAGTCAGCAAGAATTTTGTTGGGCCACTTAAGGTGCCACCTCTTTGATACTTAGTCCCTTTCCATGCATGTCCATCCAACAGACGCTGGATGCTCTGGTTGAGGCCACACCTCCTCATTTGGGTAGCCTGTACCCGGGCTGCAGAGGTAGGAGGTAGGAGCTTTGAACTGTTCTTCCCCCTCCTAACTTCTCAGGAGAAGCTCCATGCTTCAAACCGAGTTTCTAACACTGCCAGGTAGGGACTTCTTCCATTGAAATGTCCTCTACTTCTGTAGCTGCAGGAACAGAGGCTCAACCTGTGCCCTCAAGTTCTTAGCAAAAAGCGGCAAAACTGGAAATAGAATTGGGGCCTTGGGTTTCCATCCCAGTGCTTTTTCTACTGTACACAAGTGTTTTCCAGATTTAGTTTGCATAAGAATCATCTAGAAAACATGTTAAAAATACATGTTTTGAGTCCTGGTCCCAGAGATTAAGATCGAGTAAGTAGAGCCCTGGAACTACATTTTTGACAAACACCTTGTGAGTCTGATGCAGACGGCCCACAGCCTAAAGGTATTGGTGACAGTTCCCAGGAGCAGATCGCATTCCCCAGGACAACCTATTCTGTTTGAAAAATGCTATCCTTCCCCTTCTGGCTGGTTCAGGTAAGAGCTTCTGGGCTCACGGTTTTGGGAAAAGATGATATGTCCTCAGGGTGAATTTAGTGGTGGGGTAACAATTACAGCAATAGATGCCCTTCCTGGCATCCTGAATCTGCCAGTGTCTGCATGATGGTTCTAGAATGGAGATGATTGTGAAGCTGAGGCCCAGCGGAATGAGCCTGACACAGCATGGGTGACACGTTTCCTGCCAGGAGATCAAAGCAGGGGAGCCAAGCTGTTCCTAGATGTCTGCTTGTGCCTTAGCTCATGGAACACCCAGGAAATCTTTCAGGAGCTCAGTGATGCTGTCATGGGTGCCATCTTAAAGAGGAAACCAGCTTTGGCTGCTGCTGAGGTTGGGGAGAAATCTCTCTCTGTGTTAACAGTGGTAATAATAACCCCGAGGTTAGCAGCTGCTTTCACAGGCGTTATCTGCATCCTTTCATCTGTGAACCTACGTGAGGGTCCACTGATTCCCAATGTAGTTATACACAGCCTTCTAATCCTTAGGTTTTTGTTTGCGTGACACTTGGTTTTATTTCATATCTGCAGATCTCGCTCTGTGTTTCGTACTCGAGTGAGAAGGCATGCTCTCAGGCCGCCCCAAGTAACCTCCTCCTTCCTAGCATGTATTGAATTTTATAAACAATGACATTGTGATTATTTGGTCATCTGTCTCCCTCACCGAAAGCTTCATATGGGCAGGAATCAACACGTTCCCAGACATAGCACAATGCCAGCCAGGCACAGTGGGGCTGGAATGAATAAATGGATGGTCGATAAACTGACGAATGCTGTATGAAACAAAGGATGCTGGCTGCACAACTTCTTGTTGGGTAGATGAATAAGGAGAAAGGTTGAGTTCACCCAAGTATTGACCAGGCTTGGAGAATTGCATTACATAGAAGCTAAAGGGAACCTGCTATCTTGTATGTCCCACCCTACAGTCTTCATCTCTCCCCACCCTGAAAAGCCCCACTTGTCCTGCTCCTCCTTGGCTCTCATCAGTGATGGCACAACCATCCTCTCATTGTCCCACTCAGGGACCTATGCATCATCCTTCATACTGGGCTCTCCTGTACTGCCTCCATCCAATCCGTCCCCCTGCCAGTGGGCTCTGAGCTGTGTCCCGGTAGCTCTCCAAACTGCTGGAGGCTCTTCACCCACACCCCCCGCCACCAGGGGCAGGGCACCAGCGCCTCTTACTGGGACTGCCGCCACCACCTGTGGTCACCACCGGATGATCTCGCCTTCTTCCACTGGCTCCTTTGCAGAAGAGTGCCTCCAACTCAAACGCTCATCCACATCACCCAAGGGCTTTGTTAAAATGCAGAGCCTGTGATTCAGTAGATCAGGGTCTGAGATTCTGCGTTTCCGACAAGCTGCCTGGCGAGGCCAATGTTGCTGCTCCGTGGACCACACTTTGAGTGGCCAGATGTCATTTCTAAAATTTAAATCGTACAAACCAAATTTAAATGCCATTTGTTCCTTAAAATTCTTCAGTGGCTCCTTATTGCCCACGAGGCCTTATGCCATCTTGTCCACGTCATTGTTCTACATTTCCTCCATGTTCCCGGAAGTGTTTGCGTTTCCTCAACTTGCTGTCCTCTTTCTAGCCTATGCTGCTCTCTCCGTCTGGAATGCGGTCCCTGCCTCTCAGCCCCATCCCATCCTTCGTGAATTCCCACTGGACCTTTAGGCTTCACCCAGTCATCACCTCCTCCAGAAAATCTTTCCAGACTTCACCCATCCACCCCCGCTGCCAGAGGCAGGGGAAAGACACAAAAGGAACCCTATATGGGTCTGTCTCTCACAGCCCTCCCTGCCTTGGGGCGCCACACTCTCCTATTTGCCTGCATGTCTCCCGCCTAGACCGAAGGAGACACAGCCTGGCAGGTGAAACTTCACAGCTGTTTGGTGGATGAAGGATGGGATCACAGAGGGACCCACCTGTCCTTTCTTGGCAGCTCCTCATCCTCCTTCACATGACAGCCATCTATCCAGGTGGTTTCTGTGGGGTGCTAAGGGGAATCGTTCCATTCACTGCACGCTCCCACTTCCTGCCTCCACCCAGTTTACATTCCTTGGTCTTAAGATCAACAACCTTCTATTTGCTTTTGTTTGGGGTGGAATCACTGGGGATAGCTGAATCTGCTGTCCCTGCTGCATCGGGGTTCCTGCCGCCCTGTGCACCATCCATTGGATGGGTCTTCTTGATTGAGTGCCCCCGCTGTCTCCCCCTGAAACCGGATTCTCTGCACCAGCTTCTTGTTCCCACAGCTTTGCCCAGGGTGCATTGGGAGCAGAGGCGGCAAGGCTGGGTGTGTGAAAAAGGAGCAAACTGCTCCCGCTGCCCTGGCCCAGGCTCCTGAGAATCAAAGGCCAGGCAGAGAATCCACACTTTCCCAGAGTGATGCAGAGGCACAGACGCCTGCCTGCTCCTCATGTCGGCCCTCTCTGCTGTGACCAGGAATGTTTACTCAGCACACCTAGGGGGACCCCGTGTCTTCCTCTCCCCATCTTTCCACGACCACCCCAAACCACAGTGAAATCCCACAGCACTATAAGGTTCACCCATCCCTGACACCATTACTGGCGGAACTACTCTAAAGCCATGTTCTGTGATCCAGGGCTGTGTTAGGAAAGGAATGGGACCAGTGTGGGTTCTCGTCCTGGCCCTTCCATTTGCTACTTGCCTAGTCAGATGCAATCACTTTGCTTCACTAGGTCTCTGTTTCCTCATCTGTACAGTGGGTTTATATACTTTCCCTGTCAACCCACAGAGTTGTGGTGATTACATGAGTTAGCAAATGTGAAAGTGCTTGTCGTATAGTAAGGGGTGCGCAAAGGCAAGGTAAATTGATGTGCTAATAACAATGAGGGCCAGGCCTAAAATAGGGAAAGCAGGAGATGTTTGCCTTGACATTTCTTACTACCCACCTTCTCGTCACTTTCACACCAATGCCCACATAGACCTCCTAATAAAGAAAAGCTGGGCATGTAAATTGCTGACCACATTAATGTACATTCATTTAGTGTATTATCTTCCTGGGGCATTTCAATTTTAAATGAATGGAAGAGTGAAATTCAAAAGAAGGAATTGATAATGCAGAAACGCAGGTACAGTGAGACCTGTGTGAATGGGAATGTATGGGGCAGGGAGGACTCCCTTACACCTTCCAGATTGTCCTACATGGTCCACTTTGGCTCCATCAACAGGGAAGGGAAGCGCTTTAGTGCGACGTGCTCTAGGGCCTCAGCTTTATGCCGCACCCCTTTCTCATGCACAGAGAATGGCCAATAGAGGACGTTTGGGGGAAACCTGGAACTATGGGCAGGTTGGCCATTAGGGGATTCAGCCTGTGTGTTCTAAATGGCCTTCCAGGTGAGGATGAACTATAAATGAATGGTTAACAGCATTGTGGTCTTTTCTAGAAAGCTGTCAGCCTACTCCAGGCCTCCAAGCCTGCCCAGAGTGGAGCAGAAATGATTGCCCTACAGCATGACAGAGGCAGAGGTGTGTCAGGCCCTGTGTGCCTATGTGTCTCTAGCTGGCATTGTCTAGCCTCTCTTCCCCTTTGCACACCATTATGACTCTTGTCAAAAGTCTCTACCACAAATACCCACATATGCCAAGCTCATGGTGAACTGCCCAGGGTCACGCTCTATGGACAGCAATACAGCCTGGGGGATGGGAATGTAACATTTGAGAACCACAGAACCTAGGAGAAAAGATATCTGGGCTTCCTTGAAGAAATTGGTTTTCCAAACCTCTCTTCAGGACGTTATTAGATCTTTTGAAGCAAGGAGACAACTAAGTGATTATTTTCTCCCGCAAATGGGATCACCTTCGACTTGAATCCCAATCCAACAGAGTCTGGACCCCCTGGGCCTTCATCTCCCAAGCTCATGCCTGGCCTTGGGAGAAGCCTGGCGATCGTGGCCCTCCAGTGACGTTGTGGAGCCGATCTTCAAGTAACTGCACCTCAGCAATATGACCGCCACCTTCTACCCAGAGTGCTTTTTCCTCCTCCCAGAGGGCATTCTCTTCCTCCCAGAGTGATTTTTTATCCTCCCACAGGGCCTTCTCCTCTTCAAGAAGAGCTCGTTCCTCTGTCCACAGGGTCTTTTCTTCCTTCCACAGGGCCTTGTCCTCCTGAAGAAGGTTGGGATCTCTTTTCCATAAAGCATTATCCTCTTTCCAGAAGGCTTTATCCTCCTTCCAGAAGATATGGTACTTTTTCCAAAAGGTTTTCTCTTCTTCCCGGAAAGATTTTTCCATTTCCCAGAAAGCTTTCTCGTCTTTCCAGAAGGTTTTCTCCTCTTCCCAGAAAGGTCTCTCTTCTTCCCAAAAACCTAAGATCTGGTCCCAGAAAACACGGATCTTGCCTCGGAAATTCCACATCTCTTCCCTGAAGTCTTCTACTTTCTCACAGAAAATTTTTATCTCTCCCCGAAAAGCCTTCTCCTCCTGCAGCTTACGGATTAGTTTCTTCTGGCGAATATTGGGTGAGGAGGCCACCATGACCAGAAGCAAGCAAGCCCCATCCATTTACCCACCTTGAAGGGAAATATCTTCCTAGGCAGCCACAATGCTGGACTGGCCATGATGGATCACAGGGCCATCGGCCAAGTCCAGGTTCGCTGGCCACGTCCTGCGAGGGCACCAGAGAAAACATGTTCATGAGTATCACATGCCAGAGGACAGGCTCTTGGGTCCATGCCATTTAATTTGGGAAAATGTAACCATTTCTTGTTTTGTCTCCTTGGTGGTGTTTGTGAGAAACAAGCTTTAGTAGAGAAACACACTGGATGGTCATGGCTTTGAGCTGAATATGTAGGTGGTACCTTAAACCTCAAGGCTGCTAAAAATCAGAATTTCAGCCAACAAGGACTGTGGTTTTCAAGTAGGAAAGGAAGGCAGGAGCGAGTTGGGGGGGGGGGGAGCAGAGGAAGAGAGAGAGAGAGAGAATGAAAGATCTCCACACATTGCCATATATCTGAGATATCAAAACTATCCAGAAAAATTCCAGTAACTATAAACGTGGGGAAAAGGGCTGGACATGGAAAGTGGTTAGAGTGCAGGGGGGATGACAGGTGAATACACACGGTAAGGGCACTGATTTCCATTTTGAGATTTCTGGAAGCGGCTGCCAGGGTCTGGCCTCTCCCTGTGGGCCTCAGCAAGCACCGCAGTGTGGAGCAACGTAAGTGCCTTCAGGAGATTTCTGGGTTTTCACCTTATTCTGTTTCCTGACTTGGGAGCAGGAAGTGGGGCAGAAGGAAAGACACAGAGCTGGTGTGTGCGTGTGCGTGTGCGTGTGTGTGTGTACATGCATGCACGTATGGTGAAGAGATGGTGGCTACACTGTGGGCAGCTGGTGGCATCACCAACCATCCAGCCACACAAGCCAGAACCTGGGGCTCCTCCTTGATACCTTCCTCCCTGTTACCAACTTTTAATCAGTCATCAAGCCCTCCCAGTTCAGATCCTTAACCGCACCCCCTGCTCCAGCTCCTTGACCACGGCCAGTTCAGGCCAGGATGCCTGTAGCAGCCTGACTGGTCTCTCCGGTGCTGATCTTGCCATCGCATCCATTCTACTCTGCAGCCCCAAGCGCGTTTGTGAACGCGGTCCCGTTACACCACACCTGCTCACAAACCTTCGAAGACCCCATAGCCCAAATAGCAAATCCAAAGGCCTTAGTAGGCCCTCAGCAACTGACTTCCACTTGTCTCTCTCTTTTCCTACCCAGTCTCCCTCCACTCAACTCCAGATCTAAGATTCAGTATTAATGAGCTACCTTCAGTTCTCTGGACGTGACCTGCAGTTTCCTGCCTCCACACCAGGGTACATTCTGTGTCCTCTGTGGAGATTACCTTCTCCACCCGTTATGGGCTTGAGTTCCTGCTCATCCTTCCCTCTGAAAGCTACTTGGGCCGTCCAGACAAAGCTCATCACACCTCCTTGATGCTACCTACATATCTCCACACTCTCCCTTTGTTCACTTGTCAGGCTTGATTGATACTAGGTGTGGGCAAGACTTTTGCCATTCCTGTAACCTGGCATCTACTAATATAAAGGAAGTAATTGATACAAGTGTTGGTTGAATTGAACTGAATTTTATTGAATTTTGGGTTTGTCTGCTGTATTGTGGTTATTTGTCTTATTCCTACTATTTGCATAACTGTTAGTAGTACCTTCAGGTGGGAGAAGGTGCTTCATTCCTCAAGTCCCCACATTTCTCTCTTTCTGCTGTGAGAACACAGAGCAGGCCCTCAACAAGGGTTTATTGAATTGGATTAGGTAATTCTATGAGCAAAGCCTCAAGGTCAACTAGAGTTGCAAGCTAGCTGTTGATAACAATCAGCTTTCCAATTATAATATCAGTAGTAACAATTACTACCTCCTCATTTATTCAGCCCTTTTGCGTTGGGCACTTTACCTACATTACCTGTTTAATCCTTTCAACCACAGTGTGGGGGCAGAGCCCCAGAAAGTAGTTTACAGGCTCTCGGCCTCACGTGGAGGGGTGCTGGCTCGGGTAGTAGATGGCCATCAGCTGGGGCTGGTTGGCCGTCAGCTGTAGCCATTGAGCCATTAGCCACTAATATAACTGCTGCGGCTACGAAGGAGAGCCGAGGAGAGTGGAGGAGAGTGAAAGAGAGTCGTCGGTGGGTTGCAGACAAAACGGACAGCAGGTCGCACGTCCAGTGAACCCAGCCCCAGTGAGACTGTAGTGGTATGACTCCCCTACCTATGGCTCTGTGGGTGTTCCTTTTTGGCCTCACCATGTCCTGCGTTATGTGGGGAGCGGGACCAGAGACCCTGCAGGCCGCCCTGCACGACAACGACACACAGTGTGAGATAAATAGTACCTTGGTTAACCACCTTTTATAACTAGAAAACTGAGGCTTAAATAAGTTTAAAACCTGTTCAAACAATTAAGTAGATGGGTGAAAACTGCTGAAACGTCATGTTTAGAAGTGCGTCATGTGGGCAAGCAATACTGCTTGTAAACACCATCAGGCATCAGGCTGATATGTTCACTAGGAAGGGGTGTGTGTGTGTGTGTGTGTGTGTGCACGCACATGCGTGTGCACATTTGCATCAAGCATTAGATTCATACAATATCAATACTGCATTGATAACAATATTTAGCAACTCAATCACTAACTATAAATGCAACTCTCTCTCACATAACCCTACTGCTGAAGGAAAATATACCCACATTAAAAAGCAAATTTAAGAACATTGAAAGTTATTGCAAAAAAAAAAAAAGTTATTGCTAAAGAAAATAACTATATATTTTCAACAAACAAAAGATTTACAAAAGTCCCTGTACATGTGTGAGAACTGTCTGTCCCAGTTTGCAAAGGAAGCATATATGCAGGCTTCTGGGTTTCTTCTGAAGTGTTTTTTGGACAGACACCAACCCCGAAAGTAGCCGCCTTTGAATTACACCACAGCTTTATTTCCTCCTCTGTGAGCAATGTTTGCCCCACCTAGAGAACTCACTGAAACCGTTTAATAAATTCCTTTTTCCTTTTTTTGCCATAGACACCGACTATCACCCAATGCTACATTTCCCACTGTCCAGTTTATCCTAAGTTGTTATTTTCAGGCTCTCTTTATGGCCTCACACCGTGGGCAGCTTTAGCACCAGTGGTTGCCATTAGCAGGCTGGCCTCTCAGGGCCGCTCTCCACAAAGAGCAGCGTGCCTGCCCTCATGATCAGCAGAGAACCACAGAGTTGAGTGCAGAAGTCAACAGGGGGCAGCTGGCAAGTCCACGGAGTCACTGGGGAATGGAAAAAGCTACAAATTGTAGGTCATTGAGCACTAACGGCTCACCATAAACGATATCCCCCCTGAATCTAACTCCCCACTTGAGCAGCAGTGGAAGAAATCTGTTCATGGTACCTGTTGAATAAATGTATTATAGAAATAAGTGTATTATACTTCAAGTATTCAGGGATTCCCCCTTGTTCTCAGAGGGTCTGACTTCCTACATGTAGAGAAGACAGAGGCTCACGCGCTGAAACTTCCTCAGCTTCTAGTTCACCCCTGTGGCAGCCATATGTATCCATTTTTAGTGCCCTCCTCTGGGCTCCTAGGCCAGGCCGGGACCTCCCCGCATCTCCTCACAACTGCTTGGTGACTCTGTTTCATCAGCGAGACCTCACTCATGGGACCTTCCACCTCTCTCTCTCTCTCTCTCTCTCTCTCTCTCTCTCTCTCTCTCTCTCTCCTCATTCTGGCCTCTAAGCACACAAACACAGTCTTTTCTTAAAAACAATCAACCAACCAACCAACCAACCAACCAACCAACCAACCAACCAACCGCGAACAGAATCCTCTAACGCCCTCTCCCTATTTGCTAGTCCTCTCCTCCTTGAATAGTCTTCTCAAAGAGCAATTGACAATCACTACCACCATTCTGTATTGTATTTGCACCCTCATCCTGCAGCAATCTGTCTTTTGCCTCCTTACTCCACTGAAACTGTACCTGTTGAGATCGCCAGCGACCTGCTAGCTGTTTGGTTTTTATCCTGACTGACCTTTTGGCAGCATTTGACACGAATCCTTTTTGAAGCTCCTCCCCCCTTTTCTGCTACAACCCCAGGCCGTGCCGTTTCTCCTCCTACCTCCCCGACTGGTCTCTCTCAGTCTCTCTGTGGACTCCTTTTCCCATTGGGTTATACTTTGTCCATACAAAGCAGTACCTACCTCATAGGGCTCTTGTGAGGAGGACATTGGGGTACAGTGCCTGGCACATAGCAAGAGCTCAGTCAGTAGGAAATAAGAATTATTCTAATTACTATTTTGGGTTATTTCAAATCTTCTTAAGTTAGCACGCCAGGACAATCGTGATCTGCTCCTACAAACCAGTCTAGCCTATATCACAGACACCTCCCCTGACGCCTATACTCTGGCCGTCTGGAATTCCTCAGCATGCAAGGTTTTCTCACTTCCACTGATGCCGTTCTCCCTGGATAGCTTGGCCTAAACACGCTTCACTCACCTAGCTGCCAAGACCCCCATAAGGAGTACCGCCTCTAGGCAGCCTCTCCTGACACCCCCCCCCCCCACGTTTAGGCTGAGCACATGCTCCTCCTGCCCCACTAGGGACATTTGGTCTTCCATCTCTATGCCCAGCATATAGCACAATGTCTGGTACACAATAGATGTTCAGTGAATGTCAAATGAACAAAATGGCAGTCTCCTGGGTTAGAAGGTCAGAGAGAAATTGTCTCCAAGTCTTTCCTCATTACCACTTAAATTATCTTTGAGAAAGAGATACAAATAAGTACAGTGTCAAATAGATAGTTGTGTATTTAGATATAAAGTACAACATAAAATTGTAAATGTATATGTATATATACCTAAAATCATGAATCAAAGACATATCTCTAATATTATACTTCAAGACTAGATGCTTAGTTTTAAGGGAAATGTATATAACTCTAGGCTTGGAACCAGCGCTAGCCAATCTAAAGCCAAGAGTTACTTACTGCTTAGCTGTTTGCCAACTGGGCAAGTCCTGTAGCCCTCAGAGGGTGGGCAGTCATTGTTGTGTCAGATACCCAGGGATGCCATTTTCACAGACTCCCCTAACACCGCTCTCAGTCCTGACTCAAAGGGTGGAGAGGACCAAGATGGGGCCCCAAGTAAGGGAGTTTAAGTTGTGGAGAGAGAACCTGAAAGGCCTAAAAGTTTTCTCCATCATCCATCTTTGACTTCACTTATAGGGTGGCACTGTTGACGACTGGCAAATGATTGTTACATCACAGTCTACCTGGATTGTGCCCAGGAGAGGCTTCCGGGAAATCATGTTTCAGTGGGGGGTTTGTATGGGATGAATTATTTCAAAATTCTGAGGCTCTGCATAATGTTATCTTCTTTCAGAGGTATTTATTTTTGCTTCTGGTAGGCAGAGAAGTTAATTACTTTAATCCAACCAGGAAATGAGGTGATTCTAAACTGGGCTTCACACACTGTGAGATATGCTTCTGTTAGCAATAATGTAAGGAAATACACCCCCTTATACAGTGCTGGTAGGAATGCAAAATGCTACAACCCCGATAGAGGGGAATTTTTCAGTGCAGTGTCTAACAAAATTATAGATGCATTTACCTTTTCACTTAGCAATTCCATTTCTAGATGTCCATCCCACAGGGAAACCTATGCCCGTACAAAATGATACTTGTAAAGGTTATTCAATTCATTGGAGGATTGCTTGTCATTACAAAAGATTTGAAATAATCCGATTTCCAGAACAGGGGGACAACTTGACTAAACTATGGCATGGCCACACAACAGAGTACTATGAAGCTGTAAAAAAAGTATAACAAAGGCTATTATGTGCTGATATGGAGAGATCTCTTCATGTTTGAAGTAGAAAAAACAACATGGTACAGAATATTGTTAAATATTGTGTATGGGAGAAAATAAAAATATATACCTATGCATTTGCTTATATTTACACAGAGAAATATTTGAAGACAACGGCCAAACTAATAAAAATAGTTAATTATGAAGGAAACAATGGGGGTGGGGCAGGGGTAGAAGCAAGACTTCTCTGTGAATATCTTTCCAGAAGGCTTCAATCTTTGAATAATGTAAATGCATGATGCATTCTAAAACAAATTCTTAAAATTGGAAACAAATGCATGAACCTCACTATGCATCAAATAGCACCACGTCCACACAGAGGAAGGATTTATTTCAAGGGCCTTTCAGACACAATGCATTAACTTTACCTCCTTAGTGTGATGTGATCTAAGGAGCAAAAGAACTACAAAGAAATTTGAAACTTCAACTTGGTAGTTTTATCTTTTTTAGTAGGACTGGTATTGTTATTTTGAAACTTTTCTTTCTATTGTATGACAAAGCATTCAAGTAATTGTTTTAATAACATTAGGAATCAAGATGTTCAGTGTAAAAGCGATAAAATTCTAAAATCAGATAAGTTAACATAAAATGCTATAGTATTTAATTTAAAACAAAAATATCAAAGTGAACATGTGACTTTAAAAATATGCGTGGTATACCTCTGCTTACTGAAATGGAATAATAGCAACAATATCCCAGATACAATGAATATTTGGATACCTTGTAGACAGATCTTCACCTCTCATACCATTTCCCACTGAGAAGAACTAGGGATCCACTGATAAACGACTGCTTCTAGGTGCAGGGAAAGGAAGGTACAAAGTGAACCTGGGACATGTTTTTCCAGAAATCAAGGAAGCTTTCTTGTCATGTCAAAAGGACACAGGAGCTAATTTGAGTAAGCTCCCACAAAAGTGAGAATTTTAGCATCAAAGGACTATTGTGTGTGGTTAATTGAAATATATTCAATCTCTAGCAATCCATGAGTCCATAATGATACTAAAAATAAAAAAGAACAGAAAATATTCATTTGTCACCACTTAAAGTAAAATTAAAGTAAGTCAACTTCTCTGAAAATTAAAGGAAAATTTGAAAACTAAAGGAAAATTGAGAGACTGAGTAATGTATCCTCCTTTCATTTAGAAACTGTAGACCATACTACCAAACAGCCCCAGTCAACATGGGAAAGCTTTGCAGAACAACCCTAGCAGATATAAACCATTCTCACATTTCTAATTAAATGATGGATTTGGTAAGATTACCCATTGGTTGTAAACCCACTAAATGAATCATTGCATTGTCCCAAATAATACCACATAGATTTTATGTCTAAGTGAAATACATTATTTTATGATGGAGGGACCAGGATATCATCTTTATCTAGAGGTCAATTGAACATCCTGAAGTATGGGTCAACCAGATATCATGTGCCTCTTGATGTAATGCAGTGTGACTGTCTTACACATGTAAGGTTCTCTGGAAGCAAAACCTGAGATACCTTGGGGGAGAGCTCTTGGAAGAAGGAGAAGGAAGAAGCAGGAAAGGGCAGGGGGAAAGCTGGAGACGAGCCACAGCCTAATCCAATGGGTAGCTGGGAAGCATGAACAGATCCACCGAGATTTTCCCACCTTGAAGTCCGTCAGTGCCTGCAGGCTTCTGTCTGGATGTTCCATGCCACCATTTCCATGGCCATAACCATGTGATGTTGGTAAAAGGGCACCATTTGAGGTCCTAGAATGTCACCTCCATGAAGGTGGTTGTTATGGGATGAGTTCTGTCTTCCCAAATTTCACATGTTGAAGTTTTAACCCGTAGTACCTCAAAATGTGACCATATTTAGGGATGGGGTCCTTAAAGAGGTAATGAAGTTAAAATGAAGTCATTAGGGTGAGCCTTACCCTGATGTGAGTGATGTCCTTATAAGAAGAGTAAATTTGGACCAAAAATGTACAGAGCAAAGATCATGGGAAGACATAGGTAGGAGAAGATGACTATCTACAAGCCAAGGAGGGAAGGCTCAGAAGAAACCAATATTGCCAACACCTTAACCTCGCCATCCTGCATCAAGAGGCAGAGTCTGTCTCCTCCCCTCGAACATGGGTGGACCTTTGGATCACTTCAGCCAACAGAGCACAGAGAAAGCGACTGCTGAGCAGTAGTGTGCTGGAGCCCTTGCTACTGGCTAGCCGGTGGGAGTGCACCTCTTTTCCTAACTCCACGCCCACTGAATCACGCCAGTAGCCTGAGAACAGCCACAGTGGGTTTACTTGTTTCACAGAAGCCAGAAAATGCTACAATCAGGATTCCAGGTGAGGAGACAGGACCAGTCGCCAGGGCTGGAGCCAAAGCCACGAGGAAGGCAACTGTTTCTGATGAGAGGCTGGGGTTCTACAAAAAGGCTAACAGATGGGAGAGGGGGAGAAGGGGGAAAAGAACCCCTAGTAGGTGGTGCTGTGCATGTTTCCAACGCTGACACACGTCTCTGGGGACATCGAGGCCCTCCTGGACTCAACAACCAGGAATAGGGAAGACAGGTACCATTCCTTTCCGTCAAGCCCGTTCTAAGGTGCCAACTAGACCTGAGTAAAAGTGTTGAGACTGGAAACCTTACCGGGAGGACAGAACCAATCTGCAGGGCCATGTCCTCACATCGTCCCCTGGTCTCCTGGGACCACAGAAACTGGGGCTCAAGGGCACCTTGGACAACTGTCCAATTCCATAGGGCCTTTGGAATCTTAGGAGTTTAATATCTCTTTTTTTTCTTAGACCCAGAATTTTTTTTTTATTTAAAGATTTTATTGGGGAAGGGGAACAGGACTTTATTGGGGAACAGTGTGTATTTCCAGGACTGTTTTCCAAGTCAAGTTGTCCTTTCAGTCTTAGTTGTGGAGGGTGCAGCTCAGCTCCAGGTCCAGTTGCTGTTGCTAGTTGCAGGGGGCGCAGCCCACCATCCCTTGTGGGAGTCGAAACAGGCCACCTTGTGGTTGAGAGGACATGCTCCAACCAACTGAGCCATCCGGCAGCTCAGTGGCAGCTCAGCTCAAGGTGCCTGTTCAATCTTAGTTGCAGGGGGTGCAGCCCACCATCCCTTGCAGGACTCAAGGAATTGAACTGGCATCCTTGTGGCTGAGAGCCCACTGTCCCATGTGGGAATCAAACCGGCAGCCTTCGGAGTTAGGAGCATGGAGCTCTAACTGCCTGAGCCACCGGGCCGGCTCCTAAACCCAGAATTTTATTTATAAAGTTGCAGTAAAATGTACATAACATAAAATTTACTACCTTAACCATTTTTAAGTGTACAGTTCAGTAGTGTTAAGTATATTGACATTATTGTACAATTATCACCATTATCTATCTCCGGAACTCTTTTCATCTTGCAAAACTGAAATTGTGCCCATTAAGCAAAAACTCCTCATTCCCTCCTCCTCCCAGCTGCTGGCAACCACCATTCTACTTTCTGTCTTTATGAATTTGATTTCACATAAGAGGAATCATACAGTATTTGTCCTTTGTGACTGGCTTATTTCACTTAGCATAATGTCCTCAAGGTTCATCCAGGTTGTAGCATGTGTCAGGAGTGGACTGTCTTTTTATTTTTCTTCTTCTGATGATGAACTAGTTCATGACTCAGACAGCCCACTCCTCTTTTTCTTAAATTGTCTTAGGGAAAATTATAATGCTGAGAAAAGTCAAAAAGAAAATGAAAGCTTCTAGTGAAAATGCTTTATGACTCAAGTGGAAGTTGAAGTGAAGGACCTTGAAGGTTTTCTCCCAAATTAGGAAGCCGTCAGGATTAATAGATGGTGACTATAGAAAATGAGACTCACATAGAAGCCTGACCTCAGAATGGAAAGCTCTCCAAGTAAAGCATACGAAGAAAGAATGGTTACACAGAACTAATTTATTTGAGAATAACACACAATAAAAGACAACCTTCTGTACAATCTGGAGGAGGAGAGTGGGAATGAACACTCGTGAACAGGGGAGTCAGTGACTGCCTCCTTAAATGGTGCACAAGTTGGTCTTTGGCCAACTTTAATACCTCCCTTCATTTCTATGCCTTCCATCAAGGAGTCAGGCACACCTTCATTAACTCACGGACTTTTCTGTGATTAAACTCAGGCATATACTCATGAACTCATTGCTCTTTTGAATTAAAATTCCTTATTGGATACACTGAATAATATGAAATAATCCTTTTACTCACAGTGTCTTGCTTGGAGTAAGCACTACTAGTCCAATGAATGATTGAACTCATTTCACCAGCAGGACCTCAGTATGTAAGTCACCTCAAGACTTACATATAACAAACATGCGTAATAAATTTTGTATCCTGAATTCAACTTTAACTCAATTCTACTAACATTTCCTCCAATGTGCCCTTTATTCTTATGACAATAAGTGTAGCAGTCAAGAGCATAGGCTCTGGATCCCATTGCCTGACTTTAAATTCATTACACATTTAGTAGCTATGTGGCCTTGGGTAGTTATTTAATTTCTCTGTACCTCACTCTACTAATCTGTGAAATGGGGATGTTAATAACACCTACCTTGCTTTGGGCATCATTTCCAACAGTGGGTTTCCACTCACGATTTCTAGGGACCATAGTTGCTTCCACTCTCTGTTGTTAATCTCTGAATTCCCACCAGCTCTCCCTACCACATCTTCTGTTTGACTTTTCAGCTCTTCCATAACTTTTGAAACTAACTCCTCATATTAAATCCCCTGTTTTCTTAAGTCATAAAGCTCTTCTTATTATTACTATCATTTAGCCTTCAACTCTCAGAATCACTTTCCGAAGACTCCTGCTTTTTCCAAATCTCCCCCTATTTCTGTACATATTATCCGGTTTGAGAGAAAAGATTCTCTGACCCTTTGCTGTGTCTACAGTGGCACCTGGAAAAGCTATTGAGAGACCAGCTGGTATTCCTTCCCTCGCTGACCTCCTAGGAGGACAGCCCTATATCCTAAAATTTAGTCTGTTTTGACCCCTGGGCTGAAACATGCTCTAAAAGGGTTAACGTCTTTCTTTGGTCAGCACCAAGCTCTGCCCTCCCTGCTCATAATCACCCCATTTCAACTTGCTCAGGGGGAGGTGTGGCTAAACATCTCAAAAAAGATTCAAGTCATCTCACACAATCCTTTCCTCCTACAGGTCCCCCATTTCCTCCATGGTGTGGTGTGGAGTGGTCAGCTTGGATTCAGGGCTGGAGACTGGCAGTGCCAGGACAAGATGATTCAAGAGACGCACCTGGGGCACAAGATTTAAGGAGACGTCACCCTCAGAGCTGTGCAAGTGCAGGGTCAGCCTTAAAAAGGAGCGTTTCCTTACACTTTGTACCGTAGGTAACTCTTTGCCCCACCCTAGTAGACTGGCCTTTTCTATTAGAACAACAACATAAAACCTAGCATGTCAGGGTTGGAAGATGCCTTTAATGTCACATGACTCCACTGCTTCTCAAAGTGTGGCCCACGGAAACTTAGCAGGGTCTAAAATGCAGATTCCAAGTCCAGACCTACAGATTTGGAGTCTTTGGGAGGTGAGGCAGGAATCTGCATTTTAATAAAGAGCCTCAGGCACGTCTCATAAAATAACAATTGAGAACTTCTGCTACTTGATGCTGCTTGTCACAGGTCACACAGCCTCTCCACTTAGCCTGCTCCATCCAGGACAGTGACTATTAGAGAGCTGACTATGCCGAGCCCAATTTTGCCTCCCTGTAACTTCTGTCTTGGATCTAGCGTCGGGGATGACACAGAATAGCGTTCATCTCTTTCTACATGGCAATTCTCAAGCACCTAAGGCGCCTCTCGTGTCCTAAGCCCACCCTGAGGACCTTCACCCTCTTTATAAATAGTTCCCGTCTGCTGGACTGTTCCCCACGGTCCACTGGCGTGTAGGGAGAGCGAGAAGTGAGAAGAGGCTCGCGGGACAGGCCTGCTCTGCCAACTAAAGCAAAGGCACCGAAACGACAGATTTCTAGCATTAATTTATAACTCCATTAAATTAGGACCTCAGCACGAAATTATAACACCCTTTTCCAAAGCTTCCCGGGATTGCTCTGCTGCCCCCTTCCGGCCCTGGGAAGTACTCCAGGATGTTAAAACTGGCGGTGGGGGTCTGTACCCACACGTGGGATTGGGAAAGGCAGATAACCGCCCCTTCGAGGAAAAAGCCAGGGGCTGCTGTCATTGCTGCACGAGAGAAACCCCAAGCGAAAAACAGAAGGAAAGCCCGCGACTAGGAGCGGGACCCGCAAGTGAAGAGAAAACCCTTCAGACCAGACGCAGACCTGGAGCACCGGGACCCAGGGTGGCTGAGTCCTGCTCCGCTACTGGATCGCTTTTATCCGCTCGAAAGGTGAGTCCGGAAAACCCGCGCAGCCTTTCAAGTTGGAGAAAATCCTAGCAGATGGTTTCTTGGAATCATTCATAGGAAGATGACAATGTGCTGATTTCTGCTTCCTGGAAAGAAAGTGACTGCATTGTGGAAGTGCTTTTCTTAATTGTGTGGAGGGAAAGAAAACCTGAACCTCCACTGAGTGTAAGGAAAATGGCTTTGCTCATGGAGAGAATACTTGTAAAGGAACAGTGGTGAAAGCAAGTTGTGCCAGACGGTTAGAAACAACTTGCTAAGTACAGGATCGTGAATGGGGATCACCTATTGGGTCCCTGAGCAGGTGGCTTTCACTCAGTCATTTCAAAGGTGTGGTAGAGCAAAGAAAGGACATTTTCCATTTCATAGGAACCGAACAATGAAGGATGATACACAGGGAAGTGGTGGGATCACTCCGGCACACAGTAGGTATGCAGTAACCTCCGCTGAATGCATGCATGAGGGAATAGTTAGGAGGGAACGGAGCATAGCATACATAAAGAGCCACAGATAATAAAGGATTTGTGTCCTGAGCACCTGGAACGTTTGTTGGAAACATGCTGTGATTCTGGTAAACATTTGCCTTTGGAGGAACAGATATGGAGGTGGTTAATGTTTAACATTTAATATTATACAAAAGTAAGCAATGAGTTGAGGGTCCCCTTCACATCTAATTTAGGAATTAAGCCTAATGTCCCAAGTCCATCACTAAAAACACAATTTCTAAGTCAAAGATGTGTTCTTGGTTCAGGTTGGAGCTTTGGGGTGAAACTAAGTAATGCTAAATACTGACCCAGTGCTAAATGTTAAGAAAAACTTAGGACACCTACATATAAGATACAGGCTTACTGCTGAATTATGACACAGTCAGAGGTTTAAAATAAAGTATTATTTTATAAATGTGAACATTAAAACTGGGAATGTTAGACAGATATAAAAGGGTTTCTGAAACTCAGAATTATTGACATTTTGGACCAGATAATTCTTTGTTGTGAGGGCTGCTCTGGTCCAGGCAGGAAGTTTAGCAGCATCCCTAGTCTCCATCCGATAGATGCTAGCCACCCCTGCCAGCACCACCCCAGTCATGACAAACATAAATGTCTCCAGATATTGCCAAAGGTCTCCTCCTGGGAGGCAAAACTGCCCCTGGTTGAGGACAACTGAGAGACACCAAATGGGCTGAAAATTGAAAAGTATGTAGAATTTCACTTGGCAATTATTATCAATTAATTCCCTCCTTCCCTTTATTATCACTAAACTTTGAGAAGAGGAAGCAACAGGGGCTATTATCACTACTCTTATTGATGCAGAAGCAAATGTGAGACAAACAATCCTTTCACTGTCTTACACAAGGATGAATTTCTAAGTCACTGTTTACTCATACTGGAGAGAAGGTGTTGCCTAGCCCACTACCCCAATTTCTTCCTGTTTCAGATTTCTAGCAAATAAGTAAAGTTTTCACCAAGCCGGGAACATTTTCATTTTCTTAGTACTTAGAAAGTTTAGAAATTGGCTAAAATGGTCATTACCACCGTAATCAGCATGGATGCACTGTATTGAGCATCTTCTGTATTTGAAAGACCCACCATCTTTTAAAGAGATGCCATTTGAAAGGGCTAGGGGAGCATGCATTTGAGTTCTGTGAGTTTTTCACATTCCCACATTAACAGTGAATAGACCTTTCATAGCATATTGAATCTGTAGATTCACACAGTGAGCTCTGTGAATGAAAAAGCAGACTCACTACTATTTTCTTAAATTGCAGCTTGTTTTTGTGGGCTTGGCACTCAAAAGATATTTGTTTTTGCTTTGAATTAAAATAAGTCCATATCATAGATTATAAAAAGTAATTCACAACGGGGGCTAGATGACAAAAATACAAGCAATGAAAGAATGTGCAATATCACTGGTAATAAAAAATGTAAATTAAAATAATAACAATCCCATGTTTGCCTATTAAAGTAATAAAAATGCTTTAGTCTTTCTAATACCCAGTGCGAGCTAACATATAGTGAAACTGGCACTTTCAGATCTCACTAGTGGAACTGTAAATGGATACAACTCTTTTAGGAATTAATTTTATCTCAAAAGCCAAAAAAATTGCACACTTTTAAATTCAATAATCCCAAATCTAATGATCTATTCTAAGGGAATTATCTAATACATGAAAAAAAGCCATTTTCATGGAAAGATGTCTCTTACGATTAGTCAAAATAGTGAAAATTTGTATGTAAATGTCCAGCAACAACATATTGTTAGGTATAGTGCGATTGTTAGGTATTCTGCTCTGTGGAATGTGATAGAGCTGTTAAAAAGATGGTTATGAAGACCGCACAGTAACAGAAAAATTCTGCTGTCAAAGTGTCAAGTGTTAATTGAATGTGCTGATGAATACAACCATCTGACGGGTGTGTGTGTGTGTGTACATGTACATATAACACATACTTGCACGAAAAGCTCCAAAATACTAACAGTTGTTGGGCTAGGAGTTCTGTAGTTGTTTATAATGACAAATAGTTTTCTTTTTCTCTATGATCTAATTTTTCTGTTAGTTTACTTTCATAACTTTAAAGAAAATACTCCAAAAGAGGAGAAGAATATTTCCCCACTGTCATCACATCTTTTCTCCCCTTTTCGTTTCTCCTCTCAGGTGATCTAATCTTGCATATATCTGCCCCTACAAGTTACTTTTTATCTTTGAAATTTGGAGAAACAGTTTAACGACTTTTCCTTTCAAATATTAATACTTCTACGCTTATAATGTTTTAAATTATAAAAGTAAAACCTACTCATAAGAGTAGAGTGGTATTAGGGCATAAAGTAGCAATGAAAATACTTCCCACCCCTGCCTCCAACACCTACCCTGACCGCACCCCTATGGCCCTATTTCCTTGTACAACTCTCTTAGGTTAACAGTAATAACAACGGTTTGGTGTGTGTACTGCTGATCTCTTCCTGTGCATTTACACAGACATGTTTTACGTGAGTGAGATCATATTATACATATCACGCTTCCCACTCTGACTGTGATAGGTTGTGCCAAATTGCCCTCCAAAGAAGTGGCTTCCTTTGATATTCCCACCAAGAGTATATCCTTAGCTATGGTTCCCTGCCCCCTCACTAAAATCTTAAACTGCTTAATCTTTACGTGAAAAAAATGATATCTCATGGTTATTTTAATTAACATTTCATTCCTAATCAGTGAAATTGAACCCAATTTACAGTGTTGGCCAGCGTTTGGGACCCTGTCTTCTCTGTCTGGCTGGGTGCCAAAGCTCAATTCCAGTGTCACAGCCACCTGTCTCTTAGGGAACATTCTTTAAGACATGACAGAATTAGGAGCACATAATTCTGTTTTAGTTCTCATCCATCTTGCCAGTTTATGGAAATAAAAGGCTTAAAGGAATAAGAATTACCTCATTTATATAATGGATCGAACACCCGTACCTTGTATTGATTTATTCTGTTGGATGCCACCTTATTGGGTCTGGCATTATTACCAATAAGGAAGTCATTGATTTTTTTTAAATTGATGTTTCTTCCATTATTTGCAGCTAGTGGCTAAAGAGATCAGTGAATTCAGGATATTCAAGTAATTAAAAAATCTCTGTGTATCCCTCACTACTTTTTGTAGTGGGACATCCATCATTCTTTAAAGTTCACAAGATACTAAAGCATGTGCCTCTTACCCCAGGTAGTGGCCCAAGGTACAAATGTTTGTGTTGTTATGATGTGACACAGACAAATATAGGTGGTCTCCACAAATGTGCTGTGGGTTTAACAACTGGAATATCTTTGGGTCGTAGGTAGGATCGGACCAATTCAACATGTTATTTCAAAGGAAATTTATAAACCTGTGGCCACTGCACCACACAAGTCTGAACAGTCTGCCCTTATTTCTCCTCCCTCTGTTATTTCCCTTCTATAATGTAGGAGGAAATATGGACCCTGCCAGATGTGATGTCCACGGCAACCCCTGAGAAGAAAATTCCACCCCATCCACGGACCTAGGGCCTGTGTTATTGAAGTGCACAAGTTATAAAACTCCAAAAGGCTGTCCAAGAGGGCAGGACATCTGGAGCTGTGACAGGAAAACAGCCATGTCGGGAATGGTGATGTGTCCTGCGATGTGGTCAGGGACAGAGTGAGCCTGGTTTCTCTCCACAACCCCCTTCAGACACCCCAGCAGAGGTGGGTGATGAGATTCGCCCAGAACAAGCCCTCTGTGTCATGAGACTCACCTCTTCTTTACCTCAGAAGGGTGAGGAAAGGAACCCTCCTTCCCCGTTAGGCACCCTGCTGGGCTTTAGATAACTGGGCTTGTCCTCTGGTCCAGGACAGTTGTTTTTCCAGACAGGGTTTTAGTGGCACTCCTGTGAAATCTGCAATGAAATTTGCAATTCCTACAGTAACCAGGTGTCCATGACTTGGAGCCTACTTTTGTGGTGCTTTAACAAAGGGCGTGCACCTGGCAAACCCCATCAGGCCAGAGAACTGGCCTAATTTCACTTTGATCTGTGGAAAGCCAAGTAAAGGATGAGGAAAGAGGCTGTTGTTTATTCAGGGCTGCAATTTTCCTGACTTTCTGTGAGGAAGGATGACGAGTTGACAGTTTTTTTAGGACGTTATGGAAAAATGGAGCCTCATGAAGAGACATTTGAATAGTTGTTTGTGGAAGCATTCGTTAAATATGTATTGAAGGCCTACTATGTGCGAGGGAGACAAAGACACACACATCTTCCACAGCTGCTTCTAGAAAGGCAGCCTCCGGAGACAGGATCAGCAGAGGACTCCCTGGGAATGGCCTCGCACCGCGTTCTGTAGGCGAGAACGGAGCGGGATGCCCTTGTGCTCAGCAATGCTGCTTTGTGGCCTATTGTCTCAATGTGATCAGAGCTACCAAAGTCAATAAAGTCAGTTCTGGTCAACACAACAGGCATCTCAGTTTGGCAGATCTTGAGACATCTGAGTTCCAATCTAGCTGTGTGATGTTGGGCAAATTCTGAACTCTTCTGGCCCTTAGTTTCCTCACCCATAAAATGGGGTAACATTCCTTACCGGGTGAAATAAGATCGTGCACCCACAGGACTGATGGAGAAGGCACATGGCCTCTTGGCAGTCCCTGACTCCCTTTGGGAAGCCTTTCCTTTCTAGGTTTCTCCCCCTGTACTCCTCCACTGTGGTGAGGAGGAGACACTGGGCTTGGAAGTCACAGAGACCAGGTTTCAAATGCCAGAGTCAGAGAGGTCTCATTTCAAATGGCAGTTCTACCACTCACTAGCTGGGTGACTATAAACATATGAACTACCTGAATCTCAGTTCTCTCAGTCAAATGACACATGCCTGCCACCAGGGAACTGGGAGAATGAGGTGAGGTGACATGTGGAAGACCTTGGCAGGGCGCTGGGGTGTTTTGCCTCCGGTTTGAAACTGACCCAATCTCCCATCCCACTGATGCCTCTTTGCCGTAAGGGGATCCTACAAATACCGAGCCAGGTTTTAAGTGTGACATGTTCCGGAAGCAAAGTGAAGGGGAATAAAAGCCCTGTATCTCACTGTAATCCCCGGAGCCCAAAGCCCTGGCTAAATGACCCTGCCTTCCAGTTAGCAGAGGATCAGCAGGGAGAGAAGCTGCCAGAGAAAGAGCTGCCTGCCAGGGAGGCCTCCCGCCCGCAGGCCCATGCTGAGTGATGGCAGCAGAGTAAATCACAATGGACAACAGCATGCTCTCCTTCTTAGTCATCATTTCCACCTCTGTCCCTGCACCACAAATAGCCCCTGTTACTGCCAGTTCTGCCTGCGCTAAGGTCGTTCTACCCAGGATGGCCAGCAGGCAGCACCGCAGAGATGTCATTATCCCTGATCTGCAAACCTCTTCATAGTAGCAATGGTGCCTGTTTCAAAGCGTGCTTGCAAATGGAGCTGCCCGATTCAGGACAGGTTCCTGGAGAGACTTCTCGTCTGAAGTAAGGTATTTGCCCTAGATCCTGTCTGGATCAGCCAGAGTCTGTGGGAGCTGAATTCTGCCAAGCAACAAAACGTTATAAAATTGTAGAACTGCCCCATACTCAGGCATTTGGGGCCAAGGGACAGAGGGACGGCCTCCCCTCCACTGAATGCCTTTACAGGGTTACCTCATTCCCTGGGCAGGAGAATGTGCAGTCCTACTTGACTGGTTGGATTTGTGTTGTGTATGTTAAAATTTATGGGTATTTATTCCAAGGAATAATTTATTACAAGTCCACAGTGAAGCTTGGGTGTCAATCCCATGGCTGCTATGAAAAAGTCCATGGCTATCCTTTTTCAGTCCCTCAGAGATTGGTGTTATAATGGGGAGCAGCTACATGTGTGCAGAAGTGAGATGGGCATGAGCTTTGCCAGCGTACCTGGGTCAAATGTGGGCTCTGCCACTTGCCAGCTCTGGTTTTAGAGTGAATCTTATCCTCTCTGAGTCTCCGAAGCTCCATCTGTAAAGCAGAGTTAATATTACTTCTCAATAGGATTATTGTGGGGATTAAATATGAGAAGATACGTATAAAGATCTAATACAACACCTGGCATGTAATAGTTGTTCAATAAATGATAGCTATTATTATCTTGTCCTCTAGGCCTTCTGTCTTCCCAGCTGTGCACTAGTGGGTAAGCTTCTTAATCTCTCTGAGCTTGGTTCCCTCATCTGTGAAATGAAAGGTGTTTCTCTCAGCTTGATAATGGCTAGCAAGCCCACACCTGCAGGCAAACCAGCACTGATGCTGGCTCCCAGAATCCCAGGCTGACTGAGGCCACCCTGCAGTTACAGATGACATGCACGGAGGTAGTCAACTGGTGCTGAGTAAGCCCTTCCATAGTCTTTCTAATAAATTATGTTTCATTTCCAGTACTTTGTCATTGAGCAAGAACAATGCCAAGAGGTCTGGAGAAAGCGTGTCATCGGTGCATTTTTTTAAATCGCCAGCAATGGTGAGTCACAGCTCTGAGAAATGCCCTTGTTTTGAAGGATTTGGGGCTCTGGGATCCCATGATTTGTTAAGTCTCAATGTGAACCTTGTGGATGGTCTGTGCTTGGCTCAGGGTGGCCCCAGGGTAGAGCTGGAGAAGACATGCCTTGCCCTCTGTTGATGCCTTCTACGTCTACTCCTTATTTATTAATCCTTAGCTTTCCATAGGCATAGTATATGTTTTCAATATAATAGGTGTTTGAAAAAATGTCTCTGTGGTGCAGGGACAGAGTGAATGGAGTCACCAGGGTATAACCAATGTGTAATGGCAGTGGAACTGGGAGACATGGTGGGGGGTATGAAATCACTGGACTTGGATTTGGGTTAGTTTCTCTTAACCCACCCCACCCATTCTCTTTGCCAAATTAGGCTTTCCCCCTAACACCACCTGCTGGGGTTCTTTGTGACCACATTGCAGAAGGCCTAATCTGTATCATGATATTTGGAATGTCTCAAAACAAATCTAAGCCTTGGGGCTCCTTGGGATGAAAGCATTTCCCTCATGGTGAGATGTGTGATCTAACTTTTATGAAACGTGAATAAAGGGAGCCTTGTGAGAAGCTTTGAGCAACTTATGTTTGAGCAATAATATCAGGAAACAGCAGTCAGTGGTAAACGTGGGCTAAGGTAGAGGGGTCAGGAGAACAAGGGATGGCGGATGGGTGCCTGGCTACTACAGCATTGACGTGTTGTTACCCTGTACAGTCACCAAATGCCCATCTCCCATTCCTCCCAGGACGTCTCATTCACTGCCTCCCCAGAGCCTCAATAGCTCCTAGCACATAGTAGGAGCACAGTAATTGTTTACTGATGACTAGGTGGGTGAATAAATGAACCACCAGCTCCTAGATACAAGTTTCTCCTTTAGCTGATGTACCCAGCCCCCAACTCATCTTCCGCAGGCACAGCCTAACATTTGACTCCCCAGGACGGCTCTGGGGGCCACTTTCCCCCTGAAGCACACCCACTGTGTGGGGGTCAGAGTGGGGCAGTGGTGCTGGACCTCTGCTGGGAGGCTCTGACGCTCTGGCAGGAAGGAAACACACAGGCTGGTTCACTGCCCTCAGAGATACTTGTTGCTCTAGATCAGGGGTGTCCAAACTTTTTTCAACGTTTTTCACCAAGGGCCATATGCAGTAAAATGCACAAACAGCCGGGCCACTCACTCAAGGTGAAGTACGTATTGCCTCACCTGGTTTATTTAAGTAAACTAAATATATTTTTGGAATTTGCTGCGGGCCAATTAACAATGGATTGCGGGCTGCAGTTGGCCCGCGGGCCGCAGGTTGGACACCCCTGCTCTAGATCATCCTGAAATGAACTCCCTACCCAACCCCACATACACACCCTACCCGTTCATACAGCAGGAGCTCTGATGACAACACCAGGTTGGCGAGAAGGGATGTATTTGGCTCAGGGTTTTCTAGAAAAGGGGATGTTTCCTGGCTACACAGGAAATCCCCTGGTCCAATTGTCACCTCCTTAAGTGCCCTTGAAAGGTGATAGGAAACTGGGATTGGCCCTGCTCTACCTGGTCTCCTCGATCCCTGAGCTGTTATATCTCCTTAGCACCCCTCGTTTTGTGAGCAACTCCAGTCTTCAGCCTGGACTGTGGCAAGGCCTCCGAAGTGCTCTCCCTGCCCCCACCCCGCCCCCTCAGCTCACCCTTCACGTGCAGCCAGGGAGGTCCCTCTCAGTAGTGACTCCCCATTCTCGCAGAAGAGAATATGAGTTTCACATCACTTGAAAGACCCTTTGTGAGCTGACCTCTGTTCATCTCTTGTTATCTCTTCTTTCCCTTCTCACCCTGGGAAATGCAGCCAGACAAAAACATTTTAGCTTCCCTAAAAACTCTGGGCTCTCTTTGTCCCCTGAACCTTCCAAAATGCATTTCTTTGCCCATAGCTCTCTTTCCTCCCACCTGCCGCCTCAGGTAAAGATTCAATCAGGAAAAATCATCAGTGGATGCTAAATCTAAGAGAAAATTTTGCTGACCAGCAGGAAGTTTGCATTGTCTCAGAATCTTCCCACAGCGTTCTTATTGATTGAAAGGGAGAAAAAATACGAATTATGCAATGGAAAACCTGGGGAAAACATTGGTTGGGGTTCAAAAGATCAACAAGGGACAGATGGCCATCACCTATGCAGTAATCTGGCCAAGAATGCAGAACCTTAATCTAAACACAAGTGAACACTGAACAAATCCAAAATTTAAAATATTCTGCTAAAAAAGAGCGGACAACTAAGACTGTTGTCTTAGTCCATTCAGGCTGTTATAGATCAGGTAGCTCATGAACAACAAACATTTATTTCTCTCAGTTCTGGAGGCTGGAAGTCCAAGATCAGGGTGCCAGCATGGTGGGGTTTTGGTGAGATCCCACTTCCAGGTTGCAGACAATTGACTTCTCATTGTAGTGTCACATGGTGGACAGTAGAGAGGAAACCAGCTCTCTCGCGTCTCTCATGAGGGCACTAATCCCATTCACAGAGGCTCCACCCTCGTGACCTCGTCTAATCCTAATTTCCTCCCGAAGGCCCCACCTCCTAATATTACCACACTGGGGACAGGGTTTCAACATGAATTTAGGGAGGACACAAACATTCCATCCATAACAACTGTATTCTTAGAACATGTCAACATCACATAAAAGAAAGAAAGGCTATAGAAATGTTCCAGATTCAAGGAAGCTAAGGAGATATAACAATAAATTGCAATACCTGACCCTAGATTAGATCCCAGGACTTCCTTAGGTCAACAAAATTGAAATATGGATGGTAGATTAAAGTATTGTGTCAATGTAAATTTAAGAGGTTGCCAACTGGACTAAAGGTCGTACAAGGGATACCATTATTCTTAGGAAGTACACACTGGGATTATTTCCAACTAAAAAATTTAAAAACTTAGAACGAGAAGCATGCAGACCAAAAAACTGACTGGTAGGCCTCTGAATGTTTGCTCTATTCCTCTCGATTTTTCTGGATGTTTAAGAATTTTCACGATTAACATTCTTTTTAGAATTTAGAAGGAGAAAAATGCCTCCTTAGTCTTATCCCAAATTTCTTAAAATGCATATACACCCCAGTGTTTTACTTTTGAATGCCTTTTCAATTTTCTTCTGTATGGTTTTCTACATTTTCCACATTTTCTGTAAGCTACTACATACTTATGTGTTAGGGTGGTGCAAGAGTAATTGTGGCTTTTGCATTTATTTTTAACCCTTTAAACCACAATTACTTTTGCACCACCCTAATAATTAGAAAAAAAAAGCTATCTTTTAGGAATTGTCTTCAGATACCCCTTTAGGTTGATTTGTGGCTGGTCCCTAGCCATGTGTGAAGTTAGCTAAGTGGGGCCAGGGAAGGGTTTGAGACCTCACAGGAGTAATGTGTCCTCTGTTTGTCCCTTGAAGGAAAAGCACAGTCTCCATCATACCCTCAGACCCCACCAAGCCACCTGGAAGCCCTTTCTGGAGCTCTCCTGGGCCACTGCCTCACACGTTCTTTCCATCAAGTTTACTCCCATATGGTACATTTGCTTCCCTGTGCTCTGACGCTGGCCTGGAGGATCAATTTAATATCTGGGAAGCAATGAGATCTTGGTAAATGCATGTGTGGTGTGTGCAGCTGGCCTCCACCCCTCACAGGTTAACTCAATTAAATGCACAGAGTGCAGGGACCCCAGGTCATTGGCACCTGCCAGGGCCTCCTGGTACGCCCTCTTTAGCTCCACATGGAGACAGAAGCCCATGAAAGGCCCAGCAAAGCCCAGGCGCAGGAGGAACACCAGGAGAGAGGCCTCGCACGCGGTGACTGGACCTAGAGAACCGCGACTGTAGGAGTTTGCAGCCTCCCAGTCAGGTGGAGAGAGGCTTACAAAACTCAACATATTGAATGTAGAACAGCAATTTTATTCCACAGTTCTGGCTATGAGAAATAGCACGTTATTTTATATTTTAAATGTATTTAAAACATTTTTAAACCTCTCCCCTTCTAGATAAAATTAATCTGACTTCAAGTTCCTATTAGCAAGAAACTTAAACTTGGGTATATTGTGGTCACACCAAAATTTGCCCTGTGGGAGTTGGAGGGAATCATGTTTACCTCTTTTGGGGGCTGGGGTGGGAACACTCCTGCTCTTTGGGCAAGACTGTCGTGAGATTATACAGACCTTTGGGCAACTTTTAAAAAGCACCCTCCCGGCACATGTAACCTCGAAAACACACAGCTTAGGCGCAAATGGTGCTTATCTTGGAAGAAAAGGGCACCCTTTCTTCCATGCAAGAGGAATTTCCACCTTCACTCATCTCTTAGCCTCACCCAGCCCACTCCTTCCTGAACAAACCTCAGAGCAGTACACTTGCTATGGGGCCAGCACCAGTGCCAAGCTTGAGGTGTTGGGGTCTTTATGAGCCTGGGGCCTGGTGCCCCTCCCCAGGTGTTCCTTGTAGCAGTTCCCTCTGGATGCTGCAAGGAAGGGGGCCACCAACCACGGGTCCCATCAAAGAGCTCCATTTCTCATCAGCTTAAGGGATGAGGCCTCTCCCTCCTCCGTTGCTCCGCCTCTTTGTGGCACTTTCTTCCCTGCCTTCTCCTTGGGACAACTCCATGGAGCTGCTCTCAGTGGGCTTCAGAAATGCAAGGTTGCCATCTCTAGAGGGGGCAGAGAAAGAGATTCTAACACCAGGCAGCCCAAGGCTTCCTACAAATGCACCCTGTGATGTGAACAGCTGTAAGCCTTGAAACTTAGAAAGTCAAGAACATGGGGAATGGATGTGGCTTTAGAAAATCCTGGCACTCTGGACTCCCAGGTTCCTGTAGGCTCATCTGGCACATTAAATGCAGTGAGTTCTGAAATGTACTTTTTCCCAAATCTCCTCTTTCCATCCCTCACATTTCTGTCGATGCCGTCGCCATTCTTGTCACCCAAGCACAGCACTTGAGTCAGTTTTCACTCCTTTCTTTCCTTCATCACCACAGCTAACTGTGCATGAGGCCCTGTCCTGTCCATATCTTGTGACTGCTCTCCAGGCGAAATTACAGATCAGCCTCCTCACCGGTCTCTGCTCCATCACCCCACTGGCTGCATCCTTTCTCCAATGATGTGACTTTGATTATGTTTCTTCCCAGCTCCAAATCCTACAACTCCTTTTACCTTCCTAAGAAAATCCAAATGCCCTGATGCAGAATAGAAATGCCCTCTAGTCTCAATATCTCCTTCTAATCTTATCTCCCATGTATCTACTAAGGATGACCTAGGCTCAGTAAATGTGGTGATTTGCCACTCTCCAAAATCACCCTGAGCTTTTCTTCATGGATCTTTTATTTCCTCTAGGATTTTCCCTTTAACTGAAAATCCATCTCCTCACAACTCAGCTATAAAAATCTTACCTATCCATCAACACCCAGTGCCAACATCACCTCCTCCTGGAAGCCTTCTGTGATTTCCCTGGAACTCTTTCCTCCTCAGGGCGTCCTTAGTCTTCATGCACCTTTGGTGGTCCCTTTCACACACTGATTGTATTGCCCCTCTTAGCTCCCTCATGAGGGTCGGTGTGGGCAAGGCTCATCATGCCACTTTTGCATCTCCCTGAACCTTTGTCAAATACAAGAGTGAAGGGATGACTATCTGTAACGAAATTCATTCCTGTTCAAAGCTAAACAAACACCACCTGTGCAAATTGCTATTGACCGGTACCTCTGGGGGTTAGTGGGTGGCTATGAAACAGGGCAGGTGAGAGGGTGATGCTTGGTGCTGATACAGGGATGGAGAGGAGGGAAGGATGGGCAAGATGAGGTCAAGACAATAACAGGATGTACCAGGAGAGGGCAGAGTGGCATAGGTGGCTGAGGTTTTGGTGCTTTTACAGCTACAGGGAAGAGGAGAGGACAATTTGGAAAGAAGAGTTTAATTTGAGTTTATCCTCCTGCACCCTTTGCCAGTTGCCTCTTAGGTATTTGGTAACTCAGTGGAGCTCCCAAAAGGTGGTGTTGCTGAGAAAAACTACTGGGTCCTGGTCTCGGTTTCCACAATAAACAATTTACTTTTAAGCAAGAGAGCACGGGACACAATTTGTATTCATGGGAAAGGATCTGAAGATCAGAGAGAGCAGACTAAGCTAAAAGCTACCCCCTTTTCCTACCAAGGTTTCCCCTTTTTAAAATGCTTTGAATATTTCTGCCTTCCTATTTTGACAGGTGCCTGTGTGCTAGTATGTCTTTAGCCAGCGATGGTGAGAGCAGCATAGTCCGACCCACCTCAAGAGAAGCAGTGCCCCCAGTGGCTGACCCAGATGCCACCCTGAGGAGCGCTCCCTGCCGGGGGCTCTCTCTTTGCACAATCTTCAGGAAGTCTGGAGTCAGTCATCTGTCGTCTTGGCATAAAGGATGATTTGGCTGTAACCTTTTGATGCTAATGCCCTCCCACCATTGCTCTAATTCTGAACCATTTTATGCTTTGAGATGCTCAGTCGATTTAGTTTGTCCATTCAGCTCTTCAAACAGACTTGATCGGCAGCAACTGTCATTGGATCAGAAACAAGAATGCAGCAGGCTGAGCCACGTGGGGATCGGGGCTTAATGACCTCAAAGGCATGGCAGTATTTATTATGGTGGTTATCGCTGTCAAACCACTGTCCTGGCGTGAGCAAGGTCACCAGGAAACCCAGGCTCAGAGAGCTTTGATGACCCATAGCTGCGGAACCAGGTCTCCCAGGAGGGAGGGGGATGGGGAGAAGTGGGGGTTTCTGATCCCTGTGTGGCTTGAGTGGTCTTTATAGGGCTGAGTGATACAGAAGCCCCAGGGTTATTAACTGCTAATTATTTCCATCCCAGTGAAATCCACCAGGCCAGCCCAACCCCAGTGCCTCACATTTCTGGAGGAAACAAGGAAGGCCTGGCCGAAGAATCTTCAGCCCTGCTTACAAAAAGATGGTGTGTGGACCACCTACTTCACAATCACCTGGGAGTTGCTTTAAAACATATTGCCAGACTCTATGTAAACGTCCTGATTTCCCAGATCTAGAGTGGCCACTGAGAATCAGAGAATTATGGCTCCGCGATTTAGAGAGTGGGAGTGAGCCCTCTTAGACCTTGATGGAGGTAAGGCAGAGAGACTGGCTCTAATGAGCCTGCAGATAGTCAGGGAATGAGGTCAAGTCCACACTGGGAGTTCTGGTTTAAAACAACACATCTCAGCTCCTTCGAGCACGTGGGAACAGAGAGCTCCCTCACTTGTTGTTTTAGCGCTCCATTTGATCCCTAGCTGAGGTCTGAAATGAAAGGGAAGCCACACTCCCTTTGCGTCATGAACGGAGAATAATAACGATGGTACTGATCCTGGCTAACACTTATAACGCAACTGTTTATGACATAGCAGACCCTGTGTTTAGTGCCCCACGTGAGTTATGACATTTGATCATTTAGCAAGTCCTATAATGAAGCTTGTGCTTTACACGAGGACACTGAAACGCAGGGGTTAAGAGGCCTGTACTGCACACCGCCCGTTATACGGAGTGGAGTGGTCTGGCTCCAAGTGACAAGTCACCACCCTGTCCTCTGGGTGGTCACTGGGATTGCTCTGGCCAGAGGCTTCTCCCTCAGCCGTGCTCAGAGGGAGGAAGCTGCACGGCAGGGAACTCCTCTGGGGGCTGCCCCACGTCTCTGTGTCACTGAACACCTGGATTACATATGTGGCCAGGTGGCACCATCTGTCACAAGCTTGTAGCTCAGTGAAGGGTTTTCTGAAATGCTGATCACTTTATCATCCTGGTAACAAGCTCAAGGCCAGAAACAGACGTGGGATTCATCAGCCGCTTGCTTTTCTATCACTTACCAGCAAGAAATTTCTTCCATGATCCCACTTTGAAGTGGGCATTAAAACAGATGTGGCTAGATTAACTGACATTCTCCCTTTAATCGGCTCCAGTGCCAGCGGGGCTGTGTCACCCATGAGCAACAGGGCTGGCTGCATAACTTGCGGGGCCTGATTGCAAAAAGAAAATGCAGAGCACCTTCTTCAAAGGCAGGAAGGAAAAGCACTGTTCAAGGTACTGAAATATGAAGACTTTTGCTTTCTTCTCCAGTCTCCTTTGATCTCATAGTATTTTTTCATTTGCTAGTTAATGTCATTTTAAGTAAAGAAAAATGGAAACTTTCAAATCGATAATTTTAAATTCCTAGAATAAATTTTTACCATTTACTTAATGTTGTATAATGACAGTTTTCAATGCAACTATAAGCGCATTTAACTTGGATGTAGAATCAACAAATTCACACCATTTGTGTTTCGTAGCTCTTACACGCATGTGTAATTTGTTTTTACCAGAATAGTAGAAACAGTGCCCCAAACTAAAGCAATGGTTTTCATTTCACTTCTTGATAACTTGTGCTTTCTACCAACACTCGCTATGATGCCTAAGGAGGACTGAGGGTAAAGCAACTAGCAGTTACCCTACCGTTTTCTTTCCCTCTGTGTCACCAGTTCATGAGTAAACGGTTGGCTCATACAGGGAAGTTACCTGGGTAAGAAAGGATATGATAGGCCATTTCTGTTTCTTAGAACATCACTGCTTTCTGTTTGCATTTGAAGCAAGTTCTGGATCAAATGGAAGATGTGGCCTCGCAGGGTCATCAGCTCCCCGGCTTACTCAGTTGAAGACGTAACACACTTACCTTGTATTCAGTCCTACTGAATTCCCACACTTTTGGGCCCACCAGAATTTAAGAATGCAGCAACAAGGAGTGGCAGACACATGTATTGCACGTATCTTCTCACACTCGTGCTCCACTGTCCCATCAGACTCCACTTACAAAATACAAATTCAAAGATAAATTCATTAAGGGATTCAAGACCACAGCAGGAGAGTATTAAACCAGATGCAAGGTCCTTCTAAGCACAGGTTGCAGGCCCATGAAGCCACTCTGATGATAATATTATAACTAATTCAGAGAAGGGTGGTGTGAGGAGAGGAGTGAACATTGCGGCCAATTACTCTGCATGCCTGCACTCCTCCATTTCCTGGAGGTGACGGTCAAGCTGAGCACGAAGGATGACTTAAGGGGCCTCTTGACGAGGAAGGGCTGTACCCTGCCCTGTCCATCCTGCTCTGCTTGGATGTGTCAGAGCTTGCATTTGGTGGTGTGAATGTGAGGATCCCAGCTGCAGACGCTTGCAGACTTAGATCTTTTCTCCTCCAGAGACGACTGAGATTTGCAAATAAATCTGAGACCTCTGATAATCCAAAACTGGAATGGACTTTGCAGATTAAATGAACTACAGTGGGTTCCATGTAAGTGATAGAAAACACAATTCAAATTAGCTTAAATAATAAAGAGGATTTATTGATTCATATCACTGGAATGTCCAGATGTAGTTTAGCTTCGTGGGTGGGGTGATGCAATAGGTGATGAATGTCACTGAGTACCTGGTGTCTTTTAGCCTCTCCTCTTTGCCCTCCATGTGTCAGCCTCATTCTCAAGGTGGTTCCCTTTCGTGATGACAACTTGGTGGCCAGATGGCCCAGAGCAATTTGTTTCCTCACCAATGTCCAAGAAAGGAGAGATGCTTTCTTTCTGGATGTTCAAGCAAAAGAGTGAGAAAGCTTTTTTCGTTACTCTCAGTAAATCTCCCCTCAAGTATCCTTGGCTCCAAATGAATCATGAGCCCATTCACCAACTGATGATATATTCAGTGAGTACATCTCTGCCAATTAATTTAGGGCTAAAGCTCACATGCTTGTCCAAAGGCCAGGTGGAGTCAGCCTGTGCTAGATAGAGCATAAAACTGCATAGGACAATTGGGAGGTGGGGAGGTAAGGGGACCAGAATGAAACGGGAGTGATTACGTAGAGAGGAAAGAGTAGACGCTGAGGAGGCCACCACCATGCCTACCTCAGAGATCCTCTCTCTGTTCTCAGGGCTGGGGCATCAGGACCTAGCAGAAAATCTAAGTGTGTGATGCTGTCAAAACTTTAAAACTGGTGACTGGGGCATCGGCCAACCCAAAAGGCATTCAAATTCATAATTAAAAAAAAAAAAAAGCTGGCCAAGCAAAATCTATATCTGCAGACTATTTCACAGATGAGGAAACCAAAAACCAGTGAGAGGAAGTTCTACCCTAATTGGAATATTGCCATATACTGAGCTTGTGAGTGCATCTGCTAACACATTTTACAGAAGAGAAAACTGAGGCTTCAGGAAGTCAACTAATTTGTCCAAAAGCACACAGCTAATGAGTGACAGAGCCAGGATTTGGACCCAGGCCTATCTCACTCCCGCACCTCTGCCCTTTCCCAATGCCAGAGGGTGAACTGGTGGCATGAACAAGAGGAAACATCCCAAGCTCTCTGTTCCACTATTTGTCAGTTAGAAGTTTTAGGAAACCATCTGGTATCATATACTATGGGATATATAACCGAATAGATGGGAAGGAAAAAAAAGATTTCGTGTAGCAAATTCCTTGAGTGATAAAGCGAGTTGTCAGTGACTCTTAGGCCGGGAAGGGAAGAACCATCTGCAGTGGGTATAGGTTCCTAGGCCACACAGGCTTGATCCTGCCTGGCTCAGTTAATGCCAGTGGCTTCTGGCATCCTGACACTGGCAGAGCCGCAGTTTCTAAACTCCTGTTCTAGATGCTATCAGGCTTTGGAGAGGTCGTGCAGAAAATCTGGGCCTTAGAATTGGCAGCATGATCACAAGATACATTCAGCTGTCTCCAAGATGCAAGTCTTGGCTTGCACACGGGTCACGTGTGGAAGCCCCAGGCAAGTGGTGACCTCCTCCTGCCATCTGTTGACTTCTGCATCCGCTGACTTGAGAGAAGGTCGGGTTTCATGGAATGCATAAGTAAACTGCAGTGAGCAGGAAATGAAAGGGTCAGTGTGTTTCTAATGCAGTGCCTGCTCCTTCTCCTTACAGTCTGCTTCGTTTTTGCATTCTTCACTTCACTGGCGCCGCCGCTGTCCTTGACCTTCACAGCTGAGCTGGCTGCTGGGCTGCTGGACGCCACAGGTCAGCCTGTTGGGCCATGAGATGATAGCACTTCATGTTTACACATAAAATATGTGCTTAAGAAGAGCTGGCCAGACCGACGATTTCCAAACACATTTTCAGTCGGAACAGAATTGTGCGGTGAACATTTTTTAAAAGACAGAGTCTTGGGCCTTGCCTTAGGAAATATCGATGTGGTATGTCTGGGGTTCGGACAGACATCTGCTTTTAAAGAATCTGTCTCCAGATATTCTGGTACCTCTAGCCCAGGTTGAGAGCCACTGGGCTAGAAGTTGGCTACCCAAGATCCCTACCCAGCTCCTAGGGTCCCATGTAGAAGTCTGTGGTGGGCAATATGAGAAATGCATCCTGTGCTATGGTAATGTGCAGCTATACACTGTTTTGCTGAAGGAAGGGATAAATACATCCATAAGTCATATATATAAAACAACCTCATTATCCAGAGGTGTGAAGTATGGGGGAAGTTGAGGGGGTGGGAAGTGCTCTGAGCAGCCCAAAATCATTGTCACATGTCAGTGAAATTAAACTCATGCCCTTGAATGTTGCCAATAGGAGCCCCTGAGCTCTGTACAGAATCTAGCTACCCCAGTTTACATAGAAGCCTAGCAAGCCTGGTGTTCTAGGTTCCAAGTTCACAGCAGAGCAGAAATTAAAGTTCACATTGGAGCAGAAATTAAAAGGGCATTAAAAGTTGTTGCAAAAATCCCAGTACCCTAATTGCTTAATGGATACAGGTTTCTTTTGGAGTGATGCAAGTGTTTTTGGAACTAGAGAGAGGTGGTGGTTATACAACACTGTGAATACATTAAATGCCACTGAATTCCTCACTTTAAAAAGGTTATTTTTATGTTATATGAATTTCACCTCAATTGAAAAAAAAAGCAACAATACTGAAAAACAAAAACTAATACAAAAAATAGTACTCTTGAAAGCTGGCAGCTTGACAGAAAATAAAAGAACAAAATAAAATTCTAAAGTTTGTACAGAACTGAAATAGCCAAGTAGCCTGGGGCTATTTGGTGTAAGCATAATTCAACCCCTTCAATCAGCCCTAAGTTATCATCATCACAGTGCAGTTCAAAAATTAATGTTTATCAAGAAGAGTTTATAAGATGTTAGGTATATCCTCCTTAGGAAGTCAAGAGTACCCTTAAGAAAACATTCTATGTAAAATTTATCAAGTTAAAAAAAATCTTTTGGAGTCTGTGGTTTAGTTATGTGGAAAATGAACTTAACTGGAACAGTTTATTCACTAACAAGGCTGCATAAATGAGGCAAGACCCCACTGGCCAATTCCCATAGACATTATGTTAAAATCACACATCCATTGTGGGAAGTGGGTATTAGGGAATTACTGCTTAATGATTCTAGAGTTTATGTTTGGAGTGATGAAAACATTTTGGAAATAGACAGTGGCAATGATTGTACAAGATTGTGAACGTAATTAGTGCCACTGAATTGTACCCTTAAAAATGGTCAATATGGCTATACACACACACACACACACACGCGCGCGCGCGCGCGCACAGGGTGCCAAAAAAATGTATACACATTTTAAGAAAGGAAAAAACTGTATTTTAGTTACACTGATGGTAACAACTTTGAGCACCTCTTATAATTGCAGAAATCAAACGTGGCTTGTATTCATTTTTTGTTATGGGTATATATTGAGTATTACAATTTTAATACAGTTTTCCTTTCTTAAAATGTGTATACATTTCTTTGCTATATATGTATATGTAAAAAATAAAAATCACAATAAAAATGTAAAAAATAAAAATAACTTTTGAAACTCCATAATACTGGTAAAAAAAAAAATTTATGACATCTGGTAGTTGGTATCAACTGCATTAGGGACAGTTCTAAAGCCTAAAGAGGGTAATTTTGATACCGCAGATGAGACCAAGAAGAGCATCTAGAGGTAAGGTAGGTCCTAAGCAATAACATGAAGAACACAGGGGGAGAGGCTTTTATTAAATTGATTAGGATACTTTTAAGCCATCTGTGTACTGATTGACTCTCCTGTGAGCAGCAGCTGTTTTTATTCATTAGGAATGAGCAGATATATAAGTCATTACTCAATGTTCATTTCACAGCTGGATTTTTGAGTTGAAAGGCAGTTCACAGCCAACAAATTTGGCATCAAGTATTTAAAGGTCTTTGTGTGAAAAGGTTGTGTTGAGCCTTGGCAAGTATTTCCATCTAATAATGAATTCAGCTGAACGTCGGAGAGATCCAGGTAGGCAAGCCTCTGTAGGTTATGATCAATATGTGTAGTTGACTTTACTCTGTTTTCAGCCCTGAAGTGGTGGATCTCTGTATACCTAGACATTTTCATTAATTTCAATGGAATATGGTGTAGTCATAAAAAAAAATAGTTTAAATTTACTTTCTCTGCTGAAGTGCCAAGGCATTCATGGGAAATAAAATGTCGAATGAAAGATAAAACTTTAACTGTCATTGAAACAGAAGCTTTAGTTCTACAGTGAGATCCCTTTTCTTGGGCTCTGCTGACCATTGTATTGGTCGGAGTAACTTAATTGTGCTGCCGTAATGAATTAACCCTGGAATCTCAGTGGCTTAATACCATCCAGGTTTATTTCCTGCTTGTGCCAATTCCAGTGTGAATCAGGAATCTCTTCAGGACCCCAGGGGATTCCCCTGGGCAACGTGATGACGTTACACACGAACCCACTTCAACTGAGAGCTCACCATCTCACCCCCATTGTTTTCAGGTGGTCAAAGCAGGGGAAGAAAATGAAGGCATGTGAGTCAGTTTGTCAATGTTTTGGTCCCAGAGTGTCTCACAGCCCATGGGTTAGAACTAGTCACACAGTTCTGAGAACCCACAGGGGGTTGGGAAATGTGAGGGGAACATGCTGAGCCGTCAGGGTCTCTACACAGCCCAGAAGTGTGCTAGAACCCATCTGAAGTCTGGTCATTTGAGCCAGATTGGTCACTGAGGGAAATAGGCATTTATTTCTTATGTTCTAAATAATACATCATGTCACCATTGGTTAATAATAGGCCCAGAAGGCAAAGACCTGAGAAAAGTAGAGAAAGCATGGCTATGGGGAGAAAAAGTACCATTAAGGAAGGGGGTGGACCCCTCATTTGGTAGTTTTCCAAATCTGGTAGCTAAGGATATGTCAGTAAATGCTTAGGGTCAGGTGAGTAAACTGGGCAGTGATGATGCTATGGTGCTTGCCACTCCTCCCTGTCACCTGGGTCCTAGAAGCAGAGTAAATGTGAGCCTCAGTTTACACAGTAGATGCATTTTGAGACTGTGACCCATACACTGGATCTTCTTTCAAGCATATCAAGGGACCTGGATATTTAAAGACATTCTTTGTACAATGAACCCTTGAAAACATGGGTTGTCACACACGGCTTTTCATAAAAGCAGAGCACACCCATAAGCAGTTACTACCTAGTCAAAAGGTGCAGCAACCTCTGGTCCCCACTCTGTCTGAGGTCTGACGGACTGTCGTTGAGTCTTCTGAGCATCCTGATAACCAGGTAGCCCATGAGCCTGAGCAGAATCCCCACGCAGGGGATCAAGAGATGGTTTGTTTGTGATCAACATTTTGGCTTTTATAGACAGTTATCTTATTTTCCTAACTGGATGTTGTGCTCGCAAATGCATTTTTCTCAATCCTCTTCTGTTCTCTCCCTTTATAGGAATGAAGTTTTGGAGGACTGCCCCATACAGCCCCTCATTCCTCTATATTTGCTAGTGGGTGGGATCGTCGGACCCTTAAAGGTAAAGTACAATTATCCGTTGTTTGTAGTTCTTGTAGACATTTAACTGACAGGCACCATGGAATGCATCTTTTAATTGTTTGCTACTCACAGGGAGCCAGAATAACTTCCCCCTAAGCCCATGATTGTCCAAGCGACAGGGCGAGCTGGATCCCGAGGCCTGCTGCAGAGATGTGCGTTTTTCCCAGATGAGCAGCTGTCACCCAGAGCTGTGCCTCGCCAATAGCTTGTTCCTTCCTGCTGCCTCAAGTTCAATGCGCAAAGCTGTGGCTTTGGTCTAACTTTAACAGCTGATGCAAAGGAGTTACCAACTTCCAGTCACACCACTGAATTCAGCCAGTGTAATCGCAGCCTTTCTCTGTGCTTCTTTAAAACAAGTTTCCTGTGTGAGGCAGTAGAATTTGCATTTGGTTAAAATGTATTTGATTTTAGCAGTTCTTGTTTTTGTTTTTAACGATAACTCCTAGTTCTCAATTGACTAGCATAGAATGAATTGGCTGCAGTTATCATTCAAATGTCAAACTCTGATGTTTGGGGCTAGGAGTGCTTTTTTTGTGACTCTCAAGCTTATGTCCCTGCAGGGAGCTGATTTGCTCATAGGTTGAATTCATATCGGTTTAAAGAGGAAAAGTGACCAAAGAAGAAATATCAAAGGTCTTGCGTAGCCTGCAGTTAAGTTTCCAAAATTCTTGTCCCACAGAAATGTCACACCTGCCAAAAGTACCTTAGGCTGACCTCCATTTATCAATGACACTTCCCAACCATCCAAGCCCACCACAAAGCTTTCTGTATCAAAAGTTAGAAAACATAAACATCCTTTTTCCAAAATGATTTCATAAAAGTGAAGCAATAACACAAGAAAACTCAGAATCAGGAGTGCCATAGATAAAATTTCCTTTGGACCCGCTATGTGATTTCTTTGTCAGCTTCCTCCTGGTGCTTGGGGCCTTCAAATGATGCTGGCCAGCGGCATGGTTCATGATATTGATCTAAGACATCAAAGGAATGTCTTCAAGATGGCTGCTCTCATATGCAATCAATACCACAAGCTCAGTTTTGTCTTGGGAAACGTGTCTGATTGGGGGCAAGCGTTTGGAGCCTTTTGTGTCTGATGTTACCTCACTATTAAATGCCCTCCTCTCCTGACAGCAGTTGGAGGGCAACGTCCTGGAATGTGCAAACTACATGTCGTCCTCCCTATGACAACGTCCCAGTGGCATCCGCCTGGGACTCTGTTTAGCTCCAAGGAAACCCAAAGGCACTCAGCTCAACGGGGCTGCATTGCCCCTGTGGTCCCACAGGGTTACGGGAAGGCTCTGATAGACAGAGCACCATAGAGACGCTCAAAACAAGGGAAAGTTTTCAGCAGTAATAACCTCAGCCCTACCCTCTCTCACTCTGTTGCCTCAACGTCACCCCGCAAGCAGACCTTTCCTTTAGAGATGTTGCTGTCCACGGGGTCTGTTCCTCTTAATGACAGCAAACTTCTCCTTTATGAAAGCCAGCCCAGAACACAAAGGTAATTTATTTTAATGAACAAACCAGGACCCTAATAAACACCATTGATTTTTTTCTTCCCAGCAATCCAGAACTGTTTGAAGTCAAATTAAATTTTTGTGCTCGTCGTAGTGAGGTAATACACGGTGAGTCTGTAACCATTAGAGCAACAAGAAACAGGTTTATACAATCCCCAGAGAAGTTTACTAGTGATGCCGGTGCTTTGTATTGAAGCCCCTGACAACACTGCACAGTGACGTCCAGCTTCCTTTTTGAAATGCATCAGATAGCACCACAGTATTGCATGTTATTGAAGAGAAAATTGATGAGAAGTCAGTTGACATTTCCAAGTTATCAAAAAGAACTCAGGGTCATGACCCATTAAAGATCGTGAAATGAATTTAGTAGGTTTTGACCACTTTAAATAAAAAATAGAATAGAAAATATTAGAGTGCCTCCTAGTAAGTTAAGTATTGTGTGATACACACATGTGTTTGGGTAAAATGACCATAATTTACCATCCAAATTGGGACACTTCTGAGCATTTAAGGGGGCTCTCATAACCATCATGCCAGGAAAACAGCATAACCCAGGATTACTCTGAGCCACAAGACCATGTAGTCACTCATTGCTAGGTCATGATGTAAAATGTATTTGTAAGTGAGTGCCGTGTTCGAGTTTCAAAAACACTGATTTAGTGACCATTTATCTACCTAACACTCCGCCGTACCTTCTGATGTTCCCCCTTCTTTAGTAATAATTGCTACCATGCAGTGAGGGCACTTGCTATGTAGGGGGCGCTGTGCTAAGGGCTTTGCCCCCATTTTGAATACAGTCAGTCTTCACAGCACTCCTCTGAAGCAGGTACTTGTATGAAGAAGGAACAGAAAAATCAACTCTGGCTAACATAAGGGGTCATTTCTTTAAAAAGCTCACACTTCAAAAGTTGGTGGAAGAGAAAGAAACCAGGCGCCTCCAGAAAGCCTGGGTGGTGGGGCCTGCATGGGCCTGCAGTAAAGTGAATGAATCCAAGGTAGTTCTTCTTTCCTGGCGTCACTGTGCTCAAGGACCAGTCCCGGGAGGGCAGCCAGATCCATGGACCTTAGAGGTCCTGCTGGCCCTGCCTAGAGCATGGGGAAGGTGCCTTCTGGTAGAACACAGGCACTGGAATTTAGCCTCCTGACCATGGGATGGGTTGGGGACAGCCAACCCAAAGGGATGGGGCCCTGCCAGGAAGGGAAATGGGTGCTGAGTAGCTGAAATAGGAACTGTACTAGTCGCTCTAGCTTACAGATGAGGACACAGAAGCTTTCCCTTGACTTTCCACGGAGCTGGTCTTCACTTCATGCCTGCTGCCCTGACAGTCACCCTCGGCTGCCCTGCCCCAGTCAAATTGATTTTCTTTTTTGCCTTTGCGACACCACTCCAAGGAGCTCCCTCCCACCTCTCCCTGTGCACAGGCTCCGGCGTGTACCCCCGTCTTCCAGGGAGCCCTCCCTGGAGGAGTTAGATCTGTGAAGGGCAAGGATCTGGGCTCCTGACGTGACAGACATGTAAGCACAGGTAGGACACACTCATTCCATAGCCCCACTGAGAATCCCAGATCCCTGGAGAGAGCGAGTGGTGGGAACATCCAAGAGAAGACAAAAGCAGCATGGGTGGAGACATGGGCCTGGGAAAGGAGGGAAGGACCCATGGTATCCGGAATTGACCAGACCTGTGAAGTGGCCTGGAAGCCGCAGGAAAGTCTGCTCAGGGTTCTTTGCAAGATAGAGGGGACTGCTGAGAATTCCTCTAGCTTCCGACCAGGTTTCAATATTATGTCACCTGTGGCGGAAACGTGCTAAGACAATAGAAGGGAAAGTCTGTTCCACCGGGCTTCCGCTCATAGTTGCACAGCACAGCAATTGGGCAAACGGAATGAGTTGTGGAGAATGTGCTGGGACCGCGGTCGGAGAGAATGAGCATGAGCCATCTGCTGTGGCTGAGGACACCATGAGGAGGAGGGAAGGAGGAGATTCTGCCATTGAGCCTGCTCTGTGCTGGTCAGACATCCCTTGCAGCCCACATCAGTGATTCCTTACTCCCACCCCATGTCTGTGAGTCTGGAAGAAGCAAGAGGTAGCCAGGACACGTGTGGCACACCCGAGTGAGCACGTGGGTGTATACGAACATACACACTGCACACGCACGTACACACGCTCACCCTGAGCCAAGAGGCCCATGGGGCTGCTGCCGGAGCTCCCCACACCTGGTCCCTTGTGGGGGGGGCTACACCTTGGCTTTAATAGTTACAGCAGTTCTCCACTCAAACATTTTCAGTGGTGCCTGTCTGCATACAGACATCCCTCCCGAGTACCTTTCTTCCTCCTCAGCCATGTTTCTTCTTTTACTTATTGTTTCACATTTCTTAAGAGTTGTCTATACTGGCTTCCACCCTCCCCTCTCATTTGCTCCCCTCTCACACTGCTGAAGCCGCTCTCATTGAAGTCTCAATGGCCTCAGTGTTTCCAAGTCCAAAGGTCAATTGACAGTCCTTATTTTTCTGGAGACCCCATCCCTTTAGCAAGAGGCTCATAAACAGATAATTACTTCGGTGTGTGGTAAGAAAATCGTAGAGATACACACAGAAAATGACAGAAACCCAGAAGACAGATTCCTAACCCAGCACAGAGAGGTCCTGGAGTCCTTCCTGGAGGAGGTGACCTCTACCTGGATGCTTTTGAAAGAGTCAGGTTGGGGAGCAGAGGGGTTCCAGGCGGAGAGGATTGTATGAGCAAGGGCCTCCAAGAGAAGGAGCACAGAGTGCACACAGGGAGATGGGAAGCAGCTCCATGCTACTGAAGCATGAAGCAAAACAGGGCTCCTCTAGTGGGCCATGCTCCACATGTGTGCTGGGCCAGGTGCGCAGTGGCTCCTGCCCATCCGTGTTAGTGGGGGGACAATTACTGGAGGTGCAGCCAGCACAGTGGACATTGAAGGTTATATGAGGTGAGGAGCAGGGAGGTTTCTACCTTGGACAATGGCACCAGATCAGAGGAATATGCAAGCTGATGAGTTGTGTTTCCAACATGCTGAGCCTAAGGCCTGAGGCTATTCCGTGGAGCTACCCAGTTGAAGTTTGGGGGGAAGTTCTGGAAAGGAGCTGCAGACTTGGTGTCATCAGCCTGCAGGTGGGTGGGGTCGCTCAGGGATCACGCAGAGTGAGAACACTAGGGACGAGGACAGAGCCTGGGCCATGTTTGATGGTCACCCTGGGGGAAAGCCGGCGGAAGAGGCAGAGACACAGAAGGGCTTGGTGGAAGGGATGCCAGCTGTAGCCGAAGACAGACCTGGCGTTATATTCTGGCGCTTCCACTTTTACACATGTGACTTTGGCTAAGCTCCTTAACCTTTCTGGTCCTCAATTCCATTGTTTCTAAAGTGAGGAAAGTAATGTACATTCAACAGGGTTGTTTTAAGTAAGACAATGCCTACAAGCACTTAGTGTCCGTGTTAGTCAGGTCAGGCTGCCACAACAAGATGCCACAGCCTGGGGGGTTTAAATAACAGATGTTGACTGAGGAGGAGGGCACTTCCAGCTGATGACCAGAACCCAGGCGAGGCCATGGGAGGAGGAGGAGCAGGTCACTGGCGGCAGGGAGGCCAAGGAACGGACCTCCAGGCCAGTGAAGTGAAGCAGAGCAATAGCAAAACTCTCGGCACAGGAATGAATTTCAGTCAATTGATTCCTGTCCAGGGCAACTCACATGTCTAAAAGGAAAATGCCACCAAGGATGTTGACTGAGGATTGATGCCTTTATTCTTGCCAGTTCTAATTCTTCCAAGTTAAATTTCACTCCTTGGCAGCATTTTCAGCTCCAGTGCGTGCACTTCTCTCTGTTTCTCTCTCTCTCTCCCCTCTCCTCCCTCTACTTTGCTGCTCTGCCTTCTGACCCCTGGCTCCCTGTCATAACCCAGGTGTCTCTCCTGCTGTTTGATGGCATCAGGAGGAGGCGGCTTCCGTCCAAGGCTGTGGTGATTGATGACAACGATGATGATAAATACCCCTGGAGTCAGACAGGCAGAAATATTGCATCCACCCATCCTTACCCTCTTCCTTTTTCTCCGGTTCATTCTAGGAAATTACTGGGTCTTTTCTGCGTACCTGCCTGGCTTTATTCCCCCTTTCCAGCAGCCTCAGGGTTACTGGGACCAAACCCTGTACCTCTTTGCGGTCAGGGTCCCACATTGTGCTGGGCTTACTTGTCCTGTGCGGTGATTGTGTCTGTGTGGTCTAGGTGGAGCTTGGCTGTCGATGAAGACTGCGAGCCCCCTCTTTCAGCACACACACGTGCACATACACGCACTCACACACATGCACAGGCACTCATACACATGCACACATGCACACATATGCAGACACACAAAAATGCATGTACACACATGCACACACGTGAACATGCACACACTGTCGCAGGAGAAGGGACATGCTGTAAAGACAATAAAATCTTCCCTGCGGGCATTTAAGAAACCACCAAATGCACTGAGTATTCTAGCAGACTAAAGAGACTCTTGCCAGCCTGGGCCTGGTAATTTTGTTCTCATAAGTGTTTTCAAAGGGAGTTTTTTTTTTTTGAGGGGGTGAGGTAATGGAGGCAAAGAATGAGATTCCAGTGCAATTCCAATGACTGGTACAACAGCAAGCTTTGGTGTTGTTACTGCTGTGTTGTCATTCAGCCATGGGCACCTTGAAGTTATAGAAAGAATGTGGACTTTCAAACAAGACATAACTTAGCTTTACCTGCTTGGATGGCTTTTGTTATGGAAAGGAGAAAGGTGCTCTTATTTGATGAGTCCAGCTGCCTTTTGGGAAAGTTAAAGAGAATTCTCTCCCACCCCCAAATCAGATGGGTTTGATCTGACCTATATGGGCATTCCAAGGACAGCTATAAAATCTGCCAAGGTCAAAGAAGTAAATTCCCCTTGGGGCTCTGGGCTGGCCTGCTAGTAGCATCGCAGAGAGCAGCCTTCCTCTCACAGTGTGCTCTGTATGGCGCCACTGCAGATTCTTTGCTTGGCCGTGAGTCGGCTTCTTTCCCTGGTTATCTGTGTACATTGGTGGGATTTGCTGATGGCAGAAACCAGTTTTGTATGTTTTGGCCAGGCTGCATGCAGTGTCGTTAATGTGTAATTTTTTTGGTCTCTGCGTTTAAATATACCATTCAGTAGCAAATCCACTTAGTGTCAGGTTAGGGTTTGGAAGCCTTTTGTAAAGTCATTTGTCTGGAGGTCCAGTTGACACCAAACAGTGACCACTGACATCCCTTCTTGCCGCTGTTGTGAAATGAAGTTCCTGGGGGCTGTGGTGCTGTGCCAGTCAGTCCTCAGTGGGGAGCACCCCTCTGTGTTTCCAGGGGCAGCGCCCAGCGGGCATGGCACCTGCATAACTATGCTTCTGTCTCAGCCACATGCACAATCTCTGCAAATTTACACAGAGCTGAGTTGCTTTTTTTGTGTGTGCTGTATAAACAAATCAACGCCTGAGTGGCCATCAATGTGGGCCACCTCCCTTTATCAGAAGTGTCAGCTCAAACCACAAGGCTCACTCCTCTCCGTGGCTTTAAGAGAAAAGGAGCTGAGAGTTCCCACTGAGTTTGGAGGCACTCTCTGAGCATCAGTCACCCAAAGTCACCTTTGGTCTTGATTTTCCTCTCTTGTAAGGTGTTGGCTGTGCCCTCTGCTGGGGCGGGAAAGCCCTTATTCTGCCCTGTTCCTCCTGGCACTTTCAAGTTTTGTTTTCACTTGAGCCATGGAAGATCAGAGGGTGTGCCACATGTGGATCCTGCCTTCATCTGTGTGTCCAATGCCATTCTCATCGTGCTGCAGGTCACCCTCTCCGTGCTGGGGGCCAGGGAGAGTCTGCAAGCTCAGACACTGGGGCAGGCCGGGTATTCCTTGGGCACCCTCTCCCACGCTGCTTTCCCCAGGCGACAGCTCCTCAGTCACTCCCAGTCGCTACAATAAAGTTTGGACACAAATGAACACAGCTGAAAGCCAGCAGAGCCCCCATTTCTAAGCTCCACGCTTCAACCCGTACCTCCCTTAACGTCCCTGACACTAACGCCTGAGCAGGAGACTTGAACAGACTCCATTCTAAAAAAGTAAGCCAAGCCTATAAAGACAGTTAGGGAAGAGCTGGACTCTGTACTCATAGGGGAGAAGGGCCTGGCACCCCTCTGCCGAGGCCCACTTTTCCTGGCACCAATGGACTGCACCACTGGCGTAGGCACACTATAGCCTAGGGTGACAAACAGCTTTGTTCTCTCCTGCTAGCTCCAGCCACAGCTGCACATTGTGTTGGGAAGGATTCTGAGGCTGCATAGAGACCCAGAAAGAAGGAATGCTGGGATTGAAGAGCCATGCCTGCCTGGGAGCAGGCCACACAGGCCCATGTGGGGACGAACCAATGAAGGTTCTTCCACTCACGTATCGGCACTGTTCTCATCTCACAGTGATACCAAGACACTGCTGGTGGCCTCGTGAGTGACTTACATCAAGGAGTCTGGCCACAGAGAACATATGAGAAGGGGAAGAGGCACATTTGCCTCCTTTCCACCCTGAGGACAAGTATCACCACGTGTTCTTCATCTGTGGACACCAAAGGCCTGAGTCCAGAGAACCTGCACACCTCCCACACCAGCGCTTCTGAGGCTTTGCTGCTGGGGCCTTGGCAAAGGTGGAAAAAGATTGTGAAAAAACAAGGGAGATAAAAATGGCTGTTAGCAGATTGCAGATATCGGGTCGTGCCTTGGGTATGTCAGTAGCCAGGTCTCTCACGTTGGAGATCCTGTTTCTGATAGGCGTGACTAGCGCTGGAGTGCTGCTGAAACCGTTCTCCATTCCCATAGACGACGACTTGTCAAATATGCTTCTGAAAGTAGCAAAACATTCTCTTACCCAGAAATGGTTGGGAGAAGATTTATTTCCTTCCTTTCTTTCTCTATATTTATATCTTATTTCACAACAAATTTGGAGGGTCTTTAAATACTATATTTGATACCATAAAATAAAGGGAAAATGTATAGTTAAAAGTAGAACCATAGGAAAAGCTATGATGTGTGGAAAGCAGAGGAGCAGGGGTTCTTTTATTTTCTTCCTACTCCAATGCTGAAGAACTATGCTCATTCTCATATGTTCCCCCACCCCCACCTCCATTGCAATGAAGAGGATCGGTCATAGGTCCTCAATCATTGCTAAAACCTGGACTAAATTTCTGGCTTTGAATTTCTTTGCCACCAGAGCAGTAAGAAAAATATGACAACTAGCTATGAGTAGCACATTTTCCATGGAGTCAAAAATCTGCCTCCTTCAGGAAAAATACAGGCTAAGTCTGAAAACATGTTCATGTCCATCAATTCATAGAAAGGACACGGGGTTCAGTGACATCGTTAGCATGCTATATAAACACTTTATAGTGTTTATAGGCTTTGAATGATAATTTATTAGGGCCTCCCTCAATGGATGGTGAGACGGTTTTGACAAGGCACATTTTAGAAAAATGTTTGGGGTCAAGCCAAACTCTGGTTCTCTAAAAGTCTGGCTTAATGCAGAGATGATATCATATTGTCTAGGAAGTGATGGGCTGCATGCCCTTTAAGTATTAGCCTCATTTCCCTCCTCTGGGCATTTGGTTAAAAGCGAGCATAAGAAGCTCATGGTTGGGCGGCCAGATGACTCAGTTGGTCAGAGTGCGAGCTCTCAACAACAAGGTTGCCGGTTCAATTCCCACATGGGATGGTGGGCTGTGCCCCCTGCAACTAAAGATTGAAAACAGCAACTGGACTTGGAGCTGAGCTGCGCCCTCCACAACTAGATTGAAGAATAACGACTTGGAGCTGATGGGCCCTGGAGAAACACACTGTTCCCCAACAAAAATTAAAAAAAGAAAAAAAAGGAACTCCTGCTCACGATTGTAATTGCTCACAGGGCCCTGAAGTACATACATTGTACATTGATGTTCAGTGGGCTGCATATACCTGCAGACTGAAAGCACCTGGCCAGGACTGACCCAAAGAGACAACCATCCGTCCTCTGTAGATTCATCAGAACTTAGTGGTAGTAACTAAGTGGTATTCTGGAGAATGAACATGGTAACGTCTGAGCTTTGAGGATGTTATGAAACCTCAGAGAACAAATCCATATGCCTGGGAGGGACAATCAGCTGTTTCCATCTGAGAAAAGACTTCAGCAAAGATAAAAAATACATTGAAGTAATTTAATTTTATTTGCTACCTTGGGCATCATGCTAAAAACCAGCTTGTTCCATTCTTTGCCTGAATCTATGGGAGAGGACAGTTGAAAGAGGTAAAAATGGAACCATTTCACTTCTTTCCATTATCAGTGCAAAGAGATCTGCCTCAAAAGTGACAATATTTGTAAGACTCATTTAAATAGGCATATTCTCTGTAAAAGGCATCGACTACCATTTCTGTGAATCAAAATGGAAACATCAGCGATTTGAAATTTTATTTTGCCAAATGAACAACTGAGAGTTCATTTCAAGAAAACAGTTGTCATTTCTCCCTTCGTGTGCCAAATGAAACGAGCCTGACTGAACCAACACCTCCTATGAAATTAATTGCAGAGCCTTTTAGAGTAAAGCCGTGTGACTCACTTGAGGGAAACTCAGCTGTCCCCATCAATGGATTGAAGCTCATGAAAGAAAAGAAGTTGGTTCGGTGTTATGTTACGTATATCCACAAAACCTCATATCTATGGAGCAAACTATTCTTTCAATATTGCACGGGTGTGAGAGTATGTATAATTAAGATATATTAGGCAATGAATACAAGATGGAGTCTGCACATGGATATCACAGAAATTATAAAAAGTATCTTAAGATACATAACAAAAAACAATAACATATCACAGTGAGATACCATCTCACACTCATTAGGATGGCTACTATAAAACAAATAAACAAACAAAAAAAGAAACCCAGAAAATAACAAGTGTTGGGGAGGATGTAGAGAAATGAGGACCCTTGTGCACTGTTGGTGGGAATGTAAAATGACACAGCCGCTGTGGGAAACAGTATAGAGGTTCCTAAAAAAATTAAAAATAGAATTGCCATATGATGCAGCAATTGTACTTCGAGTTATATATCCAAGAGACTTGAAAATAGGGTCTTGGAAAGATATTTGCACACCAATGTTCACAGCAGCTTTATTGATGATAGGTAAAAGGTGTCCATCGACGGATGAATGGATAAACAAAGTGTGGTGTGTACACACCACGGAATATTATTCAGCCTTTAAGAAGGAAAGAAATTCTGACATGTGCAACAAGATGGATGAACCTTGAAAACATTATGCTAAGTGAAATAAATCAGTCCCAAAAGGACAAGTACTGGATGATTCTACTAATAGGAGGCATCTAGAGTAGTCAAATTCGTAGAGAAAGGATGTAGAATGGTGGTTGCCAGGGGTTGGTAGGAGGGGGACATGAGGAGTTACTGTTTAAAGGGTACAGAGTTTCAGTTTTGTAAGATGAAAAGAGTTCTGGAGACGGATGGTGGTGATGGTTGTGCAACGATGTGAATGTATTTGATACCACTGCACTGTGTACTTAAACAAGGCTAAGATGGTACATTTATGTTACGTGTATTTTACCACAATTAAAAATTAAAAATAAAAGAAAAATAATGTATTCCTCCCAGAATGATAGACTCTCCCAGTGTGAAATAGCTGGCAAGTGCAGGGTCATTTGGTCATTCCATGCCTATGTAGGGTCACACATGTCCACAGGCTCAAAACCTGATCTCACTCTCGGTTGACAAAAGGTCTTAGGGTCCCACTTTCCATCTCCCAGTGCCTCTGTCTTGGGGTGTGGGGGAGGGAGGAATGCTGGTGGTAACTATAAGCCATGCAGTTGAACACAGGAACCAATCAATCAAAGAAAAAGGGGGAGGAGATGGTAGTGGAAGTTTCCAGCTCCTAAAAGAAGAAACTGAAGAGAAGCCACCATGAGAAGTGTCCCATTCTGTCAGAGAAAGGGTTAAGTATGTGAGTCTGGACCCAGACTGTCAGGTTGGAATCCTGGCTCTGCTACTTTCTAGATTCTAGTGTGATTTTGGAAATGCCACTGAACTTCTCTGTGCCTCAGTCGCCTCACTTGAAATGAGCTTAGAACAGTGCTTGACACATAGGCACGTAGAATGTAAATATTTATTAAAAAAGAAAGGTTTCTTTAATTCATCCTCTCTACTATACTTCAAGGACTGAACAGTTATACTGCCATAGAGAGGGGAAACTGAGGCTCAGAGAGCTGAAAAGTCTCCTATGAAGAAGCGTCAGAGCTGAAAGTGGGTCTTCTGACTCTCGATCCCATTTCTTGCTGCTCTGCATCTGCCACCTTCCGCCTGCCTCGTTGGTGGCCCTTCTCCGAGCAAGTAGTAGGAACCAGGCAGTGTAGCGAAGTGGGTGAGGGTGAACCACACAACCTCTCAGAGCAACGACTCCGGCCCCTGAGCCCTACTACTGCTGTTGCATGCAGAACAGAACCTGCTTGCTGTGAAACGAGAGCCCTAGAAACAGCCTGCGTGAGAGTTTCAGACCAACTCAAGTCCCATTTGTGGGAAATCATTTCCCTCATCCACTCAGTTATGTGGAGACTGACCTCAGGCTTCACTGCTCTGCCCTTGGCTCATCTCACCACCACTGTGTCTAGTTCTTGGAAGGTGGACAAAGCTAGAGAAAGAGGGTGGAGCTTTACATGTTTGTTTGTTTTTAAATTTGAATAAGAAATTCACGCACGTAACACAAAATTCAAAGGTACAAGAGGATATTCAGTGTAAACTGAGTCTCCCACACCAGTTCCTCAGTGCCAAAAGCTCTTACCAGAGACCTTCACTGCGGTTAGTTTCCTGTGAAAGGAAGGAAACCCTAAATCAAACAGAGTTGCTCGTTAGGGAGTTGGTTCAAATGAGCAACAGACAGCCCAGGACAAGCCAGTCTGTAAAAGCTGGTGGGCATCAAGAGAATTGGGGGAGCCAACCAGAAAGGTGTTTCTACATGGGGTTCAGCTTCCCACTGGGTAAGTATGTGGATGGGTCATTGTCTGCCATGTACATCTTCCCTAGGCTGCTTCTCTCCTCCGTTAGTGTGAACCCCAGAAAACAATCGCTTCAGGTTTCTTCTAAGCCTTTTGTGGTTAAAGCTGGGAGCCCCCACCCCCTTCTTATTACAGATGGGAAGAGACCAGTTCCTTAATCCATGCACAGACGGGGTCAGGACCCGTGCATGATCTACACTAAGGAATAACAGCGGTCAATATCAGAGATCTTCTTCCCCACCCCGTCTCATCCTTCCTTTCTTTTTCTTGCCTTCCCTTCCCTTCCCTTTCATTCCTCTTCCCCACCCCCAAGGGCACACTAAACACATACAATGAGCGGTGCCTGGGCTTCCTATAAATTTATGATTTATGGTATTCATCTTATTATCTAAGTGGCTTTGCCAGGTAAAATATTAAGGCACCACTGCCATTATAACCTTGTCTTCCATGATCTCATTGGCAGCTGGTGTTGCCATGACAACTGGGCTGGAAAAACTGGCAAGCTTCGGTGGAAGATGATACGAACACTGGGTGTGTGTGTGTGTGTGTGTGTGTGTGTGTGTGTGTGTATGGAGACTTCCCATCATATATTCGGTTGTGCAGAAAGCCTTGGATTTTAGTTCACATCTTCTGCTTCTTTCCAATTTGGTCAAAATTAGCTTCAGGGCTCTAAATCAATTGGAAGGAAGCTTTGGAGGATGATTTCTTTGTTTGGTTTTGAGTGGCAAATTGGAACCAGGGACACCTAAGAAATATTTTCTACCCACATGAAATGAAGCAACTACATCTACTTGATGTCGCCATTAAAAGCCCCTTGGACCTAACTTATTTAATATCTTTATAATTCTCTTATTAGATGTAGAAAGTCGGAGCGGGGAGGGGCTGCAGCTATCATCTCTCTGATTACCTTTTCATTTAGATGAGAAAACTGAGGCCCAGAGAGATTAAGTGACTTGCCTCCGTACAGTATGGTACAGTGGGTAAGGGTGTGGGTTCTGGAATCATACTGCCTGATTCAAATCCTGGCTCCAGCATGTCTTTACTGTGACCTCAGCCAAGTAAGTGACTTATCCCTCTAAGTCTCAGTTTTCTCATCTGTAAAATGGGCATACTATCAAGAGCAATCTTACTATGTCATTGTAAGGATTAAGTGAGATAATCCATGATTCTTGCCACATATTAAGCCCTCAATAAATTTTATCACTATTCCCGTAGGTCACACTGGGAATCAATGGTAGAACTAGGACTAAAATCCAGCTCAGCTCTTAGTACGTCAACTGGAGCCTTTTCCCATTAATTCCATCATGTCCTTTGTTTCTTTTTGTGTATATGTTGTCATCCTAGGGAGAGCAGAAGCGCCGTTTGAGATGAGGGTTGTTTTTTCTTAAAACCTCCTGCAAAATGTATATACTGCCTATACTAGGTACCCTGTGGGTACTTGTTGATTTGAGAATAAACATTACACACTTCCTGCACCCATGGAATATCAAGTGAATGTACAGGGCGTGGCTGTAGTGTAGGAGGAGAAAGGAATGAGAAAAAAGGGAAATGAACATTTCGTGATTACCTCATATGAAACCAGGCATTTGCTAAGCTCTTTACAAATGTGTTTAATCTCACAACCACCCCACGAAGTGAGCATATTCATTTCCATTCTACAAATAAGAAAAGTGAGTGGTTATGCAGCATGTCCAGGTCCACATGACAGGCTGAGAGCCAGGGTCCCACTCTCCCTTTTAGTTCAAGGTGCTGCTGGTGCCCTCAGTAGACTTTGGTTCAGAACAATTTCTCAGCCCCTCTGTGAGCCAAAAGCTTATTTCCTGAGGGGGTGAGAGGGATTCAGAGCAGACGGACACCTTTTCCATCACTGGCACAAAGCAGTGTACAAAGCACAACTGTGTAACTCTGGGGGTCTAAAATATTCTCCCAGCCAAACTGGACAGGCATGGAAAGTCACATCAGGCTGGGTGGTTTTGCAGAATGCCACATGTTCAAACTTCCTTTCATCACTCTGTCAGGAAGAAGGGCAATGCAGTGGAAACTCACAGTCTTCTTCAGAGGAGCAAGCTGTTCTGGGGAAATTTATTTCAAAAGGTATTCTAGAGTAAAAACACGCCCACTTGGGAGGGGGTCAGTGATCCTATATCCTAGGTAATGAGGCCATTAAACCAGTTAGTCTTCCCACATCTTATATAAGTGTGGCTTAGTCTCTGGGAGAGTTGGGCAAACCAGTACAGAATTTAATCAAGTGACCCATCCTTAACCTAAAGGTGGGAATGGAGGTCAGAGGTGGACAGGGGGTGCCTGATTCCTACATAACAGGGCCCAGAAAGGGGCTGGATGACTTACTTATCTGGGGAGTAGGTTGATACAGCAACCATGTTTTTTTGGTTGTTTTTTACATATGCTGTATATTTATTTGGGTTTAGGGCATCAGGGAGGCTGAAGAAGATTTGGAGGCAATAAAGGGGCCTTCCCTGGCACTGCATGGAGTTGCAGAATTAGTGGCAAATTCCTCCTACTTTGGAGGCAAACTTATCTCCACGTGAGAGACCCAGCCCTGCCTCTTACCAGCTGTGTCACTGTTTACAAGCTACCAACCTGACTCATTGCACTGGCTGGAGACGGGGTATGTACCTCCGCTGAGTTACTGGGGGCAGTATGTGAAATAAGATGCGGAACTTAGAAAATGCTAGTTATTACAATAACCCCTATGATAAACCCTTGGACGGTGAAATCGTTTGGGTATTAATAAACCTCATCTCTTTATTCCACATGATTTTCTAAGTAACCAAATTCTCGGAGGTGCGTTGTGGTGCCATCTTTGTGCCCCAGCCATATCCTCCAGGCAGGTATTCCCCAAACAGGACCTGCAGCGCGGCCCGCAGAAGGGTCTGCCCTCCCTCAGTCTACCCTCTGAGGTTGGGGCTGCAGGACGTGCTCTCCAGCGCTAGGGCCGGCCGGCCACCTCGGAGACCCCGCCGCACTCCCGGGAGAGAAGTGCCCGCGAGGCCGCGGCTCTTACATAACTGGGATGATGTAACCGCTGGCGGCTCCGGAGGCGCGGGGCGGGGACACCGAGCGCGCGGGGCTGCGGGACTCTGAGCGCGGCGCGCGCCCCACCACGTCCCTCTTCCGCCGCGCCGCGTGGGTCGTTAGGGGGCTGCGCGAGCACAGCAAGCAACGGGCCAGGCGGCCGCGGTTGCAGCGCTCGGGCTCGCGGGCCTCGGAGCGGGCAAGAGGGTTGACGGGGACGCGCCCATGACTTCTCCGTGATCTTGCTGGACTAACTAAGCGACAGTGGCGCCCACAGGCTGGCAGCTGCAGGCTGATGTGGGGACCGCAGGCGGGGCCCAGCCTCTCGGCGCTGCGGGACCGGGAGGGGCTTTGCCGGGCGGGGGCCCGGACCCATTGACGTCAGGCGGCCCGGGCGCCTCGGAGCCAACGGGGCGTTACCTTGCCCGCCTGCAGGGCGTGCTGGGCGAACTGTCTTCGTGGGGCTGGTTTTTGGCGTCAGCCAGGTCTAGTTCTAAATTGCTAGCGGAGACTTTGGCCGAGTACTTTCCTGGGTGTGTTTTTTTCTCACTAATAAAACTTGGCTTGTGGACGGTGACCTTTCGCTCCAGCTGGAATATTCCGAGCAGTGGGTTGCAGGGCGGTGTATGCTGTGCTCCCAGTGTGAGGTTGGTGAATGGTGCTGGATGGTTTCACTCGCCCTGCGATCACCTCGCTGTGCCCTGGCCGGCCCTCCACCGCATTGTGGTTTTAAGGGATGGCCAATTCCAGAGGGTGGAGAGATTGTTTTTACCTTAGAATTAATTAGGCTTACGATGCACTGGTTCTCAACCCTGTCTGAACATCACAATCACCAGGGAGAATTAGAACTACCAGTTTTCAGGCTCTACCTCTAGAGATTTTGAATCAGTTGGTCTGCACAGACTGACATTTTACAAACATCCCCTAGGTGACTCTCAACATGCAGCCCAGCCATCTCTAAGAGACTTCCTGTCCTCACTGCACTAGGGTTTTTATCAGTTCCTAAGACAGCCTGGGCAAAATTCCATCATATGGGACTTGAGGCACCGTTCCCAGGGCAGGCAGCTGCTCCTGCTTCCTTCTCTTCATGGTTTTGGAAAAAAATGCAGACCTTCTTCAAGGTCCGGTGCTGCAGAGAATGGTGGGAAGTGTAACTGTCAACCCCGAGCCACTAAATTGAGGCGAATAGCCTGGCAGCCCCTTTCTTTCAAAGGGGAGTACTATGGCAGTGGCCACTGTTTGCTGGGTCTGTCCATGTTACACAGCATGTAGCTATGGAGAGCTTGAGTCAACTTCCTGCCCCGGGAAAGCAGGCTTCTGAAAGTCTCTCCTCAGATGCTTCTGGGAAGGTGGAGGGGGGCAACTGCAGGTGCGTCTCCCTGCAGTTGTACTTTCAGTGAACTGGAGGAAAAGACAATACCTTTGATTCCAGGGTGAGCATATGTAATTTGGTTTACCATGTTTTTTCTTGGGACACTCATAAATCTTCCCTATATTGGGCCCTTAGGCAGCAAGATCTGCAGTAGTCAGTGCCCTGAACTTGCCCCAACCTAAGAATTACCAGGGGCAATTAAAAAACAAACATCGGATGCCTAAGTCCCTAGTAGGTGTGGATGGGACCTAAGCAAATTTCATATTGGGTAAATTGGGGAAAACAAATGCCTGGGAGCTTGCCCTCTGGTGATTCTTGTCCAGGGGATGGGGAAACACTAAGTACAAATGGTTGCTTAGTTTGAATCAAAATCACCCGAAGGGCGTGGGAAACCACAGCTTGCTGGACCCATCCTGAAGTGTCTGACCCCGAAGGCAGAGAACACATTCCTAACCGATTCCCAGGTGATCCTGACACGGCTGGCTTGTCTGGGGACCACCCTCACCATTTGACACCTCTCGTGTAGTAGAAGGTGCCCTTGGCTTGGTCTTGAAAACCTCCTTCCACTTTATCGCCAACCATCCTGTGACCTTAGGCAAGTCATTTTTACCTCTCTCTGCATTTGAAAAATGACTGATATCAAGAGTTTATAAAGATAAAATACTTCGCAAAAGAGAGTAGGAGGAGTTTTGAAAAGCTAAGTGTTAGTGTTAACAACAGATTGGACCCAGAGGGAATCCTTGTGTTGAAGGCAAAGGACAGGAGGAGGGTTTGACGGTCCTGCAGGGCCATCCTGGCACCGCCCACTTGGCAAGGGCTCACAGCCTGGAGTTTGAGGAAGACGTTTAATCCACAGGAGCCGCCCTCAGCACACCTTCGTCTCTAATAGGATCAACGTGGTGGCCCAGAAGCTAAGGTCGCCTCGGGCTGGGTGTCCCAGAGAAAAGCCTCTCAGCTTCAGGACCCTGGTGGAGGGGGAATCTTGGACGCCAGTTTCCTGCTTGTCTCAGGGCCTGCTCTTCTGGCCCTGTTGTGGTTTGGGAAGCTCTCACTCGCTCTGCACCAGTGCCTTCTGGAGAGGCCCCTATTCATCAACTCTTTCTAAAAGGCCTTTGCTCTTTCTGAGGAACTTCTTGCCTCTGAAAAAAAAAAAAGAAAGAAAAAAATCCTCTCTCAATGATCCTGGGATCCCCACTTATAGGGAGAAACAAATCTTCCAGCTTCCTCTTTGAAAATGCTCTCAAAGTCCCTAATGATTTGAAGGGGCCGAATAAGGAGCTCAATTTTGAACATGGAAGGTATTAATGTCACTCTTAATAATAGTAATAATAATAGCAACTATTTATTGAGCTCTTAATTTATTCCAAGTGCGGTGATTAATGGTTTACATACATGATCTCATCTAGGCTGCCCAAGAAATAGCTTTTTTTTATCCCCTTTCTGCAGATGAGGAGACAGGAACTCAGCAAGGTGAAGCCAACACATGAGAGTACACAGCTATTAATAGGCAGAGCTGTGATGTAAACTCAGGTTGTTCCATCCAAAGCCCTTATTATTGATATTATTTTTAGTTTCAAGTCAGCCTTTCAGGGAGCTTTAGAGAAGTCAGAAGTCTTGCTTACCTCACTTAGTGGGCCACTAACAGCAGATGCAATAGACAGGTTGTTCTCTGAGCTGCCTGGGACCTTCAGGCGAGTCACAGATGTGAGAACAGGAACATTCTTACTGGTCTTCTGGTTCTGAGATAAGGGGTAATGACTTCCCCTGCGGCGATGATTTCGAAACAAAACCCAAGCCTGTAAACATTCTTTGGCCTCCTCCCCAGTGTCCAGGCATGTAATTGGCAGTTGTGCTGTACCAGGGCGTGGGGCAGGAGGCCAGCTGTTGGCAGCCTGTGTATAAACAGGACATGTGGAAGGGTACTGGGCTTCTTGTAAAACCTTCAGGGTAAAGAATCACATTCTGCGTTGCAGGAGAGAAACCACTGGGCTCACTGAGTGAGAAGTGCGAGCTCTGAGACCCCAGCCTGTCCCGTGTGGGAAGGGCTCTGCCCTCAGGGCCTCCTCCTGCCAATCTCCTTCCATTCTGCCTCCACTGCCTTCTGCCAATTTTGTGACTAGGAAAGTAAAGATAGAAGAGGTATCTCAAAAGGCAGAGAGGGCTGATCTGGTGGCTCAGGCAGTTGTAGCTCCATGCTCCTAATGCATAAGGCTGCCGATTCGATTCCCACATGGGCCAGTGGGGTCTCAACCACAAGGTTGCAGGTTCGATTCCTTGACCCCCACAAGGGATGGTGGGCTGCACCCCCTGAAACTAAGATTGAACACAGCACCTTGAGCTGAGCTGCCGCTGAGCTCCTGGATGGCTCAACCACAAGGTTGCCAGTTCGATTCCCACAAGTGATAGTGGGCTGTGCCTCCTGCAACTAACAACGGCAACTAGACCTGGAGCTGAGCTGCGCCCTCCACAATTAAGATTGAAAGGACATCAACTAGACTTGGAAAATGTCCTGGAAATCCCCAATAAAGTCCTGTTTAAAAAAAAAAAAAAAGCAAAGAGAAACAGTTAAGGAACTTGTGGTTGCGTTTATCCATTATGATGCTTTTATGCAAATTTAAAAAAGCACCTCCTCAGTTTGCTTTGTGGTCATCTGCCAGAAAGTTGTCCTAATGCAGATACAAAACTCCCATCACTATGATCCGAGTGGTGCCCCCTAGAGTTGTGCAGTGTAGACCCTGTAGCCCTGAAGAAGTCTTCACTTCCTCAGATGGGGTGCAGAGCTCAAATAATTGCTTCCCTCTTCCTTCATTCCCTACTTGCAAATCTTCTATAGCTGGACAGGGATCCTTGCCCTGCCATGCAGGAAGCATTAGTAAACATGCTAATGGTTTCCTGAGCTCCCCTCCCCCACCCATAAAATGGGGACAAGTGAAAACAATTCATCTATCAAAGGATTGTGTTGTGTGGGAGCGGCCACTTCCCAGTATCAGAGGCAGCAGAGAAAGGGAGTTTGGATGCCAGATGGTTGGAATCTCCAAATATCTTCCAAAGTGCAGGAAGCCAATGGTACAGGAAACGTAGGGGCTGAGAAGATGGTATTGTTTGTGCCATCAGGGAGGGAAGCAGGGACCCAAAGAAGGAAGGGGCTGTCTGATATGTTGGGACAGAGCAATAATGCCCACGCAGAGTCCTTTCTCCTTGACTGGGTTTTGTTCCCTGCCTCTTGCAGCCAGTCTTTCTGTGGGTCTGCTGCTTCCAGGGAAGGCCATGAATCTGTACGTAAGGATTTTGTCCCTGATGACAAGTTCCTGGAAGAGCCTTCTTGGTCACAGGAGAACATCAGCACTGGAAAAGCAACTGCTATGGAGATAGCCAAGCGAGGTGAGCAGCTTCCTAACCGTGTGTCTGCGGCGCCCCGCAGCCAGCCTGTGGCCTGTCTACACTGGCGCGAGTGCCCTATGTCACAGGCAGGTCAGGAAGGGCCAGGAGTCCTGGACAGTAATCCCACGGTGAGTAGCACAGCTCCCGGCTTTCTTAGCTGTGCCTGGAGCTTTAACCTAGAAGTGGATAGAGCGAATGACTGGAGGCCTTTCCTCAACAATTAATTCACAGGGTAGCTTGGGTCCTGTCCACATGTCACAGTGCTTTCTGATTAAGAGCAGTGAGGGGTTCCCGCCAACCCTGGGCATCCGAATCACCAGTGGTACTTTAAAAATGTGGATACTTGTCCCTAGCTCATGTCTTCCTAATGAGGGGGGGTGGGGCAGAGATTAGGAGTCCAGTGCAATTTGGCTGTGCACCCTAGTTAAGAACCAGTGCCCCCAGAACAACCAGAGAGGGAAGTGCATTAAACTTCCTACCTCCTTTCTGGTGCCTGATGTCTAGCCTGCAGGGTTACAGCAGGTGGGGACGGCCTCCTATTTCACTTCCCTAACCTTGATTCTGTGCTCTCTGGGTGCCCCGTACATTATTTAATCAGCTGACGTCTCCCTCTGGCTAAATGCCAGAATTTCCTGCATGAACTCAACTGCCCTGGTCATTAAATGGCACTAGACTGGCTAGAAAAGTCAGCCATGTCTCTCTAGAGCCTCTTCTCTAGGAAACATTGATGTTCCAGCAGAAGTTGGGAAAAGAGGTTGGGAATTTATCACTTTTCAAGATGTCGAAGATGTTTTATTTTTTCCTCTAAAATCAAGTTAGGCATTTTCCAGGGGAATATTATACCACTTGGAACTGTAAAATTATCTGCCAAATCAAGGCAAGGATCCACTGCGTCTTAGCATCTGGGAGGTACCCTGAGGCACGGTGGGCGGGGGTTGGGGGTTAAGGGGGGGTAAAGGGGGCGTTGGGGAGATGAGGGGCTGATGGTTACGTGGTTTACCTGTAGCCACCCATGAAACAGACCCCATTTAACAAAGTGGGCTATTTAGGTGAAGAAAGTGGGTTCTGTAATGATTACTTCTTAACTGACCCAGCTGAGGCATTCCGCTTTGAATAAACCTTGATCAATGACAGTATGGCCTTTACCAGAATAGTGTTAGTGCCATTTGTGGATTCAACTCCTCAATAACTATTTATCGAATCCCTGGTACGTGCTAAGCCAGTGGTTCTCAATGTGGGCTGAATGTTAGACTCACCTAGCGAGCTTTGAAAAGCTACCCAGGCCTGGGCCTATCATCTGGAACTTTAAAAACTCCCCAGGTGAGTATACAAGGTGTGACAATTAAGTTCGTGAATTTGTTGCAATGGATGTTACTAACTTTTTTTGATATCAGAGGGATTATTCATTATGAATTTGTACCAACTGGACAGTTAACCACGTTTACCATTTGGAAGTGCTGAAAAGGCTGCGTGGAAAAGTTAGACAACCTGACCTTTTCGCCAACAATTCATGGCTCTTGCATCACGACAATGTACCAGCTCACATGGCACTGTCTGTGAGGGAGGTTTAGCCAGTAAACAAATAACTATATTGGAACACCCTCCCTACTCACCTGATCTGGCCTCCAATGACTTCTTTCTTTACCCGAAGATAAAGGAAATATTGAAAGGAAGACATTTTGATGACATTCAGGACATCAAGGGTAATACAACGACAGCTCTGATGGCCATTCCAGTAAGAGTTCCAAAATTGCTTTGAAGGGTGGACTAGGCCCTGGCATCGGTGCACAGCTTCCCAAGGGGAGTGCTTTGAAGGTGGCCATCGTGATATTCAGCAATGAGGTATGCAGCACTTTGCCAGAATGAGTTCGAGAACTTAACTGTCAGCTTTGTGACATGCAGCCAGGTAGTGACCTCTGTGTCAGGTACTATGGGAGATGGTAGGGGTGCAGGTGTGACTAAGACTGACATTTCTTCTTCATGTGTTCAGACCCTTAAAAGAATCAGGACATTATCCCAGATACACTGTCAGTCAGAGCAGATAGGCGGGAGAGCAGGTTCCAGGGCCATCTTCACTGTTACATCTGTTGCTCTGACTGTGGGGACCATCTGTCTAGATTACCTGAACGGTCTGAATTTCGGGTATTCTTTCGGGAGCCCATATGTCTTAATCTGTTATTTGGAAAAGGTGGTTTCCATAGCTATAGGAATTGCTATAAGTCACAGTTTCGTTGAATTCCACCAGGTGGCACAGTTCACCTGGTTTGTTGAGATTGGGATCAAGCAGAAGGTGCCAAAGGTGAGATCATCGGGGAGAGTGGTAACCAGGTGAACTGCTTTTCACCCCTCCTGTTGGGGTTGTCATGCCTGGGGTCAGCTTTGAGGGGGCCGGACTCTTGGTGGTGCTCCCTCAGTGGCAATGGCCTGTGTCTGTGCTTCTGCTCTTCAGGCAGCCTCAGCCAATGGAAAGCCAGAGCTGTGCTTTTCAATGGCTGGGTTGCCCCCTGGATAACTGGGGCTGTTAGGCTTGACCCCATTGCCTGGGCTGCCTGTGAAGCCAGCAGGCAGGGGCCCATCCTCCTGTGGAGACATTGTATCAGACAATGGCCCACTGAGGTTTCTACCTCAGAAGGAACCCAGGTCATTGAGATATATCAAGGGTGACTCAGGTGCTTTGAACCAAGCTGTAAACTGACCCAAAGTCTTTCTAATAAAGAGGGACAACAAAAGACATTTTGGTCTTGCTGAGAACCACTTTCTAACAAGAGCTTTCAGACCTGGCTCACATTTTGCGGTCTTCTTCTTCTAAGAGTGTTGGATGCAGAACCCGCCACATAATTTGCGGGGCCCAGTGTCGTGCGGAAGACCCTGCTCGCTGCGCCATTTGTCGTGCGGGGCGGCCTGCTGGGTCTCTGCTCCCGCTCCCCATACAAGAACGCAGGATATGGTGAGGCCAAAAAGGAACACCCACGGAGCCATAGATGGGGGAGTCATACCACTATATTCTCTCTGGCGGCACTATACTCTCACTGGAGGCTGGATCCACACTGTCCGCAAACCGCCATCCACACTTGCCAGCCCAGCCGCCATCTTCTTGCTAGCCCCCATTTCTTTCTCTTCTCTCCTCCTCTCTTCTCTCCTAGCATAGCCACAGCAGTTATATTAGTGGCCAATGGCTCACTGGTTACAGCTGACGGCCAACTAGCCACAGCTGATGGCCATGCAATCACAGTTGGCCATTTACTACCTGAGCCAGCACCTGTCTATGTGAGTCCGAGAGCCTGGAAACTACTCCCTGGGGCTCCGCCCCCACACCCAGTATGAAATGAAAATGTGGGATTCTTGTGTAAAAGTTAAGAATTTCAAGACAGTGAAGGCAGAGCATTCAAACAACCATAGGGACCTTCTGAATGGGGGGGGGGGTGTCTGCACAGGTTGTGCCCCATGAAGCTGGCCTTGCATGGGAAACCTGCACCCCACTGTAAAGTGGAGAGAAGGGGCCCATGGGGATGACCCACAGTGACCACAGGCCCCTCACTTTCACTGGAAAATGTCCTCCTTCCATTCACAGCCCCAGAGTTTCCTCCTCTCTTCTCTGAACCTGCTTCTCCAGCAACAGCCCCCCCACCCCCACCCCAACTACTGCTGCTGCTCCAATAACTGGCCACAACTGAGGGGCCCATGAGAGGGGCTGGGAGGGGCAGACAGCACGCCCACTGCCTCGGGCTTGGACCGTGGCCAAAGAGAAAAGAATCCCCCAATCGAGCATGGAATATTTTGCATCTGCTCATGAAGGGTTGTTTTTTTTTTTTTCAGTAGCATTTCCCAAGCAAGTAGCTGTTCCTTTCCCTTCTCACCAGAAACCCCTAGTCTCACGCGGTTAGATGCCTTACAGAGGCTTAGTGCCGGCATGAGTGTGAGGGTGTCTAAATCTTCCTCTAATGTCTGCAAGTGCTGCTGCGATCTGGGCTGCAGCTCTTGAGATTGAAAGCTGGCTGTCTGCCTGCTGATAACTTTCGGTTGTGCTGCTACAAGATGCAACAAGAATACTAATCTCAGGCCACCGGCAGAGGAGGGTTCGCCTGGATTCCAGCCCACTGTGGTTTGGGCCTCATTTTTTATGAACTGGATTTATATGGAAAAAGATGACAATATGGTTCTGTTTATAACATTGAGCCAAACTTATATCCAACTCCGCCATCTTTGGGAGGGATATAGAGCTGACAGGGGAACACGTATTTATTGCGGTCACGAGACAGGGAGCCCCTCACCTACTGCCCACCCACTCCCCATACACATACACAGGATGGGATTTGAACGAACACACAGAAAATTCCCTCCTGTTTTGTGTTTCTAAATAGCCTCCAGCCTGAGCCCTCTGAGAGCCCAGGACTCAGCGCCCATCTGCTCATCCCATGGGTGTGGTATCCCTGACTCAGTGTATCCTCCAGGCTCTGCCAGGGATTGGCCGCTCCTCCCTGTTTGTGAACAGGCACCGCTGCATAGCTTCAAACAGTTCACTACACACAGCCCCCACCCCCCAAACAGCGTGGGAATGGGAAGGAGCTGGGCTCTGAATTGAGTCCCTGGTCTGTACTCACTAGCCTTGTGAGCTTGGGCCATGTTCTTGGCTTCCTGGAACCTCAGTTTCCTCATCTGAAAAATAGGCATGATACTACTTTATTCACTGCTAAACATATATTTGAATGTGAACCATACGTCCCTCAGTGTGCTAGGAGCTGGCGATAGAGATGACAGAGATAGACACAGCCCCTTACAGTCTTATGTGGGAATTCAAGTGATTAACAGACACTTTCAATGAAACCTGTGTGCCATTCTGGGCCTGCCTTCACAGCTGTGTCACAGTGGGGGCGCATGGGGGAGTGGAAGGTGTGGACCCCGCAGTATGTGTTTCTCCAGCTCCCACATCAGCCAGCTTCTGGCTAGGTTTGGCCAACGGTGGGCATTAGAGGAAGATGGGAGGTGGGGGAAAGGTGGAAGCAGGATGTTTAGCTTCCCTGACAGCGGCTGAGTCTCCTTTGTGTGTCTTCCTTCTGGGGTCCACATTGGCTCCCGGGTTTGGGTCCCCCCACCTCCTCCACTGTTCCTCCAGCCTAGCTCTGGTAGGAGCTCCCTTCTCTGGGGAGCGCCCTTCTCTTCAGCCCCACTGAATTCTCACCTTGTTTCATCCCCTGGGAAACCTGTCCCTGCATTCAGGTTTCTGCTGAAAAAGGTTTCTGTTGGACCCTGACCAACATAACATAATATGTGCTATGACATGGGAAGTTCAGGGTATTGTAGGACGTACAGCTCTCAACCAGTCAGAGAAGCTATTATTATTGGTGTTATCAACACTGTTCATACTATCATTACCACTCCCAACCTAACATTCTCTGCTTCAAGTTCCCTAGTTCTGCCCTGCCTCAGTGGGAGTTGGAAGCCGGCAAGTTCCCAGAAACAGAAGAGGTGTGTGGTAGAGCAGTGAGGGCCCTGGAGGGACTGGTGCTGGCTGCATGGTTGGATGGACATCAAAGAGCAGTGGTCTCTTGGACAGGAGGGCCTGAGCAGGGTGTGCAGCAGGCCAGCCGAGTCTGGTGAGTGTGGGCAAGCTGGGCACCAGGGAGGTGTGAGGTCGGGTGGGAATTGGCTGCTTGTACACACCGGCCTGTAAGACCAGGCGTGTGCACTATCCTCCAAGGTGCTCTTCCTGGAGAGGGTGTGAGTGTGGCACAAGCTTGGGGGAAGGAATGCTAGTCACAGAGCTCACTCCCCGCTCACCAGCCCATCTGTGGCTCAGTGTCCCCAGTGGTTCTGCAAGAGAAGATCGGAGTGGACCCTCCTTCTGCAGCTTCTTGGTGCAGTTCGTTCCCGTCTTGCTGCCTCAGTAGAAGGGCACGAGACTTTTGTCTTCGTTGTCAACATTTTTTAAAAATAAACTTTTACATTTTAGAACAGTTTTAGACGTACAGAAATGTGGAAATAGTAGAGTTCCCATTTACCTCAAAGCCAGTTTCCCCTTTGTTAACATTTTATGTTAGTATGGTTCATTTGTTACAACAAAAGGAACCAATATTGATATATTATTATGAACTAAAGTCCAGAGATAATTCAGATTTCCTTAGTTTTTACCAACTGCTCTTGTTCTGTTCCCAGATCCCACCCAGGATACCACACTGCCTTTTGTTGTCACCTCCTGTCTCCTCTTGGCTGTGACTGTGGCTCTGACTTTCCTACTTTTTGAAGACTTTGACAGTTTTGAGAAGCAGTGGTCTGGCATTTTGTATACTGTCTCTCCATTGGGATTTATCTGATTTTTTTTTTTTCATGTTTAGATTAGGGCTACATCATGGGAACCCTAATCCCATGAGGAGGGTTTTGAGGAGAAAGATCACAGAGCTACAGTGCCTGGGCAGCATTTTAACCCCTGACACACTCCTGATGAGGCTAGAAGGTGCTGTAAATGTGCCCTGTGTCTTGTGGGAATGAGCCCCGTCAACATCAAAGCACCAAGATTAAAAACAAACAAACGTGTTTCTGTTCTCCATCTGTCTCAGGCCAACGTGGATTTCCAACTTCTTGAGAATTATTGGTTAACTTTCTGAGTATTCGACATTAATATTAACTATCATTTCATTCCTTGATAGCGCTTTCTACTCCTGAGGGCACCTTCATACACCGTTTTCCATTTGCTCAGCAGACTCACCCTCTGACATAGGTAGAGGGGTTCCCATGATGTTACCTCATGACTCCTGGACCCCACAGGGCCTTGATGGTGGCACATCCATAGAAAGGATCCAGTTGAGTTTTGTCCAGTTTCAATAACCATACTAGTATCCAGGGTTTCAGATTTAGTAGAGTGGGGCCTGGTGGCTCCTAGGGCCAGCCTTGTCATTCATGTATGAGCAGTCAGGGTTTTTACACACCTGGCCCTGTTCCCAGTGCTTCCTCCTGGTCACAGCAGACTGCTGGCCTCTCCTTCTGGGTGCTTTCTGCCCCCCTGTTTTTTCCCAGAGGGGGACAGATGATTTCCTTTATCTTTCCATAATGCTTCATTTCACCAGGCTCCGTGGTTGATTCGTCTGGGACAGTGATGTTTCTGTTCCCTGCCTCTACCTCTTTTTAATGCTGAGACCCTTCCGGTGCTTCCAGAAGCTCAAGGAGATCGTGGAATGTTGAAAGGAGAATTGATTTCCGTTCTCTTGAATTTTGCTCTTTTTTGCACCTGGATTTTGTATGTGTTATGCAGCACTGTTGGATGGGAGGGAGTTTTAGGGTGGTCACGGAGAAGGCCTCAGAATGAAACGCTTAGGTGTCTGGACTCAGTTTGTGGTCACTGGTGGGCGCTCACAGCTGACACAGGACTGTGTCCACTGGCTGAGCAAGGGACTTCATAGATTATTTTAAAGAGCATAGTCCTGTAGAGGCAATGCTTTTCCTATCTTTTGAAGGTAGAGGTATATTTAATTGTGCCAGACTTAAGCCGGATATGGTATTCAAGCTGACTACAGACTTTAGTCATGAAAATGTGGGTTTGCTCTGTTTTCTCATTCTCTGAGCCTTTGTCTCAGGGTGAGAAAACAATGTTCTAAGATCAGTAGAAAGAACTCCTGAGTACACACTTGGGTTCTGTGGCTCAATTAATGGGGAGACTGAGGCCCAGCGCTGAAAGCTCCACTTTATCGGCTGTTGCTCCGAATTGCGTCTGTAGGTTCTGTTCTCAGGTCTGCAGCGGCAGGAATCGCTCTGCCTGAGGCTGGTGATGAGGAGCTCAGAGGCGATATCCTTGCGTTCACTGGATACTGAAAATACAAGTTTGATTCATGCTGGGTACTGAGAAAAAGGGCTACACAACCAACATATGTTAATCATTAACATGTATGTGTGTCCCTCCGTAAGGGAAAAGGGGGGCATTCAATGTGGTTCTTCCATTAAGGACTTCTGAGTGTCATGGGAAAGGGAGTGGTGTCTAGCGATAACCATAACACAAGGCAGCAATTGACATGCACTGTCAGCAAGGACTGAGTCACAGGAGGTTGTCATCTAATAGTGATGATATGCCTTAGATATTGTCTTAAGAGCCAAATCTTGACAAAAACCCCTAAATGATTGGCAGCAGGAAACTATGACATATCCATGCAAAAGTATGTTACGTATGTAGCCATTAAAAGAAATAAGGCAGATTTATATATAACAAAAACATCTCCAAAACACATTGCTAAGTGAAAAAGGAGGATGTAGAGCAATGTATAGTGTGATCCTATTTATATATAAATGTATATTTTTATATATAGTATGTTTAAAATATATAATATATGTTAAGTTTAATATATGTGTGTATATAATATTTAAATATGCCTATATGTGATGTAAATAATATAAATGTTATAATATTACATTTTAAAATGCTTAAAATATTTCTGGATAATTCACAAGAAATTATGGACAGTGGCTTATTTCTGAGGAGTGAAACTGTTACTTTCCATTTTGTATCATTCTTATTTGATTTTTAAAACCAGATACATGTATTGTTTTAATTAAAAAAATACTAGCTTATATCTTTTTGTTGTTTTTATTCTTTTATTTTTCTTTGTACTTTCTTTAGCTTACATCTTTTTTAAAAAAGCTTTACAACTTTCTTTTTTTCTATCCTGGTTTAGAACATCTTTTGCACAATGTGGACTTGTCTGATCCCAAGAAAATCTGGAAATTTGTTGAAAATTTCAAGCAGGAACATAAACCCAATGTTCGGGTACACTTTACAAACATAAGTAGAGGCTAAATCTCATGCATATGTTTTTCATCTGTGTGGCTATGGACTGATAAGTATGTTTGTGGATCTTTATGGTGACCCCTTAGTAGGAATCTTTTATGGTGAGGCCTGTTCATGCAATCAAGTTTACTCACCAAATTCAATCTAACAAGCACGCTGGTTAGATCTGTGGAAAGGAAGGAACTTTGTGAGGATAAGTCTATTCCATTTTTCATAACATGATGACTGTTATATCTGTATTCCTGAGTGCTGTAGATTTGGGGACTAGTGTATTAAAATTAGAGGCTCAGGGAAATATGCAATTAAAAAGCTGTCCCAAAGAATGCCTGCTGCAGACAAGTGCATCTTTTAGTAACAGTGTGGAATTCCACAGAGAGCCAGGAGTATGCAGGTAGGATGGTGTCTGTCTGCTCATCCCAGATATTTCACTTGGAGCTGCTTCTCTACCCAAATAGTTTCTAAAGTGCTCCACAATGCCTGTGGGGTCAAAGTTTGGTCTCGGGGTGTCCATTATGGCTATGGAGCATTTGAGATGTAACTAGTCCAAATGGAGATGTGCTATAGGTGTAAAAATCAGCTGATTTTGAAGACTTAGTGTGAAAAAAAACCTGTCATTAATATTTTTATATTGATTACATATTGAAATGATACTATTTTAGATAGACTGAGTTAAACAAAATACATTATTAAAATGAATTTTACCTGTTTCTTTTTATTATGGCTACCTTCCAGAAAACTTAAAATTACATATTTCTACTGGATGGCACTGGTCTAGACAAATTCCCAGAGCACCTTATTATGAACTAGGTTGCCTGGTCAAACCCTCGTAATTGGAGATCTCTGCACAATTCTGTGGCTGAGTTTTCTGCACGAGTGGCATTTTCCTGGAAGGGGTTTGGAGTGAAGGCACAGTTGAGTAGAATTGTTGTTGTCACTTAAATGTGGGAGTGGTGGTGGCAGTGGAGGTGTGGGGTTTGGAAACAGGTCCTTTAACCCTATTTTCTTTTATTTCAAAATAGCAACTGTGACTTCTAGATCAACAATGTAGGTTGCATGGTCAATACAAGAGCGCTCACAGAAGATGGACTTGAAAAGAACTTTGCTGCCAACTCTCTGGGTAAGTACATGCAGTTTTCTTGTTTGTTTTTAGCAAAACAGACATAGATGACACCATAGAAGGATCAGAAAAACGTTGATCAACTTTTTGGGCTCTTGGTCCTTGGCATGATTGCATTTGCTTTAAGTTTATCCTTCACTGCGTTAATTTTTCTTCATAAAACACTCTAATACTTAGTATTGTTAAAGCATTTTTTTCTCGAAAGTTCAAGGCTCATTATAGACATCATTTTGGTGGGAAGAGTAAGTTGGGCTCAGGTGGAGTGTGCCAGTAAAAAAGCTGCAGCCAAGGGAACCTCCAGCCAGGGCTGAGGAGGGCGCAACTGTGAGACAAGATGGACCAAGAAGGGCATTCAGTTAGTACATAGGACACCTGGGTCTGCTTCCTGCTCTGTAGTAACAGCCTACTCATTTCATGCCAGGCTAGTGGAACTCTGGGTTGGGGCCAAGAAATCTGTTGTGGTTTTTTTTCCCCTTCTTCCACCCCCCCGCACCCCCTCCCCAATTGAACCCGCGACCTCAGCATTAGGAGCACGGCGCTCCAACCATCTGAGTCACTGGGCATTCCAACACCTGAAACACCGGGCTGGCCCTGAAATCTGTTTTTTAAGAAGCCCTGTAGACGATTTGGATGTACACTAAAGTTTTAGAACCAAATTACCAGGCTTTTGGCCTATTTGGATGTTCTCTTTCTTGAACCAAGGGGTCAGGAGTAGAATTTTTCAGTGCTTTTTAGCTTGGAGATGCAGTGAATCTAAAATCCTCCCCAGTATCTCTACCACTTCCTCATAGTAAGTTGAACTTTTTTTTTTTTTTTAACTGGGGAAGGGGAACAGGACTTTATTGGGGAATAGTGTGTACTTCCAAGACTTTTTTCCAAGTCAAGTTTTTGTCCTTTCAATCTTAGTTGTGGAGGGTGTCGTTCAGCTTCAAGTTGTCCTTTCAGTCTTAGTTGTGGAGGGCGCAGCTCGGCTCCAGGTCCAGTTGTCATTGCTAGTTGCAGGGGGCGCAGCCCACCATCCCTTGCGGGAGTCGAACTGGCAACCTCGTGGTTGAGAGGACGTGCTCCAACCAACTGAGCCATCCAGGAGCTCAGCGGCAGGTGCTGTGTTCAATTTTAGTTGCAGGGGGCGCTGCCCACGAACCCTTGTGGGACTTGAGGAATTGAACTGGCAACCTTGTGGTTGAGAGCCCACTGCCCCATGTGGGAATCGAACCAGCAGCCTTCGGAGTTAGGAGCATGGAGCTCTAACCGCCTGAGCCACGGGGCCGGCCCGTAAGTTGAACTTTTAATGAGGTGTTTTAGTTAAATATTGTCCTAAGTCACAAGATGGATGGCAGGGGTTCATGTAGTTGTGGGGTCATTAAGGGTGTCCGCTATATAGCAACGCTCTTCCCAGCCAAGAACTGCACAGCTTGAGGAGTAAGATAATGGCATAATAGACGCAAGTCAAAATATCACTGTTGTTTTGATAAGGCTAGTTGAAGGGTATGCTCAATGTGAGAAGCAAATGGGTTTCCTGGTATTGAACCCAAGAATTGGACTCACCTGTTGGAGCTGGCTGGCCTAGGACAGACACCACCACCTCCCCCCCAGGGAAAGCAGAAAGAGGGGAGCAGGGCTGAGTATGCCCACTTTATTGCTCCTGAAGGGAGCCAAAGTTTGCCACCCTGAAACTGCTTTTTGAGATATTGATTTTAAGCTGTTTGTTAAGATTTAAAAAAAGTCAGAAAGAATCGTTGACCCTCCCTCCCTTTCCCAAGAGATTCTGATAGAAAAACCTGCTTCAGGATGGCAGTCTTAGGCTGTTCACCTTAGCCTCATTTGAATTAAGTATGTAAGTAGGAGGGCTTCAGGCATGGGGTGGGGGGGGCTGTTAGCTAGGTACCACCTGTGTCCCAGTGTTTCTGAGTTGCCAGCAAGAATGTTCCTCCCATATGTGTTCTGCTTTTCCTCAACTACCTGTAAATCACCCATTCTCATATCTGAAATCTAATTCCCCTTCCCACCCCCTTTCTTGTTCGTCCAAAATGTCATATATACCCAGTATTGTCTGATTGTCTTTGGATTTTTCATGCTTATTTGAATTCCCCATGTGCATGTATTAAAACTGATTTTCTCTTGTTAATCTGTCTCTGGTAATTTGCTTGTTAGCACAGCTAGAAGAACTTAGAAGGTGGGAGGAAAGTATTAATTGTCTTATCCCCCACACTCCCAAGTTTACTAAGTTAATTATTGATGAGTGCTGCATTCCCCCCGATGGAGGAAAGAAACATCAGAAATGAGGAAGAACCTTTCTCCCCAGTGGTGAGATTGTATTCAAAAATAAAATAAAATAAAAAAACAAATATCTGGAAGCTTGCTATGAAATGGTGCAGGTTTAGTACAAAATATTTCCATCTTTGACTTTGTTCCAAATGTGGTATCATTGGCAAAGTACCTGAATGTGGGGCCATGCTGGGGGGCGCCTTGTAACTGTTGGGTGGCAGAGACCCCAGAGTGCCACCGCTGGCCTCCCAGGTGGCTGCTCCGTGATTTGTGGGGCCCAGTGCCAAACAAAAATATGGAGCCCTTTGTTTAACAATTATGAAGAATCTCAATGTAGTGACAGGGCCCTTCGAAGGGCAGGGTCCTGTGGGACTGCATAGGCAGAAGTTGTTCTGCTGCCTACCCACCCACCCACCCTTCCCCCCAGCAGAATTCAACTGGGTGTTTCCTGCTGGGCACTCATGAGTGGGGTGGGTATATATGTCACTTACCCTCATGACCACCCTGCTATGGAGGTATTCCTACCTACAGATTGCAGATAAAAACTAGGACCAAGACAGGTTGCATAAGTTGGCCAAGGTCAAGTGGAGGAGCCAGAATTTGAACCCAAATCTATTTGCCTCCTCAGTCCATGTTCATAACCAGGATGCAATTCTCCCAACCCCCAGCACTTCCTCCTCAAACTCAGCACTGTATTATTGTCAAATAAGTGCTGGGAAGGGAGTGCTCAGCCTTGCCGGGGGAAGGGCTGGCCAGGGCTGAGGCCCTACTTAGAGGGCAGTCTGGTACCTTTGCATTAACAGAGAACGTAGACAGCTAGCATAGGCTTTAAGGGACTGCCTTTTTGATTAGACAGCTGGTTATGTTGTCCTTTTGTATGGATTTGGTCTGCTTCTAAGGACCTTGATATCTCTTCATTTTCATTTCCTTTTTGTGTGAGAAACATTTTATTGATCTCCCCAACCTCTCTGAGAAGCATAATCATTCTCATGCTTTGATATCTATTCATCTCTCTAGAATGGAAGACAGAGCCCACTATACAAAGAGGCGTGTCAGTGACAGAGGGGCAGTTCAATGTGTCTTTGAGCAGAAACAGAGAGGTTAAAACATTGTCATCCTTAAGCAGGTCCAGAGCCGAGTGAACAAGCCAGACCTCTGTCTGCGTCCTAGGAAATTGCTGGCTGCCATTCTAATACGAAACATGTTTTTCCAGCCCGATTATGTAACGTGGCATAGGTTGTTTTCTATTTTCTAAGATTCATTTGAGCCTTGAGAAACAGTGCCAATCCCCAGGCAAACATCAGTAGATTCCCCACACAGGACAACACCAGTATTTGCAGAATTTATCACCAGGTCTTAACGGGTTAGAAGCTGGAGTTGAATGCAAGATACTGTCAAAGCCCATGCCTACTCACGTCTCTTTGTGGAGATAGCATAGTATATGAATTAGATAAAGTGTGGGAATACTTCTCTTTAACCTTTCGTGGGGTGGGTTGGTCCTGGAGAGATTTTCATAGTTTACCCTACAGTGACACCAAAATGAGCTGCCCTGGGTAGATTTGTGGGTAGATGACGCATGGAAGCGAAGTGACCTCACGAGACAAAATCCGATTGCTGTTCTCACTCATGTTTTGGGTCTTCTCCCATCCTATACATTGTGCCTGTTAGCATTCGGTGGCATTAAGAGTCTGTGAGGAGCGAAGACAGATGGGAGGGCAGGGGAGGCTGTGCTAAGTGCTGTGCTGGCAGGCTGCCACAGCCTGAGTGTTAGCAGATTCAAACTCTCACCCACGTCTTACGCTCTCTCATCACAGGACACAAAAGAGGACACTGATTCCACCTCCTCCAGGACAGCTGCATCATCAATTAATTGACTGTAATAAACAGGCAGTGGTTCCTTTGCTCTTTGTCAGAAGGCGGGGTTTGCAGTTTAGGTCATTTTGGAAAAGCATGCATCAGTACAGTGTAAGTGTTCCGTTGCTTGACATTCAGTTATTAGAAGCTCTCTACTCACTGGCATATCTCCACACTCAATGATAACTGCTGTTTAAAGCAGACACCCAAGGTCCAGGAAAAAAAATAATAATAACAATAACAACAACACATGCTGAGCACTTCCCATGTGCCAGGGGCTGTACTAAGTGCTTTTCTTGGATTATTTCCTTTAATCCTCATAACAACTTTACAGACAAGGAAACTGAGGGCTGTCTAAAGCCAGAGTCTGTGATTCACCTTCCTAAACAAAGGACAGCAAAATTATAGTTTGTGCATTTTTAGTATAGGGTTGTATCAGCTATTGCTACATAACAAACAGTAATAAGCAGGCATGCAGTAATAAGCATGTATTTATTGCTGACTGTTTGCAGGTCTGCTAGGTGGGCTGAGCTCAGCTGAGCTCAGTGGGGTGTCTCCAAGCAACAAGTTAGGTCTGGAATATGTTTCAAATTCTCACATTCTCCTGGGACCTTTAGGGGGGCCAGAGTATGTTCCAAGGCAATGGGAGAAGCCCAAGTGTGCAAGACATGTCAAGCCCCTGCTTGCTTCACATCTGCTAACGTCCAATTAACCAATGAACAGGGCTTGAACACTGTCAAACAAAAACCTACCACAACAGTCTGTTTTGTTACATTCTAATTCTTTGGAAATGGGTCATCTGAGTTTGATGTGGTAACTGTTTATTAAGCAAAATATTTAATGAATAAAAGATCTTGTTTAAGCGGAGTATAGCATTAGGAACAGAGACAGTGGAAATGTAATGGCTCTGGGCAACATCAGAGGGGGATAGTGGATGGGGGGAGGGGGGTTGATAAACGGCTAAGTATTACTTTGTCTTGTGCACCTGAAATTAAAAAAAAAAATCTTGTTTGTTCAATAAACATTTATAGAGCGCCTACTGTGTGCCAGACACTGTGGTCAGTGATGAAGATTCAGAAATTAAAGGAGCTCCTGGGTCTACTGGGGGTATTACATACATACACAGTTTCAGTAGCTATATGTTAAGTTCTCTTTTCGTCCATGAAGGGAGCTAGGGTACGAAGCCTCAGAGGAAAGCAAAGAACAGTGCTTCCAAGGCAGGCACTGAATGGGTTTGGTGCCAGGCATTCCAATTTATCAATAATCTTTAAACTGGGAAACCCATGCACCATTTTGCCTCTAAGACCTCATTCCAGCTCCCAAACCTTCAAGAATCCCACAGAAACACAGTACCTGGAAAATATAAGTACCGTAGAGATGTCAGCGAATACTGTTTTAACCTCCAAATCCCTTCACCTGGAATCGAAGGCCTTTGCTATTACACCCAACCTACTTGTCCAAACATAGTTCCCATTATTTCCCTACATGGATCCTCTGCCAATCAACGCATTAGTGTTGAAACATGTCACGAGCAAGCAGTATGCCTCCATGCTTTTGTCCCTGCTGCTCCTCTGCCTGGAACACTCCCTTTCTGCTTCACTTGCCCTTCTCAGTGACTCAGCTGGGCATGTCCCCAGCCTGGAGCTTGGCCAGCGCTCGTCCTCTCCGCTCCGACAACACCCTCTGTGAACCTAACTTAGCACAATTAGAAACCACCTGTTGGTAGGAGGGTTTCTTGCAAAGAGCCTGAATCATCGAGAGCAGGCACTGCTGACCCTTAAGAGAAGCTCAATCTATACTGTTTGAACTGAGCTGATGCACGCTGGGTCAGTAATCCAGTTCCTCCAGCTCTATGCCTTTGGGAAAATGGCTTAAACTTCATGGTCCCATTCTGTAAAATGGGGATAATGATACTTTTATAGGTTAGAGGTGAGGATTAAAGAAAGAGTTGTGAATTATTTACCCAAATAAATAACTTATATTTACACAAAAACAGGCACATGAAAGTTTATAGCAGCTTTATTTTTTATTCATAATTGCCCCAAACTGGAAACAACTCAAATGTCCTTCAGCTGATGAATAAACTATGGTACTTCCATACAACAGAATACTATTCAGCAATAAGAAGGAACAAACTATTAATGTTTGCGATAACGTGGGTGAATCTTAAATGCATTGGCGAAAGTCACGCCAGACTCAGAAGGATATACGTATGATTCCATTTGTATGACATTCTGGAAAAGGCAAACCTTTTAGGGACTGAGAACAGCTCAGTGGTTGCTGGGGGTTAGGGGTGGGAGAAAGGTGTAACCACAAAGGGACCAGGTGACTATAAGAGAATATTTGGGGTGATACAACTCTTCTGAATCACACTACAATCTAATACATAGAGTTGCCCAAACCTATGCATTTGCAAAAATTCATAGAGCTGTACACACACACAGAATTTTACTATACATAAATACATATAGTAAAATGTTGCGTATATATGTGTAGATAGACACATATAGATGAAAAAGAAAAGAGAAAGCATCGCAGCTCTGAGCACAATGCCTGGCATGCAGTGAGTCCCTTTGTTTGTAAGAAACAGATTATTTATCACTATTGTTTCTAGGTGCCCTCTGTTACGTAAACATCCCAGGGCTGGGAGACCAGAGAAAGAGGCTGACAAGTCCAACATTATATCAAGAGTTTATTAAGGGAACTTTCATACAAGGTGAGTCTTGGGTGGTGCCAAGGTGCCATGGCTGTCCTCCGAGCCATGTGGCAGGCGCTAAGGGGTTACACAGGACGGGGCAGGATGGATGGGAATACTGGGGCATGACCACCCCAGATAAGGGGAAAATGCCTTACCTGCTTGCCTGGGGAAGGGCAAAGGCCTGTTCCAGGAACCAGCAGGATCCAGCGTGCCATGGGGAGGGGTCGGACAGCCTCTGAGGGGGTTTACGGGAAGCAATCTGTGTTCTGGCCTGGACCTAGCATGAGGGTCCGGCAGCTGTCACGTCATTAAACAGTCTCTCCTCCACACCCTCCCTCAGCAATCAGTAAACTCCAGGAAGGTGGGACTGTGTTCTCTTCAGCTTTGAGCACAGGTCACCCTGCCGAGGCCTCATCATAGCAGGTGCTCAAAAGTATCCGTTGGTGGCCGGCCCAGTGGCTCAGGTGGTTAGAGCTCCATGCTCCTAACTCCAAAGGCTACCGGTTCGATTCCTACATGGGCCAGTGGGCTCTCAACCACAAGTTTGCCAGTTCAATTCCTCGAGTCCCGCAAGGGATAGTGGGCTGTGCCCCCTGCAACTAAGATTGAACATGGCACCTTGAGCTGAGCTACCTCCCGAATGGCTCAGTTGGTTGGAGCACAGGCTCTCAACCTCAAGGTTGCCAGTTCGATTCCTCGACTCCGGCAAGGGATGGTGGGCAGCACCCCCTGCAACTAAAATTGAACACGGCACCTTGAGCTGAGCTGCCGCTGAGCTCCCGGATGGTTGGTTGGAGCGCGTCCTCTCAACCACAAAGGTTGCCGGTTCGACTCCCGCAAGGGATGGTGGGCTGTGCCCCTGCAACTAGCAACGGCAACTGGACGTGGAGCTGAGCTGCGCCCTCCACAACTAAGACTGATAGGACAACAACTTGACTTGGAAAAAAGTCCTGGAAGTACACACTGTTCCCCAATAAAAGTCCTATTCCCCTTCCCCAATAAAATCTAAAAAAGAAAAAAGAAAAAAAAAGAAGTATCCGTTGGTGAAGAGTAAATGCAGAGGCACCTTCCATGCTGTGCTGTGCAGATGTGGGGCTGGTATTTGCTACCCACCCACTCAAAGGCTGAAGGAGAGAAACTTTCAGTCAAGAAGAGCTTCTTGGGGTGAGGGAAGGCAGCCCCAGGAGGGACTCCTGTCCTGAGCCAGGTTTCATGTTTCTTGGGAGTCTCATTCTGGGCAAAATGGGCAGCAAGCAGTAGTCATGAGGGAAAAGATGAACAGCCAGCCCTAGTGGCTCATTGATGTTCCCATTATTTCTCCACTCTCATCATTGCTCTAGAATTTTCTCTGGACTACCTCTGCCTTAAGAAAGACAGTGAGAGGGAGAGAGAGAGAGGAAGATGTCCAGGGAGAGAGAAGGCGAGACTGTCATCCAGCTACATCTGATGTAGAGGTCTCGCTTAGGTTCCCGTCTCCAATTATGGAATCTGGACCGCAAGGTGCCCAGGCCCCTCCAATCTCTTCAAACAATCAAATCAATGGACACTGGAGTGTTATCAGGACTCTAGCAAGTCCAGCAGCATTCCACATTCTGGATCGTTCCCAAATCCCTTCCTCACTCCTCCCTTCTCCCCTCCTTCCAAACGTTTGTTTCCTTTCTGTCATTTTTGGGTCACAGCACACAGCTAAGCAAATCAAGGGATCTGTGCATTTTAACAGGTGCCATCTTAGGTCTTCATTTGTGTGGGGCAGGAATGGGAGGAGGTATTTATTTATTCAAGATCGCTTTTTTTCTAATAAAACAAATGTGTATTCATTTAGAAAATAGGGAAATAAAAATATACAAACAGGGAACTAAAACTAAAACTCTCCTATAATTCCATCATTAAGATATAACCACTATTAATATTTTTGGTATTATTTTTATTAGTTTTGGGTGTACAAAACAATGTAATAGTTAGACATTTACACTCCTCACAAAGTGATAAACCCCCTATCCCCCAATCTACTACCCCTCTGAAATAGTATATAGCTGTTACAATTCCATTGACTCTATTCCCTATGCTGTATTTTACATCCTGTGAATATATATATATATATATATATATATATATATATATATATATGAAATTATAGTTGACATTCAGTATTACTCAGCTTCAGCTTCAGGTGTACAGTGCGGTGGTCAAACATCTACACCGTCTATGAAGTGGTCGCCCTAATAAGACAAGTGTCCATTGGATACCCTACCAAATCTTTACAACATTATTGATTATATTCCCCAAACTTTTCTCTAAGCCTTTTTCTTTGCATGTCTCCTACTCCCAGTTGGAACCACACTGTACATATCATTCTGCATCCTGTATTTTTTCCATTTAACATTATATTATAAATGTTTTCTCATGTCATTAAATATTCTTTAAAATGTTACTTCTATTTAGAATATATTCTGTTGTATGAATGTTCCACAGTTTAATTAATACCCTATTGTGAGATATTTAGCTAGTTTCCAATTTCTCATTATTGAAAATGACTCCACAATGAATACTTTAGTGCATACATTTTTGTGTACATCTTTGGTTATTGCCTTACGATGGATTATTTGTAGTGAAATTACAGAGAACTGGCATTTTTAAGACTTTTGGTATACCTTCACTAAAGTGCCCTCTAGAAAAATCATAGCAATTTATATTCCCTTCAGCGCTCTAAGTGTTTATTTCTCCTCTTCTTAACAAACTCTGGGTCCTGTCATTCTCAAAAGAATGATTTTTGCAAAACTGACAGATGAAATATAGCATCTTATTTATTTATTTATTTTTGCATTTCTTTCGTAAGTGATATTGAACTTGGTTGTGGTGGTTGTTTATTGACTATTTGTATTTCTTTTGTAAATTGCCTGTTCTTGTCCCTTGCCCATTTTTCTATTGTGATCATCTTCCTTTAAACTGTTGATTTATAAGCCTTCTTTCGTACATTTATTACAACTGCCTTTTCCCCTCATCTTAGCAAATTACTTTTTAATTTTGTTTTTGCTGTGTTTAAATTTTTTATGTAGTCAGGTTATATATTTATTATTAACACTGATTTATTCATTTTTATATGAAAAAAATCCCTGGGTACTCTAAATACTTTCTGTATAATATTTTCTTTTACTTAGCTTGCTAATGCATTTTGGAAGTAATTTTGGTATCAGGTAGGTAAGGAGACTTCATTCTCTCTCTCTCTCCATATATGTATATATACAGACACACACACACGCACGCGCACACACAAGGTCTGACAATTAAGTTCTCAAACTCATCCTAGAAAAAGTGCTACATACCTCATTGCTGAATATCACTACGGTCACCTTCGAAGTACTCCCCTTGTGAAGCTATGTACTGATGCCAGTGCCTAGTCCACCCTTCAAAGCAATTTTGGAACTCTTTTTCTGGAATGACCATCAGAGCTGTCGTCGTATTACCCTCCCTTGATATCCTGAATGTCATCAAAATGTCTTCCTTTCAGTATTTCCTTTATCTTCAGGTAAAGAAAGAAGTCGTTGGGGGCCAGATCAGGTGAGTAGGAAGGGTGTTCCAATGCAGTTATTTGTTTACTGGCTAAAAACTCCCTCACAGACAGTGCCTGTGAGCTGGTGCATTGTCATGATGCAAGAGCCATGAATTGTTGGCGAAAAGTTCAGGTCATCTAACTTTTTCCTGCAGCCTTTTCAGCACTTCCAAATAGTAAAGTTGGTTAACTGTTTGTCCTGTTGGAACAAATTCATAATGAATAATCTCTCTGATATAAAAAAAAAAGGTTAGCAACATCGGTGCAACAAGTTCGTGAACTTAATTGTCAGACTTCGCGTGTGCGCACGTGCCAAAAAAAAGGATACGTTTTAAGAAAGGAAAAAATATATTAAAATTGTAATACTCAATATATACTGACAACAAAAGATGAATACAAGTCACGTTTGATTTCTGCAATTACAAGAGGTGCTCAAAGTGGTTACCATCAGCGTCCAGACACTTCTGATTATGGTGAATTGCTGCTTGAGCAACGTTGACGTAAGTGTCCACTTGTATACATTTTTTTGGCATCCCTGGTATATATAATTTTTTTAATAAGTAGTGTTACAGCACCGCTTATGTATTGCACAAGCTTCTCTTTCCTTGAGTCACGATGCCATCTTTATCACATACCAAATTCTCATTAAGTTGCTTCTCTTTCTGAGCTCTAGTCTGTTCCACTGATCCATTAATTATTATGTCAAATCACACTATTTTAATTATTCACAGTACATTTTAATATCTTCTAGGGCAAGCCCCAGCTCATTATTCATCTCATTCTTAAGACATTTAACCCAGCAGATTGATAGGCTGAGAGTGAGGAGGGCAGATTTGAGGCAACAGGGGAGACTGATAGCGTCCGGAGCTCCAGAAACCACACAAGGAGGAAGCCCTCGTACCTGCAGGGGGACTTTGGAGCCCTGAGAGAGGCTCTGGTCTAAAACTGCCCTGGGGGTCTGCCTGGTCCTCCTAAGGAGAGAGAATGAATAAACCCAAAAGCCAGAGCTCATTTGCCCATTTGCTGTTGGTTTTCTGCCAGTCACAGAGGCTGCTTTGGATGAAGCACTAAAACCTCCCAGAATTCGGGCCCCACCTGCCCTGCCCGCTCTTCCCAGGGTGGGGTCTGAGCGGCTGCAGCCCCCATTAGGCTGAGCGCCCTCCCCCACCAATGTGGGGACTGCTCCTCCTGCAGTCAATGAGCCCCGGCCCCAATCCGGGAAGTCAGCGACATGCTGGAGCTCATGCTGGCCTGTGGGCCCAGAACCTTATCTGGTTATATGGCTGGGATTCAATGAGTGTTTTAAAGGAGTGCTATTCACATCAGTTCCACCAGGCACTCATTTAGGCAATTTTGGAAACAAAATCCCAATTAAGCACCTTCACGCTTTTTAATGAGCTGAGTCCCCAGTAGCCACACGCCAGTTCTCCCTGCTATAAAGCAGGCTCTTTCATTGTGTCCCAGGTGTAGTAGCCGCCCTCGGATGTGACAGCTGGGAGCACGCTCAGTCATCTTGCAACAGAAACACTGGTTTTGCTATAGCACCTGAGGCAGAGCCCTTGGATAGCCTGGGGAAGACTAGGAAGTGACAGCATTTTCACTTACGTGCGAGTAACCTAGAGGCAGCTGACCAGGGCTCTCCCCTCTCCTCTCAGGCAGATCCTTTCCACTAGTGTTCACATATGTCCGTTTCCATATTTAAAAAAGACAAGAACAAGCACTTTGCAAGACTCCACCTTGCAAAGTGACCGACCATCTATCTGGGTTTTTCCAGAACTAAGTGGGTTCCCAGCACTCAGGATGTTTAGTGCGCAAACCAGGAGAGCCCTGGGCTCACAGGCACCAGGCAGTCGCCCTACTCCACACCCTCCTCCATCTTCCTCATCTTCTCACAGCCAACCTCTCTCTCCACGTCCTCAATTTCCATGCATCCCACTCCATTCCAGGTTTCTCCCCAACCTTGGCGATTGTCTCGCTTATGTTGCCAAACCTAGAGGATGTGCCTCCATACTTGTTTCACCTGACGCCTCAGCAGCACTCGACGGGGTCACCCATGCTCTCCTGTGGCCCTCTCTGCATGGGCTCTGTGATTCCACGCTCAAGGTCATGGCTCCTCCTACCTCTGCTCCTTCCTCCTCAAGCTCCTTAGCTGACTGCAGTTTCTCCACATGACCTTTAAATATCGGTGTCCTTCCCAGCCCAATCCTGGGCTTCTCTCCTCTCCCTCTGCACTTTCCCTATGAGGGTCTCATCCCTGCCCATGGCCCCAAATGCCACCATGTGCCCTGGCTCCCAAAAATCTCAGTCCAGCCCAGGTCCTTCTTCTGAGCTCCAAGTCCATGTCTCAAATACCTGAAACTCAGCATGGCCAAAATTGAGCCCTTAACCTTCCCTCAGCCCTCTGTTTCTCACTTGCTCGTCCCCACCTCAGCAGAGGGCTTGGCTGTCCACCCACTTGCTCCTCCTTGACAGCTCTCCTTCCTCACCTCCTGTATCCAATCAGTTATCATGCTCTTGAGTCAGTTTCCATAACATGCGTCCACTTTGTCCGATTCTCACCTCCAGGCTACCATTCTGCCCAAGCCACCTCAGTGACCTAAAGTGACCTCAGTATCACCAGGACTCTCAGTGCCCACTCATGCCCTCCCTCCACTGGCGGCTTCTTCTGTAAAGGAAGAGCCTTCCTCTATGGAGGGATCCTTAAAAATACGTATCTATTTCATTTTGCTTTGGACCATCCCTTGGTGTCATCAAAGTTCAGTGTCATTGGCATTGGCCTTCCAGGCTCCAGCCTCACCTGGTCCCACTGTCCATCCTGCTCACCCAGCTTTAGCCACCCTCCGTCGAGCCCCCCAACCCATAGGTCTTTGCACAGGCTGTGCTCCAGGCGTGGAACGCTCTCCTTCCCATTCCCAGCCCTCTCCCAGCTTATTCCTTTAAATCTTAGCTCAGATGTCACCTGGTTGCTAATGCACACTGACACTTCCCTGACCCACTCCCATGAGCTCCTAACAGTCTGAGTGCACTCTTCATAGCACTTACCTGAACTGTGAGTAGGTTAATTACATAACAAACGGCTTACTGCCTGTTAATGCCTGGTGAGTGCTGAGGGCAGGCGGACCTCCAAGGACCCCTGTACTTAGCACTGGGCCTGACATTTAGCAGGCCCTTGATAAATACTTGCTGAATGAAAGGAACTGGATAAGGGGCATGAGTTGAGATTGGGGGCAAAGAGAACGTTCTGGCTCCCCCTCAGTGCACTGTCTGACCCCAAATCAAGAATATTCCATGAGAAGCTGCTGACTCTAATGCCTCCTGATGCCCCATTTTCTCTGGGACTCTGTGCTGCTGGCTTCCCCAGGTAACGTGATCTTTGAAATGGTCTTTTATAATTTCTAAGGTCAGTGTGTGCGTCCCCTTGGGCGCACTATGGGATGTTTGTGATACTGTACAAATGGAGAAGTATCAAATGGTATGCACCCACACAGCTGTCTGCTCCTTTAAAATCTACACCAGTAACTTCCCAGAGTAGAGGGACAATTATTTTCTCCTGCAAATAATACAATTGGTGGAAGCACATATCCATTGGCTAGTAACCAAAGTGGCTGTAATTCAGGCTGGCTTTGAAGGTTTCTTATTAGAATCTCCAATCAGTTTTCCTAAGCTAAATATAAAAATTGCAATGTATTTTTTCTCATCAAACAATAATTAACTTTAATGCTATTAAAATATGTCATACCCAAGATACTGTATGATTTCGGAAGCACCGTGAATTTAATATTTGGATGGAAACACGGTTTTAGTAATGCTTTAAGAGTGCTCCACAGCTCTCTCTCAGCATTACCCGGGCTTGACACAGTTTTACATCCCTTCTTAATTAGCTTATAGAGAGAGATTTGCTTCAAGTCATGTACCCACGTAATAAAGGTCTTTGTTGCCATATTTAGAAGACTATGTCCAGCATAAATTCCACTCCCAAATCTCTTTCTCATAATGAACCTCCATCGACATAATGAGTTCCTTGGAAGGAAGGCATTCTGTAAATTAAAAATACTAATGAGTCATAATGAATTATTTTCCTTATTACTGGGAGCAGGGCTAACCTTGGGCACATTTTCTAGTAGCTGAAAGTGCCTTGCCTACACCCAGGCCTGCCCTCTCCCCAGAGATGGTAATCTAAAGTAGTTTCTCCTTTTTTATTTTCTCATCAAAACTATGAATCCCCCAAATGTCCCCGATCTTAGCTAGTCTGTCTTGGAGGAAAGGAAGTTACCAAACACACTAAGATTTGAATGACCAAACGCACCATTAGCCCTTTCCAATGTTGCTCTGCCTGAACCTTTCCAGGGGGTATTCTTATTTAAAAATGTAGCTGCTTAGCACCGAAGAACTGGTGAACTTTCTAGCTAAGATAAGCTGAGGGTTTTAAGGGTTGTCGGGTTAAAAGTAACAGGAACCCACTCAAGACCATTACACAAAGATTATTTATTGGTGGGATACAAGAGCAGCCCTCACAGAACTCAGTGGAAGAGGCACAGCCATGCTTTGGGAGGGTCAGGGACAGAACAAGAGAGCTGTGAGGAAGTGGGTAAACCTTTTCTGTTTCTCTGGGTCTGTGGTCCATAGACTGTCATCACAACTGTCACTCTCTCCCCTCTCTGCGGGCAGGCTCTCTCTGCTCTTCCAAGCATGTGGGCCAAATATGGCTGCCTTTGAGCCGACCTGCCCTCAGTTCCACACTCCTGGTGGGAGGGCTGGCCAGGCACAGCTTGGGTCAGGTGTTGCCCCTAGCTCAGTTCTCTGTGCTCATGGGGTCAAGGCCACAGGGGACAAAGAGTGCCTGGCCCAGGATAAGGATTCAGTTATGCATTTGTTGTTGTTACAAAGAGGGGTGGGGATGGAGTAACATCTCCAGAAGAAGTCTACTGCACTAGGCCCCAAAGTGCTTTTGCTGAATTGGGGTGGGAACCTGGATTGTTGAAGGGCTTTGGGGCACGAGAGTGACAGTGGCTCATGTGTTAACAACAGGCCTGTGGTGGGATCTGTATGAGTGGGGCAAGGAGCTCCTGGCGCCATGTTTACCTACGGGAACAATGACTCGCAAACAGTGGGATACGTTCTGACTCTCTTGGCACTGGTGTCAGCTGGCACTCAGTGTGGTTTAATGACTCAAGAAAAGGGAGATTTGCCATCTGTTTTCCACTTTGCATGGACTTGTTGGGAATTTGGATAAGTGACTGAACCTCTTTGGGAGTCTTTTAATTCCAGTTCTCTTAATAAAACTGTTATACGCACACACATACACATAGGCATATAACTTACATATTTGTCTGTTATTGTTTTAACAGATTATTATTGTGTTTCTCTTTGCTGGCCTGAAAGGACACTGAGGGTACACAGGAAGGGCCTCAGAAAGCTGGCTAGGAAGTCGGAGGATCATACGTTGCTTGTAGCTAGAACGAGAGCTGCTTCGACTGCTTCTCAGGGAGGAGAAACGCTTGCTTCATGTGAAAAGTTACATGTCCTTCGGAATGATAAATCTGGTGACCTAGGAGGCAAAAAAAACCCCACACAGAAACATGTGACACCTCAGATCTGCTCCTTTGGGCGGTGGGTGGGCTTGGGGAGAAGGGTGGGGAAGGGCCTGTTTTGTGAACTTGGATGAGGGAGATTTTTAAGAAGGTAGAAAAGCCCCAGGAAGGCCTGTTGCAAAAGACTGTGCTATTTCTGCAGGAGTTTTTAGAGAGCATCTCCCAGCTGGCTGTGTCCTAAAGGAGAGTACTTAGCCTAGCTATTCCTCCTGCACGTGACTCTGTTAACATCTAAATCATACAGGTGAATCGTCTCTCACACAGGCTGAAGCAGAAAACAAAACATAGCCATCTCCTTGGTAGGGAGAAGCGGTGCAGTGGGGCCAGGCAGGCCGGGTCAGCAAGCCCAGCCCTCCGTGGCCCAGGCCCTCCGGCTGGGGGCGGGGGGTGGGGGGGTCATGCAGTGAGGCTTCTCAGAGGAGGGGGCTGCAGGCCTGCTGAGTGGAACCCGCTTCCAGGTTTCATTTCCGTTACTCAAAGGAGTCATTTATGACTCCGTCATGGCAGGCTGACAGGGCAGATAGCTTTTGGCAGGAGTCCTTTCTACTTCTCACAAATTAAATCATAGAGAAAGCCACCAGCAGTGAACACAAAGAAAGTGTTCAAGGCCACTGGGTGGAGGTGAACAGATGTTACAGACCAACTGTTCACTAGAGTTTAAAAATCCACAAATACTACAAAGACAGGCCAAAAATTAATTGGGCCATGGACAGCTAAGAATGCTGCCTGGGATGAGAGTCGCAATGCAGTTACAATCAATTAATAATAACACAGAATCAAAGGACAACAACCAACGTGCACAGAGAGCTTTTCCGTTCACACACACATTTTTATTTCACCACAAAACCCCCAGATGCTAGGAGGTGGGCTGCCCAGCTGTTACACCCCTTTCACAAGCACAGAAATCAAGGCTGTAAAAGCTACGTCAACTTGCCCAAGGTCACACCGCTGGTAGGTGCCAGAGCCAGGGCTCACATCAAGGCTCCCGGCTCCCTCAGTGCCCTTTCTGTGTTGCCAGGCTGCTCCTTCAAGCTTGAGTACAGGGCCACCCCACGGGCAGGGCCACCCCATGGGCAGGGCCATCGCATGGAAGGGCCATCGCATGGAAGGGCCATCGCACGGGCAGGGGAGAGAGGGTCAAGCAGAAGCTCCCAGGGCCCCAGGAAAGAGTCCAGGGTCCTGTCACTTGCAACCCCTTCCTGTTTCCCACTTCACATTGGGGTAAGGGACTTCAATTTAACTGCCCCCCTTTAACACAAAGTAATATATATTCATTGTTTTAAAAATATATACAGATAGGCCTAAGAACATAGAAATAAGAATTCTATTACTCAGAGATAAGCATTTTTAACGTTTTAGTGCACCAAAAATCATCCTTGCAGATATTTTTCTCTTTATTTTGACACATTTCCTCAGAAAAATGGAATTTGTTGTTCCTGCCGTTTTGTAACTTCTCATTCCATATACGAGTATTATGAATATCCTTCCGTGTCAAATACACTTCAACAGTGTTTTTCTCATTTCATTAAAAATGTTATGTATGTTTTATGATTGCAGAAAAATCATAAAATTATATGCTCATTGTAAAAATATTCAAATTCAAACAGTACAGACATGCACAGCAAAGGAAGCAAACATTTTGCTTAATGCCACCCTTGGGACATAAGCAGTAATGCTACATTTCCTATTTCCTCTTCATGTTTTTTTTATGCACAGAATAGACATAACGAACTTATGTGTATATATGCACAATTATATTTTCCCCCCTACAACGTAGGTTCATAGACCGTCTGCCGTTTGCTTTTTCCCTTCCGGTAGTGTGGTCATCTTTTCCTCTCAGTACATGGGGTTGGTTCTAAGGCATCTTTGTTCCAATCCTGGAGAAAGGAAAACCTGAGGGGAATCAAATTAAGTAAGGAACAAAATAAGCAATAGTAACGCGGGGTTGGTTGCAGCATTTGGATTTGAGACTGCAAATCCAAGGAGGGAGACTGCAGCTCAGGTAGCGACTTGGCACTCATCTGGAGGACGCAGGTGAACAGGCCACCCCACCCCCGGGCCACCTGAGAGGAGGGTCCCAAGGCACCAGGTAGCTCCTGCCCACCCTCACAGAACGCTCGGTGGCTCCTCAGGTGTGTATATTCTCACGACTGCCCTGATCCCTCTGCTGCACGACGAACGTGATCCCAGAGTGATGAGTTGACTTTCAGGCTGTTTTGTAAGTAAATGACTTTACTCTCAATGAGAAGTCAGTGGTTCTATAGTTGTGGCCCCAGCAGTCCTAAGGAGGCCATCTGTCCACATCCACGGGGAAAACCAGATTCTGGCCAGTGGGCCTGCTGTTTAATAACCTAAAATCGAGCAGCGGCATGCCAGCCTGGGCGGAGTCCGGATGGGTCTAGAGAGGAGCTAACAAAGGCTGGGAGGGATCTAGGTCCAGGAGAGGTTGGCCCGGCGCTGCCTCCTCTCTAGGAGGCATGCTCACCAGGACACTTGCGATGTGCGGATGTGTAGACTGGGATTCCTGAATGCTCACTCTGGCAGTTGTAACTCCTTGGAAGCCACTCCAAATCTGGCCCCTCTGCCCTCAGGGCCACCTCCACCTTCCCTCTCTTCCTGCCTCTTGTCATGGCGGAAGCTGCTGCCCACACGTGACCCAGGAACTCCCTGTGAACAGGGAGGCAGACCGTACAAAGAGCCATGGTAAAGACCCAGCCATGACTGTGGGCTCTTCCCTGAGAGCTGTGTCATCTGTGAGAGCTGGCAAACATTGTCAAAGGGAGGCTTCTGAAGAGCAGGGACAGCTGTGGGCAACATGCAGGTCAGGGTGGTGGGTACATTTGCTAGAGAAACAACAAGATGCTAAATAGGATGGGAGAAGCTAATGGAACCTGTCCTCTCCTAATGGGTTGAAATGACATGGATCAGAGATATCGGGAAGAAGGCAGCTTATGTGAGCTGCCTTCTCTCTGCTGTGGTGGGCAGAATAATGCCCCCACCCCCCATGTCCATGCCCTAATTCCTGGAACCGGAGAACATGTCACCTTTAGTTGCAAAAAAAAAAAAAAAAAAAAAAAAGAAAAAAAAAGAAAAGAAAGAAAGAAAAGAAAGAAAGAAAAAAGAAAACACAAAGGACTTTGCAGATTAAGATAAAGATCTTGAGATGGGGAGAGTAGCCCGGATTGTCCAGGTGGGGCAAAGTAATTACAAGGTCATCATAAGAGGGAGGCAGGAGGGCCAGTCAGAGAAGGTGGTGTGACAATGGACGCAAAGGCCGTCAGAGTGGTGCAGCCACAAACCAACGAGTGCAAGATGCCTCTAGAAGCTGGAGAAGGCAAGGAACGGACTCTCCCCTAAACCCTCCAGAAGGAACACAGCCCTGCTGACACCTTGATTTTAGCCCCGTAAGACCCATTTCAGACGTGACTTCCAGGACTGTAAGAGAATACTATATCCGTGTTGTTTGAAGCCACTAAGCTTGTCATTCGTTGCAATAGCAACTAGGAAACTAATACACTGCTTGACAGAAAGGAGGAATGAGAGGGTATTACAACTTTTGTTTATAAATTTCCATTATATTTACTGCAGATAACAGCCTCCTCAGGAGGAATGTTGGTTCAGAAAGGACGGCCTTTAATGGAACTAAGGTCTATGGACAAAACCAAGTAAGGTGGTTTCCTCAAGACTGCATTTTATTAAGTGTCACATGGGCTCTTTCCCAAGAAGGGCTTATTCTGGGAAATGCGTTAAGTTGGACCATAGGAATTCACAGCAGCACCTGAAATTGTTCCCTGGCTGGGAGGGAATCCTTTTCTCTATCATGAGCAGAGCACAGCTCTGCTCAGACCGGGGTGCACCTTCAGCATGGTCCTGGGAAAGCCACAAAAGCTGCCACCTCTCTTCTCGGTATTTCTCAGACCCACAAAGAAAATGGTGAGAGCTGGTGACCACCCAGCAGAAGCCTGCCAGAGGTATCCTTGCCCTGCCCCGCTTTCAGAGAATAAAGGCTGTGGGAGGTCGTTCTTCTCTTCTCTCCGCAGCCCCAGCTGGCCAGGCAGATCTCACAGGAACAACTAGGGGTTCCCCAGGCTAACTTTGAAGAAATGAAAGGGCAAGTTTCTAACAGAAAGTGTACTCCTATCCCACATCTAGGCTTATTGTAGCTTTTTTTAAGAGCCTGCTCTGTAACTCCCACGTGGACAGTTCTTGCCGGTACATTCACCTTTTGGCTCCCTGTTTGCAAAGCTGCCAGCTCCACCAGCTTTCCCTCTTGTTGGTGTTGTCTGGAAGGAAGGAAGCCAAGGGTGCCCCCTCACCTCTGCCTCTGCCGGATGCACCCTATGCCCCACTTTTGCTCACTGACCCCCAAACGAAATCCTGGGGGATTTCTTCTCATGACTCAAAATCCTGACGTTTGCAAAGGCCAGAGTTCTTTACAGCTTTTCAGGGGACCACGTGCTCATCATAAACGAGGCCCAGTTGGAGTTCTTTGCAGAGCATGTCAAACTGCCCTGAGATTGGGCCTTAGCTCCATGTGGATGAGGTTTAAGTGTGTGTGTGTGGGGGGATCTTTAGTGATTTTTTTTTTTGAATTGCAACTGGTGTGTTCTCTAAGCGTCTTCAGTATGTTTCCTGCACTCTAAGGCAGGAGTTCACGCCTTAATGGACACCCACTGAGTGCTGGGGTCCTGAGGTACAACAGCGAACTGCCCTCACTGAGCGTTTGTCCTCAGCAGCTTGTGAAAGAGGAAGGTCTGGGCGCTGAGGGGATTTCACTTCATGGAGGGGCGGGGTTAGGGAGGCCCCAGGCAGGGAGCCCTTTGCTGTTCCCTCACTGTCAGAGCTGTGCGCACCCCTGCGGAGGGGCGGGCCGCCGCACTGGGTTCTAGTTAGACGCACTGGGTTCTAGTTAGACGTGGTCAAGTCCGGTTCGGGAGGAAGGTGAAATCAAGGGTGTGATCGGAGCACACTGCCACCCGGGACAAAGCAGGTAGGGGATTGTCTGTGTGCCCGCAGGCAGCTCTCCTGCCTCGCACCTCAGGGGCGCCTTCTCTCCCATGTGTGCAGCCTTCATCCCTGTCCAGCGGTAGCCGGTGGTTCTCACTGAGCGGTACACCCCAGCGCAGCGCACCAGACCATCGATTTCTCCTCAGTGCATTCCGGGTGGGTCGACACCCCACGTAGGTCGGAGCCTTTAATTTCCTGCCACTTACGTTTCATCTAAAAATATCTGAGCAGCCACAGGATCCACTCTCCCCAGGAATGACCTAAAACCAAAGTCATGAAGACTAAAGGATTGCTTCATGTCCATTTGAGAGAGACACGTTGGGCTAGAAAGGGAGAAGGCTGGTTCTCAGAAAGAAAACTTTTGTTTCTGGTTTGCCTTGTGCCCAGCCGGGAGTAAGGGCGCGGCTGGGTGCCTTCGCGTGGCTGGGTGCCCCCCTGACTACAGCAGCCCAGCGATAGAGGGGCCCGGTGAACACAGGCATTTCAGTGTCACAGAAGATGAACAGGGCCGGAGCGAAGTCAGCGGGAGGCCACTGGGAAGCTGGAGGGTAGGCCCAGGCCACCTCGCCACTCCCCATGTTTCTGGAAATAATAATGGGTGCACCAAAGTAAATGATAACCACTAAGGAGACAGCTGGAATGATCTGGAAGCATGTTGGAGCACAGGAAAGGAGAGTAGAGTTCTCTTCAGGATCTGCCCCTTCCCGGGCCCCACATCCCAACTCCATGCTCCCTGCAGCTTTTTCCTCCTCCCCAAACAAGGGAACTCAAACAGCAGCAGCCACAGCGGACAACCCACAGGACACGGAGGTGCCAAGGGCTGCCCCCAGTGCTGTCTGGATGCTAACATGTATGTCTTCACAGTCTCTGTGAGGTGGGCACCACTCTCACACCCATTTACAGATGAGGAAACTGAGGCACAGAGAGGCAAGGACATCCCAGTGGGGCCCGGTCACAAGGTTTTGGGAAGCAGGCTCTCTCTCATACACAGCTGTCACCTTCAGAAAGCCAGTTTCTTAGAAGCTTTAACATTTGTAGATACATCCTTGGATTGCATATAAAAAACCAATAAAAGACATGGAAAATAAAGTTGCTCATGGTCACATTAGTGATAGGAGAGTAAGGTAATCCATTATGGAACACCTGTACAAGAAAGCCGTTCAGACCTGAAAACTGCTGTCAATAAATGCCTGTGGGAAAGAAAAATTGTCTGCACTGTGTCATTACATGAAGACATCAGGTTCTAAAACAGTACACGCCTTGTGATGTAATTTTTGCTACACACACACACCCACAGAAAAAGATGCATGTTGGTGCTCTGTAGCCTCCTAGGAGACCTGGCTGGAGACCCGGCACAGATTCGCATCTGATGCATGCAGCTGAGGGTTTGCAGTCTCCTGTTGTAATTGCAAAGGGGCACCATAAGAGACTCAGGCTGGGGATGTCGGGAGAGTGTGGCTTCTCAGTTCTTCTCTTCCTAATGGAGACATGCTCGGCGCTGCCTGATCAGCATGAGCTCCATCAGGCAGGCGGCAGCTAGCCACCAGCCTCCTACACTCCCAAGTACCTCTCACCCTGACAGCCCCACATCAACCTGTCTGCTTACAGAATTTGTGTTGGGGAGGCCACTGCCTGGCTTACATCTGCGTCAAGGTGCAGTTTGCCACCTGTTGTCTACATGCCACAGAGCAACTACTGGGCATCTCAGGCGTGGACATCGAGGCTGAGGGAGGGCTGGGCAGGGGCCTGAGCACGGGGACACTTGTCCTCTGAGTGGCACCACGTAAGATTTCAAATTTTATCTTTCTTTGAAATTAAAAAAAATTTCAATTACACTTGACATTCATTAGTATATTAGTTTCAGGTGCACAATAATATAGTGCTTAGACATTTATATAACTTATGAAATGATCCCCCCAATAAGTCTAGTACCCACCTGGTATCATACATAGTTTTTACAATATTATTGACTGTATTCCCTATACTATACTTTATATCTGTGGCTATTTTGTAACGACCAATTTGTACTTAACCCCTTCCTCCTTTTCACCCATCTCCCCAAACCCCCTCTCATCTGACAACCTTGTTCCCTGTATCTATGAGTTTGTTTCTGCTTTGTTTATTCATTTGGTTTTTTTTAACATTCCACATATAAGTGAGATAATATGGTATTTGTCTTTCTCTGTCTGACTTATTTCACTTAGCATAATACCCTCTAGGTCCACCTATGCTGTTACAAATGGTAAGATTTCATTCTGTTTATGGCCAAGTAATACTTCATTGTATCTGTGTATCTCCTCTTGTTTATCCAGTTGTCTGTTGGTGGACATTTAAGTTGCTTCCATTTCTTGGCTATTGTAAATAATGCTGCAATGGAGATAGGCGTGCATATATTTTTTTGAATTAGTGTTTTGGATTTCTTTGGATACATACCCAGAAGTGGGATTGCTGGGTCATATGATAGTTCCATTTTTAATTTTTTTGAGGAATCTCCATACTGTTTCCCACAGTTGCTACACCAATGTGCAATCCCATCAATAGTGCCTGAAGTTTCCCTTTTCTCCATGTCCTCACCAACATTTGTTTGTTGATTTTTTCATGATAACCATTCTGATGGGTGTGAGGTGGTATTTCATTGTGGTTTTTATTTGCATTTCTCTGATGATCAGTGACGTTGAGCATCCTTTCATATGTCTATTGGCCATCTGTATGTCCTCTTTGGAGAAATGTCTATTTATGTCTTCTGCCTAATTTTTAATTGGATTCTTTCTTTTTTTTTTTGGTGTTGCACTGTATGAGTTCTTTATGTTATTTGGTCTCCATGTGTTTGTGTGTTTTTCAGTTTTTCTTATAATTGGTTTCTAGTTTCATTGTCTTTGGAGAAGGTGCTTGATATGATTTCAGTCTTCTTAAGTTTACTTAGAGTTGTTTTGTGGCCTAACATGTGGTTTGTCTTGGAAGATGTTCCATGTGCACTTGAAAAGAATTTATATTTTGCTGCTTAGGGGTGAAATGCTCTAAAAATATCAACGAAATCCATCCAATCTAATGTGTCATTTGTGGCTGCTGTTTCTGTCATGCAGGGACTCATGCAGGGTCTCTGGTCCCGCTCCCCACATAAGAACGCAGGATATGGTGAGGCCAAAAAGGAACACCCACAGATCCATAGATAGGGGAGTCATACCACTATATTCTTGCTGGCAGCCGGGCAAGACACACGCAGTAGAATCCACATGATCCGCAGTCTGCCATTCACTTCTTCTGCCTGCCAACCAACCAACCAATCAACACAGCCTGGCAGTTACCAACTGGCTAACCGGTTACAGCCAACGGCCAACCAAGCACAGTCGATGGTCATTCACTACCTGAGCCAGCACCTCCCCATGCAAGGCCGAGCCTGGCAACTGCTCAATGGGACTCTGTCCCCACAGTTTCCCTGTTGATTTTCTGTCCAGAAGATATATTTCTTGATGTCAATGGGATGCTAAAGTCCTCTACTGTGACTGTATTACTGTTAATCTCTCCCTTTATGTCCATCAATATTTGTTTTATATATTTAGGTGCTCCTGTGTTGGGTGCATAAATGTTTACAAGGATTATATCCTCTTGTTGGATTTATCCCTTTATCATTATGAAATGTACTTCTTTGTCTCTTATTATAGCCTTTGTTTTAAAGTCATTAAACACACTGCTTACCTACTCCACCATCTTGACCGGAAGTCCAAATATTTTCTTTTTGCTCATCAGTACTTCCTAATTTTTCCACAGTTAACAATTATAGCTTCCATAAAAGGAAAAAAAAAGTTTCTATTTGATTTAAAAAACGAGAGCCTTAGGTTAGATGATCCTTTGTGTCTCTAAAATCCTGTAATCTCATTGTGGCTCTCAAATGATTTCTCTGGTTTCTTTTCTTTCTTTGGTTTCACAAGAGAATGATTTCATTTCCCAAAGTCCTCACTGTAGAGACGCTATGTTCCCTGAGGTCTGGGATGTAGCCTGCAGCCATCTCTGGGCCACTTGTGGTGAGGGGCAGGATGAGGGATGGGGGGTGCTGGAGCCTGGGGAGGTGACCCTAGGTGAGGAGCCTCTGTGTAGCCTGGGGTGAGATGTGCAGAGTGAACCCGAGTCAGAGGAGCTTGCCAGAGGAGGTATAGTTCTTTCCCTTCTTACTCTACTCCTCCAGAAAAAGAAGAAAACATTTCAGCAGTCCAAGAAACCATCAGCTAGGATCCTCAGAAAGGTCAGAAACATTTGAGAGAGATGGCTAACCAGAAGGTGGGAGTCTAAGTGTCTAATTCCCTCTCGGCGTCTTTGGAAAGAGCCCATTTCTTAGGCTAGAAGGAGGTGGGGTGAGGGGGCCCTGCAGGTGATTTTGTTCTCGGGATGGACTGGTCTGGGTGCCCATGCCCAGGTGCCTGGTGGGCACGGGACCCAACACACTCTCAGGATCTGGTGAGCAGCCCTTTCCACCCAGGCCCCAGGACAGCACCTCAGGGGCTTTGTAACAGGATCTCTGGAATCTGAACAGTTTGGATAAATGCTATTTTAAAGTAGGAAGAGAGCAGTTTATGACCTCATTTCTTATTATGACACTAAAAAGAAAGCAACCACACAAAATCTCTTCTGCTGAGATTGTTGTCCTAATCAACCTGTGTCCCCTAGCCTTCCTTCTCGCAGCTGTGAGGCTGTCCATGCTGAGGTGCCACGCCAGGCTCAAGGACAGGCTGACTGACCTGGGGCCCCACAGCAGACACAGAGGCCAGTCCAGGCCACCGCAGTTTTAACATCTTTGTTCCCCCACCCCCCTCATTGTTAGATGGGAAATCAGTTCCCATACCCTTGCCTCTTGTTAGAACACTCTCCTCACAGGCTGAAGAAGAGGAACTAATTGAAATCCTGCCTCAAGATTTAAACAGGCCCGGCCAGACCCATCGTGGGGCCAGAATCGCCTTGGAAAACTCGAGGGTGCGGAGCAGGGGTAATGACCAGACTCCGCTTCCACTTCGTTCGAAAGACGCCCCTGTAGCAACGAGGAACCTACAATGAGCCGGAACTTTTAAAATAAATGACTAGGGCTGAGAACAATTTAAACTTCATCTTCCACAGCAGGTCCTTTTCCTGTGTTAAGTGTCTCATTTATGTGAGAATGTGGTTTTCTTTAAATTTCTGCATTTAAAATTCCCCACATTGTCAGCCTGAGGGGAGCAGGAGTGGGAGGAAGAACGGATACACTGTGCCTGCCTGTGCACCAGCAGAGGGCGCTACAAAGCCCTGCGTCCCCAGGAGCCAAGTGTAACCAAGGGACAGTGCCTGTTTACGTAAACAAATTACGTGGGGCCTAGTTTACATTTGCTTAGGATTAGAAGTTGGTTCAATAATGCACCTGTCATTTTGGTGCTCCAGTTGGATAAAACCCTAAATGACACCATTTTACCTCCTAGTGACTCCAGGGAAAGTTGTAACAAATCAGTGAACAGATTTATGTCTACATACATCCTTGGTGTTCAAGGCAGCATAAACAGAACTCATCACCCACGGTGGAGGAAAACCCAGGTGGGCACAGCTCGGCCAGTTCCACAGTGCGGTTCCTCAGCGGTGCTCAAATCCAGGCTCTCAACCAAGCACCCCAAGGGAGGGCTTTTTCTGGGTGCACCGGACTGGAAGGCCAGCGAGCATCAGCTCTATTTGTCTGCAGCTCTCCTTTGCTGCAGGAGGAAGCGGGGGCCTCTGGGGTGCTGGGCGTGGGTGAGGCTGTGTTGGCAGAGGTGGGCTGTGAGGGAGGGGTGCCACCGGGGGCAGGGGACTTGGTGTGAAGTGCCACCCAGCAACCGCACCCACTGGCTGTTCGCCATTATGCAGGCCACTGATTCCTTCCCACCTATTTTCTTAACCATAAAATGGGCCTCATGAGTTTTCAGAGAGGCTTTTCCTGGCTGTATTTGCCCTGAAGCCCTCTTTCTTCTCATTTGGATAGTTTATCAACCACAGTTAAAGAAGACTTATGTGAAACGTAAACAGATAAAATAAGAAGGACTACACGCCACAGCCCATTTGCTGTGCTTAGAGTCTGGGGTGAATGGTGGCTCACCTTTGTCACCAGACTGCTGCTTTCCTTGGGATCCCGATAGCCAGGTACAGGAGTGGCCCGGAGACTTACCCCCCACCCCCAGAGTTAGCACCAAAGTAGGGTTGTTGGAGTATATGTGGTCACGTGTTACAGCTGGACAACAACAATGGGACCACAGCTGCAGGATGTTTTCCACAGAGATTTATTTTAAACCATGAAGGTAACTTTGCATTGAGCCTCGTACATTGGTAATGGCTACATGTAGTTAGTAGGAGGGAAGCACAGTGGGAAAGTGAGCAGAGTTTAAAACATTCACAACATTCAGCAGCATTTGAATGGAGAACTGGAAACAGACATTTTAACACTGTAGGAAATTCTTGCTCCGTCCCACCCCATCACATTCAGGAAGTCAGTGTCAAGACTGTTTGGTCTGGTTGGTGGAATCAGTGACAGAGAACCACATCTAAGAAATCTATTCCAGCTTCGCACTTATTACATTCTCAGCTGACCCTTAGGAGAATCTCACTTCAAAAAGAAAGAAAGAATATCCACAAAGCAACATGCCCTCAGCAGCCAGTGTCCGCTGTGGCCACAGATAGGTATCTAGAGCAGAAGCATCCATGTCCGCTATGGATACAGCGGTAGGTAGGCACGATATGGGGCTGGCACCTTCCTTGCTGTCCAGTTAATAACAGTCTTTTTATTTTTCATAGAGTTTCTTTTGCAAAACGACAGTACATTGAAAACAAGTCATTTAAAAAGCAAGGCAAATGGCATAAAACAAATATATATGAGAGTACAGTAGTTACCAGTGACACAAGTATTCCGATTCACACCTCATATTGGTGTATGCTACTGACATAAGGCTGCCATCCGTTGAAATGAAAAAAGTGTATATAAGTGAAATACTTTTTTCAAGCTATTTTCCCTTTTTGTGTTATAGTTCACTCTCTTGTGCTTCCCAGAGAATCAAGAAAAAATGGGGGATGGGGAGAATCATGAATATCAAGGGCAGATTCTAATTTTAAACTTTTAAATCAACCTGCAATTCCCTGACACTTTCTCTCCCAAAAAAGTCAGCTACATTTTTGGCTCACAAAGGTGAGCATTTTAAGGTATCTGTTTTTAATGAGATGGTACTACGATTAACTTCCACTTTCATCTTTTTCAAACCTCTTAGGCTCTAGATAGAAAAATGCTGAAGGCAGTTTTCTTGATACGACAGAAGACAAAGATGCTGTGATATGCTCTCATTTATCTGAGTGAAGTCAGCCACGTGTGGGTCGGCCACTGGTAACGGTTTAGGCAGGACCAATAATAACATTCATGGAATCATAGGATCGTGGGATTGAAAGGGATCCTAAGAACGATCGTTGACTTCAACCCTTACTCCAAGCTTTAATCTCCTTCCCACATCACTGACAACGGGCTGCCCATGGTCAGTTCAAACATTCCCTGGCATGGGAACCAAAGGAGGGATACCATGCCAATTTTGGACAGATCTAATTTGCAGACATTCCTTTGGTGTGCTAGGCCTCAACAGGCTTCTCAGTGGTAAGGATAATGTTTGAAGACAAAATTAAAAACTGAAACCCCTCAGTTGGCAAGTATATAGTTCTTGGTTATAAAATTGAGCTAAAGTTTAAACATGAATGTGAATGTTCCTGAATTAAGCTATGGACACATGTTACTTGGGTACTGAAAGAAAAAGGCAAACAGATGGAACTGCAGGAACTAGAAAGTGCCACGGCCCGTGCTGGGAGTCTGGGTGCCCCTGCCTCGGCACAGCTAGGCCTCTGAGGCAGTGGCTGCCTGAGCCCTTCTTACTGTCACTGAATTTAGAAAAATGTTCCCTTCCACTCTTCCACTGGGAGAGTGCCGCTGTGATGAGGATTTATCACATTTACCACACTGTACTGAAATGACCCATTACTTGCAAGAATGATTTAAGGCCCAGAGGGAAATGAAGGGCAGCAGCTGCCTGCTTATGCACCGGAAGGCTTGGCACTGCATATTAGTGTAATGCCAGTTGTCTAGAACAATCTCCTCCTGCCATAGGTCAAGGTGTTTCCTCTTTCAAAGGGGAGCAGCTTAGCCTGGCCTGCCTGTGTAATTGGAATTAGTATGTCAGTTCTTCTAGGCCAAGGCCAAGTCCATACATGCACGGTCTCTAGCTCCAGTGAGGGGCTGTGCATCCAGAAAAGTTCAAAAATTAGTTACCATGGGTGATTTTAAGATAACAATTCGAGGCATTTCCAAAGAAAAAGAAACTTTGATACTAGCCTTGACTGCAGGAAAACTTGACTCTAGAACTGAAGAGCCTTCAAACAGGGTAAAATGCCTCTTCAGTGCCCCTGGATTTCCACTTAAATATGGCCGCTGGGGTGGTCTGCGGGGCAGACTGTAGGAAGGAGTTTACACTGATGAAGACTTGCAATAACTGCCGCACTGCCTGGTGCCCCCTCATAACCACAGGGCAGGGGCCAAAAGAAGTGTGACATTTGCCTATGATAAGAGGAACAAACCTGCTTTCTGAGGCTCCCTGTTTCGAGGTGCTAGAAGTCACTCCTCCCTCTCATGCCATTACCAAGTAATGTTCAAAAACAATTGTTCCTTGAACATTTTTCTTGTAGATTTTTTAATTTATACCTCAGCTGTTCTAACTGCCTGGTAGGACTAAAGTGTTTTGTGCTTGGAACATTCTAGATCTCTGACGATCCCTTCCAGTTTTGCAATTTTATGATTCTTTGAATAATTCAAACAATCAAATAAGAAATACATAATGGTTGATGGACCTCATATAAAAAGACACACAACTCCAAGGACTTAATGTAAAACCACTTTGGCTACTGTGGAGACGTCCCTAGGCAGTTAAAGGTTCCAGTAACATCATTTCTTTGGAGAAACCGAGATCACGTGAATGATCTTATCCTACCAAAGAAAGAACAACTATGTGTGTGATATGTGCAGTTTTGCCACTTTCCCAACATAGCCAAGTTAGGCATTACTTGCCAGAACTTCTGTATATTGAAGTAACAGAGCAAAAATATATGTAAAGTGCAAATCCATTAGAGTAAAACAAGAACCATGAATAAGAACTAACCTAGACAGAAGAAAAGTCCAGTGCTGGTGCCAGCTTTCACTCCTAGTGAATGAAGCCTCCATTTCCATATAAAATGCTTGGAAGACACCCAACACCAGCACATCTCTCTCTCTGAATTATAAAAATGGTGGAGGCACTCAATGTAAAACTCAAGAATTCACAGTATTATAAACACACACAGTTGGTTTGCTCAAGCACCCACACAGATGAGAAAATGGGCAGAGCAGTAGACACCTTGACATATCTGTGGTTTTTGATTGTGACTCTCATCACCAATGAGGTGTCAAGTGGTTTTAATCTCTGAGTGGTCCTGTGGGCTGGGGTACGGCCATGCTGGGAGGGAGATGACTAGTGAAGTGCAGGGTCACAGACAGAATGACACATGTGATCCAACAGGGACAATCAGCTTCCCACACGAGGTGTGAGTTCATCTAGACTTAACTCAGGTCCACGCCAGGCTTACGGGGTGCCTGATCTACTGCCTCCCTAACACTGCGTCTCCTGCTCTGTAGAGAGGCCACGCTCCAAAGTTCAGGAAGAGCAAACAGAGCGATCCATTTCTAGCATCCATTTCCGACATAGTTCTCTATTATGTACAACTTAGTAATGGCTGCAGGTTCTAGTAATAAACTGTAAAACAGACATCTGAATATTTTAAATGTAATTCCCTTTTTATAGCTCTCTCATAGAGCAATCATGCAGAACAGAGTCAGATTAATTGTAACAGCTTGATGGCAAGCAAGGGTGGTGTGGAAGGGGGCGTGAAGTGACAACGGTAATCACTTCCCTGTATGTACGCCCGTGCATACACCCTTAGCGTAGGGTCACGTGGGCTGATCTGGTCTGATGTCTCAGGTGGTGGCTGTCACGTGCACAGCGGATTGCGGAACGCCTGGTCCTGCTTCCCGGTGCGGCAGCAGCAGAGCCCTCTCTAGGAAGCATGCTTGGTCAGTGTCAGGGGTGGGACCCAAGTATGGCTGGTAGTACCTTCCCGGTTAGAAAGAAAAGTAATGATCATGATGGAAAAATTTGCTGTCTCGGAAAAGGGAAAATAATCTGTCAAATCAGAAGTGAACAGGACACTGTGGAGGTAGGACTTGGATAAGGATGGGCAAGTAACTGGCCTGTTTACCTGCAAGACTTGATTTAACCTGGTGATCCCCAAGAGACTCAGTGATCCCCAGAGCTCTGGACAGGTGAGGGCTGACTGAGGTGGGACACGTAAAGTGCTTAGAACGGGCGGGCACATAGCGCATGCTTGCCCACTCATTTAAATTCTATTTTTATAGGTGAAAATAAGATTTTTAAAAAGGACTTCAATATCCTGAGTTGAGTCACTACACACAAGAATATTTCACTGTATCAAGTTTGATTGGATTCCCTTCAAGTTGATTTTCTAAAGCCCTGTTTTTTTACATTCCTAATAGGACACAGCATGAGCTAAAGGATTCAGTACCTTTCATGTCTCAGATCACACAGTTTTAGTATGAAAGTGTGCAGAGTGTTCTAGTTTTTAAAGGGGAAAAAATACAATGGTGAGGAACAGAATAGGATACAATCTCACATTAATGAACATGTTCAAGGTCAGAGGTGATGTCACACGGAAAAACACATCTTAAAAGACACTTTTTGTGAAGAACATAGGGGTTTTGTGTTTGTTTTTAATATCATGAATGAGGGAGAGCCGTGTCAATAAAACTAAAACATAAAAGGCTCAGAAGGCTCCAACTAAAGTAGAAATAATCCAGGCACTGGTAGTTGAAGCTCTGAGTTACAATAATTTACTTCCATAATGACAATGGTTGGGAACAGCTTTCTCATAGCATTTTTTAATGTGGGAAAGACAGAGAAAAGCTGAGAAAGCTGAGACAGAGACACAAGGTCATTTCTATTCAGCAAGAACATGAACAAGTTAGGCATTACAAACAGGTCATTCTTCAGGTGATTCAAGAGGTCAGTTGGTAAATCCACATGGAGGTTTTCCAAATCGCTCAACCTAAGAGGATTTCTGTGAAAGCATAGACACTGCAAATGCACAGTGTAAATACATACACTTTGGTGATCGGCAGATGGTAAGGGTACACAGATACACAGACAAGAAAAAGATGCTGACCTCATGATCCGTGCCCAAGTGAAGAAAAGATGGAAACTGCTTTAATAATGACCAAAAATACCCTGAACAGACACTTCCCTCATTTCTCCGACACACAAAGCAACAACTAAAATGAAGTGTTGAAAAACATAAAAATGAAACACCGCACAGAGTTTTCAGTATACTCAAAACAATGTAGCACAGCCAGACTGTATAAACCATTTGTTAAAAAAATAGCTTCTTTTTATATTCTATGAACAAGTCGAAAGAGTCCCCTCCAAGTGTCCTCTCCCTAGCTCACCACTGTGTACAGGCGCTGCGCCCGCGTGGCTGGGCTCTTCAGCTCCTCTCTCCTCACACGTCTGCTTACAGCTCCAGCAGGATCTGGATGAGAACCGTTTCTTGAGTAAATACTATCTGATGCCGGGGAGTGTCATCAAGACACTACTGGGGTCATATCCCACAACTGTAAAAAGCAATGAACGAAAATTGTATTGAGGATAAACAGTCCTTAGCATGGAATTGAAGTGAATTTAATTTAACAAGCAACTAAATACTATGCTAACATGATTTTGAAATCTGTAAAATAGTATTTTTCCACCAAAAAGTATAATATAAACCTCAGAAACATGACAATGGCAGCTGGAAATGTTAATCCATCTAACGGAGAATAAGTGAAGGCAGATCATTCAGTTAAGTGGGAAGGGAACTAACCTATTATATTAGGCACCAAATGGGTACCAGGGATGTGCTGTATCCTTTCCATATCTTATTTAATCTTCCAAACAGTTCTATAAGGTGTCTCGTTTTCAAAAATAAAGGAACCAAGGCTCCCAGAGTTTAAACTGGCTCCAAGTCACAGAGGTCTGGTAGCTTCCGAAGGGGGTTATTTTAACCACCTTATCCTGCCGCTGCCTCTAAGAACGGCCCAGAACGGCCCAGGAAAAGCAGAGCTGGGTGTGCTGGGCGAGTCTGGGCCGCGCCTCTGTGTTTTTCAGGGAACGATGCAGGTGTGGCCCTCTGTCCTGGACCTGCGCCGTGGCACTGAATCGTGAAGTCTACCAGTCCTTAGAGAGGCCCTGGAGGAATGCTTTCGGATTAATTGCTCTCAATGGGAACAGATCTTGTTTATTACTTGTTGGCTTATTCAAGTCCTACCTTTCATTCAGTACTCAGCTCAAATCCCTCCTCCTTCAGGAAGCCACCTCCGGCACCGTCTCCCCCCACCCCCGCACCCCGGCCCAGGGGACTCTTAAAGTCCTCGTCTGTATTACTCTTTTGGCCACTGCTCATGCGCCCTATTATTAACTGTCTTTTTAAGAATATGTCCCCAGTAAACTAGCTGTTCTTTGGCAGGCAAGAGCTGTGTCTTATCTTGGTGTGTACAGCCAGTGCCTGGCATGGGGCCTTGTATGTAACAGGTTCTCAAAGATGCTCACTGCCAAGGGTAACCCGAGCAGACTGCACGTGGCCTTGGCGTTCCTGTGTATCCACGTAGGGCCAGAGGTGGAAAGCTCCTAAAATAAGCTGGCTTCCTACCTTAATAACCTTGTCAGTTCCTGAGGTCAGTAACCATCCTCTGGTTGCATCGAAATGCATGTGCACAATGTTATGTTTACTGTCATGGAAAGTCGCCGTGGGCGCGCGTCTGGAAGAAGCAAAGAAAATTCCAAGAGTGAAAAGCCGTGACATATGAACAAAAGAGATCCAGGGTGATGCTAAGCTCTAATTTTCAGCCAAAGGGCTAAAACTGCTTCAATGGTAGAAATGCTGCTCAGATCGACCTTTATTCCCTGGTGACCTGGTATGATTTTATTTTATTTTTTTACAAGGTGAAAGGATTGTTATATTCCTCAAAATGGGAAAGAGATGATGAAATTTTCAAGTCTCTTAAAGATTATTTGTTGCTCTGGTAGAGTCTATGAAAATCTCTGTGTTTTTGACAAAGTCAAAAACAAAATGAAACAAAACCCACAGTACTTTTGCCAAGTTTGCTCTTAGAAGGACTCTGGTAAAACAGTCTATCTTTGCCTACTTAATTAAAAAAAAAAAAAAGCTTGTTAAAATGTCTACGATACTACTATCATTCTAACTGAAGGGCTATATGCTTTCTCCTCTTTTTACACATACAGTGGCAGACTTACTTTTTCTATAGTATGCTAACACTTTAACACAAACATCATTACCTGTTTTGTATTTTTGAATCTATGTATTTTTTTTTTTTTTTTAGGAGGAGGCCTGTCAACTGCTCAGGTGCTCTAGAGGCAATGCAAATGCTTCCACAAAAGAGGCAGAAGAAACAGTAACGTCGGAAAGGGCACAGAGACATGGTGAAGGAGACACCTGTTCTCTAATCATGTTTCCAGGGTTCCCACTCCTCTGCAGTGGGCTCTCTGAAGAGAGTTGTTTTCTTCTTTTTATCTCTAGCTATATCTGGGGAGTAGACTTCAGCATACCAAAAATGATCCCTATGAAATATTTAGAATGAAAGATTTAGGTTTAATTTGCAGTCATGTAGACCCTCTGGGTCTGTGTCTTTATAAAATGAAGAATCAAAGTAGAATATCTCTAAGATCATGTGCAGCTCTCTAACTTAATTTCTCTCATATTAATTTCAGCATGTATGATGAATGGGAATAATGAACAGGAATGCTTACTTATGCATCTTAATTTATATTTGATATGGATAAATAACAATGAAAAACACATAAATTAGGGTTATCTGTAAGAGAATGCTTTGTTATACTAATTTGCCAAGAATCTCCTTTAAATGCTAATTTACTCGGGTGCATTGTAAATATTTCTATTTACATGCAGCTTTTAAGGCTCCCATCTAATACTTAAATGATGAGGTGCTGGAGGTATGTGGGGGTGGGAGAATCAGGCAGCTGGTTCCCTATGAAACCCTGCTGGAATTCACTACAAGGGAAACTTGTTGCAGAGCACTGTTCACATCTGAGGCAGTTTTCTATCAACCGACAGTAAAGAGACATCACAGGTGTGTCCCTCCCGCCGAGCACACAGGCGCAGTAACCGAAGGTCCTGGGTTTCTGGGCTACATCGCCCAGCGAGACTGAGCAGCTGGGCAACTGGTAGTATTTGCCTCTTCGGTAAAGTGGACTAGCTCTTCCTGGACAACGAAACCTCTGGAACCTGGAGGCTCATTCGGCTCCTGTACAGATACCAGCTTGGGCTAGAAAGTGAACCCTGGGCTCCTGAACTCCTGGGCACTTCTCAAGGAAGTGAGCAGACAGAAGGCTCTGCTTGAAGAACATCTGTTCACAGTGCACACACCCCTAGGATTCAGAAGAGCACAGAGATGCATGCTTTGTGCAGACTTTCTCCTCTCCTATCACACGAGAGAACACAACCTCTTGGTGGAAAGCAGGGCTTTGCCCACTTGCCATGGTCTGTGTTCTAAACCAGCAGGAACTAGGGCACCAGTAGTCACAACTGTAGTGCTGGGTGCAGCTCTCAGATCACATTCTCTCCTTAACCCGGACAACTTTGCAGACTGCTGGAACTTACTCTTCATCTGTGATGGCCTCGTGGCAGCTGTCACAGACCCTCACTTCAAACTCGAAGCCCATCAGAGGGATGGAGGAGCGCTTGGAGCTGCACTTGCCGCAGACGGCCTTCCCGCACTTGCGGCAGTGGTGCTGGAGAGAGAGCAGATACTCGTTAAGGCTGCTGCAGCGCAGTGTCTCCAGGTAGGCTCAGGCGTGATCACCTGCATGCAGGTGAGGATGCTAAACAAGAGTACCCCAGAAAACGGGAAGGAACACACCAGGTATGTTGTCTTTTGGACTCTGTTTATTCAGAATGAGGACTGTTGGGAAACACATCTGATTGTGCCACCTTCCCGCTGCCCCCTCCCACATTCTCAGTCCTTTCCAGTTATCATCGCTAGGAGGTAACCAGTGGTCAGGTTATCTTCAAGTTGCCTGTACTGAGGAAGTGCCATCTCCAAAGATTATGCTGCCTGATGAAGGAGAACATGAATGAACCCTGATTCAACTGTTTAAACTCTGGCCATGAAATCAACATCTGGTTTTCTTGGGGAGGACCAGACTCAACCATGGAATCAGATGGAAAATGCTGTATGAGAAGTAGCTCTAAATAACTAAAATTAAGACAAAGGAGGGCAAGTGAAATTATTACAAAGAAATAAATACCACGTCTATAATTTCATGGTTTGGTACCAATAGGAGCTAAGCATGACCCCTCTAATTTTAAGGTATATTTCAATAGATGCCACTAGAATTCTAAAGTCATATCCCTTAACTTAGTGGGAACGAGTCACTACAAAAACTGAATCCAGTAGGAATGAGCTACAGAGATAAAATGAATAAATTAACGTGCAGTCACAAAGCGACTCCATGATAATAATTTACCCCATTTCTTCTAAGATCACAAGGTAAACGTATTTCCCCAGGATTACATTTTGATGAAGCAGCCATATCACCCACCTGTCTTAGGCCAATTTTCTTACTGTCCCACATTTGCTTGAAGTTCCAGAAGAAAGGCTGATCACACTTTTGGCAGGAATCACTGTCCAACCATTCAGGGGTCTTGTCAAATAAAGCACACAGCAAGTCACAGTGAGAAGCAGTGAGGACAATGGAACCATTGACATTGATGAAAGTTACAGAATCAGGATATGTTTGCAAAAAACACAAGTGTGATTCCTCAATCATTTAAAAAGTATTTACGGAAGGCCCTGGGGACGTAGTGGTGAATAAAAAGAATCTCATGGAGAATCATCACGGAAGGTTAAACATGAACATGTTATTAATAATTATTTAAGTACGTGTAAGTGCCAAGACCTGGGAAAGAGGAGCACAGGGTGCTATGAGAGTGCTATGACGTAGGCTGGAGTTCAGGGGTGTTCAGGGACAGCCAGGGCCATATCAGCAGAATTCTGACAGACATGTTGAGGATTTAGGAGTTTATCTTGTATTCTCTGATCATATGCAATTATAGTTGTTCTGATTGTGTACAATTATATCTAACTGCACATTACATACACACAGCTGTCTGCGTTGGAGGGGCAGGACCTGACCACAGTGGGTACTCAGAGAAGCCACTTGTCCACTATGAACTTGTGGCAGGACCCAGTGGGGTTTGAAACTCCGCTCCTGGGTTACACAATATTCTGACTTTGTTCGCTATTTCCCAACCACATCACGAGTACTCTAAACTATGCCAATCATGTTTACAAGATGTGTTAAGCTTAAAGCTTTTCTTTAGCACATCGTTAGACTACACATATAGTGACTCTGCAATGGTTTCTGAGTTCCGTATTCAACTCTGTAAATTCATCACCTGGTAGAGGAACCTTGAAAAATAAACACAATCCCAGCGTTTTCCAAAAGTGAATTCCAGGGAACTCCAATTTGATTTTTACTATAAAAGAGGCCTGAGATCAAACAAGTTGGAGAAATGTGGGCAACAGTAGTCTGATCCCTCTAAGATTCGCTATGGACAGCAGCACAGTAAAGGCCCGGAGGAAGGCCTTCCTCTGTTGATGTCATCCTTTTCTGAGGAATACCTCTTACGGAACAGTTAGCCTATTCTCCTACCTTCAGGCGGAAAGGAGCCTAAAGCTATACATTTTCTCAAAAAGAAAAGCAAACAGGTGACATTTTAAGAGCTCTAATTCTTAGTCTGTTTGTTTTATTAAAGCTGAAGGAAAGAAGTAAGCCTTGATTTGCTTTGTAATTTTCATGTCCCAAATAGTTTAAAGACAGATTTAATAAAATAATATACAGTTTTTAGCTAAAGACAGTATTTTACTCCTAAAACTTGAACACACACACACACACACACACACACACACACACCCCACTACATCTTTCACCAGGAAGCATGCAGGTTTAGGACATATACCAAATGCATCATAGTGGGTTTCTATGAGGAAGGAATTGGGAGTAAGGGTCAGGAAAGAGGAAAACATAAATCAGCATGTGGTGTATAGTGTGATTCCACTTCCCCCCTCCCCAAAACATCTTCTATATGTGTATGTGTAGAGAAAAATGTAAGGAAGGATACTTTGGCAGCTTGCTAAGGGTGATATTTCTGGGTGGTGATATAATGAGTAACTGACATTCTATTTGTTAAGGAGCGCTATAACTTTTCTACAAAGAACATTTATTACATATACTTTGAAAAAATGATAAAGTTTTTGAAAAAATTGATTTCAGTAACAAGTATAAATACATACCAGGGGTGCCAAAAAATCTTAAAAAAACAACAACATAAATTATTAAAAAAAAATGTATACACATGACTTGTATTCATTTTTTGTTATTGGTATATACTGAGTATTACAATTTCAATAGTTTTTTCCTTTCATAAAATGTGTCTACACTTTTTTTGGCACCCTCTGTATATAACCTATGGGATGTCAACCACTCGGTCTTCCACTATTCCGCTATCAGCTCCCCCCCAAACCCCTGCCGCCCCCCCACCCCCAGCCAGCCTCTCCTGCCTGCGGGCTTCTCCGCGCATGCGCACTAATGCTCCATGTATGACGCTCATGTTCACCTGGTCTTTACTCTTGGGGGTTCTTGTCCTGCTCAGAGCACCTCAGGCCCCATCAATCTTTCAGCACTGTCTTTCCACAAACACGGCTTTGAGAACACTAGCTGACAATGGTAACGTCCCTTCCTAAATACTCAGCGCTAATGCTTTAGTTTACATCGACTGCAACTGATTCCTTCTATCATTTAGTCGTTTTCTTAAGTTGCCTCCCACATGTCTTTTTCTTCCAGAGTCTATCAGCGCTTGGGGGCAGGGACTGCTTCACCACACGTCTCAGACCTCCCGAGGTGAGCACTGCATGGCACTTACCATAACCAGGAGAAGCTCCACAGATACATCTCAGGGGATTTATGTTTCTATGACACTTGCCAAAAATAGATGGACCCATTTCCACAGCTCATTTGGAGCTCTGAATCACTCAACAAAATTTAAAATAATCAACAAGGACAGAGTGCTCATATATCTGCATGTTAAAAGGCATCATTAAAGCAAGATGGCTCAAAGGACTGCTCACCAACCACCTGGTTTCCTCTGGAAACCACATTATCCTCCTGTGGGCCTCTGTCCATCAAGGGTGGAGGCTCTGAGCTGCGGGGGTTCAAAATGGGTCACCCCTCACTCTAACATGCACCTCTGTGCTATGCAGATTATTTTGAGCTAAAGGCTATTGAGACCCTGCAGGCTCATGAGAAACTTTTACCTGTCCCTGAAAGAATTTAAATTAGGGGCCTTGTCCATAAGAGTTATCACCAGAAATAAGTTTTTATGACCTATCTGTAGGGAAGGGCAAACTTCTAATTATTGAACATCTGCTCTTATCATCCTGCAATGACTTTCCTTCCCTCTGAAGTCCCAAGGCAATCCTTAGCTCTGAATGTCCTTATTACCTCATTTTCCCTTTCTGTCTTTGGACCCCTCATATAGGTGGGGTTCCCATACATACGTATGTAATTAAGTGTTATTTTCTCTTGTTAATGTCTCTCATGTCTATCTGAATGTTAGACCAGCTGAAAGAACCTTGAGGATAAAGGAAAATTTCTTCCTCCCCCACAGCGCACTGAAGGGCAAGAGCCCAGTGATCGTCTCCCTCCCATGTCAGGTCAGTTAGGCTTGGGAAGCGGGTGTGACTGTCTGGCACCTCAAGTCGGCGGCCACGCAGAAGCACCGGTCATGCGGAAGCCTGGCTAGCACGGCTAGCATGCATTGTATCAATTTTCATGCCTTTATACTGGTAAGACCAAATGGTACTTTCAAAAGCAATACTCTATAATTTCCCACTTCCTAACAGTAATGATCATTTTAATTAGTTACTAATAGAACACCTATAGATTTATGGTTTGAGCAAATCAAGCTTTAATCTTCTTAAGCATTTAATTACTGGCATTTGAAAGGCATCACATTATGGATAATACTCTCTTCAAATGAGATTGGGTGAGGGTAGGGTAAGATTTTGGGAAATCACTTCTGTCTTTTCAAAATGTTGCTTTTCTGAAATTAGAAGAACATATACTGTCATAGGGAAAGTTTACCCAGGAAAATTCTAGGCAAATGAGAATATAGTTACCTTCAAACTACTTGTCAAAGGGTATAGTCAGAAAACGTATCAGTTGTTAAGATGCCCAAAGGTGAAAGAAAAAACTCATAGAGAAAGAATGTTATGATTAAACAATGATATATGCTTAAAAATGACAAAGTATATATTTTATCTGGAGAACTGTTTAAGACATGACTCATAAAGAGCAGAAAATAATTATTTCTAACATTTCTATTAATACCATATTAATGATTCTTATTCTATCAAATACCGTTTCTCACACACTAGTCACCATTTCCTGCAATTACACAAAGCACATGCGTTTTCTGTTTTCATAGGGCACTTTATACCCAAGGGCTAATCACCTGAAAACAGAAGGTTTCTTTTTCTCACATGAAGTTTTGCTGTGAATGGTGCAACAAATTTAGAAGTCTAAACAGCTTAGTTTCGGTCTAAATTCTTATGAAATCTCTATTAAACGAACATTAAATGCCAATTCGTGAGGCATTAAAGAAAAAAAGGAAACTCCTTTTATACTTGATTTTTTTAGTCTCTGACATAACATGTCTTATTTTATGGTTTAATCGTAAAATAAATAAGAAATGAGCAGGAGGAGAGGCTGAGCCGTTTTCAGCACAGCCAGAACTGCAGAGCCCAAACTGGGAGCTATGGAGGGAGAGGTCCCCAGCCTGCTGTGACACCTACCTCCTGCCTCTCCACATCCATGTTCCAGACGACAATGCCACCATCACCGGCACAAGAGATGAGCTGCCGTGTGTGCTGTGCATATGAGAGAGCCTGGACTTTGTCACTGTGAAAGAAAGAAAGAGTTAGTGACAGTTCAGGAGAGCAAACGAAAGCCCTAAGGGAAGGAAGCCCAGCAGTCAAAGTGCACACTCACCGGTGAGCCCCAAGTACAGATCTTAGAAATCAGATGGGACTGCCAATGTGCCAATAAGGTTTCAAAGCCAAAATGCTCGTTTAAGATCCTGAGGCTCCGGGCAGAGGTAATCTTTGTCCATTACCAACACGTAAGGAAAAAAGCTGATTGTTGAATTGGTTGTAACATCTTACTGGTTCCTTCCCTAATTCATTAAACAAATCTATGACGTGTTTATGTTGTATTTGTTCAAAAGTCACGATTTTATCTTTTAAAAAAGGTATCCTTTAAGAGCTTTGGAGGTCATCCCTCAGAGCCAGGTGCACTGCGCTGCCTGAGCTGTGAGGCGCGTCGTGGGTGGTTTGGGCCAGGCACCTCATTTCTTGGCTCCCAGAGGGAATCCAAAGCAGCAGAAGACTTGATCTTTACTGACTCTATTTCTCTAGTTTTTATTCCCTCTTTACTGATTTGTGTTTTGTTTTTCTTTCTAATCCATGCACGGCTGACATGTTATTTCCCCTTGGAGGCAACCATGATGGAGAACTCAGTTTCGTCGTCTAACAAAAGATTACAGAGATCTATTTTCTGTTGGGTGAAAGAGAATAGGGAATCTGGTTTCTTGATTGTTTCTGTTTGAATATTTTTCTATTTTGAGCTCAAATCAATTAAGAATTCTGGGTTCACTGGGAAGGAGAGCAGCTCTTTGAAATCTGGACTGGTGATGTTTTATGTTTACTTCTGACCTGTGGCTAAAGCTGTAGAACTGAAGCTATTAAGCTCTGTGTATCTGTGTCTACAATTCAGAAAGCCCTTCACATCTTATAGTGTTTGGAACACTTTCCTATTTCTGAGGGTATCAATACATTAGATTATAGCACCTTTTAAATTGTAATAATTTGTTCTGTTTGGCTTTAAAGATAAACAAGTGCTTATAAAAACTGAATGTTCCTAAACTTCACAGAAAATAAGGAAATTGAACTTCTAAAGCTTTAAATTTACTAGACTTAAAAATAAAAATTATTTTACAGAAAATGCTATGGAACTCAAGAAAAGTTTAAGAATCCAAGTTCACAAAATTAAGGTAACTCTGACAAATGAGACTAGTATGATAAGTTTTAAAACACAACTATGTCTTTCTCTGATTTATCAAGTGTTAAGTATAATGCAAGTGTACATTTTATTTTACTTGAGTTGATTTCTCCTAAATTTATATAGGATAACAGGCCAAATAAACTAACATTATGCCTACATGTTTAAGATTATGAAAAATATAAATTTGTGTTCAACCAAATTGAACACAATAATTTTCTAATAAACTTTTTATATAAATAGCAATTATGTTTTACAGCATATTGATTTAGAGACAATTCCTAAGATCTTTATGTAACTTAAAGTGGACTAATATTAAATTGAGCTAATTGACAGAAATCATTGGACACCAACCTAGATAATTTCTAAGTAAGTTAGAATACTGAAACTTTGATTACAAAGCATATTAAGTTCACATATGTTTGCTTCTTATTTTCATATTCTATAAAGAGGCTATAACTTAGGTGAGTGATGTTAATGAATATGTTCATTTTTGCCACTTTAAGGGACATAAAAGTGATGTGTGTCACAGTAGAAATTTGTTATGTGTGTTCGTGAGCTTTGCTAGTCTGCTAAAACGCTTGTATATGATAGATAGTCTCAATTATCCACATCCGTCCTCTTTCCAACTTTCTCTATGAAATATGAGTTAATTCTTATAATTAAAGTGGGTGGTTGAGACTATGCCAGGTTCAAATGAAAAAGAATTACAATTGTGTGGATGCACTTTATGAAAGAAAAAGAGAGCAGCTTTATCTTAAAGCAGTAGATGCTGAACTTTTTGGTCTTAGGACGTCCTGACACTCTTAAAACTTATTTGAGGAAATCAAAGATCTATGGTTCAAGTGAGTGATAACTATCAATATTTATTGTATTTGAAACCAAAGCTGAGAAATCTTAAAAATGTTGATTCATTTGAAAATAGCAATAATGAATCCACTCCATTTTCATGTAACATATATTTTATGGAAAAAAAAAACTTGTTCTCTTCCAAAATGAAACACTTTAATGACAAAAATGGCCTTGTTTAACATTTCTGTAAGTCTTTCCAGTGTCTGGCTTAACAGTAGAGGGCCAGATACGCGTCATCTCTTACTGCATCTGTTGTGATGTCACTCATCACGCAGCCTCTGGAAAACTCCACTGTATACTTTTGAGAGCATATGGATAAAAAACGCAATTCTAAAGTAAAGTATATATTTGTTCCAGAATATGAAAGAGAAAAAGGATGGACAGAGCTTGGAAAGTGAACTTTATTTGCTTTGGTTTGTAATACTTGAGGCTGGAAAAAAGTTGTAAAATACATTAAAGTTTTGGCAGAGTTCCCTCAGTTTTGATGGCTTGCTTCCTTGGTTTACTGATGAATACCTTTGACTACAATGCAAAGGATATTCTTTACCTTCTACAGAATCTGCCTAGCTAGCAGAGATTCTGTGTCTCTCCCAAATTATTTTCAGAGCTTTATGTTGACTTGATTAATGTCCTTGATTAATTAAAGAAAAAACAAGGGGGCTTCCACTTGTGAAAAGAGCTAAGTTCTTTAAGATTGTGTTACTTTCTCTACTTATTTTCAAATGTTTGATTGTTACTCTGATTATGTAGATAACCAAGTATTGGTTATCTTAAGCACCTAAAACTGTGACTATTCTTTTGGTTTTGCCTTCTCAGACTAAGCCCTATTTTTTGAAAAAATTAATTAAAAATTTTAGAATATTTTTACACCTAAAACTATCTTTGAGATTTCCTGGAAAGGTCCTGAAAAATCATAAAGATTTGTTCCTTTGCCTTATAAAAAAGAGAGATGCTATAAATACCTGCATTTGTTTGCTGTTACTATTTTAAAAGTTGCATGGGAAGAGTTGTCAGATCAGAATAAATGCCCAGTCTTCCCTAGGTTAAGGCGGTACAGGTGAAATGCTATTACTGTAAGTATTTCTGAAATTGTGTATTTTATGGGAAGACCCTGTAGATTTTATGAATGCTCTCATTGCCTGTAATATGTTTTTACCTTCAGGGGAAATACTGATCAAAACTCTTAGGAAATACTTATGTAGGTTATCTCAATAGAGAATTTAAATCTCCATTCCGATAGTATTTGTCACAGTAAAAAAATTAACCATTACATCTCTATTATCTACAGATAACTTCTGTTATTTCTCTGATGCTTTCCTGAGGGCTCTGCTATAAGCTCTACAGGCCAGAAAGGACAATCTCAGAGTTTCATGGAAAAAGACTCTACACACCAGGTATTTTAAATACTGATATGCCAAAGAATAGACTTTTGAGCAAAGGACATTGAGCTAACATTGCTTAGACAATTTTTAATCTGTGCTAATGGACTGAGTTAGGATTTCCTTGGATTTTTGGACTCTGCAGTCTGAATGCTTATGTCTTGGTGAATGTGGGCTGCTAAACCAAGAACCAGCAGAACAAGCATTAATTACACAGGACTGAATAAACTGAAGAGGGAAATTTTACTGTGTTGTCTAGAATACTGTCGATATTTTAATGTTCTATTTTCTGGATATGTAAGAATGCCTTTACTCTTACTTTCTATGCTACCTCTAACCTACAATTTAGTAAACTCTGCTTTTATAAGCTAAATCAAAACATTTAAAAATGTTATCTAATTCTCACTGATCTCCCAGAATCCAAAAACTGTGACTGAGTTCCCTTATTTTTCATGGCAATATAGTTATTTCAAAGGTTTAATCGGAATCTATCTGCAGGACATAATTGGGCAACCAAGCCCTTACCAGCGTCACATTGGAGATGATGCTCACTGAACCCGACATGACGAGCCACTTGAAGAACTAATGGAGCCAATCCCTACAAAGCCCTCCCAGGAAAACTGGCCTGGTCCCTGGTTTTACAGGGTCCTGGCCTCACAGGTGGTAAGGAAGCTACCAGGACAGGAACCTAGCAAATGTTGGAAACCTTGAGGAATTCAACCAACGTTATAAATACTACAGGTGAAATCTGGTGGAGTGTTTCTTGGGCTTGGTTTCCTAGCGTTGGGGTAGAAAAACCAATCCCAGATTCCTTATAAAAACTTCCAGGCAGAACTTAATTCTGTGTGCTTACTAGTTATTTCATACTATATGAGCGTTTATTTGCAAAGCAAACCAAGAAGGCCAACATGGTTCATTAACACTTACTACACCAATGTAAATAATTAGGCCAAGCCTGATGAGACCAGCCCTTTTCTGTGATCAAGAATAATTTTTGAGATTATTATGATTACAGAAGAGGAAGGGGGAAGAATTGTCAGGTAGACCGTGAAAGGCTTTGAAATGGACAAAAAGAAATTACTAGGTGTCTTTACAATGGAATATTAGGTGTTCAATGAAATAGTAGCTCACGATTCTGGGTTATCTGGTTCTATAGGGGTCTGTGACTTTAGCTGAGCTTTTTTATAACTTAGTAAGTTATAGAAAACTGCTATTACTGCAAATGAAACTTGTCCAGTGAAGATGCAACTAATTCCATGTCCCGACCCTCCCAGGGAAGAAGCCAACTGTGACTCTACTTACAAATACATTTTCACATTCTCCGTTGCCTACGTGTGTATCTCATCTTTGGGTTTTCCTTGGAACTGGTTGTAACATGTTATATTTCCTGTATTAATTACTGACTAATAGAAAATCTTTGACATGTATTATTAAAAAACATCCATTGTTTTCTATCTGTCCTGGTTGTTATTTCATATATTTTAAAGTATGGAGTGCCACCATTCTGACATTTAGGCACAAAAAGGAAAATCTATCTAGTTGAACAGACTCATAACCCTGTGATTTGAACTACATTTCATTTGTTAAGGCATCTTGATACACATCAATGATCTCGTAAAACCAAAATAAACTCCAGAAGGAACTGCACTGCCACTCATAGCTAACAGCAACATTCAGCAACAAATACATAATTTATGGGATTCCAGTACTGTTAATATTCCAACACAGAAGAGTGGAACACAATGATGAATGCTGGATTCCAAGCTTTGCACTAAAGCTGCTCCGGGACTTCTTGATTTAAGGTTTCAAAATACAACCACCCTGCAGTTAGAAACAAGGTGAGGGAGCCTCCCTAGGCTCACAGATTAAGGGTTATAAAGAATAAAAGATACCTTCTTCCTGCATTCATGTTTCATCTGACATCACTGCAGCATTCATACTAGAAAGCATTTCAAAACTAGCTATTATTTCATGTATAAGTGCTCTATGGACTGCAATGCAAATGATCGTCCAAGTGCACAAAAGCGCCACTTGTCACAATCACCAGAATCTGCCATCACAAAGACCCTACTTAGTGGGATGGCTTCATGTCCTTTCTCACCCTAGAGGTAATATATGTCTGATCAGACCCAGCTACATAATTGGGTGAGGGGGACGAGGGGGGCAATGCAATATAAAAATACAGGGCCCCTTGTTAAAAATGTGTTAAGAATTACAAGATGGTGATAGCAGAGCATTAAACCAAGTGTGGGGACCTTCTAAGCATGGGGACTTTTGTGACTGCACAGGTCGCCCTGTGATCGATGCTTCTTAAGGAAAAAAGGCAGAGAAGCCTTTATTCTCTTTATAGAAACAGATTTTCAGACACAGGCTAACATCTGCCCAAATGTCAACTTTGGCCTTCTTCCATGCCCTGAGTAGGGGCACTTAAATGTAGAGCACCTTTCTCTTGTTTGATGCAAAGTCCTAGGTTACTTGGTGAAAATCTAATCAGTTATGTATCTACTACCAGAGATTGCTCTCTTATGTTCAGAACTCCCATATTCATAAGTTTCCCAAACATCAAGGACCAGAGAGGCCTGTGGGAAATCCACACGTGAGGTCCCTCAGTTAACTGATCCCTAAGGTTATCTCACACCAAACGGACCCAGGAAGGACATGCCTCGCCAGGGATCTTTGGACCACAGCCAGTCTGAACCTGAACTCAGGCACCCCAATCTGGGAACACTATTTTAAGCATCAGCAACATTTTGCTGTTTACTGGGTTGGGTGGAAGATCAGATTAGCCATGCCCCTCTGTCCACTTGCAATTTCCTGAAAACACTGTATTTAGTTCATGCAGTTCTGTTTTGGTTAACCTCCTGAACCTGAAAACTATGAGAATCTCTTCATCTTCTAAGGTCCACATCAAGAGTGACAGGCCCCCTCGCCCCCACTTCCCAGTAACACTGACGAATTGTCCCACCTTTACCCCGTTTTCATACTTGTGCCCAGCTCCATTCAGGCAGGGACCAGTTTCTTAGTCACCTTAGTGTTCTAGGTGCAAAGTCTGGTGTGTAGCTGGAGCTCAGTAATATTTGTTGAGTGTATTATGAATAGAGGGAGTAGGTGTTATGTGGCAACATTTCCATGGAAATGCCACCATCATAGTGAGTAATCATATCCAAAAGCTTATTTTTGAAGAATTCTAATTTTTATTAACAAACATAATTTTAACAACTGCCACTTATTAGCCTTTACTCTTGTGATTATTTTACATGCATCATATCATTTACGGGTTTTGACAACCTTTGAGGGTTTTTCTTTCCAATGTTATCCTTTCTTTAGAGATGAGGAAACTGAGGATCAGAGGGAGGAAGTGCCTTGCCAAAGCCCACAGAGCCATTAGCAGAAGGGCTGGCTCACACCCAGCAGGCCTGACTCAGAGGTCAGCACTTAATGACAGCTATACGGCCCCTCTGTCTTTGACAAGACTCTATCCTCTATGAGAACTCCAGTTTCCAGTGCTTTTAGTTATTATGTGTTTAGCTAAATAGTTAAAAATAGAAAGGATCTTTCTTCCCCCTCTATCCTAATAATTCTCCAGTACTAACTACAGTGAGACATACTCCTAAATCTCAGATTCCGAAGGAGAGAAAGCTTTCATACATAATGATCCTGGTATGCAATTTACTTAATACAAGTGCGAAAATGATCAAATTTCACAAATTATCCCAATGTATATTTATTTATAAATATCATATTTCTTTACCAGAAGTCTTACACATAGTAAGCCTAAAAAGAAGAGAGAAACCAAGAGCTGGGATTGTGGAAATAGAAAGCAAATACACAGGCCATGCACGCCAAGACACATGTCTGTGACAGCCTCGTGCAGCCTGGGGACCCAGCACAAGGGACCACAAAGATCTTTTATCTGTGCTTTAAATCAAGTTACCATTTAATTGCCAAAAACTCTTGGAAGCCTAAGAAAACACTGCTATGAGAAAAATTATGGTCATAAAGTTAGTCCATGAAATGATAGATATTATCTAAGAATAAAAAAGGATCTAAAAAGCCCAAGGACCATTATTAGGTTTGACAAGATGGGCGTGGGGCAATAAATGTCTAGGTTTATGCTTCGATAATACCCGTCCAACTGATAACTGATACTTGAAAAACCGAACTGCTCCCTGAAACTAGAACCTTTTCTTTGCCTTTCCTTCCAAAGAGCTAGCACATAATCATGCTCCATTAGCTGCAGGGAACAAAAACACCAAAATGCTTCCAATGCAGAAAAATTGTATGGAAGTATACTTTCTTAGCTTTTTTCCCCCTTGGACTTGGAAATAGTTTTGCTGTCATCAATCACTTACTCTAGTGCTAAAGCTCTCTCTGCTTCGATGGGATTTTTACACAGAAAATCAAATTAGTTCCCAATAGGTCGCATTTCTGCTGCTGAAGGATGGTAGGAAGCCGCTGAGCTCGGGGCAGAAGCCATGTGGAGCTGTCCCTCCACACTATGGTTGGACATTTCTGGAAGAGGGGAAGGCAGGCTCTCCCCCTGGAGGCGGGGAGTTCTGGTCCCATCGGCTCTCCCCAGTTCCCCCGCTCACCAATTCGATCTCTGATCTGGAACTCTGAACACCATTAATCACCCTGGGGAAGGTGGGAAACTGAGGACTTGTAGGACAGCAAGGGAAAGCCTCAGGCCCCAAGCAGAAATTCTTGGGCCTCTAACGTAGAAAAGAGACAGAAAACATCATGGGGCATGGTGGGGACCATGTGTTATTCAATGTTCATTTTTATATCTCCAGTGCCTAGCTGGATACAAAGAAGGTTATGAATAGCTTTCTTACTTCAAACTGCACGAAGGTTTGGGAGACCTAAGCTGCCAGCCTGGGTCTTTGAGGATGGTAGCTCAGTATTCTCATCTAAAAAATAGTATCTGGCTTCTCTCTTTCACAGGGCTATTGTAAGATTAAACTGAGGGGTTGGTGTATTTTGAAAGCTTTTTGACAAAATATTAGGCACCATTCAAACAGAAGAATCACTGAACACCAATCCAGTGGCCAATTTTCAGGGCAAAGAAAAGGCTGTGATGAAAGTGGGCCTTGTGACTTCTCCTGTTCTGCCTGATGTCCTTGCCCTTTCTTTCCCGAACCTACTATGTGACTCCCATCTTCCTACTTCTAGCAGCTCCCGTGGCCTCCCATCCCCACCTCAGGTATTCAAACCCATTCTAACAGTGACACCAACTGATGCTGAGGACGTTTCCTTCTAGCTCTGTGACACCAGGCAGCCCCTCTCAGGCTAAGACCCGACAGCCCGTCGGAGATAGAGTTCCCTTTGTTACTAAGCTTGAGTTAAACAAAGCACGACGCACGGCCTGCCGTTACGCCTGTGGAAAGCCAGTCCTGACTGCGGCTCCTGATCTCAGCAGCCTGTCTGCCCTACTAGGTCCTAAGGGATGGACCCCAAGTATGGTCCGTCCCATTTTCTAAAAGGCCCAGTTTACATTACTTAGAAACTGGAAGACCTATCAGCTTAGGTTTCATTTTTCTGGGACCGAGAGTCCGAATTTCAACTTTACAGCCTTTTCTTTCTTACCAAACTATAGGTGCAAGTTTCCCAGAACAACACTTTGTGTGAGGACACTCAGCACACAGTGGGGCTGGCAGGGAGCGCCATGACACTCCCACCCTGTGGACGGGTCCTGTAAGCCTGCTGGCAGGTTTCATCAACCTCTGTGCAAACACAAAACTAGTTCTGAGCTCATCTGAGTGAGTCTAACAAATATTACTGATCTTCGTTCAAAACCTGTGCTGTATTTCTCTGAAAGAGCTCAAGGTGACAGGAATTACCCGGCATATTAGATAATAACTAAGTGTTACTACACAGGACTGTGCCTGGCTTCTTTTTCTTCATTTACATGGATGATGTCAACTCCTTCTACATGATCTTGATGCATGTCCCCATGTCATAGAGGGAAATACAATGGAACAATTCCTCTAATGAACTGATGACGAGGTCCAAGTGACCCCACAAGCCAACAGACCACTGGCCCCAGACAACTGGTCTGTTCTCTAATGTGGGAACGAAGGGCTTAATAGCTACTTCTCTAAAACTAAGCTCTAACACTGAAATAACTATTTGTGCACGGGCCCTCCAAAACTGAGTTAGTTCAATAATCCTAAACTGTACATTTAACTACTTAGGAGAATCTTTTAAAACTTGTGTTCCCAGGCAGATTTATAGAAAGACCTAATGTTGCTTAAACCTATCAGTTCATGGGGGCATTACTGACATTTCTTTATGGCTGTCTGGAGTCACTCTTACTATCATTTTTAAAACTTTACGAGTTAAAAACAATTTAGATTAGGTTTAGAGTTCTATAGCAGATCTAAAATTCTTTTCTGCAGCATGAGCAGACTGCCCCGAGGGCCTGTGGGCAACACAGAGCAGGACAAATCAGAGTATGGTCTGAGGGTCGCCAGCGGGGTGCTGTCTGGGCGGCTTGTTACCACGCAGACGCCTGCAGCTCCAGACCGGGGACCGGAATTTCCAAAGACACGGCCCAGGAATGTACTCTAAACAAATTCCTCAGTGACTCTCTGTGTATGGCCAAGTTTGAGAACTGCTCCAAGGAAACACAAAGCTTTCTGTGCTTTTCCTCTCAGCCCCCTGAAATCGGTCCCTTAAGAAAGAAGAGCCTGATATGAATCAAGGCAAGTACCCAATAAATATTTGGTGAAGTACAAAATGTACTGTGTAAGGAAGGATAGTATCTCTCTCCTTTTTCTTAAGCTGCCAGGAATCTTGAAGCCACATTTCACCTCAATTACAGAAATTCTGTATGCCTTCATGACTTGTATATTTAAGCTCTTTTTTCTTTCACTCTCAAATTTTTACTCTTGTAAGAATATATTCTTATAGTCTCCTTATATTGTTCTAATTTTTAACCTTTTATTTATTTGCTGCCATCATTTTATTTTATGGTTTCTGTAAGCACTCTCAAATCCTCTCTGGAATAAAATGGGGTATAAATAAATAAACATACTTACGTACAGATATAAATCAAAGTGGCCATTATTTGCTTTCCTGCCATGTCCCTTACCATACTAAGATCCTGTCACAGAGAAGGAGCCACACTCCTTTGTCCCAGCTTTTAGCAGGGAGTCTTTTCTCGAGAGTTCTTTATAAAAGCACCAGCGGTCTTACTTGTGTCCTTGGAGCTCGATGGCTGTTCCTTTTCTCCCACCGATGTCCCACATGATTACTGAGTGATCGGAGCTGCCCGAGAACAAAACTCGCTGGACGGGGTCCCAACAGAGAGCGGTCACCCCACCTGAGAGACCAGACATAGATGAGCGTTAATCACAGAGTAAGGGTATTATTCACCAAGGAAATGTGAAAGCAAAGGAGTTAGGATCTAGTGCAGTTCCTGGTATACAATAACGTTTTTGTTGAAAAAACAAACAGTAAGTCCCCAAAGAGAAAAAAAATTGGCTCCAAGAATAAAAGTCTCACACTTTAAGCACTCTCCACCCCCAAATTTAAATGTACCATGAAATCAATTACTGTAAAGACCAAAGAAAAATGAAAAATACAATTAACTGATGTTTAAACAATTGACATGATACAAAGAAGAATGGAAAATATTGCACTGTTTGGAAATCTTAGCTATATATTTTTACTGCTCTCTATTTCCTACCCTGACAATAATAGATGAAAAGTAAATAGGGTTTAAAAAAGCACAATTGCTTTTTTATTATTAAACATCAGATATAATTAGACGATAATATCAGAATTTGAAATTTATTTTGCTGTCTTTGGGAATTTAAATTTACAGATCCTGGGCAAATCATTTGCATCTTTTAGCATCAGTTTCGTCAACTCTAAAATGGGGATGATGGTGATATGACTGCTACTACTAATGATATCGCCCTAGCCATTACCTACTTCATACGATTGTGGTGAGAATCAGACGGGAAGAATTACACAGGCCCACTCTGTAAACTGTGCAGATGTTGGGTATCCACAGTACTCTAGTGGTGTGGCTATAAAATATTGACAGATTTTCTTCTCCGGCAGTCCCCTTATAAATCAAACTCCTTGTGCACTGAGAACAATAACAACTTTTTCCATATAAGATGAGCACAAAGCCTGCCAATACTTAAGGATGTGAGAAATACTCATTTTTTACATTATTGAAAAATACTATATTCTGCAAAGAACCATAAACTAGCTTCTTATTTGTTGGAATCTGATGCTTTTCTCTTTTAGAGTGTCAATTTGTTCTAACAAAGTCCTGTACTTTAGAAGCTTTTAGGAAAATTTCTCTTATGTAATTGTCTCAGAAAATCTTTTTTTTTAAGATAAAAAAACAACAACAACCTACTATTTGGAATTATGCTGAATAGTTTCTTCCTATATCTGCACAACATTCAGCTTGTATTTACGAGGTCTGACAATTAAGTTGGCGAACTCATCCTAGAAATAGTGCTACATACCTCATTGCTGAATATCACTAAGGTCACCTTGGAAGTACTCCCCTTGGGAAGCTGTGCACCGACATCAGCACCTAGTCCACCCTTCAAAGCAATTTTGGAACTCTTTTTCTAGAATGGCCATCAGAGGCGTTGTCATATTACCCTTGATGTCTTGAATGTCATCCAAATGTCTTCCTTTCAATATTTCCTTTATCTTCGGGTATAGAAAGAAGTCATTGGGGGCTAGATCAGATGAGAAGGGAGGGTGTTCCAAATCAGTGATTTGTTTGCTGACTATAAACTCCCTCACAGACAGTGCCCTGTGAGCTGGTGCATTGTCGTGATGCAAGAGCCATGAATTGTTGGCGAAAAGTTCAGGTCGTCTAACTTTTTCCTGCAGCCTTTTCAGCACTTCCAAATAGTAAACTTGGTTAACTGTTTGTCCAGTTGGTACAAATTCATAATGAGTAATCCCTCTGATATCAAAAAAGGTTACTAACAGCGTTGCAACAAGTTCGCAAACTTAATTGTCAGACCTCGTTTTCCCGTTCATGTAAGAATAAATATCACTTCCCCCAATGCACATGCGGTAACCAACCCATGTAACTCTCATATCCTCTTCCCTCACCATTTCCTGCCCCTTCAACCCACTTGCGTGCGCGCGCACGCACACACACACACACACACACACACACACACACCAGCACCAAACACAGAGCCGGCAGCAGACAGGCCGTAGTATTGTCTGTTGAATGAATGAAGGAACAGATGAATGAAAACACAAAAATCTCTCCCATTCATAACCCTTATTTGGAACTCTTCTGTGATGCTTACTTAGTCTTTCAAAGCTAAGTATTTCTTCCATCTGTAGATCTCTTCTTCTTTCCCTGCTATTGAATTCCATGATAATGTTTTTCTAAAAAAACATCCTTCAGTATTTGGCACTGTAACAGTCCAGGGTATGCATTCCATTCTGCAAAACATGGTATCTATTCCCACACAGTACCCCAATGGATGACTTTGTTAAATACCTGTGGCGGAGTAAGCTAACTGTCCACCTGCCTCATAGTCCCCCTTCCAGATACAGAGCACTCCCTGGAAAGCTGCTGTCCTGCAAGGACCACACTTACTGGGCCCTCTTGCATCCAGGGGGAATGTGACCAGTTCTCAGCAATGACATCCAGAAATCTCTTCCAGGCCAAGGAAGTTAACATGTCCCTTTTCCACTTTCTCCTCAGGACTCCAAGACCCCAGGGCATGGAGAAACTACATTCTACAAGGAGACTGAATCACCACATGGAAGAGAGCTGTAAGTCAGCAACATCTGTACTGGTTGTTAAATGAGCGAGGAATAAAATTCTGTTGCATTTAGGCACTGAAAGGCTGAGGATAACTTGTTAGGGCAGTCAGCATTACCTTTTACAATGCCATATATTTACTGGACTATTACAGTAAGGCTGGCCCAAGAGGAAGGCAAGGGTCACCGAAAGCTTCATAAATGTCACACTAATGAAACGAACATTAGGCCATTAATATTGATGGCTAATATTCAAATAGAATTTAGTTTCCAGAGCAATCCATCAGAAACTCCAAACTGGTTTTTCTTCCAAAACACATGTAGACTCTAAGCACTTCTTACTATCTCAACTGCTATCCTTGTATGAGCCACTGTCAAAATTCTTGCCTAGAAAATTAAGAAGCATGATGCACCTTTTGTTGTAGAGGCTGTGGAAGAAAAAGGCACTGTCATCGACTGCTGATGAGAATGCAGACCAGCAAAGTGTGGAAGGTCACATCTAACAAAACCATACATGCACTTAGCTTTTAATCCTGCAATCTCACTTCTAGGAATTTATCCTGAAGATGCTGTCACCACTCCCACCAAGTAAGATGAAAATATACATGCACAAGGCTACTGATTTCAGCATTGTTTGAAAAAGCTAAACAACTGGTAACAACTAAAAGCTCGTTTAAGAGAGTGGGTGAATAAACTACGATACATTCACAGAGTACTATGCAGCTATGAAAAAGAATGACGGTCTCTTGTATGGACAGGAAGTCATTTCCAGGCTATACCACAAAGTGAGAAAGGGCAAAGTGCAAAAGAATATCTACATTATGTTACCTTTCATCTAAGAAAAATGGGTAAATGAGAAGTTAGTGAGATTTGTTAATTACAGCAGGTGTGTGGGAAAGACTGGGAATGAAGAAGGGATAAAGCAGTGACACTTTTCATAGTATAGTTTTTTTCTTTGGTTCTGAGTTTTAGAACCATGTTTATATCTCACATACTCAAAAACAAGTAAATAATTAAAATCAACTAGATGTGTGTGTGTAGGAGAGGACCCAAAATGGAATAAAAACAGAAACAAGTGAAACAGTGCATTACAAATGAATGACACAATCATACTAAAGGGGGGCAAGGGAAAAGCGACAAAAGTAACTTTGGAAAAGGGTAATAAGGTTAAATATAAAAAGATCTGCACACAAAAACAGTACTCTAGTTAGTAGGTTTGTATTTCACAGGGCTGTGGATTATATAGGTGAGCAACTCTGAAACTATTTTACTTGTATTCTGGAATCGAGCAACATCATGTGGTACCAAAAACTAAGCTGTGCACAAAAAATGATGGGACATGTGAAAAGCACGCAGGAGCCAATGTGAAGGGGTTCAATGGCCAAATTTGGGGCAATTTGAGCAACAAGATAAATAAATGGTAGTAGAGGATCCTTATACATAGAAATTAATAAGAACCTGTGGGCCTTTTCCAATATAAATAATTGAATAAATAAGTAGGGAAGAAGTGAAAGTTTTTCCTTATAGTACAGTTGCAACTAAAAAGTGTAGAAGGAATAATGAAAATAGAAAAAAAAACATAATTTGGCAATTACCATAGCAATTCTTGTTTCTGGTAAGCATCAGCAATGGATACTAAAATTATTGGGCAGAAATATAATGAGAAACAAAATATTTACATAGTTTGAAAGTATTTCCTTATAAAATACTTACGAATTACAAAGGGTGATCAAAGGGGAGAAACCTGGCAGACACATGCCTTAAGCAAAGCTAACACCAGTAACAGGGAAAATCAGTGCCGTGTGCCCGATATGATGCACTGCATAAGAAGCATCTGATCGCTTTTGTGGTGGTTATTACCAAAAATGCATAACCTGAATTTCACCATGAAATTCATCAGACAAATATCAAACTCAAACGGAAGGACATTCTACAGGGGAGGGACATTCTGGCTAGTATCCAAAACTGCCAAGGTCTGGAAACACAAGGAAAGACTAAAGAACTCTTCCAGATGAAAGGAAACTACGGAGACATTATAACCAAATGCAGCATGTGGTTCTGGGTTGGATTCTGAACCAGAAAAGGATATCAGTGTGATAACTGGAGAAATGGGAACAAGGTCTGCAGGTTAGAGAATATTGTTGTATCAATGTTAATTACCTGATTTTGATACTTGTACCATAATTTTCAAAGATGTTACCATTTGGGGAATATGGGTGAAGGATGTATAGGATGCTGCACTTTTTTGCAAGTGTTTTAATGTCAAAAATTATTTCAAAACGAAAGAAAACAAGAAAAGCCTAAGACTAGAATAGCCTCCTACAAGGTTTCCCTCCTCGCACTTCCGTTCCTACTGTCTATTCTCCACCTGGCAGCCAAAGTGATCACTGAAGAAGCAAAGCAGGTTATGACACCCCCTTCCTCAAATCCCACCTACGGTTTCCATCCCATTTAGAGTAAAACCCCAAGTCCTGCGCATGGCCTTTCATGGCCCTTCACGATCCAGCTGCAGCCGCCTTGAGGCTTCCTCCCCTCCCCTCCTCACCTCACTCGCTCTGCTCTAGCCCCACTGGCCTGCCTGATGTTCCTTTAGCTCGCCAGGCTCATTCCCACCTCAGGGTCTCTGCACTTTGCAGCTTCTGGCTGTGATTCTCTTCCCCTAGATCATCACTGTCTCACTACCTCACTTCACACAAGTTCCTGCTCACATGTCACCTCCTTAGATAGAGCTTCCTGGAACACTCTATCACTGCCTCCTTATTCTTTTCTTTTTCTTCAGAGCATAACAATATATATTTATTTATTGTGTAACACCCCAAACAGAATATAAGCTCTAGGAGGGCTGGGGCTTTGGCTTACTCCCAGGACCTAGAATTCTACCTCATATACTAGGTATGCAATCAGCACAGACAAATGAGCAAATGACTGAATGAAGGAGCAAGTACATGAATGAATGTTCTTCGCTTATGAAACAGGCACCTGACATCTCTTTTTCTCTGGCTAAGCAGCGTTGTTTATGTGACAGCCTTCATCTATTCTATTACTCACACCTTTTAGGTCAGGGAATGCTCATCTGAAGGAGAAGCTCTGGAGATGGTCTTGCTTGACTGGTTAAGCCACTAGGATGAAGGGGATAGAAAAGAGAAAGATGACAAATGCATGATTTCCCCTATAAAACATGTGCTTGTGTCTCCCCACCCCAAATTCTTATGTTGAAACCTAATCCCCAAGATTTGAAAGTGTTTGGGTCACAAGGGTGGAACCCTCATGAATGGGACTAGTGCCCTTACGAAAGAGACCTCAGAGAGCTACCTCACCTGCTTCTGCCATGTGAGGTTAGAGCGAGAGGGCAGCCATTCATCAACCAGGAAGTGGACCCCACCAGACACTGACCACCAGCACCTTGTTCTTGGGCTTCCCAGCCTCCAGAATAGTGATAAAAACTATTGTTCATAAGCCACCCAGCCTGGCAGTCTGTTACGGCAGCCTGAACAGACCACAACAATGTATAAAATGGGTAACTCAGTTATTGCTTTAACTTCTTTAAAGCAGCATGTCAGATTTTAATAATGGTGGCCACTGGTAAAAAGAATGGTTAGAAAGGCTTGTTTGACTTATTTAAAGACTTAGGTTATTCATTTTATCAGAATAAATAAACATGGAAATACTTGAATAGAACTTACTGTGTGCCGCATGATAAAGACCTTCCAACTTCCGCACACACACCCACATCTACAAACACCATAAGGCCTTCTGGCCTTTGTCGGGGACTATGGGATGAGGATGGTTTACGGTGAAGAGAATGGAGGTTTAGTTATGGTAGTATAAGTACACAAGCTCTGGAATCAGATTCGAGGCTCAAATTCTAGCTTTACCCTGATTAGGTATGTGATCTCTGGCAAGTTATTTAATGTCTTTGTGCCTCAGAATTCTGTCTGATCTGTAAAACAGGGCTGATAATAGTGTTGTTGAGATTAAATAGTTAGCGTATTACAAGCACACAGAATAGCGCTTAGCACATGGGACGCGCCCAGCAAATGTCAGCCCTGATTCACTGCAGGAGACCTCATCTCTACCATCTCTGCGACACTGTCCGTTGCTCAGTCAGCCTTTAGGCAGTGACCTGCTTGTTCCTATGCTTGCCCAGCCATTATGAGATCAGTTAAAGTTTTAGAAACAAGACCAATCTCTAGTTTTCCCAATTACATCAGTCTGTAAGATGCTAGAGCTGAGAAGGGGAGTTCTTCATAACAGAGTTAGGAAGGGAAAATAGGTAACTAGGTCAAAGCAAATCAGTGTACACTCAGCACCCTCCCAAGGCTCAGAGTATTACACTGGGCTTCAGTAAGAGTGGAAATGAGGAAGGAAAATCTGAAAGACAGGCAAAAGGATGGGACTAGGGAAGGAAACAAATACCTTCAGGGTCCCATCCCACATCGAAGTAACATCCAATGGGATTTATTGGAGGTTGGCTTATAAATTGTAAGCCACAGCATTCATTTTAAATCAGTTCAACAAACACAGATTGAGCATCTTCTGTATGGTAGGCACTGTGCTAAGCTCTGTGGATATAATCAAATCAAGGAAGACTCAGACCCTACGCCAACACAAATGTCCGATGGTCCAGAGTAAGATGGTGGGATTCATTCTGAGAACAAGAAGGGCACACACATCGTGTTCAGTGGAGCCATTCTCTCATGGGACATATGGCTTCTCCTTCTACCTGGAGTTCCAGTCCTACCTTCTATGACCCGAGTAACTTTTTCTCCCTCTTCACGTCTTCTCTCGCCAGCCCCCCAATCTGCACGAAGTTGCCACCTCTGTGAGTGTCTCTCCTGTCACACTCACCCACTGTATCAAACTGGTTGGATTAGAAATCTGTGCCCACAGTAGATGTTAGGTTCCGAATCTTTGCATTCAAGCACAGTGCACAGTGCCTGGTACACAGAAGGTGCTCCATAAATGTTTACTCACCTGGCCTGTTGAATGGATGGCAGAGAGGAATGGGAGGGCAATAAACCCGAGCAATAAAGCATCAATACAGAGGCATTTGGCGGAGCCTTGCAGTTGGGGGCCAGCGGGAAGGCAGCACGCTGAGAGACACGGAAGGGCACAGAGAGATAGAGAGAAAGCGGCTAACTAAGCAGCTTCTTCCTTCCTGGGTGTTTCTGCCTCTGTCAGCAGCCAGAGCTTCCTGCTGAACAGCACTTTCTACCGAACACTTTTGGCAGGAAGGGAAGGCAGCCAGCGCCATCAGGTAAGCCTGCATTCCAGAGCAGGGCTGACACATGCTCCTCCTGTTCGGCCCCACACCCAGGGCAGCCTCCTTGCCCTCCGTAACAGGAGAGTGAGAGCCAGGGGCTGCAACGCTGTGGATTTCCAGGGCTTGTGATGCTTTGAATGACAGAAATCATGTCTTCCATTTTGTTGGACTTCACTTCCGATGACTCCATCTTTCCGCCCCCTCCCCCATGTTTCATGACATGCTTCTCCCTGCCTTTGACCCCTACGATGTGACCTACAGAATAATTTTTAACATAAAGGAATTCATTCTTAAAAATAAAGATTTTAATCATGATAAAATTTATCTGTACTATTATGTACTCCCATGAAAGTAATTTTCAATGGCTGCATAATATACCAACACATGGACGTACCTTAATTTATTTCACTTATTAGATTTTTCTCAACTTTTAACTATTACAGGTTTTGTTAAGATGAATATATTTTGAAACATAAACACTTGTTCACATTTCTATTTAAAGAGATTCCCAAATGTGGAACCAGATCGAAGAGTATAAACATTTTAAAAATTTTAATACACGTTACCAAAATGCTTAGTGAACTAATTTTTTTGGAGACTTTTACAACATATCTTGCAAAGCTAGATTATGTAGAATGCTGCAAAGCTAGGGCTGGAAACTGTTGGTTCTGTCTTTACCACAATGTGACTGGGACCCCACTAAGAGCGTTCTATCACACCCTGCAAGGTGAAGGTGTGTTGGCTAATGTGGCTAAAGTAGAGCCATCTAAGTAAGTCTTCAGACCATGAAGTCTCCTGAGTAAAATACCTGACCTTTCAGTTACTGCATTTTGCTCTAGGTTGAAGTGATGAGTGTTTCTGTAAAGCTAAATGTGCTCTATCTCTAGGCTACAGCTTCCTCCTGAGACCCACAAATGGACAGCCAGCTGTCTCCCTGCCACCTTCCCAGGGGCGTCTCTCGGTCAGACCCAGTTTAAAGCATCATGATACTCTCTCTAAAGCCTGCTCTACCTCCAACATTCCTGGTTTCAGGAAATGGCATCACCATCCACCCAGGTGCTCCAGACAGAAACCTGGGAGCCACTCCTACCCCAATCACCAAGTGCTGCTGACTCCTCTTTTCCTCAATAGATCTCGAATCCCTCCTCTCTCTATGCCCACTGCCATCTCCCTCCCCAGTCCAAATGAAAGTCCCCTTTCCTAGCGACTCCAGCAGTTGCCTTCCTTCTAAATGGTTCCTTCCTTCCTCACATGGATTCTTGTCCCCACTCAGTCCACTACCCACTGCTGCCAGTGATTTGTTAAAATGGAAACCAGGTTGCCACCCTGCTTTCCCTTCATCGCTGGTTTCCCACTGCCTGAGAACAATGTCTGAGGTTCTTAACACTGCCTGGAGGGTCAACTTGTACTTCTCTCCCCAGGCTCTTCGTAGGGGCCATTTGACTTCATTCAGCTGCTCACACTTTCCCACCCCAAGCTTCACACCTGCTTCACACATCTGGGGGATGTTCTCACACCTGGGTATCTCCTCCTTCTCCACAGGGTGTGTTTACACACCACTTCCCTGAAGCCTCTAGGAGAGGCCCTCCTGTTATCTGCTCCCCATGTGGCCTGCGCACAGCATCAGGCTTCACAGCACCTGCTACACTCATATTTTGATTATCTACAATTATTGGTTTAATGCTTGTATTCCATGACTGGAAGTTGAATAAAGCAAGCATTATGCTTTTTACCTATGTAATCCAGCATTTATCATATACAGAACTAATGACTTGACTGACTCTTGATGAAAATATGCATCTATTATACTTTACATCTATGTACCTATTATATTTTATATAAACTGGATTGATTGAAAGCCTCTATTGTAAATGAAAATTACGTTTGCAATTTAATTATTTGAATTTTGATATTTACGCTAAATGATACCTTTCCTTGTTTTAGTTATTTCTGTTATAGTTATACTGCCATTTTCAATAATTCAGTTAATGAAAAAGTCTGTATTTAATTTTTCATTAATTAGTATGCTTGGCAGATTTACATTCAAGCCCTCCTGTTTTCTAAAATATTTATACTAATCAAAAAATTCTTAGAAGTAAAAGAAAAAAATATTCATTGATACTATGAATTCCCAATGGTCAAAATTTGATTTTTTTCCCCTTTTGTTCAAGTCAGTGTAGGACTTTCTGGTAGAAATACATTAGAATTTCTGCATAAATAGCGAAGAACTATGATACTTGGCAGTTAGTTCCATAAATAAAACCAGCAGAGGGAGCATAAGAATATAAAACTAGTTTTCTAAGTCCTCATGGATTAGTAAATGCTATGTTTGGCCTCTGGGTATGACTTAGGCTGATTCCATCATAACCCACATTTTTGTTATGACCTTCTGTACTGTAACAGAGAGTGATGGGTGGATGGTTATGACTCTGTACACATACCAAAGACTTGTCTGCTTTGAGTTTAAATCTGGACTGATAAGACCCCCAAGATCCCTCTGTAACATATCTGGGTTCATCTTAAGGTCTTTGTTTGGCGGGTAGAGGAGTGAGGAGATTAAACTAATCCTTTTCCAGAATTGTGTCTGGCCAAGCTTGGGACCTTCCAAGGCCCAGAATGGGCCAACTATATAGGAAGGGCTTGACAATGTTTCAATAACCATGGAATCTCTTAGATGTCCTTGCTCTAGTTTAAAGGAATGAGTTGTGCTGTAGCCAGGTTGGCAGTGGGTGGATAGTACTGTCCAGGAATAACAGCAAGTCAAATATATGACCTGCTCCATTCACCTTTGTGTTAGTGACCTTCCTGGGCCATGTCCTGTCTTCCTCAGAGAAGCTCATGATAAAATCCTATCAAAATGCTTTAAGTATTTGGAGAAAGAAAAGACCCAATGTCAAGGCAACATTTTATATTAGAACTTGCAAAACATGAAACCCTTGGGCCACATGTGGCCCCCACACACTGGTGAGAAGCAGCTACATGCACCTTTTCTGACCTGGAGACAAGCGATACAGCACTCAGCTCATTCCCATCATCCACCACATGGTGAACTCCTGACTACTAAAGAAGCTAAAAGGTCAGGCCACCTCTGCCTAAACCAAGTCTGGGAGCTAGCAGTCCATTACCAGGCCTGCTGAGTCTACCACCTAAGTTCTACCTTGGGTTCATCCACTTCTTGCTTTCCCATTACCACGGCCACATTTCAAGGGACTAGCTTTCCAATCACCTCCCTACTCTACTGCCAGAACAATCTTTTAAAATCTGATCAGGTAACATCCTTGCTTAAAACGCTTTGATGGTTTCTCACTGACATCAAGAAAATGCCCTCAGTAATCGGAACTGCCTTTTACTTCCTTTCTGGCTATTCTCACCTCATACTCAATGTTCCAGCCAAAAAGATTTAGTAGGGTTTCCCAAGGGACCCATGTTCTTGCAAATTTGCAGGCCCTGGACCATACCTGTTTTCTCTGCCTGGCTTGCTCTTCTCACTTTTTCAGGAGTAACTCAAAACTTACTCCTCCCCAAATATCTTAACACAAGCCACACCTCCCCCTTGAGGCCTTCCCCGACTAATTCCCACTCCCATGCAAGCCTGGCACCCATTCTGTTTTCCTGGAAGCACTTGGGGTCTGCTTCCTCACTGCCTTTGACGTCGTGAGGTGGAATTACTATTTAGCTTCTGCCTCTCACACTGGGCAGTGAGGAATCTGAAGACGAGACTGTGCCTTTTATTTCTGTGACAGGGAGTAGTGGCTGAGGTCAACAGGGAGAGTACAAAGTGTAAAGAGATGAGGGTCCCAGGCAGAACCGAAGAAACCAAAGAGATGAGAAAGGGCAATCAAAGACGCAGAAGAAAACTAGGAGAGCACAGGTCACAGAAGCCAAAGGAGGGCAGTTACAAGTGGGAAGGAATGGCCACAATGTGAAACGCCACCGAAAGGTTTATGTAGGACATGCTTTAAAACACGTCTACTGGATTTAGCAACCAGCAGGCCAGTGGCCATCTCAGGGAGAGCAGTTTAAGTGGAGTGATGAGATAGGCCAAATTGCAGGTGGCTGGAAAGCAGATAGGAGGTAAAGAATTTGAAGCAGCCGGGAAAACAATATTCTTTTCAATATTCTTTTAAGAGTTGCTATTTGCTACAACATGGATTATGCTAAGTGAAGAAAGCTAGTCACAAAACAACATATACTATGTATAACTCCACTCACAGGAGGTACCTAGAGCAGTCAAGTTCATAGAGACAGAAAGCAGAATGGTGGGTGCCAAGGGCTGGGGGGGGAGTCAGTGTGTAATGGGTATAGAATTTAGGTTTTGCAAGATGAAAAATGTTCTGTAGATAGGTGGTGATGATAGTTGCAAAAAAATGTGAATGTACTTAATAACACTGAACTGATTAAAAATGATTAAAATGGTAAATTTTAGATTATGTAGGTTTTACCACAATTTTTTAAAAAAGGAAAAAGCATTGCTGTTAAGAGAATAAGATGGAAATTGCTACAACAGGACATGGGACTGAGAGGGTTTTTACTTGTGTCTTTTTTTAACAGAGAGGCCTGTTAAGTTTTTTAACAGAAACTTGACCATGTTAATAAATTGAGAAGTGAGTTGTTAGTCAAAAGGGAGAAGGGAATGAGTTTTGGTGCGGAGACCCCGGGGACTGAGCCTGGGGCCGGAGGACAGCAGGATCCTAGACGCAGCAGGGCAAGAGATGAGGGGGTAGATAATTTGTTTATTGATGAGGGAATACGGGATAGGCAAGGAAAATATTCTTTAACACGTTGCATACGGATCACGAGAATCTTCGTTTTTTCTGAGCGGATTTTTATGAGAGATGTAAACCCCGCCGTACGCAACATGTTAAAAAGCTTCTATCTGATAACATCTATCTTTCTTTGAAGGAGGATGCTAAGGGATGGGAAGGCGTGGGACTTAGGGAGAGTGACGAGGGTCTGAGAAAGCTGTTGACGGGAGCAGGAGGAGTGCACTGCAGATCTGTAGAGGTTATTATGTGGAGGAATTATGAGGCCATTCCTGAGTGGACGGGAATGATGAATTTGCAGTGGTAATGATGGGCTAAGACTCAGTGTGCCTTGCGGCTGGGTATGGACCCCAGTGGCTGACAGCACAAGGAGAGAGCGTGAATACTAAGTGAATCACGGACAAGGCTTACCGAGAAGGAAGGCTGAGGGGCCCTGAGCTGAGCATGTTGGGAAGCATGTGGCTGAAGTGACTGGGAAGGAAGGAGAGATGGGGTAGACACAGGGGAACGTGGGACCGGACTTCTCAGCAAGGGCAAGAGCAAGTGGAGGTGGAGTAAGGGTTTAGGGAAGTAAAAGATTAGGAGACTGAAGTTAGCGGTGAAACACGAGATTAAGATTCCTGAGGTGGGACAGTTCTGGGTCCCTGCTTGGCCAGGGTTCGGTGGCTAAAAAGAGAAATCCAATCAGGAAGACCCGGGTCCTTGATACAGGGGATGTTTCTGTGTGTTCTTCCTCCCAAAGGCAGAGATAATTCAGATGATCTTTTAAGATTCTTTTTCCCTGGATTCAATTTTCTCTTTAACTGCATTCCTTTTTTCCCCTTTAGGAAATCCCTTATGAGCTAGGTAGGTACTATTCCATTTTATATCCTCATTCACCTAGTTTTGTACTTGTATGACATCCAAACTCAATATTAACTTGTTCTGTACTAAAGCATGGGTTGGTAATCTGCAGAAGACACAAAAGCCCACCAACAACCATGAAAACAGGCAGTGACTCATTTTCCAGTCAATTATCACATACTGAAAATACTAGTGAAAAATTAATCATCATCTATTCAACTCTTTCAAAGGCCAAGCGTGGATATTTTATCTAACCTTGTTAATGGCACTGAGCAGACCAGTGCCATAAAGGGGGCCTTAGGTTTTAAACTAAAAAGAGCCCAAAAGGAAGTCAAAGAGGAACTTGTACCTTTTTATGCAACCTGGCTACCCATGATGAACATATTTTTCAGATGAGGCAGCTGTCCTTTGTCTTTCTGGGGTTTGAGCAGTTGCCACATAGCCTGAAACAATAGCTCATCAACACATGCCAACACTGGCTTTCTCCAGGGCACCATGACAAAGAACCAAATCACCAACATTTTCAAGATAGATTGGTTTCTCTTTTGTTTGGATTGATGCAGAATATTTTTGACATCATTTTTGACATTTTACTGAACCATTCTGAAATCAGTTAAGTGTATCATGTGTATCTTTGCACGAGCCCAGAGTGTACCTTGTCACTCTCACAACATGCCATCTGAACACCAGCACAGGCGGCAGGTGCCAGTTCACTGAGCAAGCAAGCAGAACATGGAGATTTTGCGTTCAATCCCACCTGTGTGTCCTCTGAATGTTGTGACCAGGGTGCAGTTTTCTTGCTCCAGTTTGAGGATGGTTACTTGGCCTGAATGGTCACCAATAAACACATGCCGGGTTTCAACATCAAATCTATCATGTAAGCATTAAGGATTGTTTTTCAAAATTGAGTGGAAGGATTTACAAAAATAAATAAACATAAGAAACATGCAAGTCTCATCTGAGAAAAACTTGGACATAATGCTGAAAGACACAAAGGATATAACAAAATGAAAGAAAGACACAGTGGTATTATTGGACAGTAAGGCTCAACACGATAAAGATGTCAATTCTCATAACATGAATTTATAAATTTAATATAATCCCTATAAAAAATACCATGTTTTTTCCTAGAGTTAGATATGTTAATTCTAAAGTTTATACAGAAAAATAAATAAGCAAGAAGAGCCAGAAATACTCCAAAAATAATAGTAACATGGTATGTGACATGGGAAGGCTAGCCCTACCAGATAGTGAAAACATGCTGTAAAATCTCTTTAACTAAAAGTGAGATATTGGTGCATAAATGGACAAACAGATCAATGAAACAGAATACAAAGTCTAGAAAGTAACCCAAAAGCATATAGACATTTGCTATATGTCTAATAAAGGTGGCTCTTTATTTATGAATAAGGAAAAGATGGATTAGAAAAAAAGATACTGGTACAGACTGAATAGTCATTTGGAAAAATAAAACAGGATCTGGATTTCACATTATATACAAGGATAAATTCCAAATGAATTAGAGATCTAAATGCAAAAAATTAAAAATATGAGTTCTAGATGGGAGAATTCCTTTATAACCTTGGAGTGGGAAGAGCTATTACTACTGAAAAACAAAACAACAAACAAATACCATAAGCAAAGCTAAAACACAAATTGGAAAAAATAGTTGCAACTTATATCACAAAAGGCCCAAATCCCTAATAGATAAAAAGAGCAACCAAGAAGAAAAAGATCATAAACCTAATAGAAAAATAGGCAAAATATATAGATGGATAGTTTAAGAAATAAAAATGGTGCTGTGCAAAAAAGAATTAACCTAGCAGGTCTGATGGCTGTCCTTTGAAAGGCTGCCTACAAGGCTGACACGGCATCTGGGAACTTGGATTTCGGGAGTGTTCCCACCGTTGACAGATAGGAGTAGCTCACTGTGCCTTAACTGTATAAACAATATGGTTCATGCCAAATACCTGCTTTCCTTCTGGAAGTCTGGAAGTTTGGTACATGTCAGGCAGAGGTTGCCTACGTGACCAGTCTGTAGTAAAAATGCAAGGCACCGAGTAGTCTCTAGTGAGCTTTCCTGGTTGGTAACGTTTAGCAATGCTACCTCTAGAGAACTGTCCCAGAGATAAACTGGCAAAACAACAACAAACAAACAAACAAAAACCCTGACAGGACACATGCCTGAGGCTATTCATTCCATATTACTGTAATAGCTAAAATTTGAAAAAACGAAAAATTCATCAAAAGGGGACTTACTGAGTTAACTATGATACATCCATGCACTAGAATCCTATGCAGCTGGAGAGAAACAAAAGACCTTCATACCAAAAACAAACTGACATGGAGTAACTTTGAGGATATATTATTAAGTGGAGAAAAAAAGTCAAAGTATATAAGAGTTTATATGCTATACTACCTTTGTGTAAGGAAGGAGGAAATACAAATATAAGTGTGTGTGTTATATTTAGAAAAGGAAGAACTGGAAAAATAAATCAAGATCTAACAAGAACGGATGCCTATGGAGAAGGAAGAAACAGACTGAGGGGACAGAGATGGTAGTGAGACTTCTCTCTTGTTATATCGTTTCTATTTTGGAATCTTGTAATTATTTTACACATTAAAAATATTTATAAAATTAAAAGAAAAAAATCCCCCAAATTGACAATAAAGTAAAATGTATGAACCTAACTATCAAATTGGTGCTATAACCATGTAGTTAATAGAATTATTTCAAGTGACTTCAAAACACAACATTTTGACTGTATGTCCTTCGTAGAATATATTCTAAGGACAAAGAGAATTATGAAGAAACCTAGAATCTCATTCAGAAGTCTTGTTATTATAATATTACTATTATTATTTTAAACAACTTAAATATACCGCAGGATAAAGCAAATAAGAAATTATGTTAATGTTTTAGGAACCAAGATTTTTTAGTCCAAGATCAAGTACAAAAACGAAGTAAAAACCTTCTATATTAATATAATATTAAGTTTGAATTAGGAATATTATATGAACTGATCATTTACTTTCTTTTTAAAAATACACATACATATATTTCCTAGCTGTCTCCGAATACTATTCCTCACTAAAAGTGGCTGATCGTAGGACTGTGACAGGAAGGTACAAGATGAGCTTAATACAGTTGTGACAGAAAGCAAGGAAACTATTGGAGGCCATGGGGTTGTACCAAAAAGACATGGGAGCCAATATGATTGGGCTCTTAAATTGGCCAAAGATGGGACAATATGAGCATTGGAAAAGAAAAAAAAAAGGCAATTTATTGAAATATACTAATGCATTATTAAAAAGCAAACAAATCCTAAGAGTTTATAAAAATGCTCAAGAATAAAAGATCCCTATTAGAGGTAACCAGGGCACTAAATCTCTATCAGAAAATGAGCAATCGAAGAGACATAATTAAGAATTCATGTTGCTTTTCCTGTATTAATTGTATTTCAGGATAATCAAATAACCCAAGTTAAATCAGGTACTGTTCTACTTGATAACAGAATTCCAACTAATACATGTGCAAAAAATTGATTATAGAATAATCATTTTGCAACACTAATGAAAGAACTGGTTCAGGCAAAGATCAGCAATGGATGACACCATTGCATGAAAGGCTAATGGGAAGGACCACACTGCAGGGAATGGCTGTCAACACCTGCAACACTGATCAATCCTGGCCTCACTGGAAGGGTGACAATCCCACACCATGGGCTGCCTGCTGTGAAGCAATACGGAGCTCAACAGCACCATCTCCAAGTGTTCTTAGCCAAAGCTGAACCTGAACTGAATCAAGATTTGAGAGGCAACTTTCAGTTTACAGCAATATATGGGATACTGGGTAGATAGAAGAACAGGTTAAATGGCATATGAGAAAGCAGAAATCAATTAGTATGTGGGACTGTCTGTAGGAGAACTGACTGGGTATCTCCACAGGGGCATTAAAAAAAGGGTGGGGTCACTGCTCTAGATTGAGAGATGGAGGAGATACGACATCCTTATCCAACTGTGGACCTTGTCTGGACCCAATTTCAAACTAACCCACTGCAAAAAGCCATTTTAGAAACAGTACATGAAATTTGAAAATTGACTGATTATTCAACAATATCAAGGAGTGATTATAAATTTGGGGGAATAATAATAGCATTGTGATAATTGGAAAAATGTCCTTATCTTTTAGAGGTGCACAATGAAGTATGTAAGGATGGAATGACAACGTCTGGAATTTGCTTTAAAATACTCCAGCAAAAAGAGAGAGAAAGCAAAAAGGGATAGAAGAATCAACAGCGGATCTGAGTGATGATTATGACTGCCCGTTATACCATTTTTTCCAATTTAGTACGTTTTGAAAATTTTCAAAAGACATTTTAAAGAAAAGTGAAAGAAAGCAAGGCATATCAAATTCTTCCAGTCTCAAGAACAAAGGAGAAAAGTTATATTCTACACACAAGTAGATCTATGTAAAACATTATTAAGATCTATATGGAATAAGATCACTTAAATTTATCTTGATTCATTATAAGAACACAGACGAAAAAGCACTCAATTTGTGATACCCCAAAGTCCTTATAATTATAGGTAAATAGTAGAATTCTATGAAAAAACACACATATATGAACTCAACAAAAGCTATTTGGAAGAGGGCTGAAATAAAATCATTGTACAACCTCAAAGCCAGAGTGATTGGCATTAAGTGTGATATGAGGAAATATGAAAATCAAGGTAATCTTAATAGCTGTTCAGTACTCTTTCCCTGACTAGGAATGGATGTATGAGACTACTTGGTAGAAAGACATTTTACTACATAGGGTGACATATTGAAAATATCTCCAACATGAATAGAATCTTAAAATGAGGAGTACCTGAATTATTCTTGTGGAAGTATGAAAAATGTGATCAAAGTATGATCAAATGACAAGACTGAAAGGTGAGGCTACAGTAGTCACAAATTTACAGATTAGGAAGTGAAGTGGGGAAGGAAACAGTTATTTCCTAACACCATCCTGCCATGGGACCTGTAGAAAATACCTTCGGCTCTGCTGTATCTAGCTGTGCAGAGGGCTAGGGAAAAGATTACAATACCCAAGTTCTAATACTGGTGCTGCCAGGTAACAGTCATGTGACCGCGAGAAAGTCACTTAAGCTATCTGATCCTCTCTGAGCCTTAGTTTTTCCACTTTACTGTTTCGATGGCGAACAAAGTAACATTATGTAGAAGCACTATGTAAATGGTCAGGGACTGCAAAGGCAAGTTACTCTTTTTCCTCTCCTCTGCATTATCATTATTATTATTACTGGTGGTGGTGATGGTGGTATTATAGGTCACTTCATATTTGAAGCTTCAGCTATTTAGCCAAAGCAACCAAAGTGTTTGAGGTTATTCAGAAATTGATAATTCAATTTGTAAACTGGTCGGTCTGTCTTTCTTTGTTTCTCTATTTCAATTTTGGTTATTTTTATTACATTATTACTCTCCACTAAGAGGCCTGAAAGGAGAGAAAAAATGCTGAATTCAGTGTGATTTATTCTGTCACTTGTTGGCTTGGATGAATGACTGAGGTGGAGATGGGAAAGAATTAGTTAATCGTAAAAGAAGTCTCTTATCTATACCACCAGTGTCCATAATGAAGAGAAATTGGGGTAATGATATTGTTCTGAACATCTTGTTGTTGCAGATCTGCTTTTTCTTTCCCTTAATACTAAAAACAAAACAAACAACTACAAAAAAATATGGAAGGTGGCAGAAAGAGAAAAGGAGCGAGGGTGGAGGGTTCCCATGAGAAAATGTGTTTAAAAACTGAATTTTAATGTGAAGCCCAACACTGTAGGGGTTGCCTGTTAACGACCTGCACCAGGCAGCTCCCAAAGAAAAACCTCCAGCCTTGAGAAAGTCACGTGGTTCTGGGCTGGGACTCTGGCAAAAGCAGCACTGTTATGCCATCAGTGTGCGGCACTGGAAAATTACCACGAATAATATGCTCCCGGGAGCCAGAGCTGGCACTGTAGCTCCAAAATTGGAGCTAGAGGCAGAGTTGGAGGAGATGAGGGAATCTTCTGGAAGGGCCTGTCTGTAGTATTATAGCTCCCCTCCACCTTAATAGCAAATTTAGACTGGGGTGGTCATGGACACTGGGAAATGAAGCCACAGGTTTTCACACATACACAAAGGCTTTTGATAACCACTCACATAATTTTTATGCTTGGTAAACCACATGTGGTATGGTCAAAGGAAACAGTCAGAAAATGAGGATGACTTTTGGCGATGTCTGAAGAGACACAAAGACTACCACAGTCAAGACAAGTTTAATTCTGTGTGTTGTATTTTATTTTTCATTTTCAGATAGTTTAAAAAGTAAACTTCTTAAGGGCAAGATGTGTATTTTTTTCTATACTCCTTGGTTTGGTTGAGTGATATAGAAAATATATTGCCGGGTTGGGCTAATGATACAGAAACCAGCATATTGAGAACAAGTTATATTGGTGCCATTGGTTCTGTTCTCGAAGGGGTAATGCAGTACAATGGGGGGGAAACAGCAGTCCAAGCAGAAGACGTGGGTTCTGGCGGTGATTTTCCTGCATACCAGCTGGGGGGCCACACATAAGGCCCGTGACTCTTTCTAGGCTTCAGCTGACTCATCTATAAAATGAGGAGTTAGACTGGATGATATCTAAGGGTCCTTCCAGCTCTAACACTATAAGAAACCATTAATCTACTGTCAAGAGAGTTCATGTATGTCAATTCAAGCATTTAACTCATCTGAACTGGCTTTTAGAAAGTAAACTTTGGAGTTTCTTTTGACGGGTGGTATCACCCTCTCAAAGATAAGTTGGTCCTGCTCTCACTCCATTCCTATCGCCCTCGCTTCTGGGCTTCCTGGTAATTTGCCACTTTTACAAGCTTCTATGAAGACATTCTTAGTTTCTTCATCTTGTCCTTCCAATGAAGAAAATAAGAGTGACATTAGGCTACACACACACAAACATAGCTACTGCCACATGTCTACAAGGAAACAGCAAAGAACTTTTTCAGATTGTTGAGAATCACTGCACAGGCATTTTACAAATGAGATGAAAATCTGAAAGCAAGTCTTACCATTTCTCCCTTCTTTGGCTGACACGTGATTTGTTTCTACCTATTTCTTCATTTGCCAGAAGGTGAACAGAGTTCTGTGCTTTTTAAATTAAGAAAGCCAGGGCTGGGACGGCCTGGTGGCTCAGGTGGTTGAAGCGCCGTGCTCCTAACGCTGGGTGGCCGGTTCGATTCCGACATGGGCCAGTGAGCTGAGCCCTCTACAGCTAAGATTGTGAACAACAGCTCTCCCCGGAGCTGGGCTGCCGTGAGCTGCCGTGAGCTGCCGTGAGCTGCCGTGGGCTGCCGTGGGCTGCCGTGTGCTGCGAGAGCTGCTGTGAGCGGCCGCCCGATGACTGGCGACCGACTAACTCAGCTGTGGGGAGCACAAGGCTCCTAATACCAGCATGGGCCAGGGAGCTGTGGCTTACACAACTAGACTGAGAAACAACGGCTTGAACCAGAGTCGGGGGCGGAAGAAGGGAGAAAAAATAAAAAAAGCAAGCCAGGGCTCTTCACGCCTTATGATGGTAGCATCATCCACACGGGCTCTGTACTTGTCAAGCCTGTGCTCGCTGGAGCCCAGTAGGGGTTACTCAGCAGAGCAAGAGTTCACACTGAGCACCTGGGTCCTGGACACTTGGGAGGTAAGAATTCATATCATCTACATATCCTGGGCAAGTCCTGTACCGGGAACAAAGCCTGCGGCATCACTCTGTAGGTATCAATTCATCTACTCTGGTCCTGGTATGGTAGCCTCTCAAATATTTTTAAAATAAATAGCAATTCTATGGTGTTTCTGCCAGGCACCAATGGGAGTGTTCACAACCTCAATATTTATGTGTAAATTACTTCTGTACAAAAATGAAGATTGTATTTTGGTGATGGTTTTCTATCCATGTTCCACAATTCCTTCTGACGGCTGAACTCACAGTCTGGGCTGTGTCCTATCTACATGTCAGACTTTGGGTCATAGACCACAACCTGCTCAGCAGGGTTTGTTATTTTAGGTGAAAAAACCTCACCTTACTTCTCCTATATGAGAATTTGTACATTAGGAAAGTTTATGAACATCTTAATCAGCAGAGCAAGTCAGCACATAAAACAAAACCCTTTTAAGTTGCACATGCCCAAATTTTCATGAAAGAAAGAAGTCAACAGCTAAGTTCCCACCCACCAAGGAGATTTGTCCAGCAAAGGATACTGCAGGCCTGAGGCCACAGCACTGGTGCGATACCCTCCCAGGCGTTGCCCACTCTCGGAGCAGTGCCAGGCAAACTGCTTGTCCTGCCCCGTGCTCAGCACCCACTCCAGCTCCAGGACAAACAGGATCATCGTGACTCGGCTCTGATGCGCTGAAAACCAAGAGACAAAGAAAACAAGCCATGAAATATCTGAAAGGAGGCTGGTAAAGCCTGGTCCGCAGACATGCATGGTTCTCTTCTCCCCACCCCAAAAAATAAGCTCATCAGAGGCTGGGGTATGTCTAAGTTTTCACATGATTTTAAAAAAATGATCCATTTCCTCCCACTACTGTCTTTCCTTCCTGCCTACACCAACCCCAAATTACTACCGCAGAGGGCTTCCATTACCAAAGGCGTGTGTCACCACTCTCCCTCATGTTAGAGCTGCTGGGCTAGGGAATACCAGGTATAGTGTGACCACAGGACACGTTAGGAACAACGGTCTTATAATAACGTCACTGGGGTCAGTCTATATAAGTAAAAAGAAGTAAAGATAATGACTGTTCTCCTTTTGATGAAGTCTGGCTTATAGCTTTACCACAAAGTTCTATCAATTTTCTGTAAGACATCAAATGTTTGGAAAGGAGGGCAGAATTAGTCCCAAATGCTAAATAAAAGAGAATGAAAAGAAATATCCTTTATGTCGAAGTACATATATATGTGGTCATGAGAACCAATTTCCCAGGGTTGCTCATACACAAGAGTCACACCATCATAGAATTATTGCATCCCACAATTTCAAACTTAGAAGAAATGATTCATGTCCTCTTCCCCATCTCCCTATTTTACATATGGGCAAACTGAGGCACTATAAAGTTGAGTAGTTGGGTCAAGTCACTTGGCTTCTCAATTGCCAAATAAAATTAGTAAAATATTTGCTTTCTTCTTCTTATATAATTCCAGAGGGTGAGGTAGAGGTGGTCTGTGGCCACTGAACAGAGCTGACTGGAACAAAGACTGACGTACTGGGACCTGGACTTCAATGGTCCAATCTGGTGGGTGACAGTAGACTGATCACCAGTGTGAGGCAGTGACAGAGAAGTCAGCAGCTTCCCCATTTTGATCATGAAAACAGTTAGGTTGTAAGGATGGATCTATGCAGCTGTATCGGCAATAACAATATTACCTGCCAATTACTGAGCGCCTCACAAGTGCCAGCTACTTAAATAACTGTATTATCTCAGTTATTGTAATGACCCTACAAAGGTGGGTGGTTTCCTTATTTTCTAGACACAACCGGGCCTTGGCAAGATGGCCCTTTTAGATTGGCTACCAAACAATACAGTTAGAACCAGAGCGAATACCCATCTGACAGTCATTTCAACAAATGCGTGATGTTTTAAAATCTGATATTTGAAGCATAAAGAATCTAAAGGGATACAGAAGGGGTATAGAAACAATAATACTATGACTTCGCTACAGTAAATACCTGCCTTTCAGAGTATCAGCCACCATCAAGATCAAAACATCTTTAACTAAAAAATGTGACCTCTTGGAAAAACTCCTGAAGATCTTGTCACGTCCGTGTCATCAGATGTCCAATTCACATTTCACCATGTGGGGATAAAAATGAATTCTCTAAGGGGTCCAAGTCTACCCAAGTCTATTTTGGCAGAATGTGGCCCCCGGAACTTTGCCCCCTTTTCTCATGAAGGGGCCTTTGACCTTCTATGTACCACTTTCTAAGTCCAAGGGGATGACAGTAGCTCAGAAGATAAGGTGTGTGTGTGTGTGTGGGGGGGGGAGTGGTTAGCCCTGTGAGCTGCCATCATGTGCCAGAGGAGGTGACAGAGCCTTCAAAATGTTAACTGACTTGTTCAAAGCTACACAGTCAATGAGCGATGAGCGATGAAGCTAGAATTAAAACCGTAGTCTTTCTGCCAAAGTTGGTTCTCTTTCTCTGTATCAGGCTGCTTATGATTATTGAAAAAACAAATCCCAAAATTCAAACACATCCTCTTTCTAAGGTGGCAGATTTAAAAACCCAAAACAAAACTTTAAAGATCCGTACCTATCACCAAGCTTCAGAAACCTGTGCTTGAAGCCTGGCTATACTCTTGAATAGAAATGGTGAAAGAGAATATCCCTGCCTTGAACCCGATTTTAGGGGAAAGAATCTAGTTTCTCGTAATTAAGTATGACGTTAGCTACAGATTTTTTGTAAATGTTTCTTTATCAAGTTGAAGAAGTTTCCCTTTATTAGTAATGTGCTGAGAATTTTTATCATGAATGGGTGTCAGATTTTATCAAATGCTTTTTCTGCATCAACTGATATGATCACATGGTTTTTCTTTTTTAGCCCTTTGATGTAATAAATTATACTCATTTTCAAATGTTGAACCAGCTTTGCATATCTGGAATAAATCCCACTTGATCATGGTATATAATTCTTTTTATACATTGTTAGATTGACTAGTACTTTTTTGAAGATTTTACATCTAAGTTCATGAGAGATACTAGTCTGTAGTATCTCTCAGTTTCAGAAACTGACAAATCGTTTCCCAAAGTGGCTGTACCATTTTACACGCCCAACAGCAGTGGATAAGGATGTTTCTCCACATCCTCATCAACATGTCCCCCTCCTTTTTTCAGAGGAATTAAAATTTTTTATTAAAATTTATTGGGGTGACAACAGTTACTATAATTACATAGGTTTCAAATGTACAATTCTATAATACATCATCTAAGAGGAATTAGTAATTATTGAACCACCGAACTATGTTTCCAGTACTGTACTAAGCAATACATAAGTGATCTTTTTTTATTGTGGTAAAATAAACAAAACATAAAATTTACCATTTTAACCATTTTTTTCATATACAATGCTATGGCATTAAATACACTTACATTATTGTATAACCATCACCACCATCCAATCTCCAGAACTTTTTCCTATTCCCAAATAGAAACTCTATACCCATTAAGCACTAACTCTCCATGTCCCCCTTCCCCCAGCCCCTGAAAACCACCATTTTACTTTCTGCCTTTCCTAATTTGACTACTCTAGGTACCTCATAGAAGTGGTATCATATAGTACTTGTCTTTTTGTGACTGGCTTACTTTACTTAGCATATTGACTTCAAGGTTCATCCACGTTGTAGTGTATGTGAGAATTTCCTTTCTTTTTAAGGCTGAATAATATTCCATCGTATGTATATAGCATATTTTCTTCCACCTTTTGAATATTGTGAATAATGCTGCTATGCACACGGGTATACAAATATCTGTTTGAGTCCCTGCTTCATTTCTTTTGGGTATAAACTTGGGATAAACCTCAGTTGGTAGTGATGTACTATCCTTTTTATATGTTGCTGAATTTGATTTGCTAAAATTTTGGTTATATTTCTTGCCTCTATTTTCATGGGGGATGTTGGCCTGTAGATTTCTTGCTTTGTACAGTCTTCGTCTAGTTTTAGTATCAGATAATGCTGACTTCATAAAATAAGTTGAGAAGTCTCTTATTTCTTCAATTTCTCAGTTTGTATAGAGTTTGTATTCTTTCTTCCTTGAATATTTGGCAAAATTTATTCACAGTAAAGCCACCTGGTCCTGGAGTTTTCATTGTGGAAAGATTTGAATCATCAAGTCAATTTTTTAAATAGATATAGGGCTATTAGGGTTATCTATTTTTTCTTCAGTGACCTTTTGCAGTTTGTACCTTTCAAAGACTTGTTCATTTCATTTAAGTTGTCAAATTTGTTAGCATAAAGTTGTTCATAATGTTCCTTATTTTCCTTCAAATGTCCCTAGATCTATAATAATATCACTTCCTCATTCCTGATATTGGTAATTTGCTCCCCTCCTTGCTTCCCCTTCTCTCTCTCTCTTTCTCTGGCTGGCTAGAGGTTTATCTCTTTTACTGATCTTCTCAAAGAACACAACAACTGTTGGTGTCATTGATTTTTCTCTATTCTGTTTTTTATTTCATGAACTTTTGCTATGATTTCTAGTCTTTTCTGCTTAAGCTTAGGTTTTCTTTTTATTCTTTCTGGTTTCTTGATGTAGAAGCTAAGGTCACAGCTTTGAGACCTTCTTCTCTTCCAACATGGATGATCAGTGCTATAAATTTCCCTTATGTACTGCTTTAGCAGCATCCCATGAATTGTGATGTATTGTGTTTTCATGTTCACTCGATTCAAAATATTGTCTGATTTCTCTGTTGATTTTTTCTTTGACCCATGGACTATTAAGATGTGGGTTACTTAGCTTCCCAGTATTTGGGGATTTTCCAGAGATCTATTATTGATTCTGACTTTAATTAATTCTATTTTAATCACAGAACATACGTTGCATGACTTGAATTCTTTTAAAGAAATTTAAATAATAAGAAAAAATCTTATAGAGCTGACCCTTGAACAAAACATGTTGTAACTGTGCAAGTCCACTTATATGCAGATTCTTTTCAATAAATATAGTTATTAGCCCTCTGTAGCTATGGGTTTCACATATGTAGATTCAACCAACTGCTGATCAAAACCAGTATTTTCGAACTGTGAACTGTATTCATTGTTCTATGACATTTTATATAAGGACTTGAGAATCTGTGGATTTTGGTATTATTGAGTGGGTCCTGGAACCCTCAGTATCCATGGGCCACGTGCAGTTCTTATAATAAAATTCTTATTATGTTCGCTGCTCTTTCTTCATTCTTTTGTGTGGATCCATATCTTCCTTTGACATCAATCACTTCCTTCCTTCTTGAAAATTTTCCTTTAACATTTCTTTTAGTGCAGGTCTATGGATGACAAATTCTTTCAGCTTTTGTATGTCTGGAAAAAATGTTATTTCATCTCTATTTTGAAAGATATTTTCACTGGGTATAGAATTCTATGTTGGCAGTTTTGCTTTTTCAGTAGTCTAAAGATGTTCCACTGACATCAAAGCTATCTACCATTTCATTAATTTACTCTGTGTCTAATCAACCCACTGATTTTTTTTAAATCTTTTTTTTTTTAAATTTTTTAATTTTATTGGGGAACATTGAGGAACAGTGTGTTTCTCCAGGGTCCATCAACTCCAAGTCATTGTACTTCAGTCTAGTTGTAGAGGGCAAAGCTCAGCTCCATGAGAAATTGCCGTTTCAATCTTTAGTTCCAGAGGGCACAGTCCACCATTCCATGCAGGAATTGAACCAGCAATCCTGTTGTTAAGAGCCCACGCTCTAACCAACTGAGCCATCTGGCCACCCCTCCAGAAGCTCAGCGGCAGCTCGTTGTTTTCAATCTAGCTGTGGAGGGTGCAGCTCACTGGCCCACGAGGTAATTGAACTGGCAACCTTTCTGCTAAGAGCTCACTCTCAAACTAAATGAGCCATCTAGCCACTCCTCAATCCACTGATTTTTTTGTATCTAAAAGTTCTACTTGATTATTTTTAAAAATCTACCTGTTTTTTTAAATAGGCTTTTTATTTTCTTCTGGTTCTACACCTTCTCTGATTTAAAAAAATCTTTTAAAAGATGTAATGGTCCCTTTCAGATTTGTTGATCATTATTTAAGATTCTTGGCACATTTTGTATGTTAAATTTTTAATTGGGAGCCTCCAGCACCACAAGATTGGTTTAAATTTGTACTCCAAATCCAAAAGTTTTCTTTTCTTCTCATTGACATATAACACTGTATTAATTTAAGGTGTACAACATAATGATTTGCTATATGTATATATCGTGAAATGACTACCACAGTAAGTTAACATCTACCACCTTACATAATTACTTTTTTTTTTCTTGTGATAGAACTTTTAAGATCAAAAGTTTTTAGCTGGGATTTTGGTTTATCATGGGAGACTTTTCCTTCTATCCAGATTTGAGATAAATAAATATCCCTGTGGTCTTCTGGGCCAGTAAGTGGAGGTTTAGTTCCTCTCTTTTTCAAGGGGTTATATCCTTTTATGGATTTCAACTTTGCAATTTCTCATGTTACTCAGGCCATAGGCCTCATCTCAGGTCCCCCAGTGAAGATTCATGCAAAAGCTTCCAGCTATTAGTGGCTCTTTTTATCTCCTCAGGACATCTGCAATGTCAGGTCATATGTATATCACTTTGAGCTTTGTGTTTTCTCTTTGCTTCTGGCACATGGGGATTTTCCTTTTATTTCTCTTATGAGCTTAGCATGGCATTAAAAAGAGCAACAAAAATAACAAAAAGTGTCATTTAGTATTTCTCTAGTTGTTTAAGGTGAAAAGGTTTCTTCAGTCATCTAGTTAACAATTTTTTTATAATCCCCTTATAGACAAAATGGAAACAATTTTTTAATAATCCCTTTATAGACAAAATGGAAATAAGTGGGCTATATTTTGATACAGTTATGTGTATATAATAGTGGCTGGATATAAGAGATCCAAAGAATAATGGCATATGAAGAGTGGTTTCTAGTGATATGCTCATCATTTGTGCATCTGTGAGGACATTCATTTTTAACAAAGACTTAGGGATGATATATTTTAAGATTATACATTTAACAAAAACACAAAATTAAGTGAGAGTTAATATTATTTAATGACAACTAGGATTTCAAAATATCTTGATAAGCTAAGATGATGTGACTAAATAAGATTACGAATAACAGAATGTGTCAAGCTAAAAACAAACCAACAAACAAAACCAAAAACTAAGAAACAGCTTCAAAAGTACAGGAGATGCAGCCTAATAACAACTCAAGCGAGAACTACTGAGGGGGCTGAGTTGACTGCTCCACGTGAGCTCACAGTGTAAAGTGGCGGCCACCCTGGTATTAGAAGAACAGTGCCAAGAACAGGAAAGAAAGGTGATTTTGTACTTATCACATTACATGTGGGTATTAGCTATCTAATGTTGTGTAACAAAACACCCCAAAACTTAGTGGCTGAAAACAGTAAACATCTGTTATATCAGAATTTCTGTGGATCACAAATCTTGGTGCTATTTAGCTTGGTGCCTCTGCTGAAAGGTCCCTCACAGGATAAAATCAAGGTGTGGGATGGTCTCATCTGAAAGCTGGACAGAGGGAGGATCTGCTTCTAAGCCCTCTCACCCAGTTGTTGTCATGATTCAGCTCTTCATAGGCTGCTGAACTGAGGGCTTCAGTTGCTTACTGACTGTTGACAAAGCTTCCCTCAGTTCTTTACCACGTGGGCAGCTCGCAACATGGCAGCTGGCTTCCATCAGAGCAAGCAAGAGAGCAGGAGAGGGCAAGCAAGACAGAAGCCCCAGTCTTTTTGTAATCTAATCTCAAAAGTGATATCCAAGGCTTGCCATATTTTAGGTCCAGCCTACATTCAAGGGGAGGGGCGTGAACACCACAAGGCAAGGATCCTTATGAGCCGTATTAGAAGCTGCCTACCACAATATGCCACATTTTAAAATGCCCCAAATAGTACAAAATATCCCAAGATTTGCGACCAGGACAATTAAAAAAAATTTTTTAAGAGCCAAAAACTCAGCTCCTGTAAAGGAAAATGTAAAATGTTGAAGCTAGAAAAGAGAAGGAAAAAAAAGGAGGAGAGGCATGAACAGGGGTGGGAATTTTCATCGCTGTTTTATAATCACTAAAAAGCTGTCATGTATACGAGAGTGTGTACTTAGCTCCAACAGGCTGAGCAAAGAGCAATAGGGGAACTTTTTAGCACTTATCACATAACAGTTCAATGGTCTGCTTACCTGTCTATATCCTCCACATGGTTATAAACTACTTATAGGCAGATACTGTACATGTCTTGTTCATTATTATCATCCTCAGTTACTGGAACAATATAGGTACTCAATAAATACAGGTACAAGTATAAATACTTGATACGTGATATGTGAAAATATTAAAGACTAAATCTATAGGGAAATGAATTTTTGTTCCAAACCTAAAAATAAAGAACTTAGTGCTTAGCATTTTCCCAAGTCAGGATGGGTTACTATTTCTCTGGAAGTCTTTCTTAGGAGGAGACGCTGGATGACCATGCAGGATGAATGAGGTCAAGAGATTTGGATGAAATGACCTCTCAGTGTTAAAAGGTCCAACCTCTAATGTTCTGATCCCATGACATTGTTGGTCTCGATAAAAAAATCCTTAACAAAAATTACTCCTGATCCATACGGTGAAAATGGCCTTTGGGACACTGTCAATGCTGCAGACACCATATAAACCATAATCCTTTCCCTCAGAAAGTACCAACAGTTTGCCCTTTAAAACATTTAACCAAAAATGAAATGAGCCCATGTACACTCTTAACACTGGTCCCACTCTCCACGCCTGCTGCACTGTGTCAGGGCAGTGTGGTATAGTAGGAAGCCAAAGGACAAAGGCTACGGGTTCTGCAGTCATGCTGACCTGGTCTGGCTCTGCACTTTTCCAGCTACAAGACCACAGACAAGTCACCTACCCTGGTTGGGTCTCAGCATTTTCCTTCTGAAACCAGGATAATATTCACCTCAAAGAGTTGCTCTGTTTTGTTTCCCCTGATTATTGTGTATAGTAAGGCCTCCCCTTTGTGGCAGTGGAAGCCATTAAGAAACATTTCAAAGTCTAGGTAAATGAAAACACTGCTCTCATTCCTACCTTGATAGTTTTTCACAGGAGTCATCTTGTTATAATCTTCTGATAAAGTAAATTCCTATAAAAGAGAAGAAATATATTAAGTAAAAAGAAATTCTTTACGTGAATAATTGTTTTGGTAAAGTCAGATTGTATAATGCAAACATCACCACAGAATGACATCTGACATTAGTATTTTGCCAATCAATTCATCATATTTATCTCTTTAAAATAGTCATAACTGTGATCCAATGCAATTATCATAATTTTTACCTTAAAACTTTTTTTTTTATACCATGCATGAGAAGAAAACTGGAGCAAGTTCTGATACTGATAAATTTTGAAGATAAACTTCATTCAAATTACTTTTCTTTCAATGGCGCCATAGCTGAAAATTTGCAAGGCCCTGGTCAGTCAGTGACCAAATAGATGGCAATCTGCTACTAGAGAAATGCATTAAATATTTTAAAGATTTTAATTTCTAATATTGTAACTATTTCCCTTATTGCAAGCTTCTCAAAGCTGCATCTTATTCCTCCCTATATCCCCAGGGCACCTGGCACAGTGCCTTGGCACAGTAGGTAATCAATAAATATTGATTAAATGAATATCTGTGAAAGGCATCTCCGACTCTGATAAGTTTGGATGTCAAATTTACTCAAAATCAATTTCTACATGACACATTGTATATACTCCTTGTGGGGACACATAGAAGGTGAGTGAGTGTGCTTCATCGATGTCATTCACCTCACTTCATTTCATCATGTCTCATCTCATATCATCACAAGAAGGGTGAGTACAGTACAATAAGGTATTTTGAGAGACAGAGATTACATAACTTTTTATTACAGTATACTGTTATAATTGCTCTACTTTATAACTGCTCTACTGTTGTTGTTAATCTCTTATTGTGCCTGATTTAAAATTACACTTTAATCTTAGGTATGTATGTATAGGAAAAATCAATATACACATGATTTGGTACTATCTGTAGTTTAGGCATCCATTGGGAGTCTTAGAACATATTCCCCAAGACAAAGGGGGGGCACTACTGCATTACAAAAACACATTATTTATATATTAATTTCCTCTCTACACTAGGAGTTATTTAGAAAAAATGCTTAGTTTATAAGTAGTTATATTTATGGCTATCTTTTTGTTGCTAATTTTTAGTTTTATTTGCTTATATTCAGAAAATATTTTTACTTTTTTAAATTTAGTAAGATTTTCTTCATGGTCAATGTACTAATTATTTTGTAAATGTTCTGTAGATATGAGAAAAATGTATTTGATCCAAAATTCTAGATCCATTTGTGTATCTATGTAATGAAACTTGATAAAATTAGGTTGTGCGAAAATAACTGCAGTTTAAAACATTAAAAATAATTGCAAAAGAAAAAATTGCAAAAACCACAATTACTTTTGTACCAACCTAATAGTTTTCAAATATTCTATATTTTTACTGATTTGTCTACTTGAATTTTAAATTCAGAAAGACGTACTAAAAATGGGCCTTTTCAGTATTTATTATTCTGATTATAAAAGTAATGTGCTTACTGTAGATAAACAAAAACTGTGGAACAATACCAAGAAGGAAACTTAAATTGTCTATAACTCTACCAAATAATGATAATTCCTCTTAATATTTTGATTATTTTGTCTTTCAATCATTTCCCTTGTATACATTAAAACACATGAAATTGGAATAGTACCATTGATGCTGGTTTGTAGCTCTCATTTTTTTTTTTTTAAATTTTATTTTATTAAATTTATTGGGGTGACAATTGTTAGTAAAATTACATAGATTTCAGGTGTACAATTCTGTATTACATCATCTATAAATCCCATTGTGTGTTCATCACCCAGAGTCAGTTCTCCTTCCATCACCATATATTCGATCCCCCAGCTCTCATTTTTAACATAACATTATCACATGAACATTCTTTGTCATTAAACATTCCTTGAAAACATAAGTTTAATGGATACATAATATTCCATTGGAAAGCTATGCAAGATTTTATCTAATTAGTCCATGAACATTACATTTCTAAGACACCCATTCTTATTATTAAAAAATAATGAGGGCTGGCCCGGTGGCTCAGGCGGTTGGAGCTCCATGCTCCTAACTTTGAAGGCTGCCGGTTCGATTCCCACATGGGCCAGTGGGCTCTCAACCACAAGGTTGCCAGTTCAACTCCTCGAGTCCCGCAAGGGATGGTGGGCTGCGCCCCCTGCAACTAAGATTGAACACGGCACCTTGAGCTGAGCTCCCGCTGAGCTCCCAGATGGCTCAGTTGGTTGGAGTGCATCCTCTCAACCACAAGGTTGCCGGTTCGACTCCCACAAGGGATGGTGGGCTGCGCCCCCTGCAACTAGCAACAGCAACTGGACCTGGAGCTGAGCTGCGCCCTCCACAACTAAGACTGAAAGGACAACTTGAAGCTGAACAGCACCCTCCACAACTAAGACTGAAAGCACAACAAGTTGACTTGGAAAAAAGTCCTGGAAGTACACACTGTTCCCCAATAAAGTCCTGTTCCCCTTCCCCAATAAAATAATAAAAATAAATAAATAAAAAAAACCCAAAACAAGCCAAATCAATCAAGATAAAAATATTTTTTAAAATATAAAAATAATGAGACTATCTTTACAATTTTGTGTTTTTATGATTTTTTCTCTAAATGGTTTTGTAGAAGTGGAATTATTGATATAAAAGGTAAAAATACTTCTAAAGCCCTAGTTGCGTATTACCAATAATTTTTCTAGTTTGTGCCAATTTATTTCTTTACCAGTATATAAAGTGAGCCTATTTTATTAAATTCTAGCCAACATGAATATTCTAAAATTGCCACTACTTAGATAAAAATAGAACTAAAAATGTTTTTTTAACACTCCAACATGTTTATTAGCCATTAACATTTCCTCTTTTGTGAATTTTCTGCTATCCAAAGGATTTTTGGTGCCTTTGTTATCTATTTGTACACACTTCTTGTAGATTGAGAATATTATCCTTTCTCTGTCATATTTTGAGCAACTGTTTGTTGTTTTCATTTGAATTGTATTTTAAGTAGCTTTTTTATATCAGGAAATTTTAAATTTTATATAATCAAAGTATTTTCTTTTGTAATTACCATTGTTTTAAGCTTACATGTTCTCCTAGAGATTGTTTATAAATGTCCACTCTATTTACTTCTAGTTTTTTGCTTTTCTTTTATTTTGTACATTTCAAGCTGTTTAAAGCACCTGAAATTTATTTTAGTATAAGACATGAAGTGAAGGTTAAAATTCATCTTTTTCTTAAACGCAAACCGATTGCTTCAGCACCATTTATTTAATAACATTTTCCATCTGCAACTGCCTTGTGATGTCTCCTTTACCATATTTTATGTTCTTAAATATAATTGGGTCTCTTTGGGAATTATCTAACCCTGCTCTCTTGATCTGCTATTCTATTCTTGAGTTAAAACAAAAATGACTTAATCACTGTAGATATAAAACATATGTTAACATAGAAGTTACGTGTCTCCTAATTTTTCTTCTTAAAAAAATGCAGCCAGGGACAAGATGGCAGAGTAGATAAACTCTGTGCTTATCTCTTCTCACAACCACATTAAAATTACAACTAAACTATAGAACAACCATTATTAAGAACTGCCTGAAGTCTAGCTGAACAGAAGTCCTACAACTAAGGATATACAGAAGAAGCCACCTCGAGACTGGTAGGAGAGGTGGAGACAAAGAACAGGCTGACCCCACACCCACATGTGACGGTTAAAAATCTGGAGGGATACCTCAGCTGCTGACATCCACCCTGGGAAGCGAGGGGTCCCATCCCCACACCAGGCTCCCCAGCGCAGGGTTTCAGTGCTGGGATGAAAAGTCCCCACAACTTCTGTCTATGAAAACCAGCACAGATTGTGGCTGCATGAGACAGAGGGCATGTGGAGTCCCAGGTGCTCCTCCTAAAAGGCCTATGCACGGACTTACTCATTGACAGACTCACTTGCTCTGAGCTCCAGCGCTGGGGAAGCAGCTCAGAAGTCGCCAGGGACACACAGGGAGGAGCTGAATAGTCTGGTTTCGGAGCTAGGGCTGGAGGAACAGCTTTCTCCCAGACAGAAGTGCTGACAGAATCCATTATTTCTTAATTGAGCCCTATCCCTCCCAGCATGCAGACCCAGGCAGATGCTATATCTGAGTCTCCATCAACCTGACTGACACGGTTCACTCTAATTCCCTGAGACCTCACCCCATCAAACTTTTGGACCCACCCAAGCTTTTTCCAGTGGCTTTTCCACACAAATGGCCTATCTTGGCTCATGCTGTGGACTTTCCTAAAATCTCTCAAAGGTTCACAAAACACAAACAAGCACTAGGTATGCTCAGTATCTCTGGGTGAACAGCTCTAAGCCCAGCACTAGCAGCAGCCAACTGTGGTTTGTGACTTGGCCTTTTCCAGGCACCTCTAAGGCCAGCGTGGTTGGCTGCCATCTATGGACTGCTTTGATGCCAGGTGGCCCTGGACAGGGCACAGGCAAAAGCTGATCTTAGACTGTGGCCGTGTCCTTCCCAGGAGGTCCCAGAGGCTGGCACATCCAGTGGCTGGCTTTGGACTGAGGTGGAATACCACCCAGTTGCCTCCGCAGGTGACACTTCCAAAGTTGTGTGGACAGGCACTGGAGCCCTGCTCAAGTGAATCCTGCTCGGTAGGGGCATCCTGCACCACAGCTCCTCCACTGTTGTCATGGTCAGTTCTCACAACCAATCAGCCTGAGGGTCAATCCCTCCCACTAACATGCAAGCAGCAATAAGGCTCAATTACAACAGGAGGCCACACAAAACCCAAACAAGGGACACATCTGGAGCACCTGGCTCAGGTGGCCAGGAAGACTGTGCCACTGAGCCCCATAGTACCTACTACATAAGGCCACTCTACTAAGACCAGGAGACACAGCAGGCCTACGTAACACATAGAAACAAACATAGGGAGGCAGCAAAAGTGGGGAGACAAAGAAACATGTACCAAATGAAAGAACAGAACAAAGCTCTAGAAAAACAACTAAATAAAATGGAGATAATCTACTAGATGCAGAGTTCAAAACACTGGTTATCAGGATGTTCAATAAACTTAGGAAAAGAGTCGATGACTCAGACCTTTAACAAAGAGATAGGAAACATAAAAATGGAGATAGGAAACATAACAAAGAACCAGTCAGAAATGAAGTATACAATAACTGAAATAAAGAATACATTAGAGGGACTCAACAGTAGATTAGAAGAAGCAGAGGTTCGAATCAGTGATTTAGAAGTTAAGGTAGCAGAGAATACCCAATCAGAACAGCAAAAAGAAAAAACAATCCAAAAAAAATGAGGACAGTTTAAGGGGTCTCCAGGACAATATCAAGCATACCAACATTCACATTATTGGGGTACCAGAAGGAGAGGAGAGCGAGCAATGGATTGAGAACCTATTGGAAGAAATAAAGACAGAAAGCTTCCCTAACCTAAAGAAGGAAATAGACATACAAGCCCAGGAAGCACAGAGTCCCAAACAAGATAAACTGGAAGAGGCCCACACCAAGACACATCATAATTAAAATGCCAAAAGTTGAAGACAAAGAGAATGTTAAAAGCAGCAAGAAAAAAAGCAATTAGTTACCTACAATGGAGCTCCCATAAGACTGTCAGCTCATTTCTCAACAGAAACTTTGTAGGGCAGAAGGGATTGGCATGAAATATTCTCATGAAATATTCTAAGAGATGAAAAGCAAGGACCTACACCAAGATTACTCCACCCAGCAAAGATATCATTTAGAATCAAAGGACAGATAAAGAGCTTCCCAGACAAGAAAAAGCTAAAGGAGTTCATCAACACCAAACCAGTATTACAAAAAATGTTAGAGGGACTTCTTTAAGACAAAAACCAAGTCAAAATACGAATAATAAATGGCAAAACTACATATCTATCCACAATTACTTTCAATGTAAATGGATCAAATATTCTAATCAAAAGATAGGGTGGATGAATAAATAAGAAAACAAGACCCTTACATATGCTGCCTACAAGGGACTCACTGCAGATCAAGACACACACAGACTGAAAGTAAAGGGAAGGAAACTATATTTCATAAAAATGGAAATGACAACAGAAAGCTGGAGTAGCAATATTTATACTAGACAAAGTAGACTTTAAAAAAGAAGCTATATCAAGAGACAAAGAATGACTCAGTAATCCCACTTCTGGGTAGTTATCAGAAGAAACCCAAAACACTAATTTGAAGGGACATGTGCATCTGTATGTTCATTGCATTACCTACAATAGCCAAGATATGGAGGCAAACTGGATATCCATCAGTGGATAAATGGATAAAGAAGGGGTGCAACATATATAAATGGAAAATTACTTAGCTATAAAAAGGAATAAAATCTTGCCATCTGCAACAACATGGATGGACCTAGAGGGTATTGTACTGAGTGGAGTAAGTTAGACAGAGAAAGGCAAATACCAGTATGATTTCACTTGTATGTGGAATCTAAAGAACAAAATAAACAAACAAAACAGAAACAAACTCATAGATACAAAGAACATTTTGATGGTTGCCAGATGGGAAGGGGTTTGGAGGGTGGGTGGAAAAAAGGGGAAGGGATTAAGAAGTACAAATTGGTAGTTACAAAATAGTCACTAGGATGTAAAGTACAGCGTAGGGAATACAGTTAATAATATTGTAATAAGTATGTATGGTGTCAACTGGGGATTAGGGTTTATCAGGGTGATCACTTTGTAAGTTATATACATGTCTAATCATTATGTTGTACACTTGAAACTCATATAATATTACTGTATGTCAACTGTAATTGAAAAAAACAATTGTTAAAAAATAAATCCTAACCACTAATTACAAAGTCTGCTTAAAACAAATGTAGATGATTATTATAATAATCTCTTTTTGTTAACAAAAAAGAAAAATCAAGTTAAGAATTTTGATTGGAATTGCACTAAATCTTTCAATTCAGGAATAATCGACATTTATGAGTCTTTTTTTGTGTACATTAGCAAATTCTCATAATGCTCTTCAATTAAGTTTCACACATTACTTTTGAAGACCGTTTTTAGATTTTAACTTCTAGGAATAAGTTCGTTTTCCATTACTTGGTAAACTGAATAAAAAAAGACAGATTTAAGGTGCTACTTTTGGACTAAATCTGAAAAACAGTGATATCAGTTCCTAGGAGACACACTATGGATCCATTAAAAATCTTAATTTGAGGGTGGCCAGTTAGCTCAGTTGGGTTAGAGCATGATGCTCGTAACACTAGAGTTGCTGGTTTGATCTCGTCATGGGCCAGTGTGAGCTGCGCCCTCTACAACTACATTGAAACAACTACTTGACTTGGAGCTGATGGGTCCTGGAAAAACACACTTAAAATAAATAAAAGTAAAAAAAAAATCTTAATTTGTGACAGTTGTAATGAGATAATCAATACTGGATAGGGTACTTGGTTACATGGGATATTTAACACAAACCAAAGGCAGGATAAGGCACCATTCTGTTCCAACGATTTAGAAGGAATGTTTCAGATCAAATTAGGGAAAAGAGAAGAAAAGAGAGGGAAAAATGGCAAGACTGGGTAAGTTGGGTATTAACAGCCAGTGCTTTGGGATAAGGGTGGAGTAAAGAAAAATGGAGTATGCTACTAAGCTTCTTAAAAGTAGTACATTTCTACTTCTCCTGTCTCTGAATTCCTATGAAAAACCAGGTGCTGCAGAATGAGTCAATCAGATCGTGATATTATTTTATTTGGGCAACATCATACTGAAAAGTTTCTGGCATGCCCTGTCATTAAAGAATGTACAAGGCCCATGCTTGTGTATACATAGGCCATTCTCAATCCTCTTCTGGTGTGTTTCACAAGAACAATTATTTCCTGTTGGTTTATAAAAGTTTATCTGTCAAGTAGATACCATAGCTCTTGTTTGGTAACAGAGGTCACTTTACCTGAGTCACGTTGTTACTCAGCTTTTTCCAGTCTAAGTAGAGGTCAACAGGCAGTACTTTGTGTTTTCACTCAAATGAAAGGAATGGTTTTGTTTCCTGATCATGTTTAGACTCCTATATATCACAAGTTCCCATGGATGTCTTGGATTCTTCTGTGAAACGCAGGAGGTAATGGAATAGCAGACTAGGATCCATAGTGCCGTGCTGTAGCTCTGCTTCCATCCGGGGAACGAGGCATGACAGGAGCACAGTAAGGCCCAGGTACACAGAAGGGAGGAGCCCCCACCCTGGGCCAAGCACATATATGTATATATTTATTTCCTTCTTTCCTTCCTCCCTATCTCCCTCCCTCCTTCTTCTGTGTTCATCTATCCATTCCACGCCCCCCCCGCCATCTTTTTTCAAAGTAATGTTCAACCACTGCAAAATATAAGAACTTTAAAATAATAATAATTACATTAGAAAGCAATAAGCTTGGCCCCTCTGCTGTTCCCATAGTTACCCTGACTCTCTATTCTGAGTCTACTGTAAAGGAATGCTGCTGCACAGTTCAATGAAATAGATCCTGAAGAATTTTAATAATAGAACTACGATACCTTACACATTAAAATATATATATCAATTTTTAGTTTCTTGCTTTAGTTGAAAGTTTGCTAATGATCTCTTATTTAAAAAAATATAGCACTACTTTAGAGAATAGAAATATAGTTTAAAATTAGATTATTAGTTACTGATTCTTCATCATGTTTGTTGCATATCAGAACATATAAATTGATTTAATACTTGATAAACCTAATTTTTATGAAGAAAATTGAATTAGAGTCTTTGTATAGGTTTTCCTCTCCTCTCAGAGAAAATACATCTCAAACCAACCTGCAAAGTCATACAAAAACTGAACAGGAACTCTTAACTCAGCCCGAATATGATAAAGAATGAAGGAAGGAATGATGTCATCTGCTTAACTGCAAAAGCGTCACAAAGTATATAAGAGCTTTGAGGTACTCTTATATGTGCGCCTACACAAAGCCATTACTGAAGAGAGACGATATACACATAAAAAGTTTCATGAACACAGAGGTACTACATTTCTGGTCGGGAACAGAGGTGTCGTCTTTCTGCATCTGCCTCCATAAAAGAGAAACTGATCCAAGGCTGAAATCTTGTTGAGAGGCCTGAAAGTGGTAAACTTCTCGTTTTATATTTCCACATAAATCCATTTCTGCATCTGCTTTACAAATGCTCAGGATATTGCCAAGTATATTGCTTAGTGTCTCAATTATTAATTTATATAATAATTAACATATATTTTTTGAATTGTGGTAAAAATGTGTAACATTTATAACATTAAATTTACCATCTGAATCATTTCTAAGTGTACAGTTTATTGTTAAGTATATTGCAACAGAGCTCCAAAAACTTTTCCATCTTGCAAAACTAACACCCTATACCCCGTAAACATTAACTCCCATCTCCTCCCAGGCCTTGGTAATCACCTTTCTAATTTTTGTTCCTATGATTTTTGACTACTTTAGCTACTTCGTTTGAATGAAATCATAACAGAATTTGTCCTTTCGTGACTGGTTCATTTCACTTGGCATAATGCCCTTGAGGTTCATTGATGCTGTAGCATGTGACTGGCTTTTCTTCTTTTCTACGGTCGCATAATATTCCATTACATGTATATACCACATTTTCTGTATCCAGGCATCTGACAATGGACATTTGGGTTGCTTCCACCTCTTGGCTATTGTGAATAATGCTGCAATGAGCATGGGTGTGCAAATCTGTCTTCCAGATTCTGCTTTGAATTCTTTTGGGTATTACTTGTAAGTTGGATTGCTGGATCGAATGGTAATTCTATGTTTAATTTTTAAGGACCCTCCATACATAAGAGGGTGACTGATTTGAAATGTAGTGTTAGAAAACTATTACTACCTTTAAAACTGCATTTTATTATATGGTTTCATGATTAACAGTGTCTCCTTTCTGTCTTGGCTACCAGGTAATTCAGAATCAAACTCAAGTCTTAATCATATTACCTGTGCTAGTCCTTATAATTTGCATACTTGTGTTATTGTATTTTTCACTCAGGCTCTTTTGGTTGCCAGGACCTCAAGCCAGTAAAGAGAGGATTTATTGTAAAGAGAGGCCACATGGGAAAGCTACTGGCCACTGAAACTGCACTCACCACCCCTCTGTCTCTCTTTTACAGGTTCATGGCCTCTCTCCTGGTATTTGTTTTCTTCTTCCAAGTACAATCTACTTTCCTTTCTCAACCACCTCGCCCCTCTGACAACTCAGCTTCTTTGTTCTCATAATTGGAGCCTGCATGTAGCCATAAGAGCCCTCTTTATAATGTAACCTCAAAGTTCAAATTCAAGGCAGGATTCTGACCAGCCTACACAGCTTTTCTATCCACTCTCAGTTCAACTAATAAATATTAAAAGAAAACGGTCACAAGATATAAAACACGTCTATGTCCATCTTTTCATGAGGGCTTACAGAGGGCAGTTCTTTCACCACAGAAGAGGCTAAGCAGAAGTAGACACCATATATGACATATTCAACCATGACATGTAAAACACACATCTAAAACATACCCTCGCTAACCTCTTATGCCTCATACTTAGGACTATCTCCAATATTTTCACACACACACACACACACACACACACACACACACACACACACACACAAATATTTCCCCCGGCCTTGACTTCAATTTTTACTTTCACTTTTATTTTATTATGTGTATTCTCGCAAGCTTCCACGAATACTTTCTAAAATCGGATGGGACAATAAACAGATAATCCACAATAACAAACAAAATAAACATACTTTTACATTTTGAAGGCCATTTTTATACTATAAAATTGCAGTGTTTCAAAACTGTTGAGAAATTTAGAATTTTAAAAAGAAATTCCATAAAAATAATGACTTCTGCTCAAATATTTAAATGGGGGAAATACCTACATTCCCTAATCCTAATCTTCCTTTTATAGATGTGAGAAGGTTAAAAAGCCCACTTTCCCCCCCTGTTTCTAGCTGGGCTTCCTATCTATGAAAAGCAGGGGGTCACTAGTCCATGGGTTGAGGACCCAAGGAGTCTTCATCTTATCCACGTGCTTCTGATTTGGCCTTTTTCTACCAATATGTCTTGCTCTCTCTTTGGATGTGCCTTCAATATGTAGTTCTTTTTCCTCTCTACACATGATCAAAACAACTCAAATCCCATGTGGATGATGCTAAGAAAGACCCTCAAAGTTTCTTCTGTTCTTACTCATGGGCATCTCCACAGTTGACAAATCAGTGACTTGTGATTTGTACCTCTAAGTTGTCATTTTGTTTTAACTCAACAATTCTTAAACTTTTGGGTCTCTGGTTCCCTTTACTCTTAAAAATTACTGAGAACCCCATAAATTGTATCTATTGACATTTATCATATTATAAATTAAAACTGAGAAAATTTTAAAATATTAATTCATTAAAATAATAAAAAAAGTTATCACATTAACATAATTTTCTTTATGAAAATATCTATATTTTACAAAACAAAACATTTAAACAGTGAATGGCACTGTTTCCCATTTTTGCAAATGTGATTAATAGAAGACAGTTGGATCTTCATATCTGCTTCTCTATTCAATCTGTACACTTGTTAAAAAGAGTAAAAAAGGCAAATAACATCTTGGTATTAGGAAAATAGCTTTGATCTCAAGGATCACAGTTTGAGAATACTGGTTCAGTGATTGACCTGACTTTTAAAGATTTTGATTTATCTTCATTTCAGATTCTGCCAATTTGCCTGCAGAGTTCAAAGAATTATTCTTGTTTGTTTATAAATTATGAAAAGAGGCTTTACTGGCTACCAAACAATGGGACATTCTTTCCACCCAGGAAATGGGAGGGTTAAGTGCCTTTGCCTCTTTCTGTCAAATGCCTAAGGAATCCTAATCTTTTTCTGATAATACGCATTTTAAGAAGTGGGGGGGATGGAATGCTTTAGCTGTAAAACCCCCAGCCTCAGCTCCAAACTTTGTAAGAACCCCCTAGTCATATTTCTAAGAAGACTGACATATATCACAATACATGGAAGCATCTGAAGCAAGAGAAATGATAATTGAGGGTTGTGTAACAAGAGCAGCCATTAGCCTCTCCAGATTTAAAGTATTATATATAAAGAAACAAATCCAGGTTTATAAATTCTTTGAATAAATTCTCGTTTAAACTCAGGTTTACTCACAAAACACAGAAAATGCAATTTCAAGGTCTTTCTGCACACAAACCACATGTCTGTCTGTTCCCTCTCTAGGTTTCCCTGGGTGCTTAACTTAAGGTTTACCTGTCATCATCTTTCTTTACATCAATGGTAACATGTTTTTCTGCTTTCCCACCCCTGGTCCCCCGGCACTGAATGCAAGTAACCAGACACACTTGGTTTTTCAATAATACCTCTCCCAAGAGGATGGAAGGCAGAGGATAAAAGAAAAAAACACACAGGTTTGAAATCAACCACTTCCAAGACTGCCTGTGGCAAATTTTAGAATCTAAAAAAACAAATGCTCTTGGAAATTAATCAAGGAATGGCAGATATCCTGCTCAAGGCCAAATTCTGAAGCCCAAACAATGATGTATTACACAAAGAAAGCCACTGAAGTGCTGTGCCCTTATTACCCTTCATGGATAGCGAGAGCGCATATTTTAAATAATTCCTAAACACAGTAAAAACTCTACTGTAATATTAAACAGCAAATTCCATGAGAGATTAGTTTTACATAAAGTCTAGTTGCTAATACTTTTTTTTAAACAAAAAAAGCTCAAAACCTTTTGATAAAATTATTCCAAACAAAAAAGCTGTCTGTTGAAATCGAAAATTGCTTAGAGCTGATGTCATGAAATCTATCCTGATAGTCAAGTCTGGCAACTACTGTTCCTGCTTAGGAAAGCTGGTGAAAAAAGGGTGACTCTTTGGTTAAGTTTTGGATTTCCTGGGATTTTGGAGTTTGTAAGGGGTCTCAGAGATTGCCCAGCACAATGACTCCTTCTTTAAAGAAACTGAAGCCCAGAGATACTAAGGTATTATCCAAGGTCACCGGCTTACTTGGTTGCACAGCCCAGGCTTCAAACTTGGGTCTGTCTCTCTTTTTTTTTTTTTTTAATCTACTGATCTTTTGACTCACACAAACTTCAAAAAACCTTTTCAAAAGGATATTGAAACCTGAATGAATGTCTCATTGAATTTCTATGAGCAAAGGAAAATATTACAGTGCAAATTCTGAAATCACGCTGCTTTTCAGAGAATCCAGATGACAGTACATTATAACAAACACAAAAGAAAGATAAGCACGAAGTACCACTAATGCCTCCCTAATTATCTCTGTTACCCAAGTCCGATGACTGGAAACAGGATAACTGGTATACGCTGCAGACACTGACCAATCACAATCAGGGCAGACGCTGGTGTAGACAGCAGCACTGCCCTATCGTCTACTGACTGAATGCGAGCTTGGTCAGGGACTTGCTATCCTCTCTCTCCATCAATCTCTCCTACACATTTAGTAATCGGATCCTTATCATCCTTCTTGAACCCATGCCCCTTCCAGTGCTTTTCCAACTATACTACATTTGTCCTTGACCGTGGCCTGCATACCCCCACTCCCTAGCCTCTGCCAGGAAACTGTTCCCTTTCCCCAATCCCCAATCTCCATCATTTTTCAAGCTTAGCCTTCTAGGCAAGGTTGAATGGTCTGTTCATATGATTGCCCCAGGCAGAATGGATGGTTTCTTTGCTGAAATTCAAGGGACTCCAGACCTTTTATGCTATTGATCACAATATGTATTAAATTAGAACTATCTATGATCAGATTATTTTATCTTTCCTTATAGATTTTAAATGGAAACAAATGGAGTCTTTGTTCTCTTAATACATGTGTCTCCCTTATGTCCAACATGTCCCCCAATATACCATGTATGAGAGAGAATATTTATAAAGGAATTTGTTGTATTTTTATTAAGTCAAGATTTTAATTGTACTAATATTATAAACTCTCCTGCCTCAGGGCCTTTGTAATGTCTGTTCCTTTAGCTTAAATACTCTTTTCCCAGATATCAGCATGACTCACTACCCCAACCTTCAATTTCTCTGCTCAAATGATACCTTTGCAATGAGGCCTAACCTATGTTCATCCTTTTAAAAATTTACAATCTGTCTCCTCTTCCCCACCCTCACGTTCCTAATTCCCCTTACTCTGCTTTATTTTTCCCCATAGCATTTATTACCTTTTAACATATAAATTATTATATTTCTTATTTACTAAATGTAACATACACAAGGAGAGGAATGAGGAAGGGAAGAGTTCATTGATGTATCTCAAGCACCTCAAACACTGATTGGCACATGGTAACTGCTCGACATATATTTGTTAAAAGGATTGAATGAAAGAATTAAAATGCTATTTTAGTAATATATTAATTTACACAGAGCAGCTCTCTATTAATATACTTTTGAAATATGTAAAAATAAAATCATAATAATCTATACAAATTATGAATAGCTTTTCAATGATGGCTGCAGTAAACAAGTATGACAGTTTATGTTTTCATATAGATAAAACATCAAAAAAGGATCAATTTGCTCATCAATAGTAGACTTGGAAGTAGGAACTAGATTTCTCAATTTGGGGGTTTAATGCTAACCACAATAGGTTTGAATGAAAATATGTACAATTACTAGACATTCAAATAATAAAAGCAAAAAGAGCCTAATTGCTAACTCAAGAGTTTACCTGAGTTAATTACAAACTCTGAGTAAACTAAGCTTTTTGTACTCAATTCCAAAAAATAGAACAGCACATGGTTTTAACTCAAATCTTAGGACTAATCAATGTTTTACTTCGTAGGTCAATAGGAAACACAACAATACATTGCTTTTTTAAAAAAACTGAGCTACAATGAACATATAACATTATATTAGTTTCAGATGTACAAAATAATGTTTCAATATTTCTATATATTGTGATGTGTTGCTTTATAAAGTTAACTGTTTCTAATCGCGGTCTCTGTGCTAAAATGTTAAATTATCTTTTAACATTTGTGAATTTAAATCCAGCCTGAACATTATTCAAACCAATAAATATGCAGATAACAAGTAATGAGCAAAAACAGAAAGCAAACATTACATATAAAACCCAATTTTACTAGCCAAAAATGGTGCTCACAAAAAATAAACTAGTTACAAAATTGCGAGTTTTTAAAAATTATTTTTTAAACTTGAGATGGCAAATAATTATGTAAAAATATTCTTTAATGTCAGATAAAATTATTAACTTGATCAAAAAGTAAATTAAAGTTCATCTTTTCTTAAAATGAACAGAATTTCTGCTATCAAGATAATTACTATTTACCTCATGTAATCCTCATAACCATCCTCCTGTGAGGCACATATTATCTACAGTGAGTAAATTGAGGCTTATGTGAAGTTAACCACCTTGTCCATCATTATCCAGCTAAACGACAGCAGAGCTGCTGTTCAGATGCAGATCTCTCTGGAAGCAGCTCATATCTCAACCACCAGGATGTCTGCCCTTGATCTAGGAAGGCAAAGTGTGCTAACAATGATTTCTCCTACAAACTTTGAGTAAACTCCACCTGATAAAGGGAGGGAAGAGAAGAATAAAACAATCACTGTCTCCTTATCAGAACTAGTGGGAAACAAGGGCTTCTATAAAGGTGACTAGAATGTAAGAATGAAAGTAAAAGGAGAAAGAATTTCTGGATGCAAACACAAATGAAACTAGCTTGGTTTTTATTCATTTGAAAACTATTATCGAGGTTCCAATTTGTGCAAGGCTGTCTGCTGGGTATTGGAAATAGCAAGACATGTAATATGCTTCCTGCCTTCAAGTTATGGGGGTCAAGAAAACAAAGACGTTAGCACTTACTACATGTCTCTTATTTACTTTCAGGAACTCCATGTGTCATCTTATTTAATATACAATCATATAAATAAAACATACATGTAAACTAATAATTACACATAAATACTGACACCGTGTTTCCCTGAAAATAAGCCCTAGCTGGACCATCAACTCTAATGCGTCTTTTGGAGCAAAAATTAATATAAGACTCGGACTTATATTATATTATATTATATTATATTAGACCCAGTCTTATATTGTATTAAAATAAGACTGGCCTAATATTAATTTTTTCCCCAAAAGATGCATTAGAGCTGATGGTCCAGCTAGGTCTTATTGTCGGGGAAACACAGTAGTAGAAATCTGAACTACTGAGTGCTATGAGAACCCTTAAGAAGAGCCTTCTATCTCTGCCCTGGAATAGGGCAGGCTTCTCATAAGAATGGGTCGGCTAATTCTTAAAGGTAGGAGAGGAGCTCCTCAGGGGGAAGGAAGCAGGAGTTCCTCAGCAAGGGGTAACATCTCTTTTTAGCAAGGGGACTCCATGTCCATGGCCATGGATGTGTGAACCAAACAAGTCTGATATCTGGGTAGCAGAGTTTGTAATAGAGGAGGCTGGTAAAGTAGGCAGGAATTAAGAAATTTGAACTGTATTCTCCCGGAAGTTGTTGAGCCTATACACCGAGGAGTGGCATAATTACACCAGAATTTTGGATTTCTGAGGGCAGAGTAGCTGGAGGAAACTACAGAGACAAGAGACAGTAAGACCAATCTGGAGCTTAGTGCACTGGTCCAAGCCATAGTGCGGGGACAGAAAGCTTTAAAGTACTGGTGGGAATGGCAGAAAAGGGAGTCTGGAGACAGTTCTGAGGTAAGTCAGTAGGCCACTGACTGCTGTGAGGTTTGAGGGAAAACTCCTATTTCTGGTTGCAGCTACTCGGTGATGCCATTTACTGAAGGAAGGAGACAGAGCACATGTTGGGGAAAAGAGAATTCTTTCTATTTAGAATATGCAAAATCAGGTGTCCTGGACATGCCTAGGTAGGCAGCCAATTAAGCAGCTAGGAGTCTGAGTTCAGGCTCAGAAGGACAGAATGGGCCGGAGTCTTGAGAACTACAGATGTAAGATAATTAAGCTGCAGTGGATCGCCAAGCAAGAGTACGCAACACAAGGCAGACCATTGGGGAGCACTGCAATCTAAGGCTCTGCCAGAGAAGGAAGAGTCAGCAGGAAAATCTGGAGAGAACTCAGGGCTTACTAAATTTTAAACACCACACCAATTATTCAACCATGAAACCACTCAACCCACTGGAAGGCACCTTTCCAGCTCCTTTCGCTTCTATCCATGACAGACGGGCTCTGAGTGAAAGAACCTGCCCCATTGTTTTGACTTCTCTCCAATCCAGGAAACCAGGAAACCCGAGTGATGGTTGCTGATAGAAAAGCTGTGCTGTTCCACATGCCAATATGGTCAGCAGTCTTTTTGCAACTGTGGAATTTACTTCAGTGAGCTTAAGGTCTCATACTGACAGTTTTCTTCCTACACTAAATGAGTATTTATAAAATGTACCATTTACTGGTAACTGAGAGTAGAGCTGCTCCCCCATCTGCGGAACTCGAGGTGAGTGGATGGTGGCTTGTGGCGACTACATTCAAGGTGTAGTGCTGGAGGCGTCGCAATAAATGGGGGGGGGTGGGGTGCCCAATTTGGAAACAAAACCTCCTCTGGGTTACCACCACCCCGAGTCACTGTAGCATCCAACGCAGTAAAACAAGGAAGCACAAGCGCCGCAGGCAACCCAGCACTGCTCTCCAGGGACCAGGGCAGACCTAATGCTACTCTCTTCTCTAACACAAGCTTCTAGCCAGCAAGGCTCGAAAAAAGCCTGTTTTTAAGACTGTCTCAGATCAGAGTAGAAGTAGTAACACCAGGTGATGGCAATTCAGTGACGTAGAGGCTATAAAAGAATAACTGCTTCCTTCATGCATTTTGGCTCTAGTGAGTTCTCAAGCTTTACAGCCAAAGAATAGATGTCAGATGGCTCTCTGGGGGGTATGTTTCACAACCCTGTTATTGTCAAGGTCTGGGAGGAATGCCTTCAAAGGTGATTGACATGGAGATACCACATCAGTCCTTCTAGGCTCTGAACCTTGCAATCTAAATGATAGTGAGCTGAGAATCATGACCCAGTATACAGTTTGTATAAAAGATGAACTCAAAATAAAAATTAGAAAAATACTTGTGCACACAGAGAATATTATTCTTCCATGTCTAGATGGAAATGGTTCATAAAAGATTTGTGATACAAGACAGATTCCTAGTGTTAAAAAACTTTGTAGGACCACAGAAAACTCTCTGGACACTGACCTATAAAATCCAAATTCCCAAATTAATAGAAAGTGATATAGCCTTTGATGGCTGGTAACCTTCCCTCCTCCCACACTTAGTCCACTAGAGTAACGGTGTCACCTGCAATGAGAAACTTGCTACATTTTCTCCAGTCATCCATTCAGAGCATCTTCAGTAATCTGCACACTTATCCGAGCCCAATCTTCTCCAAAGGGTGATGAAAATTAACATGGTAACAACTTGGATAAGAAATTTTTCTTGCAGATAAAAATAGTATTCGATAGCCCATGTTTTGCAAATCACTGACAAATTACTGTGATAAGGCAGTAACGATTGAAGATGGGACTAGAATTAAGTTGGATCATGAGGAGTACGCCACCATGAAGACACTTCCTCCTCTTAGAACTGGTCTACTAAATCCACAGGACAGATTGTAACCATGGCTTCCTGGTTACCACCAATGGAAGGTGCTGCTGCTGTGACAATAATGCTGATAGGAGCTAATATTTATAGAGCACTTGATATGTGCAGGCACTGCTCTAAAAGCTTGATGTGTAGTATGTCAGATAATCCTCACGTCTATAAAATGGGTACAATTATTATCATTATCCTTACCATTTTACAGATTAGGAGACTGAGACACAGAGAGTAAAGCAACTTGCCCAGGTTGACACAACTTGTGGAGTGAGAGCTGTGATCTGACTCAGGCGGTGTGATTCAGAGCCTACACGTATGCTCTTACCTTCTGTACGCTGTCAACTCAACAGACTATACTAACTCACTCATTAACTCATTTGATAAATATTTACAGAGCACTTACAATTCATGGGCACTGTACTGGGGTGTCAGAGAAGACTTCCCCAAGAAAATGAAAATTAAACTGAGATCTAAAGGATGAAAGCTTAAGTAGGTGAAGAGAAGAAAGAAACAAATTCAGGATAGAGGTTCTGTGAAAGGAAGGAACATGGCGAGGATAAGGGACTGGAAGTGAGCCACTAAGGCTGCAACTTCAAGAAGAAGGGCTTTGCACAAAAGGAGGCTACAGGGGGCAGGGGCAGATGTGGCAGGGACAGACGTGGCAGGGTTAGTCACACAGGCCATGTGAAGAATTTCAGCCTGTGTCCTTGCAGAGGTCTGGCAGGGGGTATGACATGATAAAAATGTGTTGTGAAAAGATCCTTCCAGCTCCAATACAGAAAAGAGACTGGAGGAGGCAGAACGGATGTGGAATGACCAGTGAAGGGGGCCAATGAGGGTCCAAGGAGCAGGGAAACGGTGGCGGCGGTGGTGGGGTGATGATGAAGAAGAGGCTGGGAGCTGAGAGGCTCTTAGGAGGTAAAAATCAATCAAGTGATGGACTAGATAGAGTCGAACAAAGTGGGGGAAGGTGACTTTAAAGAGCCCTGGCTCTTGCAACAGGGTGAACGGCGGTTACAGTCACTAGAACAGGGAACACTGAGAAAGACCAGGTGTGTATGGGGGAACAGTGAGTCTGATTTTAGAGCTGGTGAATTTGAGGTTCCTTTGAGATATTCAACTGCAAATATTAAGAAGGAAGTTGGAACCTCAGAGAAAAACACTGGATAGGGGCAAAAAGTTGAGTTATTGTCATACGGGTAGCAAGTGAAGCCATGGCATGGGTGAGACTGCCCAGAGAGAAGTAGTAAGGGCCTACAGCAATGCTGAGAAACTCCAACACTGATTCTAAGCTGGTGAGACGACATCCTAGGATGCAAACACAGACAAAACAGCCAGAGAGCAGGAAGAAAACCAGGAGAGTATTGTATTGTTGGATGTATTTAAAGAGAGTATTTCAGAAAGAAAAGCAAGGAGGTCAAACATGATGAGACTGAAAAATGTCAGGTGGACAGATCCACACAGGGGTCTTTTGTAAGCACAGCCAGAGCTGTTTGGACAGACTGATGGCCTGGAAGCCAAGACTGCACTGGTCTGAGTGTGCGGGGGGAGTGAGAAAATGTAACAAGTGACTACAGACAACTCTTGAGAAGTTTGATTAAAAGGAGAGAAGTGAGATAGAACGTTAGGTGGACAGGGAAGAGAGCTGCGATGTTTATCTTTGTTTTTAATAAAAAGAAACTTGAGTGTGTTTGAAAGCCAGTGGGAAAGATCCAGCAGGGAGAGAGAGATTATTAAGGTCTACGACAAGGGGAAAGTAACTTGAAACATAATACACTCATCAGCTCCTAGCCACTGCCTTTCTGAAGCATAGATATGCCGCTTGACTTGGCCAAATAAGATGACCACCTTCTGAAACAGTTAATACAATGTCCCCATTAGGCCATCCTTTGTGGCAGATAACTCTGGTAGGTAGTGTATAAATGATTTCCACCCTGTACCCTACTGGATCTCCTCAGCGCCCAATTTAACATGCAGGGCAATCTAGGTGTTCCTCGCATATTTATGCCATAGAATCAGTCTAAAAGTGGGATCAGCCTTCAAAATTTCATAATTGCAATGGAGATGCCACAAAATAATCTTGGGCCACAGAATGCTCTTGCATCTGTATTCATTACTACTTGACCACGTTTTTAGATAACATGCCGGTACTGAACAATAGACAGCAGTGACATACTGGAGGAGATGAGCTTGTCCTGGAGAGGTTCTAAGAAGGTCTGTGAACCACACAAATACTGAAGGCACGATAACTCTGACAACAATAGTGGTTTCTGTGACAAAACCACCTTCACTGAATTATGCTATAGGAATAAATAGTACCCAACTGGTATATTGGCCCTAGGACTCTTATGAAGCAGAAAAAGCCATATATATGTAAATTTATATGTTTACATTTAAGTTCCTTGCAATTTATTTGAAGAAGCCCAGAAGAGAATAACTACATAACAATCTATAAAAAGAACTCCTCACATTAGAAAGTCCACTGCCATAAAATGATGAAATGACTCAGAAATAGTAGTCTTTTGTGGTAGAAACCACAGAATAATGAAACACAAGCTAGTATAAATAATAGGGAAGTTATGTAAGAGTTTAAAAGAAGGAGGCCCTGTACATTCCAGGTCCACATTTCTATGAACACAAGACCTCCTGGAATTTTCTTCAAATCTACACTCCATTGATCTCATGATTACGATATTATTCCTGTATGGTATCAAACTAGAAATCCTGGAAAGCAGGGTAATTCCAGGAGCAACATCAATTCTTCAATAAGAACAAAATTTAGAATGCACCAGGATGATTGACAAGTCAGCTGTAGCACTGCTATCTCGTAGATCATCAAGGGGAAGGTTTTCAAAATACCTTCTCTCCAGCAGGAATGGCTCAACTGTATATTCAGCTGAAGTGCTTTATTCATAGGTTATTTGCTATTACCTTAGAAAGTGACCTCAACATTTAGGTCAGTCCCTATAGACTCATTATAGCCCACAGTACTAAACAACTCATCCAAAACACTTTGTTACTTTAAATGCTCAAAATCTTCTTCTTCTTTTTAAAATTCCTTTAGCAATGACTTGATGCATGGAAAATACAAGCTTCCAATTTCTTAATGACCATCCTAGGGCAATTCCTTGCAATTGGACTATCCTAGTTGTGTGAAGGAATCACCTTGGTATAATAGGGAAATCTGTACAAGGATCAGAGAAGTCCTAGCTGCTACCACTACCTTGACATGTGACCTACCCAATATATCACTTACTCCAGGGGACGGTGGCATTAGATGTAGAAGAATTAAGGTCCTTTTCAATTCTAATCTTTCCTTATCTCCAACAAGGGGATTTGAATCATACCTTTTTAAGTATCTTTGGATACCTCCTTCCTGAAAGCATCACATTGCATAGCCACAAAATTGTTTCCTAATCCACTGTTAGAACACTGTTAGGGAAATACTGTGAGATGCAGTATTACCAGGTACACTAAGTTGAATAATGTCCTCCCAAAATTTATAACTACCTGGAACTTCAGAATGTGACCTTATTTGGAACTAAGGTATTTTCAGATGTAATTAGTTAAAATGAGATCACAACTGGATTAGAGTAAGTCCTTAGTCCAATGACTGGTATCTATATTTATAAAGAAGGTCATGTGAAGACACAGAGAGAGGAAGGGGAATGTAAAGATGGAAGCAGGGATTGGAGTGACCTATCTACAAGCCAAGGAATGCCAAGGATTTCCAGCAACCAGCTAAAGCTATGAAAAGGCAAAATAGGAATCTTCCCTAGAGCTTCTAGAAGGAGCATGGCCATGTAGATACCTTGATTTTGGACTTACAGCCTCCAGAACTGTGAGAGAACAAATTCTATTTTTCTAAGTCACCCAGTTTTTAGTACTTTGTTACAGCAGCCCCAGGAAAGTAATATACCAGGTATTGATATGCTGCAACTAGTAATGACTCATCTTGTTCTCATAGCAAAATACACGGACTATTACAAATACTACAATACCTTGGACTTTCTAAATATAATAAAACTTGGAGTTCAAGATCCTGGTTTTAGGTGACAAAAACAGCTCTGATAATTCTTGATTTCCTTCTAGTGGATGCTGAGTATTATATTTTTGTGAAAATTAATAAACAGAAACTTCATTTTAAATGGAATTGAGAGGTTAGAAGAGTGAACTCTCATGCACACTGTCATTCAACCCACATTACTGACCCCAACAGGAAGAGATGTACCTTGCATCTCTGACAGAAAGTGATACTACTTTACTACCTCAGTAAGAGGAAGAAAAAGATTCCTTCTTGCCCGGTAACAGCTCAGCCAATGGGAGACTGTCGTAACGCCGCCAATGAAAAGTCACTATACTTCGAACTTTCAGTGTCTTCCAATGGACTCTTTGTTTACAACAGTTCCTCTGGAGTCCATAAAAAGGGCATCCTTTGTTTCTCTGGTCTTGTGATTGGTTCCCCATTAGACTGTATGTCCCAAATTGCAATTTTTTGTTGTTCCCAAATAAACCCATTTTGCTGTAAAAATTATATCTGGTTTTTGTTAAAGGTCAACATTTTAAAAGAGGTAATCTCTCCTTTCATGTGAAAAAGTAACATCCTCTCTTATAGAAACTACATTCCTCTCCCTTGAAGCTACAAACCTTCTGGAAAAGGAACATTTTTTTTTTTCCGCTGTTGCAACAAGAACTCTTTGACTAAGTGCTTATGATTACTGTGACCTGTGATACAGATTCCCTATCTATGGGATTCTGCCAAGTCATACTCCATTCTGAATTCCATCATGTGAAGCAATTTTAGAACATGCCATCTAAGGAATACCACTGGTGAAACTGATGAACACAAAGTAATGCTCTTGTTATGTTGTTTATTGTAAAATATGAATCTCCAAGTAATAATAAATGATTTAAGATGGCATATTCTTTTCAGAATCCCAAAAGTTCATTAGATTTCTAGTCTTAGCTGATAAACATGCAATGAAAGTCTTACTAACAGCATATTTTAGGGTCCCACAAACTCTCAGGAACACATTATATTTCTACTTAAGTTTTTTATTTGCTTGCTTAATGTATCTCTGTTTATGAATTTCAGGAAGCAGAGTCAAACATCAAATTCTTAAATAACAGCCCAAACCAGTCATTTAAACGCAGGATTCACTCATATTGTGTCAACTGTTGGGAGCAATTTGTAACTGCCAGCTAAGTGCCCGACTTTGGTTTCAGTATCCTGATGACGTGAACTGAAATGCCTTCTCTCCTTCGTTCAACAGACATTTTACAAAGTATCTACAGTGGTCCAGGAATTCTGTTAGGACACAACACTGAAGCAGGCATGGTCTCTGCTTTCAGGCAGTTCACAACCTAGTGAAGGAGACAGATCCACAAACAAATGAGGAAACATACCCGGGATACTCTGGAAGCATAGAGTTACAATCGCCTATTGGGGGAAGAGGCAACAGGCAGGAGATGGAAAGCTATTAGCAGGAATTCTTTATAGACGTATAAGCGGCTCCAGGATAGCAATGTGGGATGAGGAGAAAGCCCAGGCTTAAAAGCACACAGAGTTCCTAGCTCTGCTGAGAGCTGCTTCCTAGCTAAGTACGCACAAGAAGGCATGTATCCAGGCCTTAGTATCCTTATCTGAGAAGTGTGAACAATACCATCTACAACATAGGATTATTGTGAACCTGGAAAGAGGCGATGTATATAAAGCAGAGTGCCTGGTACATAGCAGATGGCCAATAAATGTTTGCTTCTCTTTATTTTTTCATTTTCTTGGATAACTTATGTGAACTAACAGTAACATATACTATAATAACCGCAAGAACTACCAAACAACCTCAAATCCATACATAGTACTGTGGTCACACAGCAGCCTAGCTGTCTGTCCCCTCCAACCTTTCCTTAAGGAAAGAAGACTCTGCAGGACTGTGCCTTTTTGGGGTTGAGTTTATAATTTCCTGAGTCTCTTCATCTGGTCCTCAGGAGAAGGGTCTGCGGTCAAAGACGAGTAAGATTCCTCATGGGAGGGACAACTTAAGCCGGACAGGACCCCTTTGGGACCCCCATGAGCTAGTTTAATAAAAGTCAGGAGGAAGCCATACCCCTCCTCCTCGCCATTATGAGAAGCTGCTGATGCAGCCCCAGTTGTTGTCCGGCACCCTGTTGTGCAAAGGACCCATTAGAGCGATAAGATCTCACTCTTTCTGCTTAGCTCATGGGATAGTTTTACCATATGAGACTTGCTCCCCCAGGGGTTGTACACATCGCACCTTAGTCACCTGGGGACGATGTGCATCGCTTGCTTTGGGACAATTATGTGGGAATTGGAAAAATTTTTATTACAGTGTGGTGTAAGAGTTTCGCAGACCCTGCCCCTAATCATGTGATACTTATTGTAAGAAATCAGTAAATATTGACGGCGACCCGATTCAGGGTTCCAGTCTCTTGAGGCTGCGAGTCCCTTGGTCCTCTGTGATTTAACTGAATTTGAGTCTCTGTCTCTTTATTATAGTTTAACCCTGGCCACCTCCCTCGCCTTCCCACAGGCTTGTGTTGTGCAGGTCGCAACATAGTATTATTTATTTTTATACAATACTTACTATCCTGAATGTTAACTGTTATATACATCAAACGTTTCCTCTCATTCCAATCAAACTTCCCCTAACATATATATGAAATGAATCTTCAGAGAGCAGAGATTTTATCATTTTTAGGTCTTATTCAAAAAATATTCAATGACTATGCATTTATCTTGGCAAGATTTTCATAAAAAATTTGGCTCACTAACAGTTTTGATGAAGAAAACATATATTTATAAACATGATTATATATACAACTCTATGACTATTCTACAGCCATTATTCAGTATGGTTAGCAAAAATTAGTTTAATGGAAATTCTTTAATTTCTGTGTTTGACATTTCCTCACTAGTCAATTATTCCCTCTGAAGACTTTAGAAAGTATTCCCAAATGTTCATAGTGGGAGATCTTCCTGTTAGGGATCCAGTTCCTTTACATAAAGCTCATTACTCATCCTGAGTCAAGCTTGTCATAATCAAACCCCACCTATATTTTATACTTTACATCCCAATAAGCCTTTCCCCAAAATGTTGATTTCTCACCAAACAGTTCCCTCCAAACATCTCTTCCTTTCTTACCTCCATTTTTTTTCTTATGCCAATTCATTTGGCCTGAAATACCTTTCCTTCCTGTCTCTAGCTAATCAAATCCTAGCCCATCTTCTAAATCTACCTCACATCCAATCTCCATGGAGCTGACTCAGACCAGAAAACTCTCCCACACTCTTCTGACCTCATTGCCTTGCCAACGTCACACTCACTGGTGTACTGCTACTTTTGTTGTTACATTTTTAAATTTTGTATTACTTATTTCATAACTTCATTTTTACCCAACTGAAAGATAAGCTCTTTGAGATCAGGAGCCACCTGTTAGAATTGAGCAAATTCTTTTGCACACAGTTGATATTTAAGTATTTGCTGATTGGCTAGAATACAGAGGCATTATGACAGAAAATTTTAAAGTCCTACTTCTGTATGACTAGCAGCACAATCTGACTGACTTCTTTCAACATTAAAACATAAGGCATTTCTGAAAACTCAAGATGAATTTAATTATTGGTATAACTTCTACTACACAGGATAATTCCATTGTGAAAAACATTTTGAACAGCAATAGAATTATACAAATGAACGATCTCAGAATTTAAGTAGGTACTTATTATAATCAGTTATATTAAGTAATAATAATGTTCATACTTTAGTCAACGATTTACTTAACAAGTTATTCATTGAATCCCTAATTTGTACAAGGAACCAGACCAAGATCTGCTGGGACTAGAGATGAATAAAAGCCTGACCAAGACCTCAACACTCGATACTTTAATGGAGGAGACAGACTTAAAAACTTTTTACAAACAAGTTCAATAAGCAATACAACACAGCTAACCTGAATACTGTGTGTGATTAGTTTCAATTGGTAGGGCTCAGGAGCCACCTGTCGAAAGGAAGTGAAAGGGAAAGGGGATAGGGAGGAAGAAAGAAACCGAAAAAAAGGACAATATAACATTTGAATAATGCCTTGAGACATAATTGAGACTTTATAGACAAAGATGGCAGAAGGGGTTCTGTTTATAAGATCAGAAAAAGCTCACTTTAGACATGAAAATATCCCCTCACCCTACTTTAGCTTCTCTCAATAGGTGATCTAACATGCTACTTCATGGGGAAAATAAAAGGCCATTCCTCTCCTGTATCGCAAAACTGTCTCTTTCCCACTTGTCTCAAAAGTGTCCCTATTCTTTCCCAAAGCCAAATTCTCCAAATTGTTCTGGACCCTTTTGCTGCTTTTCTACTACCATATCTTGTTCCAGCACTCACCATCTCTCTCCTTTTGTGGTCAAATTTTTGAAATAGTCTGTATTTGTTATCTCTACCTCCTAATTCGCTACTCAGTTACATAAGGTTAAATGCCTCTTAAATCTTTTTTATTCCGTAAAATAAAATGAAATAAGGATTTATTTTCTGATTTTTTTTCTTTCTTTGTTTCAAAATAAGCTAACTAGAAAAAAAATAAAATAAAAATAAGTTAAGCAGTATTTCTTTTCAAAATTTGCTATATTCAGGGAACAAAGAATGAAGAGTCTCTGAATAAAATTTCTTATGTCCAGAAACTGAACTTTTAAACAGCTGAGACGTATAAAAGTGTTTTAGTAAATAACCTGTTTTTGTTGTGCTCAGTGAGAACTCCGAACCTTAAACATGCTGTTCTCCCAACATCTTTCCCTAACTCAGAGCTTTTTACAATTCTTCAGATGAGAATAGGTAGGGTAGACAATTCTTTTTCTTCAGCAACATAAAAGAGGTACTTTTAAGGAAATTACTTTATACAAGCTGGGCCTTAATGTTTTTTAGAAGACCTGGGTAAGGTAAGGTTTGCTATCCAGGCATTGTGCTGACACACTGAGAGAAACACCACCTTAGTCCAGTCTCTGACTCATGTTCAGTTCTCCGGTGTGTTATTTACTAAAGAAATAATGGCTAACATGGTCTCTCCTCTTACATATAATACATAGCGAGAACTCTCCATAACTTACTTTGTTCACCTTTCTTGCCTTCAAAGCCAAATTTATCAGCACCCATATTGTTTTAAAAATTGCAAAGAATCACCCATATGTCACGTACACATAAGTGTTTTCATGGATAGTGAGTGTTACATATACTATTGGGCAACATATGGATCTCGGCTCACCTTTTCAGATTTCCTTTGTAATGAACACTTGTTCATTAAGCAATCCAATTATCCCTTTATCTTTTAAAAATAAATTTATCTTTCACACATCCCACTTTTTAAAAATGGCTTTCCTTCAAGTAGACAAAGGATCTATATCATGAACTTCTCTTCTGTCCTGCTAAGGAATAGTTTACAGAGCTGTCAAATGTATTGGATGTTACCGAAATTCCATAAATATTTGTCAATAGGCTGATTCATATTTAACAATATTAAGGTTACCAAACAAATATTCTGACTAAAGATAAGACAGAAAATTTCAGGCTCACCTCTTCAGGCTCCTTGTAGAGGTCAGGCCACGACCACAAAAGGAGACTTACATTCCCTACCTCTAACATTCAAAAGTTAAACTATTAAATAGAATACCGTCTCTTCCTCCAATCTTGACAAGTATTTGTTCAACTACTTAGAGGTATAGGTACAAATTTAGAACTTTTAGACTCCTTGAGGTTCCACACCGTGGTGTGGTGACATGGGAGGGCCAGCCCATACCCTTTTCTTCACATTCCCCAGTTTAATCAACACCTTGAAGGGCCTTCTGCACAAGTGTGGACATCCCACCCACCTCAGACCACTGACCCTTAGCCAGCCTTCAGGCTAAGGCTACTGGTTTTATAGGGAACCCAGAGTCTGGGGGTGGGCGGAGTGAGGGCTTAATCTGGGCACATCCTCTTGGCTCTTCAGCCCCTTCATCCTGCGGGGAAGTGTGGCCCAAGGGGTCTCTCATTCACGGTCCCAAAGCAGGCGTCTCTTGCCCGGAACTAAAGGCAACACATACTTGGGTAATTTACAAAAATGGAGAATTTACCAGATCAGTTTGTTACCAGTTAATATACTAATTGAAAATAAATATGTAAAAAGATTAAGTAAGCAGTAAAATCTGAGATTCCAATCTCTAATAACCTCAGTTCCCTCAAGATCTATAATCAGAGTCTAATATTTATCTGAATCTACTCTACAGACTAAATTCTAGATTCTGTGCTTTCTTTACAAATTCATAGAAATTTACAGAATTCTATTCACATGTTAGAGGGAGTGAAGAGGGCAATGAAGAGCAGAAGAAAGAGGGGAAGGAGAACACTGAGTATCAAAGACAAGATCAGAATATGCAGGTCTGAAAGAAGGCATTTCCCTTGTGTTTTGTCACTTGTGTGGGGAAGCATATGACACCATGATCAACCATCTGATCAAAGCCACTAGTATCACAGCTTGTTCTTACTAACGCACAAATTTGTGTAGCTCTCTTGTTGGCCTCATAATGCCCCTATTCCAGGCACTGTATACATTATAAGTTAAACTAAATCTTGTCAGCATTTAAGGTGAGATGGATGACAGCTCTCCCTACACCTTGTCACCATAATTTGCTGCACTGCCATTTCCACTTTACTTAGCAAGAAAATTAATTTGTTAATTTGAATAAAGCTAATAAATAATTCTTATCACAATACATATATACATACTCTGCAGGAAGGGAAGTATTTCAACTGGAAATCTTATTTATGTGTACTTACTGAGATTGTACCATTGTCTAGACCTATGGACAGTCTTCTTGTTTCCGGGTTAAAAGACATGCATGAACATGGAGCTGAAAGAAATGAACATGTTGATGAAATTAACAAAATGATGATTCTCATCGATTTAGGAGTGACTAGCTAAAACTGTGTGGCTAATTTTTTTGCCACTATTTCCTGAAAAACAGTTTAACTCCCACTCACCAAACATTAAAGCAGTAAATTTATAACCAACCCTTAGTTTTTCAGTTATCCTTTTAATAAACATAACAAATAAGATATTCTGAAACTGGACAAGTTCCAAGGGGCTTAGCTGTTCTGTCAATATCAAGTCTAAATTTGCTTGACTAGATTAACAGTATTTTATGCTGTGTAATCCTTCTGTCACCAATCTATCTCTTTAATCTATCACCAATCAAACCCCATCTTTAACAGAAATAACCTATCTTTTCCGAACTAGGGAAACAAAAGATAGATCTTATTACCTGTCCCCCCACCCCCAATATACACACTACTATAGAAATCTATTTTTGACTCAGAATTCATTTGGGGCATGAAGGCTAATAGAAGTCTTTTATTCTCAGCATTCAAGGGATATGCTGGAGGCTGCTAATTGAAAAAGACTGAGGATTTGTCTCAATCTAAAAGACAACAACTTGACACAGGGCCAGGATCTACAGGAGAGAAATCAAGTGAGTCAGTTCACCCAGTCCTGGACAGGGCCTCTGCGTTCTGCGAGACTGACCTGAGCCCAACTAAATTACACATGCTTGGAAGTCCTGTGTGGCCAAGAAGCGCTTGCTACACAGTCAGCTTCCAGGTTCTTCCTTGCTTTTTGTACTTATGCTTGCTTGTAAGAATGGGGCCTTTGGATATTTATCCTATACGGAAATAGTTGCTCTAAAGAATTCAGCACAATTTTTAAAAATTTCCCCATCTTCCCAGTAGCCCTGTAGATCACAAACTACTCATCATCATAATCATAATCAGCATCAGATATTTTGATTCCTACTTTTCACAGTTATGGTCAGATGTCTTACCCAAGGTCACACAGGAAGAATAAATTGGAGAAGGTTCAAAGATATAATTCAAACACACTGTCCTATTTTCAAACATTCAACTTAGATTATCTTTAAACTATAAAAGAACCTCAAGTCTAACAAAGCCATTTCATAAACACTTCACTTAGTAACACTGTTTTCATTCTCTACAAAAAGGCCGTTAACAACAACAAAAAGATCTTCTAAACTATGTATTTACTTTTTTTCTAATTTTCAATCATGATATATTTAGAAAATAGAAACACATAAAAAATAATTTTCCCCCAAAATCAGTGCAGCAGAATATCTTTCAGTTTAGCCATAAAATTAAACACGATTCCCAAAAGAACACTGCTGGGAAAAAAGCAATCAAATGATATTGAATGCACCGCCCTAAGGAACTCAGTCTTACTAGCTCTTGGCCTATAAACTATGTTGGCAAAATCTCTACACAGATGCTAAGATGTCAGAGCTCACAATCCACAGTGTGTGTAAAATTAAAATCTAATGACTTCATGGAAAAGTATGTTAGTTGAAAAAAAATGAAAAAATACATTGTGATTACAGCTACATAAAGTACATACACACATTAAAATATACATGGAAAAATTAAACATAGTTGTGTTCGACTGACAAGATATTTCTATAACATTGTCTTTATTATTTTGCTATTCCTATTAAAATTTTAAATATCTAATGATTTATTAAGATATAAACATGAACATATAAAGCAAAACTTGACTGCAGTCCAAAAGACTATAGATAAGAATAACTTTATCACTTAGCTGCCTGCCTGACCAGGTAAAAGTATTTTCTGTGTGATTTCCTCCAAAGTTCGTATTTATTTATGTAATAGTTAGAAAACCCATTGATTTTTTAATGTGATTTAAAAGACATTTTTATAATACTGCACAGGCTACCTTTAAATCTACATTGCTATTTCTCTATTCATTGATCTTCCCTGTATTTACTAAGTTTATTATTTTTTCAACAAAAAACATAGAATGCTTACATTCTATTTAAAACATTAAAATTTTTAAATATCTAATGATTTGTCAAGATATAAGCATGAACATATAAAGCAAAACTTGACTGCAGTCCAAAAGACTATAGACAAGTTAAGAATAACTTTATCACTTAGCTGCCTGCCTGACCAGGTAAAAGTATGAATGTTCCAGGCTTATGATACAATGATATGTAAAGTGTTATAATTGTCACCAAGGAATTTACAGATTATAACACCAACTATAAGAACTATAAAACTTGTCCTCAATGTCACCTCCTTAGTTCAAATCACTTTATATTGATAGTAAGGAACATGATCAGAATTCAAAAGAAAAAGATCTTTCCTACAAAAGACCACAAACAAAAGACATTTTAACAGAAATTCTGTTGTTCCGGAACCCATATGGTTGAACACAAAATGGTTACAGATTGAGAAATGCCAGAGCTAGAGAGCAATGCCGCCCAGGTACCCCCAAATGCACAAACACCCCTTCAAAGAGGCTTTATGATGAAGCACCAATCAAACCTGTGTGTGTGTGTATGTGTGTGGGGGGGGGGAGGGAGGGAGGGAAGGAGAGAGAGACAGACAGACAGACACTTGGTACATGAGCCTTATGCTGCTCCTCAGCTGTGACACTCCCATAGGAATAGGCCCTGAGTTGGTTACACACAGACCCTGCAGCGCCAAGGAGGCAGAGAGTGAATTGCAAAGATTATCTATGGCTCTGTTTGTTATTGCAGTAAATGTCTTTCCTTTTGGGGGTCAGGGGGGTAAACAGATTGACACAGAGATCCTTCTAACTTCAACTCACCAGAAACTAACAAAAAAAACCACCTCTGAAAGACTAGTCTTATGGCCCATACAAAATGGGCTCCTATCCATCCAAGCAAGAAAATATCAAAGGGGCAAGACTGTCTGGGGAAGGATAATAAGACACAGTAAGGTTAATTATGGCTAAATGGTAAAGGGAATCCTTCAGCAGGAAGAACAAAAGTAGGAAACAAACAAAACATGATTTAAGCATAATATACTCATAGCTAGGGTGTAAAAATGTGGTTTCACAAATAAGATTTCAGCTTTAAATGCTGTAAAACTAATGATTCATAAGTCAATAAAAAATAATGGTCCCTGATGGCTCAAAGTTCAGGTGAGAGACAAACTGCCTGAGACTATTCTATTCTCCCACCTTAGAACTGTAGTCTCCAGAGGCGGAGAAAAGTGGCTGACCAGAGCTATAAAATTACAATACAGCTTCCTTCTATGACTATGAAAACTGTACCCCTGAACTTAAGATGAAATAAATACAATATGATACAAATCTGAAGATATATTTATTCCCCTCACCTTTAACTTCTCCCCACGAGAAAAGATAACCACCGGAGGAATCTTTGTGGGGTGACCCCCATTTCCCAAGACCTTTCACATTTATGATGTGTCAAAATTTACAAGAGACTGTAACCTGGACGGGAGTGGGGGGGGGGAGGGCCTGTAGGAGGAGCTGCATGCACTATGTCCGTAGGAAAGCCCCGCAGGAAGAAATCTAGGTTCACAACAGAGCTCTAAGGTTCTAACAGCCCCTCCTCTTTACTTCTTCTTCCTGTTAAAAGGGGGCTTCCTGCTGCTTCTTGCGGTGTGTGTATGTGGCTCATCACCACAGCTGCATGGATTGGATTGCAATCCTTTCTTTTTCCTGAATAAATCCTTTGTGGTGATGGAATATCAGGTTGACTTTTGTTTATGGTCGACACATGCAACATGCAGTTTGCGTGAGACTGCTCTTGTGAATGTTATATTCTATTTTTTCCCCAATGTTTTTACTGAAATCTAGGGGGAAAACTGACCACAATTTCTTGATAAAATAGTACCAGAACTCATTTTCCATGCTATTTGATTAAGATTTGCCACTCCCTTCTCTGTCTCACACTGATGACAGTTAAAAGAAGTGTATTTGCCAAATTTTGGGAAAGGAGATAATGAAAGGTAAAAATAAGATAGAAAAGGAATTTGTGCAGGTATATGGATAATGGGAAATAATAATCTCTTACTTTAGATCTTGATGGCCTGTCAAAATCTTATGTTTAAAAGTAAACACTTTCATAATACTGAGTGTTTTTCTTAATGCAATCTGTGTAGTTTCAGGCAGGTATTCCATTTTAAGGTTAGGAAAAACTAAAATAACTCTAGTCTGAATGATTATATTAATGACCATGTAATTTGAAGGAGGAAAAGCTCAAGAGATTCGAGCCCTAGACAAAGGGAACTCAAGAGATCAACTTCAACAGAATCAATACTTAAGTGGTTTACAGAGAAATTGGTCATTTGTATTTCTAATATTTCTATCCCATAGGTCATCTTACAAAAATATTGCTCTTGCTTTTTTTTAAAAAATGTAGTTGAGAGGAGGTATTCTCAAAATAAGTCTATTTGGGGAAAAGTTTCCTAATTACTGTTAATTATACCTATATTTCTTTCATTATATGACTAATTTATTTTTTGTCTTTTGCTGAGTGGTTGAACTTTGCTCAAATAAACACAAGTTTTCTGAAGGGTAAGCCGTGGATTTCGATCCCACTGACTGCTTTACAATGCTGAAGGCGTTATTTGGCAGGAGACACTAATCTTCATGGGATGTTCTGGTGGGAACTTTAAAACTAAATAAACAACAGTACTTCCGAGAATAAATCACCAGTTGTTAAAGGCATCCTGGTGTAGTTAAATGTCAGGATCCTACCATAAGTGACTTGAATAAAGAGCCTTGAAGAAGCACCCCACCACCACAAAGCAAAGATTTAATTTACTAATATCATTTCACTCAGCCCTGTTTATCACAAGATTATATTTATTATGTTTACAGTATTCAACCCATGTTTTACTATATTAAGAACACTTATATTTAGGTCTTCAACGGCCTAGCGTTAAAAAGTATTTTTCGATTGACGTCATCAAAATGGCAGCGTGAGGTGAGCTGCTGTAAAGCTCCCCTGGAATTTACAACTAATCGAACAACAATAACTCCACAAAGGACTCCCTGCACAGCAGACAGGCAAGACGAAGAGGCCCACTACTGAATTCACCTAAAGGTGGGCGAATCGCGCGAGCGGGGGAGGAGGGAAGGCAGCAGTGCGGAGACAGAGCCCCGCGGGCACAGGACGCAGATCAAGCTCAGTGCTCCGAGCTTGCTGCATCCCAGAACTACCGCAGCTGCGGGAGAGGGAAGAACTCGGACTGCTAGGGCTCCGCTTATGGCCCACAGGGCTGAGGGGCCAGCATATAACACGGCTGAACCCAACACTCACAGCAGAGACCTTGGAGCAAAGACTGAGGGAAGAAGGCTGAAAACGGTGGTTTAAGCGCTCACTGCCAAGCAGAGAACGGAAGACTTAGGCACTGAGACTAGCCGCCCCCTCCCTACCCTCTCAGAGCTTGCCCCGCCCCCACCTGCCCGGTTCTAGAAGCAGAACAGTAGCAGTGTCAGATCAAAAGAACAGAATATTTGCTGTTCTGAGAACTGTGGACCGCAGACACAGATTCACAGCCCAACTAATTCCAGCAAAGGGGAGGGAGCTGTGGCAGCAGGACTGGCTGTGGTGGTGGTCGCTGTCACTGCTCTGGGCCACCTCTCACAACTGACCCCGCCCCTGGCCCCACCTATCTGGGCGGATCACTGCAGGAGTAAACAGAACTGCCTAAACATAGGGGCTCTGAATCTGGTGCAGGAAGAGCTTTGGAACTTGAAAAGCTCTTCGCATACCCACACGGACAATGCGTCCTGTGACCCAGGCAAACTATTAACAGAGGAGAAGCCTGTCTCCCAGGGAATCCCCCCATTGTGTGAGAAGCTGGAATACTGCAGAGAAAACATAGCACTACCATGTGAGAGAGAGAAAAAAAAGGCTGCACTCGAAGAGAAAATAAAACATTCTACCAACAAGTACTGGAAAACAAAAGAAAGACCTCTTCCTATCAACCTGTTGCAGAAGCCACTCCTGTAGATGTCTAGGAAGAGAAATAATAAATCAGTAATTGCCATGAATGACCAAGGCAACAAGACAGCTCAGAAAGAAAGTGAAAAGTCTCCAGAAAAAGAATTTAAAGATATGGAAATATGTGACTTAAATGACAGAGAATTCAAGATTGCAGTTCTGAAAAAACTCAACAAGATGCAAGAAAACACAGAAAGGCAGTTTAATTAACTCAGAAACACAATCAAAGAACAACATGAGCATTTTACGAAAGAGACTGAAATTTTAAAAAAGAACCAAATAGAATTTCTGGAGATTAAGAACTCAATAGAAGAAATTAAGAATGAAATGACCAGTTTAGGTAGTAGAGCTGACCACATGGAGGAAATAATCAGTGACATCGAAGATAGAAACCTGGAAATTACACAGATGGAATAAGAAAGACTTGAGACTTAAAAGAAATGAAAGAACTCTACAAGAACTTTCTGACTCCATCAGAAAGAGCAATATAAGAATAATGGGCATACCAGAAGGAGAAGAAAGAGAGAAGGAAACAGAGAATATATTCAAACAAATTCTCAATGAGAACTTCCCAAACTTGTGGAAGCAAATAGAACACCTAATTACCTCAATTCCAACAGGCCTTCTCCAAGGCACATTGTATTGAAGCTTCTAAAATCAATGACAAAGAAAGAATCGTCAAGGCAGCCAGGGAAAAGAAGACGGTAGCCTACAAATGAAAGCCCATTAGATGATCATCAGATTTTTCAGCAAAAACTATACAAGCCAGGAGGGAGTGGAACCAAATATTTAAACTATTGAAAGAGAGAAATTATGAGCCAAGAATAATATATCCAGCAAAGATATCCTTTAGATATGAAGGAGGAATAAAGACCTTTCCAGACATACAGAAGCTGAGGGAATTTTCTAATACACAACCCGCACTACAAGAAATACTAAAGGAGGCTATTCGACCACCATCAACAGGGACAATTTGTGGCAACCAAAACATAAAAAGGGGGAGAGTAAAGGCCTGAACCGGAATATGGGAATGGAGAAAGTAAGTGTGCTGAAGAAAATGGAATATTCAAAATATCAAACTTTCTTTTACATAAACTTAAGGGTAACCACTCAAAAAACAAATCCAGAACTGAAATATATACTGTAATAAAAGAAGAAACAGAGGGAAACATCATAGAATATCACCACACAGAAATAATAGACAACAACAAAAAGGCAAAGAAACAATGGAGACACAGCCTTACCAGAAAACTAAAGATAGAATGACAGGAAATCCTCACATATCAATAATCACCCTAAATGTAAATGGACTGAACTCACCAATAAAAAGGCACAGAGTAGCAGATTGGATCAAAAAACTAAACCAAACCATATGCTGTCTCCAAGAGACACATCTCAGCTACAAGGACAAGCATAGACTCAAAGTGAAAGGGTGGAAATTGACACTCCAAGCAAATGGTACCCAGAGAAAATCAGGTGTAGCCATAATGATATCAGATGAAACAGACTTCAGGGTGAAAACGATAACAAGAGACAAAGATGGACATTTCATAATGGTAAAGAGGACTATACAACAAGAAGACATAACAGTCATCAATATTTATGCCCCCAATCAGGGAGCACTGAAATATACCAAGCAACTACTAAAACAACTAAAGGGAGAAATTGGCCAAAACACAATTATACTCGGGGACTTAAATACATCATTGACAGCTATGGACAGATCATCCAAACAGAAAATAAATAACGAAATAGCAGCCCTAAATGACACCTTAGATGAAATGGACATAATTGACATATATAGAGCACTTCCTCCTAAAACATCAGACTATACATTCTTTTCTAGTATACATGGAACATTCTCAAGGATAGACCATATATTGGGACATAAAATCAGCCTCAGCAAATTTAAGAAGATTGAAATCATACCAAGCATATTCTCTGATCACAAGGCTTTGAAATTGGATATCACCTGCAAAAAGAAAGCAGGAAAAAACACAAATACATGGAGACTAAACAACATATATTTAAAGAACTACTGGGTCAAAGAAGAAATTAGAAGAGAGATCAAAAGATACATAGACACAATTGATAATGAGAATACATCGTACCAAAATTTTTGGGATGCAGTGAAAGCAGTTTTAAGGGGAAATTTATATGATTACAGGCCTATCTCAACAAACAAGAAAAATCTCAAATAAATAACCTCATGTTACACCTTAAAGAACTAGAAAAAGAAGAACAAGTGAAACCCAAGGTCAGCAGAAGAAAGGAAATAACAAAAATCAGAGCAGAACTAAATGAAATAGAGAACAAAAAGACAATAGAAAAAATTAATGTGACAAAGAGCTGGTTCTTTGAAAAGATTAACAAAATTGACAAACCCTTGGCTAGACTCACTAAGATAAAAAGAGAGAAGATGCTAATTAACAAAATCAGAAACGAAAAAGGGGAGGTTATGACGGACACCACAGAAATACAAAGGATCATCCAAGAATACTATGAAGGACTATATGCCACCAAATTCAATAACCTAGAAGAAATGGACAAGTTCTTAGAAACATATAGCCTTCCAAGGCTGAACCATGAAGAACTGGAAAATCTAAACAGACCGATCACCAGTAACGAAATTGAATCAGTCATCCAAAACCTTTCCAAAAGCAAAAGTCCAGGACCAGATGGCTTCACTAGTGAATTCTACCAAACCTTCAAAGAGGATCTAATACCAATCCTGCTCAAACTCTTCCAAAAAATTGAAGAAGAGACAGTACTCCCTAACTCATTTTATTAGGCCAACATTACCCTGATACCAAAACCTGGTAAGGACAGCACCAAAAAAGAAAACTACAGACCAATATCTCTGATGAATACAGATGCAGAAATACTAAACAAAATTCTAGCAAATCAAATACAACAATGCATTAAAAAGATTTTTCATCACGACCAAGTGGGGTTCATCCCTGGGGCACAAGGATGGTTCAACATTCGTAAATCCATCAATGTGATACATCACATAAACAAAATAAAGGACAAATATCATATGATTATATCAATTGATGCAGAAAAAGCATTTGACAAGATACAACATCCATTTATGATTAAAACACTTAATAAAATAGGTATAGAAGGAAAATACCTTAACATAATAAAGGCCATATATGACAAGCCCTCTGCTAATCTCATAATTAATGGTGAAAAACTGAAGCCCTTTGCTCTACGTTCAGGAACACGACAGGGATATCCCCTATCACCTCTGCTTTTCAACATAGTGTTGGAAGTCCTTGCCAGAGCAATCAGGCAAGAGAAAGAAATAAAAGGCATCCAAATTGGGAATGAAGAAGTTAAATTATCACTCTTTGCAGATGACATGATGCTATATATAGAAAACCCTAAAGACTCCACCAAAAAGCTATTAGAAACAATCAACGAATACAGTAAAGTTGCTGGCTACAAAATCAACGTACAAAAGTCCATTGCTTTCCTATATACTAACAATGAAATCTCAGAAAAGAAATACAAAAACAATTCCTTTTGCAATTGCAGCAAAAAGAATAAAATACCTAGGAATAAACTTAACCAAGGATGTGAAAGACCTATATGCTGAAAACTATAAGACATTTTTGAAAGAAATTGAAGAAGACACAAAGAAATGGAAAGACATTCCGTGCTCATGGATTGGAAGAATCAACATAGTTAAAATGGCCATATTACCCAAAGCAATATACAGATTCAATGCAATCCCCATCAAAATCCCAATGGCATATTTAAAGAAATAGAACAAAAAATCATCAGATTTGTTTGGAACCACAAAAGACCCCGAATAGCCAAAGCAATCTTAAGAAAAAAAAACAATAATGGAGGTATCACACTTCCTGACTTTGGCTTGTACTACAGGGCTACAATAATCAAAACAGCATGGTATTGGCAGAAAAACAGACACATAGACCAATGGAATAGAATTGAGAACCCAGAAATAAAACCACATAAATATGGACAGATAATTTTTGACAAAGAAGCTAAAAACATACAATGGAGGAAAGACAGCCTCTTCAATAAATGGTGCTGGGATAACTGGATAGCCACGTGCAAAAGAATGAAACTGGACTGCTATCTGTCACCATGTACCAAAATTAATTCAAAATGGATCAAAGACTTAAGCATAAGACCTGACACAATAAACTGCATAGAAGAAAACATAGGTACTAAACTTATGGACCTTGGGTTCAAAGAGCATTTTATGAATTTGACTCCAAAGGCAATGGAAGTAAAAGCTAAAATAAACGAATGGGACTATATGAAACTTAAAAGCTTCTGCACAGCAAAAGAAGCCATCGACAAAATAAAGAGGCAACCAACTGAATGGGAGAAGATTTTTGCAAACAGTGCCTCCGGTAAGGGGCTAGTATCCAAAATACACAAGGAACTCATGAAACTCAACAACAACAACAACAACAAAAAACCCAATTGAAAAATGGGCAGAGGACCTGAAGAGACATTTCTCCAAAGAGACATACAAATGGCAAATAGACATATGAAAAAATGCTCAACATCACTAATCATCAGAGAAATGCAAATAAAAACCACAATGAGATATCACCTCACCCCAGTTAGACTAGCTATCATCAACAAGACAAAGAGTAACAAGTGTTGGAGAGGCTGTGGAGAAAAAGGAACCCTCATACACTGTTGGTGGGAATGCAGATTGGTGCAGCCGTTATGGAAGGCAGTGTGGAGGTTCCTCAAAAAATGACGAATAGAATTGCCATATGACCCAGCAATCCCTCTCCTGGGTATCTACCCAAAAAATCTGAAAACATTTATCCATAAAGACACGTGTGCTCCAATGTTCATTGCAGCTTTGTTTACGGTGGCCAAGACATGGAAACAACCAAAATGTCCTTCCATAGATGAATGGATAAAGAAGTTGTGGTATATATACACAATGGAATACTATTTGGCGGTAAGAAAAGATGATATAGGAACATTTGTGACAACATGGATGGATCTTGAGAGTATAATGCTAAGCGAAATAAGTCAGACAGAAAAAGCAGAGAACCATATGATTTCACTGATATGTGGTATATAAACCAAAAACAACAAAAGAACAAGACAAACAAATGAGAAACAAAAACTCATAGACACAGACAATAGTTTAGTGGTTACCAGAGGGTAAGGGGGGTGGGGGGTGGGAGATGAGGGTAAGGAGGATCAAATATATGGTGATGGAAGGAGAACTGACTCTGGGTGGTGAACACACAATGGGATTTATAGATGACGTAATACAGAATTGTACACCTGAAATCTATGTAATTTTACTAACAATTGTCACCCCAATAAATTTTTTTTAAGAAAAGCATTTTTCATGTAAATCAAATATTGTGTGTTCTCAACTGAAATTAACCATTTGTTTTCTTTTAATTTAGTATAAGAGACATCAGCAAAATTATAGTGAATTAGCAGTGGACACTTTTTCTCCCTGACAAGTTTTAAGTTACAGTAAAGTGATCTATACAGTAAATTTCTGTGAGATGAAAATCAAACAAGCGTATGTTAAATAAATGCTATAATTACTCAGATTAATACCTGTTATTTTCAGTTTGAATAATCTACATTTTCCTTCATTTCTGTTAAAAACCAAAGTTCCTTGGACACCTTTTCTTCTTAGTAAACATAAAATGAAAAGGTCAGATTATTTTGAAAATGTAAGTAGTTATAACCAATAGCAAAAGAAATCAAAAGGAAGAATATGCTTCACAACTGGAAACCAAGCAGTTATTTGAAATAAGATAATTGGGCGTTTCCCAATTATACACATATTCCCCCCATCAGCCAAGAAACTCCCTTAATCAAATTAAACATACTGTTTAAAAATCACCCAAACAAACACTACCTTATAAAAACAGAACTGCAAATCCATTACTTCAAATACCTTTCGGTCACTAACCTACCCACATGAATTTTCCCTCAAATCCCTTAAACCCAGCAGAAGAGGTGGGATTGTACATGAGCCACCTTCACAGCCCTGAATCACTGCAAGTGCACCTTTGACCTCACATTGGTAATTTACATACAGAATAAATTATTTCCATCTCAGATATAAAGCTTATAAAAATATTAACCATTTTAATATTCTAAATCCTCAATTTCAAGTTATCTGTTGCTCTCAGACTATAATCCCAACAAATGGGTAAAGGAAACCAATCCAGCCACAACCTAACGAATTAGTGAATCTTTCCTAGTCCCTCTGGATTAAGATGAGCAATGACACTGCTAAACATCAAGAACCTGAAAGGACTTTACAAATATTTATTTGGTATATCTCATAATAAAAATACTTTGGCAAAATTGAGAATAATATGGACAGTTTATCTGTTAGGCTTCAGAACAGAAAAAACGTAAAGGACTTGACCAAAGTTGACTCAACAGATTGGTAGCAAAAATGAACATCAAATACCAGTTTCCCACCCAGGCACGTTCAATATATTACAAGGTATTTTGAATTCAGTAGTGTTTCCTTATTCACAGGGGCTACCTCAGAGACATCCAGTAAACACCAGAAACCATGTAATGTACTGAACCCTATAGGTCGTTTTTCCTATACATACATACATACATACATACATACATACACCTTTTCACTTACAGGAAGCACTTTACAGCTTCTCTTTGGCACATCCAAATTGCCAGCACTACTACTCTTGCACTTTGGGCTCATTATTACGTAAAATAAGGGTGACCTGCACACAAGCACTGCGATACCATGACAGTTGATCTGATCGCCGAGACCGCTACCATGAGACTAACGAGCATATACAGTGTGGACACGCTGGACAAGGGATGATTCATGACCCGGGCAGGATGGGGCAGGACAGCGAGAGATTTCATCACACTACTCAGGACGGTGCTCAATTTAAAACTTATGAATTATTTCTGGAATTTTCCATTTGATATTTTCGGACAACGTTTGACCAAGTTGACTGAAACTGCAGAAAGCAAAACCACAGGTAAAGGGGTACTACTGCACTCCAATCTAAAACAAAGCATATTTTTGGGTGAACTTAATGTAAACAGCAAGACTATGTTCAAACTTCATCTCTCTTAACTAAGAAGGCCAAATGACTGGATCTCCCCAGCCCTGCTAAGGGGATCAGTTCTCGTGCCCAATAAGCCATCTGGACCATCCCAAACGCGGCAGCACACAGGCTGGTAAGTTCCACCCTAGAGAAAGCAAAGTGATTCTGGCCCTCTTACCTGAAAAATATTACTGCTTAGTGCTTCTCATGAAAAAGGCACTAAGCATTCGGGTAGACAATTACTTCAAAAATAGCCGTAGTGTACACCTCGGTGTGAGCTGAGGGCACAATGCATGAAGGCATTTCTGCAGAGGGCGAACACAAGCAGGAGAAGTCAGACTGCACTTTTGCATTGGACCGCATATCCTTCATGCTGCCATCTTAAATAGGCTTTCTCTCAACCGGGCGTTTGATAGAAATTGGGAAGCCTACAGTTCAGAATTATGTTTTTTCAGCGAGGACAAGAGTTCCTATACTTTAAAAGTTAGCTGAACAAATGGTAAAGTGGCCGTACTAGTGTGAAAACTGAGGGGCTCAACCACAACTTCAGACTGGGCAGTGGCGCCCCACCGGGCCACAGCACAGAGCTGGAAATGTGACAAAACAGGTCACTGTATGGCTCTGTTAGGTGTGCTTTTTATCTGTAGATCTCTTTAAAAACCTGTCTTCTGTTTTGCTTTCAGGACAAATTTATAAACACTTCGGAGCCAAAGTAAATTCCACCCGCCTGCCCTGGCAACAACAGAACCCACGGTGGTTTATCCCACACACCTTCATTCCCAAGGCTCTAGCTTTCTCAACCTCCTACTCACGACCATCGTTGGCAGCCAAAGTGTTTTACCTATTCTCCATGCCCAAGGGGAAAAGATGGCAATAAAGGCCCAGACACGATACCTAATACTTTAACGGAGTAAGAAAATCTCTAACACCTGCCACCCTGGCTTCTGTGTAAGAACTCTCTCCTCCATTCCTTTGTCTGACCTAGTTGGTAAAGTAAATCTAAGATATCTCAGTCATGAAAACAGAAATGTCTGTGCTTTTCATGTGTGTTATTTTCCTCCGTAGTGTGATACTAATGTGGTAGTTGAAATGGTATCTGTTTAGAAGCCTAAAACAAATAATCACACTTATGGATACAACTGAAACCTCGACTCTGTACGGTCAGGAAGGCCCTCTCTGGTTTCCAAGCCCAGGCAGGTCCCTGGTGGGTAGGTTGTAACTTGATCTTGTCATAGGCAATAAGCAGGTACTATGAGAGCTATGTCAAGAATATATTATTTTTTGAAAGAACATTGGTTAAGGAAGTGCTGTTATTTCTCACTCATCCATAAAAATGAGCTTATAGGAAACGCTAACACAAGTCATCAGTCACCCCAAATTCACCACATCCAGCAGGGGTTTAAAATGGACATTCCTCAGGGAGGCTCTGTGATCTTACGTCCATTATGCTGACTTCCCGTTCTAACACTCACCACGCATCATGAGTGGTACTTATTTTCGGTCTGCCTTCCCCACCAGACTACACACCATGAAGATATGGGAATCATCTGCCATATTTAACCACACATCCTTAGCACACTGCCTAGTGTTTAGTACAGAAGAAGCACTTAAAGTCTGTTGAATGAACTGTCCAAAGAAACTAAGGAAAATAGGATAAATATTTATTTTTGCTCTTCTTCACTTGCCCTCATTTTTCTCAGACCATTTCCGGCTTAACACCACAGGACACCAGCAGAGACATGGCTGAGTCCTGGCTCTTTAAAGATCACATTGACCCACGAGAAACTGAACAGAGAGGAACTAGGAGGTATATACAATCAGGGGTAGGCTGAGTCATATACTTGCAGTTACAATGAACAGAAACGCACTGGAGTGAACTTAAGCACAAATGGGCACATCCAGTAAGCGAGGCAGTATCTCTTTAATTCAAAGGCAGAAGCAAAGGTAGGCTTCTGGAGGTTAGGAGGGTAACAAGGAAAACATTCAGCATCGCTTGCTCAGGATTCTCTCCCTCTGGAGTGCTCCTTCCTCCCTCGTTCACACTTCCTTTTAAGCAGGTCAGCTTTCACTGTTTCTTTAAGCACACAAGTGCTTCCCAGCTCGATGGTTTACGTGTTCCCAGCTCAAGGGACCAGCCTGAGATGAGACTAGCGTCTCCTACGCCAAATTCTAAATTTCTGGGAAAATCAGATTGGCTCAGGGGCAAACAGCCTTAAGGAGGCAAGTCTAGTTTCTCCATGCTCCTTCCTACAGCAATGTGGGAGTTTCTCAGAAAAGACAGGGATAAGGACACTCCCAAAGCAGTGGTTTTGTTTTTGATCATGAAGTGTCTGCTCCTCTGTCTCTTGTCGCCCACTCCCGAAGGTTCACTCAGCCCTTATCACACTCTTACTTTCTGGCTCACTTCCTGCCATCAAACTTAGCCTTCACTATTCAGTCTTTCTCATCTAATGCCTTCTGTTTCCTTCCTTCCTTAAACTTCAAATTCTTCTCAACGCTACACATCACTAGTATCCTACGCGGAACATGACAAGTACTATATTTAAAAGGTATTCTAATGGACAAAACAAACAAATAAGTCATGTATCACATGTACAAGATATTTTAGGTTTTCTTTGGAATTTGGAATACTACTTGCTATATACTACTATAAACACACAACACGGTCATATCTGCTTTGTGCTGTCTCTATTATAGCCTCCAGGTATACTGTACCATATCACTTATTTTGTAACTAATAACCACATAACTGGTAATTAAGGATAATATGAACCTCTTAACAAAACACCTTTCAAAAGAAAGGATTGCAAAACAACCGCTTGGAAATTCAAAACTATTTCAGGTTTTGTAACTGACCAAAAATGTAGCATAGGGTATTTCCTTATCTCAAGTTAAACAAAACAATTCTTGCTCAGAGATCAATGACTATGTTATCTGAATGCATACAATTCCTAGGAACATAAAAACCAATTTCTGACTAATTGTGAAGAACATAGCCTTTGGCTCTTTTACCTTTCCGTGGCAGTGGAACCATCCAACAATGAACGATTACAGAAGTCATCTTGACCATCTGAGCCTTGCTCATCAGCAAACGCTGGCACCTAGCTTGATGGCCTATATACAGCAGGTGTGCAATAAATGTTTGATTGACTAGAATGTGTACTTCTATCTATGTGTTTACAAATCAACACTATATGTGCATGAAGCTTTACATGCATTCATATAAACATGTATAAATTGCCACAAAACAATGTCCTCACACTTTAAAGTGCATTCAAATTACCTAGGGATCTTATTAAAATACAGATTCTGATTAAAAAATCAGGAGTGGAACCCAATATTTACATTTCTAGTAAGTTCTCAGGTGATCCTAATGTTGCTGGTCCATAGACCCCATTTTAACAGCAAACGAATCAATTTTTTGCTCCCTTTAGTAGAACACCATAGGTAAAATATGCAAATACTTAGAGGGTTCTCCTTCTCAAAGATCATGTTTAGTCATTAGGAAAATTACAACAATGTTCTCAGGGAAATTTATCTTTATTATCAGATTCAAGTCTTCAATAAGTATTTATTGAACACCTACGCTGGGTGCAGAAGCTATAGCAGCTTTTTAATCATTCCTGCACACAGCTTAATAAATTATGAAAATGGAACTCGAAGCTTCTCTGCATTCTCAGTGATATTCAAATAAACAGAACATTACAGAGAATGATGCCAAAATGTGTATGGATGAGTGTATGGGGCAGAGGGTGGGTCAGCAATAGCTTAGGATCCTGTGTCTCCACGAGGTTCCTATTAGCGTTCATCTCAAGAGAATTCCTTGCTTGCTGTCCCCAAGCCCTCATCATTCTGCCCCGGCCCCCCTCTCCTTTGTTCACAGTCATGAGAGTGACACGTCTCTGGGGTCAACTTCAACTTTTCGGATTACAGTCCTTCCCCATTTCTTTCAGTGAGATACTGTGTCAACTTTGATGAAACAGCAAGACCACAGATAAAACTGGTTCATACCACTTAAAAATCAGGGGGGAAAAATCAGATAATTCGTTTCCCTTTCCATTTACCTAAGCCCCCATCACTACCATGGCTTAAAAAGAAAGTTCACCTAGGGCCTTTGTCATATAATGCTGTCTGCTGGAGGCACAACAGGTAAGGGGCGAATATAAGTACTCAGAATTACAAGAAGTTTCTTCTTCAGTAAGGTAGGGTTGAGTACTTGGTTCAGCTTCGCGTTTGTCATGCAAAATTCAAAAGACATACAAAACCTCAAAGATAATTTGAAAATCACAGAAAACCATTACATCCTTAATAATTCATTTGTTCATAAACAGGCAAAATTGTTGTTTATGTTATTACAATATTCCTTTGCTAGAGGCATACACTTAATCACATCTACAATTTAGCATGATTTTAGTTGCACATTATGCCATGTACTTCTCAAACTAGATATCGGTAACAAGGGAAGAGGTGACACTGCAGCAAGCCAGAGGGGACATGAGCCCAAGCGACAAACCTGAGGGATTTTCCTAGGGTGTCAATTTTAATTAAGATTTAAAGGAAGGGAAATGTTTACTAATACAACTGATAATGAATTTAAATAATTATTTTACACTAAAATAAATATGGAATAGGATGCCCAAACTTCATTAATTTTAATGATAAAACACTAGACTAAAAGAAGATTTATTTATTTATTTATTTATCTATCTATCTATCTATCTATCTATTTCTTTAAATTGGGGAACGATGTGTTTTTCCACACCTCATCAGCTCCAAGTCAAGTAGTTGTTTTCAATCTAGTTGTGGAGGGCGCAGCTCACTGGCCCATGTGGGTATCGAACCAGTGACGTTGGTGTTAGGCGCACTGCTCTCCAACCAACTGAGCCAACCGGCCACCCCAAGAATTTTCTTACTTTGGGGAGCCAGATCTTCTCTCCCTGCAGGGGAACTCTGCCTGTGTAAGAGCCTAAGAATCAGTCATATCTTTTTTTTAAAAAGTGTATTTGCAAGATTCACTACTTATCAGTGCAGATATACTTCTCACATAAGAGCTTAGGGAAATGAGTTTTGACTTCTAATTAGAATGTTTCAATCCTAAGCAAATCCTTTTAAGAACTGAATGTTCAATGTTGAATGTCTTGAATTTGAATAAATAATATAACAACAATGCATGAACAAATTTACCTCACAAATGTAATCACTGGACAAAATTTGGAATTGTCTAAGGAAGCACTTTACAAAAAAAGTTAAACAAAACGTTAGAAAAGAGAGGGACACTGCTATAATCAGAAAGCCTATGTGCTGTAGTCCTTCTCCCATTAATCTTATTCAGATCCTATGAATATATCGTCAATTTCAGAACAATTTTCTTATTTTACATATTGAGAGTTTTAGAAAATCTAAAATGATTCGATACTTTCCATTATAATGATAATCCTAACCCTCAGGTATCCCTACTCAAGAATAAAACAAAGAGAAGGCACCCTTGGAAGGAAGGGGAGCTGGGGTCAATGTCTGGTTTTTAAAGATAGAAATCCAGATACTTACAAGGCATCACATGGTATATGCTTGGCCAATATTGTCCACTATCTCTCTTTAACCATATGCGAACTGTCCTGCAATAGAAGAAAATGTGTGTTAAATCAAGTATTTTCAGTCACAGGAAAATTTTGATAGAAAGCAAACCTCTTACTTATACATACATATACATGTTTATATGCAACATATCTTAACTATAAATGTATATATCTTAACATGTATATGTAATATACATACATACACATATATGCATGCATACCACATATGCCTCTCTAAAAATTCTAAATTTAAGGCTTGTATACATTAAGAATTACATATGAATCTTTAAATGTTATCTTCATATATGTCTATGTACACACATGTAATAGTGATAGTGGTTGAAAATTATTATTTTTCGTTGTTGTTTTGTTCTCTAAATATGACTTTTGCCCTAGTCTGCTGGAAGCATTCATCTGCCTGGGGAGCTATTAGGTTTTAGTACTGAAGGAAATGCAAACAGATAAAATGAAGCAATACGCAGCATTTGACACACACAGAAGGATTACACAGTAAGTCCACAGTGTTAGAGGCCAGGCCAGCCATTGTCTCGAGAGACGGTTTTTCCAGGCATGGTCAGGCAATAGCAAGCTCCAAGAATCACATTGCTGAGCTGAAGGGCTGGCCAAAGGGCCCGCCATGGGACAGAGAAACCCTGTAGCAAAGGCTGTGAGTGCTGTTCCAGGCCAGCAGGCCAGACAGAGAGCTGAGAGGAGGAGAAGAGAGAGGAAGCAGTCAGGGAGTGCCACTTAGGTTCTGACCAGCCACAAAGGCATCACCACTGAGTTACACCAGCCTTGCCATCATCTGCACATGCTCGCAAGGCAAACACAACTAGCAGGTAATAGGAACACTGCTCCACAGACCAGAGGAAGCAGCGAACATCAAACCAAGGGAAACGAGCAGCTCCCACTGCTAGGAGATCCTCTATGCCACACTCCTCTTCCCACACTCGTAAATCACCCCAGGATAAAAAGCAGACAAAGACAGTGTTTTTATCTCATGGAATTGGATACTACCTAAACAAACCATTTAAGTGATCATACTAGACTAAGTTTTAAATAGTATTGGCTTTTTCTCCACCTAATCAGTGGGTCTCCTACAAGAAGTGGTCAGAAAAAGACTAAACTAACTACAGACACAATAAAGAAATGCCATTTTCTCTGCATAGCCACAAGATACAGTGTACTGATATACAGTGACACTATATATACGTGCAAAACTCCATCTTTTTGGTCAACTATCCCAATTTGTGATATGGACAGGTATGATGGTAAATAGTTTGTAAGAAGTAATTTGATACATACACTACTTGTATACATATCAGCCTTCACTTAAATTCTTTTTATAATATATGCCAGAGTATTTTTATATGGAGATTACTACCTCAACAAGAATACAGGAGTGACATCACAGAAAATGGCAGAGTAGGAAGCTCCAGGAATCAGTCCCTATACCACATCCACTACTGAGCTGGCAAGAAGTGTCAGAATCCCATTGCAAAACTCTAAAGTCTAGTTAGATACTCACAGCATATAAGTGAATGCTTGTTGAAGAAAAAGGCTTCTATATGTCAGTGAATTTCATGTGTTGCTAGCAGCTACCATTATGCATGCCCCATCCCTGTAGCAGACAGTTGCGGGGACAGTGGCCCCTGTTCAATGAGTGCCTTGCTGGTACCAAGATGGGAACCCTGCCCTCCAAATTTTGGGGATGAGTGTTTTGATTTGCCTGGCAGTTCACTGAAAGACTAGAAAGGAGATTGACTATTGTTTCAATCCCCTAGGACTGAAGGGTTTCACAGACAATGTCTGCCAAAAGAATTTAAAGAAACAGAAGACCTTTATTTCCTTTATTAAATCCAAACATTAAAAGAAATCACTGGTTGATCTCAGAGACAAGAGAACAAAGACGTCAATGATAGCATATAACAAGAAATACAGTCATTGCAAATATAGTTTGGAAAAGTTGCTAAACAGACAGCTGAAGCATTCTCTGGAGGAGAGAGAATATGATTTTCAGAGTTACTGCATTATATTTAAATTATCCAGTTCTCAACAAAAAATTGCAAAGTGTATAGGAAGTGGGCAAAGAAACAGGAAATGGCCCATTCATAGGGGAAAAAGTGACAAAATCATGGATACAGAAGTCCAAACACTGATTGGCCATACTAGACAAAGATTTTAAATTAACTGTCTAAATACGTTAAAAAAGCTGAAGGGAACCACAAACAACTAAAGGAAATCGGGGCTGCCGGATGGCTCAGTTGGTTAGAGCATGAGGTCTAATCAACCGGGTTGCAGGTTCGATTCCCACATGGGCCACAACTAGATTCAAGACAATGAACAGCCAGAGCTTCCGGAGGGGCAGCCAGATGGCTCAGCTGGTTAGAGCATGGGCTCTCAGAGGCAAGGTTGGAGGTTCAATTCCCGCAGGGGATGGTGGGCTGCGCCCCTTGCAACTAAAGATTGAAAACGGCAACTGGACATGGAGCTGAGCTGCGCCCTCCACAACTAAATTGAAGGACAACGACTTGGAGCTGATGGGCCCTGGAGAAACACACTGTCCCCAAATATTCCCCAATAAAATTTATTTTTAAAATAGAACTAAAGAAAATCATGACAAGGATATATGAACAAGTAGGGAATATGAATAAAGAGATAAAAATTATAGAACAAAATCAATTAGAAATTCTGGAACTGAAAAGTACAATAGCGGAAATAAAAAATTCACTAGAGTTCAACAGCAGGATTGAGAAGACTCAGCAAGAAGAGTCAGCAAACTTCAAGTTAGGACAACTGAAATAACCTAGTCTGAGGAGAAAAAAATGAAAATGAATAAAGAAAAATGAACAGAACCCAAGTGACCTATAGGACACCATTAAGTGTACCAACATATATGAGAAGGAGAAGAAAGAGAGTAAGGGGCAGACAACTATTTAAAGAAAAATGGTTGAAAACCTCCCAAATTTGATGAAAGATAAGCTACATGGCCAAGAAGCTCAACCAACTCAAGAAGGATGAACTCAAAGAGACCCACAAGAGACACAATAATCAAACTGTTGAAAAGCCAAAGAGAAAAATCTTGAAAGCAGTAAGATTTTTTTATCAGAATTCTTGGAAGCCAGGAGGCTGTGAGACGATAAAGGGCTTTAAAGGGGGAAAAAAAAATGTCAACTAAGAATTCTGTATCTTGCAGAACTACTCTTTAAAAGTGAAGAAGAAATTAAGACATTTCCAGATAAACAAAAGCTAATGAAGTTAATTGCTAGTAGACCTTCCCTAAAAGAAATGTTAAAAAGACTTCTTCAGGCTGAAACAAGGACAATAGATTGTACCTGAAGCCATACAAAGAAAGTAAGATCATTGGTAAAGGCAACTACATAGGTAAGTATAAAAGCTAATATTGTGTATTTTGTTTGTAACTTTTTTTGTTTCCTACGTGAATTAAAAAAGACATACGCATAAATCAAGAATGTTAAGTCTATGTTACTGGGACTACAATGTGTAATTTACAATAACAACAAAAGGGAGGGGGAATGAGCTGAATAGCAGCAGAGTTTTACGCTATTGAAGTACAGTTGGGAGCAATTCAAACTAGATTGCTATAAATTTAAGATGTTAAAAATCCCCTTGGTAACCACTAAGAAAGCAACTAAAAAATATACAGCAGAGAAAAAGAAGAAATCAAAATGATACGCAAGAAAAAATTCAATAAAAAATAAAGAGATAGCTGGGAAACCGGTGAATAAAAAAGATGTGACATAAAAACAAAAAAGAAAATACAAAATGGCAGAAGTCCTTCTTTATCAATAACTACTTTAAATGTGAATGGATTAAACTCATGAATTAAAACATTAGTGGCACCTGGCTCAGTAGAAATGAGCATGTGTTTATGTTGCCACCTGGCTCCAGTTAGCTGTGCGCCAAGTCAATATATGCTCTTGGCCTTCTAATCAGTAGCTGGTCAAATGCAAACAGGTCTTTGGGATTCCAGGGATATGGGATGAAAGTATCCACTGACCATCTGGCACACTGTGACCCACAGTAAGCCTAAGATAAAATCTAAGCAGCATGGGTAGTGTGGCATGGCAGAATGTTCCAGAATCCCAGTGAGGTTAAAGAACATTCCATTTATATTTTAGGTACACGTTATGACCTGGTCTTTGGAATTGTGAAAGCTGGATGGTAAAAGGGCCTTGGAGTCCTATTGTTCAATACGTAGACATTCACTTATTCACATCTCCCAACTCCATTTTCAGCTCCGATTCTTAAATTCCAGCCCTTTCGCCTGGTATTCCCTTAATTTCTAAAACCCTAGCCTTTGTCATTATTGGTACATACCTTCTTAATTCTTCTAATGTCATTTTAACATCATTTTCAGAGTGGAATAAATGTTTGCGGTCAATCCACATATTTTTCACTGAAAATTAATCTCTCAGATTCTTCAAACCTTTGTGGGACTCCATTAAGCAAAGATGAGGAATGCCAATACATTCTCTGTACACTGAATTCGATCCTATACAACTCCAAAACCAGGGCCTGTGCACCTTTCAAAATATTCAAGGCTTGCATTTTTGCATGAAATTTCAGAAAAATGTAAGTGATAAAATGGACATTTACTAGCACAGTTTTAAAAGTAGCCATTAGTACCAAATAAAAATTTCATGACAGAAAAAAAAAAAAACAAAAAAAACATTAGTGGCAGAATTAAAAAAAAAAATCCGACTTTATGCTCCTTAAAAGATCCTCACTTTAGACTCCCAAACACAAATAGGTTCCAAGTGAAAGGATGGAAAAAAGATATTCCATAAAAATAATAAACAAAATAAAGCTGGAGTAGCTATACTAATAACAAACAAAATATGTTTGTAAGTCAAAAATTGTTACAGGAGATAAAGGACACTACATATTGACAAAAGGGCCAATTCAGCAAGAAGATACATTGTAAATATATATGCACCTAAAACAGAGCCACAAAAGATACCAACTAAACACTGACAGAACTACAAAGGAAAATTCACAGTTTTTCAATAATAATTGGAGACTTCATTATATCACTTTCAATAATGACAGAACATCTAGACAGAAGATCAAAAAGGAGCTAGGACTTGAACAACACTATAAACCACCTACACCTAATAGACACAAAGAACACTCCACCCAGTAGGAGCAGAACATGCTTTTTTCTGAAGTGCACATGGAACAGTCTCCAGAATAGACCATATGTTAGGCCATAAAACATATGTATTTTAATAGACTGAAATCATACAAGGTATCTTCTCCAACCACAAAGGAATGAAACACCAAAAATTAATAATAAGGAAAACTGGAAAAATCACAAAAATATAGAAATTAAACAACATAACCTTAAACAACCAATGGGCCAAAGAAGAATTCACTAGGAAAATTAGGAAATATTTTGAGATGAAAGAAAATACAAACACAACATACCGAAATTTATAAAGGGCAGCAAAAGCAGTAGTGGGAAATTTATAGCTATAAATGCTTACATTAAAATAGAAGACAGATCTCAAATTGACAACCTAATTTTACACTTTATGCAACTAGGGGGGAAAAAGAGCAAACCAAACCAAAGCTGACCAAGCGATGAAAGAACACACAAATAAATGAAAAGACATTCCCTATTTATCAATTAGAAGACTTAATATTAATATACTAATCACCAAAGCAATCCTACAGATCCAACGTTATCCCTATCAAAATTCTAATGGCCTTTGTGACAGAAATAGAAACATCATTCTTCAGATTCATATGGAATTGCAAAGAGCCTCAAATAGCCACAATATTGGAAAAGAAAACGTTGAAGGACTCCCACTTCCTTATTTCAAAACTTACCAGAAAGTTACTGTATTAATAGCAGTTTAATATTAGCACAAGAAAAGACATGTCGATCAGTGGAATACAGTTGAGAGCCCAGGGATAGGCCCAAGCATCTATGGCCAATAAAGTTTTGACAAAGGTACCAGGATACTTCAATAGGAAAATAATAGTCTCTTCAATAAATGGTGCTGGGATAACTGGATAACCCTATACAAAGGAATGAAGTTGGACTCCAGCCTCCATATACAAAAATTAACTCAGGATGGGTCAATGACCTAAATATTACAGCTGAAATTATAAAACTATTAGAGAAGAACACAGGAGTAAGTCTTCAAGACCTCAGATTCAGCAATGGACTCTTGGATTTGACACAGAAGCCCAAGAACAAAAGAAAAAACTGGACTTCATAACAATTAAAGACTTTTGTGCAACAAGGGACATCAGCAAGAGAATGAAAGAAAATCTGCAGAATAGGAGAAAATACTTGCAAATCATGTATCTGATGGGGGTTTCCTGCAACACTACGAACTGCTGCAACTCAACAACAACAATAAAAGGACAAATAACTCAATTTAAGGGTGGGCAAAGGACCTGAGTGGACATTTCTCCAAATAGGATAAACAATTGGCCAACAGCACATGAAAAGATGTTCTACATCATTGGTCAGCAAGGAAATTCAAATCAAAAGCACAATAATATACTATTTCCCACTCACTAGGAAGATGAAATCAGTAATTTTTAAAAACAGAAAATAAGTGTTGTAGAGGCTGTAGAGAAATAGGAACCCTCGTGCATTGCTGGTAGGAATGCAAAATAGTTTGGCAGTTCCTCAAAAAGTTAACAGAATACCACATAACCCACCAATTCCACTCCTAGGTATATACCCAAAAGAACTGAAAACAGGTATTCAGATACTTGGCTCATGTATGTTCATAGCAGCATAATTCACGACAGCCAAAAGGTGGAAACAACCAAATGCCCATCAGCAGATGAATAAGTAAACAAATTTTACCATGGTACATACTGGGGGTGCCAAAAAAATGTATATAAGTGGACACTTTGGTTGATGTTGCTCAAGCAGTAGCTTTCCATAATCAGAAGTGCCTGGACGCTGATTATAAGCACCTCTTGTAATTGCAGAAGTCAAATGTGACTTGTATTTGTCTTTTGTTATCGGTATATACTGAGTATTACAATTTTAATAGTTTTTTTCCTTACATAAAAATGTGTATATATATTTTTTGGCACCCACTGTATATGCAATGGATTATTGTTTGGCCATCAAAGCAATGAAGTACTGATACTTGCTAAACTTGGATGAACCTCAGAAACATTACGCTAAATAAAAGAAGCCAGACAAAAAAGGTCACATACTGTATGATTCCTTTTACACAAAGTGCCCTAGATAGACAAATCCACAGGGACAGAAAGCACATGGCAAATACATGAAAAATATTTGTTGTGTAAGTGGAAGTATGTGTTAGTTCAAGGCAGCAGAAACTGCTGGTTGCCTACACTAAATTCATTCCCTCTTCCCCCCTCGTAGCAGTTATAGTCACCTGACGGGGTTGGGCAGAGCACCAAGCCCAATAAATAAAAGACAACAGACCTCAAGCTAGACGAAATGCTTGGCGGAGTTTTTTCGCTATGGATACTGCCATAAGTGAAGAAAAAGAAGTCTACGGGGCTTTTCAAAGGGCTGTTTTGCCTACAAAACCCAAACACGGCCTTCCAACAATCTCCCCAAATAAGCATGATTATTAATCTCATGGTACAGCTGAGGTTCTGAATCACTGACAGACCCCAGGTTATACAGAGCCACACTGTGACCCCAGGCAGTCTAACCTCAGAGGTCGCTCTCTCAGTCACTATATTACGCAGAACTGTTCCCTAATATGGCAATTACATGTGGAGCTGTGTGCACATAGGTTGTTACACTACTGGAATGTTAGCTGAATCAATGCACAAACCCTCAGATGCCTAAACTACAACATGATTGTGTGTGTGTGTGTGTGTGTGTGTGTGTGTATATATATATATATATATATATATATGAAAAGACATACATATTTCATATATAAAATACAAAATATATGATATACATGATATACACAACGTACCTGACATACAAGTATGACATACAGGCACACATGATGTGATATATATGTCATACAGGATATAGGTGATATACGATATACGATATATATCACCTTATAACTTATGCATCTGAAAGACCACAAGCATTGATTCAGCTAACGTTCCAGTAGTGTAACAACCTACATGCACACAGCTCCACATGTACTACCACTCAAATGATCTATAGTTATCAATTTATGATATATATACATAATCTTATGTATACTAGTTTCTAATATGTACATATTAGTAACTTTCTAAAAATTCCAGTAAAAAAGGTACACATCAATACAGCTAGTACAGGTTTGTTCTAAGATTTTTAAAATAGCTAGCTATGCAGGTCAAAAGGGTGGCAGGATAATGTTAGTTTAATTTTAACATTTCTACAGAAATAATAGCCCCCAAACACTTTGCGTGTACATTTCATCCTTACACTTACCCCCAGGAACAGAAATCATCCTTGGAGATGAAGATCCGAGTGTAAGGCTTAAGCAATTTGCCCTAAGTAGTGAGTGGATGCAGTTATTTTAAATTCTGTGCTCTCTTCACTAAATACACTACCTTCTTCACAACAACATGCATTAAGGGCAATCAATAAATTTTATAATCTAAAAATAAAATTATATAATAATATTTGTTCCCTTATCTTCAGAGGTATAAGTGCAGTTTTAAGAAGAAAACAGGTACTGCATCCTAGAGGTCAAGTGTACAATTGGGATAGGTAGGAATTTCCTAGATAAATGTAAATTCCACTATACAAAGCCTATAAGTAAGTATTAATGTCTATGAAAATTATATTTAAAAAGCAATGCAAAAAGCTTTTACTAGTAAGTGAAAACCTTCTTCTTTGAAAAAAAAAATTGAAAAAACAGCTGTGATTAAGAGTCATAGTTAAGCCAGTAGAGGTCAGTGTACTGGAAAGAAAAATGCATGACCATGCTGAAAGGCAGGGCAACTGCACTCCCCCACCCTCACCCGCCCAACCCACGCCCCCACACACATGCACACAAAGCCCTGGGTTCTCAGGAACCAGACAGTGCCACATACATTGCTCCATCCACCTTGCTGGGTCCTGTTTTCTTTTCCCCTGCCTCTTCCTCTCCCTCAACTTCTCAGTACTAGGCAGAAACAGATACTGGAAGAGTTGAGAGAGAGACGCAATGCTCACCTAAAAAACAGGAAGACAAGCCAACCCCAATGGGCCTCAAACAGTTCATCAGCTGGGCTATTTTGAAAACAGCACAATCTTATTCTGTGTTGGACACAGCTGACCACATTTCAACAGGTAAAAATTACTTTAAAATATTGTCGTTAAATATTATTCCTTACACCTAAAAAAGTTTTCCTATTTTAAAAGTTAAAACAGATGTTAGACAAATTGTAGCATTTAGCAAATCTCCGCTATGATCAGTGCTGGTTTGCTCCTTGCCTGAGCTCTAAACAAAGTCAGAGAAGGAACCACATTTTATCATACTTGGCATCTGTCCCCAGGGCCAAGCCCCACACCAGGTACAAAACTGGTGCTCATCATTTGTGACAGAGCGAAAGGATCAGTCAGAAAGCCCTCCCTGTAGTCCCTCGCCTCCCCTGTCCAGCCGGGACATTCTCTGATTGCATCCGCACAGGGGCCGCGTGCAGAACTGCAGCAAAGACGCTGGGCTGACACCAAGTTATCTGGACACTGTGCTGGTGAGACGATGGGAAGGAACCATAAATAAACCCTTTATTTTAATTTTACAGCTGCAGCATCTACTAGTACTCTAAAGAAATAAGAAAGGGAATGGTATTCCCATGCTACCTCATTGCACCCCAACTCCCTCCACAGAACCGAATCCAGTGCCTGCCTGAGTACAATCTAGTGAACACTGTAGGGTGGGTGTCCTCCTCACAGGCAGCCCTCAGCCCCGTAGCCAATAGGATCACACAGAGGGGTCTGGACGCAAACATTCAATCAAACAAAGGAGTCACATGTTCCCTTTATGAGATCTTCTGAATTTCAGTTGGTTTGACTTCCTTGTTTTGAACTGTGTTGATACACATTAGATGGCAGTAGAGTCTAGTTAGACCCAGTTGCTGAACTGTGTGCATGTATGCACGCGTGTGTGTGACTGTGTGTATGTACACACACATGCATGTGTGTAGATATATAGACAAGCAGCACACCAGGTCCACCCAGGAAAAATATACCATTTGTCCTACATTCTATCAATCTTTAAGTCCACTTATACCGATGGGGACAATATACTACAGGCACTGGAACAACTTGAATTTCCCAAGACTACTCAAATCTAAAAGTTAGGAATTCTGCCCCACAATGCGCTTATATACATTCAATCATTGACTTGTTGATCATTAATTAATTCAACACCTATTAAACACCTACTAGGTACTACTGTGTTTCCCTGAAAATAAGACCTGGCCAGACCATCAGCTCTAATGGGGCTTTTAGAGCAAAAATGAATATAAGACCCAGTCTTATATTCATTTTTGCTCCAAAAGATGCATTAGAGCTGATTATCCGGCTAGGTCTTATTTTCGGGGAACCACAGTAGTATGTGAAATGTACAAAACAACAACAACAACAAAACAAAAAAAAACAAGCGTCACCTCTGTTCTCAGAAGCTCACTGCCCACGGGGGGGAGACAGGTCGCAGAGCAATACACACAGCCAGGTAAGAGCTAAGGTGGGGAGATGCCCAGGCTGTTACAGGAGCACACGGTTATGCAGCCTGGGTTAGGTGACATTAGAGTAAGCTTCCCAGAGACGACGGTATCCAAAATGCAAGATGAGTAGGCATTTACCAGAGGAAAGGGGGAGAGGGAGAGAGAGCATGTTCCTGGCAGGGAAAGCATTATCTGAGCATAGAGTGGGAAGAGCAAGCAAGGAAGAAGGCAGGAGGCCACTGAGGGCTTTCTATGCCATGTAGAAGAGTCTGGATTTCACTTTGACGATAATGAGGAGCCACTGGAAGATAAGCAGCCAATCACAAAACCATCACTTTTTTGTTCGTTTGGGGGAAGCCTGTGAGGGGTACTGGAGTTTGCCCCACAACAACAACAACAACAACAACAACAACAACAAAAAAATGCCTTTAAGCTGGTTAGAGAAACAAAAAAACTCAGAAAGAAACTTTGAGCCTCCCCCTTTAGCTGCCTCAAGAAATTCAGATAGAAAAATCTGCTTTAGGAAGGGAACCTTAGCATACACCTTAATCTATGAATTAAATGTCGCAGACAAGGCGGATCCAAGCAAATCAGTTTAAGATTCCCCTCTGTCTCATTGTTTCTGGGTGGCCTGGGCAAGTATTTGATTACCACATGTTTGCTCTTTCTCATCTACCTGTGAATTGCCTACTCTCCAGTTGAAGTCCCAACCCCTTGCCTGCCTCTACTTAGCCCAGAAAGGCATATACGCCTCAACAGCCCATGCGCTGCCTTAGGATCTCATATTCTTATGGAACCCCTGTATGTCCATATGTAATAAATTTGGTCATTTTCTATTAATGTCTCATTAATTTGACTATTAGTCCAGCCAGAAGAACTTATAAAGGTGGGAGAAAAAATTATTTTCCCCCCCCAATACCTGGAAGAAGCCTCATTACACTGAAGGAACCAGTTTGGAGGATATGGGCAATAATCCAGACAAAAAAGAATGAAGCCCTGAAAGAGGACAGATTTTAGAGCATTTAGGAAGTAGAAGCACCTAGACTTGGGGAATGACTGGCTGTGGGAATGGTGCTGTGTGAACGGTGGTGCCATTCATCAATCAGTGATTTTTTTGTGGAAGGCAATGTTGACTTCATCGTCAACTTGCAGAGTTTGGGAACGATCTAGTTAGGGCTGTTGAGTGAACTGCCTATGTGGGAGTCCAGGGGTGAGGCCTGAGATGAAAATTAAGATTTGAGAGTCAACAGCACATAAGCAGTAGCTAAGTCATTGGTAAATAAGAAGAAAGAGGGGCCAAAGACAAACCCTTGAATAACGCCAACAGTTAAGGGGTATAGAATGAAACAGATCTGTGGAGACCTTAGTGTGGACGCCCAAGGAAGAAGAAAACTCCTTTACTTCTCAGGCATACCATGTGTCCTAATTTTGGGGTAAGAAAATAAGGTCATTATAAACATACCTAAGAACTGAACCAAATTTACAGTGAAAACATGCCCACAATAAAAATAAAATAAAAAAAAAGAAAGAAAGAAGAAAAACCAGCTATATAGGTCACTTTTCTGAAAGAAAAGATTGGGGGTGGTGACAAACAGTATACCATAGGTTGCTAAGCTACTGAATAAAATAAGACGGGGCGTCTAACCATGATGAAATCAGGCTTTTAAAAATGTGCCCCAGAATGATGCAACCTTCATTAGTTTCCATAGCAATGAGCTTCATTTCCCAGGGGACAATTGTTATTTTTGCCACCACTTAAGTAAGTGGGGAAGAAAGGATAGTCAATCCTACTGTGTTTTGAAGACCCTGAATTTTCAGGTAATACTTTTTTAATAGATCACACTCTCTAACCTCAATACAAACAGAAGGTAGTCTCTAGTAATCTGCAAACTAATATGAAAACTTGGAGCAATGGGATATCAGTCACTGTCTTTTTGTAGTTTTTAATGACTTGTTTAAAGGGAGGAAAAAACTCTCTAAATACAGAGAATGTTGCAGAAATTCTTGGAAAACATACCTGAAAGATTAAAGATTTTTTTTAAGAGGCCTATTTCTCTATGATTATTTGTAATAAGAACAAACTGCCAGATTCTCATTATATGTATTCACATCACATGCAGTAAATAAACTAAACCCAATCAACAAAACACTGTGCATCTCTGTACTGCGGGTTTCTCCATGGATAGATAGAGGTTGCTGTGTGGAGTGAATTAAGGCAGCCAAGATTTAAGATCCAGGGGCTCAAGCTGGGTGCTGTCCAGCTTCTAGACCACTCTGCCAAGCTGTCAGTTCCAAGCATTAATCACCCCACTATGTCAGACCTAAACAACTTTGCTGAATCACAGAATCACAGACACCTGGATTTTTTTCTCATAACTGTAGCAACCCAGCAATCAGGCTGGAAAAGAGTTGACTGTTTTGTATTTCAACACCTTGAGTTTTTCATGGCATTCCTGCTTTAAAAATAATAACCATTCTGGTCATTTGCAGTCCTGTGCTTCAGGCAGCTGTGCTTACTACAGTGCTCTCTCCGCATTTTAACCAGCAGGGGCATATCTCTCAAATCGAGGGTTGTGAAAGCCTTCGCCATTTACAATTTTTAAAATCACAACCAAGAGGCAATATCATCATTGTTTTTTAAATGTATAAAATGAAGTCTCAAAATGAAATTAAAACAGACCCATATGCCAGGTGAAAAAGTACAAACACACACAAAATACAGGGAACTGTTGTCTTTATCAGTCAGTAGTAGTAAGAGTCTTGAGAAAAAGAAGTCCCCACAAGACCTTAATTCTGAGAAGTTTTATTACTAATAAGCACTATTCTGTATCTGCGAATAGTTTCCTTGCCCTTGAGACAAGTTTTCGTATATTTTATTTTCTTGTGGTTTAACTCTTAGTGACTCCTTAAGTACAGCTTTCTGTCCTTGCATAGTGGTGGGTTTTAGAGTTCCGAGACTCCCCGCCTCTCACCAGTGTTGCCTTCACATCTCTCCCATATTAGCATAATTCCCCTCCAAGCCTTGGGACTCCCCAGGCAAAATTAAGCTCCAGCATCACACTGTATCTTGCATATGTTAGGACAGCCACATTAGCTGTCAGTGCTGGTTAGTAAGTCCATCTCCCCATTACATGATGAATTCCTTGAGGACTTTAAAAATTTTTATGTTGAATATTTGTATCTTTGATTTAATACCTATATTTTTATTTTGAATACACAAGGTACTTAAGTATAGAGGAGGTGCTTGAAAAGGTCATATAAACACATAAAAGAAACAAAATAGAACCAGAAATAAAAGAGAAGAGAAAAAGAACACGTTTTTGTTGCAATAGTAGAGAATAACCCGTAGGGAAGCACTAGGAATGCACCAGAAGAGCAGAGGCTGGACCGGTTCCTGGTTATTACCATCAGCGATGCCATCTGCTCCTCAGCCAGAATCTCTCAGAGGCCAGAGAAACTGGGTACACGGCTTGAACTGTCAGTCTGAGCGATTCAGCAATGTGAGAGCGCTCATCAATATCACCGATTAGGAAGAATACGGATGGAATCATTAGAGAAACAATATTGATTTAAATATAGTTCTGGGCTCTGCACACAGTGGAAAGGCTTGGTCTGTGTCATCCTACTCACCATTCTAGTCCTACAGCCTGCTGCAGTGACAGGCACGTGATAAATGCTCAACAGGAACTTAATGAAATAGTAAACTGAAAGAGCAGTGACTCAGAGAATGCCCCTGGCTGCCAGCGTTCTGAATCTGTAGATGGATGAACTGCTCTCTTCCAGGGTAGTCACATGTAACAAAATGGTCAAGAATTTCACAAGCTTAAAAACACAGCAGAGCTGCGGGGAGGGGAGAATGGGGAGTTACTGTTTAATGGGTATGGAGTTTACCTTTGGGAAATGGACAGTGGTGGTGTGGTTGCACAACACTGTGAAGGTACTTAATGCCACTGAATTGTACACTTAAAAACTGTGAAAATGGTAAATTTTATGTTATGTCTAGTTTATCACAATAAAAAAAATTAAAAATTTTCTTAAAAAAGGAAAGAAACAGCAGAACGACTATCTCTCTAAAACTGTAATCTTCATAGAGTTGCCAAAGCCGCAGCAATGAGAAGGCAGCTGTGGACAGACTGGGCCTGAAGCAGGAAGGTCAAGGGCATCCTATCCTGGCTGAGAATGGGAAAAAGGAACTCACGTGCCCACTCCAGTAGGGTACCCATCCCGCATTCAAATCCAACTTAAACTTGGAGGAATTAGACTTGATATCCTATGAAAAACGGAGATTTCAGAACCATGTGTATGTGGGTAAGGTTACATAATGAGAGGATGTTTTCAAAAGACTACTTTGGCGGTAGTGAGCAACTTGGATTAGACAGGAGAAAAACGAAAGTCTGCAAGACCCATTGACAGCCTACTGTAGTGATCAACATGTTAGAATATAGTAGTGGCAGGGGAATGAGGAGGAAGAACCAAATCCTAGATATGTTTCTAAGAAGGAATCAAGGCAAGGAGAAAAAGTCTAAGGTGGCTTCACTAGTTCCAGTCTGGAGAGCCATGCTGATTGATGATGGAGGCAGACGGCAACACATGCTAGCCTGTATTTTACAAACAAGGGAAGGCCTCACAGTCAAACCATTTTTCAAGAGAAAGAAATGAGAAAATCTCATTGATTTCCAGCAGTATGACAGATTAGACAGTGAAAGATCTTCTGGATTAAAACAATCAAAATGTTAGGTAAAATTTAGTAGAATTTGGCTTTCTTTTTATTGCCATTTTAAAACGTTGCCAACTTATTTGAATGTGAGGGACCTGCAGATTCCCAAAACTCTAAGTAATAAAGAAGCTTTTAGCAATTTTTAACTCACATTTTTAACCTTAAGAGTTTCTGTTGGATCCTGGAGATCTTGAAATATCCATTTTAATGCCACATTGGGCATGGGATCCCAAAGACTGCACACTCACTTAGTGTAAGAGTTTATAAGAAGGAAATCCCCCCATGCAGAAATGGGACAGCAAGAAAACTTATACAGATAAAACGGGGGGAGGGGGGCGGGGGGGAATCAAGCTGTTCTCCATAAGCTGACCCTAATGAAAAATTAAGTACAAATGTAACCTACTTGTGTCATCTGAAAAGCCTCAAGTGGAGAATTTAACTTTAAGTGGTCCTAGATTTATAATGTCCTCAAGGCAACCAGGAGAAGCAAAGCAAACCGAGTCTTCCAGGAGATCTTAAAGATGAAGGCAACCAATAACAAGGAAATTAGCTCAGATCAGGTCAAAAGTCATCATTTTCTCTCCTAGATGAATTGATCAGACTATGATGGTGACAACATTAAGAAAATCATTGTTAATTTAGTTCTATGTGATAACAGCACTGGGGAATAAAGAACAAGTTATCATTTATAGATATTCACTAGACTATTAACAGGTGAAATGATATAGTAACCTAAAATTAGTTAAAGTAAATCCCAGCACCCCTATCCAACAAAAGATTGGGTGGGGAGATGTTTGAAACAAGATTGGCAAAAGGTTGATCACTGAAGTTGGGTGATGCGTACATCGTTATTTTCGCGTGTTGTGTATGTTTGAAATTGTTCACTATAAATTGTTTTTAAAAATTTTGAGGTCTTGACTCATACCAACAATGGTATACAACTGTATGTTACAGAAAGGCATAGCCTTCTTTGGGAGTACGGAGTTTATGAATAGAGAAGCAGTAGTAGATGCTATAGTCACAAAAGTACTAAAACTTTGCCATCCACTTGGCAATCTGAATTGGTTTAATATCCTCTGTTGGTATTAATAAATAATAGTTCATAGATGAAACACTATTTCTAGAGAATAGATAACTTCTGGGTCTCTAAAATGAATGAACAACATTGAAAAAAATATCCTTTAAAGATATAAAAAGTTGGAGCAAATTATCCAGCATATATTCCCAAAAGAAACTGGCAGTATCAGAACACTCCTGATACATTTTAAATTTTTTAAAGTTCTCATGTTAAATATTCTCAATATATAAATTACAATAGCATACGTCAATGGTAAAGGAGACAACAGCATATGGACTGCTTTTAGGTTAGCAGAGTGTATGAAAATGTCTATTTTCTGCAGTGTTTAAATGTATTCCATTAGGAGATTAAATTCTCCTCACTATTGGAAAACGCTAAGTGGAATAAAAGAATTCAGATTCCATATTAAATAACCTACAGTTTTTCAAATGCTCTCCTTTATGACAAGTACTGAGTTTCTAGGAGGAATCATGAGAGCCCTTACAATCCAACCTATATTACAAACTGAGACTAATCATATTTCTCACAAATTTTAAATGCATCTGACACGCTTTGTAGTAGTACAAAGGAGGTATAAAACAGGAAAATCAAAAAGACAATGAGACTACCTCTTTAATCCGCCAGGTCAAGTAGACAAATAACAGTAGCTAATGCCCTTTACAATTTTGCTTGATATAAAGTGATGATATAGCATAAAATGGTTGAAAAATCTCATGTTATCTTAAAAAACCACCATATACAAATATACTCTCCTCTTATAATCAACCATTCTTCCTGTGGGTTCTTCAGATATATAATGTATACTCATGAATGTTAATAAATCCCATAAATCAAAATCACATTAATTCTCCTTCCATATTGAACCTTCCCCATAAGCTTCCACAGAATTTTCTTGATGTATCAAAATACATGGTGTAACAAAGTACAGATGAACCTATAGTAGCAAAATTTCTTTATATGTTAGTTGAAGAGTCTACTACCACAAATAATTCACTATATCTTGACCTCCCTTGAAAAACATGCTTGAGGTAAGCCATGCCAAAGAAAAGCTTATGTGTAAACTCATTCAACGCATACAGAAGCCAGAGAAACAGAACCTTCTGTTTATTAGTCAACCTTCATTTACATTTTTGTGGGGGAGGTCAGGTAAAAGTAGTAGCTGAAACTAAATTATTTTCTAATATTCCTTTCAAGAAAGAATTCATTAACTTGCAAAAAAATTCTGAAATTCATAAGAATGTTGAACTAAGGCTGACATACCACATAGCCCCTCCAACAAAAGCCACGATGTAAAGCAAGCGTGACATGTAAATTATTGCTTTACATAATACATAGCAGTATCAAATTAATCCCTGCAAAAATAAAAGTCCGAAGTCTCGCAGTACCCTGTATTTCCACTAGCCAGCATTCTCCCAAGGAATGATATATGTAATAAAATAAAATGAATGAAATCAGCGTTTCCTGACTAGCTTTTCATGAATGGGTACTTAAGTGTGAAGATGGATTAACTCTCTGATCTCATTTTAATGAGTTTCTCTTTGTCTTTGAGGGACTACACTGCACAGATGCTCAATCACTCTACTCTGAAGTCATTTAAATCAATCCATTTAAGAATTCTGAGAACTGTGCTGACTTGCACTTATTTGGGAATACTAAATTCACCAAAATATAAAGTGAGAGAATAATTTACATAATGCAAAGTTACCTCTTCCATCCAATAGGTTCCTAATTGCTGTCATTTCTACCTCCTTAATGTAACTAAAGTCTATCCTCTCTCTGCTACCGTGTTTCCCTGAAAATAAGACCTAGCTGGATAATCAGCTCTAATGCGTCTTTTGGAGCAAAAATTAACATAAGACCCAGTCTTATTTTACTATAACATAAGACCGGGTCTTTAGAATAGAATAGAATAGAATAGAATAGAATAGAATAGAATAGAATAGAATAGAATAGAATAGAATAGAATAGACTAGAGTAATATAATATAATATAATATAATATAATATAATATAATATAATATAATATAATATAATATAATATAATGCAAGACCCGGTCTTATACTAATTTTTGCTCCAAAAGACGCATCAGAGCTGATTGTCCGGCTAGGTCTTGTTTTCGGGCAAACAGAGTAGCAACATTGCCTTAGTCATTCATATTCTCACCTATACCCACCCACATGAGCCTCCTTGCTGGTCTCCAGTCTCCTATTTCAGCCTTCTTTGATCCCCTCACCGAGCCACTGAAGTCATCTTTTTAAAATGCAAATCAAATTACTTCACAACTTTCAAAGATTTGGGGAATCACGTCCAACCCTATGGACTACCAGGTTCTCCAGGATCAGACCCCTGTCTGTTTTCCACACATCCCAGTTGCCCAATACTCTACTAAACTACTCTTGGTTTTTTTCACTCACCAACAGCCACACTTTTTGTTGGATTTCATAGGTCAGGAACAAGAAAAAAAACACAAAAAACTAAAACTAAAAGGCTGATGAGTTAAACATCTCATTGCCAGCTTTTTATTTTGCCAAGAGAAAAAAAATACTTCAAACAAAAACAAAATCTATAATTTGCTAGCACTTTCATTTCACAAAAAGTTAAGGACACGATCTTAGAATTCTACAACTTGAATAAATTTTAGACATAAAAAGCGGATTATATTGTCCTTTCTATTTCACACTCTCACGTGACCTTGTTCAATGGAACCACTGCCCTCACTCATCACACCTTCATGCCCCTGCACCTGCTGACCCTCTGCCGAAGCACCTTTCTCCCTCACAGCCCTTTACGACCTGCTGTGAACTGGGACTCATCCTTACGCATGCACTTTGTAGGGCAGTTCTTTTCAAATTTTAATGTGCATAAGAATAACCTGGGGATTTTGTTGAAATGCAGATTCTTGTCACAAAGATTCTGTCCTCCGTTTACTGCAGGAGCTTTATGGTTTTAGGTTTTACCTTTAAGTCTATGATCCATTGGTGTTCCTTTTTGTATGTACATAAAACACGGATCGAAGCTTGGTTTTTTTTTCAATATGTGGATCTCCAATTGTTCCAACAACATTTGTTGAAAAGACAAACCTTTTTCCACTTTACTCTTTTGTCAAAAATCAATTGACTGTGTGTGTGTGTGTGTGTGTGTGTGTGTGTGTGTGTGTCTTTCTCGACTCTCTAATCTGTTCCCTTGATCAATTTGTGTAGGCCATGCTATTTCACATGTATCCTGAAAGCTCATTATCCAAAGAAAGAAACATTCTGTGCCAATGAGAAAGGACCTGGAATGTTCTGCACTTCTCTGATGTTTGCCTGTGTTCTCTTTCTCTTGCTATATTGTATGTTTTGTCTTTCCTAAGCCTTAGGTAAGTATACTTTGTGAAGTCTTGTGAGTCCTTTCAAATGCTGCAATAATTTTACTTTCTGTGATTAAAAAGATAGAACACAAAGCCAAAGAACTGGCTGTTTTGTGCCCTTCCTAAATGGGTCAAAGTCGATTCCCTCTTTATCCTCTCTGCTAGGATTGGCACTTCCCAAGTTCTACTGATTACAGCCTACAGGTCTGTTTTGATAATAACCAGTTAACCATGGCCAAGATAACTAAGATAACTGTAAAATGAGGAATTTTTCAGTCTAAAGCATGTTTACCAATGTGAGTGTAAGTCTGTGCCAATGCGTGAGTGCAGGTGTTCACGCACGAATGTGAGCTACAGAAGGGAGCTGAAGCTTACTGACACACTGACCAGGAAATGAGCAAAACGCAGCAAAAGCAAAAATCTTTTAATATCACCAACTGCCCAAGAGACAACTGTTGGGCTTCCTAATATATAAAGGAAGACAATGGGTTGGCATCCAACAAATTGTAAAAAAGATGAAGAAACTTCTGGTGGGCAATACGAGTGACTCCAATAAGAGTCAAGCCAGAGTAAAGTATATGCAGAACCTGAGAAGGAAATTCCACTCTGGCACTGCCTAGATAGTGGGACACCAGAAGAGAAATGGACAGTGGTGGTATGATTAGAGAACAGCTCCCAACTCTCCTTCTATTAGCTGAGAATGTTAAGTAATAGTAATAGAAGGAATAATAACTATTAAGGACTGACTGTGTGTTCCCCAAAATTCCTATATTGAAATCCTAAGCCCCAGTAGGATGGGGTTTGGAGGTGGGGCCTATGAGAGGTGATTGGGTCATGAAGGTGCAGCCCTCACGAGTGGGATTTGTGCTCTTCTAAGAAGAAACCCCAGAGAGATGATCTCTCTCTCTCTCTCTCTCTCTCTCTCTCTCTCTCTCTGATATAATGAGATGACAGCCATTTGTGAATCAGGAGGAGGGGCTCACCAAGAACCCGCCATACTGCCACTTGGATCTCAAACTTCAGCCTCCAGAACTGAGAGAAAACCACCCAGCCCGTGGTACCCGTGGTAACTTGTTACTGTAGCCTGAACTGACTAAGACAACAACGTATGGAGCAGTCGTTACAGAAGACACATTGTGCTTTACGTGCTTTCCTTCAGTTAATCCTCACCCGAGTTCTAGGCGGGGACCCTGTTTTCCTTTCCATTGCAGAGGTGGGGAACTGCAGCGTGCAGGTGATAACCTGCCTGTGGTTCCCCCGCCTGTGAGAGGAAGGACGCTAAGTGACTCCAGTCCAAGTTTCTTACTCACCACCATACTATTTCTGCAGTTGTCTGACAGCTCAGAGAGAAGAATAAATCAAACCATTAGGACAAAAGATGGAATGGAAGAAGCACAGTGCAGTTCTCATTATTTAGGTAACAACAGAACCAAAGAAAATGGCTTACAGGCATGTAGAGCACCTTGCCCAGTGTATTCGTTAGGTCTGGGTTTGATCATTTCTAATATGCCTAGAGGTACAGGCACAAAAAACACGCTGCTCTGTGAAATTCTGTTACACAAAGCTGCTGTTCTTCACAGGCTAACATGGAAAATGATGACCGTTTCATACCTTCTGTCTCAGCTCTTCTTATGCCATTTAAAAGGATTAGGGCTTATCTATGTCTCCGTACTTTCTCCAACTCTGAGCTTTGTCAGTGTGGATGAAATGCACTGAATTCAACCATAACACATCAAACATAAAACAGTTGCTTTGATAAGTACATAAACATTTTAGCAAAGAAGTCCTCCTTGCTCCACTAATTTACTGGTACTGAATATACGATAAAAGTCACCCTTTTCCAATCTTAAGGTGCTTAACATGTACTGTAAATCTACAAAAGTTTAATTGACCCCAACCTGGATTCATGACATTTTAACAATCTCTGTTTATTGAAAAAGGCTGAAGGTATTACTTCTTCATTTCGAAAAGCCTGTACTGAGCACTCATCACAAACCAGGACTAGTACTGGAAACACAAGGAGGGTAAAAATGTAATCCTGGCCCTCACACAGCCCAGAGTCAGGTTTCCATCCACACTTCTTCAAAAACATACCTCCAGGGCTTTGCAAGACTACACTATTAGTTCTTGGTGTTGGCATTTATAGAATTAACGCCATGACTCTGCTGGAAAACAAGGGAGAAAGAAGTTCACGAAGGAGGAAGAGAATCTTTACAGTTTTGTGATCTCCAGTTTGGGAAGCCAGACTCAAAAATAAGAAAGTCCGTGTGACATACAGCAAGAAATTTTAAGATGTAATAATAACTAACATTTATTGAGCACGTACACTGAGCCAAGCTCAGTTTTACTTTATGAGAATTATTTGGTTTAATCTTTACATGGATCCTACAGATTGGCACAATCACTATGTGTCCACTTTTTAGAAGATAAAATTGAGGTACATATGTTAAGTAATTTATTCAACCTCTTGGGCATTAATAGAGCTAGAATTCAAATCCAGGCAGACTGTCTCCAAATCCCAAACTCTTAACAAATATTTTTGCCACTGAAGAAAGACTCAAATATCATGGCACTGTACCAGATTACACAGACTGGCCGATGGAACAGAACTAAAAGCCCAGAAATAGACACAAACATATATACTAATTAGCACACTAAAAAGTTATTACAAATAATGGGGGAAAGGTGAATTACACAATGAAAGGTGCTGCCCTAATTAGTCAGTTCCCAAAAGGTGGACCCTTACCTCACACCATTTATTAAAATAAATTTTGGTGGTTTAAAGAATTATATGTGAGTACTTGGAACCAAGCTGATGTATATGGGCCATTCCTTTTCCTCATCATTTCTAGTTAAAATGACCCAACTAACTCGACAGGGAAAATTCTTTACCACCAACTGACCCTCAACAAGAGCCCCACCACAAACCTGAACCCTTGAGGCGAGTGAGCAGGGGATGGTGTAGGAAAGAGCGTAGTAAATGGAGGAGAGTCCAATCAGCAGCCTGTCCCCAAAACACCGACAATAAAACTGCTGCCATTCATTACTTATTGAAAGCCAAACACCCTACTAAGTGCCTTAAGCTGTTAATAAATTTCAATATTATTATACACAAGAATAAATTGGTACTGAGTTGGTTAAGCAAGATGCCCACAGTTACACAGCCAGTAAGTAGCAAAGCCAAGACTGGAAAACAATGGCTCTCAGCCTCAAACTTTAAGAGAAGTGGAATAATCTGAATAATTAGGGTAACAGCAAGAAACAAGACAAGTTTACAAATGTTTAAATTTACATTCTCAGTGGGCTTCAAAATGACAGTGAATCACTGATACAAATCACTACAATGAAAGGTGAAAAGGGAGCAACAGGAAAAAGTATTATAGTATTTGAAGGTAAAAAGTGAAACTAGTGGCCTAAAGAATGGAGGCAGTGAAATGCAGACCGGCTCCTGCAGAAAACTGGTACCTGAGAAGATCTATTCAATGAAATCTCCCAACTCACAGGAAAATAATGAAAAACTGAAAATCATCAATGAAAAAGATAAAATCTGAACAACAGATCCAGAAGATCAAATATGTGTATAACACGAATTTCAGAAAGAGAAAATCAAACAGGAGAGACAATAAGTAAAGAAGTAATAGGTAAATAATGGGTGGAAAAGAACTTAAAAGGGAGTTTTTCAAACTGAAATTATTCACTCAGAGTTTGGCAGAATTAACATAAAAGATCCACACACCCCAGAACTTCTGACTTTCAGGGAGGAAAAAGAAATCAATAGACATATGAACCTCCACCAAGATTTCCAAAAAAAAAGGAATATGAATGAGACGGACGTCAGTCTTCTCACGCCATACTAACTGCTAAAGGACATGGAATAAGGTTTGTAGGACTCTGAAGGGGAAAGATTGTGGCCTAGGAATCCTAAATTTAACTAAATTACAATACTGTAATTATCATTATTGTAAAGCAGAAGAACTATATCAATAGACATATAAGGACAAAAATGTACCTTCCACATATCTGTCTGGAAAAAAAATTCTTAAGAAAGAGAAATATACAATCAATTGAAAAGTAAATTAGAATAAAGAACTCAAGAAAGTAGAAGATATATGGAAGCATATATATGTGTCTGTGTGTGTATATATGTATATGTATATATATATATATATATATATATATATATACATACATATATATGGATAAGAAAAACAGCAGTGAGCAATAAAGCTAACAAAACTAGAGTGATCTAAATTATGTAGGCTAATGGTGTTGAAATCATAATACAAATATTCATCAAGAATGCTTGAAGAAGCAAAATGTAAAAAAATAACGAACAAATATTTCTAATTATTTCACCAAAATGTAGGCAGTAAAGGGAAGGAAGGAAGCAGAGAATGTGCTGAAGCACTCATACAACTTAGGGGAACTCCACAGCTACTGTTTCAATGATGAATAAGTTCAAATTTTAAATGTACCCATGATTAGAACAAAAATTAGACATACGAGTATAACTCCCAAGTCACAAAGAGAATTGTTTAAAGAAAAATTTAATAAGGCAAGAAAAAATTCAGAAAAGATAAACAATAAGAAAGGTTAATTTGAAAACCTAACAAGATGCCAAAGGGTAAGACCAAACATTCAGTAAATACTAATGGGTAAAATACCCCTGTGTAAAGGAGGAACACTCACAAACTGGGTGAAAAGAGCGAAATACCACTCACCTCCTGGGTTATTAAATGAGGTAACGTGTGCAAAAGTACCAGGCACAGAATAGTTGTTAAAAAAATAATAATAATAAAAGTGTATATAAAGAAAGATATAACATTGCAGGCACTGTAGTGAACCAAACATTTTTAAAAGAAAAAAAGGCAACTTTACACACCAAAAAATTCATTATAATAAAAAAACGTGTTAAAGTCTCATGATGAACTGACAATAAAGGAAATCCTCAGAGGTCAAAAAATAAAGTATAAAATCTTCGACCTAGAAATTCCACTTGTAGAAATTTATTATACATTCACATATTACAAAAGTAAGAAATCATACATAGGAAGAATTAATAAATTCAAGACATCTTTCTCAGTTTAGGATGATTTGGGTTGTAGGTAACAGAATACCCAACTGAAGTGACTTAAAAAGGGTCTGAACTGAACAAAAGGACTAGAAGGCAGGCACTTCCCAGCTGATTCAGAAGCTCAAATACACGTAAGTAGGTAGCTGAGGCTCTGTATTTCCCCATCTCCTTCAGAGTGCGGGGGACATTTTGTTAGGCAAATAGAGGGTTTAAAAGATTGTACATACAAAAGATTCTCAACTATACTAAAATCAGAGGGGGGGGAAAGTTACAGAAAATCTGTTATAGTGGTTGCTCCTAGATGGTGGGATCATGGGTGGTTTCTTACCTCCCTATTTCATATACTTTTTTTGCCTTCCCTATTTTTTATAAGAATGTAATACATTTAATAAACTGAAAAAAGGAAAATATATACATATACCACAGGACTAAAAGAGACGTGCTGCTGAAGAAAGGGGTCCAATTATCCCTTGGCCATAATGACATAGGTACTCTGCAATTAGAATTCTTTCAAATTGATTTGCTGCGTGTCTGAGTCTTCTAATTCGCCATCACATGCAGCACAGTGGTTTTGTATAAAAAGCTCATGATGTTAATGATTATTGTCTATGTAGAGTGTGACACTTGTATAGTACTTAGTGGTTCCCTTACACGTGTCCTTATTATATTATTATTGACTACAACCCTTAAAGATAAATACAGAAAAATAAAAATAAAGCATTTTGCAATGAGGAACTTGAAGGTTTAATCATTCAAGAACCTTTCCCAAAATCACGTTATGTTAGGAAACTTAAATACAGTTTACTCCAATAACATTCTCTTTCTGTATACCATATTTCATAATGCTAATATTTAAATAAATTCATGGTTATATTGCATCAATTTCCAAGGGGCCCAAGTTCCTTTAGATGTTTAATTCATACCAGTAATCATGTGTGCTCCTAAACCTACTGTAGACAAAATGAATGTTTAGAAACCAAAGCAAGCTAGGTGAAACCTACACTATCCACTTGCTGTGCTTCCGTGACTTGCTTCTGCTAACCTTCCTCATGTTATGAGATAGTCGGAACAGCTTGAGGGACTTCCCCATGTAGAGTATCACCTATCTACTAATTTCAGAGATCTTCCTAAACTGTCTTCTCCATAGCTTAAAACTAAAAATTTGGATCTCAGAATTTCAATTTTAAACTGAAGAACATATGAGAAATAATCTAGTCAAACTCCTCATTTCATATACAAGAAAACCATCAGTGTACAGTTCAAAACCAACAAAATGGATCCATTATAAACAGAAATGTTCCACTAAACACAGAAAGATGTCTTCAGACGAGGTCTAAACCCTGCAAGAATTTACCCTGCTGCTCCATCTTTACTTATGATCCTATTTTTAAAATGCTGGTCAATCAGTTTCAAAGGCCCTTTTCAGATATCACAGATCCTCAAGCAAGAAAACCCCATTCAGTTAAACATGATGTGCAGAGGAAAGCAGCTAAGTGGCATCTGTGGTACATAAAGTGCCCTATTAGGTCATCCCGCCTCTTCTTCGTCCACAAAGAATGGAAATTAATCTCTGCCTTTTTGTTTGTTGTTGTCTCTAGTAATGTGATACAAGGTATTGAAGAGAGGAATTTGTGAACACCAAATTGTAAACAAAAAATTCACTGAAATAAAAATGTTTGTTAGTTTTGTTTCATTTTTTCAGGCCCTGCCACATTAATCACATAAATTTTGAAATGTAATATACTTCATTATACAAAATTAAACAAACTATAAACATCTATGATGTTAATCATCAATCAAAATTAATGGTTTGAGCCATGGTGGAGAAAGCGGAAGGAGGCTTGCTTGCATGGTAGACGACGCTCCCTGTAATTCTGTGTATGTAACCTGGTGTGATCCTTACAACACCTCTAGTAAGTAGATGGGAAAAAACCCTGTTGTACAGAGAAAGGAACGGAGGCTGGGGGGACGGGTTAACTTGTTCAAGCCTCACAGATAATAGGACCGGAAGCAGGAACTTGAACAAGACCAGCCTCACTCCAAACCCTGTCTTCCCTCTACTATGCAAATGCTGCCACAAGTTACGCATGAAGAAAAGATCCAGGTCTTATTGTTGAAGAATTTATGTTCTAAAGACGAACTTGGGCCTTATTCCCTCACTTATGTAAGAATCCAAGATTTCAAGTGAAATTCTAAAATGTTAATTCTACTTCAGCATCTGCCCTCCTTCAGATTTTTACTGTGAGGCTCAGTGTTGTGGCAGCAGGGCTGGCATGGCAGCAGGGGACTCTGGGCCATCCATCTATGACTGAAGGGTTCACTAAAAATTCTTAGCCAGACTTATTCATATCCATATGAAAAATGTACGACAATATTAATCAAACAGAAGTAACTCACTGGAGTGCTAAGTATTAAATGCTGCATCAGGTGAAAATTCCCTCTGTTGATATCAGTTTCCTTTGCGAGGTCCTGGCTGCATCTCGTCCCTGCCCTGTCAGCATTTGGCCCCCAGCCAGGCCTGGCTACACTCTGAGCTCGCTAATATTGGCTGGATTCCACATCCTTTTAGTTGGTCTCAGTAATATTTTTGCTTAGCTCTCAAGTCCAGAGGTACTTATTCTATAAACGACTGCCTTTTTTGTAGCGAACTTCTGAAACCCTCCAAATTGAGGAATATTTTAATTGACTCATTCAGGATAGGTAGCAAATTTTGATAGTGGCTGCCATGGTATATGGTAGGGTGCAACAATTTTGCTTTGTATATTATAAATATTTATTTGCTTTTTAAACAGTTATTACTTTTAAGATTAAAAAGATATACATTTTCTCTTTATTACATAACTGGGGCTAAAGGATGGCTACGTTCTTTCCAGCATTAAAACAAGATTAAACTCAAGAAATGTGAGTTTTGCACCCCAAGCATTTACACAAACAAATGTATACACACCACATTCTTCATGGAGGAGGAAACCATCATACCACTACTAGAAACGTATGTAGCTAAAGTGCTGTTTAATAAGAATATACTTGACTAGAAACCACTAAGTGTGAATTTTGAAAGTATAGGTACCCATGTAAGGTACCCTACCACCTCTCACTACCTCTGTCACCATCATCCTGGTCAAAATTCCATCACCTCTCCTACTGCAACGGCCTCCGAACTGGTCCTCCAGCTTCTGTCCTCCACACTCATCCCCACCCTGCACCTAGTTGCCTCTCACACAAGTCAGTTAATACTGTTAAAGCAAGTTAAATCTCCTCAATCCTCTGCTCAACACTCTGCAGTGGTTCCTGTTTTACCAGATGTAAAAGCCACCATCTTCATAATGGTCTGTAACATCATCATATCCTATGACATCCCCCTGGCCTCGTCTCCCAGCATTCTCGTCCCAGCCACACTGCCTGCCACCTGTTGAACACCAGGGACATCCTGCCATAGGGATTTTGCATCCAGATCGCCCCATGACTAACCCCCTCGCCCTTCCAATCTTGATTCAAATATCATCTTCTCAGTGAGGAATACCCTGGATGTTCTTTTTTTAAAAACTGGAAACTTCGCCTCCCCCCGTCTGGTACCTGCTTTCCCAGTCCTTTGCCCTGCTTTGTGATTTTTTCACAGGACTTATCACCTAACACATTCTTCACTTACCTTTTATGATTACTGTTTATAATCAGAACATAAGCTCCACAGGGCTAAGGATCTTAGTTTCGTTTACTAATATTATCCTAGAATAGTGCCTGATACAGAGTCAAGAACTCAATCAATATTTGTTTAATTTGCTGAATTAAAGTAAAATAAGCAGAGTGAAAACAGACTAATGCGGTCATATGGAGATCCCAGCACATAAGATCCTTACCACTTCCAGTGATGAATGGAACCACGAAAATCAAATCAGGAGTCATAACCATGCAAGAACGATGGCTCACACCACAGTTCTTGGGACCAGAACTATAAATACGCAGGCAAGGCCTGAGACACAGGGTTAGAGTATCTCGGATGAAATCCGAACTCCTGCTTTTAACAAACTCATTTTCTCAGAAACTAGCAGTAATCCGTCCACAACTACCCCAAGAAAATGTGTGCCTGGAGTAGCCTCTGATTAAACGCATCAATTTCACTGTATATTGGTTTCTCCCAACCTGAGCTTTTCTCTAATCCTTCATCCTTTGTCACATTATCTCAAAACAGGGTTCAATCACTTCAAAGTGAGCTAGCTCTTGAAAGGAATATTAGGTGATATTGGGAGCACAGTCATTTAATTATATCTCTTTATTCTGACCCTTTATTTTAAAAGCTGGGTGGGGGTGACGGTAAAAAAAAATTATATAAATTAAAAAAAAATGGACCCATGCCTTTAAAAAGAGCTGCCTATAGCAACTGACTTTTGTAGAAAGATGGAAACCACTGTCGACTTAAGGAAAGTCCAAACATGTAGGGAATTTTTATGAGTTTATTTGAGCCAAACTGATGAAAGGAAGAATAATCTCAACGGACTGAGAAAATGTTCCAGAGAATGGCAGTTTTGTAGCTTATTTTATACATTAGAATGAAAGGAAGAGATGTAAAGAGGGTGATGTGAAATCCATTGGTGGCAGTAGATTAAGGAGGTGGGAGAAAGCAAAGCGGGGAAATCTCTGGGATTGGATAAAAAGTAAAACGCAGAGATACAGTACTTCTTATACACTGGTGAGTACAGGATAGTTAATAATCAACATTTACAGCACACAGAGATGTTGTTCGGGGAACAAGATAACAATGAGGGGCTCTGTGGTCTTGTGCTCTGGTGCAGTGGGTTGTGCCCTGAGGGGTCCAGAAAAAGGGATTACTCTGACATCTCAAAAATATGTTATCTTAGATGGAAGAAGGCAATAGACAGGCTCACTTAAGGTAAATATTGGCCTTTATCAAGAAAACTAAAGGCCTAGGATGTGACTACCCGCTATGACCCGCTTTTAGTTAGGAATTTTTATGTTCAAACCAGCATATGTAGTTACTTTCAGTGTCTGAGTTTGTAAGAATCGCCATGCAGGCCTTCCCTGAGCTTGTCAGCTTTAGTAAGTGGCCACTTTTTTGTCCACACAACCACCAGATTAAAAGGACAGGAACCAGAGACTATCCAGAGTTTTCAGAGGGAGTTAGAAAAACCTGAAAGTAAGGTAGTTTCTGAATGTTAGCTGGATGTGCATTCTGACATGTGATGTGCTGGAGAAATTAGTGGTTTTCATTGATGAGGGTATGATGAGGTCTGAAAGATTAAACCACAAACATCTGTTGAAAGGCTATAGTGTAAAAAAATACACACACAAAAATGTGAAGATCTATGACAAAGGAAAATCATGGTGACTACTGAAAAATGGGTAAAGAGATTTAAAAATACTGAACTCTTAGGCAGTATTCCAGGAGCTTGAATTAACTAACTTACTGAATCCTCATAACAACCCCTATCAGGTGCTATAATCATCCCAATTTTAGAGATGAGGAAAGGAAGACATGGTGTCCTTTCCTCACCCAGTCATTCTTCCTACTCTGCCTCCTGGCTTCCTTTCACCTTTCTAGTACTGCTTGCCCATTCATCTCGTTTGCCCAGAACTGCCCTGATTGATTGATGTCTGTTGTCCTGGCCTAAGTATTAACAGAACTATATGACCATGTTTCTAAGCTCACAACCCAGCGCAGTGTTGCCCATGTTGTTAGTAAATTGTTTACTAAATGAACAAATAAATGAATGTTATCCCAAAATCCCTACTGGTTAATTTTCATTTTACAGAGGGAGTCTGCCCTCCATCAGGTTCAAAATTTGAAAATCGAAAACTGCTCCAGCTTATCCAAGACCAACCACAGAGAGCCAGTGGTCCACAGAAAGCTGGAAGCATGTGTGGTTGCACAAGGAAAAACAGTCATCTTCCCCCCGGAGAGCAGACACAAGGGAGAGTGGATGAAAGAACATGAGTGTGGGCTTATAAATATTTGGACAGATTCACAAGACTGGAATAAAGAACAAAGAAACTACCTAAGAAGAAGGGATTCAAAACACAAAGAGGAATATCAACTTCTCCACGTAAAATGTTCTATTAAAATTCAAATAGATTTCCATTCAAGATGGTAGAGTAGGTAATGCTGTGTTTACCTCCTCTCATGACCACATCAAAATTACAACTAAACTACAGAACAACCAACATTAAGAATCACCTGAAGTCTAGCTGAACCAAAGCCCTACAACTAAGGACATACAGAAGAAACCACCTTAAGGTAGAAGGGGCAGAGATGGGGGACAGGCTGGTCCCCCATCCACATGTGACCATTAAAAATCGGGAGGGATACACCAGCTACAGAGATCCCTCCGTCCGGAGGAGAGAGGAAACCCAGCCCCAAACTGGGCTCCCCAGCCCAGACAGGGTTCCACTGCCAGGGAGAGAAGTCCCCATAATTTCTGGTTGTGAAAACCAGCAGAGATTGTGGTTGAGTGAGATGAAGGGCAGCTGCACTCCCAGGCACTCCTCTTAAGGGGCTTGTGCACAGACTTATTCACTGACAGACTCACCTGCTCTGAGCTCCAGCACTGGGGCAGTAGCTCAAAAGGCACCAAGGACAAATGCGGAGGAACTGAATTGTCTGGCTTCAGAGCGAGGATTGAAGGGGCTGCTTTTTCCTGGGCAGAGTTGCTGGCAGAAACCATTATTTGTTTGTTAAGCCCTCCCCTCTCCCAGCAGACTCAGGTGGCTGCCATATCCGAGTCTTCATCAACCTGGCTAATGCTGTTCATTTGCCCTACCCTGATGACTCCCTCAGATCCTGTCCCACTCAACTTGTGGACCCACTCAAGCTGCTTCCAGTTACTTTTCCTTACAAACGACCTATCTTGGCTCATGCTACAAACTTTCTTAAAATCTCTCAAAGGTTCACAAAACCCAAACAAGCAGCATCTGGCTTTGGCATGTCCCAAACCTCTGGCTGAGCAGCCCTAACCTGGCACTACTGACAGACAGCCTTGGTACATGGCTTGGCCTCTTGAGGCACCTCCAAACCCAGAGCGAGTGGTGGTCATCTGTGGAATGCTTTGTGGCTCACGTGAGGTGGCCCCGGCCAGGGCACGGGCTGCAGCTGAACTTGGTCTACAGCAGGTCCCCTCTCTAGAGGCCCTGAGACTAACATGCCCAGTGTCCAGCTTCGGACCAAGCCAGAGCATCACCCAACCACCTCCAAGAATGATGCACTCAAAGGGCAGACTGGGCAGGGACCTGAGCCCCACTAAAGCAAATCCTGTTCTGTAGGGGCAGCCCCTGCACAACAGCTCCTCCACTGTAGTCACAGCCAGTCCTCCCAATGAATCAGCCTGAGGGTCAGTCCCTCTACTGACATGCAAACAGCAATCAGGTCTCAAATACAATATGAGGGCACACACAACCCACACAAGGGATACAATGAAAGCACCCAGCTCGGGTGACCAGGGAGACTGTGCCACTGGGCCCCACAAGACACCTGTTACATAAGGCCACTCTATTAAGACCAGGACGCACAGCAGCCCTACCTAATACATAGAAACAAACATGGGGAGGCAGCCAAAAGTGGAGACAAAGAAACGTCCCAAATAAAAGAACAAAACAAAATTCCAGAAAAAGAACTAAAGTGAAGATAAGCAATTTACCAGACAAAGTGTTCAAAACACTGGTTAAAAGGATGCTCAATCATCTCAGGAAGAACCTCAATAAAGAGATAGGAAACATAAAAAAGAACCAGTCAGAAATGAAAAATACAGTAACTAAAATGAAGAATACATTAGAGGGAATCAACAGTAAATCAGATGAGGCAGAGGATCGAACCAGCAATTTAGAAGACAAGGTAGCAGAAAACACCCAAACAGAACAACATAAAGGAAGAAAAAATCCAAAAAAATGAAGGTACTTTAAGAGAGCTCTGGGATAATATCAAGTGTACCAATATTCGCATCATAGGGGTACAATAAGAAGAGAGAGAGCAAGGAATTGAAAATCTATTTCAAGGGGCCAGCCCGGTGGCTCAGGCGGTTAGAGCTCCATGCTCCTGGCTCCAAAGGCTGCCAGTTCGATTCCCACATGGGCCAATGGGCTCTGAACCACAGGGTTGCCAGTTCGATTCCTTGATTCCCACAAGGGATGGTGGGCAGCGCCCCCTGCAACTAAGATTGAACACGGCACCTTGAGCTGAGCTGCCGCTGAGCTCCCAGATGGCTTAGTTGGTTGGAGTGCGTCCTCTCAACCACAAGGTTGTCGGTTTGACTCATGCAAGGGATGGTGGGCAGCGCCCCCTGCAACTAGAAACGGCAACTGGACCTGGAGCTGAGCTGCGCCCTCCACAACTAAGACTGAAAGGAACACATCTTGAAGCTGAACGGCATCCTCCACAACTAAGATTGAAAGGACAACAACTTGACTTGGAAAAAAGGCCTGGAAGTACACACTGTTCCCCAATAAAGTCCTGTTCCCCTTCCCCAATAAAATCTTTAAAAAAAAAAAAAATCTACTTCAAGAAATCTTCCCTAACCTGGTGAAGGAAATAGACATACAAGCCTAGGGAGCAGGGAGAGAACCAAACAAGATGAACCCAAACAGGTCCACATCATAGTTAAACACATCATAGTTAAAATGCCAAAGGTGAAAAACAAAGAGAGAATCTTAAAAGCAGCAAGAGAAAAGCAGTTGGTAACCTACAAGGGCGCTCCCACAAGACTGTTAGCTGATTTCTCAACAGAAACTTTGCAGGCCAGAAGGGACTGGCATGAAATATTAAAAGTGATGAGAAGCAAGGACCTACAACCAAGAGTATTCTACCCAGCAAACCTATCAATTAGAAACGAAGGACAGATAAAGAGCTTCCAGACAAGAAAAAGCAAAAGGAGTTCATCACCACCAAACCAGTGTTACAAGAAATGTTAAGGAGACTTCTTTAAGAAGAAGAAAAGATAAAAAATAAGAAAAATAAAATAGCAATAACTACATATCTATCAACAATTAACTTTCAATGTAAATGAATTAAATGCTCCAATCAAAAGATAGGGTGGATGAATAGATAAGAAAACAAAACCCTTAAATATGCTGCCTACAAGAGACTCACTTTAGATAGAAAGGCACACAAAGACTAAAAGTAAACGGATGGGTAAAAGATATGTCATGAAAGTGAAAATGAAAACAAAACCAAACAGCTGGGGTAACAATACTTATAGAAGACAAAACAGACTTTAAAACAAAGGCTGTACTAAGAGACAAAGAAGGACTCAGTAATCCCACTTATGGGTATTTATCCAAAGAAACCCAAAACACTATGTCAAGGGCACATGTGCATCCATATATTCACTGCAACATTGTTTACAATGGCCAAGCTACGGGGGCAGCCTCAGTGTCCACTGATGGCAGAATGGATAGAGGATGTAGTACATATATGCGATGAAATATTGCTTGGCCAATAAAGGGAATGGGTTTTTGCCATCTGTGGTGGCATGGATGGACCTGGAGGGTATTGGGCTGAGTGGAATATGTTACACAGAAACACAGATACAATGTGATTTTGCTTATATGTAGAATTTAAAAAACAAAATAAACAAACAAACAAACCAGAAACAAACTCATAGATTCAGAGAATATTTTAATGATTGCCAGAAGGGAAGAGGGTTAGGGAGGGTTAGGGAGTTAGGGGTGGGTGAAAAAGAGGAAGGGATTAAGAAGTACAAATTGGTTGATACAATTTTAGTTTTGGGGATGTAGGGTACTGCATAAGGAATATAATAAGTAATACTGTAATAACTATGTATGGTGTCAGACAGGTACTAGATTCATCGGGGTGATACATGGGAGTGGGCTTGGGACAGGGTGAAAAAGGTAAATGGATTAATATGTACAAATAGGTAGTTACAAAATAGCCATGGGGATATAAAGTAAAGCATAGGGAACGTAGTCAATAATATGGTAATAACTATGTATAATGCCAAGTGGATACTAGACTAGTCAGGGGGATCACTTCTTAAATTATGTAAATATCTAATCACTATGATGTACACCCAAAATACAAAATAATGTTGAATGTCGACTGTGTGAAAAATTTAAAAAGAGGGCGAAAAACTTGCAGGGGAATAAGACGTGCAAATTTTCAGGTATAAAACCAATAAGTCATGGGGATGTAATGTACAGCATAGGGAATATAGTCAATAATATTGTGATAGCGTGGTACAGTGTCCAATGGTTGCTGGATTTATAGTGATTACTTCTTTAGGTATATAAACATTGGATAACTATAGTGTACATCTGAAACTAATATAATATTGCATGCTAGCTATATTGTAATAAAAATATGTTTAAAAATTCAAATATGATCTTTAGGGATGCAAAGACTACAAAGCTCCCTACTGTCAACCTATGGCTTCCTGAAGTGAATCACAACACAAATGAACTTTGGGTTAATCCTGTACCTTTATGAAAAGGGAAACAATAATGACTTCCAATTTCAATGCAATTTTATAAACTAAAATGCAATATTTAAATATGAAGCTAAACAACACAGATTTCCCTCCCTCCCTGTCTCCCTCCCTCTCCCTCACCTCTCTCATACACATGCACACACACACACACACACACACACACACACACCCCTAACTTTCTACATTGTGGACAAAAAAAGCGGGGGTTCTATGGAAAGTAACCTCACAGTGTGATCTGGTCATAAATTCTCAACTGGGAAGGTCATAATGGGTAGTTGTATCCTAGACTTATAACTCCTGTAGGCCAGCCCTATCCATTATTCTTGTGTATCTAGGTTAACACACCTTTGAAATATCAAATACCAAAAGTAATACCCCTCAGTGAGGCTATTAACCCTCAGGAGAGCATATAATCTTGTTAATTATCCTGTAACCCAATCCCCACCTTGTTTTCTCCAATCTTAATTTCAAATGCATAAAAGAAGCTGCAAAACTGTTATTCTCCAAAGCATTTGAGATCTTGCTGCCAGGCATATGTCATCAGTTTGGCTCAAATAAACTCCCATAAAAATTCTCTACAGGCTTGGACATTTCTTAGGTAGATCACATCAAGTTAAATTGAGCAAAAAAAAATTAAAAAAAAAAAAAAAAAGAGAGAAAAGAAAAGAAAGCAGGACTGAAGGAAGAATGGTTTTTATAGTTAATTTCAAAAAAGAAAATCCCACTGCATCATGAACTGGGACAGTTTCATCAACATCATACTAATATTTAAATTCTTTTTTCTTAACCCTCCACTCAGGTTTTGGAATCACTAGTACCACATGGCTGCTCCAGAACCAATCTAATCTTCTCTGTATTTTTCCTACTGGCGATTGTTATTTGTGGCTGAGGTAACCCAAAAGGACCCATCTGGCCAGCCATCACATTGTGTACTTCAAAACTTTCACTCAGAGTTCAGGCAGCTACCACTTTATTATTTGCAACTCTTTTTAGGTTATAAGGTCCATAAGAATCTTCAATTCAAAATAGTCATAACTGCTTTAATTTTAAGGTCTACTATTTCCCAAAGTCCCTTTAATTCTTAGATTTAATGAAGACAGTATTTTTCAACTATTAATGTACTTGTACTGAATATGACCCCCCACCCCACCCTCAATCTATCAAAAGTATCTATTGGCCTTGGCAAGGCTTCTGTTACAACAGAAATGGGAGGAAGAGGGGGCAAGAGGAGAGAGACATGATTTTGCAGCAAGAATTCCAGGTTTCACCCAGAGAAAATGTATTTTTCTAAATCCGTTTAACTTCAGTAAACATACTGAAGCCAACAGGATTTGATCATTGAGTTTCATATTGAAGAAAAGTTCTGATCTGACATGATGAAGAACAGGGGGAGGCCTGGCCCAGAGGAAAGTGGGAAAAGAGAAGAGCCAGAGTCAAGAGAGGAAGTAGGTGAGGTACGTGTATCCCATCCCACCCTACCTCTTGGAAGGTGTGCTCACAGGGTGAATGAAATACAGAGGCCAGGAGGGCCTCTGCCATGCTTCCCACTAGGATTCTGGGGGAAAACTGCCTCGCAGGCCACATCACAGCAACCCCAGGTCAGCCATACAAAGTAAACTCTACTACAGCAAGGTCAGGCAGAACAATGGCCGAGTCTGTCTTTTACCTCTGTGGCCCTGACTTTTTTTTTTTTTTTTTAAGATTTTTTTTTTAATTGGGGAAGGGGAACAGGACTTTATTGGGGAACAGTGTGTACTTCCAGGCCTTTTTTCCAAGTCAAGTTGTTGTCCTTTCAATCTTAGTTGTGGAGGGTGCTGTTCAGCTTCAAGTTGTGTTCCTTTCAGTCTTAGTTGTGGAGGGTGCAGCTCAGCTCCAGGTCCAGTTGCCGTTTCTAGTTGCAGGGGGCGCAGCCCACCATCCCTTGCGGGAGTAGAACCGGCAACCCTGTGGTTGAGAGGACGTACTCCAACCAACTGAGCCATCCGGGAGCTCAGCGGCAGCTCAGCTCAAGGTGCCGTGTTCAATCTTAGTTGCAGGGGGCGGAGCCCACCATCCCTTGCAGGAGTCGAACCGGCAACCTTGTGGTTGAGAGCCCGCGCTCCAACCAACTGAGCCATCCGGGAGGCAGCTCTGCTCAAGGTACCATGTTCAATCTTAGTTGCAGCGGGCAGAGCCCACCATCCCATGTGGGAGTCGAGGAATCAAACTGGCAACCTTGTGGTTGAGAGCTCACTGGCCCATGTGGGAATCGAACCGGCAGCCTTCGGAGTTAGGAGCATGGAGCTCTAACTGCCTGAGCCACCTGGCCGACCCTGTGGCCCTGACTTTTGTTTTGTTTCCGCAAAACCCAGAAAATCCTTCCTGGGTGGGGATGGGATGGAAGTGAGCACATTCAGATAGAGGAGTGGGACACGTTGAGGGCATCAGCAGTGTCTGGTAAGGCGTGAGGTGATGCCACTACAAGGACAACAGGGGACCAGACTGTGAGCTGGATGAAGGATATGGCAGAGATCCAGAGGGTAGGTATGCCCGCAAGAGCCAAAGTGAAATGGAGCCTGCCACAAGCACCACTAGGCATGACCGAGCATAACAAGCCAAACAGGAGTTCTACCAGCAAGTTTTCAGCAGCAACTCCAGGCAGCGAGGTCATTCCTCAGCGATCCAGTCCAGGCAGAGCCAGAGCAGCTGCTCAGGGCAAAGCCAAAAAGGATCTGAAGGTCACCAGGTGGGTCTATGGGTCCCATCTCCTCCCACACACACCACCCCCACCTCACCCAGATGCCATCTTAGTGGGGAACGTGGAGGGAGGGGAAATAGGAAAATCAGAATATTTTACATGTTTAAAAATGAGCATTACCTAAAAGCTATTTATACAGTTGTATCAGACTAATTTTACTGGATTGGACCATAGTTTAAACACAACCCCACCCCCATTTCCAGAGTAGGAAGAGGCTTGTAAGGAAGATAAGCCCATATTAGGAAATAAGGAATCATTCTCTTTACCTTTGTATTCCGTAAGTAACCACTGTTTCTTCTCACCTTTATATTAATTGCCCACAATATGAGGTAGAATGAGGAAAACAGTCCCCAGTCCTATTTGAAGAAGCTGGGTTCCATTATTTAATTTTGGAAGGCTCAGGGGAAGAATCTCTACTAAACACATTCTGGAGTTCTTCTATTTGCCTGCCTTTGGAAGTGAAGAAGTAGGTCTTGTGAGGAATGAGAGAACAGACATAATAGTTGAGTGAGAAAGGAAAGCCAAAGAAAGAAAGAGACGCACCATTCGTTTTCTCCTATTTTGAGCTTGCAGCTCACTATTACAGTAACAGCATTTTTAGAGCAGCAAAAGCCATCACATATTTTATTCACTTCTCTAGCCTTCCCAAAGGTGGGTAAGCTCCCGCAGTCTTGTGACTGCTGCTAGATGAAAAGCACGTGGCCACTGCTCATTCCCTCTCCACACACCCTCTTCCAGTACTCGCAGTGCCACAGGCAGGGAGGGGGCACTCCAAACCTTTACTGTTTTCCTCCGGCAAGCCTCCCATCTTCTAGAACGGTGATGTTCTGTGTTCAGGGGCATTCCAGCAACATGCAGTGAGAATGTGGGCTAATTAGTCACAGGCTGACATTATATAGTAACAGTGAGGGTTTGGGATATGTCCTAAAGTGACAGGAACAAGTAGATTCACTTTATACAACGCAGACAGGCTGCATACATTCTATCACAGGAAACCCTTCAAACATCCACTGATTTCAAGATTCATTAATTATCTGAAAATCATAAAGTTCTCCAGATTAGGGACCAGGTGGTACATCTGAGTCCACGCATTCATCCATTCATCCATCCATTTACACAGGCACTCATTTAACCAACTTTATTGATACACACTGTGGGACACCACTGGGGACACAGTAGAACAAGATACAGCCCCTGCCCTCAAAAAGCTCAGAAGCTACCATGTTTCCCCGAAAGTAAGACCTAGCCGGACAATCATCTTTTGGAGCAAAAATTAATATAAGACCGGGTCTTATAATATATAATGGAATGGAATGGAATAGAATACCGGGTCTTATACTAACTTTTGCTCCAAAAGACGCATTAGAGCTGATTGTCCAGCTAGGTCTTATTTTCAGGAAAACACAGTAGCAGCAAAGGCAGACTAGTGAAGCACCTTACTGTCAGGTCTTAGTTTATTATCAACATCACACACTATTATCCACATACTATTATCGGACACAGAGCATCTGTTAGCCTAGGGGAAAGTTCTAATAAGATAATGTGCTGACACATAGTCAGTGCTCAAAAAATGTTAACTATCTTTGGTATCCTCTCTTTACTGATACTCTTTCGGAAGTGCTGCCAAAATGTAGCACTAAACCCAGGTGGCCTGAGGGGTAATTAGACAAAATTCTGTTGAATTCACAGAGTACTTGCCACTTGTATTTAAGGGGCACCCCAAACTTTGGCATTAAAGTGTATTTCTACATCAGCTAACGTGTGCCTGCTCTTTTCATAGGAGTTTGAGTTCTACAGTCAGTCCAAGACTGCTAAATAATGGCAGGTGAAATTAACAGTAAATACAAACACAGGGGCAGCTTCATCTTTTATAATCAAGCTTCTCTAAGAATTACAAAGACTTAAGAGCTTTTCCTACTTAATAGCTAGAGAAGAAAAATAAAAACAATACCAAATTAGTTAGCATGGAGAATTCAAGGCCTAGAAAGTTAGACTACATCTCAAATAAATCAGGTTATGGGCAAATTTCTTGAAATTTCTTAAGGTTCAACCCACCCTTTCATTAAAGTAGCAGGAGGGATTTTCTACCTCCTCCCAGATCCTAGGAGGAAGGTGTGTCTGTCTTGTTCCATCCTGAGAAACCTAAGTAACTCAAGCATCTACTCATTTATGCGAAAACAGGATGGAACTTATGGTCAAGTGCTGAGTCCTTCAGGGAAGTAAAAATAAAAAGAGTAAAAGGATTATGGGAAAGGAAGGAAAGAAGATTAGAGGGAAAGGAGGAACTCCATGATGCCCAGAAGAGGACAACTTCATACTAAATGATGGCCATCACAACAGTAAGGAACTCTGCACTTCATGAGTATGAAGTGTATGAACTTGGACTTCATTCCTGTGTATGGGGGATTGTCTAAAAAGATTTCCTTTCTGTTAACAGAATGTACCTTCCAACTCAGCCAAACCCAACAAGCATAGTTAAAGAGTTACTGCTATAAAATGTATCCCTGGTAGCTACCATAAATAGGAATTTATTATTAAATATATTAAAACCTCACTAACTTAAGAGTTCTGTAAAAATACACTGAAACACCCAAACATGTTTCCTTTATAATAAACACTTGCTTCACAGATAGAGTTAGAATGGAAATTTTCGAAGGGAGATTTTCAAAAATTTTAACAAAAAGGTTTCACAAAATCTTACTTTAGAAGTATTTATCTACAAACAAATCTTCACATATATTTTTACTGAAGAATAACCTGTGCTTTTAATAGAATAGATAAAATGATATAACAATATTAAAACCCTATACAAATCTTGACACACAGAATTATTCAACTATGTTAAGTTACTACTATCCCTTCTCTGAAATAAATATAAAAGTAAAAGATACATGTTTGGTGACCTGCCCTATAGAAATTTATTGAAGTGGTGACTCGTAAAGTGGTTGCTTCCATTGATTTAAATTCTCTAGGAAGGACTTCAATGGTGCACTGATTTACTAATAGCTACCCAATCATAGGAGGGCCTCAGTATGCACTGATACAATCAAAGTCCAGCACTCATCTATTGCAGAGGAGACAGCATTCCACTCATATGCAGATTAATCACACGTGTCAAAGATAATGGTATTTATGTGAAAGTCACTGTAGCTTTTGTACAAGTGGACATCATGGAACAGTGAATGTGACCTTCACTCTCCCTTATATGATTTCAGAAAAAGTGCTGAGGGCACCATCTCCACTTCTTGGCTGCTCAGGACTCAGTCCACACATATAACTGATAACACATTCAGACATCAGAGAGAAAATCTTTTTTTTTTTAATTGAGGTATAATTGACATACAATATTGTATTAGTTTCAGGTATACAACATAATGCTTTGATATTTGTACACATTGCAAAATGATCACCACAATAAATCTAGTTAATATCCATCACCATACATAATTACAGATTTTTTTTCTTGTGATGAAAACAAATCTTTTTATCTTTCTCAGGTTTAGTACAATGATGTGAACTCAACAAATGCCTGTTGATTCAATAAATATGCAATTCATTTTACATATTTCTCAATGTATCTAGCTTAGTGTAAATTACTGTCCATAAAAATGAAAATACTTATAACACTTATAACTATGTGCCAGACACTGTTCTAGAAGTTCATCTCCAGAACCCCTTTTCAAATGCTGTATTCACAAATAGTCTGATTCTCCTTCCCAGCTCATGGTACGATGGCACTTTGCAGCCTCCTTCAATTTAGGCATGACTATGGGACTTGCTTAGGCTGATGGAGTGGAAGTGCAAGTGCCGTGTGTCACTTCTGGAAAGAAGTCTTCAAAAGCCAGGAGAGAATACACCAAGCCCCTTGCCCATTGTGGTTAGTAGCAATGCTCAAGTTGGTGGAGCCTCTGTTAGCCCTCCAGCTATTAGCAGAGTCCACAGACAACACTCAATAGTCATGAACCAGAGTGAGAAACAAGTCTTTGTGGTAAAGCCCTTGAGATTGGGAGCTTCTCCATCACTGTAATACAATCTAGCCTATCCTTATTCACACAAGATAGTTGAAAGAAAGATAGCATTTCTTTCCCAATATTCTATCATTTAGATTTTTCATTAATCCCTACCACATCATTTGCTCCCTCACCACTCCCAGAAAGCAAGTCATAAAAATCACTATCAGCGTTTCAGTATTTTTAAAAATTCTGCTTTTCAAAAAGTCACTACTGGTTTTTAAAATAAAGGTAATTCATCCTTGCAAGACACATAACACACACAAGTATTTGCCACTGCAAAAAATTCAAATAATATCTACCTATATACAAAGTGAAAAATCATTAGACCTCTTACCCCGATTCTTTTATAGGTATGTCAATTCTTTTTTTAAGAGAAAGAAGTTATCACAAAAATAGTATACATATTACTTTGCAACTTGCATACCTAATAGTCCATAGACAGCTTTCCAGTTAATAATGGAATAGGATGGCCATAACAATTTATTTACATGGACCTATTGGTGGACATTTTGGCTTGTTTCACATTTTTTATTTAATTGCAATGCTTCAATATACATTCTTATAAAATCATGCTATTATTTCTGTAAAATTTATCCCAAGAAGTGGGCCTGCAGAGTCAAAGGTATGTACATTTCACACTTTGACAGGTTCTGTCTGTCAAACCGCTATTCAAAATGATGGTCTCAATCTAGGACTACCAACAGCATATGAAAGGGGCTTTTCTCCACAGATCCTTACAAAACTGGATATTATCAATTTTTCAAAATATGTATCAAGATAGAAATCAAAAAATGGTGCTTCTTTTAATTTGCATTGCTTTAATTATTCTGCTCTCTTTTTTGACTACCTGTATATTTTTTCCAGAGAAATGTCTGCCTGCCCATATTTTTTGTTTTTTGATAGGGTTAGTTTATTATTATTTATTTGTAGAGCTTTTATATCTATTATTAAATTAGGACTTTCTAATCTGTGTTGCAAATATTTTCTCCAAGCCTTCATTTATGAATGCTGGTTTCAACACAGATTTTTAAAACTAATATGATTAAATTTGTCAAAATTTCCCATTATAATATCTGAGTTTTAAGATATAGTCCTTGAAATTAATTCCAAGTTTAACAGATTGACTGAGACAACATTTCCACAAAGAATACAATTAAACCTGCTTTTTTAGCTCTTTAAATCCATCTTGAACTTATTTTATTCTTTTATGTAAATATGTATGTAACCTAGCTCTCTGAGTGCTAAGGCTTAAATAATGTCCCAAAAGTCACCAGCACAGCATCAAATATGCAGTAGGTTTTCAATAAATGTTCATTTGTTTTAATCCTCCCAAGTCCCATTAGTTTAGAGGCAACAGACACATAATTCTTTTCAAAATATTTCCCATCAGAATTCCAGCTGTGTGCAGGGAGACAACATGGCCCACCAAAACAACTACATTTCCCAATCCCCTGTACAGCTGGGGTACAGCAGTAGGACACAGTGCTGGTTAATGAGATGTAAGTGCAAGTCACTAAACTGAGCTTCCGGTAAGCTCTTTGTAAGAGAACAGGCGTTACCGTGTTTCCCCGAAAATAAGACCTAGCCTGACAATCAGCATTACTGTGTCTCTTGGAGCAAAAATTAATATAAGACCTGGTATTATATTATATTATATTATATTATATTATATTATATTGTATTATATTATAGTATATTACATTATATTATTATATTATATCCAGTCTTATAGTAAAATAAGACCGGGTCTTATATTAACTTTTGCTCCAAAAGACGCATTAGAGCTGATTGTCCATCTAGGTCTTATTTTTGGGGAAACACAGTAGCTGGTATCTGCCGTTTGCCATGGGTCCTCCTCCTTCTTCCTGCCTGGAAGACACGTGCAGTGCTGGCTGGAGAACAGCTATGTCGAGACTTCGAAGTGAAAAGATCATTAAAGGATGGCTGAATGGAAAGGCAGCAGGAGGCTGGGTCTTTGATGGCTTCAACCAGCCCGGGAATACCTACCTCTGTATTTATTACAAGAGAAAAATAACCCCTTTTCTCACTTGAGTGAGACATTATTAATGAGTCAGGTTTTCTGTTCATTGCAGCAGAAATGTAATATCCAAACTACATGCCATGGTTCACCCAACATCTTCATTTTAAAACACTTTCCACTCCCATGCATTAAGATGGTCTTGAAGAAAAGTTATGCCAGTTTGAAGGACAAGTTCTTCTTTCACAGATATATTTAATTTAAAAAGGAGAAATCAAATCATTAAGCACTTCAAATACAAATCCAAGAGTACCCTTAAGGAGAAGTCAGTATCAGCAACATATGGTATCCCCTGTGCTAATCTTGGTGTTAAATTACCCTTATCAGGACACCACATGGCTCATTTTAGTTGTGAAACAAAATTGTAGGGACAAAAGATTTTTCAATGAATAAAAAAACCACAGCTTTGGAGGGATTCTTAATGATTATACAAGACTAAATTTTTATTTTTATCATTAACCAATTCCCAAGAATTTGATCTCCCTTGCAGTTTTAAATGAAATTAGGAATTAAGAAAATATTCCAGGAGGTGTCCACTGAAAGCTCTACCACTGGCCAAGATCAAACTCTTCGAAGTATTTCACTAGATTAGGGAGGAAAAGAACAAGCTGAGGGAAGTATGAAACCACTCTGCTACCAGGAAGAGCATCTCAAAATGCTGGTCCGATTTCAGTCCTCTCATTTCAGCTAGCCAGCCCTCCAACCTGAAGACGGAACCAAAGGACCAAGGGAAGAACAGATTCTGCCCCCCACATAGGTCTCTCCAACACGGCCATTCACTTCAGTTGGAAGAAAAGGGAAGGCAGGCGACATAAACTGTATTTTCCAGGAAAACTGGGGACTATCTTAGTCATCTTTGCAGCTTCCTCTTATCAGCCACCACTGCTTCCACCAAGAATAATTTTCTTTTAAAAAATACCTAACCCTCCCCCATCAAAGTGTCTTTCACATGGCATTAACTATTTTTAACCAAATTCTTCAGCTATGAATCAATTCCTTTACTCAGATTGAACACTGTGGGGACAAAGCCAGGAGTGCAGTTTCCAGGCTCTCAGCCTCACATGGAAAGGTGGTGGCTCAGGTAGTAAATGGCCATCAACTGTGATTGGATGGCCATCAGCTGTGGCTATTTGGCCGTCAGCTGTAACCAGTGAGCCATTGGCTACTACTATAACTGCTGTGGCTACACTAACAGAAAATGGGGGCTAGCAAGAAGATGGTGGCTGAGCTAGCAAGAGCGGATTGCAGTTAGGACGGCAGATTGCAGAGAGGCGGATGCCACCAGCGAGAATATAGTGGTACGACTCCCCATCTATGGCTCCGTGGGTGTTCCTTTTTGGACTAGCCACATCCTGCGTTCTTATGTGGGGAGCGGGAGGGGAGAACCCGCAGGCCGCCCCGCACGACACATGGCACAGCGAGCAGGGTCTCCAGCACGACAAACGCTGTACTGATGTGCCTCTGCAGGAGGAATGTCCCACATGCTACTAATCACAGTCTCTTTACCCTCTTTCTGTAACGGGGAAAGAAAGATGAGAGAAGAATGGGGTGGAATGCAGAGAAGAAAGTCAAGAAAGAATAACAGTGCAAAGAATATCATGTATACACGGTCAAGCATAAACTTTCCGTATTAACAAATGTCAATATAACTTCTGAAGTCAGACATGTAGACCCTATTCCCATTCAGTCCATTTTTTAATTATAAAAAAACTTCTCTTCAAGTTGTTGACTTGTAAATAAAGTTCTACTTTATGTCAGCCAAGTTAAGAAAAGCAGATAACTATATAAGGGAGAATTTCAAAGCAGTATTTGTCACAGGTAATCAACTACCAAACAATTAGGACCACTCTACAATGCATTTCAAAATGCAAATACCTGAATTTGGTAATTTAGTTCCTTCCCAAGCAGGGAGGCAAGGAAGGCTGTTTATATATACACAGTGGAACAGGAAGACCACTAGTTGAGGAATCTTAGTATGCGTTTTACTTCTCCTGGCTTGAATAGTGAAGGCTTCGTCTAATGATGATCATTCCATCTGAAACTCTACGGGTTTCAGTTTCCTTGCCAGAAAAACGGCAATAATGATACCAATATCAGTTAGGACGCTCTCAACTGAAATAAGGAAAATTTATTCTCTGGTAATAAGTTGAGCAGTAGGGCAGCTCCAGGTTGGTTAATTTGGTAGCTGTTTTTTTCCATCTTCCTCTTCTATATTCAGCTGTCGACTTATTTGCAGGCTACCTCCCCCTACAATCATACAACTGCTATAGCAGCTCCAGTCATGACAACAGGGAGCAGAAAAATAGGAGTTATTTCTTCAAGCGTGTCCCTTTCAAAAAGGGAGGGACCTTTTCCCAGATGAACCTCCCACCCTCACCCCCAGAAAACTTGCCCTCTCACATCACTGGCCAGCACTGGGTCACATGACTATTCTTAAACCAATCCTTGGCAAAGAGAATGGACTTACTGTAACAGGCTTAGACTAATTAGAATTTAGTTCTGAGTCATGTGGGGTAGGGGTGAACACCTAGACAAAATTGGGGTTCAGCCATCAAAAAAGAATGAAATAGACAACTGGGCAGAAAATCAACAGTGTCGGGAACCCCTTACTTCACAGGACTATAGTGAGGATCAAATGATAAAGCATGAAAAATTGTAGAGTAGAAAATGCTTTACGGATGTAAGGGATTATTATTCATTCAAGGAGAATGCTGTGTATTAAGGAAACACAGTTCCCCAAAATCTCAATGATAAAATACATTCATTGAAAATAAAGGATATTCACAAAATAGCAAGCTGTAATGACCACTATTCAAACCATAATAATAGAATGTGAGGTTCTGAACTACTATGAATATATGCATTTTTCATATATATATGCAGATGGACAATATGAAGTGTCAGCAATAGGTTTACAGTCAATATATATTTCCAGTCTATAATCAACAATATTTTCTGAACATGTAACAGGCATTATTCTAAGCAGTGGGGATACCGCAGTGAACAAAAAACAAAAATCCTTGCCTTGTTGGTGCTTAACTGTGTAACTACATTTAACTGCATAACTACTTCTGGAGACAAGCATTCTTACTCATCAACATATGTTGAACTCAAATGATCAGAACACATGTAATTTTAAATTAATTACAATACATTGGTTTTTAGTGCTCCCACTTTCCCATCCCTCCCAAAAAAAAAATCATGAACCTAGAAAAAAAATTGACAGTCACTCACCAATAGAACAAAGGAGTTAACCAGATTCCACTTTGCTGTTCCCCCCCACCCCCAATTCTGGATGAATGCCAAAAGGCAGAATCATATTTCAGCTATCGTTTCTGAAAATGATACTTGCAAAGGGCAAAGCTAAAATAGGATCAATATCTATACGGTTATGCGTCACTGAACAACGGGGATACGTTCCGAGAAATGTGTCGTTAGGCGATTCTGTCACAATGCAAACATCACTGCACGCACTCACACAAAGCTAGATGGCACAGCCTACCACACACCTAGGCTTTATCGTACAGCCTATTGCTCCTAGACTGCAAACCTGCACAGCATGTAAGACTGTACTGAATACTGTAGACAATAGTAATACAATGGTAAGTATTTGTGTATCTAAACACAGAAAAGGCACAGTAAAAGTAGAGTATAAAATATTTAAAAATAGGACACCTGCATAAGGCACTTAGCATGAATGGAGCTTGTGCGACTGGACGTTGCTCTGGGTGAGTCAGCGAGTGGTGAGTGAATGTGAAGGCCTAGGGGACATTATGCTACTGTAGACTATAAAAACTGTCTCACAAGCCCTTCCCCTGCTTCCTTCCAACAGGGTCAGAAACAGAACATCGAAGCTGTCAGTGCTGCTCAATCAAAAGGAATGTGGACTGGACCTATTGGCAATATTGAGGAGAAGCTGACTGTAACATGTAGTCACCACAATAGTGACTGTCAGGAGGGAGTGACACATGGCTTGAGGATCAATAGGAATAAGAAACCAAAACGGAGAGATAAAGGAACATAGGGGATTGTCATGGCCATGTGGTTTTGGCTACAGCAGTGGTCAAACTCAGGAACTTTGTGGTATTCATAAAAAAGACGGCGTTTTAACAAGGAAAGGGTGTAGAACTGAGGACTCAATTATTTTGACTTTGGAAATTCGTTTTTGGTTCCATTGACCCTAACTGGCACAAAAGGCTTCCTGGCATCGAATCGGTGGAAGAAATGAAACTTATCTATGCTTTACGTCACTGCAACTTGAAAATATTGCCAAAGTATACAGGCAGGCTGGCTCCACACTACGACAAACAGTTTTTATTAATGGGGCAGTGGCACTTAATATTCATTAAGGTAGCTCCTGTGTCCTTGTACAGGATCTTAGGTCCTCAACAAGGATTGATAGCAGTGCACTCTGAGGACCATCAAGCTAGATCTGGAAGGGCTGAGCACCCTGAATATGCAGCTCTGGTGGGGGACAAGCTCCTCTGTGCTGAAACAGGTCAGTGGCTGGCTGACTGGGATGTAATCTGTGCACTCAAAATTGAGGCACTATGAGTGAGAGGAAATCTACTGACAAGCCCCACAGACATTGCTCCCGTCAGAGAAAAAGGACATTCCTCCCAAACCCCATATCCTTTCATTTCTTCCATTTATAATCTTAAGGGACCATCGTCATATACATGGTCTGCTGTTGCCCGAAACGTCATAATGCAGGACATGACTGTAGTCCAAAAACACAAAATACAGATAGCCGGACAATCCTAAGAACAATCCTACAACATATGTTTTCCGTGTTCGTTGTCCGTTAATAGATTTGACATTATACTTTTTTCTAGGAATCTTACAAGTAAATGTTACATTCACACCAATTCTTAACCAATAAGACAAATAACATTACTGGATGCAAACAGGGCTTGGATGCCTTATTTTTCATATCTGCAAAGACAGAGTTATATACTACCAAGGAGTCACACAAATCAGAAATGAGAATGCCATTATTCATCGCCTGAGTTCTAGTTAAAAGAATTTTCTCTAATAATTTCATACAATAAATACATAATACTTACGCACATTTGGTGGAGAAAAAGAAAACTATTTCCTAAAGAAAATGAGTGTTCAACAGGGGTTTTTAAAGATTCACCTTACCTAACTCCTTTAGAGATACTTAAGACCATACCAACTTTTCTCTTTTTATTCAGAAAGATAGATGATTTCCTATATTTGTTTTTAAGTAGAAGAAAACGTGAAAGCATTACTTTGTGCTAACAAAGCCACTCCCCCTGTTCCCATTTGTGTGTGCAACACACAAAGTGGCAACCACATGATAAATTCTTATTCCTCTTCCCTTAAACTTTCAGTTTTAACTTTTTCCTGACTTCCCAAATCCCTGAAACTTTATATCCATGAGAATTATCAGTGGAAAGAATTAAGAAAGTTGGCTATTTGGCAAAAGAAAGCCAAAAAAGTTTGGGGGCAAAATAGCAAAGATGATATCATTTTGAATTCAACTCCAAGGACATCCACAGCCACCCTGCTGTTCGAGACAATATCTACGCACAACCACCTCCATGCATTCACCACCCCGACCACCAAACCTAGTCAAGACTTTCTTACAGCAGGAACTCATATGTGCCATTTTAAGTGCTACCCTCTGGGCTTGGGTGTAAGTCAGAAAAAAAGACAAGAATTCTATGTGCCTAAGATTCAATTCCAATTTTAACTAATCAGCACTGATCAGAAAGAACTCCTTTGGGGAGTTTACAAAATAGAATAAAGAACTAGACTTTCAGGGCTTGCTCTAAAGCAAGTCTCCTAGGACTTTCCGTTAGAATCAATTTAGCTTTTAAAAATGAAGATCAGGGTTGCCTAATGCACCATATAATGGATGCATACATTTGACATCTCAGCACACTGGGGTAATCTCTCCGAGTGAATTTTCAACGTAACAGTTGTCTTTTCAAATTGTATTTTTTTCTTTTAATCACCTTTATAGTATTCTTTCTAAAATATACTCCTGTGTTCTTAAACATAAATTAACCTTTTTTTTGATGCCTTAAATACAGATGTCCCAAGAGGTAATCTTACACAGAGGGTTGCCATTCTAACACTAATTGTCCCTAATTCTCACTTTGTTTTCAGTTCTTATACCCACTTTCTATAATTTTTCCAAGGTCAATTGTCAATTCTTGATTGTAGTATTAAGAACACCCTAAGTACCTCTTTCCACAGTCCTAACATTTTGAGGGCCATGTGACCACGTTTGTTAGAGTTCTACTCAAAGTAAATAGCGGGAAATAGAAGTTAGTGCTATGCACCTCTTGAGGGGTAATCAGGAAAGGGCACAGACATCCTTCTTAGGGGCCAGCAACATTCAATTTCATAACGCGGGTGTTTTTAATAGTGCACTTTACTATACATTTGTAGATATACACTTGTGTTTTATGTGCTTTCTATAATTAAAAAAATTGACATAACATATTATAGATAAAGAGTTAAACGGAAGATACACCTTTAGCCACTGTCACTCCAGCACGTGCGCGTGCACGCACACATACCCACACACAGGCACACAGTGACACTCATTCAGGTGATAATTCAGTTGCTTGCAATTATATTTGTAGATGATAACCAATGATATTTGTAGAAGATAATCCATTTCATTATTGTTTGTAATAGAGGAAAAAAACAAAAGAAAAAAAAAGGAAACCTAAATGTTCTCTAAAAGGGGAATGGTAAAATAACTCATGGTACTAAATGAGGTAGATCACTTTATTCTAATACGAAAATATGTCCAAGGATATACTTAATTAAATAAGCAAGTTGCAGAATATAATATGCATCTCTATATGATCTTATTTGTATAAACATGAGAGTAAAGCGACTATTTCTGAAGAAATGCGTGAGGAGCTATTAAAAGTGGCACCCTATAGTAGGTGGGAATAGTTGATGAGGAAAAAGGGGATTTTACTTTCTACCCTTTGATTCTATTTGAATTCCTAGCCAATAACCATGTATTTCTTTAAAAGTAGAAAATTAAATAAACAAATATATTAGTCCCCATTTGCTGCTAACAAATTACTACAAACTTGGTGGCTTAAAACACAAATGTATCCCCTGAGTTCTGGAAGTCAAAGGTCCAAAATGAGCCTTAGTTAAGAGGCTAAAATCAAGGTGTCAGCATCTGGTTCCTCCTGCAGGCTCCAGGAGGGAATTTGTTCCTTGCCTCTTCCAGCTTCTAGAGGCTTCTGGCCATTCCCTGACTTGTGGGTCCATGGCTCCAATCCGCTTCCATCTTCACCTTGCATGCTCCTAACTCTCACCCTCCTGCCTCTCTCTTTTAAAAACCCTTCTGATTACCCTGGGCCCATCCTGATGGAGGAGGATAATCTCCCCACCTCAAGATCCTCAACTTAGTCACATCTGCAAAGTCTCTTTTACCATGTAAGGTAACATATTCACAGGATCTGGGGATCAGGAGGGTGACAGCTTTGGGGGGATACTATTCAGCCTTCCACACAAGTATATGCCCAACTGTTCTTGGCGGACGTCTTAGAACATGAAATATGGGGGAAAGGGGATGGGGAAGCACTTCAACTCTTATATTTCTGTATTATTTTAAGTTCTTACATTGAATACATAGTTTTAACTAAAAACCCAATACATACACCGTAGTTCATCAATTCTAAGACGCCATCGATCATAAGATAATTATTTTAGGTATGACTGAGAAAGAAAAAAACACTGACTGAACTACGATATTCATTCATGGTAAATTGTTTGCGAAAATGTCCTCAGAAATTCGTCCCATGCCAGCATGCCCACCGCTTTGCAATGTAATTTGACTGCGTCTCTCATCAACAGGCCATCTCCTTGACTCTGGGCTTGGCCTTGCAACTTGATTCGGCTAATGGGACATTAGCAAAGGGGGCTCGAACAGGAGCTGGAAAAGTACATACACACTAGTTCATGTCACCCTCTCTCTTGCTAGTTCCTTTCTGCCCCGAGAAAAAGTCCCAGCAGGTGCACCTGCTGCCCCAGGCAACTCACTGAATCTTGCACAAAAAATATTTGTTGTTTGAAGGCACTAATCCTGACATCAGAAAACTTTAAAGGTGAAAAAAATGTGGATCTTAAAAATTGAAGAAATATGGTATGTCAATAAGTACATTTCAGTGTAATATCAGTATATTGGTAGGTGTCTGAAGAGGATCTGCAGGAAGAAAGCATAAAAATTTTAGTGAGCAGTTTTTATGCCACATTTTGGCTGCTAAAGGTGACTCCTGCTTACTTTCTGGTTTTCAGTTACTTTTCCTATAGTCGAAATCACTGAATAAGTGATCACTGACATGCAGGGCTATTGTTTTCTGTCACTAAGTATTAGAGCAAGATAAACTGTCTTGTCCATTCAATGGCAAAGAAAATAACCTCAAGAACTAAATGGTGAAAAATAATTACTTTGTCATTCAGGTAGCTACTGTGAATCATAAATTAAAAGTGATAATACTGGTAAATATCTCAATTTCATTATATAATTATATAGTTTTATTAAAAAGCTGAAAACACAATGGCATAGTGTGAGTTCTAGTATTACATCTGCAATTTTTAAAACAAAGTGATTCTAAATACAAAAGAGGCTCTAGTCACCTCTCACTACAACACTGCATTTACAGGCATGTTGACCTTCCTGTTCATATCCCACTGGTACAAACAATATATGTGTTGTTAACAAAAGGTCAAATCACAGCTCCATTGTGAAAGATGAAGTTCTTACACTATTGCTTTAAAATCCAGCTTCTGGATTATTACAAGAACTACCATTTACAGAGTGCTTGTTTCCCAAATAACTAGTTATAATAATACCTGATCTGAGTGTATCACTGAAGGTAAATAAGCAATAGAAATAATAGCTTCATCCCTAGTGAACTTCTTCTCCACATATACCAGGAGTTACATAAATTCTTGGATCATTAATTGAATGCAGTTATTGAGAACTTATGATGGGCCTGACACGGTCCTAGGGACAAGAGATACGAAGTCCCTACCAAAAAACAAATCTCTTACATTTCCGAATTGGAGATGTCAACTGAATTCATGCATTTTCTAATATCTGAAAATCCTATCAGACAATTCCTTCCATCCTTTAATCCTTACAAACATTATGGCACATTTTTGAAATGACTTGAAGCTCTCTGAGAGAAGTCACACAGCTAATGAATGGAGGAGCTGGGATGTAAGCCAGGTAGGTCTATCTGGCTGTCTTTATACCCAGCACTGCCTTTTGCTGTCTCTGCCTTGTGCTTTTAGATTCAAAATGAGAAGTGAAGTGTTTCAATTTATGCTAGAATGAAAGAGAAGAACAAACTCATAGAGTACCAAGGGAAAAAAGTCACCTTGGAAGCAACATATGATACAATGTTGCTGGGAAAGCCCTCTTCAAGTGTCCGCTAGGAGGCATGTGACCATTAGTCCCCAATGAGAAAATTTTAACTGGCTCCTGCATTTTCAGTATCCTCTCTCAAATGCACCGAACACCCCCAGAATCCTCAATCAGCCAAGTGTGGATGTATCATCTATTTCTCTATAAGGCTGAGTAATGAGTTCCTCGTATGAATCACATCCCTTAATTCTCAGAACCTGTTGAGATAAATTGTATTACTCTGTGCATTTTGCAATAAGAAAATAAAGGTCCAGGTAATTGAGAGCTTACGTGCTAACTGCTTAGTATCACAGAGCTAATAAGTGGTGTTGCAGAACCCAGGTCTGACTCCAGTGCCCAGGCTTTCAATCCAGTGTGCTTTCCTTATGTGGACACCGACCAGTTCTAAAATCCAGAATCCACTCATCTTTAGAAATTTGATTAGCATCCTTCTCTCTGAGATCTTCCCTAATGTTCCTCACTGCAAGCTTCTCCAGCATTTTCTATGATCACAATGCTCACCCTCTTCCCTTTTCGTACCTTTCGTCCCTGAATTGTTGCATCCATTCCCAAGGCTTCAACAATCCTCTTTTTTTAGTCTAGAAAACTGAGCCTTAAGTAACTTGTCTAAGACCATCCAGCTAAGAAATGGTAGAGCAGGGACTCACACCTGACACCAATCTTTGCTCTTCACCCTGACATAATGATGCCTCCCCAGGGGTAACCTGCATCGTAACTCTGACATCCTTCTCAATGTGCCCCATGCCCAAGGTTCAGTTCAGGCACCACCACTATTTAGTTTAACCTTTAACTAGACCTCCCACTTCATGCCCCTGCTCCTCTAGCCACGCTGCCCAGCAGAAAGCTATGCAATGATGCAAATATTCTATAATCTGTACTAACACAGTAGCCATTAGCCACGTGTGGTTTCTGAGTACTTGCAATGTAGCTGGTGCCACTAAAGGGTTTTACATTTTATTTCGTTTTAATTAACTTAAATTTAAACTTAAACAGCCACACGTGGCTACTAGCTAGTACACTGGACAATACAGCTCTATGTAGTCCTCAAGTCTCTCCTCTTCCCAAGCCTGGACATCGTAAGGCTCTGCCACAGTCCCTGTCCTTGGGTTCCAGGACTTCTCCTGCAGGATCATAATAAACTCCCATTTCCTGAGGCTTGTGGGTGCATTCTCCGAACTAACAGTTATGATTTAATTTGATTCCTAACTACTAAAACAGCCTCTCCTCCTGAGTTTCTGTTTGATAGAGGCAGGCTCATACTGATAGTTCCTCTCAACATATTCAGGGAAGCACCTTTCAGTGAAGAATATGAAGCAGAAATTTCTGAGGGGACAAAATGAAGGAGGCAACCCCAATATAAATGCTTTTTCTAATTGGAAACCTTGTCAATAAATATTATAAATTGGCATGCAATATATTCAAAAGAAATCAATATTTATAACACAAAGAAAGGGTGGACTGCAGCCCACGTTAGCATTTTACTTGGCCAGAAAAGTTTTTAAAAACATTTTTGCATTAACTTTAAAAACTGAAAGATTTCACATGAAAATCTGGATTTTCAGTACTTCCTAAAAATTCCAGTGATCTGGAGACACAGGCCTGCACTCTCACATGGCAAACATCTGCTAGAGCTGAGAAGCAGCTGTCCTCTCCCACTGGGCAAACACTCTCTACTTAGCACAATCCCCACTACTCCCCTCTGGTATTACAGATACTGACACCCACCCTCGTTACAAATAATTATTCTCCAAGTATGCTGCTTCCCTCATTTATGTTACATGCCTTGTGCCTATGGCCATGTGAGTCTGTGACCCCTACGAGCTCACAAAGAATTTTCATATCCATTACTTCATGTAATTCTCACCACAATGTTAGGAGGAAAGTAGCATTATTCTCCCTACTTCATAAATTAGGAAGCTAATGCTCAGAAAAAGGAAGACTAAGAGAAGCACGGTTTTAATTTAGGTCCTATAATTCCTTCTCTTGAGCTCTACATGACACTGACTGACAGTAGCCCAAGAACAATTCTATGATTTAAATTTGGACAAATTATTCACATTATAATGTAAAAAAAAAATCCTTCAATATCTTGCTCAAAATGTCACTAAGAAAATATGGCCAGGTTTGATGATTTGGCTGTTTTAAGTGCTACATGCAAGCCATGAGTGTCCCTGGAGAACTGCTCCCCAGCCTTTTAGCACCCCGAGGAACCAGACCGGGGTTCTCCCAGCCAGAAGCGCACAGCCCAGGGCTCCGGCTACTCCAGGCCCTACCAGGCAACCAAGGGTTGAAAGCATCACTAGCTCACCACACTTGTAACTTAAACCATGAAGGGAACTTCTGCTCCAGATATTCTGGAATAAAAATAGTAGAAAACATACCACAAGTTTAGGAAACACAGCAGTTGTGCTTTTAGAAATTCTTCCAGCAGTTCAGTATCCAGCATCTAAATGAGAAGAGCAAATGAACGACTTCAAGTGGTTCTAAAAGGCTGTCAAGAATTGGCAGACTTTCTGATATTTCTATTTGCCAGATTAATTGATAAATGTCAAGGTAGTCCATGACCAAAGCACTTAGATACATTAATCATAAAAGCCCCAGGCCTGTATCCATGAACTTAAGAAACCACAGGTCCCAGATAGAAGAATTTAGATTACAGCATCAGGCCAATCTGGAAATCTGTTCCAAGGAGCAAAGGCAGTACTGCAATACTAGAAGGGGAAGAGTTGTAATCAAATGGAAACCATCTGGAGACAAAGCTATTCCCAAGCTTAACGCCAACATTGGTCCAAGGCATACTGTGTAATCCGCCCAGCCAAAGGCCTAGTGTGAGATGATATCTCCCCATCTCCAAATTTGTTAAAAGTGTTGAAAATGAATGGATGGATGAATGAATGAAAAATGAACGAAGGAATGAATGCCCCATCCTCCCTTGTAACTTGATGGTCTTATAATAGAGTTATGACCAGATGTGAAGCTGAAGCCAAAGAGCCATCTTCAACCATAGGGCCACCATATGCTGGAGACGGCAGAAGAGAAAGAGATTGAGGACCACCTATCTCCAGATGTTTTCTTAGGTGAGAAAAATAAGCCCGTACTTAGTTAGGCCTAACTGATAAACGTCCCCCCTCAGTTCCTCGGCCTTCCTCATTCACAGAGCCTGCTGTCCATCAGTAAATGTAGCCCTTCCTGGTATCACTCAAAGTCGTATCTATAATTCTGTAAACAAGAGCATCACAAGGTGTAAAAGGGATGTCTACCCTCGTTCTACGTACATAGTGTTGTCATTTATTGATGGGTTAGCTGATACGCTAGCTTTTTCTCTAAAAAACCAAATTCAGCCTGTTGTGATTGCCACGGAGGCTACATACGGGTCCTCCCATACCTTCCTAAACAGAGGCTGAGAGAAGGGCTGGAGACACAGTGAGGCTGAACGGAAGCACTGCAGAGACTGATAACCCAGCGCGTGCACATCCCCACTCTGCCTCTTCCTGGCTGCATCTGATCCCTCATCGTACAAATGAGAGTAAAATACTAGTTTCACAAAATCATCTTGAGGATTAAATAAGAAAAGGCACATAAAAGGCTTAACACTGAGCCTGGCACATGGTATGGACTCAGTAAATGTTAATATCCTTGATGTTTTTCAGCCTCCTCCCTGAAATAGGATACATACTGTGCCCATATGCGCTTAACAGCCTGGTTTTGTGTCATTTTTTGAATATGTTTGTTAAATGTATAATTAAATCTTATATTTATATTTTTATCAGGAAAAAAAATCTCTTATTTCACCATGTATTTTGATTTGAAGTTTAGAAAATATGGTTACCATATGCACTCTACTCACTAGTGCAGAAATTTGTCATATAACAATGGCTTTTGCTCAGCAAACATTCATAATGAAATACCTACCCATTCCTCACTTTACATTTACTACAAGAAAATAGTGGTCAACATGTCAAATCAGCAAATGAGGAGAAAATGGTTATTGGAACATGTCAAGTGCTATATGAGCACATTTCAAGGAAAACAGGGCAATGAAAGTCATGAGAACAGCAGGAGTCAGTGTTCATTAATCTGCTGCTACTAGAGCAATAACCAACAACACACCAAGCTACAAGGGCATGGGCTTATCTCATGCCCACACCACCCAACAGCGGGCACATGCTGGATTGTTGACCTTCATCTGTTTTTTAGGCTTCCCCCGCCCCCGCCCCTATCCACAGGCTAAACAGTGATTGCCATATTCCTGCAACATGACTCCACTTCTGGCCACCATCCCAGAGTGGACAGCTGACCCTGGCTGGATCAGTCAGTCCCTTCCCAAGAAATTCTGGAACTGGGACCAGGAGCCTGATATCAATCTCTCCTTATCCATCTAGAACTGTAACAGGTAAAATTCAGAAGCAACTGGCAGCCATGTTCCTCCATGTGGAGTAAGTAAGAAATACAGGAAGCCAGTGTGAGCAGAGAGAAGAATGAAGCAGACAGATAAACCCAAGAGCAGCAGGAAGAGGGAACTTGGGCCCACATGCATCCCTGTCCTAGGATTCTGCAAGACACTTGAGGCTCCTCCAGGAAACACCAGAGCTGGTTTCTGTTCCCAGTACCAAAGAAAACTAAGTAAGAGACTCCACCGCAACTAGTTGACAGAGTGACCCCTTCCTCACTGTGGACTAACACACAGCACAAAACTCCATGGCTCTGATTTTGCCTAGTATGTTCCAAGTCCTGAACTATCACCTTAAAAATAAGCATCATTATTTTTTAAATGTAACTAAGCATCAATTTTTCCTGCTATCTTGCATTCAAATATTCAGAGCTTCAGCTATGGTATGGATTAATTAATCCCTGTGGAAAATGAACTACCAAATAACAAATAACTAACCTTTTTTAACCTTAACATCTTGTTTCTTTTGTACTATGCTTGTTTAATATACAAATTGTAGGCACTCTCCTAGCTCAATTACATTTCAAATAACTAAAATGTTTCCCCATTTTGTTCCATTCTCTCTCCAAATACATCCAGTATTTGTCACCAGCTTTAACCTCACTTTTCCACATATGTAGGCATGGACTTTTATATAAAACCCAAACTTTTAAACCTTGGCTACTAAATCAAACTTCTAAAAGCATGTGTATAGACAAAATCTGTCCGAAGGGGGCTTGAGCCCACCAGCTGCTGGTTTATAACATCCAGGCTTCCAGCTGAGCGCAGCTTAGTTAGTTTTATCGCTACCTCAATGTTCCCCATGGAAGACCCAGAGTATACAGCCCTGCCTCCAGGAGACCAGTGGGGACAATGGACACACCATGCAGGACAAGATGGCAAACAGAGAGAGGGGAAAAGCCTGCAAAAGAGAACACAGCACCAACCAGCCACACACCTGTCCCTGACCACCGGCTCCAACAGGGTGAGTCTGAGAAGTGGCAGTAAAAAGACGACAGTAATCCCACCCTTATATATCTAGAGAAGAAATAAAGAGGCTCAGACCCATATGAAAGCAAACAAACAAAAATGCAACAGCCCACCTTTGTGTATTCAAGGTAGATTCTCAAAACAGTCAGGCCTTAATGGAACCATAGCAACAAAAAAAAGCTTACCTACTTAGAGGTATGGTGGTATCATAAACCAAAAAATAAAATTTTTACTGAACATCCATGCTCCAAGTACAATGCCAGGTGCTACAGGAATATCAACTCATGTAAACAGCCCAACAACCTAGGAGGAATCATTATTCTCAATTTACAGATGCAGAAACTGAGATGCTGAAATCCTAAAGTTTGCGAAAGAGCCACTCATCTGGAGACAAGTGATTCCTTTCCTATTAATTTTCTGACCTGGCCAGAGAGATTCAAGCTATTATTGTAGACACATAATAGCAAGTAGTCAAGGACAACTCATTAGCTTCAATAATTAAAAGTGGAGAACTGGTATTAAAAGAAGCTGAGATCCTCAAAACACAACAGAACCTAAGTAGGTCCTGTTGACAATGAGAATTTAATTTTGTGATAAAGACAGTTTCACAAATAAAAACAAAAGAAAGCATAAAGACCATTCAATAAGTGATGCTGAAATAATTCAACAGCAAATTTTAGAAAACTGATTACATTCCTTAATTTACATCATTCAATGAAATACACTCCAAATAAATCAACAAGTTGTTTTTTCACCAAATTATATAAGTAAGATGAAAGAAAAATAAATACTCAACGACTCTCTGGGGAAAGTATTACTTTAAAAAATGGAAAATGATGGAAGAAATTCCATTTATAAAAAAAGATGGTTAAACTAAAAAGTAAACGTTTTCTATGTAAAAAAATAAAAAGGCAAATAATGGATTGTAAGACATATATGGATATACAGTAACAGACATAGTGTTAGTATCCTTACTATAGCTATAAGATATGCACGCGCACACAAAACTGTTCAGAAGAACAAGGAGACTTCAATGGAGAAACGGACAAATGACAGGAACAGACAATTCACAAAAGGAAAAATAACAAGTAAATAAGCAAATAGAAAAATATTCACTAGTCAGACAAAACATGCAAATTAAACATCAATGAAATGTCACTATTTTATCAAATAAATTATGAAGAAGAATTTTAAAAAATAAATATCCATGGCTGGTTAAATGTGGCAAAACTAATATTATCATATGTTACTATAAACATTATAGGTGGCACAAACATTTTGAAGAGCAATATGGCAATCTTCGTATAATTTTTCCTAAAGAAATAACCCAAATGTCTGGGAGGAAAAAAAAAAACCCCTATATGCACAACAAGGTTCATCACAGCATTTATAAAACTGAAAATAATGTAAATGGCCAACAGTAAGTGATGGATAAATTACCATGTACCAGGCCGGCCTGGTGACTCAGGCGGTTAGAGCTCCATGCTCCGAACTCCGAAGGCTGCCGGTTCGATTCCCACATGGGCCAGTGGGCTCTCAACCACAAGGTTGCCAGTTCAATCTCTCGAGCATCCAAGGGATGGTGGGCTCTGCCCCCTACAACTAAGATTGAACACAGCACCTTGAGCTGAGCTGCCACTGAGCTCCCGGAAGGCTCAGATGGTTGGAGCGTGTTCTCTCAACCACAAGGTTGCCAGTGCAATCCCTCAAATCCCGCAAGGGATGGTGGGCTGTGCCCCCTGCAACTAGCAACGGCAACTGGACCTGGAGCTGAGCTGCGCCCTCCACAACTAAGACTGAAAGGACAACAACTTGAAGCTGAATGGCACCCTCCACAACTAAGATTGAAAGGACAACAACTCGACTTGGGAAAAAAAAAAAAAGTCCTGGAAGTACATACACACTGTTCCCCAATAAAGTCCTGTTCCCCTTAAAAAAAAAAAAGTACAAAATGATAGTTACAAAATAGTCATAAAAAAAAATTAACATGTACCCACTAGATTATCAGCACCTTGAGAACAAGATATCTTATTCATGATGGGAGATCCAGGGGCAAGTTCATACAGCACAAGCATTAAATAAGTCTGAGTGACTACGTAAAGAAAGGAAAAGTATACAGCCACTTAAAATAATGGGTTAAGGACTAAGTAGTTGGTGGCAGAATTTTAAGTGGGGGCAAGAATATAAAAGTATATGATTATAGTCATATTTTTGAAAGCTGCATCAGAAAGACTGCTAGGAGGGAATATATAAAACAAAACTGTCATTGTACTGAGAGAATTATAATTATACTTTATTATAGTTATATTATCTTTATTCAAAATGTAAACATACCCCAGAGGGATCACTACTATGATTACTTAAAATATAAGTTGATCCTTAGAAATTCAAAAGATAAAAAATTTAGTTAATGGAAAATGCATAAAAACCTTTGAACAGCTCCATTTTATAGGTAAATATGCCTAGCTAAAAAGAAAAGCATAGTCCATACAGAGAGGTGAGCAACTGACATTCCTAATTTAGACGAGACGCACCACTTCTGAGTCCTAACTCAGTAATAAAAGAACAATCACAAAAACCCAAACACACCTGCCCAACCTGCTGTACTTCTGGTTTTTTTCTGGATCTGGGCTGAAAGGGCTTATACTTGTTATCTTCTGACTTGGAGGCTTCTGGTAAGACAAGATCAATTATATGATCCCAGCGGGAATTCAGAAAGGCAGGGTGGCCAGAGGTGGGGCAGCCTTGGGTGGGTGACAGTTTCTGCGTTGAACTGTATTTCCACCACCTAGAACACCAAAACTACACACAGAGAGAAGGAGGGTACAAAACTTCAACAGTTTATCTAAGGCACTGTATTTCAAACTATTGTTCTCAACCCATTATGGGTCATGAAATCAAATGATTGAGTCACAGCCAGGATTTTATGAAGGGTACAATAGAACAGAAAATCTCAGCATGCACGTCTCATTAAAATGATACTATTTTATAAAACTTTTGTTTCAGTTACCTATGTGTGTCAAAGTATGTGAGTCTTGGGTGGCAATGCTAAATACAGTTCTTACTATGATTTGTGGTCAAAAAAGTTTCAAAAGCATTAGACAACCCAGGCCCTGCAAACCACCCAGAGCTAAATTGTTCAGTATTTGAAATTAAAGGATTCTCCTAGAAGTAGGAATGTAGTGAATCCAGCTCAACTAGGTATCAGGCAATACAAAACAAACACCTCTTTAATATTTCATCCAGGAATAAATAACCACTGCCATCCCAAGGCTTGAGAAAGCATCACTTTACAGTTGCCTCAAAAATTGCGTGCTACTTTTTCCCCTCTGTGCACTTTTCTCCACTTGAGGCTTTATGATGTGGTTGCAAATATTTTTCACTTATCTAGTCAGTATGTGACACGTCATAGTGCCAGAGTCACAGCTAGGAAATCCTATGCCCTCCTTTACCAGATGGAGAAACTGAGGCTTCGAGTGATGCGATGCCCTAGAAAATTCCCAAGGTCAATGCAGAGTACAGCTAAGCCAGACTCCCAGTCCCAGTTCTTTCCCAAGAATCTAAATTAAAGGCACACAGAGCACAAAGCAGCACTCCCTGCCAAGAGACAAGTAGATGACTTTTTTTCTTTTTTGCTCTTATTTGTTAGTTTCTTACACACTCTGAATTAATTTTTCCTAATAACTAAATGAAGCGTTTGGATGAGGCGGCCCCCTGCCCTTTAAAAAAAAAAAAAGTTAATAGGACTACTTACTGAAGTTGCACAAGGAAGAGTTATTTTTTCTGCATTAGGAAATTTCTAGGCTAATTGTGGTACTCTCCTGGAGAGACCTATTCATATAAAATTGAATGAGTGTTACCTCCTTCTATTCTGATACTGTGGTTGAGAAGAAAAGCTTGCCTTGATGGCCATTTTCTTTTCAGGTAAGTATATACTGTATATAATTTATTTAGTGTTATAGATATCAATAGAGCACTACTTGAAATAGTCTTAAACCACAATTTACTTATTGCTTTCTAAACACCACTAAGTGTTTTAATTTCCCCCAAATTGTTATTTTGTAATGACATCACAATTGTTCTCAATAACAAACAGAAAATGTCTCTGTCTCAAAGCCAAATTCAAAGTGAAAACAGAGCCAGGGAAAGATGTTATGCAAGCAGAAAGCAGCATTTCTGCTTTTAAAGTTTTGATTTTGTGTTCTTGGAAAAGATCAGCTCTCTGAAGTCTCTTTCAGCTACTAAAATCTTATGATTTTTACCTTTATTTTTTTCCCAAAGTAACCCTTGAGGTATAAGATAACTGGTCAGGATTTCACAATCTGTGAAACATTCATTCCAACAGTGTCAGAATTGCCACTCTTATATTTTCCATTGTCTTGTCATATCCAGATGAATGTATTCTGATTCAGACCTTTTGAGGTCCTGGCCAGAATCTGGTTAAATTGCGTAACTTAAGCAGGAAATTCAGAACCATCTGTTTTGAGGTCCCTGGAAGCTACACCTCCTCTAGTGAGCCTCCTTAAACGAGCTTACCCATAGCAATCTTTTCTTAAAAAGTCAGTCTATATTCTGACCTTTAGAGATACAGAGGCAGCCTGTTTCCAGACAGATTTGTTGGCATGAAGACTGCTTCATGTTCTGAATCCAGCATAAAGGTCTAATTTTCATCATACGGGGCATTTCCCATTTGGGGACCTTGAAACCAGCAATTATGACCACCAAGTGATGAGTCTCTAGGGCATAGTTGAAAGTTTATTCATTTTATGACATTTAAATAGACTTGACATACTCAAAAATTAGTTTAGATGGGTTTTAATTTTGTCAGCTTTAGAGACCTCACACCATCATTCTAAGAAGTCCTCAACTTTCAGAACTATGCTTACACTGTGGGAAAAACTTTAATTTGAATTACATTTTTTTGATGCAAGTGTTATAAAATGCATGATACGTAAAACTCCACCAGAAGCTCAACTGAACTGAGCCAAGGTCTAAGAATGAGTGAAACTAATGGTTTCAACAAGAGAACTGAGATATTGCAATTGCATAATGAAAAAAATCAATGGTAAATGACCCAATAATATAGAAATTTATAAAATGAAATGAAATTTTAAGGTATCTTTTCAAGAAACAGTCAAGTAGTTATATAGCCACTTATAATCATAGTTCAGAGATGGAAAAAAGGGCCTTAGAGATTAAAAAATCCAACCCCTCTCTGGTCCCAGCCGCTTCCCACCCCATCCCCTTTTGCAATGTTACTTACCCTGGGCCAAAAGCAAAACGCTAAAGTCCCCTCATGTTCAATTCAAATATCTTTGCTCTTGGAAACTCACAACCTACTCAGGATCATTCCATTCCAAACAGATGTCTGATCAACCAGTGTTTAATTTCATTCAATGGACATATATTGCCTTTCTCCTTTGTGCTAAGCACTGGGGATCGGGTCACTTTATACGAGATAAAAATCTGATTCCTTTTTACCCATTCCAGGGGTTCTGTCTGCAGTCAGGGTTTACAGAGAACACAGCGACATTGCATGCACTGGTCCTGGAGAGAGTCAGAAGACAAACAGCAGTTGCCCAGAGTCGCCTCCCCCACACCCCACCATCACATCCTCAGGGCTTTTAATCCAGGCAAGAACTCCAAATTCTTGCACCCAGAGATTTGTGAGTTTTCACAGTTATAGTTATTCCCTTGGAGTCACTAATTTTTCAGATTCTTCAAAGTGTGACACTCAGAGCTGGGTTCGGAATTCAAACAGACTGGCTGCTGAGTTTATACCCTTAACCAGTCCATTCTAGTGCCTCTCAATGAATGAGAGTTTTCTCCTCCTTCTCTACCTAGAATATCCTTTCCTCACCTCTAGCTTTTTCACATGAACTCCAATTCATCCTGCAAGATCCATCTGGAGCAGAGTTCCTTTTCTCTAACCACCACAAGCAGAGGAGATTCCTAGACAACCTCAGAGGACACTGTTTGCACCTATCTTCATTCAGCCCATCTCCTTATACTGAGATTAAAAAAGAAAAAGAAAAAAAAAAAAAAACATACGCTTTTACCCATTCCATGGGGATAGACTACTAGTAATGGAACAATTTCCTATAATTCTTTAAATACTACCAAGAGTTACTGAAATTCTCTGTATGAATGCTAAGATTACTGACTTGTGTTAAGATACGCCTATAAAGAATTTACAAAGATAAAGGTCTGGATGGAGCTAGGTCCTACCTGGAGAAAAGACTTCAACACTTGGAGAAGAAGCTGCCACTGGACGAGGAAACCCCCGCTAAGCTGCAAAATAGAGCCAAGATGTCTGGGAGGAAGCTCCTCAGCAAGGAGTATTAAAATGGCATTCGCTCAGAAAACAAGTCCAGAAAGAAGCCGGGGAAAAAGGAACTCAAGGTACCAAAGCTGGGCTTAAGATAGAATCCAGCTACCAGCAAAGTAAAGATACTCACATAAGGCTACTGAGTTCTAGGAACAAGCTCTGTTATGGCAGCAACAGGAATGTCTAATTATAAGTCAGATGGTTATTTCTTATATTCCCTTATATTTCCTCTCTTGATATCCAGTAAAGTTCCAGCCTGTCTTAACTATGCTAAGATGAACTGAAGGTGAGAGTTTTTATCTTCTCTTGGGCCTGACTATTAGAATGCTAGCAGTCCGCCACAGAACCATAAGGGTGAAAATGGTCGTCCAAGTCTCCTCTCAGAAAGGTAAGACTCCTCCTGAGGAAGGTAAAACGTAGGGGACAGCAAAGACTGTGGAATCCAGCCACTCTTCCCCATCTGAAAATTCTCTTTTCAATTATAAATATTAGTGGCTCTGGTTTTATTATCTTCTAAAATTTCCTAAAAGGACCTTGTCGTTTTCACCAGTGTATTTGTACTGTGCACATGTACTTGAAACACAGGAGAAACTCAAATGTTTGTCGAAGAAATGAATGAAATTACGCATGGACTTCCAAAATCTTAAGGCACCTTAAAGCCTGCCCATCCCTAAGTGTACATTTATTTGTCCACACAGGTTGTCATAAAATTCATTCAACAAATATCAGTTAAAGGTCTACAATAGGTAAGATGCTGTGCTTTCAGAAACAAAAACAGATCAGTTACTGATACAATGAATGTTTACTGAGAGCCTACTGTGTGCCAAGCACTATGTTAGGCCCCAAAGATACTATAACACAATAAATAAGATGTACATAGCACCTTAGGTAACTCATTGAGAAGATAAATGGACAAGTATCTATAATACTGTTTAAAATAGAAAATGTTCAATGTTTTCAAAGGTACAGATAAAGGTTATTGGAAGTCAGAGGTCAAAAAGAGAAACCAGGGTTTCAAAAGAATTTATAGGCAACTGCCATTCAGGGATGGGACATTATCAGTGGCTTAACCTTACAGTTCAGGAATAAAGACTACTAGTTTCTAGCTGAAGCAGTTAATGGAAATGGCTTTGTAGGTTTAGATGAAAATCAATATTCTATCTTCATATCTTTATTGACAGTGACATTGGATTTTGAAAAGCAAGAATAGAGATCAATTCTGTTTTAATGAAAACCATAATCGAAAACGAGTTCTAAATAACAAAGTTATTTCCATGTAGTCCAAGTCTCCTCCTACAGAAACACAGACTTGTGAATTTGAGTAATAATAAAATATAGGTAAAGAAGAATCCTGAACTTATGGGTAGGCCTTATTTATTTAACTCTGTAATAAAATAAATTCTATTATTTACATTGTAAACTAGAAAAGTGGAAATTAAGGTAATATGTAGCTAAATGTCACATTTCTTTTGTCCTATAATCAAATGAAACTTATTTTCAGTTTCTTTCATATAAGCTACTATTAGCTTCTCCAAATACTTTGAAATGCACCCTACTAAAGCTGTTTCCTTTAAGATAAACAGACTGCTTTGGAAATCAGAAGACTGAGGAGCTAGGCCTGTCTCTACCACCAGCAACATGAATTTGGGCAGGTAAATCCTGTGGCCTAAATTTTCTCATTTACAAAATGAAGCTGTTAGAGCAAATAACCTCTAAGAGCCCTCTGAACTCTTTAAAACAAAACAAAAACATCAAAACCATCAACCAAAGCAAAAAGAAGTTTCACAACTAGTATTAAAGGAATAGGTTTAACTACCTTTCTTCTTTTACTTGCTTTAATGAATTTACTTACGAATTTCCTACAGCAGTTAGGTTGAGCGGTTTCATCTCTAGTAGTTACAGACTGGGAAAAGTGATGTCTATCAATATATTCCTTTAAATACAATTGTTACAAAAGACTTGTACGTCCAGAAGCAATGTCTTTAATAGAAGTTTGCCTCTATCAAAACTCACAAGACTTCTTTGTGAATTTCAAAAGGTTTCTACATTCATATATTACATTTCAGGCATGAATTTCTTCTGTTTATTGCACACTGTTTGCCATTGGTGTTATGTTTACAACGTTTTCCATTGGATCTGCATAAGAAATGAATCCATTTGGCCATCTGTATGGACTATGATGTAGACATGCGCACGTCTTCAATATATTCATCCTAGTTATAGGGAAATACCTATGACATGAATAAATCTATCAGGCAAGTTTTTTGAAGCCACATTGTATGCAAAGCACTGAATTGACTATAAAGACAGTAATGACACTGTGTTACTTTACCTCTGCCTGCAATGTTAGGAGTCACAGAGAAAAAATATTCTCTCAGAATAATTTGAATTTACATTACGAAAATCTAACTACTGTTTTAGGGTTAAAGCTCCTTGTCATATACCTCTACAGTGTTAAATTTTTTGGAATGCTAGTAGATAGTATCAAAGCAACAATTCCAGAAAAATACCATAACTACTATATTTAAGCAGCAGTCCTATGAAAATTAGCATCGTCAGCCTAATTTCTGCAAACTAAAGGGCATTAAATTAAAGCAAAAAACGCTTTTGTCTTTAAAACAAGGGAGAGTATTAAAGGCAGAACAACTGGCTCCACTTCTGCAAATTAAGCAAAAAGAAAGGAAGCAAGCAAAGAAGGAACTCAAGAGCTGTTTGCAGCAGTGGTCCCTTGCAAGTTCTAGGCGCTTCCCTCTGAACTCGAAGAGATTAAAAAAAAAAAAAAAAAAAAAAAAGAGGAAGACACCTCTCCTTTGGGCAGAAACCCAAAGTTACTCTTTTCACAACTTGGCAATATTCACTGAATTCAGTGTAAGATGTCCAGGAAATCTGGATTCGGTGGGAATGTCTGGCAGAAGAGGCATTTGCTTTCTCCGTTTGGAGTCCTAAGAACTGTACCAGAGAACTCAAAAAGCCTCTGTTATTTTCGCAGAGGCGGCTCGGAGCATCCTCCCCAGGTACACACCTGCAGGGCCGGGCGGCTCCTCCCTCTCCCCCTCCCGTCCTCAGGGCTGGACCCAGAACCAGGGTGGCCGGCGTAGCGTTAGTCCATGGGCCTCCCTGGCGCCGGCAGCGTCAGCCCGCTCCGGGTGAGCCCAGAGCGTACGCCTCTGTCGGATCTCCGCTTCCCCGACCCAAGCAGCCGCCGCGGCGCACAATCGGACACCCGCACCACCAGGATGCTTATTATAATAAAAACTTAAAGGAGCTTGTCTACACTTGCGCCGACGTGGAAGCACAGCCCCTGATGCGGGTTCCAGGATCGCCAGCCCGTCCCGCCCCTCCTCGCGACAGAGGGGCAGCGGTCTGTACCTGTCCTCCGAGACGCTGATGACGCCCTCCTCCTTGGGAACGATCACGGCCATATTCACCACCTCCTGGGACCCCTCGACCCGCTGCAGCAAGATTGGCTTTCGGGTCAGCGGTTTGGGCTGGATCTCCGCCGCCATCGGAGGAGGGGGCGCGCCCGGGGCGCCGCTGCCAACCGCGCACTGGGGCCGGGCTGAGGAGACCGCTCGAGGACAGGCAAGAGCTGAAACAAGGACTCTGGTTGGCCCGAGCGGGAAGCCGGGGACCCGCGATCATAGCCTGGCCGCCGCCCCCGGGAACGACTCAGCGCTCCCGGCTTCGTGCACCGAAACCGCCACCACCGGCGCTACAACCCCGCACCACCACCAGCGGAGGGGGCGGAGCGCCAGGGGGCGGAGCCGGTAAGGGGCGGGGCCTGCCGCAGGAGGTGGCCGCTGGTCGGCGCGAGGGCGGCGGCACTTCCGGAAGGGCGGTGGAGGGGAGGGGAAACCTAAAAACGGAGGCGGGGCGCTGACGGCCCAATGCGCTTGCGTCTGCCTACTTGTACATTTCCGTCCAGCCCCTCCGCAATTCCCAAACCCTTGCAGCACCTCCCCTAGGACGCATGCGCCTTATATGCTCTGCGGTGTTCTATCCTCGCTACCTCCCGCACCCAGTGTTTAGTCTCCACCCTCTTTAATCTCCCGTGAACGCGCGTGTCCACACCACTGGGAAGGTGCTCGCCAGAGGTCCCGCCCCTCCAAAATCCTTGAAAAGAGGGCGGAGAGTTGAGGCAGCGAAAAGCGCGCCTGGGCGAGGCCGGAAAGAGAAGTGAGCGGAAAGGAGGAAAGCTGAACTAGTTGTCTAGTTGGACGTGACTGAGCATGCGCACAGGTTACCTGTCCTGAACGGCCTTAACAATGAAGTGCGGTGGGAGACCGTTTACCTCTCCCGGCATGCACCAGGCCCAGGCCACCGAGTGACACCCTATGAGCTCCTGGGAGTTGTAGTTTCTCGGAGCTTTTTCTCCCTTGTCCTGGAATGACCTATCCCCCACTTATTTGCGCTCCAGGCGTTGGAAGCTCTGCAGCTTCCTGGACCATTGGCTGACTTTCGGCCAGGACTGACCTCTAAGGCAGAGAACTGAGGGGCGGCCACTACTGAGCAGACAGTCCCTACGCCATTGGTTCCGACCGCTGCCCACACTAGTGGACCTACAAGGGTAGGAAAAGAAGGGACTATCTCATACAAGTATCTTTGAGGGAGTTTAAAAATCATCTGTAGTGTCAACCTCCCCGTTTTCTTAGTGGCTAATTTACTAGTCCAAGGTTACTTTAGCTCCAAGTTAGGTCTATAGGGGCTATAGTACCCTCATACTTGAACCCAGGCCTCACTACTCCTGGTCCTAACTTCTTTCCATTCCCCAGCAATCCAAACTTTCTTGCTTGCTCCAGAGACACTGGAGAGTTATTGTAAATATTGAATGAATGTCAGGTGCCTGGTGCAGGCATGGCATGTGGTGTCCTTCAAGAGATGATAACCCCATCCAAGAGTTAACAAGCCAGCTGAGAAGTGGTCATGGTCTATGTGGTGTGATTGGGATGACAAGGGCCATAGAGCGCAGAAAAAAAAATATGCCAGATCTGGGCAAAGAATGGGACAGGCCTTGTGGGAATGCATTTCTAAGGCAGATTTTTGGCAGCCAAGACAGTATGCTACAAAGAACCTGTCTCAAAACAGTGCAACTCTTTACCAACTCCCATCTTTGCAGAAATTCTGTAAGTTCCTAGGAATTGTCCTTGATTCGTCTCTTTTCCTCACAACCCATATCCTATTAACAAGTCCTATCAGCTCCACCTCCAAAGTATATCTTGAATGTTCTCACTTCTATCATTTCTAACCCAGTCCAACTCATCATAATCTCTGGCCTCTACTACCACAGTAGCTAACTCCTTCCCCTTCTCCTTCTCATTGAACCCTTTCCCCCAAAATTTATATAATTCATTTTTATCACAATTGCCAGAGGATTTTCTTTTAAAATATAAACCAGATCAGTTACTCCTCTGCTTAAAACTTATCTGTGGCTTACCATTGTACTTGGGATAAAATGCCTCTCCAACCTTACCTCTCCCGCTCAGTACTCCTTTTCAGTACTCTCCAAGCCCAGGTTTGGAAATTATCCAGAAACACCAACCTTCTTTCTGCTGATGGCCTTTGCACTGGCTGTGTTCACTTCCTGGCTACTTTCTTCTCACCACTCAGGCTTTAGTTCCAATGTTAGCTCCTTAAAGAGTCTCACCCTCCCACCTCTAAAGTACCCCTACTTCTTAATAACACTCATTGTAATATCACCCTCTTTTGTTTTCTTCACAGTACTTAATGCTGCCCAAAATAATCTCATTTGTTTCTGATCTATTCCTTGATCTTCCTCTTCTAGAAGAGAGATCCCAGCAAAGAAAGGACATTGTCTGCCTGTTCATTATTGTATTTCTATTCCCTAGAATAGTACCAGGCACGTGAGAAGGCATACTGTATTTGATGAATGAATGAATAGAAAGAAAAAGAGGCAGATCCGGATATGTTTAACTCTATTCCATTATAACATAATGGAAAGACTGGAATTTGTACCTTGCCATAAATCCTAGGATGGAGAGTGATCTTCGGGAGAATATATGCAACAGGCAGATGATGATACCAAGGTGAGTAATTAGCATCCAAGAGCATGCAATTGCAGAAAGCATACAACTACCATTTTGAGAACTTCTGCCTGCTCTAGAAAATTAAGACTGTGCAGCCCCACTCTCCCACGCACAAGAAAGGCCATTTTGGTGGAGATCAAAGAAAGGAGTAGCTTGTTAGAAACTTGTGAAACTCTTTTGTTCATACATTAAAGAATTTTGAAGAATTTCAGTATGAGGTTAAATATTTCAGAATCTCAGTTCTGGTATCTTATAAATATTAACATTTATTATAAGTATTTTTATGCTCGAGGACTGTTTATTGATTCCCTTGTAATACTGCCTGAAATAAGTATACATATAAATTTAAATTTTAAAATGTAGTTAATATAAGGCCATAAAGCTCTCATTTTAAAAAGTTTCATCTACATTAACTGATCATTGTGATTGTTAGTATACAACAGGTCAAAAAGCATAAATATATTAGAATTTATATAAAAATTATTAAACATAAAAAGTAAAATTTTAACTAGAAATATTTAATGAAAATTATGCAAATGAATAAGACTAGATTTTTAAATTTCCCTCTATCCAAGGATAAATAATCACATATTGCTAAAATTAAGCAGGATTCAGTATTAATTCTATCTCTATATTTTATTTTGTAAATGTAAGAGCTAAGAAACCTCATTTACATAAATAGATGGAGTTTTATTATATCAATATCACCTAATACTTTTAACTCTTTCTGAGTTCCATGTCAAAAATCACATAATCAAGAGAAAAGTTTTGCAAATCATACATCTAATAAGGGACTTGTAGCTAGAATATTTAAAGAATCCTTACAACTCAATAATACAAAGACAAATAGCCCAGTTTTTAAAATTGGCCAACAATCTGAATAGACATTTCTCTAAAGATATACAAATGGCCAACAAGCACATGAAAAGATGCTCAACATCATTAGCTATCAAGGAAATGCAAATCAAAACCACAGTGACATACCACTTCACAACTACTAGGATGGCCATGATAAAAATAAAAAAATAAAATAAAAAGGCAGATAATGAAAAATGTTTGCAAAGATGTGGAGAACTTGGAGCCCCCTCGTACACTGCTGGTGGGAATACAAAATGGTGCGGCCTCCTAGAAAACAGTCTGGCATTGCCTCAAAAGGTTAAACATAAAGTTACCATTGGCCCAGTAATTCCACTTCTAAATATATATATATATATATATATATATATATATATATATATATATATATATATATACACCCAAGAGAAAGGAAAACTTAGGTCTATACAAAAACTTGTACATGAGTGTTCATAGCAGCATTATTTATAATAGCAAAAAATATGGAAATGATCCAAATACCCATCAACCTATAAATGAGTAAAATGTGGTACAGTAGTCCCCCTTTATCCATGGTTTTGCTTTTTGAGATTTCAGTTACCTTCGGTCAACTGCAGTACGAAACTATTAAATGGAAAATTCCAGAGATGAACAATTCATAAGTTTTAAATCGTGCACCATTCTGAGCAGGGTGATGAAATCTCATGCTGCTATCTTGCTCTGTCTTGCCCAGGACATGAATCGTCCCTTTGTCCAGCATATCCATGCTGTGTACTCTCCCCACCCTTTAGTCATTTAGTAACTGTCTCAGTGATCACATCAACTGGCCTGCTATGGCAGTGCATGTGCTCAAGCAACCCTTATTTTACTTAATAACTAACCCAAAGTGCAAGAGTAGTAATGCTGTGATTCCAAATAGAAGCTGTGAAGTGCTTCCTTTAAGTAAAAAGGTGAATACAGTACAATAAAACTGTTTGAGAGAGAGAGAGACGACATACACATAACTTTTGTTAAGTATACAAGGTGTGATCAAACAATATGGTGAATATTTAAATTTAAAAAATTATTACAGTAAAAGACACATTGCCATTAATCCCCCTCCAAGTTCTCCCCCTTGCTTCACACTTATCCCATCGTTCTTGCCACTTTCTGAAGCAGTTCTGGAAAGCAGCCTCTTTCGTGAGTGTCTTTAGTTGGGCTGTCGTGGCTGCCTTGATATCCTGAATCATTTTGACTTTGCGGAAGAGTCAGAAGTTGCACGGTGCCAGATCTGGTGAATAAAGTGGATAAGGACATACTGTTATGTTTTTATTTATAGAAATTGCCATAACAGAAGCGATGTGTTACATGGAGTGTTACCATGATGGAGGATGAAACTGTTTGCCCATTTCATGTTAATGGATTATTCATGATCTATGATTTACCACACACTTTAAAACATACCTTCTCTCAACCATAGCTCACACCTGACTGACTGCACTGAAACTTGTCACACACGGTTACTAAGGTTCACCATGCCCCTTCCCATACAGAAGATCCCTACCTTTCTGATGGATGGCACTCAGCAGCAGCATTCACTGTATTTTGTGATCACAACAGGAAGGATTTGTGTCACACATCGCTTCTAGTACAATTTCTGTCAAGTAAAAATATTGCGGCGTGTCCTCATCCACCATATTCACTGGATCTGGCACCGTGCAACTTCTGGCTCATCCCCAAAGTCAAAATGATTCAGGACATCGAGGCAGCCACAGCAGCGCAACTAAAGACACTCACGAAAGAGGACTTCCAGAACTGCTTCAGGAAGTAGCAAGAACGATGGGATAAATGTGTTCAAAGCAAGGGAGAGTATTTTGAAGGGGATTAATGGCAATGTGTCTTTTACTGTAATAAATTTTTTTAATTTAAACATTCATCATAATTTTTACCACCCCTCATATTGTTATAATTGTTCTATTTTATTTTTAGTTGTTATTAATCTCTTACTCTGCCTAATTTACAAATTAAACTTTATCATAAATTTGTATGATTAGGAAAAAACATAGTACATAGGATTCAGTACTATCCATGGTTTCAGGCATCCACTGGGGGTCTTGGAATGTATATCTGCAAATAAAGAGGGACTACTGTATATCCATACAATAGGATATTCAGCAATTAAAATAAATGAAAAGGTGATACAGACTACAACATGGATGAACCTTAAAAATATTATGCTAAGTGAAAGAAGTCACTCATAAAGGAATGTGATTCCATAAAGGATTATAAGATTCCTTTCACATGAACCATCCGGAATAGCCAAATCTATAGGAACAAAAAGCAGATTTGTGATTGTAGTAGAATGTAAGGTAGGAGGTGTAAGGGAGGCCTAGGGTGACAGCTAAGGAATGTGCAGGGTTTCTTTTTGAGATGATGAAAATGTTCTAAAATTGATTATCATGGTGGTTGCACCACTCTATGAATATACTAAAAGCCATTGAATTGCACACTTTAAAATGGTGAATTTTATGCTATGTGAATTTTAGTTGTCTATTACCCAAAATTATTTTTGATGACTCCCTGACAAATTCTATTATTGCTACATCTATTTTATTGAAAGCAAAGTATTGGAAACCGTCTAACTTCTGAAAGGGTTTTCTACACATTCATTAATTTATTTTCTAAATTTCTGAGAAGTATACAAAAACACATTATACAACAATTACTTTTGTCTGTTGTTGTTACAAAAGTAAGTTAAAGTAAGTAAGTTACAAAAGTAAGTTAAAGTAAGTAAGTTACAAAAGTAAGTTAAAGTAAGTAAGTTGTTCTTACAGTTAAAGGTTTAACCACATATGCTACAAAAGAACAGGGAAAATATAGAATGTTTTAAATTCAGTACAATTTTTAAAATAAAATATCTTTTATCTCATTACATGCGTAAATATATTTTTCTCCAAATCTTAGAGCTACAAATTGTTTTATGGAAGACGTCCACCATATAGCCTAATTATCAAAGTTCTATTGTCAAACCAATTAGGCAAAACAGACTTACTTTCTATCAGGAAAATTCTGACTTTATTTTTCCATTAAAATGAATAAATATTAATATGCATTTTGAGGAATATTATAAAAATGTGATGGAATGCATCTTGTAAGATGAATTATTAAGTGTAGTCAAGAGTTAATTTATGTAGCGCTAATAGAGTTAATCAGTTTTCAATAACTTATGGAAACAAATAGCATACATATATACTTTTTTTATTACTGAATGTAATGTAATATGTGGCCTGAGTTATAAATTTTGGTGAGGCAAGAAAAGTGATAAAATGAATGATACAATATTCTTTCAATAATTATGTATATGTGTATATGTTGAACTTTGGTGTTGAACTTTTGAGAATAATTAAATTAAATAAAATATAAAAAAATCATAAATGGTTACATGAGTTTGGTTAGAAATCACAATAGAAATTTTTTTATCTATTTAATGAAATGAAAAGATGTATACTCCTTAAAAGAAAACAGTCTGGGACTAGTATATAATTTAATTTTTTGTTAATAGGAAATAAAAAATATTACGCATTTTATAAAATAAGATGATGAATGATCATAAATGAAATATTTGTCTGATTTGACAAATCGGTTTTAACTACCTTATTGAATAACAGTAACTGAATAAAAAACAATAACTTTCAGTGGCTTTTTGCCAATGTATTTTGAACACTTGGTAGTACTGGAAAATATTGCAACTGCATGGAAAGGAATCAGCACAACTAATTTTGTCTACATCGGCTCCTCTAAAGTCTTTTCTTTCTAGTTAATGACTCATGCTGGGGATGAGTATTGAGAATAGCTAAAAAGAAATTTTTACATTTATAATATGTGAGAAAAGGTGTTTGGGACATTCAGTATTTCTTATTGCAGTTCTCTTAGCTTTGTTCTCACAGTACGCCTCTTCAAGAATGATGCTTTCTTTGATAATAGAGGAGCTGGAAGAGGTAAAGTCATTAAACAACAACAACAACAACAAAAATGCCATTCCTCCTGCCACACTACTCCACCTTAGAATTCAGAACCTTTCAAGAGGAGCCAAAATATCCTTGTTTCTTCTCTCTTGCCAGAAATACTATGACAAGGAACAGCAGAAAGATCTGTGGGTTAAGTCACTTTGTAAATCATTAAAGTTACCCTAAATCGGTATTTTGTACTATCTTTCTGTTTTTGTTTCTTTTACCCAGGGCAAATCACCTCAGTAAGATTTGGGGTGGGTAAAACATATGAAATAAGAAAAACATCTGATGTAAACATAGGCACATCCTCAAGCAAATTGATTTTAGGACCTATAACCTCTGAGGATCTGGAAATGGATATCCTTAAAATGGTGCATGTCCATGTCCCACTTGAAACGTTTCAACAGAGAAGAGCTCCTGGGCCATAGTTTAGACACCACTGCTCTAGGAAACAGAAAGGGGGTACTGCTGTAGCAGGGCATGGAGGATTTAGGTAGAGAGAGGATTAAAGGAAAGGAATTACGGTTAATTGGACCAAGGCAACTTCTTTTGAATTGACTCCTTACTCTTGGAAGGCTAATTGTAAGAAACAGGGTGAGACGAGCGAAAAGGCTCAGAGACGAGTCTAAAGTCCTTTCTAGCAATAAACAGCATGCATTTTTCTGGCTTGTCCTTAGCAACTTGGTAGTAGAAGGCTGAGCAGGTGTGAAATAGTAATATATATAGTGTACACACACACACACACACACACACAGTTCTCTGTCACATTCCTAACACAGAGCTCCTAAAACCCTTGTAAATTTCTAAGTGATAAGAGCATCTTTTGTTCTAATGAGGTGACTCTGGGTGGCCTCCTGGCTGGGCGCTGGTCACCATAAACATCAAGCCATGATTAGGAGCTTTGAATTTCCATCACCACTCCCACTTCTCTAGAGAGGGGAGAGGGACTGGAAATGGAGTTAATAATTGATCGTGCCCATGCGAGGAAGCCTCCATAAAACCCCAAAAGTATGGGGTTCAGTGAGCGTCCATGTGGGTGAGCATCTTCAGGTCCTGGGAGGGTGATACACCCCAGCTGCACAGGGACAGAAGCTCCTGCCTTCAGGACCCTCCCAGACCGCACCCTGTGTATCTCTTCATCTGGCTGTTCATCTGTATCCTTTATCATACCCTTCAATAAACTCATAAACATAAGTGTTGTCCTGAGTTCTACATGAGCTGCTCTAGCAAATTATTCAAATTCAAGGAGGTGGTTGTGGGAACCTCCGATCTGTAGCCAAATTGGACAGAAGTTTGTGTAACCTGGAGACCTACTACTTGCAACTAAGATCTGCAGTGGAAGTCTGGTGTGGGACTAAGCCCTTAACCTTTGCAATTTGATGCTATCGCCAGGTAGACAGAATGCAGTTACATTGTAGGATACCCAGCTGATGTCAGAGAATTGTGTGGTGGGTGAAACCCCCTACACCTCTGGTGTCAGAAGTGTTGCATGTGTGATTGTCGCATGAGAGTAAAGGAGCCACAGAGGAGGAGAACTGGGATTATTCCTGCGACAGCAGGGACCTGGGGATGCTGGCTTCACCAGATGAAACGCCAGGCCCCAGGTCCGAAGGACTGGTGTTCCAAGCAGGAGGCCTAGACAAGGTCTTACATGTCAGAACTAGGGAACAAGGTAAGAATAGAACCAACTGCTTAACAGTGGCCTTTAGCAAATCACTTAATCTATTAGAGCCCCCCTTTCTTCATCTGTAACATGTGGATAATTATAGCACCAATCTTACAGACGTCTTTGTTGTGAAATATGGGTAAGATTATTCATTTGAAGGAATAGACTAGCGCCTGGCAAGTAGCTCCTTTAAAGACAGAGGGGAAAGACTAGAAGGAGTTGGAAGGAAAACATAGGGAAGACAGATAAAGAAAAGAAATAGGGTGGAGATCACAACTTAGTCTCAAAACAAGGGAGAAATCTAATTATCAGACTGGGTCACAAGTCAAGGCCAGACCATCTTGCAACAGAAGTCCCAACTTTTTGAGTGACTAAAATCTGAGGACAGAGAATTAAAGGTAACATCCTCTCTTTTTTGAAGTCAGTTGTTTACAATTCATTGTTTTGAACTCTGAGCTTTTTTGCTGACTCAAACATGCATTGGTGGTTCCCAGGCATGCTCACAAAATCCTTACAAACAAAACTAATGGTCCCTTGGCATAGAACAACCATGATAAATAATGTGTCTCCAGAAGAATATCTTTGAAGTTATATCTAGGAGCATCAGATAAACATTCCTCCATTTGTCTTCCTCCTCCTTTCCCAGTTCCCTTCCCAGCAGTAAGCACAAGTACCCCATGAGCCTGGCTGCACATCAGAAAGCCTTGGGAACTTTTCAAAAATGCAGATTCCTGGACCCTGTCACTGAATAACTGATTTTGGTTTTCTGGGAGCCTTGCCTGAGAATCTGAATTTTTATAAAGCATTTCAGGTGATTATAATGCAGGTGGCCCTCAACGTTTAGTCAAGTCTGAGAACCGCAGACCTGCAAATTCAATGGAAGGGTGCAGACAAAGTAATCAGCAGCATAGAGGGCTAGGCCTCCAACCGTGGGCACATTGCCCATTTCCTTTTCTTTCCCAGTATGAGGGACTAGCCAGACTCCTTGCTTTTCCACTGGTCGCATCTAAGTGTTTCTGATCAGATCAATGTTGTTTATTTTTTTTTTTTTTTATGTGTTCCACTGAGTAACAGAACACAGCCAGTGGCTTTTCCCTCCTCACCTGTGCTGGAAGCAAACACAAGGCTTTTCTCTTAACCTTCCTCTCTAGTCCTTTCCACTTCTCTCTAGCCCAGGCAAGCTTGGGCTAACAATAGATTTTTATGCATAGAAAGGGCTGAAGTGGGACGGCCTGGTGGGTCAGGTGGTTGGAGGGCCATGCTCCTAACGCCGAGGTCGCTGAAGTGGCCGGCAGCCAGCGAGAGCTGCCGTGAGCTGCTGTGAGCGGCCGACCAATGACCAGCGACCGACTTCCTCAGCCGAGGGGAGCACAAGGTTCATAATACCAGCATGGCCCAGGGAGCTGTGTCCTACACAACTAGACTGAGAAACAGCGGCTTGAACCGGAGTGTGTTTGGGGGAAGTGGAAGAATGGGGGAAAAGGGCTGAAGTAAGGTTCATCTCTCTATGTAGATCTAAAGTTCTATATCTACATATCTATATGTTTGTTTAAATACTGTTTTTTTTAAGAGCAGTTTTAGGTTCATAGCAAAATTGAGTGGAAAGTGCAGACGTTCTCATATACCCCCTGCACCCACACATATGGCCTCCCCCATTATCAACATTCCATACCAGAGTGGTACATTTTCCAATAATGACCCTATGTTGACACATCATTATCATCCAAAGATTTACTCTTTTTTTATTATTATTAAATTTATTGGGGTGACAATTGTTAGTAAAATTACATAGATTTCAGGTGTACAATTCTGTATTACATCATCTATAAATCCCATTGTGTGTTCATCACCCAGAGTCAATTCTCCTTCTATCACCATATATTTGATCCCCCTTACCTTCATCTCCCACCCACCCAAGATTTACTCTTGGTGTTGTACATTCTATGGGTTTTGACAAATGCATAAATACATGTATTCACAATAATATCATATAGAATAGTTCACTGCCCTAAAAATCCTCTGCATACTACCTATTCATCCCTCCCTTCTCCACCTCAACCCCTGGTAACCACTGTTCTTTTTATTGTCTTCATAGTTTTGCCCATGAGACAGAATGTCATATGGTTGGAATCATACAGTGTGTAGCTTTCTCATATCAGCTTCTTTTATTTAGTAATATGCTTTCAAGTTTCCACCATGTCTTTTCATGTCTTGATAGTTCATTTCTTTTTAGCGTTGGATAATATCCCATTGTCTGAGTATTACTATAGTTTATTTATCCATTCACCTCGTGAAGGACATCTCAGTTGCTTCCAAGTTTTGGCAATTATAAACAAAGATGCTATAAACGTCCATGTTCAGGTCTTTGTGGGAAGATAAGTTTTCAACTTCTTTGTGTAAATCCAAAGAGCCCAGTTGCTGAATTGTGTGGTAAAAAGTATGTTTATTTTTGTAGGAAACTATCTTCCTATTTTTGTAGGAAACTATTTTGCATTTCCAATAGCAATAAACAGGAGTTAGGTTCATCTGTATTTCAGGGGGAAACCAACTCTTCTGGAATTTTCTACAGAGGAACTAGGAGGGCAGAATAGGAAGAAGTGGGAACCAACTTTAGTGAAATGGTAACAATTAGGGTAAATACTGAAATAAAAGAGAGAAGGAGGTTTCTTCTTTCCTAGTAACTTTGCTGCTACCATCGACCTGCGATACGCTCGCCCTAAACTGAGATGAAGTGAAAGGCAGGGGCTGTGACTGACGCAGTCTGCTCCTTAGAAGACCAAACAGAAGAACCCCAAGTGCATTTAGAGGAAGTGAATCTACAACTCCTAAAACAGGTGGCTCAAGTAAGTTCAGTCTCAAAGAATATTTGTTGACTAAAAGCATCAATGAAAACATAAACTCCTTCCCAGTTTGCCATTCCAGGGTTTTAATGTATTAGAGTCCTTGGTTTAAGGCAAAAAGAATCAGGCTAATCCACAATTGTATGGACACTGTTTTCATTCATTCTTCCTTCCAGCAAATATTTGTTCAGTGCCTGCACTTGCTATGTGCTAGGGAGTGAGCTAAGAGCTGGATATGATTAACTCTCTTGTGAAATCAAGGGCAGCGCTGGCTTCGGCTCATCTCTTTGATTTCATCATTAGAGGTCCACTGTCTCCAGGGCACAATGTGCAAGTAGAAAAGAGGAATTGGTGTGATAAGCTTTTGGTTTAAAAAAAAGGTCAGGTCTATGCTCAGGTTCAGTTGCACAATTATATTGTCCATTCTGCTGTAAATTTCCTGCGTCACATAATGTTTAACAGAAGGTATGAAGGAATTAAATGGAACATGTGGGGAATGCTTATTGCTCATATGAAAGAGTGAAGTGTGTGTGTGTGTGTGTGTGTGTGTGTGTCTGTGTGTCTGTGTGTGTGTGCTGTGAAATATGTGGCCATTTAGTCAAGATGATTTATTCATTTGGAAGGAATCAGTCTCTAGCTCTCATATATAACTACAGTTTCTTACTAAGAAATGGACATTTTGTATCTTTTGGCAACTTTTGGGGATGATACATTTTTCTACATGTACCTGCTTTTGGTTCCATTTCCCACCTAAAATTATACACACGAGGAAGATAAACGATTCTGTTAATGAAGAATGAGATCATCTTTATTCTCAAGGACTTTGACTGAAGGTCAGTGGTTAATGACCAAAATTCTAATGGTGTCACTGGAGTCCTGGCAGAATGGCATCTGAAACTCTTTGGATATATCTGATGATGTTTTAAAAAACTTTTTGTAAGCTTCAAGGATCGGCACAGCACAGCCATCTTACATACGAACCAACTGTGTATATGCTTAAACCTCATTGATAGAGTTTTAGGAAAACACTTCCCATCCTCAGAGTTTGTACCGTAAGCCTTTTTTAAAGCAGAAACCCAGCCTTCCTTTCCTGCTGTACTGCCTCTAGCATCAGGCACTGTGCAGGCATGAAGAGGGAGCTCAGTAGTGACAAGTAAGTAGAAAAATTAATTGAATCTTTGCATCTTTGCAGGACAGTTTCCAGTGAAACGGAGCAGAGTCACATACCCATATTTCTCCTATTAATGGAATTTACTTGGCAGTTAATAATGGAAACCAATGAGAGCAGGACAAATGTTTGTTATCAAAGATGATTCCTCTTGAGTAAAATTGGTTAGGATCAGGTTAATTTCCCTCAAGAGCAACAGATACCATGGGAAAAGGGCTTTTGTGCCAATCGACTCAGTGTTATTCCTTTTCCTCAATTGCCATTCTGTATCTAGAGAAAAAAAGCCAAAACAAAAAAACTCAAACAATGAGAAAAAAGACTGCATTGACAAATAAATACAAAAAGAGTTCAGAGGGAGTATAGAACAAATTGAAAGTCCTAAAGAGAAATGGAAGGAAGCCAAGATATTATTGATAGTCCAAATAATACAATGCAAACTTTGATTTCCTACATTAAATCCTTAAAGAAATTTTATGGGATTCCAAAACATGCATCTTTACTTCCAGGGTATAAAATCCTAAAGAATTTATATCCTATCCTATATCATATGTTCACAGATTAAGTATCTTCAAAAGGCTGGTTCCCTTTTGAGGTTGGTGCAAAAAGGAGCTGGAAGCTTATACCCTTTGAAAGAAGGGAAAATGTGCCATGGTCGGGTAGAATGATTTCAATTGCAAGTAACAAAAAATTCTACTTGATCTTTTAAACAATGTGCAAAATTCCAACATCCACTTAATCTCTGGTCAGAGTTTGGTCAGGTCATTGGCTCCGTTTCTCTGGAAGTCCCTTAGCTCTATATGACATCTTTATGCTCTGGTTGGGTTCCCTTGAGGTGACAAACTAGAAACTAGCAGCTCTCAGGTTTATAAACTTCCTCTCCTGTGTGAGCACATCTTTTTTCCCAACCATCAAACAAAGTCCAGGTCTTCTTTCTGATTGGACATATCCAGACCTGAACTAATATTCCTGAGGAATGCCATGGCTGATTTTCTTAGGCCTAGAGGACATGCTTCTCTGAGAAGCAACCAGGCAAGGGAATGGATTATGCTGATTGGTTAAGACCAACCAAGAACCTTCCCTAGAGCTGAGATTGAGATGAATTATGCTCAACCCCATGGCTGGGAAATATGGAGGGAAGGAGAGAGTGGATGCTGAATAAACATCTTCAGAATCTAAACTACTTAAAATTCTCTAAGCCTTTAATGCCATGGTACACCCCTCTTCCCTCTTCCTGTAATGTTCTTCCCCACTTCATCTGTCAGGTAAACTCTTACTCCTCCCTTAACCCCAGCACAAGCATTTCATCCCCTGCAAGGTTTATTTGGGATTCCTCATTCCAAACAGAGTGGATCACTCCCTTCCATGTGTCATTCTTATATCCAGTGCAGAATTAATTTATTGTATTTTCCCACTGTTCATCAGTTATTTATTTAATAGATTTGTCTCCCCAGATAGAAGGTTAACTCCTTGAGAACAGAAACCCTATCTTTTTTACCCTTACTCTTGGCACCTATGAAATGACCAGAGCATATATATAGGAGTGTCCTTTAAATGAATTCTGAGTTTTGTTCATTCTATCGGAGGCATTGATCATCAGGTTATGTGCCTTCTGTTCAGGTGTGACCTCCTCTGATGTCACAAACTCAAAAAAGAGACAACTCCTCAAAAAAAGTAACTGCATACTGGAGCACAGGCAGATGTGAGATGAACTGCCTGCATCACTCTGGTTCTTGGCCTTCTTGGTCTGGATTTAGCAGAATATAGAGGCTTTGAGGGTTCAGGGTATTATAAGTCGCTAATGATGCCCTCTGCCATATGAAGGCAATTCAGGAACCAGACAAGAGTCTTTCCTACAGAAACCTCAATGTTCCAGGTTACCTAATTTCATGTTATGCTCCATGCTTATGTTACTTTTATTATTCTTAATTAGAAAGGGGGAGCATGTTCTAAATATTATTTCCTCTTGCTTCACAGCTCCAAGAAAAGAACACCACTTTTGCCTTTCCTCAACTTACAGTACCAGGGTGAAGTAAAGAAACATTTCTGAAAACTAAAATTATCATTATTAGTAATTCTTTAACACACTCTTGGTAGGGCACAGTATATGTGGCAGAGGAACATAGGAAGCAACAGGGAAATTTCTGGGACGCTGAAAATGAATTGGCAGATGATAGTGCTCTGCAAGTAATAACATTGATGACAGTAATGCAATATCCTGGAGAGCCCTGGGATTCAAAGATGAGAAGCTAGTCACTGTGTCAGATGCTAGTATCTGTCACTAGAGTCACAAAAGCAGCAGAAAACAGGCTTTTTGACCTTAGTGAAGTCACGTATAAATGTGATAGCGAGAGACTATTAGTATTAGGTTGGTGTAAAAGTAATTGCGATTTTTACAACTAAAAATAATTGCAAAAATATAAGTATAGATTAGACATCCGTAATGGCACTGTAGCAACATTATTTGACTGACTGCTGAGGGAGGGATCAGTGTGGAATGATATTAGTCAGGAAAGACTTTTCAAGGGGTGAGTCAGGTTTTTGAGCAAGCATTTGACACGATGTAGATGCTACTCAAAAAATATTATCTTAGCAACTGTGTAGAGAATGAAGTGAGATGGGGGAGCACAAAGCAGAGAGACCAGGTAGGAGGCAATAATGCAAACGAGGGGATGGGAGCCCGGACTGGTGTGTGGGCTGTGAAATAGAGCTGGAATCATTTAGAGAAAGCAATGCAGAGGATTGCATAACAGCGTGGGCTTTGCAGACAAACTAACTCTAATCCTGGCTCCACCACTGTGTTACTTGGGTAACTAACTTACCTATCTATTCCCTCATCTACAAAATGCACTGTGGATGTTTGTCGGTTTTGCTGTCAACCATCTGAACATCCTTCCTAATTTGAGTGAATCCCAATGTAAGTGGAAGCCTCAAAGGGAAAACTGTTCCTCTGCCTGATTCTGGCAACTAGGCATAGGCATGTGCTCTGAACAGGGCCAGTAGATGCTCACCCATCTCTCTGTACTGGGGGGTAGTGATGCAAAGGCACTGAGGTCAATTTGAGAATCCTTGAGGACTCTTGGGGAGATTAAAATCCAGAGGCATGGCGGGGCATGTCCTGGGAAATTGTTGCTGAGGTAGGATCCCCACTTTGTGCTCTGCTTCTTCTTTTGGATCCCCTTGAACCCAGTCCGCCACCTTCCTATGGATTCTGTGAGTTGCCCAATACCTTTCCAGTAAATTTCTTTTCTGCTTAAGTTATCCGCTGTTTGCTACCAAGAACCTTGAATAAAACATGACCTCACAGGGCTATTTTGAGGATTGAATAAGATGGTGCATATAAAGCCCTTAGCCCAGTACCTACCACAGGTAAATACTTACTAAAATGTTGCCCTAAGAAAAAATTTAAAAAGCGTTTGTGACAGAATAGTCACAGACTTTGATAACTAATTAGATGTGCAAGAAGAATGAAAAAGCAAGGATGGGAAGGTTAACAATCAGTTTAGAAACCCACCTTCCATGCCCTTGTTCTGCCTCTAACAAGAATACAGAAGCCAACAGAAAGATGACCTGCTTAAAAGAGAGTTAGACAGTAACGGCCAAGTACCGACCTCTCAGCATGTAGACTGAGAACACGGTATTTTACTGACATGACAAAGTCTAAACTTGTTATGCTAGCACATGAGGCACTTCATAACTCTGTCCAAACCTGCCTTTCCAGCCCGATGCTTGCCACTCCCTGAAAAGCACCTGACGCTGTAGTCAGATCAAGCTGCTCTGAGTCCCAGAACACACCAAGTTATTCTAAGCGTCCCTGCGTTTCCACATCGTATTCTCTTTGCCTGGAATGTCCCTCTGATCATCCTTCAATGCCAAGCCCTCATTTAACACTTGGGTTACACATTTTCTCTTCGAGGAAGCCCTTCTTAAGTCCTTCCGGGCAGTTACTTGCTCCTTCTTCTGGGCTCCTTCTTCTGTTTATGCCTCCTTGATAGAACCACATTTTATTCTGTTTTCTTCATGTCTCTCTCTTTCATTGCCCTGTGTGGTCCCAGACACCAGGGGCTAGCGTTTGGTCATCCTTGCATCGCCATTGCCAAACACTATCTGGCATGTAGATGGTACTTGACAGGCTCATTGTCAAATACCCAGAACATGTCTTTATATATTTGGTTAGAGATAAAAGGGTATGTATGACTATAAGATAATGAACGTAATTTGACAATCCACATACGGAAGTCTGTCTTGTTCATTACTTGTTTGTGTATTACACAATAATTAGTATTCTTTTAACTTCCTAGCTCCTAAAGGGCAGAGTTGTTTTAACCATTTTGCACCAGCAGGGTTTTGCACCAACAGGTACAACAAAGGAATTGGAATCCTTTTTGAGTTGCTGCTTTGATATAACCAAAACAGTGTTGTTCGTATGTTGAAGAAGCCATGGTTGGAGACCCTGGCTTCAAGGGTCCAAGCCAGTGGCCTTGGTTAGGTTTTTCTGTAGACACTCTCTAGCGCCAATCCCAATTATCCAACCAACTCACCTTTCCCAAATAGGAACTCCTAATGAAAATAGATATTTCCCGTTGTATTTCCCCAAGTTGCTTAAGCACAAGGTTCCAGAGGAACATAGCCGTAAAGCCAACATTTATTTCGTTTTATCTTCTATTGCCCTTGGAAATTATTCTTTTTCATTTTGTTAAAAAAGATTTTAGAGATTTTATTTTTAAATTTATTTTTGAGTAAACAACACATTCGTATGATCCAAAATTCAAAAGTATACAGTGTAAAATGTCCACCACCCCACTTTGTACCCTAGCCATCCAGCTTCTCTCCCCATGGGCAACCAAAGCTCTTACTTTCTTGTACTTTCTTCCAGGGATGTTTTATGCACATAAGGAAGTATTTTTCTAATCTCCCACTGATGCTTACTCAAAAGTAAAGTTAGTACACACATTTCTGCATCTTGTAGAATATCTTGTTTTCCCCCCGCACTAAATATCTTGTAGATCTTTTCATATCAACATATATCAATACATATTTTTTTCCTGGCTATGTGGTGTTCCACCGCATAGGTAGACTACAATCTATTCAACCAGTCCCCTGTTAATGGACCTTTAGGTTTTTTCCAATCATTTCTACCTTATAAAAAAAATAGCAGCTCTTTTAAGTCTCCCTACAAACTTCCTATCCAGCCTCTGCCTTCTTCATTCTAAAGAAATGCCCATCTCTCTTAACTCACAGAAAAAACAGAGATGATCAGATAGAGATTCCATCAATTTCTGGCCTCCCCTCCACCTGTACTTTAGACTCCTTTAATGACAAACAGCGTGTAGTTCTCAGGATGGCATGTTCTCTCTAGTCTCTGTAACTTTCTGTATGCCATTCCTGCTCCCACCATCAATGGTTTGCCTGGGAAACACCTATTAACCTTGCAAATCCAAGTTTGGATATCATGCCAGAAAGAGTTAATCATACTACATGCTGCTGTGTACCATGTCTGTACTTCGTTCTTCTCCCACCATTGTACTTATTATGCTGGTTTGAAATTTGTCTACAAGTCTATGTTCCCATAAGTCTGTGAGCTCCTTGTGAGCTAGTTCATATCAGGATGCCCAGCACTTAGCAGAGAGCCTGGAAATAGAAGCTACTCAATAAATACTTGTTGAATAAATGAATAAATAATATGGAGGAGATGTAAGCATACTCTATAATGACAAATACTTGCAAAACAGTAGAACAAGTCTTCAACTTTGCATAGCGTACTGGAAACAGCATTGGGCCAGAAATCAAGAGAACCAATTTTGGTCCATAGGAAGCAAGAAATTTTCTTCACATGCTCATTGCTGCATCATGAATGTCTAGAAGAAGAGTTGGTGCTTGATTGGTGCTGAGAAAGAATGAGGCTTTGTGTTATGTTTGCATTTGAATCTGCTAAAGACACTCTTTATTTCAAATAGTCTGCAAGGAGAAAGCTAGAACCAGAGGGTCTGTAGCGTTTGGACTAAGAAGAGAACATACACAACAACCAGTCATGGGTAAATTGTGATAAAACCAGTGCATTTATTAACAGCTTAAATTGAACAAATTCACCCAATTGACTTTCACAAATGTTTTTTATAGATTAAATGAACCCATTTCCCATAGCCATAGGTTTTTTCCAAGCTCTGTGGTAATCACATGCTCAATCTGGGAAATGAAACAAACACCATATAAATAATCTTGGGGAGGCAGGGCTCTTGGTTCCTCCTCTGTGAACACTGAACAGAGTAATAGTGTGACAATCAGAGAGAGAGCCCCTATGGATTTAGACTGAAATGAGACCTTTACCCCACCTGGCCTGTCTACTAATGGGGCTCTTTGTTCACTGTTCTCCTTTGATAACCAGAATGCAAATATTCTCCTGCCCTCTCTTCCTTGTTTTATTGAACAGTAGTAAACACGCATAATAATGTCAGTTCCCCATCAGTGTATGCAAATAAGATTTTTCATCCTAAAGCTTTTGATCAAATACCATGGTAACCCACAGGTTGATTTTAGGTTAAGACTGAATCAAATTTTTATATTTATAATTTTTATTTCCACAGTATTCAATAAATAATTGTTGATTGACTGAATGAATATGTTTCCATTACCTAGCTCTGTAACCTTGGGCAAATTTTATTTACCTTTTCTGGGCCTCATTATCCTCATCTATGCACTCAAGTTAGGTTGTGGTGTCTTTCAAATTATTTTTAATAGTTTAAACCCTTTCTTCAAACTAAGTCTTAGGCAGAACACAATATATCAAACAGAAACAAGTGGGGTTACTCTAGATAAAAGAGGTTTGGGGGCCCTAAGACCCCTTGCTTCGCCTCCTCCTTCTCCACCTTCATTTCTGCTCTGAGCTACTCTGCAGAGCCCCAGGGCTCTGTGAGGTGCCATCTAAAACACTGGACTAGATGATCATATATATATAACATTAACTCCAGACTGGTAAGGAAATTTACTGTCGATTGGGACCAGAGATTCCCAACCTGCAGCCTCTTGAAACATGATAAAGCCACCCAGGCAAATTAAAATATGAAGTTTCTTTGCTGTTGATGGTATTACATCAGCTCATCCAATGGCAATTGATTATATAATGCTAACCAGAGTTGGAAGCTATATATAGCTTTGATAAATCAACAATGAACATGAACATGTTAACAATGGACATGGCAATGTAAATTACTAACACTTTTTAGTAGACAAAATTTCTCAACATATTATGAAAATGGGGGGGGGGGTGCATAATAAAAGGAATCCCTGGGGAGTCCAAAGGTTGAGAATAATGATGAATTCTGTTTTCCCCCTTTTCATACAAATAAAATGAGGCAGGGAAAGGTGAAATGGCTTGCTAAGCTCTCACAGTTTACTTAGTGGCACGCATAATTTCCAGCCTCATGCTCTTTCCCAGCCATGTTGCATTTCTGTGTAAGGTGAGGCTTTTACCTTTATGTGTCTGGGATCCACGGTCACACTTTAGGAAGATAGAACATCCTCATTATCTCAACATTCATTACCTGAATTCCTGAAGTTTAAAGTTGTATAGGAGAGTAAGAGTTATCGTAACCCAGAAATGTTTATTTATCAAACGACTGGGTGTAAAACCCATTCAAATACCCATCTCCATTAAACATTAGCATCGATTCTCCACTTCTAAAATCATCTTCTTTGTCAGGTCTCTAGCTGATGACTGGATTTTTATACATATTTGACAATACAGTACAAATGAACTACAAAGTGAAATTGCACATCTTGTAAAAGATAAATTCCATGAGATTGCTGAAAGAAAACCAATGTACTTGGTTCACAGAGAAAGACAGGGAAAGACTTGGGTGATATTGACAAGGTAGACAAAGGCCAGATGAGAGAGGCCCTTGTGGGTCTCAGTGGTTTTCATTCTGTTTGGGATGGGGAATTTTTGGAGGCCTTTAAGCAGGGAAATGACAATCAGATTGAGCTCTAAAATTTTCATTTTGAACTGGCAAATACACTAAAATATATGATCTTGCAATTGTATTTCTGTGATTCTATCCTATAGATGTATCTCCACATGTATGAAATGACACATGTATGAAGTTATTCATTGTTGCATTATTTGTAAGGAAAAAAAAATGGACCCAGTTGTGATATTCAGCAAAAGGGGCCTGGTCCAATAAATGATGGTATGACATGCAACTGTGAAAATGAATAAAGAAGATCTCTATGTACTGATGTGGGAAGAACTTTAGGATATATTGGTAACTGAAAAAGAGCATGGTATAGAACAATATAAAACAGTGTATATGGTAGGCTACCTTTTGTGATATAAGGTGGGAGATATATTTGTATATACTTGCATTTGCCTTAAAAACCCTAGAAGGATAAAAGCCAAAAAAGATACCAATGGAACTGCTTATCATTAGAGGATTGGGGTGAAGAATGCAGGAATGGGTGCAAGACTTCTCTGGGCATATCTTTTTTATAGCGTGTTGAATTTTAGGTCATGTAAATGCAGTACCTAATAAAAATAAATACATTTAAAATTCATCTGGCTGCTCCGTGGAGAGTGATTGTAGGGACATAAAAGTAGAAGCTATGAGACCATTTAGGAAGTTACTGAAGCAGTTTAGGCAAGGGCTGACAGTGGCTGCCACTGGATGACAGCAGTGGAGTTGGTGAGAAGGAGTCGATTTGGGGGTATAGAGCCAATTGGACCTGTTGCTGGATTGTATGCAGTGTGTGAGAGAAGGAAAAAGAAAAAAGAAATCAAAGATAATTCCTAATATTTGTCTTGAGCAACTGGAGGAGAGAAGATGGGGTAGAGGTTGGGGCAGGCAGGGAAAATCAGGAATCAAGGTTCTGTTTTGAACACATTAAGAACATGTCCAAGTGGAGAGGTCCACAACTGGAGACAAACATGTGGAAGGATAATGACAGCAGAAGTTTTTCCAAAGATGAGTTCAACTCCCCATGAATTCAAATTAAAGGATTGAGGGACTCTGGTAAAATTGTAAAAACCCTGAAATAAACGTCCATCTTCACTTTCATGCTGCACAAGTAAAATATAAAGAGAAGAATGTATTCTTGTGGTTATAAATTTTTTTGGAAAAAATTTTGTCCAAAAATGTGAAGCAATCACTTGAGTTATTCTTAGTTCTAAGAGTAGGCATGTAGTTATCAGTATAACCTCATTTTGTTAAATACAAGGTAAAATAAATATAGTTTTACAATTTGTATTTCATTTTTCAAGATAAAATTTGAATTAAAGTTTTTTCACTATTTACTATGAAATGCAAGCAGCCTACTCTCTAAATGGCCTTTTCAGTAACCTGAATAAAATGCAAAAAGACAGAATTCTGCAGAGGCGAAAAAAACAAGGAAGCAACATAAACTTTTTCTGTTGTATACTAAGTTCACATTTCAATTAACAGAATAACTTTCTGCATATCCTGCATTGGTAACAGAGCAGGAGATAGAGGGTAATAATTTTTCCTACTTTACTACTTGAGAAGTTAAATTAATTTTTTTTTTTTTTTTTTTTTTTGTAAAAATGCAAAACTTCTCTCTTAAGAATTCTACCTTCAACTACAAATTTGTCTCTCGTGCGTTTACTCTGAGTAGGACAGGCCTTTGAAGAGTCCCAATGTTAATGTAAGTCAAGCTATTCCGGTTATATTTGCTGCAACGCCCAGTGTCTTAGAAAGTTTGGACTGCCCAAATAAATTCCCACAGACTGTATGGCTTAAATAACAAGCATTTATTTCTCATGGTTCTAGAGGCTAGAAGTCTGAGATCAGGGTGCTCCCAGGTCAGGTTCTTCCTGGTTGTTCTCACTGTCCTTTCCTATGTACATGTGTGTACAGAGAGTTCATGTGTCTCTTCCTTTTCTTGTAAGGGCACTAACCCCATCATGGAGGCTCCACCCTCCTGATCTCATCTATACCTAACTACCTCACAAATGTTCCCTGTCCAAGAGTCACCATTTTGGGAATTAGGGTTTCCACATGTTAATTTTGGGGGGACGCAAACATTCGGTCTACAGCACTCAGTCCATACTCCCCTTTAGGATGGAGACCCCAGGTACCCAGAGTGTTGGCTGTTGAAAGTTTACCACTGAGTCCTCCCAAGGACTTCCCTGAAGGAAGCAGCCTCCCTCAAGGTTAGGTCCCCACCACTTCAGGGATACTGTAGGTGCCTGATCACTGCATTGTACACCTGAAGCTGAAGCTAAATAATAGTGAATGTTAGCTATAATTTTATAGACAGACAGACAGACAGACAGACAGACAGATGTATATATATTCACTAGAAGTGGAGTACAGGAGTACAGCATAAGGAATAGAGATAATGGAAATGTAATGGCTATATGAGATGTCAGAGGGGTAGTAGATTGGGGGAGGGGGGTTATTACTTTATGAGGAGTATAAATGATAAATGTCTAACTAGTACAGTGTTTTGTACACATGAAACTAATAATAATAATAATAAGTTTAGGTCCCCATTCTGTGGTAGGTGAGGGATGGACACAAAGGGAAAGCGAGTACAAAGATCCAAGCCCCCTTGCCTCAATATGAGACAATTTGGTGAGCCGTCCCACCTCCTGAGCTCCCCATGAGAGCAGCTGAGTCCCCACTTTCCCCTCTGTCCTGCTCCCCTCACTCCTTGCAGGCGTAGTTCCCCAATAGACTTCTTGCACACAAATCTCTGTCTCAGAGTCTATTTCCTGGAGGACCCAAACTAAGACACCAGTAGACCTCATTAATAGCATACTCAAATAATAAATAACCAAATCATGTTGATTTCTCTACATGTTGTATAGATTGCTTGTAAAAGGCAAGCGTAGTGGACAATGGCCAGAGTACAAACACTCCCAGGGCTTGCTTTATGCTCTTTTCACATATTATGCACACACTGTGGAAGAGAAAACCCACCCTTAGGTCTGTTTGGCAGCACATGATTTTATCTATCACAGGGAAGATAGTCTCTTTGCTCATTATAATTGATATCTGAATGCATTACTACTATAAGAGAGAACAAACTTTTGATCCCATTATGCTAGAATTTATTTTTGTTTCTTAATGGAGTTTAACAACAAGTTCAGTTTTAGTCTGAGTATTCTTGGAAGAAATGACGAGTAAATAATAAAACAAAGTAGCCAGTTCAGCAGCACTCCTTAAGAATTCCCCAGCATGTGGCTGTGTCTATAAAAATAGGACTTCGATGCTGAGTTGATTCATCATACATATAGCAAATCCCAGATCATAGATTCTTTCTGCTAATTTATTTTTGTCATCGTAATTTATTTAGCATTCACTTTTGAAGATCCTTTATGACCATTAGTAAGATTTTTAAAATAGCATTGTGCAGGCGGGCTTTCACAAAGAATTTTCCAGGCTCTCCTTTTCCCCTGTGGTCACTTATTATGGTATACAGTTCAACATCTGGCAAAAGCATTTTTTTCATCACCAATAGTTTAATTTATATTCAGAAATTTAATCACAAATAGAATCTGTCTTCAGGACTCTCTTATTTTTAAAAACTATTTCTCTATTTATTCCTTTTTCAATTTTTCAATTTTGTCATTCTTTGTTTAAAATCATATTATCACATAATTACAGAAAAATGGAAATGGGATAACTAAAAAAGGAAAAATTATTCATAATTCTGCCACCAGAATAAACCAGAATCAAACTTGGTGCTTTATTTCTTCCTGATTTTTGCCAAAATAGTGCATATAGTGTTTACAATTTTTACAAAATACACTAATGCCATTCTTTAATTTAACTTACCAACATGCAATAAAAATTGTCATGTCAATAAATGCACCCATTAAAATATTATTCAATAGATGCATAATATTTTATAGTATGGACATGTCATAGTTTTTAAAATCAATACTCTGTTATTAAACAATTTATATTGTTTCCCTTTTTTTTTTACTTTTATAATTAATGAGTAAATAAAAACCCTTGCAAATACAGCTGTGTAAAAGTGACTGGTTATTTCCCTAGGACAAATTCTTGGAAGTGAGATTTCTAGATTAAAAAATAGGTACATATTTAAGATTAAAAATAAAACAAAACACTTATTACTAAATTGTTTCAATTTCCATTCCCACCAACAGTGGTTGAGAATGTTTTTTCCCCACAACCTTGTCACCCTGAGTATATTGTTCTTTTTTCATCTTTGTTAATTTAATAGATGAAAAGTAGGGTCTCATTTTCAGTTGCATTTCTTTGATTTCTAGTGAGCCTGAATTAAAAAAAAAAAAAATGTTTGTTGACCACGAATACCTCTTATTTTGTGAACTGCCTATTTGTGTCCTCTGAACATAAAATATTGGGTTCTAATATTTCTCCTATTGAGTTTTAAGAGCTCTATCTATATATTTATTATACACATATGTGTTTTCTATATAGAGAATTACATATATTCGAAATGGTTTTCCCCCAATTTGTCTTACTTTTAAATTTAATTTTATGGGCATCAAGACTTTTTAAGTAGTCATAATTCTGCCTATGTTGCAATGCTAAAAAGACAGACATTCTATACCCAATATTATACAAATAATCTAAGAAAACTGTATTTCTTCCCAATAATTAATGGACTCATTAGAAACTTTTTTAAGCTTTAATATTTAATCTACCAAATTTTGATTATATCTGTGAGGTAGGAATCTAATTTTATTTTTTGCTTTTGTTTAAGCAATTATCCCACATTTATTAAAATAATCCATTCTTTCTCTCCTCAGTTGAAATGTCATTAATATACAATAAATTCTTAAATAAATGTAAACCTGTTCCTAGACTATTTATTCTGATTGGTTATTCTGTCTGTGAGTCTTATGTTTATGCTACACTTTTAATTAGTATCATTGTATAATGTATTTTGATATCTGATATGACCCTTAGCTCCTCTTTTTTAAAGACCATATGTTTAACTCTATTTCTCTTTTCCAAAAGGTCAATTATGTTTACATATTTATTCATATATTATATATACATATACATACACACACACACAGGGTGCCAAAAAAATGTATACATATTTTAAGAAAGGAAAAACTGTTTTGAAATTTTAATACTCAATACATACTGATAACAAAAGATGACTACAAGTCACATTTGACTTCTGCAATTACAAGAGGTGCTCAAAGTGGTTACCATTAGCATAATTTTAATATAGTTTATTCCTTTCTTAAAATGTGTCATGATACCTGACATCAAATCATACTACAAGGCTATAGTAATCAAAACAGCATGGTACTGGCGTAAAAACAGATACATAGATCAATGGAACAGAATAGAGAGCACAGGAATAAATCCATGCCTATATGGTCATTTAATCTACGACAATGGGAGCAAGAATTTACATTGGGGTAAAAACAGTTTATTCAATAAATCGCACTGGGAAACCTCGACAGACACATGCAAAAAAATGAAGCTTACACCATATACAAGAATAAATTCAAAATGGATTAAAGACTTAAATGTAAGATCTGAAACCATAAAACTCCTGGAAGAAAATATAGGAAGAAAGTTTGCAGACATTACCCTTAGTAATATTTTTACTGATATATCCCCTTGGGCAATGGAAGTAAGGGAAAAAACAAACATATAGGATTAATGACAAACTAAAAAGATTTTTCACAGCAAAGGAAACCATCAATAAAACAAAAAGGCATCCTACTGAATGGGAGAAGATATTTGTCAATGATATATCTGATAAGGGGTTAATATCCAAAATTTATTTAAAAAAACCTCATTCAACTCTACACCAAAAAACAAACAACCCAATTGAAAAATGGGCAGAGGACATGAAGAGACATTTTTCTAAAGAGGACATACAGATGGCAAACAGACATATGAAAAAATGCTTAACCTCACTAATCACTATAGAAATGCAAATAAAAACCACAATGAGATACCACCTCACTCCAATAAGAATGGCTATCATCAATAAATCAACAAACAACAAGTGTTGGCGAGGATGTGGAGAAAAAGGAACCCTTGTGCACTGCTGGTGGGATTGCAGATTGGTGCAGCCACTATGGAAATCAGTATAGAGGTATTTCAAAAAAATGGAACTGCAACTACCTTGTGACCCAGCAATTCCACTCCTAGGTATCTATCCAGAGAAATCCAAAACACTAATTCAAAAAAATTTATGCACCCCTATGTTTATTGCAGGACTATTCACAATAGCCAAGACATGGAAACAACTGAAATGCCCATCTGTAGATGGCTGGATTAAGAAATTGTGTTACCTTTATACAATAGAATATTACTTGGCCATAAAGAAGAATGAAATCTTACCATTTGCAGCGATATGGATGGACCTAGATATGGATGCTAAGTGAAATAAGTCAGATGGAGAAAGACAAATACCATATGATCTCATATGTGGAATCTAAAGAATAGAATAAATGAACAAACTAATTAGAAACAGTCTCAGAGATATAGAGAAAAAACTGAGGGTTGCTGGATGGGAGGGGCATGGGGATGAGGGAGAAGGTGAGGGGATTAGAAAACATAATCGATAACCACAAGATTGCCACGGGGATATGAAACACAGTTTGGGGAATTTAATCAATAATGTTGTAAAGATTTTGTAGGGTATCCGATGGACAGTTGTCTTATTAGGGAGACCACCTCAGGGATGATGTAGGTGCCTGATCACTGCACTGTACACCTGAAGCTGAAGCTGAATAATAATGAATGTCAACTATAATTATATATATATATATATATATACATATATATATATATGTATGTGTATGTGTATGTGTATGTGTATGTATATGTATATGTATATGTATATGTATATGTATATATATGTATATATATGTGTGTGTGTGTATACATATATATATAGTCACAGGAAAAAAATGTGTATACACTTTTTTGCACAGTGTGTGTGTGCGTGCGTGTGTGTGTGTGTGTGTGTGTGTGTGTGTTTTAGAGAAGTTTTAGGTTCACAGCAAATTTAAGAGAAAGGTACAGAGCTTTCCCATATACCTGCTGTCCTCACACATGCACAGGCTCCCTCCTTAACAACGTCTCCCACCAGAGTGTGTACATTTGTACTATTGATGAACCTACATTGACATATTTCTTCCATATATTTTATAGTGTATTATATATAATATATTCTTTCATATTTTTACATTAATTTTGACACACTTTTCTCTCCCCCTCAAATCCCTCAGGATACCATTAAATTTATATGTGAATTTAGGAAGAATTTATGTTTTACAATATTAAGATATCCAGAAACATAGTCTGTCCTTCCATTTATTTCGGTCTTTGATTGTAACCTTTGGTCAGAATGTATAAATTCTTCACATAGGCCTAGCATATTTCTTGTTAAATTCATTTGTTATGCTCTTATTGTTACATGGGATATTTTTCAGTATACTTTCTAACTCTTACCGAGCCTATTGTTTTCAAATGACAGCTTTATTAGCATATAATTCCCATACTATAAAATTCATTATTTTAAAGTACATTTCGATGGTTTCTTGTATTTACAAAGTTGTGCAACATCTATTTACTTTAGAACATTTTTATCACTGCCCCAAAGGAACCCCGTACCCACTAGCAGTTACTCCCTTTTCTTCTTCACACTCATTTAATCTTCATAAGTACCCTGTGAAGTACAGAGTATCATATCTTCAAATTGCAGATGAGAAAAAAATGAGGTACAGAGAGCTTATGTAATGTGCCCAAGGACACTCAGCTGGTATGCAGCAGAACTGAGATTTCTACCTGGCTATATGCTGTCTGACCATGAGGCCTTTATTCTTTTTTTTTTAAATTAAGATATAATTTATATATAACATTATATTAGTTTCTGGTGTACCACATGATTCAATATATGTATATATGCAAAATGATCACCATAATAAGTCTAGTTAATGTCCATAACCACACATAGTTATAATTTTTTTCTGGTGATGAGATGTTTTACGATCTACTCTCTTAGCAACTTTCAAATATGCAATACAATATTATTAATTATAGTCACCATGCTGTATATTATTCCCAGGATTTATTTATTTTATAACTGCAGGTTTTGTACCTCTTGGCCACCTTCACCCATTTCACATACCCCTGCCCCTGCCTCAACCTCTGACAACTACCAATCTATTCTCTGTATCTGAGTTAAAAAGAATCTTTTTTCAGATTCCACATATAAATGAGATCATATGGTATTTGTCTAACAATCATTTTTGAGGAATATTTTTCTAAAACAATATTTATCCAGGGCAGTTTATTATTTTAATTTTTAAAAAATAAGTTTTCCTTTATAAATAACAAAGTACTTTTGACCCTACCTAAAGAGAGAATTAATTGATTTTAGTCTAAATTGTTTTATTTTAATAGTAAAATAATGAACTTAAACAGATAATTAAAAAATGCTATATAGATTCCAAAAGGTAGAAAATAGTATATACAGTGAACTGAAATCTCCTTTTCACCCTGTTCTCTCACCACATTCTTCTCTCTTCAAGCAACTACTGCATTCTATTAGAGAGCAGGATTTTTTAAATAAAAGAAATATATACCTATACAACACACACACACACATACAAATATATAAAAAATATGCAGTATATACAAAATATTTCAAATGTTTACATGAGAAACACAATATGCTAAGCAGTCGTATGGAGTCAGATGGAAGGAAAAGGACTAATAAAGAGTCTGTTCACACACAAAAAAGAGAGAAGCAGCTGAGGAAACTGATTGGTATTTTTCCAATATTGTCAGTTACCAGTTTGTTTAAACTCCGAATTTATTTTCTGGCCAAGATACAGCAAGCAGTAAATCTAGAGTCCGTGCTACATTAACTGCGTTAAATAGAGATGTCCACCACCTCAGTTTTCCCTACCTCAGATGGCAAATAAGAGGAACTATACATTCCTGAGAGGTAACAGATCAAGAGTGAAAAATGGCAATTCAAATTTCTGTACCAAAATGTACTAAGCTTCTTACCAATTAGATAGGAGAAGGCTAAACATATCAAAATCATGTCACAAAAATAACTCAAAAGCCTTTCCCCAAATAAATTTGTATTATGTTGTAAACAACTCTAAACAGTCACTTGGAACCATTGTGTGCAAAAGGCGAGCTGGCTGTTTGGCACAAGCTGACACCTTTAGTAGAGTCTCTGTATTCTTGGCCTGGGCTTGATAACGCTCTGGGCAGTGGAGGGAGATGGGGGAGGCACAGTTGGGGAGGGGGTAGAAGGTAGGGAATGGGTGGCAGAAGGGGAGGGGGAGGTGCTGATCCAAGCAAACCAAACTCACAAGAGGCCAAAACATAATAATAACATAAACAGAAATGCCATTTGTTCATTAAGCAGATGGACCACAATAAAATCAAGTGGACCAGAGTTACTTTACAATGTCACAATCCAGTCAAAGTTTCCTAAGATCTTCCTTCTTTCTCAGTCTTTTAAAGTGGTCACTTCTGTGGGTGTCTGGGAGGTAACAGCACTGTAATGTGGTGGCCACCTGCACAGGTTTTGAGCCCCATGGACTTATGACCTTAGCTCCAATTCAGGCCCGGTTATTTGCCAGCTGTGTAACCTCAAGTGGTTATTTAACTTCTCTTATTGGGAAGATGGAAGTGATAACAATACCTGCCCTGTTTTCCTGAAAATAAGACCGAGCCGGACAATCAGCTCTAATGCATCTTTTTGGAGAAAAAATAATATAAGACCCAGTATTGTATTATTCTATTCTATTCTATTCTATTCTATTCTATTCTATTCTATTCTATTCTATTCTATTCTATTCTATTCTATTCTATTCCATTCCATTCCATTCCATTCCATTCCATTCCATTCCATTCCATTCCATTCCATTCCATTCCATTCCATTCCATTCCATTCACCTGGTCTTATATTCTAGTAAAATAAGACCGGGTCTTATATTAATTTTTGCTTCAAAAGATGCATTAGAGCTGATTGTCCAGCTTATTTTCAGGGAAACACGGTACTTCCGCATATCATTGTGAAGGCTAAATGAGCTACTTCATGTGGAACACTTAGCACTGTGCCTACTACATGTAGAACACTCAAAAACGTTACCTATTACTATTATGGTGACTTCTTTTGTTTGTAGTTGTTTCTGCTCACAGAGAACGAGCTATAGTTAACTCTGGCCAAATTAAGGAAAGGAAAAGGAGAAGTCAAATGAGAAACCGGTTTGACTTGATGGTGAAAAGTCTGAAATGTATTCAATGTGTCAAAGAAATGCAATTGTACTGCTGAAATTTGAATATATTACAACCCCAAATAATACGGAGAATAAGGAAATAAAGTGAATTTTAAAGGGTGCTACAAGGGAAAAAAAAAAGAGGGAACTTAATATAAAAATGCAATTTGTAATGAACAAGTTATTTCTGGAGTGCCCAGTATATGCCCAGTTAATCTTCCTGCTTCAATCCTTGCCTTTCTTAAATCTACTTGTAACAGCCAAAATCATCTTTTAAAGATTTAATTAAGATCATGTCATTTCTTTGTTCAAAATCTTCCAATGGCCCCCCTACCTCATTCAAAGTAAAACCCAATGTCCTACAAGGCCTTCTAAAATCTGCTCTCACCCCCACCCCCTCTATGATTTAATCCCTTAACACCCTCTCTTCCTACCCACCTCTCTGCACAGGCCTCATTGGACTCTGCTGTCCCTTAAGGGTGCCAGGTACTCCCGTCTCAAGGCCTGTGCCCTTTTGGTTCCCTCTACCTGGAGTCCTCTTTTTCAAAGTCACATCTTTTTCATATCTGATGCAAATGCCACCTTACCCTGCCCTCCTATTTAAAATGGTAACTTCCTCCCTATCTGCAGCAGTCTCTGGTCTGTTTGCTCTATAGCCTTTTGCTCTATATTTATTGATTTATTTTGTTTATAATCTATCTCACCTCACCATCCCTGCAAGATAAGCTCCACAAGACAGAGGTTTTTGTATGTTTTGTTTATTGTTGTTATTGTTACTCCTTTGCATAGTGGTAACACTATTACTTCAACGGATGAATGAATTAACGAAGAGTGATAGGTGCTTTTACAGATGTTATCTCATTTACATTTTTCCTTAAAGGTCTGATTTTCATAGCATGTCACTAAGTGGTAGCCATTATTATAGTTATGTATTTTTATATTCAGCAATTGCTATTTCCGGAAATTAAAAATGGACTGAAAGTACCTTTAACTTCTTGAAACTGGAATTTAAAAACACTGTTTATTTTAACATGTGGATGTCCTTTAAAGGTATCTTTCATAAGACTGAGATTCAAAGCAGTTGTTTTAAACTTCTTACTCAATAGGAATTACATATATTACTTCTGAATTTTAAAAATGATAAATTTTTATATAAAGTGAAGTTGGCCTCTTCTAATTTTAGCATTAATTCTCCAACTCTTAAAAATGATTTTTAAATTTGTCCAAATGGTGCATGACAGCAGAAGTGTGGGCCTGGATGTCCCTGCTTTTGCTTTGTTGGAGATACGGACTGCCTACTGAATTTCTGGTTCCCATTACAGCTGATGACATGAAAGAAAGGTTTGTAAGAACAAATGTTTGGTTCCAGGCCGTAGCCTAATTTAATAGCGCACTTGAAAAAGAAAAGTTGATGATTCATTCCCAAACCTCTGGGGAGAGAGGGGTGATTGTACACAATTTTGAATGGGGCAAGATAGCCTAGCGTGAAACCATTGCAGCAATCTTAAATTGCTGGTTGTTTCCCAGAATGTTTTTAGCTAAGGAAAGACTGTTAGATTCAAAACCCCTTTCCCTTTGCTCTGATTTGGGGAATGGCATGTTATATCCATATTAATTTCTGATAAGATCAGATAATATGAAATATTTAGATGAAAAATTAACCCCAAGTTTTGAGAATTGTGGTTTTCTCAAAGCATTTAATGCAATTGTAATTTTTTTAGGGGCCAGAACCCTAGGCAAGTTTATATGGAAGAAAAATTGAGACTTTTTTTTTCTTTAGAAACTAAGATTGAAGACGTAATAGCCATTTAAGTAAGTGGAGTAGGCAGCTGCCATAGGCAAGACCCAAAAACTCCTCCCACCTCTTGTTTGTTGATGCTTGAAACTTTGAAAAATCAGGAATTCATTATCTTGGATTAAGAATGCATCTATGAAAATACTAACAGCTTTACTCAGGATCACATATTAAACATTCTGGGCCATTGTTACCCTAATAGCAATAGCCTCACTGCCTCCAGCTCTAACAGGCTTACCCAAACAGGTGGGAGGAAGCAAGTGGATCCTGGTTCTTGGGAGAGGAGGCTCTCTACATGTGATGGGGGTTGAGGCAGTGGGAGACACCCTTGGGGAAGCACATCAGAGATCATCAGAAGGTGGGGAAGCATAGAGAAGGGACTTTGAAAGCTTTCCCCCAAAATGGTAGGAACCATTTTTACCCGTTCTTACTCAAGTCTTCCTACCCTGCATACTGGAGGAACATAGGTTGATACGGTGACGTTGTCCAAAGGAAGTGCACACACTCAGTCTCAGGTAACTCTAAACCACAGTTGAGATTACCATAGCAATTAATCCCTCGACATTAGCCAAACTACTTGCTTACTTTGATGAATATCTATTGTTTCTTCATAACAACCAGAGAGACATTCTAACGTCTTCATCATTTTAAAAGATATTCTATAAAATACTTCTGATGTGGAGGAATTAATCTTTCTCCCCCAGTTTTAGAAGGGAATAAAACTGATGTTGCTGTATAAAAATGACACCAGTCCAACAGCTGTCTGTCAGGTTCTTTGCACTAGTGTCACTGGTTCCATGGTTACCTCACTGAGATAACAATGACATTTTTTCACTTCTCACCGTTTAACTTAGTTATGTCCTGTTATGTAACTTTCAAAAACAATTTAGTATCCAGGAAGGGTAAAAAGGAGATTTTCATAAAGTTTGGCTTATTTTGCCATTTACGGGTAAAAATGATGATTTGCAGTACAGTACATGTCTTTGTTTCTTAAAGCTATGGCACGGCTGTTCAAAAAAAGTCCTCTTGTCTTGTAAAGATGACTAGGTTTTCTCATCATCATTCATTTCTTTACCATATATCATGCACATATTATGTTCCAAACAATGGACTGGGCACTAAGGCCACAGAGCTGAGACCCACTGTCATGACTTCAGGTTGCTCAGTCTAGTCATTGCGCAGAGACAGAAAATTCCTACCTGCTAAGAACATGACAGAAGGAGCTGCGGAAGGTTCCTCACCCATGCAGGGGCACTGGGAAAGCTTTTCTGTGAGTGTGTAGTATCTGAGCTGAGAGGTTTAAGGATGTTGTTAGGCATGGCAGGAGGAATGAGTGGCGGGAGACCAAAATTGGTCTATTGGAATTTATTTGGCATGTGTGAGTAACAGGAGGTCAGGTTAGAAAAGACCATAACCTGTCCGAGGAAGAAGGGTATGGAGTTTTATAGGGGCAGGTAGTAAACAAGGCTGTTCCTCTTCAATGCATCATAAACAAGCAGGGAGCGGACAAGATGGCTTCTAAGATAAGATGGTTTCTATTCAGCACATTCCAGGGTTTCTCCAGGCCTAAGGCAATTTCTGCTCCTGGCCTAACAGTCTCAAGTTTTATATTTTCTAAATATAATGTATTTATATTTTCTATATAAGAAGATGTAAATCTCTTCATCCTGTACTGGAATTTTCTATTGAGCTCAGCTTTGTCTTTTGGGTTGGGGTGAAGGTGCAGTTACACAGGTTATAGCAACCTTTGCATGTGTTATGTAGATTTAAGTTGGAGCCAGGAGTGGGTCCCAGAGTGGGTCCCATACAGATGCAAACTCTCTCCCAAGTCACAGGGCCAGCACCAGGACGAAGTAAACAGAAACAATGAAACTGGTAGGCATACTAAATGTATAAGGAAATAGAATTATTAAGAGGCAAAGAAAGAAAAGAAAGCTTTCAAAAAGTCCCAAGCTAAATTACACTTGTTAAATCAAATTAGACCAGAGATCCAAATCTTAAAATAGAAGATTTAGTGCCACCATTACAATCCCCTGTCTTAACAGATGTGAAAAATGGTAGGAATTAACCAGATGAAGAAGTGGCGGCGAGTGTCCCAAGCAGAGGGAACAGCATCTACAAAAAACAAACAAACAAACAAAAATACAGTGGAGAGAGAAAAATGTCCTATTAATCTTCACCTCTCTAGTATAGGGCCCAATTCTTACTCATCACTGGGTCTCTGATAATCTGTCAAGTATGTCATAGTATTCATAGTATTTGTTGAACTAAAATGAATGAACTATAAATATTTATTGCTGTTTTTTAGATGCTGGGGACAGAGTAGTGGCCAAAACAGAAGTTCCTGTTCTCTTGGTGTGTGTGTTCTACGGAAACAGTAGTAGAAGCCAATGTTTACTAAGTACTTCCTACCTGCCTGGCACTGTCCAAGAGCTTTATGCATTCACTCATTTCATCTTCACAACAAGCCTGTAAGTAGGTATTCTAACTTATCCCAATGCTTGGCATAAACATGTAAGAATAATGGACATTTTTAAAAGTGAGAATATGGTTAAAATTAAAGAAAAAATGTCTTCTAAAAAAAGTAAAGAAGAGCTCATGGTCATATCAGATATCAAAATGTGTTATAAAATAATGCTGATTAAAAATATAGGCATGGTAAGTATAGTTAATACTACTGTATTGTATATCTAAAAGTTGCTAAGAGAGTAGATCTTAAAAGTTCTCACCACAAGAAAAAAATCTGTAACTGTGTGGTGATGTTAACTAGAGTTAGCGTGGTGGTCACTTCGCACTATATACAAATATCAAATAATTATGCTGTACAGCTGAAACTAATATAATGTTGTATGTCAATTGTATCTCAATGAAAAATAAAGAAGAAAAAAATACATAAAAAGAGTATAGTTTAGGTCCTTCTGCTGCCATTTTCCTCCTCCCCCCAGATTCAAAAATTAGGAGGAACAGTCAGAAAGAATGCCCATTTAGATACAGATTCATAAACAAATAAATACAAAATCTGCTGCTACTCCTTTACTCAGTATTTCCCACGCATTCCAATTATAAAACCACCTACCCTCCCATCAGATCCCGGAGCAGTGAGAGTGATGTGGATACTGTCTTAAGAAAATCATTGACAGAGTGGTCGGATGGCTCAGTTGGTTAGAGCGGGAGCTCTCAACAACAAGGTTGCCTGTTCAATTCCCTCATGGGATGGTGGGCTGCGCTCCCTACAACTAAAGACTGAAATGGTAACTGGACTTGGAGCTGAGCTGTGCCCTCCACAACTAGATTGAAGGACAATGACTTGGAGCAATGGGCCCTGGAGAAACACACTGTTCCCCCATATTCCCCAATTAAGAAAAAAGAAAAAAGAAAATTATTGATAAACTGATTCCTTTTTTTTTAATATAGGGAGAACTTCAAATTTTGTATAAATGAAATAAACATATTTTTGTTATTTGATTTGATCCTAAATTTCATATATATAGTGTGTATTTCACCAGATTGGCAACTGAAAACAATTAAAGACTAAGTTCTTGAATGCTAATGTTAACTTGCCAGATTCCAAGAAAGAGGTTCTAGAATGGAAGTCCCACATATTTCTCAACCAAATGTGTCCTGATATTTCAAAATTATAAATTTAATGTGAAACGTACAGATTTTAATAATAGAGTAATTAAAATAAATTTACATTACTACTCTATGGCTATTCTTCTCACTTAAGGACTCTAAGCTGAGGATTGATATGCCGCAGGCGTACCTCCAATATATTGCAGGTTCGGTACCAGACTACCACAATAAAGTGAATGTCTTAATAAAATGAGTCACATGAATTTTTTATTTACACTATGCTCTAGTATATAAAGTGTGCAATAGCATTATGTTTGAAAAAACAACGTACGCACCTTAATTAAAAATACTTTATTGCTAAAAAATGCTAACCATCATCTGAGTCTGTTAGAAAAATGGTGCCGATAGACTTGTTTGACTCAGAGTTGCCATAAATTTTCAATTTATTAAAAAAAAAAAAACCCACAACATTTGTGAAGCACAATAAAGTGAAGCCCAATAAAACAAGGTGTGCCTGTATTTAGAAAGTTACTTTAACAAGGAAAGATAGCTGCTAGCGGATTTATGAAGGATAAATTGGAAAGAGACAAAGCTGGAGTCAGGGAGACTGGCCCACGCTGGAGATGACAGAGCAATAGTTGAAGGACTGGAGAGAAAGACAAATTTAAGAGATTTATAAAACAGATGTGATAGAATTTTACTAATTGATAATAGGAGACAAAAGGAAAGAATCTGAATGAGGACCTAAGAATAATACTCAGATTTCCCACTTATGTAGTTGGATAGATCATGGTATTATCCAAGAACATAAGAGCCGAGGAAGAGCAGGTATGGGGGAAGATGAAGCTTTGAATTAGGACATGTTGAGTTTGATAAGTCTGTGACCACCAAGTGCAAGTGTAAGACAGTTACTGTCTTAGGGCACAGAAGAGCTCTGGGATGTCCGAGGTATCTAGGCAGATATTTAGGGAATTACCAGAATGTAGGTAGAGTTGGAGCTACGGGTTGTTGGTATCACCAATAGAATGTAAATGAAATGAAGCGTTCTAGAGAATATAAGCATTTAAAGGGTTAGGAAAGATGACTGAGAAGAAATATTCAGAGGTAGGCAGAGAACCAGGAAAGAGTGATGTCACAGATGCCAAAGAAGAGGGGACTTGAGAAGGAGGTGTGGTCAATAGTCAGTGACACAGAGATGGCATATCTACCAAAATCTAAAAATTCCATATTGGATTGGGTGATATGGATGTCACCTCTGCTTTTTGCTGAGGTAGCTTTATGATTCAAGTGGGAATGGAAGCCAAAGTGAAGTGGGTTAAAGAGTGAATGAGCGTGTACTAAAGAACACTCTCTAAAGTTATGGTTTCATAGACTGATCTTTGAAGAAGACTGTTTGAATGGAAAAAGAGAGTGTTGGTATAGAAGATAGAAGACATTTTTTTCTCTCCAAAGATGAAAAGCTTGGGCATGTTCATAATCTAAGGAAAGAAAGCAGTAGAGAGGGAGGGATTGCAGATATAGCATAGCATGGATAAATGAAAAGACTAAAACACCAAAGAAGATAGGAAAGGTTGGTATCCAGAGTAGCTTTGATAAAGTGGTGGAATAACCTCTCAGATGAGGTGGAAGGAGGAAAGGATAGTTGTAAAAGAAAATAAGTCCCTAGTTGGGTAGAGGGAGGACAAGAGGTTGAGGGAGTTCCCATCTGATGATTGTGGGGAGGAGTCATAGGAGACTGGTAAATGCTCTGAGGCAACATTTAGAAATTTAGGGTGGAGGTGGCTGTTTAAAAGCATGTAGGCCACTGTGACTTGTGCCCTCCTTTAAAAAAAAAATTTAAAAAAAAAGCATGTAGCATGACAGCACAGCATTGTGGAGGATTTTTCTGTTGTTGGAGATCATAAATTTGTTGACATAAGAAACATCCAATCCTGTAGAGAATTTTCATAAGAATTTATCTGAGCCAAACTGATGAAATGCAGGGTACCAATATCTCAAATACTCCAGAGAATTGACAATTTTGAAGTGTCTTGTGTACATTTGAAATGAAGGAGGTAAGGTAAGGAAGATTACATGAAGGTGGGAGAAAGCAAGGTACAGGACAGTTAAGAGTATGTGCTTCCTTGAGGGTGGTTAGCCTCCAAGGGGTCTGAAAAAGAGGATTAATCTGGCATTTTCAAAGGTGTGTTAACCTAGATGTACAAGAACAATGGACAGGGCTTGCTTAAGACAAAGATAAAGTTTTTACTAAAAAAGCTATATGCCTGAAGCATGACTACCCACCATGGCCTGCCGGGTTAGGAATTTATGATTAGATCAACCTGTGAGATTACTTTCAGTCACTAGACTTGTCAGATTTATTACCATGTTTCCCTGAAAATAAGCCCTAGCATGATTTTTCAGGATAACATTCCCTGCACATAAGCCCTAATGTGTCTTTTGTTGCAAAAATTAATATAAGACCCAGTTTTATTTTCAGGGAAACATGGTATAGAGCTCCTTTTTAATCCATAATTCCCCCTTTTTGTTATAAATCAATCCAAAGGATGCACTGATGTTCAAAGTTTTGGTCGGATAGTGTGGTGTCACAGTGCTAGGAAGGCTCATTCCTAGGAGGTCTCACTATTGATGTCATCTTGTTGAAACAGCGAATCAATGGGGATGGGGCAATACCATAACTGTGAAATATTTGAATTGAGGCAAAATTTCCCCCAGAGGGGAGGGAAGGTAAACGGAAGGCAGTCAGGTCTTATGGCCTTCATTGTGAAAAACACTCTGGATTATTTCTATCTTGTGAAACATCATGATCCAAGTTTTGCCATCTGTCTCACTTTTCTGTATTTTGTATCTAACACTACATACATATATATGATTTAAAAAGAATATTAAAAGTTATCTCATATATGTTCGGTACTCATAAAGAGTTGGTCTATATAGAAAAACCAAAGAATAACTATTATTATGACTAATGTCATTAGTAGACAGGTAAAGACAATCAAACAATTGGTTTCTGAGTTCAATATCAATCCACAGGTATACAGGCCTTGTCAATGTGTTGGGATAGCTGTCTACCTCTGATATCAGTGGCTTCTCATCCTTGAGTAGTCTTTGTGTCTGCTGTAAACAGAGGCAAGTGTCAGAGATGGGGGTAGATGTCTATTCATGGTTAGGCACCTCAAAAGGTCCCTTCCGAGGTTGGAGAGTGTCTTTTTCTTTTTTTTTTTCATGTCCTTTCCAATAAAGAAAATCTCCAGGTGGCAGTCAGTGATCTTTAAAGTCTTTGTCTCCAAGGAGCTTGTGAAAGGAAGCAGTTAACTATTTGGCATTTTCTTAAAGTGACTCTATCAAACTTTGGCCATAGTGTAAGATGTCTCCTTTCAATAAAAGTTATCTTTTGTAAGAAGAAAAAACAAATATTTTGAGGTATTTCAGGGGCCCTTCTGGAACACTGCAAAGTTATTCCTTGTAGTTGTAATTACATATATTCAAACCTCAATTTCTAATGAAAACTAAGAAGTCAAATTTATGAAGACATTTTATAATCTTTAGAAACATATTTCATAGACATCAAAGTCAATTATTAACATGAACTTATTTTTGTAAATCCTAGTAAAATATATTTATTACATTTAATGTCAATAACTCAAAAACATGTCCATTCTACTTAAACCAATAAACATAAACTACCGTGTTTCCCCGAAAGTAAGACCTACCTAGACAATCAGCTCTAATGAGTCTTTGGAGCAAAAATTAATATAAGACCCGGTCTTATATTATATTACATTATATAAGACTGGGTCTTATAGTAAAATAAGAGTGGGTCTTATATTAATTTTTGTTCCAAAAGATGTATTAGACCTGATTGTCCAGCTAGGTCTTATTTTCGGGGAAACAGGGTAGTTTTATTTACTAAGGATTAATCTTAACAAACTTGAAAAGCATTTGAGTTAGTTTTTATGTTTCAGAGAATTTTAGAATATTCAATTCTTATGAGTGCTTGCCTTTAAATTAATTTTAAGAATATCATCCAGAGGTAGAAAATTATCTCACATTTGCAACATACATATATAGATACACAAAGAGCCACAAACAGAAACCTTTAACCATGAGAAAAAAACACTAGTTTATAAAAGAACAGTTGGATCCAAATTTTATTTTGGCAGTTAGGATAAGATCTGTCCTTGATAAGTCAAGTTCCAAATGACTTTTTCCCTGTTAAGGACAACTGTTTTTAAAGCCTCAAAGAATTGGGTTGCCACCTCAATGGCATGACAGGTTGATCCATTTATTTAAATCCTCCTTTTGAAGCATTGAGAGATCAATTAAATATACTTTCCATTCATTCTTCCTAACTTTATAACTGGCTTTTTCTAATTGTGCATGCAAAAGATTAATTTAGAAGTATCAAAGTATCCTCATCTCAGCCATCTTCCTGCAAGAGTATTAATGGGTGACTGAATGTTGTGGGGCTTGTCAGCCTCAGAGGCATGATTTCCCATGTTAATTTTAGTTTTCCTTAGAGATCTGTAGAGTCTGAATGAACTTCTAGGGAAAACAAACCTTTATATGAATGTCTCCAGACAAACCAAATGTGGTGGATCTCCATATAAGACTGTTTAATGCCCTAGAGGAAAGTTTTCCTCAGGCCATCCCACAAAGATTCTTAGTCACCTAAGAATAGCCAAGATTCAGGTTGGGGAAGCAAGTGTCTTTTCTCTTTGAAGCTAAAGAGAGTTCAGTCTCTTATTAACCAGCAAAGATTTTATTTAGACTCTCAGTAAACAATCCAATTTAAAAAAGGAAAAGAAAAGCAGCAACTCACTTTGTTTTCCTTTCCCTGGGTGATGTCAACCCTTATCCACCCCAAGGATTTTCTAAGAACAGCTCAAGTAAAGTCATGGACCTGCTACTTAAAGCCAGGAGGTCCACAATTCCAAGAAAAAATCTCACTGAAGTCCATCCAATGCAAAGCAGAGAGCCAGTGGGGCACAATGGGCACTTGCTGGTACCTACACTAGGTCCAGATCCACAGGGTGGTCCTGGTTGTGCTTATTCAGAATCCCGCCTCGATGTCAAGTAAATATCAATGTAAGAAATGTGCAACCCTGTGGAGAAATTTGTGAGTTAATTTGAGCCAAACTGATGACATGCTGGGAAGCAAGATCTCAAATGCTTCAGAGAATGATGCTTTGCAGTTTCTTTCATATTTATGGAATTAAGAAAGGAATATAAGGAAGATTATACGAAGGTGGGGAAATCTATATGATTGGATTATAGGATAGTTAAAATCATGTGCTCCCTTGAGGGTGCTTGAACCTTGAGGGTGCTTAAACTTCTGGCATTTCAAAGATGTGTTAACCTGGATGCACATGAATTATGGACAGTGTTTGCTTAAGGCTGATAAATATTTCACCAAAAAAATAATATGCCTCTAATGTGACTATCAACCATAACCTGCCCAGTTAAGAATTTATGATCAGATCACACTGTGAGGTTAGTTTCAGTTGCTGGACATATCAGATTTATTACAGAACCCCTTTCTCATCCACAAACATTTATAGTTGTATTAATTTGCACTGGATGTGCTGATTTCCTGGGCAAGGAAGATTAATCTAAAGTTATGACTGAATTGATCCAGTCTGTGGAGCCACAAGGCTTCACAGGCTGTAGGTGAGGCAGACAAATGTCTAAAGTCATGTAGCCTATAAGAGCAGAGCTAAATTTGAATGTAAAGTTGACTAGCTTGAGAGCCTTAACTGAACTGTGAGGCTAGTGTGCTGACTAGGTCAACTATATTGACAAGGAAACTGCCTAAGGCAAAAGTAGGCCTTGGAGTGAAGACAAAGCCTGAGATCTGGATGCTAAAGTTCTTGATGGATGTTGCATGGTTAAACAATTAATATCTACTGCTCTTTTGCTGAGTTGGGCTTTCAATAATCAAACATCACCTTTTATTCAATCATGTTAAAGACTTTTAAAGTGTTATTTTTCGTTCTAAGATGTTGGAGTAGATAAACACTGTGCTTACCTCCTCCCGTGACCACATTAAAATTACAACTAAATTATAGAACGATCAACATGGAGAACCATATGAACAGAAGTCCTATAACTAAGGATATAAAGAAGAAGCCTTGCCAAGGCTGTAGGAGGGGTGGAGATGCAAAACAGGCCAGCCCCACACTTTCTTGTGGTGATTGAGAAACGAGAGGGATATCTTGGCAGCAGAAGTCTCCCTGCAGAAACAAGGGGCCCCAACCCCACAGCCCAGTGTTCCAGTGCTGGGAAAAGGAGCCCTCACAACATCTGGCTGTGAAAAACAGTGGGGATTCTGACAGTCTGGGAAGACAAAAGGCTGCAGGAAACCCAACATCCTCTAAAGGGTCTGCACACAGACCCACTCACTCACAGCAGAAGGACTTCAGCTCAGGAGGTACCAGAGACATACAGGGAGAGACTGAGTTGTGTGGCTTCAAGACAAAGACTGGAGGTGTAGTCACCATTTTCCCTGTGGAGAATCTTCCTCCTGAGTAGCCATCAGGCTGCTTCCATCTTTCCTGAGTTAAGCCCTCCACCACCCGGCCAAATCTGAACTGCATTGGCCTGGTGAGCCCCACTTGCTCCACCCCAGTGACTCCCTGGGATTCTGCCCTACCCAACTTGTGCATCACCCAAGGCACACTGTCTTGCCAGTGCTATATTCCTTAGACAACTCTCAGGGGTTCAGATGGGCTGCAGCTGGTCTCAGTGTGCTCTGAGACTTCTGCTGAGTAGCTCCAGACTCAGCACTGACACCAAACCAAAATCTACATTAACCTGGTGAACAACATTTTTTCCATGCTGGTGATTCCCTAACCCCACCTCACCCAACTCACATACTTGCATGAGGCTCTTAATAGAGTCTTATGGGAGCTGCCAGGTGTCAGCAGGCCTCGGGTACCCTGGGCTTTTTGCGGAACTACCCCTGACCCAATACTTGGTTCACAGCATGCCCTCTCCCACACACCTCCTGGTCCAACAAAAGAAGTGACCAAACACGGATTGCATTGTAGCTCCTACCAGGTAGTCCCCAGCTGGTCACGTGCACTGATTGACCTAGGTCTGCACCAGAGACCCTCTCAAGAGACCCCAGAACCAACGTACCTGGAAGTTGGCTTCAGACCACAGCAGAGCACCAGACAATTAGCCCCAAAAATGGCAAACATAAAAGGCAGTCTCAGCAGGCACCAGAGTCCACTGAGGTGAATACTGATCTGTGAGCAAAGGCCCCCCAACACCTCCCCACCTCCAGCAGCCTCTAAGTTGTCATCCTGAAGATCAATCCACTAACTGACATACCAATAACAATCAAGGCCCAGCTGTAACAGGAGGGCACACACCAACCCACACAAGGGACACACATGGAAAACACAGGACAGGTGACCAGGGAGACTGGGTCACTGGGCCCCACAGCACACCTACTACATAAGGCCATGCTACTAAGAACAGGAGACATCGCAGTTCTCGCTAATACATAAAAACAAACACAAGGAGACAGGCAAAATGGGGAGTAAAAGAAATATGTCCCCAATGAAAGAACAGGAGAAAACTCCAGAAAAAAAAACCTAAATAAAATGGAGCCAAACAACCTACCAGATGCAGAATTCAAAACAATGGTTATAAGGAAGCTCAATGAACTTAGAGGAAGAATAGATGAACTCAGTGAGAACTTCAACAAAGAGACAGTAAGCATGAAAATGGACATAGGAATCATACAAATGCAACAGTTAGAAGTGAAGAATACAATAACTGAAATGAAGAATGCACTAGAAGGAATCACCAGACTAGATGAAGCAGAGGATCAAATCAGCAGTTTGGAAGACAAGGTGGCAGAAAACACTCAATCAGAATAGCAAAAATGAAAAATAATTTTTAAAAATGAGAAGAGTTTGAGCGACTGCTGGGACAATATCAAGTATAACAATCTTCACATCATAAGAGTACCAGAAGAGAGAAAGCAAGAGATTGAGAAAATGTTTGAATAAATAGTGACTGAAAAATTTCTTAACCTGGCAAAAGAAATAGACATACAAGTCTAGGAAGCGCAGAGTTCCAAACAAGGTACACAAAAACTAGCCCCCACATTATAATTAAATTATACACATTATAATTAAAATGGCAAAGATTAAAGATAGATTCCTAAAAGCAGCAAGAGAAAGGCAACTAGTTAACAAGAAGTTCCCACAAGATTGTCATCTGATTTCTCAACAGAAACTTTGCAGGCCAGAAGGGATTGGCAGGACATATTGAAAGTGATGAAAAGTAAAGACCTACAACCAAGACTACTCTACCCAGCAAAGATATCATTTAAAATTGAAGGAGAGATTAAGAGCTTCACAGACAAGAAAAAACTAAAGGAGTTCATCACCACCAAACCAGTATTACAAGAATTGTTAAAGGGACTTTTTTAAGAAGAAAAAGATGTGTGTGTGTGTGGGGGGGGGGGGGGAGAAACATAAATACGAATAGTAAATGGTAATAACTATGTATCTATCAATAATTACTTTAAATGTAAATGGATTAAATGCTCCAATCAAAAGAATAGGGTAAAAATTAATGTAAAATAGTATTGAATGTTAAATGTAATTGAAAAATTTGAAAAGGAGGAGCAAAGGTGAAGTGGAATAAGAGGATCAAATTTCTAGGTATAAAACAAATGAGTCATGGGGATGTAATGTACAGCATGGGGAATATAATCAATTATATTATGGTAGAGTGGTACAGCATCAGACGGTTGTTGAGCTTACCATGGTGATCACTTCCTTAGATACATAAATTTTGAATAACTACTGTGTATACCTGAAATTAATATAATACTTTATTAGCTATATTTAATAAAAAATATTTTAAAAAATGCAAAAAAAAAGAAAAAAGACATATGGTGGCTGAATGGCTAAGAAAACAAAACCCATGCATTTGCTGACTACAGGACTCACTTCAGATCAAAAGACACAACGACTGAAAGTAATGGGATGGAAAAAGATATTTTATGAAAATGAAATAGCTGGGGTAGCAATAATTATATCAGATAAAACAAACTTTAAAACAAAGTCTATAATAAAGACAAAGACGGATATTACATAATGAAAGAAGAAAATATAATCCTTGTAAACATTTATGCAATCAACATAGGAGCACCGAAATATATAAAGCAAATATTGTCTGACATAAAGGAGAGAAGGACAGTAATACAATAATAGTCAGGGACTTTAACACTCCATTGATACAAATGGACAGATCTTGCAGCCAGAAAAAGCAATAAGGAAACAGTGGCCTTAAATGACACACTAGACCAGATGGATTTAATAGATATTTTTAGAGTATTTCACCCCAAAGCAGCAGAATATACATTCTATTCAAGTGTACATGGCACATTTTCCAAGTTAGATCACAGAACAAGTCTCAATAAATTTAAGAAGACTGAAATCATATTAATCACCTTCTCTAACCACAATAGTACGAAACTAAAAATCAATTACAAGAAAAAAACTGAAAAACACACAAACACATGGAGGCTAAATGACATGATTCTATATAATGAATGGATCAACAACAAGATCAAGGAAAAAAAAAATCAAGATACCTTGAGACAATTGAAAATAAAAACACAAGGACCCCAAATCTATGGGACACAGTGGAAGTAGTCCTAAAAGGGAAATTCATAGCAATACAGGACTACCTCAAGAAACAAGAAAAATCTCAAGTACACAGTGTAACTTTACACCTAGGGAAACTAGAATAAGAACAGCAAACAAAGTTCAAAGTGAGTAGAAGGAAGGAAATAATAAAGATCAGAATGGAAATGAATGAAATAGAGTCTAAAAAAAATTACAATAGATCAGTGAAACCAAGAGCTGGTTCTTTGAAAAGATAAACAAAATTGATAAACCTTTAACCAAACTCTATTCAATCTATTCAATAAATGGTACTGAGAAAACTGGACAGATACAGGCAAAAACCAAAAAAAAAAAAAAAAAGGAAAGAAAGAAAGGAAGAAAGGAACTGGACCATCTTCTTACATCATACACAAAAATAAACTCAAAATAGATTAAAGACTTAAATGTAAGACCTAAAACCATAAAAATCCTAGAAGAAAACATAGGCAATAAACGCTCTGACATTGCTCTTGGTGATACATTTTTCTGATCTATCTCCTTGCACAAGGGAAACAAAAGAAAAAAATAAATAAACAAATGGGACTACATCAAACCAAAAAGGTTTTGTACAGCAAAGGAAACCATTAACAAAATGAAAAGACAGCCTATTGAATGAAAGAAGATACTTACCGATAATACTCTGATAAGAGGTTAATATCTAAAATTTATAAAGAACACATACAGTGCAACACCAAAAAAAGAAACAATCTAATTAAAAAATAGGCAGAAGACATGAATAGACATTTCTCCAAAGAGGACATACACATGGCTAATAGACATATGAAAAAATACACAGTCATTAATCATCAGAGAAATACAAATTAAAACCACAAGAGATATCACCTCACACCTGTCAGAGTGGTTATCATCAGTAAGTCAACAAACAACAAGTGCCAGCGAGGATTCGGAGGAAAGGGAACCCTCATACACTGTTGGTGGGATTGCAAATTGGTTCAGCCACTATGGAAAATGGTTTGGAAGTTCCTCAAAAAAATAAAAATAGAACTATCTTATGACCCAGCAATTCCACTTCTGGGTATTTATTTGAAGAAATCCAAAACATTAATTGAAAAAGATATATGCATCCCTATGTTCACTGCAGCGCTATTTACAATAGCCAAGATATGGCAGCAACCCAAGTGTCCATCAATAGACAATTGGATAAAGAATAAGTGGTATAGTTATACAATGGAATATTACTTGGGCATAAAAATAATGAAATCTTACCATTTGTGACAACATGGATGGATCTAGAGGATCTATGCTAAGTGAAATAAGTCAAACTGAGAAAGACAAATACTATATGATCTCACTTACATGTGGAATCTAAAGAACAAAATAAACAAATAAAAGAGAAATAGACTCAAAGATAGAGAACAAATTGATGATTGCCAGAGAGGAGCGGTTGGGGAGCTGGGTGAAAAAGTTGAAGGGATTAAGAAATACAAATTGGTAGCTACAAAATAGTCATAGGAATGTAAATTACAGCACAGAAAATATAGTTAATAATGTTGCAACAACTATGTACAGTGCCCGGTGGGTAGTAGACTAATAGGGAGGATTATATAAATGTATATAAATGTCTAACCACTATGCTGTACAGTTGAAATTATAGAAAATATTGAATGTCAACTATAACTGGAAATAATGTTTTAAGTATTATTTTTTAAAAAACTTTTATTTATTTTAAGTGTGTTTTTCCAGGATCCATCAGCTCCAAGTCAAGTAATTGTTTCAATCTATTTGTGGAAGGCGCAGCTCACAGTGGCCCATATGGGGATCGAACCAGCAATCTTGTTGTTAAGAGCACTGCACTCTAACCAACCGAGTTAACTGGCTGCCCCTTAAATATATACATATATATATTTTTTTGCAAATTAAATCATATCTGTAGAGAAGCTAGAGGGAGACCTAATTTAAAAATTAAATGCAATGGAAATTAAAACAATGAGATACCAACTCACTACTCACCTATTAGAATGACCACAATCCAAAACACTGACAACCCCAAATGCTGGCAAGATGTGGAGAAACAGAACCTCTTATACATTGCTGGTGGGAATGTAAAATAGTATAATTCCTTTGGAAGACAGTTTAGCAGTTTCTTACAAAAATAAACATACTCTTATCATAAAATTCAGCAATCTGGCTCCTTGGTATTTACCCAAAGGAGTTGAAAATTTATGTCCACACAAAAACCTGAACACAATTGTTTATATCAGTTTTATTTATAATTGCCAAAACTTAGAAGCAACCAAGATGTCTTTCAATAGGTGAATGGATAAGTAAACTGTGGTTATCCAGACATTGGGCTATTATTCAGTGTTAAAAAGAAATGAGCTATCAAGCCACTAAAAACATAGAGGAATTTAAAATTCATATTACTATGTGAAAGAAGCCAATTGGAAAAGGCTACATACTGTATCGTTCCAACTATATGGCATTCTGGAAAGGCAGAACTATGGAGACAATAAAAAGATCAGTGGTTTCCAAGAGCTTGGGCAGGGGTGGGTGTGCTGGGGGAGCGAAAGGATCAATAGGTAGAACACAACAGGTAGATCTTTAGGACAATGAAAATACTCTGTATGATAGTAGAATGATAGATACATATTATACATTTGTCAAAAAACCCATAAAATGTAAACCAAGAATGAACCTTGAGGTAAACTATGGACTCTGGATGATAATGATGCAACAAAAGGTTCATCAGTTATAATAATGCACCACTCTGATCGGGATATTGATAATGGAAGGAGGCTGTGCACATGTGCAACGGGAAATCTCTGTACTTTCTCTCAATTTTACTGTGAAGCTAAAACTTCTCTAAAAATAAAATCTTTTAAAAATTAAATGTATAGTCTACCATCTTAAAAACTAATTTTTTTGCTCTTTATATACAAATCTTTGGGTGTATGGGATAGGTTGTAAGGGTTGTGGAAAATGAGTAAAGCAGGCCATAAACTGAATGAGGAGATTTGGGGTGGGAAGTAAGCTTGGGGAAAGAAGTAGTGATTGATGTAATCTTGTGTTTCTTTACTTCCTTTTCATGTAGCAGTTTTATTGAAGGGATAATGGGGACGAAAAACTTCTTCAAATGCTTCTTCAAAGCTTTTGATAAATGTCTGTACACACCTCCTCGGTAGTAGTAGATTTAAAGCAAAGTGCTACTAAGTAGGTAATCCAGGCCACTTTCCTATGTTAGGGAGCCAAATTACATAGAAAATGTGTTTGCTTTCCAGGGCCAAATGGTAACAAGACAGTTTTCCCAGAAAGTTAGGCCTTTTTGGCCAATGGTAAGTTTTCCAGAGCATGTTATAGTTCCTCCCACTGTGCACTGAGTCAGTTTAGAAAAAAATAGAACCACATCTCACCACACCTCATCATACCTCACCTCCCCACCACAGCACACTCACCATACCATGCGTCATTTCATGACACCTCCCCACACCTCTCCATACCTCACCATACCACTTCATATCATAACACCTCCCAAATCCTTACTACCCACCCCATACTTTACCACACCACTGAGAGAAGGTGGCTTGAATGCTGAGACTGGCATTTGGAAAAGTGAGCTCAGCAGCACTCAGGCAAGTCATGGAGTCAGCAGGCATGAAGAGAGTTGAAGCAATAACAGTAACAGCAGTCAAGAGCAGGCACGATGTATGCCATTACAGGAAAGATGCAAGACAAAGTGTATATCACAGCAAAGGACCAAAAATCAGGATGTACAAAACAAGAAAGGAAGGGAGGAATAGAGAGACAAAGTGAATTTGTAAAATCTTTATCCGAAGGTCAAGAATGCCCTTGAGCTAGTGACAGGAACTGATGCTGTGCCTCTTGCAGAGGGAGCTTAAGTTCTCTTAAGAAACCTACCAAGAAGGATAGAGTTAATGCAAGTATTCAATGGCTTTAACAATATCTTATCAAAAAAAGTAATAAAACAAGACACAAAGAACTTGGAACTTTAAGTAGTAGAGTCATATATTGTAATTAGTTGGCTATATTTCACTTACTAAATTGGTTACAATTCTTTCCATATTACCTTTATTAAATTGCTTTAAAGGAGTCCATTTTTCCTTTAAAAATTCACCATTTAAGAATACTTATGGGCTGGCCCGGTGGCTCAGGTGGTTGGAGCTCTGTGCTTCTAACAAGGAGGTCACCATTCCGATGGTTCGATTCCCACATGGGCCAGTGAGCTGCGCCCTCTACAGCTAAGATTGTGAATAACAGCTCTTCCTGGAGCTGGGCTGCTGTGAGCAGCCAGAGGTTGGTGTGAGCTGCTGGGGCTGCTGAGTGCTGCAGGGGGCTGCTCTATTCTGCCAGGAGCAGCCGGCAGCCAGCGTTAGTGGCGAGCGGCCATGGGCTGCTGTGTGCACCTGTGTGCTACCATGTGCTTCCAGGAGTGGCTGGCAGCCAGGGTGAGTGGCCGGCAGCCATCATGAGCGGCCGGCAGCTCGAGGCTGCTGTGAGCTACTGTGAGGGGCCGACGACAACCAGCAACCGACTGCCTCAGACGGGAAGAGAGCAAGGCTCATTCTACCACCAGCATGGGCTAGGGAAATGTGTCCTACACAACTAGACTGAGATTGAACTGCGGGGGGAGGGGGAGGGGGAAGAAGGGGGAAGAAAAAGAATACTTAATACACAGAGAAAGAAGTAGATAAACACTGTGCCTGCTTCCTTCCATTAATACATTAAAATTAAACACATTAAAATTACAACTGAATTATAGAACAATCAACCTGGAAAGCCATCTGGATATAAACAAGGATATAAACATGGAAGCCACGTTGAGACTGGTAGGAGGGTTGGAGACGTGAAATGGGCTGGTCCCAAACCTCTGTGGCAAGTGAAAATTGGCAGGGATACCTTGGCTGCAGAGGTTCCCCCCTGATGAACAAAGGCCCTCAACCCCACTCCAGGTTGCTGGGAAGAAGAGCCCCCACAACATCTGGCTGTGAAAAACAGTGAGGATTCCAACCATCCCAGTTGGGATGGAAGGCTGTGGAAAATCCAGAAATCCTCTTAAACAGCCCACACACAGACTCACTCACTCACAGTCACTCACCTTGGGCTCCAGTGGAGGGATGGTGTAGGGACAGAGTCCCAGAGAGCAGTTTCCAGGCTCTCCACCTCACGTGAAAAGGTGCTGGCTCGGGTAGTAGATGGCCATCAGCTGTGACTAGTTGGCCATCAGCTGTAACCAGTTAGCTATTAGCTACTAATATAACTGTCGTGGCTAAGCCAGTAAGGGCAGATTGCAGTTAGTAAGGGGTTGGTTGGTTGGTAGAGAAGTGGACAGCAGATTGCAGATCATGTTGATCCTACTTCCTGTTTCTCACCCGGCTGCTAATGAGACTGGGGTGTAGGAAGACCCCTCGTTGGGGTACCGGCAGATGTTTGCTTCCTGTATCTCCAACCCAGCCACCAGCGAGAATATAGTGGTATGAACCCCCATCCATGGCTCCGTGAGTGTTCCTTTTTGGCCTCACCATATCCTGCGTTCTTATGCGGGGAGCGGGACCAGAGACCCTGCATGACAGATGTTGACTCAGGGGGCATCAGAGGCATATGGGGAACAGACTGAGGTATGTGGTTTTAAGGCCAGGGCTAGAGGACAGTCCCATTTCCCCTGTGAGGGGTCCTTCTCCCATGTGGTAGGCAGGTAGCCAACATCTTTAATGCATTGAGCCCTCCCCCTATGCTTATGACCAAATCTGAATCTGATTAGTCTAGTGAGCACCACAGCCCCACCCCGCTGACTCACTGGGAACCCAACCCACCTAACTCCCCCAACACCAGAGGCACTTTCTCCAACAGCAGCCAGCCTTGCCCTCATTTTACTCTTTCTTGGAAAACTATCAGAGTATGACAGAAATCAGGAGGTGGCAACTGGCCTCAGTGTGCTCTGACACTTTTGCTGAGTACCTTCAGGCTCAGCACTAGCACTAAACCAGAATTTACATTAACCTGGTGACCAAAACACTTCCCACTCTAGTGACTCTCTGAGACCCTGCCTCACCCAACTTGCATACCACATGAGGCTTGATCAGTGGCTGAAGCTTAAGGGAGCTGGCAGGTGGCAGCAGGCTTTGGGATGTCTGGGCATTTTGCAGAAATACCCCAGGTCTGGTACTGGTGGCAGAGATCCTTAGTTCACAGTGTGGCCTCTCCCACTTTGCCTCCAGGGTTAGTACAAGCAACAAACAACCACAGATCTCTTTGTAGCTCCTATGAGGTAGTCCCTGACCAGTCACAGGTAGTGGGTGACCTGGGCCTTCACCAGAGCCCCTCCCAAGAGGTCCCAGAACCATTATACTTGGAGGTTGGCTTCAGATCACAGCAGAACACCACCCAATTCGTCCCACAAATAGCACACCCAAAGGGTGGTCTCAACAGGCACCAGAGCCTGCTGGGGCGAATCCCACTCAGTGGGGTAAGCCCCCCCCCACCAGCAGCCTATAAGCTATATATGTGGCAAAACCCCACAGCCAATCAGCCTGAGGGTCAATCAAACCCAATGACATGCCAATAGCAACCAAGGCTCAACTATAACAGGAAGTCACACACAACCAGCACAAGGGATGCACCTGGAGTACCCGGTGCACGTTCTCAGGGAGACTGTGCCACTGAGCTGCACAGGGCACCTACTGCATAAGGCCACTCAGCCAAGACTGGGGGACATAGCAGATCTACCTAACACATAGAAACAAACAGAGAGCAGCCAAAATGAGGAAACAAAGAAATATGTCTCAAATGAAAGAAGAGGAGAAAACTCCAGAAAAAGACTAAACAAAATGGAGGCAAGCAACTACCAGATACAGAGTTCAAAACAATGGTTATAAGGATTCTCAAGGAACTTAGTGAGAACTTCAAAAAAGAGAAGCAAGCATGAAAAAAGACATAGAAACAGTAAAAAAAAGAACTAGTCAGAAGTCAAGAATACAATAACTAAAATGAAGAATGCACAAGAAGGAATCACTAGCAGACTACATGAAAAAGAGGATCAATTCAGCAATTTAGAAAACACCCAATCAGAACAGCAAAAAGAAAAAAGAATCCAAGAAAATGAGGATAGTTTAAGAGACCCCTGGGACAACATCAAGCATAACAACATTCACATCATAGAGGTACCAGAAGGAGAAGAGAGAAAGCAAGGGATTGAGAATCTATTTGAAGAAATAATGACTGAAAACTTTCCTAACCTGGTGAAGGAAATAGACACAGAAGTCAAGAAAGTGCAGAGAGTCCCAAACAAGATGAACCCAAACAGGCCCACACCAAGACACATTTTAATTAAAATGGCAAAGGTTAAAGACAAAGAGAGAATTCTAAAAGCAGCAAGGAAAAGGCAACTAGAACCTTATAAGGGAGCTCCCATTAGATGGTCAGCTGATTTCTCAACAGAAACTTTGCAGGCCAGAAGGGATTGGCACAAAATACTCAAAGTGATGAAAAGCAACGCCCTACAACCAAGGGTACTTTACCCAGCAAGGTTATCATTTTAAATCAAGGGACAAATAAAAAGCTAAAGGACAAGAAAAAACTAAAGGAGTTCATCACCACCAAACCAGTATTACAAGGAATGTTAGAGGGACTTCTTTAACATGGGTGGGGGGGCTCAAATTTATGTATAATAAAATGGTTATATATTTTTATTATATATAATAAAAAGCTACATATCTATCAACAATTACTTTCAATGTAAATGGATTAAATGCTCCAATCAAAAGACGTAGAGGGCAGAATGGATAAGAACATTTAACTCTTATATATGCTGCCTACAAGAGAATCACTACAGATTGAAAGACACATACGCAGGTGGAAAGTAAATAGATGGAAAAAAATATTTCATGAAAATGGAAACAAACAAAAAAGGTGGTGTAGCCATACTTATGCCAGACAAAATAGACTTTAAAACAAAGTCTATAACAAGCAACAAAGAAGGATCCAGTAATCTCACTTCTGGGTATTTATTTGAAGAAACCCAAAAACACTACTTAGAAGGGACTTGTGCATCCATATGTTCATTGCAGCATTGTTTACAATGGCCAAGGTGTGGGGGCAGCCTGGGTGCCTGTCAATGGATGAATGGATAAAGAGGAGGTGGTACCTACATACAATGGAATATTGCTCGGCCATCTGTGGCAGCATGGATGGACCTGGAGGGTATTGTGCTGAGGGGAGTGTCAGACAGTGAAAGACAGATGCAATGTGATTTCACTTATACTCATATGTGGAATCTAAAGAACAAAATAAACAAAACAGAAACAGGTTCACAGATACAGAGAACATTTTGATGGTTGCCAGACGGGAGGGGGTTTGGACGTGTGGGTGAAAAAAGGGGAAGGGATTAAGAAACAAGTCATGGGGATGTATAACGTTGCAAATATAGTCAATAATACTGTGATAGTACAGTATGGTGTCAGATGGTTGCTGGGGGATCATTTCTTTAGATATATAAATGTTGAGCAACTATTGTGTAACCCTGAAACTCATATAATATTATATGTTAGCTATATTTTTAATAAAAATCTTTTTTTAAAAAAGAATACTTGCACAGTATTCCTTCTTTCTGATTATCTGATTCGAGATGGATTCCACCAACCCTGTACACAATCAATGACCTTGTTCCAGATGGAGATAATATATTTGAGTGGATTTGCCTGTGCTCCTGTAAACTTGGGTAGAAAGAAGAAAGGAAGTGAAAGCTGTTGAGTTAAACTCAGTATAGGGATGATTTACAAGAGTGTTTTCTATTGTAAAACGAGCACTTGGGGAAAATCTATTTTGTATTGTCCAAAAAAGTTAGTAATTGAATTAGGAAACTGATTCCTAGTCATTGATTTTTTTTATCCTGATAAAGGGGCTTTTAAAACTTTATTTATTTATTTAATTTATTTAAGTATGTTTTTCCAGGACCCATCAACTCTAAGTCAAGTAGTTGTTTCAATCTAGTTGTGGAGGGCGCAGCTCACAGTGGCCCATGTAGTGATCGAACCGGCAACCTTGTTGTTAAGAGCACCACTCTGAACCCGCTGAGCTATCCGGCCACTCCTATCCTGATTTCTTTTCATTTGATATATGAATGAAAAAAGGGCTCTAATAAAACTGACAAGCTCAGTTCTCAGTTAGAAAACAAAAGTAACCTTACAGAATGATCTGATCATAAATTCCTAACTAGGCAGGAATATGGTTTAAAAGGTTGATGTGTCTTAAGCCAGCCCTGTACCATTGTTCTGGTGCATCTAGGTTAACACATCTTTGACATGCCAAAAGCATCCTCTTTCAGGCCCCACAGAGGTGTAAGCACTCTAAGGGAGCACATAATTTTAACTATTCTGTAAACCAATCATAGAGATTTACCCACCTTGCTTTTTCCCACCTTTATGCAATCTTCCTTACATTCCCTCCTTAATTCCAAATGTATAAAAGGAACAGCAAAACTGTCATTCTCTGGAGCATTTGAGATCTTGCTTCCCGGCATGTCATCAATTTAGCTAAAAAAAAATTCATAAAAATTCTCTACAGGTTTGGACGTTTCATATGTTGACAGATATTAGTTATAATTTTAGAAGAACAATCAAGATTGAATGTTTACTGTTACTATTATCTCAGACTTTCGAGAGATGTTACTTTGGAATTTCAACCCTTCCTTTTAAAGGAAACTGAAAAAGGTTACTCCCCATGGTGGCAGGAATGAGACCAAAACCTGGGCCTCCTGATTTCATCATATCAGCATTTGATGCTGGTACGACTGGGTCCCCCCAGAAATCAGATTCTGAGATAGAGTTTCATGCAGGGAATATATTGAGAAATACATTGGGAATATATCAGAAGTGCCCTGGGTACCAATACCTATGGGTGAGTGAAGAAAGTAGAATTGAGCAGAGAGGAGTAATGTAAATGCAACAAAGGTCAAATGGTCCCACAGGGTGATCTGGAGCTGGGATGGTCCTTCTGGGATATCCTACCTCAAGGCTGGGCCTGGGGCCTCTACTGTGTTTCCCTGAAAATAAGGCCTAACCAGAAAATGAGCTCCAGCATGATTTTTCAGGATGACGTCCCCTGAACATAAGCCCTAATGCATCTTTTGGAGCAAAACTTTATATAAGACCCGGTCTTATTTTCGGGGAAACACAGTAGTGTCCCTCTCTAATCAACCAGCCATTGGAAGCAGGCTGATTTCAGAGAGGAAGCATGGTCTTGAGGGGATGGTCTCAGTCTTTGGCTGAGAGCAATTTTAGGAGAAGGACTTTGCTGAAGGCTGTGGGCCATCATCACTCCGAGCAGCTGATAAAGAAGGGTAACTCTCAGCCTCCACTACCATACTGAACACTGTCTTGGCATAGAATTAACCCCTGGTCATTCACAGAATGTGAAAGCATTCACGAGGCTTTACAAGAGTAAGAAAATGTTTATTGAAAGTCAAAGAGAGAGAGAGAGAGAGAGAGAGAGAGAGAGAGAGAGAGAGAGAGACTGTTGGAACTGGCAAAAGTTTTGCCAGGGTAGTCTGATAGGAAGAGCTGTGGCAGATCTTGGAAGTTACGAGCAAAGGGAGTTTAGCCAGGGTAGAGCCCAATAGGGACAGCTGTGCCGATGAGAAGTGCTATGGTTTTATAGTTTTCTAAGCAGGATGTAGGGTGCTTGTCAGCTTGCAGGGGGGGCTGCCGTTACAATTGTCTTCTCCTGGGAACTGTTCTGTTCCCATCTATGATGGGTGTTGGTTAGTTTGCAGGGAGTTGCCGTTGCGATTGGGAACTGTTCTGTTCCTACCTATGATGGATGTAAGGTGCTTGTCAGCTGGTAGGTGCAGTGCTAGCCAGGGAACTCAGAGCCAAGCGGTTAATTTTTAAGCTGGGTTCTGCTAACTCACAAGCCCGCTCCTGTTAACTCTTTGCTTATCTCATCAAACAGTAGCTTGGTAATGATACTTTCACATAGGTCCACTACATTTCTCCCACTAGTTAACGAGACTTGCTGATAGATCCTTGATTGTTATCAGGCTCAAAAGAAGTACGACTTATGTAGCCTACTGCTAAGATCCTACCAGGAACTTGGTAATATTTATTGATAGATAAAAGTCAAAGAAATTAATTATAATATTAAATGTGGTGTGAAGAAGGTAACTTATATAATGACATTTTTCCTAAATTGAATTTGTACTTTGGAATTAGAAACACGATTTATCATGTTGAACACATCATAATTTTAATATTAGAAAATCTCTTTGCTTTTTGATTGTCTGAAAATGAGGGGAAAAAATGGGGGTGGGGAAAGAAATTAGAAACCAGCATGTTATATTAAGATAAAAGAACATTAGAGTAACCACAATGAGATACCACCTCACCCCAGTCAGAATGGCTATCATCAACAAATCAACAGACAACAGGTGCTGGCGAGGATGTGGAGAAAAGGAACCCTCATGCACTGTTGGTGGGATTGCACATTGGTGCAGCCACTATGGAAAACTGTATAGAGGTATCTTAAAAAATTGAAAATGGATCTATCTTATGACCCAGCAATTCTACTCCTGGGTACCTATCCAAAGAAATCCAAAACATTACTTCGAAAAAATATATGCACCCCATATGTTTATTGCAGTGCTATTCATAATAACCAAGATATGGAAACAACACAAATGCCCATCAATAGAATATTGGATAAAGAAACTGTGGTACATTTACACAATGGAATATTACTTGGCCATAAAAAGAATGAAATATTACCATTTGCAATGACATGGATGGACACAGAGAATATTATACTAAATGAAATAAGTCAGACAGAGAAAGGCAAATACCATATGATCTCACTTATATGTGGAATCTAAAGAATGGAATAAATGAAAATAAAAACAGAAATAGACTCAGAGATATTGGGGGCGAAAACTGAGGGTTGCTAGGTGAGAGGGGGTGGGGATGGGGGAGAAGGTAAAGGGATTAGAAAGTACAAATTAGTAACCACAATATGGTCACGGGGATATGAAATACAGTTTAGGGAATATAATCAACAATGTTGGAAAGATCATGTAAGGTGTCAGATGGGCACTGGACTTATCAGGGGTTCACTTCATAGACTGTGTAGATGCCTGACCAATGTGCTGTACACCTGAAGCTGAAGTAGAATAATATTGTATGTCAACTATAATTAAAAGAAAAAAAAGAACATTAGAGTAAGCCTGAAGATACAACTTTCATGAAAAACTTCCCTGTTGTCCTAATTAATTGTGCAGTCGCCTAAGAGGAAAAAACCCTGCTAACTTCTAAGTGAACTTGATATCCTTTTTGATTTGTCACCAAGGGGCACAAAGTGAATAAATCAACGTCCCTATAGCATACACTTTAAAATGCTAAATTTTTATCTCCCTAATAGTTTCCTTTTTATTAAGAAATAGGATTAAAGAAAATCCTTACATTAAAGTAGGATGAAGATTTGAAGTCAGAAGGATATAACACTAAAATAGAAGGCATTGTATGCTCCTTATTAAAAATGTGGGTTTGTATTGAACAGCTCAGGTGTTCTCACCCATCTGCAAGATCATTTGTGCTACAGTTATGTTTAGTGTACTTATATACCTCTGTCCGTGTGCACAAAATAACTTTGATCTAAGGAAAAGATATCCCCGAGTTTTAACTACTGCTCCAAATGAGAAGCAACCCTCAAGAATAACAATAAAAACAGAAGAATCCAAACATCACAAATAGCGTTGAGAACTGTAATGAAAGCCTTTTCGTGTCACTAAAGCATCCCCTTGACAGGCTCAGCTGCAGCTGTTAACATTTGGGGAACATTTCAAAAGGAAGATAAGCCAAAGTGTGGCAGTGCCCCCTTTCAGGAGACAGGCCTAAAGGAGCAGCCACAGAAGCCCTGACCAGGGAACGGCCTTGCCGTCTCCTGGTTAGTGGCGGGAAGCAACAGTCTGTCTCTTCTACTTGAATCATGACTTCTCAAAATGCCAAAGAATCAACCAGTTGAAGCATCAGCTGAGTTTTAACATTTAAGAATATTATATATAACAACAAAAAAAAGTTGTTTGGATATATTAAGTGAGAGCTCAAGATAATCATTATAGAATTTTATAATATTTTTGTTTTGGTGAATCGTTTACTGAACAATTTCTGAGGCAAAGAAAAGGCGGTGCCTGGTCTCCCGCAGGCCTTCCTAAGCAGCACCATGCAGTCAGAGAGTGCACCATGATCTGGACGGAGCTTTGCTGGAATTCTAGAACGAGTGGAATTCCAGAACTGGCATATCATTGCTAGTGTGTCCTCTAGCAACGCTGAAATAAGGCCAATAACTTCACCCCATTTCTTCAACCGCCATACTTTACCCTTGTAATAAAGTCACATTCCAAATTTTCCTGTTTCCCTTTTCTTGAATGAGACGGTGTATTCATGGAGTTGCCTTCGCTCTATTACCCAATGTCTTTCCTTTATCAGGAGTATGTCCACATAAAAATAGAACTACTCATGATTCGTTATATCACAAAGAGAACAAGTGATTACCTTGTCTACAAGTTATTGTGGTGTTATGTAGATGGATGGGGCATACCCAGACCCCCTCACCCGCTAAAAGAAAGAACAAAAACCTTTAAAAATAAATAAGAAACACTTTATGAAAATATATATAAATATATATAAAATTCCAGGGGGGTTATCAACTTGGAACTTTATAAAGACCACAAAAATATTTGTTGACCACAAAGCTAGTTTCTGAAATTATAACTATATCATATAGAAACATACAATTGGTTTTGCACTCTTTTTTCCTAAAACAAAAGGTTTCTGATATCCTATAATAGATATGTCCAGTGAGATCTCTTAGGATGGTTTAAAAAAACTTTGCTTTCTGAACATCAAATATGTGGTGAAAACCTTCTGGCTTCTTTGGGGGGGAGTGTTTGAGGGGGCTTCAATCAACAGCATCTGGAAAAGCTCTCCAGTTGTACCTGGACCAGACCGGTCTCTATAACAGGCTCCTTTCTCTTCGTACCACAGTCTCAGGGAATACCCCTGGTTTGCACTCCATAGTAATCTGGTTCTAGTCTCTATAGACCCCCTTTGAAACTGGTACCTCAGTCTGCCCTTTCAGAGATTTTCCCCCCTTGTTCTGGTACCCCATGCAAAGGGTCATACTCCTACACCTGGTTCTGAATCTCTATACCTTAACCCAAGCCATACTGGATTCTATACTTACAAGAAAGATATTCCCTTGGGCACGGGTCAATGACCAACATTTTGCGTGTCTTTTGATAATGGTAAACAAGGATTAACAGATCTCATGGTGCTCGGGTGTGGGCAGTTTTCAACTACTGCCTACAGCATTGAATCCTAGCCAGTACTGCGGAACGGGTTTTCAAGAACCCTGCATAAGAGTGTGTGAGCCACCTCCCATCTAGCCAAAGGACCTCTGTACGGTGCTGAAGAATAAGTTTAGAAGTAGAAGCTACTCTTTCCCTATTCAAAGTCAATGAAAGAGTTTCCAGTGTGCCCCAAGAAGCAGCACTTCCTCACTCTTTTTGCCCTTATAGTCCTTATAGTTGACTTCTTCAAGAGGGAGGGAGTGCATTTTATCCAAAGGTCACTGTGTGCTCATCTGACAGGATTCTAATTTATCCTGACCCAGCCCACTTATATACTATTGCATTTTATTTTTTTCTCTATTGGTTTAGGGGACGCTGTTTAAATTCATCCAAGTCTACATTTACTCATCTACTATCTCCTTTCCACAGAATATTGACTGCGTATTTGAAGAGCATGTCCATTCCTTCACTTTTATCCAGTACATCTACCTCCCCACCACAAAATTCATATACAATTCCACGTGCAACCTTACTGCATCGAAGCTATGGCTTCTACTCCTGCCACTTTGCTACATCCTCAGCACTGAGCTCCTGTATATAAACTAGCACAGGAAATTTGCTCCAATGTTCAGCACACTGATGCTCACACCACCTAGTCTGTTCTCTGCTGAAGACTCTTACTTTTGTGCCCCATGTTTGCGTCCTACCAACCGCCTTGAACTTGGCTATCAAACTGCTTCTTCTTTTCTACATCTGACCTCGCCCAGGACTGTGTCCCAAGGCTCCAGAGGGAAACCTATCTTTACATTTTATCCTCTAGTTATTATGCTATTTCTTCTGTCCAGAATACCCTTCTTTGTCATTGCTTTCTTGGAGAATATGAGCATATGCAGTTTCCCTAATCATTTTCCCTTTGCTAGCCCATATTAATTACTGCCCATTCTGGGCTATCTCTATACCTTTAAATTGTTTCTTTTGATTGTCATACTATGCAGAAATTTATGTATTTATTTATGTGCCTGCTTTGCCATTGTACTTGGATTTTTTTACATCAGGGCCTTTGTCATTTTTTGATCCCAATTTCTAGCATACTGCTTAGAACACAATAAGCCCTCATTTATTTATTCATTCTTTAGGCAAGTATTAATTGAGGACCTATTGTGTTCCTGCTCTCATGAAGCATAGAGGAAAGTGGAGGCAGCAACAGCTAGTCGTTTTTTAAATCAAATTGCATTACAACTTGATTCGATTGCTTTTCTTTTCATTTTCTGATCCACTATCACTCTCCAATACAGCTTTGTTGGAGTTTTAACTTGAGTTCTGTGGTTGTTGATTCCTGTGTTTGCTTTGACTCTTCTTAAAAAAACCCAAAAACCTTCAAATGGTAAGTGAAAGGCATTTCCCTTGTACCTGAGCACAGTGATGTCACATTTTATCTCAACTGTTGTTTTTTAGTTAGGAAAACCTTTTAGGTTATAATAATCCAGGATTTTATTTTTAAGTGTCTTTCTTTTTTTTCAATTTAAAGAAAATTTAAGACTGAGGCACATAGTCATTTTTCCTATGAATTTTGTTTCCAAGCTTTTAAAAAAGTTGTTCTTGACAGAGTTGGTTTAGTCACAGTCAGTGTGGTGTGGTTTGGAGGCAAAGGGGCCTCTGGGTTCACGTCCAATTCCATGTGCCCATCCCCAGCCTTCTTGTCGCCTCCCCCCCCCCCCCACCCCCTTCGCTTTCACCATTACAGCTACCAAGAAGACAGCCACTGTGCAGATGCCTGGTGTCTCTGATGGGAAGGAAACTGGCCAAGTTTACACTGTAATGACAATACCCCAAATTACTTTATCATAGTCACTAATTAGCAAGCAAAAGAGGTTGCCTGGGAGTCAGGGATGAAGTGAGAAGGGTTCATTGTAAATGGGCATGAAGGATCTTATAGGAGTGATTGGCAACTGATTTATGGTTATGGTTGCACAACTTGGTAATTTACTGAAAAAGTCATTGAACTGTACACTGGAAATGGGTGAATTATATGATAATGTAAAATATACATCAATAAAGATATATTAGAAAGCAAGGTGTACAACAGTGTATTTAATATGCTACCATTTAAATGAAAAAGCAGGAAACCAAAAAGAAAGGCAAAAGAGGCTGACCCTTAATGAAATGGTACACGAATAAAGTTTTTCAGCGAAAATGGTTAGCTTTCTTTATACTTGGACTTTCACACTTATTCTGTGCTTCAGTCTAGTCTTAATATTGAGATACCAAAAATATGGCCATGGGGGCAGGGGTTTGTCTATGGAGAGAAGAGGCAAAAGTGTCTGTACTGCTGTTCACTGGTGTGGCACGTAGAGGCTTTGGCAGGGCGACTTGCTCCCAAAATATCTTGAATTGTGCATGGAGCTGTGTTATAGGCAATTTAATTTTATGTGTGACCCATATGTCACACTGAATGGGAAGAGGGCGGGAATATGCTTGGGTATCAGGTGGGTGGTATTTGGGTGCAAAGGCTGGAGGTGCAGGCCCTGAGTAAGGCCAGGTGCCGGGGGTGTGGTGTGTGTGTGAATTGTGCACGTGTGGGAGACAGTATGGAAAGGAGGAACAGCTAGACAAGAAGAGTAGGGCAGGTGTATTAAAGAGGCAGTACACTAAAAATGAGGTGTGTGTACGAGTATAAGAGACAGAGAGACGAGAGAGAGAGCGAGAGAGTGCGAGAGAGAGAGCGAGAGAGAGCGAGAGAGAGAGAGAGAGAGCGAGAGAGAGAGAGAGAGAGAGAGAGAGAGAGACAGAATTCCTGTGATCACCAGACATCACAAGCTCATGGTTGCAAAGTAGCTTTGTGTGCTTAATATCTTCTCCAGCAATGTTCCGTGACTTTATCCTGAAGTGGACACAGCCACTTAACATAAAAATATGTTAAGACAATGCCATCTGAGGAGCATGGCTGGCTGCAGCAACCTGGGCACGTAAAGGAGGCAGGACACCATGCTGTCCTTGTGGACAATCTCTCCTGGGATTTCTTCCTGGACTTCGGTGAAACAGGCTCAGAAGTCACCATAAAGAGAAGTAGCAAATGGGTGAGTCTGGGGAAGAGATGTGGTGGATGAAGAATGTGTTTGACTGTTATCATTTGTCGAAGTTTAACTCATTCTACATTTTTGTTTCACGGAACACAGACATTTTCCTTTTTTAAAAAAGCCATCAGGAAAGAATTGGCAGCCTTGCCTGCCTTTATTTGGAGACCTCCATGCACAGACCTGCCAGACCACCTGGCCAGGGTCACAGCTATTCACGCCCAGAGCCAGGACTAAAACCATTATTACTAAAAGTAGTTTTGTGGAAAGGCCTATTTTTGGTTTTCTTTTCAAATGTATGTGTTCGTATAAGCTCACTATTCGCTGGAAAAACAAAAAACAAAATAAATCAGTCCATCAGACCTGGACTTCGTTTGGCCGTCTGATTTACATGTTTTTAGCCAATTACATTGTGCTGAGGGATCAACCCTCATTTCAAATAGTGTTTCCCTTCCTATAAACTGCAGAACCTGAATTCAGTATTGATTAAAAAAAAAACACTAGTTTTTTCAGATTATAAACCTAAATGCAGTATTTTAATGATAGGGAATGAATTATACAGTGAAGTCAATTATATGTGGAGTGAATTATATAGTATCAACCCCCAAATTCATGTCCATCAGAACCTGTCAATGTGACCTTATTTGGAAGTAGGGTCTTTGCAGGTGTAATTAGTTCAGATGAGATCGTATAGGACTAGGGTAGGTCCTAAATTCAATGTCTGGTGTCTTTATAATAGAAAGAAGAGAGAGGTTCAGATACAGAGACACTAAAACCCACACATGGGAAAAACGCCATATGAAGGCGGAAGCAGAAGTGGGAGTGATGTTGCTATAAGCAAGGATTGCTGCAACCCCCAGAAGCCAGGAGAGAGTCATGGAACAGATTGTCCCTTAAAAGCTCCAGAAGAAACTAACCCAGCTGACACCTTGATTTCAGACTTGTAGCCTCCAAAAATAGGAGAAAATAAATTGCTGTTGTTTTAAACCACCAGTTTGTGGTAATTGGTTACGACAATTACCTAGGAAACCAATGCGGCATATATTCCGACACTTTTACTCCACGGCAGCGCTGCCTACACAGCAGCCTGAGATTTCATTACAATGTAAAGCAGATCATGTGGCTGCTGTGCTCAGAGTAGAAGATGAAGTCAACAGAATGGTGTACAAGCTCTGTACCAGCCCCCATCTCTCACCTCATTTCATCTCTTTTTGCCACACTGTCCTTCTCGGTATATTTTTCTTATATACCTCAGGCCCTTTACCTTTCTATCATACTAGAATGTTCTTTTGCTGGTATACACATGGCTTCCTCTCTTACCGCCTTCACGTCTTTACTCCATTGGCATCTTAACCAGGCTTCCCCTAACCTCTCTATTGAAAATCACCGCCTGTTCCCTAACCCACTTGCCGCCTTATTTTTTTCCTTAGCACTTATCACGGTCTAGCATATCATGTATTTTACTTACTTATTTCATTTATCCTCTGTCTTCCCCAATAGAGAATCAGCTCTCTAAGGACAGGAAGTTTTGTGTATTCTGTTTACTACTGTAGCCCCGGCACCAATGTGCCTGACCCGTAGTTGGTACTGAACGAATATGTGCTGGACGAGTGCATGCATACACCGCTGCGCAGTTGTGCTGTCATGTGTATATGTGAAAGCATCTAATTTCTGAATACCTTGCATGTGAATAGCTGCCAAAGCTGGCATCAGAACTTACGTTACTGTTACCAATTCTAGGCTTGCCCCCAAAGCTGGACATTTGGCAGCCAGGGCCGGGGGCACCTGGTGCTCCTGCTGCCTATACCGTGGAGCCTGGAACGCCGTGCCCACAAAATCCACGTGGTTCTTGGAGATGAGTGTCTCAGTCTGCTCAGGCTGCTATAACAAAATACCATAGACTGGGTGGCTTATGCAACAGACATTTATTTTCTCACAGTTCAGGAGGCTGTGATCAGGGTGCCAACATGGTCAGGTTCTGGTGAGAATCCTTTTCCTGGCTTGTAGATGGCTGCCTTGTCGCTGTGTCCTCACATGGCAGAAAGAGAGTATATATATACATATATATATATATATATATATATCACCTCTTCTTTATCCATTCATCGATTGATGGACCCCCAGATTACCTCCATCTCTTGGCTATTGTAAATAATGCTGCAGTGAACATGGATATATATGTCCCTTTGAAGTAGCATTTTGGATTTTATTCAGATAAATACCCAGGAGTGGGATTACTGGATCATTCTTTGTCTCCTGTTATAGCCTTTGTCTTAATGTCTATTTTCTCTGGTATAAGTATTGTTACTCAAGCTTTTTTTTTTTTTAATTTCCACTTGCACAAAATATCTTTCTACATACCTTTACTTTCAATCTGTTTGTGTCTTTTGATCTAAAGTGAGTCTTTTATAGGCAGCATATGTAAGAGTTTTATTTTCTTATCCATTCAGCCACCCTATGTCTTTCATTTGGAGTAATTGTTGATGGATATGTAGTTATTGTCATTTTATTACTCATATTTTGGATTTTTTTCTATTTCTTCTTAAAGAAGTCCCCTTAACATTTCTTGTAGTACTAATTTGGTGGTTATGAACTCCTTTAGCTTTTTTTTTTTTTGTCTAGGAAGCTCTTTATCTCTCCTTCAATTTTAAATGATAGTCTTGCTGCGTAGCGTAGTGTTGGTTGTAGGTCCTTGCTTTTCATCACGTTGAAAAGCCAATCCTTTCTGGCCTGCAAATTTTCTGTTGAGAAATCAGCTGACAGTCTTATAGGAGCTCCCTTATAGGTAACTAACTGTTTTTCTCTTGCTGCTTTTAAGATTCTCTCTGTCTTTAAGCTTTGGCATTTTAAGTATGATGTGTCTTGGTGTGGGCCTTTTTGGGTTCATCTTGTTTGGGACTCTCTGTGCTTGTTCTTGTATGTCTATTTCCCTCACCAGGTTAGGTAAGTTTTGTGTCATTATCTCTTCAAATCAGTTTTCAATTCCTTGCTGTCTCTTTTCTCCTTCTGGTACCTCTATGATGTGAATATTGGTATGCTTGATGTTGTCCCGGAGGCCCCTTAAACTATTCTCATTTCTTTGGATTATTTTTACTTTTTGCTGTTATTATTGGGTGTTTTCTGCTACCTTACTTTCCAAATTGCTGATTCGAACTTCTGCTTCATCTAATCTATCATTGATTCCCTCTAATGTACTCCTTATTTCAGTTATTGTATTCTTCATTTCTGACTGGTTCTTTCTTATGTATTCTATCTCTATTTTTATGTTTTCTATCTCTGTTGAAGTTCTCCCTGAGGTCGTTGAGCATCCTTGTAACCAGTGTTTTGAACTCTGCATTTGGTAGATTGGTCATCTCCATTTTGTTTCACTCTGTTTTTGAAATTTTGTTCTGTTCTTTCATTTGGGTCTTGTTTCTTTGTCTCCCCATTTTTGCTGCCTCCTTATGTTTGTTTTATGTATTAGGCAGAGCTGCTATTTATCTTGGTTTTAGTAGAGTGTCCTTTGGGTCCTCTGGTCACCTGTACTGGGTGCTCCAGGGATGTCCTGGGTGTGGGTTATGTGTCCCCTCCTGTTGTAGTTGAGCTTTGGTTTCTGTTTGCATGTCCATGGGAGGTATTACCCTCAGGCTGATCAGTTGTAGGTGCTGTTATGCAGGGGTTGACCCTATAGAGCAGGATCCACGTTAGCAGAACTCTAGTGCCTGCCCTGTCTGCCCTTCAGATGTTCATCTGTGGACGTGGCCTGGTGGTTCTCTGGCATGGTCCAAAACAGGCCACTGGGTGTACTAGCCACAGGGCCTCCTGGAAGGGGCCCTACCACAGGCCCTGTTCAGCCAGTGCCTATACCCTGCTGAGGCCACTTGGTATATGGGCCACAAAGTGATCCGCAGATGTCTTCCACTCACTCTGGGCTTAGAGGTACCTTGAGAGGCCAAGCCACAAATGGAGGCCAGCTGCCATTAATGCCAGGCTTGGGGCCATTTAGCAAGAAGTACAAGGACCTTGAGGCCAGATGATCATTGTTTAGGGCATGTGAAGCTTTGAGAGATTGAGAAAGTGTCCACAGCATGAGCCCAAACAGGCCATTTGTATGGAAAAGCCACTTGAGTGGGCCTACAAGTTGGGTGGGGTAGGGTCTCAGGGAATCACCAGGGTGGGGTGAACAGTGTTAGCCAGGTTGATGGACACTCACATATGGCGGCTGCCTGTGTCTGCATGCTGGGAGAATAGGGGCTCAACAAAGAAACAATGGCTCCTGCCAGGACTTCTGTCTAGGAGAAAGCTGCCCTTCCAGCCTTCATCCTGAAACCAGGCAATTCAGTTCCTCCCATATGTCCCTAGCATCTTTCAAGTTGCTGACTCAGTGCTGTATCTCAGAGTGAGTGAGTCCATCAACGAATAAGTCTGTGCATGGACCTTTTAAGAGAAATGCCTGGGACTTCAGCCACCCTCTAACTCATTTAGCCACCATTTCCACTGGTTTTCACAGCCGGAAATTGTGGGGGCTTCTCTTCCCAGCACAGGAAACCTGAGCTTGAGAGCCTGGTGTGGGGCTGGGACCCCTAACTCCTCAGGGGGCACTTCTGCAGCCAAGATATCCCTTCTGATTTTTAATGGCCAAATGTAGGTTTGGAACCAGCCCATTCTGTGTCTCCACACCTCCTACCAGTCTTGACGTCACTTCTTCTGTATCTCCTTAGTTGTAGGTCTTCTGTTCCACTAGAATTCAAGAGGAGTTGTGCTGTGGTTTAGTTGTAATTTTGATGTGTAATTATGAGAGGATGTAAGCACATCATTTATCTACTCTACTGTCTTGAACAGAAACCATGTCTTATGTAAATTTAATGAAGAAAGAAATGTTTTCCTTCTGGGAAATCCCTGAGAACCTCTAGCTGCCTCCTTGCAAGGTCACATGGCTACAGGGACCCTGCCTTGAGGATATGGTCTGGGATAGTCTCCCCTGCCTTCCCTAGGATCTTCCTTTTGTCATTTGGTGTGTTCTGAGGACAACACAAAAGCATGCCTTTGGTTGTAGTAGTGTGAACACATTTGCCACATTTTCCTACATCCCAGGGAATCAAAATTGGAAATAGTCACATGAACATTGACTATAATTTTTGTTTTTTCTTTAAAATAATGTTTTTAATTTTTTTTTTTTTCAGAAATATCATCTTTAAGGGCACTGGTTCTCTTGCATGGTGATATCAGTGATTCTAAACCTAGCTGCATTTCAGAATTACCTGGAGTGGAAGGGGGATTTAAAATAGTTGTGCCTTGGCCCAACTTCCAGAAATTCATATTTGGTAGGTTTGAGGTGGGGCCCAACACATGTATATTGGAAACAGCTCTGTGTGGTCGAAAACAATGGTAAAAATGATGACACTAGAGAGATAACTAGAGTAGAAAGTTCATAGAGAACACAAATAACTCACTTTTGTAAAAGCCCAGCTTTCATTGATGACCTATGTGGACACATCCTTATGGTGTGAGTTGATTCTACATGACATAACCTTCAATTGAAAAGCTGATGTAAAACAAAACTTGAAACATTTTTATAAGAAATAAAACAGACTCCTAATTCTTTCATTCTAACACAAGTGTTTTCATCTTTCCATTTTATCTTATAGTGTTCCACATGCTCATGTTTTTTACATATTTATAATCCCAATATAAATGTCATTTAAAAAATAGTGCCTTTTAAGTTCAGGTTTATAAAAAAAATATATTTGACATTTCTGCAGTATTCATGGTTTTGGCTTTTAATTATCACATAATATGACATATTTTTGATGCACTATGTTCTTCTCAATGATTTTCCTGTTGCAGAAACTTAACCATTCAAGGCTCTTACAGATAGCCTTGTAATAAAAATCTTTGTGCATATAGATTTTTGCTTCTGTGCGATTAATTCCTTTGGATAAGTTCCCAGGAGCAGGATTACTAGGTCAAAGCGACAGAACATCTATTGGCTCTTGCTACATATTGCATAGAATGTAATTTTAAAATGTTATACATATATGTTTATGCATAGAAAATGGGTCTTATTATAGTAGTATCAGGTTCCCAAGTGTTGGATGGAACTGAGTTCACTCCAATATATGGAATCTTAGTGACATCTCTGTTTGGAGGTGAATACAGGCAGAAACAACTTCCAAAAAATTTTAGTCAGTTGTTGTATGTACAAGTCAATGGAAATGGTACCATTTCCAGGGGACTTTTGAGGGATTCTCACAACTGTTTCATTTCAATCAAACAAGACTGTAAATTTATAGATTCATTTGAATGGTTATTCTCCACAGTATAGATCAATGTATTCCTTATGGTTATTTTAAGCAAAGAGAAATAGTGGGTTGTCAAATATTTGTTGAATGAATGAATGTATAATTGTTCTGTACATTGCCTAGTCTTAATATTTAATACTTAACTTTGTTGAAGTTAATAAAAAGGTGCAGTATCTTTAGTTTTACAAATCAAATTAAAGAGAAGTACAAGAAATATCACTTTTAAGAATTAAAAAAACCAATATTATAGTCCATAATCAGTTTGCCACATACAATTTCCTACTCCTCATTGCTTAATTTAGCAGTTCAAATATATAATAGTTAATACAATGTTAATGTCAGTTTAATAATTGCCAATTGCTAAAAAATTTGAAGGACATTTTTAATGCCCCCAAATTTACAACTGTTTCTACAGCCCTCTGTGTTTTATATCATTGACATTATTTTCATTGGCATTATTTTCTTACAGAGTTTGGACTCTAAGTTGAGGCATCAGCTGTCATTTCTTTGGAAGTTTTAATTATTTTAGTCTTTTGGATTCAAGTAATCAAAAATCTATAATCTATTTCAAAATATAAACTCTATCAGCTTTTTACTTCTTAAAATGTGTACATTTTTAAAACTACCTGCTTAAAATCTCACATTCTGGGATAATAAATGAATATTTACCGATAAAGAAAAATGTTGGTGGTAACGATATTGGCCTACAACATCTTAAAGAAAAAGAAGTTTTAGATTGAAAAGGTAGACTGTATGGAGCAGGGACAAGGCACCAGGAGGCCAGGTCCAATCTGTTTCCACTTTTCATGGCTGGCTCTGCTAGACTACCAGCCTTCCTCTCTGGACCCATGCATTTACATTTCCTATTCCACACTTCTCTGATGTAATACTCGACTCTGGCATTTTACGACTGTGCCATGCTTTTGCAAAATATTCTGCGGTTGCATGTGTTGTTCCTTCTATTTGGACTGCTCTTCACTATCTTCGCTGTTGGAAAATTCCTGATTCTTCTTCACAACTAAGTTCAAGTGTCACTTCCATAGTTAACTCTTCCCAGTAACCTTTGCCCTCATCTTAGCTACTCTTATGCCAAAGCAAACAAACAAACAAACCTGACCTGGTCACAGAAGAAAACCCACACTTTTCTTTCTCTAAGAATACTGTAAGGCACATTTATTCACTCATTCGAGTATTTTATTGCGTGCCTACTGATCTAGTTGCTGAGAAAACAGTGGTGAATAACAGAGACAAGCCCTCATAGAGCTTTTGGCCCAATGGGGATAAACAGTCAATGAACAAAATAAGTAAATTATTTATGGACTATGTTTAAGGTGATAAGTGCTTATGGAGAAAATAGAGCAGGAAGGGTAATAGGAGGTGCCAGGGGAAAGGGCGCAACAGTGTGTGGGGGGAGATGCTTACAAATGGGGTAATCAGGAAAGACCTCAGTGAGAAGGTGACATGTGAGCAAAGACTTGAAAGAGGTGAAGGATAATGGGGATATCTGATGGAGAGAGATCCAAGTAGAGGGAATAATGAGTGCAAAGGCTCTGAAGTAGGAGCTTGACAATAATATTTGAGGAATATAGAAGAGGACCATGTGGATGGAACAGAGTAAGTGGAAAGAATAGTAGTAGAGACTAGATCAGAAAGTTAACAGAGTGGAGATGGGGGCTCAGATTTTATAGGGTCTTAGAGGCTATTGTGAAGACTTCACCTTTTATGAGGAATGAGTGGGAAACCATTGGAAGATTTGATCAGAGAACTGACTTGATCTGAGTTACAACTTTAAAGTTTCCTCTGGTTTATAGAATATGGACTATTGAGGGACAAGGCAATAATCTAGACCAGAGAAGATGGGCCAGGATCGCAGCAGGGGAGGTAGTATGAAGTGGTCTCATTCTAGATATATGTTGAGCCAGTAAGATTTCATGGTGAATTAAATGAGAGAAAGAAACAAGTCAAAGGACTCCCAGGATTTTGGCTTGAGCAACTGGAAAGGTGGATCTGTTAATGAATTGAGATGATGGTGGTTGTGGAAGAAGTAGATTTGAAGGGGAAGATTAGGAATTTGGTTTCGGACATGGTGAGTTTGAGAATCTAATTAACCTTTAAGAGATGTCAGATTGTCAATTAGATGTTTGTGTCTGGAATTTGAGAGAGACATCTGCTGGACATAAAAATTTTGGAGTCATCAACATACAATTGATATTTAAAGCCATGACACTGAATGAGATCATGAAGGGAGTGGTGGTAAAAAGAAAATACAAGAAGTCCAAGCCTGAGCCCCAGGGTAACTCCAAAGTTAAGTAGGTAAGCATACTGGTCTGTTATAACATGTTCACATTTTACTGCAAATGTTTATGCTTGTACTACCTTTCCATTACACTATGATCTCCTTGGAAAGGACTAAATCTTATCTGAGCTATCATTTATCTGAAAAACACACACCTGTTTTTTAAGTATACAATTCAATGATTTTTAGTTCTTACTCATTTTGAATTTTCAGTGACAGGTATATGGTAAACACTTAATAAGTATTTTTAGAATAAATGTTTAAATTTTGAGTGAATTAATGAATGAACGAATGCATGTGATCTAAGGTCAGCCCTTTCCATGCCTGGCTATCACTTCTTTGTGTACAAAATGAGGGTGCTGAGTAGAGAATTTCTAATTTTCTTTCAACTTTGGAATTTAAATTTAAATGTTGCAAATATTTGTTTAGAGACAGGGAATAAACCTCAGTGATCTGCCCAGGTTTCACCATCACTAGTTTTTATAATGGAATAAAGCAGGACATTTTTAGCCCAATGAGAACTGTTTTTGACTTTGTTGGGTCAGGTGGTAGCTATTATAACTAAGAACATTGTTTGAAACTGAATATCTCACAACCTATCAGGCATAAGAGAGAAAAAACTTGGGATCTAGTACTATTTGGTTTATAACACACATACACACACATGCACAATCACTAGCATACAAATGGGTGAAACGTTAAGTGGAACCATATATTACAGGGTTCCTGTATTTCATATTAGAGTTAATTCAACATGAACTCTAAGTATAGTGTGGTAAGTTAAAGATTGTAATCCCTGGGGCAATCACTGAAGACTATCAAGAGATATAACTACACAGTCAATGCAAAAATTCAAATGGAATGCTACAAATAATGGATGAACACAAAAGAAAATAAGAAAGGAGGAACAGAGGGGAAAAAAACAGACGAGACAAATAGAAAGCAAATAGCAAAATGGTAGACCAAAATCCAATCAGATCAACAATTACATTAAATTTAAATTGACTAAGCATGCCAATCAAACAGCGGAGATTGTCAGGCTAGATAAAAAAGCTAGACCCAATTATTTGCTGTCTACAAGAGATACACTTTAAATACACAGACATTAATAGGGTAAAAGTATCAAAAAAGACATATTTAGTAAATTGTAAGCATAAGAAAGCTAAACTATATTAATAAAAGATAAAATAGAATTCAAGAAAATTTAATAAGAGGCAGAGAGGGACATTTCATAATGGTATATTATATGTTGTTATGATTATATAGGTAGAGCTTCAAAATACATGAAGCAAAAACTGATAAAACTAAAGGGAGAAATATATTAATATCTCCAGCTATGTTTATGGATAAATCCATAATAGCTGGAGATATTAATATACTTCTCTTAGTAATTAATAGAAAAAACAGCGAAAAAGTCAGTTAGGATATAGAAGAGCTGAGCAAAATTATCAACCACAATAACCTGATTGAGATTTATAGAGCAATGCACTCAGTAACTTCAGACTACATAATCTTTGCAGCATATGGAATGTTCATCAAGACAGACCATTTCCTGGGCCATAAAATAAGTCTCAAAAGACTGAAATCTTACAGAATATGTTCTCTGACCGCAATGGAATTAAATGAGAAATAACAACAATAAGATAAATAGAAAAACGCCAAATACTTTGACATTAAACAGCACATATCTGAGTAACTCATAAGTCAAAGAAGAAATCACAAGGGGAATCAGACAATATTTTGAACTGAATGATAATGGAAACACATTATATCAAAATCTGTTTTGCTAAAGCAATGCTTAGATTGAAATTTATAGCCTTAAATGTTTGTATTAGAAAAGGAGAAAAGGTCTAAAATCAATTATTTAAGTTTTGACCTTAAGAAATCAGAAAAAGAATAGAAAAGCAAACACAAAGTAAGCAATTAGAAAGAAATAAAAAAGATAAGAGCAGAAATAAGTGAAACAGAGAACAGATAAAAACAGAATATTAATAAAATGAAAAGTTGATTCTTTGGGAAGATCAATGAGCAAAAAGAGAAGGTACAAATTAACAACATCAGGAATAAAAGAAGGAACATAACTATAAAATCTACAGGCATTAGAAGATAATAAGGATATATTATAAATTGGACTTAGATGAAATAGACAATTTCCTAGTGAGACACAATTTACCAAACTATCATAAGAAGAAATAGAAAATCCAAATAATCTTATACCTACTAAAGAACTTGAATTAGTAATTTAAAACCCTGGCACCAAAAACAAACAAACAAAACAAAACAAAAAACCCTAAAAAACGAAAAAACAAAACCTCCAGACCCAGATGACTTCGATGGTGGAATCTACCAGGCATTTAAGGAAGAAATAATACAAATCCCTCAAAAACTATTTCAGAAAACACAGGAGGAAAGAATACTTTCCAACTAATTGTATGAAGCCAATATTAACCTGACACCAAAACTAGGCATAGATGTTACAAGAAGGGAATATTACAGACTGATATTCTTCGTAAGCATGGATGAAAAAATCCCAAACAAAATTTTGGCAAATTAAATTCAGCAAAATATAAAAAGGATAATACATCATGAACAAGTGAGGGTTTATTGCAGGAATGAAAAAGTTGGTTAACATTTGAACATTGATCAGTATCACTGACCATATCGGAGAGTGAATTTTTATGATATCTGTCAAGAAACTTGAAATACAAGGTAACTTTTTCAATTTAATAAAGGACATCTATAAAACAAAACAAAAAAAATCTTAGGGATAAGATCATCCTTTATGTCGAAAGAGTGAATATTTTTTTCCTAGAATTAGCAATACAGCAAATTTGTTCATTCTCACCATTTCTAATCGACATTGTACTAGAGATCCTGACAGGACAATAAGGGGGGAAAAAAGGAAAGAAAGAGAAAGAGAAGGCATATAAATAAAAAATGGAGAAGTAAAGCTGGTTTTATTCACACATGAAATTATTATATTCATAGAAAATCATGAAAACCAGAAAAAAGCTACTAGAACTCATAAGTGCTCAAGATATAAGAAAAGAATATACAAAAATCAATTAGTATTTCTAAATAATGAAATGAAGAATTAGAAAATTGTGTTAAAATTCTATTTATAACATAAAAAAATGTAATACTTATGGAAATTAAGCATGAACAAAGCATGTACACTGCAAAATACAAAATACTACTGAGAGAATTTAAAAGTCTAAATAAATGGTGAACTACACCATGTTAATAGATTAGAAGACTATATTGTTAAGATGTCAATTCTCATCAAATTGATCTATAAATTCAATGCAATTCCAATCAAAATTCCAACATGCTTTTTTGTAAAAATTGACAAGCTGATTATAAAAGGACCAAGAACAGCCAAAATAATTTTGAAAAAGAAAAAGTTGGATTAAAAAAAGAAAAAAGAAGAGAAAAAATTGGAGAAATTACTCTACCTGATTTAAAGCCTTACTGTAGAGCTATCAGTAATTATGACAGTGCAGTTTTTCATAACATTAGACATGTAGACCAACAGAATAGAATAGAGTACAGAAATAGAGATCTGCATTTGTGATCAATTGATTTTTGACAATGGTACAAAGGTAATTTAATGGGAAAATATAGTCTTTTCAAAAAATGGTGCTGGAACAACAAGAAATCTATATGGAAAATAATGAACCTCAACTCTCACTTCACACCACACAAAAATAAACAAAATGGGTCATAAACATAAGTATAAAAGCTAAAACAATAAAGCTTCTGGAAAAAATAGGAGAAAATCTTTATGACATTGGGGTACATTTAAAAAATGACATTTTTGATAGAATATATAATACAATCCATAAAAGAAAATAATCATAAATTAGACTTCATTAAAATAAAAAGAATTAGCCCCTCTAATGACATCTCTAATAATATAAAAATGTAAGCGACAGATTGGAAGATATATCTGTAACAGATATATCTGACAAAAGACTTATATATTCAGGATATGTAAATGACTTTTACAACTTAAAAAGACAAAGACAACTTTACTAACAATTGTCACCCCAATAAACTTTAATTAAAAAAAAGGAAAAAGAAAAAGACAAACACAGCTCAATTAAAAATAGAGAAAAGATTTGAAAAGATACCTCACAAAATGACATATAGAGAATGGCCAATGATTACATGAAAACTCATCAGGGAAACACAAAATTGTCATCAGGAAAATGCAAAATGATCAAATATATGGTGATGGAAGGAGAACTGACTCTGGGTGGTGAACACACAATGGGATTTATAGATGATGTAATACAGAATTGTACGTCTGAAATCTATGTAACTTTACTAACAAGTGTCACCCCCATAAACTTTAGTTTAAAAAAAAGAGAAAGAAAGAAAATACAAATTAAAATCACAACAAATACAACTTCACGCTCACTAGAAAGACTAAAATTTAAAAGAATAATGTGATAGTTGAATGTATGCATCAATTTGACTTGATCAGGGGATGGCCAGGTATTTAGTTGAACATCATTTCTGAGTATTTCTGTAAGGATGTTGCCAGATGAGATTAGTATTTGAATTGACTCTCTAAATTGCCCTCCCGATGTGGGTGGGCATTGTCCGATCTGTTGAGGGCCTGAACAGAACAAAATATGGAGGAAGGAGGAGTTCCCACCTTTTTCTGTCTCACTGTTTGAGCTGGAACATCTCCTCATGTTCTAAGGCCCTTGGACTGGAATTTACATTATTTGCTCCCTTGGTTCTCAGGCCTCAGGCCTCACACTCCAGCTTGCAGATCCTGGGACTTCTCAGCCTGCATAATCACATGGACCAATTCCTCGTTATAAACCTCCTTTTATATCCTATTGTCTCTGTTTCTCTGAAGAACCCTGACTAATACAACTTACAACCCCAATTTTGGGTGAAGATGTGAAGCAACTGGTAATTTTTCATAAAATGAAATATATACCTGTCTTATGACCCATCAAAACTACTCATAAGTATTTACCCAAGGTGAATGAAAACAAATTATATATGTAGTCAAAAAGCCATATACAAGGATGTTCATAGAGTTTTCTTCTAAATAGTCAAAACCTGGAAATAATCCAAATGTCCGTCAGCAAAAGAATGGATACATAAATTTTGGGATTATATCTTTGTAATGAAACACTACTCAACAATAAAAAGAACACTCTTCTAATACATGCAAAAATGTGGATGACTCTCAAAAACATTATGTTGAGTAAAAGAAGCCAGATGCAAAACAAACACATACTATATGATTCAATTTCTATGAAATTCTAGAAAAATAATCAATAGTGACAGAATGTACATCAGTGGTTGCCTGGGGATGGAGAAGGGACGGGTGCAAGTGGGATGGGGCAGCTAGGATCTAGCTGGTGTTGTGTCACTAACTAGCTGGGTGAGCTGACGCAGCTTACTCCACCTCCCTGGTCCTTTGTTTCTTCAAATGTAATAGAAAACTAAGTAAACCCAGGTCTTGATTTTTTCTGCAACCAGGCCCATGGAAAAGTAAAGGAAATGAGTTTGTTAGTCATGTGTACACTGAATTTGTAAAAGTTAGCATAATTTCTATGAAGGGAATAATTATTTAGCATATTTTTTTATTTGCCAGAGAAAATTATGAATTAATATTAAAATAGACCAGAAAACTTAAGAAAGTTTTTACTGCAACAGGCCTGTGACTTTGATAGGAAACGCTGAGTAATGGGTGTGGCAAATAGCAGAAGGAAGTGAAAGTAAACAAAGAAAAAGAAACACCACATCCAACGAAATGAGGACTCTTATATCCATCCAAATTACTTTCCTGATACAAATTAGGTAACGGTAAAAGTTAGATCCATTTATTTTTCTAGTGAGGTATTGTTCAGAAGCTATTATGTACTATTTATGACAGTCAAGCAAATGAACCCCCAAAATGCATTTAATAAGGACATTTCACTAGGCCCTTCTCTTAAGAAACACACTGCCTGTTTCACAACAATTCCATGAGGGAGGCACTGTGCTAGCATTTATCCCATTTTATGGATGAGGAAACTGAGACACATTCTATTTGATTACCTTTCTAAAAACCAAGACATTCTGAATTTGTAAGCACAGCTGGCCTCATGGCTTTGGGATAAGGGATCACAGGTTGATGACTAACTTGCTCAGTGATGGTGAAGATTAAATGTGATAATGTGTATAAATCCCACAGCACACATTCAGTTTTCTATAACGGGTAGTTATTACTTGAAGGAACAAGTAATTTTAACTGGTAAAATTAGTAAGATGTCTTGAAAAATGCAAGGTTAGAAAGATCCTGGTGGCCAGACAATCAAAGCAAAGGAAACCATTTCAACCAAGTTAATTGTGTGACAGTGGAGGGCATATTCTGGGAACCGGAAATAAGTGGGTGGCATTAGGTTTGGGGATTGTGAAGATGAGGCCAGAAAGTTTGGTTGGGGCTGCAAATTGTGGACAGCTTGGATTATTTACATGCAACAGCAGGGAAACCAAAAACTTTGGTGTGTGGAGTTTGATAAGATCTTATTAGTGTTTTAGGAAAAGAACACTAGTGATGGAGTAGAGCATGAGACACAGAGACTAGTCAGGACATTCTTACAAGGTTTGAGCTGAGATTTAATGAAGGTCAGACATGGGGCTGCAGAGAAAATGGAACATTTGGAATACAGTGGGACACTCAACCAGGATCTTGGGTGGGAGAGAGTGAGAGGGAGATGCTGGAGCTCAAATGTTTCTGAGATTTCAAGCATAAGTCACATCTAGCCCAGTTAGGACTTGTGCTTAGTGCTTCCATAAAAAAGGACTAGGTTTGTATGGAAGGATGAGTTCAATTCAGGATGTATGAGTCTGAGATGTTTGCAGACCATCCAGTTGGAAATATGGGCCTGGGGCTTGGGAGATGAGTCAATTGGAGGCAGATGGAGAGTCATCCCCTTAAAGATCACAGCAGAAACTGCCCAAGTGAATGAGATCATTGAGGAAGAACATGTAGCATGAGACAAATATCAACATTATTAACCATTACAAGGATCTTACTATGTGCGTGAGAGATCTTGGCTGACAGGGGAAAGAGCATTAACTAAATTAAAAGATCTGAGTGTAAGTCTTGCCTGGGCTGTTGCATATATACTCTCACTAATTCTCTCAAGACTATTGTGAGATAGAAAAATGAAGGGAGGAGGGGCAAATCCTTGTTAAGGTTCATATTTTCAAGGTTCAGGCAGAAGAGGAATTGAAAAAGGGAAGAAAGACCAAGCTTTTTGAAAATTACATTAAACCTCCAACAGCCAACTTATCATCTGACAGAGATCCTGCCTCCGATGTTCCTGGACCCTAGATAAGAATTAGGATGCACATATCAGAAGATGTGTAACTAAGGGGACGTTAGGGAAGTGCCAATGCATGGGACAAGAAACGCTGTTTAATTGTGGTTTGGGCTGGATTGAGCTGGTCCAGAACGGCTCTGAGAGGAGAAGACATGTGCTGGGTCCTGAAAGACGCAACGCTTGGAGGAGTGGAGAAGAGAGCAGGAGGCTCTTCGACATCAAGTATTTCCTCTTAACTCATATTTACAAGTGAGGTATACCAGGAAGTCTCCTGCAAACTCATAATAGTTACAGCCTGACTCCATTTTAACTCTAAAATTTCCTCTTACTCCAAATGTTACTGGAACATATTAATCTGTTCATCAGGTTTGGGACAACAGTGATATTTGATCTTCTTTTTAAAACATCAGCACATTTCAGCTTTTCCTTCAGTTTGCTATTTACTTTAGTTCCAATATTTATTTATATACCTGTGATTTTTTTCAATGTTAATTCTCTCAATGTCAAATAGGGTGGCTTTCTGCACTATTCACATTATGCCTAGAGATTTTTTAAAGAATAATTAATTCCCAATCACTTCCTGCCCCACAACTCAGGAGGGACCCTGGAGCAAGGTCATGTCCCAGAACGCAGTAGACATTTGCTGCCTTAGCTTCCCAGCACTCATTCACACTCCTGTTCTTGAGAGCACTCTGAATTCCTTGTTGGGAATTACTGGCTCCTTACTGTGACAGTCCCAATGGGAGAAGTCAAGGAACCCTGCCTTCTGGCAAGAGTAGTCATTGACCAAACTTGACCAATCATTTTTTATTCTAAGACAGTGCATCTTGAGCAAAGTAACTCAAGGACTAAAGGAAATGGAAGAGGATTCATTTCAATAGTGATGCATTGAGGAAACCATTGATTACTTCCCACCACTTGGATTATCCAGAGATACTCTGGTTTTAACCCTTGTGAGTCTTGTTCTTCAGCTCCTCTTTTGATTCTCCAGGTTCTTTCATGTTTCTCTAGTAAATTCTCTCTTAACTTAGATCTAGTTTCTAGAGTTCACAAAATTTAAAAATAAAAGCAGACAGACAAAGAGAAATTCTCACTGACCTTACTACAAAATTTAATGTTTTCAATCGTCTGTCAAAGTTACCTCCATAGATGTGGGAAATCAGGAGTGACAGGATGGGTAGGAAAGCATAATTAAGATATATTGTGACAAATGATACTTGGTCTATTTCTCTCCCAGTAATTTGAATTACTGTCCACACAGTTGCTCACAGAAGAAACCAGACAAATCATGCCTGATAGGCAGCCATGCTATGCTGGGTCCACTCTCTGTCCTCTATCATCTGCTGTCTCCCCCATGCGATGGTTTGAATAGAACAAGTCAAGAGGTTCCTGTGCTCTCTGGATTCCTGCTTGAGTTTGGTCCTCCTTCTGTTTAGACAGGTTGTATTAGGCTGGCTATGTTCATCAGTGTGCATATAAATAAAATGGAAGGAAGGAAAGAAGGGAGAAAGGAAAGAAAAAAACTTCTGATTTGCACTATTTGCTGATTTCTGTGGTATAATGCCGAATGACCTGTGTGGCTACGAGGTGACATCATTGAATGCAGAGCTGGGAAAAGATGCTAACAATCAGTTCTTGAATGTCCTTGTGTATCGCTGGCTGTGTCTTCCTCTCAAGGTGTGCCTGCTCTCCATGATTCTATCTCCTTCAGAGTTCTAGTAACCTCTCCCTTCTCTTATCCTTTTGAGCATAGTGGTGATAACAGCTCTACTGTTTCTAGTTCTGGGCACTTGTGTGGCCTCCCTACTCCCTGCACACATCTTTGTAAATTGTCCCTTTGTAAGAAAACCAACTACACACATAACACACACACACACACACACACACACACACACACACACACACACACACACACCTTCTCAAATTATCCTAATTTGAAAGTGCCATCTTTTTTATATGGGCATGAAGGTAACCAGCCTGAAGGTAACCAGCCTCCAAGGTGGCCCCTGATGAGCATTGCCTCTTAGTATGCATGTCCTTGTGTTGTACCCTCCCGGGAGAATATGGCAGAAATGGGTGGTGTGTCACTTCTGGGATTAGACCCTACGAAATACTATCGCTTCCTCTTGGTCGCTTGCATTCTCTCTCTCTCTCTTCTCTCTCTCTCTCTCTCTCTCTCTCTCTCTCTCTCTCTCTCTCTCTCTCTCTCTCCCTCCTTGGGGGAAGCCAGCCTCCATGGCAAGCATCACCCACGTGGTAAGGAACTGAGGCCTGCAAACCACCATGCGAGTGAGACTGAAAGCACATCCTCCAGCCCCAGTCAAAACTTAGAAGACCGGAACATCTGCCAAAAGCTTGATTACAACCTCATGAGAGACTGAGCCAGAACTACCTAGATAAGCTGCTCCCAAATTCTTGACCTTTAAAGACATTGTGTGAGACAATAAATGTTTGTTGTTTTGGACAATTTGTTACACAGCAGTAGATAACTAATACAGGCCCCCTGACTGATGCACTCCCCTCTCTTATCCTTCATATTCAGGCAACCACCTCCTAAGTATCTGTTCACTTCATCCTTTCTCCACTGCCATCATCCTGGCCCAAGTCTGGACTGTTGTAATCGATTCCTAACTGATGTTTAATCAGTAGAAATTTGTTGATGACATTCTCCTTATTTAAGCCATTTAAGCCTTTTCCTGGCAACTCATTGCTCTTAGAATCAAGATCAAAATCTCTTTATGGCTCAATGACCTTGGGTGATCATAACCCTTCTTACCTCCACGGTTGGTTGTAAGCCTCTCACTTACACTCACCCACCCTGCATACTTGAACTTCATTGGTGACTTTCTATCCTTTCTACCTACCAAGGTTCTTCCCTGAATCAAGTATTGTAGGGAGGCAGCTTAAAACACTCTTTCCTGCAATTTTCTCCTAACTCCCAGTCAGCTCCAATTATCCTTCCAGTCTCCGCTTCAGTGTCACCTCCTCAGAAAAACCTTCTCTGTCCCCTACCAACACTGGGCTAAGTCCACCATTATTTACGTTCACAGCAACCTTATTCAATATTTAACCAATGTTTACTGCACATCTAACACAGGCATTGTCTAAAAGTTAGGAACATATCAGTGACTATCTTCTAATATTTGTATATGGTGTGTATCACAATTTAATTAAAATAAATTATTAATATCTATCTTTAATATTAGATCGTAAATGTCATGTGGACAGAGACCATAGTCTGCCTTGTTTACCAATGCCTGGCTCAGAATAGGTACCTAATTAACATTTGTGGAAGAAATGAAATAATTGAGCTTTGGAGTCAAACAGACTAAATTTGAATACTTGATCTACTACTTATAAATGGTGTGATTTGGGCACAGTTTCACCCTGTTGCAAATGTGAATAATGACAGTGCCCACCTCATAGTGTTGGTGTGAGGACTAAGTCAGATGGTAAGTGCAATGTGCTCACAACAGTGTCTGATACATAATAAGTCCTTATGCAAATGAGACATTCGATTATTAAAGATAAATTTTGTATCACAGTCATGTCAAGAGCTATCGTTTTGAGCCTGCCCATTTATTGCAGCCTACATTTTCCTAGTCATGTCTTCCCCTTTTCCTCCCCAGAATTTTCGCTGTGCTGTTGCTTGGCTTGGCTAAATGTACTTGCTTCCATTCCTTCAGGCTTTCTCTGAAAACTTGTACTGAGGCAGCACTTTTTGTTTGCTATAAATTTCCCCACTTACAGGGAAGATTTTTAATATGCATGTACATGCGGGAAAAAAAGGAAAATGATACATATCCTTTGGGAGGATTATGCCAAAGAATTAGCAGTAATAAATAGGAGTAGCTGTATTTCAAAGAACATAATAGACATAAATCAAAGTGAAAGAAAAATAAAGACTCACATGGCTCCAGCTTTTGATTATCCTGATCAGGATTATATATAGCAAATCTTGGTGTGCATTTCTGCTAAAAGTACTAAATGCACAGAAGAAATAACAGAACATACCCATCAAACTGCCAATGGCTATGATAATGACATGCTCACTTCTAAAACCTCAAGGGAAGAATTCGAATACTCATAATTATGGAAAGCACGAGACAGGGGATAGTAAAAGCCACCCCAGAAACCTATTTTACAGTTGAGAACCCCTTCCCGGATTCCTCTTTAAGGTGAGGGGTCAAGCTCTACCTACCAAATGACGCTTATCTCCAAAGCTAAGCCTTGGCTCCACCCTAAAAAACATCCCTACTTCAGCAGGGAAATGCTAGAGCCACAGTCTGGAATGGAAGGTGCTTGCTTTTTTAGTAGCATGCACCAGCCTTATGACTTTTGCTGCAGAATCCTGACAGTAGGACCTGTCACTTATCAGAAATCTGCACGCCAGGGTCTGCCCAGTGGCTCTTAACACCGAGGTCATGGGTTCGATTCCCACAGGGGCCAGTGAGCTGCGCCCTCTACAGCTAAGATTGTGAACAACGGCTCTCCCTGGAGCTGGGCTGCCTATGAGCTGCTGTGAACTGCCCACCCATCACCAACCGGGGACCGACTGCTTCAGTGGTAGGAGCGCAAGGCTCTTAGTGCCAGCATGGGCCAGGGAGCTGTGTCCTACACAACTAAACTGAGAAACAATGGCTTGAACTGGAGTGTGTGTGTGTGGGGCGAGGGGAGGCGGAAAAAGGGGGCAAAAATGGAGAAAAGAAAGTGGAACACATGACCCTTCCCTTTAAAGTTATAGCCCCAAAGTTGTATATGTCACTCTGCTTGCATCCCAAGACCACGTAACACTCAGATGCAAAGGAGTCTGGGGGATGGAATCATTCCAATTGTCCATATGTACAGATACAATTCTGGGGTTTACTTACTGAAGGAGAAGGTTGGAGTTCCCTGACCTGAGCGCCCCACCTACTTGACATACGGGGGATTGTTTGCACTCTCCCAGAGCAGGGGTGCCTTGGATCTTAATTGAGTCCAGTCGGCTCTGTTGGTCTTGGACTGATCTTTTAGTTCTGGTTCTGCCTCACACACTGACATCCACGTGTGCTCATTCTTAGCATCACACATTGGTTGTGCTCAGAGATTCTCAGTTACCACCTAACCCTGTAGATCTGTCGTCAATCCTGAGCCTGACAAGACAAACTATGGCTTATTTCATTGCCAAACAAGCTTCCCTGGAAATTAGTGGAATTCAGTACAATTTTCACACTATGTAATTTTTTTTTCACAACGAGCATGTATATTTCCTATACGTCAATTCAATAAGAAAAGTATTATCCTTGTTTTACTGTGAGGTAAGAGAGGCTCAGAGATGTTAAGTAGCTTTCCCTAGATAACTCCATGGCAGAAGCGGGATAGCACAATTCCTTGAAGAAAATTATTACAAATACAAATCACTGCAACGCATAGAAGTGTGTTAATGAAGTGCAAATGAAGGCAAAGTGCAAGTGCAAATGAAGAGTTCAAGGAATCCACAGTGAATAATAAACTACTCTGGCTGGAGTGGTCACAAATTAGGGAGGAGATGGACCATGTGGGACTGCTAAGATTTTGATAGGTCTTGCTATGGCTAGTGTATGAAGATTTTTTTTTCCCCAGAGAAAAGAACCTATAGGATGTGTGTGGAGAGGAGGGGGAGGGAGGGAAGAAGGGAGAGAGAAAGACAGAGAGAGACAGAGAGAGCGAGAGAATGAGAGCGAGAGCGAGAGAGACAGAGACAGAGAGAGAGAGAGAGACATTGTTTTAAGAAATTGGCTCACATGATTGTGGGGGCTGGCACGTCTGAAGTCTGCAGGTGTGCAGGGCAGGCCGGCAGACCTGAGATCCAGGGAAGAGTTGATGTTGCAACTCAAGTCTGAAGGCAGTCTTGAGGCAGAATTCTTTCTTCCTTGAGGACGCTGTCTTTTTCTCTTAAGACCTTCAATAGATTGGATGAGGTCCACCTACTTTATGGAGGGTAATCCTATGTCTGTTGATTTAAATGTGTATCTCACCTAAAACTCACCTTCACAGTGATTTCTAGACTGGTGCTTACCAAATATCTGAGTACTGTGCTAACAAAATTGACACATAAAATTTTGTGTCACAGCTAAGCAGAGGAGAGGCAGACCAGGGTGGGCTTTGAATACTAGATAAATGGTTCAGCTTTATTACTTTATAAAATGTGTATAATAGCACCTGAAGCGTAGTAGGCACTCAACTTGTGATTCCTTTTCTCTGTAGGAAGATTTTGAAAGTTGCTGAGTAGCATGACCAAAGCAGTACTTTCAGAATATATTTTTGGTAGTAATTGTATGATATATTAAAAAAGGAATGAAACAAAGAGAAGGGATATAAATGAGAAATCTATTGCCATGGATTAGGCATGAGGAAATAGATCCATCACTTACTATTAATATATGTCAGGTGCAAATACATGCTTTAAACACATTATCTCATTTAATACTAACAACCACCCAATAAAGTAGGCACCACTCTTACTAATGAAAAACAGACCTCCCCCACCGCAAATGAACTTGCCCAAGAACTTATAACTAGTAAATGGTGGAGATGGGATTCAAACCGAAGTCTGTCTGATTCCAACCTATACTGTCATTAATGAGGGTCATAGCAGTGGAAATAAAAAAGAGGGGGACAGATTCCAATAACACCCTGGAATTGAAAGAATGGAGCAAATCATCAGATGTCCTAGTGACAGACTGAGGACTTTCAGGAAAAATAGGGTAGCTCGTATTAGAGGCTGGTTTTGGAAGAGTCAGAGATTTTTGGATTCATTCAAAAACTATTCACTTAATGATGCTTGTGTAACAGGCTTTGTTCTAGGCACTGGGGATCCATCAGTGAACAAAACAGATTAACATCCCTTTCCCCACACTTTCCGGTGTGGAGAGTCAAAGAAATCAGTGATGAATAAGTACATTGCAGTTTATGTCAAGGATAAGTTGTTACGGAGAAAAATAAAGTGGGAAAGGGGAATAAGGCGCATTTAGGGTGGTCAAAAAAGTCCTCATTGAGAAGTCACTTAAGTAAAGACCTGAGGGAGGGGAGGGAGCCAATTATGCAGGTGTCTGAGGTAAGCATTCCAGCCAGAGGGAGCAACAAGAAGAGGGAATGAAGAAAAGAAGAGGATGAGACGAGGTTAGAGGCTCATTGGGTAGGACTTTCTAGATCCTAAGAAGTCTGGCTTTATTCTGAGATGAGAAGCCACTGGAACATTTTGTGCAGAGATGTGTCAGGATCTGATTTACATTTTAAAAGCACCACACTGGCTGCTGTGTTCAGAAGAGTGAAGTGGGATGAGGTGGAAGCACGGAGGCCAGGGAGGTGGTTGCCACAACAATCCAGGAAGACCTGATGGCAGCGTGGACCAAGAAGGAGGCAGAGAGAAGTGGTCAGAAGTTGGCATGTATTTTGTAAAGAGACCAGATTTGTTGATGGTTTGGATGTGAGATCTAAGGGGAACGTGTACGAATTTTAGAGTAGAATTTTTGTATATAAGTGGCAATATCTACTAACTCTCAGAAACATTAAGACTGGAGCCCAAGGGAGGACAACGCTGGAAACGAAGATTGGAGAAACATTCACAGTAGTGCCAGTAAGATGTCTTATGAATCAGCATAGTACTATTACTGCTAATTTTGGACGTCTCCTACTCATTGTGATATTACTTGATTCTATTTGTGATTAAGGCATTTGATCATTTGAATCATCACATAAAACATCTGACAGTTGACAGAACTTAGATTTGAGAAATCGAAGGGGTGACGGGTATTCTTTGATCTTTTTAGTTCCTTTTGTTTCAGGCTGCTTAATTTGTACTCATGAAAAATGTGTTATATCCACCTGTGATGAGCTATCCTACTCTTCCCACAGACACTAACCTCATTGTTGTTTGGATTCAGGGCTTTTTAAAAAATGTATAAAACACTAGGATTAGTTAAATGTTCACGTTTGGGCTTAGAAATCCTTAGTAGAAGTGAAACTGGCTTTCACTGGCTTTTCCTTGATGTGTTCAGGACTCTGATTTATAGTTAAAAATAAGTGTTACATAAATGAGATTCTCTGTGTGCAAACAGCAAATCTAAGATTTAGCTGCACAGGGAGAAGTCTCCTCTTTTACAGAAAGAAGCATTTAACTATTCAGAATGTTCCAGGACTGCACTGGTAGTCTCCAGGCTTATAGAACTCATGAAAGTGAAAGTGTTCCGTGAATGTCCTCCAACTCGACTGTGATTGGATTTGGCTTTTCTTCATGGTCTCACGTCAATAAAAATCTCTTCTTGGTTGCATCTCATCAAGTATGATCACCACTGTGCAAACATGGTGATAGTTTGGTCAGACCTCTTCACCCTGCAGACTGTCCCCTCACACTCTTCCTTTTTTATAGTCCCACAAATTTTCTTCATACTGAGAATGCTTCTTGCTCCCATTCTTAACCTTCTCCAACTGCTTCGTCTGAATATATTTAGTGACTGAGAGCTTACATGATGCTTACATTATGACTGTCATCATTAAGAAATATCTTATAACACATAATGGATTCCAGACTGAAGATTTTTAAATTTAGAAGCTTTCGGTTTTAAAAAAAAATGTTTGTACATCTTTTCATCAATTCTAATTAATGGAAAATGAAGGATTTGAATGAACTTGTAATAGTAACAGTCAACTTTGAGAGCTTACCATTTGTCATGCACTTTATATATTTTAACTTGTTTAATTCTTACAATAAAATTCTATGAAGCAGGTATTACTAGCATGCCCATTTTACAGATGGGGCAACTGAGTTTTAGACCATTTAATTAACATGGCCAAAGTCAGAGTCAGAAATTGAGTATGAACTCAAGATGTGTGGCTCCAGGGTCCACATAGAGCCTGTACATTCCTCTGCCTCCATACTTCTTCGCAATGAACTTCAAACTTCATTTGCTTGTAATAGCTAGGTTCCTTGTGTTTCTTAAGGGTCACAGCACCTTTGGCAGTTGGGTGGGATAATTCATCGTTGTGCAGGATAGTCCCACACTTTGCAGGATGTTTCACATTCCTAGCTCCTGGCACCGAAGGCCAGTGGTCACTGCCTGGCACCCCCTCCATCACTGAGAAACCAAAGTGCCCTCATACATTTCCAAATGTTTCCCAGTTAAATGTCTCCAGCTGAGAATCACCAGTCCCACAAATTTTTTATAGTCCCACAAATTTTCTTCATACTCAGTGAAGGGGAATGACTGCATAAAAATAAATACATGCATACATACTCTCTCCATCTACCTATCTAATAACTTCTCTAGAAGTTTCTTAAGTGTTTATAAATTTGTAACCTTTTAAAACTTTTGTAACTTTAAAAACACAGCAACACAACTGATAGGTAAAGAAAATGATCAGGTTATGAAAATGAGGTAATATTTTAGATGTGTTTGCTCTTCTTTATTATTTATGATTAAACAAGTTTGAGCCTAAAAGATCTTGGATAGTTTGACATTAAGTAAGATAAACTCTATTGTTTGCCCATCTGCCTAGCAAACTTTTTTTTTTTTTTAATAGTGCAAAGGTAAACTTGAATTTGGCCTCAGCCAAATCTCAAAGTCATACATTTGAAAGTCATGCTTTTTTTTTTTTTTTTTTCTCCTATGTCTATTTTTGGCTGTCAAACTTCGGACCATTAGGCAAACGCCTGTTGCTCTTTTGCCCGAACCAATTCTTCCTCAAGGAAACTATAATAAGTAAAAATCTTTAGTAGAATAAAAATGAATTTTGGGGTTTTCTATTTTCTAAGCTATCCTGGGTCCACTTTACTAGACTTTGTAGAATTGGAGCTAAATCTCCAAAGAAGGTCATCCACCTTACAAGGCTGAAATGTGGACTTTTAACTTCATTTGTTTTATTTATTAAAATTTTTCAATTACAGTTGACATTCAATATTATGTTAATTTCAGGTGTACACAATAGTAGTTAGACATTTATAAAACTTATGAAGGGATCCCCCCAATAAGTCTATTATCCACCTGGCACCTATACAGTTATTATAATATTATTAATTATATCCCCTATGCTGTACTTTACATCCCTGTGACTATTTTGTAACTACCAATTTGTACGTTTTAATACCTTTACCTTTTTCATCCAACCCCTGAATCCACTTCCCATCTGGCAGCCATTACTTTGTTCTCTGTACCTATGAGTTTGTTTCTGTTTTGATTGTTCATTTATTTTCTTTTTAGATTCCACATGTAAGTGAAATCATATGGTATTTGTCTTTCTCTGTCTCATTACTTAGCATAATACCCTCTAGGTCCATCTGTGTTGTTGACAATGGTAACATTTCATTAGTTTTTATGGCTGAGTAATATTCCATTGTATAAATGTACCACATTTTCTTTATCCACTTGTCTACTGATGGACATTTAGGTTGCCTGAATATTTTGGCTATTGTATATGAAATGTCCTTCTTTGTCTCTTGTTACAGCCTTTGTTTTAAAGTCCATTTTGTTTGATGTAAGTATTGCTACTCCAGTTTTATTCACTTCCATTTGCATGAAATATCTTTTTCCATTCCCTTTACTTTCCGTCTGTGTGTGTCCTTTGATCTGAAGTGGGTCTCTTGTAGGCAGCATATGTATGAGTCATTTTCTTCTCCATGCAGCCACCCTTTGTCCTTTGATTGAAGCATTTAATCTAGTTACATTTAAAGTAATTCTTGATAGGTGTGTGGTTATTGCCATTTTATTATTCATATGTATTTTTTTCTTCTTCTCAAAGAAGTCCCTTTAATATTTCTTGTCATACTGGTTTGACAAGCTCATTTAGCTTTTTCTTGTCTGGGGAGGTCTTTACCTGCCCTTTGATTCTAAATGATAGCCTTGCTGGGTAGAGTAATCTTGGCTGTAAGTCCTTGCTTTTCATCACTGAATATTTTGTGCCAATCCTTTCTGGCCGGCAAAGTTCCTGTTGAAAAATCAACTGACAGTCTTATGTGAGCTCCCTTGTAGGTAATTGCTTTTCTCTTGCTGCTTTTAAGATCCTCTGGATCCACCTTGGAATTTTAATTATGATGTGTCTTGGTGTGAGCCTCTTTGGGTTCATCTTGTTTGGGACTCTCTATGTTTCTTGGACTTGTATGTCTATTTCTTTCACCAGGTTAGGGAAGCTTTCTGTCATTACTTCTTCAAATGCTCTCTTCTCTTTCTGGTACCCCTATGACATGAATATTGTTATGTTTGAAGTTGTCCCAGAGCTCCCTTAAACTATCTTCATTTGGGGGGGATTCTTTTTTGTTGTTGTTGTTCTGATTGAGTGTTTTCTGCTACCATCTCTTCCAAACTCCTGATTTAATCCTCTGCTTCATCTAATCTGCTATTGATTCCACCTAATGTATTCTTTTCAGTTATTATATTTTTCATTTCTGAGTGGTTCTTTTTTATGATTTCTATCTCTTTGTGTAAGTTCTCACTAATTTCATCAATTCTTCTCTTAAATTCATTGAACATCCTTAAAACGAGTGTTTTGAACTCTATGTATGGTAAATTGCTTGCTTCCATTTTGTTTAGTAGTTTTTCTGGAATTTTGTCCTGTTCATTCATTTGGGACATTTCTGTTTTCTCATTTTGGCTGCCTCCTGTGGGTGCTTCTATGCATTAGGTAGACCTGCTATGTCTTCCAGTCTTGGCAGGGCGGCCTTATGTAGCAGGTGGTCTGTGGGGCCCAGTGGTGCAGACTCCCTGGTCACTTGAGCAGGTGGTCCAGGGGTGTCCCTTTGTGTGGGTTGTGTGTACCCCCCTTTTGTAGTTGCACCTTGATTGCTGTTGGCACATCAGTGGGTGAGACTGACCCTCAGGGTGACTGGCTATGAGGACTGGCTGTGGCTACAGCAGATGAGCTGTAGTGTGGGGGCTGATCCAACAGAGGGAGATTTACTCTAGTGGGCCTCTGGTGCCTGCTGAGTCCACCTATTTTGTGTGTCATTTGTAGAACTAGTTGGGTGGTGCTCTGGTGTGGTCTGAAGTCAGCCACTGGGTGTGTTGGTTCTGGGGCCTCTTGGGTGGGGGGGGGCTCCAATGCAGGCCAAGTTCAGCTGCTGCCTGTGCCTGGCCCAGGGCCACCTGGCAGCAGCTACAAAGTGATCTCTGGTTTGGTAGCTGCCTGTGCTGGACTTGGAGGCACCTAGGAGAGGCTATGCTGGGAACCAAGGCCTACTGCCACTAGTGCTGGGGGCCGCTTGGCAAGAGGTACAGGGCATGTCGAGGCCAGTGTCTGTTTATTTTGGGTTTGTGGACCTTTGAGAGATTTTAGGAAAGCCCATACCATAGGCTGAGCCTGGCAGCTTGTGAAGAACAGCTGCTGAAAAGAGGTTCGGACTGGTGCATGGGTTGGGTAGGGCAGGGTCTCAGGGAATCACCAGGGTGGGGCAAATTTGATGGGCGACTCAGATTTCATGCCTGCCTGGGCCTGCAGGCTGGGTGGGGAGAGGGCTCAGCAAAGGAACAATGGAGCCTGCCAGCATTAACTTCATTTTTAAATGACTGCTTTCTCAAAGATGTTATAATAATGCTCTGAGGAATGTTACTAGGAGGAATACATTTATTGAAGGAGGAAAAAGGTCAATTATAAAAGATGTATCCTGAAATAGATATGCCTAGAACTTCCCCTCCCTCTTTTGGTTTACTTATTAAAATAGCCTACTAGTCTTAAGCAAAATACTTTACAATTTTATGCAATATCTTAGGTATTGGCAGTAGCCAGGTGACAATGTTAGGTTTTGTCCATACCCTGTGTTTCCTATTACATATCTGTTTGCAACATGCTTCCAGAGCTTGAACAACGTTGTAGAGGAGATATACCTTGATGCCCCTAAGAACATAAAATTTAGGCCTCTTATTGTTAGAACTGTTTAATGATGTTGCAGAGATTTAAAATAAAACTTTTCCCTTGATAGCTGTGAAATGACAGAAAAACCCACATATACTGGTATCACAAAGTGTTGAAATACATATTATTGAAATTGCCTTGAAATATTTTTTACCTTAGAAAATAAGGCAGAACATATTTTAAAAAGTAGTTTATCCATAATATGAATATACATTTTAATTTCATTAAAAAAAACACACAAAACTACCATGCCAAACATTTTTACTTACCCTTTGTGCTTTCCCTGAATAAGGGTTAGAAATGGTTAAAGGAATAGTCGTTGCTAGCACTTTCCAGGATCTTTTTGTGAAGGAATATGGTAACCTTCTGCAACTGTAACTTCTGGTGGCTTAAGGCCAGAGGAGTGTGCTTAGTCCGATCTGTGGAAAGAAGCAAACTATTGGATCTGAGTAGTTAATAGGTTTCAGAATTCTTTATGAAAGTGAAAACGGTACTGCTTGAAAGTATAAAAGGATCATGTTGGAAGCATTAGTGAGAAAAATGAAATGCACTTTTAACTTAAAAATTATTTTTTTATCTTCAAAAGCTCCAATGGATTAAAGGAAAACATGCACTTATTTAAGTTTTCAAAAGATATGAGAAATATTTCTTCCATATTGGTATTGTTATGTCTAAACAAATTCTCCTTTACAACTAAAACTGACTTTCAGCATTGAGAATATTGTCAATGAAATCATAATGTTGACACAAGTACTACAGGTGAGAACAGGATATATGCTAAATTGCGGTTGGGGTTAGGGTTGTGGTATGGAGCTGGAAGACTTGTAATTAAACTAAATGAAATAATTTAAAGAAAGACTTTCTATAAAACAGGCTTAACTATAGATGATGGGATCTAAGCAAAGGGAAAAGTAAGCAAGAAAAAGTTAAAAAGAGAAAAGTACAGGATTCTTGGTGGAACAATGGTAGTTAAAAGCTACAATTTAAAGTTTTATACACACACATGTACACATAAAAATATACATATATAAAAGTAACTGGATAACTGAGTCAAGTATTTTGGTAATTATAGAGAAAAAAGACAAATCTTGCAATCAAGGGGACATTTGGGTTTGAACTTTATAAGCTGGTTATGTTCATCATTTAATTATTCAGTTCTTCATATTACATTGCTTGTATTGTCTTGGGTTGTATTTTGAAAAGCAAATCTGAACCAAAATTATATTTCACAGATCTGAAAATTAAAACCATAACATATCTATATATTAAGATGAAAGGTCACAAAATTGCTACATGAAAGACTGAGAGGCTAAGTTGTATTTATGACACGATTACATGTTTAGGGCAGGGTGTAAGGGAGCCAATACAGGCTGCAGGGTCTGAGCCGTGTTTGATTCACAGCTGCAGTTCATGTTGGGGATGCTTACCGTGTTTCCCCGAAAATAAGACCTAGCCAGAAAATCAGCTCTAATGTGTCTTTTGGAGCAAAAATTAATATAAGACCGGGTCTTATATAATATAATATTGACATTTTATTATATTATATTAGACTCAGTATTATATTAGTCCCGGTATTATAATATATTATATTATATTATACCTGGTCTTATATTAAAATAATATTTTAAATATATTAAACATAAAAATATATTTAAATATTGTATTAAAATACTTTTTTATTTCATTTTAATATAATATAAGATTGGGTCTTATATTAATTTTTGCTCCAAAAGATGCACTAGAGCTGATGGTCTGGCTAGGTCTTATTTTTGGGGAAACACATCTCTCTGATGTCTCCTTTCCAGGTGACTCCCCTTAACTGGAGTAATAACTGCTCAAAGAGTTAGTTGTAAGGATTGAGAGCTACAAGTATTTGTAAAGCACTAAGCATAATGATACCTAGATTTTTTTAAATGGCTAGATTTCCTACCTTTTGTTACACACACATACACACACACACACACACACACACACACACACACCTTGCTTATATTTATTCATTTTAAAGAAAATACTTAGAAGTTTTATATGAAGTTTTTTTGGCTTATTCATTTCAAAACAATTTGTATAATAAAATTCAATTATAACACAATATTAGATTATGCTTCAACTTTTTGTTTTACTATGGGATTAACTGGTACACAATGTGTCACATGTATGAGGCAGATGTTAGTGCTACGTATTTTTATACCTATTAAATTTTGATAATATTTTTCATTTACATGTGTAAAACTGGTTAATTTACTCATAAAATACATATTTGTTTCTTTTCCTCTTGTTGCTTCACAAAATCAAGTACCTTACATAAAAGGTACTGATATTGCCATACTTGTAACTGAATCAGAAACCCAATGATCCCACAGATACATCTTTTGAAGGTCAAGACCTTTACTTAATGATATATGAATAATACAAATAAATATTTGTGGTAAAGTATAATGCTTCAACAGATATTCTTTTTTCAACATGTCACCAACTTGAACATGCTTTAGTTATGATAAAATATATTTTAATGATAATCAAACACAATAAACAAATATTTTCCAACTCATAAACATAGAGAAAAAGGTCATTTACACTTAAAACTTTTGAGACTACACTGCACATTATGACCTATTGACCATTGTCCAAAATGATAATCTGGTTAACCAAGTGAGTTTTTAAAAGTTGCCATACCAATATTTCAGTGCCAAACAGAAGTTTGGTAAAAATTTGTTTTCCTACTAAAATTATTTTATTTTATTACCACATTGAAATCTTTCCATGTGTGAAAACACTTCATAATTACTATGGAAGAAATTTGGAGATCACCACTAGTTTCATTTTTCTTAACAAAATAAGTTATCAGTTTTTCAATCTATTCCAGGTACCAAGCACATGCTAAGCACCACATATACGTTCTTCCTAATCCTGGCAACAGTTCTACAGTGATAAGACTGCTGTGCAGCCACCATGCAGATAAGAGTGGCCATGTGACATAGCTGGCCAATGAGATCTGAGAAGAAATTATTAGGAGTGGTTCCAGATAATTTCCTTTTTAAGAAAGTCCAGCTCAGCTGACATGCTTACTTTTGTCCTTCCCATTACTTTTACCAAAGCAAACCTACAATACTTGAAGTGAAATGGCTAATTACGAGTTGACAAGCACCTATTAAGATTGGCACAACAAGTAAATAGAGAAAGTCTTATGTTTTTAATGACATCGTAAAACTTAGATTGGACAAATAAGGTCTGCCTGGACTGCCTACTACTGACATATGTGATAAAAATAACCCTTGCTTTTTTCAGGTTTCTCATTCACAGATGAATGAAACTCTCAACTGATTCACCTGCAAAGAAAATGTTGACCTTTCAGTCAGTGTCTGAGAGGAGGCAACCCAGCTGGTACAAAATAGGACAACATTTGATGCATAAGTGTCAGAATCATTAATGACGATTTAAAAGTGCTTTGAGAACCTTGGATTAGAAGTGTTATAGATCATGGGGAAGATACAATATTGGAAGCTGTTTAAACATGTTCCTTAATTTTATTTCAATAAATTTTCACCTTGGGCAAGTGTCTTTACCCTTGTTCTCAGTTTATTTATCTCTCTTTTTAAATTTTATTGGGGAATATTGGGGAACCGTGTTTTTTTCCAGGGCCCATCAGCTCCAAGTCGTTGTACTTCAATCTAGGTGTGGAGGGTGTAGCTCAGCTCCAAGCCCAGTCGCTGTTTTCAATCTTTAGTTGCAGGAGGCGCAGCCCACCATCCCATGGGGGAATTGAACCTGCAATCTTACTGTTGAGAGCCTGCGTTCTAACCAACTGAGCCATTCGGCCACTTCACAGTTTATTTATGTTTAATACAAGAGAATTGCACTAGATTATTTCTAAGATTCCTTACAGAGAGAACTATTAAAATACTGTACATATTGGCCTATAGTGAAACAACACCCTGGCTCCAAAATGCATTATTCCTTGTAATCTTATGAATACTTGTGAACTATAAATATGCAAAATACAAAATTTAATGCATAGGACTCCTAATATCCCAAAAACTTAGAGAGAGGAATAATCTAAACAGACACGTAGTATTGTACTTTGTACTGAAATTTACTTAAATGTGCTGAATGAAGTCACTAAAAGATCATGGTCTCCGGTCTTGAATTTTGCTTTTCTAGACAGATCGTGCCTTTTTAGAAAGAGCAAAAGTGCTATACATTTATAGTACAATACAGTAAAATCTCCCTTATCCAATGCTGGTAGGTGAATAGTGGATCCAAGCAGTAACCTAAAGCAAAAAAAAAAATTTTAAATGATGCTCCATGCCTTAAACTTTTTATTTTAACTTGAACTACAAGTGTTCTTCATTTGTCAATCTTTTGAAACGCAAAATACTTGTAGATTTTTACTTTTTCTAGCCTCTTGCAGTTTTCTTGCTTACACTTGACAGAAATTTCTTCAGTGACTTTTGTTTCACATTCCATTGGTTTGCATAATATTTAATTAAAATAATTACAATAACAAGTACAACTGGTACAAAGGGGTTTGGGGAAAAATGCAACTGACTCCACAAGCATGGAACTTGCAGTGGGAGCAAGTTACATTAAAGGGAATTTTACTAGTTTTGAGCATATACCATGCTGTGGGAATGTTTTAAAGAGGGAACGAGGAGCATCAATTAATCTGGCAAATTAAGTGTATGTCATGAGAGCTCCTATGTACCCATCATCAATGATAGATATTGCGTAATCAGATGTTAAGCTATTTTATTCACTGTTTTAGAACATGGGTCTTTGGAGACTAGTGAAATTGAATATTAAAATGATCTTCTCACTAACATCCTAGAAGCTCTTACCCTTTTATCCTTCCCATCTTGTTCTTATGAATGAATTTCTCCCTTACATTTTGTTGTCTCATCATTTTCTTATGTGCCTGAGTCTATGCCTTGTTTTCATGTCAGGGATCCCATTTCTAGTCTTCACAGGGATTGGAGACTTTAGCTTACAGGTTAGATTAAATGATCAAGGGAAGCTGTAGCAGAGTGCCTGGCATAAGTAAGCTATGAAATGTGTTCTTCCCATTTCTTGATGTTGCTTCCTAACTCAGAGCTCTAACTACTTACATTGTTGAATCTTCGAGGTTGACCACTGCTGCCAGGATCGTTGTCCTTACGAGCCTGGATGATCGGCTTGCCTGTCCATACTATTAGCCACTAAAGGGATTTTCTCAAGCACTGAGCCTAGCCCCTAGTCTCACTGGTCAGTATGGTGACCATCTATTTCCTATGGATGCCTCAGTATCTATCCTCTCCACCTCTAAATTTCTCTATAATTGATTTTGTCATTCAACATATATTTAAACACTTACTATATACTGGTGTATTAGGGTTTTCCAAAGAAACAGAACCAACAGAAACAGAACACAGTACACACACACACACACACACACACACACACACACACACACTGGACAATTAAGTTTGTGAACTTTCTGCTGTGTAAGTGCATGGTGGAAAGTTCACAAACTTAACAGTCCTTTCGTATATTTTGTGTGTGTGGGGGGGGGGGGGAGAGAGAGAGAATATAAAGAATTGACTCACAGGATTATGGAGGCTGACAAGTCCCAAGGAAAGCAGTCGGCCAAACTGGAAACCCAGGACAGCCAATGATGTCATTCCAGTATGAAAGCTGGAAGGCTTGAGACCCAAGAAGAGCCAATGTTTCAGTCTGAGTCAGAACACAGGAAAAGACCTAGCTCAGTGCAGTCAGGCAGGAGGAGTTCCCTCTTACTGGTGAGGGGGTAAGTCTGTTGTATTTAGGTCTTTGATTGGATGAGGCCCACCCACTTTGGGGAGCGCAATATGCTTTACTCAGTCTACCCATTGAAATGTTAATTTCAAGCAAAAACAGGCTCACAGACACACCCAGAAAATTGTTAGACCAAATATCTGGGCACCCTGTGGCCCATCAAGTTGACAAAAAATTAACCATCACACTGGGCACTGTGCTAGGCATTGTTCACATTCTTGTCATTATTTCTGGTCTCAGAGAAGTCTGTGTCCCTTCTTTCACATCCTAATGCTCCCATTTATGCTCTTTACCCTGTCGTCTCCTGTTCCTGAGACCCGCTACACCTTTGGTTTTTCCCTGCTCTTTTTCTACCTAAAAACTTGTTTGGGTTTTTCCCTGACCTCAAAATAAAGGTCCTCTTTGGTCCTTTGAGGTACCATCCCATCCTCTTTTTTAGTGTGAAAAGAGAAGTTTATGGTCTCTGCCTTCAGTAATTTCCTAAAATCCATGGTGATCTAATTAACCTTGTTTCTTTTGTCTCTATATTCCACTAATAAGACCCTTACAAAAGTCAACAATAACTTTCTCAAATCTAATGGCTTTTGTTTAGTCTTCACTTTGATGTTGCAGTAACTTCTGAAAATACATTCTTTTCAGAAGGGAAATTCTCTTTTCTCTTTGCTTTGGCAAGTCGAGTTCCTGGTTGTCCACTTTATTCTCTAATTTTTTTTTTTTTAATTTCTCTTTCTTGTCCTTTTAGGTAAATGTTCCTCATAGCATTTTGAACTTTTTTGGCATTTATCAAATGCCGCTCCATGTTTTAGTTATTTCTATAGTATAGAATTAAAAGAAAACACCTAGCCCCACGACTTCTTATTCCTCTTCCCTGCTTTATTTTTCTCCTGAGCACTTAACCACTATCTGACACCATATATAGTTTACTTATTGTCTCTTTCCTCCTCCTCAGGAGGGCAGGGATTTGGGACTGCTTGTTCATTAATGTATCTCTAACGTCCATGGCAGTAACTAGTGTTCAAACAATAGCTGTTTAATTATTACACAGATTTACATACAGGGTTGTTCAATTTATCATTATTTATAAAAAATAAAACATCTGGCAATAAACACAATATCTAGTAAAAAGAGGAAAATAAATGATATGACCATGAGGTGGAATATTATGCATTTATTAAAAATCACATTTAAAAATTACTTAAAGAAAAATGCCCACATTATATTAAGCAGGGAAAAAGCATGAATGAAAAGATTAATATACTCCAATTTTATTTAAAATGTAAAGGAGGGGATATATTACAATGTTACCAGTGGCTTTGTCTGAGCAGTAAGATTAAAAGTAATTTTTGCATTTTGTAAATTTTTGACATATCTTTAAGGTTTTTTTTTAATTATTTTTTTTTCAGTTACAGTTGACATTCTATATTATGTTTCAGGTTTTGACAAATCTTTTAAATACTATAAAAATTTAAAGATCGAAAATTGTAAAGCTTTGAAGAAAAAAATGCTTCTTCATTCAGTTGCTTTATTCTCTTCTCTAGTCTGAATGAATTTCTCACTTCAGTTAGAGATGTGATTTGTACTTATCTTTTGACACTGATTATATGCTGCCTAGTTTTACATATATGTATTTTCTCTACTAGGCCCTACACTTTCTGAAGTCAGAAATCATATCTTATTTACAATTTGCAGAGCCTACAGCACTTGTTTTTACAGTCAATAACTGAAAGAAGAAACACATTAAAAATGTTTTAATCGCCAGGAACAATATATACTGTTAGTTGCTTAGGGAAACCATCAAATAATGTGATTTTCTTATTTGATCTGGTGTCTTTCATGACTGCCTTGAAAATACTCTTGTTTAATGCTATATTAGAATGATGACAATAGTACAAGCATTTTTAGGGTTTGGCCTACCTCTCTGATGTCTTTATTTACATATATTTTATTAGTTGGTATATTATATGAAAACTTTTGATTATAGAGTAAATTTGGGCATGATCGATTTCAGGGACTGAAACATTAAGTTCGTTAGGCTAGGCTGGTATAACAAAGAGATCATGGTACAAATGGATCCAAAAACAGGACAAGTTTATTTCCTGCTCTTAAGGGTGGGTGTTCATGGTTGGCTGATAGGTTCCCACCACACATTTACAGTCTCAGGGCCTTCCATTTTTGGCTTCCCAGTATGTCCACAGTATGCTAATTATATTTAATAATCTCTGCCTCCAGGTTAGATTATAAATTCAAGTGAGGCATAAAATTGCCAGATTCAGCAAATAAAAATAAGGGATGCCCAGTTAAATTTGAATTTCAGATAAACAACTCTCGAATTTTAGTATAAGTATGTTTCATGTAATATTTAGTACATGATTATACTAAAAAATTATATATTATCTAAAATTCCAATTTAGAGTCCACTTTTATCAGGCAACTCTATGAGGGTAGGGATTAGGTCTATTTTATTTAACACCGAATCCCAGAATCTAAAACAGTGCCTGTTGATTTTAAGATAAATAAATCTCTCAATAATATTTAATGAAAAATTGGCATTCTGCCTTTCAGGCAGAACCTGTATCAGCAAAGGATACTTATTATTATTAATTAGAATAAAACTGCTATTAATGAGAATTTGTATTAAGTATCAGCAAATACTCATTAATATTTATTGTTAAGAATAATATTACTTGTTAATGATATTTCTTTACCCTATAAAGAATATTTTTCAACCGGTACGACTTGAACATGTATCAGCATTTCAAACCACAAATGTTTCACTAAACTTCAGTAAGCGGATAAAATCTGTCTTCCCCTAGATTTCTGCACTGCTATCTCACTTTTTACAAGTCTCTCTATTCAAATGTCATTTTTTTCAATGATGCCTTCCCTGTTCTCCTCTTATCTAAAACTGCAACTCTCCTCCCTTTGCAACAGTTACCTCTTCCGCTCCCGCTTTATTTTTCCTCCTTAAATATACCATATAACTTACTTATTTATCTTGTTTATTGTCTACCTCTCCGGCTAGCATGTAAACTTTAAGGACAGGCATTTTCCTCCCTGTTTTATTCACTGCTCAATCCCCAGATCTTGCACATACTAGAGATTCAATAAATATTTGAACAAGTGACTGAATAAACACCAATGGCTGTTATTTTAATTTAAAGTTACCAGTAGTTTGATATTTACTTTACATGACACAATATGGATTTAACCTCAACTATATCATGATTCTGCCTGCATTCTCAGTTCACCATGTCCTATCAATTCCATCACCTCAGTGTCTTTTATAACCCACTCTTTACCTTCCCTATTGCCACTTCCACATTCATTCCAATAAAATGATTCCTATTTGTTCTCTGTATTAATGCAGAAATTGCCTAATTCGTCTCTTTGCCTAATTCTAATCCATCTTCCCAATTGTTACTAAAATTATCTTTCTAAAGTGAGAATCTGATTATATTACTACCTTGCCCCCAAACTGTCTCCCTATCAAAGATAAAATTCAAAATATTATACTTGGACACTTGAAATCCTTTATGATGTGGCCCAGCCTCAACTCCTACCACTCTTCCACACGTTCCAGCCCCATGTGACTTGTCTGTTCAAATATCACTTACTTTGTAAGAATAGCTGCTCTATCCTCAGTGCTCAGAGGTCTCTGACACTTATTTTACGAACTACCAGCACTAAATGGTATTTTACTGATTTTACGATTTACATTTCTGTTCTAACACCTCTAAAATTGGAATTTAACTTGCAATAATGGTATCTTTCAATGCTGTCACCAGAAGGCTCTTGTGATGTAGCTATCTTAGCTTGTACATGTGCAAACTTCGTGGTTATTCCTGGTGGCACAACTAGGCAATTGCAAACCCTAGACATTTCAGTCAACCATTTAAAGAAAGGATATAAATCCTGGTTGTGGTCTGAAAACCTTTCATTGATATCTTCTAGTTGGATCAAGAAAGCACCAGCATCAAAACTCGAAGAATGGAAGCCGATGGTTTGGAAGAAAATACTGAAGATAATAGCTGAGTATTCTTTAAAACATGTTGAATCGCTAATGCTCCTGGTTGGTAGAATTTAACACAGTGTGGATAAATTCTAATTGATAAAGAAGCATTATGTCATAGTTTAATTAGCAGCATTTTTTTCTTTCAGTGGTCCAAAAATAATGGCATTTCTTAGAACCCAAGGTATCTCAGCATAATGAAATATGGTTATGTTGCCTCACATTTTCAAAACAATCCTCTACTCTAAGACAGGTCTTATTATATCATGCCTGGGGTCTGCTGACTTATTGTAAGTGTATTCTCATCACCTGTTTATCTGCCTCTGTCTTTCCATTAGATTATAAACTCTCTATGGCCTACCATAGTGCCTTGTCACATAGGTGTGCAATTAATATTAATTTTTAAAATTACTGCAATTTTCATGCTCTTTTGCTAGAGAAACTGTTCCACTGTGATTCTCATTCTCAATTTGGCTATGTCACTTTCAGAACTGATCTTAAATTATCTCAAACTTCAACTATTACTGTGAAATACTGCTCAATGGAAAGGTCTAATTCCTTTTTAATAGTAGTCCCTAGCAGCATGTTTTCCTGAGGATTGATATTATATAATATTAGGATGACCAAAATACATTTTCATATATATATATATATATATATATATATATATATATAATCTGAATACATTCTGCTGCGTAGCTTCACATCTAATTTTTTATGCTTATTACGTCACTTTTTTGATGCTCTCAACCTCTCAACATCATTGACTATTCGTGATCTCAAAGAGTAAAAAGCAGAGAGCTAAGGAAATGGTAAGTGAGCCAAAGAACCATTGTTAGGTTACATATGAACACTAGATTAATCTGATTATTTTGTTCAGATGGCACATCCAGAAACCATAAGCCAAGTCATTGGCACATAATTATTTTTAAACCGTGTTACCCTGTTTAATTGGTTTAAAGTAATTTAAAAGGGCTCTGGTTGGCTTCTACAAATCAATCTAATTCATCAGTTTTTTCAATTCCATTAGAATAGCTCTATTTACACAATTTAGGCTATTGTTAAGCCAGAGTCACCATTCTTTCAGGGGGTTTCCCAAAATTTATTCATTCTCTTTTAAATGGGAGCCACAGCATTTGGGCAGAAATCCTTTAAAAGCAGCAGCAAAGAGCAAGTTTTCTCCCACTTACCTCTTTTGACCAATGCCCTCCCAGAAAAATCTTCCTTAATTCCCTAGACTGCAACAGCACAGGGCTTAGCACACACTACTCCAACTAGTTTTCTCTCTAGCATTGCAAGAGCTCACCACTTCTTCAGTTGAGTCTGATGAAATAGTTGGCTTGCATTTAGGGGCCATGTTTTAGAAAAATAAGCTGCATATAACCAGTTTCTTTTTAGAATCACAGGATTGAGTAAATAAGAGATTCATGTTTCTCATGTTTCCCAAGGCCTAAACTCACCAAGGAAAACAGTGGGACTCTCTAGCACTGTTTAGTCTTTGCACTTAGCTGTCCTGATCTTTGTATCTAATCCTGGCTTTACCATACACCTCCATTTATGACCCTAGTATGACAATCTGCCAACTCCCGAGCTAGGGAAGAAAGAGCGATGGCTCCATGGAAAATGATTTCAAATAACTGCAATAGGTAGTAACTGTAATTCATACTCATCTACTTCAGTAATCTAGTTTGATTCCCTTCAAACACTGCTTTGTACTCAGCACGCCAACTAAAAACTCTAATTTATATGGAAAAAAAAATCCTTAGACTGGAATAAAGGCCCTCTACTGTCTAGACATGACCTACCTTTCAGGATGTTATACTACTCTTTGTGTAGCTGGTGTTGCAGTCTTGCTGAACTTCACTGTTCCCCAGAAAGCCATTGACAATGCTGTGCTAACTTTCTTCACTACATTTTAAATGTCTAGGACTTTTTCATTGCCAGCTTCCTCTTCCTCTACCCATATATCTGAATCCTTTAAAGGCGTATTTCTCAAACCTGAGTTATGTAAAATAAATTCTTATGATTCTATAGAATACATTTTCAGACAGGCAGGAGTCCATAGACCACAGTTTGAAAAGGACTGACATAAAAAAAACTGTAGACCAATTCCATGAAAATCAGTTGCCAATTATCACTTTAAAAAATTATATATATATATGCATGTGTATATATATATATATATATATATATATATATATACACACACACACACACGTAACTGGTAAAACAATTTGTATATTGTCGTTAAAATGAAAACAAAAAATTTAAAGCATCAAAGAATTCTGAGTCTTAGCTCCAGATCTAGGACCCCAGTTTGAGAAACACTGTTTTAAGGCACAGCTTAAACATACTGACCCTGGAAAATGCTCTTTCATCACCCCAGGGTAGTATATTTTTCTCTTTTCTGAGTTCTTTAGTATCTAATCACTTTCTGCCTTGTAGTAGCTAGTAATACTAATGTAGTATTTTTCTAGAAAAACAATAAGCTCTTTGAAGGCAGGGACCATATTTTAATCATTTAACTATCTGAGGTCCTCAGCAAGCATTGCATATAAGACCTGTATTTCATCTTATTTAGCAGTCCCAATCTCTTAAAAAATCTCTCTTCTGTGGCACACACTCACAGGACAGCATATTACTGAAATAGCCCTACAATAAATTAAAAGTTCAGAGGTTGTTTTAAATACTAGGAAGAGTCCAAGTTATGAAAGCAAAGATTTTAAAAAAGGGCCACAAAGCATGTCTCGTCAGTGTTAACAGGAACTACTTTTTAAAATGATCAGTAAAGAATTTCAGCGTGAAGAGTGAAAGAAAAAAACAAAACAAAAAAAGCAATGCAAGGCCTAGTAAGAGAGGCCCTAAAAATACCTACATAGTCTTCTGAGAACTATTATGTCCCTAATTCAACTTGTATTTCAGGCAGTATTCAGTTTTTAACTAGTGTAGAGGATTCGTTACTTCAGGTATGATGACTGAGGCTTGTTTTAACCTAGAACGTCTTACCTCATACTGTATTTGAAATAAGTCTGAGAGACAGCATATAGTGAAAGGAAAGCACAGACAGGGTTATGGGAACCCCATTCTCTGGGTCACCTGGGCAAGCTGAAGTCAGTTTTTTCATTTAAAAATAAAGAGTAATGGATTATGGTTTGCTACCGTCCCTTTTAGCTCTGAAATTGGTATTCTATGGCCCTTAAGTAAACAAGGTTTGACAGAAGTATTTCGTTGGGTAGAACCGGTTATTTTCCCCTAAGAATAAAATGGGCAACAAACTGTTTATCGATATTTAACTCTTTTCCCATCCCCTTTTAGGGCTGTTTCAAACAAGTAGGTTGGTTCCTTTCTTGGTAGGGCCTCGAAGAGGGGTCCTGGCCTGCTCCGAGTCCAGCCCTCACCCCGGCTGCTCCCCAAGGCTGAGCGAAACCGCGGGTGAGGTTTGTCTTTCGTCCCCACTCCCCAGCGGGAGCGCTGTGACTCGCGGAGATTAGTCCCTCGTCATAAACAACCTCTCACTTCCCTTCCCCCGCTCTGGGTCCGCCTACGCTGAGGCCGGCCCTCTGAAGACCAAGGAACCTCTTCCGGAGACCGCTGGTCTGCCGCGTTCCCCTAATTGGGCGTTTGATCCTATATTTATCCCCTCCTCATGTGCCCACCAGGGAAGGGGCTCGCTACAGCGACCTCGGAAGGGGAGATGAAGTGAACCTCCATTTCCCCTCCCTCGACCCCTATCACCTCCAACAGCCAAGGAGAGGCCGGCAGCAGTGACGCGCAGACTCAGCCGCTGCTGTCCTGCGCGCGCCGACGCGGCTCCCACCCCCACCCCGCGATCCTTCCGCGGTCCGTCCCCGCCCATTCCCGGAGCCCGCCTCCGCGTCTGCCGACCCGCCTGCTCGGCCCTCGCGATCGCTCTCGCGCGCACCCGACGCCCCGCCTTCGCGCGTGCTCAATAACAGTTCTCGGAGCCGGCCTACAAGCTTCTCCCTCCCCTGAGCTGTTTGAATATGCTAATAAGAGGCTAGAGATCAACGAATTGAATTGCGGGGCGGTGCGTCACGTGGCACGAGGACGTGTCAGGAGGCGGAGCCTCTGCAGCCCCTGCCCGAATTAAAACCGGAGTGTGAGAGAGAAAAGCGCTTCAGTAGCGAGAGGGGCTGAGAAAGTGGTGACACAGCCGGGGTGCGGAGGGAGTCCCTGAAACTTCTCCCAACAGCCCCAGGGCCAATCTCCCCTTAGCCCACTCCCCTCTTCGCCAGCTCCCAGGTCCCCACTCCCTGCACCGGGGGTGGGGTGGGGAGCCAGGCCCGTCTCCCGCTGGGACACACACAGGGGCCGGGAGCGGGGACGGGACCCCCGAGGCGGGGAGTACGGACCGACAGACAGACGGCCGGGCGCCCGCCCTAGCGGGCAGGCCGGCAGGAGGAGGCGGAGGAGGGGGTACGACGGGGAGGACTGGGTCTGGGAGTTTCCTCTCAACTATCGGGGGAGAAACTCCCCGCAGCCGGAGGAAAGACCCAGACGGTGTTTTCCTCCCGGGGGCCGCGCTCCCCCGCCCCGCGTAGCGGCGGTCGCCGCCGCCGCCACCGGCGCCTCCACCTCTACCATCTCTTTCTCTACCACCTTGGGCCCCGGTGTCCCCGGCCAGCACTATGCCCATCTTACTGTTCCTGATAGACACGTCTGCCTCTATGAACCAGCGCAGCCATCTGGGCACCACCTACCTGGACACGGCCAAAGGCGCGGTAGAGACCTTCATGAAGGTACCGACTGACCGAGCCCGGGCGGCGATCCCGGCCCGGCGGCCTGCGGGCGGCTGGGGTGGCAGGGAAGGCGGCCGGGGGCGGCGAGGCGGAGGTGTCGGGGACCTGACTGCGGGAGCTGCCGGGCTCGGGGACCCCCTCCCCCACCGCGCGGGCGGGCGGGTGCTGCGAGCGGGGCTCGGCCGGGGCCCGGGCTCCGGCCGCGGGAGGTGTGTTGGGGGCCGATCTGTGTGTGGGGGGCGGCGTGAAGGGGTGGTCGCTGCGTGTGCGGTACTGGGGGTGGGGGGGCGGTGGGGCCGCTGGGCACCCCTTCTCCGCCTAGTAACCTCGCCTCTGTGCTTCCCTCTCGCTCGCCCTGTTTCTTCTCCCGTCCCCCACCCGCTCTCCCGCAGCTCCGTGCCCGGGATCCTGCCAGCAGAGGAGACAGGTATATGCTGGTCACTTTCGAAGAGCCGCCCTATGCTATCAAGGTAACAGCCCTCGCCCTCCCCCTTCCCTTCCCAGTTCCTTCCTCGCTCGCCCTCCCCGCCCCCCATTCACCCTTCATTATGCTCCCCTCCCCCACCCGCTGTGCTCCAGGAGCTGAAGTCTTTTCCCTGCGGGCTCCCACCCCCTCCCCCGCTCCGGAGCGTCCTGGCGCGGCTCGGAGTCGCGGGGCCACCGCCATGCCCTCCCCAGCCCGGCCCGGCGGCGGCAGCGGCGGCGGCGCTGCGATCAACATGGCCGACATTTCCCCTCCGCGGCGTGAGCGGCAGCAATGAACTGTGGGGGATATTTATTCAAGTTAGCCCCAGTGACAGCCGGGCCGGGCCGCGCCGAGCCTGGGTTTGCATTAAAGGGGAATCGGCCCGAGGCTTGGCCGCTCTCGCCCTTGCTGGCGAGCGAGCCGGTTGAGAGGCTGCGGGGCTTGGTCTTCGGATTCTTCCCTAGAGGGCTGCGGGCCAGTGGGACAGCTGTAGGTTAACTTCAGAAGTCCTCATGTCTGCTTTCCACTAGCACTTTGCATCCCCAAATTTTGGGTGTTAGGTTAGGAAGTAAATTTCCCAGAGAAGTTCCAAAGTAGTTAGGCTGGTAGCTACCAAAAGCAGTAGCGCAGACAGGTTTGTTCTTGGCCACCTTTGGAAGAGAGTTTCCTCAGCAATGATACGACTTTAACACATTAACCAAACCATCCTGAAAAGTGAAGCAGCTACTTGATGAACCACAGATTGTAATGGCTGTCCATGTATGCAAAGCTTTAAAAGATAAAAAAAAGTCTTAAATTTTTCTTTTCAGGCCGGATGGAAAGAAAACCATGCAACGTTTATGAATGAACTGAAAAACCTTCAGGCTGAAGGACTTACGACTCTTGGCCAATCCCTAAGGACAGCTTTTGATTTATTAAATTTAAATAGATTAGTAACTGGCATAGACAACTATGGGCAGGTAGGTTGAATATTAAGGTGGAAAAAACAGTTGATTTTTCTTTTTGTGGAAAAACGGTCCAGTCCAAAATTACATAACATGAAATACAAGTATAAAACATTTCAGATTAAAATACACTGTACACATAATACAAAAGTGAAACTGACTATACTGTATGTTGTTTTATAGCTCTTTTTTTCTTAAAATACATTTGTATTCAGAATTAGAATCTGAATTCTTTGCTATAAGATTGACATAAATTGGTTTTAATACCTTGCACTCAGGGCATAAAAGGGAAAACATCCTGCCTCACCACACAGTTTCTCTGATACTCTATCCACAGGCAGTTAGTCTGCAATGATTTATAGACACTAGTTGATTAGTGGTCTTCATTTCTATATTACTAAAAACATTAGAGGACATTATTCTATTTGTTGTATCAGAGTTTAATTTAACCATAGTGTAGAACTACTCTGAAAGGTAAGATTTTCATTGAAGTTTCATAATTGGCTGAATACATGAAGATTTCTCAGCTTTTGAAGCATATATAATAAGCAACTATGCAGGAAGAATTCTGAATTCATTCCTGAATTAAATGGCAGGTCCAGAGGTTATTTATTTATTTTTTTAACTCCAAACCTTGGAAAAGAGGCTGTTTGAAAATATGAAAGAACCTTTCCTTCCTTCCTTAATGCCCCCCTTTCATTCACACTTGTTTTTATCTATTTGAAGATGAAACAGGAGCTTTAAATCACATGATGGTTCATTATGGAATAATGTAAGGTGGTCCATTGTAACTTTTTTTTTGAGATTGCTGGCCTGGAAAATAAAAGATACTGAAGAATGTGTAATGTTACACATAAAAGTATTAAACGCAAGAAATTCACTTTTTATGCTGTAGTGCAAAGCACTGTTACCACAATGATACATTTAGGTATACATTTTGTTCTTTTCCCAAATTCCATGAGCCACGGTTTTCATGAGTTTCACAAATTTCAGGGGCATTCTTCCTACAACTTGTGGCTGCTTTATATAGAAAGATACAGAAATTTTCCCTTGTTTTAGTAATGTTTGTACTTTACTTCTTAGGGGTAATTTAGCCATATAGCATTTAAAGTATATGTTGCAATTCAGTCACTTCTATTTTTACTGAACTGCACTTCCATTGTTTAATTAAGTAAATGGGTATTTCCTTACCACATTAATCTTTTTATGTTTCCCCTCTGCTGCATTATTTTGCAGCTCTTAGTAATTTAGGCAGATTTGCCATGGATTTTTCAGTTTGTTTCTGTAAAATAATGGGTTTCTTTTCCCTTTCATATTCTTTTGTTATATGTAGTGCTTAAGGTTTTGATCTAAACTTTCAGTTCAAAGGCATGTTTGAAACTTAACATTTGGTTATCTTACTTGGTTGTCAGGTTGTCAGTATATACTAGAACTATTATTTCTTCTGCATCACATTTCTTAAGTGGGAAAGGCATGTAGAAACATTTATTTCCTACCCGCTAGTTAAGAATATTTCTTAGGGTGCTTCCTTATAAAAACATTGTCATGGAGAGGCTGAGGACATTTAAACCTATATTTTCCTTTTCTCAGTTGCCATCTTCTACTGGAGAATATTTAAATTCTAGTCTATAAAGCTTACAGAAAGTTTGAGGTTTAAGGTGATCCTGCTGTGCTCTTTGACCAAGTAAAGAACCTGGAGATTAGGATGTTTTTGCATGTTAGGATTTACTAATTCAACAAGGGAAAAGGATAATGCTTCTCAGTTATTTTGATGAATAAGCTAGGATGCAAGGAGTAATATTAATGCTTATGTCCTGAACTGGCACATAAAAATGACACTAGCATTAAACTAATTTAGGAAGCCACAATTTCGAAATGAAAATGAAAATGATTGAGTAGAGTGTTTAGTGAGAAGAAAACATCTTTCCAGAAGATATTTTTCATCATAAGACTCTATTGCTAATTTAGATATTTTCAATTAAAGGAAAGGATAAATTGTCAAGAATTTTGGATTTCTCAAATACTTAATACAGTTCATTTATTTTCTTTGTAAGAGTACTTCACATCAACCTATTTTCCGTGAAATACTTTTATTCTGTAACCAGCGTTTTTACATAAATATTTCCCTTTCATATTCTATACTAGGATCTGTGGAGCCCACAGTACTAAATACTTACATATAATCTAAATATTGAAGGAAATGAAAAAAGGTGAGCTAGATGAAAGACAGCATATTGGTTTTATAGAGCATCTAAAAAAATCTTTAAGTTTCTGAATCATTTTCTTAATCTAAATGTGGGCATATGTGTGTGTATGTATATACATGTGTACATACATATCTATATAGATACAGAGATACTGCCACACCTGCTCCCTCCACATATATGCGTAGGTGGTTTTCCATAACCAATTCCAAAAGTGTTTTTAATACCTGTGTTGCATCTGTTAATTTAGTGAACATATCTGCAAATAAAACATTGAGATATTCACTAGTATGCTAACAGAATTTTCAGGACATCAGTAAGGTTCAAGTAGCTGAGAAAAATGATTCCTGTTGAATGTTTTCCGCAAGCCCTTTGAATATTCCACTAAAAAAAATTCCTTGCATGTAGGAATTCTTATAAATATTTAATTTTGATAATCAGTACCATTTGCTGATATTTCTGTAATCATAGAACAATGTGTAGCTTCTAGTCAATCTTTCCTAATTATAGTAGCACCTTATTGCTTATCATTGCAGTGAAATTTGATACATTTTTTTCACAAGTGTTCACCAGAGTTTCAAATAACGCTGATCTTTTGAAAGCCACTGAAAACCTGAACCAGCCTTAATACCTAAAGTTAAGACAGGTCTAAAGTTTTAGAAGTCTGATTGAAGTTTTATATGTAGATTGGTTTAGTTTTCATATTGTCCCAAATTGTTGTTTTCTGTCAATATTTTCAACATTGTCTTTTTTTTTTAAGTTAGATACCAGTTAGGTTTAGCTGCTAAATATACTCTGGCTTGTAATTCATCATTTTTGTCAACTGGACTGAGTCTACACTTCTATGCAATATGCTACCATGTTTCACTGAAAATATAAGACTTAGCCAGACCGTCAGCTCTAATGCGTCTTTTGGAGCAAAAATTAATATAAGACCCGGTCTTATTTTACTATAAGATCGGGTTTTTATAATATATAATAAAATATAATTAATATAATATAATATAATACTGGGTCTTATATTAATGTTTGCTCCAAAAGACACATTAGAGCTGATGGTCCGGCTCGGTCTTATTTTCGGGGAAATGCGGTAGTACGGATTAGATTGTTCCAGGACTTAGAATGGTACCTGACCTACTATTCTGTGTCCTTTGTGAAGATAATCCTTGACAAATACTCCAAAATGAGACAGTAGTTTAATTTTGGGGGGATTTTCAATGCTAAGTGTTTACCTCATTGAAAAATGGTGGCTTTCAGACGAGGACAAATGGAATGAATCTTAGGGAGAGTAATTTTAACCAGTGTTATTCTTCAGCTGTTTGTGGACTTAGCAGATAATTCAGGTAGAATTCTAATGCTTTTTTTTCCTCCTTTACTCAAGCAGTACCCACTTAGTACTCCGGTAATACAAAATACAGACTTCTCTTTTAATGTTGGTAGGTCAAGTAATGAAAACTCCAATTTGAGTTTTTGGTTTCTCATAGGTTGTCAACAAATGTAATAATAATAGTTCAGTATTTATTGACCTATAGACATCTTTCAAAAGGAAGTAGATTATTATACTTGAATATACTACTGTTCTGAATATATGGACGGGAAACAATGATGAATTTGGTAAATTTCTTAAGTCCCTGAACTGTTCCTTTAATTTTTAAATTGTGGTAAAGAACACATAATATCAAGTTTACGATCTTAACCATTCTTAATTGTACAGTTCAGTAATGTTAAGTATATTCACATTGTGCAACTAATCTTGGAACTTTTTCATCTTGGAAAACAAACTCTGCCCATTAAATAACTCATTTTACCTTCGCCCCAGCCTCTAGCAACCACCATTCTACTTTCTGTGCCTAAGAATTTGACTCCTCTAGCGATACTTCATATAAGTGGAATCATAAAGTACAGTTGACCCTTGAATAACACTGGGGTTAGGGGCGCTGACCCCTGCACAGTCAAATTCATGTATAACTTGAGTCCCCCAGAATTTAATAGCCTGCTGTTGACTGGAAGTGTAACTGATAACAAAGTCAATTGACACATATTTTGTATTTTATATGTGTCATACTCTGTATTACAATAAGCTAGAGAGAAAAAATGTCAAAATTATAAGGAAAATATTTACAGTAACTATACCTATTTATTGAAAAACATTTGTATATTGGCTTTGTAGAAATGCCTATGCAAGTCCTTTGCTCATTAAACTTTTTTTTTTTGAGTTGTAGGAGTTCTTTAAGTATTCTAGATATTAATCCCTTATCAGATAATGTGATTTGCAAATATTTTTTCCCACTCCATGGATTGCCATTTCACTCTGCTGATTGTCCTTTGATGCACAGAACTTTTCATTTTTGATGTACTCCAATTTATCAGTTTTTTCTTATGTTGCCTCTACTTTGGTGTCATTGAGGCAGTCATTACCAAATCCAGTGTCATTGAAGCTTTCTCCCTATATTTTATTTTAGGAGTTTTAGTTTTAGTTAGGTCTTACATTTAAGTTTTTAATTCGTTTTGAGTTAATTTTTGTACGTGGTGTAGGTTATGGGTCCAGCTTCATTCTGCATGTGGACATCTAGTATTCCCAACACCATTTGTTGATGAGACTGTTCCTTCCCCACTGAAAGGGCTTGGCAAAACCCTGAACTTGAAAGCCTCCTCAAATTATTTTCAATAATTATTGACAGATAGGGGACTCTAAAGTCAAACTTGCTTAATTGTTTTTTTCCCCCCTCTTTATTTAATTGTGTAAAAAAAGGGCAATGGCCAGGAATGTGAAAATTGGAATCCCAGTCCTGACCTTAACATTGCGTTACTATGTAACATTGGGCAATCACTTTACCACCTTGGTCCTTTGCTGCTTCATATTCCAAATTGCCAATAATGAAGCCATTGTACCCTTATTGTCGAATCAATGAGAGGTTTAAATGGAATGATATTTTAAAATGTACTTTAAAAAATCATGAAGTGCTTGCTCAATAAGCAGAAAGCATACTTTTTCATCAATAGATTAGTTTATTTACTCGTGTTTTCATTATTTTCAACTTTAAATTTGAAATTATAATTATAAAATATCTAGTGATTTAAAGCTGATTTTTATTACATGCTTTGAAATCTAGTAGCATATTGTATTTTTTCTTGGGCTTTGCATTACTTCCTAGAGAAGAAGTGTGGAAAGTAAGTACTATGGCTTGGCCAAAGTTGTGCTGATGGCAGTTGATAAGCATGGGATAAGTACAGGCATGGTGTTTTAAAAAAAAACGTTAAGTGAAAACTGGATGTAAACAGTTTAGCAGGTAAGTCAGAAAGTCATTGTTTTGCAGGAATACAAGTTAGAAAAGGAATCCTTAAGAGACTACACATGCCTTAGGATTCTTTCAAAATAGGCAGCTCCCCCTAGTGCGTTTAAGATGAGATTTACACAAGTTTGATTTGCACAGAAGCTTTGAGTAGCACATCTGTTGGGTAAATCAAGGGATATTTTAATCAGAAGGTTTGACTGAACTCAAAGCATAAAATGGATATAATTATTTCCTATTGAGCGTTAATTTTAAAGGTGGTAATTTAAATGAAAAATTTTAAGACCCAGATTTTATCTTTGATAACACTTGCTATAATTTTCTTCATAATAACACTAAATCTGTTCTAAAGAATCAGAAACTACTCTGTCATGATCTTTTTAAAGAAAATGAAAAAGAATGTCCTAAAGACATCATTGCATTCTTAACTAGAAATTACTGAAAACAAATAAGTACAAAAGGCAAAAATAATGTTCAAAATAATTTTCAAAAATAATTTTATTTTCGCTTTGTGCAAGAGGATATCAATAATTATGCATTAAACTGTACAATTGAAAATTAAAAGGCCAGGAACAAATCCAGTATTTGAATGAAAGAAGTCCACTTATTCAAGTATTTTGAATTGATTTAAGAGGTCATTAGTGGTCAGAATTAGCTAAAAGGATAGTTTAACCATGTTCATGTCATGGATTTCTTTAAAGAGATTATACGATATTTTATAACTTGAAAATTTTTTAAATATTTAAAATTCTTATCATAATCCTTCACCCAAATTTATAATCTATAAATCATCTTGGTGGGCTTTTTTGTTGTTGTTGTTGATCAATGCTCATGTAAAGCAGCCATACTTTCTTTCATTTAAAAAAAATTTCCTTATATAAATAACTTAATTTTTGTTTAGTCTTATTAATGTATTTAAGCATGGTCACGAGGCCATAAACAAAATACAGAAGTTTTTCTTGTTTTGTTTTAGCTTTTTATTCCCTGATCCCGCTTCCTTTTTATTGAGATAAAACTTAATTTTATTTTTCATTGATATGTAACTTAAAGCACAAATCCTAAATTTGAAGCTTAGTGAATTTTTATATATACCCTTGGAAAAAAATTGAACTTTTGCATCTCCTGACTTAACTTTTCATTGGACTTTCTAGAAGTATTTTCTTAATGATTGTTTCATGGGGCTTTAGAATTGAAAATGATGTTGGAAGTTTACTCCATCTTCCTCATTTTATAGATGAAGAAAATAAGGTCCATAGAAGTTAAAATGCTTAATTTCTTTTTAAAGACATTTATGAAATATTTTAAGATTGCAATTGGTTATTGAACAGTTCTGCAGCTTTTGTCAGTAATTTTTATGTTTTTTAAGAATAAATTTTAGTTAAAAGTATAACCAGTAGATCTGAGTCCCTTTTTGAGAGGTATGTGTATGATTTTCTAATGAAATATGTATTCTTTCATTTCCTCTGAAAAATCAGGCATTTCATTTTGTCAGTGTGTTATATTAAGCCTTTCTTGTAACAACACCCTATTACAATGTTGTTCATCCCCAATAGTATGGTAAACATTTAACAAGGTAAAGCTTTCATATTGAAACCTTTGAGAAAAAAACAATAAAAGTTGTTTCATAATTCAACACACGTGCATCATGAGAAGCTAGAATGAGCTCTTAAGTAGTTCCAGCTAAAGTAACATTTTTTGCCATAGGTAACACAATGGCTTTTGATTTTGAATTGAAGCTCTATAGATTGCTCCAAAAATACTTTCCCGTTGATGTTAGAAAAGTCCCTCAAGTCTGTATTTCTTGTTCAGAAATAGTTTTATAACAGTGAGTACTTAAAACATATTTTTTATTTTAAAAGCAAGAAAGATTTAATTTCCAAGAGGAAATTTAGATCTGAGTCCATTTCTAGGTCATTGTAACAGTGTATTTTAGAATTCAAATTGGTGATGGTTGGGGTAGGGGTAAAGGGAGAATGTTTTTATCCAGAAAGTCAAATATAAAATGTATGATCTCTTTCACTGTTTATTATATAATGTAGATTTATTGTGTGTGTGTGGGGGAAACAGGATAAGCCTAGAAAGAATTTTTTTATGTGACAATATTTCTTTTTTAAGGCATATGTTGTTTGAAGTGTAATTATTGGCATATTGAGAGAGAGCACATAAAAAGTATTTTAACTTATGATTAAGAGGATTAGTTGTAACCAAAGGACAAATTTATGTCAGCCTAGTGATGTCTTATCACTAGTCCCTATGGACTCTTGCCTTTTTTTATCTGTGCCTTAAAAGGGCATGACATTTGAACATTTTTTTATCCATTAGTTTTGCCCAGATAAGCTGAAGGACTTCTGGTGAAGGTCTTTGGTAGGATTAAATCATCTAAAAAAGTTTATTATAGAAATAAAAACAGTTCTGAGTATTTGAGAAAAAATAATTGTAGCATTAGGTATTAGGTAATGTAATTTGTAACTAGTAAATGACAGGATTGATGCTGGCATGAGAAAGGAATCCGTTCCCTTTGTCTTAAGGCTGGTGAACCTAATTAGATATTAGGAAACATCAACACAGTCTTTTGGGTATTCTGGTACACTGGAAACATCCAAACAATTACTCTGAAAGCATCAAAAACAATAGGTTGTTATTATTTTTTGACAATATATTATTTTTAATCACTGTAATTGAAGATGGTTGATACGCAGTGTTCTGTGAAAGGTAGGCTGCAAAAAAACCGCAGTGAGTGATGTTACAAAAGCTACGTCTGAAAGAAAATGACAGGGTGTAGTAGTACTTTTGGATTATAAGCAATAAGCAAAACGGTGTCTATGGACTTTGGTAATGCCTGAATTGTGATGGTTACTGATCATTTAGGTACTTTGGCAGGTAATAACTAATGTAAAATTATGAATTTTTGTTGTGCAATTTTAGATGTCATTCCCATTTCTTAAGTAAGTTAGGAAGAAAAACCAAGGAATTGCCTCCAGAAAATTGGGCCTAAATCAGGTAGTAGAAAGAGTAAAAGGTGTTTATATCTAAATTTTGTTGTTAACCCAGAATGGATAATGTCCAATCCCAAACAAGATTAGTATAATACATGTAAATTCTAATGTAAAAAAATTATCTTGTCATATTCTTAGATCTTCTATTTTAGTGTGCTATAGCAGCAATCTAAAACATGACACTCTGCAGTCATCCATATGTGATACCTGCTTTTTCATGAGGTTCATTTCTAAGGTAAAGCCTTGGTGGGTTTGTATGTATAGTTAGGAAGGCTTATAAAACATTGTTTTTAGTAATAGGTCGGAAATAGGTGGTTAGTGTTTTGTTTCCCAAAAGTGTGGTCTACTTTGAAAGTTTTAAATCTGTATATACTTGGGAAAGTATTTAGCACCAGCATCAATGAGTGAATCGGAATCTAGTAAGAATGGATTTCTAGAAACTCTTACTCAAGTATATATAACTATGCAATGGATTTAGAGAAATTTAAATATTTCCTCCTAAAAAATCTTACTGAAATTGGGTTATTACCCATTCGAGAAAATGAAAAAACATATTTTTTACGAACTAGGGCCGTTCAACACTAATATTGCATTATGATTTATCCAATTATTTGCAGGTCGGCCTTCAGATGTAGCATATGGGAAACTATAGACTCAGTTTTTCCAAGTGCTTATCATGAAAATTTTTTCTTTATTAAATTGAATGCTTTATTGCTAACTTGACTGATATGCAACATTTATTAGGCAGTTCCCTCATTTTCGGTTGTAGTCTTGAAGATACTTATGTAGAATGCTGTGTTTGAATTTTGTCTTTTTTGTAGGACAGCTGTTGTGTGTGTGAATGATTCTTTTGAGAGTATATTCATAGTGTGGATGTTTTTAGAAGGAGATTTTTTTAACCATAGTGATTAAAGATGTGATTTAACCAGACTTTTGCAAAGGTAATGTCTGTAGATGTGGTGGTAATCAACAACCCAAGTAGATGATTAATCTCGATGGAATAGGTAGATCTGTATGATTTATTGTGGTCAGATTTTCAGCATTATTGCTATGTAACTTGTCTTTGAAAATATGTTTTCATCTTGGCTTTTATTTATTTTCTACTTTTCTGCCATGTTTCTAACATGTTTATTATTACATACTTTGCTGGAATAATTTTTTCCCAAATTATTATTACCCAATCCACTTAATACAATGTATATATTAAGTTCTTTATCTAGAATGTTAGTATTTCTTAAGTAAAATTATATTTCTGATACCCTCATTACTCTGTATAGCAGTATAAACACCATTGGTCTACAACATTTTAAATATTGCCAAAGCCAATTTATTTGTTAGAGTAATCTTTTTCAAACTTTATACTCCAATTCAAATGAAAAACTCAAAATATGTGAAATTCTTAAATACTTAATATTTCAGATATATTGAATTTCTCTTACTGCCCTTTGAATGCAGTAATACTTAGCCCTATCAGTTGTTGAGTTTCCTTAGCATTAACTTTTTTCACGCAGGTCAATTTTGCAGTTCTTATAGTCAATATTTCTTGCATCATTACTATTTGGTTAAATATTTAAATCAAATTCCAGGATATTGCTTCTTAGTCATTATATCAGAATGAATATATGGATTCTCCTGCTTTTGCTTCTTAATTTTCCATCTGTTTTTAATGCTGTTATGTTTTTAACATAAGGAATTACATGGTTAGGTAAAGGAACTATATTTGTATACAAATGTATAATAAGATTTCTTGAAACTGAAAATATATTTCTTTTAATGTGGAATTTTAACATGTTTTTCTATAGTTATAGACTTTAATGTATTCTAGGATACTAGGCTTTTATACACCAGCAGGTTTTTAAAGTTTCATTTTTGGATACTAAGCACATTTTAATTTTGAAGAGTACTTGTTTTGAATATGTAATAAATGCCATGGTTAAAAAGTTCAAGCATTATAGAAAGTTATACAGTTGCTCACTTCCATTCTTAGGAGGCAACCTGGTTAATCAGCTTGTAATATATCCTTCAGAGATCTTTTGTATGTAGTCAAAGGTATAATTTTAAGAGCACTAATTTCTTACGGTGAATATTTTAGAGTTTTTACACCAAAAGTCTTATTCTGTACCACTTGAGAGCTTAACTATAAAAGTAATAATCTTGCTGAATTCTAAAACAAACATAAAACTTGTGATTCTGGCCTTGGAATATTGATTTAAATGTACGCCCCTCAGGCCTTTATTGACAACGTTAATGACAATTACTGAGTAGAAAATATAGTTAGCAAATCAAAACTATGATTTCATAGATCTTAACTGCCATAGTTTTAGGCTAAAATTGAAAAATGGAACTGATTAAAGAAAAATGTTAAGTATCTGAATAACAGTACAGGTAATAAGCAGATATTTGAAAAAATTTTAGTTGTGGTATGCAGATATCCAGAGTTTGAGCAATACTGAACTAAAGAATATTATTTGTTCTAGTTGAGTTGTGTTGCAAAGTATGTATTAAAAGCTTCTTTCCTCAGTTATATGTAGTTGTAATAGTGTTTATTATTATCAGTATTATGACTAATAAGTCTTGGGATGTGAATTGTATCCTAAGATACTTTTCTTTTAGAAATAAGCTTAAAGTAGAAGAACATTATGTTTAACATCAATATTTCTGTATTTTATATTTTCTTTATAGAATCTGAATTTTCACAAATTAATAAGGAAATGTCAGAAAGTTTCTAAATGATGTGAGGCGGTTTGTCATACTTGAGAGAAACATCATTAACCTATTTATTATCTGTGGATAATAAAGTAATAGACAAAAGTAGTAGGATGGATAATGTAGGCATCATTTAATATTTTTACTATTTATGTAGATTCCACAAAGATAAAATAAAGGGTACCTAAAGATCTAGTCTAAGAACTTACTGTTAGAAATTTTTAACAGCAATCCTGCTTAGTACTTGTCTAATATATGCATGAGAACCTTTAGTGGTGTAATAACGTATTTGTCAAGGCAGCCCTTTCCATCTTTTCTACTTGTTACTGTTATTTACTTGAAAAGGAAGTTTCAGATTGAAAAAAACACAAGCTATTTCTGGAAGTTTTTGATATTCTTGCTAGGTGATATGCTATTAACCTAGATGTACAAGATGTTATATATCTTAACATCTGTTTCGTTGACTTCTATTGGCTGTAGCTTTCGTGGCATGTAGCAAAATAGCTAGATAGTAAGTAATAGGTGTGTGTTGGCTGAAGATGCTGCCACAGCAGAGCTGACTTTTGGTGCACATTTTCCCTTCAACAGAAACCTTAAGCTGTGAGAAAACTAGCACATACAGGTATTTGGCTGTCCTTAGGGGATTGTTAAAAGGGCTGGTCACAAGGTGGAACCTGGTGGCACTGAAAGACCGCGTGAGCCCTTTGGTCCTATAGTGGAGTAGCCACTGAAAGTTTTCTGAGTGCTCAGGGCTGCCTTCCTTTTGCTTTAGAAGATAATAAATAGCTAAGACTTCATTAAGGGTATAGTAAAATTCCAGTGCCCCTCCCTGCCACTACATTTTAAATGTTTGGGTAAAACTAAAAATTCTGATTCTGAGAACCAGGCTAGTTTATATCTGCAGAGAAATTAGCCTTATATTTACATTTTCAAAGCTGTTTTGTTTGCAAAATTATTTGAGAAGCATTTTTTTTTTTCAAAAATGAAATAGTTTCTCGTGGGTAAGATCTACTTTAATAATATTCTTTAAACTTTCTGATTGGTATTTTATGTCTTGATTGAACTGTTTAATACCATGATATTTTTAAATTATTGAGAGAACTTAAGTGAAAAATTTTTACTTTATAAAAACTCTTACCTGAGGCTTTTGACCAATATTCAAATCAAAATTTCAAAATAACAGGATTTCCATTAGTTAATAGCGCTAGAGGTGGAGTATTATACTTCGCAATATATATTTTCTAGTGACATGTCTAGATTTCTTTGCCAAGAAGCACTGCTTTCAGAGTGCAACATCTTGACTTTAATGCTGCTAATGGCAAAAGTAAACTTTTAGTCCCTCTACTGGCTGCCTTTGTCGTAGCAGAGCTTATTTATTTATTTATTTTTTGAGATGTTACAACTAAGATAAAGGCTGTTTACAACTTTATGACCAAGGTGAATTTTGAGGGAAACTCTAATATGGACTGTTCCCTAATTAAGTGACTTCATAAACATACTTAAGAATAAAAATATAAAATACTCTTAAGGATAGAGATTTGAGAATACCTCAAATAAATAAGTGAAATGCGGATAGTCATATTTTTCTTTACTTTTTTCCTACCTCTGATCTTTATCTGAATTTTCCAAAATGTAAAGCCATTAAAGAACTTAATGTTTTATCTTGTATATGTACTTCCTCAAAGTTGGTTGAAGTTACGTAGTTTTCAAAAAGTAAACATATATTGCATTATGTTTCAATGTGTTTTTGTTGGGGGAGTTATATTGATTTATGTATAGAAGAATTGATAGTGCTCGCTTTGGCAGCACATATACTGAAAGAATTGATGGGTAAGAAATCACATGAATGAGAAACCAAGAAAAGGATTAATCCTATCGTAGTTAAGTTTGATGCCGATAGAATATATTAAATAAAACGAAACTGATTGTAACGCCATTCATTATTGGGTGAATCTGGCATAATCCAGGTTGGTGTGGAATTGTACTGAAAATTAGCTGCTACCAACAAGACCTTTAGGTGCTGCCATGTGATTAGGAGTTGCAATAAGGTTCTGGTTTTGGCAGGTACTGGGTAACTGGGTTGTATCATTTAAATTTTCTCACCAAGTTTTTAGGGTTAAATGAGGTAACGTAAGTTCTTTATTTTTATTATCAAGTACTTGGTCATTATAGTAATTTCAGGCATAGCCTTGTAGGGAGAGTATTATGTGTATAAGTATTATAAGTAAAGTTTCAACTAAAAGCTTTGTTTTGTTTTCAAGAAAAAAACTTTGGTTTTAGTGTTTGAATTGAGCTTAAGTTTTAATAACTCAAAGACTTTGCTAAATTTGAGTACAGTCTAACTTGATTTTTAGATATTATGGTTCTTAAGAAAGTATGTATTTTTGGATTGACATCCTCCATAAAATTCTTAATTATAAATGACCAGTTCTCTGGGCTCTGGAGGAAAATTCTCAGTGTGCAAATACAGGAATAAGAATGGATAGGTGTCAAAGTTTTGGTCAGAAAATACGACTTTGATTTAGGTTAAAATGTAGAGGTGATACAGGGACACATGCAAGTATTGGGTCCATGCTATGGTGGTTTTAAGAGATTTGCTGATTTGTTTTTGCAAGGTAGCAAGTCAACCAAAGTATTACAGTTTTAGCTTAAGGGTGGAATCAAAATACAATGGTTTTGAAGATATTAGGACATCATGTTTTTCTTTATCTCCCTTTGCCAATTTTTGAGCTAAAATGGTATTTGTAGAGACCAGGAGAGGAGAGTTATTGTTATATGTGCATGGGTACGTACATTTATTATGTATGAGAGTGGAGATTATGTATTTTGTACCTAATACAATGCCTGATATATGGTAGCCACTTGTTAAGTGTTTGAATGACAAATGTAAATATGAATGGACACTGGGTGGCTGGACAGATAATAGGAGGGTGGAAGTGTACCCTTGGAGGTAGTGTACCCTAGCAGATTCATGGGTGGTTCTGTGTTAAGTTTTGGAAGCATTCATCTATATTGAGATATAAAGGTAACATATCTATATTTTTTTGAAGCTTATTGAAGTTTGAGTAATTTTAAATGGTTCTGTGAACTTGGGCAGGTTTGTATTAGGCTATAGTCAGTGAATCAGTGAATAATTAAGTGCCCCGTGCTTAAATATTTTGTGCTTAGGGCTGAGGAAGAAATACAGAGGGTGCCAAAAGAAGTGTAGACACATTTTAAGAAAGGAAAAAACTATCAAAATTGTAATACTCAATATATGCCGATAACAAAAGATGAATACAAGTAACGTGTATACTTTTTTGGCACCCGGATATGACACGATCCTTGCCTTCACTGTATTGGAACACATGAAACAATAGTAAATAATACAAGATAGTGTATTTTTAAAAAAATTGTAGTAAGAACACATGGTTTCATGGAAGAAGAGGAAGACTTAAATTGGGCCTTAATGAATGATTAGGAACTGGATGGGTTGTGGGAAGGGGAAAGGAAAAGCATTCTACTCGAGGGAATCAGTCTAAGCTCAGAAGTTGGACTGAACATTTCCTATTTCTAGATCCATGAGAAGACCTACATTATTAGAATGTATTATTTATTTTGGGGGTGAATGGTGTGAGACACAATATAGTGTAATGTATTTCCAGAAATTTACCATGAATGTTGTAGAGGAGGAAGGGAGGGTAAATTCATGTTTTTATCCTGCAAGGCTTCTGTAACATTTAAATGCTCCTGTGCATTCGAAACCTTCTAGAGGTTATATCCAACATATTTTATTTGACCAGAGGAAGCTTTCTCCATCTGGAACCACTGTTTCTTGGACATTAGTTTGAAAATGTATATGCCACTTACAAGTTGTGTAACTTGATCAAGGAATTTGATCTGTCAGATACCCTGTTCACACATACTTTATGAGTAGGTTATAATCGCAATTACTGTATTTGAAAAAGTGTTTGTAAATTCACTCAACCTTCATTTTATTGAGATCTCCACGTGATTCATAGGCACATTAAAATTTGTCATATGCTTTTCTACATCCTATTTAATAAAATTTCATTCCATCCTTTCTTGAACACAGTAGCAGAGAATTTGATACAATTGATTTCAAACACAAGATTTACCCTTTTGAAACTTCTACCCTTTGGTCATAGTTTTATACAGAATGTGATTGATATCTCAAATGAGAGCCATTTACAGGTAAAAGATAAGTTTATCTGAGTCCCTCAGAAGACGTGTTACCTAGAATTGAGCATAGTACTACTCATGGAGTCACTTGGCCAGAGAATTGAATGGAAGTTATGGAGGTTATTTTACCTTATGTATAGAGCATTTGAAAGCTCTATGCCACTGTGTTTCATTGTCTCTGCTACTGTTTTTGTACTCCTCTTGTTGAGCAATTTCTTTTAGTAACCACCCTTCTTAATTTTAATTTTTCAAATTTTTCAATTTGCTAAGCTGAGAGTAGTATTTCCATGGAACCAGCTCTGAGAGCTGGTTCTTCTATCCATATCCCTAGTCACTTGGTTAGACATTTGATTATAGGCATAGATTAAATTACATGGAAATGTTCACCTTTTTTTGCCTTCTTTTTAAAGAAGGTTCTCAGAAAATATTTTCTTTTTTAATTTGTAGTTATCTAAATATGTCAGATTATTAGAATTGAACTGTGGAGTCCCTTTGTATTTAAATATTTAGTTACATAAATATGAATGCTCACTGTAAAATTTAAAACAATGTAGGAAGTGAAAAATCTACCTTTTTCTCTACCGATTTCCACTCCTTTAAGGTTGTCCTCTGTTTTTTCCTTCCAAAAAAATTTTTTTTAATGTATACTATATGTAAAATACAATAAGAAAGTGGGATTTATGAACTGTTCTGAGAATTGACTTTTTACTCAGAAAACTTAAACTAATGTTAAGACCTTAGTATGATCTATGTATTTTTGGACTTTAGGGAAGAAACCCCTTTTTCTTGGAGCCAGCAATAATTATTACAATTACTGATGGGAGCAAGTTGACTACTACCAGTGGAGTCCAGGATGAGGTAAGTTATGTTTATCTCATCATTGATTATGCAAATGCAGTTGAAAAGTCTTTATTTTTATGTGAACTGTCAAATATTGAACATCTTACGTAGGTTCTTTCTTGGATAATTAGATACAGTCTAGAGTCTGTCTCCTAGGACTTATATATCTTTGTTGGTTATAACAATGGTCTTCAAATTTTCTTGAGGAGGAAATCCCTTCTGTGAAAAAATTTTGAGCCTATCTCCACCCCAATATGTGTATTCTTGAGTTTATGTGAGGGTGACAGTATCAGTTCATACAGTAATTTAGTAAACTTCTAATATTCAAGTTAAAAAAATGGAGACAGTATTCTAATAATTTCATCCCATATTTCAGTGGATTGTCATGTGTACTCTACTGTGGACACTCCTAGACTAGAGTATAGCAAAACCATGAGGAGGTTAAGACAAGGAAAAGGGAAAGTTTTTGTATAGTTTTATTCTAAGTCAAGTGTAGAATAATAATTCATAGCTTACCTCACTGTTCTCTACTAGCATGCATTGTGCAGAGTTGGTTGTGTGCTGTGTGACAAGTTGAATACAATCGAATTACTTTAACTTTAAGCTGTTTTTATTGTAATATTTGAACTGCTTGAATATTTGTTTTTAAACACATGTTGATATAGAAAGGAGATGGCTTAGACTACTTTCTTCACTGTTTGCATTTGCTTTAGAATCTTAACTTTAATTCTCATTTTATTTGCAAAGGGTTTGATTAAGTAGGAGAAGTGTAGTTTTTAAATTCAGTAATTTTTAGAAATATTTTCATTGTGTGACATTGAAGAATGCAAATTGGATATGGAATAAGGACATGTGTATTCTATTCTAGTCTTTGTTCAACTGCTTTCTAGCAGTGAGCTTTGTACCAGTTACCTACCTAACATGTCTAAATCTCTATCTTTGTCCACGAGATAAAGATGATAAGTCTTACCTTAACTCATAGGATTGTTGGAAGACTGAAATGAAAAACGTATGTGAAAGTGCTTGGTAGGCTATGAAGAAAAGAACATATTATTCTATCATGAAGCATTGGAACCAGTAAAGAATTGTGGCTGCCTGATCTTGAGTAGAGGGAAGAGACCCAGGATTGTTTGGTTTGAGCAGTTGATATTAAAGGGAATTTAGGCTATAATTCATGGAGATAGAGCTGACAAATTTAGGTAGATTAAAATTCATAATTAAATAATTAATATAGTCTATACATAATTAGTAGCCTCAAAATGCTCCATAACTGACTTTAATGGATTTTGGGGCTTTCTTGAACTTGTATAATGCTTTCTTGACATGTATAACGTCTTACCATTATCAGGAACAGATAGACACTGAGTGTATGTATACATGAAATGCTACTTAACTTTAAATTTGAAACTTTCAAATTGATTTTCCCCACTTTACCCTTTTTGAAAAATTTGAGAAAGATTAAGTTATCAGGTTAGAAATATTAACAGAACTCATAATAATTAATTTCTTCAATTTTATTTTATATAAATTAGAAGTCTTTTGATGGTTTGTTTGATTTTGTTTTTATTCTTAATGATTTTGATTTGTAGTTGTGATGACTGTAAAGGTGTTTCTGTAATAATCCTATACGTGAGATTATCCATTCGCGGTGCTTTGTTTTACTGCCTTTGTAGACATGTCCTTTGCGGTACAATGTATTGTTTCCATATATCTGTATATGTTTTGTTTGTAATGTTTGGACCTCCCGTAGCTTTTAGAAATACCTTCAAATAATACATGGATATTGGAATTGCTCACTTCCTAGATTTTTGGGAAGGATATTGGAGAAATGGGACTATGTTCACAGTAACCTAAAACCATCTTGCTAGTAGGTTGGGAAGATTTTCCTGTGGGCAAGAATCTTACCTTTTCTCTTTTATGTTCTACAGTATTTAGCATAGTACTGAGAACAGAGCTTACATTTGAAAAAATACTAATTACAGACATTGTTATATTGAGTCTGGTAGTAATCAAGATGAAAATTGATTACTACTACTTATTTGAGGTGGAAGATTCATTTGCTTTAAGGCAAGGTTTATTTTGGTTATGTAGTTGGAACATAGGTCTATGAGTTGTTTTGGGTTTTGAGTTCAGGAATGTCTTTGATCTTATGCATGTTTGGTTCTTAATATCCCAGCAAGACTCATCTTGTGTGGCAGAGAGATAATATACCCCTGATCTGCATATTGTTGAAGCTTAATTTTTGCTAAAATGTTGTGATATATTGCTCTGTTCTAGCCCAAATAATTATGTGATTCATTTCAATTCATACAAAGCATAAGGATGCTTTTTGTTTTGCTGTTTTGTGTGTGTATATGTTTTGCGCGTGTACTACATGTGATCTATATTGTAATTTCTACTAGAGAATAACAAACAGAATTGTGCCTTTATGTCTCTCTTTCTTCAGATTTCTTAACTTTTGGCAAAACTTGATTCTTTTCAGATTTATTGAATGAGTGAATGTGTCAGTAAATTTCACATTAGGCATGTGTGTATATAATTCTTGACTGGCTGTGGTTGCTAGTATTGATGTGACCTGTTACTATATATGGAGTTGTGTATCCCACCCATGAGATATCTTTTGCTCCAGAGTTACAATATATCTCACATGGTATATTATATCTGTTGTGTTAGTGCTGTTTTTCAGGTATAAGTGTTCTTGCTGCTTTAAAATCATGCTTATGTCATATAAGGAAACATAGAGCTCATCTAGTTTTACTGTTTATTTTATATATAAATGAGGAAATTGAGATACAAGGAGGCAAAGTGATTTGCTCAAGGTTATAATATTTGTTAAAATCTGGATTAAAATTTATCTAAATTCCAGAGACATTCCAGCCCTTCCAGACCAGTGCTTTCCCCTGATATACCTACTGCCTCTCTGATTCTGTTTTTATGTGTTCTTAAATTTTACCTTCTATTTACCTGACTTCTTGTCTGTCTACTTCAGCTTTCCGTGCAATTTTGACGTAGGCATTATGTTCTTATTCACTCAGTGTACCTTGGATGACTTAATACAACGGCATTTCTAGTCAATGAGGATAACCATGGTAAATAGGGTGGGTTTCCAGTTCTCAAGTTCAGCGTTTTATGAGGGAGATCACCTATTAGATGGTTTTATGAATGAGACAATAGAGATACCTACTAAGTGTATTGGAGCACCAAAGAGGGAGGGGAGGGTTAATATTACCTATCTTGTGCATATGTCAAATCCTGTGTAATGTGAATTTTTATAGTCACTTAATTTTGATTAAATTCAAGGATCTTGTGGATGATTTGGCAGAGGATGTGGCTTATAGTTTATATCTGTGAAATTTATAAAGATGTCTGGTAAAGTTGTTTTGATCCTAGAAAATAGTTAATGGAAAAACTTGGTGCCATATTGTCTCTTGACCTGGCTTAGTTTATACCGTCCAGAGTGACCCAATTTCTTATACTTTGTTTGTCAAAATAGTATAGGGATACTGTTTCCTCTGTGGCAGTTCATCACTTAGCCTTGTGTTAGAAGAGGAGCGGCTTTGTATTACAAACAAAAATCTTGAGCTGTTTATGATCATTTTACCTTAATTCATGACTTTATCTTTTTTGGTCTCATTTAATAAAGTCCAGGCCAATGTCTGAGGTCTCATGAGTGTGTTTCTAGTGTAATATTTTTGATAACTCTCTAGGACTTTTGATAACCATTTGAGTTGGAAAAAAGTATGTGTGTATTTGTGCTTCTTTTTCTTTTTAACTGCCGCTGTTTGATAAAATTGGTTGTTTGCAGTATTTTCAATTATGAGGAATAAGTTAGGTGGGACTTTGAATCTTGATACACAAGAAAACTTTATTGTTTTTCCCCATAATAGTAGTCTTTGATATTGATAAGCATACTTGTGGCCAAATAGTCATGTTATATTACTGATATATCAGATGTTTTCATAGAATGGCCATATTATAATTAGCGTGATTGAAAAAGATTTTTTTTCTGGTCTTTATTCCTGCAATAATCGTCTCTAGTAATGTTTTGCAATGGAAAACTATTCTGTACTATGATTCCAGGAACACGTGGCTACCTAAACTACATTGCTCAAAGTAGCCAGAGAAATCCTGCCAGTATGATCTTACTGGTGAATGACATTCCAGGAAAGTGTAACAGTTATTTTTCTCTTCCTTGAAAGTGCTAATAGCAGTATTATCTTTCAAAATTGAGATTTCTATATGCTGAAGAATCTTTCTGCATCTCTATCAATGTTATGATTGCCCTGGAGGCTAACATTTTAGAGAAGATGTTTGCAGTAAAAAAACAAAAAACAAAACAAAACAAAAAAACTGTTGGCTTTTGACATTAACAGCTTTGCCTTTAATGAGCTTGCCCAGCTTTTTAAGATAACCTAGGACAACTACTTTTTCAGCTTCTTGGCAGGTGTTCAGAAAGGGCATGTATGTGTTTGTAGAAATTATTTCAGCTATATGTTTAAGTGGCTACCGATTGTGATCTTTCAACTTCTCAGTTCTCAAAAGGTGATGCCGAAGTTCATTGGTCAGTTGATGGGTACGAGTGACTTTTCTGTATCATGCTGGGCAATGTGAATGGTTTTACCTTTTACAAGGATAATATGTAATTAGGATCTATAATTATAGTTTGTATTTAACTTTTTGTGATATGTACTGATTAAAAGGCATTCTGGAATTTATTGAAATCTGTTTCTGGTATCTGAAATAATTCAGAAACCACATCTCTCTTCTTCTGCATAAAATGTTTTTATTCCACTAAAATCACTAAAAATATGTGCCAAAAGCTGGCAAACTATTTAAATTGTGTCATTAAAGACTTTTAAACACATATTTAAAATAGTTATTTTTTCCCCTTGACACTTAGAATTATGGGGTACTTTCTCTTTGTTTTCTAAAAAGACCAGTAAGAAATCTTGAGGGATATCATTGTAGTATGATAGAATGTGTCAAACAGATCTGTGTGTAAATGTGTTTCTGAGTTTTCGTGTTTATTCCTTAGTAATGGTGCCTTTTCTATATTATTAGTAGGGGCTCAGTAGCAATATCAAGATTCGCTCTTGTCTTACTGATTTGTGATTCAATTGTTCTAAACATATGTACAATGAACGTTGCTGTGTATGTTAGACTCTGTCAACTCTGCTTTCCAAGAATTTGGGTGCAGATTATTTGTATTTTTTTTTTTTACCCATATTTTTGTCCCTGTTCTCTCAACCCCTGGATTTATTACTTCTGATGTACTATAGAAATGTATACATCTGCAATTATTAGTATATTGAAAATATGCATAATAGAAATGCATAATTAAAAGAAGTTGATGAAATATTTCAATTTAAAATCTGTAGTGAATTTTGAACAATTCACATTTACAGTACTTTTATTGAATATATCTTTTTTCAAGGTCATGTGTAAAGAAAAACTCTTAAGGATTGCCCCTGGACAAACACTACAATAGAATAATTAAAAAGAAATGCTGGATGATTACTCTTTAATGAAGCTGTATGGTAAAATAACTAGTATCTAGAAATCTGTGGTTAAGATATATCAAAACAGTTTTTATTCTGAGGGTGAAGCAACTTCACCCTGCATGTATTAGCCTTCAGAACCCATAGGCAATAAGAGACACTACACGTGTGAGGAAAATTTCTATTTAGAGATGTTTCTATTACTCTGTTGATTCTAGCTCTTCCACATGTAAACTGTGATATTTAGAACAGTAGTTTTCAAATGGCTGCATCAAAATTACCTGTTTATGTGTTTTATGAAATACACATGCCTCTTAGCTCTAATTTGGGAAATTTTGGTTCAGTTTATCTGGGCAGAGACCTGGGGATGTGTGTTTTTGGAAGTGTCCCAGTTGATTCCCATGCACAGATTTGGAAACTATAGTTTTAGAACACAGTATATCTGCAAATATATCTATTTAAAACTACAAAAAATACATGTGAAAATGAATAACTTTTAACAATTTAAAACTGTTTTTGACTCACCAGGTCAGCAAAATATTTTGTTTAAGATAAAAATTAATTCTTGATCTTTAGAATTGTTAAACTTGGGAATGGGTTTCCAAGGGATATGGAATAGGTCTCCTGTGAATATTTTTATTGTGTTTGATGTGGTTTAGAATCAGTTATTGGATAGTTTTGAAATATTAACTTCTGTGCTGACTGTAGTCAGTCTGTAGTTACTGCTTATGGTTTGCTGTATTGAGGCAGACTCTTAGACCCTGAGTGTGAGGTGGGGTGAAGGAGGAAAGGGTAAGAAAAGAGGAATAATTACTGCATATTTTCTGTCATGTGCTTGCTATCCCAGGTTTAGGAGTTTTTATCCAAAGGACTACATAGTATTCTGTATCCTTATGCTTTAGCTCCTGGTTTGGAGGTCCATAATAGACATTATATATATTGTATGTATGTATACACACACACACACATATATATGTGTGACCGAGATGAGGACAGTTTATAAAGAATTGGTGATAGTTAACACTTGCTTTCGGGAGTTGCTGCTAAAATACTCTTCCATAATGAATTTTTCAAATTTTGAATTCTTAAAGGATATTCTAGATTAAATTCAGCAATAATTTTTTTTTGTGATGCATAGTAACTGGTTGCAAATAAGAATAGTGGCACACCATACATTTATATTTAGCACTAGTATGTTCTAGGTGCTGGGAACACAAAGATGGAATTAAACAAGGCTCTTGCCCCTAGAAAACATACTGTCTGAAGATATGCAAGTAAAGAAGCACTTGTAATACATTGAGATAAATCTCATGGCATAAACAGAAGGTTCTGAAAGAGCATAAAGAGAGGAGCTTTTTGAGAGATGAGTAAGGAATTGAGCCATGACATTTCAGGAAGAGGAAACTGTGCAAAAAGCATGAAGGCATGAAAACAGTGTATTGGGCAACTATAAGTTATGAGTGGAGAATGGAAATTGTATTAGGTTGGTGCAAAAGTGATTGCGGTTTAAAAGGTTAAAAATAATTGCAAAAACCGCAATTACTTTTGCACCAACCTAATAGGTAGGATGCTTGAAAATGTAGGCAGAGGCCAGGTGATACCACCCTAAGGAGACTTAGCATTTACAGAGGAGGTATTGAAGATGTTTAGCAGATGAGCCACATGATCAGATTTGCATTTTAATAAACTTACTTTGCTAGCTAGGTAAAAGAAGATAGATTGAAGGATGGTAAACTGGGAAGAATTGGCAAACTACAGCAACAATTCAGGAAAAACGTGGAGCATGCTAAAACTAAGCCAGTGCTGAATCGGAAGGCAAAAATCTGAACCCAGGGCCTATGCTTTGGCTTCAGAGGGCTCTGTGAATTCCCTGAAGTCTCATCCACGTTGTCTATCTATGTGTGTGCATATTTTTCTCGGGGACAGAGGTTTATAGCTTGAGTCATATTCTCAAACAAGTAAAAAAAAAAAAAAAAAAAGACAGTCTAGTAGTATTTCAAGGTTGCCACCTTGGGAATTGATGTGGATGTTAGTCGTGTTAACTGAATGGAGCTATTGGATAAGTAGTAGAAGAATATAAAATAATTGTTTGATCAAGTATCTATCCTTTAGGGTACAAATGTTTTAAAGGATTGTGAGCCAACTTTTAAAACAATAACCTCAAAGATTTTTTTCTTGCCTTTTAACATTATATCCTAGGAAAAGTATTTTGTATTGAAAAACAGAGAAATAAGTAGAATTTTATCTCTGGATTCCTATAGTTAATATTTTATTTTGAAGCAGATTAAATAAGACTTGTTATTTATTTATCAGATCTTTTAAGTTTTTAAATTTTAGGCCATAGTGATGAGAACATTTAAAATTGCTTATTTCAAATAAGTGTGAACATTGAAATTCAGAATGCTAGGACAAGGGCATTGTGTGGGGGGGGTACACCTTGTATCAGTGTCCTAAAGAGGATGCAAGCCTAAGTCCTTTTCCGTTTATCAGTATGTAATTTAAGAACAGTAGTACATAGATTGGCTTTAACGGCATTGGCAGTTTTCTGCCAATTAAACTCAGTTAAAGTCAGCCTGTTAGGTATGTTTCAGGCGTCTCTAAATCAGATTACCATTAGAGAACATGGAAAAGTTGAGTACTTTGTCTCTTGGTGAGGCACACTCACATAAGCCTTAGGCTGTTAGTCGTTTATGAATGCCTTCATTATACTTATTTAGCTGTATTCTATAAAATTGTTTTATGTAATTTCCATTTTCAGTTCTTTTCAGATATAATGCAATAAATTAAAAATTTTTCAGATTTGTATATTAGGAATAAACTTTGTTCAGTGACTGGAACAATATTGAAACTATGATCTTTACAACAAGGCAAGGCTACATTTTGATCTAAACAAGGCTATTTTGGTATATTTTTCCCCACGCTCTGTCTTTTCAGGTTGAAGTACTGATATTTTCCCCCTTTGTTTTGTTTGTTGTGGTTTTGATGTTTTTTTTCCTTTCAGCTAAAGGAGCAGTCCAGTGGTTTTCAAGAAGTGCCAAAGTGCACTGACTGGTGCCTCAGGGAGGGTCATGATTCCTGGATACAGGATCGACCTGATCCTGGATGTCACTTCAAGCAGTCAGATCGTGGGGAAAAGCCTTGTCTAATGGCTAGCCTTCCTCAAAAGTCTGATGCTAGTCATCTCGGAAGGCCTCAGAAAGAGCCTTGAAGGTGAGCAGAGTAGAGTGTAGTTCTCTCGGGGGCTGTGACTATTTGTTGGAGAATATGACTCAACATAGAATGACATCCCTAACCTGACAAGTCCAGGTGCAATTGGTAAATTAACTTTAGTTTATAAATTTGTTGATGATACTCAGACTCCAACTTTGAAAATATTAGAAACCAACCTCTTAACCTTAAGATCTATAAAGGGAGGAATTCGGTATTTCCTGGGCCCTTCAGAACCTGAGGTTAGTGACCTAAATGGAAACCTCCTACTATCATAGATCAAGAACACTGGTTGCAAAATCACATTATGTTGTTAAGTAAAGATGGATTAAAAAAATTTAGCTAGTCAGGTGTTTTCATTTATATATTTTATCATGTACCTGTTATATATCAGGCAATTGGGCTTCAGGATATGGAAGGACAAATTTGCATTTGATTTGTTCTCTAATAATTTGAAAAAAACAGCCATCTTTGTAGCAGTTGAATTTATGTAGCTCATGTTTTATTCCATTCAAATTGAAGGATATTAATACTGCCTACATTATTTCAATAACGTTTTTAGCCCCATGAAAAGATTCTGTAGAGACGTTTTGAGCTTTTTTGTTTGCAAAACATTTAATTATAGGCCTTTTTCTCTGTGCTTTAAGCACTTACAGATTCCAGTTGTTTACATAATAACATTTACTACTAAATTTTCAAACTCTATAACCTGTCCTAAGACCTTCTAGGGATTTTTTTTTAAATAGAGTCACCTATATTAGAAAAAACAATAATATGGGCGTGTACCATTCCCAATATGTGCACATTTTTCCATATAGATATTATATGTCTCTGCTGTATTAATATTAGAAAACATGCAAAAACAGAAATTTAAATAGATGAGGTTAAAAAGCTTATACAAAGGAAGTTCTGATGTTTTTTCTCCTCCATACCATGCATCATGCTGTATTGTATAGAGGGGTTGGCAAACTTCTTGTAAAGGGCCACATGATAGATATTTTAGGCTTTCAGCCCATATGGTCTCTGATGGAACTACTGAGTTCTGTTGTGAGGCAAAAGCAACCACAGACAATTTTTTTAAATGAATGAGTGTGGCTGTCTTCAATAAAATTTTATTTGCCAAAACAAACTGTGGCCTGGATTTGCTTGGTGGGCCATAGTTTGCTGACCCCTGTAGTATACCCTGTTTTGTAGACCACTGCCCTAGCCCTTGAAATTGTGGTATACTAACTTCTGTTCAGTTTTAGAGGGCAATTGATCTTCCTTAAAGGAGTGAGCAGAAGAATGCCAAAGGTCAGAATGTATTTACTTCAATTGAATAAATGCTTACAGAACTCCAGTGATTCAAATACAAGGTCAGGTGCTGAGATCATGAGTTTTCAAGCGAGATAGGTAAACAGTTATGGCATGGCATAAGAAGTCAGATGATTACAGCACAAGCTGCTGAGAAAGTGAGTGTGGCACTGGGAAATGATGTCTCAACTTGGACTTTGAAAGATTAATTCAAGTTTGTGAAGTAGATGGGTGCAAAGACATAAAGATGATAGAGCGTTGGGGGAACTATATGTAAACACCTCTGTTCTGATAGTTGGCAGATTGTTTAGGAAAGAAGTAGCAGGAAATGAGAGTGGACAGATTGGCATGGCCCATTGTGTATGCTTTGCCAAAGAACTTGGACTTTACCTTATAGGTCAATGGTAACCAGTGAAGAGATTTTAGTTGAGAAATTGATCAGATTTGGATTTTAGAATGTAGTATGTACAAGGAGAAGATTTTTTTTATCTCCTTATAAAAGAGAACACAATTGTTTGTGGGTTGTTTTATATTAGGCATAAAATAAAGAAACTTCTAATACTATTTAGCAATACGAAGGAATGAACTACTGATATGCTACAACACGGATAAACCTTTTTTGCTAGATGCAAAAGACCATATATGGTATGATTCCATTTTTATGGAATGTCCATAAAGTAGATAGTGGTTGCCTGGGGTTGGACTAGGGACTGAGTGCAAATGGGCAGGAGGGATCCCTTTGGGATGCAGTGAATGTTCTAAAACTGGATGGTGGTCATGGTTGTACAACTTTAAGTTTACTCAAAATAATTAGACACTTTTTAAATGGGCAAATTTTATGGTAGGTAATTATACCTCAACACAGTTCTTAAAAAATTAGAAAGACCTCACCTTTGAAATTTGTTGGAATAAAACTTTGTTAAAGAAATTGTTTCCATACTGCTGATTGCCAAGTAATTGTTCTTTCCTCTGAACAAATGTTAATCTTAAACTACTGGAACCCAAAAAATGTTTTCTTTATAGATTTAGAACGGTATACATTGTAACTATAAGGGTAACTGTAGGAACTACCAACTAAATAAAGCAGATTGTTACTAAAGTTTATAGATTTCGCTTTGACTTTAATAATTTCTTAATTTTCCTTTCCTTATTAAATATCATATGAGGAGAATCCTAAGTGCTTATACTGGATAATATTTAAAAGCTAGAACTAGGCTAAGGAAAACTTAATTGATTTTTTTTTTCCCAAGGAAATAATTGCTAAAGAACCTGAAGTGTGATGATTTTAAATTTATAAATTGTTTCCTCATAATCTTAAATCATAGAAAATGAATTAAAAAATACAAAAAAAAATTGGAAAGTGGTTTTAATTTCACTCAATAAATATTTATTGAGGGCCTACGATGTACTAGACGCTGTTTCTTAGAAACAGATTGTGAAAGATTCTTGCTGTTACTTTACTTTATTCCTGGATGCCAAAATAATTTGAGGTTGAGCATAATCATTTCAAAAATATGTATAAAACTTAATTGTGTTACTTTTTATTGTTTATAAGATAATTTCACAACTCAATTCCCAAGTCTGTGAGAGTAAGAAAAATCAGTCTTAGTATAGTTGATTCCCAATTAAGAGACAGAGTTGGGACTTGATGATTGGCTTTTTTCTTTTCATTTCAAGTCTATTGCTCTTTGCACTCTAGTGTGTGGGATTTTTAAAAAAAGTACAGTGCTATATAATGACAGACATATAGATCAATGGATATAATTGAAAGTCCAGAAACAAACACATAATGTTTATGGTCAGTTGATTTTCAACAAGGGAGCTAAGATACTTTAATGAGATAAGAATAATCTTTTCAATAAAAAGATTATGGACAATTGAACATGATCCTGTACTGGTCAACTGAATATTCCACATACAACAGAATGCAGTTGGACTCTTACCTGACACCATATACAAAAATGAAATAAAAATGGGTGGGCACCTAAATGTGAGAGTTAAAACTCTTGGAAGAAAAAAACAGTGTAAATCTTCATACCTTGGATTAGGCAACAGTTTCTCAGACATGACACCCAAAGCACAACCAAAGAAAAATTAGATAAATTTAACTTCATCAAAATAAAAAATATTTATATTAATACTTCAAAGGATACTATCAAGAAAAGACAGTAATGGAATAGGAGAAAATATTTACAAATCGTATATCTGATAAGGGCCCAGTATCCAGAATATAAAAGAACAATTACAATACAAAAATAAAGAGACAACCCAATTAAAAAATGGGCAAAGGATTTGAAAAGATATTCCTCCAAAGAAGATAAACAAATGACCAATAAGTACATGAAAAGATGTTCACCAACATTAGTCGTTGAGGAAATTAAGGAAATTCAAATCAAAACCATGAGATACCACTTCACACCTATAATAGCTGTAACAAAAAAGATGGATAATAACAAATGTTGAGAGTGTAGAGAAACTGGAGCCCTCGGAGATTGTTGATGGGAATGTAAAATGATGCAGATCCTGTGGACAATAGTTTGGAAGTTCCTCAAGAAGTTAAGCAGTTAACCTATGACCCCAAAATTCCACTTCTTGGTAAGTGCCCCAAAGAAATGAAAACATGTTCATAGAAAATGTATCAGCATTACTTACAGTAGCCCAAAAGCAGAAACAACACAATGTCCATCAACTGATGAACTGTGGTATGTCATAGAATAGAATATTACTCAGCCTTAAAAAGGAATGAAATTCTGAGACACCCTACAACATGATGAACCATGAAGACACGCTAAGTGAAAGAAGCCAGGCACCAATGGCCATTTACTGCACAATTCTATTTCTATGAAATGTTTGGAATAGACAATTCCATAGAAGCAGAAATAGTGGTTGCTAGGGATTGGGGGTAAGAAGAGATTTTACTGAGTATGGGGTTTCTTTTTGGGATGATGAAAATGTTCTGAAATTAGGTAGTGGTGATGGTTTACAATTCTACCTCCGTGGTTCACCCGTTCTAAATACATGAAATAAAACAAAAGGAAAAACTTAACATCTTTACCCCCACAGACCCTATTTCCCTTTCTAGTGACTTTCTTAATTTCCGCCTTTCTCTTCATAGCAAATTTAGAAATTCTTTCTGATAGCTCCTGGACTTCCCTACCTCCTTTTTAATCTTTAATCTACTATAATCTGGCTTCTGATTCTACCATTGTTAATAATGTCACTGGTGACTCCCTCATCTTCCAAATCCAGTCGTTGATTTTTAATTTTTTTCTTTCATGTGGTATTTTGCCAGCCTTATTGAACACACTTCAGGTTTCTCTTGGCTTCAGGGTTTACACTCTCCTAGCCTTCCTCTGGCTTTCTGTTCTGTTTTAATCCTTGATTTTAGTTTATTTACCTGTCACTTAACACTTGTTAATTGGTTTAATCTTAGATTTTTTTTTTTTTTTCCTTTTTATTTGACGTGCACTTCTTGGGTAATTTCGTTCATTCCCATGGCTCCATCCATCAATATATACGGATTTCCCTCTATGGACAGATTCCCAATATTTGATTTGTTAGCCTTTATCTTTATTTTTTAACTTTCTTATTTTTAATTTTTGATATGGTAAACATCAATAGATAGATACAACTCACATAAACAAACGTTTTTAAGGGTCCTCAATAATTTTCACGTGTGCAGATGGTGTCAAAGTAGAAACTGTTAGAACACCATTGCTACATAGTTGTGTGTGTGTGTGTGTGTGTGTGTATTAATTGAGATACAGTTGACATAACAATTGACATATAACATTATATTAGTTTTGGGTGTACAACATAAATGATTCAATATTTGTATACATTGTTGACCCTTGAAAAATGTGGAGGTTAGTGGCACTGACCCCCCATGCAGTCGAAACTCATTCTTTAAGTTTCAGAAATATTATTTCTTTGACAATTTTTTCCCTTTTATGTCTCTTATTTCTGGATATCAGACTCTGAATTCATCCATCATTATTATTTATCTTCTGTCTCCTATTTTTATCTTGGAATTTTCCTTAACTGGGTTGGTAAAAGGTTTGGTTTTTGCTAAGGTTTGCATATTTTTTTATTGAGGTGAAATTTACATAACATAAAATTAGTCATTTTAAAGTGCACAATTCAGTGGCATTTAGTACATGCCTTCCTTTTTAATAAAACTCTTACACTAGGCAGAAATATAAAGGTGCAATAACAGAGTGCATTGGTTTTTCTCTAACCCCAAGCAGCAAATTCTAGAAAAGGCAGATTTCTTTCATATACGTTTTCTCAGCCAGATGATTTCAGTTTGGGTATCCTTGGATTTTTGACTGTTCTTTTTGGAAATAATCAGAAAAATAACTGGGGATTATGATTATTAAAAGGTAAGACTTTAGGGAGAGAAAGGAAGTTGAGGACTAAATATTGAGTCTTAGAACTTATATCTATTGAGGAGGAAACTGAAATAAATCTGTAAGGGCCTGATGCTAGTTATATGGTTTTTTGGTTATTATTTGTTAAGAATAAGAGCTAAGGCTGTTATATTTGAGGAAGGAGATTTAAGAAATACCCACTTGGTTCCACGAAAAATGTTCAAATTTTATTTGAAGCTCTTTCCATCTATATCATCCAGTCAAATTTTGAGTAATTGGGTAGAACTTGATCCTAGAGGTGCCAGCTTTCTATTTATTAAATCACAAACACATTTAGCATTAGTTTGATTAGAATTTGTGCTTTCCTGCCTTTAATGCGCATGCAGTGCCTCTTTGAATACGTATTTTGTACAACAAAGCAAAACATATTGACAGGCATCTGATTGAACCTTCAGGGATTCTGAAAAGCTTCTGAAACGGTGTACTTTTTCGGATACTCGTTCAGCTGCTGTAATTGGGATACAAGTAATAGTGGCTTAAAAAGAAAGAAAACTTCTTTTCCTCTCACATCAAAAACAGAACTGTTTAGGGTGGTTCCGCTCCAAGCTGTTGCCTAGACCCTCAGGTTCCTTCTACTTTGTTGCTCTGTCTTTGCTTTTATCTGAGTGGTTGATACTGATTTTACAACACATCCTAGTTCAACACTACAACTGAATTTCAGCCTGTGGGAAGGCGTAAAGAGTGTGAAGGGCAGGCAAGTCAATTATTGTTAATCAGTTTAAAGTACTTCAAGTATCCCTTATAATGAAGCCACTCTGATTCGTCCATTTTGTTACATTGTCTTAAGTGGGAGACAACAGGGTACATAGTTAGATTATCCTCCTAAGAATTAAGTCTAGTTCTCTAGCAGGGGTGTCCGTGCACACGCAGATCTTTCGAGTCCCATGGAAAAGACTGAGAATGAGTATTCTCACTTGTATCTTTACAGAGTCACTCTTAGAAAGGAGGCAGAGGCAGCATGGTACAGAATAAAGTACCAGATTCCAAATTCAATGACATGAATTCTAGAGCCTTTTCTTTCTTTCCTTTTTTTTTTTTTTTTTTGCCACTAAATATATGGTGCTCAAACTTTGCTTTTGTTTATATTTCCTTTGTTGTATTGTTCCCTTTGTTTAGCTATAGTTTATATACAGTAAGATGTAGCAATTTCAAGTATAAAACTTGATGAGTTTTGACAAATGTAAACATCATGTTATTAACAGCACAATAGTGATATAAAATATATCTGTCATTCCAAAAAAGTTCTCTTAGACCCCTTTGCAGTTAATGTCTACCACCATCCCCTGGAAACCTCTCTCTCTCTCTCTGTAGTTTTGCCTTTTCTAGAATTTCATGTAAATGGTATCATATAGTGTGTAGTCTATTGTGCCTGGCTTCTTTCACTTAGCATATGTTTTGAGATTTAGCCATATTGTTGCATATATCAGTACTTCCTTTTTATTGAGTAGTTTTTCATTGTATGGCTACACTACAATTTGCTTATCCATTCACCAGATAAAACTTTTGTTTTTTTACTTTTTTGACTATTATGAATAAAGCCGCTGTGTACTTTGGCGTACAAGTCCTTTTGTGGACGTATGTTTTAATTTCTCTTGGGTATATACCTGGGAGCACAGTTGGAGGCTCATAGGGTAAGTGTATATCTAACTTGATGTGAAACTGCCATACTGTTTACTAAAGTGGTTGTACTGTTTTGTATTCCCACCAGGAATGTATGAGAGTTCTAGTTGCTCTACATCCTTCCAACACTTGAATTTTTTTAGTCTTTTAAATTTTAGACAATATAGTGGGTGTTAGTGATATCTCATTTTGGTTTGTTTGCATTCCCTAGTGACTAATGATGTTGAACATCTTTTCATATGCGTATATGCCATCTGTATATCTTGTTTGGTGAAGTGAGTGTTCTGATCTCTTGCCCATTTTTTACTGGGTAGTTTGTAAGAATCTTTTACATATTCTGGATGCAAGTCCTTTATTGGATACATGTTTTCAAATATTTTCTCCCAGTCTACTATGGCTTGCCTTTTCATTTTTTTACAGTGTCTTTTGAAGAGCACGCTTTTAATCTATTTTTTCTTTTATAGATTGTGCTTTCTGTGTCCTATTTCAGAAATCTTTACCTAATCCAGTGTTACTAAGAGTTTTCTCTTGCATTTTCTTCAAGGAGTTTCATAGTGTGAGCTCTTTTAGGGTCATGGTTCATTTAGAATTTTTATGTATGATGGGAAGAAAGTGTTAAAGTTCATTTTTTGGGGCACAGTATTATCTAATTGTATTAGTACCATTTGTTGAAAAGATAATCCTTTTCCCATTGTATTGTCCTGGCATCTTTGTTGAAAGTCAGTTGACCTCATATTTTTGTGTCTCTTTCTGGGCTTTCTATTCTGTTTTGTTGATCTCCATTCCTGTCTTTTACCAATACAACACTCTCTTGACTGCTATAACTTTATAAGTCTCCAACTTTTTCTTTTTCAAAATTGTTTTGTCTTTTCTAGGTCCATTGAGTTTGCACATAAATTTAGAATCAGCTTAATTTTTATAAGAAAACCTGCTGAAATTTTGATTGGGATTATATTGAATCTATAAGTTGATTTTAGTCTATAAGTGAATTGACATTTAACATTGGTTATTCTGATCCATGAGTATGGTATATCTCAGATTTTTTTAAGTCTACTTTTTCTCAGCAATGTTTGTAGTTTTCATTGTATAATTTTTGCACATACATTTTGATGGTATTGTAAATTGGTCTTTTTACTTTAAAATTTCTGATTATTTGTTGCTAGTACATAGAAATACAGTTGATTTTTGTTTTTCGACCTTGTATTCTGTGACCTTCCTAAATTCACTTATTATTAAGTAGCTTTTTCTAGATTTCTTGGATTTTTTTTTCCCTACAAGACCATGTTTTCTGTGAATATAGACAGTTTTAATTTTACTACTTCATTTCCAGTATCTGTGCACCTTTGTGTCTTGCCTTAATATACTGGTAGAAATGGTGAGAGTGGACATCTTTGTCTTTCTTGTTCCCGATCTTGGAGGATGGGTTGGTGAATGAAACCTTTTACCATGCAAGTGTGATGTTACCTGTAGGTTGTTTTGTATATTTCTATCAGGTTGTGGAAATTTTTCTTTGTTTCAAGTTTGCTGAGTTTTTTTTTTTTTTAATTCATGAATGGGAATTGAATTTTTTCAAATGTTTTTTATGCATATGTTGATCATATTATTTTTCTCTTAAAATGTTGTTAGTGCGGTGAATTACACTGATTAATTTTTAATGTTAAGCCAACTTTGTTTATGTCCTTGTTACGCGTTTTGTAGATGAGGAAACTGATAGGCAAAAGTGGTGCTATAAGTAAGCAGACATAGGAACCACCCAGAAAGCAGCAATCTGAAATTACTTACTATAAGATCAAGCAGAAAAACGGATTTTAGTAGGGTGGCAGTATAGGCACAACGTAAACGTTAGATGGGAATCCAGATACGTAACAAGGATGTAGCAAAGTGGGAGAACGTGAGTTTAAGTCTTTGTTTTTCCAGAACCTGTAGTAACTTGGGACAAATTTATCAATCTCTTTGTATCAAGGTTTCCTTATCCTCTTTCCACCTGCAAATGATAAGTCTATATTTCTTTGATTCTAAGAAATATTACCCACCCATTCCCTACCATTTCAGCATTTCAGAAATCAGGAGAAATTAGTTAGCTTTCAGCCAGGAAATAACCTGTGATGGACTTGTACTTGGTACTGCCCGTGTCACTGTGTATTTAGGCGTAGGTGTGGATCATTTAGCTGTCACTGAGGCTGAATTATTGCTTTGCTACCGTGTTTCCCCGAAAATAAGACCTAGCCAGACAATCAGCTCTAATGCATCTTTTGGAGCAAAAATTAATATGAGACCTGCTATTATGTGATATTATATTATATGATATTATATGATATTATATGATATATGATATTATATGATATTTATTATATTAAAGACCTGGTCTTAGAGTAAAATAAGACCAGCTCTGATATTAATTTTTGCTCCAAAAGACACATTAAAGCTGATTGTCTGGCTAGGACTTATTTTTGGGGAAATGGTAGCACCTCATGTCAGGTGAAATATTTATATTCCATTTAAAAGAGTTGAAGTGTTTCAGTTTAAGTAACATGAACATTTGGCTAATAATTACATTTACAGGTGGGCTAGTAATAAAAGAAAGACTTCCTTCCCATTCTCATTTCCTTTCCACAGAGGCTTTTAATTGCTTGCATTTTTAACTGTCGTCTTGGTTAACTCACATATGTCCAATTTTTCAAAACTTTATTATGGAACTTTGAAACATATACAAAAGTAGGGAAAATAATAAATCTCAAGAACTCTTACAGAGCTTCAATAATTATCCACATTTTATTGGTCTTGTTTCATCTGTTCTGCCCGTACCTCCATACACACTGTTTGGGGAAACATTTTAAAGCAAATTCCAAACATTATATCAATTCACCCATAAATACTTCTATATGCATCTTTAACGTATAAGGATATCTAAATCCATCCATATACACATCTGTAGTGTTCTATAGCCTAACAAAATTTTAATTTATTTTAACAAATTTTAATTAATTTAATTAAATTTGATTTATCTATAGTTTAACTAATATTTGAAGGGATCCAATAAATAATCTTAATATTCAATCTATATCCTGATTTCCTTACTTGTCTCACAGTTGTTTTATTTGAATCAGAATCCTAACATGGTTCACACATTATATCTGATTATCTTTTTTTAACCAGAAGTCTCATAGAAGTTTAAGATAAATTTGGATCCCTAATTATTTCTTAAAAATTTTTAAAGGAAATGATTACCTTTTGGTGATACACCTTTTGAATTAGCATTGAAACAAACAAAAAACCATTAGATCACCTAACATACAACAGGTAGTGCAAATAAAGACAGTTGAAACTGCCAGATTTCTGAGATGAGAGGTAAAACTTTTAAAACTATGAAGAAAGAACTATTATTGAGGAAACAAACATCTGTCCAAAGCCAATCTTTTAAAGGGAAGCATTATATCACCTAGCAATTTATAATTGATTAAGCAGATTACAAAATATTCTAATGTTAACCAAATAGGAAATGCATTTGATATGTCTTGAAATTAACACTATTCAAACTAAAGATGCTAAACAAGTCATGATCATAAGCACAGGCTATAAAATAAGACTCATGTTCTGCTTAACCTCTGATGGTCCAAAGGGATTCAGAACCTCTAGCCCCCCAATGTGGAGGTACCTAGATTCAAACTCTGTGATACTGGAACTCTATGATGCAATGAAGATGAATATGAAGATATGGCGAAGATGAATATGACATGAAGCTGGAGAGATAATTATGTGGCTATTGGAAAAAATTTTTATATACATTTAATGTTAAATTTGGGGAGAGCAACAAAATAAATTAATGATACACCTTAGAATCTAAGTTATAGGTAACAGGTGTTGGAGGATTGAGATGATTCAGCGCAGTATATCTGATTGACACCATTAACTTGTTGCATGATTTGGGACAATATTTGTTATGAATAAGAAGTTTTTAAACATTTTTCTCTCCCCACTTCTTTGAATTATCAAGAAAAGGTTATTGTTATTTTTATGGGGTGTAATGTACTGTAGAAAGTTTATTGATAAGTTTTTGTGCTTGAAGCATTAAGTGCTTTCAGTTACATAGAAAATAATGGTCCTCAAAATGATGCACAGAGCTTTTACTATATTTTTGTTTTTAAGTTTCTTTACCAGCATGCTTTGAATTAACCTTCTGACCTAGTGCTTTATAATTTGTTTCAGCTTAAATGTTCTATGTTAGATTCTGAATAATTGGGGACATTACTTAACAGTTATGTGTAATTATACATTAGAGTTGATAACAGCAGTGTGTATCTTTTTAGAAAAATACTCTGTCATGTGTGCGCATGCAAAGTGTATTTGGAACTTAATTTTGTAGTTATTTTAAAAAATCATGCTCCATATATTACAGTACCTTGTTATTTTGAACATGTTAAACCATCACTAGAATACTGGAGGTAGAGAAAGCATCAGGGCCTTAGGACATACATATATATTATATTATTTCCTCTGTAATTTATCTTTGGTTATCAGTCCCTTACTTTTTGCTTTTATTAATCTATTTCTTTCTTTCATTCCGATTCCTTTTACCATCAGTCACAGTGGTGCTTTTCTTAAGTATTACATTAGCTCCCTAACTTGCCTTGGTTTCTTTCAATCTGTCATACCATGGCAATAATTATTTTAAAGCACACCACTTACGTGTATTACTCTGTTCATAATGTTTCATTGCTTTCCATTGTCCACCAGATTTCTTAGTATCCTTCACAGCAGCCAGTCACATTATTTAACCATCTACCTGTTTATTTATTTACATATATTTATTGAATTTCTTCTATGAACCAGTCACGGTGCTAGGCTCTGAGAATCATATGGTGAGTGAAAACAAGCAGGAGCTCTGCCTCCATGAATTTAATTTTGAGAAGGCAAACATTAATAAAAGTGTCACATAGATAAAAGTAAATTGCAAGTGTTATATATCCAACCAAAGGGAGGAATATGTGCTAAGAGAGCTTCAGTATGGGTGCACTAGGTTTAGTCAGGGAGTTCATGGAAAGCTAACATCTGAAGAGGTGAATAGGACTTACTACACCCAGAGTGCAAGGATGGTCATACCAGGCACAGGGGCTGTGAAAGGCTCTTTTCCCAAAGGGAGTATGTTAGAGAAGGAGGGGTTGGAAGAAGGCTAAGGTGACTTGGAGCATAAGAGCAGAGGAATCACGGTAAAAAAAGGAAAAGGAGGTTGGGCTTCACCACACCAAGACCTGTTAGGCATTGTTGCATTGGCCAAGGAGGTTGGTAATGGTATAAGAAATAGAAAGAAGCAACAGTTTCAAGAGATATTTCGAAGGTTAAATCAACCAAATTTGCTGACAATATGAGTATCTCGCGTTTTGGGTTTAAGGAAGAGGAAGATCGCTTCTTGCAAAACTGGATAGATTATGGTACGTTTCACTGAGCTAGGAAATGCTGAATGAGTACTGTTTTGGGTGGAGGACAATCTTGACTGCAGTTTTGCACATGTTGAGCTTGAGGTACATTAGAGCCATTCAAGAGGGAGTGTCAAGTAGGCAGAAGAATATTTATTTGGTGCTCAGAAGAAATATCTAGTCTGATCATATAAAATTTTAAAATATTATCTGAGTATAGGTAGTATTTGAGGCTGTGTGTGGGTAGGCAGTTTGAGGTTTTAGAGTATAAATTGGCCAAGGCTTACGACTGAGCCTGAGGATCTGCAGCCGTTGGTGGCTAGGTACTGCAGGCTGAGTCTGGGTTGGGGAGGGGTTTTAAGACAGGGCAGCAGCCAGAGAAGAGGAGGAAAACCATGAAAATACTTCAGCGTGAAAGCCAAAAGAAGGATTGTTGTAAAGAGTGGTATAGTTTTGAATGCTGCTGGGAAGCCAAATCTGAATAATCTCCGCTCGATTTAATGACCCCTTTAGTTATTTATTTCGATGTAACAAATCATCCTAAATCTTAGTGGCTTGAATCAACAGTAGTTTATTATTTCACATAATTTATTATTCTTTGGGTTGGTTTCATTTAGCTGGGGCTGGAACATCCAAGATGGCCTTAGTTATTCGCCTGGGGCTTTGGTGCTCACTGTTGCCTGGGCCCCTTGCTTCTGGTTCCTGGGGCTTCCGTATCTCCATGATCTATCAGTAGTCAGTACTCTAGTTCAAGCTTCTTTACGTGGCAGCTACCTCCCAAGCGGGTGGCAGTGAAGCGGTGAGGCCTGTGTTAAGACTTAGGCCTGGAACTCTTGCACCATGCTGTCGTCTACCACAGTGACCAAAAGGAAGATCGTCGATCACTTAGAGTGGGAGCTGTCTTAGTAGAGGGAAGAAAGACTAGAAAATGGCAGCATTGTATTTTCTCTAAACTTGACGCAAAACAGACTAATAATTTTCTGAACACTTCCTGTTTCTTTCCTTATATGCTCCCTTTCCCTGAATATTATTCCTCTGTCTCCCCAATTTAAAAATCTTACCAATTCTTAAAGCCTTTCTTAAAATCTTCAGTCTCTCTTCTTTGTACTTTATTCTCTAGCAGTTCTGAATTTTAACTTAGTTTTTTATCAGTTTATTTTTATTTCTTGCCTCCTGTATTTTTGATCATGATCTTCACTCTGCATATTCCCTCCAACCGACTAAAGTTTCTAGATTCTCAGTAAATTTTTCATTCTTCAAACTTATTCCGATGCTGTTCCCTCTGTGAACTCCCTGGTTCATCTCCTAGATAATCACTTATTCTTCAGTATCTCATGCATACTTTTACTATTGTACATATCATAACATGTTGCAATTATTTATTAACATGTTGGTAGGAAGGTTGGAAATTACAGTGTCTAATGTGTCGTCTTTCATTAAGAATTCCTGAGTTATAGCTTGATTTGTGATCCCCATTATTTTTTTTTAAAGGCTTCACATAACACATAAAAATTGAATATTGATAATGACCTAATTACTTCTTTAATACTGTGCCAAGTTCATTGGTATTAGCCAGTGCATTAAACTATAAAGAGAAGTGATGCTTTGGTATGTGAGGTACAAAACTTTTGCAAGAAATAATGTGTGGTCACGTTTTTTGTATCTCTGAATAAGGTAAGAATTTATGAGGTTGTATTCTGTGTGGGCATCGGGGAAAGTATGTCCATATGCAAATTCTCATTGTGAGTATTGTACACCGAGCTAGATGGAGTAGTTGTTGTGGCTTCATCATACAGAATGGTTGTTTCTCCACTTCTGCTCTCGGTGTTAGACACAGGTTTCTCAACTCATGTCTGTATCCTCTATGTGTGGTCACCTACAAGGGACATAGAGATTAGCTATTTACACACATAGGGACAAAATAATACTCCCAGCTCATGTAGATAAGACTATCTGGTTCTGTGACCCACTGCAAACATTACCGTGGAATCCATGTTTGTGTGTTTGAACCCACATCTGTATGCATGTTGAGATGGGAGGACACAGTTCTTGGCAGGACACAGAGAGGTGCTTGTGCTCTGGTTGCGGTCCTCATTCTGCCCCTCTTACTCTTGTACTTTCCTTAGGCTGTGGGAATGAGAGGAACAAATTCTATCTATGGTGGGCGGTGGGGGGGGCACAGAAAAGAATCAGATCTTTTCCCCTGCCCTCCCTCAAAATGGTGGATATGCAGTCAGGTAAATAGGTCATTAAAAACTCAAGGTGGGAAGTATGATTATTAAAGGATGTATAATTTGAATTACTTCAGTAATAGAACCAGTTGGTAGAACATTCAGGTGCAAGGGGACACCTCCCAAGTGTGAGTACAGATCAGTGAGCCCTAGCTTTTTATGATGGGCTCTGGTGTGATCGTCGTCGCGAAGCCAGTTAGGTTGTTTGTGTGCCAAGAGGAATCTGTTTGGTTCCTGATTAAAGATGTTTTAAAAATAAATGTCTTTTATCTTTTAACTGTTTGCTGACTTTTATTTATTTTGTACATTCTGCAAGTTTAAAAAAATAATAATATATGAGACTCCTCATTAATGGGGTTTTATAATATAGTTTTTTTTAAAGTGAGCTAGCTAACATATCTCAAATCTTGTTTATTTGGCTTGGTATAATTCCTATTAAATCCTGAAATAATGTCACGCTTATGGTAGGCGCTCAATGAATAATTAAATAAAGATTTAAGTTGAGCCTTAGTCTAGTCTTAGCAAAGTCTCAAATAATTTAGGGTCTGAACTGTAATCAAACATAAAACAGTCAAATAAAGGGAAATTGTACTTCTATCTGTACAGAAAGTTTGAACATTTGAGTATACCTAATGGTAGACTCTCTCACCTAATCTGCCCTTTGTTTTTTAAACCTATGGAGAAATTTTTTTTCTTTTTTTTTTTATAAAAAGTTCAAGAAAGACTCAAAAGTCAAAGGGGCAGTAAGATAGATCTCCAAAGGAAAGAAGGAAAAATTTAAATTGGAGTTAGCATTTCCTTTTCTGTGAGTTATTAAGACAATTACTTAAGATATCTGGAATGCTGATATTAATAAAATGAATCATTTAAAATAATAATATAGAAAACCTCAATTGTATTCAAGTAAAACTTTGTTAGTACAAACAATAATTTTCTTTGCTTATCAGTCCATTTAGACTGAAGCTTTGCCAAGTATAATCTTATGAAGACCCTAATGAAGACCAATAATGTCATAGTTATGGGAAAATTATTGTATTATTGAATTACACATGATTTATCCAGTTCTTAAAATTTTCAGTCTTCCTTGGATGCTCTAAATTTGATTATATAGCAGGGGTTATTTGAGCATGTATTCTCAAACAGGTGTCTCCTGACATACAGTCTTATATTATAACTTGTCTCTAAAATAGGGATAATAGTACCTACCTCATTGGTTTGTTATAAATATTATATGAAAAGATCATCGAATGGTGCTTGGCACATAGTAAGCACTCAATATGCTAGCTATTGCTGTTTATTTTTATTGTTGTTACATCCCCTGGACTTGAGACTTAGAAGAGACCAGCAAGAGGGAGAAAAGTGTATTGCTGCCTGTTTCTATTGGATTAAAGAGTAACTGGGGGGAAAGCATAGGACTATGCTTTATAAGAACAAATAATCTAAAATGTTTATAACATATATTAACTAGTTGCTTAAAATTACCAGATTGATTCAGAAATCAATGTTTTAAAATTTTTTTCTAAAAGTTATTCTCATAATTAAAGTTTATTTCCATTTATTAAAATTAGGGTGGTTTTTTAAAATAATATCTCAACACTTGATTTTTTAAAATGCAATCTGTGGTTTCATTAATGGTTAGACAGTATAATGCATTGTTTAAGAGCACGGAATCAGAGGTCAGATTACGTGGGTTTTAAGTCTCATCATTTACTGTGTACCTTCCAACAAGTTACTGAAGCTCTCTGTGTCTGTTTTTAATCACTTGTAAATAGGAATTATAATAGTGCCTGTGGATTAAATGAATTAATGTATATAAAGGGCCTGCCATATAATAGTAAGTACTATATAATTGTGGTTGTTATAACTAATTTTTTTAGCATTATCTGTTTAGACACTTAAATTTGAGTATTCAAATACTAAAGTTGGCCTGCAATTAAGTCTCAGAAAATAGCTCTTATAAAACTTCCTGTCAACTGTTCAGAACTAAAAATCCTAATAAATATCTTGATAGCCAATACTGTGAGTTTCCATTTTCTTTTTGTGTGTGTTTCTTAACTTATCCTAAACACATCTCTAAAACATTTCTTTAGGAACATGATCCCTTTCCTCAGAACTCTTTAAGCAGTGGGACTGTTTTTTATTATGCACCTTTTAATCTCCAGAACCTAAACATGCCTAATATTTGGTAGGTGCATAAAAAATGATGAATGAAAGCAGGCATAATTTTCAGGGAGTAGTATAACCTCTTGCAGTAAGTATATTTTAGTAGCTAATCAATTCAAACTGTTAAGAGTCCTTATAAGTGTCTGAGTTTTGAGGTTAGTGATTGTATCTGATCTACCTTTTATTGAGTTGAGATGTGTATGAAGTTTCTTGTCTTTGGTGCTGTATAAAATAATGACACTATTATAAAAGAGGTATAGATAACTACTTGAATAATTTACTGGCTTTTGATAGTTACTGCCATATTAATATATTCTATTCTGAATATGAATATGCAGTAAAATATTATTTCTGCCGTGTTTGCCTAGTTTTGTTCTTTTTTGTTGTAGATTTTTAAAAATATAGGAAATGGAACAGAACATTCCAGATAATGAAGTTATAGTTTCCTTTGTTCCTCTACTCAGTGTTACTTCTGCCCCTCTTCCCAGTCCCAGAAGCAACAATTATCATGAATTTGGTGTGTGGCCTTTCAGTTCATGTTTTACTATATGTACTTGTATGTATTATACATATATAAAAGTACACTAAGTGATTATTTAATGGTGCATATAGATGCTAATCTATGTGTATCATTTTACATCTTGCCTTCTTTTTCATTTAATACTGTTTTTGATCCAGAAATAGACTCACATTTGTATAGTCAACCAATATAAGAAAAATGTGACATAGAGCAGCAGGATGGTCTTTTTAAAAAATGGGGGTTATGTCAATGGGATATCCGTTTGAGAAAAAAAAACTACCTTCACCCCTACCTCATATACAGCAAACTTCATTCTGAATGTATTTCACATTTAAATGTAAGTGATAAAATAAATAAAATTTATTGGAATCAAATTCCAATAAATGTTTTGGAAGAAAGCATAGAACATTTTCATGATCTTTGAGGATACAAAAAATGCTAACCATAAAAGGAAAAACACATTATAATGTCAAATTCTGTTTTTCAGGATATTATTAAAATAATAAAAGTGGTCACAAAGTGGGAGAAGGTACTCATATCTATATCCAACAAAGGACTCATGTGGAATATATTAATAATCCTTAAAATCAATAAGAAAAAGACAGCTAACACTTTTTTTTTTTTTTTAAATAGAAGACTTTATAGGCACTTCACAAAAGACCACAGCAAAATGGCCAAGAAATGTATGAAGGGTGTTCAGCTTCCTTAGACATTAGGAAAAATCAAACCCTACTGAGACACCACCACACACACACCCCAAAATGGCTAATGTGATTAAGACAGCTAAACTAAATGTTAGCTGAAGGGGATACAGAGCAACTGGTATTCTCTCGCACTGCTGGTTGAAGTATAAATTGGTACAACTACTTGGGAAAACTGTCAGTAATTGATATAGGTAATTTTATTCCCTATGACCCAGCAGTAATGCTTCTAGGTGCATATTCAACAGAAATGCATACGTACTCATATGTTTTCCATAAAGACATGTACTATAATTTCATAGTTGTGCTATTCATAATATACCCAAACTAGAAACAACCCAAATGCCTATCAACAACAAAAAAAATGTATAAATACCGTGTTTTCCAGAAAATAAGACTTGGTCTTATATTAATTTTTGCTCCAAAAGATGCATTAGGACATATTTTCAGGGGATGTCTTATTTTATCATGTACAACAAGCTACATTTATTCAAATACAGTCATGTCATCTTCTGGAACATCGTCATACTGTACTAAATGCATCTGTCTGGCTGACGTTCTTAACAGGCTTATTTTGGGGGTAGGTATTATTTTCGGGGAAACATGATAAATTATAATATATTCTCCCTCTTACACCTACACATGCCATATGGCAATGGGAATGTGTGCTCTATACTTAACTTGCAACAGTATGGATGAACCTTACCGCCATAATATTGAACAAAAGAAGTCATAAACCAAAGAGACCAAACTCTATATAATTCCACTGATACAAAGTTCAAAATTAGGCAAAACTAATCAGTTGCAAAAAAGGGGTATTGACTGGAGGGGGCATAAATTGTAAGGTTCTGTTTCTTGATATAAGTGCTAGTTACACAAGGGCATTCAACTTGTGAAAAATCATCAAGCTATATACCCTCATGATTTATGTTCTTGAATGTATGTATGTTATACTATCAAAAAATACTGTTTTGAGATCGATCCATGTTGGATCTTAGAGATCTAGTTTATTCATTTCAACTCTGGTTTATGAACCAGACCTTGATTTATTCCCTTACTGGACTTCTAAGTTGTTTCCATTTTTACTCTATTTCAAATAATGCTGTGGATAATATTCTTTGGCATTGCTTCTTGTGAAAATATGTGCATTTCTCTAAGATGTATAACTAGAGGTGGCGTTGCTGGGTTCTAGGATATGCTCATCTTCAGCTTTCTCAGGTATTACATTGTTCTCCAAAATGGCTGCATGTAGGAGTGATAGAGCATGCCCATTGCTGTTTGTACTTGTTACCACTTTTTATTGTCAAACTTTTAAATTTTGCTAATGGGATGGCCGAGAAATGGTATCTCTGATATTTTAATTTTCATTGTCTTATGTTAGTGTATTTGAGCATCTTTTTACCTATTAATACTTATAGGCCATACAGATTGCCTCAGGTATATTTTTTGCCCGTTTTTCACTTTGGGGAATTATCTACTCATAATTATTGCACCATTTTCTAATTATATATTTATATATTAATTATGTATTTTTCTTCTTGATTTATGTGTAATTTGCTTTGATTCTCAAAGTCCATATATTCAGAAAGACCTCCCTTTGCGATTTTAAGATGTTGCTAAAATTTCACCTGTAGATTATGGAATAATTCAACCTTTCTAAGAATATATTTTTTAGGTTTTTTATCTGTTTCCTGTTCCTGTTTGTCTGTCATTACTCCTTCTTATTTTACTGTCACACTTCAGCTATAGGGGATTCCCCCCCCCGCCTTTGGTGATGAGAAAGGGTGGTAGTGATATGGGAATAGGAAATAATAAAAAATAGAAAAATGAGTAAACATTTGAGAAGTTTATAAAATTGACATAGCTATGTGTAAAATATGCTTGTGAATCTTGTTTTTTTGTTTGTTTTACTAAAAATGCATTCTAGATCTAGCATTGTACAACCAAAGGCAAATTATTTCGCTGTATGTTGTCTTCCTTGTAGGTGTTCATCTGATCAGTTCTGTGTGTGTGTGTGTGTGTGTGTGTGTGTGTGTGTGTGTATCATCTGATTAATTGTTTGTATATGTATGTATGTATTTGGGGTCTATGATTATTTTATCCATCACTTATGAGGTCCCTGCAGTGCTGTTATCCACTGGATTCTTGAGATAGTTTCATGTATCCATTATTTCTCAGGGCAATGCATTAACAGTTGAAACCCCTTTCTGCCAGTGCCACTGGTGCTTTGATGTTTCTGTGATCTTAGAGAGAAAATGACACCTGATAGTTGTGCTTCCCTAGTACAAAGGTGGTTAGTCTGGAGTAAAAAGAGATGACTGAAACAGTGCTTTATTTATCTTTGGCAGGGTGTGGTAATAGCAACAAGGGCCTGGAGCTCCTGAGCTGTTTTGCAAGTGTCACAGCGCGTTTAAGATTAGAAAAACCTTCCTCAGAGAACATCCTGGCCCAGATTTCTTCTAACATTCCTTCTTTATTGCCTCTGAATCTGCCTTAAGTAGAATCAGTGCCAGGGGAGGAGCTCATGACTCCTGGCCACTGTCATAAAATCTTGGCTGATCTTGATAAAGGAATCATATTCTCTTGGCATGAATCTTTTGGAGAGAGAGGTACCAGTTTAGCAGAGCTTTACTAGGAACTCTCTTAGAATCTGATTTTTTTTTAATGGTTTGATGTAAGTCAATGAAAAATCGTGAGACTTAAGTCAGTGTAGAATGACCTCAGTCCCCAGTTTATTAAGTTCAGAAATCTTCGAGCTGAGAAATAGAAAGGCTGTAAGCAATAAAAGTAAGTCTTGCATTATGACAAAAGTAGTGTAAACTCTGGCAATTAATTTGGCAGTGATAATTTTAAAGTGTGTTTTCTAGTTTAAAGAAAACTCCAGTATAAATTTGTGTAAATTCCTGAGTGTGCTGGTCCTGAACGTTGTATTTATTTTAAAAACTTTTATAAGTGATAAGGATTTTTGTTTTCTTAAGCACTATATCATCATCTCACTTAAAATATTGTTAATAATTCCAGTATATCTCAAAATTTCCTGATTGTCTCAAAAAATCTTTGCTTTTGAACCCTCCTCACTTACCACTCTGCTTTTTCATGCCATTGATTTATTAGAGAAATCCGGTCATCTGTCATGTAGAACATCTCACATTCTGGAATTTGACTGATTTTCCTTTGTAGTGGTGTTTAACTTGATCCTATACCCCAGTAGTCCCTGTAAACTGATAGGTAGAACTGAAAGCTTGATTAGATAGAAGTTTAACCTTTCCTTTCCCCTTTTGCTTTCTGTGTTATACTCCCTTTTGCATTACATCCTGAGACATACTGTCTGTCCCATTTATTAAGAGTTACGCTAAGATTGATGTGTGGATTCTGTTGGTACAGAGGTACCCATTAGAATAATTTTAAAGCTTTTTAAAGATTCTTAAGAATCTTAGATTCTGATTTAGCAGGTCTGATGGGGATGGGGAGAGACATTAAAAAAAAAAAAAAAAAAAAAAATGCAAAAATCCCCAAACCCTCTATTTTTACTCAGATGTGCTAAAAATCACTACCTTTAGACATTTGGTATGCAGTTAGAGTGACAAAATTTACTTTCATGCAAATGCTTTGGGAACGTGTTTTGTATAAAATGAAGCACATATAAAATTATTAACTGTGGAGATGTTTGAGGCTGCTGTGGTGTAACAGAAAAGGTATGGACTTGTCCTAGGAGGCCAAATTGTTGATTCTCTTTGAGACCCATTTTTTTTTAATCTAGAAAATAGGAATAATTACCATAGGGTTGTTTTAATGATTAAATGAAATTATTTATTTGGAAGCAGTCCAGCGCCTGGTGGTTAGTTGAATTGAAATCTGAAAAGCATTATAGTAATAAGATTTTTTCAATTGAGGTCTTCAGAGTAGAGCTTAAGAAGATTGAAGTAACAATATCTCATGTGCTATTTTAGCTGTATCTGCATAAGCTTTTGTTTTTGAGCTTGTTTTTTGAGTGATGGATGACTCATGATGTAGTTTTAATACAAGTGTAATTAATGTGGCCTTTTGGGCAAAATAGCATATGGAAATCTTATTGTTTTTTTCCCCCCCTTACTTTCAGCTCCATTTACCTCTTAATTCTCCTTTGCCTGGAAGTGAATTGACCAAGGAACCTTTTCGTTGGGATCAGAGACTCTTTGCATTAGTGTTGCGGTTGCCTGGCACCATGTCAGTAGAATCAGAACAGTTGACAGGTGTTCCGTTAGATGACTCTGCAATCACACCAATGTGTGAAGTGACAGGCGGTAAGTTTTTGCTGGCAGTCATTCAGTGACTTAAAGCAGAGTTTATCTGAATGTTTTAAAATGTACATTTCAAAAACTCCATGTTTGCTTTGTTTGACAAGCTGTAACATTAGGAATTAGTAGACATATAATTCCTACATCGATAAAGGTTTGTGATTAGATTTGAATAGGATCCAATAATGAATGGTATTTTTTCTACCCATATAGAAAATACTGGTATTTCAAGTTGTTAAACTTATTTTCTTATCTACAAAGATTGCCAATGATTTATAAATGCCGAAGAATATTTTCTGTGAAAAATGTTTTGAGAATCATCTCATTACCCATTGTCCATGTAATGATTCATGCCTGGTTAAGTTCAGCTTTCCCCAGAGGCAACGAGGAAGCCTGATAGGATAGAGGAAACACCAACTGGCCCAGGTAGTCACATGCTAAGCGAATGTTGACGACACTCTTAAAACAGAATATATAATAGACTCAGAACGTCTTTAATGTGGAATGAGTTAACAGGTGGATTAATTCATATGGATATATATTGAGTGCTTACTGTGTACCAAGCACTGTTCCATGTTTTAGTACTTCAATAGTGAATATGACAAACACGGTCTTCTTACTTTCATGGAGCATTTAGTTCTCGCCTAAGGAATTGGACACTAAAATGTCCAAGTCTGGCATACCACTATATCGCTTGTGTCAGGGGCCTGCGACATAGTTTCTAGACACACAGTTGGTGCTCTGTTGAGATTCCATCATAGCCTGCTATGTAAGTTTAAGGAAAATCTAAGATCTAATGAATATTTTAGATGCTTTTCTTCTAAAAGTCCATGGGTATGGAAATCTGCAAAATTCACAGAGAATAAGGTGCCGTACCTATATAGGTATGTGAAGTAGGGAAGTTAGGAGTTTGTCATTAATTATTAAATGTTCCCATTTTATAGAAGTACTTTTTGGTGAACTCATGTAATGCCTTCACAATTTAATTTACAAAAGAAACAAGGCACGTGCACAAATTTTAAACGGAAAACCTACCATCTAAATTTGAAAATTTACCGTTAACAATTTGTGCCTGGATAATATCTTTCGGTGACAGTCCTAATTGTTTCTGTGGGTGGATGCACATTTGTATTCAGGAAATTTTCGTTTTCAGCCTTGAACTGACCCACTTCCTAAAATCCTGAGGCGGGTTTATGTTTGTTTGGTTTTTTTTTTTTCAACTCCAGCATTTTCACTTATAACAGATTGAAGAAGGTGTTTGAGGCTGTAATTGAAACATTCACACATTGGAAATTCCTTACAGTAAATTACTTAGTTTGAACTTAGAATTTTAAAGTTATGGGACTGTATGTACTATAACCTTTGTCTTCTGGGATCAAATGTATTCAGAGTATGAAACAGAGTGAGTGGTATAATCAAAGGTGGTCTGAGAAGAATCTGAGACATCATGTAGTAGTTAATGTCCTTGCCATTGGGCAGTAATATACCTAAGTTATGTTGTTTATTCTTTGAAAGGAACATCTCTAGAGAAGAAATCCAAGTCACCCTTGGTAATATCTTTTAATGACCCAGAAACCTTAGTTGGTTAAGAAATGAGGAAGCTTTCCCCAGATACACACCCTAAATCTCTCCTGATGCAGCAGTTTATTATTTGCCTCTTTTCATGCTCTTGCTAACAAAAATTGAAAGCTGCTCAAATGCCACTCACCTTTTCATATATCTCAATATGTTTTCTTATTTATTTTAAAAGGATATTGACTAAAGAAAGTTTTGAGAATAAACCATCAAAAAAGAAGAGGGACCAGAAAAACTAATATCCACTGGTATTACACGATGTAATACATAATCACTGCTAATGATTCCTGTGCATTGTAAAAAACTTAATGATAAGAATAGTATATGTACATTTATTTTTTCCCATTGTAGAGTAATTTGTGTTCACTTAGGAAAAATTGGAAAGAAATTTACCTGTGTTGCCAAAATAATTGCTTAACATTTTGTTATACTTTATGTATGCTTTTTAAAAAATTATGCAATGAACGTTGTAAGCATTTTCCTTTTACTATCAGGTAATTAATGAGTGCCCACTCTATGCGAAATAACTATTCTTAATGCTAGGAATATAGCAGGAACAGTAGACAGAAAGCTTACATTTTGAGACTGTATGACATAAAGTCATGTAAAGTGAATATATAGTATTAGGGAGTGCTACTTTGAAGAAAAAATAGGGTAAGGGAATAGAGAGTAACTTGAGGCAGAGAATGAGTATTAATGGGAGGTCTTCTGAGGAGGTACCTCTCCCCCTTCTCCCCCCTTTTGTCATAAACCTAAAGGATATGCTTACCCCAGTTTGAATCAGTTTGAAATATTGCTTACCCTTGGAGATTGTTATACTCATTATGTAAAAAAGTAAATAAACAATAATTGTTTTTTTACAAATTACGTTTGCATATCCCAAGCCCTGAAGTTCAAGTCACTTATTTGAATAGGGATTAAATCAGCCCTGGTTGTATCTTAAAAATATTAATCCCATTAAAATTATTATCACATCATCAACCCTCTTTTTTTCAATTGAGGTATAATTGGCATACAGCATTATATTAGTTTCAGGTGTACAACATAATAATTTGATATTTGTACATATTGCAAAATAATCACAATAAGTCTAATGTATGAGTAGAGGTCTGAATAATGCAGAGGAAATCGTACAGGAAGAAACATGCTCCGTATTTTGGGGAGCAACAGGAAGGCTGATATGGCTGGAGTTTACACAGGGAGGAGTAGAAAGTAACAGGGAGATTTAGAGAGGTAGGCAAGGGCCAAATGTTGAATAGCCTTTTAGGTCATAATAAATATTTCTGTTTTCCTAGTGTGATGGGAAGACATTGGAGGGCTTTTTATGGGAGGTGACATCTGATATCTATTCCTGAAAGATCACTTCAGCTGCTAGATGAAAATATACTGTAAAGTGGCAAGGATGGAAGCAGGGACTAGTAGGAGATGACAGTTCTTTGGTTTAAAGTGCTAGGTTTGGAGGTGGTGAGGAGATCTGATGCAAAGGAGAACCGAGGATGAGGGCAATGAGAGAAGAGGAAATCGGTGATGATCCCTAGATGACCCAGTTGGCCTGAACAAGGGGAGGTGAATGGTTGTGCCATGGACTGCAGTGGGTACACTGGGGAGAAGCAGGTGTGGGGGAGGCAGAGGGATGATATCAAGTCAGAAAATGCCTGATAGACATGTTATGTTGGTGGAGGTACTGAGGATAAAAATCATTTCATAAAAATGGTAAAACTTTTCTAGATTAAATACATTTAACTTTCTTAGCCCCTATAAGGACTGTTGCCTAACTTCAAAAAGTTCTTTTTGTCTCTTCTCTGTTATACAACAATGCTAATCTAATAGACTTCTGTCAAGTTGTTGTTGTTTGTTTTCATTTTACTGCCTTCAGACTCACTATATTTAGTTTGATTTTTTTGTGTGTGTGGACGCTACATAATCACAAGTGAGCCATCTTCTTGACTTGAAGGTGTGTGCTTTTCTCACTAATAGAATTAGTGAGCCTAGAAACTTCATGCTTCAATACAAAGGGTGAGTTTGGACACAGAGAATAAGAGACACATTACATAAATAGGCTCACTTTGCAAAGATGGCAAAATTTGCTATTTCTCTTTAACTTTTAAAAGAACTAATGGATTATTATTATTTGCCAAATGAGTCAAGGTTTTTCCCTTTTTCTCTAATTTTCATTAAACATCTTTGGTAGTCATTTTATTTCATAGTAAGATCATAACTCATTTACTTATGGTTTTCTAATCAATTAATTGATGATGATACAGGTTAGGGCAGTAGAAAAAATTGTCACAATTTTACACTTAAAAACTTGGTTTTTAATGACTTCTTGGGAATATGCTTAAGTTTCATGAAATAAGATATTCAACCTTTATATAATCTCATAAGTACTTTGTGTGTTAAGATGGTCAGCCTTTTTATGTATTGTTTTATGTATATGTTAAAATTGACTCGGAAAAAAAATTTGACTTTACTAATTCTTTCAAATATATGTGACTCCATATAGATATTCTGTTTTAAATATTGGTTTCAAATGAACATCATGATACCCTGTAAGGGTTTGGCTCTTGGTTGTACTACTGTAGTTAACCTTCGCATGCTTTCGTTTTCTCATTTGTAAAATGGAGAATGTAACCTATACATTGTTGCTAGGATTAAATAAATTAATGTGATAAAGTGATTAGAATAGTGCCAGGCACATGGACACTCGGTAATTGGTAGGTATTTTTATTATTATGACTGTCATTATCATACATAACTAAGTTGTTACATAATACTTGTTTTTCTAAGCAAAGCTGACCCTTAAGAATTTCAATCGCACTACTGCCTAATATTCTCTTTTCTGAGTAGCCTTTAATAAATCACAAATTAAGTATAAATTGATATGAGTAATTCAGATATAATGATACAGCTGTGTTTGGTTGAATTGTTGAAAAATTTGTAAAATTCCATATTGTGCTCATTGCAAATTACATTTTAAGATGTTTTATTAAAGATTGTTTCAGTTAAGGTTTTCAGCATTGGTCAATATCAGCACATATAATAAAATATGACAAGTTAAATGTTATTTTAAATTTTATAGTAGCCACATTAAAAAGAAATAGGTGGAATTCATTTTCATATTATTTAATTCATTATACACAAAATATTATTTCAAAAGGAAATTGATATTTAAAAATTATTGAGACATTTTACATTATTTTCATATTAAGTCTACTAAATAAGGTGTGTATTTTATACTTACTATACGTCTCAATTTGGACTAACCATACTTCAAGTTCCCAGTAGTCATATGTAGCCAGTGACTATGGGACAGCACAGGTCTAGATACATCAAAAATCCCTGTTTTAAGAGATCTTTTCATTAGTAGTTTTTTCTTAATCACTAGCATTTTAATGCTTCTGAACTAAAAATCCCATGGGTTATAAAATATACAAAAGGGAAATTCATTTAATATAGGCAATTTCCAAGTAGGTAAGCCAAATTAAATTCAGAAACGCACATGCTACCATCTACATATTAAAGTGCAAATATTTAAAATAAGCAATAACTGCCAGCAGACCAATTATATAAGTATCTGCTATGTATTTTGCATTAACCTTAGTGATAATACTTTTATTAAGCAGGAGGATTTTGGGGGTTAGTTACTAGATGTTGTATATGTATAAAAAGGATAAATTGTATTGGATAACAGTTACAGTTTTTTATATATATATTTTTGAAATCATACTTTATACAATGTGTATAATATACATATATAAATAAAACATGATTTTTTTATTGTGATTTGTTCAGACCAAGATTTCTGTTTTTCATATATCTATAATTAGAAGAAAAAAGTTGATATATTCTCTCAAGATGGAATTGTTGGTTTATTGAAAATAACTTTTTATTCATTCTTTTCACAAGATAATTAAATAAGTCAAACTTTATCATTGAACCTTTGTTAATCAGTACTGTCAGAAACTCCACTGTGGTTCTCTCTTGCTAAAGGTAGGAATTTCTGCAACTAACTAGTTCACTTTATTTATTTATTTTTTATCTCAGGCCGCTCATACTCTGTATGTTCTCCAAGAATGCTTAATCAGTGTCTGGAGTCCTTGGTGCAGAAAGTGCAAAGTGGCGTGGTAATAAACTTTGAAAAAGCAGGACCAGATCCTTCCCCTGTAGAAGGTATTATCACACTTTTCTTACATTCTAAACTTGCTGTATCAATTATGCAACTAGAATTTAAAAATTACTATGATAAGGCCTTAAGATTGACAAAGCCAAATTACTAAGATGACAAAACAGCTATTGGTAAAGAGGGAAGATTAAATAGGATAGTCAGGATAAACTGATAGTGGTTCAGTAACATCACTTTTTTATATTGATTGTTAATAAACTGAAGTTTTATAAGAGCCAAAAAGCTAAGCATTTACAGCTGAGCAACCTCATTTCCTTTTTAGTATTGTAACATTGCCTCTCTCCTGTATGTATGCTTCTCCCATGTCTTTCAGTACACAAGAGTGAACCCTATGTGTTTCTTTAACTCTTTAGCTATGTTTTTTCTAAGGATCAAACTGGTCACAACCAAGTGGTGTGTGTGGTTCCAAAAATGAGGAACCAGCCTTTGCCATTAAGCTAAGCCCCTTGTGGCTTTATTCTAATATTCTGTGATCATGAACTATTTACATTAGCCAAAGGGTATAAAGAGTTAACTAGAATCAATGGAAAGCTGTTACATCTGGATCCTTTCATTGTACAATGGAGCTTAACAAGAATTAGAAAGCCTTTAATGATACTTGGTAGAGGTGATCCACTAGAGTGGGAGAAGAGAAAGGTCAGAGATGAAAAACTGGGTACCCTCAGACGGGGATTATAGGGAAGGAGTTGAAGATGGTAAGATTATATAAATTTTATCACTGTTTCTGGTTTAAAAAAAAAAAAGTTTTTTTCTTTAATTTAATTGTGGAATATGTTTATTTTTAGATTATTTTAGTGCTTGGTTTAGAGTTAGGCACTAAGTAAATGTTTAATTGAAGAGAGTTGCTCTTTTGATAGAATTATTTTAGATTAAAGGTAGGTGCTTTAAATCTGGATTTGAAGGGATTTTTCCAGTTATTAGACTTTAGGTAAAATGATTAATCATTTAGCAATACTTTCGTAGTATTTACTAAGCCAGGCACAATGATGAAGAAATTGAGTGTTTACCCTTATCATCTGGAGGGGGAAATATATCATTCATTAAACAAGTATTTACCACTAAGTATGTTGTACATATTCTGATTGGGCAAGCAAAGGATGCTGTGGGATCTCCTTTCAGCTGTTAAACTCATAGTTGGCATTTGCAGACTTTACTCTAGTGAATTTTAATCTAATCTAAATGTTAAGCAGTCATGATGGTATTCTACCATTTAAGAAAAATAGGAAAATTCAGAATCGAACAAGTATTAGAAGATTTTTATTAACACGTTGCGTACGGATCATGAGAATCTTCGTTTTTTCTGAGTGGATTTTTATGAGGGATTTAAACCCCGGCGTACGCAGCGTGTTAATAATGGATATAAATTAACTCTTTATGCTTTTCCCCCTTAATGATAAATGCTTTCTTTGTCTTATTTCTTTACTATAGATGGGCAGCCTGACATATCAAGGCCTTTTGGATCTCAGCCTTGGCATAGCTGTCACAAACTTATATATGTCAGACCAAATCCTAAAACGGGGGTTCCTATAGGTCATTGGCCTGTTCCAGAATCTTTTTGGCCAGATCAGAATTCTCCAACACTAGTAAGTACCAAAAAGACTATGACTTTGTAATAGTAACCATTTAGCTGCTTTGCATACTAGTTTTAAGTACTACTATCAGTTAAAGGTATGGCTAATTTATGGGAATTAGACAGATGTTCAAAGTGCTGCAATAAGCTATTAGTTACTTTAGAATACTGTATTGTTCATTATGTAATAATAGAAGAAAGGCATCTGTTTCCTTTAGAATCGAATGCTATGCTTACGTTTTTATTGACATCTGTGTACAGAATCATAGATGTAATGAGTTTCTCTTTGGACTCTAAACATAATGTAACATGAAGATTTGTCTCTGGGACAAATTTAGAATTTAAATGAAGTCTTAGAAAATAATTCTGATTGTTTGCCTGCAATCTTTTAGGACTTAATGTTGATTTGCATGATTTTAGTTATAGTCAGTGATTTTAGTCTGGAGGTTTAAGGTAGAAAAGATCTTCTGATCTTGTTTGCATGAATTATTTTTAGAAATAGTGAGGCTTGTTGAATGATCATGGTGAATTATTAGTATTCACTATACGGTTCTTATAATGTAAATTTATACAAACTGATATCTCTTTAATCTTAATAGATTGTTTTTTCCAGATTAGTATTTTTTTCTAGTATCTGAGGACATCACAGGATATTTTGTGGGAAAGCATGACAGTGGTTCTTTCCATATTAATCTTAGAAGCTAAAAGGTGTATTTCAAAGCTCATTAAGCAGTCTTTTAATGTTTCACGTAGCTATCGTTTATTAATTAAACTGAACCCTATTTGAAAACTTTATACTTTAAAGTTATATCAACTCTTCAGGAAATATTTACTTTTAATCTATATAAGGTCTATAAAGTTATACCTCCTTTATTCATTTGGCTTTAATGAAATTAATGTTTTATAATTTTCAGTGAGGTATCTTCTTAATTCCTTTTCTTTTCTTCTGATTGAACCATCATAGTGTTTTAGTCTGGCCTAAACAGAAGCTCTCAATTCTTTTTGTCCATTTTACTTTCTCTTCTGGACTCCTTTCAACTCTTATAGAACAGGTATCATATTTGTATGAAACGCTGTCTTGTTGCTTGTTCAGTCTATTATATTTATGTATCGCCTACAGTAAGACATATGGGCCTTTTTGAGTCCTAATAGAAAGAAATTTAAAACCAATATCACAAGCATCATATTAATACTACTCTAGTGGTCTATTGCAAATTGTTATAAGCCATAGAGGATTTTGAAGTATGGGCAGGATTTCAGTGGGAGGAGGGAGCAGTATGAGAAAAAAGTGTGGAAGTGAAAAAGAACTAAAGAGGACTAAAAAGTAGCTAGGTATAGGCAGGTCATAAGACATGTAGAACACTGAGAGTACTAGTAAATGAACCAAATTGTTCATGACTTTAAATGCAAGGTTAAGGAATTGAAGCTTTTTCATTGAGGCTCAAAGAACAACCGAAGATATTTTTATACAGTGCTGTTTTAGGAAAATTAATCTGATGGTTGTTATTTGCAGCAAAATTAGGAGATGAGTTGAAAGGTAAGCAGGACTATGGTTAGATATGATGGAAGAGAGAATCCTAAGAAAGATGATATTGGAAAGACCTGGCAAAATTTAATAACTGAAGGATATTAGAGGGGAAATGAAATTTTTATGAATAACAGTGTTTCAAATAAGAATTGATATTGAAATTAGATGTGACTTAGAGACTGATTCTGAATTTAAATCGTGGCTCTACCAATTATTAACTATGTACCTTTGGTTAATTATCTTCTCTAAGCCTTAATTTCCCATCTATTGAATAAAGATAATAGCTCCTATCTCACAGGATTGTTTGGGGGATTAAATGAAATAATTAATGCAAATTTTCTTAACTAAATTGTAGAAGATTCCCTTCCCCTCTCTTTTCCTTATGGACTGATTCAGTAAGCTATGTGTTAGGTGCATGCTAGGCACAGGAGCACAAGATGAGTAAAACGATGCTTACCGGGTAACTCTTGAACCTTACCATTAGACAGGAGGGTCAGACATGTAAAGATGATACAGTGTGCTAACCGTTGTAGAGGGCAGAGCAGAATCTAGAGGAGGTGGTGTCTAACTGCCTGGTATGTGATTGGGGTACAGTGTGGGAAGGGGTGTCAAGGAAGAAGTTTCTTTTGTGGTTGGTACTTGCCAGTCAGACTCCAGAACTTTGTTTGCAGGATGCAAGGGAGAAAAATAAAGCAGTCATGGATAACACTGTGAAACACAGGGGCATGAAAGACGATCATCTGTTTGAGCAGCTACAAGTAGTTTGGTGTGACCAGAGCACAGGGTGTACACGGTGTGGTGGGTGAAAGGCAGACTGGGACCAGATCGTCAGGGGTCTTTGTATATGACATTAAAAGAGTTGACCCTATTCTTAGGTGATTGGCTATTGCTTTTACCAAATAATTTCAGATAGGGCAATTATATGATCATATTTAAATTTTATTGCCATGGGATTAATTAGAGGGGGGTTGATTAATTAGGGAGACTAAAATAAGTAGTTGTACTAGTCTAGTCTGAGAAATGATGAAAGCATGAATTAGAGTGATAAGAAATAGAAGATAAATTTCTAGAGAGATGAGAGTTTAGTACTGACAGGGTACTAACTAATACTGAGCACCTGACATATTAATGTGTTCTGCTAAGTGGCTTAGAATTTGTGGAATCATTTATCTGGTTCTTTGTGATAATTAAATATAGAGGATAAGGGGGAGATATTAAGGGTAATACCTAGGTTTTTCGAATTTTAAGGTTTGAGGGAGGAACAGGGCATTGGATGATCATGTGTCTGAGGGACCCAGAGGAGATTTAGGTTATATCCAGTAGGCAGTTGGAACCATTAAAAGAAACGAGAGGGATCTGGTCCCAGCACAGTCGTTTGGGAGCCACCATTGTATAGGTAGTAACTGTGGCTAGCAGAGTCCTTTATAGCTATGAAATTTCGAATTATTTCTTCATAGCTCATATTTTCTTCACCTATCTTCAATTGATGAGGTTTTACTCATTTATTTTACACTTTTCGAACAAGTATTTATTATTAAAGTGGGGGGTGGGGATCGCCATTTACCCAGACCTCCCTTCACCACCCTGGGAGAAGGATGGAGGACAAAGGAGAGGTGGGTGGAGCCAGTTCAGATCTTCCCAGGAAACATGCCTTCTGCCTGGCAGCTGTCCCAGGCTGACCCCCCGGGATGTGGGGCAGAGGGACTCGTACACATGCCAGTACCATTCGCACATGTCGACATTGACGTCTTTCGTGGCCGTTGCCTTCTCACAGCTGGTGGAAGTCCAGGAAGTGCAGCTCTGTTAGCAGTTCCTGCTCTGGTTCTGGCTGGGGAGGCGGCTGTGAAAGCGTGCAGTCGGATAGTTCTTGATTTGATCGTCATGTCTTCTGCCATGGTGCTGACTTCTAAAGATGCCCCTGAAGCAGCTTGAAGCTCAGTGTGACCCTCAGCAAAGATTTTAAGGAAGGGGAGACTATTAAGGGGGAAATAGAGTAACATACCCCCTCTTTTTTCCTTTGAAGTATTGTGGGTTTTGTATCTCTAGGAGCAGGATATATAAACCACAGGGATAATGAAAGCAGTCTACCAGAATAAGAAAGGAATACGTTAGAACTTCTATTTATGTTTATTTTTACTTTCCTATTTTTAATATTACATTGGTATATATTTTGTGTGCCTGCACATATATATACATACTTACTACTTTACAAGTAATTTATAGCTATATGTAATGTGGTAACATTGTATATTCAAAAACTTTTACTGATCCAGGTATATGATCAGTTTGGAAACCACTACTCTATACGAGTAATTAAATTGGTACAAGTGAGGACTCATGAAGGTTTCTATATGTTCATGTTTCTTGGATGTAACAATTAATGAGTACTTATTTAATTCCAAAATGTTGCATTTAATTTCTCTGAGAAAGTTTGATTTTAAACCTAAAAATATTTTCATTCTGTAGAGATTTTGTTTTCTCATGAATATTATATAACTGAAACTTTTCATTTTCAAGTACTTTTTTTCAGTTCGATGGTGTTTTCAGTAGTAAATTAGACTCTTACTAGCAAAACTAAGGAACTGAGTAAATTTTGGTAGTGAGGCATACTGAAAATGAGTTCGTTTCTGGTATTTTGTGTAAATAGTAATAATAAGAATTTCCCATCTAGCCACCTCGGACATCTCATCCTGTAGTGAAGTTTTCCTGTACAGACTGTGAACCAATGGTTATCGACAAATTGCCTTTTGACAAATACGAGTTGGAACCTTCACCACTGACTCAATTTATCTTGGAAAGGAAATCTCCTCAAACATGTTGGCAGGTGAGCTGAACAACCACAGTGACTTAAAATTTTAAGTTAGATATTTCTTATATAAACCATGGTTTATATAACATTCTGTGAAGGTTATTAAATACAAAGTTTTAACCACTCCTTTTTAACAGGTATATGTGAGCAATAGTGCAAAATATAGTGAACTTGGTCATCCGTTTGGTTATTTGAAAGCCAGTACAGCACTGAACTGTGTCAACTTATTTGTGATGCCTTACAATTATCCAGTCCTCCTCCCCCTTTTAGGTAAGTCGTTCTAATCACATTTTCTATGACTCAGCATATGTACACATTTTCCTACAAACAAACTTTGGCAACATCTCTTTGTAAGTTTTGCTGTCTGCTGAAAATTAATGAAAATGATTTTAATATTCTAAAATACTGAACCTGTTGAAGGTTGTTTTATTTAACTTGGTCATGTTTGTGGTGAATTAAAAGGCAGTGTCAAAACACCTTCGAGTTGAAGGCATTGTATTTAAATTTCTTTAATTAAGTATTCAAACTATTTTTCAAGTTAGATTTCTTACATAGTTAGAATTGGTAATTCAGGCTTTGTATTTGGTAAATAAGACACTTTGTGAAGCATATTCATAAGATCGGAGTGTATTTTTTTTCTAAGAACTTATCGATACTTTAATTTTCATTTGGCAAATATTTTTTTTAAATTAAAGTTTATTGGGGTGACAATTGTTAGTAAAATTACATAGATTTCAGGTGTACAATTCTGTAATACATCATTTATAGCTCACATTATGTGTTCACCACCCAGACTCAGTTCTTCCATCGGCAAATATTTTTTTAAATGAATGAATTTGTTCCAAAATAATATGATAAAAGCCTAAAGTTAGTTTTTAGGGACCATCTGGCTATAATATTTGAGGAGTACTGTTGGAGGAGACAAATTTTCCTCCGTGGAATTATATCATATTTAAAAGTTACTAGAAAATGCTGTGCATAGTTTCTTTCTGTCCTCAAATATGTTTCATGTCTAGGTCTAGGTAGTGAATAGATTTTCCTTATTTCATGATTCTACCTATACTGTTAGTAATTCTATAGCATAATTGGTGCCTTTTCATTTTTAAAATGGTATTACTAAACAAAAATGCCAGAACCAAAAATTTTACCATGTTCAATTTTTTAAAAGCTTATGTCTTATGTAACTTTTTCATTTACAAGTAAGACAGACTTTAAAAGTGAAACTTATTTGACTTGATTTTCATCTGTGAAAACAATGAGTGATGATAGTTTGTTCACGTTATACTTTTGTAGATGACTTGTTTAAAGTACATAAAGCAAAACCAACATTGAAATGGAGACAGTCGTTCGAAAGTTATTTGAAGACAATGCCTCCATACTATCTTGGGGTAAGAATATTGTTGTTAAGAATAGAACTTACAAAGTTTTACATTATGCTTATAGTTTACTATAGGAATTATAAACATATTTACTGCTGTTATAGATTAAATGTCATTAAAATTGAGTGTACAAATGACCAATATAGATGTAATGGGAAAGAAATGTTTCAGTGATTTGCAAAGTAATGATGATGATAATTAGTACATATAGTACTTGCCCTATGCCTGGTATTATCCTAAGCCCTTTAAATGTATTAACCTCATTTATTTTATACAGTAATCCTACAAGGTAGAAATGATCATTGTTCCTCTTTCACAGATGAGGAAACTAAGGCACTAAAAGATTAAGTAATTTGTCTAAGGATACACTGCTAATATGCAGGAGACTGGAATTCAATCCCAGATGGTCTGACTTTAGAATTTAGGCTTTTAAATTCAATTGTTGTACTACCTTTTTAAATTGCAGTTTTAAAATTATCTCTCTAATGGTACAAAATAGTTTTTGTTGCATTATTTCCTAAATCTCCAGAAATATGTTTTAGGTAGATAAGTATATATTCTCATAGAGCCATATATTTTTAGAACTATGAATTTTCTCATTACTTAAAATCTAGTTTATCATAGTAGGTAAACTACTATTTTATGAAAAGTAACTTGAAAAAAAGACTATATTGAAAGTACTTTTAAGCATTACTTCTGCTTTTAATGCAGGAATATTACAGCATTTGACTGTAACTAATCTTTGTAAATGGTTCCTAATAAGAACATTAATTTCTTGAGCTTTCAAAATCATATTTTATGGTTTTAAAAGATAAGTTGTGTGAGTGTCTAGCACATATTGCCTGCCATATAAGAGAGGGAAAAGGAGGAAATACTTTGAACTGTTACATATGTTGACTCATTTACATTTCATAGCAACCTGGAGGACTTAGCCAAAGCGACATGGGTATTGAATATCAGAGCTGGGATTTGATTCCAGTTTGACACAAATGCTTATACACTTTCTAATATGTCCGTGAATTACCATCCTTTTTCTGTCTGTCCCATTCACGTGTGCTAGACATTCCTGCTTGTGATATTTCCCACTGGTTCTCAATTGTTCTCTCCTTACAATTAAAAATTATGTCACTATACCACATTCACAGTAAATATTAGACTGGTTTTCCTTTTTATTTTTCCTTTAGAGCTAGTTTCTGTTTTTTCAGCTCAACTAATGATAATAGTAGTAGATTAATACCTACTGAATGCTTACTGTGTGCCAGATGCTTTTATAAATGCTTTACAGGTATTAATATAATCCCATGACAACCCTATGAGGTAGATACTATTATTATCATTTTATAAATGAGAAACTAAGAAACAGAATGGTTATTCAACCTGATATGGGGTCATAAAGCTAGTGACCTATGGGTTCGCAACCTACTCAGTTACCCAAAGTAGAAATCTATTTCTTTGATTCCTTTTCAGTTACTACCCAAGTTCTATCAAATCTATCTCTGCAACGTGTCTTTTGCCCATTTCTTCCAAAGTTAATATCTCCAGTGATACTAAGAAGTACAAGACTTCACTTTTTATTGAGTATTATTATAGCCTCTAATCCTTTTTAACTATTTCAAACTGCCTTTCTTTCATACCACTGACAAATCAAATACAAATATGATTATGTTACTCTCTTATTGAAGGAAAGTAGAAATTTGGAGTATCAGAAATTTTCAAAACTGACTTAATACATGTAACCATAAATTTCTGACAAGCTTAGGACTGAGTGATGTTTTCTTTGTTGCCTCCAGCCTTTGAAGAAAGCTGTTAGAATGATGGGAGCGCCTAACCTAATAGCGGACAGCATGGAGTATGGACTTAGTTACAGTGTCATTTCATACCTCAAAAAACTGAGTCAACAGGTAATATTAAGAAATAGAGCCATTAAGTATTTTGAATGGTTTTGGCCAAGATGGTTAACAGGCCAGATGTTAGTGCTGGATAGTTCTAACGGAATTCCATCCTATTAGTATATTACATTTTAAAACCACTTATATCATATAATAATATAATTCTATCTCCAGGTACATGACATGCTATATTTTGAAATGTTAATTTCAAATAAGTCCTAGTTTATGAAAATGACTTCATTAATATGGTCCTAGACTTCCTGTATGTGAACATTGTTTTCTTTTGCCAAATTTATGTTAGAAAGTTGTTTTTCTTCGACAAAATAGCAGTTTCTTTTGCTTTATGTTTTAAAGCCTGTTGTTTTTTCTTCGAAAATTGGAGTTTCTTTTGAAATGTTTGTAAAAGACATTGAATTCTGTCGTTTTGGGCGTAATTCACATTAATAGATAATATGGTAGTTAAGCAGTGTACAACTGACTGCCAAGGTATTAATGTTATAAAAAATACATTATTTTTCCAGTACTTCTGCCATTTCTACTTTAACTGTTAATTGAAATGCAGGTTGTAAAGAGTCAAACTACTGCTATTTGATTTACAGTGAAAAACTACATCATTATTTCCTATATCTATGAAGATTTAGTTATGTGCTAATAACAGTGTCTTTAAGTAAATATTGATGAGATGATTTTTTTCTATTTTACATCACCTGAATTGGAAATATGTATTTTCATTTAGAGTGCCTTTATATTTCATGGTTTAAGTGTAGTGGATATTAATAAATAAAATGAATTAAAGTCGTATTTGTTTGCCCTGCTCCAAAAGCCTAGAATTCTAATGATTTAAAATCATAAGACATTGTTTAAACTATGTTTACCAAGCATGTGACATAAAGTATGCTACTTGAGTTTTTAGTTTCTTATGTACATTTTAAATATAATATTTAATTTATAGAAGACGAAAGCTATAGTATTTAATTTGCCAATTTAGATTATAACAAGACAACTCTTACTTATTTTTACTTTAGGCCAAAATAGAATCTGATCGAGTCATCGGATCTGTAGGCAAAAAAGTAGTACAGGAAACTGGTATTAAAGTCCGAAGCCGATCCCATGGTTTGTCAATGGCATATAGGAAAGATTTTCAACAGTTACTCCAGGGAATTTCAGAGGATATTCCTCACAGACTGCTGGACCTTAATATGAAAGAATACACTGGGTTCCAAGTTGCTTTGCTCAATAAGGTAATAGTTACATAAAGTTAATGCTGCTCCAGTTACATTCTGTTGTATTGTTGAATAGATTAAATTTTCTATTAACTGATACTGTTTGTCCAAATTTTCAGAAGTACTTTTATACCTTTGCACAATAATGATCATTTAGTCGTTGAATTTTATAATTAAAACAGACATTGTACATGGTAAGTGAATGAATGAATATATTGATGAAGAGTAAACTAACCTATTCATTTTGTAAATGAGTAAACAGATGCTTAGAGATTGCTTAAAGTGAGATAGCTAATGCTAGAGTCACTATAGTTTGGTACTTACACTGATGACCTTGGGCGCACAGCATGGTCCTAAAATGCTTTATGAATACTCATTATTAAAAAGATCTTTATCCCAGCAGCCTTTTTGTGAAAATAAAATTTATATGCCGACTGTAAAATACATATGGAAATGTAAAGGTACTAGAATAGCTAAAATAATTTTGGAAAAGAATAGAGTTGCAAGACTTGCGCTATCTAATTTTGAAAGTTACTGTAAAGCTGCAGTGATCAACACTTTGTATTGTTGGCATAAGGATAAACATAAATCAGTGGAACAGAATAGAGTCTATGAGCAGGCCCTCACACATATAGTCAGTTTTTAACAAAGGTACCAAAATAATTCAGTGGGTGAGAATAGTCTTTTCAACAAATAGTGTTGGAACAATTGGATATCCATATTCAAAATATGTAAATGTGACTGTTACCTAACATTACTTGAAGTGACCATGGTCGTAAATATAAGAACAAAACTATAAACTAGAAGAAAACTGGAGAAAATCTTCATGACCTTGGGTCATGGGTCATTGAAGATTTCTAAAATACAACACAAAAAGCACTTGATAAATTGAACTTCATGAAAAGTAAAATTTTTGTCTTCAAAAGAAACTTTGAAAAACGAACAGGAAGTTACAGCCTGGGAGAAAAGCATATATTGAATAAAGAACTCATACAACCCAACAATAAAGAGATAAGCATCCCCATAAAAAAAAGGGGGGTGGGCAATTTGAACAGACACTTCACCAAATAAAATATACAAACTTGAACAGGCACATGAAAAGGTGCTCAACCTTATTGTCTGTTAGGGGAATACAAATTAAAACCATAATGAGACCCCCATTTTACACCTACTAGAATGGCTAAAATTTTAAAGACTGAAAAATTTCAAGTGTTGGCGAAGAGGTAGAGTGACTGAACTCTCATACACTGCTGATGGAAAATAGTTTGCAGTTTCTTAAGAAGGTAAATATATACTTGCTATTTAACCAGCAGGTCTACTTGTAGGTATATATCTGCCCAAGAGAAATGAAAATATATATCATAGAAGCATTATTCATAATATACCACAACTGAAAAACAATCCAATGTTCATGAACTGGTAAATGGAAGATGTGGTATACCCATATAATGGAACACTACTGTTCTACAGTAAAAAGGCACAGACCACTCATACATGAACAACATGGATGAATCTCAAAAACATGCTAAGTGAAAGAAGCCAGATAGAAAAGATTACACAGTGCAAGATTCCATCTATAAAATGGAATGTACAGACAGAAAGCACATCAGTGGTTCCCTGGGTTTAAGAATAGGGATTTGACTACAAATGGGCACAAGGGACTTGGGATGATGGAAGTGTTGTACAACTGGATTGTGGTGATTGGTTTACAGCTCTAAAGTTACTGGCCCTCATCAAACTGTGTACTTAAATGGGCAATTTTATGGTATGTAAATTATACTTCAAAACTTAAAAAAAAACAAAACTTCAAAGTCTTTAAAATTTGGAAATTCATTTTATAAGATGTTTACTTCTCTTAGCCAGAATGTATGATAAAATCTTAAGTTCGATGTGAATTTGAGATTACTTGGTTGAGTTCACAACTGATTTTCTATCTTTTGGTTTCCAAAACAGTACATTAAGATTACATTATAACTCTTTATCCTGTTTTTTAAGCTAATTAGTTAACTTGCATATCTTACTTTCAAACCCATCGTGCAGGGTAGAGATTTTAGTCTCTTAATTCTATGTTTGTAAATAACTTTTGTTTTTGAATGTTTTCAATAGGATTTGAAGCCACAGACATTTAGAAATGCATATGACATACCAAGACGGAATCTTTTGGATCACTTAACAAGAATGAGATCTAATCTTATGAAAAGCACGCGCAGATTTCTTAAAGGACAGGATGAAGGTTAGATCATAGTTTTAATATTGGTATTCCTTCTGTAAATTTGCTTATATTGAAAAAACATAATACGATAATACTGTAACTCTTAAAGAATTATTACAGTATATCACAGTCTCATTGTAAATTCAAATAAATGAAGTTAAAAAGTGAGTCATCCCTGATACTTTACATTTCTTCCTGCTGTCACTGTTGCCCCAAATTCTATTCCCCAGAGGTTCAACCGTTGACAACAGCTTAGTTTCCTTTGTTGATTTTTCATACGTTTTCACACATTCGTATGCACAGACACCACCGTCATTTTCTTACGATATATTAATATCTGATGGTTTAACCCTGGGTGGCCAATACATCATATTCTGATATTTCCTTCAACTAAGAGGATGCCAAAAAATGTATACACATTTTAAGAAAGGAAAACTGTATTAAAATTGTAATACTCAATATATACCAGTAACAAAAGATGAATACAAGTCACGTTTGACTTCTACAATTACAAGAGGTGCTCAAAGTGGTTACCATCAGCATAATTTTAATACAGTTTTTTCCTTTCTAAAATGTGTATACATTTTTTGGCACCCTCTATATCCATGACATCTACTACAAATTAAGTCAGATGAGAATTTAACCCTTTGCTACCTCTGATGTAAGCAATAGCTTTATATAAAAAGGGTTATCTATGTGATTTTTCTGTAAATTCGGCTAAATTCTTCTTATTTGGAATAGAGTAGAAGAGACATTCCTTTTCATAGTAGATTATACATACTGCTTATTCTGTGCACTGAAGTTAGCTGCAATATTTTTGTTTAGAATATAAAATTAATGATTTAAAATTTTAAAAATCTGAAAGTCTTTTATGTCACACTGTTTATAATGGCAGCACATTCATTTAGAATATGTGGTAAGGGTCTGCCTGGAATAACATCGGGTAGCATTCATATATAAGAAGACATGTGATAACCAGAATTGGTTTTAGTGAGGTTAACTTCTGTTGTCACTCTTCTGTCTGAAGATCAAGTGCACAGTGTTCCTATAGCACAGATGGGGAACTACCAGGAATACCTCAAGCAGATACCTTCTCCACTGAGAGAACTCGACCCTGATCAGCCACGAAGGCTGCATACATTTGGCAACCCCTTTAAGCTGGATAAAAAGGTAAGTTTGAAATGTTCCATTACACAATTCGTTTGTGCTAGGTGCTATGGATTTAAATTCTTAATGTAACTAAAATAAGCTGAGGCTGTTATCCTGGTAGAGTATCTAATAAATGTCAACGTAGTCAAATATAGTTGTTTTAATGGGAATTAGAATTAGTTGTGCCATTTAAAAACTGTAAATCTAGGCAAATTATATTCCTTTTTGCTCTAGGGTATGATGATAGATGAAGCAGATGAATTTGTGGCTGGACCTCAAAATAAACATAAACGTCCTGGAGAAGCAAATATGCAAGGAATCCCTAAAAGACGTCGCTGTATGTCTCCACTACTAAGAGGCAGACAACAGAATCCAGTTGTGAACAATCATATTGGAGGAAAAGGACCACCTGTACCCATCACTCAAGCCCAGCCAGATCTTATTAAACCCCTTCCTCTTCATAAAAGTAAGAGTTTGGTTTTTTTTTAAAAAAAAACATGATTTGCTGCTTTTTGGTTCTTTAGAGAAGAGATTTTTTAATAGATTATAGAACAAAATGATAAAGTCCAAGAATGTCTCGAGAAGATAATTTGTTTATTCTAATTTTGGCGTGTCATTATTTTTATGTCGTTTTGATGAATGAATGTTGAACATTTTATATGTTCATTATGCATTATTAGCTATCATGAGCTAAAATATTATTTGCAAATCTTAAGTATTTCAAAATAATAGTATTTAAAGAGGCATTATCAATACTCATACATAGAAAGGTGGTTTTCAATATCAGTTTAATGCAACAACTAACTATTGAATACCTGTGGTATTTTAAAAATGTTAGCCATTAAGGTATAGCGATGATGACAGTAGTGATTTCTGCCTTCATTTCTGAGCGAGGAAAGGAAGTCATTGAACATTTCATTAGAAGTGTGGTGAATGTTACAAAAGCGAAGTCAAGTATGTTGTGGATGTATTTGGCAAGACGATTTAACTTGGTCTATGGGGTCAAGGCACTTTACTGAGGAAATTGTTTAAACCAGCACTTGAAGGATGAGTGAGAATTAGTTAACTGAAGCTGTCCGTTTGCCTATGCCACAGGAGTAATCAATCTAAGAAGAGAATGTCTAAGGTCTATAGAAAAGAGAAGGGCATTAGAACTGAAAATTCTGGCATAGCAAGGATGTTGGGAATGAGGTAAGGTGTGACCTGAAAGATAGGCAGAGGCCAGATCATGGAGGGCCTGGGAAGCCATTGTAAAGATGCTAGACTTTAAGGACAGTGAGAATCCACTGAAAGATTTAAAGAGGTAGTGACCTGATCTGATCAGTATTTTATAAAGACTAGGCTGACTGACTATACTGTGTGGAATATTATCAGGGAAGAATAGGAATGGATGCAGGGAACCCTTCATGAATTAATGGGTTCATTAATTATAGGTAGTGATCATTCATGGCTTATAACATCTTAACTGGAGAGAAAAGAAATATTATATCCCTTCTGCTGGAATTATACAGTATTACCCCTGAAGTAGTCTTACCAAAAAAAATTTTTTTGAACATCAATCTGATCAAGCCTCTGACTACCAATTTATAGGAAATACAAGAGACAGAGAGACGTGTTAAATGACAAAACAGGGATATAATTAGCAAAATCCAGATTATGGGAAACTCTATAGGACAAAGACTCTGGTGTGTTTGTGTGTGTATTTTTGCTTCCAAGAAAAAAAATACATAGAAAAAAGAAAAGTACAGAAGGATTTTATAGATTCAAAGATAGTTAAGAGACATATAAAACAATTGCAGTTTGGGTCCTGATTTTGACCCTGAATCAAACAAAATCAAACTTTTCCACAAATAGAAAATATATCAGGTAATTAAGATTGTGGACACTGACTATATATTTGATGTTAAATTTTTGGATGCACAGGACCCAGTTAGGAAACCCAGGGAAGAGCTCATGGTGACCTGACAGTGGGTTGCAAGAAGAATATGTGCTTGAGAAATAATTGGACATATCAGCAAAGGATTTGGTGACGAGTGACAGGATGCTGGAGCCAGGGCAAGGGAGGAGTCAGGCTTCTATCTTGAGAGATACTGGGTAGATGCTGATGATGGTGTCAGGGGTGGAGTAGAAAAAGAGATGAGGAGTGAATTTAATTTCGAAGTGCGTAGTAGGTAGCCAAGTAGACATCCTAAGTTGGAAGATGATTGTTTGAGTTTGGAGCTCAGAAGATGACTGGGCTAGAGAGGTAAGTATGGGAGGCAGCTTAACCCCCATTGGAGTGAATAAAATCTCACCAAGGGAAATAGCGAGAAGGAAAAAAAGAGCCTAAGATAGGATCTTGAAAGTGCCAAAGTTAAGAGGAGATAAAAGATTCAGAGAAGGCGATTGAGAAAGAAGAATCCCAGAAATAGGAAAAAATAGAGAAACATTTAGTGTCATGGAAGTGAAAGGGTAGGAAAACTGGGTGGTTGGTGGTCTCATATACTTAAACAGATCAGTCAAGAAAAGATTTAGATTCTGTTAGTCTTTGGTTATCTTAGCAAGAGTAATTTTGATGTAGTAAAGGGGAAGAAAGACTAAAGATGTGGGTTGAAGAGTGAGAGATGAGAAAATGGAGACAATGAGTGTAAACAACCAGTTGAAGAAGTTTAGCTGTGAAGGGAAGGTGGGAACAGAGTGTTAGCTAGAAGATGTCATGAGGTTAAAAATGGTGATTTTGTTTTTAAGATGATAGAGTTGAGCATGTTTAAATGCTTTTGTGATGGAGCCAGTAGAGAGGGAGCAGTTGAAAATGAAGGTGAGAAAAAGTATAATCAGCACAAAGTCACTGCGAAGGCTGAAGGGAATGGTCCAGACCCCAGATGAAAGAATGCTGCGTCTATTGAATGTACGTGGTTACAGGCTTGATGGTGGGAAGCAGAGGAAGTTCCCATCCCACAGCTCTGCTTTTCTGTCCTCTGTGAAGCAGGAGGTGACATACACTGCTGAGAGGGAAGGAGAGATTGGGGAGATCGGAGATGTTAAGAGAGTAGAGAAGATTTCAGTGATCTTGCAGGAGAGGAATAAAAGCTGGTAGTAAGACTGCCAGTCAGTGCTAAGGTCCACGTCCAGATGGTGACTGACCACTCTGCAGAGCTGGGGCATATTTTAGTGCTCGCCATTCTAAGTGCAGGTGTGGAACAAGCAGCTAGATAGTCATCAAATGCTGGGCTTTGCCTGGCTGGTGTCATGGGAGAAAGAATTGAGGACATTGGTAAAAAGTGATATATTAAGGGATATACGTTAGAAAAATAAGCAAGTGGATATCTAGAAGGGATCTGGTTAATAAGAGGGAGGAGTTGCTGGAGTAAAAGTCTGGCCGAGTTGAAACGCAATAGCAGGAGCACTGCCAAGATAAGGGTTATGTTTCTCCATCCCTGAATTTGTGTTTGAGTTGAGAGGCAAACGTGAGACTGAAAAAAAGTTCTTTGGAGATGGGAAATTGAGGAAGTGGCGGGCCAGGTTCTTGGCAGGGTATCTGCTTAGACATTGAAGTCACGCACCACGGCACTTCTCAAACTTGAATGTGTGTGTGAGTCACCTAGGGATCTAGTTAAACTACGGATTCTAATTCGTTCAGCTGGGGTGGGGCTTTAGCTGAGCATTTCTTGGACGCTCTGATGAGGCTAATGCTGCGTGTCCACGGACCACACTCTGAATGGTAAGGACCTAGAGTGACGTCCTGAGGGACAGGGAGGTGGAAGTCTGAGCCAGGTGCCGGAGACATGTGTGACCAGAGGTGTGCTTGGGGATCAATAAAGGTAGTGACGGTGGGAGAGAGGAGGAGTGCAGTGATACAGTTGAGCCTCAAAAGAGCACGAGTTTTTCCAGGAGTGCATGGAAAAAGGGTCCTGAGGTGGTTACTGAGGGGTGAGGGAATCAGTGATTCCACACCCGCGGAGAAGGAGAGAAAGCAGTTTCTACTTCAGGTCTGAAAAGGAGAGCCGTTTCTTTGCAGGAAAACTGGTTTCAGTTAAAGGAGTTGTAGAAGATATTCAGTAAAGTTGGCATATCATGGAATAAGAATTTAGGAGAGAGCCAGAAGTCGGCGGGATTTTTGTGGGGATGAGTTTACATTTTCGACAGTAGGTGAGGGAAGTAGAGATGAATTCAGCTGGTGTCCTAGTGGTTTGGTGAGCAATCAGGGAACTTAGAATTCTGCTGCTTTCTGTGGGTAGCAAGTGTACTAATCTAATGTTAACAGGCAAGGTGGCAAGCAAGCTTTTACCTCTAGTTGTCTAATGATCTCAACTGGGCACCAGGGTGGGTTCTGCATTGCTCAAGTTACGAAGACCGGATGGGTGGGTATAAGAAAAGAGTGTACTGGGAAATGGTCTGTTCGGTGGTATGTCCCCTGAAGAATATTGAACAGTTTAAACTCCCTGTGTTTACTTTTGCCTCTAAATAATAATACATAGATAAGGCAGAGGTAGGTTGGAATGAGCTAGGGCTAAAGAAAGGATAAATATAATAATGTTGATCATTTATATTTCCCTAACACTCTACTTGTTCAATAAAATTGTCATAGAATACAGCAGAGAACTAAAAGTTGGTTGAGGTTAGCTTTTATTTTATTTCCCCTAAGGGCAGAAATTGTACAGGTTTTGTGAATATTGTGAATGTCTTACGTTGAATCCACAGTATCTTTGGCAAAGCTTAGGAACCATATCACTTTATTTGTTAATTTGCAGCAGTTGTGATATGCTATATCAGTTGATATTTTTTCGTAGCTTTCTTTACTATGTGCTTTGATATTGCCTCTCATCATTTTTCTCCCTTTGTTTTTAGTTTCAGAAGCTAGTAATGATTCGACAGTAGATGATGTGGTTGAAAATCATGTTGCTGACCAACTTTCATCAGATATTACACCAAATGCTGTGGATACTGAATTTTCAACATCCTCTCCAGCCAATTTACTGGAACGACCAACCAATCATACAGAGGCTCTCGGTCATGACCATTTAGGAACTAATGACCTCAACGTTGGTGGATTTTTAGAAAATCATGAGGAGCCAAGAGATAAAGTACAGTGTCCTGAAGAGAATATACCAGCATCTTCACTCAACAAAGGAAAGAAATTGATGCATTGCAGAAGCCATGAAGAAGTCAACACTGAACTAAAAGCACAAATAATGAAAGAGATCCGAAAGCCAGGAAGAAGTATGTATAATTAGAAACAAACCTCAGATTTGATTTCTGTGTGTGCTCAAAAAAACAGAAAAGTCAAATTAACTAAAAGTGTAGATGTGATTCTAGATCAGTCTTGTCAATATATAAGCTATATAAGATTTGATTCTTTATTCAGCTGACAAACACTGACTACCTGCTATATCCAAAGTCCTGTGCTACATAAGGTAAGCAGGAGGGCCTGAGAGCACAGGAAGAACACACAGATAAATTACACATGGTTCCTACGATAACAGGAGCCCAGAGTCTAGAGTATTCTTTTAGCCAGCAACTGAATTTTAATATAGCAGTAAACCCAAAAAGATGTAGTGACTGTTAAAAGATGTAGTGACTGTTATGTGACTTCATGTTTGTCAAGTTTGCAACATGTGCCTACCACCGTGTTTAAGATTTAAACTATGATGGTGAGCAGGGATGTGTTTAGGTCAAAAAACTAAAGTTACGAAGCTGTCTATTATAATACAAAAGAACTTGGGGGAATAAATTTCAATATTATTGGCGTCCATTCAGAAGATGTTGACAGATCACCTGCTATGGTGGTACAGTGACCCATGTGTGGTCCAGAAGTGGGTAAGACTCAGCCCTTGCCCTTTAGGATCTTATAGACCTAGGCAGAGTTTTGTGTGAAAACCTGAAACTGAAATAGCGCTCTCAGTCTGTTTTATTTTCTTGCCTCCGTGTAACCCCCCTCCCACCCCACCTTCCTATGCTAGCTGTAGTTTAGAATTTAAATTATAAGGATGTACTTTTGTAAAGGCAACTTGCTTCTTTTCAGTGGCACCACCAAAAAGCTATTTATTCATCCTTCTAAGTTGTGATTTGTTAATGGGAACTTTTACCAAAAAAGCAGTATTTGACAAGTTATTTTATCTTTTTTGATATATGATAAAATATATGTATAATAAAGTCTTCAATGAGCAGTGAAAATTTTATGTAGAATATTTTTGTTTTTGTCTTAGTAGATCTTGATGTAGTAAACTGCAATAGAAAAATACTGAATAGATTATAAAGGAAAGACACTTAATTTTTCTTTTTGCTTCTCTTGTTTTAAGAATATGAAAGAATCTTCACTTTACTGAAGCATGTGCAAGGCAGTTTACAAACAAGACTAATATTTTTACAAAATGTCATTAAAGAAGCATCAAGGTAAATAATCTATTGAACATCAGTATTTTATAGTATCTATTTTGTACTTGTATTGTTATGCTTGTGTGTGTGTCTCTCTCTCTCACACACATACACAGACACACACCCCTACATCTGTCTCAGTCTATTGAAAGAAGTTTAATTAAAAAATAGCCACACACAAAATCTTTAGAAATTATGAACCTTTTCTCCCTACAAGTTACAGATACTTCCATAATTCTCTTTTATCCTACTTTGTGGGTTTTTGGTGTCTTTAATTTTACAGCCTTTAATATTTCTTCTTTGTATATATGGACAACATGTAATATTAATCACTGATTAGAAGTAAACCTTGAGAGGCAATATTTTAATGCAGTTCATTTGTATGTGGGAAAACATGTAGCTAAGGGGACCAGAGTCAGACTAATGGGCCTTATTCTGATTGCTTCGGTAGCCCAGGATTATGTCCTTTTGTACAAGGAATATGGATCAATATTATAAAGGGTAATTACATAGTGCAGTTAACTGACAAGCGTAGTTGTATGAGTTTAGTGAGTACAAACAGTATTTCTTCTTTTTCGTTTGAGACTTTTAGTAAGAAAACTTCGGGTTTGTCTTATCTGACCTTCCAAATATGCCCATTCTTTAATTGATCCCCCAGTTTCTTCCAGGGTATACTTGAAGATTGTTTTAGATAGAGCAGTTAATTTTTTATTTTATTTTTTTTTTTGTGAGTGACTAGAGTATAGGCCACTTGGAAGGTGCAAGATAAGGCCATAACTTTTTGTGTTACTTGTTTTGAGTTATTAACTATTCTGCTCTTTATGTAACATTCTGTCAGCTCAAACTTCATCATGGGTTTAGCTATATTCCTGGTGCCTGCACTCTACGTCTGGCACCATTTAGAGATTTGTGTAATATTATGTGGCTATTCATTAGTTTCAAGTAGAGAGGAAATGGGTATAGATTGGGCAATATTTTTGGATATTTGAAAAAGCATCAGCAGTATTAATACTTAGGTAGACAAATGCAATTTTAGTGTACTAATTACTGAAAAAAATTTTAAATTACTACTTGAACTTTAACTGTTTGTTATATCCTATACTAAAGATGTCTAATTATCCTTGATTTACTAGCTTTCAGATTGTAACAGTAAAACCGTGGTTTTTAAAGTGTTACTCCCCAACTTTCATTTCTTTTTCCATTTTGTGGGGGATTATATTCATACTTTGTTAACATTCCTTTCAACATTCAACTTTCAAAGAGCATCAGAAGAAGCTATTGGAGTCATTGCTTTGGGAGCCCTAATTTGCTGGAATATTTGTCATCGTTGTATATCAGGGTTTTTTTTTTCATTTGTTTTGTTTTGTTTTTGTTTTTGTTTTTTGATTGTGGAAGGAATAACCTCTTTTCCATTGTACCTAGGCTGGATTATTTGTTTTAGGAACAAACTGTAATACTGTACTGATAAAATAATTTACTAATCTTCTAGCAGATTTTATTTATCATAAGGTTGTTGAATTTTAATTTTCATTTCACTTTGAAAAAATCTTCCCAAGGCAGTTTCTCTATTTAAAAAGAAAATTATATTAATATATAACTTTATCTATTAAAAAGAAATTGAGAGTGCTATTATTTTTTTATACAGGTTTAAAAAACGAATGCTAATAGAACAACTGGAGAACTTCTTGGATGAAATTCATCGAAGAGCCAATCAGATCAACCATATTAATAGCAATTAAAAGAAAACAGAATGTGGCCACTTATTTCACTATATCTTCTCCAAATACAAAGTAAATGCAAGACTGTTGTGATCTTGCATTCATTTTTTGACATGCATTGTTGGCTATTTGAAATACTAAGAGCAAGTCTACAAATCCTTTTCCCATCATTTTGCAGTGACCTTTTCTTCATTTTTGGTTTATTTTTGTAATGTGAAAAGTATCACTCTAAAAAAACATTTTTATTTAACAAACTAAAAATATTCCTCCAAATCTCTTGCTTGTCATTGACTCTTGCGTGTCAATTTCCCTCAGGTTCTATTTTCTTAAACCAACCTTTAAAATTGTCACCTCTGTTAAGGTTGAACTTTGCCAAAAAAATAAAAAAGAGAAATTACTTTGTAATTTTTGGGGAAAAAAGCACATACATTAAAACTAGGTAATGTTTTGTATATACAGTTATTTTGGATATATTATTGTAAGTTGTACAAATGTATTTTGAAGAATATTTAAGAAAAGCACTTTTGTTATTCCATCAATAAATGCTCTATTTTACTCTTGTGTGGTTTAGGAAATAATCACATTTAAAGTACTCATTTAAAACCATCTTAAGATAATGGAATTTTAAAAGCCTTGCTTTTAGCATTGGAAAAATACACCACTTGAAGTTCACATTTGTTAAGCCTAACTGTAATTACGTGGTACATAATCTGCATTGTCTTTTTAAAATATGTTCTTAGTTTTTGTTGGCCACACCAACGTACTCCCATCTGCCAATTAATGGAAACGACGCTCACTCTGTGGCAGATAGGCAGACACTTTAAAAACTCTTGAAAACGCAGACACCTTTGGACATTATTGGTTTCCTTTCTTCCCTTCAACCCCTTTTCCTTTCTCACTAAGATTGTGGATGGCTCTAAGTTGAAGCTGTTAGTTAGGGAGGTGTAACTTTGGGGTATATCACGTGCTCTGAAATGTCTAGCCTTTAGCAGCTTGATGTCATGATTACAAAAGTCCCATAACAAATGGGGTTCAAAGGAGATTTCTTTGTTCTGCTTTGCTATTCTCACACTTAAACTCTCTATTTTACGTAGAAGCTAAATGGAAAGGAAACAGATTTCAGATGACTTTGCTCATTTTGCATTTCCCCTCATTACCCAGGAAAAGGAAAAACCAACACTTATTAATCGCCCACCCTCAGTAAAACGGCCTCATGTGTCCTTACTGAGGACATGACCCTATGACTTGACCCACTGACCATTCATAGATCACTGCTGTGCCTTGTAGTGCTTTTGGGGTAACCAGGAGAAAAAGGTTAAAATGCATTTAGATTAAAAGGGTGAAATAAATTTATAAAATTATAGTAAAATGGAAATATTTTTAGGTTCATAACATTTGAAAATCACATACCCTTATCTTTTTACACTTTAGAACATTTTTTAAATTTCAAGGGTATAGCAAAATGAAATTGTAACTTTTTATGAAGAAAAGTATAGATGAAAGAGGAGAACATGTTTGAGATCTGTTAATTTTAGTCTAGGGGATTTGAAACTCTCCCAATACTGAAGACAAACCCTGTCGAGAAAAAGAAGCATATATAATGTTATATAGTATTTTCATATACAATTCTTTAAACATTTTTACCTCTACAAAATACCCTTAAGTAAAGCAGGATGTCATTTAATAGACGGAATTGTTAAGGTAAATACCTACAGTCACATTACTAAATTCAGCAAGAGCTACACAAAATCCAGAATATATTGTCTAGTCTTAAATTATATACCGGGGGTGCCAAAAAAATGCACATGACTTGTATTCATCTTTTGTTATTGGTATATATTGAATATTAAAATTCATAGTTTTCCTTTGTTGAAATGTTTGTACATTTTTTTCAGCACCCTCTGTATATTTAGATTCTGAGATTAATGGAAGGGATTATAAATCATTCAGATAAAAGTTAATGCTTAACAAAAATACTTAGGAAATAGATTCAGTCTACTCCAATATTTAGCTGCTTTTCTTAGAAAATTCTTATTTCCATTTCCCAGGTTGCTCATGAGGTAATAAATCCTTTAGACCCTTGACCTTTAATCCATTTTTTTGGGTGAACCCAGAGGGAGTAGGAAGAAGCAGTTCAGTCTCCTTTTTTGGTCCGTCCTCTCTCTGCCACCATACTCTGCATCCTCTTCCTAAAGCCTAGTCACAAGGTTTGAAACCCAAGCTTACTATCCCATCTCTATCAAGTTTTCCACATTTTAAGAAACTGGGTATATTAGATCAGTTAGTGAAATACTGTATAATTCTTGTAAGCAAAGGGGAGGGGAGTATATTTGAGGGGAATAATATGTCTTAGGCCTTTAGATCACTGGATGACTTTAGACTGGACAAATGGTGTTCTCCAACAGTTTAATCTTGAGGTTAAGGTCATTTTTCTTAATGGTCTCATATGTGTCCCATTTGTCAATTGATTGAGGCATTATTCACCCTTATTTAGTAAGATTGATCAATTTGGTGTACTGAAGGCTGACGCTTGTTTTCACCTCTTTAATACCCCTGTCATCAGAAGAATGGCCTTGTGATGTGAGCAAGTGCCTCCCAGAAGGAGGTAAATAAATTCAGAGGCCTATGTTTAGATGTCCATTGGGTATGGATTAGCCTTATGTTTTCATTCTGCTTACTAAGGCTGTTCTGCAAACTCCTATCATAGAAATAGTGGTGTGTCCCTTACTACTTTAAAGATTTTATGTCTTTTTCATGCAGTTGAATTCCAAAAGAGAAAGTGTTCTCTTAACTGTCATCAACCTTTATTGGCTATCAGCTTTTGACAATGACCTTTCTGTTCAAATTTAGTTCTGCGTCTTTGTTTCTTGAGGATTGGAACCTGTCATTTTTTTCATCTTTCATTTTTTGACATGTATCCTTTCTAAGAGAGGGCTCTCTGTTGCCTGTTCCGAGTGATAATGTGACATTTTCATCTAATATATATAGGGTTGGGATGATCATGGTGAAATACTAGCAGGATATGTTCTGTTGGACTTTTTCTACCCAAATAATCCCCAAATAGATTATTTCCTAGTGAATGATTATTTCCATCTTTTTTGTCACAAGTGTTCCTTTGATTTCTAGCACAAGTTACAGCAGTATGCAAATGATTCTCAGATAAAATGATGTTGACAGTATTTCCTTAACAATTTGTATAAAGCCTATGCGTAATTTTCATTATTCTAACTTTTGACTTTTTTCTCTCCATAAATAAAAATAATGCCTGATGTTTAGTTAAAGTAGATCCACTTTTGCTTGATTTTGTTAGTCTTGTTCCATCCTATTTCTTTTAACACACTGTTTAGACTTGCCAACAACTCTTTACTGAGAATCTCTTTTCCTTCCTAAGCTGATAAATAATTGTCAGAGGGGGGAGGGGGAACCTTAAGAAGAATAATTTGAATACTTTTTTCAGTGTAGTTGATGCTAAAGGACTTCTGCTTGTCCTATGTGCTGAAAGCTTGTTGCCTATACCATACCGGTTTTTAGATCGAGGTGGTATAGTGGGAATTAAAATTAACAAGGGCAAACATTTGATTTTTGTGTCATTTCAGCAAGCTTGAGAAAGATCAACAGAAAAAGTAAAGAAATCCAGGTGCATTCATTAGAATATTAGGGTTGCTGAGTGTCAGAGAACCACTACTTGGCTACTCTAGTAGTCTGAAGGAACTACCTTTTATCCTATAATTCCAAAGTTAGGCAACAATGGAAAAAGCATTTATCATTTATTTTACTTGCATGATTTTTCTAAGTCTCACCAGAAGTGGAAACCTGAATTTTAAAATCTACATCAACTACAAATGAGCTGAGAGATAAGGGGGGAATAAAAATCCCACGGAGGATATTAGTTTCCTTTGTAGTTATAAAATATTCCCCTTTCTCCAGTTATACAACACAGCAACTGGGAAGCTTCTGAAGCACCATAGAAACGAGCTACAGGGAATGCTTGATTTAGGCCGCAGTGGACAAATGAACCCTTGTTGCTAGAGAGATGCTGATAAATATTTAATTTATCGGAATTTTATAAAAAATACTGTAATACCTGTGTTGGGTTCTCTCAGGAAAAAGAATGGTCGATCTGCTTTACAAATAGGAATCCAAGACCTTTTCAGTAACAATAGAGCTGCAGGAAAGGTAATAGAAGAATCCCATTGCATTTTCTATTCATTTGAGGAAAGCCACAATTAAAATTGGGTATGAAGTCAGTTATGTCCCTTGATTTTTGAAGAACTAAGAGCATTCTAATGATATTCAGATTTATGACGGGGTGAAATGGGGGAAATTAAAAGGAAAAGATACCACTTAGTGAATGCTATGTCAATTTTTTTTTAACTATTCCATGGAATAAATTCCTTAATGAAGGTAATTATCAGAATGACTCTTCCTTTTTTATGGGGATGATGGTACAAATTTTCAAAATTGATAGCTCTTCCATCAGTTTTCAAAAACTTTTTTCTCTGTTAACATTTCTTTTTTTAAAACTGCTATATCACATCAGGACTTGGGGTTTCCGGTGGGAAGTTTTAGAAGTGTGAAAATTGAACTGGATTAACCTAATCCAGGCGGCAGTGTGACCCAGTGTCGCTGACTTCCCGTTTTGAGCATACCTGTAGCTGCAGATGCTTTAGTGCCTTCCTCTGAAACCTCAATCTTGACTTTGTGGATCGCTTCAGAAACATAAAATTCATCTTGGCCCAACCCCAGGAAATAAAAATGTGAATTGCTAATTGCATTTTTGATGCATTTAGTTTAGGGATTTGAGTACATTTTTAAAGAATGCACAGTACTTAACTGCTGCTAACTTGGTAGCTAGGGAGAGATTTGTTTGGAAAATTCTTAAGGTACAATATTTTATGCAACTTTCAAAACCTCAATTTTGATACGTTATCTAAAAATCTAATATTCGGAGCTGTGCCTTATTGTTTCAATAGTCATTTTAAAAATAGTTTCTAGTTAATATTTACATCTTATCTTCAGCCAGTATTTCTAAAACTTTGGTGGTACAAGAATCGCCAGAGTATGTGTTAAAATGCAGATTTGGGGGTCCAGGAATCTGCATTTTCAAGCTGAGATGCTGTACCTTGAATGCCATATTGGACTGTTTTAAGAGCCACTTTTAATGACTAAGTCAGAGGTTTGCACTATGGGCTTTAAAAGGCATAATTCAGTGTATTGAGACTGTGTCTAATGCAGGACTGCACTCTGTATATCAGCTATGCAATTAACTTGCTTCATGGGCTAGAGCCTGCAAAAAAAAAAAGAGAAGTTAGAACTAGAATAGATGGCTGTGTGCTAACAATTTCAAAGATAAGCCTAGCAAATAAGACTATGAGTGATAAGTTAGGGGAATTGACAGATTTTTGCAATTTAACCATTAATTTTAAACAACTCTCCCCAATGAAATGGTACTTGACCCAATAAAGAATGAAAGGTAACAATCTTTAGAACTAGAAGAAACTTAGAAATCATTCTGTCCAATCTTTTCATTTTAGTATGTTATTAGTATGTCAATTCAGGTCACACTCTTGCTAAGAAGTAGAGTTGGGCATATACAGGTTTTCTGACTGCAGTGTCCATTTCCACCCATCCCTCCACACATACCCTACCACCTTTCAAAAAGTACTCCAGTCAACATGAGCATGCCCCTGGAAAGGCACCTGTTGTATGAGTCTTACTCATTTTGGTGTTTATGTATTTTGAAGCTTCTTTTGTTTTAGACTACTTAAATTGTTTTGCATTTTCATGCACATATAAGGAGATGGCAAATGAGGGTCATGAGAGAATATAACCAGCCCACAGTATAGAATATGCAGCATTTCATCCATCTTGTAAATTAGGTGTGCACAGGAAATTGTGAGTTGGCTGATTTCTCTGTAAGGAAGAGTTATTTTCCAGCATCATTGAAGGGGACCAGAGAGGGCCAGAGAAAGAGAAAAAATGGAAGCATTCACCTGGCATCACTTGTCCTAAAACCAGAGAAGAATCTGATTATTTTAGTATTTGGTCTTTTTCTGCAGATCTTTCAGAAAAGAAATTTTCTATAATTGTGGATAAAGAATGGTTCGTTGATGGTCATGAGAAGGTTTTACTAATCTGTGACTTCATTACTACTAATATTTTAAATAAATGGTAGTGAAATGCGCAGAGGTTCACTATGAAACCCTTTATCAGCTAAAATACAATAAACGTGTATGTGTTAGAGTCCAGGCACCTTGGCACATGTGAGAAATGGGACCAGTTGGTATGAATGAGTCCAGTTAGATGGGTTTGGCTATTTCAATTTCTTGAGATTGCAACTGATGAGTTTCATTTTAATAGCTTTTCTCCCTCACAGTACAGGAATGGTGCAATAATTGTTATTTACATGTTTGCACAGCCGTAAGCCAAGACCCATAACCTGTCAGGCCCCAGCGTCCACATCTCTTAAATTTCATCTCTGGTAAGAGTTAACATTTCAGAAGACCAACATTTGTGATCAAAGTAAGAATTCAGAACAGTTATTTGGCATAAGTGTTTTGGGTCACTAAATATGTCCTGACATTGTGACATGACTCAGCAACTTGATCTAAGTGCCATGTCATAAAAATTGTGCTGTGACCCTTGGGGGGAAAAAGAATTAAGGAGTCATCTGTGGGTTTGTTTTTCTTCTTGCTTTCTCTTGTATCACAGGTACTTTCATGCTTACTTTTGTTAAGCAGCTATTGATATGCAATTAATGAAATCAACCTAAAAAGGGGCCAAGCACAAAGGGATTCTCCTGGCTTTGGTCTCATCCTCTCCTGCAGTGTTAGCAGCAGCTTGATGCCATTGAGGTCACACAACCTATTTTCCGAAAATTTGTTCCCAAGATTGTTTACAGGTGCTAGTAAAAGGGTTCCCTGGTTAATTCAAATGGGAAATGCAGGTTGAGTAGTTTGACGCTTTTGTTTTTAGTAGAGGACTTCATAGAACCGCCAATTTGCTAATGTTGGTTGGTAGTGAGTCCTACAGGAGGACTATAAAATGTGTTTAACGATGGAACCATCCACACCCTCCCCTTTCTCCAAATTTACCAGGTTAGCTTTCTGGGGAACACAACTCTGGGAAACCAGCCTACCATAAACCCGTTACTCATACATTACATTTTAATATCCAAAGCAAATGAGTATGGTTCTTCCTTACTCTCCCTCCTGGCATTAGTCTCTACTCTTCTATTACATCTTCTAACATGTTTACATGTTAACCTTACTTTTTAGATTGTTACCTCTTAGGAGGCAGAAGCTGTCTTACTCATTTCAAATATTTTGTACTTTACTCAACCAGTATAACTGCTTCTGTGTAGTAAATGTCGGATGAATGAGTACTAGATGCTGCTCACACTGCACATGTGTTTCATTTCCTCTTAAAAATAGCGGCCTTACTGTTCTTTAATCTGATTTCACTTGTAAGGAAATGTTGGCTGGTATCTATAGAACCGTAGGGACACAGGACAGAATGGGTCTTGGGTAAGTCTCATCCAAATGATTGTTTCATTGGCCCTTCCCTTTGGTCGTGGAGACCATCATTCTTTGTTTGTGGTTGGTTATACTTTCAAAAGGTTTAAGAGTCTTTATAACATGACATTGTGTAAACACAAGATTACAAAATGTAAATCAATGTCCCTGCATTTGATCATCAGCTTCACATAAAGCAGGATAAACATATTTTCTTTGTCTTTTGTCTTTAAATTATTATTACTTTCTATTGGAAAATTCAGTGGCTTAAAAAAAGTTATCACCTGAATTTACTTCTAGTTTCTCATCTTTTTATCACTTAGTTTCAAAAGATGGAGAGTGTATCACATAGCACCCAGCCAGGACACATAGAGCTAAAAAGAATCTGAAATGGCTCTGAAACTAGGCTGTGATTAGTTTCTTTCTCCATTCTTCTCTAGCCCCCTCCTCACACCTTTCTTTCTCTTTGCCCTAGCTTTATTGAGTTATAATTGACTTATAACTCTAAGTTTAAAGTGTTCAATGTAATTATTTGAGATATATATCTTGTGAAATGATTATCACAATAAGATTAGTTAACACACCCGTCACCTCACATAGTTACAACTTTTAAGTGTATTATCTTTTAAGATCTACTCTCAGCAGCTTTCAAATATAAAACACAGTATTGTTAACTATAGTCACCATGCTGTACATTACATCCCCAGGACTTATAACTGGAAATTTGTACCCTTTGACCACCTTCACCTATTCCTCACCACCACCACCCCTCCCCTGGCCCCCAGCATATAACAATCTACTTTTTAAGATTTTTTTAGATTCTACCTATAATTGATACACAGTATTTGTCCTTTTCTCTCATTTCACTCAGCATAACACCCTTAAAGTTCTTCCATGTTATTGCAAATGGCAGGATTTCCTTCTCATAACTTCTTTATCCATTCATCTGTCAGTGGACACTTAGATTTTTTCCATGCATTGTTGTAACTTATGCTGCTATGAACAGAGGGGTGCAGATGTCTCTTTGCGATAATGATTTCATGTCCTTTGGCTTTATATCCAGCAGTGGAATTGCTGGATCATATGGTAGTTCTATTTTTATTTTTGGGGGACACCTCTGCACTGTTTTCCATGGTGCCTGCACCAATTTACATTCCCATCAACAGTGTACAAGCATTCCCTTTTCTCCACATACTTGTCAGCATTTGTTATCTCTTGCCTTTTTGATAATTATTCTAACAGGTGTGAGGTGATTTTGTGGTTTTGATTTGCATTTCACTGGTTTTAGTGATGTTGAGCACCTTTCCATGTACCTGTTGGCCATTTGAATATCTTCTTTGGAAAAATGTCTATTGCAGATCCTTTGCTCATTTTAAAATTGGATGATGATGGTGATGGTGATGATGATGATTTGCTGTTGGGTTATATGAGTTCCTTATATATTTTGGGTATTAGCCCCTTAACAGATATGTGGTTTGCAAATATTTTCTCCCATTCTATAGATTGCCTTTTCATCTTGTAAGTTGTTTCTTTTGCTATGAAGAAGGTTGTAGTTTGATGTAGTCCCACTTGTTTATTTTTGCTTTTGTTGCTTGTGCTTTTGGTATCATATCCAAAAAATTGCCAAGATGAATTTCAAGGAGCTTCTTTTCAATGTTTTCTTCTAGAAGTTTTATGATTTCAGATACTTAAGAGTTTAACCCATTTTGAGTTAATTTTTTGTAAGTGGTGTAAGATAGGGGTCCAGTTTCATTCTCTTGCATGTGAATATCCAGTTTTCCTAACATCATTTATTGAAGAGACTATCTTTATCCAGTGAGTATTCTTGGCTCCCTTGTCAAATTCTTTTTGACTGTATATGCATGGGTTTATTTCTGAGGTCTGGCTCTGTTCCATTCACCTTTGTGCCTGTTTTTAATGCCCGCACCAAACTGTTTTGATTACTGTAGCTTTGTAATATAGTTTGAAGTCAGAAAGTATAATGCCTCCAGCTTTGTTCTTTCTCTGGATTGCTTTGGCTATTCAGGGTCTTTTGTAGTGCCATACAAATTTTAGGATCTTTTTTTTTTTTTTTTTTTTTCTATTTCTGTGAAAAATACCATTGGAATTTTGGCATCAATTGTGTTGAATCTGAGGATTGGTATGGTATAGACAGTTAATAGTATTAATTCTTCCAATTCATGAACACAGGCTATCTTTCCATTTATTTGTGTCTTCTTCAATTTCTTTCATCAATGTGTTGTAGTTTTCAGTGCGGAGGTCTTTTACCTCTTTGATTAAATTTATTCCTAAGTATTGTTGCTGATGCAATTGTAAATGGGATTGTTTTCTTTATTTTTTTCCCCCAGATAGTTAACTGTTAGTGTATAGAAATGCAACTGATATTTGTATGTTTTTTTTATATCCTGCAACTTTATTGAATTTGTTCTAACTAATTATACACCACCATTACAATTTTAGGTAATTAGATTTTGACTATATACTTACCACTAACAGTGATTTTGCACATGTTTTTATAATGTTAATTAGCATTAAACATTTTCAGCTTGAAGAACATTCTTCAGTATATCTTATAAGGCAGATCCATTGATGATGAACTTCCACAGCTTTGTTTGTTTAGGGATATCTTTATCTCCCCTTTCATTTATGAAGGACAGCTTTGCCTGGTATATTATTCTTGGTTGACAGGTGTGTTTTTTTTCTTTTAATATTTTAAATAGATCATCCCACTCTTTCCCAGCCTGCAGAGTTTCTGTTGAAAAATTCATTGATCACATTACGGGGGTTCTTTGTATGTAACTTCTTTCTTCTCTCTTGCTACTTTTAAAATTCTTTCTTTGTCTTTGACTTTTGACAATTTAATTACAATGTGTCTCAGTGTAGCCCTTTTTTGGGGTTCAACTTATTTGTGATCCTTTGGGCCTCAAGAATCTGGATGCCCACTTCTCTCCTCAAATTTGGGGTTTTCAGCCATTATTGATTTAAATAGACATTCAGTTCCTTTCTCTTTCTCTTCTCCTTCTGGAATTCCCATAATGCATTATTGTTTCTTTTTTATGCATGTCCCCCAACTCCCACAGGCTTTCTTCACTCTTTCATCCATTTTCTTTTTGCTCCTCTGACTAGAAAATTTCAAATGACTTATCTACTTTATTGATATTTTCCTCAGGTTGGTTGCATCTACTGTTGAAGCTCTCTTTTGAATTCTGCAGTGTAGTCATTGTATTCTTCAGCTTCAGAATTTCTGTTTTTCTTTTTTGTTGTTGCTTTTGATGGTTTCTATTTCTTTGTTTAACTTCTTATTTTGTTCATGCATTGTTTTCCTAATTTTGTTTAGTTGTCTGTGTTGTTGTCATTTACTAAACTATATAAGAGGATTATTCTGAATTATTTGTCAGACAGTTCATAGATCCCCATTTCTCTAGGGTAGTTATTGGAGTTTTCTTAATTTCTTTTGGTGGTCCTCTTTTTCTTTTCCTGATTCCTCTTTATTTTTGAGTTCCTGCGTTGGTATCTGTGCATTTAAGAAAGCAGTCTCCTCTTCCAGACTTTACAGGCTTGCCTTTGACCTCCACCAGTCAGCTGGTAGCATTCTTGGGCAGGTGGAGCTTGCTGGTGATGTCTGTATTTGAGCGAGGCCATTGAGTATGCTCTGAGGTTCTGGGGGATGCTGCTGGTGGGGTTCTGTGATTGGGTGGGACTGCTGCCTGGCTCTTCATTTGGGTAAAGTTTCTGGCTAGGCTCCACAATCAGGTCGCACCACTAGCCCTGCAATCAGCTTTGGTTGGGTGAGTTTTCAGGCTCTTCCCTGGCAGGGTGGTGCCAAGATTTGATGCCTTGAATGGGCTGTTATGGGCTGAGCTCTGCAATTGCTCCAGGTTAAGTGGGGGTCTCAGGCACACTTCCCAACTGGATGGTGCTGCTGGCTGGATTTAGGTGGGGCACAGGCTGTGCCCTGAAGTTGGGTGGGACTCTAGGCTGGGCTCTCTGGGTGGGTAGTGCTGTACGCTGGTCCTGTAGCTTGGTAGTATTGTGGGCTCGGCTCCAAGGCTGCCCACTATTATTGATCAGGCTCCCTGATTATGTGGGGTCAGGGGCTATGCTCAACAGTTGGGCAGGGCTGCTGGCTTGACTCTCCGCCTAAACAGGGCTATACAATGGGCTTCTTGGCTCTCTGGGTTCTCTGGCCAGGCTTCCTGACTGGGCGTGACTTGAGATTATGCTCAGCTGTTGGGTGGGGCTTTAAATTTGCTTCCTTGCCTCAGTGAGGTGGTAGTATGGCTCAGCGACTGGGGACCCAAATCAGGCAGAGCTGCTAACCAAACTGTCCAGATAGGGCCACTGGCTCCTCTCTGCAGATGGGTTTTGCTGCTGGCTGGGGTCTTTGCTGAGGTGCCACTGCAAACAGGAACATGCTTACTGTAAGCCTTGTCCCCCACTTCTCCATTTCTCTCTGATCCCCAGTGGTCCTTGTGAGGCGAGACATGAGGGGGCCTGCCAGGAAGCATCCTGTAACTCTGGGTGCGCTGGATGTCTACCTTGGGCTCTCTTTTCCCACTGGAGAAACTGTAGGCCCGGCGGGCATTGTTGGTGCAGTGCTGTGTCAGCCGGGAGGAGGCGTGATGCAGTCAGAGTGTGGCCATTCCTCTTACGCTTCTAATACAGTCCTTCTCTGTGTTTCAGAGGAGTGCTTCAGCCTCACCCTGCGTTCTGGGAGTTTTACAATGGTGACTTGCTTGTGCACAGTTGCTAGTTGGTTTTCTTGGAATGGGGACTGACCTCAGAAAGGACCTATGTCACCATCCCGATGACCGATTGCAGAACAGTCCTCAGGTGTGGCGCAAGTGAATCACTGTACAGCCAAACAACTATGGGTGGTTTGCTGTAATCACAGGAGCTCGTACATCTTACTGAGCAGAGATTGGAAACTAATTACTTCCCTATAAAAGTCAAGAATAAAATAGTTTTTTTAGAGTTTCAAGTTCGTGCACAAGGAATATTTCTTGGATTTAGGAAGCATGGTTTTGTATCAAGCCTGCTGATCCTAGAGGAAATGGGATTCATCAAGAAGTGCGTCTCTAGCGAGTATCTTTAGTGTAAGTGAAACTGGGATTACTCTTAAAAGCTTCATGATAGGTAGGGTCAAGGATGCTTGAGGAGAAAAATTATACCCTGGGCCCAGTGGGGCCTCGAAATGTTACTGAGTAAGTTCTTCGGGCAGTGAAAAAGGATTTGATGCCATGAAGGAAGAGATAGGGGAATTTTAAATGGGGAAGAAGAATTTGAGTGAAATGACTCTGGGCTTTGGAACCAAATGAAAAGAAAAGGCCACATGTTCCGCTGTAGTGGTTGAGCTTCCATCAATAGTACAAGACTGCGTGGTCACCTCGTGTTAATTGTAGGAAGGGAGGCCAGCATTTGCTGATCACTTACTCTCTGCTGATAGTTTGCTGTATGTTAAAGAATTTGATTTCCACAAGTAAGACGTGAAGGGGGTGGTAGCTATCCCATTTTAGGAATGATGGAGCTGTTCCTTAGATTTAGTGGCTATGTCTCCAGAATTAAGTCAATAGCTCACTTGGGCACAGAAGTGACTAGTCTATTGATTATGTTTAAAGAAGGGCCACTAGAAAGCAATACTTTAGTTGGCAAACTTTATCTGTAAAGGGCCAGATATGAAATATTTTAGCCTTTGTGGGCTATATGGGGTCTGTTGCAACTGCTCAATTCTGCCACTGTTGCAGGAAAGCAGCAATAGATCATTTGTAAATAAGTGGAAGTGGATGTGTTTCAATAAAACTTTATAAAAACAGGTGTTGGACCACCATTTGATAACTCCTACCTTAAAGGAACAAAACTTTATGGGAGAAGATTGTAAGGCTGGTGTGTTTTACCCGTAGGAAACATGAATGCAAGCTTTATACTTGGCACATGGTAACTGCTTAATAATTATGTAAGAAACCAGATCCATGAGCCCATATTTCTGCTGACTTAAACAAATACAAGTAGACTTTAATTGCATTTTTAAAAATGAGGTTGGGTATCTAAAAAAAGGTTATTTTTAAACTAGGTTAGATCTAGTCAGAGGCCCTTAAGGGCTTTGGAAGTCTTTATCGGTAGGGAAGCTGCACAGTGTGGGTTAAGCTCAGTCCTATTTGAGGGCGCAGGATTGATGGCATTTTAAAATGTACTTCTAGGACATAACAGCAGAGAGAGATTTAAGAATGATGAAGGAACAATCAATGAGTCATAGTGATTAATTGCCCGTAGAGTGGTGTGGAAGAAAAGGTCAAGAATGGCCCCCAAGTTTTGAACTACAATGATCTCAAGAAGGATGGTGTTGACATCAACCAAGATGCCGTGGCTGAGCTCCAGAATTGCAAGAGGACACTGTGATCGGATTTTTCACGTTATTAAAGATAGAGTGCACTCGAGTTCTTCATCCCTTGCTCTTTCCGTGACCTCTCGTCTTCCTCTGCAATGTCAGATTATGCCTGTGTTACCAGGGAAAGTTTCTGTTTGAGTCGTTCAACCAAGTCAACAATACTTACTTAGCATCCACTGTGTGCCAAGCCTTGTCAGAGGCACTGCACCCACATACTTGACTATCGCTTTGCTTATTTCTTTGCACGTTTAAACAGTGAGTATGGAGTTGGTGCATTTTAAAAATTCTAGAATGAATTCTTCCTTCTGTGTTCTATTTGATAAATCTCTGCCAGTTAGTCTGTTTGGTCACATCTAAAGCCCAAGCCAAGACTTCTCTTGCAGACCAAACTCCCATATTTTCTGTGATTGCTTAAGAAAGAAGATTCTGAGCAAAGAAGCAGGAAACTTCTCTGTGCTGTAAGTTCTAGCATTCAAAATAGAGATTCTCCAGCTCATCAGGAAAGGAAAACGTCAGGGCCAATGAAAATGCCTGCTACAGTGTCATCTTCGTACAGATAACTTACTACTATCTATTTACTATTTACTACTATCAAATCATAAGAAAACACAGCTCCTATAGTAATAGCATGTCTGCTGTGGGCAGAGAAATTTAATATGGACTCTGGGAAGGAGATAATTTTAGGGCAAGGTTACAGGTGCATAGGTAATTTGAAGAAACAAAGTTGGGTGGATGAGGAAAAGTTTCAAGGTTAGCTCATTAGAAGAGGACAGAACAGGTAGAGGGCGGGAGGCAGAAACAGGGTGATTGTGAGGCTGGCATGACGGTGGGAAGTCAGAATCCATAGCTGTGTTGCTGCACCAATGGCTCTGGCCTGCTCCTCGTCATGATGGGCAGAGGGAGGGCGAGTTGTAGTGTGTCCTGTGGTCATTGGCCTTATCTGAAGGTGGTCTCTGAAATTGGTACTTACAGATTAAAAGAAACCTCCTCCCCCACCGGAATTTGACTTATCAGAAGCAACACATTCTTATGAAAGAAAAGCACCTTCTTTATTCTTTTAAATACTATTGACTCTGGCTGATTGCCACTGAAGGCTCTGTAGAAATGAGAATTCCTTAATCAAAATATGATAAAACTTCCTATGAACACAATGCGAAAAAGTTTGGAAGAACTGTTGTTACCTGAAATTCCTTTCAAGTTAGCTTTGAGTGGATCAAAAAGATCGGTGACTCCCCAAGAATTTAAAATACTTTTTAAGTCAAAATGATTTTGGATCCTAAATCTGAAAAACAAAAACAAACCATCAACTTTCATTTAAAATTTTCATTCAATTTGTTTTCATACACACCCTATGACATCCAAACTCCCAACTTGGAAGTCAGGGCTCTCCAGGCTCATTTGCAGCTTTATCTTTCATTGTTCCTTCCTGTAAACCCTACTTACTGAATAATCTAACCACACAGGGCTCTTCCCACCTCTGTACTTTTGCTTCTGCTGTTCTTTCTAGGTATCCTCCATCTCCCTTGATGGCCTTTGAATCACTGTCCTTTCCTCTAAGCCCACTTCAATTGTTATCCCCTCTTTTTCAGCTGTTTTGCAACCTTTGGCTGTGAAAGCCCCATTCACACTTTGTTCCACTCATTTGATACATTGAATATTTTGCTTCCTATTACTGTTACTTATGATATTATAAACTACTTGAGAAGAGAGGCAATCCCTCTCCATTTTTTATTTCCTAATAATTAACATTTACTCAGTGCTTCCTATGTGCTAGGCACTAAGAAAAGTATTTTATGTGGATTGTTGTACGATCACATAACTACATTATTATTATCCTCATTTTACAGACGAGAAAACTGAAGCTCAAAACGTTGAAGGAATTTGCCCAGGATGACATAATGAGTGTGCAGTGGGCTCAAGTCACGTCGAGGCTGTCTGAGTGCAGAGCTTGCCATCTACACTTCGCTACCTCCCACCTCGTGTGGCATCTCGCACATAGTAGGTGCAGAAAAAAAGTTGTCGACTAATTGACAATTAATAGAGTCTCATTTAATATGTTCATTTTATTTTATTTTTTTCCGACTCAATATGTCTATATTTGATAAGACATATTTTCATGTTTGCTGTGTGCAGTGTGTGCCTTCGACACACAACAGGGAAGGAATGCAGTTAAAGCTTTGGTTTTCCTAGCAAGTCCTGAGATCTAGAAGAATCAGCACACTAACTTCGCAATATTTCCCCAAGGGCAAGTTATTTAAAATTTTACTGTTGAAGCAACTTTAAAAGGTTGCTGACATTATTTTTCTTTAAACATAAAAAAGTTCAAAATGAAATTTAGATCGTCTTTTTCTATAATCCACGTAGAAATGGACAAGATCATTTCATGTCAAAGGTCTTCATTGCCGTACAAGACAATGTGACACAACTTTTTTGTTTTGTTTTGTTTTGTTTTGTTTTTAAATCAGTAAAAGAAACTGGGTCTTAGAAGCTGCAATGATCTAAGCAGCAGTAAGTTTGTGCATTTGTCCTTTTTGTTTTTGTTTAGATATGTTTAAATTATCACATGGCTGGCACGCCTCATTTGCATGAAATTCTGTACCATACGTACTAATTTAGTAAAGTTTACACCCCTCCCATCCCAGGAAAAAAAAATTACTATGGAAGATAATTTTCATTGAAATCTAACCAAACTTTGTTAAACAAAAGTATGAGATTTTCTCATAAAGGGGTTTTGGATCTTCAGAATAGTTTCTAGAAAAGGTACATGCTTTCTCCAAGCCAATGCTGACATTTCTCAAAAAAATTTTGGACCACCTCTTCTGACATTTTCTTAAATACTTAAAACACATTCTTTGAAGACGCTTAATGCTGAGATATAGCAGTTAAGAATATGAACTCGGGAATCTAATGCTGGGGTTTGATTCCTGTCTCAGCCTCTTACTAGCTGAGGGACCTGGGACAAGTTACTTTACCTCTTTTGGCCTCAGTTTCCTCATCTGTGTGAAGATTAAGTGAAATAATGCTTGTAAAGTACTCAGAACAATGCCCAACACAGCTCATGAACTTTATTGTTACCATCGTGATTTTATTGTTTCTCAATGATACCACACATGAGCTAAGGGATGTTTGCAGCCAAGTATGGCAATTATGGTAGGTGATAAAACTGGGTAATATAATTTTTAGTAACTAAAGATAATAGTAAAAGTGAGGTATGATTATAAAAGATGAGTGATTTTTCTTTCTTTCATGGCTATGAAGGCCTGTCCAGAAGAAATGCTACAAAAAAATCTTGAGTTTAAAAAAAGCACCCTTTGCCAAAACCAGACAAGGATAGCACAAGAAAAGAATACCATAGGTCAATGTCCCTTATGAATAGATAAAAAAATCCTCCACAAATACTAGCAAATTGAATCCAGCAACATGTAAATCACACCATGACCCAGTGGGATTTACCCCAGAAATGCAAAGTAGGTTCAACATATGAAAACCCATCAATGAAAAACACCATATTAATAGAATAAGGGACAAAGGCCATATGATCATTTCATTAGATGCAGAAAAAAATTTGACAAAATCCAACACACTTTTATTAACACAAAAACAAAAACCATTCAACAAATTTGGGATAGAAGAAAACTTTTTCAACCTGAAAAAGGGCATCCACAAAAAACTCACAGCTAGCATCATACTTAATGGTCAACAACTGAATGATTTCCCTCTAAGGTCAGAAACAAGACAAGGGTATCTACCATTTCTATTTAACCTTGTACTGGACGGTATACAAGGCAGTGATGAAAGAAAATGAAATAAAATGCATCTGGCTTAGAAAGAAAGGGGTAAATCTACCTCTTTTCAGAGATGACTTGGTCTTATATACATATAGGAAATCTGAAGGAATCCCCCCCCCACAGGAAAAAAAAGAATGTTAGAGCTAATAAGTGAATTCACCAAGGTGACAGGATATGAGATCAAGATACGAAAATCAACTGTTTCTTTATACTAGCAATGGACAATCTGAAAATGAAATCCCATCTATAATAACATCAAAAGGAATAAAATACTTAGAAATATTTAGAAATAAATTTAACAAAAGCAGTGCAAAACTTGTTCACTGAAAACTAAAAAACATCACTGAAAAAAACTAAAGAATATGAAAGATGCTGTGTTCATGGATTGGAATATGTAATAGCGTTAGAAAACTATATTCCCCAAATTGATCTACAGATTCTACACAATCCTTACCAAATCCCAGCTGCCTTTTTGGCAGAAGCTAAGTTGTAATAGTTCTTTACATATTCTGGATACTAGTCCCTTATTAGATATATAATTTGTAATATTTTCTCCAGTTTTGTAGGCTGTCTTTTCACTTTCTTGATGGTGTCATTTGAAGCATAAAAGTTTTTAATTTTGATGAAGTTCGATTAATCTACTTTTTCTTGTGCTTTTTTGTGTGATGGCTAAGAAACCGTAGCTTGACCAAGGTCATGAAGATTGATGTCTATGTTTTTTCAAGAGTTTTAGCTCTTATAATTAGGTCTACCACCCATTTTGAATTCATTTTTGTCTATGATATGAAGTAGAGGTCCAATTTCATTCTTTGCATCTGCTATCCAGTTGTCACAGTGCCACTTATTGATAAATCCCACTGAATTTTCTTGGAACCCTTGTCAGAATCAGTTTACCATAAATGTATGGGTTTATTTCTGGACTTTCAATTCTATTCTATAGGCATAAATGTGTATACTTTTGCCAGTACCACAGAGTTTTGATCGCTGTAGTTTTTTAGTATGTTTAGAAATTGGAAGTGTGAGTCCTTCAACTTTGTTCTTTTTCAAGGTCATTTTGGCTGGCTATTCTGGGTCCCATGCATTTTCATATGAATTTTAGGGTCAACATAGTGTCCAAAAGCTTTTGCTCTTACTAAATGAAAAATGGAGGCTGACCATACGCTGACTTTAGAGCAGGTCATATTAAATGATGAAGGAATGATTTGCAAAACTGGAGGTAAATTCTTGCTCAGAAACTGAGTTGTGTCTACCGTGGTCCACAGTTTTGTACCCAAATTCAGACCTACAGTAGCTTTAATTCTTTCTCTACTTATTCCCTAAAAGCTAGTTGGTTTGTTTGTTTTTTCTTTAACTTGGTGAGCTTTGCTCATGAACTAGTCTCATTTCCCTAAAAACTTCTATCCTTTTTGGATAGCAGTCTTGATAGTCTTAGGAAGATTTAAAAAAAAAAAAGTTATCTTACCAGAGGGTAAGGGGGGGATGGTAGGAGAGGGTAAAGGGGGTCAAATATATGGTGATGGAAGGAGAACTGACTCTGGGTGGTGAGCACACAATACAATATATAGATGACATATTGTAGAAATTTTACTCAGCACTGTCATCCCAATAAATTTAATTTTAAAAAAAGTTTTCAAGATGAAGTCAAGTATTAACTAATACGTGCATTACTATTATCTCTGGTTTCCCGTCCCTTTCTTGTCCTCTAGTGTTTTTCAGGGTTATTCCTTCCAGTTTGTGAGTTCTAAAAGCAGAATTTGTGACAATGGAAAGTTCTCAATGGAGCTGGGCATTTCCCTGGGGCCTCTTCCTCACATCAGCTGCTGCAGGATGAGGTCACCCATGTGTCTCCTAATTCCAAAAAGATTTGTGGCAAATTTCTACACCAGATTGCATTTCTTCTCTACTTTTAACATTGAAAGCTCCTCTTCCTTCACTGAACTTCCCTCAAACATAATGGAAAGAATTGTGTTGCTTCTGGTCTGTGCCAGAGAGATCTGTTGAAATATCCAGACTTCGTGCTTTGATTTGGAGTCCAAATATTTGGTGTGGAGAGATAAGCTTTACGTTAGAATTAAATTCACCTTCTGCCCTGGCTATGCCAGATGCCACTTTAGACCTTGACCCTTAACTTACTGGGTCTCTCTTTGTGTGTTTTTATTCTAGTGCCCGGACTTATTTTTAACTCCCCGAGGGAGCACTGCCAAAGCGTCTGGCTCAGCACTGCGGAGAGCCTGATCAGTAAGGAGGGCAGTGGGAAGCAGCGTGAAGTATCCACATGCGGACAATGAGCCCTCGGACAACAGTCCTCACTTAATGCTGGTCTACAAATGAATTATAAATGTACTCTGATATTAAATGTGCTGGAAAAGCTTACCATTTAAAGGAGTTCAATGAGGAATCTTTTGTAAAGTAGTGAGTTTAACAAATAGGTTTTGCTTTGGGCAAGCCAAATCCAGCCCCATCATTTAAGTTTTTAACAATTTGTATTTGTACCTATTGGGGTTTCTTAAAGAAAGTCTCACCTCTATTTACTTAGAGGTGAAAGAAGGAAAACTTCAGCACAGAGATGTAAAGTCTTAAATTTGTATGCCTTAATTTGGCTCCTGATTAGAATTACATCTGTATTTGTTCAGTTACGTAAGCTATCTCACCTCTGGAAAGAATCTTTGAAAAATGACAGTTGTATACGAGTACTCTTAGAATATGATAGGATTTGGGGTACATTCTCCCAAAGTAACTGCACTAACCTTCTTTTCCTGCTCAGACAACTGGTTGTGGCATGAAGCTGAAGTGGGGTCCTGGGGGGCTCTAGTCTGGCCCAGTAAAGGTATGGTATCCCCTCTTGAGAAGACCCCAGGAAATTAGTTCTTTTCACTGCGTCATGAGCTAGTCAGCAGTGATTCTGAAATAGACCTAAACTCTAGGGTAACTCTCCCTGGCCTAACCTCTAGGGGTGCATGAGACAAGCTGGCCGAGTGGTTAAGGGCAGACTCTGGAGTAAGACTGCCCGGGTTCTTCAATCCAGACCAGGCCACCTGGATTAGGCTGCAGAGCACCTGGTGAGGACAACGCAGCTGCTTACCTGGGCAGGAACGTGTCCGTCCTGGCTCTCCTCAGGCTGGAGTCCAGATGTGGATGATGCTGGCTGTGAGATGGGGCTCAGTGGGGTGTCTTGGTCACAAGGCAGCACCAGGAGTAGACTCGCTGTACTTCCCAGATAAGCCAGCTCCAGTACCTCCATCTGATGGCCCACAGGGTCCTGGTACTGGCCTGGAAGGTCAGTGGACGGGGGTTAGATCTGTCCCAGGAGCCAGGGGGACCACCAGTGCCAGACCCTGGGAAGGGCCAGCTCACAGAACTAAAAACAATACATTTTATTAACAGGGTGTCTACCTCACTCTCAGGAAGCAGTTTAAGACCAAAGATTGTTGGGTGCTGTGGTCACCTTTTCTGGTCTTAGGACCATAATCTCTAAGATACCTTCACAATGTTTGAGTCACAGGGCCCGCAGTGGCAGGACATGGTGGGGCCTATGACACACGGGAGAACCATGGGCCCTGTCTTAAAGGGGCAGGTACTCCAATCCTGGCCTATTGTAGCCACGTGGGGACCCAGGCTCTTGGTGCCAGATCTTCCTATATTTGAACAAAAGTTGTAAACCCAGATGTCACATGAAATTTCTCAATTCTTAGAACACTGCATAGGACAAACACAACATAATTTGACCTGAGGACAGATAATTTATACCCTGTGACATAAGCAAATAGGTCCTCTGTTGGACAGCTGGGAGTTTGTGGGTAATGACAATGGCTGGCCACAGACAAGTGCGGCCCATTGAGCAGAGCGTAACTGCAGAAGTGTCTAATGGGACAGGTGGCAGCGGACACAGATGGCCAGAAACAGGGAGACCCAGCAAGGGTTGCCGGTGAATGCACAGGCAGCAGCCAGACCCAGTGATGGGGCAGGAGGGCAAGTAATATGGAGCCATCCAGGCAGGCTGAGGAGACCTGGCTGCCTCCGGGAAGCTCCAGGCCCCATCCCTTCCCTGGAAGGATGGCGAGGCCTGGGTCTAGTGTTGGGGGCCAGCAGAGTTGGCTGGCCACTCAGGCAAAATCTTAAACTCAGTGAGGAAAGGCAGGGGCATGGTTCACACTCCTTACTTTATCTGTCCAAACAGTAGTTGCTCAGCCTCTGTTACGTGCCAGCTACCGTGCAGTGCATCCTGGGAAGCACAAGAGCATCAGGAAACACCAGCCAGTGTGCAGCTAACAGTCAGCTTACCCACCACGAGTCACAGCAGCAACAGGCAGGTGTTGGGAACAAGAACTGCACTACGTCGTAAATGTACATTTACTTACCCAAAGGCGGTGTTCCAGTCCCATCTTACTTGACCTCTAGTAATGATTATTGGTCGAATAAACAAATGAATAAATTCACTGAGCGCTCACAATATGTCCTGCATGGACTCAAAGCATGGACTCAAAGCAGTTTTCTAAATGCTACAGTTTCTAAAACACTGATTTAAATCTCATTGCCTTTTTCTGAGATGAGAACATTGTTAGTCCCACAATGGACTAATGGAAGGAGACAATGGACTAGTGGAGGGAGCTGAGCCCCGCCAATGAGGGAGAGGAGGTGTGAGGGGCAGGGCAGCGGGGTCCCTTCCTCTCTTGCCTGCTGGGGCCCCACAGAAGTGTCCACACCACACACCGGTCTGCGGGGATGGGGGCACTCACTGGCATGACACACCACCCACCGTCCGGGATGAGTGACCATCAGGCAGGGTGGGCAGGCAAAACAATTGTATTTCAGGACCATGGTACTTTCAGTGTGAGCATGCTTTCAAGAGCCTTTTAGACACAACTCTCAACCTTCTATCCTTTGTCAGCACCAAACAGTGAAATGGTGTTCAATTTATGGGACTACCTGCTGGGGGAGGGGGTTTGGTTCAAACATTTTTGGTTTCACACTAACTCCTCCATTTACTAAGTGCAGAGGGAAATGTCAAGCATGAAATGGGTTTCTCTTCCCCATCTGCTTCCTGCCTGTCCCTTTGAGTTTCACAGCTCCCTGATCTTTCCTTATTCTACACACTGCACAGCAGCAGGAACCACAGGAAAAGTCAGCCTGACCATTTAAGAGCAGAGACCTGGCCTCTCCTGGCCCACATTGCTTCCGAGGGTCTCTCACTTTAGACGTGGCTGGTGGGAAAGAAGCTCGCCACAGCTGACCTCGGCCATTTGGTACATCACGGGGGCCTGGAGGACAAAGCCCTGTGCACAGGTGAAAGGCGGGAGCTGAGTGTCCGTGGAGGAGAATCTCTGCCACCAAGCGCTTTGAAACGACATGGTGCCAACAAGCACCTGCTGAGCAAATGCTGCTCCACCTTGGTCCCACGTCCAGCCCCCTGGGCCTTCACCTGCAAGCAGGATAGCGGCTGTGTGGCTGATGTCTGCGTACATGCTCGGAGGGCGCCGAGGCAACCCCGAAGTTGGGTTTTAGCCTGCTTGTTCGTACCTATTCGCTGCAGAATCGTGTTTATAACGAGCTGTTGCTGAAGACCAAGCTTTAATTCTCTCCTGAACAGGTTGGGATGCTCTGGCTGGTTCCGGATGGTTCCATCTGGGGCTGTTTCCCAGGAAGCATTAGGCATGCGCTGCTCAGGCAGAGACCCCTGGGAGGGGCTGAGTGCTGTGCTGGGAGAGGCTGCACAATATCGCCTTCGCTGTACCCCATCCCCCAGCTGCCGACTGCTGCACCTCATGCCTGGCAGGGCTTTTGCTTAGACAACAACTTCCAGGGTCCCCAACCATCCCTCAAGGGGTGGGTTTTGTTTCAGGCCTTTACTTATTTAATAAGCACATACATTGGGCTAGGCTCTGTTCTAAATGCTTTCATAAACCCTCACCAACTCCGTCCACCAGTTCTCTTGTTATTCCCAGTTTTACAGACGGGGGACACCAAGTCTTGGAGAGGTTGTCCAAAAGCACATACTGTTAGTGGGGAAGCTACTATCCACACAGTTGCCCAAGACAGAAACCTTAGATTTGAACCTAAGCAGCTTGGACCCAGACTCTGCACGGCTGCACCAAATGCTCCTCTTTCTTAGAGGACAATCGCCCTGGGGTTGAGAGCAGCTAACTGTGACCTTGGCCCCCTGGCAGCACAATGAGCTGAGACAGGGAATTTTTAAGTCAGGGTAGGGTCTCCCTAGAGGACAAACTTCTGCTGCAATTAAAGGAGGCCCAAGGACCCATCCACATGGTTTCTGACAAGTAATGGGTGGTATTCTCTTTCTAGTCACCTGACATGTCCTCATCGAGGTGGACAATTTTCTCTTTCCTGGACTCTGTCTGGAAGCCCAGTCCTTGGTCTGGATGGTGGTGCTGTTGGGCTCACTAAGGTTGGCGGGCTCCAGGGTGCAGTTGCTCCACCAGGAGACCTGCTCCAGAAAACAGGGGGAGAGCGACATTCCTGCTTGCACAAAAAGGGTGCAGGCCAGCTCCATCTTGGTGCCTTGCCTGGAGTTGCGTAGCTTGGCATAAATAGCATGCAAGAATTGTCTCACCGTTTGGTCTGTGAGAAAGGTGGATAAATTGATAATGGTGTGAGTTGGGAGTTAGCACAACTCTGTTTGCACCCTGCATTGAAATGGGGCCCCATCAATTCCTGTTTTATAAGGTTCATCTACCATATACAGTCAGTTTTGTCTAGTCACAGCTAAATCACTCGGGAATTAGCCTGGACTCACAGATTACAAGTTGGGGGGAAAACATGCCAGCTCTGAAAGAAATCAGGCTGTGATTAAGTTGACTAGAAAAACACTGTGGACATCCCAAGGCTATTTTTCCGTAACTTCTTGATTCAGAAATGTTGAGCAGTGCTAGAGTAGCGGGCTGGGAAAGCTGCAGGTCTGGTGTGCAGTGCGGTGGGGCTTCAAATATTTATGAAATCAATTAACACTGATAGACAGTAGCCAGGGTGTCAGGTGGTCAATCTGTCTTGTACAGGGCCGAAAACCCATCCCCACAACTGCACATCACAAGCCTGAGTGACATTTGGGTGAAGGCTGTTTTAGAATTATGCTTTTAATTGGAGAAACACAGAGGAAAGGTAAGAACACGTCCCATCCCCCACTCCCTTGACCCCAGCAGACAGCTCATGTTATTAATGTCGGCAAGTGCCTGCAAGAAGGCTGAGGAAATAATAAGCATTTGAGAGAGTTGATAGTTTCCACGTTGTTGGATGGCGGCTTGACTTCCATTTATTTACTGCTTATACAGGAGATTGCTTCCTTTCCTCCATAATCAATAGTGGATTTCTTTTTCACTCTATCATTCACGTCTGTGGTTTCTATTCTCTCCTAGGCATCAGGAGCTGGGGTGAGGCCTTACCTACTGCTGAGTCAGAACACAGCTGAGTATCCCAAGCTTTCTGCTCCCAATACATGCAGGCTGGGCTTTTCCAGCAGTCAGGTCCGCTTCCTGGGCAGGCTGGCTCTGAAACATGGCCCTTCCCTTGTCGCCCTCACCAGTGGTTCCTTCCTCTTGGGCACAGCTCTGTGGCTGTCCACAAATCTCCTCTGAGGCTCATGATTTGTACCCTCTTCCTGCACCACCCTGACCCGGCTGTTTCTCTCAGGACACATGTTAGGATGTATTTCTGAGTTGGCTTGGGGCCCATCCACTCTGACACCCTTCATGTCACAGAGGCCGGGCCATGAGGCAGCAGGAGACCCCCAACTTGCCTGGCCAAAGTTCTCTGAGGGTGGGGAGGGGGGACATGGGCATCCAGGATAAACCCTGGCCAGGGCCCCCAGCCACCAAGCATGGAACACAGTTTTGGACAGATTTCACTCGTCCGTAAACTTTTACTACTAAAACTGCTTCTTAGAATCTACAACTGCAATGGAAAAAAAAAAAAAAAAAGCTCAGTATATATATATATATATATATATATATATATATATATATATATATATATCTCGTGAATTACAGCCTAACTCGAATGCTTGCCTTTTATTTTAGTGAGAAAAGAAAGGAATGAAAAAACACCTTATAATCACGTTTTCCTCTACTATGTACTTACAGAATCATGTTCCTCTAGAATGCTGACTGTCTCCAGGGGCGACCTGAGTCACTTCTGTGGCCCAAACTGTAGTGTGACCTTAGGATGGTCACAGAACTCTCCTCTTTGTACCCGCATCCTCTGGCCAGGGGACCGGCCGTTCTTTCAGCTGGACTCAGCAAAGCACTGGAGTGAATTGGCTTGAGAAATCTTTCCTCCACCTGAGCCTGGTCTGCCCCTGCTCCTCTGCACACGGGAAGAGCTTTCCTAGACGGTGTCGGAACATACACGGCCAGAATAAAAAGTAAGGAAGGGTGACGGTGTTCCCAGACTGTGCCAAACGCTCTACATTCGTGATCACGTTTAATTCTTTCAACAATGCCGGGAATTAAGTGCTATTATGATTCCCGTGTACAGATGAGAGAGCTGCGCTCACACAAATGAGTAAACTTGCTCAGTGTCACCAGCTTGCAGGAGGGGGTGCTTCACTGCCCTCCTGCCCACAGGTGAAGGACAGGTGGGCTGGGGCACTCTGGTCCTGTGCTCGAGAGAGCCTTTCCCTCTTGGAATGAATGTGGGCACGAGGCACATGGAGCACAAAGCCTGCGATTTTGCCTTATTGCTGTGCGCTGCCTGGGGCCTTGTTGGCATCAGGGCAAAAGGGGCGGATGTGAGTGATTACCAGTGCTCATCCCTGCAGCACTGGAACGAGAGCCCTGCCACTGCTGCCTTCGTTCCTCCCGGCCTCCTGCTCCTTAAAAGCCATCTTTCTTGCTAGACAGGGGCTACAGAGTCTACTAGAATGTCGGGCAGGAAGGGAGGCAGGGGAAAGAAAACCATGGCGGGGTTGGGGGGCTGCCACGCATCAGGAATGTCTGGGGAAGGTGTGGGGGTCTGAGGAGAAGGTCCCTGGGATGGGCGCAGAGTGAGAGGAAAGTGCTAGAAGAAGAAGCGGTATCTTCATGGGTCCTGCTGCAGACCAGTCTTTTAACTCGCTTGCGAGGCCGGCATGGAGGGTGCCTGCCTTTTTTAACACATTTGCTGAACCAGCCTTCTTGAATGTGACACTGCATCTGACAGGTCCTGACTTTGTGAGGTTCATGTACGTATAAGGTTCATATTCTCAAGCTATAAAAACCATTGTTGTGATGCTGATCGTTTTAATTGCCTGAAAATTAAAAGAGGGTTAAGTTTGGGATGATGTCCAAAGGGTATGGTTGGGCTGAGCAAGTAACAGGATACCTCTGGGAAAACTAGAGGAGACAAGGTGCTTATCTATTTATGCAACTGCTCAGTGGCTTTGGGTGGGGCTCAGGAACGGTGGAAAGAACATAGGATTTGGAGTCAGGGAATCTGGAGCTTGAATCCTGGCTCCACTACTTGCCCGTCGGGTGAGCTGAGTCTTGCCAAATCATTAACCTCTTGTCTTATTTGTAAAATGGTGATTATTAATGGAGACCTAGAGATTGTATGTGGTTTCTATAGGGATCAAATGACATCATGACTGTAAAAGTGAAATCCACTCCCATCATCAAACAGAATTCTCTCCAAGGCCACCTCCATCTCTGAGGCCTGTGTTTCTAGCAGGATTCTTGTGCTTGATTGAAAGCTGTAAAATGTTCTTTATTAATTTATGTGGAAAAGCGATGGAAATCCCTAGAAATTATAACATCGGGAAATTGTATGTTTCATGTAGTGAAAACAAAGGTGCTCTCTGGGGATACCACTTGTGTCCGTTCTGAATCTCGGGCTGTGTTTGTGTGAGCAGCAGGTGGGAATCCTGGCAAAGGTCCTGGTTGTCACACATTGATGGAAAACGCAGGGAGAAGAGTCCTCGTGTCCCACTGCAAACGTGGCTAGAGCGTTCTGTTCATTAAACAGGAACAAGGCCCCAAGACTCTGGGACATGCTTTAATGCTGAGTTTTACACATGGTTTATTGGTCTGTATTGACTAGGAAAAGAAAGACTGGGCCAGGGCATGTGGTGGGCCCTGGTGGATTGTTTTAAGTAGCACACACCTGATTCTCTGAGCTATCTTGGGGTAAACCAGACTACAGAGGTATTCTATTAACCAGAACTCTGTAAGTGGTCCAGTCCTGTTTATAATAATTAACCATGACCCCATGAGATAATAAAGTAGTTTGTGAGTAAGGGGGGAAAAAGGTAGGATTACGTTCCACAGAGTTTGGCTATTAAGCATTCTTGACATGGTAATTCTTTTTTTTTTTTTTTAAGATTTTATTGGGGAAGGGGAACAGGACTTTATTGGGGAACAGTGTGTACTTCCAGGACTTTTTTCCAAGTCAAGTTGTTGTCCTTTCAATCTTAGTTGTGGAGGGTGAAGCTCAGCTCCAGGTCGAGTTGCCGTTTTCTAGTTGCAGGGGGCACAGCCCACCATCCCTTGCGGGAGTCGAACCGGCAACCTTGTGGTTGAGAGGATGCGCTCCAACCAACTGAGCCATCCCGGAGCTCAGCGGCAGCTCAGCTCAAGGTGCCCTGTTCAATTTTAGTTGCAGGGGGAGCTGCCCACCATCCCTTGCGGGATTTGAGGGATTGAACTGGCAACCTTGTGGCTGAGAGCCCACTGGCCCATGTGGGAATCGAACCGGCAGCCTTCGGAGTTAGGAGCATGGAGCTCTAACCACCTGAGCCACCAGGCCGGCCCCGACATGGTAATTCTTGAATGGGCTCCATGGAAACCCTGCTAATCATATTTGGTTAACCAGGTACCATGATTGTACCTGACAATGGACAATTGACCGCGATCAATCCCCTCTCTCTGCAGAATAGCTACACCTGCATTTCTCACTTTCCTCTTAATCCTGATCTCTCGGAGACCCTGTTTTAATTTAGGCTGAAATGCCTGCCCCTCTGTCGTATTTCTATTTGTTCTTCATAATCCCGTTCAGATGTCATGTCTTCTGGGGAGCCTTCCTGATCGGCCAGTGGACTAAATCATCCCCCCTGTACTAACTGATTTCAAATAAATACTCTTCCCTGCATGAGAGTGTATTTCTATATGCATCGCCTTGTGAGACCGGGCTGCTTGTGCTCAGAGTTTCCTTCTAGATCTGAATGCCGAGCTCCTGGCACAGCACCGGCCTGCAAGGCAGGCGCTCAAGAGCACTTGATGAATTGCATTGCACTGAATCTCATGTGGCTGAAAAAATAGCTCCATGGCTATGTCCATTTCCGTAATATACTTGCTGGGAAAAATTAAGCTCGATAAATTGTGTTTGTCTTTGGTTATCCCCGAAGAGAAAATACATTTGTCTGTTGGCCAGCAGGATCACGAGAATTGTTTTGGCAGGGGACAGGGTGTGGATGGAGGTAGAAGGGAAGCACAGCTCGTACTTGTGGCCTGACATCTTGAGTGCTATCTTTTCCTTGCCACCTCAAGATTCTAGCTCAAAGGAAGTTCTCACTAAGACTGTGTTGGTATTAGTTCTTGTACTTAGTAAAAAAAATGTTAACTTACACAAATGTAACTCCCATCATTATTTATTGTCAATTTATTCTAAGACAGAGAAAAAATTATGTGGCTGAGTGTCTGTGTTAGCATGAAGTTGGTAGGTTGCTACCAAGGCCAAACATTAAGCCAGAGGCCTTGAGGGTAGGCCAGGTATGCCTGACCTGGCATTCCTGAGGCTCTTGCCACTGCTAGTAGAATCATTCTAAAATACATAATCAGAGAAACATGTTGGTAGATACAGCACTATCTAGAAGTCACAGATTTATGTAAGCAGTTTGGTCAAGGGTATGGGCTCTGGAGCTACACAGCCTGGGCTTGAGTCTCAGCTCTACCACTCACTGGCTGTGTGACCTTTGGCAAGTTGCTTAAACTCTCTGTGCCTAGTATTCATCTCTAAAATAGGGATGATGATATAATTACCTTCCTCAATAGGGTGGTTGTGATAATTAATTAAATTAATATTTGTGAGGCGCGTCGAATATGGCCTGGCATCTCGTAAGCATTGTTAAATGAAATGGAAAAATTGCCATGGGACCTGAAGTTAAAAAGGAACTGTAAAAAGCAACAAGGGTAACCACAATGTGCAGTTTAAATGCCTTCTGCTACATTCCTGTCAAGTGGTCATCTTTCTCTAGGTGCCCACGACTGACAGCATGGAGTGCCCCATCTCCCGAGGCAGGAGGAGTGGGAGAGCAAGGAGGAGAGTGAGTGTGAGTGTGAGAGTGAGCATAAGAGTGAGTGTGAGAGTGACAATGAGAGTGAACAGCAGAGTGAGCAGGAGAACGTGCAGTCTCCTACCCTGGGTGGTATAACCCAGGGACTCTGCCAGCTGCCAGCCAGTGTTCCCTGGGGCTCCAAACTCCACCATCTCCAGAGGGATGGACACGCTGGCAGGAGAAATGACAACATTTGTTCCATTTCTGTCTTCTGCCACACTCGGGTAGAGGCGGAGTGCAAACTCAGTCTTCAGCAACGTCAGGTCCTCTGGGAGGTTGCTGTTTCCTTCATGGAGGCAGGAATGCAGGAGGAAGAGAGTGAACAGGAGAGGCCGCATGGAGGCAGGGAGGGATCCTGCAGTTCAGAGGGAAGAGACGCAGGGTGAGGCAAGAGACTGTCACATCCTCCCCAGAATGGACGGGGACATCCCTGCTCTGTGCGTAGGGGCTGAGAATGGCTCGGGGGTGTGTGTGCTCATTTAACAAGCAGCCCCAACTGCTTTACTGCATCGTGTGTCTGCACTAGAAGCCGTCTCTGTGAAGCCAACCTGTGAGTTGGAAGACCTGTAGTTTAGGGCTGCTTCTGTTCCTCACTCGATGTGTGACCTTGGCCAAGGTCCTGGTCAGATCAGAAGCAAACCATTATGTTGAAAAAGAAATGTAAGAAGGACATCCTACTCATTTTCCTTGGTACTTAGCCAGCTTATAGCTGTGCCATGTCTATCATTAATAATAACAATAACAATAATAATAGTATCATATACTATGTTAAAAAGAACTTTATATTTTCTCAGTTAATCATTACAACAATCTTACAAGGTAACCGTTATTGTATTTCAAATATAGAGATGATGAGGTTTAGAGAACTCAGTGAATCATTTAAGAAAACACATGAGGAATGACACAGGCCCATGACTCAAGTCCTGGTCTTCCATGATCGGTGTATAAAATACTGAGAATATAAATGCACCTTAAAATATTGATTCATGAGCTAATCATACCTAGAATATCAGAATTCTTGTGATGTGAGTTATTTTTATAGAAAAGAGCCTTTTCACAGAGATCGGAATTACATTAATACAAACATAATTCCTACCACAGAAATGTCCCCCTCCAAAGAAGAGAGGACTTAGCTGGAAATTAATGCAAAGAAGAGAAAGGCAACATGAACAGTGGTTTCAATGACTATGCCACACATAGAGCCTGCAGCCATTTTGGCCGTTGTCTAACTTTGGTATCAGACAGGATCGTTTGTTGGGAGAGAGGCCCAGCCCAAAGTCACTTCCTTTAAGTTTACTTCAGATAAAGGCCCATGATGAAAAATCGTGCTCTTCCTCACAACTCTTCCTGCACCCAAGCACAAAGGCAGTCCTTGGATGACTGAGTACCGTAGGGGTGTGATGTATGTGTGTGGGGGTTCTTTCTGCGTGTGTGTTTGGAGGTAGCAGATCCCAGCCCAGGGTCCTTTGTAAAATGACCAAGTCCCAGTGCTCTTACAGCTCCTATCACCTCCCACTGGGACACTCAGCCATCACACCTTCAGGCCCCTGCATTCCCCTTGAACGAATCCCTGCCACCCTTCGCCATGGATGAGCTGCTTACTCACTGACTTGTACCAGACTGTTGCGTTTCCTTGCTCGGCTCTGTTCTTGTGAGTCTCCAGCAGTAACATGCTCCCCTTTTTAAAAAGTGGAGCAGAATCTGTTTGAATCACAAGACAGCACAGGGAGGAAGCTGGCAATTGCCGTCTCTGCCGGCCATGTCTCTACCACTCAGTCCAAATTCCTGGAGCCTGAGGTCCTGCTGGGAGCCAGGAGAAGGAGCGAGCCCCAGCCAGCAAAGCTCAGCTCAGGAACAGAGCAGGCCCTGGGGAGGCAGCCAGCCACACCCATCAAGCTTTCTTAGGCTGTGACATGGTTGTACCAGCCAGGAACCCCTCATGTAGCCCTTTGTCACTTTGAGGAATTCCACTGATAACTCTGCCCTCAGGGCGTTTGCTGGGTGCCAGGTATCCAAAGCTTCTCCCCTCCTCCTGTGAAGAAAACAATTACATCAGTCATGGGGCCCTTGAAAGTTTTAGCAAATCAAATTCTGCACAAGAGAAAGAAAACAAGGCAAGATATGCACAATCAGTTGGGAACAGAGTGACTTGCCTTATTATTAATAAAAGTGAATGCCCTTGTTTATTTATATGTAATATAAGCACTATTAACAATCTTGTTCTTCTCAGAGATAACAATTAATTCAATTACTTAATGTGAAAAAGAAATCGTGTTGCCAATGAGTAAATGTACATTTGGGGAAAGTATAAACAGATTGTGTCCAAAGTCTGTCCTTGTGACCAATTCAGAATTACATACATTTCTATTAAGGTCATAGGCATTGTATAAACTTCAAAATAGATGATAGGTTATATATTGTTAAAGATTAAAGAAGACAACGTTTGGAAATGAATGCAATTTTTTTTCCAATTATTTTTTGGGAAATATTGGGGAACAGTGTGTTTCTCCAGGGCCCACCAGCTCCAAGTCATTGTCCTTCAATCTAGTTGTGGAGGGTGCAGCTCAGTTCCAAGTCCAGTCGCTGTTTTGAATTTTTAGTTACAGGGGGCACGGCCCACCATCCCATGCAGGAATTGAACCAGCAACCTTGTTGTTGAGAGCTCGCACTCTAACCAACTGAGCCATCTGGCCGCCCCTCCGGAAGCTCAGCGGCAGCTTGTTGTCTTCAATCCAGTTGTGGAGGGCACAGTTCACTGGCCCATGTGGGAATCGAACAGGCAACCCTGTTGCTCAGAGCTTGCGCTCTAAACAACTGAGCTATCTGGCTGCCCTGGAAATTAATGCAATTCTTAGTAAATGTCTCTCAGGCACCTGTTTGTGTTAATAATTGAAAATGAATGAGACTGTCTTTCATCTGACAGGCTACTCATACTCCTGTAATCAGCAGTGGGTAATTCACTTTAAAGCAGATTTTTATTGCTGACACTCAAGCCTAGGGTAGTTTATAGGACTTAGGATAGTTACAGTTCTATAATTGTTTCACGTGAAATCTCCCCCCAAATCTTTAATTTGGATAGAAAAGCATTACTGCATGCCTTGGACTCAGTATGATGGGGGAATAAATATGTATAACTTATTGTATAGCACCCAGAGAGGGCATCCCATCCATCCATCCATCCATCCATCCATCCATCCATCCATCCATCCATCCATCCAACAAATATCTCTTGCTGTCTACTAGGTCCCAAGACACAGTGCTAGGTCCTGTGGATGTGGCAGTGAACCAGCAACCTGGGCCCAACTCTCACGGGACCTGGAGTCTTGTCCACTGGGTGCAGAGTTTTGATTTTGATGGTTTTGAGGAGAAAGAGTGGACCATGAGGAGGACAGCAGTAACTTGCAAGGACTGTCTTCCAAAAGCATGAATTCCCTGTAGCTGTGGTTATTCGAGCAGAACCTGATTTACCATTTGCCAGCGGTGGAGTGGGGGAGATGCTGATAAAAAGATTTCCCAAATGGGAAAGGGTCTGGCTGTGTGACTTCTTTGAACATTCCTTCCTAACTCTAAGAATGTACAAAATTGCTTTTAAAAAGCATTCTCAAGAAAAAAAAAATGCTAGGAAAACTTAAGCTACAAAACAGATTTCCCGTATAGGTTAAACTTTTCAAAGTGTGAATGAATGAATGAAAGATGAACTGCAACTAATTCTTCTTTTGTGTGTTCAGTTGTGACCCTGGGTAAGTCCCTGTGCTCTCTGCCACTTCAGCGGAAATTATCAGGCTTCTTTCTACCTTGCTGGCATATTGGTTCCACTGCCAAGGGAGGCTCCATTCTGGAAGATATTTATTCATAATTCTAACAACAAAAATAGTGGACATAAATGAGTGCTTACTGTGTTCCTTGTACTCCTATATACATGCCATTCACAATTGCAATGAGTCCTCTCAGCAATCCTGAGGAAAGTATTATTATCCCCATTTTGCAGATGATAAAACTAAGGCTTGAACTTCATATACCAGTCCAAGTTCCCACAGTTAGAGAATCTAAGGCCATTTTGACTCCAAAGCTCATACACTTTGCCACAGCCTTGGTGGTGTCTGTCAGGAACCTAGGTCTCTTGAAATCCCTCTTGGCTGTGGGATTCTAAGACATTTGGTGGCCGGCTCAGACGCTATTGGCTTATAATGTGTGTACACTCTGCAGACATGCACCAAGGCAGCTATCACTTATTGACAGATTGCTATGAGGTACAGTGCCCTTTTAACGATTTTTAATTTTTCACAACCCAGTTTCTTACAGGCAGAAACACATGACTTCCAAACCAAGAGGTCTATCAAACTAATGTGATGATTAGAAGCATTGCACTTTCATTCAGTTGGAACATAATTAAGACACAGACTTCTCTTCTATGTTGTGTGGGCTGCTTGTCTGGGGTTGTACTGAGAGGGTGCCCACTGTCTTTCCCTTTCAAGAGGCACCCAGGCTGCCTCCACATTTTGGCCATTGTAAACAATGCTGCAATGAATATATGGATACACATGTCCCCTTGAAGTAGCGTTTTGGGTTTCTTCAGATAAATACTGTGAGGTGAGGTTACTGGGTCCTTCTCTGTCTCTTGTTATAGACTTTGTTGTAAAGTCTATTTTGTCTGGTATAAGTATGCTACCCCATAGTTTTCTGTTTTTTCGTTTTTATTTTTGTTTTTTTTGTTTTTAATTTCCATTTGCATGAAATCACTTTTTCCATCCCTTTACTTTCAGTCTTTGTGTGTCTTTCAATATGAAGTGAGTCTCTGGTAGGCAGCATATGTAAGTGTTTTGTTTTCTTATCCATTCATCTCTCCTATGTCTTTTGTTCAGAACATTTAATCCATTTACATTTAAAGTAATTGTTGATAAATATGTAGCTATTGCCATTTTATATTCATAATTTTGATTTTTTTCCGTTTTAAAGAAGACCCTCTAACATTCCTTGTAATACTAGTTTGGCAGTGATGAACTCATTTAGCTTGTTTTTCGTCTGGGAAGCATTTTATCTGTCCTTCGATTTTAAATGATAGCCTTGCTGGGTAGAGTATCCTTGGTTGTAACAGGGCTTTGCTTTTCATCACATTGAATATTTTGTGTGAATCCCTTCTGTCCTGCAAAGTTTCTGTTGATAAATCAACTGACAATCTTATGGGAGCTCCCTTCTAAGTTACTAGTTGCCTTTTTCTTGCTGCTTTTAAGATTCTGTCTTTGTTTTTAATTTTTGCCATTTGAATTATATACAATGTGTCTAGGTGTGGGCCTGTTTGGGTTCATCCTCTTTGGGACTCTCTGCACTTCCTGGACTTGTATGTCTATTTCATTCACCAGGTTAGGGAAGTTTTCAGTCAGTATTTCTTCAAATAGGTTCTCAATCTCTTGCTTTCTCTCTTCCCCTTCTGGTACCTCTATGATGTGAATGTTGTTATGTTTCATGTTTTCCCAGAGGTCACTTAAATTATCCTCCTTTGTTTTTGCTGTTCTGATTGAGTGTGTACTGCTACCTTGTCTTCCAAATCACTGATTTGATCCTCTGCTTCATCTAGTCTGATGGTGATTCCTTCTAGTTCATTCTTCATTTCAGTTATTATATTCTTTACTTATGACTAGTTCTGTTTCATGGTTTCTATGTCCTTTTTTATGCTTGCTGCCTCTTTGTTGAAGTTCTCCCTAAGTTCCTTGAGCATCCTTATAACCATTGTTTTGAACTCTGTCTCTGGTAGGTTGCTTGACTCCATTTTGTTTAGTTCTTTTTCTGGATTTTTCTCCTATTTTTTCATTTGGGACATATTTTTGTGTTTCCTCATTTTGGCTGCCTCTCTGTGTTTGTTTCTATGTATCAGGAATATTTGCTATGTCTCCAGTCTTGGCCAGGTGACCTACTGTAGTAGGTGTCTAGTGGGGCCCAGTGGCACAATCTCCCTGGTCACCTGCTCCAGGTGCTCCAGGAGTGTTCCTTGTGTGAGTTGTGTGTGACCTCCTGTTATAGTTGAGTTTTGATTGCTATTGGCACATCAGTGGGTGGGATTGACCCTCAGACTGATTGGCTGTGGGGTTTGGTCATGTCCACAGCTTATGGGCTGCTGTGTAGGGAGCTTACCACACAGTGTAATTTGTCCCAGGGGCTCTGGTGCCTGTTGAGACCACCCTTTGTGTGTGCCACTTGTGAGGGTAATTGGGTGGTGCTCTGCTGTGGTTTGAAGCCAACCTTCAAGTATGTTGGTTTTGGGCCCTCTTGGGAGGAGTTCTGGTGCAGGACCAGGTCACCCACTGTCTGTGACCAGCTGGGAACTACCTGGGTAGGAGCTATAAAGTGATCCACAGTTATTCACTGCTTGTGCTAAACCTGGAAGCATGTGGGAAAGGCTTCACTATGAACCGAGGATGGCTGACACCAGTACCAGGCCTGGGGTAACTCTACAAAAAGCCAGGACACCCAGAGGGCCTGCTGCTATCTGCCGGCTCCCTTAAGGCTCAGCTGCAGATAAAGCCTCATGTAGTAAGCAAGCTGGGTGAGGCAGGATCTCAGGGAGTCACTAGAGTGGGGAGAATTGTAGTTAAAAGGTTAATGTAAATTCTGTTTTGCTGCCAGTGCTGAGCTGGAGTGACTCAGCAAAAGTCTCAGAGCACACTGAGGCCAGTCACTGCCTGCCAAACTCTGACAGTTTTCCAAGAGAAAGTGCAATGTGGGTGCGGCTGGCCACTCACAGCAAAATGCCTCCAGCTGTGCACAATTTGGGTGGGGTGGTCCGCAGGGCGGAGCAGTGGAGCTCACCAGGCCAGTCAGATTCAGATTTGGCCTGTGTGGGGCAGGCTCAACATGGGCAAGATGGCGCCCACCTGTAGGCCTCACGGGAGGAGGACCTTTCAAAGGGAAAATGCTGACTGTCTTCCAGTTTTCCCCTGAAGCCACACACCTCAGTCTGCATCCACCACGTATGTCTGTGAGGCCCTCCAAGTCACTGTCTCTCCACCAGAGCCCAAGGTGAGTACTTGTGAGTGAGTGAGTCTGTGCATGGGCCGTTTAAGAGGATGTCTGGGTTTCCTGCAGCCGTCCGTCCCACCTGAACGGTTGGAATTCCCACTGTTTTTTACAGTCAGATGTTGTGGGGGTTCCTCTTGCTGGCACCAGTACTCCAGGCTAGGGAGCCTGGTGTAGGGGCGGGGGTCCTTTGCTCCTCTGGGGGCAACCTCGACAGCTGAGCTATTCCTCCTGATTCTCAACCTCCACATGGAGTTTTGGGGCCTGTTCCGCATTTCTGCCCCTCCTACCAGTCTCCTTGAGGCTTCTTTATATTTTCAGTTATAGGACTTCTGTTTAGCTAGACTTCAGATGGTTTTTCAGGTTGACTGTTATACAATTTAGTTGTAATTTTAATGTGTTCATGGAAGGAAGCAGGCAGTGTTTATTTACTCTGCCATCTTGCTAAGAAATTTTGTGGCTTATCAACTCAATTATTTTTTTCTATGAAAAAATTATAGAATGTAAAATGGTAAATGTTTGCAAGTGTCAAAGAGAAGTAGCTGATGTGATCAATACATGTTTGACATGGTCTGAAGTTTCTAATGAAGGGTGGATGGCACTGAATTAGAGGTAGTGTTGGGCAGATGTTAGAAAGATTCATGGTGATTCCACCCCTCATATTTTGGTTCTGATTCAGAAGAATGATATTTGTGGTGATGACAAGTTGAAAGTGTAGATTTTGAGAAAGAAGCCATGTGCTGTGAAATAGAAGTAAGAGACTAAATGATAAAGAGGTGGAAGGTCTGGGGACAGTATAAATGCTGGGGCCATATGCTAAGGGCCTACCATGGGCTTGTTCCTACTGACATGCTCTAATGCTTAGCCCAGCTGTTCTACAGTCCAGTTTGGTTCCAGAACTGGTATGAATAGAAATTCTGCCTCAAAACCAGCTCCAAATAAGGCTTTGGGATAAGCTAAAAGCAATTATTACTTCGCTTGGAGAATAGTCACATAAACAGCAAAGTAAGCAGAGAGTAACAAAGATTGAAAATAGAAAACAAGCACCAAATTGTTTGGCTATTCTGATTCTTTATATCTTGCTTTTGGTGTTACTTTCTTATAAATTCCTTTATAATGAGCATTTTGCCCACTTTTACATAGTTGGATTAAAAAAAAGAGAGAGTTGGGATTATTCCATGTTTTCCCCTCTCTCACTTGGGTTGCTATGAGTAGACAGGTGAGGCTGTTCCTCACTGAGCCAGTATCATGGTTCAGGAATTGGCAGGTGTGGTCAGTAGGAAAAATCAACCCAGGACTGCAAGCCCAGCACATGTAACTGTCCGTCTTCACCCATGAAGCTGTGGGCATCACTGATTTATTACAACAGTCTTTTCTATGAGCTTGGCCTTGACCTACAAGTCTTCTCAGAGGAGGACTTGAGGGAGCCACTTCTGATTTATCCTAGTTCATGTCCTAGCTCGAGCTGTTATGACAGAATACCACAGATTAGGTGACTTATTTCTCATGCTTCTAGAGGTTGAGCAGGACTCTGCTGGCTACTGGATGACAAGGCTGGACAGCCGTGTGGGCAAGCTGCCCAAATCAATTAATACACACTGAAGAGACTCTGGCAGATCACAGACACACAGCTAGGTGGCCCTGAAACCTGAGACCTGGAAAGGGAGCCCCCGGGTGATGCCACTGGGCTATGGCCCCATGGCTGTGATTCCTGTAGAGGCTGTGTGGCTGTGTCCTCTTCATTTCCCACACGCCGTTCTTGTGGCCTCAACCAACCACATCAGAAATGTCTTCTGAGCACATGGAGGCACAACCTGAGAAAAAATCATGAGCCACTAAGAAGCTGTGCAGGGGTTTATGAGAGGAGCGAGGGTGGCAAGGTGGCAGGGATCTGATAAATCATTAAATGGTGGCTTTAGACAAATGCTGCCCAGCAGAGGCATTGGAGCTGGGGAACAGGGCAGCGTGGTCCTTGGGAAGACCCTGAGAACTGCAGGAAGAGCCTGGGAACACAGTGCCAGCTGGATACTTCAACACCATTAATTCTCATTCTGTATACAAATTGCACATTAAAGCAAATTATAACTTTTTTTTTTTTTTTGTGGGGAGAGGCGGGAGAAGAGGTAAGGGGTGGAGGGTAGGCAGAACAATTAAAATAAGTTTAAAGCATTTTGTGAAAGCTCTGACATGGAAAACAGCGCCGTGGTGTGTGGGGTTCATGTCCTGCACTAGGAGGCCCAGCTCTCACAGCACCCCGACTGTGGGTGTCAGGGAGGCCACACCTCCATCTTCCAGCCGCTGCTGCAATGTGGTGGTGAGACCCCAAAGTGACAACATAAAGAGGATATTTGAAAAGCAGAGGCAGAATTCCCAGCACACACATTCTGTGAACATGCCCTTACAGGAGATCAGGAGGGGGCAGTAGGTGGGAGTGAGATTTAAAAACATTATTATTTCTATTTTCAACACAACAGTGATAGTGCTGCAGCTTGGTTGGCAGTGGAGTGAAGGAGGGAAAGGTCAGAGCGCTGGGGAGGAGGGCAGCACAAAGTAACCACAAGTGCTGGCACTGTTCTGGAAGGTCTGGATGCACAAGTCAGAGACATACTGTCTGAGTGAATAGCAATGACAAGCACAGATTCATCCCCCCAGTGTCCTGAACCCAGCAAGACAATTGGGAAGAGGGTGCTGGGCTGCAGACACAGGCAAATCCTGGGGAGGGCTCAGTGGGAAGGTGGCCTTTTGGGTGATGAAGGCCCATCAGCAGGATAGCTGAGGGTGTGAGGGTGGAGGTCTTGGGGGAGAAGTCAGGTCCTATCACAAGGTTATACTCCTCGGGAAAACGTCACGCCTTAAATGGCACTGCACAACCCCTCAGAGTGGACTCATTCCAACAGCGCCCAAAGCTGACTGTTTGGAAAGAAATGGAGAATTTCACACATGATGGGCTCCCCACAACTCTTTGTTGGGCTTGGCAATGCATATAATGATGTGATGGTCATTTATTCTGAGGAATGATACCTCAAGTCAAAACAAGAACCTACATTTAGGATGTCAAGGGGTGGGGACCATTGTGCGCAAACACACTTATCCCATGCATTTATTTTCTTCAACAAGCTCAGGAACCCCTGCAGGCCAGCAAGAGGGGTGGGATGGAAGCCATGCCCACCTGTCTGGGACCGGCTTCCCCTCTCTGCTTTGGCCACCATTCAGTCTCAGCCTGTGCATCCAGGGGTCTCCACTTGTGGAGGCCTTGGTGTCCATTTTCCCTCAAGGCAGGAGTCTCTTGTGGTCAGCACGTGGTGGACCGAGCAGCTCAGACTCTCGGGAGATTCAGGGAGTCAGCGCTCACGTGGTCTGGCAGCCAGGGACCATATGGCAACTGGGGAGCCTGCACACTCTGCGCGGCCTTGTGTATATTGGTTTGCAGTTATATTCGCTGTATCAGTTGTACCCAAATTACGTAAGCTATTACACCATGGGCTGTATAAATTCCTTGCAAGTTTCCTCAACTTAACAATATATTGGAAATATTCCATAATTTTCTGTACCAACCAAAGCATGTTTATGACTTTGGGGTACAGCAGATGTTTGTTTTTCTCCTTTGAAGGAGCCATATACTTATTGGTATCGGGATAAGCATGTTCATAACTAACTACTTTTGACAAAACCATGTTTATAAGCAAAGGGATGATTTTGGTGGAAGAGCTTGTTTATCAGTTTTCAGCAGAGCAAACAGGTTTGTATTCATGCCTGTTGAAGTGGAGGGTGAGGCATCCTTTACAAAAATTCACTTCACATATCACAGACTAGACAGTGGACTACACTTACCACCCATTGTTTGTCTCAGGATGTCATTAGGTTCATTTGCATTTTCCAGTACACCTGGCTTCTTGTCCTAGAAGCAGGGTAGTGCCACTTTCCTCTGGGAGCATTTCATTGAAAATATGTTACCAAAAATACTTAGGAGACTAATGGTTAGCTGGTGGTTTGTGTTTGGAGTTCTTGGACACGGCCCTCTATGGGGATGGGGTTAAGTACTTGATTGTTCATATCTGGTTTCCCAGTTCTGAGAACAGTCTGGCATGCGGAAGGTGTCCAATACATATTTGTTGTATTGTAGAATGAGAGGGAGAAGGACTCTTTTAATGGATATTTTGTCACCCCCACCCCAATGCCAAGGAGTTCAAAATACTACATAGATATTACTTTTTACTCAAAAACTTCTCTATGAGATAAGAAGAGCAGCTTCTCAGCCTCCATAACCACAGGGGCCAATTCCTTATAATAAATTATATGTATGTATGTACGTATGTATATATGTGTGTGTACATATGATATGTTCCTTTGAACCTGGAGGTGGAAGAAACAGCACATACGTTATACGTCTAACCTGTGGCGAGTGCATTGACAGCTGTTCCCAGGGCCTGCAGGAGCACCGAGTGGAGTGCAGAGTGTCAGGCAGGATAAGTTCTAGGAGGAGAGGCAATGTTGGACAAGGCTGGGGGCTGTTTGCACAGGGGTCCTGTTTCCTTCCAGGGAAGGCACATTCCATCCCTAAAGTGTCTGAGCAGCAGAATGGCCTGGTTAGACCTGCATGTGGGGTGGGTGCTGTGGAAGCTGGGTGGGGGCTTGACTGGAGGGGAAGGTACAGTCTTCAGGAGACCACCTAGGAGGCTGACCAGGGGTGTGCTTAGCACTAAATAGGGGCATCAGGGAGGTACTGTGGGAGCCAGCAGAGGAATGCTTTCTTCTTGACTTGGAGTTGCTGGGAAAGATTGGGGGTTAGTGGTGAGGAAACACACACACACACACACACACACACACACACACACACACACACGGCAGAGGGGAACTCACATGTGACCAAGGGCATAAACACATATGGTGCACTTGGCTTTGACTTTCCATATCCCTGCTGGCTAGTGGACAGATATTCGGATGGCTGCAGAGGCCCCTCCACAGCCTTACCAGCTCCACAGGGTAGGACCCTGGTAGCCAGATTCGGACCACGGGACACAGTAACCTTGGCCCAGGTAATCAGTCAAGGGCGAACACCTGGCCCACACTGGCCTATTGGCTTCTCTTTCTTGAGATTAGGACTGAGACTCAACGGCTGGGGGTGGGAACTGAGCCCCATTTAGGGCAGAACACCAAGAGGGAAGCTTTAGAATCTCCTGCTATGGGCCTTAAGCTGTCATGGTTCTCTTTTCTGAGCCCCCGTTTTTCAACTTTCCTTAGAATTCCCTAAGATTATCCTGCCAACAAATTCCTTTTTTTTTTTTTCCCTAAAGTGGGTTTTGTTATTTATAACCAAAATAATATTATTTTGGTTATAAATACTCACCGACCAAGATAAATTCGCAAAGCAAAAATAATATACTTCACGAAGTCCATTTCAGATTCCTTTGAGAGGAACCTGCCTAATAGTTGAATTAGCCAAATTATGTCTACATTTTTGGTCTTATAAAATTCACAAGATCACCTGCTAACCTCAGCTTGGACATGGGGCTAGCTTTCAGCATGGGCCAGGCTGGTAACTGTCCCCAAGGCACGATGGAAGGGGAGCTAAGAGACCTCTGCCACCCACCTCTTCTTCCCTGGGGCTGGGCACTGGCTTCAGCACCAGTGAGGCTGGTTATCCCCAGGGTGATATATGAGCCTGCCCAGCCTGTGGGTGGATGGTTAGAGGACAGAGGGGGAAAGAAGAAGCCAGGGTGGGCCTGGTCCTCAGTCAGTGTGACCCAGACTCTGCCAGGACCTGAATTTGAATGTCCTGTAGATTCAGGCCCAGTAACAAACATCCACTGCATGCTTGTCTTTCCTGCCCTGCTTCTAAAACACATTTTCAAAATACATTTGAGAAGTATTTGCTGGTCAGAAGGTAATGTAAACTGCTACCATGGAACTCAGCAGGAAGCTAGAATAACATGCATTCTGGGTGCATTATAAATTTAATTAATTTGCCCAAGAATATTTCAATTGCTTTCTCCCTCATATGAATGAAATCCACATGATATCCAATCTGTTTCTATGGTTTCCTACCTCTGTTCAGATACATTAATTAGTTTGTCAGTTCATTATGGATGTTGGTGCCTTTTTTCCCCTTCAAATTTGAGTCCATATTAATTTAGTTTTGATTCAACAGTGTTTAAAAATAGAGCAAAATTATTTTGGCTAGCGTACAATCAGGCCTGTGGGTATTTAAGGAGTTTGTCACAGGAGTCTAGATTTTCATTGCTTTTCTTTTCCTGAGATGAAGCTGTGGCTGTGAGCTCCTGTTTCACCTTGCCGCAAGGTGAACCTGCCTCATTTTTCTCCATAATATTCAGTTTCACTTAAAACCTTTGGCTTTCGGACTGCCAGACAGTCGCATGCTCTAAAAATCATCAGGATTCTCCTCAGGATAGGCCTCGGCAAATGTATCATCACGAAGAGAAAGATTAGTTCTGCCTTTTGTAGTTAGTTGTTGAAAAGCACAAAAACCCTGGACTCCCTCATTCTAAGACACTGGGGGCCATTATTTAATATTGTTCCAAAGAGCTGATGTTTTCAATCCAAGTGCTCTTTGGGGGCTGCTCAGCCGCTTCCTGCATGACAGTACTGGGCACAGTGCCCCCTGCTGCCCCACGGGTGAGACTTCCGTGGGGTCCACCCAAAGAGGAGGACCCTGTGTCTCTGGCTCCTTCCCTTGTTTTACTCCTAGGACAGAGGTGCTCAAACCCAGCCGTGCCTTTGGATCACCTGGGGTAACTTTGAAGAGTAGAAATGCTTGGGCCCCAGCCCAGTCAAAGTGAATCAGAATGTTCAGGGGTGGGGTCCAGATATTGGTATTTTTTAATACCTAACAGGCAGCTGGGTTTGAGGAGGCGCCAACTGCTCAAAGGCCTGATGACAAGGAGTGTCATGGGTTGAATTGTGCCCCCCCCAAAAGGATATGTTGAAGTTCTAACCCCCCCCCTCCTCCCACCTCAGAATGTGACCTTATTTGGAGATAGAGTCTTTGCAAATGTAGTTAAATAAAGATGAGGTCATTAGTGTGGGCCCTAATCCAACGTGGCTTGTGTCCTTATAAAAGGGTGACATTTAGGGACAGCACACATAGGGAGAAGGCCACGTGAAGAGGAAAGCACAGACTGGGGTGATGCTTCTACAGGCCAAGCAACACCAAGGATTGCAGACAAACCACCAGATGCAGGGAGGAGCCTTGGAACAGATTCTCCCTCACAGCCCTGAGAAGGAACCAACCTTGCGGGCTGCTCAGCTGCTTCCCGCATGACAGCAGTGGGCACAGTGCCCCCTGCTGGCCCGCCGATGAGAATGCCGATCTCTGTCCTGTGAGACTGTCTGAGACCTTGATCGGACTTCTGGCCTCCAGAATGGAGACAATACATTTCTGTTGTGCTGAGCCCCCCCAGCGTGTGGTACTTTGCTACAGCAGTCTTAGGAATATAGTAAAAGAGATCATCACCCTATGTTTGGAAGTGCCCAACCCTGCTGGAAAGGCCTGGGGGCTGCTTTGAAATCACATTTGGGTGTGTCTGAACCCCGTGGCATCTCCCACAGACCCCTCCCCGGCACCAAGGCCTCATCTGAGGGCTTCGACGACTTGTTGTAACTGGCCCATGCTGTGCATCGTCTCCTCTGGCCAGCCATTGGTGTGGGCACACCTGGCGCACTCAGTCCTGCCCACTTTCTGCAGCCAGTCTTCTTTTTTGCCTCTGGAATTAGGCCTCCATCCATCCTTAGTAAGTTATGCTGAGTCTTTCCATGCTGCCTGCTCTGGCTACTGATTCCAGCAACCCCTGGGGCTGGCCCTACCTACACGCGCACGCTTTCCCAGCTCCTGCAATCCCAGTGGGGTTTGCACCCTGGCTTCCCAAATTCTAGAGGCTGGACAAGCCCCCCAAATGCCCAGGCTCTCCTTCTGGGTCTGGTATCTGGACATGGAACAGCCTCAAATCCACATTAATCGTGTTGCCCGCTGTTCCCTGGCTGAAAGCCTGTTTCAACTCGTTTCATAGATCTGAACACAACATTCTTCCCGATGAAGTAAACATTTCTAGTGACTGGTATGCAAGGTGTGTCCTTACTTCTTCCAGGTAAAACTCTTCATGAAATCGATACGGATGACATGCTCGATGAAACATAAGCCATTTCCACTCCGGGCTTACCATATTCATTAAGAATGACCGAAATGACTAAGAAGCACCAGAATATCATTTCAGAAAATTTCTGAAGATGAGGAAAATAAGATAATCTGTAATCAGTTTGTGAAAAACATCCAAGTAGACAGTGGAAAACTCAGTTTGCTATCCTAATGTTTATTGTATAAATTTGGGATAGAAGATAATGTAGGCCCTGAATTTTTTACTTCGTATGTGTTTTTGCTGTTACCTCTTAACCCCTGCCTTCCCCAGCCCTTTTCAGCTGCAGTAGCTGAGGCCAGGTACCTGGCTCTTAAACCAATGCTGAACAGGCAAGTGGGCAGGACGACCCTCCCCGAGTGGGTGAGGCCTGGAGTTCATCTTGCTACTGGGAGCCTGATGGTGTTGCTGGTGTGCGTCCTCATTTCCTGAGAGCTCAGGACCTTTAGCTATGGGCATATGGGCATGTCGGGTATGGAGATAAGGATTAGAACCTTGGACTCAGATCTGGACTATACTCCTGGTCTCTGCTTACTGGCTGTGAGGTCTTGGGCGGTTTCGTAACTGTTCCAACCCTCCTATTCCTCATCTGTAAAATGAGCGTAATGAAGCACTACCCCTAAAGCTGTTGTGAAGCTCATGTGAGATGCTACAGAAAGCATATGGCACAGTCCTAGCCTAACAGTGGCTACTGTTTTCTGTAACACCCTGCCTCTCCCTGTTCTGTGCCCCTGGCCTATGACCTCTGGTCCAGGCACCTCTGAGACCAGGGCCTGTCCCTGGATCTTGCCTCTCCCTGGTCTAAGTGATGACTCCTTACTTTGTATCTGCCTGGGGCCCTCCCAGAACTCAGGCAGACCACAGAGAACTACATTTTACCTCCATCTGACTTCAGGTATGGCCCTTGATCAGTGGCGGATGGAGCCCAATTCGCCAGCCACTTTGGTTAGTACAGGCGGGCGTCTGTTCCACCTCCAGCCCAGCCTTGTTCAGACGTACCTTCCCCACCCCCCAGGTCAGCAGCTGAGACCTCAACAGACCGTGTGACCAAACTGCCTGCCTCAGGATATTGGCATATCATAAACATCAGGACTTCAGAGAACAACAGACTACATGTCTGTAACTGTTTTATATTTTGAATCATCATAGACATTCATCTTTTCAATTTCCGTAAAAGAGGAAATAAATAGGAAGCATTATATTACAGAAACCTGAAAATGGATATAAATCTATGTGGGCCTCTTGAAGCCAGTATAGGCAAAACATTGAATTGCAAAGTGAGAACTTCACAAAACCCGTGTGTGTGTGTGTGTGTGTGTGTGTGTGTGTGTGTGTGTGTAAAAATGACACCTGGCCTGATAGATACTGTCAGTGAATGCCTGATGAGTCAGTGTTGCAGAAGCTCAGCCTTGCTCTCCTCAGGTGGGAGGGCCCTCCTGTACCTGTCTGGTTATGGCTTGTTCACCTGTCTGCTTCGAGCTGACTGGGAGCATCTTTTGACCTGGTCTGGGATTCCCAACATATGGCTGGGTTTCTGGCACATAGTAGGTGCTCAGTAAATACTGGACAAATGTCAGAACAAGGTTGTACTGTGTTAGCCTGTTGTGAGCATCCCCTTACCGCTGTTGCCAGCATGGCTTATACTTGTTGATTTCCTCTTTTTAAAAAGGAACACGTACAAGGAGCTGCGTGCTTAGTTGAACACTTTTTCCATATACTGTTCAGTTTCATTCTCCTAAGAACCCCGTGAAAAAAGTACTCTTACGCTTCTTTGGCAAAGGACCCTGAGACTCAGAGGTTGAAGAATTTGCTTAGGTCACACATTTAACCAGAGACAGAATCAGGAATCAGTTCTGGTCTTGGATTAGTTACTCAGCTTTTTAAATTTTTGTTTAACCTTTGAAACTCTTAAAGCCATCAATCCCAACTATAGTGTAGCCTCTGTTTTAAGGGTGTGAACCAAGTGTAATATTTCTTTGAAATTCCCACAGTGACAGAAGTAACCGCTAAATAATTGCTGATTGACTCCCATAAAAGGCCTTGATTTCAGACAGCTGACCAGTCTTATGACAAGCCCTTCTCTTTGAGAACTTCGGGTCCACGAATTGGCTCCAGGACACAGGGCTGTAAACAAGTATTATGTTTGAGGGCAGGAACGGGCAACAAGTTTGTATCCCTGGAAACCTGCTTTACCAGTAACAGTGAGCATGAGTCAAGTTCATGGTTAAGGTTCCTAATATTTTTTAACCTTTGTGCCCTGCATACACAGAGACAGGCAGTCAGTGTGGATTAAAGGGGCCCCAATGAACCCCCTAACTCTTCATATTTGGTCATACAGAAGTGGGCTGCCAGGTCCTGGAGCTTAACTGGTCTAGATTACCTCCCTGGGCAGATTAGCTGGCCCACATTAGAGGCGCTGAGTGTCCCTTAGCAGAGTGGAGCTAATCATAGGTCAGGAAAATTCTGGGCAAGGTAGGGGTCTTGAGAAAATTCTGTTCTGTGTTGCATTATATGAGTATTAGCCCGCTCGGGCTGCCATAACAAAATACCAACAACTGGGTGGTTTAAACAACAGACATTTATTTTTCCTCACAGTTCTGGAGGTGAGAACTCTGAAGTCAAGGTGTTGGCGGGGTTGATTTCTCCCTAGGCCTCTCTCTTTGTCTTGCAGATGGTTGTCTTCTTCCTGTGTCTTCAAACTGTTCCCCCCTTTCCCCCTCGTGTCTGTGTCTTAATCACCTCTTCCTATAAAGATACCAGTCGGGTTGGATTAGGGCCCACTCTAATGATCTCCTTTTAACTTCATTATCATTTTCAAGACCCTATCTCCTAATACAGTCACATTCTGGGGAGATGGTGATAGGGCTTCAGCTTATACAGTTTGGAGGGACACAGTTCAGCCCAGACCAGCGAGATCATTGGTATGATTACTAAAAAGGGCTTATCACAGAAGCCCTCCTCCCCAGCTGTCGCCATGACATCTGGTATTATAAAAGGAGCTTGTTTCCTGTTGTGGCTGGGTGGGTTGTAAGACAGAGGCCTCTCAATAAACTTTGACGAAAGGGCCATGAATCAAAGTTATGCCCCAGGACTTAATAAGTAGGATGATTCTCATCTTGCAAATTAGAAAGCTTTTGAGTGAAACAGAGAGAGCTATTACTAATTATATGGGTCAACCAATATAGACTAGGATTGTCTGGCAAACTGGGTAATTGGTCTTCTTATTAATAAATCATGATACCATATTTTTCTGCTCTCCGAAATTCTACATTGACTTGTATCAGGGTATCACTTGCATTTAACACACGAGAACTTCTGGTTCATTGTTACTGACATACTCAGACATACTAGAGTTCTTAGGGGCAGGCAATAGAATACAATTAGGGCTGCACTAAGCAGAAATAGAATTTATGTAAAGGATATGAGAGGCTCACAAAGTCTGTGGGAGGGCCACAGAACCAGGTCATAGTACAGAGCTAGGAACAACGTGCCACCGCCTCCACGTAACCGCCCACGGAGGGCCTCGCGGTGCACACAGCAGTCTATGCTATTGATGCCACCCACCCTGGCCTCTGGACGCTGTCTCCTGACTGGACAATTGTGCTGGTCACTCTGCTTCTTCTCTCGCTCCTTTATATTTCATTCTCTGCACAACAGCCGGAGTGATGTTTAAAGAGTGCAAGTTGTATCACATGTCTCCTCCTGTGTATTCTCATTGCACGTGGATCAGCTGGCCCCTACCTAAGCCCCGACCTCATCCTTTTTGTGTCCCATGGATACTAGCTGTTCCCACCCCCGTGCCTTTGCATTTGTTACTGTTCCCTCTGCTCGGGACTCTCTGCCCCAGGGTGGTCAGTTTCTTCCGATAAGTTAGGTTTCTGTTCAAATGTCACGTTCTCAGAAAAAAGACCTTTTCTGACCACCCCATCCACAGAAAACCTCTCTCCAGGTGCCTCCAGCCACTGTAATAACAGCCTGCGTTATTGCAGCATTTATCTGAAATGTTGTACATTTATTTATTTACACATTGGTGTCTGTTTCTTGGTTCTAGAATAAGTGTTCTGTGAGCACACCTGTTTGTCCCTTGCTGTCTGCTTAGCCCCAGAACACTGCCCAATCCAGATAAGTGCTCAGTATTTGTTAGATTTCTTCTTCTTCCACAAATGTTTGCTGAATAAATAAATGAAGGGGCAGCATTTACCAGAGAGGAGGGAAGGGGACTTTGTGCATCCCAAGGCAAGAATGGAGGATTGAATGCTTCTGTCTTTCTCCACCCAATGGGAGTAGGAATGAGTGAGCGTATTTTAAGAGCCCAGAGGGAAGGATGATTTTTCCCCAGAGAGAAGGATGATTGTGCCTTGTAGGACAGTACGAACAGCTGGCTCTCTTGCACCTCCTTCTCTCAGGCAATGTCTCTCCGTGGCCTGCCAGGGAGTGAGGCACACGACCTGGGAAAATGGCCCCAATCGGAGCCTTTTCTGCAGAGCAAGCTTTCCTCACAGGCCCCCAGTCTCATAAAAAATACCAACGTCTGTCCAAACGCCTGGAGGTTCGGGTTAATTGGTCCCGGGTGAGGCCTGGGCGCCCCTAGTGGTGAAAACAATTCCTCTGACGATTCTCAGATGAGCCAGGCTTGAAGCAGGGACGGAGATGAAGCGCCTGAAACCTGAACAGCCTGCGAATGAATGCCCTGGGGCGCTTGTGGGACAGCAGATTCCTCTTCAGCAGCGCCCATGGAGCTCCCAGGCAACAGGCCGGTGCTCCGACCTCTATCTGGGTTCCTAAGATGTACATCTGCCCGAGGTATAATTTGACAGGTGAGTAGGAAGCTCCAATTTGGCCTCCTACTTCTGGAGGGCCCTGCATTTCGAAGGCATTGGGGACTTAAACCAGGCAGTTAATAATAAACATGTTTAGGTATTAAATCGTGGAGTCTAGACATATAGGTATAAGCTTCAACTAAATGTTTCAGCTGCTTTGTTTGTCATGCAGCTTATAGTCAAAGATTTAAATAGCAAGTTATGTTCTAAAGGCCTACCGGTAAAGCAAGTTCCAGGAGAAAGGCTTAAGAGTAAGTACACTTTGCTTGAGAGCTTAAAAAAAATATATGCCTAGTTAAGTGCAAAACAGTGGCAACATAATCGATAACAAAGGTCACAAGATGTCTAGTTTCTGCTTCTTGCTTTAAAGATAACATCACTGACGCACAATTATGCAGTATTTTACAGAATCATGGTTCTACATGCCTTGTTCTCACAATTTAGTTATAAATTGCTAATGTGGTGTCTCTTTATCAAGCAAGAGGAGATAACTTCAGAATCACAAGGAGAATTTATGAGTTTGTTTTGCAGAAGGAAAGAATGTCTCCAAGGTACATAACTGCCACCAGCTGCTGGCACCCTGGAATCTGATACGAAAAAGCAAGCGTTATCTAAAACTGAAGAAACACAGATTTCTCTCTCCCAGTTTTCTGAAGCTTCCCCTCCCCTACTCCCTAACGGCATAAAAACTCCCTACTTTTGCTTTTTGGGGAAGCTGGACTTGAGACACCATCACGTCTCCCATCTTCTTGGTTGGTGACTTCTCGATCAATAAACCTTTCCTTGCTCCAAACTCTGACGTTTTGCGTTTTGGCCTTGGCCAGACAGTAATAATATTTCCCTTCCAATTTTGCTAGTGTGAAGTGTGTGCGTTTTCTCTAATGGCCAGAATGTCCGGTTGAGGAGGAGTAGCAGGGTGGGATCCCTGGGCATAGCTGATTTCCTGCCAAGGTAGAATCCAATGCTAATAAATCAAAACCTCACCTCTAATCCGTGATAGCATCCATCATCTCAGACTTCCAAACCCAGTCTGCTCAGGCACACCCAATCAAGCTTTTTCCTTTCCCAGGTTTGTATACAGGCCTCAATGCATCTTCTCCTGCATTCAGCATCCCAGTTTTGCTGGGACCACAGGGTACTAGACTTTAGTCCAGTGAAAGGGCACCTCAAGACCTAGAGGATACCAGGTAGGTCCTTTCAGTTCTGATTGCTTCTCTGGACCAAATGGGGTCTTATTCCCTCGCATATCTGTATCCTTCTGATGTTTATACTTCCCAGCCTCTGCCTTCTGGACCATCACCTGGAAATTTTCTAGCAACTTAGCCTGAAACTGTAAGTTCTATTTATGCAGAAATTGTGTCCCATCCATCGCTATGTCCCCAGCACGTAACACAGTACCTGGAGTAGTCATTCTCCAGTAAAGAACTGAAGGAATGAATGCTCTCCTACCCTCTACTCTCCAGTTCTGACTCCAAGCACAGTTTCCTTTCACCTGGGTATTTGGAGTAAGGGACAGGTTTCTGTTCTACTCATGATGCTGCGTGGTACTAGACTGTAGTCCAATGAAAGGGCACAACATACCACTTGGAAAAACCTCAGGGATTTGTACACATCTGTAACAATTGTAATTTTGGTTGAATTTACCAACCATCATCTGAATCCGTGGTTCTCAATTCTGACTGCATTTTAAAATCACCTGAGATGGATTGATAACTATAGATGTTGTGTTCCCAGTGCAAATCACTGGAAATGTAATCTCTGGGGTTTGAACCTTGGCCATCTCTATAGGTAATTCTGCAGCTCACTGAAGTAAATAAGAGCGGCATTGATATGACCTGGTACACTGGTTATTCTAGGAGCGCCTTATAGAAAGCTTGGGAATGGTTGGGTTGCTTCTAGCAGGCTGTGTGTATGGAAACTTCCTGATGTCTTAGAGCAGTGGTTCTTAAAATGAGGTCCCAGGACCAGGATCCTCGGCATCGCCTGGAACTCCATTGGAGATGCAAATTCCCAGCTTCAGTCTAGACCTGCTGAAGCAGAAACTCTGGGGATGGGACCCAGAAATCTGTGTTTTAAAAAGCCCTCCAAGTGACTCTATTGCAGGTTCAGGTCTGAGAACTACAGCTTTAGGACAAAGAGCTCATTCATGGCACCTGTAGGAAGTCTGCACCGCAGGTGTCTGCTCCCCTCCACCACCTATATTCTGTCTTGACTGGGTTATTATCAGACCCAAATCCATCCATGCAAACAATATTAATATAGTCTCTACTACAGCTAGGTATTATTCTAGGCTCTGGAGATGCAAAGGTGAGCAAACCAGACAAGGTCCCTGTCCTCATGGAACTCATAGTCTACAGGGGAGGACAGATATTAGTTCAAAATAATAGCCTAATATGTACTAACCAATGAAACCTGCTGTGCAGAAACAGAATAGCTTATGCTGGGGGACTTGATCCATTGTGAGCGGGCCACTTTCTCCAAGGATGTGACATCTGAGCTGGGACCTTAAGATTAACACGAGTTAGTAGGTGAGGGATGTGGGTGGGAGAAGATGTGGGAAGGGTGTGTATGAAGGCTGTGCAGTCGGTGACAGACAGTGTGACACACTCACAATGCTGATAAAGGCCAGTGTAGTGGGAGCAGGGGGCTGCACACTGGACAGATGGGCAGTAGAGCAAGGAGTAGCTATAATAGTGGTTATACTGTGTGTGTGTGTGTGTGTGTGTGTGTGTGTGTGTGTACAAACACATACACATAGGTATATACACACCTTACTTATAGTACATATGTAGTTAATATATAGTGGCTATAGTATATATTTAAATATGTATATATATTATATATACATATATAAAATATTATATAATATATATATTAGTATATACCGTGGCTGTAGTAGTATGGCCACTGGGTCCCTTTGGCTGCCGTCTCCTTGGATCACAACCTGTCATTATGTCCTAGACATGATTTTACATCACTGCTTACTCCACAGCCTTATGGCCGCCTTGGAGTTTTTCATCCACCAAGTTCACCTCATTTTGCAGTAATGACAGCCCCCAGGAAAAGCACAGATTGGATTATCGCGTAGTACTGTTAGTTCAGCACCCTGGGGATTCACAGCTGTGACTCACAGCTGTGACAAGCTGGTTCACCCACTCACTTTCTTTAAATCAGCAATGACCTAAACAAACCAAGCCCCACTCCCGGGAAATGTAGCTGGAGTCAGTGCTCTGAAAACGAAAAGGCCGGGACAAGAATGAAAAGTTCATGGTTCTCAAAAGCTAAAGCTGAAAGCCAGAATTTATTGATTTATCTGTGTAGCCCTCTAGAGCTCAAATTTCTCACAGAAATTGCTATTCAAAAGTGTTTAAATGCAAATGCTATGGAAGTACAGTCTCCCTAGAGAATTTCACCTGATCATGAGACTAAGTTTGTGGATCTATTCCTCATCTAATATTTTCAAATTAAATTTCACTTCAATGCTATGCTCTTTTGAGCTCCTAAGAGGAATAAGATGCATTGTAAAATTCCTAAGGAATTCCTTAAGGAAGTCACATGTTCCCACAGCCCAGCAAAGGCACCCACAGAGCAGCTGAGTGAGAGGTTAATTATGATATGTGTGTGCGGGGGTGGGGGGTGGGGGTGGGAAGAAATGAAGCATCACTTCCTTCTGGAGTAGATGGGGAACTGGGTCTTCTCAGACTTTGTTTCTTCCATTGCTTTGAGTTGCTCTTTGGACTGAGAGATTATGGAGGGTAGGAAAGGAGAGTACACCAAGAGGAAACATTGCCTCTGTACTTTAGAGAAATGGTCATGTAGGAGAGGAGAACAAAATCAGGTGGGGTGAAGCTGCATAAAGATGCTAAAACAAAAAGGAGCTGGGAAAGAGAATAAGCTGTGATCACCTGTGGTTGGGCTGGTCTAAGAGGGCTTCTGTGCAGAGAATCAGGACATGGTATAAGACAAACTGGTAGAAACACTGTTCCAAACTTGTTTAAAACAACAAACTGGCCAAATGATGAATTGGTAAAAATGATTTCTCACCCTTTTTTTCCAGACATTGATAATTTAATTTTGCTAAAAGAAAAATTCAGCAATATTTTATGTGTTAAGCAGTTCTGCTCATTTTCTAGAATTTTTTTTTTAATAGTTTTGGATTTTATTGTTTTTATAAGATTTTATTTCCAATTTGTTTTCAGGCACATTGACTCTTTCAATTACTAGTCAATGGTTTCATGAAGTCTTAAAATTTTGCATTTAGCTGTTAGTGAATTCTCCATCGGAAAAAAAAAGATTGGTTAGAAACTAGTGTTTCTAATCACTTGCTCGGTTTTTGCACCATCTATAAAACTCGTGAATGAAAGTAAAAGCAATTTTGTCCATTAAGCAGATATCATTTTAAATTGTTAATTCATTTTCAATTAATGAGGTGACAGCTGTCCTAGTTTGCCTGGGACTGAGGGGTTTCCTGGGACATGGGACTTTCAGTGCTAAAACTGGGAGAGTCCCAGGCAAACCAAGATGGTAATCACCCTAGGCAACAATGCCTGTGGGATAGAGATGGCCATCTCTCCCCCCTAACATTCACATTTTCCTTTCACAATGTCATCTTTTGGCCCACCCAGAACACATTTCCCAGCCTTCCTTGTGTCCAGGTGCAGCCATGTGACTGGTTCTCATCAATGGCTGTAATGCAAGCAGAAGTGATGCAGGAGCAGGTGTTTCTCTGCCTTCTCCTGCTGTACTACCTGGATGTTGACTCCCAAGACCACCTTGGAAATGCCATGAATCAAAGATGGCAGAGCCACTAATTAGTGACTGACTGTATGTGGCCAAAGACCTCCAGGACCCTCCTTGCCACCACTGCCATGGAGCTTCACACAAACAGGACACAAGCTTCTATTGGGTGAAGCCAGTGAGGTGTCAGGTTCCAGCAGTTGGTGCTATCATAATTAGCACAGCGAGTCAACCTTTTAAGCTAAGTATTTATATATTACTTATATATATATTTTAACCATTTTGATTGTATATTGTTTTTAAAATGAAAGGCTAGGGAGTTTTAATATAAAATTTGTTTAAACCATTTCATGATATTCTGTAGTTACCATTTGACAGGACTTTAGCTGTCAGATTTGAAGACTGACATTCCTCCATGTAGATTCAGGCTCAGTCTGAAGATGGGTAGGGAATTCTTAGAAGAAGAGTGGATGGCATATCAATGAGAGAAAGGCCCGCTGACAGATTTCTTGTCTGAGAGGGGCAGGGATGAAGGAAGGCTATGTGACCAGTACACGTAATAGCCTTCATTCTATTCAACCTATAACATAATGGATTTATTATCCCTTACCCTAGGCTCATGAAAACTGTATGTGAACGGCATCTTGACTCCAAATGTGGGATTTCTCTAGAAAGCTAAGCAGAGCTGGCAGTTCTGTAAATACTGAGGGCATCAGCAGTCATTTTGCCAATTAGAATTTCAATTAGATGCTTTAAAATCTGGGAATAATAGTGCTTACTTTTATGAGTTAGATGAGACAATGTATTTAAAAATACCTAGCATACCTGATATGTAGTAGATGTCCCATAAATCTTATTTTCCTTCTCTCTGCAAAAATAAAAGTAGTATTAATTTTTTCCCTTTTACTCACATGATTAAAATGCTCTGGTGTAGTATGTCAGTCTGAGTCCTTAAGAAGCAGACTCTAAGTTGAGATTGGACCTGCAGGAGATTCATTGGGTGAAGTATCTGTGAAGAATAAAGGGGAGAGGGAGCAGGAGGCAGGAGAGCCTTCCAACTGTGGTGCTGCTGGTCTGATACGTGGGACAGGACAGAGGGAAGGAGAGAAGTTTGGGTAGGAAGAGCTTGAGAGTTTGGTGCAGCTCTGAGAAAGCCTTAGCTAGCCAACAGGGAGCCCCAGAGCAAAGGGTCCCCGTTAGAGGATTCTGCACCGGCTTTGCCTGGGAGCAGCCCAGGAAAGCATGGCCTCTGCTGAGGGTTTCTCAGAGATTTCAGGTTATAGCAAAAACCAAACCTTCAATATCTGAACAGAACAAACTGGCGTAAATCCTACTAGGAAAGATTGGATTTTGCGTAATAGCCAGTAGGTGGAAAAGCCTCCCACGTAATAAAATTCAAAGCAGCGCAGCAGCCTGGGAATTTGGGGCCGCGGGGCACAAGTTGTGTTAATGTCAGTCCTACCGAGGAGACTGCAAAGTGTGTCACTCCGCGGAGATTCTATCACTGAGAGAATTAAATCTTATAATTAATTCTCTGCTCTTAAGAAATGAAATGAGAAGTGCACTGAATCCGTGAGCAGTTGGGAGAGTGATACACTGAGGATTAGCAGACTGAGGTGGAAGGTTTTGGTGGGAAATCTATTTTTGTTGTTCATGTCCCGAAGAGACAAAGGTTTAAAAGAGATGTGATGAGAGATGTAGAGACCCGGGCTTTGTTTCCAGCGTTTTCTCTGGTTCAAGTTACTTGACTGGTCTGGAGTCAGAATTTTTATCATGAAAATGGGAGTCATTCTTGCGGTGCCAGTTGTAATCTTCCCATGAGAGAATGGCAAATTCAGTTTAAATTGATCATGCATCCCAGGTGTATGTCCAAGTTTTCTGGAGTCTGAAGCTGACATAATTTGGGGGGGACTTTTTTTTTTTTTTTTTTTTTTACAAAAAAAAGATAGAAAACATTAGGTAAGAAAATGAATACTTAGAATGAGGAAAAAAATCACAACAAATTACAAATCGACAGCACAGATATCTGACGAATAACACAAAAAGCACAAAGTCCAGAAAAATAATGTAACATTTGAAGGAAATAAATACCTGACATGCCTTTATAATACCTTTTTCCCTACAGTTTTTTGGCTGCGTGCTTTTTGTAATAATCATTCTTGTAATAATCATTTTATAATATCATACCAAATCATATTACCTTTTTATAGAAGGACTAGAAAGGTAAGTCAGACTTTCTTCTAACGTGGTTGATAAAAAAAAATTTCTCCAGTTTTACTGAGCTATAATTGACATATAAAATAAAAAAAATTAATTGATAGCTGGGATGCATGAAACACGTGACTTCGCATAATGAAGTACAAAGTATTGTGTTATTGCTGTAGGTTTGTGTGTTATGGACAGGCATTCTGATAAATTCTATTTCATGTACTCCTATAGGAGAAAAATAGTATGTGGTGTGTTTATAATTATATAAATTATGTTATTGAATATATTCCTAACAAGCGAGAACTTCTGTTTTGAGTAGGCAGCTATGAGAACTGAATTCTCTGCTCACATTTTTACATGCCTGGGGATTGGAAAGTTCCTCCCAGACAAGCTTCTGGCTGGGCACATTTCAAACCTTGTTTCTTCCCACCACCCAGATGCCAGAGGACCTGTTCTGATGATAGTAGTTGACTCCTGGCTCATGGGCTGATAGGGCCCTTCCTGGAAGCCATTCTTACTGTCATGTGACACCAGCCATGACTTAGTTACACATGGAGGAGACTGCGAAACAGCACAGAAGTATATCCCGCTAGACCCAAATGAAATGCATCCCTAGCTTAAGACCCTGTCACTGGTATCCCCAAATGCTTATAAGCCTCTCTAATCACCCAATGAGGGGAATGAAGAAGGGGAAATTGGAGTTGAAAGAGACATCAGTGTTAACAACTTATGGTTAACCTAGCTTACTTTTGTAAATGTACCCAAGTATCTGACCACGTGAACATATTGCCAGGAAAGGGCCTATGCAAGTGAGGGGCCCTTGTCAGTAAACCCACCTCTGGTGAGAGCTGACGGGAAATTGTTCTGTCAAGGGGAGATGCCTGTATTTTGAAGTGAGACTAAAATCTCATATGCTAATGTGTAGGCTGATCCCTCTTCTTAACAAAATGTTCCTGAAACTTGCTAGGAAGTTGACTGAGAAAATTAAATAGTAGATGTATGAGATCTATAGGCAGAGGAGGTGTTCTGATTTTCAAGGGCTCAAAAACAATAAAATCCCAAGTTGCACATTCTTTTTTTAGGTACAATCTTTATCCTGTATTTTTAGAAAAGGCACTATATTCATAAGTTTGTAAGGTTATATATTATAAGGTTATAAAATTAAAAAGGCACAAAAGAACATACATTGAAAATATTCTGCCTCATTTTTGTGTCCCCAACACCCAGGGCTGCCTTCCTGAGGTGACCAATAGTTCTGGTCTCTCGTGCTTCACTTCCATTTATGCCAGTATTATGTATGTGAGTAATCATAGTCATATTTGCATTTAACTTTTAAACTATATATATGTGTAGTACAGTCTTTTCCCCTTTTTATTATTTATTTTTTAAAAGTATGATTAATATAACATATTAGCTTTAGGTGTACAACATAATAATTCAATATTTGTATATATTGCAAAATATTACCGCAATATGTCTCGTTAACATCCATTGTCACACATAGTTACAATTTTTCTTCTTGTGATAACTCTTAAGATTTCCTCTCTTAGCAACTTTCAAATATGCAATATAGTATTATTAACTATAGTCACCATGGCGTACATTACACCCCCAGGACTTACTTATTTTGTAATTAGATGTTTGTATCTTTGGACCTCCTTCATCCATTTCTCTCATCTCCCTCCTTGCCTCTGGCAACCACCAATCTGTTCTCTGTATCTATGGGTTTTTAACATTTTTATTCTACATATAAGTGACATCATATGGTATTTGTCTTTCTCGCTCTGATTTATTTCATTTTGCGTAATGCCCTCAAGTCCATATATGTTGTTGCAAATAGCAAGATTTCCTTCTTTTTTATGGCTGAATAATATTCCATTGTAGATCTATATACCACATTTTCAACCCATTTGTCCATCAGTGGCCACTTAGGATGTTTCCATATATTGGCTATTGTAAATAATGCTGCAGTAAACATGAGAATGCATATATCTTTTGAGTTAGTGTTTTCCTTTTATTTGGATAAATACCTAGAAGTGGAATTGCTGGATCATATGGTAGTTCTATTTTTAATTTTTTGAGGAACCTCCATACTATTTTCCATAGTGGCTGTGCAAATTTACATTCCCACCATCAGTGTACAAGAATTCCCTTTTCTCTGCATCCTTCTCAACACTTATTTCTTGTCTTTTTGATAAGAGACATCCTATCAGGTATGAGGTGACAACTCATTGTGATTTTGATCTGCATTTTTCTGGTGATTAATGATGTTGAGCCTCTTTTTCTATACCTGTTGGCTGTCTGTATGTCATCTTTGGAAAAATGTCTGTTCCATCTGTGCTGAGCCCTAAGGGATAGCTGGTTAAGGAGCTCCTGTTATGGCAAGCGTGTATGTCCGTCTTTCCTACCAGTTTCAATGTGGATTTTTTGTCATTCATCCAATGTGTGGAAGTTGCTCAGCTAATGTCTGGATTTCTTTCAGAGGGAATTGTTCCATGTGTAGCTGTAGATTTGATGTGTCCATGAGAGGCATTGAGTTTAGGTGCCTCCTATGTTGCCATTTTGGACTTGAACCCCAAATAATTATAGTTTTATCTTATTCATTTCAATTTTATACCTCCACTTTTTTTTCCCACTAGTTGATCACATTGGCTAGTAGCCCAGAACAATGTTAAGGAAATAATTGAGGTGATAGTAAATGATCTTGTCATCTTTTTTCTGACCTTCACTATGGTGCTTCTAGTATTCTCTCATTAAGCTGGCCTTTGGGCTGAGAGATAATGAGTGAGCTATTATCTTAAAGAAGTATATATCTATTTCTTTAACTAATTAAGATTTCATATCAATACAAAGCATTGATGAAGTACACAGCCTGTCTGTGTATTAGATTGAGTAAGCATTTCATTAAGACATCTGATTTGATGTGAATCTTCGTTTGCCAGACTTGGCATGCCAAATCTTCCAAGTGTATGAAACTTATGGTACATGGACTTCATATCACTAGAGAACCAAAAGAATCCCTTGAAGTATACTTGCTAGGCCCCACCTACCTCTCCCATCCACTTGGTGAGCAGCATGCACATTGCCCAGAAGCATTGTTATCACAGGAGAGCAAAGGGGGAAGCAACAGCTGATTAATGGTGTATTAGTTTCTTATTGCTGCTATAACAAAGAACTACAAATGTAGTGTCTTGAAACAACAAAAATTTATTATCATATAGTTCTATAATTCAGAAGTCTGAAATGGGTGTCAGTCGGCTAATGTCAAGATGTCAGCGGGGCTGCATTCCTTTCTGGGGGCTCTAGGAGAAAATCTGTTTTTTTTTTGTTTTTTTTGTTTTTTGCCTTTCCAGCTTCTAGATGCTGTCCCCATTTTTTGACTTACGGTCCTTTCTTCCATTTTCAAAGCCAGCAACATAGCATATCTAAGACCCTGCTTTCATCATCAAATCTCTGTCTCTGATAATCTTCTGCCTTCTTTGCTCACTTATAAGGACCCTTGTGACTACAATGGTCCCAACTCAGTATTAAGGTCATTGATTTGTAACCTTAACTTCACATGTGACCTTAATTCCCCTGTGTATGTAACAACATATTCAGAGGGTTGAGGGATTAGGACATACTTGGTGGCCATTTTCCTGCCTACCACAGGTGGCATACATTAAGGGAGGGTCTGTGGGGTTTGAGTAGAGGGGACCAAACCTGAGGGAAGCATGTGAGGAGAAGTGTTCAGCCTCAGAGGATGGCCCAACCCTGGTGCATTGTAGACACCAGGCAGCCATGTGGGGAGCAAAGCCAACATCTGTAGGCCTTTCACTGACTTAAAAAAATAAAAAAAGAATACTTAATTTCTTTAAAGCATCTTAGGTTCACAGCGAAATTGAGGAGGAAGTAGAGAGTTTACATATACCCCTCTCCCCACCTTCAGCCTCCACTGACTTTGAGGGAGCCCCGCATGTCCCTTCCGCTAAGGGAGTGGCAACCACTATTCTTCTCACTAATGTTTGGGGTGGGGTGGACATGATGCAGACCCTGGTCTCAGATGCAGATCCTATCTAGACACCCACCCCTTTTCTAATGGCCCAGGACACCTGTCAGGGCTCTGAAACAGAGGACAGCATCCTTAACAACTAGGGTGGGCAGAAGAAGGGGTGCTGAAGAAGAAGCCCCCAACATTGATATCGATGAAGATCATTCCTATGTCACTAATATCAACGTTTAGATTCTTACTTTCCAGTAATTTGTTTAAGATAAAGGCAGAACACGATAGCATGTCAAATGATTGCACAAGCACTAATGAACCAAGGTGATATTCTGGCTGAATTGAATGGTTGCGGCTTAGAATGGCTGGTACAAGATCCAAGTATGATTTGAAGGCCAAATCAAGCTTGGGAAGGGGTTTAGGAATCTCAGGGTATAGTGTGAGAGAGTTCGAGATGGGCAAAATTCAAACCTATAGAAGCTGAGAGCCTGGCAGGGAATCAGCGATCCCAGATGGAAGGCCATGGAGGCCAGGCCCTCTGTTTGGTGATTTGCCCACATGTAGTTAGGTGAGCTGGTTTCAGTGCGCTGTCTTTGTGGAGTCCTTGAAAATAGAGTGTGCAACAGTGAAGTGTAATATAGTTTAGAGTCAAATGCTGTCATAGCAAACTCCAAAAGACGGTTTGTAGTCTTGGTTGCACCTGAACTTGATTGCATTTAATGTTGCTTGACATGAATGGACTACCAGCTGGGGTTGATCTTTTTTTGCTTCTTGGAGATTTTTATTGTACCTATTTTTGTGAAAAAGACTGTCTTGCAATGCTTTGAACCTACAGTACTTTTTTTCATCTCAATATCTCTGTCACTTCTGAGACAGTCCGGTGACAGTGTGCTTTATGTGCTTTATTACAAGTTTTCTAGACCTTTTTCCTTTTATTTTACAGCTTTGGGGGTGGTGGAGTGGGTTCCTGGGCTATACATAGAAGGAAACAGCAATAGTATGTTATCAAACTCGATTATCTTGGATTGTTCAATTGGCCTGTGATCTCCAGGAGTCTACATGATGCTCAATGATTTATTAATTGTTCATATAAATTATGAGGTAAATGTAATACCTTATTAAACAGAGAAGCAAGGAAAGCCTTACTATCATTTCCTTTGGTTTGTCAGAGGACGAAAAGGAACAAGTCATAGCTTCTTACGATAGTTTTAAGCATCTTATTTATCAAAATGGCAAAATTGTGATTTTTATCAGGACCTCAGAGTCCATTGGCGTGTTTGTGCCTTTTTTGCATGGTACCTCTGACAGACAGGTATGAGTGCTGAGGCCTGATGTAGGATATACTGCCTTTCTTGATTTAAAAAATTCAAGAGTTACATATGTGTTGGGCTTTAGCATTTACAAAACTCCATTATACATAATATCTCATAGAGACCCTTTCAAGTGGAGGAAATTACTCGGTGCTCCTGAAGAGTATTAATACACATTAATATGTATGTAGTATGTCTGCATACATCCCTATAGCATTTGCATGATGATTTATAATTTACAAAACACTCTTATAAATACATATATCCTCTCAAGGAGAGGAAACTACTTAATGTTCCTGCTCCCTTGGGTATAAATAAATATTAAAGTGGGCTTGATAGCCCCAGGATTGCTTCCTCTGTTAAATTAGATCCCTTACTTAAAACTTGGACAGCAGCAGACTTGTAGCTTCTGAGGGCCTCTGATTTGTGCTGGGAAAGAGGCATTATTCTGCTGTTACAAGACAACTCATAAGCTCTTTTGAAGCTTTCCTTTGATGTGTTCATGATTTCTTGCAGCTGGGAAAATAGAACTTATAGTGATAGCTCTTTAGCAAGTTGTCATTGCTGTGCCTGGATTTCCTGCCCAAATTCCTTATTCTTTTTTCATTTTTAAGCCTCAGATAAATGGCCATTTACTTAGATACCAGTGAGTACTTGGTGAGTCAGATGCTTGGTGGAGGAATGTGCTTGCCACAGGAGATCTTACACCCACAGGCACCATTTCTGAATTCAGTTATGCTTGGAGAAATCAGTTTTCCTGAGTTGTGAGTTACATCTTTTCCTGGCATTTTCTTCTATTTCATCATGGTTTGATAGAGATTGAAAGCACCATCAGATGCCAAGGGGTCTGCTTACATTCTTTGCCCTGATTTGTTGCTTTTCGGGGGTGCTTACCCTGCACAAGACTCTTTCTCTTCCTGACACCTGCTCTATATTCAGAAGACAATTCAATGTGTATGTTACTGAATTAGCGATAATAGTAATTATTTAATGAAACAATAATTATTTCAAATATATACCTTTCAGAGTCTTACATCATCTGTTCTACTCTTAAATGAATTGACTCATTTTAAGGAAATCTGATACCCAATCTCAAGAAACACCTTAACTATACTTGTGGATAGTCTTGAAACAAAATTTCCTCTGATATCCATTTCATTTTCTTCCTTTTAGTAACAGAGCTATGTGAGTTAGCTATACTCAGCTTTAAACTATAACTGCCAGCCTCCTTTGCAGCTAGGTATGGCCATGTGGTTGCGTTTGGGCCAATAGAATGTGAGTGGAAGTGATGTGTACAACTTTTGGGTTTCTACTTAAAGATGCATATCCTGGCTTCTCTTGTTCCTATTCCTACCACCTGGGAAAAAGGCAAAGATTAGAGCAACCTTGCAAGCCACGTGTTGAGGGCTGTGAAGCTGCCTCACATACCCCTTCCACTTCCCCCAGACCACTGACTGTAGTGTTTGGCACAGCAGCTTGTTCTGTTCTTTATGTTAAAAATGAACATTCCTATTAGAGAATACATTACATGTCAGTGAAAGCTCTGTATAGGAAGGTATGGGTCATGATGACTAATGAATGTCACTGCTGCCCTGCCTTTTCCCAATCCGTTCTCCAAATGGCTGTTAAAGAGAAGTCACTCTGTTGCTAAATCTCTTAAAATCTGCTGGATCCTCAGGTACCTAAAATCCCAAACCTTTAGCATATCAGGATTTGTTTTTCCTGAAAGTAATAGAATTCCTGACTGAAAACAATTTAAAGATTAAGGTTTTGGTCTTCTCTAATCATAGGAAATCTTGAGGGAGGTGTTTCCAAGGTTGGTTTAGCATCTCAATGATGTCAGGATTCTGGCTTGCCTTTGCTTCAGTTCTCTCGGATTTTCCCTCATAGTTATAAGCTGGCTGCAGTGACACCAGGCTTCACACCCTCTCACCTATCCAAATGCAGGAAGGGAAGAGGAACTTTTCTTTTTCTTTTTATCAGGGAGGGAAATCTTTCCCAGAACCGCCTGGCAGACTTCCCTCACTTTGGCCAGACTGAATCACATGCCAATGCCTTAGCTGCAGGTTGGCTGGGAAAGGGAGTGTCTATTGTGGAAGGGAAATTCTACTTATGTACACAAGGGGAGCAGGCATGGCTGCAGGGCAGGCAGTTAAGTGTGTGCTCTAAGAGCCTCATAGACTTCCCTAGAACAAGAAAATAAAAGACTGAATTGAAATTTAAAAAAAATTATTTCCTAAGACCATAATGTCCATTATAAACATTTCTTTTGGATGCTGATTATAATTATGATTTATTGGTCAGAATACAACTGACCAAAGTAACATATACAAATTTGGATAAATAATGAAATAAAACAAAGTTGATTTTATTGGCAATCTATTTCTTAATGCTATTAAAACACATTCAATGGAAGAATATTATTTATTGCTGGAATGGGATAGGATTTAGTTCCAACTGCATCCTAATTTTTTTATGTATATGGATTGAGGTGGTAGGTGTTGAGTAACCTTGCTCACAAAAATAAATTGATGTGAACATAAGGCATTTTTTAATAATTGCAAGTTCGATTAGTTCTTTGGACCCATCTGAGTTACGTGCAAAAATACACAAGGTGATCTATAATAAAAATTAATAAGGTTTGGGATGGGTGCGTGGCTTGCCTTTCTCTTGTAAAGCAGGAGAAGAGGAAATGGGAAAGGGGATCTTCACCACACCTCGCCAAAGAGTGAGCTCAGCAGATCAGCTTATAGGAAGAGGGCAGAGGAAAGTTGAGACTGAAAACTGATTCCCTGCCTGCTCAGTGTTCCTTTTAGAAAGTCTTTGGAAGCCTCCCGTGATACATGTGCTGCAGTTTAATGACCACTGGAGGATCAAATGAGACAACATACACAAAAACCGTTTGTGTGCCATAAAGCATGTTACACATGTATTAATAATAGCATAATCCCTATTCCATGCTTTGTTTTTCCATAATTGTGACTACAGCCCACGCAGAAAAAAAAGAGGCTCTAAGTACATAATGTTGTAAGTCCTGGAAGCTGCTCACTCTCAGGGAAGTCCGTACCCCACTGGGCTTGCTGAGAACATATACTGAAGAAGGTTAAAGGAAGGGAGCGAGAGGTCACCTGTTCCGGGGAGGACTGAATAGGGTTGCAGGAGGTGGGGAGGTTGGGGCAGGTGCATGGGAGAGGGTGTCCTTTCCCCTGGCTGATGTCTGCTCTTCCATGGCATTTGCTGACCAGGTCTGGTCTATGTAAAAGGAGGGAAGAGCCCTGGAGCCCCTCTTCAGATTACCTGGAAGATGTAATCTGCTCAGGGGCTCAGGCCTAGGAGACCAGTGGAGACTGGGGTCTGTAGGCTTGCCAGGCTGCAGAGTGGGGCACAGGAGCTAGCTTGTCTGATGGTGTGACGCAGCCAGGCCACAGGGTCACTGTCAGTGGTTGTGGGAGCGCCTGGGGATGTGTTCTCTGTCAGCAGAGCCTGGGGATCATCAATTAGATGGGTGATAATGACCACCAAACGGAGGAGAGCGACCTTAGTGCCTTCTCCTTGGAATTGCTAAGGGTGGGAATGTCCTTTGACCCTCTTACCCTTCTCCCTGACCCAACAGCAGAAGAGCAGGCCCAGGAAAGGGGATGGGAATATGGCCACATACATGTGCAGTGCTGCTCTGATATTATTCAATGAGATCTACCTGGTGGGATGCTTTACACCATAAGAATCAGCAAAAGTTACAATTCAGTGCTTTCTCCTCCCTTCTAAGTTGAAATGGGTTTTAGGGGATCTAACACCTGCCAGCACATCACTGATTCCAAGTCCCTGGGACCAGGGGCCTAGCATGTGGGCACGGCAAGGGTGGGAATCAGATAGGAGATTGAGATTAAAAAATGGACAAAGATAAGGCTGAGTAACCAACATGAAACTATGTTAATAATAGAAAATGATTGAAAAGGTATTAAATGGGACTAAAATGTCCTTAAGGGAGCCTACCACTGAGAAGAAGAGTAGAATTTGGCGAAACATAATGGTATATTAGAAACATAATGTCTCATGCCTATATGTCACTAACTGAACCTCTTCAATCAAATTGCATGTCTCAGCACAACTACAGGCATTGAGAAGGGTCAGTTTTAATCAGGAGTTGCCAACCACGATGAAGTGTCGGGGTTTTAAAGAGTTGTTGCTGGGCATGATCCAGTTGGCTTCAAACCTTTTCCTTCCCTCGGATTTAGCGGCCATGGCCTGTTGACCACTGAGCAGTACTGATGGGGTTAGAAGCCTTGTCTTGTCTCCAGCAAGGGTCGTCCTCCCTGCCTGGCCAGGAGAACAGGCTCAACTCCCCATGGCTGACAGTGCTCACTTCTCTGGGGCGGGGCGGGGGGTGGGGTGGGGTGGGGAGGGCAGCAGGCAGAATCCTGCCTTGGCCAAGCTGGTTCTCGCTCCAGAAGCAGATTCTGCAGAAGTGACAGGATCACCCTCCCTCCAGTACTTGGGCCATTTCTAAGGATGAGCAGCTGTGCAGAGAATTAGTTCTTTTGCAGAACAGAATCCTTCAATGAGACTAATTGTTTTTATAATAGGACTTTCACAGGAGAAGCTCTCTCGTAAAAGCAAATGGATTGTCGGCTCAGAATGCGCATCTTCTGCCCAGCAGGTACATAATTGCAGATGGTGCTTTTACATTCCCAACTGGTTATTTAATGAGGAAGAAGCAGGGTCTAGCTCTCCTCTCCCTGCCACAAACACTGCCAATGTATTGCCTCTGTTCTTTGAGATTCACTCTGAGGGGGTGGGGGGGGGGAGAAAAAAACATCTATTTTAAACGAAGTAAAAGATTTAAGATTTAGATGGAATTTAAATCAAGAAGGAAAAAAACCCACTATATTGTTTCCAGGCTGACAATAGTTTTAGAACCAAGCCTGTTGTCCATAAGCTGCCAATTCCAGGTGATTTGGGCAACACGGAGTAGGCGTCCATGCTGGTGAGGGCTGAGCTGGCTGGAACAGTAACATAACCAAAATGGGACCTCTTTACCTCATGTAACAAGTCTGATGTGGGCAGTCCAGGGCTGGTGTAGCTACTCAACAAAGCTGCTGTGGACCAGGTTCCCTCCACCTCCCAGCTCTTTCTTTAGCATGGAGCGCCTCTGCTGGGAGTGGCAGGACGGCTGCTCTTCCTCCAGGCACTGCCTTTGAGTTGCAGGCAGGAAGAAGGGCAAGAGGCCAACTACAAAAGTGATGGGTCACAATCCAGGATTCGTGCTTCTTGCTATTTACCCAAATGAGTTAAAAACACATGTCCACACGAAAACCTGCACACAGATTTTTATGGAAGCGTTGTTCATAATTGCCAATTGGAAACAAGCAAGATGTTCTTCAGTAGGTGAATGGATAAATAAACTGTGGTATCTCCACACAATGGAATATTATTCCATGCTAAAAAGAAGTGAGTGATTAAGCCATGGAACGACATGGAGGAACCTTAAATGCATATTGCTAAGTGAAAGAAGCCAATCTGAAAAGGCTACACACTGTATGACTCCAACTATATGCCATTCTGGGAAAACTATGGAGACAATAAAAAGATCAGTAATTACCAGGGGATAGGAGGGAGGAAAGGATAAATAGGTGAGGTACAGAGGATATTTAGGGTCGTGAAACTATTCTAAACGATAAACTATTCTATATCATATTATAATGGTGGATACATGTCAATCTACATTTATAAAAATCCATAGTATATACCCCACCAAGAGTGAACTCTAGTGTAAAGTACAGAATTCGGGTGATTGTGACGTGTCCAGGTAGGTTCATCAGTTGTAACAAATGTATCTCTCTGGGCTGGGAGGTTGATCATAGGGAAGCTGTTTGTGTGGGGCCAGGGGAAATGGGAACTCTACTTTCTACTCAATTTTGCTGTGAACCTAAACTTGCTCTAAAAATTAAATCTATTTATTTTATAATAGCTATTTCTATTTATCTATTTATAAAAGTGATGGGATAGTTGAGACTGTCCCTTTTAATCTACAAAATAATAGCTTCTCTAGAAATCCCACCCAGTAGACTTCTGCTTGTACTTCATTTGTCAAAACTAGTCACATGACCACCCCAGCTGCAAGGGAGTGGCTTCCTTCCTTCCTTCCTTCCTTCCTTCCTTCCTTCCTTCCTTCCTTCCTTCTTTTCTTTTTCCATATAATCTATGGTTTATTTTCTTCCCAGGAAAGACATACTATCTGAGTCATATATGATCAACTAGTATATTATTTTTTTATAGTACAGCTGTGCACTGGAAGGAAAAATAATGTTTCAGAATCATTATGTTGAAGTCATTATTCAGCATACGTTCATTTCAGTTTCAACATGGGTCTGTCACTCTTCTGGGATCTCAGGTACAGGGGGTGGGGCTGGGCAGAGACAAAGAATAAACACCCCTGCCCTGAGCAGACTGTCACTCAGAAGACAGGCCATACAGGAGTGACTGCAGGTGACCCCAGGGAGCTGGGAGAGCAGAGGGGACAAGGCCATGAGCACTGAGGGGTGGGATTTCTCTGTGGCATTTCTCTCCTTCAGTGTTCCCATCCCCTCTCCATCTGCCATAAGGAAGGGGATGGTCTGGCATCTGGGCAAGCCGAGGGGTGCTTCCTGGAGATGTCTGTCCCTATTTGTGTCATCTAGGTGGGCAGCCAGCTGCCCTGGTCAGACACAGGCCAGCTTGCAGAGCAGCAGTCCGAGCAGGACCCAGGCTGCAGTCAGGGGCCCCTGATCTGTGGCCAACCAGCCTGGGTAGCCTCTGGAGCACCTGCCTCAGCCCCAGGGTTAAAAACCAGGGGCTGGACTGCAGAGACCTACACTCACTCGCTTCTGACAAGAAGTTGGCTCATCTGATCTGTTTCCCTCCCTCCCTCCCTTCCGCCTCCTTTCCTTCCAGTTTAAGGTATACCGCATCATGACGTGACATACATATATTTCAAAATGATTACCACAATAAGTTTAGTTAACATCCATCTCCTCATATAGTTAGAAAAATTTTTTTCCTTGTGATGAGAACTTTTAGGATATACTTTCTTAGCAACTTTCAAAGATACCATCCAGCGATGTTAACTATAGTCATGTTGTGCATTATATCCCCAGTACTTATTTGTCTTATAACTGGGAGTTTGTACTTTTTAACTACCTTCATCCAATTCCCACACCTCTAACTCCTCTGTCTCTGGTAGCCACAAATCTGATCTCTTTCTCTATGAGCTTTAAATTAAGTTTTTTTTTAGATTCCACATATGTCTATAAATGAGAGCATTTCAATGTTTGTCTTTCTCTAGTTGACTTATTTTACTTAGCAAAATGCCCTTGAGGTCCACCCACATTGTTGCAAATGGCAGAATTTTCTTTTTTATGTCTGGCTAGTATTCCATTTTATATATATGTATATGTGTGTATATATCACTTTTTAAAAATCTAAATAGAAATCTAGGTTGTTTCCATGGTTTAGCTATTGTAAATAATGCTGCAATGAATGAAGTGGTGCAGATATTTCTTCAACATAGTGCTTTAGTTTCCTTTGGATATATACCCAGAAGTGCTGGATCATATGATAGTTCTAGTTTTAATGTTTTTGAGAAACTCCGTATTGTTTTCCATAGTGGCTGTAGGATTTACATTCCCACTGCCTCACAGTCATTTGTTATCTCTTGTCTTTTTGATGCTAGCCATTGTAATAGGTGTGAGGTGATATGTCATTACGGTTTTGATTTGCATTTCCCTAGTGGTTACTGATGTCGGGCACCTTTTCATGTGCCTGTTGGCCATTTGAATATATTCTTTGGAAAAATATATATTCAGGTCCTTGGATCTAGTTTTAAATTGGGTGATTTGGTTCTTTGCTATTGAGTCGCATGAGTTCTTTATATATTTTAGATATTAACCCCTTATTGCATACATTACTTGCAAATATTTTCTCCTATTCTGTGGGTTGCCTTTCATTTTATTGATGGTTTCTTTTGCAGTGCAGAACCTTTTAAGTTTGACATAGTCTCAGTTGTTTACTTTTGCTTTTGTCATCTGTGCTTTAGGTGTCAAGTCCAAAAAAAATCATTGCCAGGACATTGAAGAGGACCAACGTTTTGCTACCCCAAAATATGCCTTTTGGGGTATTGATTTTAAGCTGGTTATTAAGAAACAGTAGACTCAGAAAGAACACTTGACCCTCCCCCTTTCCTGCCTCAGGGAATCAGCTGACAAGGCCTTTCTCAGGAAGGCAATCTTAGCATATTCGTCTTGGCATGTTCTCTTCAGCACGTTCACCTTAGCCTATTTGAATTAGACAGGATGGATAGGAAGGATCCAAACAGGGGTCTATTCTCTGGATTCCTCTCCGTGTCCCATTATTTCTGGATGGCCTAGCAGGCATTTGCCTCATGTTTGCTCTTTCTCATCTACCTATGAATTGTCTGCTTTCCCTTTGAGGTCCTGGATCCCTGCCCTCCTTCTTTTTTGTCCAAAATGGCATATAAACCTCACTGCCCAATACATGTTCAGGTTCTCATATCATATGGCACCCTCTGAATGTACATCCATATAATAAATTTTGGACGTTTTCTCCTATTAATCTGTCTCATACTAATTTGAATATTAACCCAGCTAGAAGAACTTAGAGGGTGGGAGGAAAGTTATAGTTTGTGCCCTCACACCATGTTGACCCCTATGTTTTCTTCTAGGAGTTTTATGATTTAGGTCTTACATTTAAGTCTTTAATCCCTTTTGAGTTAATTTTTGTGAGTGGTGTAAGATAGGAGTCTAGTTTCATTCTTTTACTTGTGAATATCCAATTTTATTACCACCATTTATTGAAGCGAATATCTTTTCTCCATTGAATATTCTTGGCTCCCTTGTCAAATATTAGTTGACCATGTACATATAGGTTTATTTCTGGGCTCTCGATTCTGTTCTATTGGTCTATGTGTCTGTTTTTATGCCAGTACCGTACTGTTTTGATTAATATAGCTTTGTAATTTAGTTTTGAATCAGGAAGTGTGATGCTTCAAGCTTTGTTCTTTTTTCTCAGTATTGCTTTGACTATTTGGAGTCTTTTGGGGTTCCATACAAATCTTAGGATTGTTTTTTTCTACGTTTGTAAAAATGTCATTGGAATCTTGATAGGGATTGCATTAAATCTATACATGGCTTTGGGTGATATGAACATTTCATCAATATTAATTTTCTCAATCCATGAACATGAGATACCTTTCCACTTATTTGTGTCTTCTTCAATTTCTTTCACCAATATTGTGTACTTTTCAGTGTAGAGCTCTTTCACCTCCTTGATTAAATTTATTCCTAAGTATTTTATTATTTTTGATGCTATTTTGAATGGGATCATTTTATTTCTTTTTCAGATAATTCACTGTTTAGAGTAACTGTTTTTAAATAGCACTCTGTTGTCCCCTCCCACCCAAACTGCAATACTATTAATAAGGAAGAAAAGGAGAATGGATATTATATAGGCAAGCTGAAGTGTTTGCCACAGCTTCCTCTTCCACCAGCTAGAAAATACTTGCCCCATGGGCTACCTGATACCCAAAATTGGCCAATTAATATGTTATCCCTTTTACTTTATTTTCAATTAAAAGGTAATATCCCTGGGAAGGTAGCATATAAGCTTTGTTGGTCATTTATACCTCAGGATGAGTAAGCTTATTATATATATTCCCAGTTTTACTCAGGTCCATTTGCCAGAACCACTCCCACCCCACCCCCTAAAGCCTGGGACCCTCGATCCTCTCTCTGTGGCAGTAGGAGATGCTGCCTTCTGGTCAGGAGATGCAAAGCCAAGTCCAGTATCACTGTCCCATAAGCTTACACAAGAGGCCAGCTCAAACCATTCCTCTCTCATGGACATTTGTTATGAACGTGGTCACCCAGATCTTTGAACACTATTCTTACAGTATTTGCTGCTTCCTCAAGGGAGAAAGCAGAACTCACTTTCCCAGACTTCCCCAGAAGCTAGGGCATGGACGTGTGACAAAGGCACAACCAAGGGATGCTCCTATATTGTCCAGTCAATGTGAGGAAATGGCACTTGTGGAATCCGTTTTCCGGAAAGGACGTGGGTCTCGTGCTGGGGGTATCACTGTAAAGTCTGAGGGGACTGCACGTTTGTCTCATGGCAGCAGCAGCAGCAGGGGTCTTTGCTGAAGCTGTCCCAGGTTGGAGTCTGGGCGTGACTCCTGGCTGCACAGCCTCCAACCTGACCCATTGGCCCTTCCAGAGATTCAGTGAGCCAACTAATTTCTTTCACAGATCCTGGCTATTTAAACAACCTAGTGTGGGTCCTGTTGTATATAACTTATAACCCTGCCTGGCACAATCTTACAACTTGTTCTCCTTAGGTCACTGTTCAAAATGCTAGCCCCTTTGGACATCTATCCTTTCCCATGCTCTTATGGTCACAATGCTCTATGCTTTTTCTTCCGGTCAGTGGCTTCCTCCTCCCCTCACTACCTCCCTTCAGTGATCCCTGAAGAAACAGCACTCTGTGGTAAGTTAGTTCTTGTACCCTCGGGCCCTCCACCATCCGGCTGGAGTAGAATCCTAGATCCTGTCCTGCCGTGTGCAGAGGACGTGGTCATTCTTCCATGCCCCATGCACCTTGAGGCCAGCGGGTGGGAGAGGGCCAGCATTTCCACCCATTTCTCCTCTACCTTTGTAGATAACATCTGTGACTTTCAAGTTCAAATCATCTGGTCCTATCTTTTCATCCATTACGTCTCGATGCCTGACTCTGACGGCTTCACTCCTTCAAGGACCAGCTCTTGGACCATATTTCCTCATCCTTGAAAGCCTGAATCTACCACCATGCTCTGCACATTAGTAGGCCCTCAGCAATTGCTTATTCAATACTCCTTTAGTGGACCTAAATCTTTTTTGTTTACCCTCTCCTTATAGTCATAATTTCCATATTGTCACCAAGGAAAACACCTCCAAAATACATCTCCCAGACTCCCTTTCCAACTAGGTGCAGCCATGTGACTTAAAGCCATCTAATTAGAAGCATTTACACAGACATAAATGGAAACCGGGAAATTGCAGTCAGCACAGGGAGCCTGGTCTCTTGGGAGGCATGGTGGCAGAGGCTTCTGGCTCTTCTGCGGTGACTGTAGTGGAGAATGTGATGTCTAGTCCTAGGCACGATCTGTGCCAAAGATGCTCAGAATAGCACAGTTTTTTCTGGCATAAAAATCCCCCAAAACAGTTTGGCATCATCCCTGGCTGAATTTTTTCTGGCTATGTGGCAGTCAAGCGTGGGTCTCTGCCTCTTACAGAGACTCCACAATCTGCCCAGTATCCTTTAACAAATTTCTTTCTAGATCCAATTAGGAGACCAGATTCTGTTGTTGATAGCAAGAACTACTTCCAACCAAGTGGTGTGGAGGAAGTGTAATCATTAAGAGTATGGTCTTTGGAATCAGACAGACCTGAGTCTGAAACCTGACTGAGCTGTTAGCGAGCAGTAGCCACTGGATAGCTTACTTAGTCTCACTAAATCTCAGTTCCCTTATGGGTAAATTAAATAAAATAAAACCTATCCCATTGGGTTGTTCAGAGGATTAAAAATAAAGTGTTTGGAAAGAATTTAGCACAATGCCTGGGATGTAGTTGACACTCAATGAATGAAAGGGTAGTTATTCCAGTGAGGCATGCATACACTCCCTCTTTACCTACTAGGTTATTTAAAAGTTTTTTTTCTGTTATAAAGATGCAAAATAAAAGGTTGGAAATGGCTGGAGGTAAAAGCTCCGTTTTCAGTCTCCTGTAGAGACAGTTTTCCCATCTGTCCTGTTCCGTGAGACATTTGGAACCCTCTGGAAGCCAGTGCTGGGGTCAAGCCCTATCTCTTCAGAAAGTGGTGTGGTCTTTCTACACTGGACTGTGGCTTTGTCACTGGCTCTAATTAGGATAATGCTACAGTAACCCTGAAGATAGTAATTTGCATGGGCCAGGGGTGGAAGAATCCAAAAAAAAAAAAAGAAAAAGAAAAAGAAAATAGTATCAGGCATGGTTTCAGCAAAGATATCACTGTATTCCATGTAACATAAAAACAAACTCTGCCTAATTCATCTCTTTGTTCCTTCAGCATACATTTTCCCTTAGTGTTTAAATCTTTCATGCTGGCCTCCCACTCCATTTGGTGCAAATATCCTCTCCAGTTATTTCTAGTTCAGCTGTTTAGAACATGCTGATTTATGGTTCCTTGCTAGAGATATGTGGTAGGGGAGTGAGCTGCCAAATGCAGTGGAAGGCATTTGCAATTCAGCAGAATGGCCTTAACTGTGGTGCCATCTTTATGCTGTCTCGAGGTGGTAGAATGCAGGAAGGAATCTCAGATCGTGAATGAAAAGACAAAAATCCAGACAGGCAGGGTGGTTGTTTTGAAGACCTTATGTTGGTTATAGAAAAATAAAATACATTCTCAAATTGATTGTACTTAACTGGGGGAAAGCTGGCCAAATTCAGATGACTTGTGGGAACTCTGTGACAAGCTTTGACTTGCCAATGGCCTCATTCAAGAGTGAAGTCCACGTGCGGGGACGGAGGACTCATTCCCCTGCACGCTCCACACACCTCATCCTCATTGCTTCGTTTTTTCTAATGACTTCTGGGTTCCATGTCATCCTCCCGCCTTCTGTTGCACTCCCTAATTCCAGAGGTAACATTATAGCTTCCCAAATAGAGCAAATTAATATGAATTTTGTCTGGAAAATTTTATCACATCCTTTGACCTACTTGAAAATGTCACAGATCTGACTTTTATAAACTGTCTGGTCTTGTAGACGTTATTCTTTTCTGTGCCCAGTTGTTCTTATTTGTGATGAGTTTTAGAACACCTATGCTTTGTGCCCTCCCTGGGGTACCATGAGATGAAAATCCTTTCTTTCCCCTTTAAGGTAAAGAGGTACAGAGTGCTTTAAGGGTGCAGAAGGCACAGGCATGATTCAAGGCCTCCCAGGAGCATGGGGGACCCCACCAAGACTTCACCCCCACTCTGAGGGCCACAGTGAAGAGCTCCATGGGAGCTTTAGATTTCTTCCATACTTCTTGCCCTTCTTCTTACCCTCCTGTTACTTCCCTTTCTTCTTTCCTTCTCCAAACATTGAAGTGGTAGGAAGAATTCAGCTCTTGTTTGGGGGTGGAGAGAAGGCAGAGACTCATTCTTGTTCTTCCTTTTTCTCACCCCAAACCAGAAAGGCAAGAAGCACCTCAGTCCCTTGCCCAGCCCCGCCTGGTTGCTGAAAGAGAAGCTGGTCTCCTTGTCAAATCACAAGTATCTCGAAGACATTTCAGATGGGACGCTGTGGCCCTAAGGGCGCTGATTGACCATGGATGGGCCTGCAATCTTGTATATTTGATTTTTGTAGAACCAGATCTTTCATGTGTTGCACATGGGTGCTCCTGACTGCCTTCCAAAGACAGAGTCAGACTCAACCGGCACATTCCTGCTTCCCTCTCATACAAGTAGGATTTTCCTATTTGAAAGGAGACCATTTCCTATGTGGTTAGGCTTGTTAATGACCATAATTAAGTCATAGGGATAGAATTTTAATGGAGTCTGCTTATAACTTCTGAGACCTGAATTTAGACCCAAACAGCTACTGGATTTTTTCCATCACATTCATTTAGGTGTTGTGTCCGAAAAGAACAGTGCTGTGATTTGTGCTTACAATTAAATATGTGAACAAGTGAATAAAATGGGTTAATATTTTATTAACCAAATAATGATGATGAAATAATAACAACATGTGCTATAGTGGGTCATAGTAATCATTCCTATTTTGGGGAAGCTCAACTTAAGAAATATTTCTGCTTGGAAGGACTTTCCCACGTTTTGTCCTTAAAATTTCATCCCTCTTCAAAACCCAGCTCAGCTGTTACAGGAGTGATTCCCCACTTCTCTCCAAGAAAAGAGTGTGCATGTCACTTGTCACACACCTCTCTCTTCCTTCTACATATCTGTGCATTGTTTAACTTTACCTGCTGTCTCGTCAACTTCTTAGGGGAGAATTTGTTATATTCCACTTTACCTGTTCTGATGCAACTTAATAATACTCAATATATTTATTTAAAAGAAAGAAAGAATGATGACAGTCTACTGTCTGCTAGTTGTACGATCTTAGGCAGTATCTTATCTCTGTGCCTATTTCTTCATGTGTGAAATGGCGATAACTTACACATTTAAGATTAAATAATATTATGTAAGTAAAGTACTTAGAGCAAGGCCTGGCACACTGAGTTCTCAATCAATGTCAGCTGTTGGTTTTGTTGTAAGCCTGGAATGTATTTTTCAGTAAGTACTTGAAGTAGGGTGGTTTCTTTGCTGATCAAGGGCATAGTGGTAAATGAAGGATGGATATAATCAGCTGTATCTCATAAAAGCAAAGTGACAACAGTGAAGCTAAAGGAAATTCAACTGGTAAAATGATGCTTCAAGTTCTATGTACAGTAATGGGCAGGGTTCCAGAAGGGCCCGATGTACTCTAAAGCATACATTCAGTACATAAAAATACAACTCAATCTCATCAAAGATTTGATCTACAGCCCAGATAATCATGTCCATTGTCAACTGAACGCATATTGTCCTTGTGGCCCTGTGATACAATGAGCCTTTGGTAGTACTTTGGGTAACCTGGCTCTTTTAAAAGGACTCTCCAAGAAAGGTTAAAATAATGCCTTATTCTTCTCTGCATTCACTTTCCTATAGCAAACAGAGCCCTTTATGATCATTCTGTGATCCTCAATAGCTTCGGTCAATATCTATTGACAATGATATTGAGACAGTTTCTGTCACTAGAGATTCTTTCTTTCAAAGTAAGTGCTGGACCCAGCATCTCTCCCCCTGATGTTCTCCAGATTTTCCAATTTCATCAGAGCTACTCTGTATCCCTTTTCTCTGGCATCGTGAAATTTCCCTCACCTTCCCACATCAAGCACAAGCATTCACCTCCTCCAGGACGCTTTTCCCAGTTCCCCAGGAAGAGTTCACCGCCTCCCCCAACCCCCTAGCAATACAGAATGGTTTTTATTTTGTATCCTTGCCATTCCCTTATTGTAGGGCAAGTGTGTGTTTAAAGGTTTCTTTCTGCTGGTAGACTGGGAACCACTAAAAGGTATGGATCTGTTTTTGATCATTTTTATGTCTCTGTTCTAACAGGCAGTTTGGGGACAGTGGGATGGACAGCTATGCAGCCTTCCTTGAGCCTGCCTGGGGCACAGTGCCTGTCACACCCAGGACCAGAATTCGCCCAGTGGAATCCGCCCCAACCCCTTCCCTGCTTTCCCAGTATCTCATAAGCCCACATTACTGTGATCTCGGAAGTGGCTGAGGGAGCCCCAGTGAAGGCGAGGATCAAATTTCCTATGGGACCAGCACGTGGGTGCTTTGGGACATAACATTTGATCTATAGAAACAAAGGAATCTGATAGATCATGCACTGTAGAGTTCTAGACTAAAATCATACAAGTGCCTGGTAAGTGCTCACCATTTATGCAGGGATTCATTCATTTATCCCCTCAACAAACATTGACATCATCTGCTAGAGGCCAGGCCCCCAAAGGACAATGTTAGAGGCAGCCTCTGTCACCATGGAGGGCAATTGAATCAGGGTTCCAGATACAAAAAATACTACAATTCACAGATATAGACACTTATAAATTGTGATCGATATCATAAAGGAAAAAAAAAAACCAATCCAGAGGCTGAGATGGAGAATACAAGGAACGGAGGGCAGGGAATGCACATATGTGGGGGTAGACAGATGGATACAGATACAGGAAGGCCTTGTAGAAGAGATGGCATTTCAACTGAGACCAAAAGGATACAAAGAAGATATAGGAGCAAAGAGTAGGGAGAACAGCATCCCAGGCTGAGGGGACTGCAGATGAAAAGGCTGGGCGGAGGGTCTGATGACCTGCCGGAAGTCTGGTGGGATTGGAGCACAGTGAGTGAGGCGGAGATAGGAGAGAGGTTGGGTAGAGATTAAGGGGCCAGATCATGAAGGGTTTTGTGGCCAGAGGACAGGCAACTGGATTTTTACTCCAAAGGCAATGGGACTTACAGGGGAATAGTGACATGATCCAAGGCACAGATTCTATCACCTTCTCTTTCTTTTATTTCTACTGGGCTGTGAATACACCGCCAGCTCCTGCAGCATCTGTCTTGTAGTGAGGGGGTTCTTCTCTGCACACTTTCAGGTGGCCTCCAAGTGTGGATGTGCTGAGAGGAAAGACCAGAGCTTTGAGTACGGAGAGATGGCAGCACCCTTGAAACAGGCCGGCAGCCCCCCTCTTCCTTTGGCCTCACACTGTTGAGCGATTGCACCACACTTCCCAGTAACCTAGTGTTGGAGAGTCTGCCAGTTTTCCACCTGATTTGAAAAAATAGGTAAATAATTGCACAGTCAGTACACGGATGTTGTGAAAATGCAAAGCAAATGAGAGAGTTTGGGAACCGCAGCTCCAGGCAATGGCCGCAGCTCTGAGAGGGGTTCTCAGGGCACAGCCTGATCCGAAAGGCCCCCGTTTGCTGGTTTATGTTACGTGTGTGGCTTTATACACTTTTGTACATGTAGCCAACCCTGAGGGAAATTTTAGAAAGTGACAATGGAAAGGATTTTTAGTCTGAGGCAAAGAAACAGGTCAAATACCTGAACTTCCAACCTTGAAAGGCTACAATTTTAACCTGAGAAACAAACATTAGACAGAGCAAATAAATGTGCTCATGCCGTTTCAACGTTTCTTTTCAAACACGTGGATTGAAGTCACTTGGGTTTGGATCCATTCAGTTTGTGTTTTTGCCAAGAGTTTTGTGGGTGTAAAGTTTAAAAATAGCTGTGTAGACATGGGATATCTGTAAGGACATGTGGATAAATTCTAGGCCGGGAAAGGTTTCTGTGAGCTTGTGCTCACGATGGTGAGCCCCGGAGGTTTGTAAAGACAAGAAACGTTCTAGAGATCAGGATCGCGACTGTGTCTTACTCTGAGTCCAAACCAGGGCGTGTCTGTCTCCCACCGTGGGTGTGGATGGAGTTACTCAGAAATACGTAATGGGGGGATTAAAGGCCCAGAGAAAATAATTAAAAATTTAAAAGAGGTGATGAGGGAATACGGACAGAAGAACCCCATAGGCATAGCCTAGAAAAGTTAGGATTTTTCAGTCTGGAAGCATGAAGGCAGATGGGATTGAAACTGAAAAAACAAAGTGGCTGAGGTTCAGGTAAGTCCGGGCTTGATCAGTAACGGCCTGCAGTTTTCTTCCCTGCACACCATCTCTCCCTGTCACCTGCCAGGACATTCCGATCGAATAATCCTGATGTGAGCACCTGAGCAGGGTCAGGGGCCTTGACTTGGGAAGGTGAAAATGGGGATCCATTATGAAAGCAGCAGCAGCTGGGCCTGCTGAGGGACTATATCAGAAGCAAGTATATCCTGCCTGCACTCACTCAGTCAAATCTCGTTTATCGAGGTCCTGCTTTGCGCTAAGGACTAGTTTCTAATCAGCCTGGGTAGGTAAGTGTCGTACTGAAACAACTCCAAGACTAAGTATCCTGTGATTGGTCCTGAGTCAGGGACAATCAAGTACTGGAACATTACAGCAGGGGAAGGGTGCTCTGACCATGATAACTAGGCAGGCTTCCTGAAGGAGGTGGTGTTTGCACTGAGCCTTGGTGGACAGTACAATTTTGATGGGCCAAGATTTGGAGGAATAACCTGAGCTTTGGCGCACATGTGGGAAAGGTATGTTTAGTGGAGAGTGGAGAGACTGACTGGAGCATAGAATGGTTAAGTGCTAAGATGGACAGGTGATCACGGCCAGGTGAAGACGTTGAGAGTGTGTCTGGGGAGAGGGCACTCTTGCTTTGTCAGCAAGAGGGAAGCATTGGAGGGTTTGGAGCACGAGGGTGTGCAAAGCACTTTTAAACAATTGGCAGTTGTGTGTAGATGGACAGGGTTGGGCAGATGTTGGGGCCATGGAGAACCACTGGCAATCTATGGTCATAGCCTAGGAGAGTGATAACACATTTCATAGAGACAGTGCCTAGTGGGCATGACTCTCAGGCAACCAGTTAACCAGCAAACATAAGTCTGACTCAAAGCCATCTTCCTGTGTTATTGGGAAATTCCACTGTGTTCATAACTGAGGACCCTCTCCTATGAAAATGGTCATACCAGTATCTAGGAGGATTATGTGGCAGGTGAGCTTGGGGAAGGAGCTTCTGGTTGCTTGCAGTCCTACTGATGATTTCTGTGCTATTTAATCTGACAGTGTATGTGAAGCGTTTCTGTATGGTGAAGACAAATACCCTGAGAGGTGAAGTGAGTATTTGAGTGCCTTTATGTTACAGAGGAGGAAACTGAGGCACAGAGGTTATGGAATTCATCCAAAGTTTCATAGCTAGTAAGGAAGGAGCCAGGATCCGAAGAGCCTTGCTCTAATCACTAGTCTATCCCACCTGTGTAACTGGAGTTGGAGAGAAAGGAAGGAACAGAAGCACGTAAAACCTGGAGAGCGTGATTAAGCAAGAGTAGGGACAGATTCCATGTGAGAACCGTCAAAGGTGGCTCGGTTTTCCTATCTTTATTTTTTAATGGTAAAATTAGTAAATGCTATCATAGAAAATATGTCAAGTGCAAAAAGGAAAATGAAATAGAAAAAATACCTCCCATGGGTCTACCACCCAGAAGCAATAGCTATTATATTTTTATATAATCCTGTATAATTAGTTTCTTTCTGCACTCTTCTATATGGTCAAGGGCATGTATATGGAAATAAAATTGTATCCTGTGTTTTTTTTTTTTTTTTAAGCTTAAAGTTATATTAAGCTTTCCCTTTTGTCATTAAAAATGTTTTGAAGCATTATTTGTCATAGTTGTATACTATTCCATTGCATGGGCTCCTAACTTACTTTTTGAAAAAAATTTACTAATTTACTGCACATTTGGGTTATTTCCTAATGGTTTACTACTATAAATTATACTGTGACAAACAGATACACAGGTCTTTACCTTTGTTTAGGATAATTTCCTTGAATAGACACCTGGAAATTGAATGACAAAGCAGAAACATTTTTAAGGCTACTGATACATCTATTGCCACAGTTCTTTCCAAAAAAGGTTGTACCGATTACTGCTAAAAGCCACGTATAAACACAAATTGAGTATTATTTTTAAAACCTTTGCTAATTTGAAAGGTGGAATGACCTCTCCCTGTGCCAGGCGTTGTCCTTTGATCAAATTTATTCCTCAGAACGACCCTGTGAAGGTCTCATTCCTTAAAATATTAATCTTGCTGAGTGAGTTTTTTGGTGCTCTCTTAAGTTTTGCCCCCGAGGCAAGTGCCGAACTCGCCTCCTCCTAGTCCTGGCTTTGATTTGCTCCACTTTGTGAATGAGGGAACCAAGGGTGAGAAATGAAGTACAGTGGGCCCTTTGCATCTACGATTCTGTATCCTCAGAGTCAACTAACCGCAGATGGAAAATATTGGGGAGAAAAGAGTTACATTGTTGCTGATATGTACTATGTAGTTAGTCTTACCATGGTTGTGTCTGTACTGAACATGTACAGACTTTTTTTCTTGTGGTTATTCCCTAAACAATACAGTGTAACAACTATTTACATAGCATTTACATTGTGTCGGGTATTATAAGTAATCTAGAGGTGACTGAAAGTATATGGGAGGATGTGTAGGTTATACGCAAATACTATGTCATTTTATATAAAGCACTTGAGCACCCATCGATTTTGGTATCTGTGGGGGTCCTGGAACCAATCCCCGGTGGATACTGAGGGATGACTATATCTTGATTAGGGTCACACGGCCAATAAGTCTCAGTGATGACATTTAAATTGGGTATGTGTGACTCCAAAACCCTGTTTCTACTAGGCTCTCTTGGTGCTTCACTCTTGGTTTTTGAATATGAATGATGGGAGAGAAGAAATCATGAACAGAAGTGAGAAACCCAGCAGAGGAGCTGGTCCTTTCCCACGTGCGTGCGTGCATACGTGCTTGTGTGTGTGTGTTGGTCAGGTTGATTTTGGGGCACAGGGAAACCAGACCTGTACACTGTGGGGTATATAGCAGGCATCTGAAAATTCAAGTGTGGCCTGCAGGAAGGAGTGCGACTGCATGTGTGAGAGAGGCAAGACCTGGGCCTGCAGGACAGGAGAGGACACCAGGCCATGCCTAATTGAAAGCTCCAGTGTTTGTCAAATCTGAGAGCAAAGTCTGGGTTGGACCCAGAACAGAGCAGTGACCAGGCAGAGTTCCCAGGTCACATGTGGTTGGGTCACAATCCTGAACCTGCTGCCAGGTGCCCAAGAGTGCCCTGCCCGTCTCCATAGCTGCAGCGAGTTCACTGTGTCCAGCAAGGACAAAGCTGGAAAGGGAACACTCGTGGGAAGCCTGGGCAGAGCTGGGGGCTCTGATACTGACCAGAGGAGCATGGGGGTCACTGCAGGTCTGTAGAGCCAGCTCAGGTGATGAACACAGGCCCAGCTGCCATGGACCTTTATGGCTGAGGAGAATTCCAGAGCCCCTGGCATAGGGTGATTTACTTGTATTGAGCACAGGAGGCTCACTGTGCAGGAAGCAGAACATAACTCTTGCAGTAGAAATAGGAAGAGGAGTCTCCCTGCTGCACAAATCTGTTTCCTCTGCGGTGCCAGCTTACATTTGCAGTTGTCAGACCATTTCCAATGGCAGAGGACCTGGCAGTAAATCCGTTCTACTTGTTAGTCTCTTCTTGCCTCTTACTTATAGTAAGACACATCTTATAGCATAAGGAGGGAGCCTGAAGCGATTATGGACAGGCTGGCCTGGTGGAATAGGTGGCAGGGCTAGCTGCTGAGAGTAGTGCGAACCAAGGCTGTTTAAGGGGCATTTGGGAGGTCGAAACAGGTTTGGAAAGTTGAAGCCTATGAGAGTGGATGAAAGTTGTCCAAATAGCTGTGGATGGGTGGTGTGAATGGGAGCAACTCTGCACAGTGTGTCTGACAGCTACAAGGTGGAGACAGAGCAACTCCCCAGGAGGAGGCATCCAGAAGGCCAGAGGGGAGGCGGGGCAGGTGCTACCGAGGCAGCGGTGAAATGCCCAGCGTGGGCTCCGGGGGAGCAGGCAGATGCCGAAGCCAGAGGAGAGGGTGCGGGGAGTAGGTGGAGAAGGAGATGGGCAAGAGATGGTGGAGTGGGTTCCACGGGCTTGAGGGTTGACAGGCGAGGAGCAAGAGGGAAGTGGTTGGGGAAGGGAAGCTCAGCGCTGGAGATCTGGGAGAAGGAGCCGCACTGAGTGGTAACCAGCACCACGTCTGCCTTTGCTGGCGGTGGCTTGAAATGGAGGGAAGAGCAAAGCCAGTGAGGTTGATGGTGTGATATTGGAAAGATGATTTCCTGTTGGGTGAACTTCTGTCCAGACAGACATTTGAGAGGTGGTGCTAGAACAGCTGATTGTAAAGAGCACTTTGAAGCCAAACCTTGTCTGCCTTACTCGGCACAGGGAGTCTGTGAAGGAGATTGGAGCCCCTGAGGGAAGAAAAAGAACATCAACCTTCATTAAATACCTGCTATGTTGCTGGCAGTATAGGAGGCTTTGTACAAATTATATCATTTAACTTTTGTAATGTTCCTCCCCTGTTGTCCATGTTTTACACATGATAAAACAGGCTCAGAGAAGTGAAATAACACCCTAAGTTCACATAGTTAGTGGTGGAGTCAGAATTGGAAGCCAGGTCTATTTGATGCTGAAATCTGAGACTCCATATTTAACTGTAGCAGAGGTTAATTCCATCAGATTCATCAGGAGGACTATAAAATGTACAGCTGGGTGGTACATTGCAGTGATGCTTACGGCAAGTTAGTTCCATGAGGGAGAGATGATGTCCCATTTAATCCTAGGTCCTCAGCACCTAGTCCACTGCCTGACACACAGTGGGACTCAGAATACGCTTACTGAATGAGTGATAATAAGCAAATCCACTCGGAGCAATGAAGAAAGAAGTGCAGGGATGCACATTCCTAACAGTTTTTCAGGAATCTCAGTGAAGGGTGGGATGAGGGGACTTATAACGTATCTGGAAGCCTCTTAACTGGGGGAGGTTAGAGAACTGGAGTTGCCTTTGCAATAGCAGAACCTGGCTGAGGATGCAGAGGGAGCTCCAGTAGATGTGGACTCTCCATCCACACAGGCTCGAACCGTGGGTAGGAACCTTGAGTTTCCCAGTAGGATGTCAACCTTACATCTTGTGCTCCACTTGCCAAACTACAGATTTGGCCTCAGGAAACCAGAAGAAGCTTCTGGTGAGGGTGAAATTTCCCTGTACCCACAGTGAGGCTGGAGATATGTAGGGAGGCTCATCCAAAGTGCATGGCTGTGTTCACTCCTCCAGGCCTTGTAAATTCATCCTCCAATCAAGAAAGCTACCAATTTGGACCAAAGGAATAACCCTACAGAAAACCCCTTATGGAAATTCCCTTCTGAGAAAGTTGAGGAAGGACATTGAGGCAACTTCAATTACAATGACATAAGACAACATCACTAGATTCTCTTATCATGAATGATAACTGCTGAGCTACTCCCATTTCCCTTTTTGCTTTGGCTTCTAGGAAATTCATCCACAGCAGTTATATTTTTCTTTATGATTGGCGTATTTATAGACTCTATTTTTCCTTAGCCCTGATTTTCTATTTCTGTTTGCACTGTCTTAGGTCTTTATAATTTAAGTTGCCTCAATACCTTGTAGGCATAAATACTTAGATGCAGAATAATGAACAGAAGTGAAATACCTCCCTCCTGTTCATCCAGCTGGAATCTTAAATGGAAAGGGCAGTTGCTGACCCTCCTGGGCATGGTGGCCACCAGGTGGCACCAAAGCTTTCCCGCAGCCGTCTTCAGTGAGGCGATTGAGCCTGAAAGTGTTTCTGTTCAGCAGGCCATTTCTTGAACTGTGCCACACACATTCTGAGTGGCCCCTGTCCAAAATGTACTGGGGACTGGGCAAAGCTGACCTAAGGGAGTCTAGTCAGCTTCTTTCAGATGCTCAGTTTATAAGATCAATATTTCAAATGGGGTGGGCCAGCTGCCAACCAGAACAGGCCATTTGGGGGTTGTGTCTCATTCTCAAAAGCAGCTCCGTCTTTTTCTCATCCTCTGAGGCAACTGGAGGTGGGACCCTCATCACAAATGGAGAGTTTACGGAGGGTGTCATAGGGGCACAGGGAAGGGGCCTTTCCATTCACCCAATGTTCTGGTGACTTCTGAAATGAATATATTACTCCTAAAGTGGTCACATAACTGGACCATAGTTATCACACCTCTAAAATAGAAACTGCCTGTTAAAAAGACCCAAATATGCCACTGTTAGCATTCATGTTTGCCTCCATTGTTCACTCAGATAAATGACGTCATTTAAAGTCATTTTGTGTCTAGGCGTCTATGCCTAAAATCAGGATAAAAGCCTTCAGTAGAAGTTGGAAAAATATAATTATATAAAAATCTTTAAATTCAGGTTCTTAACCCTTCATGAATTCATTCGTTTATTATAATAATTGTGACAAAAGATGTTTCAAGAATCTATTTTTATTCATGTTGATTTCTCTTATTTTTCTGAAGCCTCTGCAGTACCTGATCAATTGTATTTCCAGAGGCTTAATGAGAAGTAGAATCCTACAAGTCAGAAGGGGGCATTTATGTCCAGACCAGGCACGTGGAATAATGTGGCCTTGGGCAGAAAGGTAGATGGTGACTATTCAGCTGTTTCAGCTGCTCTCTTGAAATGCAGTCGTGGGATCGCAGGCCAGAACTGGTCATTGACACTGTTCTGGGGATTGAGGAGGGAGGGAGAAACCCTCCAAAGTTTTTTTTTTTTTTTTTTTCCTTTAAGAATCTCTTCCAGGAATCAAGTCTACTCAGGTGCCTCTTACCTGATGGACTGGAGAATTTTTTTCACCTACAGAAAGCCCAGCAGGGGGATAGGAATATATATACATTTTTCCTGATTTACTTGGGGCTGAAGACAACAGCCATAAACTCAAATGTCTTCTTGACAAAGGTAAACATTTGGTCTCACCTGGAATACCCTAGACAGTGCGGTCCAATAGATGTCCACGTAACTGTTCCTCTGCTGTGGGGCCCCTCGGCCCAAGGGGCATCCGGCACTGTAGCCCACGTCAGAATTCTCAACATCACAAAAGCCTCTTCGATGGCTTCCAACCCCACCTCTATGGGTGACCCAAGATGATTTCCACAGGGCTCAGCAAGTCAGGGACCACCCTGAGAAATGTTTGATCTTTAAAGCAGATACTAAGGGGTGTTTAGGGTAGGCTGTGGTGAGACTGTGAGCAGTAATTCTGGGGAGTCTTATTTGGAAAACAGTCCAACAAGGGATGGGCTTTGAACTATACCAGGTCTGTTATTAACACAACCCTTCTGGGGCAAGCTGGGGGAAGAACTGGGTTCCATTAAATGACAAAGAACTGGGGCTCAAAATCTCGATTTCCTACATCCCAGGGCCTAATCCAGGAGACATAATTTATCAGACAACCTCAATGCTTTTATATTGAACAAATTTATTGAGCACCTACAGTATGCCAGCATCTATCACAACAGTAATAATCCAAGAATCAGATCTACCAGTGGGTGTCAGGAGCTCCTCTGGAGGAGGAAAATGCTAGTGAATGGCCAGAAGTGGAAGCGAGGGCTCTGTTAGTGTCTCTGTGAATCCTACTCCAGAGTGACTGCCGTTTCCGACACAGCACTGGAGAGTAGGGTAAGGTAGGGCCTGAATGTGGTCCGTGGGGAGCTTCCATTCCTTCTCTGTGTTATGGTGGCACCCTGCTTTTTCTGCTTTTGAATGGTGTTGCTGACATCCTTTGGGGTCAGTTTGGTTGAATGGAGTGTGCTGAGGGTGGGTCACTGAAAAAGGGTGGGACCAGGGAGTATCTGAGTTGGGCTCTATGGCAATTCTGGGTGTGCATGCGAGTACACTACGTGTACTGATTAAGGATGAAGACAGGAGGAGCCATCACTTGGCAGTTGGTCTGCTCATTTATGCCTCACTGACTGGCTACTCCTGAGCTTGTCCCCTCAGGACGCTGCATTAATACTTCTAAGTTACTTTTCTCTTCTTCCCTAACTTTAGCATGTTGCTTTTCTTTTCCTTTTTTTTTAAAAAAAAAAAAATCAAGTATCACAATGTTTATTAATAGATACAAGTCTATAAAATCAGGGCATGAACATGACTTGATAAATTAAGTAAACTTAATTTCAATACTATAATAAGAGGGACCAATTCAAATTCTCACCATTTGTTTCATACCCACAAAAACCACTTCAAGAGCATTAATGGTCTCTCAACACTGATTAGTTTTGTGCCAGTAAACCAGGTTTCTTTTAAAAAGACTTGTATACTTGCCCAGGCTCAAGGACTTAAAAATCTAGCACATAAAGAGGTAGAAATACCGGCAAGATACTACTACAGCAACAACCATCAATTACAGTTAAGAATTGTTCTGCGACAACCAAATGGATAATCAAATACGGCAGCAGCTCAGGTATTACCGAGCAAAGTGCATTGCGACAGTATTCAGTGTTGCTGTCCTTTGAGAACTGGCAGCAAAGACGGTCCTGGCACTAGACACCTCCAAGTTAGTTTTCTCTTCCCTCCTAACGTTAGCCTGTGGCTTTTCATCACCAGCTACTGACTGCCACTTTTTCAGGCAGGAGGTGGATAAGCGAGTGGCTTTCTAGGAATCCTCTCTGCAGAAAGAAGCCCCTCGCTGATCTACGCCCTGTAGTTCCCTAGACACTGGCATGACCTGAGGAGCTCACTCTCTCGGCCTCATGTACGACAGCACAGCGGGCTGCAGACCTAGATTCTTCACTGCCGACTGTGGCTGGGATCTTACATCTACCTCAGCCCAGCTCAAGGATTGGCAAACTACAACCTTTGGGACAAATCTGGCCCTCCACCTATTCTTGTAAATAAAGTTTTATTGGAACTGAGCCATGCCCACTCATTTACCTGTTACCCATGGCAGAGTTGAGCAGGTTCAACACAGACCAGTTGGCTAGCAAAGCCTAAGATATTTATTATCCAGCCCTTTCCAGAGCAGGTCTGCTCACTCCTGGTATAGAAGTGTAAGAGACCGTATTTTTATTTACTTAAACTGGAGGATATTACAATTTGGAATTTTGGAACATCCAGGATGTTTGGGGCCGGATCGAAGGCGCTCATTGTAGACATGGCAATGATTGAGGCTTCAGCCAAGTCTGACGACGTAACAGCCAGGAGGGCCGTGTGGAAGATTCTGGGGCTGCAGCTGGGCTGGTGTGGGCACTTCCAGAGAGGTGAAAATGTAGACAAAGAGCACCAGCTGGGGGGAAATGAGCACGGCACATCCATGCTCTTCGTTCCCAAAAGTAAACAGCGACCAGAGAGAGCTCAGCATTGGTCCTGATGCCCGCACTTGGCATTGTGGATGTCTGAACTATAAACAGACGCTTATGGGAGTGGGAGAGAGGTGACATTTAACTAGCATTCCCTCTGTGACAGAAGCAGACAGGCAGGAAGGGCCCAAGGTCGGGCGAGAGCTCCAGCTTCAGTTAAGGTGTCGGTGCACTCGTGCAAGACCAGCAACGCGCCAGTAGTTGTTCAGGGGAGCATTTCGTGTAAAGCTTTCCATTCGGAGAAGAGGGGGCGTTTAGTCATCCGCATTCAACATGCCAGTTACAATATTACAAATTATTTAAAAATGAAGACAGGGTGACAATACATATTTACTGGAGAAAGCAGTATAAAATGTGGCTCCTGTCATTTCTATAGATATGTACATATGTAGCCCTTAGATTGTGGTTTTTAAAATCGAAGAATCCTAAGACTACCTACCCACTATGTCTAAATCCTATTATTCTGTAACTCTAACGATCGATTCTTCCTCAGTGATCCAAATAAATCCGGGTGGTGGAGGGGTCTCCTATAGCCCCTCACTTGTGAGTGAATGTTTTGTTGAAAGGTGGAGGCAAATCTAGTTTTTGGAAGTCGTCATATATTAAATGCACCAAGAATCTGTTACTCATGCTAAATCCTCCTAAAGCACACTCGCCACTTTAGTGTAAATCCAGATTTTCAGACGTTGCATGGTATCGAAGTGTGAGGTATTACTGCAGTCTGATGTTTACAGCTGTCTTAACAAGTGGACTTTTTTCACCATATGCAGTACTTGGGATTTCTTCGGGTCACTGTTCCCTGCTGGTGTAAATCTATCTGGAGAACCCAGTGAGCTGTACATTACGTTATTGTGCACTTATCGTACAAGTCACTTAGTATATTTCCCACATTCAACATTTTGGCTTTAGTTTTTTCTTCCTTTACAGAGTGAAAAACTGCCAAATCAGCTTTGGCTGACTAGGTTTTCTTTTCATTTCAAATAATTATATGAAGCATTTAAATTGTAGAAGCGCACTCAACCATATCTCAAATGGAATTGAGTGTTCAAAATATATATATTTTACGACCTAAGTTTCTTGAGAATTTGCATAAAAATGCCAGTATTTTCCCACTGAGTCCCTACAAATATGCCAGCACTCAGGTAAGAATGGGTGGCATGGCAAATGTGCTAGCGATCCCTGTGAAACAGATAATTAGGTTCCAGAAGACCTGGGAAAGCTGGGCTGAGAACACGGGCAGTGTTCAGACCCCAAAGGGGTGGTGGGGTCTGAGCCTGTGTGCTTGAAAAACCAGAGTAGAGGGTGTTCAGATGTAGAATTCCTCTGTGTCATTGTCCCCTGGTCCAGCTAATGCTGAGGGCGGTGGGATGTCTCTGCCTGTCCACTCGGCACTGGGAGCACCACCAGAGAGCTGGGGGGATGACTCTGTGAGTGAGGGGGCCCCAGAAGCTGGGGTGGCAGCAACCGCTGTCGCCGAGGAGCTGCAAGGCCCTTTAGTGGAGAAAGGGAGGGAAGTCCAGGAGGTCTCCATGGTCACCCCGCTCCCAGCGGGCAGCGGTCCTTCTGTGGAACCCTTGTGCATGGGCCAGTGGCTGCTGCATCTTTCGGAGGAGACAGGTGTTTCCAAGGAGCTGCAGAACCTACTGGGTGCGGAATACGCAGAGACCACAGACAGGTCCGAGGAGGATAGCCTCAGGCCCGTGTCCACGTCCGTCTCCTGGGCCCCCTCTAAGTCATCAATGGAGAGGGGGTGGGTGTGCCTCCACTCTGACGCCCATTGCCCTGGGACACCTGTGTTTGAAAACCACTCTGGTACAGCTGAGGAGGAGGCTGGGGAGGGGTCTTCAGTGGATAAACAAAACAAGGACTTGCTTCTCTGGAAAGACCAGGGAAGGCTGGGGGTGCTGCTGGCCCGTCTGGTGAATTCCTGCTGGTGCCCAGCAGGCAGGCCCATCTGGCTGGGCTCCAGGTGTGGACTGTCCAGCAGGGGCTGCTGGCTGCTGCCAGGGGTATGGCTCGGTGTGCTGGCACTCGGGGAAGGCATGGCGTGAGGTTTCTGTGCCGACGAGTGGTGAGCTCTGCCGGGTTTAGGAAACTTCCTGTGCAGCCTTTGTGCCTGTAGGGGCAAGAGGGCACATCCCGTTAGTCACCTGGGGAGGGGATTTATTGTTAAACACATCATGAAACACACTTTCTCCTAACTGGAAACTTCCAGCAATGTCGTGGCAATAAAGCATTGCCAGAAATTTCATTCTCCAAACTCTAAAGCAAAGACAGAGGTAGCAGAGCTTGGGGTGATACTAATGAGGACCTAGGAGGAGATGGCAGCCCCTTGGTGAGGGAATAACACTTCCTCAAGTACACGCGCAGGGGCTTAATAGACCAGCAACAAGAACGAGGGCTTGGCTGAGCCTGATAGAGAAAGTAAGAATTACCGTTAAAAATAGAAAGAATGCTTGAAGGGTTCTTTCCCTCCAACCAAGGGACCTTTGTTTGGAAATGTTACAGATGAGAGGATGGAAGTGATCAGGATGGGAGATGTACAATCTCAGGTCAGACCAACAAGGGACTTAACTCCAGTACCCACGTGACCACCAGGACACATCGTAGGGCTGGCCCATGGTTCAGGGTGGTAAATCTTCAATGAGTGAGGGGCTCTCAGGAAGGAGGTTAGCATTTATTTACTTGCTCTTAGGAATCACTGACCATGTATTGTGCCTTCCAGAGACTGCATGGGAAGGGAAGCTGCAACTACTGACTAATTCCTCGGATGCCCTATAGGGTGTGGGCAAGCAGTTGCACCCTTTCATGTCTTAACACGTCCTCCTATTCTCCCCACCCTCCCCGCAGCTCAGCAGGAAGCTGTTTCATGGACCTGGGGGTCCTCTCTTCTACCTGGTCTGCTTCTCTCAGATTCTTCCTCTGGTCTGGAAATGTTAGAGGTCGAGCCAACAGGGGGGCAATCTTACAATGCAAAGTTTCAGTTAAATAATGGATTTGGAGATAGGGGGTCTGGCTCTATTTGGTATAGGAATCATCTATCTGATTTATGAATCCCTGCAATAAGAAAAGGGCTCTCACTGTGGTTCACTATAAAGGATATTTTGTGGCACGCAGCCAGCTGAGACACTGGCCCTTCCCTAGGAAACAAACCCCTCTGCTATCCTGTTCAGCAGGAACCTGGTTTTCCCATAGTCACTTGGAAAATTCAGTTCTATGTCATATACATTTATTGAGTACTTATTGCAAGTAAAGGCGAGGTAACTGCAATGACATGGATTCAGTCCTTGACCACACGAAGCTTATATTTCATCGAAAGGATAGAAGACAGAAATAAATAACTCAGACAAGAGAAGGTGATGACAGGCGCAATCATAGTGCTCTGAGGGACAGGCCGTGATGATAAAGTGAGTAGCAATATACGGGGCATGTTGGACACAGATGAGGGAGCTGTTGATTTTACAGAGGAGTGAGGCGCTATGGGGAAAGGGGAGGAAAAGCGCGCCTTGGAAAGTCACGCTTGGATGAAATCTTGAAAGTGGAAGAGGGTTTGCCATTGGGAAGGCAGCAGTGCAGCATGAAAGGGCATTGAGGCACAGAGGCAGGCTGAGTGGAGGCTGGAGGCATGAACCAGGAGGTGAGCCCCGAGAAGTGAGAGGAGCCTCATCACAGTGCGCCCCGAATCACATATAAACAGAAGGACCCGCAGGCTTGAACAAAAATCCTGAAGGCTTGAAAGCAAGATGGTGGCATGGCTCGATTTGTGGCAGCAGAGTGAAGGAGAAAGGATTGGATCGGGGTGTGGGGGGTCTGGGTGGGGGGACAGGGCAAGATGAATGGTAGGAAGACCATTTATTAATAGAAGATACCATAGCCATCTTTCCCTTTTTGAGATTTGGGACAAATGAGTCATATTTTCAGTTGCTCGTGTGAGCTTTTTCTCAATCATTGCTTCAGATAGTCAGGACTTTCTGAGCATTCTCTGTCCAGCCTTCCTGATCTTCTCCTTAATTGTCAGTCTCTCTGTTCTGTGTGTATGGAGGGCTGAGTGTCTATGTCCCCGTGACCTACTGATCCTGTTCCTGCCCTTCAGGCTCTGTAGAGCATAGTGACATTCCCAAGGTCTTCTGCTAAGGCTGGCTTCCACAAAGACTGCGATGCAAATGCTTTTAGCACAGGTTGTACTGGGTAGGATGTGGTTTTTCTAAGAATCACAGTTCATGAGGCCATTCTCCCCATGACAATGACACTTCAGTTTTAAGTAGCTCTGGATTTTATGAATATGGGAGACCTAGCTGAATATGGTGAGGGAAATTCTGAGCCGCGCTGGGTCTCCCTGGGTCTGAGCCACTCTCCAGGGCTTGCTGCTCTGTGCTCCAGTGTCCCCTAGTCTCCCAGCCCAGCCCTTTTGATGCTGCCCTGTAGTGCGCTGTCCTCTCTGGTCAGCGGTCTCTCTTCTCTGCCAGGCTCTCTGCTCCACAAAGGAGACCCTGCTCGACACACGCCCTGCCCAGTGCCTGACACGTTACGAGAGTATAAGCATAAACGAAGCGTCACACCTTCGGGATGGGGTAAGGAGCAGTCTCAGAAGGCCCAGGTGTGCCTGAGAGGTGGCACAGCGGGGTGGCTGCTGGAGAGACAAACCCATCACTTGTGTGTGGCTAAATAAGAGAGAAGATATGTCATGAGGTTCTTTAGAGAAGGAAGTCCCGGAGGCCACTTCTGGGGCGACAATGTTGAGTAGTGCAAATGCCTTGTTTCCCCAAGGCCAAGTCGCTCGGTGCCCCAATGTCATTGTCTGACTTGGGAAGTGTCTGCCACGCTGTGACTTCTATCTACAGAGCCTTATTTGAGGAGCATGCTCTTGGGGAACACGTGTGCAGTATGAATCTGCCTGAAATAAGAAGGCTTTGTGGGTATTGCTGCATGAGACGCAAAAAGCCAAGGTTCTCACGCAAGGAACTGCTAGGCGACCTCTGAATCTACCAACCCTCAGGGACAGAGCGGTGTTCAATTTGCTTTAAACTTAGGAACAACTGGCCGAGGATGGATACTTGAGCGGTTTTATAGATTTTCAGCCCTGTGCTTGTTTAACGGAAATCTGCCTGTGCTGTGTCTTATTTTTACCCCATCAGGAGTCCAAATAAACCCTAAATTCTACTACTTTGAAGAGAGGTGGTGTTTTTCACTGGAGGGGTGCCCACTGCTCCATGGAGGTACCTGCTGGGCGGGCGGGATTCCAGCTGGCACAGCGCTGGCTGGCCATAGCGGCAGGATCCTGGGGCAGGGAGCTGGGGAGGGTGGCTGCAGAGACTCTGAGCCCCCAGCTCCCAATCTGGGCCAAGGGCTGGTGTGGGATGTGCCTGCTGTGGGGTAGCAGATATGGTGGTATTGTTCAGTTCCTCCCCGAGGCAGAGCAGTCTTTTCTGTCCTGAAGAAAACTTGCATATGCAAAGAATGGTGCTTCTTTCTGTGCCAGTCCGCTGGAGGGGGCTGTTTCCAGCCTCTCGCGTCTGCTTGACCAGAACACTAGATGCTGAGACTGAATCATAGTAGATGTTTCAGGAAATTCTTCCCACTGTCCTTTCCAGAGTGAAACAACACCCTGTGCCCTCCTCTCCTGGAAGCCTCGCTGCTCCCCGGGCTTTCGGCTCTCAGTGGCTGCCCTCCAGAGCTTCTCCAAGTGACAGCAGCAATGAACCTCCAAGTGGCTTCCTTTCTTTTCTGTCTGAAGGGGTGCAGGCTAGCTGACTCACTGGATTCCAGTAGTTCCCTTCTTTGCTATTTATGGAACTTTCTCTAAGGAACAGAGAGTATTACATAAGTGAATCTGCTTAAAGCAGCCAGAGCGATCCAGTTAATGTCCCTAAAATCACCAAAAAAACCCAAAAAAACAAACAAACAAACAAAATGGAAATGTAGTAATAGATCCATGAACTTCTCATGCAACTTCAAGCACAGGCAGTTTGTAGCTCGCAAAGTAAAGAGGTGTGAGTCAAAGCATCTTTTTCAAGGATCTGGGTGTCAGCAGACTCATTCCCTGGCACATGGATCGCGTCCCTGCTCAAGGTGACTCTGCCCCTGACGCAGTCCCCTTGGCAGGGTGTCACGGCTCAATCACGGTGTCTCATGGGTCATTCATGACCAGGCAATTCTCTTTCACCTTCACACCTCCTGTTTCTGAGAAAGGTCATTCATTTCCTCTTGTTTTGTCCTTGACAGAAGTACAACCAGTGGGGCATTGTGTGCTGTGTAAAGAGCCAGCAATGCTCCTTTTAACCCAGGGACTAATAAAAACGAGGGGCAGTCTCAAGGAGACTGGGCAATTGGTTCCCATGAGAAATCACATTTTTGTCCTAAAGAAAAACATCACATTTTGCTTGTCCTTTCACTGTCCTCTGGGTAGTTTTCATATACCTTCAAAGAGTACTACCACAGGCAAAGCCTATGTGGTCTTCAAAAATATTTCTAAAAATTTTAATTAAAAAATTTTAAATTAAAATATAATAGACATATAACACTGTATTAGTTTTAGGAGTACAACATAATGATTTACTATTTGTATATATTGTGAAATGATCACCACAGAAAGTATGTTTAACCCCTTACCATACATATTTACATTTTTTTCTTATTATGAGAATTTTTAATTTACTTTCTTTGCATCTTTTAATAACAACATAGTATTATTAACTATAGTAACCATGCTGTGCCCAGGACTTATTTATTTGATAATGGGAAGTTTGTATGTTTTGACTCCCTTCATACCCCCTTACCCCTGGCAACCACCAATATGTTCTCTGTATCTATGAGTCAGGGTTCCCCCCGCCACACACACACACACATATTAAGTGAGATGATATTTGTCTTATTTCACTTAGCATAATGCCTTCAAGGTCCATCCATGTTTCACAAATGACAGTATTTCCTTTCTTTATGGCTGCATAAAACACCATTGTGTATATACACACCATATTTTCTTTATCCATTCATCCATCGATGGACAATTAGGCTGCTTCCATGTCTTGGCTATTGTAAATAATGCTGCAATGAACATGAAAGGTGCGAATATCTTCTTGAGTTAGTGTTTTTGTTTCCTTTGGATGAACATCCAGAAGTGGAATTGTTGGGTTATATAGTAGTTCTATTTTTAATTTTTTGAGAAACCTCCATACTGTTTTCCATAGCGGTCGCACTTTACATTCCCACCAGCAGTGCACAAGGGTCAGCTCTCTCCACATCCTCGCCAACGCTTACTTCCTGTCTATTTGATAATAGCCATTCTAATAGGTGTGAGGTAGTATCTCACAGTGGTTTTGATTTGCTTTTCCCTGATGATTAGTGATGTTGAGCACGATTTCATGTACCTGTTGGTCATCTGAATGTCTTCTGTGGAAAAATGTGTATTCAGGTTCTCTGCCTATTTTTAATCAGATTGGTTGTGTGTTTTTGTTTGTTTGGTTGGTTTTGTTTTTTTGGTATTGAATTGTATGAATTCTTTATATATTTTGCATATTAACGCCTTACCAGATATATGATTTGCAAATGTTTTCTCCCATTTGGTAGGTGACCTTCTCATCGTTGATGATTTCCTTTGCTATGCAGAAGATTTTCAGTTTTAAAAAAACTTCAGTAGCCCCACTTATTTTTTCTTTTGTTGTTTGTGCTTTTGGTGTCAAACACAAAAAATCATCACCAAGACTAATCTCAAGGAACTTATCACCTGTGTTTCCTTGTAGGAGTTTTATGGTTTCAGGTCTTACATTCAAGTCTTTAATCCATTTTGAGTTAATTTTTGTGCATGGTGTAAGACAGTGGTTCAGTTTTATTTTTTTGTATGTGGCTGTCCAATTTCCCCAAAACTGTTATTGAAAAAGACTGTCCTTTCCCCATTTTACAGTCTTGGTTCCTTTGTTGTAAATTAATTGACTATATAAGCATGGGTTTATTTCTGACTTCTCTATTCTGTTTATTGAGCTGTGTCTGTTTTATGCCCGTACCATGCTGTTTTGATTACTATAGTCTTGTGATACAGTTTAAAATCAGTAGGCATGATGCTTCCAGCTTTGTTTTCCTTTCTCAAGACTAATTTGGCTATTTGGGGTCCTGAGTGGTTCCATATAAATTTTAGAATTGTTTGTTCTATTTCTTTGACAAATACCATTGGGATTTTGATAGGCATTGCACTGAATCTGTAGATTGCTTTGGGTTATGTGGACATTTTTTACAGTATCGATCCTTCCAATCCATGAGAATGGAATGCCTTCCCATTTATTTGTGTCTTCTTCAAATTCTTTCATCAATGTCTTGTAGTTTTCAATGCACATATAGGTCTTTCACCTTGGTTAAATTTATTCCTAGGTACTTTTTGTTCCTTCAATGCAGTTACAAATGGAATTGCTTTCTTAATTTCTCTGATAGTTTGTTTAGTGTATGAAAACACAACAGGTTTTTATATGTTGATTTTGTATCCTGCAACTTTACTACATTTGCTTATTGCCACTTTTTTTTTTGGTGGAGACTTTAGGGTTTTCATTATATAATATCACGTTATCTGCAAATTGTGATGTTTCACTTCTTTTTTTTAAAAATTGGATGCCTTTTATTTCTTTTTTTGCCTAATGGCTCTGGCTAGGACTTGTAATACTATGTTGAGTATAAGTGGTGAGAGTCAGAATCCTTGTCTTTTTTCTGATCTTAAAGAAAGAGCTTTCAGTTTTTGTGGTCTTTTTTTTTTTTTTTACATTGAGTGTGATGTGAGCTGTGGGCTTGTCATTTATGGGCTTTATTATGTTTACATACATTCTCTCTATATCCAGGATATGAGAGGTTTTCTTTCAAAAATCATAAATGAATGTTGAATCTTATCAAATGTTTTTTCTGCACCTATTGAAATGACTATATGATTTTTATCCTTTATTTTGATAATGTGGTATATAACATTGATTGATTTGTGAAGGCTGAACTCTCCTTGTATTCCTGAAATAAATCCTATTTGATCATGTGTATGACCCTTTTCACATATCGTTGAATTCATATTGCTGTTACTTTGTTGAGGATTTTTGCATCTATGTTCATCAGGGATATTGACCTGTAATTTTCATCTCCTGTGGTGTCCTTGTCTGACTTTGGTACCAGCATAATGCTGGCTTGGTAAAATGAGTTTGGAAGTGTTCTCTCCTCTTCTACTTTTTGGTAGACTTTGAGAAGGATTGGCATTAATTCTTCCTTAAACATTAGAATTCACCAGTGAAGCCATCTAGTCTGGACTTTTGCTTGTTGGGAGGTTTTTGATTACTTATTCAATCTCCTTACTAGTAATTGGTCTGTTCAGATTTTATATTTCATCATGATTCAGTGTTAGCAGGCTGTATGTTTTTAGGAATTTATCCATTTCTTCTAGGTATCCAATTTGTTGGCATATAATTGTTTCATAGTTATCTCTTATGATCATATTTTTGTGGTAACCATTTTAACGTCTCCTTTTTCATTTCTGATTTTATTTGAGTACTCTCTTTTTTTCAGGTGGGTCTACCTAAAGGTTTATCAATTTTGTTTATATTTCAAAGAATCCATGTTTAGTTTCATTGATATTTTAAATTTTCTTTTCCTTCTCCATTTCATTTATTCCTGCTCTGATCTTTGTTCTTTCTTTCTTTTTACTAAATTTTGACTCATTTGTTCTTTTTCTAGTTTGTTGAGGTATAAAGTTAAGGGCTAGATTGTTTATTTGGGATCTTTTTTGTTTCTTGAGGTGGTATTTATTGCTATAAACTTCTTAGAATTGTGTTTGCTGTATCCCATAAGTTTTGTTATGTTGTATTTCCATTTTAGTTTGTCTCAAGGTTTTTTCTGTTTTGATTTCTTCTTTGAACCATTGGTTGTTCGTTTTTAAATCTCTACATACTTGTGACTTTTTCAGTTTTCTTCTTGGAATTGAATTCTGGTTTCATACCATTTGGTTGGAAAAGATGATTTTTTTTCAAAGTCATTGAACTTTATTATTTTTTAAAAGATGCTTGATATAAGTTCAATCTTCTTAAATTTATTAAGACCCATATTGTGGCCTAACATATGATCACTCTTGGAGAATATTCCATGAGCACTTGAGATGAATGTGTATTCTGTTGCTTTTGGATAATGTTTTGTATATAGCTGTTAAGTCCTCAGGCCTAACGTGTCATTTATTTCCTTACTGATTTTCTGTTTGGATGATCTATCCATTGGTAAAAGTGGAGTATTAAAGTCCTCTTTAATATTGTACAGTTCTCTCTTTGGGTCTGTTAATATTTGCTTTATCTATTTAGATGTGAATATGTTGGGTGCATAACTATTTTCAAATATTATGTCCTCTGTTGGACCGACCACTTCATCAATATAAAATGACTGTTTTTTTGTCTATTATAGACTTTTTCTCAGTCAATTTGTCTGATATAAGTATTGCTACACTAGCTTTCTTTTGGTTTGTATTTGCATAAAATATCTTTTTCCATCCCTTCACTTTCAGTCTGTGTGTGTCCTTACATCTTAAGTATCTTGTAGGTAGCATACGTGTGTGTGGTTTTTTTAAAAATCCATTCAGCCACTCTGCATCTTTGGATTGGAAAATTATTCAATTTACTTCTAAAGTAATTGTTAATAGGTTTGTACTTACTGCCATTTTGTTCATTGTTTTCTGACTCTTTTATAATTCCTTTGCTCCTTTCTTCTTCTCTTGCTTTCTTCCTTTGCAATTTGATGATATCCTATAGTGGTGTCAACCCCGAGAATGAATGTGCCTTTTAAGAAGGACTTGTGGTGGCTAATTGGGCTCAAATTTATAAACAGAGTCTAGTAGTCATTGCTAAACAGAGGACTCTCATATTCTCTGCACTTCAGGGGAAAACTGCACTGACCTGCCTGCCTCCTGCCTGTGCTTCTGATGTCTGAGATGACCATTATAAAGGAGCTCTTCTCACTGTTTCTATTCAACATAGTACTTTGAAGTCCTAGCCAGGGAAATTAGGCAAGAAAAAAAAAAAGACACCCATAGCAGAAAGAAAGATGTAAAATCATCTGTTTGCAGAAAATATGGTGTTATATATAGAAAACCCTATCTTAAGTTCAGATGAAACATTCTCCAACATAGATCATATGTTACATCACATAACAATACTTAATAAATTTAAGAAGATTTAAATCACATCAAACATCTTTTCCAACAGCAATGGAATGAAGCTAGAATCAATTTTAAGAAGAAAACTGAAAAATTCAAAAACATGTAGAGATTAAATAACATGTTACTGAAAAACCGATGTGTCAAAGAAGAAAATTTAAAAATAGATTGAGACAAATGAAAATGGAATATACCAAAAGTTAGGAAATGCAACAAAAGCAGTTCTAAGAGGAAAATTCATAGTGATAAATGCCTACCTCAAAAACAGAACAAATTAACACCAAAATCAGCAGAAGTAAGGAAATAACAAGGATCAGAGTAGAAATAAATTAGACTGAAAAGATTATAGAAAATATCAATGAAACTAAAAACTGCTTTTTTGAAAGATAAACAAATTGACAAACCTTTAGCTAGACTCACCAAGAAAAAAGGAGAACTCAAGTAAAATCAGAAATGAAAGAGGAGACATTAAAATGGATACCAAGAAATACAAAGGATCATAAGAGACAACTATGGAACAATTATATGCCAACAAATTGGACAATCTAGAAGAAATGGATAAATTCCTAAAAACATACAATCTACCAACAGAATCATGAAAAATATGCAAATAACCTAAGTTTCATCAATGGTGAATGGATAAAGAAAATGTGTATACTCAATGGAATGCTATTCAGCTATGAGAAAGAAGGAAATCCTGCCATTTGTGACAACATGAATGAACTTTGAGGGCATTATGCTAAGTAAGATAAGTCAGATAGAGAAAAACAAATACCACTTATATGTGGAATCTAAAAATACTGAACTTGTAAAAACAGAGAGTAGAATGGTAGTTACCAGGGACTAGGGAGAGATGAAATTGGGGAGATATTATTTAGGATTACAAACTTGTTAACTAGTAGATAAATAAATTTGAAGATCTGATATACTAATACAACAAAGGAATTATAATCAGTAGTACTTACTATAAACTTCAGAGTTGCTAAGAGAGAAGATCTTAGCTATCCTCAACACAAAAAAAGAAATGATAATTATGTGACACAATAAAGGTGTTTGCTAATGCTACTGTAGTAGTCATGTTGCCATATACAAATGTTATCAACGCAACATGTACACCTGAAACTTATACAATGTTATATGCCAATTATATCTCAATTAAAAAATCCCATTTTTACTCTATTTGAACAATAATCAAGAGAAAGGATATTTTTGGTTTGAATTATCCAGATAATTCCTGCAATTCTTCCTTTTAATATTCTGGAGTACTGAGAATATAATGTTAGCCTGTGGCACAGAACTTTAGTCAATTACTATATTGCAGGCCACAAGACTATTCTTTTAAGTAAAAAAAAAAAAAAAAAAATACACATACACATATTTTGAGATCCTGATTGGAATCTTAGAGATTTAATTTAATTCAAGATTTCTCTCCCTTGGCACAATTTACATTTAGGGCCAGATAATTCTTTGCTGTGTATTGTGACAAGCCAAAATGTTTCCAGACATTGCCAAACATTCCCAGCCATGGGAGGGGTAAAAAAATGCCCTCAATTGAGAACCAGTGCTAACCTTTTGTATTATGAAAACAGAACGCTCTTATATAAATTCGGGGGTCAGAATTCTATGGGAATGCTTCATAATTTTTAAATTAAATTTCTATTTTTTATAAATGCATATGTGTACAGTTTAAAAACCAAGTAGTTCTACAAAGCTTATAATGGAAGAAAAAAGGTTCTGCTCTTACTCCTGAGTCTTATTTCTTAGAGCAGTGCTTTTAAAGAGAATTTTCTGCAGTGATGGAAATGTTCAATATCTACACTGAGTGGTATAAGAGCTACTAGTCCAGTTCTCCCCAGTCTTGCTCAGGCTCCTGCCTGGACAGGTGTTAGAAACAGCCCATGTGCTTGAAGCCAGTCGGGGAGTGTTGGGCTGGTGGGCATGCAGCCAAGGATACACAATTCTACTTCTGCCGTGTAGCACTCCCACCCTTGACTGTGCTTCACATCCTCAGGTCTAGTTCTGCTGGCCCCCCTTTCTAGAGAATAAGCTTCAGTCTTCTGATGGAATGAGGAAGAGGTGGGTGATCTAGGGGTTCAATTGCTCTGTGTGTGTGTATGATCCAATAAAACTTTACTTACAGAAACAGTCGGCAGACCAGATATGGTCTATGGTCTTCGGTCTGTTGACCTCCCCTCACCCAGGCAACAAACACAGTGTATGCACTCTGCCTCTTTCAGCTTCGCCATCTCCCTCCTGCCACTTCCTCAGAGCCCTGGCAATACCAGCCTGACGCATCAAGTCTTGGCCTCAGAGGCTCAGAATGATAAAGATAAGACAACCACTAGTCCCCTAGTTTGTGAGGATGGTTTGAGGACCCTTGATCTTGTAGGAAGTAGAAGGAATGTGTTTACTCAAAGATAACCTACTGACCCGATGTGCTCCCAGCCCTCTTATATGCAGGTGGGTGGATGGAGTTCTGGTTCTGCTGAACTGGACCACCTGGCATGCCTTGAAGAGGGAAATGTCTGGTCTCAAGTTGGAACTTCTCTGAACTTCAAGTTGAGGTACTTAACACCTTCTTTGTTTTTCTGAATGTACTCCAACCACTAATTCAGAGATAAGTGGGCACCCATCAGCACTATGTGACATAAACACTAGGTTGGTACCAAAGTAATTGCGGTTTTTGCAATTTTTTAACCTTTTAAACCGCAATTACTTTTGCACCAACCTAATAAATACAAGTGGATTATCAAAACTCAAAGGTGATGCTGTTGCAAAGCTGAGCTAGCTGCCTATATCAGAAATGAAACCACACCTAATATGAGGCAACACCAATGAGTCAGGTCTACCCAACACCTTCAAAACCTTCCAGTGGACGTGGCCAGAGTTACATTACTGCCCGACTATGGCCAGCCATCATGGTGCTCTCCTGGCTGCCCTCAACTTCAGCCCCCACACTGTCATCAGGGTCAGTGAATACATGTATTGGTCAGAACAGATACTGGTAGAGTCGAGACTAAGGCTTTCAGGAAACCATGCTGAGAGAAGCAGAAATGAGAGCAGAACGTAGTGTATTATGTATGCCAGTAGTAGTTTGCAATCCAGGCTGCACGTAAGAATCACTTGGGAAGCTTTAAAAAAATAGCCCACTCCAGAGCAACTGAACCAGAATCTCCAGGGTGGGTTCCAGGCATCAACTGAAAAGCTTCCCAGGTGATTTTAATGGGCAGCCGGCACAGGGCCGCCTTCCTGATTTTCCCTTCTGCCTAGGCTTTATTTTTCTTGTGGACATATTTTTATGGCAACTGAAAGTGACACTCTGAATGACTAGATAGTATATCCTTTCATAACTATATATTCTTCAAAACTTAAAAACAACAACCCTTTCTTACTGTGAAACAAACTCCTGTAATTTACAGCTTCAAATATCTGTGACTCTGAAAAACTAAAAACTAAGACTCAGAAAATCGTGCCTTTTACAGTCTGCACTGAGAAAACTAGTGGGAGAGGCAGAGGTAGCACAGGAATACTCTTTTGTGTTTGTCTTACCTCCCACGGTGTTAATTAGATTAGTATTCACGTTTCCCCCCTTGTTTTATACAATTATTTTGGCTAAAGTACACTGAGCTTTTCCTCTCAATTAACCTTTGTCTGGAAAATGATATGGATAATGGAAATTCTGAAGAACGAGTTTCCACTGCCACCTTCCTCCCTCAACAATTTTTTACTTTGTTCTTATCTGCAAGTCTGTTTTAATAACAAAACTTGCTTTTTAAGTCTTGAATTCTCATCAGTTCCAACCATTGCTATGGCTTACATAAGTTTCCTCTTGCAGTATTATCTGCTAACTCACTTAAAACAGAAATCTATTGGATATATTTATAATGCTTGTGCCAGAAACAAGGTTGTCTACATCAGAAGAGATCAACTAACTGCCCCACAGAACAAAGACTCAGGCTGGACAAAATTTCCATCTAGTCTTCCTCAGAGCACACTGACGTCACTGTCATTGTAGATTCTAAAGAGCAAACATGGATCTAATCTTCTCCATTAATCTGCGTCACTGGGGAAAAATGCTGACTGTTGAGAGCAGTCTTGTGGTAACAATGCCTCTACTTAGCAAATAGAATTTAGGACAGCTCCTCAAAGTTTGTGGGTTAATAAGCACACCAGGAATGTATCAAGAACTCACTATGTCCTTAGGTGCTCTCCTGGCCACAATCTGTGTGGGTTTTCTTGGGTGATTGAAAAGGAAGTAAAAATATAAAAAAACAAACAAACAAAATCCTGCCCTTGAAGTGCTTACTATTCAAGACACAGATGCAGAAACAGAAGGACAACTTGATAGATGTGCGATGAATATGTCAATTAAATAAGCATTTTCACTGAAGATAAATAAGATGGGATGCAATGTATCTTCATAGGTTGTAAAGGAGGAGTCATTTCAGGCTTGCATTTTCAGATACGGCAACAACCTGACATGTAGTCAGGTGGCCATTTGCCTGAAGAATTTACCAACCACTTTAACCTGCTGTGGTATCAGGGCTGGAGGATGAATATAGGTCTGGGGTCACTGCTTCGGGTTGGGCTCTGGACTTGCAGAAGACCATTAAGGGGATGGGCCAGATCCATGTGGGATCTAAGAGAGGCCTGAGAAAAGAGGACCTCTCTTGGAACACCATGAGTGAGTGTGGGCCCCCCAAATTGTCTGACTGGTCCTAAACTCACCCTGTTCAGTAGCTGCGTCCTTGGACCAGACCCAGCTACACTTGGATTAGTTCTGGTTGGGATTAAACTAACGTTCCATTAGTTACTCAGTTAAAATTCTAGAATGTCAATGTAGGTTTTCTGATCTGCTTTTGTGCACAGGAAAATACCCAAAAGCTACTTTTGAAAAATTAATATCCAATTAATTAAAGTACCAATTTCAAGCCCAATTTTTTATTAAACTTACTGATTTAAGTTCAACTCTCAAATCTTATTACTCTAGTACTAATCTAGCAACGTTAACAATTAACACTTATTTTTAAAAGGGCTCTTTCAGCTTAATCGATTAATTTCCTTTAACATCTTAAATTGCATTTGTACATTTACTGTATTAATTTTTGTTTTAAGTCATTCAGTGGTCTGATTAATAAACAAAACCTTTCAAGTACTTAAATGTAATCAATTAAACACATAAACATGGCAAATATTGAATCCTCTTAAATATTTCAATGTTATAAATTTTACTGAAACTTTACCCTTACATTCCTCAACTTAAAACTGCAAAAATAAATCAGTTCTAAACTACATTGTAAATTGGAATCATGGGTTGATCTTTTGTTCTAATAGACCACCTTCTCTAAAACACAACAAATTTTTAGACTCCCAATCATGAACAAATGATTTCTGAACCTAACACAAACAAGTGTAGTATTAGGTTTTGCTTACTTTATTATTTCAATACTTAATTATATATTTTTTCTGGGTTTAAAACATAAATATCCACTAAGGAAGTAACTATGTCATTCCAAACATTTTGGGATTGTTTTTCTATCTGACTTACATTATACACGGACAGCTGTTTTTACCAGGAAGTGTCCCAACAAGGAGGGACAAGTAGGGCCTTCTTTTGCGGTTACTATCACAGAGATTCTAGAAGTTAAAGGAGTTGTTTCCATGGCCCATCTTCCTGGATTTAAGTCAAACCATTATCTATTTCCTCTCTACTAACAGACTTCTGCAACCTTCTCTCAGGTTGTTGCTAACTTCCATCACTGCTTCATTAGCTCTGCATGTCTTTGTTCTCTTGGATTCTGTGTCTCACAGGCTTTGTTGCTTCTGCAGTCCTCTGATAACCAGAGGTTCTTGGATTCATGGAAGAGGGGAGCCAGTTGAGGCTGGAAGGCTCAGCTACTTGAAATGTCCCACATGAATCCGGTGTTAAAGGATAAATCACGAAACAGCGGGGCAACTGAAGGGAGAGTTTGGTTCAGGAAAGAAAGGTGCTAAGCTGCTCATTACTCGACTATCAAAATCATCAGACATAAGGGGATTTTTGGAAAGCAATTTCATGTACTGGCTTCCAGGGCCCTACAACACAGCATGTCCAAGCCCTGGAAGCTTCCTCCTTGATCCTATTTACTACGACTTCCACTTTTTTCTCTGATCCTTCCTACAGCCTTTTCAAAAGATGGTGATCAAAACTGAATTTTGTCCTTCAAGACTGAGGGTATCACTCTTTTGCTTGTCAAGGACAGAAACTCATCTCACACTGTTAAAAAGGGAGATTTGGTGTAAGAGTACTAGGAGACATAACTGCAGAACTGCAGCGAACCACAGGAATAAGTGGAACTAAGGATTCATCTGTAACAAGGCCCATTCTTTCTCGTCTCTGGGCTTTTCTTGTGCACAGATAGTTTTTTCTCTTTCATGGCAGGATGGCTTTCTCTATGTGGTGGAAAACACAGCTGCTGACCACTCTCAAGCTTTACATGTTAAAGCTTCAGTCATCTGGAGGGAGACTAACTTTTCTTTCCCAATCAATATCAGTCCCACAATGCCAAAATGACATCAGTGCACAGACAGTTTAGATACATCAACTATAGGTGGGAGGCAGGATTGGATTATTGGTTATTGGGTTATTAATATGGTGCTCTGGTGATACTTGTGTGAATGGGGGAGAAGGCTCTTACCAACGGAGCACTGGGAAGGGACTGTCTTACTGGGCCAAAGTATGGAGATAACCTGTGCTGAACATAAGGGCATCTTAACCCCCTATACTTCAGATCACTGCTTAGAACTGTTCAACATTAGGCTTTCTCTTAAATAACTAAATTACATTTCTCATTTATATTATTTGAATGTCTTTTGAATCAGAAATAAAGAACATTTAAAACATCTTATTATTATGAAAGCTAGGTGACAGGTAAAACTCTGAAACTTAATTTCCTGGGAATTTGTAGAAAAGGAACAGGTAGCCAGCCTTGCAGTGTCAGGTATTTTCTTTGCTTTTCAGTTTCAGGAAGATACCTATTCTTTTGGGGCGCAAGAGAGAAAATTCATTTGCAATTTCTGACAACAAATATTTCAGATAAGCAATACACTGGGATCAGACTAAAATGACATACATTTTGGAATTTTCAAAATTGTATACATATATTGTCAAGCACACATAAAAAACATTCTCTGGCACAGATCATATGTTAGACCACAAAACAAAATCTTAACATATTTAACAAGATTGAAACCACATCAAGCATCTTTTCCAACAACAATGGTGTATAAAGCTAGAAATCAATTTCAAGAAGATGAAAAATTGATAAACATGTAGAGATTAAATAACACACTACTGAAAAACCAATGGATCCAAGAAGTGATCAAAAGAGAAATAAAAATAACTTTGAGACAAATGAAAATGGAAATACAACATACCTAAACATATGGGATGCAGCAAAAGTGATTCTCAGAGAAAACTTCATTGTGATAAATACCTACATCAAGAAATAAGGAGGATCACAAATAAACAACCTTACTTTACACCTCGAGGAAGTGGAAAAACAAGAAAATATGAAGCCCAAAGTTAGCAGAAGAAAGGAAATAACTAAGATCAGATCAGAAATAAATGATAGAGACTAAAAAAACAATAGAAAAGACGAAGGAAAAAGAGGGTTTTTTTAAAAAATATAAAATTGACAACTTTTAGTGAGACCTATCAAGAAACAAAGAGAGGACTCAAATAAATAAAATCAGAAATGAAAGAGATGTTACAACTGATACCACAAAAATATAAAGGATCATAAGAGAGTATAATGAATAATTAGATGACAAAAAGTTGAACAACCAAGAAGAAATGGATACATTCTTAGAAACATACAAATTATCAAGACTGAATCAAGAATAGAAAATCTGAACAGACCAATTATGAGTAAGACTGAATCAGTAATCAAACACCTCCCAGCAAACAAAAGTCTAGACCAGATGGCTTCTCTCATGAATTCTACTAAATATTTAAGGAAGAATTAATGTCAAGGCTTTTCAAACTCTTCCAAAAAACAGAACAGGAGGGAACATTTTCAAACTCATTTTACCAGGCCAGCATTACCTTGATACCAAAACCAGACAAGGACACCAAAAGAAAAAATAAAATTCCTGGTCAATATCCCTGATGAACATAGATGAAAAATCCTCAACAAAACATTAGAAACTGAATTCAACAATACATTAAAAAGATCATATACAATGTTCAAGTGAGATATCTTCCAGGAATACAAGTTTGTTTCAAAATCAATTAATGTGATGCACCACATTAACATAATGAAGAATAAAAATCATATGATCATTTCAATAGACACAAAAAAGCATTTGACAAAATTTACTATCCATTTATGACAAAAATTATCAACAAGGTAGGTATAAAGATAACATACCTAAAAAACATAAAGGCCATAAATGACAAGCCAACAGTTAATACCATACTCGACGGTGAAAAACTGAAAGCTTTTGTTCTAGTATCAGGAACAAGCCAAGGATGCCCCCTCTCACCACTTTTATTCAACACACCATGGAAGTATGAAAAAGAAGGTATGAAAAAGAAATAAAAGGTATCCAAATCAAAAATGAAGAAGTAAGACAGTCACTATTTACAGATGGCATTTTATACATAGAAAACCCTAAAGACTCTACCAAAAAACAGAACTAATGAATTAAGTAAAGTTACAGGATACAAAATTAATGTACAAAAATCTGTTGCATTTCTATACACTAATAACAAACTATCAGAAAGAGAAATTGAGAAAATAATCCCATTTACAGTTGCATCAAAAAAGAATAAAATACCTAGGAATAAATTTAACCGAGGAGGTGAAATACCTGTACACTGAAAGAAATAGAAGAAGACACAAATAAATGGAAAAGTATTCCATGCTAATGGATAGGAAGAATTAATATTGTTAAAATGTCCGTACTACTCAAAGCAATCTACAGATTCAATGTAATCCCTACCAAAATTCCAATGGCATTTTTCATAGAAATCGAACAAACAATCCTAAAATTTGTATGGAACCAAAAAAGACCCCAAATAGCCAAAGCAATCTTGAGAAAGAACAAAGCTGGGAGGCATCACATTTCCTGATTTGTTTTCTTTTTTTTTTTTTTTAATTTTATTTAAATTTATTGGGGTGACAATTGTTAGTAAAATTACATAGATTTCAGGGGTACAATTCTGTGTTACATCATCTATATATCCCATTGTGTGTTCACCACCCAGAGTCAGTTCTCCTTCCATAACCATATATTTGATCCCCCTTACCCTCATCTCCCACCCCCCCACCCCCTTACCCTCTGGTAACTATTAAACTATTGTCTGTGTCTATGAGTTTCTGTTTCTCATTTGTTTGTCTTGTTCTTTTGTTGTTTTTGGTTTATATACCACATATCAGTGAAATCACATGATTCTCTGCTTTTTCTGTCTGACTTATTTTGCTCAGCATTACACTCTCAAGATCCATCCATGTTGTCACAAATGTTCCTATATCATCTTTTCGTACTGCCAAATAGTATTCCATTTTGTATATATACCACAACTTCTTTATCCATTCAACTATCGAAGGACATTTTGGTTGTTTCCATGTCTTGGCCACCGTAAACAAAGCTGCAATGAACATTGGAGCACACGTGTCTTTATGTATAAATGTTTTCAGATTTTTTGGGTAGATACCCAGGACAGGGATTGCTGGGTCATATGGTAATTCTATTTGTAATTTTTGAGGAACCTCCACACTGCCTTCCATAACGGCTGCACCAGTCTGCAATCCCACCAACAGTGTATGAGGGTTCCTTTTTCTCCACAGCCTCTCCAACACTTGTTACTATTTGTCTTGTTGATGATAGCCATTCTGACTGGGGTGAGGTGATATCTCATTGTGGTTTTGATTTGCATTTCTCTGATGATTAATGATGTTGAGCATTTTTTCATATGTCTATTTGCCATTTGTATGTCCTCTTTGGAGAAATGTCTCTTCAGGTCCTCTGCCCATTTTTCAATTGGGTTGTTTGTTTTTTTGTTGTTGAGTTGCATGAGTTCCTTGTATATTTTGGATATTAGCCCCTTATTGGAGGCACTGTTTGCAAAAATCTTCTCCCATTCAGTTGGTTGCCTCTTTATTTTGTCGATGGTTTCTTTTGCTGTGCAGAAGCTTTAAAGTTTCATATAGTCCCATTCGTTTATTTTAGCTTTTACTTCCATTGCCTTTGGAGTCAAATTCATAAAATGCTCTTTGAACCCAAGGTCCATAAGTTTAGTACCTATGTTTTCTTCTATGCAGTTTATTGTGTCAGGTCTTATGCTTAAGTCTTTGATCCATTTTGAATTAATTTTGGTACATGGTGACAAATAGCAGTCCAGTTTCATTCTTTTGCACGTGGTTATCCAATTCTCCTAACACCATTTATTGAAGAGACTGTCTTTCCTCCATTGTATGTTTTTAGCTTCTTTGTCAAAAATTATCTGTCCATATTTATGTGGTATTGTTTCTGGGTTCTCAAATCTATTCCATTGGTCTATGTGTCTGTTGTTCTGCCAATACCATGCTGTTTTGATTATTGTAGTCCTGTAGTACAAGCTAAAGTCAGGAAGTGTGATACCTCCATTATTCTTTTTTCTTAAGATTTCTTTGGCTATTCGGCGTCTTTTCTGTTTCCAAACAAATCTGACGATTTTTTCTTCTATTTCTTTAAAAAATGCCATTGGGATTTTGATGGGGATTGCATTAAATCTGTATATTGCTTTGGGTAATATGGCCATTTTAACTATGTTGATTCTTCCAATCCATGAGCACGGAATGTCTTTCCATTTCTTTGTGTCTTCTTCAATTTCTTTCAAAAATGTCTTATAGTTTTCAGCATATAGGTCTTTCACATCCTTGGTTAAGTTTATTCCTAGGTATTTTATTCTTTTTGCTGCAATTGCAAAAGGAATTGTTTTTTGTATTTCTTTTTCTGAGATTTCATTGTTAGTATATAGGAAAGCAATGGACTTTTGTACATTGATTTTGTAGCCAGCAACTTTACTGTATTCATTGATTGTTTCTAATAGCTTTTTGGTGGAGTCTTTAGGGTTTTCTATATATAGCATCATGTCATCTGCAAAGAGTGATAATTTAACTTCTTCGTTCCCAATTTGGATGCCTTTTATTTCTTTCTCTTGCCTGATTGCTCTGGCAAGGACTTCAATCCTGTTTGAGCAGGATTGGTATTAGATCCTATGTGAACACTATGTTGAAAAGCAGAGGTGATAGGGGACAGTCCTGTCGTTTTCCTGAACGTAGAGCAAAGGGCTTTAGTTTTTCACCATTAATTATGAGATTAGCAGAGGGCTTGTCATATATGGCCTTTACTGTGTTAAGGTATTTTCCTTCTATACCTATTTTATTAAGTGTTTTAATCATAAATGGATGTTGTATCTTGTCAAATGCTTTTTCTGCATCAATTGATATAATCATGTGATTTTTGTCCTTTATTTTGTTTACGTGATCTATCACATTGATGGATTTGTGGATGTTGAACCATCCTTGTGCCCCGGGGATGAACCCCACTTGGTCGTGATGAATAATCTTTTTAATGCATTGTTGTATTCGATTTGCTAGAATTTTATTTAGGATTTTTGCATCTGTATTCAGCAGAGATATTGGTCTGTAGTTTTCTTTTTTTGTGCTGTCCTTACCAGGTTTTGGTATCAGGGTAATGTTGGCCTCATAAAATGAGTTGGGGAGTACTGACTCTTCTTTAATTTTTTGGAAGAGTTTGAGCAGGACTGGTATTAGATCATCTTTGAATGTTTGGTAGAATTCACTAGTGAAGCCATCTGGTCCTGTACTTTTGCTTTTGGGAAGGTTTCGGAGGACTGATTCAATTTCATTACTGGTGATCGGTCTGTTTAGATTTTCCAGTTCTTCATGGTTCAGCCTTGGAAGGCTATATGTTTCTAAGAACTTGTCCATTTCTTCTAGGTTATTGAATTTGGTGGCATATAGTCCTTCATAGTATTCTTGGATGATCCTTTGTATTTTTGTGGTGTCTGTGATAACTTCCCCTCTTTCATTTCTGATTTTGTTTATTAGTGCCTTTTCTCTTTTTATCTTAGTGAATCCAGCCAAAGGTTTGTCAATTTTGTTAATCTTTTCAAAGAACCAGCTCTTTGTCACATTAATTTTTTCTATTGTCTTTTTGTTCTCTATTTCATTTAGTTCTGCTCTGATTTTTATTATTTCCTTTCTTCTGCTGACCTTGGGTTTCATTTATTCTTCTATTCTAGTTCTTTAAGGTGGAACATGACGTTATTTATCTCGGATTTTTCTTGTTTCTTGAGATAGGCCTGTAATGATATAAATTTCCATCTTAAAACTGCTTTCACTGCATCCCAAAAATTTTGGTAAGATGTATTTTCTTTCTCATTTGTTTCTATGTATATTTTGATCTCTCCTCTTATTTCTTCTTTGACCTGGTCATTCTTTAAAAGTATGTTGTTTAATCTCCACATATTTGTGGTTTTACCTGCTTATTTTTGCAGTTGATATCCAATTTCAAAGCCTTGTGATCAGAGAATATGCTTGGTATGATTTCAGTCTTAAATTTGCTGAGGCTAGTTTTATGTCTCAATATATGGTCTATCCTTGAGAATGTTCCATGTATACTAGAAAAAAATGTGTAGTCTGATGTTCTAGGATGAAGTGCTCTATAAATGTCAATTATGTCCATTTCATCTAAAGTGTCATTTAGGGCTGATATTTCTTTATTTGTTTTCTGTTTGGATGACCTATCCATAGCTGTCAATGATGTATTTAGGTCCCCTATGATAATTCTACAATTTCTCCCTTTAGTTCTGTTAGTAGTTGCTTGGCATATTTCAGTGCTCCCTGATGGGGGGCATAAATACTGACGACGATTATGTTTTCTTATTGTATAGTCCCCTTTATCATTATGAAATGTCCAGTTTATCTCTTGTTACCTTTTTTTATCCTGGAATCTGTTTCATCTGATATCAGTATGGATACACCTGATTTTCTATGGATACCATTTGCTTGGAGTGTCAATTTCCACCCTTTCACTTTGTATCTATGTTTGTCCTTGTAGCTGAGATGTATCTCGTGGAGGCAGCATATGGTTGGGTTAGTTTTTTGATCCAATCTTCTACTCTGTGCCTTTTTATTGGTGAGTTCAGTCCATTTACATTTAGGGTGATTATTGATATATGAGGATTTCCTATCATTCTATCTTTTTTTTCTGATAAGACTGTGTCTCCATTGTTTCTTTGTCTTTTTGTTGTTGTCTATTATTTTTGTGGGGTGGTATTGTATGATTTTCCCCTCTGTTTCTTCTTTTATTACGTTATATATTTCAGTTCTGTATTTTTTTTTAGTGGTTTCCATTAAGTTTATGTAAAAGAAAGTTTCCAATTTAGACTATTCCATTTTCTTCAGCATGCTTACTTTTTCCATTCCCATAATCCAGTTCAGAACTTTACTCTCCCCTGTTTTATGGTTTGGTTGTCACAAATAATCCCTATTTATGCTGGTTGAATAGTCTCCTTCAGTATTTCTTGTAGTGCAGGTCGTGTGTTAGAAAACTCTGTCAGCTTCTGTATGTCTGGAAAGGTCTTTATTCCTCCTTCATATCTAAAGTATATCTTTGCTGGATATATTATTCTTGGCTCATAATTTATCTCTTTCAATAGTTTGAATATCTGATTCCACTCCCTCCTGGCTTGTAGAGTTTCTGCTGAAAAATCTGACGATTATCTAATGGGCTTTCCTTTGAAGGTTACTATTTTCTTTGCTCTGGCTGCCTTGAGGATTCTTTCTTTGTCATTAATTTTGGACAGCTTCAATATAATGGGCCTTGGTGAAGGCCTGTTGGGTTTGAGGTAATTAGGTGTTCTATTTGTTCGTTGGATTCAAGGATCTAGTTCTTTCCACAAGTTTGGGAAGTTCTCATCGACTATTTGTTCGAATATGCTCTCTGTTCCCTTCTCTTTTTCTTCTTCTTCTAGTATGCCCATTATTTTTATATTGCTCTTTCTGATGGAGTCAGAAAGTTCTTGTAGAGTTCTTTCATTTCTTTTAAGTCTCAAGTGTCTTTCTTCTTCCATCTCTGTCATTTCCAGATTTCTGTCTTCAATGTCACTGATTCTTTCCTCCATCTGGTCAACTCTGCTACCTAAGCTGGCTATTTCATTCTTCATTTCTGTTACTGAGTTCTTAATCTCCAGAAATTCTATTTGGTTCTTTTTTAAAATTTCAATCTCTTCGGTAAAATGTTCATGTTGTTCTTTGATTGTGTTTCTGAGTTCATTAAACTGCCTGTCTGTGTTTTCTTGCATCTCGTTGAGTTTTTTAAGAACTGCAATCTTGAATTCTCTGTCATTTATGTCACATATTTCCATGTCTTTAAGTTTATTTTCTGGAGACTTTTCATTTTCTTTATGAGCTGTCTTGTTACCTTAGTTATTCATGGCTATTAATGATTTATTACTTCTCTTCCTAGACATCTACAGGAGTGGGTTCTGCAACAGGTTGACAGAAAGAGGTCTTTCTTTGTTTTTCAGTAGGTGTTGGTAGAATGTTTTATTTTCTCTCTGACTGCAGCCTTTTATTCTCTCTCATACTGTAGTGTTATATTTTCTCTGCACTATTCCAGCTTCTCACATAACGGGGGGATTCCCTGGATGGCCAGCTTCTCCTCTGTGATCAGTTCACGTGGTTCATAGGGTGCCCCCTCCATAGGGAGATGTGTAGAGCTTCTGAAGTTGCAAAGCTCTTCCTGCACCAGATTCAGAGCCTGTGTGTTTCAGCATCTCTGTCTACTCCTGCAGGGATCTGCCCAGATAGGTTGGGACAGGAGTGGGGTGGGTTGTGAGAGGTGGCCCAGAGCAATGGCAGCAACCACCACCACAGTCAGTCTTGCTTCCATAGCTCCCTCCCCTTTGCTGGAACTAGTTGGGCTGCGAGTCTGTGTCTGCGGACCACAGTTCTCAGAAGTGCAAATATTCTGTTCTTTTTATCTGACACTGCTACTGTTCCACTTCTAGCACTGGGCAGGTGGGGGCAGGGCGAGGTCTGGGAGGACAGGGAGGGGGCGGCTCGTCTCAGTACCTAAGGCTTCCATTCTCTGCTCAGCAGTGAGGGCTTAAACCACCGTTTTCAGCCTTCTTACCTCAGTCTTTGCTCTGAGGTCTCTGCCATGAGCTGTATTATATGCTGTTCCCTCTGCCCCGTGGGCCACAAGCAGAGCCCTAACAGTGTGAGTTCTTCCCTCTCCTGCAGCTTGGTAGTTCTGGGATGCAGCGAACTCAGAGCACTGAACTAGGTCTGCGTCCTGCGCCTGCGCGGCCCCATCTCCACACTTCTCCCTTCCCTCCTCACCCATTTGCGCAATTTGCCCACCTTTAGATGATTTCAATAGTGCGCCTCTTAGTCTTGCCTGTCTGCTGTGCAGGGAGTCCTTTGTGGAGTTATAGTTCAATTTGTTGTAAATTTCAGGGGAGATTTCCAGAGGCTCACCTCATGCCGCCATTTTTATGACATTATCTTCAGTAGTTCTTTTATCATTGGGTAAAGAAAGCAGTCATTGGGGACCAGATCAGCTGAGTAGGGAGGGTGTCCCAATACAGTTATTGGTTTACTGGCTCAAAATTCCCTCACAGACATTGCCATATGAGCTGGTGCATTGTTGTGATGCAAGAGTCATGAATTGTTGGTGAAAAGTTCAGGTCGTCCAACTTTTTCACACAACCTTTTCAGCACTTCCAAATAATAAAGTTCGTTAACTGTCCAGTTGGTACAAATTCATAATGAATAATCCCTCTGATATCAAAATAGGTTAGCGACATCGTTGCAACAAGTTCACAAACTTAATTGCCAGACCTTGTGTGTGTGCATGTGTGTGTAATGTTTATATGTATACATATATGTATAATATTGTATATGTAATAGAATCTATATATAGGTTTTTGCTGAACCACTTGAAAGCAATTTGTGGCTTTGCTAACATTTACTCCTAAGTGTTTCAGCCTGAATCACCTAAGGATAATTTAAGTAAATCCTACATATGTGGCTGAGATGGGCACATGTTCACATGTACCAATCAAGCATCTTGAATTCTTGTCTCAGGCAGGAAGATACTTTGTTGTGGTCTGGAGAAAGGCCCCTGAAAATGGGATGCCACAGGCAGCTACCAAATTTAGTTAATAGCAGAGCCACCTCTGTGCATTTGAATCCTTACTGGTTCACTTATTAGCTTTGTGGCCTGGGGTGAGTGGCTTACTAGCCCTGATGATATTGGCAGTGGTGATGACAATGATGACAATAGCAGCAGCAGCTGCAAACACTTAATAACCTTAATGTGTGCCAGGATTTACCATTCTAATCTTTTCTCTTGTAGTGAAGTCACCAAGATGGTAACATAGATCTTCCCTGATTTCACTCCCCTCACAAGGAGAACAACTAACCATTAAAGTAGTCCCCCATTATTCACAATTTTGATTTTAATGGTTTGTTACCCGTACTCAACTACGGTCTAAAAATATTAAACAGAAAATTCCATAAATAAACAATTCAATAAACAATTCATAAGTTTTAAATTATGTGCTGTTCTGAGTAGCATGATGAATTCTGTGCCATCCTGCTCCATCCTGCCCGGACATGAATCATCCCTTTGTCCAGTGTCCCCACACTGTATATGCTACCCACCCATTAGTCATTTGCTAGCTGTCTTGGTTATCAGATCGACTGTCACTCTGCCCATCTGCAGAGACAAGCTGGTGATCCTGTCTGGCCAGAGAGTTTGATGCACAGGTCTGCCTGATTAGCTCCCCAAGTAAGAGACTTGTCAGCCTATGTGTTCAATCCTCCCTCCACCTCCAAGGCAGAGAAGCTAATCTACAGCCCTGCCAACTGTTGAATATAGTTTCCAACACTGCTAAGCAGGAAATCAAACCAGAGCTCCTGGGAATCTTGGTAGCCCACCCTGAAGGCCTGATTATAGCAGCACTTGAATGGAGAACCTGACAAATGGCTCTGTGCCTGCAGAGCCAAGATAGTGATGCCATCTGTCCAGGGAGCTTAGCATGCATATTTGCTTGATTTGATTGTGGAAAAAAGCCTTGCCAGCCCTGGGGCCTGTTCTGCAGCCCCAACCATGCAGGGGAGGCAATTTACAGCCACACCCAAAGCTGAATACAACCTCCAGCCCAACCCAACCTGAAAACATAACCAGAGCTTCTGGGAGCCCATCTTGCAAGTCCAATTATAGTGGAACTTGAATGGAGAACCTACCCAGCAACCCTGCCCTTCTGCAGCTAGGATGGTAGCCTGTCAGGCCAGGGAACTTGGTGAATATTTCTGCCGAATTTGATCCCCAGTCTTGGGGTCAATATGGAGCACTGCATGGGCAGGGGAACTAATTCGTAGCCCCACCACTGCTGAACACAGCCTTCAGCCTGTCTGACCTGAAGACCTAACCAGAACACATGGGAAGCTGCATGTCCCATCCTATAGCCCTTCTCGCAGTGGCACTTGAACAGAGAGCACAGCATGGTGTTTCCCTACCTGCAGAGCAAAACTGGTGGTCCCATCTGGCGAAGAAATCCAGTGCACAGTCTAACCTGATTTGGGTCCCCAAACAGTGAGCCATGGAGGCCTTGGGACCTGTTCTGCCATGGGGCCCTGGCAGAGAAGCTAATTCTCTGCCTACTGCTGAGTAGAGTACCCAGTCACCACTGTCTAGTAAGCCTGACCAGAGAACCTAGGCAACTGTGAAACCAATCCTATAGCCTCACTTGGGCAGGGAACCAAGCCAACAGTCATATCCAACTATTCTCAGCCATTGTCACCATACCTCCACCTGACCTCAGAGCCAAGAAGTGGCCTCACCCAAAAATAGACCCTGATAGCAAGCCCCATCTGCCCAAGGACTTTATCAGCTGACACGTCCAGAACACCAAGCTGATCCGAATGGTGAAAAACTGTCTCTGCCAAAGCGAATCTGCAAAGTCTGGAAAAGAAAACCACTAACTCAAATGTGCAGATACCAGTGTAAGAAATCAAGTATCATGACAAATCAGGTGAACATGATACCACCAAAGGAAACTAATAAACATTTAATAACTGATCCTAAAGAAATGGAGATGCATGAACTGTCACACAAAGAATTCAGAATAATTCACTTAATGAAGTTTAGTGAACTACAAGAGCACACTGACAACAACTAAAATTAGGAAAACAATGCGTGAATAAAATGAGAAGTTCAACAAAGAAATAGAAACTGTATTAAAAAAACACCCCACCCAAAACTAGAAATCCTAGAGCTGAAAAATACCATGACTGAACTGAAGAACTTAATAGAAAGCTTCAAGAACAGACTCAACCAGAAGAAGAAAATAGTGACCCAGAAAACAGACTTTGAAGTTATCCAGTCAGAGAAGCAAAAACAAAAAAGTGTGAGAAAAAAACAACAGAAAAAAAATGGAAAAGAGTGAAGAAAGCCTATGAGACTTGTGGGACACAATCAAAAGAAACAATACCTGTATTATGGGAATTCCAAGAAGAGAAGAGAAAGAGAAAGGGACAGAAAGTATATTTAAAGCAATAATGACTGATAACTTCCCAAACCTGGGGAGAGAAATGGACATCCAAATCCACGAGGCCCACAGGACCCTACATAGGTTCAATTTAAACACAGCTACACTGAGACACTGCATGATTACATCGCCAAAAGTCAAATACAATGAAAGAATTTTGAAAGTAGCAGGAGAGAAGAGGTAAGTTACATACAAGGCAACTCTCATAAGATTATTAGCAGATTTCTCAACAGAAACTTTTCAGGCCAGGAGAGAATGGGATGGGAATGAGAACTGTTAACCAAGAATTCTAAACAGGGCAAAGCTGTCCTTCAGAAATGAGGGAGAGATAAAGACTTTCCAAAACAAACAAAACCTGAGGGAGTTCATCACCACTAGACCTGCCACACAAAAAATGATAAAGGGATTCTTTGCGTAGAAGTAAAAGTATGCTAACTAACATCATATAAATTTAAGAAAGCAGCATAAAAATCACTGGTAATAGTAACTATATAGTCAATGTTAGATTCTGTAATATGGTAATGGTGGTGTGTAATTCACTTACAACATTAGTTTAAAAGGCAAAAAAAAAAAAAAAAAAAAAGTAGTAAAAATAACCATAGCTATAGTAATCTGTTATCGATTACACAATATAAAAAAATGTAAACTGCAACATCAAAAACCTAAAATGTGAGGGGGAGGAGAAATAAAAGTGTAAAGTTTAAGAATGCTATTAGTGTTAAATTGTTATCAGTTTAAAATAGGGTGTTACAAAATGGCAATAGTAAGTCCATACCTATTAATAACTACTTTAAGTGTAAATTGATTAAATTTTTCAATCAAAAGACAGAGAATGCCTGAGTGGATAAAAAAAAAAAAGATCCAATGATATGCTGACTACAAGAGATTCACTTTTACCTTAAAGACGCACATAGACTGAGAGTAAAGGGATAGAAAAAGATATTTTAGCAAATGGTAACCATAAAAACTCAGGGGTAGCCATACTGATCAGAAAAATTATACTTTAAACTAAAAATGGTAAGAAGATACAAAGAAGGTCATTATATAATGATAAAGGGGTCAATCTTTCAAGAAGATATAACAATTTAAAGTATTTATGTACCTGGCATCAGAGCACCTAGGTATATGAAGCAAAAACTGACATAGCTAAAAGAAGAAATAAACAATAAATAAATGCCTACATTAAGAAACAAAAATAATCTCTAATAACCAACCTAAATTTATGCTTCAAGAAATTAGAAAAAAAGGAACATGGTTAGCAGAAGGAAGGCAATATAAAGATCAGAGCAGAAATCAATGAAATAGAGAACAGGAAAACAATAGAAAAGATTAATGAAACTAAAAGTTGGTTCTTTAAGAAGATAAACAAAATTGACAAATCTTTAGCTAGACTAACCAAGGAAACAGAGGACCCAAATCAACAAAATTATAAATGAAAGAGGAGACGTTACAACTGGTACCATAAAAATACAAAGGATCATAAGAAGCTATGATGAATACCTACCACATGGCAATAAACTGGGCAACCTAGAATAAATGCAGAAATTCTTAGAAACATCAACCTACCAAGAGTGAATCAGGAAGAAATGGAAAATCTGAACAGACCAATTACTAGTAAGGAAATTGAATCATTAATCAAAAATCTTCCAACAAATAAAAGCCCAGGACCAGATGGCTTCACTGGGAAATTTACAAAACATTTAAAGAAGAATTAACGCCAATTCTTCTCAAATTCTTCCAAAATACTGAAGAGGAGGGAACACTCTTAAACTCATGGTGGTACAGCCACCACGGAAAACAGTATGGAGGTTCCTCAAAAAAGTAAAAACAGAACTACCTTATGATATAGCAACTCCAGTTCTGAGTATTTATCTGAAGGAAATTAAAATAGTATGTTGAAGGGATCTGTGCACCCCCATGTTCATTGCAGCATTGTTTCCAATAGCCAAGACATGGAAGTAACCTAGGTGTCCATCAACAGATGAATGGATAGAGAAGCTGTGATACACACACACACACACACACACACACACACGCACACACACGTGCACACGCACACACACGCAGTGCAATATTATTCTTCCATAAAAAAGAAGGAAATGTCACAATTTCCTTAAGAGTTCTCATCACAAGGGAAAAAGCCATTTATGTTGATAACCATATGAGATGGTGGCTGTTAACTGAACTTACTGTGGCAATCACTTCACAATATATGTAAGTCGTCGTTATGTTCTACACCTTAAACTTATGTCATAATTGACATACATAATTACTGTATGTCAATTATATCTCAACAGAACTAGAAAAAATTCCTTTCCCTATATTTTAGTGACTCCATCCCCTAACCATCGTGGCTTTACATTATGTCATTTTAGCCACGTTGGAACTATGTTTCCCTGAATTCCCTTCCCCATATGATTCTGTTGAAGGTTGGTCACAAGTGGAATGTGCTTGGGATGTGAGGTGGAAATGAAAGAACAACCATTTTTCATGCTCTGAAGGTTGGAGCCGGGTGCCAGGCACTGGTGGCTTGTACATGCTGTCGCTCATCTGCTGGCCCACCTGTGGGCACGAGGCTGGCCCTGGGCCTGCAGGAACTCCAGCTCCCACTGGGGCTCTGTTTTCAGTTTCTCCTGGCCTTGGGCAGGTGAGTTTTAGGTCCAGAAGAAAGGATCTCAGCTTCTTTTCCAGTCACCACATCACATGAAATTGAGGTGGTGACGGACAAACCTGGGTTCCACTTTATTCCTGTGGGTTCAAGCTCCTCAACCTGCCATCAGCTTTTTGTCCTGACTGTTGGCCTAGCTGGTCTGGGGAGATCTCAGGTCCAACATCAGGGGCACAGCTGTCTCTGCCAGCTCCCACGACTGTGTGTGGCCCTTATGCCAGATTCTTCCTAAGTCTCCCTGAGTGAGCCCTGGCTTATACAGCAGTCCTACAAGATACTCGTATTATCCCTGCTTGACAGATAAAGAAAGTGAGGCACACAGAGAGAAAGTAACTTGCCCAGGGTCACAGAGCTAGCAAGGGGTGGGATACAAATCCAAACCATGGCTCAGAGGCCAAACTTGTGATACATGCAAAATGGTAAAAATGATTCTTAGCCTTTGAGGATTAAAGATTATATATATATAATGTCTGGACCATGAGAGATGCAGATATATGCTTAATTAAGTGGAAGCCATTGCTATGAAGATAATATGATGTACTCTTAAAGCTCTGCCAATTTCAATGAAGAGATATCTCAGAGCCAGTGGGCCACCAAACCCACTGACACGGCGGGGGGCGGGGGGGGCGGGCGGCTGACATGCAGGGGACATGGGAGGTGAACACTGAGTCCCTGAGGATGCAGGAGGACTTGGCTCGGGTTTGAGGGACCCTATGGGAACAAGAACACGGACAAATGACAGGAAGACAGAGCACCGCCCGGGTCCACCCAAGTGGTTGTTCCCATTCTGTCCCTATAAGGCTTTATTTATGCCATTTGTAATTTATTTCCTCTTCTAAACACTCACAAATAGCAATCATAGATATTAAAACTGATCCAGAGCAAAGAGCACAGCATCTCTGATCTAAAGACATTCATGGTTGCAGCTATTAAAGTCATCAGTCTCCCCTGACTTGATCCAAGGCCACTCGAAACACATTAATACAGCTTCCAAACAGTCATAGTGGAAGACCATTCATTGTTATCTTAAATGATTCTTATAAAAGGAACATGAGTTTAGCACCCAGAAATGTTTGTGTTTTCAGATCTGGAATTTTTCTTTTTTTTTTTTTTCAAACAATGAACATTGGGTTTCTCTTTCTGCTTTGGTCTAGATCTGTGGGATCCACACTCAAACTGCTGGCTTCCAGAAGTTTCTGCTATAGTTTCCTTGTTTCCCTGGCCCTGGAGGGAGGCGCCCCTCTGGAGCATACCCACTGCACCCCACTCTCCTGTACTGTGGCTTGCACATGTTATGCCCCACGGAATGGTCTGGAAAAGCTGTGAACTTGGAGCACAGGGACTCTTGTTTATTGCTGTCCCCATGCAGTACCACGTCTGGCTGAGAGGAGCTCCTCAGTTTTTGCAGACTCTTTTAACAGCTTCCAAAAAGGCTGCACTGCCTATTTCTGTTGCATTTATTCACAAGCACAATGCAGCCGGTGTGCAGGGGACAGGCCCTGCCTGCTGGGAGCTACAGCCCTTTCTCTCACATCTGTCACCAAACCCAATCTCTTTGAAAGTAGAGCCCTGGACAAACTAAACTAAACAAGCTAAATGAGACAGGCAGGTCAAGGGGGAAAGCTGCTTGCTCTCAGAAGGAGAGCAGAAAACATTGTTTCAAATTCTTCCCTTTCCTCCCTCTGCCTCAAAGACCTGATTCCAGGTCTTGCCAACTGCTGGCTTACCTATAATAACAGTTCACTTTTTGTTTTCCTAAAGGTAAATGACCCTTCCAGGCCTGAAAGGGCTATGATGTCACTTACACATTCTATAGGAATATCAGTCCCAGATGATACTCTGGGAAATGATTTTCTGGGGGTGACTTTCAAGCACCCTGGGTCATCTGCACGGGTAAAATACCCCAGCACGTGTGATGCAGAGAATGAAAAACAGACATTTTCTTCAGAGTCTGCACTGGGAACTACAAACCCCGGGCAGGTGCAACGAGCTGCCATACCCCATGGCCTCCTGTTCATACAGTATCTTCCTGCGTCCATCTGTAGATGCCTTAACCCTTGGGTCACTGCACCTGTGCCTTGAGATACCAGAGACCCAGGGAGAGGAGGGACAAGCTAATGTCCACTGAGTAACTGCCGTGCATCGGACATCAAGCTTGGGGCTGGGAACAGGGCAAAGACAGTTTTAGGAAGCTGTGCTCACCCTCCAGACACCTGCTTTGAGTTGTACTCTTTTTTCTTTTGAGATATAATTGATATTAAACATTATATTGGCTTCAGGTGTACACCATGACTCCATATATGTATATATTGTGAAATAATCACCACAATATTGTGACTTATACTTTTGATGTTTTGTCCTGAGCCTCTTACTAAGTACAATTATAATATACTTTAAAAAGTGAACTTGCCCCACACATTGGTAATACGCATAAAACAGGAAGCAGTGACTGGGTATCCTGCCTTCAAAAACCCTGTGCCTGGTGAACGTGCAGTGTACCTGGGAGCTGGTTACAAATGCAGGATCTCAGGCCTGGCCCCAGCCCTCCCAGATCAGTTTGAGAAACACTGGTAGAGGGAATGCCGAGGTCGCTACTGGGTTCCTTGGCAAGAACAGAGAGCAGCACAGCCAGTGTGGGTTCATGAGTCAAATGTGCCTACGTACCATTTGCCGCTGGTAATACTGGGAGTGGTGCTTACTTGACCTAAATCTGGGGGTGAGCATCGGCAAGGTGGGGATACGAATGGTCCCCAGCTGGTAGAAATGCTGAGAGGGTTAAGTAAGGTGCTAGAGTGCACTTAGCCTAAAGTGTGGCACTAACTAAGCAAGCAATTAATATTCATTATCATATCAGTATTATTTCTTAGATAAATTCTTCCCTGCATAAGCTCATACTTGGGCAACAAGCTGACCAACTGGAGCTCGTCGGTCCCTGTTTCTGGCAGCTAGAAGCAGAGGCAATAAGACTGAGGAGTGAACCACCATGGTGTGTGTCTTTGGGCATTCCCAGAGATGCTGGCTGAGCCCTCCCTTACTGTTCTAGCCTCTCCTGGGAGAAGCAGGCCTCTCCCAAGGCTGGATGGTAGGGCAGGGGTGGAGAGGGTCTTCAGCCAGCATGGCCACTGTTCTCTGTGTGCAAGGGAAGCTGGCCCACAGGGCCTCCAGCCTGGCGTGCAGGGCAGGGAGGCTATGGGAGGCCCCCCCTACTTCCTTTCTTTGCCTTCTGCCATGTGTTCAATGGCTGGCATCCCACTCAGAGTCAGCCAACAGACACCACAGCTAAGGACTCCTCCCTGCAGGCACCTCCTGTCCTGGTCTCCTACTCTAGGCCTCTGTCACTCTACATCCCCGTCCCCAACTGCCTCTCAACCGCCATGTGGAGGCTTTCCGGGACTCATTCTGACTCAGCTGTGTATGCCTGAAATAGCCCAAAGTCTCCCATCTCTCTCCCCTTCTCTCTGTCTTTCCTTCTTTTATTCATTCAACACTGGGCATCTAATACGTGCCAGACACTTAGAGGTACTAGACATACAGCCATGGGCAAAACAGATAAAGTCCCTGCCCTCAACGTGCTTCTATTCTGGTGGAGGAGGTAGACAAACCTGTGATTCAGTCAATATATAATATGTTGAAAGATGAGTGCTCTGGAGAAAAATAAAGCAGGTAGGGAGGACGGCTGCGGGTGTGTCTGCATGTGAGAGAACAGGGGAGGGAGAGCTTTTCAGAGTGACCAGGGAAGGCCTCACAAAGGAGGGGACACTGAGCAGAGACCAGAGATGGGTGAGGGAGTGAGGTGGCCAGCTGGGGGTAGGAGGTGCTTCAGGCAGAGGGCACTGAATGAGCACAGGGTGTTCTGAAGCATCAACAAGGTGGCCAGGGTGGCTGGGGCAGACTGAGGGGAGGAGAGATGAGAAGAGTAGAAGGGGGAGGTAACATCAGCCACTATGAGGAAATTGGCTTTTACTTTGCGTGTGGTGGCACAGGCAGCACTGGGGATTCCACGTAGAGGAGTCACATGGTCCGACTTATGTTTCAAAGGACCTCTGACTGTCCAGTGGAGAACTGATTGTAGAGAGGTGAGGGCAGAAATCAGGTGACGGGTCAAAAGGCTCCTGAGTAAACACCAGCGGCTTGGAGCAAGTGGTGACAGTGGCCAGAAGTAGTTGGATTCTGCATGTATTCTGGAAGTGGGGTAAACAGGGTCTCCTGAAAGAGGTGGCCTCAAACTAACCCTTGCATTTTTGGCCAGAGCATCTGAAAAGTGGTTTCCCTTTTCCTATGTTGGTTTCTCACCAGACATCTTCCTGCCCTCAGGACGGCAGCTCAGGAACCTGACCACTGCCCTGGCCAGACAGCGCTGCCCAGGCCTTTGTGATTTTTGCTGCCCTGGGGCTCCCCTGGACACCTTGAACCCACGCCCACTCTCAGCTCAGCTCAGGCATGGTTCTTCTAAGAAGCCTTTCATGACCATTTTCCCCACCCCTGGCCAGCAGCAATCAATCTGCCTTTGTGTAATAATAATAACTATTGTTTTCTGGTTCATTGGGTGTGGCTGGTAAAGGACAGCTGGCACTCGGTCGGGAATAACAAAGCCAAGCTCACTGTCACTCACTATGTATTGGAAGTTAAGCTGCGAGAAACAAGTTTTGGGATTTCCCTCCCTCTAGGATTAAGCGAAGCCCCCAGGAGCTGCAGGGGGTCCACCTTGTTTTACCCAGCCTCCTTCTGTACAGTGGCCTTTCTGCTGGGCACCCTGGCCCACAGGCATTAGATAAGAAAAAGCTTTGTGAAGCCTTGTTGTGATTGTCAAGGTACCATTGACAGTCGCCTGTGGACACCACTATGAAAGTGAGAAGATGGCGGAACACTGCTACCAGGACTCAGACCCATGAATACTGGTGCATCTAAAGCACGATATTCTTACCTCACAGACTCTACATCACATCACTGGTGATTTTCATTTTGCTTTTGCTGCTAGAAAACTCAAAGTCAAATTTGGGGCCTATTTCTAGAACAATACTGTCTAGCAGACTGTTTGTGATAATGGAAATTTTCTGTATCTGTGCTGTCCAATGTGGTAGGCATGAGCCACATGTGGTCACTGAGCGCTTGAAATGTGCCTAGTGAATTTTTAATTTAATTTAATTTTAATTAACTACAATTTTGAACTTAAATGGCCACATGTGGCTAGTGGCTACCCATTGTACAGCACAGTTTTAGACGCCATACAGAAAACGACATGCATATTGGATGTCACACTTGGTTTATCTTACTTTCCTATCAATATTTTTCTTCTACTGTAAATACCTTCAGTATCTAATGATTTTTTGTGTAGTATGTATCTTTTTCAGCCATCTTAAATCTTGTTTTAAAAATGTGAGACCTACATACAAAAAAAAAGGTAACATACCCACATTCCCAACTTTTTTGACTAGGTATGCTACTGTAGGCAGAAAGACTAGGGTGGCAGGGAGAGCTGGGGGAGGAAGGGAAGGAGGAGGCAAATGAGGGAGGAGATCAGATCATTCTTAAGAAAAGGTGCAGTTACCAGACGGGCCAGAACTAGATTTTAGTGACGGAGAACAGATCCAGGACACCATCTTGCCCCTCAAGGTGAACTTGAGCAAATTGTAATGGACTATAATACTACCTGTATTAGCATTGCAGGCTGGGAAAAATCTCCACCCCGTGTTGCCATGACAGTTCCGACAAGGGCCAAATAAGGACAAGGGAATCCCTCCTTCCAACGGGAAGGAGTGGTCAGCAAGGACCCGTCTGGGAATACCTGTAACACCACACTTGAATTTAAAATATTTCATGACGTCATTTTGAGGGTAATAAATTCCTAAGCCTCTTTGTTTTTTGGTGCAGTTGCGCTTCTCCTGGCCTGCCCACTCCCACTATTTTGGGAGTGTACTTCTTTTAATAATTCTAGTGCTCGCTTGGCTTTGCTTGCTTCACTTATTTTGTGCATCTTTGCATTCTTTCCTGTGACAATACCAAGAAACCATTTTCCAGAAACAACAGGTACTTCTCCCGCCCTGTCATGCAATAGAGAGTAATTAATATGTTCACTTCAGGGAAGGGAGTCCCAGGAGTAGGGGGGAGACGCCTTCTCTTTGTTTCTGTCTCTATTCTGTTTCTTCATCTGGGTTCCGCTCACACAAATGTTCAATTTGTGAGAATTCATCGAGCTGTATATTTATGATGTGTACACTTTTTGTATGTATATAATTTACATTATTCTTCAATAAAAAATAAAGGAGAACATAAAAAGAGAACTATAATGTTCAATGTTAGTTTAGTTCTAGGAGATGTGGAAAGACTCACAAACACGGACCTAAATTCCAGAAAGCTGTAGTTTAGTATCATCGGGCATTAATGCAAATTTCTAAGACGCATTTTTTCAGAGGGATCTCAGGCAACTCCTGATGCTAGCAACTCCCCACCCACCCACCTCCTGCCTGTTCCCCAGAACTCGGCAATGCCAAGAAAGAAGGAGAGATGAGTTTCAGGAGGAGGAAGGCTTTTTTTCCATCTTACCAGATCTTAGTAAAAAACATTTCCAAATTCTTGTAAGAAGCTGAGCAACTCCCAGAAAAAAAACCTCTCCGCTTTTCTCCTGCAGAGGAATTAAATGGGAGGAGGAGGTGTCTGAAATATGGAATGTTAAGTTAATGGGGCAGGACCAGCAAATAAAATGCTATCTATATGTTAAGAAAGTAATGAAAAACAACTAAACAACGATTTTTATTCAATGTATAACTCCACCCAATTGAGCAAAATCATTTATATCAAAAATTATAGTTGAAGCTGGAACTTGGGAAATATACTAAGGAAAATGTGGATAAAAATGAGCTCTCTCAATGTCATCCTTCCCCTCCTGACCTAGAAATCTTAATTTTGCTAAAGACTGAAATATACATTTTTACTTTTAAAAGTAACTTAAAGAGACGGGCAGGTGTGTATCTCATGCTAGAGCAGAAGTTTGCTTTCTGCAGTGATGGAGTAACAGTAATCTGTTCAAATGGCCATAATCAAAATTTATTAGTCATTTCTGCCCACATTAATTTAACTCCTTGATATATTACTATTTTGAACAGAGGTCTGCATTCCTGAGGCCTAAGATACAAATATTCTTTCTTATCCTTTACACACTTTCATGCCATAACTTCAAAAGCCTGCACCTGTACAGATTTTATAACCATTTAAATGTGTGGATTATCTTTGAGATAGTCTTTCAACGGTTCCTTTGAGCAGAGTGCAGGCCAAGCGTTCATACTTTGTTCTTTCACTTATATTATTATAGGGATCGAAAGAAAAAAGTATTCCAATTATTGCAAAAAGGAAGAAGTCCCTTCAGAAACAATCACATTCATTTTGGTCTTTTAGAAACAAAGCTTTCCATTAACTTTTACTTATTCACCTGCATTGTATTTTGCATAAAGAATCGGCAGCCTTCAAACATAGAATAAATTTTTTTTTCACGTTTTAAAAGAGATTATAGAGCAAATGCTAGCTTTCAGTTATAAAGTATAATGAAGTAATATTATTTACTTATCTGCATAATTGAAAGGGAAATCTGAAAACTATCTAGTTCCTATAAATAGTAACTATCTCAAAGTGACCTTTCTGACAGGAACAGTGTGGCCTGGCTGTAGTTTTAACCAGTTATCTGACATATGCCAACTTCTCAATTCATTTTGTGATCTGTGGATTACGTTCTGATGGTTAATGCCAAACACAACAAACACTGAAACTTTACCTGTGATTCAAGTAACTACAATCAGCACCTTTCAAGACAATGGCCCCTAATTCGCTATCAATTTTCTCCTTTCAAGTAGCCAAAAGCAAAAACGCACACACAGAGGCTTTTCAGAAAAACAAAGTCCTATATTCATCAAACTGATTTATATGTTAATTCAAGGAAGCCTGGGTTTGAAAGCGTTTATCAGGTAGGACCAGGTGTAGGCCATTCTTAAATCTATATACTGAATTTTGAATTCAGAATTTAATTAATGGTCTTGAAAGAGTGTTGGACCACCACTGAAAGGATGGGAGGAGCAAGGGGTCCAGTAATTGAGCAAAAGCATTCACCAAGGAAGGAGCAGAAAAGTCTACTGGATCCATTTCCTTAAAATGAATTCACTCACCCCTTCCCAAGTTTAATGAAACCAGAAGCTCCAAAGGCATCACTTACTCCTTAAAATGTTTATGAGAAAGTCATTTTCAAGTGATCACTGCCCAGCAGTGGAAGGGTAGATGGGGTGACACCAGAGGAAAGAAGAAAACAGGTACTGTTGCCACGCAGCAGCCTACCCGTCTGTCTCCTTATACCTGCCCCTAAAGCAAGGAGAGTCTGTGAGACGGATCCTTTCAGGGACTTTGCTTCACCTTTGTGCTTGCACCTTATGTCTCCCAGTTGGGCCTCAGAAAGATGGCTGGTCAGCCAATGATGAGTAAGATTCCCCACGGGGGTGGGGGGGGCAACTCAAGCCAGGTGCAGTGGAGTGGGGACCAACAGGAGAACCCATGGGGTTCACAGAGGTGGGCACAGCCCCCCACCTTCCCCCAGCTAAGGAGAGCCTCTGCCTCTGTGGCTGCATTTCTTCCCACAATCTGCAAGGGAAGAGATTCAATTATGTGCTCTCCGTCTATTCATATGCATAAAGGTTTTGTCCCTTGGGGAAGTACTTACATCCTGAGACTTAAGGTTCTGCGGCCTGCAGGCAAGGGTGATTGGCTTGAATCAGTTTCCTATTATGATGTGTGGGATTCACAGATCTTGAGATTGACAAGCTTTATCTCCTTTACTTCCCCTCCTAAGTAATAAAAACTATGTGTAGGCTGGATTTGGGCCCAGTCCTTGAGATGGGAGACCCTTGGCCCCGCTTCATTCTATTCACGGCTACTGTCTTTTCTTAACCCTGCGCCGCCCTCCTCACTCCCCACAACCTTCCTCTCGCGGGATGCAACAAAGTACCGTCTCTACTGAGTACGATATGTCTAACTATTTTCATAGTTGGGTTTTCCTTATGTTCCTTTGTGGGAGTAAAGAATACATTGGTTAAAAACTCCTTAAGAGTGAGGGAGTAGATTCAGGAATCTTTACTAACAAGTTCCCTGGGGTATAAACTCATCTGAAATCCCAGGTGAACACCCAGGAGCATTTAGTGGGTGTTCAAACACAGGTGGGTGAAGAGGCATTGGGGGGAGAGGAGGACTGGTAGTTGCTCGACTGAGGCACGTGGCCATGACAGTAAAGTGAAAAGAACCAATGGAAAGAGCCGCCACGCCTCCTCTTTTGTTTGCGTAGAGTATGAACACCTTGACTTAGTACAAGGCCAGACAGAGGGTCATTGATCCCTCCCTTTTCTTAACTCATTGCTCTGTAACAGGTACTAACTCGTGTTTCTGGCAGAGCCAACCCACTAGTGTCTCGGTTCCCCCAGACAGACAGGGAGACAGGCACAGTCAGACAGACTGCCCCCAGGGTACCTGCAGAAGGATCTTGTTCCCGTCGAGGTCCTCCGTCTGCCAGCGCCCCTCACTGATGGGGCTGCAGGGGTTGGGCAGCAGCGGTACCAGCTCGCCGATGTCCCTGACTCGGAACTCCAGCACGGAGGAGTCGGTGGGGACCGGGTTCTGGTCACAGGGCAGTCTTTTCAGGGAGAACTGGATGTCCACATCCAGGTTGGAGAAAATGGGGAAGATGCAGAAGTCCGTTTTCTTCTGCGTGGGGCTCCGCCTGAGGATCAGCTCGTAGAACTTGAGGATGTCGGTGTAGTTGTCATGGCGACAGTAGACGGTGAAGCGCACGATCTCCCTGCCGTAGTGCACGGGCCGGATGGCCCACAGTGGCGTCCCGGGCGCCAGCGTGAAGAAGTCCTGGCTGCAGGGCAGGTAGGGCAGGAACCTGCCGGGCACGCGCTCCGTGTGGTGGTGGCGCCAGGGCGGCCGCTGCAGCGTGCGGTGCAGCTGCAGGATCTGGTCCTCGCCGTACTCCTCCTGCAGGAAGAGAACCACCGCCAGCGCCGGCTGCGCCACCCTCGGAGGCTTCCGCCGCCGCCGGCAAGCCCTCCTTTCAGAGACACGGAACAGCTGGAGGTCTGGGTGGATCCAAGCCAAGACCTTGTCGATGGCCTCCTGTAGGGGTTGGGATTCCCCGGGGTCTGCGATTATGTGGATGCTCACCAGGAAAGGGTCCTGCGCCTCCTCCACGGAAAGCTCACCTGGGAGCACAAAAACAAAAACAAACAAAAAAAATCCCCAAATTATGACTATTTCATTCAGGTGTCTGGTGACGACATGCAAAGCGTTTGGCAGGAAGGCAAACTAATTTCGAAATGAACCGACTCCTGGATCGTTATGATTATCTGACTCCAAGTTCATCTGCAAAACTACTGTTCCTGTACCCCAGCCACCAAAAACTAATGAACGATTGCTATGAATGGTTCCCACGCTGGGCAGTGTTAGGAAAACTCTGGTTCTGTACTTCATCAGGTTGAATATACTTTCTATCTGGCAGCAGAAAGTTAAGTCTGCATTGATCTGGAAGGGAGAGCAGGCCCATTAGAGAAGATGCTGCAGCATTAAGTGTCCACCACTTAGTATTTCCTGAATTGCAGCCTTATCTTTCAAATATTCCCTATACCATTGCACTCCTCTGGTTTGCTTATTTCATTTATTTTGTTCATTCATTTAACATTTATGGTATCCTTTCTTCATGCCCTATACTAGGTGGTGTGCTAGCACTGACTCTTATTGACAGATGCAGGCCCGGCTGTTGAGCCATGCTGCCAACAGTGTCCTAATGGTGGGGTGGCCTAGTTATGATCACCTTGCTGCTAGAAACACAAAGAAGAACATTCTGGGAACATGCCCAGTGTTCCTGCTGTCAGAGCTTACTGCAGCTACGGTTAGGGGTGGGGGAGGCATGGTGGGACCATTGCTGTCTGTGCTATGCTGTCTTTTGGGCCTCTCCTCAGGCCATGTCCACCCAGAAGTCCATACATCCTCAATGTGTCAGTTACTCTCCCTATATCGTCTGGCAGAACATCTGGAAGCATTGACTCCTAAGTGTAAAACTGACTGTTTAACTTGGCAACACTTTCCCATGGGGTGAACAGTTTGCTGGCCACACTGGTATATTTCTAATTCAGAAATATTCAGCATATTTTATCAGATAACCTGATAAAAGTCTTGTTCTTTAAAATTTGCATTTTTATATAAGCTTTAATGACTCATCCAAGGGCAATCAAGAAATCTCTAAGTCTGTTGTGACTTGGGGGCTAGAATCATCTAGCATCTAGATCTGTCCTCACACACGTGCCTCGCAATGTCCACTAAGGTTAGGCACGTGACAATCATGCAGTCAGTAATGTTTGAGAAGTGTGATCTGCTTCTAGGAACCATACTCTTGACCCATTCACAGGATGAAAGGTAATTTTTGTTGTTGCTGTTGTTGTAGGGCAACAAGACATTCCAAGTAGGCTTACAGGTACCTTCCATCATATGCACCTGTAACAATGTGGTTTTCATTTTGTTGGATCAAAACCTGGCTGAATTTTCATCCCAACTCTGACTGTTAGATATCTCACTTGGGAATAGTTTGTTGTTGCACTTTTTTCTCATGTACTCATTTATTCACACATTTCTTGAGCAACCAGTAGGTGCTAGGCACTGGGGAGACAAGGAAGCTGGTACCACCAAATACTATGGGAGTCTATTTACATAGACTCTGGTGTGAATAGTGCACCCTTAGACTTGCTCAGTGCACGGCCTGCACAACCATAGGCAGTACGTAGCCCTCTAAAGAACCAAAAGCCACAAATGAGCACTTCATGATTCAGTTGGGAAGCACAGATGTAAAAAATTAAAATTCAATCTGATATGTGCCTATAGGAAATATAGTAGACAAGTATCTTCGGCAGGGGTTGGACTCTAAAGTCACCATGAAATAAACATTACCTATATATATAGACACTTACCACTGAAAGTCCCTTATATTTCCAACACAGTACTGAAGGTACTGACTTACAACTTGCAACAAGACAGCACAGCCAGATAGATGTTCCTTTGATTGAACACCAGGTGAAATAACAGGCTTGCTTCATGGCTGTGTTATAAAAGAATTGTCTAGACCCCCCATACAGGCTGTGCCTTTCACTCTACAAGAGGATTCTGAGAACTCAAAAGGCTTCTGGAACCAAAAGATGAGTAAGGTAACAGCAGAGTCAAGTCTCCCATGATCATGGAGTAGAATAGTGGGTGGAATCATTTAAACTCTCCTGCTCTCTCTGGCTGAGCATGTATTCCCCAATTTGTATGAGTTAAATATGAGCATGGTGCAATTCCAATTTACTACCACATGACAAAGGAAGGAGCAACGTTTTCTCCAGAGGGTGTCTGAGAAGGCTTTTTGGAGGAGGCACCACGTGACTAGGTCTTGAAAGGGAAATGACATCTCAGTTATAATGACCTCCAATGGGGGGGAGATTGCTGTGGGAAGAGAGAAGACTGTTTGTGAAGGCACAGAACTGTGCAAAAAAACAAGCACATTTGGAAGGGGTGGTGAGTAATTCTGAAACACTGCAACAGATACAGCAGGAAAAAATGGATCGGAGCCAAGTTGTACAAGGGTTTCAGCCCAATTTGGTAGTGATGAGGGGCGATGGAAAGTTTTAATAGAGGGATGTTGACATCAAGTCAGGGGGAGGTTAACTATAGGCAAAGTAAGAAGTTGAAAGATGAGTGAAGAGGCCAGACAAGAGATAACAAGGCCTTGGCATGCAGGGATTGCATTATTAGCCCTAGTTCTTTATCCTGCCTTGTCTCCTGCTCTCTGCCTTGTAACTCTGTAGTTACTCCCACTAAGTGGGTGAAGTGTGTTTCCCCATTCTTTGACTTTGGATTAGACAACATGCCTAGCTTAGCCAATAGAAAGAGATAAGAGTGACATGTGTTTCAGGATGCCTCTTGTGCTTCTGACACTTCCATGAGAAGAATGTGCTCAGGCCAGCTAACTGATGCCAGAAGGGAAGATGAGAGGTATGTGGAGCAGAGCCACTCTCGCTGAGCCCACCTACATCAGCCAACGTCAGACACCCAAAGACACATGGTACGAGCCATCCAACTAAGCTTGGTCTGGATCAGTTGACCCAAGACACATGGGAAATAATAAGTGACTGTTGTTTGAAGCCATCGTTTGGGGGTGGTTGTTACACAGCAATATTAGATATTCAGGCAAAGTCAGGGGATGAGGCACCGATTCACAGGCTATTTAGGAGGCATATGTGACAGGCCTTGGAGCCCACAGGCCTGGGGGTGGGGAGCAGAAAAAGCAAGAGAGAAGTATACCTTGATGTTTCCAGCTTGAACAACTGATCTGATGTTAATGCTCAACTGACCTAGGAATTAGAGGAAGAAGGGCAGGTTTGTGGGGCGTTCCTTGGCCATGTTGGCTTGAGATGCCCCCATGACTTCCAGGACAGATGTCCTGTTGGCAACTGGACCTGTATGTTGCTGAGGTGATGGGCTGTGTTTAAGGATGGGCCAATTATCTTTAGACCATATTCTTGCTTTTATGCAGTTATCTCATAAGTGTGTGCCCCCATATTGATTTGAATCAGGGAAAATTCATCTTGATGACTTAAAAAACAATCCGAATTCATAGATTATTCTGGTCCTTTTCTTTGCTTGTTCTTTCTATTCACCTAGCTACTTTCTGCTTCATTGAACATGAGCACCACTTGAGCAGAAGTGCAGTAGAAACAAAAGTAGTGAAAATACAAACCAATGAAATTTACTGCCAGTCAGTAACTTCAGTAAAGGTAGGAGAAGATACCACAATCATCTAAAATGCATATTTCGCATTTCCATGGTGCCTTGATCTCCCACCAGTGGAGACATGTGACTTTGCTAAACATAAATGAATGCTCAATATAAATGGAAAGGGGCAGAAAGGCTGTGAACAATTTGGGGATGAAATTTACTTGCGAAAATCACAGATGATTTCTGTGAGAGGCAAAAAGGACACATGTTGCAGAAAGTGTTTGGGAAAAGAAGTTGTCACAACAGTCAGGGAGCCCTGTGAAGAGCCTGCTCCACACTCAAGGTGTGCATGTGCCCGTGTACCTGGCGTGACACTGTTAGCTAACACTTGTATGACATTCACTGTAGGTCGGCTGGTGTTTTCTCGGTGTTCTACATGTATGAACTCATTTAATCCTCACAACAACCCTAGAAGGGGGGGCAGTGCTATTATTGTCCCCATTTTAGAGAGCAGGAAATCGAGGCACAAAGAGGTGAAGTAACCTGCCCAGGGCACCCAGCATCTAACTTTGTGTGCACAGTCACCCCACAGCTCTGCAGAGAAGTGTGCTCACATTCTCTGCTGGATTCGTTTGACAGCAGAATGAGCAGCTGCCCAGCTACCTCTGGCCACAATGCTACTCCTTCGCCTCTCTCTATATCTCTCCTGCCTCCTTCTGACTGGCTGGCTTTTCAGACACCAGCCAATAGCTTCACGTCTTGGACATCCATGTACATCTCTTTCTTCTAGCCCCGAGTCTCTGAGGAATAACCCAGAAACAGACCCCCTCCATGGCACAGGCCTAGGTCTTTACATCTGAGCACCGCCCCTGAGGGCAACTGAAAGAGACCAGCACTGCAGGTGGCACAACAGTGAAAGGAAAGCAAAGAGTGACACAGAGAAAGCCTGCAGATGGGCGTGAGCACCTCGGTGTGAAAAGACCTGCAGTATGGTAGCTTCTGAGCCTACAAGACAGAGCTGTCAGGGTGCTCAGTGTCAGGCCACCCCTATCAGCTGCATAAAGGTTTCCCAGAGAACAGTAACAAAGGCCACACTGAGCCTGCACGGATGAGTGAATGTTCACAGCTTTGCAAAAGGGCAAGATGCCCGGTCGGAGCAGGGGGGTGGGGCTAGAAGGCACTGGACCAAACACTGGCTCAAGTACCAGCTTGCCTGGGCAGCTGTGGGTGCAGCCAATTAACCCAACTCCAGAGCTCCCCCCTTTGCACTGTAAGAAACAGGGAGATGTCAGTGGCTAAAATCCTGCCCTGAGAAGAGGAAGAACAAGGAGCGACAGCATTAGTATGCTCCCGCCATTGCCAGCAATGTGCCCACTGCACATGAGCCGAAGATACACAGGCTCAAAGAGCCACAGAATGCAGCGCCAAACCGCCATCAGGGGACTCGGGTTACACACACCCCAGAGAAAAATCTGCCTCCACGGAGCTAGATAGGAAACCAAGTATTTGAGGGGAAGGAGAGAAAATGTGAATAATTAATTGTCATGAAAAGCCTGTCCGCCTCCCGGGAGAAGCGGAGACGCCGCGACTGTAGGATACGCTCTGCCTTTATCATATCTATTACACGTCTTCTTGAAGGACCGCAGAGAGCACCTGTTCAGTTAGGGCAAGGCACAGACCAAAACCGGACCCAGGACGGACGGGCCTCCCCAGGGCTGGTTAGAGGACGGGAGCTGTCCACGCAATATGAACAAAGCTTTCAAATTAGTCTGGGCTTCCCAAGGGGACAAGGGCGATTATTTCCCATGTGATTACAATTAGGTTTTGCTTTCAGGATGTAAGACAAAAACAACTTGAAGTAAAGCACTGCACGCGTTCAGACCTTCTATGAGGCAGAAAGTGTACTATCAACCTGAGTATTTGTTACATTTTCTTCCCCAGTATTTCACTTCTCCTGTATGTCCCTTTTTTGGATCCCTTAACTTGAACAGAAAATAATTTACACAATAATAACCATGTATTAAGCTTTTATTGTTTGCCAAACACTGTCCTAAAAGCTTTACATATATTATCTAGTTTAATCTTTAAAACATTATGACAAAGGTGCATTCTCCCATTTTGCAGGTGAAATGTTAACTGAGTCACTAAAGGTCATTTGGGGTCTCCGTGTTCCTCACCAGTGTGCTTTCTCACCTCTCACGTCTACTCTTCCTAAAATCATCACATTGGTTTCCTGACCCAAACCTCAGCCTGCTTGGTTGGGCTCTGAAACTGTGGCTTAGCCCCTTCAGGCAGTGTGGGTGGGAGATTCTGCTGTGGATGGGCTGACCATCAAGCCTGGGCAGGTCCGGCAATCCCTGACCTGCATGGATGTCCTAAGCTTGAGTCTGGTGGAGGAGAGGGAGGACACTGAAGTCCTTCTGCCTGATGACGTCCTGAGGCTGGACCTCCACTCAGTGCCGCCTGCACCAGAACCCCTTGCGGCCATTCTCTGCATCCCCCAGCTTCACACCAGCCTTGCCAGCACTGTCTCCAGCTGTCCAGTGCCTGCCAGACTGGCCCTCCTCCAAGAACTGGAAAACTGGTGTGTTGCCGTAGCACTTCCTTTCCAGCAGCAGGTATTTCTAATTGAAGGTCCAGCTCTTATTCCAAAGGAAATGCCTCACCAAATCTCAGGATAGGACAAGCTCAGGTACCGCCTTCTAGAATTTGGGGGCAATGATTGATGTCACTGTCATTTTATCCACAATTTATCACTGACAATTTGCAATTCAGTTGCAATCACTTATTTAATCAAGGAATGTTTACTGAGGACCTATTTTGTGCTGGGCACTGTAGGATACAGTGGTGAATAAAAGAATCTCTGACTTCCTAAGACTTATAATATAGTGGAGGAGATACACAATAAGCAAACAGATATATAAGATGAAGTCAGGTAGCTTAGTGCAAGAAACACTTCACTGAACTTCAAAACCCCTATTCAATGGGGTTCCCAAGGCAGTAGCCATAACCATTGACCATCAACTTAATAAACTGGCAAGCAGCATTCCAGTGCCATAAGAACTGCCAGCACCTCAGTGCCTCCTAAACCCTCAGGAGGCTAACAGTCTGAACAAGGGTACCTCCAGCTGCTGTAGGCTGCTTAGTTTAGGGAATTTGGCCCTGGAGCCTGGCTTGAGACCCTCTAACGTCATATGCATGAAGTCTAATAAACTCCTCAGAGGGTTAACAAACTCCGTAGTGGCATTTCTAAAGCCCCACGCTGTGGCTGTTTGGGGGCTTGGATACCCACCTGATCCAGTGGCCATCCAGATGAGATGGCGATCAGGTGTGTAACAAAGACACACGCAAGGCATAGGCTGAGGCAGTGAAGAATGATGAAGTGAGAAAGCAGGAGGGAAAGATGCCTCAGAATGACAATAAAATCAAAACCCACTGCATCCTGAAGTGCCATAAGAGGGCCAACCTCCCCCATGAAGCTGTCTGGTCTTCCCAGAATGCCTGAAAAAGCTCTCTGAAAGGGGCTCTTGAATTCCTTACCCCAAGAGTCTATTCATCCAGAATGAATAACCTGTCTTCGTCTCTTTTTCTTACCGTTTTTAAAAACCAGTTCCTTGAACCTCTGAACTAATAAAAAACACTGAAGCAATCCTCTTTGCCCCTGCTAACACATAAGAGAAACATTTCAGACTTTCTCAGTTCTTAGTAATTTTATGATTTCGACAAGGCCTTTGCTTGGCCTGCAACCTTGGGCTGTGAAAGCAGCAAGGCTGGTCTCAGTGCTAGCCCCAAACGGAAGTCAAACTAGATGCAGGGTTGGAACTAGTGGGAATCTGGTGGCAATGAGGTGACAATGAGTTTTTAACATAAGGGATCACCATATAGATAATAAGGTTCTCCTCTCTTAGCCTGAATTCACAGAACTTTCCTGCAATTGAAGAATGGACTATACGCTGAAATGGTTAGGCCCAAACCCATATCTTCATTTGACAGAGGAGAAGAATATGGAATCTTTCTTATGCTTTGGCCCCTCTCTCAGGCTTTGTAAGAAGTATGGCTTTGCTCTGACTGTGTTACTGCACTGCTCTCTCAATTTTCATCTCCATTGCGGAAACAATGTCAGGGAACTGGATATTCTCGAGCTCATTCTGAAACCAGGACACTATTAAGAAAGAAAAAACATAGAAAGCAAGGCAGATACTTCAGATACCATGCATGGTCTTCCACCTGGAAACGAGACATCCACTTTACTTTGAATGTATTTCTAGTCTTCATTCTGAAACAACTCTCCAGGTGGGAAGAGGAGGGGGAAGGAAGCAAAGGCCAGACCCTAACCAGAGAGTAGTGACAAGAACGCTAAGTTCCGACACAGCTTGACCGGCATTCAGGAAGACGACCAGGAGGTTGATACGTAAGTAGTCTGAGTAGGTATAAATGCAGCTAGAAACACTTAAACGTATCTAGTGTAGTGATGTAAGTCCTTGGACTACAATAATTTTGAAAGTTTATGAGAAGGTAACTCAGTCTGACACACACCAGTGTCCAATGCTTAATAATGTACTAGGACCCTTTGTGATAAAAGCTAAAGGGTTCAAAATGACGGGCGTATCTAGTATTTTACACAGAATCCTTTATTCTACTCAGTAATTTCCATTCTTTCTCGGCTACATCATGTCTTGTCATTTTCATCAGTAGCAAAGCATCCTGAGAGAGCCAGAACTTCAGTAGAATTTGTAGATTTGGAGACAAGGCCGCAGGGCTTGCAAATGACAGGATTAGAATATTCATCTTATTTTAAGAAGCACGTTAATCAAAACAAAACAGACAAGAGAGGAGGGTGTTAACCAAAACCTATCCCAAGGACTTGCTCATCAAGAACTCCAGGCTTCAGACATACACTAGAGCTAGCGGGAGAAACCCTCACTATTATATTAATTAAGTCTTATTTTTAAAAGGGATTTATTCTGGCAGGATGCTGAGAAATCAGATGAGCAATGATTCGCTATTACAACTGTTCTAGGAAAAAAACACCCTACTTACGTACTTATAAAACATACCCTGAATGCGAAGTAGAAAACTCAGAGGCTCATGATCAAACTAGCAGTGGAGGAAATGGAGCCTGTAGACTCATTTATTTTCCCTTCTGGCCTAAAAGTCAATGAAATATTCAAGTGCTTTGCCAATGTGAATATGATACTGACAAGCCCCTAGTCCTTGTTTCCATGTTTCCTTACAATGTATGTATCATTAAGCCTATTTGAAGAAGAAGCTTACTGAATATGACAAGAAACTTAAAGGTGGGTAAGGCATTTAGTCCAGCCCCCTCATTTTACAGATGAGATCAGGCAACTTGCCCACGTCAACCAGTTAGTCAGTGGCGGGTCTAGAAAGAGAACAAATATCTCCCAACTCCTAACTTGGGGCTTGCCCGCTGCACCTCAGCTGCCCTTAACTCTGAAGTGCCTACTCTTGCTAACAGCCCCAAGGACTGCAAAGCAGGAGGAGACATGGTCCCTTCCAGAGCTCACAACCTAGCTGAGGAAGCAAGCTGTTCACACATGAGAAATATAAGAAAAGCATAAAATGGGAGATGATAAGTTCTAAAAGATGTAGTGGATGAATCACAGAGATAGTAACCAAAGTTTCCCTTTCCCACAATTTTCTTATTGCCTGTGGCCCTCCACCTGCAGAGCCGTTTCCTGTTTGTTGCTTCGGGGAGGCTAGGGACAGTTAGACCCACTAGTCAAGTTTTTGGATTTCTATATATTTTTTCAAACCATATATTTTTTGAGACAGAGAAGGCTTTCTGAGGCCAGGTAGGCCAAACACCTAGGGCAGAGCGTTCACCCTATGAATTGGAAGGAAAAACAGAATGTGTGATGCTGCAAGAGCGGCTTTGCCAGCTCAGAAGGTGTCAAGTTTAAGCTTCTGGTGAAAGGAAGAAAACTGGAAAGGACCTGACCAAGGGCTGGATGCCAGAAGGTTTCTGAGCAAGGATCATGTGCTGAACTTCTCCTGTGTGGAGCCCTGCAGCGGTGGAATCCCAGAGCAGAGCAGACCTTTGCTTGCCAGGGGTGAGGGTGTCAGCTCAAGGGTGAAGTTCAGCTTAGTTACAGAGAAATACAGCAGTTCTGCTTTTATACCTGAGCATGTGGCTGTGAAAATTCATACTCACTATACTAGGAGAATCTTAAAGAGTTTTCAGTGGATAGTAGAAAGTGCTATACCCCAACTGACAGTGACTCCTTATACATGCCATCTCATAGAAAGACCTCCAACTTCTGAGTCTCGGTTATCTGTGATCTCCACACGTCTTAGCCAGACTATGCTCCGGATTGAGGCAATGAAATGTTAAATATGGAATCACAGAGGAAGCCCAATTCACCCTGCCGTAGACAAAGGAAAGATGTCTCATAACTCTTCCTGTTACAAGGAAGGAAAAATCAGTCTTCCAAGTGCCGGTTGAACAGCTCAGCTTCACTATCTTTGGTGCCAATAACAATGTCAGAGGATGTCAAGGTGAGACGAAAATAAAAGGGGGACCAAGAGCTGGTGGAATATTCCTTCCCTTCCCTAAACAGTATGTTCTATAAAATAGAAGTTTAATTAATGTGGAGGAAGGAGAAAAGGTTTACAGAGAAAGGAAGGGAGACTGATGGGATCCTCTTCGCTTTCCTCGTCTGCTCTAAGTACTGTACCCTTTAGTGGATATGGCCGGCGTTTTGCACAACATTCCCCAAACACTTCCAACTTGTTATCCCCTCAGAGATTCACAGCAACAATATTGAAGAAAGACAGAAATTGTCTCCTAGAGTGGGGAACATAAAGCCTGCAGAAGACTGATGGCTTTGCTGTGGCTGTGTTGCTGCCTGAGGTCGGAACAGGGGTGTGATCAAAACCTTCCTTCTAATGAGACCCGCAGAAAAGACTTGTGGGTCTCCAAACCCTGAGAGTCTCCCTGTTTATAATCTACTCTTCAGAGTACTTTTGCCCATTGTTAGTGTGTGTGTGTGTGTGTGTGTGTGTGTGTGTGTCCATACGTATCCCAATGGGGATTGGAAAGCTTTAAAAAGTAAGTAAGCTTTTTACCTCAGTAATTCCACTTGTAGGAACTGGTCCTAAGGAAATGATGAAGGACATGTACAAAGACTTAGTACAAAAATATTCCTGGCAAGGCTGTTTATAACAGTGAAAAAGTGAATACAAGGTACAGGACCAACAATAGGGCACTAATGAATAAAGTACGGTGCAGAAATATAATGGAGTACTGAGACAGTCAAACTACTGTAGAAGTAAGTTTATTGATATAGAAAGATGTTCACAATATACTTGGTGAGAAAATTAGACTATAAAACTATATAATACCATATTTTGGTAATAATATATATCTATAGGAATATAGATGTTCAGGAAAAAAAGCCTGTGAAGGAAGACACCAACTTAAGACTACTGGTTCTTTCTGGATAGCAGGATTCTGAATTTTCTTTTTTGCTAATCTGTATTTTCTGAGTTTTTTGCAATGACTATGTATTATTTGGATAACAATGATTACTTAAAATTGAGAAAAGCACCATGCATTTTGGGGGAATATGCAATGGCAGCTAAGCACTCCTGTTCCCTCCTTTGGGGAACCGGACAACCCTAGTAGACCAGACGTCCCTGAAGTGTCACTTCAGCTTCTCAGGGAAAATATGGTAAGAGAAATCTGCCTTCATTTTTCTTTTATATCCTGGATAAAAATCGACACCCTCTACATAGTTGAAGGCACACAATTAAAACTTATCTTTGAAACCAGAAAGATTACACCCTATTTTGGGGGGAACAGATGCCAGTGCAGTAAGGCATCAAAGGGGTGGTGTGTGTGGTATACTGTCCACAGCCCTTGATTTCCTGATGTGTATCTTTGGTTATCGCTTTTTTCTTATCAACTGTCAAACAGTATTACTGTCCAGTTTTTCAGGTTCCCATTCGGAGGACTCTGAACTTACAGACCCTATACCAGCAAGGAACAGTCTAAGTGTACTCATACTTCCAGCGTCAGTGGCTTCACTCACCTCAGAGGCTTCAATGCTACTTCCATGGTCTTATAGACAAGGTTGCCACCTGCTTCTCAAAAAGCCCCCCCCCAAAAAAAAAATCCCCCCCCAAAACGAATGCCTCTAGATTGCCTGATAAAGGATAAATCTCATGTTTTAAAATAAACCATTCTTAGAGGATGAACACAATTTTCTTCTTTGAAATTATCGATAAAATCATTTAAATATTTATCAAGTGAAAATTTTTCTCCTCTAGACATCCTGCAAATCCTAGAGCCTACAAGTTACACCATTAAAAATTAGACTCTAACAGTAAGAAATTTGGACAAACCATAGTTCCCAGGGATGATTTAAGAGCAATCTTGCGTATTGGGGAGATGGGCTACCAGGATCCTGCACTTCTAACAAGCTCCAGGACCAATGCAGCGGTCCCTAGACCACACTGAGTAATACATTTTCCAGTTTGGTGATTTTATGTGCTCTGCCAGGCCGAGAATGCCTTCTCTGGGCAGCTGACAAAATATGGAGTGAGCCGATACCCCAACCTGTGCCAGGTGGCAGTCTGTGATTCTCAGGCTATGACTAACCCTCCACCTGAGTGGCTGCAAGACCAGATCTGCCAAAAATGACATAGCCAGGACTGTGGCCTTTTTATTAGTGTCACCTACAAGCTACATGCTACATCCTGGGGCTACATGCTTTATGTCAACTGTTGGGTTTACAACAGTACATCAAACATCATCATTAGTATTACTAATAAGTGTTTTGGAAACTGAGGAAGTAGAAAACAAATGAAACTAGTGATGGACCTGAGATACTTGTCAGGTTGGTCCCTAAAGACCATATTTCCATCCATAACTAACATTGTCTAAAAGGCTATATTCTACTTTGCCAACTACATGCTAATCACAAAATTAAGTATATTCAATGGCTAAAATTGTTCTTCAGAAGAACTAATGAATAGATTTGAGTTTTGCCTAGATCTCATGGACTAAGATTCCGAAAGAATATTTGCTCTGAAATTAAAATGGGGAAGGTACTTTATACCGAAGAAAAAAAACTATGAAATTTACAAATGGATCAAAGTTAAATTAGCTCCTACTACCTCTTCCAAAATTCAGATTTTCTTTTTTGGGGGGATGTGGTAAAAACTGGCTCTAAAATGAACAAAATATGTCAATAAGTCCTCTAATAAAAACAGAAAGGAAATAATGAATCTTTCATTATCCCAAGTCTGAATTTAGCTCTTGGATGTGGAAATACAGATCATATATATTCAAATCTTCCTTATGAGTGACGAGTTCTACAGTATGTAATCATATCTTTCAATGTGTTGCTTTTAAAACTCCTTACATTTGTGTATAAATTAAATCACAATAGGCTTGTCTTTCCCTCCATGTTTAGAGGAGGCACGTTGTGGCCAAGGACAAAATTAAAACATATTTTGCTTCAGTATCCTGAAACTTCAAAGAAATGATGAAACTACAGAGAAATGAAAGGGAGAAGATGGCATTTATGTGGAGAGAGATATGCCTGTGAGCAAAGGCAGCCTGAGGAAGCAATGAGATGTTCTCCCAGACTGACACCGAGGCAGAGCTGGCAAGTCCCCAATGTGGCTCTGACCAGCTACAGTGTCTTGCAATTAACCAAGACACCCCGACTTTCCTGTGTGAGAAACACCCATTTGACACTTTTTCCTTGAGATGAGAGTGCATCGCATCCAGGGGCCCAGAGCACTCGCTGGGCCTAGTCAGGGCTGCCTTTAAGGGCAGGTCACAGACCTCAGCACAGCTGAGGGTACAGAACTCCATTGGACCTACGGTCTGTGAAAGCTCGGGGTCAGCAGGGAGCACGTATGCAGGAAAGGGGCAAGCTGCCGAGTTACTGGAAGGACAGAGCAGGAAGCTACGCAAAGAAAGCTGGCGGAGGGCAGGAATCTGAGGCCTGGGCAGGTTGAAGAAGATCAGCGACTCCCACCTACCCATGACGTGTGCCTCTTATACCCAGCTTGGTACACGCTCCTGGACTCAGGTCAGCAGAACACACTGTTCGTGGCCATTTCCCCACCGTTTCAGACTGGGCGAGTTCCACGGGACACTGCCAGTGGCCCTCTGCCCCTGCAACCCATCTTCTACCATTTGTGCTTCAAAAAGCATGAAGTGCTTCAGAACTGCAAGGCATTCCCTCTGTTACTGGCAGGCAGTTCAGAAGGGCCAGGGAGAGTTAATGTCTATACCTGAGTTTGAGAAGGAACAGTTTTCGGACACAAATTAGGGGGGCAAACAGAGAACAGTCTCAAATAGAGAGAGCTAGTTCATTCTTTGGCCACTTCCTACTGACATTATCCTGGGGCTAGAGATCCCCAAGAAAAGTTATACTGTCCTAAAAATATCACTTAAAAGCCCCCAGCATGTTCTAAGATTAGTTCTCCACGTATGATTATAATCTTTATTGGAACGGAAATAGTCAATCAAACATGATGGAAGTTCTATTAACATTACGTGGCCCAGTTGATTTTTTTCCCAACGTAATTATCGTGTTTTCTTTTATCCTGTTTATAAAACTTCCCCTTATTTATTTAACACTTAAGAATGCACATTGTACATAGTGGCTTGATGATCCCCTTACCAGGATTCTGGAAAAATTCTGAGAGTTTAAATTAAATTCGTCTTCCTTGGGAAGCGTTATGATTTATTGAGGTCTCCTGAGTGTTTACAGTGTGTTTAGCTTTGTATTAGGTTGGTACAAAAGTAATTGTGGTTTAAAAGGTTAAAAAAAATGCAAAAACCACAATTACTTTTGCACCAACCTAATAGAAAGAAAAAAGGAGTAGAAAGAAAAAAGGAAAAGCCTGTCTGCCCTGTCAATCTAAAGAGGCCAATAATGGACCAGACACAACTAGAAAAAATTCACCTACATAACACCAGACCATTCATTAAAGAAGGCCCCTTAGCTGCTTGCTCCAGAGTTGAAAGTGACATCGGACACAATGGAAATGCGACACCATGATCCATGAGGTTAAGGAAAAACAGGATATCCACAATCCACGTGCCCTCCATAACCCTGTACCCTGTCCATTTTCTCAAGGGGACAGGGATTAAAAAGCAGCGACTGCCCCACATCACAATGTCCGCACTGCCACCAATTTACAGGGAGCTCACAGTACAGAAGCTCAGGGTGATTCTGAACAGCCCTCACTTCAGGATTAATGCTATGGGCCACCAGAGAGGATGCCCTTCCTCCAGACTCTACTCAGGGACAAAGAACAAAGGTACAGATTCCTCAACTGTTCACTCCTTCTCACCTCTTCTCCACCTTCCCTTCTTCCCTTCTTCTCTGCTTAGAGGAGTTTCTAAGACATTTACATCTTAGCATCCCAGAGCTTCTGCAAAGGCCCTTAGAGGCCATCGAGCTCAACCAGATCATTCCACTGAGGAGGAAACTGATGCCCGGAGAGGGTAATTGACTTGTCTGAAAGCACACTGCTCATTCAGGGTAGAACCAGGACTAGGACCTAGGACACCTAATTCTTGTACTTTGTTTTGGTGATGACCTCTCCTCATTTCCCATCAGGGGGAGGCAGCATGAGGAAGCAGCCCCTGCATTGAGGGAAAAGATGACTAAACATTGACTAGCATTCTTGGAGGAAGCTTTCCTCACAATTTTGGGAAGGACGAAAACCAACTGTGAACAAACAGACTCTAACCTAGCACACCCCAAGGAAGCATTTCTGGCCCTGTGAACTCAGGAACCAATGGATAAAGCAGCATCATGTGAATGCTGAATAAGAACAACTCACAGACATAGAAAAATCTACTTCTTAACAGGGAATGATTAGAACCAACGCTCAAATTCCAGTCAGGCATCATTCAGAAACAAGCCACTGAGTGAGAGAGGCTGACTGAGGGCAATGGAATCACAGTGAAATGCAGGAGCTGCTTCCAGGATTGACAAATGGGAACGGGGATGGTCAGTCCCCTGGGCCCCACTGGTCACACAGGGAGCACCAGCCCCACCAAGTCAGCTGTGAAGGGACAGCGACCCTAGAACTGAATCATTCAGGGTAGATAGTAAACACATTAACTTGCTCTCTATTAGGTCCTCTGTGTGATTATACAGTTGGTGGGGAAACACTATTTTAAAAATCTACTTGGAAAATATTTTTTATTATTGCAGCACTGTTGAACTTATTTTTAAAGGATTTAAGACTCTAGACTTTATTTGTTTTCTTTTCAGAAAGGGTTCACTGTTACCATTCACTCACTGCTTAAGGGCCTTCTCCTGAGTATGGGTGTGACCAGGATCTATGTTCCTTGGCTGGGAGGAAAGGCAGGCCAGGCAACATGCGGAGTAAAGACATCGAGGGGCCCACCAATATCCACTCATCCCTTCTTACTGCCCAGAACAGGCATGTGATGGCTATGTTGGAGGCAGCCACTTTGTGACTCTGAGGCAACTCTGAGGATGGAAGCCAAAAGCTGAGGATGGTGTAGTGGGATGATTGCAGGGGTTTCTACACCTCACCTGCGCTGCCTCCTCTGGACTTTTTTTTTTTTTTTAAATGTTAGAAGAAAACACACCTCTACTTGTTCAAGTCATTATTTTTTTCTCAAGTTATTATTTGTAGCCAAATACATTTCCTAACTGAAATATAAAACACATATAAATATACATTCTCATTCACCAAGAGGCCCCAGAGCTGAAGAGTGAGGTAGGAATCACCAAATATTTAAAGAGAAAAGAAAGAGCAATAAAAGGCTATTGATCCCAGCGGCACTAAGAGAAATTCCAGTTCAGAGATTGCAATTAAAATAATGGAGAGGAAAACATCCCAAACCGAATTACCAGTTTCTTTGACAAGAGAAGTGCTTTGTTGTGACCCAGAGGGCTGATTTGAGAGCTACAAATTGAGCAAAGGCTTTGGGCAAGTACTTTATAAAAATCATTCTTTAAAAATATATAGCCTCTGGGCAAAAGTGAGTGGAACGAAAATGGTGGCACAGAGAGAGAGTTCAAGAGAGCTTTCTCTGATTTTAGGAATGCTAAAGCTTCAGGGTGTGAACGCAAATCACTGGAGCATTATTCTCATTATTACTAATGGTTCTTAATAACTAAGGGGCAATGTTAAGTCTCCAGTTGGCTGAAATGAAAGAAATTGCTCGTTGCAGTTATACTAATAACTAAATATAATTTGACACTAAATTACAATTTCAGAGATACAGCTTTCTACACAGTCTCTTATTGTAAAGGAAAACCAAGCCAGGCCATTAGTAAACAGAATAATCCAATTAAATGTCTTTCCAACTGGGAACTATTTAGAATTGAGAGTTTAACATGATAGTGAGATCGTAAATACTGAAGTGTTTTGTCCTGATTTTAAAAATCAGCACTTTATCATACGACAATTTTTTGTTATTTTAAAATAAATGTTTAATCAATCTGAATGGCTTTGGTCATTTACACATCTTAATCACTGTAAATTATTGCTAGACATAAGACCTAATTTCCCATGAGTAGATTTACTTGAAATTTAATATTTAATATAGAGGTAAGTTTTTCTATGCTGAGTGTGTTTATAAACATATTCCCTTATATAACATTAATAATTACCTATGACATCTGCCTGCAGACACAGAAATACAAGGGAGGAAACTTGCCTATCAGATGAGTTGGGGCCACTCCATGGATCCAATGAATGTGTTCTAAGCTGTTAACCTTCAGGCAGTTAAGTATTTGATAAATGTTTGTTGAATCAATGAGTTATCTCAGATTCTTCAGAGAAGGTGTTTTAGAAGCATTCGTGTTCACAAAGCCTCAGCTAGTCCCTCCAGGCTGAATTTCCACAGGGAAAGTAGTGGCATATCTAGTCCTGCAATCACGGTGCAAATTCTCCAGGAAAAGCCTCCACTTCCGTGAGTCTTACTATTAAAGCCGGGGGTCACGGGGATGGCCTTCTCTACATGTGTAGATGGGACTGATCCCCGGGGGACTGTGAAGACCCTGCTGAAGGACATTTAAACCATACTTACTGCTGGTGGAGGACATGTGGCTGTAGTCAGACCTGAAACACAAAACCTTAGTATTAGCAAGATTAGACATTCTTTTTCTTTATCCAAATGATTTCTTCAAGCTAGCATTTTAAAGTCAGTGGTAGGTAGCATTTAACTCGTAAAGGAATGGCACGAATTAAAAACTATAGTGCTGAGTATTGTTTGTGCAAAATAAAGTTATGTCTGAATTTAAAAGCAAAACTTGAAAAGCACTTTAGAAATCAAGAGTCCTTCATATGGGCTCCGTGACTGTCCCAGATGGGAGACCAGATGGGTCCCGAACCATTTAAATTTGCTGGCAAATTTTTGAATGGATGCTTATTTTTCTGGGGAGAAGGCTTAGAGTTTTCAACAGATTCTCAAAGGGGTCATAATTCCCCAAACGGTTCCCTTCAAATGTTATCACCACACCAAATACCATCGCAGGGGCAAATGTTTCTGTGCAGAGGAGTAGTGGACCCTGGGGAGAGTAAGCAGGGGACCCCGGCTGTGAGGGCTTCCACATTCAAGGTCTGGCTGACCATCAGGAAACACAAAGGCATAATGATGTCTGACTGATTTCAGGTCCATCTAAGAAGAAATCCTGCTTGACAGTAAGTGCAGTAACAGGATGTGGGCCGTGATCGGGAAAGGGAAAAGGCAGGGTTAGGGCCAGGGTGAAATCAGCCATCAGTTTCTGTGCTAAGAAATCAGCCACTGGCATTCGGCCTCTGTGCGAATGGGCCTCTGGCCAAGGATCTGCCTGCTTAATCTCTGCTAAGCTTCTGCCCTAGTAGTGTGGCTGCTAAGCCTTCCCTCTCTGGCATCGAATTTGGTATAGAAGCTGTTAGTTTTCTTCTCTCAGTGTCCTAAAGTCATTCTCGGTAGGAAATTAATCTCTCAGGCATCTAGGGATTTAGTCTGTCAAGGTGGTAGTTAGGGGATACAGTGGTGCACATAACGTGGTTAATTCTGTTTAATTTTATAGATATGCGCTCCCTAGATTTACTTAGTCTCACAGCGCCTGTCTTAAGTCATCCAGTTTTCACTCCCCTGAGTTTCTTACCACATTAAAAAAGTACAGTATATGCAAAACTTAAAAAAAAAAACCACCTTAAAAAGCATGGCTCTCACTAGTTAAAAGAATCTACATTTCTTACACAAACTGATTCACCGATTTATTGGTAGAGGAAGGAAATGCAAGAAAAACAGCATGTGGTTTTCTCTTTTCCGATGAAATACTTCAGTAGTCATTGAATCACTGAATTTTAAAACTGGTAAGAACAACTACTAACATTTGCATATCCATTTATATATTACCAACTGCATCCTCCTAGATCTACTCCAATTTTTTATATTATTGATTAGGAGACTAAAGTGGTATTATTGGTAAGCAGACCAGGAGGTGAGAAGTGATAAGAGCTTGAACTATGTGTGCAGGGCGGTGGCGAGGTAGAACAAACTGGCTAGGTGACAAACTGGCTAGGCGACACGCTGGCTGGCTAAGGGAAATGAAAGAGGAAGGATCAGTAACATTCTGAAAACCAGGATTTGTAACCCCAGTGTTTGTGCACTGCATGTTTTCTGGAATCAGGCAGGACAAAAATAAACTTGAGGCCAATGCTTAGAAATGTAACTATATATAAGTGCAATGAATGCTCCACAAACATCTACTGTGGTAGATGCAACAATGAAACAATTCCATTACATATGATCATCTTAAGATGGCTAGACCGGAAAGAAATTGCATGACCATTCAAATCAAATGTTTAATAAGAATGTATGATAGGACTGTTTATTGTATTAAAAATTTGTCAGTATTTTCAGCTAGCATTTTCCAAATATTCCCGAGGCAGATGGATTTCACATATGCATACATTTTAAAGATCTGCATACAGATGGAAATACATGTAGAGTGAAATTTACATTTGAAATGTATTTCAAGAATCTTAAAGTGCAACAGTAGTATTTCAGGACAAGTGCTAGCACAACTAATATCCCTGCCACGAATTTCTCCATATTTCTTGTCACTAAAGGCACTGCCCAGGTCAAGCCTGCCAACTGGTCAGTGTCCTGACTGTCACGCTCACTTGCTCCGAGTCCTTCCCCATACAGCAGCCAATCTTTAATCTTTGCAAAGTACAAATGTGATCATGTCTCTCTCTGGATGAAGTTCAAGCTTGACGTTATACAGCACAAACCCCTCTTTCCATGACCAGTGGGTCTACAGTCTCATCCATCACCCCAACTTCCATCCCTGTCCACCATTAAAACCAGAAAATCAACAGAAAAAAAAAGTCACCTAAAATCTCACATTGCTTTCCAGGCTCTGATCCTGTTCATGTAATTTGTACGTAGTTGCCATAATGATGGAGATATAATTTTAAACTGCTCTTTTCACAAAACACCATCAAAACATGCTGTTACATGGTTCCTATAATTATAATTTTAGATAAAGTGATGTACTATAATTTATTCAACCATTTCCCTTTTGTTAGCTATATGATTGTTCCTGATTGTTCACTTTTGCAAAGCACATGTTGATGAGATATTTATAAATATAGCTTCATAGTTACTTTCTTTTCCCTAGAATAATTATCATGAGGAAGAGCAGGGCCTGAGTCAAGGTATGAACACTTTTATAGCTCTTAAAATACAGTCCAAATACCCCCAAAAGATTATACACTGGAAATACTGCCAGTGAAAGACGAACTGTAAAGCTTAAAACAACTTTGTATATACTAAATAGGTTTTGGCATCTGGAGGGGTATTTACTCCCCAGCTATTTTAGAGTAGAAGGGAACAGCAGTTGGTACCTGTCTTGGGAATCCTGTTTACTAGTCTCACATCCGAAGAATTTACCCAGCTGGCTATACATAAGACATTCAACTCTGCCAGAAAGAAGCATGAAATGTGAGTCCATGAATTTTAGGATGAGAAATTTATGGACACAATACAGATGAGCAGAATACAAGGATTATACATTTTCATACACCTTACCCACATCGTAGACATTTCCAAATATTATTTATTTAGTATCCGTGGCAATGATGAAGAGAATGTTAGATGTAGTCCCTTGGCTGTATTTTAATTATGATTATACATATAGGAATCATATATAAATGGGTCTGCACTTAAGATAGTTTACCACCGTCAGTAGCTGACTTGCCAGTTTTTTTCTAACAAAAAGTACACAGAAGCACAAAGGCTTGCTTTCAAGTGGAAAATGGGAGTTTCAATATGACATCAATCACCACAGAAGAATACTAGTTTGCTTTTAGTCTTGGCCTGTATTAGGTGGGTCAAACAGCAAAGGTAGCATTTCAAGCAAAATAATATGTCTGAGCAAAAAACAAGAACTAATTCCAGAAGTTGAGAGTCAAGTTCACTAGGTGGGAAGTGCAATAGAGACCCAGGCTTCAAGGTAGGCCACTGTGGGGGAAGAAAAAATTTCCTCTACCCTTATAGGTTCTTCTGGTTGGTCAAATAATCAAATTGACATGAGACAGATTAGCGGGAGAAAAACAAATTAAAGTTTAATAACATGCATACCTCCTATATACATGGGACAGACCCAGGAAAACTGAGTAACTTGCCAAAAGACAGAAGCCACCACCTCAACACCTTCAGCTAAAGACAAAAGAAGATGTTGGGGGTGGAGAGTGAGTTATAGGAGGTGACCAGGAAAAGCACAGTAAACAAGGGTAAGATTGTTATGCAGCTTTAAGTCTAGGCCTTCTCCATTAATAGCGTAGGCAGGCCTGGCACAGTGAGGGAAATAGCCTTACAAATGTAAGTGTCCTTCTACAAAGGGTAACTTCTACTTGGTTTCCAGGGCTTCTCCCATGTCTGCTGTTCTTTAAAATTAGCCAGCCTAAAATAATATCCCAAAGAGGCATATTTTGGGGTGGCAAACTCTGCTTCCCTTCATCACTAATTAGTCATGTACTCTCTGAACCTCCATTTGCTCATCTGTAAAACAATAATTATAACACTGAGGTATGTCCTATAGTCTCAGATGTTCTGAACGATGATCCAATTGTGTAAGGCATTGAAAAGCATCAGAACATCTACTATGGTGAATATAAAGAACATATGGTCTTGAACACACCCGGAAATACACATTTTTATTATATAAAACTCTAAGTTTACCACTTGGAGTGTTTTTCATAACAATATTATGATGAGCAACAATGATGTACTGAGGAACTCATTTATGCCAGGCACTGTTCCTACAGGCTTTTAAATGTATAGCATAATTTAATTCTCAAAATCACCCTATGAGGTGGTTGCTATTATTGTCATCCCCTTTTTCCAGAGGAGAAAACTGAAGGCAGAGAGAGGATAAGTAATTAGCTCAAGTTTCTACAATTCCTAAGTAGAGGAATGAGAATTTGAACCCTGGCAGTTTGGCTCTTTTGATTGTAACTTTCAAAGTGATCAGTACAGTCTGCCCACAGGCTGTGGGACCCACAGTGGTTCCTGGAACCACTCTTTGACCATAATTATGAAAGGATCAATACTCAGCTCAAAAAAAATACCCAAATCCCTTGCTCTTATGTTCATATCAGCAACCCAGTGTGGACCCTGAGAAGATTCATTTGATATGAACCCCGAGAAGGAGTTTATCTGCAGAGATGGACTCCCCATGGCCAACTGAGGGCCCAAATTTTATAACTAATAACAGCCTAGCAGGCATTTGCTGACGGGGGCTTCTCACAGATTCTATATATTGGGAAGAACCTCCAACTGAACTCTCGGCTTATGGTATTATGCCCTGCTCAGTTATGTACCTGAGTCAACTATTACGAGGGAGTTCCTGGTTTCCTCTTTTGACCAATGTACTAAGACCTGTCCTGTCCAGTCAGAACTGCTCCATAATGACCAATCTGGTCGCATAATGCCTACCAAGCAGTACTGCATAATTCGGACCAATCAGAAGTGTACAAATTTGGATACCTCCTTTACATAAAATGACCTAATTGGGAATACAGGCAGGAACTTTTGCTATAAAAGGTAGCCTCTGTCAGAGGAGCACAATTTAAGTTGCTACAAGAATGTGTGTCTCCCAGGCTGCAGCAACTTTTGCTCAAATAAATGGTTTTTATTCTTTATTACAGTCTAAAATTAATTTGGGTTTCCACTAGCAATAATCCCTCTCCCCCAAGCCTTAGGGATCCCAACTGCTCACCATCTCTCTGCCTACTTGCCCCTGGGTAGTTAAGCACTGCTGCAGGAAAAGAAATAGCAAGGCAGACTGGTACCGCCGTAAACATGTAACCACTAATCTCAACTGGGTCCTCACTCAACATTGTCCAAACAACTATTTCAAATGTCCATTCTTCTGGGAGAGGGCTGAATTTTCACCAAATGTAAACCCATACTGCCTTCTCTCCTGCTAGTTTTAGGAGGGGAGAAGTCCCTCCTCCTATCCAAAGCCAGTCCATCCATACAGGTGGTCTGCAGTCCACCTGCCTCCACCTTCTCAGACAGCTGACATGACAGATCATCAGTTTTTCTCATATCTTTATCCTTTCCCTTGTACAGAATCCTTTCTGTGCATATTTATTGTCCAATTACTGCCTGTGTTTAGGAAATCCTTTCTTCACCCCACTCTCCCCTCCAGCGACTGCCTCTCCTTCTCTCTCCCCCTTTCCAGACAAAGGATTCCAGCTCTCTTCTCCTCCTCACCTTCCTCTCCGTCCTGGCTTCCACTTCCGCCACTCCACTGCACTCCAGGGTCAATACTACTTTACCCTCCCTTCATTCTCTCCATTTAAAAAGACACTTCACATTCCTCATCTTAGTTTTTCAGTAGCACAGTTGGTCTGTTTCTTTCTTCCTTAGGCTTCTGGTATACCGTATTCTTCCCTTTTTTAATTCCATGCTTACTTTTTTTTCTCAGGCTCCTTTATTGGCTCATCTTCCTTTACCTGACACTTAAATGTTGTAGTTTCTCAAGGCTGGCCTTAAGTAGTAACTGCTTCACAGAGTTGTTTAAGGAGTAAATGAATTAATGAAATAATGGAAAGGCTCAGAATAGTACCTGCACATAGTAATGCTAGGCAAGTGTTTGCTTTTGCCTCTAATTGATTTAATCTACGTGGCTTCAATTGCCATTTTTAGGCAGACAGTTCCCTAATGCAATGTCATCACACATACCTCCTCTCTAAGCGCTAGGTAAGTGGACACATTCAGGCTCATCATCGCTACTTGGACGTCTCCCAACACCTCAAACGCAACCTATTGAAAACAAAATTTCTCACACCCTGCTCAAACTTGGTATGGAGGGAATCACAGGCTACTTTAAGAATCTGATAAAGATCAGTCTCGTCTCATAAAAATTCACAAATGATATCATTCTGCATAAGCTTGAGGCAATACATGGACCCCAAATTATGGATCCCTGACTTAGCAGATGTGTCACTTGAGCCGAGTCTTAAAAATGAAGAGTAGAGTTTCACCTGGTGGAGAGGCATGCCAGGTGGAAAAGGGCGTAGCTAGCAAAGAGGGCAGTTTGACAAAAGCAAGGACCTGGAAACACCCTGCTGATGTGGCTAGATGCAGGGTACAAGGGTGGACCTACCAAGAAGCAAGGAGAGAGAGAGAGAGGAAACCTATAACATGGGGGCTTGTAGGCTACGCTGAGCTCTTCACCTTTTATAGTGACAGAACCACTAAATTTTGAACGGGAGAGAGACATGATCAGATCTGTGTTTAAAAAATAATGATAGCAAATATATATTGAGTGCTCTCTCTGTATTTTATACCCAACATTAGGTAGCTATATGAAAGCTAGATAAGGTAAGAGGAGGCAAGCTCTAGAAAAGCAGGGAAACTATGAACAGCTTTTTGATAACTAAGGGATTTGTGAATATGTGGCAAACACAAGACTAATAAGCATACACAGAAACTATTTTATTTAAATGCAGGCCATTCTACCTGTATCTTTTTTTAAAATTTATTGGGGTGACAATTGTTAGTGAAATTACATAGATTTCAGGTGTACAATTCTGTATTACATCATCTATAAATCATTCTACCTGTATCTTTAAGGCTGCTACTGAGGCAATAAGAATTCTTTAAATAATTCTGTCCTGTTACAACTGCAAACTTTTCTGACAGGCAGAGAACAGATGCTCTAGTGTCAGTATTGTGTTTTCCCGAAAATAAGACCTAGCCAGACAATCAGCTCTAATGTGTCTTTTGAAGCAAAAATAGTAAAATAAGACTGGGTCTTATATAATTGTGGGGACAGAGCCAGGAGAGCAGTTTCCAGGCTCTCGGCCTCACAAGGAAAGGTGCTGGCTCGGGTAGTAGATGGCCATCGGCTGTAACCAGTTAGCCATTAGCCACTGATATAACTGCCGTGGCTAAGCTAGCAAGCGCGGATTGCAGTTAGCATGGCGGATTGCAGTTAGCAAGGGGTTGGTTGGCAAAGTGGACGGCAGGTTGCCGATCGGATCGTGTGGCTCCTCCTTCCTGTGTCTCCAACCCAGCCACCAGCGAGAATATAGTGGTATGACTCCCCTATCTATGGCTCCATGGGTGTTCCTTTTGGCCTCACTTGTGTTCTTGTGCGGGGAGCAGGAACTGAGACCCGCATGACACCCTGCATGACAATAATATAAGACTGTGTCTTATATAAGACCAGTTCTTATATTAATTTTTGCTCCAAAAGATGCATTAGAGCTGATTGTCCGGCTAGGTCTTATTTTCAGGGAAACATGGTATGTTCAGCAAACCCATCCCCAGGAGTCCTGGGAGCTGTCATGTTGCTCGTTGGGATCCTGGGGTGATGTCACCCCCCTGGGTCAGGGATTCCTCTCCACTCATTTCTCCAAGAGGGAGACCTTGGAAAAAATATCTGTTTTAAGTGAGCTCTGAAAATTGAAAACAAATGGACTAGTTGGTGCTTTATTTAACCTAGCTGAAAATGAGCTGGTTAATTTTGCTTTCTTCTATTCACGGTCCAGCTAACTAGAGGCAGGAGAGGGGGAAAGCTAAGGATCTTCAATTAAAGTTGATAAATGCCACACATACAAAGTGTGGGAAAAAGTAAGGGAGTTCAGTATTTGGAGTCAGGTTACTCCACTGGAATATCACTGGGTTCTGTAGTGAACCATAGATGATTACAAATTTGGATAACAGGGAAAGTCCATTACAGGGTAAATGCTTTAGGGTATAAAGTCCCAGATTTGGGCTAACAGTGGCAGTGGAGGCTCCAAAAAACAGTGGGGGTGGGCCTGCAGGAGGGGCTGAGTAGGGAGCCCTTCTTTGGGGCTGGTCAGACCCATGGGTCCATTCTGGACCTGGACTCTCTTTCTGCCACTCTCACAAGGTTGCCAACCCCTGAAATTAGTCTAAACCTCCCAACCTTCCAGGATGGAGGTTTTCTGTCTGGGCAGGTCCAGACCTCCCGCAGACAGGAAAAGACACCCTTTCCTCCTGGGTGGGTAAAGGCATCCTGGACGTGCGCTGACTCTGCATAGGGAAATCCTCTAGAGATAGGGGCTGGGAGGAAGACTTTACAATGACTTTCACCTTCTAAGAGACATTCAGGAAACCAGTTTTGTTGGGAGAGGGCTAATTAGTCTCCGAAGGTTTGGGGTAACTGTTTGAGTCCATTGAAGTGAACTCAAACTCTAAAGCAAACATTTCTCTACATAGGTCTTCGTCCCACGATCTTTATTCCACCTGTACCTAAGGCAAACAGTTATGGGTGGGGCAGGTGCGCAAAGAGGTGAGGAAGTTCGGCGGGGGAATGGAGGAGTTGGGGGTGGGGGATCTCGGAAAGCCATAGAATGAAAAATGCTATCCTCTTAGACAACTTCTGAAGGAGTTTTAGGCGCCGGGTGTCCTACCCTCTTTTCCTCATGCCCAAGCCCCCACCCCGACTTCAGAGGGCTCGGGAGATACAAGAAGAAAGTCCTCACGAAACAAGTGCAAGAGCATCCCTTGTTTCTCTAAGGATGATCTCGGGGACACTGCATTTGCCTGGCACTCCACATCATCTCAGTAATAACGAGGGCAAGAGGGGCTGGGGTGGGGGCCTGTGGAGGGGGGTACTCTGAACCGTAAGTCCACTTTCCCCCATCCCCGGGGTGGGTCTATCCTGCCCCCGGGAGCCATGGACCACGCAACTCGGCTCTAAGGGCCGGCCTGGGGGGGCGCGGGCCCACCACAGACTCTCTGGCTTCCCTGGGGACCCAGTGAGAGGGGCAGCCCCCGTCTCCCTGTTCCGCCGCCGCAGCTCCCGCTCTGCGGCTGGGTCCAAGAAGGTCCCGGGCCGGGGAGGAGCTGCCGCGCAACTCGGAGAGCGCCCCCCGCCCACAGCCCGCGTCGGCTCACCCTCCGGTCTCCGCGCCCGAGTCCACGCACTCATCCTCCTCGCCAGCGCCCTCTTTGCGGTCCATGGCGCGCTCCCTGCCGCGCCCCGCTCGCGGGCGCCGGCGTGACCTGGGGCACGCTCCCTCGGGGCCGCCCAGCACAGTGCAGCCAGAGCTGGCGGGGCTCGCTGCTGGCGTCTCCACGCCCTGGCTAGGGCAAACGACTCCAGCGTCCACCGCGGTCCACCGCGCCGCGCCCTCTCCTGGCCACCAGGGGCCGGGCACCAGTGGCCGCCCTCCCCGCCCCTCGCTGCTCAGCGGTGTGAGCGTGTGCGCGCGCTAGGGTAAGTGCGTGCACCAGAGGGTGTGTACTCCGGGTGTGAGGGTGTGCGCGCGGTGTGTGTATGTGAATGAGGGTATGTGCACGCGCAAGAGGGTATGCGCGCCAGTGTAAGCGTGTGCGCGCAGATGTGCACATGTGCGCAAGCACGTGTGAGCTCGCGTGTTGCGCGCCTGTGTGTGGTGTGCGTGCATGAGTGGGAGAAGTGTGTGAGGTCGCGTGCGCCGGTGTTTGTGTTGTGACGGGTGAGGTATGTGTTTGGAAGTGCACACTTCTGTGTATGTACTGAACGCGATTGTTCCTGTGCCTGTCTGTGATTTGTAACTGCGGGCGGCGTGTTTAAGTGTATGGGAGCCACCCCTTTCCCCTGGGCCCACAATCTGTGAATCAGAGTCCCAGGGATTGCCCCGAGGTTCCCAAGACCCGCGCGGCGAACTGCACGGGAAAATACCCCACCGCACAGTGAAATCAAGTAGGGATCTGTTTCATTTCTGGGAGGAATAGGAATATCCAGGTGTTTTCTTCTAGTTTCCTCAGAATTGCCAACACTGAATTCATTATCCCCTTTCTTAGCACAGGTCTGTGTGGCTTCCCGCCACCCAGCTTTCCAGTTTACAATCGGTGTCATGCATTGTTTTGCTATTTTTTAACAAAATGTGTTTTAAAACAAAGACCATTTAATGTGCATTCAGTCAGGGGTTGTTGCAGTAAGTAAGGGGATAGATGTTTGTAAAGTACCCCTGTCAAGACCTTGGGTGAGTTAATGATCATTATTGGAGGGATTCACTTCCCTTTGTCAGATAAGGTGGTATGGAAGCTTAGGGGGAGGGAGGACCAGAAGCATTGGGTTTAATTCTGACAGCCCGGTCCAAGTCCTTAGAAGGCACTCATTTCTACTTCCTTCTGTTTTAAGACAAGTTATTTAATCTCTTTGAGGCTTAATTTACTTATCTGTAAAATAAGGCTATTGATATCTACCCTATAGTTTGTTGTGAATTTAATGAGATCGTGTATGTACAATACTTAACGTTGGTCCTGACACATGCCAAACCCTAGTCACAGGCAGCTATCGCTGCATTTAAAGCTAGCTACATTCCCAACTTGCAAAGCAGTGCCACTCTGGGTGACAAGTGATACCGTAAAGAGGAATATATTGTTTTTCCTCTCTCCTGCTTCCCTCCCTTTATTTCTTCCTTCCCCACCTAAATATCACTTTCTGATGCTTATCTTAATTAAATTACACAAAAGAGAGAACTATTAATAAAAGAAGAATAGAAATGCAATCTCCTCATCAGGTAAATATGCCAACCCTGAATCTTAAGTGAATTTTCCTTACTGAGCATAAAATTCCTTTTACACAAAACAGACATGAATATATTCTACTCAATTTGTGCTCATTAGCTGAAAAAAAGGAACAGATATGGTGCCTGCCCTCATGGAGTTTGTAATCCAGAGGGGGAGACTAGTTAAGTGAATTAGATACCTTGAAATATATAAAACATAAATGGAGATAAATGCTATGAAAGAAAAGCATAGTGTGCCCCGAGAAAAAGAGAACATTTTAAATTTGAGTGTCAGGAAGGGATATTTTAGCCCTCTGCTGCCTCAGGGCCTTTGTGTTTGCTGTTCCTTCTCCCTGGAATACTTTCTGCCAGATTTTCTGCAAGACTCCTGCTATATGTCCTTCATGTTCAAATGGTCCCTCATCAGAGAGCCCTTCCCAAGTAATCCTACATCACAGAATCCCCTTACCTCTCCTACTCTTTCTTATAACTCTACCAGCACCTAGCATATGATAGATTTAGTTACTAATTACCTGCTCTTCCCTCCCCAACTTTACTCCAAGAATGCCAGCTCCATGAGAGCAAGGGCTCTGTTTGTTCCCTGCTATATCCCCAACACCTGGAGCAATAAATAAATAAAATATATCCATTTCTGTTTTACATAAAAGGAATTTTATGCTCAGTAAGGATAACTCATTTAAGATTTGCAGTTGGCGTATTTACCTGTGTTTTTTCTTGATTATGAGATTACACTTCTATTCTCCTTTTGTGAATGGGTAAATGAAAGGGAAGCAGACCCAGCGTGGAGGTAGGAAGTGAGGAGAGTGTCCCGGGTGGGGACTAGCAAGTGTGAGGCAGGGTGGGGCACTGAGTATGTGATTAGAGGGGGAGTAAAGGAAACCTAGGTGACTGGAAGAACACAATATGGCAGAGGTGATAGACATTTCTACATAAATCTGACATCTCCTGGAAATCAATAGACAATTACTGCCTATTTGGAAAGTGGAAGGACAAATACAGTATCAATGAAACCAGATGAAAGGGAGTGATAAAAGTGGAAAAATAGATAAGTATAATGAACATTCTACCATCTTGTTATTCTTATAGCCACTAGTGAATCTACCTTTGTCTATTCTGTGTGGGGATAATTCATATTTGTCACTTCATTTAACCCTTGACAAAGAAATTTCTGTGAAGTAGGTGTATTTTTCCATTTTACAGTGGAGGAAACTAAACTGCAGTGAGTGCCTGCCCCAGGCCACCCAATGAGTGAATGGAGCAGCCAGGTGACCCTTATATGCGATGGAGTTCTTGTCATCTACCTGGATGGCTAATGGATGGGCCAGTCCATCCTCAGGAAGACTGCATTAAGAAAAAGGTCAGAGAAGAAAGAGTGAAATTAGCATGGCCTTTAGAAGGAGGGCTGTAGAAAATGAGATGCTACTTAAATTATTTCAGTCTTTTTTAAATATACAAAGAAAGGTCAGACCAGATAAAAAGCTTGGGCCACATCTCAAAATGATGCATTGATTCAGGTCCCCTCGACCACAGGGATACAAGTGTTATCATTTATCTTTGGCACAGTATCTGATGGCAACTCAGTGATGCATTTATTATCTGGAAGAAAAGTGTGAAGGTAATCACTATCCCTCTGAGCTGATGTATCATGGTTCTGTGTGGGCTCCCACTTCAATCCTAGGGTCTTAGGAGCCTCATTTTATTTGTTATTTGTTTGGAAATAGAGCTGTCAGCAGGGAATCAGCAGGAGGACTTGCCGTGCTCACCATAGGGTATCTTGCCCATAATCTTGCATGGTTCCCTGGCTCTACTTCTAACTATTTAGCATCAATCACGTTAATCATGGGAGTACAATGCCCTCCTCCCTCACCCCTGTCAGATGGGAGCAGAGGAGTGTCACTGGTTTGCTTAGGGTGCTCTGCCTGCTGCCCTAAAGATTTTCCCATCAGAGTCTGAGGACAGCGTGGGAGGAATGCTGAGGTGTGGCAGGAAGTGTAATAGGCCAGGAAACGCAAAACCTGACCTCTGGACCTGAATCAGTCATGTCACTACCGTGTTTCCCCAAAAATAAGACCTAGCTGAAAAATCAGCTCTACTGTGTCTTTTGGAGCAAAAATTAATATAAGACCCGGTATTATATTATATTACATTATATTATACCGGGTCTTATATTAATTTTTGCCCCAAAAGATGCATTAGAGCTGATTGTCTGGCTAGGTCTTATTTTTGGGGAAACACAGTAGAGGAAAAGGGTAGACCATCAACTGTTTTAAAAGCTCTCACTACATGTCAGGGATTGTGGTAGGGATGTTACATTCATGATCTCTTTAATCCTCAATAAAACCTTATAAGGCTCCCATTATCCTTAAAATGGGTGTTGATATAAATCCTCATAGGAGACTTGGAGCTCTCTAGAAACTATGCATCATATAAATAAGATGTCACTGATTTTTTTTAATCACTTTTGCTCAAACAGCTCTAAACAACACTCTCATGTTGTATTTCACCGATAATACTTGTTTCAGTCTTTGTTGAGGTTGGTATTAGAAAACAAGTCCATTCATCCATTTATTTATTGAGCACTCACTGTGCCAGGCAGTGGCTGGGTGCCCGGGACACAATGGGGAACAGGCCAGAAGCCGTGGCTGGCCTAATGGAGTTTTGAGGTCAGGAGAGGGCAGTTTATTATGTTCCAGGCCCCATGGGTAAGGCCAGGCTTTCCAACAAGACTACCCTTCCTTAGAGGGCTCCTGACACACACCTGACAGGTACACAGTGCCATCAGCCAGTAGAATAGGACTGGAATATCAAAGCCCTTTACTGGAGAAAAAAAATCTCAAAATAATCTGATGGAAAATAAAGAGATTGATGATGAAAGAGATTAGTAATGGAGAAGGCCAAAAGTAATTGGGAGCAGGCCAAGGGTTCTGAATAGCAGAAGATAAGCAGCTTTAAGATAAGAACTTTAAGGGCTAGAGATTGAAAACAGATAAAAAATGAAACTCTCCTGCACATGAGATTTTCCCGAATTTGAGTTTCAAGTCATAGGGAAGGAAGCTAGGCCGCTTCCACGGCATGAGTCTAAACCTTCTGGATCATTTGCTGTAAGGCCAGCCTGATCAACTACAGTTCTTTAAATGAAGTATTGGTTTAGGGTTGCCAGCAGCAATGAGAACTCGAAGATATATTGGCTTGGGAAGTTTTGTTCATTCATTTTTATTTAATTCTTTACTTTAAAAAACACATTTCCCGGAAACAAAAATTTCAGGTTAAAGAGAGACATGACAAAAAAAAAAAAATCCAAAACTTTCTTCCAAGTCTCCAGAAGAGTTTGTCTGATGTGAAAAATAAATATTATGATCATGACAAGAAAAATTATAAACTATTGACAAATCTACTTAGACAAAGAAAGCCACTAGCCTTACATGTGAGCATAAGGGGACCAGATGGCAAGAGGAAAATGAAACTAAAGATAAACTGTTGAGTTGGAAAATAATCTCATTAAAATATAAATGACTCGGCTTCGATAAAGGAGAGCAGAGATAGTGGTCCTGCCTGGGAGCCTATCCAAGAACTCTCAGCCTGCAGTTTATGGGATGAGACCTGGAGTCCAAGACCAGACATCCGGCAACGTGCCCACGGTTACCCCTCCAACTGCCGGGTGGTGGGCGAAAGATGAGACGGAATGAGAAAGACCTCTGGAAAAGTGCTATGGAAACTTAAGAATATGGTGAAATCCTAGACCCAGGACATTGCCCTGTAGGCCCCTGTGAGGATAGATGTGCCTTCTGGGAATTGTGGTCAGGTCACCTATTTATCATCGTATTAATTCTCTAAACTTGGAAAGACTTGGCCCTCTGCCTCTTCTAATTCTCACACGTTCCTGCCCTGACCCAGTCTTCCACAGTTCTAACTGCCTATAGTTTGCTACGGCTGCCAGAACACCACACACTGAGTGGCTTAAACAACAGAAATTTATTTTCTCACAGTTCTGGAGGCTAGAAGTCCAAGATCAAGGTGTCAGCAGGTTTGGTTTCTCCTGAGGTTTCTCTCCTGGTCTTTCCTGTTTGTACACAGAGCCCTAGTGTCTCTTTGTGTGTCCAAATGTCCTCTTTTTATAAGGACATCAGTAATGTTTGATTAGGGCCCATCCTAAATGCCTCATTTTAACTTTATTGCCTCCATAAAGAACTTATCTCCAAGTACAGTCACATTCTAGGTACTGGTGTTAGAGCTTCAATATATGAATTTGAGGTACACAATTTAGCCCATAACACTGCCTTTGAAGAAGTCTCAGGTAGGAGGCAGGATAGTATGTATCACAGGTGGACTGAATTTTGATGCTGGCCAGACTGTCCAAGTTCAAACCCTCCCTCTCTCCCTAGGTTTGTGATCTGGGGCAGTTACTCAACCCCTCTAAGAATCAGTTTCCTTGTTTGTATCACTGGCACATTAAGAGCTTTGTGAGGGCTGAGAAGTTATTGTATGGAGAGTGCTGAGCTAGTGTCTGGCATGTGGGAAATGTTGGATATTACCATTTTGCTCTGCAGTCAGCTTCCAAATCTGTCTCTCTCTCCATGCACTCTCTTGGGTATGTGTCTACTGTCCAAATGCACTTGACCCTCTCCCCACGAATGCCATGCACTCTCTCCTCAAAATGGTGTTTACCTGGGCATCCTGCTGGATCTGGTCCGTATAAGACAGAGACCCTGCCCTTGAACCCTGACAGTCATTAGTGGGTGATCCAGACCAATAGACCCCAAACCTCAATACACTGTCATTAATGTTATGACAGATGTGTGTGCAATTCAATTTAGAAACATGTACAAGATGCTGTTAGAGCCAGTGGAAGGGAGGAAAAAATACATCCTGAATAGGGTGGGAGGGGAGGGGGTAAAGAGGAGGAATTAATGGGAATGAATTTCTCAGAGTAACAAACGAAGGTTGAGACTTAAGGAATGAATTAAGTTCACCGAATAGAAAGAGGGAAGGTCAGAAACTGTTCTTTTCTGAGGTCTAGGCCGTTCAGCCGTCCTTTCCAGCCCCCTACTGCTGCTTCTGGTATGTTGGTATTACAGGCATCCTAGTTCCTCCCCTCGTCCAATGAGGACCTTGGCATTTGCTCACTATCATCCTTTCCACCCCAGTTCTTGCCTTCATTTTGTGCCTGCTCCAACCACAATTTAAAATTCCAAGATATAAATTTATGACTACCAGTTTCAGTCCATTCTGCCCTTGATTCTATCTCCCCACCTGTTCCTTAACCTCATACAGACTTCTTGTTATGCATCTCAGAGTTGAACCACCCTGAAAGGTCTCTGGATAGATCTGCTGCTTCGAGAGCTATTGCCCTACAGCACAGTTTTAAGGACATTCATTTCCACCATCTACTCACAGAAGACAACCCCGTGCTTATCCCACCTTGGCTCTCTTTCCAGCCTCGTTTCTCTCTCTACCCTCTTTCCACTCTCTGTGATGGATCCTGCCTCCTGGTCCATCAACTGCTCTGTATCACAGATGGCACTAAGCTCTGGGGACACACAGATAAAAAGCACAATACTTGCCCTTAAATGGCTGCCAGTATATTCAAGAGTTAAGAAGTAACCTGACAGTTTGAAAACAATGTGATAACCGTTCCCAAACCCAAAGTCAGGCTGAGGAAAGTCCTCCTTTCCCCCATAATCCCCCTAGATATTTTATGTAACACCTATTGGTATACTCACCTTACTTGCTTTTCTTTTTTACCTATGTCTGGGGGTCCTGAGCCCTTTTTCTGTGTTGTGGGTTTACAAGTACTGTGGGGTCGCTGAATGAGGAACCCTATTGGGTGGTCTGACTGGAGATGTTAAGCAAAGCCTCAGATTCAGACGTTTGCTCTGCTGGGTCAACCAATAAGCAGTGTCCTGAGTAGACGAGCTGTCCTTAGGGTAGCAACAAGAGGAACAACTGACAGTATCTTTGGGGTTCCCCGATACTGGCAACAAAGCTGCTTGCTCTGGCAACATGATTGCTGTTTTTAATATAGTCTGAGAACCTGACCTTCTCAACACCCACAGTGAGTACCTTCAAAATAAAATCGTTGCATCTAAGGCTCCTATTGCCAGAAACTACACTATCGCTTGCCCTTTCTCTCTGCTCTGTATTTAATCTCTCCTCAGGTCTCTCCCATCAACAGTTAAATACACTCACCTCTCTCATGTTGAAAGAGAAAAAAGTCTTTGTAACCCCACATCACTTTTGTCAACTGCCACTCCCTCACGCAGTAAATTTCCTGAAAGCGTTGTCCAATTTGTAATCTCTATTTCCTTTCCATTCTAGATAGGTTTCAGTTTGCTTAGACATGGTTGATGCCTTCTTTCTTCTTGGAACAGGCTCTTCCCTTGGTTTTCATGGTATGATGCTCCTGGGTTTTCTTCCCACCCCTCTGGTCCTGTCTACTTTGTCTCCCATGCAGCTTCCTCTATGGTCTTTATGGACTGGAGTCCTCCAAGTCTTTTCCTAAGCTCTCTTCTTTGCACCCTCTCCCTTGGCCCATGATTTCAATTGATACACATATGATTTCTAATGAGAATCCAGCTCTGACATCTCCTCTGTGCCTCAGACCTGTTGATCTTATATCTCCTTGACAGCTTTTCTTGGATATCTCGAAGGAACTTCCAATTAAAGTTATACAAACTGAAATCATGATCGCCAACCCCCCACCTCCATTTCCCTACCCTAACGCCTGCCATGATTGTCTTCCCTGTTTCTCATCTCAGTGAGGAGAAAGAACCATTATCTGTCCTAGTATGGAAGCCAGAGATTAGATGTCATCCTTTTTTTTTTTTTAATTTTATTGGGGAATATTGGGGAACAGTGTGTTTCTCCAGGGCCCATCAGCTCCAAGTCTTTGTCCTTTAGTCTAGTTGTGGAGGGCGCAGCTCAGCTCCAAGTCCAGTCGCCGTTTTCAATCTTTAGTTGCAGGGAGTGCAGCCCACCATCCCATGTGGCAGTTGAATTGGCAACCTTGTTGTTCAGAGCTCGCACGCTAACCAACTGAGCCATCCAGCCGCCCCTCCAGAAGCTCAGCGGCAGCTCATTGCCTTCAGTCTAGTTGTGGAGGGCACAGCTCACTGGCCCATGTGGGAATTGAACTGGCAATGCTGTTGTTTAGAGCTTGGGCTCTAACCAACTGAGCCATTTGGCCACCCCTAGATGTCATCCTTAAAATACTCTCTTTCCTTTAACCATTGATCAGTTCATCACCAAGTCCTGTCATTTCTGCTTGCTAGATGTGCCCTGAAATATTAATCTTTCCTTCTACTCCACTGCCATCTTCTTAGTCCATTTTTTTTCTCTTTTCTAGGCTACCTTATTATACTAGTCTTTTAGATGGCTTCCCACATCCATTCCTGCCCTCTTATCCAGCCAGAGTGCTCTTCCTGAAAGACAAATCTGGCCATGTCATCCCTTCAGAAGGGATTGCAATGGCTTCCTGGTGCTGTTAGGATGGAGACCAGAATTGTATCAAGTGTCCAGTCCCCCACCCCATTCTTTCTGTGTTCTCTCTGCACCAAGTACACTAGCCTTGTTTAGTTCCTCCAATGACTACTTTCTTTCCAGGCACATACCTTTGCATATGCCAGTTTCTCTCTCTAGAATACTCTTCCTGGCTCATCTTCACCTGGTTGACTGCTACTTGGTTGTCAGATCACCTGTCATTTTTTATTGCCTCCTTGACTAGATTTCTGCATTCAGAGAACCTTAACAAAGTGGTCATTTTACATTTGTTTGTGTGGTTCTTTGATCATTCCCTCTTTTCACCTCTAAATTATAAGCTTCATGAAGACCAGATGATTCCATTCACCATTGTACCTCCACTGTCTAACGCAATGCTTGACACGTGGTGAGTATCATTACAGCAGATGCTTCTATGCCAGCACTTAATACAAGCCTAGCACACAGTAGGGATTCTTCAAATGTTGCTGGAAGGGTGACTGAACACATGGGCTGTGAATATTATGATGCCTTTTTTAAGCCCTTGGAGGAAACTAGAAAAGTTCTCAAAGATGCTCACTTTCTTTTTAAAAAAGACTTACGAGTACAGTTTTATTAAAGCATTCTTCATGGGCAGGACAGAATATGTAAAAGAGCAGACACAGTTCAAATAATTTTCATCCCACTGGGAGATTTACTTACTGGAAGAAGCATGAAAAAAAAGGGTACACTGAGTGACAGTGGTTAATTCCCAAAACCCCTCAAAAATTGACCCAAGTGACCTTGGACTCTTCCAGGCATGAGTAGTCTAATGTGGAAAACATTATGTTGTGAATGGTTGTGCTTTGATGATTTCACTTTTCCATAATATTTTCCAGGATTCAAAGTATTATTATATCTGGATCATCTCTAGGTGAATTAGGTCATTTTCTTCCCAGTCTGTTTTTGACTAGCAATGTCCTGCCGTGAGGGTTGTTGATACCATGTCACCCCAGGGTTCTCACAGGATAGAGGTTGCTAAGCAGTGAGAATTGTTTGTTGGACATTGTAGAATCTTCTCTTCTGGAGGGGAAAGAGCTGCCTTATAAACATAAGGATTCCTTAGTTCCTTGGGGTTAGGTTAAACATTCTCCTGTGGATGGGAGTAGATTGATTCCACGAGTTCCCCTGGTCTCTCTCTGCATGATGATTCCATGATCCTATTAATGTTTGACAGAAGGGCAAGTCTAAATGTGCAATTCCATATAACCCCTGAGTTTTCTCCTGGGGATGAAATTGAATAGAAAATGGAATATATCACCATGATGGGAATCTGGCTGTGTGCTTTGGAATAGTAACTAGCTGCACAGCTTGGTCACCTAGGAAACAAGCAAAGCCCAATATGAGGATCTCGGCGGGCTTATGCTACTGACTCAAAATTTATCTGGATTTGGCTTCATGGTGGGAGTGCAAGTGATATTTTATTTGTGAGTCTGGGAACACTGACAAATGGTGTTCTAAGTGATTTAAGAGAACAACAGTGCATAACATAAAAGATCAAGGTGTAAACACTGGCTTTATGTTAAAAAGATGGTATGTGGGTAGTGAGCTGTGGAAAGCTTTAGGTCATTTTACACATGATGCTAAATATCAGAATGATTCCTGAAAAAAATGGCTGCCAAACATCTGCCTATTTGGTTTACGTGATGCCAAACATTAGGATATTTGGAAACATTCAGACATCTGACATTGCAGGGACAAACTTTGTGGATGAACAATTATGTGGTTTTTCTTTGAATTCCTTATTATGGTGCCACATAAATCATTTTTGAAAAGTTCCTTTATTATATGTAACTGGGATTTACATTTATGCATTTCCAAACATAACCTATGGCTATCCAGAGAGTTGTTTTTCAAAAAGGGAAACATTTTCTGATTCTATCATGGGATTTTCCCCAAGAGAAAAATTATAGACACTTCAGTTTGACCTGCCAGCAGCAGCCCCACACAGAGGGCCCGCCCTTCTCCCTAAAGGACTCCCTTCCCTGGACATTATCCCTGCAGGATTGCTCGTGTCTCTGGATGCTGCTGCTTCTCAGATTCCTTTGCCAGAGCCTAGAGATCACTCTGACTTCTTGTGTTGGAGTCTCAGTGTTACCCTCGTTCCACTCATTCTCCACTTATCTCCTCGGTGACCCTATGCATGCTCATGACTACAAGTACTATCATTAGGCCAATGACTTCTGAATTTGTATCTTTGGCCACTTCTCCCAGCTAAGCCCCATTCTCTACATGGCATTTTCACTTAGATGTCTCAGAGATGCATCAAATTCAACATGTCCAGAACAGAAATGATAATCTTCCTCCCCAAACCTGCTGCTTTTCCTCCATGTTTCTTAGTAAATAATCCCATCATCCACCAGAAACCAAGGAGTCATCTTTGATAGCTCCACCTGTCCCACCTTTTACATCCAATCATCACAAATACACCTCATAAGTGTCTTTTGAATGGTCCTTGTCTCTTCATCTCCAATATCACCCCCTTGGTCCAACATCATTGCTGACCAAGATGACTGCAATGGCCTCCAATTGGCATCCTTTATCCACTCTTGCCTTCTAACAATCTATTCTCTACATCAGGTAGAGACATTTTATAGAAATGCAAGCCAGGTCATGTTACTACTCTGCTTAAAACTCTTCTGTGATCTCCTAACACCTCCAGGAACAGTAGGAAGAATGGATTTGCAGGCCAAGACTATAAATTATGTCTTAGAAATGTTGGGCTTGACATGCCTGTGACATTCAGTTAGGGCAGATGCACATAGAGGTCATAGTAAGAGAGGTAACTAGAGCCGTTTTGCTGTAACAGAACCACGTGGAGATGTTATCGAGATAAACCAAGCGTTCCCCCAGTCAGGGCTCACAGAATGGCAGTCATACCAGGTGTGGTTAGAGGGTGGGGAACTCTAGTTTGCTAGAAGCTTCCAGTATTTTAGGGGGCTGTTTTGTATATACCTAACTCATAAGAGATTGAAGTACAAGCATTGATGTACGATCATGTCAATTCATTAATTTGGAGTGAGACATATAAGTACCAAATTCTTCCAAAGAGTGTATTGCGTTCTTTTTCTAAAGACAAATAACTGTAAGATAAATTGTAATCAGAAGGTTGCCTGCTGAACATGAAATCCAAGCAAGGGAAGTACGATGACTGATTCTTATTGAGTCATTGGTCCATAATATTCATATACCTGTTTCCAGCCTCTATTGATGCTATGCCTTAAAAAGTCCTGTTTGTGCTTAGCTAAAATGGAGGTTGGATAAAAACAATGAAGCAGTTTTTACTTTTATATGAAAATATTTTTCTACAAGTGGTTTTTGTTCCCTTATAAAAGCAAAACAAAAAAACAGCAAACAACCAAAGAAAAACACAAGGCTAGGGAAATATTCAGTTAGAAATATTTAGTTCAAAATGTATTGTAATATGAAAGAACTGTATTCTCAACAGGAACCAGATAGAAAAAGGTTGTAATTCATTAAAATTTTTCCCTGAGGAGGATAAAGCAGTTGAGAAAATAGTCATTTGATTCCTCTCTTCTGCTTGGGTCTTAGGGAAACAAACAAACAAACAAAAACAAGAGAGAGAGAGAGAGAGAGAGAGAGAGAGAGAGAGAGAGAGAGAGAGAGAAAGAGGCACCATGCTTCAGATGCAGTTGCCTTGGGGAAAAAGAATCAGTGAGAAGCAAGCTCTGCTCTGAGGAGCAGAAATTGGGGGAGGCACAATAAGTGTCCTGAGCTCAAAACTGCTGAGATTTGTGGTCTGCCTGCTCCTCTCTGCCCATTAGGATGACAGTGAGAATTTAACTATGAGCCAGACACTGTTTGACACCCTTTGAAATATATTAACTCATTGAATCCTTAAATTTCTGTGAGGGGGACACTATTTATCATCACTCTGCAGACAAGAAAACTGAGGCACAGAGAGGCAGGTAACTTGATGAAGGCACATAACCAATATTGGCTGCATTGGGGTTCGAACCCAGGTGGTTTGAATCCCAAATTCACAGTCTCAAGATCCCAGCCTATTTATTTTGCTCTTCCTGGGAGAGACAGAGACAGAGACAGAGAGAGAGAGAGAGAGAGAGAGACCCCCAAGTTGGTCCCAGAAGAGCCAAAAACATCACGACTGTGGTAGGTCACAGTCCGCTTGAGGAGACGTAGGTCTGCAGCCATGGAGGGTTTCCTCCTGAGGACCAGGGTGAGGGAGGGGGGCTGGGATGTGGGTGCCTTTCCTATTTTTTATTTCTTACCCACATACCAAAAAAAAAAAAAGGGATTCTTTTCCTAAGAGCCTGGCTACAGACTGCTTACCTCAGGCAAACCGTGGGGCAGGGTGGGGAGAACAGAGTGTAACCGACACAGTGAGCTCTCAGGTCAGGTCACACGGCTTCCCTCTCCTCTGGTCTGCGTGTTGGGCACACAGATAGCGCCTCACGGTCTTGCTCTTTCTCTAGGCCACTTGCTGACCACATTCTTCTATAAAGTCTTTCCTCAGGAAGAGCAAAATACAATGGCTCATATTTCTCCTTTCTTAGTTAAAAATCCCACTCCAATGGTGCTTCTCTGAGATGAAAGAACTCCCAAGGCAGCTTGACTGGTCTTGGACGGACACAAATAGCATCAGTTTTGTATTTATACACAATCCCTTTGTTTTCTTCTATGAATGTTTAACGTTAGTACTGTGCTGTTGGATTTTCTGTTTAACACTCAGCTGGTGACATTACTTATAAGTTACAAAGGTAATTGCCATGGGGATGGGCAAGAAAATTGCCTCACTTCTCCCTATGGATTAATGTAGGGAGACTGTTATGAGCATTTAAGTGAGAGCCAGTGAGAAAAGAGTCAGAGCAGACCCTGGTAAGAACAATATTTAAGGGAAGAGCAGAGGAAGGAGGAGACTAGGAAAGAACAATCGTGGATTAGTGAGAAACCATGTCATGGAAGCCAAAGTAGGTGCGAGTTCGGGGAAGGGGCTTAGTCATCAAGGATCTCAAATACTATGTGGAGGTCAAGTAGGATGTCATCCATGAAGAAGCCATGAAGAAGTCGCTGAGAAGAATCACAAAGCCTGACAGAAAAGGGAAACGACGTGTCATTAAAACAATTGAGAAGCTATGGCTCATAGTCAGACACGTGGAGAGCTGGGCAATAGCCAGGTTTGTTGATTCCAGGCCAGGGGTTACAGATTTAAATCAGACTTGAGCGTTAGGCAGTGTGAACCTGCATCTAGTTATATGGTAGATGACTCCATTAGGCAGGTGTGCACCGGGTGTCCCGATTGGCATAATCTCCATAAAGGGGAGCTCAAATCTTGTGGCTCAGGGTCATTTGCAGAATTGCCCTGCATAGCTCCAACTTGTTAATAAGCAACTTTGGTTCTCAGAGGAATCACCCATACTTTCTTGGGAGAGTCACCTCAATTCTCTTAGGCTAGTAATGTCAGCTTCAGTTCCCATAGAATAGTAATACCCATTTGGTTGAGATAATAAAATTGTTTTCTTGGTTAGTGTTTTTGATGCTAAGAAATACAGAAATGATAATGTAGATCAAATCTATTGTATTCATACTCCTGTGTTAAGTTCAGGAATGATCCTTGGATATTTGATTTGTAAAATTTAAAAGAAATTTAGCATATTATTTGATCAACACACTCCTACCCCAGTGCCTTTGTATTTGCTACTCTTTTGCGTAGAAAGTTTACTCCCAATACCCTTATGCCTTGCTTTACTAAATCCTTTAAGTCTGTATTCAAATATCAACTTATCAATAAAACTTTCCCTAATAACTTTTTTAAAAAGTTATACTTCACCCCTCCATACTCTGCTTTATTTTCTTCACAGCACTAGCCACCATCTGACATACCGTGTTTTCCCAAAAATAAGACCTAGCCAGACAATCAGTTCTAATGCATCTTTTGGAGCAAAAATTCATATAAGACTGGATCTTGTATTATATTAAATAAGACCCAGTTTTATATTATAGTAAAATAAGACCAGGTCTTATATTAATGTTTGCTCCAAAAGATGCTTAGAGCTGATTGTTCGGCTAGGTCTTATTTTCGGGGAGACACGGAACTCTATTTTTTTAATTGTTGATTTGTCCCCCTTGTGCACCAGGTACTGTTCTAGGTGCCGGAGATATAGTGGTAAACAAAACAGACTTACTTTTTTTTTGAAAAATGCTTCTGTGAGCTGCTTAGGGTTGGAATGAAGCTACAAGGGTAACCAAAGATAACTGAAAGATCTCAGGCACAATAAAAATGAAGAGAACAAAATTGTCTAAAAGGATTTCAAGCATCTTAACACAAATTCTTTTATTAAGTTATGTTAAGTTAATAAAAGTTGAGTTTGTGGTAAGATTTCTTAATCTTAAAAATACATGCATATGGTGAAATATTTCAAATAGAACAAAACTACATACAGTGAAAAATGAGGCTCTTTTCCATTCTAAACTTCTTGTCCTTTTGACCCAACTCCCTCCAAGAGTTTTTCTGCTTCCTTCTAGATATTTTCCATGCATATGCTCACATCTATGAATCTATTCTTTTTAACCAAACTAGAATATTATATATGGAATGCATTGCTTTGATCTTTTTCACTTCACATATTTTAGAGCTATTCCTATATGAATACATTCAGACTTGCCTCCTTTAAAAAAAGCTTTCCTTTTAATATTGCATTGAATGAGTTGCCACATTTTAAAATAGTAACCTACTGATGAACTCAAACCATGGCTCAATGAATGTTCTTATAATAACTCTTTGTTACTTTGTCCATGTTTGTAGAATAGGTTGTTAGAAGCAGAATTGCTGATCTGAGTACAGTAGAGTGTGTAACACAAGAGTTTAAAGCATTTCTTCTTCAAACCCTAGTTTGAAGAGCATAGAATTTGGTTTTACTTCCAGCATTCCCACTGTGTTAGTCGAACATGGGGCTTGATACTTCATCCTTTGCTGTCCAATTTCCTATTCTAATAATGAAAATATTTAATAGCTATGCAAACACCACACCAGAGATATAATTTATTAAATTGGCACCAGCAAGTACCACTACGCACTGGGAGCATTGACTTCATAGTACAATTCCACAAGCCTTTATTAAAGACTCATTCATGGGTCTGATTCATCCTTTTGTCTCAGTCATGTGTGGCCCTCAGCTACTGCAGAGAGGAGTACAGAGTATGCCTGCCGTGTCTCACCATCTGAAAGTGCAGCAGCTGCCCAGACTTTTAGCAGCCCAACAGTGGCCAGCAGGAGAGATTTCTATGGGCACTTATTAACTGAAGGAAGGAAAACCTTTTCTTTTAGAGATCATGGGGAAATTCAGTCCCTTCCAGAACATCTGGGCTTGCTCCATTTCTGCCTTAACTGTGTGACACTGCAGGGATGGGGCAACCCATGTGGAAGTAAGTCCTTGCTAAGGATATTAGGGCAAGGGGAGCCAACCTGCATGTCTTAGGTTCATGAGCAGCTCATAGAACACACAGACGGAGCTTAAAGGAGCTTTAGAGGAAAAACTGTTAATAAAATCAAACTTGTTTCTTTTTTTGCAATAGGGAAGAAATGATACCATGTTTCCCCTAAAATAAGACCTAGCCGGACAATCAACTGTAATGTGTCTTTTGGAGCAAACGTTAATATAAGAACCAATATTATATTATATTATATTATATTATATTATATTATATTATATTATATTATATTATATTATATTATATTATATTATATTATATTTATTATATTTATTATATTAAGACCTGGTCTTGTAGTAAAATAAGACTGAGTCTTATATTAATCTTTGATCCAAAGGACGCATTACAGCTGATGGTCCGGCTAGGTCTTATTTTCAGGAAAACACGGTATTATAGGGGCATATTGAGAAAGGGGGAGCAAGATATGACCAAGAGGGCTGGGTGGGTATAAAATTGTGGAGCCATCAGCATAAAGATGGCATTTAACATTGTGGGGAAGGAAAAGATGACTCAGCCAGAGTGTAGATGGGGCAAAGACAAGAAGACCCAGTGCACAGAGGAACACCCCATTTAGAAGTCTGGTTGGGGTTACAGAATCAGAACAGGAGGTTGGGAGGGAGGGCAGCTATGGAAGAGGAAAAGTAGAAAGCACAATGAGACAAATACCATAGGAGACATTGCTTCCAGAATGCAGGAGCAGCCGTCTGCTGCAATCAGCTAATAGGCTAAGTCTTCCTTGGGTTCAGACACGAGTCCATGGGGTTGAGAGTATGAGGGTTATTGTTGATGTTGAAAAGAATCCTTTCCTTGGAGTACAGAAACCGAAAGCCTTATGGAAGTGGGAGATGAAGAGGAAGAGGCAGCATTTATGGGCAAGTCTTGGTCATTTGTTCTGGAAGGGAGAACAGAGAAGTGGAGCATTAGCATTTTCTATAGCAAGTTCTTCAGAACGCTAGTTATATTGTGTTTCATCCATTAGAGCTGCTAAAACAAAATGCCATTTCTGTAAACAATGGAATCCCATTTCTGTAAACAACAGAAATTTACTTTTCACAGTTCTGGAGGCTGGAAGTTCAAGATCAGGATGCTGGCTGGCGTGGTTGAGTTCTGATGAGCGCCCTCTTCCAGGTGACAGACTGCCGCCTTCTCATTGTATCCTCATTTGGCAGAAAGAGAGAGCGCTCTCTGGGGTTGTTCTTATAAGGGCACTAATCCCATCCCGAGGGTTCCACTCTTGTGACATAATTACCTCCCAAAGGCCTCCCCGTCTAATAATATCACATTCGGGTTAGGATTTCAATGTATGAATTTGGGGGAGACACAAGCATTCAGTCCATTGCATATTAGGTATTAATTGTTTTAATGCAAGTGAAAAGCTCTGAGAAACTTAGGTTTAAAAACATCTTTACTACCTATCCTTATAGAGCCTTGGTAAGTTAATGTGTAGTATGAGTTTTCCTCCTTATTTGATACCAGAAAGCTTTTTAAGAATTTTTTATTTTTCAATTATGCTTGACATTCAATATTATATTAGCTTCAGGTGTACAGCATAGTGGTTAGAAAGTTACATCACTTACAAAGTGATCCCCCTGATAAGCCTAGTACCCCCCTGCTACCATGCATAGTAATTGCAATATTATTAACTATAATCCCTAAACTGTACTTTACATCCCTGTGACTATTTTGTAACTGCTAATTTGTATTTCTTAATCACTTCATTTTTTTTCACCCAGCTCTCCAACCCCCCTCCCATTTGGCAACCATCTGTTTCTTCTCTGTATCCATGAGTTTGTTTGTTTTGCTTGTTAATTTTTACTTTTTGTTCCATGTCTGAGATCATATGGTATTTGTCTTTGTCTGACAAATAATCTTTTGTCTGAAATAATCACTTAGCATAATGTCCTCTAGGTCCATCCATGTTGTCACAAATTTCATTCTTTTTTATGGCTGAGTAATATTTTGTATATATGTACCACATCTTTATCCTTTGGAGCATATAATCCATTTACATTTAAAGCAATTATTGATAGATATGTAATTATTGCCATTTTATTAGTTGTTTTCTAATTGTCTTTTAAATTCTTCTTTGTTCCTTTCTTATTCTCTTGCTCTTTTATATGTTGATGACTTTCTATAATGTTGAGTTTGGATTCCTTTCTCTTTATTTCTTGTATATCTCTTGTAGATTTTTGGTTTATGGTTGCCATTTGCTTCAGATACACCAAGTTATGTTTATAGCAGTCTATGTTAAGTTGATGGTCGCTCAAATTTGAACATATTCTAGAATCACGATTTTTACTCACCCCCTCCATGTTTATGTTTTTGTCATTATTTTTTTTTGTGTGTGTGTGTGTTTGCGTATATCCCTTAATTTACTATTGTAATTACACATGATCTTCCTACTTTTAATATTTGTACTAGCTTTAGTGTTGGTTGATCCACTGTTTTTATTATGTGGTTTCCTTCATCAGTGAGGTTTTTTTTTTGCAATATTTCCTTATTTATTTGTTTTACTTTTCCCCCTTCTTCTTGAATAAGTCCCTTTTACATTCCTTGTAATACTGGTTTGGTGGTGATGAATTTCTCCAGCTCTTTCTTGTCTGGGAAGCTCTTTATTTCTCCTTCGATTCTAAATAATAGCCTTGCTGGGTAGAACAATCTTGGTTGTAGGTCCTCGCTTTTCATCACTTTGAATATTTTGTGTCGATCCCTTCTGGCTGCAAAGTTCCTGTTGAGAAATCAGCTGACAGTCTTATGGGAGCTCCCTTGTAAATAACTATCTGCTTTCCTCTTGCTCCTTTGAATATTCTGTCTTTGTCTTTAAACTCTGGCATTTTAATTGTGATGTTTCTTGGTGTGGGCCTCTTTGAGTTCATCTTGCTTGGGACTCTCTGCACTTCCTGGACTTATATGTCTATTTGCTTGACCAGGTTAGGGAAGTTTTCAGTCATTATTTCTTCAACTAGATTTTTAATCCCTTGCTCTCTCTCTCCTCCTTCTGGTAACTCAATGATGTGAATATTTGTATGCTTGATGTTGTCCCAGAGGTCCCTTAAACTATCCTCATTTTATATATATATATTTTTTTGCTGTTCTGATTTGGTGTTTTCTGCTATCTTGTCTTCTAAATTACTGATTTGATCCTTTGTTTCATCTAATCTGCTGTTAATTCCATCTAATGTATTCTTTACCACTTCAATTCCACTTCAGTTATTGTATTCTTCATTTGTAACTGGTTCTGTTTTATGTTTTGTATCATATCTATATATCTATATATCTATATATCTATCTCCTATCTCTTTGTTAAAGTTCTCACTGAGATCATCTATTCTTCTCCTAAGTTCATTGAGCAACCTTATAACCAGTGTTTTGAATTCTGCATCTCGTAGATTGCTTGCCTCCGTTTTGTTCTTTTTCTGGAGTTTTGTCCTATTCTTTCATTTGGGACATGTTTCTTTGTCTCCCCATTTTGGCTGCCTCCCTTCTATGTATTAGGTAGGGCTGCTATGTCTCCCAGTCTTAGGAGAGTGGCCTTATGTAGTAGATGTCCTGTGGTACCCAGTGGTGCAGTCTCCCTGGTCGTCTGAGCTGGGTGCTCCAGGGGTGTCTTTTGAGTGGGTTGTGTGTGCTCTCCTGTTGTAACTGAGCTTTGATTGTTATTGGCACATCAGTAGGTGGGATTGAATCTCAGGCTGACTGGTGAGGACTGGCCATGACTATAGCAGATAAGCTGTTGTGTTGGGGCTGATCCCATAGGGTGGGATTTGGTTTAGCAGGCCTCTGGTGCCTGCCAAGCCACCCTTTGGGTGTGTTATTTGTGGTGCTAACTGGGTGGTGCTTTGGAGTGGTCCAAAGCTGGCCACCAGGTTTGTTGGTTATGGGGCTTCTTGGGAGGGGGTTCAGTCCAGGCCCAGGTCAGCAGCTGCCTGTGCCTGGCCCAGAGCCACCTGTAGGAGCTACAAAATGATCTGTGGTTGTTAGCTGTTTGTACTGGGCTTGGAGGCACTTGGGAGAAGCTATGCTGTGAACCAAGGCTGGCTGCCACTACTGCCAGTCTTGGAGCCACTTAGCAAGAGGTACAGGGCACACTGAGGCCAGCCTCTACTTGTTTGGGGTTTGTGGACCTTTCAGAGATCTTAGGAAAGACCACAGAATGGCCAGTTATGTGGATTAGCCTTTGAAAGATGCTGGGGACAGGGGTGTGAATTGGGTGGGGTGAGGTCTGAGACAAACACCCAGGTAGGGTGAGAATGGTGTTAGTCAGGTTAATGGAAACTCGGATTTGGTGCCCACCTGTTCCTGTAGGCTGTGTGTGGGATGGTGGTGGGGAGGGTTCAAAAAAGGAACAATGGCGCCTGCTGGAACTTTATTCCTGGAGAGAGTTGCCCCTTCAGCCCTCGCCCTATACCCAGACAATTCAGTTCCTCGCTGTATGTCCCTGGTGACTTTAAACTGCTGTCTCTTCTCTGGAGTTTAGGGCAAGTGTTTGTGAGTGAGTGAGTCTGTGCTTGGTCCTTTTAAGAGGATGCCTGAGTCTACAGCAGCCCTCCCTCTCATCCCAACTCAGTCCCTGCTGATTTTCATAGCTAGTTGTTGTGGGGACTCTTCTTCCCTGCAATGGTGCTCTGGGCTGAGGAGCCCAGTGTAAGGCTTGGACTCCTCATTCCTCAGGGGGCACCTCTGCAGCCGAGATAGCCCTTCCAATTCTTTTTTTTTTTTTTTTTTAAGATTTTATTGAGGAAGGGGAACAGGACTTTATTGGGGAACACCGTGCACTTCCAGGGCTTTTCTCCAAGTCAAGTTGTTGTCCTTTCAATCTTAGTTGTGGAGGGTTCTGTTCAGCTTCAAATTGTTGTTCTTTCAGTCTTAGTTGTGGAGGGCGCAGCTCAGTTCCAGGTCCAGTTGCCGTTTTCTAGTTGCAGGGGGCACAGCCCACCATCCCTTGCGGAGTCGAACCAGCAACCTTGTGGTTGAGAGGACACGCTCCAACCAACTGAGCCATCCAGGAGCTCAGCGGCAGCTCAGCTCAAGGTGCCATGTTCAATTTTAGCTGCAGGGGGCGCTGCCCACCATCCCTTGCGGGAGTCGAGGAATTGAACTGGCAACCTTGTGGTTGAGAGCCCGCACTCCAACCAACAACTGAGCCATCCAGGAGGCAGCTCAGCTCAAGGTGCGTGTTCAATCTTAGTTGCAGGGGGCAGAGCCCACCATCCCTTGCATGACTCGAGGAATTGAACTGGCAACCTTGTGGTTGAGAGCCCACTGGCCCATGTGTGAATCGAACTGGCAGCGTTTGGAGTTAGGAGCACGGAGCTCTAACCTCCTGAGCCACCGGGCCGGCCCCTCCCTTCCAATTCTTAACTGCCACACGTGGGTGTGGGACCAGCCTGTTTCTCATCTCCTACCAGTCTCTGTGTGGCTTCTTTTTTATATCCTTAGTCATACAAATTCTGTTCAGCTAGACTTCAGGTGGTTCTCACGGGTGGTTGTGCTATAATTTAGTTGTAATTTTGATGTGGCCATGGGAAGAGGCACACATAGTGTTCACTTACTCTATCATCGTAACTTTTTTTTTCCCCAAGTTGTATCTTATGGGACTAATGGAGCAAACTTTAGGAAACACATACTGAGTTTACCTTAATTTTTGTCTTTAAATTTTATAGATGTAAGATACAGTAAAACTTACTAAATGCACATTTTTGTGTCCTTTGTAAAACAGTAGTAAGCATATTATTAATTGAGTCACTCAATGTGCATTATACAAAAAAAAAAAAAAAATCTGTGACAAATTCCGCCTACAAATCAATACCAGAAAAAAATAAATTACTTCTCTGAACTGGAACATTTAAAAATATCGATTAGGACACAGGCAAGATGGTGCCTACCTGCAGGCTGCACAGAAGAAGGACCCCTCACAAGGAAAATGCCAATTGTCCTTTAGTCCTCCCCCAAAGCCACATACCTCAGTCTGCCCCCCTGTATGTCTCTGAGGTCCCCCAAGTCACCGTCCCTCTGCTGGACCCCAAAGTGAGTACCTGTGAATGAATGAGTCTGTGCGTGGGCTGTTTAAGAGGATGGCTGGGTTTCCCGCAGCCTTCCATCCCACCTGAATGGTCAGAATCCCTATTGTTTTTCACAGCAGGACGTTGTGGGGGCTCCTCTTTCTGGATACCAGTACTCCAGCCTGGAGAGCCATGTTTGTGGCTGGGGTCCCTCGCTTCTCCAGGGGATCCAATGCAGGGGAGATATCCTTCCTGATTCTCAACCACCATGCACAGGTGTAGGGCCTGTTCCATGTCTCTGCCCCTCCTGCTGGTTTTGATGTGTCTTTTCCTTTAACTTTTTAATTCTAGGACTTCTGTATGGCTAGATTTCAGATGGTTCTCTAGGTTGATTATTCTATAATTTAGTTTAATTTTAATATGTTCACAGGATGTAGGCACAGTGTTTATCTACTCTGCCATCTTCAGGCATTCAAATGTTCTTTAAAAACCCTCAACCCCACCACGATCAACAAAAATCTACTTTAAAAAAATTACATGATATACGTGTTTATTAAAGAAAATTTAGAAAATACATATGACCAAAAATCTAAAATTAATGCCCACCATTATTCAATGCCTCAAAAGGAACTGTAGTTGAAATATTGGTGTACTTTCCTCTGCTCTTTCTTGTATTCATGTGTTATGTATCTATCTATAAAATACTTGATCTATAAAAATGAATATAGATTATTTTATAATCTGCTTTCTTCCCTTATTAATACTACATGGTCACTATTCCATGTCATTAAATACTTTTCTACAACTTCAATTTTTTCTGTCAGATTTATTGAGATAGAATTTATGTGCAGTAAAACAGCCTTTTTAACTGCTCAATTTGATGCTTTTAAAAATATATACAGTTATGTAAACCCTACAAAAACCAAGATATAGAGAATTTCTGGTATGTCCAAATTTCCTTTCCCACCCCTGATCCCTGGCAACTATGGATTTGATTTCTAGAGTTTTATCTTTTCTACCATGTCATATAAATAGAATCACAGGATATGTTGCCTTTTGTGTGTGTGTGTGTCTGGCTTCTTTCACTTAAAATAAAGCTTTTGAGATTATATATATATATATATATATATCAGTGAATCAAAGATGAGTCACAGCATCTAGAACTAAAAATGACATTAATGTAATATAGTCAATCATACTACTTTTACAGAGGAGAAAACAGGCCCAGAGATGTTAGAGAACCTGCCAGTGCCCTGGGCTCCTTAGAAGCAAGTCCCCTCTTCTCTTCCTAGTCCTCTGGTCATTTCTCTATAGGGACATGCTGGATGTTTCTGTCACCACACTAAGCTGCCAGGAGTCTTGGTAGTAGGTCTTGTCTTCAACCACAGTGACCAATGTATCCCAGTTGCCTGATGACATCTACTAGCGTCTCTTAAAATTATCTTTTTCTGGTTCTTTTTAATGAGTATGATTTACCTGGCTTTTAGTTTATAGCTCCAAAATTTTCAGAAAGCACAATTATAAATTATAATAATTTTTTAAAATGAGTGCATAGAGGAATTTTTAAATTAGTCCTGTATGTTTGGAACTTGGGAAGTATTTTCCTGTGTAATCCATATTAAACATGCTGGTTAGTTTATAGCACCAAAGTCCTTAATCCATAATGCAGCTGAAATTCATTCATATGTCTTCCTTGAGTTGGCCCATTTACTATTATTGCTCCATTTATTCCTACCTATTAAGGATGAGGCTTCACGAGTCAGCAGAGGGGAGAACAAGGACCCCTCTAGGAGTCCCAGTTCAATAGAGCAAGCTAAGATTTATGCACTCCTGCTGACCCTCCTTCACTGGTTTCTTCTTCCATAATGTGGTGGTGGTGGTGGTGGTGGTGGTGGTGGTGGTGGTGGTGGTGGTGGAGAGGACAAAATGACTTTGCAGGCTGCTAGGTACCTGTCCACTCCATCTCACTCTATCTTCTTTTCCACCTAAAACATTCCTTTGTTTGTTTAAAGATCTTGGGACTTGAGCATTTGGTCTCCTCATGTACTCCTCTGACACTTCCTCAATCTGCCACTACCCTCTCCCCACAGCCAGGGGCATAGGGAAGCAACAGTAGAGGTGGACATGTCCCCACTTCAAAGAAGCTAATCTTTGCAAATGGTAGTAGGAAGACTAAAGAGGGGAGAGATAGAGGGAGAGGGAGAGGGAAGGAGGGAGGGAAGGGGAGATAGATAGATAGATAGATAGATAGATAGATAGATAGATAGATAGATAGATAGCTAGATAGATAGATGATACATAGATATATAGATACATAGATACATAGATACATAGATACATAGATAGATAGTTTTCTCTGGCTGTGTCAAAGCTCCCCACCCTTCCCCCTTATCCCCAGCCAATGGTCTCCAGGACCAAGGCAAATGAGAAAAGGATGGTGGAATCTTTCTTGCTCCTGTGAACTGCTTCACCCTCAGCTGTTTGGATGTTGGGAGGAAATTGAAGAAAACTTTGTACTGAGTTATTATAATATTCAGAATCCTTACCTCTTATAAAACCACAGATATTATTATATATTTTTTAAAGTTGGGGGAACTGAAGTTAAGACACTCACACAAGTTAAGACTTTATAAAAAAGAGTATTAACAATCCATTTGTATAGGGAAATATAATTTACATTCAGAAAAATATATAAAGAGAGATATAACAGCTCGTGGTGTAAGTGGAAGCACTCCCCAGGTTCAAACATAAGCATCAACTTCCCTGAAAACCACGCCCCTCACTTCCTTGATTGTTTTATAGCTTTTCCATATAAGTGTGATGTTTGGTTTTACCTGTTTTTTGAATTTTAAAAGATGAACTCATATTGTATGTATTCTTTTGTGTCCCGCTTCTTTTGCTCAACAATATGTTTGTACAACTTTAAGTTGAATGAATAGATCACAATTCTTTAAAACTATTGCATATTGAGTGTTTTGAGGTTGTCTCCATTTTCCAGTTATTTCTAATAATGTTGCTATGAGCATTCTTTTATATGTCTATCAGTATACGTTACTCTTGGGTATATTAACATTTGGAGGTATATATGTATCCCTATCTCTGTCCCTATCTCTATCCACTTATATATCTATATCAGGATATATACCTTTCTAGATCTTGTGGTGTGGGTATTTCAACTTTAATAGATAATCCTAGTTTGTTTTTGAAAGTGGCTGTTCAATTTACATTCTCACCAGCAATGTATGAAAGATTCAGTTGTTTCACATCTTTGCTAACACTTATTATCATTCTTTTGCATTTTAGCTATTCAGGTCTTATCTAATATCTAAGAATGGTTTTAAATTTGCATTTACCTGATTACTAGTGAGGTTGAACATCTTTACATATATTTATTTAATATTTGCATTTCCTATGTCACGAAGTGCCTATTCAAGTAATTTTCCTTTTTTTAAAATTGGGTTATCTTTTTCTTATTGATTTTAGGGACTGTTTATATAGCCTGCATATAAGTCCTATGTCAGTTATTTTTATTGAAAATATTTTCTTCTACTCTGTGACTTGCCTTTTTACCCTCTTCATGGTGTCTTTTGATAAACTGAAGCTCTTAATTTCAATGTAGTTTAATTTATCAATTTCTTTCCTTCATGTACCCAAGATCATGAAGAAATTTTCTAATATCATTTTTATATATCAGTTTTATAGTTTGCTTTTCACATTTAGGTCTACAACTGATTTTTGAACATGGGTGAATGGGGGCAAGTTTATTTTTTTCCATATGGATATCCAGCTATCCCTGAACAATCTATTAAAGAGACTATTCTTTTCCACCTATTATAGATATTTATTGTGTGAATATTTGTGCTTAAAGAAGAGTATATTTTTTAATATGAAAGAAGGAACCCACAGTCACTGAAACACATTTATGTAAAGTTATGAGTTATCTAAAATTTGGAGAATGTCAAACCAACCCAATTATTTCTATGATCTTTTCTTTTACGAGGTGAAGGAGCAAATCTTTGAGTTATGTGGTGACTGTCCCCAAAAACCTAAAGATAGTTTATGTACATAGGCGTGTTAACATTTTTATTAATCTTAATTCAAGCCTAAATTTGGGTAAGGCAAAAATGAAGAATTGTAAGACATGGGTGTATGTCAAAATTATCTAAAGGCAAGCAATAGTCACAAGCATCGTTATGAAAGGGTAGAGCAATAAGAAACAATTGTTATTAAAATCTTTAAACTTTTTTCATAAATTAGGAACATTTATTAAAATAAATTAAAGTGGCAAAGGCACAAAGAATCTATACTTAGAATGGATACAGAAGATGTGATCTGTATACACAATGCAATACTGTTGGCACACAAAAAAGAAGGAAATCCTGCCACTTGCCATAACATGGATGGAACTTGAGGATACTATCTAAGTGAAATAAGTCAAACAGAGAAAGACAAATACTATATGGCATCACTTATATGTGGAATCTAAAAAAGTCTAACTCATAGAAATAGAGACTAGAATGGTGGTTACCAGGATCTGGGAGAGGGGAGTAGGGTGTGGGAAATGGGGAGATATTGGTTAAAGAGTACAAACTTCCAGTTATAAGATGAATAAATTCTGAGGATCTAATGTTTAGCATGGTGATTAAAGTTAATAATACTGTATTATATACTTGAAAGTTGCTAAGAGAATAGATCTTAAATGTTCTCACCACCAAAAAGAAAAGGTAGTTATGTGATGTGATGCTATACTGGTAATCATTCTGCAGTATGTACTCATAAGTGGATCAAATCAACACATTGTATATTGCACAATGTTATATGTCAATTATGTTCAATAAAGCTGGAAAAAAGAATGTATACTTAAATATCTATTTTTTTCTAACCAATTGAAAAAGTTTATTTTTAATTAAATTTGTAAAATTAACCTTAATATACTTTTATATGTCCATTTTTCAAAATACATACATATATAAATATGCATTAGATTTAAGGCTTTCAACTTCAGTGTTAAATGCAATTGATTTGGGTCTTGCTACACACTAACATCATTTTCAAACAATGATAGTTTCAATCTTTCCAATCTAATCTGTAAAATTCTTTCCTCCTTTTCTTTTTTCTTTTTTCCTTCCTCCCTTCCTTCTTTCCTTCCTTCCTTCCTTCCTTCCTTCCTTCCTTCCTTCCTTCCTTCCTTCCTTCCTTCTTTCTTTCCTTCCTTCCTTCCTTCCTTCCTTCCTTCCTTCCTTCCTTCCTTCCTTCCTTCCTTCTTTCCTTCCTTCCTTGCTTTCCTGAACTTTCTAGAAAACTTAAGTAAAATGTTGAATAGAAGTGGTACTAGTAGGCATTCCTGTCATATTCTTTGCTTCAAAGTATACTTTTAGTGTTTCAGGTTGGGTATGATGTTGGTGGATACTTTTAATCAACTTAAGGTGATTCTTTTCTATCCTAGTTTACTAAGAGATTTTTTGTGATAATGTTTAATTTTATCAAAAACTCTTTCTGACTCTCTTGAGATAAACACATAGTTTTTCTCTTTTATGCTATTTCTGTGGTACATTACATTGATTGTCTAATGTTAAATCAACCTTGCATTTTTGGAATAAACTATATTTGATTGTGATATATTACATTTTTATCTATCTCTGAACTTTATTTGCTAATGTTTTGATTAGAATTTTTGCATTTGTGTTTACTAGAAAGATTGGCCTGTGATTTCCCTCATATATGTCTCAGGACGATTTTTATGTCAAGGACTTGCTAGCCTTATAAAATGAGTTCCTTTTGTATTGTCTGGATGAGTTTGTTTGATAAGAAAGATTGAAATTATTTCTTTCTTGAATAGTTTTTAGAGTTCTCCTGAAGTCATATGGGCCTAGAAAATTGGTGGGAAGATTTTGTATTGCTGATTCCATTTTTTAAATGGTTATAAATCATACAGATTTTCTATTTTTGTTTCTAAATCCCATTTGATTGGTTATATTTTTAGGAATTAGTCTACAAGTATTTCAAATACATTTTCCAATTTATTGGCCTTAAATTGTTCTTAATTTCTTCTTATCACCTTTTTTTTTTTTGGGGATCCAGATTGTACTTCTTTTTTTCTAGTTTCAGGCGTACAAAACAATGTAATAGTTAGACATTTATACCCCTCACAAAGTGGTAACTCCCCTCCCCCAATCTACTACCCCTCTGACATCGTATATAGCTGTTTCAATTCCACTGACTCTATTCCCTATGCTGTACTCCATATCCAGTGGCCATATATATAAAATTATAGTTGACATTCATTATTATTCAGCTACAGCTTCAGTTGTACACTGCAGTGGTCAGGCATCTGCACCTTTTTAATGACTGCAGGATCTGTAATGATGTTTCCTTTTGCATTCCTGATATTGGTTATTTGTGTGTTTCTTCTTTTTTATGAGAATTATTAATTCAACTAAAGTATTTGGCTTTATTGATCTTTTCTACTACATAATTGTTTTTAATGTCTTTAATTTATGCTGTTAAATTTATTATTTTCTTCCACATTTGTTTGTTTTATTTTGCTAGCTTTGGATTGGTGTGGAAGTTATATACTGTATTTCTTTTCTTTTAGTGGTTGCAGTAGAAACAACAGCATGCGTTGTTACCTTATCGATGTGTAGTATTGTTAAATACTTTAGTCTCTTCTTCTTGGCTGATTATAAGGACATTAGAATAGTTTAAGATCCATTCACACCTCTTCTGACTTATATGCTGTTATTTACATATATTTTAAAAACCAAAGAAATTATAATCACTATTAATTTACATAATTAATGTTTATTTGAAATTATGCTCATACTTGCTTGTATCTTTGGTCTTCATTTTTTCTTGTATCTCAGACTTTTCATTTGGGATCATTTTCTTTCTTCCTAAAATACGTCTTTCAGAACTTTCTTCATTGCATATCTGCTCATGGAAAACTCAAGTTTTATTTGTTTGAACATATCTTTATTGGATTTCTATCTTTATGGATATTCTGGCTAGATACAGACTTTTAGATTTTTAAAAGATCATCAAGACAGTAATTTTACTACATTCTGACTTCTTTTATGGCTCTTGAAAAGCATTGCTGTCGGTCAATTCTTTAAAGATAATATGTCTTTTTCCTTTAATTGCTTTTGGGACATCCTCTTTGTCCTTGGTTTTCTGAATTTTCACCATGATGTATCTAGGTGTGGCATCCTTTTTATTTTCCTGCTTGTGATTCATAGCTCCTTGAATATGTGATTGGTGCCCTTCTGTTGTTCTAGAAAATTGTCACTATCTCATTAAGTATTGCTTCTTCCCTACTCTACTCTTTTTTGGACTCTGAGTTAATGTATGTGAAAACTTCTCACTATGGACATTTTCTGTTACTTTCTTTTTTATTTTATTTTTTAATTAAAATTTATTGGGTGCCAATAGTCAACCAAACTACATAGGTTTCAAGTGTACAATTCTATAACACATCATCTATATATTGCATTATATGTTGACCGTTTTCTGTTACTTTCTGTACTAAACTTTTTATTTCAGGTATGTCTATATTTTCAGTTAACATAAGAACCCCATGGTACAACATACTAAATCATAAAGACTTTTGGAAGTACAAATTGAAGGAAGGTTATAACTTTACTAAGTTACAAAACTTTGGCAAATTAATACAGTACTTGCTAATACAATAAAACCATATTTAATAGTAATTTTTCTCTCCAAAATATCATTTAAGTACCAAATTAAAACACTGTGATTCTTAGTAGTGGTTTATAGCAGAACAGATTCTTTTATATAAATTAATATGACTTTAAAATGATATAATTTTTCCCTTTGAAAGTGAGTTCCTTTAGGCAAGCTGTTGGAGCTGGGCAACACACAGCCGGGCAATCGTGTGTACGTAGGAGGTGGCTCTGCTTTGTTTTGAGATTGGTCCAAAGCCAGCTAGAGCTCCAATGTGTGAAAAGCTTCAAATCTGACCTTAAGGAGATTGAAAGCCAATACCAATTTCAAAGTACTTTTTCAAAAATTACTAAATTTTCACATGGACACTGCGACCTTCAAAATTAGGTGAACATTTCGAACAACACTAATTTTGGATTATTTATGTAAAAACCTGTACCTCTTTGGTTTGGTCAGAAATCATGTAGCCTTTCTTCTGGTTATTAAGCAAAAAAAATTCTACCTAAAATGTAGTTGTATTTTTAAAATAACAAATAAATGTATTGCCAGCTTAGAGATACCTGGGGAACCCAATGCTGTATCCCAATTTTCATTATCATTTCTCTACAAATGTTGCTGCTGCTGTGAGGATTCTTATCTTCCTCTTGCTGAAGTGATCAACTTATCAGTGTTGGCATTTATTTTATGTATTACTCAGTCCATTGATTCTCAGGCTTTATTACCATTTGAAGATCTGGCACTTGCCATTGGTCCTTCTAGGAAACTGCTGAGATTGATTCCTTTCAAAGTCATTATAACTTCTTGAGTTAAAAATGTTTTTTCTGGGTCTTGGAGATGTGGTTTGCATTTATCTCCCATCTACTGAAAATATATTTATAAATGAAATATTAGTAGATTTAAGTTCCATTATTTTATTTGCAGGATTATAGAATGTTCTTACACATAAGCTTTGGTTCTTGCTGCAACAATAAGTAAATTCACAATGGGAGGCAATACCTACTCTGTGCTGAGAAGTTTATGGCTGTGCAACTTTCCAGAGGGATTTATGTATCTTTCCAATTCATAGAGTTTGGATATCTCTGCATTGCAGCTATTGTAACAGTTTCCCATGGATGTAAAAGACATGCTCTGAAGTCCAGATCTTCATGGTGGTAGTGACCTGTGTGATGGCCAGGTCGTACTAGGAAATAATCAGGCTGAGATAACACCTGCCCCCACCCCTCCACACTCCCCAGCCATCCCAGCTGGCTATTTGTACACTATATTTTTTAATGATTTTGCATCTCCATGCTACAATTTGTGTAATTTCTTCTGAAACATTATCCAGTTCACTAATTCTCTTCAGTTGTGTCTAACCTTCTATAGAATCCATCCATGTAATTTTAAATTTTTTGTTTTTATTTCTACAAAATTCTATTTTTGTCTGCTTTGTCATTTTTATATACTTTTGTTTTTGCAGAGATCTCAAATTTGTCTTTTATTTATTCAAACATAGTAAGATGATCACTTTGTAGACTCTTTGGTAAGTCCTATATCTAAGCCTTGCGGATCTGTGTTATGTGTTGTTTCTGCTGTTTCTTTCTGGCTTCCTTGTGTGCCTAGCTGTTTTTTTTTTTTTTTTTTTTTTACTAGATACTGGATGTTTTACTTGAAAAAATATTGTAGGAATAATTTGGGGCCTATAATTAATTAAGGAAGCTTCATCCAGAAAGGATTTGTCTTTGGTTCTGCCAGGCATGGGGATGCTACCAATTTGAAATCAACTTAAATCAAGTCTAAGGCTTGAGATTCACTAGGTGACCCAGAAATAAAGCTCAGGTGTAATTCCATGTGAGGAAAACCCATTCCTGGGCCATCCCCTCACTGTAGACTCTTCAAGGTCCCAACTTATCGCAGGGAGAGTTTCTTATTATATCCCCATAATGTTTATATTCACAAGGAAAATGTTCTGGGCTATGCACATGTTCTTGGGGCAAATGTATCTTCTTTTTTTTTTTTTGGTTCCCAAATTATCATTTTCTCTTCAGTTTTTGTAATTCCCTATTATCTTTCAGCTCTTAGATTAAAAAAAATATATTTTGTCCAAAATTTTTTTGTTATTAGGGTTGGTTTGAATAACACAGCTCATTGTTACTGGAAAGAAGGAGTCCTTCTGGGTATATTTTGAAGGTAAAGCTAATAGGACTTTCCTATACTGGAAAAGGTATGTAATAGAAAGAGGAGTCAAGCATGACTGGAAGATTTTTGACCGGAGCGTTTATCAATGGAGAAACCAATAACTGAGATGAAAAAGACAGAGGAGGGAGCAGGCTAGAGGAGTCTAGGTGCTTGTTAAGTTTAAGATGCTTAATAGGCATGCAGGTGAAGTTGAGTAGGCAGCTGGGTATGTAAGCCTGGAGTTCATGAAAGAAGTTACAGCTAGACATGGAAAGTTTGGAGCCTTCCCGTGGAAAGGAATGGGTTCTGCCGTCTGCGACGACATGGATAGACCTGGAGAGAATTGTGCTGAGAGGAGTGTCAGACAGAGAAAGACAGAGGCAATGAGATTTCACTTATATGTGGAATCTAAGACTAATTAACAAACGAAACAGAAACAAACTCATAGATACAGAGGACATTTTGATGGTTGCCAGATGGGAGGGGGGTTGGGGCAGGTGGGTGAATGAATGGCAAGGGCTTAAAAAGTACAAATTGGTTGTTACAAAGTAGTTATGGGAATACAGGGTGTAGCATAAGGAATATAGTCCGTAATATGGTAATAACTATGTACGGCCTCAGATGGGTACTAGATTTTTTGGGTAATAGATGGGAGGGGGTTGAGAGGCTGGGTGAAAAAGGTGAGAGGATTAAGGAATACAAACTGGTAGTTATGAAATAGTCAGGGGGATGTAAAGTAAAGCATAGGGAATATAGTCAATAATATGGTAATCACGTGTATAGTTCCAGGTGGGTATTAGATTAGTCAGGGGGATCATTTCTTAAATTATATAAATGTCTAACCACTATGCTACACACCTGAAATTAATATAAAATAATATTGAATGTCAACTGTAACTGAGAAATTTAAAAAGGGGAGGGGGGAAGGTGAAAGGGAATAAGATGTCCAAATTTCCAGGTATAAAACAAGTTAAGTCCTGGGGATGTAATGTACACCATGGGGAATATAGTCAATAACATTGTGACAGCGTGGTACGGTGTCAGATGGTTGCTGAACTTAACATGGTGATAATTTCTTAGGTATATAAATGTTGAATAACTATTGGTGTACCCCTGAAACTAATATAATATTGTATGTTAGCTATATTTTTTTTTAAAAAAAGAGAAAATTTGAAGCCCTTCCTGTATAGATATTTTAAATTGTGAGGTTGGTTGAAATCACCAAGGGAGTGGGTACAGATAGAGAAGAGTTCCAAAGACCTAACAGACATTCAGGAAATATTATTTCTCTCCTCTTCTTCTCCTGAAACTCTATATAAGTATAATGCATTGCCAGACATAAAGATGGGAAGTTTTTTCTTTTTTCTTCCTGAAGACTAGTTATAATAAATGACAACAATTTAGACAGAAAAAATTTGTTATCTTGTCCTGTCACCTGACTTCCTTACCGTTACATTCTTCCCTGTTTTCCCTCCCCCACTGTACTGCCTACTCTGGGCTTTCAGCATTTCTCAGCTGTTTGCCACACAGCCTCAGAGCTGGTCTTCCTGCCTCTCCCCACGCCTTCTTATGTTTCCTGCACACCAGGGCCAGAGCTGTCCCTCTACAACCCAAGAATGCTGAAGTCCTGTCCTTGAAATGACAGTCATAGTTTCATATGATTAACATGGTTTTTACAAATTTAGATAGACAAGACTATACTAGTGACAAGGGTTTTACAAACTAAGGAAATACTGTAAGGTTTTTCTTAGGACATACGAGTCAAAGTACAGCATTTTTGGGAATTATTTCCTATTCACTGCAAGTCATGTGTGGTGATTAGGAGGCAGAACTGTAAATAAAAGACAGCAACCTTTGTCAATTCTATGCACACTCACCACTCAGTTTTCGTTCTACACACACATCCACTTCTAGAATAAAAAGACCTGCATTTTCCAGTCTCACAGAAGAAAAGGAATTGGTTACTCAGGGAGAATGCCAAATCTCTGCTGAGAGATGCTTTGACAATAAAATTTATCCTTGTCTAACAGAAATAAGTTGGATGTAGACCTGAGTGCAGGCAGGGGAGAAAAGCGGACGAGCTTTCATTTTCCTTGACAATATTGATTTGATTTTGGAGTCTATTTCGCTAGCAATTCATTGGGGTCTAGGAATTATATTCCTTTTCATCACTTTTTGATTTAAAAGTCCAGTGTTTCACCCAACATCTCCCTCACTCTGTAGCTTTATTTCTTTTGTCTTTTGATCCACACAGAAGCTATGTCAAAAAAAAAAAAAGATAGTTATCAAAATAAAATGCTGTTTTAGTGGGAGCCCTTCAAAAGAAGGGTTTGTGACCAACTCTGATCCTTAATGTAACTGAAATGCATTTAGTGCTTACCTAGGGCCAGGCTCTGTGTTTAGCACTATGCATCAATGATTTTATATAAAGCTCATATCTTCTCTTGGGGGGGGGCAGATACTTTTATTATCCCCATTTTAATGATGAGGCACAGAGGAGGTAAGTAGCTTGTTGAGAGCTAGTAAGGAGGCAGGTGAACTCCAGAGCCCTTGGATGTGACCTCTGTGCTATAAGCCCTAAGGGATGGACATGTTCACTGTAATCCTTCAATTGTAGTGAAGTCACATGATTTTCGTGCACTGAAACCCAGTGGTGTAAAAACCTAGGTCAAATGAGGCATAGAGAATGCACGCAGACCTTGATTTTAAGTGGATTCGTTCTCAAACCCTTTTCCTTGGAGCGCCTTCATTAGTCCACATGCTTTGCCGTTTGGTCTCATCTCTTACCAGAATGTTTTCCTGTCTTGCATTCCTGGAATTTTGCAGCCTGCTAGACACTAAGATTAGCTTTAGGGGATACTTTTGAGGAGCAGGAGCTGGAACAGAATAGACTTTCCCTGAACGAGGGATGGGAGAACTCAGGTGAAATCTTGAGTAGAAGAGGAGGGGGTATCAAAGAGAGGAGTCTGTGGTTAAGTTCCGGGAGTGAGGAGGGTAGAGCCCTCTTTGGGGAGGTCTGGACTTCGGGGAATTGAAGTGATGCAGCTTTTCTGTGTGATTCCACAAAATCTTCAATACTGCCCTCAGAAATGATGCCATTCTTAGGTAATTTGATTTTCTTTGGAAGGTGCTGAAAGGTTGAGTACATGTTCTGGTTGATTTCGCCTGAATCAGGTCAACAGACATGGATAAGGTAATACGTACAAGTCTGACAGACAGATAAAAGTTTTTTCATCAAAAATTTGACAGTGGGAAATTGTCATTTTCAGGGTGTCAGAGGTGGACCATCCCTGATGATGGCCTGGTCCAGGGTCTGATCCAGGGAGAAGTGCCTGAAAGGGAGTGGTTGAAAGGTCTTTGGAAGTAAAGACACGGAGGCAGAATTCATTCATAACCACCCTCTTGCTCTAATTATCATTGCTTACTTGATACTTCTATCGTTATAACAAGCCAATCACTATTCTCGTGTGTTTTCAACCTACTTCATCTATGTCATATCTAGATGGAACATGAAAAATTGAGGATCCTGAAGGAGGTGGTTTGAGTAACAGCAAGCATCCAGCAGTGGGAAGACGAAACGTCAAGGTGATTGATGAATCACCTTTATCCAGACATTTCGAAGAGAAGTAGGAACAGCCAGAAAGTGGATATTGGCAGACAATTTCCTAGAAATGAAATTTAGACTTGGAATAGGTCACTGCCTCTAGCTTGAGAGCCTCCAGAAAATTGGGTCTCCATATGAACCAAAAATTAAAGCTGGCCAAAACAGTGAAAGGCAGATAGGGGCCTGGGAAGTCTGTCAAAGGAAAGATTTTGAAAATTTAGGTAGCAGGAGATGAATGACGATGTCACAGCTAAGATGAAACAGGCTTGGAAGTGACACCTACATGAGAAGCGAAGGTCCAGAAGTGTAGGAGGCTAAAGCTCAGGACGCTAGTGGTGTAGGCCTATAGGGAATATCCTTCTGAAAATAAAATGGAATGAGACCTCAAAGAGGGACGTTACAAAGTTTAAAGCCTATTTTTACCTGTGGTCTAAGACGGGATTTAAATTTTACTGGTGCAAGGTATAGGTGAAGAATAATCCAATTTAAGTGCACTATATAATGTTCTTAATTAAGTAGATAGAGTCAGAATTTGCAGTAATAAGAATGGAGAAAAGAATGACCGTATTCTGTAGGCATTTCTTTAGCACTCATGTGCACAGAATCGCCTGGGAGTCTTGGTTGCAGATTTTGATTCACTGAGTCCCCAGTAGAGCCAGAGATTTCTACAAAGCTCCCAAATGATGCCAGTGCTGCTTGTCCTTAGAGTACACTGTGAGAGACGAGGCTCTAGAGCAGAGGTTTCCACATCTGGATTCCCAAGAAACCTCCCCAGGGAATACTAATATGCAGCAGGATTTTGGCACCAAAGCTACTGAAAAATTTGTTGGCGATTAATTAATGGGAGAATCAGAAGACTCAGAACAGTAATGAAGCTTCTTCAAACAAAACTTCGTCCCCACCAGCAGCATGTGGAAAAAAATCTTATAGATGTTTATGAAAAATACCTAAAGCAGCCATCAGAAATTTGGAGGGTGGGTAGTATGTTTTTCACAAACTGTACAGTGTTTGTTTTAAAGATGTTGACGGTCTGGAGTGGACAGAAGAGGGTAGACAAAATAACTAAATCTGTAGACACAGTCCTACTTTTGTAGCTTCTTTGATAATACTTCTAATTGTTTGGATAATAAATGTGGCCAGTGACTTCTAGGTATTTAAGGAGCTAGGAACAGAGAGGGAGGGGAAAAGAGACATGGAGGGAGACAGGAGGAAGGGAGGGAGGGTTAATATGTGTGTATATGTGATCGCGTGTCTGTATGAATGTGTATGTGCGTGAATGTGTTTAAAAGCATGTGTGTGTGTGTTTAGTCAGACAAGCCGTACCGTTACTGGGAACCCAGCGCTAAGAAGCACTGGCCTCCTGCCTGAGCGCCATACCTTGTATTCCATTCAGGGGTTGAAAATTGATGCTCATGAAGTACCCACCCTCTTTCAACTCACCAGACTCCTCTTCTGATTTTTTTAGACTCCTTCACCTCTTTAGGCCTCAGCAGGATTCAGTCCTTGCTGCATCCAATTTTGTCCTCTTTAGTAGAATGTAATTAGACTCAAATACAAATCACAACTATTGTCAGAATTCAAATGGGTTCTGATGAAAATTAATATTTTCCATTCATAGAAAGACTGGTTCAGAGCACACCATAAGGCAAAAGTTCAAAATTAGGCAGAAACTACTTATTTTTCCAGCATAAATAGCTACATTATATTCAGCTTATAGAGAATGCAACTTTGCAATGCAGATATCAGAGCTGGAGGCTGTAATTGATTTCTTATCCTCCCTCCCAAATCTTCCCTCCATGATGACAATGGAATAAATGACTACGTGGCAGCATTAATCGAATGCTATTATCTTTACTTTATAGTTTTAATTTAAGATCTTGTCTCATTAACACAATTATCCAGGAAAGCATTATGTTAAACACACGACTGTGATGTACTGTGTGTATTAATCAAAATTCTTGTGTTTGCAAGTGACAACTCACACTGCTTTAAACCAAAAGAAAATGAAGCTATTACTTTCTCTAACTACAAAATTGAGGTACACTTTAGGTACCATTGAACCCAGAGTCAATTTTTCAATCTCTATCTTCTTCTGTTTCCTTTGAATGTTGGCGCATTCATTCCAGTAGCAGGCAGCTTGTTCCTATCATGGAAGGTATCTCAAAGCAGCTTGAACTTACAGACATTAGAACTCAAGATCCCAGAAGGAACAAAAACACCTTTCCACATACCCATGGCAGAAAAATCCTTGGGAAGCTGTGTTTCAGTCTGGCTTACATGCCCTTCTCTGAAGCTATCATTATGGCCATCGGGCTGGAGTCCTCTAATTGGCCTCACTTGGGTCACATGCCCATCTCTGGGACAAAAGTGAGCTCAGTATGGTCCCCACTTGGCCACCTTGAATGGAAGAGGATGTTTTTCTTGCAGGACGGGATGACAGGCAAATGGCTAATGCATCTCCACTCCATGACAGGCCTAGCTCAAATGGTACGTAAGAGAGACCCAAGGGGGTGCTGCCAAGGCCAGGAAGAGAAGTATCTAGGAAGGGCTCAGGGAAGTTCAGTGGACAAGACATGTGTATAACAGACATGTGTTAACACATATGTATATGTGTGTGCAGTAAGATTTACATCTATTGGTGGTGGACTTCAGGCAAGCTATCGAGGCAGTAGTAACCTGGAACAGAAAGGAAAGTTAGCTGGCTGCCGTGTGTCTTCTCATAGATTTAACAAGCACCAAAGCATTATTGTTAAATGCAAGGAATAGTTCATAATGATGCAGGATCTTAGATCTAAAATGAACCCCAAATATCTTTAAAGCAGGATTGTGTTTTGTCAGGAGCTCAGCTGAGCTCAAGAGAGCTGAGCTTTCAAGTGTCAGAGGATCTGACTAAAGCCACAAGCCAAAATGAAAGTGACAGTGAAGCTTCTAATCACTTACTGTGACAGTGTAAGCAAGAGGCCCAAACTGGAGAAAGCACCCACTCCCCTCTTTTCCCCATGGAATGGTGCGCCTGGAGAGAGAGCTTCCAGTGGATCAGTGCAGACATGGGGTTGTCTCACTGCTGAGTGAGCCCTCAACACAGGGCTCCTGTAATTTTAGGGATCATACATACGAGTAAACATGGTCAGACTCATGCTTAATCAGGCAAAGCCTTTGTAATGCTTATGGTCAGGCCTGAAAAATCACACAGAGATTTTTAACCAGACGCTGAACTCCTCACATTTGTGTCTATTAAATAATATAAAGGATAAAGTTTTGGTAGCATTTTAAACTAAAAAAAAAAAAAAAAGAAAGAGAAGCTATTTTTTCTCACAGCTCACTCTTATTGTGAGGACATTAAGAATTGACAATAAACGAGGCATTGTTATTTCTATAACTCCTGGTCCCAGGGATCCTTGTGCTATGCAGAATAAGATTCAAGGACCCTCAGACTTTAAAAGAACCTACAGATTTCATTTTATCCAAACTTTTAGTACTTACATATTATCCATCTCCAAGTGGTCATCCCACTTATGACTGAATTCCAGTGACAAAAACCTTGTACTTTCTAAAGTAATTCATCACATTTTCTCAGACTTTGATGGTCAAAAACTGATTTACGAGGCAAAATTTGTCTCCAACTTTTCATCCACTGATCTTGGGACCATATTTAAACAGCTATATCATCTCTTAGAACAGGCTGTTCTTCAAATGTTTGAAGCTAACGTTCATGTTTTTCAGTTTATTCTTTCCAGAGCAAATACCGTTAGTTGCTTCATTATCCCGTGTGTGATACAGTTTTGAGAACCTTTACTCTGTAGTCCGCCTCCTCTGAGGAACCATGCTTGTCAATGTCCCTGCGAAAGTATAGAGCCCAAGACTATTCAGTGTGGAGAGCAACAAACATCTTTTTTGTTGTAGATTTTGTATTTTATTTTAGTGTGGCCAAAGACCAAGTTAGTTCTTAGGAATCGTTCTTACTGTTAACACACATTGAGCGTACAATAAAAGAAAACTCCCAAGTGCTTTTCATGCATACCTTACATCTTCTTTATTTCTACTGGTTCAGTTGGTTTTTGACTCAAATTTTTAGTGCAAAAAGTACAGCCTTCTGTACTTCTCAATTTGGCATTTATCATAAGTAAAGAATAGTAATCACATAGATTTTTTAAAAAAACCTTTATATTTTAAAATAAACTTGATGCAAAAGAAGCTGCAAAATAAATGTATGGTTAAAAAATTATAAGGTGAACAATCAGGTCAAGAAATACTAAGTTGCTGCAAAAGTAATTGCAGTTTGTGCGATTATTTTTAACCTTTAAAACCACAATAACTTTTGCACCAACCTAACAACTGTGCCAGTCACTCCAGAAGCCCTTTCATGTGGCCCATCTAAATCTTAACAACTGCCTTCCTTAATAGGACACTATTATATTAATATAGTAATATAAACTAATCAAGTAGTCAATTATTTGTGTTATTTAAATATTTTTATTATCCAGATACATTACAAAACACTATAGCACAGTCTTGCCCATTTAAAAAAAAATATGACTAAGTCTCTTTTAATTGCTAGTTTTCCCTTTATCGCTTTATTTATCTTAAAATGTATTTGTTGCATTGACCTGGAGAATTATCTACAGTGTGGAATTTTTTTATTGCATAATCATGGTGCAATTCAACATACTCCTCTGTCCTTTGAATTTCTTGCAAATTGGTGGTTGGATCCAATGTCTTCATCAGACTCACGTTTAATCCCTTTGGCAAAACTATAGGTTGTGCTGAGTTCTTCCCCCTGCCCCTCCCCCACTTTATTGAGATATAACTGACACAGCATTGTATAAGTTTAAGGTGTACAATGTGTTGATTTGATACACTTATTCTGTATGTTAATTTGATACACTTATATATTGCAAAATGATTACCACTATACCTTTAGTTAAGACCTGCATCGTGTCACATAATTACCATTTCTTTTTTGTGGTGAGAACATTTAAGACCTACTCTCTTAGCAACTTTCAAGTGTTCAATACAGTGTTATTAACTATAATGACTACACTGTACATTTGATCCCCAGAACTTATTCATCTTATAATTAGAAGTTTGTACTCTTTGGGTGGTGCTGTGCTCTATAATGAGGGGCATTTTGTTTGGACATTTTTTTTTGTGATGTTAGTAGCTGATGAAGCTCAACGCCTATATCCATTAATTCACTGGAATTGGGAAATAGTGATATTTTAATTCTATCAGTTCTTGCAATTTATTTATTAGAGAACTATGAAGAAACACGCCACTCATCTATAATTTGGTTATTATGTATAATTTATATAGAAAGTTGGGATGAATTTGTGTTTTCTTTCATTCTTTTAAGTAGTTTTCAAAATGATAAATTGGTTTCCTATCATTCTTTGAAAGTGAACAATTAGATTTTCAAAATGTCTTTATGAAACCATTGGTTTAATGAATTTAATCAATTGCAATTGAAGCTCAAACTGTTCCTCTTTGGCCAGTGGGCGCCTCGTCAAGTTGTTTTCTGAGTATTTTTGACATAACCCTCTTGGTCTTTGATAGCTTTCTTGTCTTGTGGTATTCTAGGCTCATCTTGTTTATTTCCTACCTTAGATCTGGAATCAGTCATTTTTCTCAAGAAATTCTAGGCTCTTTTGGTAGAAAGGGTATTTTTAAAGACCATAATTTTGGCGTTAATTGTTTCTAGGCTCTTAGTAAACAGAGTTAATACATAGCTCTGTATTGCATATGTTTATAATCTCATGAGTTCATACTGACCTTTAATTCAAATTCAGTTCAGATCTAGAAGGGTTTGTTTTTTACTTAATATTTTATGTTATTTCTGTATCTCAATTTTCCACACTGAGAATCTGGAAATCCTGGTTCTCAAGGACCCAAGGAATAATAGAAATAAAAAACTTCATAGATACTTATTTTCTTTTCCCCACATTATACACATAACAGTCTAACAATATTTATAGTAATACTACCACCAGCAGTTAATTTTTTGCACACGTGCTCCCCATTCTGTCCTACTTTTTGCAATTTTATCATGTCTACACTGCCTGACTGTATAGCTATTACATAGTATTCTCTTTCTCTTTTATCCTCAACTGAATTTAATTCTGGAAGTAAATTGTGTATTTAATATTTGAGTAGGGGCACAGGAGATAGGTAAATCAATTATATAAGAAAGAGAAGCTATGTTTCTTACACATCTGAGTGATTTTCTGTAAATTTTGATCTCACTAATCTAAGGCAGTTCTTATTCCAGACAAAAGTAAAGGAGAGATGTATGTACAGTCGCCTCCTTATCATGCCAGTTCAAACATCTGTACTGAGAGTAAAGAGAGAAAGTAAAATTCTGAAATAGTTTGGGTTCATTTTTATTATGCCAGTAAATCTAACTTTTATCTGTTATTTTGGAATTATGCATCTCCTGATGTGGGTAAAAAATATGTAATAATAGGAGTGATAGAGAGTTGGAGGTAGTGTGGGGGAGATCTTTACCGTTAAAATTATTAAAGAAAGGTTCTTTCTTTCTGAATTACTCTCTTATTTGAAAATAGATTTAAATAAAGAAGTGTGACCTAACAAGAACAAAGAGAAAGGCTGCAATGCTCAAAGAGTTTAGAAACAGGTAAATTGGAGAGTATTTCTAACACGTCTCCAGGGTAGAGGATGCCACACTGAGTAGACACTTCTATTGTGTGGAGGTGGGTTGATCCTTGTAATGGAGAAGGATGACACTCTGAAGTTACCAGTAATTTGCAACTATGGCATACCTTCCCATACCACCCACTTGTGCTCTTACTCTATATTGTACCAAATAATATTCTGATTGTTTAACTTACTTTTTGTGTGGTTAAAACAGCATTTGCTCATATTAGAGAACCTGAAAAATAGGAAAATATATAAGAAAAAAATAAACCACACATAAGCACACAACCCAAATGAAGTGCAGGTATATTACTTTTCAGTCTTTCAATAATATATTTATATTTGGATATACATATGTAATTATTCTTCAAATAATATATTTTAGTGACTATAAAATATTATTTTGGGGGTATTTTGGTGATATCAATGTTTTGCTATTGTAAATGACATTTATATGAACATTCATGTCACAATTATTTGTCTGCTTTTCTGATTGTTCACTTAGGACAGATTCTTGAAAGCTGAATTACTTGGTCAAAAGGTATTGAAAAATTTTAACCCATTGATACATATTGCCAAATTGCCTTCCAGAAATATTGTACCAATTTAATTCTCAGTAGCAATCCTTGAAAATGCTAGTTTTCCAGCATCCTTACTAGGAAAAGACATTAATTGGTTTTTAAACATTGGCAATTTGGGGGGAAAAGGTATTATACTATTGTTCTAATTTGCAATGTTTTGCTTACTAGAGAGCTTAAAAATTATTCATTTGTTTATTACTCAATTGTATTTCCTTTACTACAAATTACATGTTCATGCCTTATGCTCATTTTTCTAAATAGGTTTTAGTATCATCCATACTTATTTATTTGATAGCATTTATTTATTAAAAATATTGATACTTTACCTGCATATTAACTGCTAGTATTTTTCTTGCTTGTTGTTTATTGTTTTTAATTTGTTTGTCATTATTTTGTATTAGGTGTTGCAGTTTTTATAGAGATAAGTCTATAATGTTTTCTGATTGTATTCTAGAGTTTGAAGCTTAGCAAAACAATTTCTTCTCCACAAATAAGATACATGTTTACCTACTATTTCTTCTCATTATGTTTACATTTTAACTCAATTCAGTTACATTTATCTCAATTCACCTACAACTTATTTTAGTATATCTTGTAAAATGATTACTATTTTTGTCATTTATCTATTTTGCAGATTATTTACTACTACGTATATCCTTTCCACACTGTGTGGCCATGGAATGGAATGCAATAGCATGGAGTGGGAAAACCAAATAGACAATATCCAAGATGAAATCCTGGTAAGAAAGCATTCACATGAAGCCCCAAATACTATGGTGTTGGCATGAATTATGCACAGCAACCAAACCTGCTTGATGTCAGCAACTACATAGGTCGAAGGGGAGGGAAATCAAGAGGGTTTCTGGGAGACCTGAGAACTAAAAATCTCAAAATTGCTAACACATTTTCACAGGGAAGTGCCATTGGCTGCTCTGAGAGCAGAAAAGCGTGGAGAGTATTTCACAACCTTCAATTTACGGATGAGTGCTACAATGGATTGGACCTCTGTGAACTATCAAAACTAACAAATGACAGGGCTCTTGCAGGACAAATCTATGCACTGAGGAGAAACACCTGGGAGTAGAATCCGAATGGAGCAGGACGTAGACAATAAGTGCAAGAGAAAAAGCATGTCCTAAATTTAGTTCCCTCTGAAAACAAAGCCTGAAATGAGGACTTATGGGCAGATGGTTTATTTGGGATGGGACCCGGGGAGTAGGAGAGTGGCACTGATAAAGTGAGTGAGGGAAAGCCAATATAAGGATGTTTTATCTAGGTGACCTCCTCATGGGAAACTGGGTGCCAATTCCACCAGAACTTACTGAGGAATTTACTGTGATTTACTATGTGGTCTCTGATGTGATCAAACATGGTTCATGTGTACGTTTTGGAGGTATTTGGAGTGCCAATTTGTTTTTCAAATCCTTCTCGTAATTGTAATAAGCATCGTCAGCAATTGCCATTACAGAATTATTTGGTCAGATTTATTTTTTGCCGTGAAGCTTAATTGGAATGCTGGACACTTGTTCCAGAGTGGATTTGTTCTGGCTGGTGGGAGTGGGGGGGGATGGCTAAAGCTGGGACGCTGGAGTTAGAGGTTGCTGGATCCCACAGTCAGGTTCTGACAATTAAATCAAGCAAAGAATAATGATTCTAACAAGATAATTTAAAAAGGTGAATATATATGTATATATGTATATATACACACACATATATGTATATATACATACACATGTATGTATATATGTACACATGTTATAGATAAAGTCAGTGGATTATGTATTAAATTAAAAATCAATAACAAATGTTCCCAGTATTGGCCTTTTAAATGTATTTTAATGGATATTCAAGTTTGGAGAGTGAAACAAACAGTGCTATGAAATTAAAACTAATAAAGTACTGATTATTAATTAGATTGTCAGGGACTAAGAATTTGCCTTGGCCTCACTATCGCACATGACAACCATCATTCAAGGTATATGCGTATATGGCTGTCGTATGTAATAGTGATACATATATGTCGTGTGTGTGTATATATATATATAGTGTATCTGTATATTACATAATATCTGTATGTATACAAATTGTATACATATCATTATATATACATGATATAATCATGTGTGTATGATTATTATGTATATTATATAACATGTATTATGTGTATATTACATATGCATTATTATATATACATATGATTATCACTATATATGATTATTTTGATGTATATTGTGAACTAGTTATCACAGTCACAATCTCATAGGTTCTTGAGACATTATTACAAATATCATTTAAAACTGTATTGACAAATGGACAAATATGGCACAGTCATAAAATTCTATTTCAATCTAAGGTTTATGCTTTCCATGCAGTAATTTAATTTACAGTGTAGTTTCACCCTATTTATACCCATTTCAACTGGATATAGGGCTACCTTCTGTCATGAGTGGTCATGGAAACATAACTGAGTATAGTCCTTTTCCACTTTCTCATCATGAAAGATGCCTTTCAGAATCTCCCGTATTTCAAATGAGTCAAAGCCAGTTGATTGGAGGTGTTTTTATGGGTAACTCTTCCCCTCCCCATCCGGCTTAGGTCTTGAACATTCAAACCCAGTCAACTGTTCTTTTAGTAAGAACGCTAGATGAATTGATTGAAGGACTGTCTGTGGGCAAAGAGATAAGCAAGCAGTTCAGTAGCAGGTAGATGGGTGTGGCACAATCTTCTTTAGAGAGATGACGTGGGGTTTTACACAGCCATCTGCACATTACTTGGGGCTTAAAATGGAGATCATAAGTGGAAATTTAGAGAGGCTTCAAAGGAAGTAGGTGCTGTGTGACAGAGATCTCATTGCTTGAATAACAATAATAGTCTTTATTGGTTCCCTTAAAAGCAGATAGTATTGAATTATTCTTATAAGCCTTTATTACCTTAGACTCCTAGTTCCCCTGGACCACTCCCCACTTGTGAAGAAGGAATCTTCATCATGGCTGACAGCTTTCTTGGTTATGCTGAAGGTTGGATGTGGTAACCAAGGCATTTTTCAGAGAGGACACAAAGGTCCTTGATGCACTAAACAATCAGAAAGTGAAAACCCTTTCTCCTCCTCTTACCCAGGATTCAGCTGTAGGGTAGGCAGAATGGAAACAAGGGCTCCAAGTCCAGAAGTTGTCTCTCAAACTGACTTGGTAAATAATTTTACTGAGAGAAGGAGCGTTTGGAGCCAGTGTCTGGAAAGCTGCCCAATAATAATAATAGCAACATCAAAGATAAAAGCAGCTACCACTTATTAAGCATGTTCTAGGAGCAAGTGCTTTACAAAAATCACCTCTAATCCTCTCAACAAGAAGTACATTAGTTTTCACTGATATTTTCTAGACACAGAAACAGACTCAGGAAGTTAAACAATTTTCCAAAATCATAGTACTGATGGAAATGCTAAGCCAGGTCTGCCTGGCACAAAAGCTCAAATTCTTAACCATTTCTTCTGTATTTGGTCATGTTAAATAATACTAGCTTCTATTTTTTTAATTAATGAAGTACCAGATATTATTTCATTATCTAATTTGGCAAAGTAGCATTATCACCATCCCCATTTTACAGATGGTAAAACAGAGGCTCGGGAAGGATTCATAATTGGCCCAAAGTCACACAGATAAGAGTTTGGAGAATTTGTATTCAACCCCAGCTCTGTGGTTTCCAAGACCCATCCTTTCCCACCAAGCCACACTGATTTCTGGGGTCACAGAAATCCTGAGAGTGAAGAGAAGAAGTGTACTCAGTCATAGCAGAGTTTCCCTGATGAATCTGGAATTAAATGTCAATGTTTTTCTAGGAAGAAAAGGAAAGAATGTAGCATATGTTCTTGGAAATGGAATGCCTTGAGCTTAATGTATTCCTTGGGAATGCAGACTTTATCAGCCAAGACAGATGGCTGGCCATGTAGAGGCAGAGAGTGAGTGCAAGGAATTTTGAAAGCCCAGTATTATTCAGGACAGGGGAAGTCAATTCTTCGGGCTGAATTCCACAGCTTGTGAGGGCAACATTGGGAGGAGTAATGGAGAAGGCAACTTGCCTTCAGAAATAACACATCGCTATGTGATTTCTCGATGTTGGTGTGTGTCCTATATTTCTGTTGTGGGTCCATTGCATTTTAATGAAAATGTAGGGTGGCCCTTGAGCTGGATCTATGGTCTGTGTGCTGCTTGACCAGGTGTGGACACATAGTAAGTCAAAGGCTACATCAGAAGCTTGACTTCTCTCCCAAAGGTACATATTTATACCTTTTTACCTTATGCCCAAGTTATAGGAGTAACTTGGGCATTTTGATTACACCATGGGAAAGTGGTCAGGACGAAAGAGAGTGAGAGGCAACTAGAGCAGAGGCAACTTTGTAACAGGGAGACATTTTCCTAAATGTATTGCCTTTTTCTTTGCAACAAGCATTGAAAGAGCTCCTATCCCTATGAGTACGCTTTCATTATTTGTTGTTCAGTAAGGGAGTAAGCAGTGGACCAAAGAAAATCACTGTTACTCAGCTTATCACCTGAAAGTTCATTAAGAAGTCAAGGCAAGTGAGTGTCATTTTGTGGGAGTTCTAGAGTTTTGAGGGTGCCAAGGAGTAGACCCTGGTCTAAGTTTAGGGTTAGAGCAGAAAAGAGAGGGACTAGTGATGGGTATAATTTTTAAATCAGATTGCATAGGTTTTTTTTGCTTGTTTCTTTGTTTGTTTTGCTATTGAGTTGTATGAATTCTTTCTGTGTTTTGGATATTACTGTATTTTGCCATGTATAATGCACACACACATTTTTGGCCCAAGCTTTCAGGGAAAAACATCTTTTGTGAAATTTTATGTGACAAATAATTACAAAACACAAGAACAAATACAAGGTACAAGAAATTTTATGTACCGGTAACAAATTTACGATATTTACACATCATAGAAGGCCAAGAACTTTTCCTTGTTGCAAGTTCATCGTAAATTCAACAAAACCGATTATCATATTCCAGGGTATTATTTTGCATACAGATATCGTTATTGATTTCTAGAGTTACACTTTTAACTCATAAGTATAAATAAAAGAATTAAAAACATTTACATAGATATGGAATTAGTACTGCCATGTAGAATGTACATCCTTATTTTTCTCTCACAAATTTGGACAAAATAATATGCATTATACATGGCAAAATACAGTAACTCTGTATCAGATATATGGTTTGTGAATATTTTCTCTCATTCTACATATAGGTTGCTTTTTCACTCTGTTGACTGTTTCCTTTGCTCTGCAGAAGCTTTTTGATTTGATGTAGGCCCACCTGTTTATTTTGTTTTTGTTGCCTGTAATTTTGGTGTCATATCCATGAAATCATTGCCATGCCAGAGTCATGAAACTTCCCCCCATCCCATGTTTTCTTCTAGGAGTTTTACAGTGTCAGGTCTCACACTGAAGGCTTTGATCCACTTTGAGTTGATTTTTTGTATGGTGTAAGATATAGGTTCAGTTTCATTTTGTTACATGTGGATATCCAATTTTTCCAATATACCATTTGTTGAAGACTGTGCTTTCCCCATTGTGTGTTTTTGGCACCCTTATTGAAAATTAGTTGACCATATCTTATACATTTATTTCTGGGTTCTTTGTTCTGTAGGAATAAAGTTAACTAAGAAGGTAAAAGATTTATATATTAAAAACTACAAAATGTTGATGAGGGAAATGAAACAAGACACAAATAAATGGAAAGCCATCTTGTGTTCATGGATTGGAAGACTTAGTACTGTATTTTTAAAATGTCTGTACTATACCCAAAGCTAGCTACAGATTCAATGTAATCCCTATCAAAATTCCAAAGAATTTTCTTTTTACCGAAATAGAAAAAGCAATTCTATAATTCATATGGAACCACAAAAGACCACAAATAGCCAAATCAATCCTAAGGAAGAACAAAGCTTGAGGCATCACATTTCCTGACTTCAAAATATATGCTGAAGCTGCCGTAATCAAAATTGTATGGCACCAGCATAAAGGCAGACACACACACCAAGGGAAAGGGAAAGCCCTTTTCTTCTAATAGAGCGACCAAAGAAGATCACATCCCTTCCACTTACTTTCCATTTATCAAACTTTGTTGCATGATTATACTCTGTTTCAAGGAAGGCTGGAAAATGTAACTTTTATTTTGGGAAACATTTGTTCAGCGAAAGTTGAGAGAGGAGACAATGGTTACTAGGGGATAACTAGCAATCTCTAGCAGGTAAGACTTTACAAGACAATGGGAAACTGTCATTCAATTTAAGCAACTGATAATCTAACAAATCGTATCTTAACTGAACCTTGCACAGGTATGTTTTCTTTTCTATGAAATAGAGATGAGAAATGAGGATTAATGTTTACAAGGTATCTGTTAGAGCATCTGACACATAGTAGGTGGTCAACAACGAAGGGTCCCTTTCTTCTCCTCTTTTTAGAAAGTATGCAACTCTGGCCATTTTATCGAGAAGGCTGTATAACTAAAACTAACTGAAGGCTTAGAACCCAAATATGTGCATGGGAATGTCATCTTCTGGCTGGAACATAGTCTGAGAGGCAGCAGCTGGAGAGCTCAGATAAATGATTTTGAAAGCTTCTCTCTGAGCATACAGAACTCAGAGACATTAAAAATAAAAGCCATAAGGTAGCAGGAAGTACAGTACATCCAAAGCCTGGTAATCAAGTTAGAAACTTGTGTTATCTTCCAATATACCTGAGTGGAATCAGAAACCCTTAGAGTTGATTTGTTGAGGTCCAATCCGGTATGTATATCTATACAAAAGAGTCATTTACCCAGAAGATTAAAAATAAGTAAAGGGACCACTGAGACTTTTCTAACCATGGAAATGGAATTTAAAGGCCATTTGTCACTTTCCTGTCATTTTGCCTGACAAAGAGACTTGCAGTCCCCAAGAGCAAGCCTCGTCCTCCATGCTGTGCAGTAGACGGCTGTGCCTTTGCTGGAAGGGAAGGCCCAGGTCTTCAGTGGCTAACTCCTTAAACTCTGTTTCAGGGACGGATTTGGGGAATCCTAGAGTCATGGGTTTTATGTCTACTGCCATTAGATATCTAAAGAGGGCTTTTCAGTTTTACAAGGTGTTTTATACACTTTCTTCCAGAAGTCCACTCTTTCCTCTGACTTGTCTAAAGACACACAATGCCCAGGTCATCCTCCCAACCCTCCTAGAGAGGTGTATGTGAAAACATGTGAATGTGTAAGAGAGAGAGAGAGACTCTGTTTGAATGCATGTATGTGCTTGTACTACCTTTCAAATGCAGCAAACTCTTGGTAGGTTTCTTCGACAGATTTACTTGATATTTGAAGTTTTTATTTTAGTCTTTGACATTATAGACAATTGAATGTTTCATATTTGAATATAGAGTTGAGACTTGCTGTGGCAATCATATGTATCATATAGAAAGTTTAATGTCATTCTTAGTTTTTTAACAACATTTTTATTTGTAAATTCATTTGTTTGCATTTTGAAGCCAAAAGAGAAAAAAAAAGTGTTGGAAAGAACCAGTGTTTTGTTTAAATGCCAGCTTCTCCACTTCCTAGCTTTCTGAGCTTGGGAAAATGATGTCACTGCTCTGTGTAGTTATTTCAACGCTACCACCAGAATGTAAGTTCCATTAAAGCAGACACTTTTGATTGCTGCTTTCGATTACTTATGTATCCCCTGCATTTAGAATAGTACTTGGATCATAGTGTGTTTTCAACAAATATCTGTTGGATGAATCAGTTAAATGGGATAGTAATTCTGTCTCATGTATTTTGAAGATTAAATAAGGCAATAGATGCAAAGCACTTGGCCCTGAGTAAGGCTCTTAGTGATTGTTTAATGGTGGCTGTTGTTATTTGGGGGTCTCCATAGTTGCATAGTGCTGTGCTGGTTAACACATGGCTTAAATGTAGTTTCAGATCTAATTTTTCAGAAACTAGGATTATTTATTGCCACTGGGAAGAAATTAGCAGAATCTGCACTCATTTTCTACCTGTGACCACTGTACTTGGAAACATTGCATCAGCATTCCCCTGAAATTGCTTTTGCAAGGTGATCAGTAACTTCCAGGTTGCTAAACCACTGGCACATTCTCTGTCAGTCCTCACCTCACATGACTTATCAACACCATTGGCACAGTTGGTCATTCTTCCTGAAATGCTTTCTTCACTTGGTGTTTAGGATCCCCGCACTTTCTTGAGTGTTGTTCTTCCTCCCTGGTTGTTCCTTCTTGGACTTCTTTGTTTGTTCCTATGTTTCTTCCCAACGTATTAAGCCAACAGTCCCAGCTCTTTGGTGTCTTCTCGATCTGTATTCTCTCTCTGCGTTGGTCAGGGCCCTAATGGAAAAATCTAGGTAATCTGAGGTGAGTTTAATAATGTGATTTTTGTGACGATGTGAACACAGGTTAGGAGCATCAACAGTCAATAATCCAATAATTCTGGAGTTACAAACGGGGAAGTCTGAGGGGATAGAAGCAGGAGTGGTTACTAGAACTCAGCAGGGGTAGCTGAGTGCGTGGGCTGACTGGTGGGAGCGATGGCCTTTGACACAGGGTGAGAGGACGGAGGGAGGATTGTTCTAGATTAAATGAGAGTGAGACAATATGACAAACAAATGCGTGTGTGAGCATTAACGGGATCCTAGGTTTTTGAAAGTTGGCTATAAAGAACTTTTATTAGGACAATTAGGGAAATTTGAATATGGATTGGTAAATTGTTGCTATCATTGAAACAATGTTAAATTTTAGGGGTGCGATTTAAAAAAAAATTTGTCTGCTAAACAAAGGCCAAAATGACTCTTGTTTAGCTGGTCTGAGTTCTCTCTACCCTACTTGTCTTAGATGATCCAAGAGCAGATACACTCTTGATAAATAATGTAATGCAGCAAACTACCAGGGACCAGAACCCTATGTTTACAAGGCTCCTACCTTTCGTTGCTCATCCAGTCTTCCTGTTCCAACTCATTGCGATTGCATTGCTTAGTGGCTGTGGCTGGTAAGCTCCAGAAGGCAGGGCCTCTGCCTGTGCTGTTCGTTGATATACTACAGGTGCCTGGAAAAGTGGTCCATCCTGTGCTTCCCCGAAAATAAGACCTAACCAGACAGTCAGCTCTAATGCGTCTTTTGGAGCAAAAATTAATATAAGACCTGGTCTTATTTCACTATAATATAAGACCCGGTCTTATATAATAGAACATAACATAACATAACATAATATAACATAACATAATATATAATATATAATACCCGGTTTTATTTTATTATAATATAAGACCCAGTCTTTAATATAATATAATATAATATAATATAATATAATATAATATAATATAATATAATACCTGGTATAATATAATACCCTCAGCTCTAATAAGTCTTTTGGAGCAAAAATTAATATAAGACCCGGTATTATATTATATTATACTATATTATATTATATTAGACCAGGTCTTATATTATAGTAAAATAAGACCAGGTCTTATATTAATTTTTGCTCCAAAAGACGCATTAGAGCTGATTGCCTAGGTCTTATTTTCAGGCAAACACGGTAGTGTTAGATACATACCTGTTGGCTAAATGAATGTGGAGTGCACTTATTAATTCTACTTAGTTATAAATTATTTCTTGAATTTTTTTTTTTGTGGACAAGCATACCAACTGTGAAAAATGACAGTTTGTATCTTTGTTCCTAGTCCTTGTTACAGATTTAACTTTTCTTGCTGTACGGGCAGGCTCACCGGTACAACGTTGACTAGAAGAGCTGGCCTCAGGCCGCCTTGCCCTGTTGCTTATCTCAGAGAGAATGCGTTCTGTGATTACCACTAGGAATAGCACTCTTTGTGGGATCTTAGCAGATACCTTTTTAAAACTCAGGTTAAGACATTTCCTTTCTATTTCTAGTTTGCTATGAGGTGTATTATTATTATTATTAATGTATGGGCGTTCCCCCTCATTTTACACCTGCCTTTTTGAGGAATGTTCTAACACCATTGAAAAACTATCTGGTTTCCGGTGCCTCAATTCACCATTCCTCATTAGTTTACAACGAAGGAGGCCTGTTTCCTGCCTTGTATTTTGTGCGCCATAAAGTATGTCAATATGGAGGAGTAAATCAAATTTTTTAAAAATTGGCATTGTGTCAACCCAGTCTGTATGTCACGCTATGTTACATGTGAGTTGCCAGGAATTAGACATTCCATGCTATATAAAATGCATAAAAATGCGAAATATACATTGCATGTTCCAAGTCAGCTGACTTATGGGGCTTTATGATGAGTGAGACCCCAGGTCCTGAGGATCTTTTTCTCTCTTATTGTATGTGATCATTTCAGTTGCTCCACTCATTTAATAACCCCAAAATCTCAGCACAATGGGATAACAATGACAGCAGCAAAAATTCAGAGGAAGAGAGATTGATTTTTCTTTTTTTTTGAGTCAATAAAAATTCAACTATAATCTATTTCCTGAAAGGGGCAGCAAGCTGGTCTCTCGCTGTGGCTGGAGGAAGCTTAAAAATTCAGCAACTCAGGGTTTCAGAATTCTCTGGACTCAGCTCTCTTTCATTTCTTGTCGTTTTACACCCCCCACAGCAACCCTCTTACCCTTCCCATCCTCATCCTGACATCTGTGTTTTTCATCACTGTCAGTGAAAACAAGTGTGGTGCTGTCTGAAATCCACAAAAGTCAACGTCTAGGGAAGAAAATATAAATCATTGGTGTGTGAACCATCACCCTCAAGAGTTGGCATACCATTGACTTGCCTGAGAGTCTGAATTTTCATTTAATGCTGAATGTCAGCTTTTAGGTGAATGTGTTGGTGGTGGTAGCAGGGAAGACATAAAAGATAATGGTTTCAGTGACTCAGAACTGGCAAAAGTCTGTGTGTGTGGAGAGAGTGATCCATTGTTGGAGTCATTTCGGTACCTAAACAGTCCCCAAGAACAGTAAGAAAAGGCAAGCAGCCAGCTTATCAGCATATTGATATGCGATGAAATCCCCCTTAAATACTTCTCAATTCCCTATGCAGAAGGAGTTGATGAGTCAAGCCACTGTCACAGGGAAAAAAATTATTTGCCTGAGCATTGCTTTACTGAGCAGGTTCATTCATTTTTCTGGGGAACACAGTATCATTTTGTCTCTATCGCACTAAAAGAACCGGCTGGTGCAATCAATTCCCCAGAACACCCATCAATTCAGTTAAACAACCAGTAGGGAGGAAAAAAACCCCCATCAATAACAGTTGTTTCATTGAATTGATGGGTGACTTCAAGTCGTTCAGATCCATCGCTGGCCTGTGTGCTCAGTTGCTGCCAGGTCTGCGCAGTGTGGTGTGTGGGAACTTCAGGACCTGGCAGATCCTGCTGGGAGGCTACGAAGTGCCAGGTAACAGAGGATGCAAGCTCACCATGGCCAATAGGTGCTTCTCTGGCTGGGAATGACCTTACTGCGGGGTGCAGCCATTATCATCCTCATGGGCGACTTACCTCTAGTTTGCACGGCGGTAAATACTCTTAACAGCCACCATTAGCTGAGTACCTTCTGTGACAGAAGCACTTTACAAATATTATTACTTACCTGTAACAAACCAGCGAGGCAGAAGTTGTCATCCCTTCCTGTTCTATTGCTTGAAAACTTTAGAGAAGTCATTTACTCAGCCAGCGTTGAGAGGCAGAGGCAGGATTTGAACCCATCTCTGTCCATTGCCAAAGCCACAGTTCTCTTTGGGATACCATCTGCCCCTCATCTCTGCATAGTGTGGTGGCTGTGAGCATAGGTTCTCGAACCGGACAAAGACGGGTTCAAATCCTGGCACCTCTACTTAGTGTGGGACCTTGTGCAATTTACTTAACCTTTCTGAATTTCAGTTTTCCCATCTGCAAAATGTATTCATGGAACCAATGAATACGAAATCCGTTGTATAAGGCCTGGGACATTATGAATGTGGAAAAGGCCTGTTATTATTATTTTTTCCTGAACCATTATTCTTAGTAATACCTATCAGTAAGGGTAGGGACATGTGATTGTTTTAAACTCATGTGATGGCTAAACACCTTCCTCTTTCCTCATCCTTGCCACTTACAAATCCTTGGCAAGATTTTTGTGAGAGACATAAGACAGGTATCAATATTTAATTGCCTACCTCTGAATTTTAGTGAACGTTTAGTTCATGACACACTGGGATTCTACTAAGCTTGCTTTATTCATTCTGCATTTAAAAAAATGCCATTTTATTGCTTCCTCATGCTGTCATGCTCTGCTCCTGCGCAGGCTGGAGATGGGAGCGCAAACACAAAAGGGCTTTCAACCAAGGGTTTCTGGGGACTGAGGTCCTGAACACCAGGGCTTGGCGGTGCTGGCCTCCCGGACCTGTTTTTGCTGATGGCAGGAGAAATAAATTGAAACTCAGTGATCTGAAGATTTAGAAATCATCTTACGCACTTTTAAGGGTGCAGTTCGGTAATGTTCAGTACATTCACATTATTGTGCAGCCAATCTCAGAACTCTTAGGGAAGCACATTTCTTAAAGGCCACCTCCCCAAATTATTGAAGTTCTAATTTTACTTCCTCGGGGACTACCTTGCGCTTGTTCCCAGCATGTATTGAAGACAAAGCCCAGTATCTGTTTCCCTCAACTTTCCCAATAGGTGATGCCTCGTGGCTGTACATTTGAGTCAAAATTGTGAAGTGCGGTGACCCAGTACCCAAAGCTGTTTGTTTGCAAAATGACCACGTTCTCAGAGACCGCCCGTCAAAAATATCCCCAATCCTGGGGAAACATGGGGGTCCCTGCAAGCAGGTTCCTAGTAAGTAAACATGTGAACAGTAACACGTTATCATCTGTTTTTGTCTCACAATCATCTTCAACTCCTGTTGGTGACCGTTTTGGGGAGTCCTGTGAAGGCATTTCAAAAAGGAGGTCACTTTAAAACTGGTTTTGTATCTATGAAAACTTCACACATCGAAAGTTTGAGTTTGTTTGTGAAGGATTCTGTTTAAACTCATCCATGCCAAGTTCTAACGTGATGTAAAAAGGTATATCTTTATTGTTTTCTGGAGAGTTCTGTTTCTGGGGCTAAAATGTAGACTCTGAAGACAGAGTTGGTGTCTTTTCATTTTTGTTATGCCTCGCACTATCTCAACTCTGCCCCGAAAGGTAAAAAAAAGGCATCACCACCCTCGTTCTTACGTCAGTCTTCTTGATTTGTGTGTCTGGGGCCTGGGGTTGATCAACCAGAACCAGGCTGCCATTGATCAAGCAAAATGATAACCAGGCCAAAGGGTGTTTTCAGCCTGATTGTCTGAAGTTAACATCTCGGGCCTGTCTCAAGGGGCAGAGCCAGAATCATTTTCTAGCTGACTCCATTTGTATCCATATTTCAGATTTGTTAGGTTTCTTTGGCAAACATCGTCACCTTTATCATATTTATTGATTAGGGAAGATACAGGTGGAACCAGAACTCAAAGCTTTCTCCTATTTCGGCCCATGGCCAGTTCCTATAAAAGAAGAGTTCTCTCTGCTTTGAAGACATTTCAGAGCAGCCTTCAAATCCAAATTAAACGATGGGAGCTGTGAACTCTGGAGATCAAGGACCCCACCTAGTGGGGGAAATAGGGAGCTGCCACCGCAGTTGTTGAGTGAAATTAGTAGGACGTTTAAAATTCCTGCCCAGCTCCTCCCGTAGAGCCCAAGGGAGGTCGCTGCATAAGCCTCGGTTCCAAATGTCAAGGGTACCAGCCATTCTCCTTGAGCTTGCATGACAGAGTGGGCAGTCCAGGACATGCTTTGTCAAGGGAAGGGAAAGGATCTTCCTCTGTGGAGCATGAAGATGCTCCCTGTGCCCCTCTCCAGAGTTAGAGGGAAGCCTGATCAGGAGTCAGGAGGAGTCAGTCAGCCTGTGGGGAGGCTGGGCCATTGGAAGATTCCGGAAATCCCAGAGCCTAAGCATTGGGCAGCACAGGCTCCCGAGGGGAACTGGTAGAGCCGATGCCTGAAGCCTGTGGGGCATTTGTACCCTCTGAAGGTGCAGGGGTTTTATTCTTCTGTTTCCTAAGCCAGGTCCTGCCCCGTTGGGAGTGGATTCCTGTCAATAAGGCAGAATCCCACCAAGCACTGGAGGAAAATCCTTTCCTTCTCATACAGGAGACCTGATCCCTAGCTGGTCACCTCACCCCCCAGGGCGCTCTGGAGAGTCCATGCAGCCTGCTGGCCACATGAGAGCATCCTGGCTTTTCTCAGGCTGCCTTCCTTTTGGGTAGTATAGCTCCCCTGTGGAGACTTTTCACTGTCTCTCAGGAAGACTTGTCCTCTGGTTGTCACCATAGTTCTCTGCATGGCACCTTGTGTTTTCCTTCCCAGTGCTTATCACAACTTGTCATAAGGTCACATGTCACCATGTTTGTTGTGATCTCCCCACTGGGGCAGAGACTGTGATCTCTGTGTGGATGGAACCTGGTGCAAGGGCTGGCATCGGGGAGGTTCTCTGCGTTTGTAAGAAGGGATGGGCGTCTGAACCTAAAGGCTGGGAGGCTAGATGGCGGAAAAGGCCCCCTTTTTCTTGAGGGAGAGGCGTGAATCTTGGTGTGATTCCTCCCTCTCCACTGGAGGTAATAACAGTGGGGCCGTTTACGAGGTTGTTAAGGAAATCACTTGGGTCCACTGTGATCTGCAAATACAAAGCACTATCAAGTGCTGCTTCATTTCCATTTGCTTATTTACATTTACTGTAAATGCCCCTGCTTTATGGATCCCTTTACTAGGGGATAAGAGGTGTGAGGTGTGGGGGGTGGGGGTGGGGCACCATCTTCCAGAGCCCAAGATCATACAGGGAATCCCAAAAGTCAGTGATGGGAGGACGTTGGAGGTCCCCCAACACAGGGCTTCCAACATGTCTGCATGTTAGAATCAACTGAGAAGTTTGTGTGATAGCTTCACACTCAGGTCTCACCCCAGAGGCTCTGATTTAATTGGTTGGCAAGGAGGGGGAGGCACAGTTAGGAAACAGTTTTCCAAGTAATTCTCTCGTGCACCCAAGGCTGAGGACCCTGATGGGACCCACCCAAGATTATAGATAAGTAAGCAGCGATCAGGAGGCTATCTATGTAGAGTAACTGTCCCTCCGGCACTGTGCACAGGGAGGGACCCTGGCCACAGACACCAGGCAGGATTTGTCCCACAGCCAGAGTCTGAGAGGCCAGTCTCTTGCATTTAGTGTGAGAGAAGGTCTCATTAGATAAGACTGGTAAGACTGGTCCACATCACACCCTGTCGAAGGTCCAAGAGCAGTTTGTGAATGCCACATAGACTGGAGCAGAAACTGGTGCAGCATACGTGTCTGGGCACAACACCTGGGATGGAGACAGGTGGTCAGCACCTGCAACTTCCTGCCTGGCCTGGAGCCCCTCCCTGGGCCCTGGGCCTGTTGCTAAAAGCTTTAGAACTCCCAGCTGTGGCAGATGCAGCTGTTTCACTGCTTCCAATAGGGCCCTTAAGATTGGTATAAGCCAGGGAAAAGCTGTGGGCTTTCATGCTGGGCAGAGGATCAAAGCAGGTTGGGAACCTTGGTCAGGTAATGAATACAGGCCACACAGACACTGAGAAATCCAGAGCCCTTCGCAAGGGGTGATTTAGTTTACATTTGAGGGGACACAATAGGTTTGTTTTGTTCCAGATGGAACACAGCTCAGGGATGTAGAAGGGGGTGAGAAACCCTTCCCACACCTTTGTCATTGCAGATCACAGCAGGGTTCTCAAAGGTCTTAATTCTGCAGACACCCAGTTATTAGAGGCTCTGAGGTGTAAAGGAAGAACACGCCACTTGTATTTTTTGAAACACTTACTGTATAAACGACTGATGAATTCCAAAACAGATGTACAAATTAGTGCATTTTACAAGTTCACATTTAACAAACGAATGCTTTTAACACACACTCAAATGTGCAATGCAAGATAATTGCACTGTTTACAAGACAATCATAAGATTTATAAAAGTATGAAATCATAACACACTTCAAGTGTTGTGGTATGATAATGGGCCACAAATGTAGAGTTGTGTAGTAAGCATCTTTTAATTTTGTAGGTGTAGCTAGCTCTACAGCTGGGTATCTTCGTCAGTTCAGGCTGCTACCCTGTTTCCCTGAAAATAAGACCAAGCCAGACCATCAGCTCTAATGCGTCTTTTGAAGCAAAAATTAATATAAGACCCGGTATTATATTATATTATATTATATTATATTATATTATATTATATTATATTATATTATATTATACTGGGTCTTATATTATAGTAAAATAAGACCGGGTCTTATATTAATTTTTGCTCCAAAAGATGCATTAGAGCTGATGATCCGGCTAGGTCTTATTTTCAGGGAAACACAGTATAACAAAACAACATTGACTGAGTGGCTTAAACAACAGACATTTATTTCTCACAGTTCTGGAGGCTGGAAGTCCAAGATCTGCGTGCTGGCCAATTTGGTTCCTGATGAGGCTCTTTTAGGCTTGTACATGGCTGCCATTTTGCTAAGCCCTCACATGATAGGGAGAGAGGGAGGGAGGAAGGGAGGGACAGAGGGAGGGAGGGAGAGAGATCTCCAAGATCTCCAGTGTCTTTTCTTATAAGGACACTGACCCCCATTTCTGAAGTCTCCACCCCCATGACCTAATCATCTCCCAAAGGCCTCAACACTAAATATCATCACATTGGGTGTTAGGGCTTCAATATATGAATTTTGGAGGGACACAATTCAGTCCATAGCATTGGGTGTATCACAGTATTTGGGAATTCTATAAACTGTCGTTATTTTGAGACCCTTTGTGCAGCTTGAGTCTAAGTGTCCCCTGTCCCCTCCTCCTCTCCAAGGCCTGTGCTCAGCTTATATTCTACAAGAACGGACGACAGAAAATAGGGGAAAAGAGACGGACCTGGGCGTGCGAGGGGGTCAGGGACACTGTTGATTACATAAATTCGGATACTTCTATACCATAGAATAGGTAACACTTAACACTTAACACTTAAAAGTGAAGTTGAAGAAAAATATTTAATGATCTGAGAAAAGGTACAGTCCATAGGGTATTGTTCAGTGACAAAAGCAGGCTCCCAAACTGTGCACACTGAGCCTGTTGCTATAGAAGGCATATACAAGGTACGATGAAAAATACAGTAAATATTTACATTTAAAAAATTATTATAGTAAAAGACACATTGCCATTAATACACCATAAAATACTACCCCTCACGTTGAACACACTTATCCCATCGTTCTTACCACTTTCTGAAGTAGTTCTGGAAGTCCTCTTTCATGAGTGTCTTTACTTCATCCTCCATCGTGACAATGTGCCATATCACACATCGCTTCTGGTATGGCAATTTCTGTCAAATAAAAACATTATGGTGTGTCCTCATCCACCTTATTCACCGGACCTGGCATCGTGCGACCTCTGGCTCTTCCCCAAAGTCAAAATGACCATGAAAGGTAAACATTTTGAATCAATTCAGGACATAGAGGCAGCCACGACAGCACAACTAAGACAATCATGAAAGAGGACTTCCAGAACTGCTTCAGAAAGTGGCAAGAACAATGGGATAAGTGTGTTTGAAGTGAGGGGGAGTATTTTGAGGGGGTTAATGGCAATGTATCTTTTGCTGTAATAAATTTTTTTAATGTAAGCATTCACCATATTTTTCTGATCACACGTTGTATGTGCCAAAGCATGGAAATGGAGACTAATAGTATATGCACCCATCGTGGGCTTTACATGGGATTTTTAGTTTATTTGTTGTGCTTTTCTGAAATTTCTAGAATTTCTATAATGATTATTATTTTTGCAATCAGATAAAAATATATGTTGTTTTAAAATACTGATATGAAAGAAAGGAAGAAAGAAGAAAAATGGAAGGAAGGGAGGAAGGGAAAGAGGGAGGGAAGGAGGGAGGGAAGATGGGAAGGAAGAAAGGAGCTCACCCCTCCTTTTGTGCTTGGTTGTCATTTGTCCCTCTGTCCAGGCACCAAGAAGTGGGAGACAGAAAAGGACAGAGATGTCAGGGATGGAACTGGGGGACACCCAGGGGGCAGAGGAGACACACAGTCCTCAGGTCAGTCCTGTCCCTCTTCCCCTCCCCATCGTGAGATGAGGCATAGACATTGTCCGTCCTCTTGGTGGCCCTGGTCACAGCCCTGTCCAGCATGGCAGGACCCTGGAATCCACAGATCAGATTGTAGCCTGTGAGTGGTCTGCTGAGTATCTGGGGGGGAGGGGGCTGCACAGCTGCTACATCCCAGAGGCCTGTTCAGGGTTTCATTCCATTGCTGAGTGCCTACAGCCTCAATTATTAGTTATGGAGCATTATTTAGAAGTTCAGCACAGGTCATAATTTTGGTTAATTAATCTGCATAAACGCATATGTTATTTATCAACATAAATAATTTGCCTAATGAGTTTATTTAATTTTCCACATGCTCTGTCTTTCGTTTTCAGGATAACCAAGAGCCACACATGTATGTGGCTGTACTACACGCACAGACACACACACAGAGACACACATACACACATATAGACACGCACACATACACTCTCCTCTTTTATGAGTCCAGGTGCCTAACTCTTGCTGCTATTACCCCCGTCTCCCTCCCCTCCTTTCCAGCGATACTACCATGTCCCTGAGGGGTTTCTTGCCACCAAGAAACTCTCAAAGGAGGAGTAGGGGCAGCAAGGAACTGACATTAAGTTTTCCGACAGCCGGGACACAGTCTCACTCACCACTGTCTTCCCAGTACGAGCATCTTGGGTGCTTGTTGCATGTTTTCTGGGTGAATGACTGACTCCATGAATGCATTCTCAACATCCCTTCACTTATGGCCCCTGGGGTTCTGGCCTTGGGTGGTCAACCTGCTGGCCTCACACTCCTCCTGGTGTCACTGTGCCTCCCCCAGGGCTGGCGAAGAGGTTTGTCTCTGTCTCGGTGTGCCCGTTTCCCACTAGGTGGTCCTCTTCCTTAGAGGGGGCCAACTCTAGGATGCTAAGGATCATTTAGGGAGCCTGTCCGACCTCCGAGGCTGAGGCCCTGGGACCCGCTCTACAGTCGGGCGCTTCTGCAGCAAATGCGCTTTCAGGAGCAGCATTTTACTGTTTCCCTTCTTTTGACAGCTCCTCGGAAGGCAACTGACCAATCCTTCACTCCCAGAGCTAAATGACTCTGAATCTGATTAGTTCAATAACTGTTTCTTGAGCCTATGATTCTGGATCCAGGAATACAAAGGTAGGGTCTCTGGAGGATACATACAGCTAGGGTTTTGGAGCTAGATTGATCTGGGTTCATATTATTTCTTACTTGGGAGTGGGTGGAGTGTTATCTGTGTGTCCCATCAGCAAAATGAAAATAACCCACCCCAGGGTGGCTGTGAGAATTACATGAGCTAACAGAAGAGAACAGCACACACGGGAAGCCCAGCAGTGAGAGCTGGTTGGTGGGGGGGGCAGGTGACATTTGCTAGTGGACGCATCCCCTCTAGCACCTAGGTCCCAAGTGACCCTGGCCAGGCCTCCGGTAACACAGGTCCTCTCTGTCTCCTAAATGCCATTTTAGGAGCTCATAGCTAACTCATCGCTATTGTCAGGGCTGAATGAGTCAATAAATTGCCTAGACTGATGCCTGGCACATGGGTGGAACCCTGTAACTATTGCTGCCATTCCTTCAAGGCTTGTGTACAATTTCCCTGCAGCCCCTTTCTTTTGCTCTTCCTCTCATCTTTTAAATTCCTCAGACACCTAGCACTTGATCCGCACTAAATTTGTCATTTGTCACAGCTATCAAATCTGGTCTTGGTCCATTAAAAAAAACACACAAACAAACAAAACACTAACAATCACCCACCCCGGTCTTAGTCTGGAACCCCCTTAGCAATCTCCTCCTGTCCCCCTTGGCCGTCTGTTCGCTTGGAGGCCAACTTCTTTGGCCAGGAGGATGATGACAATAGTCACACAAGTCTCTATTTTGAACCCTGTGAAGGGCTCCCTTTTTGCACAGCACCTTTCATTTGCAAATGCATGACTGTTTGCAAATAAAACATCACAGAACCCTGGGTGTAAGGGGACAATTTAAAAACTGGATCAGAAACTGATGTGTTTTTAAATTAGTAGCTCAATTTGAGAATATCTTAACTTCAAAGACATAATTTTAATATTCTCTCCTGCATCCTTCTCTCATCACCAGAGCATTAAAATAGTTTTGCCTGAATGCAATGACTCTATTTATTCTTTTTATGTTATTATTAAAGATCCTCTGTAAGACCATTAAATGGCATTCAACAAGGTTAGAGGGAAATGCTTATTTTATTGAAGTGTTAAGACAAGTGCATTTCCTTGGCATTTCTCTTCATGTAAAGTCCTAGTTACAACTAATTCCTTACTAAAAGAAAACAATTAAAGCAAGAAGCACAGTTTCTGGTACATATGGTAGGTGTCCAATAGTTACTGTGCCTTGGCTGCAAATTATAAGATGTGAATATACACTTGCAGCTCCATCCAGTCATACACTCGCAGGCCCACACATACAATTGGTATACACTTGCTAATTTGGACAGGTTTCCTTTCCCTCCAACATGTGCTCACCTTTATTTCAATGGCAAGGGTTGTTCTTGCTTTGCTCTTCAAGCTGGCTAGAACTGGGCTGAGCGTGTGAAGGTGCTGCTCTCTGGTGGAAGTTAGAAGTCTTGGATGCTCAGCCAAATGAAAGAAATTGCGGTACCACAGTAAGAGCTCGGTAAATATTAGCTCATCATGTTGCAGTTGTATTTATTTAATGAATGACAGAGGAAGAGAAGGAGCAGTCAGAGAAGAACCCCCATAGAACATAAGACAGTGATGAGCACAGAGTAGCCTCCAGTAAATGTTTGTTGACGGATTAAAAAGATAAGCCTGGGGGATGGGGGGGGTCCATGATGTTGATTCACCGACGGGTGGGGGGCTCAGTGCTAGCAACTGAGGTGAGATGACTAATTCTGCACCAACAGTGAGAATCCTGCTGAATCTTGAAATGTTTCAATATTCACTTTCAGTAATCGCTTAATCCCCCCAGCACTGTTACAGAGTGTGAGGCGTCTCTCCGTCAGCTCTCTGAGCTAGAAATAGCCAGCCATTTTCCACTCGAGGGGAGTTAAAGGATTTAGAGATGAAATACGCATTCTCGAACAGTGCAACCTACACCCCAGAAATGTCAATTCAACCAGGCATCAATATTCAATACACAGTAGCAATTTTACTCGGAATCCAAGAAGAGGGAAATATTAATAACATGCTTTATTGGAAGGGGCAAGTGCAGAGCTGAGAATTTAGTCAGAATTTAGTCTGTAATTATTGGTCAGAATGGACAGGTCCCTGATACGTTTGCTAATCTTCTTGCACACCTTGAAGTTTTACTGCCTCTAGCTACACCTGTTCCTAATTTACTTGTCACAAATAAGCGTGGCACCTCTGCCCAGGAGAGAGGCTGTCACTGAATGGAGAGGAGAGACAGGTTGCTAGCGGGTCCTCTTCAGAATCAGAAATAATTTTTTCAGGCCCCCTTTCCTGCTAAGACTTGAGGAGGAAAAGAATAGCAAATCTTACATAACAGTAGAGGGTTTTCCTACAGAGTGAAAGTAACAGGTTTCTTTGGAGTATGACCAAAAAAAATCCTGTTTTAGTTTTGGGAAAAATTTAGGAAGACCTAGTATTAAAACCACTCTGCATGTTATACTAATAGGATTTAAGGCACACACAGAGTGAGAAGAGCTGGGGGAGTGAAAGCAGTTAGAAGGTCATAGAAACAGCTGGAAGGGCAGCCTGAAACACCTACAGTGTTTCCCCGAAAATAAGACCTAGCCAAACAATCAGCTTTAAAGCATCTTTTGGAGCAAAAATTAATATAAGACCCGGTCTTATGTTATTTTATATTATATGAGACCTGGTCCTATATTATATTAAAATAAGACCAGGTTATATATTAATTTTTGCTCCAAAAGACGCTTTAGAGCTGATTGTCTGGCTAGGTCTTATTTTTGGGGAAACATGGTAAGTGCATGTTTCTCTAAAGTTTGGTGGGAAACTGCTACAATTTTCAAGAATCTCTGGGAAGTCTTCCACCCAATCTCGTACTTGCCAAGACCCCTAGAAACCACTATGAACCTTGTTTCTGGTTTGATCCCCGTGATGTCCTAAGGATAACCGTCTCTCCTCAGTTCCACCTTCCAAAGCTCAGGCCAGTTCCTCCAATTGGAAATCTAAGCCTGAAATGTACAAGGAAGGGGATTTTGGAAAAGGAAGGCCCACTAAGAGGTTGGCAGTAGTAGGGAAAGTTGACAACTGACAACACAACACAACACAACACTAAAGCTCCTAAGTTCCTAGATTTACTTCCTCATTATGTGAGACAAGTTATTAATTAATTCATTCAATAAATATTCAGTCCTTTCTGTGTGCCAGGCACTGGGTTAGGTGATGGAGGCAGATTTAACTATGGAGAAAAATACATTCCTGCCCTGCATGAACCCATAAGGGGAAACCAGAGGTATAAACAAAGTATGAGCATGCACAGAAGTTATTAGGGCTGCTTACAAGTAGTCTAGGTCTCCTCCAGGCACATGCTAGAATCGTACTGCCCCACCTGCTTGGAAGTTGGGAGAGGATGTGTGACTTACTTTGATCAATGAAGTGTGCACAGAAATAGAGTGTAATTTCACAGGGAAGGTTTAGGAATAAGAACCTTTCACCGTAGTCTCTTCTCTCTGCCATGGTAAGCTTATTTAGATGGAGTTTCTGTCAGCCTGAGTCCCTGAGCAGAGCCCCCAGCCAACTGCAATGAACTTGCAATGTGATGGTGAGTGAAATATGTGTAACGAGCCTGTGAGAGTATGGGATTATTGATTACCACAGCGAAACTAGCCCATGCTGACTGACATAAAACACACAAGTGAGCAAGTAGTGCGAGGGTAGCTGGGAAGAGGGAGGGATTGTGGTTTCTGGATTGTCTAACACACCGATTGCTCATTCACCACATGTGGCTTTGATTGAACCGACTCTCCTAGAAAATCAAAGAGAGATGCTTAATGAAGAGTCACAGCAGTGAATTAGACCTCAGAACAAGCCCTCCTTCCTCCCCATTGTATTTTGCAGCCCAGCTGCCTCTCCCTGGTTTGACTTTAGACGATGGTGAACTGATTGATACAAGGTTGCTGAGGACCAGATAAGAACGCATTCTTTAAAAAATTGTTTTAAAAATTATGAGCATGCACAGAAGTTAAAAATGATAATCAGAAACAAGGGTAGAATTGAAAGAAAGTACCAAGGATATACGTCCAATTTTAAGACTAGTCAGGAAGCAGGAAGCACCACAGATTACCTGGGGTAATTGATAAGCCTTTACCTTGCTGTATCCATAAGACCCATTTACTTAATTAAAGAACAAAACTACAGAACTAGCATTTTATAACAAGATGACGACAGGTTTAAAAAATTGTTTTAAAGTTTATAAATGCTTTTATTTTTTGATCTTTTTGGTCATCTATTCTGATTTATATTCTTTATATAAATATCTAAATAAATATATACAATATTTGTATTATACTGCCTTTCCTATTTCACATTCTATTTTCTAACCTTTTTCTCTATATACTATATACTATATACTATAGTATATACTATCAATATTTCCTATGTATTTAAATATTCTTTCTCTATATGACTCCATTTGTACCTATAACAGAAACAATACATAGTGTGTTTACTATACAGATCTAGGCAAAAAGGAGTATATTGCACCTACTTTTACACTGGAGCTTTTTCACTTGTTACGTTGTGAACATCTTTTCATATTGTTAATGTTGTTCTAGGGCATCATTTTTAATTCCTATGCTGTGTTCTATTATATGCGCATACTTTATTTAGCTAAATTTCAGCTGTAAGAAATTTATGGCCAAATATTTGTGCACATCCATGATTTATCTTTTTAGGATAAATTACTAAAAGTAGAGTGGTTGGATCAAAATGAATGCCAATTTTAAGGATTTTGATATGTGTTTCTGAACTAAGCCATAGAAGTTATTCCAATGTGTACTCTTATTAATAGGGTATTAGGGTATCTTTTTCCTGTCAACTTTTCCCACCCTTGCAACACTAGGTGTTATTTTTCTCAAAGTCTTTTCCAACAAGTGATAAATGTTATTTTAAGTTAAGTGTACTTGGTCTCCAGTGAGGCATGCAATTTGGTATAATTTCATTCTTTCCATTGCACAGTTCTAGGTCTCTGGGTTCTGGGTCTGCCTCGTTGAATCCCTTGTCCCTTCCTTCAGGACAGCTCTAGGTTCTCGTAAGTGCAGGGGACTAACTCCTCATCCTGCCCTCAACCTTGAGCTCAGCTATCAACTGCTGCAACTTGGGAGGCATGAGAATCCTCAAAACCCTCCCTGGGAAGGGCAGGGTAGGGCAAGGTTTATTATGATTATTATTTTACTAAAGAGTAACCAAAGACTTTCCCAAGGTCACATAGCAATAACTGACAGATCTGAAAACAGAACATAAAGCGACAAGATGAGGTGGGCCTGGGCCCCTGGATTGTCACATGGAGCAGAGGCATCTACCCACATGCCTTCCTCCACACTGATATACAAGAGAGAAAGAAATGACACATTATCTCCATTATGGAAGCCAAGCTGATACTCTAATGAATATAATACCCTCCCATTGGAAAGAAAAAGAAATGAGAAAAAAATGGTAGCGGCGAGGAGAGTATGGGAAAGGAAACGGAGCTGCAGGAGAAGATGAAAAAAAAACAAAAAACAAAAATGGACAGATAGCTGATCTCATTCCTATCCCCAAAGCACCTTCAGGCTTAGCCTTCCCTTGGGGCTTTGGAAAATCACACCCAACTTTTCTATTCATGGTCATGTAGATGTTTGATAAAGAAACATGCAAAGACTATTTTTTTTGAGTCTTAATACATGCTGCAGTAACTCATGAAAATAATTCAGAATAAAATTATGTCCTTAAATTTCTTTCCAATCATTATATAATTAACTGCTAATTATCCACATTCCTTTCATATTTTGGGAAAAAATGAGACCTATTCCTATAGTGATTTATGACAGTTGATTTTGGGTAATGTAATCTATTTTGCCATTAATCTTAGCTGAATGTATTTAGAAGGATAAAGTGGTAGGGTACAGAATACATCCCAAGTGAAATGTAAATAATTTCGAGATTATCCTTAAAAAGAAAAATCTGCTCACTGGCTGCCCTTCACTGAGGTTCTCACCACTCTACCTGGCTCGCCACCATAGCTTCCTGACAGACGGTGGCAGTGGTGGCCCCACTGAGTCATGCTTTGTGTAGTCCCCCCCCCTTCATTCTGTCCTATGATTTGACTTAATCAATACAATGCAGCAGAAGAACATGGTGGTTATTCCCAGTTTAAGCCTCAAGGCTTGTTTCTGCCTTTGCACAGTTGGAAGCCCTGAGCAGCTGTGTAAGAATTCTGGCTGCCCTGCTCGGGGCACTATGTGGGGAGGGGGAGGCCCTGCTGTCCTGTTCCCAGCTGAGCCTAGCCCCAGCGTACCCACCAGTTGAATTCAGGCACAGGAGTACCACTGACATGCCCATCAAAAACCCAGCTAAATTGTAGAATTGTGAGCAAACACAATGATTATTGTTTTAAGCCACTAAGTCTTGGGATGGTGTGGACATAGTAGTAGGTAAATGAAGCATTAACTTTTCTAAGATCTTACAGAGCTCCTACTTAAGGTCTCTAAGTGGAATTTTCTCATAACATTATTTGCCACACTGTCTTCTGCTCTAAGATCTTAACCAGTCAGTGTTTGTAGTTGCACAGGTTGTGCACTGTCAGTGTTTGTAGTTGCACAGGTTGTGCACTGTACCAGGGCACCCACCACAGGAGCCAATGGGAACTGCTTGCCTGGCCTTTGCCTAGAGAGGACACTGTTTCTAAGTTGCATGAGGGCGCCCAAAGCTGACAAAGAGTATTCAGTCGAATCAAACCCAAAGATGTTGACATGGCCTCCAAACCTCCTTTAACTGCTTGATGCCACTTTTGCTCTCCCCTCCAACTTTTTTTTTAAATTAAAGTTTATTGGGGTGACAATTGTTAGTAAGTTACATAGATTTCAGGTGTACAATTCTGTAATACATCATCTATATATCACATTGTGTGCTCACCACCTTCCATCAGTTCTCCTTCCATCACCATATATTTGATCCTGTTTACTCTCATCTACCACCCTCCAACCTCCTTACCCACTGGTAACCACTAAACTATTGTGTATGTCTATGAGTTTTTGTTTCTTCATTTGTTTGCCTTGTTCTTTTGTTGTTTTCAGTTTTATAACCCACATATCAGTGAAATCATATGGTTCTCAACCTTTTCTTTCTGATTTATTTTGCTTAGCATAATAATCTCAAGATCCATCCAAGTTGTCGCAAATGGTACTATTTCATCTTTTCTTATGGCAGAATAGTATTCCATTGTGTATATATACCACAACTTCTTTATCCATTCATCTATCAAAGGACACTTTGGTTGTTTCCATGTCTTGGCCACCGTAAATAAGGCTGCAATGAACATTGGAGCACACGTGTCTTTATGGATAAATGTTTTCAGGTTTTTGGGGGTAGGTACCCAGGAGAGGGATTGCTGGGTCATACGGTAATTCTATTCGTAATGTTTTGAGGAACCTCCACACTGCCTTCCATAATGGCTGCACCAGTCTGCATTCCCACCAACAGTGTATGAGGGTTCCATTCCCTCCCCAGCCTCTCCAACATTTGTTACTATTTGTCTTGTGGATGATAGCCATTCTAACTGTGGTGAGGTGATATCTCATTGTGGTTTTTATTTGCATTTCTCTGATGAGTAGTGATGTTGAGCATTTTTTCATATATCTATTGGTAACCCCTCTAACTTTTTCCAACCCAAACTCTTGTTACTTGTCTCCAGTCTTGGCCCAGCGGAGTTACCCTACCTCCCATCCTCAGATATGTCCATTCTGCCTTCCAAACAGCAGCAGTTCCCAAACTGAGGCTGAACATTGTAGGGCAGGGTTCAAATGCAGCCAGCAAAACCTCTGTGTACTCAGGCAGCAGGGCATTTTTAGTCTTGTAAACCTCAGGGGATATGATATTTGCTTACAGGCATATTTTGGGGGGTATTTCCAAGCATGTTAAAGTAAGAAGAGGCAGTGAAGCCATCCATTATTCTGTTTTAGGTCTCCATATGTGGAAGGCCAAGCTCAGGGGGTGGGGGGACTGAGAGTTACTCTGCCCCGGAGGCAGTGTTCATTGGACAAGGGTCCAAAGGCTCAGGACAAAGGGAGGCAAAGGAAGCTGGTTTCCAGGGGAAATTCTTTTCCTCACAAGTTATAGCACAACCAGAAAGCAAAATGTTCAAATATGCTGTGCAAATGGGCCAACATGACATGGGATATACGTTGTCGAACTTTGTAATCTTACCCTTCATTAAATATTCAACACTGACGATTTGATCTCTTCCTTTGCTCAGCTTCCCCCTTCTTCCTCTGCATTCCCTCCTCCTTTGTTTCTCTCTCCATCTTCCTTGACTTCTGGGAAGTGGTGACTCACAGTCGCTTTCCTGTCAGGGACACAGCCGAGGGGTTTTCTAGACCTGGACCAGTGAACAGATTGTTTTCTTTGACTCAGGATTCTTTATGGGAACTCCAGGTGCAGCCTGGTGGGACTGACGGTGGATCTACCTCGAGATGCATGCCCCACTGAGACTATTCCAGATGATACCGCAGTAATAGTCAGCACGTGACTGTGGGGGAGGGAGGTGATTAGGTGCTCAGGTGACTTCATGCTGGAAGAGGATGGAATGTCTGGCATGTACCCCCTCAGCATGTGGGCTGCTTAGGGCAACTAGCATCTCAGGGAAACTCAGCATTATTCAAAGCAGTGGCCTAAACTCGCCATTTCTAACCTGATCACTAGTAAGGCTGGCCCACCTCAGCCTGTGACCTCTACAGATATTGCAGGAGGTCTGGGTACAAACTAGTTGCCTGGGACAATAATTTGGCAACTTGCTGGGAACAGCAAAATAGACATAGTAGTATTTTTACGTTATTGTAAAAATAATAATTGTTACTTTTTATTGAGCAACTGTGACATGTTCAGTGTTCTCTATTACCTCACTTAATTATGACAACTCTATGAAATAGCTAATATCTAACTTTTGAAGATGAGAACACTAAAGCTCAGACTTGAAATAACTTTCCTAAGCTGGTAGGTGGCAGACCTGTCACCGTGCCCTGACTACTGGGCTGTGAGCATTACCACAGTTCCCGCAGTGCAGACTTGGCTCACCCAGGAGCAGACAGGAAAGCTCCATCAGTCTGCCCAGAGCCGCCAGGGCCCCACATCACCACAGAGCACATTCTCTGGACTACTATGCCCCCGCCCTGAAGTCTTCCTTTTGAGTTTGAAAAATTCTGGAATAAAGCCAACTTTGTGGTGCTGAGTCACCTTACACCAGTTCTCTGGGGTCCTGGTGAACCCTCAAGGCTCTTGACACTACACAAACAGCATGCCTGGTTTATGTGAGTGAGGGGCACTTCTCCGAGGGCCGGCTCCCTTCCAGTCCACTGTGGGGCTGGTGTGGGAGGTCCGGGCTGGGGGTGAGGACACAGGCCTTTCTCCCTTCCCCACTTAGGTGCTTGCCCAGGGTTCCCCATGATGCAAGGGAAGAGTCAAGCCCGGGTGCCTGATTTGGGATGGGATGGGCATTTGTAATGGCGTTGAAATACATTTTTTTAAGACCATGAGGTGACTTCACACCCATTTCTTCTAGTGATGCCATGAGAAAATCTAAATATGGCATAAAGGCAGTTGCCACTTGGAACAAATTTTCTTGAGCAGAGCTGACAAGTATTTTTGTAGGGAGAAAGCATTCTCTCCCCTGGACTCGCTCAGTAGCAGCTCCAGAGAAAGGGATGGCTTCCAGGGCAGAAGGTGAGCATCAGCGAGCTGGGTCATGGCTGCTGTGAATGCCTTGTTCCGTAGTGTCCATGAAATGTTCTGCAAGTGATGTCACTACAATTTTCTTCATAAGTCTGGCCCCCGGGAAGGCTCTAGCAGGGAGGTAGGAGTGGACAGGAGAAGAACACATAGGAAGAATACATAGGAAGATAGTTTTATTCTCTTTGCAATCAAGAGGTTTGGTTCTTATGATGTTCTGGATATGATATAGATTACACTTCATTTTTAAAAAAATCTACTTAAAATTTCTAAAATATCCATGTAAACTAAGTATTGTTATAGGCCCACTGGCAAAGCTACTGAGAAAGGCGGTATAGTCACAGTCCCTGGATTCTCTAGGAGGAAATCTTCTCAGTACTTTTCCATCCTGGGTGCTTAGATATTGTGCCTGTGCAAAGCCAGAGAAATGGGCTGGATAGAGAGCCTCCAGGAGACGTTGGAGCATGTGACTTGACATGTCCGAGGGGCCAGTCTGACCAGCTTCCCTTGAAGCTAGAGCACTGGTCTGAGGATTAGTTTCTCACCGATCAGATTTAGACCTTAGACAGGTCTCCTAAGATCTCCAGGCTCACCTTCTTTATCTGTGAATTGAGGGCCAGTCATAATCGTAATGGAAACGATCCTTCTTTCCCAAGAAAGCCATAACAAGTCAATAAGTTAACCTATGTGGGAGTGTTTCATCAGCCCTGAAGCACTCTGTGTCAGGTGTAAATGCTTCTACCTCTTTGGGGCCATCTCATCACAGTGTCTAGGAGAACATTGCATGCAGAGGAAGCACTCAATACAGGTGCAGCGATAATGTCCTTTTATAGCTATATTTTAAAAAGCAAAGTTATAGTTCTAGAACAGGATATAAACATTTTTTAATTTAATATTTTGTATCAAAGACCTCTTTGAATATCTGATAAAACCATGAACAATTTCTCTCTCTAAACAAACAAACAAACAAAACAAAACCAAAAAAACCGCAGCAAAAATAAACCATGTTAGCACATACATCCAATAACATTTTCCATACAATTTCTGGGGGCTCATGGTCTCCTCTAATGTCCTTCTCAGCTCAAGAAAAATGCCTGTGCTAGAGATTTACAGGCTTCAACTCTCTGAGTGAAAAAAAATAGGCTGTAGAAAAATGAGTGCAATAATGATGTTTAGCATTTACCTGAGAAAAATCCTAGAGCGAACATCCCTGAGATTCTAATGTTCTCAAATGATGCTTTTGAACAAAATTTGTGTCTGATCACAACTAGTCTATTTAAATGAAAATGTACTCAAGCTGAAAAACAGGTCTGCCCCATATATGTGGCCACCTTCACTGAGCCTTTTGTGCAGAAAGTTGTGGTCCAGATACCTGAATCCTTCCGTCTCCACAATGGGCTGCTATCTGGTGACGGTTGTGAGGTCTCGTTACCGGAGGTGAGGCGCCTGCAGGGCGCTCGGATGCCTGCTCAGAGCCCAGCTTATCGGGGATCTCCGAGCCTGCTGCCAACTGCCCTGGCTGTGTGCGCCCTGGCCCAGCTCGGGGAACTAGATTTTACCTCAAGCAACACACTGCTTTGGGCTGAGGGTGTCTTTGCCAAGTAGGATTTCATTTTGGATACAGGAAATTCAGGACCAGGGCCAGCTCAGTGGAGGTGGAAACGTAAAAATCCACACCAAGAGCAAGTCAAACCAAGCGAGACCACTTCCAGCAACGGAAAATGAAAAGGAAAGAAAATAGCTGAGCAGGAAAGGCATTGTCAGCTTTCCCTCTCCAGTTGGACGAGCACAGAAGGTATTTGCCCCAAATGTGCTTAGAACCAGCCAGGGCGCTTGCTTTTGAACTCATGTCCTCAGGTGCTTTATGGCATCTCGGTTATTGGGTGTAAACGTCCGCCTTATGAGAGATGCCCTGGTCGCCCGCCTGACTGAGCCCACACTTGCTGGGATTCCAGAGATCGGAGGCCTCCGGGACGGCAGATGGCGGAAGGCCTGCATGTTGGCTCCTTCACCCCCAGCTAGATCAAGTGGCGCGGCTCAGGCAGCTGGAAGGCACCCACAGAGAGAAATCGAGCAGCATGTTCAGAAAGCTCCATTCCATTTTTAACTCCAGCCCGCAGAGGAAGGCGGAGGTGGCGGAGAGCTCCTACTACGACCGAGCAGCCCCTACGGTGCGGTTGATCCGCAGCAGCTCCATGTACGTGGTCGGGGACCACGGGGAGAAATTCAGCGAGTCCTTAAAGAAATACAAAAGCGCCAGCAGCATGGACACCAGCCTGTACTACCTGCAGCATGAGGGCGACCGGGCGTGGATGTACTCACGCACCCAGGACTGCCTACAGTACCTGCAGGAGCTGCTGGCCCTGCGGAGGAAATATCTGAGCAGCCTCAATGACCTGAAGCCCAAGCGCGTCCAGGGCTTCTCCTCCACTTCGTCCAAATCCTCCAAGGGAGGGAAAAAGGCCCTTGGCCAATCCACCTCCAAAGAAATAAAGGTAAGTGCCATTGAGAAGTGCAAGTGAGATGAGAGTTGTTCCAGGAGCCTTCCATGCCGGTGTGAAGCCTGGCCCCTCCAAGCACAGCTTAATTCATCTGTACATTCTGAACAATGGCTTAGTCGTCCTCAGAGACTCTTCATTGCCAGTGCCCAGCCTGGGAAGAGGGGCTCGTCCTGTGTTGATTTTCCAACAGGGGGGCGCAATTCCTGGTGTCCCACAGCGGTCTGGGGGGAAGGGCTTGGCCTGTGGGGTCAGGAAGCTCTGCTCTGCATGGTGCTCTGTCCTTTACCGCCCATTTCACGGATGACATTATGCTTGTATGGCGTTCGAGTGACAGCACATCATTTCTCAGCAAATTATTGTTGTTATTATTTTTATGATTGCAATCATATCTAAAAATCCCAGGGAATGGTGAAATCTTCACATGAAATAAATGTTTTCAAATACCTCGGTGCTTAACCCCATGGGAACCGAATAACTGGAGGATTTGCTCCATCAGGACCCTGCACCCGGGTATTCTGGGGACTTGGGAACAGCCACAAAGAGAGTCTGTGCCTCAAAGGAGATTGCATGACAGTTTTGCTGGGCACTGGAGACTTTCAGCTCAAATAGACTAAGCAGGAAATTAGGGACAGAAATAACTTGCATTTATCTGCTTGTTTATACTCATCACAGTGTTTGTACACATTGCCTTTCTTTGAGCATTCCAGTGGTATGTGAGGAGAAGGGGGAAGCAGTTCCCTCTGTGTCACAGAAGAGCAAGCTGAAGCTGGGTGACCTGATTCCGACAGGACCCTCAATTCATTCAGTTCCTCCTTCCTTCATTTCCTCAGTTTTTGTTTTAATGCCTGAGGTTTTAGATTGTTTTGTTTTATATTTCCATCAATCGTTTTCCTGAGGATGGGACTCTAAGTTATTCAGAGCAGGCCTGTCTCTCCCATATCCTGGCTGTGTCCCCAGAGTGTCCCACAGGCTGTGCAAGCCCCATTAAGGTTGAATGACATTGGCCTGCTATCAAATCTCCAGGGCTTGGCCTCATCCAACTGGTTTCAACTGTCTGCTTTTTATCCCAGGTGGGAGCAGTTAAAATAATCAATTTAACTCCAAAAGTATGTCAGTGTTGGATCGACACAAGGGGTCCTACTTTTAGGTCCCAGTACTGACCCTCACCATCCAGCTGTAGGCCAGTCACCCTTCTTTTGGGTCATCTCTGATGACAAGGGAGTGGGGGAGTTGCAGTGGCTTCTGGACTCCCTTCCAGCTTGAGTATCCTGGGCTCTGGGCTCTGGTTAGAAACCCCTCCAGGCACTACATTTTCCTGCAAAATGGAGTCCTTTCTTTGCAGAACCAAGCTCCCTTCCAGCTGTTTGAAGACAGAGAGAGAGTTAGAGGCAGAACAGCCAGCTGGCTGAGTAGGAATGCTGTGAGGAGGGGCATGGGCACGACAGAATATGTGGATTTCTTCAGGAGATGCCTCTTACCAGGTTGTAACCAGGAAAGAGTTTGGAAAGGATCTCGAAGTCAGTCAGAACAAGGCCTGAATGTTAACTCTGTATTTACAAATAAAAGCTGTGTGCCTTTGTCAAGTTAAGTTTACCTCTCTGGGCCTCTATTTCTGTAGTGTACAAATGGAAACAAGAATAGACCTTGTGAGGAGGAAGCAAGACCCTGCCGGTGAGAGGACCTGGCTCGTACTAGGTAGTCCAGGGTTTGCTGACTCTGAAGTGTAAGGCGCAGGAGGCTTTTCAGCAGCCTTCAGACAAGCTGCTGTCCGTCATCACACCTAAGGAAGGAGCTGTATGCTGGGCATGCCTGAGACATAGTGGGTGCAGGCTCCATGGCCTCCGTGAGGATAGGCTAGCAAGGTGGCTTGTACCTACCTGCCTCTCTGTGCATGCAGGGGCAGGGGACCAGGTGAGCTTCTTCCTTCTGGAATGTCATCACCTTCCTGCATTGGTAGAAAATGCTTGCTGGTGTTCAAGGTTTAGGGCAAATAACATTCTTTCCCCTGATCCTCTGTTACGTGCTGAATTGTGCTTCCCCCAAACCCTATGTTTAAGTCCTAACCCTCACTACTTCTGAAGATGACCTTATTTGGGAAAAGGGAGATTATAGATATGATTAGTCAGGGTGAATGCATATTGTTAGGGTGGGCCCCTAATCTGACACCACTGGTGTCCTTATAAGAAGGGAAAATTGGTTATTATAGAGTGAAAGAAATAAATGGTTCCATTTATTTAAATGGAACTATTTATAGATTTCTACTTTTTGTAGGGGTATGTTATTAATCATTTACCTGTGAGTCTTTCAGAATGATCTTTCATCTGGCCAAGATGTTTTAAAAACTGATCTCTGAACACACTAGAGAAGGAAGCCAATTCCCATCTTCTCATCCATGATCCTGAGAAATAAGGCAGGCTCCCTCCAGTGGCTATTAGGCATTAGACCTCAGAAGTAGCCTACATTCTTCATGAGAATCCGAAACACAGTGGTGAGCACCAGCCTCTGGTTTTGCTTTTTCCCAGCTTTGGTCTCATTCCCGATAGTGACAGCATCAGAAAAATCCCAAATCGCCCAAAGTTCTTCATCTTGCAAAACTCTAACCCATAGATCCCAAACGGGTGGAATCTTACACTCTTGTTGGATATGAGTTGGAGTTGATTATTGAGGCTATGCAAAGTAACAAATTACTTCTCAATTATCCCAGTGGTTAAGTAGCTTTCTCCATGCTGACACATTAAAGACTGTCCCCTACAGAACAAGTGACCCAAATACAATTACTAGTGTTGACTAAAGTCAAAGCTTCCTTTGCCCATTCATGTGGTTATCTCCAAAACAATAAAATAGTGTTCCCACCTCTGAAAAAAAAAAAAAGAAGGGAAAATTGGGACACATGCACACACACAAGGAGAATGCTGTGTGACGCTTATAGTTATGCTCTCACAAGCCGAGGAAAGACCAGAAGCCGGGAGAGGGGCCAGAACATCCTTCCTTAGCACTTTCAAAGAAAGCATGACCCTGCTGCCACCCTGCTGTCAGACTTCTGGCCTCCAGAACCGTGAGACAATACATTTCTGTGGCGCTAAGCTGCCCAGTTTGTGGTACTTTGTCAGAGCAGCCCTAGGAAATGAATGCACCCCTGGATAGAAGCAGCCTTTTCTCTTCTCAAACATTAGTCTAAACGCATCTCTGTTCTAGCTTCTACCACACCCTTTGTGGTTTGTTAGCATGTGTGTCTTCCCCAGTGGACTGCAGTGAGCTTGGTGAGCTCGATGAAGCTGAAAACAGTATCTTTGTCAGTTTTTCTGTCCCCAGAGCAAAGCAGTGAGTACTTACGGGTCACTTATGGATGCTTTGTAGACTTTATGTCTGTGGTCTTTCATGCTGTAAATCGGGGAGAGCTGGTTTTCATGTAGGGAGTGAGTAGTGTTCCCTGTGGCCTGGACACCATGGCCGCCTCTCCCTCTCTCCTTCCCTCCCTCCCCACAAATACCAGCCCCTGGCCTGGCCCCAGAACCCGAGTTCCTTTATCTGTCTTTCTTTGAGGGAAAGATAGTGGCTTTTAAACCCTTTTGTTTAAAACCCTCAGTAATAAATAGATTTTTAGATGTTGACCCCATTTACCCAAACACACCAACATAAAAGTTTCATGAAATAGACTTATTCGTGTTCTCTGTTTGGTACTCTGATGTTTTTCAAAGTATTCTGTACTTTTTTTTTTTTTTAAATGTTGGTCATGTTATACTAATTTGCGAGCTATAGTTTCTCACAGCCTGGAGTAAGGCGTTCCAATAGGTTCTGTCGCCATGCTAATGTGTGTCTAAGGTATGAGGCACTAGGTGCCAAATGGTTTGCCATCCTAGCCCTCTGGAGATGCTGAGAGCCTAGAAGGGCAGCTAGCTGCGTGGGTTGATGGAAGGAGGAAGTGAGGTGAGCCTGGGCTAGGTGTGGGGAGACCCCTGGGTCCCTGTATGGTGGGTCTTGGCCAGGCCCTGTGATAATCTGCTCTTCCTGCAGAATAGGAGGTCATTGCAACACTGAATGAAACACACTTTCTGCAACATTGTTAAATCAAAACAAACAAAAATGTCATATCTGCACAGTTTTGTGTCAGTGTTGGGCATGCGCTGCAGTTTGGGACTCATTGTTTGGATGACCAAATGTGAAAATTTCCAACACGGTACAAAATTCATGTGGCGGAAGCATGGCATATTTGAAATAGTCCTGTCCTGGAATGTAGAGTTTCTGAACTGATAGGGCAAGACACCCCGCCCCCCACCACCCCCAGCCCTGGACACCTGGGGTGTTTCTGCCAGTGAAGTGGAGCCATGGGTTCTCCTTCACACCCACCTCCCATGCTCCTGTGCCGAAGCCCAGGCACGATCAGGAATAATCAGCAGTTATCCCTGATCTCTAGTCATCCTCCAAACCCAGTGTTAGCCCCACTCTGCAGATGAGAAAACTGGGGCTCAGAGACATTAAGTGATTTATGTAAGGTTGTGCACCTGATGAAGAGTGAGCCAGGATTTACACCCAGGCTCTGTTGTGCCAGAACTCACACTCTCGTTAATGTGCCCACAGTGCTTTGCAATTGGATACCATATTTTGAACTTGTATAGTATATCAGAGGCAAGAGTGTGCACCTCAGGAGGAGGTGAGGATGCTGCTTTGTTCTGCGCATCTGGGCCAGGGAGAGGCATCAGGGAGCTACCTGTCTCCTACCCCGCATGGGTTCTGTGCTGAACTGAAGCTCCCCCATGAGGCTGTGTGACCTGGCCTCTCTTTGTCCAGGAGAACCTGGACCGGAAGCAGGATGGGAAGGCATGTTTTAGACTCTTGCCTCTTCACAACCCATGAGTAAAAATTCCTTCTATCTTGACACCTTCTCTTCACGTGGCTAACTCTGACGTCATTTTTACTCTTGGTCTCCTTAGCATTGAAATATTGAGTTTGTACTACCTTCTTTTGCACTGGGAAGCAAGCTGGGGGGACAGTGTGTGAGCACTGCTGCAACAAGAACTCCATGATGGGTAGGTATTGTGAAATATTTTCATACTTCCCAGCTCATTCTACAAACTATCTGAGGGAGCCACACACCAGCCGAATAATGGAACAACAGAAACTAGAAAATTGGGAGAGAAAAAATATCAACAGAAAATCAAGACCACGCAAAAGAATATGCAGCTCATGCAGTTAATTCCGCTGCTATGGGTGAACTTTAGAGTTGGCTCTGCACTTTCTGGAAGCTACAATAAAAAGAGAGCTGGACTCGTTTCAAAATTCTGACTATCTAAGAGGAAGAACAGTACCCATTGCTTAAGGGAAGTGAGATTTTTCCCAACTTTACATTTCAAAATTTCTCGGATGGAACTCAAGACAGGGAACCGGACGTGAAGCGATTTGTAATGCCCTCAGTAACATTTTAGTAACAATTCATCAATACATATATCATTCATTCATTCTCCTCTTCATTCCCCAACACATATTTGTTGAGCACACACTAGGTGGCAGGAACTATTCTAGATACTGGTAAGCAAGTCAAAGTCCCCGTCCTCATTGGTGCTCAATCTTGTGGGAGAGTGAGGCAATGCACCAGTACACATATTCCTGGTGGCGTTTTCTCAGAGCCCCTGCTGTGACAGCCAAGGGTGCAGCATTGCATTGGGTCTTAGTGAGGGTCTAGGGAATGCCACCTGAGTATTAGCTTCTGCCGGTGCCTTCTGGACACAGCTGAGAATTCAGATGCCAGAGGCTTGGAGGGACGGCACATTCTTCTAAGATTTTTTTTCAAAATCCTCTGACGATGTGGCTTACCTTATGAAAAAATAATGCCTGTACAAAGCAGAAAGTTGTCTTATTGTGTTTCCTGCTATTTTCCGCCCTCATCCCAGCACCTGGGAAAGCAAACTGCTCCCTCTGCAATCTGTTTGAGGACATGACTGAGACCTGACTGGCTTCAGCCTCTGCATGTTTCTCCCTAACTTCTTGTTCCCTCGGAAATTTCTTCAGGCTGCTGGGAGGGGTTATCTTACTTTTCTCTTTTCACTCCTCCTCCTGAACTCACTTCTCTCAACTAGGCGTTTTTTTTGTGTGTGTGTTTTTTAACAACAGCTTTAAGTCACATGCCATAAAACTTACCCTTTAAAGTGTATAATTGAGTGAGTTTTAGTATATTCAGAGCTGTGCAACCTTCACCACTATCTAATTCCAGAACATTTTCATCACTCATTTCAGCTTGCTTTTTTTGTTGTTGCGGTAAAGTAAACATAATATAAAATTTACCTTTTTAAACATAGTACTTCATAGTTCTTTAAATGAGTGCTTTTTAGTGTTCCCAGATTATGGGTAATGAAGTCTGTCACAGTAACGCATTCTTTAGAAGTTACGTGCTTTTCTTTGAATGATTTTATATGAATTTCTTTTAAAGAAAAATGTATACCTTTTCAAATTGTTCATTGTCAGAAAATAACCAGAGTGCTTCATGCTAGACTTCCATGAACCTTTCCAAATTACCGTTTATATAAACCCATAATAATTCCTCTGAAAGACTATTAAATCCTAATTAATATATTTTTAGAATACTTTAAGAAATGAGTTCCTTCAGAGGTCATGGAAGCTCTAAAAATACTTTACCTGGGAATTAGGAGAATTTTTTTTATCAAAGTTTTATCAAAGTTTCATTTCTTAAAATACAAAATAGTCTTTTTAAGTAAAAAAATCTTAAAATTTATTTTTATATTTACCATTCTAGTCATATTTATGGGTACAATTCTGTGACATTAAGTACAGACATTAAGTACCATCCATTTCCGGGACTTTTTTGTCATCCCAAACAGAGAGTCCTTATCCATTAAATAATAACTCCTCATTTTCCCACCTCCACCCTGGTAACCTCTACTTTCTGTCTCTATGAATTTACCTATTCTAGGAACCTCATATAAATAGAGTCGTACTGTATTTGTCCTTTTGTGACTGGCTTTTTTCACCTAGAGTAATGTTTTCAAGGTTCACCCACATGGTAGCAGAACTTCCTTCCATTGTGTGCCTGACCATCTTGGGTTTTGAGGGGAGGTGAAGAGAGAAAGTTTGAGATTATGCTCTGACTCTGATCAAATGCTTGTTGGCATTTGGGGTCCTCACTGAGGGCAGCTCCTCAGACTTTTAGGGCCAGATGAACTGGTAAACAGCCAGCATCCCACTAGGAGAATGGCCCTGTAAGTGGACGCTGGCTTGGGCGGACCACAGAGAAGAGCCTCAGGGAGACTGGCCACAGAACCAGGCTGGCCTGAGGGGGCAGTTTGGCTTTGGCTGCAGCACCCCATGGATCACTGATCAGATGGTTTAGGTATGTATTTTCTGAGGCCAGTCGCCTACCACAGCCAGAAGAAATTTCATTAATTCTCCTGTGGATCATCTGGTTCTGAGCAGTTTGGATTCCTGATTTTCTGCCTGGATGAACTAGCTGCAAAACGTATACCCTTCCTTGCACCACCACCCTACCCCATCCCCACCCCAACTAAAGAAATTCACTTGCTTCAAGAACGATTTAAAAAGAGCCAATGGAATTCTGGGGAATGCCTGCCAAAAGTGATTGATTTTTATTTAAAGTAGTTTTATTCTGGCAAAGTTAGCTTTCAGAATCAATTTTCTGTAAAGGCCATTCAATCCTGATTCATGAAATAAGGCCATGTCAACAGCAAATAGAAGATTCTTTCTCCTCTATGGCAGGAGGGTCATATCCAAGTCATCTAAAAGGTTCCAAATTATCCATATATGAATTGCATATGGGGAGGGAAGCAGGTTCTGGATCTGTTTTAAACAGCTGAGAAATATTTTTCAGATGCATCGGTGAGAATTTCTGCAAACACAGTGATATTAAAATGCAGGTTTTCTGTGAGCATCAATTATGAGGAGGGGGTGGGGGTCTCTATCACTTGGCCTGTATCTGGTTTCCAGAGTTGAAAGGCAGTAAAAAATCAATATGAGTTGCAAACAATATTCCATTATGCTTGGTAGAGTGCTCCACAAATGACAGATAGTATAATAATGACTGACAGCAGAGCATATAATTCCTGCAGCCCCTCTCAGACCATAGATTGGTAATTATATTTTCCAGTTTGTCTTCTGGGCACGTGCTGTTTGCTCAGCCTAGAAGCAACACTTCCTTCTTCCTTTTTCTTCCTCATCACATTCGTTCACCTGGCTAACATCTTGTCTTTTTTAGGCATGTAGAGAAAGCACTTCCCCAGGAAGCTATTTCTCACATTCATAATCTAATACAGTGGATTTCCCTCCTCCTTTTTCTGACCCCTAGCTCAGCGCTCAGCACTCAACACTCAGCACGCAGCACTCACTACTCAGCACATAGCACTGTAATTGTCTGTTCATTTGCTGTTTCTGCACTGGCCATCAGCTCATTGAGTGGGGGCACCATGTTTTACTTATCTTTTTATCTTCAACCTCTAGCAAGGTTCCAGGCACATAGTAGATGTTCACTAAACCAATAATCAGAGATGTTCCACTGTAATTTAAGAAGGAAAGTGTCAAAGTTTGATGAAAGATCTGAAAAATAATAGATGTGTGGTTTTCAGTGAGTGGAAAATTCTCTTTTGTTTTTCACAGAGTAGATACAGTTTGAGTATATTCATATGGAATCATATCCTAACAATTAAAATATTCAGGGTGTAATGGCTCAGAGCTCATCATCAAAAGGACATGTTGTTAGGTAAACATTTTTTTTCTGATGATAAGGTTATATTTATTTCCTTATTAGATGAAATTTGTAAAACACAAAAAAAATATACAGAAGAAAGTATAAATTACTTAGAATCCTACTATTCAAAGATAATCACTGTAAAAGGTTTAGGTGTATTTTTTCAATCATTTATTTCTTGTATTTTTGCATATATGTTTATTAGGGTTGCCAGATAAAATAAAGGATGACTATTTAAATTTGAATTTTAGATAAACAATAAAATTTTTTTAGTACAATTATGTCCATGCACTATTTGGTATATATTTATACTAAAAATTTATTCATCATTTATGTGAAATTGAAATTGAATTGCTATTCTATATTTTTATTTCCTATTTGGCAACTCTAATATATGTATATGTATGAATTTACTAAATTTCGTTCATACTTTTTATAATATATTTTTTCAGATTGTAGGTTCTTTCCCATTTCATTAACTAGGTTTTGAGAACTGAAGTTTTAACAGCAAAAATTTAACAACTTATATTCTTGAAACACTTGTTAAAAACTATAAATACATCTTACTCTAGGTCTGTAAAGCATTTTTTAGCAGTGATTCCTAGAAGTGTGATTAATGGATCAAAGGTTAAAACTCATTCTTTTAAAAAAATTCTTCTTCATATTCCTTTTTAGAAACATTTTATAATTTATACTTTCATCAATGTTGACTTAGAAAGTCCTTCTAATTGCATTTAATCAGCACCAAGCATTGTCATTAATTTAAAAAGTTTACTGATGTAATATGTAGATAAACTACATTATTTTATGTAGTTTTTTTAATTATTGCTTGAGCAAAGAATGACCCTTTTATTTTATCAAACCAATGTGTATTTCTTATTTAATGGATTGCCCATTTATGTCTTCATAAATTTTCTTTTGGCTTTATTAAAGATTTGTTATTGACTTACATGAAATCTTCTTATATTAAGGATATGAGTACATTGTCTGCCATCTGTGTTAAAAATATTTTCTCTAAGTTATTATGTATCTTTGAATTTTATTTGACATTTTCTGATGTACGAGTACTACTGATTTTTATATAGTCAAACATATCAATTTTTGTCTTTGATATTTCTTCCATTGTTTTCATGCTTAGAAAGTCCTTCTATGTTTCAAGGTCAAATTGCATATTTGCCATTTTTCTCCATTATTAATAGTTTTATTTTTTAATAAAACCCCAAGTCTTTTGTCTATCAGTAATTCATTTTGACACTTAGTAAGAATCTGAGTTGAATTTTTCCCAAATAACAAAGTTTCTCACATCATTTATTGACAAATCTATCCCTTTTCTCATTGGAATGTGATGTTTCATTTATCGTACGTAAAGATTTTACACTGTGTTTCAAGGATGTTGATTCAATTCTGTAAGTCTGGCTTCTAACAGTTTGACAAATGTGAGCAAAAATTTTTCACTCAGTGTTTTGTTAAAGTGAAATGATCATTTAGATGACACGTTAAGGAGTTGCCAGGTGCTAGCAAAGAAAAAATAATGGCCTTAAGATTTTAAAGCTGGGAGAAAAAAAGACTGAGCCTGTCAGCCTGTGAATCTAGAACCTACAAAACCAAAGACAGAAGACGTGCAGCTCTGCTTCTAAAACGACTAATGTTTAGTTATGACAGGCAATACCAAGTTTTAGTTATACTAGAGTTCGTGACAAACCTCTTGCTTCTTTTTGTCCCTTTGGGCTTATTTTCTCAGCTCCATTATCTACTTCATTGATTGTTTTTCTTCGGTTCTGGCAAATCTACCATTTAGGTTATCTATCGAAAATTTGAATGTGGGTCTGTGTATGTATATATTTAAATTTCAGTGATTATATCTTTTTCCAAGTTGTTTGTTTCTGATATGTACAATTCTTGTTTCATAAATCTCCCCCCCCCTTTTTTTTCACAAACACCTATTCAGTTATGGGTGCACATTTCCTTAGGTGCTCTAATATAGAAGGGACAAGGTAATGTCACTTTGGACTTGGTCTTGAATATCCATCGCAAAATTGGCAGAAGGCAAAGAGGATGTATTAGTCAGAGCTTTTAAGGTTTACTCTGAATAGCTTCTTTTAATGTTATTAAATTGCTTGTGGATACATTTGAGCTGTTTTGCATTTAACTTCACCCAGCTGAATGATGCAAGGGAAAATTATCTCTCCAATTCAGACTAACTCCATATTTGATCCTGGAAATTTTATCTCAATTGTTGACATTCAGATTTCCAGTTATTATTAGCTCAAGAGACTATTAGCAGTACTCCATAAAAACAAGGAGTTCAGAGTTCTCAAAATTTGCCAAGTGAAATCCAAAAGTAGACAGTAGCATCGTGCAATGCAAACGGATTGGAGAATATAAACGTTAGGTAGTGGCATGTGTACTGTGTACATTCATTCACTCAAGAAATACTTATTACTCTGTACCAGCTGCCAGAATAGGTGCTTGACATTCATAGATGAACAGACAACCCGTCTGCCCTGACGCAGCCCATAGTCCGAAGCTGTCATTCTCAGCTTCACTGCCTGAACCTCACTGTGTGTTTGGGTTCCTTGGAAGAGAAATGGGTGGCATACAACTAAGAATGTTGTGTTTGCATGTACTGTAAACCTGTCTCATGTAAGCAGCAGCTGGCAGTGAGCATTTAGCGAGTCGTTTCTGTGATGCTGTATGCCAAAGCTATGTCAGAGAAGAAGGTAAGGACCACTGGTCTGCTGGGAGCTCCGTGGGTACAATACAACGCGCTGGAGTGGACGGTTCACAAGGTCAGATCATGAGCCTGGAGGGGTGTGCCTAGGTCTGTTAGCTGCAACGAGTGAAGGCGTCAGAGGGGAGGTGACATGTAAGTTGGCTCTCTGAAAAGGTGAGGGAGATTGCCAAGGAGGAGAAGAGAGAAGGAGGCAACATGTTTAGTAGTGGTCCTCTTGACTTTGGGTGGGTTTAGAATGTCACCCTGACCTAAACTCTGAAAAAAAAGTAGTGCTGTTTACAACTGGAAGTTCATTTTGTAGACTCCAGATCACTTGTCTACAAATACTGACAGATCCCAGAAGGAAACGAATAGATTGGAGAAGGCCAGGGACCCCCAGGGCAGGTGAAACCAGCAGGGTGGCAGCTGGTATGAAATACAGAAAAATATCATTAACTGCCTTTGGTAGGGGGTGGTGGTGCTTAGAAATTAAAATGAGAAATACAGCAGAGCTTCATTTGGAAAAATGCAAAGGGTTCCATCTGGGTAAAGTAATCTGAGACCCAGGCCTGGTGTGAGAGGGTGGGACAGGGAGGCGTGGAAAATAATCACCCCAAGGCCACTGAAGGTGAAATGTGAAAGGCAAACTGGAGTGGAGTCAGCAATGCAATACAGAGGCTTTCAGAGAAAGTTCTTTCTCCCTGGGGCTGTCGTGGGGCTGCTGGTGAAGGAACATGAGCCCGGTGAAACTCAGGCCTGATCAGGTGCAACAGGATGCAAGCTGCTTGGCGTGCAGTCTTTCCAGAGAAGTACTGAAAATGTCGTGGGCTAGAAAAAAGTCAAGGTTGGGAAGGAAGCAATCCACTTATACCCAGAGTTCTGCGTTCAGAGGGGGAGGACAATTTTGGATCTCAGCCAGGGGTGTTGATGACAGACGTCCCATTTTGTACAACCACCTCTTTGTAAAGTAGATGTTTATTAGCCCGAGTCTGGAAACTTGAGCCTCAGTTGGTGTAGTCGTTGTGCTCATGGTCTGTGAGTGTTGACCAAGAGAAGGTCCTCATAGTGGGGAGAAAGGCCCATGGAAGCTGTGGGAAGGCTGAAAAAACTAGACTTAGCCTGGCTTTAAACTAGGACTTGAAAAGGCCCAGAAAGCCCAGACTTGTAGCTTAGCCTCGGTGCACAGAAAAATCACCACACAATTCGTGCGGAGACATTTACAAGTGTACTTTATCAAGTACAACAGAAGCTCTGTTCACTGAACTGCTTTGCCAGATCGCTTGATGCTTCCCATTCTGTCTGTAAAGCATATGCACAGCACGCTGAACACTTACAATTAGAAGCCTACCCCGAACTAGGGTATTGTTGGCAAATCCCAAGATGATATATGTGTAGGCACTAAGTGTAATAGCAAAAGATGCTGAACACCCAGAGATCTAACAGTAGGGGACCACAGTTTGTTCCCACAGTGTGTCTGGACAATGAAGAATCATGCAGCTATTAAAAGGGATGAGGCAGACCCTCTATTTACTGCTATGAAGTAATCCTCAGGATAGAGTCAGTGAAAAAAGCAATGTTCACAGGTGGATATTGTACACTGCCTTTTGTTTTTTAACTATGTGGCTAAATACAAATGTAAATATATTTTAAGAAGAAATGATGGGGAGATAAACAAAAAACTTGGTGTCTAAACAAAATTAAATCTAGCAGAGATGAAGGCCAAACAGTAAGCCCAGGCAGCAAACAAAACCGTATGAGTACAAGCAGAGGGATGCCTCTCTAGGAGGTGATTTAGGTCAGGTTTGGGGGCTGGGAGGGAAAGATAGAGGTTGGGCGAACCACATGGCGGGATGCTCTCGTGCCCCCACCGGAAAGGGAGAGGCACAGGGTGGGTGTGGTCCTTTCATCTGGCCCCTCTGCGAGCTGAGCGACAGCAGGTACACAAGTACACAGGGAGCCTGGGCATCATGATCCAGGAGCTTATGTCCTCTTTCTTCAGTGACCTGTGTCCTGTCCCCTTGGGTCCTGTCGCTGTGCCCTTGACTTTGTGGAAGCACTCCTGTCGGCTCTTGCAGAGCCAGGGAGGAAGAGTGGTGTTTAAGGTTTGCGCCCTACACCAGACCCTGAGGTAGGAATTCCTGTGACCCTCTTGCTCCCTCCCCCATGTCCCGGTCCCTACAGATGAGTGGTTCTCACCTGCTGTGCATTAGAATCATTTGATTATCTGAAGTAATTCATCCAGGAGAGGGCCCGGTATAGATATTCTTTAACAGCACCCTAGGACATTCTGATGTCCAGATGGGATTGGGTTCAACTGCCATGGATTCACCCTGGCAGGGATGAGGGAGAGGCATACCCTCACCGCCTGGTAGCCTGGCTTTTAAACTCAGTCAGGGGCAGGTGCTTTGTGTGCAGGGAAGGAAGGTGGGGCTAAGTAAGGTAGGAAAGCAATTGTTTGTTCATTTACATTTATTTATGCTCCTACTTCACCCCGTGAAGGGTTTGTGGGGAACTAATGAAGGCAGTTGCGGTAAGGGGTGGGGGAAAGCCCTCTTATGATGACTTGGTCACACAGGTGTGGGTCAGCCACAAATAATGTCACCAGTGTGTCCCAATGTCTCACTTTCCAGCCACACCAGGATCCCAAAGCTCTTGTGACAGAAACATGTTGTATAATACTAACGTTGCATGACTCAATAGAGACTCTGGAAGATGGGAGTCTTCAGTGTTGTCTAAGGAGCTTATCAGTGTCTCTGGGTGAAATTGCCCGGGAAGGCAATCTCTGCTAAGCACAGCAGAAAGAGTGAGATGTGGGAGGGAGACCTGAGTCTTGAATCCTAAAGCTTAAAGTTTTGGAAACAATCAACATGTTTGAATATTTGGAATAACTAACAAGTGTGCAGCTAACGGGCCTTTGTCTACCAGTTTTGATGGACAGAGAGTTCAGGGGCTAAACTGGTGATATATGTGCTAGTGGTTGATTGATTTATTTTTTTAATCTGTAAATGTTGTCCTTAGAGAATGATACTTGAGGAGGGTCAGGCAACCCTCCTAAGAGACCACAGGAAAAGGCTCTTAGCCTTTGATAGTTAAGACAATCTTCTAAACCCTTTCATAAATGAAAGTAACTGCTTCAGGCTGCTCTGAGCTGCTGACCAAAGTCTACTTTCTGGAGATGCTGGGGAATGAACAGCTTAGATCAAATAGTAGGGTGACTCAGACGGATGCAAGACTGAGACCCTATTATTAAGCCAAACACTGATGGTAGTTGCCACTAGAAACTTAGACACATCCTCTCCATGTGGAGATGGATTTTGAGATGCAAAAACCTATGGACCTGTCATTCCTATTAGACAATATTCGTCCTTCCTTTGGGACTCAGTCCAGATTGTGTGGTTTTCTCCATTCTTTGTATCTCCCTCCTCCACTTCACTCACCAAAAAAAAAAAAAAAAATTTCTAAAATGGTATGTGTCTTGGTAGAATGAGGTCAGGTATTGAGGACCATGGAGCTGTAAGGAGGGAATAGCTGGGTCTTCCTCCAGAAAGATCTGCCTCAGTCAAGTCTTAGAGGATGAATAGGAGTCACCCAGATGAGACATCCAATGGAGAAGGGCCAGCAAGAAAAATGCACAGGGAGGAGAAAAGAACACTGACTGGCCTACAGAGGTGAGCGTCCTGTCATCGGGGTGCAGGAAGCATGCCTGCTGCTCTGGCCTTCTGTGCTCACAGAGACGTCAACCAGTCCTTCATCCTGTTCCCGCATCCTACTCCCAACCTGATACCTGGTGCTGCCAAGTCTGAAGCATGTTTAGTTCCCAAGGGTCAAAATGTCCCCCTTCTCAGCTGCTTTCACCACCAATGTTGCTCTGGGAGGCCAGTCCCTCTTCTCTGTTACATCAATTACCCCTTTTCAACTGCTTCCCACTGGCCAGAAGCTTTTGGAAATCTCTCTTTCACTGATGGCCTCTCCCTTTTTCTCTTTGTCATTGGGGTTTCTATTGTCTCTGCTCCTTGCTTTCATTTTAATGGGCTCTTTGAAGAAGGGGACGGTAACTACATTTGGATAGTTTTCCACTTTTAACAGAAAAGATTGAGGTGCATGTTGTGGTTCTTTAATATTTTCTGTAAGAAGGCTCCTTACTAATAGAAAGGAATAAAAAAAACCTCTCGATTTAAAAATGTTTTCTAATAGTACAAAATGCATACGTTTCACCCATATCTTGTACATAAACAGAGATGTCACCCATTTATTTCCCAACATTCCAGTCTATAATTTGATCATATTCATTTTTAATACCATTCTACTTTCAAAATGCCCACATCAAATAAAAGAACTCTACACCTGGTCAGAATAACCTGGTTAACACATATTGTCCCTGTTTTATTTTCCCTGAGTTCTCTTATTTCCTAAATTCACTGGAGAGTGTTGTATTAGTTCATGCATCGATTCTGTGCCTTTGCTGGTGCGCTCTCCACCAAAGCTCACCGTGGTGCTTAAACTTCCATGATGTCAGACTTGTGACCATTGGTGGACTGTTGTGAAGATGATGGTGAATGAGATTGTGAAGGAGAACGAATCAGGGCAGAGCGTAGTTAGGCACTCAGTAGATTTTTTTAACTCTATATTTTATTATTCCTTAGACTTTGCAAACAATTAGACTAATTTCTCTTCAATTTATTCAATGATTTGAGCCCAAGTTTGGCCACTTTAGTGACTGAAGACTCTTAGGAAGAGTTTCCAACATATCTTGTCCTCCTTTTCCTCCTGTGAGCATTTCATCACCTACCTAAGGAACTGTAAAATCGCCGAGCAGGGAACAGGGGCAAAGAAAGATCAAGTATTTTGCCTAATGGTCAATAACAGGTCCTGACCAAGGGAGGCAGATCTTTTCATCCTTTCCCTCTCTCTCCTTGAGATAATTAGAAATCCATCGACCTACAGCAATGGGGATGTGGAGTGCCTACCTTTCTTCCACAAGCACTTATTCAAATTTACCTTTTTAAACCCCACAAATTCATAACTCTACATGCATTCAGGAACATTTAATCCTTTTTGGCGGTTGTGGCTGACTTGTGTGAGAGTGCTATGAGGCTGGCTCAGGCAACTTTCTCTCCTTCCCTTCACCTGCAGCAGAAAACAAGCCCAAGGAAATACTCGCAATTCAGCGCAGATGTGGAAGAGGCCATAGCTTTTTTTGATTCCATCATCGCAGAGCTGGATACAGAGAAACGGCCAAGGGCTGCTGAAGCAGACCCGCAGAATGAAGACGTGGACTTCGATGGTGAGTGCAGATCTTGGGGGCAGAAGGGGCTGGGTTGCAGTCTCTGGCATGGACTTACAAGATGGGCTATCCGGAATCCCACCTCCCAATTACAGAGAAAATAATATCTGCCAGCCAGAACCTGGCCCTGGACTTGCTCTTCCCTTTGGGGTCCCTGCTTTAGTTGTTTCTGCTGCCACTGCCCCAGCCCGCCCCTTCAACACTTGGGGCCATAGTTGGACAAAAACTCCTTCCCTGTGGTCTACTTGCCACAGCTGAGACAGGGTAGGCCTTTTGTAAAGTTCCATAAGGGAAAGCCACAGAAACATGATTAAACAAAGGCATTAGGTGGGGAGTCATTGTTAAATGGGTAGAGAGAGAGAATTTTAGTTTTGCAAGATGAAAAAGTTCTGGAGATCTCTCCCTCAACAATGCAAATATACTCAACATTACTGAACTGTGCACTAAAAGATGGCTAAAGTGGTACATTTTATGTTATGTTTATTTGATCATATTTTTTTTAAAAAAAAAAAAAAGAAGGAAAAAGGACAAACTATATTTTAAAATCCAGCATCTGACCCAGCTGAGCTAGCTTGGCCCTGGGGCAGCACTGGTGGCTGGACCCAACGCTGATCCATAACCCACTTTGTCACCCCTCTGCACCCCTCCCCCCAGCACTCCCTTTGTGGTCCTCACGGGTCACCACACTGTGAGCATGTGTAGGGCAGGAGAGGGCCTGGGGGGTTGCCCAGGCCCAGCCTGGATCACTGGAGAGGAAGTGAGCTGAGGGCTGAGGACGATGCTTTCCTCCTCGTCACGGTGTGTCACTGGCTTTCTCCTGGTGGAGAGCAAAGAATTCAACCAGTTCAAGAGTTGAGCCCACTTTTAAATTCTATTACTCTACTGTTAGTTTCTTTAATTTTTGACTTGCCTTGCCATGGTATAATTAATGATTTTATTCAGGGGTTACCGGCCCCTGGTTAATGAGGTAACAGCTTTCGGTACCAGTATTAAATCATTCTTGAGTGTTTTATCTAGTGTTCAACAGATTACATTCTTGTGGTTTGTTGTTGTTCTGGCCCCATAGCCTTTTATCTGTGAGTTTTCGGTTCTCACTGAGTTCTGGGGACTGTCATAAGTTACTCCCACTCCCCAATCTCACTGTATCCTGCAGGGCCATCTGCCGCCCTCCGCTCCCACCGTAGCCCCTTCAGTCCTTGACAAAAAGCAGCCCTCTCCTCAGGACTCTGGGAATCCAGGACATTGGTGAAGGACAACGAAATCCACTGAGGACAAAAATGTCATCTTCATAGTTATAACTGTGAAAATGACTACATGGTTTTTCTCTGATTACAACAGTAACAGTTTATTGTAAATCAAATGAATCAAACAACACACTAAAATATAAAGAAGAAAGTAAAGAATATGACCTGTAATACTACCACCTGGAGATAATAATTACTCCTAACATTTTGGTGTATGTCCTTTCAAAAAGGTTTTAAACACACAGATTCATTTTTGGGGGAAAAACAAAAACAAAAACAAAAAAACAAAAAAAATAGAATCTCTTTGCTATTTTGTCATCTGCTCTTTTCACCGAAGAATTTACAATACAGCATGGGCATCTTTTCAAGTTAGTAAATACAGATCAATGTCCTTATTTTTAATGGACACACAATATTCCATTGTATTCATACACCATAATTGCAGAGTCAAATCAGTGCCTTTGCTTGGCCCTCCAGTGCTTTCTAAGACTTTGCTATGAATTTTCTACACGTTTGTTGCTGAGTCCTCAGCCCACTCTCTGTTGACTTCTGCTGCTCCTGACGGCTAGTCCTCCTTCTGGGGGCCCTGCTTCTCTCCTCCAGTGGCCACCAGCTCCCGCGAGCACAGCCTGCACTCCAACTGGATCCTGCGGGCTCCACGCCGGCACTCTGACGACATGGCTGTGCATACCGTGCACACAACAGATGGCCAGTTTCGGAGGAGCACAGAGCGCAGGACCATCGGCATTCAGAGGCGACTCGAGAGGCATCCCATCTACTTGCCCAAGGCTGTGGAAGGGGCATTCAGCACCTTGAAGTTCAAGCCTAAAGCCTGCAAAAAAGAGTAAGTGCTTGGACCACATAGTATAACCAAGATGTTATCATGTCCCCCAGACTCTTGGGTTATTCTTAAGGTGCCTTGAGTCCCTTTCCTACATGCCATATATATATATATATATACATATACACACACACACACACCAGGGGTGCCAACAAAATGTATACAAGTGGACACTTTGGTCAGCATGGCTCAAGCAGTAGTTCGCCATAATCAGAAGTGTCTGGACGCTGATGGTAACCACTTTGAGCACCTCTTGTAATTGCAGAAGTCAAATGTGACTTGTATTCATCTTTTGTTATCACTATATATCGAGTATTACAATTTTAATACAGTTTTCCTTTCTTAAAATGTGTATGCTTTTTTTATGCACCATATATATATACTATTCTAGCCTGGTTCACTCCTGTCCCCAGTCCTGTCACTTCAGCTCTGGATTTGCCTCCCTTTCTCTGGCCCACTTAGTCCTCGTACTGTGTGATATCCTCTTTCCTTTCCTCCCCTAAGTGCTACTGACACACCGTGTGCTACACACTTTTAATGAGAGTTTGGGGTTGAAGAGGGCATAGCACCAAGAGGAAACCAACATCAAACCAATTACATGCCCCTACCTTAGAAAGGCATTGGCCAGGCTCAGCTGGAGAACTTGCTGGCTGGACCCGTCTTGCCATCTTGCTACCATTTCTTGGCCCCTTTCGGCCCCTATCTCTCCAGGTCCTCCTCTCCCAAGACGAGTTACATCTCTAGCCCAAAATTCCTGTGACCCATTTATTCAGAACAGTAAGTCCTCTCTTGCTCTGGCCAACCTAGGCCACTCTGGGGGAACCTCACCTTTCACAATAGAAGGGCTCATCGAGGCTCATCCACCTGTTTTTCTTTGTTTCTGCAAGAGCCATTCAACTCTGATGGATTCAGGGGTTTTCTAAATAGCATTTTCCTGCCACAGTAGTGGACTATGTACTGGACCCAGCCCTCACCATCAACCCTTCTCCTTCAAGGCCAGCTCAAGGTCCAGTTGAGGTCTATGCACAACCCCTGTGCTGACACTGCTTTGTCCTCCACAAGGTCCAGCACTGGGGGAGTATCTGATGGTCTCCACTGGAGACGTGAATCAGAGCATCCCTTCTCAGTGTGGTTGGCCAAGCCAAACTTAACCCCTCTGCTGCCTTCCTCCCTTCCAGCCTGGGGAGCTCCAGACGGATCCTCTTCAACTTCTCGGGAGAAGACATGGAATGGGATGGGGAGCTCTTTGAGCTGGAGCAGCTGACATCTCTGGGGGAGGACTGCTACAAGACAGAGAACCCCAAAGGGCAGTGGCTGCTTCGAGAGCGACTCTGGGAGAGGCCAGTGTCCTGACTCCTTCGGCGCTTCAGCCCGGCTCGAGCTGGATCCTTGAGAAGCTGTCTGCTTTCAGTGCAGCATGGAGGTTTAGAAGAGTTTAAAATGGAAACTGTAACAAAGTCAAGCCTATGATCACACTGCTGGTACCCAGTTAGTGCCAAACAACCTGCGGCCTCCCCGACATCCTGCCTTTGGAGAGTTTGGGAGCTGACCTTTCCCTACACAGGCAGGTTAGCAGGTAGTAACTGCCTGGCTGGTCTTCAATGGCAGAAAGAATGGAAGGCCTTGAGTGGGAGTGTCCAGATTCACTCCCTTGCCTCCCCTGGCTGTTCCTAGTTCTCCTTGCATCTATCCAAGTGGCTGCTAGCACTGTGCTTGTCACAGGGAACAAAGCCACCCAGGGATCTGGGCCAAATTTTTCGAAGAGGCAGCTCCTCTCTACGGGGCTCAGAAACACTCTGGGTACATATCGAGATTGCCTTTTTTTGTGTGCAGAACGCAGTTCAAGAAGCAGCTCCTTTTACCCTAACCTTTTCCACAATGTTCTGGAAACTTCTGCTGGATTAGGCTACAGATGAGGCCAGTGCCCTGGCAGTGGAATGGGAGAAGGAACGTGTCGGAGCCATGTCTTGGGACCACACTATCTCCCCCAGCTCCAAACTCATCTCCACTTCTCATAGGCAGTTTGCTGGGGAAGGAGGGAGATGAAGTGGTGCTTCCCCCTCATTCTCACCCATAAAATCCTTATAGATTCCCAGGTAACCAGTTTCTGACAGGCTGTGCTTCTCCCTTTCACCAATTAAGGGGGCAATCAGAATCATTAAGTTCTTTTGGACTAGGCAGGATTTCTGTATTTCAGCAATTGTATATGAATCAGAATTACGTTTTCAATATATTTTTTGCAATTTTGCTTATATTTACCCCTGCTCAAGTTTGAGAAGTGCCGGTTTGCAGAATAGGACTGCACTTTGTCCTATGTCTTCTGACATTTTCTTTAAAAAAAGAAAAGAAATCACCTGGGGGTGAGAGAAGGATGCATGCCCATGAATGCAAGAGTGCTAATAGGCTTAAGGCAGGGAGACAGACTAGGAAAAACCAGTAATTTGAATTAAGCCAAGAATGTTCTAGGCTAAGGTCACTCCAAGAACTAAATAAAGCTTCCTTTCTGCCAGGCCCATGTAATGACATTCTTATTGTTCAGTTTTTTAAGAAAGAACCTTTTAGTTATGTGAACCTGACTGCCTGAATCTAAGGATTTATAATTCCTCTCAGAAAAAAAAAAAAAAAAATTCCTAATACTTATGTGGCATTCTTAGAAATTTTATATAAACACATTTTCAGAATGAAAATATACTGGAAATGTTTTAATGCTTGTCTTTATTATTTTTTGAGTGCCAATGTCAATGTTTGGGAGGTTTCTTTCATTTTGTTGCTTATACTAAGCTCGCTATATAGCCAGAAGCTTAATTGAAAAATAAATGTTTGGGAGATTTGTTTTATAAACTGCATTAAAGCACACCAAGTTAACATCACCATGTATCTTGCTTTTCCCCAAATGTGGCTTTGTTTTGAAGTCCCACAAATGAAAGTCACTGATGAGGGTAAACTCAAAATGAAGGTCTCTTGACTGTGCTTCTTTATCAAACTACAGTTTATCATAAATGGACCCGGACATTATGTGGTGAAGACACTGTGTACATTTTGCTTTAACAGATAAGAAGAAAATAAACATGATAGAGAGGATGTTTGGAGTCTTGATTTTTTTTTAAAGCATTTATTACTGTGGGACATGAAGCTATGTTTTTCTCATTTGCTTCATGTTTTGTAAATTTTTATCTTTAATGAGACTCTACACAGACTGTCTGAAAAATTCCGTGATTCAGAAACATGAGGCTGGCTTGTCATTGGGATGATTGTAAGTCTTTGAAATTGGTGATAAACCCTAGGATGTGAGTTCTCTCTGGGGAATACTGAGATGGGGTCTGCTGGGGTTTCGAGATAAAAGAAGGTTAGTTCAGTAAAACAGATGATTGATTCTTTTCCCCTTTGAAACGACCAGTTATTCGATCAGCTGGTCTTTGTGGAATTATGTTAGTGGCTCTAGTTTTCCCAGAACTGTCTCAGTTTTGATATATGAAAATCTGCCTAGACAGAACGTCCCTAGACAGAATGTCCAAAAAGAAGTTGCGAGTCCCTGGCATCTGGTTTGTTCTTTAGCTTTTGGTTGCTAGCGCTCCCCTCGCCCGTCCCCACCCCCCACCCCCATAAAATATCTTCTCTTTCATGGAGAAAGATACATGGGGTCCTTTAGTTTGAACTGTATATTCCAGCCCTTTTCCTGGTTGCTAGGCAACTGAGAACATGGTTGCCAGGACAGAACTTTCTGCTGCCTACTCTTAGACACAGATCCCAGAGTGGGTCTAAGAGGAGACTGTGCTTCCTTCATCATTGATGGCCTTTTTATGGCGGATTAGTTTCCTGTTGCTGCTGTAACAAATTACCACAAATTTAAGGGCTTAAAACAACCCAAACTTATTCTTTTACAGTCTGGAGGTCATAAGGTGTGGGCAGAATTGGCTTCCTCTGTAGGCTTCGAGGAGTGAATCCACTTCCTTATCTTTTTCAGCTTCCAAAAGCTGCCTGTGTTCTGTAGCTTGTGACTCCTTCCTTGCATCACCCCCAAACTTTTGCTTCTGTTGTCACATTTCCACCTACTCACTTTGATTCCCTACCTTTTTATTATGACCTTTGTGATCATACCAGTCCCACCTGGGAGATCCAGGATAATCTCTCCATCTCAAGATCCTTAATTTAATCAAAGCTGCAAAGTCCTTTTTGCCATATAAGGTAATAGCCAAGGGCCACAGAGGATGCCAAAGACCCCTGACTATTCTCTTTGAGGATTTAACCACGTTCGTTTTTTTCATTTATTTGTCATTTGACAAAGAGTGTTGAACATGTACTGTGTTCCAGCCTTGTGTCTCGGGATATAATACAAACTGCCACACAGCGCTTTCAGTCTGGTGGGAGAAAAGACATTAATTAAAGGATTATACCAATACACATGAATCCAAATTGTGGTAAATGCTGTGAGGGGGGCCCAGGGTGTCATGGAGAACTCGTGTGACGGGGATCTGAGCTAGTCAGGGCAGGTGGCTTGGGGAGGACTTTCTGGATCTCACATTGCTTCATTTGTCGCACTCAAATACTCAAATATCACCTCCTCAGAGCGACCTTTCCCTAAGGCCCTATCTCAATCATCACTGTCCTTAATCTCTACTGTGCTATAGTGGACTGTGTTTGCCATGATCTAACACACGATGACACACACACACTCACAGAAACATACCTCTGTACTCCCAGTAGATTGTGAGCTCCACACGGACAGTAGCTTAGTCTGTTCTGTTCACTCCCCATCCCCAGCGCTGGAACCGAGCCTACACCAACAACTATTTGTTGACTGAGTCATCGATTGAAAGGTTGCATAAATGAATGAAGTGAAAATGAGTTGAGATCTGTACGTGAATATGAGGCATCAAAAGGTAAAGGGTTGGGGGCTGCAGAGAGAGATTCAGGCTGAGACAATGTCATGGGCAAACGGTCTATGGCTTCTTAGAGGGAGTTCAGAGAGGTCATTAAGTTATTCCTGAGGTATTATTGAGTACCCATATTTGCCCTGAGAGGAGAACAAGAAGGAAAGACCCTGTCTTTAGAGCTTATCCATTTTGAGGGAGAGGTGTACAGGCAATAAGCAATCATACATTCTATGCATACATATTTGTATATAATAAAGTGTCAGGTAATGATAAATGCTATGGAGCAAAATAGAGAAAGGGCTAGAGGGTAGAGAGGCAGGAGGTGGGAAAGCCTCTCAGAGGAGCGGATAGGACAGAGGTCTGCCAGGGAGGGATTGAGACCAGGGGAGGAACTGGCCAAGCAAAGGAAGGCACCAACGCCAAGGCCCCAAGGCAGGATGGCATCAGGGGACCTTTAGGACACAGAGGTCCTTGGAGGGTCCTGAGCAGGAGAGTAACATCATCTGATTTAATTTCTAAAAGACAATTCTGGCTGTTGGGTGGGGATTTGACTGCAGAGTCAAAAGGAAAACTTGGGGAACAAGTTGGGTGGCTCTGCAGTTGTCCAGACCAGGTGGTGGTGACTGGGGCCTGGATGGGAGGCTTGGTGACTAAGATGCCGGGGTTTAGGATAATCTCTAAAGTAGGACTTACAGGCATGTAGGCTTGAGACAGGGAGCTACGGGGTTTGGCGATAAGAGGAACCAGCGACTGGAGGTACCATTTATTAAGCTAAGTAAGAAAGGGGCTGGTTAGCGGGGTTTTTGGTGGTGGTGGTGGTGTTTTTTTTGGGGGGTGGTGAGGATGAAAATCAAAAGTTCTGCTTTGGATACCTTAACGTAGAGCTTTCTGTAGACTTCCAGGTGGGAAATGAGCCACCTGTGTGTAGAGTTCCGATTGGATCCGAGTTATAAAACTGGGAGCTGTCAGTGTAGAGACGGAATCTGAAGGCATGGGAAGGTGCAGTCCCTGGGTTCTGAGTGGAGATCTAAGAGGACAGTGAGGTGGAGGATGGGCCCCGGAGGACCCTGACATACTGGCTAGGAACAGAAGGAACATGGGTGGTGTGAGGGACAGCAGGCTAATGAGGGGAAGAAAAGGCTCCAAGGTTGGGGGGACAGAGCACAGGTAGTGAGGGAGGGTGTTCATGGCCTGCAGTCTATTCTTATCAAAGCCAGCTGAGAAAAGCAGTCTGGATTTGATTCTCAATGGTATTGTCTAGGTCCGGAATGCTCACTGACCCTGCCCACAAGACACAGCTCCAGATCCTTTTTGGCTGCTTCTAAACCTCGAGCCCTCCTGAGAAGCCGCTGAGTGTAATGGACCAGGCCCGTGGGGACTTCACTGGCAAGTACAGTGACTTAGGCACCCCTTCCCCTGAGTGGCCTCTGGCCTGCACCAGGTGGGGGTGGGGTGGGATGGGATGGGTTCAGGCCCCACTGCATCACCTCACCCAATGAGCAAATGATTCACTCTCACCTGGTGGCCTTCTGTGGACCTGGAGCCTGGAGTGTGTGAGGTGGGCAGGTGACTTAGGCGTGTAAAGGTGGGCAGGTGACTTAGGCTATCTACGTCTCGTATTTCTCAAATGGGAGTTGGCAGGATAATAATAGTTCTTAACTTGCAGTGTTATACAGGTGAGGGTTAAATGATTTATACCTTTAAAGTACCTGGTCCATCGTAAGTGGTAACTACTGTCATATAGAAGGATGACAATTTGCTATCACTTAGGATAGTCACAAATAGCTCTAAAGGGAAATTCTGAAATGTTTTGGACATAACTGGGAAATGTATTGCCTCCTAAGAAAAACTGTTTGGAAGAAGACAGCACTGAACCAACATAAGGTTAAGAGCGGGCTCTGCAGTCAGGGGTCTGGTGGAAATCCCAGCTCCTCCAACCAACACTGGGTGGTGTTGGACGTGATTACTGTTGTCACATCTCAGTTTCCTGATTGTAAAGTCTCCTTCATGGGGTGTTATGAGCACCTTATACCATCATGCTCATAGTCTGCAGTGTCAGGCACACAGCAAGCACGCAGTAAATATTGCAATCAGTATTATTATGGACTTTGGAAAAACATCAGAGTATAATTATTGCCTGTTGGTTACAATGTGACAATCCTTTATCGTCATGTCTCTTCTACATATGCAAATACATGACTTATTTGCAGCTTTTCCAGAATTAAATGGAAGTATAAGTTAGGTTAGATTTGAAGGTTGCTGAATTTGATCTTAATGGGACCTAATGGAAGATCATAGCCCCGTTTTACACTGAGGGGAACTGCCACTCAGGGAAGACGAATGGCTTTTTCATGATTAATCATCACCTCGGGTACCAGTACTAGAGCGAGGACTCGGTCCTGGGTCCCATCCTCTGAGATTCTTCCACCTAATCAGCATGTGTGGGCTGATCAAAGCCACATACAAGGCCTCCCTTGTGATGGAGGAATTACCAGCCGCCTGTTGGTATGTGGTGATTTGGCCACACGGTGGCGCCTCACGCCTAGCAATTCCTCCGTTCCTGGTTATGTATCTTTGAGGGTTTGAAATTCAAATGGAAAGGAAGAAAAAAGAGGCGTGCCCTTGCTTAGAACGAAACAGATCCCAGTGCCAGAGGGGCTGTTAGGGATAGTAGAGGCGAGCTGGAATCAACGACTGAGGGAAAGCCTTGGATCATGCTGGTTTCATCAGTCGTAAGGGGAAGGCTATGGTTTGAAATCAAAGCACCCAGAGCCCATTTGTCAGAGTTTTCCCATAACATTGCACCAACTTCACGTACAAAGTTAAACATCACCTACCAGCGTGGTGGATGAAAGAAAGGTGGCCCACAGGAGCCAGAATCGTGACTTGCCTGGAAAAAGAGACTTTTTTTTCTGAAGATATTATTTTTCTGAAGATTCTGACTCCAGGAGAGTCTTCCTCCAGAAAAAAGAGAGGGGTCATTACCCTCCATTTTCACTTTTTTTTTTTTTTATTGGAGGCTGTATAGAACATGGGCCAGAGTTTGAATACCAACTCTGACACTAACTAGTTTTGGAGCCTGAAGAAAGCTACTTAACGTCTGACCTTGCTGTTGTCATCTTTAGAGAGGATAAACGATAATAGGACCTACTTTATAGGATTGTGTAAGGATGAATTAATGTTAAGTTGAATCAAGTGAAATTATTGACATTCCTTGACCCATAAGAGTGGCAATTTGGTGAGGTTCATGCTATAAGTACTTTGTGCCCAGCACATAGTGAGGCTTGGTTAGAAGTGAGCTGTTAGCACAGCTAGCATACAACAAGCACTTCGTATGAACATTTAGAAGATAAACTGCCCTGTCTTCTGGAAATTCTTTTCCTGAAAATTCTTACTGCTAGGTGACTCTTGTTTCTGTGTGCTCAAGTTCCAAATGTGAAAATATGCCTGAAAGAAATCTGGCTCGATATCACAGCTTTACCTTTAGCCAAGTCCTCCCTACCTCAAACCGTCTTTCATTGAGATATTAGTCCCATCAAGGGAGAAAGTCAAGGCCAACCCAGTACTACCTGTAATGTTAGTAAAGTTGAACTCACGTTCATCCCCTTTCCTCCACCATTCAGAGCTTCTCGTGCGCTCTCTACATCTTGGACTGGTACTGAAATTTAGCTCTCTCAGTCTCTCCGATGCATGCACATCAAAGTTTATCTCTTCTATGTCTCAGTCCCTCCTAGCAAGCCAGGAGAATACTAACGAATCTCATTACCCGAGGGAATAGATACGATTTTCATTTTGGTAGAAGTTTTCAAAGCTGTAGCCCAAAACAATGAGAATTTCAGACACCTGGCAGGCCAGGTGGGGATCTTTCTCATCGGAAGGGCCTCTGGGAGCCCAGCTGGGGCCACATCCCACGGCCTGGTCCCGCTGCCTTAGTCCCTGGTTGGAAGCTGGTGGCAGCTCAAAGCTAGGAAGCCTGAGGCAGTCTGGGAGTGACAAACTGAGGCAATCTAAGAGTCCCCACCAAGAGTAAGGCAGCTACAGTGGTAGAAGTGCAAAAATAAACAAACGAAAATTATGTGCTGATTGTATTTCATCCAAAAAAATGTTCTTCCCAGGTACTCTTTCCTTGAACTCTCCCTCTCATTTCCCCCAACTGTAGAGATTTACTCTCATAACCTATGGCATCTCAGCTTTCCCCCCTGGTCATATGAAAAATAAAAGGCTTGTGTTTCTCATTGCACATCAGACCTAAACAACAGGAGATCGGCGGTGTCTTTATGCTCTCACTAGATAGCATAGGATATGTACCAAACGAGGCTGCGTTTTTACAGTGATGTGTCTAACTTGGGGAACAAGGTTTGAACTCTGATGCAAAAAGCACGGGTTAAAAGTTAAGAAGCCAGTCTTCAGGTATTGACTAGAACAAAACAGTAAATCCAGTTACTGAATAAAATCTGTTTTCACTGCTTAAAAAAAAAAAAGTTAAAAGAACAAGCCAAACTAATCTATAGAGATAGTAACGAGAACAGTGGTCGTTGGTAGAATGATGGAGATGGGGCCGCAGGGAACTTTCTGCCATGCTAGAGATGTTCTACTTCTTTATTAGGGTGTGAGTTACACAAGAGTAGACATTTGTCAAAGTGCATAGAACTGCACACGGAAGACCAAAGTGCCCCTCAGAACAGCGCTCACAGCGAGGCAGGAAGGCAGAGAAGGGACTTTCCGTACACTGTAAGTCCCTCTCTCGTCTACACAATTGACAAATGGAAAACGTCAGTCAATTTTCCAGACAGTTTCGAAATCCAGGGACATTTTTCTTCATGCACGCACTGCCTATGTCTTTTCAAATGTTTACAGAGTATTCCTTTGGGTGGCGGTTGTAATTAGGAAAACTGGCAGCGAAAATTAACACATACCATAAAAGAGGGATAATTGCTCCACTGCCATATACAATATTATTATCAAATGGCATTCACCAAGGAATCCAATTGGTCCGTACCAGCTCAATCTTGTTGTCCTAAGAAAGATCTCCCTTCCTTGTTACCCTGAGGATGAAGCTGCCGTGGCCCACGAATTATATGCCATATGGTACTTAACATCAGAATCAAAATGAGCTTGTGCTTTTTGTGTGAGATGCTGAAATTTATTAGAAAATCAGAAAGCCTAATTTCCACCAAGTTCCTGAGACCTGCCATCTGCTGCATGAGAAAGAAAATGGAGATTTTTTAGAAACCATTTACTTATTGTGAAATGTGAGCGTGCTGGTGTGTTTGAAAAAGCAGAGTTGGGGGCTGAGTGGGGAGTGGGGACGTTTATAAGAGAGAACCAGAGCAAGCCCACTTGGCAGGGGCGAAAGAAGACTGTCAGCTGAATGGTGGCAAAGGCTTGGGAAGCATAATTATGGAAATCACCTGTCCCAGGGCCTTTTTTCTCCTCCTGACCACATGTTCCTTCCATACAGGAATAGCACATACTGTGTTTCCCTGAAAATAAGACCTAGCCGGATAATCAGCTCTAATGTGTCTTTTGAAACAAAAATTAATGTAAGACCCAGTCTTATTTTAATATAAGACCGGGTCTTATATAATATCATATAAGACTGGGTCTTATATTAATTTTTGCTCCAAATCAGCATTAGAGCTGATGGTCCGGCGAAGTCTTATTTTTGGGAACACACAGTAGAGAGGCCAGCTTTTGAGAATAAGCAAAGCCTCCATTTCAGAAAGGAAGAAGAGGGGGCTTAACCAGTCTCTCTGAATATTAGGTCTCTCCATGAGGGCACCCTTTCATGTAAGTGCAGGTAAGACAGGAGGGAACAGACTAGGGAGACAAAAAAGGCTTAATGGATAGAGAGGAGATGCAGAAAGAGGTGGAGGCAAGAGTGGAGCAGGATCTGAAGGGGGGCGGGGCAGTGCAGGAGTGCCTCTTGGGAAGGGAGAAGTCTTTCAACAAATTGTGTGGAATTTTACTGCATGTGTTGGGTATTGGGGATACAAAGATAACGATGCTTTGAACTTGAAGGAGGGCATTCATTTCAGGGGACTGCCTCAGTCTCTGGCATTATTGGGTTTAGGAGATGCTGTTTTGACCATGAGTCCTATCCACACGGCTGTGGCTGTCCTATGTATCTTCAGAGCACTGAGCCTGGAGGGCTCGCCTAACCCCTTGATTTCATTGTATCTATTTATTTTTACTCTTGTGTTTATCCCAAAGCTGGCATGTCTATTGGAATTGTTGTAGGCAACATCCGCTGCACCTGGTTCCTGGCTGGGTTTCTCACCTCCGATCACACTGCTCAGGATTTAGACCTCTAGCTAACAGCCTACCTGAGCCTGACAGGGAGTGGTGAAGGGGAGGGGAGGCTTTACGGCACCAGGGAATTTCACATTATATCATTATAGAGTCAAGTTCTGGTCAGAGCAGGCCATTCTTGGACCATATCCAAGGAGGTTTAATTAAATAACTAAGAAGACCTCTCAATAGGCAATTTCATCTACAAGGCCGTCTTCCAGCAGGATCCCAGGGGCATCCTCAAGGTCAAGTTCAGAGTCAGGAGTGCTCTGGGCCAAGTGGGCCAGACTAGCCACCTGAGAGCACAGCCGACCCTCAGCCTCCCCATGCCCCTCATGCTGCCATTACACAGGTAGATGGCCAATAGTGAAATGTCAAATGAAAGGATAAATGACTTTGCAAAAGCCTGCCAGGTTTCAGGAATCCTGGCCTCCCACTTAAGCCAATCAAGGAAAGAATGCTTCATGGAAAGTCAGACGCCAGCCTCTCTAAGGAGGGACGGAGTGAGAGAAGGAGAAAAGAGTTTCTGCATTTGCAGCAAGATTAAGTGGGAAGTGATGCCAAACCCCAGGGTCACATGATCAGGATGTGCTTGTCCTCTAAGCCTTCTCCCACAGGAGGGTGGTCAACGGAGAGGCCCTCCCGTCCCCAGTGCTCCGAGGGTCTCTGGGAACTCCAGGCCCAGGGGGTTCCGTGCTGGCAGAATGGTGCTGCTGCTGGGTTGGCACCTCAGGGAGAAGTTCAGGTTTCAGGCTGGCCTCTGCCCCGGGGTTTAGCATCAGCAATGTGCACCCTGGGTAGCCTGGCAGCAGGGCCCACATTCGCTGGCAGGGCAGCCTTACTTTTTACTGCCTTGGTGGTGATGGGCCCAACAGTTAGCTCCTTGCCTGGAGGCCAGCGGTGAGCTCCTGATTTCCCTGGGGACCACCTGAACTTCTGCAAGACAAGCTTCTGGAGATGCTGGGGATTCTCCCAGATGACTCGGGGCTGCCAGGACGTTCAGGAGCTCGGTGCTTCCCTGGGATTGCCTGGGCCTAAAGACAGCTGCCGCGGCAACATGGTAAACAGCTCTCAGCGTCCTCTGTACCGACTTCCCCTCAGCTTCCATTGTTGAGGCCTATTGCTCAAAATACATTTTATCTAAGAATGGCTATCATTTCCTGAGCACTTGTGACGTGCCAAGTGCCTTATAACTATTATCTCATTGAATCCTTACTACAACCCTATGAGGAGGGGACCATTTTCACCTTTAGTTTCCAGGTGAAATAACTGAAGATGAATGAGATTTGGTGAAGGGCCAGGGTCAAACAGCTGGTGAAACGTGGGATCGGCAATCAACTTACGTAGTCTGATTCTAGAACCATCATTTTATAACCTCAACAATAGTCCTACAAAAGAATAAGTACTGTTATTTCCAGTTTAGCTCATGAGCAGACAGGGCTCAGAGAGGTTAGGTAACTTACCTAAAGCCACACAGCTACAAGGCACAGAGAAAGAAACCCATCTAACTCCAGAGCCCAAGCCATTTCCTCAAGTCCCACCTGACTCTGGACTCACTAAAGCTATAGTACATCCCCCAGCCAACAGATGGCAGGCACAGTAGGTAGGATTGGGTATGGAATGTGCAAAGTCATCTTTATAAGAGACAGATTTAGGTAAATCTTAACATTTTTGGACTTAAAAAAAAAATCATTCTTTTGAACACTGATTTTTTTTCCGGGGGTATCACAACTAGTACTCAAGTAGCCCTGAAATATTTGAGTGCCACCAGCCAACATGAGTTGCTACCTTCCTGATCATCTAACTAGTTTAACAGCACTAGTTCCTGAGTGTTGGAGAACCTGAGGACTGTTTGTCATTCTTGCCCATCCCTCAAATGTGTAAAGAGAGTGTCTTACCAAGAATCCCTGCAACCTGGTGTGTAAGAAGCAAATATAAAATGCCTATGGCATACGCTGAACAATTATGTGGGACCAGCCTGTAAGTTGGCTCTTTTTTGCTCTGTCCAGAGGCAGAGAAAGTCCCCTGATTTCAGCACCCAGGAGAAGGGCATATTTATAATCAGTTGCTCTCTGACCTATATGCTCAGGGTTCGCTAATGACTGGCTGTGTCACTGGCTTCAGGAACTGTTGAACATAAAGACCAAGTGCTGTCATATGTCTCATTGATCCCAAATTCATCAAACTGAGAAATGTTATCCTCTGTGGTTGTAACCCAGCAGCAGAATAATGAGTTTCCTTTGTCACACACTAGAAGGGTGTCACGAGCACCCAGGGCTTAGGCAGTGGCCATGGTGTTTTCCTCTGACTCGGCACTCTTTTTGCAAAGATCACTAGGATAAACAATATCTTTGTTAACATTGGATTGATTTTTTAAATGACTGGAGCTGTTTAAGGATTTTCAGGAGTTCAGACTAGAGGCTTGGATTTAGTACTTATTTATTCAAGTATTTATTAAATACCTACTATGTGCCAGGTACTGTCTTGGCATGTTAGTCGAAATATAGACAAATTACACTTGCTTCCTGACCCCGAGAAGCTTGTAATTTATAATAGCAAAGGAGAAGAAAACAACTTATATGTAAAAATAATATAAATGTATATACATATATATGTGTGTGTGTGAGTGTGGGTGCATGTGTTGATAGAAAGAGAAAGAGAGAGAGAGAAGGGAAGAAAGAAATACAGACCATGTGATATTTTAACAGAATAATCCTGTGGTGATGAGGACACAGAGGGGCCAAGCAGTTCTAGAGAGTTCTAGAGAGTGCTTTAAATCTCAGGCAAAGGTTCAGTCTTGTAAGTGGGTCACACATGGGGGAAGGTAGAGGCAAGAAAAGATGGAGACAGGGGAGAAGGCTTATATCCCTTTGGGCTGTGGAAGCACAGCCAAGGAGGGGTATGCATTCTGTTCCCAGGAAAGAGCTGCTAGAGGTTAGACCTCTCTCCTTTCTCTTGGCATTGACTTCTGCCCTTTAAGAAACCCTCATATGTGAAAATCCAAACTTACAAATCTTGAACCTGATATTTGTGATAGAAGGATTTTTCACTTTATGAATATATCTTTTTAAAAGTGAGTTCTCTTGGTGCTTTCAAATATAATCCAATCATCCACAGGCCCCTAGTCTGCATGTTGTAGAAAGTGGGGTGGCCTGTGTGGGTTGTACTGCCTTTCACTAAGCAGAGGCATTTGTGGTCCCTCTATTTTTATTAAAAATTTTTTTTCTTTAATCTGAAGGAGGGAATGAAAGAGGATTACAGATTAATGAACAATTCTAATAGAAAATTCTTTCTGTTAATCCCAGTGCCCTTTATTGTTTTTTTCTCCCCCTTTATTTTCCTCCACTTTTTCTGTCTTCCTCCAGGTGAGAGACATTCTCGTCCCCACCTACAAGCAACCCCTTCGCCCCTGTTGTGATTTTGAACTCTTTGTTCTGGCTCAACAATTCCCTATTTCAGAGAAGACTACAATGAACCACTTCTAATGTTGATCTGATTTCAAATTTAGTTCCTATGTTTTCTCTATGGAAACGACTTTATCCCAAGTCAGGAATCAGCAGTTTATAACTAGAAAAAACTCACGAGAAATAAGGAAAAGATATAATTTGTTTCTCCAAGAGGACGCCACGACACTTGTCCTAAAAGTGTCCAATGTCGATGACAGGGGATTTCATGCTTCATTATCCATGGTTTTCCTCTTGTTTTGTGTTCTAGCATGGATTCATCAACACCTGTCTGCAATCCCTTGTGATAGAGAAATTTCGTGAAGAGACGTGGGAAACATTAAAGTAAGTACATTAAAGGAAAGGTGAAGAATTCCTGGTACAACTGGTAAGTCTCCAATTCTGTGAGGGTTACGGGTTTTCACTAACCTTTAGATTAAGCCAGTTAGTTGGTTGTTACTAAGGAGATCAATTTAAATATCTTAACACATCTAGGTGATACAGAAAACCCTGCTATACCCTATCTGTCTCAGTCCCTAAAACCAGCCTTAAAACAGGGTCCCAATATGAATATGACCAATATCACTCTAACTTTTATTTCATGAATAAATTCTTACTTGCTCTTTTTAATTGCAGTAAAAAGAAGTAACTGCATTATTTCCATTGCAGCCAAATGGAGCAGCCAAAGCCCCACAGAAGAGGGAATATCCCTTTTAAGTTTAGCCAGAATCCCTCCATAGGTGTTCTTTGGGTAACTGTTACAGTGTTTCCTCTCTGCCTCCCTCTGGTAAACCCTTCACACTGTTATTTACATCTCCATCTAGTCACCTGTCTGATTCTGGTAGTCTTGTTCTATACCTCTGGATGAGGCTGGAGGGGTCTCCGAAATCATGTGGTCCTATGAAGAGGGAGGAATAAAACTATATGGACAAATGATTAGCTTTCTTAGTTAATCAATGACATGCAAATGAAAACAATTAGGTGCTGCTTTGCCTTCAGGTAAATCTTCAAAAACTTTAAATGATAATAACCAATTCCAGTTAAAAGGCAGCAAAATGGGTAATTGCTGATGGCATTATAAATTAGTGCAGCTCTTTTGGAAAGCAACTCAACAACATATACAAAAAGTTTTGAAAATGATGAAATCCTTTGAAGTAGTAATTTCTACCTTGAGAATTTATTCTCGAGAATCTATTCCCACAAAAACACACATACCTATAATATGTATATACAATGTATATACATATTATATATATGTTTTATATATATAGTCAAGCAATTAATTTCACAAACTCATCCTAAAAAACATGCCACATACCTCATTGCTGAATATCACTATGGTTACCTTCGAAGTATTCCCCTTGAGAAGCTATGCACTGATGCCAGCGCCTAGTCCACCGTCAAAGCAATTTTGGAATTCTTTTTCTGGAATGGCCATTAGAGCTGTCGTTGTATTACTCTTGATGCCCTGAATGTCATCAAAACGTCTTCCTTTCAATATTTCCTTTATCTTCAGGTAAAGAAAGAATTCATTGGGGGGCAGATCAGGTGAGTAGGGAGGATGTTCCAATACAGTTATTTGTTTACTGGCTAAAAACTCCCTCACAGACAGTGCTGTGTGAGCTGGTGCATTGTTGTGATGCAAGAGCCATGAATTATTGGCGAAAAGTTCAGGTCGTCTAACTTTTTCATGCAGCCTTTTCAGCACTTCCAAATAGTAAACTTGCTTAACTGTCCAGTTGGTACAAATTCATAATGAATAATCCCTCTGATATCAAAAAAGTTTAGTCACAGCATTGCAACAAGTTCACGAACTTAATTGTCAGACCTCGGGCATGTGTGCGTGTGCGTGTGTGTTTGTGTGTGTGTGTGTTTATGTATGCAATGTAACGTAGCCTTATATTTATAAATAAAGAAAATTTGTCTTTAATGTTCAGAACAAACCAACAGACAGGGGAATAGTAAAAGCAATAGGCATCATTACATGTCATGATTGCAAACATCACAACAATATTATGTAAAAAAAAAAAGACAATAGTAAGTAAAAAAAAAAAGAAATAAACAACAACAAATAAAACAAATCAATTCCATCCCCCAAAACAAGACACAAACTTCCATAGCCACTGGGTAGATCATGCAAATGAAAAAAGAGAAGGACCAAAATAATAATAGTAATTGAATTAGAAAGGTAAGGGGGGTGGGGGGTGGGAGATGAGGGTAAGGGGGATCAAATATATGGTGATGGAAGGAGAGCTGACTCTGGGTGGTGAACACACAATGGGATTTATAGATGATGTAATACAGAATTCTACACCTGAAATCTATGTAATTTTACTAACAATTGTCACCCCAATAAATTAAAAAAAAATCAACAACAACATTTCTTAAAAAAAAAAAAAAGAAATGCTGGATGACTGGCTTTTTTCTAATACCTATTTCCCTGATTTTTATGTTTTCATTGTTTTTGTAATGTACAAACAACTCAAAATTCTTTGTGCCAACTTCCCCTCACCCCATTCTACCCCCATTTTACAAATAATAATTCGAGCTGAGAGTGCAGGAGCCTTGGAAACATGAGACTGAATGGAGGAGGAGATACAGCCTCAGCCCTGCTCTGCACCACGTCCCACAGCTGTGCCTCAGTTCCCTTATTCTAGGGAAGGGCAGCCCCAGGCTATCGCCATAGTATCTCTGGGGCAACTCACTTAGAGTGTCACAGTATGGGTGGGAAAAAGCTCTGGCTTCATAGAGGCAAAGAATCCTTATTTCCCAGTATTTCAAGGAAGAATGCTGAGTAATGATCAGAGAAAGCTTGGACTGGTGGGTGCTTGAGAGATCATCTAGCCATGATCTCCTCATTTTACTGGTGAGAAAAATGAGGCCTAGAGATTCAGTGCCTTGCCCAGGATTACACAGCAAGTGGGCGACAGGGCCAGACGCAATGTCAGTATCTTGAAGGGCTCTGAGAGTTTATTTTTTAATGACTATTATTTTGTAAAAGATAAACTCAGTAAGAAAGGGAAAGAAGAAAAGAAGTCTCATATTAAGCACTTATTTTGGGTCCAGGCTTCTTCCATTATGGTCTTCTTAAAGCCTAAGAAGAACACTGCAAGGCCGGTTATTGTCCCCTTTCACCCCAGAGGAAACTGAGTCCCAGAGAGACCGTCACTGAGGGCCACACAGATAAGTAACAGGGCTGGGACTTGGGGAACACCTGCCTGTGACCACAAAGGCTTCTCTTTCAAACGGGCCATACTGCCTGGGGGAAGGAAGAGCCACTGGCAACAGGACTGAATTTCCAGTCATACCAAGTCTCCGGGTGAAGAGAGAAGGGCATCTCTTTAAACACATACTTACTGAGCTGTCATAGTATGCCTGGTACTGTTACAAACACAGGGGGATTAATGAATCAATTAAGCCGTGTGGCCTGGATGGTTTTATAATCTGCAGAAACATCACACATATACCTGGGACATAGGAACTAGATGCTGGAACCCAAGTCAAATGGGAAACTGGGATCTTCTGCTCTGTCACAAACTGGACAGGAGCAGGTCAGTCTGCTAGAGGGTCAGCTGCCCCTCCCTGCGTGCAGTCAGTCTTAGGAGGAGGAGGAAGGGAAAGGTGGTGAGCCCAGACTGGCCACCCGGAGGACATTGTGGGATGGGGTGGGAACTAACTTGGGAAATAGGACATTTGCACTGTCAGAAGTCACTGGATATGGCTGCAAGTCCCTAGGAAGCCACAGTTGGTTTCAGCAGGGGCTCTGGAGCTGCAGTGCCTGGGTGGAAGTTTAGATGCATTGCTTATAGTCCCGTATGACCCCGGGCAAGTACTTGACCACTCTGTGACTCAGGTGTTTCATCATAAAGTAGTGATAATAACATTAACTAACTTCATAGGGCTTGTTGCAAGTGATAAAAGAAATAAACAAGACTCAGGAAAAAATGCCTGGTCAGTGGTGAGCACTGAACAAATGTAAGCTGTGTTATTGAAGTCAATGCTCGATATTTGCTTATTTTCCAGATGCTGGTCCTCAGGTAGGGTAGGGAGAGGTGCAGGGCAGTAGGGTATGGACCTCACTGGACTGGATTTGAGCCCTGGCTCTGCTGCTTGGAACTGTGTGTTCCTGAGCAGGTTGCTTCACCTCTCTGAAGCTGTTATTGATAAAAGGGGAATAGTGCACCTATCTTCTAGGGTTGCGGAGAGGATTGAATGGGAAAACCTACCTCAAAGTACATAGTAGGTACCCAGTATGTGTCGTTCCCCCCTCAGTAAGGTATAACATTAGCATCTGACTATATTTGACATTGACGGGCACCACTTTGCTGCTGGTCAGACACAGTTATCCTTGCATCTTGATGGCAGATGTTCCTCTAAGGCGTCCTCCTTGCCCAGAGGAGAACTGGCTTCCTAAAATTTGCATCATTTGGTGCCTCTGCTCCTTCTTTTGGAGTGGTCTTCCTAACCCCCAGTGTGGGCATTATCCAGCCCTGCCTCGAGGACCTCCATAAACACTAGTGGCCAGCCAGCTGTGAAAGGGAAGGATGGACTTTTGTTGATTGATTTTTGACTCGTGATCCTTGTACCATCTGAACTCTGGTTAGGCCTTTTAGCATCAGCTCGGCTGGTGGCCCAGAAGAGTATGTCCTGACTGGCTGAGACGTCAGGGCTCTGGAAATACCTGGAAATAACCAGGAATAGCTGGAGCACTTAGACATGAGTGGAAGTAAAACAAGAAGGTGTTCAGTCTGCCTATGGTGGGCAGCTGAGATGCTCTGTTTAAAGAAGGCCTCTTGCCCTCCCCTACATTATGGAGCAGATGTAGCATGGCCAGCTACCAGAACACTGACTGGTTGAGATGCTCAACATATCTTTGTAAATTTAGGGAAAAAACCCTCTCCATGATTAAGTGGATGGAAGAGACTTTTTCCATTTTGGACCCTAGGTGCAACCTCACTGAAAGGAATGGTTCATTTTCTCTTCTGTTTCTAAAGGGACAGTTCTCATAGCATTCCCAAACAACACTCTAAGGCGATAAGGACATTTGAACGAGGGGTGTAAAAGGGTGCAAGGGAATTAGAGAAACATGTCCGGGAACGCAGAACCCAGTGGGGCTCTATCCTGGTCTGTGTCGCTAGGTTTTACATCTTTAATCTTGAAGTGCCAATTTTCTGCTTCACTGAGTCTCAAAGGCTATGTTTGTATATGCAGCACTAGACACTTATGTGATTGCATTGAAAATGCATATTTAAATCAAAAGCTGAGCCTATCTAATAAGTTCAACCAGCTATGAAAATTGCATCATATCAGAACTTGTTAAAACAAACAAACAAAAAAAACCCTGTATTGCAGAAAACTCAATCCATAAACGCAAATCAAGCCTATTTGCTGTGCAAAAGGATTTGCTTCAGGCTGCATTTAATAACAAGTTCCCTGGTTCTTTTAAAATAGAATTTTAGCTAGAAAAGAGAAACCTATCAATTCCTACATGAATTTTAAGAAGAAACGATTAGGTAAAATGAAGTATGTCTCCAAACTTCATGACATAAATTTTACCTTATAGGAAATAATCAGAAACAGATGTTTCTCCTCCTTTGCCTGCATTGTTTATTTCCCTCTTGTATAACCTAGATTTATAGCTTTCTCATTATGTGAACTGCTCTTTTATAATCTCCTGGCTAAAACCTTTATCAAGACTTAACAATGAGAAGCAACTAATAGGTTGGGACGACTGAGGCCTCAGGAGTCAGATAAACCTTTACATTTTGCCTGTCTCATTTACTAGCTGTTTGACTTGAGCAAGTTTATTTATTCAACAAGTATTTATTTAGCTCCTAGTATATGCCAAACAGAATTCCTGGCACTGGGAATAGTGGTGAAGGGAACAGACAAGGGTGCTTTTTTCTGGGAATGTTTATTTCAATGTGGGGTGGCAGACAATAAACAAGTAAATTTTAGAAATAAAAATCTTTCAGCACTATAAAAATATAGGGTACTTGATAGTGACCAGGGAGAGAAGATGCCAGTTTCCCTGAAGTGGTCAGAAAAGGCTTCTCTGCTAAGATGATATTTGAGTTGAAAGCAGGAAGGAGACAGCTTTGAGTCAGAAAAGTACGTGTTTTCCAGGCAGCTAGAACAGCAAGTGTAAAGGTCCCGAGATGGGGTTGAGTTTGGTGAATTTGAGAAGAAAATTCATTATGACTGGAGTACCATGAGTCAGAGTGTGGTAGGAGATGAAAGTGGAGAAGTCGTTAAGGATCAGAATATATAGATATGTGGAAAATGGAAAAGATTTGGCATTATACTCTACCGGTAACTGCAGTGGGTTCCTGAGGTCCCTGAGCTTTGGTGTCCTTACTTGTAAATAGGGATAATAACCTCAGCTACTTGTGAGGATTGGGGTGACTAACACAGGCGAAGCATCTGGCACTTTGGTTGTAGAACTTAGTCCAGAATTTCGTTTGCAAGGATCCACAATTCACTAACGTTTACAAGCGTTAGTAGAAGGATTCAAGGGACTCACAGAGCTCAACCGTGCAAAGCGCAGAGACCTGGAGGAGATGGAAGCTCAGTGGGTCTCTGTCCGTTTCTGTGCCTCTCTTCATATTTACTCTGTTTTCCTGGCTCTCTCTGCAAGCCTCTGCATTTCTAGAGACCACCATCATCTGATTGGCTCAGTTTCTCAGTGTCTCAATTCCAGACAGCTGAGACAGAGGATTGGAAGGGCCGACTTTGGTCAGGTACCCATACCTAGCCCAATGAGGTGGACTTGAGAGGGTAGGGGTCCCTAAAAAGGGTTTATAAATAGACTTGCATGATTGGCATGTCTTCTCCACCTATAAACAAATGCATGGAGTCAGAATGAGTGGTTGGATGATCTATGTGTGTATGAATGGAAGATGAATCAATGAGTGATTGACGGATGGATGACCTGCAAGCCCAAGCCATTTAGGAGGGAGGTGGATGGGCTGGCATGGTTTCTCTCAGTCTCAGGGGTTCTTAATCAGAGGTTCACGGATGGGCTTCAGAGGATCTGAGAACCTCTGAATCATCTATGAAAATGTGTACATCTGTCTACATGTATTTTCTGGAGCGAGGGTCCATAGTAATCATCAGACTCCCCAAGAGCTCTACGATCGAAAAAGTTCAAGGATCCCTCCCTATACATTCTTGGAATTTTTGTTCTTACTAAATAAATGCTCCTAACATTCTGACATCTTGAAAAGCATCGCTTCAAATACACTGAAAAAAACAATTTGAGCCAGAAAAGGATGGTTCCCATTCATTCTCCTTCTGCTATACCTCCTCTGTCCATTGACTTACCATGTCTCTTTTCCCATTCTTAGAAAGCACCCGCTGCCTCCAAGTTCTCTACTTTTCCTACAAATAAAATCTAGCTAAAATGTAGCCAAAAGAAGAGAGTTTCTACTTTTTAACCTTATCAGGGAATGCTGCCCGTCTCCCCCTCCTACTGCATTCCTAGCCATGAATGTGTTCGTTGATTTTTCTGGTGGCCTAAAATCATAGGTTATCAGAATTAGAAGGGCCCCAAGGAATCCATTTGGTTAGGATATCTCAACTGGGGAAACTTACTCTCTAAAAGATCATATCAGAGTATCCAAGGGCTTAGGAAATTTTAAAAACATATTTAACTTCATGATATCATTGTGTATATGAAATAGAAATTGTTTTTCTAATAAAGGCCATTGAAAGTGAAGATTGACAAATATTTTTGTTTAGTGGGAATATATGGAAGATAAATTTAGCAGGAGTAAAAACTGATATTATAAGGAAACTGAACTTACATGATTTAGAGAGACTCTTTTTTAAAAAGAGTATAAATTACAAATAAAAATTTCGTTACAAAAATGAATACTTACTTCAGATGAGAAAAAATGTATAAACCTGACAGATTAACATCAAAAGCCCTAAAGGTAACATTTATTTATTATTGCTATCATTAATTAGCTATCTGACCCACTTTTATCATATTTTTTCCTTGTGTCTTTGGCTGCTTTTGGTTTACTCATTCATATGACAATGATTTAATCAGATCATTTTCCCATAAAGAGAATAGAATGAATATTCCTTTAACAAGGCTGGTTGAAAATTGTTTTTATTGTATTTTATTTTTATTGATAGCTTAGGCAATTTTTTTTCTGCACATCTATAACTTTCTCAGCAGTTTGTTTGCAGAGATGTGCTTCTTTCCTGGTGGGAAGTCCTGGGAGAACACTAGGCCTTGATCTCACTCTGACATGCCTCACTCCTCTGCCCCCATCCTCCTGCTGCTGTTTTAGGGAAAGTTCTCTGAGAATGAGAGAATTGTGGCCTCTCCTTTGGAGGTCACGTTAAGGTCTGGATGCTGTTTTGGGGGGTCACATTAAGGTCTGGATGCTTGTTGAGTCTACCAGGGGGAGGTGGCTCTGGGGGCTGGGTGGCCTGCCATCAGGTCATACAGGGTGACAACTCCCACCCTCCAGGCTGGGAATGGCTCCAAACTAGAGGGGGCTGGGCAGGGCTGCTTCCCAGAAGCTCGTAGCTTCATTAGCTCCCAAAGCAAATCTGATTCATTGTGGGTTTAAATTTGAAGTTCTCAAAACATTTTGGACTTAGGAAGCTTTTTTGCTCTGAAAAGTTATTGAAGACCCCAAAGAACTTTAATCTATTAGTATTCACTATATTAAAAATGAAAGCTGAGACATTTTTTTAATGGTTATTTATTAATTCATCTAAAAATAACAACAAACCTATCACATGGCGGCATAAATAACATACTTTATATGTTAAAATATTTTTATATGTTTCATATGAAAAATAACTATTATCCAAATAAAAAATTAGTGAGAAGAGTGACTTTATTTTACGTTTTTACAAGTCTCTTTAATTTTTGACTTACTAGAAGATAGCAGGATTCTATTTTCTGCATTCTCTGTTGTGATTGATGTTTTTTTGTTGAAATATATGGAGAAAATATAGAAGGAGGAAGTACTTTAATATTCTTTTCAGATAGTTCTGGAGATTTTTTTTAAATCTCTTGAAAGCTCCCCCAGTGGTAGTTTCTCAAACATCAGTTACAGTGTTGAGTGGGAGACGACACCAATGAGCTTTTGCACACTCCATTATATGAAAATCCTGTGGCCTGTGTTACACATTGAAATAAGTCTTTTACCATCACTTGGTACTATCATACACTAGTCATTTGGAAAATATTGGCTCACTGAGTTATGCAGATCTTATGAATGTTGACATAATACAATGTACAATATCAAATCATATTTGTCAATATCACCACACTCTCATCAAAGCCTCTAAGAATTGGGAAACTAATGAGCTCACAGTAGCAGATGCAAGTTTACAAAATTCCAATTTTCACTTGAGAGCTTGAGTTTTATCATTGGCAACAAATTCTGTCAGTTATTTTCCTTAAATGACAAGCAACTTTGTGTTTTTTTTTAAAGAAAATGTTGTCTGCCAAATATTGAAGTCTTAGTAACGGTTGTTCATCTGTCAGAGACTCTTTCAAATAGAAATGATGTTTCATGAAAAAAAGGGCTAATTCAGCTGACAAAACCAATACCATCCGCACTGCTGTGTACAACAGAAATGTCATATGTATGGACTTCCCATTTCCTTACACGTATTGTTCAAAAGATGTGTACTCAGGGCTGAGATTTAATAAAGTTGACAATTTTTACTGCTTCACTGAGGACAATCTGAAGGGAAACGGGCTTTTTTTTTTTTTTTTTAACTGCAAGTGTGTGGCAGTGAAGAATACAAGGCCTGCTTAGGACAGATTAGTGCCGTGGCACCAACAGTTTTACCCACCAATGCCTTTGTACAACTAGCACACATGTCAATCAGTAAAAAAAGGCAAATAATGTCTTAATTTTCTAAGAAAATGGTTTTGACCTTATGGACACCTAAAAGCATCTTAGGGACTACCGGGGATTCTATGGGACACATCTTGAGACCTGCTGGTTGAAGTACCAGCATCTTTCTCAGCAAATCACATCATGTATTGGCTGGGAAGAGTGGAGGGGAGGTTAGGGGAAGGTTGTACATCAAAATCTCCATGGAAACATTGACCTAACCCAATACCATCCTTGTAAAGATGAAGAAACGGAGGCACAGTGAGATTAGATCCAATTCGTCCAGCTCAACTGTGGTAGAGCCAGGATTCACTCCCAGATGTTTTTACTCACACATAGTGAACATGTATGCCTCTGTCAAGTGAGGTCTCTCATATCTCCTAAATTCTCTTATAAATATCTATCATGCTCCTATTGTGGGCCAGTTACAATGCTAGGTATTGAAGATGTAAAATCAAATGACATTTGCCTGCCTTTTGGGACTCTGAAGTCTAAGACCGCGTGGCCAGGTCAATCAAAGGTTATATGTGCAGCCAGAACTAAGACAGGTACATTTAGGGAGGCTCAGGAGCTCATAGGACGGATGCCTGAATCTGATTGTTACTCAGATCAAACAACATCGGTGATTCCTAGGCTGAGTTGGGAAGGAGGAACGAAAGTTAGCCAGATAAGAGGGAGTGAGGGCCCTTCCTGTGGAGGGAGAGTCCGTGGGAAGGTAGGGAGGAAGAAACTGCATGGCTGTCGCAGGAACTTTGAGTAGAATGGATAATGGGGATGGCTGGAGGTGACAGGGGGTTGGTACAGGTGGAAGACTGTCTGTGAGAACCAGGAAGTCTGGACTTTATCGTGAAAGCCTTGGGGAGCTGGAAAAACCCTCTGGAGAACTGGCTAGCATGACGGTTGGTGCTGCTTCTAAATACCAGGTGGTAAAGACACCAGTACAAGCCCTTCAACGGTCACCTTCCTTGACTACATCTTGAGTCACAGGGTGACATACACGTTTGTTACATGAATGCCCACCTACCAGAAGGGAGCTCTTGAAGGAACAATTGCCCATGACTAAGAACTGATCCATTTTCTTGGCCTGCAACTTACTGTAAACTACTATTTATTTTTTTCTGTGGGCTTTATGGCTCCCCCCAGACTTTTAGAAACCATGATATCAGTTTAGTAATGGTGAACAATGTAAGATCTATACTTTTTAATCTGTTGCTTTGCCAAATTGAATCCTAGAAAGTGTTCTGAGCAGTGATTTCCAAACCTGGGGAGTCATCTGAGACAGTAGTTAAAAAATATAGATTTCCAGACACCAGCACCAGAGCCCAGGAATCTGTATGTTTATTTCGTTCCCTAAGTTATTCTGGAACAGGCAACCTAGTCCTGGTTTCCTGCCCAGATATCTTGGGTATCACTAGTTAGAATTAACTAAAGAAGAACATACATGTAATGGCTGATTGTTCAGTTAAATATTGATCCATCACATCTTCTGACTATGTGTATATATGACACCTATGCGGTCAGCACTTTTTGTGTTACACGAAATGCACTTCTCTTTGTGTGAGCTGGAAACATCAAACTTACTTTATTGCCCACATTTGTTGCTTTTACAATCCTCAATCTCTTCAAAATGTTTTCTGATGGTCCTTTATCTTTTCCTCCCTTCTTCTTATTACAGGCTTTGTTATCCCATTAGAAAGGTATCAATTGGTTTATTTTTATAAATCTTGGTGAACATATTGTTCCAGTAAAGTGGTCTGAATGACTATATATGCAAATGTGCACTGAGTCTGTGGGAAGTGGTATATGCAAGATCATGGCCATAAATAAACAAGGCTGACAATCCCTGTGTAATCATAACAGTCTGGGCTTGTCTGGCATTCCAGAAACGTGCCACATATATACAAACCAAATAAATATTTGACACTAAAGTATTATCAGTTCAACTTACAGGAAAGGAGAGGCTGCCAGCCCCAGACAGGGATGAATGGCTGGTCCCACCAGAGGCCTGGGGAAAGCCATAGAGTTTGTTTCCAAGGGTCCTGGAGCTGATATAATCCTTCTGGGGCCTTCAGAACAAATTACAACAACATGTCAAGTTTAAACTTGGGTCTTGCCCATCCTATTTCTATGTTGCTTGGAGGCACAGAAGGAGGACGCACATTGTCATACAGGCCCGCAGGCCCTGGGGAGGTGGGAGGAAGGTGATACCAACATGGCAAGAAGAAGTCACTTAAGTGAGTGATGTTGTTTAATAGCATCTCCTGTCTTCCCTGGGCTCACATCCAGCTTCTCTGAACAGCTGCATCTGATGATGCTTAGAGACCCCTGTACAGACATGGACCAAAACAGGAAATCTTGCAAATGGGTCAAACTCAGAAAGCTTCTTGTTTAGTGATGTTCAACGGTGTGGGCAGGACCTCTAGGGCTGTTTTAGGATCCCCAGTGAAATGTGTGTGGGGAGGGGCAACATGGATTTAAAAAGAGGTGGAGGAACACTGATCTCACCACCACCTCCCTTATTTTACAGAGAAGGAAGTCAAGGCACAGAGAGCGGAAGTGCTTTTCCCTCTGAGCTCATTTGTGTCAGGCACAGGCCTGGACCCGCCGTCTCCTGACGCCGAGCCCCACACCACCTTTATGATCTCATCACTATGGAAGCTACTTCTTGCCTAGTGTGTTCTTCTCACTTTCTTTGAGCTCTTTCATGTCTGTTATCCTATTTCATCCTCATCAATACTCCAGTCAGAAATGCGGGACTGGTAGCATCACCCCATTTTGCAGTGAGGAAGATGAATTCCAGAAAGAAAAAGGAGTGTGCAGCCTAGGAGAAAATAAAGACTTAAGAGTCAATTAGGATCTTCAAATATTAGAGGGCTTGGTAACTGGAGGCAGGACCAGTCTGATCTGCATTTCCCCAGAGGGCAGAACTAGGACCAATCAGTGAAACTGCAGTGGCAAAATGCAGGAGTTATGTGGACGTTGGAGCCCAGAGCCCGGGTCTTTCGCTTGTCAACTGGGTGATCCTGGCAAGACACTTAACCTCTCTGAGCATCCGTTTCCTCAACAGTAAAAAAAGATGGTCAGAAGTAATCTGTCACCTTTTTGGTCATAGGAGATGCTCAATAAATAGAAGGTGTGATTAGGGCCCAGAAGCAGGTTTCAGTTGAATATAAGAACTTTCAATCAAAGAAAACAGTCTGTACGTGGAATATGCTGCCTTCAAGAGCAGTGAGTTTCTTGTCACTGGAAGCATTCAAGAGGCAACTGGAAGGCCAATAGTCAGAAATCATTTAGGGTGGGAAATTGGACAATTAGGAAATGTTACAACTCTCCCAGTTCTGGGATTCTGGGATCTGTTCTGGGATAAGTCAAATGTTCTGCACTCTATTCATCCTCTCCACTGCCTTGGAGCCTCGTCTCTCTGTCCAGAATGCTCTTCTTTGCCTACCCATTTCTTTCCCAGCCTCCTTCCCCCTGAATTGGCTGAATTGCTCAGTACAGTTTAGGGGTTCACACAAGGACCAAGCCAAGAGTGCAAGCTTTCTGACTCTCAGGTTCAGCCTCTTTTCACTAGGTTTGATTAGCTGTTGCAAGACCAAGGTTCACCAGTAAGTCCCGCAACACAGCCAATCACATTGGAAAACACTGAGCTGCTCAAGCAGTTGTTCTACTTGCTTCAGAGCACAGGGCTCCACAACCACTGAGTTCCAAGTTCACTACCATGTATTAGTTTCTCACATGTGCCAAGCATAGCACCACTTGCTAGGGGTTCAAAGATAGAAATAAGTCCCAATGCCCATGCTCAAGGAGCCCAGTCTAAGGGATAAAACCAATCATCTTGACATACGTTGGGAAAACACATCGCCTACTGTGGGTACTTGAGAAGGGAGTTCTTGGCCCAAACTGGGGCCCAGGGAAGGTTTCTTGGAGGAGTTGACACCCAAACACTCCACTGCCTCCCATTCTTAATGATCAGGAGTGTTCTTGCTATGTTACATCTTGCTGGGTCAATGGATGTATTCCTGGGGCAAAGCTCCAGTTACTGGGTTGTCATTGCACCTTGATTTATCTTTCAGAGCTACTGTGAAATGCAAGATGCTTTCGTGATGTACACCGTGTATGATGACATCAGCATTAAGCTCATTCAAGAGGCCTGCAAGGATCTGGGTGAGCATGAAAATGGCTTATTTTGGTTTCCTAGGGCTGTCATAGAAAGTACGATCAATTCTCATTATTCAGAGCAGTTCTGTTCTATAAAGTCTTCGTGAACACTGAATTAGCAAATACTGAGCCATTTTTCTCAGGGGAAATACAGAGCCAATTTCCGGGAACCTCTGGTTACAATATTTTCATCAACTGATAAATATATAACCTTGTTTTGTGTATGTTTCTACTTACAGACCACTTACTAATATATATTGCTATTCAGTATCATTGGGCTCGCAGCTAGCAGCATATTAATGTAACTCATGCCTGAATGAAATTGATCTAAGCTACATATTTTCTCCGCAAGGCATGTCACAACCTTGTTGGCACTGAACACTAGACAGCACTTCAGCACCAAGCTTGGGAACATTTGAAACAGCAGTCACCAGCAGAAAGTACAAAAATGCAAACATGTAGCGCTAAAGAGACTGCCGAAAGGACACCGGTTTATAGTATGAGAACGGAAACAGGAATGCAGTGCATTCATTGCCTTGTCTGCCTGTAGCTAGAAATGTGTGTTGGACAGTTCAAAATTTTATCTGTTTTGCATGTGACCATGAATGACTCTGAAAGCTCTATGAGTATTGATGTTGGGTTGCAAATAAATTCTAGCAACAGGTAGGTAAATTCGTACATACTCGTTTGGAATCTGAAAATAATGAGGCTCGACTGTACCACAAACTGGGTAGCTTAAAACAGCATTGATTCTGTCATAGAGGACTAGAAATCCACAATCAAGTTGCTGGCAGGGCCATGCCTTCTCTGCAGACTCCAGGGAAGAATCTGTCTTCTTCCAGGTTCTGGAGTTCCCAGGTGTCCCTTGTGCAGCATAACTCGAGTCTCTGCTTCCTTCTTCACATGACCGTCTTTTCCCTGGGTGTCCATGTTTCTATGTCCAAATTTCCCTCTTCTTATAAAGACCTCAGTTACATTGGATTTAGGACTCATTCTAATCAAGTATGATCTCATCTTAACTTGATTACATCTACAAAGACCCAATATTCAAATCAGGTCACATTCATAGGTTCTGAGTGGTCATGAATTTTTGAGGGGCACTATTTAACCCATTACTGAGCTCGTATTTGAATAGCCTGAGACTTTTGATGGACAAAAATTACGAGTGTCACTGAATTTCATCATCTGTACCACCATTGTGTTTGGCTTTGACAGCTGTTGCAATACCTTTGAAATGAACAGTCATGATTACCTCTGGGTGTCTGAAGGAACAGCACTGAGAATCTTGCTAGGCCAACCACACTCATGTTTATTTGGAAATGGACATGGTGTGTTTTGTAGGGTGCTGAGGTCCCTTCTCCCCTTCTGCTCAGCCATGGGACATCTTTTCATCTGCCTAGACACTAAAATACCATTCACCAAGTGTGGATGGTCCTACTTACAATGAACGTGTAATACCAGGATGATTTCGCCCATGGATGTATCAACAAAGGATGGTTTATTATATTAACTTGCCCACTTCCTAGGCTCCCAGGGGAAGAGCAACAGGACAAAGAGAGAATTTAGCTCTTCCTCTTTCTAGTTTGATGACCCTGGACAAGTTATTGACTCAGTCAAAGGTTTCTCATTGGTCAAATGAGAATAACATCTACCCTTCAGAGTTGTTTTGAGGATTACATGAGGTAATGTATGTGAATATATCAAATGTGGTATCTGGTATATAATAAGTTCTGAAAATTTTTTTCTTCTTTCCCTTTGTATTAATTTCCTGGGGCAGCCATAAAAAAAGTACTGCAAATTGGGTAGCTTCAAACAACAGAAATTTATTCTATCACAGTTGTGGAGGCCAGAAGCACAAAATCAAGGTGTCAGTAGGGTGAATTCCCTCTGGATGCTCTGAGGGAGAACCGGCCTCATGACTCTTTCTTCTGGCTTCTGGTGGTAGCTGGCAATTCTTGGCTTGTAGCTGCATCACTCCCATCTCTGCCTCTGTCTTCACATAACCTCTGTGTGTCTTCACACAGCCTTCCTATAGGGACACATAATTGGATTTAGAGCCCACCATAATCCAGTATGACCTTATCTTCATTTAACTAGTTTAGATCTGCAAAGACCCCATTTCCAAATAAGGTGACATTTGAAGGTTCCAGGTGGACATGGATTTTGGGGGGACACTATTCAGCCCAGTACAGCCTCCTTTCCTTTATCCTTCCTTCTCACCAGCACTGAGCACGCAATGAACTGGAAAGGAAGGGGGCGTGGGCAGCCTCGGTGTCCCAGGCTCTAGGGAACTGTGTTCAGGAAGCAGAGGAAGCCCCTGGCACTTCCAGGCTCTTTGACAACATGCCGCTTTCGGTGCCAGTGGAACTTGCTTTGCCCATTCCTCACAGACAGAGTGGCTTTGGGTCACAGTGAGACAGTATTTAGGGATAATTGCAGGTGGACACTGCATCAGCATCCTCGCCTGGCACCTGAGACCCTGGGGCAGAGATGTTGGAAATGTAGGTGAGACCTGGGTGTGCAGGACCTTTAAGCTGGTTCCTGTGTGGCCTGTAGAGGGTCAGGTGGTAGGGGCTGTGGTTTTCTGCTGGTTTTCATGGTGTCTGTGAGGGCCCACCAAATTGGCCTGCTGTCCTTACGAGCTCTTCCTGAAGCAGTTACAGGGTAAAGCCAACCCAGGCATATGATAAGCAGCCTACCAGGTGTGCCTGAGAACACGCCAGGGCAGCCTGCTAATGCTAAGCCTGCAGGGCCAGGTGGCTTTTCTAGAAAACAGCAGTGATGTGTAACGTGTCTGTGTCAGGTGAGGCATAGAAATTATTTCCCTTTCCCTTGGATCTCAGAAGAATCCTTTGATTAAAAAAAAAAAAAAATGTGGCAGTTGATCCCATGCACCTGGATCTGGTAGAAAAGAGGCTCTCCCTCTATTTTCACATGGCAATTGGACTGACACCTGCATCTCTTCTCATGTTCCTAGTCATCCCCCTGATGCAGAAAACCTTCCGGGCACCGGTGTCTGGGAGAAATCCCAAGTTGCTGCACAGCCTGGAGTGGGAAGTCACTGAGGCTTAGGGAGCTCACTGTGTGTGATCAGCAGATCTCTCAGCCAGGGGTGCTCACCTGCTGCCCCTAGTTCATTCAGCCCCTCTAATCTGTCCTGGAGCCACAGAGCCAAGCAGGGCCCAGAGGTGCCATTGAGGGCTGGCAGGATGATGGCGATTGGAGCTCGGAGGAGGCTGGGCCACCAGCTGGTCAGTAACTTCCAGCCAGATGTGCATTAGCTGCTGGCCACTCAGCACCTGCACCTCCTGGTAGAACTAGAAAAGGTCCTGTCTCAGGCCAGAAATAAGGTGCAGGGAGTATGACGTTCATTTGTTCCTTCAGCTTCTAGAATGCAGGCTCCAAGAGCAGCAAACTTCCCAATGCCTTCTAAAGCTGGTGTGACCCTCTGAGGGAGAGGGCAGGGCTCATGTGGCCTCCCAACAATCACAGGGTCACCCCCTGCCTACTACCCCTTCCAATAACCCCACAGAAAGAGTTCCCAGGAAAAAGATGGGCCAGGACCTAGGGTACCTGCCAACCCCAGTGGTACCTGCAAACCTTTCCCTGTCCAGCCTGTTTGGGGGGCTCCCATGCCCCTTTGTCGCTCCTATAGCTGATGCCAGGGGTGGGGGGTGGGTTTGTGTGGAGCCGGGACTATCAAGCAGCAGGTGGAGTGGGAATTTTATGCAGGAGCTGGACACCAGTTGTGTACTCTTTATAGCTCTGTGCCACCCCCAGATCTAGACTCAGCTCAGCTCCTGTAAGTAGCAGGCTTCCTGCTTCACATCTAGCAGCATCATAGCGATACCTCTCGGCCTTCTGGCTTAACATACATGACAGAGATAATGTGGTTTATTTGCTTAAACATCACTTTTTAAACCTCTAAAATATGGAATTATGATGTTAAATATGCTTTTTAAAATCAAACAGGCAGACCCCTGCCCCCCCTATTCTAATTTGCACACCCCACATGAGCCTAGACGCCGCCCCTCTGTGGGCAGCTCTGCAGGATTTTGAGTGTGCGCTGCTGGCCCACAGGCAAGTCTGAATGCTTCCAGTTGTCTGCTTTCTTCCAGCAGAGTAGGCGGGGCATCCGGTGACTTTCCCTCCACACAACGGATAAAAATCTTTAGGTGGGAATTCTGTACTTGGAGGTGTCTACTGAGACTTGACCTGCAAAGCCAGAGTTTTGACACAGTTTAGAAAAGAGCAAAGAAGCTTGGACTGGGTGGTGGAATGAAGCCCACCTTCAGTCTTTTCATGATTTTTATTTCAAAGGATCCCTGCACCAGGAGGCTGCAGTGGCTACATCCTGTCCCTCTGCCAAAGGGCATCTTGTCATTCGGAATGAGCACAAGGGGTTGGATTCTGCTCTGTCATGCCAGCTGTGTGACCTTGGGCCAGTGACAGAACTTCACTGAGAGTTGATCTCCTTCTCAAAGAGGAACAATACCCCAAAATGTCATGGGAAAGAGTGAATTAAATCAGATAACAAATATAAGGCTCTTAGCAACCTGCAGGTCCCATAGTAGGCGCTCAGCAACTGTGAACCGAATGGTGGATCTGAAGGGGAGGCAGGGGCATTTCTGTATTTTTTACCTCTGGCTGTTGCCACTTAAAAGTAGAGACAAGCTTTGCCATTCACCTTGAATGAGTGTGCTACAAAATAACGTTCTGAACCCTCTGAGTAATAGTCAGCAAACTACATGCAGCCCATGAGACAAATCTGGCCCCCTGCCTATTTATTTTTGTAAATAAAGTTTTATTGGAACACAGTTATGGGTATTGTCTGTGGCTGCTTTTGCACTATAACAGCAGAGTTGAGTAGTTGTTACAGAGACCATATATATGACTGTAAACCTGAAAATATTTACTGTCTTCCCTTTACCAAAAATGTTTTGTCATCCCACGCTCTAGAGAATGGATCTTTCACACACAGATCTTTTTCAAAATTTTAAAAACCTCATTTTACTTAAGAACTATTATAGACTGAATTATATCCTGCCCCCTCCCACCCCCCCACATATTCATACGTTGAAACCCTAACCCCCAATATGACAGTATTTGGAGATGAGGTCTTTGGGAGATAATTAGGTTCAGATGAGGTCATGAGGGTGGGGCCCTGATCACAGGATTAGTGCCCTTATAAGAAGACACACCAGAGAGCTAATGCTCTCGTCCCCCACCCCCCACAGCACAAGCCATGTGAGGAGACAGTGAGAAGCCAGGAAGTGAACTCTCACTAGACAACCTTACCATGCTGGCACCTTAATCTTGGACGGCTAGACTCCAGAATTGTGAGAAAATAAATTTCTGTTTTTAAGCCACCAGTCTACAGTTTTGTTATGGCAGCCTGAGCAGACTTGTACAGAAACTCTAATTAGTTTTCGATCTCCAGAAAGAAATACTTCATATGTCTAATATCATACCCAGGTCATTTTTATAACTGTATGATGGTGAACACTGTGGTGTGGCAGTACCTTTAGCAGAAAGATGCCATCACACACCTGCCCTAATGCATTCACAGATCCAAAACAACCAGTACAATATATACAGAGGCAGCAACGAATTTATAGATCAGTGGGTGGGCTGACTCATATTACCTTTCCGCCAAAAGTTAAGCATATCACTGTGATTTCTCTCTGTCTAGCTTTGAAAATCAGAAGGGTGTTTTCTTCTTCTTTTTTTTTTTTTTTAATTTTATTGATTGGGGTGACAATGGTTAGTAAAATTACATAGGTTTCAAGTGTACAGTTCTATAATACATCATCTGTATATCACATTGTCTGCTCACCACCCAGAGTCAGTTCTCCTTCTGCTACCATATATTTGACCTCCTTTACCCTCTTCTACCATCCTCCCTCTCCCTTACCCTCTGGTAACCACTAAACTCTTGTCTGTGAGTTTTTGTTTCTCTATTTGTTTTGTTCCTTCGTTGCTTTCAGTTTTGTATCCCACATATGAGTGAAATCATATGGTCCTTGACTTTCTCTGTCTGACTTATTTTGCTTAGTAAAATAATCTCAAGGTCCATCCATGTCGCAATCCGTGGCAGTATTTCATCTTTTCTTATAGCAGAGTAGTATTCCATTGTGTATATGTACCTCATCTTCTTTAACCATTCATCTATCGAAGGACACTTTGCTTGTTTCCATGTCTTGGCCACTGTAAATAATGCTGCAATGAACACTGGAGTACATATATCTTTATGGGTAAATGTTTTCAGATTTTTTGGGTAGATACCCAGGAGAGGGATTGATGGGTCATACGGTAATTCTATTTGTAATTTTTTGAGGAACCTCCACACTGCCTTCCATAGTGGCTGCACCAGTCTGCATTTCCAACAGTGTATAAGGGTTCCTTTTCTCCACAGCCTCTCCAACACTTGTTACTATTTGTCTTGTTGATAATAACCATTCTGATGGGTGTGAGTGATATCTCATTGTGGTTTTGATTTGCATTTCCCTAATAGCTACTGAGGTTGAACATTTTTTCATATATCTGTTAGCCATTTGTATGTCTTCTTGGCACAAGTTTCTGTTCATGTCCTCTGCCCATTTTTTAATTGGATTGTCTGTCTTTTTGTTGTTGAGTTGTATGAATTCCTTATATATTTTGGGTATTAGTCCCTTAATGGAGGAGTTGTTTGCAAATATCTTCTCCCATTTGGTTGGTTGCCTCTTTGTTTTGTGATGGTTTCTTTTGCTGTGCAGAAGCTTTATAGTTTGATACAGGCCCATTGATTTATTTTAGCTTTTACTTCCCTTGCCTTTGAAATCAAATTCATAAAATCCTCTTTGAACTCAAGGTCTGTAAGTTTAGTACCTATGATTTCTTCTTTCTATGCAGTTTATTGTTTCAGGTCTTATATTTAGGTCTTTGATCCATTTTGAGTTAAGTTTGGTATATGGTGACAGATAGCAGTCTAGTTTCATTCTTTTTGCATGTGGCTTTCCAATTTTCTCAGTACCATTTATTGAAGAGGCTTTCTTTTCTCCATTGTATGTTTTTGGCTCCTTTGTTGAAAATTATATGTCCATATTTATGTGGGTTTATATTTGGGTTTTCAATTTCAAAATCAGAAGGGTATTTTCTTCTTGATTTTTATCTCAATAACATGTGTTGTCCTATACCTGGAAGGGTGTGTAAATATGGTGAGTGCATTTTTAAAATAAAAAGCTGAGATTCAAAATCAGGTAAACGCATGCATGAGACTTGGAATCAGGATGGCCCTGGGGCATGGGCCGTATGCTCTATCTATCTATCTATCTATCTATCTATCTATCTATCTATCTATCTATCTACCTACCTACCTACCTATCTATCATCTCCTGTGAGTCAGAGAGAACAAAGCTCTGCCAGATGGAAGTTTGAAGGAAGGACATTAAGGACATTTCACAGTTTAACAAAATATGGTCAGTTACAACTAATTTCCCCCTTAGACAAAGAAAAAAAGCATGCTTAGTTACCACCCGTTAGTGTTTTACCTTCCAAGTGGGCCCCAGAATGCCATTTCCTACCTTACCCATTGTTGAGAGTTTTCCAGACCACTCCGCCACTGCACAGCTCTGTGCTTTCTAATTAGCATAATTCAGGCTGGGACCAGATGGCAGGTTGAGCATTGCATAAGGAATTGTTCTGTGTATGAATAAGTGCCTACTTAGTGTGTAAGTGGGTTATTAGTGATCTGAAGTGACAACACACAACAGCCATTTGGCACAGCTGTGTCAGTCTCGACTTTGCTTGCTAAGAAACCAATAGTAAAACTCCTTTCAACAGTTAGTTATCAGCAAATGCCAACAAGCAACTACCTCTTTAAAAATGAGGGGAACAATGTAAAACTTACACAGTCTTGAAATCAGGCATTAAATATGTGCTCTTTATTATGGCCCTCTGAGGTGGGACAAGTGACCCAGGCCATGTGACCAACGGAAAATGGAAAGGAACTCAGGTGTCCCGACTCAGAGGCCAGAGGCTGGTGCTGAAGCCCACAGACTGGAAGATCAGCTGATTGGGCGGGGCTGGGGGTGGGGGCATGAGGTCTCTATGAAGGGCTTTGGAATCAGACAGACCTGCATGAGCCCCCTGGCTGTAGGGTCTCCTAGTAATGTCACCTTGAGCTGTTCCCCATTGGCAAAACAGCAATGATTCCTACAGCGTCTATCTCAGAGGGTTGTCGGAAAGATTGAATCTGATAGCGTGAGCTAAGTACCTAACGCAGAGTGGGTACTCAACAAAGCAGTCCTTTCACCCAGTCCCCTTCTCAGCTCCGCTAGCAGATTCCTACCCCTGTGCTCTGGTTCCTGGTTGCGCTGACTTCTCTGTTCCAAAGTTTCCCCGGAAGCAGGCAGCTTATCTACCAGGCTTACGCGAGACAGCCCCTCACTGCAGAGGCCCTCACCTGAGCTGCCTTACTCCTTTCTGAGCTTTACCCCTCCCCCATCTATGTCCTGATGAGCTTATTGCTACACCTGGAATCCAACCCTCTCAGTTTAGAGTCTGTTTCCTCCTAGCAACCTCTTGTACCGTGTTTCCCCGAAAATAAGACCTAGCCAGACCATCAGCTCTAATGCATCTTTTGGAGCAAAATTAATGTAAGACCCGGTCTTATTTTAATATAATATAGGACCGGATCTCATATAATTAATATAATATAATATAATATAATATAATATAATATAATATAATATAATATAATATAATATAATATAATATAATATCGTATAGTATATAATACCAGGTCTTATATTAATTTTTGCTCCAAAAGATGCTTGGTGCTGATTGCCCAGCTAGGTCTTATTTTCGGAGAAACACGGTATCAACAAGGATTGCTGTTCCTCTCCTTTTCTTAAACTCCTTTCTCTCCTATTCACAAAAATTTCCCCATCCACTATCTCATGCTTGGCTTAAGTGATACCATTTGACAAGGAGAGTACTCTAGATGAACAGCTTTCTTCAGATATCTGAAGCTTATTCCTGTGGATACCAAAGCTTTGGGGAAAGAAAAATGAAAAACCAAACAAACCATTTCCAATGGTAAACTTTCTAAGATGTTCGGCATACACTTCCCTGTCTTGTGGAAGAACACATGCTTCTCTGGCTGCCAGAGGTGGGTCACCATGAGGAATAGCTCTTGTGACCTATGTGCTGGGTGATGAGAGGTGGGCTGGGATCTTGGGAAGTCCAGCCCCGAGTGTGCCTTTGGCCCAGGAACTCCGGCAGAGGCAGCTGTGGCGCTGGCATTCCTCTGCCAGCCTGCCCTCACTCAGGGCTTAGCAGTTATCTTCTCCTGCCCTGGGCAGCCCACCTCAGCTGTTTCCAGTTGCTTGAGCTGTCACCCAGCAAGAAGTAAACATTTCCTGGTGACACTGATGAGCCAAACTTGTTGAATCAGAAACTCTGAATTTATACATCATTCCAATGGAAAAGCTTCTTAGAAGTTTCCATACCTCTCCAGGGAAGCCAAGTGTAGACACTTAGTGGCAGTTATTTTCCTGTCAACAAAGAAGTCTATTTTTTTAAAAAAACAAACACTTTTTAATAGAATGTTTCACATGAACACTAAAGTAGAGCGAATTGAAGCCCATGTATCCTTGCCCCAGCTTAATAATAAAAAATATTACTATTTTGCCAATCTTGTTTCATCTCTCTAGTCCCTCCACCCTTTTTCTGGTTTTGTTTTTGCTGGAACATCTGAAAGCAAATCTCAGGTTTCCCCTAATTTTACTTCTAAGTATTTCAGTATGAGCCTCTAACAAGATAAAGACATTTAAAAACATAATCATAATGTCCTGATTATACCTAACAAAATTCATCGCATTGCAGATGTCTAGGACCCAGGGTATCTCAGTTGGCTACGGATAAATGTGGTCTTTGTGGTCTTATTATATGAGATTTCCTAAGGTCTTTTCAGGACAACCAGCAAAAACGTTTTGCTTTGACATAATTTCAAACTCACAGATGATTTGTAAGACTAGTACAAAGAATTCCCATACACTCTTCATCTATATTCCCCAACTGTTAATATTTAGCATATATCCTTGTCTCTATATCTATACCTGTAATACTTTTTCTGAATTAATAGTATATGCAGATATGATGTCTCTGTATCCCTAAAAATTCTCTTATGTAACTACAGTACAACTCTCCAACTAGGGAAATAGACATTGGTACAGTGCTTTATCTAATGTACAGACTTCACTGAGATTTTTCTAACTGTCCCATTGATGTCCTTTAAAACAAAAGAAAACCCCAGATCATGTCAGTTGTCACATTTCTTCAATCTTCTGTAGTCTGGAACAGTCTCTGAGTCTTTCTTTGTGTTTTATAATACTGATATCTTTGGAAAGTTCTGGTCAGCTATTTTGTAGAATGCCCTTCAATTCAGGCTTATGTGATATTTCCTTCTGATTCAGTTCAGGTTATGCTTTCTTGGCCAGAAGACCACAGATGTGATGTATTGCCCTTTTCAGTTCATCATATCATGAGGCATATTTATGTCAGCTTGTCTTATGATTGGTGTTAACTTTGATTGCTTTGTTAAGATGGATTCTGTCAGGGTTCTCCACTGTAAAGATACATTTTTTCCCCTTTGTAATGAGTATCTTGTGAGAAGATACTTTCGGATGATATAAATACTACCTTGTTTCTTCTCAAACTCCCCCTTCCCTAGTTTTAGTGTTCATTGGTGATTCTTGTCTGAATCAATAATTCTGATGGTGGTCAAATGGTGATTTTCTAATTATACCATTCTTTTCACATTTACTAGTTGGATTTCTACTATAAGGAAGAATTTTCCCCTTTGTCCATTTATTTATTTATGTCAATGTGAACTCTTGATTCTTGTTTTTTAAAATAGATGGAAATCTTTACTTTCACTATTTATTTGATCTCAAATTCTCTGAGATTTAGGGAGCGGGAGCCTCTCCAAGCTGCCCCTTGTGTCCTTTTAACATGTCCCCATCACTCGTTGGTCACTTTTTTACTTTCTAGAATGAGAAGATGTTATAAACTTATCCTTTCCCTGCCCTAGCCCTCATATTTGCCATTTCTCCAAGGAACCTGAATACACACGCACATACACACCCGTGTCTGTCTGTCTGTCTGTCTGTCAGTCAGTTTATCTCTCTCTCTCTCTCTCTCTCTCTCTCTCTCTCTCTCCATTTATTTACCTAAAACCATGATCAGTCTTATGGTTTTATTAAGGTAAGTTTCCTAACCTACACAACAGGTTTCATTCTGTTCTTCTTTCCATAACTGTAACTTTATTCTCACACAGTGAGAAACCTGGATCCCATTATCCATGATATATTTACTTATATGCTTAATCCTCGAATGTTCAGAAAGTTGTTTCAGAATTGCTAACCCACACCATTGCGAAAAGGAAGCCTGCTAACTACAGTTAAATATTTGTTTCAAGTTCTTTTCTGTCTTTAGTGTGAAGACAAAGCATTCAAAATACTATGTTTCAATGTGACTGGGTTAATTTTTTTCTTAGGTAATTAGGTTATTTCAAACTGTTGTGTTGGAATATTGCCCTGTTAATCTGTTTTTGTGTGTATTCCATCTTCGGGCTTTCCCTATCCTTATTGATCTTAGTTATTTTCTGTATGGTCAACCTTAGTTATTTTCTGTATTTTCTGTATGATATGAGTCATTAACATGATCATCTAAAACCAGAACTGTTCAAAAAGTTATGCTCAAGCAGTGTGACTCCCCTGCCCCAGGCCACAATTTTCTAAACTTTTCACCTCATTCCCACCAATGCTTTGTAGGTAATCAATCTCAATAGCCCCTGATTTATCCTTCTGATGTTTAATTTTGCACAAATAAACAGATAGATGCCTATTTCCTTATTCCCTTTATTTGTTACATAAAAGATAGAATACTAAGCATACTATAGATTCTCCTTTGCACTATCAAAAATATGTTAAGGACCCTATGACTTTTGTTTAGTTGTCTTTTGAATTTATATATATATATATATACATATAAATGCAGACATGATGTCTCTGCATATACTATGTACATATATGTATATATACATATATATAAATGCAAATGACAACACAAAATATATATAGAGAGAGATATAGATATAGATATATAGATATATTCCTGACTCCTTGTGACTAGAGAGCTCATGGAATCCTAAGTTCATTGAGATGAAACTGTATAACAACACAATACATGTGTTGGTTTTAAAAAGTGACCTTCGTCCTCTGCTAGACAAGCATTCTCAACCAAGAATTCTAGAACAAACCCCAAACTCAGCACAGATGGAAAACACCACACCCAAATCCAAGATCCTTGTTCAAGGAACACTCTGTCAGCCAGACGTCCTTTCCTATTAACAGAACTGGGCACCCAGAAACAAAACAACCAGGGTCTGGAACAAGCAACTTCATGGATTTTTGTAGGTTTACAAATTTAAAAGAACAGTCAAGGAGGTAGTCTTTCCACACAGGGCCGCCACAGTCACTTTTCTATAATTTGGCTTGGCTTGCAGACAGCCCAGGCCTCCTGGGAGAGGTCCCTGGGAAAAGGGAGGCCTCTGGGAGCTGTACTTTCCTGGCAGGTAACAGGAGGCATCTGCTTAGAGCTCCAGCCTATGGGACACAAAACACAGCTGTTTTTTTCCTCAATGTGAATGAGCCAGATTTAGCAGGAAAGGAGGGGTGGGAGGAGGAAAGAGGAAGGAACAATTTGACACCTGTCCATGTACTTTTCAGGAGTTCTCCTTCCAGGGTCTCATAATCATTGAAAAGGATTTCAGTGCAATTAATTTCAGTTCCCTTGGGAGTTAGCAGGTGGCTCTTGATTGCTCTTATAGACAAGCCTGCCTGCATTCAGCTAGGAATGGACCCACAACAGAGAACTCAATGGAGGCAATTAACACAGGCCATTATCACATCCCATCTACTATCCTGAACTTTGTCTAGATTCAGAAGGCCTGGCTAATCCATTGTTGGGATGTATGTATAACTCATCTCTGACAAGGCCAGACTAACTCAATGGGGACTCTATCTTGCTCAGATTGCAGAATGATTATCTGCCCTTCAGTCTGGCTGTGGACAATGAGTTATAGAGATTCTGTCAGACCAGCTTAGGAAGCAAGTAGAGGCTGGAAAGACCTCCTCTGATCGCCTGCCACCTCTGTAGGAAGTGGTTGTGGATAGCTCGAGAGATCTGGAAAGCCCCTGCTGTGAATTCCAGACCAGTCAGAATCCTAGGGTCCTTCCAGGATCCAGCCAAGGATGCTGGTGATGGTGAATCTGGCAGGTCTCCCATGAAGCTGGGCTTTCCAGACCTTTCCTCAGCCCCCAGGACTTACCATGACTCATTACATCACGTAAATAAGAGAATGTTCTCTCACAGATGATCCAGACTACCAGCATAGATGGTTGCCCTGTCTCCTGTGTCAATGATGTGAAAATCCATAAGCAGTCCCCCAAGTGTTTCTCTGACTGCTGCTCCAGACGCTGTGGGATATGGTACAAAAAGCACCAAATTTAGAGCTAGGGCTTCTGTCACTCTGTGGGATTTGGGTCAATTCACAAAGATAACTCTCATCTTCAGTGGGTTCACCTGTAAATGAGGGGACGTGATATTAAAATGTTCTACCTTACAAGGTTTTGGGAAGCATTGAATAAAGTAGCATTGGTTAATGTGTGTTTTAGAAATTTAAAAATATTCTTGAAAAACACTGGCTGTCTCTCCACAAAGCAAATGATGGCACACTGTGTATTCCAACTATCTATTCCAGTGCAGGAATTTATCAAGCACTTCTCTTTGTGTCTCGCATAGGAAGGTTTAGGACGAGGTCGCTGCCCTTCAGAATTGTCATATAGTTAGGAAGAAAAGAAAAGTGCAACATGTAGGAAGAGAGGATTCAGTGTGACTTGGGATATTGAGAGAAATCATTTTGGAGGATGCAATGTGAAAACTGTACCTCAAAGGGAGATGAGCATGTAGAGAAAAGAGAGAGAAAGGGGAAGTCATTGCAAGCATTTGATATTATCTTTTGGGTAAATCAGGATAATATAAGTTTGTCAGTATTGTTTTTTGGTTGCAGTATTAGTTATTTCTCAGAGGTAGCTTTTTACTTGGTTAAAGATCATTGTATAATATTTCAAGATTTCTAGAGGTGGCAGGAAAGATTGCATTCACTGCCCTGCCAAGAGTGAATCTCATTCTAGATTCAGCCTTCACAGGGTTCTGCAGCTCTGCATCCCCTTCTGGACTGCAGAGAAATTTCCACCATGGGGATCACGGAAAAGATCGGAGTAGAGTTAGAGGGGACTCATGTTTAATGAGCACCTACCAGTTGCCAGAGCTTCCCTGGGTTCTTTACAACATAGATGTTATCATTGGCATTTTACAGGTGAGGAAAGAGAAGTGTTGGAGAGAAATTCAGTAAGTAACGTATCACACAGCCAGGAGTTGAACTGTTTGGAAGTAAATGGAGACCACTTAAATGAGAACAAACACTTGCAGGTGCTTTTATTTTGGGGGGCTGCTTTGGATTCCTCAGGTGTCTCCATGGAAGCCATCCTGAAACTCTTTGGAGAATATCTTTGAATAAGTAAGAAGTCTGGCTATGACAGGATGTTACGGACATTGGGAGGAAATCTCACGGAGTTTATTGAAAACCTAGATGCCCTCCACAGTTACCTTGCACTCTCTTACGGTAAGGTGTTTGAGTCTGGTCTTGGTGGCTCGTAAAGGAAGCAAGTGCCATTCTGAGTCCTTCAGGGCCATCTCCCCACTTCCCCCAAGAGGGGTCAGCTGCAAAGGGCCTGCAGAATCCTTGGTACCTGGTGTCAGAGGACCAAAGAGTTCTCTGGGGAAAGGAATGGAGAATGAATACCTGCTGGCCACTTACATAAAAAGACCAACAACAATCAAAGAAGGGCAAGCTGGAGAGTTCAGCTTTGAGTTGGAGGACAGTCTGTTCTGATAGGGCTGGTGTGAGTTTGGAATTAAATCTAGAAGACTGATTACAATGAGAACAAAGGCTGGGAAACAGTCAGGTTTCAGTGGATTTGCAAAATCTTTCCTCAGGTTTCCTGGCCTGGATGGAGCTGATAAACAGCTTCCGCAGCCAGATTCATTTATTCATGTACCAGAACGAAAGACTTGACACGGCCAAGAGCCAGAATCAGACACCATCCAACTCTGATTAACCCACGGGGTGACTGCCTGAGGTGTTAGGAAACTAATTTCCCTATTGGGATATGTCCTTCTGGAGTTCACTCTTTGGTTTTCTTGTTTGTAGAGATCATTGGAAATTCAAATACCTAGACTCCCTACTCTATTTTAGAAAAGAAAATGTCTTATTGAAAAGGCGAGGTGGCATTTACACATGTAACAATCGTTCATATGAATGATTGAAATAAGAGGCTTGAAAACCTTAACTGACGTCAAGTAGAATGAGTAGTTGGGTCTGTTCTGTTGTTATCATGTGATCAACTCAAGAATAAAGGGAATGAAAAGAAGCCTGGCTGGGGATCAGAGGTGGCAACTTACTAGCTGATGGTTCCAGGCAAGTTACTTGTCCTCTCTGGACCTCAATTTTTTTCACATATTATTTAGTTAATATGTATTCAGTACCTACGATGTGCCAAGCACTTTCCTAGGCATTAGACACTCACAGAGACCAAAGGAATAAATGGGGGTGGGGTGGGGGAATCCTACCTCATAGTGAGGTGTGGATGATTAAAAGACATAACATGTAAAAGTCTCTACCATTGTAATCAGTTCAGAAAAGGCATTCCATTTCTAATAACTTTCTTCCTTCCTCTTCCTTTTCTTTCTGTTCAGTAGGGCTAGTGTTAAAATTGTGATAATTCACATGGTAACTTTCTCTCAAATTTATTAAAGCGCTACAATTAGGAGATAAAGAAATATAGTTAGACCCTTTCAATAATCTTTCATGCTTTTTAATATCATATCTGTCATCTGAAAATTTGGCTAATATTTTAAGTCAGTTCTGGAGAAAATATCAATAGTCTTCCATTCATTCCTTAAATAAGAAAGAAAATTATGGAATATCTTTTACATTCCAGATATTGTTCTCAGCATATTACTGTCATGGTTTTATGATAAGAGTGGAAGGAATCGAGGTTCTGAATTCCCAAGTCCATTATTTCTATACCCCTTCCTGCTACATTTCCTGTGGTAGTTATTCCTTCATATGCCAAAACCAATGCTAGAGAAGCAACAGGACTTCTCCAGAGGTAAGTAAGGGCATTTTGCACATGAGGTAAATAAATGCATAAATGTTGCCATATGCAAGTTGAAATAAAATATATGCAATGATAACTGATATCTACATTGTTCTTTATATTGGGCGAAATATTATAGCGTGTCTCTGTAGGCAAAAATAATATGAGATAATACTGACTTTTCTTTGTGTCTGTCTCTAGGAATTTGGCAGTCCCTTAAGGAATACATTTCTGGTTATAACTGTGCTTTTAATCTAGTTATTATTTTTAGCTAACTTTCATTGAGCGCTAATTATGAGGCAGGTATTGGGCTAAGTAATTAATAAACATTGAATTATCCTCTAACCCCTGAGATTAGGTACTCTTACTTTTCCCATTATACAGAAGAGGTCCAGAAAGGTCAAGTAACGATTCCAAATTGCCCAGCTGTGGTCGTTGAGCTAGGCCCCAACCCCAGGTGTGCCTGTCTCCAGAGACCGTGCTCTGGTCTGCTTCTCATTAGTTTCCCCTTGCCCTCATTCTCCACTTTTATAAAGCCCTATTTTCATCAAGAAATAAAAGTATGATCACATTATTTAGATAATTGGAGACACCAATCAGAAGAATTAAAAGCACAAACTTCGGCAAGTGTCTCGGGGAGGTGGCGTAGGCTGGGGCAGAAGTGAGGGTGGAGATGGTCCCCGGAAGTGTGTCAATTTTCATTTTAGCCCCTCTATACTCTGTTATTTTTCCCACTGTGTAGAGTTTGGATATAATTTTTTAAAATAACTTTTAATTTCCTGTTTTATCTTATGATTTTTATATGTGCTGCCTCAAACGATCTTTAGATTCAGTCAAGATGTAAACACACATACCTACACACATACACTTTCTCTCCATATATATGCTTTTGCAAAGATAAAATCAATGTTTGGAGAAAAACCTCATTTTAATTAGCAACCCCAAAACACACACACACACACACACACACACACACACACACACACACCCCTACCCACACACACCCCACCATGGAAGAGAACAAAGATCTCAGAAAGAACCCACCTCCTTAATCTCGTCCCTCACTCAGACCAAAAGCTGCAGGGCAGGGTTCTGGCTGCCTATGATCAAGCAGGGAGAAAACTGCTTCTCTCAGGGATGCCCCCAGACAGAGTCTTCATCCTCATTTCCTGTCATACATCTACCATGACATGGTGCATACTTGGATGTCAGCATTTATTCCTGGAGAAAGATGATCTCCTCTGATGTGTCCTTGATTTTCCAAATGTACTAGTTTTCACCACACACAGCATTATCCTCCCAGAACAAGAAATAAACTCTTTTTCCACTTGCAAATTATTTTGAGCCCCTGATCTTCCTGATAGTGAAGATGCCCACTGTCACATGCCAAGCATGGCAGCCAGCTCCAGCTTTTGAGTGTGGGGAGAAGCAGCATGGCATGGTGGAAAGGTTCATTTGGGGGGGGGTGGTGTCAAAATATTGTTCTACCATTAATCTAGCCATAACTGCCCTAAGCGTCAGTTTCCTCCTCTTTAAAATGGAGATAATACTTGCCATATAGAGCTGATTCGGGGGTTAGGTATAATACAAAATTCATGACATATAGGGGCTGAAAACATGGTAGATTTTATTTTTGTGAGATTGGAGGGGGCTTTGGGATATAGTTCAGTGTGGTGCAATGGATAAGAGCTGTTGTTTCACAAAAACTTAAAAGCATAACTTAGACAACCTCCATTCACTGGGAAAAACATATTGTGTCTTTTAATTAGGAGATGCATGCACCATCGTTCCATTTGGAGAGAGGAGCACACAGGAAGATGCTCCTCCATGACTACTTTGATAGAAATGGTCTGTGCCACATTGTACCAGGTATGGGGATGCCTTAACTAGTCCTGCAGCTATGAGGTCTCTGGAGTCAGGATGGGTTTCCCTACAAATTCTCAGGATAGTTGATGCCAGCTGTGAGAGGAAGTTAAAACTCCATCTCTTCCATAGTCTGACTTTGCCATCTTGACCATTACTCCCAAATTTTCAAGCCTTTAAAATGAGCTTCCAAAGAGCCAAAAGAAGGCATCATTTCACTTTTATTTCAACACTTAAAATTATGCTGGTTTTTCTATCGTTGTGATAATTCTGCAGACACTATTTTATATCAACTTATTTTTGTACTCAGCATTATAAAAAATCAACTTTCCGTGTTTTCACAGTCTGTAAAACCACTGCCTTCCATGGCTGAATGATATTTGATATTATAATTAACTAGTCCCCTATTGTTCAACTTTTAGTTGATACTATGCATTTGCCATTGTAAACAGTGCTGTGATGAACAGCTTCATGCATGATTTACCATTTTTATATTGTAACCTGGGATAGAATCCCAGAGGAACACTTAACAAACATGATCCTTAACGCTTTTACAACTGAATTTTGCTTACATTATCTCCAGAGTTTATTTGTTTGTTGAATAAGTTGAGTGCCTTCCATGAATAGATGCTGAACTAGAAATTAGAGTGGCAGGAATATATTTGGTATCGAGCCACGTAAAACTTAAATCTCTATAAAGTTATTTTAATTTTTTATTTTATTGATCTGTCATATGCTGCCCGTCTTGACGCAGGACCTGGACTTGGTGAACTCGGGAATGTTCATCAGAAGTTGTATAACTTAACTATTTTTATGAGTTTTGTTGACACACTGCCTTGTGCCACTGCTCACTAACAGACAGCCTTCTGCTGGCTGCAGAAAGCTGTGGCCAAAGACTTTTTTAACATCAATGTGTCCATGGATTCCCTAACGTGAACAAGGGAGTGGAGAGGACCGGCAAGAAGGAGAATGGTGTGTTTCTGATTGTGCAGAAATCTCACAGACGGATGAGAAGGGCAAAGCCAAATAGGTTACAAGACGGTCAGGGCACCTGGAGAGACCAAGAGGTACTGGGCTTGCTGCGTCTTCAGAAAGCACAGTCCCTCCTAGTGGGAGAATCAACTGGGCCTCAATTTTTTCACATATCAGGGGTGCCAAAAATAATGTATACAAGTGGACACTTTGGTCAGCGTTACTCAAGCAGTAGTTTGCCATAATCAGAAGTGCTGAACGCTGATGGTAACCACTTTGAGCATCTCTTGTAATTGCAGAAGTCAAACGTGACTTATGTTCACTCATCTTTTGTTATCAGTGTATATCGAGTATTACAATTTTTTTTTAAATTTATTGGGGTGACAATTGTTAGTAAAATTACATAGATTTCAGGTGTACAATTCTGTATTACATCATCTATAAATCCCATTGTGTGTTCACCACCAAGAGTCAGTTCTCCTTCCATCACCATATATTTGAACCCCCTTACCCTCATCTCCCACCCTCCACCCCCCTTACAATTTTAATATAGTTTTCCTTTCTTAAAATGTGTATACATTTAAAAAAAATTTTAATTTGTGGTTTTTTGTTGTTGTTGTTTTAATTTTATTGGGGAATATTGGGGAACAGTGTGTTTCTCCAGGGCCCATCAGCTCCAAGTCGTTGTCCTTCAATCTAATTGTGGAAGGCGCAGCTCAGCTCCAAGTCCAGTTGCTGTTTTCAATCTTTAGTTGCAGGGGGCACAGCCCACCATCCCAGGCGGGAATTGAACCAGCAACCTTGTTGTTGAGAGCTCGCACTCTAACCAACTGAGCCATCTGGCTGCCCCTATATAGATTTTTTTGGCACCCTCTATATATTCAGCACCTACTATGTGTCAAGTACTTTCTTAGGCATTAGATACTCACAGAGTGTTTAATAATAGAGTGAAGGCAGGGTTTCTTAATCTCAGCTGTTGACATTTTGGAACAGATAATTCTTTGTTGTGATGGGCTGTCCTTTGTTGTGATGGGATGTTTAGCAACTTTCTGGTCTCTGCCCACTAGATACTAGTAACACTTTGCTTCCCGCCCCCCTCCCCCCAATTTTTGCAATAAAAAATATCTCCAGGTATTGCCAAGTGTCCCCTGGGTGGGGGTAAGGGACAAAAATCTGTCCTGGTTGAGAACCACTGGGTTAAGTTAACCTGGATATACATTGGAGGCTTTCTGGGGTGTCCCTTAGCCTGGAAATTTTTTATCTATAGGAATACCAATAAAAAGGGCTTGAAATTCAGGTCTGGTGGCTTATTTTGCATTATTCCTAAACCAATTGACCTTTTAAGTCCTTAGTGCCCATTTCTGCAGCTGGGGCCAGTCAGGGGTCTGGGGTCACGTATTTGGCTGCCTCAATTGCAAATTGTAGACCATTATCAATTTAGGAACCACATATATTAGGTGCATAGCTCTCCATGTCTGTATAGCTTGTACAAATATCCAGGTAAGTCTGTGATTCCTGGAGCACAGTGTTGGTATCTTACAGTATTCAAAGTCCACCTCGAGTCTGTTCACTGAAGCGTCTTTGACCACAGGAAAAAAGATGATCATGTGTGATTTTCCTACCAGTGCCCTCTTGAGATTTTATAAAAAGTTCCTGCTGCCTTTGATAGAGAATAGCACAAGGATTAAGTAGATAAAAATCTTGGGGCTTACGAAGTCTTGGTAGGATTGACCTTGCAGCCCTCACTGTTCCTGTGGCCCTAATAACAGCAAATGGGGTTTGTGCATCTCTTGGGTCACGACCAGTCACGTGACCAGGCATGTCTGCTTCTCTCCCTGTCATCTGTAGGCCCTTGAGGCAGCTTTCCTTAGGATGAAGGCGAAGTATTGGAGTGTCTTTGTTCATCCTGTGAAGCAATCCCGCTGGGAAGTTATGAGAAGTATTGTCATGTTTGAAAAAGATGAGTGGGCTATTCCACGGAGCTGGGCTCTCAGAGCACAGTGACCGCTTGGAGCACACAAATGGACAAAGTCCTTGGTGATTATTATGTCACTGACTCTGCAGAGCTTGGATTTGGCCCACATGGTTTTTAACTTGAAAATGTCAGAGTGTAATTTGCCTTCTTTTGCCTGTTTTATTTGTGCTGGGTGACACACAGACCCAGTCTCCCTTGTCGTCAGGGAAAACCACTGGAGAGAGGATTGGATTCAGTCCCAACTGGTGACTGTTAAAGAGAAGGACAATGAGTACTGACATATTATCAAGAACAATGAATTTCCCACAGCTCACCACCCCTTCTGGACTGGGCAGCACTTCTGGCCTACAATTCTGTGGATAACAACCATAGTGTCCGGTAATGCAAAGGATACTGTGTCAAGAGCCAGGAAAGCAGAATTCTGGCTCTGTCCCTGAGGTGCTGTGTGACCTTGGCCAAGGTCCTCCATCTTCCATCTGATAAATGAAGGCAGTAGTCTGTCCGTTGGCCCTGAGCTGGTCTGATGATCAACACTGAATGCCTGAGTTAGACTAAGGGCTCCCGCCCACGGAGAGAAGGGAGCTAGAGCGTCCTCCTCACGTCCCCTGGATCAGGATGACATGCATCTGGGAGAAGGTCTGCAGGGCTCAAAAGGCTGAATTTTAAGTCCCTCGAGAGCCGAGAGCCGTGGCAAGCGACTCAAACACACAATTGACATCCTTTGTCTAGGAGATTTTCATATCAAAAAGGCTCCATTTGGAATCTCTACCCTCTGCCAAATAGGGCTGTTGGTTAAATTTTTATGTGCCACCCCAAACTGTCAGTCTAAAAAGCTCCATGGCAAATGTCCCTGACGCTGGGCTGGGCACACACACTCTGCTCTGCAAGCTCATTGTCTGGCTGTCACCGTTTCAATGCCGACTCTGTTTTCATGGCGAGACATACTCAATTGGCCTAGAAACCCTTCAGCGGCAGGCAGAAACTTGGCAGGGGGCAGGGGGGCTTCTCAACCTGGTAGCAAGTTTTCTGTTTGTTTTAATTTGGAAGTGGAATTGCTGTGGCCATCTGGAGATGCTGAGGGAGCTGTGCTGGAGAGTGAGGGACTGTACTTTCCTGTGAAACATTTAAGATACTGTCCTAAACTCTGCTCTGTGCCAGGTTGGTGGCGCAAGTGGCCTGTGAACAGGACTCTCTTTTTCTACAGGCAGGACATCTCCTGAATGTACGTCTTTGTGCCACTTTATCCCGAGCGGCTCTGGATGGAAGAGAAGACATTCTGTAATGCTTTTCTTTTCCACATTGTATTTGATGAATCCGTAAGAGACCCTTTCCTTCTATAGCTTGGGTTGGGGATAGACTATATTGTATAGTCTTTATGGCTGGTGGGGACTTTTAAGTCCCTGAGGAGTCCCCAGAGTTTGGGAAACCAGAATTTAGCCTGGGAGGACCATTGATTTCCTTTTCCTTGTGGCAGCCTCCAGAAACCAGAATGCAGGCTCTTTTTGATAGATATGGAAGGAAGCAGTGCCAAGGGGTTTGAACTAGTGAGTACATGAGAAAGTTTGCCCTCCGAGAAAAAGGAAGTGACACTAAAGTTCACTGCACTAAGAGACAAGAGAACATAGTCAGTAGCAATGGCAGGGTGGCATTCTAGACATGACCACTCATCATCCTTGTGGTCACCATGGATGTCCCAATCCCACCAAACTTCACTTTCTGTATCATGAAGGTGGGGGAGAGGTCAAGGGTTATGAGAATGACTGTCAACAGGTCATGTTTGGTCATTTTCCATTTTCTTGGATAAAATATATGTCAACTAAATTGGTTATGAACTCACATAAAGGTCAATTAGGCAAAGTAAATCTGGTCTAAAAAAATCAGTTAAAATCCCTTCAGCTATTGTGATTTTTCTCTGATATTTGTTGGAATAAATAGACATGTTGCTGCTATTTCTTCTGTTTCTTGTTAGTCAGAAATATGCTTTTGAGCACTTCAATACTATTCTTTTCTCTTTCAGAGATTAGCTGCAGATTTGATTTTTAAAATAATATTTATTACTTCTCTGGTGTTTATTCCATTACAAGCACTCCATAAGAAACAACTAGGAAATTATAAAACAGTGTACCTCAGCTGTTCCCTAATGCCACAAGATATTATTATTGCTACTATTAATATTTTAAATTGCTTGTCTACTTTAAAAACTCCCTTTCTGAGTTTTGGGCACAGAATAACAGAACCTTTAGTGATACTTATTCATAAGATTAGGTTGATTTCTATCACCTCAGAAAGTCCCTATGGTTAGTGAAGCCAAGTGTTCCTGGACAACTAGTGCTGGCATTGGGCATTTCATGTAAAGCGTACTTATCTTTCTTCTTCCTTCTGTGTGTTCCCTGGAGACAGCAATGAATGATGTCTCCCCAGCTCCATGATGGACTCCTTCACCCAGGCTTGGGTACCACATCCAATGCTACAGAATTCGCTACTTTCTTTCTTAATTAATTCTAAAAAGAAGGAGAGAGAGAGAGAGAGAGAGATCTCACAGAGCTAGGACGCACTATTAGCCCAAGTGAGAGCTTTAACTTCTGTTTCTTATTAGTCAGAGATATGCTTTTGAGCACTTCATTGTTCAAATATTCTTTTCTATTTTAGAGATTAGCTGCAGATTTGATTTTTAAAAGAATGTTTAACTACTACTCTGGTGTTTATTTCATTCCTGACCTCTTTCCCCCTAATGAGTCACAAAGCATGGCCAGAATGATATTTCTAAGGGAAAGTTTATGGTGCAGGTTGCTTTTTATGATGCAGGTTTCTATTCTTCAGGGTTACATCTGTTCTCTGTGTATAGCTGAGGGTCACGCAAGATGGAGTGAATATTCAGAAATATGTCCCAGGACTCCAAAACCAGAAGATTCGATTAGATAAGTATTTCTCCATCATTCATCCCCAAGTTACCTTCAACATTTTGAGCATCTGCAAATTTATCAACAGTCAATTTGTCCTGAAGACATGGAAAGAAATGATGCCTGAAGCATGGAAACATAAACCCACGCTCAAACTCCGAGGTAATAAGTCACCCTTTTCCCCTTGTTCTCTGCTGTTTGGGAGATTGGCTAGAAAAGAAAGAAGAAGAGCCTTCCAATTTCTTCAAAAAAATTGGATGAAAAATGGGGCAGGGACTGCATTCAGAACAGTTGTTTTTCTGACGTTTCCATTTGGCTTGATCTGTAAACAATATGTTTTATTTCCTCAACTGTTTATGGTTTAGACATAAATGGACTCTAATTGTATAATATATAGAATATAATATATTGTATCATATATATAAAATTATAAAATTCTGGTCTCTGTTACCAAGATTTTCAGAATGCACGTGGTACTATCAGAACTAACTTAATGTCTCTTTTGTATAGCAGCATGATCATACGACCTACTGTTAATGGGGCATGCACATTTTTGTTTCGGTTGTGGTAAATTTTACCACTTTAACCATTTTTGAGTGCTTCCAATTTTTGGCTATTGTGATTTATAGAGTACAAGTCTCTCTTGAAATCCCTACCTGCAAAACTTTTTAGTATATATCCAAAAGTGGACGAGATGGCTATGGTAGGAGGACACTGAACTCACCTCATCCCATGAGCAAAATCAAATACATATGTATAGAGATGTCAGTTGCTGCTGTGAGACAACCAAGCACTGAATGAACAGCTTCTGACAACAATCAAGAGAAAGAGACTAAACAGAGAATACTGGGAAGACGAGGGAGTCCTCTGGGAGCTTTGGAAACTCTCTAGGACTGGAGGAGTGGGGGAGCACCATTGTTTATGACCCCTTCCACCTCCACGGGGTGGGTAGGGGCTCTATCCAGGTGCTCTGGCATGCCTGCAAGGTTGCTGCAATGTGTTCCCAGACACATCGCCTTGGCCCATTTTGGCTCTGCACAAATAGAGCAAGAGGATCAACAGGGCATTACTACATACCCCTGGCCTCCCCACTCAGAGCTGCTCTGGCTCAATGGGCCAGTGCCCTGTACACCTTAAGTACCTGCTTGGCTCCTACCAGCCTGTCAAAACCATGCTGCACACAGTCCACACAGAGCCTGCTTCTATATAAGGCCACTTTTCCAAGACTGGGAGAGACAACTATCTTGTCTAATTCATATAAACAAACATAGAAATTCAAACAAAATGAAAAGGCAGAAGAATGTCTCTTAAATGAAGGAACAAGAAAAATTCCCCACGGGACAGGGCGAGGGCAGCAGGGGAGAACCCTAAGGAAATGGAAATAAATAATTTGCCTGATAAAGAATTCAAAGAAATGGTCATAAGATTGCTTACTAAACTTGAGAGTGGATAGGAGAACTTAGGGAGAACATCAACAAAGATTTAGAAGCTATAAGAAAGAACCAAATCGACATGAAGAATACAATAACTGAAATGAAAAGCACATTAGAAGGAATCAACAGCAGAGTAGCTAACACAGGAGAATGGGTCAATGGCCTGGAAGACAGACTACTGGAAATCAACCACTCAGAACAGCAGAAGAAAAGTGAACTTTAGAAAAATGAGGCTAGATTAAGGGCATTCTGGGATAACATCAAACATTCAAACATTCACATTATCGGGATCCCAGAAAGAGGAGAAAGGGAGAAAAGAGCAGAAACTTTATTTAAAGAAATAATGACTTAAAACTTTCCGTAAGTGGGAAAGAAAAAAGACATGTAGGTCCAGAAAGCACAGAGTTCCAAACAAGATGAACCCAAAGAGAGTCATACCAAGACATATTGTAGTTAAAAATTGCAGAAGTTAAAGAGACAGTCTTGAAGAAAACAAGAGAAAAATGAATTACACACAAAGGAAAGAAACCCTATACAATTATCAGCTGATTTTTCATCAGCAACTTTGCAATTCAGAGGGGAGTGGCAGGACATCTTTAAAATGCAGAAAGAAAGGAACATACAACCTAGAATAATTTACCCAGCAAAGTTGTCATTCAGAACTGCAGAAGAGATAGAGTTTACCAGACAAGCAAAAATTAAAGGACTTCATTATCATTAAACTAGCTTTACAAGAAATGTTAAAGGGTCTCCTTTAAGTAGACAAGGAAAGAAATAAGAAAACATGAGAAAGGTAAAAATCTCATGGGTAAAGGCAAATATTCAATAAATACAGTATATCAGACATTTAAAACATTACAACAGGATTAAAAGAAAAATGTATCAAACTCAACTCAAACTATAATAAATGACAACAATAACATAAAGCATGGAGGGGGGAGTAAAAATATAGTCCTTATGGAATATATTCAAGCTTAAATGCCCATCAGCTTAAAATAGATTGCTATAGATAAAGAATAATATACATAAACCTCAAGGTAACCACAAACAAAAAAAACCTACAAAAGGTAAACAAAGAATAAAGAGAAAGGAAACAAAGTGAAAAACACTAAAGAAAACCAAACAACCACAACAAAAGAGACCAAGAGAAGAAAGGAAGAAAGGAGAGCTATAAAAACAACCAAAAAACAATTTATAAAATGACAATAAGTACATACTTGTCAATAATTACTTTAAATGTAAATTGATCAAATGCTCCAAAGACTAGGGTGGCTCAATGGATTAAAAAACATGACCCATCTACGTGCTGCCTACAAGAGACTCACTTCACATCCAAAGACATACAAACTGAACGTGAAGAGATGGAAAAAGATATTCCGATGCAAGTAGAAACAGACAGCTAGAGTAGTAAGCAATACTTGTATCACAAGGATGCCAGTTTCTCTAAATCCTCATGAACACTTGTTATCTTCTGTTTTTTGTTTGTTTGCTTGTTTGTTTGATAATTGCTATTCTAATGGGTTTTAACTGATATCTCATTATGGTTTTGATTTTCATTTCCCTAATGATTAGTGATTGAGCATCTTTTCATATGCTTATTGGCCTTTTGTACATATTTAGAGAAATGTCTATTCAAGTCATTTGCCTATTTTTTAATCAGTTTTTGTTGTTGTTGTTGTTGCTGTTGTTGAGTTATAGGAGTTCACTAAATATTCTGGATATTAACCCTTATCAGAAATATGATTTGCAAATATTTTCTCCCTTTCCATGAATTGCCGGTTCACTCTGTTGATTGTAACCTTTGGTGCAGAGAAGTTTTAAATTTTGATGTAATCCAACTTAACTAGTTTTCCTTGTATTGCCTGTGCTTTTGGTATCACATCCAAGAAATCATTGCCAAATCCAATATCATGCAGCTCTTCTCTGTGTTTTCTTCTAAGAGTTTTATAGTTTTACGTCTTACATTTAGGTCTTTGATCTACTTTGAGTTAATTTTTGTATATGATGTAAGAGGGCACACATTTTGAACTGTCTATTTATTAGACTGATGATTAGGTGTTCTAGGCATGAACATAGGCAGAGACATGTGAGAGGGAAATGATGTGTTTTGGGAACCCCGATTGAATTGTAGAGTGGAGTGATGGGAGATGAAGTTGGCAAGATGAAGACTTAAGCTCCATTGTGCAGTTGGAAACATTTTTAAGTGTCTGCTCTGACCATATTTGAGATTTAGAAAGGTCACTCGCGAGGCATGTGAAGGATGGACTAGAGAGTGGAGAAAATGGAACCTTGGAGATCAGGTGGAGGCTGCCATTGAAGAGCAGGTGAGAAACTTTCAAGTGCTGATTGCATTCAGGCAGCGGCACTGGGGTGGTGATCAAGGAACAGATGCATGAGATGATTAAGGCAGAAACTGGTGGCCAGATGTAGGAATTGAAAAATATTTAGGATAATTATTAGCTTTCTTGCTTGGGTAACTGGGTGATAAAGGTATGATTAACAGAAAAGACATGATGTAAACTCGTTGAGAGCAAGGACTTTTGTCAGTTTCAGTCACTGCTATATCCTTAATGTTTAATATTACATGCCTGGCTCATAGTAGGGACTAAGCACATACGTTATAGAAGAATTAATAAAGAAAGAAAAGATTTGCAGAGGGCATAGAAGGTGAGTTCAGTTGCAGATAGTCATGTATAAATACCTAATTGGTAATAAAAATAAAATAACTTGATGGGAGTATAAATTGTCACAATCTTTCTAAAGAGGGCAATTTGGCAATATGTGTCAAAAGCCTTAAAAATGAGTATATTCTTTGTCTAAGTAATTCCATGTTTAAGGATACATTCTTTAACACAATAGCCATGATTATACACAATGAGTTACTTCAAACTTGCTCTTGGCAATGTTGTTTATAGAGCGATAAACTAGATGTACTGTAATCAATTCTAGTTTATTGCTTAAATAAAATATAGTATAACAAATGTAGCCAGCAAAAATATGATACATGTCTATATTTAATGATATGGAAAAATATCTATTAAATATTCGAAGTGAAAAATTCAGATTACAAAAAATAGATGCCAGATAACCCCATTTTTTTGTAATATAAAAATTAACAGTAATTACCTATGTGGTTCTTTTCTGCAATGAATGTGTATTACTTTTACAATAAAATAATAAGCACATCTATTTTTTTATCTTAAAGTTTTTATTGAAAAATTAATCTTTATCATAAAATGAGTAACATATAAGTTCAACTTTTTAAAGAGTCTCTGCCCTATCAGATTCGTCAATGCACTATTCGAGGTGCATATTTCTTTGTCTACTTTCTTTTTTTAAATTAAAGTTTATTGGGGTGACAATTGTTAGGAAAGTTGCATAGATTTCAGGTGTACAATTCTGTATTACATCATCTATATATCACATTGTGTGTTCACCACCCAGAGTCAGTTCTCCTTCCATCACCATATATTTGATCCCCTTTACCCTCATCTATCACCCCTTCCCCCCTTACCCTCTGGTAAGCACTATTGATTGTCAGCCTGGTGCACAATGCAGTTGTAGGATGCCAAAAGAGAAGACTACCAAGACAGAACCCTGGGGAACACCAACATTTAAGGAATGAACAACAATAACAACAACAACAAAACCCTAAAGAAATAGTTGAAAGAAGTAGGAGAAGTCTCAGGGGGAAAGCAGTGTCAGGGAAGTCCCTGGAAACGAGATTTCAGGGAGGAGAGTCTGCTCCACCACACAGCAGATTGGCTGAGTAAGGAAAAGACTGACAGACTTGTGTTGAAGCAGGTGTTTGGAGGCCATGGAGAGAAGAGGAGATGAGTACGTGGAGGCAGAAAGTATAGCTAACTCTCACAAAATTTGGCTGAAAGGGAAGGAGCGAGACTGCAGTGGATAGAAAGGCACGTTGCATGGAGAGCCATATCATCTCCTGTTGGTAACATGCTGTCTTGTCACATTTCTCTCCATGATGGAAAGGCCAGGTGATCTGGATGGAGTCTATGTAGTGCATGGTATACCTCTGCTCCCCCAAGCTCTGCAGCCTGCAAGAGCTAGAGGAGCGCCAGATGCATCTTTCGGACCTCTCCCCTCTATGACACCACCAGGGATCTCATCCTGCTGAACCAGCAGCGACTGGCTGAGATTGAGCTGTCCACCCAGCTGGAGAGGAAGAAGGAGGAGCTGCGTGTCCTTGCCAAGCAATTGGCCATAGAAAAGAAGAAAACAGACCTTGCTTTATGCCACGCTGCCCAAGCATGTGGCCAACCAGCTGAAGGAAGGCAAAAAGATGGCTGCAGGTAAGGCATTTCCTTCCCTCCACAGGGACCTCTGAGCAGGAGGCAGTGTGCCTTTGTGGTTAGAGGCACAGAATCTGAAACCAGAGCAACCTGGGGTTGAATTCTGGATCCATTGCTTTTGAGCAACATGACCTTGAGCTAATTACTTAAGCTGTATAGCCTCAGTTTTCTCCTGTACATTGAAATTAATAAAAATAATACAGGGGTGAAATATAGATTAAATAAAAATGCCTGTCAATGACACTAACATATATAACATTCTCTAAGGATTTAAAGCTATATCCTAAGACGGGCCTCTTTGCTCAGTGACCATGAATAGGATTCTTCACTATGACTGGAAGTGATACACCTACACATTAAATTATGGGGTGCCTCTAAAGACCACCTGGGAGAGTAAGCTATTTCTAGAATGAAGGATGCCATGTTTACTTTGAACTCACTTTCCATTTGTAGTGGGCATGTGTTCATCTACCAGACAAGCAAGGTGAATGTACTCAGTGCCAGGGTGCTGTCCCAGGGTCTGGGGACCCAAAAGAGTTCACAGTTTTGTGAGTTTGAGAGATATACACAGAATAAATTAATGAGGGTGTGAGGTTGGCCAAAGGAAAGGAAACTAACATGCATTAACAATTACTGTGCCAGGATCTGTGTTAGACATTTTACATATGCTATTTTATTTAATTTTCTGAACATTTCTATGAGGGAGTAGTTATTTATCCAGATTGTACAGTTGAGCAAATTTACATTTCCCTCAGCTTATGAGTAAAAGAGCTGAGGTAATCAGTCCAATAATGGACAAATAATCAGTCCATCTAACACAAACATTCATACTCTTTCCATGACATAAGGTACTATAGAAACACAGACGATGGAAATTAATAATAAATAAATGCCAGAAAAGAAAGAGATGGGAGCAAGGTCGGGTTGTGAAGACCTATATAAAGTGTGTGGTACTTGAGTTGGGCCATGAGGCTGAATATCAGCAAAACACAAAACTAACAAACAAAAGCCAGGAAGGGCAAGGCATTTCAGGAAAATAGGATAGTAAGAGAAAAGGTAAGGTCATATAAAAATAAATACTGCTGGGTATTATCCTTAGAACATGAGGGTTTATGGCAAAGTGGTGCCGTATGAGGCTGAGCAGGCAGGATGAGGCTCAGCTGATATCGTGATGAATCTGGATTACCATGGAAAAGGAAATCATCTTAAATTTTAGATGTGGGGATTCACTGAAGTTTTTTGTTTGTTTGTTTTTGTTTTTTAATACTGGAGGTGACATGATTAGCTTTGTAAATATGATTTTGACTGCAGTGCAGTGAACACGTGTGAGGGAGGCATACTGAAAGCCCATCAATATGCAGTTGAGTGATGGTAAAGGCCGGAATTCAGGCAGCACCAGTAGGAATTGACAGGATTTCATAACTGAGAAGATGGAAAAGGTAAGAGATAAGAGTCTGTGATGAGTGTGAGGTTTCTAGTGGGGAAAGATGTGATGTTTTATCCTAAGACAGAATCAAAAAGAAGAATCCTGAGGGTAGGAAAGTAAGGTCAGTTTTAGAACTGTTGGATTTGAAATACCTGTGGGATACTCCACAGAGCATGGCTGATAGGTAGAGAGGAACTGTAAGGGGAGCTCAATGGAAAGTTCTAGGACAGAGCTATAGATCTGGGAGTTATCACAGTGTGGATGGTGATTCATCATAGACTATGAATGATGGATAAGGTCATCTAGGAGGCATGAGGTGAGATGAAAAGAGTTGGGTATTGAACATTAGGGGACACCTATTATTTAAGAAGGGAGAAAAGCCAGGGAAATATATAAAAGCACATGAGAAAAGTAGGAAGAATATGAAGAGAGGATGTGGGCCAGAAGCCAAAGGGAAGTGAAAGTTACATAAATAGGAGATTATTACCAGAAGTATAAATAATATAGAAGGCTCCCAGCTCTGTTCAAGGAGATATCCATTTAGTCATTCAACAAATATTTATTGAGCACCTACTATGTGCCAGGCCCCTGCTCTAGGAACTGGGGATACAGTAGAGATCAAAACAGTCTCTCATCTCATGGAGTTTATGTTCCAATGGGGAAGATAGGCAATAGCCAAATAAACAATCTCATATAAAATATCATGTCACTTGAGTTTTATGGAGTAGAGGGCTGCACTCAAGCTAAGAGGACAGAGAACTAGGGAGTGTTATTTTAGATAGGGTGGTCAGAAAAGTTCTCACTGAGGTGGTTCCATTTAAGATGTGAGAGACAGAGCCCCATTTATATTTGAGAAGAGAGTGAGTCAGGCAGAGGAAACAGCAGGTGCAAAGGCCCAAGCAGGAGGCACTTGCTCCGCTGGAGAATCCCCAAGGAGGCCAGTGTGGCTGGACTAGAGCCAGCCAGAGGAGCAGTGTGGAGACATGAGGTCAGAGAGGTGGTGGGCACAGAGTGGGGCCCTTTACAGGCCATAGTTAGGATTTTGTGTTTTAGTCTAAGTATGATGACAGCTGTGGAAGATTTGAGGCAGAGGAATCAGAGATCTGACTTGAACAAATCAGCTGGCTGCTGTATGGAATTAGCAGGAGTGAATGCAGCCAGATGACTTGAGAACATGTTGTGGATATGGTAGCTTCCTGCTGTCCTTCGTGGTGACCAGTCTCTACCAGCCCTGACTCTGGCTCTCCTATAGTTCAGCCTCTGCCTTGGCCCACCTGCCAGTGTTTTCTCTGCAAGCAAGTGCCCACCCAATCCATTTCTGTCATTCCACAGCACTTGGCACATCTTACTGAGAATTTGTTTACTCTTCTATCTACTTCTCTCGAATGGGCACTCCTTAAGAGCAGGGGCCATGTTTGCGTCGTGCTATGTGATTTTCCCAGCACGGTGACCAGCTCATAGCAGGCATTTAATAAATGTCAGTTGGGTGAATGGTGAATAGCATCTGTCTCCTTTCCCCCAAGGCACAGTCAGTTTTGGTTCCCAAGGGTCTCTTGAATTCAGAATTTATAGAATTATTATTCTAAATCCTTGGCTATCACTAACACAGGATGTAACAAAGGGATTTAAAACCTGCACAATCCTTTTTAGTGATGTGGTGACATTTAAAAACATCTGTGCTGCCTGTGAACCTATCCAAATAGTGAATATGCTAAATTCAATGTACTCCAAGTTTGACAAATTAACCAGTGTCCACGAGATTTACAAAGTAAGTGTTTGTGTACTATGGGGTGTGTGTCACAGTGCACTCGGGCAGGCTGGTACTCAGTTGCAGGCCTTTCTCATCACCGGTCTAGGGTTTGGTGTGGATGGAAGCAAGGTGAGAAGAGCTAAAAGGAAATTGGAGGTATTTCAGGAATGTTAGTTTTTTTAGGAATCCTTCATAACACCCAATACTAAGGTCCATTTGAGGGCACACTTTTCCCAGAGAGTAGTTCTCCTACTCCTTAAATTCAGCAGCAAATCTAATACAAATAATACATATCTAACATATAGCATCCTACGCCTATTCCAGGAGCTTCATCTTCTCTGGGATTTGTTTCAAAAGCAGAAAGGCCTTTTGGCTCTCTCTTGGTTGTTTTCTAAGTCATTTCCCTGACCCCTCCTTCCTCATATTCCTCATACCCCTAACAAGTAATCGCCAGCTTTAATATGGCCCTACCATCAATACGTGGAAAATTACACAAATTTCTAGTGATATGTTTAGTACATCGAGGAAACCCTCTGAATACCATTTTTTCCCCTTATAGGTGGAAACAATAGGAGCTGCTTATATGGCGGTAGGGGGTGTACCGGTGCCTATTGGAAGCCATGTTCAAAGAGTGGTTAATTTTGCATTGGGGATGAGAATTTCTGCAAAAGAAGTGACGAATGCTGTTACTGGAGAGCCCAGCCAGGTAGAGAGCAACTGAGTACTTTGCTTAATACCACCTCACACAAAAAAGTAGAATTCTGTTTATTAGTCTGCTCAAGTGATTCCTAGCTATGTTACAGTGATTAAAATGAGTGCTTTCTCTCAACTCTTCTCTTCTCTTGTATATGTTACTAAGTAATAGACAGTACTGTGTTTCTCCGAAAATAAGACCTAACCAGAAAATAAGCCCTAACATGATTTTCCAGGGTGACATGCCCTGAACATAAGCCCTAATGCATCTTTTGGAGCAAAAATTAATAGAAGACCCCGTCTTATTTTCAGGGAAACATGGTAGTCAGAATATTATTGTTCCAATTTCTCTCAAATTTCAGAAGAGGCTGTGGAGCTCAGGATTTTCACGTGGTACACTGCAGGCTTCTTTGTCCATAACTTAGGATAGAGCTGAGCACGTCTCCTCATTTACTTTGTAGGGTTCAGTCCATCTTGGAAGCCAGCTCATTTATAATTCCTGCTTTTTTGTTCAATCATTTCAACAAGTGGTCAGGTTTACTAAATAGCCAACTTTTCCTGCTGAGGGAAATTGTGTATCCAACTTGCTGTCTGACAGGTTCAGAACTCAGGCTGAGGTGTGAAACTGCCTCCAGCCAGCAGGCTAGACACCATGGTGCCATAAGATATTCAGAATAGCTTTCCTTCCACCACGTGGCCATTAGGGAGACATCTGCTCTCCTTTCTGCAGGAAGCTACTCTTCCAAGTACGGAAGTTTGTTCACTCTATAAAAGTTGAACAATTTTGGAAACGAAAAGTAGGTGTCCCTTTCTGTCTGCTCAGCAGATCTTAATTGCTCTGAGATGGCTTAGAGCAGTGTCTCTGCCTTTTGAAATCGAATCATTTCCTGTGCATGTCGGTCAGATCTTCAAAATGAACTAAATAGCCAACCAGAAATAAATAGAGCCAGTTATAAGATGGAAATAATTTTTCCCATTATAACCTGTATGCAGGAGATCCTAAAAATGTGCTCCACTCACCCTCACCACAATAATTTAGAAGCTGAGAAATACCGTAGAACCTGATTATTGTGTCCACTGCAGTCTTCTGAGTAAAGGTTGGCTTTAGGTAATCACAAGAACAACATGTCCACAATACTTTGCCTGTTGTGTACACACAGATACATCTGCTGAGTAAAACCCCCAATGTAAGAATTGAAAAATCAGGATGGGAGGTAGTGAGGGCATAGAGATAAGAAGGTCAGACAAGAGATGTTTTAGTTTAAGGACTAATGCAAGCTATTGGAGAAAAAAATAATTGAAAATATACTGTTGTGTAAACAGAAAGTGTGTGTGTGTGTGTGTGTGTGTCTGTGTGTGAAAGAGGCATAGCAACAGAGATGTGAATAATACTACAACTATAAGAATGAAATTAAACAATGAATTCCTGGAAACTCTCGTGGTAGATATCCTAAGAAGTAAACAGGAAAAGACATTATCAATTCTAAGAATAGGGACATAGGAACATCGTCAAATATCCACCAGAAAGGGCATGTCATGTTTATTTAGGGAAGTAGGGGAAAGGACTGGAAATATTTTCTCTCTCAAGAGAATTGTGCTCCATTTCTACAATTTTAAAATTAGTACTCTTTGAGATCTTCTATTATTCCATTCATATAACCTTGAATATACATTTACTGAGGAACTTTTATGCATATGACAGTACTACTAAGTGCTTTGAAGGATTCAGAGAAGTACACAACAGGCTCTTTTCCTAGAGGAATTTATAATCTTATTTCAAGGAGAAAATCTACCATAAAAAGACGAAAAAACAAGTAAATATGGTTAGGATATTGAAGGCTGCCAGAGACTTCTGTTCCCATACTAGCAGTTAAAAAAAAAAAAAAAAAAAATCAGAGTGCAGAGAAATACAAACGAACTAAATTCCAGAAAGTGACAAACTTTTTCAAGGAGAAGACACCCTAATTACATTTATCCCTTAGGAGAGCAGCAGGAGAAGTAATCCATCAGGTGAGGTTAAGGAGAAACCAGTCTAAATTGTAGTGAACTTTTAATGGCCACATTGGGACTGAAATGGAAAGTTAGAATCCCAAAGATCCTGTATTTGATAAGTCCTAGCCACAGAGGCTGTACCCATCTACCAATTCTTTCCCACAGGCTTTTGGCTGAATAGGGTTATTCAGCCAAAGGCTAGGGATAAGAAAGGAGAGTTGAGAGAGATTACAGTCCCTGAGGTACAGAGGGCCTTCCAGAAATGCAAGGCAATGGCCTATGGAAGGTGTTAGAGTACAAAAACTAAGAGAAATCCTTCTGAGGTACTCTTGGCTTTCACCAAATATACTACAATGACCCTTTGAAGTCTGAGGGCAGAGATAAATCTCCCAAGGTACAGAGAGCCAAGGTACTGAAGATTAAGGAGATTCCCCAAAATCTCATTGTTAGTCTCTAAAGCAGAAGAGATCTCCCATTATTCAGAAAGCTAGTGGTGTGGCTATAAAGCATAAGGAGGTTCTCAGAGCCTTACTAGTGCCCTGATCCCAAGCCCTGCTGGAAAAAAAGTCCTGATCTACCTTTCATGAATTTGAAATCAGCGCTACATAAATCTAGCAATATCTCTGGAAGAAGCTCAGACCCAACTCAAATGCAGATTACTTCATTCAGTCTTCAATCTAGCAGTCTGACAGAAAGAGGGGTATGAATTTTATGAAGGGTAAATGTTATCTACTTCAATCTCTACTGTACTTTCACACACAATATGAAACATACAATTAAATAATTTAAAATATTAGATGCAACAAAAAAACAAGAAAATGGTGGTGTGGTGTATAGCCAAGAGAGGAAATAGTCAATAGAAGCAGGTCCAGAGATGGCCTAGATGTTGGAATTATCAGACAGTGTCTTTAAAAATGACTGTGATAAATATTTTAAAGGATCTAATGGAAAAGGGGAACAAGTTTGAACAGATGGGAAATACACACAAACTATATCTCTGTCTATTCATCTATGTATCATCTGTTGCTCTTTCTGTCTGTCTGTCGGTGTGTGTCTATCTATTTATCTATATATCCCATGGAAATGAAAACCATGATATCAGAAATAAATTATTCATTTTATGGGCTTAAAAGAGACTAGACACAGTAGCGGGAATGATCAGGGATTTTGAAGGCACAGCAATAGAAATTATCCAAACTGGAAAATTTTCAACATTGATAAAGGATATCAACCCACAAATCTAAGAGCTTAGCAAATTAAAGCAAGATAAGTACAATACTACAATATATATTCAAATATATCAAAAGACCTACCCAGTACAATAAGGCAACAAAAAGAATTCTAATACATAAAGACTGGGAAAAAAAGAAGTAAAATTATCATTATTCACAGAGCAAATAATGGTGTACCTAATAAACCTTTAGCTATGGTAAACTACTAGATCTAATAAATGAGTTTACCAAAGTCACAGGATACAAGGACAATACACAAAATTAGTTGAAGTTTTATATTCTGAGGGCAAAAAATTGGAAAATGAAATAAAAAACTTTAAGTCTAGTCTTAAATCTTACAAAATAATAAAATTGGAGGATTTACCCTACCTAACTTTAAGACTTATTCTAAAGCTACAGTAATAAAAATGGTAGAATTGGCAGAAGGATTGAAAAACAAATCATTAAAACTGTATTATGTGTTCAGCAGTATAGAGTATATATATTTAAGACCAACTAATTTTATAAATAATTTTTTTCAATTACAGTTTACATACAATATTATATTAGCTTCAGGTGTACAACATAGTTATTAAACATTTATATAACTTATGAAGTGATCACCTCGATAAATCTAGTACCTATCTGACACCATACAGTTGTTACAATATTATTGACTATATTCCCTATGTTATACTTTACATATCCATGACTATTTTGTAACTACCAATTTGTACCTCTTATCTCTTCACCTTTCCACCCATTCCCTCAACACCTTCTCATCTGGCAACCATCAAAATGTTCTCTGTATCTATGAGTTTGTTTCTGTTTTGTTTGTTCATTTATTGTTATTTTGATTCCACATATAAGTGAAATCATATGGTATTGTCTTTCTCTGTCTGATTTATTTCACTCAGCATAATACCCTCTATGTCCATCCATGTTGCAGATGGCAAGAGTTCATTCTTTTTAATGGCTGAGTAATGTTCCATTGTATATATGTACCACTTCTTTATCCATTCCTCTGGTGATGGACACTTAGGTTACTTCCATATCTTGCCTATTATAAATAATGCTGCAATGAACAAATAGATGCATATGTCTTTTCAAATTAGTGTTTTCATTTTCTTCAGATAGATACCCAGAGGTGGAATAATTAAGTTCTTTGTCTCTTGGTATAGCTTTTGTTTTAAAGTCTATTTTGTCTGGTATAAGTATTGCTACTCCAGATTTCTTGTTTTGTTCCTATTTTCACGAAATATCTTTTTCCATCCCTTTACTTTCTGTGTGTGTCTTTCAATCTGAAGTGAGTTTCTTGTAGGCAGCATAGATAAGGTCTTGTTTACTGATCCATTCAATCACTGTATATCTTTTGATTGAAGCATTTAATCCATTTAAATTTAAAGTAATTGTTGATAGATATGTAGTTATTGTCATTTTATTATTCATATTTATATCTTTTTCTTAAAGAAGTCCTTATAACAAGTATTACAAGAATGTAATACTGTTTTGGTGGTGATGAACTCCTTTAGCTTTTTCTTGTCTGGGAAGCTCTTTGTCTGTCCTTTGATTCTAAACAATAGCTTTGCTGGATAGAGTAATCTTGATTATAGTTCCTTGCTTTCATCACTTTAAATATTTCTTGCCAATATCTTCTGGCCTGCAATATTTTTGTTGAGAAATCAGCTGATAGTCTTATGGGAGCTCCTCTGCAGGTAACTAACTGCTTTTCTCTTGCTATTTTGAAGATTCTCTCTTTGTTTTTAACCTTTGGTATCTTAATTATGATGTGTCTTGGCATGAGCCTGTTTGGGTTCATCTTGTTTGGGACTCTCTGCACTTCCTGGGCTTGTATGTCTGTGTCCTTCTCCAGGTTAGGGAAGTTTTCCATCATTATTTCTTCAAATAAGTTTTCAACTCCTTGTTCTCTCTCTTCTCCTTCTGGTAACCCTATAATGCAAATGTTGGTACATTTGATGCTGGCCCAGAGGCCCCTTAAACTATCCTCATTTTTTAAATTCTTTTTTCTTTTTGCTGTTTTGATTGGGTGTTTTCTGCTACCTTATCTTGCAAATCACCGATTAGTTCTCTGCTTCATCTAATCTACTGTTGATTCCCTCTAGTGTATTCTTTATTTCAGTTATTGTATTCTTCATTTCTGGATGGTTCTCTTTTTATGTTTTCTGTCAACTTGTTGAAGTTCTCACTGAGATAATTGAGCATCCTTATAACCAATGTTTTGAACTCTACATCTAGTAGATTGCTTGTGTCATTTTTGTTTAGCTCTTTTTCTGGAGCTTTGTTCTGTTTTTACATTTGGGACATGTTTTTTTGTCTCCCTATTTTGGCTGCCTCCCCGTGTTTGTTTCTATATAATAGGTAGGGCTGCTATGCCTCCTAGTCTTGGTAGAGTGGCCTTATGTAGTAGGTGTCCTTTGGGGCCCAGTGGCACAGTCTCCCTGGTCACTTGAGCCAGGTGTTGAAGATGTGTCCATTGTGTAGATTGTGTGTGCCTTCCAGTTGCAATTGAGCCTTGGTTGCTGTTCTATTTTCATATCAGAGGGACAGACTGATTCTCAGGCTGACTTGTCCTGAAGACTGGCCATGACAATAGTGAGGAGCTATTGTGCAAAAGCTGACCCTATGGAGTAGGATTCACTTTAGCAGGTCTCTGGTGCCTACTGAGTCTTCCCTTTGGATGTGTCATTTGTGTGGGTGGCTGGATGGTGCTGTGGTGTGGTCTGAGGCTGTCCATTGAGAGTGTTGGTTCTGAGGTGTTTTGGGGTGGGCGGTGGGGCTCTGTTGAAGGTCAAGATCAGCCACTGTCTATGCTCTGCCTAGGGCTAGTTGGTATGAGCTACAAAGTGATCTGCAGTTGGTTGCCACCTGTGATGGCTTGGAGGTGCCTGGGAGAGGTAAAGCTGTGAACTGAGGCCAGATTCCGCTAGTGCCGGGCTTGAGGCTGCTTAGCAAGAGGTATGAAGCATGCTGAGGCCAGGTTTTGCTCGTTTGGGGTTTGTGAACCTTTGAGAGAGATTTGGAAAATCTGCAGCATGAGCCAAGATAGGCTGTTTGTAAGGAAAAGCCACTGGAAGTGGCTTGGGTGGGCTGTCATGTTGGGTGGGCTGGAGAATCACCAAAACAGGGTGAATGGTCTTAGCCAGGTTAATCCCCAACCTGTCAATCTGTCCCTCTTATGTGAAAACAGCAACCAAGGCTCAACTGCAACTGGAAGGCACACACAATCTACAAAAGGGACACATCTACAACACCTGGCTCAGGTGACCAGGGAGACTGTGCCACTGGGCCCCAAAGGATACTTACTACATAAGGCCACTCTACCAAGACCAGGAGGCATAGCAGCCCTACCTAATACATACAAACATGGGGAGGCAGCCAAAATAGGGAGACAAAAAAACATGTCCCAAGTGAAAAAAACAGAACAAAACTCCAGAAAAAGAACTAAACAAAATGGAGACAAGCAATCTACTAGATGTAGAGTTCAGATATGGTGCCTACCTGCACATGCAGGCTAGGTGGTGGGAAGGTTCACCAAAGAACCAATGGCTTCTACCAGTACTTCAGTCTGGGAGAAAGCTGCCTCTCCAGACCTCATCACGAAGCCAGACAACTCAGTTCCTCCCTGTATGTATGTGCCTGGCACCTTTTGAGCTGCTTCCCCAGTACTGGAGCTCAGAGTAAGTGAATCCATCAGCGAGTAAATCTATGGGTGGACCCTTTAAGAGGAATACCTGTGACTCCAGTTGCCCTCCAGCTCACTTAGCCACAATCCCCACTGGTTTTCACAGTCATGTGTTATGGTGACTTCTCTTCCCAACACTGAACCCAGGACTAGGGAGCCTGGTATGGGGCTCCTCAAGGGAGATTTCTGCAGCCAAGATATCCCTCCTCCTGCTTTTTAACTGCCACAGGTTGGTTTGGGACCTGCCTGATCTGCATCTCTGCCCCTCCTACAAGTCTCCAAGTGGCTTCTTCTGTATATCCTTTGTTATAGGACTTCTATTCAGCTAGACTTCAGGCAATTCTTAATGATAGTTGTTCTGTAGTATAGTTATATTTTATTCTGTAGCAAAGTCATGGAAGGAGGTGAGCTCAGCGTTTGCCTACTCTACCATTTTGACTGGCTGCCTAAGGCCACATAACTTTTGACCAAGACACCAAATTAATTCAATGTAGGAAGGAATCTCATTTTGAGAAATGGTTTTGTTACTATTGAATTTCCTCGTAGAAAGAAAAATGTACCTCAATCCTACCTTATTGCGTATATAAAAATTAATTTAACATGTATCAAAGACCTAACATAAATGTTCGAATTATAAAGCTTCTTAAAAGCAAATCTAGGAGAATAGCTTCCTTACTTTGGGGTAAGCAATGACTTCTTAAATAAAACAGAAAAAGCATTAACAGTGGGGGAAAAAGAGATAAAATTCATTGTTATGAGTTAATTGTGTCCCCCTTGAAATTCACATGTTGATGCTTTAACCCCTAGTACCTCACAATGTGACTATATTTGTAGGTAGGGCCTTTAAAGGGTGTGATTAAGTTAAAATGAGGGGTTTTAATTCAACCTAAACAGTATTTTTATAAAAAGAGGAAATTTGTATATATGAGGAGATACTAGGGAGGCACACACATAGGGAAAAGACCATATGAGGTTATAGTGGGAACGTACAATTTGCTAGGTGAAGAGAGAGCCTGCAGAAAAACGAAACCTGCTGACACCATGATGTTGGACTTCCAATCTCTAGAACTATGAGAAAGTAAATTTCTGTTGTTTAAGCCACTCAGTTTGTGGTATTTTGTTATGGTAGCCCTAGGAAAGTAATACATTCTTCAAAATTGAAAATTTCTGCTTATTAAATAAAATGCATATACAAACCCACAGAATGGGGAAAATATTTATAATACATATACATTACATATCCAAATATATGTAGAACTCCTATATATTAACAATAAAAGATAAACAACTCAATTTTTTAAATGAGCAGAAATCTTGAACAAACTTTTCACAAAAGAAGATACATGAATGGACAATATGTACATGAAAATGTGCTTAACATCATTAGCTATCAGGGAAATGCAAATTAAAACCACAATGAAATATCATTTCACACTCACTAGAAGACCAAATGGTGGTGAGAATGTGGAGCAACTGGAAGTGTCACATTGCTGACAAAAATGTAAAATGGTTCAAAGATTTTGGGGAATTGTTGAGCAAGGTATTTTTTGTTTGTTTGTTTGTTTGTTTTGTAATAAGTATACATCTACCTTGTGACCCAGATGAAAATATATGTCCACAAAACGAATGTTCATAACAGCTCTAAAATGGAAATAACCTAATGTTCATATTCATGAAGAGAAGAGACTGGATAAATAAATTGTCATATAGTCTTACAATAGAATAGTATTCAGCAATAAAAGAATGAACAACAATGTGGGTAAATCTCAAAAACATTATGTTACATAAACAAAGCCTGATATAAAACAGGGTATACTAAGTAATCCCATGTATGTGAAGTTCTAGAATAGGCAAGTTGATCTTTGGTAAAAAGAAATAAAGTGGTTACCTGTGCAGAGAGGATGGCACTGAACTGGAAAGCGGCCCGAGATAATTTTATGAAGTAATGGAATTAGTCTATATTTTATTTCAGATGATGGCTATAAGGATTTATGCACTTGTCAAAACTCATGAACTCAACATTTAAGGTCTGTCTTTTTTGTTTTATGTAAATTATGTCTCAGTTTAAAAATAAAAGTAAGAGAGAACCTCTTTTTAGTGAGGTTCTCTCTGTACAGATCAGAGTGGGATTCATACTGGACATGTTTTAGCAGGTATTGTAGGGGACAAGATGCCCCGGTACTGCTTATTTGGTGACACAGTGAGCACAGCTTCTAGGATGGAAAGTCATGGACTTCCTGACAAAGTGCACCTGAGCCCCACAGCCTACAGGTAACCATTCATTCATTCATGCCTTCCTTTGACTCTTCTCCTTCCAGAATTTACAGAGGGCCTAGCAGCCATGGGGTGGATGGGGCAGTGGAGGACACCCATGTTTTCTCTTCCATGTCACACTAGCTTAGAGGAGACATTGTGTCAGACAATAAACATTGTTGAGTCTCTACTACAGGATAGTTTTTGCTCTCAAGGAGCACATCGTCTAGTGCAGGGATTGGCAAATTTTGCCCACAGGCCAAATTCAGTCTGCCGCTTATTTTTATAAATAAAGTTTTATTGGAACACAGCCAATGTCTATGACTGCCTTCATGTTAAAATGGAAGAGCTAAGTAGTTGTGAGAGACAGTATAGCCTGCAAAGCCAAAAACATTTACTATCTGATCTTTTACACCCTTAGACCCTCAGCCTAGTGGAAGAAGAGAGAAATATTCACAGATCATTATTTTAAAATTGTGATAAGTACAATAATAAAGATATTCATAAAACGATACTTATGATTTCTTGAGAACTTATAAGAGGTCCCACTCTGTCCTAAGTTTTTTTTTTTTACATATGTTAGTTCATTCACTGTTGCAACAACTCTCTGACGATATACTATTATTATTGTTTTCTATAGATGAGAAAAATTAGGCACAAAAAGGCTAGTAAGGTGCTTCAGGTCATAAGTAAGCTAGGAAGGAAAAGAGTCAGATACAACCCAGGGAATCAGGCTTGGAGGAAATTACAGGGTGTGTTATGGGAGCCCGAGGCAAGGGTGCCCAACCCAGTAAAGAAATTCTTTGTGGAAGGGGAGATTCCTGAGCTGAATCTTGAGCAAGGATTCCCAGAGTAGGACTTAGCCAAAACTGTGGTATTGGGAGTGAAAAAGCAAGCAGTACAAACACAGATGTAGAATGACTGCAGAGAACTATAACAATTTAGCTTCTGTGGTAGAAAATATGAAGCAAAGTGGTGAGAGCTATGGGTGCCTTACTAAAGAGCAAGGCTTTACCCTGAAAGTGAGGAAGAGCTCCTAAGGAATATGAGATCGGAGACAATGGCCAGGTCAGGGTCCTATTTGATACTGACCACTCCAGACTGACAGAAATTCAGGAAACGGGAAAGAGAAGACCTGTTAGGAGTTTGGTTTGAACCAGAACATGGGTGGTGGGGGTTGGGGGTAAGTAGATCAGCTGGACTGGGTAATTGCTAGAAATGGAGAATGAGAAAGAGAGAGGACCCTTGCTTATCTCCCAGTCTCCACCTTGGGTGACTAGGGCCTGAATTTTACTGTCTGAAATAGGACAAAAGGGATTTCAGGACATAGGGGCAGACAATGAGTGCTGAATTCAAAGGAATTGTGGAGCATCTAGGTAGAGGTACCATTAAAGGGATGGATGAAATTTGTAATGGAGTTGTTGGCTGGCATCCAGACTTGGCATAAGCAACATTTAGGTAGCAATTAAGCCATGAGAGTTGATAAGATCATCTAGAGAAGGATGCAGTGTGAGAAAAACAGTGGAAAGAACTAACATTTAAGTGGCTGTTGGAGAAAGAGGAGCACATGTAAGAAGCGGGAGAAACAGAAAAGAACCCAGGGAAAGTCCAGGGTGAGAAACACCCTTATGGATATTTTCAGGGAGGAGGGACTGAACAAAAATGTCAGATATACTAACAGGACTGAAAAATATTCACCAGACATTTGTGGGGACATTATCAGAAGTGGTTGTCTAGACACTGGATTATGGGTTGAAGGATAAATGGGATTAATGCAAGTGAGTTTTTTGTTTCTATTTAGGATGAAAGAGACCTTAGCATGCTAGTAGGGTGAGGAGAGGATGCAAATGGAGAGGGAGCTGAAGATGAGGGAAGAGGTGGCCATGGGGTTAGGGCCCAAGGAGGTAGGAAGGGAGCATGGATTGGGTGCCCTTGAAAAAGACACTTCATCCTCTGAGATTGGGGAAAAGGGTGAGTGTGGTCAGTGGGGTGAGAAGTTGCTGGATTTCACTATAATGGTTAAAATTTCATAGATGAATCAGATCACAAAGAAGGAGGCACTGTCAGCTGCTTCACAGTGAGGCGAGCCAGTGCCAAATGGGGGGAAATGAGAGTGGTGAAGGTCTAACACCTCCAGGAAGCTGGCCAAGAGCACGGGAAGGTTGATGTGTGCTGAGACCTGGCTGAGGCAGCTGACCATGAATTTGAAACATTGCTGGTTGGCACTGTTCTGTGGTTTTTCTCTCAGTGGCCAGTAAATAAATAAACATTTTATAGTACTTCCATAGCTCTGTCTCTTTTCCTGGTCCCCCTCTCGATCCTCTCCTTCGGTTCCTCAACAGCTGGAAACCATGTAGAAGTTTGGGGAGTTTGGGACATGGCTGTAGACATCTGAGGACTGCTGGTATGAGCAGTGCGTTGAAGAAAGGAGAGGTGGTGATAGAGTCACAGGGTTTTGGTGGCTCCCCTGTGCTGTCCCTCTGCCTTTGGCACCCTGTTCAGAATGTCTGAGCTTCATGCCTACCTCCTCTCCCCACCTGCCTCTTTGCCCCCCTCAGCAGGCCTTGTAGTCTCAGGGTTCCCATCCTCCTCCATTGTGTGTCCTGCACCCCAGACTTCTCTCTGATTACTGTCCCATTGTAGCCTACCCTCAAGTTACAGACCTGTGATCTTCGATATCTGGTGCATTATTTACCCCTTCTGTGCAGAGCCCTGGAAAATTGAGTGTTTGAAATAATTGAGAGGGGTGAAATCAAAGTGAAAGGGAAAGGGAAAATGACCACATACTGTCTGATCCAGAATTTGAATGCCTCAGAGAATAAGATCATGGGGAGGCCTTGCACTGTGCTTGATCACAAAGGTAAGCAAAACAGAGAAGCCTCGTCAGGAGTGTTGAATGTATTTCCCACTGACAATGTCAGATGTATGTAGTGTGGTCCTTGGGTTGCAGGGTCAGTGTGGGTATCATCCATCTGCACAACAAGATGCCACCTTCCGTTTGGTAACAGCTCCTGAGGATCAGTGCCACCATTTTTCCCTGAACACTCTTCTCTTGCATCCTGGATATTATGATGTGCCTTGAGCAGGGCTGATGAACCCAGTCTAAGAACCTTATTTTCAAGGTTCTTCTCTGTCTTACAAAGGGGCTTTCTCCAATAGCTTCTCCTGCAGTTGGGAGCTAATTCCAGAGTCTCCTTCTGCTCCTTAGCCTCAGAGGCCTCAGAACAGACTTTGCAGAAACCTGGAACCTTCCACCTTCCTCATTTTCTGCTGCCTTCCAAAACAGGGAAGAAGGACAAAATCCATGACTACCCAGCTCAAGGGATGACAAGGGAGTGAGTTTAGGTTACATCTCCTAGCACTAAGCGGGACTGGGAATACCGTTTGGCTCGTGGTGCTCAAAAAAAGCAGCAGCTACAATTCAACAACAAGGTCTCCATCAGCTTCAAGGCAGATTCCATCCACCCCATGCAGTCAGGGACCCTTAACAACACCCCTGCTTAAATCTGAGAAATGCTGAACAGAAGGGGAAACCCAGTAGCAGGAAGCAGACCTTCCTGAACCTCAGAAGCAAACTGGGGAACGAAATGGATTCATTCTGACAGGAGCTAATCTTTAGCTGCTCCAGGGGCCTGAAAAGAAAAATCTCCAATTCCAGAGGTTTCTCGTTTACATAGCTAATATATGCGAATGTCTCTTTGGGACACGAAATGTGGTTATTATTTTTAACATTGGGGCTATACCAATGAAGAGATGGGTATTTGAAGAAGCTTTTAAATGGTTTTCATAGTGCTTTCATTCAAATAACATCTAACCTTAGTGTCCCTGTGAGCTGTGATTGGTTTTGGCTACATTTTACTGATGGAGACACTGAGATAGAAAGATGTAAACTAGAAACTAAAAATAACCGGCTAATAAAAACCAGGAGCTACCCTCATTAGAGGTTTTGGTCTCTGAATTTCTAGGCTCTTTGCCCACCTACATGACTCCCTCCATCTCACCATGTCCTCCCACAGCACAGAGGGTTGCTAGACAGGGATAAACAAACATTTTCCCCCTTATTTTTTTCTTTGTTATCAGAGATAGACAAAATAAAGGGGTGAGGTGTGTATTTTGCCACCTGCTCATGGGAGAGAGGAAAGTAGAGCTGGAGGTTTTAGCACGAGGACAGGGCAGAATCTTGCTTGGAAGGTGTGCCCAGTTCAAACCTGATACTACTAATTTCTGCCATTCCCACTATAGGGGTTCCCAAACTTTCCAGTTGGAGAAACAGGATTCTAGAACACGGTCTGCGTCAACAGATTCTAACCCACTTTCAGTTCTAAGCTGGAAAAACAAAACAAAACAACCAAGTAGAAAATGAGTAATCGTGCCTCAACTGAATATCTCAGTGTGGACCCCAAGGAAGAAGAAGGAGAAGGTTCATACAAACAGATGGGGGTAGCCCCTCCCAAATCCTAAACAGTGTCTGTGCAAACCGGGAAAAGGCACCCCTTTGAGTGTAGGTAGTCCCAAGGCATGGCTTACAATAGAGGAAAGTCACCTCTTTCTGGGGCCAATGCCAGCCCCCAGCCTGCTCCCCAGGTATCCCTGAAGAGAAACGGCACAGCCGTGTATGTGGAACCCAGAGGGGGGATCTCGGCATCCTTTCTTTTCATGCCTCTGTACATTTCCCTCGTCCTTTTCCCCATCAGCCTAGGAGCCTCAGCTGTCAGGCTCTGGGGAAGGGGCTGTCTGCCTCTCCCGGCCCACACTCCCATCCCCACTGGAGTGCAGGGCTGGAGACCCCAGCAGGAGCAGGGAGGCCAGGAACCCTCAGAGGAGACCGGTGCTGACACTGCTTCCTAGTGTCTAAGTGGCTCCAGAATGTGACCCCATTAACCTCCAGGGGCAGAGTCTCTCAAAGTCAGTGAGGGAGGAGGGGATACAGAAACATGAATATGCAAGATAATGCTCTTCCCAAATTGGCCTCTTTCCTCTGATTAGCTCCCATAAGACACATATATTGGCTTTTCAGGTGATTTTGGGGAGATGTGGGAGGGAGACCAAAAAGATGAATCTGCAGAATTCAAATATACAGCCAGTGCAGTTGTAGACTGCAGCAGGACAGGGGGAAGGGACCTCAGTGTGTCCTTCTTGTGTCCTCATGACTGAATGTCCCTCCTCTCAACCCTCTGTCCGCCTGAAATGAAGATACCAAGGCAGTAACAGGAACAAGAAAGGTTGAGATCCTGGAGAGCCCGTCCTCAAACTGTCCTCTTCTCCCTTTTGTTTTCCAAAGCAGGTGCATTTGCTCATTCTCCTTTCGTGTAGAGCATGCCTTAAATGTATTAAATATCCTGCAGCCTCCCCACAGTGACAGTTAGCAGTAGGGACCCCTGTCTCTCTAGTCCTTCACACGACAGGCACCTGAGGAACTACCCAGGGGCTGTTGATGTCAGAGGCATGGAAGAAAGGTCCCCCACCTCGGCCGCTCGTGAAGTCTGCTTGTGCGTCTGTTCTTACTTTTCCTTCCCCTCACACTTTTTGCAGAAGCAAGTGCTCAAGGAAGTTGAGGATGGGTCTTGTTGCTGTCATGAGGAACTCAGCCAGCTGGCAGCTGCTCCCGAAAGGTGACGCCGCAGAAAGTGAGGACTTCAGACCCGTGACAAAGACCCCAGTGCCTGTGTTGTATGTGAAGAGAATTGTGGCTTCAGAGGTATGACTAATGGGGGGTGGGAAAGAGCCAGAAAGGGACAACTCAGGTGGAGTTTGGGGCCCTGGGGCAGGATTCTTCTGACTGGTTACTTACTGTATTTTGAATATGAGTCTTTTGAATGCTGCCCCAACCCATTCACCTCCCCATCCCCAAGTGTCCCCGGAAGGGGCGTCTCATTCTGAAAGGGCCCTCTATGCCCCCCTCCAAAAGAATCTCTAATACTCAGAAAAACCTACTAGCCTCCATGTACCCACTAAACGAAGCTACTCTGAACACTGTGCCCTCAGGGCCTGCCTCCTCTTAATAAGGCGTGCTGGAGACCATCTCACCATTCCATCTTCTGGTGCTCCACGGAGAACTCAGAGCACTGACACGACCACACAGCGTTGGCCCAGTGACCCTCTTCTCCACTTTGTCCCCGAAGGTGATAGGGATGGGAGGTTTCTCTCAATTCATGCCTACACTTGACTGCCCTGTTGAGCCATTCAGCTCCCTCAAGAGCCATTCTCAGGACTGACACAGGTGCTTTCTGAGGCTGGGTCACAAAGGGATGATGAAGGACCAGGGATGGGCCTGCAGGTGAATCACAGGCGCAGCGCACCTCGCACCTCTCCCCTCTAGCTTTGTGCAGCCACTGCCACCCTCTCCATTTCTGGAAACCCCATGCTAAGTGACCCAAATGGAGTTAAGCTTTGAGACAAGGGAGCAGTGAATGTCTGTTACAGAGGACAACGTCCCTGGGATTTTTCAAAATCCATCCCATGTCCCTGAGACAGTTTCATGAGACAATCCACATGAAGAGTTAGAACAGCTTAATAATCCATGTAAAGCGTTAGCTATTGTTATTTTTTTTAAGATTTTTTTTATTAAAAGATAGCTAACATACAACATTATAATAGTTTCAGGAGTACACCATAGTTATTCAACATTTTATGCCTAAAGAAGTGATCCCCATGGTAAGTCCAGCAACCACCTGACACTGTACCACGCTATCACCATATTATTGACAATGTTCCCCATGCTGTACGTGACATTCCCATGACTTTTTTGTTTTAGACCTGGAGACTTAAACCTCTTATTCCCCTTCATTTTTCCTCCTTCTTAAATTTTCAATTACAGTTGACAGTCAGTATTATTTTATATTAATTTCAGGTGTACAATATAGTGGTGAGACATTTATATAATTTAAGAAGTGATCCCCCTGACTAGTCTAGTACCCACCTAGCACTGTACATAGTTATTACTATATCATTGTCTATATTTCCTATACTTTACTTTACATCCCTCATGACTATTTTGTAATGACCAATTTGTGCCTCTTAATGCATTCACTTTTTCACCTTGTCCCTAACCCCCTCCCATCTATCACCCCCAAAAATTTAGTATCAATAACTCCATACATAGTTATTACAATATTATTGACTATATTCCTTATGCTATACCTTACATTTCTATGATTTCTGTGTAACAACCAATTTGTACTTTTTAATCCCGTTTCCTTTTGCACTCATCCCCAACCCTCCTGCCATCTGGCAACCACCAAAATGTTTTCTTTGTCTATGAATTTGTTTCTGTTTTGTTTGTTTGTTTATTTTGTTCTTTAAATTCACATATAAGTGAAATCACATTGCATCTGTCTTTCTCTGTATGACATATTTTGCTCAGCACAATACCCTCCAGGTTCATTCATGCCAATGCAGATGGCAGGAACACATTCCCTTCCATGGCCAAGCAATATTCCATATGTACCAGCTCCTCTTTATCCATTCATCCACCAACAGTCACTCTGGCTACCTCCATATCTTGGCCACTGTATACAACGCTGCAATGAACATATAGATACACACATCCCCTCAAAGTAGCACTTTGGATTTCTTCAGATAAATACCCAGAAGTGGGATTACAGGGTCTTCTTTGTCTCTTGTTATAGCTTTTCTTTTAACGTCCATTTTATCTGGTGTAACTATTACTACCCCAGCCTTTTTGTTTTTTCCATTTCCATTTTTATGAATTATCTTTTTCCATCCCTTTACTTTCAGTCTATGTGTGTCTTTCAATCTGAAGTGAGTCCCTTGTAGGCAGCATATATAAGGGTTTTGTTTTCTTATCCATTCAGCCCTCCTATGTTTTTGATTGAAGCATTTAATCCATTTACATTGGAAGTAATTACTGATAGACATGTAACTATTGCAATTTTATTATTCATATTTCTGATTTTTTTTTTTTTTTTTCATCTTAAAGAAGTCCCTCTAACATTCCTTGTGATACTGGTTTGGGAATGATAAACTCCTTTTGTTTTTTATTGTCTGGGAAGCTCTATCTGTGCTTTCATTTTAAATGATAACCTTGCTGGGTAGAATAGTCTTGGTTGTAGATCCTTGTATTCTTCGAATATTACTTGCCAATCACTTCTGGCCTGCAAAGTTTCTTTTGAAAAATCAGCTGACAATCCTATGGGAGCTCCCTTATAAGTTACTAGTTGTCTTTCTCTTGCTGCTTTTAGGATCCTTTATTTGTCTTTAACCTTTGCCATTTTAATTATAATGTGTCTTGGTGTGGGTCTGTTTGGGTTCCTCTTGTTTGGGGCTCCCTGCAAACAAGCTTTCCCTCCTTACAAGCTTTCTGGGCTTATACGTCTATTTCCTTTGCCAGGTTAGGAAAATTTACAACCATTATTTCTTCAAATATGTTCTCAATCCCTTGCTTTCTTTATTCTCCTTCTGGTACCCCTATGATGTGAATGTTGTTATGTTTGATGTTTTCCAGAGGTCCCTTAAATTATCCTCTTTTTTTTTTTTTTTAATTCTTTTTTTCCTTTTGATGTTCTGATTGGGTATTTTCTATTACTTTGTCTTCCAAATTGCTGATTCGATCCTCTGTTTCATCTAGTCTGCTGGGATCTCTTCTAATGCATTCTTCAGCTATTGTGTTCCCACGTCTGACTGGTTCTTTTTTATGATTTCTATGTCTTTCTTATGCTTGTTATCTTTTTGTTGAAGTTCTCACTAAGTTCCCTGAGCATCTTTATAATCAGTGTTTTGAACTCTGTCTCTGGTAGGTTGCTTGCCTCCATTTTGTTTAGTTCTGTATCTGGAGTTTTCTCCTGTTCTTTCATTTGGGATGTATTTCTTGGTTTCCTAATTTTGGCTGCCTCTCTATTTCTATGTATTAGTTAGATCTGCTATGGCCCCCAGTCTTGGCCAGGTGGCCTTATGAAATAGGTGTCCTGGGGGGCCCAGTGACACAGTCTCTCTGGTCACATGCAATGAGTGCTCCATGAGTTTCCCTTTTGTGGTTGTGTGTGCCTTCTTCTTATAGTTGAGCCTTGGTTGCTATTGGCACATCAGTGGGTGGGATTGACCCTCAGTCTCATTGACTGTGGGGTTTGCCACATCCACAGCTTACAAGCTGCAGTGCAGGGGGCTTACCCCAGTGAGTGGTATTTGCCCTACCCTAGGTGCCTGTTGAGACTACCCTTTGTGTGTACTGCTTGTGGGGCTAATTGGATGGTGTTCTGCTGTGGTCTGAAGCCAACCTTCAAGTGTGTTGATACTAGGGCCTCTTGGGAGGGGCTCTGGTGCAGACTCAGGTCACCCTCTGCCTGTGACTGGCTGGGGGCTACCTGGTAGGAGCTACAAAGCAATCCATGATTGTTCACTGCTGTGTTAAACCTGTGTGGAGGTGCATGGAAAAGGTCACACTGTGAGTGGAGGATGGCTGCCACCAGTATCAGGCCTGGGGTAACTCCACAGAATGCCAGGACACCTGGAGGCCTACTGCCACCTTAAGGTTCAGCCACAGATAAAGCCTTGGGCAGTAAGTAAGTTGGGTAAGGCAGGTTCTCAGGGAGTCACTAGAGTGGGAAGAGTTGTGGTCACAAGATTAATGTAGAGTCTGGTTTGGTGCCAGTGCTAAACATGGATCTACTCAGCAAAAATCTCAGAGCACATTGAGGAGGCCAGTCTCCACCCACCTGGGGCCTTCCAGACCCTGATAGTTTCCCAAGAAAGAGTGCAATGTGGGCGGGGCTGGAGTTGAGTGGGGTGGGGTCCCAGCTGAGTCAGCAGGGAAGAGCATCAGAGGTCAGCAGGTCAATCAGATTCAAATCTGGCCTGTGGGGGCATGCTCAACATAAGAAAGATGGTGCCCGCCTGCCTCCTGCAAGGTAGAAGGACGCCTCGCCAGGAAAATGCCAACTGTCCTCCAGTCCTTCCCCTGAAGCAACGTTCCTTGGTCTGCTGCCTATATGTCTCTGAGGCCCCTGAGTCACCATCCCTCCATTGGAGCCCCCCAACGTGAGCACCTGCAAGCTAGTGAGTCTGTGTGGGGGCCATTTAAGAGGACATGTGTTTCTTGCCACCTTCCATTCCACCCGAATGATCAGAATCCCCACTGTTCTTCACAGCCAGAAGTTGTGGGGGCTCCTCTTCCTGCCACCAGTAATCTGGGCTGGGGATCCTGGTGTGGGGGGCTGGGGTCCCTTGCTCCTCCAGAGGGAACTTCTGTGGCTGAGATATCCCTCCCCATTCTCAACTGCCACGCAGATGTTTGGGGTTAGCCAATTCCGCATCTCTGCCCCTCCTACCAGTCTCGACGTGGCTTCTTCTCTATATCCTTAGTTATAAAACTTCTGTTTGGCAAGACTTCAGATGCTTCTCCAGGTTGATTGTTCTATAATTCAATTGTAATTTTATTTTGTTCGCCAAAGGACACAGGCACAGTGTTTGTCTTCTCAGCTATCTTGTATCTTCCGTAGCTATTGTTATTTTTGTTAAACAATATCTCTTAGATTGAGTGTCACTAGAGCCCTTGGCCTTGGGCATTACTCAAATGTCTGAAGACTTCCCTCTAGTTTAATCCCAGAATCTGAGGTTGAGGGAATGATCAGCACACTTCTGTTCAATTCTGGTGAAAAGAGACAGAGCAAAACTCTACTCATTCTGACCCAGGGTCAGGTGGAATCTTGGATTCTGGGATGTGAGGAGTTCAAAGTAGACTTTCTACTATCACCCAGTGGTATTTTCCTCCCCTCCCCAGTCCCTACCTCCCTATAGTTGCATGTTTCTGGCAATGTTCAAACCCCCGGTAGTCATCCTATTACACTATGGAATTGCAATATTCATAGATTCATTCAACAATGTTTCTTGGAAAACTGTCTATGCTCCAGGAATACAGAGGGTTGACGGCAGGCACCACGTGAGAACTGATGTTCCTTGAACTAGACACATGAGGTTCCTGCCTCATGCAGCTTGCGTTTTAGTAGGGGGAGACAGACAACATGTAACAAAATAATTGAGGTCATGTTAGATAGCGATAGACATCAAGAAGAAAATAAAACCAGTTAATGGAGAAGAGGGCCAGTGAAGGCTTCTCTGAGGCAGCAGCATGTAAGCTGAAAGGTGTATAAAGGGAAAGAGCCAGGCGTGGCTCTCTGGGTAGGGGCTTCCAGGCAGGGCCATGCTCCAAGGCAGACACAAGCTTGGCAAGTTCAAAGGAGAATAAGAAGGTCAGTGTGTCTAGAGATGAAGGGAAGAGGAAGGGAGCAGTAGGGGGTGTAGTCAGAAAGGTGGGCAAGAGCCTTAGACTGTTTGACCTTGAACTTTCCTATCCACACATACAAAGTATGAGCATGAAGTCATGTATGAGGCAGGGTGAGGAGTTGCTGGGGGCCTCCATGGGGGCATTCAAAGGAAGAAGGTCTCTCCCATTTTCATTCCTAAATGGCTGTTCCAGTAACAGCTCAGAAGGGGAGGTCTAAGAACTCCTTATGCTCCAGGAAGGTGATCAAATTTATTTATCAAACTTCTGCTGCATGGAGGTCCCTCTACAGGAGAAACCAACAGGGTTGGGCAAAGCTGGACATCTTGCTTAGAAGTAGGGAGCAGGAATTTCTCAACTGGGACCCTGATTCAGTACCTCTTCTAACTGTTGCTTTCCTGGACAAAAACCAATACCAACAACTAGAGAAGGAGAAACTGAGGCCACCTCCATTTGGTGGGGGGAAACTGAAAGGGTGGAGAACTGGGATTTGTTGGGTAACTACTTTGTGCTGGGTATTTTACCCACATTATTTCATATGATACAACAGTGCCATGACTATTCCTATAACAGAGGTAAGAAACAGAAGTTCAGAAAGATTATATAATTTATATAAAGTCCTACAAGTAATAAGTGGAAGAGGTAGAACTTGATCTTCAGGCTTGTTTATCTGGGGCAGACCGTGTCCAGATGAGCCCTCTTTGAGTAACAGGCCACAATAATTTCATAGTTTCCCCAAAGGGTAGGCTGCTGCACTTAAACTTCTTGGCTTCACAATGACCCAGCCATGTTTCTCTCAGATCCTCTGGGCCCCATCTGAACAGATTTCTGATTGTTGGGTGTGGTTAGCAGATGTGTTGAAAAGGCATAGCTGACACACTGTGGGTGTGGATGGCTGATATAATGGACAAGGTGAGCAAGAGGCTTGGAGAAATGAGAACAAAGCCAGCTGGGCCATTGGACCTCACTCTAGCTGCTCAAACCCAGACCTACCAAATCAGAAATTGCTTTTAACAGCTTCCTTAGGTAATTAGAACTTGCGTTTACCATGACACAAGCTTCTTCCTTATCTGTGAGGGTTGGCAGCAGACATAGAATTTACTTTTAAAGGATTTGTGTCACCTGTTCCCAGGGCCTGTCTTTTCATCGTGGCTTAGGTCCCAGCTCTGGAGAGTTTTTGGCTATATAAGCCATGCTTAGCTCTGAGGAACCTAAAGGTTGCCAGAAGGTCATTGCAGAAGCCCCCATTCTCACCTCCAGCCCCAGGGCCATTCCACCTTGTTCCTATGTGGCTGTCATTACGGGAAAGTGTTTCCATCAGTAGCCAAAACCTGTCAGGACTCGGAAGATTAAACGGCTGTTGGATCTCACTACCGCAGAGATCTGCCTGCTTCCCAGTCTCTCGGCAGTCGGGAGGACATTCCAGGCTCAACTCATTGATCACCTCTCCATGACCTCTGCCATGAATCTCACCAAGTTATCACCTGGTTGACAAACTTATGACCTCTCTCCGGGGCCATGGCCATTTGGCTTGGCTCCCTGGTGTGGGAAGCAGGCACTCCCCTGCCTCCCTCTGCCCTGTGCGGACTGTGCTCCTGAAAAGTATCCCAGAGCCTTGGCAGCACACACAGCTGTGGTGGCAAGGAGCACACCACAGGGACGTCTCTCTGGAGCCAGCTGAGAGGTGATGCTCACCCTTCCTTCAGTTCTTTAAACAGGAAGCCTCATTGAATGGCTGTGAGGCCCAGCCAACATCTGTCTGCTGGGGCAATAGGATGCCCTCCAGGGACCCAGGCCGGCAGGCTGCACCCAGGACCTCATTTGCACTTCAATAACATGCTTTTCTTTCACTCCACTATGTATTTGGGTGTTAGAAGTATCTGTGGAGAGAGTCCCCAGTGCAATTAAACAGGAGTATTGAGCAGAAGTGAAATCAGTGTGTGTTGACTCAGATATTTCAGCAACCACCTTTCAGTATTGACTAAAAAATTGGCCTTCCAGCTGTCCCTGCTGGCAGGCTCTACTGGCATCTCATCAGACCCCTGTTAATGTTTTTCAAATTTCAACTTGCTTCAACTCGTCTCCCAACGATTATAATAATGGGTTCCAGACTGACCTGCATACAGCACTTAGGCAAGTAGCCCTGGCCCCTCTCTGTTAGTGATGCCTCCTTATAAATCACAAGCTGAGGGTGTCCATTTGCTGGGTTCATGGCAGGTTAAGTCAGTTTGGAGGATTTCTTACACAAATTTCTAACCATTCCTCTGAAAAACGTTAGTGATTCTTCAATGGATTTGTGGTCATTTATTGCCAGGTCCTTGCCCCTCACTTCACAGAGTCTTGACAATACAAGTGTTTTTCCCAGACGTGTCCAATGACCTAGGGTCCAGCTGGTTCAGAGCCAGGTTAAGGAGCCTGGGCCCCTATTCTCAGCCTTTCAACAGCCTTTCTGAGGCCTTCATAAGTGTGGCTGTGGCTGTCAACCTCTCCTGACCTTTTCTATTTAGGGCTGATGAATGGCATATCTGTGTTTTAACCTTGGGCTTTCTAGAAGTTGAGCTGTTAACACAGCAATGTTTTATAGATGGAAGCTTGCAGCATTTTTCTCATCCCCAAAGCTGAGATGATAGAGTGCCTGCTTTCCAGGGTTGCTTTGAGGAATATATGCAATATTATGTATCATCTGAAAACTGTAAAGTGCTGAAGACATAGCAGGTGTGCCAACCCCTTAATCCTTACGGACCCTATTGTTGGGAATTCATTCACTTAACAAATATGTGGATCTTGGCACAAAACTGTAAGAGGTAATACAGGAGTGTAAAAAAATGTAAGAATGATCTGCTGCACACAGGGGCTTTAGCTCAGTAGACAGAAGAAGACCCAAGTGGAAGTCAGGCCCCTCACTTAGGGGGAGGTGCTGCAGGGCCGACACCAAGCACACATGATGCTGGATACACCCTGAGGGCTCGAGTGAGAAGGTGCGGTTGACGGCAGAAGTAGGGACAGCAAGGACATGGCCTCTGCTCTGATCTCTAGGGAACGCAGGGTCTTCCGGAAGCTAAAGATCTAGTCCTCCAGGGTGTGGCCTCTTTTGCCCATGGATAGAAATAGGAAGCAAAGGGATGACTGATTCTAGAATGGCAACCCTTCCTGAAACCTGAAGACTCCATTGCACGTTTTTTATCATTAAGATAAAAGGTTCTCAATGGTGGAGTTTTCCTCCAGAAATATCACTTCTAGAATTCGTGGCTCCTTTCTCTGTTCACACCTCTTGTATGGTTAACCTGCCTTTCTCCCAGGCAAGTTAATTCATTGTAAAATTAACCCAGATGGAACCAAGTGAAAGGAGGATAAAGTGCTCTGCATACCTGGAGACCAAACAGAGTAAAGGCCAGGATGGGGACAGGCGGAGTGGTATGGAGAGACGGGACGCCCCGCAACAGGCCTTATGCTGGGAAGTACCAGGACAGGTGAAGCCCAGAGGACCGAGACGACCCGACTGAGAGTCTGATTTCAGGCTCAAGCCAAATCCCTCACTCCAGTCGTGGAGAATCACTGTTGAAACCACGACGTGGTTTCCCATATCTTATTCTATCTAGGAGGTTAGGAACAGATGTAGAAATGCAGATAAGGAATAATTTTCATTGCAAATATAAGAAGCCCTTCTTGTAACCCCAAATCATATCCTTTATGACTCACAGAGCCCTGCCTGTAACAACCGGGAAATGACCCAAATACCACCCGTATTTCTCAAGGTAACAGCATTCCCTAACTCCACGCTGCTGTCACTCCTGCACCACAGCACCCCTCAGATTCACATTTGAGGACATGACTATGTAATGGTTGTTTTCCAAAGAGAAGATTTTTCCTGCAACCATGTATTTAATGTATTTTTACTCTATATCGAAATGTGTTTCTGTGCTGCTTCTAATTCTTGATGGGGCTGCATTGGTTTATTTAACTAAAGACAACTTATTTGTATATTTATTTACATTATAGAAGGAATGTTTAATTATTATTATTTTTTAAAACCAGAAAGTACAGATAAAACAAAAGAAAACAACAAAAGCACCTGTAATTCCATCACCCAGAAAGACTGCTGTTAAAATTTTGGTGCCGATCTTCCCAGATTTGTGTGTGTGACGATGCATATGTATGTGTATACATACAGAGGGTGCCAAAAAATGCATACACATTTTAAGAAAGGAAAAACCTGTATTAAAATTGTAATACAATGAATGATGTTAGCATTCATTTGATTAACGCCATCTTTTGAGCAAATGTCATACTACACAATTGCTACATAATTCAATTCAACTTCAAAAAGTAATACATAGATAATATATCTTAAAATGTGTACATTTTTGATACCTCTGGTATATACTCTTTCTTACAAAATTAGGATTATCACACATACACTGTTTTGGAACTTGGCAGGTCATGAATTTCTTTGCTTTGAACATTTAAACGCTTTTGAAGACAGGAAGAAAATTTTAAAAAAGACATTCTATACACTCATATTCACATGACTTGTGCTGTCACAAACCAAAAGTCACACTTACATTGTATCAAATGGAAACCCAAATATCTTGTACTTCTTCACATTTACAACACATCTGTGATGACCCTGCTTTTCGGGGAGTCTTGAAGTTTCCTCTGAACTTTCCATGAAGGGTTAATCTTGTTCAATTTAGCTTTGGTATTTAGATTATTCCAGGTGTCTGTATATTAGTAATCTATGGAAGATTTCAATTAATCAGAAAACTTAATTAACAAGAATGCTATATTTCTCAACGTGCACAATAACGAGCATTAACTGTAACAAAATGATGGTCCTAATAGGCAGTTGTAGGGTGAGCAATGGTCTTGTGGAAGCAAAAGATGATGTATGAAAATTCATCTCAAGTAAATAAGGAAATTCTTCCACCATCTGCATTGTGGAATTGGATTAGGGTTAAAATGTCAAATATATAAGTGTAGAAATTCTAAGAGAGTCTTGCTATTTTGTCCTGATGAAATCTTTTTATTTGAATTGTCAGGAGGCATCCACTCAAATTGATGGAATCATGTGTGACCTGCCCAGCTTTAAATATGCCATCTCAGTTCTTTTCCAGTACAATCCTAGCTGGTCATATGTTTCTCCCTTTTGATCAGGGAATTTTTCCTCAAAGAGAGAAAAGGAAAATAGGAAAATGAGTTTAACAGAAGTACAAGAAAAATGGGAACAGAACTGGAGAAGGAGGACCACAGATAAGGTACAAGTAAGAAAATGAAAAATGGTCAGGTTAGAAGACAAAAAAAAATGTGCTGTGGAGGTAACAGACATGAATAGGCAATGAAAAGCTAAGTGGAGAAGATTTTGAGAAGAGGAATTAGAAGGAATTAGAAAAAGTGTTGAATAAAGAGGAGATCAAAAGAACTGAGAAATATTATTTTCTAGTGTTGAGTTTATTTCCAAAATTCTTTGTGAGAGGTTAAGGCAGAAAATAGATTATTCATCTTGGGTACACAGAAATCATGGTTCTGTCTGGAAGTGGGAGCGTATGATAAGCAGAGCCTGAGTATTGATAGGTGAAGGGAAAGTTTTTCCCTTGCTATATTTCCTCCTTTTGTTTTTGCAACACCAACACCTTCTGGTTCAGTGTTTTTGTTTGTTTGTTAGGGTAATGCCCACATTTGGTACAATTGCAAAGACTCAAAACAAATAAGTTCTGTGATCACAGTCTATTTTGAGGAGATTTTCTCACATAGGTCCTTACATAAGTTGAATGGGAGATAGACGTATTGGTTAGGATCCTTTTACATCTGGAGAAACTGAGGCACAGAGCAATGTAAGATGGAGTTCTGATGGGAAATTATAGACCTGGAGGCAGACAGCCATATCTTCTCGAGAGAAAATATTGCATTTCTATCTGTAATCAACTCCTTCTTCGTTTATTGGCAGTGATACTGAAATAAAACTGACTGATCTCGAACTTTCAAACACATTGTCCTTATCATGTATCCTGCCTGTTTCCATTTTGAAAAATTCAATTCCTTTTAAAAATAATAACAGTGTTTCCATCTCAAAGGAAAACAGGGCTGTAATAAACTCTGTAATCCAAAATGAAAGGAACAGAGTATTTAGAGGAATAATACTAGTAGAGAATTAGCAAAAAACAAAAACAAAACCCCATATCTGAATAATTAACAATTTCCAAAGAAATTGCTAAGCATGTTTTAGTCTTTGGGGATGGGGGTTGGGGAGGATGTGCTAGCATGCTCAGATGTACACATAACGAATGACAGCTCCACTTAGCCAGTTCCGGTTTGGCCATGTCCTATAAAATTGTCACACTTGAGGGTGTTATGAACCTTCATTCCTTGTCAGAATAGCCCCAATTTATGCCTGAGCTAAATACTCCATATCCCAGTGACATGATTCTAGGTGTCCCAGGAATTCCCCCCTTCCTTTCCCAAGGGTCCTTCTCCAAATTTTCACCTCATCCTGGGCCTGAAACTGGGGAGAAGTCCAGTGGCCCAAATATTTCCACATGTATATCATCATTAGCACATTGAGCGTTGTCTCAGTCTAATTGTTGGCGCTGACACCTACCCATTGCTTTTTGACAAAATTAATCACTGACCCAAGTTCAGGAAGATGTCTGCGGAGTTAACAGCTCATCATGGTCAAAAAAAAAAAAAAAGTCATTCATTCATTTGGGAACAGAAATCTAACGATAGAAGCCCTTCCTGTATTTCCTGAGTTCTAGAACACTAGAGCCTCAAATCTAATACATGAGCCTCTCTGAACTCGAATGTCCCTGGAACAATGATTAGTGTACAAAAATGGGAATGATATATGACTGTAAAATCTTAGCTGCTAACCTTTCCAAGTGAAACTGCAGGGAGAGCAGGAGATGGAGACCATGTCTTCCATCCAGGCTTGTTTCCATTCTTCTCTGAATCTCGCTCCCTACCTCACAGTCCCAGAGGTGGGGCTTTTCCAGTGCCTCTCCCTGGGCTTCTTTCCATACTTAGAAATAAGAATTGACATCTTTGAATGTGTACTCTACGTGGGGTACTGTGTTAATCGCTTTCTATAAATCATCTAATGTAATTATCACAACAACCCTGGGAGTCAGGCGTAATCCTTATTTCCCCAGTTTTCAGACGAGGACAAATGAGGGGAGTAGTGAGTGGTGGCCATGCTGCGTATGAACCTCAGCCTGAGTGATGTTGATGTTCAGACCTCTTAGTAGTCACAGAGCAGCAAGTCTGGAGGCTCGGTGCCGGTACGTGAGTTATGCACAAGGAAAGCTTTGGCATGTGACCAACAAGATGACACAGTGTGGGATGAAAGAAATAATGTGGCAACAAGGCTGAGGTCTGTATGTGCCTTTTCCGGCCAGGCTATGAAGACGTGTTCCTGCCCAGGAGGTAGGAAAGGAATCCCCTAGTGCCCACAATGTGTTTTCTGGGGCCTGGCTCAGACAGAAACCCTCTGACTGCAGAGACCAGTCTGAGGTTTGACTCATTTCCTCACCCCCCTGTCTTGTTTCAGCTTCTGATAAATGGACACCGGAAGGGAGTCCAGTAGAGGCAGCTGATGGGAAACGGTCTTCAGATCAGACAAAGACACATCCCTTGCCTAGTGATGCTCTGCCCTTTGGTTTCTGTGCTCTGGTCTTTGTAACAGAGGGAAAGCTTAATTTTTCCCCTACTCAATTTTATGGTGACAAAGAAAAGTAACTTCTTTTGATTTCTCAGCTCAAAACTTCCTAAGCGGCATCTCTTCCTCATTGTCCCCTTGAGAATAAAAGTCTAGAAATGAAACACAATCCTGACAAGTTTGGAAAATGTGCTTTTACATTGTCGGTTCAAAGCCAACCCCTATACTTTGAGAGTTTGGGTCTGGTTTGTTCTCATAGATCACAAGTTCGGCTGTGGGGTCTCTTTCTGTTTTATTCTAGCAGCAGGGAACGCCACCTATGCTCCCACCACTGTAACTCCACTGAATCTTTGCCTCTGAGCAAAAGCCCCAGTGGCCGAGTTCAGAGGACACCCTGACCTTGAAGCTTGGAGCTCATGGTATGCAGTGTCTTGATTTAAATGATGGTGGGGCAGGGGAGAGAGGAAGAAAGAGACCCAGACCTGCAGTTTATAAATCACCCCATAACATAGCCGGCATGTGAAAGGCACTCAGCCAGGTTTGTGAAAGGAAATCATTTTCACTCCCAGTCCTGGAAATTACACAAAGCAATAGAACAAAAACTGCATTCCCCAGAGATTTGCTGAAAGTAAAATGGAGGGGGAAATGTGAAAATCACAGGAAGGGCAGAGTTAGGAGCGATAGGGAGTCAAGGTAGAGCAGCCAGATACCCCGGTCCCTTGGCCAGCTTCCTTCATGGCACAGGACGCCCCTGCTCTGCTTCCCGCTGCAGGTGTGGAAACACCTTCTGCAATGGAGAGGGCTGGAAATGTTCCCAAGGCGTGCGAGCATGGACAGGGGGACAGCGGTGGTCTATGGACTATACAGCTGCACTTGGCGATGGTGAGAAAATAAGGTTGTTTTTTGTTTTTTAACCTAGATAATACAGAAAATCTTAAGGGCACACATAATCTTGTGATTCATTCTTGGGAGGACCTTAGTTGTCTCAAGAGGCATTAACTGTCTTTTAGCAATTCCCTAGAGGGTCTGGGCGGGACCTGACTCTGTCCCCAGCCAATCCCAGGCGCAGGAGGTGAAGGGAAGGTGACAAGAGTTCAATTCCTTGTTTTACCCTTCTAGACAGCAGCAACTATGTCTCGTGTCTAGAAGTCAGCAGGACCAGGATTAGACTGAGTGCAAAGTGTAGCATCAAGAGATGAGTTTCTTGTCCAGACTGTGCTGCCTGATGCCTTGGTATCTCAATTCCACCATCTATAAAATGGGGTGGCAGCTGTCCCACCTTCTTCACAGGTGGTTTTGTTTCTTTGTTTGTTTTGTTTGCTTTTTGGTGATGATTCAGTGAAATACAAAAACCCAAAGATGAATGTGATATAGTAATAGTAAATACTAACATTTATGGACCACCAACCACATGCTCGGCACTGGCTCCGCACATGTGTCACACGTTACTTCTGCTCCTGGCAACAATCCCGCTCTTTCAGATACCTGACAGATGATGAAACAAAAACTCAGGGAGATTCGGTGGCCTGAGATCACACCACTGGTGCTGGTGAATAGCCTAGGCAGGACACCGGCTGCTCTGTTCTTACACCATCAACAAGAGGCAGGATGGCCTGGAGGTATGGATCCTGGAGCCAGGTAGAGCCAGATTTGAATCCTGGCTCTACCATTTTCCAGCTGTGTGAGTTTGAAAAAGTTACTTAGCATCTCTGTGCTCACTGTCCCCTTTGTAAAATGGGGATGATCAGAGGGCCTGCCTCATAGGGGTGCCATGAGGATTACATGAAATATACACAAAGCACTTTGAAGAGTTACTGACACTTAGTGAGCCCTCTTTAAATACTAGCAATTTTTTTTAATGCTCCTATTAAGTTGTCTCTCCGCTAAAGGGGGGCAAGAAAAGATGACCCAGCCCACGATCCTTGTTCCATTCTCTGTATGCTTTCCTTCAAAATCCTTTAGCTCAGTTGTGAGCAAGAACTCAACTCAGGACTACAAACTCTGTTAGGTGGTAGCATTGTCCGAGTGATGAAGAGCAAAACAGTTGAGTGGGGGAGTGGCAGCCTTTTGTTTTGTTTTTGGTAGGAGAAGAGCAGGAGCCTGGCACCTCGGATCCCAGCTGGCAGCTTGCTTTGCTTCCTTGGCCCCAGTAGAATATGCCCATGTCATGCTCAGCTATACCTAAGACTGCCAGAAATTGCAAAGCAGGTGCCCCAGCCCTGCTTGAAAATGGAGAGGATTTTGTTCAATATTTATTATTATTGAAATAATGGTTTGCAACTGTAAATGAATGACTACATCCTTCATTTAGTACCCTCCTGGAGCCTACTATTTACTCTTTGGAGGAAACACTGGTGGAGACAAATTTCAGGTACCCAGGAATCCTAGCCAGGCTGCCGGTGTACTCCGTGAGACCTTGGAATTCTCAGGAGAGCATTCTTTCTTGGACGCACCTCTCTAGGTTGGAGCCCTCAGGAACCCCCGTGCCACCCTGGGGTGTGTGAACATCCACTCATAGGCAGATTAGCTCGTAGGATGTCTGCACCTCTGCACACTTCTATAAGTGCTGTGCTCGAACACCAACCTCTGGTATCTGCTGACGTCCATCAGCCAGATATAGCTGTTATCTGGCTTTCTCTCTAGATAACAGACTTTCATGAGCAGCAAATGCTTTGCTCAACTGGAAGGCAGAATTATTCCAGGCTGAGCCTCCTCCAACCTTAGGACCTTCTAGGAGAGAAAACTCACATAAAAAACCTGTTAGATTCATTTGACCCGGTAACCCTGTCTGGTTCCAGCTCCTTCATCTCCCCCCACTCCCAAGCACAGCCCAGGCGCAGGCAGCTTCTGACCTGGTCCAGCAGGCCAAAGACTGCTACAAACTCATCGACCTCTTCATCGGCCCATGAAGAGAGATGTAGGTTTTCATTAGTAAAAACACAAACACTGTCCACCATTCCTTCCCAAGAGGATGCAGAGCTTAATTCCACGGCTTCTACAGCCAGAGATGCCCCACCTCCCAACCTCTTACACACCAAGCCTCCCGAGGTAGAGTTCATGGACGTGGCCAGGTGTGTCAGGGTGCCCCTTCGATGCCCCTTTCTCCTTCCTTTGTAGACATCTGAGCCCAGGTTTTTGAATGCTCGGGACTGGCCCAGGGCTGGCACCTCCCCCCCCATCTGGCTGTGACTGGCTCATTCTTTACACGACCCAACGTCCCCCATCCCTTCTTTTTCACCCTTTCTTTTCCAAGTTTCCTTCAGCTCCAGTTGTATGTGACAGAAAGAAGGCAAATCATGTGCCTGGCTGAGGAATGAGATCATTTCTCTCCCGTCTTAGCAGGCTTGCTGTCTGCTGGTCGGGGTTACTGGAAGAAAGCAGGAAAGTTCCATTTCCACAGAGAGCCATCTGGCTCCACCAGACTCACGCTGATGCTAATCTGTTGGTCTCTTTTTCTTTATTCTTTTTTAATTGTTGTGGTTGTTCCCAAGGACCACTTCAGTGCAGCTGTAAACTCAGACCTGGTCCATCTGAAGGCAAGGGTTCATTTGGTGCACGTATTTATTATGGCATTATGCCCCCCTGCACCCCCGTTCCCTTGTAGGTGTCAGGACGTCATTGTTATCTTTGGTGGCTCTATGTAGTTGTAATGCCAGGGCTATACTTTCAAATGGAAATCAGGCAATTATGCTTCACATGGAGAAATCTGACAGATGCAGAGGTTCTACACCACTGGCCGTGTCATGGGGACAAAGGCGGCCAGTGCTCCCAGGGGATGGCTCAATAAATAGAATATGTTTCAAGAGCACAGAAAAATCCAGGAATAATTAACTGTGTGATGAGAGTTCATAGATCCTGTGGCTGTTTAACTTCAGAATGTGATAATGATATGTTAACGAACCACTTAACTCATCCTTGTAAAGGTGGCATTAGAAAATCTATTACAATATGCACTCAGAGGTGGACACTGCTTTGCGCATCTGTTTTCCAGTTTACAAATGCAAAGCTTCAGAGTATTTTAACTTGTTTCGCTTCCCCCACACTGGGGGTGGATGGGCACTCCAGTTGGCTTAAGGAGGAGAGGGGCTGGTAGCTGCCTGATGTCCACCTAATGGAGCAGCTTCCTGTCCACATTCAGCATTAGATACATAGGTGCTGGTGTAGAAAAATATGGTAACAGTATCACGGCTACCGACTGAGTACTTGTTATGTGCTAAGCCCCAGCCAAGGGCTCTCGTCCTGTGAGTGTGAGGTGGGTGACCCATGTTTTACAGACGGGGACGTTGGCACCAGAGGTACCTGGAAGAACTGAGTTTCAGATGTAGCCTCGCCTGACTCTGGTCTTAGCTCTCGGTCACTGGGTTCTACCCTCTCTAATGTTTCAGCAGATATTAGGAAGATACACACTCACTCATTCACCCTATGTCAGACCCAAATAGTTTGAGTGAACTGAACAGAAGAGACCTAAATAAAAGTTAAAATTTAAGTTTTCTTCTAAAATATCCAGCTTTTAAACATATGTTTCATTTGGGGCCTGAAATGTCCAGTAAGATTCAACACTCAATGTGTCCAAAACTGGGTTTCTACTAGTGTTCATTACGGAAAAGTAAAGTGTCCCAAAACCTGGCCATGTCTCTCTTCTGTTACAGAGGAAACAACTCATAGCAGGCTTTGGTCCATGAGATCGGACTTCAGCAGTCCCTGAATTTCCCTGGTATGCAGCTGCCTTGGACTACACTCAGACTAGTGCCAATTAGAACTGAGCAAAAAGAGAAGACATTTTATCTCTCAGAAAACGTATATGTAAACTAAACATATGACAAATAAATAAAACAGGTTTACACAGGAATCTCTAATGCTTTCTCGGATCAATAGCTGTCATTTTAAAGTCCACGAGGCCCCCTGTAGCGAGAATACATTAGTCAAATAAAACCAGAGGTTTCAAGAGACAAAATGTCTACTAACTTGCTACTGACAAAAAAGAAAAATACACACCATCACATGCACAGCACCCTCTGATCATGACTTGTTTTACCTTATTCAAGGGTGGAAAACCGTTTAAGGAGGTTTAAAACCTTTTAGGCCACTAGCTTTGTTTTATGTTAGGAAAAAACTAAATTTCTGCTTATGGAAAAAGTAATTTGATTTTTTTCATCTCTACTGAACACACTTGGTTGAAAATATCAGAATAATGAGGTTGCATTACAGAAATATCATTAAAGTATACTCTTTATCAAAGATTTTAGTTACAATGGATTGAAAACGCTAGTGATGAGCACAAAAGAGGCCAAAGTCACAAATCACTCAAGAAGGGATCGGTCAGCAGCTCAACAAAGCAACAGGAGCACCATCCAGTTGGCGTGGCCAGAAAGGCTGAATCACTCCCAATACAGCCAGGCCTTGTTCCACAGAGACCAAGGCTAACAACCCGAGGGGAAAAAATCGGAGCGAAGAAACTGGGAAAACCAATGAAAAACCAGGAATTAAAAGTTTTAAAAATCAAGAACACAAATGGAGGTTAACAACCTCAAGCTATATGTCATGGCTCACGTCATTCAACTGGTTAATGTTTATGATCAGTTATTTGCATGTAAAATCTTTCCACAAAGAATTTTGTCTAACAACTTCATTATAAGTTCCTTACTCATCAAAAAATATGTTTAATTAAGCATTTGACACACAAAAAAGAAAATCAGTTTATAGAAAAACCGCTAACACTTTCCCAAACTCAAAAAGTGTCATTTTGAAAGTTCAAGATGCCTAAATTTGCAGATATAATTTATTAACTAAACCTCAGGTGTCTACTAATTTGCCTATGATTAACAAGCATCAGAAACACACGCGCACACACACACACACACACACACACACATATTTGTTATTTCCCAATAGAGAGAAAAAAAAAAAGAAAACCATTCAAAATCTTTTGGGCCATCAATTTATCTTATCACAGAAAATAAATTTTAAAACCCTCTGATTAAAGAGAAATTAGTTTTGCTCTTTTCTTCTCCTTTTCAACACATCTACTTGAAGTTATTATTATAATAATATTTTGGTTGTTTCCATGTCCATATATATAGATGATGTAGTATAGAATTATACACTTGAAACCTATGTAATTTTACTAATCATGTCATCCCAATAAATTTGATTTCAATAAAAGAAAAAATTAATATTGTGGTTATGATTGGCAAAATCAGAATTTATTTTGACCCAGTTCTTCCAAAAAGTAATGTGCGTGTGTGTGTGCGCGCGTGTGTGCATGCGTGTGTGTGTGTTTGAATATTAGCCACGCTCTCAGGTAACATACGAGTATACATTGAGACTGTATGTGACTGTGTATGCATATCACCATAATACTTAAACATCTTATGAGAAGTAAAGCAAATTGCTGGCCAACGAGGGTGCAGATAAATCAGTAGGGATGCAACAGTGCAGGAAAGCTTTCCATTAATCATTCCAATAAAAACCTACCAAACTTCCTTACATCTGATCACAGACATTTTGAACTTAGAAAGACCATGCCACTTAGAAGAAGAAAGAAAATGAGACAGTGGGCACACTATATAAAAAAAACACAGTGGGATTTTTCAGATTGCATCCTTCATACCCTTGAGAAAATCTTTTCAGACAGCCACAGTTACTCAAGGAAGTGAGTCAGTCGTAAGATGGATTGGGGTGAAGAAACAATTGAAAGCCATTGATTTAGATGAAAATGTTAATAGTGGTCATTTTTAGAAGCTAGAATTATGGGTGACTTTATTTTTCTTCTACATGTGTTTCTGAGTTTTCCAAATAATATATAATGGGTTTCCAGCATGATGTTTAAATGAGTGGGCACTGGAGCCAAGCCACCAGATCTGGAGCCTGGTTCTGCGGCTCATTGGCTTGTGCAAGTCACTTTCCACCTTGGACTCGCAATTTCCTCTCTGTAGAACGGAAATCATCATAGTGCCTACAAAGTTGTTATGATGGTGAGATAATGCTCGCAAAGCATGCAGTTCCTTGCACGTGTAACTGTGCAATAAATGTTAACTATTTAAGAAAAATCCTTCTACAGTCCACATCTGTACAGTTTCTTACAGAAATAGAAAAAGTGGAAATCCTAAGTCTCATTGATAAAGTCAGTATAATTTCCATATGCTGCATTGTCTGATCACCTGGTACAAATGAGCATCACTTCAGTTCGTTCTCTTCCACACTTCCCTGTGTTTTTCATTTATAACACTAATTGCAACCTGGAATTAGTTTATTTGTTTATATACTAGAATCAGCCACCATGGTTGATTTTAAGCTCCAAACAACTGGTTTAACAACTGGCTTGCAAAACTCCTGAATATGTAACAACTAGCTCTCATGAGCCAGCACACCACTGGCTAATCTATTTTGACAAGTTCAACCTTTTTAAATTACATTTGAAATGGTAGTTTGGGTTTGACAATGAAGGAAAATAATTCCTCACTCCATACCCTCTGGCCAGCACAAATATGACAATTAATTTATAGGCAATATCACCAGTGGGGGCTGTTATCTGTAAATAAACATATAACCAAATGGACCATTTTCTGGGTTGATTTTTATTATAGTGGTGGTAAAACGTAAGATGCCTTGGAAACTGATGGGACTGTAAAAATAGGATCCATTATTACTTTCCCAAAAGCTCCAGCACCCTGAGGAAATGACCAAGGTTGAGCTTCTTTGGATTTCTTTGAGATCCAATTATTTTCTCTTTCAATTTATTTCAAAAATCAAAATAATATAAAAAGGCATACATTAAGATCCACTGTTGTTCTAATCACTATATTTTGACAGCATTTGTTACATAGCAATTGGTAACCTGAACACATTATGCAGATACGTAGTTTATTTAATTAGCCCCATATAGATAAACATTCAGGTTGTTTCTAATCTTTTGTTATTTCAACCAATGATGTAACGAATAGTCTTGTCTATATATTGTTTTGTACAGATGCAGGCCTCTTGGGAGGGCCTCTGGTGCAGGCTCAGGTCACCCACTGCCTATGACTGGCTAGGGACTACCTGGCAGAAACTATAAAGGTATCCACAGTTGGTCACTGCTTATACTGGACCTGGAGGCATGTGGAAGAGGCCACGCTGCCCACTGAGGATGGCTGCCACCAGTACTGGGCCTGGGGTAACTCCGCAAAAAGCCAGGACACCGAAAAGCCTGCTGCCACTTGCCGGCTCCCTCATGGTTGAGCCATTGCAAAAACCTCGTGAAGTATGCAAGTTGGGTGAGGCAGGGTCTCAGGGTATTATTAGATTTGGAAGAGTTGTGGTCACCAGGTTAATATAGACTCTGGTTTGGTGTCAAAGCTGAGCCTGGAGTGACTCAGCAAAAGTCTCAGAGTACACCAAGGCCAGCTGCTGCCTGCCTGGGGCCCATGGACTCTGATAGTTTTCCAAGAAAGGGTGCAATACAGGAGGGGCTGGCTGCTCACAGAGAAAGTGCCTCTGGAGATGCGTGAGTTGGGTGGGGTGGGTTCCCCGCTGTCAGCAGGGTGGAGCAGCAGAGCTCACCAGGCCAATCAGATTCAGGTTTTGCCTATGTGGGTGGGCTCAACCTAAGAAAGATGGCGGCCGCCTGTCAGCCACACGGAAGAACCCCTCCCGGGGAAAATGCCAACTGTCCTCCAGTCCTCCCCCTGAAGCCACATTCCTCAGTCTGAGCCCTGTATGCCTCCGAGGACACCCAAGTTACTATCCCTCCGCTGGAACCCAAGGTGAGTGCCTGCGAGCGAGTGAGTCTTTGCGCGGGCCATTTAAGAGGACGTCTGGGTTTCCTATAGCTTTCTGTCCTACCCAAACTGTTGGAATTCCCACTGTTTTTCACAGCCACATGTTGTGGGGGCTCCTCTTGCTGGCACCAGTACTCCAGGCTGGGGAGCCTGGTGTGGGAGCTGGGGTCCTTTGCTCCTCTGGGAGCAACCTCCACAGCTGAGATATCCCTCCTGATTCTCAACCTACACACGGAGCTTTGGGGCCTGTTCCGTGTTTCTGCCCCTCCTACCAGTCTCTTTGTGGCTTTATTATATTTTTAGTTAAAGGACTTCTGTTCAGCTAGACTTCAGATTGTTCTCCAGGTTGGTTGTTCTATAATTTAGTTGTAATTGTAATGTGTTCATGGAAGGACACGGGCGCAGTGTTTATCTACTCTGCCATTTTGAATCTCTCCTTTCCCATTTTTCTATTGGTTTATTCTTTTACTTCTCAGTTTCTAGACATTTGGGGCTTTGTGATATGAGGTACAAATATTTTTTCCCAGTCATCTTGTCTTTGGACTTTGCTTATGTTGATTTTTGCCATGAAGAATTCTATTTTTAAGTCTCCCATGTTTCCTCCATTTCTTTTATCTTTTAACATTTAATCTTTGATCCATTTGGAATTTGTTCTGATGCATGCATCTAACTTAATTTTTCTATATTGCTACTGTCTTTAAATCATTTATTGAATTAATCCACATTTTAAAATTTATTTCAAATGCTAAATTTTAGTATGCATATGGGCCTATCTGTAATATTTCTACTGATTCTTTATCTGTCTATCCATTCCAAACCACACTCCTAATTTTTGTAAGTTAAAATATATTTTAATATGTGAAGTGGCTAGTGTATACCTTTTTATTTTTGTTTTAAAGTATTCTTCTAAATATTCTACCAAATTAATTTTCTTTCTTTCTTTTTTTTTTAAATTAAAGTTTATTGGGATGACAACTGTTAGTAAACTTACATATATTTCAGGTGTGCAATTCTGTAATACATCATCTATATATATTGTGTGTTCACCACCCAATCAATTCTCTTTCCATCACCTTATATTTGATCCCCTTTACCCTCATCTACCACTCCCTGCCCCTTACCCTCTGGTAACACTAAACTATTGTCTGTGTCTATGAGTTTTTGTTTCTTCATTTGTTGGCCTTGTTCTTTTGTTGTTTTCAGTTTTATAACCCACATATCAGTGAAATCATATGGTTCTCTACTTTTTCTGTCTGACTTATTTTGCTTAGCATTATACTCTCAAGATCTATCCACGTTGTCACAAATGGTCCTATATTATCTTTTCTTATGGCAGAATTGTATTCCATTGTGTATATATACCACAACTTCTTTATCCATTCATCTATCAAAGGACACTTTGCTTGTTTACATGTCGTGGCCACCATAAATAAAGTTGCAATAAACATTGGAACACATATGTCTTTATGGATAAATGTTTTCAGATTTTTGGGGTAGATACCCAGGAGAGGATTGCTGGGTCATATGGTAATTCCAGTCTTAATTTTTTGAGGAACCTCCACACTGCCTTCCATAGCAGCTGCACCAATCTGCATTCCCACCAATAGTGTATGAGGTTTCCTTTTTCTCCACAGCCTCTCCAACACTTGTTACTATTTGTCTTGTGGGTGATAGCCATTCTAACTGGTGTGAGGTGATATCTCATTGTGGTTTGAATTTGCATTTCTCTGATGATTAGTGATGTTGAGCATTTTTTCATATGTCTATTGGCCATTTGTATGTCCTCTTTGGAGAAATATCTCTTCAGGTCCTCTGCCCATTTTTCAATTGGGTTGTTTGTTTTTTTGTTGTTGAGTTGTATGAGTTCCTTGTATATTTTGGATATTAGCCCCTTATCGAAGGCGTTGTTTGCAAAAATCTTCTCCCATTTGGTTGTTTGCCTCTTTATTTTGTCAATGGTTTCTTTTGCTGTGCAGAAGCTTTTTAGTTTGACATAGTCCCATTGATTTATTTTAGCTTTTACTTCCCTTGCCTTGGAGTGAAATTCATAAACTGCTCTTTGAACCCAAGATAAAAGGTGCTGGGAAAATTGTAAAGCCCCGTGCAAAAGAATGAAGCTAGACTGCTATCTGTCACCATATACCAAAATTAACTTGAAATGGATCAAAGACCTAAACATAAGACCTGAAACAATAAACTGCGTAGAAGAAAACATAGGTACTAAACAAATGTTCTTATATATACCTTAGAATCAACTTGTTCAGTTACAAGAAAACCCTGGTAGTGTGTTAATTGGAATTACAAACAAGGACATTTAATTTAAGGAGATTTGACATCTTTATGATATTCACTCCTTTTGCCCAAGGATTTGGTGTGATTTTTCATTTGTTTAAGACTGCTTTTGTGTCTTTCTGGATCAATTTAAAGTTTTTCTTATATAGATCTGGAACATTTCTTAGGCTTATTCACAGTTATTTTAGTTTTTTGTTGTTACTTTAAGTGTGAAAAGGTATTTTCTTCTTTTATATCTTCTATCCAGTTGTTTAAATGTATGAAAGCTTTTGAAAATTATAAATTGATTTTATATTAAACCACCCTACTGAATTCTTACTTCATAATCTTTTTCAGATGATCCCCTTGGGTTATACAAACATACAAATGTATAATTTGCAAACAATGATGATTTTACCTCTTTGCAATTTTTATTTCTAATTTCTCTCTTTTTTATTTATAATATTTATATCTTATTTCTGACTTTAGTAGGAATGTTATTGGTATTTCTCCTTTAAACATAATGTTGACTTTCAATTTGGTTTACGTTAGGGAAGTACATATCTATTCTATTTCATTGAATTTTTTTTTTAGATCAATAATAGAAGTTGAACTTTACTAAGCATTTTAAAGCATCTAAAGAGATAAATATTTTTTATTTGATCACTGATATGGTAAATTCATATAAGTAGACTCCTAAAATTGAACCATCTTTGCATTGAATTGTCACATTCTTTATTCTTTTAATGAGTTGCTTGTGTCTATTTGGTAATATTTTGTTTAGTATTTTTGCATTAGTATTTTTAAAGTAAGTTTTTTTAATTGCACAATTATTACCAGATTTTTCTATCAATATTATGCCCACTTTTTGTGTCCTACTTAATACATCTTTCCTACACCCATATCCTTTCATTTTGTTTGTTTTCCTCATTTTGATCCTCTAAGCTCTTTACTGTGCTTTTATTATTTCCTATTTTCCCTTCCAGTTCACCCTCCTTTCTTTGATGGTTTATTTTTTCTCCCATTTGTATCCTGAATCTCGCCAGCTCACACATCTTCTCTTGCTGTCTCACTATCACTGCCTGTGTCTTTGCTTTGTGCCCAGGCTTTGTAGAGGTAACTATTTCATTAAATATTTTACATTTGTAGTAAATACTTTTTTGCTATTTTCATCTGTTCTTTGGCAACATTTTATGTGCCATTCACCTTTCCTGATCTTTTTGTTGTTATATTTCTTAAATTTTTGAAATAACTTTGAGGCAGGTGAGTTTTTCTTGGACCAAATATTTGCAGGGCCACATCTCAGCCAAGTAGGAATATTCTTTAGGAACCAGGGTTTTGTGCATGAGTTTTAGATCTCTTTCCCCAGCCAATAAAGATAGGCAGCTTTAGGTTTTTTCAAAACCCATTTTTTTTCTTTCTTCTGCTTATAGATGGGGCATTCCCTGTAAATGTGTGATTTTTTTTTTAAAGTCCAATAACCTCTATTTATTTACAACTAAATTGAATTCAGGAAATTCTTGGTTCCCTTATTTGTACATTGTTCCCTCTGTAGTAAACATGAGACTTAGATTCTATTCTTTACCTCATCTCTCCCCTTTAAAAATGTATTTTACTAACTCATGCTGATTTCTGCAACCACGTGCTCTTCTTTGCTCTTCTTCTTCCTGTATGCTCCCCTGCTTTTTGCAGGCCTTCCATCTATTTCATTCTTCACGGTTTTAAATCCCTCCTAGTTTGCTGAAAATTGACATTTTATTTTCATATCTTATTTTCCTTTGGCTTTCCACAACTTCAAAGAAGAGAAGGGGAAAGATAGACTTCTCACAAATAAAAAAAGTACATGAACATCAATATTTCATAGTGAATAGTTTAAAGGATTGAAGCAGCTAATTTTGAAAATCTTTTAAAGAGAACCAATATAGGATTCACTTTCCAGAGACTCATAGATATTTTGAAGCTTCAAGGTATTTTCTTAGCTTATCATTTGGGCAAGTCATCTTCATTTTTCCAGTAAAGGGAAAGGACCTCTAAAGCCTTAACACACAGTGGACAACCCAAAGTTTAACTCCAAGGAATAAATCACGAGGTTGAATTTAGGCTCAAGGATACTTGGATTGGGGAAACGTATGGGGCCCTGAAGTAGGAAGAGGCGAACTAACTCGCAGAGAGAAATTACTAAGTGTCTGGCTCTGTGCTAGGAACTTTACATTAATATACCTGAGAGACAGGTATTATTATGAGCTTCGTTTTAGAGTCATGGAAAATGAGATCCTAAGAGGTTAGGTAACTTACTCAAGATGGCAGAGAGGATTGGCCTTCCTTGTTCTGGAACCCAGTGTTCTTCCCCGGAGCAACTCTTATAGGCGCCTGAATGCATTGCTAGGTCACATGGCCCTGGCTTCCCTGCTTTCCTTCTCATTTCCTTGACAATTAATTGAAAACAGGCTTTTTAATATTCATCACATTGACTTAGTCTCTAACGATGAAGGCCACCGAATAACTGCTATTAGTCTCCTGGTGACCAAATCAGGGCTGTGTTAAGGTAACCATATTCTGCCTATTCATATTCAGGCTAGTGTTCTGGAAACTATACTCTAAATATGAGGGTATTCATTTACTAAAACTTTAATACGATAATTTTAGGCAACTCATGCATTTTAAAAATAGACCAGCTGGATATCTTTGAAGACCCAAGGTGTCTTTTTTTTTTTAAAACCCAGATCATTTATTAACAACAAATGAAAAACCCATTGGCACTTCTGTTCACGTTTAAGAAAAGATACTGTATATTTTGACCATTTCCCATTGTTCACCCATGAAATCAATACACATAACCTTTATACTGTTAAAGAAAAAGAAAACGTCAACAATTCATTTCCTAAAAATACATTTGCTTAAAAATTATTTTACCTTATGAACTTCCTTGGCCATATAAACCTGTCAGCAGAGCAAACTGGGAGCTATAAACCCCACCACCCTTTTTACAAGTCTTTATTCTTCGGAAATGTAACGGACATGTAATTGCTCATGTTGAAAAGCACTCACTGGGAAGATAAATGAGCAGCAAAATGATTAGTACCCATTTAGTGATTAGTTACCTCTGGTTGGCTTGTTAACAATGGAAAGCGGACTAGATGGGCTTGGAAGGCTGATGCCTTTCTTCCCACCTGGGTAAAGGCGGTCTCCTGACTTCTTCTTATCCTTCCTGGGCCTGCCCAACCGCAGGGGCCCTGGACAGGCCACGTCCTTGCAGGCCTGTTAGCCAGCCTTTGTGGAGTCTCCTTGGAGCAGAGGTGCTAACCACGACTTATCTTGACATTTCCACTGCCACCTTGAGGCCACAGCAGCAGGCAGAGAAAAAGTGAAGTTATATCCCAAAGAGATTCTCCAACCCCATTAAAGCAGAGACTGCCTCCTGAATTCTTGTCCCTTCTCATTCTGAGGAAAGGACAGCTGGGACACACAGTAGGTGCATGCACTATTAATTCTATTTACCCAATTATTCCAGCTCAGGTCCACCTTCTCCAAGGAGCCACACTTCATATACCTGGAAATTCTGATATCTCTCTTTTTATGACTCTTCTATTCCGTTTGAGAACCAAACATTTCCATCCACTTCAAAGCCAAACTCCTCTGCTTGGTTTTCAAGACCTTGATAACCTTACTTCATCCAATTTATTACCCACTACTCCTGGAATCCCACAGCAGCCATGCTGGGTGTTACAAAGGAAAGATAGATCACAGCTCTGCCAATTAACAGCCAATGCATCTCAGAGTCCTGTTTTCCCTGGAGAAGAGTTAAAAAATAGCAAATGGTTGGGTTTACATTTATTGGAGGGGAGAGCTTCCCCAAGACAGTAAGTAATATATGCATCCCTATCCCTGATAATGAGCTCTTACCAAATATTCAAAATAAAATTAATGAACTGCATTTTATACATAAAGTGAAGTGTATATGGGGAGGGCAGTGCTGAGTGGTGGTGGAGACTGCTGGTCATTGTTAAAAACAACATTCTCACGAGTGACTCTGTTCTGTGCTACAGCCATGCCCTTATGAGTGACCCCCTCAGAAACTGCCCTGAGTTTTAGGGTTCTGAGTTCTTCCACATGCTTGTCCTAGCTGCTTCCTTTTTCTTGTGCGGTTGAAATCAAAGGTGTTATTTTCTCCTCTTATTAGTATGCCTGCCTATTAGCTGTGAGCCAGGAAGCCAGAAAACAAAAATTTAAAGAAATCTTTCAAGAATGAGAATAAATTGGCCTTGAGTGGAAGCCTGGACCTTGTGAAATACGATTGTCAAAGGCCGGGATTGGAAGGAAGGAAGGGATGCAGGGTGGGGGTGTCAGCAGGGGCTACACATTGAAATCCCTGTGCCCAGACCAATTATATCGGAATCTCTAGAGCTGAGGCTCTGGCATCAGCACTTGTTTTTAAACTTCCAGAAGATTCCCAATGTGCAGCCAAAGTAGAGAAGCACTCCCTGCTCCCGAGTCACTCTACATGATGGAACTGGCCAGCACTGTAACCTGGGGAAGGGGAGGGAGGGGACAGGAAAGCCAGGGAACCACCTGAGGGTCAGAGCGAAGGTCCTGGTCCATTGCTCCCTGCTCCAGATACAGAAAATTCATCTTCATGAGAAAATAAATTCTGACAGGCTTTCACCTCCTACATTTCCTGAATCATTTTTTATTCTGCCTTTTCCAGAAGTATTTACATTCTTATTTGGGTTGTTAAGATGTAGTTGATAAATGATAACATTTCTTAGTTCTTTGGAGAATTTCCACAAGATAGATTTAGCCTTAGCCCTCTGAGATCATTTTCATTATCATTTCAAAAAACACGTAACACACCATTTATTAAATGTCAAATACCGTGCAGGGTTCTGTGGATACCCTGGTGCATTGAGGGCCCCCAAGACCACTCCCATGTTTGAATATTTGCAATAAGGAGATTGCAGGAGTCGATATATAGTTGTATTCACAGGTAAGATTTACTACAGCAGTATAGTAAGGACACACAGCTGAATCATAAGGGAAAAAGACACAGGTCTGGAGAAATCATGTGCAGGTTTCCTTATGCTCTCTCCCTCCAGCAAGGGGTCACACAGAGCACACCCCAGTAGCAGCAAAAATGCAGCAACATGCATGCAATGTTTCTGCCTGAGGACGCCCCTTAGAGACTCCAGCCTAAGGTTTTTATTGGGGTCTGGTCACACTCTGCCTAGCACATTCCAAATTTCCAGATCCCCAGAAGGAAAACAGGTGTTCAGCATCAGCCGTATTGTGTGTACAAACAGTTTAGACATGGGGCCACTCTGATCATATCAGTATCAGGAGCTGTTTACCAGCCAAGTTCCCAGTCACCATCCAAGGGCCAAGCTTGCCAGCAGGCAAGGGCAGCAGCCCCAGTCCTGCTACATTAACTCTGCTGCACAAATGGTAAGCTGAAAGGGTCTCTGCCTTCTTGAAGCTCTGTGTAATTGGGGGAGAGAAACATTCATCTAACCATTGTACCTACAAACATAAACATCTCTGATAGTTGCAAGAAGGAGAGGCACAGGGTGCCATGAGAGTTCCCATAGGATATCTACCCTGGCTGGGAAGGTCAGGGATGGCAAACTAGGGAAGATCAGAGCTGAGGGAAGAGCAGGGCTTAGGGAATCAGAGAGGGGCTTGAAGAACTGGTGAGGAAACAGCACGTCTAAAAGCCATGTAGCTAGAGCAAGCAGAGTGCCACTGAGGGTCTGAAAAGGTAGTGTGGCTGTAACAGATGGGAGGGCTGGAGCTACGTAGGGCATGTAAAGCCTTGAGGTCATGGGGTGGGGGGGGTTGGGGGATTTTTCCTGAGAGCAAAAAGAAACCACTGAAAAGTTTTAAGTGAAGCTGGTGTGTGTGTGTGTGTGTGTGTGTGTGTGTGTGTGTGTGTATGTATGTGTGTGATTCTGTTATTGTTGTAAAGTTGAACAGTTTGGTTACTACCTGCCAGGAAAAGAAAACAAAACAGCAAAGGAGAAACATTTTCTGCTCTCTTCCTTCAGTCATGTTTTTTGTCTCACCTCAGTTTTACACGTAGGAACAGTACTTTTCGGTTGTGTTGGTGAAATACCCCAGAGCATTTGCAATGATCTCCAAGTCTCTTTGTAATTCTCTAAAGCAAAATTAATTAATTTCACCATCCATATTCATGTCAAACACACACAATTTACAGCAAAACATATTTTTGACTGGGTAAGGGAAGTCAAGGAATCAATAGTTGGGATCTGAAACCTTTAAAGATTTGAGGACAGAAGAACAATTACTTGATTACTCACAGTCTTTGGTAAGCGTCCATTTGAATACTAAGCACAGAACAGCAAATCACGGATTCTTCCTCCAAGAAACTTAATAAATGAGATGTAAAATTAAAAAATATATATATATAATCTTGAGAAAAAATGTTAAGGAACTAATGGTATAAATTAACTGGGTATTTTTATAGTTTTTTTTGGGGGGGAGGTATTAATATAATAGTAATACATGTTGATCATGGAAGAATTTGATGGAGGAATATTTTTCCTGTGAGTCCCCAAATGATGTAGCTGATGTTGGAGCTGCCGGCAGTTTCTGGGTGTGGGCTGGGATCGTGTCTCGACCAAAGAATGGAAACACGAACCCAGGGGAGGCAAAGAGTTTTAAAAAGAGGATAGTTTATTGAAAGCAAAGAGTCAGAGTTCCTGAGCTGGAGGGGGTCCCGAATGGGGGTGGCCCCATGACTGAGGCAAAAGCTCTTAACTTTTATACCTTCCCTTGCCTGTTTGGGGAAGGGAGCTGTTTGAAGAAGGGAACTGGCGCCTTCTAATGAAATTCGTCTACCGGGTTTGCTCTGCTTGCCCATCCTAAAGGAATTAGCAAAGTAACCCACTCTTATCTATCAGATCTGCTCCATTTGTCAGGCCAAAAGGAATTTTATGATTAACCTCAAGGCCTTGTTACATTTTGTCCTGGAGTGAAGGAGTGATTTCAAAACCTGGAGTTTTAGAATATGGCTGTCTTTGTGTATCCATCAGGGACCTCCCTGTCTACCTAGGGTCATGCTAGCTAACCTGTTTCAAATTCTAACATGTGTAAGGAGGAGACAGCGCGCACCAGAGAATCAGAAACAAAGTTATTTCCTGAAGAAGAGGTTTGGGATGCTGTTTGAATGCAGTAAGTTCACCTGAGTGGCTTCCGCCCCATACGTCTTGTTACTAGGAAACTGCATTGAACCTCGGCTCTTCACCTTGAAGGAACGAATTCAATCATGAGACAGAAATGTGTGCAGCATGGACAGGAGCAGTTTATTAGTCAAAGAGAGTACACTCCGAGACAGGGAGTGGGCTGACCCAAGAGGGGAAGCAGCCTCACCTTACATGGCATGATGGCTTTAATTTCTGTGGGTAGAATTGCCTCCCACTCTCCCTTCTCTTCTCTCTCTCTCTCTCTCCCCCCCATGAGATGCCTAGTTCTCTGGCATTTAGCAATGTATTTCTTTGATTTGGGGGCATGTGTAAACACCTCCCTTTGGGGTGTGTGAAAACCTGGGATCCTATTGGGCTAGTGAGGGACTGAGGGTCCTGACAAACAGCATGTGTTACCTGACAAGCAGGATGTCTTCCTCTCTTAACCAGGCTTTTTGTTTTTTTATTTAGAAACATGTGTAAACACATCCCTTAGGGGGATGTGTAAGCCTGGAATCCTGTTGGGCAGCTGCAAGGGGTCTTAACCCAAGTGGGAGCTGCAGCAAGGGGCTAACAGGCTAAATTTCTCCTCCTGCTTATTTCTATCCATCTACCTGCCCTATTTCTCTTGCATGTCAAACAGATGAGCCAGCTCAAACCCCTGGGACATTTTTGCACAAAACCCCACACTATCCCCTAAAACATATTCACTATGTATCAGAATTCCCCACTAAATTAGTTTTTGGCATCTACTTGAAACTTTCTTCCATATCTTATGCCCTCGCTCTAAAAAATAATATACATGCTGGGCAAATCTTTTAAAAATGAAGCAATGTTTATAACTTCAGCAGGTCATAAAATGCACATGTTCTGGTATATGGGGAGAAGGGTAGAAAATTGGTTCATCAAACCTTTTAGTGTAGAACGAAGTTCTCATAATCCCTACACATGTATGGTTACCACGTGCCTAAAACATGCTAGCCTAGACCTAGGAAAGCAGGACAAGCCAACATGATCAGGCTTAAGAAATGACCCGAATTTCACAATGAGCTTTTTCCTGCCGATGTTTTGAAATCTAAAGGACTACCCTAAAAATCCACACCTTCATGGAGATAGGCCTGGGGCTACCCCCAGGGGTGATGTGCCTTGAATTCTTCAGACTATGGGCATGTCACACTCCCAGGCTGCTTTCAAGTTCCAGGATGGAATCGTGTCCAGACGATATGCTACCACCCACCACACCAGCGAAACGGATCAAAGGAATACAGCATTCGATGTTAGTTCTTTAACATATGTGTACATCTTTTGGCATTTGGTGATTTTCTAGAATGTGCAGAAGAAAGAGCCCTCTGGCAGAGTCTTAAGTGACATGAGAAGCAGCCAATCAAGCCTTGTGTGGACCTGCTGTCACTTGTTCCTTTTCTGTCTTTGTGCTGCCACCTAGAGAGAAAAGGAAAACATGTTGTATCCTGGTGAGAAGGAGACACCTGAAATCCCAAGCACCATCTGCACCTTCTAGAACACAAAAGCAACGCTGGCTGGTTTAGTCCTCTGAGAATCAGCAGCGGTGCATTTTTGCTTCTGAGGAAGACCTCAGGTGGAAAAGGGGTTTCGGTTGTCACCAACCTCGGTGACCTCACTCTAGGGCTCCTGGAGAGGCGGTGGGGAAGAAGCATATTTTCTTTCCAGTGTTCAAAGGGAGTGAAATACAAAAACTGTTAAGGTTCCCCCAACTTATGGAATACACACCCTCATTTTAGAAAAGAAAAATACAAGAAATACACTAAAACAAGGTTCTAACACCATTTTTCTCTTTTCCTTTTGTTTTTTTTTCTTCTATTTTTAAGGTGCATCCTTTTTTAAAAAATTAGGAGGCTTTAGTCGTCGCCAATGTATAAAAAATAGATAAATATAGAGTTGCTGGTGGACGTAGCAGTCCCTAATATCCTTCTAAAGAATGCCAGTGAACAAGTTTAGTATAAGCTGGTTTCTTACTGAGTACAAAGTCATACCTAATTTATTCTGAAGATATGAATTACCAGAAGAAGAAAAGTTGATGGAACTCAATTTCTATGCCATAATGTGAATAAGATGTGACTGGGATTAGACATCCCCTGACCACCCACCTCCCCAGCGCTCTGTCCACCTCCCCAGCTCAGCTTTTTCCATTGCCCCCGGATAATGCCAACTAACTGCTCCCTCGAACAGAAACTTCTAGAAGGCAGGTACTTTGTTTGCCACATTGGCAGCTGCATTGCTAGTGCCTAGAACAACATTTGGCTTGTAGGTGTTCTTAAAGGAATAAATTAATCTAAGCTTATCCTTTGGCTTCTTTTTTCTTTTGAAAGACTAACATGACTGACGTTAATTTACACATATTCTAGTAAAACACATGTAAGGTAACAATTCTTTTAATGTCTGTGAAGAAGCTGATTTCTCTGTAAATCATATTTGGTGCTTCCCCTCCCCCACACCGCATAGGCTAGATTAGTGAGAGATAAAATAAGTTATTTACAGAAGTACAGTAAATGCTAAAAAGCTGACAGCTGAATTAAAGATTTGACATGCAGATGCACCAGCCAAGTGGAAGTTTTACTTAAATTCTGGCTCACCACTGCTGACGATAAATGGACCTGCAGAAATCATTATGAATAGAGCAAGATGAAGCAGAATAAATCTGTTTTTTCCTTTCTTAAAATTCACAATAAAAACAGACTACAGAAGAATAAAAGGCCACAAAGCCACACAAACAATGGTATGGGTAAGAGTCTCAGGGAGGCAAAAAAGGGGAGGCCCGAGCTTGGGGTGGAAGGGCAGAACCGGATTCTGCCACTTTCAGTCCCTGCGACCCCACCCTGACCATCTATAAAACGGAGAGCTGTCGTAAAGGTTAATTGAACAGCTGATGTGGGACTGCTGTAAACACTGTAAAGGACTATTAAACATAACCTTTTCATCAGCCTAATGACTCTGAGGAGGGTATAAATCTCTGTGTATAAAAAGGTGTATGAATCTAATAATTTCTTCCCAGTATTCAGACACGGTCAAAGCCTGTGGCCATCTTCCAAGGGCACTAAGGAAATACCGTTGCGCTCACTGCCTTCCTAAAAAGGGAGCTCTGTGTCTTCCACATATAGGTTTGATGCAGCTAACTCTGGAGATCACCAAATTTTGGCTTAGTCCTGGAATAAGGGCTAATCCAAGGGAGAAAACATGTGATACAAGGCAGCTAGCCACGTGAGATCAACTTTAAGAACAGAGAAAGTCAACCCTAACCTATGTGAAGAGCCTGTCTTTCAAATCTGGTGAGGGAGAGACTTCCCAGGATGTAACAGAGGTCAAAGTTCTGAGGAAACGGAATTTGGTGCGGAGAGTCTGGGAGTCTGAGTTCCTGAGTTTAAATTCTGGCTCACTTCTTTATTAGCTGTGTGACCTCGGGCAAATAAGCTCACTTTACCTTTTTCAACTGTAAAGTGGGGAAATAATTCAATTGTAAAATAAACCAATTGTGTCATATGGTTTCTGGAAGTATTAAACATATAAATTAATGTGAAAAGTGCTTAAAAATTGAAAGCACTTTGTCAGTCTTTATTACTTTCCAGTAATTGTGCTCTTTTCATTTCTTTCCACTGAAAAGTGCTATAATCTATGGGAAAGGAAGAAAAAATATATATATCCTGAAAACCACAATAGGCAGTACGAGCACGTTGGTGGATTTTCTTCCAGACAAACAGATGAGATGACCCATCTAGAATTAGCGGAGTACCTGCGGCATGCTAAGCACCGGATGGAGGCTAACCTAAAGCATTTCCCTCACCCGTGTAAAGGAGGTGAGGCTCCCCAAGCAGCAGCGACGCAGGGAAGGACATAAAACAACTCAATGGTTTAGTCTCATCTCACACAGGATGCTACTGTGGGCCAGTAATGCTGCTGATTTGACCACGGATCACAGAAGTAAGGCAGGGCTGGGACTACCAGCGGGTAGACTCCAGCTACTTTAAATTAACTCATCTTTTTAAACCAATTGCTTTTACTTTTTTCTTTATAATACTTTTTTTTATTAGTTTCAGGTGCACAAAGCAACGTAATAGACATTTAAACCCCTCATAAAGTGAATAACCCACCCACCCCCAAGCTACTACCCCTCTGACATCTTAAATAGCTGTAACAATATTGTTGACTATCTTCCCCATGCTGTACTCCACATCCCGTGACTATATATAACTATATATTTATAGTTGACATTCAATATTATTCTACTTCAGCTTTAAGTGTATAGGGCATTGGCCAGGTATCTATGCAGTCTATGATGTGATCCCTCTGATAAGTCCAGTGCTCATCTGGCACCTTACTGATCTTTACAATATTGTTGATTATATTCCCCATATAGTATTAACTACCAATTTTTATTTCTTAATGCCTTCACCTTTTTCACCCTGACCCCAACCCCCTTCCCATCTATCACCCTGATAGATCTAGTACCTATCTGTTACATACCTAGTTGTTACAATATTGTTGACTATATTCCTTATGCTATACCCTACATCCCCATGACTACTCTATAATGACCCATTTATACTTCTTAATCCCTTCCCCTCTCCCCCATCCTTTACTCCTCTCCCATCTTAAAGAAGTCCCTCTAAGATTTCTTGTAATACTGGTTTGGTGGTGATGAACTCCTTCAGCTTTTTCTTGTCTGGAAAGTTCCTTATCTGTCTTTTAATTCTAAATGACAACCTTGCTGTTACCCCTATAATAGGAATGTTGGTATGCTTGATATTGTCCCAGAGGCCCGTTAAACAATCTTGGTTGTACGTTGTTGGTTTTCATCACTTGGAATATTTCCTGCCACTCCCTTCTGGCCTGCAAAGTTTCTGTTGAGAAATCAGCTGACAGTCTTATGGGGGCTCCCTTGTAGATAACTGATTTTCTCTTGTTGCTTTTATGATTCTCTCTTTGTATTTGACCTTTGCCATTTTAATTATGATGTGTCTTGGTGTTGGCCTCTTTGGGTTTATCTTATTTGGGACTCTGTGCTTACTGGGCTTGTATGTCTATTTCATTCACCAGGTTAGGGAAGTTTTCTGTCATTATTTCCTCAAATAGGTTTTCAATTCCTTGCTCTCTCTCTTCTGTTACCCCTATAATAGGAATGTTGGTATGCTTGATATTGTCCAAGAGGCCCCTTAAACTCTCAATTTTTTGGATTCTTTTTTCTTTTTGCTGTTCTTCTTGGGTGTTTTCTGCTACCTTATCTTCTACATCGCTAGTTGGATCCTCTGCTTCATCTAATCTACTGTTGATTCCCTGTAACATAGTCTTCATTTCCATTATTGTATCCTTTATTTCTGACTGGTTCTTTATGGTTTTCATCTCTCTGTTGAAGTTCTCCCTGAGCTCATTGAACATCTTTATAACCAGTGTTTGGACTCTGTGTTTAGTAGATTGCTTATCTCTGTTTCACTTAGTTCTTTTTCTGGAGCTTCGTTCTGTTCTTTTATTTGGGATGTTTCTTTGTTTCCCCATTTTGGCTGCCTCCCTGTGTTTGTTTCTATGTATTAGGTAGGGTTGCTATGTCTTCTGGTCTTAGTAGAGTGGCCTTATGCAATAGGTGTGCTGTGGGGTTCAGTGATGCAGTCTTTCTGGTCACCTGGGCCATGTACTCCTGGTGTGTCCCTTGTGTGGGTTGTGTGTACCCTCCTCTTCTGGTTAAGCCTTAGTTGATAACTGCACATCAATGGGAGGGACTGACCCTTGGGCTCACTGGTTGTGAGGACTGGCCTTGACTACAGTGGAAGAGCTATTGTGCAGGGGCTGACCCTACAGAGCAGATCTGCCTCAGCAGGGCTCTGGTGCCCGCCCAATCTGCCCCTTGGGTGTGTTGTACTTGGAGGCAGCTGGGTGATGATCCAGTTCATTTTGAAGCTGGCCACTGGGGGCGCCAGCCCCAGGACCACCTTGGAGAGGATCAGCTGTAGGTCTACTTCAGCCACAGCACAGAAGGTGGCTTCTTCTTCACGTCCTTAGTTGAAAGGCTTCAGTTCTGCTTGATTTTAGGCAATTCTCAATAATGGTTGTTTTATAGATGAGCTGTAATTTTGATGTGGTTGTGTGAGAAGGTAAACACAGCATTTACCTACTGTGCCACCTTGGTTGTACCCCCCCTTCTTTTATTTTTTAAAAGTAAATTGTTTTAGTTTAGTTTGAAACATGGTTGCTTATTTTTCACTTCATTTACATTTTTAAAGAGTAAGATATCTGTTTATTATTGTTCTAAGTTAGCATACAATATAAATGACACACATTTAGTACGTAAATGGGTCCATTTTAGTGTCTCACTTCCAAATTGCCTTTGTGCTTTGCTAAGGCCCCAAATAAGAGAAATGTGATTCCGGGAATGGACTGCAGCACACTGGAAACAGACCCGAACCAACAAAACACAATTCCACTTGACATTCACATTAAACCTGATGGAGGAGGATCTCCTTGGTAGTGTGGAAGCATAAACCTTCAGAGATGAAAGAGCCTGAGAGCTAGAGTACAAGGAAAATGTAAATGAAGACAAATCAGAAGTAAAAAAAGAATGTTGGTAATCTGAGATCAGTTTCAGAATATGTACGGTTTGATAAAAAAGATGGGGGCTCTTGTGTGTATATACAGTGGTCGTATAGTTGCAGATAGTTTTTAAAGCTTTCCCCAAACTCAGCACAAAAAGAAAAATGATGTAAGTAAAAGAAGCAAAGAGCCAAAGGATTTGAGTAAGCTAAGGTATCCTAATGTTTGTGGTATAATAAAGTCTAAAAAGGTTCTAGTTTGAAATTCCTTAAAGGATTTGGAAAAAAGAATATATCTGTGCCTGTTTGCATATGTGCATTTATATGTATATATGTTTGTGTACATATATACAGAGGGTGCCAAAAGACTGTATACACATTTTAAGAAAGGAAAACTATATTAAAACTATAATACTCAATATATACTGATAACAAAAGATGAATACAAGTCACGTCTGACTTCTGCAATTACAGGAGGTGCTCAAAGTGGTTACTATCAGGGTCCAGACACTTCTGATTATGGTGAACTACTGCTTGAGCAACGTTGACCAAAGTATTCACTTGTATACATCTTTTTGGCGCCCCCGGTATATGTGTGTCTGTGTGTGCATAAGTGTATGTGTACATATAAGCCCATACTGATATGATTATGATATTAGCTTCCCAAACAGCACTTGGCATGTGTGACACTTTTAGTTTTGCATTCTTCAATTACTATTCAGTTCCTGGAAATTACAAGTGAGATTAGGATCTTCATCTTGGCATCAAAGGTAAAACCATAGATGGAAGAAAACAAAATAGTTGATTTCCCAAATTCCCACTTAATCTATAGCTAAGTCATGATGTGAGCTCCTATTTAAAGTTCCTGGCATCTAATGTACAGCATGGTGACTATAATTAGTAGTACTGTATTGTGTACTTCAAATTTGCTGAGAGTAGCTCTTAACTGTTCTTACCACACAAAAAGTCACTGTGTGAGGTGATAGATATGTTAATTAGTTTGATTGTAGTGATCATTTCACAATGTATATATACACCGAAAATCACATTGTATACCTTAAATATATACAATTTTGTCAATTATACCTCAGTAAAGCTCCTGGGAAGACAAGGAATTTATATAGACCATATATATTCTCAAACTTCAACAATATAGGTTGTGAGTTTGATATAAATAATGACTAAATGCCACGTAAAAGCAAATTTATTTACATTGGCACTGCCACAGATGTAACCAATGCATTTTAACCTGACTTGTGACAGATAAAATGACTACAGTAAGTGCAATTCAGTCAACTGACAGAAGAAAGTTCACAGAGATTATCTACAGAGATTAGAGATTGCGTCTATTCCTATTTAAGCCAATACAAGTTTCAGAATGAGTTTATAAATATGTTCTTGGACATCAAATTCTGGAGCATCACAGAAACCTACTCTCAGAATGAACTTTAAATTTCTAGGTTCAGCCATATGGTGTCAAGGACTCCCAATGTTGTGCTATAGAACAATTGTCTGAAGTATCCTTTACAGATTGACTCATTGCTTATTTCATGCAATACCGGGGGTGCCAAACAAAATGTATACACATGACTTGTATTCATCTTTTGTTATCAGTATATATTGAGTTATTAAAATTTTAATACAGTTTTCCTTTCCTAAAATGTGTATACATTTTTTTGGCACCCTCTGTATTTATTAAAGGTCTTCTCTGTGCTGCCCATGTAGGTGCTGTGGATATAACTGTGAACCAGTTAGGCAATGTTCTGTGAAAAGGGTAAGGCAAAAAAATGGGATGAAGAGTGACTGAAGTTGGACGGGGTGGAAGCAGGTGAGGAAAGTCAGGAATTGAGTCTCTGAAAAAAAGATTCTTGAGATAACGGATAATGACAAAATGGAACCAATCATGTGAAGATCTGGAGGAAGACCCAGATAATAAACCAGTCATACAAAGACACCAATGTGGGTACAGCTTGGCAAATTCAAGGACCAAAAACAAAAAAAGGCCAGATAAAAGCTTAGACATTTTAAAAGACCAAGGTAGATCAAGATCCTGACTTTGACTCTTGACAAAAATAGTCAAGTCTCAACTAGTGAGAACACTGGTTAGATTATTTAACCTTGCTTTTTAGCACGTACTCAACAGTTACTAATTGTACACTGTGTGCCCAGCACTCTGCAACACCCAAAACTTGAATAGTACTGAGTTCCTGCTGTTAAGGAGCAGCTTAACTTCAATAGTAGTGATAATTCAAGTATTTAAATAGCTTTTCTTCTCAACCCTCGTCGTTTGGGTTGGATGGCACTATCCTGGCTCTTATTATACACTACCCTACAACCATAGCTGTTTTGGGAATCAGATAAGTTATAATATGTAATGTGCTCATAATAGTGCCAAACACATAAATGCTATACATTATTTGTTGCCAGTAGTATCATTAACTACTTGTATTAAGAAATCATCATATGAAAACAGGAAATTAGCATAGTTTCAAAGTATCTCAAAAATAGAGGGGTATTTCACAAAATAACAGACCAGTACTTGTAAAATGTCAAGGTTACTGAAAGACAAAGAAAGATTCAGAGACTCTTACACAATAGAAAAAATTAGAGGAGATAAGTAGAGAGAGAAATAGGCCCAGAAATGACAGAGATGATGAACTAGCAGGCAAGGGCATTTAAGCAGCTACTGTAACCACAATGAAGCATTTAAAAGAAAACACGAACACAGTGAGGAAAGAAATGGGAAGACATAAAAAAGAACCAATGGAACATCTAAAACTGAAAATTACAATTTTTGAAATAAAAATTCACTAATTGAGGTTAATAGAAGAACACTACAAAACCAAGTAACCTAACTGTCCACTGACAGATGAATGGATAAACATGTGGTATAAATATACAATGGAATACTAGTCAACCATAAAAAGATGATGAACTATTGCCATTTGCAACAACATAGATGGATCTTGAGGTTATTATGCTACGTGAAACAAGTGAGAAGGAAAAGGACAAAAAAAGGTATGATTTCACTCATGTGAAATATGAAACAAGAATAAAAAATGAATTAACAAAACAAGCAAAAATAAACTCATAGATACTGACCATAGAATGGGGGTTACCAGAGGGTAAGGAGGCTGGGGGGAGGGCGAATTGGGTAAAGGGGTCAAATATATGGTGAAGGAAGGAGACTAGACTTTTGCTGATGAGCACACAATACAGTATACAGATACATTGAAGTATAATGTACACCTGAAATTTATATAATGTTATTAACCACTGTTACCTCAATAAGTTTAATAAAAAACAAAACAAGAAATAAATAAGGCATCAATGAAAAAAATAAACTTGAAAATATAGCAAGAGAAATTATCTAAACTGGAATATTAAAAAAAAGGACAGTAAGTCAGTGAAAGGACCTGTGGGTCTAGTGTACATGTAATTGGAGTCCCAGAAGCAGAGAGGGGAAGAAAAAGAGGGGGAGAAAGAACTAGGAAATATTTAAAGAAATATTGGCCAAAATTTTTCCAAATTTGATGAAAATTATAAACTCAAAGATTCAAGAAGCTCAACAGATCCACAAACTAGATAAACACAAAGAAAACCACACCAGCAAATCATAATCAACTTGTTGGAAACTATTATAATGGAAAAAATAAAAACTTAAAAGAAGTCAGGGGGCTGGCCCAGTGGCTCAGGAGGTTGGAGCTCCGTGCTCCTAACTCCGAAGGCTGCCGGTTCGATTCCCACATGGGCCAATGGGCTCTCAACCACAAGGTTGCCGGTTCAACTCCTTGAGTCCCGCAAGGGATGGTGGACTCTGCCCGATGCAACTAGCAACGGCAACTGGCCCTGGAGTTGTACTGCGCCCTCCACAACTAAGACTGAAAGGACAACAACTTGAAGCTGAACAGCACCCTCCACAACTAAGGTTGAAAAGACAACAACTTGACTTGGAAAAGAGTCCTGGAAGTACACACTATTCCCCAATAAAGTCCTGTTCTCCTTCCCCAATAAAATCTTTTAAAAAAGAAGAAAACAAAAAAGAAAACACAGGAAAAAAATCTTAAAAAAAAAAAAAGTCAGGAAGGGAAGGGGACAATTATATAAAGTGCAAGAAATATAAGAATCATCACAGATGTCTAATCAGAAATTATACAAGCCAGAAGACTGATTCTTTAAAAGGGTCAAAGAAATTAATAGGTTATTAGCTGGACTAATCAAGAAGATAAAAAAGAAGACAAATTACCAATATCAGGTATAAAAGAGGGAACATCACTACAGATCCACAGACATTAAATGCATAATAAAGATATGAGGACCAACTTATGCCAATAAATTTGACAACCTAGATGAAATACACATTTATTGAAAGACATAAATTACTAAAACTGGCACAAGAAAAAGGAGAAAATTAGAACAGCTTTATATGTATTATAAAAATTGAATTAGTAATTTAAAACTTCCCCAGAAAGAAAATTCCAGGCTGAAATGGCTTCACTGGTGAATTCTGTCCAACATAAAGGAATAAACAACACTAATTTTACATAGACTCAGAAACTAGGTGATAAAGGAATATTTCCCAAGTCATTTCATAAGGCCAGTTTTACTCTGATACCAAAACTAGACAATAGACAAAATCATTACAAGTAAGAAAAACTACACCAATATCCCTCATGAACCAAGATAGGAAAATCCTTAACAAAACATTAGGAAATAAAATGCAATACTACATATGAAAAGAATAATACACTGTGATCAAGTAGGGTTTATCTCAGGAATGTAAAGGTAGTTTAACATTCAAAATTCAATCATTATACTGCACATAATAAAAAATATTACTTTATAAAAAGAAACCTTGGCTCCTTGGGAAAAAAGTCAATTCCAGGGCTTGGGCAGAAAATGTACAAGAGCCTGGAGAACCTGTTGTGGAAGAAGGGAGTATTAAAAAATGATAAGAACATACCACAAAGATACAGGATCCAGCTTGAAGGGACTCCCACTGAGACAATATGAGCATCAAAATAAATAAAAAAAATAATATAACCCATTAGATAAAATAAAAATCTTCAAGTCCATACTGATATAAGTTTATAAATGAATAAATAAGTGGAGAAGGGAAAGCTCTTTCTTAGAGAAAAATGCCAACTAAATATAAAAGAAGTAAGTGTAGAAGAAATGATGGAGTTAGAAAATCATCAGTGGATTCTAAAATGTGGGTAAATGTTTGATGAAGATTTATTCTTCCAAATTAAAGATTGTAACAACAACAACAACAACAAAAGAAGGCTCAGTGGTAGACAATTTTACCACTTATATTCCTTTAAATTTTCCAGAAATAGATTATTCTTAGGCAATATTATTCCTTCCAGAACACTGGGAATGATGTAAAGCTAGAATACTTCTGAAACTAAAACCTAACAGCAATATTACTTTTGAACATAGATACAAAAAAAATCATAAATAAAATATGAAATAGTACCATTTGTGACAAAATGGATGGATCTTGAGATTATAATGTTAAGCAAAATACGTCAGACATAAAAAGTAGAGAACCATATGATTTCACTGATACGTGGTACATAAAACTGAAAACAACAAAAGAACAAGACAAACAAATGAAGAAACAAAAACTCATAGACACAGACAATAGTTTAGGGGTTACCAGAGAGTATGGGGGAAGGGGGGCTCTAGAAGAGGGTAAACGGGGTCTAATATATGGTGATGAAAGAGAACTGACTCTGGGTGGTGAACACACAATGTGAGATACAGATAATATATTACAGAATTGTACACCTGAAATCTATGTAACTTTACTAACAATTGTCACCCCAATTAACTTTAATTTAAAGAAAAAAAATTACTGTCCTTAAAAAAACATATTTATGAAAAATACTTTAATAGCTTAGAAAAATGCTCACAAAATGATGTCTAGAAAAAAGGTTACAAAATTATAATTTAAAAAATTTATTATTATAAGAAAATGCATCATATTATCTCTGGGTAATGAAGAATTGGGAGAACATAATTTTTTTTTTATACGTTTCTCTGTTTTCTACAAAGAACATGTATTCATAAAACAGAAAATACCACTAAACAAAAGCCAAACACTAAAGGCTTTTAAAAAGTAGTAGATTATCAGCTAGTTTTGCTATCTGATTTTTCTCAATATATTGAAAATCATATTGTTATAGCTATCATGTGGCAAAGTTGCATAAAATAACAGGCATACACTCAAATATTGTCACATGTCAGTTTATTGAGGAAATTGTGGTGCTAGAGGTTAATTCTATTCACTTGATTACTTTTCATCATGTCAAAGAAGACTCCAAAGTCCACAAGCCATTTAGTTACACAATTACTTTCCCATATTTTGTTCAGGAACATAAAAATCAAATATAAAGAAATGTTCAAATGAATCTGAAAACTGCATTTTTTAAATTTTATTTCAAAAGGTGGTGATTAAGGGTCAGGAAGTACAGTGACATGGAAGAAGGACGAAAATGGAACATGTAAAAGGAAAATATTTTTGCTAGATTTCATTTTCAGTTTCAAATCTTTCCAACAATTTTTTTAGTTTTTATACCAAAAAAGGAATCAATACTTTTCATTCCACTCTTGTCAACTTTAGCCAAAGCCTTCTGAGCTGCAGTCATTTTGCTATTTTTCTGTTAATGAAAATAAGAGAAAAATTGTTACGAATGTAACATTTATACATCATACATGCAAATCAAACCAGACCATGCATGTCTCAAGGTTCATTAAGGGAGGTAATCATTTGCTACTAACATGCTTCATAAGGGAGTTATTATTTTAAAAAGTTCTGATTTCTCTTCAGAATTCAGACCTAAGAGACAAAATTTGTTAAAAGAGGCAACAAACTGCTGCCTTCTAAAGAGTGGAATGGTACAACCAATGGTTTACTTTAGGGGCAATAATTCTGGAGGGTGCATTAAGTGCAATAACACAAACAATGGAAGTGACACAGGCAGCAATTGTCAGAAGGAGGAATTACAGCCTTGTATTATTATGTGATGAATAATTCACACCAATTTACCATCTGATTTTATTCAGAGGCTTTATGGGAAACCAATGACAACACTATATTATATTCAAAAGATAACCTGTATTGCAAAGCATCTGGACCAACTAGCTGCCCCATTTTCCTTCCAACAAAGAAATACTTTCCAAAAAGCTGACTTCAAATATCTCTGCCTTGTCATTTTTATCTCTTCCTGGTCACTTTTGTGTGTGTGTGTGTGTCATGTCCTAGCAGAAGGTAAATAGCAGCTGATTTTACTTTGATGCATCACAACTTGTTGAGCAGAAGTATAAATAATGGGACTCAGCAGAGAAAGAAATCAGCTGCCTCCCTGGGAAATGTGAGACAAAATTGTTGCCAAAGTATCTTTTAAGGGCACAGTTTATGATCCCTGAAATTTTGCTTCTCACATTCTGTCACTTATAATTTAGTGGCCTTATTTTCTGCCTGGATAGTGAAAAGTGACAGTCTCTTTGAGATAAGTTATCCCCTGCATTTAACTGACATCTGATCCAACCCCTTATCTCACTGGTGCTGTGCCCACGGGGATACAATGGGCAGTTGGAAGGGTGGGGCAGAAATAGTTCTCCCAGAGAAACTGAAAAAATGTCCCTGCTTACAGAAAGCATGGAGATAGCCAGCTATTTAGCCATCTCTAAGTTGGCTTATCCGCTAATATCACATGCCCAGATAAATTACATGTAAATTAAAGAATAAAATTGATTAAAAAAAACTTTTAAACTATAAAGGAAGTATATCTTATGAAATCTAAGTGGAAATTGATTCATCTTGGGATAGGCAAGGTTTTTCTAAGCATAAAAGTACTGAGAAAATCAAAGAAAAATAATTCCTATATTTAATCCTCAGAAAAATCTTAAAATGGTTAAAAATCAAATGAATAGTCTAAACATAACTGGAAAATTATTTGTACCTTATATGTCATGAAAAGTGTTAACAGCCTTAACTTAGAATGAGCTCTTACAAATCAACAAGGAAAACATTACTATTCAATATAAAAACAGCCAAAGACATGAACTGACAATTTGCAAAAATGCAAATGAGCAATAAGCATCTGGAAAAACAACTAAGCTTTCTAGTTAAAGAAATGTAGCCTAATTGCATAGGCAAAAATTTTCAAGAATAATCATAATACTCAATGTTGTCAAGAATGCAAGACGAATACTCATCAGGAATAACGGTTGGGAGTACAAATTTCTACTAAATGTTTGGAAAGCATTTTACAAGGTGTGATCAAAAAACACAGTGAATGTTTAAATTTAAAAAATTATTACAGTAAAAGACACATTGCCATTAATCCCCCTCAAAATACTCCCCCTCGCTTTGAACACACGCATCCCACTGTTCTTGCCACTTTCAGAAGCAGTTCTGAAGTCTTCTTTTGTGAGTATCTTTAGTTGCACTGTTGTGGCTGCCTTGATGTCCTGAATCAATTCAAAATATTTACCTTTCATGGTCATTTTGACTTTGGGGAAGAGCCAGAAGTTGCACGGTGCCAGATCCGGTGAATAAGGTGGATGAGGACACATCGTAATGTTTTTATTTGACAGAAATTGCTGTACCAGTATCGATGTGTAACAGGGAGCATTGTCATGATGGAGGATGAAGTAAAGACACGAAAGAGGACTTCCAGAACTGCTTCAGAAAGTGGCAAGAACGATGGGATAAGTGTGTTCAAAGCAAGGGGGACTAGTTTGAGGGGGATTCATGGCAATGTGTCTTTTACTGTAATAACTTTTTTTTAAATTTAAACATTCACTGTATTTTGATCACAACTCATATTATGTATATCTCAATAATTATGGAAAGAGCTCATGTTTTTTTAAACTGTTACTTAGTTTAAATTGTGTCAATGAAAAAATCAGAAATGCAGACTATAAATAAGAATGTGAATCACTTCCTAAAAATAAAAAATAAAAAAAGCAGAAGTAACCTATGTGTCCAAAAGTAGGGGAACGATTCAATAAATTATATTTCATATGGTGAAATAACCCACATGATTGAATATGATGAACAATTAATACATTTCAAAGAATGTTTAATGACGTGAACATTTTCACAAGTCAGAAATTAAAAGGCAGAACCCAAAACTATACATACAGGGGGTGCCAAAAAATGTACTCACATTTTAAGAAAGAAAAACTGTATTAATTGTAATACTCAATATATACTGGTAACAAAAGATGAATACAAGTCACATTTGACTTCTGCAATTACAGGAGGTGCTCAAAGTGGTTACTATCAGCGTCCAGACACGTCTGATTACAGCGAACTACTGCTTGAGCAATGCTGACCAAAGTGTCCACTTGTATACATTTTGTTGGCACCCCCGGTATATATAAAACAATGCCAATTTAAAAAGCTACATATATAATGCATGTATAAGATAAAACTTAGTAAGAAATGTTATAAAAACATTTGCAGGGGTGATACTGAAGGGTGGGTTTCTTAATTTTTGTCATCATTATAATTTCTGGGAAGCTCCTCGGCAGTAATTGACAAAACATTACCTGTGGCAGTTAATCCCCCCCACCCTGCCCCACCCTATCACTGAATACATAGCAAAGTTTAGGCACACTCTTGCTAAGTATATTGTGTTTCTTTGATTCCTGAAGTATTCCTTGCTTGATATTTTCATTGCCATTCACAAGTTTGAATTGATGATTAAGTCACACAAACACTAGTTAAAATTCTTCATGGTTAAAATTGTGAGATCACAATCAAGCACACACGCGTGCCCGGGTGTCCCCGTGCAGCATCACCCACTGAGCCCAAGCGCATCCACTACACCTGGACACACATACCTTTTCAGTCTTCAAATCTTTAGTATTAAACTTAGTGTAATCTTCTTTTGCTTCTACGGGCTCATCTGATAACTTTACTTTCTGTAATGTTAGAGCAGTGAAGTGTCAAACATCACCTTGACCCATCCATCCATTTAAAAAGAATCAATATGTGCAATTTGGACTCACATCGAGGCCAAATGAGGCCAAGTGACCCTGCAAAGGGCTCACTTTTAAAAGCTCTTTCACACTTTGCTGATTATCTAGGGAACTAAGTCACACAGCCCTTGTGAGGAGTTCTGGTGATGGGCAGATATAATTCGGCAGGTCCCGGCCCCAGCCTGTCGGCAGTCGAGCAGTCCCAACCACACGGTTCATATGTGCCAGGGACGGTGACTGCTGACTCTCCAGGGCAGTGTAAGGGGTGAACACAGGCACAGAAGCAAAGACGGAAATTTCCTTTAATGGGGCCAGATGTCCAGCCAGACCCCCACTTCATTCACCTCCTGGGCTGGTGGAATGTTGGCTTAGGAATGTAGCTCATTACCAGCTTTGTATAGCTTCATGTTCTTAACTTCCTTTCAAGTCAATGATGTCATTTTATCCACACAGAACAACCTTACAAAGCAAGCAGCCAGCAGGAGAAGGAAGCACAGAGAGGTTAAATGAACAGCCCAAGGCTACTAGTGGAGGACTTGGGGTGAAATCTGGTTTTGTACAAGTGCTCTTTCCATTAGGCCCAGTATGACTATGTCACCCTTTACTTTGTGTTTTCACCTTTCACATGACACTTTGCACTAACGAACATAAGAATCTTGTCAAGAGCTAGACTGTAGCCTTACTGTTGACACTATAGAAGAAATGGTGTCACATTTATTATGTAAAAGGCACATAGCAGGGCAGATAAGTTTTGATGTTTAACATGGAGCACTGACTGCACAGTGATCCGAACTCGGAATTGGACAGATCTTCAAGCTCTTTGTGGAGATACCAGGTTGACAAGACCCAACATGGATCCACCCTAGGAAATACAGATTTGTTCCCGGCTTCACTTTGCAAAACAAAGAACAGGTAGAGCTATTGTTAAACAAAGAACAGATAGAGTTAGTGCTAAAAGATGCCACAGTACATGTTTAACACGGGATAAAACAACAAGTCTTGAAATTCTTCACTGCAGCAAACAGGGGGGCATCTGGGCATATATCACATAATGGGGCAAAACCTTCTCTTGGCCACACAGCAACCTCAAGCAAAAGAAAAAGACTAGCTTATCCTATATGAACTACCTACCAGCGAAGTGAATGTAGATGTACAAGCAACTTTCTTAAGCATACACGTTTCTACTAAAATTAAGGCAGTACAGGGGGTTTGGGTGATGCATGCTTTTACCAGGAAAGTATCTGCAACCGGGAGAGAACTCAGGGAATAATGATGAAGGCATAACAGCTTTACATGGTAAAAAGCTTCATGTTATGAGGATGTTTGCTTTCATCCTCTGTGGCAAAATGTTCTAGTACACGTCATGATAAACACTTGGGCATGTTCACTTTTTATAAGTCAAATAAAAAAGAGTTCATAGCAAGGGCTTAAGATGAAAGATGCTTCCTTATAAATATCAATCATTTAATTAGATGACTGACTTCGTCAGGTGCTTTAACAGCTCACTATCAAACAAGACAACAGTTATAAGTACTTATAAAAAAGAAAATGATTGTGGTAGGCCTTTGCACATAAGTAGTTTTTATGTTATTCTCAGCACACTGTGACTATGTTGGAGAAAAACCATAATTGTTAGATTTACTTAGATTTTTGTTATTTAAAAGACTGAATCACTATGGATTTGGGAGAATGTTTCAGAAGAAAAAGAAAGACAGTAACAAAAGGTATGACAAAATGGGCACGGTCCTGGAAAGGGAAGAAAAAAAGGCAGAGTACCGCAGGAGTTAATGCTAGGATGGACTGGTCCTATGCTTATAAATGATTTGCAAGGAACTCAGGAACATCTTCAGATCCACTGATTGTATTCAGCTCTGCTAGCTGACAGTGATAAATTCAAGAGATGGAAGGTGGTGAGGGTTGGAAGCTGAGTTTCAACACAGGCAAACACACAATAGTAAGAAAATACTGCAAAACATATTATTAAGGATGACAAGCTCCATGCTATCGATTACTACACAGATAAAAAGAAACCTAATAGCCACTGGAATGCATTTCCTGAAAACAATCAACTATTATTACTATAAAAATCAATCAACTGCTGGCCACAGACAGGAAAGTTAGCAGAAGACATCACCCTACGCCTCTTTAAACTACGGTACATCGCCCAGGGCAGTTTGTAATGTGTACATTAGACATTAGCGCCCCAGGAAGACTCCATAGAGTAGGAGATTTCAAAAAAGCAACTAAAATAATCCAGGAGATAAGGCTGAGATTTAGGAGAAACAAGACGCCGAGTTCTAAATCAGGGTTTGACAAACTGCTGTCCATGGGCCAAATCCACCGGCTGCCTGCTTTTATAACTGAAGTTCTACTGGGTCACAGCCGCGCAGGGTCGCGTATGAATTGTTTGTGGCTGTCTCCGCACTGCAACAGCAGAGCTGAGTAGCTGTGACAGAAACCATCTGCTTCATGAAACCTAAAATATTTACTATCTGGCCTTTACAGAGTAAGTTTGCTGACCCCTGATCTAAATCGTAAATGAAGAAATCACAAACACCTTAAATTTTGGAAATGAAAATAAGAAAACAAAAAATGGGGTCCGAGAAGAATAAACTTACGAAACGCACTACCCGAGACAGAATCAAAGGCTAAAACCTTCAAGAAGCCATTCATGAATGATCTCTAAGTTACCAAGGAAGAATTTGAGAGAAAGAAATATACTTAGTCTGTGGAGGGAGAGAAATAAGAAAAAAGTAAATACGCTTATCCTCTTAGTTACAGTCAGACAATCATGTCTGTGCCCCGAGGGCCACTGTCAGAGACAGGAGACTACTGGAGTGGGAGAAGTGTGGATCTGACCTGAGATCTTATAGCAACTGACTTCTGCCCCGCACTCTTCTTCCAGAGAGTAAAAGATGAACCTCAGACAGTCAGCTGGAAATGGCCCATAACTCACACTGATGTACTGTAAATTTTCCTTCCTTTTCTAAAAGTCAAAGTAATAAATGTTTTTGGAGCTACCACCTCCAAATTAGGGCATGATACAAAACAATCCCGAGCACGCTGGCCACCTTGAAGGCGGGGGAAAAGGCAATTGTCTAACATCCACCATATGTCCACTTCACATTGTCAAGGCATCTGCTATTCTGCTGGCAGGAGAATGAGCTCACTGACAGGACTGGCGCAGGTGTGCATTCTGCCCGAGCTCAGGCCTGCGCAGCGTGCCTCCAGGTGTGGTTGAGGACTGGCTGCTCTGCTCTCCCAACCTGGGAGACAAACACAAGCTGTGGTCCACAGTGCAGAGGAGCTGTGGGTGGCCGGTGGAGAACATCTGGAAGAGGAAAAGTCTTCCCACTAACAGACAGAGGATTACACACTGCGTCCATCACTTCAAGTACAGAAAAAAGAAGGGTGGTCATTCTTGCTCAAAGGGTCCTTTGTGTTACAAAGATCATGCTCTGTACCTTTGTGCCAGTAACAATTCGATCTGGCAAAATAAGTTTTAGTTATATATAAGGCATTCATGGTGATTAACAAAATTAACTACAGGATCTGGCTAATTCAAGAATATTTAATTATACTTATATATCTATAATATTTTTATGTAGGTATCTGGCTAAATCAACTCTTACTGGGTTTTGACAGCACTTTATTATTCAGGTAAAATCTATTAAAAAAAAAAAACATTGCTGGAGAGCCCAGTACAATCTTTATTCCACATGACAGCACCCATGCAAGGTGGATTTAGTATGCTTTAAAATACACTAGAACAAACTAAACTTACGTGATAAAAGTATGACATTTTTCCCCAAGGTATCTTAGTCACAAAGATATCTTACCTTTGAAGGAGGGTTTGGCATTGAAGCTGAAGGTTCTGGAAGCCTAATGAGTAAAAAATATGAATTACAATCATGATTTTCATAGACAAGCAAACAGAAAGACTGGGCCAACTTGACATTTATTTGGTAAGCCCTGCCTTCTTCTGGCAGCTTCACCACCATGTATCTTATTGAACAATCATCTCAGTGTAAAGAATGAAATTTCTCTAAATGAATAAACCTTCATTTCACTACTTAATTCCTTGCATAGGAATTGTTTGAACTAAAAAGTAAAACTAGAACTCATTTGTTGAAATGGAATTGCTTTTCTTTAGCCACCATAAATTTGCATTTTGGCATCGTAGTATTTTTTTCAAAATTGATCAATCTAGTATATATTTAAAAGTTAAAATGATTTTAACTGTTGACAAAAGCCACACAAAATGTATCTTTCTCTCATTAAAAATAAGTTTAATTGACATGTCTTTCTCCCCAAATCTTTACTGAAAACTTAAAAATTTCAGTGGAAAGAAAAGAATCTAAGGGAAAAAAAAAGGAGTTCAAAGACATAAGGTCTCTAACGAAATAAACAGTGACTAAAAACTCCAGAGAGATACTAAACAGAAGGATATGGTTATCAATTTAAAGCAGGCTTTCAATACACTTTAACTACTAATTGTTTTTTAAAGTAGGGCCTATGCAATTTACTAAAAACAGCAACTGTATCTATTAAAAAGTTACTTTACCTTCATGTGTCAGAAGATAAAGCTATTATAAGGCAAAGCTATTAAATTATCACACACATAAAATCTTAATAACAGTTACTAAATTCTGGAAGTAACATTTTTTTTCAGCTTAAGATAAAGTCTTTTTTATTATATCAAAGATCTTTACAAAGGAAGAAACACAAATCAAGTCATTCTTAAACCTTTCTTCTGCCCTCAAAGGCCAGGTTGTGTTTTTCCTTGGGTTCCAAGTGCTAGGCATAACAAAAGTTCTTAGTGAACATTTAATGACAGTGAAAATGGTACAGAACCTCTAAATGTAACTTGCAAAAATATTCTACATGCCATCTACTCTTTCCTTCCCACTTTTATTTCTATTAAAATGACCACAAAGAACCAAATTTGTTAAGTCTATTTGGAGAAAAATTTTTACCATAGTTCACCATCAGAAGTCATACCAACCAATAATTCCAGTCCTGACACAAGTTCCTACAATCGGTTTCCACTAAACAAATTCATTTCAATCAATGAATGTCCATTAAAAATCACTTTCAAACCACAGAGCCTATGACATAACTCAAGAAGAACTTATCAGAAGGAGTGACATGATAAGGCACAAAGATACCTTACTTCTGGAAAACCCAGAAGTAAAAAGGTACTTCTTAATTATCACTAAAGATGAACAATACTTACTTTAAATGTTTAGCTAAGTCATCACTTAATTCTTTAGGAATGTAATCAGATATCAGACCATGGGCATAACAAATATAATCCTCTGAAATAAACAAAATGGAGAGTGAAAGAAAAAAATTAGTAATAATTATGGTAGTTTTAAAGTCAAATTGACCAGAGTTCAAATTCTGGCTCTATTTGGCCTTAGGGACTCACTTAAGCTCCTAGCCCGTGTCCTCATTTGTAAAATGGGGATGCTCATATCTATCTGTCAGAGTAGCAGGGGGATATGATGGATGAGCTAGGATACAAGATGATATCAAAGATAAGATAATACAAGTACAACACCCACTAAATGATAGTTAAAACAAAAATTCAGGGTTGGTTTTTTAGTTGAAGCCCTTAAATACAAATAAAGTTGAAAAATCGGTTGTAACAATATGAAATATTCATGTCTTTTTAAAAGACTAATCATTTCTAGGTCTGTTTGAATACAGAATACATCTAATTATAGAACCACAATGTATGCTCATTTAAGAGAAATAATATGTCTATTAAGTACTTGCTTTATAAGAGTCCTGAACATTATATATACTCCCAAACTAATAAAATGCCTTAAAAACTGTAAAAAACCTAAACTCAGCAGAGTATAAAATCATTAATTCCAAAGCATCTGGATCCTCAATACTAAAATGTGTATTCATTAAATCTAGTTACATAAGACAATAAAATCTGTTTTAAAGCCCTGCTCCTTAGTTCAGTATTTTATATAGAAGACTGGGGGATAATCAAACTTAACAGTAAGATGGGATAATCACATGGGGATATAAACTATCAAAAGCAATATCCCAGGTTTGTTGCTAGGATAGTCATTCGCTTCTTTTTTTCCTTTGTCTTTTGCCTTCAAGTTAAGATAAGAATTTGCCCCAGCGTTGGTTAGAAAGTGACTGCTGTCTGGACCACCTGATCTCAAAAACTCTTCAGTAAGAGACTTTCACTGCCAATGTAGAACTGAAAGTTATCACCCAGTTCTTCTCAAAATGTTCTCATGGTTCTGTGCTAATAATTATCTAATGAGTCATGAATATACAAAATGATAGTAAGAATGCCAACATATCGTCTGTTTGCTGCTTCTGGTAGCACATCAAACTAAAGATCTAAAAAAGGAACTAGCGTAAAGAGTGTAAAGCTTATTTTATGGCTGGAACCCTAAGTGACAATATAGCCAAACCCACACCCTTATATTTAGAGACTGGTAAAAACACTGGACTTGGAAAAGAAGACCTGGCCTACTAGCCAGGATGGGTGACCTTGGATAAGTCATCTACTTCACTGAGATGATAGATTTTCATTTTTAAAATGAGATCTGTCTAAATAACCTGTAACATCCCTTCTCCTTAAAAAAAAAAAAAAAAAAAATCTATGGTTTTGTTTATCTGTCCGTCCATCCATCCATCCATCTATCTGATTCAATTCCCTCTCTTCTTTTGTTAAAGCCAAACAAAAACCCCGATAGCTGGTAAACTCAGCATGGCAAGGCAGCGGTCCACCACTTGCAGAATGGCTGGAGCCAGGTATCATCTGCCTGTGCGAGGTGTTTAAGGTATATTTCTGCAAATCAAAGAGTATCTCAACCACCATCAATCACAAACAGGCCACTAGTTCCTAGTTTTTATTTTGTTAATGACTAATGTGAGATGTTTCAGAATTTTATACCCAGAACAGAGGAACACTGAACTGGAGCTTAGTCTGAATAATTTCTGTCCTTTCCTACCATTCGAGAATGTTAATTGCATTATATAGCTATTTTTATTATATATATGTATACTACACTGGAAAAAGCAAAAGAATGTACCTTAATAACCTCAAAGAAGAAAACAGTGCCAAGTGAATTAATTTTTCATCTAAAATTGAAATATTGAGGCCTACAGGAGGACATACGCTTCTTGAGAGAAAGATGCCAACACATGCAGCTCTCTGGGCACGCTGTGCCTCACGAACAGTACAAGAAAGTTGAGTGTGAGCACAAAGGTCAGACCAGCTCCATTAGTAGCTCGGCTTTAACCTTTACTAGAATTGCAAGTTTGGCCGCAGCAGCAAGAATCTCATTGTTAAATGAGACTTACTGGGGTCAGATGAGATAATGTGTGTACACTGGCAACCTAGTAAAAGGCCTGGCACACAATACACCCTCAATAAATGAAAGCCAGCACTGTGAGGGTTGTTATTGTTAGTATGAAATAAATATTTGCTGAATGAATGATTTAACTATCAATTAGTGACACAATCATGATCTATAGTAAAAGTATTACTTGGTTCTGATATAAAATGCACACTTGCCACAAGATCTATGAGTACATGTAGTACACTGGCAAGAATGTGAAGCTTCTGAAATAAGATTTTAGAATCATTAAGACAGGCAATTATATGTAAGCAACTTACTCCAGACAAGAATCATTTGCGATGAAACAATTGACTTACCTTCCTTGTCACTGGAAACTTGGTGGCTGGAGAAAAATGCACTTGACTGTACCCGGGCACCGACATTTATGTGATTGGTTTTTAATGCTGCCATAGTCTGATTTACCTATGAAGTAACCAAAAGGGGAATATTAGGGTATTTTGAACTATAGAAATCCACAATTTTCCAGATGGTCCTCAATCCATTTACGATCCAGGAAGAAGTATTTCTTTAGCTGACGTCAGAAGATGAGAGAGCTATACATTTGGAGAAAAGCTGAGCAGCAGCTGCAGCGTTTCAGGCTGATCTCAACGCGTGGACTTTCTAAGGGCTACACAATATGAGGGCACTGACTCTGGCATCAGGCTGCTTGGGTTTGCTCTGTGACCATGGGCTAGTTACGCAACCTCTCTGTGAAACGGGGACAAAAATACTATCGCTCTCATAGAGCTGTTATGAGATGAGGCTTAAATGAGTTAATACATGTAAGGCCCTTAGAATAGAACCTGACACAAAGTTTATATGTAATAAATTTTGAAACAAAATAAATAATGTAAATTTCCCACTTCCTAGGAATTTAAGAAAGGAAACACAATCAATAAATACAAACTTTGCTATTCATGTCATTATCATTTGCTAAGAGCAAAAATTAAATGCCACGATTTTGTTCAGCACTTAATACTCATACTTCACGTAGACTACAAAGGCAAATGAAGCGTGAAACATGGGGGCACTTTAAAATCTTTTCACTACTCTGTACCGTAGGTACCTGATTAATTCTACAAGGTTCATTCCCATGTTCCCAGACTCCTAATGTGCCCAGTAACATATGACACACAAACACGTTTTTCACAAGATGGAAGACAGAACATATATGATAGAAGAGAATCTTAGGAATCAGTACTGTAACTGCTGGTATCCACTGACTTGCAAAAACTTTGTCAGCAATAGATCTGCTCCAGTGAGATTCTTAATCAATGTGAAAGTACACTACATCCTGAGACCAATGGCTTTCAAAGTTTTTTTTTTTTTTTTTTTAGCCACAACCCAGAGCAAGAAATACATAATAATCCAATACTCAAACACACATATAAATATGTTTCATAGAGCCAGACTTAATACTTGCCCTTACTCTGTTAAATTTTAATACATCCTATTTTATCATATCCCATTGTACTACATGCCATTCCAAGAAAAATACTGGTGTGAATTACTAAATCAATTTGAAAACACTGCCCCAGACCTTACCTGAGGTCTAATTCTTAGCATTACTAAGGCACAGGGTGTGCCTGGAAGATGACCCCTCTTCAGCATCCAGACACAGAGTGGGACACACTTCCTCTAAGCCTGAATCCACTCTGCCGCAGGCCTCTGCCTGGCTGTGTGAGCAACATCAGCCTGACACACCTGCAGGACCAGCAGTAGCATGGCTCGTCAGGCCTGGCTGGTACTGTCTGGATTGTTAGACTCAATTCTATACCAACAAAGCGCAAGAACTTTCATTCAGTGGTGAGGATCATAGGAAAATGGGGATTCAGGTCAGAGGAAAATATCAAGCTAAGTCCAGAGATACATGAGTTAGGGAGGATGAAAAGTAAAAGATTTCTTCTCATATTGGGTATCTTTATACAGATTTCTTCTCTTAGTTGGAAATACAAGAGTCTTTGGATAAAGATTTACCATATTCTCTGAAGATTTTTAAAAAGGAGCACTGAATTTTTTCTGCTAAAGGCACTGGAGAAGTACTATACCTTTTTTTCCAGCCACTTTAATGTCTTCTCTTTGCTGTATTTGTAATATTTCTTTTTGTCTATTTCTGGATTAAATTAAAAGAAAAAAAGAGACTGAGTATAGTGGGTTAAACAAAAACAAAACTCAAAGTTATATCACATACAAGATAATTTTAAAATATTTCATAGTTTATGTTCTTGAAAAACTCAATTTACAAATCCGAGAGCATACTTGAGACATTAAAAAGAATTCCAAAACAGAATTTGGGTACCTTAGGTTTCATCCAACCATTAAATGAGTGGGAATTTAAGAAAACATCATGTTACACTAACAAATCTGTAGAAAACGTTAATTTTTAAAACAGAAAATGAACAAGCTAAGAAAACTTCATTTTTCTGAATAATTTTCAGCTTGCCTCAATGTTTTCAATGAAAGGCTTTTTTTCTGAAAAAATAGAAATCCCCAAAAATACAATTGAAATTAAATGTAGATGCCTGTGAACTTCATTCCATACCAAAAACAAAAAATTTTAAAAAGTTTTAAAATCTTGTTAACTAATCAGTACTGTCCCGGTGGGATTAAGAGAAAGAAGAAAATGTATATCTCTTTCACTGTATTACAAGATAAACATTGCTGTTTCAGGGGAATTTAGATTTATGATAGGCTCACACTGGCCCTTTTATAGGGATAAAAGTTTCACATCTTATAAATTATACATCCTGTCCACAGTCCACCCAGTGTTATCTCATATGTCACTGAACAATTATTTCCTCAGTAACACTTCGTTCATAGGTCTCCGTGCAATCAGCGGAGGCAGCACTTCCACCCCCGGCCTGCTGCCTCCACAGGAGTTATCCTGTGACCACTGGAAATCCTAAGGCCAGATGCGTGTGACTCTGTGGGAGCCATCCTAGAGTTACAGAGAATGGTGTTTTCTCTTTCTCTCCTCTGTAATTGTAGTGGGAAGTGGAAATGGCTTATTCGGGGATCATTTTCTGCAGCCTGTTAAATTGCTTGAGTTGCACTAAATAGTTTGTGTGGGGGAGGCGCTGGCAGGTCCCTGGCTCTAGCTCCTGTACATTTCCTCCCCATTTCAGCTTCGGGTTGTCAACATTGTGGGCAACTGGAGGCGGGATGGAGTGGGGTCTGGACCTTTGCACCCATCTCCTCAGGACATGTCACTGGATTAACAAAAAGAGAATGTGTACTGTCAGAAGTCTGAGAACTCCAAGGGGCAAGGTCTACTGCCCTGGAGCCAGGACTGCCTGAGCCACCAGCCTGCTGTTAACCGAGGCCAAGGAGACTGGACTCGACTTCCCTGGAGGCGATGTCCCACTCCACGTTCATTAGAGCAGACGGCGATCACTCAATACATGTACACTGTTGACTGGAGTTTAGAAGTGCTGTTCATTGCCTGAGACAAATCATCTCCAAAAAAACTCAGGGCTCAGGGCTCGCCTAAGAAATCCTACCTTGACTCGGCTACTCACCTCCCTCTTGGCTCTACCTCCAGATTCCCTGAAAGACCATTCTATAATCTGCCAGTTTCCTTCCTCTTCCTCACTCCCTGACCCCCTGTAGGCTATTCCTTTCCCTGTTTTTATTTTAATTAAAAGTTTATTGGGGTGACAGTGGTTTGTAAAGTTACATAGGTTTCAGGTGTACAGTTCTGTAATACATCATCTATATATCACATTGTGTGTTCACCACCCAGAGTCAGTTCTCCTTCCATCACCATATATTTGACCCCCTTTACCCTCTTCTACCACCCTTGCAGCTTTATTTACGGTGGCCAAGACATGGAAACAACCAAAGTGTCCTTCAATAGATGAATGGATGAAAGAAGTTGTGGTATACCGTATATACACAATGGAATACTATTCTGCCATAAAAGATGAAATACTCCATTCCCTCTTGAAAATGCTCTTTCAGAAGAAGCACAGACCACAGGCCCTGAGCCATACTTCCTGGGCTCTTACACAGTGCACAATGTCACCTTGGGAAGTCACCTACTAAATGAGCTGACCCATATAAAACCGATAGTACAACACCTGGCACATAACAAAACTTACTCAATATTAGCTAAGAACAAAGCAGAACTGACAACTTGTTACTGATAATAGCATCAGAAACTGATTTACATCCAGGCCTGTGCTACGTTCCTTATACACATTTTCTCATGGAGTGCTCAGTATGAATCGCCGGTGAAAACCATTGTTTGTCCCCATCTTAAAGGGCTGGGTTTGAGAGACGTTCGGTAAATTGTCCAAAGTCACTGAGCTAGTAAGCAGGAGCATCGGGATTCTTTCTCAAGCTGACTGCAAAGCTGTAGATCTGATGTTCAGTTTATCAAGATCAAGGAGCTCTTCACCCGCCTCAGTACTTCTGACCGTTATTTGTGGGGAAAACCTCTCTGCCGTGGTTCTATAAAACCTTTCTCTCGGTTTTTCTACATCTCTGATGACTTTTCCTTGGATTCTTTTCTAGCTCCACTTCCTCCTTTGAGGCCAACTGTACCTTTCTCTGGGTGACTTCATCCTAACAAAACCAAACAAGCCCAATGAGGAAGCCGACTGCTCTGGGCTGAGGCTGTGTGCCTGAAGCCAAACGAGCCACCTTCCTCCGGAACCACCCTGCCGGACACCAGGCTCAAATCCCGGGGCCATTACTCTTTCCCACCTTGCTCCCCACATTCCATCACTGATTCCACGGGAGATGGGAAAGAGCCAACACTATCTTGTAGGGGACAACGGGGGAGGAAAAAGCAAACAAACAAACAAACAAACACTGTCAGAAGTCAGGAGGCTTAGCTTCTTGTGCTGATCAGTAATACATTTTTTTAAAAAATCAGTTTTATTTAGTAACTGTTCATGAGTAATACACCCTTTTTAAGTGTACAATCTGAGGAGCATGGATGACTGTATGTAACCATCACCCCAGAAAGTTCCCTGAGCCCTCCTGCTGTCCGTTCTCCCATTCCTCCCCAGACCTCACGCAACCACTGGTCTGCTGGCATTATAGATGCGTTTTTCCTTTATTCTGGAATCCTGAGGTGAGCACTTTCTTGTGACCATCCTTTGTTGCACAATATAATTTCTGTGAGATTATTCCGTTTTCTTGCAGCTAGCAGTAGTTCCTTCCTTGGTATTATGGAGTATGTATCCTGTGTATGAATATTCCACGTGTTGTTTACCCATTCACCCACTAAAGGACATTTAGGTTGTTTCTAGTGTTTGGCTATTTTTAAAAAGTTGCTATGAAATCAAAGGGTGCTCTGAACATTCTTGCCCAAGTCTTTGCACGGCAGACATATGTTTTCAGTCCTTGGGTACATATCTAGGAGCAGAATTACTGAGTCATAAGAAATTGCCAGTTATGCGATTTTATGCTTCCACTCGCCAGGTAGGGGAGTTCCAGTTGTTCCACAATTTACCGTCTTTCTTATTTTAGCCACTCTGGTGGATATCGATCATAATTCCTTGTGGTTTTAATTTACATTTCCCCAGTGACTAATGGTATTGAACATTTTTTTCATGTACCTATGGGGTGTCCATAAATCTTCTTTCCTGAAGTGTCTGTTAAAACTGTTTGCTGATTTTTTACTGGGCTGTATATCACCTTATTATTGTGTTAAAAGAGTTCTTTGTGCATTTGAGATACATATATGCCACGTAAACAGTTTCTTCCAACTGTGGCTTATCTTCTTTCCATAATGGTGTCTTTCAAAAAACAAAAGCTATTAATTTTGATGAAATGTAATTTATAATTTTTTCTTATGGCTAGTGGTTTTTGTGTTCTAAGACAGATTTGCCTATCCCCAAAGTCACAAAGGTTTTCTTCTAGAAGTTTAATAGTTTTCATTTTTGCATTTAAGTTAGTGATCCATTTTGAGTTAATTTTTCTGTATGACTGTGAGGTGAGGGATCAATGTTGTTTTTCGTATGGGGATCTGTTTTTTCCAGGTCATTTGTTGAAAAGACTATCCTTTCTCCCACTGGATTATCTTGAAAAAAATCAACTGACTCTTTAAAAGTGTAGGTCTACTTCTGGATTCTCTATAATTAAATCTATAGATCAACTTGGAGAGAATGGACATCTTAATAACATTGAGTCTTCTAATTCATGAACATGGTATATCTCTATTTATTCAATTTTTCTTTAATTTCTCTCAGCAATGTTTTGTAACGTTCTGTGTACTGGTCTTGTACACTTTGTGTTACATTTATCCCTGGAACTTCATGATTTTTGTTGATATTATAAATGGTATGGTTTTATTCCATTGTCCTTTAAATCACTGCTCATATACAGACATACAATTGATTTTGGTATATTGACCTTGTATCCTGAGACCTTGGTTTATTAGTTCTAGTGACTTTTTTTGTAGATTCTTTTGAGCTTTTTATATACTGACCATACTGGTTTTGAGTAGTTTCACTATTTACTGTCCAATCTGTATACCTTTTGTCTTTTTCTTGTCTCATTGAAACTGCTAGGACTTCCACTACAGGATGAACGGAAGTGGTGAGAGTGGTCATCCTCATCTTGCACCTAATCTTAGGAGAAAAGTGTGTTCAGTCTTTTACAACGAAGTATGATGTTAGCTTGGATTTGGCATAGACGCCCTTTACCAGACTGAGGCAGTTCTCTTCTATTTGTAATTTGCTGAAAATTTACATCATGACTAAATTTTGTCAAATGCTTTTCTACATCTATTGAGATGATCATACAGTTTTTCTTTTGTGATGTGTAAATATGGTGAATTATACTGATTGTCTAATGTTCTATCAACTTTGCATTGCTGTGATAAACCCCACTTGGTTATAACACATTATCCTTTTTATAGATCTGATTTGCTAATATTTGTCTTAAAATTTTCAGTCTATTATCATAAGGGAGAATGGCCTAGTTTTCTTTTTGTAATAATTTTGATTTTGATATTGGGGTAATTCTGGTTTCACAAAATCAGTTGGGAAATATTCCTTTTTCATATAATTTCTGAAAGAGTTTGAGAAAGTATCATTATTTTTTTGAGTATTATTTCTTCCTTAAAGTATGGCAAAATTCACAAGTGAAGCTAGCTGGGCCTGGAGTTTTTTCCTAGGAAGTTTTTTAAATTATAAATTTACTTTTAATTAAACATTCCCTGGACAAGATGATCAGAAGAAACATCCAGCTTGAATGTCCCAAAATGCTACACAACGACCAAGTACTGCTTAACTTTAAAATTTACAAATTTTTATAAGCAAGGAGATTTAAAATACTCACCAAGGCCACAGATTACCCACAGTTATGAAAAAAATACCATAACATGTTTGTTCATGTCCTAAATTTAATATTTGCAAGAGTTAGGGAGTTAGATAATATGCACATATGCTGGAAAGGTTTCTTTCTCTAATGTGTCTGGTGCCTATAAAACTGGTCTCAAACATCTGGAAAGATTGGGTTTACAAAATAAAGATGGAATAAAAGTGAGTCCACAGTTAAATAACATGTTCAGCAGTTGGATAATCGGTTCACAAACCTGAATTTCCCTGATGTATTGTTGAACAAACTGCCGAGAGCATATTTTCACATCTACTTTCTCAATGTTTTCCACAACTGAGAAACTCATATGGTCTCTTTTTTTCCTGCCTCCTGGGGATAGAAACTTGGCAACTGTGGTTGGGGCATTTTAATCAGGTAAGTTTTCCTGGCTCTTCCTGTGAGTCACATTGGACAGCGCAGTGCAGCCTTTGCTTGCAACACGAAACAGAGTGTTACACTCAGGATGAAGTTCATCTCCCTTTAGCAGTCCTTCACCCTGTCATCTCTCCACGGAATGTGAGCTTCTTTGGCAAAAAACGTGCTGAACTCCAGAGCTCGCAAACAGAGACACATCATTTCCTTCACTAATAAAGCAGGCAGTGCTAACTCAGGTCATCGCCATCATCATTCAGGATACAAACAACTGTGGCTGGATTTATTCGGCAGGGAGAAGGCAAGTCGGGAAGGTTCTCATAGACGTAGCAGGCTTAAGCAGATCTGTACTGTAATTGACTTTTGAGACAGCATCTGGAGTCTACTATCAAAATAGCTGGCTGGGGAACTTGACTATTTCAGGGTTTACTCTATCTGCATAGTGCCTGTGGAGAGGATGGAAGTTAAAAACATCAGCTTTCTTCTCTATCTTTGCTCCCTGTCATGGATATAACCTGACCACTCTTTAGTAGTCTTCTTTGTTTCTTAAAAATCTTAGCAATAAAATACAAAGACTGGAATGAAACACTAACTTATAAACGGACAATTCCCCCAAATCAAGTAAGTAGTCAGCACCCAAAGCAATCATTAAAACAGGATTATATAGTGCCTTGAAAACTGAAAGCTCACTACCAAGATCAGAAAATTGCCTTTTCCTTAAGTTATCGAAGTTCTTTCTGTCTCCTTTCCTGTCTCTCTCTTTTTGACTCACAAAGGGAAATCATTGAGAGGTGACATACAAGATAGTTTTTGTTTTTTTTAAGTTTCTAGTTTTACATGAGACAATCTAAAAACTCTAACAGTATTTTGGAAGTGTTACACAGTAGTAAGAAGGAAGGGAAAGAGTTGCTGTCAGATAGACAAGGGTTCAAATCTTGATTCTACCACTTCAAATTTTATGATGTCAGTTAACATGAACTCTATGAGCCTCAGTTTCCTCATTTGTAAAAATGCAGGTTATAATAAAAATGAAAGTGAATTACTGGAAGGATTCAATAATATATGCAAAACAATAAGCATAGAGATGCTTATATATGGAAGATATTTTTGTTATCTGATTATCCCCATTCTCCTATTTGAACCACTTCAATATATATTAATAAATGGACCATCAAACAAATGTGTATTGGTCACTTATTGTGTCCCTTGTACTTAAACATCAGCAAATGATTTTAAAATTTCTAATTTGGAAGCCTCAATAGTACTAACACTTATTGGGCATTTACTATATACCCTGCACTCTCTGGGCACTGATTTACTTGTATTATTTCACTTAATTACTGAAGTATCTCTTTGTGGTAGGTACTAGGTACCACTAAACAGCAATACTTAAATAATGTTCATACATACGTTGGTCATTCAGAAATCTCAACACTATAAAGCTAAGAGAATGAAAGTTTTATGATTTAGAACAACTATTTAGAATAATTTGCAGAATACTAATTATAATGTATGAAAGAATACAGGAGATACCTTCAACTCTTGAAACTCTTCATCTGATACATAAAGAATGCTGAAAACTTTGAAAGATTTGTTCAAAACTATATAGCAAATACATTTTTTATTTTCCTTGCAGGCCATCAGATCCTGCGATCAGATTACCAGACTGTTCCTAAAGAAATTCTTGCCCTCAAAGAGATATAAAGCAACTATAATAAAATATTAACATTTGTTGATTATTGGGGTTGGGTACAAATAATACTTATAGCTTTTTCCTGAAACTTAAAATCTTTTTCATTAAACAAATTGTTTCACCTGCCCATGTACTTTCATTTTGAAAGCAAATACATTACCAACCTTTACATATATCAAGTTTCTAAAAACTCTAGGCCTCAAATTTTTCTTTCTTTCTTTTTTAACAACAGTAAGGCAAAACACAAAGTAATGCAGATTAAATTTCACACAGTAAAAGATGTATGCAATTCTCTAGATGTCTTGGCAGTTTTCTTCATAATCAAACTCTTCCCCTAATGAACTACAGTCTGTAAATCTTAAAATAATGGAAGGTTTAAAAACAAAGTTAAAAAAAAAAGAAAGAAATAATAAGGTCTTTCGGGTCTCATCCTCAAAACGGCCTCTTCATCAAAATATACAGAAGCAATTCCACATTACTTGCTTCACCCTTTGACCCAGAACAAAAATATATAAAATATTTTTATTTATGTGAGTTCTATATACAGAGAACATACTGAGATAGATACCTTTTCCATAAAATTCCAAAGGGAAATGCACAGTATTTTGAAGTTTACAACTGGTTATTTAGAGCCAAACAAGGTAAGTATAGGGTACACACTTCTAATACAGCAGAACTTCCCAGAGCTAGGCAATGATGAAAAGTGAAAGAGATTAGAACAGGAGTTCAGATAACAATTCAATAAGAGGTCAGTGATTTGGTATTCAACAAGGAAGAAATGAGAGAGGGGTAAGATCATGCATTAGAACTCTTTCTGAATCTGGGTTTCTGGGTTTGGGTTTAAGATAACTGTTCTTATATAGCTATTATAAGAATTTTGGATAATGAGAGCTAATTGCATTTTCAATTTGTGTTAACTTGACACAATTAAAATGACTTGTAATTATTCCTCATTACTTTAGCTTTCAGAAATGGTTATGAACTACTCATTTGTCACCCAGAAAAAGACTGCTGTCTCCTGCCAAGCTCAGCATCAGGGAATGTCTTTAATGGACTGCTTTGATAAAACCCTGGCATCACACACCCCTCAGATCCAAAATGAGCTCTAAGTCTGGCCAAGTGTGAATTTAGTAGACCCCTCAAATGTAAAATGCAATCAATGAGGTTCTCCCCTCTCCCACTGTAAGCTTACACTTCTTGGACTCTCCACTTTCTTGGTCCCAGAAGAACTGCCATAGTTGGACAAACTATCTATGACCCCAAAAAACCACAACTTATCAGCCTGTTGTTTTGGTTCCCACACGATTTCCACATTAACCCTGAAACTACTTGGAGGATTTTTTGAGACCTTGATGCTAAGTTTGTACAGTGTTTCTTTAACTTGTCAAAACACATTCATACACACTGCCTCACTTCCTCCTCTAAAAATTCCAATGAATAATATCTAACTCATCTCTTCGTTACCCCCCGCCTGTTCCTCCCATCCACGTCGCTGTCCCCAGGAGGATGGGCACAAACCCAGAAGTCATCCTGACTCCTCCTACGCCTGAGTACCATCCAATTACCAATGGGGGTTGGTTCCACCTCCAAATTGCTACTTCCCTCTAGTTCCGGCTCCTAAGGTCAGGCTACCATCACCTCCTTCCTAGACCACTGCAGTAGCCTCCATGAACCTGGCCTTAGCTTCTCCGACATACTCTACACTATTGCAGTTTCCAGCTTAAAACTTTGCTGACACTCCAGTACCATTAGGTCAAGTTCACACAGATATAATGCCCTTCACCATCTGAACCCTTCCTTACTAACCTAAATCCATCCTGGAATCCTGTACGCTGACCACACTGAACTCCTTGGAACGTCCTGAATGTGACAAACTTTTCCATACATCCATTCCTCTGTTATGCTGCCACTCTGAGATATCCCTCTAGGACTCCACTCAGAGGTGATTTCCCCCCAGGAGAGCAACACAATACCCACTGACCTGTACTCCCACCCAACCCAGGCCAAGTTACAAACTTGTCTTTTGCATCGCCAGAAAACTCAGAGATTACTTCCATTAGTCCCTACTGTCACTGCCCTGCCTGTCATTTGCTCCTATCAGACTCCAAGCTAAGTGAGGGAAAGAATGATGTCTCATTTATAAGTATTCCCAGAGTCTAGCACCAGTGTTCAACGTATACTTCTTAACAAATGTCCAATAAATGTCTCTTAAATCTACAAAGGTATAGGTTTTATGTAATTTTTACAAATAAGAAACTTGAAGCAGAAAGTGAAAGTCATAGACTAATTCAAAGAACTGATACTAAAGCACAAGCCTTGTGAAGCCTGGTCCCATAGGAAACAGGCCACCACATTTCATTGGTTGGAATGTCAAAAAATGAACAATTCAAAGCAGTGGAGGCCTAGTATTGACAAGTGGAAGTCAATCTGGGTGACAGTGTCCCCTATGGCCCACGGAGAATACGCATTACAATCCGTGGGCCTTCAAGCAGCCACATCACAAGACAGATGCCCGGCCTTTCTAGCAGCCATAGGCTGATTTTAAAGGCTGTATACTATACCCTTTTCCTCTGTCACGTGTTGAAGCAATTTCTCAAGTTCAGGAAGTTTGAGCAGTAAGATGCAATCTGGAAACATGTCATCCACCACAACTTGATCTAGAGGCTGAAACTTTCCCTGAAAAAAGACTTTAGTCAGTCATAGCAGGCATAGCAGTCAACAACTCATACATTAGAAAAAGATACGTTACCTCATTGCTGGACCTTTAAACGAAGTTCAAAGCCACTTGTTCCACCTAAAGAATCCCTAAATTGGGAAAGCCTCCAGAACTGACTCTCAGTTTCCTTTAGGAAGCTCTTGAAAGCACTGGGGTTCCAACCTCAGGGGTACAGTTATCTGATAAAACAGGGCAGCAAAATTCTAGAAAAGCACTGGAAGCTACGGAAATTTACAAGATGGTAGAGATTGCCTAGGGCTGGTCCAACCAGTTTAATTTAAAGAAGGACAAGCTGAAGGTCCCCGAGCAGGAATCCTGACCATCATCCAGGACTAAGCACAGGCCAAGCCCAGAGCGTACAGCTCCCCTTCCTGCCTCACTTCAGGGCTTAAACACCACGACAAAAAGAAAAATACTACAAGTGAACCTACTCCTGTCAGGGCTGTCTGACGATGCTTCCGAATTTAGACGATAATAAAAGAAAACACAGCTCGAAGGATAATTACAATGAAGCTGCAGACACATTAAATCAGGTTCCGCTAGATAAGTGTATACGGCCTGGTGACCAATGGGCCAGAAGTACAGAAACAGAAATGTAGAACATTCTTCTTCTCAGTTAGGACTTTGTTTTTCTTAACCTTACTAGTTAAGGAATGGAGAGAAGTCTGTCTAAATTATTAGTCTCCTGACTTGGGGATACCAGACTTTTTAGAAGGTGCATCGTTTTGCCCATGTCCCACTTCCAGCTCCCTCTCCGTTTCTGTGTTAGTGACAACTCCATTTTAAGACAGAAAAACTGTCTGATCAGTTTTCCTTCTGCAATTGCAGCTTTCTTTGTTTTTCAAGGGTGAAATGTTCTCATTCATTCAGTACTATGTGTGACAGTCTGTCACCTTTTCTGTTAGGTTAAAATGTGGCAAGAAATACCTCACTTTAAATGTTTTCTTTTTCCTTCAGATAGTAAAATAACTCACAGATTTCCCAAGTCTCACTGTCTTTAGATTTCTACCTTAATCTGTATCCTTCCACAATCAATCAGTATTTTAAATATTTAACTACTTTAAAACAATATTCTGCTTCATAAAGTCATGATACAATAATTTCACAGTAATGTTTCATTCTTGTTTTCTTTACCATATACACATAAAAAGAAAACGTAATAAGCAACTTGCTTTGCATATAAAGGTAATAACAGTTGGGATAGTTAGAATCAAGAATTATTTCTTGTGATGTTAAAATAAATCTTATGATTGAAAAAGAATAGGTCAACATTTTAAAAGTGGGTACCAATACATTTATTTAACTAAACAGGAAAAGATCACGTCTAAAATGTAGGGAAACAAATACCTAACTGTCTCATGGGTTACTTTAGAGGACATTTCTAGTATTTGAGAAGAAAAGATGGTTTACAATGAAAGCCAACTACCGCCTTGAGCAGGATCCCTGCTTCATTCTGCATCTGTGAACTTGAATGAACCATAGCATCCCCAGAGAGTCCCAGAAGATCAGGGTGAGGGTTTATCCACCAGTCATGGTCTTAATGGGAAATAGGGAAACATTACCAAAAAAATGGGTGAGGGGAGCTTTAAACATTCATCAATGCAGGTACTAAGGCTGGTTGGTGGCTTTGTCTCTGTTAATGTATCACAGAAAACAAACTGGGCACAAATGAAGTTTTCAACCTCCTCTCTGAATACTGCCAGGCCTTCCTGGTGGTGATTAGAACCATTTGTGTTCACCAGAGACCCATGGCTGACTAGCCTCACTGCTTGTAGCTTCCAGATAACAGGAAACATGCCCTATGTAGCTTCCAGATAACAGGAAACATGCCCTATGTAGCTTCCAGATAACAGGAAACATGATTAAACTAAGGAATAAAACTTCACTAATCCACACCAAGGGACCCGGGCTATAGGAAAGGAAGAAAATAAAAGAAGCTAAGCTGCAGCAGGAGAAAGGATGACTTAAAGTTTTAATTCAGTTTTATTACTTTCACTATTTATAGCAAACTCGACTAATATTCCCACAAAATAGAAGTTTTGGAAATTTGGTCTAAGGATTAAATAAGATGAACCCATGAGTATGTAAACTATATGAAAATTTCCAAACTTCTATGTACTGAGCTCAATTTTTTTAGCATTTGTATTGTATTTCAAAACTAATGAGTACTTAACAATAAAATTCTCATTGCTAGGCTGTGTCAGACAAGTAAGACACACAGCACAGAGGGTGAGGCAGTTCTCAGAAGTCACGGGTAAACTATTCCAAGATTAAGGTGGTAGTTCTCAGGTCTCCCGAATCCACAGCAGCACACGTGATACGTGAGTTCTATACCAACCAAACTAAATCTGAATTGTAGGGAATCTATATTTGGATCGTTAAAAAGAGAGAGTGGAGATCAAGCAAAAAACAATCTATTCTGTTTCCTTACCGTTATTACCCCAAACTGGGAAACTCACCTCTTTATCAGCCTTTTTAAGGTAGTAGAGAAGCAAAAATAGAGGGTCCATGGGTGTGGCAAGGTGGAGAAGACCACCTATAGATTAAGAAGAGAACAAAGGGAATGAACGCCTGGAAAGACATCTTAAGCCCAATGTGGAAACCATTCATTGAAAAATGTATGTGAAATTCTAGATTCGGAAGCTCTTCTTACACAGGCCCAAGATTCTATGTGATTCTCTCAAAAGGCAGAATGTGGTCCATAAGATTTTACTCCAAAGAGCTTCAAATCCCTGTGTGTAGAGGATAGCCAAGACACTGAACTCAATCTACCTTTCTATTTCTCTTTAGAAATCATTTTTAACAGAGGTCTTCCCTACCACCCCAAAAAGGCAGGGTTAGGGGAAATATGGACAGAATGTGAACTGCACAAACATAGGAAACCTATATAAGTCTATCTATAAAGCTGCAGTAAAATGTAATTTCCTGTGCTTTTGAGGACAAAGCCATGGGAAAGCAATATTATTCCCCTCTGTACATAGCTCCTTCTATGGTCTGTGGGCTCACGGCTCCAAACTGCTAATGACACAAAGCTCAGAAGGTTGTTACCCACCCCAGATCCTGCCCCTTGCCCCCAAAAAACAGGCAAGGGGGCAAGCGTCTAACAAGGCTAAGCATAAGAAACTGGAAAATCTGCATTAAGATTAATGGTGCTCTCCAGGCTGAAAGAAGGCAAATCAAACAAAGCAGCCTACCTACTCCCCACTTTTCTTTACTCTATCACACTCCCCTCAGAGCACCCCAGACTTCCTCTTCCACAGAAGTGAAGCAGAAGAGGTAGTTCACCAAATGGAACAATAAACAATTCATTTATCTCCATGTTTATTATTCTGGTTTCAGGAAATACTTGCACTTACTTTTATTCTCTAACATAGCAATTTACCTACACAGCCAAGATTCTAACCCTAAATTATATATATGAATCCATTTCATAATAAGTAAAAGATTTAAGGAAGTAATTTCATATTATGATATTAGTTGATTATCTTTTTAAAAGTGGAAGTTTATGAAAACAACCTATCAGAAGCTCTGAGTTCATTTTACACGAGGCATCTATTATATTCAGGAATTAGGAATAGGTTTCTAGGTCTGAAAACAAAAATTCTTAAAAACAGCTCTTTCTTCAAGGCTAAGTTTAAAAAGAAGACAATATGGGAAAAGCAGGTACCTATGCTGTGAAAACTACTCTAAACAACAAGGTCTACTAACAAAGAAAAAAAAGTACGGACCAACTCAGTCCAGGAGAAGTGACCGATATTTTCCAGTTCATCGGGATATTACTGTGTCTATCTAGGCAGGCCCAACTGCAAGTGTACGTACTATAACGGAAGTCAGAAGTCTCACACACTGCCAAACGAGCAAGCATGGCAGCAATAATCAAAGGGGATATACATGCTCCAACTACCAGGCCACACAGACTACCATTGCATTCGACAACTAAAAACCACTGTAATTCTTCTCATGCACATAGGCATGGGAAGTTTATCAGCAGCATGAAATCCTTCTTCTGTCTTAGAAGCAAGGCAAAGCGGCCTTCCTACCTTAGGTCTAAGTAGCCATGTAGAGTCAACAGAAAGCAGGGGGCTAAGAAGGAAATTGAAAGTACTCTCTGGAAACAATGAGAACTGGCGGAGGAAATACAGAGTGCCTCAACTATCCTAGGACGCCCCCCTCCTCCCCACCCCCCTCAGAAGCTCCAGAACAACACGTGGTATCCCTTTCCTTCTGAGTCAACACTACTCCAAATGTAAGGAACATAAAAAGAAATAGAACTTTGGTGTTTGGGGGGGCGTTTGTGTGCTTAGGGGGAGGGTGGCAACAGTAATTTATATGACAAAGCATTAAAAAAAAATCTTTGTTCTATTTATTCTATTTTAGAAGCTTTATCAATGTCCATTTCCAAGGCAATAAGATGCTAAAAACTTGCAAATCCTCAACTGTGGCTAACAAAAGAGCAAACAGTTTCCCATCAAGACAATGCACTCCATGGTCCAGAGGTCATCTACCTTCTGACTAAGAAGGTATCAGGGCTTTAGGAGACACATCAGTCGTTAGGTAAACATTTCCTACCATCTAAGATGTGTAGGTATTGATATAAACTTGCTCAAATTATCTTTCCTTTCTCCTTGATTAAACCCTGCTCTGATGCCAAGGAAGAAAAAATCATGGACCAGACTCCAAAGCAGGAGGATAGACCGCGTATGCCCATGAAGGATGGAAAAGCTAGAGTATGTGTTTAGTTAATGGAAATATATACACGAGTCACTTACCTGATTGAACTGATTGATTTATAAACCAAGAATGGTGTTTTTCCTTGAAAACTTTTATTTCAAACAGCTGCTGTGGACACATATTGAACAAGTAAAGGGCTCCTTCCCCTGTTAAGACAAATCTGTTTTTTATTTGTAAGTTTTCACACCCACAAAAAAAAAATCAAAAGACTACCCAATAGTTCTAAGGAATGTTTCTAATATGAACATAAACATACACCAGTTATATAGTCTATACAAACTGACTCCAAGCAAAGCTTATAGTTAATATATACAGATGCTTGTTTTCCAGCTCTATAACCCTCACTGACTTAAACCAATAAATAATAAAATGCAAATCATTTATCTTAACTGCTACAAAGCCTCTTATTGAATCTTCCATCAAATCAGGAGGGAAACCCATTCTTAAACAACCCAAACCTAATGATTCAGTCAGATGAACTGAGCTGGCATGTGGGTGCCTGTCTCCAAGGCAGCCTGTGACTCCCCACACATAGGGACCAAGAGAGACTGAGCCTGCAGACCCCGAAGGCCAGCTCTGAGTGAGAGGCAGGGCCCTTCAGTCATGAAACTTTTCCCTAAACATAGCGCAATCAGGGACTTTGAATCTGTCTCTGCCACATGCTGGGTGTGTGCCCTTGGGGAAGTTATGTAAACCTTTCGGCATCTTGGTTTCCATATCTGTAAAATGGGAGCAATACTGAACCTACCTCACAGGGTTTTTATAAGGATTAAAAAGAGAATACGCAAAGTTCTTAAAACAGTACTTGGCACACAGTAACTGCTCAGCAAGTACTAGCCTTTGTTTTATCCATAGTCAATGTAGCAAATATAAACATTTGTTTCTCTATGGACATTTAGATAAAAAAAAGAAATTTTATCAGAAGCCTGACTTTTTTTGTACCTTTACTTTTGCTAACTGCTTTAGAATCTTTACTACTACCTAAAATTTCTCTCGAAAAATATATTTCTCACTTCAACTTAGTCTTCTGCATAGTTAGGAGCTCTAAATAATACAGCAGACCAATTACATTCAATTTCATTTTAAGGTAAAGAAAGCTAGAGGAAGCCAAGAATTTTTTTCCTCTCTTGTTGTTTCTATTATATGTTTTTCTAATAGTAACAGTAACAAGAAGACACTAGCCATTGGCTTCCCCTTGCTTTTTCTATTCCATTTTGCAGTCTGCAGGAGAATGTTCTGATTTACTAAATATCGGGTATCAACTCAAAATCTTATAAAATTAACAATAACCTTATAACATAAATCTTATAAAACAAGTTAACGGAAAAACAATTCCACATAGAGATAAATATTATCATCAATATTACTACATATTTATGCTATATTTTAATATTTTTGCCTAAAAATTAGAAGACAAAACAGAAAATACATGAATATAAGGTTAAAATAAAATTATTTCTGATAAAATGTGCATCTCTTCAATATACAATGATTTTAGCACACAATAAAAATCACCCCTTGACAGGAAAAAAATACACTACTTTCTGGTCAGAACAAAATAAGGAAAGTACAGCTAAAAATGAAACTACTCATAATCTTGGCATGTCAAGTAAAAGCCTTCTCCTCCCCCACCCTGGCTGTTTATTTTACTTTATAACATAAAATGAATATAAATGGAGGCTAACTACTCTAAGAAAAGTTGGCTTAAGAAAGCCAAAGAAAATTAACCTGTTTTCAGAGAGAAATCAAACAAGCTACTTTTTTGTTTTGCCGTCCATTATTTCTGATGAATGAACAGTTCTATAGATTAAAATTATAAGAATAAACAAAAAATGTTTAGGCAGAGTGAATCATCTGAGAAGACTAGTACTGTCATTAGCTTGCTTGTCACCCTGTAATGCCATTTAACCTTTAAAAGCTATTCAGTTAGAACATACAAAGGCAAATAAGTTTATATTTTTTTTTCAGCCACAACGTTTAAAAAAAGAAGTTACTATTATCGGAAGAGAGAGGAGGAGGGAGCTTACCTAAACATGGGTTGACCAATTTTACAAACATAAGCCCACTTTTCATTTTCTTTGAAGCATCTTTTAAACATTCTGAAAAGAAACAGTGAGTTTGTAAAATTAAAAGACATTTGCTTTGTTGCTCTTCTAATTTACTTTACCTGATTTTCTTTCTTTATATGATTCTTTTTCCTTACATTTTTAACTCAATCCTATTGCTTAGGAGCTGTGTGATCTTGAGCAAATTACCAATGTCTCTATAAGGTGCATGGGGTTTTTAGGTTGTTTTAATTTACCTCCTTGAGAAGTGATGAGGAATAGGACTTTAAGTCAGCTGTCCTGAGTTATAAGCTTGGCTCAACCACCTGGAAGCTTTGTCACCTTGGGCAAGGTTCTTCATGTCCTAGCTCAGCTGACACATTTATAAAATGATAACATACATACTTGCCTTTCAGAGAATTAAATTAGCTAATCTGCTGAGAGTTCTTAACATAGTCAGAAAAATAGAAACACATAATAAATGATAGTTACTTTTACTAGTATTATTATTTTTATTGTTACTATTATTATGAAATAGAACATTTTTAAAATAAATATTTCCTAGACATTTATACATTTTGTCCCTAATTGTGATTACCTAATCATGTCCTCTGCCCATTTTTCTAGTGCGGTATTCATCTTTCTTTTACTATTTTATGAGGAGTTTTTATACAATAAGAATATGAACTCTGTTTTTAATGATTTTTTTTGCCATTTAGAAGATACATATTTTTTATTTTTATGTAATCATATCAATATTTTCCATTATGCTTGTACCCTTTCTGTCATACTTAGAAAGCCCTTCTCTTTCTCAAGATAATGTGAATTGCCTATATTTTCTTCTAATACTTTTAGATTATATCTTTAACCTATCTGGAATATATCTAGTTATAAGATATGGACAGATTGGCTTTAATTTTTTTTTTCCAATGAGCTGTCCAGTTGTACCAGCGCCATCAACTGAATGGCCCATCATTAAAAGAATTCCTTTATGCTAAATGTTTAAAACACATGTATGAGTCTGTCAATGAACATTCTATTTTGATCCACTAATCTGTGTATATTAGCATTAGTACTTCAATATTTTCATTATCATAGCTTTAAAATACATTTTAATATCTAGTGAGGTAAGCCCCCACATTATGTTTCCTTTTCAATATTGCACTGTCAAAGTTTTAATTATACAAATTAAAACATAAAGACCATAAAATTTTATTTATAACATCCTCCCTACATTTTGAGTGGCACATTCACAGAATTCATTTAAAGAATCTCTCTCCAAAAGGGGCTCTGACTACCGTTGTTTCCCCAAAAAATAAGACCTAGCTGGACCATCAGCTCTAATGCATCTTTTGGAGCAAAAATTAATATAAGACCCAATATTATATATATTATATATTATATGATATGATATGATATGATATGATATGATATGATATGATATGATATGATATTATACCCGGTCTTATACTATAGTAAAGTAAGACCGGGTCTTATATTAATTTTTGCTCCAAAAGACGCATTAGAGCTGATGGTCCGGCTAGGTCTTATTTTTTGGGGAAAACACGGTAATAAGGGAGCACAGCAACAACCTACCGAAGAGCAAATCAGAAAGCTTCAGGGAAACTTTTAGTCACTTTTATTTTCTATGGTCCCCACTGCCTTTGCCCTACTTCAGATCTTCAGCAAGCATGTTTAGAAACTGACTTATAAATGGTTAAAATACAACTTTTTTCTGAAAATGACCGCATATATATATGTATATATATATATATATGTATATATATACACACACTAATTTTGCATATATATGTATATATATATATACACACTAATTTTGAGATTTCCACTTGCAATCAAATGGAATAATAGGAACCCAATTTACCTTCCGACCTGAAGTAACCAAAAAAAGACAAAATGTGTGAAACAACTATTTCAAGACATTGGCTACTGAGCCGGGCAGGATGGTGATCTCTGAGCCCCGTGATTTCCCCAGCTTACTGCCTTGAGCGAGTTTCCAGGCCATGGTGTAGAATGGGAGAACCCAGCTGAAGCCTGGCAGATGCCCTGAGTTGAAGAAAGGGAGCTGAGAGTTCTGGAGATACGATGGCTAGAGTTTACAGGAAAGGAGAGAGCTACAAAGAAAGAAAACCCCAGAGACCTGCTCAGGGTACTGCCTGAGTATTCAATAAAGTAAGGATCAGCGAATGCATATGATGTGACTAACTACCCGAGGGCTGGAAGAAAAACCATCTGAACAGATGAGAGGAAACAGAACCTCACGTTCACTCAGGGCCTTGCATTGGGCCTACTCCCAGACAGATCGGAAAACCTCATAATTCAGAGGTCATTGGGTAGATACCTTAAAAAGGTCTTGCTTCAGTAATATAACCATAGACTCAAAGCTGCTCTGGTTCCACTGAACTAATTTTAAAAGTAATACCTAAAAGGATCAAATTTCCAAGTTTCCAAGTACCTTCACTGAGTCCCAGAATGAATCTCAAGATTATTTATAGGAATACAAAAATATTCATCAGCCAAAAATATAAAATCAAACATTCTAATCAATCTAATCAAATATTGCGAGGCATTCAAAGCAGCAGAAAAAAGATGGCGTATAATGAGAAAAACAAAGAAATCAATTATTGAGAGACAATTACTGATATTAGACACAGATGTTAGAATAAACAGACAAGAGCATTAAAACAGTATTACTCATAAGTAGACAATTAGAACCTTTTTTAGAAGACTCAACTTGAGATGAGATTAATGGCAGATGAAGATTAATGAACTTGAAGACATAGTAATAGAAAATATCTAAAATGAAAGCACAGAGAAAAAAATAATTAAAAATAAAAAAAGAGTATCAGTGAACTGTGGAACAACTTCAAGCATCCCAGCAATATATATGTAATTGAAATTCCTGAAAGGCAGGGACAGGAATAGAGAAAAATATTTGAAGAAAGTATGGCTGAATATTTTCAATTTGACGAAAACATAAACCCACACATCCAAGAAGTTCAGTAAATCCAAAGAAACAGGAATAAAACTATACATAAGATTAAGAGTTCAAAACGAGTAATAAAAAGAAAATCTTAAAAGCAGAAAGGGGAAAAACAAAAACACATTTTGTACTGAGCCACACAGCTAAAAATGACAGTAAATTTCTTGTTGGAAACAATGCAAGCCAGAAGACAATGGAGAAACGTCTTTAAAGCACTAAAAGAAAACATGGTGAATCCAGAGAAAATACCCTTCAAAAATGAAGATGATAAATAGACTTTTTCAGATATACAAGAGCTGAAAGAAATAATAAATCATCAATAGACCCACACTACACGGAGTGCAAAGGGAAGTCCTTCTGGCAGAAGGAATATGACATCAGATGAAAATATAAATCTAAACAAGGGATTGAGGAACACTGGTAATGGTGACTGCAGGGATAAATAAAAAAGAATTTTCTTATGGTTTCAATCTCTTTAAAGATCACTGACTAAACAATACAATGTATGACAACGATAGCACAAAGGCCAGGAGTGGAGAAATAAACTCATACCATTGTAAGTTTCACATTACACTATGCGAAGTGGTGTAATATCACTTGATGGTAGAGGGGATCATTTAAATATGTGTACACTATATCCTACAGCAGCCACCAAAATTACAAAACAAAAAATGCTGTCACTAGTAATACAACAAAGGAGATGAAACAGAATCATAAAAAAGTGAGTAATCCAGAAGAAGGCAGAAAGGGGGTAAGAAATACAAAGAACAAATGAGACAAATAGAAAACAACCAGCGAGATGACAGACTCAAACCTAATCATGTCAACAAGCACATTCAATGTAAATAATCTGTACACCTCAATTAAAAGGCAGAAATTAAATTGTAATATTGGATTTAAAAAGTAAGATAAAACTATATTCTGCCTATAAGACACACATTAAATACAAAGACACAAGCAGATTAAAAAGTAAAAGAATAAGATAAAGTGTACTTATCATGCTAACACTAATTAAAAGAAAGGTGAAATGGCTCTGTTAATAACAAACAAGGATTATTAACAGGCATAAAGTAGGTCTTTTCATAACGACAGACGGCTCAAGAAATAATCCTAAATATTTACTTTCACAAATACAGAGCTTCAAGACGTACGAGGTAAAAACTGATAGAACCCTCTGCCCCATCTCTAACCCCGGGCAACCACTAATCTATTTTCCGTCTCTATAATTTTGTCATTTTGAGAATGTCAAATAGATGAACCATACGGATTCAATTTTACGACTCTCTTAAGACTTTCGTGTCTGCAACTTATAAAAACATAAAGGATAAAGTTTAGCACTGTTAAAAAGTTTTACAAAAGACTAAAATGGTTATGGTTTTCTCTCCTTTCCCCCCTTGCTGTTTCTCACTTTTCCAGTATCACAAATCTTCATCATTCAAGACATAGAAAAGGTGTCCTCTCTCTTTTTCCACAATACACCCTTTATTTTATTTCAGTACTACAGCATCTCTTTCACCTTTAAGTTGGTAAATTATCGATTTTTTGTTTCCTTTTTTCTTCAGTAGAAAACTTTGGTTCTAGTGATCCTTGCCAGTTCTTCAGCATTCCCATTCCTCCAGACCTTAAAATAATTAAAATTTACAAATACCAAAAGTCTAAGAAAATATTTTTAATAACTCTACAAGGTAAGCAGTGTTTCCATTTTTTTCCCGGAACAGCAGTAAGGCCAGAGGATTAGCTATAGCCCAAAATGTCAAATTATAAGAACTTTGGAATTACTAAGTACAAATAAATACTGCATTAATGTGTTCTGTTGCAAATGCCAGTGTTCTCTGAAATATGCTTTGAGATACAATAGTATAGATAACACTGAAATGTCTAGTTAGTGAAAGAAGTCATCTTTCTCACACTGTGCCAACAAAAGAACTTGCTATTAGACTGAATCTTTCAACATAGAATTCCAAGTGAGATGCTATACTCAGGTTGTTTTCCCCTCTCTTTAACTATTGAATGTATTTTAATCTCTCCTGGGCAGTTTATTAATTTATTAACTATTGATTAGCAAAAACAGATAGAGCACCTACTCATGGGGTGCTTTTGGATGTCCATGATAGAGGCAGATATTGAATCAAATAATCACACAAATGTAGACTGCGAATGTAACAACTGCTATGAAGAAGAAAACACATGGAATACGAGACCTTATGACGGAGGATATAAAATAGACGAGGAGGTATGAGAAGGCTCCCTATGCCTAGTACTGGTTAAGTTCTTTGCTTGGATGGTTAAGGAGTCAAATGAATTATCCATTCGTTTCACCAGTTAAATCTTTAGTTGGCTCCTGGGTCAAACCCAACTCACAGAAGGGTTTTGTTTGATATGAACATTTTTAAAAATTAGAAATAGGTGCCAATCAGCCAATCATGTGATTTTACAGAGTTCAGACTGCAAATATATTTCCCTAAATATGAAAAACAATTAGGTAAAGATTTTGCCTTGCACAATAAAAAAACCTGGCAACAGCAAACTCACTTTGTCAGACAGTAACTACCAGTCTCAGGTTGCCCTCAGTCCTCCTCTACAGCAAGCTATACACTCATCTCATTGTTGGATGATTGTCAAATGCCATGTCTGTCCTAATTAAACTGACTTCTCAGTTGATAGATTCTATGTACACATACCACAGCAGGACCTAGCAAATATCAGGTGTTAAATAACCATTTGGTAACAAACACCACTGTCTTATTGAATCATTTTTATATTACCAATTTTCTCTCACCAATTCAGGCACTATTCTTGGCACTGAGGATACAGCTGTGAATGAAACAAAGCCCCTGCCCTCACAGAAAGACAACATTCAATGCATCCCTTTGTCTTCCCGTCTACTTCTTCTCCACTCTAGTCCATCAATCCCCATGCTCTGCCCACACCGCATCCACTCCTACATGGCAGGGAATAAGACACAGATCTGCCAGAACCTGGAGATCCTGGGTCCAAAACTGGGCTGTCCAACACAAATAAAATACATTCCCCAAATGAAAGCCACATATGTAATTAAAAATTTTCTAGGAGCCACATTACAGATAGGTCAAGTAAAGTTCAATGATAAATTTCTTAACCCAATGATTTAAAATATTTCTATTTCAACACGTAAAAAAATTTCATGAAATGTATTAGCACGATGTTAGCTGTAGGTTTGTCAGATGCCTTTTATCAGATTGAAAAAGTTCCCTATTCTTGTTACTATGTGTGTGTGTGTGTTTGTGTGTGTGTGTGTGTGTGTGTGTGTGTGTGTGTATGTGTGTGAAAGAGTATTAGATTTTTCTCAAATGTTTTTCTGTGACTATTGAGATGATTATGTGGTTTGGGCTTTTATTTTATTAAAATGATATAATTACATTGATTGATTTTGGTATGTTGAACCAACCTTGCATTCCTAGAATAAATCCCACTTGGTCATGGTGTATAATCCTTTTTACATACTCCTGGATTTGGTTTGCAAGTTTTTGAGGATTTTTGTATCTAAGTTCATAGGGATATTGGTCTGTAGTTTTCTTTTCTTACGTCTTTGGTTTGGGGATGAGGGTAATACTAGCCTCATAGAATGAGTTGGGAAGTGTTTTCTCTTTTTCCATTATTTAGGAAATTTTGTAAAGGACTGGTACTAACTTGTGCAATACTATAACAGCAGAATTAACCAGTTAAGCTATCTGGGATTTGGGCTTTTTTCTATGGAAAGGTTTTAATTTGCTAACGTAATCTGTTTACTTGCTATAGATCTATTCAGAGTGTCTATTTCTTCTTGATCAGTTTTGGTAGTTTATGTCTTTCTAGGAATTTGTCCATTTCATCAAAGTTATCTATTTGGTTGGTATACAGTTGTTCATTGTATTCCTTTCTGATCCTCTTAATTCTGCATGATTAGTAGCAATGACTCCTCTTTCTTTCCTGATTTTAGTAATTTGAGTCTTTTCTCTTTCATTTGTGGGCTAGCTAAAGATTTGTCAATTTAGTTGATCTTTTCAAGAGGGCAACTTTAGTTTCATTGATTTTTCTCTCTGCTGTTTTTCTATTCTCTATTTTGTTTACTTCTGCTCTAATCTTTTATTTTTTTCCTTCCACTTTCTTTAGGTTTGTTTGATTTGTTCTTCTTTTTCTAAAAGTTTCTTAAGGTGGAGATTATGTTAGTGATTTGAGATCTTCCTTCTTTTTTAACATAGGTATGTACAGCTGTGTATGTTGCTCTAAACACTGCTTCACCTGTATCCATTTTTGATATATTGTATACCCTTTTTATTCATTTCAAAGTATTTTCTAGTTTCCCTTGAAACTTCTTTGATCCATTGGTTATTCGGAGTGTATTGTTTAATTTCCACATGTCTGTAAACTCTCCAAATATCTTCCTATTATTGGCTTCTATTTTTATTCCACTATTTTTGGACAGCATAGTTTGTATAACTTCAATACTTTCAAATTTAATGAGGTTTGTTTTATGGCCTAAAATATGGTTTGATCTGGAGAATGTTTCATGTTCACTTGAGAAGAATTTGTAGTCCACTGTTGTTGAGTGGAGTGTTCTATAGATGTCTCTTAGATCTCGTTGGTTTAATATGGTGGTCAAATTTTCTATTTCCGTGATGATCTCCCTCCTAATTGTTTTATCCATATTAAAAATGGGTTATTAAAATCTCCCACCATAATTGTTCAATTGTCTATAATGCCTTTGAATTGTCGGGTTTTGATTGATGTATTTTTGGACTCTCTCATTAGGTATACCAGATCTGACAATTAAGTTTGCACTTATTGCAACAATGTTGCTAACCTTTTTTGATATTAGAGTGATTGTTTATTATGAATTTGTACCAACTGGATAAATAGTTAACCAAGTTTACTGTTTGGAAGTGCTGATATGGCTGCATGAAAAAGTTAGAAGACCTGAACTTTTCAGCAACAATGCATCACGACAATGCACCAGCTCCCATGGCACTGTCAGTGAGGGAGTTTTTAGCCAGTGAACAAATAACTGTATTGGAACACCCTCCCTACTCACCCGATCTGGCCCCCAATGACTTCTTTCTTCACCCAAAGATAAAGGAAATATTGAAAGGGAGACATTTTGATGACATTCAGGACATCAAGGGTAATGCAAAGACAGCTCTGATGGCCATTCCAGAAAAAGTCCCAAAATTGCTTTGAAGGGTGGACTAGGCGCTGGCGTCAGTGCATAGCTTCCTAGGGGAAGTACTTCGAAGATGACCCTAGTGATATTCAGCAGTGAGGTATGTAGCACTTTTTCCTAGGTTGAGTTCGCGAACTTAGTTGTCCAACCTTGTATTTACATATGTTTATAACAGTTATATCTTCCTAATAGACTAAACTGTTGAGATGTTATCGTTGTAAAATATCTTTGTGTCCTGTAACAATTTTTGCTTAAAGTCTATTTCAGCTGGTATTAGTCATGTCAGCTCTCCTTAAATTACTGTTTGCATAGTGTGTCTTTTTCCATTTGTTTATTTTCAACCTATTTGTGCCTTTGATCCTCAAGTATTTGTCTTATAGACAGCATATAGTAGGATCATGTTTTTCCACCTGCCATTCTGCCAATCCCTGCCTTTTAATAGAAATGTTTAATGCATTTACATTTAATGTAATTACTGATAATGTAGGATTTATATCTGTCATTTAACAATTTGTTTTCTATATGTCATATGTTTTTGTTCCTCTATTCCTCTATTATTGCCTTCTTTTGTATTAAAAAAGATATTATCTATTGTACCATTTTAATTCCCTTGTTGTTTCTTTCACTCTATTTTGGGGGGAGTTATTTTCTTTGTTGTTGTCCTGGGAATTACAATTAGTATTTTAATGTACAATAATTTAGTTCAGATTAATGCTAACTTGAAAATTTCAATAGTATATAGAAACTTACCTGCACTATATTCTTCCTCCTCTCCCTTTGTGCTCTTATTATATAAATTACATCTTTATAAAAGTCCATTAACAGTTTTATAATTATTGCATTGTGAAGTTGTATTTTAAATCAGATCGGAAAAAAGAGTTACAAACAAAAACACATTGTACTCTTTCTTATATTTATCTATGTATTTATCTTTACCAGTGCTCTGTATTCATGTGGATTCAAGTTACCATCTAGTGTCTCTTCCTTTCTACTAAAGGACTCCCTTTATGATTTTGGCGGGAGAGAGGGGCCAATTATGTCTCCTAGGGATGAATTCTCTCATGTTTCTTAATCTGAGAATGTCTTAGTTTTTCCATCAGTTTTGAAGGATAGTTTGTCATATGTAGAATTCTTGGTTGAGTGTATTTTTCTTTCAGCATCTTGATATCAAACCACTAACTTGTGGCCTCTATGGTTTCAAATGAGAAGGCAGCTGCTCATCTCACTGAGGATCCTTTACTTTACAAGTCATTTTTAAAAAGACTTTTATTAAAAATATAGCTAACATACAATATTATATGAGTTTCAGGGGGTACACCATAGTTATTCAACATTTATATACCTAAAGAAGTGATCACCATAAGTCCAGCAACCATCTGATATCATACTATCGCAATATTATTGACTATATTTCCTATGCTGCATATTACATCCCCATGACTTATTTGTTTTATACCTAGAAATTGGACCTTTATTCCCCTTTCCTTTTTAAATTTTTAATTACACTTGATATTCAATATTATTTTATATTAATTTCAGTTGTATGGCATAGTTGTTAGACATTTATATAAGTGATCCTCCCAGTTAGTCTAGTACCCATTCTGCACTATACATAGTTATTGCCATATTACTGGCTATATTCCTTATGCTATAATTTACATCCCCATGACTATTTTGTAACTACCAATTTGTACATTTTAATCCCTCCACCTTTTTCACCCTGCCCCTAATCCCCTTCCATCTATCACCCCAACAAATCTAATACGCATCTGATACCATACATGGTTATGACAATATTATTCATTGTATTCCTTATGCTGTACCCTACATTCCCATGACTACTTTGTAACAACAAATTTATACTTCTTAATCCCTTCCCATTTGTTCACCTACCCACTGGCAACCCCGTTCCCATGTGGCAACCATCAAAATGTTCTCTGTATCTATGAGTTTGTTTCTGTTTTGTTTGTTTGTTTTGTTCTTTAGATTCCACATAAGAGAAATCACATTGCATCTGTCTTTATCTGTCTGACACTCCACTCAGCACAATAACCTCCAGGTCCTCCATGCTGCTGCAGATGGCAAGAACCCATTCCCTTCCATGGCCAAGCAATATTCCATTGTATATATGTACCACCTCCTCTTTATCCATTCTTCCATCCACAGACACCAGACTGCTTCCATATCTTGGTCATTGTAAACAATGCTGCAATTGAATTCACATGTCCCCTCGAAGTAGTATTTTGGGTTTCTTTGAATAAATAATCAGAAGTGGGATTATTTAGTCCTTCTTTGTCTCTTGTTATAGTCTGTTTTAAAGTCTGTTTTGTCTGGTATAAGTATGTCTACCACAGCTTTTTTTGTTGTTGTTTTTCATTACCATTTTCATCAAATATCTTTTTTCATCCGTTTACTTTCCATCTGTGTATGTGTCTTTCAATCTGAAGTCATTCTTTTGTAGGCAGCATATGTAAGGGTCTTGTTTTCTTCTCCATTCAGCCACCCTATGTTTTTGATTGGAGCATTTAATCCATTTACATCCAAAGTAAATGTTTATAGATAAGTACTATTGCCATTGTATTATTCATAATTTAGTTGTCTCCCCCAGTCTTAAAAGTCCCTTTAACATTCTTTACTGGAATGGTGATGAAGAACTCCTTTAGTTTTTTGTTGTTTGGGAAGTACTTTATTTGTCATTTGATTTTAAATGATAACCTTGCTGGGTAGAGTACCCTTGGTTGTATGTATGTCCTTGTTTTTCACCATGTGAAATATTTTGTGCCACTCTCTTCTGGCTTGCAAAGTTTCTGCTGAGAAATCATCTGACAGTCTTATGGGAGCTCCACTGTAGGTAACTAACGGCTTTTCTCTTCTTGCTTTTAGGACTCTCTGTCGTTAACACTTGTCATTCTAATTATAATGTGTCTTGGTGTGGGCCTGCTTGAGTTCATCTTGTTTGGGACCCTCCATGCTTCCTGTACTTGTATGTTTATTTCCTTTGCCAGATTAGGAAAGTGTTCAGTCATTTTTCTTCAGATAGGTTCTCAATCCCTTGCTTTCTCTCTTCTCCTTCTGGTACTCCTATGATGCAAATGTTGTTACGCTTGATGTTGTCCCAAAGGTCTTGTAAACTGTCATGTTTTGGGGGGATTCTTTTTTTTTCTGTTTCAATTGGGTGTTTTCTGCTATCTTGTCTTCCAAATTGCTGATCTGATCTCTGCTTCATCTAGTCTGCTGGTGATTCCTTCTATTGCATCCTTCATTTCAGTTATTGTAACCTTCACTTCTCACTGGTTCTTTTTTATGGCTTCTATGTCTCTTTTCAAGCTTTCTATCTCTTTGTTGACGATCTCACTAAGTTTCTTGAGAATCCTTATAACCAGTGCTCGAACTCTGTGTCTGGTAGTTTGCTTACCTCCATTTTGTTTAGTTCTTTCTCAGGATTTTTCTATTGTTTCATTGGAATGCATTTCTTTGTTTCCTCCTTTTGGCTGCTTCCCTGTGTTTGTTTCTATGTATTAGGTAGATGTGCTATGACTCCTAGTCTTGACCAGGTGGCCTTATGCAGTAGGTGCCCTGTGGGGTCTTGGCACAGTCTCCCTGGTCACCTGCTCTGGGTGCTCCAGGGGTGTCCCTTGGGTGGGTTGTGTGTGCCCTCCTCTAGTTGAGCCTTGATTGCTACTGACATGTCACTGGGTGCGATTGATTCTCAGGTTGACTGGCTGTAGGGTTTGGCCAGGTCCATAGCCTATGGTCTGCTGTGTGAAAGGCTTACCCCACTGAGTGGGATTCGCCCCAGCAGGCTCTGATGCCTGCTGAGACTGCCCGTTGTGTGTGCTGCTTGTGGAGCTAATTGGGCATGTTCTTCTGTAGTCTGTAGCCAACCTCCAAGTATGTTGGTTCTGGGGCCACTGGGGAGAGACTCTGGTGCTGTCCCAGGTCACCCACTGCCTGTGAGTGGCTGGGGACTACCTGGTAGGAGCTACAAAGTAATCTGAGGTTGTTCGCTGCCTGTGTTAAACTTGGAGACATGGGAGAGGCCACGCTGAAAACCTAGGACAGCTACCACCAGTACTGGGCCTGGGGTAACTTTGCAAAAAGGCAGGACACCCAGAGGCCTGCTGCTATCTGCTGTCTCCCATAAGGTTCAGCCCCTGATAAAGTCTTGGGCAGTACGTGAATTGGATAAGACAGGGTCTTGGGGAGTCACCAGAGTTGGAAGACTTGTGGTCATCAGGTTAATGTAAATTCTGGTTTTGTGCCAGTGCTGAGCCTGGAGCTACTCAGCAAAATTCTCAGAGCACACTGAGGCCAGTCGCCACCCACCTTGAGCCCCAGGATTCCAAAAGATTTCCAAGAAAGAGTGCAATTCGTGCAGGGCTGGCTGCTCTCAGAGAAAGTGCCTCCAGTATTGAGGGAGTTGGGAGGGGTGGGGTCCCATGAGTCAACAGAATGGAGCAAGCACTCAACAGAACAATGATTCAGAATTGACCTGGGGGTAGGGGGAGGGCTGAACACAGGAAAGATGGCACCCACTTGACAGCTGCATGGAAGGACCCCACACAATGAAAATGGTGACTACCCAACAGTCCTCACTTCCAAAGACACACAGCTCAGTCTGACCCCTGTATGCCTCTGATACCCTGCGAGTCACTGTCCCTCTCCTGGAGCCCAAGCTGAGTTCCTACAAAGGAATGGGTCTGTGCATGGGCCATTTAAAAGGATGTCTGGGTTTCCTGCAGCCTCTGTCCCCTGGATGGTCGGAATCCCCACCGTTTTTCACATCCAGATGTTGTTGCAGCTCCCCTTCCTGGTACCAGTACTCCAGGCTAGGAAGCCTGGGGTGGGGGGCTGGGGTCCCTTGCTCCTCCAGAGGGATCCTTAACAGCCGAGATATCCTTCCTGATTCTCAAGCACCACACGGAGGTTTGGGGCCCATTCCGTGTCTCTGCCCCTCATCCCAGTCTCAACATGGATTCTTCTTTATATTTTTAGTCATAGGACTTCTGTTCAGCTAGCTTCAGATGGTTCTCCAGGTTGATTGTTCTGCAATTTAGTTGTAATTTTAATGGGTTCACAGAAGGATGCAAGCACAGTGTTTATCTTCTCAGCCATCTTAGGTCTCCTCCTAGATAGTTCATTTTCTATTGCTGGTTTCAAGATTCTCTCCCTTGTCTTTGTCTTTTGATAGTTTGACTATGACGTGTGTAGGCATGGATCTTCTTTAGTTTATCTACTTGGAGTTTGTTGAGCTTCTTAATGTCTTTCATCAAATTTGGGAAATATTTGGCTATTAATTCTTCAAATATTCCTTTTGTCCCGTTCTTCTCCTTTTGGGAATCCCATTATACATATGCTATTATGCTTGATGGTTTATTACAGGTCTGTGAAACTTTGTTCAGTTTTCTTAATTCTTTCTGTTCCTCAGGCTAGAAAATCTCAATTCATCTATCTTCAGGTTTGCTGCTTTTTCCTCTCTTAGCTCAGATTTGCTATTTGAGCCTGATAGGGAATTTTTCATTGCAGGTATTGTGTCCCAACATTTGCTGAGGGGTTCTGCCTGTGTGTTGGGGCATGCCTTCAGCACTCAAGCACTTTAAACTTCTGCCTTAGCATTTAATCACTGATTGCCTAGGGCCTCAAAGTCAGTCAGAGGCGAGAGATTAGGGCCCTCTCTGGTCTTTCCTGAGCATGTACACAGCCCTGCATAGGTGCACAACCTTCTAATTCCCTAAGAATATGTCAGAGCTCTTTAAAGGCCCTTATGGATATCTTATTCCCATAAGTTCAAATTTTTGGCCAGGTTATTTGCCCAACTGGTATTGTACCCTCAGCAGCTGATCTGTTAAACAAGTGCCTCTGATTGTTTTTAACAAAGGCCCTGGGGATACTGCTTTTCCCACAGAGCAAGTTCTGAGCTCCAATCAGGGCGAAGTGATAACAATGCCCTGCAAATGGGGCTTTTCAAGGGAGCTGCAAGACAGGTCAAACAGGGACAGTGTTCTGGGAATGGGACTTTTTGAGGAGCTCTAAATAAGGACTGACCTGTCCAGTGGTTGCAAGGCAGCTGGATTTTACAAGTACCATGTTTGCAAGACTGGTGGTTTTCAAGGTTACTGCAGACCTGAATAGAGGGAGATGGGAGCAGTTCAAGTTACAATGCCACAAATCCTGTTTAATGAGATTCAGCAGTTTTTCTTGAATAAACACTCCTCAAATTGTTGGAAGCTTTTGGCTAATTTCAAGAGTTCTGAAAAAGTTGATTTTGGCCATCTTTGTCAATGTTTTCATTGCTTTTATGGAAGAATGCATCTACCCCCACCATATTTTGAAGGCTTAGTATGAAAAAAAAACAACAACAACAATCTCATATTGCTATAATACTTCTAATAAAGTCCTTAGTCTACACCTGTCCTTAGGCATACAAAATTACCTGTGACTATAAATTAAAGGCCTATCAAAGTTAAAGAGATTTTTATTTTCACTTAAATTTGGAAAAACCTGGGTCATCCCATCGGTTAGTTTCTCACCCACCAGACTTGGAAGCTCCATCTTTTTTCTAACTTTTACCTTCAGCTAGCACAGCTGAAGGACAGCTAAATTAATTAGGGAAGAAAAAATCTGCTTTTAGAATGGGAAAGAATCAGACAAAAGAGAGAGTGGGAGTGTAGAGAAGGGTTTTCCTCCATAAACCTATTTTGATCTACTTCTTTGATAATATCAACAAGATCTGCAGTCAGACAGGTGCACAATCTAATCCAAGATCCTCTTCTTAATCAGCAGTATGACCTTGAGCAAGATATTCAACTTCTCTGTGCCTCAGTTGGTTCATTTATAAAAATAGGCATAACAATTATTTTACAGCTTTTTGTTAGGTTTAAATATAATATATGTGAAAATGCCCAGAATATGTAATAAGCACTCAGTTAAAAATCAGCTTTCTTTCTCTCAACTACACAGAAACATTAAGAGTGTGTAGAGAACAATAGTATCAAAAATTCCAAGAAATACATAAAGGCCTAACAATTAGCTTTTCAAGAAGATATAAATTAGGACCAGTGTATCTTTTTTAAAAAGCCAGAACACAATGCATTTTATGAGCATTAAGGTAATATATAGTAAAATACCCAGCAGAGCTTCTAGCACATGCAATACACTCAATAAATATATGAATGTGTTATTTGATTTTAGAAAAAGCTCATTAAGACATGGTAAACGCAAGTTTTGATACTTAACGAACTGAACCTCATTTATCTAGAAAATTTATTAATGTGAAACACCTTTTCTAAAATTATGCTGAATAAAATAAGACTTCACATTATATTTTTTAAAGAGTAAGTTTTACACTTTTTTAAAAAAAAAATGTTTTCTCTTACATAACCGATGACATAAGCCATGCTGGCTAAAAGAGTGTTTTTACAAAAACAGAAAAAATTCAGACAAATCAGAAGCAGGTACTCAGTCTTTGTGGCCATGTCAGATTCAATAATATCTCCGACTTCCCAATTATCTCAAGCCCTGCCCCTCTAGTTTCTTGTGTCAAACCAATTCCATAGCAGTTTACTTACATTTAGTCTCTGTGTTCTCTGTAAAGATTCAATTTTATGTCCCACTGGTCACCATTAACTCTAGCAGCAAATCTTCCATCTGTTTATCATCCTGATCTAAAAACCTCAACAAAAAGAAACTGATAACCATTTTCCTGACATTTGAACTTAAGAAACAACTGTGTCCAATAAATGTAAAACAACAAACAATATCTAATATGTATCAGGCTTTTCCTATATACCAGGCAATGTCTTTTATATAAATTGTATAATTCTCATAATATCTCAATGAGGTAGGGGGACTATTTTAATTCTCACTTTTTATGGATGAGAAACTTGTCCAAAGTTAAAAAATCTGTCCAAGGTCACAGAGCTATACAACTATATAAATAGCCAAGATTTAAACTCAAGCCACCCACATTTTAAACTATGACACGTCAGAGAATATCTTAATCTCAAGTCTCACCCTTCTAAACTCAAAAAACAAACTGCAGCTCTAAAGCACAATAACTCTTGGTATGACTGTTTGTTCTCCTACGACACAACCATCTCAGACTCATCTGTCCCCCTTGCTCTGTCTTCCTCAGCCTCCAGGATTAGTCATATAATCAGCTGCCCCCTCTCCAATCCAGCCAGTACCCCACACTGCCAGGGATGCAGCAGGATGAAGAGGAAGGACGGGGGTACTAGAGAAAGACAGAAAAAGGCAGGATCAAAAAATACATAAGGAAGGATGAGAGAAATTTGTTGTGGGATACAAGAAACATCTAGTGATAAAAACTGATAAAGTCAAGTCTGACCAATGACAAGAAAAGAAAACTTCCGATTAGAGATGACAATATCCTAATCATAGCTGCATACACCCGCCCGAGTAATCTGTGACATTTTAATGCTTAAAAATTAGGGGGCATAGCATGTATCAACACAGAGACTTAATCATAATTTTGAAAATTTAGTCAGAAAAATATTGTACAAGCCAAAACGGAATATTATTTTTCATCTACAGACTATATAGTATGGGTTGTTCTATACTTGATATGAAGTTATGTATCAACCATTTCTTAAACTTGGCAGCTTTTTCTCATTCCGCTCTTAACTAAGACAAGTTTCTTCATATCATATAAAATTTAAAGACACAAGACCAGAGAGAGAGAACCACCTTTTTGCCAAGTGTTCTTATGACCTGGAAGCAATGGGCATTTGTTCACAGCCCTGTTGATTTTTGGCACATAGCAGATAAGCTCTGAAAACACACACCTGCTATTACATGGAGAAGGAAGAACAGACACCAAAGCACCATTCATTTTATTTTTAGATACTGTAGCAAGGCTACTCGGGTTTCATAAGAAAATCTAATAGGGGAAAAAATGATGAGAATATCACTCTCTGCGTCCTAAATAGGTCCCAGTTCATTTTCTTCAGTCATCATCCATTAGAATATACTCAGAACACCTGGATCCCTTCTGCCTGATTTTCTGAGATACCTCCTTGGAACCACTTTGCTAGGACTCAAATATATTACATGTAAGACAAAGCAGCATAATGTTCAAGTTACTTTCTGCTTCCAAAAATGCTAATTCCAGTAATAACTCTATGCCTTTCCTTCCAAAGATGTTAGCACCGCCATCAAAGAGGTCTGGGTTGTTTTCCTGACTTCTAAGCTCTTAGCCTCCTCAAACATTACAGGAGGCAAACCAAGAAAGCTAGAGAAAGGCACGAATGAGGAAAATAATTCCCAAGTAATAGGTTCCTCTAAGAGTTCTCTCTTTATTTGGAAGCTTTGAAGATAAAATAAAAACTGGCCTTAACCAAGACCATAGAAGATAAAACCTCCGTTCTTCCAGGGCTGCCCCTATCAACTGCCCTGTTTCTAGGAATGTGTGCACCCTAAAGAACTGATGAAAAACTTCAGGTTTGCAGCAATTTCAGAGCCACAAAGACCAGCAACACATAGATAGTGCTAAGGCCTAGCAGGAAAATTCTGGATGGGCAGAAAGGACGGACCTGACCGGAAGGTCCAGTAACAAGGGCTGCCTCCAGGAAGGGAATGTCCAGTGACACAACAGAGGGGTCCCCAGCCCTTCCTGATCCTTCCACCTCTTCAACAGTCATTCAGTCAGCAGAGTGGCCTTTGGCACACAGCAGGGGTCCAGGAGCACAGCAGAGCTGGCAGTCTGTGCCACTTAATTCCTATAAAGTGTTGGGCAGATTATTGGACTTCCCTGAGTCTTGCAGAATAGTGATAATGAAGCTTGCCTTGACTACTTCCCAGGTCATTGTGAGGGTCAAATACAATAATACACATCAAAGTGTATTAAAACTAGAACTAAGATCAGGGCAGCTTCTCCCAGCAGACACCAGGAGATCTGAGACTTGGGTGCAGTGTGCAGCCTGTGGTCCACTAAGAGGAGGAAGTCAACTCTCAGGGAGGCAGACACCCTGGACCCTCTGATGCTCCGGATGTGCCATGTCCTCCACCAGCCCACCACCCCTCGCCCCAACACACAGCCAGCCCGTCGTAGGAATACGTGAATCCACTAGGGGTGAAGGGTTGTCAGGTTTTGTAACACACAGTCAGGATGCATTGGCCCCCCGCACTAAAGAAATAGTACGCAGACGAACGGTCCACTCAAACTGGCATCCTACTTATTGGCAAGCACACCAAGGGATGTTTTCAGGAGGCCGTGGCTGTCCTAAAACATCCCACCTCAAATAGCTTTCAAAACCTCCTGCCTTGCCAGCGTGTCCATATTGCTCCAGGAATTTATCTTCATCTCTCTTGAATCTATTTGTATGCTCAGTCTTTATTTACTCTTACATATAATCCATTCTAATTATGTAGTCTACCCTGTGAAAGTGGTACTTATTTGGTGTATTTATTATAAATAAACTCGTAATAAGCTTCTTCAATGCTCAAAGTGGGACTTACAAATTCTCTTTGTCAACTTTGTTCATATCATATGGCTGTGTAAGTTTCTATCTTCATCAAAATTAAGAGAAAAAAATATCAGTCCCCTAGCTCTCCATTAAATCAATTTAACTATCTTCTCTAATTCTGTGATCAAGTACAAGGAATAAAACCATACAGCATTCTTGTATAACCCCAATATCCCTGAGTATTTTAGTGAATGTTACAGTAAATAAGCAGAAAGTGTAAATGGCGAAATAGAGGCAGAAATGAAAAATGAGAAAAAATTTAAGAACACTGAATTCATTCTGTGATACATACAACATAAAAAGACTGGAAAGAAATATTTCCAAAATTGTTATTTCTGGGTGGTAGGATGATGGACAAATTATTTTCTTCTTTATATTTTTCTGCATTACTAAAATTTCTTTACTGGGTATGTATTATCATTCTAATTTTAAAAGTTACTGAAAAAAAAAATACATGGAGAAAAATGTGTAAATGAAAAGTTAACTGGTCAAAACTGAGAAACTGATCACAGCAGAGCTTCACCAAATGCTGTTGGGACTTTAGGCCCTCCCAGGAAAATCAGCTCTGGCCAACAAGACCTCAGCCAGCCTGGGTCCTATTTATTTCAGAGGCAGATCACAAAATAGGCACCAGAACATGCGGGTCTGACCCTTGCAACAGGTAGCCCATTACATGTAAGCAGACAGACATACCTAGAAAATAAAGTCACTTTTAAAGATAGTAGAAAAATAAATACAAAGGACCTCTGAACAAAAGGCTAGAAGTCCTAAGTAGTATGCTCTGCTTTCAGAGGCAACGAGCAAGGTTGGGCTCTGAAGCTTAAGGCCAAGGTGCTTGTTATGAGTTTATTTATAATAAATACACCAAATAAGTATCGCTTTCACAGGGTAGACTACATAATTAAGACTACAAGAAGCTAACAGTGGTGACTCAAGGAGAATGCGCCTGGATTCTTCCCAGCTACTGGCGTGTGTTGGGTGTTCAATACATATTTATATAAAAATGATAGTGAACTGATAATCATGATGAATGTGTAGGTGATTGCAGGGGTATCACTAATTTGTACACTAACGGGGAGAGGCTGAGAGGGAAGACTTCCTGAAGGAGGTGACATGCTGGTTTAAAGAGTAAGTAGTCATTTGGCAGGCAGAGAACATGGTGAAAAGCAAGGAGGGGTCCAGGCAGATACAAAGTCATGGGCATTCAAAAAAAGAGAAGTTGGGGGCCGGCCCGGTGGCTCAGGCGGTTAGAACTCTATGCTCCTAACTCTAACTCCGAAGGCTGCCGGTTCAATTCCCACAAGGGCCAGTGGGCTGTCAACCACAAGGTTACCAGTTCAACTGTGCTCGACTCCCACAAGGGATGGTGGGCTCCGCCCCCTGCAACTAAGATTGAACACGGCACCTTGAGCTGACCTGCCTCCCAGATGGCTCAGTTGGTTGGAGCGCGGGCTCTCAACCACAAGGTTGCCAGTTCGATTCCTTGACTCCTGCAACGGATGGTGGGCAGCGCCCCCTGCAACTAAAATTGAACATGGCACTTTGAGCTGAGCTGCCGCTGAGCTCCCAGATGGCTCAGTTGGTTGCTGAGCTCCCAGATGGCTCAGTTGGTTGGAGCGTGTCCTCTCAACCACAAAGTTGCTGGTTTCGACTCCCGCAAGGGATGGTGGGCTGTGCCCCTGCAACTAGCAACGGCAACTGGACCTGGAGCTGAGCTGCGCCCTCCACAACTAATATTGAAAGGACAACAACTTGACTTGGAAAAAAGTCCTGGAAATACACAGTTCCCCAATGAAGTCCTGTTCCCCTTCCCCAATAAAATCTTGAAAAAAAAAAAAAAAAAAGAAGAAAAGAAAAAAAGGAAATAGAAAATCTCAATTAAAAAAAAAAAAGAGAGAAATTGGACTGGAGCAAATGGCTTAGCTTCACAGAAACTAAAGTTGAACCGAACCTTGAAGAGAGGGAAGAATTTGGATAGGAGTGAAAGGAGAAGAAAAAGGACAACATAAGCAAAGAACGCTGCAGGAAGAAATGGAATGTGAGACATTTATTCTCTCAGTAAATGTTTATTGAATGCCTCCTCTGTCCCAAGCCCCAGGCCAAGAGCTTGGGGTGCAAAAGAGAGTTTACTTGTAACTCAAACCAACTGGACAAAACCCCATGAGACTGGTATGGCTCTCCCCACTGTGGAGATGAGGAAATTGATGTTTTACAATGAGAACACAATTTGTCCAAGAACACAGAGCTAATCGATAGCATAAATCTAGTGTTAGGTGTGTTTTATTATAGCCAGGCTTTAGAGAACTTTGGTGAGTTGTTTGTTTCTTAACATCAGGGTTAAAGCTCAGAGGATATGAGGAAAACCCATGCAGCCCCTATTCTGCTATTCAAATAAAAAATTATGAACATTGCTTACTTTTCTTTTGTGAATTTTTTCCTGCCCTGGAGGATAAATATGCAGGAGTCATGAGTTCTTACTTATAAACGTCCCAGGTCTTTTGGAACAATTACTAGCAGGACAAGATCAGGGTCCGGAAACAGCCTAATTACACCAACTGGCAACTGATTAAGTCCATCCATTTCAGAACGTGCTCAAATAGCAAGGGGAGCAGATCCAGTGGCCATCTGAGAAAGGTCAGTCGAGTTCCCACCAAAAAACGTTTCATAAAGACAAAGCCAGACTCTGGATTTGTGTGGAAAATGTTAAACATGCTCCGTGCTGGAAAACTCAGAGACTCCCACACTGCTGATGGCCTGCAGACGACTATTCAGTAAATGACAAATCTTCCAAGAAGCTGAGCTTAATTATTCAGAGGTTGTCTAAAATCAGCACTTGAATTGGCCAGGTCTCCCCTATTCCTGGCCAAGCTAAGTGCAGGTTCCTCCCATGTGAATAAGTTCTTCTGAAAGTAAGGAAGCCTTTAGTCCACAAGGTATATACTTCTAAACACAAACAGACATACTACATGCAAACAGTTTTGACAAAGAACAAAAAATCTGCTTAAAGTTTCCTTCTGAGATTAACCATGTGCACTTAGGTAAAGACGGAAAAAAGTTTTGTTTTTCAGGGTCACTGAAAAGTCATTTAAGTCTATAGTAATTCTTCTTTTGCCACATTAATTTTACATTTTTTTCAAACAAGTGGTATTCTTGTGGGCTTATTTAAAAGCTACAAGACTAATTAGAAATAGCACTGATATAAATTTTCTCTATCATTAAATAGGAAAATCAGTTTTTCCTTTTTAGCTTAATTTTTTAATTGTTTAATTAGAACATAGTTCTAAAGTTCACATTCATACAACGCTTTCAAGTCTATTTTGCATTCCATGTGGAGAGACAAATCTGATATCTTTATTTGTGATTATCATGGCGCCTCACATGAAAGGCTCATTATGTATTTGGAATGTCTAAGGTTGGCAGGCGGGCTTGGGATTTTTACCTCTCAAAGAGAAACCCATCCTCTACTCCCCCACCCCAACCCAAAACTCCAAACTGGCATTAGTGATTCTAGCTGTGGGGAAATAAGTAACAAATACAAAGTTTCCTAAGATACTCTTAAACATGTATTTGCATAAAATAAAGAGGAATAATTTTATTGCAAAACTTATCTATAGTTGAAGATGCAATCTGAAGTCCAGTTTAATCAGGAGGCTGATTAAAGGACGTTTTCAGCCAAAGTAGACCCAAATGAGTTTTTGTTGTCCTTTTGTTTTGGTCCTGAAATCATTTCTATCCTTGCTCTTTTCCCTCACACAACATTAGGGTTTCCCAATGTTTTAACATTTCCTTGGAGATGGCTAAGGAACATGGTTCAGTCACAATAACAATCAACAGTCTTCTATCTTACACTTAGTGAATCTGTTCCCAGCTGGCCTTTCACATTAGCATCCATTCCAACTTAGTAGAACTGACAAGCATACAAAATGTGGACTAGAGAAAAATATTAAAAATACGACTTAAGCATTTACTTTTAGGGCAGCAAAGAGGGATGGAAACTTCTACCACATTCCAAAAAGTAGAGATGTTAATGGTCTCTTATAGTAACTACAACTGCAAATAAGCTAGTATTCCCAGGCCATTTTGGAGAAACATTAAGACCGTCCTAAACTATAAGAAATGCTTACCTTGCTGAAAAGGGAGGCAGTTCTGTCTCCACCGGCCTACGAAAAAATCAAGGCCCCAAGTCTGACTACCTCACAAGTATCCCTGCCAAGTTCCAGCTTTTGTTTTCCTGGGATATTCGACTTTTTCAGACAAATTAAAAACGAGAGGCAAAGAGACTTAAATAGTACTTTTTAATTTACTCTTCAAGATATAACACAATGCTATGGTAGGCAACTCGATAAATAACATCAATTAAATGTTGAGAGAAAAAGTGTCATCTTAAGGGTTCTGTGGCTTTTACATTTGCCTCGTGGACAAATCCCTAAAGTTCTGTTGGCCTGTTGGTTAATGGGCTCACTTTCCAGAGTAAGCTCTTCAGATTATCGGTTTTCTAAAACCAAGCACAGACTACTCCCACCAAACACTTTAGAAAAATTTCATATAATCTTTGTTTTCTTTACTAAGGGCCCAATTTGACTGTAGCTACGGTGCTGACTCAGCTGAGGGTCCAGTCTCCTCATCTCAAATGCTGACTTACTGGAGCTAATTTCCTAACAAATACTTGTGCACGTCTCTTACCCTGTGCTTCCATGCACTCCCCTGCCCATGGGAATTCTGGTCCCCCAAAAGGAGACCTCAACCTCAGGACAGCCATTCCTATTTCCCGATGCAGCTCGCAAGGGCTGTTCTCACGGCAGCGGTTCTTGTTGTGGTGCTCAGGCCAGCAGCATCCACCTCACCTGGGAGCTTGCTAGAAATGCACATTCTCAAGCCCACTCCAGACCTACTGAATCAGAAACTCTGGGGCTGGGGACCAGCTCCCCAGGTGACCTATCTCCTCAAGTCTGAGACGCACTTTTGCACTGCAGTAACTATTAAACCATCACTGTACTCTCACAGCCTGCAGGTGTCACTAAACACCAGCTAGAAGAATTACTGGCGCAGGAAGCTGAAGCTGTGGGCCAGAACCTGCAGGCCTGACCCCCCAGTTCCTTCTCTGGGCTCCTTAACAGCTGCCTCAACCTCCTGCAGTGAATGCAAAGGTCACAGTCCATCTCAGTTTTGAACAGGAGCTGGACTGAAATTCTTCTCACAGCAGCATAATATACCTAGTTTCCAGGGATGCCATCAATATTTAATTATTTTGAAGGATTTTGTGTTTAATACAACACAGGTTAAGAATGAAATGTCGCTACTGATTAAACAGAACAAAATAAAAAACTTAGATTATCTTCAGTCATTGTGTGTATCTGAATAATAATAATGTATTTGATCTCAAAGAATGAGAGTTCCTACCCTTAAAATTTCATAGAATTGATGTGACAAAAGTGAGAAGAGGATTTTTCTAAAGTAAAGCACACATACAGGCAGTCATTTGCTGGCTTCTGTCAAAACCCTGAATTTTGCATTAACTGTTTTACTACAAACATCTCTAGTGAGGATGTGGAGCAATAGGAATTCTCACACACTGCTGATGGGAGTGTCACTCAGAACACCCACTTTGGAAAACTGTTTAGCAGTGTCTACTGAAGCTGGACACACAAGTACCTAGGACAAGCAGTTCCACTCTGGGGTACGCACCCTGTGACTCTGTCTACCTTACAAGTCTAATTCATAATAGTTACCAACTGGAAACAATCCAAATGTCCATCCACAGTAGAGGAGATAAAGATTATGGATATTCATACAATAAAATATACACAGCCATGAAAACACCAACCAACCAACAAACTGCTACAACTAATATAGAGGAATCTCACAGGCATGATGCTGAGTGAAAGAAGTGGGACACAAAAGAGCAAACACTGATCCAAACAGGCAAAAGGAATCTCTGTGACAGGTCAGAAGAGAGATTACTGGGGCTAGCTAACAACCGGCATAGGAGATGACTGAAAAAGTTCTATTAATACATCTTGACCTGAAGGATCCTTACAGATGTATATACATATGAAAAGCTCATTGAGTTGTACACTTAAATGTGTGCACTTCATGTATTTATACCTCTTTATAAAGGAAAAAGTGAAACATACACACAAAAATATTGACAAGTTGCCATGTAACAATCCATAAAAATCTACACTACTGGGCAACTACATCGTCATCAGCAAAAACTGCATTTGCTGAGCTAAATCCTGCAATACAGCAAATGACGGATGTTCCTTATTTCCAAAGTTATGCCAGCATATCAACAATCATTCTATAAAAGGGCCAAACTTTTCTGGTTTGCACTTTCTAGTCCCAAACTCTTTATTTTGCCACTTAACAGGGCCCAGCGTGTGGTAACCTACTGTCCATCCTCATAAGCCCTTGCGGGCCCTAGATGGCTGGTCAAAATCCAGGGGGAGGCGGAAAGGCCTGGCTCCCGCACTTCTATCACTGCCCACCCCCCTGCATCTCTGGATCACCCTTGTCCTAACCCCTACCACTATCCAGCTTCCCTCCTGCCTCCCCATCCAATGCTTGTCCAAGGGCGGGGGCCTTGTTAAGACAGCGCGGTCTCCGAGGCCATTCCGGGCCTAGTGGATCCCAGCTTCCGATTCATTAGGAACGCAGACGCCGCTGCCGACTGGGGGACGCCAAACTACACGCCCAGGGCAGGCACCTCAGGCCCCGCAGAGCGCCCGTGACCCGGCACCCGCTGTCCGCAGGCCCGGCCGCCCCCTCCAGCCCCCCCGAGCCACAAAGAATCCGTGCTGGGGGGCTACTCTCGGTCCGTTTCCGCGCTTCCGGCTTTGAGTTTTGAAAACCGCAGTTGGTTGTAACGTGTGACCAAGATAAGGGACAATGTGTTCCCGGGGAGAAGCCAGTCGGGGACGCGGGACCCAGGGGCGCGCAGACCCCGCGCAGACTGCGTCCGGGCCCCCGCGCGGGAGGTGGGCCCCGCGCGGGAGGTGGGCCCCGCGCGGGAGGTGGGCCCCGCGCAGACTGCGTCCGGGCTCCGCGCGGGAGGTGGGCCCCGCAAGGGCGCGCGCGCGGGGCCACCCCGCCCGCCGCTCTGCGCGCTGTCCCGCCCGGCGCGGGCTGGCTCGTCGCACTGGGGCGGGTGTGTTTACCTGGAAGCAGGAACACGTGCTGCCGGGCGCCGGCGCTGTCCCCGCAGTCCACGCGGCCCGCCATGCCGCCCGCCTTCGCCCGGGGCCCTAGCGCGGCGCCTGGGGGCCCGGCAGCCGCCGGCCTCAGCCCTCGGAGCGCGGGGCCTGGCTGGAGCCTGACGGAAAATGGCGGGAGAAGGGTCTATTCCGGGTGGCGCGGCGCGCGGAGGGCCTGGCGGGGCCCAGCAGGCGGCCCGCGGGACGAATTTGGTTTCGTTTCCGGAGCCAGCAGGCTGCTCCGGTTAACTTTTTAAATTTAGCGCCAGGTGGAGGCAACCCAAGTACTGGCGCCTAACCCGCTGGCAGGGGGGAGGGTCGCGGCCTCTCCCCTCCGCTTCTCCGCCAGTGGTAGGTGCTCGCCCGGGGCTCCGAGTGACGCTGCGCGCGGGACGGCGACCCAGGGACGCGACGGCGGGCGGGGTCGCCTCGGCCCGGGCGCCAGGTCGCCACACTCAGTGGCCCTCCCAGGGAGGTGGTGGGGCGGCTGAGGGCCCCCCACCCACCAACACACACACACCCGAGCGGGAGAGCTGGGGAGGCCGGGGTCGGGAGAGGGGAGTGGGTCCCCAGGATGGGTGACGCCCGCTACCCTCGCAGGGCACTCGCACACCCCTGGCTGGGAAGAAAAGCCTGGAGCAAGTCCATGTTAAGGACAACAGCTGTCATCCTATCTGAACCCTAATGTACTCTCAGTTTTCAATGTATCTTGATCACCAGTTGCATTCTCCGTTGGAATAAATGTCAGGCTATTGTGTGCTTTGTGATTCGTAACGCATGTAGTCCTCAAATTGGGCTGAGTCCTTATCACTAAAAAGAGGTGCACAATTTGAGGCTCAAAATACGAATTTGTTATTTTGGAAGACTCTTAGTAATGAGTTAAAAATTAAGATTTTTGAACGTGATGTTTACAAGGTTAGGGACATGAAATTTGGGGATATAAACTTTTTAAAATAAAATTTAATTGAAAAAGTGATGCTTGGTACATGTTTTTGAAAAAGACGATGATAAATATTTCGCTCATACTTTTAAAGTATGTCTTCCTTCTACCCCAGATCCCCAGTTCCCCTCCCCAGAACAATTATTGTTTACAGTTTCTTGTCTATTCTTCCAGAAGTTTTCCATGCATGTACACATTAATGTGTCTTGCTTTTTGCACAAATGGAAGAATAACATACAGAGGGTGCCAAAAAATATATGCACATTTTAAGAAAGGAAAAACTATTAAAATGTTAATAATATATACCGATAAAAGATGCATACAAGTGTCACGTTTGACTTCTGCAATTATAAGAGGTGCTCAAAGTGGTTACCATCAACATCTGGACACTTCTGATTATGGCGAACTACTGCTTAAGCAACATTGACCAAAGTGTCCACTTGTATACATTTTTTGGCACCCCTGGTATAAAACTCTTAATGTACTTTGCTTTTCTTGTTTAATCTTGAAGATAAAGTGGGCAGTGCTAGATCTATTTCAGCCTTCTGAAAAGATTTTTAGTTTCAATTCTATTTCCCATGGGAGGAGACAGCTGATGGTGACTGCAGGACATTCCTGGTGGAGAAGGGACACCCAGATGCCAACTCTGGGGCAGGCAGCAAATTGTTATCTGATCTCTTCCCTCCCCCAAGATTATGCTGTGGGAAAGGCTCTGGTGTGTAGGCCATATCGCCAGGCACACCATAATCATAACAAACAGCCATGAGAGGAACGTTACCCACAGTTCCCGTGCTCCAACATACAGAGCTGTTTTTATTTTTCTCTGATCTTTTCCAGCCGTTGGCTGTATGAATATATACTTTTATGCGGTTGTTTTCACAGTGTAAAGACAATTTTGTCTGTTGTTCTCCCTTTACGTTGACATAAACATGTTGCCCATGGCATCCAGAATTATCATGGTTAATGGAAGCATGTTATTTCACACTGCTAATGTACCAAGATTACCTAACCATTCCAGTAGTGTGCAATATTTAGGTTCTTTGAAAGTATTATAAATAATGCTACAATGTATGAGGTCTGACAAGTTCTCAAACTTGTTGCAACGATGTTGCTAACCTTTTTTGATATCAAAGGGATTATTCATTATGTATTTGTAACAACTGGATAAGCAGTTAACCAAGTTTACTATTTGGAAGTGCTGAAAAGGCTATATAAAAATGTTAGATGACCTGAACTTTTTGCCAAAAATTCATGGCTCTTGCATCATGGCTCTTGTACCAGCTCACAGAGCACTGTCTGTGAGGAAGTTTTTAGCCAGTGAACAAATAACTGTATCGGAACACCCTCTCTACTCACCTGATCTGGCCCCCAATGACTTCTTTCTTTACCCGAAGATAAAGGAAATACTGAAAAGAAGACATTTTGATGTCATTCAGGACATCAAGGGTAATACGACGACAGCTCTGATGGCCATTCCAGAAAAAGAGTTCCAAAATTGCTTTGAAAGGTGGACTAAGCGCTGGTGTCGGTGCACAGCTTCCCAAAGGGAGTACTTTGAAGGTGACCATAGTGATATTCAGCAATGAGGTATGTAGCACTTTTTTTAGGATGAGTTCGCGAACTTAATTGTCAGACCTCGTATATTATGCAGCAGTTCAAAGCAATGAATTAAATGTACACATAATGAACTAGTTGCGCAACGTGACAACATGGATGCTTTATATCAAGAAAAAAAGTTAGGCGCAGGAAGAGATTTATAGCAGAATGCCATGTAGTTAAAAACACATAAAACAACATTATATGTTTTATAAGGATACATGCACATTTAAGGCCATCTATCAAATACATGAGAAATGGGTGTCTTTAAAATAGAGAGGAATGGAATAAGGGATGGGTAAGAAAAGAGGGGTCAAGGAAAATCAAGAGAGGGACCAGGACACACATGGACAACTGTCACTATGTCCTATTAATGAGAGCCAAGGGCAAAAGCTTTTTTTTTTTTAATGCGCTGTAACAAACATCTCTAAGCAATTTCCTTTATCGACTTAAAAAGAAAAAAAGAAAATCCTTGAAAGGGGGATCCGTGTTTGGAGACTCACTCTAGATTTCTACTGTTCTCAGAGTGAAGTCCAAGGTACTATGCTTTCAACACATGGGCCTTGAAATCTGGTCCTCTCTTGCCCCTCCAACCCCTGTGCCTCCCACCTCCCTCTCCCCACCCTGTCCACAGTCTGGACATCAGGAAATGCCTTCTGTCGCATCCAGCACTGACACTGTGTTCCCAGTGCTGGGACCACCTTGCTCTCCACTAACCTCATTCCTCTGCCTTCTCCCTCACTCTCCACGGCTGCCTGGACTCCTTTTACTCATCCTTCAGGTCTCCCGTAGACAATGCCTTCTCCTTAGCACTCCTCTTCCTGCCTCCCAACGCTCTCATGGAGAATGAGTGAAATGTCTCCAACCTTCCCAGTTCTCTTACTGGGCAGTGGAGCCTGACTCTCAGTCAGTTCCTGGAGAGGACAGCATCTAGTAATTCACCACTTCATTCAAAAAATAGCCATGGCTTTAACTGAGCACTGTGACAAGCTCTGCGTTAAACACTTAACTCGGATTTCTCTTTCAGTCATCCAGCAGCCTTAAGGGGAAGTGTTAGTATGAACCCCACATTTTACAGAGGAAAAATTTAAGTTTCGAGAGACCAACTACAGTGTTTCCCTGAAAATAAGACCTAGCCGACAATCAGCTCTAATGCGTCTTTTGGAGCAAAAATTAATACAAGACCCGGTCTTATTTTACTGTAAGACCGAGTCTTATATAGTATAATGTAAATTAAGACCAGATATAATATGATATAATATAATATAATACCACGTCTTATATTGACTTTTGCTCCAAAAGACACATTAGAGCTGATTGTCCGGCTAGGTCTTATTTTGGGGGAAACACGGTAATTCCCCAACACGCACAATGAGCAAATGACAGAGCAGGAATTCCAAACCGAGACTGAGCTCTTAACCACTCCCCGCTCCTAGTGTCCCAGTGCATAGGACAAAGCGGTATGGGCACATCATGTGCTCAGCAAATAGTTTCTGAATAAACATATATGTAGCTAGACAGGCAGTTATGGGAAGAATCAGTGTGGCTTGTAGCATTACATCTAGTTTATCATAAAATATTCTATAAATTAATCTTATTACTAGGCCTGCTAACATGCAAAGAGACAAGTAAGTCTTTCTGTAAAAAATAAGAAGGGAATAGCAACCTTAATACCTCTAAGTATAGGATCATAGAGACTTTTCTAAATAGCAGAAGCAAAAGATTTTCATTTTCTAGTAAAAAAAAAAACAAGGAACTGGGGAAAAAAAAAATAGTTCAGAGTCAAATGACCTTTAGCAATACTTAGTGATCAGACCAGAGAGAGCTTGAACTAAGGGTAGCGAAAGAATTATTTTTTCTTATAGACTATTAAAAACATGAAAATGCTTCTTTCAAAACAAGTGAAAATTCACACTTATCATCACTTTTATCATGAGAAAAGATTATGCCTTGTTTTTGTCTTGTTTCCAATTGATCATCTAGGGACAACAGAGAAGGCAAGGTACTTATGTGTACACTAGAGAGGAGAAAAGGATCAGCTCTTGAAAGGGCCAACTGTTTAGAAAAGGGACAAGTGAGTAGTATTGAACCATCCTTTCCAGGGAGAGTATTTCCTTTATATTTACTCTTTTTTTTTTTTTTTTTACCCAACCCAAGTTGGATTGTTCTTGTTAACAAAAGGAGAAATGTAATCTGTCAGTTAGAGAATAACTGAAGCTTTTGAGAAAGAAAGAGGAGAAGCCCTTGACAATAAGAAGCTGGCCCAGCGCTCACAGCCAGACTATGTGACTTTCCCAATAGACATAAACGGTCTCCCAGAATATCACCAGCCTCAGACAAGGCTGCTCTGAGGTCATGATAAAATGAGACAAAGCAAGTACACTTCATGATTTTGGCAAATCACAGACAAAACACGTCACTGTGTCACCCGCAAAATACCAAACACCTTCTCTCAGCCAAAATGAGTGACTGCTACTTCTTTACCAATTACAGCTTTATCCTCATTTTGGCTTCCCCTCCCTGTAGACAAGATTCATTGAGATATCCACACACAGAATTGCCGTGCTTTCTAACGGCACCCAATCTAGAGTGAATCCCATCTGCAAATTCTTAATATTTAAAAAAAATCATAAATTTGTTATTTTACAAATTAGCATAATGGGAAAAAAAGAAAAGCACCAAATTTGATCTCAACCAGCACAGATTTCTCAAAATCTTCTCCTTTTTGTTATTTTTCTTGCCCTTCTCTTTCTTATGTTTTGTGATATAAATACCCTTAAAATAGCCAACATGTATTACGATTATTATTTTATAGTCAGTGCTTATTTTGTTTTACTTGCATCTTTGCCAAATTCCTTTCTCACCATTGCTTCTTGAATCCCAATTCTTTCATCTGATTTCAATTTTCTTCTTCCCAAAGTATATCCTTCAGTATAGTTTGTTCAGCAAGGATGTAACAAATTTCTTAGGTTTTATTTCTTTGAAAGTCTATTTTGCCCTCATTCTTGAGAGAAAATAATAAAACCATAGCTAGACATATCATAGTGAAACTTTAGAATGCCAAAAACAAAGAAGTCTAAATACTTAACAACTCATATATAGACATTTGTCATATGACAGAAACAGCATTGCAAATTAGTAGTCTTGGGGAAGTTGTCTATTCAGATAGATGAAAACCTAAATGTGAAAAAGCAACATTGTAAAAGGTTGGAAGAAAACAGAAAATACCTTTATGACATTGGAATAGGGAAGTACTTATAAGATTCAAAAAGATATTAAACTTGAATATCGTAAATTAAAAATACCATTTACAAAATATATAAGCAAGGCACACACTAAGCTGCATGCATAGCACAAAGCAGACAATTATTAATATGTAAAAAAATTCCAGCAAATGAGAAAATAGAAAAGATAGGCCAAAAATGTGAATAGGCAATTTATAGAAGAAACTTGAGTAACCAATAACCAGATTATTTCACCAGTAGTCAGAAAAATTAAAACTATAACAACATTGAGATGGCTCTTTACACTCACTGGCTTGGCAAAAAAATTTAATCTGACAACACAGAATGTTGGTGAGGATGTGGAAGAAGAAATACTTAAAGATCATTGGTTAGAGAGTAAATTGTTATAATCACTTTGGAAATTTAGTATTATTTAATAAAACTGAAGGCCCACATAATCCACAGACTAACAGTTCCACATCTAGTTATAGACACTAAAGAATCACCTCAACATGTGCCAAATGGACATATATACAAGTATTCATTGCAGCACTTCTGTAACTGCATAAAAGGGCTAACAAGTCAACATGTGAATAATTAAACACAGTGATTTACCATAGAATAGAATGCCATGTAGCAGTTAGAATAAATGCACTGGGTACACACCAACGTGGATAAATCTTTAGAATATGAGCTATGTGAAAAGCAAGTTGTAGGATGCTATATCTCGAGTTCCCCAGGAAATGGATTCTGCCAGTGTGCTGTAGCTCATGGAAGGTTTATGGGGGTGTGCCCTCAAGATTAATACCTGTGAGGGAGTGAGGGAGGCTGAACTGACAGAAGGAGAAGTTGAACCACAGCTCAATTGCAACAGAGGCCTCAGTCAATTCCATGGGGAGGTCTGGGGCTGGGATGGCCCTGTGTGAGGTAAGAAAGCCCGGTCTTTCTACTGACATCCATCCCCCATCCAACAGTTGATGGATGCTCCCAGGAAGGGGGTGTGACTTTGGGTAAGGTAGGTCCCTTTGGCCAATGGACATTCCCAGTTAAGGATTCAACTGTGGCCAGTACTCCCATACAGGGGAATGAAGGTCTGGGTGACCATACAACACAGTGTCCACTACACAGAAAAAACTGAACAGTATTATACACATGTAGTTTATAAAGACACAGAAAGCTGTATTTTGTTTATATATATGAAATATGCTAAAATGATAAATACCCCTGACTATACTCCAGTTAATTGAGCCAATGAATTTTCCTCGTAGCTCCAGCTAGCTTCTCATTGGCTTTCTGTCACTTGCAACCCAAAGAACCCTGTGCCATACAGAGCACTTCATCGTGAGCTGTCTGAAATGTTTTGTGGGAGTAGACAGAATAATAATATATAAAGTCAAACCATTTATTTTTTTATTTATGTATTTATTTGTTTGTGTGTTCATTTATTTCAAATAACTGGCCTATTTCCAAAGTGGATTCACAGTATCTTGAATAAATGTTGTTGATAAGGACTCCATTAGAAGGCTTTGCTCTTCTTTATGAACCCACTGAGGCAGTTCTTCAGTTTCTTCATAAAGAGAAGCGTATCGTGACGCTCATGCAGCTGAGGGCTCCGTTTGAGAGGCTACCGTACTCTCTTACCGATCTACTTACTGCTCGGTGAGCACCCTCCGGCCGGCAGGCAGTACAGTGTGGGACAAAGCAATCTGGACGAGGGTTTATAGGAGTTCATGCGGGCTCTTGACGTCTCTTATTCTAGGTTTTCGTATTCATAAAATGAGGGTGATGATGATGATAATGATGATGAAGACGATGATAAGAATAGCTATTCTGTTCTGCCTGTCTCCCAAGGTTATAGTGAGGATCTGTGTGTAAACATGCCTGGTAAGTGGGAAACAAATATTCTGTAATTTTACAAAAAGCTTTTCATTTGGGGTCATCAGGGAAGTCTTAACGACTGAAAATCTGTTTTGTCTTTTCTAAGAACATGCACGACTATTTTAGCCGTCAAGCCTCCCCTTGTCTGAAATGCCTCCTTCGCTCCCCTCCATGCTCCCCTCCATGTCGTGAAGTCCTCTGAGTCCTTCAAGCACACTTCCTCCACGGAGGTGCCCTTCTTTCAAGCTTTTGTCCGAGTTCCTTCAGTGGAGTTTGTGGGTCACTGTTGCACGCTGCCTTGCTCTGGGCGTTGCTTTGGGTCTCTTTCTCCTTTGTCAGACACGTTATTTTATATATCCTCTCCTCCCATGATACATAACAAAAGCTGTGGACTCGCAGTGGGTAAATGCTTGGTGAGTAGTGTTAAACGATAAAGTCAAGCATATTCAAATTGTTAAGAGGTTATGTGAGCAAAAACTTGCTTCTAATCGAGCAGCATCCAATCCAGCAAATAGAAAGGCGCTCCAAGGAGCTGAACAAAATGAAATACATTTCTAGCCAGAAGGGAGCAGGAACAAAGAAGTTGTACTCGGCAAAGAAACAGGTTGGTTATTGCAAAGTTACTTTCCTTTAGGGGATGACAGGGGTCTCTCTCAGGCAGATCACCTGACTGGTGCTGATCTGATAATTCCTGAGTGACTGTGTAAGATTCCATTCTGGGGAAAGATGAACCTATAATTAAGTTAAGTCTCAGTTTAGTGACATGGCACTTAGCATAAGTAACGACATGAGCAGCTTATACCTGATCCCAGGAGCCCATTGTACATATCATTTCCCAATTTTAGGTTCAGTGATGTCGAGTTGGTAGCTTGAAATTGTCATTGCTGGGAGTATTTACACCACAGAAACTGTGGTGCTACAAACTGTCCCTCCCCCACCACACACACACACACACACACACACACACACACACACACACACACCTCAAGCCAGCTGTTAACATTTAGCAGCATGCCATGCACTGAGGTAGATATATTAATAACAAAGGTCTCCAACAGAGAAGCCCACATCGCAACTATAATAAGATGGAGTCACAGACGACAAAGCTCCACGCAGGAAAGGGCATCAAACCTTTTAAAGAGTGCCCACCTTCAAATTAGATCTCCACAATCTAAGCAAATATGAAAAGGCTGCCAAAATCTTTCTACTTAAATCACACTGATCTCATGTTTTCATCAAGATTATTGAACATGTGACAGACTTGTGGGAATGGGGGAAGTAAGGCCGTTTTTAATCATTACTGTCAGGGATGTAGAAACAAAAGATTAGTCTAAAAAAATCTTTAAAGATATAGTTGACTTGACAGTAAACTACAAAGGCTTGACCATACTTTAAAATTACATAATGAATTATAGGGGGGAATATGATTGCAGGACATTTGTATTTGAGCCTCAGCATGCATGACATTGAACATATTCTCGGCTTTAGTATAAAAGAGATTTTGTTTTGAATGAAAATGAAATGAGAGTTGATGTAACTTCATCGGTGGTGCAAATGACAGCCTAAGGAAGGAGAGCGTGGTGGCCGGCCAACCTGGGGTGACCAGGAGGAGAGTGGGTTGAGGTAGGATGATCTGCAACCTTTTCCCTTAGTTTTTTAAAATCTCTTTTCTTTCTATTTTTTTTATTGGGGAATATTGGGGAACAGTGTGTATCTCCAGGGCCCATCAGCTCCAAGTCACTGTCCTTCAATCTAATTGTGGAGGGTGCAGCTAGCTCCAAGTCCAGTCGCCGTTTTCAATCTTTAATTGCAAGGGGCGCAGCCCACCATCCCATGCGGGAATCGAACCAGCAACCCTGTTGTTCAGAGCTGGTGCTCTAACCAACTGAGCCATCCAGCCATCCTAAAATCTCTTTTCTTAATGTCAATTACCCGTTAAATAAAACATTATAAAACAGAGATTTCTAAATTAAGAAATAGGGTTAATCTAAACCTTACGTTTTACTTTATGCATAAATACACTTTTAAAAATCATTTTAGGATAAGATTACTTTATGGTAAACCCCCAGCCAAATGCCTATGAAGAGAATGCTTTCTGCATAAGTTTTAAGTCCTCAATCACTTGATTGATTATTATGTGTAAATTGCAATATCACCATTAAGTTTAAAGCAAGAATAAATAAAGTTTACAACCACCTCCTACTCAAAGAGTGACTTGATTATTTTTAAAGTATTTGCCTACAATGCTTAGCATTTGTGCTGGGTGCCTATGCCGGCCCGCACCTGCCCTTACCTGCCACATGAGAACCAAGGAGTTTTCCTGGGCAGTGGAACATGGGGTTGGGGACGGGGAGCCGCTCGCTGTCCTCTTGCTCTTGTTGCTGAACAAGAGCTGCAGACGCTTAACTGCAGCTCACAGGGTACTTAACATTCAGGAAAATCTACCCCTCTGCAAAAGAAATCAGAGTAAAGGAAGGGGAAGGAACTCCTGGAAAGTAGAAGGGGAGATGAGAGAGAAGAAAACGAAAAATGAACTAGAAGGTCTGTGGTTTTGAAATGCAAAGCCTGGGTAACAGAAAGTGGAAACAGAATAAAGGAATAAAAACGTTAAAGCTATGAAACAAAGTTACGAGAGAAATAAAGTCTTAAATCTGAAAAAAACAAAAAGTGTGACTTATAACAAATAACAGGAGATTGACTCAAGACCATCCTGAAATCTCCTTGATTGTACAAAAGGGAGACTGAACCAGTGTTTTTCATGGATACTTTATGCCTGAAGGATGGTCACTAAATTTTTTACTGATGAAAAATAACTTTGTAGGAAGAATCAAAGGGTTAGTTTGATTTAATATTGGCCTGTACAAGTTAAATACATGCATTTCCTTCAAGTGCTCTGCACTAGTCCGCTGACCTTTCCCATTCTGAGACCATTAGGATTCCAGCTATGCTTGTGACTGTCACTTTCAGTATCAGCACCAATGCCTTACAAAAGCATTTTGTGTAAAAAAAAATCAGTGATGTTAAATAAGCAATCATTTGTTAGAAAAATTCCAAAGGGAGCAGTAACATAAAATGATGAAAATACCAAAGATATGAAAAATAAAGACAATTATTAAAAGACCCAATAGCTCTGAATGTTTGCTTTTATGTGACAGATGTTTTTAACCAAGGTTCAACGTTGGCAGTTTTAGTACACTTATGATTTTAATTTGTGTTCTATCCTCTTTTCATATTGATGTCTATTATACTTACAACATCTGTGAAGTCTGTGTAACCTGAATTTGACAGGGGAAAGTGAACAGACTGCTTTTGGAGTGTTTCCATTAAGTCCCCGTAACAGACTGTTAACAAAAATCTTAAGTAGTTATTCTAATCATCAACAGCAATCTTACACAAATTAAATTAGACCCAAAGGGCACGATTAACTTTAAAATGCCTTACAGACATGTAACATAAATTTAACTTTTTCCCTTTGGAGTAGAAATAGGATTGTTCAGTGTGTATCAGATGCACGGTTAAAAATTAGCATATATGTTAGACTCATAATGACATGGAGACAGGTTTCATTTTCTTTATCAGGAAACCACACTTATGTGCTTAGAAATTCAGTTAGGCCACAGCCAGGCTTCCCGTTTATATGCAAAGTAGACTCACTGAAAGAGGTAGGAAACACAACTCCTCTAATAAGCTCAAGGAGGTCTTATTGCTAAAGAAAGAAGGTGTATGTCAACTGGCATTAACATTAAAATGATACCATCAGCAGAGGTCAAAGCTGAACTAGAATTTCTGTAGTTCAAACCCACCTATCAAGAAATAGACTATATTCATGATTCAAAGTATAATTATACCAAGAATCAAGGAAAATCCATTTTAAAAAATGTCTTCCATTCTCTGCTTTAGCCAAATCCCCAGAGGTCTGTCCAAAAGCATTTCTTGAATTTTCACTCATCCCAGATCTCCTGGGCTATAGGGTCATCATCTGTACATTTGATATCGTCTTCAATAATCACACGTATTTGATAATTTATCTTAGGCAACTTCCTTCCAACTACATAGAACATGTGATTTCCACCCAAACAATAGCAACAAGTATGAAAACGATTCATATTAAAGAATATAAAACATGAGAGTTACCAAAACTACACTTTGGACAATTTATTAGATTGAGAAATGTATGTTCTTCCAAATCTTATAAAACTATCACAGACACCCATACTTGTCAACAAATCCTGTGTTTTGGTCTTTCTAGGTAAGTATTTTCACCTGGTAGGAGACGTTGTCTTCTTCCCGCTTCCCCAGACACTAGGTCACAGTCATGGAAGAAGTTCATTGCCTGCAAAATGTTCATTAGTAGAACCAAAGTACTTTTCAGAAACCTACCCACCCCTCTTCAATACATCTCAGACTACCATCCGGACCACCCAGGATAGCACCTGCCTAGTTCAAGTCGATGACAGTCTCCCAGCCACTGAGACGAGTCCAGCGATGGGCACATAATCTGAGATGATATAGACAGAATAAAAAGAAAGTTATATTTCATGTCTTCGGTTTAACTAAGAAGCATGTAGCTCCCATTGCCACTGGCAGCCAGATAGAGAGCATGAAGAGAACCAGTCTTCTAGCTTTAGAATCTGGTTATATAGACCAATGATTTTATTGATTACGCCAGCTTTAGTCAGGAATTTTAATTCCTTGCAGTTGAAAGGAATTGATCTAAGTGATCTTCTGAGCAGTTTGTCCTCCAATTTCTCTGAATTTTTCCTAGAATTCAACCACCAGTCTACAGAGGCTGGGCCAAAGAGGCTCTAAATAGTAGACAATGTATTCAATATATATTATTGTCCACGGTCTCCATTACTAAAGAACTGTTTTTGAACCAAATGTGTGTGTGTCTACTAATGGGTTGCATTCACAAGAGAATTCTATTCTCATGCAACTAGACTTTTCTTACCTGCTTGCCAAATATGCCCAGTGATGCCCTAAAACATGCCAGTTAGGCTCAAGCCAGAACTCCTGATACACAAAGAAATGTATTTTACGTAAGGTTTAAGCTGAAAAGTATTTTTTTTTTTTTTTTTTAGTTTATCTAACTGAATTCCCCTCAATTTTAGATGAAACCTAGACTGGTAAGTGGCTTCACAGAAGAAACAACTGAGGAGACACAGAAACAGGTCCCCAAGTGTCCTGCTCTCAGCTCAATAGTCCACCTGCGGCTCTAACACACTGTCCTTCTCCAAGGGCATAGGAACACTGTGTAGCGTCATGTTGGATTGGAAGTAAAACTGTTAAGATTCTATACTGAAGATTCTGTATTTCCCATGTTAGCTGTTAAGACTGTTATTGCCATTTTTCTGAGAAATAGTGCTTAGATGCAGTGCAAATCTAAAGAACAAACCATTGGGGAAAGGGTTTTAAGCTCCAGCTTAAGGCTCAGCATAATGGTCTGATTGATGCTAAGGTTATCCAATTATACCTAGGCTTCTTTCCTTAAGTGTGTTCTAAAATAATTGAGTAGTGTTTTAACAACAACAACAGAAATCATATATTTTAATATCAAAAAGAAGGAAAGCATGGTGATCTTTTACTTTATATCTAATCCATGTGAAATAGTTCATTACGAAAAGTGCTGCCAAACAAATCTTGGATACATGGTTTTCAATATATTCCTGTCTTACCCAAGAACACACACTGGCTTCTCTCCCTCTCCATCCTCAAGTCTAGAATTCTCTGGCTGATTTTAAAGCGTTCTGTGACCACACAGCAGTAGTCAACTATTTCACTTCACCACCTCCTGTGCTCTCTAAAACGTCTGCACTCCAGCCAGAACCCTCCATTTAACAACATTCTCTGATTTGCATGAATATCCATCAAGTTGTGCCCACATTTAGCCAGCATCTGGAATGCCCTTGACTCTCTGTGACTGTTCAAGTTCTACCCACCCACGAGGCTCATCACAAACCCCTCATGGACTGTGAGTCTAGCCTAGGCTGATCTTTACTAATGTCGGTACTGCTTGTCCTTGATTATTAGTTGCTGAGTTACATTTTTCTAATTAGTTCATATGTGTGGGTCTTTTCAAATTTGATTGTGAACTTGAAGAATAAGCAATGATGTTATTTTCTCATATTCATTCTGCAGAGTACCTTGCATGGTATGAAACTCAAATGCTCCTCTAGAAATGCTTCTTGATGTAGGAATAGAAATAAGCTGGAGTACAGGTAAAGCAGCACCTTACCTGGCATCATTGGCCCCTGAAGCCTTGGTTGCCTCTGGTCCTACTGGGGTATCACTAGCTTCTCCCATTAAGGTTGGTTCTTACGAGGACTGAGGACCACGCTTTCTTGATTCTGGGTGTCCTTTTTGCCTTGCCATAGATTCTGAGTAAATCAATTAAGATCTTCATATCTACAGAGTCGATGGACAGAATCCCAAATTTCAAAGGACATCTGTGACATTGATAATCCCTTCTGGTTCCAAGTAGGCTAGGATCTAAGCTGTTTCAGCTAAGCTCTTTTTCTCAAAATCCCCAGGCAGTCTTGGTTATCTTGCAGAGACCTGAAGTTATTTCGAATGTCTAATCTAAATCTCTTTGGCTGCAACTTAAGTCTGTTCCCCCATCACAACTCTAAGTGGTAACAGGGACTAGGGCTTTCTTTGCTGAAAACCATGTCCACAGCATATAACTGATTTTTAAAATGTATTTACCAATCTATCTTTACAAATTAAGGATGTGGTCTTGTGTTTTATACATGGTCTCAGTTTTAAAGGAAAAGGCCATCTGTAGTATTGATTATAATACAGCAAGTTCTTTACATCTATAAATATTTAGAAAGTACAGAGAAACTTTGTCACATTGGCTTTAAGTATTTATTTAATTTTAAAAATTAAGATATTACAGATATAATTAATGCCTCCTCTGTACAACTTCCTGTTTTTTCTCCCAAAGGGTAATTAATGACTATCCTGAAGCTAAGCGTATATTTGTCCTGTCCCGTTTTTATATATTATATATATATATATATTATATATATAAAAGTTACATATATACATACGTGCATATATCATATACATACATAATGGGATACATATACTCGTATATCACATATACAATATGCATTATTTTTGAGTGTTCATATTATTTATACCACAGTATATGTATCACTCTGGAACTTACTAAATGCCAGATTATGTTTTTAAGATTTCTCCAAGTTGACAATATAGATCTATTTTATTTACTGGCTTGCCACTGTATAACAGTGATATAATGTATTTACTCATTATTCTATTGGTGAACACTTAAATAGTATCCAATTTTTCTCTGTTATAAGCTATATATTGAACATACATCTACTGATCAAAGTGTGCATATATATATCTGAGCATTTCTTTAGGATCTATACTTAAAAGTGGAGTTGCTGTATTATAGGATATGTACATCTTGAATTTTACCAGATGATAACAATTGCTCTCCAAGTTGCTTATGGAAAGTTACACTTCCACAAGATGATGTTTTTGAGAGTTTTTGGTTTTTTTTACCACCTTGACATTGTGGACTTTAAAATTTTTGCTATTCAGGTGGATATCTTGTAACTTTATTTGTCATTCCCCTGATTGTTTATGAGGTTAAACATATTTTCTTGATCATTCAGGTTTCCTCCTCTGTTAATTGCTTGTTTGTGAAATTGACCCATTTTGTATTTTGTCATTCTTTTTGATTTGTAGACTTTAAAAGTATATACAATTTGTTTTCTAATCCTTTGTCAATTATAGATATTATAAATACTTTCTTGTAGTCTGTGGATTGTCTTTTAACTCTAAATGTCATATTGTGTAGGTTTTAAAAAAAATATTTAAAGTAGTTAAATTCATCTATATTTTTCTCCTATAGATTTTGCTTGTTAAGTCTTGTCTTAAGTTCTTAATTTTTCTTCCTAGCAATAAGGAGCAAGAACACTTACCCCACCTCAAAGCCCGGTGGTATATAAGGGAGAAAACTCCAGAGGGTGTCCAGGAAAGCGCTGTTCTTGGGGTAATACAGGTCTGCTTTAGAGCAAAAAGGAGAAGAAAACATTTAGAGAAGAGGCTGAGATATAAAGGATTCAGGGTGTGACGGATAGTACGTGCCGGTGGGCACACTGGAAGGTTCAGGAGTTGGAGAGTGGCAAGAGATGGGGAGAAGCTCTGTGTGTACTTGTACTTCAGTGATTCTTGCAAACGCTCAGCCATTATTTCTCTAATCTTGCTTATCTACTGTTCCCTCCATTCTTTTCTATAACTCTTGTTGGAGCCTCTCAATCTAGCCACCATTTGTAAACTGGTCTTTCATATTTCTACCTCCTTGTGTATGCTGCTTTATCAGTCATTTCCTCATCACCGTCTTCTAATTCACTGCTTCTCTATTTGACTACTTCTAGTCTAGAATTTGTTCTACTTTATGCATTTATTTCAATGGCTGTATTTTTCACTTTGAGGAATCCAACTGGATTTGTTGTTTATTCTCACTTTATTTCTATCAGTTTTTATTTTATAATTTCCTGTCATTTTTATGAGGGTATTCCTTTGTCTTTTTGGGACTCTGAAACATTTATTTTAACGTTACTTTCAGATTGCTCTGTTATTTTCATATCACTGTGAGAGAATCCATATAACTTGTAGATTCTGTGGGCCATGTTTTAAGTAGCAATTGTCCTTTTCCTTATGTGTTTTGGAATTTGAGGTTGCAGGCTTACCTTGAAACATAGTTTTTTGCTTGTCTTCCATACCCCTACCTCCTGCTCCACTCAAGCCCCCTTATCTAGAAATTTTGATCTCCTCCACTCTGCTCCCAACTCAGATCCAAGTCTTATATCTGTAGCTCAGAGCTCCTATAGTTGGTCATATTGGAGAGATCCAAGATCCAGGCACATAGTCACACACAGCCGTGAACAGATCCTGGCTGTGAGGCTGTGTCTCTATCTTCTCTCATTCACTATTCTCCCTTTCATCTCTACCTCACTTCCTTTTGAAATAGTGAGCCTGCCCTGATCCCTGTCTCACATATGGTACCTTTAATTCTGGTACCCACCACAGTGGAGCTCCCAGCTCCCTCCACCTGCCTATAGGCTCAGAGCCTATAAGTTGGGGCACCAGCCCCAACTAATTTTTGTGTGTTTTTGCTCTACTTATAATCCATAGAGATGCTTGTTTTGCTTTACAACGTGAGTTATGCCCTTTCAATTTTTTTATCATAGCTCTATATTTTATTTGTTTGTACTAGTGTAGGTGGGCACTTGAAGTATGAACTTACTGTGCAAACTTGAGTTGGCATGCTCCTTATTTTGAACAACCAAGAAGGAAGGAATGCGAAGCATGAAAGGAAGGAATGGCCTTAATTCGGCTTAATTTAGTGATTCATTTAGTAACTAGTAGGAACTTAAGCACTAAAGATGAGAATCAAGAAATACTTGCCTCAATAAGACGTTCTAAGATTTCATAGAATATCAACAAATTCTTGATTCTTGACAATTAGTATTTGTGCTTTATATGCTGTACTTTCAAGGTCCAAAACCTTTGGATAAAATTATCTTTATAAGCCAAAGTAAATCATAATTAATAATCACTAATGATTTTTCTTTCATAGCTATTCTATAGCAATTGTTCTATTTTTAGACTTCAAAACAGTACTTATTAAAACATTAACAAGAATTTCCTGAGTGTTGATTATGTGCCAGGCTCTGTGCTATGAGAAAATAAGACAAGACAGACAGCATATAATTACGTAAATAAATATGTAATCACAGGGACAAGCTTTAATTACTGCTGTGGTAAGATCTCCTCAGTGCTCTTCTTCTTCCTCTTCACATACAAGGTTCCTTTCTCTTTAGGGTCTCAATGAAAATGTCATAGCTTCTGAGGACCCTCTCCCCATGTGCCATTATTCTCTGGTCCAGCTCATAGCCCTGATTTGAGATGCTTGTACCAATTTACTATTATTATGGTTATTTATTTTTAAAAGTCTAACAGCCTAACTAGCCTATAAGCTCCACAAGGACAGAGACCCTGTCTATCTTGTTCCATTGTCTTTGTTGTCACTAGCCAGCCCCTAGGACAATGCCTGGCTCATAGTTGGGACTCAACAAATATTTGTTGAATGAATGAAAAAGTGAGAAGGAGACCTAAGGAAAGAGCAGCATTTGGCCAGGAGACAGGGGAATGTGAGAGGAGTGTTGGGTGGGAGTGGAAAGAACTTTCCTGGCAGAGGGAATGACCTGTGTTGGGTCCTTGAGGACAGACGGAGCAAGTGTGGAATGCTGCGGGAGCAGAAAGAAAACCCAAGAGTCTAGAGTTGCAGTGACTAAGGGGTGGGCAGGGGTCAGATCGTCTTGGTTTTGAATATCAAACTGAGGATTTTAAATTTTATTGGAAAGGTCATTGGAAGCCATTGGAATGGTTTAAACAGGAAAGTGTCTTGCTCAGCTTTTTGTAATGAAACTGCTCTGTCCAATATGGCAGCCATTAGCCCCACATGACTATTTAAATTTAAATTAATTAAGAACAAACAAAATCGAAAAATTCAGTTTGTCAGTCACAGTTGAAATTTCAAGTGCTCAAAAACCACATGCGGCTAGTGACTTCCTTCAGAGAAAGCACAGATATAAAGCATTTCTTTCATTGCAGAAAGATCCATTGGATAACACTGTTGAAAACATGGGACACTGCTGTGTGGTAAGGGGGACAGTGGGGGTGATTCCAGTGTGCTGTATACCTTGAGCTATCCAACGGTAAATCTAAGAACATTTTGAAGTCAAAAAAAATTTTAAACTATAATCTAGTTGAAAACAAATTTTGAATTTTGAAAGGGCAATTTAACAGTTCAGAAAAGTACCAGTGTTTATATATTCATAAAATCAAGAGAAACTCTTGAAACATTTTGATATACAGTTCTAAAATTTGTGCAGTTTTCTAAAAACAAATATATCTAAAGATTGGTTTGGAGATAATGAATAAAAATCTATTAGCAAAGTTACTAATTAGGGTCAGGTCTATGCTTTAATGGAAACATTAAACATTTGTTTATTTGACATAAAATTTCTTTAGCCAACTACCATAAATATTGGCCGCCTGTCAGAAATGATGTACCCGCATTTCACATGTTTTACATTTCCTAATAGTGACCCAGCCCACACAATATTTTTACATGATGACAGCTGTCATGAAAGCAGAATATCTTATATACACATTGGATTTTGATTAATGAGCTAATGGTGGTTCCCTGTTTAAAGTCATTAGGCCCTATGTGGTGTTTAGCCAAAGCATGCTCAGAATTGACAATGATGTTGATTATATTCTCCATGTGTTAGGGTGTAGCCAAAATGATCACGTTACCGATAACAATGCTTTTCAACTGCAGATCACAACCTACTACTAGGCTGTGAAATCAATTTAGTCAATGTTACCAGCATGTTTTTTTGTGTAACTGCTGGGCCTTGTAGTTCTTACTGTGGATTATAGCTGTAAAATGTATTTCTTACTATGGATTATAGTGAAAATATTTTGAACAACACTGGGCTTCTTTCAGGTTTTTAGTTGCAGCTGCTCTTGGTTGGTCTCCTTTGTAATCTTGGCTGCATATCGATCAAAGTCCTTTTCTTACTCATTACTTCAGTCTCTGAGGACTCCTTGGTCAACCCTCTAGGGGAATCCCATTTTACCCCCTTCAATGGTGTGCAAGGTCCTCCCTTCTCCAACCTCACCTTTTATTACCTCTTCTCCTTCCTCACTCCATTCGAAATGCACAGCCCTCTTTTCTGTCCTTGAATGTGTTATACTGCGGAGTCTTTGCACTGGCTGTTCCCTGTGCCTGGAACACCCTTCCCATGGATAGTACACACCTAACTCCCTTTCTTCCTTTAAGTTTATACTCCAATGCTGCCTTATTAATGAGGTCCACCCTGACTGCTTTATTTAAAATCGCAACACTTCTCGTATCATGAACCCCCTTTCCCTGCTGTATTTCTTTCCTCCGTAGTACTAGGCACCTTCTATTGTACTATAGAATTTATTTATTGTTTGTATTGCTTGTCTGTCTTCTTCTACTATATGTAGACTCCAGGAGGGCGGGTATCTCAAGCAACCAGAATAGTTTCTGGCACAGAGTAGGTGTCAATAAATATTAGATTGGTCTACATCGTGTGTGTGTGTGTGTGTGTGTGTGTGTGTGTGTGTGTGTGAAAGAGACACTGAGAGAGAGAGACAGAGAGAGACAGAGAGACAGAGAGACAGAGAGACAGAGATAGAGAGACAGAGAGACAGAGAGAGAGACAGAGACAGAGACAGAGAGACAGAGAGAATTCTTAGAAGTAGCCATTCTATTTTATGTTTTCTCCTTATAGGGCCCTTTCCTCCTCTGGTTCTACAAGATACTAGAGCAAAAACTTCCACTAACTTCTAGGAATCCATCCCAGAGGAGTGTAGCACAAGTTAAAAACTGAGTCTCTGGTTACAATTTATAGATTTAAGACACTAATCTAGGCAAGATCTTCAAAGCATGTGCCTCTACTGAACTTATTTATCCAACACAGAAAAAGAAATAGTAAAGCATTTCAGAAACTAAATAACGGGGTCAGTTGATTTGCAACAGAAAACTTAAGGAGAAAAGTAACAGGATCAATGTGATAGGCCCTGAAATTTTGTTTCTGGAATGACCCAGTTTAGGAAATAATGGTCCCCAGTGGAGCTGGCTCTGCCACGCCGGCAGGTGGGTTACATACTTGGCACCTCTCATTTATTTCCCACCTCAAATTTTCCATCATAAAAGGAAGGAATACTACTTGCACCTAATGAAGTCAACAATGTGTTTCTATACTTATATACACTTCAGCCAAAGACAACCCCCTCCCCACAACCGCCAAACACACCTGTAGTTGAACAAGTTGAGTTGTTCCTTCTTTCAGGGAAGAACACAGGCCATGGGAAATCATTGGTGTCTCAGTAAGAGGGCATTAAAAGGAAACTTTAGAGAGTTTGGGCTTTAGTTGGGTGACTGGGAGAGGGTGTAACGAAGTATTTTCAGTTTGGAATAGTGTAAGCATCTTACAAATGTAATTTAAACTTTAAAAAGTAAGTAAATAGCCAAAAGGTAGAAGCAATGCAAGTATCCCTCAATGGATGAATGGATAAACAAAATGTGGTATATACATACAATAGAATATTATTCAACTTTAAAAAGAAAATTCTGACATATGCTACATGGATGAAACTTGAGGACCCTATGTTAAGTGAAATAGGCCAATCATCAAAGACAAATATGGTATGATTCCACTTATATGAAGTACCTAGAATAATCACATTCATAGAGACAAAATGTAAATGGTGGTGGCCAGACTGCAGAGAGAGGAGAATGGAGAGTTATTGTTTAATGAGTACAGAGTTTCAGTTTTGCAAAAGATAAAAAAAAGTTCTGGAAATAGATGGTGACGATGGTTGCACAATATTGTGAATTTATTTAATGCCACTGAACTATACAATGTAAAAATGGTTAAGATGGTAAAATTTATGTTATAATATGTTCAGGAGGGAAAGCACTTCTGAGAGAGAAGACAGTCACTTTGTCAAGGTTGTAAGACTCTGAGTCCAGCCTGTGGGGGTCATACTTATCCACCCACCCAGCACCACATCCAGCTAGCTGGTCCCTATTCACTAGAGTCAGTTTTTCTCATTACTCTAGAACCTATTCCCTTTCTCTGTTAACACTCCAGGTCTTAGGTCAGGCCATATCATTTCTTAATTCGATCAGCGCAATAAAATCCTAACCAGTTTCCCTGTAACCATCTATTTTTCATACTTTAAACTGAGTGATCTCCCCAAAGCATGAGTCTGTAGAAAGAAGAAAAGAAAGGAAGAGGAGGAGATAGTGGTTAACAATGTGAAATGCAGCAGAATAGTCACAGAGAAAATGCAGCCTGAGAAACAGTTAATGGATTGGTCTCCTTTGGGAGAGAATAGATTAAGCTGTGGAAACAGAAGCCCGACGACAAGGCACAAGAAGAAAGTGAAATGAAATAAAATTGCCTATCCGTTTAGCATTATCTCCTCCATTTGTCTTCCTGGCAAATACTTAATCTTTAAAGACCAAATCAATGACGTCTTTCTCACAAAGGCTTCATTAATATCTTCAGGAAAAGTTGAGTGCTTCCCTTTCTCCACATCAGAGTGCTTTCTTTATGTTTTTTACTATGGAATTTATTAAATCTCTCTAATTTGTTTTTCATCACTTTATTAGTAGACTGCAAGCCCTTAGGAGCAGGTATGTTTTTCTGTTTATCTTTGTATCCCCAGATCCTAGCACGATGTGAACAACATCATGAATGAATGGTGTTGAAAACATCTATATAACTTTGAAGTAATCTTAATCTAATTATTCTTCCCCACCCAGAGAAAAGTTAGGACATCAAAGTCTATTGAGAATCTTTCTCCCTGACCACCCTCAGGCAAAATGTCGTTATGCGCTGATATGATACCAGCTTATAAATCCTATCACACAGGTCTAGAAATACTTCCACGATAGAGTCAGATTTTGTACATAACACATACACAGCCACCAATTCTGCTGGTGCCCAGCCATGCATCAACATATTTTGTGTGTAACTTGTAATTTCTTCTGGAGAGTCTAATTACAACTCCAGCACTCCCAACTCTTTTGTTCAGGGGTTGATGCACTATGCCTGCTGCCATTTTTGTAAATAAAGTTTTATTGGGGCACAGTGGTGCTCATTTATTTACCTATTGTCTACGACTGCTTTCATGCTGCAATAGCAGACCTGAGTAGTTGGGAGAGAGACTGTATTGGCTGCAAAGCCTAAACTATTCACAATCTGGATTTTTTTGAGGGAACGTTTGCTGACCCCGCTTTAGTTGATAAGCTAAAACTGTGTGAGTAAACATGATTTCATGTCTTGTGATATGTTAGATGAATAGCACAATCTTTTGGGTTAAGCATTTAATATTGTACCTAAATCATGTCTATCATGAAATGCAATTTTCCAATTTTTATAGTCTCAGTTGTTTAAGTAAAATAGATAATGCAATAATGCAATTCAGGATGTTACTATTTTTAGGTTAACTCTTCACACAGTGTCCTTCTCTGTCATATACATGAAGCTCTTAAAATTGTAGATGAAGATTCATTTTAATTTATATTAGTAACTTCTGTTAAAGTATACTGGATTGCTTATTAAATGAGCATGATTATCCATGTTAAATCTGTCACCAAGGAAAGAATTACACACAAAGAAGAGCATAATCCCCTCATGAGCCTGAGACCCAAGGGCGTGCCTGGAAATGCACAGAGGCCCTGGATGCTCAGCTTTCCATGTGGAGCTCTGACTGCTGATGTAGTCAGGCAGCTTCCTGCTGGCTACACATCTGTACAGAGCTCAGAAGCATTGTTTATTTCAGCAGAGATCTGGAATAAATTATCCTTAATAATTTGGCTCCTGAAATAGCTCTTTCAAATGTTAGACTACGGTGAACTCGAATATGGTGGGTGTGCTTACATCTAAATCATGATTCTATTATTTTTCCAGAAGTCCACTGGACGGTAAATGCCATGGGGCTTTTATCTTGCATCTCCAGGGTACCAGGTAACTAGTCCTTAGCACATAGTAGATATACAAGTAAACATTTGTTGAATAAACTTATTATGTGAATTCCATCATAAATATGGGAAATTCTAGAGGGCAGTTTTGAAGACCAAGGAAAGTTTGAGCTCCTAATATTTAGTGTGGATGTTGAAATTTGAGGCTTTAAAGCATTGGTTAGCCATATTTAAAAGGTGCGTGTGTGTGTGCGTGCGGGCACCAAAGGTGACTTTGTGAAAGGTACACAAATTATATCTTTAGGATAATGCACAACACCTAATGAGGGGACAAGACTTGCTTTCTGTATAAGATGTAGAAAGTGACAAGAATTTGTCATTCTTACCCTAATAAACAGAACAGTCCAGAATTTCTACAAAATAGTAGTTTGGTTTGTTTACTTGTTTTATACCTATCAGAAAATCCATGAGGCAAAAAAACCTGGATTAACTACATTTTAGAAAGAATCAAGCCCTTCGTAGAAGAGGATTTCTACAGCTGCTTTCATTCCTAGGGACGTGTGGAAGGAACACAGAAAGAAGGGAGAAACCAGCCTATCTTTCAACAAACTTTCAATGATTGTATGTGGGCTGTCATTAGAGTGACAAGGCACCCAGTGACAGAACTAGTCTGTACCCACTCAGCCTGCACTTAGTGCCAGGGCAGGAGAGCTGAAAAACATCCTCCAGAGGTACAGCAGGTTTTCCCAAGCACAAGAAAGTGGCCTGCTGAAAGTGGAAACAAGGCAGGACAGATGAGAGAAATTCTGCAAGGCATACAAATTTCATCGATTACAAGGCAGTGGCCCAGCAAAGCTTGGGTGGAGGGCAGTAAAGCTGAGAGGAAGCATTCTGAGAGGATGGGCTTTTACTTATCGCAAAGTCGCAGCCTGCAGGAATGGCAGCAAAGCAGGAGAACTGAGATAAATGTCCTTTGCCTGAGGCATACCAGGCCTGCCAACTGAAAGCTGGGGGAAGGACAGAAAAGTGAAAAGAGCTTCCCAACTTCTATAATGGAGAAGCAGAATTGTAGAGCAAAGAAAATATGACAGCAACTCCCCAAAATTGGGCCCTGGGCTATAAAACATACACAGGTTTCCCACAGTTTGGAAAGCTGGGGGCTAGGCTATGAAGGTTGGAGATAGTTCCAGACTCCTGCAGGTGCTAAAATTCTTAGATATACTGAAACAAAAGTCTTATTTTCTTCAAACTCTTAAAACTTATAAAACTAACCATGAACTGAATCTAAATACTTGCAACAAAGCTCAGAACCAACATAACTGCAGGTCAGATTGACCAATCTCTGAATCATAGAGGACTGACAGAGTAAGGGCCATGCCATTTGATAGGGCCATTCCCATTGTTCTTTTAAACTACATTATCAGTATCCAACAACAAAATTGTGAGATGCTAAGAATAGTAGGACAATGGGACCCATGGTTAAGAGAAAAGAATGCTGTTAGAAACAGATCCACAGATGGCCCATATTTTAATAAGGGAAACTAGATATGGGGTATATGGGAACTATATTATTTTTGCAACATTTTTGTAATCTCAGACTATTCTTTTAAAGAGTTTGTTTTAAAACATCCATGGGACAATATCAAATCATCTAATATACATGTGATTAGTGGCCCAGAAGGAGAGGTGAAAGATTGGAAAAGTATAGAAAATTTTAAGAAAAATTACATATTACCCATAATCTCATCACTCGGAAAGAAACTTCTTAACATTTTGGTTCAATTTAAACTAGTATCATGCATGTATATTCTTGGGAACATGATTGCACAGATGCACATAAAATTGAGATCATTCTGTATGTAATTTTTGTATCCTGCTTTTAAATTTAATATTATAAACATTTCCAAATGTCTTTAGCTATTGTTTGAAAACATGATTTTTATGGAAGCATAGTGTTCTACTAAATGGAAGCACCGTAATTTATTTAACCAATTCCTTATTGTTGGATATGTGAATTATTTCCCATTTTTAAATTATAAATTATGCCCCAATAAACATAGTTAAAAGTTAATCTTTTTATGCATCCCTATTTTTTATCGCTAAGTAGATTTCTGGAGGTGAAATTATTGTATCTAAAGCAACACAAACAGTCCTTACTTTGCACGGTTCTGATATGATTGAGCTTCAGTTAAACATAATACCTTGCAAAGAGAGGGCTACCTGCATTTTAAGACTATGGATGCACAGGGCCACATTTTTCTTCCAAAAACTGTTCCAATTTCTATTTCCACGAGCAACCTATGGTACATCCCAGCCAAACCTGGATAATGTCACGTTTTAAAGTCTTTGATAATTTGAGAGGCAAAAGTATAACATCTAATTTGCAATTTATTTCTCTTTTATTATTTGAATGGCTTAACTTCTGTCATATGTTTATTAGTCATTTGTATTTATCCTTTTGTGAACTGTCACATGTTTTAAATTTTGAAGCAAAAGACTCTGCAAAGGAAAATGAAACTTAAAAACCTTTATATCTCTATAATAATCCCTCTACTCTCTATAAAACTTTCAAATCTTTAGAATCACCACAATATAATATTAAAAACATATCTTGAATAGTATCAGCAAGGATGGAAGCACTGAATAAATAAACTATGGTAGACAAATGCTGCCAGAATAGAAATAAGTGAAAAAGGAATATAAATCTCAATATCTTCCTTCAGTTTAATCTCAAAACTTTCAAACCCATACGGTTTGGATGGACTCAGAATTCTAAATCAAATCATTCCTTAGATATACAATTTTCCGTTTCCTATGAAAATAAGCTAGATTTTGTTTCATGCTGTAGCTGTTGGAGATACAAATGTTTTAGGTTAATAGCATATTTATAACATGTAACTTTCCACTATTAATGTAATAAAGACCTAGTTGAAATGATCAAATTTGTTGTTAAAGAAAGGGAAGTGACCGGTTTGAAGCACATCTGTCAAGATAACAGGACAGAGAATGTCAAAACAAAATGGTCTTCGCGTGTGAGGGCGCAGCACAGGGCTGGGCACATACTAGGCATTCAAATAACTACATTAAGAGAGTAAATGCTGAGTAAATAAATACTATTCGTATTTCCTTGGGATATTTTTTCATTTTTAATGAGATGCAATTTACATGTAATATAACACAGAGAACTTAAGTATTCAGTCTAACAAATTTTGACAATTATTCCTGTGTCATCACTATCCACAGCAAAATACAGAACACTTCCATCTCCAGAAAGTTTCTGTCTGGCCCTTTCCCTTCCGCTGTTTTTCCTTAGTTCTCTCCTTTTATAGGCAACTATTTTCTGACTTCTACTGTTATAGATTAGTTTTGCCAGTTGTAGTAATTAAAATAAACAGAAGTCATACAGTGTGTTAGTTATCTATTTCTGCATAAAAAAAATTGCCACAAACTTAGCAGCTTTAAACCAATAGACATTTATTATCTTATAGTTTCTCTAGGTCAGAAATCTGGCACATTATAGCTTAAATTCTCTGCTCAGGTTTCCTAAGGCCAAAATCAAGGTGTTGGCCGAGGGTAGAGTCTCATCGTGTTCCAAGCACTGGCTATTGGCAGAATCCATTTCCTTCTCACACTTGCCACTTGGACTCCTCCCTCCATCTTCTGGCTAGTTTGAGTTATTCTCAAGCTTCGAATATCTCTGATTTCCCCTCCAACCTCTGCTTTTAAGGGCTCATAGGAATAATCTTCTTATTTTAATGTCAACCAATGAATAACCTTAATTACATCTGCAAAGTCCCATGTAATTAACATTTACAGATATAACAACATGACCAAGGTCATGGAGCCAAAATTTTGTCAACTTCAGTAAGCACTCTGTTTTTTTTTTTTTTTCCATTTGTTGCAATCAGATTAATATCTGTAAGATTCAGGCATATTTTGCAATTATCAATTACGAACTTTTCTTTCTTGAGAAGTATTTTGTCCTGTGAACATACCATAGTTTGTTTATCCATTCTCCTAGTTGAATGACACATGTGTTTTCCAGTTTTGGGCCATCATGAATAAGAATCCTATGAATATTCTTTTACAAGTCCTTTAGTTAACATATGTTTGCATTTCTCTTGTTAAGTACCTAGGAATGTAATTGCTGAGTCATGGGGGACATGTATGTTTAATTTTATAAGAAGCTGCCAAATAGTTCTCCAAGTTGTTTGCACCATTTTTTTCACACCCACCATTAATGTATGAGAGTTTCAACTGCTGTATATCCTCCCTACATTTGCTGTTGTCGGTCTTTTTAAAAATCCATTCTAGTGAGTGTAAAATTTTAGCACATTGTGGTTTCAGTTTGCCTTTTCCAGAGGACTAAGATGCTCAGCTACTTTTTTGTGCTTGTTGATTAATCATATGCTTTCTTTTGTGAAATGTCTGTCCAAAGTTTGTGCCCATTTTAAACATAAGATTTTCAATTATTAATGTGTATTTATCAGACTACAAGTCCTTTGTCACATATTTATTTTAATATTTTCTCCAGTCTGTGACTTGCCTATTCATTTTCTCAAAAATGGCTCTTGAATATCAGACAATTTAATTTTGATGAAGTCCAATTTATCAATATTTTTGGTACTATTGTTAGTGGTTTTGAAGTCTTGTCTAAGAATATCTATGTTTTTTCTAGAAGCTCTATGGTTATAGATGGTTTACTTTTAAAGATACTAATATAGGGAAAGGGCATGGGTACTATTTTTGCAGAAGAAGGAAGTAAGAGGTTGGATTCCAAGCCTGCTGCCTGTGTGCCCAAACACACAGAGCTCTGGGAGACCATTCGCTAATCATTCACTTAGAGCATCTCTTCAAAGACCAGAGATCCCTTGTGACCATCTCTGTAGTTATGCCCACGGAAAGAAAACACAGGCTGTGCTTTACAGGAGTTAAAAAACAACCTGCCCTTACTCTTCTTGCATCTTACTGAACTTGAAGATAAACTCACCATTGTTCTTCTATCCTCCATACTAATGAATTTTCCATGGAAGCAGAAAACACATATAAACCCTAGGGAGTCTCTCTTTCACTAGCAATTAGAGACCAGCACTCTGTCTATAGGGTGGGCTTTGATTTCTTACTTACTCTCTGCTAAGTAAACTTACTTTTACTTTAAACTCTATATCAGCTCACGTTTGAATTCTTTCCTCACGTGAAGTCAAGGACTCTCTTTTCCTATAACAGTATGATCCCTCTTAAATTGATTTTCCTCTACAGAGTGACATGGAAGTTGAAGTTTATTGTTAAAATACAGATATCCAGTTTTTTCTAGCACTTTTTTTTAAACCAATTGATCAATTTTGTCAAAAATCACCTGAATACATGAGGTCCGCCAATTAAGTTCGCGAACTTGCCACCATGCGCTGACACTGGCAGCATTATACAAATAGCTCCGTAAGGTTTCATAACCTTGGTGTATCAGTGTCTCACAGCTGTGTTCGTGTCGACATGTGACGGTGTCTTGCTGAATGGTGCTCATTAATATTTTCTGTGTTTTTGTGTGCTGCTGCAAGAATGAGCTTGAATTAGAGCAATGGACAAACATTAAATTTTTTGTTAAACTTGGCAAGAGTGGAAGTGAAATCAAGGACATGCTAGTCCAAGTTTATGGGGATAATGCCCTGAAGAAGATGGCAGTGTACAAATGGATTAACAAGTTTTCTGAGATAAGAGAATGTGTCACTGGTGAATAGAGGACAGGGCAGCCAGTAACGAGCAGAATTGGTGAAAACATTGCAAAAATTCATCAAATTTGCATCAAATTCATTGGCTGACTATGAGAAGCATAGCAGACCAAGTAAACATTAATAGGGAAACATTTAGGAAAATCTTAACTGAAAATATTGGCATGAGAATGGTGTGTGCCAAAATGGTCCCATAGGAGTTCACCGATGAACAAAAGCAAAGGACAATCGAAGTTTGCCAAGACCATTTGGAGAGGCAAGACGATGTTTTGGGCTGTGTTATCACTGATGGTGAAACATGGATGTACCAATACGATCCTAAAACAAAGTGTCAAAGTACACAGTGGAAGTCAGCCAATTCTCCACAATGTTACTAGCATATTTTTGCTATCAGAGAGATTATTTATTATGATTTGTACCAACTGGAGAAACAGTTAACCAAGTTTACTATTTGGAAGTGCTGAAAAGGCTGAGTGAAAATGTTAGACGACCTGAACATTTGCCAACAATTCATGGCTCTTGCAACACAACAATGCACCAGCTCACACGGCAGGCACTGTCTGTGAGGGAGTTTTTAGCCAGTAAACAAATAACTGTATTGGAACACCTTCCCTACTCACCTGATCTGGCCCCCAATGACTTCTTTGTTTACCTGAAGATAAAGGAAATGTTGAAAGGAAAACATTTTGATGACATTCAGGACATCAAGGGTAATATAATGACAGCTCTGATGGGCATTCCAGAAAAAGAGTTCCAAAATTGCTTTGAAGGGTAGACTATGCACTGGCATAGATGCATATCTTCCCAAGGGGAGTACTTCGAAGGTGACCATAGTGATATTCAGCAACGAGATATGTAACACTTTCTCTAGGATGAGTCTGCAAACTTAATTACCAGACCTCATATATATGTGTAGCATAAATTCTATAACTACATTGTTCTTTTTCAGAATAGCTATCACTATTCTAAATACTTTGCAAGTATACCAGTACAATTTGTTGAACTGATCTTCTTTCCTCACTTAATTGCCTTAACAATTTTGTGAAGTATCAATTGATCTTATATGTGTGAATTTATTTCTGGACTCTATCTACTTCATTGATCTATTTGCCTAGCTTATTCCAACACCACACCATCTTCTTTTTTTATTGACTATATTCCCGATGCTTTACTTTATATCCCCATAACTACTTTATAACTACCAATTTGTACTTTTTAATCCCTTCACTTTTTAGCCCTGTCCCCAACCCCCTCCCATCTATCATCCCAACAAATATAGTACCCATCAGACACCATACATAGTTATTATAATATTATTGACTGTATTGCTATGCCCTACCTCCCATGACTATTTTGTAACAACCAATTTGTACTTCATAATCCCTTCCGCTTCCTTCAGCCACACCCCTAACCCTCCTCCCATCTGGCAACCATCAAAATGTTTTCTGTATCTATGAGTTTGTTTCTGTTTTGTTTGTTAATGTTGTCCTTAGATTCCACATATGAGCAAAATAATATTACATCTGTCTTTTGCTCCCTGATATACTTTACTTAGCACAATACCCTCCAGATCCATCCATGCCCCACAGATGACAAGAACCCTTTCCTTTTAATGGCTGAGCAATATTCCATTGTAAAAATGTATCCCTTTCTCCTTATCCATTGTCCATCAACAGACACCCAGGCTGCTTCCACATCTTGGCCATTGTAAACAATGCTGCAATGAACATATGGATGCACAGGTCCCCTAGAAGTACTGTTTTGGGTTTCTTCAGATAAATATCCTGAATTGAGATTACTGGATCCTTCATTGTCTCTTGTTATAGCTTTTGTTTTAAAGTCTATCTTGTCTAGTGTAAGTATTGATACCCGAGCTTTTTATACATTTTCCATTTCCATTTTCATGAAATATCTTTTACCATCCCTTTGCTTTCTGTCTGTGTGTGTCTTTCAATCTAAAGTGAGTCTCTTGTGCGTAGCATATGCAAGGGTTTTGTTTTCTCATCCATTCACACCTCCTATGTCTTTTGAGTGGAGCAGTTAATCCATTTACATTGAAAGTAATTGTTGATAGATATGTAGTTATTGCCACTTTATTATTCATAATTTTGATTTTTTTTTCCATCTTAAGGAAGTCCCTGTAACATTCCTTGTAATACTGATTTGGTGGTGATGAACTCCTTTAGCTTTTTCTTGTCTGGGAAGCTCTGTATCTGTCCTTTAATTTTAAATGATAACCTTGCTAGGTAGTGTAGTCTCAATTGTAGTCCTGACTTTTCATCACGTTGGGTATTTCCAGCCAATCCCTTCTAGCCTGCAAAGTTTCTATTGAGAAATCATCTGATAGTCTTATGGGAGCTCCCTTATAAGTTATTGGTTGCTTTTCTCTTGCTGGTTTTAGGATTCTCTCTTTGTCTTTCACCTTTGCCATTTTAATTTTAATGTGTCTAGGTGTGAGCCTGTTTGGGTTCATCTTGTTTGGAACTCTGTGCACTTCCTGGACTTGTATGTCTTTTTCCTTTGCCAGGTTAGGAAAGTTTTCAGTCATTATTTCTTCAAATAGGTTCTCACTCCCTTGCTGTTTTTTTTCTCCTTCTGGTAGCCCTGTGATATGAATGTTGTTATGCTTGATGTTGTCCCAGAAGTCTCTTAAATTGTCTTCATTTTTTTAAATATTATTATTTTCTCTTTTTGCTCTTCCGATTGGGTGTTTTCTGTTATCTTATCTTCCAAATTGTTGATTCAATCTTCTGCTTCATCTAGTCTGCTGGTGATTCCCCTTCTGGTACATCCATCATTTCAGTTATTGTGTTCTTCACTTCTGACTGGTTCTTTTTTATGGTTTCTATGTCCTTTTTTTATGCTTGCTATCTCTTTCTTGAAGTTCTCACTAAGTTCCTTGAGCATCCTTATAACCATTGTTTTGAACTCTGTCTTTGGTAGGTTGCTTACCTCCATTTCATTTAGTTCTTTTTCTGGATTTTTCTCCTGTTCTTTCATTTGGGACACATTTCTTTTTTTCCTGATTTTAGCTGCCTCTCTGTGTTTGTTTCTATGTATTAGGTAGATCTGCTATTTCTATCAGTGTTGGCCAGGGGCCATATATAGTAGGTGTCCTTTTGGGACGTGGGACAGTCTCCCTGGTCACCTGAGCCAGGTACTCCAGGAATGTCCTTTGTGTGGATTGTGTGTGCTCTGCTGTTATAGTTGAGTCTTGATTGCTATTGGCACGTCAGTGGGTGGGATTGATCCTCAGGCTGAGTGGCTGTGTGGTTTGGCTAAATTTCCAGCTTATGGGCTGTGGTGTGAGAGGCTTTCCCTCCTGAGTGGAATTTGTACAAGAGGGCTGTAGTGCCTGTTGAGACCACCCTTTGTGTGTGCCACTTGTGAGGTTAATTTGTTGGTACTCTGCTATGGTCTGAAGCTAACCTCCACATATGCTTGCTCTGGGGCTTCTTGGGAGAGGCTCCACTGCAGACCCAGGTTAGCTACTGCCTGTTGATGGCTGGGGGCTACCTGGTAGGAGTTACAAAGCAATCCATGGTTGTGTGCTGCCTGTGCTAATCCTGGAGATGCATGGGAGAGTCCACACTGCAAACTAAGAATGGCTTCCACCAGTACCAGGCATGGAGTAACTCCACAAAAAGCCAGGACATCCTAGAATAATGGCTACTGCCACCTGCTGGTTCCCTTAAGTTTCAACCACTGATAAAACCTCGGGCGGTACACAAGTTGGGTAAGGCAGGGTGTTAGGGAGTCACTAGAGTGGGAAGAGTTGTGGTCACCAGGGTAATGTAGACTCTGGTTTGGTGCCTGTGCTGAGCCTTGAGTGACTCAACAAAAGTCTCAGAGCACATAGTGGCCAGTCTCTGCCTGCCTGGGGCCTGCTGGATTCTGATAGTTTTCCAAGAAAAATGCAATGGGGGTGGGGGGTGGCTGCTCCTGGAGAAAGTCCCTTCCACGTGTGGGCATGGGGGAGTTGGGTGGGGTGGGGTCCCAGCTGAGTCAGCATGGCAGAACAGCAGAGTTCACCAGGCTAATAAGTTTCAGATTTAGCCTGTGAGAGTGGGCTCAACATAAGAAAGATAAGAAAGATGGTGCCCCATCTGCTGGTTGCACAGGAGCAGGACCCCTAACTAAGAAAATGCTAACTGTCCTCCAGTCCTCCCCCTGAAGCAACACACTTCAGTCTGCCCCCTGTATGTCTCTCATGCCCCCAGGTCACCTTCCCTCCACTGGAGCCCAAGGTGAGTGCCTGCGAGCTAATCTAAAAAAAAAAAGAAAAAGAAGGTAATTTAAGAGGGCCATTTAAGAAGATGTCTAGGTTTCCTGCAGCCTTCTGTCCCACCTGTACAGTTGGAATCCCCACTGTTTTTCACAGGCAGATGTTGTAGGGGCTCCTTTTCGCAGCATCAGTCCTCTGGGCTGGGGAGCCTGGTGTGTTGTGTGGGGCTCGGTTCCCTCACTCCTCTGGGTGTAACCTCTGCAGCTGAGATATCCTGATATGCCTGATTCTCAACCGCCACGGGAGGTTTGGGGCTCGTTCCATGACGCTGCACCTCCTACCAGTCTCGTCTACATGGCTTCTTCTTTATTTTTTTAATTATAGGACATCTGTTTGGCTAGACTTCGGATGGTTCACCAAGTTAACTGTTATATAATTTAGTTGTAATTTTAATGTGTTTATGGAAGGATTCAGCCACTATGTTGATCTACTCCACCATCTTGGATCTCTCCTTTGAGACTCCAACACCACACTATCTTAATTACTGTGGCTTATAAAATTTCTTGAAATTACTTTTGTTCTTTTTCAAAGTGTTTTGGCTATTTTAGGTCTTTTCATTTCCACATGAATTTTATTGTCAGTTTGTCAATTTATACAAAAAAGCCTGCTGAAATTTTGAATGAGATTGTGTTGAATCTGTACATATACATTTAGGAAGAATTGGCATCTTAACAATATTTAATACTTCTGATCAATGAACATGGTGTATCTCTCCATGTATTTCGATCTTCATTAATGTCTCTTAGCAATGTTTTATCATTTTTAGCACACAAATATTGCACGTATTTTGTCAAATTTATTCCTAATTATTTCTTACTTTTTGATGTACTATAAATGGCACTTCTTTTAAAGTTTTAATTTGTATTTGTTACTAATATATAGAAATAACAATTGATTGTTGAATATCGACCTCAACCCTGAAAGCATGCTGTATTCATTTATTAGTTCCAGCGATTTTAAAAAAAAATAGATTCCTATTGAATTTTTCACATAGATCATCATGTTGAATGCAAAGAAAGATAGTTTTACCTTTTCCAATCTGGATGACTAATTTATTATTATTGTTATTATTATTATTTTGCCTCTTTACACTGGCTAGAATCTTCTAGAACAATGTTGAATAGAAATGGTGATAGTGAACACTTTTTCCTCATCCTAATTTTAGGGGGAAAGCATTCAGTCTTTTAACATTGGTATGGTGTAGTTGTAAATTGTTTAAGGATGCACTTTTTCAGATTGAGGAAGTTCTTTTCTATTCCTAGATTACTGTAAATTTTTATCAGGAATAGATACTGGAATTTGTGAAAGGCCTGTTCTGTATCTATTGATACGACGATATAGTTTTTCTTTTTTAGACTGTTTCACTGAATGATTTTCAAATATTAAATCAACTTTGCATTCCTGAATAAACCTCAATTGGATGTATTACAATTTTTGTATATTGTTGGATTCAGTTTACTAAGATTATTAGAATTTTGGGGGCTTATTTATGAGGGACATGGATGTGTAGTTTTCTTGTGGTATCTATGTGAGGTTTTGGTATCAGGATACTTGCCTCATAGAATGTATTAGGAAGTATTCTGTATTCTGATTCTCTGGAAAAAATTGTGTAGAATTGATATTATATGTTCCTTAATTGCTTGGTGGAATATATTAGTCAACCCATCTAAACAAGAATATTTGTTGCTCTTATGGGAAAGTTTCTAACTATAAATTAACTTTCTATAATATATACAGATTAATTTCTCTAATAAAAATTTCTAATCAGGTTATCTGTCTTTTCTTAAGTGTTTTGGTAGTTTGTGTATTTCAAGGAATTTATCCATTTTATCTAAGTTGTTGAAATTATTGGCATTAAGTTGTTCATAATAATTTCTTATTATACTTTTAATATTTGTAGAAAATGCAGTGGTATAGTGGTTGTATTTAGGGCTGCCATTTTGCTGTTATTTTGTGTCATCTCTGTTTTTATTTATTTATCCTCTGCTCCTTTTATTTTAAAATAAGATATCTTATAGGATTCCACTTTTATTCTTCTTGGCTTTCTAGCTATAATTCCTTGCTTTATTTTTATTTTTTATTCATATATTACAATATTTAACATAACTCTGACTACTTAGAGTTAGTATTGACTGACTTTAGGTAAAATATAGGAATCTCAAAACAATATATTTCCATTTTCTGTCTCTCCTTTGAGTTATTTTAGTCACATACATGAGATCTTTATATGTTTTAACCCATCTACTTATTATCATTATTTTCTTTAACCAGCTTTAAGTCTTTTAATGAAATGAAAAAAATACATAGTAATTTTTATTTGCCCACATATTTCCATTTCTGGTGCTCTTCATTTTTTTTCTATATATTTTAATTGCTATCTGATGTTATTTCCCTTCAGCCAAAAATTGTTTTTTTGTTTTTGTTTTTGTTGTTTGTTTTTGAATTTACTGTAATGCAGGCCTATTTGCAACACACTGTTTTATTGCTTATCGAAAAATTATCTTTGTTTTGTCTTCTTTTTTGAAGAATAATTTCACTGGGTATAGAATTGTTAATTGACATTTTCCCCCCTCAGCACTCCAAAGTCTTCTGGCTTCAATATTTTGGTTGTTATGTTACCTTTTTATTGTCTCCCTGTATGTAACTTGTGGGTTTTCTTTTCCTGTTTTCAACAGTTCCGCCTCCTCTTCATCTTTCAGCTGTTTGACTCTGATATATTTAGGAGTGGTTTTACTTGAGTTCATCCTCTTATGACTAGATGAGCTTCTTGGATCTATGGATTCATGTTTTCTGTCCAATCTGGGAAGTTCTCAGATGTCAGTTCCTCAAAAAAAATTTTTTTTTAAATTATTGTTGTTATTTCTCCTCTCCTCCTAAAATTCTAATTACACAGATGTTGTACTGGTTAATATTGTCACACATGTCTCTGAGATTCTGTTCATTTTTTGTCAGTATTTTTTCTGCTTGTATTGGCTTGGATAAGCTCTATATTTTCTGCAATTTCCAATGTTATTGAGCCTCTATAGTGAAATTTTATTTCAGTTCTTATACTTTCCACTTCTGCAAATTTTATTTTTTAGAATTTTTTTCTATGTAGAGATACTCTATGCTATTATTCATTAATGCCATATTTTTTCTTTAAAAATGTAAATCTATTTATAATTTCTACTTTGTAGTCTTTGTCTATTAAGTCCAAAACCTGGGCCCAGTTGGGGTCAACTTCTATTGACTGCTTTTATTTCTTAGTAAGGGTTACACTTTTCTATTTCTATGCATGTTAATTATTTTCTGTTTTGAGACTGGATATCTCATTTAATACATTGTAGTTACTCAGGATTCTGTTACATTCCTCTAAGGATTACTGCTCTTTATTCCAGACAGCTAACTTGTGTAAATTCAAACTGCAAACTTTCCTCCTATAATGCAGCAGCTGATATCTTGTTATATTCTTACAGTTTCTAACTACTGCCTTTTAACCTTGCCTCTGTTGTGTCTGCATTATTTGTCAATCAGCCAGCTCTTTGTACGTGGATATGGCTTACCCTCTCAGCGGTTTCCTTGTTTCTAGGGATCTCACAGCCAGCTACTGTGCCATCTACAGATTCTGTTCTGTGTACTTCAGATGCATAAGGCTTCCTTCACTTTTTCCAGCCAAGGTTTTGCATGTTTGAGGAATGTGCTTAGTTAAAAAACAAACTCTCTCTATATATCTATCATCTATCTATCTATCTATCTATCTATCTATCTATCTATCTATCTATCATCTATCTATCATCTAGAGAGAGAGTTTGCTTTTTAACTAAGCACATTTATATATTTAAATACATTTTTAAATATATTTATATTTAAAAGAAACAAACCCATAGGTATGACCTCATGTAATTTTATTTTTTTCAAGAGTAGATTTCCTTCTCCATGCTTGTTTGTTGGATCCCTAAGGTCTTCTCCAATATCTGTGGATTTTAGCTGTTAGTCAAGGATTTGGGAAGAGTTTATGTTCAGAATTTCTGTTTCAATATTTCTCTTGCTCTCTCACTGCCAGATTTCCCTGATAAATTTCCAGCTGCTTTTCCACTCCTCAACTCTTATCTCTGGCACCTTTAGCTAATAACAATGTGGTTTTCTTCTACAATTTTCTGTAGTCATTGATACTAGGATTGGGCAGTGCACTTGGCTCAGAAAGTCACAACCTCATAATTCTTACCCTTTCTAACTGAAAATTTTAGCTGAACTTTCCTGTAGTTTCAGTCTACTTTTGTACGTTCCACTCTCTTAAAATATTTTTGTTTTATTTTATCCAGTTTGTATAATTTTTATTTGAAGGGAGGGTTCATGTGACCAGTTCACTCTTGTGCCATTACCAGAAGTAGCAATTGGTATCTTCTTCTATAGTTTAAAAAATAGAACTGTAATTATTGTGTACAAGTTCTGTGAGTTTTTATTAAAGTATGCCTTGGTTATTTTTCCATGTCAGCATTTATATCATTTTTTAATGGTTTCAGTGTATTTCTTAATATAATATACTATAATTTATTTATCCATCCATCTAAATAGGGATAATTAGAGGATCTCCAAATGTGTGTTTTTACAACAAACACTGATATTATTAGTGATACATTTGGTTTTTGTGAACATATGTGATTATTTCCATAAGAAATATTCCACAGAGGAAACATCCTGGATCAAAATATATGTGCATTTCGAATTTATCCTCCAAAATGGTTGAACTAATTTACATCCTACCTACAGGAAAAGAGACTGCTCATTCACTTTTCCACACCCTCACTGAACCAGGGTATTATTGATTAATGTATTACTTTTAGATTCAGAAAAATGCAGAAATGTGTCATAATCAATGAGGGCATCATAAAATTTGCATTCTTACCACTTACAATTTATATTTCATTAATAGTAAAGGAGCAGATTCACAGAATATAAGTTCTAAGAGAGCATAGACCTGGCCTGTTTTTGCCCACTGCTGTGTCCACAGAACAATGCCTATCACATAGTAGACATTCAGTAAGTGGTTATTGAGTGAATGAATAAAATATTAAATACATGAAAAAAATGTAAGTCAGAACCAGCAGGGATATTGGAGCTTACCAATTTAACTGCTGCAAATGGGGAAGGTAAAGACCAATGAGTTAATTACCTGGCTAAGATCTCACACCTGGTGAATTGCAGGGACACAACTGGATCTCAGGACTTGAGAGTAGGCATTCAGGGCACTGGAGGCAATGTAGATGATGCTAAACAAATTAAGATTCACAAAACAAATTACCAAATGCCAGCCCTTAAACAAATCAGTAATTTGGCATTTATATAATATACTGACAAAAATACATGTAGCAGGCATATAGCTACTCATTCCTGTGTTTGTATATGAAAAACACCCTTGCTATCAAAAGGCGGGGCTCCTTTGTGCCAAAATCAATTGCTTCTCCGTGGCTTCTCTTATCTTACTATTTCCTAGGGCTGCTCCTAAGCAACGAGGGGTGAGGGAGATTTCTTGCAGCAGGTATCCTTGCATATAAGCTATTTTCCTTATTACACCTTAGAGATGAGGATGGCTTAGAATTCAGTAAATTTTTTCAATCCTACCCCACTCTGCCAAGTACACTTATGTCTTTCCTTAGCATTGAATATTACTTTTATCTGATTGGTACCTCTTTAAGCCATCTAATGCCCCAAATCCTAACTTGGATAAATTATTTAGCCATGTCTTTGAAACTACAAACACACTAAATTTTTAGGCTGGAGCTGAAATTTCATAACTGAAAGCACCTCATATCCCTACAGAACCAAAATGCAATATTAACATCCTTGAGATTGAAATCTGTGCCATATCCCTGTGGTGCTTTCAACGTTACTAGGGATGTTAAAAGTCTCCACAGCTATTATTTTTACTGGCACCTGAAATGCATAGTAGATGCTTCTACAATATTTGTAAATCATCACCTAATGCCCTAAAATGTCTCCAAACACACACATTCCCACAAGGGAATCTGTGTTAGAGTAAGTCTGCAACAGTGGCTTTTAATACACCAAAGAAAGTTTATTTGTATTCAGCTCATCTTCTCTAAATGACATTCTTTTTTTCATTATTAGTTTCAGGTGTACAAAACAACATAGTAATTAGACATTTATAGACCTCACAAAGTAATAACCCTGTAAGACTATTACCCATGTGAGACTGTACATAGGTAGTTATTAGACTATTATTGACTATATTGCCTATACTATATATCCCTGTAACTATTTTTTAAATTATAGTAGAGATTCAATATTATTTTATATTAGTTTCAGGTGTACAGTGTAGCAGTTAGACATTTATATAATTTATGAAGTGACCCCCCCGATAATTCTATCTGACATTATACATAATTTTTACAGTATTATTGACTATATTTCCCGTACTATATTTTATACCCAATGACTCTTTTGTAACTACCAATGTGTACTTTTTAATCCCTTTACCTTTCTAACTCTGCCCCTCAAACCCCTCCCATCTAGTAACCATCTGTTTGTTTTCTGTATCTATGGGTCTGTATCTGCTCTTTTTGTTTATTTTGTTCTTTAGATTCCACATAGAAGTGAGATCATATGGTACTTGTCTTTCTCAGTCTGATTTATTTTACTTAGCATAAAACCCTCTAGCTCTATCCATATTGTTGCAAATGGTAAGATTTTATTCTTTTTTTGTGGCAGAGGAGTATTTTATTGTATATATGTACCACAATTTCTTTATCCAATCATCTATTGGTGGACATGTCAGTTGTTTCCATATCTTGGCTATTGTAAATACCGCTGCAGTGAACATAGGAGTGTATATATCTTTTCAAATTAGTGTTTTGGATTTCTTTGGGTAAATACCCGGGAGTGGAATTGCTGGGTCATAAGGTAGTTCTATTTTTAATTTTCAGGAAACTCCATGCTGTTTTCCATAGTGGCTGCACCAATTTGCAGTCCTACCAACAGTGCATGAGGGTTCCCTTTTCTCCACATTCTCGCCAACACTTGTTGTTTGTTGATTTACTGACGATGGCAAATCTGATAGCTGTGGGGTGATATTTCATGTAGTTCTTATTTGCATTTCTCTGATGATTAGTGACGTTGAGCATCTTAACATATGTCTATTGGCCATCTGTATGTCCTCTTTGGAGAAATGCCTACCCAGGTCCTCTGCCCATTTGTTAATTGAATTGTTTTTTTCTGGCGTTGAGTTGTACGAATTTTTTTTTTTAAATAGATTCTGCATATTAACCTCTTATCGGATGTATCATTGATGAATATCTTCTCCCATTCAGTAGTTATCTTTTAATTTTGTTGATGGTTTTCTTTGCTGTGCAAAACCTTTTCGGTTTGAGGTAGTTCCATTTGTTTATTTTTTTCTTTTGTTTCTCTTTCCTGAGGAGATATATCAATAAAAATATTATTAAGGGTATTTCTGAGAGTTAACTGCCTATTTTTCTTCTAGGAGTTTTGTGGTTTCAGGTCATACATTTAAGTCTTTAATCCATTTTGAGTTTATTCTTGGCATAAGTATATGGCATAAGAAAGTGATTAGTTTCATTTTTCTCCATGTATCTGTCCAGTTTTTCGAGTATCATTTATTGAAGAGACTGTCTTTACCCCGATGTATATTTTTGTTTCCTTTGTCATAGATTAAATGACCATATATGCACGGATTTATTTCTGGGCAAATAATCCATTCTGTTGCATTGATGTATGTATCTGTTTTTATGCCATGCTGTTTTGATTACTGTGGCCTTGTATTATAATTTGATATCAGGTAGTGTGATACCTCCAACTTTATTCTTCTTTTTCAAGATTACTGTAGCTACTTGGAGTCTTTCATGGTTTCATATAAATTTTAGGATTATTTGTTCTAGTTCTGTGAAAAATGTCATTGGTATTTTGATAAGGATTGCATTGATTCTATAGATTGCTTTTGGTAGCATGGACATTTTAACTATATTAATTTGTCCTATCCACGAGCATGGTATATGCTTCAATTTATTTGTATCTTCTTTAATTTCTCTCTTTAGTGTCTTAAAATTTTCTGAGAACAGGTCTTTTACTTCCCCGGTTAAATTTATTCCTAGGTATTTTTTTTAATGCAATTGTAAATGGGATTGTTTTCTTAATTTCTCTTTCTGATAGTTCATTATTGATGTATAAAAATGCAACTGATTTCTGAACATTAATTTTGTATTTGGCTACTTTACTGAATTCATTTATCAGTTCTAATGTTATCAGGTGGAATATTTAAGGTTCTCTCTATATAGGATCATGTAATCTGCAAATAATGAGAGGTTTACTTTTTCCTTTCCAATTTGGATGCCTTTTATTTCTTTTTGTCTGATTGCCATGGCTAGGACTTCCAGTACGATGTTGAATAAAAGTGGTGAAAGTGGACACTGTTGTCTGTTCCTGATCTTAAAGAAAAAGCTTTGAGCTTTTCCCCTGTGAGTATAATGTGAACTGTGGGTCATATATGGCCTTTATTATGTTGCAATATATTCCCTCTATTCCCAGTTTGCTGCGAGTTTTCATCATAAATAAATTATGGATTTTGTAAAACGCTTTTTCTGCATCTATTGATATGATCATATGATTTTTATTTTTTAGTTTGTGTATATGGTGTATCACGTTGATTGATTTGTGAGCTTTTCAAGAATGGAAAGGTTAAGGCACTGGCAAGTGGCCACTGAATTGAGAACAAGGAGGCTGACAGGACCTTGGGGCTCCATTGCTGGAGTGCAGGAAGGCTGGAGGGCAAATCACCACAGGGTGAAAATGGACTTACAAGTGATGAAGTAAACATAGGGAGAATAGGCAGGTCTTTCAAGAAGTTTGCTGCAGAAGTGAAGGATGGAAATGAAGTGGACTGAGGTAAAATGGAATTTTTAAGCTGTGAAAATAACAAGTATATTTGATGGAAAGAAGCCAGTATAAGGAGTGTAGCTGGAAACTCATGAGAAAAAAATATATAAAATTCAGTGACTGCTTTGTGTGCTCAGTGCGTTATATAGTTTTTCTTACTTAATTTATGCCTGGAATGCTGACCTATTGCACAGAGGAGCAGTAGCCACCTTGTAACCAAGAGAAAGAAAGCCACATCCTGAGGATAGTAGAGCAGAAAGCTCAAAGGTGCTTCATTCCTTTAAAATCTACTCCTAGCTTCCCCCCATACCTGAGTTTCTGTTCACAAAATAAATAAATCCTTATTTATTTGAACCTTAGCAAATTGGATTTTTCTCCTATACCTGAACAGAGTAAAAAATGGCACAACATGCTTTATTTTTCTTAACAGGATTTACCATTATGGATTATATTTATTTGTTTATTATAAAACTTAGATTAGAATGTAAGCTTCTTAAGGGAGGAATTTGATGTTTTACTTATATCTGTGTCCCAGCATCTAGAACACTGCCTGACTAGTTAAGATACTCAATCAGTATTAATATTTGTCTGATGAGTGCATTGCTTTGCATCTTGCTATTTCCATGTTACTAGCTATAGTTCTACCTTTCTTTTTTTTGCTTTTTTTTTTTTTTTTGGTATCAGCATTCTTTGTAACAGGAATTTTTACTCTTTTGGTATCCCATGATTTTATTTATCCATTCCCCTACAGACAGACAATTCCGTTATTAGCATGTTTTTCTTTTTTTTATTACACACATAGTGCATACAAATATGAGCACATGACTATTTCTGTAGGACAAAAATTATACTGAAAAAGACTGATTCAGTATGAATCAATGGCGTATGAAACTTGCCAGTTCCCTACATTGTTCGCCAAGTACATATTAATCAACTTTTATTTCTGCCACTATGAGGGGTTGAGGAGTAGGGAGGCCATATCTCAATGTGGATTTCATTTGCATTTTCCTGGTAAGTAGTGAGGCTGACTATCTTTTTATATGTTTATTGGACCATTGATTTTCTTCATATCCTTTGCCTAACTTAATCAAAATCTATTATCATTAAAACATGTATAGTTGCTCTTTATATACTTATATATTGATCCTTTGCCTGTTTTTTATGTTGCAAATATATTTTATCAGGGTACACTTGTTTTTAAATGTTACTTATGGCATCTTTTAACAATTAAAAATTTTAATATTTCATGTAATAAATGTATCCAGCTTTTTTCTTTATGGTGTATACATACTGTGTCTTGTTTATAAATGCATTCTTTCAATGATTAAAAATATACACAACAGTATTTTCTCCCAATGTTTTTAAAATCCTGATATTTTACATTTAGCACTTCAGTCCATCTGTTATTTATGTTTGCGTATGAAGTTGGAACAGATCAGATTTTGTTTTTATCCAAATGGAGAGCCAATTGTCATATCACCAATTTTTTCTTCACTGGTTTGACAAAAATAAAATCATATATACACTTGGTATTTGAGGCTGGGAACTTGTGGCCCACCTGGGGCTGCCTGATTGTGGAATAGAGACACAGGAAAGGCCTTGCCAAAGGCCTGTGGGCCACTTTCCTCTCACATAAATCGCCTTCCTGTTCCAGGGGAAGGCTCTTTCCACACGAGCAACTTCTAGTATATATGTTATATATAAATAAATAATAAATAAATAAAATATATATGTACCTGTTTTTGACTCTATTGATCTGTTTATCCATTTTAATACCATAATCCCACTTTTAAAATTGGTATAGCTTAGAGTACATTTTGATATGTGGTAGAGAACGTCCTGTCCTAATTGTAGTTTTTTCAAAAATTTCTTAGCTATTTTGATGTTTTCTCTTCTAGATGAACTTGAGAATGAGCTCTCTTAGTTTCATAAGAATCTTATTGACATTTAATTGGGATTTCATTGAGTTTCTAGATTAATTTAGAGAAAATTGAGAGCTTTATAAATTTGGACTGGTCAATCAGAGAGGGAATATTTTTCTCCATTTATTTGCATCTTCTTTTATAGCTTTTAGTAATTTTGTTTTACATATGGTTTTTATTGTAAGTCTTGAAAATATTTATAGTTAATTTATTTCCAGCTATTTTGTAGGTTTGATGTTATTACTAATTGGACAATTTTCCCCTGACATTTCTAACCAGTTATTGCGGTACATAAGAAAGCTAATCAGTTTTTGTATATTGAATATATATATATATATATATATATATATATATATATATATATATATATGTATATGAAGTAAACTCTCATTTGTTCTTGTAGTTTTTCAGTTGATTATCTTGGATTCTCTAGGCAGATGTTTCTATCATCCACAAGAGCCTAATCTGTTAGCTTCTATACTGCATTGCTTTTCCTATGAATGCTAAATTTAGGAATTTAAAATATTAGCATGGAAAGTTAAAGGAGCTAAAAAGGTTTAATTAGAACTATAATATAAATTATGATGAATAAGATGGATTTCAAGGTATACTTTTTACCCATCATACATACTTTATATTTTACCCTGACTTTGGAATAATAGTTACTTAAAATTTTTTTTAAAAAGCCATTGTTAAATAGAATTGTGTGTTAAAATTAACACTCACCTAGTAAGTATTAGATTATACTCTCAGCTAAAATGAATAGGATGTTAAGAATTCCTTCAATGCTTTCTTAACAAATTATCGACAATTATCTAGGAATGGTCCATCAAAGCTACTATTTAAAGTTCTGAGAAGCTTGGATATTTGAATAGAGCAATTAAAGATCCTAGTGAATGTGGTTTCAATTTTTCAAATGGTAAGTACAGACCAAATAAAATTTCCATATGATTTTCTTGAACAAATACTTGAAATTTGATCACTTGTATGGACCATTTGAGTTTTATTGTCAGATTAGTGTCTATAAAACCCCACTTGCTAATTAACAGCGGACTGTAAGAGAAACAGATGATGAAAATTAAAAAATAGGCATTCTTTATGCTAAAATATGCAATGCCATATTTTTATGTAAACATAAGTATTTAAATATTTTCCATCTTTTTCCTCCAAGGGGAAAAAGAAGGTTCTTTCAATTATGTTTCACAAATCTTTATTTTTAAAATGGCTTTTACCTTATTTCAACTTTTCTGACCATTCTCAATAATATTTTGAAATAAAAATGATGAAAATGACCAAACAAATAAAACGAGCGGATCTGTTGGCCTTTCTTATTTTCCTAGCACAGAGAGCCAACGTGGGAAGGCACTCATCCAGTTCTCAAAACTGGTTTAGCTCTCCCTTGCTGCACTCCGGGGTGAGGAGTTGGAGCCTGACAACATACCTATTGAATCTCCCAGTACGGATGTTTTGACTTCGTGGATGCATAGGAATAGTGTTCTTGTAGCAAAAACTAAACAAAAGAACCATGTGCCCCCCCCCCCCCCCAGTTTGTCCTCCCTGCCCTCTTTTTTCATTACAGTTACCACAGGAAAGGGAGCTCTGGAAATATTCAAGGGAGAGAGGAATAAATGAGAGGGTGGATGAAACCCCAATATCTTTTCGATCATAAAACGTAACAGAAGAGACATTGGGGAACAATAGTAGAAAATTCCTTAGAGGAAAAAAAAAGTCTAAAGAAATGAGGATAAATGTAAGGAAAGGGACTAAGAAGACATTTTTTTTTTAGTTTTAATTTTAAGTATATCAATCCAAGTTGAGCATTTATTTCTATCGCACTGAAAGGGTACCTACTAGAACTTGGAAATACATACAGGGTGATCATGATCATGGAAAGTGATGAGCGTGGTCCTATTTTTTTTCCACTAAGATTAAAGATCCTGGCATACAGTTGCATTAAAACACTTCCTACACTTATTCCTTTCCTATTTTTATTACTATTACGATTCTCCTCCCCTCCCCACATTTCAATATTACAAGCCATATCTACACAGGTAATTGAAGTGGTTCAGGAAATCAAACAGCTTTTGAATTTCCCTCAAAGGGAAAGGATATTCTTCATCGTTTACATTTTGTAATCACAAATGGAGGGGAGAACCCAACAAGATTTTCTTGTTGAAATTATGTAGGCAACATGACAATCCATGGCCTTTCTGTCACTCTTAAAAAACAAATTATCTACCAAAGCTACAAGAATTAGGAAAAATTACTCTTTTAAAATCGACTTTTGATTTTTTTCTCTGCTAGCATCAAGAATTCCTCCTGGATATAAACCTATTAGGGAGACACAATCCAGTAAAATTATTTATATGTCCAGGTAAACTGGTATTTTGTGTTGAGGAGATGAGTTGCACATCAGATTACATTGGCACAGGTAGGTGGGCTTGAACATTTTGAATATTTTTCACTTCTCTTTTCCCTCCCTATACTAGACTTCCCTATTTTTCTACTTAGTTCTACTAAGCTTCACTTAGTGTCACCAGCTTAATAGGGTCTGGGCAGGCAGTGCATATATGATGTCCTGAAAACACATTGCCCTATGTAAACAATTATTTTTGGCAATTCAGAGGTTTCGTGGCAGGATTGCATCTTTTTTTTCCCCTCAAAATCAAATGTTTAGGCCAAAGTTAGAATTGCATGTGCATTTTTATGACTTGGCATATTCAGATGTTACAATTGTATGTTTAAAAGAGGAATTTGATCTTTTTTGCTCTTTCTTTGTTGGGCCTCCATCTTTTCTTAGTTCCATTGTTTTCTCTTTTATAAAACATTTTCATATCTTGGTATATCTATTCAGCATCTGTTTCTCCTCAATCATAATTTTCATTTAACAATAATAACTCTTTGGCCTCTTTGGACATGTTTTGTTTTGCCCCCACCTATGAACTTCATGAGGGTGTGTTGAAGGTTAACGGCTCCATTTCTGGAATTCTCTTGGATCCTTTTTGGAGAAAAGCGCCAAAGTATATAAGGAGGGCTCAAATGTATCTGGGCTCTGCCAAGTCCTTTGAGGAAGGTTCCATAGAGCTGTACCTTCTGCCAGCTCCTTTCTGTTCTCACTGGGCCCAGCTTCTTCATGATTTCACACAAGAGTTTGTATCTTTTGTTTATGTGAGAAAAGAACCTTCAGGTTAATAGAAGCAACAGAATCCTTGTTTATCTAACAACACTCTACTTGGTCTATTAACAAGTAGAAAATTGCTTCTCACTTCACCGAGTTTTCAACCCTCTTCCCTTTTCCATCCCACAGAGTCATGAATGTTTCCATGGCTTTTTTTCTAATGTTCCCATCAATTGTCAGCAATGACCAGACTTGCTCAAAAGACATTTCCCACCAATTGCTGAGATGGTAGAAAGATTAGGTGAATGACAAAGGCATTGCTGGAAACAGTTGGAGGGACCTTTTAGCAGTGTCTTGACTGAGGGCTATTGGGTCACAGGTCATTCCATTAAAACTTTAGCCTCTTACATACCTCAAGCAGTTTGCTTCAGTTGTGATTTTCTGTTGCAAGAGGCAGTAAACTCAACCCAAAGTGGCTCAAGCAAAAAGAGATCTTAGTGGCTTATATAAATGAAAAGCTAGGAGGTGGGTCTATCATTTCTTCTGTAGCTAAATGTGGGGCTCTGATGATATTATAAGGTCACTGGTTTCTCTCTATAGATCTCTTGACTTTTCTGTCTTTAGTGTTGGCTCATTCATAGGCAGCCTTTTCCCTCAGACTCACAAGATGGCTGCAGAAGCTCCAGAACTTATATCTTCTCAGTTTCACATCCATAGGCACGCCTGGGGATCTGACACTCCAGCAGATTAATCAACACTGGAGCCATCCTACCCTAGGACTTGTGATCTGAGACAATAACTTACTCTTATTGATTAAACTATTTTATGTTTTTATGTTAAAAGGGAGTTTACCTTTTTAAATGTTTCATCTTTCAGCCTACATTTTCTTCTAGCTCCATTGTTTTCTCTTATTTAGTACATTCAGCTGAAATGATATTGTCCTAAATGATATCATCCTAAATGATATTGTCATATTGGCTCTAATTGGGTCATGCGTCCATTCCTGACCATTCACAATGCCCTAGTCCACTTCTGCAGTGGGAAGGTTTCATCCCATCTGACTACATGGACTGAGCCTGGAGGAGGAGGAGAAATATCTCCTGGGAAATGAGGGTATGGTTTCCATGAAATAGTGAAATTGATACTGTGAAGCAAAAGTATCATGTGTCTAGTGCTTCATTCTTTTGAATAAGCCTTTTATTACACAGTGGCCTGAAACTGTCAGTGTAGTAGGTAGGGCATTGTAAGTGGTAGCCCAGAATGTATAACTTGAGAGGTGTTTTAGATCAAAGGTAGATCTGCTACGCTATTGATTCATCTCGGTAGCCTATGAATACTTTTCCTCAGTTAGGGTCTCCTATCTCCAGCTTTGAAAAATCAGCTATTTAAAAGTCATGGCAAAAGAAAGGGTGGTCCATGGCCAAGACAGAGAAAGCCTTGAGTTGTTGGATAACCCAGTGCTATCTAAAGGATACTGGAAAACTCAGGCAGCTATTTAAGCTCCATGTACCATCCCACAGGCCCCATATTTTTCTGGCCCCCTTCTCTCATACCTCTTAAGTTCAGTTGGTCTCATGGCTCTCAGAGTCAGCCTGGTAATTAGAACTCTGGGGCCTCAGGTCAGGCCGTGATGAGTGCTTTCAATTCTGCTGTTGGCTGGAATTCCATCTGTCAAGAAGGTTTTGCAGTCAGCCATTCGATAGTAGAAGAGTTCGCCCATGAAACTGAATTTCCTGCATATCTGGAAAGAGGAGCACCCCTGGAGATCTGACATGCTCTGTGAAAATTAGGGGTTAGTTTTTGCTATTCTTGGTTAGTCTTTGCTGAACCTAACGTATTTCAACCTTTGAGGATAAAACACACACACACACACACACACACACACACACACAATTTCTCTACTTTTTAAATGAACTTAATAACTTCATGGCAAAAGAATCTAATCAACATTAAATTATTTACTTCCCTCCAAAGTAATTTCCTCTCTGTCAATGTACAGACATGCATTTTTACTTACTTATAATTAGTGTGAACATACTTGTTTTTGTTTAAGAAAGGTTTTCTTTACCTTGGCATTCAGATTTGTTTTCATAGGCGAAGAAAACACTGAGAAAGAGAAGGAACTGTCACTGGAGAGTTGGGAGGATTATGTGGAGTCATACTATCCCAGAGTTAAAGAACTTTGAAGGACCCTAAACTCCTGCCCATATTTCCCCTGACAGCCTTTCTCGACTAAAAGTCACTGGGCCAGCTTTCCCGTGCAAGCAAGGGCCTCTCCAGATCTCACCCCACAGCACGAAGGATGGACTCTCCCTTCTAAAGAATGAAATCCCATCCTGCGGGTCTGCTAGGGTGCCCTTGTCTGTCATGGGCCTGCACCCTTGTCCCCTGCTTTAGTAGTGTTGTTAGGTTATCTAAATGGTTTCCTGCACAGGAAGGAAATGGAAACGATGCTGTTCTGGGACAGTGTCCTTTCTACCATTCCCTCAAATGTCCTTTCCTTTTAAAAGTGTAATGAATTACAAACCAATGGTTTCCTATCTATCAAAGCACAATTTGTCAGTCCCTTTTCCCAAGTCAAGGAAGTAGTGAAGTTAGGTTTAATTAAAACCGGCAACTATTTGTACAGCTGTCCCTGGGTTCATGGCTGGTAAAAGGATTTAGCTTCAAACTCTGCTGCGGAAGTCCTTTGGGAGTTTCACACAAAACCATTTAGGTCCTTCATCTGGGCAGTACCGGGCCCATGCTTCCCCAGTCACTTCAGGAGCAGGCCTCATGGGCTGTACCCTGATGCTACTTCCTCGGTCAGGCTCTCCGAGCACTTGTGGCATGGGGCAAAGCAGAGAGCTGCAGAACTCGGAGATACACAAGTCACCTTTTGTTTGGGGAGCTCCAGGCCTTGAAGGCTACTCCATGAAGTTCCTGAAAATTCCCCTAGGGCTGAGAAAGGGAGGGAGGAGGATCAGGTACAGTCTTCCTTTGTGAGGTTTTCTCTGGTTCTTCACAGTTTCACTCCGGGGTGGGTCTTTTACATGCTCGCTTCTCATCCCCCAGGGCGTGAATGGTCACTGGCAGAATCCTTCAAAGAGATGGGGGCGGGGTAATACTGCGAATGGATTCATCACAAAGCGGCACCTTTTCCTAGCAAAACCTTGGAGGGGTTGAAGAACCAGAGCTCAGCATTTGGCCGATTTTCAAGTGCACGCCGAGTAGCGCTTCAAGCAGCCTTGGGTCAAAACAAGGCGATTCAGACTTTAAGCGAATGCAGGGGCCAGCGGGGGTCACAGACTGCGGGCCAGGGGCGGGACCGGCCCCACAAGTCGAAAGGCAAGGAGGATCAGGAGCCGCAGGTTAGGAAGTGTGACCCTGGCGACCCCAAACGCCCCCGCCTTCCTCACTTGTTCCTCCACCTGCCAGCGGAGCGCCCAGAGCCGGCTGCGGAGGCGATGGCCAGCCCCGCTCCCCTAGTTGCCTCCATCAGCCACCAAATGGTGGCTCTGCAGACTCTGCAGCTGCTGCAGCAGGAGTGGGGCTGGGGGGACGGTCCGGGCGCGCCCAGGAGCCCGCGAGACCCGGATCATGTGTCTACCGCCTCAGTGCGTCGCTCAGGCCCGCTGCGGGCCCGGCCCGGGCTTGGGCGCGAGGAGGGCGGCAGGGACAGGGGGTTCAGGAATGGGGGGTCCGAGGCGCAGGCGAGCTCCCCCGAGGTAGAGGTGGTGCGAGGCGCAGAGGGGGGCGCGGAGCTGCTGCCTTTCCCCCGGGGCCGCGGGCCCTGCACCCTGGCCCGGATGGCGATGCGTAGTGCGCTGGCCCGCGTGGTGGACTCGACCTCGGAGCTGGTCAGCGTGGAGCAGACGCTGCTGGGCCCCCTCCAGCAGGAGCGGTCCTTCCCCATCCACCTGAAGGTGAGTCTGGCTCCAGTTTCCCCCCTAGGACACAGGATCCCCGTGCAAGCCAGGGCTGTGGGGGCCTGGATGGAGATGGGGTGGGGCCGCAGTATCCCAAGCGCAGCTGCCCACCGAGATTCAGCCCCCTGCGTAATGAAGGGGGGAGGTGACACTCCCTGGACTCCGCACTTGGGGCTGGGAACTCCGGGCGCACCTGCGGCCCAGACTGCGGGAGGAGCACAGACACCCGGAGGCCTCGCCAAAGGCCTGTGGAACGCCTTCCTCTCTCACATTAATCAGCTTCCTGCTCCAGCTGAGGGCCCTTTCCACAGGTGCAGATTCTAGATGGAGGACAGCTCCCCCTATGCCCCCTTCCGAATTAATAACCCTTCTTTCAGAGCCTTAAATACACATATTAAGTCGACAATTATATACTATGGGATGTCTTATATATTATGGGATGCCTTTTGAATGACGAAATCACCTACATTCATTTAAAGTTCTTTCAAATTTATGAATCACAATTATTTTTGCATAAATACAATTCCCCACAGAGCTCAGGGACCTTATGGAGTCCACCTAAATTCTCATAAAGTGGGGTGAGAGCGGGGTGGGTTGCAGGTGTTGAAGCCTGAATACTAAGGCTAACCTCCTGCTAAGTCACGCAGCTCATATTTGTGGGGCACAGTTTCCTCTTAAGGTACCAAGCTGTGTTGACCAAGTTGGCCAGGAAACAGAGCAGCTGCCTCCCAGGGATGGTGGAAATCTGGTGGTCTAGGTTCCAGTCTTGGGCTTGCCATTAATTAACCTAATTGGTTTAAGGTCATAAATCACTTTGGGACCTTCTGGCTTTCCAATTTTGACCTGGAGCATGGCTTCATTTATTCCCCTTGAGACTTTATCAGAAGGAAATGGGCGAGGGGTGATGAAGAAAGTTTAGAGCACTCCTCAAGAATTGCTATTCTTGCTCTATAAGCCAAGGTTTTGGGGAAAAAATTCTGTATTAGATTGCACTATACACTGTAAAAGGCTGATTTAGAAACCAAACATAATAAGGCATATCATACACCCAAATAAACATTGTTACTCCACACTAGGGTTTCTCAATCTCCACACTGTTGACATTTTTGCACTGTACAATTATTGTGGGGAATTGTCTTTTGTATTATGGGATGTGTGGCAGCACCCCTAACCTCCACCCACTAGATGCCAGCAGCATACACACACCACCAATTGATACAGCCAAATATTGCCAAATGTGTGTGGGGGGGAGAGGGGAAACGAGAATGTCTCCAGATGTGAAGTACAGCTCCACTTACCTTAGAGTTTTAAAAAATGAACCTGCATTTCACTAATGCTCCTAAGTGTAAGGTGCACCTTTCTTTGTACCACTAAGAAATAAAAAATCCTGCCAATTTTAAATTATGACACTCCTTCAACTATGAGATAAAACCTCATTTCAGAGATTTTTGAAATGTGAAAAACTAAATCTTAGAATTGATGAAATAGGAGCATATACAGGGCATAGATAGGTTGGCAAAAGGAGAAACTGAGTGATTCGTTTTACCTCAAGTGATACCAGGAGGCTTTTTGGAGGAGGTAACCTTTCTAAAAAATGAATGTTTGCTCTCTAGGGTTTAAAGGGAAAATAAAATTTCAGGGGTTCTGTGTGATCCAAGACCCAGAAGGAATGAAAGGGCCTGGGATTGGGGGTGGGGGAACTAAAAGTAGTTCATTACGGCAGAAGGTAAAAAAGGATTCTGGAGAGGTAAGTAGGGTCACATGGTGAAAGGCCTGTGTGTCATGCAGAGGAACTTAGATTGTCTTGCAGGCCAAAGGTAGCTGTTGAAATGACTGAAGAAAGGTCTGGAGCCTAGACAAATCACAGGAGGCAAGGTTGAGGTTTGGGAATCAAGTCAGAAGATGATTGTCAGAGGGTCTGATCCGGCTTGGTAGCAATGGTTTCCTCTACTCTGGACTATAGATTATGCCCTTTGAGCTTCATTCAGCTGTCACTTCTACTTGGCGATCCTTTTAAACTTTTCTACTTGACTTTTTGTGCTAAACGATTTTTACTCTCCTCAAGCTTTCTTTATCCAAACCTCAACCCTCTCATTCCTTTTCTGAGAAAATTGAGGCCATGTGACACAAATATCTTCCTTTCTATCTAAAAACATCTCACCTCCACTCATTTTCTTTCTTGTCTCTAATAAAGAAATACTGTTTGGTTTACACTCCCCAAGCCTCCACGTAAATTTTTTCTCTTAAGTACTGGAACAAATCTTTCATCTATCCCCATCCCTTTTTCTATTAATTGCCTTCTCTGTTCTTATGTTTTCTATTGCCTCCACTCTGCCTATTGCCTCCACTCTGCCGATTCCCTCAGTCCATAAACACGCTTGAAGCTTCCTTCACCTACCCAGTCCCTTGAGTCACAGTTCTTTTCTTCCCTGGCATGAGCAAATATGCAGACATCTCAGTGTGTTTCTACCACTTTCTAGAAGTGTCCAGAGTGCTCATTAAGGACAGGGGTCGGCAGCTTTTTTTTTTTTTTTTAAAACTACTGAAGTCTGCTATTCACTGGAAGGAGAGTAATGAGTTTTAGGGCACCTGAGAACAGCCAAGTGCTTTCCGAAGAGAGGGAAGCAGAGAGGGGTTTCTCTGGATCACTTGCCTCCTGGCCAACATCTCAAATTTTGCTTGGTGTGCTGTTTGGAGAAAAGGTATGATCTCCTTTTGGTTTGTAGAGTAATGATTACAAAGCCCTTGGACATAAGGATGCAGCAGTCTTTCTAGGGGGCTGGTTATACAGACTTGGCTTCATTAATACTAGTGTTAATTCAAACAATTTGGAAGAATGTTTTCTATATTTTTAAATTAAGAACATGCAGGTTGATTTTATATACCAGAATGATTTCAGGAGGATTTGTGCTAATAGAAATAACACCTGTGTATCACTTGGAGGTGTAGGGAAACTTCCCCAACCTCAGGTCTCTTCTCTAGTGTGACTTGCCACAGAAAGGAGGAGGACTCATTTGAACTAAAGCCGCAGCCCAGGTGACAGGCATTAGGGATCCTAAAGTGGAGACAGCACAGCACAGTGATCTGGCTCCACGGAGCATTTCAAACTTACTCTGCTACTTCCTGCTGTAGGATCTTGGGCAAATAGCCTTTCTGTGCCTCAGTCTCCTCACTGTAAAATGGGTATCTAATGGTATAATGATATCTAACCTTATAGTGTTATTGAGAGAATGCATATAAAGTCTTAGCTAGTGGTTTCTCATAGTAAGTCTCAATACTGTTGAACTTTTAAAATTATTACTATTAACAGGCCAATGACTCATGAATTCTTTTTCTTAATCATTTTTAATTTTTCAACTACAGTTGACATGCGGCATTATATTGGTCTCAAGTGTTCAACATAGTAATTAGACATTTATGTAACTTACGAAGTGATTACACCAAAAACTCTAGTACCCATCTGACATTGTACATAGTTAGTACAGTATTATTAACTATATTCCTTATGCTATACTTTATATCCACATGACTATTTTGTTTTGTTTTGCTATTTATAATCATATATTTTAAAATTTTGTTTTTCCTCCTATATACATTTTTAAAGATTTTTATTAAAATATAGCTAGCATACAATATTATATTAGTTTCAAGTATACACAATAGTTATTCAACATTTATGTGCCTAAAGAAGTGACCACCAAGATAAGTCCAGCAACCATCTGACACTGAATCATGCTATCATAATATTATTGACTATAGTCCTTATGCTGTACATTACATCCCAATATAATTTGTTTTATACCTGGAAATTTGAACCTCTTATTTCCCTTCACCTTCCCCCCCACCTTTTAAATTTATCAATTATAGTTGACAGTCAATATTAATTTATATGAATTTTAGGTGTACAGTATAGTGATTCAACATTTATATAATTTAAGAAGTGATCCCCCTGACTAGTCTAGTACCTACCTGGCACTATACAATTACTACTATATTATTAACTATATTCTCTATGCTATACCCTACATCCTCATGACTATTTTGTAACTACCAATTTGTACATCTTAATGCCGTCACCTTTTTATACCCCGCCCCTCAATCCCCTTCCTTTCTATCACCCCAATAATCTAGTATCCATCTGACACCATACATAGTAATTACAATATTATCGACTATATTCCTTATACTATACCCTACATCCCCATGGCTACTTTGTAACAACCACTTCTTACTTCTTAATCCCTACCTCTTTTTCACCCATCCTCAAACCCCTCCCATCTGGCAACGTCAAAATGTTGTCTGTACCTATGAGTCTGTTTCTGTTTTGTTTGTGTATTTTGTTGTTTAGATCCCACTACTGGAGTCTGCTATTCACTGGCATAAGTGAAATCACATTGCATCTGTCTTTTGCTGTCTTCCCTCAGTGCAATACCCTCCAGATTCATCCATGGTTCATCATCTATGGCCACTGATGGCAAGAACCCATTCCCTTCCCAGGCTGAGCAATATTGCATTGTATATATGAGGTCTGACAAGTCTGCAAACTTGCCATCGTGCACTTACTATGGCAGCACTGTACAAATAGCTCAGTAAGGTTTCATAAACTTGACAGTGTCTCACAGCTGTGTTCATCATGTCAAAGAGTGGCAGTGTCTTACTGAGTGGCATTCATTATTGTTGTTGCGTGTTTTTGTGTGCCATTGCAAGACTGTTTGAGCTTGAATTAGAGCAACAAACAAACATTACATTTCTTGTTAAACTTGACAGGAGTGGCAAAGAAATAAGGGATATCTTAGTCCCAGTCTATGGGGATAATGCCATGAAGAAAATGGCAGTGTACAAATGGATTAACCATTTTTCTGAGGGGAGAGAACACGTCACTGATGAAGAAAGGTCAGATCTGCCAGTAATGAGCAGAACTGATGAAAACATTGCAAAAATTCATTGAATTGTGTGTCAAAATCATCGGCTGACTGTGAGAAGCATAGAAGAGCAAGTAAACATTGATGGAGAAACACTTAGGAAAATCTTAACTGAAAATCTTGGCATGAAGAAGGAATGTGCAAAAATGGTTCCGAAGGAGTTCACCAATGAACAAAAGCAAAAGAGTGTAGAAGTTTGCCAAGACCTTTTGGAGAGGCAAGATGATGTTTTGGGCCATGTTATAACTGGTGGTGAAACATGGGTGTACCAATATGACCCTGAAACAAAGCCTCAAAGGGCACAATGGAAGTCAGCCAATTCTTCATGACCAAAAAAGTTCTGTTAGTCCAAATCAAGAGTCAAAATGATGTTGCCAGCCATTTTTGATATCAGAGGGATTATTCATTATGAATTTGTATCAAATGGACAAACAGTTAACCAAGTTTACTATTTGGAAGTGCTGAAAAGGCTGTGTGAAAAAGTTAGACAAAATGACCTGAACTTTTCACCAACAAGTCATGGCTCTTGCATCATGACAATGTACCAGCTCACAGGCACTGTCTGTGAGGGAGTTTTTGGCCAGCAAACAAATAACTGTATTGGAACATGCTCCCCACTCACCTGATCTGACCCTCAGTGACTTCTTTCTTTACCTGAAGATAAAGGAAATGTTGAAGAGAAGACATTTTGATGACATTCAGGACATCAAGGGTAATATGATGACAACCCTGATGACTGTTCCAGAAAAAGAGTTCCAAAATTGCTTTGAAGGGTGCATTAGACGCTGGGGAAGGTGCATAGCTTCCCAAGGGGAGTACTTTGAAGGTGACTGTAGTGATATTCAGCAATGAGGTACGTAGCACTTTTTCTAGGATAAATTGGCCAACTTAATTGTCAGAGCTTGCATGTACCACCTCCACTTTATCCATTCATCCATTGATGGACACCCAGGCTGCCTCCACATGTTGGCCATTATATACAATACTTCAATGAACATATGGATGCATACATTCTCTTGAAATAGCATTTTGCATTTCTTTGGATACATACCCAGAAGTGGGATTACTGGGTCCATCTTTGTCTCTTGTTGTTTTTTTTTCTTCCTTTTTTGTTTCCATTTGCATGAAATATCTTTTTCCATTCCTTTATTTTCAGTCTGTGTGTCTTTTGATCTGAAGTGAGTCTCTTGTAGGCAGCATATGTCAGGGTATTGTTTTCTTATCCATTCAGCCTTCTTATGTCTTTTGACTGGAGCATTTAATCCATTCACATTTAAAGTAATAGTTCCTAGATATGTAGTTATTGCCATTTTATTATTCATATTTTTGATTTTTTTTTTTTTTCACCTTAAAGAAGTCCCTCTAAGATTCCTTGTAATTCTGGTTTGGTGTTGATGAACTCTTTTAGCTTTTTCTTGTCTGGGAAGCTCTGTATCTGTTCTTCAATTCTAAATGATAGCTTTTCTGGGTAGAGTAATCTTGGTTGTAGGTCCTTGCTTTGCATCACTTTGTATATTTCCCGCCACTCCCTTCTGGCCTGCAAAGTTTCTGTTGAGAAATCAGCTGATAGTCTTCTGGAAGCTCTCTTGTAGGTATGCAATTTCTTTTCTCTTTCTGCTTTTAAGAATCTCTCTTTAACCTTTGGCATTTTAATTAGGATGAGTCTTGGTGTGAGCCTTTTTGGGTTCATCTTGTTTGGTACTTTCTGTGCTCTATTTATTTATTTCCTTTGCAGGTTTATTTGTAAATGTATTTCCTTTGCAGGTTAGAGAAGTCATTATTTCTTCAAACAGGCTTTCAATTTCTTGCTCTCTCTTTTCTCCTTCTGTTACCCCTATACGGTGAATGTTGGTATGCTTGATGTTGTCCCAGAGGCCCCTTAAACTATACTCTTTTTTTGGATGTTTTTTCTCTTTGCTGTTCTGTTTGGGTGTGTTCTGCTACATTATCTTTTAAACATCTGATTCGTTCCTCTGCTTCCTCTAATTTACTGTTGATTTCCTCTAATATAGTCTTCATTTCATTTATTGTAGTCTTTATTTCTGACTGGTTCTTTTTTAACTTTTCTATTTCCATTTTTATGTTTCGTATGTCTTTGTTGAAATTCTCCCTGAGATCACTGAGCATCCTTATAACCAGTGTTTTGAACTCTGCATCTGGTAGATTGCTTTTCTCTATTTTGTTTAAGAGATTTGTTCTGGTCTTTTATTTGGGACATGTTTGTTTGTCTCCCCATTCTGGCTATCTCCCTGTGTTTGTTTCTATGAGGTAGGGCTGCTATGTCTCCCGGTCTTAGTAGAGTAGTAGGTGTGCTGTGGGGCTCAGTGGCACAGTCTTCCTGGCCACCTGAGCCAGGTGCTCCAGGTGTGTCCCTTGTGTGAGTTGTGTGTGCCATCCTAATGTAGTTGAGACTTGGTTGCTGTTTGCATGTCAGTAGGAGGGATTGACCCTCAGGCTGATTGGTTGTGAGGACTGGCCCTGACTACAATGGAGGAGCTGTTGTACAGGGGCTGACCCTACGGAGCAGGATTTGCATTAGCAGGGCTCTGGTGCCTGCCCAGTGTGTCCTGTGGGTGTGTTATCCCTATAGGTGGCCAGATGATCTTTCAGCTTGGTCTGAAGTTGGCCACGTGGCAGGCCAGCCCTAGGGCCTCCTGGGAGGGACCCCACCTCAGGCCAAGTTCAGCTACAGCCTGTGTCCTGACTAGGGCCACCTGGCATGAGACACAAAGCAACTCATAGATGTCCATTGTTCAAGCTGGGCTTGGAGGGGCCTCAAGAGGCCAAGCCACGAACCAAGGGTCCCCAGCCCAGAGTTTCAGTAGTTCTGGGCGTAGGGCTGCTCAGCCAGACATACAAGATACACCGAAGCCAGATGCTACTTGTTTGGGTTTTGTGAGCCTTTGAGAGATTTTCGGAAAGTCCGCAGCATGAGCCAAGACAAGCTATTTATATGGAAAAGCCTGAAGACTTAGATATGGCGGTCGCCTGCATCTGCATGCTGAGAAAGGTATGACTCAACATAGAAACAATGACTTCTGCCAGCTCCTCTGTTAGGGAAAAAGGTGCCCCTTCGGCCCATGCCCTAAAGCTAGAAAATTCAGTTCCTCCCTATATGTCCCAGGCACCTTTTGAGCTGCTGCCCCAGTACTGGGGCTCACAGTGAGTGTGTCAGCAAGTAAGTCTGTGCCTGGTCCCTTTCAGTGGAGCACCTGGGACTGCAGCTGCCCTAGTCTCACTCAGCCACAATCTCTGATGATTTCCATAATCAGAAGTTATAGGGACTTCTTTCCCTGGCATTGAAACTCTGGGCTGGGGAGCCTAGTGTGGAGCCAGGACCCCTCACTCCTCTGAGGGGACCTCCACTCCCTCCCAATTTTTAATGGTCACCCGTGGGTTTGGGTCTAGCCAGTTCCATATATCCACCACTCCTAACAGCCTCAGGTGCCTTCTTCTGTATGTCCTTAGTTGTAGGACTTCAGTTCAGCTAGATTTCAAGTGATGTTGCTTATTCTGTAGTTTAGTTTTAATTTTGATATGGTCATGAGAGGAGGTAAGCACAGCATTTCCCTACTCAGTCATCTTGACCCGATCTTCCTCATGAATTTTTATTAACTATTATTATGAATTCCTTTCTTTTTTTTTTAATTTATCGGGGAGACAATTGTTAGTGAAATTACATAGATTTCAGGTGTACAATTCTGTATTATATCATCAATAAATCCCATTGTGTGTTCACCACCCAGAGTCAGTACTCCTTCCATCACCACATATTTGATCCCCTTTACCCTCATCTCCCACCCCCAACCACCCTTACCCTCTGGTAACCACTAAACTATTGTCTGTGTCTAACAGTTTTTGTTTCTCGTTTGTTTGTCTTGTTCTTTTGTTGTTTTTGGTTTATATACCACATATCAGTGAAATCATATGGTTCTCTGCTTTTTCTGTCTGACTTATTTCGCTTAGCATTATACTCTCAAGATCCATTCATGTTGTCACAATGTTCCTATATCATCTTTTCTTACTGCCGAATAGTATTCCATTGCATATATATACCACAACTTCTTTATCCATTCATCTATCGAAGGACATTTTGGTTGTTTCCATGTCTTGGCCACTGTAAACAAAGCTGCAATGAACATCGGAGCACACGTGTCTTTATCTCTAAATATTTTCAGATTTTTTGGGTAGATACCCAGGAGAGGGATGGCTGGGTCATATGGTAATTCTGTTCGTAATTTTTTGAGGAACCTCCACACTGCCTTCCATAGCGGCTGCACCAGTCTGCATTCCCACCAACAGTGTATGAGGGTTCCTTTTTCTCCACAGCCTCTCCAACACTTGTTACTATTTGTCTCGTTGATGATAGCCATTCTGACTGGGGTGAGGTGATATCTCATTGTGGTTTTGATTTGCATTTCTCTGATGATTAGTGATGTTGAACATTTTTTCATATGTCTATTTGCCATTTGTACGACCTCTTTGGAGAAATGTCTTTTCAGGTCCTCTGCCCATTTTTCAATTGGGTTGTGTTTTTTGTTGTTGAGTTTCATGAGTTCCTTGTATATTTTAGATATTAGCCCCTTATCGGAGGCACTGTTTGCAAAAATCTTCTCCCATTCAGTTGGTTGCTTCTTTACTTTGTCAATGGTTCCTTTTGCTGTGCAGAAGCTTTTAAGTTTCATATAGTCCCATTCGTTTATTTTAGCTTTTACTTCCATTGCCTTTGGAGTCAAATTCATAAAATGCTCTTTGAACCCAAGGTCCATAAGTTTAATACCTATGTTCTCTTCTATGCAGTTTATTGCCAGGTCTTATGCTTAAGTCTTTGATCCATTTTGAATTAATTTTGGTTCATGGTGACAGATAGCAGTCCAGTTTCATTCTTTTGCACGTGGCTATCCAATTCTCCCAGCACCACTTATTGAAGAGGCTGTCTTTTCTCCATTGTATGTTTTTAGCTTCTTTGTCAAAAATTATCTGTCCATATTTATGTGGTTTTATTTCTGGGTTCTCTGTTCTATTCCATTGGTCTATGTGTCTGTTTTTCTGCTAATAACCATGCTGTTTTCATTATTGTAGCCCTGTAGTACAAGCTAAAGTCAGGGAGTGTGATACCTCCAGTATTGTTCTTTTTTCTTAAGATTGCTTTGGCTATTCGGGGTCTTTTGTGGTTCCAAAGAAATCTGATGATTTTTTGTTCTATTTCTTTAAAAGATGCCATTGGGATTTTGATGGGGATTGCATTAAATCTGTATATTGCTTTGGGTAATATGGTCATTTTAACTATGTTGATTCTTGCAATCCATGAGCACGGAATGTCTTTCCATTTCTTTGTGTCTTCTTCAATTTCTTTCAAAATGTGTTATAGTTCTCATCATATAGGTCCTTTTCATCCTTGGTTAAGTTTATTCCTAGGTATTTTATTCTTTTTGCTGCAATTGCAAAAGGAATTGTTTTTTGTATTTCTTTTTCTGAGATTTCATTGTTGGTATATAGGAATGCAATGGACTTTTGTGCGTTGATTTTGTAGCCAGCAACTTTATTGTATTCGTTGATTGTTTCTAATAGCTTTTTGGTGGAGTCTTTAGGGTTTTCTATATATAGCATCATGTCATCTGCAAAGAGTGATAATTTAACTTCTTCATTCCCAATTTGGATGCCTTTTATTTCTTCCTCTTTCCTGATTGCTCTGGCAAGGACTTCCAACATTATGTTGAAAAGCAGAGGTGATAGGGGACAGCCCTGTCGTGTTCCTGAATGTAGAGCAAAGGGCTTCAGTTTTTCACCATTAATTATGATATTAGCTGAGGGTTTGTCATATATGGCCTTTATTATGTTAAGGTATTTTCCTTCTGTACCTATTTTATTTTGGATGGTTTTGGATGACTGATTCAATTTTGTCACTGGTAATCAGTCTGTTTAGATTTTCCAGTTCTTCATGGTTCAGCCTTGGAAGGCTATATATTTCTAAGACCTTGTCCATTTCTTCTAGGTTATTGAATTTGGTGGCATAGTATTCTTCATAGTATTCTTGGATGAACCTTTGTATTTCTGTGGTGTCCATGATAACTTCCCCTTTTTCACTTCTGATTTTGTTAATTAGTGTCTTCTCTTTTTATCTTAGTGAGTCTAGCCAAGGGTTTGTCAATTTTGTTAATCTTTTCAAAGAACCAGCTCTTTGTCACATTAATTTTTTCTATTGTCTTTTTGTTCTCTATTTCATTTAGTTCTGGTCTGATTTTTATTATTTCCTTTCTTCTGCTGACCTTGGGTTTCACTTGTTCTTCTTTTTCTAGTTCTTTAAGGTGTAACATGAGGTTATTTATTTGGGAGTATTCTTGTTTCTTGAGATAGGCCTGTAATGATATAAATTTCCCTCTTAAAACTGCTTTTGCTACATCCCCAAAATTTTGGTAGGATGCATTTTCATTCTCATTTGTTTCTATGTATCTTTTGATCTCTCCTCTAACTTCTTCGTTGACCCAGTCGTTCTTAAAAGTATGTTGTTTAATCTCCATGTATTTTTTTTTCCTGCTTTTTTCTTTCAGTTGATATCCAATTTCAAAGCCTTGTGATCAGAGAATATGCTTGGTATGATTTCAATCTTCTTAAATTTGCTGAGGCTGATTTTATGTCCCAATATATGGTCTATCCTTGAGAATGTTCCATGTACACTAGAAAAGAATGTATAGTCTGATGTTTTAGGATGAAGTGCTCTATATATGTCAATTATGTCCATTTCATCTAATGTGTCATTTAGGGCTGCTATTTCGTTATTTATTTTCTGTTTGGATGATCTATCCATAGCTGTCAATGATGTATTTAAGTCCCCTAGTATAATTGTGTTTTGGTCAATTTCTCCCTTTAGTTCTGTTAGTAGTTGCTTGGTATATTTCGGTGCTCCCTGATTGGGGGCATAAATATTGATGACTGTTATGTCTTCTTGTTGTATAGTCCCTTTCACCATTATGAAATGTCCATCTTTGTCTCTTGTTATCTTTTTCACCTTGAAGTCTGTTTCATCTGATATCATTATGGCTACACCTGATTTTCTCTGGGTACCATTTGCTTGGAGTGTCAATTTCCACCCTTTCACTTTGAGTCTATGCTTGTCCTTGTAGCTGAGATGTGTCTCTTGGAGACAGCATATGGTTGGGTTTCGTTTTTTGATCCAATCTGCTACTCTGTGCCTTTTTATTGGTGAGTTCAGTCCATTTACATTTAGGGTGATTATTGATATGTGAGGATTTCCTGTCATTCTATCTTTAGTTTTCTGGTAAGGCTGTGTCTCCATTGTTTCTTTGCCTTTTTGTTGTTGTCTATTATTTCTGTGTGGTGGTATTCTATGATGTTTCCCTCTGTTTCTTCTTTTATTACAGTATATATTTCTGTTCTGGACTTTTTTTGAGTGGTTACCCTTAAGTTTATGTAAAAGAAAGTTTGATATTTAGAGTATTCCATTTTCTTCAACATGCTTACTTTCTCCATCCACATATTCCGGTTCAGGCCTTTACTCCCCCCCCATTTTATGTTTTGGTTGCCGCAAATTATCCCTGTTGGTGGTCGAATAGCCTCCTTTAGTATTTCTTGTAGTGCAGGTCATGTATTAGAAAATTCCCTCAGCTTCTGTATGTCTGGAAAGGTCTTTATTCCTCCTTCATATCTAAAGGATATCTTTGCTGGATATATTATTCTTGGCTCATAATTTCTCTCTTTCAATAGTTTGAATATTTGGTTCCACTCCCTCCTGGCTTGTAGAGTTTCTGCTGAAAAATCTGATGATAATCTAATGGGCTTTCCTTTGTAAGTTACCGTCTTCTTTTCCCTGGCTGCTTTGAGGATTCTTTCTTTGTCGTTGATTTTAGACAGCTTCAATACAATGTGCCTTGGAGAAGGCCTGTTGGGATTGAGGTAATTAGGTGTTCTATTTGCTTCTTGGATTCGAGGATCCAGTTCTGTCCACAAGTTTGGGAAGTTCTCATCGACAATTTGTTTGAATATATTCTCTGTTCCCTTCTCTCTTTCTTCTCCTTCTGGTATGCCCATTATTCTTATATTGCTCTTTCTGATGGAGTCAGGAAGTTCTTGTAGAGTTCTTTCATTTCTTTGAAGTCTCAAGTCTCTTTCTTCTTCCATCTGTGTAATTTTCAGGTTTCTATCTTCGATGTCACTGATTTTTTCCTCCATCTGGTCAACTCTACTATCTAAGCTGGTTATTTCATTCTTAATTTCTTCTATTGAGTTCTTAATCTCTAGAAATTCTATTTGGTTCTTTTTTAAAATTTCAATCTCTTTCATAAAATGCTCATGTTGTTCCTTGATTGTGTTTCTGAGTTTTATTAAACTGCGTTTCTGTGTTTTCTTGCATCTCGTTGAGTTTTTTCAGAACTGCAGTCTTGAATTCTCTGTCATTTAAGTCACATATTTCCATATCTTTAAGTTCCTTTTCTGGAGACTTTCCACTTTCTTTCTGAGCTGTCTTGTTGCCTTGGTTATTCGTGGCAATTACTTATTTATTATTTCTCTTCCTAGACATCTACAGGAGTGGCTTCTGCAACAGGTTAATAGGAAGAGCTCTTTCTTTGTTTTCCAGTACTTGTTGGTAGAATGTTTTATTTTCTCTCCGACTGCAGCCATTTTTTTCTCTCTCACAGGGTAGTGCTATGTTTTGTCTGCATTATTCCAGCTTCTCACACAATAGGGGGATTCCCTGGGAGATCAGCTTCTCCTCTGTTAATAGTTCACCTGGGTCACAGGGTGCAGGATCCGTGTGGGTATGCGGAGAGCTTTTGAAGTTCCAAAGCTCTTCCAGCTCCTGACTCAGAGCCCGTATATTTCAGCAGTTCTGTTTACTCCTGCAGGGATCTGCCCAGATAGGTGGGGTCAGGGGCGGGGTGAGTTGTTAGAGGTGGCCCAGAGCAATGGCTGTGACCACCACCACAGCCGGTCCTGCTTCCACATTCCTCCCCTTTGCTGGAACTAGTTGGGCTGCGAATCTGTGTCTGCGGTCCACATTTCTCAGAACAGCAAATGTTCTGTTCTTTTGATCTGACACTGCTACTGTTCTTCTTCTAGCACCAGGCAGGTGGGGGCCGGTCGAGTTCTGGGTTGGTAGGGAGGGGGCGACTAGTCTCAGTGCCTAAGGCTCCGTTCTCTGCTCGGCAGTGAGGGCTTAAACCACCGTTTTCAGCCTTCTTCCCTCAGTCTTTTCTCCAAGGTCTCTGCTGTGAGCGTTGGGTTCAGCCGTGTTATATGCTGTCCCCTCAGCCCTGTGGGCCATAAGCGGAGCCCTAGTAGTCCGAGTTCTTCCCTCTCCCGCAGCTGCGGTAGTTCCAGGATGCAGCGAGCTCGGAGCACTGAGCTGGGTCTGCCTCCTGTGCCCGCCCGGCTCTGTCTCCGCACTTTTCCCTTCCCTCCTCCCCCGCTCACACGATTCTCCCACCTGTAGGTGACTTCGGTAGTGGGCCTCTTCATCTTACCTGTCTGCTGTGCAGGGAGTCCTTTGTGGAGTTATTGTTGTTCGATTAGTTGTAAATTCCAGGGGAGCTTTACAGAGGCTCACCTCATGCTGCCATTTTGATGACGTCTCTCATGAATTCCATTCTTGATATTGATGGATCTGACCCATGAACTCTTATTTACTTTTCTGAGACTATTGACAAAGCAGAGTTAAGATGCTCCAAAGACTTCTAGTAAACCTCTACTATCTAGCGGTCAGTTGTAGCCCACGCCCAATGGTTTAGAGTTGTCACTGTTAAGTGACTCATCAATGAAACCACTGAGGATTAAGGAAGTGAAAATTTCAGGAGTGAAGGCAGAGAAACTCTCACCACAATAATAATGGGTATTTTTATAGTATTATACTCTTTCCTTAATATTCCTTTGAACATTTAGAGGTAATCCAACACATACAAAAAAACAACAACATGAAATGTGTTTCTTCATGGTGGATAAAAAGTGCTTAACAGTACTGAGTCTTGTTAAATTTAGTGGAGAGGATGGAGTTAACCAGCTTGACAAACATTTATTACAGGATGAGACTGAGGCTCAGAGGAATTTAGGACTTTGCTGAAAATCCCACTGCTGGGAAGTGATGGCCCATAATTGAAACATGGTTTTATGTAACTCTCTCTGCCAAATTACACTGTTAGCTCATAGGGGCATTATGAACATTACATTGAAATGTGGGAGTGCATAGTTGACAGGACTCAGTCATGCAGGCTGTGCCCTGCACACCACTTGGGATGTGACAGTGACATTATAGACTAGGTGTCTCAGTCTGCTCAGGCTGCCATAACAAAATACCATAGACTGTGTGGCTTAAACCACAGACATTTATTTTCTCACTGTTCTGGAGGCTGGGAAGTCTAAGATCAAGGTTGTACAAATTTGGTTTCTGGTAAGGGCTCTCTTCCTGGCTTGTAGATAGTCACTTTCTCACTGTGTCCTCACATGGCCTTCCCTGTGTGCATCTGGAGAGAGAGATCTCGGATGTCTCTTCCTCTTCTTATCAGGACACCACACCTAATGGATCAGGGCCCCACCCTTATGACCTCATTTAACCTTAATTACCTCCCTAAAGGCCCTATCTCCAAATACACTCACATGGAAGTTAGGTTTTCAACACACGAGTATTTTTTTTTTTTTTTTTTGTGGGGGGACACAATTCAATCCACAACACTGTGTGATTTGTGTGCCTTCTTACATGATGGCCACTTTACATAGTGAGAAAAAGCACCAGGTAAATGTAGGAAACAATTATCAAACTGGTAATACTAACAAGGATGCTTTAGGCACTTGCCACCCAAAGGGAGCATAAAAATGTGTTGGATGCCAGAAGAAAGCCAGGCTAGGATTTTAAAAACTGTCAAAAAGGACCAATTCACCTAGAGATCATTAACCAGCCAATTATGAAGTCACTGATTGAGTTTTGTCTGTCTTCTTTTGAGAATTGAAAACATTTATAGTTGCCAAGAGTTCTGCTCTGAAGCAAGTTTCATGGAAACTATGGCTGATGCCAACTTTTGGAGGCAGAAGCTTTCTTGCCATTGCACATTAAACTTGCCTGTGAGCTCAACCGTTTCAATTAGCTAATTCTGGTACCAATTATTCCATCACGTTTGCTAGTCCTCACTGGTTTTTCATTCTACAGAGCAAGAGCAGCAGTTATAAAACTGTTGGCTTTGGTTGCATAGTCATTGTAATGCTCTTTGCAAACTGCAGGTGTGAATATTGGGTTACTCAGAGGAAGACATTGATGACGAGTGCTTTTTTTTCCATTAGCATTAGTTAGTGATGTCAAACAAACAAACAAACAAACATTAGTTAGTGAAGCCAGATTCTGCAAATTTGGGAATTGTGCCTTCAAAAATTACTCAGATACTATTGATGAAAAAAATACTCATGGTCATTAGTAGCCATAGCCAGGGCATTGCTGTTACCTTGAGACAAAATTGTGCTTATATGTTAGAAAAAGGCCCATTGACTGCTCTAGAAGTAACTTCATTATAGCTTTTAATTTCTTATAACGTGAATGATATGAGAATCAGGATATATAAGCTTTCTGAAATTAAAATTTTGCAAAAGATGTTGCAAGAAGGCTCTAAAAACAAAACTACTTATGTTTGACATCTTGGTGGAAATGCTGCCGTGCTTTATTTTACAAGTTTTAGGTTTGCCTTGTGAGCGTACCTGAATCAAGTGCTTGTATCCATCACAAAGTGCTTTTCACGGACTTTTCTAATGAAAATGGTGAAGTGCCCAAAGCAAATGCATAAGGAACCTTAGTTACTTGTGAACGTTTACACGGGGTACAGCACAAGTAAAAATGTTTAATTTCCTGTGGACGATAGACTTTTTATGGTGAATGCCAGATATTTTGGTTCTTCATTGGGTGTTTTATGAATGCACAGTTGCATATCTATTTGAGATTGATCTGGGTTTCAGGCAACTGGTGACTGCTCTGGGCCTTGTGAATTTGTAGTTCAAAGCCAGATGTTGATGAAGCCAGTGAAACCGAGGCAATTTGTAGCATACTGTTCCTAATAATATGGTGTTCACAACATCTTTCTAAACAGAGAAACAACATTCCCTGTTTTTGTACATATCCAGTGTGGAGGATTGTAAGGGGTTTGGGGACAGGATTTGTTTCTTTGTAGGGCCCAGCACTGGGCAGCTTCAGTGGACAGTGGTCTGCTGGCCAGGCTGAAGCTCGTTAAGGCCAGACCCATCACAGTGAGCTGGGGAAAAGCTCTTGCTTTCTTTAATACTCTCTGTAGAGGGCATTCAGGGAGAGTGAGAGGGTAAAATGTGAGAAGAAACAAGTTTGTGGAAGCCATTTTAAGAGAATATAGCTCAAGACGTGACTGTTTTGAAAAGAACCAACTTATTTTAAAACCAGTGGTTAAGGAATACAAACTGATCTATGGTTTATGTAGATCTACAAGTGATTTTGAAGGTGATGTGATAGGAAAAAAGCAAAAATCTTCCTTGTGGATTGTTTAAAAGTTATCTGTATTTTAGAGCCTATAAAGTCATATTGTATTTTGAATTTATTATCCATTGGTATTGGTTTCAGAGAACAAGCTTTGAAAATGACTTCTGCTGCCAGATTCTTTTTGCCTTTAAGCCTTCAGTTTTGATGGGAGTGTTTATTTTCAGTGCAGCTAAAAAGGGCTTAACTTTTCTTTCCTTTTTGGATTTTGCAGGTGCATTTTCAGTTGCTCAAAGATTCCAGATGTGCACATTCCTAATAAACACAATGCAGAAAAGTACAAATGTGGTTTTTCTAAGAGACCTCCCTTACACCAAGTAGGAGAGAACAGAGCAGAGGAAGGGAGAGCTCCGGCTAGGTCTCTGATTAGCTGGGGTTGGTTTTACGTGGGGCACAGAAGGTTTCATGCCTTGAATATCTTCCAGATGGCCAAGCCCTCTCAATTATGCTGCAGGAAAGAAGGATGGGCCAACAGGCCAGTCTTCAGTTTGAACCTGACCAAGGCCAATTTGAGCTTCGTAACACTCGTAACACTTAGTTAACCTTAAAAAAAAAAAAAAAAAAAAAAAATGGCCAAAAAAGAAACATGCAACAATTCACTTGTAGACATTTTTGTTTCATCCCCAAGGTTAGTTTGGTGCTTCCCCTGCTTGCTCCCATGGTGTCCCTGCTCATCCGGTAGTGGCCTCTACAGCTCTGTCATTCCTGTTTGCCAGTCTGTCTCCCGCACTGGATGGTGAGCTCAGCTCTCTGAGTCATCAAGGCACCCGGCCGATCTTTGAAGAACATTTGAGTTTTGACAGGGAGGTTCATTTCAGCTCTGTCACTCATTTGTTGTGTGATTTAGGTACATCGCTTAATCTCTCTAAGCCACGTTTCTTTTCATCTCATTTGGGGACTCTTGTGAGCATCAGGTCAGGCAAGGTGCATAAGGAGCCTTGCTTAGAGCCTGGCGCCCCCAGGTGCTCTGGCTCATAAGCCAGGCCCGTGTTCTTAAAACATTGGTTTGCCATGTTACTCCCATGCTTGGAAGCCTCCAGTGAATTTACTGTGGCACTGATAGCTTTCCACACCGGCTTATATCCTGACTCAAAACACAGAACTCCGTTCTTTCCGGGCTGGTCTCCCCCAGTCCCAGCCCCTGCTTGACTTCAGGCTTTGCTTGTGTCATTCTAGTTGCAGCGGCCATCTCTTTTCCCTCTGAGTCAAATACTGCTTTCCCCAACACCGTCTGTCTTATAGGGTCTATCCAGTCCTCCCCACCTACCATTTCTCTGATGCCTCATCCAGAACTCCATGTCCTTGTTCAAAGGTCGGCCGCCCTCTGATGGCCTCAGCTGTGTTCTTGTTTTTGTTTTGTTTTTTAAAATTTTTATTGTGGTAAAAAAATACATAACAAAATTTATCATTTTAAGTGTACAATTAGTTCACTAGTGTCAACTAATGTCAAGTACATTCATGTTGTTGTGAAACTGATCCCCTTAACGTTTTCATCTTGCAAATCTGAAACTCTGTATGTATTCAACAACAACGCCCCACTCCCCCCATCCCCAGCCCCTGGCAACCACCATTCTACTTTCTGTTTCTATGGATTTGACTACGGCAGGTATCACATCTAAGTGGAAATCATATTGTATTTCTCTTTTTTGTGTCTGGTTTATATCATTTAGCATAATGTCCTGCAGGTTCATTCATGTTGTAGCATGTGTGAGGGTGTCCTTCCTTTTTAAGGCTGGGTAGTATTTCATTCTATGTATAGACTATAGTTTGTTCATCCATTCATTTGTCAATGGGCACTGAGCTACTTCCATCTCTTGGCTGGTGTGAATAGTGCTGCTGTGAACATGGGTTTGAAAATATCTTAGAGATCCTGCTTTCAATTCTCTTTGATGTACACACAGAAGTGGGATGGTTGGATCATATGGTAGCTTCATTTTTACTGTTTTTGAGGAAACTCTATATTGCTTTCTATAGTGGCTGCATGATTTTACATTCCCACCAAGTGCCCAAGGGTTCCAATTTTTCCACATCCTTGCCAACATTTATTTTCTATTTTTTTTCTAGCTGCCATCCTAATGGGTATGAGGTGAGCTCAGCCTCTCCTTTTCAGCCTTAATCTTATTCTCTGCGACATCACTATTTGAAAAGTTTAAGTAGTTTCGTCTCACCAATTAGATTCCAAGTTTCTATAAAACACATTTTTCTTTTCTTCCCTTCCTCCCCCCTTGTCCTTTTTACTGACCTCCCATCTAGCAGAGTACTTCACTTATGATCTTAGACTGATGGAGTGCTTTATAAATACAGAGTTTGCATATCCATGAGCTAATTTGACCTTCACAGCCTCTCCAGGTGATAGCTATTATTGTTTCCATTTTACAGATGAGGAAACTGAATATTCCATAGATAAAATGTCTTGTCCACAGAAGGCCGATCAAGGGAGCAGAACCAGGGCTCTGATGGCAAGGCCAATACCCGTGAAGGAATGAGCTGTGCATCCCAGGGATCTTTGTAGCTGTCTGGGGACTGTCATAACATTTATAAAGTCCCTTTTGCCATGTAGGATAATGTACTTACTGGTTCTGGGGATTAGAATGGGGACATTTTGGGAGGCTATTATTCTGCTTATCACAGGGCAGATTTCAGCTAAACAATTGGAAGAAATGGTCTAAAAACTAGAACCATTGGTTGCCTTTTAAGCACATGCATTTCTCCAGTGTGGCCATGAAAATTTTGGACAAACACACATCCGGCCTGGTATAGAAAGGATTCACACAGCAGAACGAGCTTTGTCTGAACATTGTACAGTGCTTAGATTATGAGTCTAGAAATGTCTGTTCTTCTATAGGATTGGGTTTTTGCGTTTTTGCCGTAACCCTCATCACATTTCACTGCACATTTTTATATATGCTCTATGTGTCTCATTCTGCTTGCTGTAAGTTCGTTAGCGACCAGGTACCATATCTTATTGTCTTTTATCTAGCGTAGTCAGTAGGATAGTGGAGACTTGTTACACGTTTGAAATAAATGTAACTGATTCATTAACTGAATTCAAAAGTCTGAGGCCATTATCCCACTAAATTAGTTGAGTCTCTATCTCACTTTAAAATGTAAATGCTGGCCATCAATTTGGACCATGGTAGCGATCAATATGTTTCATATCCAAAGTCTGAAATTACATAAGACTTTAGAAGTTCCAAAACCTGCTTTTAGGTTGCTCAGCCAGTGTTCTAATTCTGGCAAAGCTCTCAAAAGCCCCGTGTAGGATATTACATCATTTCTGGAAGCATCTGGGACTTGCTAAATAAAAGCTATAGAGAGGATATGCTCTGTCGTTGAATGGAAAGCACATAAGTGAAATCACCACCAATACTGATCATGTGAACTTCTACCGAAAGCTCGTTTATTATGAACCATTTATTATGCTATTGCCTCAGCCCTGTGACTTTTGGCCCCACCTTACGCAGCAGAATCAGTAGAAGTTTGGTAGGAGGACTCGGTGATTGGATTCATAGTTGGCCTTCGGACCTTCCAGAAAGGGAGAGAGGCAACCACCTGTTTTATTTTCCCTTCCCTGGCTTAAGAGCCCCATGGAAACCTATTCCTATTAATTTGTTTTCTTTGACTGTTAATATATTTGAAAAAGGATCAAAGGAAATATTGTACTAAAATAGTAAAATAAAGAGACTTTGCAAAGCTTGCCAGAGATCTGAAGTTTGCCCACAGCTTCAGGGACCAGTACAGCCCAGCAGTGGAATTTTATTATATGTATAATTTTCCCAAACAATGCCTTCTTTGATTCTTTACAGTAAACGTGAAATTGACTTCAGATTTTAGGCCCACAAATATATTTTTAAAGGCATTTTAATCTTCTTTGGGTGATGAATGCCTTTGCAAACTGGCTACTAGGCACATGTCAGCACACATTTCAGTGGTTTCTTCTATTTAGAATTTTCCTTCGCATGTTGTCTTTCATCCTTCCACTTTGTACTTAGAGTTGGATTACTTCTATAAAGCAAGCGGATAATTTCCCTTGGTGTGGATCTATGGGAAGTAGTCCAGTTATCCCCAACTCCCAACTTCCGCATTCCCAAGCAGCGTGCTCCAGCAATATAGGTTACCCCATAAACTATGGGCAAGATGATCTAAGTAGCCCCGTGATACCTTCTGTGCAAAAATGAGCAACACACAAGGGCAGGGAAGCAAGAATACTTTAAAGAGACAAAGAAACCAAGAACCATGGTAGCCTGTGAGTCCTTGACTAAAGGACTGCTGCATGTTTATCTTTCTATCCCAGCACCTAGCTCTTACTGGGGTCCTACTGCCATTGTTTGCTGAATTGAATAAATGGATGTTTGTTTTGTTTCTTGGAAGTTCTCTAATAAACACTTTGCTAGAAACCTAAGTTCTTCTTACCCGAGTGACAGAGTTTTTGTTAAGGAGAATAATAGCTTTTTTTTTTCTATACAGAATTAGGTAGAAAACTCTAGTTCCTCATCAAAGTTTGGTTCATAGTTCTTCCTTTCATTTTACTTTGGATTACCCATTTTTCAATTCCTAAATTATTGAGTTAAATTCTTAACTCATGCTTTTTCAATATAAACATTTAAATAAATATATAAACATTTAAGTCTATTTCTCACTGTCACTATATCCCAAAAATTTGTGATATAGTATTTCCATAATGGTTCAGTATAAAATATTTTAAAATTTCAATTATTTTTTCACTGACCCACGAATTATTTACAAGTGGATTTTTCAGTCATACGAGTACATGTTTCGGGAAGGTTACCTATGTTGATTTCTCATTTATTTGCATTGTGATTTGTATGATATAGACTTTGAGATAGTTATTAAGATTTGCTTTGTGCATATTATATAGTTAGCTTTCATAAATATCCCATATCTCTGAGAATAATGTGTATTTGCTTACCTCCATTGACCAAGATTATAATTAGTGTTTTAATCTTTTCTCTTCAGGCTGATTGTTTTGTTGTTTGATCTATCAGTTTCTGAGAAAATTGGGTTAAAATGTTTTTATCTTTGTGTATTGAATGTAAGTTGAGGTTATCAGATTAGGGACACACAAGTACAAAATTGTTATATCTTCTTGGGGGACTAGCTCCTTTTATTAATTGTAGTTTATTTTATCCCCAGTAATGATTTTTCTGGCTTTATTTTGACTTATCTTTGCTTGGCATATATGTTAGTATCCATTTACTTTCACTATTTAAGTATTTTTAGTTTTAAATGTGTTGCTTTTAAACAACATATAGATTTTTAAAATCCAATCTGGTAACCACTATATTTCAAAAAGTGTTATTGGTGCTTTCTGTTCACCTTGATTTATGTTTGCATATTTCTTCATTTTTTACCTTTTATAGATAGGATCAATAAAGTTTTAATATACCTTTGTCCCTGCTGATTTTGAAATTTTATGTATTGTTTCTCTACTTTAATGATAACCCTTACATTTCTCACATGCATACTTAACACGTCTGAAATTTATCAATTTTGCCAAATTTCTCTTGAGTAAATGCAACACCTTAGAATATCTCCCCATCCTACATGTTACTTCTATTCAGCATTTTAGAACCATCTTGATTTTGTAAACCCCAACTTAGTTGTTGTAATTTTTATTTTGAACAATCAGTTATTTAGATGTATACCATATTTTTTAGTTTCTTTGTTCACTGTTGCTTCTTGCATCTCATTCTTCTGCGCTGAATTTCCTCTTTCTGAAGTATATCTTTGCCCTTTTAAATGAAGGTATATTTATTTTACCCGTATAGTTTACTTAGATTTTTAAAAAAAAAATTGTATTAAAATTTGTTGGGCTGGCAATAGTCAACAAAACTGCAGGTTTCAAATGTACAAGTCTATAATATGTCATCTATATATTGCATTATGTGTTCACCACCCAGAGTCAGTTCTGTTTTGTCACCATGTTTGACCCCGTTTACCCTCTCCTACCATCCCCCCTAGAATTAAAAAACTTCTAGGTTGACAGTTGTTTGAGGCTATTATTCCATTTTTTTTCTGTCTTCAATTGTTGTGGCTTCTTAGAAGTTCACTGTCTGTCTTACCATCCCTGAAACCCTGGTTACTTTTAAGAGTAGTTTTGCCTTAATGAGTTTCGATTTAGATCTCATTTAACTTTTTCTGCTCAAGGCTTGTTTTGCTTCTTGAATCTAAAGATTCATGTTTTGGATCAGTTTTGGATAATTCTTATCCATTATTCTCTTAGAATGTTGTCTCACCCCTCGGAGAGACATGTCTTGTCTCTCCTAGAAATGTATTTGTTGGACTTTGTCATTCTGTCATTAATGTTGCTTAACCTCTCATTTATATTTCCTATGTCTTTAACTTTTTGTTTTGTATTCTGGGCAATTTTTCCATATTTATCATTCAGTTTACTAATCCTCACTTCAGATGTATTTATTTGGGTGTTTAAACTGTCCATTGAGTATTTAATTTGTCATGATAGTTGTATTTGGTTCTTTTTCAAGCCTGATTTTTCTTAAAACATTTTTGATTCCTTCTTTTATAGCTGTAATGATTTTAAGCATATTTTATAGTTTCTATCTGAAAGTCTTGGAGTTTAATCCTGCCCTGCCTGTATCTGCTGTGTCATGGTGAATCATATTTTAAATTTCATATTCTGAGTTTGTCTTTAACGGAGCATTATGAGAATACTATTGTGGAGCATGGGCTGTGGACATGTTCCATGGAATAGGCTTTTGTTTGCTTTTTCCATGTGTCTGTGGATATTTCAGCCCAGTTCCAATTTTTAAGTTAATTTCTTAGCATGAGTGTTCCCAGAACATGTATATAGTGTAGAGGCAAATCCAAGTGTAAACTACTATGTAGTACAGGTCCACAGTTACACATTCTTGGGGCAACTTTACCCTCCATCCCAAAACCCACTCAAGTGAGAGTAACTTTCCTTTCTTCATGGGTATTGGCGGGCAGCTAAAGTAATCTACTTTTCCTTTATTACTGGCCCTTGGGAATTTCCATTACTTTCTTGCAAGCTCAGAAAGGATGTTTGTTCTATTTTATTTAGAATTCAGTAGGTTTTGGAGAAATGAAGTGTGCCATGTTGCCAGAACCAGAAGTCTGTGGGAATTCATGTCCATGTATTTAAAAATAAATCATATGATGTGGAGTAATTTCGGTGTACCCTTTACATGCAATGGATTTTAGAATGTGAAATATTTAGGGATTAAAAATCAGTTTAATTACTTCATTTTTTTAAAACTTCCTGGAAACTATTCTTTTTAAATTTGCATTGGAAATTTATCGAGACCACGTTCATTGAATACCAAATCCTATATTGGAGTCTTGAAGACAGTGAGTATGGAATCATAGGCACAGAGGCTATTTGTGTATTTGTCTAAGCTCTTTTAGGAACAAATAACAGAAACTCAGCTCCAAATGGCTTAAGTAAAAAGGGATATTTATTGACTCAGATAGCCAAAATATCTTGGGGTTTATTGTTTAAGTACAGCTAGGTTGATATGCTTAGAAAATGTTATTAGAATCAGTCTCTTTTAATCTCTTGGGTCTACTTCTTTTTTTCTGTGTTGGCTTCATTCCCATTTGGATTCTCTCTTATGGTGACAAGATGTTTTCCAACAGCTCCAGTTAAAGAGAGCTTCTCTTTCGCAGCCTAGCAAATATTCTGGAATTGTGGCTTATTGGCCTGCATTGGGCAACACCTGTCCTTTTCTGACCAATCCAGGTGGCTGAGGAGTGATGTGCTTTAATTGGCCTGGTCCCTTGTGAAGTGAGTTCAGCTTGGGTCAAACCACATAGGCTGAGAATGGAGGAGAATTTTTCTCTGAGAGAAAAATCAGAGTGCTGTTATCAGAAGAGCTGGGAATAGAAGCTGGGTACACAAAGCACCACAAATACCCCCCATAACCTGGCTAATTGCTTATTTGTGTTTGCTGTTCATTTCAGGATAGCGTTGAGTTTAGAAACATCTGCAGTCATTTGGCTCTACAAATTGAAGGACAACAGTTTGACAGAGATTTGAATGCTGCCCACCAGTGTTTGAAGACAATAGTCAAGAAGCTGATTCAGTCACTTGCTAACCTTCCTTCCGATGCTCACGTAGTAGCCTGTGCTTCCTTGAGACAGATCTTACAGAATCTCCCAGACATATGAGTTTTCAAGACAATCAAAACCACAGCTTAGCACTGCTAAGAGAACTGGGGACTTGACCTTCCTAATTGAATCAGCAGACAATGAGTGTTTCTATTCTCACTAAGGAGGTACTTGATAACATATAGGGCAGTCTGACCAGTGAGTGGCGTCTGTACCTTTCAGAATTATAGCATGTTGGTGAAAAAAATTTTAAAACAGTACTTCACATTTTTAAATATGTTGATATATTTGCTGACTTTTTGATTGAAATATATTCTACTCTGTGGAACTGATTGGAGTCTATATGTGTATATATATTTATTAATTCATATTAAATGTTAGTTTTAATTGAATGATTCATGAATCTATATTCACATTAATGGAGGCCTATGAGGTTTAATATGGTAATATATATGATTAAAACTCCAGGGTTCTTAAAATTATCTTGAATAAATGGGATATTTGATAATTGATATGTTCTACTTACCGAGTACTTCATTTTTTGTTATGAAAATGATTTCTAGCTGTTGTAGGACTACATGTGTCAGTAATTATGAGTTCTAGTCCTGGCATTAATAACTTATTGTTGGGCAGGAGAAGAGCTGCTTCTAAGCCTTGTGCTTTCATATATTGATTTGTAAATTTAAAATGATAATGAACTATGAAGTACCAAGGATATATGATATATAAATACAAAGTACAGTGTTATTAAAGTCATGTGGAAACATCTAGCTCTTCTTACTGTTCCTAAATACTCCAGTTGAAGTAGGAAATTCTTGTGAAAGAAAAGGAGGGAGTAGATATACTGGCAGGTTTTCCTAAATATTTAGACATAGGAAAAGAGAGGGTAATGTTTTTTGCAACAATAATGTGCACATGCTCAGGAAAAACTAAATTTCCTGTTGTTTAATGATGACTGTGTTCAGAGCCAAAGTCAATTGAAATGCTACCTTTCCCTTAAAATTTTAGCATAAACGACATCAGATTCAGGAAAAAAAAGAGTATGATGTATATGTGCAGCTTGTTTTCTAAGGGAATTGTAAACTGGGTCTGTATGGTGATAGTATATCTGCAAAATAAAATGTTAATAGCAATCAAAGCCTTTTTAATCCCATGTAATCTAATGCTAGTTGCTTCTACATATTTTCTTCTAGAATCTGTGGATGAAAGAAGGTAAATATATTGCTTCTCTTTAGATGTAACTGACCATTTCCATAGAGGAGAATTAAATATATGAGACTGAATTCAAAATGAAAGATGAAAGGAGTGTGTGTGTGTGTGTGTGTATGTGTGTGTGTGTGTGTGTATAAGGGCCTGGTGGGCCAGAAAGGAAGAGCAAAGGAATAGTCTTTGGCTTTCAGTTTTCTTATTCTTAGAAAACTTTGCATTCTAGGAGTATCACTGTATTTTATAGTACAGTCTTTTCCCAGCGAAGTGATCCCAGGATTTTTCTCTAAAGACCTATCATTATTTGTAGGCTGTCTTCCCCTTTGTGATCAATAGCTCTCCCAATAAATATTAATATTAAGGTTTTTGTTTTACTCTTACCCCAAGAAATATTGAACAATTTTTAATCCATGCTTGTGCTTTCCCCCCACTTGCAATGTGTTTCCCATAGACCAGTTAAAACCTTATTCATCTTTTAAGACCTGATTTGCCCACCAACCCATCCATATAACCTCCTGGATCATCCTAGTAGGACACGGGCTGTTCTTTCTCTGAACTCACATAAAACACATTTTGTGCTACTGCACAGGAATTTATCATATACCATGGCTATTGGTATACCTGCTGTCAAGATCAGCTTGCTGAGGGCAGGGATCATTCTAGGCATCTTTGTGTATTGTATAGCAGCTACAGTTCTAAAAGTACTTTGATCCTACTAGAACTTTCATTGCCTCTATCATCTTTCACACTCCCCTTGCCAACTCTTACTTCTGTGGCTTACTTTCTCTGGTCAGTCTGTATAACATCTGGTTGTACATGCCACCAATTCCCTTTTCCTTTTTCCCTTTGGTGGAATGCTACAGGCAAAACTCCATTCCTGGTCAACCTGGTCAAGACCAACTCTGCTTACTCCATGTCTGCACATGAGTTTGTTTTGTTTTACTGATGAAGAAGACTTTATGTATTTTTTAATTTTTAAATTTCCTCTTTTTATTTAAGTATAGTTGGTATACAATATTATATTAGTTATATTAGTTTCAAGTGTACAATATAGTGATTCAACATGTTTATATCTTATAATGTGTTCACCCCGCTAATTCTAGTACTCATCTGTCACCGTGCAAACTTATCACAATATTATTGACTATATTCCCCTTCCCCTTTTTACTTATCACTCCACCCCTTCCCTCTGGTACCATCATCCCTTTGGTCTCTGTTTCTATGGGTCTGTTTTTGTTTTGTTTTGTTTGTTTGTTTTGTATTTTTTTAGGTTCCACATATAAGTGAAACCATATAGTATTTGTGTTTTCTCTGTCTGATTTATTTCACTTAGCATGATACCCTCCATGTTGTTGCAAATGGCAAGATTTCATTATTTTTTATTGCTCTGTAATATTCCATTGTATATATATATACCATATCTTCTTTATTAATTCATCCATCAGTGGACACCTACATTCTCTTCAACAAGTGACGTTGAGAAAACTGCACAGATACATGCAAAAAAAAAAAAAAAATGAAACTGGACCACTGTCTTACACCATATTCAAAAATAAACTCAAAATGGATTAAAGACTTAAATGTAAGACCCAAAACCATAAAACTCCTAGAAGAAAACATACATAGTAAACTATTTGGCATCACTCTGAGTAATATCTTTTTGGATATGGCCCCTGAAGCAAGGGAAACAAAAACAAAAAGAAACAAATGGGACTTCATCAAACTAAAATTTTCTGCACAGCACAGTGAAGGAAACTTTCAACAAAACAAAAAGATAGCCTACTCAATGCACATGAGTTTTGAATGTGGCTTAAGAATAAGACACAGCTGTACCAACCTCACTTCAATTCATGGTTTCCAATCTCAAGGGGCCCTTGTGCTATCCGTTAGTGCTACTTCATTTTTTAGACCCGCCTTGTCCAGTATGGTAGCCACTGGCCACATATAGCTACTGAGCACTTGAGTATGGCTAATCTGAATTGAGAAAACGCACACTAGCTTTTAAAAACTCAGTACTAAAAAAAAAAAAGAATGTAAAATACCTCAATAATTTTTTTATACTGATTACATGTTGAAATGATAATATTTTGAATATGTAGGGTTAAATAAATAAAACATATAACTAAAATCAACTTTACCTGATTATTTTTACCTTTTAACGTGGCTACTAGAAACTTTGGAGTTCCATGTGTGGCTTGCGTTGTAATTATATGGGGTATTACAGTCATAGAAAATTTACTAGGCAATTCAATGCTGTCCTTGACAATTCAGTCTCTGAGGGGCTATTCCATACCTCCAACTTGATTCTTCTCCCACCTCCACATTCTCAGCTGACAACCTGGCTTCTGATCGCAAATAAAAGCCATCAGAAGAGCATGCTCATCTTCACACTAGCAGACACACTCATATATCTGAGTTCCCTTTTGCTATAAGGAGGCCCTGCCCTGCTCCTGCTCCTACCTGAGGCTGGTTGAATACTCAGGCATTGGACCCTGTTCCCTCTCACTTACCTGAGGACTTCACTCATTCTCTTACCTGCATTATCATTTTTTGCCTCTCAATATGAGCAGTTCCATCAGCATGATATTATGTGATAGTATCTCCAATCTTTAAAAAACAATTCCTCCAACTAGTAGTCTATGTCTCTGTTCCATTGAAGAATAAAACTCATTGTACTTGTCTAAATTATTTACCTACAATTCCTTTTTAACAATTCCCTTTTGAACTTACTCCAAACAGATTTTGTACCCACAACTCCACCAACATTGCCCTTGTCAAGATCCCTAATGACTGCCCCACTGATACATTTAATGGCAAATTCTCAATCCTCATCTTACTTGATATATATCAGCAGCAGCTTTTGACACAATTGATTACTCTTTTCTTGTCTCACTTTCTTATTTTGGTTTCCAGGTCAGTAGACGTTCGTGGTTTTACTTCTTCTCTAATTTATTTCACAGACCTTTTTCCTGGTTTCTCCACATCCCCATGACTTCTTAATTTTGGGGTGCTTTATGCTCAGTCTTGGTCCTCTTCCCTGTCTACACTTACACCATGGTGATTTTAAATACCAGCTATTTACCACTGGTGCCCAGATATATGTCTTCTGCCATGAACTCCAGACTTCTGTAGCCAACTGACTATAGAATATCTCCACTTGAGTGTCTAAAAGTCATTTTAAATTTCAAAATGAGGTTCTTGATCCCCAAACCTGCTTCTCCCCCATCTTCTAAGTCTCATTTGGCTGTGGCTAATATCCTTGCAGTTATATAGCAAAAAATGTTGACGTCATCCTTGACTCCTCTAGTATATTCATCTATAGCCACTTAGCAGATCTTATTGGCTCAACCTTCAAAACGTGCCTCAAATTGGATCACTTGTTATTACTTCCATAGCTACTACCCTAGGCCTAGCCACTATTTTTTTCCTGCCTGGAATATTGCAGGACCTTCCCAAATGGTCACACTACTGCCCTCTCTTCATTATGTATTCTTCACACATCAGCCACAGTAATACACGTCAGACTAATTACTCCTCTACTCTAAACCCAGCATGGTTTCCCTTTTTACTTAGAATAAAAGCCAAATGCTATCTGTGACCTGCCTCCTATTATGCTTCTAACAACACTGTTTTTTTTGCTGCTCTCATCTCTTCAGACATGGCTAGTCTCAGGGCCTTTGCACTTGCTCTCCCCTCTACCTGAAAGGCTTTTCTCTCATCTACTTCAAGTACGTCTCTGCTCCAATGTCACCTTATTCAAGAGGCCTTCTCCAAACCCATTACTGAAAATAGCATTCCCTGTCACTTCCTTACCCTTTCTCCTTGCTGTTTTCTTTGTAAGGCCATCTTGTAATGACCTTAATTTATTTATGTGTTTATTAACTGTTGTAGTGGGGTGAATGGTGACCCCTAAGGGTCATGTCCATGTTCTCATCAATGGAATGTGTGAATATTACCATATGTGGCAAAAATAAATATGACCTTAGATGTTTACAGATATGATTGCATTAGGGTTATTGAGATGAAATGATTTGGGATTATCTGGGTGGACCCTAAATGCCATCACAAGTGTCCTTATAAGGAAGAGGTAAAGGAAGACAACAGAGCCAGAAGAGGAGGCAGCAATGTGACAGAGGCACAAGTTGGAGTAATGTGTCCACAGACAAGGAATGCTGACAGCAACCAGAAACTGGAAGAGGCAAGAAACAGCTTTCCCCCTCCAGCCTCCAGAAGGAAAGGTGCCCTGTTGATACCTGGATTTGGGACTTCTGGTCTCCAGAACTGTGAGAGAATACATTTCTGTTGTTTAAGCCACCTGTTTGTGATAATTGGTTACAGCAGCCATGAGAAACTACACACACCTGTTTTCCTTATTAGACTGTAAGCACCTTGGCCTTGTCGTCAGCTGTGTCCCCAGGACGGCAGCACTGCCCTGCACAGAGCCGCAGCTCCTTAGGTACTTGATGAATGAAGACTTACAAGTCATGTAGTTAGTCCTTGAAGCTTTTATTTTTAACCGAGGGATTTGATTCCTCTAGGAGTTGCCCAAGTCTTACAAACTTTGATAAATATCTAAACTCAAAGAAAAAAGTTGGACAATTTGAAGGGTTAAATTAATCAGCACATTTTGGTCAAATGTTGGGTTAAAAGCAATCATGTAGCTGTCATTCAATAAATAGTTAATAATCCTGGTGACCATCGTAACACAAATAGGGCCAGGGCAGGCCACTCGGAAGAGTGGTTATTTTTCTCTTCTCCCTTATCTCAAAGACTGAATACCTATACCTTTTTTAAAAGCATGTTTTAAATTTTATTATCGTGGGATGTTTTCTTCCACAGCCGTATTATCATTATCATCAACAACAATAATCTTAGTAAAAATTCCTACATGTTTATAGTTCCAGTATGTTTGGGGGGATTTGGTCATCTTGGGGTCAGGCCATGGTTTTTAATTTAAGACCATATAGTGTCCGGAGAAATGTGTGATACTTGTGTAAGGACATTTTGTGGATGTCTCTTCATCATGCTGAGAAAAAGTTGAGTCATTTGATATTACTTTGATGGAATTCCTTGGATATTTCACCCTCCCATTCCCCTGGACTCTTATGTTTGGATGCTCCATGACAATGATTTCTCAATGGTAGAAATACATTTGCTTATGGAATAAAAACAGGGGCCATGTGGGGAACTTTCTAAGCAGAGCTAAACAAACCAGTGACAAGGTAGTACCTGCACCCTCTCTCTTGTCCTTAGATGCACTCCTCGTTGCCTTCTCTTCTTTCTGGAAGCCTGAAAGCTCCTAGGTCACCTGCTCCTACAGCCTTTTAACTGTATGCCTTATACTTTTCAAAATACATTTTTATGCATTTTCTTTTGCCTCTTCAGAACCAGTTCTCTCTCCCCATTTAAATGCTCTTTTACTTTTTCTGACACAGTTTCTCCCCAAAGTGGGTTAGTTTCTTTGATTTAAATGAAAGCCTTTGGAAGGTAGGAAATCATACAGAACACAAGAGTGCAAGAATTAAATATTTCACATCTAAAAATTCCTTCCAAGAGTTGGCCCTGTTTTCCATTGTTCTTCGTGCTCTGGTACCAGATACTTAGGTAGTAAATCTATCTTAGAGGACTATAAATTCTGTGGATCCATGAGTTTCAAGACACATTTAATTTAGCAGAACTTCAAATAAGTATTTGTATAATCAGGGTATCCTCATTAGGGATCTCAGTGTTCCATTCTACAGCCAAAAAATTACCACAGTCCTGGTTTCACTTAGCTGTTGTAGCCCTGGTGTGTGTTACCAGAGAGCTTACCTTTGTCTGATGTGACTTGTTTACTGCCATGCTCAATAGAAGTGATATTTAAAGCAGAGCCATAGTTAATAAATTTCTCTTCTTGTAGACAAGCTCACATCTGCTCCATGATTACTGTCCTAAGTCAAGAGATACTTTCAAGGTTGGCAGAAATCTTTTCCAACACAGAATTAGCACTAATTCGTTCCTCTTGTCTTGTTGAAGACTTTGATAATAATCATGGTTTCATTTTCTTTTCCCTTAAAAAAGCATTAGGAAATGTCTGTGGAGCGTAAAGGGTATCTGGTGGAAAAAGAAATTCACAGTGATCCTAGAAATAAGTTGCAGAAAACAGTGTTGGCTTAAGTCGCTGCAAAGAGAAGAGAGGCGGTTTTACAAGCCCCTCGCCCCTTCCTTCCTGTGTCACTCTAGCTTTGAATGCAGCTTAGGAGCACAGGAGTACAGCGCAAGCTTGGAACACTCTGGTGTGTGTGTGTGTGTGTGTGTGTGTGTGTGTGTGTGTGTGTGTGTGGTGTGTGTGAGAGTTCCTGTATCGATAAACATGTGATTTCCAGGTGTCTCCTCTCACTTTCTCCACCCATTTCAGTAGACTGTAATATGAGTTGCAAAGATCTTTGAATGAAGAGATTTGTCTGTTAACAATGGCTACCACCAAAGATAAGAAATTCAAGAATGACATGAAGTTCTAAGCAGCAATTACATACCTAACATGTTCCCAAAATTGAGTCCTGACTAATTATTACATCATAATTTCCCAGAGGTATTTTAGCTACAGGCTTTAAAAACTGTTCATTATGAATAAAATGAGTCAGTCCATGGGAAAATGAGGGTGGCCCTTAACAAATCAGTATCACTAAGGAAGAGTAGAGCTTGCCAAAAAAATAAGTCAGGCACTTTTATATTTATCCAGAAAACTCTTTATCTATGCATTATTTATTTTTTAACCTTTCATTTTGAAGTAATTACTGATTCAGGTTATTCAAAGATTACAGATTCATAGGAAATTGCAAAATATAGTACCTGGGGTCTTGTGAACTCTTCACCCAGCTTTTCCCAATGATGACATCTTATATGGCTGTAGTACAACAGCAAAACCAGGAAACTGACATTAGTACAATAATGCTAACTAGATTACAGATCTTATTCAGTTTTCATCAGTTTTTACATGTACGTGTGTGTGTGTGTGCATGTATAGTTCTATGCAGTTTGAGTTCATGTACAGATTTTTGTAACCACCACCACAGTCAAAATACAGAACTGTTCTATCACTCTAAGTAACTCCCAGTGCTGCCCTTTTATAGTTGAATCCACACCACACCCATTAATATCCCTGTCACCTGGCAATGACTAATCTGGTCTCCATCTCTAGTTTTGTTATGCACGAATCTTATATAAATGAATTCATACAGAATGTAACCTTTTAAGATTGGCTTTTTTTCCCCACTAAGCATGATACCCTTGAGATCCATCCAAGATATTGCATGTATTAATAGTTTCTTTACATTTTTGAGCAATATTCTACCATGTACTTATTTTTAAAATCTACTTTTACCACACTACATTCCAAAAATGGGATTTGGGGGTGCTCACCAAAATAGCTACAGTACAGCAAGATAAAAATAGTTTAAGTCAGAAGATCAGAATCAGGTCCAAAAAAAAAAAAAGAAAAAAGAAAAAAATTAATATGAAGACAGGATTAAAATGAACATACAAAATACTTGTAAATAGTTGCTAGAAAATTTGTCTTTCAGCTTCCTGGTGATTATTACAAAGAGAGAAAAACAGCCAGTAATGCAGCTCACATAGTCCTAAGACGTAGGTAAACAAGTTTCTAAAGGGCAGGTAGCCACTTCCAGCGCTAGAGCTAGAAGGAGAGTCTTCCTGGAGGTCTATCAGGAGATGGTGGCCAGTTACCAATTCAGAAATAAACTGAGACTCCATGAACGAATGAGTGTTAGTAGCACAAGGAATTTTGTTGTACAGTTCTAGATTCTGATCATCTACCTTCCTCACTCTGCTACCTTAGGACAATAAGGATATAAACATTCTGTTCTATGTCCAGAGACACTTGTTCATGTGGTTGGATATGAATAGGTGAACAGAAGGGCAGAGGTATGTGAACTGAAAAGCCATTTTGTTTTATTTTGAAGCCCAGTGAGTTAGTTCTTTGCCTCACCTGGAGGTGCAAAATGGAGGTCTATGGGCCCAACGAGGATTTGGACATGTTTTATGGGGCCCAAAGAGGGTGATTTTGTCATCCACATTTAAACACTGAGAGAGTTCACATAACCTGGACTTCCAATTTCTCTTGAAAGGTTAAGGTGGAAACAGGACCTGCACACTTACCTCTCCCCCATATCCTGCTTCTGAGACGGTGCTTGCAGTCTCCTGGTGTTCAGTAGCTGCTGCCTCCTTCAGAGTGGACACGTGTTTTCCGTCTTCTCATGGTCATACCTCAGCCTGCTTCTCTCACGTAATTTACGGGGCTGCCCCAGAGTTTGCTGCCCCTTTTCTAGACGGTTTTGGGGGTTCATCTTGGGTTTCTGGGGCCATGTTATGGGCATTGTATGCTATGGGTCCTTGATTGGGTTGGCAGACTGCGGTTATTTGCTCAGCCTTACTGTGTGTCACCCAAGGAGTCTAGTGACAACAGGGCTGAGATTCTCATAGAACAATCAATAAAGGCCTGCAAACTGTGCTTCTGTTACATAACAATGTTTTCTGGCTAATTTGAAGCAGATTCAATCTTCCCTTTTATAAATAAAAAAAATCCTCCATGTATTCACTTGTTATTCGCCTTGTTCCAGAAATTGTGTGTAGATTATAAACATCTCATTTAATTATCATTGAAAAACATACAAAAGTATTATTATTATTCCCATTTTATAGATGAGGAAAGTGAGGCTTAGAGAGATGAAGGAACTCACCCAAAATAAAGAAAGTAATATTGAAACCAAGATACAAAACTTTGCCTGCCTGGTTCCAATGCTTGTGATCTTCCTACTATGTCACTTTGTTTTGGCCCGTATGGCTTGTTGGTGGCTTTTCTCCCTTCTTCACAAGCGAGTGTGGGAGAGACAGTATGCTTTCTTTTCTCTCTGAAGTGAAGAGAGAACCAGGGAATCAAAGTAGAAAGTAGCCTGTGTCAGGGGTCAGCAAACCTGAGTTCTATCTCTGACTCAAGGGCTAACTAATAGTGTGACGCAGATATGTCACTTGGCATCTTGTTTTCCATCTGCTTGTCTGATAAGGAGATAATAATCTCTGCATTCTAGATCCCACCATCACCTAGCATGGATCAGCTGAGACAAGAAGTACAAAAAGACTTTGAAAAGTTTTGAATTCTTTATATATTCTAGGTATAATTGTGTTTATTATTATTAGTTGTTGTAGAAATAACATAATTTTAGGAATAAATAAACAACATATCAATACATATTAATTTATATGAATAAATAAATAACATCATTTATATGACTAAATTAAAACTCAATTTAGTCACAGGACCTGTATTAGTTCTCCCCAAAATATGAGTGGATGGATGGATGGATGGATGGATGGATGGATGGATGGATTGAATGGATGCATAGTCTGGGTTGCTTACTGCTCCATTAACATCGGTCCTGGCTTCTTTTAGGTTGAGACTAGATTGGGTTGTAGAGGAGAGCTAAGGACTCATGGATTCAACTTCTGTTTCACTTTCTTGTTTTCAAAATTAATTTCCTCAACAAAAGAGTTTTGTAAAACCTATTCAATGTTCATATCTGGAAATTCTGCTAAGTCAGTAAGCAATATGTAACAAAAATGACTACCATAAAAATCATCATCAAAATCCTTAAAGTGAAATCAGTCTCTTACTTTGGTATGATAGAATGAATTTCCACACATGGATTCCTGTCCCAAACCCACAAGATGAATATCACGAGTTAAATATTTCCAAGTGAGGCTCTGTTCTTTTAAGTGATTTCCCACATTTTTACTTCACAAGAGACCCCTTAAAATATTATACTAGTGACAATGACCTCGCTCAGATAGATGCAGAGCCAGCCTTTTCCATTTCAAATGCATTTTTCTGGAGTTTAAACTAGACTGTAAAATATTGCTTATTTGATCTCCTACCAGGTGTAGCTTATGGTAATACTTTGCTAATATAAAATTTTTCCATGTTGAGTTCAATCCAATTTAAAAAATACATATTGCTCAAAATGCCATTGTTTTGTGTTTTCTTTTTTGTTATTCTGGACATGAAATATAGAAGTGCCGGCTCTTTACTATAAATGGCTGTTTATTTCAAAGGTCAAAACAACGCATTTGCTATTTCATTTTAAAATAGATAAGAATGCCTTTATAGAAAGAAATATCTCCTAGAAATTCTATATCAATCTAATTAGAGGTAAATTTGGTATACTTTGTATAAAATAAATATGCTGTGGAAAATAAATAGAACTTATCTAAAATAATATGTCTTCTACAATGGCTGCCCTAACACACAGCACTTGTTTATTTTACCATATAATTCTAGTGATTACAATATAATCATCACTTTAATATTTAAACCAAGACCGCCATAGTTTATATTAAACTGTTTATATATTGGATATAAAAAAGTTGTAAAGAAATTATGGAGACTTTTGAGTTATTCAATGTAGGGTATTTAAACTTCTAGTTAACCTTCTTCCCAAGGCTCACAGCATTTTTGATAAAACTCTGCTGCATCAATATACGTGTGTATTTCCCATGACATAGCTGCTATAGCACCACACTGAAGAGTTCTGATATCTGTAGATTACTCAGAAAAATAGAATTTTAGTCCCTTATCTTTTCAGAGCATTTCATTTTTCACAGGCAACAAGTCAAATCAAACTTTAAACATGTTTTAATTTTAAGACTTTTTTCCCATTCATTCTGTAGCTCTTGCTATGTTTATGTCAAGATATTTCTCCATTACTTCAAATATCTATCTACTTATCTACAAACTAGATTTATACATACAAAACTATATATAACTATTCACATATATCAACAAGTTACTCCCTGAATCCCCAGCGTGATTAACTGAAAAGCATTTGTTCTTAGTCAGTAGACTAAAATGTGCCTTTCTATGGACATGGCTGATGGTATCAGTCCGTGCTAGATCTGAGGACCATCATCATTGCTTTTCTTGTGCTTAGTTAGGAGTTAACTGTTTATTTTGCCACGGCCTTTCTTGCTGTTTACCCTACATCTCTATGTATAGACTGAAACTCATCTTTGAAAACGTTAACCTCATGTACACACCCCAATAGACTTTCTATAGCCTTAGCATAGAGTCAGCAGCTGCAAGGCCTGGAAGCTGCCGTAAATCATCCTCCCCCATGGTTTTACAAGGAGCTTCTTACCTCAGGTGGGAATGGCCAAGCCTGCAGGAGTACCTCAGGTCTGGGTTCCAGCACCCATTCTTCCATACCCTTCTCCACATCATTGGGTCAGCTTATGTATTTATTTATGTATTTATTTATGTATTTATTTATTTATTTATTTATTTATTTATTTATTTCAATTTTCAAATAGCATTTCTATTGCGAACAAGGTTCTGCTGCTGAAAAGTAAAACAAAAACAAACAAACAAACAAACAAATACTGTAAATAAACGAATAAAAACAAAAAACACTTAGAAATACCAACCTTCTTCATCTTACAGATTTTTAAATATGAGGCTAGAGAACTAGGGTGACTATTCCAAAATCACAGGGACTGATCCAATTCTCCTGACTCCGGATCCTGCCTTCCCTCTGCCAGGCCTTAAAACTACAACACATCGGATTGTTGGGGAAGCTAGTCTTTCCCTAACCAGCTCTGCATTCCTAGGCCATGTGGCTAGGAGTGGATGGCCTGGTGATAGGTGGGAAGAAAGCATTAATGCTAACCCTATTGTATGGGTTCATTTGTTCCCTGGGCCTAACCAGAAGTCCTTGCCAGGAACTTTGTTCAGGTGAGCAGATTTCCCTCTCAGAAATGCCAATCATTATAATTCTTTCTGGGACACAAGGTTCTAGTCAATTACTGTATTTCTGTTAAACAGATAGGAGGGAAGAAAACAGTAAAGGAGACAGCTCACGAGGCTCCCCTCTAAAGTCTTGAGTCCCTGGAGGCCTGATGACTACGTTTAAGAGCTGCTTCTGCACATTCTTCCTCCTCACCCCTCTCTGGTTACTTTCCTTTCTAATCGCATTCTTGGGGTCCTTAGCATTCAGTTTCTACCTACACTCTTCCAACCTGCCTTTCCTTTTCCTGTTTAGATGCTCCTCATAAAAGACCAAAAGTGTGGAGTTTGTCTATTTGAGTCTGAGCAACAAGTTTCTGGGGCCCTTAGAAACAAAAGCAGGGCTCTCCCTGGCAGGTGCTTCCAGCAGCCACATACATGTGCACACACACACACACACACACACACACACACACACAAAACCTTCCTGCAGGAAACTGCCAGGAAGTCTGTGTGTTTCACAAGTGATACAAGTTGTCATGAAAATGTTCAAAATCCTTTTTACAGTAACACTACTTTTAAAAATTAATTTCTAGGGTCAAGGTCATTAGAAAGAAAACGTCACTAAGCTCTTTGAAATTCCACTGGATGTTAAAGATTTAAGACTCTTGGGATGTTTAATATAAATGTGCCAAACTTTTAAATAAACCAAAACATTCACAATAGTTGAATCTTCCCCCCGTCCCCGCCGCCAAGGTCCCTTTAAAACACTTATAGATTGCTGAGATATAGATAATGATGTATGACTAGGAAAGGGCTATGCATGGACGGCATGCAACAAAAACAGTTCCTTTTCTACAGCCCTTGGCACCAGGACTTCTCTGTGAACTTTTCCCTAATGTAGTGATTTCCAAATGCCAGTCCATGGACGAAGGCCAGTTGTTGACATAATCTTCTTTATAGAACTTCAATAGTGAAATGAGAAGGACTGGGAAAATAGAGTGCGTTTGCTTGTATCGCCAAATATATTCAGTGGAAGGCTCTGTCCTTTATTTTGAGATTTTTATTTTTACCTTTTTCTTTTGGTATTAAAATGTTCATTTCTTATAGAAAGTGAGGACAATAGTGGATGATAGAAATATTGTTTTGTTATAAAATTGAAAGATGGAATCTCTGTATTGGTATTAAAACCAATTTTTAAAAATGGGATCAATTCCCAGTTTCCCAGGTAATTCCACATGTCAAGAAGCTTGCCTACTTCCTTGATTGTCCCCAAGCCTGTAAATGAAACAACTTTGATGGACAATCAGATAAAGCTCGGCAACTTTTCCTCACCAACCACCAGCCCCACAAGAGATATTAATCACTGTAGTTTTTACCTTGTACCTAATATTTTAAAAGTAAAACCTAGAAATTCAATTTTAAAATTAAAACCATGAAATTTAGAGTCTGGAAAACATTGCTCTAAGGCTGGGTCCAATCCAAGAACAAGAGCGAATGCCTACAACCACTGAAATTCTTAAGAGAATTTGGTGTTTCTCTCTCTCTCTCTCTCTCTCTCTCTCTCACTTCTTGTCTTCCAGAAAGTATAAAGAATGGGGATGGTGAAGGATCCATCACCCTACTTGTCTCTCTTTTCCCAACACCCATAGAAACATAGGTCCTCTTGAAATGTGAAACAGAAAATGGGTAACAGGAAAGTGCTGCCCCAAGCATTATGAGAAGGCGGCTTCAATGGTTGATCTGTTTCTTGTGCTGGCTGGCTTAAAATATCACGAAGGGTGACACTGTGTCACAGATTTCCCAGTGTCTACTTTTCCCTGACAAATACTATACATTTTCTTCTGTGAACAAACATTGTTTGTGCAACTGTTGATTTCATAAATGAAAATTGACTCTCTATCCCAATGTAACTGCTTCAAAGGCACTTAAGGAGAGCTTTCACCTGATGGCTGGGGAGGAATTTTCAAGTAAAATCATGCAAGTAGGAACACTCACTGTGCATTAGATCCACCAACAAGAAAGAAAAAAATTGGCCTAGTTAAGTGTTTCCATCTTGGTTTACAGGCTTCATCAAAGTGGCTTCTCCCTGGGCCTTAATGGCATTTACTTAGAGACTGAAAGTAAAAGAGATATGGGCTGACGCAGCAGAGATCTAGAACAAACTCTCAGAAAGTTCCAGCCCCATGGGCAGTTGAAGTCCCACTCCTCTGAGACCAGCGGAGATAATTTCTTACTTCATTTACCTAGCCAGATGATAGGTTGACTGATGGGGTCATTATGTCCAGCTCAGAGTAATTTTAGAATGAAAATTATGCAATAGGTTAGACCACAACTCAATTTGTGTCACCCCAAATGCATACAATGTTCCTAATATGATTGCTTTGGGCTAAGACTGAAAGAAATGTTCAGTCCCGAAGTGGCCATATTTTCTGAAATAGATTGAATGAAACCTCCCTTGTTTTTTCAACCTAAACACATGGAAATGAATTTCTAGGTTATACTTTTAAAATATTAGGTACAAGGTAAAAACTACAGTGATTAATATCTCTTGTGGGGCTGGTGGTTGGTGAGGAAAAGTTGCCAAACTTTATCTGATTGTCCATCAAGTTGCTGTTATCATTCACAGGCTTGGGGAGAGTCAAGTAAGCAGACAAGCTTCTTGACATGTAGAATTACCTGGGAAACTGGGAATTGATCCCATTTTTTTAAATGTCCTCAGCACAGAGATTTTTGCTTAAGGGCCTTCTAATTTCCAATGCATCCCAGGGCGCTAGTATAGTAGTTTCTATTTGTGGTGTTTTTATTCCCCTTGTTATTCCTATTGATTTTTCAATTTTTTTCCTTTTGACATGAAGAAATAATTTTAATGTCATGATTTTATAGAAAAGTTCAGTTTGCGAGAATATCAGCAATTTCTTATTTGAATACGTTTTCTATTCCCAATAGCTAGAGCTTAACTTTTGACTCCTAAAGCCAATTTGTAAATCTGTCATGCTTTTCACTCTGACCCACCCCAAGTTGACTACCCTTCCTGGAGTTCTTATCTCATTTTTTTGGCACCCTTAGCTACTCAATAATAAGAGAACAGAAGAAAACTTTTAGTCAGAGAGTCTCCTTCCCATCCATTCATTCATCCATTCACTCTACACATGTATATTGGGTTCCTACTCTGTGCCAGACATTGCTTTGGGTACTGCAGATACAGTCATGTACAAGACAGATGCAGAACTCTGACCTCACAGTAATTACATTCAAGTACATTTCCTACCAAAACACTCTCTCCTTTCATGGACCACACCCTCAACCTCGTAAAAATGTATATATTTTAAAATATGCATAATGTATTTTGATATATATTTGCGTCAATAAAGACATAAAATGGATGTTCTCATAAAAATGGCCCAGTTCCTTTCAGTGGTCCCAGAGACTCATTGAACAGAAGTGGACATGGTGCACAATTTGATATGGTTTGGTAGTGCTGTGGTCCCATCAGAGAAGATTAGATGCTTATGAGCTACTTCTTTTGGATTTAGATGAGCAATGTGCAGTCAAAAATCTCCATTCCCAGCAAGTCTTCTTGCCTTGGTGCACATTGAGAACTGGCTGACTGGCTGAGGCATTCAGCCTAAGATGAGAAAAACGCTTTTCTGTGTTTCTGATAAAAGCGTTATTCGCTGTGTGATCCTGTCTTCTGTATCTGTTGTATTCCTAAGAAGTCTACAAAGTTTAATGACTCACAGTTTGAATTCTAGTCATATAGATTCCTCCCATTCAGTGGAAAATCTTCAGTGGAGGTCAGCAGTTACCTTCTCATGGCTATGACTAGCCTATACACATGGTGATTCTTTTTCATAGACAGAAAGTCCCTTCTGTCAGGCATTATCTCCTTTGGGAAGGCTTCCTTGACTTCCTCAGTCTGGGCTAGATGGTGTTTTCTCTTTATGATAATACTTGCCACCCACTCGTCCCTCTCAAACTGGAGAATAGGGCCCAAGCTGTTCTTGTAAGTATATTGTGAGAAGGCCCTCTATTGAAACATATTTTTCCCTCTCCTTCTTACTTTAGCCCTTCAAAGTTCCATTAAAGAAAAATTCTTATGTTTTCAAGATGACTCTGACTTCAACATTCCCCAATTAAAATGCCAGTACTCTTGAAATGAAAAATTAATTTGTCAGTGAGGAGGAAAGTGATTTTGGCTTATAAAAGGCCCAAAGGTGTTAATATCAATTGACTGGAGAAAGTTAGAGGCTGAAATAACCCACTTTTTCATAAAAAGAAAGAAACAAAACACTCCTGCTGCAGAAGCATGGCCATAACCCTGTGTTGCAGAAGCCTTTTAAAAATAGCTAATTTAGGGAAAACTTGCCTTATTCCAACGTGATTAATCAAAAAGGTTGTATAAAAAGATGTGAAAAAAGAGGGAAAAAAAAGGAGAAAAGAAAGAAGAAAACAAAGTGGTCATCAAGAAATATTCACCAGAAAAATGTCTAATGAGCTGGATAAAAATTGTGAACAAACGTATTCCTAAATTATAAGAATGAGTGAGTAAATCACCTACATTCAATTTCACAGAAACCAATGACAAAACAACAGAAGTAGACTAAACATGTGCTGGCAGAATTAAGAGAAGGTACAAAAAAAATCATAGAAAGAAAGGTCAAAGTGCATCTTGGAAACTACACAAAGATTGGACATTGCTGAAAGCACAGCTAGGGATGTGGAAGACAGGATGGGAGAAAAGAGAGTATAAAGAACACATGGACAAAAAAGCTTAAAAGGATTATATGATAGACATGGAATATAGAAGGTTGGACAATTAAGTTCACGAACTCATCCTAGAATAAGTGCTACATACCTCATTGCTGAATATCACTATGGTCACTTCCAAAAGTCCCTTGGGAAGCTATGCACGGACACCAGTGCCTAGTCCACCCTTCAAAGCAATTTTGGAACTCTTTCTGGAATGGCCATCAGAGCTGTCATTATATTACCCTTGATGTCCTGAATGTCATCAAAATGTCTTCCTTTCAATATTTCTTTTATCTTCCGGTAAAGAAAGAAGTCACTGGGGGCCAGATCAGGTGAGTAGGGATGGTGTTCCAATACAGTTATTTGTTTACTGGCTAAAAACTCCCTCACAGACAGTGCCCGTGAGCTGGTGCATTGTCGTGATGCAAGAGCCATGAATTGTTGACAAAAAGTTCAGGTCATCTAACTTTTTCACACAGCCTTTTCAGCACTTCCAAATAGTAAACTTGGTTAACTGTTTGTACAGTTGGTACAAATTCATAATGAATAATCCCTCTGATATCAAAAAGGTTAGCAACATCATTGCGACAAGTTCGTGAACTTAACTTTCCAAACTCGTATCCAAAATAAATTAAATGTATACATAATCGGTGCTCCTGAATAAGAAAATCAAAATAATAAGCTATCACTCTAGGACTATTACACAAAAACAATCAATATAAAACATTATTAAACAAAATCCAGCAGCACATTAAAAAACTAACACACCATGACCAAGTGTGATTTATTCCAGAAATGCAAGAATGGTTTAATATTAGGAAATCTATTAATTTATTTTCATCATGTTAATAGATTCAAAGTCATGTTGCTAGATGCTGAGAGGCACTTGATAAAACCCAACATCCATTTTTATTTATTTTTATAACCCTATCAATAAGATGCTAATAGATATTTCCTCAACATAATTAAATATATTTATATCAATTTAAAAGCTAACATCATGTTTAATGCACAAATTCAGAACTATTTTTATTAAAGTCAGGATCAAGACAAAAATATCTACTATCACCACTGTTATTAAATATTGATCTAGAGATCCTGGCCAATTCAATTATTCAAGAAATGAAATGTATACAATTTAGAAAATGAAGAGAAATGGTACTTGGTTGTAGATTATGTGATTTAATATTGAATTACAATAAAAAATAATCCAAGTGAAAAAGCATTACAAATAATAATGGAAGTTGTTTAGCTCTTCAGTTACAGAATTAATCTGTAAAATCATCATTCTTCCTATATTAAAATAAAATAGTATTAATAGCAGAAGAGACTTCATTTTGAATAGCAATATGACTAGAAAATGTTTAGAACTAAATTTATCAGGTGTGAAAGATCTATATGAAGAAATCTTTACAACGCTACACATGGACACAAAGAACACTTGTACAAATTCAAAGATAAGCTATGTTCTTGGCAAGGGAAACTCAATATCATGCAGCTTTCAATTCTTTCCAAATTAATGTAAATGCTTAATACAGTCCCTAGAAGTATATCAATGGAATTTGGTGTCCATATATGATTCTAAAGTTCATATGGAAAAATAAAGAATAAAAAATAACCCGGAAATTTGAGAAAAATATGCGATACTAGTCCTGCCAGATGTTAAAATATTTAGGATATGATAATGGTGGTATTCCAAAGCAGTGGGAAAAAAGTTGAAATTAAACAATAAATGTTGTTTATTCTGGTCCAGTTATTCTACTGGGTTGCCTTCCAGAAAAAAAATAGCATTGAATTCTAACTTCACAACTTACATCAAAATAATTTCCTGATGAATCAAAGATTTCTATGTAAACAATAAAAATACTAGGATACTCCATGGGAAAATTGCAAAGTATTGTAGTGGAGAAGACTTTTCTAAGTATATCACAAAACTCAGAAGCCATTAAGAAAAAAAAAAAAGATGAATCTGAAAATAAAAAAATATAACTGGGCAAAAAATCTACAACTCATGATACATCTAACACTGCTTAATAGAAATATAATGCTAGACACATTTGTAATTCTAAAATATAGTAATTACATTTAAAAAGTAAAAAGAAATGGGTGAAATTAATTTTAATAAATTTATCTTATTTAGTTTGACATATCCAGAATATTTTTATTTCTACAAGTAATTAGTATAAAATCTTGTAAATGAGATAGTTCCATTTTTTTGAACTAAGAAATCTGATGTGTATTTTATATTTGTATATATTATAGCAATTTGTCCTAGTAGCATTTCAAGTGCTCGAGAGCCACACATGGCTAGTGACTATCATATTTGACAGCACTTTAAGGGGTTAATTTCCTTAATATAAAATATTCTAATATAGAAAGTTCTCATTATCAGTAAGAAAAAAAAAATCTAACAGCCTAATAAAAAAGGCAAAACATTATTAATTCACTAAAAATGAGCGAATTTAAACTATAGGAAAAGACTATTTCTTCTCAAATTTGTAAAAATCAATGCATTTTATAACATGCTTGGTCTGTGAGGAAGTGGAAAGTTAGCCATTTCATATATTGATGGTAATTGTATAAATTGGCACAAGCTTGGTGGAGGGAAATTTGGCAATATCTATCAAAATGACCAATGCATATACCTTTGACCTAGGAATTCTAATTCCAGGAATTTCCCCTATAGATATACTTGCAAATGTGAGACATTATTTATGTACCAATGATTTATGAGATATTGTTTATAAATGTAAAAATTTGGAAGCTGGTTAAATGTTTATTACTAGAACAGTTAAATAAGTTATGGAACACTATATAATGAAATACTATGCAATAAAAAGTAATAAGGAAATATTTTATGTAATGGTATGGGAGGCTATTCAAACTATTGTTTTTTGAGGAAAAAGGCGATATATAGACAGGTGTAAATAGTCTCGTACCAACTGCAAAAAAATTTACATACGTATATATTTCATATATACATATATGTACAGACCTATTGAATATGTCTGGAAAGATCCATAACTAATTAGTAATAGAAGTTGTCTACTGGGAGAGGAATTGATTGGTCCTGGGTCAGGGTAAGAGGGAGGATTACATTTTATTATGTTCCATTTTATGCCTTTTAATTTAATACCACGGTTATGTATTACTTACTCAAAATTTATATAAAATATTTAAATATATTAAAGGGCATTGAAGCAACAAGAATATCCACTGAGACTGTTTCACTTACTTTTTGTTAAGTATCTGTTGCAAATGTATATTTTAAAATTTCTGCTTAAGATTAACCTCAACATAAGGGTCTTAAGGTAATATCCTGTTCCAAATGCAGGCAGAGACCTGAATAACAGATTTGCTGAAAGTTTGTGTTTGGCTCCTGTTTTCTCAACAGCCAGGGACACCTGTTAAAATGTTTCCTTAGACCTTTCTGACCTCTTCTGTTCAATGAGATCAAATGGCAGTTATTGCAAATCAGAATCTCTTCCACCAATTTTTCCCTTAACCCTACTGTAAGCCTCTGAGTGGGGAGGCTTTAGGAGGCTTCCATTATAACCAGCCTGTGCCCAAATTCCTGAAGGGCTGCCCTGGAGTTAAAGGGTATGCAGTAAATATTTTCTGACATTTCCAGGAAAGGTAATGGGCTGGCATTTTTCCAGGGTGCAAAGGCCCCCTTGCCGACTTTGCCTTCCATCTCTCCAGAAAACCCTGGCTGGTTCCAAATCTTGACCACACCCACGAGAAGAATCTCAGCCCACCCTTGGTGGCACTGACCCAAACAGGCCTTCCTGGCCCACCTCCTGGCAGACAAAGAAGGCATTGGCAACATGATATCTTGCAGCAGGTTGAGTCTGTGGGTGAGGTTATTACACCACTTGAAAATGGGGTTATAATTGCCAATTTGAGTTTGAGGCATTTAAAAGATAATAAATCAATTGGCAACTGAGTAGTCATTTAATACCACCATGGGAATAGGTTGACCTAGATTTCTTAGATGCCTGTGAATTCAACCTTGATTGTCCAAACGTGCTGTAGGCAAAATGTTGCCACATCCTGTTTTGGTTTGTGGCTATGAGGGTTGGGGGTGGGGTGGGATGGGGGGATGGGGCTGATGGGGGCCTGAGGTTCTCCAAGGTCTGTGGTCCCATAGCTCAATGAGGGACAAGAGTTTTTCAGAATCTGCATATGTGTCCCTGGAAAGTAGATTTATAATTATTTTAAATTTCAATCAACAGTGAAATATCAACGTCTCAGTGCAAGGTGCTGGCAGGCCCCCTTCCCTGGAAAGTGAATTTATAATCATTTTAAATTTCAATCAACAATGAAATGCTAACATCTCGATGCAAAATGCGGGCAGGCCCCTTGCTCAACCTGTGAAAAGGTGCAAGATTTGGAAAGAAAGGGATTAGGTATTTCTACTCCAACCAGTGGAGGTCAGTGTTGAGTCACTGATGTCTTGTTTTAACTGGATGCAGAAGTTACCACGTTTGATAGGTCCTTGCGCATAAAACAGAGATGGAGAAAGGACACCCAAAGATGAAAAAGGTGTAAAGGGCAGCTCCATGACGCTGAAGAACGATTGCTTGGAGTAGCTGGTAACATTTGGAGCAACCTCAGGAAGACGCGCTGCTTAGCGAGAAAATGGATGGAGGGGTGGTGATGTACGTGCTTGCAGTTTCAGCTAATGAGAACTGCACCTGCCTTTTAAACGGACAACTTCCCCAAATTCCTGCCTGCCTGCGGAGAGGTTTTTGATCAAAAGGGAACGTGCTGTTCTCCTCCTTATCTATGTGAGTTTTTAAAAGCAAGGAGAGACTGGAATTTGCTTCCCAAGAGTGAAGGGAATCTCTTGTGAGCCATGCCTTTCTCAGGATCCCAGTCCTTATTTCTACGAAGTTCAAAAAGCCTCCTCAGACATTAATGCCAGAGAGCCAGCCCCACTGATGGCTTGCTAGGACTCACTCTCTGGGTGGACCTACCTTATTAACCTCTAGCTACTGCACAAGTGGGGAAGTTTTAAGTGTGAGGGAGGAGCCTGGAGCCGTATGCTCCCAAACTAACCCAGTAACATCAGGAGACAGAGAACGCCTTGCAAGGGCCAAATGATAGATCTCTTCTCTCTACTTGTCTCCTCCTTAAAGGCTACAAGTTTCTTCCCATAATTTGAACATTTGAGGGCATAGAGAACTAAGGGAAGTATTTGTCCGAATCAAACACTTAAGGTCTTGGAGGTTTACTCAGCATTGCTATTTGGGTCTTCATTCTTAAAGTGATTTGGCCGAAGGTGGGGATAGGCAGAAGTGCAGGAAGGCCCCACTTTCTATGGTTTTCACATCCTTGTTGATAGTAGTTACATTTTCAGATGGTTTTGTTCTTCATCAAAGGGCAGCTAAGGAGGGATGGATGGCAGCTCTGTGTGTTTGCTAATGCCTGGGGGTGTAGGTTGCAATTAGTAACTTAAAATGATACACAGCGGAGGGCTCTTTAGTCCTTAGAGCCTGTGATCCCCGTTCAAACCTCCAATTAGCAAAGGACATTTTCTTGAAATGGAATGAGAAGGAGTGTTTTCTTGGTTTTTGAGTTTGGTATTCTTTTTTAGATTTTTGTGTTTATTTTTTGGAGATTTTCAGTTTCTGTTTTACACTCAGTCAACCAGGCTGACTGAGCCCTGGCCATAGAGATTTCTCTTGTGATGCAAGTATCATGTACTTCAGTTACCAGAAACTGCCTCTGTTCTTTTCATACCACAGATTTTCATGCTCCTATGCCTTCGCTCATGCTACTTTCTACTCGTCACACTCCTTTCCTTGTGCAATCTATAATCTGCCACCCCCAAGCTAGATGTCTTTCCTCAATGGGGAAGTTCTATTTACTCTTCACATCTAATTCACATGTCACCTCCTGCATAAAGCCTTCAATGCTCCTTGCCAATCCTTTCTTCCCAGGCAAAATTAATCCTTCTCTTCTCCATCCCTCTCAGTATTATGTACATTTTGATAGTGTATCTGCACATATGTGTGGACATCAAATAATTAAATTACAAAACTTTAGTGATGGAGGAGAAAGATCATCAAAAACCCCCTGTTGTTGCCATTGGGAGAATGAAGACAACACAACACAAGCAGCAATCGCAAAGGAAGCGACTTTAATAAGTGGAGGAAAGAGGAAACGGCTTTTCTAGAGAGTTTCTAAACAGAAAAATTTTCAGTTGCTGTCCCCAAATCAGAGGGGCCTATAATATCACTCCCCTCCGTGATAGTGCGGTGAGGAGAAGACATTTTTAGCCATCATTTTATAGAGTCCGTTTTAGGGGAGTCTCAAATCTCTTTAAGTTTCTACATTTGTCCAGATTCGTGCAGTATCAATTAGGAATGGAAACCACTGGTGCTACAGACATGTAGTTGTTAAAGAACCTAAAATTTAGCATCTAAACTATAGTGTCAGAACTTTTTACAACTTCAGAGAGACAGAATTCACTGTAGTTACTAAAATCATTGATAGTAACTAATTTGACCAATCTGCCGGGTTGGGTCGGGACATGGATCAAAGAGTAATAGAGAACAGCATCAGCAAATAACACAAAACAGTGAAGCCAAAGGCGAGAATCCAGACCAGCAGGAGGCAAAGGTGTTTTACACAGACATTTGTGGTGTAGATTTTATCAGTGCGTTTCATGAGGAGGGGAAATTAGTGAATCCAGGTCATAGTCATCTCTGTGTAATTTGGAAGCTGGAGTATATGCATGTGTGCAACGTGTGCAGTTGAATAATCTTGTTATATCTTCACCCATCTGCTTCCCTGCCCCCAACCAGCCAAAGCTCATTGACTGTGGTTTACTGACTCAGGGAAAGGATGTATTAATCAAAAGCAGAGAAAGGGGAGCCTCTTCTGGCTTTTGAGTTTCCACAACCAAAGCCCAGAAAGACGCAGGGAAGATTAAAAGCAAAGATTCCAACTTCTAAGAGAAAGATAGAGCTTCACTAGCTTGGCTGAAAGAGAAGAGTTGAAGAAGTGAGGAGTGTCTTTTCTTTCGGCGGGGTGAGGTGGGAAGGATGCCCACATAGGGTGTGTGGGATCCAAGAGCCAGTGGGGACCTAGATGCCAGCACACAGAAAGACTCCAGAGAAGCCTTGGCTGTGTAGCACGAGTGCTTTCACTGTTCATGACTTTCCCAGCACATCAACGTAAGGAGTGACTAGTAGAATTGTGCTGCTTGTAAGTTCTGTCGTGACTTGGAAGTAGAGATGGGACCTGGACAACCTCAAAGATTTTTTCATGCCTTGGTGCCGTTTGGGAGCAGCCACATATTTTTCATGAGCTCAAGAATGCCCCAGACACAGCGTAAAGAGGCCTCAGCATGTATCCCTGATTGAGGCATTGTGGACTGAGAACAAAATAGGATGGTGGCCATCTCAGTGGAAACCAGTATCATCAGGCGATGCTGAAGAGCCAAATGCTCTGTGAGAGCCCTGGCATTGCCTTGGACGCCCTTGCCTGCCCAATGCTGCCCTGAAATTATATGGAATCACCAATTGCTTAGATTTTAGTTTATATTCCACTAGCCACAAGGGGACTTAATTTATAAATTAAGGTGAGTAACCAAAAATATAACATATTTTACTCTTTACACAGTTGAGTTTGCAGTGAGGCTGTGAATTTTTTTTGTTGTTTTTTGGTACAATTGCTTAATTCTTCATCTACCTACCCATTAGACCATGAACTTCTTAGTTATTTTTATTTCCTGAAGCACAAACAGTGTGACTGAGGGCTTAATAAGTATTTGCTAAATAAATTAAAGAATGTCCCTAATGGTAGGGGACAGTGAGTCGTTCTTACAATTCTTTTGTGCCCTCTCATATTCTCGCAGATTTGGGGGCACAGAATCAGGGCTCAATAGTCATTGAGTAAATGACCAAATAAGGAAAAAAGAGAGAAAATATGTGACACCAATGGGCTGTTCAGTGTCCTTGGCATTTTCCAAAGGAAAGTGAATTTGCCTCTATGCCCATTTGCCTTGGTTATATGTCTAAAGATCTTTTCCTATATTTTCCTGACCTGAGAGTGAACTCAAGACCTAACAAAACACAAAAACGCTTTTTAAATACTGCAAAGAAGAAACAAGCACCTATCTTTTTCCATCTCCCATTCCTACTTCAAAAATCTTTCTGACTCTTTTATGAAAACGTAAAAACTTGCAAAGACAAAACTCTTAATGTAGCTCTATGATTAAAGCCTTGAAAGTGTGAAGGCCCGTGTCTGGAACCCTTAATATATTAACATATTTCAGAAAAAGATTAGATTTCTCTCAAGATTGACTTTGGCAGAGTTTCCTCCCTCGTGTCCCACTCCCCCAGCTTCCTGCTTTGGGCTCCAGGCTGGGATTCTCACCATGGGGCCTTGGTTTCCAAGGGGATGAATCCCTGTACCCTTTTTAAAGTCAGCGGCTTCCTTTGGGTTGAATCCAGGTTCTAAACCTACTCTCTGGACCCACATGCCTGCCTGTTTGTCCCAGACTATCCTACTCCATCCCGTATGCTCTATGTTCAGGTCGTAACAGCCTCTCAAACCTGATCATGTACTAACTAAGTCTATTTCAAAACCTATAATGGATCCCTGTTTTCAATTGCAGCATTTTCCTCCTGCTTGTTTGTAGCACATTTTGTTCAAAGTATTAGTCAGGATGGTCTAACTTCTTTCACAACCAATCGTAAATTTGCGGTGGCTTAACACAAAAAATTTTATTTCCTGCTCACAACACAATTTAATGCAGGTCAGAAAGGGGAGTTGGGGCCCATGTGGTCTCTCAGGGGCACATTTTCCTTTCATCTGGTGGCTCTGCTCTACTCGTGGTCTTCATAGATCTCATCATCGCACCAGAGGACGGTGGAAGAACAAGGACTGGACATAGGAGGTTTGCATGAACAGGACTGGTAGTGGCACATTCTGGTGGTTGTACTGGTAGTTGTACTTCTATTCACATTCCATTGACCAGACTCAGTTACAGGACCACTCCTAAGGAACATGTAGTCTGCTAGTATACTGAGAAAGAAGAGGAGAACACAGGTTGGTGAGCATTAGTAAACCGAGTCTCAATTGTATGTAACTTCCACTACTGAAGATACACAGATCCTAAGAATTTTAGGCCAAAATTGTCTTTTGATGCACAGGACAAATTATACCCTATCTAGATCTGGCTACAGTGATGTAGCCCAACTCTTATTTGCAGCCACACTTTTTTTTTTTTTTTTCAACTACAAGATTAGACAAATGAGTGAGCAGAGAAAGAAATCAATCATAATAATTATACTAATTATCTTCAATTTCTGGTTTATATACCTGATCTCAATTCTGTACCTTGCTTTAAAATAATTTCAATGTGAGTTAACATTTTAGATTGCTGATAAAAGAATATGCAAAGAGCATTTGCTATTTATTAATGAATTCAACAGAAACTCAAACATGTGTAACACACACATATAGTATGGAACGGTTCAAAATGGAGAATGTTAATATTTCAACTTCTATTTGAGGAATACTGGACAGAAACAAGATAAATGTCCTTCTCAGTCTAGCGTCAGCCCACCTCTTCACCACCATCTCCACCACTGTCTACCAAGGAACAGAACAGGTAGCTGGAACAAGTATAACAAGGGTCAAGGGCCTCTCTCCCTTTCCTGTCAAGCTGCATTTGTTGACTGAGAGAGAGAGAGTAGGCAAGGTACTGGACAGCAGTGGGGGACTGTGGTGGCGTGGACATGAGTTCAAGGTGAATTTGCCTCTTTCATCTCACTGTTACCCCTAGTTTCACAAGCAGGGCCCCTGGAGCTCAAGTGGGTCTGTTGGGTTTAAAATATATATAAAACACTGACCAGAAGCTGGTTTTCTCAGTTCATCCTCCTTCTCTAGGGAAGCACATACAGATTTCTTATAGGTGATATAAGCTAGCATATCTCCTCCAGCTTTTGGTTAATATTGGTAATTCACAAAGCAAGCCAAGGACTTCACAGCTTGGGACCATTTTGTATGGTTTTTGAAGCCAGACCCAGGCGTAATAAAATACTTAATTCTTAATTAGATGAAGATCATAGGCCAGCCTAGCCATAATCAAATAAATTATGTTGTTTGATAACCATATAATTAATTCCCAACCCAACCAGTTAGCCTACAAACATGGGCCTTTAATCTCAAAGGGGTTTGTGTGTGTGTCATTTGTGCAGGGTAAATCTGGGTTTGTAATCTTTTTTTGTGACCTGTACCAAATTAATAAATGTGAGCCATAGTTTAATGAAACTACTAAATAAAGCCCACACCAAAGGTTGTGAGGTTGGATGAGAACACATAAAGAACACCTGCTTTATCCTTCTGATCACAAATCCACCACTCTTACCAATTCCTGCAACTCAAAGTATAATTCCTACTAGCAGCAGTTCAGCGCCATAATCCTTACATAGAAAGAACTAAACATTTTCATCACAGGCCACTAGCAGTCGCACAGCCTAACATGGTAGCTAGAACATAAGAACAGTGGTCAGAAGCCCAGGGTCTAGACCCAGTTTGCCTCCAGTTCAACTGTGTGAATTTGGGTAGGTCAACCTTCCGCTTCCTCGTTTGTAAGTTGGAGAACATAATTCCTGTTCCATCACCTCCCAGGCCGATTTAAGACTCAAATGTCACAATGCTCATAATTCCATCATTATCATTAGTCACTTCATGTTGAACAGGGTTCTTTCTATGCAACTTTGAAAAACACTTAAACTCTTACGACAAGGGCCTTGGGAGTGTGACTCATTCATTCAACACTGATTTACTGGTCTTCTCTGCTGTGTTGGGAGTCCTGAGGAGCTGTGACATAGCAGTGAGTAGGACAGGTGAGTAGAAGTGTATAAACAATCGGTAAGTAAACAAATAAATAAGATTACTTCAAATACTTATGAATAGTTAAAAAACTACGCAATATGAAGACAGCGAGTAGGGAGAAAGGGGCTGGCTTAAACTGGTTGTTAAAGGAAGGTCCTTCTAGACAGGTGATGTTTGAGGTGAGATACAAAGAATATATTTCGTTATTGGACACCTTATAAACAATGGAACGACAAAAAAAATGGTTGTGCAAGCGCCATTCGCAAACTGTAGTTAAATTCTCTTCTTAGAACTGGGTAAAGAAGCTGGGTGGGACAGTAAAAGGAAGGAATGAGCCCAGGCAAAGAAGGCAGATGGGCACCAAGGACAAATTTTCCTTATCTGACAATTTGGCTGTTTACCACCTGTCTCTCTGTGATTGTCTAAGTTATGGTCCTTTCTTCTATCTCTCTCCATCTTATGCCTTTTACTTATCATTTCTCAATTTTTATCTATTGTAACAAGATTATATTAACAGAAAAAGGAAATTTGAAAATTCCCGTATTTCTACATTTCCAACACAGATGTTCTATTTTTCTATATTCCCTTCTAGTCTTTGACATGTCCCCAAGTGTGTTACATGAATAGGATCCAATCCTGTAACCAAGGTTCTGAGTAGTATGATTATTAAGCAGACTCTCCCGAATTATCCATCCCTCAGGAAGTAAGGAGAAACTATTGCCAGTGGAGCTCAGCAGTCTCACAGGACCTCACACCCTGGTGACATCTCTAAAGGAGGTGCCATCTTATTCATGGTGCCAACATGGGCAGTGCCAGGCAAGCACTGGGTGTGCCTACACCTATTCCCCCATGTAAAACTCAGTACCCCAAGTGGAGAAGCTCTGGGGCAAGGTTTATAACTAAAATTCCTCTCTCTCTTTAATGAAACCACTAAGACTGGTGAGATATCTTCCCTCCAGAGAGTCACAGGCCATGGTTGGAATTTTAAAAGAAGATTAGTGTTGACATTAAATTCTGAACTTCTGTGCAAACAAGCTCTACAACTTCCAGGGCCCAGGGACGAATGTTAAGTTTGTCTCAAGAAGGTGTCCTCCACCTTATCCCACCTCTGGATTGTCTGTATTTTTATAGGTGATGCATTGCCCAAGGGTGCCTGCTCCATCACGTACACACTACTTACATGTCAGCCAGGGGCATATTTCACCCTGAAGCTAGTGGAGCTTGCAATCCAGGGCCCTCACATATAATCCAGGGGCACTTCCAAGGTCCTGGGAGGAGACAATGTGTTCATGTGGTCACATGTTTTAGTAAAATTTGCAAAAGACAGAATTTAAATTGCAATTAGTTAAGACAGCTAATTCCAATGTTTTCCCCTCCATCACACTTCTTCCTCTATTGAGTGGTGTTGAAGTGATTGAGGACATTTTTGGAAGTAGCTAAAGGGACATTGCATTGGGGATTCATTTAGTTTGGGTTTAGTGAGGTATATTTACATGACACAATGGTCCCTTCTCTGTATAGCTATTTGCGCTAATGCACTTCCTATGTAGAAATATCCTCCACGATGGAATTTTGAACAGAAGTAATGGGTAGATTTTTGAATTATTTGATAATTTAATGAATGAAGAGGAGTAATTAATTCATATGATTTATTGAACACATTGAAAAGGTTTCAATTTCTTGCCTATTTGACATAAAATATTGACAACAGTGAAGAAAACAGGAAACACATTCCCCACTATAATGAGATATATGATGTGTTGGATAATGAGTGTTACCAATTTAAAGACTATTTAGGATTAGCTACTGTACAAGAAAACTTGAAATGACCTTAAATCCTGCAGCTCATATGTGAGAAAAAGTTGATAGAGGTTTTCGCTACATTTGATAACAATTCTACAAAAAAAAAAAAAAAAAAGGAAAATATTGCCAATACGAAGTTGTGAAGCTGAAAGTTTGTGGCCAGAAAGGAAAGGCTGAAACTAAATTGTCTTTCCATTCTCTATGTAGAAAATACTATAACAGTATCATTGTCCTAGGGAAAGGAGATCAAAGAACAGTCAAGAAAAAATGTGGAAAACATATAAAGGTGTCAGGCTGTTAACTAATAAAAACTGTTTCTAGATTTTGTGATGGCTCTGGCATTTGTCACCTCTTTAAAACTGTCATTTATTGTTGTTTCTTTTCTCATTCTAAATAAATATTTATTTTCACACAACTTGGTATTCACAATTATGTAATCTTTTTCTTTAAAGAGAGTCCTCCAGTTGTGTAAGTTTTAGGCTCCACAAGACTTGAATCCACCCCTGTAGCTGGCCCCTCAGGGAGGTGAGGGGAGGTTCTCGGATATTCCTGCAATGGCCGAGAGCAAGTGCACACACACTCACTGGCACACACACTCTCCCCAGAAAGCCCTGCGGTGGGTGGCTTCTTCTGGAGGCACGAGTCTCATTGCCTACACTCCCTGAACCCCACGTGATCACCTCCTGTGGGGGGCTGGGGTGAGGGGGGGAACGCGGGGCGGGTGCTGGCTGTGTGAGTGGGAGAGAGTGTAGATGCTCCTGGGTGTGCGCACAGCCCTGCCTGTCCCTGCAAACAGCTCAGACGAGAGCCTCGCCCAGCCCAGGGGGCCCGTCTATGCAACCGTAATTCTGAACTTGTATGGGACTCTTACGTAGATTAATAAAGAGTGCGATACCTGGAACCACAGGTTGGGTACATTCATGGCGAATTTTACTGTTGAGACCCCGGAGCCAAAGCTCTCCTTGACCCTTCCTTTGTATCTTTATGCCCCTTCCCTCTCGCCCCTCTTCTCTGTACAAGCCACTGCCCAGAGGCCCTGATTGGGTGGAGAAGGTGGAGCCACGGCCCCTCCTTCACCACCTCTCCTGCTTTTCCTGGGTACAGCCTCAGCACGCTTATTCAAGTTGGCCAATAATATAGTAAACAATTTTTTTTTTTAACTTGAGGAGGGGACACTTTTTTTCTAAAGATCACAGAGGCTCAGTCCTGGTTCTCCCTTCTGGAATGCAGAGGAACCTAGAGACCATCTGAGGCTGTAGAGAGAGGTAATCTCTACAGGTTACCTCTCTGGCTGCTATTGCCTCCTCTGTAAAATGGGGTTGATGATACCCTGTTTCCCGGAATATAAGACCTAGCTGGATCATCAACTCTAATGTGCCTTTTGGAGCAAAAATTAATATAAGACCTGCTCTTACATCAATTTTTGCTCCAAAAGACGCATGAGAGCTGATGGTCCGGCTAGGTCTTATTTTCGGGAAACACGGTAGTATCCACCTCATTGGTTGAACAGTGGGTGGCAGAGAACTCTCCTCCCCACCCCAGTTAGCAAGTCTGCCTTCCCCATGTCACCCACCCCAGCCTAACCACCACAGCCTGGCCATCCACACTCCCTGCCATTCATAATTTTCCCCAAACCCGCTTCCTCTCTACTAGTGTTTGAGTGACCGGGAATTTCTCAGAGCCGTCTGTGAACAAATGTGACGTCAGATTTCATGGCAAATACCTTCATGGCAAAAATAATAAGAAAAAGCAGCAGGGTTCTCCTTAAAGGGAAGTGTTACTTTGGTTCACATGAGATCCTTGTGGGCTTAAGAGGGAATCTCAAAGTTCACATTGTGTCATGAAAAGAATAAAAAAGGACCTGAGAAAAGAAAAACAAACTTCTCTCCCACACAACTCCTACTCTTCTCTTCTTCAGATCTTGTCTATTTTTTTCTTTTCAACAAAAGAAAGAGATATTAATGGTAATGGACACACAAATAGTCTCATAAATAGATAACTCTGAGAAATAAAGATGTGTGGAAATACTTCCTGGTTCATTCTGAAATGTTTCCATTTACCTGATCACCACTTTAACTAACATTATGAAGAATTTTATACAGGCAACATATTTTGAAATATTAGAAATGGCCAGTTATTTACCTCACTGGGTGTTAGTTTTCTCAGCTGTACTATGAAGAGTTAGAACAAAATGATTTCCGATATTTATTTTTTTAGGGCTAACATTCTATGATTTCATACTAATGATTTTAACATTATTTTGATACCCAGTTAACATTTCTTTTGTATTTTTTAAGGGTCTTGCAATCTAGTTGACAGGTATTGATTAAACACTACCAGGTCATATAACTCAGAAAAGTACTTTTCTGTAGGAAACAACTGTGTTTTTGACAATGTGAATAAAACGTATATTTAAAAAAATGAATCAACATCTTTTTACACATAACATGTGCTTTTAAGAATCCCAGGATGAAGCTTTTTGCACAATTTATTTATTATGTCAAGTTCAATTTTCTTAAAGAAGAGGTACATGAATACTGGGTGCTTGCATTGCACTGAATGTCGTTTTCCAGGGGGTGGTACTGAGGCACAGAGAGATTAAATGGGTTGCTGAACAGTAAGGGCAGCTCCAGGACCGAGACAAGAACTCTGGAAACTCTGGTCCCATACTCTGACCCCAACATTGCACACGTCCTGCCTGGGTTAGTTTTTCTGAGAATTAATGTGTTAATGTGCCCACAGGATGGACTTCCACCGAACATGCTGAGCTCTGAAACACCAAGCACCCGCTGGGCAACATTTCATGAAAAACAGACAACCTTCTGGATGCTGTTGTCATATTGCGACGAGGTTCTGTCTGTTTGGCAGTACAATGACACTCCAGATGTATGTTGCCCAAATTAAAACCATTTATTTACACACATACGAAGGGAAAATAAACCTCACTCTGCTGCAGACTTCTTAGTAGCCACTCTTTTTCTGATATAACCCTGGCTCCCCCTCTCTGTTCCTGGATGACAAAGAAGGTGCAGTTGGTGGAGTGGCTGCCGCCACCATCCCAAGGAGTGTTGTTACATGGAGGGTGTCCCCCAGCACATAGGACATGTGCTTCCTCATGTTCTTCCCTGGGCTTCAGCTCTCAGTGAGGACCCTGCCAACAGAGAGCCTTTCCACCCTTTATCACATCTCTTGCACTATGGGGTAAGTCTTTACTATTATTAGAAGTATGAATCCAACATTTCTTATCATCCTTCTGATATAAGGTACTTTCCCATGTATCATTTCCACATCTGAAAATCCCAGGCTAGGACTCTTGACTTTATTTTCCTCTCAGGACACATTTCTTCCTTTATAAGATTTTCACTTCTTGGCCCCCTGCTTTACTTTTCACTCCAGGAAACAGAGAAGAGTGTGGTAGTTCTGTGTTCAAGTGATGTATTGGATCTGAACAGGTGGAAAGCAAATTGATGGTGGAGCCATCAATAATATTCAAAGAGTGTACTTGACAATGAGATTCTTCCTATAAAATGGTAGGAATTGCTTTTCTTACCTCAATCATCCTTTTACTTTCACTGGTTTGGTCTTATTTTTCAATGTTCTCTCTCTCTCTCTCTCTCTCTCTCTCTCTCTCTCTCTCTCTCTCACACACACACACACACACACACACACACTCACCCCCCCACACACACACACACGGGGACTGTGAGTGGGGTATATGTGGGAGGATGTCACAGGCCAGCCTGGCATCAGTGCACACGTTTCCACCCACATTCCAAGGGGAAGCTGAGGAATGTGATCTACTCATGGGCCCCGAGAGATGAGGAAACAAGTTTGCTCAGTATCCAGCCAGGCTCTGTCCCAGGAAAAGTGTTGGAGCAAGGCTAGACCACTCAATAAGTGAATATTTACCTCTGGTGACCATCAGTGCACTGGGTCAGAGGTGGGAAATACAAGGTGAAGTGAAACATAGTTTAGAGGCAGAGCCCTCTATCAGTTCCTCTAAGGGCAGGTAACACGACATGATGGGGTACTCCTGCTAGTGGTGTGAACAGTGGTGTGAACAGAGCTGTGGGAATAGAGAGTATGGGAATGCTTGTCTTCCGGGCTTAGGGAAATTTTCACAGCAGAGGTTGCTTTTTAGTAAGTTTGTGAAGGGTGTGCACACTTTATGAGGGCACCACAAAGGGACAGTGGATATAAACAGAGTGAAGTCCTTGAGCCGGGTAAGGGGTGGCAGGCAGTCCAACGTGAATGGGGGGTGAGGCCACAGAGCAAGTTGAAGGAGTCGGGGGTGGAAATGGTCCATTGAGAACATATGGTGGGGAATAAGTCATTGCTGAATGTTGGAGGACGGGGGAATGACATGATTGGATCCATGTTACGGGCAGTAGGTTCTGGTGGCATGTGGAGGATGAAGGGGAGATTGGAAAATCAACGGGAGTCAGGGAGCCTAATGAAAAACATTCTTCACCATCCTGGGTGTATTCATATTTGTAAAGCTGGACATGCAAAATGATGTTATATGAAGGTTCCCTTCTGCCAAATCTCCATCACAGCGGATGGTGAGGAGCATGTGGGTTAAGACTTCTCAAGGGATTTGATGGCCGATCGGATGTGGTGGGTGAGGGGCTTGGCACTTTGAGAGATCTGTTTGCCTCCTCCTGCCTGCCCTCCAGACCTGCTGATGCTCCATTTTCCTCCCAACCTCAAGTGCTAATTTTAATGTTGGTGATTACAACAGGTAATGTTATTCATTTCTCCTCAGATTTACCAGTGAGAAGTCTCTCCTGAGTGGAGAAGTAAAGGCAACACTATTGATACTAACATTTCTGATTTTTGCTCTAAATTTCTTCCAGGACATTATTAAGTGGACTTGACTTAGCTGAGCAGATTCATAGTCAGAATAACTTTTACTAAGAAAATGCCAGGCACTGTTTTAAGGACTTCACATATATTAAATCATTCAATCCTCATGATAACCTAACAAAGTAGGGTGTTGCCAGAAAAATTATCCAAAACTTAGAATAAGGCAAACTGGTGGACAACACGTTCTTTCAGTGTAAGAGGGTAAAGACTGTCCAAGAATTTTCCGAGAAATGTTCTTGGTTTGTCTCATTGCTTAAAATCTTGATCAAAGTTCCCAGACTTAGGGAAGTCACCTGTTAATTTGAAGACTTTGATTCAACAGATTTACAAATAATTTCTCATGGGTGAAACACATAACCCAAATGATTTACGGTATGTTGGAAATTACCTAGGTTATATCTAACCCAACAGTCTTATCCTAACATTTCTTTATCAAACTATAAATATCCTAGCTTTTCAGATACTCTTTGAACCAATCATAATATTTCAATAGTTATTTCATTATTAATGAGTTAAAAATAAATGATTTTACATTTTTTGAAAATTACGTTTTGAAAATTATTATCCCCATTTTATAGATGAATAAACTGAGACACAGAGACATTATGAGACTTGCCCAAGGCCAAAGAGATACAAGTGATAGAGCTGAGATGCAAACTCAAGCAGTCTAATTCCAGAAAAGTCTCCTATTCACTTACCAGGCATCGAACACTTTTCTCCATTCTTGACTATTCTGAATTTCTCCTTCTGAATCCAAGGGGTATTTATTTCATTTAACAAATGTTTACTGAGTTGCAGGTTCTGGATTATTCTACTTCATGGTAAATAGCATTCATGTTGTACAGTACAAGCTTAGAAATAAGCTCTTGTCCATGTGTTCAGACTCTTAAAAAGGAACAGAAAAAAAAAAAAAAAAAAAGTCAAGAAGACTTCTAGGCATTTGTATAATTTTCCCTGTCCTTTCTGTTGGAGTTTTATGGTTATTATGCATATGGCAAACCAAGTGTACTTGCTACCAGAAAAGGGAGAAGCCAGAAGAGGTAAAAAAAAAAAAAAAAAATCAAGCTTCTTTATGATGGGGTTAAGTGCTGTGTAAATTCCAAGAGCCAGGTTTATTCCAGAAGCTTGAGCCCATGAAATTCATATTTGTAAAGCTGGGCATGCAAAATGATGTCATGTGAAGTTTCCCTTCTGCCAAATCTCCATCATCGATGTTCTGCTTCAAAATCACCTGGTACCTTCCTTTCATTTTCACACCTAATTCTCATCTTAATGTTGGTCCTTTATGTAGAATCTTTCCCAGCAATTATAATCGGTGGTTTCCTTGCATTTCAGCTGTCAGTATGTTCTATTGTTTTAATGGTGCCTGTGCCTTTAGGAGATAAAAGCATACGATAAAGGGACTGGAATAGCTGTGGCCACCCCTGTAATAACAGCTGTTCCTGAGAACGTTCAGCAATTGTTGGTGATAAATGTTCCGTACTTTAAAAAAACAGGTTCTTCCCACTACACTTTGAGATGTTTATCTCCGTTGCATGGATGACAACTTAAACTCCCAAAGTCAGGAGATTTCACCTGTAGCACAGAGAGCTTTAGATTGAGTTCTCTTTCTATAGCTTTAGATTGAGCTGTAATAACTAATCAGTACGCCAACGTCCAGATTCCAATTTTCAATTTCCAGTGGTTTATGTTGACTCCAACAGCTGTTGTCATATTTGGTGTCTAATACAGCAAAACTCTAGGAGAAAACATCCCCCACCAAGATTAATAAATTTTAAGGAAATGATAACACTATACTAGCTGTATTATTATTAACTCTCACATCTTCTGACTTAAGCTTAAATTCCTCAAGATGTTAAATAGCTAAAATGCTAGAGAGTGTCTGGCTTCATTACTGATTACTGGTGCATTTATCTCTGTGTCTCAATTGTTCCAACCCAAGGTGCCCGTTGAATTTGGGTTTTCTCTAAATGATTTGATACCACATCTGAGAGTGAGTTACTCTTCAGCTTGAGTCAGTGAGGAGGAAACTGCTAGATTACCCCTTGGCAAATTCTGGCTGTCATGGACCAAATGGTGTGCTAGTGACATGAGCACCATGGCACTTCCATAGTACATGATGTAAGCTGAGGGGTTGTTCTTCCTCCTCTTATAACAAAAGTACGAGCACAATTGTGTTAGATCTGGAAAAGAACAAGGAGTCCTAAAGTGTCCTCCACTTGGGAAGTGCTAATTTGCACATCTGAAGACTGCCGGTTTATAGGGAGAGACAGATCACTCAGAGCTGCAGGACAGGTAGGAATATAAATCACTTACTTTTATAGAACCCTTAACTGTGTGCATCAATCCAGGGAAGGGATTATGCGGCAAAGATCCAGGAAAGGAGGTTGAATAGCTCAGTTGATCCCCTATTGCAGACCAGAGAAAGGAGGCCCAGACAATTTAACTGGCTTATCTGATGTCACCACTAGGGAGAAGTGGCAGAGGAGGGGTGGGGTCCAGGATCTCAAATGTGATAGTGAGCTAATCTATCTGTGAGTGTCTCAGGACTTAGCTGCCATTTGTGCCTATAGGAAAATGTCACTGAACACTTCTCTTGAGTGTGACATGCTCCATGGAAGGAAATGTCCTTTACTTAGCAGGTGCATATGTCTTCATTGAAGAAAATGTGCTTGAAAATTCCCATTCCTCCTCTTCCTTTGAGAGAACAAGCTAAGAGAGACAGTGAAGGTGTGAAGTGAGCACTCCAGGAGAATCAATAACCAGCCTAAATTAAGGCTGATATGCAAATGGAATTCCAGTATGTTTGATTTCCATGTGAGATGCCCAGCTGCATTTTTCCATCATGCCTTATGGGCCTCTAAGGAGCTGTGAAAAGCATCTGGTCTCTAGGGACCAATATTCCAAAGTAAGCAGCTAGGAAAAATCCTTCTTTAATATGTCTTGAAATGAACTCATGATTGGACCAGAAATATATTTTCACTCAACATGAGCACATCAATAAGCCAAAAAACAGAGATGCTTCCAAAGCACTTTAAGTGGGTGTTTGATTAACATCTCAGAGCCCACAGCAGCTCCAGAGCACGTTTGGAAATTCTCTCCATCCAAGTTGAACAGAAACCCATGTGCTGGGCAAAACACGAGTGTGGGTCTTTGAACTGAAGCTAGAGCTTATGGGTTTGTAAGGAGACTTTATAGCAGGGGGTGGCAACTTCTGAAAAACAGGGAGTGGTATCTTTGTGGTCCTTATTCTGGCAGGAACAGTCACAGTGGGGGGCCTGCAAAGCCTCCACACGTGTTCACACTTGGGCGTGGTTTGGGCCAGCATTGGGAGGGGCCTATGGCAGTATGAGGGAGGCAGCTGCTGGGAATGGGCCTGGGTTTGTGTGTACTTACAAGGTGTCTGTTTCTGGTGTAAATGTGAGATTACTCACCTCAGTCCATGGGTATATCTCCAGCATCTTGTGTTGAATTTGGGGACCACTTATTTTCTTTCTCTTTGCCTTTCTTCTACTGGTTTCTGGCAGACACTATTGGCTGTCAATCCATCGGTGATACCCTCCATTTTATTTTGCTTACAGGACCATGATGTATTTGCCCTCCTTTGGGAGGCCTCCAGTAGGGAGGAGTGGATCCTTCCCCACACTAAGAAGAGAAGCTCTGTTGGTCTAAGGGAATCACAGTGATATCACTCCATTACTAATGAATGAAAGTACAGAACTATTACAACTAGGAGTGAGATGTCTTGGGGACTGGTTAGGTCAGAGAGTGAAATATGTGTAAGGAATTGATGACATAGCCTGGAAAGGTAGGTTAGAATCAAGTTATGGGATGCTTTGAATTATAGGTGAAGAAATTTAGATTTTGTTCAGTGTCATTTTTGAGTTCAGCGAGTTATTTGGGAGGTGAACAAGGGGACATAAGGGAAGAAGTGGGGAGAGTGAGACAGGGAAGGGAGAGAAAACAATGAAATGTTTGTTAGTGAGTGGTTTACTGCTGTGGGCAAATGGCACTCAATCCTATTGGGCCCTCTGAGAAACTGAGGAACATGCTGACTTTCAACCCACGTGGGTTGGTTGTAGGTCCTAGCTTTTCATCACTTTGAATATTTCATGCCAATCCTTTCTGGCCTGCAAAGTTTCTTTTGAGATCAGCTGACATTCTTATGGGAACTCCTTTGTAGGTAACTAATTGCTCTTCTTTTGCCGCTTTTAAGATTCTTTCATTGTCTTTAAACTTTGGCATTTTAATTATGATGTGTCTTGGTGTGGGCCTCTTTGAATTCATCTTGTTTGGGACTCTCTGCAACTCCTGGATTTATATGTCTATTTCCTTCACCAGGTTAGGGAAGTTTTCTGTTACCAGTTCTTCAAATAGGTTTCCAATCCCTTGCTCTCTCTCCTCTCCTTCTGGTACCCCTGTGATGCAAATGCTGGTACACTTGATGTTGTCCTAGTGATCCATCAAACTATTCTCACTTTTTAAAATTCTTTTTTCTTTTTCCAATTCTGATTGGGTGTTTTATGCTGCTTTTTCTTTTAAGTCACTGATTTGATCCTCTGCTTCATCTAATTTGCTGTTGATTCTATCTAATATATTCATTTCAGTTATTGTATTCTTCATTTCTGACTGGTTGTTTTCCAGTTGGTTCTATCTCTTTGTGTAAGTTCTCACTGAGTTTATCTATGCTTTTCCCAAGTTCACTGCTCATCCTTATAGCCAATGTTTTAAACTCTGTATCTGGTAGATCCTTCCTCCATTTCTTTTTATTCTTTTTCTGGATTTTTGTCCTGTTCTTTCATATGGGATATGTTTCTTTGTCTTCTCATTTTGGCTGCCTCCCTGTGTTTGTTTCTACATATTAGGTATATCTGCTACATCTCTCAGTCTTAACAGAGTGGCCTTATGTAGTAGGTGTCCTGTGAGGCTCAATGGCTCAGCCTCTCTGGTCACTAGAGCCAGGTGCTCCAGGGGTGTCTCTTGTGTGGGTTGTGTGTGCTTTCCTGTTGTAGTTGAGCCTTGATTGCTGTTGGAACATCAGTGGTTGGGATTGACCTTCAAGCTAATTGGCTTTGAGATCTGGCTATGACCAGAGCAGACAAGCTATTGTGTAGGGGCTGACCCCATGGAGTGGGATTCACTATAGTGGGGCTATGGTGCCTGTCATATCTGCCCTTTGGGTTTGTCATTTCTGGAGCTAAGTAGGTGGTGCTCTGGTTTAGTCTGTAGGTGGCCATGAGGTGTGTTTGTTCTGGGGCCTCTTGGGAGTGACTCCAGTGGAGGCTTATATCAGCTGCCACTTGTGCCTGACCCGGGTCCACCTGGTAGGAAATACAAAGTGATCTGTAGTTAGTAGGTGACTTCATTGGGCTTGGAGGCTCCTGGGAGAGGCTATGCTGAAAACCAAAGCTGGTTGCCACTAGTACCTGGCTGGAGGTCAGTTAGCAAGAGATACAGAGCATGCCAAGGCCAGCCGCTTCTTGTTTGGGGTTTGTGGAGCTTTCAGAGATTTTAGGGAACTCCACAGTATTGTCTGAGGCTGGCTGCTATGGTTACCAGCCGCTGAAAGTGGTTCTGACCTCTGCATAAGTTGGGTGGGACAGTTTCTCAAGGAATCACCAGGGTGGGGTGAGTTTGATGAAGACTCAGATTCAGGGCTGGCCTGCACCTGCAGACTGGGTGAGGGGAGGGCTCAAGAAATTATTTGCTTGATTGACACAATAACAATCTGATAGAATCCTGTTGGCCCCAAGGTTGCAATCTTTAATACTTTCAGTAGCCAGGAAAGCAAAACAGTTCAGTTGTATATCTGTCAGGTGCTGTGGTGACTGTGGCAAGCTCCAGAGCATTTATCCCATCTCAAAGGGGAAAACACTACTTAGCTACAGCTTACCATTGTCAGATGAGAATGTGGCCCAATACTGGTCAAGATTCAAAATTTTCTAGAGAAGCTGGAAATCTGTATTTTTATGGAAAATGTTAAGTTTAAAAAACAAACAAATAAAACCTATAAACTACCAATTTGAAACCTCTGTTTAAAATCTTGAGCAGGCTACTTATGAACAAACATAGAAATAACAGAAAACCTTCTTTAACAAAACATATAGCAACTGTAGATAAAATGTTAAAAATAGTGTTTAAATGTATAGTTAAGCTCTTTAAAGAGTAAAATAAATCCTAGAGTTGTGAGCATATGAGCTGACAATATGCCTTCCCTGGATTTAGGGGTAGATTCCAGTCTTAAAATCTAAGAGACTTGGTGTTTAAAAAAAAAAAAAAAAAAAAAAAAAATATATATATATATATATATATATATATATATATATATATATATCATAAAATTTACCATCTTAACCATTTTTAAGTGTATAATTCAGTAGTAAGTACATTCATATTGTTGTGCAACTATCATAATTATCCATATGTAGAACTTTTTCGTCAATCCAAACTGAAACTCTATACATATTAAACAACTCCCGATTCCTCCCTCTCCACAGCCCCTGACAATCACCATTGTACAAGTACTTTCTATCTCTATGAGTTTGGATACTCTGGATCATTCATGTAATTGGGATCATACAATATTTGTCCTTTCATGATTGGCTTATTTCACTTAGCATGTCTTCAAGGTTAATCCATGTTTTAGCGTGTATCAGGATTTCATTTCCTTTTTAAGGCTGAATAATATTTCATATATATTACATTTTGTTTATCCACCCATTCATCGATCAATGGATATTTGGAATGTTCCCACCTTTTGGCTATTGTGAATATAGCTGCTATGAATGAATGAGGAGTATGAGCAAAACTGCAACTCCTTACTTTCAATTCTTTTGGGTATATACCCAGAATTGGAATTGCTTGATTGAATGGTTATTCTATTTTTAATTTTTTGAGGAAGTGCCATACCGTTTTCTACAATGGCTGCACAATTTTACATTCCCACCAGCAGTACACAAGTCTTCCAATTGCTCCACATCCATGTCAACACTTATCGTTTTCTGTTCTGTTTTGATTTTTTTAAATGGATGTGAAGAGGCTTGGGTTTTAATGATCATTTATTTATGAATAGGAATTGAGATCTTGGATCCACCATAGGCTCAAAACCTCCTATGGAGTCAGTATTCTTAAATAGATAATTCCTCATTAAAAGGGAGAACTATAAATAAATCTATGTATCAGTGTAAAGATATGTCAAAGAAAATTGTCTATTTCAATTTAGACTCTTGTTGGAAAAAAGTTCGCTAAGGTACAGGAATCCTGAAACTAAGAAATTAGTTAAAAAGTGTACCCAGACCAGTTATAGCATTGGGGTATCAGGCAATTCAATGAAAAATCCACTTTGCAGGGCTATACCCTTTACCAGGATCACAGGTCATTTCCACAGATAGAACTCAGTGGAAAACAAATGCAAAATCTTGAGTCAAAAACTCAAACACATAATAAAACAATCCACTATGAATAGAAGTCAATTAACCAAATAAGTAACTTGATTTGATCCTCCAGGATATAAAGATTATACAGCTCCCAGATACAAGTTATAAAATAAGTATGGTCAAAATCATGAGGAACTTAAAAAGGAATTTAAAAAACGAACAAGGCCCTTGGGAAACAAAAAGCTGATGTGACAAAGATAAATTTTTCATAAATAAAAAACACAGTTATTGAAATTAAAAACTCAATTGACAGATTAAATGGTCACTGAAACAAAGCCAGAGAGAAATTTAATGCATGGAAAGCTATATGTGAAGAAATTATCCAGACCATAACGCAGAAGAAAAAGACATGAAAATTATAAAAAACAGAGCAATGGAAGAGTGGAATGTTTGGACACCCTCCTGCCGATAATAACTATAAACTCTGTAGGAAAATGAACAAACAACTGGGAAATGAACAAAAGCTGGCAGAAACTGGTGAGGATTTGATCCTTACTGAGTGAAATCCACATTTATATGGTTTTTCCCCTAAGGGTACTTCCAGGTCCATCAGAGTGTGGCAGACAGAGCTGAAGCAGAAAGTGGCATTACTTATTGGCCTGAATCAGAAGATCAAGTTTGGGACTGCCAGAGAGGCCTAAAATTGAGGTGGAGAGGCATGGAGAAATGGGAAACTGCAGAGAGTGCAGCTCTGAAATCTGTGTAGAAACTCCATTCAAGTCATTGACTGATCTCTAGACTACATGTGCGCTGGGTGAAACTCCAAGATTCCCAGGGAGAAACAACAGTGAAAAGCTGAAAAAGCTGAGCAGAGATTTTAATAGTTGCCTGTTACAGACATACAGTACTTTCCCCTTATCCATGGTTTCACTTTCTGTGGTTTCAATTACTCCTGGTCAACCACCATACAAAAATGTTAAATGGAAAATTCCAGAAGTAAACAATTCATAAGGTTTAAATTGCATGTTGTTCTGAGTAGCACAAAGTCCTGCTCCGTCCGGCCTTGGACGTGAATCATCTCTTTGTCCAGCATCTCTAATGCTGTATATGCTCCCCACTCGTTAGTCACTTAGCCATCTCAGTTATCAGATTGACTGTTGCAGTATCACAGTGCTTGTGTGCAAGTAACCCTTATTTCACTGAATAATGTCTCCAAAGCGCAAGAGCAGTGATGCTGGCAATTCAGATAAGCCAAAGAGGAGCTGTAAAGTGCTTCTTTTAAGTGAAAAGATATATATATATATATATATATATATATATATGAAAACATTATACACACACAAACACAAACACATATATATGTGTATACACACACATATGTGTACACACACACACACACACACACACAGGGTTCAGTACTATCCACTGTTTCACCACTGTTTCAGGTATCCACTGGGGGTCTTGGAATGTATCCCACATAAATAAGGGGGGACTACTGCACTCTGTAATTTAAGTCCTGCCAAGTTAAACAGATTTGAAAAAATACCTTAAGCTTTTTAAATTAAAACCCAGAAGCTATGCCTTCGGACTTTGGACTAGGGGATTCACTCTAGGCTAGTGGTAAAACTGAAACAGAGCCACCCTAACAAATCCTAAGACCAAGCCTTCATAAATCAAGGTCATCTGCTAGTAACTTAATTGCCTTCTTAAACAAAACTCATCAGTTTTCAGAGGAAAATGTATCCAGAGTTTCTACAAAGTGTCATCGGCAACATTTGCTATAAAATAAAAATTTACTAGTCTGTGTCAAGGTATGGGAAAATGTGACACATAGTCAAGATAAAAGCCAGTCATAGAAAGAGACTCATAGACCAACAATATGTTGAAATTAACAGACAAAGATTTTAACATAATTATGATAAGTATCATAATGAATTTACAGGAAAGCATTAATATAATGGGTGAAGAGATGGGCAATTGTCAGGAGTAATATATAAACTGAAAAAACAAAAAACAAAAAAAATTTAAATCCATGAACTGAAAAACACAATATCTGGAAAAAAAAAAAATCCATTTCCTAGGATTGACAGTACATTAAACACAACAGAAAAAAGGAGTAGTGACCACGAATACAGGTCAATAGAATTCATCTAAGCTGAAAGACAGAGTGAAAGAGATTTTTTTTAAATGAACAGAGAATCATTGAGCTGTGGGACTGTCTCAAGAAGTCTAACACATGTGCAAGAAGAGGAGAGAGATAATGGGGCAGGGAAAAAAATGGCAGCTTTCTACTGGTTGAAACTATTCTAAATTTGGTTCAAAACAGCAACCCAGACATCAACGAAGCTCAGGAAGCCCCAAGCAGGACAAATGCAATGAAAAGCCGAAACACACCATAGTCAAACTGATGAAAACCAAAGAGTAAGGGCAAATCTTAAAAGAATCCAAAGAAGGAAGACACAGAATATAAGGCAAAATAATTACACAAATGATGACTATGTCTCACAAGAAAAAAAATCGGCCTAGAAGACATGGAACGATGTCTTTAGATTAATGAAGGAGAAACACTACCAATTCAAAATTCTATACAAAGCAAAAATACAGTTTTAAAATATAAGTGAAATTAAAATATTTTTAGATAAACAAAAGCTGAAAGTACTTGTTGCCAGCAGACCTACACTATAAGAAATTCTCAAAGATGTTCTGAAGAAAGTTAATACCAGATAGAAAATCACAGCTATGGGAAGACATAAGGAACACTAAAAGTGATATATATATGAGTAAATATAAAAGAAATATAGGACTGTCAAAAATTAACATTGTCCTTCAAAACACACCATTAGGAAAATATAAACAAGTGATAGAATGGTAGAAAGTGTTTGCCCCTGTGGGACCTGCTGTCACATTTCTCACAGGCACCACTCTGGAGGAGTTGTTTGGGGCTGGGTGCCAGGAAACAGTGAGAAGAAAAACAATGGGAAATTTTCTTTCAGGAGCTCTGTTTCCCACTTTTCAAGCCAGGGTGTCTCTTGGTGCTGCCCACGTTTAGGTCTCAGGCTGTCTTGTGTCCAGGCTGGGGGACCCAGGAGGAAAAATGGGAACTTCACCACCAGTTCAGTGGAACTTTGAATTCTGGTCTTCTTTCCCAGTCTACCTGCTACTTTTCAGAGTCCTCAAATATCTTGTCCAGATTTTAGAGCCGCATTCAGGGTGGATGGAGTGTGCTTAGCCATTTTTTTACCCAGAATCAAAATTCATGAATTAAGTTTTAAGCATGTTAAGCTGAGGTACTTGTGGGGCATCCAGGTGGAAACATCTGTTTGGAGCTTTGATGAGAGATCTGAATTAGAAATGAACATTCCTGATTTTCATGAAGTGTAGGTGCTTCTGGTCATAGGACTGGAGGAGAGCAATCAGGAAAAGTGTGCAGAATAAGAGAAATGGGCTGAGAATAGAACCCTGGGGATCACCAACAAGATGGTGGGAACAGGAAGAGGAGCCAAGGCAGAGGGGTCAGACAGGCCAGAGGAAAACCAGGACACTGGTGTCAAGTCTCCATCCAGCTGGCTCCTTGTCATGCAGGGTGTCATGCAGGGTCTCAGCTCCCGCTCCCCACATAAGAATGCAGGATATGGTGAGGTCAAAAAGGAACACCCACAGAGCCATACATAGGGGAGTCACCACTATAGTCTTGCTGGCAGCTGGGTTGGAGACACAGGAAACAGGATCCACATGATCTGCAACCTGCCATCTGCTTCTCTGCCTGCCAACCTACCCCACTTGCTAACTGCAATCCGCTTTTGCTAGCTCAGCCACCATCTTCTTGCTAGCACCCACTTTCTGCTAGCGTAGCCATGGCAGTTATATTAGTGGCCAATGGCTTACTGGTTACAGCTGACGGCCATCCAATCACAGTTGATGGCCATTTACTACCTGAGCCAGCACCTTTCCATGTGAGGCCGAGAACCTGGAAACTGCACTCCTGGCTCTGTCCCCACACTCCTGAACTGAGCATGCCAGTGGTTCTCGGGGTGTTTCCAGCATTTGTCTATCCACCACCTGGGTCAGAATCACCTGGGGAGGGATGTTAAACACGTTGATTTTCAGGCCATACTCCAAACTCATTAATTAGAATCACAAGTGGTGGGGCCTGCCTGCCTCAGTTTTTAACTAGATTTCCAGGGATTTCTTATGAACAGTTAGAGAGCCACTCCCCAAGACTTACAGAGTGTGGGAACCCCTTAGACTGCCACCAGCATAAAGAGAAGGTGCTGAGCAAGGGGAAAAACAAGAGAAAAAAAGGAGAAGGGAGCTGAAGAGGGAAATAGAGTGATTCCCAAAGTTTGGTAAGTAATGTGGGTGGAGGCGGAGGAAAGAGAGCCCTTATTCTCATTATTCCAGACCCGAGGCAGACACTCTTGGAGATGCTGTATCAGGCTGATTTGAGAGTTTCATGTTTGAAGCCCATTAAGAGCCTGGCACCAACCTGCAGGGCCCCAGGTCAACTGAGGGGACAGGGAGAAGGGCAGGGGGGTGAGGGAGTGCAGCCAGGTGGCTGTAAGGAATATGATGATGAACAGGACCAGCGATGAGCAATTCGGCTCACACTGTCCTTCTCAGAACAGCATCCAATGGTAATGGAGTCTTGTTCCTTTTACATTACCCATTAGCATAGGTTAATTGGCCAACTTTATGCCAAATCCAATAGTCATGCATTATGCTGTGATGCTGCAGCCAAACGACATCTGTTTGGATAGAGGAACGAAACTTGCTGAGATACAAAGTCACAAAACCCCCAGTCCCCCCAGTAAACAGTAAATCTAAGAAATCTATTGAAAAAGTCTAAAAGCTAACATCAATAGAAACCACATTCGATGAAAGGGAATTCGTTACCAAAAGTACTTAGAGAAAAGACACTTGACCCCTTTTGAGCCTAATCAAAGCCATGCCAAATTTTCTTAACCTTGATTTCTCCTGCACCTTGATGTCTTTCTTCTGAGTGCCTCAACAACAGTGACCATATCCCCTTTGGCTCTATGTTCCTAGCTCCTAGCACAATGCCAGGCACACACTACAGGTTCAATTTGTTTGTTAAACTTACTAAGCTTAACTTTTGAGTCTAGCATCAGTAGACATGTATTCTTCCTAATGTCTTTTTTATTCCTTCCAGATTTCTCCCATTCTCTATCTCTTTCTTCCCTTTTCTTCTTCTCCTCTTTTGTCTGTTCTCCTCTCCACCAGTGCGCAATTATTGCCAGCAGAGGGCAAAGTTGGGAACTGGAGTTTGAAGAAAATGAATTCCTCCAGGCCTTTCTTTTGTCTTTCATATCTCTCTCTTTTTTTTTTTTCTTTCCCCTCTCTGTACTCTTCAGGTTTCTCTTTCTGCATCCCAAGTTCTCTATGTAGAAACAAACATTAATGTGAGATGCAGTGCTATTTAAATAAAAGGAATAAAAGCTATTTCCCATTTCCTACTAATCCCCCATCTTAAGTGATTCTTAGTTTCGAGTGGAAAAGCTCCTCTACAGCACAAAACACAAGTATATTCTAAGATGCAGCCTGATCCAGTTAGTACTATATCTAATCTTTCAGTATGCTTAATTAGTGAGTGCACTGACTTTATAAAGAATATTATATTTCCAGCCACATTTGACAGACTTCTAATGTCCTGAGGACTCAAGAGATTTGACCAAAGTCCCCTTCATAAGCTAAATTTGCCAGATACTCTATTGAACAATGAACAAATGCTTGAGGATAACAACTGTGTCAGAAGTCACTGAGATTATGGGTTTGCATATATGTATTTTAAGTAACACTTAAAGTCGCTTGACTTAGTTGAGTCCATCATTGTTTTGACTCACTGTGCTTTCATCAGCAGTTCACATGTTTCTGAATAACATAGGCCCTTGGGCCATCTGGAGATTTCACTGGTTGATAGTTAACCACTACTGGCAGTAGGAGGGAGTGGATGAAAATTCAGGCCAGAATATTTTCCTTTCTGAAAGCAGCTCTGGTAAAAGCTGAGCTTCTGCTGGAACTGTATTACTTTTCAGGAGGGAAGAAAGTAGGAGTGGAAGAAGGAAACCAACATTGTTGAACCCTTCTATATACTACCCAGTTTCTAAGTGGTAACTCAGAAACATTGTAAGGGAGGAGATATCATCTTTATACAGCAGATAAAGCTATGGGGCTCAGAGAGATTAGGTAACTTGCTAAAGACCACAGAGCTAGACAGTGGTGAAGCTAGGAATCAAACCCAAACCTGGCTAAGTCCAAAGCTCGGGCGCTTTCCAGCACATTCTAATCTGTCTGCAGTGCTTTAATCTCACTGCTGGACTTGAGCGTGGCCTGTACTTAGTGGTTTTGCCATAGCACTACCCCTAGTGACCAGCTCCAAAAATTGCTCTATCCACTGTTCTCCCTCTTCTCCTACATTCCTCCCAAATATCCTTTCTTATTTTGCTGTCATCAATAACAACACCACCTCACATTTGTCTGGTGCTTTACAGACATTTGCTTTCACAGACATCATCTCATTGAGTTCTCACGGCAACCCTGGGAAGTAGTATTTCTTTTGTTTGCAGTTTATAGATGTGGAACCTGGGATCTGGAGTGCTGATAGACTTGGCTCTCTGTCAGAGAGCAAGTCAGTGTCTGAGCTGATTCTGGAAGGAAGTTGGGCCATGGGCCAGGTCACTAGGGAGCCTGTAGGGCACATCAGGGAGCTATAATTGGTGAAAAGCAGGTCAAAAGGAATGGGGCAGGAGGGAAGCTGAATGTTTCATTACAGAGGATGAATTCGGTTTGTTGGGAATTGCTGCATTTTCTGATAGCTTTATTTCCATTTTGCTGTTTAGAGCACTCGTATTATTCCCTAACTCCTGACTCTGAAAATTCTTGCTTTACCCAAAGAATCGCTTTTCTTTCAATGTTTATCTCCTAAAAGCACTATTCATTTTCTTCTTCCATCTGCATGTGCATAATTTCTGATGCAGGCCCTCGCTGCCTCCCACATGAATAATCACAATTGCCTTCTGATTTGTCTCCCTGAATTCAGCCAACTCCTTCTATCCAGTAGTTCATGCTATACTAATATTCCTTAAATGAAAATTTAATCATGTTATTTCTCGGTTTAACATCTTTTAGTGCCACCCAATTACCATTAGGTCTAAATCCAGACTCTTTATCACCAGATATGGTCTCCTTTACCACTTGTCCCCACGCATCCTTTCAGGACCCTGTCCCAGCAGTGCTGAATTGTAGCTTGTTCTCACACTCCTCTGTATCTTTACACGTCACTGTCTTTCTGCCTACAACCGTCTCATTCTCTCCCGCTCTAGCCCAATTCATTGCCAGGAAAATACCTCTTTAGTCTCTAGCTTTGTCTCTTTTCCTACTGGCCCAGGCAGATGTAGGGTTTCCATCCTCATGCTCTCATTACATGTAGACCTGTTGGTTTGCAGGCCTCTCTTCCCCCACCAGTGTGAGAAACACTGTCGGAGGGACTTTGTCTTTCCATCTCTGATTCTGTTGCTACCCTCAATATCCCTTCCTGGATGTGGATCTTTCCGAGGGTAGGGGGACTTCTTGTAATGATGGGAAGACAACTGATGCTTTTTTTTTTTTTTTAATTTATTGGGGTGACAATTGTTAGTAAAGTTACATAGATTTCAGGTATACAATTCTGTAATACATCATCTATAAATCCCATTGTGTGTTCACAACCCAGAGTCAGTTCTCCTTCCATCACCATATATTGGATCCCCTTTACCCTCATTTCCCTTTTTTGTTTGCTTTTTTTTTTAGCAGATTAAGGGACAGGGGATTTTGCACTGTACAGTGTGAGAATGTGTTTTTGTTGTTGTTTGTTTTTTTGGGGGGAGAGGGAGGTGCCATTTTTAAACCACCTTGGTACCATCTTCCCTCTTTAATCCTCCACCTTCAAGATGCATACACCTTCTATCTCTTCCATTTAATATTTTAATACTCACAAATGTTTGTGAAAAAAATGCAGGTTTTCAAGTTCAAAGGTATTTTAATGAAATGAAAAAGACATTTGTATTCTTAAGTCAAAGAAATGCAAAGTCCTAATAAGTGATGTAGCAGCCAGGATAGGTCCTGACTGTGTTCTGCCCTATTCTGTGACCCCTACACGGATATGGGCCGTGTAGATTCTGAGGGTGGCAAGCCTGTTTTTAAATTAAAATGCTCTAGTTATAGGTCTGAGTTCATATAGTCAGATTCCTGGCTAAAATCTCCAATTATGATAGTCTCAGAAAGTAACCCCCCAAATCCCTGGTATTGCATAATTCTGGGAAGACACACAATTAAGCACAGAAATATTTTAGAGAGTCAAAATTGCATCATTCATATTTTCACATTAAGAAACCTCTGCCTATTTGGTATTTACTTCCAGGTAGAAGCAGTCAAGTAGGCTTATTTCCCTTGGACTTCCTTTCCTTGTGAAGGTGACCTTGGAAGCATGTACCTGGCTGGTGTAGGTACTAGCTGAAGGATGGCTTTCTGAATTACACAGGACCCACCTGAAGGAGAAGTAAACCTGTGTTGTGTTGTGAGATACTGTGAAAGACAGAATTTTCCACTATGATTCTCACATATGTTTGTCTCCAATAGTTGTGTCTCTCCATCCCCTTCTTGCACATCACCTTAGCCTTAACTGTTCCTCTCCACCCCTCTTGATAAAATCTGGATTGCTCAAACCATGGCTGCTAATCCAGGAAACAATTCCTTTTTCTTCTGAAAACTCTCCTTGATTCAACCATTCCTGAAACCGGCTGAACTTCAGGAGATCCTCTCTTGCTAAAGCCTATAAAATATTCTGCCCTCCTTTTCCAAATTAAAAATCCTGTTTGGAAACTTCTTATGCCTGGAATTTTTGAATAAAGCCTACTGCTAATGGTGTTCTGATTGACTTTTTTCCATAGTGTCAAGCTATCACAGTTTCACATTTCATTTGTTACCACACCATAGCCAAACCTATATTGACTAACATATTTACTAAATTTGTAAGCAATATTGGAACATTTTGTTGAACTTAACGATTAATCACATTTAACATTTTGCTTGATTAGATTTATAGAACATACTTAAATGCATGGGAAATTTCATTATTAGACCAGTCAAGTAGTACTTAAAAATACATACATTCATAAGTAAATTCAAAATATTCAAAGGCGTTTAATTAATTTGGCTTATAAAATGAGATCAAATATTATTCAAGGGATCCTTAACTGTGATTTCTAAAAATTGCCAGACATAAGTAAGATAATACGATTTATATGAATCACTCAAAAGCTTAAGGATGAATTACGTTTTTACAAATATGACTTTACCAAGTCTGGTATTGTTTTTTATAAGCCAGCCCAAACCTTGAAAGGTCTTTTGTGTGCGTAAAATCTATACTCAAGGATATTTAGAAGCTTTCATATTTAGCAATTTGCTATGCGATCAGGTGGGGCTGACACTGACCAATGAGCCATACTGAAGTCACTGCCCAATGGATAATAAGATCTCCGGGTGAAGGGCTTCAATGAACAGAAGGCAGAGTAAAGAAATGGTAGAAGGAAGAGAGAATCTGCAGGAGAGGTAAGAGGAGAGAAGCTTTTGCTGTGGAGAGGGCAGCCTGAGAAACGTGAATGGAGATCAGAGGCAAGATAGATAAGTCAGAGAATTACCACGCTCCCAGCACACTGTGAATTTGATATTTTGCACTAAAGGAAGAGTCTTCAGTGTGGAGGACAGAGGCAAGGCACTTTTACTGTGTTTCCCCGAAAATAAGACCGTGTCTTATATTAATTTTTGCTCCAAAAGACACATCAGGGCTTTTGTTCAGGGGATGCCATCCTGAAAAATTATGCTAGGGCTTATTTTCTGGTTAGGTCTTATTTTCAGGGAAACACAGTAACCCTCTGACTCCCTTACTGATGCTGATGTTTCTCCATTGTGAGGGAATGGATCTAAGGGATTGACACCTGAGCTCAACTGACTGGCTCAGTGGTAAGACTTTTCATTCCTGCCTGTCCTACTTTGACCCCTTCACGGTAAAGACTAAATACTCATAAATCCTTACACGCATATGGCACTTTACAGTGTAAAAAGTGCTTTATAAAATCCTCAAACCTCATCCACTTAACCTCCACTGTAGGCCTCTGAAGTCCTTATTTCTGTCACACATTTTATTCTATCCCAAGTCTGCACACATGGAACCATAATTTCATATACTTCTAAAGCTTTGAGAGATTTGTGAGCTCATTGGGTTCAAACCATTCCTGCAGCAGATGAAGGGACTGAGACTCAACAGTTAAATGATTTTACCAAAGCCATACAGCTAGTTAGGATAAAGTTAGTCGGGTCTTTTGATTGTTTGTTTACTTCCTAATAATGCTAAACCCAGTTAAAAGATTAGGTTTTAAATGGAAGGTATGTATATGGGGGGAGCGAGGAAGGAGAAAGAAAGGGATGGGGAATAAACTGACCCTCATTTAAAAGCACATATTTGCAAGTTTCTCTGATACAATAAATTTCCAAAGGAACCCAAATTTGCTTGTGGTAGCTATTATTGCATGAGTCTCAGTGCCCTAGTACAAGACATTTTCCATCATGGACTACACAGTATAATATTCAGAAATAAGGGCTGTGGTAGGCAGCCTTTAAGTTGGTTTCCAATTATCCCTGCCACCTGTGTAATCTTCTCCTCTTGAGTGTAGGCTGGACTTAGTGACTCACTTCCAAAGAATAGAAGAGAAGTAATGGAGTGTTACTTCTGAGATTACATTATAAAAAGACTGTGGCTTCTGTCTTTAGTATTCTCTCTCTCTCTCTCTCTCTCTCTCTCTCTCTCTCTCTCATCACTCACTCTGGAGGAATCTAGCTACCATGGTTAATCAGTCTTGCAAAGAGGTTTGTGAAGCAGTGAACTGAGGAAGGCCTTCAGCTAATAGCCAGTAGGAAACAGAGGCCCTTAGTCCAACTGACCATGAAGAATTGAGGCCTGAAATAACCAGGTGAGTGGACTTGGAAATGGACCATCACCTTTGGTCTGCAGATGAGACCACAGCCCCACGGACAGTTGGCTGTAGCCTCATGAAAGCCTTTGAGCCAGAGGCTCTCAGCCAGTGGCACCCAGAGTCCTGAGTCATAGAAACTGTGACATAATAACTGTTTGTTGTTTTTAAACTGCTGTGTTGGGCAATTTGTTATGCAGTCATAGTTAATTAGTACAAGAGTAAAATAAAGACAAAAGACATAATATTTAACTAAATTATTTTCTCACTTTGATCAATGTGTATCACAGTCTTGAACTTTTCTTTAGCACTGTTACCAGTAAGCTTACAAATCACACAATTGAAAAACTTGTCTATGTATCCCCTTGAATTTGTTACTCACCCCACATTGTGGTTAAAAATACATTTTGGTAATGAGGGAAAACATTCAGGGACCAATTCAGTTATAATTCAATTATTTCAGCAACTTATTGTATTTGGGCGCCAAGGTCTAGAGTCATTTTCAAGACATGGTAGAGTGAGTATTTGTAGGTGTGAATCACCGTCTGGGCCAGCGTACTTCCGTTTTTTCTGGGTGCCCCTCCGCAACAGCTGGTCAGTCCTGGAAGGTGCACAGGGAAGTTCTGTGCTTTTGCTGACATTGCATTGCTTATTTGCAGAGCTGGAGATATATGCTTGCAAAAGGCATAAAAACTCCTATTTTATAATCACATCTAGGAAGAGAAGTATTTCCATGTTCTACCTCCCACCCACCCAGCCTATGATCAAGTTCAGCCTGAAAGACAGAAATTTAGAGGGAAACAGAAGTTGCTTGCAGTAACAAGAATGGAAAATCACAGGCCAGAAGAAACAGACCTGGCCCTAAAGGCGTGAGCTCTTGAATCTAGAAGGTAAAGTTCTAGAGAGGTTTGAGAAGTGGGGACATTTCAAAGTGCCATATAGTTGAAATGAAAGGGAGCTGTGATCATTTGGGATGTCTATCAATAAACCTAGAATGACAGATTATAGGAGATGAAGTCAAGAAGAGTTGTGGCCAGTAAAGATTAATTGAATTCAAGGTTCTTATGACTAAAGCACAGCTTGTTTATGTCTCGGTGCTGTGCAAGCTGTGCAAGCACAGCTCCATGAAGCATATACAGTCAGCACATTGAGGAGTATCTCAGTGTTTCTTCTGTTTTCCATTCTTCTTTCTTCTCTCTCTCTTTCTTCTCCTCTTCTTCTTTCTCTTCCCCCTGTTTTTCTCTTTAAAAACACTTACAAGCCTCTTGTACCAGCTTCCTTCTGTGCAATGGGGGTGGAGACCCAAAGAAGGACTATCGTGAGAGGACATGCATCTCTTCTGAAGCTTTCTGTCTTCAGCTGCACTAAAAGCCATATTGATACTTTTTTTTTTTTTTAATGTAAAGTCTCATTATTTCTAGACATGGAATTTTCAAAATTTATTTTCCTCTAATAGAGTCAAACCAATGGACTCATGTCCTTTGCCATCAAGGAAGAGGACATTTATGGTTTCTGAAAGTATAATTTACTAATGACCGAAGGTGGCTTTAAAATATAGAAGTGCTATTGGGACCCTGTTGTATGAAGACAGCAGTCAAGACCCCTGTCCCAACCAGCTGTGAAACCTGTGATTGATTTCTGAAAAATCTAAAAAAAAAAGGAAAAAGAAAAAGAAAACGTTAAAGGAGACCATGTAAGAAGTAAAAGAAATAAATTGATCACACATGTGCAATCATCATTCATATGAGCACTCTATTACTTCATAACACAGCTGTATACACACACAAAAAAACAGCCCCATTTGCTTCTTCCTATTGGAGTCTTATTAATTTCTGTTTAATGAAACACAAATGTTTGTGTGCTTCATTGTGAGGAGCATGGTCTAGTTGGGTGTTTGTTCAGCACTGGCCAGCGTGACTGTGCCCATCTAATACAAATGTCTGTACGCCTTGCAAAGCCCCTTGACAAGGCCTCTTTTGAGCATGCCAGTTGCCATGGTCACCAATGTGCTGATTTGCAAGGAAAATTGGAAGCCATGCTCATTATGTCCAAAACTACATTGGGGGATGAAGAGAGCATCTTTGCTTGGAGAGTTGGCAATTGGGGTTTGTTAGCCTCCCCGCCCACACACTTCCATCAAACAATGTCTCATTCAACCGCATAAGTCAAAGTTTACAACTGCCATCTTTCCAGCTGCAATAGGCCTGGGAGTGTGAACGGAAAATCATCACTCCCAGGCTCATTACAGCACAGGCTCACAGGCTGATCTGTTCCAGCAACTTAGAAGGACAGTGGGGGCGGGGTGGGGGGATGACAGATGGGTGATGAGGGGGAAGCAATGACAACCTAAGTTTTGTGACCATCTGGCTCAAACTAAATGTTTGACCTAGACTTACGACATTTTGGGTTTTCTTCATCTATAAAATGAGGTGGGTGAGAGACAGCTTCTCTATAGTGTCCCTCTTATCCTCCAAATTCTGTGCTTCAAAAACCCACTCTCAATGCTGATACATTCATGTTATACGCCTAGGTACAAACATACAGCTTTATGTAGTTATTTTTAAGTGTTTATTGGTTTGAGAGTATAAATGGAATGCCTCACATTTTTATACGAGATGTGTAGGCAAAATCAACCCCCTCCAACCTGCAAAGAGAGAGCATAGCTATAGTAGTTTGAGAATTAATCTCAGAAAGCAATGGTTTAATTACCTACGATTACTTTTCTTAGCAATAATGATTGTCATCCACGTTGAAATAAGCAAAATGCTACCTATAATGCATTCTGGTTTTTATTATCATTTTCTTTTGGCTATGTTACATGGAAATTCATGTCTGGAGGCAATTCTAAGTTTATATTCCACTAGTGTGTATGTATGTATATATATATATATATATATATATATATATATATATATATATATATATATAAAATTTCATAACAGGAGAGGCTAGGTAATTCTTCCAAAGTCCCGCAGCTGAATGGCAAACCTTGAGTTTGAATATAGATCTTTTTGAGGTCAAAATTCATTCTTTTTCTATCTATAGGCAGACTACCTAAAAAGGCAGCCTTTTTTCTTCTTCCAGCCAATCTTCACTTAGAAAGCCCTGGAAATCAGGGTGGGAGCAGAGAGGTTGACTGTAAAGGGATAAATCCAGTAGAAAATTTGGTAGGCCCAAATAGAAGTTTTCCAGAAAAAGTAAAATAACACTAATTAAACAGGTATGTATAGCTATGTGTGTAATACTGAAGAGTGACTATGGTCTAGAGAGGAAATGACATACCAAAAGGTTAATAATTTTGTCTCTATTTTATTGATTTAGCTAGCTACTTAAATGAAATTACTGAATTTTGAAAGCTTGCTTAGTGTATCAGGAAACTAAATTTATCCACTGACACCCCTGATGTGGGAATAAGGTGATATTATAGCTGGTTTGGATGGAAAATAAAGTCAAACTCAGAGAGGCTAACACAAAGCCACACTGCTTCAACTGAACTGTGTAACTCTTATTTTTAGCTTTTGGGGAGCTAATTTTCTTTTATTGTAAGATTATTTAAGAATCAAATGAGTTAAGGAATATGGAATTAGGTTGTAAAATAAAGTTAATTGCTATTAAATAAACAAATATTTATTTGTTGGTTTTAACGGATACCCGTATAGCAGTGTGTGCCAGGTACTATTCCAGAACTTGATTCTCTTATGAACAGTAAGAGGTATTTACTGTTATTATCTACGTTGTATAAATAAGGAAACTGAAACCCACAGATCAGTAATAACTTGATGGATCATAGTCCTCTGTGACTTGGGTATGGAAGATTGTCATTAAACATTACAGATCCTGCATATATACTAGAGTTTGTTTCATCGTGGTTTTCAAAATATTTGGTAAATTGCTTCAGCTTTCTTTTCTCTACCAAATTTGCCTTGCTGTAACTACAATTCAAGTTTTGGTTTCCTTTCTCTTTTTCTAATTCTCCTCAATTACATACTGGGGGTGCCAAAAAAATATATACACATGACTTGTATTCATCTTTTGTTATCGGTATGTAGTGAGTATTACAATTTTAATACAGTTTTTTTTCCCTGTCTTAAAATGTGTATACGTGTTTTTGGCACCCTGTGTATATTCCACTTCCTATGAATTACACTGAGAGAACCAGGAAATCCACTGCTCTTCAGAGAGCACCAACCAGATGTTGATAAACACCCAGTCTCTGACAACCACAACTACTTTCTGTCCCTATGAATTTGACTACTCTAGATACTTCGTATAAGACAAATCATACAGTATTTGTCCTTTAGTAACTGGCTCATTTCACTTAGCATATGTCCTTAAGATTCATCTATGTTATAGTATAGGTCAGAATTTCCTTCCTTTTTGAGTATGAATGATATTCCGTTGTATGTATTTACCACATTTTGTGTATCCATTCATCCATCAATGGACACTCGGGTTGTTTCCACCATTTGGCTATAGTTAATAATGCTTCTATGATATATGTTTGAGTCTCTGCTTTCAATTCTTTCAAGTATATACCTAGAAGTGGAATTTCTGGATCATATGGTAATTCTATTTTTACCTTCCTGAAGAACCTCTATACTGTTTTCCACAGCAGCTGCAGCATTTTGCATTCCCACTAACACTGCACAAATGTTCCAACTTCTCCACACCCTTGTCAACACTTGTTATTTTCTACTTTTGGATAATAGCCAGCCTAACAAATGTGAAGTGGTACCTGATTGTGATTTTGATTTACATTTTCCTAATGATTAGTGATGTTGAGCATCTTTTTATGTATTTATTGGCCATTTGTATATCTTCTTTGGGGAAATGTCTATTCAAATCCTTTGCCGATTTTGGAATTGGTTTATTTATTGTTGAGTTGTAGGAGCTAATTCCAGTACTCTGGATTGTAATCCCTTATCACCTATGATTTGCAGATATTTTCTCCCATTCTATGGATTGCCTTTTTACTCTGTATTTGTTTTTAAGCTGTTATTATCATCATCATCATCATCATATCATTATTACAATGTTGTATTTTTAAAAGTTTCCTTCCGTATCTAAGGCTATTCACCCATGGAAGTGTGTTTACTGAGCTTATTCCCTAGATGTGATACACAATTTATAAAATTGTTAATAGACCTTTGTGAGCTAGACTTGAATCACCATCCATAATCAGGGTCCAGTCAGGAGATAGAAATCACACCAATGATTGTAACAGAGTGAATTTAATATAAAGAACAATTAAGCAGGTGTTGGAGAACTGAAAAGGCAAAAGAGGAAACAACACAGATACAGTAACTGTAGGAAGTAGCTACCATTCATAAGCCTAGGGAAATAAAAGGAAGAGGTTGTGGTTATTAAAATTTAGCTCATAGGCAGAGGAGGGGTTTGTGAGGTTGGCTCAGCCCCCTGCTGGTATCTTGGAGAAGTAGTGATGAAGCTGAGTCTAAGAGTGTGGAAATACTGCTGGTGAATCACTGCTGCCAGGGTGAGGGAACCTTGTGATGGCAACACTGATGTAACACAAAGCCCTCTCCTTCCTCCAGTCCTCCAGCTCCCTCTAGCACAGCACTCCCCGACCTAGTAAGGAGCAACTGACAGAGGTTTTCAGGGTGTCACACCCAGTATCACTAAGCAGAGTATAGAAGGGTGGGTTTGTGGCTTAAAAACAATGGCTTAATGATGAAGACAGCCACTAAAGCCCTTTCAACTTTTTATTGTCAGAAGTGAGGAGTCTTTGTTCATTTTTGTAACGCCAGAAACTAGCACAGTGCCAGGAATATAATAAGTGTTGAGGAACAATTGCTAAATAAAAAGGGAATGGGCCTAGAAAACAGAATTCCACAAGGGAAATTACAATGCTTGAGTTTACTGCTTTGTTCTACACTCACCTAGGATTTTAATTGTACTTTAATTTTTAGTTGCTTTCTTTTTTAAAATTAAATTTATTGGGGTGACACTGGTTAGTGAAATTACATAGGTTTCAAGTGTATGTTTCTGTAATACATCATCTATATATCACATTGTGTGCTCACCACCCAGAGTTCATCACCATATATTTGACCCCCTTTACCGTCTTCTACCATCCCTTCTCCCCTTTGAAAATGGACAGAGGACATGACCAGAAACTTCTCCCAAGAAGACATACAAACAGCAACAAATATATGGAAAAAAAATGCTAAACTTCACTAGCTACTAAGGAAATGCAAATCAAAACCACAATGAGCTATCACCTCACACCTGTTAGAATGGCTATCATCAACAAGACAAATAGTTGTTTTCAATATGAATTTCCTGCTCAAAACTTCATTATTATAGTGGTTTCCATTTACTGGCCACTTATGTTGTATTAAAGGTTCAACATATCTCTAATTCCTTTTAGACATCCTACAAGTGAAGGTATCCTTATTTCCATTTTATAGATGAGAAAACTGAGGTTTGGAGGTTAAACAGTATGCTCAAGATCAGCGAGGTAGTAAATAACAGAACCAGGATTTCACACTTAGGTCAGTTTGTTTCCAGAGGCTGTGCTCTTAACCATTATCCTCACATACTCAGTCTTTCACATGGCATTGACCATTTTTTAAAAGACACTCACTGGGCCACTCTTTAGCACTTCCTTTCTGTCTTGGCTGCCCTGTCAGCAAACTTGCTCTGACCTCACAGGACCTATCCACTAGAATCTGTTTACATTCTTGAATAATCGAGTTTTCTTTTGTCTTTTTCTCCTTCTCTTCTCTTCTCTTCTCTTCTCTTCTCTTCTCTTCTCTTCTTTCTCTTCTCTTCTCTCTCTCTATCCCCCCTCTGAATTCCATTAATGGTTCAGCCATAATAATATTTAAAGGGAAGAAATAATTTGACACCTTAAAAAACAACTGAGCTGTGTGAAAAACGACTGAACCGGTTACTCTGTAGCCCTTTAAGTAAAACGTTTTTGCCACCTTTTACAGAATGATTCTAATATGGAGGAGTGCATCCTGGACTACCATGAACCTCCAAACACAGGTCTCACCGGTGCTGAAGTTCTGTCTCACCCCATGAAAAGAGATTCATAGTCTATACTGATGGTTGGCAAACTTTAGCCTGTGTGTTGCTTGTTTTTTTTTTTGTAAATAACATTTGATTGGGATACATGTTGATTCATTCTCTTTCCTCCTGACTGCAGCTGCTTTCACACAATGGTAGAGTTGACTAGTTGCAACAAAGATTGTATGACTTGCAAAGCCCAATACATTTCCTATCTGACCCTTTGTAGAAACTGTCCTGGCCCCTAGTTTATACAGACCAATGACTCAATTGATCTCCTCATCAGTGTGTGCAGCTGCTTTACCCTGGTACCTTGGAATTGGGGGTTACTCTTCAGGCCTACATAACCCACATAAGGAAAACAGGGCTGTAAACCATACCAAATACAAAGCCTAGACTTTGAGTCCTGAGTGTGGCTTCCTGTGTTAGCTTTAAAATGGTGCTCCCCTCTCCAAGAAATACGTACTTCTTGGGCAAGTGGAGGTGTTGGCTGATCTTTAAAGGACCTAGGGTGATTATTTAAGTCATTTTAGGGTTTTTTAAACTTTAAAAAAGGAAAAAAAAAAGAAAGCAAGGGCCAAAGTCTTCAATTTCAAAGAGGATCATTCACACATAGGAGAACAATAAACGTTCCACCAAATTATTTTACACACACACAAAAGGCAAAGCATTTTTAATCTTGCTCTTTTATCAGTTCATTGATTGCATTTCTTTTTTTCCAGATAATCTAAAAACACAAATATATCTGTATACTACTATTCATGCTCTAAAACCTTAAAAATCCCTTGTACCTTAATTTCCCTGCCAATCCTACAAAGGAACAAGCATTATTTTACCCATTTTACCAATGGAGAAAATGGAGATTCTGAAAAAATAAATAAAATTTAAGAATATTAAGTGCATTTCTTTACACATCGTAGGGCAAAGTAAATATTGCTTAAATTCACTTAACTGAGTAGATGTACTCATGAAATTGTGTGGAAAATAAACATCTATATGTGAGATCATGATTTCCAATTTTGGAGAGAATAATTTTGGCTCCAATCTATAATAAAATCACAGTAATGCACCAAAGAGCAAGCTATGTTTGACTATTTGCATGTACTGTGCATTTGGCTCTCCCATGCAAACATTAGAAGAAAAGTTCATAAAGTGGACAAGGAACAATGAGTTACTGTGTTTTGGGATGCTTGCTTAATTCATACATAATTTAAATATCTGATTAATGCCCATTTCATAGTCTCTAATGAGATAATGCTATTTCTTTTGTGATATTAATTGAGAAAGCACTGCTCAAAATGTAAAATAATTTAAAATATGAGTTAAGAGACACTCTGGGGAGTTCTTAAAAGTATGGGATGTAGTCTTTGCTTTCAGGCAGTTTATAATCTTGCTGAGAAATAGCAGTAAAACAGGAAAAGTGTAAATGTTGATGTAGTCAGATTTTCTGAGCCTTTGCTTTGAAATAGTTGTCTTCAGATTTATTTGTGCATAAAAATTCCCCTGTGGGGAAGGGGAATTTGATGCCCTGCACATTTCTGGGACCCACCCTTAAAGATTCTGATTTTTAGTTTAGAGGTAGAGCTGAATCATCTGCATATTTACCAAACACCCATGGATTTCTAATTTCAGTGGTTCATAAGACATATCTTCGGAGAAGATGCTCCAGGTATTTTTGAAAACAAATGTGGATGGAAGTAAAGCTGGCAACTGAGGAAGAGAATTAGGTCTCCTTTCAGTGAATAATTTAGGGGGACCGATAAGACCTTTCCCTTTGCTACTTCTCCCAAATAACTTTCTAACCCTTATAATTGGGAAACAAAAAATAAATCTACAACTGGAAACGCATTCCTTTGGCTTGGAATATTGTCCCTAATAAAGTGCAAATATATTAAGAGGTAAGATCATTTGGACCTTAGCCGTCATCTATACTTCCATTTGGCTGACTTCATTAGATCTTCCCTTAGAGAGATTTTGGTGAGAGAGCAGATGGTGCTAGGTACACTGCTGCCCAGAATGCAGAGGTGAGGGACCCAAAGTGGATATGGCTATTCTAAATGTTTCTATGACTTCAGGAAGAATTGAAGATATGGGGAGGAAAATGGAAAGGCAAAATATCGTGTATAGAAGGTTCCCTATTTACAAGCCAGTAGGGTCCAGAAAAGGTTGGGGGTGTCCATTTACTTAAAAGATCAATGTAATACTATAGGGTTCTTAATAGAATTGTTGCATTTTTTGCTCTGGTTTATTTGTATCCATGAAAGTTCTTAAGTAGAAAGTTTCTAAATTGATGTGCTATGTACTTGGGACTATTGCTTCCTATAAGCATGCTTTAGACTCACAGCTTTCAGAGATTAGCTATAAGAAGCCTAAGGCATCTCCTAGTTCCAAGACAGCAAATAGATTTCAACACCTGTGCAATCTCCAATTGATTGGTAGTGACTGCCTAGTATAGGAGCTGTGTTGCAAAGAATTCTGTGAGTGATTAGCAGTGTCTGTTCTGTCTGTCATGGGAGTAGGCAAAACTCCATTTGTCTAAAATCCTAATTTTATATACACCAGAAAATTGAAATACAGATTTAGTCACAGAGAAACCTCAGAAAAGATTGAGAGAAATAAGTTTATGGTTTGTAAATCTTTGTGTGGACATGGATTTAAAATGACTTCTTGATTTCTTTTATTAGGAAAGTTGCCCACAGGACTCCAGATGTTGAGAAAAGGGCTCACTGTTACATTATTATGGTTTGGGGATTGTTGTACACACTGTTTTAGTTTCCATCTTTTTCCTATTTGTGCATCCTTAGAATGGAATGTACCAAGGGATCAATAAATGGAAGCCTAAATAGTGTGGGGGGAAAAATGCGTGAGGACCTTTGTGGAATAAAACTTTTCAAACATTTTCAAGCTCTTTTAGGAATATTTAAATTGCTGAGTGCACCTCCATGTTCCAGTCAGGACTTGAGAAATGGAGCGCAAATCATTGTGGTCTCCATAAAAAGGAAGAATTCATCTCTCTATACACTGTACAATTAACCATTACTGGCTTAATAAGAAATGCTGAGCATCTAGAATCATTTCTTCAGGAGGCTTCATATGCCCTGAAATGAGCGTCTTGTGTCACTCTGTACCTAGCTAAGCATTTGGCTAAAAGAGACTAGGCAGGATTGGACTACTAATGAAAAAGTGGGAATTCCCAGGGATCTGACCACATCTTGGTTTTGGTCTCTTTGGAGTTTTGAGATACAGTAGAAAAGGAATAATGCCCAGAAACTTTAATTAGAGACAGAAATGGTGAGAATTTTTTCAGACTCTCCCAAATTCCTTTTAACTACCTGTTTCTTACAAAATGTAATTCATATCTGGTCCCAGCAGGACAAGCACAAGAGCCTCTTGAGGGTGGAGTTTTAAAATTCCATTAAAAAAAATTCAATCTCAGAAAGTACCCAACACCCATGTCTTTGTTTCTGATCTCATACCTCCTCCCTCTGGAATTTGGCTCAAGATTTTGCCTCTCTCAGGTCGGAATTTCCCTGCATCTTTATCCTATAACTGGATGTTCAAGTCCTGCTCTTTATTCATTACCATGGATTTATCTACTGAATCATTCAATTCTATTCACTCAACAAATGTTTATTGAAACAAGTCAATTATGGTTTTAGATCACACCAATAGCGTAATTACAACTGTGTCTTGTGTCTCAAAGGAGAAGGGGAGGTCACATGGTATTTATTGAGAAAGCAGCCTTTTTACCTGAGCCCTGAAGAATGAATAGGATTGGACTATGTGACGTGAGAGGTGGGAGACAGGGAGCAAATAAGTGAAGAGCATTCCAGGAGGAAGGTACTGCCCAGATAAAGCCACAAGGCAGGAAGGATCATGACAAAGAGAACAGAAAGCAGGCCAGTGTGGGGAGAGCTGGAGACTGGCATAGATGTGGGTGTGCCACCCTATTTGCCATGCTGAGGACTTGTTTCCTGTGTGGAGGTTTGGAAGGTCTGAGTAGGGCAGTGACCTCAGGTACTGACTCCTCAAGAAACTACATGTAAAGTGGATTGCTCACGAGCAAGTATGGAAGCCACTGGTCCTGCCTGCCAGGGCACCAGGTGAGGGGGTGAGGCCAAAGGAGGAATCGCCGATGGCCGCTCTCCGTGCACAAATTTCGGTTTGCATGAAATCCAAGTTTGGAAGAAAGTCAAACTGGCGGGGAAGTAGGGTATTCTTTTTCCAGGAGAAGTTCAGGAGGGTAGTTTGCTGTGATGATGCACAGGGATCAGTCTTGCCCAAGCGTCCCAGCGAGGCCCCCACAGGACGCTGGGGTCAGAGCAGCCCCCTAGCTGGGCGCCTGAGATGCAGCAGCCATCCAGGACCTTCCCGCTGCCCTTCTGGAAGTACTATCCTGACTCTCAACAACGCATCGTGGGAAGATGGCGCAGGAGGCTGGGGACAGGGAAGATTGGCAGCTTTCAGACTGGGATTCCAACCTGAGGGTCGCACCTAGCAACAGGCCACCGCGGGTGCCGAAAGCACTAGGTGGGGACAGAGCAGGGAGGCCCTAACAGGGTACTACAGCAGCGTGTGCATCACATTTACCAGACTGCCAAAGGATTGGATTCAAGTGAAAAGAGTTTTTCCCATTTGGATGATGACAACTTGCTTTGGAAACGCAAGTGACAGAAATATTTTACCCCACCCCCAACCCAGAGCCTTTTCAGTTTGACCAGAGCAACCAGAATTTGCCTCTTGCTGGAGGGAAGAAGGTTAACAACATATAGGATACTGTGCTGCAGAAGCAGAATCAATATGCAGTGGCAACTGAACTTGGTATCTTGGAAATGGAAGGCTCTATGACAAAAGCAGACAATCCGAGACCTACCATTACTTGCTTGCTAAGAAACTTAAGAGGGAATCTCAGGAACTCACAAAAGAATTAGGCAAAGCATTAGATGCATATATGTGTGGTGGCAAGAAAATTGGCTCAAAGGAAGAGGAAAATGGGCAAAGTCATCTCAAAGGGAAATGACCTGTCGAAGACAGACTAGAAATGAACTATAAAGGCCATTATGAGATCACAGAGGATGATTCTCAGGAGAAAGTGGATGATGAAATTTCTTTCAGGTTGCAGGAACCAAAGAAAGATCTGATAGCTCAAGTAGTAAATATAATTGGGTACAAAAAGGCAATTGAACTTCTGATGGAAGCTGCTTAAGTGGAACAAAATGGTGGCCTTTTTATAATGAACGGTAGTTGAAGAAGAAGGTTGAGTTTTCCTGAATCTTCTGACAAACACACCTAATGTTAGTGAGGAACAAATTAAGGACATTTTCTACATTGAAAATAAAAAGGAATATGAAAATAAAAGCTGCTAGGAAGAGAACACAAGTGTTGGGGGAAAAGATGAAACAAGCTATTAAAAGTCTAAATTTTCAAGAAGATGATACATCATGAGAAATTTTGCAAGTGACACAAATGAGGCCCTTGGCCTATCTTGATGAATCACAGGAAGGACATGGAGAAACAAAGTTGGATGTAGACAAAGCCATTGAGTTTGATCATGCTCATGATTTGGACATTTTTTTAGTACATTTTGAGGAATAAACCTCTCTAAAATAACATTGTAATAAACCACTCCTACTGAGATTGCTTCATTTTACTGTGCACTGATAAACATGAAAAGCTGGAGAGAAAGAATGGTTTTCTTGTCTTAAATAAAATTGAATATATGGAGAGATGAATGTGATTGACATAAACATTTAAAACTTTCTCATGTCTGACAAAAAACTTAAGAGTATATAGCAGAGGATTTAATTTCTCAATTTGTTGCATGTGCTAATTATTACTTAGCTGATAATCAGTTTTATCCAGGTCATTAAAACATGCCATTCAAAAGTTTGTTTTCTTTTTCTGATTTATCTTTGCAGTGAATTATGACTGGTTTCAAAACATTCCATTAAAAGATTTTAATAAGAATAGAAAGAAAGAAGAAAGAAAGCAAGCTAGTGTGGTCCAAGTAGTGTGTGTGTGTGTGTGTGTGTGTGTGTGTGTGTGTTATCTTTTGTGGGTCTCTACTGGGAAATGCCCAAGATGAGGATAGAAAAGTAAAAAAGGGGACAGATCAGATAGGATCTTGTAGGCCATGTTAAGGTTTTGTATTCAAGCTTATAAATTACAGGAAGCCACCAAATGGCTTTAAGTAGGGAGCAAAGTACACCTCAGACACCACTTCTTCTAAGAAGCATTTTCATTTTCACCTAGCATGTTATTTGAAAATCTATTTGCTATTTGAAAATACTCATGTTATTTGAAAATACTCACTTGTATTAGAAACACATAAGTATGGCTTTTTCTCCACCATATTATGGTCTCCTTGTAGGCAAGAATTATGTATTTTCCATCTTTGTATAATTTGCAGCATAGCTAGCAGGATAATGTGGGAAGAGTTTATTGGCATGGATGGAGCTTTGGAATCAGGCAGATCTGGCTTTGATTCCTGTCACTATGCTTTTCCAACTCTATGACACTAACCATGTACCCAGGGCAGTGTAGTAGGAGGCCCACCCTGGGTGCAGGCAAGAAGGGTGTGCATTGCTGTTGAGAATTTAAAAACAATAATAAACCTGACTGAAAGTCAATCTGCTTTTTATTATCACCATGTGCTGGCAATTCTAAACAATGTTAGTGATAAAATACTCCTCCCTAAAAGAATCTTTTGTGGGCCTAGGTTCTAAACAATTGTAGTGGTTACCATTGAGGTTTTCTCCCCAACATTTTATTATAAAAAATGTCAGACATATGGAAAATTTGAAATGATTTTACAGTGAAAAGTCACCATCTAGATTCTAAAATTAACATGTTATATTGCTTCATCTATATCTATCCATCTATCAATCCTTTGTTTTATCTAGCAATCAATTTTTGGATACATTACAAAGCAAGATGTATTCATGAGTACAATGTTCCCTAAATATTTCAGTATGCATATCATTAACTATAGTTACCACTGTGTTTTCCCGAAAATAAGACCTAGCCGGACAATCAACTCTAATGCGTCTTTTGGAGCAAAAATTAATATAAGACCCGGTCTTATTTTACTATAATATAAGACTGGGTCTTTATAATATGATATGATATGATATGATATGATATGATATGATATGATATGATATGATATGATATGATATGATATGATATGATATGATATGATGTGATATAATGCAAGACCCTGTCTTATATTGATTTTTGCTCCAAAAGACGCATTAGAGCTAATTGTCCAGCTAGGTCTTGTTTTCAGGGAAACACGGTACTTATTTATAGTTTTGTATTTATTTAAGGCTCTTTCTTTTCTTTTGAGATAAAATTTGCATGGCATGAAATGCATAGATCCTAAGGGCATCATTTGATGAGTTTTGACAAATGCATATACCTGTGTAACCCAAACCACCACTAAGATACATAAAATGACCATTATCCCAAGTACTCTCCCACCCGTTCCCAGGCAATCCTCCTGCCCATCTCTCCAGAGGAAACCCGTGTTCTGATTTTGTTCCCAACAAGTTACTTTTGCCTATTCCAGAACTTTACACAAAGGGAATCATACAAGATGTACTCTTGCACAAGATTTCTTTCTCTCAACATAATGTGTATCAGATTCAATCACATTGTTGCATTTATCCATAGTTTTTCTTTCTTAGTTGCTCAGTATTATCCCTTTGTATGAATATACCAGTTTGTTTATTCATTCTCCTACTGATGAACACCTAAGTTGTTTCCTGGATTATGGCTGTTATGAATAAAGTTGCAATTAACTTTCATGTACATGGTGTTTTGTGGGTTTGTATTTCCATTTTGCTTGGGGAAGTGTGTTACAAGTATTAGGTTGGTGCAAAAGTAATTGCAGTTTAAAAGGTTAAAAATAATTGCAAAACCGCAATTACTTTTGCACCAACCTAATAGAATTATTGCTTGTTGTGTAGGTATATGTTTTGGTTTATCAAAAACTGCAAGACCTTTTTTACAAAATGCTTGTGCCTTTTTCTACTATTTCACCCTCTCATCAACAATATATGAGACTGCCAGCTGTTCCATATTCTTGCCGACATTTGCTATTTCAGTTTTTTTTAAATGTTAGTCATTCTAATGAGTTTGTAGGGGTATAGTGTTTTTAATTTGAATTTCCCTAATGACTAATGATGTTGAGCACTTTTTCATGTGCTTAATAATCCTTCATGTATCTTCTTTTATGTAGTGAATGTGCAAATTTTCCCCCCATTTGTATTGGGTTGTTTGTCTCTTTTATTAGTGTTTTGTAGGAGAGATATATATTTCTTGTATATTAATACTTTGTCAGATACACCTTTTTTGACACTCTGGTTTTTTTCCCCTCCATTTCCTTTTTTTAAATGTTGTATGTCTCAGTTCTAGATTTTTGCTGTGCAGTTACCTTTATGTTTGTGCAAGAAAAAGTTTCATACATACAATAATCCTTTTTCTTTTGATTGCATCTTATTTCCATTCACTTGTGCAAGTTCAGTCCTTTTTCCCTTCCCCTTTCATGTTTTTGTTGCCACAAATTATTCCTTTTTACGCTGTGCATTTATTTTAAAATTATAGTATCTATTGTCTTTTTAAAAATGCTTTTACCTCCTTTAATCTTTGTTATATTTAAGTGTTTAACAACCTATTCTGAGCAAGAACTGCAATTCCTTGCTTCTGTCTATTTGTTAGTCATCGCACTCACAGTTTTGCATACTTTCTTTTTTTTGTTTCAGGAAGAAAAGCACCTCTCAGTTTCGTGTACTGCAGGTCTCGTGGTGGTAAATTCCCTCAGCTTCTGTTTGGAAAAGGATTTATTTCTCCTTCATATCTAAAGGATACCTTTGCTGGATATATAATTCTTGGCTGGTGATTTCTCTTTTTCAATGTTTTGAATATTTGATTCCATTCCCTCTTAGCTTGTAGAGTTTCTACTGAAAAAGCCAATGATACTCTAATGGGGTTTCCTTTATAGGTTACCTCTTCTTTTCCCTGGCTGCCTTGAGAATTATATCTTTGTTACTAATTAAAAAAATTTTTTTTAAATTGGGGAATATTGGGGAACCAGTGTGTTTTCCAGGACCCATCCGCTCCAAGTCAAATTGTTGTCCTTCAATCTAGCTGTTTTCAGTCTCAGTTGCAGGGGGCACAACCCACCATGCCATGTGGGAATTGAACCAGCAACCTTGATGTTAAGAGCTCATGCTCTAATCAACTGAGCCACCCGGGTGCCCCACCAGAAGCTCAGCGGCAGCTCATTGTCTTCAATCTAGTTGTGGAGGGCGCAGCTCACTGACCCATGTGGAAATCGAACTGGCAACCCTGTTGTTAAAAGCTCGCTCTCTAACCAACTGAGCCATCCGGTTGTCCCTGTTACTAATTTTTGACAGCTTCAGTATAATGTTCCTTGGAAAAGGCCTTTTTGGATTGAGATAATTTGGTGTTCTTTTAGCTTCTTGGATTTGAGTTTCCGGTTCTTTCAACAAGTTTGGGAAGTTCTCGTTGATTATTTGAATAAACTGTTCCTTTCTCCCTCTCTTCTCCTTGTGATACACCCATTATTCTTAGATTGGTGTTTCTAAGGGAGTCTGATGGTTCTTGAGAGTTCTTTCTTTATTTCCTTTTCTCTCTCTCTCTCTCTCTCTCTCTCTCTCTCTCTCTCTCTCTCTCTCTCTCAATTCTGTCTTCTTTCACCTGAATCATTTCTAGGTTTCTATCTTCAATTTCATGGATTCTTTCCTCCATCTGGTCTGCTCTGTTTCCTAAGCTCACTAGTTCATTTTTCTTCTTATTTATTGAGTTCTTCAGCTCCAGGATTTCTATTTGGTTCTTTTTTGTAGACTCAGTCTCTTTGATAAAGTACTGTTCTTGTTCATTGATTTTATTTTTGAGCATGTTGATCTGCTTCTCTGAGTTTTCTTGTATCTCACTGAGTTTTTTTCAGAACTGCAACCTTGAATTCCCTGTCATTTAAAACACAGTCTTGCACACTTTTAAGTTTATTTTCTGAACATTTTAAATTTTCTTTCTGAACTCCCTTGTTACCTTGGTTATTCATTGTACTAGATGGATTATTTCCTCTGCCTGGACATTTGTGAGAGCATATATATATATATATATATATATATATATATATATATATATATATGTATTTTTTTTTTTTTTTAAGTGTTTGACTCTCAACTGTTTAGGAGGTTTTCCAGTAGGTGGTGCTGAAGTGCAATTTTTTGTTTTCTTTTACATGCACTACTAGGAATTCCAGGATCTCTGTAAGATGGTGTCACCTAGGCCGCAGAAAACACCCTATATTATCTGAGGAGATGGACCTCCTCTTTATGACTCAATCGCCTGGATCTCAGGGCCTCAGCCCCTGGTGGGATGTGGCGGGCTATGGGTCTCTTGCCTATGTGTTACCACGCTGCCTTCCTACAGCCAGAAGCTGCCACTTATCCACTTTGTCTGGGGTGTCTCAGTTGCCTCTATCAGGCTCTGCTTCTGTGGATGGGAGAGGTATGTGCCAGCCACTCAGGCCTGATTACTGCCTCTGCCCCTCTGGTTTGCCCAGTGGGGGTTGCACCCCAATACTTTACTGTTATCATATCTGCTGGGACTGTGGTAAGCACTGGATTGTTTCTGCAGCTCCCATCTCTGTCCTTTCCCCTGTCCTATTTCCTCTGATCACTCCAATATGCTCACCTTCAAATGTCTCAATGTGTGGATCCTTCAGGTGTGTTTATGTGTTGAGCAGGAAATCCTTTGTTGAATTACAGTTGTCCAACTTGTTGTAACTTCAAAGGGAGAGAATTGGATGTCTTCTCACTCCACCATGCAGCTGATATCACTCAATTGAAAATATTTTCTGCCTGTCTGTGGCTGGCCTATTCATTTTTAAATGGTGTCTTCAATGGGACATAACTTTTAGTTTTGATGAAGTCTAATTGATCAATTTTTCTTTAATGGCTATCTATTACTTTGTCTATCTGAGAAATCTTTGTCGAGCCTCAAGTCATTAAGATATTCTCCTATGTGTTTCAAAAAGTTTTGTGTTTTTGCTTTATTCAGTCTGTGATTACCTCAAATTAATTTTTGTGCATAATATGAAGTAGAGATATAAGTTCTTTTGCTCTCCTCCATTCTTATAGATAACCAGTTTTTCAGCACCATTTGTGAAAGACTTCCATTTCTCCACTGATTGCTTTGGCATATTTATTGAAAAATAAATGGCCATATAAACTCTCAAGTTTGTTTCATTATCTATTTGTCAATTTTTGTGCCAGTCCCATAACAACTTTTGGTAATCTTGAAGTCAAGTAGTGTAAATAAGTCTTCTAATTTTGTTCTTTTAAAAGATTGTTTTGGACACTCCAGGTACCTTGTTTCCACATAAATTTTAGAATAAGTTTGTTATTTTCTACAATATTATAACAATTATGACTGAGATTTTATTGAATCTATGAATTAATTTGGGGATAATTAACAATTTAACATTGAGTTTCCCAGTGCTTCGACATGGTATATTTTTAAATTTATTTATTATTCTTTAATTTCTCTTAGAAATATTTATAGTTTTAGTATATTTTCTTATAGCTGTTTTGCCAAATTTATTCCCAAATATTTTTTGATGTTAATGCAAATGGAATTGTTTTTATTTTATTTTCCAGAGATTTGGTGCTAGTTTTTAAAAATACAATTGATTTTGGTACATTATTCCTTTCAGCCTGAAAACTTGTTGATTTATTAATTCTAGTAGTCATTTTTAGATTCCTTAGGACTTTCTGTAAAAACCATGTCATCTGCCAATGGACCCAGTTTTACTGCTGCTTTTCCAACTTTCATGGCTTAGTTTTCTTTTTCTAGTCTTATTTCACTGATTAGCACCTCTAATACAATGTCAAATAGAGGTTGTGAGAGTGGGTATTCTTTCCTTAGTCTAATGATAGGAGGGGGTGGGGGAACACTGTTTCTCTGTTAAGTATGGTATTAAATTATAGGGTTTTTTTTGTTTTTTGTTTTTTCTTGTTGTTGTTGTTTTGAGATAATCTTTATCAGATTGAGGAAATCTTCATCTACTCCTAGTTTGATGAGAATTTTTACCATGAATGAGGGTTGAATATTGTAAAATGTTTTTGTGCATCTATTGAATTAATCATATGTGTTTTCTTTTTTATTCTGTTAATATAGTGAATTACATTGATTAAAATTTGAAGGTTAAAGCAACTTTGAATTCCTAGGATAAACCTCATGTGGTCGCAATGTATTCATTAAAAATATATTTTTTTTAATTTTGAGGATTTTAATTTGCTAACAATTTTTAAAATATTTTTGCTTTATGTGAATGAATAATGGTCTAGCAGTTGTTTTTTTAATGTCTTCGACAGGTTTTTATATTAAGGTTTCATTGATCTAATAAAATGAGTTGGGAAATGACTTCGCTTCTATTTTCTGAGGTTTTTGTATAAGATTAGAGTTCCCCACACCTCTACTCCTTAAATGTTCAATAGAATTTTCCAGTGAAACTATCTGGCCCTGAAGTTTTCTTTGTGGGAATATTTTTAATTACAACTTCAAATTTTAAACTGGATATTGGGCTATTCAGAATTCAATTTCATCTTTTTTCAGATTTGGTAAGTTGTAATATTCAAGGCATTTTCCCACCTCATCTAAGTTGTGAAAATTTTGGCATTATTCAATTAATAAATTGTTATCCATTTAATATCTATAGGATCTGTAGTGATAATCCCTCCCTCATTCTTGATATTAATAATTTCTATTATCTATTTCTCTTTTTTCTCTCTTCTCCTCAGTCTAACTAGGTGTTTATCAATTTTGTTGGTTTTTTCCATTTTTTTGGCTTGTTAAATTTCTCTACTGTCTGCTTTTTACTATACTGATTTCTGTTTTTATCTTTGTTATTTCCTCTCTTCCACTTACTTTGGGTTTATTCTGCTCTCCTTCTCTGTCTTCTGGAAGTAGAATCTTAGGTCACTAATTTTAGAACACTCTTCTTTGGTAGTATAAACATTTAAAACTATAAAATTTCCTCTAATAACTACTTTAGATGTATCACGAATTTCAATATATCTTTATTTTCATTCAGTTTGAGTTATTTTATAATTTTTCTTTTAACTTCTTTTCTAATTCATATATTACTTAGAAGTGTCTTATTTAATTTCCAGTTATTTGGAGTTTTTAAAAAAGATATTTTATTGTTATTGCTTTTAAATGTAATTCCACAGTAATCACAGAACATACTCTGCCTAATTTTAACACTGTTTAACTTATTGAGACTTGTTTTATGGCCAAGCTGATGGTACCTCTTGGTGAATGTGTACTCTTGAAAGGAATACCGAATCTAGTCTGTTTTAAATGATGTGCTCTATAAATATTAATTAGGTCAAGGTAGTTGATAATGTTACTCATATCTTTTATGTCTTTGCTGAACTATTTTGTCTAATTGGTCTATCAATGTCTGAGAAAGGGGTGTTAAACTTTCCAATTATGTTGTGGGGTTGTCTATTTTTCCTTTTAATTCTGTCAATATATAATATTTTCCATGTATTTTGAAGCTCTGATATTAAACACATATACATTTATGATGAAAAATCTCTTACTGATGACTTGGATATTTTATCATTATGAAATGTCCCTCTTTACTTTGGTAACTCTCTTTGTCTTAAAGTCTACTTCATCTGATAGTATAGTTAATCCTGCTTCCTTGGGTTTGCTGTTTGCATGGTGATCTTGGGCAGGTTGCTTTTTCTCTTCAAGTATTGGTGTGTTTTTGTGCAAGATGAGTCTTTCCTAGGTTTGTTGTGAGGCATAAATGAATGTATATAAAGTGCCAACTACAACATATGATGTGTAATATGGCCTAAAATGAAGTAATTATTATTATTATTTTGTAACATGAGCTTTATTAGAAGAATAATGTGGAAGGAAAGGTATTACATCAGAAAGAGAGTGTCTCTAATGTTATCAACTGAAGACTGGGAGATAAAAGATAAGAAGTGTGTGTGTGAAGGTAGGCAGGCAGGGGACAGAGTTAAAGAATTAGGGGTACCCCTTCTAGTGAGTGGGAGGGAGCTGGTGGGGAGATAAATTCCCTGAACTAGTCTCTGGGTGGTGCTATTAGTCCAGGAGAACTTGGTTACATTCTAAGTGTACAGGTGAGGTGGTTGTTTTTAAAGGATGGGTCAAAGAAAGGATGGAAGCATAGAAAGGAAAAACAATGTGCCAACCAGGCATTCAGATAAAGCAGAACTTTGAAAATCTGCAGAATACTGAAAGAGTATAGTGAGTACCTACTAATTGCCGAGGTAGAGCTATCAGGACGTTTGGTTTATCTAGGTAGAGAGAGAAGGATTTAGTTTATGTCTAATAATCTAAAACTTTGGTTCTCAGTCTGGCAATAAATTAGAATCACCTGTAGGGCTTTAGAAACTTTGGATACTCTGAATCTACACCAGAGATTCTGCTTTATTTGTTCTGGGGTGAGGCCTGGGCATCGTCAGTGTTTTTTAAAAACTTGTCAGATAATTCTAATGTGCAGACAGGGTTGAGAACCACTAACCAAAAACAATGACATGCTGTTAAGATATTGTCTTTGTACTTCCCTCTGGGGAAAGGAGAGAATGGCCATGTTCCGTGTCTGCCTGTGTGTTTGGTAACGAGGTGATTCAGCAGCAAGTAACGCACACACAAGTGGAAACCATTCAGTACCCTCAGCACACCATAGAGTGAGTGATGCTTTTGCCTGGTCCACAGCTGTATCTGCTCATCTGCTACCCTCTGAGACCTTTACATAAGTTTCTATGCATAACGTGTATTTAAACAGTGCCTGGCAGATGATAGGGCTCAGGAAGTGTTAACGATTGTTATTGTAGTTACTAAAACTATTTTGTAAGCTCATCTAATATAATTAAGTTTACATTAATAAAAAGGAGTGAAAGAAATTTAACAGAGTGTAATCACCTTTTTGGGGGGTGGTTCTACCTCATCCTTTCAATTCTTGTATGTCATTGTAAACAAGCTTTTTAAAAAGGCATTAGAGTAAGTCCTCACATCACAGAGATCACGAAACCATGCATAATGAATTACAAAAAGAAAACCTGTCCTAATACTGTGAAAATTGGTATTTGTGATCTGGGATAAAATTTCCTATGATAGCATCACATCTGGATGCTATCAAAACTTATATGGATGTTGTCAAAACTTGCGTGGCAGAGAAGATCATGTATTTTCGAAAATTGTTAAAAAATCAGAAAGGATTTCCAGTGATGACAAAATCACTGACAGGCAAGATGCACATGACACATTTGAATCAGAGGCTTTTTGAAAATTTAGAGTAGAATAAAGCAGTATTTCTAAATCAATATGGGTGTGTTTTATTTTATTTTCAGTTTTATGCAATTGATCTAAATGTATGTAAACTAACAAATTAAATATTATAAGTGGATTTTTAACTATTTCATTGAGATGCTTAAATATTTATATGTTTAAGTTGGCAAAAAATTGTTTTCCTAATTTTGCATTTTGAAAAATGTACATTGGCTTTGTGATTGGGAGTGCCTTGTGTTCAAGTGTGTAAATAGGGAAAGGGCATTATGTGAGGAAAGTGCTAAATAGGAAGAAAAGACAAGCTCAAATTGCCTCCCTTCTATTTATAATTCTGAGCAATTATCATTACAATATTTTAGAATAAGAAAGCACATATAAGCCATTGAATTGTGGACTTGCGTGGGTTTGTTCTTGGGCCAGTGAGGTTTTTAGAGGAAAGCTCACTTTTTGTAGTTGTCATAGCAACCTCAAAAATATAGGCCCTACCCTGCCAGCTCTGATATGTCCAACACAGTCCCATGGGGGAAATACGCTATCACAATGGAGGGATGATTTTCTACTTTTACTATTTTTCCGTACAATATTTATTGCTTTATACAATTCATAAATTCCCCCTTCTCCAATCCCAGCTACCTACCACATCAGGAGGACGCACACACGTACCACTTAATTTGCTCCATCTCTTTTACCTAGTTCTCCCCAGAGATTACCAACAGCATTTTGGTTGAGGATGCAGCCGCTGAGTGAATTGGATGCCCTTCTGCATATTGGCTTGTGGCTGTGACCAGGTGAAACACCTTTCCCTGCCTGCTTGCAACAAAATCACAGAAATTTCAGTAGCATGCCTCACTCTAAAAAATGAAGAGACTCTCCAGACAATATCTTGACTTTTGCTTACCAGGATGCAGACCTCTCGGCAAAATACGGAGGAGGCATTTCTCTCCAGGTTTTCTTGTCGTATATTTTCCTGCTGTCTGCCCAGACAAACTCTTGAATCTCAAAGAGAAATTCAGAAGCATACTCAAACATGTTTAACTAAATCAAGCCTTCTAGGCTTGTCTAATTATAGTTGATATGAAGTGAGAGAAATACGTTTTGTTTTGTTTTTCTCATCAGTTTAAATATTCTTCAGCTTACTTTTCTTCTTCTTTCACACTCAACACTTCTACATATAATAAGGAGGGGAAACAGTGTGGAAGGAAACCTTTATTTCTTGATATAAAGTGGAGATGATCAGATGTCATGACTCTTATATTCAGACCTTAGCACTTGAGAGAAATGTGTGACATTTGTTAAAAAATTAAATAACCATAGGCAGATGTTTATGGACCCATGAGCATCCTAAAATGACTAAGTTATCAGCAAATGAATCTGAGAAAACAAACACTTTTCCATTGCAAGGAAGGGGAAAACATTTTTTGAATTCCTTATAAGCTCTTCTGGTTGATCTAATAATCAAATTAATATGAGACAGATTAACAGGAGAAAATGACCAAATTTATTACATATGTACATTTGTACATAAGAATGACACCTGAGGACAGACTGGGCAGTTGAGGCTTATATGCCATTTGGAGCTAAGAATCAGGGGACAGGGGGAATGTAGTTTGTGACTTCATAGGGGAGGATGGCAATTCACATAGAGATGGAAAAGTAAATGCTTGGTTTGCTGGACCCTCTTTAACAATGGGGCAGAGAGAGGACTTTGATCAAATGCGCCCTGCTAGCTTCCTCTGTGTCTATCACACACTAGTCCATATTAAATTACAGCAATTTATGATGATATCTCCCCTCCTGGAGCAGGTCCTCTGTTGAAATTCTTAGTCAAGGGGAAGATCAAAAGTTTTTCCTTCGTTTTTTGCTTCTTAAAAATAACCAGCTTAAAATAGTCAGTATTCCAAAAGCATACTTTGGGGTGGCCAACTCTGCTCTCTGAGGCAGGAGAAGGAAGCAGTGAGGGGGTCGATGAAGTTGACTCTGGGTGTGTTCCTGTATGACCCTTCCAAAACAGCTTTGGACGGAACTTCAGTCCTATTAGCCTCCCTGGAATAAAACGCAGGGAGCATATTTCTTTGGAAAATCCTTTTGGGGACTGTTGCATGTTTTATGTCCTTTTTGGAGATGCACATTAACTCATAAAAGCCTCTGAATAATTCTGAGATAAGGAAAATTATTAAACTTTGTTTCACTCGGTGTTGAGATTCTAGAACTCATTTGAGCACAGCCCTCTTTTGCACACAACTGTTAACATCTCACAGGACGGACCAATATTTCCTAGACTATAATTAGGAAATCTCAGTTTTAGTCTATTATAATTCTCATGTCTCTTTTAAATAACTAGTTTCTTATCTCTAGTGGGAAAAGCTACATTTTGTTATTTTTTTCTCCCAAAGCCCAGCCTAATGTGATTCCTTTCCAACTCGACGAAAAGCTTCTTTTCATGTTCTGAGAGGTGTGCCAATGGCTTAGAGGCTGATGGGACAACCCTGCCAAGTACCAACAGCTGTAGCCTCAGGTGTACTTCCAAGGCTTACTCTGAAGATGTGGTTCTAAGCCAGACTGCATCCGTCTCACCTGGAAGCTTGTAGAAATACAGGAACTCAGACCCCACAACAGACCTATAGAGGGAGAATCTTCATTTTATCAAGATTCCCAGGTGCTTAACATGCACATTAAAGTTTAAGGCGCTTGTTGGGGAGCACATTGCAGCGAGACAGAGCCCAGAAGCCTGAAAACAGTGAGAAGTTCCCTGGTCCCAGAACAAAGTGGAACACGGGGACGTCATCGAGCCAGTGGCATGGCCAGCTTGCCTGGCTTTGACACTGAGAGGTCACTAACTGGATCCCATGGTAGAACATAGCTCTGCGTGTTTTGAGGGTGGAACTGGAGAAAAGCGAGGGGATATAACTTCTAATCTCTTCGGGTAAGTGAAAGAGGACTAGCTCAGGCAATTGAGACCAACAGACACAGGAGCCCAGGGGATACCAGGCGCCCAGGCCTGGGGAGTCTGGAAAGAACAGCTAAGCAGCTCTTCACCGGCATGGAACCCAAGAACAACTGGGTGTAATTACTTCATCTCCCAGATGAACAACTCAGTAGAAAAAAAGAAATGCTTTGACTCCATGCAGATGTAAAATCAGGCCTCATCCTGTATTACCTTCAATTTGACTTAGTATAATATTTAGTTGAAGATTGTGTTCATTCTTCAACACTCTTACACATATACATACACATACGCATATACTTATTTAACAAAGAAGAAAAAAATACCTAGACCTCATGTTTGTGAATATCACAAAATTGTCTTAATCTCTCCATCTTCATACATTCACGAACCTTGGTGCTCACACATACACAAACATGCACACAAAACTTCCATTTCTCCTTTAGATAACGTTTAATACATATTAACATATTGTGGGAAACAACAACAACAATAACAACAACAGAACAAAAAACCAACCTAAAACACAGAACTCAAAGGTTACTGTCTTCAGCACGGAAGTAGTTACAATCCCCTGCCCACAGAGAACAACAGCCCTTGACTCCAGAGATCAGAGGAGGAGGGTCTCCACTCCATAGACAACTGAGAATTGTGTCTGCATTGTTGGATATCCATAGAAGAAGTATAGGATATATATGATGCTGAAAATTTTGCAGTGCAAAACGTAGTTCAGTGTTTGAATCGCCTATAAAATCAAGGATATAGATAATTTCACCTCCCACATCTTCTCCCCTTACTGATAAGAAAATGATTAATTTGGATGTCCATGTATTAGGCAAGAATTTTAGTGTGCCTCAAGACACGAATCTCCAGGCTTAGTTATGGGCTTACCTGGGGCCATCGTCATTCCCTGAGATCCACGCAGTTAGGGAGTATGTCCAAGCTCTGTTCTAGCAGCTGAACCAGTGGCTCTGAGTAGACTAAGAATGAGACCCTTCTTCTCCTTTCACTTCTCATTCTTTCAGCCACCACTGCCAGATTCCCTTCCTTCTCTTTGTTGTTTTTAAATTTACAAAAAACATTAAATATGCTAAGGGCTCTCTTTTCACTCTGAATCTCATGAATGGCTAATTCCTTTGTACCTAAAAGCCTTGCAGGTGGAGGAGGTGCTGTGCTTGGGAGGGGGATGAGGTCCAGTCTCCATGCAGCAGCTCCCTGCCTCCAATGCCTATCTTAGCTAAAGGACAGAAAAACCAAACCTTGGCTCGAAAGTAGTACACAGCCTCTTACCCTACCCAGAATCTGGTAAAGTACCACACGAGTGCACATCCCTAGGAATCAAAGCAGGTCAGAGCAGGAAGAAATTTGAGGGATGTTCTCATTTTGTAAATGGGGAAATCACAGCCTAGTGAGGTGATGTGTGACTTGCCCAAGGCCATGGGGCTGGCTAGCCAAGGCTAGGACCCAGATTCCTTCCTTCCAGGTTCAGTGGGTTTCCCTTCATATATACTCCATTCTTGTGGGCATTCGAGGCAAGGTAGTCCACTGCTGGCACAAGGCAGATACTCAAGAACACTGCAAATAGCAGAGTTGGGAATTGTGTTAAACAGACTTGAGCTTACATATTAGTGCTGTTTGGAAAATATTTCCAGGTCTTCTTTTAAGGCCTGTGGTGGGATGACCTTCTGCCTTCTTGTTGTTGAGGTGGGAAGTGTGGTCATATAAATAGTTCTAGTCAATAGTTTATAAGTAGAAATGATGTTTGTCACTTCTATACCAGAACATTTAATTTCTGGAACCCTCAAGAGTTTCTCTCTATTTCCTTTTGGCATGGCAACCAGCAATATTTTAGATGATGGTTGCTCCTGCAGTTTAGGTTCCTAAGTGATTATGATGAGCATAACCTGACTCATATAATGATGTCATATAGCACAAGTTAGTGAAGTTAGTGAGGAGTAAGCTACTTAGGATTTGGAGGCTATTTGTTAGTGCAGCAAAACTTAACATATCCTGACTGATATAACCTCCAATATTATTTCCAAGGCAATCAATTCTGTCTTCCCTTACACTATACCAAGTTTCCCTTCAATGTGCGTTTGCCCTATTAGAGTCATCCTTTAAACTTTTGTTGCTGTTCCTTTTTTTTTTTTTACCAGATTTCACCAGTGGGAGAACAGGAAGAGGACCTGTAATATTTCTTGATAATAACTGAGATTATTGAAATGATCCCATTCTAACTTCACCTTGGAGTCCCAGGAAAAAAAAGTATGGCATGCACAGAAAAGAGCAAAAATAATTTTATGACATAAATTCATAAATAGGACACTGGTGGAAAAGAGATTAAAGTTTTGATAATTATTTTTAAAAAGAGTAGATGGAGAATGATAGTGACCATCATCACATACAGTAGAATTTTATTAATTTTATATTAGTTTGTTTAAAAAAATGTAAGAGTCAAAGTATTTCTTCAATTATTGATAGGCTATGTGCTACCCCAACTTTTGTAATTATACCTATCAATTGGCCATCTGTACTTCGTAATTTAAAACAATTCTTTTTTTGAAAATCATATATTTTGTAAACACAAGTCTAATATATGCTTAGTGAATAAAAATTGGAAGACACAGAGAAACATAAAGAAAAAAATTCTAAAATTTCCTATAATTCTGCCACCCAGAAAATAACCATGCAACATTTTGTTACATGACTTTGGAGAATTTCATATACATGTATAGACTTAATTGTGCCCTCACAAAATTCATATGTTGAAGTCCTAATGCCCAATGTGATGGTACTCGGAGATGGGACCTTTGGGAGGTTATTAGGTTTAGATGAGGTCATGAGGTTGGGGCCCCCAAGATGGCATTAATTGCTCTTATAAGAAGAGACACAAGAGAGCTTACTCTCTTTCTCTGTCTTCCATGTGAGGACATAGCAAGCAGATAGTTATCTACAAGCTAGGAAGATGATCTTAACCAGAACCCGACCTTGATGGCACCCTAATACTGGACTTCCAGACTCCAGATCTGTGAAAAACTAAATTTCTGTTTGAGCCACTGAGTCTATAGCATTTTATTAAGGCAGTCTAAGTTGACTATCTCTATTTCTATCTATCTATCTATCTATCTATCTATCTATCTATCTATCATCTATCATCTATCTATCTATCATCTATCTGTCTATCTATCATCTATCTGTCTGTCTGTCTGTCTGTCTGTCTGTCTATCTATCTATCTATCTATCTATCTATCTATCTATCTATCTATATCTATCTATCTATCTATCTATCAACCTACCTATCTGTCCAATCTTTGATTGTTGTCTAAAGCTATTGAAGGGATGGTGTGTTATATGATGGTAGCTAACAGATACAGAGAGGTCAAGAGTGTTTGTTGTTGGTGGTGTTTTTAAATTGGAGATATTAATGTATATTGGGAAGTAATGTTAAAATCCAATTATAAATAAAAAAAATTTTTCTGCCAGGTTTCACTTATTTAATATGAATTAAATAAGAATTATCAGAAATAAGTAAATTCTTTGATCTAATATTCCCACTTCCAGGAATTTAATCTATAAAAACAGATGTATACCATAATATTTATATAAAATGTTTATAGAAACTTTATTTATTGTACTGATAATTAGAAACATACTAATACCCAATAGAGGATTATTTAAGAAAATTTGATACATTCATTGATACAGTGGAATCCTATGTAGCCTTAACATTATATTGCAAATGAGTGCAAGTAAAACTGAGGTCTGTAAAATTTATACACAGCAAATCTATGATGCTTTGCTTTCAGGATTCCTGCCTTTGGCATTATGTTACTTAGAAAGGGCTTTCCCATCCTGGCTGATGCAATTGTTTGCCTATTTTTTCTAGTTGTTTTCTTTTTTAGGGAGTTACTATTATTCATCTTAAAAAATTCCTGTGTCAAATTAAATTTCACTGCATGGAGAAGGCTATGACCAACTCTTACCATTCTCTCTTAAGATGTGAATGAAGGAATAGTCTGTTATGTTTAGAGGATGAATTTAGGGTGGATATGAAAATATAATTTATTTTAGAATTTGTTAAGCTAAATGAGTAAATAATTTATTATGAGATTGAAAAAAAACAAACAACTAAACTTTCTAATTCTCTAGGATGGTCTAGTGCCATACTCATAAAAATAACAATGTGTATCTTTACACGAGCTTGCCTGCTGCATTTTAGTTGTGTTCTCACACACATCATCACATTTGATTCCCACAAGTCCTGAGACCTCAGGCAGCAGGAGACAAACAAAGCACTAGACCTGACTCACTCAAAGAATCTTTCCAGCCCAATTTTTCCCTGATTTAGTCATTAGGTTTGCAAAAGTCCCATTTTTAATGACCTTACCAAGTTTGGCTGACTTATAAAAAAGGAAAGGAAGAAAAGAAAACAGAAAACACACAGAAAGATACTTGAGGCTAACACTGTGAATCGTGCCTACTGCACAAAGTGAGAACAAGAAGAATTTAATTTTCTGGTCTGCTTGTTCTAGCATGCTTCTCTAGGTTTGTCATCAGGTCTGGGGGAACACAGAGAATTTAAAAGATATTTTAATTCAAGTGACTATATTCAATTCATTCCATTCTCCTTGTAAAACTGTCTGCTGTAAAGTCGTGTGTCTAATATGAAACAGTTCTAACTTGCTAACTAAACCGCTTATTAATTTCTATTAACATTGAACCACAGTAGCATATTCACCCAATCGTTGTAACACATGGAAACCCATAAGCATGACTCAAATCTGAGATGACTGCGCTTAGATCGGCACACACAAGAGATGTAAAAAGACTTTTCTCTGTCTGTTTAAGCTTGAACTCAAATAATCATCCATACATAACAGTTGCTATATTATTCTCCTAATTTGCCAACACAGAACTCTCTTTTATCTAGTTTACATACCTATAAAAGTTATCTCATTAAGAAAGAGTTTTTAATTTTTGGTAATTGAAAACCTGCCTAAAAATCTCCGTAGTTAAATGTTGGAGAAGATTTTTCACCTCTGCCAACTGAAAATGACTCAAGAGGTTAAGACTTTGGTTCCATGTAAGTAAATTTCCACTATCAGAAATGTTAGTTGTTGTAACAAATCATTTAAATTACCAAAAATGTGACGTAAAGCTGGCTGGTATCCTAATAGTCTAGTGATTATATAGGGACTTTCCAAGAGAAATGATTCATTGTAATGGATTGTAACTTGGTCTCCTGCAAATAAAATGACAGCATCTTCCACATTGGAAGTGATATTTCAGATTTTTAAAATGTATTTATTGATCAAATATATGGTGATGGAAAGAGAACTGACTCTGGGTGATGAACACACAATGGGATTTATAGATGATGTAATACAGAATTGTACACCTGAAATCTATGTAATTTTACTAACAATTGTTACCCCAATAAATTTAATAAAATAAAATTTAAAAAAAAAATATTTATTATTACCAAGAATCAAAGAGTCACCAGCTGGATGCTGATATCTACTGTTTCTGCAGTTTGTTTCCAAGTGGTCTGGTCTGGGCATTCCCAGGTGTATATGTTCACTCTTGTTTTCTTTTACTGATTTCTTAAATGGGATGTGCTCATGGCAGAAATAGTAAAACTTCTTAATTTTGCTGCCCTTGTTGCGCTCAGTTCTTCTTCCTCTACAACCCTTGGAACTTTTACTCAGGTTAGCAGTGGATTCTTCTTCATGTTCACACTTAGGGTAAGTCCTTGCGTTATTTTCTAATCAGAATCATATGTGGGAAACTTCATAGACCCATTAAATTATCAAGTTTCTTTGCTTTTATCTGGACTTATAGCAACCCTAGTGGTAACACACATCATCTCTCACACTGGTCAATGGAACTTTTATGAATAAAAATGGGAAACATATTCTTACTTAACAAATGAAGAATAAAAAATGAAGTCTTTTAAATCAAGGGCCCATGGGGGAAACACAGTAAAAGAAACCCTTGGTGTCAAACAGAATCACTGATTCACAGAACAGAAAATCCCACAAAGAAAATGTCTGAGGTTTTAAATATCCTAGATTGTAAATGGGGGCCTCATTCCATTGGCACCTCACTAATTAGTAGATTCCCTTCTTCCACTAATAGCCTCCTCATTCTCCTGGTCACCAGAATGGGGCAACTTCAGTCTTCACTGGACTCTACATTCAATCAGTTACCAACTCGTACAGCCTCCATCTTTGAGCTTATTCCTTCCCCATGTGTTTCCTTCTTTCAGTTCCCATGGCCCCCAAACGATCCCACTGTTCCAAAGCCTTTCCTTGGGAAATGCGCCTCCATGTTATATTTTTGGTTGAATTTACTTAGTAATTATTTATTCTCAAAGAACAATCTAAAATTGACCATTTCTGAAAAAAATACTCTCAGAAAGGAGTATTTATCTTTTTCTTTCTGAAAAAGACACTCTCAGAAAGGAGTATCTTTTTACTGAAAGCACATTGATACATTGAAATCAGTGTTTCTCAAATTTTAATGTTCATAGAAATGACCTGAGGATGGTGCGAAACCAGAGATTTTGATTCTGTAGGTCTTGGGGAGCGCCTGAGGTTCTGCCTTGGGAAAAAGCTCCCACCTCACGCTGATGATGCTGTTTTGGAACCACACTTTGAGCAGCAAGATTCAAAATTGTCCCATAGCTATCTCAATAATGCCAGTGACGCCTTAACCCTTGTGGTGATTTCTGCAGGGGGAGTTCTTCCCAGTTTTGTTTTGTTTTCATTGTTTCCTGCTTTCTAAGTGTCATTCTGGGCACTTGCTTTTTAACAGAGTAGCAGAATTGATACAACTACATTAAAACAAAAAGAGACACATTACAGGCTGCTTTGGGCATTCCTGCTAGCAGGAATTGTAGTTTTTCAGGGGTCTTCATTTTTAATAGCAATGCTATCAGATTCTCAGTCTTGGCATTAGGGCTAGGTGTTACAGCTTCCCATAAAGCATTCTGATTTATAGACCCGCTGCTCCCCACCATAAAATGCAGAGAAATCATAAATTTGAACAAAAAAGTTTCATAATCTAGCTAATGAGATTTCATGCTATTTTCTATTTAATGAGCATTTAATTCCAGGAAGATCAGAATAACTCCAATTTGTAAAATGCACGTAATATTCTGGAAACATCAGCAACTGCAAAGCAGGTTATATGACATAATGAGTGCAGTTGTCTTTCTCCAGACCTGTTTGTTTCCTTGCCCTCTCTGGCCTGTTTCTGGTTCCACTTACCTTTTCCTAGTTTACCAGATGATTCATCAACTTTCTGGCATTCCCACTTGCCATCTGTGTCCAACATCCCAGTAAAATCCAATAAACTTTCAATATCCAGCATCCCATTAGCTATATCCTTGTATACAGATAATTCACGGGGAGCTGATAGTCAGGATGATGGCCTCAAGGGAAAGCGCACTATCCCTTTCTGAGCAACTACTTTGTGCCAAGTTCCCTGCCCATTACATCAACTACATCACCTCATTTAATCCAGAAGCATTGAAGTTCCTGAAAAGTCCTTTTTAGATCGGGTTATATTCAGTTAATTAAGAATAAACATATCTTTTTCATCAATTTCTCAAATTATTATTAAATTTTATTTGCTTCAATGCATAATGCAGACATATGGTATTAATTCAAAATATACACAAGGAATAGAGAACGAGTCTGTCTCCTCCCCATCATGTGGCTCAAATCTCTACCTAAAGGCAAGTATTGTTACCAGTTTCTGATATATCTTTCCAGAAATAGTCCATTAAGCATGAACTATTAAACAGTGGGCTATTAATAGCATAGTAAGCAATCTAAGATTGCTTCAAAAATTTAAAACCTGTTATGGTATATATAGAACATGGAGACAACAGGAAAGTCTCATTTTAATATCCTGTGACATATACATATCAGCAGAGTTGCCCTCACTTTCAGGTTTAACATTCTTAAAGCATGTGCAATAGATTGGGATTACCTGATAAAGAAGGGTGAAAGAAAAGGGAGTTGAGATCCCAAAAATAGAATTCACCACCAGGGTGAGAAGAGAGACAAGTCAGAAAAAATTAAAGTTGCAAGACATGAGTTCACGTGGATGAAACAGCCCTAGACGTTAGGTCTGTGGGCTTCACGGTTGAGACAGCAGCATGAGGAGAGGGAGTTAGTGTTTGGTGGTTCTGGATGAGAAATGGCTCACAAGTCAGCATGGTACTTGTAGCTTTCTACAAGAGTCCCTGCAAGAATGGAATGAACCAGGACTTTGTAGCTGGAGTGTGTAGAATAGTCGACCCTTTTCTCTCTGGGCTTTAGGATTTTAAAACTTGCATTTCTAAAAGAGAATGGGGGTGACAGAAGCACAGAATGGAGTGGCAGCTCTGTGACAGAACTCATGGTCTGTATGTGGCTGATGGCAGGAATGGCAGAGCCCTGCTGCCCACTAACAATGGCCACATGCAGTGGAGAGTCTGGTAACCTTCACAGGTGCAGACTGGTGTATACCTGAGTAGGGAGGCACCTTCCTCACAGTTTCCATCCCATGTTGCTGCCCTTAAAGATCATTTTGGAGCCATGATTGCACAGCCTCTACTAATCTAGCCCGGCTTCCTCCGTTTGGCCGATCGATACCTATTCACTGGATGCCTACCATAGGCAGGGTCATGGCTTCCACTCTGGAGTCTGATGTGTCTGCAACGCTGTTGCTGTTTAGGAATTGTGAGATCATGGATAGAATCATCTTCCTGACATGAGCTCACCTATTCCATAAAGTGAAGGGCAACTATGGGGTAATTTCTAGAATTCTGCTTCCTTTCCATAGTCATTCCCGGAACAAATAGACAAATATAAAGAAAAATACTAATAGAGAGAAAAAGTCTTCTTTGTGGGTTGTTTGGGCGGAAACATCTCAACATCGGGAGCATTCCATGCATATTTTATATTTCTCATTTAATTACCTATAATAGGTGGCTAAGAAATGCTTATGACCCATATCCCCAGTACCTAATGACACTCCTGACATACAATGTAGTACCTAACAAATATTTGTTGAGTCATTGAATATGGAAAAATGCAAACCAAGCATTTGAAATATGCTATATTTCTTTTGACTTTGACCCCACACGAATGAGAAAAGAAGGTCACTGGAAGAGTGTGAGGGCCATCATGAGTTTCGTATTCCAACAGCGAGTGCCAAATTCTTCACGCCAGAAAGGACAAGAGAGGTTGTTAAACCACTTCTTATTACCTCTTTGTTGACCTCGATTGCCTCGGTATTATTCTCCAATTGCTTTGTCTCTATGGATCTCTGACTCCTTGTCACCTCCAATTGGAATGCCCTGCAAATTTTCCTGCCTTTTTTATCCTCTCTCACCTCAAAGTAATCCTGTCGTCTTGCTGCAGTTGGAGCTGCTTCCATTAAGAAGACTCTCTCCTTACCCCTGTCGCTCTTCAGGAAAATTATGCTCTGGATAAGTGGATGTTACAGACACTTTTCAGAATGTATTTAGCCTGAATTTCTCCTGTCTTCCAACATTCTCCTAAGCCAGTTACCTTTGCATTGGAGTGGTGTTAAATTCAAGGAGATAGAGGTTCTGAATTTCTTCCTTTGACCAGATGGAAATCATTACATTAGAATGCTGATGACTGCAAAATCTTGGACATATTGTTTTCACAATTAGGAAATGGCCAACACAAAGTTCCTCAGTGCGAAGCCAGCATGCAAGTTCAGCTTCCATTTGCTGCTATAAATTTTGTTCTTGTTGCTGCCAGTAAACACCAACTGTTCAAGTGAAATAATAAATCCAAATGTGCCTGTTGGATGAGAGTTAAAAAAAATTATATGCTGCATAAATGCTGATGTGAAAGGATTTTTCAACACACTAAACCAGAGAAAAGAAAGGAACAGAGAAAGGTGAACTGAATGCAGTTCTCACTAAGAACTTTTTACTTGAAAGTACTAAAACTTCTCTTGGGGGAAATGCTGATTCAATATAATACTTAAATATCAAGGAGAAAATAAGTACAGAATTAGGATATTGACCTTAGGATGGGCATACTGTGAGCACTTATGGGGGTTACCAGGGAAGGCATACACAGGTTGTATAAGTCAGAAAAAATATCCCAAAGTTTACCCAAAGCTGGTGGGGGCACATGGCCCAGAAGTCCTTTGCTAATGATCAATCTACCAGCTAAAATCAAAGTCAGTAGCTACGGCAGTCTGTGATACAAGGATTTAGTGACTTTCTATCCCACAGGTTTACCCTGAGGCTAACCAACAGATGTCTATACTCAGGTCTCCCTACTGTTTAATTTAATGTGCAGCTGGAATTACGATTCAAGGTGATAGTTTCATAAATAATTTCCTGAAGTTTAACTTTGGATTATCTAAATTTATAACGGGTTTCTCTTCTCTTCCTCTACCCCCCGCCCGCAATGTTTTTCTGTGAGGCCGAAGAAAATGTCTGAACCATGGAGTTAGCTGACCTGAGCCCCAGGCACCAGTCTGATTCTTATACCCCCTCATCCTACTTTCTCATGTAAGTAATAATGCTCAACCCACTGGGTTGTTGTAAGAATTAAATGAGATACTACATGTTAAATGTCTTGCACAAGCCCTGCACATAAAAGGTCCTTAATAGTAACATTAGTTCCACTCCCAGATTAGGCTTTGCAAGCAATTTGAAAGACAGAACATTCAAATCAACTGTTTAGCGTGATGGGGCTCCAGGCCAAGAACCAACCAATAAAGATGTTCCAAACTGGAATATTTCAGCATCTGCGAAAGGCTAGGGTTTATCTTCATGGCTAAAATAAGCAGTTTAATGTAAAGCAGTATTTCTTTTTTAAAATTCTTCTTCATTTTCCGAATAATGGTTAAAATCTGTCCTTTGTAGATCTGAAGATGTGGGCAAGTTTCATACTGAAGTCCAGATCTGCTGAAAGTGTTAGATGAATATATGAGGACCAGACGCTGCTGTCAAAAATAAAACAGACGTTGGTGTCTTGAATGCCTTCATGTGAGGCCAAAGCTAAGTGTTTGGCTTATTTTTGTCACTGAATTAATTGGTGTATTTGATTTAACTAGCCACATTGTTTTTGCTTAAATATTCATGTGTTTCAGTATTGTATTGATACAATCAATGTGTCTAAGAGTACAGAAAATATCAATAGTGGCAAATATATGTATTCAGAGGAAGAGAAACTATTCATTTCCAGATCCCAGATTTATAGCAGTTTTCATACATGTATAGAAAAGTGTTTTCTCCTCATGGTAACTTCTGAATTATGTGTAAATCATCAGAGTCTGTGTGCATTTATTTCCACACACACACACACAAAATAATACCATCAGAGAAAGCTAAGCCAAGCTGAGCCTTGCTGGGTGGGTTTGAGAAAACATAGGCCAACTCAGGGCAAGGCAAGCCCATGAGATAGGATGTATAGAGTAGTAATAAACATCCTTAGAAACATTTTCTCTGGAAAAGACATCCCGATAACATTCTACGTTAATAGATGAGAAGAGACATACATGTGCTGTATGTGTGACACAGTAAAAACCAAAGTCTCACTCTGAATGTTTTATCCAGCTTAAATTGCAAACTTAATGAAGAAACAGTGGTTTTGATTCAAAGAAGCTCAGGATTGATAACATCTCCTCCATCCTTTGCCTGGATCTCCTTTACACTCTTCTGGCAGAGAAGTCATCCAATTGACACTTGGAATGAGCAACTCACCCCTTTAGAGCAGATTATTCTATCTTTGATTAATATTGTTAGAAAAGGATTTCTGGTTTTTGGATCAAGGATTTCTGTTTCTCTGTAATTTCCACTTATTGGTCCCACTTCTATCACTCATAGTCACACCCAGGCAGAATCCCACTTCCTGTGGCAATTAGTCTTACAAACATTAAGGCAAGGGTCACAAATTAGCCCTATAGTAATTTTAAATAATTAAAAATGAGCTACTGACATTTAAAAATTGGAAAATCACCTATTAAAAAAATGGATGTTTTTCAATTCTCTTGAAACTTTGTACGCTCTGGAAGCAATGGGCCTACCACATTCCCAAATGGTAATAATTGGCTGAGTTGAGTAGCAGGTGCTCTTTTAGGCAGGGAATGGGCTTCACCACAGTCCTCACTCCACCCTATTGTCTTGCACTGGGCCTGCTTTCTTCATTTTATGATACTTGACTGGCCTTTGAGACATTTGTATTTGCACTTCCTATTGTGTCCTCCTAAGGCTTCTTTGCTTCAGGAGATTTGTCCTCAGTTCCCTCTTTTCCCCTTTGCAAAATGAATTTCAGGAATGTCTGAAACACAAACCCGCTGAGTGATGCTACCTATGAGATATTGACATTGGATCCATCCAATCTCATAATCAATCCTCAGTAATGTGCTGGGGTAAACATGTGGCTGGAGACTTTTGATCAGTTAGGGTAAAGGTGAGGTGTGGAGGGAGGAGGTTTTAAAAAAAGCCTGAGAGGATGTGAAGGATAGCTTCTCGTGCCCACTGAAGGCCTAATTCCTGGTAGTTGTTCTTATTTACAGCTGTGAATCCTCAGGAGGATCCAGGCTTGTGGGAAACCAGTACCTATAGTCAAGAGCATGCTATATAGGTTTTTGCTTTTAGTTGCTTCCGTCATGTGCACTTTTTTTCTATTAATGCAAATTTATGTCCTCAGGTTCTGCTGGTGTTTTACTGTCAATTGCATCATAATGCCCCATGTTCTGGAAAGGGGAAGAGTGCCTGATTTTGAATCCCACCATCTCTAATAAGTAGCTGAATAACTTTGGGAAAGTTATTTAACATCTCTGAGTCTCATTGTAGAAAATGAGGATGGGAATAGGTAGCTTCTAACTTATAGGAGTGTGTGGAAAACACATGAGATAAGGTACATAAATGCATAAAGTAGTTCCTGGTTTATATTAATCATTCCATAAATGTGAAGTATTAATTGCTACTCATTGTAGCAGATGGCTCCCATGGCTCCACAGCCTCTCCCATATGTCTGCATTCCGATCAACTTCCAATTGCCTGCACTTATGATTCTTGCCAGAGGGTTTTCTCTGACACCCAATTTTTTTCTCTCCCTATACACCCATGCAAGCTGGAAGTGCTGGGGAGTCAAAACCACCTCTTTACCTTTGGCAGATGGGAGTTGATGGATCAGCACCCCAGCTCACTCACCGTTCAGAAAGAATAACTCTCAGGAGTGTCCCCGTGTGGTGTATCGGAGGTCCTTCAGTGGGTTTAGCTCCAGTTATTCAAGGTGTCGTAACTTGTTTGACAATGTACCCTTTATTGACAGCCTTGTTGTCCCTGTCTGAGTCCTTCGCTTCCTTGCCAATATTTCCTGGGGTCAACTCCACAATAAATGACTTGTACTCAAAAAGTCAGCTTGGCATCTTCTTCTGGGGGAATGCAAGCTAAGACAATTGGTATGAATAGTGATCTGAGGAAACAGGTCCTTAAGATGGATTCTGGAACCACATCAAATGGCAATAAACAAATCCCATCACTGGTGGTTACGGGTGTGGTGATAACCTTCGGCATACTGTGGCATTAATGATACATTTGGAAAGTGATAACATTGGTGCACTGTAGCATTAATGATGGACATAGGTAGGATATAGGTGGACTGGCTTATATAATATAACATCACTAGCATTTGAAAGATATTTGAGCACTCACAGAGTATCTGATTTATTTTTTGAGGATCCCACACAACACTCGTGGACTAATGGACTCACTTTCCAGGGAAGGAGGTGTAACCATTAGCACAAGGCTATGGTATCAATTGGTCGTATTATATATATACACCACATCACCCCCAGCGTTCTAGTCTGAGAGAAATTGGAATGGCTTTTTAAAGTTGCAACTAAGGTGCCAACCTGAGGATGACACTGCAGGATTTGAGTACTGTTGTTCAAAATGTAGCACAGAGTCTGAATCAATAGCTATCGAAGGTACAATGCCTTCAACAGGAAGAATTCATGGGCTTGGGAACCAAGGGGCAGAAGTAGCAGTGGCTGCCGATAGTATCATTTCCAGTGACCTACTTGAGGGATTTTGCTTTCTATCTCATAATGTTAGGATCTGCTGGACTAGAGGTCTGGTCCAGTTGAGGATGAAGAGATCTTCTGTCAGGAGATACAGTACTTTGGGGGGGCATTACATTAGCCCTAAAATGATGGCTGCCATCTGGTCATTTTGGATTCCTCATGCTGGTAGAGCAGCAGGCAAAGAAAGAAGTAACCTTATTATCCTGAACAGATAGGCTTGTTGCTATATTATGGAGGTGTGAGGGAGCATGCTTGGATGTTAGGGGGCTTTACTGGGATGTCTCTAGGTGTTTCCATACTTGGTAATAATTGAATGGGCAATTGCAGAAACCATGTGATGGTTGTCTGGAATGAGATTCAGCTCATCTGTTTGGGTCCTTGAAGAGAATTAACTTGGGGGTGTCAGACCCCTCAGACATAAAAGTCTGGGGTTATTAATATCAGTGAAGTCCCCACTTCTGTGTAGGGACTATAGTTTAGGCCACTAACCCTTCTGTTGTAATTCTCTTCCTTTTTATAATTGTCAGCAACCATCCCCTTAAGATTCAGTGATCAGACAGTTTGAACTTAAATGGGATATGAGTGGATTTAAGGAGCCAGGATGAACTGTAGCAGATGCTGTCAGCGCTTTATTCATACGCCCTGAGCCCTCACTAGTCCAGCTTCCAGCACCTTCCAGAATTTACCACACACCAGTCCTAAGGCATTGAAAGAAAGAAACCATAAACAGATAAAAATTTTCTCTCTTTTTCAACCTGAGCTCTGGTTGCTGTAGTTTTTAGCTCACTTGGAGGTCACAAACATAAACGCTTATCACTGAGGCCAGGATAACAACGTGATTGAAGCCACGGGGCCAGATACACACCCAAGGAAATGGTAAGGACTGGCTTCTCTGAAGGCTCCAAGCCATCAGTCACTCAGCCAGCACAGCTGTAGGAATGATCTGATCTGATTTTCCTGCGACAACCTGAAGTGGGTCCTTGACACCCTTGGAAAGGACAGCAGGAAGCTGAATTTCATTGATTAAAGGAAAATCCCTGAGATAACATGGCTTAATGGATTTTTGAGACAGCAAATTTTGAAAAATTACAGCACTAATCTTACACAGAATAGAAGGCAATCCATTTAAGGTAAAGAGCCTATTGATTGCTTACTATGTGCCAGGATTTATTCTAAGTATTTTACATTTAATAACCAATTAATTACTCATAACAATCTCATGATATAGGTATCATTATTATCCCTATTGTACAAATGAGGAAACTGAGCACAGAGAGCTTTAGATTGATTAGCATCCCAATAGTCAATCCGGTGCTATTAAGACATCCTTCTTTTGTACTATTTACTTCTACCAACAACACCAATGGAAGAAGGATTGATTTGGATTGTTTAATACTGGGATGTATTGTATTTTTCTCTGTGTGTGTTTTATGTGTGTGTGTATGTGTGTGTGTGTGTTATCTGTGTGCTTCTTAGGCAAATTCTTATGCAAAAGACTTGGTTTGGTCTGGAGGTAGCTATGGGTGATATATAGAGTATACAACTAGGCATCAGGGGACTTAATTAGTGGCACCACTTTCTACTGAGTGGTTTTACAGGCTGGAGAAAAGCCAGCTCTTGAGGACTTATTTATTAATTTATGAAAGAAGGTGGTTTGACCAATCACTTTCTCATTTTCTTTCTTCCCTGGACAGTCTTTGGTTCTGTGATTTCCCAAACCTCTAAGGTATCCTCAGAAAACAAAACTTGACCTTCCTTTAGAGTGAGGAACCATTCATGATGGGTAGAATCACATCTGTTTCACCTTCCAATGGGACTGAATGTTTAGGAAGCAAGGTTACCACCCTTTACCCCACACCTAGTACTATCACCAATTATCTGTCATAAAGTTTCAATGAAGGATAAATTCTTGGTGTTTAAGGTGGGTATGAGAGTCAGATAGACTAGACACCCTGAAAAGGTGGGTGTCTAGTGGAAAGCTGGGAGGGCTCATGGTTTCTTCCAGGTTGTTCTTATATGATGATTAGCGATCATACTGGATGGCTTTTATTCAATGAGAAGAGTTTGTTTTAATAATTTCTAAAGGTTAATTACTCTCCTTTCTTTAGTATGTGACTTATTTGATCAAAAGTTCCCAAAAGGCAGCCCTGTAAATTTCCATTGGCTTCCTGTGGCTATATTCTGAGATATAGACTGTGAATACAAGCAACCCATCCAATCTGGCGTCAAGCATCTTATAATCATCCCCTTAGTAATCAATTTTTCTATGCACCCAGAGAATCCGACAACAGGTAAGAGTGTGGAATGCTCAACCTATGGCCAACCAACTCAGAAAAACTGCTTCAAACAAATATCCTTTCTAATGGAAACCAGAGGAGGAGGTTAGATACACTACTGGAAGCTCAGTAAGCGAGCACTTGTTAGTGACACTTATTGATGTTGAGAGCTGCACCAGAAGTATCATCAGCACTTACAACTTATGGATATTGCAAAATTTTCCCTGTTTCTATAGGTCATCAAAGAGTGAGTGCCTTACATGTTTTCACAAGCCCAACCTCAACTATACCACACACCTTCTGCCAAGAGCTCCCTCTTTCTTTCTAGCAGCCCCTTGCTCAAGTCCATGGCTTGTGCAGACTTGGATGCAAAGAAAGGTTAAGGTCACAAAATGACTGAATTTGCCTCAGGAGAGACTTTGAAATCCTCTGTCTTTGGTGCACACATAGCGCTACTGTGGAATCCATGTGACAAAATGCAGTGTTGGGCTGAGAGACTCTACCCCAGCACTCCTCTGGCTCATTGAGGACCAATGGCTTTGGGCCCTTTGGAGATAGCAGCCTGGCCTGAACATTAATGTTTTCGTGATGGTCTTATCAATTATTTTGTGGCCTTAATCTTTCTCTCAACAGAATCATTAAGTGAATATATATGGGCTCCCAGTGGGAAATAGATAATTGCTCTTTCCATTCTTCAGTGTTTTTTTTCTTCCCATCACAGAAAAAGAAAAAAGAGAGAGAGAGAGAGAGAGAGAGAGAGAGAGAGAGAGAGAGAGAGAGAGAAACCAAAAATAGTCTCCCTCCTGCTTCAGTCAACACAGAGACTTTGATGCCCATCAACTCATGCAAATGAAAATGTCTCCTCTTATAAGGAATAGTAAAATTCATCCTGGTCTGGGTTCAGCCACTTTTCCCTAAACGTCCCAGAAAATGAAAAGATGGTGGACTTTGAGAGACTTCCTGGTTCAACTCTTCCATCTTTCAGATAAAACTCAGAGAGGTGAGAATGTTGTCTATGGTCACACACGACTTGCTTAAGTCTCCTTCATCCTTGTTTAATGCTCCCAAACATAACAACTCAGTATCAGATTTTAAAAAGATAGTTTATTAGCTGCCTACCACAAGAGAACTCTTTTTGGTTCATGAATTCATCTCTTTGCACCTGGTTTTTTTCTGTAAGACTTCACATTCTTCATGGACAGAAGCAGATATATGGCAGGGCTCAACGATTCTTAAAGGAGTCAAAAGCCTCCTTCCTCTTAGCAGCTCAGCTGGCCTTCAGAGGTCAGCTTTGTGACTGGACTTCATGAAGGCTGACACAGAAGTTAAGACATCCATGAGGACCAAGTATAATGGAACTGACATCTGGCTTAAGAATCGATGGATGACTTTAAAAAGTAACGAGAGTTTATTTTGTTTCTTAGTATCAAATAAATACATATTCATCATAGAAGATTTAGACAATATAGGAAAAAATTATGCACAATCTCACTATCAAGAGATAATTATCATTAGTATTTTGGCATATTGATCCTTCCAATCTTTGTATCTTTGTATCTCTCTCACAGTTCAAAAGAGGGATTGTCTTGCAGGGTGTCATGCAGGGTTCCTGCTCCTGCTCCCCACATAAGAACGCAGGACATGGTGAGGCCAAAAAGGAACACCCACAGAGCCATAGATAGGGGAGTCATACCACTATATTCTCGCTGGCGGCTGGGCTGGAAGCAGGAAGCAGGAGCCACATGATCTGCCACCTCCCGTCCACTTCTCTGCCAACCAACCAGCCCCACTTGCTAACTGCAATCTGCCGTGCTAACTGCAATCCGCGCTTGCTAATTCAGCCACCATCTTCTTGCTAGCCCTCATTTTTCTGCTAGCGTAGCCACAGCAGTTATATTGTGGCCAATGGCTCACCGGTTACAGCTGATGGACAACTAGCCACAGCTGATAGCCATCCAAACACAGTTGATGGCCATTTACTACCTAAGCCAGCACCTTTCCACTTGAGGCTGAGAGCCTGGAAACTGCATTCCTGGCTCTTTCCCCACAGGCATCATACTATAAATATTCTTTTTATCTGATTTTTTTGCTTACTATCTGGCAATCACATTTCCATATCATTATATATTCTGTTCTATCACATGGATGCACCAAAGCTTATTTAATGTTTCTACCCTCAGTCTTTCTACTGCCAGCAGCATTGGTGGGCATTTAATGGGTTATTTTTATTTTTTAAGAATTTTGAACTTTGTGGCCAATAAGTCCCTTTTAGGAAAATCATTTAAGATTCTTTCCTAAGAATAAGTTTCTAGAACTGGAAACTGGGTCAAGGAGTGCAAAAATTTTTAAAGCTTGTGGGACAAGATGTCTCTTCTGACACACCTACTGACGTATGATGTAATGGCTCTGCTTTTTAAAGTCAGGTTTTTTTGAGGTATAATTTACATGTTGTAAAATTTAATCTTCTTTTGGTATACAGTTCTATGAATTCTGCAAACAACAACAACAACAACAACAAAACATACACAACAAACCACATACTGTTGTGCAAGCATCACCCAATTCAAGATATAAAACATTTCCATCACCCCCAAATTTCTCTTATGTACATTTATTGTGAGGCCTCTCATCCTACCCTCAGCTCCTAACAACCATTCCCCATCCCCATATTTTTTCAGTTTCCAGCATGTTTTTTAAGTGGAGGGATAGAGCAGGTAGCTTTTTAAGTCGGACTTTTCTCACTTAGCATAATGCATTTGAGTTCATCCACGTTGTTAACTTTATCATTCGTTTGTTCCTTTTTATTTCTGAGTCATATTCCATTGTATCAATGAATGTACCAGTGTTTGTTTATCCATTCACCAGGTGGTGGTTATTTGAGTTGGTTCTAGTTTTTGGAGATGATGAATAAAGCTGCTATAAACATTCACATACAACTTTATGTGTGGACATGTTTCCATTTTTCTTGGGTAAATACCCAAATGCTCAGTCATATAAGTGACATTTAACTTTATAAGGAACTGTCAAATTGTTTTCCTAAGTGGCTGTACTATTTTGCATTATTACAACCAGTGTATGAGGGTTCCAATTGCTCTATATTCTCATCAGTTCTTGATCATGACAGTTTTTAAAGTTTAGTTATCAAATAGATATGTATTAGTATTTTATTGTAGTTTTAATTTGCATTTCCCGAATGACTAACAATGCTGACTATCTTTTCATTTGTTCATTTGCCATCCATCTATCTTCTTTGGTAAAGCGTCCAAATATTTTATCATTTTTACTGGGTTGTTTATTCTTATTGTTATTTGTCAGATTTCTTTATATATTTTGGACACCAGACTTTTATAATGTGTTTTGAAAATATTTCCCCCCAGTCTGGGGGTTGCCTACTCATTTCCCTTTACTTAACAGTGCCTTTCAAAGAGCAGAATTTTTAATTTTGATGAAGTCCTGTTTATCATTTTTTTCTTTCATAATTCATCACGTTTATGTCCCAGCTAAAAAATGTTTGCCTTATTCATGGTTGCAAAAATATATTTCCTATATATTATGCTAGACGTTTTATATTATTAGGTTTTCCATGTGGGAAACCGTATTTCATTTTAAATTATTTTTGGATATGATGCAATATATGGCTCAAGGCCCATGATTTTACATATGAATGTCCCAGATTCAGCACAATCTGTTTAAAAATAATCCTTTCTCTATTGAATTTCTGTGGATCATTCATTTTTTGGAGATTATGAATAAAGTTGTCATGTATTTGCATCTACTTTGGATTGTTTTATGCCATTGGTTTGTATGTTATTCTATCATTGATACATGTACTCGTGATTGCTGTAGCTTTATAGTAAGTCTTGAAAACAACTTTGTTCTTTTTCAAAATTATTTTCACTACAATTTCCTTTGCTTTCCCATATAAATTTTAGAATTATCTCTGTGATTTTTATGAAAACAGTTTGCTGGGATTTTAACTGGGGCTACATGAATCTTACAGATCAATTGGGGAAGGATTAACATCTTAACTATATTGAGTCTTTTGGGCCATCTTTTGATATCAAATTACTTCTTTCTTCTACATTAGATTTTGAGACCAACCACCATTCGACTGATTTTTCTGTACAATTTAGCCTCATGATTGAATCCGCATTGAATACTAGCTATTGGCAGATAATTCTTACTGACTTTAACCCTAAAGGGCATAGAATCACCTGCTTTGGTATATTGAAACTATGGGACTAAATCTTTACTCCTCCTTCTAACTATGTTTTTGTCATGTAACACTCAAGTGCCCTTCTACTGTGGTTAGGGTAACCTGCTTTGCCCTTTGAAACTGGGCTCGAGCACGTGATTAGCTCTTTTAAAATTTTTCAGCTACAGTTGACTGGCAATACAATTAATTTTTGGTGTACAGCATACTGGTTAGACATTTATGTAATTTATGAAATGGTCCCTGATAAGTCTAGTATCCACTTAACACCATATATAGTTATTATAATCGTATTGACTGTATTCCCTGTGCTGTACTTTACATCCCTGTGACTATTTTGTAACTACTAATTTGTACTTCTTAATCCTTTCACTTTTGTTTTACTCAACCCCATAACCCACCTCCTATCTGGCAACCATCAGTTTGTTGTCTGTATCTATGAATCTCTTTGTATTTTGATTGTTCATTTATTTTGTCCTTTAGATTCCACACATAAGTGAAATTATATGGTATTTGTCTTTCTCTGACTTATTTCACTTTAGCCTAATACTCTTCAGGTCCACACATGTTGTTGCGAATGATAAAATTTTATTCTTTTTTATTACTGAGTAATATATCATTATTAGAAGTGGCATATATGCACCACTTCTTCTTTAGCCATTCATCTGTTGATGGGCACTTAGGTTGCTTCCATATCTTGGCTATTGTATAAAATGCTGCAATGAACATAGGGGTGCATATATATTTTTGAATTAGTGTTTTGGATTGCTTCAAATAAACATCCAGAAGTGGAATTGCTGGATAATATGGTAGTTCCATTTTTCATTTTTTGAGGAAACTCCATACTGTTTTCCATACTGGCTGCATCAATTTGTAATTCCACCAACAGTGCAAAAGCATTCCCTTTTTTCCATACCCTCACCAACATTTGTTGTTTCTTGATTTATTGATGATAGCCATTCTGACATGTGTGAGGTGATATCTGATTGTTTTTTCAATTTTCATTTCCCTGATGATTAGTACCATTGAGCATCTTTTCATATGACTATTGGACATCTGTATGTACTTTTGCAAATGTCTATTCAGGTCCTCTGCCCATTTTTTAATTGGATTTTTTTGGTGTTAATTGTATGAGTTCTTTATAAATTTTGGATAATGACGCATCAGACGTATCATTGTCAAATAGCTTCTCCCATTCAGTAGGTTGAATTTTCATTTTGTTGACGGTTTCCTTTGCTGTGCAAAAACTATTTTTGTTTGATGTAGTCCCATTTGTTTCTATTTTTCTTTTGTTTCCCTTGCCCAAGGAGACATACCAGAAAAAATATTACTATGAGCAATGTCAGAGAGTTTCTTGCCTATGTTTTCTTGTAGGATTTTTATGGTTTTGGGTCTTATATTTAAGTCTTTAATCCATTCTAGTTTTTTCTTGTATATGGTGTAAGAGGGTGGTCCAGTTTTATTTTTTAACATATATCTGTCCAGTTTTCCCAGCATCATTTATTGAATAGACTGTCTTTACCCCACTGTATGTTCTAGACTCCTTTGTTGTAGAGTAAACGATTATATTAGCATGGGTTTATTTCTGAGCTCTTTATTCTGTTCCATTGATCTATATGTCTGTTTATATGGCAGTGCCATGCTATTTTGATTACCATAGTCTTGTAGTATAGTTTGATATCAGGTAGCATGATACCTCTGATTCTGTTCTTCTTTCTCAAGATTGTTGTAGCTATTTGGGATCTTTTGTGGTTACATATAAATTTAGAATTATTTGTTCTAGTTCTGTGAAAAATGCCATTGGTATTTTGATAGAGATTGCATTGAATCTATTGATTGCTTTGAGTAGTATAGATATTTTAACAGTGTTAATTCTTCCGATCCATGAGCACAGTATTTTCTTCCATTTATTTGTATATTCTTCAATTTCTTTATTCAATGTCTTATATTTTCCGAGTACAGATCTTCTGCCTCCTTGGTTAAATTTTTCCTAGGCATTTTACTTTATTTTTTGATGCAATTGTAAATGGCATTGCTTTCTTAATTTCTCTTTCTGACAGTTCATTATTGGTGTATAAAAATAAGACAGATTTCTGCCGATTAATTTGTATCCTGCTACTTTACTGAATTCATTTATCAGTTCTAATAGTTTATGGTGGAAACTTTAGGGCTCTCTCTCTCTTTTAGCATTTCCCTATTGAGAATGAAGTCATTGGTGGGTTTGTCATATATGGTCTTTATTATATTGAGATATGTTCCCTCTATTCTCACTTTGCTGACAGTTTTTACCATAAATGAATGCTGCATTTTGTCGAATGCTTTTTCTGCAGTTATTGATATGATCATATGATTTTTAGCCTTCATTTTGTTTATGTGCTGCATCACCTTAATTGATTTGTGGATATTGAACCAACCTTGAATCCCAGGAATAAGTTTCACTTGATCATGATGTATGATCTTTTTAATGTATTTCCAAATTCAGTTTGCTAATATTTTGTTGTGGATTTTTGCATCTATGTTCATTGGCCTATAATTTCATTTTTTTGTAATCTCTTTGTCTGGTTTCGGAATCAGGGCAATGCTGGCATCAAATAAACAAGTTTTCTCCCTTGGTGCAGCCGCTATGGAAGGCAGTGTGGAGGTTCCTCAAAAAATTACGAATAGAATTACCATATGACCCAGCAATCCCTCTCCTGGGTATCTACCCAAAAAATCTGAAAACATTTATCCATAAAGACAAGTGTGCTCCAATGTTCATTGCAGCTTTATTTACAGTGGCCAAGACATGGAAACAACCAAAGTGTCCTTTGATAGATGAATGGATAAAGAAGTTGAGGTATATATTTTTTCAAAGAACGAACTCTTGGTTTCATTGATCTTCTCTATTTTTAAAAAATTCTATTTCATTTAGTTCCACTCTAATCTTTATTGTTTTCTTCCTTCTATTCACTTTAACTTTGTTTGTTGTACTTTTTCTAGTTCCTTTAAGTGTAAGCTTAGGTTGTTTACTTGAGAATTTTCTTGTTTCTTGCGATAAACCTGTATTGGTATGAATGGCCTTAGAACTGCTTTGCCTGTGCCCCATAATTTGGGGTTTTTGTATTTTCATTTTCATTTGTTTCAAGGTATCTTTTCATTTCTTCCTTGATAGCATTTCTTCCTTTAATAGCATGTTATTTTGCTTCCATGTGTTTGTGTGCTTTTTAGTTTTCTTCTTGCAGTTGATTTCTAGTTTCATACCATTGTTGTCAGGGAAGATACATGATATGATTTCAATCTTTTTTAATTTATTGAGATTTTTTTGGTGGCACAATGTGGTTTGTTACTGAAAATGTTCCATATGTGCTTGAAAATAATGTATATTCTGCTGTTTTGGGGTGAAATGCTGTAAAAATGTCAATTAAATCCACCTGGTCTAATGTCTCATTTAGGACTGAGGTTTCCTTATTGATTTTCTTTCTGACTGATCTATCCATTGATGTCAATGGGGCATTAAGTCCCCGACTATCACTGTATTACTGTCGATCTCCCCCTTTATATCAATCCATATTTGCTTTATGTATTTAGATGCTCCTATGTTGGTGTATAAATGTTTACAAAGGTTATATCCTCTTGTTGGATTGATTCTTTTATCATTATGTAATGTCCCTTTTGTATCTTATTATATACTTTTTTTTTTAAAGATTTTATTGGGGAAAGGGAACAGAACTTTATTGGGGAAGCGTGTGTACTTCCAGGACTTTTTCTTTTTTTCCAAGTCAAGTTGTTGTCCTTTCAATCTTAGTTGTGGAGGGTGCAGCTCAGTTCCAGGTCCAGTTGCCGTTGCTAGTTGCACGGGGCACAGACCACCATCTCTTGTGGGAATCAAACTGGCAACCTTGTGGTTGAGAGGACACGCTCCAACCAACTGAGCCATCAGGGATGCAGCTCAGCTCAAGGTGCCATGTTCAATCTTAGTTGCAGGGGGCGGAGCCCACCATCCCTTGTGGGACTCGAGGAATTTAATTGGCAACCTTGTGGTTGAGAGCCCACTGGCCCATGTGGCAATCGAACCGGCAGCCTTCAGAGTTGGGAGCATGGAGCTCTAACCACCTGAGCCCACCGGGCCGGCCTATATCCTTTTTTTAAATTCTATTTTGTCTGATATAAGTATTGCTTCCCCAGCTTTTTTGCTTTTTGTTTATTTACAGTCACGTGAAACATCTTTTTCCATCCTTTTACTTTCAGTCTGTGCGTGTTTTTCCATCTGAAGTAGGTCTCTTACAGACAGCATTGCTGTCTTGTTTTCTTATCCATTCAGCTACTCTCTGTCTTTTGATTGAAGCATTTAATCCATTTACACTTAAAGTGATTATAGATAAGTACCTAGTCATTGCCGTGTTATTATTTATATTTATGTTTTTTCTCTTTCTTCTCCTAAAGAAGTGCCTTTAACATTGAATATTTCCCTTCTGACCTGCAAAATTTCTATTGAGAAATCAGCTAGTAGTCTCATGGGAGCCCCTTTCAGGTAACTAGCTGCTTTTCTGTTGCTGTTTTTAAGATTCTTTCGTTGTCTGTAACTGTTAATTATGATGTGCCTGGATGTAGGCCTCTACGCTTCATCTTGTTTGGTACTCTCCACTTCCTGGGCTTGAATATCCATTTCCTTTACTAGGTTAGGGAAGTTATCCATTATTATTCCTTCAAATAAGTTTTCAATTTCTTGCTTTCTCTCTTCTCCTTCTGGTACCCCTGTGATGCAAATGTTGTTACACTTGTTGTTGTCCCAGAGGCCCCTTAAACTATCCCATTTTTTTTTTGGATTCTGTTTTCTTTTTGCTGTTCTGTTTGGGTGTCTTCTGCGACCTTAGCTTCTATATCGCTGATTCAGTTTTTTGCTTCCTCTAATCTATTGTTGATTTCCTCTAATGTATGCTTCGTTTCAGTTATATTCTTTATTTCTGACTGGTTCTTCTTTATGCTTTCTATCTTCATTTTTATGTTCCCTATCTCTTTGCTGAAGTTGTCCCTGAGATTATTGAGCATCCTTATAACAAGTATTTTGAACCCTGCATCTGGTAGTTTGCTTGTCTCCATTTTGTTTAGTTCTTTTTCTGGGGCTTTGTTCTGTTCTTTTATTTGGGACATGTGTCTTTGTCTTCCCATTTTGGCTGCCTCCCTTTGTTTGTTACTAAGTATTAAGTAGGGCTGCTATGTCTCCTGGTCTTAGTAGAGTGATAGGTGTGCTGTGGGCCTCAGTGGCACAGTTTTCCTGGTCACCTGAGCAAGGTACTCTAGGTGTGCCACTCTTGTGGTTTGTGTGCCCTCCTATTGTAGTTGAGCCTTGGTTGCTGTTTGCACATCAGTGGGAGGGATTGATCCTGGGGTTGATTGGTTGTGAGGACTGGCCCTGACTACAGTGGAGGAGTTGTGGTGCAGGGACTGATTCTACGGAGCGGGAATCCTTTAGCAGGTTTCTGGTGTCTGCCCAGTCTGCCATTTGAATGTGTCATTCTTGAAGTAGTCAGGTGATGCTCTGGCTTGGTGTGAAGCTGGCCATTGGGCATGCCAGCCCCAGGGCCTCCTGAAATGGGATCTGCTGTGGTCCAAGTTCAGCCACAGCCTGTGCCCTGCCCAGGACCACCTGCATGAGCCACAAAGCAATCCACACATGGCTGCCATTTGCACTGTGCTTAGAGGTGTCTTGAGCTGCCCAGTCATGAACTAACACCAGCTGTCACTAGTGCTGGCCATACAGCTGCTCAACCATAGGTATGAGACATGCTAAAGACAGAGGTTGCTGTTTGGGTTTTGTTAATTTTTGAGAGATTTTAGGAAAGTCTGCAGCATGAGCTAACACAAGCTATTTGTATGGAGAAACCACTGGAAGCATCTAGGGTGGACCCACAAGTTGGGCCGGGCATGGTCTCAGAATTACCAGGGTGGGGTGAACGAACAATGTTAGCCACGTTGCTGGAGAGTCAGCTATGGTGGCTACCTGCATCTACATGCTGGGAGGGGAGAGGGCTCAACAAAGAAACAATGGCTTCTGCCAGCTCCTCCGTCTGGGAGAAAGCTGCCCCTTCAACCCTTGTCCTAACGCCAGACACTTCAGTTCTTCCTTGTATTTCCCTGACAACTTTCTAGCTGCTGTCCCAATGGTGCAGCTCATAGTGAGTGAGTCCATCAGTGAGTTAATCTGTGTGCAGGCCCTTTAAGAGGAGTACCTGAGACTGCAGCTGCCCTCCGTCTCACTCAGCCCCAATCTCCACTGGTTTTCACAACCAGAAGTTATGGGGACTTCTCTCAGTCCTGAAACTTAGGGCTGGGAAGCCTGGTGCAGGGCTGGGACCCCTCGCTCCTCCAGTGGGCAGGGACCACCACAGCGGAGACATCCCTCCTGATTTTTAATGATCACGTGCAAGTGTGGGACCAGCTCATTCTTTATATCTGACCCCCCACCAGTCTTGAGGTGGCTTCTTCTGTATGTCCTTAGTTGTAGGGCTTTGGTTCAGCTAGACTTCAGGTGATACTCAATGATGGTTGTTCTGTAGTTTAGTTGTAATTTTGATGTAGTCATGACAGAAGGTAAGCAGTGTTTACTACTCTGCCTTCTTGACAGGCTCTCTCTCTCCTTCAATTTTAAATGATAGCTTTGCTGGGTAGAGTAGTCTTTGTTGTAGATCTTTGCTTTTCATCACTTTGAATATTTTGTGCCAATCCCTTCTGGTCTACAAAGTTTCTGTTTAGAAATCAACTTATAGTCTTATTGGAGTTCCCTTGTAGGTAAATAAATGCCTTTTTCTTGCTGCTTTTAAGATTCTCTCTTTGTCTTTAACCTTGGCATGATGGGTCTTGGTGTGGGCCTCTTTGGGTTCATCTTGTTTGAAATGCTCTGTGTTTCCCGGACTTTTATTTCTAATTCCTTCATGAGGCTTAGGAAGTTTTCATCATGATTTCTTCAATAGGTTTTCAATCTCTTGCTTTATCTCTTCTTCTGGTACCCTTATGATGCGAATATTGGTATGCTTGATATTTTTCTAGAGGTCCCTTCAATTATCCTCATTTTTTAAAAAACTATTTTTTCTTTTTGTTTTGAATGGGTGTTTTCCACTACCTTGTCTTTCACATTAGTTATTCCATCATCTCTGTCATCTAATGTGCAGTTGACTCATTTTTGCATATTTTTAAAATTTCAGTTGTTGTATTCTTCATTTCTGTCTGGTTGTTTTTTATGGTTTCTATGCTCATTTTTATGCTTACTATCTTGTTGTTGAAGTTCTCACTCAGTTCATTTATTTTTCCTCTAAGTCACTAAGCATTCTTATGACCAGTGTTTATAACTCTGTATCTGGTAGATTGCTTGCCTAGTTTCAGTTCATTGTTTTTCTGGAGTTTTCTTCTGTTCTTTCATTTTGGGACATGTTTTTTTTTTTTTTGTCTCCCCATTTTGGAGTTTGTTCCTTTGTGTTTGTTTCTATGTGTTAGGTAGGGCTGCTATGTCTCCCAGTCTTGTCGGGGGATCTTATGTAATAGGTGTCCTTTAGGGCTGAGTGATGCAGTCTCCCTGGTAACGTGAGCTGCGTGCTTTAGGAGTGTCCTTTGTGTAGGTTGTGTGTGCCCTCCTATTGTGTTTCAGCCTTGATTGCTGTTGGCATGTCAATGGGTGGGGTTGACCCTCAGGATTTATGTTTGTGAGGACTGGCTGGGACCACAGGGATGAGCTACTGTGTGGGGGCTGGTCACATGTGGCAAGATTTAGCTCAGAAGAGCTCTGGTGCCTGCCATGATCACCCTTTGGGTGTGCCATTTATGGAACTAATCAGGTGGTACTCTACTGTGGTATGAAGACCACTACTGGGTGTTTTGTTTCTGGAGCCTCTTGGGAGGGGCTCCAGTGCAGGTCCAGGGGTTGCCTGGGAGTGGCCACGCTACAAACCAAGGCAGGCTGTGCTAGGCCTGGGGTTGCTTAGCAAGAGGCACCAGGCATGATGAGGCCAGCTGCCATTTGCCTGGGGCCTACAGAACTTTGAGAACTTCTAGGAAAGTCTGAAGCATGAGCTGAAGCCAACTAACTATGCAGAGCAGCCACTGAAAGAGGCTCGATTTGTGCTTGAGCTGGGTAGGGAGGAATATCAGGGATTCCTCAGGGTAAGGTGTTCAGTGTTCACCAAGTTAATGCAGATTCTGTTTTGTTGTCCACCTGTGCCTTCACTTGCAGGTGTGGGGAGGGGAAGGGCTGAATACCAGAACAATGGTGTCCACCTGTGCCTGCTGGCTGTGTGGGAGGAGCACTCAAGACGGAATCAATGGTGGCTGCTCCTCCAGTCCAAGCCCAATTTTACATAAGTTTAATGGTAACCACTCAAAAAAAAAATCCAGAACTGAAATATATAATGTAATAAAAGAAGAAACAGAGGGAAAAATCATAGAATACCACCACACAGAAATAGTAGACAACAACAAAAGGAAAAGAAACAATGGAGACATAGTCTTACCATAAAACCAAAAATAGAACGATAGGAAATCCTTACAAATCAATAATCACCCTAAATGTACATGGACTGAACTCACCAATAAAAAGGCACAGAGTAGAAGATTGGATTAAAAAACTAAACCCAACCATATGCTGTCTCCAAGAGACACATCTCAGCTACAAGGACAAGCATAGACTCAAAGTGAAAGGGTGGAAATTGACACTCCAAGCAAATGGTATGCAGAGAAAATCAGGTGTAGCCATACTGATATCAGATGAAACAGACTTCAGTATAAAAAAGGAACAAGAGACAAAGATAGACATTTCACAATGATAAGGGGACTATACGCAAGAAGATATAACAGTCATCAATATTTATGCCCCCAATCAGGGAGTACCAAAATATACCAAGCAACTACTAACAGAACTAAAGGGAGAAATTGACCAAAACACAACTATACTAGGGGACCTAAATACATCATTGACAGCTACGGATAGATCATCCAAACAGAAAATAAATAACGAAATAGCAGCCCTAAATGACACATTAGATGAAATGGACATAATTGACATATATAGAGCATTTCATCCTAGAACATCAGACTATACATTCTTTTCTACTGTACATGGAACATTCTCAAGGATAGACCATATATTGAGACATAAAACTAGCCTCAGCAAATTTAAGAAGATTGAAATCATACCAAGCATATTCTCTGATAACAAGGCTTTGAAATTGGATAGCAGCTGCAAAAAGAAAGCAGGAAAAACCATAAATATGTGGAGATTAAACAACATACTTTTAAAGAACGACCGGGTCAAAGAAGAAATAGAGGAGAAATCAAAAGATACATAGAAACAAATGAGAATGAAAATACATCCTATCAAAATTTTTGGGATGCAGCGAAAGCAGTTTTAAGAGGGAAATTTGTATCATTACAGGCCTATCTGAAAAAAAACAGGAAAAATCCCAGATGAATAACCTCATGTTACACCTTAAAGAACTAGAAAAAGAAGAACAAATGAAACCCAAGGTCAGCAGAAAAAAGGAAATAATAAAAATCAAAGCAGAACTAAATAAAACAGAGAACAAAAAGACAATAGAAAAAATTAATGTGAAAAAGAGCTGATTCTTTGAAAAGATTAATAAAATTGACAAACCCTTGGCTAGGCTCACTAACATAAAAAGAGAAAAGACACTAATAAACAAAATCAGAAATGAAAGAGGGGAAGTTATCATGGATGCCACAGAAATACAAAGGATCATTCAAGAATACTATGAAGGATTATATGCCACCAAATTCAATAACCTAGAAAAAAAAAGAACAAGTTCTTAGAAACATATAGCCTTCCTAGGCTGAATCACGAAGAATTGGAAAATCTAAATAGACCAATTACCAGTAAGAAAATTGAATTAGTCATGTGAAACCTTTCCAAAAGCACAAGTCCAGGACCAGATGGCTTCACTAGTGAATTCTATCAAACCTTCAAAGAAGATCTAATACCTGTACTACCCAAACTCTTCCAAAAAATTGAAGAGGAGATAATACTCTCTAACTCATTTTATGAGGCCAACATTACCCTGACACCAAAACCTGGTAAGGACAACACACAAAAAGAAAATTACAGACCAATATCTCTGATGAATACTGATGCAAAAATCCTAAACAAAATTCTAGCAAATGCAAAATCAAATGCAACAATGCATTAAAAAGATTATTCAGCACAACCAAGTGGGGTTCATCCCAGGGGCACAAGGATGGTTCAACATATGCAAATCGATCAATGTGATGCATCACATAAACAAAATAAAGGACAAAAATCATATGATTATATCAATTGAGGCAGAAAAAGTGTTTGACAAGATACAACATCATTTATGATTAAAACACTTAATAAAATAGTTATAGAAGGAAAATGCCTTAACATAATAAAGCCATATATGATAAACCCTCAGCTAATATCATAATTAATGGTGAAAAACTGAAGCCCTTTGCCCTACGTTCAGGAACACGACAGGGCTGTCCCCTATCACCTCTGCTTTTCAACATAGTGTTGGAAGTCCTCGCCAGAACAATCAGGCAAGAGAAAGAAATAAAAGGCATCCAAATTTGGAATGGAGAAGTTAAATTGTCCCTCTTTGCAGATGACATGATGCTACATATAGAAAACCCTAAGACTCCACCAAAAAGCTATTAAAAACAATAAATGAATATAGTAAAGCTGCGGGCTAAAAAATCAACGTACAAAAGTCCATTGCATTTCTATATACTAACAATGAAATATCAGAAAAAGTAATAAAAAAGCAATTCCTTTTGCAATTGCAACAAAAAGAATAAAATACCTAGGAATAAACTTAACCAAGGATGTGAAAGACCTACATGCTGAAAACTATAAGACATTTTTAAAAGAAATTGAAGAAGACACAAAGAAAATGGAAAGACATTCTGTGCTCATGGATTGGAAGAATCAACATAGTTAAAATGGCCATATTACCCAAAGCAATATACAGATTTAATGCAATCCCCATCAAAAATCCCAATGGCATTTTTTAAAGAAATAGAACAAAAAATCATCAGATTTGTTTGGAACCACAAAAGACCCCGAATAGCCAAAGCAGTCTTAAGAAAAAAGAACAATAATGGAGGTATCACACTTCCTGACTTTAGCTTGTACTGCAGGGCTACAACAATGAAAACAGCATGGTATTGGCAGAAAAACAGACACGTAGACCAATGGAATAGAATTGAGAACCCAGAAATAAACCCACATAAATATGGACAGATAATTTTTGACAAAGAAGCAAAAAAAAAACAAAAAACATACAATGGAGAAAAGGCAGCCTCTTCAATAAATGGTGCTGGGAGAATTGGAAAGTGACGTGCAAAAGAATGAAACTGGACTGCTATCTGTCACCATGTACCAAAATTAATTCAAAATGGATCAAAGACCTAAGCATAAGACCTGAAACAATAGACTGCATAGAAGAAAACATAGGTACTAAACTTATGGACCTTCGGTTCAAAGAGCATTTTATGAATTTGACTCCAAAACAAGGAAAGTAAAATCTAAAATAAATGAGTGGGACTATATCAAACTTAATAGTTTCTGCACAGTAAAAGAAACCTTCGACAAAATTAAGAGGCAACCAACTGAATGGGAGAAGATTTTTGCAAACAGTGCCTTCAATAAGGGGCTAATATCCAAAATATACAAGGAACTCATACACTTCAACAAGAAAAAAACAAACAACCCAATTGAAAAATGGGCAGAGGACCTGAAGAGACATTTCTCCAAGTGGACATATAAATGGCCAATAGACACATGAAAAAATGCTCAGCATCACTAATCATCAGAGAAACGCAAATAAAAACCACAGTGAGATATCACCTCATCCCAGTCAGAATGGCTATCATCAACAAGATGAATAGTAACAAGTGTTGGAGAGGCTGTGGAGAAAAAGGAACCCTCATACACTGTTGGTAGGAATGCAGATTAGTGCAGCCGCTATGGAAGGCAGTGTGGAGGTTCCTCAAAAATTAAGAATAGAATTACCATATGACCCAGCAATTCCTCTCCTGGGTATCTACCCAAAAAATCTGAAAACATTTATCCATAAAGACACGTGTGCTCCAATGTTCATTGCAGCTTTATTTACGGTGGCCAAGACATGGAAACAACCAAAATGTCCTTTGATAGATGAATGGATAAAGAAGATGTGGTATATATACACCATGGAATACTACTCGGCAGTAAGAAAAGATGAAATAATACCATTTGCCACAACATGAATGGATCTTGAGATTATAATGCTAAGGAAAATAAATCAGGCGGAAAAAGCAGAGAACCATATGATTTCACTGATATGTGGTATATAAAACTGAAAACAACAAAAGAACAAGACGAACAGATGAAGAAACATAAACTCACAGACGCAGACAATAGTTTAGGGGTTTCCAGAGGATAAGGGGGAGAGGGTCTGTAGAAGAGGGTAAACAGGGTCTAATATATGGTGATGGAAAGAGAACTGATTCTGGGTGGTGAACACACAATATGAGATATTGATAATGTATTACAGAATTGTACACCTGAAATCTATGTCACTTTACTAACAATTGTGACCCCAATAACCTTTAATTAAAAAAGAAAAATGTTAGACCATTCCAAAAAAAAAAAAAAAAAGAAAGAAGTTATCATAAGAGAAAGCCAGCTAAGTCCTGATCACCACTTCTAATCTTAGAATTAACTAAAACTGTAAAACTATGGAGAGCTCTATTTCACTTCATTTTTATTTTTAATCCCAGGAGGTTATATTGTCTTAACCCTTTTGGTACGTGATTGAGCATCCTGACTGTGTTATGGGGATGGATCTAGAGGGAAAGTTCAAAAGAAAGACAAGCAACCCAAAATGATTAATCAACATTTTTTTTGATCAAAGTTCTTAGAACTATTTGCTGAAATGTGTGTTTTTATTTTAATAGCTATTCTTTGAGGTAGGAATGCCATGGCATAAAGATAAGAATCGTAACATTTAAGACATGTTTATGAAGTTTAAACCACTAACTTGGCTGCAGTTGAAATGCATTCAGCTTCTTCCTGCTGTGCTCGGAGCCCTCCCAAAGGGTGGGCTGGCAAAGGTTGCTGCTACTGCTGCCTCTTCCCAGGCTGGCACCACGGGCTATGAGATAAATGTGGGCATTTAACACACATTAAAGTGCATTTAGAAGTATTAGAATTTGTGTTTCTCAAGGCTTTGACATAGGGCACATTTTTAGTGAGTGGGCTATGTATAGATCAGTCCTTTAATAATAGGATGATTCTGCATTGCTTAAATTTGAGTCTTCTAGTGGAGCCAAGGAGAAGACACATGCCCTGCAGCCACGCTGCTGTCAAAGGCAAGGCCCCTGTAAGAGGGTCCTCCCAGGCTCAGCACAGGTCTTTGCCATGGCCTTCCCATTTTTAAGAAAGCTTTAGGTGGCTTGAAGTACTTGAGATTGGGCCCTGGCAGTTGTCTCATTTGCCTTATTTTGTTCACTCATCCCTACCCAATTTCCTGGATTACTTTGTCATTTATCTATAAATTACATTACCTCTTTGATGAATAAAAATAGACTTTGGGAAAAGCAAATTTGGTTTAGAATAAGTTCTTAGGGAAAAAATAGAAAACACTGGTCTCTGAGGCCAGTCTGGGGCTATTCTCATAATTTAAAGGGGCTGGTTAAGAAAGTCAAGGCTTGTGAAACATTCTGAAAAGCAGGGCAGGCCTAAGTTGATAAGGTCTACTAGTGTGTTTACTCAAAAGGAATAAATCAAACCATATTCAATAAAAATGATAGAAGACAGATGGTGCAATGGAGTCACATAGATTTGGGTTCAAATCTCTTCTCTCCTTCTCACCAACTGTGGGATGGAGTCTCACTTTTCTCAACTCTGAAATGGGGATAATAAAAGAACCTACTTCAAAGAGTTGTTACAAACTTTAAAATAAATAGTATATAGGCAGCGTTTGATGCTGTCTACAACTGGATAAATACTCCATCCTGATAGTTAATAATGTTAGTATCGTGGCCATTATTTCTAGTGAAAATGCTTTTGATGTGATGTGATGTCAAAAACAACCAGAATATAAAGTTAGATCTGTGGTATAATTAAAACTGTTCTAAAGATGATAATAATAGGGAAAAGGTTGGAAATACATCAAGATTTTATTGTGTGAGTTAAAACAGTGTGAGTCCACTCTTTTCTATTTTACAATTCTTCTTCTATAGTATTATGCTACGTTTATGATTAAAATACTTAAAAAAATAAATGAAGATTATTTCATGTAAAGACAATGTCACTTGTTAACTCATGTAATATTACTATATGGTATTCTTACTAAATAGTTTAACCTGAATCTAATAATGAAGAAACAAGAATAGCAAACAAGAGAGTGGGACATTCTGGAAGATAATTTCCCTCAACTCTTCAGAAAGATGAAGGTCATGAAAAAAACAAAAGCAAAGGCAGGAAAACTGAGAACTGCACCATAGTAAAAGAGATCAAAATAATAAAAAACAACCAAATAGAAGGTGTGAATATTGATTGGATGCTGGATCAGAGAACAAAAAAAGAAAATCAATTTTGGAAAACTTGGGAAATTTAAGTAGGGTCTGTGTATTATATGATGCAAGTTAATGTTTCTTAGCTGAGATAAAAAAAATGTCATTATGTTTTAGAATGCCTTCATTTCTAGGAAATGCTTGCTGAAGTCTCTGTGAGTGACCTGCCATGATATTAGTTATGTATCTCTATCTATCTATCTATCTATCTATCTATCTATCTATCTATCTATCTATCTATCTATCTGTCTATCTGCTACTTCCATACCTATCTTTCAAGAGAAGTAAACAAAATAAAAATAAACAAATCATAGTATGTCAAAGCTGCAAGGAAACTTAGAGGTTTAATCCAAACGACATACAGAGAAATCAAGTGAGTTAAAAGTTGAATTGGACAAGATCAAACCCACAAACAGACAAAACGGCCTTGATATAGTTAGTCATTATATTTTTTTCAAAATATTAGACTTTCTGAAGCAATAGAAAGTTCTACTACTAAAGTTCCCATGCTTTCTGGTGCCTGACATCTCCTATCTCTGGAAGAAATAGGATGAGGTTTTTAAAAGTCATTGCTGTATCAATATCATATTATCTATGGCTTAAAAGTGTTAAGTTTTCAAAGTGATTTTACACCTATTAAGTGCTTAAGTGCTTTGGGTCTCATAAGAAGTCAGTTGAAAATGATTATGTAGTCTTATGTATAATTTTACTGTGATTTATTTTATACAGGCTTATTACGTACCTCTACCAATAATTCCTGGAGGACTGATACCCTTCATATGTACACACACACACACACACACACACGCACACAGAGGGTGCCAAAAAATGTATACACATTTTAAGAAAGGAAAAAACTATTAAAATTATGCTGATGGTAACCACTTTGAGCACCTCTTATAATTGCAGAAGTCAACCGTGACTTGTATTCATCTTTTGTTATTGGCATATATTGAGTATTACAATTTTAATAGTTTTTTCCTTTCTTACAATATGTATACATTTTTTTGGCACCCTCTGTGTGTGTGTGTGTATACATACATATGCATATATATGTGTATATATATTCATATATATTTACATATATATGAATATATTTATATATATTCATATATATATATACACACATTCTTATATATTTTATTCCCTGATTCCCTGACATGCTCAGGACCAAATTTTGTTTTGGTCACCTCTCACTATTGCTTATTTGGTTCAGCAGCTAATACAAGAACACTAAGATATAGTCCTTGACCTCAGGAATGTACAGTCCCTATGGGTAACCAACACATCCTCAAACAGTTAAAGTGATGTGTTATGATGGAGATTAGCACATAGTGCTATAGGAGAAGAGAGGAGAGGTGTCTAATCCCAGGTTAGGGGCAGGGAAGGGCCAAAGGGCCAAAGACTGAGGGGATCACCTCTTCCCCAGAACTGCCTGGGTTCCTGAAAAATGGCTGCCATTCCTGAGTCAGGGGACAGTGGTGAAGGATCAGCCTTTCCTAATTACTTTGGTGTCCCGGTGAGGAGTTAATGTGCAGAGACAACCACCAGACTCAAAGTCCCCTTGGTTTTCCTGTCAGCCCCCCAAGATCATTTGTGCAGACAGGAAGGGAGCGTCAATGTACATGTCTCTGAGTAGTAATTAATGTTTTAGAAGGACCGACAAGGACAGGAAATCTCTTGAGCTACAAGAATGAGAAGAGAAGGAAGGATTGGGGAGACTTCCTCCCCATGGATCCATCCCCAAGAGCTGGTATAGGGTGAAAAATGAGTATGAAACTGCTCAAATGTCCTAGTTATCTCCAACCAAACAGCATTCAACACAAGGAGAATGTCTGAAGAATTTCAATGGATTAATATGGGCATTCCAAACAACTCAATGATTTTATCATTTCAAAGCAAAGTGCCCATTTTGAATATGCTTATTATGAATTGTTTATAGACTGTTTCCAGCAATTGTCCTTCAGTGGGCTCTCAGCTCTACAGCCTGAGTACATCGTAAACACTCCCGCACGTCCCTAACGTTTGTGTCAGTACATTCCAGACTTCAAGGAAATGAACACTGCTGACCCAGGGCTGCTTTGTCCAGTTTCTTTATGAGAGCTAGAATCATTTTAAGCTCACTCAGACTGAAAGAGCCACTTGGCAGAATTCTGACATTTGAACCTTGTGAACAAAAACAGTGATCTGTAAGGACAAGTACCATTTTATCATAAGAATTCACAATGAGCATGAAAGCCAAAATGATTGCTTGCAATCTACATTTCCTCACATATTTTACAATTCTCCAAAACTGGTCTCTGCTGCAGATGCTGATGTACTGTTTCCAGGGCAAGATGAGAGCAAACATGAAAAAGCCTATTCCATGTATGTGTTGTGGGAATGAGAACACACCAACTGTTTTGCCAGCGAGATAGGGTCTACCCTCCCCACTCTGGTCTTCACTGGTGATGCTTCTCATCTGAGGAAGGAAAAGGGGGAGAATGGAATTATGGAGTATTTGGTACAAAGCAAAATGCATGAAACGTTTTCCCTTGTCCTCCTGAATTGCAAAATGCAAAGACAGAAAGAGTCTGACAAATCTCTCAAATAGATGGCAAAACATTGAGTCACTTTTTGGAATATCATTTTGGGTAAATAACAAACTCTTGTGGAGGTGTGGGCTGATTAGGGAAATAATTAAAAATCATTTTGGAGACAGGGCTGGGGAATAAGATTAATATTAATGCTGGCAGAGGGCATATTCTAGGCCAGAAATGAGATGTACTGGTGTGTGTGTGTGTGTGTGTGTGTGTGTGTGTGTGTGTGAGAGAGAGAGAGAGAGAGAGAGAGAGAGAGAGAGGAGAATGAAACTGTGAAAGCATGATGAGATGGAGAGAAAGTGATCCCACTACATAACCCTATGACCCTATCTTGGCTCCAAATTCAACGCTAAAAAATGGAGTGCCAAAACCTTTTTGAGTAATGATGGTTTCCTTGAAATATATCTTAATTCTCCAAAGAGAATACTTGAAGAGGGCTGTACTATTTAGATGTGTAGGTTCTGGGACGTTTGTTTAAATAATGAGGCTTCATATGTCTATTACAGGTCTGTGGAAATAGACTACCCAAAGGGGAACACACAGGCTATTTGTTCAGGTTGTTATAGCAGGGTTGTTGGCCCTCATCACTTGCATTTGGCAGGGACTCATAGACAGGCAGAGGAATGGGAAAGCCTCAGAGTGAAAAAAGAGAAGGCTTCTGTGCTCTGATTGGATGTTGTTGGGGAATCTAATCGGGAGGCACACTAAATAGAAGCCGTGCATCTTATGTGATTGGTTGGGGTACTATATTTAACTTTGTCTGATTGGTCCTGATTAAAAGAAAGATAAATAATAGGAAAGCTGACAGTCATTGACCAGGTCCTGACCATTCTGTACCAACTGCTGCAGAGCTAGTGGGTCCGAGCTCTATGGGCCTGTATGGGTTGGCCATTGTTCATTTGCATATCCCCCTGTGCTGGGCAGGCCTCCAAAGTTGATACTGGGTGCCTAGAGATATCCCTTTTCCTTAGCTCTTTTCATTATTCATTCATTCATTCAGGCCTGAGGCAACAGGCCCCACATTAAAAGCCTCTGGAAGACAAACCATGGTCCAGGGAATTTCTCCAGGTCTCAGCTTGACTTTCTACTCTGACTACATCTGATGCTTTGGCCTCGTGGCTGCCCATTCTGGGCCAATCCTTAGACTGCTGTACTAAGATTGGATACCTCGCCTCCTAATTCTGGGCCTTGATTCTGATACTAGAACCTTAGAGGAAACATCTGGTAGAGTCTTCCACCTCACCTCTAACTATGCTCAGGCAGCCTCCGGGACTTTGCCAACCGGACTTCCCAATCCATCCAGCCACAAGCAATATTAGACAGGGCTATTTGGTAAAGCTCAATGAAAACCTTAAGGCCTTCTGGACTATTAATTAAGATATGGTGCATGCTTAAAAATCAACTTTTAAAGTATGGAGTCCATGGAGATAAACAGTGGAAGCCCCATTCTCAAAGAGCAAAAGAAGAAAATGAGTCAGAGAGCAACCATCGGGACCACCACAAAATTGCCCTCTGGCTGTGACATAATCAGAAATACCAAAACCACACTTGGTCCATTTTGTCTAACACCAACACATTCAAATTCATAAAGCAACTGTGTTGTTCTTCTTTATTTTAATTTCTATGTAAACTTCCCAATCAAAAGTCAGGCTGCCATCCCAAGAGGGTGATTCCCAAGGCTGGCCTGAAAAAGGAATGTAGTTAGTGAGGCCCCCCTGTCCTGGGGCCCAGGGCTGCATCTCTGCTGTGCTCTTGGATGTTATATTGCTTTTCCATGAAGTTTCATAATGATTTTTAAAATGGTATTGCTTACAAGCAAGTCCCCATGCAGTCTAGGGCCCAGCTACTCTCAAGACTTGCTGACATCCTATTACCCATAATAAACTCTCCACTTAGGAAGGAAATGGGTTTTTGCTTTTCCTTTCAAAAGGAATAAACAGAACTAAGGAACAGAGAAAAAAGAAAGACTGGCTTAGAGAGTGCTCCTTGAAGAGTGTTTAATCATTGAGATGCCTAGGGCTGGATGATTCCATTACAGGCAATGAAGTCCCAGTTTCCTCTAAGTCATTTTACAACTGCATTCTGTCTTCTTCCTCTTTGCAGACACCTAGGCCCTGAATGGTTTTACAACTGACAGTGATATTAATTGATGCTCCAGGCTCTCCCCCTGACAGTTTATAGAGAGGATGGATGGACAAATAGTGCTGGTGAAGCTCTCTCCTTATTGGTGGCTTCTGGAACCCAGACTATTGATCTGCCATATTATGAAAGTGACAAGGAAGAGTGGGGACTAGAAGAAATCAATGAAATTAGTTGCTTTTTAAAAAAAGACAAATAAAATTTGAGTTGAATAATCTAGAAGTTAAAGGAAAACTGGAAGTAAAAAGAGAGTCAGGGGGGAAATAAAGCTCTGTATAATGCTGTTTCCATTAGCTAATATAACTCACTTATAGCTCTGTTGGTACGTAAGACTGCAGGCTCCTATACACCAGCAGGAGAATAATCTGGGCTGCATGACCTGTGTGATGGGCTCTGTCCTGAAGAAGCTTTGGGGACTGGGGTTTGGGGCTCTGGAGGGTGTTCATGCAAGAGCACCACCTCCTCCTTCCATTCCTCTTGTCTCTTGAGGACTTTGACATGATAAATGAAGGCAGTAGGATAATTGGGTTTTTAAAAATAGTCCTAGTTATATGACTAGCAAGAAATCTGTGGGTTGACAGTTTAGTCTCACTCAGCTATCCACTTCTCTATTCATCTCTCGTCTCATAGTTTTAATATCCATTGATGATCCATGCCAGAATCAACTATTTCACTAGAGACTATAAAATGGTGGTTCTTGAATCCTATCATCCCTTCAACATCTATTAGATGGTATTTTTCTGTAAAAAAAATTCCTTTTGTGAAATTTATTTTTAACATATGTTCCTTTTGAGACTAGCAAGTGATGAGTAGGCTGATTTTTTTTGACATTTGCTACAAATCAGTAGAATAAAATTTTGAACATGCTATACATTCAAGTCAGTGTCTCTCCCTCTCCCTCTTCCTTCTTTTTAAAAACAAAACAAAAACAAAACAAAGACAATGCTAGGTGATTTAATTGTGTTATAATTTAATATCCATTCATCTAACACATATTTGAGTATCCAGTATGTGCTAGCCACTGTTCCCAAGGCTTGGGACACAGCAGTGACCAGAAAAAAGTCCCTATCAACATCATAAGTTTTAGGAGGATGAAGGCAGATAACAAATATAATAAATGAGTAAAATATGTATGTTAAATGGTGATAAGTGCCATGGGGGAAATAATAAAGTAGTTAAAAAGGAAAGGGGTTGGGGCAGGGAAGGAAGATTGTTTGTAATTTTGAATAGGATCAATAGGTGAGAAGGTGATAGTTAAGTAAAGACTCTAAGAGTTAAGGATCCAAGCCAGGCCAACAGCTGGACAAGGGCAATCCAGACAGAAGGAACAGCATGTGCCAAGGCCTTGCGGCAGGCATAATCCTGGCTTGTTTAAGCAATAACGAAGAGGCCAGCAAGGTTAGAGGAAAACTTAATAGAGGTAGAGGTCATGGAGGAGGATGGGGCAGCAGATCTGCGGAATCTGTCTTGTAGGCCACTCTCAAGATTTTAGCTTTTACTTAGAGTGAGTGACAAGGGCAGCCATTGGAGAATTTGGGATAGAAGAGTGACATTATATGACTTAGATCCCAATAAGGTCTCTTTAGCTGCTGATTATTTCAATACTCAAAGAGAAGCCAGTTATTCCTTTCTTTCTACACAAGAGGAAAATCAAGACTCACTGAGGTTAATAAGTGATGTGCTCCAGGTCACCATCTATTAAGGAGTAAAAAGCCATGATTCAATCCAAGCCGTTAACTATCAGTTTATAAAACAGACCAGACTATGTTATTATGGAACAAAGTGAGGTTGGGGGTTTATCTGAGCTGAGGATTGGCACAGCCTCTCAACCCGTGGGCCTCTAAAGATGTGTTCTCCACTCTCTTCTCTCTTTAGCAACAAAAGCTAAGTGGCTTAGCACTGAGCAAAGCTATGTTATTAATCTCATCTTTTCTTATTGAGGGTTCTCATCTTTCCAAAAGATGACATTTCTAAAACCGTGAGTGCAATAAACTTAAGGCCATAGAGCATGTCTCTTAAAAAGACAGTTTCATAAGCTGTAAAAAGTAATCATGGGTTGTCAAGTCAGCAAATCCCTCCCCTTCAGCCTTCTAACTGTCACTAATGCTTTTTTTGGAGAGCGAATGCTTTTATTCTTTTATTTCTCAAAGATGTTGATGGGAGAGAACTATTTCTTTACTAGAGGACCCTGCATGTCAGCCCTGATTACTTAGGCCTGATAAGAGAATTTTACTCAATAGTTCCTTTTCAACCTCTCTGCTAGGAGAATAGGCTGCTGACCAAGAATTGCAATGGCAGTTGGAAGATGCTAATTTCCACAGAATAATCCAAGAAAAGTCCAGGTTTTCCAAGAAAATCCAATGACAATTTTGGTGAAAAGTATTGCTCTAGTCTTTTCTATATAACACTTGTCTATTTGAGAAAATCAGCTTGCTAGCATAATTAATGCAAAAATAAGCATGTTCCCTTTTTTTAAAAAAAACAAAAACATATAAGCAACACCATGTTGACAGCATACTGGAAATGTAAGCAGACTTTTTGTACTCGAATTATATAAATTTGAATGTGATTTATATCTATTGTTGAGTCTTTAATGCTGAGTGTTTTGGCTGGAGCAAGAATCCTTTATAAATAGGGGAAGGGCCATGTTCTGTCACTTTGATGTAATTAAGACAGTGTGGATCCCAGCTCTCCACATTGCCAAAATACCCATTTGGATGTGAGGCATGACCATGTGACTCATGCCAGTGTGCCCTGCTCTGTATCAAAGCCAAGGTTAAAAAGCACGCTCACTCACAAGATCTCATTCAGGGCTCATACTAAGCCTGTGAAGGGGCTACTATCTCCTCTTTTTTTACAGGCAGGGCAACTGTCTCAGAGAAGTAAGCAACTCATTAGAGGAGGGTCAGCAAATGAGAAGTAGAGTTCGGATTCCAACTCAGCCTTCTGAGTCTACAGCCCAAGAGCTTTGGGCACCTGTACTGTCGACATGGTATTACTATACTTTTGATTTAAGTAAGCAAATTCTCCATGATCCCCTATGCTCCTTCTCAGTCGTCTTCATTATTGAGGATGCTTCCAGTGGCCTGCCCAGCTGTTTCATATATCTGAAATGGTGTCCAGTCCTAAACCCCACCCCGGGGAGACTAGTGAATTAAAAGTCACAGTAGGCCTTATCTGGGTTTCAGTCTTGATGATTTAGCTCTCCATCCAACTATAAATGTTTTCTACCAAGCTGTTCCTTTTCAACAGAGCTTTAATCATTTTCTTGAAGTATTCTGTGAGGGAAAAAGTGTTCAGTGATCAAAAGATTTTATTTTATACTGCCTACTATGTTCCAACTTTGGAAATTCACAGTGAACATGGCAAAGAAAAAACCCTGGATGTTCCACAACAATAAACAAATAAATAAAAACAATTAATTTTGTTTGGTACACAGTCTCCTGACCTTACTTGAACACAATCTTTGTTGGCCTATGTGATCTCTATTAACATCTTGAAAACTCTAGATCCATGGAATATGCTTTGGAAACTACCAGAGACTTCCCTCTACAATGGAAGCTTCTTTAGAAGAGAGATTTTGTTTCTCTTGTTTATTGCTGACAGCCCACCTTTTAGAATAGTGCCTGCCATGTAGAACTGGTAATTAAATGTCATTTAATAAATATATAGAGACTTCTCCTTAATTTTAGCCCTGGTCTTCTAATGTTCTAGATAAATTCCCAAATAGGACTATTTCACAATTAATTATTTAATGTCAATTGAAGAAAGACCACCTGGTGGATTCATTTATACCCAAATCTTCAAATCAAATCATAATTTTTTTTTCTATATTGCTTATAATATTAAAAGGTAAAGGCTATAGTGAACTCGCTAAAGATAATACTCAAATATCAAACTAAGTATTTTTCACATGGTAAGTCTACAAGACACCCAGATCTTTGGAAGAAAAGTGAAAACTTTGATCATTCTGATACCTTGCACACAGATGCCAAGAATCTTTATATTGAAAACAGCTGCTTGACTGGCAATTTTTCACATAGCTTCCAAATGCTGGGTGCAGGGAGGACTCCATTGCCTCAAACCTTTCATAGAAAGGAAAATGGTTATAAGTTTCCCCTTCCTTGAATGGGTGTTGTGAGAATTCAGAATGTTTTCAAAGAAAACAGCATAGACTACACAGTACCAAAAGCTGGTTGATTCAACCCCATTAGCAAGGGATATTTTTTAAAGTCAGTGACATTTAAGAAGTTGAGAGCAAAGCAGGCCTTGGAGATCATTCAGCTCAGTGCATTCACTTGATGAATGAGTAAAGAGACTCAGGGTAGTTGAGTGACTTTTCCCGAGTTAGGTAGCTTGCCCTGACAGTGCTGGGACTAAATTCGAATTCTGGAGATTTCAAGATGCTTTTCCACAACACTTCTGTCTTTCTCACCAGATGGCCTTTCTGAGAGTTGTCACACATATGTGGCCCTCAGGTAATCGGGAAAGGGCTGGGGATGAAATTTCAGAAGTGGGGGCTCCTAGAGATTATGTCATCCCACCTCCTTATTTCCTGGGTGAGAAAATACAGAGATCAAGTGTAGATGTCTGGGGATAATTACCCAGTGAATTTAGGATTCTTTGGAGCAGAAGTTTCTAAAAGAACTTTCCGCAGTGATGGAAATGTCTAATATGGTAGCTATTAAGCACTTTAAATGTGGCTAGTGCAACTAAAGAACTGAGTTTCAATTTTAATTTTAATTTAAATAGGCCCAGGTGGTTAGTGGCTACCATATTGGACAGCATAACTTTAGATAGCTAATCAAGATATATCCCACTCGTTGAGCTTATTGTACCATCCTCTGCTAGGATGTGGTTATGCCCAAACTATCATATGCCACTTGTTATAGCATTGCATTATATATGTTTTATTATCACCAGGAGTTCAATATGAGAAAAAAGAGAAAACCCATCTGTACTTGTGTTTATGCAAATAACACGAGATCCAATGTAAAAGTCATCACAGTCATTTTGCTTCTAATAAATCTATCTTTTCTGTGATTCTGGTGAGGAAGTAAAGACATGTGAATGTATAGTAGCTATATATAACCCTCCTGCATTTTAGTTTTTAGCTGTTCAAATGATCTCTAAAGTGAATACTTTTCAGATTATTTGTAAGTATAAACTCTAAGCAACTTGTGAAGGTCACTCTCTTAGCCCCTTTCCAGTTAAATAATTCCTTGCAGGGACATACTAATCACATCGTTAAGAAAACAGCCAGGGAGTTTTGCTGTCTTCTGCCATGTATTGCCTTAGAAGCTAACTGAAACATCTTAACTTGCCCACCAGCTAGCTGCGTCCTGTATCCAATTAGTTTCAGTAAATTATTAGAAAAAGAGGAGCATTGTTGAACCAAGAGCTGCATGCAATATTTAGATTTACAAACTAACGCAGTATAAAGGCTTCCTAAGAAGCTTTCATGTTTCTGTCTGAAAGACTGGCTCCTTCAAATGATACCATTGATGTCAACATCAGACAAACAGGCAGTGGATGCTCAGAGAATTAATTCAAAGGTGGGGGGTGGGGAGTAGCTCCAAGTCATGTTACTGCCTAATGGGCTCAAAAGGCCAACGTTCTTGTATCTTCACATGCTTTACCAGACAATTAGGCTTTCTTGTTCTGATAATGTCTGGCCTTGAAGATTTGTTTTTTGATATCCATCTTCCAAGAAAATAGAAAAAGTTTTAATCAGACAAAATTTGCATTTGTAAATATTTCTCTCCCTTTTGGGGGCTGAATCTCTTAAAATATAATAATTTTGGTGTCTTTGCAGAAGCCAAGAATGGTCTCCTGATAGGATAGCCTCGCTGCCACATTTGTATTAAGAGAAAGTCAATGAAGATCAAAATTGGAATTTTAAGATTTGTCCTATTATCTAATTTTGTCTAAGCATGTTTGCTTGATAATGGTGAGGGTCACCAGCTGGGAATTAGAAGCGAAGCTGCAGACTTTGTCTCTAGAGAATTTGTGGTTAAAACTGTCTCAGAAGCAATCTGACCACAGAGAGGAGGAGACCAGATGAGTCTCAGGGCCTGTGAGCACAGAAAACTGCTTATGGACCTTTTTTGGACACAGATGAAAGTGGGCAAAGCAAATTGTAACAAAGCTTCTAAAAGTTGAGACACTCTTTGATGTGACTCATTAAGGAAAGGGAAAAATCATACAGAAATTGTTTTTAAAAATCTTTGTTACATTATGAACTTTTTAAATTCCAATCAAGATTCCTAATATTAAAATAAATGTATGTGTGTGTGTATGTGTGTTTGTGTAGATGAATATCAGTAGATGAATACAGATATCTGAAAACTAGCATGTCAAATTGTTGAGTCCAAACTCCAGGTATTTTAACAGGGAGTATTATTTCCCTCAATCAAGCAACAAAGGTATATATTTGAATATTTTACTGACTTGTGAATACAGATCATTACTTTTCACAATCAGGCAGAAAATAGCATCTTGATTCAATGTGATACCCCATGGTATATAATAACAAGCTGCTTTGAAATGGAATTACTTTTATAGAAATAGAATCCTTTCACATTTTGTTTTGTTGACAAATAGAGCAGGCAGCCGCCAGAGAAGTGTCGATGGAACACTTTTCTCAGAAGCATATGCTTCACTTTAGCCAAGAAAGAAGAAAAAACTGATCAATGTGTATGTGTGTATCATGAAACACTTAATCAGCAAGATATACAGATCTTTCTTTTCCATAATCATGAGACCTGAGATTTTTCTCAAGGGAAATGTTCCAACATGAGAAAGAAAATACATAGTTCAAAAAGCCCATGTTTTCAATTTGCTGCCACATGGTTTAAATTATCTATGTATTTATTAAGGGCGCTAAATAGGCAGCTTAATTTAGGGAGAAGGGTCATTCAAGTTGAGAAAAATCATGTTTAATCCCTTAGCTCACTACAGGTTGATTGTGCTTTTTAAATGCATACAGCCTCAGCTAACAAAATTCCCCATGATAAGAAGGTCCCCTGTCTGCTTCTAAATTTGTAGGCTGCCAATAACAATGGAAACTTGTTAAGCTCCTGGCTCCAGGCCCAGCCTCTCTGGGCATCTTCCAGAATTAGAGATTTGTCAGTTACTTTCTCTTTATGTTGCCAGTGTGCTTGCCTCCAATTTGGGGGTTGCTCTCTCTGTTCCTGGCACACCACATGTTTGTTACATTACTATAGAGTAGAAACAAAAGGGCCAGGGCATCAGAGCTTCTTTCCTTGCATGATAAGTCTGCCTTGGTTTTCTCGCAGGATGGGGGATAGAGTACATCTAAGGGCAACCATGAGGAAGATACAGTTAAATGAAAGGGGTTGGAAATCGGAACATTTACTGGATATTTGATAACATTACAGAATTCTAATTTTTGAGGGCATCATAATGGAATAGTTATGTTTTTTACAAGGAGTCCTTATGTTTTAGAAATACAACATGCAATATTTAGATGAAATTATGTATCTCTATTTTGTTTCCAAATAATATAAAGTAAGAAAATAGGTAAGGGTATGGATAGAAGATTGGCCATGAATTGATAATTATTGGATGTGGTTGATGGGTACATTGGGGTTCATTAGATTATTATGTTTATTTTTACATAGATAGTTGACATTATCCATAATACAAACTGAAACAAAACAAAACAACAACAACAACAAAACTAAAGCGAATAAAGTACCTGAGAAGAATACAAGATCCTCAAATAGCCTTCTCTGGACTATGGACTATCAACAATCATGCGGAAATAGGGTGAGTCCAAGAATCCTTTAAGACCTAGTTTTCAACCTTTGTGAAACAGTATTTATGAAACAGTATTTTGAGTCCCTCGTACTATGCCCTGAGTGTTATATCAGACTCTTGTGCTTTGTGTTGCATCATTCTCTGTTCTATCAAACATACTGGGTGGGACACTAGGCTGAAAAACTCTTCTCTAGAATGCTGAGAGCATGGTTGTGGTTTATCAGTCTTCCTCCTTGGGTCTCTGACCCTGTTTCCCATACTCACAGACTAAAATGCCCTGCGTCATTTGTTTGTAGCCCTCCAACACAGCACATATGGATTCTCTGCATGGATCTGGCTCCAGATGCATACAAGCAGTCTTCAAATTCCACCTATTTTTATTTTCAACCACCCCATGTGGCCAGACAATGTCAGAAAGCCTTTTCCCCTGTGACCCCACAGCAGCCTTCCTTCCTCCTAGGCCTGTTGCTATGGCTTTGGTTCGTATTCCCCTCCACATATTCAAAGCAGCCCCTTTCAGGATCCACCCCCCCAAGTCTCTGGCCCCTGCCTTTCCTGCCTGAGTGGTTATATTGAATACTAGAGCATGGACCCCCTTCTTAAGCAGGCTGAGCATTTTCAGCCCCAGACATAGGCCTCTTGGTCTCTTACACCTAATTCCGAGGGTGTGAGGCCTTCTGCTCCTTAGGGCAGCTCCTCCTGCAAGCCTCATCTTGGAAAGCAGATGGTGGGAGATGAGGGTAAAGGGGATCAAATATAGGGTGATGGAAGGAGAACTGACTCTGGGTGATGAACACACAATGTGATATATAGATGATGCATTATAGAAATGTACACCTGAAACCTATGTAACTTTACTAACAATTGTCACCTCAATTAACTTTAATTAAAAGAAAGAAAGAAAGAAAGAAAGAAAGAAAGAAAGAAAGAAAGAAAGAAAGAAAGAAAGAAAGAAAGTTAGCCCTCATCTTAGTGGATATTGTGGGCTTCAGATTTTGACATCAAAAGCTCCTATGAGTAACATGGCAGACATCAACCGAACCAAATCATCAAAGTTAAAATCACAAGTAGTAAGACATAGCAACATCATATATTCCCAGTCATAATGCACTGAGAAGGGTGTATCACTTGTGGAATATTCTTGCAAAATGCATAACCTCAATCTAATCATTAGAAGACATCAGACAAATCCAAATTGAAGTACATTGTACAAAGTAAGTGATCAGTATTATTCGTGTCAATATGCTTAGTTCCCCCCAAGGAGCCTAGAAGACATGACAACTAGCTGCAAGGTGAGATCCTGAATTGGATCCTGGAACAAAATAAGGGTATTAGTGGAAAAACTGGTAAAATCCAAATAAAGTCTGTAATTTGGTTAATAGTATTGAACTACTGTTACTTTCTTTTCATAATTGTCCCATGATTATATAAGATATTAAATTTAGGGGAAGTTGAATGAAGAGCACACAGTAATTCTCTGTACTAACTTTGCAAAATTATTTCAAAATAAAAATTTAAGTAAATAGAGAAATAAAAAAGCTCCTACAAAGTACTCTGGGCCCTAGTGCAATATTTTCCTCCCTGGCTTGCCTTGAGGCACCTCAAACTGACCACCCCAAGCAGAAGTTCTTGAGGAAAAAGGAAGAAAGAAGTATGTTATGAGAATAAATTGTTACTAAGCACCAAGAGACTGAAATAGCAGAACAAGCCTGAGCAGAGGAAATCACACATCTCCTGCACCAGAATCTCTAGTGCTCAAGCACTGACATTTGATATCATATTTGACCCTTACCCTTGAGGGTAGGGAGGAGTCAAATATGAAAAAGACTGGTCTGGGAGTAATGAGACTTTACCCAGCCCTAACCAGCCACCAAGGAACCCCTGACCCATCATCTGACTTTGGGTGCACTTTACTTCTTTCATTTACCCAATATAATCACCTACTATGGGTCAACCATAGTACTATGCATGCAGATAGATAAGGCACTGATAGATAGATAAGAAATGGGCTGTGTTTATAAGAAGCCCATGGAAAACAGACTCATAAATAAAATACAAGCCACCCAATATTGTAGGATTTATAGTATAGGATGCTAGGATGTGGGGTCCAGCAGTCTCCAGAAAGGGAGTGGTCTATTCCACATGGTTCATGAAAGGGAGGAAGATCAGTAAGGGCTGACTGCACCTCAGTCTTCCTGAGTTATACAGAAGTCAGACCAGAGTATCCATAAAATCATTTTTCTTCTAGAACCTTATCTGAATTTATGTAATTATGGGACCAAGGCACAGAAAGCCTGACAATTTGCCCATAGTCCTACAAAGAGTTTGCGGCAAGGCCAAGGTTAGGACAGGTTTTGTGATTCCTGGCTCAGCGCTCCTTCGATCAGGCACTAACGCAGTCTCAGTGCTAAGAGTCACCTTACGATGATAATGAATTCAAATATGTCTGCTTATTTAATCCAAAACAACACTTGAAAAATCACCAGTGGTTCTCAGCTTGAACCTAATTTTGAATGAAGGGAAAGAGCTGTTCTGAAAATTCTCCATTTTCCTCATGGCACATGATGAGCACTGGGGCTCTTTGCAGAAGTCCCTTATGGTAAAAACAAAACAAAACGTAGGGCTGATTCCAATAAACTTGCAGTCAACCCTAGCCCAGAAGCAAAATCCCATGCAGAGAATATAACCCCTTGTTTCTCACAAATCTGAAAGAGAAAGAGATTTGTGAGTAGAGCTTTCAGCTGTGCGAATAGACCATTGTTCATCAGGCATCTCATTAGAAATTCTCTTTAAAATTTGTTTTTTTCCACGGACACCCTGAATTTTTTCCTTGTTTACATATTAATAGCAAAATGGAGAGTTCCAAAAACCGGAAAGGTAATGTAGAGAATGAGATTGGGGTTGGGGGGGAGTGAGACAGAGAGGGAGGGAGAGAAAGAGAGAGAGAGAGAGAGAGAGAGAGAGAGAGAGAGAGAGAGGAAAAACATGCTATGAGGTCTGAAGGAACCTATAGTCAATAACATCTGCACTTAGCCAGTTCCAGTCTGGCCATACTCTATAAAATTCCACATTTAGGAGTTTAATGAACCTTGATTCCTTGTCAGATTAGCAAAGTTTCCCTATAAGACTCTAATGTTTCTAATGCTTATATTTCAAAGGCTGAAAGTTGAACGAAACAGGGATCGTAGCAGAAAGGAGCAATTACGCAATGTTCTCTGGATTGCTCCCCTTCTGTTTTCCAAGACGTTGGTTGCAAGCTATGGCAGATTGCTAACTGTGCCCCCAAATCTCTTCTCCCAGTTTGAGCTGAACAGTTGGCAGTCCCGATAACTACTTCATTTTCTATCTTTTCTTACACTTAGGTGAAACCAGTGACTAGGTTCCAACCAATGGGATGTGATCTGGAATGACATGGCCACTTTGGGATTTTACTTTTGAAGCAATTGGTGTACCTTACATTCTATCAGATTATTTCCTCCTTCTCTTTGTCTGTAAAACAATGAGAATGGGATAGTCAGTTTGAGCCCAGAAGTGGAATCCATGTGTTGAGAATGTCAGAGCCTCTCCACCAAGCCTTGAACCATTCATATGTGAGCAGTAAAATTAGAGAGAAATAAATTTCCACCTGATTTAAACCATAGTATTGTGGGGTCTCTTTGTTATAGCAGCTTACCCCTACCATAACTAAAATCCCATGGTTTGGGGTCAGAACCCGGCCTAAACACCCATGAATGTTTTCTCAGTGACATAGACTGACACTGTCTTTAGCATTGAGAGTGAGCAAAGCAGAACTAAGCCAACTTTCAGAGATGTTATCACACAGAGTATTCATTTGTAGATATCTGTCATAAAGAATACTGAAATCAGGACAAAAAATCAACATGGTTTTCATTATCGAGCTAGAAATTGAACCTGATCAACTTGCACAACAATAGTGGGATGATAAATTAAAATACGTGCTATCTAACTACATTTTATCTTCTTCCAGAAAGAACTTAAAGTGTGGCCATTGAGGAAAAAAAATGTTTCTGTAGAATGTGTTCACCCATGCACACCAATGACTCCCAAGTTTGCAGCCAGTTGACCCATTTATTTAAAAGTACTTTGGCCTTTCCTATTTTGACCTCAGTCCTAAGCACCATTATTTAATGATATGCATTTGAAGCCACGACTCGCTTTTAATCCATTGTAAATGTCAGTAGGATGGTAGACAGAAATCAGAAGATTCTCCAGGGCTATTACACTGATACAAATGTAGAATCATAATTGCTGCAGTTATTTTTCCCCACTAAATTCTAATAGATTATAACTTTTTGATTTGGTAGCTAACTAAGTATTTTAAAAATATCTTTAGTTCCTTACCTGAAGCACCTGATGTTTAGCATAATTATCATTTTGCCTCCATACTTCTTACAATGGCAATTTCTCCCAACTTTTTAGTTTGAAAAATTTTAAACCTACTAAGTTGAAAGAATTGTATATAATCAACATCAGCATATTCTTCAACTAGTCTCTCTCTCTCTCTCTCTCTCTCTCTCTCTCCCTCTTCCCTCAAATATTTGAAAGTAATTTCCAAGCATAATTTTTAATGAAACAAAGAGTGATCATAACATCAATTGTATAACATCAATGAGAAAAATGGTTAACTATGCAAATACTAATTCTGGTCATTTCTGGATGGTAATACCATGATTTTTTTCCCTTATGTTTTCCAAAGTTTCCAGAAGGAAAAAACTTGAAACCTTTATACGTCATTGAACCAATAATCCTATTTAGAAGTTGGATTACAATTTACTACGACTATATCTGTTATGATTATTTGCATTTTGATAATACTTGTTGTACCAGAGGCATGATGGATATTCAGTTAAATCATGAGGATGGTAGTACTTTTATACCAACCAAAACATGATAATCAGTATCTCTGGCACCCAGCTACATAGATATCTTAATTATCTTTCAAACATGCTTTAACCAATGCTTTGAGGGGCTGTGGTTCATGGTGACCCCTCCTGAAATGACTCACACACCATCTTCACTTGGTTTTGTCTAAGACTAATATAATCTTCATGAAATCTATAAAAGGTTTTGCTCAGGATGAAGCCACAGCCATAAGTTTTTGCCACAATTATTGATAAGTCTTTCTCAATAAAAATCTGTCTATTTGGTGTTCTGGTTCACAGAATTTCTCTGATAAAGATGTTCTTCAGTGCAGGCTGGGTATCACAATCACCATTTCAAATATTTAGGTGCTCAATACTCATCCCAGACCTGTTAAGGCATAGTATGTGTGTGTGTGTGTGTGTGTGTGTGTGTGTGTGTGTGTGTGTGCGCACGCGCGCGCGAGTGTGTGTGTGTAGAAAGAAACTATGCATTCTTATCAAGTTCCCCATGATGCGGGTATACATGTAGGTGTGAGAACCTAGAGAACCAGTACCCTAGACCCATTTCCATTCCAAAGATAAAGGAAATGAGTCTTCTATAGAATCCACACTTGTCTTCTCAGTCCAAGTCTGAATATTAGACATATTGAATAAAGGTTGAATGAATGAATGAATGAATGAATGAATGAGTGAATGAATAGATGAATGCCAATTCTCAGGAATTCTGTATGTTCTGTAATCTCTAATGTTGACCATGTTGAACTATAAAATGTTGCTCAAGTAACCAGAATGTCACTGTACACTTATGTTTACTAAATAATTAGGCTCAGTCTTGAAAACTGTAGAAAGCACAACTGTCAGAACATTAAATATAAAGAACAAGAATGCTTCAGTGCTTGTAATCTGTATTTGACCAAGGATTATACGGTGGATTTTGAATTATTGTACATAAACTGTGTGTAAGCTTAACATAATTAATAAAATGAAATGGTTTTTAAAAACAAGCAATAACCCAGTGGTTTCAATTTCAGTAGGAATCACCTACAGGGCTTACTTTAAAAATGCACATCCCTGCGCACCCCCTCCCCCAAACGGTCTAATTGAGTTGGTTCAGTGTGGGGACCGGGAATCTGCATTTTGATCAACACTCTGGGTGATTCTATCCCAGAAACATCTTTCGAGAAACACTGCATTCAAACCATGGGTACAAGATGCTGTGATATAGTTAGTTTGAAAGGAACTCTACTGGCAATCAAAGTGCATGATAGACGTTAATAGATAGATGTGGTCACATTTTTAATTAAAATTTTGTCAAAAATTTGACCTCGAGTGAAGAGTCTGGAAAGCTGGCTCAGCTGATGTTATGACTGTTACTTTGGAGGTTCCAGTGGAAGTTTATGCTTCTATAACTTACCACCTAGACCCTATCTTGGGGCCTGTCTTCCAGTCAGATGACATAAAAAAAAAAAAAAAAAAATGTCAGTCAAGTCAGGTAGCTCTAGCCAGACATTTCAGGGAAAAAGAATAGTTACAAAGTAATTTTCCTTTTTGTAAGGTATATTTATCCCCACCCCCAAATCAGGATGGAGATGGGAAAACATTGATGCAATGATGGTGTGAGGTTGTTCTAGGTCAAACATGACTAATGCTGGGTCAAAAGCTGGGTCAAAACAGGAAGGAAACAGGAATTAAAAAAAAGAAAAACTCCATAATAAAATAAATTAATAATAGGAATTAGTGTCCCAAGTAATAAAGAGATCAAATGTTCAGATTTAATATTGTCATTCGATTTTGGTTTTCTTTTGTATCTCTGGCCAGAACATTTTTTTTTATTAGTTTCAGGTGTACAAAACAATGCACTAGTTAGACATTTACAACCCTCACAGAGTGATAACCTCTCTCCCCAATCTACTACCCCTCTGACATGGTATGTAGCTGTTACAGTTCCATTGACTCTATTCCCATGCTGTACTCCACATCCTGTGACCATATATATATATATGCACTAAATTATAGCTGACATTCATTTTTATTTAGCTTCAGCCTCAGGTGTACAGCGCAGTGGTCAGGCATTTACACCATCCCTAAAGTGGTCTCCCTAACAAGACAAGTGCCCATCTGACACCCTACAAAATCTTTACAACATTATTGATTATATTTCCCAAATTTTCATATCCCCTTGGCAATCTTGTGGTTACAAATTTTTTGCTTTCTAATCTCCTCACCTTCTCTCTCCATCCCCACCCCCTTTCCATCTAGCAACCCTCAGTTTTTCTCTGTATCTCTGAGACTGTTTCTGATTAGTTTGTTCATTTATTCTAGTCTTTAGATTCCACATATGAGTGAGATCATATGGTATTTGTCTTTCTCCGTCTGACTTATTTCACTTAGCATAATGTTCTCCAGGTCCATCCATATTGTTGCAAATAGTAAAATTTCATTCTTCTTTATGGCTGCGTAATACTCCATTGTATAAATGTACCACAGTTTCCTAATCCAGTCATCTACTGATGGGCATTTTGGTTATTTCCACGTCTTGGCTACTGTGAATAGTGCTGCAATAAACATAGGGGTGCATATTTTTTTTGAAATTAGAGTTTTGGATTTCTCTGGATAGATACCTAAGAGTGGCATTGCTGGGTCATAAGGTAGTTCCATTTCCAGTTTCTTGAGGTACCTGATTTCCATAGTGGAGACAATCTGCAATCCCAGCAACAGTGCACAACGGTTCCCTTTTCTCCACATCCTTGCCAGCATTTCTTGTTTGTTGATTTATTGGTGATAGCCATTCTGACCTGAGTGAGGTGGTATCTCATTGTGGTTTTTATTTGCATTTCTCTAATGATTAGTGAGGTTGAACATTTTTTCATATGCCTGTTGGCCTGTTGTCCTCTTTAGAAAAGTGTCTCTTCATGTCCTCTGCCCATTTTTTAACTGGATTGTTTGTTTTTTTGGTGTTTAGTTGAATGAGTTTTTTATAAATTTTCAATATTAACCCCTTATCAGATGTATCACTGACAAATATCTTCTCCCATTCAGTAGGATGCCTTTTTGTTTTGTTAATGGTTTCCTTTGCTGTGAATAAACTTCTTAGTTTGATGTAATCCCATATGCTTATTTTTTCTCTTACTTCTCTTGCCTGAGGGGATATATCAGTAAAAATATTGCTAAGGGTAATGTCTGCAAATTTGCTTCCTATATTTTCTTCTAGGAGTTTGTTTTCAGATGTCACATTTAAGTCTTTAATTCATTTTGAATTTATTCTTGTATATGGTGTAAGGAGGTGGTCCCGCTTCATTTTTGTGTGTATGTCTGTCCAGACTTCCCAGCACCATTTATTGAATAGACTGTCTTTACCCCAGTGTAAATTCTTGCCTCCATTGTTGTGGATTAAATGACCATATAAGCATGGATGTATTTCTGGGCTCTCTATTCTGTTCCATTGATCTATGTGTCTGTTTTTATGTCTGGCTATAACATTTTTAAAAATTTCTCAGAATGATACTTTTTTTGTTTGCTTGCTTCTTACTGTCTGTTGGCATGAAAAATATAGCTTTTTTTCATTTCACAGGAAAATAAGTAAGCTACTGAATCTGATTTCAGGTCTTGTCTGACATCAATATCAGAACCCACACACACAAGGGCCGGTGGTGTCAACACTCTCGGATAGCCTTGCATCATGCCACCAAGCTTAATTGACAAGGATTTTCCTGTAGGACTGATGAGAAGCTTTGATAGCTAGCCATCCGAACACGTAGCAGGACCAAGGACCCCAAGAGGAGCAGAGCCACAGGCAAATGTATGAACTGTGTGCCTCAGGCTTTCCTTTTAAAGTGTTAGAAAACTTCTCAACAAGGGTCAGAGCCACTAGTGATGTTTGTAAGAGGCAGTCCCAGTTTTCAGTTTCTGCTGAATCTACCTCGTGTCTCATGTGCTAGACAACGTTTGCCTTAAAGCTGAGGTGACATCATGGAAAATAGTACTCCTGAACCAAAGTTGCTGAGATTGGTGCCATGATTTGTAATCCAGAAGGAGAAGGCCACTGTTTCTTTCCATTACCTCCTTTGTTTGGTAGCCAGCTTGCCTATACGCCTACCCAGGGCCACCACCCCTGCATCCCACCCGGGGCCTGCACGTGACCCTGTTGTAGGCATTCTGAGGAGGGCTGGACTCTGCCACTTCCTCTACTTTCCTCTCATAACACTAAACCCCATCTTCCCCCACATACCACAAAACCAAAGGAATGCAATGAAAGCAGATGACGCACAAGGCGGATGTGTGACGAACTCAGGTTATGGAGTCATACAGTCCTGGATTTCAGTTCCAACTGGTCGCTTACCACTGCATGACCTTGAACAGTTTATTTCAACTCCCTGAGCCTTATTTTCCTTGTCCACTTTGAGATTTAAACAAAGCAATACATTCAAGGCATTTAGTGCCTTGCTAGCAAACTCTCAGTAAAATGGAGATATGGAGTAATGCTCATAGGACTAGTAGTAAAGATGGATGCTGATAAACTGTTTTATCATGTAGTCTCAGGCTTTCCACAAAGAAAAGAACACAGAAATTTGTTATTCCCTGGAGATGAACATCAAACTTGGTAAGCGGGATTCTAGATATTTATAGACCTAACAGACCTGACTTATGTCTATCACCTTGTTCTCTTCCACATTCTTCCATTTCATTGACGTTTCTCTGAAGAATGAGGCATCATTTGTTTTTTAACATTGTCTACGTAACCACTTGCTCAAGGGGGCAAAGACTGCCAAGAATCCTGGACTCTCTCGCAAGGCCCCATGAGTCTCATCTGTCCTCTGGCTGTCTGAGGAGTCACCAATGACGTCAGCCAGATGGCTGCCACCACTGACAGCCCCCAGGCTGCTGAAATTGAAAGGGTCCCCGCTTTCTCTTCCTTGGCTGCAGATGAAAAATTTGGAGCCCCTGGGTATGGGGAGTGTAAGGGGAGGACCCAGCTGAGAAAAGGAGTCAGCAGAGAGAAGAGGCAGCAGTGCCAGCTATTCATGTGTTTGCGACTTGCCATGGACAGTGTGGGCATTGTTTAAAATCACATAGAAATTGTCCTACATGGCCCTCAATCTTATTAGTTGCCCCGCCACTTTTCCACATTAATCATTCAAACTGACGTGAGTAAATAATACCACATGTGGTTGTGATGACAGTTGTCTCCATAATGTATTTGTCTCAAGGTACTCATGGTATTTGCTAAAAAAAAAAAGTGTCAGTGAATGACTTTAGAAAACTCTGCAGTCAGGATAGCTGGCTATCTTTATGAGGAGCAGTATAAAAATACGAAAACTTATGCTGGGAGAGGCTGAGGGCAGGCAAGAGTGGTGAGTTGTGCTATCAGCACAAAGCTTTATGACTTTGATAAGGCATAAAAGATTAGCAACATTCAGTCCCCTTTCCCTGTGCATTTCACACACACACACACACACACACAGTCCACTTCCATCTGTGTCTGTCATTTGCATTTTTCCACAAACTCAAGCAATCTTTATTGAAACTGAACATAACCCTTGGGACAAGCATACCCTTCTTTCCCACCTGCCCTCCCTTCTTCATTCCCCAAGTATTGAGCATATACTTTGTGCCTGGTTTTGTACTAGATGCAGGAAATCTCAAGATAAAGATATAGTCCTGGCCCTTGAGAAACTAGAGGATGGTAGGGCCTGGGGGGAGGATATACAAACAAACCAGGACCACAAAGTGAAACATGTACATCAGGTTCAAAATCCCAGGTGAACGTTATGTATAAATAGTTCAAAAACTTTATTCATCCTTATGGAGGTCATAACACCTATTGACACAAGTAATCTAAAAAGATACAGCCTGGTTGGGGAAGTTGAGGGAAGAGTGTGGTTGGGATGGAAGAGTGCTGGCCATCAAAGATCACGACAATGGTGAGATGCCAGTGACCAGTGGGTCTGCAGCTCACTGAGGTAGAAGACAGAGGCAGCTTTTGGAGGGATAAGCGACACATGGATCAGAGTCAGAGCATCCCATAAAAATCTACAAACTGGATAGATTAAGGTCAAAATAATCCTTCTCAGTGATTCTTGGAGATTTGGTTGAGACAAAGCTTAGGAAAGTGTTCCTAAATCTGACGAAACGTCAGAATCACCTGGAAACATTTTTATAACCCTTTCCCTGACCTGCTCAGTCAGTATCACATCAGAGACCTTGGGAATATATTGTTTAAGAGCTAGAGAATTTGTCTTGAAGTTGGCCTGCAGAGTAATCACACAGGCTCTACTGGGACTGCTCACTAATCTGTAGGAGGTGACTGAGTTAGGAGGGAGCTGAAGCCCAGCCAAGCTCCCCTGAGTCATGCCACTGTCAGAAGAGAAAACTTTTGAAGCATTAAAAGTCCAGTGAGAATGGTTAGCATTTGCTTTCTCAAAAGTAATATGAGAGAGAGAGAGAGAGAGAGAGAGAGAGAGAGAGAGAGAGAGAGAGAGAGAGAGAGAGAGAGAGGAGACCTGTCATTCTTAGTTGTGGACATTGAGTCACTGAGTCACACGGGCGAAGGGGGCATCACAGGTTTAAGGGCTCTTAAAGCTGGAAGAGGCTATCTAGTCTATGCCTCCACCAATGAGAAGTCCACTCAACAACATGCCTGCAGATCACGACTCCATCTTCGCGTGAATACATCCAGAGACAGGCAGCTCACTTCCTTCAGTAGAAGTCTCTCCCACTGTGGTACAGCTTTTGCTGACTAAAAGAAAACCAGGAAAACTCATGTAATTTTTGCCTTGCTCCCTTGCTCTTCCTGCTGATACTTTGAAGAACATGCCTAATTTCTTACTCAAATATTTGAAATCCCTGTCAGATGCCTCAAACCTTTTCTCTCAAGTCAAACTTCCAGATCATTCTACCATCCTTTTATGAAAGGTTTGGGGAGACTTCTCAAAGTTTTTAGATGTTATAGTGTTTTTTAATCACAGCATATAGTTGCCCAACCTTCTGCCTCCCTCCAAATCAACACTCACACAGGGTTCTCTTGGCCGTAACCAGTTCATGGTTGCAAAGACAGGGAGGTCTCCCAGGGCAGCCCAGGCAGTGTCCTCTGAGGTGGTGGAGAAGCTGGGGTTCCATCCTCTCTCCTCAGCATTGTCAGACACTGTGGAAGGTCCCTGAGATTCTTTGTGCATCTTGTCATAATTATAGCAGACACACAGCCTAAATCTCTCTGCAGAAGGGCTGCGGCCTTTCTTTCTAGAGTGCTGAGGCGATCAGACACTGTTACTCAGTTCAACACTAGCTGGCTTTCTGAAAAACTGAACAAGGCAGACCTCCCTCTCCTGGCTTTCCTCCCCACCTGCCACCTCACAGTGTCGGCCATATTTGAATGTGAAGATATGAGGAAGTTCAGACAGAGAAGCACCTGCTTTCTGCATAGCTCAGTACATGGGGAATCTGCACCACTTCAGGGGCAGTGACCCCATTTGGCTATTCACACAGATTACCTTGCTCCTCTGCACCCAGTTTCCTGCCTTGGGTTTAGAACAGAGCTGCTGTTCAAGGAGGGCTGAGTATCAGAATCACCTGAACGGATATTTAAAAACATTCACTGCAGAGGGGGAAAGGGAGAGAGTTTGCACTGGAGGCTCCATGTTCCCTCTCTGTGTACTTGTCGTGGGGGCACGTGGAGAGGCACACACAAACGGTGTAGGTTGCCAACCTCCCCAGCTGACTCATCCTTGCTGAGAACTGCTGGTTTAGATGGGATAGTAAGCCACGTTGAAATTCATGCATCTCTTGCTTAGGTCAAGGCATGGAATAAAAGTACCCCCATCATCACTGTTACAAAACCTTGTAGTGAGGCCCCCATCACACCTAGAAGCAAAGACTTGCAGGCTTCTAGCTACTTGATTGCATGCATCTTTCTCTTTCTGCACATTTCTGTTACCCTCTCTGATCAGCTTCATCCCCAAGCTGGAGACATGGCTGCTGAGGAATTTTAAGTGTTCCACTCCATAGCTCCTCTCCCAGGTTAGGACTGAAGTTTTTTCTCTCTAGCAACAGTCTGATTCAAAGCTTTCTCCACATCTTTCTGTGTGCCTTGAGGTCTCTTAAGCCCCTTCCCATCTTGTTCAAGCAGAGAAGCATGAGGTGGTATTGAAGGATAACAGAGGCTTACGCTCTATGGCAGATGCTGTGAGCTGCCTGCCTTGAATTCATTCCCCTTTCTTCTTCAGTGATAAAACCCATTTTTGTTTGATGTTGCAGCTAGGCATGGACATTTAATAAAGTTCTGGTTAATGCTATATAAGGTTAGGGTTTGGGGGAAAGTTTTTGCTTTTTGAATACGGCTATATTCTACTCTTCCACTACATTTTCTTTCTGCTTTGGAAAGATAATGTGTTGTCTGGTGGCACAGCAACCATATTGCAACTATGAGGCAAAAAGCTTGCAGATAAAGACCTTTGGGTTCAGCATGGTTAAATGGAAAAATGGGATGAAACTTGGTCTCTGATGGCATTGCTATAGAGCCCGGATATGCCTAATTGGAACTTCGAATCATGTAAGATTTCTATTCTCTGTTTAAACTACTGTGGTCAAGGGTTTTTAGAGGTCACTTCATTCATCTAGTCAACAATTATTTATTGAGTACTTACTTTGTGCTGTAGACACAATGTAACCTCCCTTCCCTCACAGAGCTTATATTTTAGTAGAGGAGGAAAATAAAACCAGTCAAGTGTGTGATATATTAATCATAAAAACTAATAGAAAAAGCAAAAAAAAAAAAAAAAACGTGATAGAAAGTTTATAGATTGGTGGTGGTGGAGAAGTTATCATTTTAGACAGGGTGGCCAGGGAAGATTTCACTAAGAAAGTGACATCTGAATACAGACCAAAAGGAGATGAGGGCGCCAGCCTTGTAGGTGTCCAGGGGAAGAGAATTCCAAGAAAGAGAACAAGTGCAAAGGTCCTGAGGCAAGAGAGTATCTAGTATGTTTAAGGAACAATGACGAAGCCAGAAAACAGTAAAAGAAGAGTACTGAGATGAGACAGAGCGTAAATGAGAAGCCATTATATGTGTGACCTTGTAGATCAGACACAAAGTCATCAGGATTGTGGCTCTTATTCTAGGTAAAGTTGGGAGCCACTGGAGAGTTTGAACAGAGGAGAGACATGATCTGACTTACACTTTAAAAGGCTTCCTCTACCTGTCATGTTGAGATGGGGGCAAAAAGAAGAAGGCTTCTGAAATAATTTCTGAGAAATGATGGCGGCTTGGATCAGAGTGGCAGCAGTGAAATGGGATTCTCAGATAACATTAGAGCAAAGCCCGTAGGATTTAGTGATGGAGTGAATGTGGAGGGTGTGAAAGGGGAGTCAAGGACTCCAGAGGCTTGGATCTGAGCATATGACATACGGCAGAATGAGTTATCATCAACAACTGAGTGTGAGAGGACTGCGAGAGAAGCAGGTGGGGAGCGTAGAAGGTCAGCGCTCAGCACAGTCCTAGCTGGTGTAGGCTCCATGATGGACAGACTAGTGAACTGGGGGATGTGCCCGACCTCCCTGGGCCCCTGTGTCTTCTCTGCTTCCTTCCCAGTGAAATCTCCTCTCCACGTTTACGTCTCTAGTGCCAGTTGGCGATGCTGGGGCTTCAGAAAGTGCTGAAATCAAGACTCTGTCCTGTCCTTTATGGGCTACTTAATAAGGCAAGAAAATGGGCCAAGTGAACATTTTAAACAATGTTTTCAATTAAAAGAGTGGAAAAGCTTCTGTTTGTTCAAGATTTCACAATGAGGTCATGTTTCATAAAAATTTTAAAATCAGTGCAAGGACTCCCTGTTTTTTCCTGGGAGAGAACTGACCCCAGAGGAATGGTCAGCAACTGGCTGAGCATTGTTGATGACCTCTCTCATTTGAATCATCTTTTCTATCTTTGATAGTTCTCAAGCCTCGTCACCGTGCTTTCATCTAACATTATTTGATTCCCAAATAAATCCCACAAATTCTCTCTAATGTTTGGTTGAGGAAACTGAGACTCCAAGAGCTCAGGCCACTCAAAGAAGGCCATCGAGCTAGAAACCAACAGAGGTAGAATTTTATTCTAATATTTGGACTCCAGATTTGATTTCTCCTTCTCTATCGTAGGCACTACTCTTGATCCTAGTGCGCCCTGAGTTAGGTTGGATTTGTGAAGTAGCAATAAGACTTTTAAGAAGGAATTTTATGCCACTGTGTGTGTGTGTGTGTGTGTGTGTGTGTGGCAGCAACTTTGCTTATGTCAGCTGTACCCCAAAGCTCTAGTTTCCCTGTGACTCCAGAGAGCAAGGGTGACTCCCTTGTTTCAAAGGCATGTGAGTTGATTTGAGTGAATAAAAAACTGATTAAAAAAGTGAACTAAACGAACTCCTTCAAAGTGGGGCCACTGTGTTATGTCTTAGAAAGATTCGTCAACTCTTGGTGAAGAATTATGACTTGAACCCTCCTCCCTATCTCCTAATTCCCTCTTCCATTTCCATGTGACCTGACCAGAACAAATCCTCCCTTCTCTCCTTTGAAGCATTGCCGTCTGGCCTCCTTGCAGCAGTGAGATGTGGGAGAATTTGTTCCAGATCACATTTGAAAGACTTTAGTTTTACTTTTCCATTTATGCCCTACCCCAAAATATATCTTAATAGCTTTTCTTTTGTTTCTTCTTACAGTCCCTTATGAAAAATGGAAGGCATAGAGAAAGAATAACAAATTTGGCCGTGTGTGAAAAAGAAAGGTCTGGAAGAGGCTCTCGCCTTTGTCTCCATCTAATCATGTAAAATCCCCTCACTACAAATTGCTTGGTTGACTATTTCTTTTTCATAATTCCCAGAGATCTTGAAGTCCCACATTTTGGGCAAACCCCACAGGTAGCCTCACGAAGCATCCTGCCCCTTGGGTGCTTATAAACCCATGGGTATATGGGTGACAAGGGGAGTGGGAGGGTGTGAGCCTTCTGCCAAGGGGATGACTATGCCCAGGCCCTGCCAGGCAGTTGTTGTAAAGGCAGTTTTATTCAAAATGTACTGTGAGTGTTTCAAAAACAATGAGGGTTAGAAATAACAAAAGGCAGATGTTGGCCTGTTTTATGAGAAATGGAATTAGAAAATGAGATGTTCATGGACCCTGCAAGAGAAATTTGAGACAGAAATACTAAATGTTGGCTCCCAGCCCTGTTGGTGCCCAAGACACTCCTTGGAATCGTGTTAGGAGCCATGCAATGCAAAACCCTGCACCATCCAATCCACTCTGGGGCACTGAAGGGAGTAAATTAATATTTCTTCAAATTTATTCCAAATAGCGACAACTACATGGGTCCCAGGAAACAGGGATCATTTTGAAGATGGTGTCAATGTAATAATTATTTTCAGTGTTGTCTTGTGGATAGATTGCTCTTGTGGGGAAATTTCCAGACTTCCCTTTTATCCTCTAACATTCTCCCTCTGGGCAGGGTAATGTAGTGGCACATACACTGGACATGGTCAGAGCTGTTCTTCCCTTGCTAGCTGTTAATCCCAAGAGCCTTCCCCGGCATCCTTTCTGTGAAAATGATCACTAAAAACTCATTTCCAGCCACTCCATGGTTCTCACTTCTCCATGGGCCACTTTATCTGCTTTTCCTTGTTTTGCTAAGATTTTCTCTCTTCTCTATGAGAAAGGTAGACCAAACGAAAATGAAAGTAAAACCCTGTAACTTTTCAGTTTTGAAGTGTCTCACATCAAACACTCAGATTTTTCAGGACATTTTTATGAAGAACAACTAGAAAGCTTCCTGCAGGATCCGTCATAGTGTTTTCTACTCAGTGGGATGATTTTTAAAAAATAATTTAATGATCTGTAAACTTGTACGCTTACAGATACGTACAGTTTAACTAGGAGTGCAAATGGAAGATTATATGACTCGGTACCAAATTTACATCTTCTCTTAATTATCTGGCTCTTGAAGTTAATTCAGCAAAGGAACATTGTGATTTCCCTCAATAGTTGGAATCTGCTGCATCATATTCCGTTCCTCTAGCAACTGACATTTCCAGGCTCTGCTTCCCTCTGTCATGGACTCGACAGTCCTAGGAAAGGGCTACTTTTCTCCATTAAATTTGGAAGCAAACTGCAATTGGCAAGAAGACCGCGGCAGGTGGGCACTGGTTCCCTTTACTTCATCTTCACCCCAAGGGAAAATTCATGAGACAAGTTGTGTTATTTATTTGCTTAAGAACTTCCCTCGGCCATTCCCTCCATATGGTTTATGTTTTCCTTCTGAGTTGGTGCTTTCACAGCACAAAACTGCCTTTGTTGAGCGGCGGTAACAGGTGTGCAGTGAGAGCGAGCACGTGTGAGAGAATGGGAGAAAGTGTGCATCTGTGTGTGAGAACACGGAGGGCAGAGAGTGAGTTTTGTGTGTGCAGGTGTCCGTGTAGTCCAAGGCAAGATGACCCAGCATGCTTGCTTGGTGAATTCCTCAGGAGAATATATTCACGTAATATTTAAGAGCTCTTGGCTGAGAAAGCTCTGCACCATTTGTAAACACATCCCTTCCAGAGAGATGCTGCAAAACCACAATCTTGATTCCTAAGATAGACAAGCAAATGCATTTCAGCAAAGGAATTCTGGGAAAGCACTAAGGCCATGGATGGAAACTAGCTCTGCCATATTCACCTTATCTTGCTTTTCCACCTGAAGAGTGTGTTACACAAAGTATGGACTTTAGGCCAGACAGACTGGACTTGAATTTCAGCCTAGTATTCTTCAGTGTGGGGATGTTGGGTGATTTACTAAATTTCCCCAAATCCCAATGTCCTTGCCTATAAATGCTGGATAACAATGCCCAACTCCCTATGTGACTGAAGAGAATTTTAGAGTTGCTTTTCTTAATGCCCAGGGCACAGTAGGTACTCAGCAAATGTTGGTCTCTGTCCTATACATGCAATTCTCAGACCAGTGAAGCAGAGATAGGAGAAGTTCTTTCCATATATTCAGGTAAATAATTGACAAGGTTCAAACTGCCTTCTTATTTGCCAACAGAGGTTTGGAGCTCTGGTCCTTTGATACGATGAACTTGCCGAAGATGCTGCAGATGTATGTGTTGGCTTTGGGCTCATCTCTCCATGGAACACTGAAATGGCCATGCACTGCTTTTAAGACACAAAAAAACACTCCTTCTGTTCAGCTTTCAGCAGGCCCTGACCTCCAAGCTGGCTTCATGGGGATGGTGTGTCCAGCCTCCAGGTCTCTCTGGGCTGATTCCCCTCATGTCCAGGGGCACATGGGATGGACGTTGCCTGGGATGCAGTCCACAGCAGTGAGACCACACACCACAGAAGCATCTTGTAAGGAAATACAAAACCAGGACCCTTTGTTTCATCAGCCCAGAGTAAGCAGCTCAACCTGCCTGTAGTTGAAAAGGAAACTATGTGCACTCTCTGTTTGTCATAGATATCACAGTATTGTGGAAAGAGAATAGGCTTAGGAGTCAGAGGCAAGTTCAAATCCCACAAACTGCCACCATGATACAAACACAAACAAAACAATGATTTAATTCCCAAGTCTCTGTTTCCAGTTTCCTAAGTAGTAATGGAGTTGCTATGAGAATTTGTTAGAAAATCACCACATACCATGCCTGGCACAAAGGAAATCATTGATGAATATCAGTGTCCTGCCAAAGCCCTCAAGTGCTTGTGATAGACAATCATCCTAGGCACATATTTAGACAACTTGCTTGGCCTGTTGGCTGTGATTGGCCAACTTCAAAGGAGAAACTATTCTGTGCTAACAATGAGGAGAACAAAGACATTGAAGTAGAAGCAGGCATTCTCCCTGCTCCATTACAATGGTGGCTCAATAATAATTATGAGCCACCATTTCCTAATTTAGAAGACAGATCAGCATACCAGATGGGCTTCTTATACATATCTTTATGCCCTGGCTTGATGGGTACTGTGGATCAACTTCCTTGGGACACAGTCTAATCTCATTCAGGCATGCTTTCCAGTAATTCAGAGTTTGCGATGCTAATTAGTATATTTCCAGACCCCTTATGGTTAGCATTTCACATGTAATGTAGATAGCAGTAATCAGATGCACCACATGAAACTTGGATTTGAAATTAAATTACATAGTATCCTAGATTGGGTTCTCCGGAAACAGATTCTGAGGAAAAGTGTGGGTCTTAAGGAGAAGTGTGGTTGGCCTGCCACAGAGCCCAGAGCCTCTACTGAGCACCCATAATGCTGCTCAGACCCACTTGCTGATACTATATTTACCCCATCTACAAACAGCTTCTCAGGGATTCTGGTTGTCTTCATTTCCCGTGAAAATTTATAAAAGAGATTGGTCAAATGAACTACAGTCCTCAATGCTACAGCTGGTCTTAAGGTTACAACTGATAATCACTGTCTCTCATCTTTACAGCCCATTCTAGATTCCCTTCACTCTTAGTTGTTACCTCTGCTGCTGTAGGTGGCTCACTGGTGGGGTGACCAAGTCCTCACTCATGCTGAATCCTTGGTCAGCATGGTCTTCTCAGGCTGTGGCTGAAAAGCCACACTTGTCCATTTAGCATCAAAATTGCACAGGATCAAGCTTAAAGATGCCAACCCCAGTCAATCATCAGAATGACACAATCAGTTTTCTGCATCTTTTTTGCAGTAGTTCCCGACCTCCTTTGGTGATCAAGGACAATTATTCCTACTTGTATGGTGACTCTTTGCCTTGAATGCTGGTCTTTGGGCCTGATGAGCCATAGAGCCTAAAGGCGCAGGGTCCCCCTCACCCCAGTGGGTCACTGGGAGGGTGGTAATTATGGTCACTCCTACTTCTACCCCTTAGTTCCTATATATGCATTCTACCTGTTGGGGTTACAGCACTCATATAATGTTGGTTGGTGTCAAGTGTATTGTGTCCTAGAATGAAGTTTAACATTTTTCTCTTCTATCAGCTGGCAATAAAGACTCATCATGTGGCCACATGTGTGTGCTGGAAGAGAGACACATCAGTGACTGAGTTGTGGATGACACAGGGGTTGGGGTCACCTGCTTGTGCAGCTAATTTGTGCCAATCCCAGATGCACCACTTCCATGTTACAATAGATGGTTGCAGACCACAAACCACATGACTTGATGAATCTGACAGATGGTTAACTCTGAACAGATGGCCAACTCTGACCAGATGGCCACTTGATATCTTGGAGTAGGAGACCAGTGTCACACTAGGGCCTGTTTTTCAAATGGAATGTGTTTTTCTGCTGCAGGTACCAATTGCCTGGCTAGGTGTCTATGTTATGACTTCCCCACTGGGCATCTGTTTAACTCCACAGGGCATCTATTTCCACTACAGATATCTCTGTCCTAGTACCCTAGTATTGCTTAAGTGATGAGACTGCTTGTACAGAAGCTGGGTCCTACTGTACACACTTACTGCTCTCCCCTCCCCATCCCACCCCTACCTACCTTGGCTTCCTTGTTCCCTGATAAGTGGATTGGAGAAATATTCCCAAGTGTGGAATTTGCTGCACACCAAACCAAAGAGGTCTATCAGACACTGTGCTTTCTTCTTCTTCTTTTTTTTAATATTTTTTTAATTAAAACTTATTGGGGTGACAATTGTTAGTAAAATTACATAGGTTTCAAGTGTATCATTTTGTACTATATCATCTATATATCACATTGTGTGTTCACCACCCAGAGTCAATTATCCTTCCATCACCATATATTTGATCTTTTTTCTTAGTGGTGGGAAGTGTGAGATGCAATACTCGTCCTTTACTTTGGAATAGATGTCCTGGCATGCCCCAGGCCCTAAACACTGTCCTGATGCAGGAGCCTCTGAATTTCATAGGGTATCTCTTATCCTCTGGAGCTCATTAACTTACCAAAGCCTCCAAAGTATTTGTGCTGGCATTTATCTCTGTCACTGTCCCCAGGATATGATTCATAAAATTTATTATATATATGATCTTGGCAGGAAGAGGGAGGTGGTTTTAGAGGCTTCCATTTACTATTCCCTGCTATGATAGCTCTAACCTCACAGACCAAGATACCAGTGTGGAAGATTTGCCATCTATTAAGTATATCCGTTCAAAATATCCATGCAGGGACTATTGAAATGACCAGTGACCCACTGTGAGTCAGACCTGGGCCAGAACTCCATTTATTACCTCACTTCCACAGCTAACAGAGGGGTCATATCTCTTCAGGTTCCCAGCTGTCAAAGTCAACTTGGAGTCCACGTCCACTAGTCTTCAAAATGTCTGAGTATTTTCCTTTTCCTAATCTATAGTTACCCAAGTAAGTAACTGTAGGTCCCTCTGAGGAGGGCAGGGGGATCATTACCTTATACACTTTCCATGGTACTGTGGGATCCTTCTTCCTGTTGACCTAGCTTCTTGTTCAGTCAGTCAATGGATTCCAGATCTGAGAATGGGCTCAAGTCTAGGAACTGAGCAAGGGGTCATGTCTACTTCTTGGGGCTGCCACCTTCACTCTCCTAACTGTCCATCCTTGATTTCTTTTGATTGTATAGATTGAACAATACCCGTGTTGCTGCCCAACTCTCTTCCCTCTAGGAAGACTACACTCTATTAATCATCTCCAAAGCTCTCTGTGAATCAGGCCCTGGCTGTAAATCTGACCTTGTTGCACATTACAGTAACTGCACCCATTTGCTTCTGATAGGAAGAAAAAGAAGCTGAACTAAGAACTGAACAACAGCTACAGAAGCATCAGCTGATTCTGTGAGATGCTTTGTAGCTAGGATGGCTCTTGAGAGTTGTCCCTAATTGAGACAAAGAGGCTGGATCTTTCACTCCTGCAGCAACCAGTCAATGTGTGGAACATACATTGGGCTAGGCCTCTTCCTATGGCCAGGGGAAATTGCCAGTGGTGAGCTGCATCTGGGGAACCATGCTTCAGGACCATGCTTCGGACCTAAAAGGAATTTTGGAGTGTCATACTGCAATATTTTCTACATGTGGGAGAGAGGTAGATCACAAAGCATCTATTTTGCTTATGTGGCTCATGCTGAGGGTGGTACATTTCTGGATCCAGGAGTCACAGCAGCAGTTTCCAGACCCTTCAGCTTTTGATCATGTCAGAGGTAGCAGCTCCCTTGACTTTCTAGTTCTGCAGCATCATTTTGAGATGTATCCTGAAAAGTTAAACCAGAGTCTATTTCTTTAGCCCTCACAATGATTATGTGAACTTTTAGCACCTCTAAATAAATCCCTTCCTGCTTACAATAGAGTAGATTCTGTCGTCTCAACTATGAACCTTGAATAAAGTTGGTGTTTGATAGTGGCATTCATTCTGGTTAGATGATGCTATGCTGTATTGGTCATAATATAAAATGAATATTACCTTCCTCAATATAGTCAGGTTCCTGGACTAAACGCAAGTAGCTAATTTCTGCTATGTGCTGATCTTCCCAGGACCGATAGCTCTTTCAGTGGTGTTGATTGACATGGGATCAGTGCCCAGTTTCAGAGAATGCATGCTCATATTACTTGGCTATTTAGGCTTGCATGAAAGGGACGGGACAGATTACTCTGGGGGGAAAGCCTCTTTTTAAGATTTCATGGAATCGTAGTGTAATAAATGACACATCTCAGTAGTTATAGTCACTCAGGATCTCGGTGTTATAAGACACAATGATAATTGGCCAGGGTCATTGGATATGCAGTCTAAACTTGCCTTCTCTTTGTACCTAAAAGCATTTATTACTTTCCAAAAGGGAGTTTCGTTAGATTGCAATACCTCCACCCAATAGGAAGTGTTATTATTGAGCAGAATCTCTTGTCTAGCCTTTGCAAAGTCAACTGGCTTCTTGTGTGTCTAGTACATGTATGGTTGCTCTTGGTTTCCCCCCAGATCCCTGGTTCAACCAGTTGGAGCCAGGGTAGCAAGAGTTATCATAACATCCATAGAAAAAACAGAACGCTACTTTGCTTTAGAAACAGCAACTCTTTTGGGCGCCGTAAGTGGGGTTTTGCACAGACCTAATGCAGCCATTCCAGGGCTGAATCCTCCCAGAAAATGGCTTGTGAGGGTCATTTTCTGGGAGGACTATATCAAGTATCATATCAAGGTGAGCTACTGCTTCCCTTCCTGTCTCCTGAGCCATTTGTATAAATCCATCTATTTTCTCTAATAGCCTAGACAAACTTAGTGTAACATGCTTTGTAGAGAAGCTGAATTTTGGAGATGCACGTATTTGAAGGTGGAGCCTACAGAATCTCATGTATATATTTGAACAAAAGAGAATAAATTGCTTCCATTTTCTCAAACAAAAAGGTAATATTTTTAAAGCTCATATAATCGTTATAACAGTGTTTTCCAAATGTACCGGAGGATAAGTCTGAAACGTTACCTGGGCTTCTTGTTATCATCTGTAGATGTTCAGGCCCGTTGAATCAGAATCTCTAGGAGCAAGACCTGGAGAGCTACGTGTTTAACACATGCCCAAGGTGATTCTTATCAGAAAATTTTAGAAAACCAGGCTCTTGCTATAGCCCTCTCTCTGGCTACTATTATAAAATAATAAGTCTTACAAATTCCCTGCAGGTGTCTTCACCCACTTCCATGGCACAGATGGATGACCTGTGCAGTTGAACCAATTAGATGTGAAGAAAGTGGGTGTTAAAAAGACCTCAATATTTAAAATAACTAAGGGAACAAATATCAGTGTGGTCTTTTCTAAAAATCCAAGTGATAAGATAAAGCTAGGTAGCCAGACTAAAAGCAAGAGTACTGAAATATGACCACTTTATGAATAGTATATTGAACAGTGCTAATCCATTACTTTTTCCTTTCATTCTGGTTTCTTAGAAATCTCTCTGGCTTTTCCCCCCCCAATAAAAAATAATTCTGTAGAACATGAACTAAATGCTAGACTATTTCCTTTGTTAAAAAGACAGAAGTATATCTTGACAGTAATAAATGAGTACATTATATAATTACTTAAATATGAGTCTTCAGCAAAAATGAAATGACTTGGGGCTTTTCAACAAATACCAGGTTTAAGCTCAGTAAATAATGGCTTGTGTCAAATTTGTTTATTAGCATGGATAATTTGTTCTTAACTAGACATATTTTGCACTTGAAGTAATGTTTTACTAGAACTAAATAAAGCAATTGTGCAATTGATAATAAATATGTCACTACTGGTAATTCATATGCAGTTAGTTAAAACCATGTTAGCACTGCCTAGAGTATAGAAAAAGAATGCATAACTAATTAGATATAGCAAATAACAAATGGTGTGGAAAAGGCAACAATAAGAGAAAGACATTAACAAAATTATGTGTGTGATCCTATTTTTCAAGCACCTATAACACACCTGACATCATGCCAGACCTTTTCCTCAGAACTTTTCAGGGCGGTATTGCATTCATTTATTGTAGATGAAGAAACAGAGGATCTAAAAGGTTAAGCAGTTTGTCCTATGATACACTGTTAATTATTGATGAAACTGAAGTCTGAGCCCAGGTATAGCTGACCATGCTTTTCCTACCAGTGTTTAGTATGGCGTTATACAAACATGGGTTTTAGGGTCAGATATTCCTTGATTAATGTCCTGGCTTAGCAACTCCCTAGATATATGATCTCGGTAAAATGACTTAACATCTTTTAGCCATAATAATAACAGCATCTATTACATAGGATTATTGTGAAGATTAAATGGGAAAACACATGGGAAAGACAGCATAATGCCTGGCACACATCAAGCACTAAGTAAAGTTAGCTAATATTATATCTCCAGGGAGGTGAGCACAGAATAAATAATTAATCAACAGAGTAAGAATTGAGCACCATTTCAAATATTTTTCTCTGTACTAGTTTAGGTAGATATGGATTGAGTTTTACCAAGACTGTCATTAAATAAGACTTTCAGAGACAGTCTTACTTTTATGACATTTTATTATTTTTTTAAATCATAAAAATGTTTCATTTAATTCAACTCAATAACCATTATTTAAGCACTTGTCTCAGTTCCTTCCTTCAAGGAGCTCACAGCCTTAATGAGTGTCTGTAGGGTTGTGTCAGGAGGTCAGAAGAGGAAGAATGGGAAGCAGTTTGAAGGAACATAAGTAGGACTTAGACAGAACATCCCAGAGGACGGAGTCTCACCTTTAAAGCAGCTAACATCCTCACAAACTGATAGAAAAGACACATAATAGTTCAGTGAGGTAAATGAAGAGGTAACACTTAAAAAGAGGTATAAAGGATGAGCAGGAGTAGGCCAGGCAGAGAAGTGTGGTAAGTACAAAGGGTGGAAAATAGAAAGCACTGTGGCCTGGCACGTCAGATACAGTAAGAAGTTCCATAGCTCTGGAAGGCACATGGGCTTGGGGGCCAGCAGGTCAAGAAAGGGCTGTGGTAAAACATTAGACTACATGGTTTGGTTTGAAGGAATCAATTCATGAAGAGTCTTGCATGCCCTTTATGCTCTATGTCTGTTGTTTATTGCTTCAGCTGCCCATTAGAATCACTTGGGAAGTTTTTTAGAACTACTGTTGGAGTACTACATCCAATAGCAATGATCAAGAATGTTTGGGGCCCACCCTCCTACTGAGAAAATTAAATTAAAAAGACACAAAATGCATTTTTAAAAAATCTGTTTGAGCATCTGAGAACTACCAAGAGAATGAGAATTTGGAGACTCAAAATCCAGAAGAGGGGGAAAGCCAAGAGTCATGAAATGACATTTGGGGCAACTTTTTCCCTCAAGAGGATTGACTGCCAATTTCACAAACAGTGCCTGAGAGATTGAGAAATGGAAGAGTTTTCAGTAGTTTCGAAGGACTAGGGATACAAGGAGGTGAAAATTAGAGTGCAGAGCCCACCAAAGTACATTGGACCTGATGATATAGATGATGATATAGATATAGATATATATAGATATAGATATATAGAGATATAGATATATATATTCCTGGACTTATTTTGGACCCCAGAAACTACACACTAAGAGTAAGTATATTTCACAAATAAACTAGGCCTCATAAGAACGGAAGCTTAGATTTTTTAAAAGTATATACATACCATATAGATAGATAGAGAGAGAGAGAGAGAGAGAGAGATGTTTTCCATGAGAAACCAAGAAACTTACATTGATTGACAGTGGTTGATTACATGTCCTCACAGTGCCAACTTGCCTGTTCACTCACCTGCTCCTTTCCCAACCACTCTCTACTGGCTGCTGTTTTAAAGTTTGACCTTCCTCAGAGACATTTCTCCAAAGAGGACATACAAATGGCAAATAGACATATGGAAAAATGCTCAACATCACTAATCATCAGAGAAATGCAAATAAAAACCACAATGAGATATCACCTCACCCCAGTCAGAATGGCTATCATCAACAAGACAAATAGTAACAAGTGTTGGAGAGGCTGTGGAGAAAAAGAAACCTTCATACACTGTTGGTGGAAATGCAGACTGGTGCAGCCACTATGGAAGGCAGTGTGGAGGTTCCTCAAAAAAATTACGAATAGAATTACCATATGACTCATCAATCCCTCTCCTGGGTATCTACACCAAAAATCTGAAAACATTTATACATAAAGACACGTGTGCTCCAATGTTCATTGCAGCTTTGTTTACGGTGGCCAAGACATGGAAACAACCAAAATGTCCTTCGACAGATGAATGGATAAAGAAGTTGTGGTATATATACACAATGGAATACTATTTGGCGGTAAGAAAAGATGAAATAGGACCATTTGTGATAACATGGATGGATCTTGAGAATATAATGCTAAGCGAAATAAGTCAGACAGAAAAAGCAGAGCATCGTATGATTTCACTGATATGTGGTATATAAACCAAAAACAACAAAAGAACAAGACAAACAAATGAGAAACAAAAACTCATAGACACAGACAATAGTTTAGTGGTTACCAGAGGGTAAGGGGAGAGGGTGGTGGTAGATGAGGGTAAGGGGGATCAAATATATGGTGATGGAAGGAGAACTGACTCTGGGTGGTGAACACACAATGGGATTTATAGATGATGTAATACAGAATTGTACACCTGAAATCTATGTAACTTTACTAACAATTGTCACCCCAATAAACTTTAATTTAAAAAAAAAAGGAAAATAACAAAAATAAGCATTCAGGCTAACAACAACAACAAAAAATTGACCTTCCTCAAATTTGGATTTTTATTACAGATCTGAAGATCTTTCAATTTTATACCGATTAAATCAGTTGAAGCCTAGATTTGATTATCTCATTTCCTGATTGGATTAAGGTGAGCTTATTCTAGTTTAGCTGCCTTTCAGAAGTAAAAGTAAATTCTCTTTGGTGAAAAATAAGATTACAAAATATCCAGAGACAAATTATATCTACAATGTTCCAAATACAATGTTCAACACTCAATCAAAACTAACAAGAATAGAAGTACAAATCTTGACCAAGAAAAAAAATCAGACAATATAAACAAAAAAATGAAAGTTATTATAAAGTTCATGCCCAGAATTATCACACATAGACTTTTAATAACTATGATTAATATATTTGAGGGATTAAATAACAAGTGGAAGAATTTCAGAAAGAATGGAATTTATAATAAATAAGTAAATGGAAAAAGTAGAATGAAATAACAATCACTAATTTAAAAAATCAATGGATAGGTTTAATAGCTGAGTCAATACACAGTTAGGGAAAAATAGAAGAAAAAATCTAAATGGAGGTATAGAAAGACAGAAATAGATACAATATAGAAAAGAACCTAATACAAAAGATTAACAGGTCTAAAATTCAGGTAATTGGATTCCCAGTGGTAGAGAAGAAAAAGTCTGGGAAAAAGTAAAATTTGAAGAGACAATTGCTGCGAAATTTTTTAAAAGAATGATGATAGACATCAAACCATTGATACAAAAAGTTTAACAAACCCTAAACAATATAAATACACAAAATCACACAAAAGCACATAATAGAAAAACTTCTGAAAAAACCAAAGACTAAAATAGTATCTTAAACAGAAACAGAAAGAAAAGACATACTACACTTAGAGGAATATTTCTAAGATTGATTGTTGACTCTCAACAGAAAAATTAAAGCAAAGCCAATGGAGTAGTATCTTCAAAGTACTCCAAGAAAATCACATCCAACTTATAAATTATGTATTTTGTGAAAATATTCTTCAAAACTTAAGGTAAAGGATTCTACTTCTAAGAAGCTTAAAATAGGTATGTCAGACCAATGCTCCTGCTGCAACAAAGGGATGTCACTACACAGCTATTCAAATGTCTAAAATTTTAAAACTAACCAAATCAAGTATTAGCAAGGATGCAGAGCAACCAGAACTCTTATACATCACTTGTCAGAATGCAAAATGATACAGCCACTGAAAACCAGTTTGATGTTTTTTATAAAGTTAAATATATACTTATCATATGACCCAACAATCTAACTCCTTGGTATTCACCCAAAACCAATAAAAACTTATATTCACATAAAAACCTGTATGTTAATATTTGTAATGGCTTTATCCATAATTGCCAAAAACTGAAGCAAATCAAACATCAATCACTAGGTGAACGGATAAATAAACTGCAGGATATCCATCCTTTCAATAGAATATTCTTTAACAATACAAAGGAACAACTACTGATATTCACAACAACATGGAATAATTTCTAATGCATTATGTTAAGTGCAAGAAGCCAAGTATAAAAGGCTACATTCTGTATGATTTATGTAATTCAGGAAAAGGCAATACTATAAGAGCAGAAAACGTATCAGTCATTGCCAGGGGCTGGGGCAGGGGGAAAGGGTTGATTATAAAGGAGTATGAAAAATAGTATGCTGGTAAATGTTTAACAACAAGCTCTATAAGTAAAAACTCTCTGATTTGCAGCATTTACCAATTACCCTAGTGTAAATATTTCCACCATGTCCAATTTTACACTACCAATGTGAAGACACTGAACATAGAATTGGGAAGAACTGTAAACCAGTGCAGTATTACATGGTATGCCCACCATACAGACACAGTAGATACAAGTGGTGTCATAACTATAGATAAGAGTACAATGTAAAATAATTAGGAAGGACAGAAAAAGAAACCATCAACAAAACAAAGAAGCAACCAACCAAATAGGAGAAGATGTTTGCAAACAACACCTCTGATAGGGGCTAATGTCCAAAATATATAAAGAACTCATACAACTCAACAACAAAAAGCCAAACAATCCAATCTAAAAATGGGCTGAGGACCTGAACAGACACTTCTCCCAAGAAGACACACAAATGGCCAAGAGATATATGAAAAGATGCTCAATTTCTCTAGATATTAGGGAAATGCAAATCAAAACCACAATGTGGTACCACCTCACACCTGTTAGAATGGTTATTATCAACAACACAAGTAATAACAAGTGTTGGAAAGGTGGTGGAGAGAAAGGAACCCTCGTACACTGCTGGTGGGAATGTAAATTGGTACAACCACTATGGAAAACAGTATGAAGTTTCCTCAAATATTAAGAATAGAATTACCATATGACCCAGCAATCCCTCTTCTGGGTATCTACCCCCAAAATATGAAAAAATTTATCTGTAAAGATATACATACCCCTATGTTCATTGCAGCATTATTCATGGTGGCCAAGACATGGAAACAACTAAAGTGTTCTTCAATAGATGATTGGATAAAGAAGATGTGGTACATACACAATGAAATATTACTCAGCCATGAGAAAAGATGAAATGTTGCCATTTGCATCAATATGGATGGATCTTGAGATTATCATGCTAAGTGAAATAAGTCAAACAAAAAACGTTGAGAACCATATGACTTCACTCATATGTGGAATATAAAACTGAAAGCAACAAATGAACAAGACAAACAAGCAAAAACTCACAGACACAGACAACAGTGTAGTGGTTACCAGAGGGTAAGGGGGGATAGAGGAAGGTAGAAGAGGGTAAAAGGGGTCAAATATATGGTGAAGGAAGGATATTCAACTTCGGGTGGTAAACCCACAGTTCAATATACAGATGGATGTATTACAGAATTGTACACTTGAAACCTATATAATTTTATTAATCAATATCACCCCAATAAATTTAATTAAAAAAGTAATGAGGTTTTAGTATTTTTCACCTTTAAAAGTATAATATATTGAATTGTAAGTTTATGTATTTTAATTTTAAATAATGGTCATTTTTAACATCTGGCTTGGAAAATTCCTTAGAGTTTAACAATTGGCTAGCTCCAACACATTACTAAACACAAGGGAAGTTTTTGAGGTAATAGAAGCATTCTATATCTTGATTTTGGTGGTGTTATACAATTACGTATTTATCAAAACCTATAGAGCTATACACTTAAAAGTGTTAATTTTATTGTATGTATTTTATAGCTCACTTTACATTGAGCTAAGTACAAAATATGCATATATCCTTTGACCCATCAATATCAATTCTAGGAATCTATCCTCAAATTCAAATATGTCCACCATTGATTTTAATAATGAAATTGGAATTAACATGAAATCCACAAATTAAATAATGAATAAATAAAGTGTTGCATATCCATACAAGAGAATATTCTTGACAGCTAGAAAAAGTTGCTTATGGAAGAGGGGCTGAGACTTACTTTTCATGCACACCCTGTTATATTATACACTAAAAAATTTCACATATGCATATATTACTTTTTCAAAAGATAAATGAAACCTAAATTGGTTTCAATCAAAACAAAATAAAAACATTTTCAAACAAACAAACAAACAAACACTCCTGAGATAATTTACAACTAGCACAGCGTCACTAATATGTAGATGCCTTCAGTAGTAGCGCATGCATTGCTCACAACTCTATGGATGAGGAAATGGAGGACCAGAAACTAAAAAGCTTCCCCAAAGGCACACAGCAATGAGGTGTAGATCTGGGACTTGAAAATGAATGCTCTTAATAGCTTTGCTAAACTGGTTTTCAGGAAAGTTCAGGAAAGGACTAGGAATCCTTAGCAGAGCAGGGGTAGCTGAAGCCAAGCTGAACCAGGACATCCCTGAAAAAGAGAAAGACAAAAAATCAAGACTAGAGCCCTGAAGTTGTTGATACTTAGGAGGACAAAGAGGAGGGGGCAATAAAACAAAAAAGGAATGGTCAGAAAGAAAATATATAACTTAATGAGGATTGCTTAATATGTTGGGAGAAAATACAGTTAACCCTTGAATAGCACATTGACTAACATGCGGGGGTTCCCTTATATGCAGATATTTTTCAATAAATATGTACAGTACTATCAATGTATTTTCCCTTATAATTGTCTTAATAATGTCTTATGTTCTCTTTTATGTTTACTGTAAGAATACAGTACATATCACCTATAACATTCAAAATATGTTAATTGGCTTTTTATGTTATCCGTAGGCTTCTGGTCAACAGTAGGATATTAGTAGTTAAGTTTTGGGGGAGTCAAAAGTTATACATACATTTTCAACTGTGCAGGGGCTTGTTGCCCCTAACCTCCACGTTATTCAAGAATCAACTGTACATTTGTGGGGGAAAAAAATCACTTCATTTTTTCCTACCTGAACTGTGTTATTGAGACCACATCCTGATTTTATGAGAGAAAACATGGTCACCACACCTGTGGACACATGCGTGTTGGACATTGGGCCCAATACCAGGCCTAGGATTCTGGCTTTTCTGTCTCACTATTTAACAATTAGAAAGGTAGTTTCCGCTAATATTTCAGCCAGCAATACGATATAAGAACTTGAACAATTCTCTATCATGTGGAGACCTAATTTCCTTGGACAATTAGGGATGGAGTTGTGAAGGAATGGGTTTAACCCATTGTTTCTTGTTAGTTTTGTTTCTACGTTCAGTTGTGGGAAAGAAATAAGAATGATAGTACCTCCTTGCCCCACAAATAAAATGAAACATGTAATATGCTATGCGGAAGTTACCAGAAGCAAGGAAATCAGGAACAGCTGGGCCTAACACAGGCTGGTTGTACATGTCCTTTTTGAAAGACAAATCAGAACAGCTCACGAGGAAGGCAACAGCAACACACAAATTTCTAAAACTCTGAACTCGCCAGCTGGAGAAAGAGATTGTGCTGGGAGAACTTAAGAGTCACTGGAGAGTATTTAATTCTCCAAGTGAGTAGCAAAACTGTGCTAATGAGGTCTTTAACACCTGTACTCCAACCAGCAGCTGAGTCTAAGCAGAACCAGGTGGGGCAGCCAACAGCTTGGAGGTGGCTGAAGGGAGCTCGGAAACAGAAAGACAAGTCACTATTCCCGGTTGGCAGAGTGCAGATACTTGTTTTCCTTTTCATGCTTTTGCCTATTTCCAAATACGAACGTCCATTTACACAGAAAATAAGGGGGGAAATGTTCTTTTGGAAAACAAAACATTGCATTCAATTTGTTGTTCCCAGTCATTGATTCCCTGGTCGCTTTTGTCTCTGAGCATGTAATGATTCAGGCACTAGAGACACCTCTGATAGTGTCAATTGTCACCTCCAGAAAGCTTCACACAGATAGCAGTGTGTGACTAGGGCAGGAGTGATGGGACATGGGAATTAAAAATACCCTTCCAGGATGTCCCTCATTGGCATGCTTTGGCCTTGTTTTCCATATATTTTCTTTCTTCTGAGAACTAAAGAAAACATCCTTTAAGTCTCTATGTCCCTTCTTCCCCAAATACTTCCTAACTATTACCTCTCTTTCCCCCTCAAGTTCTGACAGAGCAAAAGAATAACTAGACAAATGAAACATAAAATATCAACTTCTCAATCTAGGTAAGAAGCTAAAAACTAGAAAAGGCAAGCCTTCAGGTAAACTGGATAGAAAAATGTGACCAAAGCAAATGTGAGCCTTCTCACTTTGAATCTAAATTTTAGATTCCGTTGGGTGAGGTGTCCCTAGAAAGAGGGAGAGAAGTGTGTCTGCCTTTTCTGGGCAGACTTGGAAGCTAACGACCCACGTGGGAACAGGGGGCACAGCAGGAGAAAGACCCGTTGGCAGATCTTGCCCCTTCAACTGTGCTTTGATAAATTTCAAACTCTGACCAATCAGATTAGTGACTCGTTTGGCAATGGAGAACATTAAGGAGGCCCTCAAGTAGGCAGAGTGTGTGAGAGCCCCTTTATGGGCTGAGGCAGGAAGTGGACGAGTGAAAGACAGAGGGAAGTGATTTTCCTTCCTCCTATCTCCTCTTCCCAACAAAGACTGGAACCCACTTTAGGGTCCCCCATGACTAAATTCTTCAGCCCAACTGTTTAAAAGGTTTTCCTGAAACACATCCTAATTTCAATAAAAATATAAATGTCACAAATTGTAACTTCCCACACTTGTTTCAGCTTCAAAACTGGCTTCCATAGAAACCTGTTGTAAACTGTATTCATCTACCATTTTTCAAAAATAGAAACGGTATCTCATGGTATGATAGCATTTGGTAAGGGCTGTGCGTTGTGAGCAAGACAAAAGCTTACAATTGAAGTGGTTACTATTACTATTTACTTTTTTCTAAATTAGGTGTAATAGGTTACAATTCTTCGGATTATTGGAATTTTAATCAGGACTGCCAGATGTTATTGTAAGGTAATAGCTCATGATTAAGTTTCCACTGGCAATTAATATCAGCTTTTAAACCAATGTCTGTTACTTACATTTCATATATTTATGTTTATTAAGTAATCAAATATTTATGTTTATTACACAATGCTCTTATGAATTCTCACAAGCATGCTGATTAATTACAAAGCACTGCCCTGACAAATATTTCTTGTGGTGAGAATATTTAGATACATGTTTGCACAGTACAGGTTCTCAATGCCTGTCTTGTCTGTTTGCATATTGTGTTTTTTAGAAAAGCAGGTGCAAATAGACCCAGTGTCCCTCAGACTCCAAATGAACAGAGGCAGTTTCACCCTCAATTGAATTGGATGGATGAACTCACAGGAAACACTGATTAGTTGGAAATAGGAGAAATTATTTTCTAGTTATTCTTGGGATTTGGTCCATGAAAATATGTTTTTGGAATTGATGGGAAAACAAATTTATACAAAAAGTGTCCTTTCTTTAACTGAAAGAACAAGGAAATTTTAAAATGCCTAATGTTAAAAAAAATAAATAAATAAGTGAACAAAAAGATGTTGTTTCTTCTACACTGAACTAATTAATTTCAGCTGTGTTTTGAGATGGGCCATCAAAGCAATTATGATATTGAGATAATTTAAACAGCAAACCTTCTCTTGAGGACACTCTGGACTTGGGGGTATTCAGATAATGTATATACTGCTTTAGGCTTAAAAATCTATCAGGCCCCAAATACATTCTCTTTTCCCTGTTCAAACTCTGAAGAAAGTGACACACAGCACTGGAGCATCCCACAGAAAACGAGTGACAGAACTCCTTCTAATACCAGGTTCCTCTTTCTCAGACTACAGCTCTCTTGCACCAGGCCAGTGGTTTACAGATTCTTTGGGGCCATGGAAATCTTTTTCAATGAAATCTTATCAGAAAGCCTAATATTTAAAACAGAGTGGAGCTTCTTGATAATTCTAAGCCAATTCCAATGCTTCCATCAATTTTCAAAATACTTGCTAGTGGAAGAATTTCCAAGAAAACTAATTTTTCCCTACTTCGTCTCCGAAAGAAATGGAACTCAAAGGCCTTCTAAAAGCTTCTTCAACAAAAGATCTCATCACTGCTGATGGGCAGTGCCGTTGCCAAGTGGGTTAACACCCAGGCACCATACACACTTGAGCAGGACCTGAAGGTGAGAAGCACAGATTACTGTTACTGAATAGCTCCCATTTGTTCCAAATAGCTCCGATGCAGCCCCTGTCATCAATATTCTACCTGAAGATGCCCGAGCACTTCTCCAGATACTGGCCTTGCATTCTGGACCATGTAGAAAAATATCAAAAGGGAAACCTATCTGAATCCCTCAGGATTCCTTTCCTTAACCCCTGATAAGTTAACACGTCCTCTCTTGAATTGCCTGTAAGAAAAGGAGGAAACAAGAAATCCAATATATGTGAATGCCTGCTGTGGACAAGGCATTTTTATGCTGGATGATTTCCATATTTCATTTGACCTTGTGAGATGGGTAGTTTTGTTCTCATTTTACAAATGAGGAAAACAAGACTCAGAGCAGCTTTATGACTTACCCAGATGACTGTGAAGAGTTTGGATTTGCATCAGGGTGAGTCAAATTCTGAAGCCCAAGCATCTACCACCACCTTATCTCTGAGCCTCTTAGTGTTATGTCTCTCAAAAATGACAGAAATAATAGGCTATTGGGCACTGATTTTGTATTACAAGGTACATTTTTTAAGGTATTATAAAAGTCAGAGATCCTCAGTTAATAGACTATATGAATTCTGAGGAACTCAGACCATAATAGGCTTTCCTTCAAACAGTGTGGAGCATAGAGAAGAGTCTAATTCCCTTTCTTCAAAATGATAATACTGCAAGCCATTGTAATCTGTATTTATGATCACAGGTTATACTATTTATCTACTCGAAAGACACTAACGGGCTTCGCCAACAATCAAGCTTTCCAAAACACCTCTTTCCATTCTATTACAGGATGACCCATGTATAAGATAAATTGGTCTGTTAGCTTGAGCTTTGTTTGATTAGGAGAAATAGTTACTCAAATCAAGGGCACAGCTGCCATTCGTGTAGAGGGAGATTTTTTTGGCAAGAGAGGAATACACATTTCTAAATACATTCATTGACTTCTCTGTTCTTGAATTTCATGACTATGGATGATCCTTTGCATCTGGTCATCTAAGAAAAATGCACCGGAGCTGTAATTTCTGAATGCACTAACGATGAATTTCCCTTTACTGAGTAGCTCTTTCTGGAAGAGTTCCTGGAGGTATATATCATTTAATTTCACAATAGCAAGTGCAGTTGTCCATATTAGAGACAGAGGGATTGAGAGAGCGAGAGAGAGAGAGAGATTTTTCATTACTTGTAATTTTTTAAATTTAGTGTTTTTTCCTCTGCTCCCTTGTCTGCAGTAACAGTAATACTAAGAGACAGAAAATGTTGGCAATTTCTTAGAATATAATCATTTTCCTTCAAATTTTAAATTGTACTTGGCATCAAATGACAATAGAGCATTAATATCAAGTCGTAAGCCTGGACAGTGTCTATGCACATACACACACATTGTTTGAATAAAAGGAGAGAATTCCTCTTTTCCTGAAAATGGAGCTTCTCTAGTTGGAGGACAGAACCTGACTTTGCCGGACTGAGCCTTTTCCCCTCCTGTCTCGGTTAGCTCAGTCTGCTAATCACCATAGACTGGGTGGTTTCTTCCTCGCCATTCTGGAAGCTGGTAAGTCTGAGATGAGGGTCCCAGCAGAATTATTGTCTGCTGAGAGCCTTCTTCCTGATTTGCACAAGACTACCTTTTTGCTGTGTCTGGTGGAGTCAGAGGGCTCTGATCTTTTCCCCTTCTTATAAGGGCACTAATCCCATCATGGGGCCCCAACCTCATGACCTCATCTAATCCTAAACACTTCCCAAAGGCCCCACCTCCAAATACCACCACATTGAGGATTAAAACTTCAATATATGAATTTTGGGGGTCACAAACACTCAGTCCACAATACCTCCGTTCTCCCCCTCCATTTTGCACCCTACGCCCAATAGAGGACTCTGCAAAGCCAGATTTGGAAACCCTTGTCCTCCCCATCTATTCTTCTTGCTTGAGGATACTCCCGGAATAAGGAGGTAATTCTCCTTTTTGCTTTGTTCTAACAAACACATAGCCTTGATGAATTAAAGCAGCCATCCCCACACCCCACCAAAGTCCCAGTATAGTTCCCCCCTTTCAAGAAACCCCCCTTTCAAGGTGGCTCCAGGAGGAGGGGAAGGGAAGAAAAGTTGGAATAACAGCAGACATTTCATTTTTTAAGACCCATTTTTGTTGCTATAATATTTTATTTTTCCCATAAGGAAAAAATAGTTCATTGAATATTTTTGGTAAATTTAAAAATAATTTTCAATATTAGAAAATAATTTCTGCTCATTTAACTTGGTACCCATAAATTAAGGATATGTTTCTAAATCAAACTTTGGGTTTTAAAAACTTGCAAAAGCCTAGTTATTTTGAGACACGTAGAACAAGCTGCAACTTCGCATGACCAGCGGTTGCTAATTAGAAGTTTCTGTGATGTTTCCGGAATATGGAAAGCTGTATGTTTGAAAACCGTCACCAATAGGAAAAGAAAACAGATGGTAGGGTCACGTGATGGACATCTACCTGCACGGGGGCAGCCTGAAGCCAAAGGATCTGGCTCAAAAGCATGAGGAGAGTGTTACAGGTCCTGCAAGCCTTCCTCCCAGACTCCCTTCTGTAGCCGCATCCTGTAGGAAGTCTGCCAGGACCTGACATGTCCGGAGGGAAGGCTGCCTCTGCCTAATTGGTCAGGGGACGGTCAGAGGTTAGGGAACCAGCCCCACCATGGCCTCCATCCCTAGCCCCACAATGGCAGGTTGCACCAGCAGATCTCAGGGGAAAGGTTTCTAACAAGCAAACTGTTACTTAGAAGAGTTAGAGAGTGCCGAGTTTTTAGATAATATACTTACAAACAATAAGAGGGCATTCCAAGTGATCCCTATAATAACATCTCTTTTTCGTGCATTTGCATTCTAAGGCACTTTCGTGAGCAGGAGAGAAAGTAGTGGGGTTTCAGCCAGCACCTGCAGAAGTGCACCTCACTTGTGGTTTATTTTAACTATGGTAACGATGCACTCTATGCCCATGGGAATAAGTCACCCAGAGGGCATCAATCACCATACATGGTGGCCAAAAAATAAATAAAAAGATTGAGACCTGCCAGGTGATGAGGTATCCAGATGGCTGCCCTCTCTCCACACAGTGAGTCTGCAGTCTGTGAGGTTTCTGCTCTGAGGCCTGGACTTCCAGAGGCCACAAACATATGTGTGATGAGAAGCAGCTAAAACCTAAGGAAATTTTACACCCCATCCCCCACCATTTAATTCCCCTAGAGAATGTTAGTGGAAATTTAATAAGATTAAGCTGAAGTTCCAAAGGAAATTATAGGTGGCTACATTCCCAAATGGGGATTTATACACCTGTTTTGGGCAGACTTTTGGCTCTGTCCCTGACCTATTTTTCTACTAACTACTCTTGTTATAGGAATAGTTCACCTTATTTAAATAAACAAATTATGGTATATTATTGCCCTAATAGAGTAAAGCTATTTAAAGTTTCTTATTGCCATTCTTGTTTGTAAAGCAAGTAATTGTATACTGCCTTCACTTTTCTATTTGTTTATAAATTTCGAATCTTACGCATTTCATTGGCTTAAAACAGGGCATCTCTATATTGTAAACCAGCCCATGAAATCTATGGCCTATTGAACAAAAATAGAAAATGTTCATATCCTCTATCCAATGAGATGAATGTGTTCACGTCTTCAATAAACACAGATTGTAAGGGAAGGATGAAAATGAACACTAGGGACCTGGGTTGGACTTCTGTCCTGGCCTTTGTTTTGTGGCACACGAGTGGCTGGGGGTAAAGTTCTCACTGGTGTACATACATTCAGAGAACTTTGACACCTTCAGCAGCATGCCTGCAGCTCAAGTGGAAATCCATCTGCAGAACAGAATCCTGCTTTCATTCCACAAAGATGGCTGTCTCTCTGCACTAGAGTGGCTGTTTCCCTATGGTGGTCACGGAAGCCTCCACAAACACACGCTGAAGTCACTGACCAGAGTTTTGTCCTGCAGGGTGAAGCTAAGCCCTCTCATAGCTGCTGAGCCCTGGGACCTTCTCCTCAGGCAGAGAGATCGATCATGAGGTGGTTTATTTAGTCAGAGGATCACGGGTGAGTCAGGAGACAAGGAAACTCAGAAACCAAAGTCAAAAGTGATTGTGTGTAGAAGAGGAAACCAGCTGCACCTGGCAGTCTGCTACCAAATCAGAACAGGCTGTAATGGAAAACGGATGCATTTATAGAAAATCCACCTCCCGTCCCCCAGCCAGACCTGCTGCCCTCTTCACAGGGAGTCAACGTATTAAGTTTGGCAGCTCTTGTAGAGCTTGCCATGCCAGGGAGGTTATTAAAACTGAACTGAAATGGTTTCATAACTCAAACTGGAAACCAGAGGAAAATGCTAACACCAAAGTGACAGACCAGAATAAAATGGAGCTAGATTCGTGGGCTCTCTGGCTCATGTTTCAGGAGGTTCCACGTGTTAAAACAGGCTGAAAAGTTAGCTAAATAGAACAAAGTGCCAAGGGAGACATTTAACACCCCTGAAATGGGGCTTACCAACGAAAGGATTCCATGATTCACATTGTAGACTGAGCTTTACTCTTAGGAGTCTGAAGACAAGATTAATTACAACTACAGCTCCTAAAATGTCTGTCACATGAAAGGGATTCCCCCACCAATGCTTTTCATTGATTCAAAGGATCTCAAAGATATTTTCTGGTCTTCAAGAGTAAACTCCCCCAGATAGAAGAGTACTGAAAACTGGAAAAGTAGATGAGTGATGCATTTTACTGTCACATATTACAGTCTTTAAGAGTGTAGGCCAAATCCTTTTTAGAAAGACATACTAATTTCAGAATAATACAGTTTAGAACACTTGCTAAAATTTTTGAAGTTCTGATGCTAGTAGAGCAGTGCAGGGGAGCTACTGATAGACTGTCTTCTAGGTGGTTGGTATATGTCCAAATAAAGACATTACTGCAAAAAATCAGCCATCATTCCTGAGAAGTCCTCAGTTGAGAAGTAGCAAATGGCTTTCATCTTTGGAGTCAAAATAGAAGTTTCCAGGCCCATTGAAAAAAGTAGTAAGAAGCTTCATCTGTGAGAAAACATGGTAAGACCAAGTTATGATAATGCAGCTCAGAGAGAAAGGCCTGAGTCTGCAATACCGAGGGTCATGGACCAAAACGGTTGTAAGAATTCTCATAATAAGGAAGACGTGGAAAGTAAGGGATAAAGGTCAAAAGCTAATGTTACTTTTGGCATCTTGGGAAAATTCAGTGACCATGTTCATTCCAAAATAGACATTTTCTATATTCACTTTTTCCCCCCATAAATGTTTATTTGTTTCTCATTCAGCAGTAAATTCTAGCAGCTCTAGCTTTAAAAATATATCCAGATTCCAATACTTATCACCATGACAACCCTGTGGTAGTCAAGCACAATTCTCTCTCACTTAGACTACTGATGTAGCCTCTTATTAGGTTTCCCTGTACCCGCCCTCGCCTCCCTGGATCAGTTCCCAATGTGGTGTCCAGAGTGATCCGTAGACATAGAGGTGTGCTGTTCAAAAACGCGCCAATGGAAGAGGATTTAGGGAAGATGGCACAGTAGGCAGCACCAGGAATCTAGCTCCCCATCTAGACAATAATTACACTGGCAGAACCTGTCTGACGTAACTGTTTTGGAACTCTGGAGTCTATTGAAGGTTTGGAACTTCTAGGGGAAGGTGTGGACAGTACATCATGGTTAATTTTGGTCAATTACAGCTCATACTACAGTAGCAGCTCCCCATCCCTGCCCCCAGTCTCACAGCATGCAACTGTGTACATGTTTCTAGAGAATCTTGCAAGAGCCACCGAGGGCAAAAAGAACTCCATCTTCCAAGAATCAGGGACCTGTGCTGATTGCTGTTTCTGAGCACAGAGGTACAGACAAAAAAAGGTGAGCAGCCATTGTTGCTGCACCTTTCTCCAATGTTGGAAGCCCCTCCCTATAGGGCTAAAGTGACTTCCAGGAGATTTAAACTAGAACCTTTTCTCCCCTATTTTATTTTTCTTTTTTCCCCTTTTGGGAGCAAGACATTAAAGACTAAGATATTAAAAAATAACTGCATATATGGGGAGAATTCTAAAGTACCCACACATATCCAGGGAAAGGCACAGGCACAGAAAAGGCCTAAGAAAACCTTACATTTATGCATCAGGCTGATTCTTGGCACAGAGAGAGCCTTCAACAATTAAAAAACAATAGACAAAAACAACAACAAAAAAACCATGTGGAAAGGAGACAATCTAATTTCCAGAGTAACATATAATTAGATTCAAATGTCAAGTTTTCAACAAAAAAAATCATAAGACATACCAAGAAACAGGAAAGTATGACCCATTCAAAGGAAAATAAATAATAAATCAACAGCAACTGTGCTTGAAAAAGATCTGATGGCAGTTGCACTAGACAAGGACATTAAAATAATCATCTTAAAAATGTTGAAAGGATGAAAGGAAGATGTGGAGAAAGTAAAGAAAACAATGTGTGAACCAAATGGAAATATCAATAAAGAGATATAAAACTTAAAAGAAACCAAAAAGAAATTCTGGAGCTGAAAAGTACAATAAGTAAAATAAAAATTTTACTAGAGGGATTCGAAGGAACATTTAAGCAGGCAGAAGGAAAAAATGGAGAGTATTAAGGTAGGAAAATGGAAACTGTTGAGTCTGATGAACAGAAAGAAAAAAGAATGAAGAAAAGTGAACAGAGCCTAAGGGACATATGGGACACTATCATGTAGACCAACATATGAATTGTGGGAGTCCCAGAAGAATAGAGAAAGGGGCAGAGAGAATATTTGTAAAATCAATGGCTGAAAACTTCCAAATTTGATGAAATACATGAATATAAACATCTAAGAATCTTAACAAATGCCAAGTAAGATGAATTCAGAGATCCACATTGAGACACATTATAAGCAAACTTTTAAAAGACAAAGACAGAATCTTGAAAGCAGCAAGAGTGAAGCAACTCATCACATAAAAGTAATCCTCAATAAGGCAATCAGCAGATTTCTCATGACAAACTTTGGAATCCAGAAGGCTGTAGGCTGATACATTGAAAGTGCTCAAAGAAAAAAAGCTGTAAAGAGAGAATTGAGAAAAATGGCAGCGTGAGGTGAGCCTCTGTAAATCTCCCCTGGAATTTACAACAAATGGAACAACTATAACTGCACAAAGGACTCCCTGCATAGCAGACAGGCAAGAGGAAGAGTCCCACTACTGAATTCACCTAAAGGTGGGTGAATCGCGCGATCGGGGCAGGAGGGAAGGGAGAAGTGCGGACAGGGAGCTGCGTGGGCACAGGACGCAGACCTAGCTCAGTGCTCCGAGCTCGATGCATCCCGGAACTACCGCAGCTGGGGGAGGGAAGAACTCGGACTGCTAGGGCTCCGTTTATAGCCCACAGGGCTGAGGGGACAGCACATAACACGTCTGAACTCAACGCTCATGGCAGAGACCTCAGAGAAAACACTGAGGGAAGAAGTCTGAAAACGGTGGTCTAAGCCCTCACTGCCATAGAGAACAGAAGCCTTAGGCACTGAGACAAGCCGCCCCCTCCCTACCCTCCCAGAACTCGTCCACCTCCACCTGCCCGGTGCTAGAAGTGGAACAGTAGCAGTGTCAGATCAAAAGACCAGAACATCTGCTGTTCTGAGAACTGTGGACCGCAGACACAGATTCTCAGCCCAACTAGTTCCAGCAAAAGGGAGGGAGCTGTGGAAGCAGGACCGGCTGTGGTGGTGGTTGCCGCCATTGCTCTGGGCCACCTCTCACAACTCATCCCACCCCTGTCCCCAACTATCTGGGTGGATCCCTGTGGGAGTAAACAGAACTGCTGAAACATACGGGTTCTGAATCTGGTGCAGGAAGAACTTTGGAAATTCAAAAGCTCTCCGCATACCCACACAGACACTGCGCCCTGTGACCCAGGTGAACTATTAACAGAGGAGAAGCCCGTCTCCCAGAGAATCCCCCCATTGTGTGAGAAGCTGGAATAATGCAGAGAAAACATAGCACTATCGTATGAGAGAGAAAAAAAGGCTGCAGTCAGAGAGAAAATAAAACATTCTACCAACAAGTACTGGAAAACAAAAGAAAGACCTCTTCCTATCAACCTGTTGCAGAAGCCATTCCTATAGATGTCTAGGAAGAGAAATAATAAATCAGTAATTGCCATGAATAACCAAGGCAACAAGACAACTCAGAAAGAAAGTGAAAAGTCTCCAGAAAAGGAACTTACAGATATGGAAATATGTGACTTAAATGACAGAGAATTCAAGATTGCAGTTCTGAAAAACTCAACGAGATGCAAGAAAACACAGAAAGGCAGTTTAATGAACTCAGAAACACAATCAAAGAACAACATGAGCATTTTACGAAAGAGATTGAAATTTTAAAAAAAGAACCAAATAGAATTTCTGGAGATTAAGAACTCAATAGAAGAAATTAAGAATGAAATAGCCAGCTTAGGTAGTAGAGTTGACCAGATGGAGGAAAGAATCAGTGACATCGAAGATGGAAACCTGGAAATGACACAGATGGAAGAAGAAAGAGACTTGAGACTTAAAAGAAATGAAAGAACTCTACAACAACTTTCTGACTCCATCAGAAAGAGTAATATAAAACTAATGGGCATAACAGAAGAAGAAGAAAGAGGGAAGGGAACAGAGAATATATTCAAACAAATTGTCGATGAGAACTTCCCAAACTTGAGAACAGAATTCAATTCTTGAATCCAAAAAGCAAATAGAACACCTAATTACATCAATCCCAACAGGCCTTCTCCAAGGCACATTGTATTGAAGCTGTCTAAAATCAACGACAAAGAAAGACTACTCAACGCAGACAGGCAAAACAAGACGGTAACCTACAAAGGAAAGCCCATTTGAATATAATCAGATTTTTCAGGAGAAACTCTACAAGCCAGGAGGGAGTGGAATCAAATATTGAAACTATTGAAAGAGAGAAATTATGAGCCAAGAATAGTATATCCAGCAAAGATATCCTTTAGATATGAAGGAGGAATAAAGACCTTTCCAGACATACAGAAGCTGAGGGAATTTTCTAATACACGACCTGCACTACAAGAAATACTAAGGGAGGCTATTCGACCACCATCAACGGGGACAATTTGTGGCAACCAAAACATAAAAAGGGGGAGATTAAACGCCTGAACTGGAATATGGGGATGGAGAAAGTAAGCGCGCTGAAGAAAATGGAATACTTTAAATATCAAACTTTCTTTTACATAAACTTAAGGGTAACCACTCAAAACAAATCCAGAACTGAAATATATACTATAATAAAAGAAGAAACAGAGGGAAACATCATAAAATACCACCACACAGAAATAATAGACAACAACAAAAAGGCAAAGAAACAATGGAGACACAGCCTTACCAGAAAACTAAAGATAGAATGATAGGAAATCCTCACATATCAATAATCACCCTAAATGTAAATGAAATGAACTCACCAATAAAAAGGCACAGAGTAGCAGACTGGATCAAAAAACTAAACCCAAACATATGCTGTCTCCAAGAGACACATCTCAGCTACAAGGACAAGCATAGACTCAAAGTGAAAGGGTGGAAATTGACACTCCAAGCAAATGGTACCCAGAGAAAATCAGGTGTCACCATACTGATATCAGATGAAACAGACTTCAGGGTGAAAAAGGTAATAAGAGACAAAGATGGACATTTCATAATGGTAAAGGGGACTATACAACAAGAAGACATAACAGTCATCAATATTTATGCCCCCAATCAGGGAGCACCAAAATATACCAAGCAACTACTAACAGAACTAAAGGGAGAAATTGACCAAAACACAATTATACTAGGGGACTTAAATACATCATTGACAGCTATGGATAGATCATCCAAACAGAAAATAAATAATGAAATAGCAGCCCTAAATGACACATTAGATGAAATGGACATAATTGACATATATAGAGCACTTCATCCTAAAACATCAGACTATACATTCTTTTCTAGTGTACATGGAACATTCTCAAGGATAGACCATATATTGGGACATAAAATCAACCTCAGCAAATTTAAGAAGATTGAAATCATACCAAGTGTATTCTCTGATCACAAGGCTTTGAAATTGGATATCAACTGCAAGAAGAAAGCAGGAAAAAACACAAATACATGGAGATTAAACAACATAGTTTTAAAGAATGACTGGGTCAAAGAAGAAATTAGAGGAGAGATGAAAAGATACATAGAAACAAATGACAATGAAAATACATCCTACCAAAATTTTTGGGATGCAGCGGAAGCAGTTTTAAGAGGGAGATTTATATCAATACAGGCCTATCTCAAGAAATAAGAAAAATCTCAAATAAATAGCCTCACGTTACACCTTAAAGAACTAGAGAAAGAAGAACAAATGAAACCCCAGGTCAGCAGAGGAAAGGAAATAACAAAAATCAGAGCATAACTAAATGAAATAGAGAACAAAAAGACAATAAAAAAAATTAATGTGACAAAGAGCTGGTTCTTTGAAAACATTAACAAAATTGACAAACCCTTGGCTAGACTCACTAAGATAAAAAGAGAGAAGACACTAATTAACAAAATCCAAAATGAAAAAGGGGAAGTTATCACATATGCCACAGAAACACAAAGGATCATCCAAAAATACTATGAAGGATTATATGCCACCAAATTCAATAACCTAGAAAAAATGGACAAGTTCTTAGAAACATATAGCCTTCCTAGGCTGAATCATGAAGAACTAGAAAATCTGAACAGACTGATCACCAGTAACGAAATTGAATCAGTCATCCGAAACCTTCCCAAAAGCAAAAGTCCGGGACCAGATGGCTTCACTACTGAATTCTACAAAACCTTCAAAGAGGATCTAATACCAATTCTGCTCAAACTCTTCCAAAAAATTGAAGAAGAGACAGTACTCCCCAACTCATTTTATGAGGCCAACATTACCCTGATACCAAAACCTGGTAAGGACAACACAGAAAAAGAAAACTACAGACCAATATCTCTGATGAATACAGATGCAAAAATCTTAAATAAAATTCTAGCAAGTGCAAAATCAAATGCAAGAATGCATTAAAAAGATTATTCATCACGACCAAGTGGGGTTCATCCCCGGGGCACAAGGATGGTTCAACATCCACAAATCCATCAATGTGATAGATCACATAAACAAAATAAAGGACAAAAATCATATAATTATATCAATTGATGCAGAAAAAGCATTTGACAAGATATAACACCGATTTATGATTAAAACACTTAATAAAATAGGTATAGAAGGACAATAACATAATAAAGGCCATATATGACAAACCCTCAGCTAATCTCATAATTAGTGGTGAAAAACTGAAGCCCTTTGCTCTATGTTCAGGAACACCACAGGGCTGTCCCCTATCACCTCTGTTTTTCAACATAGTGTTGGAAGTCCTTGCCAGAGCAATCAGGCAAGAGAAAGAAATAAAAGGCATCCAAATTGGGAATGAAGAAGTTAAATTGGCACTCTTTGCAGATAACATGATGCTATATATAGAAAACCCTTAAGACTCCACCAAAAAGCTATTAGAAACAAACAACGAATACAGTAAAGTTGCTGGCTACAAAATCAAGGTACAAAAGTCCATTGCATTCCTATACACTAACAATGAAATCTCAGAAAAAGAAATACAAAAACAATTCCTTTTGCAATTGCAACAAAAAGAATAAAATACCTAGGAATAAACTTAACCAAGGATGTGAAGGACCTATATGCTGAAAACTACAAGACGTTTTTAAAAGAAATTGAAGGAGACACAAAGAAATGGAAAAACATTCCGTGCTCATTGATTGCAAGAATCAACATAGTTAAAATGGCCATATTACCCAAAGCAATATACAGATTTAATGCAATCCCCATCAAAATCCCAATGGCATTTTTTAAAGAAGTAGAATAAAATGCATCAGATTTGTTTGGAACCACAAAAGACTCCAAATAGCCAAAGCAATCTTAGGAAAAAAGAACAATGCTGGAGGTATCACACTCCCTGACTTTAGCTTGTACTACAGGGCTACAGTAATCCAAAACAGCATGGTATTGGTGGAAAAACAGACATATAGACCAATGGAATAGAATTGAGAACCCAGAAATAAAACCACATAAATATGGACAGAAATTTTTGACAAAGAAGCAAAAAACATACAATGGAGAAAAGACAGCCTCTTCTATAAATGGTGCTGGCAGAATTGGATAGCCACATGCAAAAGAATGAAACTGGACTGCTATCTGTCACCATGTACCAAAATTAATTGAAAATGGATCAAAGACTTAAGCATAAGACCTGACACAATAAACAGCATAGAAGAAAACATAGGTACCAAACTTATGGACCTTGGGTTCAAAGAGCATTTTATGAATTTGACTCCAAAGGCAATGGAAGTAAAAGCTAAAATAAATGAATGGGACTATATGAAACTTAAAAGCTTCTGCACAACAAAAGAAACCATCGACAAAATAAAGAGGCAACCAACTGAATGGGAGAAGATTTTTGCAAACAGTACCTCCGATAAAGGGCTAATATCCAAAGTATACAAAGAACTCATGCAACTGAACAACTGAAAAACAAACAACCCAATTGAAAAATGGGCAGATGACCTGAAGAGACATTTCTCCAAAGAGGACATACAAATGGCAAATACACATATGAAAAAATGCTCAACATCACTAATCATCAGAGATATGCAAATAAAAACCACAATCAGATATCTCCTCACCCCAGTCAGAATGGCTACCATCAACAATACAAATAGTGACAAGTGTTGGAGAGGCTGTGGAGAAAAAGGAACCCTCATACACTGTTGGTGGGAATGCAGACTGGTGCAGCCGCTATGGAAGGCAGTGTGGAGGTTCTTCAAAAAATTACAAATAGAATTACCATATGACCCAGCAATCCCTCTCCTGGGTATCTACTCAAAAAATCTGAGAACATTTATACATAAAGACACGTGTGCTCCAATGTTCATTGCAGCTTTATTTACGGTGGCCAAGACATGGAAACAACCAAAATGTCCTTCGATAGATGAATGGATAAAGAAGTTGTGGTATACATACACAATGGAATACTATTCAGTGGTAAGAAAAGATGAAATAGGACCATTTGTGACAACATGGATGGATCTTGAGAGTATAATGCTGAGCGAAATAAGTCAGACAGAAAAAGCAGAGAACCATATGATTTCACTGATGTGTGGTATATAAACCAAAAACAACAAAAGAACAAGACAAACAAATGAGAAACAAAAACTCATAGATACAGACAATAGTTTAGTGGTTACCAGAGGGTAAGGGGGGAGGGGGGTGGAAGATGAGGGTAAAGGGGATCAAATATGTGGTGATGGAAGGAGAACTGACTCTGGGTGGTGAACACACAATGGGATTTATAGATGATGTAATACAGAATTGTACACCTGAAATCTATGTGATTTTACTAACAGTTGTCACCCCAATAAACTTAAGAAAAAAAGAAGAAAGCTTTAAAGGAAGTATCCTATGTCCAGCAAAACTGTCCTTCATGTGAGGAAGAAATTAAGATATTCCCAGACAAAGAAAAGCTGAGGGAGTTTTTTACCACTAGACCTGCCTTGCAAAAAATGCTCAAGAGAGTCCTGCATGGTGAAACATATGCTAGACTAACTCAAAACCATATGAAGAAATAAAGATCTCAATAAAGGTAAATACACAGTCAATATAAAAACTAGTATTATGGTAACATTGTATCAAACTCTTTTTGTTTTCTACCTGATTTAACATGTATTTTCTAACATATTTAAAAAATGTATTAGTCTAAAAGCTAGTATTATTGTAACTTCTGTTGGTAACCCTACATGCTGTTCTCGACATTTAAGACTAATGCATTTGAAAGAATCATTAGATTATGTTTTGGGGCACACAATGTATGAATACGTAATTTTGTGACATCAACAACTAAAAAGAGTGGGGACAAAGCCGTTAAGGAGCATAGTTTTTGCATGTTAAAAACTATTAAACTACTACTATGTTAAAAACAATTATTGAACATGTTAAAAACATGTTTGCTTATTATCAGTATCACAAACTAGAATGGGCACACCTTGAAGGCAGGAATTTTGTAATGTAATGACAACATAATGTAATGACAAGTAGGGTTTTCTATAAATAGTTTTTAACATGAAGTTAAGTTAGTATTAATGCAAATTGGAGTGTTATAAGTTTAGAATATTAAATGTAATCCCCATGGTAACCGAAAAGAAAAATTGTCTAGGCTACTCATGATTCTCTACAGATAATGGTGACTTGGAAAAACCTCAGAAAACCAGGTCTGACAATTAAGACAAATATAGATGATAAGGAGAAACACTGCCTTATCTTTGTCAGGGATGTCAAATCTCTCTTCAGGTTTTCTGAGGGGAAAAAAAAAGATACATAAAAATTATACAACTGAGGTCAAGATTCTTTCAATTCTTTCACAGCTATTATTCAACACTGACTATTGGTCAGGTGGTATTCTGTGATGAACAACACAAAATTCCTGCCTTCAAGGTGTGCCCATTCTAGTTTGTGATACTGATAATAAGCAACCAATGTAATGACAAGTAGGAGTAGATTTAATGAGGGCACAAAGTCAGGCTATAGGAATAGTAGTGGATAGGTTTTATTTTAAATAAAGTGGCCAGGAAGAATTCTCTGAAGAGCTGATTTAGAGTAGAGGCATGAGTGAAAAAGAGAAAAAAAGTCAAGTGAAGGTTTGGGGAACAGTGTTAAAGGCAGATGGAACAGCAAGCACAAAGGCCTGGGCAGAACCGGACGGCGTGTGAGGAACAACGAGAAGGCTGAGGTGGCTAATGTAGGCTGATCAAGGTACTTGGCCATAGGAGATGATGAAGGGCCTATAGACTATTGGAAGGAATTTAGACTATTCTGAACGCTGTGGGAAGCCACTGGAGGGCTTTGGCAAGATAGTAACTTGATTTCAGTTATATTTTTAAAAGATTGTTCTTGTTATAATATGAAGGACAAATTATAGAGGAATAAAAATGAAAACTGGCAGCCTGGTGAGAAGGCTTATGCTTTAATCTATGATGGCTTAAAGTCGTGATAATGAAGGAGGTAAGAAATATTCAGATTCAGGGTATGTCCTTTTTTTCTGTCTCCTGTCTCTAATCATCCCCTTCCCTTTATCTTGGTTTATTTTTCCCCTTACATCACCATTGATGTTTATTTACTTATTTATTTGGTGTACAATCTGATGCTCTCCACTAGAGTGTACATTCCACGAGGACAGTACTCTTTGGCTGTGTTATTTACTCCAGTGCCCAGAACAGTGTCTGGCACATAGTAGGTGTTCAATAAATATTTGCTGAATAAAGTAATTGTCTAACTGTGGAACACTATTATGACTCACAGGATATATTTTACAAGTAGAAAGGAAAGCACATGCTGGTGTATTGGATTTGGGATGTGAAAAAATAAAAGAGGAACAAGAATGTATTGTAAGTTTTTGGCTAGAGCAATAGGGTAAAATTTACTACTTAATGGAGGAGCGGGTTTGAGGGGCAAGGAATCAAGTGTTCAGGTTTGGACAGGTTCAGTTTGCATGTGTCTCTCAGACATTCAAGAAGAGACACTAAGTAGGCAGAAATATGTGAGCCCTGAGCTCAGTAGAGAGGCCTTGCCTACTGTGTTTCCCCAAAAATAAGACTTAACCGGAAAATAAGCCCTAGCATGATTTTTCAGATGACATCCCCTGAACATCTTTTGGAGCAAAAATTAATATAAGACCCAGTCTTATATTCAGGGAAGCACGGTAAAGATATAAATTGTGAAGTCATTGGCATTAGATAATATGTAAATCCACAAAACTGGAAGATAGAATGAGAGGAGGGAAGAGAAGTGTGAGGACTGATTCTTGGGACTCACCAACTTCTGGAGGCTGAGAAATGGAGAAAGATCCAGCAATGCAGACTGAGAAAGAAGGGCGACTGAGGGAGTAAGAAACCAGGAGACTAGAGAACAAAGAGTGTCAATGGTTGGTAGGCGGTCCAGTAAGATAAGGAATTAGAAGCCATGGTTTGATTTGGTAACCTTGACATGCACAGTGTATTAGTTCCCTAGGACAGCCATAACAAAGTACCACAAACTACGATGACTTAAGACAATAAAATTCATTCTCTCATAGTTCTGGACGCTGGAAGTCCAAAATTAAGGTATCAGCAGAGTCATGGACCCTCTCAAGAATCTAGGAAAGAATTCTTCCTTGCTTCTTTCTAGTTTCTGGTAGTGATTAGCCATCCTTGGTCTTCTGGCTTGTAGACATATCACTCCAATCTCTGCCTCCATTGTCACATGTATTCTCCTTTCATGTATGTCTCTCTCTCCTCTTCTTATAAGGACACTGGTCATATTGGATTAAAGACCCACTCTGCTCTAGTATAACCTAATCTTAACTATTTACATCTGCAACAACCACATTTCCAGATATATATACATATACCAAAAATGTATACACATGACTTGTATCTTCTGTTATTGGTGTATATATTGAGTATTACAATTTTAATACAGTATTTTCCTTTCTTAAAATGTGTATGCATTTTTTTGGTTCACACACACACACAGACACACACAATTCAACGCATAACACACTTAAAGGCACTAATGGGGATGGCAGAATGTGAGATGAAGACAGTGAGTAGGAACAACTCTTGAAGACTGTGGCTGCTAAGAAGAGCATAGAAATGGGGCAGCTGTCAGTTGGGGTATGTAATGTCTAAGAGAGTTTTGTTTTCTGTTTTTAAGATGGAAGATGTTACAACAGGATTAGATATCAATAGGAATAATTCAGTACAAAGGGAGAAATTATGATGCAAAGGAAAACAGGATAATTGCCAAGTGAAGGCCTTGCCCAGCACAGGGGTGATGGGTCCAGTGCACAGGGAGGTTGTTTTGAGATGGGAGCAGGATCCGCCCCTCCACTGGCGGCAGGAAGGAAGGCAGAGTATGGAGGCAGGGGAGTTGGGAGAAGTACGGGAAGGAGACGAGACAATTTTTTGCTTTGTTTTGTTTTTCAGGAAAATGGGAAAATGAGGAGTGGTGTCAGGATGTTGTAGATCTTAGTAGTTGAGAGATATGAAAGGAGCATTTCAGAGAGTGGTCTAGAGAACTGACCAGGACTTGAAAGGTGTGATTGGTTCTTAAGTTCTCTTTGGAAAGGAAAGAGGTCCAGGAGTAAAAAGAGATTAAAGATGGACATAGGGAGAGATCAGAGATCAAAGAAACAGAAACAGATTGTCCCGAAGAGAGGGCAACTGAAAGCAGAGAAAAGGAAAGCAAATGAGGTGCATGGAGGAAACTCACACTAGGGAAAGACACAGCTCCTCTCCTGCCTCCCTTCTCTCCATTCCCTCCATTACACTTGGACTCAGCAGTGTCCTGGTTGTCACTCCAGGCCACGCTTGCAGAGCTGAACAAAGGTCAAAACCTAGACTGGAAAACAGCTGTGTCTTGGCAGCTCAAACAGATAAGAGGGTTTTGTCCTAAGGGGTAAAACTGTCAATTCACAAGCCTGGCTCAAGTCTCACCATACAGCTCCGTACAACCCTCTTCATGAAGATGTTTGAGGGGAAATACAAAGAAGGCAAACTTCCACTAAGTTATATTTCACTTGGGGTGTGTGTGTGTGTGTGTGTGTGTGTGTGTGTGTGTGTTACATTGCTCACTTAATGTATATTAAGCATTGAGATACAACAGGGAAAAAAACAGGTATGGTCTCTGCCCTCCTAGAAGATATAAGCATTAGTTCAGAGACAAATAACTAAATACATTAAACCCAGTAAGATCTGTGGTGGGAAACTGTAGGTAGCTGTTCTTGGGTTTTTGGAACTCATCTCCACTGACATCTCTGTCACCTCCTTTTGGGATCTACATGAAGCTCAAACTACACACACTCCAGCCAATGCTCCTCGCCTCTGCTTCTCCTCACTTCCTTCTTGGTCTGCAGGGTCGAGACAGCTGCCCAGAACCACTTCCTGGGATCCATGTTTCCATAATTGTAGTGGCCCTAACATCTGTAACTTTCTACCCACCAGTGTTATCTTTTCATGAGAAAACATCCTAACCTTACTTTTCAGAGTAGAATTCAAGGATTTGAATAGCTCTGTCTACAATCATCAGCTCAGAGTCTCCCCCTTCTTACCTGGGAAAGCTCAGCTTACAAAGGAAATTGAGCTCCTTGGAGAAAGGGGAGTCTTAGATCCCAGGTGTTTGTTTTATAGAATGCAAGATGGTGCTACCACCTCTCGTGCCACTCCACGGTTCCCCCTCCAGATACTCCTACCGACGTTACCCAGTCAAGACATGTGCGCGCGCACACACACACACACACACACACACACACACCCTGGGCCTTTGGACCTTTTGAAATATCTTTCCACATTTTTGACAAAGAATTCCAAGTAATCATTCAAAAACAACTTTTCAATTTTGATATTAGTTTCTGTTATCTTGCAGAAATAGGAGGTGGTAGGATAGTGAGGGCAGAAGTCTGGGTTAAGGCTGGATTCTGTAACTGACAAACCACGTGACCTTGCACAATTTAGTGAACTACTTTGAGCTTCATGTTTCTCATTCGAAAGTTAGGTAATTGGCCTAGAATCAATCATCCTGAAACTGTTCTTTTTATAGTGAAACTTCATTTTTTAAATGCAAAGATTAAATATTTAAAGGAAAGGATACCCAGATATGGCACAATTGTATCAATAGAGTTCTACAGTGTAAATTTGTGATGTGGGCAATCCACCTTTACAAAATTATATTTTTAAGAACACAAATTTAATCATAATTTTCTTTTAGTTAAAAACCTTGACGACTTTCCATTGCCTGCCCGGAGCAGCAATTTTCCAAACCTCACAACTTGTACATCCCTCTTAGAAGTATTTCTGATAGACATGCAGCCCCAGTATAGGTATACTTATTTGTTAATAAATGACACACATGTACTGCTATATGAACGTATTATGTGCATTATAAAGCTTGCAAACAATTTAAACTTTTAAACGATGAGGGAAAAGGAGCACTATTTCAAAAATATGAGCAGTGATAAGATCACATGGTGTAAGACTCTACCTGGATGGCTATCCCTAATTCTCCCCTTACTGGCTGTGGTCGTCATTAGTGCTATTCCGTATTTTGGGCTACCTGAGACAATGGTAGAACTGCACTTCTCCCTTTTATTTGTAGTTAGGCCATCTGACCTGCTTTGGCCAATATAATGTGAGCAGAAGAGTTGTGTATCCCTTCTGGGCAGGGGCTTTTAGAAACGTGCAATTTTCCGTGTTGTCCCACTCTTCCTGCCCTAGCAACTGTGGAAGCACAACTGAGATGGAGATTCCAGCCTAGAGTACTCAGCAGCTGCAATGAGCCTACACTGTGACTGGCCCTACAATGGGTAGAGCTGCCCTGCTGACTCCTGTGGAGCATGGAGCATGAGCAAAAGATAAACTTTATGGGGTTGATCCACCAAACTTTGGAGGTTGTTGGTTACCAAAGCATCACTTACCCTATCCTGGCTGACTTGCTCAGTCAGGCATGTTATCTATCGATTCTTTTCATATTTTGATTTCTTCATCATTGAAAATTAATAAAATTAAAAAGAAAAAAAAAGAAAAACAATAGTAACTAGCTCATAGGTTTGCTGTGGCAGTTAAATAAGTTAATACACGTAAAGCATGTAGAGCAATGCCTGGCACTTAGCATGTACTCTGTAAATGTTAACTTTAATTATATCTATTATAAAGGCCCTCTTATCTTTATAAAAATATAATTAATTAGAAAGTTTTTTAAGCAAAAGCAATATGTGCAAATTCAAGATTACTGCCACTGTATTTTCAATATATTTCAGAAATATTTTAGCCCACTTTGTGATGAAGCCATCGTGATAGCCCACTTCATCTGTCTCCTAATCAAAGGATCTCCAACACTGTGTGATAAAGGATTGAAAACCACACATGAAAACATGATGCAGCTTCCTGAAGTGCCAAATATGTGATAGGAAGTTATTTAAAAAGTAATTTTTATCTGTATATAATACAGATATGATTATGGAGCTGATACAATATTTACCTCCCTTCCTTTTTTAGATTAAAGCATGAGTCCTGAATGCTATCTAACACAGACACTGGGCTCTAACCACACACTCATCCACATTCTTCCCCATTAGTGGTTTGTCTTTTGACTGTACAATATCAACCCCCCATTCCTCTTCCTTAAAGGAATCTGGCATCTGGCATGTCTGGTGATAGAAAACAAACCTCTCTCATGTAAAACAATTTGCGACCAATCAGGGCAACTGTGTCCACAAAGAGAAATAATCAACTGGAGCTTTGCACTCATCAATGATTACCATGTGTTCTCAGAATGGGAAGAACTTTCTAATATGCAATTCTTCTGGGTATACTCAGTCATTTGGATAGCAAGGGAGTAACTTACTATTTCTAGATGTAAAGACTTTACCCTTAAATCACTGGTAATTATATAAAGCAAAATAATAAATTTGTAAAGTAATCCCTAAAATAGAAAATGAAGTGAAACCAATGAGCCTAAATCTAAATGTGTATCCAGTTGGTGGGTAGACCGCAAAGAAAAGAACTATTCTAAGTGACTTTAAAATTCAGCATTTAGGATATACCCTACAGCCAGAAAGGACTGCAAAAACAGTCTTAAATTGTTTTCAGTAATTACGGCACTGGTACTAGTTTCGGTATTGTTGTTCTAAAGCTGTTGTGGGTATATGATAGGATAGAGCAAATTGTCATGTGATATTCTAATTTTGTCAGTCCCACTCTCATGCAGAACCTGTATTCTTAGCATGGAAAAAAGAGATCCAGATGTAAAATCAGAGACACGCAGATGCTCCAGAACTAAATTTGATTTGAAAGTATCAGTATGCACAATTGATACATTTCATGTTGGAAATAAAAAGCCCAAGAAACATCGAACAACCTAGTAACAATGAAGCCCCTAGTTCTCAAATTATGGTCTCCAGACACCATTTTTCAGTAAAAGAAACCAAGATTCTCTTGAGAAATGATGATTCCAGGTCTGAAATATATAAGATAAGCCAAATGACTCAAAAGTTAACTCAAATAGGCTCCCACTGGCCAAAGATGTAAAAATATATGCACACAAAAGAATAAAGCCTACAATCAGTTAAAAAACATATTTAAATTTATGATTTCATATATTTTTTTCAAAAAAATATTAGTTACTTTCAAAGATTTATTATTTCTGATAAATGATAAGGAAGAGAATCAAGTATCTATTCTGCCTGTCCAATAAGAAATATAGCTCTGAGTAATGAAATAGTTGATGAAGAGAGGTTTTTCTTTATAAAAACTACTCTGGTTAATAAATGAAAAAGTAATGACATAGTTTTAATATCACTATTTAAAATCTTCTAAGGAATTAATAGAGAAATATGTTCATCGATGCTACAAGGACACAATCAGCAAAATCCAAAACGTTGGCAACCTTACAGGACCTGGTTTATTTGAGAGATAAATTGAAAGGGACACATAACAAGAGATGGACGTGGAGCTGATATGTTAAAAAATATTTAAGAAGCATTTACAAATCAAAATATTATGAAATATCACAATATTTCAACCCTGATTCAAGCAAACCAACTTATGAGACCATTGGAAATTTGTACACTGAGTTCTCTAAGTTCAAATATTCAGCAGAAATAGGTGCCAAAGATTTTTTTGACTATATGTCCATAAGAAATTTGCAGAAATCTTGGGAGAACATTGTTCTTCCCATGATTCATGGAAGGGATACTGTAGTTCTAAAGCATATGTCCAGGCCCTTCTGCCCCATGGGCACCAAATATGCACCAGTCATCCTTCATCAACCTCTGTGGCCACATAACTGATTTGACAAGGCAGGTCTCTGCCCCCGGGAGGCCTGAGCTGTGCTCCTAACCCTGTCATTACTCACTACATGACTTATGACCAGGCATTCAATTTATTTGGACTTCATTTCTCAAATTTGTGAAATGAGAATCGCTTCTCGTTCTAAAAATGACTATGATGTGCCTTGGGGTTGGGTGACCAGCTGTGAGCAGGATGAAACTCAAAGATGGCTCTGCAGGTGGTATGTCCTCTCTTGTCTCGGTGTCCCCAGAGAGGCGTGCTTTGGCCAGAGCAGAGACAGACACACTCAGGAACAGATCCAAAGGGAGATCCAACTTCCTGTTGTTTTCCATTTTTACGGGAGTGGAGTCTCTCTCTGGATCATGGCCCTCAATGAAAAAGCAGCTTTGCTACGGTGGAATAAATATTTTGGGCTCTGCTACCAACTTGTCTAAATTTAGGCTCTAGCTGTTGAGGTGATCGATGGAAAATGTCAGAGGCCCAGCACCTGGAGGCCTCAAGGATCCTAAATCTGTGGGAAGTTGAGTTTGGAAACTTCCCCTCCCCTCCTCACCCAATGGGGCAAGAGATATTCCTGCCCCTATGCGAAGTTGTAGCCACTCCTTCGAGAAAAGGTAGAGCTCTCAATCTCTGCTACCTGTTGCCAGGCAACCCAGAGAGAGCTCCAAGGCCAAGGCCATTTACATGCCTTGCTGTCTCCACAATTAGGTACATATTTAGGTAATTTACTTAAACAAAGTTTGCCATTCACTCATAACTCAAAGTTATTTGAGTTTCTAGCGTGAGAGAAGAGCTAGAGATACAGCAATCAATAAGCCAGATGGCTCATGGAATTTTCCTTTAGACACTAAATGGCCTATAATTTTCTGTTCATTTCCTTCTGTTTTCTCTTCTGCCTTGTCCTGATGATGTAAAAGAGTATGGATTCCTCATCTCATGTTCTCTTATTTCTATACAGTGTTTCCCAGAAAATAAGACCTAACCAGACAATTAGCTCTAATGTGTCTTTTGGAGCTAAAATTAATATAAGACCAGTCTTATTTTACTATAATATAAGACTGGGTCTTTAATGTAATGTAATATAATATAACATAATATATAATATAATATGTAATATAATGTAAGACCAGGTCTTATATTAATTTTTGCTCCAAAAGACACATTAGAGCTGATTGTCCAGCTAGGTCTTATTTTGGGGGAAACAGGGTATCTCTGTAACATTTGTTCTTGTAAAGAGAATAGATTGAAATTACTACATTCTAGGAATCTTTTCAGGGCAAACATAATTTCTGTTGGGGTGAAAGTACTGCTATATGAATGTTATGATTATTGTACTTTACTATTGTTAGATACTGAACTATTCTATGCTGAAGATTCTGAACAAAAAACAAAACAAAACAAAACAAAAAAACACCTGGAGAAGAGTTTCTCCGATGAAACACTGAACTCAGAAAGAGAGCACTAGGGAGAGGACAAAGGGGAACTAGGATTTATTTGCCCTGATTTTAGAAGCTTCCAGATGTTTTTGAGGTAGCTCCTGAATAGTAGGAGTTAACTGGATGCTCTCTACTCACAAACACTCCAAGAACCAGGAAGTGGAATCACAGGTGAGGTGCTGCAAAATTGTAGCAATGCGTATTAGGATATAGGTGTCTCAAGTCAATAGGACTTTTAAAGGATGATGAAGGGTCCAACCCTGAGAGCACCTGGTGTGAATGGATCAGAAGGTAATTATGGGAATTTGGATGGACCCTATCTTATATACTGTGTTTATTTCTCCATTGGTTTTTCCTTAGGAACTAATCAAATCCTGAGAGACTTAAAGCCTATTACAGGTGTGCTACATAAAGGAAACTAATGAAATTGTTTCAGGTCATATTAACTGGGATATAAAACATTCCTGTTGGCAGGGAGTTTATTATTCTAAACCCATGAGACTCTCTTTCTCTCCTGCATGTACTAAAATCTCCGATGTGACAAATCTGCTCTACCAAAACAGGTTTCCAAATTTCAATCTTAGAGAATGGCTTTGGTTCTAGAATCTTTTATCAAATCCTAAGACTTCAGAACTCTTTCTGCAAACTGCTTCACTCCTTCCCAGAGCTTTGCCTACTAATGGGAGAAGTGATGGTAAAGGTTTTATAACCTTTTTCTTAGGGCAAAGAGTGTCTCTCTTCACTTTATATTTGCTTCACAAAGAGGGTCTCACCCAGGAACTCTATAAAGAACAAGAGATGTAACTCAATGTAACTTTTTGACTTTTCCTAGACAGAAGCAGCTGGCGGCTTCACTGCTAAAATGTGAATTTAGACACAGACTCACCTGCGCCCCATCACACACACACACATGCTAAGGCCAGACCAATGCACTTAAAGAGGTTACATGCATGTGGCAAGGAAAATCTAGAAAGAGCACAGCAGGAGGCAGAGTGGGGTGCTGGGTCTCCTTCTTCCTCAGACTGCAAAACTGCAGGACTTCTTTGCAGTCTTAAGTTTTAGAGAATTAGAGTTTTATTTTACTAAGAGGCTGTTTTTTTACAACCTACTTATCGTCTTCAGAAATGAGAAAGGAGCTTTCATTTGGTCTTGTTACTCTCTCCTCATCTCTAAGTTGTACACTTTTATAATTAGTGAACTGCAAAAATAATCACATAGCTCCAACAGAAAGTTACAGATGTAAAGGAATTCTTTAGAAAATAATTATTTTTGCAATATAAGTAATTTTTCCCCAAATTCTTCCGGTTCTAAGTCCCTGTTCTTCCAGCATACCTATAGTTGGGCTATTTTAATTAGGGGACGGGGACCCATTGCAGGTGTTTGATCTAAGAAGTGGACTGGGATCTGTTTCCTTTTAAGTAACACATTTATTATATTACACCTACTAGGTTAAAGGCTCAAAAGAGTAACCTTACAATAGAGAGAACTCTGAGCTGGGAATGTGGGCCATAAATGGACCTTGGGGGAAGTATTTTAAACTCTTCCTCCACTTGCCATCTGTAAATTGGGATAATAATACTTGCCCTCCCTACTCCACAGAGATATATGTATTTTCTGACCATAAGTCAAGATGGATGCTCCCGTGAGCAGGAGAGAAAGGAAAGTGTTCAAGGGGAACTTGCTGCAACTTCAGAAAATGGGTGAGAGGAAGCATGTAAAGTGTTGAAGGGAAGCGATGAAGATACCAGAAGTGCTACTGCTGTGGTGGACAAGCGTGACCAGCAAAACAACACGCTATTTTTAAAAAGACAGAATCTGCCTCTTTTTGGTTCAGTATGGCTGGTGGGGTGAATGCAACCTCATACAGAATAAAAGTAAAAAATTGGCCCTTGTAACTTTGTCTCAAGTGGTCCCACATCCCTCTCCAGAGGTAACTACTGGTATCTGTATGGGACTATTCTTCTAGAACATTCCTATGCAGTTATAGTAATAGTATATGTACATGTATAACTAAATTGAAATTAAAAAACTTTATTGCAGGAATACAGACTTTTTAAATACATTGTTTTAATAACTTAAAATTACACTAAGACTTTAGAATCCCTGTATCTTTTTATACCATTTTAACTCTGGATTTTGGTTAATTCCATCATTTTAATTATATGGATGTACTAAGTACATGTTCATGCCCATCAACATTTTAATTAGAATTTTACTCACATTGATTAATTTTCCAAAGTGAAAACTATTATCCATACTTTAATATATGATAAATTTTGTATACAATGTAGTTATATTTTTGCAGTTTGCATTTGTGTTAGAAAAGTTACTTGAATCAGAATTATTTTCCATTTTGCCTTTTCAGCCTTTCAAGATTTTGTTCATTGATTACTTTTAATGTATCATATTTCATTGAGTTTTGCCAATGTGAATTTTATTCTATATCTTTTATTTTTATAAAACCCAATTTTCCTGTGTCAAATTTCACAGATCTAAAATTTGCCAACATTCTACTTTTCCTATCCATATTTGGCAATAACAAAACTCATATGGTGCAGTTTTAGCCTTTGTCAATTTTATTCTCTGTTGATTCTTTGATTCTATGAACTGAATAATCACTGATCGTTTTCATCTGATTCTCAGGTAATTCATGAGAGAAGTGTAAGCATTCCTCCCTCCTTGTATTTCAGAATTGCTCAGTTGCTTGAATTATTCTGTTGTACTGCTCATCTTACCCTTCTTGCTTTTCATCTCTTTGATTGCCATTGCCGGATATGGAGAAACCCGTGGAGTTAAAAAGACAGTTGAAATGCCCTGAATGGCTACAAGAAATAAGAAGTAACACTGAGCTGAATGTGTGTAAATAAAAAGAAACAAGAAAGAATTTGGTATCTCTACATGTCAGTTGGTTGGTAAATGAATCTTTAGTGAATTCAGAACTATGCCATCTACTGCCATCTCCACTGGAGGCATTAAAGTGACTTCAAGGCTTAGGCTGGTATCTGAGACTGAATTATCCATGAGGCATAGCAGGCCCAGTGCCAGGGCTATAATATTTCAGGGGCCTACAAAAATATTTAAAATTTTTTTTTAATCAAGAGGGGAAAAAAATCAACCTTTAGGTTGAAGAAAAAGTTTTGTATATAATATAAATATATTTATATCTATATTAATGCAGTTATAAAATATAATTTAAAATATTTTAAAATATAATTTTTAATATTTTTGAGGGGAGAAAGAAGCCTACAAAAGTCTAAGTGCCTAGGGCCCCTGAAAATCAAGATGCTGGCCTATTGGTCTGAGGGCCTCAAGTTAATACCGTAGCACATACCACACACCTCATGAGTGAAAGAGAATTCTTGGGAACAAGCATTTCATAACATGAAAAAAAAATAAAACTTGCTTATTGAAAAATACTCAACATGAACATGACCAGTATTTTCTCATTTTTCTTCCAGGGAAAAAGCTCAAATACCAGACTGGTTCAAGGCCAGATCCCTGGCAGCCCTGGCCCTTGCTTGGTCCCAACATATGCAGTCACTGTATCCCATATGTCTGGGCCTGGCCTTAAACAGATGGAGCCCTGGCAGACCCACCTCTGGCCAGCTGGGCCATGCTCAGAGAAACCATATTTTACAGAGATCTGTCACCAAGTCCTCTGGGTGCCTTGATTTCATCTTTATACCTCAGCACCTGATGCAGGACCACTTAGTCAATATGGAATGAATCTTCATCACTACTATGGTAAGAGTAGAAGCTGATATGGAATTACATACTATTAAAAGTTGTATACATTATTTCAGAACATTTTTTTTTCCTGATGAAATTTTTGTTAGAACTGAAAATACCATGATTTCTTCAGAGGAAATATAAAGGACTTTCCTCCCACTGTTTTCTATTGTTGGTTCACTACCTTCTTTTCCCTCCCATTTTCCTCTTTGGCACTTCTTTCCCCTTCCATGAAGCCAGGCATCTGGAAAGAAATTTTAGGGGCATCAGAGCCAGTGGGAATATGCTCTTTGCCTTCTGGGTTAGGTCACTCCTGTTTCTTATAATTTTTCTCCTAAACCAAAGAATCAGAGTTTGACAAATTTTGCCGGTATCTTCCAGAAACAACAGATCCATTCTTCTACCTCCCCCTCTTTTCTTTCTTTTCTTTTGAAGGGCACCAACTCTGCATTCCCACCAATTTCAGGCCTGTTTAGACCCTCTGAGGTGATGGCCAAAAGCAGTCCACATACAGTTAACATTGCCAACATGCTCACATTCTTTCCATTTCAATGTCATTAAAAGGCATTCTAACTGCTTAAGACTCTACTGTTCTTCCAAGTAGTTCTATACCATAGATGTGACCTCAAAGTTATTTACCATTAGCCCTTTGCTTACATCATGGCTTGGCAATTTGACCTTTTCTCCCGCTAGTTGGAACCAGGGGTTTTGTTTTGTTCAATAAATAAATATGTAGCTTTCCTTACAGGCAGGCAGTAGGGAGACAGGGTAAGAGGGGGCTATGCTATGATTAATGAACTGTTTGCTTTTGAGTCCAGACAACTGGCTAATTGGATGTGCTATGAATCTGCAACCTGATGCTAAGCAGCCCACAGATGCCCTTTGGAATTTGTGCATCTGCGCTTCTTATCAGAGGATGCTGCTGATATTCTCAGGAGCCAAACAACACTTCCAAAATAAGATAAGGTGTATTTTACAACAAGCATTGGTGAGGTTATGGAGAAATTAAAACCTTTGCACATTGTTGGTGGTAATGTAAAATGGTGTGGCTGCTGTGGAAAACAGTATGAAGAGTCCTCAAAAATTTAAAACTGGAACTACCATGTGATCCAACAATTCCACTTATGGGTATTTATTCAAAAGTACTGAAAGCTTGACCTGAAAGGGTAGCACGTCTATGTTCACTGCAGTAGTATTCATGAAAGCCAAGAAGTGGAAACAGCAGAAATGTTCATCAACAGATGAAAGGGCAAAGAAAATGTGGTATATACATGCAATGGACTATTATACAGCCTTAAAAAGAACGGAATCCTGCAATATGTAACAATATGGATAAACCTTGAGGACGTTATGCTACATGAAATAAGCCAGTCACAGAATGATAAATATGGCATGATTCCACTTATATGAGGTATTTATAATAGTCAAATTCATGGAATCAAAGAATGGAATGGTGGTTACTAGAAGAAGGCCACGGAGACGAGTTACTAATCAAAGGGCAAAATGTTTCATTTAAGCAAGAGGAATAAGCTCTAATGAGCTGCTCTAAGACATTATACTTACAGTCAACAATAATGTATTGTACACCTAAAAATGTGTTAAGAGGGTAGATCCCATGTTAAGTGTTCTTACCATGATAAAATAAAACAACAACAACAACAATAAGACAAGGTATATTCTGAGTACAGACTTTCCCCCCAAACATTTTAGCATATTAGGAAAGACAAATAAGTCCCAGTGGCAAATTACATAAATACCTCCTCATACCACTGAGCTACATTAGGAAGGTGGGCACACCGCTTCCCAAAGCTCTCTTTCCACTGAATGGTCTCACAGGAAACACCCTGCTTTTGTCTAACAATTTCCTGAAGATGTTTCATGTTACTACACAAAGAATTTCCTCATACTTTTTAAAATAAACTTAATTTTTTAAGAACAGTTTTAGATTTACAGCAAATTCAGCTGAAACTACGATTTCCCATATACCCCTGCGCCCATCTATATGCGGCCTCCCCCACTATCCACATCCTACACCAGAGTGGTACATTTTTTATAATCCACAAACATACATTGACACATCATTATTATCCAAAGTCCATAATTTAAATTAGGGTTCGCTCTTGGTGTTGTATGTTCTGTAGGTTTGGACAAATGTATAATGACATGCATCTACCATTATAACATCATAAATAGTAGTTTCATGGCCCTGAAAATCCTCTGTACTCTGCCTTTTCATCCATCCCTTACCCCAACCCCTGGCAACGACTGGTCTTTTTATTGTTTCTATAGTTTTGTCTTTCCCATAATGTCATACAGTTGGAATCATATAGTATGTAGCCTTCTCAGATTGACTTCTTTCACATAGCAATATGCATTTAAGGTTCCTCTGATTGCTCATTTCTTTTTAGTGCTGAATAATATTCTGTCGTATGGATGTACCACAGTTTATCCATTCACCTACTGAAGACATCATTTGGTTGCATCAAAGTTTTGACACTTATAAATAAAGCTGTTACAACTATCCATGTGCATGATTTTGTGTGGACAGTCTCATATTTTTTGCAGCTACATAATTTTACATTATGAGGATAGCCATTATTTTTGTACCACTCTTCCATTAATGAGCATTTAAATTATTCCCAGTATTTTGCTACTGCAAACAATGTTGCAATGAATAATATTGTACATAGATCATTTCCCACGTGTGCAAGTGTATTCTTAAGATAAATTTCTTCCAGTGGAATTTCTGGATCAAAGGGTATAAGCATCATGTAATTTTGATGTATATTACCAAATTGACCTCCACAGAGATTGTAAAATCTACCCTCCTAACTGCAATAAGTGGGAATGCCTATTCCCCTATGGCCTCTGTTGTTCCTTCCCAACTGAACAACTTCATCCACTCCTTTCCATGGCCCTTACTGGAAGTAGAGACCTGATGCTTATTGACCCCACATAGTATCAGTTATATGTATTTCTTTTCTGTGCATTGTTGGTCTTGGTCATGGATTCAAAGACCTCAGGAAGCAAAAGAATTGTTCCTATATAAGTGTCTTCTGTTAATAATCTTAAAATAAATGTAGGTAGTACTGTAGAAATATTTCAAAAAGACCACAGGTTTAAAAGACAAAATCATTATCATATATTTACTAAGAAACTCTCAGTGACCATAGAGGCGGTTGACCATGATAAGATGCAGGTTCTTCTAATACTTTCTGTGATAGCTGCCTCCTGTGAGAAGCCTGTAAATGTAGAAACGTGGATAGTCTCTAAGGATGTCGCTTGGGATGGACTGTTTTCTCAACAAAATCCATAAAAACTTAATTACATTTGCTGAATGGTCAGTGAGTTTAAGCAGGCCTGGGAATCCATGAACATGGGAATGGAGCCCCCCTTTTCCAGCCTTCCACTCTCATTACCTGTGTTAAATTGAATATACCAATGTGGTATTAGACCTACTTTTAGATCCCTTGTAAGTTCTCTCTTTGAAACCTGACGTCCTCACACTAGACCTCTCCATGTAGCCAGAAAAATCTCCCAATCAACTTGGCCATGGAATGGACATTTCAGACCCAACCATTTCTTCATCTGGGATAGTGTCAGATGTTTCCTTGTGTGGTAGGCATTCTCCAAGATGATCCCCAATGACCCCTACTTCCTGGTATTCATGCCCTTGTGTATTTTCCTTTGAGTAGGGCTGGATTTTGTGACTTGCTTCTAACAAAAAGAATGACAGAAGTGATGGGTTGGCAATTCCAAGAGTGGTTATAAATGACCACAGGTCTGTCTTAGGTCACTGTCTCTTGCTGTCTTTCGGATCACTCATTTTGGGGAAAGGCATTTTCTGTGTTGGGCTCTGCCCTATGGAGAGGCATGTGCATTAAAGAAATGAGGGAGGCCCCTGGCCAAGATCTAGAGTGGAACTGAGACCCTAAGTCCAATAGCTCATGAGGAACTGAATAGGCTTGAAGGCAGATCATTTGGCTTCAGTTGAGCCTTCAGCCCTGACCAACATCTTGACTGCAACCTCTTGAGAAGACTGAGCCAGAAGTACTCAGCTAAACTGCTAACAGAGTCCTGACTCTGAGACTATGCATTAATAATTGTTGTTTTAAACTGCTAAGTGTAGGGGTGATTTGCTATGCAGCAATAGATCACTAATACAGCTTGTTACCAGAAACTGTCCCACCTTCTAGAGTGAGCATTATAGGTCAAGAGATCCAGATGGTCACCAGCTCTGTGATAATTTTTAACAAATCACGTACCTTCTTCACACTGCCCCCCTCTCCCCCAATTCAAGAAGCAATAATAATTCTTCTTTCAGAGGATTACGTGATCTTGAGAGAAGAAGAGGCTTTCTTTATCTTCTTTATCCTAAGAAAGTTCATAACTTTAAGAAGTATCAATACAAAACCTTTTGCCACTGAGTTTCCTAGTACTATAGCAAATAAACAGTGACTCCGTAATAAATGTTTAATTACTAAATAATGATTCTTAAGCCTCTTGACAATTCCTGAATATAGTGAAAATACTCTAGTGTCACTGGTTCAACCAAAAATCCACAGTAGAGATAGATGAATGAGTCAATCAATAATATTCAATGAATAAAAAATTTCAAATGTATTAGGCTGCTACTTAGTATGCCCCAGACATGGTGGTAGGAGGCTTATGAATTTTATTTCATTAAGTCTCCCAAATCCTACAAGGTAGGTGTTATAGACTGCATGTTTGTGCCCTCCGATAACTATATGTTGAAACCCTAACCCCCAATGGGATGATATTAGGAGGTGGGCTTCTGAGAGGGAATTAGGTCATGAGGGCGGAGCCCTGGTGATGGGATTAGTGCTCTTATAAAAGAGACAAAGAGAGCTTAAAGAGGCAGTGTGCAAAGCAGGAAGAGCACTCTCCCCAGAATCTGACCAGCCATGCTGGCACCCTGATCTCTGGATCCCAGTCTCCAGAAATGTGAGTGGTAAATTTCTATTGTTTAAGCCACCCAGTCTGTGGTGGTCTTGTTATAGCAGCCTGAACTGCAAAGGTAGTAGGCATTGTAGTAGTCAGCAGTTTCTTTGTAGACTCAAAAAAGATGTATGTCAGAGTACCAAAGAGATAAAGATTTACTGCAAATATATATGAGAACATGAGGTAGTGTGGAAGTTAACCCATCAACTATACAATCAGTTTCTATACTTATATTTATCTCAAAATATCTAATTTTTTATGGTTCATTGACTTGAATCATTTTCCAAATAATGTCTCCCCATTGTGATTGGTTAATATATCTCTTAGTCTCTCTTAAGTCTCTTTGTATCCTGCTTTCATCTTTTTTTAAATGCAATTATTAGCTGAAGAAAACTGGTCATTTGTCCTGCAGAATTTCCCACAGTCTGTATTTTGCTGATTGCATTCCTGGGTATGATTTAATATGGTCCTGTGTCCTCAGGATTTCCTGTAATTAGGTCTAGGAGAATTCTTCATAGGTGGTGTTAGTTCTTCCAACAGGTGTATATAATATTTGATTGTCTCTCTTTTGGTGAAATTAGCAGCTGTTTATGTTCAATGCCTAAATTAATGAGTTGTAAAATGATAATATTTTAATTTTTATCTTCCTTCTTTATGTATCAGCTGTAATACTTCTATAGAAAGAGACTTCTTCTCATCTCACTCTGGATACTCAAGAGGACTGTTTATTTAAGAAAGTCCCGATAAATGCTTGATTTTCAAACTAATGAGTTGGCTCTCTCCAAAGGAGACCAATTAGTTGTGCTTTCCTTATGTTTTCAGGATCATTATGAACTCATGGATTTACATGTATTTGATGCATTTTGATACACTGTAATTATTACCTTTGTTTATGCTCAAATCATCCTTGTTTGTTCCATGGAAGCCTATTGAAGTAGACTCCTGTTTCCTTTTGACATGATCTTATTATTATTATTTGACATAATCCCATTTTGCTTGAGATTAGGGGTTCCTGTGACACAGGACTTTCAGTTTTTAAATGGGCAAAGTGCTGGGAAAATTAGGATGAGTTCGCCACCCTTACCTTACTGTACTAGCCTTTGCTAGCTCCATTGCTATCTGGTAAGACAAGGCATTCTGGGCCTGTCAGGTACATTTCTTGCTCCAGACCTGGAATTAGCAACTTGTCCAAGAACACCTGGTTCTTGTTAGTGGGAAATGGGATTTGAGGAGCCGATTCTTCTAACCACACTTAAGCATCAATTTCTGCTTCTACTAAATGATGATAATAATAATCCTACCCACTGCTGGGTTGTTGTGAGGATTATATGCAATAATGCTTGAACAGCACTTAGAATAGGTCCTGGAACACAGAAACTGCTTGTTAAAGGTTAACTGCTATCACAACAGTTGCACAGGTAATATGGGTAGTTTCAGGGTTTGTTTATGCACTCAGCAAAATACATCATCTCAGGGAAATAGCCATATATTTAGGAGTGAGTCCTGTTAAAGAAACACAAATGGGCTCAGGGATATATTTTATAGAGGTTCACCGTACAATGCAATGTGTTTGTGCAATTTACATTTTTCAGATTCAAACCATCAAAGCTGTCCAAACTTTCAACAAAACAAGGTTATGCAGCTGGATCTGAGACTGAAATGTTTGGGTTTGACACCTGAGAAGACTTTGTTTATTGTAAGTTTCCTGTCCTATTGTATATTTGTGCAACAAGGGAAAGAAATCTCTTATAATATCTGAAAAATTAGTGAAATCTTGCTCATTGTAAGGGATTCCCAGAAAAATAGTATTGGAAGCAGATGCATAAAATAACCCCCAGTAAGTCCCTGAGGAAATCACATGATCCCTTCTAGAATTCATTGAAAAGCAAGTCATAGAAGATAGCCACATTAGTCCTCTCCAACTGGGTATTCCATGAGTCATTGGAGGTTGATGGCCATAGTAGGCCCCCTATTTGTGATATACATAAAAGAGAAACAGATCAAAGAAATCTTGTTCTGTGAACCATTGCAAACAACTACAAAGGAATTGATGAGTTCAGTCCTGTCAGTGCCTGCTTTTTGAAAGCATAAGTTAATGCTTGACATATGTGAATCAATTTGCACTGATGGTGCCCTTGATATGCTGGGAAAAATTCAAGATCCGTTGCCGTTGGAAAGAAAGTAGGCCCTCTTATCATTATCACACATAATATTGCATCAGGATGCTTTGGGTACAAAGAACTTCCCCCATAGTGTTGAAGGCTGGTTTGAATATTGTGGTGAACACAGTAAATTGTATCAAAGGATGTGCTCCAACACCTTCTCTACTCCAGGTTTTGACAAAGGAAGGAGAGCACACATGCTATACAGAAATAAGGTAAGTTTTCAAAGGCCATGTGCTACTTGTCTCTTTCTCAGTCAAATATTGTTTTTCTTACCAATTGTTTACATATAAACAAAGAGGAAAGGTAATTAATATCAAAACTGAGTAGTGTATGCACAAACCAGGCTGCAGAAGAGGATAATTATTAAATATTAAATGAAGTTCCCTGGAGTAGATAACCTGAACAATGTCTGTGGGTTACAGCCAGCCTTTAGCTCTGCCGACAGTGTACAAGAGCCTTTTCCAGGAGGAAGTGAGTAGGCAAGGCCATGAGCGAGTCAGGAAGGCACAGACTCATGAGAGCTTGTCATCCAGAAGGGTGTAGTGTGGGCCAGATGCTGGATATCCAGCAGGAAATGGGGAGTGGGCTATGCCATTTCTAAGCTCCTATTTCTAAGCTCTTAAGGCTTCCAGATCTCAGGACTGGGCAAACAGAATGCATCCTAGAGGTAAAAAGAATGCCCTTCGAGCTGCAGGACATGGGGGTGGAGAGCAGGGATTTCATCAGCACACAGCCAAGGCAGGCCAGGTATAGACAAGAATGTGGGCAGGTGCACCCATGAGTTCTGCCCTCAGATTCTGAAGTTGCACAGTGGCACTGCCCCTGGGTGATGACAGCCTCACCCTGTCTGCTTCTTAAGTCAGATTGCTCTAATTGGCTACTTGTAGTGTTTTCATACATAATAAAATAAGCCTGTTTATTTGAAACCAAGGCAGAAATTCAAATAAATAATTTTAAATAGTCTATTCTCATAATACGTGGCAAGTGCAATTAAATTCTGAATACGTTTAACACATTTATATAAGGAGTTAGAATGAACACCTTAGAGCAGATGTACATATTTATTAGGAAATTTCCAGATTAGAAAGAGTATGTTGAAGAAATTAATTTCACTCTTCCCTTTTTTTTTGTGGGGGAAAAAAGCTTACTAAATGAAGTAGTGAGGCCAGCAAGTAATACAACAACTCACTGGCAAAAGATGAGTGATGCTTTTCATCCATGCTTTATCAATGGAAGATTCTTCTCTTTCTGTTTGGTTTTTTAATTTATGGATTGTAGAGGTTTTTCCTGTATACTTTCACCATTAGTTTACAGAGCTTTTTATTATTAAGCAGAGAATGTGTCCTGTTTGGCACCTTTTCAGCTTAAGGATTTACTGAGGATTCCTTTGTTGCAGTTTTTTAAAATGTTGCATATTTAAAAGAAGTATTTTCCATTTAGGTGATATCATTAGAAAAATGTGTGTGTGTTAATTATATTCTTTATTTATTAATTATATTCTTTATTAAGTATATTCTTTAGACCCGGTTTAACCTTAATTTTTTTTCTTACAATCATGGGTTGAGACAAGTGAATGAAAGACTCTCCTACCAGCAAATTCCTACTTAATTATCTTTGTATTTCCAGTAGCTTTTGCATTATGAATTGTAATACTTTGATATATAAAGATTCATGAAAATTAGAGCTTCATTATGAATTATATCCCATTTTATTATGACATGTTCTTCTTTATCTTTAATATTTTTGTCCTTAGTTCACACTGAACGAATATTAATATCAGGAACTCTGCTTCTTTTTGCTGCATTTGCCTGGTATGCCTTTAGTTGTCTATGTCTAACTATAGCATATATTGGGATTGTGCTTTTTTTTTTTTTTTTTTAGAAAACTCATTATTTTTTTATTTTATTTTTTTAGATTTATTGGGGTGACAAATGTTAGTAAAATTACATAGATTTCAGGTGTACAATTCTGCATTACATCATCTATAAATCCCATTGTGTGTTCACCACCCAGAGTCAGTTCTCCTTCCATCACCATATATTTGATCCCCCTTACCCTCATCTCCCACCCCCACCCCCCTTACCCTCTGGTAACCACTAAACTATTGTCTGTGTCTATGAGTTTCTGTTTCTCATTTGTTTGTCTTGTTCTTTTATTGTTTTTGGTTTATATACCACATATCAGTGAAATCATATGGTTCTCTGCTTTTTCTGTCTGACTTATTTCGCTTAGCATTATAATCTCAAGATCCATCCATGTTGTCACAAATGATCCTATTTCATTTTTTCTTACCACCGAATAGTATTCCATTATGTATATATACCACAACTTCTTTATCCATTCATCTATCGAAGGACATTTTGGTTGTTTCCATGTCTTGGCCACTGTAAATAAAGCTGCAATGAACATTGGAGCACACATGTTTTTATGGATACATGTTTTCAGATTTTTGGGGTAGATACCCAGGAGAGGGATTGCTGGGTCATATGGTAACTCCATTCGTCATTTTTTGAGGAACCTCCACACTGCCTTCCATAACGGCTGCACCAGTCTGCATTCCCACCAACAGTGCATGAGGGTTCCTTTTTCTCCACAGCCTCTCCAACACTTGTTACTATTTGTCTTGTTGATGATAGCCATTCTGACTGGGGTGAGGTGATATCTCATTGTTGTTTTTATTTGCATTTCTCTGATGATTAGTGAAGTTGAGCATTTTTTCATGTCTATTTGCCATTTGTATGTCCTCTTTGGAGAAATGTCTCTTCAGGTCCTCTGCCCATTTTTCAATCGGGTTGTTTGGTTTTTTGTTGTTGAGTTGCATGAGTTCCTTGTATATTTTGGATATTAGCCCCTTATCGGAGGCACTGTTTGCAAAAATCTTGTCCCACTCAGTCGGCTGCCTCTTTATTTTGTCAGTGGTTTCTTTTGCTGTGCAGAAGCTTTTAACTTTCATATAGTCCCATTCGTTTATTTTAGCTTTTACTTCCAGTGCCTTTGGAGTCAAATTCATAAAATGCTCTTTGAACCCAAGGTCCATAAGTTTGGTACCTATGTTTTCTTCTATGCAGTTTATTGTGTCAGGTCTTATGCTTAAGTCTTTGATCCATTTTGAATTAATTTTGGTACATGGTGACAGATAGCAGTCCAGTTTCATTCTTTTGCACGTGACTATCCAATTCTCCCAGCAACATTTATTGAAGAGGCTGTCTTTCCTCCGTTGTATGTTTTTAGCTTCTTTGTCAAAAAGTATCTGTCCATATTTATGTGGTTTTACTTCTGGGTTCTCAATTCTATTCCATTGGTCTATGTGTCTGTTTTTCTGCCAATACCATGCTGTTTTGATTGTTTAGCCCTGTAGTACAAGCTAAAGTCAGGGACAGTGACAGCTCCAGCATTGTTCTTTTCTCTTAAGATTGCTTTGGCTATTAGGGGTCTTTTGTGGTTCCAAACAAATCTGATGATTTTTTGTTCTATTTCTTTAAAAAATGTTATTGGGATTTTGATGGGGATTGCATTAAATCTGTATATTGCTTTGGGTAATATGGCTATTTTAACTATGTTGATTCTTCCAATCCATGAGCATGGAATATCTTTCCATTTCTTTGTGTCTTCTTCAATTTCTTTCCAAAATATCTTATAGTTCTCAGCATATAGGTCTTTCACATCCTTGGTTAAGTTTATTCCTAGGTATTTTATTCTTTTTGCTGCAATTGCAAAAGGAATTTTTTTTATATTTCTTTTTCTGAGATTTCATTGTTAGTATATAGGAATGCAATGGACTTTTGTACGTTGATTTTGTATCCAGCAACTTTACTGTATTCGTTGATTGTTTCTAGTTGCTGCATTTGCCTGGTATGCCTTTAGTTGTCTATGTCTAACTATAGCATATATTGGGATTGTGCTTTTTGATCCAAGCTTTGATTCTTGTTCTTTGAACTAATTTACATTTCCTGATATGAGAAAAATGTTTGGTCACAGTGTGATTATCCTTTCTTGATTTTTTTTTTTTGTAATGTTATAATACACAAATTAAAGGTACACACACACTTATTTTCCTATATGGTTTTTGGTTTCTTTAATGTGTGTGTGTTTTCATTCTGATTTTTTTGAAGGTTTATAGTCTGTCCTAGGATCTTGTCGTGGTTACCTTTATAATTTTATGTACTAATTATCACATTTAAAAATTCTTGTATAGCATATGATGACTCACCATGATAAAAGATGAGAAAATAACTATGTTTATACTTTTTCCATCTTGCTTATCTTACACAGGTCAATTCTGGCTTATTAGATTATCATTAATGCTTCTGGTTATTACCTTTATACTTTTAAAAAATGTACTGCCGCCTCTATTACTAGGTTTATCATTTTAAATGGTAAGTTTGGAAATCGTGCTACAAAAAGTGAGGTTCTCATGCTTAGAGTGCTCCTTTCCTTCTCTCAACCTCCCATTTTTGGCTTATTTTACTATCATTATTGTTTCCACATTACATTGTCTTCTGTAATCAGGATTCCTGTAGGTGCTTAGTCTTATTCGTTCACTCACTTGTTCATTTATTTGATAAATTTAATGCTCACCTTCCTCACCACTATGGCTACAGCCTTCACCTCTTGATTGGCATCTTCAAGGAATTTTTTTTTTTAAGAAAGTAGTCAGACACCTCAGACTTTCTGAGGAGAGTATTTAAAAAACAAAGATTCATACCCACTTACAATGAAAGACAACTTCAGTTCTTTCACAATTTTTAACAATTGAGACACTACCTTATTCTCAAAGAGTTAGAGCAAAAAAGCAGAAATGGCCAGGTAGCAGTGTGCTTGGCTGTCAAATACCGTGAGGGGGCCTCAAATATGGGTAACTTTCAATTAAGAAATCGCCCATCCTAAATTTATGTGGCGTGACTACTGTTTTCTGTAGTTTCAGTCAAATATTTTTGCTCAACACTCCCACAAAATAACCTTCATGCAAGGGATTGAACTACAGAACAGAATAATATACCTCTGATGAGATCTACTTTAAATAAAAAACAAACACTTAAATCTGGGGAAAAAAAGAAAGAAAAAAAAGGGATGCAGAGCTTCTATTTTCCTGGAGTTCTTGCATGCTTGGAAATATCAAACAACAATTTGACTAGATAAAAAAAATTTTTGGGGGGGTTTCACATTTTGTGAGGACTTGGCAACAGTTTTTCACCATCTTATAGACATTAATATTGCTAAGAAAAAGTCTCTTCCTTTCACTACTGTTTGATTTTTTTTAAAGCCTAGATTCTTGATATTTGAAGTCCAGTAACTTTATTAAACTATGTCTCTGTGTTGATTTTGCTAATTTCTCTTCTTCCCCAGAATAACTGGGCCCATTTCAAACTATGGATTTATGTCTCTCTTATTTGAGGAAATATTTATTCTACCTGAATACTTGTTCTGTTTCTTTTATTAGAGACACCATTCATGAGAAAGTTGAAATTCCTTTCCTGCCTTCCATATTTATCATTTTTTGGGGTAATCATTTATAATACTTGGTTCTTTTCTATTAATTTTCCTTTATTTTCTCCACCTCTATTCTCTTTATCTCTGCCCTATAATTGCACAGTGTCTCTTTTTCTACTTCTGATGCTAATTTTCACTTGTGTAACTATTCATTATTTCTTTTACTTTTTTCTAAATCCTTGCCGGTTCTCTCTCTCTCTCTCTCTCTCTCTCTCTCTCTCTCTCTCTCTCTCTCTCTCTTTTAATTAAAATTTATTGGGGTGACAATGATTAGTAAAGTTACATAGGTTTCAAGCGCACAATTCTGTGATACATCATCTGTATAGCCCTTCTTTAAAAAGGAAGCCATTTAAAAAATGTTTTTAATGGAAAGACGTTTTTCTACAGTTTTTATCTACATTATGATGCAATTTTCTGGAACATTAGTCAGTGTGTTTTCCTGTTCTTCTCATTTATTTTTCTTGCAGTGTATTTGCATTATGTTCTGCACAAACTCCTTTTCCATAATCACTCATCTTGCTATGAGATTACTCACTGATTTATTTGGACTGTCCTTTATAAGTGAGCTATTTTCTAAAAGATGATATAGCAGAGAGAACAGAGAAGTGAGATGGATCAACCATTGGCTTAGATGTCCCCCGCTCAACAGGAAGTAGGCTTGCTCAGCTGTGATGGTCAATAGGGAGGCATTCAGCATTTACCTCCCTTCAGCCACAAGGCCGTTGCCCACTCTTCCGTGCTGCCTTTGGCAAAGATGGCATGTCTCTTCCTTCCCTCATTAAGTTCTGTGTCCACTCACAAGGCTCAGGGATGCCCCCAAGTTTGCCTTCTTACCCAGACCTCGCTGTTCACCAAGGCCAATGAATTCTGTCCTTAGAAAGCTCGCTCACTTCAGGCCGGCTCTGTGCTACCTGAGCTCTGAGAGTCATGCCTTTGCTGTCAGCTTCCTCTCTAAACCAAGCTCAACCTGAATGCATTGATCAGGAGTTGGGCTGTGTTCAAGTTTCATATATATTTTCTTTCGTAATTTTCAAAAACTATTTTAGTCATTTTCAGCATGTTTCAAAGGAAGAGTGGGGCCAGATGCCTTGACTCTGCCATCCTAATGAGGGCCTTGATGTGGCCAAGGAATGATACTGGATCCATTTCTTCTAAAATTGAATTTCATAAATAATGTGATCTGATGACAGATGATCTCATGGAAACGTGGGTCATAGCTGACTGCAAATGGAGTTTCAGACAATAAAGTTTGAGAATCTCCAGTGTGTTCCAACCAGTGCCGTTTCCACATCGGACAACAGTACCAGAGGGCCCATCTGCTGGTGTGAGCTGGGGTTTTTATCTCACTTTTTATGGTATCTCAAAACAGAACATGTGACTGCTTCATGAACTTAAAAAGGCTCCTTATTGTTGATTATCACTGAACAAATGGTGCCTTAGTAGAGTCAATAATCCAGTAAACCTTCTAAAGTTTTCAAGTGTGTAATTGTTCGTGCATTTTTTTAGAATTTCTATTAAAGTGCAATTCTCTTAGCCTGTATATTTCCTACAATTTTATATTCTGTTTTATGAGATGTATATTATAAAATACGTAAAATATACATAACAGTCATCATTTTAACTTTTTTGGGTGTACATTTCCGTGGCATTAAGTACATTCACATTGTTGTTCAGCCATTACCATTGTCCATCTCCAGAACTTTTCCATCACCCAGCTGTGAAACTCTGTACTCGGTAAGCAGTAACTCCTCCTTCCCTCTCCCCCAATTCCTGGTAACTATTTACTATCATTTTTAAATTGAAAGAACTAAACTTAGCAATTGTTTCTCTTGCTTTATTCTTTAAAAGTGTTCTTTTCAGAGGTTTATTGATAAGAGATGGGAGAAATTTTTTGGAAAATCAAAGGGATGCAAGCTGCAATAAACATTAAGAATTGCTGTGCAAGGTGCTAAGAGATATGGCTCTCAACCTGGAGGGATGACAGCTACTTCTTACATATTGCTTCCTGTGTGGCTCACTCAGTCTCCCCAGCAGTACCTCTTAGGGAGGTACTATCACATTATCCTCATTTTACAGATGAGGAAACCGAGACACAGCTAGGTTAGGTAACTTGTCCAAAGTAGTAAGTGGCATGTCCACAACTAGAACCCAGGCATTGGAATCACAAAGTTAAAGCCCACATAAAACAAGCAAAAGGCATTTAAGTGTTAAACAGTATGGTCCTAAATTTAAGTCTAATTTCATCCCCAGCCATTTTTCAGAAAATGCACTCCTGATGATGACTCCATGATCTTCTACTCACTAAATCCATGGGGCTCTCTAAGCTCTCATGTTCCTCTGCCTCTCTGAAGCTTTTGAAATTCTTGAGCAAACCTCTCTTCTTCAAATTCTCTCCCACTCAGCGTCTGAGACACCGGCAGAATTGAGAGGCATCAGAGCAGTAGAGAAACTTGAATTTGTAGTGCATCAAAGAGAACTACTAGAGAGCCTTGAGCAAGACAGCAATAGACTTGAAGCCTGCCAGGGCTTTTCAGGAGGGCTAGGCTGGGAGAGGTGGGGCGCTGCTCTAGGAAATATCAGCCAGGCAGCTATTACATGGTTCTGGGCATGGTTATGATTGAACCTCAAGAAATGTTCATGCTGTAAGGGAATTGATTAAGAGAAGTAGCATGAGAACACTTAGGATGTGATTTTTTTTTTAATTCCTTATGAAATTTATTAGTCTTGTATTTCAAGAGAACATGGAGAACATTGTTTTCCAGATTCCCCAAAGCTCCCTGTTGGGATCTACACGAAAATATCTGTTAGGTTGTGCATCTCTGGAGCAATTTTATTGTGCTATCAACTCTGAGTTCCACAAGTGCACATGTGTGCTCTTTGTAACACCTGATAGAAAGCACAGGAGGAAAGGTATGTCTTCTGGGGAAAAGGCACATGCAACTTCATAGCTGGCGATTTGTGTCCTCCTCCATTCTTGGCTCCATCTGTCTTTTCTATTGTATTTACCTTTTGCCATGTTTTATCACTTACTTTGAAATTAATTTGTTTCACTCTCCCATATCTCTTTGAAAGATCCTTTAAATATTTTGTAGAATAGGGTAGGAAAGAAGAGAACTAGAGAAATGGAATTTAAAAGTAAAAATGTAATCCAAGCAAATCAACTCTAAGAAGACATTTTTGAGACAATTGGGGAAACTAGAAAATGGATATTAGTAAATTTTTATTAATTTCCTAGGTCAGATAATGGTACTGTGCTTATTTTTAAAGCCCTTATCTGTTATACATGCGATACACAATAAACTATTTATAAGTGAAATGTATACATGTGTGGGATTTGCTTCAAATTACTCCAGAAAAATAATAAAGGATGAGAATCAGAAGGGAAAAAACAGAAAAATATTTTTTAATGTGGTAAACTGTGAAGATGATAGCACTTCTCACAGCAACAAGAATTGACATGGAAATTCTTAGAACGTTAGAGTGAAAGTCTCATTACTTGACTTGGGGGGTGGGGGGGATTAGACTGAATTCTTAGTATATGCCTGAATGGTCTCTTCACCTTTAAGAATGAATGCATTGGAGTCATGTAATGTTTAATAAAGTTAATAGAGGGCCTTAAACTTTGAGTGAGGAAAACAGAAAGAAAAAGAACAGCTATTTATTAAGCACTTGATTTCTTCCAAGCACTGTGCTCAGGGCCTTCACATGTGTTACCTAAGTTTTTCTAACAAGCTGGTTAGAAGAATATTCCTCCCTCTTCTCCATTTTTTTCTTCTCTCCTCTTCCTGAAAGATGGGTGGTGACCGTGTGGTTCCCTGAGACATGTGAGGAAATGGCCACATGTTCTGACCTGTGGGAGGCCATCCTGGTTGGCCCTGGCATCAATGCTATATTCACCGTGAAAATTGATTTTTCTCAACTTGGAGCCCAAGAGTCTTCATGGGCTAGCCGGAATGATGTCACACAAGACAAATGCTCCTTTGAAGTGTCTCTATCACTGGCCATGTTTTCAGAGCCTGGTGATGCATATGATTCTCCAGGGTGAGTCCTAGTCAGAGCACATCAGTTAATGACTTGGACTCTGGCACCAAATGGCATGGGTTTGAATCCCAGCTGCTGCACCATAAACCAAAACTTATCATTTCTGCCTCTGCCTCAGTTTTCTTGACTGTATAGTGAGGATAACTATATACTCACTCCATAGGTTGTCATGAATTCGAAGCATGTGCATACACGCAGAGTGTTTGGTAAAATACATGGCACCAAGAATCCCTCGCAAACATTGGCTATTGTTGCTATTATTTATTATTAATCATTAATGGTTATCTTCTAACTTATACCCTTTCTCTTCCTCTAAAATTAGGTACAATCACATTTTGAAGAATGCTTTTGTTGCTTCTATAAAAAAGAGTAAGACTACTTATGTTGATTATTATAAAGCAGCATTGTTCCAATCAAATGTAATGTGAATCACATATGCCATTTTAAATTTTCTAATATTCACATTAAAAAAGCAGAACTACTTCAAGCTGAATTTTAATAACATTTTATCCAATGGGTTCAAAATATCATCATTTTGACATATAAATAATATCAAAATATTAATGAGCCATTTTACACTAATTTTATACACTAAATCTTCATAATCTGGTGTGTATTTTACATTTGCAGCTAGCTATTAGAAGGAATGCCAAATCAGGGAGGGAACCCCTTGCCCGTTGGGAGACCCAGGTCCCAAATCTGCCTCAGCTCCAACCCCCTAAAAATTAAAGAGTATCCCAAACACGTAGCACAAAGCCTTGGGCGAAGTGACTTTGGGCAAGCCAAAACATGATTCTGAACCTTACTTTCTTCCATAAAGCCAAAGAGGGGGAATAAAAAGGACCATGGGAAACACTTTAATAAGTTACCCTAGTTTTCAAATTTGTTCAAGGCCCAAATGTGGTAACAGGCTCTGAAGCCAATGAAAATCCTCTCCCAGTCAATATCCCAAGGCTGCTGGGGTCTGTTTGGAGCAGGCAGGAAACCTCCATTATCTGCATCCATTTTCTTTCCATGAGCAGCTGTTGGGTACTTGCTCTGTGCCTGGTGCTATCTCAGGTTCTGGGGAAATAGGTTTGAATAAAATTCTGTCCTCAAGGAGGAGGCACATGTTGGGGTGCTGGGTGCTATCATTGAGGTCTAGACACACCACCACTGCATAGGAAGAGGAAGCAACAAAAGCTTCATTGGAGGATCAGTTCAGGAAGAATTCACTTTAGGGCTCACCTTTCACTTGGCTTTTAAGGTGGAGCGAGAGGTCAAAGACATTCAAAAACTGGCTAGAGGTAAGGTAGAGCATTGCAGGCGGAGAAATGAAGAGTGCCCTCGGCTTTGGTGCACAAGGACAGAGATCGAACGTTTCCTTCTCTGGCTTGGGTTGCATGGGGATGGATGGTGGCAAGTCTCAGGTGTATGTATTTGCACACTGGTCAGGCATAGGTGGGACTGGAAGGGGCAGAGCCAGGGCTTTGCACACACCCCTCCCCGACCCCTCTCCATTTCCTCAAGATTCAGTTCATGGGTCAGCTCTTGAATGAGGCAGCTGTGGTCACTCCCCCATTGATGTTAACAGCAGCACAGCCTGGACCCCAGGAGAAGGGGAGCTTATTGAAGGGCTGATGCCCCAAGCACCTGGCAGTTTCTTGCACAAAGGGGATGCTCAATAAATATTTTTGAATCAACTTCAGAAATTCAAAAACATGTACTAAATGCTGAATTCACAGGAATAGTCAATATGTACTCCCCGCATGTTTATGTTTGTATTTATTTAAATCATCCATGAAGCACAAAGTGAAGGTTTGGTGACTTATCTGCTGAACTCAGCATCTTAACCTAGAAGTCTAGTTTCTCACTCTGAGATATTTTCTGACAGTGGTGCTGGCTTTTAACCTACTGCATTGCTTAGAAGTATTTACCAAAGAACCCAGCATTTGTAAATATCATCGCATTTGTGCTTGTTCCTGCTTTGTTTTTGTCAGGTAGGCATACTGTCATATGTCTGGCATGTTGCATAAGCTTCTTCTGACCATGAGGTGAGACACTAGTTTGAAAGCACTTTGCGAAAGACAATGTGCTCTATGAAGGCAGGGTGCTGCTCTTCCTGGCATCCCAGGATCCAGGGTACATGTTGACTTCTGGCTTCCCACTTGATGTGGGTTTTCTTAGAAACTGATGCTTAGTGATTGCTCAGAGGTGCCACCCTCTCCCTCTAGCATGCCATTCTACATAGTTACAATGACTAAGTTTTGGAGTTATGTTCAATGAACTGACAGGAAATTAGGGACCCTGTCTTCCCTCAGACCCAAGAGGGAGAAAACACTGCACCCTTTGGGCACAAAGAAAAAGCCCACTGTGTGCCTGACACTGGAACAGGTGCTTTACATTCATTTTCTCTATTACTCACAATAGACTGATAAGGAGGTATTAATATTCCTCCTTCACATATGAAAAAAAAAAATGAGCCCAAAGGAGGATATGTGACTTGCCCACAGACAGTTAATGGTGAACCCAGTATATGAATAAAGGTCTGTATGGTAATCCATATGGTAATCTTACTCCAAAATTCCTTTATTGTTATAATGCAAAAGCCTCTGGTATATTCAATTTCATCATCTCTAAATGGGATTGAGTAATACCTTCCTTGACTACCTACTAGGAATACAGAGAGTATCAAGGTATAAAGTAGCTTGTCTTAGCACTAAAATGGCACGCATAGTGGTAGGAGTACTAACAGCAATAATAGTTATCGAATGATCACCCTTTTCACAGCACTTCTGCATATGTCCTCTGTAAGTCAAGATGATGCCCCGGGGTCCGCAAAAAGTATCTTAATGGTTACAGCCATTGGGATGCCTACACACATTTATGTGGGGCAAGAAATTTCCCTCCTGGACTTTCCAGGGAAACAATATGATGTGAAGGTCAGGGGTATAAGCTCTGACGTCAGACTCTACCCTTACAGGCTGGGTGACCTCAAGCACCAGTTACTTTAACCTCTCCATGGTAGGCAAATATAGAGCCTCCCTTATGGAATAATTTGAGATTAAATAAGACATTGCATATGGAACCCATAGGAAGTATTTAGTGGATATTAGCAGCAATTACAGGGACGTTAAACAGCACTGCTGGGGAGATGTCTCCAGTCACCTGTGTTTCCTCTTCCTTTCCACTCTTTCCAAACTCTAGCTACAGCTCACAGAGCTTGTCTTCATTCCTTTTCAATGTGGTGGTAACAGCCGATCAATAGATCATTTTCAAAAGCAGTAACTTCATGATTACATGTATAAGTTTGCTGCTTTCATATGTTAACCAGATTGAATTGTTCACCTCCCCTATGTCCACTGAAAAGTGATTTTTTAAATATATATTATTTTGCTGGACAGCAAAAATGCACGTTTTCCTGTCTGACTCCATCAATCATTTTGTTGCTGAACTGATGAGATCCCTGCTCGGGAACAGAGCAGTGATTTACTCTGCACCAGTGTGCGCAGCTCCAGCTCCAATGTATGTACTGAGGATACTCATGTATACTAGTCTGGAAAGGGATTTTGGCTCAGTATTTAAGGAATTATTACCTATGAGGGACTGGACTAACAGAAGAACAATTGTGGGAGACTCAGACAACAATTCTAAAAAGCGAAGCAAAATTCATGCAGTGAATTCTTAATAGGTTTTCAGTGTTGACTCTCCTGAAATGTGCCTCCTGATTGAGAAGAGAGGCTCTGCCTGGTAATCAACACTCACACCTTCCTCCAGAGAGAGCATGGGGACAAGGAAGGACATTACATAGAAATTAACGTACAAGAAATGTCAAAGCTTCAGTGAAATCCTTGATGGCCCGAGAGATCCATCTGGCCCAGCACTGTTTGGAGAAGAATTGGAGGGAAGCCAATGGCCCTGAATAAGAAAATGGGAAGTGTTGGTGGGCAGTGGTAGAGAGAGAGACAGAGAGAGATAAAGAGAAAACTTGAGACGAGAGATAAAAAAGCCAGGGAAGTTTTAACACCAGGAATGCCAGTCATTGTTGCCATAGACAGCACCTCCAGTGCCCCAAACCTTCAGAAAAGTTTTATATAAATAAGTCCTCTTGTGAGCTTTTGTTTTTGGAGAAAATCATGGAAAAAGAAACAGTCTATGTTGGAGCCAGTGACAATGGCAGAGACTAAGCAACAGCCCTAAGACAGAACAGAGAACAAGATGCCGTGCAGACTGGAAGTGGGAGTCTGTGTGATCGTAAGATGTGTAACCCTCGGACATTGGTAGAAATTCTAGCGTGGGTGCCAGACTTTTCACAAGACTTAGAATGGGCATGCTCTACCCTAAAGAACAGTACGTGCCCCGCAAATATCACCAGCAACACCTTAGGTACAAACAACCTGCTCATTAAACACTGGAAATTGAACTGAAGCTTCGACATTTCTTCCACAACAATTTCTAGATAATGTTCATTCTCGTCCCTCCTCCCTAGTGGTCTCCTAAATCAGCTTGTACTTTTCCAAATAGGAAGAAGGAGGGTAGCCCTCCAGGAGTAATGGGAATGCCGAAAATGAGCAGAAGGAATGTTTACATAAGTTATCAAATGATTCCAGCACTGTTGATTTTGCCATAAGCCTTCTTAATAATAAATAAGATAACCAAGGGGCAAAAAAGAAAAAAATGTTGTCAAATTTACTCTAGAGAAAAACAAAGACACTTAAATAAAGGGAACAATGGGATTTCTAAAGTAACCTCAGAAATTCACAGAGCTGCCATCAAAAGTCCTTGATGAATTATTTGAGTTGGATGTGAGTTCTGTGTGGGGAAAGGTCAAAAGGATAACTTTCGTTAAAGCCTGCCCCAGACGGACTTTGACAGCTGCTGGCAAAGCTCTGCTGTCAGCTGAGAGTTAACTCACCAGAACCCACCTGCTGCTGTGGTCCAGTAAGTAATGCGGGATGAGGCAGGCTGAAACCTCAGCATCAAAGGTATAAAAACCTTGGTCCCTTACCTGGATGCTCTGGGCTGAGCATGTGATGTGAAGATAACAGCGAATATAACGTGCTGCCTTAAGTAATAAATATGAAATTTAAGCCTCTGAAACTGGAAAAGTCTATACAATTCCCAAGTATTCTTTTAATTAGATTAGTATAACTAGTTAAAGTTATTTTCCATATGGTAATCTTATTAGTAAAAAAATCTGGAAAAGTTGTCTTGGGTTTCCTTACGCATTACACGGCTTATGTTTTATGGCTATGAGGTCATAGCTGTGAAATATTCCCCTTTGACAACTTGACTATGATGTATGCTGTTATATTTCAGTAGCTCAGGGTGATTTTTCAGCTGGATGTAAAGTTCATTCCATTCCATCACTGTTGATATCATTTTCATTTCCATTTCATCCACGAAACGCAAAACGCTAGCAATCTGGAGACACCATTTAGAACCAGTTGCAAAATGGTAGAGAATGATAAGATGGTAAGAGAAATAAGTAGGCATTTTACATATCCCACCACTAGTAATCATAATGCCTTGCATTAGTTATGGGTGGCTCCACTCTGATAGGGTAAAATAAGAATCTCATTTATAGGGAGAACTTGATGTAGCTGCTGCTGCCATTTGAAATACTAATGTTAGCTCTCACATCCATCCTTCCTCTTCCATTTGCTGCAGCACCCCCAACACCACCACAGTTGGCCTCTGATCTTAACTTACTGAGATATCCAGAGAAAATAATGGTGGAGAATCCTGGCAGCAGTGGTCGTTTAGGAAAATGAGGTCTGACAATTAAGTTCGCGAACTCATCCTAGAAAAAGTGCTACATACCTTATTGCTGAATATCATCACGGTCACTTTTGAAGTACTCCCCCTGGGAAGCCATACACCGATGCCAGTGCCTCGTCCACCCTTCAAAGCAATTTTGGAACTCTTTGTCTGGAATGGCCATCAGAGTTGTCGTCGTATTACCCTTGATGTCCTGAATGTCATCAAAATGTCTCCCTTTCGATATTTTCTTTATCTTCAGGTAAAGAAACAAGTCATTGGGGGCCAGATCAGGTGAGTAGGGAGGGTGTTCCAATATAGCTATTTGTTTACTGACTAAAAAATCTCTCAACAGTGTCGTGTGAACTGGTGCATTGTTGTGATGCAAGAGCCAGGAATTGTTGGCTAAAATTCAGGTCGTCTAATTTTTTCACGCAGCATTTTCAGCACTTCCAAATAATGAACTTGGTTAACTGTTGTCCAGTTGGTACAAATTCATAATGAATAATCCCTTTAGTATGAAAAATGTTAGCAACATCGTTGCCACAAACTCCACGAACTTAATTGTCAGACCTCATATATAAAAGAAAATAGAATTTGGCAAATACACTGGAAAATCTGTTCATATCTATATGCCTAGTGAAATCCATGGTTTGAGGTAACCCCAAATTATTATTTTGAACCAGAGAAAACAAATACATACAGAGATAGTTATTGTGGTTTCATTTATAATAGTGAAAAAAGGGAGATAACCCAATGGGATTGGACTAAATAAATGATTAAATACATTATGTTGTAGTTATGCAATAAAATACTGCACAGCAATAAAATTCATGCCTTAGAAGAATATTTGTCGAAAGAGAGAAACACTCATTATATTTTATAAAAAATAGATACACAACTGCATATAATTAAAATCTAAATTTGAGATATACATATGACATAGACATATTGAAAAATATTTTTTTGTAATATTACAAATTTTTATAATCAACATGTAAGAAAATGTAACATCCTACAGGCATAATTTTTCCTCACAAAACCTGCACATAGTAAATTGAATGACTTAAAGCAGAGGGGGCATGCAGGAATGGAAAGGAAGGGCACTGACAGTTGGGAGGTATCTTTCCAGTCCCAACTCTATTATCTCCCAACTGTGTGACTTTGGGCAAGAAAGCAAGTAGAATTGCTTAGAGATGGAAGATGGAGAGCTAATGCAAATTACAACTAGCACAGAATAAGGATTTTATCCAGTTGCATCTTATTATGCACACTCCATCAGATGTGAGCACCTATTGTTGTATTATTGGGGCCATCCCTGCACTCGAGGAGGCAGAAGGAAGACATGCAGCTCTTAGCACCTTTATTTTCACATGGAGGCATCTTACAATATCATCCTCATCCTCGGGGGCTCTGGTCTCCTGGACTTTCATAGTTTGGGGCTTGAAGTCTCTGTCTTTGATGTTTATGCAAGTGGTTCATCCTCCTAGTTGAAACCCTCTCCTAATAGGCTTGGACACCTTTAGACGCATATCTTAAAACAGTGTGTGTCTATTCCTCTGGGAGATCTTGACTTTTACTGATTTAATAGCCTCCTTTGGTTGCTCTCACCATTTTAGGTTGATAATATTCATGTATAATTTTATTCCTTTATAAAATACATTTTCCAAGTTGTTAGTGTTATTTTTTCTGATTAAAAATGTATCACACATTTACTGTAGAAAAGTTGGAAAACAGAGAAGAGAATAAAGAAAAATAATTTCCCATAATCCTACCTCCCAGAGTCCCAGAGAATACCACTGTTAATCTCTTGGTATATTTCCATTCAGTCATTATTTCTCTCTCTCTCTCTCTCTCTCTCTCTCTCTCTATATATATATATATATATATATATATATATATATATATATATATATATATTATGTCATACATTTAATTTAGTTGGAATAGACTTTTATATCCAGCTTTTTGTTTTTCACTTAACATATTACTATGCATAGATTTAGGGACATTCATTAACACAATGTTTTTGATTTCCCTAGACCAATAGTTAAACATATTGCAGCAATTTTATGAATATATTCAGAGGGTATACAAATAAGACCTTGAAAACATCATTACCCCCTCAGATGTCAGCCTTCATCAGTAAAATAGAAGGTAAACAATACTGATCTGCAAGGTCCTCAACATGACTCTATAAAATTAGAATATGAACTTGGCGGGACATCTCCCCTCCCTGGATTCTGCCATAAGTACTTTAACCGTAAGCAGCAAGGTCTTGCCTAAAGATTCCAAGAACAAGGGTTTGTGGCCTAGTGTAGATATGGACCCAGGTGACATAAGAAACCAAAACTAGTGGAATTTTGCTCTCACTGAGTAAAGAATGAGTAAACCCAAATAAGTGAGCTATTTATACCAAGGAAACTAACTCCTGCCATTTCAGATGCCATATATTGCATCTTTCTGGAATACCAATTTCACTTTTCATCTAAGAACAGTAGGTAGAGAGGAGCATAGTTTGGGATTTCTTTGAAACAGGAGTTTTTCTCTTGAAGGATTCACTTCCATATTGTCAATGTTTTTTGGTTGTTTAGTTTCCCCTACTTCAGTATGTCCTTCTTCTGATGGTTTTGACTATCTTTGTTTCATGAATGAAGGAAATAAGTTTGGGCATTAATTCTTTTTTCCCCCAAGGTTTTGTGCCTACAAACCAGTAGGAAATAATTTTCCCTGAAAGCAGATCATTTATCCAGGACAGTATTTAAATGTAGGGTCACTTTTATGAAAATGCCCCATATGAATTTTCAGGTATGATTGCTCAGTTTAGCTTTTGTGTTAACTTTTTCCTGGCCGGTTAGGGAAAGTTTACTTGAAAGAAAATGACGGATATCATTTTCTAGTCCCCAGGGCTAGCACTGAACATAGATACATCAGATGGGGTCCAAATCTTTCCACCATTGGAAGCACTCTTTGGAATTAAAAAACTGTCTCAGCAGCAGACCTCATTTAAAAGCACATAGGTTTCATGAATCAGGTAACTGGTGGGTATCTGGGACTAGTTTGGTAGCAGATAGGGTGAAAGAGGAGAGAGGAGAAGTGGACCGGGTCATATAGGTCCCAGACCTCGAGGATGGACCCAAAGCAGTCACCTCAGGGCATTCATGGCCTGGGTGAGAAAAGTAAGTCCTGAGGGTGGTACCAGAGGGCATGAGAGCACATGAGAAGGGAAGGAGGTGGGGATTAAAGCACTGCAGAAAGAAAGCCTTTCTCAAAAGTCTTCCAGACAGACCTTGTGCTCTGTAACGACCTCTCACCTTTAGACCCAGTCTCTGTTATCAAAAGACTAGAAACTTTGGACTCTTTCAAGAAAAATGACTACATTCACATTTTCGCGGAAACAAACAAAAAAAAAAGTGTTTAGGTTCTTTCCTTTCAGAGCCAGAATATTGTTTGAACGACAGGATTGGATGTACTTTCACCCCTTTCCCTATTCTACACATTTCTATGTCTTGGGAGCCAGATGCTAAATTGTTTCCAGTCAAGTTAATAATGGCTGTGGTAGTAAAGCTCTCGGGGGACCCAAAGAAGGAAACCTGCCTGCATGTCTAGGACTCTGTTACACAAGTTGGCTGCTGGGTGGATTCGGATTAGTCAAATAAAGGGAGGAAGTAAGGCCTGGAAGTGAATTGGTTCACTGCATAACTCAACCAGGCAAACCCCTAAGGTTACAACCTGCCCATCAGCGTGCCTTGCTTCTACCGGCACACCTGTAAGTGCCTGAAATTTGCAGCCACTTTAACTACAAAGGTCAGGCTGAGTTAAATGACAAGATGATTGCCTCAAGAGGGCATTCCACATGATGCCATTGATTGTTTTTGTGTGTATTTGGTCACCGATGTCAAGAAACACCTTTTGAGAATATAGTTGATGGGAGGTGACCTGCTGCAGAAGGTACATTGATGAGACAGCCAAGAGCTCTGCCTCAAAGGAACTCCCAGAATAAGGCTTCAGATAAGACGTGAGCATATATATATATATATATATATATGTATATGTATATTATGCATAAATAGTTTATGTTTAGTTGGTTATTGACTATGTAATAATAATAGCTATCACGTATCGATCCCTCATCCTGCACCATGCAGTTCAAAAGCATTATAAGTGATCCTCACGTTCCTCACGAAGCATGTCACATGCATTTCAGAAACAGGGAAACTGAGGTTCAGAGAAGTGACACAGCTAGTAAGTGACAGAGCCAGGTTTTGAACTCTAAAGCATTTGCTCTTAACATACCAACACGGTGACTCTGACCCATCTGTCCCCAATGAGATGGTCACATGAGGTGCCAGTGTCATGGGAGTTCAGAAGACAGAGGGAGAATCTCGAGCTGAAGGAACTAGGTAACGCTTGCGCTTTTAAGCTGTTCCTTGAAAGATTCATAGGTTTTTAGCCCTGAGGAGGTGGGAGAAGGAGGGAAGGGGCAGGAAGGAGATGACCTGCTTGGGAGAAGGAGGGATGGAGAAAAGACATCCATGGGGAAAGTCTAGGACTCAGGGAGGGAGACGTCAACTCAGGTACTGAAGGTAGGTGACGAGGAAGCTGTGAAGGTACGTGGGGCAAGCAATGGGGGCCCTGAACAGCATACCAGGATTTGAGAATACCTATAAAAGGCAACAAAAAGTCATTAAAGATTTTTGAGAAGGGGAGTGGGCCAGATTCAGAATGGTGGGAATTGGAGATGGGAAGAGCAGGGATGAAGGTGCACTTGCTCGGAAGCAGCAGGCCAGTGATGTGGGGGTGAGGCGGAGAGAAGGCGCTGCAGGGGTATTTAAGAGGTAGAATCCACTGGACTGAACAACCAACAGGAATAGCAAAAGGAGGGGAGAGAAATCAAACAATCTTTTTGTGCCTGCATAACTGAGAGGATTAAATACTAAATTAGCCTCTACACTGGTTCATTGGCAATTTCTAGTGTTGGTTCTGAGACTGTTTTGACCTGTGGGTGATTTAAATGGGCCCAGAAACCTTATTTAATCTCCACAGTCCTGCTTACTAGAAAAAGGGGGGAAAAAAAAAAAAAAGAATGAAGCTATTTTTATGAGACGTAATGAAATGATATAAAACTCTCAAAAGTTAACTCATGCCAAAAGCAAAAGACAGAGACTATGAAACCATTAAAAAATATACAATATGCCAGCTTAGGACCACCTGGGGAACCCCAGGATCTCTAGCGGGCCCATACCCCCAGTGGAGAAACCTCAGTATTATTTACCCCAGAGGAGGCAGGGTTGGTTGCAATTAACTCGAATTCATTCCGTAACTCTGATCAGGCACAACCAGGTGTCACATTCTGTGCTAAACAAAAGGAGAGCCTTTCCTGACCAATTTCCTCTTCAACTATATAAGCTCCCCAACCTCCTCTCTGAAGCCACCCTAACCCACCTCATCCCAATGCATCTATCAAATGGGACAAAGTGTTGTTCTCCACTTAATTAAAGTTAAGAGAGACGTAATCTCTATCACACTCATACCCTCCTCTCCAACCAACACCCTCCCAGATATTAGCTTTTGTCTGCCTTCCACTGTGTTTGTGAAGGGTGGCATTGATCTCAGGACCCTCTTGTTGTTATCTTATGATATCTGGCCTTTCCATTGCCTGCACTAGCCCGCAGTGGAGCCAAGCAGAGCTACAAGCCTGGCAGACCCCTCACTGGAGTTCAGTTTTTGCAACCTTGTCCTGATGTAATCTGCAATCTAATTTACTACTTAGTCTCCCCAAGCTCTTATCAACATTTTTAGATTTCAATGTGCCTTTTCGAGGCTGAATATCTGTGTTTTCAATTATGTCACCCTAGGTGAATTACCCTTCCATTGTTTAAGGTCAAACCTCAAGTTGTTATTTCCTGCCCATACAGCTAGTCCCTTTCCCCTCCATCCCTTTGGGGCAGTTTCTCAATTGTCACTGGTGTTCCCAGATCCTATCTCTATCAGGTTTCATCTGTAAATTTAATTATGAAGCTATGCCTCATTTGGCTTCACTTCATTCCATGGCACAAATGTTTATTATGCATCCATTCTCCACAAGGCACTCTGGGCTCCAAAGATAGACTAGACGTGCCCTTCTGGAGCTATATGAAAATGAAAAGTTAGGGGTCCATAAAAGGAACTAAGTGGGCCTAATTCCATTTACATTGTTGAGTCCCCTCGCCTGATTAGTAGACCCTCTGATCCTGCAATCAAATATTTCTATGGCCACACAATTAAGTACTTACTTAAGAAATGGTTGTGAAAGCATAAAGGGGAAGGCAGAAGCAGAAAAAGCTGTTAGAGGAATTCTAGAAAACAGCCACTTACTCAAGTCTTCCTGAAAGGCCTTGCCCAGTCTCTCTAACCCAGGCTCAGTCAGGGTCCAAATGCACTTTCACCTTTGCAGGTGTAGGTTCCCAGCAAGGGTCTGCCAAGGGCATAGCTATGGCTCCCCTGCTCACTCTGAAGGTCCCAGTACCTGGGTTCAGCATTTCCCGTCTTCTTCCTGCATATTGCCTGCTTTGTCCTTCTACAGAGGGGACCATCCCCAAGTATATCTTTGGAGGGACGAAGGCCCCCTCGCTATCCTGGAACATAAAGAAGAGGCATGCATGGCTCAGCCACATAGCTCACCTGTCACTTCTAACAATGAAGCCTGTTCATTGTACGCCAGCACAATGGACAGTCCCAATGCCCTTTGCTCATGGTGCTATGACTTAAGTCATGTGGACTGTCTGCCTATCCTGCTCTCCTTACCTTCTGAGCAGAAACTGGGGGCACCAACCATTGGTATATCAGTTATCTTTCTGTCTTCCCCTTACCCAGCACACAGCAGGTGCTCAGTAAGTGTTTACCTAATGACTCCTCAAACAAATATTAGAGAATATAAATTATTTTTTCAGACACTGCTTTTATCTCACCAACAATTGCCTTTCATTGAGTCCCTGGTTTTCAATTTGTTACTTCAAAGTCTTATTTGTAAGACGTCAGCCCCTGAATATATAAAATAACTATAGTGGAGCTCTTCGTGGTCACATAGAATGGAAAGCCCACAGGGAGCCCTAACCCTACCCACTTGCCTCCTCCCCTCCCCCACCCAAGCTGAAATACTCATTCCACATCTCTCCACATATATAACTTCTTCACTTATTTCAAGGCCCAGGCTAAGTCTTTCTTTGCACAGGAAGATTTCTTTCTAATAGCCTCATCCTTGGGGCCTTGTCCTTTTTTCAACACCTGGAAGTCTTACTGTCTACTCTACTCTTTTGGCATATACTTGGTTTGTACCAAGGAACATTCCCATTCACTGAAGCTTGCTAAAAGCCAAGTCCAGTGATATGCACTTTAAATACCTTATCCTGTTGAATCTTCAGGGCAACTCTGGGAGATAGATGCTATCATTTTCCCCATTTTACTGTTGAGGAAATAGAAGCTCAGAGAAGTTAAGCAATTTGCCAATGTCACACAGCGATTAACTGGCAGTGCTAAGATTTAAACCATGAGCTACCTGATTTCATTGTTTGCTGTTTTTCCTGTGCCATCATTTTATCTTTTCAACTAGTTTGTAAGCTGAAGTGTAGGAACTGCATCTCTACGTTTTTCTCTCCCTGCTCCATTCTTCATATAGCGTTTTGCTCTATGGAAGAGTATAATTAATACTTTTTCAGAGATTAATTGGTTCCCCAAAGTATATTGCATAGTTCCTCACCTATTTCTCCTCTAACATCTATGTAGGTAGAGGCTGTCAGCTTCTGAATAGGCTCTAGTCTCACCGTTTTTTTCTTTCTAAAGAAAGTTTTATTTTTGAAGCTTACACAGACAGGTTTTCACTGTTGAAAATATTAAGCTCTTCCAAAGGCTGGAAGCTAAGCAGGAGTTTCACAGGAGGGAAAAAACAACAGTGACCTCCTCAAGTGGAGTGGGGAGGCTCAAGGCAGGAAATCGAAGGTGCTGTCAGAACAGCTGTAGGGAGAGGGGAGAGTAGAGAGGAAAAGGCCTATTTAGATTTTTACACTTGGGACCCTATCCCCAATTTAACTTCTGGACTAAATTTTTTAAACAGACAAGTAATAAAAAGCCCTGCTCTACATGAACTCTGGCCCCTCTGCCTGTTTGGGATGTCACAGAGAAAGGCTGTACTTTGTGTGCGTCAGCCCCAAGGGGATGCCCAGTGGCCCAGGTGGGGTGATTGATTGGGGGGAGCCTCAGGGGCCTTGCCTGCTCGCCACCCTCCCCACACCTGCACTGTGAATAAACGGAGAACCGCTGCTGGGCCCCGTCTCAGGCCCAGCTCCTCGGGCCCCCTTACTTGAAAATTAACAACAGGCTTAAAGTGAAAGAGAAGACGGCTACAGCAGCCCAAAGTGTTCGTGAGTGGAACAATATGATGAGTAGACAACAAATAGAGCCCTAGGCACCAGTGTAGGCTAATTTCAGGATCTATTTCCTCTTAAATTTCAGTTTTATGTTCTTACTACAGAATGTGTAACAATATTGCTAAAATGTCAGATGGTTAACCACACTTACATTTTTATGTTTTGATTTGAGTAATTTAATTCAGTGAATTCAATAGGAGTCTCTCACTTTTTTTGAAGTATTTACTTCAAATACCTATCTCTTTGGAAATCTGATAGTCTTCAATACCTGATTTTATATATATATATATATATATATATATATATATATATATATACATACATACATATATATATACATATATATGTAGATATATATATATATATACACATATATATGTATATATATATACACACACACAATTTACATGGATAACCAATCAAGCTTGCTCTTAAAGGACTTTCGCAAAAAGCAACTGAGGACAGTTGGTTTCTGAAAACAAAACACACATACATGCACACACACAAGCAAAATGTGCTTTGAGAAAGGAAAGCAGGGGCTAGATGACAGACATGGTTATGGGATGTTCGCATAGTGTGACTGAGACAAACAAATATTTGTTTGAAAAAATAAAATATATTCTATTTTGTTATGCATTGATGAAAGTTGCTATTGTTATAATAAATACAAAAATGTAAAACAAAACCTTTGGTTTAAGTGTTGAATTGAAAATACTCAGTGTTTCCTATCAATTTCCTGATTCTCTTAAGATCTGACCTATATGGAGACTGTTCACTCTACATCCTTTTCTCTTTAATCTTCTTATTAAAAAATTTGGAATAGATTAGCCAAAATACAGAATAAAAACACATAGCCTAAAGGGAAGTTGTTTGCAGAGAGAGATAATAAGTAAATGAATATATATGCAAATAAACCCAACAGCAAAAACCACTACAAGTAAAATCAAAAGACAAAGAAACAATCTAAACAATTGCATATAATATCAGGAAGGGTTCATTTCCTTTATATGTAAAGAGTTCCAACAAATCAGTCAGAAAAACTCCCAAAATCCCATTTAAAAAATGAGCAAAATAGATGGACAGTTCACACAAAAGGAACTATATATGTGTCTGTACATTTAATGTAAAAAGACGCTTACTATCATTCAAAAAATAAAAAAGAATAATTCCACATTGAGGGAAGATGGGGAAATAGGCTAATGGGGGTCAAAAATATATAACCTTTGTGGAGGACAATTTAACCAAATCTATTAAAATTGCAAATTAATTTACCCTTTGACCCAATAATCACAATTCTAGGTATTTATCCTGTGTACAGTACTTTACACAAGTGAAATGACATATGTACAAAGCTATTTACTGCAGCACTGTAATAGCAAAAAAGTATTTAAAAAATTCAAATGGTGGTCAACAGGGGACTAGTTAAACAAATTATGGTACAACTCCACAATTCTTTATCTGAAACCCTAGGGGTTGATAAGGTTTGCATATCAGTGTTTCTTGAAAATTAGAAAGCTAATACAGTACATATATTATGTAATACCCCAGAGGGTTCTGAGGCAATATTCAGCATTCAAATCTATTAATATTTCTGTGGAAGAACTATGAATATTCATAGTAAGTGGTAGAAACACAACTCATGTCAGTCCATCTTTTACCACCAAATGAGTTTTCCATAAACTTAAGAAAACTATTGGTTTCAGAGCTTTTTTAAAGTTAGGAATTATAGATAGGAGGTTGTAGCCATGTTCATCCATGACGGAATACCACAGAGCTGTAAGTAAATTAAAACACAGTTTCTGCACTAACACTCTCCAAGATATACTAAGTTAAAAAAAGAAATAGCAATTTGTATACAAAAGGGCCGAAAAAGAGTAAAAGAATGTATGTCTTTGCTTATGTAACCCAAAGATGGCCCTGAAAAGACTACATTTATTTCTGGAGAGAGGAACCAGGAAGCTTCTAGGAACTATAGTGGGAGGGAGACTTTTCACTGTATATGCTTGCATATTTGTCCTATGTAAATGTATTACCTAGTCAGAGTAGATAAAAAGAAAACCCTTTTATTCTAATTACTAAACAAAAGGTGTGTATGGATTGCCGATGGATGTTCAGGCTTAATCCTTGAAAGGATGTTCCTCATGACATGATGTATTAAGTACCAACCATGGGTGAGGCACTATACTAGGTGCATTGCCCAGATTACAGCTGGTCACTCAAAGTAGGCATTAATATCCCCATTTTGGAGATGAGAAAACCAAGTCCAGATAGAACCACACAAGAGAAAGTGGTGAAGCTGCGTGAGCCTGAGTTCTATGGCACAAAAGAACACTGGAAAATGAGAAGTGGTTATCTATTGAGAACATGTGTGGAAGTTATGACCAGATGATTCTTTTTTTGAACACAATTCTTGGGACATTTGAGATTCTGCTCTGCTCTGACTCCTCCAGGCATTCTTCATGATACTGCATCAGGAAGCCTGCAGAACAAGGAGTCTGTGCCCTGGGTGAGGGTGGAGGAGGGGAACCCCCCATCACAAATTACTGAAGCCCAAGGGGTCCAGTGTGGACATGTCTGCCCACAATGGACAAGCAGTCTGGTCAGAAAAGACACTGCCCTCTCCTTCAGATTGCTCATAGCACTGGCTGGGGAGAAAAGGGCATAAAGGTGCTATGGACTGACTGTTTATGTTCCCTCAAAAATTATATTTTGAAATTCTAATTCCCAGTGAGATGGGGTCTTTGGGGGGATATTAAGTTTAGATGAGGTCAGGAGGATGGACTCTTCATGATAAGAATAATACTTTTGTAAGAGACATCAGAGAGCTTGCTTTCTCTCTTTGAAGAGGGTCTCACCAGTCACCGTGTCTGCTGGCACCTTGATCTTATACTTCTCAGCCTCCAGAACTATGAGAAATAAAGGTTTGTTGTTAAAGCCACCCAGTCTATAGTAATTTGTTGTGGCAGCAAAACCTACCTCTAGCTCTGGAAAGACTCATCTTCTGGTCTCAAGTACTATATATTTGAAATTCATTTCACTACAGTTTGAAATTCAGCAAAACTAACAAATTCCAATTGAACTTGAATTTCTAGTCATTATTCCATTTGTTCCAGGATCAAGAGAAGCAACGTAGGTCAGAGCACACACTTTTCTCAGGATCAAGTACACAGTAGGGGTCTGGACCCATTAATGTGGGAAATACTGACGAATTCAGTGCTGGCTCCAAAACATACAGTGTCTCTCCCTTCCCAGAATCCCAACAGACCACATATCTATCAGTCTTACGTTCCCACCCACCAGGAACAGGAAACAGATGGGAGTCTTTGAATTAAGTTGACCTTTAGCCAATGACTCCAGAATTAAGGAAGAAGTAATGAGTTCTAACAACTGACACGGACTTTGAAGCTGGACTTCTAGGGTGACCAACAATAATCTCCATTTGTCCTGGGACTGTCCCAGTTGTAGCACTGGAAGTTCCACCTCCTGGGAAACCCATCAGTACTGGCCAAATCAGGATGACTGGTCACCCTGCCTGGGTTTCAATCCCATCTCTACCACTTCTGAGCTTCTCCATGTGTAAGATGGGGCGAATAACAGTACCTGCCCCGCGGGGTTATGAAGATTAAATGACTACTCCTCAAGGGGTTAGAATAGTGCTCAGTAAGAGCTCTATGTTTTTGTTAAAATAAATCATGTCAGACCCTGTTGAGCCTGTGGTCATTGTTTACAACCTGGGTGTGTGGCAGGCACTGAGCATTCTTACGTCGCATGACAGTGTTGGTGAAGACAGAAGCACGAGATGATAAGTAACTTTCACCAAGACAGTTATTTGTTGCGTCAATATGCTATAAAACCAGGGCAAGAAGCCAGCATTCCATTTGTCCCTTCTGATCCTTGCTGTGTCATGCCTCTTGCCCTGACTGATAGGCACATAGTAGGCTCACAATAAATATTCATGAAATGAATGCAGAAGTGTTTCTCACATGGGCCTGACCAGGGTTGCTGGAAGGAGTTTGTAGTTCTGCTTTCTCATGTGTATTTACAAAGGGGTGTAGCTACTGCTAAGGCTGTGGGCAAGCACCTCTTTCTATGATGAGATTTCCTGACACCGTAAAATGAAGCAACTACAGAAAGAGAGAAAGGTCCTCTTCTGTGGCAAGTATTTATGGTCCTGAAGCTGTGAGTAGCCTGAATACAGAAATGCATGTGTTAGTCGTAAATCGGTCAGTGCTCTGGACACCTGAAGCCTTGAGAGCCTGCAGAGCTGCTTCTGCAGAGGCGTTCACGGGCCTACACTCACTCATTTCCCTGCCCAGCTGTGCAAACCTGCCTGCTCCTGGGGACCCACTAGGACACATGGGCCTGCCTGCCTACTGAGTTCCTTCCCAGCCGAGTCCCGAGTCAATGGTGGGGCCAGTGGCCGAACCACAGCCCTCAAGATGTGCAGGCAAGCCCTGCGAAATCCTCCATTCCGGCACTGCTTAACCAGCAGCATATGTTTTTTTGGCTAAAGGTGTTTAAATGAAATCACTTTTTCCATATTACTTTGAAAAGTTTATTTCATCAGCATGAAAATGTTTAATAATATTATTTGGGGCTTTAAGAAAAAGAAATCACCGTTTTGAAGATGTTTCTTTTTTATTCACTTAGGGAAAAGAACACAGTGATATTTAACCCTTTCCTCAAATGATGCAAGTGACTTCAACTTCAGATAAACAGTGTTTTGAGAATTAAACGGCACTAATGTTTGTGCCAAAATAGAGAAAGGAAGACTTGTTCCCTGCAGACCTGTGCTGGTGTAAGGTGACGGGTTGGGTTCTGTTTGAGTGATGATTGTAATAAAATAGAGCAGGCCCCCTGCCCAGCCAGCTTTGTAAGGTCACTAATGTGCCACTAGCAGGGTATGTGCTAATGCTGCTCCCAAGGCTGGCAGATTCTGGAACTGTCACAGCTTCTTTCCTCTGGGGAAAAAGCCACATTCCCTCGAAAGGGCAAACACTTGGATGGAAAAGCTTTAGGGACCTCTGGAAGGCTGTGCTGTGGTATTCAGCCTCCAACCTCCCCTTTCATTCAGCAGAAAGTACCCCTCTCTGAGAGTTTTCACACTGAGCAACAAAATCAGGCTGTTCTAAGCTGCAGTTCCCAGCAGGCCTGCTCTTAACTTGCTTTCTAGCAGGCCTAGGACAAAGAATACAAACGGAGGCCCGCCTAGTATAGGTCTAGATATCTAAAAGTTATACAGCAAGCTAATAGACTGTTAAATGTGTCTACAATTCTATCTTGAAAAACACACCCAGAAGGCCTACGACATGTGCAGAAGTCACAGACTCCTCAGAGTTCCGCTCCAGAACACAGGATCAGCTTAGGGAAAGTGGGACCCTGTCCCCCAGCTCCCAGCCTATGAAGCTTTGCCCTTCCCTCCCCTGGTTCTGTCTAGCATCACAGAAAGCCAACATCCAAGCTGTGCCCTCACTTTCCCCCTTCCAGCTCCCCCCCCCCCCATCAACCACTCCTCAGTGCCAGACATCAGGCTGTCTGCAGGCCCTGGAAGGGCGCTTGGGCTGTTTGAGCAGCCATCTAGGGTTCCGGGGCACAAGTCTCTAGGGGCAGTCTCGAAGAGGGGGTGAAAGCTCTGAAAGGTCATGTGGAACCTGTACCCTGGGGGCAGGAATAGGCAGAGGGGAGCCCAGCGGAGCCCTCTCAAGAGCAGGGCCCAGGCCAGCCTCATGCCCAGGTCATCGGCACTGAGGAGTAGATAGAGGGCAAACCACCAACAAAGAGCAGGAAAAGGTGATACCTAACAGGACTGCTGAGTTCCTTGACATGTGGGGCAACTTTTGCTTCCACACACCGGGGGAAGATGGGAGAGAATGGGAAGGGGGCACCAAAAGGTCTGAGTGATGCTTTGCTCAAGGGATGTGAGTGAAAGAAGGCAAGCACTGCACTCTTACAAGATGAATCAGGGTCAGCTATTTGGGACTTGGCATGGGCTGAAAATGGTGGATCAAATTTTTTATCTCTAGAGATATCCCCTGTCTTTCCCAAACTGGATGTCAAAGAAAGGTCAGACATTAAAGTAACCACAAGGAGACTAAAAATATGTTCTTCATAGCTCTAGGACTTTGAAGAGCTTTTCTTTTTAAATGAAGGGGGAGGGGTGGCACCTTAATCAAGCAGCCTTTCGAAGTCCTAATGGTTTTCAGGTTTTCTCAAGACCTTTCTATAAAACCAGAAGGCACAGATGAATTTACAAATATTTAAGCACATATGGGAGGAAAATCGTACAAAATGCCTGAGGTTTGGTGAAAAGAAAGAAATCAAGAACAGCGTAGCCCAAGAGAAGTCTGTTGATGAGAGCAAATGAGGCGCTGACCAAACATGATACAGAGGGCTGATCTCATGCGCGGCCCCCTGAGACTGTGTGTTATGATGCAAACTGTATTCAGTTAACACTTTTGTTCCAAGAAATTCAACCTCTCACTCTACCTTCAATACATTCTGTCCATATCATACAAGGCAACTTGTATTTCTTCACACCCTTTTTGGGAGAATCACACAAGACCTGTCCTCTCTCTATTCTCTGTGCCTCTATTCTTGTCCCCACATCCGAAAGGGTTGTAAGCCAGGGTGTGGACAGTGTACCAGGCAAATGCGATAACTCCAGATTTGGGTGTAGAGGTTAACAGATCATGAAAAAGAACTCAGTAGCCAAGGATGGAGGGAAGAGGCAAAAATGACTTTTGTCACCAGTGAAAGTTTAGGCTTAAAAGCTGACAAACTTTCATCAAGCAAGAGTGAAAGCCGGAAAGGGGCTGCGGATTCCCTGAATACCAAACCCTGCTCTGGGTACCAGGGTTCAAGAGCAGCCCCGCTGACATTGTCCCTGTACAGGGTAGAGAGACCCAAAGCACAAAAAGACAATGATACAAGGAGGAAATGTGAAGAGCAGCACGAAAATAATTATGGGTTGGAAGGGTTTATTCCAAAAGTTTAAATCTATTTAACCTGGCCAAGCAGTCACATTGTTAAAAGGAAATACGATCACGGTGGATATGAAACAAGCATTCAAAGGGCATAAACAAAGGCTTAGGCTACTCCAAGGGAAACATAAATTCAATGATGTGATGGAAAATATAGGCTCAATTTGAAGGGAATTACTATATTGGGAAGATCTATTAATCTGTTGACAGTTTCTCAGAGAAAGTGATGGCAGCCTGCTAATTTGTCTCATTTGAAACCGGCTTTGTACAAGGAGTTGGAAAACCTATCTCAGGGAGTGTAGAGCAGGTGAGGGATGGGTTGCCTTCACAAATTGTGTTCATTTGTCATCTTGATGATTTTTCTATCATGTTTCCTCCTATTCTTCTCTCCATTCCCTTGCCATGCCCCCCTCTGATCCACAAAATCCTCTTGTGTGGAAAACTCTTTCTAAGCTAAGGGAACGAAGGCGCTGATCAACGGCTTGGGAAAATGACTGGGGTTGAAAATTGTTCTGCATCTCCCAGGCCTTTAAAAGCCAAAAAAAGGCTGTTTTTTTGTTGTTTTGTTTTTTGTTTGTTTGTTTTTGTTTGTTTGTTTGTTTATCCCACCTTATCCTGCTCTGCAGACCTGCCTTTCCTGTGTCTCCACTACTCAGTACGCTGGGACTGACCTATAAGACGCCAACTCTTAAAATCCAGAGTTCAGACCCCAGTTCAGGCTGACATGATCCAGCAGAGCTAAGAGGCTTTTTCAGCTCTGGTAAGGAGACTGAGCAAGGGTCTCTCACACCTTCATAGCAGGAATATGGCAATTTCCCTAATGTTTTTTCAAGGGCTTTCATTTTTATCCAAATAGCTTCCAGTATTGCCAAGGAAAAGGAGAGGTGTCGCTCTCGTCCAAACTATAAGTGAGCAGTATAGTCTTATGTGAATCCAATTGAGAGAGAATTTTACTGGAAGGTCCAAATAGCAAACCACTTTTTCCAGATGTCAGAAAACCTGAGGTCTGCATGAAGAAAAATGCAGCATTCTGGACTTTTCATTTGGTTTATCTGTGGAAGGACAGAGATAAAAGGCCCTGTAAAGTAAATGTTTGTTTCAACTCATGCTGCTCTGTGCTCTGAGGATGCCCCAACAACCCCTGATTTAGTATTTCATAAACACACTATTGTGTGAGAGCAGAAATAGTCCTGGGGAAAACAGGACTTGGGCCCTGGGTTTTATTTACTGAAATATAAAGATTGCAGAAATAGATAGAGTGGGAGCAAATGATTTTGAAATATGTTCCTTGTTATAATCTTGTTGCCAGCACTTATATAAAAGGGGGATTTAAAGAAGAAAATCCCTACTCAGACTCCCAGGGGGGCAATACAGCCTTAGGGATATCTGCTGACGCAGCTGATACAAGCTGGAGAGGGCTGCTGGTGGAAAGGAAGTGCTGTGGCTAAAAGTAGCACCAAGTCCTACAACTAAGAACTGGTCACACCGTGTGGAAACAAAACCGCATCAGGCTCTGTTGATGTTTACTCATAAAGAACCTAGCTTATTGTCCTACATTTAGAAAGCACCTAATATAAATACTAATTGGGTTTTTTAATCACAAAATATTAACAACAGAAAAGCTACAACCTAACACCAGATGTGTTCTCAGGAACATAAAAAAGTCTCAGCTGGCATGCCCACCCTCCTTCACCTGCGTTCCTTACTACTTCTTTTCCAAGTCCCTGTCCTCTGCTTGTCTTCTGTATTTCCTCCCAAAACTCAGTTTATCAGGCAAATGTGTGCCCTCTGTCAGAAGAGAAGTTTTGGTCTGTCCCTTCTAAGTAGGTACATATGCTTGGATCTTCCTAGGGTCCCTACATGTTCCCATAGGTTAGATACACCCTGTTCTTTAATAAGCAAATGACTTAAGAGAAACCCTGCACAGATCGTGGTATCTCTGGAGTTGCACGGGGTCGGGGTCGGGGAGCTTGGTTTCTTTGTGCAACTTCTGAGGCTAATTCCTTCTCCTGAATTCCCTCGTTCTTGCCTGTTTTTTGCCTCTGGAATGGGCTGGCCCTTTTCTGCATTACATGACTCAACACTGGGTATCCTCCCCTGTTCCATTTATCCCCAAAGCAGCAGGCTTTTATTGAAGGTCTGGGTTTATGAAGTCAGGTGAGCAATTGCAATGCAAAGCAGCATAGAAAATAACTTAAAATTGGACATCCTGTGCCTAAAATTCCTGTGGCCATTCTCACTGCCACAACGATCATCACCCCTTCCCAGATTGAGTCCCTCTCCTTCCACCTGCTCTCATTTTCTTTACCAATTCTCAAGCTCATGATCTCCTCCCTCTTGGTCTAACCAAGGAGATTTTAAAAGACTCTAATCTTAGTATGTATGTTGTGAGTGTTTTGGGCGGCCGGATAGCTCAATGGTTGGAGCACAGTGTTCATAACACCAGTGTCGCTGGTTCAATTCCCACATGGGCCAGTGAGCTGCGCCCTCCACAACTAAAGTGAAAACAATGGTTTGGCATGGAGCTGATGGGTCCTGGACAAACACACTGTTCCCCAATATTCCCCAATTTAAAAAAAAAAGAAAAAGAGTGTTTTAAGCTGCAGGGCCAGAGTGCTTAGGTTGAAATTTCAGCTCTATTGCTTAATCGCTGTCTAACCTTGGGCAAGTCACTTACTCTCTCCGTGCCTCCGCTTCTCATCTGGAGATTGGGGATAAGAATAGTACTTGTTGCAGAAGTCAGCTGTGAGGAGCAAATGAGTGAATATGTGTAAAGTACTAGAATAATATGTGGCACATAGTAAACTTTCTGTAAGTGTTAGTTACTGTTATTTCATTGATTTTTACCCCAGTACCTTCGTGACCACACTCTTGTTGTTTTTTCACAATTGACTGATCTAAACAAAAATAAAAGTTTCCCCTCTAAGAAGAATTTGTCCACTAACCTGAAAGAAAAATTTCTGCTTCCTATAGGGTTAGCCACTCACTTTTAGGAAGTAAAAAGCGGTAGAGGAGGATACTTCTGGCAGAACTTCCACGAATAATCATGCTGGGCTACCAGGCCCTTCTGATGCTGCCATTCATTCCTTCATTCATTCACTGCTGAACAGACATTTATTGTGCACTCCATTAGTTTGCTAGGACTGCTGTGACAAAGTCCCACAGCCTGGGTGGCTAAGAACAACAGAAATGTATTCTCTCACAGTTCTAGAGGCCAGAAGTCTGAAATCAAGATGTCAGCAAGGCCGTGTCCTCTCTGAAGGTGTTAGGAAAGGATGTGTTCCAGGCCTCTCTCCTGGCTTCCGACAGCCTCGGGCCTTCCTTGGCTTGCAGATAGCTGTCTTCTACCAGTGTCGTTTCACATCATCTTCCTCTTTTTACACAGACACAGCCGTGTTGGATTAGAGCCCAGCCTAATGATCTCATCTGAACGTGATAATTTGAAAAGTCCATACCTCCAGATTAGGCCACATTAACAGGCCCTAGGGGGTTAGGACTTCAACATCTATTGGGGGGTTGGGGGGGGCAACATTTAAGCTATAACATGCATCTAGTACATTCCAGAACTTCTAGGTACTGAGGATACAACAGTGAAAAAGCAAAGTCACTGCTCTCATGGAGTTTACATTCTGGTTGGAGGAGACAAATAACAAATAAGTATATAAAGTGTCACGTGATGAATAGTTCCACGACGGAGAATAAAGAATGCTAAGGAGTCAGCATGATGGAGGGTGCAGTGTTGCTGTTTTATATCAGGTGATCAGGAAAGACCTTTTGCTAAGATGGTTTTCAACAAGAGACCTGAAAAGTGAGGCAAACGAGATATGGGAACACATCAGAAAGAGTTCCAGTCAGAAGGGCAATAGGTGCAACGTTCCTGAAATAGCAGTGCTTGGCTTTTCAAGATACAGCCAAGAAGCTAGTAAGGCAGGAGGGAAAGGAATGAGAAGAATGATGGGAGGAGATAGGGTCAGAATGGGATGGGGCTGGGAGCATGCACATAGGGTCTGATAACGAACCATGGTCAATTTCCTTTGGATTTTGAGCTCAGTGGTATCGTCATCCATTTGGGTTACTATAACAAAATGCCAGAGATTGGGTAGCATATAAACATCAGAAATTTATTTCTCACAGTTCTGCCAGCTGGAAGTCCAAGACCAGGATGCTGTATGGTCAAGGGAGGGCCCCCATCCGGGTTGCAGTCTTCTCATTGTAACCTCACGTAGCAGAAAGGGTAAGGGAGCTCTCTAGAGCCTCTTTTATAAGGGTACTAATCCCATTTATAACGGCTCCACCCCATGACTTAATCATCTCCCAAAGACCCCACCTCCTAATACCTTGGGGATTAGGATTTCAACATACGAATTTGGGGGGAATACATTCAGAACATAGCAGATGGGAAACCTATGGAGTATTTTCAGCAGAGGAGTCACAATCTGACCTCTGTTTTAGGAGCATCGCTCCAGCTTCTCACTGAAAATAGACTGGTAGCAGGTCAGGAGTGGCAGGGGCAGGGTAGCAGTCAAAAGTTCTCCACTTTCCATGGAGAACTGGGTGCTCTTTAACCCCTCAGGATCATGCAAGAAGGAAAGGACAAATCAGCATCCCTTGTCCCTCTTCTAAACAGAACCCACATTTTCTGTGGGGAACCTACTCCGTGTGGGTCAGGAGCTACTGAGCCTCCCAACCCCCAGCCACGTGGGTCGCCATGGAGCTAGGCCTGGCCAATTAAAGTACTGCCTGGTGTTGGTAGATGAGGCTGGACCATGTGGAGGCAATTAGAGCCCTTCCTGGCTGGTTGCATCAGATGTGTGGGCTTGCTGAGCTCATAGGCAGGGAGCCTGTGGTTGCTGGTAGGTACCATCATATTCACCACCCAGACAGAGCTTGTCCAAAAGGTGGAGAAGCAAATGAGCCATTCTCTTGAGTCCTCACTGTGTTCCAGGCATGCTTCTAAGAGCTACAGGTTGATCAACTCACATAATCCTCAAAACCACGGTATGTGGTGTGTGATATTATTCCATTTTGCAGATGAGGAAATGAGGCATGGAAAAGTTATAAGAAAACTCCCTGAGGTCCTAACACAAGGAAGTGGAACAGCCTAGATTCAAACCAATGGCCTTTGCTTCTAAGAGCCCAAGTTCTTAATCTCCACTCTAGACTAAGGAGAAGCTCAGGATTTCAAGGTTAGAATGGGCCTTAGATTATTCAGCCCAGTGGTCAAATATTTCCTAACATCTCATTTAACATTCTAAAATGAACCCTATAGGAAATAAATTTACCTCCATTCATAATTTTAAAATTATTAATATATTTCTCTAATTATAATATAAAGTGAAAACTAACAGGAAAATAATACCGTGTTTCCCTGGAAATAAGACCTACCCCCAAAATAAGCCCCAATTAAGATCATCAGCCCAGACGGACACATTTAATACGTTATGGCAATGTTCCAGCAGAAGACGACGTGAATGTATTTGAATAAATGTAGATTGTTGTACATGAAAAAATAAGACATCCCCTGAAAACACGTCCTAATGCATCTTTTGGAGCAAAAATTAATATAAAACCCGGTCTTATTTTCAGGGAAATACAGTATAAGACCCTGCTTTATTTTCGGAGAAACGGGGCATCTAAATTAAAAAGGCAGTTTACTATGTGAATGTTCAAACATGACTTCTCTAGAAGACATAAAGTCAGATCACTGTATCAGAAAAAAAATTAAGGCCTTGAAATGAGCAAAACAAAAAAAAAGTGTAGATTACTAGTGCTCTGTCTGGCATACTTTTCTGAGTTATCTCTACCTTTATTCATTGCCTTTGAACTAAAAACTGTACATTATAAAAAAAAAAAAAAAATGGCAGGACCGCAAATGATTCTTGTCTATAGAAAGGCAAAATGTGTCAAGTAGAATACAATTGATTGTTTCCCTATAGATATTGATCAGTTTATATCTATTTGTAACTTTAGCTCAGCATTCTATTAACCGATGAGTTAAATAAGAATCTTTGACACAGGCTGTATTAGACAGGCTCTCCAGAGAAACAGAACCAGAGGATATATACAGGTATATGAGAGGAGATTTGTTATCAGAATTGGCTCATACAGTTATGGAGGATGAGAAGTACCACAACCTATTGCCTGCAAGCTGCGAAACCAAGAAATCTAGTGGTATAATTCAGTTCAAGTCCAAAGGCCTGAGAATCGGAAGAATAGTGTAAGGCCTAGTTTGTGTCCAAAAGCCTCAGAACTGGGAGTGCCAGTGTCCAAGGGCAGGAGAAGCAGGATGTTTCAGCTCAAGCACATAGAGAATCTGTCCGTCATCTAACTTTTTGTTCCATTGAGGCCCTCAGGGAACTGAATGATGCTCACCCACATTGGTGAAGGCAATGTTCTTTACTCAGTTCACCAATTCCAACACCAATCTCTTCCAGAAACACCCTCACAGATACACCCAGAAATAATGTTTTACCAGCTATCTGGCCATCCCTTAGCCCAGTAAAGTTGACAAATAAAACTAAGAATAACACAGACTTATTTTAAAGCTGAATGAGAGTCATAATTACAAGCACTTTCAAAAATTTTCCTTCAACATACCTATGTGTAAAATTATTGCAGATATAGCAGTTACAAAATTAGACTGATGAAAAGTCAACCACCAGGTTCAGAATTGCCGTTGGAGATGCCACTTTCCAAATAGTAAACAATTCTTGGTAAAGTGCTGAATAAAACAAAGCACTATCTTCCCTCAATATGCACAGTAAGACCATTCTTAGAAAGTCTTATATTTGTTAAAACTATGAAGAAGTATTTACGTGTGTGTCTGTGTGTGCATGTGTGTACATACAGTTGAGTTAAGTTCTAAGTTTAGATAATTATATATATTTTAGTTACATTCTGAGCTTGGATAATTATAAACAGGGTTTCCACCCACACGAATGTCCAAGCCATTAGGAAGCTGTGTGGGTATGAGATCATTCTTCATTGTGTAGGACTGTCCTGGGAATAGCAGGTCATATAACTTCTCTGGGCTCCACCACGAGCTACTAGTTCACCCCAGTTGTCAAAATAACTAAAAATACCGCCCCAATTTTTAATACCCACTATAGAGAGTACTATCCCTGTTGAGAACCACTGAACTAGTCCAAACACTTCTGGTTCTTGAATCTCTTGTGTAACATCTTAAGTGCATGCTTAATCAATATTTGTTGACTAAACAAAAATCTGAACAAAGGAAGGTGTGGACATGAATTATTGAATTTAAAGACTGCAGAATAATTAACCATCAGTATACAGATATTTTCTATAGATGTAGCAAGTGTCCTAAAGCAACTATGCACTCAGAACAACATTTCCTCAATCATGTTTTGAATTAACAGAAACTCTAAGTTAGGTAGAGAACTACTTATGAGTCATAACTGCATACCTAAACCTCCAGAGAACCTTATTTATTCCTATCTACTGCCTCTTCAACAGTATTGGCAAAGCCCTACCCAGGTCATAACTTATGCTGTAACAACTTCCCTGTTTTCAGCATTCATTCCTGCAGCAGCAATGAAAATCACCTATCCCTCTTCTAATGTCCTACGAGAGCCCCTAGTTGCCTTCTGCATATTAAAACTCTAGTTTAAGCCTTCCAGGCCATCCACGAATGAATTCTTCTCACCATAAGCCTCGCTTCTCCCCTCTGTCCTGTTCTAGCAATGTCGGCCCCTCCTGTGTCCTTCTGCCCTCACAGCAAAGTCTTGCTCCCGCCCATTTTCAAATCACTGTTTTGAGAATCACCATCTCTGAATTCTTTCTAATAAGACATTATACCTGTAACTCACTGAACTTGAACTCTATCCATTGCACCTGTGAATGGTTTTCTGGCGTGGACTTAATCTCTCCCTCCTCAGTAATGGACAAAGCTCTGAATACATCTCAACCTTAAATGTGCATTAGAATCACCTGGGGATCTTGTTCAAATGCAAATTCTGATTCAAGATGTCTGGGGTGGGGGCCTGATAGTCTGCATTTCCAACAAGCAACCAAGTGTCAAAAACATGCTTTTGAAATATGATTACATCTGTGTAATACCTCTATCTATGTTATCTAACAGGAATTACTCTCAAGCTAAGAATTTCAAGGCATAAGGGAGGTGAAGTCTGTTCCTTAACTGGTTCTCCAAGGTGTTTTGAACTGTTCCTAAGGTATATGGAACCTTGGGCAAATGTTATTTACTGCACCCATGTCTAAATAAATAATTTGATAAAAACATTTCACACCCATTAAGATGGCTATGGAAAATAACAAGTGTTGGTGAAGATGTCAGGAAACCAGAATGCTTTTACACTGCTGGTGTCAATATAAAATGGTGCAGATACTTTGGAAAACTTTCTTCAAATGACTCAACTGAGAGATACCATATGAACCAGCAATTCCACTCCTAGGTATATACTCAAAAGAATACTTGTTTGAAAACAAGTATTCAAATAAAACTTGTACCAATGTTCATAGCAGCTCTATTCACAATAGCCAAAAAGTGGAAACAACCAAATATCCATCAAATGATTAATGAATTAACAAAATGTGCTCTAGCTATACAATCAAATATTATTTAGCTATAAAATCAGTAAAGTGCTGATACAAACTACGACATAGATAAACCTCAAAAACATGCCAAATGAAAGGAGCCAGACACAAAAGACTATACAGGGTATGATTCCATTTATATGAAATACTGAAGAATAGGGAAATCAAGAGTTAGAAAGCAGATTAATGGTTTCCAGAAGGTGGGGAAAGAGAGAAACAGGGAGAGACTGCTTAGCGGATACAGGGTTTGCTTTTGGGGAGATAAAAATATTTTGGAATTAGATAGGCATGATGGTTACACACACTGTGAAAGTAGCAGAAGCCCAGCTTCTCCTCTCTGACGGCTACCACTGAATTGTGCACTTTAAATTGCTTAATTTCATGTTATAGGAATCTAACTTCAATTTTTTAAAAAAAATAAAGAATCATAGGTCCATGTGAGCTACAGTGATTTATCAATAAAGATTTGGAGTCGTGGAAAGAGAAGCGTTTATGTACTTCATCGTCCAGTCAACACATATGGTATCCAGGCACCACCTTTTCAAGTCCCGGAACTATCTCTTCAGGTTCTGTATTGTCAATTATACCCTTGATGACTAATTTCATGTCTTTCACCATGAGACAAAAAGTAGCCACATTGTTATTACTCACATGACCATGGCTCTTCAGAGACTGTGTTTATTGAAATATTATAGATCGTGTTCCTGCATGTATTTGATGCTGATTATGTCATAACCATACTGGCTTCCAATGAGTCTCCTTGGTTCCAGTGAGTCTCTCCAAGGTTGTGACTGCACCTGGTTCATGGATTATGACCACAAATACAAGTCCTCTCCAGAGTGTGTAAGCACATGTGACAATAATTTGTGTTCTGGTCACGTAATATGTACTGTTCAGAATTTTGTAGAATAAACAGAGAACAGCACATCTTCCAACCATGTCTTCTCCTGCATTCTTTAGACCGAATCTTTGCATTCCTGCAAGGTGAGCTCTTTCAATGTTGACTGCACCCCTGCCGTCTACACACTGGCACCAATAGGGAGGATAAGAAGAGTCTGTGGGCAGAATAGTAAAAGTCATCTTACTCACACAAGAAATGTCATTCCCTCACCCTAGTCAGCTTCAGACTGACCTGAGAGAGTCACTATTTCAAGTGGAAACTACAAGAGAGGACATTTATTGGTAGGGCTACTGGTCATCGGGGACTGATAGGCTTGAAAGCCATTGGAAGAGAAAGACACAAGTGCTTGCTGGTTTGGGAGCAAGAATGGCCCTCTCTCTGCTCTCTGCGAAGCAGCCCTCTCTGCTTGCCGTATAGAAGGATCGGTACACACCACCTCTGCAAGCTTAACAGCTTTCATTCTCTTCATTTAAATTGTAAGTTTACCAAGTAAAATCAAGTCTGAGTCTTTAGAAACACAGTCTTAAGGCTCAACCAAATTTGAGTTTTGGTTTACAAGTGAACGCAAATTGTTGCAAATAACAAAGTAAATATTTTCAAAGTGAGAGGAACTGGTTGCTAGAGATCTGCCCCTCCTCCACGTCATCAATATGATATTTATGATTGCCTATTGTATTCAAACTTTAAAAAGAAAACATAGTTTTCTGGACACCCCAACTGAGAGGTATCCTAAGGATGAAATGAACTGTAAAACATTCTAAAACTATTTGTTGTTTTCATAATAGCAGTAGTAGATTTGATACGGAAACTGTTGTGTGCAAAGGAGTAAATTTTTACAAGTCTAACAGAAAAGACAGGCTAAGAAAAAAACAACAGGTTGGATATTGGGAAATGTGTTCAAATGGTGAAGTGTCTAGAATTATCAAAATTTCTTAAAAGTGTTTCAATTGTCTAAGTAGTATAAAGTAGTACTATTTAGGACATAGTCATACAGACTGTAAAGGCAAATATAAGCAAATTGCTCCAAATAAATTTTTCCTCTTTGTATTTCTTGTCAAAGTACAGTAAGAGAAAGAGTGAGACAAAATGTATGAAGGCTCTGATGACACAGCTAAAATTCCCAGACCTTGGGATGGGTGATCTCGTATTTTTAGCCACATTTTGTAAGAACCTGATCACCTACTCACCTAACTGTCACGAACTCATGTAACGCAAGGCTTCTACAGATCAAATTAGATGATCTGTTCAATTCACCCGTTTTCCCAGGTAAGTAAATTAAAGCTTAAAAAAAATTGTACACAAAAACTCAGGGAAGAGGAAACCTAAGACGAACTAGTGTCAAAGCCAGAATTAGGACCCGGGATTAGTGCCTGTATCAGTCCACTGCATCCTTCCTCACTTCATCACACTAACAACGAAGCATCCCTTTGCTTGTGGAAGGGATCGACGAGTATCTGCCCACTTCCACCGCTGCAGAATGAACAGCCTCCTGTCTGAAAAACTGGTATTTCAAAGTCGATCAGATATAAACAAAAGTGAAAAATATCCACTTGTTTTCACAGTAACATTCTGCTGTCATCGCAAGTGTGGAAAAACACTTCACTAGAGTCTACATGGGATGAATGTTGCCCTCCACTGTGGCACAGTGTGAGGCTACGCAAGGCAGATGCTTCCAACAGGCACTTTGTGCAGCCCGAAGCATTTTCCTCTCGCCCCTATTGGTTCCGTGGAGTCAGAAATGCTTTTTGAGAAAACACAGACTTAGGCTCAGACCAGATAGGGGAGGTCAAGGTTTGCACCCTCACCTGCTTTTAACAACTTGCCTTCAAAACCTTGTTTTCAGTATCCTGAAAGACAGCAGGGAGGGAGATCATATTTTTCTTTTTTATCAATTTTACGATTTTCTTCTTTGTTGACTTATGACTCTTTGACATTTATTCTGGAAATGTTCCCCTCAAATCAACAGAAAAATGTAGTCTGAGAGATTCCAAGGAAACGTCTTACTGTATAGATCTGGAACCCACATTAGAACCAACGTCCTTGCTTATAAGAAATCAGGGCCAGGGAAATGGCCTAAACATGAACAGGAAAGACTCTTCAGTGATGGCCCATAAGACAGACTCGAATAACATCATTCCTTGTTTTCCCTCACTCTTATAATCCTCTCCCATAGTATTTTCATAAATCTTGATTAAGAGGAAATACAGACACTTGTTGACAAGTGAGAGAAGAGGAATCTCATTTTGAGCTGGTAATTCCCCTCCAAAAATGTTAACCCAAATAACTGACATGCATGCTATAAAACAGCTGTAAATAGGCATTATTGTCTGGAAACCAGAATTCATTTTGGAAAAAAAAAATATATATCCTTAGTTTCAGCAGCTCATCTAGAGAAATTTCTAGCCTTGAAAAGACATTGAATTGATCAGGCCAACATATTGTTTGAACACTTCAAACAATCTTAGTGTGTCAAGAATGAGGTTACGACAACAAAATCTAGTAACAATTGTGAAGGAACATTCATTCCTTCATACTATATGTATTATTAAATTCCTACTATGTATTAGACATAGTGATAGGAGCAGGAAATACATAGGTGAAGACAACAGACATGGTCTCTGTATTCAGTCTCAAGAGAGATATTAAACAAATAATTACACGAGTGACTATAGAATTAGCATTGTGATTAATATTGCAAAGAAAAGTCCAGGGAGCTATGAAATTATAATAGCAGGGACTAACATTTTAAACAGGTTAAGGAAGGCTTCCTGGCAGAGAGAATGGTTATTTAAGCTGAACCCCAGAAAGATGAGAAGGAGGTAGTTGTTATCCCTTTAAATATCTGGGTTTTATATTTATTTTAAATATTTTCAGCATTTATTTTAATGCTATTTTCCCTTATCCCCATCAAATATTCACACAATTTAAAAAAAAGGTCTAAGTTGGCAGATAGCTTAAGAAGGGGGTACAACTCTTATTTAGGGCTACATTATCATGATTATAAATTATCCAGACCCTAACTAGATTTAACTTCCTAAATCTAGGCCCCATTCCTTGCTCATTAGCATTAAGGAAAAGAAATTGAACTCAGAGGTCCTGCCTCCCCGTTGACTCCCACTGCTCATTAATCACACAAAGTCACTGAACTGTTTAGACACCTTTCCAGGCTACTCAGAGTAACACGTCCCTCATGTCTGTCAGTAATTTTTCAGCTCCACAGTAATTGCAGTGTTCTCTGTGAGACAGTGTGAGAAATAATTTACTCAAGCACGTTATTTTATTTGGGTAGAGATCAACAGGGGCTAGAAAAAGAGACTATTTTAAAAGTCAGCGATGCAGGTCTCATGCTCTAGCAATGGCTCTCCTTTGGGGTATTTTTAGCAGAAATGGATTTCCATATGTCCATCAAGATTGTCTCACCCTCTTTGTGTCTTGCTCATTACTTCTTTGAAGACACATGGCATTTTATTATTTCACCAACCATCTTGAATCTGCAAATGCCTCATCAATCAGACAAAGAAAACTGATTTTATGTACTCAAAGAATACTTACCATATCAGAGACATTTTTCTAGGTTAGTTTTGGGATCTCCTGTGAGTTTTCATATGTGCACAGGTTAGATCTTTATACAGACTAATGAACAAATACTATGATGCTCACACTGTAACTTTAAGTTTGAGTAATTCACACAGTTTCCTCCATGCAATGGCTGTTTGGACCCATTGGGAACACTCTTCTTGTCCTCGTGTCTCCAGCATCAATGCAGCAGCATTCACAATCACATACTAACTTCCTCTCTCTCTTCTGCACCTTTCTCAGGTTCACGGTCATATCAATCATGGCCGTCTGAGATCCACATCAGAGCCAGGGAAGGGACCCACAGTATAAGCTCCCCAAAGCCGCTATCCCAGTTCTTGAGGTGATAATAGGAAACAGCTCTGCTAATGGACCAGTTCCAAAGGCCTCCAAGAGTAGAAAAGAGAGTTTCCTACATCTGTGCCCAGCATCGTGTGTCTTTATTACCCTCCCAGGTGTGAGGTTCTAAAGTAAGCCTCTTCCATTTTGGCTGCATTTAGTTTATTTTGTCCAGCATTTCAGAGGTGTCTCCTGCCTGTGTCCTCAGCCTGGAGAAGAGAAACTCAGCAGAAATAGCAGGATTTGTTTGTCCTCAGTTGACCTCCAATGAAACTAGGACAGCGAGACGCTACGAAGGCAAGCTCTCTCAATAGCGCACCAGTGGTCGAAGCTGGCTTTCAGTGGCACCTCTCCAAACAGCCAAAATCAGTGTCAAACCACCAGCCCATGCAGCCTTTCCAAGATGCTCTGAGTGTTTATTCAGCCACTAAGTGTTCTGCCCAAAGTGGACTCCACCCAATGGTGAGCTAAGGCAAATCAAACATTCATTCACACAGTCGGGAGTGACATGCCCACCCAGCCCAGCCTCTGATGCTGGCAAAGTCTCACTGCAGTTGGCTCCAAGCTCACAGGTGCCAGGCACCTGGCCAAACATGGCAGTGATCTCTGAGGCTGTGGGGGAGGAGGTGTTTGCACAGGGCACCATTCCATCCTCCCCTACCAGGAGCAATAGTGAAGGACACTCACTGTGTGTTGTGGACAGAAGATCGGTTCAAGCCCCACTGACCAAGGCTTGACTCCAAGCTCAGCCTCTTTCTACCTGTGCAAACTGGTACTCAGTTTACCCATCTGTAAAGTGAACATAATGATAACACTAGTTTGTAAGGTTATTGTGAAGATCACAGAAGTAAAGAACCTGGTACAGAGTCTGGCCATAGTAAGCGGTCAAATAAATGATAGCTCTGAGCAGAAAAGGCTTCCCCAAGGAGTGACCGGGTTCTATTCATACTATAGCTGAGGTGGTGGAGGATTTCCTTTGTCCCAAGGCTGCTCTTGAGACCGTAGTAGGCTGTATATATAGCCAGAGGTATGGTGTGGTGGAAAGACTAGCCTGGGAAATAGAGGCCTGGCCTGTCTCTGGTTTTAATCTATTCTGTGGCCTTGGATGACTCACCTCACTTCTATGAGTCTCAGTTTACTCATTAATAACATGAAATTGTTTTCAGTTGTTAATTTTCAAGGCTTTGGGTTTGAATAATTCCTTTGTCTCTTACTAATTATGTAACTTTTTCAAATAACATCCCTGAGAATCTTCTTAAAATGCTTGTGGCTGAGGGGCTGCAGTACAGGCATACAGCTACCCAAGTCTTAATTATTATGTCTCAAAAAGGCAATACACAAGAATTTATTAGAGATTTGGTCCAAAATCCAACAGCAATGGAATGTCCTATGCTATACATTCAGACCACAGTTAGGATCTGTACATAGAAGTGAGGGGAATTTACAAAGTCAAATGGTACAATATTCTCAACCTTGAGAAAAGACTCCATTCTAGTTTCTAACATTATTTACTAATAAGGGGACCAGACTTCTTGGAAATATTTTCAACTCCAAGTATGGAAACAAGTAAGAGGATTTTTTTTTTTTTTTTTTTTACTTTTCCTTTTTTAAATTATTTCGTTTTTTTAATTAATTTTTAAAAAATTTCAATTATAGTTGGCATTCAAAATTTTTTATATAAATTTCAGTGTATAGCTTAGTGGTTAGACATTTATGTAATTTATGATGTGATCCCCCCAATAAATCTAGTACCCATACGGCACTATACACAGTTAGTACAATATTATTGACTATATTCCCTATGCTGTACTTTACATCCCTGTGACTATTTTATAACTACAAATTTGTACTTCTTAATCCTTTCACCTTTTTCATCCAGGCCCCAAGCCCCATCCCATTTGGTAACGATCAGTTTGTTCTCTGTATCTATGACTCTGTTTCTGTTTTGTTGTTTTATTTTGTTCTTTAGATACAACATATAAGTGAGATCATATGGTATTTGTCTCTCTCTGTCTTATTTCACTCTGTGGCTTATTTCACTTAGCATAATACCCTCTAGGTCCATCCATGTTGTTGCAAATGATAAGATTTCACTTTTCTTTTACAACTCAGTAATATTCTATTGTATATATGTACTACATCTTCTTTACCCAATCGTCTATTGATAGACACTTATGTTGCTTCTATATCTTAGCTATTGTAAATAACACTGCAGTGAAAAGGGGTGCATATATCTTTTCAAATTAGTGTTTTGAATTTCTTCAGAAAAATACCCAGAAGCGGAATTGCTGGGTCATAAAGTAGTTCTATTTTTAATTTTTTGAGAAACCTCCAGACTGGTTTCCATAGTGGCTGCATCAATTTGCATTCCCACCAATAGCGCATGAGGGTTCCCTTTTCTCCACATCCTCACCAACACTTTTTGTTTTTTGATTTATCAATGATAGCCATTCTTACAGTTGTGAGGTGATATCTCATTTTGGTCTTGATTTGCATTTGTCTAATAATTAGTGATGTTGAGCATCTTTTCATGTCTATTGCCCACCTGCATGTTCTCTTTGGAGAAATGTCTATTCAGGTCGTCTGCCCATTTTTTATTAGATTATTTGGTTTTCTGGTGTTGAGGTGTATGAGTTCTTTATAAATTTTGGATATTAACCCCTTATCAGGTGAATATATTCGCCCATTCAGTAGGTCATCTTTTTGTTTTGTTGATGGTTTCCTTTGCTGCAGAAAAAAATTTTAGTTTGATTATTTGTTTATTTTGTTGTTGTTGTTTCTCTTGCCTGAAGAAATATATCCCCAAAATATTACTAGTAGCAATGTCAGATAGTTTCTTCGAAAAGTTCTATGGTTTGGGGTCTTACATTTAAGTCTTTAATCCATATTGAGTTTATTCTTATGTAAAGATTAAGAAGGTGGCCCAGTTTCATTTTTTTTTTTTTTGCATGTATCTGTCCAGTTTTCCCAATACCACTTATTGAATAGAATATACCCCATTGTATATTCTTGCCACCTTTGTCATAGATTAAATGACCACGTAAGTGTGGGTTTATTTCTGGGCTCTCTTTTCTGTTCCATTGATCTCTGTGTCTGTTTTAATGCCAGCACCATGCTGTTTTGATTACATGGCCTTGCAGTATAACTTGACATCAGATATCGTAATACCTCCAGCTTTTTTCTTCTTTCTCAGAATTGCTGTGGCTATTCAGGTTCTTTTATGGTTCCATATAAATTTTAGGATTATTTGTTCTCATTCTGTGAAAAATGCCATTAGTATTTCAATAGGGAGTGGATTGAATCTATAGACTGCTTTGGGTAGTGTGGACATTTCAACAATGTTAATTCTTCCTATCCATGAGTACGGTATATGTTTCCATTCATTTGTACCTTCTTCAGTCTTTTTCTTCATGTCTTATAATTTTCTGTGTACAGGCAATTTACCTCCTTGGTTAAATTTATTCCCAGTTATTTGATTTTTTAATGCAATCGTAAATGCTATTGTTTTCTTAATTTCTCTTTCTGATGGTTTGCTAAGGTATATAAAAATGCAACCAATTTTTGAATATTAATTTTGTATCCTGCTACTTTACTGAATTCATTTATCACTTCTAATGGTTTCTTTGGTGTAAACTTTGGGGTTCTCTATATATAGTATCATGTCATCTGCAAATAATGACAGCTTTACTTCTTCCTTTCCAATTTGGATGCCTTTTATATAATTTTCTGTCTGATTGCTGTGGCTAGGACTTCCCAATACTATGTTAAATAAAAGTGGTGAAAGTGGACATCCTTGTCTTGTTCCTGATCTTTTAGCTTTTCCCATTGAGTGTGACGTTAGCTGTGATTTTGTCATATATGGCCTTTATTATATTGAGATATATTCCCTCTATTCTCACTTGGCTGGCAGTTTTTATCATAAATCAATGCTGGTTTTGTTAAATGATCATCTTTTTGCGTCTACTGATATGATTATATAATTTTTATCTTTCATTGTGTTTATGTGTTGTGTCATGTTAATTGATTTGTGGAAGTGAACCAAACTTGCATCCAAGGAATAAATTTCACTTGATTATGGTGTATGAGCTTTATAATGTATTGCTGAATTTGGTTTGCTAATATTTTTTGAGGATTTTTGCATCTATTTTCATTAGGAATAGCAGCCTATAGTTTTCCTTTTTTTGTAAATTCTTTGGTTTTGGAATCAGGGTAGTAATGGCCTTGTAGAACAAGCTTGGGAGCCTTGCATTCTCTTTGATTTTTTTTGGAATAGTTTGAGAAGACTAGGTGTTAATTCTTCTTTGGATGTTTGGTAAAACTCACCTGTAAAGCCATCCAGTCCAGAACTTTTGTTTGCTGGGAGTTTTTTGATTACTGATTCAATTTCATTAGTAGTAATTGGTTGGTTCAGATGTTCTGTTTCTTTTTGATTCAGTCTTGGAAGATTGTGTGTTTCTAAGAATTTATCCATTTCTTCCCCATCATCTCATTTGTTGGTGTATAATTGCTCATGGTATTTTTTTGTATAATCCTTTGTATTTCTGTGGTGTTGGCTGTTACTTCTCTTTCATTTATGATTTATTTATATGGGTCCTATCAGTTTTTTTTCCTGATGAGCCTGGTTAAATGTTTATCAATTTTGTTTATCTTTTCAAAGAACCAGCTCTTGGTTTCACTAATCTTTTACATTGTTTTATCATACTCTATTTCACTTATTTCTGCTCTAATCTTTATTTTTTCTTTCCACTCACTTTAGGCTTTGTTTGCTGTTCTTTATCTACTTCCTGTAAGTGTAAGATTAGATTGTTTACTTGAGATATTTCTTGTTTCTTGAGGCAGGCCTGTATTGCTATGAATTTCCCTCTTAGAACTGTGGTGTCCCATAGATTTCAGGTCTTTGTGTTTTCATTTTTCCTTGTCTCAAGGTATCTTTTGATTTCTTCCTTGGTCTCACTGTAGACCTATTCATTATTTAATAGCATTTTATTTAGCCTCCATGCATTTGTATGTTTGCAGTTTTTTCTTGTAATTGATTTCTAGTTTCATACCATTGTGGTCAGAGAAAATATTTGATATGATTTCAATCTTCTCAAATTATCTGAGACTTGTTTTGTGGCCTAACATGTGGTCTATCTTGGAAAATGTTCCATGTACATTTGAAAAGAATGTATATTCTGCTGCTTTGGAGTGAAATTCCTCAGGTGGCTGTTTGCTGCTAAGAGAGCCTCCTGTGGTGCATGGGCTGGGAGTTGGGCAAGGCAGGGTCCCGGGGAGTCTCTAGGGTGGGGTGAGCTGAGTTCATCAGGCCTATATAGTTTCAGATTTGGCCATGTAGAGGGAGGGCTCAACACAAGAAAGATAGCATCCACCACTAGGCTACACAGTAGTAGCGTTTAACACAGGGATAATGTAGGCTGCCCCTCTAGCCCTTGTCCTATAGCCACACAACTCAGTCTTTCCCTGTATGTTTCTGGCATCTCTCAAGTTATCACCCCTCTACAAGAGGGGTTTCTGGCACCACTCAAGTTGTCAACCCTCTGCCCAGGGTGAGTGCCTGTGAGCAAGTAAGTCTCTGTGCAGGCCTTTTAAGAGGACATCTGGGTTTCCAGTAGCCTTCTGTCTCACCTGGATGGGTGGAATCCTTGCTGATTTTAACAGCCAGATGTTGTGAATCCTTTTCCTGGCATTGGAACCCTGGACTACAGAACCCAGTGTGGGGTTAGGACCCCTCATTTCTCAGAGTAGACCTCTGCACTGAAATATCTCTCCTGATTCTCAGCCACCACATACAGGTAAAGGGCCAGCCTGTTTTGTATCTCTGCCCCTCCTGCCAGTTTCTATAAAAAGAATATTCTTAGTTATAGGACTTCTGTTCAGCTAGTCTTCAGATGATTCTGGAGTTTGACTTTTCTATAATTTAGTTGTAATTTTAATGTGGTCATGGGAGGTGGTGAACACAGTGTTTACCTACCTCTCCATCTTGCCTGAGAGTTTTATTAATGGAGTTAATAAGAACTCTCTTTTCCCCAACCTTCCCAGTTATCCAGAGCCTTAATTGAGCAGGAAGCAAGGGCTACAAAACCTTTGCACTCCCAGGAACTTTTCTGACCCACCAAATGGGTAGCAGCACATTCTATAACTTCAACATTCACAGCTCTCATGAAATACACCAACAGAGCCCACTTACGGAGCCAATGGTGTAACAAAGAAATCTCTTCCAGAAAAACAAGTATCCTTGCTACTGGAACTGCTGCTCCAATCTTAGGTTCAAAGAATATGGGAAATATTGAACAACATTAACATTCCTACAGTAATGTGGCTTCTTCCTACCCACATTCTGCCATAGAATTCAGCTAAAAACAATACATGATGTCATCTCAATAATATGATGATTAAAACAATCCTAAAAAAAAAAAATACACCCTACATATCCAGGGGGCCACCTACTCAGCTGCTGTCCAAAATAGTGTTTATATTTCTATTTAGGCATCAAGAGAAGCTGAGAATGTTCTATACATTGTTGGTATAACCTTTTCTCTATCTCTGGGTTAGACATCGCAGCCTGAATAAGAAAGGCTAATAGAATACATAAGCATGTTTCTGTGTGCTGTTTATTCATATGTCATGAAACATCTGGTTCTGGCCTCTTCTGAGACATTCTTCTCGGGTGTTAGAATTTGTAGTTATTTTGATAGAGAACCGTTGGCATACATACCTCCCTACACATCTTACAGTAAAATTTTCCACAGAACACCAGGATTAAGTGTCTCTCTTTTGCAGGAAAGGAACATCATTTGTTTACTTTTTCTCAACATATTTCTGTGATGGATTTTTCAACCAATATCTGTAAATATTCTCCATGGAGTTTACTCAGATCATAGAAAGTGTTCAAAAACTTTATCTGTTGTTCCACTGTGTATCTTCAGTGCCTAGAATTAGTAGGCACTCAATAAACATTTTGTGAATCAATGAGAATGCTTTACAGTTAATTATAAAACAGAGAAAAAAGCACAGTTTGGGGAGCCATTAGGTCATAGATGGGGAAGAAATCATAGACAGTGAGTTTATGCTTTTTCTTTGAGTTGTAAGAAAAGAAGAAAGATGAGTAGGTGTTAATAAATGGGAATGAGACAGATCTGCCAAGGAACAAAATGAAATACCTCTTAATTGTTTGGAGGTTACACACACACACACACACACACACACACACACACACACACACACACGCCGCGTAGGTCAGGTTGGTGAAAAGCCAAGTTCACTGTCAGGGTTTTCTAGTGACACTCTCTCCCTTCAATGTTTTCTCCTGACAGTATGAGACTCATTGAATTACACAAATCTTTCCATGTTTGTGTCATTTGCTGAGCACAAGGGGATTCTGGGAGCTTATTTTTACATGGTAATAAAACTTATCTGGACTGAAAATATTCCCTCCCCCATTTCCTTCTCATCTATCCTGTCAAACGTTTCTTCAGTTCTTTTCCCCAATACTCCTGACAAATTTTTACTTCCAATGCAGATCTGTGCAGGAAGTATGAGAATTTAGAAACAAAAAGTCAGGAGATATGTTATTTTCTACCTCTCCTTCCCCACCCCCACACTTCCATAACTTTGCGGTTTCAATATGTCCTGAAATAAAACGGCATAATAAACTGGTAGGAGAGTTATACTGTCAGGTGTTATGGAGTAACCACAAGATGCTCAGAATTTCAGCTTGATCCAAGTTGAATTGTATGTCCCAAATCAAGCGCATGCCACAGCCTCTTGAATTTATAGTACTTAGGGTCAAATAGGGTGCTTTATTCACTACTTGGGTAATCAGACCCTAAGAACCGCTTCTCATGCCATTGTCATATGCAATACAGATTTTTAAATTTTCATATATATTTTAGGTGTAATGTACAATATATACATGTTATGTATACAATGTTTCAGATAAAGTTTGAATGATCCAAATTATTTTACAGTTCGGTTTTGGGTTTAGGAGTCAGAGCATACCAGAGGCTTATTTATTCTGAACCCCACCCTTAGAGTGCTCAGAAACTGAGCAAAACTATAAGAACAACATTCATTCAGTACATATTTATTGACTGTTGTTCTGTGCTAGGCACTGTAGTAGGTGGTAGGAAAACCATGGTAAACAAAACAGACAAAGGCCCTGCTCTCAGGAAGCATATGTTCCATCGAAGTGGCACATTTAATAAATAAGTAAACACTTAAAAATACATAAAATGTCATGTGGCCGTAAGTGCCTCAAAGAACAGTAAACTAGGATAGGGGATTGTGATGAGATGAGTGTGTCATTTTAGGGAGGGAGATCAGGGAAAATCTCTATAATTCAGGCCTTTAACCAGAGGTCTGAATGAATTGAGGGACTGATCCAATAGGTATATGGGGGAAGAAGGTTCCAGACTAGAGATTCAAAGGCCCTGTGGTGGGAGCCAGACCGGATGTTTCAGAAAAGTCAAGCAGAGGGATGTGTGAAGTAGCACAGCACTGTGTTTCCCTAAAAATAAGACCTAGCTGGACAATCAGCTTAATGCGTCTTTTGGAGCAAAAATTAATATAAGACCTGGTCTTATTTTACTATAATATAAGACTGGGTCTATAATATAATATAACATAACATAATATATAATATAATATAATATAATATAATATAATATAATATAATATAATATAATTTATATATAATATAATATAATACCAGGTCATATATATATACATACATATATATATATATATATATATATATATATATATATATATATATTTTTTTTTTTTTTTTTAATAGATTTTATTGGGGAAGGGGAACAGGACTTTATTGGGAAACAGTGTGTAGTTTTCCAGGATTTTTTCCAAGTTGTTGTCCTTTCAGTCTTAGTTGTGGAGGGCGCAGCTCAGCTCCAGGTCCAGTTGCCATTGCTAGTTGCAGGGGGCACAGCCCACCATTCCTTGCGGGAGTCGAACAGCAACCTTGTGGTTGAGAGGATGCGCTCCAACCGAGCCATCCGGGAGATCAGTGGCAGCTCAGGTCAAGGTGCCATGTTTAATCTTAGTTGCAGGGAGTGGAGCCCACCATCCCTTGCGGGACTCAAGGAGTTGAACTGGCAACCTTGTGGTTGAGAGCCCACTGGCCCATGTGGGAATCGAACCGGCAGCCTTCGGAGTTAGGAGCATGGAGCTCCAACCGCCTGAGCCACCGGGCCAGCCCTACCAGGTCTTATATTAATTTTTGCTCCAAAAGACGCATTAGAGTTGATTGTCCAGCTAGGTCTTATTTTCAGGGAAACAGGGTAGTGGTGAACTTGAGAGTACTTGACTTATTTAAGACAAGCAGGTTCTACTCATCTCTAGGTCACTGTCACGAAGTACAAAAGCAGGACTAATGTTGGCAAAATATTAAAAATTTTCAAGAGAAAATGGAAAATTTAGACTTCAGTATGAAATCTCCTAATGTTTTCATGTTGGCTCAAACTTTTTAAATATCCTGTGAGCCAAAACAAACACATATGCAAGCCAAATGTAGCCTACAGCCACTGATTTGTGAACTCTGCTCTAGATAAATAAGAATTACTTGATATGTTTAAATGGCAGGTCTTTTCACCCTACCTTTGGCCATCAATTAAAAAAAAAGAAAAAGTACATTGGTGTGCAGTCCAAGCTAGAGCACTCTACTCTGTTTATATCACTACTGTTAGTTTTTATTAGAGTTTGTTGTATGGGTCTCCATTTTCCTGACTTGAATGTGAATTGCCTGAAGATTCTATTGACTTAGCATTCTCAGTATCCAGTAGTTATCTGTGCCTTATGTGCTACATCAATGTTTCCATAATGAGGTTAGTAGGATAGTTAATCTGAATGAATCTTCTGAATGATGACAATTTGACTGGAATAATTGATATGCTTATTGAAAATAATCACAAATAAAAAATAAAATCAGAAGTGAAGAAATACTTTACATGCTTCAAAAATTAGCATAAATTACATTGTATTTGCAACCATCACAATGAAAATATCAAGAAAGTGCACTAGCATTTTAAAGAGTGTCAGAATCATGAGGAAGCATTTGAGAATTCCTAATATCACTCCATGGAAACAAGAGTGGAAACAGAGGAAGTGAACATGATGTAGCCATGATGATGCTGTCCGTCACAGTATAAAAATAGGGTGTGCCTGAACCAATCTAAACTAGACATCAGATAAAAGAACTTTTTTTGAAGAACTGGGCCCTTCTTTCATATATTGCTCCATTCTCACTTCCTAGATGGGGTGGTGGAGGTTTGTTTGCACTTAGGCCTGAAGTGCAGATGTATATGATACGCAAAGCTATCACAGCCACCACATTGCATCGCACTTGGCAGTTCCCAAAGCATCTTCCTTATATGGTACCTCATTTGTTTCTTTCAACTGCTCCTTAAGGTCAGGCAAATATTATTATTCTTATAAATAAATGCGGGGGAAAAACGCTCAGAGAAACAAAGTATCCAACCCAATGTTTCACAGCTACCTCATGCTAGAGCCCATGCTAGAGCTAGAACCTTCCAAATCCAAAGACAGTGATCTTTCTGCGCTTTATTTACATAGATAAACTTAAGAAATAAATATATCTTCTAATAAAATTTTTAAAAGGATTGTAAGCCATTTTTCAAGATTAAAGTTCAGCCTCATATTGCCAACTCCTTTTATGTTATTAGGGATTTTATAAGTTTGTGACACTCCATATATCAATTTTCTGAGCCATATAAAATGAAATGCATTCTGATATTTCTCAGAGAAAGAAGAGAGTCCCATATGATCGGGATTTGTATGATAAAATAGAAACTATTTTCAAGACACTAATTTACTCTTTACTATTTTGAGTTTGATTAGGATCCATTAAATTAAAAACTAAATAATTCTGGGCATGATGTTAAGCTAAAACATGAGCTTTGAATCATGAATCTTTGTAATTAAAGACTTGTACTTTTATGCCGACAGCAAAACACAGTTTCTCAAGCTACTGGAAATTCCAACTATAGTAGACCCTTGAACAACTTGGGTTTGAACTTTGCAGGTCCACTTATATGCTTTTTGGTGTTGTTTTTTTAATTGACCTTCACAGTTCAGATGACCTGTGTTGTTCAAGATCGTCAACTGACAGTCGGGAATCCGCTTGTGTGGAGGGACGATTTAAGTTACACACGTGTTTTCCACTATGCTGGAGATGGATAACCCTAACCCCCATGTCATTCAAAGGTCAATCGTACTATATAGGACAATGTATCTAAGTGTAGGAAATTAAATTAAGGCCTACAGAATAGAGTTAAAGCATCTATTCCTTAATGAAAATTGCCTTATCTTTATAATATAAAAATGTTTTAAAAAGCAAGCATGTATCTTTAAAGTTTCGATTTAGAAAAAAAATCTAAATGGTAAAAAATCTAGGGAGTTATAATTTTAAAGAACAAATACTGTTACCAAATTATGAGGTTATAGAAAGCACTATTTAAGCAAATATGAATGCAGCCTTTATAAATTGGTTAAAAATGTAACATTTTAAACCATTAAGCCTAGAAAGTAGAGAATAACACAAAAGAAAAGGTATAAACCATGTGACAGCATTTTCAAACATGGTATTGAAAAGAACATCGTATTATTTACTCATATCAGCATAACCAAAATTACGAAATTAAGGCTATATATAATTTACACCTAGAAAAAGTAATCATATGGTGAAAATGATAGGGGCTTTTTCTATAGCAATTCAAGATAGGGTAATTGGTCCCAAAAATTATGACAATTTCAAAATGGGAAAATCTTGTTGGGGTATAGGTGAAGAAGACAAATGGTGTTCAGTTAAATTTAAAGTTGGAGAGTATGCTGTTTTGGCTAGCCTTAGAAGTAGTTCCCAAAAATCACTAAATGTAGAACATTAAGAACTTATTTCATTTCTGTGAGTCTCAGTTTCTATATCTGCAGCATAAGAACAATAATGTAATCCTAATTATTTCATACATAGTGTATGAGGAAAAATTAAATTTAAAACGAAGTTAATAAGCAAATATAAGATTATTTTATTACTAACTTCTGTATCATGAGTAGTGCTTGTTAAGAGAATGTAGCATTCGTTATGACATTCTTAAAAAGACAAGGAAGGAAAATGGGTGTCTACTCCAGTGAATATATTGAGTTGCCATCCAGAATCCATTTCTCTCTTTCCCAACAAGTAGCTCTATAAATAGTCTTTGGGGAACCACCTGTGACCCATTATCAGTCATATGTTCTACATCAGGCCAGGTTGTCTTATTTTTCATCACTCTGACCATAATAATTAGCACAGAGATGAGTATATAACTTGATACATAGGTGAGCACAAATTTAATCAGAACCAATGATATATGATGAGATATTTGCTGAGACTTCCAGAAAGAAAAACAAAAACTATTTTAAAACCTTTGTAATTAGTAGTTACAAATCCCTCCCATTTCCTCCTTAACAGTCAAACTATCTATACAAATAATTTAAAAAATCAAAACTTCTGAGACCTACATAAAACTGAAATATAAGGCAAATTAATCATTTCAATGTTTTTATTATTAAATAAAATAGAATAAAAATGAATAAACAAAATATTAAGATAAAACTTAAGGATATCAGGATAATTGGAAAGCAGAAAATTAATAAATTAACAACTATAGAAGTTGGTTATTAAGATTTAAGCAGCAGACTTTTGCTTATGAGGTTGGAGTAAGATATACGAGTGTTTAGGTCCAAAAGACAGGGAAGTCCCACAGGAGTCTAGTTATATCCTAGGAGGAGAGGTAATCTCACTTACCCAGAAGATGACCTACTGGAATATGCTGCCCAGCTGAAAAATTTATGTCTTATTTACAATAACTGAAAGTAACTGCAATACATACAACAGGATCCATATAAAAATCAGAAGGGATTCTGAAAGAAGTATAAACCAAGAATCAACAAACATCCTGATAAAAGTACCAAGCTCAACAAATAGAAGAGCCAACACTTGAGGATGTACAATTAATGAGGTAAACAAAGAAAAAACTTTTACAAAAAGATAATTAATATTTTCAAATAAATGAGAGAAGATATTATATCTGTGAACTAAGAAAAACCTATTATGTAAAAGAACGAGTCAGAAATTTTAAAAATGAAAAACTGTAATGTTTGAGCAAACTCAAAAGATTGACTGAATAGTAGAACAAATATTAATAAAGAAAAAATTAACAATCTCAGTGATTAAGCTAAGGAACTCACCCAGAACACAATGCAAACAGAAGTGTGATAGAAAGTATGAATAAAAGTTTAGAGCATGGAGGGAAGATGCAAAATTTGAACATTTGTCTAATAAGAATCGAAGAAAGAGACTAGGGAAATGGGAGAAGGGGTGGAAAATTAAAATTAACTTAAAATTAATAAAAGCCAATTTCATAGAGCTAAAGTGAAGCATATCTGTATAGTTATAGGGCCCACAGTACAATAGTAACTCATGTTTTGATATAAACAAAGCCCAAGGGCATTTAATAGAAGTACACGGGGGACTATGCCTTAATAATAAAGTTGAACTAACCCTAAAGTTAAGTCTTCTCTACACCTACCTAAGTGGAGATTAAAAGCAGGTTTCAATAAGGTCACACTGATATTCAAGAAACTTAATTGCTTGTTAAAACAAAGCCCAACACTCTTTAGAGGAAGACAACAGAACTCAGACACTCAATAAGATAGCATTACAATGTAAAATATTCAATAAAAAATTACTACACATGCCTAGGAGAAGGAAATGTTACAGATAATTGTGTGGGGAGGGTCTGTGAATTGATAACAATCCAGAAATAACAGAGATGATTGAACCAGTAGACAAAGATGCTAAAGCAACTATTATGATTATGTATGAATATTTATAAGAAAACATAAACTTGAGGTGAGAAACGGAAGCTATTTAAATGAACCTAACAGAATGTCTACAGATAAAAAATACAGTATTTGAAATGAAAATTTTACTGAATAGGATGAACACCTGATTAGACATTGCAAAAGAAAAGGTCAGTAAACTTGAAAGCATAACAATAAAATTTATTCAAAACAAAACACTAAGAGATATGAGACTGAAAATAAAATTAGCAGAGTCTTAGTGACCTCTGCAATAATATCAAGCAGTCTAATATCTATGTAATTATAGACTCAGAAGGAATGAGAATAACAGTTGAAATTTTCCAAATTTGACTAAAACTCTAAACCCACTGACTCAAGAAACACTGTAAATACTACGCAGAATAAACACACACACACACACACACACACACACACACACACACACACTACACACACTAATTAAATTGCTAAAAACCAATGAGTGATAAAGAGAACATCTTAAATTCAGCCAAAGAAAAGAGACCTATGCACCTTTAATTTCAAAATACCTCATGCTAAACCATAACCCAACATATGTTTCATTTCTTGTTCTTTTTTCCCTTCAGTTTTGGCTGACTTTTTCTCACATTATGTAGAACTGGAAATTTTACAGATCTTTAATTGAAATAAATGTGACCAAAATTCAAGTCTGAAGTTAAAAAAAAAAAAGAAAGAAAAGAAAAGAAAAGAGACCTATGTATAGAGGAACAAAGATATACACAAATTCTTATCAAACACTATGCAAGCCAGAAGATAATGGAATTATACTTTTGGAGAAATTCTATAATTCCTATCATTCTACATGCAGTAAAAATAGCCTTTAAAATGAAGCTGAAATAAAAAATTTTTGAGACAAAGTTTACAAAATTCATCAACAGAACTATATTACAAAAAATGTAAAAGAAAATTGTTCAGGTAAAAGTCAAATAATAACAAATGACAAAAGGGTCACTTCACTATAAAGACATTGCAAACCTAAATCTATATGCACTGGAAAACAGAATTTCAATATACATGAAGAAAAACTTATATAACTGAAAGGAAAAATTAGAAAATCCACAATTATAGTTAAAGATTCCAACATTGCCCTCTTAGTATTGATAGAAAAACAGCAGACTGAAAGTCAGTAAGACTACAGAAAAGTTGGGCAACACTACTAAAACTTTGACATCATTAACGTTTTTTAAGACTCCTCCAAACCTCAGCAGAATATACATTTGTTTGTTCAGGAACATGAAACATTCACTAAGATAAAATACGCTGGGCCATAAAACAAATTTCAGTAAAGTTTAAAAGATTAAATAATACAGAATATGTTCTCTGAACACAAAAGCATTTAATAGATATCAATAACAGAAAGATATCTGGAAAATTTCTACATTTAACAAGTTGAACAACACACTTTTAAATAACATAGTGTTCAAAGGAAAATAAAAATAAAAATTAGAAATTTGTTTGAATTGAATAAAAATGAAAACAACATAAAATGTGTGGCATGCAGCTAAACAGTACATAGAGTAACATTTATAGTTTTAAATGCATATATTAAGGAAGAAAATCTAAAACTCAATTAACCAGCTTCAGTATTATGAAGTTAGAGAAAGAAAAGACAATTAAATGCAAACTAAGAGAAAGAAGTGAAATAATAAATATGAGAACAAAAACCAACAAAATAGAAAAACCATAACACAACCAAAAAATTAATAAAACCAAAAGTTGGTTCCTTGAATTTTTGTATTTGACACCAATGCAAAGGCAACAAAAGCAGAAATAAACAAGTCAGACTACATCAAACTGAAAAACCTCTGTACAGCAAAGACAACCATCAACAAAATGAAAAAGTGACCTGCTGAATAGGAGGAAATATTTGTAAATCATATATCTGATAAAGGGTTAATGTCCAAAATATATGTATATGTATATAAAGAACTCATACAACTCAATAGAAAAAAAAAAAATCCCAAACAATCCAAGTAAAAATGGGTAGAGAATTTGAATAGACATTTTTGCATAAATGACATACAGACAGCCAACAGGTGCCTGAAAAGGTGCCCAATGTCATTAGTCACCAGGGAAGTGCAAATTAAAACCACAATGAGATATCACCTCACAATTGTTAGAATGGCTATTATCAAATAGACGAAAAATACTAAGTGTCAGAGAGGACATAGAGAAAAAGGAACTTTTGCACACTGAGGGTGGGAATGTAGATTGGTGCAGCCACTATGGTAAACTGTATGGAGGTTCCTCAAAAAATTAAAAGTAGAACTACCATATGATCCAACAATTCCTCTTCTGGATATTTATCTGAAGAAAACAAAAACAATACCTTGAAAAGATATTCGCACCCCCATGTTCACTGCAGCATTATTTACAATAGTTAAGATGTGGAAACAACTTAAGTGTCCATCAATGGATGAATGGATACAGAAAATGTGATATATGGGAATGTAAAGGACAGCATAGAGAATATAGTCAATAACGTTGCAACAACTATGTATAATGCCAGGTGGGTACTAGACTAACTGGGGGAAATCACTGCATAAATTATATAAATATCTAACCACTATGTTGTACACCTGAAACTAATATAAAATAATATTGAATGTCAATCAACTAAAAATAAATTATAGTTTTAAAAAATCATATATATGTGTGCATATATATATATATATATATATATATCACATTTTCTTTATCCATTAATAATATTTCAGTGTACACTAGAATATTACTTAGCCATAAAAAGTAGGACACCTTGCCATTTGAGACAACATGGATAGACCTTAAAGGCATTACACTAAGTTAAATAAGTCAGACAAAGACAAATATCATATGATCTCACTTACATGTGGAATCTAAAAACAAAACAAAGAAAACAGATTGGTGGTTCCCAGAGGCAGAGATTGGGAGGTGGGTGGAATGGGTGAAAGTGGCCAAAAGGTACAAACTTTAGTTATGAAATAAGTAAGTCATGGGGATGTAATGTATAGCATGGTGACTATAGTTAATACTGTATTGTATATTTGAAAATCGCTAAGAGAGTAAATCTTAAAAGTTCTCATCACTAGAAAAAAACTTGTAACTATGCGTATGTATGGTGATGGATGTTAACTAGACTTATCATGGCGGTCATTTTCCAATGTACATACAAGTATTGAATCATGTAATACATCTGTAACTAATATAATGTTATATGTTAATTATATGTTAATCATAAAAAAGTTGGTTCCTTGAAAACACAAAATAAATTTGTTAAGACCATAAATAAATTATCATAAACAATTATATCCATATCATGTCACAAAATACCAACATCAGGAATGAGAATAAAGGCACTACTACAGACCATATAGGCATTAAAAGGGAAGTAAGCAAATATTATAAATAACATTAGAACAATAAATTGGACAACTCTGATGAAGTGAACAAATTCCTTGCAAATTCCAAATTGCCAAAACTGCCTTCAGTAGAAAGAGAAAACCCTAATAAGATACCCAATACACACCCCTAAACTAGCTAAAGTTAAAAGAACTGACAATGCTAAATGCTGGAAGAATTTGGAGCAACTGAAATTCTTATATACTTCTGGTCTAAACATCATAGTTACTTTAGAGTTAAGAGTTATACAGACGGCATTTCTCCCCAGCAACTCCATTTCTAACTTATTTATTCAATAGAAATAAAACAGAGGTCCACACAAAGACTCACACACATACATATTCATAACACCTAAATTCACAATAGTCCCAAACTTCAAAGAATATAAATTGTCCACCATCAGGTGAATGAATGGATAAACAAAATTATGGTATACACTAACAAAAGAATATTACCAAGAAACAGAAGGAATGAACTATGATACACTCATAAACACGGATGAATCAAACAAAAATTCTTACTGAGTGAAAAAATCCAGACACAAAAGAGTACATACTGTATGATTGCACTTCCATGATAGTCTATAAAAGGCAAATATAATCTATAGTGACAGAAAACATATTAGTGGTTGTCTGGGCCCATAAAGGAGGAATTGACTGGAAGGGGCACAAGGGAAATTTGGAGGATGATATAAATGTTCTCTATCTCAGTTCTGATGTGGTTTCATGGGCATATGAGTTTGTCAAAACTCATCAAAATGAACATTCAAAATGAGAACATTTTATTGTATACAAATTATACCTCAGTAGAGTTGATTTTTGTACAGGGTTTTAAGATACCCTCTCCAGACTCCATTTCCCCTTTCAGCTATTTCTCTATTTCTTTAGCTAAACTTTTTGAAAGAATTATTCATAGTTTTCTCAAGATTTCCTCCTTTTATTCTCTCTTAAGCCTGTTCCAATCAGGCTTTCACCTAAACACTCTAAAAAAAAAAAAAAAAAAAAAAAATTACTCTCATCAAAGTCACTAACGACTTTCTCTTTGCTAAGTCCTTTTGCAAAACCAATTCTTACCTTAGATAACCCATCAGCTGCATCTGCATTCATTGATCATTCCATCTTCTTAGACACTTTCTTCGTCTTCAAATATATCATATTCCATGGTTTTCCTCATATCACAGTTGCTTCTTCGCAACTACTCAATCTTTAAATGTTGGAGGATACCAGGGTTCAGTCCTTGGACCTCTAATCTACCTATACTCATTTTTTTTCATACTATCATCCAGTCCTATGGTTTACCTCATGTTGAAAACACCCATATTGATATCTTTAGTGTGCCGCTTTCCCCTGAACATAGATTCAAATCAAATTTCCTGCTCAATATGCCTGTTTGGATGTCTATTAACTATCTCAAGGCTAATACCCCCCATCTTTCCCCATAAAATTTTCCTCTCACAATATCATATTCATAATGGCAATTCTACTTATTCCATTTTTCAAACCAAACACCTTGGAGTTGTTGATTCTGTTCTTTGTCTTATGACACACACACAATTTGACCCCATCTTCAACACATCTTCAGGATCTGTTCACTTCACACTTACCTCTTCTGCTGTCATCCTCGTCCCTGTCATTATCATTTCTTGTTTCTGTAATTGCATTAGCCTCTTATAGAGTCTTCCTGCTTCCTGTTCCATCTCTATAAGCAGTTATCAGCAGAGCAGTGAGAGTAAGCCTGTTAAAATATGACAGATCATATCACTTCTCTGCTCAAAATGTTTCCGTGGTTCCTCATTTCACTTAGAATAAAATTCTACAAGATCTTATACAATCTAGCCCCTTATTCTATCTTAACTGATCTCCTACTACTCTCTCTACCTCAACAGCCACATTTTGTTTCTTGCCTATTCCTCAAACATATCAGGTGTGTTTCTGCCTTATGGTCATTGTACTTGTTGCTCCCTCAGCGTTTGATACATATTCACCGGTTATTTACTCTCTCATTCACACAAGGTCACCTTAGCCTCACTAATCATTCACTGAAATTTCAACCCACTTCAGCACTTTTTATTTCCATTCCCTGCTTTCTCATCTCTACGCACTCACTTACAACCTACTAGTATACTAACGTGTTTCTTAGCAATGTGTTTACTGTCTATCTCTTCCAACTGAAATGTAAGCTCCGTGGAGGCAGGAATTTTTGTCTATTTTGTTCATCTCCATATTCTCAGCACCTAGAACTACGCCTGAAACATAATAAGAGTTCAATTAATATTTGTTAAATTAATGTTAATGGGGAAATACTAACGTTAACAGCATTTTTTAAATAACATTTTTCCTTGACTATTATTTATTATTGTTCTGAAAGTTCTGGCCCATACAAATAGATAATAAAAATAAGAGTTTTAATTACTTAAAGAGAGAACTTTTCCATTGTTTACAGATGCTATGACTTTACACCCAGAAAACCCAAAAGGAAAAACATAGAATCATTTTAGAATTAGTAAGAGTTTAATAAAGTAGCCAATACTCCTTTCATATATAAAAATAAATAAGTTTTCTATCAGCAAGTAGTAAAGGCTGAATTGTATCCCCCCCAAATTCATATGTTGAAGTCCTAACCCAGTATCTCACAACATGACTATATTTGGAAATTGGGCCTTTAAAGGAGTAATTAAGTTAAAACAAGGCTGTTAGGGTGGCCCTCAAACCAGTCCGATTAATGTCCGTATTAGAAGAGGAGATTTTTGACACAAGGAGAGACACCAGACATATATGTACACAGAGGAAAGACCATGTGAGGACACAGCATGAAGAAAATAATCTGTAAGCCAAGGAGAGAGGTCTCTGAGGAAAGCAAACGTGCTGACATTCTGATCTTGAACTTCCAACCCTCAGAACTGTAAGAAAATAAGTTTCTGTTGTTTAAGCCACCCAGTGTATGGCATTTTGTAATGGCAGCCTTGGCAAACTAATATAACTAGCAACAACCAATTGAAATATAAAATAGGGGAAATAATTTCATTCACCTAAGCCACCCAGCCATAAAATACCTAGGAATAACCCTAACCAGGAAAAATCAGTATCTTGTCCAATTATTCTTAGCATCTATCATCCCCATGAGACTCTTGACTAGGACAGGGATCAAGTTTATCTCCACTTTGTATCTCTGTGTCTGGCACATGCAATGGTAAGGTTACCTGCTCATGGCCACTAGAGAGGTCTGTGCCCAGCACCACCAGTCACTGGTGGGAGGGGTGTTAAGAGATTAGATTGTGGTCTCAGTTTTGATTCATTCTCCTCCTTCCAGAGCCAATGGGCTTGCTTTCCTTCATAACAGTTTACCAAAAAGTAATAATTTCAAACATGTTTTTTCAAAAAGACTTAAGGCAAAGATACTTGTTATAATGGAAATGCCATAGTCAGTTACAATGAGTCTTAGCCTAGGAGGGCCATAGCGATGTGTCAGTGACCCTCCAAGCCCCCTTTCTGTGCCACTGCTACCAGTTTTGAAGAACACAAGACTTAGGTCTACTAGAGCACCCGGACCCCACTGCTTCTCTGCCTTGACCCCGGCACACAAACTCCAGCCATCATCTACATTCTTAAGACAATTCAAAGTCATTCCTGCCTTGGGGGCTCTGTTGCTGCCTCCTTCAGAAGCCCTCTCCTTCCAGGTCATTATATGGCCGATTCTCCTCATCATTTGAGACTCAGTGCAATACCACCTCCTCATCCAGATTCAAGTTCTATCCCACCTCCCCATCTGGTCTCATCATCCTATTTTATTTTTCATGGCTTATCACCATCTAACATTTCACTTTTTGTCTGCATTTACTCCTCTAGACTGCAGGGAAAGCAGGGACTTTCAGTCTAGGCTTCAGTCTTCAGGACTGATCCCCAGTGCTTAGAACTAAACTATGCCCAGTGCAGGGAGGGCAAAAAAAATACTCACTGGGAAAAATAAGTAATCGGACCAATAAAGGGAAGTCAAGCCTATTTCTTAGTGTGAGATTACACACAGAGCTATACCTGAACTTGATGTTTGACAAGGATTGTCTCTTTTCCCTTCTGGTTTTCACAGGGAAGGAATTTTTTTTCACCAAACACCTCTTTACTCCTCCCAACAAAGAAGAATAAATTTACTTGGATGGGGAGTGATAGCCGTTCTCCTACTTTTCTGGGTTGATATAATCTATAAGAAGTCCCAAGAAAAACCCATTTTCTTCCCGCCCCCCTTTTTTCTGGAGCTGACCCAATGGGAGACTGTGGCTGAGGGGTTCACTTTGGTTCTCAAACTGAGCTCTATCCTCAAGTTAGCCTTTCTCAGTGATAAAGTGCTCCATCAGCTGACCCATGTTTATTTATCAGTGGGTCTGTAAATCAGGCAGGGAACAAGGGTGGTATTTAAACCCCCCCTCAAAAATCCCAGGGATGATTATTTATTGTCTCAGCCAATTATTGTTCCTGCAGAATTAGAAGGTTGCCATTCATAAAATGGACACCTAACAATTTATTCCTTAGTTGAAAGGGAGTGAAGTCAGCTATTAGGACAGTTTGGGATTCACTGTTGGCATTGCCATTTTGACTTCCTTGCAAGTGATCAAGGATGCTGAAATTAAAATATAATCTACAAAGAGATACTAGAGGGATATTCTCCCTGAACGGAGGAGAGCTATTTATCTGGTTATAAAGGCCAACTCTTAAAAAGAACAGTAGTTTTTATCAGATGCCAAGCTCCATGGTGTGTGTGTGTGTGTGTGTGTGTGTGTGTGTGTGTGTGTGTGTGTGTTCACACATGCACAAAGCTAAAATAGCCTTACAGACTCTTATAATGGACACTTGTGAAATACTGTGGACTGACTGATTAATTTCAAAAAGTGCATGACCCATACAAAGACAATTATAATACTATGTAACAAGAATAGAAAAAATCATGTCTATATATGGGAGACTGAATATTTCTAAGTTATTTCTTTTCTCCAGTAGAAATTTATTTAGAAAGAAAATGATCTAAAGTTCATTTGAATATATAAATAAGCATAAACAGGTGAGAAGATTTTCAAAAGGTAAAATAATCCACAAGACTTATGGCTTAGTATTAAAATATACTGTAGTACTTCTTTGATTAAACAATGTTTTATTGGTAAGAATCATGAAGCTAAAAATAGGCTTCATTACATATACATTATATATAAGAATTATTATACATTATATATAAGAATTTAATGTCTAATAAATGAACACACATTAATGGAGAAAATGAATTATTCAACAGTGTTGAGAAAATTGGCCGAATCTTCAGATTAAAAAATTTACTTAGAACTTCATATACTGTAAAAAAATAACATCTAAATGAATTACAAAGTTAAATGTAAAAATGATGCGGTAAAGTTGACTTACAAGGGTCTCTATTGGAATAAGGAAAACTCTCTAAGCAAAAGCAATTATATATATCAAAAAGAAAAACTTGATTCACTTGGCTATACAAAGAATAAAAAATGCCTTTTTGTCAAAAATATCATTAGCAAATTACTAAATGGAGAACTGACTCTGGATGGTGACCACACAATGTGATAAATAGATAACATATTACAGAATTGTACACTTGAATCCTATGTAACCTTACTAACCACTGTCACCCCAATAAACTTTAATCAAAAAGATAATAAAATGGGATTTATAGATGATGTAATACAGAATTGTACACCTGAAATCTATATAATTTTACTAACAATTGTCACCCCAATAAATTTAAAAAATAAATTAAAAAAAATAAATAAATCTAAACATGAAAAAAAAGTATAAAAAAAAAAAAGATAATAAAATAAATGTAGAAGTAAAAAAAAAAAGTAACAACAACAAATTACTAAATGATATAGAAGCCTGAATAGGTAGTTTGTACTCTCTTGGAAGACAACATACCAGTATTCTGAATATACAAATAATTCTGACAAGTCAACTAGAAAGACGTCAAAACCTAACACATACACACATTCTATAACATAGGCAATTTTAAAGAGCAGGAGACAGGCCCAGAAAAGCTTGCTAACTTGCACAACGTCACACAGCTAGTAAGTGTCAGAGCCCAGGCACATTGGTTCCAGAATCCATGCCATGTCAGTCCATATATATAGACAAAGCACAGGCAAGACAATAGCAAAATACCAGTGGTGTTTTTGCGCTGACTTGTGGACATGTGGGTAGCTTGTATTAACTTTGTTGGGCAAGTTGGAGGCAGGTCTCCATGCTGGTGTCTATACTCTTTCAGACAAGAGCATTCTATGGTGAATCCAGGACCACGTACTAAACTAAAAATCCCAGACCCAGGTCAGTACAGCACTAGACTGGACACTAGCCCCATACACAGACCCTACGGACATCACAAAAGCCTCGTTGCTACCCTGATGTATGGTTTTGTAAACCTGTCTATCTTTGAAATTATGCCCTGAAATACTGTCTTTCCTAGAGCAATCCAATCACATGGGCTATTCCACTAAGCAACAGATCTCTTAACCTATTATTTCTTCAGGGGAGGAGGGACTCAGAATGTCACATTTTTCTTGGGAGATGAAACTGTTCTGGAACTGTTTTGGTGGTACATTTAACTTAATTTTGTTCCCTATTCCTCCCCCCACACCCCCAATCACTGGAAAGTTCCTCATCCCTTAAGCAAGGAGTGCTATATCCTGGCATATGAAACAAACAGACATCTACCTTTTATCATCTTTTTCTCCACCATTCCCCTAGAGCTTAAAGAAAACTCAAAGTTTTGTTTTACTTCCTACAAACTTTCAGATAAGTCACATCCTAAAATTAGTACCCCAGCCCCTACATAGATAGATGCTCTGTTTTTCCTATACTTGGGCTTCACACACCACACACCAATTACCAAAATTCCTCCCATAATAGGCTGCAAATGTCACTGTTTCCTTCTTCTGACCTTGTTCCCTTGAGTCTACAACATCCAAGACCACAAAAAGCAAATAGCAGGAGTATTTTGGGAAAATATAGCCAGATGACTTCATGATTACTCAGACCACTCCAAGCTGTCCCGAAGTCATGGCCTGATTAAGTTTTGCCAGTGTATTTGTTCCATATTCTATCCTTGACCTCTCTTTCAATGTCTTTCTGCATGTATGTTGCACAAAGCACCATCTCCTTCCCAGAAAAAGTGTCCTCTAGCTGAGACCAAGTCTCTTCAATGCAGGTTGCTTTCAAAAATAGGCCTTGAACATTTACCTGTTGAATCCCCCAGAGGCCAAGCCACCATCCACCTTCATACTGGATTGTCTCAAAAGTTCTCACAACCCCACCTCACTGCTTCTCCGACTTCTGTTCCCAGGCCCTGAGAAATCCCACTTAGTTTTATGTGTGGGATGGGATCTTAAAGCAGTCATACAGCAACACCAAAGTTCCCATTTAGAACCTTGTAATAGCCACCTTCCTTCAATCCACATTCAACACATTCTCATTTCCCTTCCCAGCTCTCCTTTGCTTATTGGTTTACTATGTGTGCAAATGTTTGTTGCTGCCCTGATCCTTAGAATGGAAGCCTTATGAGAGCAGGGATGATTTCATTCATTTCTAATCTCCGTTAGGCTCTTTTCACCAGTATCTGACACACGATCTACTTCATAGCAGGTGTTCTGCCCACACTTCATTTATTTACTTTGTTTGCTTTGAAGAGTACCTAGACTGCATACTTGTGAGGTTGTTAACCGAGGTTTCATCTATGCTAATATATTTGAAATGTTTTGAGTCATTTGAGGGAAAAGTAATTAATAAACACAAATAACTACTTATGTTAAAATAAATAAAAAATAGAATACCTAGATATTTCAGGCCACAGGAAAGTGTTTAGGGCCATCTTAAAGTTTTTCCAATATTTTGATACTAAAGACAATTGACTTGAAAAACATGAGGGTAGAAAGGGAGGTAGCACCTGGCAAGTCTGAGATTCTTTATTTTGATCTTTTGTAAGTACTTTCCCCTGGGAATGTGGTACTTTCCTCCACAAGGCTGCACTAGGCCTGCATTTTCACCACTTTAACACACAGCATTCTTCCCTCAACCTTGAATTTCATCCCTGTTGTCACCTTGTCCTCTTGACAATCTGCCATTCCTTCTCTAGGGTTCATTCAAGGATTTCTTTCTCTGGGGAGAATTTCTGTCTCCCTGCCTACAATGAGGTCCCTCTGCTTTGGACTCCAATATTACTTTACAGAAATTCCCAATATATTCTGTATCTGTTAGATTTAGCTTGGCTACACAAATAGAAAACTCCAGAAGAATAGTGGCTTAAACTAGGTAGAAATTTATTTCTCATGTTAAAAACAAAATAAAACAAATTAGGAGTAAACATTTCAGGTTGGTAAAGCTGTGCTAGCATATCTTCAGAGACCTAGTCTCCTAAATCTCCTCTACTTCAGTACTTGACTGCCATATTCAATTTTACTTCATGTTTCAAAATGGCTGCTGGCATTTCAGGCCAGAAGAAGAAAGAAAGGCAACTGAAAAAGCAGCCCCTCCTGCTTATTTAGCTTCCTTTAAGCACCTGCCTTGGAAGTCCACATAATACATTTCCATTTACATCCTTCCAGACCATACCTAGCAACAAAGCAAGCTGGGGAATAGAATTGGTTATTCATGGAGATCATGCATTGATATAAATTAGGATCAATATCTAAAAATAAATCAGAAAGCAGATGTTGGGGTCGGAAACCATAGCTTCTGACACATAACCCATATTGTGAAGTACAATTTCTCGTATTTACATGTATCTTCCCTCTGCACCCTAAGCTTCTTGAGGTCCAGGATTGATTTTTGTCATCTCTAAGTCTCCAGTCCTTACATGCCACCTGGCAGAAGGACAGGAACTTGTCTGCAGTATTCATCATGTTCATCAGAAAAGGTACTCAAAAACTAATGATATGATAATGAAAGGGGTACATCATTCCAATGGTCTATAAAATCAATTCAATTCAACAAGCACTTATTAAATAACATCTATTTTCTTTTTAAGAATTTTATAAAAAAAATATAGCTAACATACATTATATTAGTTTCTGGTGTACACTTTAGTTATTCAACATTTACATAACTAAAGATGTGATCACCATGATAAGTCCAGCAACCATCTGACACTGTACCACATTATTATAATATTATTCACTATATTCCCTATGCTGTGCATTACATCCCCAAACTTATTTGTCCTATACCTGGAAATTTGGACCTCTTATTCCCTTTCACCTTTTCCCACCTTTTTATTTTTTCAGTTACAGTTGACATTCAATATTATTTTATATTAATTTCAGGTGTACAGCATAGTGGTTAGACATTTACATAGTTTAAGATGTGATCCCCTGACTAGTCTAGTACCCACCTGGCACTATACATAGTTATTAGCACAGCATTGACTATATTCCCTACGCTTTACTTTATATCCCCATGACTATTTTGTAACAACTAATTTCTACTTCTTAATCCTTTCCCCCTTTTCACCCATCCCCAACCCCCTTCTTATCTGGCAACCATCAAATTGTTCTCTGTACATTTTGGGAAGCTCTGGGGAACTTGCAAGCCTAAGGCAAGCAGAGGCTGGCCACGTTGTTCTCAGGGCATTTTGCAAAGTGGTCACAGGCCCAGCCCAGGTACAAGAACCAAAACTTCATTAACTTTGTAAAAACTGCTGTTCACACCCCATAGCTCCCTGGAACCCCACTCTGCCCTCCTAGAACTGCACTGCCAGAGCTGCACTCTCCTCAACACCTGGACAGAAGGTCCCATCCCAGAAGCCACAGAAGCCTTTTACAGCAAAGCAGATGGCCTGTGTCTGATGGGGAAACATTGGATGGTGGGCAGTGAGCCAAAACTTGCATTTCAGCCTCTCTTGGGCAGCTCTCAGGGATCTGCGAGTCTTAGGCAAGTGGGAGCTAGCTGTGATACCTAAGAGCATTTTGCAAAGTGGTCACAGACCAGGCACTGCCCCAAGGCAAGCAGTGGCTGGCTGCAGTGTTCTCAGGGAGTTTTCCAAAGTGGTCATAGGCAAGGCACTAGTGCAAGTACTGAATCTGCATAAACCTTGTAAAAACCATCAGCAATGCCTCATGACTCCCTGGACCCCACCCTGCCCGTATAGTGCTACATTTCCAAAGGCACTCTCAACAGCAGGCAATTAGCCTGGCCCGCACACCTAAGGAGACTCTTTCAACTGCTGAGCCTTACAGGCAGCCGGCAGCTGACAGCAGGCCTAGGGGCCCTGGGCCTTTTGCTAAGCTATCCCAGACCCAATACTGGTGGCAGCCAGCCTTGGTTCACTGTGACATCAGCACCACATGTCTCCAGATCCAACACAGACATGAGTCAACCACATACAGCTTAGCAACTCCTACTGGATAGCTATGGGTGGGTCACAGGCAAGGCTGAAATTGGCCTGCACTGGAGCCCCTCCCAAAGACACCAGAAACAACACACCCAGAGGCCAGCTACAGACCACATCAAAGCACTACCTGGTTAGCCTCACAGGCAGCACACCCAAAAGGTGGGCCCAATAGGCACAAGAGCCTCCTGGGGCAAACCACCCTCTGACGGGTCAGCCCCACACAACAGCTCATACAGAGTGGACATAGCCAATCCTCAATTCAGTCAGCCTGGAAGTCAATCCGACCCACTGACCAAAAGCAATCAAGGCTCAATTACAACAGAATACACACAACACACTCAAGGGACACTCCTGGAACACACACACAGGAAGTCAGGGAGACTGTGCCATTGGACCACATAGGACACATCCTACATAAGGCCACCCAGCAGAGTGAAAGACATAGGAGATCTACCTAACACATAGAAGCAAACACAGAGAGGCAGTCAGAATAAGAAAACAAAGAAACATGTCCCAAATAAAACAATAGGAGAAACCTCCAGGAATAAAACTAAATGAAATGGAGGCAACCAACCTACCAGTAACAGAGTTTAAAACACTGGTTATAAGAATGCTTAAGGAACTTAGAATTTCAACAAAAAGAGAGTAAACATAAAGAAGGACATAGAAAGCGTAAAAAAGAGCCAGTCAGAAATAAAGAATACAACAACTGAAATGAAGAATACACTAGAAGGAATTAAAAGCAAACTAGATGAAGCAGAGGATCAAGTCAGCGATTTAGAAGACAAGGTAGCAGAAAATGTCCAATTGAAACAACAAGAATTTTAAAAACAAGATAGTTTAAGGGACATTGGGACAACATAAAGCATAATAACATTTGCATCATAGGCGTGTCAGAAGGAGAAGAGAGGGAGCAAGGGATTAAGAACCTATTTGAAGTAATAATGACTGAAAAGTTCCCTAACCTGGCAAAGGAAATAGACATACAAGCCCAGAGAGCACAGAGAGTCCCAAACAGGATGAATCCAAACACACCCACACCAAGACACATTATAATTAAAATGGTAAAGGTTAAAGACAACAAAAGTATCATAAAAGCAGCAAGAGAAAGACAACTAGTTATTTACAAGAGAGTTCCCATAACATCGTCAGCATATTTCTCAATAGAAAGTTTGCAGGCCATAAGGGAGCGCAGGAATATTAAAAGTGATGAAAAACAAGGGCCTACAACCAAGATTACTCTACATAGCAAAGTTATCACTTAAAATTAAAGGAGAAATAAAGAGCTTCCCAGACAAGGAAAACCTAAAGGAATTCATTATCACCAAGCCAGTATTACAAGAAATGTTAAAAGGACTTCTTTAAGCAGAAAAAGGAAAGAAAAGAAAAGAAAACAAAGATCAAAAATATGAATAATAAAATGGCAATAACTATGCACCTATCAATAATCACTTTAAATGTAAATGAATTAAATGTTACAATCAAAAAACATAGGGTATCTAAATGGATAAGAAAACAAGACCCATACATATGCTGTCTAAAGAGACACACCTGAGATCAAAAGACACACATAGACTGAGAGTAAAGAGATGGGAAAAGATATTTCACACAAATGGGAATGAGAAAAAAAGGTGGGGGTAGCAATACTTATATCAGACAAAATAGACTTTAAAACTAAGATTTATAAGAAAAGACAAAGAAGGACATTATATAATGATAAGGGATCAATCCAACAAGAGGACACTACCCTACTAAACATTTATACACTCAACATAGGAGCACCTAAATATATAAAACAAATATTAACTGACATAAAGGCAGAGGTCAACAATAGCACAAACATAGTAGGAGATTTTAACACCCCATTGGCACCAACAGACACATTATCCAGAAATAAAATTAACATGGAAACAATGACTTTAAATGACACACTAGATCAAATGTGTCATTTTTAGAGCATTTCACCCTAAAGCAACAGAATACACATTCTTTTTAAATATACATGAAATATTTTCCAAGACATTGAAAAGATCATAAACCACAATCAAGAGGGGTTCATTCCCAGATGCAAGGTTGGTTCAATATCCGCAAATCAATTAATGTAACACACCACATAAACAAAGTGAAAAATAAAAATCATATGGTCATATCAATAGATGCAAAAAAAAAAAGCATTTGACAAAATCCAGCATCCATTTATGACAAAAACTCTCAGTAAAGTCAGAATAGCAGGAACATATCTCACCATAATAAAGGCCATATATGAAAAACCCACAGCTAAGATCATACTCAATGGGGGAAAGCTGAAAGTATTCTCCTTATGATCAGGAACAAGACAAAAATGTCCACTTTCACCACTTTTATTCAACATAGTATTGGAAGTCCTAGCAACAGCACTCAGACAAGAAAAAGAAATAAAAGTCACCCAAATTGGAAAATAAGAAGAACTGTCATTATTTGCAGATGACCTGATATTATATAGACAGAACCCCAAATATTCCACCAAAAAACTATTAGAACTAATATATGAATTTAGCACAGTAGTGGGATACAAAACTAATATTCAGAAGTTGGTTGCATTTTTGTACACCAATAACATCCAATCAGAAAGAGAAATGAAGGAAACAATCCTATTTACAATTGCGTCAATATAAATGAATGAATGAATGAATGAATGAATGAATGAATGAATAAAATACTTAGGAATCAATTTAACCAAGGAAGTAAAAGACCTGTACTCAGAAAATTATAAGACATTGAAGAGAGAAATTAAAGAACATACAAATAAATGGAAACATATAACGCTCATGGACAGGGAGAATAAATAGAGTTAAAATGTCTGTACTATCCAAAGCAATCTATAGATTCAATGCAATCCGTGTCAAAATACCAATGGCATTTTTCATAGAACTAGAACAAATAAACCTAAAATTTATGTGGAACCATGAAAGACATCAAATAGCCACCACAATCCTGAGAAAGAAGAACAATGCTGGAGGTATCATGCTACCTGATATTAAATTATACTACAAGGCTATAATCAAACAGTGTGGTGTTGGCATAAGAACAGGTAGTTAGATCAATGGAACAGAATAGAGAGCCTAGAAATAAATCCATGACTGTATGGTCATTTAATCTATGACAAAGGAGTAAGAATTTACATCAAGGTAAACACAGTCTATTCAATAAATGGTGATGGGAAAACTAGACAGATACATGGAAAAAAATGAACTGGGCCACCTTCTTATGCCATATACAGCAATAAACTCAAAATGGATTAAAGACTTCAATGTAAGACCTGAAACCCTAAAACTCCCAGAAGAAAACATAGGTAGCAAACTTTCTGACATTACCCTTAGTAATATTTTTACTGATATATCGCCTCAGGAAAGGGAAACAAAAGACAAAAGTAAACAAATGGGACTACATCAAACCAAAAAGTTTGTTCATAGCAAAGGAAAACATCAGTGAAAAAAAAGAAATCCTAATATTTGCCAATGACACATCTGATAAGGGGTAAGTATCCAAACTTTATTTAAAAAAACTCATACAACTCAACACCAAAAAAAACAAACAATCCAATTTTTAAAAATGGGCAGAGGACCTTAATAGACACTTCTCCGAAGAGGACATATGAAAAGATAGACATATGAAATAGACATATGAAAAGTCTATTTCATATGTCAAAAAGTCTATTTCATATGCCAAAAGTCTATTTCAAAAGTCTATTTTAGAAAAGGCCAATAGACATATGAAAAGATACCCAATGTCACTAATCATCAGAAAAATGCAAATTAAAACCACAATGAGATACCATTTCATACCTGTCAGAAAGGCCATCACCAATAAATCAACAAACAAGTGTTGGCCGGGCTGTAGAGAAAAGGGAACTCTTGTGCACTGTTGGTGGGATTGCAAATTAGTGCAGCCACTAAAGAAAACAGAATGAAAGTTCCTCAAAAAATTAAAAATAGAACTACCTTATGACCCAGCAATTCCACTCCTGGGTATTTTCCAAGGAAATCCAAAACACTAATTCAAAAGAATATATGCACCCCTATGTTTACCTCAGTGCAATTCACAATAGTCCAGATACAGAAACAACCTAAATGCCCATCGGTAGATGACTAGATTAAGAAACTATGGTACATTTATATAATGGAGTATTACTCTGCCAAAAAAAGAATGAATCTTACTGTTTGCAAAAACATGGGTGGACCTACAGGATATTATGCTAAGTGAAATAAATCAGACTGAGAAAGACAAATACTATATGATCTTATTTATATGTGGAATCTAAAGAACAGAATAAACAAACAAAACAAATAGACTCAGATACAGAGAACAAAAAGATGGCTCCTAGATGGGAGGGGGTTGGAGTGATGGGTGAGAAAGAAGAAGGGATTAGGAAGTACAAATTGGTAGTCACAAAACAATCACAATGATGTGAAATACAGTGTGGGGGATATAATCAATAATGTTGTAAAAACTATGTACGGTATCAGATGGGTACTAGGCTTATTGGGGGATCACTCCCACTGTGCTATATATCTGAAACTAATATAAAATTATATTTTATATCAACTATAATTAAGATAGATAGATAGATAGATAGATAGATAGATAGATAGATAGGAATCAATAGTCACAAGATGTAAAGTACAGCATAGGGAATATGGTCAATGGTATTCCAGTAGCTATATATGGTGTCAGATAGGTAGTAAACTTGGGGTTATCACATGGTGAGGTGTGAATGTCTAATTATTATGTTGTTTCGTACACCTGAAACAATAATAAAAATAACTCATAGAAAAACAAAAATGTATCTATGAGTATGTTTCTATTTTATTTTGTTCTTTAGATTCCACATATAAGCAAAACCACATTGCATCTGTTTTCTTTGTCTGACATACTTCACTCAGCATGTCCATCCATGCTGCAACAGACGGCAGGAACCCATTCCATTCCATGGCCGAGCAATATTCCATTGTATATATGCACCACCTCCTCTTTATCCGTTCTTCCATCGTTGGACACCCAGGCTGCTGCCACATCTTGGCCATTGTAAACAATGCTGCAGTGGATGTGCAAGTCCCCTTGATGTAGTGTTTTGGTTTTTTTTTTTTCAGATAAATACCCAGAAGTGGGATTACTGGGTCTTTCTTTGTCTCTTATTAGAGCCTTCGTTTTAAAGTCTATTTTGTCTGGTATAAGTATTGCTACCCTAGGTTTTGTTTGTTTGTTTGTTTTTTCATGAAATGTTTTTTCTCCATTCCTTTACTTTCAGTCTATGGGTATCTTCAGTCTGAAGTGAGTCTCCTGTAGGCAGCATATGGATGGGTTTGTTTTCTTATCCATTCAGTCCTCCTTTTTCTTGGAGGATTTAATACATTTACCTACTTTGAAAGTAATTTTCGATAAATATGAGCTATTGCCGCTTTATTATTCATATTTTTATCTTTTTTTCATCTTAAAGAAATCCCTATAACATTCTTTGTAATAATGGTTTGGTGGTGGTGAACAACTTTAGCTTTTCCTTGTCTGGGAAGCTCTTCATCTGTCCTTCAATTTTAAATGATAGTCTTGCTGGGTAGAGTACTCTTGGTTGTAGCTTTTCATCTCTTTGAATATTTCCTGCCAATCCCTTCTGGCCTGTAAATTTTCTGTTGAGAAATCAGCTGATGATCTTATAGATGCTCCCTTATAAATTACTAGACACTTTTCTCTTGCTGCTTTTAGGGTTCTCTTTGTCTTCAACCTTTGGCATTTTAATTATAATGTGTCTTGACTTGGGCCTATTTGGGTTCATCTTGTTTGGGACACTGTGCACTTCCTGGTCTTTATGTCTATTTATTTTGCCAGATGAGGAAAGATTTCTGTCATTGTTTCTTCAAATAGGTTCTCAATCCCTTGCTTTCTCTCTTGTTCTTCTGGTTCCCCTATGAGGTGAATGTTGTTATGCTTGATGTTGTCCCAGAGGTCTCTTAAACTAATAATAATTATTATTTTGGATTCCTTTTTCTTTTTGCTGTTTTGATTGGGTGTATTCTGCTACCTTGTCTTCCAAATAGCTAATTTGATCCTCTGCTCCATCTAGTGTGCTGGTAATTCCTTCTACTGCATTCTTCTTTCCAGTTATTGTATTCTTCACTTCTGACTTGTTCTTTTTTATGGTTTCTATGTCCTGTAGTCACACAACAGCCTAGCCATTTGTCCCCCCGCACCTTTCCCTAAAGAGAGAAGAGTCTGTGGGACTGTGCTTCTCTGGGACTGAGTTTGTTACATCTTGTGTCTCTCTGTCTGGTCTCCAAAAGAGGGTTTGCAGCCAATGACGAGTAAGATTCCCCACGAGGGGAACAACTCAAACCAGGTGGAACCCCACAGAGACCCTCGATGAGCTGCTTTGGAAGATCTGGGAAGGAGCCTTGCCTCCCCTTCCCCCATGCTTGAGAAAAGCCGCTGTTAACTCTGGTTATTCCCTCTCACCTAATTGTGAGAGAGGTCTTTGGAGCGATAAGATCAAGCTCTTTCTGCTCAGCTGTATAGAACTGTTTCAACAGGAGAGACTTTGCCCCTCAGGGAGGTGCATACCGCACCTTAGTCATCATGGGACTCTCTGCTTTGGCTGTTTTGGGACAAATAATTTCGGTTTGAGGTAGTTTTCTGACGTAGTGGATGAGTTTCACAGACCGTGTCTAAAACAATGCCACTTCCTTTATGCTTATCAATAAAAGCCATCAGTTGGTCTGATTCGGGGCTCCAGTCTTTTGAGGCTGCGAGACCCTTGGCCCTCTGAGATTTAACTGCATTCGGTCTCTGTTTCTTTCTTTCTTAAAAACTTAGCCCAAAGCTGTCTCTTCTCGCCTCCTCACAGCCCGTGTTGCACTGGACACAGCAATATCCTTTTTTTAATGCTTAATATTTCTTTGGTGAAGTACTCACTAAATTCCTTGAGCATCCTTATAACCATTGTTTTAAACTCTGTCACTGGTAGGTCACTTGCCTCCATTTTGTTTAGTTCTTTTTCTGGAGTTTTCTCCTGTTCTTTTATTTGGGATGTATTTCTTTGTTTCCTCATTCTGGCTACCTCTCGGTGTTTATTTTTATTGTGAGAGAGTTCTTTTTTATGTATTAGATAGTTATGCTCCCAGTCTTGGCTGGGTGGCCTTATGTAGTAGGTGCCTTGTGAGGCCACAGTCTCCCTGGTCACCTATGCTGTGTGCTCCAGGAATGTTTCTTGTGTGGGTTGTGTGTTATAGTTGAGTTTTGATTGCCATTGGCATGTCAGTGGGTGGGATTGACCCTCAGGCTGACTGGCTGTGGAGTTTGGCCATGTCTGCAGCTTGTGGAGTGCTTTGCAGGGAGCTGACCCCATTGAGTGGGATTCGCCCCAGTGGGCTCTGGTGCCTTTTGAGACCACCCTTTGTGCGGCTAAATGGGTGGTGCTCTGCTGTGGTCTGAAGACAATCTCCACTTTTGTTGGTTCTGGAGCTTATTGGGAGGGGCTCTGGTGCAGGATCAGGTCACTCACCACCTGTGACCAGCCAGGGACTCCCTGGTAGGAGCTACAAAGCAATCTGTGGTTGTTCACTGTCTGTGTTAAACTTGGAGGCACATGGGAGAGGTCACGCTGTTCCCAGTACCAGCCTGGAGTAGCACCCTCAAAAGCCAGGACACCCTGAAGCCTACTGCTACCTGACAGCTCCCTTAAGGTTCAACTGGTAATAAAGAAAGCTTCATGCAGTATGCAAGTTGGGAGTCAGTAGAGTGAGAAGAATTGTGGTCACCGGGTTAATGAAGATTCTGGTTTGGTGCCAGTGCTGAGCTTGAAACTACTCAGCAAAAGTCTCAGAGCACACCGAGGCCAGTTGCCGCCTGCCTGAAGTCTGAAGACTGCAATAGTTTTCTAAGAAAGAGTGCAATGCGAGAGAGGCTGGCTGCTCCAGAGAAAGTGGCTCCAGCATTGGGGGAGTTGGGTAGGGTGAGGTCCCAGCAGAGCTCACCAGACCAATTCAGATTCAGATTTGACCATGTGGAGGAGGGCTCAACATAGGAATGGTGGCACCTGCCTGCCAACTGCACGAGATAAGGACACCTCACATGGAAAATGGCTACTGTCCTTCCAGTCTTCACTCCAAAGACACACAACTCAGTCCTTCCCTGTATGTCTCCAATGCCCCCTGAATCACCCACTGTCCCTCCACTAGATACTAGGGTGAGTGAGGCTGTGCGTGGGCCCTTTAAGAGGACATCTGGTTTTCCCACAGCCTTTTTTCTCACCTGGATCATCAGAATCCCCACTGTTTTTCACAGCCAGATGTGTGTGGGCTCCTCTTCCCAGCACCAGTAGTCCAGGAGCCCGGTATGGAGCTGGTGCCCCTTGCTCCTCTGGGGACTCTCTTAGGTTGAGATATCCCTCCAATTCTCAGTCACCACGTGGAGGTTTGGGGCTGGCCTGTTCCCCATCTCCACCACTCCTACCAGTCTCGATGTGGCTTCTGATTTATATCCTTAGTTATAAAACTTCCATTCAGCTAGACTTCAGATGGTTCTCTGGGTTGATTGTTCTATAATTTAGTTGTAATTTTAACGTGTTCATGGAAGGAGATAGACAGAGCTTATCTATTCCACCATCTTGAATCTTTCAAATAGTGTCTGTTTTCACGACTTTGGGAGCCTAATCTCATTCGATCAGGCTTCAAGCAAAAGTCTCCGCACACACCTTATAAATATTTCATAGAAGTAGCAGAAACTTCATCAAGCCAAGGTGCTGTTCGAGCACACAAACCGACAGGAAAACCCAAAGACAAGTTCCCTCTTTCTCTCCCTGTTCTCCAGAACCAGACAGGGTATCCACAAATCAGGAAAAAGAGGCTAAGTGATTGTTTTGTCACTGTCATATTTAGAAAGAAAACCAAAATCTTGTAGCTTTTAGTCCATTAAGTTACTCACCATTAGATTATAAACCACATCACCAGGTCATAGCAAGTTTCAATTAACAGATTCTTATTGATCAGTGATTGTCTCTCAATGGACAACTCCTGGTTTTGGTTTCTATCTAAACTTCACCACCAGTCAGTCAGAATCCCAACTCCCTCTGGTGACTGGATATCTAACTGTCAACCAGAAAACCTACATTGGTTAAATAGGAGCTTTCTAAGAAAATGCAAGGGAAGCATAAATTGATTAATAAGCACTAATGAACACAATTTGGCATAAACCTCCCATGAATATAACCAAATCTAAGTTGTACAACTTATCTTGATGACTCATTTTACAGGGAAATGTGTTGTAGTCCCAGAGCTCTCTGAGAATCTAAATACTCTTAGACTTCTCGTGAAACAATTTCTCCTTTGTACAAGATAGACTCAGTTAAAAGTAACTAAAATATGTTATTAAATTGTTTGACAAGTTATTCTACTGTGACACCATGAAAAGTCTAGTTCATAAGATGTTTTCATTATTTGAATAATTTTTCAAAGAGTGTTAATGTTTGAAAATGTACCATGTAAAAAATAAGGACAGGCCTTTTCAACTCTTGATTACCACATTTGAGACCCTGTTGAGATGGAACCCAATATGACCCCTGTTTAAAATGTCCGTACTTGTGTATTTTATCCTGGGAACAAGGCCTAATCCAGAGACATTTTAAGCTCATCAAATACGTAAATTGTTTTTCAAACACTTTGGTGTTACCACAAAACCTAAATTGTTTTTAGCCAACCAAGCACTTTCTCCCTTTAGTTTCAAAAGCCAATTTTATTTTTTTCAAGAAAATATAATTCAGATGTTACTGATTCACTTGCACTTAAACAATTAAAATGCTATTTTGCAAGAACTGATTGGTGTGCAAGAAAGCTCTTGAGTGTCTTGTGTAAGCCTCTTTAAATCTGTTTTCTGAAAAACCGGAAGTCTTGCTTTGACCAGAGTAAACCAACTGCAATGGCACATTCCCGTTGAAAGTCTGATTTCAGTGCAAATCCAAAACCATCAACTCAGAGAGGGATGAATTGTGCTGAGGCATCCCCTTCTGTCCTTTCCATCTCCAGAGGCTTTGCTGAAAATCTAATTCTGGGCCCAAGTAATTCTCAGCTCAAGATGCTGAGAAGAGAGACGCAAAGACACAGAGACCTTTATTGTGAGCACTACTAGGAACTTCTGAGGCTTGTAATATTTATTTTTAAAGACAATCTTACTCTAGTTGATTTCTAAGAATCAGTAAGATCATTTTTCAAGCTCAGATCTATTGAACCATGGAAGTCCATATTCCCTCAACCACGTACATATTCCTCAGAGTCTACAGTCCTCTGCCAGGATTTACTTGTATTTATTTATTTATTTATTTATTTATTTATTTATTTATTTATTTATTTATTTATTTATTTTTGAGGGTGGTGGTGTGTGAAATTACTTCTACCAAAATCTTCTGAAAATTAAAATACGAATATTTTGGATAATCTAGATGACAATCTTGGAGCAAATAACGGTTGTATGCAGATATTTTTGTTTAAGATCAGTCTGATTACACCAATTAGGTCTATTTCAGCCACACTCTACAAATGAGTAAGGCACCAACTGCCTCCTCCTCTGCACCCCACCTCCCAACCCTACACTGTCACTGTGAATGGAATAACACATGTGATGAGAACCTGGCATATTGGAAGCATTCCATAAATAGCAGATAAAATTACTTTGGAGACATTCATACAACACATGAACACTCAACAGAATGTAGTTGTTGCCACTTCTTAAAGTGAACCCATTAAAATATTTTGTATCAAGTTATTGCATCTAAGTGCAACATAATAAGCCCAGATCATATCTGTTTCCTGAGCTGTGCTGGCAGGTAGTAAGAATGTCTCCCCCTGACCTTTTGGCTATGGAATTCAGAAGGTATCCTATAGCCCTTAGCAAATTCTCACCTCCAGACTTATAGCTGGTTTAAGGGAAATCCAAGCCTTGGCTGCTGGCATATTCCTGGTGCTCATGTGTGTGGGGGGGGTGGGAAGGGGACAACACCTGTGCCATAACCCAGAATGCTTCATGTTAGTAAAAGCTCTTCTTAAAATCCTGGGGTTGACAGCGTGAGTTTCTATCTTCAAGGGAAAAACAATCCTCCATTTCTGTGCAAGTTTCCTTTCTGGTTTCCTACTGAACACCCCAGCCTCAAAGGATTCCTGGAGTTTTGTCATTTGTATACTAAGGGAACACCACTGACAGAGGGCAATTTGACACAGATAATAAAAAGCCATTAATTAGGATTCCACCAGTTGATGCAACTGAACAGATATGTATTGAGGACCTACTGTGTCAGTCACTGCTCCATGCCACTGGAGACAGAAAACAAAAAGACCCAGCTTGGTACCTGTCTTCAAGTTTAAGAGCTTGAGGAAAGAGCAAATAAGATAGAAATACAAATAATTAATAATTCAAGGCAGAATGTGAAAAAGACCACGAGAAACATATAAAAAGGTCTAAGGTGGCATAAAAGAAAATGGAGGCATATGGAGGAGATGACATTTAAAATATGTCTGGAAATAGTGGTAAGATTTAATAGGTAACTATGAAGGGTAATACTATACGTGACAAATTTGTCTGTTTCCGTGTAGGAAACAGTTTCCTCATTAAGGGTTCAGCCAATATCTTTGTCTCCCCATCTCTCAGTGCCTGGACCATAATTCAACTGATTAATGTTGAATTAAGTAATTCAATCATTAATAGAGTGTTTAAACTTAATTTATACTTGGAAAATGACAATAAAGGTTAACTACTACATGAGTCAATGAGTATAATACTCCAAATTAACTAATTTGGCGGGGGAAGATCACACCATCTACCCATCTCATTTACCAGGTGAGAAAACTGAAGTCCAGAGAGCTGATGGGACCGGCCCAATTTATGGGGCAGATAGTGGCAGAGCCAGGACAGGAACCCAAGTCTCTGTCAGTGATCCTTCTACTCATTCCAGGAGCTATCACTTTTTATTATTTGAATCAGAATTCATTTCTGCTAAACAATCTCTAATTCAAATGTTTATGGTTCTCTCTGGCAAAATGGAACTTCACCGTGTCAATCCCTTTATGCCCACAGCTGAAGCCAGTTTGGTTTTTCCACATCACCGTGGTGATAGCAACTACTCCTTACAGAAATCCAAATCCAGACAAACAGACTTCATAACCACTTGTAGGTTCTGAGGGATCAGGCCTGCCTGGGAGAGGCTGGCACTCAGGTCCAGGGCATTAAGAACACTCCCACCTGCCCCCAGCCCACAGCAGCAAGAGTGCTGAGATGGGGTAGTGGAGTGGCAGAGACAAAGGTCAAGGTCACTGAAAGGATTGTTTTTGTTTTATCATGTTTTGCTTCATTTTTTTTTTACAAGTAGTATCCACATTTCAAAACAAAAGGATAAGACTTTTGGTAGATTTCCTCAAAGGCAACTACGGAGAGATTTGCCAAAGCCATTGCCCCAGGGGTTGGTTTAGATAAACAAGGGCACTGGGAAGCCATGTAATTGAAACTTTTCCCGCTGGCCCATGACAAAGTTTTAGCTGCCAATAAGTAGACATGCCTTCTGCTTCCAAAAATAAAGTGATTATACTCTTGCTACCCAAGTCTATCCTTGGTCATTCCATGGACCATCACAAAGAGGCGATGAGGGTCTCACTTTGTGGTGTTGTTTTTGGAAAGCTCTTGTTCCAAAAACTCTTGAGGGTGTGCTCTCACAGAGGGGCTGGCTGCTGTGGGCAAGAAGTAGCCACCTAATAGATCCCCTGAAAGTGGCTCTCCAGCCTGGGGCACATAGATTCCATTAGTCAACAGCTCAAGTCTCTCTGCCCTGAGTTCTCTCTCACTATTGTACATATCTGATGTTATCTAGGCTGCACATGAATGTAAAAAAGGAAAACATGGAAAATTAGATAACTGTTAAACAGGAAGAACGTCCTAGGTTACTATCAACATCCTAGGTTACTAACATTTCTAAGTCCTATCCTAGGACTTAGAAATGTTATTTTTCTTTGAAATTATAGTGAAATTAGGAAGATATGGAATCCCATTTCAGAGCATTCTTCTTCATTCCTTACAGAAGTCCACAACTTCCCTTCTACGCAGGGTGACTAGCTTGTCCCAGTTTTCATGGGACTTCCCTGGTTTTAGTACTGGAAGTCCCTCAAAGACCCCCGTACTAGTAATGCACCCATAGTAGTAATGAACATAGAAGGACAGAATGAGAAAAACAGGAATATCAGGCTAACCTCTACTCCTATAGGCATCATTCAAAATTCTCCAAGGATGGAAGAATCTCTTCTTTGAGACTGTGGGAGTTACAGAATGAGCTTAATATCAGGGGTCCTAATTAATAGTCTACTATAAAAGATCTTGAGAATCTTGCACTTGATATGACTTGTGCAATAAATCTGAAACACTTGATTTTTTTCTGATCTCTTTTCATCATTACTTTTATATTTCCAAAGTTACTTTTCTTCTAGACAACCAATAACAGTGAAATGCTACCTAGGCCAGCATTCGTTATCTTGTGAAAAATCAATTTTGCACCTGGAATGAATGGATTATGTTCTTTGCAGGATCTCATCTATTGGCTTAAAACTCTATCCCCCATGGAGCCTAGTGCAAGAAACAAGAAACATTCTAAAATGTCTGTTGGAGGAATTAATTAATTAATGCACTAGCAAAATACTACATCATACGCAATATATGTAGTCTTTTTTTATATCAAAACACATTTTAAAAGGACCTATTATAAATGCTGGGAGTATATGTTATGGTCCCCGAACCATAAAGCAGGGTTCCAAATACAAACCAAATTTGTCTTTTTATCATTTTAAAAACAATACAGGCTGCATTATAAATAAATAAAAATTGTCTTTCTAAAACATCAGGACTACCTTTATTGTTTTGATTCCCATAAAAGGAAACTCCTACTCACTGTGAAAATTCAAAAAACATTGTAAGTTAAAAAGTAGAAAATAAAAGTACTTCCTTAATCCCAGCCATAGTGGTAACAATTGTTAACAGAGCTCTCATGTATACATTGATTTTTCTGTGCACGTATGAACATATATACATAAATATATGCATTTGTTTAATATGAATGTAATATACTATGAAGTACATCTTTCTATGTCAAAACGTAGATCTAACATATTCTTATTAATGGTTGCATGATATCCCATTGTCACAAAATTATTTTAATAAGAATGAAAATTCTCAGAATTTGAACCTCTAGAGAAAAATAATTGGACTTGGTTAAGACCCCTTCATAGATTCATTAAATAAACACAGTTGGAGAAGACTACATAGCACATGAGAATTGTCTAAGACATACCAAGTAAAAAAAAAAAAAGTAATTTTTACAAAACTGCATTTTAGAATGCTACCATTAGGAGGAAGAGTATACAGAGAAAAACAAAACAAAACAATATGAAAGCATTATTTAGAGAAGATAGAATGGAAACGCATTAAAATAATATTAACACAAAATATTTAATACCACTTATCTTCCAGAATTGTTGATTTTTAAAATTTTCTTACTTGTGCTTAACTTTATTTTTTAAGTGAATACGCATTAGTTTTGTTATAAAAAAAAAAAACTTTTAAAAAAGAAAATAATTCAAGAAAGAACAATAATTATACTCAGCATGGTTTATCAAGATAGAATATAGTCCCCGTCTTCAAAGGAATCAGATGCCCACTGATAGTCACTATTCCCTAAAACAGATCGGTGAGAGGGCAGGTAGGTGGGAGAGACCAGTACATTAACAGACTGACAAGCATATGATAGGATTCTGACACCAGGTATCTGTGTTATGATTTTCCAATGAGGAAACAGAAGTGAGAGGAATTATGAGACTTGCCCAACATCACAGCAAGGAGTCTGGATTCAATCCAGTTCTACCTGATTCCAAGTTCACCCTCTTTTCACTTACGCATACATAATACAGTGGCTTGAGAACAGAGCCTCTGGGGTCAGCCTGTCTGGATTCAAACTCGCTGCTACTTACTAGCCGCATAACCTCAGGCAGGTTATTTTTAACCTCCTACACCTCAGGATTTTGCATAAAGTTGTTGTGAGGGTGAAAGGAGTTAACGTGTGTGGAGAGCTTAGAATAATGCCAAACACAGAGCAAATACTGCGTAAGTGTTAGCGAATTTTACTACTGTATAGCTGACCTGTGCCTTAGTCCGTGCTGACTGGTCTAGATGGTAGCACCTGACCTTAAGGGGGCCAGTGAGTACCCTTCCTGGATTCAGGAACCAGGAAGGTTGGGCCAATCAGGATGTTCTCACACGTGTAAGAGTTTGCACAGTCTATGATCAGGCAAACCATTGCCTGGCAAATCCACTGAATCTGTGGACTTAAGGACCCCTGTCACTGAAGATCTATGAAATATGAGTCAGATACATCCATGTTAGTTTCAAACACATTTCCCAAGAAGTCAAGTGGGAAACTGCCATAGACACTTAGAGCCTGTGCAATCAATTGATTTTATTGCACCCTTCATCTAATCCAGAGGAAGTCTGTAGATGATGAAAGCTGGTTGATGAAAACTGGCTTTCCTTTTATATCCAGAGGCCAAATGGACATTTGCTTCCGGCACAGAAGAATATTGGGCATCGTAAAGACCCTAGGTATACCCAGAACAGCTCTTTCCCAAGCCAATTCTCTACAACACCATTTGTAGGCTATGTTCATGTCTGTCATATGGAGAAAAACAAGTTTGACGGCCAAAGAAATTTGGAAAATATTGCATTAAACAACATTGTAAAATTTCTTGGGATCATTAACAAGATCATTAACATAGGAGTCTCTCAGAAGTGGATATGACAGGCAATGTTTTTTTCACTATATACCCTTTGTTCATATATTCAAGGGCCTGTATGTCACAGAACACATTTTGGGAAATGTTACTCTGGCTCTGTAACCACTCATCCTCCCTGAAGGGCGAAGTGGTAAGTTCCTTAGCTGTGTAAGAATCTAGGCATGGAGGAAGGTTAATAAGAAGAAGAGTAGGCAAATCTTTGGCCAAAAGGACTGAGAACAGGGATAATAATCTCGAGCAAAGGCAAAAATGAAGATGAAAGCAAAGACAGAGATTCTGAGTAGAAAGTGAGGGGAGAATTGGGAAGGTGCCTTAATTTTCCATTGCTGCTATAACAAATTATCACTAACTTTACTGGCTTAAAACAACACAAAAGTATTCTCTTACAATTCTGAAGGTCAGAAGTCCAAAAGCAGTTCTGAGGGCTACAATGAGTGTCATCAGGGTTGGTTCTTTCTGAAGGCTCTAGGGAAGAATCTGTTCCTTGCCTCTTCCAGCTTCCAGAAATTGCCTTGGTTCATGGCCCTGTGTCATGCGGGCACTCTGTGCTCCCTGCATAAGAACACAGGATATGCTGAGGCCAAAAAGGAACACCCACGGAGCCATAGATAGGGGATTCATACCACTATAGTCTCGCTGGCAGCTGGGTTGGAGACACAGGAAGCAGGAGCCACATGATCCGCAATATGCCCACCGCTTCTCTGTCAACCAACTAACCCCACTTGCTAGCTGCAATCCACCGTCCGCTTCTCTGCTAACCAAAAACCAACCCTCCAGCATAGCCACAGCAGTTACATCAGTGGCTAATTGCTAACTGGTTACAGCTGATGGCCAACTAGTCACAGCTGATGGCCATCTACTACCTGAGCCAGCACCTTTCCACATGAGGCTGAGAGCGTGAAAACTGCTCTCTGGGACTCTGTCCCCACACCCTGTCACTCCAATCTGTGCTTCTGTAGTCACATTGCCTTCTCCCCTGTCTTATCTTCCTGCATTCCACTTATAAGGACCTTCGTTATTTATATTTGATGACCTGAGTAATCTAAGAAATTATTCCTATCCCAAGTTCCTTAATCACATCTGCGAAGTGCTTTTTGCCAGGTAAGGTTACATACTCTTAGGTTCGGGGGCTTAGGACATAGATATCTTTGGGAGACCCTTATTCAGCCTACCACAGGAGGGCAGAGATTAGAGTGGGAAGGCGGGTGGGAATGGGTTAGTAACTCAGGGTGGCTTGGTCTCCTCGTGAATAACAGCCAAGATTTCTCCCTGCCAGTTCCACCAGCTGTCCATTCTCCCTTTATAACAGAACAGGATGGATTAATGCTCCTTACAGGAACATTTAAATGCAGAATGTAAGACAATCCCTCCATGTCTTACATGTGGGGCCAAAAGCTTCACCCAAACTGCAGCAGACAGCTAAATTTCCTTTCTAATTTGGGTAGTAGAAACAAAATTACAACATAGACATGTGTGTAGGGAGGAAGAGAGTTAAATTTGGGGGTTTAAAATCTGAGTGGGTTGCTGTTTCTCTTTATACCCATTGTTATACCTATGTTTATGTATAGAATTTTAGAGCAACTATTTTATTCCATTAGAGACAAACAATGAAGAACACATACATGTACACACAAATTATAGAGTCGAATTGAACCACTAGTGTGTTGAATGGTATGGATAAAGTTATCCAGAGTTATTTTATATCATACACAATATTTTAAGGCACAGGCTACCCAAAGTTTGCTGATGTGAAGGCTTTGTTGATGTCTTGCCAGAAGCTCAAAGATGTACTTAACTGACCAGCCACGTGGCAGTCTGAGGCTTTCTTACCCTCCAGTACCTCCGATGTTCTAAGCAAAAATAGGCAATGTCTTGATTTAAGGAACACTGCTGTTGGTGAGGAAGAGGCTTCCATTCTCACAAAGCTACATCCTTGCCCAGAAAGAAAGGGATGCTCCCAGCCTGGTTATAAAGATCTCCACAGAGGCCATTTGGTGTGGAGATAAACGTAAGCCACACTTATATGAAGTAGTATCTTTTTCCCTAAAATTACGTTTAAAATCCTTCTTAAAGTCTTTTAAAAATCCAATTCCTGCAGTTCATATAAGTGCCAACGTGAGAAGAGCTAAGCTGGCAATTTTCACTTTGCCAATTTCCCAAGGAGAAACAAAGATTTTTTTTCATGTGTGCAATAATTCCCAAATTTAGACAAGACTGGAATTTCACTGTTTTTATTTTTATAGCAGCAGTGTTTTGCCCATAGGGGGAAAAATAAAGAATCTGGGAAAAGGACAATTTGCCATTGACTAGGAGACAGGAGGACTGGGAGTGAGGGGTGGAAATCACAACAAATTTTCAATTTTCGTCCTGAGGGATTTGGTCAGTTATTTGGTCAAATTCATATGAGAATGTCAAATAATGCTGATACAGGGACCTTGAAAAATCACCTTTTGTTTTTGTGGAAAAAAGGAGAGAGGAAATTGAGGTGAAACTGCAAAATGTTTCTTTTTTTTTTTCATGAAACCAGCAAAAGAGAAGGTCCTCTTTAGCCGCCAGTGCAAATGTTTTTGCAAAGTTCAACTGCCAAATGTCCTTTGATGCCTGCCAATTTTCATAATTGAAAGATACCTTTTTAAATGAACTTGCTGGTTTTCGACTGGGCGAGAGGAGCCTTTCTACATCTGGATGGTTCTCTTCCTTCCAGCGAGACTCAGTCCCTTCAAAGCTTCATTGAAGATCTGCAATGTCAGAAGGCATCACCATGAGCACGTAATACTGGGGGGCACCTTTTTTGACCAGCTGGATGGTTTAAGACTATTTATTCTACAAAAATTATATGATGAAATGCACATTAATAATCTCTGAGCAGTGTCAGATAATCAACTCACATGTGAGAATCTTATTGGTCTGCTACGAACAAAACAAAATCTCATTTTCTTACTGAAACATTTTGCAGAAAACCTAAACTGGGAGACTAACCAAATAAGTAGAGTGCAGGCAAGCACTAACGTCTATAAGAAAACTATTATTTTTGTAGCGGGAAAGGCTGCATAAAGACACCAAAAGTGTGCTTTCGTTGCACTCCATCAAGACATTTAATAAAACTGCCATTCCTAACACACTACTAGCTACTTCAGAATTGTTTGCACAGTTACTCAGCAGGAATCTAACATTTGAACCCACCAATCTTTTGAGTTGCAAATTCAATTTTAAACTTTTTATTTAAAATGACTCAAGAATATCTATCACTCCAGGCAGAGGGATGATAATAACATTAAGCTTTATGAATTATTACTTTCCAATCAAGGGTGACAGACTTGCTTATATGAACACGGTGAGACTTTTCATAAGCAGTAGAGTTCCATCCAAGTTCTCCTGGTTCTATTTGCCAAAGAAAGGAAAAGGATATTACATTTTAAAATAAAATTCCTCCAAATAAAATCCTACCAAAGCTTAATGTCTGAGAGTTCTTGTGGTGCCTTTATGTTGTAAATGCTGAGGTTTTATATTACTTATATAAGCTTTAGTCTCCAATAGAGCTGGCAAACAAAACCCAAGAATGCTGAAACAGCTGTAGTACTGTATCTGAGTCATTTGGACCAAAGCAGGCATGGGGACATGAAACAGAAGTGTTCTCTCAGACCACTGCAACACGTTGCTTTTCAATTTCCAGACAAAGACCGAGTAATGGTTGCTAATCTCATGAAAACTCAGTGAGGCATACAAGTTGGATATTAAGGCTGATACTTGCTAATATTTTTAAAGGGTTACTTCAAAGGAAGACTCTAGGTTCTTAGAACTAAATGTAATTCCTTAGAGGCTTTGATTGTATTATCATTGCAAAGAGTGAATCTCACAGATATCCAAACAGCCAGTCCCAGTCAACAAGACATGTATTTTAAAGAAGAAAGCCAAACAAGGATGACTACAAATCTTGGACATTAAACTGCATTAACCCACACTCCCATTAATTCAGAGTCACTTATAATACAAGACTGGCCTGAAACTTGCTAAGCAAATCAAGGATGTAAAGAATTCTAAATTAAATAGCGTAAGACAAACAGTTTCTTAAAATCCTTTTAAAATAATCTAGAAGTATTTCTTCAACTATAAATAACTGACATGCTAATTATAAATAATGCTTATCTGTAGGTTTTCCAAGACCCCCTAGGAAGCAACAGCTCAGTTTCTGAGAAGACGGTAACTCTTTAGCTTTATATATAATTCATTAAAGCATGTGTTTCCTAAATTCAGGTTGCCTCACCTGTATTAGTCTAAAATAGTACATTTTAATTGCAAAGTACACACTTGTTTCTGGATCATTAGCTCAACTGAAGGACCATAAGCAAGTTACTTAACATCTCCAAGCCTCAGTTTATTCCTTCAGGAAAATAATAGTACCTATTTGATAAATGGGTTAAGGTATATCAAGTGCTTAGTAGAGTATATGGAACCAAGTATTTACTCAGTAAATAACAGTTATTTATATTAGTTATAGTCATAGAGATAGACTATGGAGGTGAGTTCAGTTGCCATTTTAAGATATCAATTTATAATTTCTCATATTTGGAGGCCATAAATGTATAATGACTAAAGAGACTTTGATAAGAGCCCAAGAGGGAGTGTCTACATAGTCCAAGGGAGGAAGAGAAGATAAGGATCAACAAGCATCATATCCAAATAATCCATCACTGTAGCTAGTAAGGCAGGTCCTTTAAGGCCAAAGAGACTTAGCAAACAAAGGCTGAATATCAGTGAGGAAAGCCACATGAATGAGGAAATGCACACCCCTAGACTCAGATGAATCACTGAAATTAAATAATATTCTACTGTGTCTCAATCCACCTTCTCTTCCTCCATAAACTAAGTCTCCTGAAAATGAAACTCGGCATATTTATTCTAATATGATAGCTTTGAAAGGCTTGTGTCCCCTCATTTTAATTTGCTGGAAACCTAATTTTCCTAACCTCCCGAGGCAGCTTTGCAGCCAAGGAAACTGGGGACTAGTCAGGGCCCTAACCCACAAGAATGCCAGGTGACAGTGGCTAAAAGGGAGTCTGTAGCCATTCTCATACCAATGCTCTCTTTCATATGGGAAAAGAAGGCTTTGGAAACAGCATTATGAGTGTGTGGCTCTGACTCAAAGAATCAGTGAGAATAAGTGACTCCTCCCATACACACCCATAAACACTTCCTTTCATTCCCATTCAACTCAACAAATCTTTATTGGACTCTTTCTACGTGTGAGGTACTGTGCTGTGTGCTGTGGAGGAAAAGGGAATAATAAGTTATGGTTTCTGTCTTCCATTTGCAAATGCAGGTACCATTTGCAGGACCTGTTGCTTTTTGTAGCTCGAGGTCTTAGACCTGCGGTTCTGCCTCTAACTTTCACGTAGAAAGAGACACCCCAACCCAATATAGAATTCTTTGTTATGTCTTTCCTTGTCCAGGAGTAGATTTATTATATGCACTTTTACAATTAAGATATTTATCTGCATCTTAAACATTTTATATCGTATAAATGACTTCATTCAAACCCAGACATTGAATATACTAGACCTAGACTTTAAATCAGCTACTTTAAATATGGGTAAAGAACTAAGGAAATCATATCTAATGAATTAAAGGTAAGTATGAGAATGATATTATAACAAAGAGAATATCATTAAAAAGATAATAATTATAAAAATCAACAAAACAGAAATTCTGGAATTGAAAAATACAATATAAAAATGAAAAATTCACTAAGGGGGCTCAATAGCAGATTTGAGCAAGAGGAATAAAGAATCAATGAATTTTAAAATAGGTCATTTGAGATTATCCAGTCTCTGAAACAATAATAAAAAAGAATTAAGAAAAATAAACAAAGACTCAGAAACCATGAAGCATACCAACATATGCATAAAGTCCCAGAAGCATAGAAGAGAAAGGGACAGACAGAATATTTGAGAAATAATGACTAAAAACTCCCCACATTTGATGAAAAACATTTTTATATTCATGAAGCTCAACAAAATCCAAGTAGGATAAAATCAAAGAGAATCACACCTAGTCACATAATAATAAAACTGTTGAACCACAAATAGAGAATCTTGAAAACAGTAAGACAGAAACAACTCCTCAGGTACAATGGATCCTCTATTGGAGGATATTTTAATCTTATTAGATTAATAGTTGATTTCTCATCAGAAACCATGGAGGCCAGAAGCAGTGGAATTACACGTTCAAAGTGTTGGGGGGAAAAAGATTATCAACCAAGAATTGTATACCAAGCAGAAATCTCCTACAAAAAAATAAATAAGAAGATAGGAGAGTCTTAAAAAAACAACTGAGATGATTTGTCACTAGCAGACCACCATATAAAAAATACTAAAGAGAGTCCTTTAGGCTAAAATTAAAGGCTGATGGACCATAATTCAAATTCACATGAAGAAAATAAAGAGCGTTAGTAAAGGTGTCTATATATACAAGCCAGGACAAATGAATTTTTTGCTTATAACTCTCTTTTTTCCCCTAAATTAATTTTAAAAGTTTATAAAGTAATAATTACAAATTTCTATTGAGGAGCATGCAGTATATAAATATGTAATTTGTTAACAGTAGTGAAACAGAGGAGGCAAAAGGAAATGGAGCTATATAGGGTCAAAGTTTTTATATATTATTAAAATTAACTTGGTACTAATCTGAACAAGACTGTTATAAATTAAGATGTTAATTTTTATCCCCTGGGTAACCACTAAGAAAGTAGCTTAAGAAAATATTGTAAAAGTAATGATCAGTACACTAGAAAATGTCTTTTCAACACACACAGAAAGGCAGCAATGGAAGAACAGAGGAACAAAAAAAAAGACATAAAACATATAGAAGGCAAACAGAAAAATGACAGATGTAAATCCTACCTTATCAGTAATTATATTAAATGCAAATAAGTAAACATTTAAATTAAATGGTGATACTGGCAGAATGGACAAAAAATGTGATCCAATTATATACTACCTACAAAAGGCTCACTTTAGATTCAAAGAAACAAAAGACTGAAAGTAAAAAGATGGAAAAGATATACCGTACAAATAAACAAAATAGAGCTGGGATATCTATACCAACAGTAGACAAAATAGACTTTGAGACAAAATTCTTACTAGAGACAAGGAAAGACATTATAAGTGCAAATATAGCACTTATAACATATATACACCTAACATCAAAGCCCAAAAATACATGAACGAAAAATAGAACTGAAAGAAGAAATAGACATTTCAACAATAATAATTGGAGGATTCAATACCCACTTTCAATAATGTATAGAACAACTAGACAAAAGAAATAAAAATTTGAACAGAAATATAAACCAGCTAAAGCTAATTGAACACTCCACACAACAGTAGAAAATACATTCTTCTCATATGAAAATGGAAGATTTTCCAGGACACACCATATTTTAGGCCATAAAACAAGTCTCAATACATTTACAAAGATTTAAATCATATCAAGTATGCTCTCAACCACAATGGAATGAAATTAGAAATCAATTACAGAAAGAAATTTCGTAAATTCACAAATACATAAAAATTAAACAACATGTTCTTAAGTAATAAATGAATCAAAGAAGAAATTAGTGGGGAAATAAGAAAATACTTTGATATGATTGAAAATAAAAAGATAACATATCAAAACATGTGATGCAGCTCAAGCAGCAGCAAGAAGACACTTATAATGACAAATATTTATTATAAAAAAGAAGAAAGATCTCAAATCAATAAACTAATATTATACTTTAAGAAAGTATAAAAATAAGAGCAAAATAACCCTCCCAAAAGAAGGAAATAAATAAAATAGAAAAACAATAGAGAAAATCAATAAAACTAAAAGTTGGTCCTTTGAAAAGATCAACAAAATTGACATACCTTTAGCTAGAATTGTCACAGAAAAAAAAAAAGAGAAGACTTCAAAAACTATAACCAGAAAGGGAGAAAAAAAAACCACATTGCTACTAACCTTACAGAAATAAAATAAAAGATTTTTATTTATCTAAAAAATTAAAAGGATTGAAGGGATTATTTTCATTGTGTGCAACAAATTATATAACTCAGATGAAACAGATAACTTCCTCGGAAGATATACTACTAGAACTTACTCACGAAGAAATAGAAAACATAAATAAACCTAAGTAAACATATTGAATTAGTAATAAAAAAAAAATTACTTTCCACAGAAGAAAAACCCAGGACCAGATGGCTTCAGTAGTAAATTCTAGCAAATGTTTAAAGAACAATTAGCACCAAGCCTTCACAAACTCTTCCAACAAATAGAAGAAGAGGTAATATTTCCTAATTCTTTCTATGAGATCAGCATTGTTCTGATATCAAAACCAAACAAAAATATTCACAAGAAAACTACAGACCAATATCCCTTGTGAATACATATGCAAAAATTCTCAACAAAATGCAAACACGGTTAATTTAGCAACATAAAAAGAAAAGGAGGAGGGAGATTATGCAAAATTATCAACTGGAATTTATCCATGAAATGCAAGATTGGTTCAACATACCAAAATTAACCAATGTCATACACCATATTAATAGGAAAAAAAAAAAAGGAACAAAAATCACAAGATTATCTTAATAGACACAGGAAAAACATTTGACCAAAACCATGATAAAAATGCTGTCATGATAAAGCACTCAATAAACTGGATAAACAGCATCTAATAAAACCCACAGCTAATATCATACTTAATGCTGAAAGCCTGAATGCTTTCCCACTAAGACCAGGAAAAAGATGTTCTTTTTAGCTACTCTACTCATCATTGTGCTGGAGGTTATACTCAGGCAAATTAGTGAAGAAAAGAAATAAAAGGCATCCAAATAGGAATGGAAGAAATAAATCTGTCTCTATTTGCTGATGACATGATCATATAAACAGAAAATTCTAAGGAATCCACAAATATCAATTAGAGCTAATAAGCCAGTTCAGCAAGTTTGCAGGATATAAAATCAATACAGAAAAATCAATTATATTTCTATAGACCAGCAATGAAAAACTAGAAAATAAAATTAAGAAAATTTCATTTACAATAATATTTAAAAGAATAAAATACTTAGAAATAAATTTAACAAAATAAATGTTAGACTTGTACACTATATTTTTATACAAAATATAGCTGAAAGAAAATAAAGAAGATAATAGCTGGAAAGACATCAGTGTTCATGAATTGGAAAACTTAAAATTATTAAGATAGCAATACTCCTTGAACTAATCTATAGATTCCACACTATCTCTATCAAAATCCCAGCTGTGGTTTTTTTTTTTTTTGGTTTTTTTTTTTGCAAAAATTGGCAAGCTAATCCTAAAGTTCACAGGGAAATTCAAGAGTCTCACAACCAAATCAACCTGAACAAGAACAAAGTTGGAAGACTCACACTTCCTAATTTTGAATGCTACAGCAATCAAAACTGTGTGTTAGTGGCATAAGGATAGTCATATATATATCAATGGAACGGGATCGAGAGTCTAAAAATAAACCCAGACATTTACGGTCAACTGATTTTTGGCAAGGATATCAGTATCAAGGCAATTCAATGAGGGGAACGACAATCTTTTAAATAAATGGAACTGAAATAACTAGATATCCACATGCAAAAGAATAAATTTGGATCCCTAACTCACACTATATACAAAAATTAACATAACATGTATCAAAGACCTAAATGTAAAAGCTAGAACTATAGAAAAAGAAATCATAGCTGTAAAATCCATGACCTAGGATTAGGCAATGTTTTCTTAAACATGACACAAGCAACAAAAGATAAAATAGATAGATTGGACTTCATCAAAATAAGAAATTTTGTGTTTCAAAGGACACCATTAAAAGTGAAAAATCAACCAACAGAATGGGAGAAAATATTATATATCTGATAAGGGTCCAGTATCCAAAATATATAAAAACTATTACAACCCGACAATAAAAAGACAAATTACACAATTAAAAAAATAGGCAGAGAATATGAATAGACATTTCTCCAAAGAAGATACACAAATAGCCAGAAAGCACATGATAAGATGCTCAACATCATTAGTCACTAGACAAATGCAAATAAAAATCGTAATGAGATAACACTTCATAGTCACTAGCATGGCTTTTATCAGAAAGACATTATATACATATTGGTTAAGATAAGGAGAGACTGGAAACTTCATACAGTGCTAGTGAGAATATAAAATAAGAGGGTCATTTAGAAAGAGTTCAGCAGTTTTTCAAAAAATTAGAGAGTTACAATGTGATTCAGCAATTCCACTTCTAAGTATATACCCAAGAGAATTGAAAACATATCTTCACAAAAACTTATATGTAAATATTTATAGCAGTATTCATTATAATAGCCAAAAAGTGGGAGGGAAAAAATAAACAAATGTCCATTAAGTAATGAATAAACAAAATGTGGAATATTCAAACAATAGAATATTATTTAGTAGTAAAAGGAATAAAGTTCTGATATATGCTACAACCTGGATGAACCTTGCAAACATTATGCTAGTAAAAGAAGCCAGACACAAAAGACTAAATATGATAATATTCTATTTATATGAAATGTCCAAAATAGGCAAATTCATAGACCCAGAAAACAGCTAGTGGTTACTAGAGACTGGGGAAGAGGTGATGGGCAGTAATGCTCATGGGTATGAGGTTTCTTTTTGCAGTGATGAAAATGTTCTGAAATTGGTAACAGCTGCACCATTTTGTGAATATACTAAAAACCACTGAATCATACATACATTTCAAATGAAGGACTAGTATAAATGAATTACATCTCAATTAAAAAAAAGTCTATAACTTCACATATCATTCTAAGTATTTAAATTAGAAGAGTTTGCTCCTAAGGTGAGTAAGAAGTAGAGAAAGGTCATCAAGCTCAAGAATGGAGCTTTTAAGACATGGAAAATCAGAAATAAGAAGTAGGAGGGCACCCTCCATAATGTTTTGGGTGAGCAGCAGGGGGAGCCCTTGATAGCAAAGACCATCACAAAAATAATATTTATGCTTCTGATCATAAAGTTAATATGTTCTTTTTGCAGATAATCTGGAGAAATATCAAAATAAAGACAATTTAAAAACATTCTATTTTCCTGAGAACTATTATTAACATTTCATTTGTGCAAATCCTTCCAGTCTTTTTTTCTGTGTATACTCTGTGTATATGTTTATACATATGTAACCAACCCACCTTTTTTACAAAAAGTAGAAGCTTGTACATGCAGCTTTGAATCCTATTTTTTTATATCACACATTTTTTTTCATTTTTCCAAAGCTTTAAATATTTTTGAGAATGTAACTTTTAGTGTCTACAGGCGTACTGTAATTACTTAAACCTCTTGAGAATTTTTCCTTGTTATAAATAAAACTGTGATAAACATCCTTGTACCTAAATCTTTATATTTCTTAAAAATATTTTCTCAAGATAGATTCTTAGAAGAGGAATTATTAGGTTAAATATTATCCACAGCTTTAAGTCTTTGGATATATATTGTCACATTACCAACCAGAAAATTTGAAAAATCTTTATATGTCCTCTAGCAGTGTATGATACTTTTTCCTGAACTTTTATTTGTTGTGTTTGTTTAAAACATTTGCCAATTTGATAGACAGAAATTAGTGTATTGTTTTAATTACATTTAAATAAACAGTAAGCTTGAAATTATTTCAGTGTCTAATTATTTTCTGCTTGTACAAACTACCTTTTTGTGAACAGTGACAGTTTTTCTGCTTAGGATTTACCTTTTAATTATTGATTTCTAGAAGCTCTTCATATAAAATTCATGTTAACCTTAGTTTTACCCTTTGCCATTTTTTCAGGTTATTCTTTGCTTCCTGTTTTTTTTTTTTTTGTTTTTATCATGAGTTTTGAGGCATACAGCTTTAATTTTTTTATATAAAAAATGTCTCTTCTCTTTTTATAGATTTTCCTTCTACCTCTTTGCTTAAAAAGTGCTTCCACACAGTGGGAGTTGATGAATATTTACCATAATATTTTTTATTCCTTTGTGTTCTTATTTTTTTTTATAATTTATTTTTTAAATTTATTGGGGTGACAATTGTTAGTAAAATTACATAGATTTCAGGTGTACAATTCTGTATTACATCATCTATAAATCCCATTGTGTGTTCACCACTCAGAGTCAGTTCTCCTTCCATCACCATATATTTGATCCCCCTTACCCTCATCTCCACCCCCCACCCCCCTTACCCTCTGGTAGTGTTTTTATTTTTTAAATGTATTTAATTCATCTAGAACGTATTAGGGATGTGGGTTGGATCCCCCTTCCTCTTCACCTCAAAAAATGAAACATGGAGTAATCTTTCATTTCCTCCACTGATTTGAAATGATTGAGGAGTTTGTATTCTCTTCTCTCTGTCTCATTCTGTATCATGTTGGGCCTAACAATTAATTTGAGAAAAAGTGACATCATGCAACAATATGGAATATGTCTCCATTTATTCAAGACTGCTTTTGTACTATTAACTGAAGTTTGATACCTAATTGCGTAGAGGCTGAAGATTTTTTTCAATCTTATTTCTATGTTCTGCTGTTATTATTGTTTGGCTTGGTTTGCTCTGTTTTCTTCCTGTTGTAAAAAGCTTTTTTCCCTCATTACAATTATTATCTAGCTATGGGTATTTTGTATATTTTGAGTCCAGGTATCATAATGAACTATTAGGTCTAATAGCTTATTTCTTAGGTTGTCTAAATAGATTATCCTTTAGAAATTCTAATTTCTCTCCACATCCATGACTTTGGGATCTCAAAACCAATTTTTGGAATCACAGAGGTCTTTTGCTTCATAAACCCAACTTCTTTTTTTAAAAAAATTAAAAATTAAGTATATTAAATGACAAAAAATAAATGGTACAAACAACTCTGAAACACACAGATTGTATTCCTCCACATGGGTCTTAAAGAGTAAATATTTGCCATGAAAGATTATTTTTTTAATTTAGTAGAGAATTAAATCCAAAATAATTTTAAGGAGGCACTAGTGACTCAAATGCTCTTTGGTTTTAAATGGCCTCCAAAACAATAGTTGTTTTAAAATCAGGTTTATTGAGTTATAATTGATATATGGTAGAATTCCTCCTTTGTAGGACACAGTTCTGTGAATCTTGACAAACATACAGTCAAGTAACACCACCACCATCAAGACAATATTTCCAACACCCTGAGAAGTTCTCTGTGTTCCTTTGTAGTCAGTCTGCTTCCTCTCACCCTCAACCCCCGGCAACCTCTGATGTGTTTTCTTCCCCTATACACCCTGCATACTATTTTTATCTCTCAAGCTTCCAATTGGAATCAAAGCTGCTCATTAGCAACCAGCACAATGTCCTCTGCTGCTCATTTAAAAACCACCTTTCTTTGCTGGCAACCAACAGATCAGTCTCCATGTCAGCAAACTTGAACTTTAGCTCCAGACACAGGCAAATTCTTCCCCTGAAACTCAGCCTGGTTTTAGCTGGGCTGACATGCCCAGACAAGCCGAACAGGGCAGAGGAGCCAGCGGGAGGGGTGGTCCTCCTGGCATGGAGTATGGGTTTCGTGTGTGTGTGTGTGTGTGTGTGTGTGTGTGTGTGTGTACTAAGTCCCAACATATTTTTACAGGTTTTATACATCTACAGTGTGAGTGACATACTGGAGGGTAGATGAGCCAGCAAGTTCTGAGAAATAATTCTCTTTGAACCTTTCCTCTGTCATCTGATTGCTGAATGGCATGAGCGTGTGGTCTGCTGGTGAGAGCTGGAAGCTCTGGGAAGTGATGGTTCCTACTGAGTCAAAACACAACATAAACACCTTGGGGAGATCTGAGGACTGGGAACCAATTTCAGAAAATTATAAGTTGCCAAGGAAACGCTCCTTTAAACATAATGTCTGGAGCAGTTAGGAAGGTTTTTCATTTTTGTCATTTCTTTTAAGGTCCATTTTCTCCTGTGATACTTCTTTCCCCAGTTCTACACACATGGCAGGGGCTGCTTTCCTAGGTCACTTAAACACCACTGTAAAGAAACCCATCTGTGGTTTTATGTTACCCCATTGGAGTGTTGTCTGTGAATAACACGGCATAAAAGGGGATAAATTGCCTAACTCAATCCACCCTTGAGGCCTGCCACATTAAAAAGATATGCCACAGAACTTCGGTCTGCCCCGGAACATTGGGAAACTGAGAGACTGCAGTGTTTAAGGAAAACTGAATCTCACTCGAAGTAGATAACTCTCTGATTTACTATTGTGTCTATATATAACATTTTATATTTACCAAGGCCTCTCAATATTCATTGTTAGTAACTAGGCCTGGAAGGGTATTTATAGCTTATATTAATTCTTACCCTGGAGAAAACTGAGGTACAAAAAAGGTAGCGGACAGGGCATTTGGTAGCAGACATACAGACTTCATAATCTACCCAAGACTGGAGTTAACCACTGAGGGTTACATTAACTCAAGCACAAAGTATCTGAAATGTATGCCATTCAAAGAAGTTGCCTTATTTATTTCATCAGCTTTTGTCTCTTCATCTACCCTAGTTAATAGTTTCTATACTTGGCATTTGCTTAGCGGTATATACAGAAAGGGTCACTACATGTTTTTGTTTGTTTGTTTGTTTGTTTTTTAATATGTGAGAAGTTAAAATGGAGAACCTTGTATTCTCCAACTTGGTCTTTCTAGAGAAAGGCTCCTGCTACTTCACTTAGTTCAGCTCACTCGAGGTTGGTGCCAGGAGGACTCCTGGTTTGAAAGTCACTGATTTAAATGGTGTTTCATTGCATCCATCCCCAGTTCTGCCTCTTGGCTCTGTGGATCTGCTGGGTCTACCAACAGCACTATGGGCTCATGCAAATCTGTTGCATGACCCTTGGGAAGGAACTGTAGCCTTGGAAGGCAGAGTTGAACATTTCCATAACCAGCCTTCCTGCAACTGAGCCCTGGACTTTAAATTTTCACCAGTAGGAAAGGGAGGCAGAGGGAGGCTTTGGTTCATGGTGCCATGGGATTCCAGTGATGCCTTTGGCACTCCCTGCCACTCCCTGACCATCTCCAGTGTACAAAGTGCCAACCTGGTGATGCAAAGTTTACATTGTGATGAACAAACAATTCCCCTCCCATGAGAGTTCTGTAGCCTCCCAGTACTCAACTTCCAGTTTAGGATGGGCCAATGTGGAAGAGTCAAGCCAAGTGGATCGCTGGCTGCTGGTGGCTGCAGAGTGAGGAATGGTGATAACAGAGTGAAATGTGGTATAAGCTTCATCACAGCTTCCTTCTCCCTGTCCCCCAAACTGTCAGACCTGCCCATCTAAACAGATGTGTATGAGGACCAGGGACATTTTGGAGAAAACAAGGAGCTGACAATAAATAGCAAAACTGTCATTGAAGTAATATTTCTCCCTGTATCAGGCACTGTGCTAAGTACTGCACATTCATTATCTCATTTTATTCTAACAAGAACCCTGTTCAAACAGATGTCCTTTGCTGCCCCATTACATAGGTTGGAAAACTGAGACATAGAGGTTACAAAAAACTTGCACATAGGGGCACCTACTCAATAAGCGACTGCATCAGAGTTCAAGCCGAGTTCTGACCCCAAAGGGTGTGCACTAGAGTCCTGAGCACATTTCACATCTAGGGGCACCATCAGGTATTTTGAAAACTAAAATAATCGCATTTCTGACTAGGAGGAAAGTCAAAGCCCAGCTCCACAGGGACAGAGAACTTGGATGTATCACCACGCCCTCTGTGACCTCATCTAAATCCATTTGTTTTTATAAGTACAGGTACTGCACAGTCGTTTAAAAATATGAGCTGGCCAGAGTGGCACATCTTCTGATGGCAGCAACCTGCCTGGTGGAAACAGATTGGGTGGCTGTGGGTCAGCCTTTCCAGCGTAACAAGGAAGGGAAGGTTGATTTTTAGTGGGAATGATGAGGGAAGCAGTTCTGCAATGTTTTTCACAGAAATAGAAACCAGTGAAATAGAAGCCGCCACTCTGCTGCTTTAGAGAAAGAAAGCACAGGGCAATAGACAGGCAAGCAATTGGCAGCTATTGTCACTTTCAGAAACTTGTCCTACGTAGGTCCCTGCTGACCAAGACCATCCCAGCTGCAAGCAATAACCAGGCAAGCAGCTTCTGGCCTGGCCTCCAGCACTCAGTAGAGATAACGCCTGATTTGACTGTGAAGCCTTCCTCATTCTCCAGGGATCTGTCCCAGAGGGAGGAGAATGCTTTATGAGACCTGGAGCCTGTTTCTGCGGCCCTATGTCTACAGTAATTGCTGTATCTGATGGTTGGTGCTACACAGGCTTCCTCACCAGCTGGAACTTTCTATTTGCCTGACGGTGTTATTACTGGCTCCTGCTGGATTTTAGGGACATTAACCTGCCCATATGTGTCTGCTAGTGCTTTGCCGGTCTACTCCAGTTAAAAGGCTTCTTAGAAAAGGGGCTTTGTGAGTTTTCCTTTTACATGGCTTTTTGCCTTTTCTCTCCAGGGTCCTCTCTTTCCCTCTCCTCACTCCTTCCCTCCACCTGGTTGGAGCAGAGAAGTTTAGCTTTTCTTAGGAACACTTTATGAGCCATCCAGTCATATTATCTGAAAACATGTTGTAAGAGCCTGCTTCCAGGTCACAGATTCAGATCTGTGGAAACTGCCCAGGCTATTCCAAAATTCTGAGCTGGGATTCCAGTATTCAGCCTCCAGTTAAGTTGGATCCATGTAGGCTGCAAATTGCAATGCATGTTAAGTAGGCTAGCCATTTAATCCCCCTGTGCTTGCCTCCCACCAGGGCTGAAGGGAGTGGAAGAGGGAGGCGGTATGTTGGACTTGCCCCCAGTCATTTCTTTTCTTCAAGAAAAAGCAACATTTCCCTACAATCATCAGGGTGGAAGCCCAAGCCTAGCATATTTTCACCACACTTTCCTCCTCTGCATGGTTGGTGTCCTCGCTGCCCTGTTCTGTGGGCTCTGGCTCCAACCTGTGTTCATAACATACTGGTAAGTAGGGTTTCTGGGCAGGAATTCTTTTCACTTTCCCATTCCCGAATCCTGAGATATAAACTGTTTTCTGTTCTCCACGATGAATCGTTTCCACAAAGTGAAGGCCGATACTACCAAGCACCTGGGTTCAAGGAGCTGATTTTCCCGATTTCCTGACCAACTTTTCTTGGGATTCAGGAAGGTAAAAGTGAAAAAAATTCCCAAGAATGGACAGGAAACCCTAGCGAAAAATAGGAAAAATATCTAAGAGATACATTGTGAGTAGTACGTTTATTTCCCATTGTGGGTATTACTGGGTTCAAGGAGATGATTTTCCCGATTTCCCGACCAACTTTTTTCGGGATTCAGGAACGGGAAAGTGGAAAAAAAATTCCTGAGAACGGGCGGGAATTCCGGCCTGGAAACCCTACTCGTAGGTAGTTCTAATGTCTTCATCGACTGAGGTAAGATGCCTATCGTGGCAAAGTGGGTTCAAGTATGAGCAGCACGTGGAGGGTCTTCAGCCAGTTCTGGCACCTAGTTGGACCACTTCACAGGGACCTGGTGTAAGGAACACGGGGAGAGCTTTGTAAATGCTGTGAGATCTGCCATTGAAAAATGCCACATGATAGTGAAACTTGCTCTTAGGAGGCTACTTCTACTGCAAAAAGAATTTGTGAATATGGTTTAAACACATTTTGGCTTAAAATCAGAAAGGCAGGTTTTATGTCTAGCCCTTTTTGACCAGTTTGGTGGCCTTGGGGGTCTCTGAGCTACAGCTTTCTAATGATCCTGCTTCATAATCGCACTTTATAGAACCAAGGTGAGGCTCACATCACATGAGGAAACGTGTAAGACATTGCTTTGTAAACTGGAAAACAACACAAATAAAAGAGGCTTTGTTGTTGGGTCTCTATTCTGAGGCAGGGGAATCAAGGCACAGAGCAGAAAAGTATCAGTTAGAAATCCTCATGCAGCGGGAGATGTTAGGAGAATAAGTCAGGCCTCTGTAGCTCTGCCCTGGATCTTTCATCTAGAATGAACTGCTATATCAGTGGTGGGAAAACACATGCGTGACATGGTCAGTTCTATAATCAGCTGTGATACAACTCAGCCTAAATTATTTGCCTGAAGTCACTTGATGCTAGACCTCAAGTGGCCTGGCTAGTCCTCAACTCACTGGAGAGAGACAGTCGTGTTAAGACCGTGGACCAGAGGACCAGACTGCCTGGGTGTGAGTCCATCTCTGCATCCGCCTCTAGGTAACTGTAAGCAAGTGACATGACCTATCTCTGTTTCAGTGTACCCATCTATAAAATAGAACTAAAATGGCTATCTATCTCATAGTGTTGTATAAAAAAAATGGAAAAAAAATGTAAAGTACTTTGAATAATTTTTGACATGTAGTAAGCTAAAAATAATTAATATTCTTTTCCAACAAAATATTCCACTCTTAAACAATAAAATGTGTGTTCTAAATTGTGGGAAGACAGAGCTTTTTTTTTAGGCATAATGGAGAGTGGAGTTCAATTTGGCTTCAAGATCCCATCCCTCTTCTCCCACTTCAGTGTGAAATGTGTGACATACCAAGATGAGTTAGATGACAGAAGGCAGTGGAACCAAAAATGGTTGATCATATGCCTGGGAACGAATGCAGAGTGAAGATGTCTCCTCTCCCTGATGGAGCCCAAGACTAGATGCAGGTGGGGCTGAATCCGTGTTCCTCCATAAACTGTTGGATGAGCTTGAACCCTTGGCTTATCTCTTTGTGCCACTTCCTAAACTTTGCAATGGGGGACAATAGTACCTTCCTCACAGGGCTGCTGCTTAGAGCAATGCACATAGTAGATACACAATAAATTTCAGCTATCATTGTTATTATAGTACCATTCCCTAGTCCCTAATTTTGTGATTCTGAGTTTTGAGGAAGTACAAAATTTCATTTTTCAGGTTAAAGTAGAAGAGCAAAAGAATCAGACAAATGCCACCTAACATCATATTTTCTGTGAAAGGCAAGGAATGGAAAGGCCACACCTCCATCAAGCTGCTTGTTCATACAGTGTAACAATATCTACAATCGTTGATTCCTGACAAACTTTTTTATGAATTACAGTGAGTTGTTTGAACTTCAAAATATCTCTGTACATGAAAGCCCAATCCCCTTTAGATATTCCTCAGTTTTCTTTAATAAACGGACCTAGTAGTCATGGGTGATTCTAGTCTTTGTTTTTGATATCGGGTATGGAGAATAAGAGGCATCAAACCAATGTCTACTAATTCCAGTGACACTTTCAGTTTTGCTATGATTCGGCACACCTTCATATTTGGAGGCCATATATGCTTTAGAATTGCTCATCAGAATATTTGAGCAAACTCCTAAATGGCAAGAACTGAAAATGCCAAGGGATTTTCAATGTTTTAAAAGAGTTCCGTGCAGCTGGTGACATTAGTCAGGTCGGCCATCAAGTTTTGGATCTGGCAATAAAAGTCATATAGTGAGTCAACTGATAGTCAGAAAGGATGAGACAGCATGATTTTTCTCTTCTAGCTTCTCCCACAAAGCACAGGTTCTGGCATCATGGCTGTCCCTGCAGATTGGATGTTTGGTTTCTGACATACTGGGAGAGTCCCTAGAGAACACTGGAAAGCAGAATCAGCTGCCTGAGTCAAAGGGCCGGGTATCAGTTAAGTTAGCACAAGATTTAACAGCACTGGAAAATACCCACCCACTCCATTTCTCCAGCCTGATAATCCAGGGCAATTAAGGGAAAGAGCAGAAATTTTGGTGGCTTTTAGCATTTTTAAAATTTCAGGTGGGCAAACACAGAAATGTGTATCAATATTATCCATACTTTACCAGTGTTTGTTTTCAAGAGTCCAAGATTAAATTAAAGCCTGGTCTAGCTTGGAAGACATTTTTGCCTTTGCCTGAGAGAAGACAGAAACTTGAGAAGAAAGAAGGGTCTTTGGAGGGACTGAATTTCTTTGAGTATCCTCTAAGAGTCACCAAGCACCAGAGAGACAGGATCCAATTCTTGACACACTAAACAGTGCTATCCCCTTCATAATGACCTGCTAATGTAAAGAGGGCAAACTTGCAAAATTTGTTGCCTTATTAAGAAAATTATTTAAGCCCATGAAATATGAGGGTTAAATGCCTTGTTTTTCTAAACATGCTGTGATGGGGGAGAAAGAAGATTTCAGATATTATATGGAAAAATGCAGTAAAAAGTGCTAAATTAGCCCATTTCATTCCATTGAATTGTTCAGCAATTATGGTCATCCCCAAAGCCCTAGAAAATCAAAGCACATGATAAAACCCCAATCTAAGGATATCAACTGCTATGGTACCGAATGAGTGACGCATCTCATTTTAAAAGCATTTAAAGCTGTATCAAAAGAAGTTGAGCTGAGGGACTACAAGTCTAAAATCATTTGTTGTATGACTGTACACTTAAATTTTAACTTGAAGCTAAATGTTGCAAAGTTAAATCAATTTTATTTTATCACAAGGGGAATTTACACTCTTTCGTTTGAGATAGAAGAACCCTTGGCACAGTCTAGAATTTAGTAAGACTCCTGTCCCATATTAACTCTTTGATCCTAGCACATTCTCTCCTCCTAGAAGAGTTATTTAAAAGTTGCATGTCCCTATTTTCCCCCCAATCCCAGCAGCAAAGACACACAATCTCTCTCTCTCTCCCTCCCTCCCTCCCTCCCTCCCTCCCTCCCTCCCTCTCCCTCCCTCTCTCTCTCTCTCTCTCTCTCTCTCTCTCTCTCTCTCTGAGTCTCTCCTTCCCTGAAGTTTCTAAAGTAGTTCCTTCAGTTCTAGTTTTCTTTTTCTAAATTTAAAAACGTGGCTCCTGGCTATAAAAACGTCTCCCCCACCTTCAGCAGCCCCCCATCCCCCGTCCCCTGGGGCTGTTATTGGCATGATCTGTAAATTAACTGGAGTCACTTAGAGCCCTCAGTTAGCTTTTAGTCAAACATTGGCAGCAGTGTTTACTCTTGTGTAATCTTCAGTTGTTACTTAATTTAATGCCCGTCAGCAATTTTTTTTTTTTAAACGTGTTCAGCAAATCCTTGGCATATGCTGTTTGGTTTCTTTCCTGTTCCCCTCCCCCACCTTGACCCAAATCAAGCTCAATTTATCTGAGTAAAGGCTTTTAGATATTTTTAATTTGCTAGTGCCGTTTGCTCTCTTCTCAAGGAAGTAAGAGTTGGCTTTCTGGGGAAATCCAACTACATTCTACTCAGAGGCCCTTGCTTTATGTCCCCCATCCCACCTTACATCAAAGAGGGTGAACTGTAAATTGTATAGTTTTTGTTTCTTGTTGCTCTGGCAGTTATTTTTGAGTGATGTAAGATGGGAAGCATCCTCAAACTCACATTTGGAAGATGATGGTGTGGCCCCCTGAGAAAAACCCAATGAAATCTAACTTTGAAGGTCTGCCCAGTGGTGAGCTAAAAGCTGAACATATCACATCATAATTCATACACAACTTTGTGTCTTTTGAACCTTCGTCCTCAGCTGCCACCACCTCTAAAATAAATAAATAGAGCCCTGGACATTCTACGGTATTCTGGAGTGCCTTTCCTTGCTCCTTTCATAATGTAAAATCCATTCTTGTCCAGCAGGAGAACTTCTCTAAGGATATCATAAAGGCAGAAGGAAATACTGACTGCAAGTGGAACAGGGAAGCTCAGATTCAAAGAGCAAAACACATTATTAAGGGAATAAGAATGTAGGGGGAAAATTATGAGATTACCTTTAAAAGATGCAATGAGCAGTCCCTCCTATCCTGCTTTTTACCACTGTTCTCCATTTCTATACAAGAGGTGACCTTCTTCAGCCCAGGGGCTACATGCTCAATATTCTGGGTTTCGCTGCCAAGAAGACAAATATCACCTTGAAAGTCTCATGCTTTCTTAGGAGATGTGGTCAAAAGAACATGTACACCTAAACCATCAACAAAATGAAAAGACAACCTACTGAATGGGAGAAGATATTCACATATGATAATTCTGATAAGATGTTAATATCCAAAATATTTAAGGCACTCATACAGCTTAACAGCAAAATAACAAACACTCCAATTAAAAAATGGGCAGAGGATCTGAAGAGACATTTCTCCAAAAAGGACAAGCAAATGGCCAACAGACATATGAAAAGATGCTCCACATCACTAATCATCAGGGAAACGCAAATCAACACCACAATGAAAAATCACCTCACAGCTGTCAGAATGGCCATCATCGATAAATCAAACAAGTGTTGCAAGGATGTGGAGAAAAGGGAACCCTTGTGCACTGTTGGTGGGAATGCAGATTGGTGCAGTCACTATGGAAAACAGTATGGAGGTTCCTCCACAAATAAAAAATAGAGTTGCTGTATGATCCAGAAATTATACTTCTGGGTATTTATCCAAAGAAAGTGGAAACACTAATTCGGTGCTCCATATTCACTGCAACATTATTTACAATAGCCAAGATATGGAAGCAACCTAGGCGTCCATCAACAGATGAATGGATAAAGAATATAATATTATATATTCTTTATATCATATAATGGAATATTACTCAGCCATAAAAATGAACGAAATCTTGTCATTTGTGACAACGTGGATGGACCTAGAGGTATTATGCTAAGTGAAATCAGTTAAACAGAGAAAGACAAATACTGTATGATTCCACTTATGTGTGGAATCTAAAAAACAAAACAAATTTATAAAACAAAACAGAAACAGACGCACAGATACAAAGAACAAGCTGATGGTTGCTAAAAAGGAGGGGGTAGGGAGATGGGTGAAATTCAACTATATATATATATATATATGTACACTTGAAGAGGAGAAAGTCTCAGTCAGCCAGATCTCAACTCACTCTTCCATCTTTTCCCCCCAAAACCTTGACCTTTAAGTTTCATTGTATTTCAACCGTACCTCTGTTTCCTAGTGACAAGAACTGGGGATTCTCTCCCATACACGCTAAGAAACCTAAATGTTTGAAAATACCCCTACTATGTCTCACAAATAGCACTCTAAGAAAAGCAGTGGGATACATGGGACAGGAAGAAGAAGGAAAGTAGAGACACTGGTGACAGGCTTCATCTAATTGCTGCAAATGATCAAATGCCAAAAGACACAATTTTGCTCTCTCAGATAGGAAGCGAGATCCTGGACTCAATCCACATAGAGTCCATGGTTGGATTTCTAGGAAAACCTCAGCCAGGGGCTTAATTATATGCTATTAACTCAAGCTGTAGCTGTCCTGGGGGTCAACAGATCTATCTGAGCTCATGTTGCAAGTGCACACTGGTGGCCCGTTGTTGGGGGCTAGTGTCACTGTGGGCCAATCTGAGATCTCCAATGGAACCCGGCGGACACATGGGTCCCTGTCACAGACCACCAGCTCACTATTCTCCCTGTGCTCACCTCTGGGATGTGACCCCGTGGGCTCCAAAGTGCAGCTGTTTGTGACTAATTATGAGCAAATTCTACAACTACCTTGAACCGTTTTGAATGTGCTCAAAGCACAGGGCTGTGCTGTCAAGGGCTTTGAGAACTCACTCCCAGACAATAGCTCTTCTCAGCAAGGACATCTTCCCAGGTCCCTCACGTGCCCACACAGCACTGTTAATATAGGGAGCGCTGCTGTAGCCTTGACTCCTCCTTTGGTTATTTCCACTGCTCAGTGACCTGCCATTGGCACACACGTTTGTTCTTCCATTTTCTTTTCACAACACTTTCAACTTCCTCTTCAAATTCCCTTTCTTGCTCATCCTCAACCCAACTTGCTCATTTAATAGTGCCAATGGATCAGCTCTTATTGAGCTGTGTGTGCCTTTAAAGCTCCTCAGAGGAAAGCACTTAAATATAAAATGGAAAATATTTTAAACAGATGTGCCATTTAATTTGAGGTGTCAGCCATAATAATCAACAACAATAAACCCATGTCTTTTCCATTAGGTAACCTTGTGTGCACATGCACAAGCGCAGGCACTGAGCTATGTCCCACTTTCTTCCTCTTTTCTCAGCACGTTTGTGCGTGTCTGTTCACTGAGCCATGTCCAGCTTTCTCCACAACCCCAGTGGCAGCCTCAGTCTGCTGGGGCCTGCCTAGCACCCTGCTCTAGTCAATGAAAAATCAAACCAATGGGCTGCATGGTGTTGGGCAGCCATTTCCACCAGTTCACACGGGAAAGCTTTGGGCACAGTCTCAAAAGGCCAGGCATGTGAATTAAGGCTGTAAAAGAAGGTTGACATGCAAACCTTCCCCCACACTCAGGCTTTACTCTGTTTATTCTGTCAACCTCGTTTATCCTTCCAAATCTAGTTTCTCAGCAGAACAACTCATCACAATACACCCGGGTTGTGGGGATACATAGAAAACATCCAAAAAGAACCGTAGAGAGCACAATCCTGCTGATTCATTCTCTAAGCCATTTGTTAGCAAGCTAGTTTGGGGTTTCTCTTTTTCACAATATTCCATAATATTTCAACACTTAGAGAATTAAAACTGCCAGATGTTCTCATCTTTAAACAAAATATCCTGGATAATTGGGAATTTAAAATAAGTTTCACTATTAAAGTTCCCTTCAGAAACATGTCTGACCAAAATAATCAGTTGATGAAATAATTTGGAAATCCAAACCATGCAGAAGAGACATGTAAAATGTTAAGTACAGAATCAGTCAGCACTTGGTGATGCGGACCTGGCCTCCTAACGCTTAAATATATAACCAAATGACGCATGACTTCTGAAATATCATGGCACTGAATGAGAATTTACAAAAGGCTATCAAAAAACAAACTGGACATGGTGTAGCAGAGAAGTCTATATAATCAGACAGACATGGACTCAAATTGGATTCCACGCTTGTTGTGCAACCTGGAACAAATGACATGTTCTCATTAAGGCTCCGTGTTCTCATCTCTAAATTTGGGGATGATAGGAATAATTCTCCAGCTCAGTGGCTTGGTGTGGGGATTAAAAGTAGGAAATGCAGGTAAGACACCTGCCTCACTGTAGTTTCTAGCTCATAGTAAACACTTAAATGAAAACTACTGAAGACTCCTGTCTTACAGGTGGTGTCTTTAAAAACTGGGAACTTAATTTTAAAACTTAGGAAACAGTGAAGACCTCTTTCAGGAAATATCTGACTCCGTCCCAAACCACGTAATGGCACATCTCATAAATCCAGACCACTTGGAGCAGACTCATTGAAGTGCTAGGAACAGGGCTCATACCCAGCTGACACTCAATAAACATTTATTGATACAGTAGTCCCCCCTTACCCATGGGGAATGTGGTCCAAGATCCCCAGTTGATGCCTGAAGCTGCAGGTAGTACCAAACCCCATATAGATGAGGTGTGATCAGAAAAACATGGTGAATGTTTAAATTAAAAAATATATATATATGACAGTCAAAGACACATTGTCATTAATCCCCCTCAAAATACTCCCCCTTGCTTTGGACACACTTATCCCATCATTCTTGCCTCTTTCTGAAGCAGTCCTGGAAGTCCTCTTTTATGAGTGTCTTTAGTTGCACTGTTGTGACTGCCTGGATGTCCTGAATTGATTCAAAACATTTACCTTTCCTGGTCATTTTGACTTTGGGGAAGAGTCAGAAGCCATGTGAGTAAGATGGATGAGGACACACCATAATGTTTTTATTTGACAAAAAAATTGCCATACCAGAAGTGATGTGTGACATGGAGCATTGTCATGATGGAGGATGAAACCATTTGCCCATTTCTCAGGCCATTTTCTATGCATATCATTCCTTAAATGCTCTAATAAGCCTTTACAATATTCAGAGTTCACCGTAGTGTTTTTGGGTACAAACTCAGCTCACACAATTCCATCACGGTCAGAAAACACAATTAACCTTTTCATTGGATGGCACTCAGCAGCAGCATTCACTATACTTTTTAATGACAGCTTGTACTATATATTTTTTCTATACACACATACCATTTCACTTAAAGGAAGCACTTTATGGCTTCTCTTTGGCACATCTGAATTGCCAGCATTGCTCTTGCGCTTTGGGGCCCCTATTAAGAAGAATAAGGGTTAACTTGACCACAAGCACTGCGACAGTCAGTCTGATAACCCAGACAGCTAAATGACCAATGGGCATGGAGCCTACACAGCGTGCAAACACAAGGCAAAGGGATGATTCACATCCTGGGTGAAATGGAGCAGGACAGTGCAAACTTTCATCGCACTACTCTGAATGGTACAGTTTAAAACTTATAACTTGTTTATTTCTGGAATTTTCTACTTAATATTTTCAGACCATTGTTGATCACAGTTAACTGAAACCTCAGAAAGCAAAACCATGAATAAAAGGGGACTACCGTATTCATCATGGTTTCTTCAGTTTCTTAAAATAAAACATCTGGAAGAATTACAGAATCACTGTGGTTATTCCTGAAATATTACAACATCATAGAATTCAAAAGACCACTAAAAAAGAACTTGGGAACTGATTTTGCTTAAAAGACTGGAATAACCCTAAACACAAGTATTGCATGTAAAGCAGAGGTTCATAAAGTTATATAACCAGAATTGAGAAAGATTTCCTAGAAGTGGAGAGAGCCTCATCAACTTCAGCAGAGAAATTTCTTCATCTGTCACTGTTGACTCCACAGGGTCAAGTCACAATGCCAGGGAGGTATCTGTGTATTCCCAGACCACCAACCCTTTCCATTTAGCCAAGGGGCTACTGAATGAGAATGAAACATCGGCTAATTGAATCATTTAGAGTCTAATTCAAACAGATGATCTCTCAGAGGAGAACTCCCACACATAGATGAAGAAAATTGAGGAAGGCCATAGTTTAAAGTTTTTGTTTTTATCAAGGTAGAGTTTGCAATGTGACAATGATTAAGTCGTAGGGGAGGCTTTTAACAGAGTTCGCTATGGTCTTGTACTAACTAATTGAAATGCATCATTTGCTTTTCTAATCTTCATTTAACTTTTATCTAGAAATTACTGCTTAGTGTTCTCTCTTACACGGGGTGAAAAAAGAGTCAAGATTTAAAGAATTTAACAAGCCATTGATTAATTCATGCCGGTTTCTCTTCCAGTCACTGGATATCAAAAAAGAAAGGTAACCAAGACATTATTACCTCCGTCCTTGAGAATAAGTACCTGATCTTTAGGGAAAACACTTTTAAAATGAGCCACTTGCTTTTCACTAAATGTCAAATAAATTGATCTCTGGAACACTGAAAATTCCATGCTGTGTGGCTGTGTGGTACAGTACACACACACACACACACACACACACACACACACACACATTCATACACATATGCCTAGGAAGAAAGAAAAAGGAATCAGCAGGGGCTGACCATGTCTCTGGATTGTTTTCCACAGTTATTTGCACTTTGCCAGTACAGAGCAGAACCGTACTAGTAAACCCTTTGCAAGAAAGGTAGCACATCTCCAAACCAGGGAGGTTTGGCTGCAGGTGGGTATGAAAATGCTGAGTTTATGGAAACTTAATCTTTTATTTATTTTTTAGTATCTCTCTTGAAACCTGTGAGCTTAGCCAGTCTTCCTGCTCTGACTTTTTGGAAACACACCTTGAGGCCTCTTCAGCCTTCTGGCTCATGTGTAGCTGAGTCGTGATGGACAGAGCCTGGGAGTTCTCAGCACAAGTGTCAACATCTAAGTTTACTTTGCCTTGTATTAGATTATATGCTTGGACACATTTACAGGCTAAATTTGTTATTGTGTTGTTGTTCAATTTTCTTTAAAAAATGGTCATTCTGTAATTCTATATTATATTTAGCAGAAAGCCATTTTCTACTTTATCCTAGTATCGGTCTCATACTCACTCTTCAGGCACAATCAAGCCCCTCTATAGTTTGGCAACAAAAATGTCACTGAATAAAGAAAAGTGGTCATTTACACTGGCTGCTATTAGCAGAAAGAAATGCAAAGTGTAATTTTTTTAAGTTATAAATATGGTTTACATATAAATATAACTTGATCATGTGGCAAAGATTTATTCAATGTATTAACAAGAGAACAAGCAAATGGTAAAGCTGCTGTTGCAAAGAGCATTTGAGAGAAGATAGATAGATAGATAGATAGATAGATAGATAGATAGATAGATAGATAGATAGAGCCAAAAAAATGTATACAGATTTTAAGAAAGGAAAACTATATTAAAATTGTAATACTTAATAGATATCAATAATAGACGATGAATACAAGTCATGTTTGACTTCTGCAATTACAAGAGGTGCTCAAAGTGGTTATCATCAGCGTCCAGACACTTCTGATTATGGCAAACTACTGCTTATCCGAAGTGTCCACTTGTATACATTTTTTTTGGCACCTCCAGTATATATATACTGGAGAATGAATGTTCCACTAAGATTGCTAGATAAGATAGAACAGTGATTAATGTCACAGCAATTAAAGTACTACAGCCTTTAGGGTCATCTTTCCTACTGGATTGAAATCACTTTCATCATTGCTGAACAAAAATCTAGAAATCAGCATTTCATAGAGTGTGAGCCTTAATTAATAGCAAATAGTATATCCAATAAGGTGCATTCCCTTAGAGAATCAGATAATTTTTTAGCTGGGCTTGTTCAAAACTGATCCAATAAACAATGAAAAAACACGCAACCATCCTTTTACCTTATTTCAAGTTGATACTTTGTCTTAACATCAGCATAGAGCTTTTGGGGGAAAAGATGTCTCATGTAAGTACAAAAATTAAGGCTTTGGGACACATTGTTGTAGAAATATTAATAGAACAGCATTGCCACTCAAACTATGTTGAATACTAAGAAATACAGAGTTGGAAGTGGAAGAAACTCAAGTGACCATCAAAGAATGAATGGAGAAACAAGATGTGGCATATACACACAACAGAATATTATTCAACCTTAAAAAGGAAGGAAACTCGGACACATACTACAAGATGGAGCAAACTTGAAGACGTTATGCTGATTGTAATAAGTTAGTTACAAGAAGATAAATATTGTATGATATCTCTTATATGAGGTATATATAGTAATCAAATTCGTAGACACAGAAAGTAGAATATTCATTGCCAGGGGCTGGGAGAAGAGGGAATGGGGAGTTGTTTAATGGGTATAGAGTTTCAGTTTGCAAGATGGAAAAGTTCTGGAGATCGATGTGAATGTACTTAACACTACTGAACAGTATACTTAGAAAGGGTTAAGATGGTAGATTTTATGTTATTCATTTTTTACCACAATGAAAAACAATTTGAAAACATCCCTGAGCTGGTATCACCAATCCAGATGGGTGTTACAAAGCAAGGAAATGACCACCAAGGTGAGACCAAAATGTGGAGACTCAGGCACCACCTGAAGTGCTAGACTGTGACTTAACCTACAACACGACACAAATAAAATGACGGCAAAAATGCCAGCCTAGGTCTGGTGGACTTGAGCCCACCTCATGGAAACGATCAGACATTGGAGCAGAGTTGGTTGCCTGAGCAGCCCGGCGCCCTGCCGAGCGAGCCTGGGAAAGCCAGCAGGAGCTCGCTCGGATGAGGTGCGCTGGCCACAGCCCAGTGTAAAGCCCCACATCTGCAATGGACTAGCTGCTCTTTTTCTGTCTTAAGGATTTGTCCTTTATTTAAAACCTCACATCTTTTATTTTCATCTGTTATAAAACTTTATTCAAAGTGGATCATCGGCCTTAATGTAAAATGCAGCAGTATGAAACATCTAGAAGATGACATAGAAGAAAATCTTGGGTTTGGCAACGAGGTTTTTGTGATTATTTTTCATACTTTGTACTTTCATATCCCTCTTGTTTTCAGCATTATTGAGCCATAACAGATACAAATAAAAATTATATGTATTTAAGGTGTACAACTTCAGGTGGTACACCTTATGAATATGAATATATGAATACACTGTTAAAACGCCACCACAATTCAGCTAATTAACATAGCCACCACCTCACAATGCTACTATTGTCTTTTCTTTTTTTTTTTTTTTTTGGGGGGGGGTGAGAACACTAAAGTTCTACCCTTTTAGCAAATTTCAAGTAACAAAACAATATTGTTAAATATAGTCATTATGCTGGACATTAGATCCCCAGAAATTATTCATATTGCATAACTGAGACTTTTCAATAAATACTCAAAGAACTCCCCCTATCACCATCACCACTTTTAAGTTTCCTAGCCCCATTTAAGAGTTAAATGAGTAAAGTTCAACATAATAGTCACTAAACATTGGGAACTAGCTTTCTGATGATCATACTTGTTTGTGTCTTTGCTCGATTGCCCCCAGACTTTTGTGACAGTACCTAGAAAAACTAGAGAGGGCAAAGAAAATTATTATGGCCCAAAGACAACACTCACTCTCGTCTGATGTGACTTCATCATAACTGGTCTGCACACGCCAGCAGACTGTGAGAGTCCTCACGTAAGATTTACCACATATGTACAAAATATTTTAATTCCCTCATAAACTTGATAAACTTCTCAATAGAGCAATTATGTTTCTACTTTCTTTCTTTCATTTTTTTATTCCTGGCCAATAGAAACTTTCTCTAATTTTTATGGTGGATTGACATGACGCCATGGAATGCTGATTAAGATGGAACATTAAGCCCAATTGCATTTTAAAATCCAAATCCTTTATGGAGTCAGAGGAAAACTGCGTTTGTCTCCATTAGGCAGTGTCCTTCGGTGTCTTACAAAATGCCCACAGTCAGAGTATTTTACCATCTGGTCATTAATTTCTTGGCATTATAAAAATTGAGAAAGTTCATTCATTTGCAAAAACATTTAACTAACCCTAACACTCAACCCCACACTAAAAACAAAAATCAACAAAGTCTAGAAACATGCTTTGTTCCATTATACCTTCCATTGTTAAAACGAGTATTTATTTGGAACAAACTGCTGTCAAAATTCACATGCTCCTTAGAGCCAAAAGAAATCATTCTCTTTGACTTAGGAGCCCTCTCTTCATATGATTTATTTCACTATAAACTAATTCCATGAGGATTATGGAGGTGTCCTTTCCAAAACCCAAATAAATCCCATGCACAAAAATGATGATGACAAATAGAGAAAGAGGCAGGTAGCTTACTAAGGCTGGCTGTTTACCGTCTTTCATTCTGTTTTGTTTTGCTTGTTTTTGTTTTTGTTTCATAAAGCCTGGCTTTTTAGCAGCAGCTGTAACTCAACTCAACCCACCCTAAAGTTCTGGTCTTTCCAGTTCAGACTGTCTCCTAACATGGAATGATGCCAGGATGCTCAGCCAAGAAAATAATGATGACAACCTCAGAGAAATCTATAAAGTGTTTAAATAGCTAACTGACGCGTTAACTATTGGAGGAAGCAGGTAGAATTCAATAGGAAAAATAATTTTGAGAGAGAGAGAGAGAGAGGAAAAAAAAAGAAAGATAGAAAGAAAGAAAGCCAAAAGGAAAGGGAAAGGAGAGTAGAAGAGAGCCAGGAGAGAGAAGGGAGGTTATGCTGTAAGGCAGTTACAGTCTGAAAATGTAGGCGCTGTAAAATATTTACTTATCCTAAGTGCTGTCTCCTCCCCTGTCAGATTGTGCCAACTCACAGCACAGTCTTGTAAACTCTTACGTTGTTTATGGTGTTTTAGGTGCAGGCGCACATCAGCTCAAAGGTGAACTGCAACTATTTTACAGAATATAAACTCAGTATTTTTAGGTGATCATTGCTCTAAGATAGCGAGGGAAGAAAAAAGACGCTGACCATTTTAAAGTTTTGATCCCAGCCAAACCTCAAACCAGATCTGAGCCTTAGACGGGTCACCTCAGCCCCCTTTTACTTTCCTCCCCACCAGAACATAATCATTTGACACCTCTACTAGTCCAGCGTCTGGAAGTCACTGTTGGCACAGCCTGGCTGGTTGTCCAGCAGTCTTGACACTGCCCTGTGTCCCATGCAGGAAACACAGTGGTCAGTGTAAGGATTTTACTTCAAAATTATGTTTTATCTTTGGGCGTTGCAACTATGAAGAAAGGTTTCAAAACCACACAATACACGGGGATATAAAAATGGTCTATATCCCTATGGGATACCTGAAAATAACTCCCAATTTAGCTTTTTGGAATAAAGCAAATGTTTAAAGTAGCCCAAAGTGAAACTTAAATGTTTAATCTGCCCAGCTGCCTGTGAGGCTGGCGATGGGGCTGGAGGAGGAAGTGGTGGTTTCTCTTTGAAGCCTGGCTGCTACAAGGCCAGAGGCAGCCAAGTTCAGGGGGAAAGCTGACTCCCCAGCCCGCGCGGCCTCCTCTAAAGCAGCAGTCAGGCATGGTTGTGCTCTTGCTTCTTTCCTGAAGGCAGAAAAGAAATGAGAAAACAAGAAACACAAAAGGATGAGCTGTAAATTTTAGGGTTCTGGATTCAAACATTTTCATGGCAATTAAATTGTAAAGGAGCCAAGCTGCCTGCAGCAGGAGGAACTACGCATGTGTTGAACACTAAGCAAACCAAGGGGGTTAAAGGTGGATCTTTTATTATTTGCTTTGATAAAAACAAACTGAAGTTCAAGAAATGAAAGAGAAAAGATGCCCAAGTGGGATGAGTTTCTAATGGGTTATTTCATTATATGTCTTTGGTTATGAGCTACCTGTGAACCCAGAAAGTACCCTAATCGTATCCCTTCCTTCTCTTCTAAGCATCCTACAGCCAAGTCGTTCTTGTCGAACTCTGTGATCTGTAATGTATATCAGAACAGAACCTGCTCCCCCATCCTCTTTCTCAGCTTGAAGATTGGCTTCATGTCACTAAGAATACAGAAGAGGAACTTCCATAAATACCCACCTCTCTGATTCCAGACCATACTTGCCTCCTGTTACACGGCATGAATAATTCACACCCCCATGGTGGAGGCTTCTTAACTCCATTTACCACCAGCTACCACCCCATTTACCTGCTTCCCTTTACCATAAATGACTTCAAAGCATTATTTACACTCGTGGTGTCCAGTATAAATATAATGAGCTGCATATATAATTTTGATTTTTCTAGTAGCCATATTAAAAAAAAGTAAAAAGAAACCAGTGACAAAAATTACATGTTTTAATTAACCCAACATATCCAAAATACTATCATTTCAAAACATGTAATTGTTATAAAAAATTATTGAGATATGTTACTTTCCCTTTTAAATTCTAATTTAAGATATATGTTATCCTTACAGTGCATTTACATTCAGAGTGGTCACATTTCAAGTGCTCAATAGCCACCTGTGTCAAGTACCCCATATTGGACACTGCAGTTCGGTATTGTCCCGATGTTTCTTCCCATCCTCTCTTGAATCCACTCCTGAAACACTCCACTGAAACTGGTCATGTCAAAGTCTCCAATAATCTCAATTTTACTCTGTCTAGAGGTCAGTTCTCAGCCTCTACCTTGCCTGACTTACCAGCAACATGTAACCCAGTAGACCATGCTTTCCTGTTTGCTAAACTTCCTTCACTTGGCTTGCAAGATACCACTCTTGGCTTTCCTTTCACCTCACTGGTTGTTGCCCTTCAGTCTCTTTTGCTGCTTTATTCTCATCTCTATGTCCTCTAAATAATGTTCTAATGGAAGATCCAAGGGCTTAATCTTTCATCCTATAACTAAGTTTGCCAGTATTCTTTGCTCAGAAAGATCAGACTGTTCAGAAAAATAAAAATATTCCTGGGGAATTATCTCCCAATATTAATCTGGAAATTACCATCTCCCAAAACCATTAAATCACCCAAATCATTAAATTAGGTTCCTACTAACTGCTTCCATCCAGCTGGCTAGATAACCCCTCAGATTACAAATTTTCTTCAACCTCCTTAGGACATCCATTCCGTTTATCCTCTACTTCCTCCCCATGTATCAGCCTTCTTTTTCAAATTCCTCCCATCCAAACTTAAATACCATGGTAGATCATTTCAATAACATATTTGCCAGTACCTTACTTTCCTTTCTTTTTTATATTTATGTCGCTTTGTGCCTGAGCCCAAATAGACAAATGTTGCTGGAGAAAGTAACATATACAGCAAATTGGTATCATTGTGAAGTCATGAACACAAAAATCCATGTGTGCTCAATACATTTCAGCAAGATTCCAACATGCATCGATTAGTCTGCCTTCCCACCTTTCTAGTGAATATTTCAAACGTTCTCCACTCTCCTCAGATCTTCAGTTTACCCTTTTATCCCCCCACCTTCCCTCTCACTCTTAACAAATGACCTCACTTCCTACTTCACAAGGAAAATAAAAGCCATAAGACAAGAGCTACCACAATGAACTCCTTACATCTACACCCATTGTTCCTGCCTCCTCTTCTGTTAGAGTAGAATTAGTCCTTCTCTTTTCTAAGACCAATTGCTCCAATGATTACACTGGATTTCACAGGAACCTTTCATTATCTCCTTTCTCTTTATAGTCTGCATTTTCTCTCACTTGACTCTTTCCCTTTGACATTTATACTTACATTTCTCTCATCTACAGAGGAAAAGGGAACCCTCCTCATACCTCTTAAACAGTCTTCCCACATTTACTCTTGCTGTCCTCTCATTCAACTTTCCACCTTCCAGCCTTTGTGATGTTTTTCAAATTAGGCATTTCAAATGTCACCCCCTTCCTCCCCTGCCCCACTTAAAACTCTTCAACAGTTTCCCTAGCCCTTAAAAATAACATCCCAAACCCTATATATTTTTTTCAAAACCTGGCTGCCCTGTCCTCTGTCCACCTTTCCAGCTTTACTTTGTACCATTCTCCTCTCTTACTCTCTACAGTCCAGATTCACTGCTCTTCTTTCAGTTAATCAAATGTGCCGTGCCTCTCTGTTCTCAGAACACTCGCACACGCTGCTCCAGTTATCTGCTGTATGGGGATTCCCTGACAGGTTCTAGAATTATTTTAATTGGCGAAGACTTCCCCAAATCCCCAAATCAGATAATTTTCCTTCAGAATAACAATCTCTCAAATACATTTATCTTTGGGATTATTTGATTCACAGTTATATTCCTCCACCAGGTCATAAAATTCATAAGAGAAGAAAAAAGTTCAGCATTATTCCCTGAAGCCCAGCCAATCAATCATAGGCAAAGCACTGAATGCATTTCTGATGAATGAATAAATGAATGAACGTAGACTGGCACAGAATTACCCCTCATCCACCCAGCTCCCAAAATCTTAACTAGAGTCTATTTGAGAAGAAAACGAATATTGGTTTTCTCAGGGAGAAATTGCCATGGCCACATCACTGGTGTTCAGTTCCTAAAACAAACTAGATTATATGCAAAGGAAGAAGCAGAGATAAGAGAACTAGTGCTGCCTGCTGCTCATCCTCTCACCATCTTGCTAATCCCCCAAAGGAGGGTACTCACCACAAGGCAAGGTAGTCATCTTCATTTCTATGATTCTTGGCATGTTCCTTGAGTGACATTTCAATTACAGCTCTTTTGCCCCTGATTGCAGGGGTCACTTGAGCCTAAGAGAACTCACTTTTAATCCTGTCCAAGAAATACAATACCATATTCTAGTTTGGTGGTTGAATGTACCAGATGGCTCTACATGGCTAAGACATTGCGGGGTTATGAACTCTAAGGGGTCTATATTCTCTTAGAAGAGATGACCACAGGAGTTGAGTTTTTAGATATACTTTTATGGGATCTTCTTTACAAACTGCTCCTTTACCATCAACATAGAATCAGCCACTCTGGGAAGAATTTCTTTCTACAGGAAGGACAGACGCTTCTTATTTTCAAGTTGACTCCTCAGAGGACCTTAGGGTAAGCTAATCATTAGGTACCTAAAGAATTTTAAAACATTAAATTTGGTGGCTGCAAATAACACAGCAACACCAAAAATGTAGCAATAATAGCTACTCATTATGGAACTCCTTCTAGAAGCCTGATGTTTCACATAATGTTCATAGCACTCCTATGAGATAGGAAACCCTTTTACCATTTTATATATGAGAACATTGAACCTTGGGAAGGTAAGTGACCAAGCATCCTCAGTTTGTAGGTGAGAAAGCCAGACAGAAAACCCAGAGCAGTCTGAATCAAAAGCTCTTTTAAAATTTTCTTTTGTCAAATACAGGTAGCATACAATATTATATTAGGTTCAGGTGTACAACATAGTTGAATCAAAAACTTTTAATTTTTGTAGAAATGACACCATGAAGATCTCTGAAGCAATGCAGAGACTATGACTTCCAGAAGGTGTTATCTTTCTCCCTAGTTTCCTTATCTACCTTCTGCATTCTTACATCACATCCTCAGGTGTTTCCATCTCTCATCCCAAATCCATTGTCACTTGCCTGAAGGAACACAAAGTAAGATGTCCTAGAGAGATGGTCGTCTTCCTGGGTTTCCTCCAGAAGTAGTCCCTGAACTTTGCCCTCATCCACACAGAGCTAAAAGGCACTGCCTGTGTTGGGTTTCAAAGCACCCAGAATCTACTCATATCATGACACACACTAGGTTGTAATGTTTACCAGTTGGTATTTCTCTGCTACAGAGCTTCTGAATGGGGTGAGCCAAGTTGTAGTCACATTGGCATCTCAAGCATTTAGCACTCTGTCTGGCACATAGTTGGTGCTCACATACATTTTTTGGATTCAACTGTATCAAGACACCTCCTTACTTTTCCCCAGATCCTTAAGGATAGACACTATACTTTTAAGTAAAACAATTTAAAAATTTAAAACATGTATATAAATGTTTGCAGGGACACTGTGTCTGCCTAAGATGAGTGTAATTAGAACAAGAGAGAATGTACTCCTGACTCCATCCACATCACCAGGCCAACAAGCATCAAGTAACAAGTAACAATACAGGAGTTCTGAAGAATTATGTGAGTGTAATTCTTTTAAGGAAAGACTATGCCTCAAAGACCTTAAAAGACCTAAAGCTGAGAAAGGACACTGAAAAAAAAAAGCCTTCTGACAAATCAGCCTCCACCCTAAACACAAAGTATCACTGGAGGTATTTGATGTGGACTGTGGATTGTGGGTAACCATAGCAACAACAATCCCCAATCCTAGCTCAATTTCTGACCAGATTGACTCAATAACCATTTTAAGGCCCAGCAGAAAGAGATGCGCTTATTGCCAGGCATTACACCACTTACTTTATCTACTGTCCTACAGAAGGTGTCCAGCCTTTAACAAAAAATTACAAAGTATTCAAAAATAAGGCAAGAAAAAAACAACACATTGTCAAGAGTAAATCAATAGACCCAGACTCAGATATGACACAAATGTTGAAACTGTAAGACAGGAAAGTTAAAATAACTCTAATATGTTAACGGTTCTAATGGAAAAGGGAGAAAATACGCAGGATTAGGCAAGTAACTTCAGCCGGCAGATAGAAACTACAGGGGACATTCAAATGGTAAAGCTAGAAAAACACACACAGTAACAGGAATGGAGGATGTCATTGAGTGGTTCACAAGTAGATTCACACAGTCAAGGAAAGAATCAGTAAACCTAAAAATAGGTCAATATAAATTATCCAAATTGAAAGACAAAGGGAAAAAGTAAAAAAAGCAGAATGGAACATCCAAGGAATGCAGGACAATGGCATATATCTCAGCTATATTTAATTGAAATCCTACAAGAAGAGATAGGGAATGGGGCAGAAGAAACATTTGAAGATATAATGATAGAATTAATGATAGACATCAAATTACAGATCCAAGAAACAGAAAGAACATCAAAGAGGTTACACACAATACAAAACAAATAAACAAATACTAGACATGTCTTATTCAAACTGCTAAGAAAAGGAGAAAATGTTGAAGGCAGACAATGATAAAAGATGCACTAACTTAACATAAATAAATGACTAATTAAATAAATAACTGGGAGAGAAGAGACAATCTATTTGGAATTGCAGAAGAATTTCAAATAATTTATGCACATTCTCCACCCTCAAGGAAGGGAAACATAACTCCCACTCCTTAAGCATAGACTGTGCATACCAACTTCCTTCCAAAGAGTACGGAAGGAGAAAAGTAACTTTATAGCAGAGAAACCTGACAAACACTACCTCAGTCAGGTGATTTAGGTCAATATCAACAGTGATAAGTCATGTTGATGGTATGTATTCTTGATTTGACATGATGAGAATGGCGCTTTAATCTCTGTGGTCTTCCTCCCCAAAAGCCATAATCCCAGTCTAATCATGAGGAAAAACATAAGAGAAATCCAAACTGAGGGAAATTCTAAAAACATCTTACCAATACTCTTCAAAACTATCAAGCTCACTAACAAAAAGGAAATTATAAAAACTGTCATAGCTAATAAGAGTCTAAGGATAAATGATGATTAAATGTAACATAGTATTCTAAACAGGAACCTAGAACACAGAAAGGACATTAGGTAACAATTTAAAATATATGAATCAAGTATAAACTTTAGTTAATAATAATTGATCAATATTGGTTTATTAATTGTAACAGATGCACCATAGATAAATATTAACAACAGAGGAAACTAAGTATAATGTATATTGGAACTCTCTGTACTATCTTTACAATTTTTCTGTAATCTAGTACTATATAGAAATAGAGTTTATTAACCACAAGACAAAACTAAAGCTACATTACATACAGAGGAACAAAGATAAGAACAAACTTTTCATCAGAAACCATGTAAGCCAGAAGAAAATGTGGTGATATTTTTAAAGTGAAGATTAAAAGAAATGTCAACCGAGAATTCTGTACCCAGAAAGAATAAATAAATAAAAAATGGAGAAATAAAGATTTTATTTAAAAAAAAAAATTGAGAGAATTCATTGCTAGTAGATCTGAACTATAAGAAATACTCAAAAAAATTCTCCAGGGAGAAGGGCTATACTGTCAGACAGAAAGTTGAATCTACATAATAAATGAAGAGTGCTAGCAAGAGAATAAATACAGGTTTTAGTAAAAATGCATTTTCTTACTGGTAAGTGTTCTAAAAGATAACTGATTATGAAAAGCAAAAATGGTAGCAGTTTACTGAGTGCTTATTGCATAGTCAAATTAAAATTTATAGCACATGGTATGGGATAAAGGAATCTGGTGTCTTTATACTACATGTGAAGCAATATAATATTATTTGAAGGTAAACTCAAATTAATTAAAGCTGCATGTTGTGACTCTAGGGCAATAACAAAAAGTAATAATAAGAATGAGGTATAAATAATAAGCCAATATTGAAGATAAAATGAAATTATAAAAAAAAATTAAAATTATCCTCCGAAAGGTGAAAAGGGCAAAAATAAACAGAGAACAGATAGAACAAATAGAAAACAGCAAGCAAGTGGACAGATTTTAATCTAACCATATCAATAAGAACATTAAATATAAACAATCTCAACACACTAATTAAGAGACAGAGATTGTCATGTTGGAAATAAAAGCGAGACTCAAATATACGCTATCTACCAGAAACTCATTGTCAATATAATGACACAGACAAATTTAAAGAACTAGGATAGAAAAATATATACCATACAAACAAAAATCAGAAAAAAAAGCTGGCATACTCATATTAAAACAAAATAAGGTATACTTCAAAGGGAATATTAACAGGGAGAAAAAGAAAAATAATCCCTTACAAAAGAATAAATTCTCCAAGAAAACAGAGAATCCTAAATGTGTATTCACTTAACAACAGAGCTTCAAAATTCTTGAAGCAAAAATTGATGCAAAATAAATGAAAAATAGAGAAATCCACAATTATAGTAGAGACCCTGTTTCCCCGAAAATAAGACCTAGCTGGAAAATCAGCTCTAATGCATCTTTTGGAGCAAAAATGAACATAAGACCCGGTCTTATTTTACCATAATATAAGACCGGGTCTTAAATAATATAATATAATATCAGACCGGGTCTTATATTTATTTTTACTCCAAAAGATGCATTAGAGCTGACGGTCTGGCTAGGTCTTATTTTCAGGGAAACACAGGATTTCAACATTTCTCTTTCTGTAATTGATAGAACAAGTAGACTAACTTTCTGATCATTACTATCAATCGATTTGACCTGTGACATCTGTAGAATATCATACCCAATAACAACAGAATATATATTCTTTTCAAGTGCATTTGTGATATTCACTAAGATAGATCATATTCTATTCCATAATACAAACTTTACCAAATTTAAAAGAAAATAAGTCACACTAAATGTGTTCTCTGACCATATTGAAGTTAAATTAGACATTGGTAACAGAAAGGTATCTGTAAATCCCCAAATATTTGGAAATGAAACAAATCACTTCTAAATAATGCATGGGTCAAAAAGAAAGTCTCAAGGTCAATTTTAAAATATTTTGAACTGAATAAAAATAAAAAAGCAGCATATAAAAATTTGTGGGATGCATACAAAGCAGTGCTTGAGAAAAATGTTAGCATTAAATTCTTACATGAAGATAGTCACAAAAATCCTGAGCAAATATTAGCAAATTCAAGATAGCAAGATATAAAGATATATTTTAAAAGATAGTACATCACAACCAAGTATGATTTATCCCAGAAATGCAAGACTGTTTCAATATTCAAATATCAATCAATACAATCCACCATATTATAACGTAGAGAAAAAAATAACACAATCATCTTAACAAAGGCACAAAGTGTATTTACACATTTCAACAACCATTTATAATAGAAACTCTCAGCAAACTGGGAACAAAAGGAAGCTTCCTTAACCTGATAGAGACCATCTATAAAAATCCTCTAGTAACATACTCAATAGTAAAGACTAAATGCTTTTCTCAAAAGACCAGGCAGGATACAAGGATGTCCTCTTTCACTATGCATATTCAACATTATGCTGTAAATCCTAAATGAGGCGACAAGGAAAGAAAAAGAAATTTGAAAAAGACACCCAGATTGGAACGAAAGAAATGAAAGTGTCTCTATTTACAGATCAAATGTTCATCTAAGGAGAAACATGGAATCTACACACACACATACAAAAAATGCTCCTGGAACTAATAAGTATAATTTAGCAAGGCTGTAGGATAAAAAGTCAATGTACAAACTCAATTGTATTTCTATATAATATGCCAGCAATGAACAATTGGAATTTGAACTATATAAACAATACCATATATAGCACCAAAAAAAGTAAATACTTAGGTATAAACCTAACAAAATACATGCAGAATATATATGCTAAAAACACTGATAAGTAAAAAGCAAAATATTAGATAAATAGTAATGCTCCATGTTCATAATTGGAAGATGTTTAATACTGTTAAGATGTCAATTCTCCCCAAATTGATCTGTAGAGTCCATGTAAACTCAATCAATAGCTTAACAGGATTTTCTTTTTTTCTTTTTTTTTGTAAATATCAAATAGAATAGCCAAAACTGTTTTGGAAAAACAAAAGAACAAAGTTGGAGGACTCATGCTATTGGTTCTCAAGGTTTATTAAAAGCTACAGGAAAAAGAACATGTTCTATGTGTGGCTAGGCACATGAGTAAGTGAAACAGAATAGAGTCCAGAAAAAGACATATGCAAATATAATCAACTGATTTTTGACAAAGTTGCAAAGGCAATCCCATGATAAAGAATGGTCTTTTCAACAAACTGCATTAGAGAATATATATACATAAAAAAAGAACCTCAACCCATACCTTGCACTCTATGCAAAAAAATAACTCAAAATTGATCATAGACCTAATGCAAAACATACAACTAGAAAATCCCTAGAAGAAAACACAGGATAACTTTATGTGACCTTGCTTTAATGAACAAATTCTTAGATATAACATCAAAAATATAATCTATAAAATAAAATATTGATTATATTACACTTCATCAAAATTAAGAACTTTTGCTCTATAAAAGATAATATAAGGGAATCAAAAGACAAGTCAAATATTGAAAGAAAATATTTATAAATAGCATATTCGACAAAGGCCTTGTATCTAGAATATGTAAAGAACTCTCAAAATAACAATAAGGACACACAATGTGATTTATAGATGATGTAATACAGAATTGCATACCTGAAATTTATGTAACTTTACTAACAATTGTCACCCCAATAAACTTTAATAAAATAAAAAAAGAAAGAAAACAATTCAATTTTAAAATGGATAAAAGATTTGAACAGACATGTCACAAAAAAATATACACATGTGGCAAATAAACTCATGAAAAGATGCTCAACATCATTAGTCACTACGGAATGCAAATTAGAACCACAATGAACTACTGCTACTTACCTACTAAAATGATTTCAATTAAAAAAAACAAAAACAAAACCCTGAAAATGCCAAGAGTTCATGAGGATACAGAAAATCTGGAACTCTCATACTTTGTTGGTAGGAACACAAAATGTTGTGGCCCCTTTGGAAAACAACTTAGTTCTTTCTTATAGAGTTGAACCATTTGATCTAGCATATGATCTAGCAATCTCACTCCCAGAATTCCATTCAAGAGAAGTAAAAACCTATGTTTGCGCAAAAGCCTATATGCAAATGTTTATAGTGGCTTAATTCAAAATCACCCAAAACTTGAAATAGCACAACTGTCCCACAGTGAATGGATAAACAAACTGTGGTACATCCATACAATGGTATACTACTCAGCAATCAAAGGGAATAAGCTAGTGGTACACGAAACAGCAATCTTGAAGGCGTTTTGCTAAGTTAAAGAAGTCAGATCCAAAAGACTACACACTATAGATTCCCTTTATATGATATTCAGGAAAGGCAAAGTTCTATGATGGAGAACAGATCAGAGGTTGCCAGGGTGGAGGGCAGGAGGAGAATTTAACACACAGCATGAATAACATGGATACAGTTTTTGAAGTGATGGAACTCTCTGTGTGTTGATTGTGGTGGCAGATGCACAACTCTGCGCATTTGTCAAAACTGTACACCACGCAGAGTGAATTTCATAATATACAAACTTAAAGTGAAACAAAAATAAAATGTCTTTCATTCAAAGAAGATAGGATTGAAGAAAAACTGTCCAACCTCTATCTACCTGGTCACCCTACAGAAGGGGTCCTGCCCCCACAAAAACCATTGCCCTACCAATCCATCCCAGGACACCAATGCCTCAGGCAAACATCTGGCTCTGCACTTTACAAAAACATGTCTGCAGGGAGAAAAATGCACTTTAAGATAGAGCAATCAAATAAGATCTGTCCTAACACCCCCATTCTGTGTTCTTAGACCCTGATACCAGACAGCACTGCAGAATGTTTGAGCAAATGTAATTCTTTTCCTCTTCCACAAACCAAGGACTGGAAAGCCTATAAATGTGCTATTTCAGCTGTTTTAAGCAGCTTATCGTGATTTTCTGAAAGTCTGGCCTCAAGACTCTGGATCCCTTCTTAATAACATTTAATGCTACCATTATGTAATTGAATCCATTTTGTCAGTGTAATGGGAATATCATTAAACTGTAATTCATTTCACTGTCTTCTAGCTTTCAGACCCTCAAGTCTCAGAACCAGAACACTAGGAACTTGAAGCAGGGAGTGGTCCTAATCCTTCCCCCTAACACCCCCTTTCTGGGCCAGGCTCCGTGTTTCCACACTGCAGTGTTGTCCATTTCATTATCACCGAGACTCTGGATGCTTCAGGTTCACAGAGAAACCTGCAGGGCTCCGCCTCTGTCAGTGCCTTAAACTGCCTGATGCTGAGGGACACCCCCGGATTTGCTGAGTCTCAATCTGGTCCCAAAGCATTTTTGGAAATGCAATCATATCAGGAGATGGTACTTTTTACATTGGTTGCCCCCTCGACATTAAGGACCTGGCACCTTGCCACCTAACGTGCAAGTAGCCACATTATTATTGAAACCACATGTTCATTAGCAAGGTTGGCACCAACTCAATCTCCACTGTCCGAAGTTAATGTTATATTCCATTATAGTCCAGACAAGGGGACAGTGTAGGATACAGTTTGGGCATGAGAACAAACAGTCTTGTTTGATGAAATCTGAGTCTTCAACTGTTAGAAATATGATCCAGTTTCTATCTCGACATATGTCTGCACTGATGTTTCAGAGAGGGACATGTTTTGAAAGAAAATACCATTCTTTCAGTGTTATCTTTGCAAAATTGTATTTAATTCTTTCCACCACTTGCAGGGACAACTGGAGTCGGCCGGCTTCTTGCTGTGCTAATCACTTCATCCCTGGAGATTCATGCAAGAGCGTTTCACTTAATATAAAGGAGTGACTCAGAATCATTGCTTTCAATTAAGAAAGCCTGAGAGAGTTCTGAGAACAGTGTTCTCTTCTTTTAGGAGTAGAGAGGAGGAGGGGTGCTAAGACGGGAGGGAGGCGAAGAAAGAAGAGAGGAGCAAAAGAATCTGAGCAGAAAAATGACTTGTGCACTCAAAATGAAATTGTGAATTCCATGCACTGTTGTCATAAAATTTAATTCAGATTGCACACGTTCTCAGCCTTTCGGACATCATGTATGTATGATGAGTATATAACTTTTTTGCTTCATCCTGATAGAAAGACATGCTGGATTTTTAAAGACATATTACTACTACTACTACTACTACTACTACTACTACTACTACTACTACTACTATTTCTCCTGTGTGCCTCTCACACATAGATCAGAGGGCTTAGATGTTCCCGTGTCCCTTACTGGAGAAGCAAGCCCACTTTCTGTATATGTGCTGAACAAAGCTGCCCAAAGCATTTATTTAAACCCATTATTTATATTGCTTTACAAAAGAGTTTCTTACAGTATAGCATGTGTTCAGTCCCTTCTTGTTTATACATAGCAACCATAAAGGAGAGTTTTACAAATTTAGAAACCTACATTGTAGAAAATTAAAAAGTATTTTTATGTTTGCTGCTCAAAACAGTGTCATTGAAGATCAGGGTTTCTTTCCCCCAGATGATCCATGAGATATTATAATCCCCCTATGTACGGCTAGGTCTGTTATAATAAACAATTTTCAGAAATCTGAGGAGGACATAACCTCACCAGTTTCTCCCCAAAGCAACCATATTCCTACCAAACGTAAACAGTACTCTTAGATCAGCGCAAAAATATCAATATGTTGTCAATAAACTATGTTCGTGAGCAGATCATCCTACTGGGGTTCCTGACAAGTCATTATTTGGGCTTCCTGAGAAGGTGGATGTGAGCCAGTGCTATATTGCCTGAGCAAGAAAACTAAGTCATGAGGGGGGAAAAAAAACTCTGAAAAAAATTTTCCATTTTTTACAAAAATTATTAAAGTAATCACCTGGAAAAATATCAGACTGAAAGTCAGAATATTTCATTTATGTCTTCTATTTGTTTATACTGTATTGTTATTTTTCTTTTGACTCTGTTGGAGGCATAATCTTTATAGGGTTGAAGGTCTCTAAAGGTTATCCTGCAGCTTGTTGTCCAAACTGAGACCTGGGAGGAAAGACCCTGACCTATTCAGTGAGCAGCGTCCTCCCTCTTCCTGGACTCTCACACCACCTGCATGTTGGGTCTTCCCAGAGCTCCCAGCACTAACAGTTCAAAACAAAATTTCAATGATTCACTTCTGTTTTGTACTTCACACATCAATTTAAAACCATCGGATAGGAAAACAGTCTCCTTGTTTTCTGTGCATCAAAGGGTTAACCCCGACAATGTTCTAAATGTGTTCATTTATGCATGTGCTTGCATGTCTATTTGGAACCACTCTGCCCATGCTCATTTTCCATATGACCTTTTACAAGTAGCTAAGAAAGACATCCATTGTTTCCTTGCGTTTAGTGGGTTTGGAAACACAGTCCCCAAAACTGAAAACGCACTCAGAGAAGGAATGCTTAAAGCAATAATAAAACATCCCTCCCCCCAAAAGCCATTTATCAAGTCAGTAACGAGATAGTGGTTGATTTAGAAATTGTACCAATACCTGTGAGATACGTAAAGGATTGGATAATTCTAAAATATAATTCATATGCTTTCTTAGCCCCAATCAAGGCTTAGACATACTTCCCATACCATGTAATTTCCTTTCAAGCAAAAATGGGGCTATGTGTTCTTCATGTGGACCAATCTGGCTGTGCTAGCACCAACGCATATTTCACTTGTGTGTGTGTGTGTAATATATGTAATATATTTATATTTTGTATTATATATATGTATATATATATAGAGAGAGAGAGAAAGAGATGTTAGATGATAGATAGATAGATAGATAGATAGATAGATAGATAGATAGATAGATAGATAGATAGATAATCTGAGCTGACTAGAGGTAGGTTCTGATAAGTACGCATGTTCTGATTTTGCACTTAAACTAATTGTGGCAGCTTGTCTCCAAAGATAGCCCCAAACAATCCCACTCTTCATTGTCTGAACATGCTACTCCTTGCATCAAGAGATGGAATATATTTCCCCTACCACTGAATCTTGGCTGGCTCTGCGACTGCTTTGACCAAAATAGAACAGGGAAGAATGGTCTGGGATTTCCAAGCCCAGGCATTAATTAAGTCTGGCACCTCCAGCTTCCTTCTAGAAGCCTTGAGTTGCCATGCTAGAAGTCCACGATGCCCTGCTAGAAAGAGTGATCAGGGGACAGTTTCTGAAAGCTGAGACACCACGTGGAGAGCGGCAACCTGAAGGACTCCTAGCCTGAGACACACAGCACAAATCAGAGCTGCAGCTCCCACCATCTTGTGAAACTGCATGAAAAACACCAAGCAAGAATAAAACTACCCAGTAGAGAAACCACAAAAATATAATGAAATGATTGTTTTTAGCCATGTAATTTTGGGGTGGTTTCTTGTGCAGTAATTAATAAACGAAACGGTATTCTTTCAAGTGGCATTTCTTTCTTGTCTATTTTGGCAAAATATCAGCTTCAAATTTTAAATAGAATATGACTTGAAAGATAAGAATTTGTTGTTTGTTTTTTTGGTTTTTATTTTTGTTGTTTTGGGTGGGGGATGAGTGGAAGTTGAACATCAAATAGTTCTCATACAATAATATTTGAATGAGCTAAGAAGAAACATCTAAATTAAATTACTTTAAAAATACCAATGATCTGTCAAATAAGGGGGACAGTATTTGGTATAGGGTGTTTAGGACTTTAGCAATTATAGAAAGTGTTTTGAAGTTCTCAAATACTTGGTCAACAGCTTCAACACCTAAAGTCTGGCCAGTGTTTTAAAGAGACAGTCCCTAATTTTTCTAAAACTACCACAGAAAATTTCAAACATATTCAAACTTAGAAAAGTATAATAAATCCCATGCTCCAATACTCAGTTTCAACAACTATCAACTCACCGCTACTTTTGTTTCATCTACACCCCAAGTCACCCACCCCTCCTCTGCTTATTTGAAACACATCCAAGAAAGCATATCATTTTACCCATAAAAATTTCTAAAAATTCTTAGATAAATGATAAAGATTATTTAAAAAAAACAAAACCACTATACCATTATCCTACCTAAAACAAAACAAAACAAAACAAAAACCATTTAACGGTGATTTTTTTAATAGTCTCAAATATCCTACTAGTGTTTAAAGGAGTTTTGTTTCATGTTTTGTTTTGTTTTTTAATTGAGATTCAAATAAGGCCCATACATTGCTATTGGTTGACATACTTCTTTAATTTATAAGACCCCCCCTGCTCTCCTTTTTCTCCCTTGCCACATTGCTGTTGTTATTCTCCCTTGCCACATTGCTGTTGTATTCATCGTCGTTGCTGTCATCATTGTGGAAAATGCTGGATTGTTCATCCTACAGAGTTTTCCTCAACCCACGTTTCACTGACTACATCCCCATGGCCTCATTTAACATGTTTTGCTGATCTTTGGGATCCTATAAGATGGTATTTAGAAACAACTCAATTCTGATTCAATATTTCAGAGAGAATACTTCTCAGTGGTAATGAGAAGTTCAATCTATAGGAACATACAATGTCTGGTTGTCTCTCTTTTGGTCATGTTAGCAGCTATTGATGATTATGCCTAACTTCACTATTTCATTAAGGGTCACAAAATAATGATACTTTAATTCTCTTATTTTTTTTCCATGTATTACCTAGAATCCATCGCTCAGAGAATTTCTCTTCATCAATTGGTGATTTACCCTGAAATACTTTCAGTGTAGGAAAGGCAGTTTAGATGCTTGATATTTCTTTTCTATTTAGCATTCCTCAAAATAATATATTGGTTCCCTAAGTTTTCCAAAGTGTGATGTAACCAGTGTGATGTTCTTAGTATCATTGGAACTCATGGATTTAAATGTACTTGATGTGTCATGATTCATTGACATTTCTGTCCTTATTAATGCTCAAAATTTAGCCAATGGGAACAACTTTAGATTGGTTGCTTTGAACAGAACCTAATAGTCTTAATCTTCCTTTAGCTTCCTTGCTTTCTGGTAGGACAAGATGCTCCAGGCTAACCTTCTACATTTCCTGTTCCACATTCAGTCCTTTCTCCAGGGTCCCAGTTCCTTTTATTGGAAAATGAGATTTAAAGAGCACAATTCTGAATTCCACACATACTCATTATCACAGGATTGATGATTGTTTTTATTTCTTCGCATTTAAGTGATGGTGGCATTGTTTTGTTTGTTTAGCATGTTGGGTATTTTTGGAGATAAAGTAAATTTCAATTCAATACTGCTGCATTTTTACTTAACCTCCTTCACCTTACATTAGTATTTCCTTTTCCCATGCCAAAAAGCCCAGCTCTTACTGATACTCAGAATATGTTATTAAACTTGGGTTTATATCAACCTGATAGTTAAGTACTATCTCAATGTAATTTTTATTTGTGTTTCTCTTACTGTGCATGAGATTGGATATCTTTTCATATGGCCAAGTATTTTATTTTATTTCTCTGTGAATTGTCTCTATCTGATTTTTTTTATAGGGTTATCTTTTACCTTTCTGTTTTTAGAAGCTCATTTTATGTAAGGGATGTAACCCTTTGTCCATGATATGAATTGCAAATACTTCTTCCCTTTTTGTCTTCTGTCCTTTTGCCTTTCTTATGCTAGCTTTCTTTCTGCTACTCAAAATTTGTTTGTATTTATGTTATCAAATGTATCAATCTTTTCTGTTACTGTTTCTGAATTTTGAGTCATAGGAAATTTTTCTCTACTGTATTTTCTTCTTGCACTTGTAGGGTGTAATTTTTTTTTACATTTTAATCTCTGATACACTTTTATTTTGATGTGCAGTGTGAGGAATAGATCCAATTTTATCTTTTTGCATAAAGCCATCCAGTTTTCCCCCAACACTTTTTAAAAGTCCATCTCATTCCCTTCTTAATTAAATGTATTTCTGAATTTTCTATTCTGATTCATGGGTCTGACTGTTTACTCATGTACACAAACCACTCTTTTCTTTATACGAATATAAGCATTATGTGTTCTACTATCACCATGCACTAGCTCTATTCTGTATTTTTTTTTCTTTTCCTGGCTATTCTTGCTTATTTATTATTCCAAATAAACTTTTTAATCAACTTGTAGCATTGATTATAAAAACTAATAAAAAACTTGATATCATTAATTGTATAAACTAACTTAAGGAGGACTGAGAATTTTATAATGTTGAATCATTCTATCCAAGAACATAGAATGTCCTTCATTTATTCACGTTCACTCATAATTTCAGGGGGGTTTATGGTTTTCTTCACATATTTTTAAATCCACACCTAGGCAGTTTCTTTTACTTCATTTCATTTCCTTTCATTTCATTCCATTTTACTTTATTATTTAATTTTGTTGGCTATTTTAAGTGGTGTCTTCTTTCTATTATATTTAATAAACAGTTTTTGCTTTCATGTTTAAAGGCTGCTTATTTTTGCATACTGATTTTTATAATATGACACTCTATGAAATTATTTTATTATTTATAATAGTTTTTAAATAAATACCTTTGAGATTTCCAGATAGTCAATCAAATATACTATATAAATAAAGATAATTTTGCCTTTTCCGTTCCAGTTCTCTCCTGCTAATGGCCTTCTTTCTTCTAGTTGCATTGGCTGATACCTTCAACCTAATGTTAAATGGTAGTGGAGACAGTGAGGATCCTTGTCTTGTTCCTGATTCTGATTTTGGGAGGAAACACACTAGTATTTCTCCACTAAGTGAGAGGATTTAACACTAAGGTATACTATCATGTTTTAAAAAGATCCATCAATCCCTGTTCTGTTGAGTCTTTCATAACATAAAAGAATGTTGAATTTTGTCAAATGCCTTTTCTGCACCTACAGAGATAATCATAATTTTTTTCATCATTGGATTTCCTAATAGTGAATGAACTTTATATTCCTGCAGTGAACCCCACAAAGTTAAGGTATATTGGTATTTTTAATACGCTGTTTGCTAATATTTTATTTAAGAATGTTTATCATTAGTAATATGTAAGATTATTCTGTAATGTTCTTTTTTGGAGCAGCCTTTGGCCAGGTTTGGGGGTCAGTATTACTTCATTTTATAAAAAAAATTTGAAAATCATCCTGCTTTTCTTATGCTCTGGTTTAGTATTCTTAGAATTGAAATTATCTTATCTTTGAAGGTTTTGGTAGAATTCTCCTATGAACCTTTAAAACTGTGGAGCTTTTTGTAAGTGATTTCTTTATAATTAGCTTGTTTTGTCTCTATTGGATCAATTCTGCTGTCATATTTTTCTTAAAAATTATACAGTTTTCAACTAGATTTTCTTTTTTAATTTATTTAACCGCTACACATTTTTTTTTCTGGTTTCTATCCAATTGATTTGTAACTGCATCTTTATTAATTTTATCCTTCTGCTTGTTGTTGTTAAGTTGGATTTTTCATTTATTTATTTTCTCTTTTTCATTTTTTATAATTGTATTTTTAATGCTATAAAATTTCCTTTGATAACTGCTATGACTGTATTCCATAGATGCTACCTCATGATTTCATTACCTTTATTTTTAAAGATTTCTCCAATTTAGTTTTTTATTCCCCTAATTGAAAGTTAATTGATAGCATTTTTATGGTTGTCTTGATCATTTTTATTTTATTGCACCATGGTCAGAGAACATTTTTTATAATTTTTCTATTCTTTGAAATTGATTGATGTTCTCTTTGTTGCTTAGACATGGTAAAGTTTTGTAAATGTTTCACATGCACTTATAAATAAAGTGTATTCTCTGTTATCTGAGTTCAAAATTGAATATTTATCTATAAGATATATATTAATGATTATTTCATTTAGATCTTCAGTATCCTTATTAATATTTTTATCCACTTGATCTATGTTAAATTGAGATTGGCATATTTTTGTCTATATTTCCTTGTTGCTGTGTTTTATGAGTTTCAATGCTGTATTCCAGCAAATATAAACATCAATAACTTATATTTTTATTGTGGAATGTAGCCTTTAGTATTATAAAATATATTTTTTCTCTTTCAATGTTTTTTGGTCTGAACTCTACCTTTTCAAATATCAAGATAACAAGCCCTATTTTCTTTTTATATCTTTGTTCACCTTCTGAATATCTTTTTTTAAGGCATATCACTTGTATACAACATAGTATTAGATTTTGTTTTGTTACACAATCTCAACTTTTTATTTTAATAAGTGAGTAAAGCCCATTGACAATTACTGATATATTCAATATATTTGGCTTCAATTTATCAGTGTGTGTATGTGTGTGTGTGTGTGTGTGTACGCACACACGCATTATATACTCAGTCTTTCAGTATGTGGTCTATTTTATTTGCTTCTACTCTTTTAAAGCGGGTATATCTTTTGGTATTTAGGAAGGTTTATATTTTTGTTCTAATGAATTACCTTTATACTTGTACTCAGTTTTCTCTCTCAACTTTTTTTTTTTGCTGTTGTTTATTGGTTCCCTATTATGAACAGAATTGAAATTAAACAATAAACACTTTTCCTGTTCTTTTTATTTCTTCAGAAATAGAAACTTGAAATAATGTCCTTTTATTCCCAAATTTTATCTATAGGCACTAAGTGAACTTATTTTTCTTACACTAATAATTTCCTGATTATCCCCCAAATTCTCTATAATTGTGTATATCTGCATTGTCAGAGCATATAGCCATTAATATATCATAAAATGCCTCCCTTTTAGTTATGTAATCTTGATTCATCAGATAAATATATAAATATATATGTAATGCTCCTAATCCAGTCATTTTAGTTGCCTGAATCTTATTTTTCTTTGTAGTCTTCATGAAGTCTCAAAGGAACAATATTCTAAGAGGTTTTTTTTGCATATTCATAAGTTTGTTTATGATCTTTATAATTAAATGTCAGTTTGACAAGGTGCATGACCTTTGTCTCATATTTCAATTCTTGACTTAACTTTCTTAAATGTGCTAATTATGGTCTGCTGGAATAAAGTTTTGCTATTAAAGGTCTTCTTTTTTTCTCATAGATATAAATTGTTGAGGACTTCTAAGATCTTACACAATCTGATGTCCTTTCTCTTATCAGTGACTTCCTCTTTTTGCCTGGATGATTAAAGCATGTTTTCCTTTTCTTTAAAGTCCATAGTTTCAGTGGAATGTATCTTCAGTCAGTTTTCCCAGGTTTCCAGTATTACCTTTTAATAAGTATTTTTAGTAAGGAAATTTTTCTTGAATCATAATTTTGAATACTTGTTCTATTCCATTGCTCTAGTTCTCTCCTTGGGGGTTCCTATTATATGTGTGTTGGATTTCCTTTGCCTATATTTTATTGATGTTATCTTTTCTTCATCTTTTTAATCTCTTAATTCTTTTTATATTTTAGACTTTTTTCTTCTATTTTTCTTAAGGTGTTTATTTGTTCTTTCATTTCTTCTAGTGTAGGTTTCATAACTGAACTTGATATTATTAAATTGTCCTACCAATTCTTTCCTAAGTTCTGTCATCCCTCTTTCCAAATCTTATTTTTTTGCCAATCACTTCATCTTAGTTTTTCCTCATTCAGATTTGTGCTGATCTTTCATATCTATTAGTGTCTTCCCAGTTTCTTTTAACTCCTTTTAAAATATTAGATTACAGTTTTTATCTTCCTCTTGAGGCTGTCTTTCTAGAATGCCTTCATTGTCTGTAGAAACATTATTCTATTCCATTTCTCTTTTTTCTTATAACTGTATGTTGGATTTGACTGAAGTCTTTTTCTATAACTCATGTTGAAGTGAAATGAGTGTACTTATAGATTTAGAGCAGTAATTAGGGCCTAACTTTACACTCTAGAACAACCTCTTCTGTTTTGTTTTGGATTTTTTTTCCATAAAGGATTCAAAACTGTGGCCTCATCCTCTCTGAGATTTGTCTTCTCTTCTCCTCTACCTCACTCTTGGTGGAACCTTTTCTTTGTTGCTCCTATTGTCCCCATTCTGTGCAGTTTGAGTTCTACTCCCAGCATTCTCTTCTCAGTGCAGGGCTTAGTTCTGAAAGTGAGCTTCAGTTGGTTAGTTGTAAGAGTTCACAGAGTCTAACAACCACAGCATCATCAGACCTTACCATGGCTTCCTTACACTCACCCATGAATTGGATCCTGTAAAGCTCCCTCCCAGAATCAGTTGCTCCTCCCATGCTGGAAGACCACTGGACTTTTCAGTGAGTAGCACTGGTGATTGGGGGTGGTAGGTGGGGGTGTCTGTCCTCAACACTCGTGTCTTTTGTTGTAAGGGTTTTGTCTCCAATGTACCTATATTAGGATGTGTATTTTGTTGTTTTGTTATAGCTGTTATTTCATCTTTGCAGTTTTGGATTTGTTACTACACCTGTGTTTATTCAAGGAGTAAGGGATAGTCATCAAATATATTGCCAGGGCTGCCATCTTCCCAGAATTTTTAGTTCTCTAATGTCTTATGAAACACAGTCTAAAAATAATCCAGTAACTTTTCTTCCATACAGATCATATCTATATATCTATAAGACAGCTAAGAAATAATAAAAGCTTAGAAGATAATAAAAACTGAAATAAAACATGCTTTGTACCAGTACCAGCAAGGACTGTGAGTTAATTTTTTTGTTTTGTTTTGTTTTGTTTTGTTTTTCTGTTAATAGTCTAGGTATAGAGACATGCACTCTGTGGGAACTCAGTGAATGCTCATGGTATTAAATTCTTTAGTTTTCTTTACGTTCATTCTTTTCAATTGCTTTAGATTTTCTCTAACTCTTCTAGCTCACCATTTTGTCATAGAACAGCAACTTTCTCCAGTATATAAAGTGAGATACTCAACCCAGCCCTTGGTAATAGTTTCCCATAAGTAGAATAGTCTAGATTTGTTGGAGGATTAAATGAGTTAATGTATATAATGTACTTAGAACAGTTAATAGAAATTATACATGAAACATAGTACTACAAAAATGTTAGTTACTATAATTATGAAAATGTTTCTTATTTGTCTTGTTTTTACCAAGGTCACATGTTCCAGCCCCTTTTCATTTGACCTTCTATTATAGATAAGGGAGTGGACTATGTGTAACATAGAATATTACTTCTGTGAAATATTAAGAGACACTGTTCAAAACTAGTTTTATTGTCAAAAACATTCTAGATTAAAGGAAGATAAGATTTCCTTAGCCCACTGTAGTTCTGACAATTAATCCAAAGCACTTGTCTGTCACTATGTTCACCCCACTCTTCCATTCCCCTCTACCCCACCTCAGTGTCCCAAGAAGTAAACACTTGGAGTTTACTCTCAGAGACACCATACCCAAACATCATTTTTGCCTCAGATGTAAACTTAAGTATACTCCTTGGTGCCTCAAAGGAAAGAATGGACAGAAAGGACACAGAAGCAAATCGTTGGGTTGAGTTGTTTTTAAAGAGGGAATTAACTTATATTGATGTCTGTAATTTACTTCAAAACAGTTCATATCATCAATGTAATATAATTTTGATTAGTTAAAGCTTTAATTCTAAGGATGGTTAGCTACTATGATATCCAGAATGCATAGTTCATGGTAGTCACCTTCATTACATCAGAAAAGGCCATGCCCAGAGGATCTACTATAAGCCCTTCAGCTACCAGCATCTTAATGAACAAGCTACTTTACTAATTAACATCTTGATGTCAAAAATAGGTTTTATTTGTTCAACTAGTGACTGGCTATTGAATATGTTGAAAATTAGAAATGGGCTCTCAGTGAAATTAGAAGTACCAAGATATATGAATTGGCCAAAACAGTTTAGAAATAGTTTTGCAGGAACAGAATTTGAAAATCCAATGACTCCTGCAACCTGAATGATTAAGAATGATGCCTGATTCCAATCATTGGTTTAAGAGGATTTCTGATTTTATAGTGCTTACTAGAGGCACAAAATCCTGACTCTGGAATATCATGCTTGGAGTAAACGTTTCATACAAGATGTGACCAAAGTGCTAAAAAACAAAAAAAGCTTAGACTTCATCAAGCTTATAGAACAGACTATATGAATTGTTTTATGCTTGCTTGCAAATAAACCACGGTACAATAAATGTATGGAGGAAGAATCTCTTTCGAGACTTGTTTTTATTATAGCCATGTAGGAAGTTTGTGGGGGAGTAACTAATTCTAGCCACTTCAAATTTCTTTGGTAGCTGCTACTACCTACCAAAAGACAAATAAACAAACAAGACAAAACACTTAAGAGTTGGGCATTAATCAAAGTACTACTTTTGGAAGTGGTGAGCTGCCTTTCATTCAGGAATTTGAAAAGACAGCCACATCTTGACAGAGTTTTGGTCACTAGAAGGATATCAACTGAATAGTTTTCAAAGTGCTTTTTTTTTAAAAAAAAAAAAAAAAAAAGACCTTATTTTTGGAGTAATTTTAGATTTACAGAATAATTGAAAGATAGTGTAGAGTTCCCATATACTCCAGAGGCCCCCTATTATTAACATCTTACAAGTTTGATAAGATCTTATTAGTCCGATACATTTGTTTCAATTAATGAACCAATACTAATATATTGTTAATAACTAAAGCTCATGGTCTATTTAGATTTCCTTAGTTTTTACCCAATGCCTTCTTTCTATTCCAGGATCCCACATTGCATTTAGTTGTCTTATCTCTTTAAGTTCCTCTTTGTTGTGACACTTTCTCTGACATTCCTTATTTCTGATGACCTTGACAGTTTTGATGTATACTGGTCAGGTACATTGTAAGATTCCCCTCTGTTGGAATTTGTGTGGCTTTTCTAAGATAAGACTGAGGCTATGGGATTTTGGGAGGAAAACCACAGAGGTAAGGTGCCAGCCATCTTCATGACATCATATCAAGGGTACGTACTGTCAACATGATTTACGACTGTCAACATTGGCCTTGATCACCTGGCTGAAGTAGCATTTGTCAGGTTTCTCCACTATAAAGTTCCTCTCCCTTCCCCTTCCCATCTCGATTTCCAGACTGTACATTCTGCAAGGAAGTCACTCTCTGAAGCTCATCCCTAGAGTGGGAGTTATGCTCCCCCTCCTTGATGGGGGGAATATCTACATAAATTACTTGAAATTCTTCTCCATGGGTCCAAAGTGCCTTTTAACTTGAGCTTTTATGATACTGTGAATTCACTTTAGGAATCCCATCACCTCCACAGATGTTCTTCCTGGCTTTAAGTAATTTGAAATATTTGCTAAGTCTCCTAGGTAATTATCAGCACACATATAGATTTCATATTTCACCAATTACCTTGATTGACAAACCAAATATTAAAAACTCAAAAAAATGGTTAATAATTTAACATGATGTAAATACCACCCTTTCTCTTAGTGATTTCCTGGGTGTGAGGACAGCATCATTACTAAAAGATATACATGGAGTACACCCAAAAAGCAATCACATTGTGGGGAAAACAATTCTGTAACAGTCTTGCTTGCTACTGCAAGGCAACATAAGCCATCCAAAGACATAAAAATAGAAAGAAATCAGCAAGTGGTATTTTCTTATGTTTTGTTTTAGGAACAAGAATTCAACTATGATCACTCCATAAATTTCCAGCACTTAAGTAAACATAGTAAACTACTAATTTGGAGGCAGAAACCAGTATTTAACCATAAAAACACAAACCCGTACAATAACCTGAAGTTCTATAAATATCTCTGCCTTCTTGCACCCGGACTGCAAAATGAGGGCTCTCCATGAGAGCAGGATGGGAGATGTCAAAGGTCAAGAGTCCAATCATGAATCCCCAAGGGAGAAGAAAAGATCCTGCAAGGTTTGGAGTTTCCAGCTGTCTGTTTCATGCCAAAAAGACACCAGGAGCAAGAGGAGGGAGTCTGAACAAGCAGAAGAATGTTTTTTTCAGAGAAATGATGATTTTAGACCTGAAAATTAAATATTCCTATTCCCCTGGAGAAATGGCTAAAGTAAAGTTAAAATAAATCTTTACGGTCTCAAATGTATATTCATACAAAGCTCATTCACTATCAGGTATGGGTAGCTGGATAAACAGGATAAAGAAGATAGTTATTATGCTTTCCTTCTCCTACTTTTTAAAGTATTTCTTGTCTTCCTGTCTCCTAAAGTGAGGAGAGAAAGAACATTTGCAAAAATGATTGACTACTTTTCCCAAAAAATGGAAAAATTATGATATATTTAACATTACTCATGTGTGTGTGTTTACATGTTTCATGGTAAATGGGCCTTTGGTGTCTACTTTAAGATAAATTCAGGTAAGCAGTAATGGTATTATAATCATAATAGTACCATGTTTCCCCGAAAATAAGACCCAGCTGGACAATAAGCTCTAACGCATCTTTTGGAGCAAAAATTAATATAATACAATATAATATATAATACCAGGTATAATATAATATAATATAATATAATATAATATAATATAATATAATATAATATAATACCAGTTCTTATATTAATTTTTGCTCCAAAAGATGCATTAGAGCTGATTGTCTACCTAGGTCTTATTTTCGGGAAAACATGGCATATTCATGCATTAGCACTTCACAATTAGAAAAGTAGCTTGCCATTTATTATATGTATATTTCACCTATGCATCATAAAAGGATGTTTCTATCCCCATTTTACAAATGAGGAGAGACAGGCTCTACTTGTATAAGGTTAAGTGAATTGCTCCAGGTTTCAGAGTTCGAACCCCACTCAACGGGCGCCAGGTTCTTTAAATTTCTGACTCTGGAACTTTTCCACTGCACTATCCTGCTTTTCTTTCTATGTATGTAAACTGAGATTGTCCCAGTCAAAAAGTTGGGTCTTCCTTCAGCAGGAATTCTGAACGTGGTTCATTAAAGATGGATCTATATATATATATACATATATATGTATATATATATATGTATATAATATGTAAGTACATATACACAATCATTGCATCTTCTCTATATCAGCCAAAATTTTGACGATCTTTACCTTAAGTAGCTTATTTTAAGAAAATGAAAGTTTTTATTTCTTTTCAAGCATAAATAATAAAATATTGAAAATGCTTTTTTAAAGACTCACTATGCCCCAACCCCCATATACTGTTATGACTTCGGAGGGGATGCTAAACTTCCCCTCCATTACTTCTACCAGTGAATGAAGTTTTTTCTGCCTGACTAAGGAAAAACAAAATTGAAAGTAGAGGCCATTTATCTGAATATGTGCCTTGCACTTCTGTTTAGTCTAACACATTAAAACTAATGACAAGAAATATCAAAACAGAGCAAACATTTTTTATTAAAATGCATTCTCTCTTTGCCTTAATGCTACAAGCTCCCATCTGTAGCCCAGCGGCCCATCCACCCAGCGGTACTTAGTCTAGACGTGGGTGGTCACCAAACAGCACTGGGAATTTCAGGGCTGCTTTCAGCCAGGAGCTTTAGCCTTTGCCGCTTATGAGCTGTAGTCCTGATAATTATTTTGTGACACTGGCACTTTCATTGAGACCCAAGTTAAGTGAAATATGTCAGACTGAAGAGGACAGGGACCATGTGATTTCATTCCCTTATGGAATTAGGACAGAAAGGAAGAAACACAGAGGCAAAATGAACAAAACACAACTTCACAGCTACAAACAACAGAATAGTGGTGACCAAGGGAATGTGGGTGGGGGAAGAACAAAATGTGTAGAGGCGTTAACTATAGGATGAAAGATGGAAACTAGACATTGGGTGCAGAGCACAGGATGGAGTATACAGATGCTGGATTGTAAGGTTGTACACCTGAAATTTATATAAGGTTATTAACCAAAGATTCCCCAATATATTTCATTTAACAAAAACACAGCAAGATTTTTTTTTTCTAGACTTGGTTCATGAATTTTGCTTACTACAATTCAATGACAAATTAGGAAGTTCTCTTGACTTTATTGTTCTAAAATCAATTCAGAGATTTCTATTAAAGGACATTTAAGTAACCTGAAAGTAATTTTAAAATTACGTCTGCATCACTATTTCATGAGACCATGTCCAACACCGCAAAACTCGGACTTGAAAGTGAGAAAAACTCACTTTCAAGTATGTATGTATTCACCTATTGTTGATAAGTTATTTCCTTTAACACTGGGAAAGTTAAACGGTAATAAATTCTCTTTTAGGTATAAAAAGTATTGAAATTAAAATAATGATGTGATACTAAATCCATTCTCCATTTCTCAATATTATTCAATTACTAACAATTTGTAGAAAAATTAACTATCCCAATGGGTAATATTAATAGTTGTTTTGGGGAGCAATCTATTTCCTTGGCCTCGGGCTAGGATATCGCTCCACAAGAGGCAGACAGTTTCCAACATTTTGATAATAGTTTCTCCCCTGTGTGTTTCCCTCTGTCTGGAATTCCATTGTGATGTCTCTCCAGAAACAATCTGGAATCCATAAGAAGTAATACTGGATGCTGTGAATTCAATGATTAAAACCCTCATCAATGGATCAGTGTGTAATTTCTTTTAAAATATTACTTAAGAAGGCCACTGGTGGAAGGGCAAAAGGGGTGAATGAGATCAGTTGTATGGTAACAGGTGCTATCTAGACTTACGGCCTAGTGCTTACAAATATCGAATCCTAATGCTGTCCATTTGAAACATGTAATCTCAGACACCCATTTGCCCACAATCACAACAAAATCATAACACATTATCCAAGACAGAAAAGAATAAAAGACAATGGAACTTTCTAGGAAATGAAAGTTTCTTTACTAACTTTTTAGAAAAATATCTCAGAGCAGCGAATGCAAAAGCCCTGCTCAGCCATCAGGGCCCTACTCCAAGCTTTTCCCATAGGCGGACTGGGCCTCCATTTGTCCCAAAGCCTGGCCGAGGCTTCCTCCACCTGAGGACGGGAAGCTCTTGTCCTCCTGTGGATTCTCCTTCACCCGCACAAGCCACGAACATAAGCTCAAGTAGTCGAGAAATGACTGGCTGTGCGCCCCCTGATGGCCGCGGCGATACAGCACATCAAGCTCAACCCTAGGGTCTTCGGGCAGAGGGTACTTTCTGGCTGGTTTCATTTATTTCATTTCTTTTACATTTCTAAATTCATATGCTTCATTTCGGTATAGTCGGTATACATTACATTAGTTTCAGGTGCACACAAGAGTGATCCTCCCAACATTGACAAACGTTAGCAAGTGACCATCACACTAAGTCTGGTAATCATCGGTTACCAGGCAAACGATCGCAATATTATTGACTATATTCATATCACCTTTCCACCCATCCCCCACACCCATGCCCAACAAAATATTTACAGATCGCTGTGCAGAAAAAATATATGAAACACTCATACAGTCATGCAGACATTGATACACACAGTGGACACTTGATACACAAAAACTGATTTACACTCACACATAAACAGACACACACAACACCCCCACCTAATCAAACACATATTCAAATACACCCACACGTGGAAATTTTCATACAGACGCACATGTGCAGACAGACACACATACACTTACTCCTGCTTGACTGTTTACACGCACATAGCTCAAACACACACAAACACACACAACAAACAAACCCTGGCAGGTGCTCACATGAACTCAGAATTTTCACACTTAGGGACATGGCGCATCAACACAGCACCCGCAGTAGGACAGTCCATGTTTGGATGGCCATGGTGTCCAGGTCAGAAGTAGACGCAAACAGACCCTCAACGTCGAATCTGAGTCAGGCCCTTGAGCCACCATGCCTTTCCTTCAGCGCCCTTCCTGCTGGGCCTTGGTCAGTCTTCTCAGCCATCTGGCTGGCCTTGGCCCAGGAAGGGAGAGTATGAATGGCAGCATGGCTGAGGGAGAGGGTCTGCACTTCCTGAGCCACAGGCCAGGCTTTAAAAAGCCACCAATCACACTCTCTCAGAACCCAGTGCCCTGCTGCCCCAGCCTGTCTGGGCTGTGGGCTCCATAGGAGCCAAGGACCCAGGAGCTCGGGCACCCTGCTGGGTTCACAGACCTGCGGTGGAAGTGGGGAACATCTAGAGAGAGGATAGAGTAAGGAAGAATATGCTGGGAGTGTGTGAAAAGGGTGGGCTGTGATGGATGGGTGGAGATGGGGTAGTGGTAAAGAAGGTGGGAGAGTGGGAGACGGGAGGGAACAAGAAGTGGGTGGGTTTAAGGGGACATAAAGCAAGAGCGGAATTGAACTTTCAGAGTAGGGGGTCATTTGAAGGTACAAAAAGTTGGAAGTGGAGGATTAGTAGAAGAAATTAATGAAATGGGGGTGGGGTTTGGTCACCCCTTGATCAACAGACTTGGAGCTACAGGGTGAACAGGGATGACCTGGACAGTCATGGCAGGGGTGAGATTGGAACGCCACATGGCCAGCTGCCCTACAGGACCCCTGGTGCCTGGCCAGGTGCTGATTCTCCAGGAGGGGGCAGGGCAGTAACTCCCAGACCTCCCAATTCCAGTCAATTTCCAGGGTTGGCCCCAAGGAAGCTGGCAGGACCTGGTGTGTTCTTGTCCTGGCTCTTCTCTGACTCTTGGTTTCTTCATCTCTGGTGGCAGTGGTGGGTAAGGGTTCTAATAACAGCATTTACCACCCCACTGGCACAGGGGTTTATTCAATAGCAAGCATTTGACTTCATTGTCCTGAACTTGGAATGAATTGTCAGGACTCCTGCATACAGCAGGTACTCCATAAACAGCAAACTCCTCCTGCACCCCCCTCTAGTTTGTAGCACCACCTCCTCCCCAGCCTTACCCCAGGACAGACCAGTGGGGCAGGGTGTTTACTCTCCACTACCCCCAGTGCTTCTGAAACCCCCATGAGCAGCAAGGCTTGGTAAGCCCGCTCTGGCAGGCGCTCACAGGAACTCTTACACACTTAGGGACATGGCAAAGAGGTCAGTGCATGGCAGGTCAGGGTGGGCTCCCAGGAGGCCGCTGCATAATGGCAGGCCCCCTGGCAGAGGTCATGGTTTTCTTTGTCTCTCATCCCAAGTTTTCCACATTAATAACAATAATAACAGCATCAACTCAACTTAGAATATTCCAGGCACTCTTCCAACTGCTTTACAGGAATTATAAACTCTACAACCCTATGAGATAGGCATAATTATTATTATTATAGACATTTTATACATATGAAAACTGAGGCCTAGAGGGTTAAACTACTTGCCAAAAGTCACACAGCTAGTAATAGGCAGACCACTGTTTTCTATATTAATCCTTGGGGCTGCACCAGCATACTTCTTACTAAGTCTTTATTTCCCGTGGCAGGGATGGTGTACTCACCCAATGTTCCGTGTGCTCCTCTACACTTCCCAAATGCCTTGTAGTTAGGCCAGGCCAGGTGACTAGCTATAATCAATAGACTATGAAAGAAAAGAATGTGTGAAAATAAGTGCTGTTGTTCCTATGCATCCATGTGTTCAGATGATGGCATCATATGATGGAGGGAGCCTGGAGAACTGCTCGCAAAGGTTGCCTGACCTCCATTGGTCTTTATGTGGCAAAAAATGAGCCTTTATTGTATTAAATCATGGGATGTAGACTTTTATCTTATTGGTGCAATGTAACATAGTAACATAATATTACTTTAGCACATTGGTCTTCTTCTTCCTGTTTCTCTGCTGGCTATAATCTTATATCTGGTGTTTTGGTTTTCAGAATATAATTTCATTGGGAAGGAAGAGATTTTGAAATTATCTAGTTTTACCAGTAATCCATAGGACCATTGATTTAACGAAAATAGGAGGAATCTTTTAAAATGATGGTTTTATATATAAACAGTAATACTTCTAGGAATAACTAATCCCTAATTCCTATTAATGCTACTTATTAACCAATTCATAAAGGTCTCCAATAAATTAACATTTCATGTCAAAATTCCAATATCCTTATTCAACAAGTCATGCTTTAAGCACTGACCACAGGCAGTAAGTTCAAAGGAGAGAGGACAGTCAAAGAAGAAAGAAAACATGGAGTAAAGTTTTGCTTGACTGAATTAGAGTATGAAAAGTTCTACAGAGCCAAAATAAAGAGGTTCTTGCATGCAGGCTGAGGATTTGGACCTTTTTCTATAATCAGTGAGGACTGCTGAAGATTTTTGAGCAGGAATGTGTTAGAGATGTGCTTCAAAAAAACTAACCTGACAGCCAAGCATAAAATAAATTAGGCAGGGAGACTGGAGGTTGAGAGCCCAGTAGAAAAGTTATAGCTGGTCTGAGATCAGGGATAAGGGAGTGGTGAGAGGAGGGAGGGCTTGCAGAGATATTACAAAAAAAAAAAAAAAAAATCAACAGGATTTTGATGTACATTCAGATGTGAGCAACAAAGTAGAAGGAAATGAGTGAAGGGCCCTATGAGATTTAGAAGCTGGAAAACAGACAGGATGTTGATTCCATTAATACACAGGGGGAACGCAAGAAAAGAAGCAAGTTTCGAAGGCAAAAGACTATGTATTTGGCTTCATCATCCTATCAAGTCACTCGACGTATATTTTAACACGGCATTTCACTAGAAAGCTATATTTAGAGATGTTTGCATTGTGTCCTCAAGAAAATTATTGTATGTTTTCTCTCTTCCTGGAATTCACTCTACTGCTCTAATACGCTCTCTTATCAGTCAGGGCCTAACTGACTGGGAAGTCCTCCCATTGCCAATACTAACCACCCCACATTCCTTCCCTTCAATGCACTTCCTAGTAATGACCTCCTACTAGCACTTAACCATACACATGCCTTGTACCTGGACCACAAGTCTCTGAAAGACAGAAAAATGTATGCCTCTTGGATGCTTTGATTTCATCATGATTGTATCATGATTATGTGCATATATAAAGACTGTTGCTATGAAACTGCTGCTATGATATGGGGTGGGATTAATTATTATTCATATGTTTGTGCTATGGCATTCTTATACTTGTTAAAATGTATACCCAATATTTGACAAACATTAAAATTAAGCACTGTTAATATGTCTCTATCATATGTAATTTACTCCAATTATTGAAAAATGCCATGTGAAATAATATAAAAGATTGATGCAAAATAGATGGTGTCTCCCTGCTTGACCAAAATGCCATCATTAATCCCAGTTGAGGATGAGGAATGGCCATCAAAGAATAGCTTTAACAGATGGCAAAAGGGACAAACAGAAAGACCTTTCCTTGAGGCCTCAGCAGTAGTGGGAAGAAAGCTTCTGCTTCCCATACCCAGCTCTTTGGACCCTTCCTACTAAACTCTCTAAAATGCTTGCATCACCCAAGAGATCATATGAAGCATATTTCATGCAATCTGAAACTTTGGGTAGATAAATTTATCTTCTTGGCTATAAAAATGAAATGCAAAAGTGAAATAAGCAATCCAAATAACTATTAAAAGCAAAGTTGCTTTGGAATCCCATGCCAATTTTCCTCTGAGACAGGACTCAGATTCACCACTTCTTCCCCAAACCATCTAAAATCAGGCTCAGAGCCCACTTCTAATTTCACTCTAAAGAGCCAAAGGGTTAAGAGATGATCCATAAAGTATAACACAGCATTTCAAATTACTCTATTTCCAATTGAAATGCAGTGTTTATTATTTAGATTTCTTCTTTCCCTTCCTGCCCTCTTTCCCCCAATCCAAAGCAATTCATTTTTTTTTAATAAGGAGAAATAAATTCTTACCTTAATTTAATCACACAACTAGCATGAAAATGAACTCAATAAATAAAATTGCCAAAAGGGGTAAAATGATAGGATTCCCTCTTAGCCAAGTTTTCTGTCTAAAATCAGACTGCCGTTCAGGATTTACTGCCGTTATTAAGTGGATGTCCTTTTGACGATAAAGCGGTGCCTCTTGGATATGGAGTGCTACGGAGCGTGGGCTAAAGTGCTCGGTGATGTACGACTTTGATGGACTCCAGAGACCTCACTGTTTCAATGCTATAGTCTGTTCTTTGTTCACCAGACGAAGACGCTGCAGTGGGATACACAGTTCAAGACCAGCACTTGGAGAAGGATGTGTGTAAGGACGTAGAGTACCTTGTTTCTGCCATGCAGACATGATGAATTACAGTGTATTAAGAAAGTGTTGACACATGTGGGAATAAGCTCTTGACAGGCTTGCCAGTAATTAAGGCACATTGTATGTAAAGTCACTACAAAACATTGCAGTCTGGTTCTTTGTTCAGGGTCTTCTGCCAAGTGGTGTTATTCATAAGCTTGATGGAAAATACTTGTATCTACAAAATCTTTGTGGTTCACTGGATGATGAGGGCAAGTATGAAGAGAGTTTGGGTTTTATGAAAGCTTTAAATGTTTCTGCAGCTAGACAGGTACAGGAATCGTTTTCCTACTGCTCCCCAGGGCTATAGATTTTAAAGATAAGTCACCTGAAACGGACAGAGACACGACAGGATTTAGAGGATGTTTGGGAAAGACAGAAGAGTTTCTGCTGTCCATTCTTTTCCCAGTCATTTATCCTTATTGCCCCCACCTTTAAAGTTCAATGGAAAAACCAAGAACTGCATAACAGAGCAGTGTTTTGTGTCACATTCCTTAAGCCCACCTGGCTCTTCATCCTTTGCTACTGCCAAGAAACTGGGCTTCCTATTTGTGATAATAACTGAGTGAATCAACAGCTGACAAGCCCAAAGCGTGCAGCCAGGCTTCAGACGAGAGCCAGCAGCCTTCATTGAGGCCCTTCGCACTTGGCTCCCAAACACCTACACAGTGTCATTCCCCAGCCCAGCACAGACCTCCGGACCCAGCTCCCAGCCCAGAGCCAGAAGCCAGAAGCCAGAAGCAAAGACATAGCTTAGTCCCTCTCTTGCTGTCCAACAAGATTTAGGGCCTTTATGATTTGTAAGAGCTGTATTGTATGTATTCTGGCACTTTTAAACCTTATTTTCCTAATAAATTGTTTTATTGAGTGATAAGAAATAGAATTGACATCCAGGCCAGGTGAAATGGAAATTCTTGAAACTGCACACCACTAGGAACCAATCTAAACCTCCCATTCCCTAAGAAGGGTTGAACTACATAGTTCATGTAAACAATACCCTCATGCTGAGTAATTTTCATGAGAGAGCTCTTATCTTAAATTGCATCTCAGTGAAGGACAGCTGTGCAGACTGGACACCTGGCAAACACAGTGGTGAAGTACAGGCTCTGCCCTCGACTCAAAGAGCCAGAAAACAGACTGAAGGTGGAACCGCCTTTCACTTGCCTCAGCTTATCCTGCCAGAGGGACCCCTGGCTTCTACTTCCTTGGCTGTTGAAACGAACCAGTGTCAGAATTATCTAACACACACGCAATAAGCCTCTGACAATGATCTGAATCTGGAGGCATGTTAGAATCTCCTGGGGAGCTTTAAAAGTATATACCGTACCAGTGTCTGGGAGATACTTTTTAATGCTTCCTGGATGATCCTAAAATGCAACCAGGACAGAAAGCCACTAGCCTAAGGGAATTGCTCAAGTCCTATTAACAACGGTGACAACAGTTACTCCACAAAAGGGACCTCTTCAATGCAAGATGGACATTTGTCACCAACTTTGCTCACTGTGTTCAGGTCGCCTCTCACTCACTGTATCCACATCTGCTTTCTTCCTTCAAGAAGAAATGATTCATTGATTTTAAATTATGAAATTATTAAGATATAATTATAAAAATATTCCATGCTCAATATAGAAAATTTGGAAAACAAAGTATGAAGAAAAATATAAAACCCCAAATCCCACCAACCAGATATAAATGCCTTTAATATTTTGAGGTCTTTGTTTCCAATGTTTTTGTTTCTACAAATAACTTCATGTATAAATATTTTGTTTAAAAAAATATTGGGATCATACATGGTTAGACAGAAAAAAAGCTTATTTATATCATTGGAATTATTTATTACTTGAAAGTTTGAAAGTTTGAAAGAATTTACCATAGACCTCTACGATTCTAAAATCTTTTTTTGGATATAAGTGTTTTGACATTAAAATTTTTTTCATGATATTTGTCTATAAAATATTTTTTCCTTTTAGAGTCACTCTTGATAATTCATAATTTTCCAAGAAAGCAGTACATTTATTTGGACATTTCCATTTTATTGGCATGAAGTTTAATGTAGTATTTCCTTATTTCCCTTGTTATGTTACTCTCAACAGGAGTGAGGCAGGTGGCACTGGCGGGAATAGTGGATCAGAATCTCCTGGGGGGCATTTTTAGAGCACACGCCACAACATGCCACTAATGTTCCCAGTAAGCTTGCCCTATATCCCCATCCTCCCTTTTGCCCTGGCCATTGTTGAGAACCACTGATGTGAAATGAGAATAACTCCTGAAAGGTGTGCTCTACAAACACGAATGGCATGAAGTCGTAAAAAAGTGCTGCGAGCCACCATGGAGCACTCTTACTCCAGGCCTCCTTCTAGTGCAAGAGCCTGAAACATCCCTAGGACAGCATGACTGTCATCTGCTCTGCCCAATAAGGAACAGAACTTGAAGTAACACACTGTATTTATGTGGTTACTTGGGGCTAACACTACTTACTTTCAGTGTGGAACAGATCATCCAAACTCATGAATTCTACACATGTTCATGCTATAAACAATTGGGCTTCACAATTAGATCCAATTACTTTTCAGTTCCAAGAACTCAGTCACCTCTGTCATAGATGTTCATTACATCTGAATTTTTATTTTAGCTTTCTTGGTAATTTATAATCCTTCTTAACACTGGCCCTGAGGACATGGAGAAAGTCCAGACCTATAAAAAGATTTAGGCATCTTTCTGGACAGCTGGATGAAGATACATGCTCCATACACAGTGGTAATCCAAAAAAAAAAAAAAAAGAAAAAACTAGGCTTGGAGGGGGGCAGCAGAAGTAGGGGGGTTTGGAAAATGATGGGCTACATTAGTATTCTATAATATTTCATAAGTCATCCACGACTTAGCTTTCTCATTTAGAGTCATCTTCTCCCAAAAGGGGAAAAAAAAGAGGAATAAAAAGGAAGCAAGGCAGGGTGAGGATTTTCACATACAGAGGGATTGCAAAGCCTTCGACTTTGTTTTTTGGAAAAGAAGGAAAATATTCCAGAGTAATTAGAGAAATGTTAAATAATGTAAATGTACATAGGTGTAACAAAATGAATTGAATGAATGAATGATTGGCATGCTATGCAAATTTACCAATTCATTTTAATCAAAACCCACATAGCCACAATCATAACAATAATTCAGAATGTTTAACTCAATTATTACTTACTGACCTGGATTACTAGAGCATTTAGTAAAATGGAATAATGCAATGATTTGGGGGTATAAAATCATATAAAATTCCAGGTTCTAAAGAACTAAGAAAACAAATTGGTTTCTGACTTTTTTCTGTGCTAGAAAACCCATCAATCCCTAATTTAAATGTTATCAGCTATTCTTTAATAGATTATACAAATAGATAAAATAAGGTAGTTTCCAGTGAAATACAGTCCTACATGAACACAAGACCACCATGAAAATGCCATTTTTTTGGAGGACTCAACTCAGCAATGAAATCTGAAAATCATACAACTAAAAAAGAAGCTTTGTTAAAACAATACTCTCTGGGAAACACCTAATAAATATGATTAACTTCCTATTTGCAACGGCTGAAGGATGAAGGCTTTCGCACATTTATGAAAGTAACGATGAGCAGCCTCACATAAATGGAATATCCACAGCACGGTGTATAATACACCCTCCCTTACTCTTGCATTCCACTTGGCCTGTAAATGAGTTGAGAACAAAACTACATGTGTTATAGATATGATGATTAAAAAGTTAGGACTACGTCTTGCATAGAAATACACCAGCAGTAGACAACCACCTTTACTTCCATGCTTTCAAAGCAAGCTGAAAGCTTCTTGGGAAAAAGTATTGTGAGAACTTAGGTTTACCATTTAGTTCTGCATAACTATAAAGAGCCAGACGACCAAGGAAAAGCTCGATAGAAGTTAATAATGCTTCTGGAAGGGTCATCTATGTCCCATGACCCTAGGTCTTCTAAAGTCCCAGTGCTATTCACACAAATTATTTTTCCTATCTTCATTCTCTTAATGCCTAGACTGCATGCCTAGCAACTAGCAGGTAGTCTGATAAATAAGAGCATGAGACGGTACAGTAGTTAGCACACTGGCTTTGGCATTAAATAAACCTAGTATGAGTCTCACTATGCCACTTGCAGGCATGGACCTGTGGATGGGTTTCTTAACCTCTTTGAGGGTCAGTTTCCTTATCTGTAAAGTGAGGGTAACAATAGGCCTACCCCCTGTGCCTGCTGGGTATTGAAATGAAAGGCAAAGTGCTCAGTACAGTGTCCCATGAATGACCAGATTTCTATGATATCAGCTATTATTAGAGAAAAACTGTAGTGACTATCTACATTACCTGAAAATAGAGTCTCATCCAAACTATACAAACCTTCCTGAAAAGCAATTTGACAATATGCTTCAAAAATCTTAAAAATGTTAATATAACTTGTGAAAGAAATTTCACCTCTAGGAACACAGCCTTGGCAAACAAAATGGAGACTCACATGCATAGGAAGAACTCATTGCACTGGTGTTTTTAATTTGAACTTTTAATTTTCAGATAATTATAGGTTTACATGCGGTTGTATGAAATAATACAGAGACTCCGTGTACCCTTTACCCAATTTTCCCTAATGATAGAATCTTACAAAACTGTGATATAATATCACAACCAGGATATTGACATTGACACAGTTAAGACGCTGAACATTCCCTCACCACAAGGACCCAGCATGTTGCCCTTGTACAGGCACACCCGCTTCCTTCTTATTCTCTCCCACATCCTCCTAAATCCCTGGCAATCACTAATATGTTCTCCATTTCTATAATGTTGTCATTTCAATAATGTTACATAAATGGAATTTTACACTCAGCATAGTTCACTGGAAGTTACAAGTCTCTGAAATATTTTGTTTCTTGTTATTGCTGAGTAGTAGTCCCTGATATATTGCTGTACCATGGTTGCTTAACCATACACCCAATGAAGGATATCAAGGTTGTTTCCATTGTGGGACTCTTACGAATAAAGCTGCTTTGAACATTTGTATACAGGTTTTTTATGAACATAAGTTTTTATTTCTCTGGGAGGAATACCCAAAAGTTCAGTTGCTGGGTCATATGGTAGTTGCTTAGTTTTCTTTTTTAGGAAGCTGCCAAAATGTTTTCCGGAGTGCCTATACCATTTTACCTTACCACCAGAAGTATATGAGTAATCCACTGCACTATTTTAAATACAGAAAACAGTAAACCACCTCAATTTCTAGTGGCATAAAAGAATAATGCTACAGCTTCAGGATATATTTAAAATAGTATTTTAATATTTTTTATGGGAAAAATACCATTTACTGTTAAGTTTAAAAATTCAACTATAAATAGGAATACCATATAAATATATATTGTGTATATATGTACACATGTGCATGCTTACACACACACAACTGGAAAACAACTCTGAGAAACATAAATTTAAATTTAAAATTTACATTTTTAATACTTATTTTCTATATTGACTATGCGCTACTTTTATATTTTAAAAATGTTTCCTTTTAGAAGTAAGATGTATGTATCCATGTATGGGGAAGAAGAATAAGTATGCCTATTTGAAAAATGTAGATGGGGCAATAGCTACTGAAGAAAATTATCTCAAAGAACAAAAACGTCAAAAAATCCTTGATCATCCATATGTGAATTAAAACTAAAGGCTAAGAAAATTTTTCTTTTTAATCAATTAAAATGTGATCTTCTGACCAAATTAATACCTCTTTTTAAAAATAATGATACATAAGAAAGTACTGTTATTTATTCAACCTATGTCTTTGATGATTTTTCCAGCTTTTTGCCACTTTAAACAATACTGCAACACGAATCCTTGAATATGTAGTTTTACACTATGATGACTTCATTTCTGTAGGAGAGATTCTTAAAGGCGGAACTTTTGAGTCAAAGAATATGATTAATTTTTACTGTCATTTGCCAAATCACTTTCCCAAAAGAGAACATTTCACAAAAGCAATTTATGAGAACTATTTCCCTACACTCTTTTTAATTCTAGATGTTATAAATCTGCTACATTTTTGCCAATATAATATGCAAAACTGACATTTTGTTATTGCCTTGAATTTCCCTCTCAATATGTGATGTTTGCATCTTTTCATTTGCTTATTGCCCATCTGATCCCCACTTCTGTCTGTAGCCGGTTGCTATTCTTTGACCAGTTTAAAACTGGGTTACTTAACTTTTCCAGGTTTTTTTTTTAATATAATAAGGACATTAACCCCTTGACTGTTACATATATTACAAATATTTTCTCCCTATATAATTTGTTTTCAACTGTGTCTACTGTGTCTTTTTCCAAGCAAAAGTATTTTTTATATAGTCAAATTTGTCAACCATTTTTACTTCTGGAATTCATATGTTGTTTAGAAGTCCACCTCAATACATACACAGACCAGGGTTATATAGTTATACAAAGAGGTTCCTAAGTTGCCTTCAAATATTTTTAATATTTTATATTTAATTTTTTTAAATGTACTTGGCTTTTATATAAAAGTTTTTATATATGGTATACAGTAAACATCTAAATAGATGGGAGGGGAAGAAATCATTTCCTTATCAACTTAAAAGGTCATATTCTCCTATAGATTTGAAATTATTCCTGGACTCTCCATTATGATTTATTTATCTATTTTTGTGCTGATAGCACACAATTTTGATTAAATAGCTTTATAATAAATTTTAATATCTGATAAGGCAATTTTCAAAATTGTATTAGTGCTTCAAACACACTTATTCTTCTATATGAACTTTGAAATCAGTAATATCCATGATATATTAAATGAAAAAATGTTGAGCTACTGAACAGCATATATATTAATACTATGATCTTGTGAGCTAAAAAAAATAAAAAACACTGAGGGTGGGAGAAAGGGAGTGGTGTGCATGTGTGTGTTTGCATAAATTTGTGTGAGTATAAAGAAAGGTCCAGAAAAAAGAACACAAACTATGCTGTCAACATTGGTTACCCCAGAAGGATGGGATTAGGAGGTGTGGAGTTTGGCTTTCTCATCCCTACCCCACCCCACTGTTGGGTGGCCTTGTGGTTTGGCTTGTTACAAGAATGTTAGTTGGAAAGAAAAATCCAATTAAATATTTAAAATAAATAAAATACAATTACATTATTATACCTGGAAGAGACCTTAGAATTTATTTCTTCCAACTCCTATCCAAACAAGAATCTCCTTGGCACTTTCTCTGCCAGATGGTCTTCCAGACTGTTTGAAAATATCCAGACAAGGATTTCTCTTATTTTCGTTAAGCTGCCTGCTCTATCATTGGAGAGCTCTGATTATTGGAAAGCTTTTTCTTACTCAAAATTTGTCAGCCTCTAATATCCACTCAGGTCCTGGGTCGGTCTTTTGGAGCAACAGTATAAAAAGGACTTTTCTTCAATCTCCTCAGCATTTAATAGTGTGTCCCACTATTATGAGCTAGGTCAGCCCTTCAACTGTATTATTATTATTACACACATTTTAGAGCATGTCACGTACTGAGCACTGTGTAATTAATTATTTTACATGGATTTCCTTATTTATTTCATATAATAATCCAATCATGTGGCTATTGTTACTATCCCCATTTTACAGATGAATAAAGTAAACCAGAGAAGTTAACTAATCTGCCTGAAATCATTTAACTAGTAAGTGATAGCATCAAGACTTAAATCTAAGTCTGACTAACTACAAAGGCTATATTCTAACTTACACTGCACTTCACTCCACTGCCCCACTATTATAAAATATTATGGATAAAGAAGCCACATCTAGATTGGTAGGAGGGCAGAGACTTGAAATGGACTGGTCCCACACCCACAGTTGGCAGTTAAGAATCAGGAGGGATATCTCAGCTGCAGAGGCACCCCCCCATGAGGAGTGAGGGGTCCCAGCCCCACACTGGGCTCCCCAGCCTAGAGCACCAGGTCCAGAAAGAGGAGTCCTCACTACATCTGTCTGTGAAAATCAACAGGGATTCCATCTGGGTGAGACAGAAGGCTGCTGTAAACTCAGACATCCTCTTAAAGGACCTGAGCACAGACTCATTAGCTCACACTCACCCAAGCTCCAGCAAGAGACAGCAACTCCAAAAGTGCCAGGGACATACAAGGAGAAACTGAATTTTCTGGCTTCAGGGTCAGGTTTGAAGGGGCAGCTCTTCCCAGGATAGAAGTGCTGGCAGGCCACACTGTTCCTTTGTTGAGTCCTTCACCCACCCAGCCTGCAGGCATGGGTAGGCACCAATCTGAATCTCCATCAATATCACTAATACAGTTTACCCCACCCTGGTGATTCCCTGAGACCCCGCCCCACCCAACTTTCACACTTCCCCAAAATTCTTTCAGTGGCTTTTCCTCACATGTGGCCAGCCTTGGCCTGTGCTGCAGACATTGGTCCATACCTCAAACATGCAGCAGTCGACTATATCTTGCCCTGTAACTCTTGCTAAGTGGCCCTAAGACCAACATGAGTGGCAATCTACCTAAGTTCATAGTACAGCTTCTTCCAGAGGCCTCAAAGCCCAACACAGGCAGTTGCCAACTGCAGATCACTTTATAGCTCTTATTAGGTAGCCTCTGGCCAGGCACAGGCAATGGCTGCCCTGGGCCTTCACTGGAGCCCTTCACAAGAGGCCCCAAAACAAACACACCAAGTTAGTGGCTTCATACCATACAATAATACCACCCAATTAGCTCCATAAACAACACACTCAACAAGTGGACTTGGCAGGCACCAGACCTCTGCTAAACCACATACCACTCCATGAAGTCCGCCCCTGCACAGCAGATCATCTGCTGTAGTCTTAGCCAGTTCTCACAGCCAGTCATCTTAAGGGTCAATCCAACCCACTGATGTGCCAACAGCAATCAAGGATCAACTACAACAGGAGGGCACACACAATCCACACAAGGGACACCCTGGAAGCATCTGGCTCAGGTGGCAAGGGAGACTGTGCCACTAGGACTCCCAGGACAGCTACCACATAAGGCCACTCTGCCAAAACAGGGAGATATAGTAGATCTACATAATATGTAGAAATAAACATGGTGAGGCAGCCAAAATGAAAACACAAAGAAACATGTCCAAAACAGAAAAAAAAAAAAAAGGACAAAACTAAAGAACCTAAACAAATGGAAGCAAGCAATTTACCAGACACAGAGTTCAAAACACTGGCTATAAAGATGCTCAATGAACTTAGGGAGAGAATAAATTAACTCAGTGAGAACTTACACAAAGAAATAGAAACAATAAAAATAAGAACCCATCAGGAATGAAGAATACAATAACTGAAAATGAAGAATACATTAGATAGAATCAACATCAGAGTAGATGAAGCAGAGGATCAATACAGCAATTTGGAAGACAAGGTAGTCGAAAACAGCCAACTGGAACAGCAAAAAGAAGAAAGAATTTTAAAAAATGAGGATAGTTTAAGGGACCTCTGGGAAAACTTCAAGCATAACAACATTTGCATCACAGAAGTTCCAGAAGGAAAAGAGAGAGCGCAAGGGATTGAAAACCTCTGTAAAAAAATATTGATTGAAAACTTTCCTAAACTGGTGAATGGAATAGACATATAAGTCCAACAAGAGCAGAGAGTCCCCAAAAAAAATGAACACAAAGAGGCCCATACCAAGATATATCGTAATTAAAATGCCAAAGGTTAAAGACAAAGAGAGAATATTAAAAGCAGCAAGAGAAAAACAGTTAGCTATCTATAAGGGAGCTCCCATAAGACTGTCAGCTGATTTCCCAACGGAAACTGTCCAGGCCAGAGGGGTTGGCATGAAATATTCAAAGTAATATAAAGCAAAGACATACAAGCAAGACTACTCTATCCAGCAAGTCTATCACATAGAACCAAAGCAGAGATAAGGAGCTTCCCTGACAAGAAAAAGCTAAAGGAGTTCAGCACCACCAAACCAATACTGCAAGTAATGTTTAAGGGACTTCTTGAAGCAGAAGAGGAAGAGGAAGAAGGAGAAAGAAAAGGAGGAAAGGAAAAGAAGGAGGAGAGGAGGAAGAGGAGAAAAAGGAGGAGGAGGAAGAAGAGAAAGAAGAAGGAGGGGAAGGAGGAGAAGGAGAAGGAGGAAAGGAGAAGAGGAGGAGGAAGAAAAAGAAGAAAATAAGAAAAAATATGAACAATAAAATAGAAATAACTATATAATCATAAATAATTACTTTAAATGTAAATGGATTAAATGCTCCAATCAAAAGACAAAGAGTGGCTCAGTGAACGAGAAAACAACACTCATACATATGCAGCATACAAGAGACCCACTTCAGATTGAAAAATATGCACAGATGGAAAGTAAAGGGATGGATTAAATATTTCATGTAAATGGAAACAAAAAAAATGGGGGGGTTAGCAATACTTATATCAGACAAAAGAGACTTTTATAAAACAGGCTATAACAAGAGACAAAGAAGGACATTTCATAATGACAAAAGGATCAATTCATCAAGAGGATATAACCCTTGTAAACACTTATGCACCCAAAGTAAGAGCACCTAACTATATAGAGCAAATATTGACAGATATAAAGGGAAAGATAGACAGACTAGTACAGAACATTAACATCCCATTGATATCAATGGATAGATCATCCAGACAAAAATCAAGAAGGAAACAGCAGCCTTAAATAACACATTAGACCAGATGGATTTAATTGACATTTTTAGAGCATTTTACACCAAAGTAGCAGAATATGCATTCTTTAGAAGTACACATGGAACATTTTCCAGGGTAGTACACATGTTAGTCCGCAATACACTTCTCAATAAATTTAAGAAGACTGAAATCATATCAAGAATCTTCTCTGATCACAATGGTATGAAATAAGAAATCAATTACAAGAAGAAAACTGGAAAACCCACAAACACATGAAGGTTAAATAACATGCTACTAAACAATGAATGGGTTAACAATGAGATCAAGGAAGAAATCAGAAGATACCTTCAGAAAAATTAAAATAAAAACACAAGCACCCAAAATCTGTAGGATAGAGACAAAACAGTTCTAAGAGGAAAATCTATAGCAATATAGGTGTACCTCTAAAAACAAGAAAAATCTCTAATAAACAATCTAACCTTTCACATAAAAGAATTAGAGAAAGAACAGAAAACAATGCCCGAAGTGACTAGAGGAAGGAAATTATAAAGGTCAGAGTGGAAATAAATGAAATAGAGTCTTAAAAAGAATATACAAGATCAATGAAACCAAGAGCTGGTCCTTTGAAAAGAAAAACAAAATTGATAAACTTTTAACCAGACTCAATCAGGGAAAAAGAGAGAGGACTCAAATAAATAAAATCAGAAATGAAAGAGAAGTGATAACTAACCCCATAGAAATATTAAAAATTATAAGAAAACATACTAAACATAAATATGCCAACAAATTAGACAATCTGGAAGAAATGGATAAATTACTAGAAACATACAATCTTCCAAGATTGAATCAAAAAGAAACAGAAAAAATGAACAGAACTATAAATGTTAACGAATTTGAATCAGTAATCAAAAAACACCCAATAAACAAAAGTCCCACACCAGATGGTTTCACAGGTGAATTTAACAAAATATTCAAAGAAGAATTAACACCTACCCTTCTCAAAATATTCCAAAAATTTAAGAGGATGAAAGGTCCTCAACTCGTTTCATAAGTCCAGCATTACACTGACTCCAAAACCAGAAAAAGATATTATAAAAAAAGAAAAGTATACGCCAATATTTCTGTTGAATATAGGTGTAAAAAATCCTCATCAAAATATAAAAAACAAAAAAACAAAATCAGCAATATATTTAAAAGATCATACCACCAAACCAATATTGCAAGTAATGTTTAAGGGACTTCTTGAAGCAGAAGAAGGAGAAAAAAAAGGAGAAGGAGAAGAAGGAGGAGAGGAGGAGGAGGAGGAGAAGAAGGAAGAAAGAAGAAAGAGAAGGAGGAGGAGGAGGAAGAAGAAGAACAACAACAACACAGTAAGGAATATAATCATTAATATTGTGATAACTATGTATGGTGCCAGGAAGGCATTAGATTTATAGGGGGATCACTTCATAAATTATGTAAATGTCTAATCAATATGCTGTATACCTGAAACTAATATAATATTGAATATCAACTGTATTTGAAAATTAAAAAATAATACTAGATTTTTTCCCTCCTATTATTAACAATGCTGCAATGAACATCTTTGGCCATGTGTCCTTTGAAAATGTGCCAGAAGTGAAAACCCAGTTCACAGTTTACATATATCTTTCTTTTTTTTTTTTTCTTTTTTTAAATTTTATTTTATTAAATTTATTGGGGTGACAATTGTTAGTAAAATTACATAGATTTCAGGTGTACAATTCTGTATTACATCATCTATAAATCCTATTGTGTGTTCATCACCCAGAGTCAGTTCTCCTTCCATCACCATATATTCAATCCCCCTTACCCTACATATATCTTTCAGTGTTATAAGACACCACAAAATTGGCCTCTATAAAGTAACTGGCCAGTTTATATTCTTCACCTTAACTTTCTATGGATAGCTGAATAATGGCCCCAAAGACACCCAGGTCCTAATCCCTAGAACCTGTGATTGTTACCTTACATGGCAAAAGGGACTTTACAGATATAATTAAGGTACAGAGAAGTAAAGGGTAATTTTACTACAGATGTTTTTTTAAAAAGCAATGTGGTGATGGAAGCAGGGGGAGAAACAATGATGTGATATGAGGACATAGTCAGGAGCCAAGGAATGCAGGCAACTTCCAGGTGCTAAAAATGGCAATGACAGTCTCCTCTAGCGTCTCCAGAATGAACCAGGCTTGACAACACCTTCGTTTTAATCCTTTAAAACTATTTTTGGATTTCTGACCTCCAGAACTGGACGAGAACAAAAATGTGTTGGCTTAAGCTAAGTTTGTGATAATCTGTTAGCATCTATAGGAAACTGATATAATTTCTAAGACCATTTTTTAAAAATCACTAATGCACTGAATTTTATTTATTGCTTTTTCTAGATCCAATGAGATATATTTTATCTTTTTTACTTTGTTAATATTTTAATTATATTTATGGCATTGATGTTCTTTTTACATCAAATAATCCTTACTTTGTCGGAAAAATTATACTTAGTCATAATATATTTTTAAAATATGTTGTTGAATTCAATTTGTTAACATTTTGCTTATAATTTTCGTATCAATGTAAGAGTATCCTCTCATTTTCTTCTTTTTACTAACATTGTGTGGTTCCACTGAGATTATTGGCCCAGTAAGCCTTTCTAGCATCTTCTCATCCCATTTCCAACCATTACTCCCAGAGCCTTTTCCTTATAAACTGCTGTTATTTCACTTTCCCTCATCCTGTATTGAGGTAATTAATTTTTTTAACTGAAATGTATCCTTCCTTGCATTCAGTAAAATTTAATTAAACACATTTTAAATGCCAGGTTCAAGAGATTTAAAAATTAAAGACATAGACCACTCTCTCAAATAACTTGCAGTCTGATGGAGAGAAAGACATAGTAACAGAATGAATAATGGAATAAAACTATTTCTTTAACAGAATGTAGAAGGAACATCAAGAACAGAGGAACAAAAATAGCCATGCAGGGCACATATTACCTATCTGGCCACAATTCCTGGCCCTTCTGTGGATCCTCCTGTGTGGAAACAATCCTTGGTCCTCTTTAAGATTGATTCTATCAGCCATATTTCGTCTAGCTAATCTCCCAGTTATAGGCAGATTTTTCTGTCTTCTTTCATGACCTGGATCACATTATGCAAAAGGGACCTCCCTACCACCCAAGAACCGTTATCTTCAGCTCTCTTCCCTTTCCAATTCCTAGAACTGAGCACCCTCCCTTCATCATTCCCATCAAATAAAGGTGCCTTCTGCTCATCATCTTCCCAAATAGAAATGACCTCAATTCATCATTCTCCCAAATAAAGCTGTCCTCTACTCACTGTCCTCCAAATAAAGGTTGTGAAACTGTAGGAATGAAAGCTATGTACACATATATGTTATAAGTTTATAGGACAGTGTGTGTGTGTGTTTGTGTACACACTAAGCAAGGGCTTAGTAGTGGTTAATTGTTCAAGTTGTGTTTTTTTGTTGCTATTCTTGTTATTGTTATTACCACCCTGACTCATATTCCACCCTCCACAGAGATGACACCAAACCTGTACTTTCTCCAATCCTACCCCTGCTCAGGTTACTCAGAAAATCAATACGCTTGATGGTTTTACTCACGGGTGCACTACCTTTTCTTTTCCCCATGGCCACAGCTTTTTTTCTCTTCACCTCGTCATCAACCAAAATTGTGCTATCTCCTCTAGCACTAGAGTTTTCAAATTTATACTGTAACTAGAGCATTTAAGAAACATAGTCTTTCTGGAGGCATGTTAGCATTATACATGAAAAATTTAAATATATTTAACCTACACAAACTATTTCTAACACTTTATCCCAAGGAAATAATTGGAAAAATTTAGACACACAAGATGTTCATGCAGCACTATTTGTAAATTTAAAAGTAAAAAACAGCCTACATCAATAAAGAAATGACTGAATATATAATGGAATACTACACAGTCATTAAAACTGATAAAACAGATTAATATTTGTTGACATGGAGAAATGTCCATGACAAATTACTGATTGATAAGGAAGATTGCAGAGAAGCATGTATAGTATGATGCAATTTATGTAGAAATTGTGTGTATGTGGTTATATATATACATATATACAGAGAAATAACTTTAAACTCATTCAGAAAAATCTTAATTTAGTTGGCTATCTCTGTGTGGTTAGATTCAAAGTGATTTTTACTTTCTCCCTCATTTTATTTATGTATTTATTGATTTATTTAGTGTGTGTGTGTGTGTGTGTGTGTGTGTGTATGTGTGTACACACAGGTCTCAGCTGACCCATGATCAGTGTTTAGTAAAAATATTTGACAACCAAATGCTTTATCTAAAACACTGTAGTGTTTGAATTTTTAATATTAACTATGTTTATTTTTATAACCAGAATAAACACTAAAGCTATTTCACTTTGAAGAAATGTAAGTCAGTGTATTGCTTATCCCTTACCATAGTGATGTTATATGACAAACAACCACAAAATACAATGGCATAAAATAATAAGAATTTATATATCTCACAGGTCAGCTGGGAAGCTCTCCTGGCCTAGGCTGACCTCAGCTGATCTTGGCAAGTCTTACTCATGTGCCTGCAGCCAGGCTGGGAGCTGGCTGGTTTCGGTTGGCCTCAGCTGAGATGACTTGTCTCTGTTTTGTGTGGCCTCATCCAGCAGGCTAGCTTAGGCTTATTCTCATGGTGGAAGCAGAGTTCCAAAAGATGAGGTGGAAGTCCCCAAGATCTTTTGAGGCCTGGGCTTGGAACTGGCCCACCATCACTTCCATTGCATTCTGGTGGCCAGCCAGCTCCAAGAAGTGGGGAAACACACTCTATTGGAGGGGCAGAAAAGTCACATTGCAACATGTATAAATATGGAGAGTTCTTTCACTGGGGCCACTGATGCAGTCAATCCACCAGAATCAAACTTACCCATAGCAGATGTGTATGCCCCAAGGAGGCAAAGGCAGGAAACCATGAAAAGCATTCAACCCCCTAGGTTCCTGGGAGGAAGGAGAACTCCATGACTTCCTGAGTCAATGTGAAACAACGACACCAACTCTATACCCTACCAGATGGACGCATCATCAGCTGTCACTTGGTAAATGACTATGCTACTTTTTTTTTTTTTTAATTCTGGCATTTCTTATGGATTTTTCTTTTGTGTGTATGTATACACAAGGTCTCAGGTGACCCATGGGAAGACTAGTAAAAATATTTTGGCAACCAAATGCTTTATTTAACATCCTTATCTCTGAAGCATAGAATTGGCCACAAGAGGTGAAAACTGGCCTAGTTGACATGGATAAAGCCCCTAAGACTTCTAGACAGATCCACTGTTGAAAACCTCTATTCTCTATGTGATATTGCTGTTAAAGAACAAAATTCAACAGTAAATTTGAAGATCCAATTGGCTTTATTAATTCATGAATCGGTCAGCATCCTATCTAGCAACCAGAAGGGTGCTGCAAGGGGTTGTGCAAAATGGAAGGATTTTATAGGAAGAAGGGTAAGTAAGGGAGCTATCAGCAAAGGAAAAGAAAGGGTTATTTTTAGGCCAGGATATCTTCTCTTAAGGGCAAGGAAATGGCACGGGGTTTCGTCAGGCACATTACCCCCATAGTATTGATCAGGAAATGCCAGAGTGATTGGTTTAAAATTCCACTCTTGGGAGAGGCTAAAACTGCAATTAGGTTAGTTACTAAGTCTTGGTTTGGTGAGGTGGTTTAGCAAAAGTGACTCCATTTTGGCCTGTTGTTTCTTTTTTTAACATGTCTACGTAAAATTTGTATGTTTTTCCAAGGTTCAGCTGAACGTGACTTTCACATGATCACTCCAGAAATAAACAGACAAGGATTTAGTGATTGTGTCAAAGCATGTCATCTGTTCACTTATAAATGTTAACACTAACAGTTGACAGGTAGATAGGAACTGTTTATAAGAATTGTAGGCATTTCTGAATGTATATTTACTCAACCTTTTAGAAATTAAACTGAGAATTTCTACAACATGTAATGTTAAACACAGATCTATTTTGGACTTAATATGCTACATAAACATGTTTATAAAAATTGTATTTATTTCTGACAGGTTTCTTTTTAACCCAGTCAAAGAATTTTTATGTGTATTTGTTATTTTGGAGCATGTATTTATTTAATCAGAGGCTTAAACGTTTTAATAAGTATAAAAATGGCTGCACCATATGAAGGAATCTTGAGAAGCCATGGATGAAATGCTAATGAAACATTGGAGAAGAGGTCAAACAAATTCCAGGACTAAATTCTGGGATAATAAAGACAGAGAAAGAACACTTATGAAATAGAAGGGCACTGAAAAAGTAGAGGGAAAAAAATATATAGAAATAATCTAAGAGAAGTAGCACATGTAAATAATTAAGTTGGAGAAGTACTTCAAAGAAAATATATGAGTTAAAATAGCACAAGGCAATACAGATATTGTCAACAAGAGTTAAACACAGAATAAATGAAATCTTATTTTCTTAATAACTATTAAGCGCTGATAGATTAGAAACGTTACGTCAGATATGGCTAGTACACAACAATGTGAGGCAATCACATGCTACTACTACTTATTCATCTGAGAGTTATACATTGCCTCACATATGTTAGTCAATTCTTATACTCACTCAGCTAACATTGCGGTATCTTCCACAGAACTTGGAAAATAAGACTGAGGCACAGACCCAATAGCATACTAATAGCAAGCCTGGAAGAAGACCAAAATCTTAACCCATGAACTTCATTCCTGCTTTTGGATCCACCAAACCATTCCCTTGAGATGTCAGATTGATTGCCTCTGAATTAAGTTGCCAACTTTTAAATGTTACTTTTATTCATGCAACCCTGCTGTGTTGTAGAATCTCAAGTTTGAAATGGGTTCTGGCTTTGCCTATTAGCCCAGCCACAGAAGAAATTAAGTGCTGGAAACTAACACCTTCGTGCATTTCTTCATTTGCTTTATTCGTGCACAGTGGGAAAGTCATCTGCCTGTCTCTATGCCTGGAAAGCTAGCTTGAGGACCAGAGCTGTGTGAGGCAGAAGCTTTAATGCAGGGAGCTTCCGGACATTCCTTGTGGAAGCCCACTTCATCATGTCACAAAGAGACTTGAGTTGACTCTGTCAAAAGAAAATGCTTCAACAGGAAATTAGTGCCTGAAAATATTCTTTACAAAACTTTGATACTTTTTGAAAAAAAAAATAGTTATTAGTTATTCAAGAGCTAGCAAAATAGCCACAATGTGTACCAATCAGCTAGGTCCAATCTTCAGGCCTGGAGGTACTATGTCATCTGCTGTGTGCACAGGATAGTGGAACCGCACTCTGTAATAAGCAAGTTGAGAAAAGACAAAAGTGCCCATAGATACTGCTTTAGAAGAGAAGGTGGTGCCCTCCCTTTCTCTTCTGAATCATATATATATATATATATATATATATATATATATATATATATATAATTTCATCATATATAATTTTATCATATATAATTTCATCATATATAATTTCATTATATATATAATGAATATATATATATACACACACACACATAGAGAGAGAGATTAAAAAAAGGAAGGCACCTTCTCTTCTGTATCAGGTATCTATATGTGTGGGGGGGGGTGGAGAGAGAAAGAGAGAAATATGAAGAGATGGGAAAACGTATATGAATAGATTTCAGCAAAGTTGAGAAAGGATTGAGTCAATGAAAAAAGACGATCATGGGAATAGGACCCATAATAAAAGTTATTATCAATACAAGGGAAATAATTACAGTTAGTAGGAACTTTATATATGAATATAGGAGGAAGACTGTAAGAATAATGAGAGCACAAAGATAGAAATTGTGGAATACATAAATCATAAGTATGTATGTGTGAGAGAGATTTAGGGACAGAGCTCCTGGTCTTGATTTGAATGGTATGATTTTTAATCCATAGTCCCTTGCTCTTAAAGTTGAAAATATTTGTACATACGCTATACATATTATATATATATATATATATATATATATATATATATATATATATATACATATATAATTCTATAGATGACTGGATAAAGAAGATGTGGTACATATACACAATGGAATATTACTCAGCCCCAAGAAAAGATTAAATACTGCCATTTGTGACAACATGGATGGATCTTGAGATTATTATGCTAAGTGAAATAAGTCAGACAGAAAAAGTCAAGGACCATAGGATTTCATTTATATTTAGGATATAAAACTGAAAGCAACAAATGAACAAAACAAATAAAAACTCATAGACACAGACAAGAATTTAGTGGTTACCAGAGGGAAAGCGGGGAGGGAGTCAGTAGAAGGTAAAAGGGGTTAAATATATGGTGATGGGAGGAGAACTGACTCTGGGTGGTGAACACACAACGCAATATATAGATGATGTATTATAGAAATGTACACTTGAAACCTATATAATTTTACTAACAAACATCACCCCAATAAATTTAGTAAAAGTTATAAATTATATATATAGAATTCCAAACAATGATCTGTTGTATATGCCAAGTCTTTTTTTTACATTTCATTTATCTTTTTAAAAATAAGCCTAATATATATGAAAAGTACTGTTTGCCCTACTGATGATGCGTGAGAATATTTTGTAAGATTTTCTCAGTCACTTTATAAGCTCTTTCAGAAAGAGCTTTGTCACTTTGTAAGACTCAAATAAATTTTCCAGTTTTTCATGAAGGTAAGCAACAATTCTAACACCAGGCAATGACCTCTAGAATTCAAATTCCTGCAATAATATCACGCCTCTTCAGACAGGCTTCCTACTGAGAATGTTTCAGCTGCTGAAAAAGGCCCTTTAAGCCAAAGCACTGTAGCACAATCTAATTTTTTCAAACAACGTAATGAAGAGGGGGTGAAATTCCTGATCAACTAAGTGAAGAATTTTCCTCAATGTCACAGATAATACACTAGAATTATTTTTCAGTAAATTGTGTATTAAAAGATTCTGTTTTGAAACAATAAAGGTTTATTATTTCAAATAATATAAGCTTGTAGTAGAAAATTGGAAACTAAAGAGAAAGAAGGAAAGTTCCCATTATCTACAATATAACTGATTTGTTCATTTCATTAACCTTCACAATTTAGAATTGATCACTGACAAATACTATGTGTTTAAACCAGATGACTCACAAAAGCTCACAGTAAGTGCTCAGTTAGCTCCATCCATTAATTTCCCACAGAGTCGGGGTCTTCAATTTGCTCCTACCTCCCTAATAAGAGTACTGATAATAACATTCATAAGAATCATTGCCAGTTTAGCTAACATTTCTTGAGTACTTATCATATTAAGCCCTTAATTTAACACTGTGCAAAGATGATCAATTTTAATGTTCATGAACGCTTTATGGGGGAGGTACAATTATTCTTCCCCTGTTGCAGATGAGAAACTAAAGTAGGAAACTAAAGTAACAGCCTCAAGTTCCTTTAGCTGTAAGGGCTGGGAGGACTTGTTCAGATGCTAGATTGTCCAGCTCCAGTTCTTGAAACTCTGATTCTGGAGGGCTGAGTTGGGGCCTAGGAATCGGCGTTTTAGAAGCAGCCCAGGAAAGTCTAATGGAAGTGGTACACTAGCCACATCCGCTGTTCTGCCTGCATGAATGCAGAAACCAGGAAATGCCTTCCAGTAGTTGTCTAGTCTAGGAGGTCTTTAACCAAAGTGATTCATAAGCTTTTATGGGGGATCCCAGAGCCCTCAGAGAATCTGATTAAAGCTACAGACCTTCTTGCAATTAAAATGCACCAAAATTTTTTTGCATTCATTTTCAGGGAGTTAAAGCCCATAAACTCCAGAATAAGGACTCTTGTTCTAGTATCTCTCTACCTGTTTTTCCCTAGTGTCTCTTAACTTGATTATTCTCGTCTCTGAAATAAGGACACTAACCCTTCTGGATTCCTGCTTTGCAAAGCTATTATGAGGATTTTCTTTAATATAGGGGTATTGAAATACAAAAATAGAAATACTACATGTAAACCTCATGCTCATAATAAATAGAGAAACAGGGAAGACAGATTTGTGCAGAAGGGGCTCCTAAAGAGAAATTTAGATAACACTCGTTATGGAAATGACCAGCAAATAACCAGAAGCATAATGACAGTGGTCATTTGCCATTTGTTGAGTACCTACTATGTGCCAGGGTAATCAGCAGTTTGTGCCTTAAAAGCATTTTAAAAGCATTTTTTTCCTAGCATCCACAACAGCTCTTCCTTATTTTACAAATGAGGAAACGCAGGCTGATCAACTAAGTGAAGAATTTTCCTCAATGGCACAGGTAATAAACTAGAATTATTTTTCAGTAAATTGTGTATTAAAAGACTCTTTTTTGAAACGATAAAGGTTTATTATTTCAAATAATATAAACTTGTAGCAGAAAATTGGAAACTAAAGAGAAAATAAAGGAAATATCAAACAGCTAGTGAAGTTACTCAAACGTCAATCTGTCTGCATGCAAAGTCCATCCAGTTTGAATGATACAAAGGTACAGCCAGAGCTTCCCTTCTAGCTGGGATGCCATACACGGACCAGGCAGGGTTCCTAAGGCAAGTCCTGGAACCTTAGCCTGCACTGCACCCTCCTCCCAACCATCAATTAACCTACTATGATGAGAGTTTGCCACACTCCAGGCTGTAGTTACTATTACCAAGCACTTGCTTTACCCTCCCAATGGAAGCAAAACGACAGAAGGAACTGGAAATACTCAGGCTCCTAGTGACAGAGCCACCAAAGACAGGTCTGTGGCGTTTGTTATAAAAGTTAAAGTCTTTGCTCTGTGGCAAGTTTCTACTATCAGAGCTCCTGGGACCAGCTGCATGACTCACACTTGTAGATGCTCTTCCAACTAGTAGGAAACAGTCTTTCCTTTAAATAAATTTCACTTTCAGAAAAGGATTTAAGCGCATTACAGATAGGGCCATGAAACATTTGGCTACGCGTAAATCCTTCCACAGCAAAAGGAAACCTCCTCATGTCTAAGTAAAGCTAAAACGAAGTCCCGGAAAGTCTTAGCCAGAAGGGCTATAGAGATATCTGGTGGAGAAGAATGTTTCTTTCCCATTCTATTTCAAACCCACATTCTTTTGAGGGCTCTTTAACAATAAGAATTAATAGCAAGAACAACAACAACAACAACAAAGTGTTAACTGAGATACTAAACCCAGCAGGTAGTCTGCTCTCCTCCACAAATCACCCTGACTCCTCTCTGCTGCCTGAGCCCACCTTAATGCCTTTTCGTTAAGGCTGCTTTTCACGTCCTTGTTTTATGGAGTAAAACTGTAACCCCAGCTTGCCTCAGCGCTAACAGATGTTGCAAGGAATAACTTCAGCTTAAATCCTGCCTCTCTTCCTTCACCCGACAACTCCTGTCAATGCCACAAGTCTTTGCACTAGAAACTGATAACTCCAACGGCACTAGCCACTTTTTGTACCATCCAATGAAACTTTTTGCAGTTGAATATTTTTTAAAAGGGAGCTATTAGATATCTCAGGCTCTTTTTGGCGGGTTATTGGAGGAAACCTGTTACATCAGGCAGTTGCTTTTCTTGTTGTCAATGACAAGCTTTTCTGACCTCATACAACCCTGAATCTGCTATTTATTAACAAACCTTGTGACTCAACACCTGATCATTTCATCAACAAATTATAATTTTCTTTTCTGCAATACCTTATCTTAACTCCAACATTAAGGTTCACGCTTTCAAAAACCATAAAAAAAAATACAAACATAATTCTTTATTGCAGCAGTTATTGGTGTTACTTTTATATGTCATCTGGAGATTTCTGGGACACCCAGAAACAAAGGCTCATTAACAACAGGCAGGGCAATTCTAAGCCCAGGCCCTGGGCAGGTAAGTTAGTAGGCTCAACATTTTTCTGAACATACCAAAATTGAATATGTAACCAATTCAATATTTTATTAAATATAAAAGAAATAACCCTGGATTTCTAATTGTTTACCACTTACTAGAATACAGTGGACAAATACATAATAGCTTAGAATTCAGGAACCAAAAATAACACATCAGTGGTTTTGCAAATAATTGTCTCAAACCAAGGCAATAGCAACCAGGAAGGACAACCTTCAATAATACCTAACACAGAAAGCTTTATTCAGTCCATTCCTGAGTCATAGTGGTCAGGGTTCCACTGCAGAGAAAAGAATGCAATCTAGCTAGTGTAAGCAAAAAGGAGGTTATTACAGTGTACTAAATGGCTTGCAGATCACTGGGCGGACTAACAAAACAAACTGTAAGTCCTTCTAGAAACAACGCCCCAGCACACAACAGAACCAGGCCACCAAGGTTGCTGCCTGCTGACTGGGAAGCTGATCTACAAACACACCCCCGCTGCCATGAGGAAGAGAACTTCGTGAGCCCCAGTGGTGCTGGGGTTCCAGGTCTCTAAGAGCCCTGAGACCATCTGCACAGGCAAGACGTGTGCCCGGCCTCTCAACACCCAAGACACTAGTGGCCAGGCCCTGGGGACTCTGCTAATACTGCTCCAGAAAAACCACATGACCCCCAGTGGTCCCAGCAAGCAGGAGCAATGCCTCTGCCACACTTCTGCCTTCCAAATAACACAGCATATAAATTTCACCCACAAGTCTGGCTGCAAAGGCATCTGGGAAATGTAGTTTTCAGCTTTTCAACCCCGGTAGTACAGGTAGGCACAGAAGGAGGTTGAGTGAAATGGGTGTTGAGTGACAACCCCTCATACCCACCATATGAGTCAATGCTACAAGACTCATCTTCCTCACAATCCTTCCTCCTCCCCACCCACCCACCAAAAATACTAAGAGGGATATGGGAAATTAGGTGATAAATAGAGCAAGGATTTGGTTGTACAAATAGATGGCTCAGTCAGCACAACTGTTTAGGCTGCCTTGGGAGAGGTTACAGCCAAGATGAAGAAACTGTCTCTCCATCAGTCAGCAAAATTTAAGAAAAAGCATTGTTCTTCTGCTTAGGAACCTCAGGGGACACAGGATTGTTTTCCTCCCACTGGTGGTCTGTGCTCATCATGCCACTCTATTATATGCCCTGCCCACAAGTCAATGTAGGGTAACTTGGTATATTCTAGGTCTTCTCTTCTGAATGAAGAAATCAGATTACTTATCCTGAGAGCCACTAATCCTATTGGGCAGAACTTGCAGGTTCACCAAGAGCCCTACTAAGAGAGGACTTAAAATTGTCTATTTGTTTGTCTTTCTCTGTCTGACTTACTTCACTTAACATAATGTTCTCTAGGTCCATCCATATTATTGCAAATGGTAAGATGTCCTTCTTCTATTGTTTAGTTCACCTGATACTAATAAAAATAAAATAAAATAAAAAATTTAAAAAGAAAATGATTTGCACTATTAAAAAAAAAATGTCTATTTGTTAACAAACAAATACTTAGTCAAAATAGCCTTTTGTCTGCCAGGACAGTTGCTGTCGTGTTGTTGATGTTAACATTTTACAATAGGGTCTTTGCATTCGGTCTCACGAAAATAAAGCTGTGTCTACTGGATTTTAGCACCTTCTATCCAGTGACTCTGAAGTCTAAGTTCCCATTATGCACTGAGCAAAATTCTGGAAAGTGCTATTATATGTCAGGAAAAAGAGACACAGAAATAAAGAGGACAGACATGGTCCCTGCTTTTATAGGGCTTACAGTCTAGTGACAGATTCTAAAAAGATGCTTAGCACAATAAGCAATATCATTATAGCTCTGAGATCTGTGTAGAATTTCTGAGAATGAATTACTCCAGAATTAATCGTCTTTGGACTTGGTTCCCACACATGAAAAATTTTAGCTACAAAATAAAATGCTTTGGGGTTTGAATTAAGAGAGTCTTTTAGAAGAACACACCAATTGAGGGCAATATCTAAACCAAGTGTCGTTTTCCAGGTCCCAATGCTAATAACACTTGACAGGTATTTCTGTTCTGAAGGATGGAGCCCGGAGCTGATCCGACCCTTAATTGAGATGTGAGGCTTCTGTTCAAGGTTCTGGTGTAGATACATCAGTGGCGAAGCCTCACAGAAATCTGATCTCAATGACAATTAATGGACAACAGGTCACATTTCAGTTACCTTTTTGGGAAAAGAATAACAAGCAAGCCAAATGAACTTAGCCATGATTTTCTCTACTGTCTGAATAGCACCTGCTTCAAATTAGGCTAGGGGGAAAAATCTTTTAAATTAAATATCCCTCAAAATCACATGCGTTTAGTTTAGGGGAAGGAGTTAAACCAAAAAAGGGGGGGGGTAAAGTTTTGCCAAAAATGATTTAAAAATAGTTCTCTAGAGATTTTATGAAATCCGTCAGGCTTCAGCGCCCACCCCCCAGGTCAATTCCAGTTTGGTTTACATTTAAACTGGAATTTGAGGTGACGTTTCATTCAATTAAAATAAGTCAGATTCATCACATTGGGCTTTCCCATTTCCATACTGGAAAACAAAGGGTCTAGTCCTTGCGAGTGAGACATCTTTCCCTCTCTTTTCAACGGTTTCTATTATGAGCCCGGCAGTGCTAGAAACTAGGACTATCGAGATGAATAAGTTATGATCCCCACCTTCCAGAAAAATAGCCTGTACCTCACAGAGATCAAGTAAACTTCCATCAAAGACAGGGGCCCTATCTGACCATGGTCACACATGAGCACCCCGACACGGGCATCAAACAAGTGTGGAAATAAACAAAGACCAAGCAAATAAGAAAACAAGGGTTATTTATTCAGGGTTTGCTATTACAAGGGTTGTCAGCCACCCTCACTTGCATTTTGGCAGAGACTCAAAGGCAAGCAGAGGAGTGGGAAAGCTTTGTGGTGGAATAAAGGAAGGGCTTCAGGTGTGCCCTGAATGGAGGCTGTTGGCAGGCAGAAACTGGAGTCAGACTAGAAGCAGGTCACTATGTGATTGGTTAGAGTTACATATTTGGCTTTCTCTGGTTGGTTTCAAGTTGGAAGTGGGGACAAAATTTAGGGCAGCTGTCATTTGGTCATTTGGTGCCAATTATTACAGAAGTTATTTAGCTTCCGGGATTGTCACTAGAGATAGCAATCTGACTTCCTGCAAGCCTGATTTCTAGCAGGGGGGCTTCTCGGGCTGTTTACTATAGATTAGGGGGTCGGTTTCCTGGTCTGGTTGCTGCAGGTAGTCGGTCAGAGTTCTATTTGTATATATCGTCCAGTGATTATCCATTTGTAGAGTCAATCTCTCACAAGCCTAGGGTTCGATTCTGTCCTGGCCCTAGGACGCCATTCGATATCAGCTCCCTTTGCAGTGCAAGCATCCCCAGAGCCCCCCACCTAGACGTCCTAATGTCTCCTAACATACTCAACTTCTGGCCTTGACGACTGTGCCAGGAGAATATCTCTGACAGACTTCCTCCATGAAAGCCTCTTGCTGCCTCATTGCCCTAACTCTACTCTGTCAGATAAAGAGAAAAAACCTGCCCACAAAAAAGCAAGGTAATTATCTTACATAAAACAGCAAGTCCTTGAATCATACATGACCCTGTGGCAAGGGCCTGGTTTATCTTTAATGATAGTAAACATCTCTGGGCATAAGCAGCCATTTGCAAACGTAACAGCAAGACTACAGCAAAATGGAAAATATAAACATTACTGAATGAAAAGGCATTATATAGCATTGCATTCTAAGTAACGCATATGTGTATAGATACAAAAAATACAGAGGATAGAAAAAAATTCAATAACTTCTCTCTCAGTTGCAGGATTAAAAGTGATTTTTTTTTCTTTTTCACTTGCTTGATTTCCTAATATGTTTTACCATAAATTTTACAATATTTTTACATGTAGTTCTTGTGAAATAATAAATTACCAAAAAAAAATTTTAACTCATGAAAAATCTATAGTGTATTTTAAAAATAACAGCCTTGGGCCGGCCCGGTGGCTCAGGCAGTTAGAGCTCCATGCTCCTAACTCCGAAGGCTGCCAGTTCAATTCCCACATGGGCCAGGGGGCTCTCAACCACAAGGTTGCCAGTTCGATTCCTCGACTCCCACAAGGGATGGTGGGCAACACCCCCTGCAACTAAAATTGAACACGGCACCTTGAGCTGAGCTGTCGCTGAGCTCCCAGATGGCTCAGTTGGTTGCAGTGCATCCTCTCAACCACAAGGCTGCTGGCTTCGACTCCTGCAAGGGATGGTGGGCTCTTCCCCCTGCAACTAGCAATGGCAACTGGACCTGGAGCTGAGCTGCGCCCTCCACAACTAAGACTGAAAGGACAACAACTTGACTTGGAAAAAAGTCCTGGAAGTTCACAGTGTTCCCCAATAAAGTCCTGTTCCCTTCCCCAATAAAATCTAAAAAAAATAATAATAACAGCCTTTCATAGCAATATATCTGATTCATTAATAGCTGCCACCTATGAGCACCTGCCACTTCTATGGTTATTATCCTCATAATAACTGCAACAAATCTACAAAGTACAAGTTTTTATCCCATTTTACAGATGAAGAAACCAAAGTGCAGAAAAGTTGACAATTTGCCAGGTCTATCTGACCCCAACGTCGGAGCTTTCAGCCACTATTCTGCCCTGCCTCCCTTCTAAAATACATGCCCCTAAACTGTGCCTCATACCAGGTGTATGACCATGTAAACTCACTTCCCACCTGTAAAATGGAGGTGATAATTGTGCCTACCTCATACGGAGTGTCGAAAAGACAAGGAGATAATGCACATATAGAGCTAACACAGTACCCAATGCCTAGGCTTCGAAGCGTTCAGTACATGGTCGTTGATGAAAGGGCTACTGTTTTCAGAGTTTTGTGAATGCTCCAGGAAGGGCTTTTATATTTCAGTTAAAAGAAACAGCAATAGGTAACAAGAACCATTGAAATAGATATTAGTGAAGAGATGAGGATTTGGAATTAGTTAACATTAGTTAAGAATGAGTATGAAGGATTTTTCAACATTTACCTATTCTAGTAATGAGTTATGGTTTATTTTGATAGAATCATAAAATAGAAAAAAAGTCGAATATTCCTCAGCTTCCTGTGGCTGGCTGAAGTCACACTACTCAGCCTAAAGTCATGTTGCTCAGTGCCTTATCACAAGGCAGTGGGCAGCCCCTTTCGGCTCTGATTCTGGCAGCCTGGAAGACATTTTGAGGCTCAGGCTCACCCCAAATGTTTTAATTGAATTGGTCAGGGTGGAGCTGAGGCAAAAGTAGGACTTAAAAGTGCCCCAGGTGACTCAATGTGCAGCCAGCTAAGAACCACCTGAACCTAAAGCCACAGGACATAAACAATTTCTTTGGGACTGATTTTGCAAATATGAATCTGGATGACAATAGTCACAATCCCCACAGGCAAGTGATCTACTTGGTATTGAACATGTTTTTATTAATTTTATTTATTTTTGTTTGTTTTGTTTTTGTTTGTTTGTTTGTTTGTTTTGGGGGTGACAGTTGTTAGTAAAATTACATAGATTTCAGGTGTACAATTCTGTGTTACATCATCTATAAATCCCATTGTGTGTTCACCACCCAGTCAATTCTCCATTGCTTAGAACAGTATCTGATATTTTTTGAGCACTTATTTTGAGCCAGTACTCATACCTTATTTCTAGGCACCTTTAAAGTTATGCGGATGACATAGGATTTGAACCCAGGTAGTCTGGCAGTCAATCTGAACCATCAATCCCTATTTTATGCTTTCCATAGTGCAAATTTTCTTAAACTTTAAAAATGGTTTGGCTGTTGAAAAATTATGAACTTAAAATTTGTAAAGATGAAATAAACAATACTTTTCTACTTGACCCAGCGTTTTTACAAATAGGCAGTTTCTGCTTGCAGGCTATCCTATTTCATTTGTCTGCTGAGCCAATTGTCATAAAACCTCCCACGCTGGAACAAGCAGATACATTTAACAATAATGAGAGAGGCAAATCATTCTGACACAAAAACTCTCACGGTTTTCACCTAGAGGTTGACTTACCATGAAGCTGGGGTCAGGGCCCCTCATTTACATGGCCCCTTCTAAGGCCCAGGAAGAACCACAGCAATTTTTTACTTGTCAGTTTGCTTGATTTTTCCTAAAGAGGGCTCCACCAAATTGTATAACCTTTATGCCCCACCAAACCTGGGTCTGTCTCTTACCCAGAGATAGGTAGAGATGTGACTGAGTCCTAGTGCAAGTTTCTAACACCCAGACCAATGTAAGTGCTTTTGAACCGGTCTCCTTACCTGCAGGCTACTGGTTGTCACCCTTACCGCTGCCACCACGAAACCATCCTGTGAATATCACTATCACCATATTACTGCCCTGCCCAAATTCATTGACTCCCATTGCCTACAAAGCCCAGTCTCCTCATAATCTGACTTCACTTACATCTTTCATCTTTTCTATCATTCTTCCATTTTTATTCAATCTGATATAACCTTTATACCCTCAGTGCCATTTTATATCCCTTTCTACCCAATATAACTGGATTTCCTTGTCTTTGAGTGTGACTCATTCTTTCCTACTTCTTTGGTCTTGTTCATGCAGTTTGTTGTACCTGTCAACCAGGTTCCATTTAAAGAAGTCCTAGTGCCACTGAAATATGTCTGTCAAATGATAATTCCTATCCATCTCTAAAGCCCAATACAAATGCAGCTTTCTCCATCAGCCCTCTCTGGGCCAGGAAAGATCACTTTTGTAGTTACTGAGTGTCTGCATTGTGCATAGGAGCCTTGTTCCATACTGTCTGGAATTATAGGTGCTATTGTACATGGTCATCTATTCTACAAATTTATAAATTACAGAGTCACACACGTTGTTGAGCAAAGTGCCATGCAAACTATAGGTTTCAACAACAATTTTTTGAATATTTATGTCTTTAGACCAAAAAAAATTTTTTTTTTTTAAATCTGTGTTTTTTTTTAATCTGTGTTAAAAAGTCACTGTCAGGGTTAAAGAATAATGTTCATCCTTCTTGCTTTCAGCTTCACAGGTTGTTTCAGCTTCTTGCTTTCAGCTTCTTGCTTTCAGCTTCACAGGTTGTTGGGAAAGGAAGTATGGCACAGATTATTTTTTGTGACTATAATGGACAAGGACTTTCTTTTAACTGGCCAACCTCTAGTCAGGTAAAGATGTCTACTATCTGTATATGGCACCCTCTGGGCTCCTTTACCATCTGTCTAATGGACAGGGGTAGAGAAAGCAGCATGGCTTTTCCCTAGTGAGTGTACACAGACTAGCTAAGGGGTTAAGAAGGTCCATACTCTACCAACATAAGCAGGGTTACTAGACCACCTTCAGCTGGGAAGGAGAAAAGTTGCTTGGCAACAGGGGGGAAAAAAAAGTCATACGAAGTGAATTTTAACAGCAAGTTGGCCTGAAGCCCCAGCATTTTGGATCTACCCTGAAAGAGATCTGAGTTTAAAATGAATTCTCAGCATTTTGCAAAGAGACTTTTAATCAAAGTCTGGAGGCTGCAGTTGGGTTAGATTATTCTGGAACTGGTATAATTAAGCATTAGTCCCCAAGTGAATGCTGTTTAATTGGACTCTTGTTCTTTCCTCCTCTGAAAATTTAACTCTCAGATTATCTATTGTTTAATTTAACTATTTTGATTCTATATTTTCAAATTTGGAAAAGCCGTGGATATTCATGGAAGGGATCTGGTACCAGACCTACCATGTAGAATTTGTAACATTATAATCTAATGCCATGAAAATGACCAAAGAGGAAAATGCTCAGACTCAACTGCAGAATTTGTAAAGCTTGTCATAAGATTTTTGGAGACTGAAAATGTCACATCATCTCAGATACCAGGTCTGTACTAGGAAACCAAAATTTAAAACTGTGCAACTTGTAGAGTATTTGGCATACCCTGTCCACCCTCCATGAGCTCCTTTCATTTGCATAACTTAAATAAAGGAGATAAAAGTTTTTATGGAGTTAAGAAAGGGCAGAATCTTGAATCATCTGGGTAACTGTCTGTTTTACTAAGATGAATCTCATCATAAACTCTGCTTGTTTTCTTCACCCAAAATTAAGAGACCTGAAAGTAATAAAAGAATAACAGAAGAGGGGTTGCATTTTCTTTATGTTTATGAGAGAGCTGCATCTTTCACTACAGAAAAAGTCACTGTCAGGGTTAAAGAATAATGTTCATCCTAAATTCCCTTTCGTTAATTGCTTATGACTATATGTACTTAAACAAATAAACAAAAAAACTAGTTTTCTTTTAGTCTTGAATGTCTCAGACTTGGTCTCTGCTCCCCAAGGTAAATTGCTTTGGAGTAATTGAACAAAATAACCTTCAGCAAAACGCAATTTTTCACATTCGGTGAAAAGTACCTTTACCCCTAGTGTTCCTCCAACAAGTCTGAGTCCAGGACCTCAGACTTGGCAAATGGAATTAGAAGTACTGATGAAGAGAAACAGAGCCAAACATGACCCCACTAGCTGAGTGTTTTATTTAAGATGCAAAGGTTTTCATCTACAGATAAACTAAGTGCTGTAATAGGAGTATTTCTGCTCAGTGATGAAGTCTACCAGAAACAAAATCTCAGAGGGAAAGGCTACCAGGTAAACTGAACTCCCTAAAATTTCCTCCAGACAATAACAGCCAGTTAAGTAAGACAATTGGAATAATTCCTCCTCCTGGAGCACGAAACACAAAAGGTAATATGAAATGTGATATCAAGATTTTAAAAAGAAATATACAAAAGTCAGGACTATCCTAACAAAATAAAAGTGTGGGTGGGAATTAAATGTTAGAAGTTGTTCTGGTGTTTCAGTCAACAAAAACAGTTCCTTCCTCCCAGGACCCAGGGTCAGGTAGCAATTTTCCATTCTAGCCACTTTCTAACAAATACACAGGTATGGTAGGAGTTAAAAACAGTTGGTTGTGAGTTACATCCAGCTGACTTCATCTTGGATCCCCATCTTATGCTTTCATTCCTCATCTAGCACACAGCCCCTGCTATGAGTCTGTTTCCCATGGATTTCACAGACATAACCTGGTAGTTCTTTTGTGTCAACCCTTGGCTTAGAGTTTGAGAAAAAGCTTTTCTTCTCCAGCTCCTCAGCGTTTTTATCTCTGGTATTTGACATCTGCCAAATCCTTATACTCTACTTCTATATTCATCCCTGTAGACACAATACTGGCTAAATTCACTTAACAATATAACTTCAAAATATATAAATCATAAATTGACTAATTATAAAGATAATCTGGCAGATCACAACCATATTGAAAAATTTTACTGTTCCTAAAACAGATTAGAAAAAAATAAGTAATGATATGGAAGATTCAAACAACAGCATAAATAAGATCAATCTATCGAATGTGTATCACAATTCCAAAATAATTCCAAAAACATCCTGAATCAAATTAAGGATGTCTCAACAAACACCAAAGAAATGATATCATATAGACCACAATTTCCAACCATAATGCAATAAAATAAGGAATTGATAAAAAAATTTAATTCATGCCTTTTAAAAATAAAAATATAGTTCTAAATAATTCAAGAGTCAAAGAAGAACTGTAATGGAAATTATGATATATTTATAATTAAATAATAATAGAATTAAACAATGCATTTGCACTATGCAGCTCACGTGGTATCTAAAGGAAAATCTGTGGACTTAAATTCAGTTTAGGAAAAGATTAAAAATTAATAATTAATACATTCAACTCAAAGCATTATTTAAAAAGCTACAAAATAAAGCCAAGTGGGCTGGGGGGAGGGAAAGGAAGAGAATACAAGAGAAGAAACTAATTAAATAGAAAAAAATAGTATCAGCAAAATCAAATGCTCTTTCTTTGAATATGTAAATCTTTGGCAAGAGAGAGTAGAGGGAGAGTGTATGTGCAGGATAAACAATATTAGAAATGAAAAAAAGACAAAACAGAGATAAAGATTTGTAAAATTATAAGAGAATACCATGAACAAATCAGTCAGTAAATTTTAAAAACTTAAATATAATGAAAAGGTTCCTGGAAAAACATTGTAATTTCCCAGGCCAACTCAAGAAGAAGCAGAAAACTAAAGAGACATATATCTATTAAAGAAGTGAATTAATAGTTAAATATAAAAAACTACCTCATAAAGAAGCACCGAAAACCAGAGCCAGATAGGTTTACAGGCATATTTTACCAGACCTTTCAGAAATATGTGTATATACATACAAACATATATGTATAATAGTACATATATGTATAATTTATAAGATAATATAATTTCTAAATAAGATATACAATAATATAGCTATTAGAAACTTATCTTACCATACCCCTTAAATTATTAGGTTGGTGCAAAAGTAATTGCAGTTTAAAAGGTTAAAAAATTGCAAAAACCACAATTATTTTTGCACCAACCTAACACAAGTTAATAAACTGAAAAATAATTGAGTGTTTATTATATGCAAGGCACTAAGGTAATTGCATAAGATACATTACTTATTTTAACCTTCACAACAGCTCTATAAGGTATTATTATCCCTATTTTACATATGAGTAAGTTAAGCCTCAGAAAGGTTAAGTAACCTGGCCAGCTAGCTCAGCGACAGTAGAATCTGTACCCAAATAGAACCCCAGAGCTCAAGCTTTCAACATTGCTTTTACCTCTGAAATAACAAGTGGATTTGCAGCCCTCGCACCAGTCCACAAATCCAATGGCTGTTTGCACTTTAAAGTACCAACAATTGGAGCCATCCAGTTCATATTGAGAGCCTGGTTATGTGGAAAGGCACTTGCTTCCTTTCACCTAAAATTATCCTACAGAGAGTAAAACAAGACCACAAGAAACAAATAGAAGACATCAACAAAAGATCCAGGTACTATTTTTCTCCTTGATCTCCCCAAACCATAAAACAAAGATTCCTAGGCAATACATTAATTTCCTCCCTCAGGTCCACTGGCAACAACTGAACACACAATAAAGAAAATGACTAAACTGCATTTTGGGGGAATCTCTTAGCATCCTTTTCGTTAGTAAGCTGTTATGGAAACTTTTGTTGAGGAAATCTTTACATTGAAGGAGATGGAAGTGAAGACCATTGTTTCTTAGTAGTCCAGAAAGTGTGCCGATGAAAAAGAAATGAAGTAGCAAGAAGGTATGAGACGATATTGGCCCCATCAGAAAGCTAGTAAAATTTTAAAAACACAGAGATTGGGAAAATTGAGACAAGCTCCTCTTTAAAAGGTAGCAGAAAAGTGTCATCTGTCTTTTTAAAGTTGATGACATATTCACTTTTCAGACTTTTATAGTGTTACTTAACTTTTAAAAAAGGAAAAAGTGAAGACATTAAAATAGTGAATGGATGGAGCACAGCTTCCTATTAAAATAAATACACTTTTATTGTTTGGAAAACCCTAACAAGCTCCAGACTATTAACTGAATTCTGTCATTTTTTTGAAAGAAGAAACTTCTAGCACACTTCCAGACATTAGATTAAATTGGTATCTACTTAATTAATTTTAAATTATAAAATAAAAAGAATATACGTTAAAAATACTTAGAAAAACTACGCATCTTAGACCTCCTGTGCAGTGTCAGTCTATCAAAATCTGCTTCCTCTTTGTCTGAAATTAGCAATGGTACCCTAAATGGAGCTCTTGCCTCAGTCTACATGGAGATCATTTTGCTACTTGGCTGAGGATATCAGCATCGTTGGTGTTGACCTTGTATGTGTTTTGGGGGCTGGAAACCTGATACCTAATTGGCACTAGCATCCATGCATTGCTCAGGATTAAATCTTAAATTCTTCCTTAATAATTTTTTCTCACACTCTACTTTTAATTGATAAATCCTGTCAACTCTACCTTCGAAATATAACTCAAACCCAACACTTTCACTATACCTTCACCATTTCCACTCTAGTTCAAGCCACTAGTATCTTTCACTTAGATTATTGAATGAGCCTTCTTCCTGCTTCTGCAGGATATTCTGCAGAGTGGTCCAAGAGATCCTTTTAAACTTTAAGTCAGCGTTACTCCACTGCTCAAACCTTCTGATGGCTTCCCATCTTTGGAACAAAATCCAAAGTTATTACTATAGTCTGCAAGGCTCTAGTAGGTCTGTCACCCACTTATCTCTCAGACCCCAATCTTATCTCTCTTTAATTCCTTTGTATCTATGACCACCAAAATGCTACCCAGCAATCAAGTACCATTTCTTGTTCCATTTATTCTCTTTCTCTCATAGACATTACATCACACCTTTTCCTCTCCCCTAGGAAATCCAAAAGTCCTCTCCCATTCCCACTTGCAGCTGATAACCTCACTCTCTATTGTACTGAGAAATAGTAGAAATTAGAAGAGAGTTCAACGTGCTCCCACCACCATATTTACCCAGCTACCAGCGCACATGCTCACTTATTCCGCCCTCCCCATGGATGCACCAGCCATGCTTCTATTTAAGACCAACTTCTCTACTCCTGCACTAGATCCCCTTCCTCTCACCTATATCAATCCCCTCCTCTCACCCTTATATCATCAATTTTTCCTTCTCTCCTGGATTATTATTCTCATCTGAGTAAAAACATACTACAAGTTCTCCCTTCTTAAATATAAAAATTCTCCCTCAACCCTGCTTTCTACGTATATCTGACACCCCATTGCAGCAAAATTTCTGTAAAGAGATATCTATACTCCCTTTCCTCCTACCCACTCTTGATCCCACTGCAACAACTCAATGCGAATCTAAATCCAGTGATCCATTCTCAAACTTATTTTACATGAACCATCCGTATCTTTTGACATAGTTCATCACTCTGCTTGATAAACTTTCTTCACTTGGCCTTCAGGTTTTGTGCCTGGCCAGCGCCTGTTCTCCTCTGCTCTCTCATCCCTAACCCCACCCCTGAGCTCAGCTTCTCTAACCTCATCTTGTATCATGCTGTCCTCATTCACTCTCACTAGCCATACAACTTGACTTCTTTGCCATTCCTCAAATATATCAGTTTAGAAGGCCTTCTCCCTGCTCTTCTACCTGGAATCCTCTTCCCTCAACTTCTTCAAGTTTTTCTTCAAATATTACATAAACAATGATACCTCTCCTGATCACCCTATTTAATATTGCAATATCCACCACCCTCAAACTTCCTGTATCCATTTATTTTTCTCCATTACATTTACCAATTTCTAACATGCTACATAATTTACTTATTCAGTTTAAGTCTTCCCTATGGCCTGAATATGGTCACCTTGTCATTATAAAGTCATTTGACAGCTTTGATTCCAGATACCTGGTACACAGCAAGCATTTAGCAAATCATTGTCAAATTAATGGAGCCATAAGTCTTGGCTCTGAGCATATGAGTTAGACAGCTATCACTATTGAAGACCATATGTTAAAAAACTGAGGACCACAAATAACAAGCAAAATACTCAATAATAAAATAAGGATACCGTGTTTCTCCAAAAATAAGACCTAGGTGGACCATCAGCTCCAATGTGTCTTTTGGAGCAAAAATTAATATAAGACCCGGTCTTACTTTAATATAAGATCCGGTCTTACATAATATACTATAAGACCAGGCATAATATAATATAATACCAGGTATAATACAATTAATATAATATAATATAATATAATATAATATAATATAATATAATATAATATAATATAATATAATATAATATAATATAATATAATATAATACTGGGTATAATATAATACCGGTCTTATATTAACTTTTGCTCCAAAAGACGTATTAGAGCTGATGGTCCGGCTAGGTCTTATTTTCAGGGAAGCACAGTAGTAAGATTGCTCAGAGCTGGTTTGATAAACATATAGAACAATTTCCATAGCCATGTTGGGAAATACTTATCATTGTTGGAAAGGGATGCTGCTCAAATCATTAAGTTAGAACCCTAGGGAACTAAATGGGCAGAGAAAGTTATCCCTTGATGCTTAAGATCATATGTTTACTAGCCCTCAAATGCTGTCATCCCCACAAGCAGTTTCTCTTAAATTCTTCGGGCCTTTAAATGGACATGGTCATTTTACAGAAGCCCAATTCAGAAATAATTATAAAACAACACAAGCAGCAGGACTATTTCACGACAAACTAATGACTTCAGGACATGCAAGGCAAGACTCCTCTGTATAAATTCACTTCATAGCAGGGGTCAAAACCATTAAATTAATGTCAAACTGCAGTTCCTGGGCCCTGAGTACTCCATGACTCCAGAGGATTGGGATTTGTAAGAAAAATACTAAACACAGAGACATGTATAAACACTCTAAAAGATACTTTATACAAATGTCTTTTTGTCTGAAATCAAAACTCTAGAAAACAGAACTTTAAGTTCCCACTTTTCAATGAAAATATCTTTGGAAAGACATTCAAGAGTTAATTTTGAAAAGAAAACCTCTCGTGATGAAGTATGAAGACATCACTGCTTGACTTTAATAAGTGTTCTGTTTAAAATCTTCAATATAAAAGCCTGGTCCCTTTAAGATATTTTCTTAAAAACCCAAATTGAGTAATTTCTGAGAGCTTTGGAGTTAGTGTGATGAGTAACCCCAAGAAATGTCATTGTTGGGGGTTGAGCTAGAGGTGAGTGACTTGGCCATATGATGGCAACACAATTGCCACAGCCGAGAGGGATGAAAACTATGTTCACTGAGTTTTAATTTGAAATTTAAATGTATGGAATACTTATAACAAAGAAACTTACCCTCCACAGAAACAAGCTAGCTCTTCATCAAACCTTTTCTGTTCATGTTTTGTACACAACCATACTACATTTCTCAAGCACCCTTGCAGGTTAAGTGTAACTGAACTCTCACCAATGAAATGTGAGCAGAAAACATATATGACACCGCCAGGCTTTAACCTATAAAAATATCTCCTCAAGCAATGCCAACTTGATATAGAAGGGTGTGGCAACCTTGGAAGCCATATGTCAAAAGTGGTAGAGCCACAGATGGAAGAAGCCCAGGAAGGAGCCTGAATCATTACTTAAAAGACAGTTGTCTTTTGAAAGGGAACCAATTTTAGACATTGCATAGATGATAAAATAAACCCTTATTAAGTTTTCTGTTTTGTTACAGTAGTTCACGTTACCTTAATAAACATCCTTAATTCAGAATGGTAAGACTTAATGAATAATTAAATGACTAACGAGTAATCCCTTTAAGGTGAGCAGCTGTATACTAAGCTTTAACAGTCATTGTATCTAACATTCAAATCTAACAGGCTTACAACAATTTTAAATAGATTAATACCAGAGTTTGCTTTTCAACATCTAAAGCTTTCAAGATAAAAACAAAGATTTGGGTTGCTGTTGCTACTATTGACTAAAAAGACTTACAGTCCCTTTACCTCTAATTTAGCTCTGGACGCATGCGTACACACACACACACACACACACACACACACACACACACACACACCTCAACCCTGCAGAAGCCAATAGCATCAGAAGGAGTAGCAGAAGAGAAGTAAAAGATCTAGGAGGGACAGGAAAGCTTCCTTGAGCCCTGGGACAGACCCAGGAAGGGTAAGAGGAAAAGCTTTGCATTGCACATAAAATTGAAGTTCTGATTTTGCCCAGACAGGACTTTTAAAGCCGGAAAGTATTTTAATAATCAAAATAAGGAAAAGAGGAACAACAACAAAAGACAGGTGGGACAAACAAAAGAAACAGCAACTGATACCTATAAATCCAACCATCTCAATAATCACATTAAAACAACATGGACTAGGTCTCTCCGCCATGTGAAGATACAATGAGAAGATGGCTGTCTGTAAACCAGGAAGAGGATCTTCACCAAACCCAACCAAGCTGGCACCTTGATCTTAGACTTCCAGCCTTCAGAACTGTGAGAAATAAATGTTTGTTGTTTAAGTCAAAACAGAAAACAAACAAAAAAAAACAACTAAATGGACTAAATGCCCTAATTAAAAAACAAAGATTGTCAGACTGGATTTAAAACCACAACCAAACTACATGACACAAGAATTATATTTCAGTGAATTAACAATTTCAGGAATATGGAAAGTGACATTACTAGAGATTTCACAAGCACTAAAATGATAATATGGTAATATTATAAGCAAGTTTATGCCAAAAAATTCAATAACATAGGTAAATTGCACAAAATTCTATGAAACACAAAATTACCAAGGCTTACTCAAGAAAAAAGATAACCTGAATAGTCCTATATCTGTATCAAATGTTAGATTTATAATTTAAAACCTTCACACAAAGTAAGTTACTGGCCCAGACATTTTTACTCAGAAGTTCTACAAATATTCAAGAATAATAATATTAATTCTACACAAACTCCTCCAGAAAAGGCATTCAGATTGGAAAGAAAGAACTAAATATGCTGTTATTTGCATATGATATGATCAATTTTGTAGAAAATACAATGGGATCTACAAAAAATAATCATTGGAACTAATAAGTAAATTCAGCAAGTTTGTAGGACACAAGATCAATGTACAAAAAAAATTAATTTCTATGTACTAACAACAAACACTTAGAAATAAAAAAATTAAATATCATTTATAAGGCATCAAAAACATTAAACACTCAGAAAAATATCTGACAAAAGGTGTACAAGATGTATACACAGAAAACTACAAAACATTACTGAGAAAAATTAAAGAATACCTACATAATTGGAGAGCTATACTATGTCCATGGGCTGGATGCTTCAATATTATCAAGATATTGATTTCCCCCAAATCAATCTGTAGAAACAATGTAATTCCAATTGATTTCCCAGCAGGCTTTTTTTTTTTTGTAGAAATTGACAAGCTGATTTTAAAAGTCTTATGGCAATGCAGCTTTAAAATAGAACAAAATTGAAGTAACAAACCTACCAACTTTCAAGACTTATAAACTTACAGTGATCAAAACAGTGTGGTATTAGCACAAAGATAGACATATAGGTCAAGAAAATGAAATAGAGAATCCAGAAAAAGGATCACACATATATGGAGAACTGATTTTCAACAAAGATATAAAAGCAATTATGAAGAAAGAATAGATTTTTCAATAAATAGTGTTGGAAGAATTCCAAAAGAAAAAAAAAAACAACAACTTTGATCCATACCTCAAACCACAAATAAAAATTAACTCTAAATGGATCACAGTCTTAAAAGTAAAGCCTAAAATAGAAACATCTAGAAGAAATATTATATGATCTTACAATAAGTAGAGATTTCTCGGATAAAAAAAAATGTTTAAATGTTTCATGAAACAAAAATTAAATAGAAATTGGACTTCATCAAAGTTTAAAACTTCTTGCTTTTAAAAGACACTCTAAGAGAATGAAAGGCAAGCATAAAGAAATTTCAGAACACTAAACATAACAAAAAAGTGCTAAATATTAAAGAAGCACTAGACGATCAGCTGACTTCTCAAGAGTTTAAAAGACCCAACGAGACCAGAGACCAGTGAAAGGATGCCTTCAATGAGCTAAAGGAAATTAACTGCCCTAAATCCTAGTGAAAACATCCTTCATAAATGATCATAAAATAGACATTGTTGGGCAAAACAAAAGCTAAAAAAGTTTGGTGCTATCTAACTTTTACTACAGAAAATTCTAAAAGATGCATTTCAAGCAGAAAGAAAGTAGTGTGAGATGCAACAAAGAATGAAGAACAAAAAAATTAATTAGAGGCTAATGCTAAGCAAACATTTACATAGATGTCATCATCACAGTAGTAGTAGTAGTAGTAATAGGAATAGTATCTTGTGGGGTTGTCCTAAAGCAAGATATAATAAAAAATAAAACAATAGTATATAATTTGAGAGAGGGTAAATGGAGTTAAAACATAAGGTACTGATTAAGTTTAAACCTAAACAAGTTAAGTATGCATGTTGTAATTTCTGGGTAACTACTAAAATAATAGGAACAGAATGGTTAAATCATAAACAAGTAGAAGGAAAACAGAATTTCAAAAAATTATCTAAAAGGACGCATGTAGAAAAAAAGTGGAACAGGATATGATGGTAGATGTAAATCCAGCTATAGAAATAATTACATTAAATTTAAATTGACTGAATAGACTAAGAAGAAAATATCATCAAACAATGAAAAAGATTTAACTATATGAAGATTTCAAGAAACATCTAAAATATAAGGAGATGGAAAGGCAAAGAGGAAGAGGATGAAAAATGCACACCTGGCTAATAGTATAAAAAAGAAAGCTGGACTTTTATATTTAAAAGGCTTACTAGACATAAAAAGAGATATATTATATATCACTAAATAGAAATTATGAGGTTCTAAGACCCAAACCTTAAGAAAATTTAATGAATACTCAACATTCAGCAAAGCATAGACATTGGGGGATGGGAAGGGAGTGAAAGTTAAAGCATTACAAAAGCTCCTTGGAAGTAGATAAGAAAGAGGTGGAGAGGAGGAAAGTGAGACTATTCTATGCCCTCATTTTACAAGTGTGGGAGGAAGTAGACAGGGGAGAAAGCATCTTGTTGAGAAAAACAATGTATCTTTATGGGGAAACGAGTTGATATCTTATTTCCAAATGACAGCAATGTGTCTGATATGAGAAAAGAAAAAAAGAAAGATAACTTTTAATGAAAGGGAAGATACAGCAGTATAATTTCAAAAGTCACCAAAAAGAAAAAAAATGGAATGACTAGCAACTGAATCAAATCAACAAAAATAAGAAAAAGAATAAAGAGAGCATACTGTGTTAAATAAATAATAAAAACAAACCAGAATAAAAGAAATAAAATATATCATCAGTTACACTAATTGTAAAAGAAAGCACTGAAGTTTTCCCATTAAGAACAATCAAACTAGTTTAAGAAATAAAGCCTGGATATACCATTTACAAGAAACACTCTTAAAAGAAAGTAATAAAGAAAAGTTAAATTTTTTTTAAGTGGTAAAACAGGTATTGGGAAAATGAAAAAAAAAAAAGAATGTAGAAGTAGAAATACTAATATCTGACAAAGTAAAATTTAAGATTAAATATAACAAATAAGATTTTAAAAAGTATTATGGAATGATAAAGATTACATTTTTAAAATATCTGTAACACTCATAAACTAACATGCTCACAAACACTATAGTAGTTTAATACATTTTCAAAACAAAAAATTCAACAGGCACTACAAAAAAAGAAAATTATAGGCCAATATCCCTGATGAACATACCGTATTTCCCAAAAAATAAGACCTAACCAGAAAATAAGGTCTAGCATGATTTTTCAGGATGACATCCTCCGAACATAGGCCCTAATGCATCTTTTGGAGCAAAAATTAATATAAGACCTGGCCTTATTTTCGGGGAAACATGGTAGATGCAAAAATCTTTAACAAAATATTAGCAACCAAATTGATCAATACATTAAAAAGATCATACAAGATGATCAAGTGGGATTCACTCCCAGATGCAAGGCTGGTTCAATACCCACAATCAGTTAACATGATACACTACATAAACAAAATGAAGGATAAAAATCATGTAATCATATCAATAGATGCAGCAAAAGCATTAGACAAAATCCAGCATCCATTTATGATAAAAACTCTCAGCAGAGTGGAAACAAGAGGAACATACCTCGACATAATAAAGGTCACATGTGACAAATGCACAGCTAACACCATACTCAATGGTGAAAAGCTAAAAGCTTTTTCTTTAAGATCAGGAACAAGACAAGAATGTCCACTTTCACCACTTGTATTCAACATAGTATTAAAAGTCCTACACACCACCATCTAACAGAAAAAAGAAATAAAAGGCATCGAATTGGAAAGGAAGATGTAAAACTGTCATTATTTACAGATGATATGATACTCTATAGAGAGAACCCTAATAAGTCCACCAAAAACCTATTAGAACTAATAAAGGAATTCAGTAAAGTATTATAGTTGGATACAAAATGAATATTCAGAAATTGGTTGCATTTTTATACACCAATAATGAATTATCAGAAAGAGAAATTAAGAAAACAATCCCATTTACAATTGCATCAAAAAGAATAAAATATCCAGAAGTAAATTTAACCAAGAAGGTAAAAGGCCTGTCCTTGAGAAATTGTAAGACAGTGAAGAAAAAAATTGAAGAAGATAAAAATAAATGGAAGCATATACCATGCTCATGAATAGAAAGACTTAACATCGTTAAAATAGCCATACCACCGAAAGGAATCTATAGATTCAGTGCAATCCCTATCAAACTACAAATGGCATTTTTCACAAAACTAGAACAAATTCTAAAATTTATATGGAACCACAAAAGACCTCAAATAGCCAAAGCAATATTGAGAACAAAGAACTAAGTTTTCTACTTTCAGCTTACCTGTTATCATAACTATACTATAAGGCTGTAATAATCAAAACAGCATAATACTGGCATAAAAACAGACACATAGATTAATGACACAGAATAGAGAGCCCAGAAATAAGCCAATGCTTATATGGTCAATTAATCTATAACAAAGGAGGCAAGAATATACAATGTGATAAAGTCTATTCAATAACTGGTGTTGGAAAAACTGGACAGATACATGGAAAAGAATAAAACTGGATCACCTTCTAATACCACACACAAGACTAAAGTAAAAACAAATAAACAAACAAAGGATTAAAAACTTAAGTGTAAGACCAAGAATCATAAAACTCCTAGAAGAAAACATACACAGCAAACTCTTTGACGTCACTCTTAATAGCACTTTTTTTTTTTTTTTTTTTTTTTTTGGATATGCCTTCTCAGGCAAGAGAAACAAGAGAAAAAAAAAAAACGAATAAATGGGACTACATCAAACTGAAAAGTTTTTGCACAGCAAATGAAAACAAAATGTAAAGACAACCTACTGAATGTGGTCAAAGATATTTGCCAATGATACATCCAATTAGGAGTTAATATCCAAAATATATAAGAAACTCATACAACTTAACACCCAAAAAACAAATCTGATTAAAAAATGTGCAGAGGACCTGAATAGACATTTCTCCAAAGATGACATGCAGATGGCCAATAGACATATGAAAAGATGCTCAATGCCACTAATTATCAGAGAAATGCAAATTAAAACCATAATGAGATAATCTTATACCTGTCAGAATGGCTATCATCAACAAATCCACAAACAAGTGTTGGTGAGGATGTGGAAAAAAGGGAACCCTCATGCACTGTTGGTGGGATTGCAAATTGGTGCAGGCACTATGAAATACATTTTGAAGGTTTTTTAAAAAATTGAAAATAGCCCTACCATATGTCCCAGCAATTTCAGTTCTGGGTATTTATCCGAAGAAATCCAAAACACTAATTCAAAAAGATATATGCACCCCTATGTTCATTGCTGCATTGTTGATAAGATCCAAGATATGGAAGTAACCAAAGTGTCCATCGAAAGACAAATGGATTAAGAATAAGTAGCACATATATACAATGGAATATTACTCAGCCATAAGAAAAAATGAAATCTTGCCATTTGCAACAACATGGATGGATCTAGAGGGTACTACGCTAAGTGAAATAAGTTAGACAGAGAGTCAAATACCATATTATTTCATTTCTATGTGAAATCAAAAAAATAAATCAATAAATAAACAAGTAAATAGAAACAAACTCATAGATACAGAGAACAAACTGATGTTCATCAGACAGGAGGGGGATTGAGGGAATGGGTGAAAAAGTGATGGAATTAAGATGTACAAATTGCAAATTATAAAAATAGTCAAGTACAGAATAGGGAATAGAGTCAATAACATTGTAATAACTATGTATGGTGTCATATAAGAACTAGACTTATCAGGTCGATCACTTCACAAAGTATATAAATGTCTAATCACTATGTTGTACACCTAATATGATATTATATGCCAACTAATATGAAACTAATATGATATTGTATGTCAAATGTAACTAAAATTTTTAAATTGAAAATATATTCAAAATGCAGAAAAGACTTGATAAAAATTCAGTTATACTGGAAGATAACCCTCAGAAATGGAGAGATTTAGAGGACAAAAAATAAGAATAGTAAGAAATCAAGAAATGCCTTCAATTAACCTTAATGTGGTAAACATTTCACAATATACAGAGGGTGCCAAAAGGAAATATACCCTTAAGAAAGGAAAACTGTACTAAAATCGTAATACTTAATATATACTGATAACAAAAAATGAATGCAAGTCACATTTGACTTCTGCAATTACAAGAGATGCTCAAAGTGGTTACCATCAGTGTACAGACAGTTCTGATTGTGGCGAACTACTGTTTGAGCAACACTGACCAAAGTGTCTACTTGTATACATTTTTTGGCACCCCAGTATAATACATATAACATATATTACATATATGTCTTTGAGATAAATATATATCTTTGGGATATATATCATCTTTAATATATATATATATATATATATATATATATATATATATATATATATACACATATATATGTGTATATATATGTATATGTATATATATATATATATAATTTTAAAAATCTATTACATGCTTGATCATAAATCAAACTTTAAAAAAATGAAAGGGAGAATTTATACGCTACCTTCTCTAATCATAAGCCCATATAATTAATAATAAATAATAAAAAGGTATACCAAAATGTTTACTAAGAAATGAAAAAGTATATACTACTAGAAAATTACTGGAGGTAATAAAAAGGAGAACACTTTGTACCAAACCTAGAGGACACAAATAAAGCTATGCTCCAGGCAAAATATACTGCTTTAAATGCCTTAATTTGTTTAAAAGGCAGATAATAAAGAAATTTCATATTAATAAATAACAAAATAAAAACAAAAATTAACAAAAATAAACTGGGAAGATAGCATTTATAAAGATAAAACATAAAATTCATAAAATGAGAAACAATTTAGTAGAAAGGATAATTAAACCCAAAAACTGATCTGTAGGCCTTGGTGTGTGGCTTGGCCTCTCAAGGCAACTCCAAGCACGGTGCAAGTGGCAGCAATCTCTGAATTGCTTTGTGACTCTTGCCAGGTGTCCCCAGGCAGGGCACAGACTGCAGCAAACTTTGAGTTGCAGTAGGTCCCTTCCCCTCCCAGAGGCCCTGGGCATGGCAGGCCCAGTAACCAGCTTCAGACTGGGCTGCAGCATCACCCATCCACTTCCAAGGATGACACACTCAAAGGGCAGACTGGGCTGGCACTGGAGCCCTGCTAAAGTGAACCCTGCTCTGTAGGGTCTGCCTTGCACCACAGCTCCTCCACTGTAATCAAGCCAGTCCTCACAACCAATCAGCCTGAGGGTCAATCCCTCCCATTGACATATTATACAAACAGCAACCAAGGCTCAACTATAACAGGAGGACACACACTACCCACACAAGGAACACACCTGAAGCACCTGGGTCTGGTGACCAGGAAGACTGCGTGACTGGGCCCCACAGCACACCTACACTATAAGGCCACTGTACTAAGACTGGGAGACATAGCAGCCCTATGTAATGCATAGAAACAAACACAGGGAGGCATCCAAAATGGGGAGACAAAGAAATATGTCCCAAATAAAAGAACAAAGCTTTAGGAAAAGAACCATTATAATAAACAAAATGGAGATAAGCAATCTACCAGATGCAGAATTCAAAACACTAGTTATAAGGATGCTCAGTGATCTCAGGGAGAACTTCAACAAGGAGATAGGAAACAAAAAAATGGAGATAGAAAACATAAAACAGAACCAGTCAGAAATAAAGACTACAATATTGGAAAAGAAGAATACATTAGAGGGAATCAACAGTAAATTAGATGAAGCAGAGGACTAAGTCAACAATTTACAAAATAAAGTAGCAGAAAACATCCAATAAGAACAACAAAAAGAAAAAAGAAAATCTGAAAACATGAAGAGAATTTAAGGGGCCTCTGGGACAACACCAAGTTCACATCATAGGGGTACCAAAAGGAGAAGAGAGAAAGCAAAGAATTGAAAACCTATTTGAAGAAATAATGAAGAAGAAATTCAAGATGGCTGAGTAGATAAACACTGTGCCTGCTTCCTTCCAAGAACACATTAAAATTACAACTAAATTATACAATCATCAAGCTGGAGAACCCTCTGAAGTCTAGCCAAAAAGAAGTTTTATGACTAAGGATGTAAAGAAGTCACGTTGAAACTGGTAGGAGGGGCAGAGACGCAAAACAGTTCCCACACCTGCATGTGGAAGTTGAGAATCAAGAAGGATATTTCAGCTGTAGAGTTTCCCCCTGGAGCGAGGGACCCCAGCCCCACACTGGACTCCCCAGTGGTGCTGGGAAGAGGAGTCCCTACAACATCTGGCTGTGAAAAACAGAGGGGATTCCAACCATCCGGTTGGGACAGAAGGCTGCGGGAAACCAAGGCGTCCTCTTAAGGGACCTGCACACAGACTCACTCACTCACAAGCACTGACTCACCTTGGGCTCCAACGAAGGGATGGTGACTTGGGGGGTCTCAGAGGCTGTCGTGCAGGGAGGCCTGCGGGGGTCTCTGTTCCCACTCCGCACAAGAGAACACAGGATATGGTGAGGCAAAAAAAAAACACCCATGGAGCCATAGATAGGGGAGTCATACTAGTATATTCTCGCTGGCGGCACTATACTCTCACTGGAGGCTGGATCCACACTGTCCGCAACCCACCATCCTAACTGCAATCTGCTCTTGCTAGCTCAGCCACCATCTTCTTGCTAGCCCCCATTTTCTTGCTAGTGTAGCCACAGCAGTTATATTAGTGGCCAATGGCTCACTGGTTACAGCTGACGGCCAACTAGCCACGGCTGATGGCCATCCAATCACAGTTGATGGCCATTTACTACCTGAGCCAACACATTTCTATGTGAGGCTGAGAGCCTGGAAACTGCTTTCTGGGGCTCTGTCCCCACAGAGGCATACAAGTGGCAGACTGAATTGTGCGGCTTCCAGGTGAAGGCTGGAGGACTGTTGCCATTTTCCTTTGTGTGGGATGCTTCTTCTGTGCAGCCAGCAAGTGGGAGCCATCTTTGATGTGTTGAGCCCGCCCCCCACAGGCCAAATCTGAATCTGATTGGTCTGGTGAGTTGCACTGCTCCACTCTGCTGACTCTTTGGGATCTCACCACACCCAACTCCCCCAACACCAGAGGCACTTTGTGAGCAGCCAGCCCAGCCTGAATTGAACTCTTTCTTGGAAAACTATTGGAGTCTGAGGGCCCCAGGCAGGTGGCAACTGGCCTTGGTGTATTCTGAGACTTTTGCTGCATAGCTACATGCTCAACACTGGTACCAAACCAGAATCTACCTGGTGAACACAACTCTTCCAACTCTACTGACTCTCTGAGACTCTGCCTCACCCAACTTTCATACCCCAGGAGACTTTATCAGTGACTAAATCTTAAGGGAACCAGCAGGTGGTGGCAGGCCTCCGGGTGTCCCAGCTTTTTATGGAGCTACCCCAGGCCAAGTACTACTGGCAAATATCCTTGGTTTGCAGTGTGGCCTCTCCCACATGCCTCCAGTTTAGCAGAGGCAGTGACTAAATGCAGATCGCTTTGTAGCTTTTACCAGGTAGTCCTCAGCCGATTAAGGGTGGTGGATGACCAGGGCCTGCACCATAGCAGAGCACTGCCCAATTAGCCCCACAAGCAGCACACACAAATGGTGGTCTCAACAGGCATCAGAGCTCCCTGGGACAAATGCCACTCAGTGAGGAAACACACACACACACACACACACACACACACACACACACACAGCAGCCTGTAACCTGTGGATGTAGCCAAACCCCACAGCCAATCAATCTGAGAGCCAATCCCACCCACTGGCATGCCAATAGCAATCCAGGCTCAGCTATAACAGGAGGGCACACACACCCAGACAAGAAGCACTCCTGGACCACCTGGAACAGGTGACCAAGGAGACTGTGCCAGGGCCCCACAGAGCACCTACTACATAAAGCCACCGGGCCAAGACTGGGAGACATAACAGATCTATCAAACACATGGAAACAAACACAGAGAGGCAGCCAAAATGAGGAAACAAAGAAATGCATCCCATATGAAAGACCAGCAGAAAACTCCAGAAAAAGAGCTAAAAGAAATGGAGGCAAGCAACCTATCAGATACAGAGTTCAAAACAGTGGTTATAAGGATGCTCAAAGAATTTAGTGAGAACTTCAACAAAGAGATAGTAAGTGCACGCGCACACGCGCGCACGCACACACACACACAAAGCCCATATAAACCATAAAAAAAGAACCAGTCAGAAGTGAAGAATACAATAACTGAAATGAAACACACTAGAAGGAATCACCAGCACTAGTTGAAGCAGAGGATTGAATCAGCAATTTGGAAGACAAAGTAGCAGAAAACACCCAATTAGAAGAGCAGAAAGAAAAAAGAATCCAAAAAAATGAGGATTGTTTAAGAGACCTCTGGGACAATACCAGGAGTACTAACATTCACATCATACGGTACCAGAAGGAGAAGAGAGGAAGCAAGGAATTGAAAACGTATTTAAAGAAACAATGACTGGAAACTTTTCTAACCTGGAGAAGGAAATAGTCATAGAAGTCCAGAAAGTGCAGAGAGTTCCAAACAAGATGGTTGCCAGATGGGAGGGGGTTTAAGGGTGTGGGTAAAAAAAGGGGAAGGAATTAAGATGTACAAATTCATTGTTACAAAGAAGTTATGGGGATGTACGGTATAGCATAGGGAATATAGTCAATAATATGGTAATAACTATGTATAGTGCCAGGTGGGTACTAAACTAGTCAGGGGCATAACTTTTTAAATTATGTAAATGTCTAACCACTATGCTGTACACCTGAAATTAATATAAAATGATACTGAATATCAGATGTAAGTGAAAAAATAAAAAAGGGGGGAAGGTGAATAAGAGGTTCAAATTTCCAGGTAAAAAAACAATTCATAGGGATATAATGTACAGCATAGATAATACAGTCAACAATATTGTGATACCATTGTACAGTGTAAGATGGTTGTTGGATTTATCATGGTGATCACTTCTTTAGGTATATAAATGTTGAATAACTATTGTGCATACCTGAAACTAATATAATATTGAATATTAGCTATATTTTAATAAAAATCTTTTTAAAAAGACAAGGATGACCTATTTCACATTATTTTTAACATTGATATAGATATTATAATAAACACTACTATGTTTCCCTGAAAATAAGATTGGTATTATATTAATTTTTGCTCCAAAAGACGCATTAGGGCTTATGTTCAGGGGATGTCCTCCTGAAAAATCACACTAGGGCTTATTTTCCGGTTAGGTCTTATTTTCAGGGAAACACAGTAAGAGAAAATGAAATAACTGGCAAAAAGCATTGGAAAATGAAAAAAACCTTTGGTGATTACATGACTGCATACTTCTATACATAGAAAACTCAAGAAATCCTAGTACAAGAAAAATACTAAAATTAATTTGTTCTAATTTCTGGATTAAAAATATTTTTTTAAACTAACAGCCTTCTCTGGCAATGAGCATCAAGAAATGAAAAGTCAAATCTTTTCTCGTTACAAATACTATAAAAGACTTTTAAAGTAATTTAATAAAAAAGACATAGGATGTACAAAATACTACTAAAATATACAGTGCAGGATCTGAAAAATATGAAAATGCATTCCATGTTCTTGGGAAGGAAGAATAAATACAAAAAAATTGAAATCTCTAAGAATTAATGCACAAGTTAAGTGCAATTTCAACTAATATCCTAATAATTTTTAATTAGGTAAATTATTTTAAAACTGTATGTGAAAGAAAACATATCCAAAAAAAGTATGAAAAAAATGATATGGGAAGAGTCACCTTACTGAATACCAGAATATATCATAAAGCTATTATAATCAAATAGGAAAAAGTAAATGTAGCAATGAAATAGAATAGATACACCAGAAATAAATCCCAGTGTAGATGAGAATTTAATATATTATAAAGGTGGTGTATTTTCTATAGAAAAAAATTATGGATTATTTAATAATTGGTACCAATACCCTAGATATCTATCTGGAAGAAAATAAAAATGGACCATTTCTTACAACAAATACAGAAATTAGTTCCAGATGGATTAAAATTCTAAATAACAAAATTAAGACTGTGTAAGAAAAATCTGAGACTTCACAATCAAAGAGTTTCTAGAATCCATGACTTCCTAACTATGACTAGAATCCCAGAAGCTAAGGCTAGATGCATTTGACTAAACAAAAATTATGAGCTTTTATATGGCAACAGATCTCATAAACAAAGATAATGGACAAATAACGGATGTGAGAAACTATTTGTAATACAGATGATAAAAGTTTAAATTAATAATATGCAAAAATCTCTTACAAATAGACAAGAGATAAGTAACCAACAAAATAATTCACAGATGACTGAATCCAGTGGTAAATAAATGAAAAGATGTACAAATTCACATATAGTAATGACAAATACGCAAGTTATAGTAATAACATGACTATCACTTTACATGCATCAGACTGACAAAAGTTTAAAAAGAGCCACAACATCTATTGCTGTCTGGGATGTCATAAAAAGGGTACTCTCATATATTGCTAGTGGAAATGTGAAGTGTTACATACAGCCTTTGGGGAAAGCAATCTGGCATCATTTATTCTAATTAAAACACATACTCACACTTAGACCCACCCAGCGATAACATTCCTGGGTATTCCATAAAAATAAAAGTATTTATTTATAAAGACGTATGTAAAAAGATATTGATTGCAGCATTGTTAGTGGTGGTAGAAGAAAAAGAAGTACTAGAAACAAAAGCAATGCCTGTCAATAGGAGAATGGCTTTTTTAAAATTCCAGTCATTAAAAATAATGAATTGGAGTTCTACCAGATGACTTGGAGAATTTTCAAATGAGAAATTGTTGAGTGAGAAAAGCAAGATGCAGAAAAGCATGTAATACACGATCCTACTTTCATAAAAAACACATAAAACAAAACTTGCATGTGTATGCATGTATATTACACATTATATGAGAATTATATGAGGACATAAAAAATATGGAAAAGATACATTTGATCCTGTTTTGAAGGCTACTTGGGAGGCAGAGAGGCTGGTGTAAAAAGAAGGAGGAGGGTGTAGCAAACAAAAAAGAAAAAGAAAAATTAGCAGTAAAAAGAGTCCTGCATGATTTAAAATTCGGCATTTGACAAAATTATGTATATGTGGGCACATATAAATAAAATATGAATTATTTTAATACATATTCAATTAAAATATTTTAAGGAAAAAGATTAATACACCAATAGAAAGATATTTTGCTTCTCTAGTGATCAAAGAAATCCAAGGTGAAATAATGAGATGTCATTTTCCCTAGAAGATTAGAAAAGATTTTGCCCACTGGTTGTGCGGATATGAAGAATTAAACTCATTTAATGCTTTGTGAGTGTAAATTGTTAGGACCTTTCTGAAGGATACATAGGCAATATTTAAGAAAAGCCTTTAAGTAAACACTGCACAATCATGAAATGCATATAAAGAATGCATACAGAAATGTATATGAAGAGTAATCATTGCCAGTAATATCAAGAAATTGTAAGCAACTTAAGAAATGAAATAACATGTAAAGTACTTAGCATAAGCTTAGGATGTCATTAGCATGCAATACATGTTCTAAAACAGGGGGATTAGTTAATCAAGTGGTCATCCAGCTCAGAAGAGGAAAAGAATGATGAAACATTTAATAAACAGTACTAGCATTATGGAATGGAGAACATGCAAGTTTTTAAAATGGTAATGCAGACATCTATTCATGACATAAAAAGATATTAACAAAACACAAAATATTATTAAAGGGAAAATGAAGTATTAAAGCAATATCCATTTTGAAAACACATTTGTAATTATATTTGTGTAGAAAAATATCAGGAAAAAATAAACCAAAATGTTAACAGTGGTTATGTCTGAATGGTAGGATTTTTCTTTTTTTTAGGGTTTTTTTTAAGCCATCTGTATTTTCTAATTTTTCCACATTTTTGCGTAATTTTTAAATTGTCAAAGGATGACAGGGTGGATGAGTATTTGGAATATAGAATCAGAATTCCAGCTCCTTAACTTAATAGCAATGTGACATTAGGCATTTTATTATACTTTTAAAATACCTGTATTCTCATCTATAGATTAATTACCCAGAACCAAAATAACCCATTCCCCAGTTCTTCCACATCAATAGGCATTTACTGTACTTGAACCCCTTGGCAGAGGTGGGAAAGAGGGAGCATGCTGACATTTCCTCACACTAGCAAAATTTTCATGTTGCCTTAGTAGTTATTCAAAAGACTGGATGAGACACACAGGAACTTGTGTGGTTATTTTCAAACATCTCATGACTTGAGAGATCAGGTGTTGAAGGAAACTGTGTCTAAATGTTTGCTAGGAAAGCTTTCTCAGGTTTCTTTTCTAATTATGGAAAAGATGATACATTAATGTGACTATTACCCCCACTTTCTGAAAACAGCCAAGCAACCAGATGCATGACACCCACATTCAGGAGAAATGAAGTCATGGATAGGAGTCCCAAGCATTCTAGCAATGAAGCTGCTAGAGTTACATAACCTACAAGTTTCAACATGTTTTCCCAGGTCCATCACGTACCTAATAAAACTTTTCCAAGGACTACTAAAAGACAATTTCAAATTCATATATCATGGCCTTTGGACCAACTCCATCGAAATACAGAATGTCCTTGATGGGACTGTTTATAGATGCAACCGGTGCACGCTCAAAATTACTTTGAAAGACTAATGGAAATTTTTGATTCACAGAAAGAAAGTGAAAAGGAGGAAAGGACATTCAGTTCTGGCAACAAAAGACTATGAAAAATGAAGAGCAAGAAGAGGGATACCTCACTCTCCTTGGGGAGGGCTAAGGAGCGAGGACAGTAAAACAGAAAGGGAGCACCTGCATACATCCACCAGCCCAGCATCACTGTTAGAATGGACATGATGAGAATCTGTGATCCCACTGATTTTCCTCAATAATAAGAGCAAACGATTCTGCTTCAGGAACAAACGAGAGGTGAACACTCAGAATGAGTTCAGTGTTGAGTCAAATAAAAATGATGTAAGCCAACCTTATTTAAAGATGAGCTGTCATCTCCCATCTGGACTTTTGCAATGGCCTCCTAACTGGTCTCCCTCCCTGCTTCCACTCCTGCCTTCCTATGGCCTACCTTCCATATGGCAGCCAGAGTGGTCTTTTTAAAATAAAAATCAAATTGTGTCTCTCGCTGATGGCTTCTCTTTACACTTGAAATAAAATCCAAAGTCCTCACCAGAACCTATAGGACAACTATAGGTCTTAGTTTTCCTGGGACAATCCTGTGTTATGGTTAATGAGATACTGCTTCCGCTCAATATCCCTGTAGCTCATTCCCTCACTTGATCCATGCCTCCGGTGAAACATCATCTCTTCAACGAGGTCTTCCTTAAGCTATTAAAAACAACTCTATCCCCTTTCCCTGCTTTACTTTTTTTTCAAATACCGTGTCACTATTTAACATTATGTCACATTTGTATCTCTTAATTGTTTGTCTGTATGACTAGAATAATGCTCTGTGAAGGCAGAACTTTGTTGTTTTCACCAACACACCCCCAGAACTGAGAGCTGTGCCTGGCATGACATCTGGCAGTGGCTCAGCAAATGTCGAATGAATGAATGAATGAATGAATGAATGAATGAATCAATCAATCAATCAATCAATTAATTAATTAATTAATCTTTGTTTCTGCATGGCAAGTATTCATGCACTCCAAGTTTGTATTGAACATTGCTCGAGCTAGTGATTTGTAGAACTGACGGTCACGAGAACTACTTTTATGCTGTCAAACCAAATTTACATTTTATCTTTGATTACTAGTTTCTAGGTGTTATGAGCATTATCTGTGGACAATATCTCTAAGACAAGCCCTGAGTGTGGATTCCCAATAGTCAAGTTTCTCTAGGGTGGTAGCCTCCCCCAACCCCATGACACAGGCTCGAGTGTCTTTGTCTACCTACTGCAAACTCCTACTATACTTGAAAATAAAAATCACCTCTCTTGTGTGCAGAGATGAGCAAGAGATTAACAGAAACTTGATTTTGTGCTTTTTATAAAAATATCCTGAAAAGTGTGCACACACACACACACACACCCCAAAATCCCAATCCATCTGATTTCCATCAGAGTAAACTAAGCATTCCCATCTTAAGGGTAAGATAATTGAGATTCCCAAGAGTTTAAGGGATATGTCCATGTTTGTGTAGCTATGTGTAGGTAGTGACAATGCCCAAACATAGATTCACATCTGTCTAGCAACAAAACCTTCTTTTAAAAAGTAGGATGCCAGTCTTTAAGGAGAAATGGACTTTCCTATAAACCTTTAAAGTAGCCCATGACCCCAGAAAGACCCAACAGAGATGAACAAATGACCTGAAAACATATTCTTGACTGGATAGTAAATAGTTGTCAACAATGACTCCTCGACGACCTAAACTCCTACTGAGCCTGTCAATCAGCTCAGCTTTCCCAAGCTTTGAAAATAGGCTGTAGACTGCATAGGGAATATAGTCAACAATATTGTAATAACCATAACTATGTATAGTGCCAGGTGAGTACTAGACTTATCAGGGGATCACTTCATAAATTACATACATGGCTAACCACTACGCTGTACACCTGAAACTAATATAAAATAATATTGAATGTCAACCATAATTGAAAAATTTTAAAAATAAATTAATTTTAAAAAAAGAAAATAGACTGTAAACTGAGGTGCTCCAATCACACTGCAGGCCTGGGCTTCTCTCTCTGCCAGGAATAAGAGTCCGGATCTGCCCTTTATACTTCTGCCGACAAATGGTTGCTCTTGAATAATTACACTAGAGGGAAAAGTTGGCCTTCGGCGTAGCTCTCAGTGAACTTACAGTTACCACTTAAATTACTCACAAACAAGAATTTCTGTTTGCAGGCCTGAGAATCCGACAGCAAAGCTTCTATGGGAGAAACTCCATCCCCCCTGGGAGGGTCAGTGAACAGCTCCCTGAAGTTCCTGTTTCTTCGCTCTGTCAAAGCAGGCACTTGGGATCCCAGCCAGAAGCCCCAGCACCCAAAACTGTAAGCCCTGTACTATATCTGGCATTGCTAGACTTTTCTGGGGGGTAGACGGGGGGTGGGGGGGTACTTCACTGCATTGTGCCTTTCCCTGGAAAAGTATTAACACGGTCATTATTAATCCTTGCATGAGGATGGCTGTGCAAAAGCTGTGGTTCAGAGCTCTCCCCACCTCCACCCTTTCTTTTGTCTCATGGCTTCATTCTACCTCCAGTTTTACCCATGAGACTATTCATGGGTCTGAAAAAACTATCTCAGGAGGTGGTTAGGGGGTGCTCTCCACGATATGCATCAGACTCCAAGGGGATAGAGGAGGACCGTTCCTGAGAGAATGAAACACGGGATGGCTGGGAGCCAAGGAGCCAACTTCTGCAGAAAGCCCCATCCCCCATCTGCCTCAAGGATCTCCAAGGCTTAAGGATGAGAGGGCACGTGCTGAGATGCAGGCAGATTTAAAACAACTATTCCTTCAGGCTGAGGAGGGTGTGCCTGATATCCTGGCACTGCACAAGCTCCTGCTGGAACAACACCCATGAAGGAAGTGGCCTAAGCCCTGGCCAAGCGGTGGCGGGGCTGAGACCAGCACTTCATCCAGGCAACTCTCACAGGACCATAACGACAGGTTTGCACGGAATTTACAGTCTACAAAACACTTTGTTGTGCATTAATGCATTGAATCATCCAGTGTGACCCAAAAATGACCACACAGAGGAGGCACTGAATGAATATTTGTTGAATAAACTGCAAGATGGGAGAAAGGAAAGTGAGAGTCAGGCCCATCATGGAGTTGGGAACAGAATTGGGGGCCTCAGCTTTAAGCAGTGTGGGGAGGGATCTCCATCCCAACAATTCACCTCTTGACAACCTTATGCCTTGTCGAAGACCCTGCAAGGCTATTAAACCTGAACTCCCCAATTACTACAACAAGTTTACAAAATAAAAGGTAGCTGAAACTACAGCTGCTTGTCACTGCTCTGATTTTCAGATTCCTCTTTGTTTTGTATCCCTTACTTTCTTGAGAGCTCAAATACGTATTTAAAAGGATATTTGCTATACTTTATTTAGCATTTCCAAGTGTTTTTAGCAGGAGCATTTCCGATTATCTCGTTTGTCAGTATTACTAAAAATGGAACTACATTTCTTTTTAATGTGTTTTCCAGGGATAAATGAACTCTACGCCAAGTACTCTCCCTAATTTTACTCACCTAGAGTCATCCTTATTCAATCCATGCTTGAAAAAGACATACCCAGAGAATGCACATTCTGTCCAGTCTCCAGGCTCACTGAAAATGCCCATTTTCCAAATTGCCACACTTCTTGTGAATAACCTCTTCCCTTCCCATACTGGCACTTACTCGGGTCCATCCCTCTTTCCTTCTCCTTCCATATTTCAGAAATCCTTCATTCCTGGTTCTCAAATTTAGGGAATTAAAAAATTGCCAAGCCCAGGTTGCATAACAGTCTTCTCCCAATATTATACAATGACAAGTGAGTGCACAGACTAATTCAGATTATAACCTAATACTTGATAGTATGCTTTCACATAACATTATCTCACTTTAATCTTCTCAACATCCCAGTAAGATGGGAGCTGTTGTCCTCATCCCAGAGGAAGAGGAAAGGCTTGGAAAGTTTAAATGGCTTGATTAAAGCTAGAAAGTAAGAGAACTAGCGTCAATTCCAAGTCTCCTTATTCTACACACTGGGACCATAGCTGTCAGCCTCGGCTAGCACACCCCACCCAGGCTATATAAGGGAGCAAGTAGTTCCTAAGCCCATTACATCCTTGGTTCTCAAAGTGTGGTCCCGCGCATCACCCGGGAACGTGGAAACACAGATTCTCAAGCCCCAACCCAGACCTACAAAATCAGAATTTTTTAACAAGACCCCTGGTGATTTGTGTGCACGTTAAACTTTGACAAAAACTGCCAAAATCACTTAAAATCCATAATGAACTTACTCTTCTTAAAAGCCTTATTTCTTATCTCTAGTCAAACAGGATGGATTTTCTCTTTGCTTTCTATGCAAATTCAGTACGATTAAAATGAAAGTCACCTCATATGCTCCATCAGTTATCAAAAACAGGTTTTCCACATCAGACACTCCAAGGTTATTTTCAACTTTTATTAGTTCATAAAGTTGGGTGTTTGCTCTGTGCTTTCTTCCCTCCTCTTTTTTTTTTTTTTTTCTGGGACACCAGTGAACTTTTCATGGTTATCGTCCCAGGGCAGAGTTGGCAGTGTCACCAGAAAACGCCTCGCTAGCTAGTAAAATATCCACAAAATGAAAAGGTTTGTTTGTGCCAGTTCAAATCCTGACTCTACCACAGTCTGGCTGTGTGAAACTTCAGGAAAGCTGCTTCTCTTCTCAGTCTCACTGCTTTTATCTATAATAATATCTACCTTTCAGAGTTTTGTGGGAATTCAAGGTAATATAATAGAGTACCTAGCACAGTGATTGAGTCTTTGCAGACAGTAAATGTTTTATGAACTGAATAAAGAAATGAATGAACAAATAAGCAGAAACTAAGGAGACGAAGGGCTTGAGTGGGAAGAGGCCAGAGGCAGGAAAGGGATAATTACTTGAGTGTGTTTATTAAATGTTGTTTCCTGTAATTATAGAAGAGGAGAAGATGATAAAGGAAGTCTATGGCATTATGTTTAATAACCAAATAGACACTTGAGCAGTGAGTGGCCATGGATGCTGAAATAGGGAAATATTCAAATAATGCAAAAGCATCATGCACATTATAAAGTACTTTCCAAACATAACTATTATTAGTATTACTAAGTGGTGAATTGCAGCACTGCTTTTTCAGTTATATATTATTGTACTATTCTTTTATTGATTGCCCTAGAGATGGCAACATTTGCATTTTTAACAAGCTCTGCAGCTGATTCTGATACTGATTCTGATAATTTAAGAACTACTTCCACGTTTGAAAAAAGAGCCCAAAAATAAGAGTGCCAATAAATGTGGGCAAGAGAGTTTGCTTTGAGGAGGGTGCCGAAAAGAACTAAATAAGGAGTAACGTGAGCAATGGGGATTATAGGCCTAGGGTCTGGGAAGTGGGCCCCCAATCACAGTAATCTCTTCTGGATTTATTGCTTGGTGCCATGAGTTGTGAAGAAGCATTTTCTTCCAGGATGTATTTGAAAATCATGAGGCAAATTGACTATTCTGAAGCACAGCCACTTTCTAAACTCTACCCAGGAACTGGACATCCCTTACTTTCAGTGAGTTAGGTATTAGGTGCCGTGTTATCTTAACCATAGGAGAGAGAGAGAAATGCTAGAGGAGGTTTCCTCTAATAGAACCATCTGGTCAGTCTTCACCATAAGTATAAACACTGTCTTTTGGGCATAATTCTCAATATTTCCAAAGGACAAAAAGAAAAATGTTTCAAAACACTTCACGAAGTTAGTTTCTAGTGCATCACAATGTTTCTTCCCACCTACTACCAAGGTTCTATACTCAAACTTGGCACCAGATGATTAGCCCTCAGATTTCACGGAGCTGGGGATGGTCAGGAGAAGCTGGACACTGTGCAAACCCTCGGAGCAATAAACTGGATTCAGGCTACTGCATTCTCTACTGATAGACGTGAGAGCTCAACAGATATGTAGGTATAAACAATTCTCTCTATACCTACAATCTTTTTACATATTTCAAGCGAAGAATTGCATGATTGTTTTAGAATTTTTTTAAAAAATCTCTTGAGAACTACAGTGGTCTAAAAATGGAAAAGAGAAGCATAGCACATTTTTTGACATGTACAATATTCCCCCCAAGGAATTCCTATATCATTTTACCCTTTTGTAATCTGTAGAAACAAGCCTGATTTATATCCATCTATTTTGCATTAACCTTCAAGATGGAATCTGCTTACATGTTTGCCACCAAACACCTGTTGTTTTTGTTGTGTTTTGCTTTGTTTTGGGGGCTGTTTTTAGTTTTTTCTGCAACAACTTTGACAAATGGGGTGGGAGGTGGGTTCTGAATCTCAAGGAATCATAGGCAGAGCCTGAAACCTAGTGGATGAGCTAAAAATAGTGAACTTATAGGCATTCGAACACCTAGGTTAGCAAACAGGTGTAGATACATTATCTGGAAAATGTTTCTTCAGAGACATACTTCTGTTTTTCAGAAGAGCATAACACAGGACTATTCAAACTACATTTTCTAGAACACTGTTTCTTCAACCAAAGTGTCCTTCGATAGATGATTGGATAACACAATGGAATACTATTCTGCCATAAGAAAAGATGAAATAGTGCCATTTGCGATAACATGGATAGATTTTGAGATTATCATGCTAAGTGAAATAAGTCAGAAAAAGGCAAGAACCATATGATTTCACTGATACATGGGATATAAAACTGTGAGCAACAAAGGAACAAGACAAACAAAAAAAGAAACAAAAACTTATAGACACAGACAATAGTTTAGTGGTTACCAGAGGATAAAGGGGAAGGAGAGTGGTAGATGAAGGTAAATGGGATCAAATATATAGTGATGGAAGGAGAACTGACTCTGGGTGGTGAACACACAACGTGATATATAGATGATGTATTACAGAATCGTACACCTGAAACCTATGTAACTTTACTAACCATTGTCACCCCAATAAACTTTAATTTAAAAATAAATAAATAAATAAAACACTGTTGCCCAAAATGTGTTCTGAAAACACCAGACCCAAGAGACGCTTTGTGAAGAAAAAGCTGCTTGTGAGCAAATCAGTTCGCAGAGCTGTGTTTCTGACAATGAGGATAAAAATAGTAATTATAGCATTTAACAGGGACTTGGGCCCTAGCAACATTATTATTCACAACTAAAATAAAAACAGCAATAGTGATCACTTTGCTCAGTCCAACTACACAGCCCAAGAAGAAAGACCAAGCCGGTATCGACAGCTAAGGAGGAGGAATCGTTCCATAGTCTCTACCGAGAGGAAGAAACTAGAACGGTATCCCCATCCTTACCAGCTGCAGAAGGCATAACCTTCTTCTCAATGGGGAGACGTCAAAGCTCTCCCACAAATGCTTTCTAGCACATACTTTTCCCTTCCTTGGTAGCATTTGCAACTGTTTTCTGTCTTTTTTTACGTGTGTACCATCTTTGCAACTTAGACGCTAAGCTCCGAGACTGGACAGCCATGACATTCCTGTTCACAGCGGTCCTAGCCACCTGCTTGACACATCACAGCCACAAATATTTGTTAAGTAAGGGTATGTATGGGTGAAGTTCTCTGAGAAAGGCCTGGCTTCCAGGGTCTAGAGTTTATTGAGAGCCATCAAAGGGATAGATTTTCAAGAGTACCTAGGAAAATACCTTAGGCAAATACCCGAAATTCTATCTAAAAGGTACCAGCTTTTCTCTGCAACCTCTCTGCAAGCCCACCTAGTCACCTCCACATGGGTCTCACCTGTGTCTCATGGAATCATACAAAGGTAGGTCACTGATAGGGGGTCACAGGCATTCAGCTGATTTGCAATTTTACCAGCTAAGATTGGATCTCTCTAAGCTTTATTTGTTATTTTCCCCAGCTTTATTGGTGCACGTTATGATGATTTAATATATTTATACACTGTGAAATGATTACCACAATTAGGTTCATTGATACACCCATCCCCCCACATAGTTACCATTTTGTGTGTGGTGAGAACACTTAAAATCAACCCTCTTAGCAAATTTCAAGTACGCATACAGTATTGTTAACTATAGTCACTAGGCTGTACATTAGATCCCCAGAACTTATTCATCTTATTGCTGAAACGTTGTACCCTTTAACCAACATCTCCCCATTTCCCCCACCCCCAGAACCTGGCAACCACTGTTCAACTCTCTGGTTCTATGAGCTTGACATTTTCAGATTTCTCATATTTATATATTATAGATACCGATCTAGATTCAACCACAGCTGGGGCCTGAGGAGCAGGTTCTCCACCTGAGCGTTGCCCTTAGTCCTGGGAGCCTGCCCACCCAAGCCTGGACTCAAGAGGACAGAAGTCCCATGGCTGTCAGACATGAGAGAGTTGAGCTTCATGGAGCCCTAAGGGGGCGGGGCTAGTATTCCTCACAGACTGACAGATCCATACTTGCTCCAACTGATTTCTTGCCTTCTAAAGTGGACATTTCACTTGTCACTCAGAGCTTAAATTAGTTTTGAACAATCCCTTTGGGAGCAAAGGAACTCAATCCAAAGGCCAGAGTGCTGATCGAATGAATAATGAAGGTAGAAAGTAGTTCCAATGGCCCACACTTATTTGGTGTTTACTAAGAACCTGCACTTCACTAAGCACTATGCCCATCATGATTGCATTTAATCCCCTCAAACACCTTATGATGCAGATTCTGCTTTGTTCCCAGTTTACAGATGAGGAGAGAGATGCGAGATAGCTACGAGATGAAACAATGGCAACCCAGACAACAATCATAAAGCACTACGGGCCCTTTCTGCCTTCTTGCAAATCCAAAACACAACTCGAAGTGACAGAGGAGGTGGAAAGTCTGAGATCCAAGCACTGCTCCTGCCTCACCTGGCCCTCCAGTGGCCACCTCAGAAAGACTTACTGTATTGATTCAGCTCATCTCAGATGCATGGACCATAGGGCCAAGTAGACTCCTATGACTGCATTAGTCATTCTAAACACTTAAGTCCATTACTTAATGCATTACTCAGATCCCAGTACCAGCAGGGAACGGCAGGAAGTCAAGGCTGGTTATACATGGACGAAACAATAATAATCTTCACACCTGCACCTGTGAAGAAACAGCCAGACTTTGGAAACATCTGACTATCTAAAAGTTTTAAATTTTGTAATTTAAAATGCTTGCCATGGATCCTATTTTTAAGCACATAGTATCTTTGTGTTCATGATCAACTTTTAAATAATCATCCTCTAATTAGAGTCACCCCCAATCAAAAATGAGTCACTGACCTTTTCCTCAGCGTTTTATTTCAGTAAGCCAGAATAAACACATGAAATTGTTACTATGGAGACCAAAGGTACTGAAGGGACCCAGCCTCTCATTAAAAAATTGACACACCAGCAGGAAAAAAAAAATGATGGATGTTGTGGTTATTTTAGGGAAAATCATGTCCCAAATGTTGAGGTTAAGTCAGCCACCCCTTTTCCTCCAGGAAAAAAAAAAGTTTCCGATGCAAATGGTTTGAATTAATGCCATGGATATTTATAACAACAGTCTGGTTAGGGAACTTATTTGCTATTCATCAAGTAAATGTCCCCTAGGATTAAAGGAGCCCAAAGAAAATATTTTCAAAATAATAAATAAAGTGTCTTTTGGGATGGGAAGCAGCTATATTCATATTCAATAGCATGGCTGCTGGGTTGAGTCCTGAGAGCCCAAGGCCAGTGGGATGGGACAATTCCGCAGTGTCTTCGGGAGAGATCAGCAGAACACATGCGTCCCAGCTGACGTGCCAGCAAGAGAGCCAGTGTTTTCTTAAGCTGACACCCCAAGTAGTAAATAAGAAAAGAGAAACCAAGAATGGCCCAAGACACAGATCTAAAATTGGAAACGCATTGACTGTGTCTTTTTTTAAACAACTCCCTCAGTTGAGTTTTGGAGAGAAAAGGTGGAAAGGGAAGAGACTTAACTTTTTTTTAGCATATCATTGGAAAATGCCATCCTCCCTCTTAAAAATAGCACTGAATGAAGAAATACTGTTTTGGTGATGCCTGCAGAAGCACCACTTCTGGCCCTAGGCTCCTGGCCCTAGGCTCCTGGGCAACAGATGACTATAGTGGTGATTGTGAGGGAGGCCTGAGTGTGCAGTGGCATAGAGAGTCAGACAGAGAAGCAAATGTTACAAAGGCCCAAAAGGCCCTGTGGAGGTGAGGACAGCAGGGTGGCCATGAGTGGAGGGCCGGACCCACCCTCCCGTCTGGTCTCCATCCAGGGGCTGGGCACCAGGTGACCATGCTCATCCTGCTTTTATTTTAAATATTGATATTTTGTTCAGGTGTGGGTTGTTAAAAATATTTTTTATTTTAAATATTTAATATTTACAGAGTTTCAACATGGTTTTAAAATATTATCTTGATTATTGCATTGTTGGTGTCCCCTTAAATTTTGTGCCTGAGGCCAGTGCCTCCCTTGCCTTCCCCCCTACTGTGGAGGGGGACAGGATCTATCAGGGCCCCTCAGAGGAAGATCACCTGCTTTCCAGGCTAGGCAGTAGGAGAAAGCTGGTCAAGGAGTGCCAGCTGTCAGGGAGAGTGTTGCCTGAAGGAAAAGGCTATTGCTGAGAAAACTCTCTCTCAACAAATCAGTCCAAGCAAAACCTACAGGACACCACTTCTACACCAAAACTGAAAGGCAAGATTGCAGTTGTGACTTTGGACCCCTGGTCTCAGGCCCTTGTCTGTCATTTGATTAGGCAGGCCTCCAAATTCAGCTTCTTCCTTGGCCTACCTCCCCTGAGAAACCAGTGGGGAAAGCATGTCAATAGCTGAGTAACTGGCAACATTTTATCAGTATCAGTCATTGTTCCTGTTCTTCACATCTTGGTTTCTCCACTAGTTACTTCACCTCTCAGAGTGTTTCCTCTTCTCTAAAATGGGGAAATAATAGTGCTGTCTGCCAAGGTTGCTGTAAAAATTAAATGAGGTACTGCATAGGAAGTGCCTAGAACAGTGTCCGCACAGTGTTAACTTTTATTATTATAATTACTACTACTACAACTACTCCTATTGTTATTACCATGCTATTTTATTCTTCCTCCTCTTCCTCCTTCTCCAGTTGTTCCTTCTGAGACCATTACTGATTTGTGGCCACCGCTGCTGCTATCCTCCTGGAGTTTCGGCAGTTAATACATTTGCAATGAGATCTAGAAACAACTACCTCCCCAGTGTGAGGGATCTTTAGGCTGTGTTTAAACTTTCAAATCAATTTACTATATGCTGTGCTTTTTAAAATGCTTTAAGCTACTCAAATGTTTTTTGCATACAATGTCAAATAACCTGAATTGATTTTCTCTCTCTCTCTTTTTTTTTTAGCTTAGTTGTTTGGGTATGCTCTAGATAGAACTCGATACAACAGAAGAGTTAATGTACTTCGATTGTTTATAAAGGAGCGGCATAAAAATAATCTTTAAAGCTAAGGGAATGTTAATATTTAGATCCATCTAAGGGAAAATAATAACAGTTTGTGATTTCTTCCCTCCTTACTCCCAGGACAAACATTTTTAAGGGAGGATTTTATTTTGTAACATAAATTGTTTTCTATATAACCCCAAAGACATGAGTGATTAATAGTGAGCTATAGAAAGAGATGCCCATAGCTAGCAGTTTGGGTACATTCAAATATAAACATATATTTTGTTTATGAAACATGTAGCTTGAAAAAACTCACATCTTGCTAGATGTCACAATAAGGTCAAGACGATAAGGGAAAGCCATTAAGACAAAGATTTTTAAATAAAATCAAAATCTGATATATTAATAGTACAAACATACCTACACCACACAAGCCTGAGGAGACATTTTATCCAGGTTTATTTATTCAGCAGCATCATCAACATCATTGTAATTGTCACTAATTATTTACTGTATCGATTTTGGTAAAATATTGTGATTGTGATTTTAACCACATACACTTTAACCAAACACAACAGTAATTACCTTGAATTCAGATAAATAAATGCTTTTCGTATAATGGGTCAACATTTTATGACTGCATAGTTTATATGGTTTATCATCAATTATAACAGAACTGAGGACATCTGGCACTTATGGGCACTTATAAAGCACTGGACACCAGCATAAATTCCTTAAATACATTGACTCCTTTTATCCTTGAAAAATCCTGTAGGATAGAAATTATCATCCTGACTTTATTGATGAAGACACTGAAAGTTAGAGAAATCAAATAACCTGACCAATGTCCCAGTTTATACGCAGAGTTAAAATTTAAACACAGGTCTGTTGAACATCAAAACTTGTGACTAAACCTCTGTACTAACAAGGGAACCACCGAAGTTGACAAGGTAACTTCCTTCTAATCATCACGAACATCCCCAACTGCCAAGGTCAGCCCTCCTCATCTTGCTCCATGCATTCATACGGCCACCCAGTGTACCTTCAGAAGATTTCCATTCAAGTTAAACAGCAACAACCAAAAGTTCCACCATTTTATCACATTTGTGAAACAGAAGAAGAGCAAGGCTGTTGGCCAGGACCACTACATCTGGGTGGCCATGTGGGTTGTGCACTACACAAATGCAGGGGGTGTCATTCATAGAGTACAATTTGACAAGTGCCCCCTGGAGTTGTGCCGTATGGCATCCCTACTGCTACTGCTCTAACGATAACTTATGACTCTTCCCCAAGAGCAGCCAGTGATTAGACCAGGAGTAGATACCTCACCAAAGGCAGCAAATCAGGTTCTTGCTGTGTGGACAGTGAACTGAGAGACACAAAGGAACTGTCTCAGTGGAGAGACAGGCATGAGACCTGGGGCTGGGACATCACAGACTGCTCAGGCTAGGATGGCAGAAGAAGGGAGGAATGAAGAGGGAGGGCCAGGGCAGACAGGGCGAGATGAAAGATCTCATGTAGCCCTTTACAGACAGTGACAAAAAGCCTAATTTCCCACTTTCCAAGAATCCCCTCAGACCAAGCTATAATTTTCTGCCCTGGGTTTCTAAGAGATTTTTGCATGTCTTTTGAACAAACCCCTCTTTGTATTGGCCTGAGTTTAAGGGCATCCCGATCTTTGCAGGCCAGAGAGATGCCCATTCTTGATCAGACCCATCGAGTGGAATTTTTCTTTATTGTTCCAAAAGCAGGCTTGACTCTCACACTCAGACACATGTGTGTAAGAAATGTGACTTTATTTTTCTATACGACAACTGAATTTCTATTTTGAGAGCCCATGCTGAAGGGGTGGCAGAAGCTTAGTCCAGACATGTCAGGAATCAATGGAGGTTAAGTAGTACCAAGGAGGCAGGGACGGAGATGGCGGACGTAGAGCTCCCAGTCACCATCATTAGCTACCCAAGGTTGCATCTGCTGAGATGTCCCCTGGCCCACTGGCCCTGGTCATCATCCAACAAGTTCACAGCTGCCTGGCCCATGCTCCCATCTCTGCCTCTGCTTTTGCTTCTCTTTTGCTTCTCTCGGGTGTCCAGGAATTCATTTACTGCTCTATGCCATGATGAGCTGAGAGAAATTGCGGGGCCATTTAAGAACCCATCCACTTGGCTCAGAGAATCATTCTTCCCTCCACACCAGGTCACAGGAAACTGATGCTGCCCAAGTCCCCTCCTCCCCATACAGCCATTTGCTCCTCTGAGCACCACCAGTAAGATGTCAGTCCTCTATGCATCCAGTTCCCACAAATCGATCTGGGGGCTCTGTAGTCACATCTCTCCAGGGCTTGGTCTGGATAAGGACTGGGCACAATTTCTCTTTCTCGGGGATTATCCACACAAAAGCTTCCAAATACGCCCGCACAATTACCTGATGCTTCCTGCTCCATGGAATCTTGTCCCCCTCTGGGTGAGCAGCTGGCCCTTGGTCCCATAGTATTCTAACTCATCTATTTACTGTTTATGCCCGGAAGTTCTCTTCTTTCCTGAGGTAGGTAGGATTTTCAAACCCAAAAGCCAAGATTTGGCTTCTTTTCCTGTGCTTGCTCTATGACTTATGTTCCCTAAGTCGACAAACCCAGACTGGTCTAGTTTACTAAATGGAAGCCAGAACCAAGTGACCCAAGGAAATATAGATGCTCCTCAGGTATATAGGGTTACATCCCAATCAGCCTCATAAGTTGAAAATATTGTACGTTGAAAATGCATTTAATACATCTAAACTACTGCATATCACAGGCTAGCCTGACCTGCCTTAAATATGCTTAGATCACTTACATTAGCCTACAGCAGTTGGGCAAAGTCATCTTGCTGCTGATGCCCAGCTTCAAAAGAGGTTATCATGCAGCACCTCACTAGCCCATGACAAATTCAAACTTCAAAATTCGAAGTACGGTTTCCACTAAATGCATGTCAGTTTTGCACCACTACAAAGTAAAAAAATTGTAAGTCGAACCATTGTAAGTCAGAGACCATCTGCACTAGAAAAATCCTCAGTTGCTATTTGAAAATATTGCCCCACTACAATGCATTAGGACCCTATAGACTCACAAAGCTTTGTTCTAGCCATAACTCTTGATTTCATTGTCCATTTCCTCTAAGTGATGATGGCCATGTTGCAGTGGGTACCTCCACCCTTCAGCTAAGATGATGACTCTATGATGCTGCCATTTCAAATGTGATGATAGTGATGATGTATGATGACGCATTGATCTAATTTTCCTTAAGAGTGACCTTTACCGTAAGTCTCACATTGTGAAATCTGGGAGAAAGTAAATTGTAAAGGGACATTTGTTTTCCTTCCCTGTTTCAGCTTTTCCAGGCAAGTTGTGATAAACATTAAGAAGATTTTTCATTACACATTTTTCTCAGTGCACACGGAACATTTTCCAGGATAGATCACATACTAGGCCACAAAACAAACCTCAATAAATTCAAGAAGATTGAAATCATATCAAGCATATTTTCTGACCACAATGGCATGAAACTAGAAATCAGCTACAGAAGGAAAACATGGAAAAAACACAAATATATAGACATTAAATAGCATGCTTCTAAACAACCAATGGATCAAAAAGGAAATCAAAAACTACCTTGAGACAAATGAAAAAGAAAACACAAGCTTACAAAATTTATGGAATGAAGCAAAAGAAGTTAGTTATAAGAGAAAAGTTTATAGCTATACAGGCTTATCTCAAGAAGCAGGAAATTCCCAAATAAACAATCTAAGTTTATACCTAAAGAAACTAGAAGAGGAACAAACAAAACCCAAAGTAAGTAGAAGGAAGGGAATAATAAAGATCAGAGTGAAAATAAATGAAATAGAAAACAGAAAACAATAGAAACGATCAATGAAACTAAGAGCTGATTCTTTGAAAGGATAAATAAAATTGATAATAAACTTCTAGCAAGACTCAAGGAGAAGAGAGAGAACACAAACAAATAAAATCAGAAATGAAAGGGGAGAAATTACAACCAACACCACAGAAATACAAGGTATCATTAAAGAATATTATGAACAATTATATGCTGAAGACAATCTAAAAGAAATTGATAAATTTTAGAAACACACAACCTTCCACAATGAAACCAGGAAGAAGTAGAGAATCTGAATAGTCCAATTAATAGCAATGAAATTGAAGCAATAATCAAAAAAATCCCCCAAAAACAAAAGCCCAGGAGCACACAGCTGCAAAGGTGAATTCTAGCAAACATTTAAAGAAGAATTAGTACCTATTCTTCTCAAACTGTTCCAAAAAATTGAAGAGGAAGGAACACTTCCAAACTTAATCTACAAGACCAGAATTACCCTGGTACCAAAACCAGACAAAGACATTACAAAAGACAGAGAGAGAGAGAGAGAGAGAGAGAGAGAGAGAGAGAGAATAAATAACAGGGCAATATTCCTGATGAACATAGATGCTAAAATTCTCAACAAAATATCAGCAAAGCAAATTCAACAGTACATTAAAAGGATTATACACCATATCAAGTAGGATTTATACCAGGGATACAAGGGTGGTTCAACACCCGCAAAACAATTAATGTGATTCATCACATCACCAAAACTAAGGATAATAACTATATGATTGTTGCAATAGATGCAGAAAAAGCATTTGACAAAATTCAACATCCATTTATTATAAAACTCTCAACAAAGTGGATATACAAGTAACTTACCTCAACTTGATAAAGGCTATATATGACAAGCTCACAGGTAATATCATACTCAATGGTGAAAAGCTGAAAGTTTTTCCTCTAAGATCAGTAACAAGACAAGGATGCCCACTTTCACCATTATTATTCAATATAGTACTGGAAATCTTAGCCACAGCAATCAGACAAGAAAAAGAAATACAAGGCATCCAAATTGGAAAGGAAGAAGTAAAACTGTCACTATTTGCAGACGACATGATACTATATATAGAAAACCCTAAAGAATTCACCAAAAAATTAATAAAATAATTCAGTAAAGTATCAGGATACAAAAATTAATATGCAGAAATCTGTCACAATACTATACACTAATAACAAACAATTAAAAGGAGAAATGAAGAAAACAATCCCATTTACAATTTCATCAAAAAGAATAAAATACTCAGGATTAAACTTAACCAAAGAGGTGAAAAATTTGTACTCTGAAAACCATACGAGATTAAAGAAATAGAAGTGGACACAAATAAATGGACAGATATACCATGCTCATGGATTGGAAGAATTAATATTGTTAAAATGATCACACTACCCGAAGCAATTTACAAATTTAATGCAATTTCTATTAAAAAAAAATGTCATTCTTCACAGAACTCAAAAAAATGATCCTAAAATTTATATGGAACTGAAAATGACCCCAAATAGCCAAAGCAATCTTGAGAAAGAAGAACAAAGTTGGAAGTATCATGCTTCCTGATCTGAAGCTATACTACAAAGCTATAATATTCAAAACAGTATGGTACTAGCATAAAAATAGACACACAAAAATCAATGGAACAGAATATAGAGCGCAAATATAAACCCCTGGTTTATATGATCAATATGACCATATGACAAAGAAGGTAAAAATATGACAGGTCTCTTCAACAAGTGGTGTTGGGTAAAATGGACAGATACATTCAGAAAGAAAGAAAGAGAGAGAGAGAGAGAGAGAGAGAGAGAGAGAGAGAGAGAGAGAGAGAGAAGAAAGAAAGAAAGAAAGAAAGAAAGAAAGAAAGAAAGAAAGAAAGAAAGAAAGAGAAAAGAAAAGAAACTGGACCACTCTCTTATACCATATACAAAAATAAACTCAAAATAGGTCTTTGACTTAAATGTACAACCTGAAACCATAAAACTTCTAGAAGAAAACATGGGAAGTAAACTATTTGACATCAGTCTGAGCAATATCTTGTTGTGTATGTCCCCTCAAGCAAGGGAAACAAAAGCAAAAATAAACAATGGGACTTCATCAAACTAAATGCTTCTGCACAGAGAAGAAAACCTTCAACAGAACACAAAGACAACTGAATGGGAGAATATATTTGCAAATGATATATCCAATAAGGGGTTGATATCCAAAATATATAAGAAACTCATAAAACTCAATAACAAAAACTAAACAATCTGACAGAAAAATGGGCAGAAGACATGAAAAGACATTTCTGCAAAGAAAACATACAGATGGCCAACAGACATATGAAAAGAGGCTCAACATCACTAACCATCAGAGAAATGCAAATCGAAACTACAAGATACAATTTCACACTAGTCAGAATGGCTATTATGGAAAAGTCAGGGGCCGCCTGGTGGCTCAGGTGGTTGGAGCGCTATGCTCGGAACACCAAAGGCCGCCAGTTGGATTCCCACATGGGCCAGTGAGCTGCACCCTCTACAGCTAAGACTATGAACAACGGCTCTTCCTGGAGCTGGACTGCCGTGAACCAGCTGGAGGTCAGTGTGAGCTGCTGTGGGCTGCCGTGAGTGGACATGTGCTACCGTGAGTGGCCAGTGGCCAGTGTGTGGCAGGCAGTTATCATGAGCTACTGACTGCCTCAGCCAGGTGGAGCGCAAGGCTCATAATACCAGCATGGGCCAGGGAGCTGCGCCCTACAACTAGACTGAGAAACAATGGCTTAAAAACAGGTGGGGGGGCAAAAAAAAAAGTCAAAAGAATTTATCTTCCCTAACACTTTTCTTCCCTAACACAAATAACATGTGTTGGTAAGGATGTAGAGAAATGAGAACCCTTGTGCACTGTTGGTGAGACTGAAAACTTGTGCAGTCCCTATAGAAAACAGTATGGAGAGTCCTCAAAAAACTAAAAATAGATATATCATATGATCCAGCAATTCCACTTCTGTGTATTTATCCAAAGAAAAGAAAAACACTAATTCAAAAAGATATATGCACTCCAATGTTTACTGCAGTGTTATTTATAATAACCAAGATATGGAAGCAACATAGGGTCCATTGCAGATGAATGGATAAAGAAAATGGAACATATACATATATATACATATATGTATATACATATATATGTATATACGTACATATGTATATGTATATATATTATATATGTATATTATATAGATACATATATATAATGCATGTGTATGTGTGTGTGTATGTGTGTGTGTGCACACAATTGAATATTATGAGGAAATAAAGAAGAATGAAATCTTCCCATTTGCAACAGCATGAATAGCTCTAGAGGTATTATTCTATGTGAAATAAGTCAAAAGGAAATATTATAAGGTTTCACTTATATGTAGAATCTAAAACAAACAAAACAAAGACAGACTCATAGATACAGAGACCAAAGGGATGGTTACCAGAAGAGAGGGGGTGGGGGAATAGGTGAAATAGGGAAGGGGAATATAGTCAATAACATTGTGATAAGTTTACATGATGATAGATAGATGATTACTAGAATTAGTGGACTGATCACACTGTAAGGTATGAAAATGTTGAATCAAATTTCTTGGGGCGGCCAATGGCTCAGTTGGTTAGAGCGTGTGTTCTCAACAACAAGGTTGCTGGTTCAATTCCCACATGGGATGGTGGGCTGTGCCCCCTGCAACTAAAGATTGAAAACAGTGACTGGACTTGAAGCTGGGCTGCACCCTCCACAAGTAGTTTGAAGGACAACGACTTGGAGCTGATGGGCCCTGGAGAAACACACTGTTCCCCAATATTCCCCAATAAAAATTTTTCAAAAATGTTGAACCACTCTATTGTACACCTGAAACTAGTATAACCAACTTAAGATTGTTTATCAACTATACTCAAATAAAACATAAATTTAAAAAGATATTTTATCATAAAAAAAGAAAACGTTTTCTTTACCTACTAAAATAACTGCCAGTCCACACCAAAAGTCTCAGAATTTATCTTCCCTAACACTTTTCTCCATCTTGATAAATATATTAAATAACAGTTTCCCTCTTGTATTTTATTTTCTAATATCAGTAAGAAAACCATTTCAACATGAACAAAAGAACTTATTGGCGTTTTACAGAAGATATATCCACATGAAATACCACATTTAATAAAAATATAAAAATGAGTCGTACGCTCTCGCAGAGTCAATAACAAAAGTAAGAGCTGTGTCTAAACCTGTTGGGCATTTGCTGTTACTTATTTGCTAGCCCCGAAGAATCTTCCCTTTTCTAAGCTTCCCTAAGAGGCTCATACCTTCATCAAGATCTCTTAATCAAACAACTGTGGTAGCTCATTCATTTTATGTTGATTCATTCAACATAGATTTATTCAGAATCTGCTTTGTGTTGGGCATGGAACCCAAAAGAACCAAGACAGGGAATTCACAGGTCAGTGGAGGAAATGGAAGTTACAACACAAAGTACATTGTATTACAGAGAACTCACCAGCATTAGGTGCAGTTTTCTGTGTTCTGTACCAGCGCTGGGTCTACCACCCTTCCAGCCTCCACAGTGGCACCAGTTCCCTTCCTTCAATGCATCCCAGATTAAATTCCCCTCCTGCTAAAAAACTCAGTGGTTCCCAGTGACATTTCCCAACCTCAGTTAGGGAAATATTAGTTTCAGGGAATCTGAGGCAGCATTACATGAAAAGGGGAAGTTGCAGTAACGTAAATGTGGGAAGCAATGGGTAAAACAAAGTTAAATCATTTGGTTGTGGTGTTGATGTTTTTCAGAAATTCTCGGGGCTTTTACAATACTAACTGCATTAGTGTAGTGAAAATACTGTGCATATCCAAGAGGAAGAATGCATATTTACAGCATTTCTCCCAAACTTATGACCATAGAACCCTTTTCTTCTGGGGCATCTTGCAGGACTAATATTTCAAAAAAGAAGAAAAGAAAAACACACACACAAAAAATAAACAAAACAAAACCTTGAGAAACATTAGTCTAAGGAATAATATTTAAGTTTTTAAGGTATTTAAGTTTGTTGCCATCTGTCTCTAATCTATCCTCACAACTCCATTTCTTATTCTTTTTTCTTTTCCATGTGTTACACACCACCCCTGTTGGCCTATTAGTTCTCTAAGTAGGTGGTACACTTTAATATGCTTGAGTTTTTATTTTGTATATTTCTGTTTATGATGCCCTTTATCATTCTCCTTTATTCACCTCTCTCTTCTCCATATGAACTCCTATCAATACTGCAAAACCCACTCAACTGTCACCGTCTCCATAGCTCCTTCTAATCTACTCAGTACGTGAGAGTCACTCCTCTTCTATAGTCCCACCACTTTTTGCACATTGTAGCACCATTCATGTTGTATACACATTTCTCTGCCTCCCTCAGAGTAAGCTCCCTGGAGTTCCTCTTTGTATCCCCAGCATCCAGCATCCAGCCATCCAGGCAATCTTCTGCCACATAAATGATTATGTTGTACACACTGAAAATTTCATATCAATTTCTCAAACACTTGACAAAATTCCCTACTTCCTTTCAAACCACCAGAACAATGCAGGTGTGAATTTAGTGTGCACCTTTTCCTTACATTTAGATTCCATGTTTGAACCCAGGTTCTTATCAATAGACAGGCATCGTGATAACAAAACAAAAAAAAAAAGGATTCTTACATCACCCCTTACATCTTAGATTTTTTTCTTCTGCCCAATCATAAAATCACATCATATCACATGTCATAATCACTTTTAAAACTGTATAAAATATTGCTCTGTATCTCCTTATAAACGAAAAGGAGAAAAGAGGGGAAATTTTACTTTATGCCTTCATGCTTTCTGCTGCAGTGCCTGGCACAAACAATACTCGCTGGAAACATTTAGAAAGTTATACTCTCTGGGAGGGACGATACACCCCGCCCAAATGCCAGGTCTTACTCCAGCTCCAAAGAGCTGAGCTGCCTGTTCCCTGGGCTCATCAGGATTTCCCTCTGGATTTTCTTTTCTTTATATTTTTATCGGCCTCTTAGTTTCCAGGCATCTCCAGAAAATCAGAGAAACTGCCGGACTGCGGTGGTCTGTGCTCCAGTCCTGCGCCTTCCCCCATACCCCTCCCCCATTTCCTCCTTCTCTCACCCCGACTCAAAGGGAATCTGTTCATTTTGCCAACAATTCTCAGACACTTTCAGCTCAGCAGAGATTGACTTATTTTATTCCCTGATGGGAAAAAGAAACGTGACATTCTCCTCATTATTAAAACACCACTTTTTCTTGGTGTAAAGGGAAAATTCAACATTGTATAGCCCCCGAACGTTGAAACTTTTAATTACATGGCACTTTTCCACCACAGTCAAAAACCTTTTCTGGCAAGCACATATACACACACACACACACACACACACACACACACACACACACACGGTATCTCACAAGGCTCTAAACGCCACAATTATGCATCCAGGATCCTCCATCATCTGCCCCCACCCTACTTTCCCCTGCTTTCCCACTGCACCCCAGCTCCACAGTCTGTGCCCGGCCATCTGAGGGGCCTGTCCATGCTGCAAGTTCATCTCCTCAGTGCATCTGCGCCTATGATTTCTGCCCTCCTTCCCGGCTTCCAAACACAGCTCAGCTGCTCCTCCAGGAAGCGCTCGCTGACTGGGGTGCACAGTGAGTCTTCCCTACCTGCGTGGGATTTTAATGCTCTAGAACCTGGGTTAGCCTTTATTCAAATTCTCTGTAGCCTTGTGTTCACTGTCATGCTTTGACTCTCCATACAGCCAGACAGGAGGCTGGAGGGAGGGCGCGGGCCCTGGATTTAAGCAGCTTCTTGGCTCTGGAGCCTAATTTCTGAGCTATGTGAGGGAGGGAGTGAGGCCATTTCATTGTTTGTAAAATGTAGACATCAACATCCCCATCCCCCTTCCCCCCTGCCACTTTGTGGTTGACCATGACTGTTAAATGAGGTCTCGTCTGTGAAGCGCCCGGCCTTCTCGAACTTCATGAACTGTCTTACTGCTTTCCCAAGGGCAAGACCATACCCTCCACCGGTTCCCAGGTCCATGGAATGCTTAGCACACTAATGCGGGAAGTGATCAGTAGCAATTGTTGAAGTGCCCAGAATTAACGAAAAATCGGAAACATAATCTCAGTTGGCAAGGAAATGAGTCGGATCTCTAACCATTCAAGACCATGTGCTGCTAGAATTGAAATGGAAAATGAGATAGCATTAAAAAAAAAGGCTAGTCATGACACACGGACCATTTCTATGCTTAGAACAATATTTTATTGAACACATAGAAAAACAAATGTCCTGTTTCTCACACCTTCAGCAAAGACTAAGTTGAGTCATGCAAGAAAATGCAATAAAAAGATGTCTCCTTCAGCCTTTATAACTAACAGAGTTCTGGTCAGGTCCTATCACACATTAAATCACAGGCAGGGACTTAAATACTATGATCAGATAAGAAACTAGAAAAGCATTTCTCTAGTTTCTATATGAACACAAAAGTGCTGCACAGTTAAGCTGTGGGCGTTTGCTGGGTAAGTCTCACTCTTAACCTCAGGAGTCAGAACAAAACAACAGGCCCTTAGTTTGAGTCCTATCAGCTACATAGTGGGTGTGAGGAGAGTGAATATCTCCAATTTGCATGATTCCTATAATTTCCTATCACTAAGTGGGAAAAAATGCCAACCATTCACATAAGGGGTTTCATTGAAAAGCAGAGTATTTCTTTCTATTTATTTAAGCACTAAGCTAGAATATGGAGAAGCACAATAAATTCTAAACATGGTGCACATCTGGTCCAAAAACCACAATCAATTTATTGCTGCATCTGAGACATTTTCAGCGACTGTCATATAATATATTTTCACACATTTCTAACAAGACATTTTCTTGGAACCAAAATAGACAGGTATATCTGTCAGTTCAATTTCTTGCAAACGAAACAGAAAAATATTTGGCTCAGATGTCTGTACTGTCTTTGGAACAGTGTAGCTATCATATGAGAAGGGTATTAGTCAAAGATGCCAAAAGCCTAGCAATTACTTCCAAAGAGTGAAATTACTGACTACACAGAAAAATAAAAAGATATATGCATGCATGTATGCACCTTCCCTTTTTTCCCATTCCAACAGAACGATTTATTGCATTTACTTGAAAGAGATGTACCAGAGTCTTGTTAAACCCATCTATCTCCCAGTACTGTAATATATTGGACTCCCTATTAAAAGGAATCTTTTGATCCCTCTGTCTCTTAAAGCAGAACTTTATTAAAAGTTTTATTAAAAATTAAAATGCAATTGAAATCACATTAAAATGCTTAAAAGCTCTATATTTTCACCCTAACCCCTCATGGGCATTCGTAAGGAGAGTCACAAAGATATTGGATAGCTAGAGAGCCCCAAGCCCAATAAAGAGGGCTGCCAAAATGTCCCAGTATTGGCCCCAATGCAACCATTTACTGGCTCACCGCTGGCTGCATAATGTGCTTTTAAGCACTTTCTCCTCCACAAAAAACCCCAGGGCTCCTTTAAGAGTCTTCTCTCAGCACACAAAACTTTCAAATGACTCACCCTTCCCTACCCCAGACCTCCAGCCCCTCACACCAGCCATACAGGCTTGACCTTTGCTGATAACCCACTCAAAGCATGTTCTGCTTGTAAAGCTGGCAAGCAAGACATACAGGCAAGATGATCTGATGTGACAAGGTTCATAAACAGATGGCACATAGTCAACCATCTCTCAGACTTATGAGCCTTAGCCGGTTGCTCCCTCCACCGCAAAAGCCCTGGTTGGCTTTACCTGGTGACCACCTTTTCATGCTTCAGAACTCAGTTCAACTCAGACATTGTGGTGACACTTTCCCTGACACTCCTTCCCTTGCTGGATTAGGTGGTCCATTCTCTGGTGTGAGATAAGCATCCCATACAATTCTCCTCCAACTCGACCCCATCAAACTAGTATTGAACAGAGTGTAGAATGTGTCACATCTGTGTTCTGCACCAGCCTGCAAGCCCCTTCTGGACAGGACCTGTGTCTTAGTCTTCTATCCCCAGCACCTAGGATACCGTCTTGCAGGAAGAAGGAAGTCTGCAAATATTTACTGAATGAAAAAACAATAGCAGCAAGCCAGAAAAATTCCTGTGTCCAGATGGTTAAGCGCTTCAATTGGTTCTCTACGAGCCAAAAAGAGAATCTCGGGGAAGGGCAAACTCAGTTTTCAGGTCTTTCAACCAAAAGTGCTGATCGTAAGAAAAATCCACCTGACCATATGGAGATAAAGAAGGGAAGTGTATGCTTTTACAACCTGGGCCTGCAATTTTGCCATTAGAATTAGAGAAATACAACAACTACAAAAGAGTACCCAAAAGAAGGAATTTAAGGGATGGCAATGAATAGCAGACAAAACGGAGGGTGTTTTCCACTCGAAAAAGACAAAAGCTGAAAGGACAAGATCAAACCGAGGAAACCAGGAAGGTGTTAAATGGGATGATGGAGGGTGGGGAGGGACATGTGATTTATTAGTCAAATTATAGTGCCCTAGAAAGACACAGTGTCTCTTGAGTATAAAAAGGGGTACATCCAGGAAAAATTTAGAAAGTCTCTCCTAATTATAGCAGATACGAAAGGCAATCGAGTGGGAGGCCGGATGGCTCAGTTGGTTAGAGCGTGGGCTCTCAACAACAAGGTTGCCAGTTCAATTCCCACATGGGATGGTGGGCTGTGCCCCCTGCAACTACAGATTGAAAACGGCAAGGGGACTTGGAGCTGAGCTGCTCCCTCCACAACTAAATTGAAGGACAACTACTTGGAGCCGACGGGCACTGGAGAAACACACTGTTCCCCAATATTCTCAAATAAACATTTTAAAATAAGAAAGAAGGAAAGGCAATAGAAGATGGCAACAGGAAGTCAGAGTGGCCACATTTGCACTGAGTTGAGTTGAACAAAGAGAATTGCACAGATGAATAAATATGAGGCTGATCATGTGCTTAAGTGCGCAGTCCAGAGGAGAATTCACACAAACCCCAGAAAGTTTCAGGAGAGCTCTGTGTGTTCTGACAGAGGTACCCAGGGGGCTGCGGGAGCCCACAGTCCACAGCCCACAGGAAGACTTCACGTTCTGCCTGCTGTGGCAGTGTCCTTAAAACAGTCCAGGTGTGTTTGAAGGAGAACGCCTAACTGCAGCTGAAATAACCAAAAACAAGGTGGTAAATGGCTGCCCTGGGCCAATATGGGGACAAATTGGCAGAGGAGTGTTCCTCTGCAGAGCTCTCCAACTGTTTGAGAATTCTACCACCTCTCCTGAGGTGCCCTTGAAAAGGCTATGTGGAAAGGTAGAGCCTTTTAAAATTTTATGTGGTTTCTAAGGCATCTTAATTTAAAAAAAAAAAAAAAAAGTTCTTAATGTTCTGGTTAAAAGACGATGGTACTTACGAGATCCTTTTTATAATGCCAACTTTTTGTGCAATATACATATATTTTTTAAAAAGACCATGGTTTGGCAAATGCTGACGGCCTTTAACACATATGATTATTCTCCTTCCGTTTACACCACTGCTTGATGCTGTGGCCAAGGGCAAATCCATCCAATTCTCTGCCGTGACTTTGCTCCGTTGCAAGGTGAGGAGTTTAAAGTGAAATGTAACATAGTGGTAATTTCCAACAGCCTTAGCCACTGAAATGTGTTTGTCCAGCTGATACTGTTTAATGCTGGCTTCTGACACATGTTCCCTAAGGCTCAAAGCATGTCAAGGGGCATGTGTCTCAGGCACTTTTCTGGGCATGATGGCTAACTAGGAGACGTCGATCACAACTAAATAAGACACCCACCCATATGTGTAGAATAGAATCCTGACACTCTCCTGTCATTTAATTGATTCTTTACAATTTATGAAAGTGCCTTGTTTGAGCCTAAGAGAAGTTGTATGATTGACCAAGATTCTATGGCATGGTGCCAGAGCCAGAAGCTTCCCAGACTTTCTTTCTGCAGGTCCAGGCTCTGAGGGCATTCTGAGAGAAACACCTGTGGCCAGAATTGATTCAGCAATAAAGTTGAGGGACGAACAGCTGGCCCATAAGCTGGATGTGAGGAGGACACAATGGGGAAACTGCTGGAGCTAAGGCATCAACTGAGGACGGACTGAACACCATGTTCACAAAATAGCCCAGAAACCTTCTCAACACAGGAGACAGGTGGTACCACAGCATCATCAGAAATGAGTCACGAGAAGCCAAATTGGAGAAGGCGAAACATTTTCAGAAAATTATATTTCATGTGTGCTACACATTAGGGAATTGCTGAAAGTTTAGAAGAGCAGGTGAATGTATCATTTACTTAGGATGAGTCTGTTGGTTGGATCTTGTTACCTTTTATCTCAGAAAGAAATGTGAGAGATGCTTGGAGACAAAGACAGCGTCCCCCCAAGAACAAGCCCTAGGAAAGCAATGGATTTTGCCAAGCTGCTAGTATCCTCTTTGTGAAGCGAGATTTTCTTTTAGCTTCTTGAATTCATGTGGTGGGTTTCAAAACTTTCTTCTGAATTCAAATTTTGACTTTTCTTCAAAAGTCTAAGTAGCTACCAATATCCATTGAGCACAGATAAAACACACCAAACTTGAGAAAGGAAACCAAAGGATGGGGAAGTAGGAATGTTCACTTTTATGCACATACGGACCTTGACTCATTTTCTAAGTGAATGACACGTTGATCCTATTCTGAAATGTAGTCTTTTGTGCCTCAATGTTCTCACCTGTAAAGTAGGAAAAATGATAGTACCTGCTCATTGGTTCTTGTTAGGATTAAATGAGTCCATGTACATAAAGTACTTGGCATAGTGGCCAGCATAATAAATGACAAATAAATGTTAGCTATTATTTGTATTCCAATGAGTACTTTGGTTTCTATAAATCAGAAAAAGTGGTCCTTGAACACACATGTGCAAGAAGTTTCCAGTGGTTTCTTAGGTCTATGAAATTTGATCATCCTTGCCTTTCCTTGGCAGGAATCTTAACTAGCTACAGTTATTGATCCAGGTAGCAAGATCCACACCTCTACATGACTGTTTCCACTCACTGAAAATTTCCAGAAAGTAATCATTTCAGGCTGAAATTGTCTATGCTTTGTCTCAGCCCAACAGAAACTCTCTTGCATTGGTAGATGGGAGCAGAAGCCATCCCCTGCTTTGGGGTGACTGGAGTTAAGGAAGAAATAGATTGTTTTTTTCAATCCCAAAATAATATCTTTTAGCTGAATGTTTAAAAATCACTAAAGATAAATTGAAGCTTCCTTTAGACCTGTATACAATAAGTGACCACCTGCATTGAGGCTCCTGTTATTTTTAAGATTTTTTTTAACTTCCTTTGAGACAAAGGAGTCCCAAGTTGAAAATTTGGGGTCTTTTTTATATCAAAGTCTTTCAGCTAAAATACTCTACATTTTAATAGTTGCTTCTCTGATTTTTCTCTTTTAACTTTATAACACATTTTACAGCTCTGAGGTGCTGGTAAAATGATTTTGGAAAGTATTCTTAACAAAATTAAATGCCAAGAGCCCTCTCCTCTACCCACCAGACATATGCAGCTAAAGGTCCTTTTCTTTATGATGCCAAGACATTCAGATGCAGTGTTTCGAAACATTGGTTTCTCTCTTGCCAGCCTGAGCAGGGCCCAGAGCTTGTGTATGAAGTTCTGACAATTAAGTTCGTGAACTCATCCTAGAAAAAGTGCTACATACCTCATTGCTGAATATCATTATGGTCACCTTCGAAATACTTCCCTTGGGAAGCTATGCACAGACACCAGTGCCTAGTCCACCCTTCAAAGCAATTTTGGAACTCTTCTTCTGGAATGGCCATCAGAGCTGTTGTCGTGTTACCCTTGATGTCCTGAATGTCATCAAAATGTCTTCCTTTCAATATTTCCTTTATCTTCAGGTAAATAAAGAATTCACTGGGGGCCAGATCAGGTGAGTAGGGAGGGTGTTCCAATACAGTTATTTGTTTACTGACTAAAAACCCCCTCACAGACAGTGCCTGTGAGCTGGTGCATTGTCGTGATGCATGAGCCATGGATTGTTGGCGAAAAGTTCAGGTCGTCTAACTTTTTCATGCAGCCTTTTCAGCACTTCCAAATAGTAAACTTGGTTAACTGTTTGTACAGTTGGTACAAATTCATAACGAATAATCCCTCTGAATCAAAAAAAGGTTAGCAACATCGTTGCAACATGTTCGCAAAGTTAGTTGTCAGAACTCATACACCCAACTCCTAACCTGGCGCCCATCACAATGCCTGAGTGTGTCAATGAATGAATGAATGAACAAATGAATGAATGAACAAATGACCATTGTGTGAACCAAACTAGCAGACAGTTTACTGAATATTTCACTTATCTGGATATTTCTTAAAAGAATTACAAGTTTTCTTTCATTATAAATACTTCATTTTTCTAACCCGAAGCTTTCTTTTTGCTGTCCTTATCACCACCAGCTATAGAAACAGTGGCTACATCTTCTCAAACCCATAACCACTCAGAGCTGTAGCTGTTTTGACTGTATACCAGTCATGGTCCAATCTTCCCAAAGACAAGTGACTCTGAAATGAGACCTTTCTGAGCTCCCTCCCCTCTGCCACACTCCCCTTAACCAAGAATCAGTTCTGATCTAAATCAGAAAATGCTTGGATAGATGGCAGGCCTGGAGGGGGGAGGGCATTTGCTACAAGAGCGCAGCACTCCTCTCCCTTGGCTCTGCGTCCCAGCAGTATGCAGTCTTTGTAAACGCCCCGGGGTTAAGGATGCAGAAATGATGGCCCAGAAAATTTGTGCTCCATCCAACAGTTCCACTGTGACAAATATGAGCTCTCATGAGCCATTAGCTCCAAAACAGCAAAGCGACGTGATCTACTTCTTTGTATTCTCAGGGGCCCAGTGCAGTGGCTGGAATATGGGGAGGAGGAACTTAAAAAGTGTGGGAGGAAGGAAAGAAGAAATTAAAGGAAGGGAAAGAAAGAAGGAAGGAGAAAGGGGAGGAAGGAAGGAAGGAAGGAAGGAAGGAAGGAAGGAAGGAAGGAAGGAAGGAAAGAAGGAAGAAAGAAAACAGATGTTCAGTCTCCTTGGAGCCCCTATTTTGCTAAAACATAACTACCACCTCCTTTGTGGGAAGCATGGCCCTGCCAGCTCACTGTAGCTACTACGACTTCCTGCTGTCTCACATCCATCTCTTTCACTAATTTGTGCCTGGACCATTTTCAGTTTTCTGGACAACATGGACTAGGAGGAGGACCTGGAACTGACATGAATTATAAAGTTTTGAATATGAGGATGGTGAGTTATCGTGTGTCTCCTCTGCACGTATGGTTTACTTTAAATGTAGTGTACAGCTCCAGGCAGGGGCAGGCATGGAATTCTATAAAACGTATTGCATTATTAAAAATCATCAGAGACCTTCACTTGAGCTCTCGAGGATTGTAGGCATGGGGACTTAAACCCCTGGAACATGTGACGCTATCTCTGAACAAGAAGACCAAATTTTTGTTATTAAGCTTCAGGCTCCTGGAATCTCCTGATTGTTCACCTCATGCTAATGATCTGGGAGAAATACAAGAAGGCAAGTTAATGATACTCACTGCTGACTCTGAATTGGGAGGGACCTGAAATATCAGTAATCGGCCCAAGTAAAGAAATAATTACAGGCTGACTAGATTAGAAATTTAATCTCCACAGTACTTTCCCACAAGTAAATGAGATTCAACTTATAAAATATCATGAAGGAAAAAAGCTATCACACACACACACACACACCACTGTGTACCTTTAAAAAACTGGCTACATCTGGACTCTCAACTATGCCCTCTCTTCAGAGCTACATGCCAGAGGGTGGCCCCCAAAACAGAATGTGTAGCCCCCAAACAAGAGATATGTCAAAATGTCAGCCCTCAGCCCTAACCCACCAGGACTGACCACTAACATGACCACCACCCTTCGTGACCCCATCAATACTGAGTACTCACCACAAGCCAGCCATCTGTGAAGATGTGAAGAACAAAGCGACAAAGAATATTGCGTCTCCAGGTTCAGCGTGTGGTTGTAAGTAGTGGTCCTTCCCTTGGAGTAAAACAATAGGGAACTACATGTCTAAGGAAAACATCTGGACCAACTTTGGCTACCCATGCTGAGAAGCCTTTCTTTAATGTAAGTTCCTCTAGCATAGCCTGTGGAGATTTCCCCTTTCGTAGTTAGAGGACACCAGCCAGGTCCAGAGGGGCTGTGAGCCTCTGGAGGGCAGCTGGCCTTGCCCCAGACTGTCAGAGGGGAATCTGCCATCTATACCTATTGTCCGCTTTCTTGTTTTCCCCTCTAGCGTTTCCCAGCAAGCAGCACACCAGAATCCCTAAGGACACTTTTTAAAAATACAGATTCCTGACCCTACCTCAGTCTTGGTGAATTTGACTCCCTGGGTTATGCGGAATCTGCTTTTTAAAAAACTTTGTCAGGAAATTTTTGTCAAGTTCAAGAAACACTGTGTAGTAGAAAGAGCGCTGGCATTGGAGCCAGATATACCAAGATCTGAAATCCAGCACTGATACTTAATTAACACCATTAACCATAGGGACCTGGGTTAATTACTTAACTTCTTTAGGACCCAGTTTCCTGGCAGAAAAATGGAACAATACCCAGTGTTGTTATAAACTTAAAATAAAGTATGCAAAATACCCAACACTGAGACACAACTATAATCTCTTCCAATCTTCACTACATGCCTGGTCCCAGGAAAATACCTTATACCGATATTTTGTTATTTGGTTCAAATTTAAGTAAAATGTCTCCAAGATTGTTGTCTTATTGGTATATCTCTAGCTGTGGGGGTGGGGGATGGAAAAAGAGGTTTGTTCACAAATTTTAAAGCTCTAAGAAGCACATTGTAACTAGGAAAGATTCAGGAGATTGAGTTGGTTTTAGCCATCTGGATGAGCTTTCAGTACCCTTCCCTGGAGAGGCAAAGTCAACTACATCCTAAGCAAGATACAAATCTGGTGAGAATTATGGGAAAGGAGAGAGGCCACCATTCTTTGCTCCTACATTTCTGTAATGAACTACCCTTTATTGCATGATGAAGATGCAATATACAAAGAGCACTGGACTAGGAACCAGAAGACCTGGGTTCAAACCCCAGCTATGTATATAACTTTGGACAACTCAGTTCTCTCTGAACCTCAGTCTCTTCCTCAATAAAATGAGGGACTAAGGGTGCTAAAATCCTACTACATTGACTTATGAGTTTTCTATCTTTTCAAATTACATAATATTCAACTAACAGTCACATAAATGAAGCAGGAAGTTCCTGGCAGGCAACAGAGCCTTGAAGATCAAGGAAGCCCTTCCAGGGAAGTGAGCAGCCAAGAAGCACAGATCTTGAATGTCTCATAGGAATCTGATTTTAGACAGTGTTTATCCTGAATTTGCCAACCCTTGACCACGTTAGCGCTCACGAGAGTTGTCCTCAGCCCAAAGTTAAAAGAAAAGTGGCCTGAGTGTCTACATGCCACCTGTCCCAGGATGCTCCACTGGCAGGAAGCAGAGGGAAAATACTTGAACTCAAACTTGGGTAGAAAGTAGCTTTATCTAAGACAATGGACAAAAGGTCAAATACCCAGTTGGTTTTCCAAGAAAGTTTGGAGATGATTACCCACCCATGGGGCCACGTGAGAGCTGGCAGTGGTTTAACCACAGTGTCGGTCACCAGTGGCCTAGAGGTGACTTAGGTGCACCTCTCCCTATCAAGCAGTCACGATGTTGACGGGGTCTGCAGTTGGGTTACCCTTGGGGGGAGGTGCTCCTGCTTGAGCACCATATGAGAGGAACTGTTAATGGGATACTTTGGGAAAGAAGGAATTGAGCCAGAAAACTCCAAAGAACATCCTACTTCCTTAAAAATATACAGACCCTGACATGACCTTTCTTAACTGACTTCTCTCCCCTTTTTAATGTATCTGCCTTTTCTGCTATTTTTCCTTCCTTTTATCCTCTCTTAGAGGTCAAGATGTCACCTAACCCAAGAGTTTTCTGTCATCTCACCCTGACGGCCCCACCTCGCCCTCTCCTGCATGACCACATACCACCCAGTCCTGGACGACTTCACTCTTGGCTGTGACTCTTGACCTTGACATTTTTTCTTGTCCTTCCTATTAGCTGGTCTTCCTCTATACCCGCCTTAAATGTTGGTTTCCAGGAATGCAGCCTGAGCCACTTAACCTCTATATTGTACCCTTTTTCTTTGGAAAATCTTATCCACGTCTATGGCCTCAACCGCCACCTTCAAGCCACAGACTCCCAAATCAATATCAGAGTTGCCAAATTCAGTCTTAAGGTCCTGACTCTCAGATCTCAATTGCCCCTTTGGTCTGCACTATAAGAGGCCCCTTCGGCAGGTAATCCTCAGAACGCCTTTCCCTAGGAAGCCAGTCTGAGCATGTTTCCTGTTTTCTCATTCAAACCACACTCCCTTCTCAATCCTGTAGCGACAGAAGCAGTATAGGAAGTAGTTAGTGCAAAGGTTTCAGCACCTAGACTTGAATCCCATCTCCACAGTTTGGCGACTTACCTAACTTCTCCAAGACTCAGTTGCATCATCTGCCTTGGGGATTCCACATCATGGAATCTTCACGGACATAAAATGAAATGATGCCTATGAAATGCTTGGCACAGTACCCAGTACTTAGGAAGAGCCCAGTCTTAGCTTTATTACATGTATGTGGTTATTATGCAAAAATGGCGGTTCACATTCAAACTTCTGCTATCTCCATAGGAAAAAAAAATCCATTTTGATGCTTTCTAAATCCTTTAACTCTTTCTTGTGCAATAGTTACATACAATCCAAACTGTGGGTGCCAAATCCAGAGGCTACTGGTAGAAAGGGCTCATTGAGGGAAAACAGCTTTATTTCTTTTGAGTTCCTTTGTCTAAGTATAAAATTCTCATATCAACCAGGATGAGCTCATTCGTGCCAAGCATTCCTCCAGTCCAGAGTGAAGCTGAAAGGAAAGACGCGTGTCTGAATTCAAACTGCAATGAACAAAATAGATGGACATCAGGCAGTCAGGAAAACAAGGTGCCAAGTACAGGAAGCATGTTTTTTGTGTAAGAATTTACTTTTGCCAATTTTCTTCTGTTCTCAAATTCTATCTTTTGCCCTGTAATTAAAATGTCGTTGGTCCCACTCCCAATCAAAATGGGTAGGAAAGAGCAACCTTGAAATCCCTTGAGGGACAAGTGATAGGAGAGCCTAATTCTTGATCTATTAAAATAATTCTGCCACTTCTACACCTTCTGCCTGAAAAAAATATATATATATATATATAACAATCTTTCCGTAGCTTTACTCTGTGTGGCCTCCCTGGTGTTTTGTGTTTGTTTGCACTCTTCGCTGTTGGGCATACACCTTCCTCAGTGCTGAAGTTCCATCTTTCATTTTTCTTTAGAAAGCAACCCTTAGTTCACAGAAGCCTGCTGACTGAGGGTGCACAAGCCCAGATGAGTCACCGAAGAAGGCAGTTTGCACAGATACAAATAATCTGCATTTTGTCTTCCACCCACACTAACCTTCTCATATGGCCCCTCTTCCCAGCATCCTTTTCCTTGATTACCTCATCTACACCCAAAGTACAATGAGAGCATTCGGGTACTAGAGACAGCCAACAATGCAAGGGAGATTGTAGCAAACAACCTCCCGATTCCTAGAAGCTAAACACAACACAAAAGCAAAAAATAAAAACAGTAATAATATCTGTAGCAAGTGCTATTGAGTGCTCTCCAGTTCTCCCCATTGGCTACGTCCCCTGCTGCCAGGAGTGTTGGCTGCTGATGGCACAGCTGAGTCCCTTTCAAGGTTATGTCCTTGAGTTAAGGAAGCCACCTCTCCCAAGGTTATACCTCCTTCTCAAAGACAGACAGCATCCAATACCTGGTCAATGCGGGGGTTCAAAGCCTGACCTCTCTGCCTAAATCCAGAGCAACTCTTCATGGCCATCCCACATCCAGCACTCCCCATAGGGTTGATGAGGGCCTTGTTTGGACTGCAGTGCCCTTCAACCTCTCCTCCTGCCCAGTCGTGTTCCCCTCACTTCTGATAAACCTCCTGTGTGCAAATCTTTATCTCAGTATCTGCTTACCTGCTTGCCACGGACCATGACATAAAACAGTAGCTCAGACAGGCTCACACTTCAAGGCTTGGCGAGATTGATAGTCCAAGAACTTCCACCAAGATTTGCAGCATTCCTTAAGATCCATGAAATAGTCAGGGTGTAGTCTATGGTATCACAGAGCCAGCCACCAACTTGGCTCCACAATAATACAGATACTCAAGTTGGGCTCTGGGAAACGAAAAAAGCTGCAATTGGAGCCCACATGTCTTGGCCTCGATCCCAGTGCTTCTTCCATGTGCCCTTAAGCAGGTTTTTTAGAGCAGTGCTTCTCAAATGATCAGTGGTGAAGGACCTTTTCATTTTCAATCTATCACAAACCAACTATATTTTTATATCCAAACTATATATAGTTAATATATATCACAAACTATATTTTCACGAAGTACAATAAAGTAAATTACAACTCCCAACTCCTTAAGTGTGGGTGGCACATAGTGACTTCCTTCAAAAGGGTACACTGTGGAAGGAGAATGTGAGAAGATAACTTTACAGTACAAAAAACTTATAAACACTACCTCAGCCAGATTATCAAGGTCAACATCAACAGTAATAAGTCATGTTGACAGTATGTAGCCTTGATATGATATAAGGAAAATGGCCTTTTACTCCTCTGGTCTTCCTCCCAAAAACAATATACCCAGTTTAATCAAGAGAAAACATCAGACAAATCTCAATTTAAGTACATCCTACAAAACTGACCAGTACTCCTCAGAACTGCCAAAGTCATCAAAACCAACAAGAGTCTGAGAAATTGCCACAACTAAGAGGAGCCTAAGGAGACTCGACAACTAAAGGTAATATGGTATCCTAGATGGGATCCTGGAATAAAAAAAGGACATTAAGTTAAAAACTAAGGAAATATGAATAAAGTATGAACTTTAGTTTATGATAATGTATCAGTATGCATTCATTAATTATAACAAATGCACCATACTAGCTTAATATATAAATAACAGGAGAAACTGGGTGCAGTGTATAAGGGAACTCTCTATTATCTCCTCAATGTCTCTGTAAATCTGAAATCGTTATAAAAATGAAGCTTATAAAAAATTGAATAAACTAAATATAAATGAATTTATAGGCATACATAATATATGAGGTTCGACAAAGTTCGTGAACTTGTTGCAACGATGTTGCTAAACTTATTTGATATCAGAGGGATTATTCATTATGACTTTGTACCAATTGGACAAACAGTTAACCAAGTTAACTATTTGGAAGTGCTGAAAAGGCTGTGTGTAAAAGTTAGATGACCTGAACTTTTCGCCAACAATTCATGGCTCTTGTGTCACGACACGGCACCAGCTCACACAGCACTGTCCGTTAGGGAGTTTTTAGCCAGTCAACAAATAACTGTATTGGAACACCCTCCCTACTCACCTGATCTGGCCCCCAATGACTTCTTTCTTTACCTGAAGATAAAGGAAATATTGAAAGGATGACATTTTGATGCCATTCAAGACATCAAGGGCAATACAATGAGAGATCTGATGGCCATTCCAGAAAAAGAGTTCCAAAATGGCTTTGAAGGGTGGACTAGGCGCTGGCATTGGTGCATAGCTTTCCAAGGGGAGTAATTTGAAGGTGACCCTTGTGATATTCAGCAATGAGGTATGTAGCACTTTTTCTAGGATGAGTTCGTGAACTTAAGGGTCTGACCTTCATAAACAGTGTCAATCAACTTAAAATTTCTCTGTCCAATTGCTATTAAAGTTGCTAAATGCTTCCTCTTGCCGTGTGTACCTATATTACCAGCAATCAGTAGTGAGTGGTTCTCAGACAGGCACCTGTCTGAGCACCATACTCTGAGGAGCTCTCCATTTGACTAGGGCTCAGTTTCCTCACCAGTAAAATGAGAGTATGAGACCAAAGGATCAGATTGCCCATGTTCCTTCATAGATAGCTTTTGGAATGCTATGAGAAGTGGTCACCTTTGGCCAAAAACAGTACGTATTCAGAACCAGATGCCCAAAACCAAGCCCCTTCACCATGACAGTGGCACAAGGTATTCACTGTCCAGCTTTATGAAAAGCTGTTCTCTGCCAAAACTTTCTGAACTCAAGCAGCAGAAAGCATACTGTCTCGGGGTATTTTACTTTTCAATCCTAAACTAGAAAAGGGAGAAATGAAATATAAAAGTAATGCTACGTGTTCAGGCTGTCACAGAGGATCCTCAAACCAGGGTAATGAGTATCCCTTTTTTCTCTCTCTTATTCAGAAGCCGCAGGAAACTGAGAGAAGCTTCTTGTGCCAGGAGATTGATGGATTCATATCCCAGCTGTAATTGGCCAGAAACCAGAGAACTGTCAGCAGACCATGAATTGTCATAGTAGAGACAGGTATGGTATGAAAGAAGACATACCACAGATAGGGGAAGTTGATAAAATGAGTGCAAGGCAAATCTTCCTATGAGCAAGGAGAAAAAAAAATGACAATTGAAAAACAGATGGTAGCAACCTCTCCCAACAAATAGGTTTTTGAGATGTGAATGAATAGTTTCCCAACAACCTAGAGAGACAATTACACATCTGAGACGGCCAGAGATGATTCATTTTCTTGTGGGTCTTAGAAAACCAGAGTCAATGCCTGCAGCTGAAGCCCCAAGAAACAGGAAGCACACGCAGCAAAAACCAATAGCGAACTTAAAGGAAGAACACATGCCACCATGAAACCACCATGAATAAGACGAAAAACATTTAGATATGGACATTTTGAAAGCAACTTAAATACTGAAACACTTAGGTTCCGTGTGCTATTCATGTATTATCTCTTGTTCATTATATAAAATTTCTTATTAAGTAAACTTCTCTAACTTCTCTGTGAGCCACCTCCTAGTAATACAGTTGGTCTAGGTATTGGACCTATATTTCAGAAATTTCTAGAGATGAGATATGTCAGCAAAGGTAGTATTCCACAAGCACAGTACATGAGTCAGAGCATGCTAATTGCTATTATAAACAACTTTCTGAAAATTTCAAGTGGCTTAACACATCAAAGGTGGTTGGTTCAGTGCAGGTCAGCAGTGGGAGCTCTGCTCCAGGTGGTCATTGAGAAACCAGGTTCTTCTCAATGCTGTGGTTCCTCCATCTTCAACACAAACCAGCAGATAGGGATGGGGGAGTGGAGTATGAAGCCCACCCATTCCTACCTGCCTTGGTCTAAAAGTGACACAACTACTTTTGCTCACATTCCATTAGCAAGGAGTCACATAACCTCACTAGCAAAAGGAGGACTGGGGAATACAGTTGGACAATGTGCCCAGGAAGAAGAAACAGGTTTGATGAGCATTGAGCCAGTTTCCAGGAATAATTACAAGAGGAACGCACAGAAAGCTGTCCAAACATGTTAGTCTTCAATAGTTTCACGTATCTCAGACAGCAAATTGTCCAGACTAGTGAGCATTGTCTGGACAATTTTCTCATTAGCACTTGTGTCAGTGCCCCATCTGTTAACACTTACTCATAACACTCAAAGTGTGTAGTTTGATTGCCTTTATTCAAATCTGTATTCTGCTATGTACCTCTTTTATAACCAACCTGGGATACGTGAAAAATCTTCTTGGTACCTCGTTCACTCATTTGTAAAATAAGACTATTGGTACTTGTTTCATAAGACTGTGAATTTTAAATGAGATAATTCTTATAAAGCACTTAGTCTAGTGCCCAGCACATGGTTTCTTAACATTTGTTAAATACTTCCTACATGCCAGGGAATACCATAAGGGCTTTATACAAATAAACTAGCTTAATACTCACAAACACCCACTGAAGTAGGAACTGGGTCCTTCATTTTTCATACAGAGAAACAGATCCAGGGAAGTTAAGTCCAAAGTCACACAACTAGAAAGTGAAAAGAAAAGCAACAACTGGTACCCCAGGCACTCTGGCTTCAGAGCTCAATCTCTACACTATCGTCTGCTGCCTCTCAGTAAATATCCTCTATTATTTTTGCTATTTTAGCACTTTTATTGAAGTATCAGTGACATGCAATAAACTATACATATTTAAGGTGTACAATCTGATAAGTTTTGATTTATTATACATCTGTGAAACTGTCACCACAATCAAATTTATAAACATATCCACCACCTCCAAGAGTTCCTTCCAGCCCCTTTGTAACGCTTCCTTCCCACCTCTCCCGACTCCTCTCATCCCCAGGCAACTACATATCTGCTTTCTGTGACTATGAAATAGCCTAAACTTTCTAGATTTTCATATAAATAGAATCATAAGTATGTACTCATTTTTATCCTCTTTTTTCTATCAGCATACTTATTTTGAGTTTTATTCCTACTTTTGCATGTATCAACAGTTCATTCGTTTCTATTGCTAAATATTCCATTGTATAGATATACCATAATTTATCCATTCATCTATTGATGGACATTTGAGTTGTTTCTTTTTTTTGCCTGTTACAATAAAGCTGCTATGAATAATCATGTACAAGTGTTTGAACAGACATATACATTCATTTCTCTTCAGTGAACACCTGGGAGTGAAATGGCTGGATCATATGGTAGGTATACATTTAGCTTTTTAAGAAACTACCAAACTGCTTACCAAAGTGGTTGCACAATCTACACGTCCACCAGTGTATGAGGGTTCCTGTTGCTCCATATCCTCAACTTGCCTTGGTAAGTCTTTATTCTAAAAGGTGAGGAACAGTATCTCATTCTGGTTTTCATCTGCTCATAACGAATAATGATATTGAGCATTTTTAACACATTTATTTGCCATCTATATGTCTTCTTTGGTAAAGGTCCCATTCAAATTTTTGCCGGTTTTTAATTGGATTGTTTGTTCTCTTATTACTGAGTTTTGAGCATTCTTTATATATTTTGCAAGTCTCTTATTAGATATGTGATTTGCAAATATTTTCTTCCAATACGTAGCTAGTCTTTCCACTATTGTTTCCATTACCTTAATATGTCTTACAAAAAGTAGAGGTTCTTAATTTGGGTAAAGTCTAATTTACATAATTTTTCTGGGTCATGATGTTGATATGCAATTTAAGAAATTTTTGCCTAATGCCAGATCACAAGATTTTCTTTTATGTTTCCCTCTAGAACTTTTATATTTTTAGATTATACATTTAAGTCTATGATCCTTTTTGAGTTTGCATATGTTGCAAGTTTCAGATCAAAGTTTTATTTTCTGTTTTTGCATAAGGATGTCAATTGTTCCAGCACTAACTGTTGAAAAGACTACCGTTTCTCCATTGAATTGCTTTTGCAACTTTATCAAAAATCAGTTGACCATACATATGTGGATTCATTTTTCCATTATATCCATTGACATTTTTGCCCATCTTGACACTATCATCACTCTATCTTAATTTTTGTGCTTTTATAATGAGTCCTGAAATTAGGTAATGTGAGTTCCCCAAATACATTCTTTTTCAAAGTTATTTGGCTATTCTAAGTCCTTTGCATTTCTATATGAATTTGAGAATCAGCTTCTTAATTTCCATACCATAAAAAGTCTGCTATGAATCTACAGATTAATGTAGAGAAAATTAACACCTTCACAATATGGAGTCTCCCAATCTAAGAATTTAGTATATCTCTCCATTTATTTAGGTCTTCTTTGATTTCTCTTAGCAAGGTTTAGTTGTTTACAGTATACAAATATTGCTATTATTTTTAATAACTTCTCTCATATCTATGTTATTTATCTACCTATGTTGTATCTAAGAGAATCACATCACCAACATTTCTCTTAGTTCTTCACTGAGCTTCCATTTTCTCATCTACAAAGAGGGAATAAAAACACCCACCTCACAGAGTTGGACACAAAACTGCACATGTATATCACCAAACATTCGTGCCTGTTGCACACATAAAAACACCCATGCATGCATTCACCCTGTACTAGTCTGATTATAGGGTAAATTAAATTTTATTTAATAAAAGTGTAAAGAGGAAAATAGAGAAGTTGTATGGATGAAGCAACAAAATGTGGATTCAAAGCAAAAGACATCTGAACTGATACAATAGAGACTAAAGAAGGAAGCAACAACCACAGCGGCAGGAACTGCTCAAAAATTACCCCAAGACTCAGATAACCAAATGAGGTACTGCTGTGGCAGCAGCATTAATACTCCTGGCTAGATAGTAAGAATCTGTTGGGTGAACATATATTAAGAGATTAACTGGTGACCTTCCAGAATGAGACTTAGAAAGGGTCAAAAAGTAGCCAGAGAAGGAGTCTGAATATGTAGCACTCTATGTCTTCTGTATATCTGGGAAGTCTGCAACCTTCTCCATGCACTGGTGAGACCTGAATAAAGCTGACCTGGCATGCTTTTAAAATATCTTAACCTCTACTAATCTGGTAATGCAATAAAGGCCACAACCACTAGAAAAGAAGATTCCACTTAGCCAGAGTGGGCAGTCAATAGCAAAATACCCTGCATAATGCTAAGTACGTATAACCCACAACACAGTCTTAATTGACCAATCTTTTTCCAAGTGTAAATACATTTATAATTAGTGTCCTAAAATGTGTTTCATTGATTGGTGAGTGTGGAAAGAATAGATTTATTAATCAAAATAGTTAGTATTTGCTACCATAAAAAATATACTGGAAATCTTAGAGGCTTAGCACAATCAAGGTTAGTTTGACACTCCGTAAAGTTGATGTGTGTTGGTAGCCCTCCTTCATCTCATAGCAACACTATTTCTAACACAAGGCCTCCAAGGTTTCCAGGGAAACAATGAAAAGAGCATCACTGGAGGAGACACACTGGCTTTTAACTGCTTCAGCTGTTAAACTATAATTTATGACTATTGACAGGGCATGTTGGCCTCCTACTGCCCAGGAATCACAGGTAGAAAGAGTAGTCAGCATATCATCTTACTATATATCTGTGGAATCTGTAGTTGTGTCCTCTTTTTCATTCCTCATATTAGTCATTTGTGTTCTTTTTTGTCTTGATTAGTCTACCTATGGGTCTACCAGTTTTCTTGATCTTTTCAAAAGTCAACTTTACAGAATCTCTGTCTTTATATTTAAAGTGTATCTCTTGGAACCAGTGTACTTTCTCTAATGTTTATTTTCTTTTTCATTGATTTCAGTTCTTATCTTAATTAGTTCCATCCTTTTACTGAATTGGGGTTTAATATAATCTAATCTTTCTTGATTTCTAAGGTAGTGCCTTAGATCGTCAATTTAGAATTTTCTTCTTTCCTAATATAAGCCGTTGTGGATATCAATTTTCCCTGAATTACTATTATGATATTTGCTTTAAAATCCATGTCTGCTAATAATTCCAGTATCTGAAACATGTCATGGTTGATCTACACTGATTATATTTTCTCTTGAGAATAAGTCAAGAACCCCATTCTTGCTCTTTGCTTGTCAAGTAACTTTAGATAATATCCTGGACGTTGTAGATGTTATGCAATGAGGACTTTGGATTCTATTATGCTTTTCACAAAAAGTGTGATGTTTTTGTTTTGACAAAATTGCAAAAAAATATAAAATTACTCTTTCTTCCGGGCAATAACTCATGTCTCAGGTCAATTCATTTACCCTTTATTGAGTTGCTTGTAGTCTGCTACATGCATCCATGATTCAGGGGCCAGCCAGAATTTGGGCAGTTTACACACAGACTTTGGGGCTCCCCTCTCTGGCTCTTTCCTTTTAGAGATTTCCCCCTGACTTGTCAACAGCTGTGGGTGCTCTTAACTCTTTCTTCTGGTTCTTCAGGCCAGAAAGACTATGGGCATTGCCCACAGACTATTGTAAGCTAAAAACCATGATATAAAGGAAGGAATTTGTTGTCTTGTCCTTTCATCCAAGTACCAGCTACCCTTCATGATCTACTTGCATTTATTCACCTTGCAATGTCTTCAGGGAGCTGTTCTTTGTATTTTTTATCTGCAGTCAGTCTGGTAGCAACTTAGCCATCCCAGGAGTGAAAATAGGTATGCTTTTTTTTAAAAGCAATTAGGCATAAAACATGTAAGTGTGTGAATTAACTTCTTGTATTACATTTTTTTTAACAGCAAGAACAATTAGAGGAGCAAAAGAACACAAGATACTTTGAAAGTGAAGAGTGACCATTTCTAGAAATGGAGAGACAGAGAGACAGGAGAGACAGAGCTACCGAAGACAATGTAATTTTGCATTTGTGTTGACTCTGGGCCAGATCTGACAAAAACGATAAAGATTATTGGTTAACATATTTGGAAGGCTGCATGTCTGTGTTCAATACCTTCTGCCTGCTCAGCTCTACTCTCTTCTCATCTCCATCTGCTCTCTGCCCTGGGGGCCGACCTGTGTGGACTGCATCAAGAGCTCCCTTCCCCTCTGGTTTCCACTTGGGTTCAGCCAATGCTGAGTACCTACAGGAGATCAAAGGGAGGGAACAAAGTGAGGTCAGAAATTTTTTTCCCCAAGATATCTTCCTGGTAGTTTTCTATGGGTTGATTGCATCCCTCCACCAAAGGCCATAGTTCTTGTCCAGCATCCCTCTCCAAAAACCCTAGGTTCTGGTAAACACCCCCTCCCCCTTCAACTTAATGTTGGTAATGGCTCCCCACTAGAGCACTGCATCATCCCTTGTTCCTTTTTCTAAATCCTGCACACACCTTTGTAAACAGTCCCTTTATGAAACTCTTCCCAGCATGAGTGCACCATCTGTTTCCTGCCAGGATCCTGACGGATAGAGCGCTTCCTGAAAATGACTTTAACAGGTCCTCAGAAACAGAGGATGGTAAAGTACCAGCCCACATGTTGTGAAGCAGTAGAGGAGACCTTCAATGCCTCCAGAAACAGTAACTCATAAATTTCACTCACAATATTGTCTAATTTAATGCTAACTCTCCAACTGAGTAGGTATTGATATAATTTCCATTAAAGGTGAGAAAACTGAGACTATGGCAGAGGGGGGCCACTGGGACTTCTCTGACCTTCTTTAGAATACAAATCCTATAATCCTCACACTGCATCCTGACTCTTTCCATTCAGCCATCACAAACCACAATACTGAAATTCAGAGCTCTCCAACTTTGGGGGCAGGCAGGACATTTTTAAAGTCCTGGAAGCCCAGGGGAGGGAGTGGTCATTCCAGCTTTGCTGTCTGTTAAAACCCAAATGCTGAATAAATAGCACATGCAAATTCAGCCAGTTTGGACACCTGAGTTTATTGGTCAGAGATCCCTCTTGTATTTATTTCAAATAGACTTTACTTCAAAGAAACTACAATATAATTTGGGAGTTGTAGTGTGTACAACTTACTTAAATATTCCTTAAACATCACCCGATGGCTCCCCAGGAGTTCCCAAGCTTCAGACTGTGAAACTCAGGATACAGAATGAAAATCAGTACAACAGGCTCTGGAGACAGGCAGAATTCATGATACAACACCTGTGAGTTGCTATGTCCTAGGCAAGCTGCATAACTTTTCTGATCCTCAGTTTCCTCATCTATAAAATGGGAATAATTATAATACCTACACCATAATTTTAAATAAGCTAATGCATTTTAGTTCTTAATACAGGACCTAGCTCACTGTAATCATGCAATAAAATGTGGCTAATAAGAATACCCATGTTCAAATTCACAGCAAAGTTTCATTTTACCATAAGATGGCATATAAATATTAAAAGATAGGGGGGAAAAAAAACCTTTGAGACACATATTAAAGCTCCCCAATTAGAAATGAATAAAGAAATTAAAAAAAAAACTAAGCCTTAAGTGTATCCAACATTGCTCTCACTTCCATTTCAATAAAAAAAGAGAAAGACTCCAGAAGTTGCTGGCCCTCTAAATAAGACTGTCATTTCCTAAAGTAAACCCTATGTATATCACTGGACATAAACTGTAACAGAAAGCTGTGTGCTCAGTTGATTTTATAGTTTCTTACTTATTGTTTTTCATTTCCTGTTTTAAAACTATAAACTTCCCTTAAGCCCCAGCTAAAATTATTATTGTCACTGAATTACCTAATTTCTTAGTATAGACTCTGGATGGGAGGAAACTCGTCCCACAGCGAGCTACAAACAGGTGTCTTGCTAAGCTGGGGCCATGCAGTTTACCTTTGGACACAGTTATGACCTTGCCATTTGATGTAGATGACTTATTTCTGCAGAAGAGATTTCTCTGATAAGCAATTTTGGATTCATATTTTGACCATAGAAGACATGCTATAAATATTGGGCAACTGATTGATTTACCAGAAATGGGAATATTTTAACAGTATTTGGTCATCTTTTACAGGGAGACCAGAAATTTCCTCCTTTTAAAAGCTTTTTAACCTTTTAAATATTTTATCCCCACAATTGGATTAAGTGTTTGGGGAAGCATTCTATCTATCTTCTTCCTTTTGGAAAGGGCATGAGCAAGGCCAGGCTCTAAGATCTGCCCATGGAAAGCTTCAGGAAAACCTACTCGTCAGGCATTGTTGCGAAGGCACAAGCAAGGTTTTCTAAGGGACATCACCCTACAGAGCTGGGTTCAAAGCCAGAGGCTGTCTGTTCCAGAAACAGAACCCAGTTCATTTCTCACACACACCCATAGAAATAATCGCAAAATTAATGGTATAATCAAATATCTAGTTGGGAGTTTTTTGTCTGTTGGGGGTTTTTGTTGTTATTGTTGTTGTTGTTTTTCCTTTGGCCTCCTTCTAATCAACCTCTGTTTTGGAGGGAAAAAAGAAGAAGGAGAAGGGGAAGGGGAAAGCGAAGGGGAAGAAGAAGAGGAAAAGGAAGAGGAAGAAGAAGAAGAAGAAGGTTGCAGCAGTTGGAATTTTGTTTATTGGGGTAGAGTGAGTATGTGATTTGAACCTGCAATTCTCCATCCTTTTGTGAACCCCCACCTTCCTTCCCTTGGTCACTCCAGACAAACACAGATTTCTGTTGTGTGTAATGATTTGTGCAGATGGTCTCTGACGTGAACTGCAAGTCCCCACAACTCAAAAGTCTATATACTTGTGACAATTTGTGTTAATCATAAACTTACATCATCTAAACCACAATGGCTTTAGGCAACCCAAAACTTGGATCAAATAAGTTTGGATGTTTCTAAAGAAGAAAGTATTAAATTTTAATTTAAAATGTTCTAAGAACTTCAGTGACTCTGAAGACTTATATTCAATATTTCCTTAATAGTACAACTGGCTGGTAAGACAGACAGGACCTCTAGTATAACTGATATGAAAGTTACTACACTGATAAATCGTCTTCAGCAAAAAAAACAAATTTCAGTTTTCAGTAGCCCAAAATAGCATATCACTGTGGCCACTAATTATCTAAGGTATTTCAACCACTGGTTAGGGAATCATAAAAAAATGGAAGCAAGTAAGCTCAGTGGTGCTGCCTCAGGCTCTGTGAAGCGCCAAGCCTTACTGCCAGGAAGTCTGGATATCATGCAAAGTAGCTGGAAAGCAGGCTACCTGTTGCATGGTGGTGAATTGATGGCATCATCAGGCATGCTGCCCTACCCACCACAATCTAAATATCAGCAGATGGAATAAACATGGCGCCAGCAACCACTGCTGAAGTGGCTCCAATTGTCTCCATCATCAGACACACCCCCTGGCCCTGGCCCTGGCCACTGGGAGGTGGCCAGCAGAGGCCAGGTGGGGCTGCTTCCATCCTGAGGACAGCTCCTCCTGCTCTCTAAATATGGGAGGCTCTTTCAGCTTCTGCTCTAATTCACCTTGAAAACCACCAACAGAGATTGGAAAAATCAAAACTTTGCAGCAATGATAAGAGCACTGAGAAGCAACCCACTTCCTAAGTCTCGAGAGGCAAGGTCACTGGGAAGATGTTTTTCTCACTGCTGCCTGTTTTCTTAGGCCTGGCTGACTTCAGGCCTGTCTCTCCCAGTCTTAGGTACTCAGGCTCTCCGGTGAACAGAGGGTAGGCAGCTGCCGAAAACGTGTGGCTGTGAGTCCAAGAAAAGGATATGAAACCCTCAGGAAGAAGGTGTGTAATATTTTTGTTGAATCAAATCGTGATTTTGTAAGGGGAAAAAAAGACACACATAAAAGTCCATTTAATGTTTGGCAAAGAGGAAGCAAAAAAGAGCTTTCTGCATTCAGTGCAAACTCACTTCCAGGGAACTGTAGATCAAATTACCAGCCTGTGACATGTGCAGATTGGCTGAGCAAGCTAACGGTAACTCAAATTCCACCACTTCTGGACTGCTCCCGAGCTCATAAACTACACAGAAAATGATCCTGTTTGCTGAATTATTTTCAGTTACAACAGCTGCTATAACAACTCTGAGAATTTTGATATGTATATACAGGCCTGGTTAGTAACCACTTCAAATATTCTGTGATGGGGGCCTATCTTTCTTTTCCATCCTTTTAGCTGGAGGTAATAGAGCTGCTTTGAGGGGCCCAGAAGAACAAGGGAGCCTGTTCAAGGGGATCACACAGGACTAGGAGTAGAACTGGAACTCCAAGCAGAGGAGTCATAGGAGGGGAAAATAACGAATTTTTTTCACAATAAACAAAACTCATGTATTACTTTTATAATTTAAAAAGTAAATGTGCCCTTTATTAAAAATCTAGAAGAGTTTACACCACCGCGTAGCGCAGCTCCTGGTTGTCCGAGCTCCTGGTTGCTGCCTAGCACTTCCACCACCAGGACTCCATGATAAGCGCCAGCCGGGCCGCGGCAGCCCGTCTCCTGGGAGCTGCAGCCTCTCGGGACCCCACGGTCGCCCGCCACCAGGATGGCTGGAATGGCCTTAGTCATGAGACATTTAGAATTGTTTCAAGGCGGGACTACGCATCAGAAGCAATCAAGGGAGCAGTTGTTGGTATTGATGTGGGTACTACCAACTCCTGTGTGGCAGTTATGGAAGGTAAACAAGCAAAGGTGCTAGAGAATGCCGAAGGTGCCAGAACCACCCCTTCAGTTGTGGCCTTTACAACAGATGGTGAGCGACTTGTTGGCAGGCCAGCCATGCGACAGGCTGTCACCAACCCAAACAACACATTCTATGCCACCAAACGTCTCATGGGCCGGCAATATGATGACCCTGAAGTCCAGAAAGACATCAAAAATGTTCCCTTTAAAATTGTCCGTGCCTCCAATGGCGATGCCTGGGTTGAAGCTCATGGAAAACTCTATTCTCCAAGTCAGATTGGCGTGTTTGTGTTGATGAAGATGAAAGAGACTGCAGAAAATTACTTGGGGCATACAGCAAAAAATGCTGTGATCACAGTCCCAGCTTATTTCAATGACTCTCAAAGACAGGCCACGAAGGATGCTGGCCAGGTAGCTGGACTAAATGTGCTTCGAGTGATTAATGAACCCACAGCTGCTGCTCTGGCTTATGGTCTAGACAAATCTGAAGAGAGAGTCATTGCTGTATATGATTTAGGTGGTGAAACTTTCGATATTTCTATCTTGGAAATTCAGAAAGGAGTATTTGAGGTGAAGTCCACCAATGGAGACACTTCCTTATGTGGGGAAGACTTTGACCAAGCCTTGCTACAACATATTGTGAAGGAGTTCAAAAGAGAGACAAGGGTTGATTTGACCAAAGACAACATGGCACTTCAGAGGGTTCGGGAAGCTGCTGAGAAGGCTAAGTGTGAACTCTCCTCATCTGTGCAGACTGACATCTACTTGCCATGTCTTACAATGGATGCTTCTGGACCCAAGCATTTGAATATGAAGCTGATCCGGGCTCAGTTTGAGGGGATTGTCATTGAGCTAATCAAGAGGACCATTGCCCCATGCCAGAAAGCCATGCAAGATGCAGAAGTCAGCAAGAGTGACATAGGAGAAGTAATTCTTGTTGGTGGCATGACTAGAATGCCCAAGTTTCTGCAGACTGTGCAGGATCTCTTTGGCCGATTCCCAAGTAAAGCTGTCAATCCCGACGAGGCTGTAGCCATTGGAGCTGCCATTCAGGGAGGTGTGTTGGCTGATGACGGCACCGATGTGCTGCTCCTGGATGGCAATCCCCTTTCTCTGGGTATTGAGACTCTGGGAGGTGTGTTTACCTAACTTATTAACAGGAACACCACTATTCCAACCAAGAAAAACCAGGTGTTTTCTATAGCCGCTGATGGTCAGACTCAAGTGGAGATTAAAGTGTGTCAGGGTGAGAGAGAGATGGCTGGAGACAAGAAACTTCTTGGACAATTTACTTTGATTGGAATTCCCCCAGGCCCTCGTGGAGTCCCACAGATTGAAGTTACATTTGACATTGATGCCAATGAGATAGTACATGTTTCTGCCAAAGATAAGGGTACAGGACACGAACAGCAGATTGTGATCCTGTCTTCTGATGGGTTAAGCAAAGATGATATTGAAAATATGGTTAAAAATGCAGAGACGTATGCGGAGGAAGACAGGTGAAGGAAGGAACGAGTTGAAGCAGTTAATGTGGCTGAAGGAATCATTCATGACACAGAAAGCAAGATGGAAGAGTTCAAGGCCCAGTTGCCTGCTGATGAGTGCAACAAGACAAAAGATGAGATTTCCGAAATGAGAGAGCTCCTGGCTCGGAAAGGTAGTGAAACTGGAGAAAACATAAGGCAGGCAGCATCTGCCCTTCAGCAAGCGTCACTGAAGCTCTTCGAAATGGCATACAAAAATATGGCATCTGAGCGAGAAGGCTCTGGAAGCTCTGGTGCTGGGGAACAAAAGGAAGATCAAAAGGAGGAGAAACAGTAATAGAGTCAACGTTGGAGCCAAAAGGACAACATTACGATGCTTGGGAATGAAAGGACTTCCTGAGCAGAAATGGGCAAACTTCAGTCTTTTACTGTGTTTTTGCAGTATTCTATGTATAATTTCCTTAATATGTAAATTTAGTGACTGTTAGCTGATGATCATTTAATGAGTGTTAATTCCAACAGTGCAAGGTTCACAATGTTCTGTCCCTAGCCTATCATTTTCCAGCTGCCTGTAAAAGGGGGGAAGAGGATTTCTTGATCATTATAAAAACATTGTTTTGTGCTGAAGTAGCCATCTTTTCAAGGGGTGAAACCATCTCATAACAATGAAGGTAGTCAGGAACCTGGAATGACACCATATTGGGGATGGAGATACTTCCAGTTAGCTGAGTACTGCTATACCAGCCTGTGTGTGGAAATGGAATCTTTCAACTGAGGCCTTGCAAGGCAAGCCAGCTGTGCCATGTTCAGAGGTAGAGCAGGGGAAGCTACATCAGTGGAAAACTAAGCTAGCTATTTATGTTAGGGACAGCTTTTAAAACAAGGTCATAAGCCTTCCTAATTTTCCTAAGACATACTTTTCTAGCTACCTTCTAGCCTATGTCTGGCACCTGTATCCTTGATTGTTCTTTTTGATCCATCCTGGAATTCTTTTTTTTTAATAAATATGAAAATAAAAATCAGGAAAAAATAAAAAATAAAATAAACAAAAATGTGTATACACCCCCACATAGCATCATGATGGAGAAACTATATGATAAATAAGGCTCCTCTTAAGCAAATTGTGAATTTACCAAATGAGTTTACAAGTTCATAGGAAGTAAATATACAAGTGGTATTATGAAGTCTGCAGACAAGACTTGGGTGGCACATTGATTTGTGGACCTCTTGTAATAAATCAAGGAAATATGGTTTAAGGCCCAGGTTGTCCCTGGAGCAGAGATTGCAACTACTAGATGGTCCAGGCAAGGATGGCACAGAATTTTAAAACATCTGATTCTGAGTACCTTTATGTGGGGAATGCACCCTTCTGTTGTCACAGTAACCACCTCACCCTGTTATCTTACACCCCAGATTCACACATTCACAGGCACCTGCCTGGTCCCTATGACATTTGTTTCCAACACCTGCTGTCTAAACCTATCCCTTCAACTTCTAATCAGGAAGTCAAAAGTCAAAATAATATTGGTTAAGTAAGGATGCAGAAAACAATAATGGAAAATAAGTGAAAACAAATTAATAAAGTAACACAATTGACAAGTAGCATTCTAGCAGTGTGCTAGTTTGCTAGGGCTGCCATAACAAAGTTACTGCAGATCAGGTGGCTTAAGCAACAGAAATTTATTTTCTCACAGTTCTGGAGGCCAGAAGTCCGTGTTTAAGGTGTCAGCAGGGTTAATTTCTTTTGAGGCCTCTCTCTTTGGCTTGCAGGAGACCATCTTCTCCCATTTCTTCACATGGCCATCCCGCTGTGTACGTATGTCTGTGTCCTCATTTTCTCTTCTTATAAGGACACCAGTGATACTGGATTAGGGCCCATCCATTGGGCTTCATTTTACCTTAATTAACCCTTTAAAAGCCCTATTTCCAAATATATACTGAATTACTGGGGATGAGTACTTTAATATATAAATTTGGGTGATACCCAATTCAATCTATAACAAGTGGTCGTCAGATGACTATCAAAAGAAAAAAGAGATAACGTATACATATAGTACAGTAGTAGTTTTGGTTAAAGAAGATTTTATAGGGAGAAAGATTTTGTGGGCTAATATTGAATATACATATTCAATATTACATGGGCTAATTCACATATTATATATATATATTTATTGTATATGTCAATATGCAATACATATATTGTAAATATATTTTATTCAATATTAGCCCACAAAAGCTCTTTTCCATTTTTAACCAAACCTACCTATAACAAATCATAATACGGAGCCTCACAAACCCTTCCACTTATACTCTTGGGAATCTTACAGGACATCTTAACATAATCCTCGATAAACATGAAATCCCTTTGGAATCTCCTTTTTGCAAGCTATTCCATAATATACCCATGTTTATTTTAATATAAAAGTAACTTTCCTCTAATCTTAAAGTGAAATCCACACTTTAGGTAACAGCACTATGTTCTGTCTGTGGCTTTGTGTTCCCTTTGACAAACCGCATGGACACCTAAGGGCAAGCTTTGAGCTGGCTGCCCTCTCTGCAGCAAGAATGGTGGGAGGGATTCTGCTGCTGACTTCCTGCCCCAGAGCCACTCGCACACCTGGACCATTAGAAATGGCTTCTGCAGTTTTCCTTCCATTGCAGCTTGCATGTCTGTTACTATTGTTGTTTTCGTGAGTATTTCAATGGGAAGATGAGGAACAACCAATCTCTCTATTTTAGGCTATTGGGTAATTTAGGAGAGAGAGGTAATTTGTGTTTCCCTAGTTATGTGTGAGTTTTCTGGAGAACCAACAGTGAAGAGTGGGTGAACATGTAAAATAAGATAAGAACTAAAAATGTTAAAATGAAAATGCAGAAAAACAGATAACAAAAATAATAATATTCAAGTTATCAACAAAAATTAAAAGACAGATAAGAAAGATAGAATTTTTTTTATTATGTGTTTGGTTTTGTTTGTATTTTCTAATTTCATCATGAAAATTTCAAACCCACAGGAAAGTTGAAGAATAGTAAAGTCAACAACACCAATCTGCATAGCTTTCATTTAGATTCAATAATTGGTAACATTTTGCCATATTTACTTTATCCATCTCTTCCAGGCAGTGGGTAAGGATATTCTCTTACATAACCCTCATACCATTATTACACCTAAGCAAATGAACAATTATTCCAGTCCATATTCAAATTTCCACAATGATCCTACGAATGTCTTTGCTAGCTATGCTTCGTTTTGTTTTTGAACCAATATCGAAACAAGGTTCACAAGTTACATGTGGCTAATTCTCTTTGATCTCTTTGATTTAGTCTGGGATAGTCTTGACTCCATCATTTTTCCCCATATAACGCTGGCTCTTTGGATTGGTCTAAATATGTTCTGCTCTTGTTTAACTTTTTCTCTACCTCCTATACAGAAGGAAGGATTTTTTAAAAAATTGATTAAAATACACAAAATACATTAAACCTAAGGCAGCAAAAAAGAGAATATTTATTAAAAGTCATTAAGCAAGTCAAATATAAAATAAGATACTTAAAATAGAACTTAAAATAGATACTTAAAATAGAAAGAATTTTAGCAATAAAAGTTTAAGAATGATAAATTTGAAAGGAAATAAAACTTAGGTTGCAAAACTAGATAAAAATTAGGATTAAAATCTATTTTAATCAAAAGAAAAGGTTTGAGTACATGCACATTTATGAAACAGAGATAACGCTAGGTCACCATCTGTTATATATACATATAAATACTTAGAACAGTACTTAGTACATAGTGACTGCTATTTAACCATTTTTGTTATCATTATCATATATCGTCATCTTCACCACCACATGAAATGGATAATGAAAAGTAAAAGTTAAAACAGGAAACCTGAAAGATAAATGAGAGAGAGAAAAAAAAGATAATACTATACTGGCCAAGAATCGGAAAGAAAAAAATGATGAGGAATTTAAACCATTATAACAAAATAGTCTTAATGACAAAACAGACAATAAAAATCTTTAAATCTATGAAAGTTAGATGTCATAGGGATAAGAAAAAGCAACAGAAAATAGAAGGCGCATTCTCACAAGGATCACTGGGCAGGGAACCTGGGGCAGCTCCCTCCCGGGAAGAACACCATCCTTAATGATTTGGAGCAAAGATGTCTCTGAGGCAAGATCACAAAATGGAGGCTCCAATGCAAACCTCTCAGAGTTAATGGTCATAGATTCAAGGCAGTTTCCCAGACTATCTTGCAATGTGCCCTAACCTAGAAAGCAGGAGGTGACTGTTGGGACATCTTCATTGTATTTTCTCATCTGTGTGACAGTGAGTCAGACAAAACCACCTCTAAGATATCTTTCAATTCCAGAAGTCTCTCAATGTTCTGAGGTTCAAGTTTTATTATTCAACCATTTGTTTACTTCAGTTACTCACTTCCAGTGAAATTTCCTAGCAATCTTTTGGTTGTGTCTCAATCAGTCAGACTTGGCTTAAGAGATGAAACTACACACCTGACATTGTAGGAATTTGGGCACCCTGTTTAAGTTCCAAGGACTGCTTTCTACTATTCTTCTTTACCCACATACGCTTATAAAACCAAACAGCAAGAAACAACTTCCATTATCCCCATTCCCAAATAGAGAGTAAATAAATAAAAATCCCATGTCAGTAAAACCTCAGTTGAACCCCAACTTTGGTACCCAGGAGAAGGGGACGAGGCAAGTACCCTGGAAAAGTTCACCAGGAAGTGGTGACAAGTGAGGGTGTGGAACTTTGCACCTATATAGATATAACACTGCTGACAAATGATAGCAACTGTTTTACAGCAAAGGACACATAGTCCATGGGAACATTCTGGAAATGACAGAGATCGAGCCACCCATGAAGATCTCCCACACCCACACAAACCCTGCACCACCCACCTCTAATTTCAGCCATGCCCACAGGGCAAGTTCCAGCCCCAAAGAAAATAAAGACAAATATCCTCATTCCTACACACCCAGAGGTTGCTTACCATATACCCAAATAGGCATTCTTTTGCAAGAAATGAATTTGGAGAGCTAAGACATTCAACTTTCTGAGGCTTTTCCCAGTTATATCCATGCGTAGCAAAAGAAAATCTCTACATGAAGATTTTGAGATTGCTTTCAAATATAAAAGGGTGGCAGCCCCTTCCTTCTACACTTGATCATCTTTCTCCAACAACACCCCACCCGCCCATCCCACCTCCCCATACACACACCTCACCTCCCAACACCCCCATGCCTCTTCCTCCCTGCAGTGTGGCATTTCTCTCTCTTCCCCACTACTTACCTGTCAAGAAAGAGCAATCAAAGACCACAAGCTTTGAGGACCAATCCATAAACTCACAAGGCTTGCCACTTGTTTTAAAACAATAATTTTAGATTAATTTGTCCTGGCATCAAGGTTCCCCAAATGCTTTTGCCCAGATATGATTGTTACCTAATCCCAAAACTTTCTGGAGAAAGTATTCTAACTGAAACGAACATAGAGGCCCAGCTGTCGCAAGGAACAATAGAATCATGCATTGAAATGAAAGAGGCCTTCACAAAAGTTCCCCAGTGGAGAAGCACAGGCTGGAAAGAAAAGGTCAGCTCACCAGTTTGAAACACTCTGCTGTCCTCTGCCAGTCAGAGCTCTTGGATGGTCCCATCTCTCTGAACTAGATCACAACTGCTCTGTTGTACTTTCCCAATTCTCTCTTTTTCCTACCTGAAAAGTTCTAAGGGCTCTTCCAGCTCCAAAACACTAAATTCTAAATACAACTTGATCTCTGTAATCTTGTTTGTTCATTTATTAAACTGTACTACATATTTGCAGTTTACCATCCACACTAGTTCTCTTTAACTTAAAGTTTAAGCAATCACACTAGGAAACCATTGACTAGAAACACAATTGTACCTCTGTATCCACTGGGATTGGTTCCAGGACTCCTCCCCCGATACCAAAATCCACAGATGTTCAAGTCCCTTATATAAAATGACGTAGTAGTTGCATATAACCTGCGCACATCCTCCCTGTACTTTGTCTCCAGATTACTCATAATACCTAATACAATATAAATGCTATGTATATAGCTGTTATACTATATTGTTTAGGAAACAATGACAAGAAAAAGTCTGTACATGTTCAGTACAGACGCACAACTATTGTAGGCCTAACTACATAGTAACAATGTAACTTTTTTTCTCCAAATATTTTCAGTCTGCAGTTGATTAAATTTGCAGATGCAGAAACTTCGAACATGGAGGGTCAACTGTATTTAACAGAATGTGCTAGTTACATTGGGATTTGGTAAAGCATTTTTGCTCAACATACACAATCTCTGATTTGCACTGTTCTAGAGTTGCTACTAAAACAACAAATAACCTGTTACTCTTCCTTGCTAAGTTGAAAAATAAGAAGCACTTGATTTTATGACTAAAGTAAGAGGGTTGGATTATTTGAAAATATTTCTAAAGGAAAAGGGATTTACTTTGTGAGATAATAATGAGAAAATTCACCAATAGTATTTAAATTGAGATTTCCCTGCAATATAATCATAAAAGTAGCACATGCATTAGGAGAAAAATTCTCATTTTAAACAAAAAAATCAATTTCAGCAACATTTTTTTTAAAATGTTATTCACATGGTTACATTTTTTGTGTGTGTGTGTGTGATAGTAACAGATTCTTAATCATTCAACCTTTATTTATTTATTTTTTTAATTAGTTTCAGGTGCACAAGACAAAGCAAAACTTAGACGTTTATCATTTATATCCCTCACACTGTGTGAACCCCCCTCCCCCCATCCACTATCCCTCTGTACGTTCCCAAAACCTCTCCACATGGTTACATTTTGCCTGTTGTTTATTTGTTTGCTCAACTTTTCCTCTATATCTCAGATGCTCCTTCTGGGACAACTTACCTTCTTCCTAAAGTACACCCTTTAAAAATTTCTTTAGTAGAGGACTTTTGGCCGTGAAGTCTTTCAGCTTTTATTTGTTTGAAATTGGTTTTATTTTACCTTCATTTGTGAAGTTAGTTTCACTGGGTATAGAAATCTATGGTTGGTGGGTACTTTTGCTTGGTGTTTGCCTTCTAAAGAAGTGGCATGAATAAGAAATACATGGTACTTTTGTTGAGGAAAACACTGTCATGGGTTTTGACCGGCTTTTAGGACAAGAAAGGGGAGACTTCCTGGGCTCAATATGGTTGTACTAGGGCAAGTACAAGAGAGCTGGATTGCTTGTCATATAGTAAAGTGAGAATTTTGCATTTGTAAGGACAGCCTGAAAAAGACAGCATGTGCATCCAGAAATTAAGTAAAAGGAAGAAGTTAAGAGAGTCTGGAGAAAGAGAGAACCTCAAAAAAACATAATGGAAAATGCAGTGGGGAGGACCCAGTCAGTGAGATTAAGAATGACCAATAAATTTCCAGATATTTCTCATTAATGTAATTGTGTAGTGAAGACTTAGCATTACCCAAAGAGAGATCTCACTTCTGCCCCTCAGGTACTAGGGGGTGATCTGTAGGCCCCCTGGAATGTCTTACCCGATAGGAGTATCTGTGTGTGTGTGTGTGTGTGTGTGTGTGTGTGTGTGTGTGTTCAAGTGCCAATAAAAACTCTGGACATCAAAGGCTCAGATGAGCTTCCCTGGTCAGCAATACTCAGCATATTGCCACACATCGTGGTCAAGAAGATGTAACACCATCCATGACTCCACCGAGCAAAGACAATTGGAAACTCCACATCTGGACCCCTCCTGAACTCTGCCCTATGTGTCTCTTCCTTTTGCTAATGCTAACCTATATGCTCAACCTCATGCAAATCGAGTTCAACATTTTGCAAATCGATTTCAACCTGTCACACATCGAGTTCATCATGTCGCAAACTGATGCCACCATCTCACAAATCGAGTTCACCCTTTCGTAACATGAGTTCATGCTTTCACAATTCGAGTTCAGCCTATTGCAAATCGAGTTCAGCCTGTCACAAATAGAGTTCACAAGTCGAGTTCACCCTGTAGTAAATCACGTTCACACTTTCATAAAATGAATTCACCCTTTCGCAAATCAAATTCGAATGTTCCAATGATGAGTATAACAAACGATGAGTGTAACTTTCAGTGAGTTCTGTGCCTCCTTCTAGCAAATTATCCAACCTGAGGGTCATGTGGGAAAGCCCCGGAACTTGTAGTTGGTGTCAGAAGTAAGGGCAGTCTTGTGGGGACTGTTCCTTCAGACCTTGAGGTTTGGCAGACTTCACTGTAATTACCCTGCGTTACCCCCTAAATCACTCAGAAAAATCTACTTCATGCGACAGTCTTAAATTAGTAGTGCTTTGGGAAATAAAGGAAAAGAGGTGATTACTAGCATGGGAGAAGGCATGGCCAAAACAAGAACACTGCCTCAGGAAGCAGGAGAGACCACAGCAGCCAAGTGACAGCAGAGATACAGGTTGCCAAGCAAGTCCCTCCCGCCTTGCCCCCCTCCCCCCACCCGCCACTTTCCTAATTCTCCCTCCCCCCAAAACAGCGTTCTTGGAAATGTTGGGTGAGGCTCTGACCTTTTTGTAATGTATGAGAGAGAGCACAACTCATGCCTCTTTACTTAATTAAAAATCCCTCAACTTTCACCCCACCCATAAGACTGGAGAACTTGAAGGATTCCAAGGGATAGATTAATGCATACGATCTAAAACCTATGCTTTTTGATGAAGCTTAAATTCTTAAATAAAATATACACAATTTTTAAAAACATATGCAAAATGGAGTATAGTAAATATTCAATAGATATCTTTTCAACAATGGAAGAGTGAGTAAATTAATAAATGTATGAAAAATTATAATGAATGTATGAAGATTATTCTCAATGGCATGGACTAATTTGATTAGGGAGAACACGAATTACTTAAATCGGTAATCCACAAAAGCCCAACATACAGATTTTAATGGGTAGCCTCAAACTTCTCAGCATTTTCAGAAGTTCTTACCAAAGAAGCAAGTAGGCAGTAAAAATAACTATCTCTTCAACTTTCCTTTGCTTGCTGCACTGGAATTGCCAACTAAGAGCAAAAGTCCCCAAATGCCCTTTTGACTGCCCTAAATAGGATTCTCAGGCCCTGTTCCCCTAAACACATCCGATGAATGGTTACACAATAGAAAACAGAACTGATGTTTTTATTCCCCTCTACACTATTATTATTTCACATAGCATTTGTAATAACCATCTGATTGTTGACTAGGGCCACAGATAGTTGGTCCTCGCTACTACATCAGGGATCTAATCACAGTTGTCATTCTCCTTAAACACATTTCAGCAAGGAAAGATTATATGAGTTGCTAGCAACTGTGTAATACCAAGCTGCAAGCTGTGAACATGGGGTTTATATGCTTAATTTACTTGTCACTAATGGGCTCCTTGAACCTTGTGGGTCTTTCATTTCCCAATGGAAGAAAATCTTCCGAGGCTCGAGTTTAATTTGCTGCTACTGCTTCCTCTGCAAGGCTGGATGGGGTGCAAAAAAAGAACTGGGTTCACTTTTCTGCTTCTCTACTGCTCAGTAGGCAATTCAATAGAGGGAGAGCCAGTGGCAGAAAAAGACAGAGAAGATGGCAACGTGTTCTGAGACAAAGTGACCAGAGCTCTCAGGGACAAGATTAAGATGAGCAATTTTGCTGCAGAAGCAGTGAAAAGTTTAGAGAGAGAAGCCACAGAAAGCTTGCCTGTCAGAGATTGCTGGATTGATATGTAAATTAGCACAGACTTTCCGAAGGTCCATTTGTCCATAAGAATCAAAATCCTTAAAACTGTACATACATTTTGACCCAATAATTCCACTTATAGGACTTCATCCTGAGAGGTACTCACATATGTGTGCAAACATTTAGCTACAAAGTTATTTATCACAGAAGTGTTTATAGTAGCAAAAAATAAACAACCAAAATGTCCAATGCTGAGGATTAATTAAATAAACTTTGTACACACAACGGAATATGGTTTAACTATTAAATATGCTGTGATATGAAGGAAAAGATATCTACAATAAGGCAAAAATATATAAAATAAAATATACAGTGTGCTCCCATTTTTATAAAGAGAGTGCTACACTGATATATACACATATATATGTATATATGTATATATATATATGTATATATATATATGTATATATATATATACATATATATATATAAATTTAACAGTGATTTCTGAGGGGGGAATTATAGGTAATTTTTATTGTCTGTTTTGCACTTAATTGGCCATTTTAATTTTCTATGCATCAGTTTTGCAGGCAGAAAAATATTTTAATAGAAAAATAAAGTCTTCAGAACAAACCAGAAGTATTCATTGGACTTTTTTAACTTGCAAGGTGCAGAGTTGTCAAGTTACTTCAGAAACATGATGGAATTTGTTATAAGAATGTATTGGATGATGACGGCGTTTATAACAAGAAGTCCCTGGAAATAAGAACAGGAATATCTTAAGGAACTCAGGAAGTTGCACATCCCAGGCTGGTAAAGCAATTGAAAATTCCCAAGCTTGAATTAAGGATGGGGTAGCCTGCTTGCCCCTCCAGAGCAGATAGTCAAAACTCACTTCCCTTTTGGTGACTCACATGCCCTGTCTCTGTTTCCACGGCTCTTGACACAACCATCAGACACCTCACCCTCCTCTATGCTTATCTTTCTTGCCTCATTCTCGAGACTTCTGCCTATGCATGACTATGATTTTACTCAGGGAGCCTCAAGGAGCCTGTTGCCTCATGGCAGCCCCTTTATGTTTCTGCTAATTGACTGGCCCTTTCCACACTTCTCAGTTCTGGCCATTCCATGAGCGTGGCCATTCAGGGATCATGTGCCTATTTCTGCTCCAACCAGCCATGAGAAGGCAAAAGGTCAAGTTATGGCTGCGTGTGAGCAATGGCTTATTTTTTTCTTAGAAGAGCAGTTTTCCTTAGAAGAAAACTGTGTCAAGACATCACAACTGACCTGCCAGGAGGCCAGAGCCAATATTTCAAACACTGAACTACTGTCTGCAACACTGATGTCCCATGAGATATTAAGTTTGTTGGCACAATGAAAGTTTCCATGCCCAAATAGTCTGAGGAGTTCCTACAAACTCGGTCCCTTCTTGGAGTTTCATAAGGCAAGTTCGTATAGTAAAAGCTATGAGGGTTTCTACAATAAGGAAATCTGCTTGATTTTGTTCAAAGCAAAGTTTCCCAGTTATTTGAGCACAGACTCTTTTTCCTTCACCCCCAAACACCTACTATACCAGTTAACAACAGAATCCAGTTTAAGAATTACTGCTACAGAATAAACAATCTTCTAGAAGGAAAGAATGATATTTGTTCCATTTTCTATACCTTTATTCTCATCATAAAATATTTGGTTAAATTCCATCTTCATTAGAGGAATTACCATGAAAATATTTGACAAGCCTAGATTCATTCCTACTATAAAAATCAAGAGTTATTAAACATTTTAGTAAAAGAAAAGTAGCTTTCAATTACTAAGGTCCTCTTAGAGACATAGAACTTCTTAATTAAGCAAATAATTAATCAGCCTTGGAAATGAATTTGTAAACAGAATGTAGTTCGTGAGTTCGTTGGCTTTTCTTCCCCCTGTGGATGGTTCATTACATTATTTAAGATCTACAATGATGTGAGAGAGCGGCTGACATGTCTGCAGTCAGAAAGAAGTAGAGGGAAGTGGGGCCCAGGATATGGCGCTATGAGCAGCAGGTCATTTAGGTACAATTCTGAGGTGCTGGCAGTTGGCTGGTGGGCGTGTGTACGTATGCGCGCACATGTTTGTGTGTGTGTGTGTGTGTGTGTGTGTGCATGGGTGTGTGTTCATGTGTGTTTGTGTGCGTGAGTGTGAGTGTGTGTGCATCCGTGTGTGTGAGTGTGTGTGCATCTGTGTGTGCATGTGTGTGTGTGAGAGAGTGTGTGTGCATGGGTGTGTGTGAGTGTGTGTGCGTGTGTGTGAGAGAGAGTTGTGCGTGGGTGTGTTTGAGTGTGTGTGCATGAGTGTGTGTGTGTACATGTGTGTGTGAGTGTGTGTGTGCATGTGTGTGTGTGAGAGAGTGTGTGCATGGGTGTGTGTGTGTGTGTGAGTGTGTGTGTGCATGTGTGTGTGAGTGTGTGTGCATGGATGTGTGTGTATGTGTGTGTGTGAGTGTGTGTTTGCGTGCTTGGGTGTGTGTGTGTTGCACGCCAGTTCACTATGACTTTGGCCTACACTCTTTGCTGATCCAACTCCAATCCCTCTGACTCAGACCAGACTGCCAGCTCTGGAATTCCTGGTCATCACCATCATTGTGGTTAGAACACTTAGGTCTTGCTGAGAAACAGGGGTATGAAAATCTAAGACAAGTAAAATGCTTGCTGCCTGTTTTACTATTTTTGTTTTGGTTATGCTTTTTATCGTTTTCAGGCAAAGGCCTTCTACCCATATATAGGCACATGGAGCTTGAAGAGCCTGTTCAAAGAGGAGGCTCGTATCACTTTTTATATGCTAGAATTTTAAGGTGCAATCTTCTGTGGGAGTGATGGAAGGAGGGAGGGGAAGGAATAGAAAGGAAGAAAGCCAATGGAATAGTAATGGAGCAAAAATATATATCAACCCAAAGAATTCCAATAGTGATAATACTATTATCATTAAAATAGCTGATTATTTTTTACCTGTAAAAATCAAAATTTCATATGGCTCAACCTAATAACACAACCACAACAGTCACCGTAACTGCATGCTTACTATCTGCCAGCACTATACATAGTTTATCCATTACAGCATTTTACTCTTATTACACTTCTTTGAGATAGATACAGATATACAACCCCTCATTTACAATTCACAAATCCAAATGTTCTGAAAACTCAAGTTATTTCATAAGTCTAGAGCAAACTCATTTGGCAGCAAAACCTGACTTGACCTAATGCCAGGCTACTTATAGTTTTTATTTAACCAATTTAGTGCATATTTCACTACAGAAATATTGTGTTTCATTAGGGGAGACAGCCCCAAACCCCTCTTATGGTTCTATTATAATTAATGACATGTGCACATTATTGCTTTTCTAAAATACTAAAACTCCTAAACTGTGAAACTCATCTGGCTCCAAGAGTTTTGGATAAGGGACTGTTTCGCCCTATTTAACAGGTAAGGAAACTTAGGTCTGTTTGTCGTCATTGATGTTTATTCTTCACTGATACATTTAAATTTTAGTTTGGGTCTTTGCAACTTTACTTTTTTGTTGAAGGTTGAAAATGTTTTCCTTACACTATTTCAGTTCACATATGCACTGATGAGATTTTAGCAAGTTCTCTTAACGGAAAAGTTTTAAAAGACATCTTTTTTCCCCCAAATGGAAAATGCTGACATCCTCAGAAATTTTCCTTGGACCCAACTGAACTCGTTTTTAATTCCCCACCGTTCATTTTCAGATTACTCAGTGTATTTAATGCTACCCTTCCTCAATTCCACCCAAAGCTCACATGGCAATGTTCAGGGCATTGGTTAAAAGCCCGTCGAGGAGTCTGCGTGGGTCTGAGACGCTGCTGAGCTCTTTGACATCTGCGGTCGGAGTGTCTACGTGAAGATTACCCGTGCTGGGCTCCAGTGTTTCAGTCGCAACCCCAGAATGAGCGCCTGGTCACTCTGTGGTCGAAACTCTGAGAGAGGAGAGCATTTCATACAACACTGCATTTCATAAGCAATGATTTGATACATTGAAGAAACCAAAAGTATTATTTATCTTACCATAGGGCTCAGAATGTCCAAACACCACAGCTAATTACAGTTCAATAATAGATTCAATAAGCCAAAACCTGTATTTCTGGTTTATTGTAACAAATAAAGCAACGGTCATTACTTTCTAATTTGTAAGCATTTTGTTTGATGGCTCTGAGTGGGAATATGTAGTGTTACTTGTCCTATAAGAGGCCTTGCCACCATCGAAAGTCAGTGCTAAGCTACATCTGTTGCCATTTATGACACTTTTTCCATTTGTTGAAGCACATTACTTGTTATAACCAAATGAGTATATTCAGATACAGAGGGAGCTTTTGTTAAAAGATAGAAAGCCATTATGTTCTAACCAGCAAAAAGGAGGATTTGGCTAAAAGACGCTGATGAGAATTTCTTGTTTGCTTGGTCTTTCCCCAGCTGGCTCCTGTGAAAATCTTAGCTCACTTGCTACAGTTGAAAATAAAGTCAATGCTATGAAGCACTGATAACACACACCAGCACATTTCACCATTTCAGAGTAGCCCAGTTGGAATCTTTTAATCAAGGCCCAGTAAACCAAGGTTTCTCAACCTCAGCACAATTGACGTTGGGAGGTAGATAATTCTCTGCTGCAGGGTTAACCTTGTACCTTGTAGGATGTAGCAGCATCCCTGGCCTCTTCTCATTCGATGCCAGTCGCATCCTCCTCACAGTCATGACAACTAAAACTGTCTCCAGACTTGGCCAAATGTCCCCTGGGGAGGAAAAATCCCACCCCTCAACCCCAGTTGAAAACCTTGACACTCTCCCAATTCTTGCACACCTTAATATTTCCCAGGAGGTGACTTTCTAACACTCATAAACTTGTTCTGAAACATATATATATATATATATATATATATATATATATATATATATATATCCCCTTATTTTTTAATAAATAGAGCATTTACTTAAAACCATATTATGCTATTCATAGTATTCTTGTCTTGCATTTTTTACTCAATCATATATCTTAAAGATCATTACATATCAATGCATAAAGGGCCACCTAATTATTCATCATGGCTACCTAGTATTTCCTTGAATGGATGTGCCATGATTACTTAAAAGTCTCCTATCAAAGAACATTTAGTTTGTTTCCAATCCTCTGCTACTAAAACAATGCTTCATAAATAGCCTTGTATATAAATCACTGGAACATCAGACACACTCCTGTCTTGGGGCCTTTGCCCTCTCTGTTCCCACTGCCTGAAATGCTCTTCCCCCAATATCCACATGGCTAATTCCTTCACCTCCTAAATTTGTAAGGCATGGCTGAGCTACAGCTACAAACCTCTGAATCTCAATAGTTTAAACACATAATAGTCCTATGCAGGCTGTTCATAAAGACAGTGTCTTTTCAAGCGGTGGCCAACCAGTTGGGGTTGCTTCCCTCTTAGGATTGCACCATTGTCACATGAGGTTTCTGCATTGCCACAGCAGGAAAGCGATTTATTTACCAGTTCTCAAATACTTCTGCCCAAATCTATAGTCTGTTGATCAAAACTAGTCATAGGGACCTGCCTAATTGCCAGCAGTCTGGGAAACGTGGGGAAGCACAATATTGTGTGAGCACTAAACATCTCTGCTGGATCTCCTTCAAGTTGTTCAAAAGTATCTCAATGAAGCCACCCCCAACCATCTATTTAAAACTGCAACCTAGAGGTCTCACAATTAAGTCCGCCACCTTGTTACAACAATGTTGCTAACCTTTTTTGATAGTAGAGGGATTATTCATTATGAATTTGTACCAACTGGACAAATAGTTGATCAAATTTACTATTTGGAAGTGCTAAAAAGGCTGCATGAAAAAGTTAGATGACCTGAACTTTTCGTCAACAATTCATGGCTCTTGCATCACGACAGTGCACCAGCTCACACAGCACTGTCTGTGAGGGAGTTTTTCATCAGTAAACAAATAACTGTATTGGAACAAACTTTCTTCTCACCTGATCTGGCCCCCAATGACTTCTTTCTTTACCCGAAGATAAAGGAAATATTGAAAGGAAGACCTTTTGATGACATTCAGGACATCAAGGGTAATACAACGACAGCTCTGATGGCTATTCCAGAGAAAGACTTCCAAAATTGCTTTGAAGGGTGAACTAGATGCTGGCATCAGTGCATAGCTTCCCAAGGGTGAACTAGATGCTGGCATCAGTGCATACCTTCCTACATCGAAGGTGACTGCAGTGATATTCAGCAATGAGGCATGTAGCACTTTTTCTAGGATGAGTTTGTGAACTTAATTGTCAGACCTCGTACAGATAGATATACCATACTATCATGTAATAACAAAATAGTAATGCTTTGTCTTTTGACTTTGTTTATGGCGTTTTTAATGAATATATCTGTATATATATTCATTTCATTAATCTTTCCTTTATCAGATTCAGATGTTTGTGCCGGGCTTAGAAAGGCTTTCTTATGGTAAATTATTTTAAAATACTACCATGTTGTTACACAGTAATCATGGGGATGTAGGGCATACCATAAGGAATACAGTCAATAATATTGTAATAACTGTATGGTTTCAGATGAGTACTAGATTTGTTGGGGTGATAGATGGGAGGGAGTTTGGGGACAGGGTCAAAAAGGTGGAGGGATTAGGAAGTACAAACTGATCGTTACAAAATAGTCATGGGATGTAAAGTAAAGCACCGGGAATATAGTCAATAATATGGTAATAACTATGTATAGTGCCAGGTGGGTACTAGACTAGTTAGGGGGATCACTTATTAAATTATACAAATGTCTAACCACTATGCTATATACACCCAAACTTAATATAAAATAATATTGAATGTCAAAATAAAGTGTAAAAAAAAATTTTTAATTAAAACAAATACTACCATGTTTTCTATTGTACTTTTATGATGTCAGTTATATTTAAATCTTTGATGCATTTGGTGCACCAAGTGAAGTAAGGTAGTGACTGAATGTGATGTATATGTGTGTGTATATGTGTATATGTTTACAAATGGCTACCCAATTATCTCATTGCTATTTATAGAATAAACAACCTATTCCCATCAGATACAATGTGCAACCTTATCATACACTGCATTCCTATCATATAGTATAATGTATTTCCATACATACTCTCTATTTTGTATCATTAATTTATTTATTCATAGAACCAGCATCCCAATATCTAAATTACTACAGTTTCACGTAATGATTTAATGGCTGGTAAGTCTAGTCCCCTCTTACTGTTCTTCTTTTTCAGAACTTTTAGAACATTTTAGTATAAACTTTACAATATAGTAAATCTTTTTTTCAAGGAAGGGAGTAGAAGGCATATTAGCAGTTTAAATTAACACTTTATTAATTAATAATCCTTGGATGTGTTTGGATCATGATAATTTAGAGGATACCTGCTCCACCACCTACCTACCAGCTTAAGCAAGTTACTTTCTCTGTTAAGAAATCTCAGTTTCTTTATCTGTAAAGATGGAGACGATGACAGTGACCAATACAGGGTTGAGGGGATAACACACACAAAGTCCTTAGCACTGTGTCTGGCACAAAAGTGATCAATGAGCGTTGGTGGTTGTTATTCCTCCTTGTTTTCACGAGTTTTTGTATCTTCTTCCTTCAATTAAAAACCTTCTGCACAAAGCGTTTGTTTGCTTACCTGTTTCTCTGGCTGTGAACCCCGGAGGACAGGAACCCTATTTTGTTCATTGTTTATACTCAGTATCTGGTATATGGTACGTGTTTTTTCTTTGTTGGTCTCTCACTTCTACATCATGGCTTGTGTCAATTTCGGCTTCTTCACAGGTGCCCCATACCCACCCTGACATTCAGTGCTGCCCTGTCACTGTTCAGAAACGCCCTTCCTACGTCCATCTGGCCTGGTTAGACTGTCCTTTATAGCTCACAGCTTCGAAATCCCTCCCCTCTCCTCAACTTCTACTCCTGCCTTTTATGCCCGATGAAGACTATTCCCTAAGGTTACTGATGCCAGTTGACTTAAATGACTGCCTAGTAAATTATAATAAAATGTGATGGCTCTTAGGTTTAAGACTTTAATCCAGAAGCATATTAACTCAAAGATATTTGGAATTGATAGAATGGATCTAACAGTGTTTGTGAAGTTATTTTAGCTAAAATTCCTATACTCCAACTGGCCCACCACCCCACCTACCGGCTACTTCCCTTTACCCCACTTCCTCTTAACTCATTTTTCTGAAAGCTGAAATTTTTCAGTCATCTATCTTCCTCTTCGTCTTTTCAAAGAGATCTATACAAATATTACCACTTGCCTGAAGAGTTTTACATTAGCCCTCAGATTAGAACTGCACAAGGGAAACCCTACAACTCTTAATGCCTCCTGAATTCTGCATCCAGCTTGATTCAGGGGAGAGCTGGAGAGTGGAGTGTCCAAAGTCCAGTTTTAACAAGAAGATGAGGCTGGGCTTTGCTGGAACAGTAGGTCGGGAAACTTCCCGTGGTTCTGGATAACCAGATATACTAGCTCCTAAGATGGAACTTCCCGGGAATAGAGTTTCTAGGTTTTGCGGGCTTCGAGGAATTTATAACTTTCTTCCAGACCCAAGTCAGTGGCTGAGGCTGAGATGTCCACCTCCGTGCTATCAATACTGCAGGCCCAGAAGCAAATCCTGCTGACAAGGCTACTCCTGTGGAGGCCCAGCTCTACACCACCAGCCATCTTCACAAATAATATTTTTCAACTCCCTGGTTTGGTCATAAGAGAGGAATTTCAGGGAAGGGAATGGGAGCAGTGTCAGCGGCTTAAGTTCACACCTTATTATGCTTTTATTACACTTCCTGGACATATCTGATCAATTCGAGTAAGAACGAACTGCTTTGGCCCCTGGCAATATGATATGGAGTTTCTTACTCTCCACCCCTCAGCTCTACCCCGGTCATGAGTTAGCCTTTCTCTGTCCAGTATCGTGTCTTCTATTCTCCTCACCTCATACCTCAGTTCCTAGAACAGCCTCCTCACCAGTTTTCCTCCGTTATTTCTCCTACTCTGCTGTAGCCCACACACAGCTGTCAGAATAATCCGCCAATCACCCTACTTACATCATAAAACTAACTTAATTACTCCTGCTCCTCTCTCCCTTCCCACCATTCCAGGCTCAATCCAAGTTCCATCTCCTTCCTGAAACGTCGTGAGGTGGCCCCAGTCCCCAGGGACTTTTGTTCCTCAAATCTCCCATAACCAGGACTGACTTCCTAGTCATGGTGTACATACTGTTCACTCCTAGAGTATGTTCTGATTGGGTCACATCCATCCCAATCCCATCTGACGCCTGTGGAGGACTAGTTGTTAAACATTTTGACAGCCATACTTGTCAGCAGCATTTATTGTCACTATCAGTCATCTGGGTATTTGATCCTAAATTATAGGCCGTTATTATTTAAGTATTCACAAGATGCATGTGTTTCGACTTTCCTACTAGGGTATGCAATACCTGATGAACTTTCTCAACCCCCAGGAACTAGCCCAGAGGCACATGCAGCGGTGGCCCACAAAATACTTGCTGAAGGAGTCAGTGGACGGGGTAAATAAATATTGATGAAACCCTGTGCTTACTTACCAGTTTCAGCCTCTTGCCCTGCAAAAAACTACCCAAAGACTTGTTGGAAACAAGTCATTTTGTGTAGCAAGTTGTAAAATTAAAGGGAGACTATGGCAAGATAGGAGCCCAGAGGAGGAAAGATCTCAGAGGCTTGTTAAAACATCATGCTTAGGCAATCAGAGACACTAACAGGTTGTACACAGGAAGTGACATGGTCAGATATTCATTTTAGAGAGTCTATGTGGTCCTCGTCTCTCTGGAAACACCTGAGTTTTCTAGAGGACCCTCCCTCCCTTCCCTCATGTTTTTATGCTATGACTGCTGGAATGGGCTCCTAGACTGGTGCTAGATCTAAATGTGCACTAAATCAGCAAATTTAGAGAGTCTGAATCTCTGTTCTAGCACTTTAAAAGAAAGTTTTGTCAGAGTTTTTGTCACTTGGGTTTTAGAACAGCTACTCGGATTAGCATAGTTACATTGGATGTGGAATAATTAGCCATTGGACCCTTGGCTTTAACATTCAACATTTCAAATTCCTTTTTATCTATGTAACTAAGCTAGTCTATACTTTTGTTGGCCAGCTGGTAATAAAGAGGGTGTCTATTAAGCTGGGGCTAGTTCATGTTTTTTGAATGAGTGTACTCTGTGTGGGGGGTGGGGGGGAGATTGAACCATTTAGGCCAAATTACACACTACGGACGTGACATATCCACCACTAGGTCCCATGCTGCTTAAGAACAGGGGCATTCCTGACTGTATTGGTTTCCTAGGGCTGTTGTAACAAAGTACCACAAACCAAGTGGCTTAAAACAACGGCAATTTATTGTCTCACACTTCTGGAGACTGGATGTCCCAAATCAAGGTGTCAATGAGGCCATATTCCCTCTGAAACCTGTAGGAAACAATCCTTCCTTGTTTCTCTCCTAGTTTCTAGTGGTTTGTTAGCAATGTTTGCCAATCCTTGGCTTGCAACTGCACAACTACATAACTCCATCTCTGCCTTCATAGTTACGTGGCATTCTCCCTGTGCGCCTCTGTCTACACATGGCCATCTTCTTATAAAGACATGAGTTATATTGGATTAACGGCCCACTCCATTCCACTATGACTTCATCTTAACTAATTAAATCTGCAATGACCTTATTTCCAAATAAGATCATATTCTGAGGTACTAAGGATTACAACTTCAACATATCTTTTGAGGGGGGAGGGGTACAATTCAACTCATAACACTCCCTCTTCTCTTGGCTGCTCACCTGCAGTATATAGTCTAGTGCTGGAGATGTGGCAGTGAATGCTATTACTGATGTGAATGAAGGCACCAGGCCATCTGCCTGCCTAAAAAGAACATGGTAGCACCACTAGTACTTTGTGCCAACACACCAAACAGCTTTACTTTCAAGATGACTAGAGAAAACACTGAGTGGGATTTGATCAAGATTGTGGTCATCCTGACAAAAAACTGGAATGAGAGTTGTTCAGTGTCACTTAGGACACAATGGCAACGTCGAACTTTAACAGAATATAGATTGACAGCGTGTACCGACATGCTCCTGTGCTGTCATATCATTTTAGGTCTTTCAAAGCCCAGAGTATTACTTACTTTCAGTCACAGCATCACTGTAATTAGTAATGGCAATATTTTCTTCCAGTTGCCCTCAAGGGCTGTAGAATCTCAGGCTGCCACCCCTGCAATTAGACTAACAGCTGGCAAACAGCCAAATTAAGGGGTAGGGGGAGAGTTATACTACTAAATCAAATATCGGTTTGTTTTGAATTAAGTATTCAACCTTCTGGTAGGAAAATCTGCTCTGATTTCACCCTGCCATATATACGTAAAATGTGTTCAAAGAAAAATATATATTACATGCCCTTTTAGCCATTAACAGTTTTCAGAGTTCTTTTGCATTAGGCTCTTTCCAGTGAGACCCATAGGACTCAAGTTAATGATTGAAGGAGATGCCCCTATGCCAGAGAAGGGTCCCTGAGAGCAACTAGGAAGACATGGTTTCTGTGCCCCCTCATTTATTTCATTTCGTCCAAGCAAACATTTGGCAAGAGCAAGCATTTCCTATTGCCTGGGCAATGTTTTAATCACTGTTTAAATATTTGCCATCCTGTCTTTGTTTTGGTTAGAATTGCAGAGTTAATGCAATACAGATTTGTACCTTCTGCTGAGTGAAATATAGATTTCATCTTATGAACTAGAGCTATGTTCTCTAGAAATAGTTTCCCCACTTCCCACTTCCACTACTTGATTTTTATTTTATACATTGTATTAATCTTTTTATATCTTCTCAATGCCTGCAGATTACCGACAAATTGCCCCCAGGCAGTTCTAACACATTAAATTTCAGCAATTGTGGTCCTATGTATGCCCAGAAAAATATCAGGCCCAGGCAAGAGGTAATTATTACCAAAACTCACCATCTGATGGACATTCTGGGGTCAAGGTGAAATGAGTTTCTGGCCTCAGGCTACTTTCTGAAGGACAATGGGATTGTGCCAAGGACTCCTTCCATTAATGAAGCTCTGTAAATTTCAGCTGAACCCAGGCTGACTTTGCCCCTTTGTAAACTGATTTGTCCACGTCTCACCAGCCAAGGTGTGCTTAAAGGGTGCTATTAACTGTAATAACTCAAATTTCAGAGGTTCTTGCTCCCACCTGGTGATGAAGGGTCTCTGGACCCATTTTTTGGCAGAATTTTCCATAAAAGTGCCTGTTTTTTTAACATACAGTCAACTCTCTCTCTTATGTAACTCTTCATAAATCCATGGGAGAGTGACAGAAAATAAATACGAATGATTGACGTTATACTCACTCCTCCTCCTCTCTGATAACCAAGATTCAGTTCTTGAGTCAAGCTCATCCTATCTGGCCCTGTCTCCCCTCAGGATCAGAACCCTCTCAAGCATCTCTTCAGTCTTCATCAGGGAAGAGAGAGCCAGTGGGCTCTTCCACCAGAGCTGTCAGATGTGCCAGATGACCAGTTCTGATTCCCACTTAGACTCTACCTGAGGACCCCACCAGACCTGAAATAGCTGTTTACACCTCTACAAAAATATTTGGTTGAAATTAAAAGGTTTGGGGCTTCTTATTCTAATAATTTCTGATGGTAATTATTACCAAAACTTGTACAAAAGAATGCCAGAAAAAAACGGGATAAAATATAAAAAAACGTAAGTTTTATAGCATGAGGAAATTAATGTAACAGTGAATAATTATCAACACAGAACCCAAAAGAAGACATAGGGCAGAGAAAGAATAAGAACAGCCCTACAATAGTCCCAGGCCATGGCACAGGAAGGGGGAACTCATGTACAGTCCAGCAGACTCCCCATGCTGAAGAGATGCAGCTAAGAGTTTGGAAAGACCAACATGACTAAAGTTGGCAGAATAGAAGGAGAAGGAAAAGCTGCAGGTAAAGAGAACTGAACATGTGTTGAGGCTCCCCTTGTGCATTCAGCAGAGTACTGATCAGTGCATACATGTGAGGAAACTAGCAGAGGCCAGGGAAGAGATATCTAAAAGAATTACAAAGAACAGTAATTGGAGCTCTCACAAAGACAGGAAAAGTGATTATACCTACCAGTCAGATTGGAAAACCTCATAATTTATAGAAACTGAGTGGAGTACTCAGAAAGGTCTTGTCTTAGTAGTGGGAAATAATTAGCTGGAAACTGAAAAATGTTCGACTCCTACCTAACAAATATTAACAGTAACATTTAATAGGACCAGTTTCTAAGTACTTTAACTGCGTGCTGTCCCAGAACAAAGTTCAAGAAATTTATAGGAATAAAAAATAACCATAACCCAGAAATGTAAAATTTACAATCTTTTCTATTGTATCAGAAACTATTGGGCATGCAAAGAAACATTAAAATATTGAGGAGAAAAATAAACCAAGCAAAACCAACTCAAAACTGACTCAGATGTTAAAATTAATACACAAGGGCATTTAAAAAGATATTATAACTGCATTTCATATATTTAAAAAAAAGTTAAGTAGAGACAGAGAAGATATTAACAAAGATCCAAATAAAATTTCTAGAAAGGAAAACTACACTGGAATGAATTACCATCAAATAAGACACTGCAGAAGAAAATGTCACTGAAATGAAACACAGAGAGAGAAAAAAACTAAAAAAAATAATAATAATTAACAGAGTGTTAGTGAGCTACAATAACTTCAAACAATCTAATATACATGCAATTGGAGTCTTCAATGAAAGGTAGAGAGAGGAGGCAAGAAAAATAATGCCAAAGAAATAATGGTCAAAAATTTTCCAAACTTGATGAAAATCATAAATCTACATAGCCAAGAAGTTCAACAAACCCCAAGGACAAGAACATTGAAAAAAAAAAAAAAGAAGAAAAAAAAAAGCTCTGCACCAAAACCCATCATAATCAAATTATCCAAAACCACTGGTAGGTTAAAAATCTTAAAAGCAGCCATATAATAAAAAAATAAAATACTTAGGAAAAAATTTAACCAAGGAAGTAAAAGATCTGTACCAGAGAATTATAAGACATTAAAGAAAGAAATTAAGGAAGATACAAATAAATGGAAACATATACCATTCTCATGGATAAAAAGAATTACTATAGTTAAAATGCCCATATTACCCAAAGCAATAATTAGACTTAACACAATCCGGATCAAAATACCAATGGTATTTTTCACAGAACTAGATCAAGTAACCCTAAAATTCACATGAAACCATAAAAGCCCCTGAATAGCCACGAAATCCTGAGAAAAAAGAACAAAGCTGGAGGTATCACGCTACCTGATAGCAAATTATTCTTCAAGACCATAGTAATCAAAACAACATGTTATTGGCCTAAAAACAGATACCTAGATCAATGGAACAAAATAGAGAACTCAGAAATAAATCCATGATGATATGGTCATTTAATCTATGACAAAGGAAGCAGGAATTTACAATGGGGTAAAGACAGTGTATTTAATAAATGGTGCTGGGAAAACTGGACAGATATGTGCAAAAGAATGAAACTGGACAACCTTTTTATTCCATATACAAGAATAAACTCAAAATGATTAAAGATTTAAATGTAAGACCTGAAACCATGAAACTTCTACAAGAAAATATAGGAAGTAAACTCTTAGACATTACCCTTAGTAATATTTTTACTGATATACCTCCTCAGATAAGGGAAACAAAAGAAAAAAAATAAACAAACGGGCCTACATCAAACTAAAAAGTTTTTCACAGCAAAGGAAACCATTAGCAAAACAAAAAGACATCCTACTGAATGGAAGAAGATATTTGCCAAAGATACATTTGATAAGGTATTAATATCAAAATGTATAAAGAACTCATACAACTAAACACCAAAAAAGCAAACAATCCAATTTAAAAATGAACAGAGGACCTGAATAGATATTTCTCCAAAGAGGATATACAGATGGCAAATAGACATATGAAAAGATGCTCAACGTCACTAGTCATCAGAGAAATGCAAATAAAAACCACAATGAGATACAACCTCACTCCTGTCAGAATGGCTATCGTCAACAAATCAACAAACAACAAGTGTTGGTGAGGATGTGGAAAACGGGAACCCTTGTGTACTGTCAATGGGATTGAAATTTGGTGCAACCACTATGGAAAACAGTATGAAGTTTCCTCAAAAATTTAAAAATAAAACTACCTTGTGACCCAGCAATTCTACTCCTGTGCATTTATCCAAAGAAATCCAAAACATTAATTCAAAAAAGAATATGCACCCCTCTACTTACTGCAGTGCTAGTCACAATAGCCAAGATATGGAAACACCCAAAATGTCCATCAATAGATGAGTGAATAAAGAACTTGTACATTTATACAATGGATTATTACTCTGCCATAAAAAGAATGAAATCTTACCATTTGCAACAAAATGGATGGACCTAGACAATATTATGTTTAGTGAAATGTCAGATTGAGAAAGACAAATACCATATAATCTCATATGTAGAATCTAAAAAACAGACTAAAGAACAAACAAAACAGAAATAGACTCATAGATACAGAAAATAAACTGATGGTTGCTAGACGGTAAAAAGAAACCATGAAAATAACAAACCAAGGGCTGTTGTACCTAATGACTCAAGAAAGGAAGTAAAATGGAATGATAAAAAATAATCCAAAAGCAACAAAAACAAAATAGGAGAAGGGGAACATAGAAGAAATGGAACAAATAGAAGACAAATAGCAAAGTAATAGATTTAAACTTACCCATATTAATAGCCATAATACAAATGGTCCAAACATTTCAATTAAAAAGCACAGATTTTCAGATTTCATAAAAAAAAAAAAAAAGGCACGATCCAACTATACGCTGCTGACGAACACACTTTATACACAAAGTCACAAACAGATTAAAAGAAAAAGGCTAGAAAAAGTTATATCAAGCTAACACAATTTTTTAAAACCTGGAGTGGCTATGTTAATATCTGACAAAGTAAATTTTAGAGAAAAGAATGTGTCTGGGAATAAAGATGGCAAAGAAGTCAATTCATCAGGAGGACATAGCAAACTTAGCATGCACACACCCAATAGCAGAACTTGAAAAAGTATAAAGAAAAAATTGAAAAGGGAAAAAGATTAATCAATTATTATAGTCAGAGATTTCAATACCCTCTCTCAATAATTGGACGAATAAGTAGAGAAAATCAGTAAGAATATAGATTTGAAAAACACAATCAACTAACTTGATCTAATTGATATTTATGGAACACGCCACCCAAGAACAGCAAGTACACATTTTTTTCAAGTCTATACAGACCACGACCAAGATAGACATGGCTGTAAAAGAGGCCTCAATAAATTTAAAAAGATGCAAGTCATACAAAGTATGTACTCTGACCACCATGGAATTAAATTAGAAATCAATAACAGAATTATTTTAAAAAATCTCCCAAATATTTAGAAACCAAATAAAATTACCTGTAAATAACCCATAGATCAAAAAAGAAATCAAAGGGAAATTAGAAAGTATTTTGAACTGAATGAAAATGAACGTGCAGTATATCAAAATGTGTGAGATGCTGTTAAAGCAATAATTTAAAGGGAAATCTATAGCCCTAACACCTACATTAAAAAAGAAGGAATCAAATCAATGGTATAAAGCTTCCAATTTAAGAAATCACCAAAGTAAGCAAGTAAAAATATCAGAAAATAAATCAGTGAAATAGTAAAAAGAAAAACAACAGAGAAAATTAATGAAACCAAAAGTTGGCTCCTTGAGAAGTTCAATAAAATTGACAAACCTCTACCCAAACTAATTAAACCAAAAAGAGAGAAAGTAAATTGTGAATATCAGCAAAGAGACAGGTATGATCATCAGAGATTCTACAGATATAAAAAGGAAAAGAAGGGAATATTGTAAAAACCTTATGCCAATGAATCTGACAATTTAAATGATTCAGGACAAATTTCTTGAAAGACACAAATTACCAAAACTCACACAAAAATAAATAGGTTACTTGAATAGTCTTTTATTTCCTAAAGCTAAATTTATAGTTCAATCCCTTCATACAAAAACAGCTCCAGGACTAAATGGCCTCACTGGTAAATTCAATTAAACATTTAAGGAAGACATAAAACCTTTTCTAAACAAATTCTTCCAGAAAGTTAAAAAAGAGGGGACATTTCCCAATTCATTTTGCAAGACTGTCATTACATTGATAACAAAACCAAAGATACCACAAGAAAACTACAGTCCAATATTCCTGATAAATATAAAGATAGTAGTCCCACACCCTTACCCACAATTTTGCATTCTGTGGTTTCAGTTACCTGCTGTCCACCACTGTCCAAAAATATTAAATAGAAAATTCCAGAAATAAACATTCATAAGTTTTAAATTGAGCTCTCTTTTGAGTAGTGTGATGAAATCTTGCACCATCCAACTCTGTCCCACCGGAGACATGAATCATCCTTTTGTCCAGCATATCCACACTGTGTATGCTCCCCACCCATTAGTCACTTAGTAGATGTCTCGGTTATCAGATTGACTATTACAGTATCGCAGTGCTTGTATTCCAGTAACCCTTATTTTACTTCATAACAGCCCCAAAGTGCAAGAGTAGTTTAAACTTTATCATAGCTATATATGTATAGGATAAAACATGGTATGTGTAGGGATTTGGTGCTACCCACAGTTTCAGGCATCCACAGGGAGTCTTAGCACATATCCCCCATGGATAAGGGGGACTACTATATAAAAATTCTAAACACAATTTTAGAAAATCAATTTCAACAATACATAAAAAGGATAAAAACATCCTGACCAAGTTGGTTTTGTCCCAGTAATGGAAGTTTAACATTCTAAAATCAACCAATGTAATCACCATACTAACAAACTAAAAGAAAAACCATATATAATGTCAATACTTGTATAAAAAGTATATGACAAAATCCAACGTTCATTCTGATAAAAACTCTCAGCAAACAAGGAATAGAAGGGAGCTTCCTCAAATGGAAAAAAGATGTCTACAAAAAAAAAAAAAAACAACAACCTAGAGTCAACATTACACTTAACAGTGAGAGCCTGGATTCCTTCCCTCTAAAATCAGGAACAAGACAAGGATGTCTAGTCTCACCATTTTTATTCTACATTATACTAAAGGTTATAACCAGTGCAATAGGGAAGAAATATAAATTCAAGGTGTAAACATTGGAAAGGGAGAAGTAGAAGGAAGAAGATGACATGATCACCTGGGTGGAAAATCTCATGAAATGTACAAAGAAGCTACTAGAACTAATAAGTGAGCTAACTAATACAGCAAGAATGCACTAGTATTACAATATCAATGTATAAAAATTATTTGTATTTCTAATATACAAGCAATAAACAATCACAATATGAATTTTTTCAAGCCATGCACAATAACATCAAAAATATGAAATACTAGTGATGTCATAGGAATGGTGGCAGTGGGGCACACTTTTTGAGTTCCAACTACAAATTTAAAAATGGCAATAACTATGTACCTATCAATAATCACTTTAAATGTAAATGGATTAAATGCTCCAATCAAGAGACATAGGGTGGCTGAGTGGATAAGAAAGCAAGACCCTTGTATATGCTGCATGCAAGAGACTCACTTCAGATCAAAAGACACACACAGGCTGAAAGTGAAGCGTTGGAGTAAGATATTTCATGCAAATGGAAATGAGAAAAAGGCTGGAGTTGCAATACTTATATCTGAAAAAATAAACTTTAAAATGAGGAACATATTAAAAGACAAAGATGGGCACTATATAATAACAAAGGGATTGATCCGACAACAGGACATAACCCTAGTAAACATCTATGCACCCAACATAGGAGCACCTAAATATATAAAACAGATATTGACTGACATAAAGACAGAGATCAACAGTAATACTATCATAGTAGGGGACTTCAACACACCTCTGACAACAAGGGACAGGTCTTCCAGACAGAAAATCAATACGGAAACAACAGCCTTAAATGATACATTGGACCGTTTGGATTTAATCGATATTTTCAGAGCATTTCATCCCAAAGCTGCAGAATACACGTTCTTCTCAAGCACACATGGAACATTTTCCAAGATAGACCACATGTTAGGCCACAAAACAAGTCTTGATAAATTTAAGAAAATTGAAATCATACTAATTGTCTTCTCTGACCACAGTGCTATGAAATTAGAAATGAACTACAGGAAAGAAAACTGGAAGACACACTAATTCATGGAGGCTGAATAACATGTTACTAAATAATGAATGGGTCAACCAGGAGATCTAGGAAGAAATCAAAAGATATCTCGAGACAAATGAAAATTAAAACACAACAACCCAAAATCTATGGGATGCCACGAAAGCAGTCCTCAGAGGGAAAGTCATAGCATTGCAGGCCTACCTAAAGAAACAAGAAACATCACTAATCAATAGTTTATCTTCACACTTAAGGGATCTGGAAAAAGAACAGCAAAATAAGCCCAAAGGGAGTACAAGGAAGGCGATAGTAAAGATCAGAGCGGAAATAAATGAAATAGAAACCAGAAAAACAATACAAAAGATCAATGAATCCAAGAGTTGGTTCTTAGAGAAGATAAACAAAATCGACAAACCTTTAGCCAGACTCATTAAAAAAAAGAGAGGACCCAAATTAATAAAATCAGAAATAAAAGAGGAGAAGTGACAACAGACACCGCAGAAATACAAAAAAAATTTAAGAAACTACTATGAGCAACTATATGCCAACAAATTTGACAATCTGGAAGAAATGGACAATTTCCTAGAGGCGTACAATCTTCCAAGGCTAACTCAAGAAGAAACAGAAAATCTGAATAGACTAATTACCACCAGTAATCTACAATCTCCCAATAAACAAAAGCCCTGGACCAGATGGTTTTACAGGTGAATTTTACAAAACGTTCAAAAAAGAATTATCACCTATTCTCCTCAAGCTCTTCCAAAAAATCCAGAAGGAGGGAAGACTCCCAAACACTTTTTATGAAGCCACTATCACCTTGATCTGAAAATCAGACAAAGAGACCACAAAAAAAGAAAACTACATGCCAATATCTCTAATGAATATAGATGCAAAAATCCTCAACAAAATATTAGTGAACAGAATTCAGCAATACATTAAAAAGATCATACACCATGATCAAGTGGGATTCATCCCTGGTATGCAAGGGTGGTTCAACATCCACAAATCAATTAATGTGATACACCACATTAACAAAATGAAAAATAAAATTCACATGATCACATCGATAGATGCAGAAAAAGCATTTGATAAAATCCAGCAGCCATTTATGATAAAAACCCTTAAGAAAGTGGGAATAGAGGGATCATATCTCAACACAATAAAGGCCATATATGATAAACCCACAGCTAACATCATACTCAATGGGGAAAAGCTAAAACCATTCCCCTCGAGATCATACAAGGCAAGGTTGCCCACTTTCTCCACTTCTATTCAACATAGAGTTGGAAGTTCTAGCCACCACAATCAGACAAGAAAAACAAATAAAAGGCATCCAAATCGGTAAGGAGGAAGTAAAATTGTCATTATATGCAGATGGCATGATACTATATACAGAGAACCCTAAAGACTCCACCAAGAAACTATTAGAGCTGATAGATGAATTTAGTAAAGTAGCAGGATACAAAATTAATATTCAGAAATCAGTTGCATTTGTATATACCAATAATAAAACATCAGAAGGAGAAATTAAAAAAACAATCCCATTTACAATTGCTCCAAAGACTATAAAATACCTGGGAATAAATTTAACCAAAGAAGTAAAAGATCTGTACTCAGAAAATTATAAGACACTGAAGAAAGAAATGAAAGAAGATACAAATAGATGGAAACACATACCATGTTCATGGATAGGAAGAATTAATATAGTTAAAATGTCCATACTGCCTAAGGCAATATACATATTCAATGCAATTCCTATCAAACTACCAACGACGTTTTTCACAGAAATAGAACATATAATCCTAAAATTTATATGGGACCATAAAAGACCCCGGATAGCCTCAGCAATCTTGAGAAATAAGAACAAAGTGGGAGGTATAACAATACCTGACATCAAATTATACTACAAGGCTACAGTAATCAAAACAGCATGGTACTGGCATAAAAACAGACACATAGATCAATGGAACAGAATAGAGAGTCCAGAAATAAATCCATGCCTATATGGCCATTTAATCTATGACAATGGAAGCAAGAATGTACGGTGGGGTAAAGACAGTCTATTCAATAAATGGTGCTGGGAAACCTGGACAGACACATGCAAAAAATGAAGCTGGACCACCTCCTTACACCATATACAAAAATAAATTCAAAATGGCTTAAAGACTTAAATGTAAGATCTGAAACCATAAAATTCCTAGAAGAAAATATAGGAAGAAACTTCACAGACATTACCTGGAGTAAGATTTTTACTGATATATCCTCGCGAGGGAAGTAAGAGAAAAAATAAACCTGTGGGATTACATCAAACTGAAAAGTTTTTTCACAGCAAAGGAAACCATCAAGAAAACAAAAAGGGACCCTACTGAATGGGAAAAGATATTTGCCAATGATATATCTGATAAGGGGTTAATATCACAAATTTATTAAAAACTCACTCAACTCAACTCCAAAAAAACAAACAACCCAATTAAAAAATGGGCAGAGGACATGAAGAGACATTTTTCTAAAAAGGACATACAGATGGCAAACAGACATATGAAGAAATGCTCAACCTCACTAACCATCAGAGAAATGCAAATAAAAACCACAATGAGATACCACCTCACCCCAGTCAAAATGGCTATCATCAATAAATCAACAAACAACAAGTGCTGGTGCGGATGTGGAGAAAAGGGAACACTTGTGCACTGTTGGTGGGATTGCAGATTGGTGCAGCCACTATGGAAAACAGTATGGAGGTATCTCAACAACCTGAAAATGGAACTACCTTATGATCCAGCAATCCCACTCCTAGGTATCTATCCGGAGAAATCCAAAACTCTAATTTAAAAATCTTTATGCACTCCTATGTTTATTGCAGCGCTATACATAACAGCCAAGATATAGAAACAACAAAATGCCCATCAGTAGATGACTGGATTAAGAAACTGTGGTACATTTATACAATGGAGTATTACGCAGCCATAAAGAAGAAAGCAATCTTACCATTTGCAACAACATGGATGGACCTAGAGAACATTGTTAAGTGAAATAAGTCAGACAGAGAAAGACTTATATGTGGAATCTAAAGAAAAGAATAAGTGAATGAACTAATCAGAAACAGTTTTGAAGACATAGCGGAAAAACTGAGGATTGCTAGATGGGCGAGGGGGTGGGGATAAGGGGGAAGGTGAGGGGATTAGAAAACAGTCGGTAACCACAAGATGGCCACAGGGTTTTGAAAATTAATTTGGGGAATGTAATCAATAATGTTGTAAAGAATTTGTAGGATATCCGATGGACACATGTCCCATTTGGAAGACCACCTCAGGGATGATGTAGATGCCTGATCACTGCACTGTACACCTGAAGCTGAACAATAATGAATGCCAACTATAATTTTGTATATATATATATATATATATATATATATATATATATATATATATATATGCATATATAATTTTGTATATATATATTTTATATATATGTATATATGCATATACATGTATGTATATACTTACAAGAAGCGGAGTACAGCATTAGGAATAGAGACAATGGAAATGTAAAAAAAATGAAATACTTAGGAAAATAATAAAACATTACTGAGAGAATTTAAGAAGGTCAAAATAAATGGAGAGCTGCATCTTGTTCATGGATTGGAGGGCTCAATATTTTTAAGATGTCAAATTTTGCTAAGCTGATCTATAGATGCATCATGCAATCCCAATCAAAATCTCCGTACCTTTTTTATAGAAATTGACAGACTGATTCTAAAATTCATATGGAAATGCAAATAACCTGACGTAGGCCAGAACAAATTTAAAAAAAAAAAAAGGACCACAGACACAAAGTTGCAGGATTACACTCCACCTAGTTTCAAGATTTATAAAATTACAGTAACCAACACAGTGTGGCATAGGCATAAGGATGACAAATCACTGGACTAGAACAGAAATTGACGCAAATGTATATGTACAGCTGATTTTGATTTTCAACAAGGGTGCAAAGTCAATTCAATGGAGAAACAATAGCCCTTTTAACAAATGGTGCAGGAACAATTAGTTATCTACGTGCAAAAAAAAGAACTTCAATATGTAACTTACACCATATACAAAAATTAACTCAGAAAACCCAAACATTATTAAAAAAATAAATGTCTAAAGAACAAAGAAGAAACTTGTTCCTAGATATAAAGACACAATATAGTAGGGAGATAAGTTCTCTGTAAACTGACATATAAATTCTATGAAATCTCCATCAATAGCTCAGCTTTGAAGATAAGAAAGAGAGATTTCATAAGTTGATTCCAATATTTATAGGTAATTGCAAAGGCCTGCTAATAGTTAAGATACTGTTAAAAAATAAAAATTTTGGAAGACTCCATCTACTCAATATCAACTAACTAAAAAGCACAATAAATAAGACTGTAACATTAACACAAGAATAGACAAATAAACTAATGAAACAGAAGAGTCCAGAAAAATAAATTTATGATAAAGATAGTGTAATAGGCCATCCATATGGAAAAGAATTGAAATCCAACACTCTTTCTCACACCATATACAAAAATCAATTCCAGGTGAACTATAGATTAAATATAAAAGTTAAACCAATAACCTGTTACAATATAATATTGGCCAATATATTCTTAATCTCTGGATAAAACCTTCTTAAGCAGAACACAAAAAGCATTAACAGTAAAGGAAAACATATATCAAATTGAGTCCATTAAAATTAAGAACGTCTGTTCACTGAAAAATATCATTACGAAGTTACAGACTAGCAAAAGATATTTGCATACATACCTAGGAAAGGGCTCCTATCTAGGATACATAAACAATTCCTACAATTCAATATGAAAAAGACGAATAACCTAATAGAAAAAAATATAAGGAAGAAACTTAAAAAGGCACCTCTCAAAGTTAATATCCAAATGGCAAACCTACATATGAAAAAGTACTCCAATGCACTGGTAATTGGTAATCAAGGTATGCAAAATAAAACCACAGTGAAATACTCACCAGAATGACTAAACTTAAACTGATTGACAATATCAATACTGGCAAAGATGTGGGCCAATTGGAACTCTCTATATGTCTGGTGGGAAAAAAATTTAATACAACCGTTTCAAAAAACAGTTTGGCGTTATCTACTAAAATTGAAATATTCATGTCCTATGGCTCATCGATTCCACCAAGATATACATACAAAAAATGTTAAGAAGAATGCTATAGAAACATTGTTTGTAATAGGCAAAAATGGAAAAATAACAATAGTACAATAGATAAATAATTTATGGTATATTTATATTACAATGGAATACAACACAGCAATAAAAAAAATAAATGAACTATAGCTACTCACAACGACATGGATGACTCCCAAAAGGTAACAGTGTGCCAAAGGCAGATACACACACACACACACACACACATACACACACACAAAATACATATCATATGATTCCATTTCTATAATGTCCAAATAAATAAATAACAAAAGCTTAATCTTAGCATCTGGAATACAAACATTTTCAAGTGGTAAGATATAATGAAAAGCAAGGATGTTATTATGATAAAAGTTAGCGTAGTGGTTACCTTTGTTGGGAGAAAGGAGTTGGTGATTGGGAAGGGGCAAGAAGGGGGTTTCTGGGATGTTGGTGATGCTCTATTTCTTGACTTGGGTGGTAGTTCTATAAATATTTGCTTCATGATCAATTAGTAAGCTGTATGTGTTTGTCATGTGCAGGTTTATGTATGTAACACATAAAATACAAAATTTTTACAATGCTGAATTAATAATAATAATAATAAAACAGACTTCTCTGGGCAGGCTTCTAGGGCTTAAGTGTGAGTAATGCCTACAATGAGAGGCTGTTGGCCAAACACCAATCACCCACTGCCAAAACTAGATTCACTAGAGAATCGACATAAAAGTGTATTTTCTCATGTGCTGATAGTTGTCAGGATCCAGTGCAATAAACCCAGCCAGGGCAGGAACCCCTGTGTTTTCACTAATCATCATTCATTTCTCCCAATTCATTCATTTCACACAATAATATTAAGTATATTCTATGGTCCAGGCCTTGGGCAAGGTGCTGGGATTTCAGTGGTGAACAAGTCAGGCGTGATCACTGTCCTTGTGGAGTTCTCCCAATGCAGTACAGGGTGGCGACGGTGGAGAAGAGGGAATGAAGGGATGGGGGAGAAAATAAACAAGGCTAATATTCAAAATTGTGTGAAGTGAACAAATAAGTGCTACTGCGTCTTTGTTAAGAAGAAGCGAAGAAGCTAGATGATGAGATTCCAGGAAAAAGATCACCGGTGAAGCTACCTCCATGGAGGGAACCTCCTTGAATGTCTTAAAAGAAAGGGTACACGGCAGACCAGCAAGATGCTATGAAAAAGATGCCCCATTTTGGAGAAAGTTGTGGATCCCCTCCTTTTAGATGTAGCCATTTTGGGAAGCTAACCCATGACCAAAGTATGAAAACATATCAAATGAAAGGAAAGTAAGAAGACTAGTATATGTATGTAAAGATGGGTTCTTTCAAAGAACTACATGTTTTGTATCGTTAGAATCACTGAAACAATGTTTTATCTATAGCCGTCGTTTTCATCTTCAGGGTTTATTTTAGACAGCAAATTTTCACTTGATTTCAACAATCCAACTCATCAAATAGCTCCTGAGTGCCTGTGTATGCCAGGCTCTGCGCTAGGGCACAGGATACAAAAGTAAAGGTGCCATATTGAGACATGAGTGCCCCAGCACTCGAGGAGCCTACAAGTTTGGTGACTACAACAAAGAAACATGAACCAAGAAAGAGAATGGCATTGAGAATGTGTTTGTCAAGAGGCTTCTATTTTTTTCCCACCTCCTTGGAAATGCAGCAGGAGAAAGAAAGCTGGTTTACTTCATACTAGACCTTTAAAAATGTCTGGTGTCTTCATACATCCTGAGCGGATGTGAATGGTAATAGCACTGCCAGCATCCTGGACTAAGATTCCACCAGTTTACTCTGATGCAGTCCACCTCCCACCCCCATCCCCATCCTCAACTAAAATAGATCTGAAACTCAGAAAGCCTGATCAGCCCTGCACCTAAAAATATATCTGCAAGTCATCCAGGGACTTTATTCCCTTTCTCAAAGAAAGAGAGAGAGAGAGAGAGAGAGAGAGAGATTCTAAATTTATTTTGTGAAGAGCATGAGGGAAAAAAGAAGAGTATCTTTTCAGTACCCTTGTAGTCTGCGGGCTGACCCCAAAACTGAATATACGTGGTCATGACTATTTGAAAATTGCACTATTACACTTGTAAGGGGCAATAGCTCTATTCATTTCTGCCTTGCCCTTCAATATAAAATGAAAATCAACAGTGAGTGTGGCATTGTATAGTCTTGTTTACACACAAGTGTCTCGTCTTAAAAATACCGTGTTAGTATGAGATTTTCCTGACATGATTTTGAACCCCAACGTGTACCCTGCTGGTTTTGTACACCAGAGCTGCTGTCAACTGCCAAGAACCATTTAATCAGAAGAAGAAATGGAGGCAAAGGATCCTGGTGTGTGGTGTGTGGACTCTGCTCTCTGCAGAGAGGCTCCCCTCCTCTGCCCATTTTGACCTAGGTCGTAGCCGAGGACATAGGACCCCAAGCAGCGCACACTCCCTTTCTGATGACTTCACTCTCCTGTCCACGGGAGGACAACAGGACTCAGGGAGGCGCTGTGGCATTCTAAATCCCTGGTGGTATAACTGAGTCTCACCATAGCCTTGTGGGTAACAGGAGAAGGGCTGTAAGGGACATAAAATGTGCTTACACTAGCCTAAGACAAGAGAAACTCTGGGGACCCTTCCATTCCATATCCCAGAATCCCTAGACATCTGCACCCCTTTGGGCAAATGCTGGGAAATGCATCGTGGTCAAAGCCAACTCCTGGAACCCGCCCAATAAGCCTGGGCTGCTTTCCTGTCCACTCTTTATTCTTTGATGACAGTTCAAAGGCAAAGGAAAGGAAATGGTCTTAGAAGGTAAACAGGTTACTTTAGTTCACAGACTTGATATTTTAGAAAAAGGCTAAACGAAATTATTTCAAGGTCTTAGATTTAATTTGTGCCATCCAATTTGTGCCATCCGTAACCAAACATTTTCAAGACTCAGTGAGTATAATGGACTGAAAACTATCATAAAGATACTATCAACATTCAGGCCACATAATGGACGCTAAAAGAGAGCACAGCTAGAAAAATATCAAACAACATATAGTTGAGCCGTCCTTCTAAACTTCTTTTTATTTTATACCTGGGGTAGGGTGCAGGGAGAGTTGATATTAGCTTTTGGTTTTTTGCTTACAACAAGCACATTTCATCTTTGCACCGGACTGTGCCAGTTAGTGACATAATGTCCACATGGTAATATGATACGGTAAGCACAAATGCAATGCACAGACCAGACTGTGGCCTGGGAAAGACAAGCTCTGTCCATATATCAACGGGAATGGCCTGGAACTCAGAGAGTAGTTTGAAGCAATCGCACATGAATTCACCTTCAGGAGATTAGAGGCTGATGTCACCAGGAGAGTGAAGTCATCAGAAATGACCTAAACGGATGGGATGTTGCCAGAACAAAGCCTCACTTTGCAGACACACAGCTTAACTCTTTCTGCGCTTAAGATTTCTCTGAGGCTTTTTTGGTGAATGTGAGGAGCTTTCAACAGAGACAACAAAGCCAATATGACTCCCACTTTCCTTGGCATCAGCCCGTGTTACTTGACAGAAAAGGCTTAAAAATAAATAGGTTCCATTAACCAAATGCCCTAAAGGTAAACCCCTATCTTTCCCCCCAAGAGTTCTACCCTGTCTCTATAGATCCCCAGGGGAATAGTATTAGTAGGCTTTTAATAAATAGCAATTGAATTGAAGAGAATGGAATTGTTAGCAATAGCAGGTCCCCAGAGTAAAATAGTTGGGCCCCCCGAAAAGTGGTAGAATAACACTACAAAAAAAACAGCCCTTTTGAAAAGCAACTGGCTGCCTGAGTCTGTCTCTGATTTTCAGTGGAGTACTCCGTGAGCCAATAAGCAATAAGATGCTGGGCTGTCCTTGTCTCCATGGAGCTGCCTAGCAGCCAGGATCTATCTTTTTCTACTTGTTACCTCATTCTTGAGAGCCAGTGCTACTTGCTTATTTCACCACCTCCCCCCTTCTAATATCAACCCTTAGCTACTGGAGATGTCATAAGACCAATCAGACCTTACTTGGGTCAAGTAATAGCAATATAACTTCAAAAGTTAAAAGTTAATTGAACGTAGGAAATACTTTCAGATAAATCTATTCCCTTTTAGGCAGTGGCTATATGAACACATAATCATCAAAACAGACTAGAGAATATCCTGCTGGGGCCTTCTTAGAGGCAGGGAGTTGAACCTGGCCTCTCCTCAGGGATGAACCTAGCATCTGGAATCTAGAATCCATAATCAAGTGGGATACAGTGGACAAAAGCACCTTACAAGCTGACAAGTATTATTCACTGAAGAATATTTTGATTTTATGATGGCCCTCTATAAATCACGTATAAAGGAGCAACATCAAAAGGTATGACCTCAGTGAGCAGGTCAAGTGAGAAGCTGGCTGCCTTCATGGAGTGGTGAAAATTATGCACAGAAGGTCTCCTGCCCTGTATGCCTGTCGTGTGCCTAAAAATCCACCCCCAAACAACTTGCCTAAGTCAGTGCTTTTCACATTTTCTCATTACAACCCATGTAAAAAAATACAGTTTGCAGCACTGTTCATTACTGCCTCATACACACACAACTGAAACAAAAGTTTTGCAAAAACAAAACTTTCCCTGCTGCCTAAGATGTGCTCTGATAGTTTCTAGTCTGTTTCATTCAATTTCATTTTTCAGTCCTTATTTAATCCATTAATTTAACAACCACTAATGGGTCAAGATTCATAATTTGAAAACCACTGAGATTTAAGGCCATTTAGGAATGGAACAGATAACGTATGAACTAGGGTGTTCAAGGAAGGGAAATAAGATCTGTGGAGGGGAAAACCCCACACGGCTTTAAGGCAAAGTGGAAGCTAAGAAGTGAGAGGCTGGAGTGAGCAAAAATCAGCTCCCACCACTTCACGAATTACCTTGAGCTGCCAGTGGAGACCCTCATCAAAGCCTATCAATCTTCTAACTCCATAACTCCTCCTCTTTTCAGCCATTCCCAAGCTCATCCGCAATTACAGAAAGATACGCCTTCCTAATATGCCCTCCATTAGAACCTAATGAAAATCACTGTGCATTAACTGAGGCCACTTCAAACCAGAGAACCAAAGATCAAACGGACAATGACCATTGAATGCACTGAAACCATTATGAAGCTTACATGGGTCAAGTAAGTGGACTAGTTTTCTGGACATGAATCAATCACATTGATACTAGTACAGTCTTGCATTTACTCACACAAGAAATGGAAAAGTTAGCTCCACTCTCTCACATTAAAGTATCTAGGTATGTATGACAAATCATCAGAGCTGTTGACTTTGGAAGCTAGGATTGGCTTTCAGGGCCATTGAAACAACCAAGAGATTTAGGCTGACTCTATACTGGATAAATGAATGTGACCAAACATTTCCAGACATTGGGTCGATTTTAAAATACAGTAAACACCTACTGAGCCCTTACTAGACTGGGCACTATAATAAAGTTGGGGAGCCTTTTAATTGGTTGAATAGTCCAATGAATTGTTAGATTGAACTAATAGAACTCAGAGTTGTGGTTATGCTTATTACCATAACCCTGAACCTGAATGGCCTTCAATACCCTGGCATAATTTGTGGGTTTTTAAAATACTGTTCAACATTTATTGTACTGCAACAAAATGCTTTTGTTGATCCTTTGGACATACTTTACTAAAATATCAATAACTTTTCAACCTTCAAATTAACATCTAAATAAATACATTGTCTGATGAGGGAGGTAATTCATGTATCTTAAAAGGGGGAACCAAACTGGTCAGTTTCACTTTCTGTTTCTGTTGAGACTAATTTCCTGTGCACTGGCCTTTAGATCTAGAATGAGTGAAAAATTTGACCTATTTTAAAAGTTAAAACCCCTGTTCAGCTGCCTTTTTTGAAGTATTGCACTCTCCAGTAGGAGAGGTTGTACACCAGTGCAGGCCCATCCTAGATATTTGTAAGATCCAGGCAAGAACATATGTGGAGATCAAGCCCTTCAGGCAGCCCCTTTCTTTCTCACCCAGCTCCTAGCAGCACCTGAAGAGCCCTGAGGATATGCACGTGGACGCTCCAGCCAGCCTATGCAGGCTCTGTGCTTCCTCATTCCACCTCCAAACATGGCCACTCCTCAGACCTAAGTGTGCACATCACAGTGTACACAGGGCCAGGGAAGTCGGGGTGCCAGTCTCAGAGCATAGTCTAGAAGTGGGTTGTTGGGGCAGGGGTGCGGGATTGGTCACAGGCAAGCCAGAGCAGGCAAGGGGCCCAGGGAAGGAGCCCCCGTTATCCAAAACCTAAGGGAAAGTAGGAGGGGCGAGTACTATGCTAGAATTAATACATTCAAATTAATGCATTCAATCTGCTACTATCTGCACATGTGACACCCACGGCCGGCCTATGAAACCTCATCATTACATCAACAAAACAAGCATTCATGCATGCCCAGCCCAAATTTACAACCCAAGTTCTAGCATATTCATTCTTAGAAAACAAAACAAAACAAAAAGTAAAACCAGATTTCATTGTTTTTACTCAAGAAGCATTCTTATTTAAAATTTTTAAAAACAGTATTTCTCATCCACTCATTTTTTTTTAAACATGGCATTTCAATTTGGAACCTACTTATGCGTAATAGTCTGTCTGGCCCCGCTTTGAGCAAGTTCATAAAGATCTTACACCTGATGCTGTCTTTTGCTGTCGCAGTATCCTGCCCATTTGCAGGGAGAACAGAGAGGAGGATTACTGGGAAATGAACAGAAAGCAGGTCTTTTTCAGCAGGTCTATGTGTGAAAGGAATGGGGGCGGGGGGGGGGGAGGAGAAGATAAGGGCTATGTAAGCCCATGTCTCCCGACATCCGCTGTTATATCATAATAGCTTGTCTGTTAGAGTGTCAAGGATCCCGTAGGAAAGAAAACATTTCTCAAACACCTGTAAATCCATTCCAGGGGGCAGATATGGCATCCCCTCCCACAAGGGACCACTGCAAAGCTAAAATCAACAATTAAGAACAGCTGCAGCCTTGCAACCAGCTGCCCTTGCTAACCCCCTTGGAGGGAGGGCAGGGAGAGTCCTGAGTGGGGTAAACAACAGAGAAGGCTGAAATAACTCTTTCTTTGCATTGCTTTTTCCTCTTGTGAAATGTGTTGGAACTTCCCCTGTATGTTGAATAAGTTACCAAGGCTGATTTTTATTTACCCAATGTCCTGCAATATTTCCAAGTCTTGTAGACCGTGGTGATGTCTAATCTTCCATTTCACAGAGCTGAGACTCATAACTTCACATTGCTGAAGGAATAAATTCAAATATGCAAGGAAGTTTTGCTGCTTTTGTAAAAGTTCCTTTAGGAAGAGATCTCCAAAATGTGTCATTAGGTCACAGGCGGTGAGACCTCTCAAGAGCTAAGTGAAAAAAGACACCAACAGCCACTGATAAAATCATATGTGTGGCAAATCCTCCCAAAGAATGTAACCTGCCCACACATCAGAAAAGAAAACAAGAGCCATAGCTAGGTGATGGGAAGGCTAAAATGATGACTGGTGGTTTATAGGTATCTCAGGAGAATGAACACAAGAAGGAAAACAATTTCAGGGTTGTTCCAGGAAGATTAATGTGATTTAAAAAAATCATCTGAAAAAATGAAAATCATATGCACAAATGTCCTGATACTGATGATTTTTTTTTTTTTTTTTTTTTTTGAGGACTGTCTCCCTGAGGGAAATGGCAGGAAAGCCATCAGATAAATCATTTATAGTAAAGGGGGAGAAAGAATCAGAAAATAGATTACTTAGAACATCCTCCTCCTTTCCCAGGCCGTCCAGGCAGTAAAATGGTGAGTTAAGTGAGATTATCTCAGGAGCTTTCCCTCTCTTCATCTTGTTCAGAGTGAAAACCTGTTTCTGGCTGCTTCTCTTCCAGCCTTTTGCCTATACCCATGCTGCTAATGGAGGTGTTCGACATATAAACCTGAGATTCACTCAATTTGCGTTGAGCTTCTCCATTTCACTTTTAAATAAATTAAGTCACTTTCTCAGCACAAATTGTGAATTAGACAGAAGAATAAATCATGTTTGAAGGCCCTTTTGCTGTGGATGTTACATGCCTACATTAAATGTTACATTTGGGCAATATTTTGATGAACTTAGTTTTGGTACTTCCTTGTGCTTATCCGTTTTAGGACTTCATTGTGTAAAAAGTAAAAATAGAAGCGAAGAGTTGATTCTCAGATAGCTGATATCTTGCTTATATGCCTACGTTCTTAAAATCAAGAACATGCTCATCTGTGAATCTGTCAACAAGTCATGAATCAGAGATCGCCCTCCAACCCTCTGGTATTTGTTTTGCTGTCATTACACACCAAATGTCAGATGCAGATGTTTTTGGACCTGAGAAGTCAACTTATTTGAAAAGTTTTTGTTTAAATTTTCAAGAAACTTATTCATAGGACCTAATCAAGAACACCTAATAGAACTTAGAAAAGAAAATAATTCATAAATCACTTGTTTCTAATATTACAGACTTCTAGGGACTTCCAGTCTACTTTATCCCTTCTCTTTTGAGTCATCATTATTTTACTCCCTTCCTAAAGTAAATCATGTTAACAGTTGTTAACCACTTGGATTTCTATATTTCACAAAATAAGGGGTATCCAGCACTCTCTTTAATTTCTAAAAAAAAGCTGTTAAGATTTTGAGGCTGCCATGAAACTGTACCTTGCAGATCTCCAACTACAGGAAATGTAATTGACCAAGGTCCCTAGCTGTTGCACTGTGATATCCACCATCACATCTGTACTGAGGCTACACTTGCCACAGGCTGCTCTCAGCCAGTTACTAGGTGTGGCAGGCAGTCCTGTTCCTGAGAAACAGAGGACTCCTCTGATAGCTAGTGTTGGCTCAAGGACTCCCCAGTGGCCTTGCAGAATCTTTCTTAGGCTGCACAGTGGTCAAGAACACTCCCACCCCATCTTCCTTCCTTCTCTCTTCACTTGTGGTTAGCCTTGCATCATAGTCTAACAGCTCTGCCAGCTCTCTTCATTTTCTCTCACACAAGCTTGACTTTAATAAAAATCCTCACACATTTAATCCCATCCTGGTGTCTGCTTCTCAGAAAAACCAGACTAACAGCTTGTTTTTTCATTGTTGGTCTTTTTCAATAAAGACGGGAAGGCTGGAATCTTAGTATACAAATATAGGCTTCTTACTTTGAGCTAGATTGGGTCACAGTTTAGAGAAAACAGGCAAAACCATCATAGTAGAGCTCAGAGGATCTCAGATCTTCTTTCTTTCACGGTACAGATTACTCTATACACCAGTCCTTGTTCCCAAGTTCACTCATTTCAAACAGACTTAAAAGGCAGAAGTGGGAGAGGGGGAGGATTAGGGTTGATGACAGATACTAAAAATTGTCTTCCTAAACATATAAGCAAGATAGACCAATGCCTTAAGGGTTAAGTTTTTATGAAATTAAATCTGACAATGTGAAAAAGGGCTATTTCTTGAACTAATTTTACAATTTTTTGTTCCAAAACTAATATAACAATTTTTTCTTACCAGTGGATGAATTGGGCTGGGATACCATGAAATCTTTTCTGGGACTCCCAGATCCTTCAAACCACAAGTAAGGCTGTGGCATGAAATCTTCTTGGCCTATCCAGTTTCAATGGGAACCATCATGGGCCAACCCATAGGCTTACTAAAAGAGTTGCTGGGGCCTTCATTCCAGTTCGACCCAATCCTAGCAGACAAGGGAGTAACATAAACTATCAATTCCCCTCAGTAGAACAAATGTGATTTCAGCTGTGACAGCAAAAGCCCTGGAACATTGTTCATCTGACAGCAAGGATCACCTCCTCCTTCCTTCATCTCCACTAGTTTTGGAAGAATTGGCAACTGACTCAGAACTTCTAGTTGCCTACCCAATGTCCATTCACCCCTTTTTCCTTATTAAGACAATCTCCATTTTGTTCAGGGGACAACAAATATGTCCAGCTAAAATTAGTACATTTTCTAGTCTCTCTTGCAGCTAGGGATGGTCGTGTTACATAGTTCTAGCCAATGAGACATAATGAGAAGTCATTGGTTGGGGCTTCTAAGAAACTTCTTTAAAAGAGAGTTAATAAAGGATTTTGCATATGGGAAATGATAAACTGATTCTAAAATGTATATGGCTTAAATGACAAACGCACAATTAACATCACACTCAACAGTTAAAGATTGAAAGCTTTTCCTCTACAATCAGGGAAAAGACAATGGTGCCACTCTCACCATTTTTATTAAACATAGTACTAGAAGTCATAGCTAGAGCAATTAGGCAAGACAAAGAAATAAAAGGCATCCAAATCAGAAAGGAAGAAGTGAAATTGTTGTTACTTGCAAATGATATAATCTTATATAGAGAAGGTGCTAAAGACTCAACCAAAAAAACTATTAGGACTAGTAAACAAATTCAGTCAAGTTGAAGAATATAAAATCAACACACAGAAACCAGTTGTGCTCCTATAAAATAACAATAAAACATCTGAAAAACCTGTAAAGCTTTCCCATTCACAATAGCATCAAAATCATTGTAAATTTAATCAAGGAAGTTAAAGAGCATACAATGAAAAGTACAAGAATTTGAAGAAGACACAATGGAAAGATATTCCATTTCATGGATCTGAAGAATTAATTGTTAATATGTCCATAATATCCAAAGTCATTTATAGATTCAATGTCAAAATTCCAATGGCATTTTTCACAGAAATGAAAAAAACAGCGCTGAAATTTGTAGAACCACAAAAGACCCTGAATAACACACAAAAGACCCTAAATAGCCAAAGCAATCCTGAGAAACAAGAACAAAGATGGGATCCTCATACTTTTTCATTTCAAGCTATACTACAAAGCCAGGGTTATCAAAACAGTCTGATACCGGCATAAAAATAGATACATAGACGAATGGAACAGGATGGAGATCCCAGAAATCAACCCCCACATATATGGTCAACTAACAGTTGACAAGGGAGCCAAGAACACTCCATGGGGAAAAGATAATCTCTGCAAGAAATGGTGTTGGGAAAACTGAATAACATGCAGAAAAATGAAATTGGACCCACTTACAAAAATTAACTCAAAATGGATTAAAGATTTAAACATAAGACCTGATACTATAAAATTCCTAGAAGAAAACACAGTGAAAAAGTTTTTTGACATTGGTCTTGGCGATGATTTTTCTGACATGACACCCAAAGCACAAGAAACAAAAGCAAAAATAAGCAAGTGGGACTACATCAAACTAAAAAGTTTCTGCACAGCAAAAGAAACAATCAACAAAATAAAAAGGCAACCTATAATAGAAGAAAATATTTTCAAATGATATGTATATATCACCTAAGGGTTTAATATCCAAAAATATATATATGAAAAAAAGAACTCAAACAACTCAATAACAAACAAACAAATTAAAAATGGGCAAAGGAACTAAATAAACACTTTTCCAAAGAAGACATCTCAATGGCCAACAGGTACATGAAAAGATACCCAACATCACTAATCACCAGGGGAATGCTAGTCAAAATAACAGTGAGGTATCACCTCATGCCTATTAGAATGGCTATCATCAAAAAGTCTTAAGAATGTGGAGAAAACCCTTGTACACTGTTAGTAGAATGTAAATTGGTACAACCACTATGGAAAACAATACAGAGGTTCTGCAAAAAATTAAAAGTAGAACTACCACATGACCCAGCAATCCCACTTTTGGGTGTATATCTAAAGGAAATAAAAACAAGATATTGAAAAGCTATCTTTACTCCAATGCTATTGCAGCATTATTCACAATAACCACGATACAGATACAACTTAATTGTCTGTCAACGGATGAATGGATAAAGAAGATGTGATACACACACACACACACACACACACACACACACACACACAAGCAAGGAAATACTATTTAGCCATGAGAAAGAAGGACATCCTGCCATTTGAGCCAACATGGATGAAACTTGAAAGCATTATGCCATATAAAGTGTCAGAGAAAGACAAAAACTGCATGATATCATTTACATGTAGAATCTAAAAAAGCTAAACTCATAAAAACAGAGAGTAAAATGGTGGTTACCTGGGGCTCAGGATGAGGGAATTGGGAAGATGTCATTTAAGGTTACAAGCTTGTAACTAGTAGATAAATAAACCCTAGAGAGCTAATGCATAGCACAATAATAACAGTCAACAATACTGTACTATAAACCTTAAATTTGCTGAGACTAGATCTTAATTGTTCTCACCAGAAAAAAAAGAAAGAATTATGTGACATGATAACTTAGTTAATCTACCTAATTAGCTAATGCTATGTTTAATTTAGTTAATGCTATGGTGATAATCATATTGCAATATATAAATGTATTAAATCAACATGTTGTACACCCTAAACTTATACATTGTTAATATTTCAATTATATCTCAATAAAAATAAAATAAAATGTATAAAGCAATGCAAAGGGTTAAGTATAGCCAAGGCAATCTTGGAAAGGAGTAGAAAACTGCAAAGCTTAAACCACTGACTATCAAGACCCATTTTATTACATCAGACAGTGTGGTATTGACTCAAGGATACATAAATAACCAATGGAACAGAACAGAGTCCAAAAATAGATCCACACAAATATGGATGCCTGATTTACAACAATAACACTACAATACTATAGGGAAAGCATTTTTTTTTAATAAACTATGTTGGATCCGGATGGAAAAAAATAAATCTTGACCGCTACCTCACATTATATATAAAAATTAATTCCAGATACATTATATATCCAAATGTAAAAGGTACCACAATAAAGCTTTTAGCAAAAAAATAAAATAAAATAATAATAATAATAATAATAAGAGAACAACCATCTTTGTGACTTTAGAGCAGGCCAAGAGTTTTAAATATGCCCCCAAGTGTTAACCATAAGGAGAAAATTGATAAACAAGTTCAGATTGAGAACTTCTGTTCATTAAAAGCACAATTAAGAGAATAAAAAAAGGCAAATAACAAAGTGGGGAAAATGTTTACATTACATATGTCCAACAAAGGACTTGTTATGGCCTGAACAAAATTTGTATGTTGAAGCCCTTACCCTCAGTACCTTAGAATGTGACTGTTTGGTGATAGGGTCTTTAAAGTAGTAATTCAGTTAAAATGATGCCAGTAGGGTGGGCCTTAATCCAATCTAACTGGTGTCCTTATACGAAGATGAGATTAGGACACACACAGAAAGACAGCAGGGGCACTGGTGCTTAGAAGGACAAGCATGTGGAGAGGCAGCAAGAGAGGGGCCATCAGTAAGCCAAGGGGAGAGGCCTCAGGAGAAACTAATCCTGCTGACACCTTGGTCTTACACTTCCATCCTCCAGAACTATGAGAAATAAATTTCTGTTGTTTAAGCCACCCAATCTGTGATGTTTTGCTATGGCAGCACGAGCAAATTAATACAAGACTCATATCCAGAAGATATAGAGAGCTGTATAAAACACTATGAAAAAAAACAGGCAACACAGTGAAAACAGAACAAAAAATATGAGCCAGTACTTCACATAAAAAGAATATCCAAATAGCCAATAAATATATACACGGGGAAAGCTACTCAACTACAGTTGATTCACTAGTTATCAGAGAAATAAAAATAAAAAATGCGATATTAGACAGAGTGGCTAAAATGAAAGAGATAATACCAAGTGCTACCAAGGATGCAGAGCAACTGGAACTTTGATATACTGTTAGTGAAATAGTAAATCAGTACAAATACTCTGGGAAATTGTTTGGCAGTATCATAGTTCAGCATAAGCATAATCTATAACTCAGAGATTCTTCATCAAGGAACATATCCACAGAAATATGAACATATGTTCACCAGAAGACTTGTACTGGAATAGTCATTGAAGTACTATTTATAATAGCTAAAACCTGAAAGCTATGTGAATGTGACTGCCCACCAATAGCGGAATGGGTTAAAAAGTTTATATTCACACATTTGAATAATATAGCAGTGAGAATGAATGTTCTACTATTACTTGCAATAGTATGGGTGAATCCCACAAACATTATGTTAAGCAAAGGAAGACAGATACAAAAGAGTACAGGCTGTACACTTCCATGCAGTTCAAAATCAAGCAAAATTAATCAATGCCGTTCCTTTGGGTGTATAGAGGGACTACTGGGGCAATAAAAAAGATTCTGAGATATTTGGAATGTGCTGGTTTTTGTTCTGAGTGCCAGTTACGTTGGTGTGTTCACTTTGTAAAAATTCATCAGGCTGTACACTTGTGATTTGTGAAATTTCTATATGTGTGTTATATATCACTATAAAATTTTTATGAAAATGAGGGAGCCAAGTCATTTGGCTTGCACTTTCCTTTCACCTTTCCCCCTTTTCCTGCCTGGAACACAGATGTGATGCCTGAAGTGGAACCATGAGATAACAAGCATGAAAACAAAACCACATGCTAAGGATTGCTGGGCAGAAAACAGGGGTAGCCTGGGGGGTCCTCGAGTGTGTTGTAAAGCTCTGTGCTGCCTAATTCCAGCCTTCTTGTTCCACAAGAAAACTTAAACCCTCACTTATTTAAGCCACTACCTGGCCAGATGTTCTGTTATTCACTGCTGAATGCAATGCTAATTGTTATCAATTCCTAAAAAATGAGATAGATAAAGAAGAAAATACTGCATATGATGACCAAGGATAAAGATGGTGGATGGGGTGATCTGGACCAAGCCTTAGCCTGCCCTACACGTCGTAGTTGGTGTTTTTGCACGTACTGTGTTTCTCCGAAAATAAGACCTAGCCGGACAATCAGCTCTAATGCATCTTTTGGAGCAAAAATTAATATAAAACCCGGTCTTATTTTAATATAAGACCGGGTCTAATATAATATGATATAATGTAATATAATATAATATATGACTGGGTATAATATAATATAATACCGGGTATAATATAATATAATATTATACCAGATATAATATAATAAAATATAATATAATACCGGGTCTTATATTAATTTTTGCTCCAAAAGACGCATTAGAACTGATTGTCCGGCTAGGTCTTATTTTCGGGGAAACAGGGTAAGTATGAGTGAGCTAGGCTTCAGTGAAAGGAATTTAAATTCACAGGGATGCTCTCTCTGGAAGCCTTTACTATGGAACTGAAACAGGCAAAGAATTCAGACATCAGTATAATACTGGAAAAGTATATGAATCTTGCAAAGAAAATAAGAAATTTTTATGTTAGTCTTGTTACTAGCAACGGAGTATGGAGCTCAAATGCTGTACCATGAATCTATATTAATAATGGCTTACATGCGGTAGCCCCTCAGTGTTAGAGACCCAAACTCTACTATTGGTTCTCCACCATCCTACGAAGTTGCCCTCACCTGCATGGTCCAAGATGGCTCATCATTACTATTCTGCATTCCAGGCTGCAAAGTGGAGGAAGGAGGGCAGGAAGGACATCTTGCTTTTTAAATGCACAATCGGGCATTGCTCATGTCATTTCTGATCACATTCGATTGGCCAGAACTTTGTCAAGAACACTGGTAAGGAACATTAGGAAATGGAGTTGTTAGCTGAATAGCCATGATCTCACTTTAAAAATCTATGACTAGGGAGAAAGAGGAAAAATGGATATGGGAGGGGTGGGGACTAGTAATCCTGCTGCTACATAGGATAACATTTCTGCACCCATTTCATCTACTGAGAATCTACATACTAATAAGAACAAGAAGCAGATTCATTTCATCAAAGCAAGTTTTCTTAAAGGAAGTATGATTTCAAGAGCAACTTTTTTTTTTTTAATTTAAACTAATTCTTGCCTCACCATATTCTTCTATCCTCCAAGAATTCTGTTCAAAGTTCACCTTTCCTGTCAAGCACCCCAGATGAACTACACCTGGCTCCAATTTCTCTAATCACGTTCCCAATTTCGCCCACAACACATTCTGTCTGCATGTAGCACTAAGTGATTATGCATATGTGTATACATTTTTCACTGAGCTTAAATGTATTTTTCTCTGATGAGGTGGAAATAACATGGCTTTTGAAGTCTGGCAGACATTGAGTCAAATCCCAACTCGATGGCTAAGTGACTGCATGACCTCGCTACATCTCCCCAGCCCCCAGCCCTACGCACACACCCTGATACCTTTGATCTTGAAAGAGGGGTCTGCTCTGGTCCAATTCATTTCTGGACCCCTACCCTTCCCACTTACTCACAGTTATCCTCCCTTTGCCTTTAATTTCTCTTTCTTCACTACTTTCTCTAAACATATAACAAGGTCATAGCTCTCTAATTTTTTTTTCAAAACTCTCTCTCCCTCATCTCTAGGTCCTATAAGAGATAGCTCTTCTCTCAACGTCACTTCACCATATAGCTTCTTAAGTGTGCCCTCTTTCTTTCTTTTTTTTTTTTTTTAAGATTTTATTGGGGAAGGGGAACAGGACTTTATTGGGGAACAGTGTGTACTTCAGGACTATTTTTTTTTTCAAGTCAAGTCGTTGTCCTTTCAATCTTAGTTGTGGAGGGTTCTGTTCACCTTCAAGTTGCTGTCCTTTCAGTCTTAGTTGTGGAGGGCGCAGCTCAGCTCCAGGTCCAGTTGCCGTTGCTAGTTGCAAGGGGCACAGCCCACCATCCCTTGCGGGAGTCAAACTGGCAACCTTGTGGTTGAGAGCCCACTGGCCCATGTGGGAATCCAACGGGCAGCCTTCGGAGTTAGGAGCACAGAGCTCTAACAGCCTGAGCCACCAGGCCAGCGCCCCTCTTTCTTGCCTGCCAGTCACCTCTCTGCTGTCTGACTTCATTCCTATTCCTAAAATGAATCTGCTCTTACAGAAAGTCTTGACGGCTGCTAAAAGCCAATCCAACTGCATTCTCCAACACAGCTGACCACTTCATTTACAGATGTTTTGTACCCTGGCTTTCACAGCCTCACCACTCAGCTACCCCTGCTTCCCTGGGTTTTCCTTCTGAGATCCCTTCATGACTTCCTCTTCCTTTGCTACCCATCAAAGTGTGTCTGTTCAGGAGCCATGTTTGGCCGCCTTCTCCCTTCACTCTGCACATTCCTTATGGATGCTCATCTATGCATTTGGCTTCCATAAGTTCCAAATCAGTCTCTCTAGCCCAGACTCTACTGAGTTTTAGACCATCCCAGTTTTCTTGAGACTAAAGTATTTTTGAGACTCGGGATTTTGAGTTTTAAGACTAAGAAAGTCCCAGGCAACCCAGAATGAGTCAGTCACCCTAGAAACTCTAAGCACCTACCAGACATTTCTACTTGAGTGTCCTGTGGATACCACCAAGTCAGCCTGCCCGTCCCTGAAATCATTGTCACATCTCACCCCACACTGCTCATCTTCTTCTTTTCACTATTTTGGTTAACGATGCCTGAACACTGACAGCTGTCTCAGCCACCGTGCCCACTAGTCACCAAACCTGGACAGAATCAAAATGTTCCTTAATTGCCTCTGTCTAGAACCCAAATCTAACCATGTTATTCCCCTGCTTTATTGAAGGTTCCCATTAAGTTCAAACTCCTTTCATTGGCCTCCTACCAGTCCTACAAGATCTGACCCCTGCCTGTAGCTCCAAAAATCCTCCTTCTGATCCCTGCTACCACTCTTGTAACCTCCTTACACCAGATACCGAATTCCTGGTACTTTCCTGAGAAAGGGAATGCTATTTCACAAGTCCCTTACTTTGCTCATGCTATCCTCCCTACTTGGAATGTCCCTTTTTGCTACCTGACCTGCTCTTACTAATCTGTCAAGGCTTGGTTCAAGTGCCTTCCCTGAGAAGACTTTACTGTATCTAGAATAGTCCTCTATCATACTTTTTAACACATGAAATTGCAATTACAGATACATTTGCATCTGTTTTCCTTGCCAGAATGGGTATGAAATTCTTGAGAGCAGGAACCTTGTATGTCCATTTTGTATTCAAGGACAGTGTTTGGAACACACTCAGAACTGAAATATATGCTTAGTTAATTGACAGCTTCTCTGGGTCTTGTTCCCCATCTGTAAGAGCACAGATATTAACACCTATCTTGAAGAATACGTTGCAGGGACAAACATATAAGAAAGTACCTATCGCTCTCCATGGAATTCAGCAGACCCTTAGGTTTCTCTTCCCCTTTTCTACTAAGACATTTTCAACATGTTTTGTTATGTCCGTAGTAGAAGCCTGATAGATATTTCTAAATGACTGACACCATGGTGTCGCTGCGTGTTACCTTTTAAAACTGAACTTGCACATACACTGTGCCTAAGTAATTCCACTCCTATGTAGATATTCCAGAGTAATTCTTGTATGTGTGTATCAGGAAATATGTGCAAGAAAGTTCTGAACAAAACAGTTTGTAGAAAAGGGTAGGAGGGTAGGAGAGGGCAGAAAAGGGCAGGAGAGGGGAGAGGAAGGGAGGGCAGGGGAGATAAGGGGAGAGAAGAGGAGAGGGGAGAAAGACAGATGATGGAAGAGAGAAGAAGAGAGGGAGGGAAGGAAGGGAGGGAAGGGAGGGAAGGAGGGAGGAAGGAAGAAACATAAATGTTCATGTAGAAGTGTAATACTTTATGATGTGAAAATGAATCAACTACAGCTACACACTTCAACATAAATGCAAGAGTTAAAGCTTGCAGGGAAAAAAAAATCAATGGAATTTCACTTGTATAAAATTCAAAATTCACACCCAAACTAAGTAATACATTGTTTAGGGATCGATATGTATGGCAAAACTACAAAGAAAAGCAAAGGAATAATTTGCACAAATTTTTAGTTCATGATAGAGGCGGGAAGGCGCAATTAGGAGGAGTATTGAAAGGTTTCAAAGGTTTGAGGGATGTTCAGTTTCTTAATCTGTGTGGTTAGTAAATAGTGGCTTGTTCTATTTTTGTGTTATTGCTACATTATTGTTCTTTAAACTGGACATGTAAGTTATACTGTTTTGTATGTAAGATATACTTTAAATTTTAAAAACTACTTTTTTAAAGAAAGGCTAAGTAATTTTGTCAAGGTCATACTAGAAACTAAGCCACCAGTGGAACCCAAGTCTGTCTAACCATAAAGTTCATGATGTCTCTATCACCTTGCATACACACTCTTCCCCAAATATTGCATTCATATAAAAGCTGCATGTCCTTAGCACAAGTGTTCATTGATGGATGACTGGATAAACAAAATATGGTATAAACACATAATGGAATTTTTTTTATTAGTTTCAGGTATACAAAACAATGCAATATTTAGACATTTCACCCCTCACAAAGTGGTGACCCCCCTCCCCCAATCTATTGCCCCTCTGACGTTGTATATATCTATTACAATTCCATTGACTCTATTCCCTATGCTGTACTCCACATCCTGTGACTACATATATATTAAATTATAGCTGACATACAATATTTTTCAGCTTCAGGTGTACAATGCAGTGGTCAGGCATCTACAGCATCCCTGAAGTGGTCTCCCTAATAAGACATGTGCCCATCTGACCCCCTACAAAATCTTTACAACATTATTGATTATATTCCCCAAACTGTCTTTCATATCGCCATGGCAATATTGTATAGCTACCAATTTATGCTGTCTAATCCACATAATGGAATATTACTTAGCCTTAGAAAGAAGGAAATTCTGGTATGCTACAACACAGATGAAACTTGAGGACATTATGCTCAGTGAAATAGGTCAGTCAAATAAAGATCATTTGACTGTATGATTTTACTTATATGAGGCACCCAGTGTAGTTAAGTCCAAAGAGACAGAAAATAGAATGGTGGCTGCCAGGGGAAGAGGGAAATGGGTGTTTTAAAATATCATTATTGTTTAACGGTATAGAGTTTCAGTTTTGTAAGATGAAAAGAGTTCTGGAGATGGGTGGGGGTGATAATTGTACAACAATTTTGAATGTACTTAATGTCACCAAACTGCATACTTAAATATAATTAAAATGGTAAGTTTGTGTTATGTGTATTTTACCACAATTTTTTAAAAAGTTATACATCTTTATCTGGAAAATAATCAAGGTGACTGAAATTTAGTGATGGGGCACTGAGAAAAGCTACTTTCTGGATTTCCAAACATGGCCCAGTAATTCACAGCCAACCTGCTCTCCTGGCGGCACCATTGCCTGCGTTTCTGGGCCATAGCCTCCTGGAAGTTGGTCTGTCAACCAAGGCAACTGCCATTCTTCGTTTGCCCTTGGCCTTATCCCCGTGGTGATGGAATGGAATGTAGGGTGGCTGCCAGATGGCAGATGAGTAAAAGGGCACGATCTGAGGTTGAGAGATACAAGAAATAAAGGGGTAGCAGGTGCCGCTGAAGCTAGCCTGGTGCTCAGGGGTCTGGAGGCCTAATCACTTCAGACCCTCCGTCTCCAGCCACATGGTGAGAGGCTCAAGCACAGAAGGGGATGAGGAATCAAGGAGGAAATGAGAAACAGAAATCAGCACCTGGAACACTCGAGCAAAGAAGCCAGAATTTGCCACAGAGCTGAGCGCTGAGCCTGAGCACATGTCCACGAAGAACGATTTCGCTCATGTCTAACTTAGTAACTCACACTTGACAGAAACCCCACACAACGCACAGACGTGCACACACACATTCCAAAACATGATGTTGAGACACGATTTAATCAACTGTATAATTTGTATAAAAAGCCAGAATCTGGATGACTGACTTAATTCTTTGTGTCTGAATGTTAGTCATTACGCGGACCTGGCCTCAAAAGTCCAAATGCAGGCTGACACTCTTTTTCCATTGCATTAAACCTACCACACAGGTATCTGAAGAATTATCATGGCCAGTAAAGAGCATATATATTAAATGAACATTTAGAGGTAAAACGTCACTGAGATGACAGTTCTTAAGTACTCGTGAAGCATTTTATGTGTGGAAATGCTTAGGATTCCATTTTCAGTTAATCCTCCAAGCACCCCTAGGAAAAAGAAAGGTGACTATTGAATGATCTTGTGTACATGAGGAGAAACTGAGGCGCAGAGAGACGAAGGGACTGGTCATGATCACATACAAAGGATTAATTGCAGAGTTATGATTGTACCTCTCAAATGCAGGGCTGGACTTTGTTGGTTGAGTCAAGATAGCTCCTGAGCATGTCACAAAAGACTAGCATGACGCTGGCTCCTCACTTTCTCCAACAAGGTGGAATCAGATCCAGCGCATGTTTCAGAGGGGTCTTAGGTCACTCCCATACCTGGCTCAATCTAAAGGTCCCTCAAGTGACCAGATCTGCTCAGCCTCACTCAAATGGGGACGTGAGTCTACTGTGATGTAGTCAGGACTGTGCCTGACTCCTATTTCCACTCTGGCACAGACCAAAATGTCAGACTTAGCCTCAGAAAAACATTGGCCTCACCAGATCCCGTGATGCACGTTCATCTCTTCTATGGAATTCCAGTCTCATCTCATTCCCAGCCGTCAACAAACGTACCGCACACCTTCAGACTCCAGGGTGAGTGCAGAACAGTGTACACCTGGACAGGTTGTATTCTCAAGTGACATTCCCAGAGCTGTGCTAAAAAGGAACTGGCATCTGTGTGTGCACGCTTGTGTGTGTGTGTGTGTGTGCGTAGGTGTGTGTGTGTGTGTGTGTGTGTGTGTGTGTGTGTGTGTGTGTGTAGGTGGGAAAAATAAAAGTTGGTAGCAGTCACTAGACCTGCTATTTTTCCTTTTCACCACATTAGCTTCTCTTAGGATAGTTCTCAGGTTTTGAGTGTTTGGCAAAGGCCCAAAGTCAAATCTTCTTCACCATCAGGCATATCAGGTTGCAACTTCCTGATAGGCCATCTCCTCCCTGAATCTCTAATGCTTTGGAGAAAACTGAATCTCAAAACACAATATAAACTCCTGGTGATGGAAAATTGCAGGTGATGCTAAGCATCTCTAAAATGTATTAGTTTGCAAGACTCGTATAGATCATCAGTTAATCAGTCCTTCAAATCCATGACAAGGAGTAACAGGCATTTTCAGTGTCCAGCTTGCAATTGCTATCCTGGAAAGGTCTTTCCAAAAAGGAAAAAAGGAAAAAAAATGGCTTTAAGTATGAAATATGAAGAAAAGAAGGAATGGAATCCCACAAGACACTCCAGGTGCTCTCTACCAGGGATGCGTACCTGGGATGCCGGAGTTCTGATACGGTTTTCATCATGCTTCTCAGACAACCCTGCGTATCCTTAGTTAATTGTTTACCAATGCAGTTACCTCCCTGCTGTATAAGGTTGCATGCACCAGAGCTGGACACCATCTCCAGAAAGCTGAGGACTGCTTGTTCCCATGACTGTGGAGATGTGGCTCAGAGGCTCAGAGATGACACTGTTTAGCTGTGTGGTCCTCCTGGCCAGGACGGCCCTGGACGCCTTCTTAACAATAATGTCAGTCCAAAGCCTCATTCACTAAAATAATTTTTCTTAATCAAGAGCCACAAACCTCAGGTTTGTTTGCAACGATGGCCCCTCTGTTTTTCTACCGCTTGAACTCCAGTTCACTACTGGCAGAAAACTTAATCGTATTGATTTTAGATAAACTCAAATCTTTGGGGTTTTCTCAATCATTGCTACTTTTGTTAAAAATCAATTCCAGATTTTCTCCTTCCCATCATATTCTCTTTTCCTCTGGACTGAGCTGAGTTCCAGAGGGTTTGTAGAATATCTTGGTGTCAGCATTGGGGATTGAGATGGTTTTGGTCTGGGACTGTCCTCTCTTTCCCATGATACCAAAGTTGTTTAGTTCCACCTGGTTTCCATGTGTGGCCATCTTTCTAGGCTGGCAATACTGAGGCATCTTTATACCCACCTTGTCTTTCACTATGGGCCAGTACCAACCTCTGCTGCAAAGACCCCTAGGTAGAATCCTAAGACCCAACAGGGACCTGGCCCTCAGGCAGATAAGCTAGCAGGCAGCCAAGGTCTCCTGGCTCCATGGGAACACTCTTTATCAAACAGCCCGTCTGTACTCTGGCCAGCAGTCAAGGTCTCCCGGCTTCTGGGGACGCTGTGTGCATGACAGCACGCCTGCAGGGCCTGCCAGATGATTTCTCCCACAGAATGCTCTTTGTTTTCCTGTACCTGTATAACCTTACTTCTTCTCCACCTGGGTATGGATTACTACCCCTCTGGCCAGCCACCACCAAAGACTCTCCCCAATCAATAAACTTATGTCTCACACTCGCCACTTGGTATATTCTTTGGGCTTGTGGCTTCTGGGGCACAAATCTGGGAACAGCTCAGACTCAGTCCGAACAGACCCATTCAGTTCCACTTGCTCTCCTATTTCCCGGTGCTATTTAGTCTCATCCTTCCTCTTTCCCTCAGCAAGTTTCCACACCTCCCATGGAACCTAGGGGACCTCAGCTGTTCTGAGGGTAACAGAAAACCAGACAGGCTGCTTTGGACCTCCCCTCTGCCTGGCACCCAGTGATGCCATCTCAATGCTCAGCATCATTCCCGGCAGCATGGGGAACCTATAGGAGGCAGCCTCCTCCCAGGGCTCGAGAAGAATGGGGCATATATCCTGTCTATTCTTGAACACAAACTTCTCTGCATGTTCCGTTATACAGAGTAAGAAGGAGGAGTGAGATACACAGTCCCTTCTCCGAAATCCCACCGCCTACTTCTCCAACTCTCTCTCACTGAGGGCTTTGTCACTTCTCTTTTTAGTTCTGCAGTTTCGGTTTCAAATATTTCTATCTTATACTTGGACAGTAGCAGTTCAGGTTCTCGGTGTGAACAACTCTGGCTAACTTACGCAGACAAAAAAAACTTATTGAACCAGTACTTGGTGTTTCACAGAACCACCAGGAAGGCTGGAGAATCAGCTGAGAACCAAAAGAGGACGGAGAAAAAAAAGTAAACACTGAAGAGTTAAGGCCCTGCCACCACTGAGCGTGCCTCCATTACCACCGTGACTAATCACTAACCATCCCTGCAGCTCTGGGTCACCACCTCACACACAGTCTTTGGCAGGAGCATAGTTTACATGTCCATAGGCTGACAGCCAGGTAGCAGAAAGATGGACCATCCAGCCCCCAGGTATTTCCACAGTGGGACGCAGGAGACTGCCTTCCATCAAGACTCATGTGATAGAGGGATAAACAATTAGGAAGGACCTCAGAACTCTTGACAAAAAACAAACAAACAAATCAACAAAAAAGGGGGGGAATATCCACTGCAAGACTTTTTTAACTTTTTCAAACTAAAAGTGAAGACTTTTTTAAACTAAGAATTAAGAATTTGAATTCTTTGATCTCTGGCTCAATTCTCTGATTCTCTTTTATCTAGCTGCCTAAATGAAAGGATTACAAGGTGAAAGGGAGTGTGAAAGAAAAAAAAACACACATAAAGTAATACCTCATGACATACAGATGTTCCTTGACTTATGATGGGGTTATGCTCTGATAAGTCCATTGTAAATTGAAAATATCATAAGTCAAAAATGCATTTAATACACCTAACCCTCTGAACATCATAGCTTAGCCTAGCTGGTTTCTACTAAATGCATATGGTTTACCCACCATCATAAAGTCGAAACATTAAGTGGAGGATCATCTGTACTATTTCACAAATCTAATCTCCCTAATTTCTTATCATGCTAAAGATTTATACTTTTATTCCTATTTTGTATCTTTCAATGTCTAGATTAAGAAGGGCATCATGTCATCTTGGTCAATTTATTTATCTTCTATATGTCTCAGTTCCCTCATCTGTAAATTAGAATAAACTTAGCTCACAGGACTATTATAATAAAGTTAAGGCTTATAGCTTAAGGCTGATAGCTACAAGCAACTACAAACAGAGTTCCAAAGATGACAGTAGTGGAAAGAGCCCTACTGAACAGGACATCAGGCAAACTGGCTACTAATCTGTGAACCATGGACACACCAGTTTACCTCTCTGGGCTTCAATTCTGTCATCTGTAAAATAAGCATGTGGGACTAGATGATTGCTAAACTCCTTTCTATCTCTCAAATTCATCATCCCTGAGTTCATCCTACAAAGCAGCTCCTAAGCCTGCCAGATTCCACGTGACGGGGCAGTGACCAGAATATTTACCTCCCCTCACTGTGCTAGCTCCAAATGAGGCTTAGTCTCTCCCTCAGCTCTAGAAAAGCAGTTGATATGACATGTGAAGCCAGGAAGCATGACGCAGTGGTGTGTGCTACACCCGCAGCACCCCTAGGGTCATTTTCACCAGAAAAAAAAACAAAAATGATGTCTAGCATGATCAGACAGCATGAGTCAAACAACAAAGCCTGCAGGGAAGAGATACACAGGCAACAGGGCAGGAGATGATTTCTAACGAAAAGGTTTTTAAAGGGAGCAGAACCTGGCGGTGCATCATGAGTGTGCACCATGTAAGATTTGATTTTAGTTTGCCAGGTGTATTTTTTGCCAACATCACCCTGTCATGTTGAAGGAGTTAAAGACATTAAAGTTCACACTGAGGTTTGGAAAGAGGAAAATGGAAAAATGAAACTCTCTTCACTCTGAGGAGCTTCCTGAGGGGAGTAACAGACCATAGATGAGTGTGGGAGAAGAAAGACAGGATGGGAGGCTAGAGGGACAGAGAAGGAGCCAGCCCTGGCAAGTTTGGCTGGGGGCTTGGAACGGCTCTATAGGTAGCCCCCAGGACTACACACTCCTCACTAATCAACCTCGGGGATTTCAAAATGTGAAGTGTCAATGACACCTTCCCTGTGCTCCTACAGCACTTAGTGCATATCTTTATTGCATCACTTCAAATGCTAACTAACCACAGTCTATCTCCACACCAGACTTCTGAGGGTCCCTAGTGCCTGCCCTGTGCCTCAGCCCCCAGCAAGTCCTGGGCAATGTTTGTTTTATCAATGAAGGCAGCAATTAATTCCAGGAGAGGGGGAGGAAAGTTGGGTAAAATGCCACGGAGACTTTAGTCTATGAACAGGAATTTTTTGTTTTTAACAAATATTTTTCAAGATGGGAAACAGAGGTAACATGCCACAAAACAGAAAAACCAAAGAGAGAAAGGACAAGGCTGGTACAAGGGAAGATAGGTAATCTCAGGTGGAGACATGGGCACTTAGTAACCAAGACAGAGAACATACAGTTAGGACAAGGGAAGTTTGAGGAGAAGATGCCCCAAATGGAGGTGGCAGTTTGGGTGTGGAGCTGAAGTCAGGAATCTGGATGACCCACAGATGACATGCAGAGAAGGGAGGGATGAGGGCCAAGTATGTGGCTCTGAGGATAGTAACATTTCAGGACACAGGAAGAGAGAGCATCGAGGAGACTAAGAAAGAACATAGAGAGAGAGGAGGTGAAACAGATGGGGCTGTGCTGGGTAAACCATGAGGGAAGAGACTTCCGCGAGTAAAGGGTGCAGACAGCTGAGCAATCCTTTCCGAGTTAGCCCACACGGCACTGGGAGTGGCTGTCGTTTCAAATCCCAGAGCCAGCTCTAGTTCAGTGGCTCTGCCCTTGGGTCATCAGAATCCCACCTAGCCTTTGGCAGTTTTCAAGGAGACTATGCAAATCCACTTTGATACCAATTAATGGACGTGTGTCCCCTGCTTATTGCAAAAGACTTGAGGTTCTCAGAACTGGTGGTGTCTTTTGGGGAAAGAAAAAAGAGAAAGAAAAAGAGGGGCCTTTTCTAATGCGTGATAAAGGAAACGCTCAAGAATGTTACCAGTGTTGGCCTGAGGTGATAAGTAGTTATTTTCCCATCAGTAAACCTCTATAAAACAATCTGGGACTGTCCTTCCTTGAGGAGCCGCGGCTGCTGGCAGTAGTTGCCATCTGGGAGAGCAGGTGTGGTTGAAAAGCGATGTTGACAGGACTTACCCCCCACCCCACCACCCGTCCCCCAACACACACACACACACACACACACACACACACACACACACACACATGCGCGCTGCGCTGAGAAAAGCTGGGCGTTTATTTAAATGCTGCAGCTGCTGCTTGCAGATCTTAAAGCTGTTTGTGCCCAGCTATTAGAATCCTGGGGTTTTTTTAATGGCTCAGTCCTGCAAGACCTATCGCCATTCTGTTTGCTACATAATATGTATTTGTGTTTCACTAAAGTGCTTGAATTCTGCAAATGTTTTGCTCGGCTGCAGAGATGAAGTTGGTCTGCCCAGTCATTTCTCAGAAACTTGCCCAGAGGTCTCACCTAAAGCTGTGCGTTAAAATGGCTGCTTAGATCCATCCTGAGTTCAGATTGGAGAGTTGACAGATTCCCCTGTCTGCCAACTGGTGCCTGAAATTCCTAAACATAAATCCTTTGAGTTGGAGCACTGTTCCCTGGGACAAAGAAATGCTTTTAGGCTTGTGGCTAAAAATGAGAGATGAGTCTAAAAAACTTCCCACCAAAATCACCTACATGAACAAAGAAAATATGAAGTAAGAAAAACTGTCTATGTACTAACATAAAACCTAAGAAATTACAGCACTCTGGATTCTAATACAAAATTAAATAATCCTCCTGAATCCCTAGCAGGCGGCCAGCATCTGTGCTTACTCATTCTACCGCAGTGCTCAGGCCGTGCACTACCCGGCACTACCCTGAGACCATTTCATTTCTACATCACCGCAGGAAACCACATTTATATTGACTTCCTTCTGCCTATGCATTTGTGTCTGCCTGCTCCCAGTTGGTCTAGTTTGCTTGTAGGTCCAGGAAACTCTTATTTGTTGACTGAGGGCATAATAGTGAGCTTTTTCTCCCAGAAGCCATTGGAATCTGGGCCAGGGGACTCAGGAGCATTGTCTATGAAATGAAGTCCCACAGCAACAGCCACTTCTTCCAGCACCGCTACCACTTGGGTGCTAACTCAGCATCCGCCATGTGTCTTTTTTAATCTAGACTCAAAGAGGGCCCTTTGTGTCCTACCTAGGTGAAACTGTGTACTACTGGGCAACTCCCATGTCTTGTCTGTACTTGAAAACTGAGCCTTCACAGATCTCATTTCAGATGGATAAGTAAAGAGAAATAAATCTGGGCATATGAAGATACTCTAAAGCACAGAGATGAGAAGAAAGGCCAAGTTACTCTGGGAGATTCACTGCCTTTGTAAAGCATATCGATTGTAAGAACAGAAGAAAAAAATATCATAACATGCTTTATGTAACTAATAATATACAAGAGTATACAATCTCTGTGAATAAAAATATAAACCACGGTAAAAAGAGCAAAATAAAGCCTATTTAAGAGTTGCTTTTGAGGTAAAAGCTAGTAGATAAAACTTAATTAATGAAATAAAAGGAAAACTTGAACGATACTCCCTGAATACAAAGGAAGAAAGGCTAAGATAGCAGATGTGGATAACAGAATAAGGACTTAACCAGAAAATAATAAGCACTTCTGAAATAGAAAATAAAGCAGTACATACTAGAAGAAACTATCCTGGTTTTACTTATTTATTTATTTTTTTAACTCTCTGAATGTAGAGAGTTCACACAAAGGCCCAGGCAATAGTTTTGAAAAGAAGTGTATACCTAACATGTTTTAATGAATTTTTTAAATTCCAAAAACAAAGAAAGGATTCTAGAAGTATTCAAGCAATAACTGCAAGTCACCCATTGTTTGGGCCTGGGTTTCCCTAAAGACAGAACCTGAGGGTTGTTTGTGTGCTTCTATTTGACTGAGGAGTATAATCCCAAGGAAGAAGAAATGGAAGGAAAGGAAGAGATGCAGAAAGAGCAAATATCCAAGGTCCCCTTGGTATCAAGTAAGTACAACTGATTTCTCAAAATCTCATAGGACCATCTTCCAAGAGGCCCTTTGAGCTATTCCAACTCAAAACAGTCTGTCCAGAGGACAAGGGACAGACTGCCTCTCAACTCCCACTGGCCAAAGATTTGCCCCCAGGGGTGTTAACTTCCACACACTTCTTCTGGTTTGCCCATACATAATGCCCAGCAAGTCCCCTGATGTGTGTGCATCAGCAGGAAAGCCCTGGGGAAGAAGGTGAGAGATGTGAGGCTTGACGTGAGGCAAGGCACCGTTGGCTATGTCCACATGAATCAGTGGAAGCCCACAAAAAGCTGGTCATCATGGCAGCACCTGGATGGGTCCCAAATGCCAGGGCCCCAAAGACCAGCCCAAGAAACTCTTACATGCCTGTTTCACCGACAAAGGATCAGAAGTTAACTTCAGACTTATCCTTAGCAACACTAATTTTAATTAAGTTTGGCAAGCCATGCCAACTTCATATCAGGCACCACACACTAAATGCCACAGGCAAGGGAGCAGCATCTTCAGAGGTAGAGAGAAAAAAGTCTGACCCACGAATTCACACAGTCATCGTCCTTCATGTACAAAGACAACAGAAAGACGTCCTCAGAAATGGGCTCAGAAAATGTCCTGATCTCTTTCCAAATAAAGTACCTGCAGCAGGTCCCCAGAACACAGAAATGAAATGCAATTAAGAACCCCAAAAGAAAGCAGCTGTACCAAAAAGGAATATCAGGAAGCATGGAAAAACAGTTAAATTATGGATATAGGTCTAAATAATCCCTGTAAATCTAATTGCAAACCATAGTAGAAAAGAAGAAAAATATAAGGAGACACATACTGACAAATTTTAAAATTGAACTGTGGTGTTTATAACTACACATTAAACTTTTAACCTCCCAAATAATTTACTGCTCATAATTTGGGGTCATAAATGATTATCTTGTTCTTGATTTTGATATTTCAATAAAAGATAGCCTTTATGAGGGTGGATTTCTTTCTTTAAGGTATATATTAGTAGAATGTAAATAAGATGTTTACATTCAAGGAGGAAAATGCAAAACAAATAGTATGTATAGCATAATTTTAGAATAAAAGGGAAATATAGGAAACAGAAAGTATAAATCAACAGGCCCAAAAGAAAAATGTAGTTAAAAGTTAAATACATTTAAATGTAGTTAAAAGAAAAATGTAGTTAAAAGTTATGGGAGTAAATGTAAATGGATCAAATGCTTGTACAAAAAAACTTTTACACTAGCTCTGTAATAATGCGCTATCTATAAGAGATTTCACATATTATTTTTTAAGATTAACAATTATATATCCAGCAAATGTAATATGCAATTCAAAGTAAATTATATTAATTTGAAGTAAACTTTTAAAAATGTATAAACAGTACTATCCATAATAATTATTTTACAATAGAAATCTGTTATACATCTAAGAAGAAAGCACCAATATATAAAGCTGATTCCGATCTCAGAGACACCAGTACCAGCCAGTACCGGACACCAGCACACCTCGCAATAACCCTGGGTTGTTGACATTATTGATGATCTTATTTTATAAATAAGGAAACTGAGACTTAGGAACGTTCAGTGATCTGTCCAAATAATAAATGGAAGAGTCCAGAATCTGCTATGAGGTCTTCTGACCAGAAATCCCATTGACTATACCGCTAATTTCATCTCATCTACTGATATCTTATGTTTTTATTCATCTATTCAGGCATAGTGGTCATTACGGCCATTCATAAATATGGCAGTTCTCTCCTTGCAGGCAAATGGCTGGCCTTACACACCCACCCATGTGAGATTAGGTGTGGCTGTGCATCCACACAGGCTCCCCTAGTCTCTTTACCCACTGTCTTAGGAGCCAGCAATGTTCCAAATAATGAGTATGACAATGGCACAGGTCAAGAACCCCATCCCCATCATCTCAGGGTGGACTTGTAGTGTGAGAGAGAAATCAGGCTTTATTATTTTAAGCCACTAAATTTGGGTGGTTGTTCATTACTGCAACATGACCTAAAATCCATCTGGACTGATTCATCATTAATAAAATGCTTTCTCTGAGATGGGGCCAAGGACAAAGCCTGGCAGCAGGAAGCAATTTTATAGGCCAAAAGCTATTAATCAATAATTTTTGCCTTTAGCCATTTAACCAGTTACTAATCCACCTAATTGTACTATCATATGGACCACAAAGCTATCAAGGGAGACCTTATCAAAAACTTACTAAATTCCAAAGATATCACGTCTGTTGCATTTCCTCTATTCATCAGAAAAGTAACAATGCCAAAAAAGAGATGAGGTTAGTGTGGAAAGATTTTATCAAAAAACATGCAGGTTACTAGTTAGTAATCACTGCTTCCTTTCTTGAATGTTCACAGACTTCTTTATTTTTAGAAATCTGTTCTAGGAGGTAGAGGAGAGTAATACTTGATCCGAATCTTAAAAGACAAATACAATTTTTACAAGCCAAAATTGAAAGGAAAGGACATTTCAGGTTGAATGACAGTATGAACAAAATTGAGCAGGAACGAAAGTGCATGGCTTTGCTTTAACCATTCCTTTGTTTCTATTTTAGACCACGAAGCAAAGGTGGAGACACTGACTTCATAATATGTAAAGATCATTACTGTGTGCAAAACGTTTTAGTAACCAAAAGTGAGAGGAGTAAGAAAATTTTATCTTTAAGCCTTCAGCAACTTGCAAGAACTAATGTAAACTTTGTCTTTAAATTTACCTAGAAGAATTTTAAGTATATAAAGAATTCGATATTAGCCTAAACCTTCCCTAAAATTGCTTCCTAAAGAAACTACTAAATTTTCAAAAACAACATTTAATTTAAAGCTCCTTCTTAAAATTATACGCAGATAAATAAAAGGCTTTCAAAAGTTTTCCACTTGAGAAATAAATTCTCTCTGCTAGGCTTTTTTCCTAAAGTGAATTCATTTCCCACGTGCTTAGTGAACTACACTCAGAGATTTCACGACAGAAATAATAGAAAGCGTCTGCAGAGTAATTACGGACTTTTCTTGGCTGAGTAAGAGAAGTCATTCCTTGCCTTCATGCTGTCATCACAGAAGTCAGAGGTCCCCTGTCAAGCACATGAAGCTGGAAATTTCTAAATAATCTAAAAAAACATTCAAACAGCTCCAAACAGTTTTTTTTCCATTATGTACGATGCAGCCCCTGGTAAGGCAGAAATTTGCTGAGAATAGTGTGATAAGCTTCATGTAAGCAAGACACAGCTAATGGTTTGAGGAGTGGAATTCTGGTGCTTCCGGAAGAGGCCATTTTAGTACAATCTCCCCTTGACAGGGTTAAGCTGCTTATAGATTCTTTAGATAAGATTGCAAATGAGACAGCAAAATGTAGACCTAATTCTAATGCCTCAAGACAAAAATGACAGAAAACAGCAAACTAAATGCCACAGAGCAAGGAACTGTGAAATGCAAGGTGTTTCTTTTTTATGTGCTTCAATTTTTCTGGCCCCACTAAAGACTAAAAAGACAGCAAGCGAAACTGATTTCAGTAATCAGCTACAGAGCTGGGTAAGTATTTTCAATTTGAATAAACCAAACCTCAAAGTTTACCTAAATGCCAATGAATTTGAACCACGTTTTTTTGAGTTTACAGTGGTTGTACCGGCTGTCGTTTCTGAGCATACCTTCATTTTGGTTTTTGGTCACAACACAGCAGGATATCGTGATGGTGTCAACTAAGACACATGGGAGAGGTACGAGGCCTGTGCATAAGTGGTGTGCTCCTGCTGTCAATTCCCCTTAAACACATGGCTGCACTTCTGGACATCAAGAACCTCGTCCATTCATCTTGCCAAGCAGCAGTGAGGGCTCACCTGACACTGTTTACAGCTCTCACTAGCTCAAATTTTATAAAAACAGGAAATAATCATCCTTGAAAAAAGTACAAGGTCCTATTTTCACAAGATTTTTCAAGCTACTTTGCAATTTCAAAACACTAAGCTGGTATGTAACACCATGAGAAGAGAGAATTTTTTAAGTCGTGACAGACTTTAGATGTCATCTAGTCCAGAAAAGTACTTATAATGGCGAGGAATTAGAAGCCCTGAGAGAAGTAATTAGTGAAAATCACAGGCTGAGTGAGGCAAGAGCTAGGGTTGTGATTCCCAGTCCCGAGCTTTCCCGCTCCGGGCTGTGCTGCCCCATTTGTCCATATTGAAGGTCAATAAAAACCGATGGCAGAGTGCACAAATTCTACAACCTAAAAATTTGAGTGTTTCTTTCTAGCCCAAGGATGTTAACTCTCACATTTCTTAAATACTGCTGATAAAAGTGACATTTTTCTTTCCTAATGGATCACCCAGACACAAATCCCATCTTCTCCAATCCTCTTCTCTGCTGTTTAGAGTAAATTAGAATAATTTACTTAAATTTCCCAGTATCAATTTGATCAATGTCCTGCTCTGGTTTAAAACTTTGTGATGATTTCCCATATTTTATAATATAAGTTTAAATTTCTCAGCATGGCATCCAAGGCCCTGTATGACCTGAGCAGGCCTAACTCGCCACCGTCCCCAACATGAATGCTGAGCTCCAGGTCTTCCTTGCACATCATGGTTTTTGTTTCTCATCCTTGTATACTCACTCACATGTTCTGGTCCCCTTATCTGGAAGATGCTTCTCCCTTTTGTTTGACTAGGTAATACTTCCTCCTCTTTCAAAACCTGGCTTTAAAGAACACTTGCCCCAGTGACCAATTTCTGTTGAGATCAAACTATTAGGCAAATAGTTTGACCACACTTCATGTTCAGAAACGCCATATTGGGCACTGCACCAGTTTGCTGAAGCATCTTATAAGCACCACAATAAAAATTCATCCAGATTAAAACACATAGATAAAATGCTATCTGATTAATAAGACAGGGAAAGAGTTTCTGAGCATAAAAGCAGGAGAAATCAAGAAGGAAAAACAAATATATCTGACTACATAAAAATTAGAAACCTTTGTTAAACAAAAAGACTTGGAAATTTTTACGTATGGCAAAAGATTGGTATCCTTAGTAAATAAAAAGCTCTTACCAAACAATAAGAAAAGCACTAAAAACCACAATAAAGAAATGAGCAAAGAACATAAACTGAGATTCATGAAAGAACAGATAGCTAATAAGCAAAAACTAATTTAATTTCATTAGTAGACCAAAATAGCAAATTGAAAGAAGATAATGTTTTCCAACTATTTAATTAGCAATGATCATATTCAGTGATGACAAGAGCAACTAGTAAGATAATTGCTCTCATACGTTGCTAATGGAAGATAGATTTATGTTACCGATATGGAAAGCAATTTTGTAGTACATATCACAAGCCTTAAAATTTTATGTCTTTGACTCTGTCTTTTCCTTCTCAAAATCTAGCCTAAGAAAATTGTCAAAAGTTATAGAAACTTTTATTTCATAATATTATTTTTGGTAGCAAAATGGAATACATCATTAATGTGTGATAAGAAATAATTAAACTATGATACAAATGTAGAATATAATGCAGTAAATAAATTTTCTTTTTAAACTTTATTTGACATGAGAAATGCTGTCATTCAAAGAAAAATTTAAAAACAAAGTGAAATGGTTTTTGCAATATGATCCAAATTATATTTTTAAATATATGTATGCCTAGAACAAAGATTGGAAAGATATCTATTAAAATGTTAATACTTATTATTTCTGGGGAATTTTAATTTGGTTTCTTGTACTTTTCATGATTTTCCAAATTCTCTATGATAACTTCACGTTGCTTTTATAATCAGGGAAAGATGCTAGTTAAAAAAACAAAAAATGTTATATATATATACAAAGTTTGTACATAGACATTTTTTACATCTACACACATAGGTGTATATAGATTTTATGTGTGTGTGATTAAAAATTCGTGCAATCCATCAATCCATTTACAAACTACATGATTAATCTTTTTCTTACTAGGATATCCCTTTTAATACCTAATAAAAGTATCTAAGGCTCTTGATGGTCACAAGAAACGGGGTATAACAACCCCATCACTGTGAATCCATCACACTAAAAGAAAGTCTTCTCTAACAACAGCATAAAGCTCATCTTCAGTTACAATTTTACAGTGTTTTGTGTAGTTATTTGAATAACAGCCACCTTCCCCACTAGACTAAAAATTCCAGGAGAGCAAGGGCTACCTACATGTTTGATCACTAGAGTATGATCTGGGCACTGCATGCCTGGACACATATGAGGTGCTCAATACATTTTTTAGTTGATTATGAAAAGAGAGAAAAAAATCAAGGAAGTCAAAGGTCATTGGGGCCTGTAAAAGAATGCGACATTTGCTAGTAAAGCTCTCAGTTACCTCACATCCTACTTCCCTGTCCCCCACAGCCACTACCCAAAAGGAAATCATATAAAAGCTGGAATCCAACCTTTCTTCTCTTTTCCTCAAATTCATTATCCTTAAAGTCCTTTTCACTAAGACTAATTACTTCTACATATTTTACCTAATCGGAGCCACTGACACTTTGACGTTAATTAACACTTGGCTTGATGCATCCAGGAGGTGTCTGAATTCACAGAGGCTTTTAGTCTCCAGAATGAAAACCCCAGTTGGCAAAATGAGGCTCCAGGAAGGTTTTTGTGGGGTATAGGCCTTCTAACAACCCTCAAGCTGTGTTTCTCACAGCCAGCAAGACCTGCTCTGATCTTCTTAAAGGAGAGAAAGACCGTCAGAGACTAAAATAGAGACTCCACAGTGCTTATGCGTCAGTCTCCCACCCCCGACCCATCATCTTCCCCAGGTTTCCTCACCTCTGAGTTGGTACACGCAGGGTCTCAGAACATGCAGTCATTGATGGCTAAGACAGCATGGCGGATTGGACCATTTACTGGAAATAAGAAAGGAGAATGTTTTCGGAGGCTCACCTGGGTTTCTTGATTCAACAATTCATTCAGGGCAAGCAAACAATTAGGCCAAAAGAATAGTAAAGAAAATTATGTTGTTTTACTGTCTTTGAAACTTACGCAGGAAGAATGGATTGGTAAACGTTTTTTTAAACTAGTAAAACATTTTTGCTTGTTTGTAAAGACTGTATGATGAGAATAAATTCTACCGCAAAGAGAAATAAATGATTGTTCAAGGCAAATAATGACTAATTTCCGCCGAGCTTCTAAAGTGTGTTATTCATTGATACCGTCTGGAATTTACACTCAAGAGAAGTGAACTATCTTAAATTTTATGAATCCCATCTTGTTTGCAATTTGCAAAACACAAAACAACAACCTCAAAATATTTGCTGTTGCAAAATAGTCTTTGCAACTAGAGGGGGTGCTGACTTAACATCAAACAAATCTAGTTTTCAATCTGTCTCAGGCATCAGATATCGGTGTGACCTTGGCCAAGTCTCTGTCATCTCCATTGGAGAGTGGAGAATAACAAACAGCAGCCACCTCAAATGGGTGTTGTTAGGATGAAACAAGGATGCTTCCTGCAGTTCCTGATACAGCACGCACTCAATAAGTGGTCCATATCTGGATATGAGCAGGAATAAAGCCATAAAACCTGATATTTATCAATAGATACTCCCTTAAGTGCATATAGACCTTGAATTTAGATAGTTCCCTTTCCTTGAATGTAAATTCCAGTGGATTTTCTTGCTTGTACAAACATCTCATTTCACTTCACACCATGCTTGAGAAGTAGCAATGGCACTTATTATTACCCCCATTTTGAAGTTGAGAATTTAAGGCTCAGATAATTTAAATGAATTGTGCACCATCATCACCATGGTTAGAAAGTAGCATTCCAGAAGTTCTGAGTATTTTAAGTACCTTATTCTTTCCAAATCCCCAAATACCATGGTTTCTAGACAAATAAATTTGAGATGCCCATGAGACTGACACAGTCAACTAAACAATTAACTTTAGAAAAGGTTCTTAAAACAGGTGTTCAATAGATCATCGAGAAAGAGAAACCATGCAATTTGTAGTAAAGGAAATACATATATTGGAAATACATATATATGGAGCCAACTAGCTCAGCAAAGAGCAACTAATAGTAGGATAATGAGTTAAGACTAGAGAGTAGTATATGGAACTTCTAGATAGAGGAATTACTCTGTTTATAACCAAAATGGATTTTGTAAGCATATATGTGCCAAAAAAGGATAAAGGTATTTCAATGCTGTTGTGCTAGTCTATAAAATAACATTTTATGTCAACAGTTTTCTGATTAACACCATATTTGATACATCTTTTCCAGTGAAGCAAGATGAGGCCAAGTACATAATTCCTTATTAGCAATTTCAAAATCCAAAATGCTCTGAAAACCAAAGTTTTTTCCTAAGTTTCACACCAAAAATTCATTTGGTTAACTAGTATGAGGTTATGTTATGTAGTTGAATATTCAGATGTTCCACAGCAGAAATGTTATACTTAATTAGAGAGTGCTGGCTCAGACTGTGACTGAAATATTACAAAATACAACCATCGTATTATCTAATATCTTGCAAATTTTGAATTCTCAAATATATCTGGCCCTAAATGTTTCCAATAAGAACTTGCAGACCTGTATGTATGACCATCTCTATTTTAAAACTGGAAAGTGACTCAGTCTCAAATTAATTTTTATTTAGCTGTGTCTAATACTAACCTCAAGGGAAGGACATTCAAAAATTAGTAGAGAATTCCACTAAGCAGAAAATCCATGACTGTCATTTACAAACTCGTTTTCTATGTGGAAAAAACCCAGTAAACGTCTATAAAACTAGGAGAAATTATTTCAAAGAAGAATTAAACCATGTATAGAGTTCCCAAGGTTACATCTTAATGACTGTAACATGATTGCTAAAGAAAATGTTTTTATCTAACCGTGTTGTTAAAACCATTGAGTTCTGATGTAAGAAGATTTCAGCCAAGTCATCTGAGTGGTATTCCTAAAGACATCCCAGACCATTTGCCTATATTTTCATCTCTGCCTTGATGTGTGCCCAGGGGCCATCCAAGGACTCTAGACTTCTCCTCTCTTGGATAACTGCCTACAGCTCAGTCTTGAGAAGAAAAGAGAAAAGTTACATCCTGAAAACAGCAGCATGAAAAGATCAAACAAACCCACAAAATTCCTCTTTTGAGGAAGTTTTTTTTTTTTTTTTTTTTTAGAGTTATGAGGCCACCAGGCGGGGCTTAGGTGGTTTCAAGGTTTGTGTAGCTTTGAATCGTTTGGGGTTGTCACATGGAGGTGGGGAAGGCGCAGATTCCCAGTGGTTCTTAAAGTCATCTGCTTCAGATCAAATTATTGGCTTCAAGCTTAGAAGTGAGGAACTAATCCCAAAGAGTACCAGAACTGAAAGAAAGAGGTGTGGGTGCATCTTGGGGGTGGGGGTGGGGGGGCAGGGAAGAATGGAGGGTCAAGGAAGGGACGGAGAAAGCCTTACATCCTGAACCAGAGTTTCCCTGGTTCTTTTTAAGCGAAAGATGAATCCTGCCAGGAACTCTTCCTGCCTCTCCACCTCCCAGTAACTGAGCTACCCTGAGACAACCAACAGTGATGCTTCCTCTGCCTGGAACATCTTTCCTTCTCTTCATCGCTTAACTCCACTCATTCTTCAAGTCTGAGCCTACAGTCTCTTCCTATAGGAAGCTATCTTGGGCATACTCCCCGTATCCCCCTGCACTGTATTAGGTCTTCTCCAGTATACACCCACAGCTCCTAGCATCTCCCATGAGAGTGCTTACTTTACTTTGTTATAATTGCTTTTTTCTCTGCCATCCCTGTTAGATATAACCTCCCCAAGGGCAGAGGCTATCTTTACCTTGATCACCATTATATTCCCAGCACCTACTACAGTGCCTCGCCTGCAGTTATGTGTTTCATAAATATCTATTAAATAAATGAATGAACCAATTAATAAACTGGCTCCTGCCTGCTGGGGGTTCCTGGTGCATTTATAAAAGCTCAAACAGGCAAAAGTGGACCCCGTTAAAAGTAGACCTCAAAAAGGTGTTTGAGTCTTGTAGGAACTAGTGAGACAAACTGGAGTGTATAATAGGTCCTAAATGATGCCTAGGACTTAGAGAAGCAGCGTGTTTCTCCCACTGTAAATGAGAACAAAACAGGAGTGGCAGCAGAAATGTGTCTGGTGTGTTCCGGACCACTGAAGAACCCAGCTTGCCTTCAGCATGGGGTGGGTGTAAGGGAGTTAAAGGAGGAAATGACAGTAAGGATCAGTCATGGAGCACGGTAGCTGCCAAGCTAAGGTGTTGGAACTTTGCCCTGTGGTCACTGTAGAGCCAAGAATTATATGTGACCTGGGAATAAAATATGCAGATGAGCTATACGGGAACTAATGGGAAGAATGCAGGCCAGGTGGGACATGGTTTGGTCATAAGGCAATCAGGCCATGAAAGTCTGGACTAAAAAGGTGGGAATGAAAATGAAAAGAGAGAAAATATTAAGAAGTGTTCACACAATGTGATATATAGATGACGTATTACAAAATTGTACACCTGAATCCTATGTAACATTACTACCAATTGTCACCCCAATAAACTTTAATTAAAAAGAAAAAGAAAAAGTGTTCAGACTGAGTGATTAATTAGATATGTATAAGAAAAAATAGCAAGGTATAATTAATAACTTAATTTGAAGAAAGATTACAAAGAATAATAATGATTACAGTTATCACTTGCTGAGTATTTACCACATGCCAAAGGCCTTATATTTAAGTTAATATTAACAATTATTCTCTTGGGCAAGTATTAGTTCCATGTTTTCCACATGAAAAAATTTTAAAGCGTTATTTTTTTTTTCAATCACATGGGCTGATGGTTTTCAAACCACAGCATCTCTGGTACCATCTCATTGGGCAAGAGGGGTGCTCTCAGATCCCTAGCTCCACCTTCAACTAGAGCAGCTCCCCTTCATCTGCCTTATACAATAATTCTCTATGTAACAGTTCATCTTTTTAAAGTTCAGCTCTTTCTAAAAAAAAAGTTTTAGGACTACAAAACTAGGCAATAGTGGTTAGGAACATATAAATCAGGACAGTAGAGAGGGACATTTCACTTGCATCAACAGAATTTGGTATTAGTGCATGAGGAAGAACAGAGTAGAGGATGATCTTAGATCTTGGGCTTAGATGCTTCTAGTGGAGAACTTTACTGAGGATACAGGAGGAGGAGGAGAATTAGGGAAGAGAGCCACTTTGGTCTGAATCGGGTTGAGTTTAAGATATCTATAGGAAAACTTCATAAAAATAATCAGCTGGAAATACAAGTCTGGACCAACATACAAATGACAGTGAACCCATGATGTTGGATAAGACCACCAAGGAAAAGATGGCCGGAGGAAAAGAGAAAAAGACCAATGACAGAACGCTAAGGAAAACTAATGTTTCATTCATTCATCCAACAAATATCTATTTATTATCCACAAAGAAGTTGTAAATAAAAAGAAAGGACAGTAAAAGAGTCAGAGAAAATAGAGAGAAGAGTGATCAGAGAAAAAGGTGAGTTAAGTCACAAAGAAAGGAAGAAGGAATTTCAAGGATAGGTTGGCTAACAGTATGAAATATGGCAAAGCTCAAATAGGATAAGATCATGGAAAGGTGAAGTCTTAAACGGGACAATTTGAAGGTCACATGTGGCCTGTGATTGGAAATGCAGTTTGTCTTCATCCAAAAATTATTTTTTATTTTCTGAGCATTTCTAAAGTGTCAGACACAGGGCCAGCCTCTGGTATTAAATGGTAAGCATAACAAGACTGGCCTCTGCCTTTATGGAGATTATAGTTTAGTGAGGGAGACAGACATTAATCAAATAAATACATACACTAAATATAAAATGACATTTATAACAAGGGCTAAGAAAAGGACACCTGCCAGGCCATGGGAGTATATAGAAGAATTGGACCTTGCCAGGGAGGGTTTCCTTACAGAAATGATGCTTGAACTAAGATGGCAATGATGACTGGAACTTAAGTAAAGACGGAAGAGCTCGTGCAAGGTCTTAGGGTAGGAGAGAGCCCAAGACATGTTTGAGGGATTGAAAATCCCATATGTCTAGAGAAGAGAGGGGAAGAGTGAGTAAAAGGTAAGAGGCAGGCAGAAGCCAGACTGTGCAGGGCTTTGGAGATCCCATTGAATTTTTTTTCTTAGGACATCGTAAGAGTCATAGTGGCTCCTAAAAAGTTTCCATGATTGGGGGTGGGGTGGGGAGGCAGGCAGGGAGATATCATCAGATTTGCATGCTGGAAAGATGGGCTCAGCTGGAGTAATTGAAGATATAAAAGAAGCAGGATGTCTGAGCAAAGTTCTGAGTGACACAGGAAGATCAGCGGGAATGAGAGTAGGGGATGAGGATAAATTTGGAAAAGATGCCTCTTCCTGAGAGCAAGAAGAACAGAGGTTAAAATGTGAGGAAATGGACATATCTGGAAGTAAAAAGGAAGTTTAGTTAAAAAGTTGAAATTTTTATTTATCTGCTAAGAATGTAGAAAACATGGACAGAAGGTGGGGGTACAGTGCCTGCTACAGAGAAGACTACAGTCAACATTTGTTGGATCTTAATGTAGAGGTTTGGAACAGCTTCTGTGGCAAACCGGAAAGGGATCCAGCTCAGGATGACCTAAGATTGCCTAGCAACCCGAGGCCCCACTTTGCTAAGTCTACTTAGTGTGCACCGTCAGTGCCCATGGGGATTAATGTGCAGTCTCCAAAATATCATCAACTTGGAAATATTGTGGACACCTGCACTAGGAAAACCTGAATAGTGGTGTCATGTTGCTTTAAAATACTCAAAATTAGGGGGAACGCATTTGATTACCACTTCACTAGGGTAACATAGGTCATCCTGTGATGAGTCATAGGAGGTCTGAATACTTTGGAAGTGTTTTTCGCTGCTGGCATTTTCTAAAGAAGCACAAATTATGACTAAATCCCTCCTGTTTATATGCATTGCCATCTCTTCCCACAGCTTTCATCAACAAATAGCAATTAGAGCAATATGGCTAAGAAGTAATTGCTGTGTCTTGTTTCTAATGCTGTATATACAAAGCTACACTGCCAACTGCCATCTATTATCTCTTCTCTTCCCCAAGTCACAGAGGGTAAGAGGTAAGCACATTGGCTGCTGCCTTGAAGACCAACTGCAATCATCCAAGAACACAGTATAATTTTGATCTTGTGATGAGCAGGGTGAAATATGTTTCACTCTTTGGTAGCACCCTGAGATAGAAAGATATTTTACCAGTGTTATCCTAAGCAGGGAACATCATTCCCAACATTGATCCATTGGGGTATGGGAAGAAAATATTAGAACTTGATTTTCAATTTATTTCTATTTTTTAAAAGACAAAAAAAAATTAAGCTTAACCGTTGTCAAATTCATTGTATGAATCAGCACTGACATCTCAGTGTGAACATCAGATAACACATGTCAAGCCCAGGGAAGAGTGGGAGTTCCACGACACAAAGGGTTTGGCAATGGTATTTCATTATTGTGTCTAATTAAACAGATTTGTGAGCAACTTCAGAAGAGGCAATTTTGTGAAGATGTCAATTCTCTCCTCACTGACTTATGGATAAAATGCTATTCCAATCAAAATCAAATTTTGTAACAGCTGAAAGCAAACTTTTCTGTAGAAATTGAGAATAGAATTCTAAAATTCATATGCAAAATGCAAAGGATTTGAAATAGCTAAAGCAACTTTGAAAAAGAAGAAGTATGTTGGAGGGTTTAACATTCCTTGATTTCAAGATTTATCATAAAGCCACAATTATCAACACAGTGTGCTACTGGCATAAAGATAGACATTTAAATCACTGGAACAGAATATAGAGTCCAGAAATAGATCCACACGTATATAAACAATTGATTTTTGACCAAACTACAAAGACAAGTCAGTGAAGTAATGATAGGCTTTTCCACAAATGGTGCAAGAACAATTGGATATCCATATGCAATAATATAAACTTTGATCCATACTTTGCATCATACATAAAAATTAACTCAAAATGAAACATAGACCTGAAAGTAAGACCTAAAACTATAAAACTTCTACTAGAAAACATTAAAGAAAATTTTTGTGACATTAGGTAAAGCAAAGCTTTTTTTCAGATATAACACTAAGTGCACAATACATAAAATTTAAAAAAAAAATTAGAGCTCATCAAAATTAAAAACTTCTGCCCTTCAAGAGACTATTATGGGAACGGAAAGACAAAGCACAAACTGGGAGAAAACATTTGAAACTCACATATCTGATAAAGAACATATAAAGAACTCAGTAATAAAAAGAAAAAAGCCTATTTAATAAATGGGCAAAAGATTTGAACAGACACTTCACCAAAGATGATATATAGCTGTCAAGTAAGTACATGTAAAGATGATCAGCATCATTAGTCTTTGGTGAAATGCAAATTAAAATTACAATGTGGTACATCACACCTCTTGGAATGGCTACATTTAAAAGACTGACCATACACAACGTTGGCAAGGAAGTGAAGCAACTGGAACTCTCATACACTGTTGGTGTAAATGTAAAATGGTACAATCACTTTAGAAAACAGTTTGGCAATTTCTGAAAAGTTAAACTTACACCTACCATGATCCAGCAATACTCATAGTTATCTGCCCAAGAAAAAAAAAGTATATGTCCCCACCTAGACTTGTACATAAATGTTCATAGGTACTTTTTTTTTGTAATAGCCAAAAACTGGACGCGGCCCAAATGACTATCAACAAATGGATAAACAAATTGTAGTGTAATCATACAATGGACTACTACTTAGCAATAAAAAGGAATAAACTATTTATACATCAATGAATCTCAAAATAATTATTCTGAGTACAAGATTGAAAAATAGTACACACTCTGTGTTTCAATTTATATAAAGGGCAAATTAACATGTAGTGACATAAAGAAGATCCGTGGTTATCAAGGGAATGAAGAGAATGAAGGAAAGATTATAAAAGGGCCCAAGAAAACTTTTGAGAGTAATGGATTTATTATCTTGATTGTGGTGCTAGTTTTAGCAGGTATATACTCATGTTAAAACTTATCAGTCCGGCCCGGTGGCTCAGGCGGTTAGCTCCATGCTCCTAACTCCGAAGGCTGCCGGTTCGATTCCCACATGGGCCAGTGGGCTCTCAACCACAAGGTTGCCAGTTAAATTCCTCGAGTCCCACAAGGGATGGTGGGCAGCGCCCCTTGCAACTAAGATTGAACACGGCACCTTGAGCTGAGCTGCCGCTGAGCTCCCAGATGGCTCAGTTGGTTGGAGTGCATCCTCTCAACCACAAGGTTGCCAGTTTGACTCCCACAAGGGATGGTGGGCTGTGCCCCCTGCAACTATAAATGGCAACTGGACCTGGAGCTGAGCTGCGCCTTCCACAACTAAGATTGAAAGGACAACAACTTGACTTGGAAAAAAGTCCTGGAAGTACACACTGTTCACCAAAAGAGTCCTGTACCCCTTCCCCAATAAAAATAAAAAAAACTCTTAAGAAATAAAAACTTATCAAACTGTACACAATACATGCAGTCTATTGTATGTTAATTATACCTCACTAAAGCTATTAAAAGAAATTATGTCCTGTTCAACAAAAAGTTTTTGTAGCAAGGCAAAATATTATGCAAGCTACTTCACCAACTATAGTACTCAGCTAAGTAACAGGTGCCATCCAGCAACCTTGCAGGATTCCCATTGTATATGTAAAATGAAGATGGTTAACACATAACTCACTGAAGAATCAGTTCTTCCTTAAATATATGGTAGAATTCACTGGGTCTGGTGTTTTCTTTTTTGGAAGGTTATTAGTTGTTGATTCAATTTCTTTAATAGCTATAGGACTATTTAGGTTATCTGTTTCTCCTTTTGTGAGTTTGGGTAGTTTGTGTCTTTCAAAGAATTGGTTTATTTCCTCTGGGGTACCAAATTTGTGGGCACAGAGTTTTTCATAGCATTCCTTTATTATCCTTTTAATGTCCATGAGGTGATCTTGTAATATACCAGGGATACCAAAAAAATGTATACAAGTGGACACTTTGGTCAACGTTGCTGAAGCAGTAGTTCACCATAACCAGAAGTGTCTGAACGCTGATGGTAACCACTTTGAGCAGCTCTTGCAATTGCAGAAGTCAAACGTGACTTGTATTCATCTTTTGTTATTGGTATATACTGAGTATTACAATTTTAATAGTTTTTTCCTTTCTTAAAATGTATATACATTTTTTTGGCACCCTCTGTATATAAATATATTTTCCATTTAAAGAATCTTGAAAGTCTCCTATATTCTTTTCATGTGTTTCCTATATCTTGGGACCATACAACTTGAATGGACATTAAAATAGTATCCCTTTGAATTCTGGATATATCTCATTTATTTGTCTATCTTGTTGCAACTTCCAAGGTCATTCCCCTAAGAGGGTTAGAAGGAATCGGAGCATACTTGTAGTGTTTAAGCAATTTGGGCCTAAAATAGCAATATAGATCAGCCTTGTAATTCCAGTTTTAAATTGTTAATTGAGTAATTAAGACTTATGATTTTTAAACATAAATCTTACTATAATTATGTACACTCAGAATATTTAAGAGTAAGAATCAGCCTATTTACAATTTTATTTGACAGATTTATAAATATTTAAATCTTCAGAAAAGTCTTCTTAAGTCAGACAACTGAAGTACCTTAAAAATCAAAATATTTAATTTCAAAAATAACTTAAATATAGAGGAGTGTAATTAAGTTCATAAATTAAAACATTATTCAACGACCATCTTAAGAGTGACTGTTAAAATTTATTGGCATGCATAGGGTAATAAGATCAGTAAGCTAAATTTTAAAAATTAAAGGAAAAACTAGGTTTTCAAATGCAACTTTGAAAATTTAATATTATTTTTAAAATCAAAGTAAATCCCTTGAATTGCCTTTTATGGGCAAAATGCCACCTGTGGAACCACCAAAAACTCACATTTCATGGTTTAAGCATTTGGGGGTGAGAGAACTTGCAAGCAGAGAAGACAAGCAGCAAGCAGCACAAAAGGGTGCATTTTTACAAGGGCTTGGCAGAGGTTCAATTCTTGACAAAGTGCCATCCCGGAAGATAACCAGTCAGCAAGGGTTATATAGTACCTCTGCGCTCGAAAAGACAAACTAACTCCATACTGCGCACTTTTAGTCCTCAAAGGCTGGAAATGAATGCAGAGGAGGAAGAGGAAGGAGTAGGGGTTGTGAGGAGACTGGCCGTTTCTTAATCGTGTGCTTTAAAATGTCTGTAGGGATACTCTACTTGTTAGCATCTGAAGCTGAAGGTGTGCCCTTTCAACAAGATCAGAAACTTACTTGGGGGTTTTAAAATAGAACCGCAGACACTGGCAGCTTAATAGAACATTAACCAGTGGCTCCAGGTGTGTCTAACACAGGGGCCAACCTGAATGATACGGCAGATGCCAGCACGCACGGAAGCACAGACTCATTCTCCATCCGGCCAAAAATGGTGTCTTCCCTTTTCAGATCGTTTGTGACTGCGTATTTGTCAAGCACTTTAACCACTTGGACAAAAAGCACCACAGGCTACGTTATCCTGATGCCAAACAATGCTTTATAAATAAAGTGGCTACATTTACTAGTCATAAATAAAATGCACAAGGAAGAGAACTAACATTTGTCAAGTACATATGACGTGCCCGATATTACAGGATTTGTTTCAGTTAATACTCCCAACAACCCTTTGAAGTACATATTATTATCCCCATTTAACTGGGGATTGGAAACTGAAGCTTAGCAACTGAAGCTTAATAATTTATCCAAGGTCATGAGGCAGGAAATGGCAGTGCCAAGCCTTGAACTTTCTAAGCTCTTGGTCTTCATTCAACACTGTCCAATAGAATTATAAAGCAAGCCACAAATGGGAGCCACATATGTAATTTTAAGTTTTCTTGTAGCCACATTTTAAAAGGAAGAAGACAAAACAGATGGAATTAATTTTAATAACATTTTATTTATCCCAATACACCCAAAATATAATTTCAGCATGTGAATCAATATAAAAATTATTAATGAGATAACTTATATTCCTTTTTTCATACTAAGTGTCCAAAATCCAGTGTGCTCTTTCAACACATCTCAGTTTGGACTGGCCACATGTCAAGTGCTCAACAGCCCATGTAGATAGTGGCGGCCATATTGCCCAACACAGATTAACCTCTGGTCACCCTACCAGACTCTTACACACCCCTGGAGTAGAATCAGCTCTACTATACCTGCTACAAACCTGGAAAGAAAAACATTGCAAATTAAAAGCCAAATTGCTAGAAAAGCACACTTTTCCTGGTCAAAAGACAAATGAAAGGAAGGAATTCATCAGCTGCATTTCCCTGCACAACAATCATAAATGCATCAACTGCACTGGGCTATTTACCTCAGTAGGACTGGAAACAAATGATCTAAAACTCATGAATCTGCACATTCAGAAAGTACAGACTGCCAGGGAAGGTAGTAAACCCAAATGGGCCCTACCTGATCTCTTCTATTGTCATTGACTTTAGAGGAATCCCCCACAAATTATACAGTCCTGCATGAATTTTATCCATCCCCCACTGTCCACTCTAACAAAACTCCCTCAACAAGCTTAGTTTGGGTTAAGGAATTTCCTTTATTTTCTATTTCCTTCTTGTTATAACTGTATTTTTATCTGTCCTGCTTTCCTCCCTTCTTTTTTTATTTCTCTTTTCTAGTTGGTTTCCCAGATTCTGCAACCTGCACTAGTTTTGTTTTGTGTTTTAACATTAACCATATTACTTTGCTGCTGCTTTTCATCGATTGCCTGCCATAGAGATCATGCTCTCTCCTGCCTGGAGGAAAAAGAGAAAACCTTTTCAGCACCATCACCAGGGTTGCTCCATCCCCAACCTCCACCACCCCTCATCCCAGCCTGATAAGGGCAAGGGAGGGAGGAATGATAACGAATTCCCCAGCACACAATTCCTGGTGGGGCAGGGTGGGGTGACATGTATCCAGCTGCCAGTGCAGGTTTTCATGAAATAAAAGAAATCTTAACATTGTAAAATGCATTTCCTTTGATTGTTCTGGATTACATTTACAAAATAAAAGTAGCTTATTTTTTTCAGACTTCAGAATAATACAAAAAAGCAAAAAGAGGAAAGGGAAAAGCACCTGAACTTCCACTAGCCAAGAGCACCACTGCTAGCATTTTTATTTTTAAAAATCTTCATTTAGTCTTTAACCCACAGAAGGTTAGCGAGCTGTCTCCCAGCCCCACCCCAGGGTGAAAAGAGAAAAAAAGTAGTTCTGACTTAATTCTGAGCTAATGTAACTAATATTTAAGTCTGAAATGAGCACAAAAGTTAAATTACATATGAGCTCTCCCTCATTCAAGATGCTAGGAATCTTTGTCTGAATATATGTCCTTTTCAAAGTAATTACGGAATAATTACAACAATAATAATACCTATCATATACAGAATACTAGCTCTGCGCCTAGCGTTAAACTATGTGCTTGCCATATGTTTTCCCATTTTAGTTCTTGTCACAATTCCATGAGTTATGGAGCACTTTTTCCATTACACAGGTAGGGAAATTGGGACTCAGAGAGGTTAAGGCCAGCTACTAATTGATAGACTTAGGATTTGAACTTAGGCCTGTCTGATTCCAAAGGCTGTGTTCCTTTTGCTATACCATGCTACCATAGCTAAAGTCATCATAAACCTGTGCCATCCAGGGTTGAATGTTATTGTTTGTAAGAAAATAGTAAGCTTCTAAATTTACCTTTACTAATTTTAGAACCTAAAAACTTGGGCCTAAGAACTTAAAGTCAAATATGAAGTAATTTACTTCTGGCAGGAAGATACCTGGAATTTCCACCATACTACTTCTCCAGCCCCCAGGGACAGCGGAAGGGTTTCCTCACTGCAGGAACTCCACACTTTAGTAACTTTGAAAAGCAAGTGTATGCTCACCAGCCAACTGCCATCACTTTCAAGGCCAGGAGAGTTCTGAGTTCTGATTGCAAGGCAACCACCCCAATTTTCTACAAAATCAAAAGAAGCCTCTGAAAACCAGCTAGCGGGAGAAACATTTTGTTTTTGCTCAACAACAGTCTTGTACCTCTAAGGGCTATGTGGCTTGGGCTGTTTTCCTAGGGTAGAATTGAGGTTGGAGTGGACTGTGAAATTCACAGTTGCTATCCACAATCTCTGTATCCATACACCCTAACACCTTATTTGATTTACAAGAACTTCAGAGCTTTAGAGAAAAATTTGTTCATGATACAAAGAGACATAAAGAACTCAGGGCAATGGGTTAAACTGATGAAAGCAAGGTGTTAGCCAGCTCATGGGCAATGCAGTGACAAGGTAGGTAGACAGTGATTATGCAATGCACTCTTCCTTAGATCGCTGTTTCCCGACATCATCATATCGTGGCAATCAGAGAAAATGTTAACACTCATGTGGCACTATGGGGTAAACTGGAAGAGAGCTGGTGGAAATCATTACGGTTTCCTTATATACTTATGACTGAAACATAAAGGAAAAGTACTAGGGAAGGTATTAAATATTGAAATATTTAAAACTTCCAAAAAAGATCCTTTCAGATATTTAATGAGGAATCTGAGCTTGCTCTTCTGAACATAACTTTTTCATACAAAGTTTTACGCATAAATTAGCTACATGTACTTTCTGACACAGGCTTTTGAAATCATGATTTCTTTAGAATTCCTGGTCACCATCAATGAGAAACTTTGCATAAGCAAGTGAGGAAAAATTTTTAAATATTTTATAATCGTTCAAAAACTCACAACCACTAAAGCTATATTGAGTCAATATAAGCTATTCCTCTTATTTTCCAATTATTTTAAATCAAAATATCTGCTGATAATATAAATGTGTTTCAAAACCAACAAAATTTGTTCATATCAAGAATTTCAAAATAATGATGAAATTCTAATTTGCAAAATGCACACAAGTTGTTAGTGCAGTTCTGAAGATAACATGTATGCCATTAAAAGGGCATATGAATAGTACATGAACGGGTCTTTGTGAAGGCAGAGATAATAATAATTGGAGCCACCAGACCAATCTTTCACACCTTTAATCCAGCCACAGCACACCCATTGGGAAGTTTTACCCTAGAAGATCACAAACTTGAATGGACCTCTTTCCAAAGCTCAGTCTCTGGTTTTCCTTCACTACACACACTCTAGTTCCTGCAATCAAAACAACTTTTACTCTTTAATTCTCTGGTATCATCACTTAACCTCCCACTGCCTGGATGCTTCCATGTCACTGAGTTCTCTTTACAGAGGGCACACTTAGACTCTCATACCACATAAGAATCACCGAGGAATTTCAAAATGAAACTCACCTAATGGATTTTAAATCTCTAATTTAAAGTATTCTGAATTAAATGCAACTTTCTATGAGCCTTTATATTTTACGTTTTAATAAATAAACTTTTGTGGGCCTATGGGGACTTTCCTGTACATCATCTTCAGATCTTAAGGGTGAGCCTTTAAAGACACATGGTGAGTATTATTTCCCATTTTTCATGAGAGGCTAATACAGAGAGCCTTAAGTGACTAGCCCAGAATCATTCTACTAGTATACAGAGAGCTCAAATCTCCTGGGTTGTGAGCCAGGGCTCCTCTTCTGTGTCACATTTCTACCTACTTAAAATTAACTACTCATGCCCTGTAGGTTCCCAACTGAAAAGCAGAAAGTGGTAGTATAAAAGGTGGTTGTTACTTACATGTAGAATCTAAGAAAACAGAACAAACAAACAAAACAAAACAGAAACAGAGTCATAGATACCGAAAACAAACTGATGGTTACCAGAGGGGAGGGAGGTGGGGGGGAAAGGGGAAGGGGAGAAAGAGGTACAAACTTCAAGGTATAAAATAAATAAGTCACGGGGTTGTAATGTACAGCACTGGGAATACAGTCAATAATATTGTCATGACTTTATACTGTGACAGATTGTCATTAGGCATATTGTGTCGATTACATTGTAAGGTACATAAATGTAGAATCACCATGTTGAACCCAGAAACTAATAAAATATGGTATGTCAACTATACTTTAAAAAAAAGAGAGAGCGGCTGGTTCCTTTGTGTCTCCTGGGTCTGAAATCTTTCACTCACTTAATGTGGCCCGAAGTGGCTAGACTTCAAAGATACCAGGACCGTCCCGGAGAGATCCTGCTAACAACGGTCTGGATCCAGGGCAGAGTGGAGAAAACCACTCCCTTCCTCTCCTCAGCTCCTTTTCTGCCCTGATGTCTGCACTCCTCACCCTAACCACCACCCTGCATTTTCCCTTGTTCAGGGTATGAAACCAATTAAATAAACTTGATTGAAGGCTGTTGCACAGAGTAAAGGAAGTGACAAAGGCAAGCAGGGTGCACAGGTGCGGGAAGCCACGGAAACCTTTATTAGCCTTGAGAAGGAGAAAAGAGTGCAGATCTATGCAGATTTCTATGCAGATCTATGCAGGTTTCTACACAGATCAGCCAGAGCCTTTAAACACTTGCTGACAGGGTCATCTCCTTCACCCTAATTTTCTCTAGAATCTATTACTCGATGGACACACATCAGGGACAGTGCTGCACCCAAGGGATGACTATACTGTCAGTTTTCTCTGTTGTGGCCAAAATGGGCCTGCATGCTCAGGAGGGATTAACTACTTAGCGTGGGGGACCAGGCATTCTCATCCTTTGGATGGATACTACAGCTATGTGACCGTATGACTCCAGTGTAGCATTTCTTATGCATCACTAAAAACATGGCAAAATGTCCGCAAAAAGATTGTAGGCCAAAGCTTAGTTCATTCCCAACTGTCTCTCCACAGACATATCCGGCTTCTCAAAAAGGACATCACTGTATTTTCATCTAATTAGAGTCCATCTCTCTAAATAATTTACTGTCACTGCCTCAAATTCCTTTATAATTTTAGTATTAGCAGCTTTCATTGACACCTTTTGCCTCTGTGATTTTTTTCTTCACAGGAATGTCCTCCTTCTGTAAAAAGAGGGGAAGAAAACACCCTGCTGGCTAGTAACTTGCCTTCCTCAGCAATAGCTCTTGCCAATTCTCTTTATGCCCTTCATGCCCTGAAGCTCTAGTTGAACCCCTCAAGAACTTATAAATCAAGATTACTGTCAAGGTTGTTTACACTGTATTACCATTTAAATCCTTCTCTATACAAATCAAAATGCAATTACAGCACTATTTTAATTTAACATTTCCAATGAAGGGCTGATGGTTGAAAATCATCAGGTGAAAATGCAGTGCTGTAAACCATTTATAACCAATTCATGTAACTCAATTGTTTCAAGAATTTGCCATGGTTTTTCCAATTTGGTGATGTAAGATGTTTCACACCATCATATGGGTCAGCTGCAAGTCTCAGAAATCCTTTAGCCATAAATATTAAAAATTGTAGTAACAACATGAATTATCATTTACAATTAAGATTTCAGAAGCAGTGAAACTGGTGAATATCAAAGAGTTAGAAGGTAATAATGTAATTTGACCCTATGATTCATCAGATTGTTCTATAGTAAACTACCCTTTTTATATATCTTTAATTTATTATTTTTTTATTTTAATGGGTTGTTTCCAATTTTATAGTCCTCAAAGTGAGAAACCCATTAACTCAAGTCAGGCAAAATTTGTTACATGTTAGCAAGTTTTTGCATAGCTCTACTTGTGCTATTTTTTCTGATTCCAAATTCAAACTCCCATAGTTCTGGAACACTATTATATCAATTCACTCATGGTTCAGTAGGACTGAGCATAGGTGACCCCTCCTTCCTTTCTGAAGCACCTTGCTCTCTTGGCTTCCCTGACACAATCATAGTAGGGACTTTAACACCCCACTGACATCAATGGACAGATCTTCCAGACAGAAAATCAACACGAAAACAGCAGCCTTAAATGACACACTAGACCAGATGAATTTAATAGAAATTTTTAGCTCATTTCACCCCAAAGCAGCAGAATACACATTCTGTTCAAGTGCACATGGAGCATTTTCCAAGACAGACCATATGTTAGGCCATAAAACAAGTCTCAAATAATTTAAGAAGACTGAAATCATATCAAGCGCCTTGTCTGACCACAATGGCATGAAACTAGAAATCAATTACAAGAAAAAAACTGAAAAAAACACCAACACATGGAGGCTAAATAATATGCTACTAAATAGTGAGTGGATCAGCAAGATCAAGAAAGAAATCAAAAGATACCTTGAGACAAACAAAATATTAAAACACAATGACCCAATTACTATGGGGCACAGTGTAAGCAGTCCTAAGAGGGACATTTGTAGTAATAGAGGTCTACCTCAAAAAAACAAGAAAAATCTTGTCTTGTGCACCTGAAACTAATAAAATAAAATAAAATAAAATAAAATAAAATAAAAAAACCAAGAAAAATCTCAAATAAATAGTCTGTTTACACCTAAGGGAACGGGGAAAAGAACAACAAACAAAGCCCAAAGTGAGTACAGGAAATAAATAATAAAGATCAGAGTGGAAATAAAAGAAATAGAGGCTAAAAGAAAAACAAAAGATCAAAGAAACCAAGAGCAGGTTTTTTGAAAAGATAAACAAAAGTGACAAGCCTTTAACCAGACTCATCAAGAAAAAAAGAGAGAGGATCCAAATAAATAAAATCAGAAATGAAAGAGGAGAAGTGACAATGAATACCACAGAAGGACAAAAACATTTAAGAAAATGCTATAAGCAACTAGACGCCAACATATTGGACAATCTGAAAGAAATGGATAAATTCCTAGATACATATAATCTTCCAAGTCTGAATCAAGAAGAAACAGAAATTCTGAACAGAACAATTACTACTAATGAAATTGAATCAGTAATCAACAAGATCCCAACAAACAAAAGTCCTGGACCAGATGGCTTCACAGGTGAATTTTACCAAACAGTCAAAAGAATTAATACCTATTCTCCTTAAACTATTCCAAAAAATTCAAGAGGAGGGAAGGCTCCCAAGCTCATTTCATGAGGCAACAATTATCTTGACACCAAAACCAGACAGACATTACAAAAAAAGAAAACTATAGGCCAATATCCCTAATGAAGATAGATACAAAAATCCTCAACAAAACATTAGCAAACCAAATTCAGGAGTACATTAAAAAGATCATACACCACAATCAAGTGGGATTCATTCTCAGTATGCAAGATTGGTTCAATATCCACAAATCAATTAATGTGATACACCACATTAACAAAATGAAAAATAGTCATCATATGGTTATATCAATAGATGCAGAAAAAGCATTTGACAAAATCTCACATTCATTTATAATAAAAACTCTCAGCAAAGTGGGAATAGAGAAATCATATCTCAATATAATAAAGGCCATATATGAAAAACCCAAAGATGATACTCAATGGGGAAAAGCTAAAAGCATTCTCCTTATGATCAGGAACATGACAAGGATGCTCGTTTTCACCATTTTTATTTAATATAGTATTGGAGGTCCTAGCCACAGTAATCAGACAAGAAAAAGAAATAAAAGGCATCCATACTGGAAAGGAGGAAGTAAAACTGACATCATTTGCAGATATGATACTGTACATACAGAACCCCAAAGATTCCACCAAAAAACTGTTAGAACTAATAAATGAAGTTGGTAAAATAGCAGCATACAAATTAATATTCAGAAATTAGTTGCAATTTTATATATACCAATAATGAACTGTCAGAAAGAAAAATTAAGAAAACAATCCCATTTACAACTGCATCAAAAAAACATCAAACAAACAAAAAAAAACACCTAGAAATAAATTTAACCAAGGAAGTAAATAACCCATACTCATAAAATTATAAGACATTGAAGAGAGACATTAAAGATATAAATAAATGAAAACATAAACCATGCTCATGAATAGGAAGACTTAATATAGTTAAAATGTCCATACTACCCACAGCAATATATAGATTCAATGAAATCTGTTTCAAAATACCAATGGCATTTTGCACAGAACTAGAACAAATAATCCTAAAATATATATAGAACCATAAAAGACCATGATACCTGATATCAAACTATACTACAAGGCCATAGTAATCAAAACAGCATGGTATTGGAATAAAAACAGACACATAAATCAATGGAACGGAATAGAAAGCCCCAAATAAATCCATGTCTATATGGTCATTTAATCTATGACAAAGGAAGCAAGAATATATATAGACAGTCTATTCAATAAATGGTATTGGGAAAGCTGAACAGATACATGCAAAAACAGGAAACTGGACTACCTGCTTATGCCATATACAAGAATAAACTCAAAATGGATTAAAGACTTAAATGTAAGACCCAAAACCATGAAACTCCTAGAAGAAAATATAGGAAATAAGCTCTCAGACATTACCCTTAGTAATATTTTTACTGACATATCTTTCTTCTTTTCTAAAATAATCATTTAAAGCCATGTTTTTCACTTGTTAGTACTATGTTAGCTCTTTCTCACAAAATGTATGTATTTTCATCATCACTCAGTTAAAATATTTTCTAATTTCTCTTGTCATTTTATCTTTGACTTATGACATATTTAGAAGTATGCTCTTAAATACAAGATACTTGAGATATTTTGTTATTGGCTTCTTAAGTTAATTCTGTTGCGTTCAGGGAATATGCTTTGCAGGATTTTGCTCCTTTTAGGTCTCTGAGGTCTGTTTTATGGCCTATCACCCCATTTGGGGCCATTATTGTTTCACCTTGATGAATATTACATTCTCTTAAATGTGTATTCTGCAGTTGTTGGATGTAGTGTTTTATAAATATCAATTAAATCAAGAAGGTTGAAGTGTTGTTAAAATGATATATTTACTGATTTTTTTATGTACTTGTTCTATGAAATGCTGAGAGAAAATATTAACTGTTGAATTTCTACTTCTCCCTATAATTTGGTCAATCTTTACTGGATGTATTTTGAGGTTTCCTTATCAGTGCATAAGATTGAAAAGTCCTCCTGATGAAATGACCAATTTATCATTATGATATGCCCCCACCTTGATCTCTAGAAATACTCTTTGTCTTGAAGTCTATTTTATCTGATATTAAAATAGCCATTCCAATCTTCTAATGCTTACTGTTTGTTTGTTGTATCTTTTTCCATCTTTCAACCTTTTTGTGTCTTTACATTTAAAGTGTATTTCTTAGAGGCAGCATACTAGTGTCTTGCTTTTTCATTCACTCCATCAATCTCTGTCTGTCAATGGAGTATTAAGACCATTAACAATATTGTAATAACTATGTATGGTGTTAGGTGGGTACTAGATTTTTCGGGGTGGTCACTGCATAAGTTATATAAATCTAATCACTATATTGTACACCTAAAACTAATATAATATTGTATGTCAACTGTAATTGAAAATCTAATTTAAAAAATTAATAATAATATTATTGTAGTTAGAGGAGAACACAGCCTCTTTTTGAATTTTTTACTTGTCTTTCTCCTTTTAATGCCCTTCTTGTTTCATTAATTTCTCAAGCAGTGGGGAGGAGCCTTCGTTGCCGCACACAGAGGTGAGAAGACCTGAGACAGGGGGGAGAGGTGGGTGATGCAGTCCAAGCCAGAAGGAGGGAGGACCGATAGTGACAATGAAGGGTTGAGCATTCCTCGCAAAGACCACACCTGAAGACTTTCCTTGTCTATAGAAATTATGTTTCAATTACATACTTTTGCTAAGCTCTTTAACATCTTGGAAAACATTTTTGCATACTATATTGTTTCCTCTTGGAAAAACTTTGTGATGTCAAAGATAGATTTGCTTATTCCAATTTTGCAGAAAAGGGAAAAGGGGGAGGAGGGGAAGGAGGAGGAGGAGGAGGAGGAGGAGGAAGAGGAGGAGCAAAAAAGAAAAAAAGAAACAGGTTCATTGAGGCTAAGTGATTTGCCCAATGTTACCAAGTAACTCGGATGTAATCTCCCTTTTCTTGGAATTCTTGGAGTTGCATGCAATAATCACTTGGAAATGGATTGATTTACCACAAGGGTAGGCCCTTTAAATTATTGAGTTTGCAATGTTTCCTGTTGAGGTTTAGCCAGACATGAAACGAACTGTTCTCTCTCTGCCACTCAGTGCTCTTCTCTGGAAGGGTGATGTGAGACCTGGCTAGACTAAAGTTATCCAAAGAGAATGGGCAGAGGAGTTACTTCTTGCAGCAACTATCTATTTAAAGACTTTTAGTGGTACCACCATGCAAATTAGAAAGGCACCTCACTTCCATCTTTTGAGAGCATGTTGTAATACTAATTTATTTAAATCAAAACTTTATTTCTATCTGCTATAAAATTGATGTAATAAAAATACAAATCTGTTTTTTAAAAGACCATTAATACTTAATGCAATTATTGCTATGGTTGAATTTAGATCTATCATTTTTTTTATTTGTTTTCTGTTTGTCCGTTTTCATTATCGTTGTAGTTCTCTTACCTCTGCTCCGTTTCTTGTTTGTTTTGTTTGTTTTTGGGGTTTGTTTTTTTGGGTTTTGTTTTTTTTTTGCCTTTTTTTGTATTATGTGAACACTTTTTAGGATTCAATTTTAATCTACCTTTGGCTTTATATATAGTAGTTCTCTTACCTCTGCTCCTTTTATATATCCCTTCAAAAATATTATAATTTTTTCCTGTGGTCATACATATATCAGGGGGAAAATATTTACCATTCCTGTGGCTCTTCCTTCATTCCTGAAGAGTCAAGCTTCCCTCTGGTATCATTTTCCTCAGCTTGAAGAACTTACTTTAGCATCTCTCACATGCTCATCTCCTAGGGATGAATTCTCTTAAATTTTCTTCATCTGAAAATGTCTTTGTTTTGCTTTCATTCCTGAAAGATATTTTCACTAGATGTTGAAGTCTGGATTAATAGTTATTTTCTTTCAGCATTTTATTCTGTCCTAGTAACTTCTGGCTGTCTGTGATTTCTAATAAGAAATGTATAGTCATTTGAGTTAGTATTCCCCTATTTGTAGTGTGCTATTTTTCTCAGCTTCTTTTAAGATTTTTAAATCATCATTGGTTTTCAGAAGTTTGATTTTGATGAGTTCTATCCTGTTTGGGGTTCACTGATTCATTGAATCTTTAAATTATGTCGTCCACAAAATTTGTGGATATTTTGCCCATTAGTCCTTCAAATATTTTTTTCTGCCCCAGCCTCTTTATCCTTGCTTTCTGAAACTCCAATCATACATACGCTGTTATCCCACATGTCCCTGAGATTATGTTCATTTTTTTCAAACTTTTTTCTGTTCTTCAGACTGGATAACTTCTATTGATCTATCCTCAAGTTCACTGACTTTTTTCTCTGTCATTTCTATTTTGCTATTGAGTTCATAGGTTTTAGATATTGTATCTTTTAGTTCAAATTTTCCATTTTATTCTTTTTTGGTTTTAAACTATCCACATGGTTCTCTTTTTATTTCTGTAAGAGCTTCTATCTATCCATACATTTCAAGTATGTTTTCCTTACTTCATGGCACATAGTTATAATAGCTGCTTTAAAGTCTGTGTCTAATGATTCCAACATCTGGGTCATATTGAGTTTGGAATATGTTGGTTATCTTTTCTGTTAGAGTAAAGACGTGGATACATTTTCTTGTGTGTTTTTTTAATATGTTATGTAACTTTTGAAATGTATTGGGGCATTGTGAATTTTATATTTTGTAGACACTGAGTCCTGAGACACATTATAATCCTCTGGAGAATGTTGATGTTCTTGTTTTCATGGCAATCAATTGTTTAGGCTCACATTGCAAGCTCTATCTTGCCAACTGTGGGCACTGGTTCAAACTACAGTTTATTTATCAAAGCTCATGCTGTGCTGATTAAGTCTGTCACTCCCACTTGTACTGCAGGAATGAGCCTGTGTATGAGCAGATTCATACACAGAATTAGGGATCCCTTTTTCAGTTCTCTACACTCTGGTATTCTCACTGCACCTTCATTCCCAAGTGCTCCTTTTCCTGATTCCTCTGGCGAGAATGACTGGCTGGTTTTCTATTAAGATTTGATCTGTCCATATAGCCATCACTCCCTCACTGTTCCATACTGGGCACCCAACCACCCTTGGAGTAAAGCTGTAAGAAAAAAGGAAGAAATTGAAATCTCACCACCACGTGGTCATTTGTCCAAATTTTGCCCCTCCTCAACAATCTATCTGCTTTGGTTTAGTTTTCAGAGTCCTCAAATAGTGTTTTTGTTTTATTTGTCTTTTTTCCAGTATTTGTAGTTGTAGTCAGTAGGAGAAATGGGTTGTATTGGGTTCATTTGGCCATACCAGCTCCAAAATCCTCAGTTGCTTTATAGGCTGAGAATTGGGGCAATTTTACTGCCATCCCAATTATTTAAATTGAAAAATTTCAGCAGTGGTGTAAGTATGTGTGTGCCTGCTTGTATGTGTGTGTGTGTGCATGTGTGCTAAGTACTTGAGCTATGTTCCTTGTAGAGTAGTATAAATTTTATCACAGCATGTTCTTGCAAATTTAAATAAGGTAATGCAAATAAAGTGCCCAGTACAATGATTAGTAAATTGCAGACATGGGTAAATATTAGTTCTTTCCCACTCGTGAGTATAAGGTACATTGAACTGCAATGACTAGTATTTGAAATAAAAATAATAACTATGATGGAAAGTTGAAATGCTTAGACATGTTCTTGGCATCTAATTATTACAGACACTGAGTGTTTCTCTTTTTTGTCCTTAATCATATGCTACTCCTTCATTCTCTCTTGTTTACTCTTTCTCTTTGTTGTCAACAATCAACTGTGTCATTGGGATGACACTGAAGTCAGGCACACCTATAGCATTAACCGTAGAAGAATCTGTTTCCATAGTTCTGGCCCAATCTAAAGCCTTAAGGCAACTCTGCCTGCTTTGCATCATTGTCACGTACAATGGAACTGCCTGAAAGGAAACCACAAGAAAAACAATAACCTTCTAAATCCAAACTCACTTCAAAGTGAAGAAGTTCTCCATATGTAGCCAAGAATACCGAAGTGCAATATATGAGTGGTGTACACTATTCCATGATAATTAATAAAAGATTAGTGTAACACAGTCTCTAAAAAAGGGGGGATTTGGAGAAGTGGAACACAGGTGGAATGAGGGAAAGCAAGAAGAGGTTTGGTGAGAGAAAGAGAGAAACTAAAGTTTCCCTGTTCCTTAAAAGTGTAGGAAGAATTCTAGTCAAAATATAATCATTCAAATCCTTTTTAGTCATGCAGCTGTAACAATATGACCCGATCCACAGAAGTCAAAGCCATTTGCCATAAATAGAGGTGTCCCATCACCCAGGTCATTCATAGAACTGCATTCCTGAGGCCCCTGTTTGGGACACTTTGTGAACAAAAATCTAAGGAGCACGTTTAACTGGAGAGTTGAAATGCCATCTGCACAGAATTTAAAGCTGTCTGATTAGCCCTCTAAACATAACCATATTCACCAGAGCTTCTGGTGGCTTTGACTAGGCAAGTATGGCTTCCAGAACCTACCCTCCTCAGCCTATTTCATCCACTAATTCAACAAAAGCAAACCTATAGCATTAACCAGGGAAATATCTGTTTCCATATCTCTGCCCCATCCTAAAGCTTGAAGCCAGATCTCTGCCTGCTTTGCATCACGGTTACACATAATGGAACTGCCTGAAAGGAAACCGCAAAAAAAGAACCTTCTAAATCCAAACTCACTTCAAAGAGAAGAAGCTCTCCATATGTAACCAAGATTATCAAGGTGTGATATATGAGTGACAATGATATTCTAAGACAATTAATAAAAAATTCATTAGGGCAACGCAATCTCCAAAACACGAGACTGGGGAGGAGTGGGAGCGGTGGCAGAAGAGGTGGCTCCCTGTTCTCCAGGCGTTAGACGTCTGAAAGCAAAAGCAACCTTGCTCTTTCAGGCATTCTCCACTGCAACAGCATCTCAAAAGAGAACAACAAGGTTGAGGCATATACATAACTGCTTCTTTATACCCCTATGGTGGTATATCATTGAACTGGGGCTGCAGCACTTGTGCCCATGAGGCTGACATCTTTTCATGCAGCTCAGCTTTTCAATTGAGCCAAAAGGTTGGACCTCCCAAAGCCTGGGCCCATAGAAGCAGGCCTCTGAAAAAAATCATTTTTGGGGTAACAGGATCTATTTTTGGTCTGTAACCAATCAGAAAATGAAGGAAAGCTGGCCTAAATGATTGCTGATTGCTAAGTGTCATAGAGCAGGTCCACAGCATAAACATATATAACTTCATACAGACGTAATTCTCACCGTAATGTATTAAGGGGCAAAATGGCAACCAAACACAGCATATTGAAGGGTATTGAGAACACAATTGCAAGTATTTTTTTTTTAAAGCATTGAATTATGTTATTGAAGCATTTTGTCAGCTCCTTTATTTTGTTTTGTTGTAAGACAGTAAAAGAAAAAGAAATTTTAAGAAATTTAAAAATATAATAATAATTAAAAAAAAAAACCCTTCTTGGAAATTTTGATGGTCCTGCATGGGAGAAAGGAAAGGTAACATATTTAGTGATTACTCTGACCAAGCACTCTGCCAAGCACTTTTAAAGTGACTGCTTTCAGTTTTACAAACCTTGTGAAGTTTATCTTTTTAGAGATGAGAAAACTGAGGTTCAGAGAAAATAAGTGACTTGTCCAGAGTCACAGAGCAAATGGGCAATGAAGCGAGAGCTCTAACCTGGATCTCTCTGATTGCAAATACCCTTCCAATTCTGCTTTGCAAAATGTGTCTGGAATTAACTGAGTTCTGGGCCTGGTTGTTCATTTACTAACTCACTGAGCAACAATGCACACGTCCCCCTATTTTGGGGGGACTTCTTTCCCTCATAGAAGAATGGTGGCTCCTGAGACTGCCTTCAGCACTACCTTGTACGCTCCTGCTGCTCAGGGGTTCCCGACTCTTCCACCAGTAAGGATAATTTTCTTCTTTTTCATATTTTTCCTCTTGGAAGCCATCTTTAGAATGATGCTATCTAACAAAATTTGTGTCTATCAGGTAATAACTGATTTATATTCCCATTGTAATTAATAAAAAAAAAATTGATGTATCATTAAATTCCAGTGAGGAAAACAAACTACTCTAAGTATTCCAAACAGAGAGAATTCAATGTGAGGAATTTATTGCACAGATGATAGGAAAGCTGAAAGAGCACCCAGGGAACCATGAGGCAACCAGAGCATAGCAGGAGCAGGAAGGCATTGCCATTCCTGTGGCTGAAGAAACAATGACAGGAGATGTTGCTATTAGAGTCCAAAGCCGGGTCCATCCAGCAGGAACCAGAACCACAGTGGAGGATGCCTGGTGGGGTGGGGCCATGGAGAGAAGGACTGTCCAATGGAAGTCAGAGCCACGAGGAAACACAACTAGTGAAAAAGGCACAGCCCAAGGCAGAGCAGAAGGGAAATTTCCTGGTTTCCCCCCTTCTTCCCCTTCTAGTCTTCCTCTGATGCCTACCATTAGCTGAACCTACTCAGAAGTCAGTTGGCAAGTAAACCTGGGAAATGTAGTTCCCTTTGATACAGAGCAGAACAAGGGATGGTAGACAATGGCTTAGAGAGCAAACAAGTAAATAACCCACAGAACCCATTTAATTGGTAATCAGAGCTTCTGATCAGCATATGACAACAAAGTGACCCAAAGGACTAGATAGAACGCTGGCCAAAAGCAAAGCAAATTCACATCTTATTTAGCCCATGAATCTTTGCCTCAGATTAAATGTACACTTTCCATTAGGCTCCCTGAAGTAGTTTTTAATACACTTTGGAACCCTCAGGTGATCAGGGACACCAGTTTGGGAATCACAATTTGCATTTTGCCAATCTGCTTTGCATGTGATTCTGATAAAATGGACAGATCTAGACTCAAAAAACAATGAGGAGGAAAACTGCATCCTAATTCTAACCTTGCCTGAAGAGGCACTCAGAAAATGACTTCCCTTTCTTTGTATCTCAGACTTCCTCTCTGCAAATGAGTAGTCAAAATTACTACTAATCTCCAGAATTACTAAATGAAGTTCTGTAGTAGAGTTCTAAAATTATTCAAACTACACCCAGAAAATATCCCGTATTTCGTAGAGTCTAAATGTACTTTTATTCACATTTTAACATCTCTAAAATTGAGATTTGTCTTAGTGTAGTGTGCCATAGTTTAATTGATAGTTGTGGTGGTTAGTTTTACCTGTGAATTTGACTAGGATATAATACCCACTATTGAATCAAAAAGGTGCTACTATTGAGGTATTTTATAGATGTGATTAAAGTGCCTAATCAGTTGACTTTAAGTAAAAGAGATTATCCTAGATAATCTGAGTGAGGCTGATTCAATCTTTTGTTGAAAGGCCTTAAGAGCAAAGATAAGGCTTCCCTGATGAAGCAGAAATTTTACCTGTGGATAGCAGCATCAGTTCATGCCAAGAGCTGCAGCATACTCTACCTAACAACCTAACAACCTGCCCTAAGTATTTCAGACGTGCTTAGCCAACCCCCAAAATCGTGTAAGCCAATTCCTTGCAATAATCTCTTAATATATATCTCCTAGCTCTGTTTCTCTGGTTGAACCCTGACTGATATAGTAGCTTTTTACTTTCTCAGTAATTCATAAAAGAATGGTTCTTCTATAAATCAATGGCATCTTAGCTTTGATAAAATACATGAATTTCTACTTTCTCTCCATAACACATATGATGAGCCTCATAAGCCCCGATTCTCTAAAGCAAACATGAAAAAAAAAAAAAAAAAAAATGAAATGCTTTTCCAATCCAGCAATCTTGATTAGATGCAACAATTACAGCAGTCCCTGTAATTAACTGCTTGATCTATTTAGGTAAAATCTCTCCCTCTCCATTCTCCAATCCAAGATAGTGGTTGACTGGAAGGGCAGCAATGATCATATATGACAGTGTGATAGAGGAGAAAAAAGAGTTCTGAGAGCCACATGAGGTCATCTGGATTCTCACTGAGTCTCTGCCGCTGAGCAGCCAGACAGCTTCTCCCTGAACTGGTGAGCACCATTTGAGGTTATGTGCTGGCACCCATGAGCCAAGCTATTTGTCTTCATCTTTAAATCCTCACCCCAAATGAACTCTGTCCTGTATCAGGGCCTCTGCTACTTCACCAGGATGCTCAGCATCTGCACCTCCCCTCTCTTGGGCAGGAAGCAACTTAAAAGTTCTCTACTTACCATGTACAGGCCCAGAGGGTCCAGAATTCTGACCTGGGCTCCCACCACCACCTGAATTTGTTCAGGTACTAAGCCCGTAGCTGTGATTTTCCTGTAGGGCTTCAGTCTTCACCACACTGGTCCAAAGGAGTGTGGCTCCCTCACTCCAATACAGATACTTTCTAAAGCCACACCCCATTCCCTGTTACAGGTCGGGTTCTAAGAAAAGAAAAGTGTCAGATGGGTACTGGACTTATCTCTAAGGAATCACTTAGCGATTATATAAATGCCTAACTGTTGCACTGTATACCATTGCACTGAAACTAATATAAAATAATACTGGATGTCAACTGTAATTAAATATATATGTAAATATAGTCATGGGTTGCAAAGTACAGCATAGAAAATATAGTCAGTGGTATTACAATGGCTATGTCTGATGTCAGATGGGTCGTAATCTTGGTGGGATTATCACTTTCTGAGAGATGTAAATGTCTAATCATGTTGTTTTGTACACCTGAAACTTACATTAATTAATTAATTAAAATAAAATAAAATGAAGAGAAACAAGTATACTGACATCTGACTTACTCCTTATTTCCATATTCCTCCCAGACTGGAAGGGCAAATGTTGCTTATTTCCCTCTACAAGTCTTTCTTCTATCCAAGGGGAGTAAGACCTTTGGCTCAGGCTGCAGAAGCAGAACAGAAATTTTCTGAACACCTCAGAAGAAAGTGATGAGCTGAGTTCTCCAAACCAGATTTTTGACAGGCTACTGATATTTTTTTTTCCTTTTCAAAGTTATTTATTTTCTTATATTCAATATTATTTTATATTAATTTCAGGTGTGCAGCATAGCAGTAAGACATTTATGTAATTTATGAAGTAATACCCTCGATTAGTCTAGTACCCACCTGGCACTATACATGGCTATTACCATATGATTGACTATATTCCTTATGCTCTACATCCCCGTGACTATTTTGTAACTACCAATTTGTACTGCTTAATCCCTTCAACTTTTTCACCCTGCCTCCCAACCATCGCGTCTAATAACCATCAGTTCATTCTCTCTCTGAGTCTCTTTTTTTGTTTTGTTTTGTTGTTTGTTTTATTCTTTAGATTCCACATGTGAGATGGTATTTGTCTCTGTGTCTGACTTATTTCACTTAGCATAATATCCTCTAGGTCAATTCTTGTTGCAAATGGTATGATTTCATTTTTTATGGCTGAGTAATATTCCATTGTATATATGTACCACTTCTTTATCCAATCATCTATTGATGGGCATTTAGGTTGCTTTCATATCTTGGCTGTAAATAGCACTGCATGAACATAGAGGTGCATACATCTTTTCGAATTAGTGTTTGGGATTTCTTTGGGCAAATCCCAGAGGGGGAATTGCTGGGTCATAATGTAGTTCTATTTTTACTATTTTGAGGAACTTCCAAACCATTTTGCAGTATAGTGGCTGCACCAATTTGCAATCCCACCAATAGTGCATGAGGGTTCCCTTCTCTCCACCTCCTTGCCAACACTTGTTTGTTGATTTATTGATGCTAATCCCTTTGACAAGTGTGAGATGATATCTCATTGTGGTTTTAATTTGCATTTCTCTGATAAGGAGTGATGCTGAGCACATTTTCATATGTCTACTGGCCATCTGTATATCTTCATTGGAGAAATGTCTATTCAGCTCTTCTGCCCATTTTTTAATTGAATTTTTCAGGGGGCCGGGGGGGATTCGTGTTGAGTTCTATGAGTTCTTTATAAATTTTGGATATTAACTCCTCACCAGATGTATCATTGGTGAATATCTTCTCCCATTCAGTAGGTTCTTTTTGCTGATTGTTTACTTTGCTGTGCAAAACTTTTTAGTTTGCTGTAGTCCCATTTGTTTATTTTCTCTTTTGTTTCCCTTGCCCAAAGAGATAGATCAGAAAAAACATGTATTACTAACAGCAATGTCAGAGAGTTTACTGTCTGTGTTTTATTCTAGGAGTGTTATGGTTTGGAGTCTTACAGTGTTATGATTTAAGTCTTTAATCTATTTTGAGTTTATTCTTATATATGGAGTAAGAAGGTGGTCCAGTTTCACTTTTGTACATGTATCTGTCCAGTTTTCCCAACACTATGTATTGATTAGACTACCTTTACCCCATTGTATATTCCTGCCTTCTTTGTCATAAATTAAATGACCATATAGGTGTCAGTTTATTTCTGGGATCTCTATTCTGTTCCATTGATTCCATATGTCTGGTTTTATGCCAGCACCATGCTGTTTCGATTATTACGTCCATGTAGATAGTTTGATATCAGTAGCGTGATACCTCCAACTTTGTTCTTTCTCAAGATTGCCATGGCTATTTGAAGTCATTTATGGTTCCATATAAATTTAGGATTATTTGTTCTAGTTCTGTGAGAAATGCCATTGCTAATTTGATAGGGGTTGCATTGAATCTATAAATTGCTTTGGGTACTATGGACATTTTAATAATGTTAATTCTTCCTATCCATGAGCATGGTGTATCATCATTCCATTTATTTGTTTTATTCCATTTCTTTCTCCAGTATTTTATAGTTTTCTGAGTGCAGGTCTTATACCTCCTTGGTTAAATGTATTCTTCACAATTTTATTTTTTTTGATGCAGTTATGAATGGGATTATTATCTTAATTTCCCTTTCTGATATTTCATTATTGGTGTATAAAAATGCAACCAATTTCTGACTACTCATTATGCATCTTACTAATTTACTGAATTTGTTTACTAGTTCTAAGAGTTTTTTTCATGGATTTATAGTGTTCTCTCTATATAGTATCATGTCGATCTGCAAATAATGAGTTATACTTCTCCCTTTCCAATTTGTACGCCTTTTATTTCTTTTTCTTGTCTGGTTGCCGTAGCTAGGACTTCCAATACTATGCTGAATAAAAGTGGTGAAAGTGGACATCCTTGTCTTGTTCCTGATCTTAAGGAAGATGATTTTAGCTGTTCCCATTGAGTATGATGTTAGCTGTGGGTCTTTCAAATATGGCCTTTGTTATGTTGAGGTATGTTCCCTCTATTCCTACTTTACTGAGAGTTTTTATCATAAATGGAGACTGCATTTTGTCAAACACTTTTTCTTCATCTATTATATGATCATATGATTTTTATCTTGCATTTTGTTGATTTGGTGCATCATGTTATTGATTTGCAAATACTAAACCAACCTTACATTCCAGGAATAAATTCCACTTGATCATAGAGTATGACCTTTTAAATGTATTGCTGGATTCAGTTTGCTAATGTTTTCTTGAGGATTTTTGCATCTATGTCCACCAGGGATATTGGTCTAAATTTTCTTTTTTTGTAATGTCTTTGTCTGGTTTTGGAATCAGGGTGATGTCGGCCTCATAGAATTAGCTTGGGAGACTTCCCTCTTCTTGAATCTTTTGGAATAATTTGAAAATAATAGATGTTAGTTTGTGTGTGTGTGTGTGTGTGTTTGGTTTTTTTGTTTTTTGGTTTTGTTTTTTTGTGTGTGTGTTTTTGTGTTTTTTTTTGAATGTTTGCTAAAATTCACCAATGAGGCAATCAGGTATAGGACATTTTTTGGGGGGGAATTTTTTTATTACTGATTGGATTTCATTAGTAGTAATTGGTCGGTTCAGATGTTTTGTTTCTTCTTGGATTCATCCTTGGAAGATTGTATGTTCTATGAATTTATCCATTGATTGTCCAATTTTTTGTGTATAATTATTCATAGTATTTTCTCATAATCTGTTGTGTTTCTGTGGTGTCAGTTGTCACTTCTCTTCTTTCATTTCTGATTTTATTTATTTGGATCCTCTCTCTTCTTTTCTTGATGAGTCTGGTTAAATTTTATCAATGTTATTTATCTTTTCCAAGAACCAGCTCTTGGTTTCATTGACCTCTTGTATTGTTTTTTTTTTAGACTCTACTTGATGTATTTCTGCTCTGATCTTTATTCTTTCCTTCCTTCTATTCACTTTGGGCTTGTTGTTTTTATCCTAGTTCTTTTAAGTGTAAAATTATATTGTAGGCCTATATTGCTATAAATTTCCCTCTTAGGACTACTTTTGCTGTGTCCCATAGGTTTGGGGTCATTGTGCTTTCACTTGTGCTTGTCTCTTCTGAGACAAAGTTAGAGTTTGATTTCTTCTTTGATCTCATTATTAACCGAATCATTATCTAGTAGCATGTTATTTAACCTCCATGTGTTGGTATGAATTCAGTTTTTTTCTTGTAATTGATATCTAGTTTCATGGCATTGTGGTCAGAGAAGACACTTGATATAATTTCAATCTTCTTAAATTTATTGAGACTTGTTCTGTAGCCTAACATGTGGTCTACCTTGGAAAATGTCCCATGTGTACTTGAAAATAATATACATTCTGCTGCTTTGGAGGGAATGCTCTAAAAATGTCAATGAAATCCATCCAGTCTCATGTGTCATTTAAGCTTCTATTTCCTTGTTGATTTTCTCTCTGGAAGACCTGTCCATTCATGTCAATGGGGTGTTAAAGTCCCCTACTATGACTGTATTACAGTTGATCTCTCCCTTTATGTTGGTCAGTATTTGCTTTGTATATTTAAGCGCTCTTATATAGGGTACATGGATGTTTACTAGGGTTACATCCTCTTGTCGGATGATCTCTTTTATCTTTATGTAATGTCGCTCTTTGTCTCTTATTATAATCTTTGTTTTAAAGTGTATTTTGTCTGACGTAAGTATTACTTGCCCAGCTTTTTTTTAAATCATTTCCATTTGCATGAAATATCATTTTCCATTGCTTTACTGTCAGTCTTTCAATCTGTAGTGGGTGTCTTGTATATAGCATATGTATGGGTCCTGTTTTCTTATCCATTCAGCTACCCTATGTCTTTTGATTAGAGCATTTAATTCATTTACATTTAAAGTGATTATTCATAGGTACATAGTTATTGCCATTTTATTATTCATATTTATGTTCTTCCTCCACTCTACTTTTTCTTAAAGAAGACTCTTTAACATTTCTTATAATACTGGCTTGGTGGTTATGAAATCCTTTAGCTTTTTCTTTTCTGGGAAGTTCTTTATCCGTCCTTCATGTCTACATAATAGCTTTGCCAGGTACAGTAATCTAGTTGTAGGTCCTTGCTTTTCATCACTTTAAATATTTCATGCAAATCCCTTCTGGCATCCAAAGTTTCTGTTGAAAAATCAGCTGATAGTCTTATGGGAACTCCCTTGTATGTAACTAGTTGCCTTTCTCTTGCTGCTTTTAGGATTCTATCTTTGTCTTTAACCTTTGCCATTTTAATTGTGATGTGTCTTGGTGTGGACCTCTTTAGGTTCATCTTGTTTGGGACTCTCTGAGCTTCCTAGACTTGTATGTCTATTTCCCTCGCCATGTTAGGGAAGTTTTCAGTCATTTCTTCAAATATGTTCTTGATTCCTTGCTCCTTCCCTTCTCCTTCTGGTATTCCTATGATGAGAATGTTGTTACAGATTTTGATGTTGTCCCAGAGGTCCCTTAAACTATCCTCATTTTTTTTTTATTATTCTTTTTTCTTTCTGTTGTTCCTAATGGGTGTTTCCTGCTACTTTGTGTTCCAAATCATTGATTCAGTCCTCTGCTTCATCTAATCTGCTGTTGATTCCTTCTAGTGTATTCTTCATTTTGGTTATTGTGTTTGTTATTTCTGACTGGTTCTTTTTTCTGGTTTTTATGGTTTTTATGTCATTTTTTATGCTGTCTCTTTGTTGAAGTTCTCACTAAGTTCCTTGAACATCCTTATAATTAGTGTTTTGAACTCTATCTCTAGTAGGTTGCTTGCCTCCATTTCATTTAGTTCTTTGTCTGGAGTTTTCTCCTGTTCTTTCATTTGGGACATGTTTCTTTGTTTTCTCATTTCGGCTATCTCTCTGTGTTCATTTCAATGTGTTAGGTTGATCTCCTATGTCTCTCAGTCTTCACCAGGTGACCTTCCATAGTAGGTGTCCTATATGGCCCAGGGTGCAGTCTCCGTGATCACCTGTGCCATGTCCTCCAGAAGTGTCCCTGTATGGGTTGTGTGTGCCCTCCTGTTGTAGTTGAGCCTTGATTGCTTTTGGTACGTCAGTAGATGGGATTGACTCTCAGGCTGACTTGCTGTAATGACTGGCCATACACACAGCAAATGAGCTGCTATGTGAGGGCTGACCACACAGAGGGGGATTCACTCCAGTTCATCCCTGTGCCTGTTGAGACCATCATTTGGGTGAGCTTCTTGTGGAACTAACTGCATAGTGCTCTGTTGTGATCTTAAGCTGGTTTCCAGGTGAGTTGATTCTGGATTGTCTTGGGAGGGGTTCCAGTGAAGGCCAAGTTTAGCTGCTGCCTGTGACCAGCCCCAGACTTACTAGTAAGAACTACAAAGCTATCTGTGGTTGGTCACTCCCTGTGCTGGACTTGGAGGGGTGTGGGTGAGGCCACACTAAAAACCAAAGCCAGCTGCCACCAGTACACTAGGCTTGGGGCAGGTCAACAAAAGGCCCAGGGCACCCCAAAAGTTGATGGCTCCTGCCAACTGCCTGTAAATCTCAGTCAGTGAAAGAACGTTGTTCAGTATGTGAGTTGGGTGAGGCAGGGTCCTAAGTAGTCACCAGGGTGTGGTTAAGCATTCACCAGGTTAATGCAGATTCATATTTGACACCAGTGCTGAGCCTGGAGCCCCTCGCAAAAGTCTCAGAGCACACCATGGCCAACCTCTGCTCTTTTTGAGCCCACAGACCCAAGAGTTGTCCAAGAAAGATTTCAGCACTGGTTGGTGCTGGTTGCCCACCACTGAAAGTGCTTCTGGCAGTGCATGAGCCAAGGCCTGCTGTTTGCTGCGAAACAAGCATCCTATGGTGCACAGAGTGGAGCTGGTTGCCCAGGCATGAAAGTTGGGCAGGGTAAGGTCCCAGGGAGTCACCAGAGTGAAACAAGTAGAGATCACCAGGCCACTGCAGTTTCAGATTTGGCCAAGATGGCACCCACCTGTAGACTACATGGGAGGAATTCTCAACACTGGGATAATGGTGATTGTCCCAGTAGCCCTCATCCTTCAGCCACACAACTCAGTCTTTTACTGGATACCTCTGGTACTTCTCGAGTTGCTATTCTCTGCCAGAGCCCACGGTGAGTGCCTGCAAACAAGTGAATCTCTACACGAGCCCTTTGAGAGGAAGTCTGGTTCTCCAGAAGCCTTCTGTTTTACCCAGACAGGGAGATTCCTTGTTGATTTTCACAACCAGATGTTGTGGGGACATCTTCCTGGCACTAGAACCCTGGGCTGGGGAACTCAGTGTGGGGCTAGGACCCCTCTCCTCAGGAGAGACCTCCACTGCCAAGATATCCCTTCTGATATTCAACCACTACATGTGGGAGTGGGGCCAACCCACTGCACATCTCTGCCCCTTTTACCAATCTTGACATGGCCTCTTCTTTACATCCTTAATTACAGGAATTCTATTCAGCTAGTTTTCAGATGGTTTTCAAGGTTGATTTTTCTATAATTTATTGTACTTTTCGTGTGGTCATGGGAGGCAGCAAGCACAGCATTTATTTATTCCACCATCTTGCCTGGAACGCTATCCAGGCTACTGATATTTTTAAAAGCTTCTTTCATTGGTCTATTGAGCCCATCATTTCAATAAGTGGGAAGGCCCTGTAATATCAAGATTTACAATAGGTAGAAATATATCTGAAAAAAATTGTATTATGTCATCCATATTACAAATATTTTGTCACCGTTGAAGTATCTATACGACACAAATGAACTCAATACATAAGTTCTTATAAAGCTATCAAGTCAGGAAGACTTGGATTCACTGAGTAAGTTTTACTGAATCAATAATGGGTTGCAAATTCGGATCCTGCCACTTAAGCCATCTGAGCCTTGCCTCATCTTCTGCAAAATCTTTTATTAAAATGTGAAAATGCTTTATAAATTTCACAGTGCTATATGGATACAAGGTATTAGTATTATTTTTTTGAAATCATTAAAATTCTTGCTTCACTAATTTTTAAAATTATGTTACTCACACTAACTTTTTAATTATTGCTGTCTATGGCTCATTTTCCCAGCTAAATAAACCCATGGTCTCACTACTCTCAACAGCAGCAAAATTATTATTATTATTACTATTTACTTGATGAAATACATTTCTTGTTTTAACTAGGCAGCTTGACATTTCTTCTTCCTTTTTTTTTTTTTTTTTTTTTTGCTAATAATCTGAGAAGGACTAAACACATTTTTTAAACAAATTTTATGCAATGCCACAGGACAATGAGTTATATCTAATTTGTTCAGTCGGCCATTTGAAACAAAATTATACGTTGCTTCATTTTTCAAACACTGAAGATATTCTACAGTATTCTAGAATTTCATTAAAATCTGATAAGTACAAAGAAATTACAGAAATTCAAATTGCCCTGAGTGATGACTGAGGTTACAAGACACCTAGTAATTTTCAGTATTAAGAGAAGTCACATACTTCCTGAACTTGACGATGCTAACAAAGGCTAAAATGATTGGGTGATAAGAGCAAAGGCTACTCTTAGTCATACAAAAGTTGTGTTCATTGTCACTGCAACTATTGAGAGCAAACAAATCCTAGGTCCAGTTAGGTAGGCCCTTAAATTTGTTTATTTGAGGTCTATGAACAACCATCACCAGCCATACTGACTTAATGTGTGCTTTTCTAAAATGTTGCTTTTTAATATTACATTAGACCATATCCACAGGGCTGTGAGTTGCCTTTCTGAATCTAAGACAGAGCCCTTTGCTACCTTGCTAAGGAGGGTGATTATGAAATAAATGCACAGACATATCTAACACCAGCTTTCACCTGAGTCTGCATCTACAGCAACTCCTGTAACTGTCACCTTGCTGCAGCCCTGCACAACACAGCAGGTTGGTTCCATTACTTTTCTTACCAAGTGGGTAGAGAAATACTTCATCTGGGTTCTCCATAGAATGCTTTATTTGGTAATTTGTCTTAGAATAGAGGGGAAAACAAATTTTTTTTGACAGGAGCTGGGGCCTTCAGACAGAATTTCTAGGAGTCCTATTTTTAAGTAGAGAAGGTGCAAGCAAGGCCTTGCTAAAGCTTTTTGGCCATACCAGCTGACTAGCCTGCTCCAGAAACCTGCATGGGGACATTTGCAAATCTCCTCAAGAGGGGAAATTGCCATGTTGAAGACATATTTGATTTTTGGAGATGGAAAAAGGTAATATGGAGCCAAGTCCACAGAACTAAGCTTTGGGACCAAAAGAAAAAAACTGACTGAAAATAGGATAATTTTCCTGTGTGGTTATTCACTGGCTTTAAAAACAATTCAAAGGTAGGAGTTTAACAAAGTATTTGAGCACTTAAACTCATAGTAAGCACTCAAAAAATATTTTCCTATCATGTTTCCCCAAAAATAAGACCTAGCTAGACCATCAGCTCTAATGTGTCTTTTGGAGCAAAAATTAATATACAGTGTTTCCCTGAAAATAAGACCTAGCTGGACCACCAGCCCTAAAGCATCTTTTGGAGGGAAATTTAATATAAAACCCAGTCTTATTTTACTATAAGACCGGTATAAATAACATAACATAACATAACATAACACAACATACCATACCATACCATACCATAACATAACATAACATAACATAATATAACAACATAACATGACATAATATATAATACAATACCAGGTCTTATATTAATTTTTGCTCCAAAAGACGCATTAGAGCTCATCAGCTCTAAGTCTGGCTAGGTCTTATTTTTGGGGAAACACGGTAAGACCCACTATTATATTATATTATATTACATTACATTATACCCGGTATTATAGTATAGTATAGTACACCCAGTCTTGTATTATATTAAAATAAGATCGGGTCTTATAATAATTTTTGCTCCAAAAGACACATTCGAGCTGATGGTCCGGCTAGGTCTTACTTTTGGGGAAACACGGTGATAACTCAGAAAAGACATTTTTGGACTAAGTATATAATCTCGCAAGGTCACTGATTTAGAGAGCAATACTGATTTGAATAAACTCTGGAAATTTTAGCTTTTAAATGGTTGATGACTTTACAATCTCATTGTCTTCATGCCTGAAGAAAAATACATAAATAAAAGAAAAACTATTAGAAAGAACTTTCTAGAATTTCAGTCATGGGCACTACCTCATACTAGTTTTGATCTACACCTATTATCAGTAGTTGGTCAATGTTTGTTGATATGAAAGTTTCTTGAGTAGTGTCATTCAGAAGACATAACCAGATCACAGAAAGTCTTGGCAACAGTATGAGGTATATTATCCTAGAGGATTCTATTGATTGAAACTTCCATATGTGTCAGCAAACCGTCATGGTTACCAAAAAAGCTAATGGTTACCAAAAAAGCTAAAAGCTTCAGGGACCAAAGCATGGTGCTCAGTTTAATGTTTGCCAGAGTAGTCAGGATCAAATTTGTACCAATAAAGGAACCTGGACTAACGTGTTCACTTCTGGACACACTGAAGCACAGCAGAGTGGAGTGATTGACATAGTGAGGGGAACAGAATCCCCAAAATATGAAGAACAATTGCCAGACTTAAGGAAACTTCACCTGGAGAGCAGAAGTCTTGTGGGACACTGGATGGCTCACCAATATCTACATGGTTTAAGAAGAGAGACTCAATTTACAAATGTATTTTCTTCTTGAAGGAAAGGAAGGACCAGTGGATAGGTGTAGGAAGATAGACTTGGGTTAGTATAAAGAGCTTTCTGAAAATTAAAATGGTCTAAAAATGGAATGAGCTGCCTAGTAAGATAAAAAGGGGCAATACAGGAGGTGTTTCAGTAGAAATTACATGACTATTTGTCAAAAATGTTATAAAAAGGCACAAATGATTGGACTGCAAGACATCTAAGGGCCTTTGCCAATTCTATAGCCTTTAATTCTAAGCATTACCTGTGATCCCTAGAGCACATGCTGTACGTCCATATATGCTTTACACGAGCAGTAGATTTATCTAAACTCATTATAAAGACTGTGACCCTACCACTGTGAGAAAAATAATAATGTTACTCATTTCCTGACATAACTGTTATTTACCATTTATCATTATGAAACTTTCTTGTGGTTTTTCAGTTCAATCTTACTAGTTAGGGGGAAGTAACTGAAATATTGGATGTCTAATATTCAGAAGTTGCTGGCAAAGACTTACTAAGCACGTATTATGTGTTTGACACTGCACTCAGCATACACTAAAATGAATAAGGCATAGTCTCCTCCTATAAGATGTTTATAGACTAAAATGTCAAATTACACCTGAACAAAAAATTTTAATAATTCAGTAGTAAGCCAGAAGCCACAGAATCTAAAGAAGGGGCCATTAGTCCCACCTAGTTTAAGGGAAGACTTTCTGAAGAGAATGATGGTGTATCCAGTAAGAGTTTACCCAAGTGAAACACACACACACACACACACACACACACACACACACACACACACAAAGGATTTTCCAGAGAAAAGGATTGTTATAAAATGTAGAGTAGCACAGAGCGTGAAGGGATCACTAGAGTATAAAATGTCAAGTGTGAAGTGGGGAGGGACAGGAAGTGAGGCTGGGGGGGAGAGAGAGGGCAAAGCACAAAGGGCTCATATAACTGTTGCTTAGGAGCTTGGGGACTGGCCACAACTAGACCAGACTCAGGGAGGTAACAAGTTTAGGTCTGCATTTGAGGTAGAACAGTCCAGCTATTATGCCAGAGAGTAAACTTAAAATTTGTAAATAAGAAAACGCATCTGAAGGATAAAGTTTTATCCCTATGTATTATCAAAGGTTTAATTTTGAAAGGTCACATATTAAATACCAGGTAAAGCACACTTCACATCCTAGATTAAACACACTTACAAGCACAGATACATGCAACACAGAGACAGGGAAAGCAATTGCTCACGTTGGTCCTTCTACAATCCACATCTCTCTCTACTTCCCACTTAATAAACTGTCCCTAAAATGGGAGGATCAATCAAACACATCTTTCTCAGAAGTTCACCTTTTCCTGAAATACACCTGGAAACTGCCATTCATATTCTTTGTCCTAATGAACAGAAAGACAGAAGTAAAAACCTGTCCTTGAAGAAATAAGTGTGGGAAATCTTTCTTTTCTTTCTTTTTTAATTGATGAAAAGCTACCACTTGTTGTGTGTGTGTGTGTGTGTGTGTGTGTGTGTGTGTGTGTGTGTGTTTCAAAATGTTCATATCAGCATGGACTGGTGGGGAAAATGAAACCTAAGGTCCAGCTTACTATCCGAGATGACTGTCCTCAATGCTGATCATTCTTTCGAGACCAGAGTGAGACAGTGATGCTGTCATACAACTTAAACATCATCTCTGGAAGTTTCTGAGACACATCTGGCTTTACCTGGTGAGCTTCCCCCATCTAAGACAATGTAAAGAAAACTCTTATTCTGCTCTATCTTATTTCTTCAGAATGAAAATCTCCTGTTGATTATACACATGACAACTCCTTTCCCGTCCTGTTTCCATCCTTGAACATGCAGCACTGGTGATAAAGGATCCATGTTCTATCACCTGTTATAAAACAGGTGCATACTTCCATGTAATTCAGTTAACATGTCTAACAGTTTTGTACAAAGCATCACAGTCGTATTCTCCACATGACAAGTTTCTCAAGTGTGTGTACATATGAATAAAACTGTTTCTTTTTTGAAAAGCAAAAACTAACTTCTACTTTCTTATAATTCTGTGACAAAGCCACACAAAAAAACTAAACTGGAAAAACTAATCCAGCAGCTTGGAAGCCTGGAGTCCACACCAACTTGCAAATGCTCCGTAAGTCTCACTAAAGCTTGTCTCACTGTCGAATCCAGGCAAACAAGAAGAAAGCTACTATGGTAACATGCCACCTAATTAAGGCAGATGCTTCCTCTTTTTTTAATCTCTAATCCCCAAACTCTGTTATTTTCTATGCAAAGCTTTAATAACATGGAGCTATGGGAAGCCATAAAACTTTGCTACTAAATCTATCCACTATAGTGAAAGAAGCTGCCTATGGGGATACTTAAGCTAACATGCATTTTTCATCATAAACAAATCTTCCACTTAAGGTGACAAAATTTCACATGAGCTCTTCCAGGCATGGAAGGAAGCCTGCCATCTAAGGGGGGCACACAGGCAAGACTTCACAGGAGACTTGGACCCCTGCCCTTGCCCTGTCATTCACTTAGCTATGTGACCTGGACAACTTGGTCTCCTAAGTCCTCAGTGCGCTCATCTCTACAAAGGAGGTTGGACCAAGTGATATTTAAGGCTATGCCCAGGCCTAGAATCCCATCAGGGCAATGGCAAGTGTTCTTACCTGAAAAGGTCTGGTCAAGTTATAGGAAAAATGAAGGAAAATAGAAAAGCAACAAAAAATAGTCAGAAAAAGATAATTAACCAGTACAGGTGGATGATATCAAGTAGAAAATAACCAGAGAAATCAGAAGTATCATGAAACATTGTATGTGAAGTGAGTGAGGAGTAAAGAAGACAAGGCAGCAAATGAACAATGATAATAATGAGTGAAGCTGAGAGAAAAAGTGAGAAAAAAACATCACAGAAGGAAGATAAAAAGGACTCCAGGCTCAAAGTGACAAACATGGCACAGGGTAGTGATGTGATGAAAAGGGAAAGCAAAGCTGGGAGTTTACTGAAAGTCTGTTCCTGGTGTTCTCTCTCTCTCTCTCTCTCTCTCTCTCTCTCTCTCTCTCTCTCTCTCGTCCTTCCTCCCTCCCTCCTTCTCCTCCTCCTCCTCCCACTCCCTCTCCCTATCTCTCTCTCTCTCTCCATTTCTCTGTCTCCATCTCTCCTAGGCAAAACAACAACTAGAGGAATCCTCTCTAAAGAATTAGAGTCAACCTCCTGGAAAGTCAACTTCCTGGAAAGAATTAGGGCTTCTTGGAGGGACTAGTGACACCAAGATTAAACGCCCCTCATTCTGGAATTTTAGGGTCACTCTTTGTTTAAAGGCTGACTCCATACCAGCTCACCCTAAAGTAAAGCCTTCCAGTCAACATGTCCACCTTCACACATAGAGCTCCCTGGGATCCTTGCCTCTACAGGAGATACCTAGAGGAAAACCGTCTAACATGTTTAACAGAATTGATGGAAAGCAATCCTAGATATACCAGACAGGCAAGATATAGAATACTTACCTCCTATGCAACTTTTAGGAGAAAGTTGCTTGAGAATTTACTCCAGGAAAATGAAAGGTAAACACAAATTGTGGAATTCAAGAAAATGGATGGAACTCAACCAAGTATCTAATGAAAAAATTCTAGGATGACAGGTATTGTGTCAAGCTAAGAAAGCAACTGGCCCAATTGGAACAGGGTGTCAGTACATTCCATGAAAACTGTCGTCAAGAAAAATTTTATAGATTCTAAGGAATAGACAGAATTACAAAGATGCATAGTATTAGTAACATATTGATAAAAGGAGAAAACTTTCCTATCTCAATAACAAATTTGCATTTAGAAACTTCAAAGTGAAAAATTGTCTTAAAAAAATCATAGTCCAAATATAAAGCAAACTGAAATACTATAAACCACTGCATAATTTTCAATAGTTTATAAATCGTAAGAAAAGCAAATCCATTTATCCTTTTGATCTCTACAATAGTGTCTATTGAAGGTGAAGAGTTTGTGATAGTGGATATAAAGAGAAGGTAAACTGTGGAAATATAACCTGAGGAAATATAATTTTTGGCTGTGAAGTGGCAACATATTATTCCCACACATAATAATTAAATAGTTTTAATCAATCTACTATACAAGATTTAAGTATTGTTATAGAACAAAATGCAATGCTAACAACCTTAATAATATAAAAATAAAGTTTCAGTCATCAGAAGATGGAAGGTGGGATAATATAGTAAAAGAGGTGAAAGGAAGGGTAAAAATATGAATACCCTCATCTAACGTAGTCAGGAGTCAACATCATTCGACAGAACATGATATATTTTTCTCAGGACTGATTACATAACTTGTGGTGCATAGAAGGGTCACTTGTTCAAAAAGAATTAAGAATGTAAAGTAGGCAACAGCACAACAGTTGCAGGGCTCTTCTGTAATACGGGGCCCTGTGCCACTGTCATATGTCACATGCTCATGAATCCAGCCCTGCTTTTTCTTCATCTACAACAGTAAAATGGGCCAAGGAGGTGGTCAGAAAGGTGGGTCTCAGAGGTTGTGTGTAACTGGGAGACCTGAGGTTCCCTGGTTGGTGTGTACGTGTGCGAGCGTGCGTGCGTGCGTGCATGCTGGGAGAAACTAAGAAAACCGAACCACCTCCAGCAGCAAGAAGATGTGTTACAGATGCAGGGGAGGTTGTGCCAAACTTGAATAAAGTAATTTCGGTCTTCTTTCTAATTCGTCCTAAAGCCAGTTTTGCTCTAAGATCACAGCACAGAACCATACAGAGAGCTTTTCAAGGACATACATATGCCAATTTTAAGATCCACCTCTGACCAAGCAGCTTCAATCTTGTAGAACCTCTACTGAGGTCAGGGAAGGGTTCCAGGGACCCTTGGGTGTTTTGGTTGCTACTAGGAGAGAACTTCACATTTAGATTTGTTGTGGAGTTTCAGGTAGTACAAATTAAAATCATCCCAACCCAGTGAGTTCCCTGAAATTTTAGGGCCAGGCAGGAATTGGAATCTTTGTAAACATATGACTGAAGGATAGTTCCGTAGGATAGATTTACAGCTGGCTATAAGCAAGCATAACCAGAGTGTTAATTAATCATTTGATATCAACCTGGAAGAAAGTCTCCTACAGAGTACTACAGGACTCTGCCATTAAATCTGTTCTAGTTAATATATTAAGGTAATGATTTTTATATGAAAACTTAACAGGTACATTTATCAGATCTACAGATGACCTAAAAATGAAGAAGAATAACTGATATGTTATAATACAGAATCAATATTCAAATATATCACGACTAGTGAAATGCTAAACAAAACAAACAAGATTAAATTTAATTGGATTATTATGAAGACCTTTTCAGGTTCCAAAAAGTAAATTGCAAAGCTGTACCAGAAAGAGTAGTGCAATTTGAATAATCTGAGAATGCTAATTAACTGAAAGCTTACTAGAATGCAGTAAGGGACATGTCTACTCTAAAAAGGGTGGAGGAAATCCTAGACTGCGTTAATAAATAAATTCACAAAACCCAAAATCACAGGATATAATAATCCCACTTTGTCTTCCTCTACCATACCCCCAAGCAGTTTGCAATACTGACTTGGTCCAATGGTATGATTTTAAAGATGGCAACACAACACTTAGAAAGGCAAAAATAATAAAAATAAAAGTAATACATAACTGCCCACTGTTACAAGGTTTGTAGGCAAAGCCAGAGCTCGGATGCAGTTACACCTTGACCATTAATTTTCCCCATGGTATTATGGCTCCCCCAAGCCATATTTGGCATTGTCTTATCTGGGAGTAGAATGTGTTCAGGGACATAATTTGTATTCACAAATTTTCTCCAGCAAGTTGACCAATATAGAAAAGAATAACCTTGAAGAATCCAAATAGGATTTTTAGGATGTAATAATTTCTATAATTCTCATATATTCTATTTGAAAAGCATGAATGGAGCTCATACCACATGCCTGGTACCTTGTTTGGTCTGGAACTACTTAACAAGACAGGCTCTGCCCTCACAGTCCAATGGAGAAAATGACAATGTCAATAATTGAATTCGTCTTAACCCTCATGATATATAACAAAATAAAAGTACATGTGTTGGTCTGAATATTTATGTCACCCCAAAATTCATACATTTAAAACCCAATACCTAAGGTGATGGTATTAGGAGGTGGGGCCTTTGGGAGATGATAAGGTCATGGGGAGGGCAACTGAGGGAACCTCATAACTGTACCTTATAAAAGAGGCCCTGGGGACTCTCTCGCCTCTTCGCTATGTGAAGATACGAGATGTCTGTGACCTGGGCCTCTGCCCAGCATGCTGGTACCCTGATCTTGGACTTCCAGACTCTAAAACTGTGAGAATAAATTTCTATTGCTTATGAGCCACTCAACCTGTGATATTTTGTTATAACAGCCCAAATGGACTAAGACAGTACAGAAGCAGAAAAAAGAAGGAAGCTAGTAAGTCTAAGATAGCCAAGGATAGTTTCAGAAAAGAAAAGCTATTCTACTTATATTTATATCTTTCCCTAAAGATTTCTTTTGTTATGTCAGCAAACAGATAAGCATTTAACTTTTGGGGAGAGAGCATGAAAACGGAGCAAGACCTTGCTGAGGTGAACTTCCAAGGAAGCCTTGTACTAACTAAATATCACACTAAGAGGGGAGATCATATATAAGATTGAAAGAAACTTTTGAAACAAATCTCACGTACTAAATAGATGAAGTAAAGGCTAAACTTCAGTACCCACCGTGCAAAATTCTTCAAACACAAAAAAGACCTCAAAAATGAAACATGGTGTGTGCCAGGGCAAGACAAGTGTCTTTCTTAAGAGCAGCGCCCTCCTCTTTTATTTTTGTTCTTTCTCCTTGAAAACCCAAATGGTCATGGCCTCCAGAATAAGCTCCCACCAAATTGGTCAGCTTTATAGCTCATTATCGTTTTGTTCTTTTTCAGTTACTAAAGCAATACTTTTTAATCTTTTAAATAGAGTATAACTTGCTGAAATTTTCTCAGTTCTATTAAAGTGATTCCCACTATATTTCAACACGAATACTATGGGAGGTGCACTGTTTATTCCAGGGTTCTCTGTCCCTTGTGTAAGAAACTGTGAAGTACCCATCATTATTGCTGTGTCACTGGGAGGTTCTTGTTGGAAGGCACCGCTAACCACTGGATAGCAAAAGGGCTTTGTATTTTGGAGGCTCCTGCTTTCTTATGTAGGGTCTGGATGTAGAGGTTTGAGAGGTTGCCCATGGAGAGTGACCAGATCTCTCCCTAATATTCAGTATTTGACCAGCAAGTTCAGCTCAGTTCAGCCCTTTGGTGCCTCGTGCCTGGGCGTGACAAAGGTCGTCACACTGAGATTCCCTCCTCTCACTTCGTTGCCTTAGTCATCCTTCCTCTTCTTCTGTGAAACTTCTTTCAAACACCACTTTGAAATTAACTGTTCTTTCTATTAAGCTCCCACTGCATCCAGCTATGACAGCTCTTACTTTATTCGTCCATACCTGACAATCAAGTGGCTTACACATCTGTCTCCCTCACTTCTTGGGAGTAAGAATTGATTTATCTGTGATTTTTCTCTGTTGGCATTGAACACAGTTCTTTACGGTTAGTAAATCTTTAGTAGGTTGAATTCTATGAACTTCCATCTTTGCATGAAAGAGACCGACTGATGAATTTATTTTCAGCAACAATTTAAACAGATTGCCTAATTTTCCACTAAACGTGGCCCTTAAACTTGCAGTTTATGCCACTAGTCCTTGTAGATGTGCTGTCAGTGTAACAAGATCACCAGGTCACTAGGAGTGTAGCCCACACATTAGTCAGTCACACTGCTGTCCTAGCTTGTACTCGGCAGCTTCTCTTCTCATTCCCTGTGTTCACAACTTCAACTACCACCCACAGACCAATGACTCCCAAATTTCACACCTCTGGCCCTCACTAATTCCTAAGTTCCAAAACTGTACATCTGATTTTCCATCCACATATTTATCTCAATGTCTCACAGACAACTCAAATTCAACATGTCAAACATTCTCTCAAAAAAACTCATACCAGTTTCTTAGGGCCAACTATTATACGTGATTTGAAGGATGCTGAAAGCCGCTCCTTTTACCCTAACTTTTCTACTGTAAAAGAGTGATTCCTTTGGATTAAAGTATTAGAGCTTCAAAAATCTCTACTGAATGCAATATAGTATATAAATTCATGCTAGTAGATTTGTTATGTCTGCACTTTTCAGTAATGTAAGGAAAGGTCTAAACACTGTATTCTACCTCCTAATGAGAGAAGGTTGATGGCAAGTTATAAATGAGAAAACAACATCTGTTTGACCCCATACCTTGTGTAAACCCAGATAGGGCCCATTTTAACTCCTTACTAAGTTTAAGCTAGAAAACAGTCAGCATCTTCTCTAAGGGGTATAGAATACAGAGAAAATCACTAAGGGTATCTTTCCTAATACAAATGCAAACATATATGTATATGCCCCTCCAAACACAAACACACACACATAGGCATATAAAGGTAAATCTTATATAAATAAACATTAAGACCAATCTCTGTCAACGGAGCCAAAATGTTACCCAGAGAAAACAGCAATAAACAGAACGTTGAGATATTCCACACAGAGGGAGAACAAAAGTGAAGCACTGTCAAAAATAGTAGCCTAAAGCCCCAGTAGAATTTGTAGAGGAAGAGACGGAGGAAGCTCGTTACCACCAGCCATCCTATCTTATGCTGCCCCACACACACACACACACACACACACACACACACCAACTCTATGAGGTTAGTGAGTGCCTTTAGCACCAGCAGACGGTACCATCTCTTTCTCTTCCCCACCAACATCCTACTCCCACCCCAGGCCTGGACTCAATATTTAGCACAATTATCTTATCTCAGAGCAGAAGAGAGCAGAACCAGACTGTGACCTCCTATTAGTCCTCTATGTCCTACCCTACTCCAAGACTGGCCTAGATAAAAACAATCCATCTCAAATCATTTTTGGAAATAGGTGGTATATAGAAGATAGTCATACAAAGATTTTATGTATATTCCCTCCAGAGGGCCAAATCTTAATTGTCCATCGCTAAGATTCCCTTTCTTCAAGGCAGTTGCACTTCTATGGTCTTAACCATACCTTCCTTCTTTTCTTCTATCCTTAGTCATCTTGGCCAACATTTCATCTCTCCTCTCCCACTAAAACAAAGTGGAAAAACATTTTGGTCCTCGTTCCCCTAACCCCCCAAGAAACTTGTGATTTTTAAAAGCCAGGTATAATTCAAACAAAGCACTTTGTTTTACATGATTACACTGACTGCTTGCAGCGTTTTACAATTTGTTGAATCATTAGGCTCACTAGACTGCCTTCGGCACTGTTTCTGAATTTCTGCTCTTCAAAAGAACTCCTATGAAAACATAAATTGTTTTAGTGGCCCCAATCACTTTGATAGCTCAGGCTGACCTGGAATACATCTGGAAGCTTTAGCTTGATGAAAACTGCCTGCATACTTGCCTTTTATTTTGTTCTTTCCCTACGCTCTCAGATTTGTAGACATATATGACCTGAGAAGTTTATTTTGGGTACAGTCTTATCTCCCAGCCTGTGGTTTCACTATGGTTCCATGGGAATTTGCCCTGGAGGCCAGGTATTTCAACAGGCCACACTGAGTGGACACTTAAGAGTGCTGTTGGCCTACTTCCCAATGTAGCCTCATGGCCAAACCATGGAAAGGTTTTCTAGGGCTGACAAAGGTGTCCTGGGCCTTTGCTGGTAGAATCCCTCCTAGAGTGAGCAGAAAGACGACCCTCATGCAAGGTATCAGCTCTGATCGTCAAGAACTCAGAAGGCCAATTTTTCTTCCATCATTGTCCCACCCTAGTCAAGAGTGAATAAAACATGTAGAAGTACAACTCAAAGTTATGAGGGAAAAGCAAATTTCTATAAATAAAATCATATTTATCCTTGATTTTCATTAAGTTACATTTCTATAAAATAAACATAAGACATATAGCTAGATTAAAGAATATGACAAACTGTTTGAAATCATGTTTAAAGAAATGATACATTTGTGACAAACCATTAAAAAATATCAAAAATAAGTTAACCCAATGGTTGCAAAAGAGGATTCAAATTACCTCCTCAAATTTTAAGCATCAAACCATTCTTAGATAAAGTCCATAGAAAGGGAGATAAATGTTGGTTAATAACCTTTTATCGTCATCTTTATCTCATCCTATTATAAACAGACCCATTTCAAGCTCTGAATATAGCTATCACTCTTCCTTCTGGGGAATGTTTGATTTATAATAGGTAGATTTAAATTGTGTGTTTAATAGTTCGGTTAGGGTTCTTATAGCTTTCCATGTGTTTATTTAGTAGCTTTTGTGAATTTTTTGTGGAGAAATTTGTATCAATGTGCACATAAATTTAAAAAGTTACTGCTTTCTTTTATTGTGGCTAAGAATGAGAGGGTGAAGCTTTCCCCAGAATGAGATTTTTTTTTTTTAATGCAAGATCTTTCAGCCTGTCCTTATTTTGCAGTATCTTCCAGCTGTTAAGAGATTTTTTTAATTAATTTTAAACCATTAGGTGGAAAATAGTAATTGCTAAAGTATTTTTAATCTGCAATTACCTGTGCTTAGAATCCCCTTTTGCAACTATTGTTCAAGACCAAGGCTCACACCTCGGTGCCCCCCAACCCCTGCCAATAAATAAATTAAAATTTTTAAACATTGATAAGGAACAAACTGCAGAAAAAAAACTGTTAGGAAGCTTTCATTTTTCTTTTCAAACCCCGGTTGTAACTGAAAGGTTAACCTAAACTCCCAAGCCATGGGCTGATGGGAAAATAAAAGTGATGAAAGGCATGTGTTTTATGTACTGTCATTTTGAATGTTTAAAACCTAAGAGTACTAAATAGGGAATTCCGTACTCACCCACCAGTCAGGACTGGCCGACCAGTCTTGAAGCATTAATCAGGGAAGGCTGTGGAAGTGAACATTATTACCTCGCTCAGAAAGAAATCCCTTTGAAGGTAATGAAGACACGCAGGCAGAGGGTCTTCACAGAAGTGTAGGCTGCAAAAGCATCTGGGAACCAAACGACTGCACCACTCTCCAGATGTGCAAAATGACCGTTCTCTTTAGAGAAAGAAATCTCTAATCTCATTACTTCTCTCCCACCACTGTGTTCCCTTCCACCCCCACCCTAACATAAAATGCCCACCAAACTTCCTCTGTTAACACTTGAAGGCAAAAGTGGGAGTCAACCTGACTGATAAACTATCAGGCTTAAATACAGTTTCCTGAGAAAATCTTCTTATTCCTTTCCTCTAGGGGGACCCTTATCTAGGCTTTTCAGGAATTCATTTTGATTAAAATATGATAGAAGCGAGATAAATCTATGGCAGGCTGCATAGTTTTCTATCACCACAAAGTTAATGGTGAAAAAAATATCTGGCCATGTTGTAAATCCATTAGAATAAATTAATGGTTCCACTGACATACTCAAAATAAATATATGCCTGTCTTAAATGTAATTAAATAATTCAGTGGAAAAATTAAATGTTTAAACAATTACCCACATGGTTTAAAGCATTATGAAAATATTATGGAAAAGAAAAATGGGAGCTGTTATTAATAGAACATGGGGATTTTCATGTCTTTGGCTCTTTTTCCCCTCATTCCCTCATAATGAAAGGAAAGAGAAAATAATATTTAGAAGTGCCCTATATGTGCCTTTCATATCCATCATCCCGTTTGATTATCATAACAACTTTACAAGTTCATTTTTTTTTTACAGATGAGATAAAGGTAACTGAAGCTTGGAGATGTCAGATAACTTGCCCAAGACCACATAGCCAATCAGTGGCTAAGTCTGCATTCCAGTTAAAGTCTGTGCAACTCCAACATACCATGCTCTTTCCTCTTTCATCTTTGTCACTGAGCTTCTCACCCCAACCCTCCATTCCAAACTGCTTCTCTGTAGAAGCCACAGACTGCACCCTCACCACTCCCGCATGTCCCGGTTCCCTCCCCATCCTCTAGTAGTCAAGGAATGTAGATTCCTCTTCCTGGCCCAGTGACTGTATTTTTGACTTCTAGTTAATATTTAATCTACAAGTAAAAAACAATAACTGAAAAAAAAAAAACAAGAGGCAAATAATGCAACTGGGGGCTCTCTCTCAGAGTCTACAGAAATCTGCCTATTAATATAAGTCCCTAGTGGTGAGAAGGTACTGGGAGGGCAGCCAACAGTAAGTGGGAGTGGGTGTGGGAAAATGCAAAAGAAAGCTGCTAAAAAAGACTAGCCATATGTAGCAAATTATAAAATCTCTGGCTGCAAATATAATTTCTGGAAGTCCAGGGCCTCTTAAGGGAGCACACCTCAGACACACTGCAAGAACCACTGGGTAGGACTCAGTAAATGCCCAGACAAAGTCACCAAATCACAGTAAGATGTGAATCTTCAGGATTGATACGGTTGTGAAGAGCAGATTTGGAGACTGACCATCTGGTGTTAACAGAGATAATGATATTATTCAGGACTATCTCCCAATCCCAGCTCAGCTTCGGCCTATAAAAAAGCTGACACCCTGTTTCTGGAAATGCCCAAAAAGATTTCATTAACCAAAAATTATGGTCATCAAAGAGCACAGCCTTAGAGACTAAAGGGAATTCCTGTGTTCTGAGTGATAAGGACCACCTTACGCAAGAGCATGCACCATCCACACCTCTCCCCCAAGAATGCTTTCTGCAAAGTAGAAGCCCAGGAATACTTTGTGTAGCTTGAAAGTCCCTCGCCCACAACCTACCTCCCCAGGAGCCAGACTGAAATTCCCATATCACCTTCCTCTTTGGAATTAAAGCCCTCAAAGACCTCTGTTAAGATGTAAACATTATTTTGGAAAATTAAACCAAGGAGCTACTGCCATGTATAAACACCACAGGTTAAAAAAAAATGTATTAGAATGATTCACATTACTAAGCAGGGAAAGACACAGTGATTCCCAGGATTCATAGTATCAGACACCACTGCTAGTGGAGAGCATACCAGGTCCCATGCAGCCATATTGTCTTTATACTAGCTCGGCTCACGAGAGAAGACAGAAAACGGGTGAAGTCCAGTACAACAGCAGATACCACTTCAATACAACTCTTTATAACCCAACATCACAGTTCCCACCCCTTACCAGCACGTCATAGTCTTATCTAGTAAACTCAATATGTATTTCCTCCCTTTCTGTCCTTCTCTTCCAGGTTTGCAGTGAGTCTTAATAACAGGGGAGGGAGGTGTAAAGATGGTTCCACTAGTACTGGCCTGTAAAAGAGAGAACGCTTTACTTCTTTCCACCCTACAAGGTCCCCCATGCACAAGAAGAATTTCCCTATCAAGATGCCCCAGCATTCTGGGCCCCAGGACTATAAAGTTTTCAAGAAATTCAACAGGACTTCTCCTCTCAAGTCTGCAGACCCTGCATCTATATTCATTACATTTCAGGATTTGTTTTGACATTCAGACAACATTTTTTTTCCAATTTCAGTTGATATTCAATACCATTTCCTATTAGTTTCAGGTGTCTCGCACAGTGCTCAGGTATCCACACAATTTACAAAGTTCCCTTCTATCAGTTCAGACAATTTTTCAGTAATATTTCTGTTAGATAAAGTGAGCCTTTATTATATTTGTGTTTGTGCATGCTTTCACCATTTTTTGACACACATATGAAGACATACCCAAACTTTTACTTGCCTTGGATACTGGGATATCCATATGCTCCATATACCCAGATTCCATTACGGAAACCGGTGCATCCCAGGTTCTTAACTCCATGTGGTTTCCCACTTCTTTGTCTTTTTTTCTCTATATCTTAGGGTATGATAACTTTATAAACTGTTTGAAAAACATTTTTGAATATTTGATTGTAAAAACTCATGAAATAAATCATAATTGGAAAGTTTAAAAACTATATTTCTCTACATGCAAACATGCTACAAACTGTGTGGAAGCGTGCTGGAAGGGGAGGCAGGGGCCTGGGGGGCGGCCACTGCTGCCGGAGCTCTGAGGCCCTCGGGCCTATGTCTTCTGTCTGCGTAGTGAGGGGCGCTAAGTGGGCAGGTCTCTGAGGACCACTCCAAACACCTGGTTCTATATTTGGAAAAATCATTAAAGGGAATTTTGTCATCTTTCTACTTCCTTTCTTCAGAGATCTTTTTCATCTAAACTATGTGTCTGAAATGAGTTGCAGAGACAAGAGGTGATGACACCTCTCGCATCAGGAAATACGGTGAAAATAGAGCTGAGCAGACATTGGGAGCACGATGCAATATGGAGTCACGTCCTGACTTCAAATTCTTCAGTTCACATACACATCTAACTGACGGCAAAAAAAGGTACTAGCTCTTTGAACCCACAATTATCTCCTTTTCTCCCCTCTTTGAAATGATCCGCCCAAGTACAAGCTGACTGTGCTCTCGCTGCTGCATGTGAATAGGGTTGATTGGCCTGTCAATGGATGAGCTTTGCCCAGACCAGAGGAAATGATGAAAATTGAACATCTAGGACAGGGTCGCAGCCAATCAGAAGGGGCACCCAATCGACAGTGCAGACTCAGGCCAGCCTCCCACACAGGTGCATCCCAGCTGAGTGTCAGCTCGCCCTGCACCGCTCATGCTCCTGTTCTGACTCCTCTCAGAGGAAGGACACAGACACAGTTGGGTTGGGCAGTGCTGAGCCTGTAATTCTGGCCCTAACTTGCAAAGTGCTATAATTTATAAGATAAACAACTTGAATAAGAAGACTGAAGACTTTTGTTGTTGTTGTTTATTAATATGGCCTGCATCTATCTATCCATCCATTTTCCCTCTCTCTCTTTCTCTTTCATTATTTTAATAATATTATAAGTACCACAAAAGAAATAAAAGCTAGATTCTTATCAATAGTCTCTCTCTAATTATATGGCTCCCACACACAACCCATCCCCCTGGCGTCACCCACCTGAAATAACTATCATTCTAAATCCCATGTTCAGCACTCCCTTGCTTTTGTTTGGTATAGTTTTATTGCAGTTATACTCATTCACACAAAAAAAATTACATTTTAATTTGGTTGTTTTTCATACTATAATAAGTCCCTCACATTGTTTGTTCTCTTTTGAAACTTCTTTTTAAATAAATATTACACAGCTAATATTCACCTATATTGGTGCACTGAAGGCTATTTTTAAAGTGACCTCCATTTTCTCACATTCATTGTAGAAACTTTAGGGGAAAAAAACAAAAAATAATAAAGGAATAAATTAAGACATCACAATCCTGTATATCTTTTGGTCTCTGTCTTTCCAATGCACGCATTATTTTTTCTCACAAAATTGCATAAACAATAAATAAACAAGTAAATAGGTAATTACAAATTTTGATAAGTGCAATGAAAGAAATAAACAGTATGGTTTATTTTCTGTGTAATAACAATGGAGTAAATTGTATACTTTGTGTGTATGTGAATTATATCTCAATAAAGCTATTTTTAAAAAATAATAGGGTAGACGAAGAGAGGGCAAACTTAAGGTAGACAAGGAAGAGTTCTAGTATACACTCTACAGAAAGAGAGATTGGGAGAGAATTTGGCAAGTCAACTAACATCTGAAATATATATTATTTGTTGGTATGCATACTCTTTGGAGACCCTGACAAATTTCACCAATAATGTATTATGTATTACCATTCATTGTTGGCATTATTTTAATAAACTGTTTTCTTTAAATATTTTAAGAACTGCCACACCAAAACTCTAGAATACTAGCTATCAACATTTCATTAAAAAGTCACATCTGTTACCTGAGCACACAAAAGAATAAAACTATGTAGATTTTTCTCAGATTTTACGCTGAAAAATCTATTTAGATAATTCATTTTAGAATTAGATAAGGTTTGAGAAAATTCTTATTCTTGGGTTGGTGCAAAAGTAATTGTGGTTTAAAAGGTTAAAAGTAAAACCGCAATTACTTTTGCACCAACCTAATACATTCAGATCAATTGAGAGGTTAACAGGTGTGTTATAATGACAGTCAAATCACTTGTGCTACTACAATTAAGTATATTCAGGAGCCCTAAATGACTTATGTGAAGTGCTTATCACAGTGTCTCCATGAACTGGGTAATTTCATCATCATTTTACATGTAAGGAATCTAAGTCCTAGGAGGTAGACGATTTGCTGGAGTGAATCATCTGCAGCTCGGATATCAGTTCATTATTTCTGGTGTCCACACAGTACAAAGTAGAGTTCAGCAACTATCAAGTTAAACACATCAATACAGACAGTCCAGTTGGATAATTCAACTTGATTGCAATCTGAAATGTGACCAATGTACGTAGATTGGCAGAAAAATTACAATTGGTGGAGACCAATATAACCATATGACTCAAGACTCTTTCGATGGCAGGTATAGAAATCTAATTAAACCAGCACTTTTAAAGGAGTACGTATTGAAATCCCCCAGTTAGAAAGTCCAAGGACAATCCTGGTTTTAGGTGTTACTGTCATATAAATAATATCATCAGGAGCCTGCCTCTTTTTCTCCATTCCTTAGCCAGGGTTCCTCTGAGTTGATTCTTTTCTCAGACTGTCCCTCCCCAGAAGTATCAAAGAGAGCCCCTGGTAGCTTTAGACTTCTACTGTCTTTACAGCTAATGAGTCAGCAAGAAGACTGTGCTTCATCCCACACAGCTCGAGCAAGAGCTCCAAGGAGGGCTCAGGCCGGCGGGCTAAGGCAGGAGTCCATCTCTGAGCCATCACTGAAGTCAGAGGATGGAAATTTCCATGGCCCAGGCCTGGGTCATGTGCCTGCCTCTGGGTTCAGAAGTTGGAGTCAGAATGTCAAGGCCCAAGAATTGGGAAGGAATGGTGCCCACGGGCAGAGAGAAAGCTTGCCCACCACAATGACTATATCACATATTACTACTGTGGCTATAAAGACTGCAGCTTTTGGCTTTGGAAATCCATCATGTGTCATGTCTCAACTACATGGACAGTGCTATTAACCTGAGATTGTAAAATGGCTAGTCTTGAATCATAGCCAGAGGGAAAGTTTAGGGAAGGCCTGCAGGGGCCACCTCAGCTCTGAGAAATGTCTGTGATGCGATGCATCTGAGTGCTAGAGTCTTAACTCCTGGTTTAACATATGTGTCAGCATGCATATCAGCACAACTTCACTCCAGCTTCCTGACTCGGGATACAGAGCTGTGAAATTCAATGGAACAGACATCTTGAAAGCATTCATATTCTTTTGATGTATGTGTGAAAACATTAAGATGAGACATCTCTGGATATCTTTTTGGCAGCTTTATGTCATACAAAGGACAAAGATTTCTGCAGCCTATAAGTACTGGAGTTGATAGCCTTAATTTTTTATATAGACCTCTCTAGATTTTATATTACATTTTCTTAATACTGTATTACATCACCAGCCATTCAAGGCAAAAAAAAAAATTCACATCAACATGAATATTTTGAAAATACAATTCAGAAAGTAACTGTATTTAATGCTTTAGTATATAACTCAGTATTTAGCATGAATCTCTTGCCATAACAATGTATCTTTTGAAACAAATACTGTAGAAAATCAGAATATCTCCACCCAGGTTCCTACTAATGAACCTCAGAATATGCAATATCTGTGCAGTGCTCCATAACTAAGATTGTAATGCTCCCACAGAGAAAACATAATACTTCTATTGCGAACTAACCGTGTAACACCATGACCAATTTGAACAGCAATTCCCCTCTGACTCCTCCAGTGAGAGAGGAGGCTACGATGATGGAAAGGGGTTCCAGTTTGAGCCTAAGCTTTGTCTGCGACTAGAATTCAGACTTCTGAAAATTAAGTGGAGCAACTCAACTAGAATGCATTAGTTTGAGGGATTGAAGTGAGAAATCAAATAAAAATAATTCACCCTGAAGTGAAAACATTTGCATGGGCATGACCCAACATCAATGCCCCAGTCACAGAGGGCACAGCATGTGTCACACTAGTAAAAAGGGGGGGGGGGCAGGAGGACACAAATAAAATCTCTATAAAAGGTTTTCTGTTGAAAATGATGGGCTGGACTCACACTTAAGAATTTGCTCTATCCTAAAACCCTACTAAAATAACAATAAAGAGATTTTCTTAACGGCATAAGCCCATAAAGATAAATGTGAAGATGGGAGAGGTGATAACAGCAAAAAGATTTTGGAAGCTAGAAAGCTGATGAAATATGGTAATTGATATCACAAAACAAGGAAAGCTGAATCTTCATCTGGCATTTGGGGAAAGCCCAGAAGCAACCCAATTTGTATCTCAGGGCCTCCAAATGGCTTAGGCATCTCTGAAAATAGAAAAGAAGAACAGGCTAAAATAGGTTTGTTTAAACGTCTTCAGATCCCACACCCTCCTCACAGATGACAAAAGCTTATTCTCTAGAGAGGGTAAAACAGATCTCTGGATTTCAAGACAACAGGCACCACTGAGGATGGTTCTACCATAATGAAAACAGGAAGATGAAGTAAAAACAGGAAGATGCTGAGACTCCCAGGATCTTTCTCAGTCAGCTCCCATAACACTAACAGTCCAACTTATACCCTTTGGCAGGAGGCTGCAAGAGTCTTCTCTGGGAAATCTAAGCAGCCCAAGAGAAAAAACCTAAAGTTATTAACATCAGAAGTTCACCATACAAACGACCCTCAACTGTCACACACACACACACACACACACACACACACACACACTTTCCAGTCTGCTTCTGATGCCCTACATTTGTGTATGAGCAGGCAATTAAGAATACCAGATTTTGAAGGAGAACTTCTATTATGAAAGACAAATATAAAATAAACAAAAAGAAAATAGTACCTTGAAGGAAACAGACTATGTAGGAAAAAGAAAGCTTCCACACACACACACACACACACACACACACACACACACACACACATCTATCAGTAACAACCTCAGAAAGATAAGGGAAAATATTGCACTTCTGGAAAAACAAGAACCTGATTTTTTAAAGTATTCAGAGAACAAAAGAAAGTCTTAAAAATTAAAAATGTGATAACAGAAATGAAAAACTCATTGAAAGGTCTAGAAGTTAAAATTCAGGAAACCTCCCAAACAATACAAAAAGGAAAAAAAAAATAAAGATGGAAAATAGGGAGAAAACATTAAAAATGTATAAGTATAACAATACATAAATATATATTGAAATATATTGATATATAAAATACAATATATCAACAAACATATATAAAAATATATATGAAACACCTCCCCATTTCACACACCAAAAATACTTGGAGTATGTGTATATATACAAATATTATGTTACATATTTATGTGCCATATATGTCAATCATCTAGATATTGTAAGCAACCATAGAAAATCTTAAAATTTCTTCTTTTACACAGCTAACCAAGCATGCTGCATCAACGGACATGGTAGAGAGGGACAAGAGAGGTACTGAAAAGGATGGAAGATGAAAAAGACTGCCACCCAAGGACAGTCAGCTGATCCTCTGGAGTCATGATGATGATAGCAAAGAGTGACCTAAGAATCAATAGGAATGACTGAGGTGTCCCCTATCTAGGTGGGAGCCACCTTGGGGCACACTTTAGGAGCTACGAACTCCAGGAAGGCAAAACTCGTGCCTACTTGGATTGTATAACCAGAGCATTTCCAAAGCTTGGTTCCAGCCCCTCTATCAGAGAAGCTGCATTTTCTTTGGGCCACTCAGAACACATGAACTCCCCTCCATTCACACAGTTTTCCAATGCTACTCACCACACATAGCTTAGAGGGCCGGGAAGTGTTCTTCAGTATTATTCTCATGGAACAAGCACGATTCTATGGAATTCTGCAGGGGGACAGCCCAGAGCATGGGAGCAAACATGGCGGTGTGGCTCCAGGGTTCTGTGGTAGTAAACACAGACCTATGGGATCAAAGTACAAGGCATGGCACACGTGAGCCCTCCACCTACTCACTCCCACCAGCACCAGAACATGCATTTGCACCACACAATGTGGTGAAAATGAATATTCAGGGCAGATATAGCTACCATCCTGTGGTTGAACCCCAATTCCTACAACTAAAAATAATTTCAAAATAATGCAAACACCCTGAGGGGCATATATAGATCCCATTTATACTTCTTAATATCACCTCCTTCCTTCTCCCTCTATTGCCTTCACATACTAAAATTTCTCCCAAATCTCTCTCCCCAGGACTCAAATCCTGATGCTCTTCCAGCCCTCAACCCTGAGATAGTTCACCACCCTTCCCCCAGACCCAAAAAAGCGGGACCCTGTAAGAAGGGGACAGGTTTAAAAACTGCAAGTGTTCTTATATTAAAAACTTTCATTCTGCCACATTCCAAGAAGGAAACATAAAAGACATTAGCTAAAGAGCTCTCCTTAGATGGTGCGTGTACACGTGTGTGTTTGTGTGTGTGCACGCACACGTGTGTAAGACAGGAGAGGTTTAAACTTGTCTGAAGACAAGTGATGTTGTTGGGTACACCTGCGTTCTATAAACTGGATTTAGAAAGAGAAAATGGCTGCCAAGAGAAACTGTAGAGCGTGAATAATGTACAATTGATAACCTGGTCAAGTCTATTCACACAGATAGCTCCAACACCAGTGCAAACACAATGAATAAATACATTCAACATCAATAAAGCCAAGCTGAAGTTGAAAAGGAACTTGGAAAGTCAAAAATCCTGTTATTGGGATACATTTTCTCCAGTGGATTGAAAGCCAGCCTCGGGGGCAATCCTCAGAGAGAACAGATGGCTAGATACAACCACTGGCTCACGTTGGCCACTTCAAGCTGGCTAGGGTACAACTTAAAGAGAAAAGAAAAACCATAACAAGGCTGGGTTTATTACATTTCACTTACAGTTCTTTTATTTTGGTGAGATATTCTTTCCTCTAACTTGACCACACAAATAACATGTGGTTTTGTTTATCATGCTGTGAAAGGAAAGAAAACTGGAGCAGAGGTGCAAAGCAGAAAGGGCAGTGGTGAGAGATACAGCTGTCCTATATCGACATGTAGTCAAGGCCCCAAGACTACATGCAGACCGTAAAAACACATAGTATCCATAAAGGAACATTTTTCTCTTAATATTGAATGGGCCTTTTCCAAGTCGTCTCCAATAAGCAAGTATCACTTTTATAATGGGGGCGGGGAGAATTTCAATATTGAATGGGCCTCCCTTCTTTGCTTCTTTAACTTCTCAACCCTGTATGTGTGCAACATGGCTGAAAATCTCTTGATAGTTCTAAACATGCAGGTCAATGACTTACTTAATGACAACATCAGTGTTTGAAAGATTTCAAATGGCTGTGACACTGCTTGGAGGCGTCGCTGCGACACAAAGTATTTCAACAGCAGTGACCTGGAATGGCTGTTCCAGCTTCAGCTGACTGACAGCTTGCCTGTCACGGACTTAGCAGACTAAGGCTTCTTGCCCAGACACTCCTGCCATGTCTGACATTTGACCATTCAAAGAGAGAATACAAAGAAGCAAGTGGTAAAAGTAAGAGTGAGAACAAGAATAAGAGTCCATCATGCGGGTTGCTGTGGTACTTTCCTGGAAAGAATAATACTTTTCTCTTGAGAGATTTCCATTCTAAAAATAAAGAATGCAAATAGGAACACAGTCCAGAATAGATGGAAATATTCAGAGACTGAAAAATAAATATGTTGGCCTTTATTCTATTAGGCATATTGTCAATAATTTTCCTCAAGACAAGACCTTTCCTTCTCATTAGCTTCCCAGTTGCTCCCTGAAAGTCAGAAGGGGTCCCACCCCACAGCTTTTCCAAACACTCCTTCCTTCCAAACTGAGAGAGGGCTAGCTGGGCAGAACTGCTTCCCGTGAACCTATGTGTGAAATCAAAGATTCTGTTGACTTCTACTCTCTTTCTGAACAGCAAAACAATATCCCCCTTACTTTGAATTTATTGTTTCATATTGCTATTATATATATTCTTCACTTTTTCAGGTTATCCATTCTTTATGTCACAGAATTATATTAGAAAAGCAAATAAATGTTCACTCTTTTACTCTGCCATAAGAAAAGACGAAATAGTGTCATTTGCAACAAAATGGATGGATCTTGAGATTATTATGCTAAGCGAAATAAGTCGTGCAGAGAAAGTCGAGAACCATATGATTTCACTGATACATGGGATATAAAACTGTAAGCAACAAAGAAACAAGACAAACAAATAAAGAAACAAAAACTCATAGACATAGACAGTAGTTTAGTGGTTACCAGAGGGTAAGAGGGGAGGAGGGAAGTAGATGAGGGTAAACGGGGTCAAATATATGGTGATGGAAGGAGAACTGACTCGGTGGTGAACACACAATGCAACATATAAGTGATGTATTACAGAATTGTGCACTTGAAACCTGTGTAATTTTACTAACTATTGTCACCCCAATAAATTTTAATAAAAAAATAAAAATTAAAAATAACATTGCTTAGATGTACTTAGTGGTGAATTCCTGCATTCACAAGTTTTGTGTGAATGAGAGGAACATTCAGTGTCTGTATAAGGTTAAAACATGTTAGATCCAGCAGACACAGGCATTAAGGAGAAGGCAATAATTAGTGCCAGGTTCCCTGCTTGGAAATGTTGTTGCTAGCATATTTTCCTTCCAGTGACTATATTGCAACATATACTGAATTTTGACAATGGACGATCTCACGCGGATATAAAGTACAAACCATTTTTTCTATAAGAGATTTCTTAATTTCTTGGGAAATGTTTCTGAAAATAGACTTAAAAGACCCTTTGCTGAACTTGCATAAATTCCAATTCTTGGGGCTCTTTCTAAAAAGCACTCTGGCGGGCAGCTGCATGCTACAGGTTCAGAGAGCAGGTCCTTGGATGACACTCCTGAAGGGTAGAGGAAATACATAGAAACCATAAGGACAAGAGCAAGTAAGGAATCTGCCGGACCCAACAAGTGTGTCCTAAAGCCACTGAGCTCTCCAGACTTTTCCCCCAAACTAATTCTCACCTAGAGAACACTAGGTCCCACATGTGTTTCTATTGAAGAAGCTGAGAAACATCGTAAGCTGCAAGTGATCAGAAGATTGATATGCTTTAAAGGGCAATGGAGAGACTGAGCAAGAATGATAAGGTGTATTTTGAAAAAAGGACTTAAAGAATATTCTTCTTATGCCAATGGAGAACATAAAGTTGTGTGTGGTCTTCACCATGTTTTCCCAATTTATTAGTGCTGTTCAAATATAACAGTAGAATCAACTCAATGTGTGTGCTGGAAATTCCAGCCCCTTTTCCAAAAACACTTTCTTGTCGTCACCTCAGACACTGCCATTTTAATTAATGTCATATTCGAGACCAAAAAATGACAGAGGAAGAGGAAGAATAAAAATTACTGCTCAGAAACCTAACCCCTCCTAGGCCCGACACCTCAAATTAGGGTTCTTGCAAAGTTACCACCTCCCTCTGAGCTGAATCACCCCAATTTGGGGTTCATCCTGCACAGCTGGGTGAGGACACATTTCAAATGTCACATCATAAGACACATCAATTGTGTACATTTCTTCATCTCTCACTCACTCCTCAATCCATTCCAATCTAGCCTTATTACCCCACCAAAACAGCTTTTACTAAAGCCACCAAGACCTGAGATGACCATGTGTCCAGACCTCATCTTACATATTTCTCAGCAGCAGTTGACCCTGATGACCACTCCTCCCTCAAACCCTCTCTTCCTTTGGTCTCATTGACATCCCTCTCCTGGTTTTCCTCCCAGCTCTCCACTGCTTCTCCTCACTCGCCTTTAGTAACTCTTTCCTCTCTGCCTGGCCTTTAAATGTTCACGTTACTCAAAATTTGGTCCTAAAACTCACTTTTCTTCTCACTTTATATTCTTTCCCTAGGTCATCTTTCCACATCCACGGCCACCAGTCTACAGAGCTCCAAGAGACACTATTCACACCACAGTCTATGTAAATGGCTCCCCCTCGAGTTGTACAGTGCATGGCTTACGTGGTCATAAGAGTTTTCTGGCCACTCCTGTGACTTCATTACTATCTATACACCACTGACTGCAGAATGTATATCTCAGGCCCAGACAACATTGAAACGCAAACCCACATATACAACTGACTACTTGAGATTCACTTGTTCATCTCAAAGGCACTTCAAAGAGCATTTTCAGATAGGAACCCATGCTCTTCCTGGACAAATACGCATTCCCTTTATTGGTGAATGGCTCCAGCATCCATCCAGTTGCCCAACCTAGAACCTGGAAGGCTGCATTTCACTTCCCTCCCTGGAGCCGTTAACAAATTATCTGTTTGCATGTTTGTTTATCTGTCTCCCTCCACTTCGATGTAAGCCCTGTGAATATTGGAATCTCTCTCATTCACCATCATATCTCCAGAAGTCAAGGAATATCTGGAATATGACATTTGCCAAATGAAATATGAAAGTCCTATTGATTTCAATGTCTATTTATCACTTAAATCATCTCCATTTCCACCTAGCAGCCTTGCCTAGGTTGCTCTCTTGAATTTCCTCTCATTTTTCAGTTAATGCCTATTCATCTTTCAGATCTCAACTCAATATCATTCCCTCAGGGAACATCTTCTGATGCCCCAAACTGTGCCGGGACCCCTTTAGATGCTATCATAATACTTCTCACTTGACACTTCTTTCCCTATTTGTTTTCCACAACATTTTTATATTTTGTCCAACCTCTATCTAAATCATTCTTCCTTCTTCCATTCCCTCAAAATTGTTCCTTAATTCATCCAAGAATCTACCGAATCTCAGGTACTGAGTTAGAGGCTGAGAGTCCTGAGAGGGTAAGTCTAAATGAGTAGTTCAGAGAAGCATAGGAGACAAGGACATGAAAACATATAATATAGTATGCAATATCTGTCATATATATATCTATATATAGATATATAGAGATATATATATTCACAGAAGCAAAAGTGATTAACCTCATCCATGCGGGGGTGGTCAAAGAAGTCTCACTGGGTACGTTTTGCAAGGTAGATCTTTCATTTTTACTTCATCACAGACTATTCCTATATTCAGAACATTTGTGAAAATTGTTTAAGTTTTCAATATTTTCTTTTAACCCAACCCTTGTGGTCAGCTCTAGACAATTTGAGTCTGGAAGACCTTGCCATCCACCCCCAAGATCTCCCCTTTCTGTGGATTCACCACACTCTTAAATGTCTTCATTCTCCTTTAATTTCTGTTCACTTCCCCCCTCCACCAAGTTTTTGTCCATCCTCTGGCTTTCTTTGAAAAGTAATCTATTGCACTCACTCCCAATAATGAGTTACAAGTTACATCTTCTTAGAGTAGGTAAATATTACGAGGCTCTTGAGAGAAATTGCTACCCTGAGAAATGAGTCTCCATACGAGTGGAGGGTCTGCCCCAAACCTCTCAATTCACAACAACAGACAAGACCTTGTATTCTGCCTGTAAGTAAGGCCAACATTGCCAAAACAAACATGACTTTCTAAGTTTGCTGACTGTGTGTGCTTCTTGAGTTATTTCTCTTTCCAACAAATATGAGAGAAACTTGAAATAATCATCACACTCGATTTCTGCAAAAGAACACTACCTATTGTGAAAGATATTAAATTTCAAGAAAAAAATCTGACAGTTCTCAGTTCATCTGTGACATTTGCCTGGAGTATTCTTCATGCTTGACCAACTCGTATATTTCATTCAGCCTCAGCACAAACATCACTTCTTTAGGGAAGCTATTCTCTCCTCCTGACTCTCACTCTCATGGCAGCTGTGCTTCCCTTGCCAAAATACTTACACACGTGTAATTACTTGTTTAATCTCCACAAGACGTGGGTCTGTCCTATGTTAAGCTGTTTCCCCCAGGCTTAACAGGGCCTAGCATGGAGAAGGTCACTAAAGCCAGTATTTATTGAATTGAATTGCTGTGTCTGTGTCCTCTACATGCTTCTATTGCTACAACCATCACATTATATTGTAATTTATTTATTTTCATGTCTCTCTACTTTCCTTCACAGCAAGTCTCTTAAAATAAATCATAAATTATTCATTTTTGAATTCCCAGAGTCTAGCACATTGCCAGGGCCCTCAATAAATGTGTAAGGAAAAAAGGAATGAAGGAAAGGAGAAAGGAAGGGACAGAGGGAGGAAGGGAAGGAAGGAGGGAGGGAAAGAGGGAGGGAGGATGCTCCGTCTCCATTACTTCAGCCTAGAATTCCAACTAGACCATTTCATAGCTACCGCGTTTGGGTTACCTAACAGCACTTGTGGTTAAATAACTCCTCACCAAGACCTTTTTAACTTAAACACCCTCAAGTCCAGTTTTCCTCAGCTTGGAATGGGTCAATTGATTTCAAAATCTAAACTGAATACTTTACACTTTTTGCTTTAGATTGATCTCACCATCTCTCAAGCCTGTCAAAAGTGTTTAATTCTTGATTCTACCAGCAAACGTATGTATGAGTGGCAGCCTGAGACCACAAAGAAACCTTGGCCAAGACACTTAATTTCTCTGAACAGGGCTGCGATGTTGAACAACTGCAGAGGCTCCAGTCATACCACAGTCTATGCAAATGGCACCTCCTAACGTTGTGCCACAGCCCAAGCTCGGGACCTGTCATTGCTCATGTATAAAATCAATGAGTTGGACCAAAACCTCATTCTATGGTTTGGGGTCACTCACACTTTTTATAAATATTCCTTCTATGCTTTCATCCTATTTACTGATAAAATTCCTGAGTAGGAGCAAACCACAAAGAAGCATGTGAGTACCCCAGGTCTCGATTCACATTCTTGGGAGGCTGGGTTAACTAGGTCAACAATCATCCTTCATTTCATTAGAGCACCATTGACCTTCAAGAGTGTGGAAGAGAGCAAATTGCTACTTCCTGGTCACACTGAGCAAAATGCTCAGGAGCTATGATATGTAACAATGTGAAACATATATTCTGAAAATCCCTGAAAGAAGAAAGCTGATTGACATTCAATCAATCTTATCAACCAAGGGAATAGAATAACTGGTCTGAAAGTCACCGATATTTGACATTGTGATCCATCATGTGCCTTCCTCGTTTGGTTTTGCCGAAGCTAACATCTGTAATAGTAAAACACGATTGGCTGTTCCTAAGAAAACAGGGAAATGCCACGCAACATGGTGCTGGTTGAAGATGAAACCAACAGTACTATATTCCTTTTGGTTACTAATGATATTTCCTGAAAATGAGTAGTAAATTAGGAAGTAACTCAATGGAAGGAAACATGATTTATGTGCTTTTATCTGTAAAAGTCAAAATTGCATGCACAGTTTTGCAGCCCTGCCTGCAAAAGGAAAGACCTTACTGAGTTCAAGAAGCAGGGTGGTAGCAGAACAGTGGGAGATAAGCCAAGAGGGACCTGATCATACAGATTTGCAGGCCATGTTAAGGATCTTGGGCTTTATCTGAAGTGTGGTTGAATACCATTGTCCAACAGTAGAGGAATGGATTAATAAATTAGGTTATCACAACACCACAGAATGAAACCCATCAGTGATTTCCGAAGTGTGTTCGAACACTTATCTGTGGAACAGATATTTCATTGTCTATTTTTGTAAAAGTTTCATGTTAAAATTAATTTGAAGAAAATGTGTCATATTCTCATCTTTTTTCTTAAAATATAATATTATAGGCTTTGAGAAATCCAACAGTAAAGGAAAATGTTTACATTTACAACCTCTCAAACTTACCTGAGATGTTTTACTTTCCCCAAATAATAGCAGTTGAAATCCCAAGAAACTACAATTCTGTGAAATATCTTTTGGTAAACATTGCTATATATACTCGTACATTTTAAATGATCATATATATAGAAAGTTCATAGAAAAGTGGAAAACATACCATGATTGCAACTATGTAAAAATATGTACCCATGAGAAGGTAGTATGTAACAATTAAAATATCTATTGCTTAGGATGACACATTTATCATTTTCCTACTGTCTTTTTTCTATTCTGATATTAAGTCATTTTTTCAATTAAAAATTATAAAGTAGTAAAAAGTTATAGGCCATAATTTTTTATGTACTTGAAGTTTTGCCAGTTCAATCAATCTACGGGGTGCTGTACAATTTTCACTTCATTAGTGGGTCTAGAGACTATGCAAACTAAATATTTTATGATGAAGAAGAAATTGTCATCATAATATTACCATGTTTCCCCAAAAATAAGACCTAGCCTGACCATCAGCTCTAATGCGTGTTTTGGAGCAAAAATTAATATAAAACCCAGTATCATATCATATCATATCATATAAGACCCCATCTTATATTATAGTAAAATAAAACCGGGTCTTATATTAATTTTTGCTCCAAAAGACGCATTAGAGCTGATGGTCCAGCTAGGTCTTATTTTCAGGGACACACAGAGGTAGTTCTAATCCCCTTCTGGCAGGTTGATCTAATTAACATCTCTTAATTGGATTAATTAATTTATACCAAAACACAGCTTGATTTATACCATATTCAACTACAGACTTCCTTCATAGGATTCATGGAATCTTCTGAACTTACTTTCCAATCCCATTACTACCCAGAGAACCATTTCAAAGAGTATTTCCTATGCACAAATTAAAAGCTTTTTATAACTTTGGTATTGGGGCCAGAAATTAAATCCTATACTTTCATTCATTCAACAAACATTTAATGAGAGCACTAGTCTATGCTTAAGAATATAAAAATTTAAAGGCAAAATTCTTATCCACAATGAATTCTCATTGCAGGTGATACAGACATGCAAAAAATATGTAATCTATAATAAATACTTTATCTTTGTTACATATTGGCATAATGTTAGTACAAAGAAGAGACAAGCAGGTACTTCCCAGAACAGGGAGAGTGGGTCAGAACGACTTCAAAGAGGATGAGATGTTTGAGCCACATCTACAAAACTGAGCATGAGTTTGCCACGCAGGTGAGGTTGGGGGCATTCCAGGCAGAGGAGCGGGTGTACAAAGCATAGATGTGTGATCCAGCATAAGCACCAGGTGGGACCTAGTCAGAAGGCACAGGAAACCCTGCCATAGATCCATCAAATAAGATAAAGATTAACAAGTGACCATAGGTTTGGATTTTAGATGGCAGCACCCGCCATAAAGCAAGAGTATTTTCAGACAACTAAGGAGGAAGGCACAAACTGCCGTCAATTGAAGAGTGAATGGTCTCAGGAAGCACATTCAGTAAACCCAGCCACTCGTGGAGTAACATTTTGGCAAGTGATATTCTTAACTCATGCAATAAGAAGGTGCTTGTGGTGGGCTTCTGTTGTGCATATAATGATACAAAACAGATTTTGTAACTCTGGACTCCTAATGTGTAGCCCTGACAGAATCTAAAATATAGATGATTCGTACGATTTCAAGCAGGTTGTCCTTTCACTTCTTTAAAAACAGTGGTACTTAATGACAGGTTGTAGACAAATCTTGATATCCTTACATGAAAAATGCTATATAAACATAAAGGGTAATTTATAAACTTCACTTCAAGTAGAAAGATTCCAAAGTGCCTGGCAAAGAAGAACGTGTTCTGAGGTCTTCCGAGACACAAGGACGAGAGTGGTGCATACTCATAATGACGCTACACTTTGGCTGCAGCAGCATTTCTCTGAGGCCTGCAGGATGCTTTGTAAGTACGTTTACTCTCATATGAGGAGAGCGGTCTGTGCTCACATTTAAAGAGGGGTAAAGAAGTGACGTTTGCAGGGACTCTTACGCATCATCTATCCAGCCTCTTCATTCTATAGTGGAAAAACAGAATCAGAGAGGTTAAGTAGGTTGCCCACATCTCACACAGTGAGTCAGCTGAAACCAAGACTGCAACCCAAGATTCCAGCTGCCAGTAGTCTGGTGGTTTTGTTTGCACTGCACCCTCCTGGCCCATCCCAAAGGCCAAATTAAATCAGAAACAGACCTAAGAAGTCAGTTAGAAGTTGAGCCGACAACAGTGATCCTCTTATCCCTCAGCCTGTGATGGAGGATGCATTTGACAGTGAGTGTGGGGGAAGGGAAGGTCACTGTGCACATCTTCCATATGCCCGTCACTTTGCTGGGTGCTGTGCATACACTCACAGCATATAATTTCACAGTCAGTAAACATATATTTTCCTAGGGGTGTATTAGGTGCTGCAAAGAGTTCTAGGCCCTAGAAATCACACTGACAAGACAGAGGCTCTCCTTACATAGAATTCCATTCTAGCTGGGGGAGACAGATAATTCACAAGCCTACTAATGAATACACAAGGCAGTAGTAAATGCTAGGCAGAGAAATACAGTGAAATGATGCAATAGAGTGTGACAAGAGGGAAGGTGGCAGAGTAGGCACTGCCTCATCTTGTGTGGTCAGGGAAGGCTTTCCCCAGGTCTTCTCCTTACTAGCTGACAAGAAGGATATGCAATTGGACAGGCATGAAGCTTCATAGGCCTAGAATCTGACATGCAGGGTTAAAACCAAGTGAGAAGTTAGGGCAGGCCATGTGTGAGCCTGTGTGTGGAGGCACACGTCGTCCAAGTATCACCAACAGAAGCAGGAGGGAATGGGCTGAAAGCACTTGAGAATGCGCTCTAACCGTTTGTGGCTGTTTCCTTTGGCTTTTATTAGGCTGAGCTACTTAATATGCAATGGTTTTCACCTTGTGGCCCTCATTCCTCAAGGCTCCAATAATATTCAATTGCCCCTCTTCTCCTTTCCACATGACTCCTCGCTTATTTTAAATCTATGTAAGTGTTTCATAACCGATGGATTGAAGAAAAGTGATAGAGATAACTATCAAGACCGCCAAGCTAATAACAAGCCTTTTCTGGACCAAGACGAATGGGGCACAGGGGTGGAAATGTGGGTCTAATGGGCATTCTAATAAGCATAAACAGATTGAACCAAAGCGAGTTCAATACCATCAGGACTTAAGGGAAAACAGCAATGAGATGTTGGAATTAATTTGGGGCCTCTGACATTGACAGAGTTGGAAGCAATATGAAACTCAAAAAGTCAATCTGCTTTGGGAATGTTAAAAAGAAACACTTGTTTGGAAAGAATTTTTAAGTATGAAAAAGAAAGACTATTTTCAGTGGAATTTGTGAGAGTGAGGCTGACCACACATTGGAGGCTGAGAGAAGATGTACCACTGAGGGAACTGTGGTCCAGCTCCCAGCAGTTTTCATGCCCAGCACCCAACTGAGAAATTGTGTGCTCTGATTAATGTCTGCAATGTGCCAAATGACTCCACATCGGACTCTCAAATCCAGTCTCGGCCTTGTTTCCATTCTTTTCTCTTGGCGCCAGCAGTCCTTGAGTTTCTTCATTCTGAGGTGATGCCACACACGTTAAGAGCCACACACCTTGAGTTTAACTGTTTCACAAATCACGTCCTCATTCTCCATTAGTAAATACTGTGCATGTTCACACAGAGTGTTGCATTTCTGCGAGAGGGTTCCAATTGTATCCACAAGACCACACTTCCCTTAGCACAGCCCCAGACCAGGCTAAAATCAATAGGCTAAAGGAGTCCACACGTGAAGCAAGTCTCTACACTGTGCGTCTGGGCTAGTTGCAGCATGTTGTATATCTCTCCCTACTCTTCTTTGGTGTCAGGCTGGACACTCAATCCTTTATTTGCCTTTTGGTGTGGTATTCAGGAACATTCTGGATCACTGCAGTGGCGGGGGGGAGATTACATGATGCTCTAGTTCATCTTCCTGGATAGGTTTCTCGACCAATGCATCAAGGATAAGCAGATCCTTGTTGTGACAAACATGCATTGAAAATGCTCAGTCACCTCACCTCCCAAACTCCATCATTCTTCTGCACCCGCGAAGACGAGGTGACAGTGACATAAGCACTCTGTGACACTGAGTTCTAAGATGCTGTCTCCAAAAGCTAGAGAAGCAGCAATACATCTGGGAAACCTCCAGCTGCAGAGTGAAGAGCGCCTTCCTAGTCTGAAACCTCCATTTCCTACTCCTTGTTTTCTTAATCCAGAAAGACAAAACACCCGTTTGCTTCTCAGTGAAAGCTCCTAATAATGTATTCCATATGATCATAGCCTTTGGAATGGTTAATTTTTTTCACTTAACAGCTAAGGCAACTTTGCCTTTATAATATTTTAAACGTGAAAGTTCTTTGCCCTTTGAAGAGATTAGAGACATAAATTTGGAAATGATTTTTATGTTCGTTATAACACTAGCTATTTCCTGCTGATCATTCTTCACCAGAGTGAAGGAGAAAATAAAAAAATATTTTAGGTTAGATTTACAGGGCTTAGATTTTAATATATTCTTTAGATATGAACATAACATTTCAGGTCATCACTGAAAATTATCTCAGTTCAACTTTTTCCGCTACAATAAAGGAAATTTTTAGATTGGGAGCTATACAGATGATAAAATGTGATATGATATAATATATGCAAAAAAGTACATAAATAATATAAACAATATCTATAGCCTAGAGGTTTAAAACTTAAGAGATTATGTATTTTAAATTTTTATAGCTCACCTTATAATCTAATTTTCTCATTTCAGATTTCCAGGATCAAAAACATGGAATTAAGAACCATGATTTTACAAAGCTATATATAAAATTTTGTAACACACATGTAATAAATTGCATATTTTGTTTTATTAAGTTTAATCATATACTGTGTAAGCTTAATGAATATATAGTCAATCCTCATTATTCACGGATTCCATATCTGCAAATTCCCCTCTTGCTAAATTTACTTGTAGCCCCAAAAGCAATATTCGTAGCACTTCTGTGGTCATTTGAAGATACGAGAAACTGAAAATTTTGAATCATCTGATGTACACATTCCCAGCTGGGGCCAAACAAGGCAACACTCTGCCTTCTTGTTTGGCTCTTACAGTATAAACAAGTATCCTTTTTAGTGCCATATTTTTCACATTTTTGTGCTTTTTATTGGTAATTTCACTGTTTAAAAAGGCCCCCACACATAGTGATGAAGTGCTGTCTAGTGTTCCTAAGTACAAGAAGACTTGATGTGCCTTACAGAGAACATACCAAGAGCCATGTGCAGCTCACAGAGGCTGCGTCCCACAAGGAGCCATGACCGAACTGAGGCATGGGGCACAATGAGAGGAAAGAGATGAGAGGAGAACCAAGAGAGTCAGAAAGTGAGCTGGGCAGAGATTCAAAGAGAAGACAGGAGGCAGGGTCAGAAAAGATGAGTGTGTGCTGAGCAGTTCGATGTGGGGATCACGACCTCTGGCCTGGAGGTAAGGAGGGGAGCAGCTAAAGTGATGACAGGGAGTGGACAATGCTGATGGCTACCTCAGTAACCTCTCAGGAAGGTGAAGAAAACCATCTCTATGGTTTCTTCCAGTCCTTTGGGTGCATGATGATAGGATGCCAATAAGGAAGAATAGCACAGGTTGGCTGAATCAATTCAAAACCTTTACCTTTCGTGGTCATTTTGACTTTGGGGAAGAGCCAGAAGTCGCACGGTGCCAGATCTGGTGAATAAGGGAGATGAGGGCACACTGTAATGTTTTTATTTGACAGAAATTGCTGTACCAGAAGTGATGTGTGACATGGAGCCTTTCCCTTGTGATCAAAACATATGGTGAATGCTCCTGGCTGACTGCCATCCAACAGAAATGCAGGGATCTTCAATAGGGAAAGCAGAGTGTTGAACGTTAGTAACAGTGTGTGATAAGTTCGAACTTGTTCAGTGCACTCAGTCAAGTTACGGTTGCAAGAAGGTGTGTTTTAAAATATGTGGTAAATCATTCTCCATCATGACAATGCTCCATGTCACACATCGCTTCTGGTATAGGCAATTTCTGTTAAATAAAAACATTACAGTGTGTTCTCATCACCTTATTCATGGGATATGGCACCATGTGACTTCTGGCTCTTCAAAGTCAAAATTATTTGGGACATCAAGGCAGCCACGACAGTGCAACTAAAGACACTCATGAAAGAGGACTTCCAGAACTGCTTCAGAAAGTGGCAAGAATGATGGGATAAGTGTATTCAAAGTGAAGGGGAGTATTTTGAGGGGGATTAATGGCAATGTGTCTTTTACTGTAATAATTTTTTTTATTTAAACATTCACAGTATTGTTTGATCACACCTCATACCATATAGTAGTATTTTCAAAACAAAGCTTTTCAGCTTTGCATCATCCAACTCTACATTTCAAATTTCATTAATAACTTGACTTAGTTCTCTAAAGAGCTCTGAGAGTATTAATATTTTGATTACTTATCCTATTTTATTATTCAAGACTGGAGTAAACCAACTCCTGTGGACTTTTTACGACTAGGCCAAGCTCTCATGTTAAAGATATCTGGAGAGACAGCAAAGGGAGCCAGAACCAAGATAGAAGTCACATATTGAGAAAAACAGCCTATAATGTAGATCTTATTTCAATACATAAATCACCAAATAAGGACTAGTAGAGTGATTGGCACATAGATAGTGTGTGGCAACTTTGGTTTAATTAATTGATTAGTTTTAAAGTGACAGTGAATAAATAAGACTCTCCTTTTGAAAAGTAGTCTCGAAATTTCAATAATAAGCTGTTCATGCTACTGGAAAGGTAGGGCTGTTTAATATGTTTCACTAGGTCAGAGAAACCTCCATAACCTCCACTCTGGGTGAGATGGAACCTACTGGATGCTTTCACACTTCTGTGCACATCTTGTGGACCTTAGCACTTTGTAATAATCTGCCTACACGCCTTCCCAAGAAAACTATAAGCTCCATGCGGGTAAAGATATTTGGATCATGTTCACTGCTGTATTTCTAGGGCTTGGCATAGTGCCAAACTTATTTGATAGATCATTCTAGTACTAGACAGAACAATGAGAGCTATCCAATTAATTCTGGCACCATCTCTCACTCAACCAGGCTTTCTTCAGCCAGGAGTTCTTACTGCTATTCAATCATCCCCGCCTTCCTTTGTTCTTTCTAGTTTTTGTCTTGAGTTCATCTGTTTTGGTCTTAGTTTATCTGTGTTCTTATCTAAATCACCTTAACTCTTCTTTATTAAAAAATAAAAACAGAGCTAAACTAATAAACTATAAATACTCTACCTTAACCTATAATGAGTAACATGAATCCAAATTGCCTACTAGAGAATTCTCTATGCATGAAGAAATGTCCCAAATCTTTATTTCTGGCCAAAGACTTGTGTACTATTTTGACTTTCCCAGAAAATTACCTTTTGTGTTATTGAATTTTTCATACATGGTTATAGGATGTGCACACTGATGATCAGGGAGTTACATTGACCCTAAATTAACCCTTTCCTACCTAAAATTAAATTTTGCAGCTACCCAAAAGCATTAGGAAATCCAGCACCCCTGAAGGCTTTGCAGTTAAAGTCATAACACAAAGGCTTAACATCTATAGGACCTCTCTGATTTTCCGGCCTTATTTTGAATCCATAAAATGAAAAAAAGAGGGGAGAAGGAAGGAAGACAGTAAAAAAGCATCATACTTTCTTGGTATTTCTCAATGTTACTGGCATCTCCTTTTTGTTCCTTTCAAATGTAGCCACTGGACTCTGAAGTACAGTGCAGAGATGGTGTTAGCACTCAGGGCTGGAGTCCCATCCCCCTCGTCAGTGATTTTTCCTGGCCCACGTTCAGGGAAAAAAACCTCCATCCATAGCCAGAAAGTGAAAACTCACCTGACTCAGGGCTATACCTTCAGCCATCTCCAGATGAAACTAGACCTTTGGAACATTAGTCTACAATATTTCCCATCCCTGCTGTTTTGCAGGACGTTGATAACAAGTTCATCAATAGGGACCCAAGTTCTGAACACAAACCTGTGAAGGAGATCATTTGATTCTGAGAATGTCACAGAATAGAAAGGGGTGCTGTGCTCAGAGTCTGAGACATGGATCTTAATCCCAGTTCTACCACTAACTTGTGTGACAAATGGTGGGTTCCTTTACCTGTCTGCACTCCAGTTTCCTCACCTGTAGAAAAGGGATACCTACCCTGCCAACTTCACCCATATATTGCAGGAACAAGTCAGCAGATGACTTAGTGTTTGAAAAGGTAAAGCACCTTACAGATGCAGTATCCTCACACATCCTCTTTCTAAATTTCATTTGGGGTTTCTCTTGCTGAGCCCCCGCAAGAAGCCCTTTTAGGCAGTTAAGGACAAAGCCTTCCCTTCAGCTATCTGTAATCTCCCAGAGTAGCTGGGAAGGGGAAAAAATCCCCGACTATGGAATGGCCTAATCTTCCCCCGCCTCTTTCTCCTAAGAAGAAAAACAGTAACAACTACAACTATCCCCATTGAACATTACATCAAGCATTTGACTTGCATTGTCTCATTTGATCTCCACAAAAACCCCCTTTGGTAAGTATCAGTGGCCTCATTTTAAGTATCAGTAAATATCATTTCACCGATTACTGATCAGTTATCAGTAGCCCCATTTTACACATGAAACTGAAAATGAGTTTGAATAACGGGTCCCGCTAAAATATCCTAGGGACATCCAAACCCTGGTGTTGGGAAGAAGAAATCCCTTCAAGTCAGAATTTCACCCATTATGGCAAGTGGGTCAGAAAGAGTATTTTTGTTTGAGGATTGGGAGACTAGCTTTTCTAAATTACCCTTCAAATCTCCCTACAGGGAGCACTTACGAAAATAAGTTGGTTCTGGAGTTCTCACCCAAATCGCCCTTTCCTTAGAGGGGCCTGGATTCCGAAACAAAAGTACCCAGTGCGATTTAAAAAGAGGAGAGGCATGTGAAAACGAAAATATCAAAGTATGCCCGAGTTTTCACTCTGCAACTTGCGTATTTACAAGTGATCACGTAAATTGTAATTTAATGGTCCAGCATGTGGTATAAAATGTCGGCAACAGTCACAGTTTTGAACACTGTGCAAAAAGAGACACAGAGAAGTCTGCTCTTTACACCCACACAGTACTGTACACATGACTTGAGCGCCCCGAAAATTCCCCTAAGCATTTTTATCATTACGTATCACTTGTATCACTTCACAGTTTAGTCAGCCAAACCATATCCTTTTCCAGCTTTAGATAAATTGCGTTTTGACAAACTGCACACAGACAAAATATCACGAAGTCCCCAAATTGTAATCTCTACCCTGTTTTTCTACCAAGATGAGTAAGACTTTCCTATTTAGTTTTTTAAGTACATAAGCAGCAGATGTATATGACATAGAAGTGTCATCATTAGTATGTTTATTCACTCTTTCTTGCAATGCATTGAGTTTTATCACTCCGTTTACCCAGATTGTGGCACTTGCAAAATGTTATAAAGAAAATTACTGTGCAAGGACATATTGGTTTAAAAAAAAAAAAAAGGTAGTCATTTGCCCTTTCTAATTCTCATTATGATGCATAAAGCTTTAGCTGTATTTTGAGAAAAAATATAATCAAAAAGTGCAAGACGCTTTGTCACTTTTATCAAATTTATAGTCAACATTTAAACAAATCCTTTAATATACTATAGAGAAGCCAAATTTTATAAACCTAAAAACCACTGCAAAATATTTAAGCATAATTCATTTTAGCCAGTCAAATATGAAGTCAGCTCAACTTTCTGCACTGCAAAAAGGGTTTGTTAATATTGTCTTCAATATTAGGTAACTAATACTTAATTCAATGCAGCTAATATTAACCTGATGTTCAATGGCTATTCAAGAATATATCTAAGACTAGGATTAGAGATAGGAAAATATGCATACAATTCCTGGTGACCCCATACCCGTTAGGGTTGTTAACACCTCGGGAAGGTATTTGTTGTGTAAACAAGTGAATACAGCACTTTGCCACGCTAATGAAACTGTTATGATAGGGGACACACACACACACACACACACACCTGGAAAGACTAGCAGCCACTGCCCAAATAAACCAGTAATTGCTTTAAGAATAGCAGTAGAAATATAACCCTGATACCCAGTGCCTACCATTGCACGGCACATGGAAGGAACTCAGTATTCATTCACAGATACTGATTAGTCTTGACCCTGATATAAATTTCTTAGGGAAAACTGTAAAAATGTTGCACTTCAGGAGTAAGTCAAAGGCAACAGTGTTGAACATTGTTCACATCTCAGTTTTGGTTTTATTTTTTTACAAATTTCCTACTTGAAATTATTATATTACTTCTTGAAATTAGTGTTACACAAGTTGCTGAGTTTATTTTCACATCCTAAAGTATACGAGTTTTACTTTCAGTTTTTGCCAAATGAGATGCGTGTCTTGATCAATATACATTTAATTCACACAGTCCTGTACAAGGCCAAGTCCTTTCAAAATGATTGTACTCTATATTGGTAGAGCATCGTAGATTTTTCAATCATTTCCATGCCCTTTATCTCATTTCATGCAAACAACTACACTTTACAAGTGAGAAACAAGCTCCGAGAAATCAAGGTGTCTGGGCCAATGTCACAGAACGAATGAGTGACAAAACTAGGACTGGAATCCAGCCTTCTGGGTTTTCCTTCAACATGCCACCACCCGTAGTCAGCACAACAAAACTACAACCGTAAAATTAATCACACAGAAACTACTTCTACCAAGTCTTCACTCATTCAACAAGCGTCTATTCACCACCGATACGTGCTAGACACTGAATTAGAAAGATAGAGCAAAGCTTAACAACTCTGCATGCTGTTCCAGGAGTTTTGTCTGCCTTTTTCTTTCTTCTTCTCCCTGTTTCCAGGGGTAGCCTAGGCTTTCCTCCTTGAATTGTCCAAAATAAACATGGCAATGGCTTGAAGTCACAGCGTGCTATATGGTCACTGTGGTGAAGGCATCTCAACGCCCATTTTGGGGAAAGTTTCTGAGGCCTCCCTTAATCCTCGGTCTGCTGAATACTGCAGGTAGAGTAGAAGGAACCGACTCTGCTCTGTTAGAAAACACGATCCCATGATGAAGGAAGATGATCTATTCAATGTCCCACTGATTTTCCTCCCCATCATCCATATGCCTAGATCAGGTAGGTGATTTGTTAATCTCCTCCCATTGCCCATTAATCTCTCTGGGTGCACATGATTCACTGAAACCCCCACTCACTCACCTAGGTATGAATATCCAGCCAGGACTGTTTATGGAGGTGCTTTCCAGAGAACTGAGAATATCAAAATTTCTTATGCAAAATTTCTCCTTCCTAAAATAGTATCATTCGCATTTTATTCTTTTTTTATCAAATATTGTTCCTTTCATTCAGTTTACTTTTAAAATATGAATGCTGTCAGAAAAATTAATGTGGGAAGTTTCTATTGCCTTAAGGTGTATTTGATTAGTATGAGCTTTCCAGAAGGTGAGAGGAACTGGTCAACCACACTTAAATGGGATCCTGAGAAAGAGGAGCTACATAAAACGTTCAGCGGCAGGGAGGAGAACAACAAGGGAGAGGCAGCTTCAGATAAAGCTCTCCAAATTCACAGTTGTGCCAAAAGGAGCTCTGAAATAATAGGTATATTATTGGCTCCTGAAGCTATAATATCCATTGGCCAACTTTTCCACCTTAGGTCTTTTTTTAATAAAATTAATTTTTAATGTAGTAAAAATGGAACTCTGACTTCTACGGGGTAAATGCATGAATTGTTTTGAGTATGAAAATTTTCAGTTGCCTTTAAGAAATCTTCAGTTGCCTTTAATCTACCCAAGTAGATTACCAAACCAGCAAATAAATTATCACCCCCAAACACCTCTGCATAAATAGTCAGTTTTTCCACAAATCCACAATTTAGTCTAAGACCTTGGGAACCGTTTTGGTCCATTCTTTGTCTTCTTCCCTATGTCTAATCTGTCACTGAACACCTGATATTTCTCCCTTCAAACCATCCAATTTGTTTTATTCCCTGTGGCCCCTTTCCTCGTCACTGTACTCCTGGGTTACAGCCGTGACCTCTGAATTGGATTACCTGCCTTAAGTCTGTGGTTCTCCACCTTGATTTAACCTGAGGAAATTTTTAAAATATGGAGACCTGAGGTTCTCCCAGAGGTTCTATTTTAATTGGTCTGTGGTACAGCCTGGGCATTAGAGTTCACTTTATTTTCTTTTTTAATTGGGATAAAATACACATAACATATACTTTACCATCTTAACCACTTTTACCTGTGAAGTTCAGTAGTGTTAAGTATATTTGCATTGTACATAACCAATCTCCAAAATTCTTTTCACCTAGCAAAACTGAAATTCTTTGCCTATTAAATAGTAACTCCCATTCTGCCCTTACCCAGTCCCTGGAAACCACCGTTCTACTTACTGTCTTATGATTTTAACTATTCTATGTACCTTATATAAGAGGGATTATACAGTATCTGTCTTCTTGTGACTGGCTTATTTCACTGGGCATAATGTCCTCAAGGTTCATTTATGTTGTAAGCTGAATAATATTCCATTGTATGTATAAACCACATTTTGTTTATTCATTCATCCATCAATGGACACATGGGTTGTTTCTACCTCTTGGTTATTGTAAATAATGCTGATATGAACATGAGTGTGTAACTATCTCTTTGAGACCCTACTTTCAATTCTTTGAAGGTACATACCCAGAAGTGGAATTTCTGCCTTTGGCCTTGTAAATGTCCGTAACAGTGGTGATAATTTACTCTGCTGTCAACAAACAACAAACTGGGTATGACTTGAAACACTCCCTCCCAATAGATGAGCATTCCCTTCCCAAGTCTTGTGAGTCTGGCCACACCCATTCTTGACAGCTAACAGTGTGCAGAGTCTCACTCTGTCTCGATGGCCTGGAGGCTGGGTTTGAGTTTTATCCTCACCAACATGGAAAACAAGGAGAAGGTGGGAATGGACCAGAAGGGGTGTCAGGCATGACCCTGGCACTATGGGTTGGAGGGATGGTTCCCACATCAATGATGTAAAGACTTAAGAGGCTGTAAGCACTGAAGAGATTATTATGCCTATTCTCAAGTTGTAATTAAAATTGCAAACAATTTTAGGGTTTAGACTATAAAATATGTATAATGAATTCCTACCAAATTTTAGTTTTCTCTATCATATATGTCAATGTTAATGTTTTTATAAACACACACACACACACACACACACACACACACACACACACACACTTACAGGCATAACTTGGAGATATTGTGGGTTGGTTCCAGACCACTGTAATAAGTAAGTATAACAATAAAGTGGCTTGTAATCTTTTTGCTGGTGGAAGGTCTTGCCTTTAATTTATAAACAATGCAATATCTGCAAAGCACAATAAAGCAAAGCTCAATAAAACAAGGTATGACTTTTAATGTGTGTGCATCAATTATATATATACATATATGTATATGCATATATATATATACATATATATATACACACACATACAGAGGGTGCCAAAAAATGTATATACATTTTAAGAAAGGAAAAAAGTGTATTAAAATTGTAATACAATGAATGATGGTAGCATTCATTTGATTAATGCCATCTTTTGAGTTAACATCACACTGCCCATTGCTACTGTAATTCAATTCAACTTCAAAAAGTAATACATAGATAACATCTCTTAAAATGTATACATTTTTTGGCACCCCCAGTATATATGTGTGTGTGTGTGTATGATATTAAAACTTTTTCAAGACACTGTTTTCTTATTTGAGGACCCCATTCTTGCCAATTCCCACAATCATGTTGACACCGTTGTCTGGGTCAACCAGCTCTGTCCGTCACTCCAGTGAGGACTAAGATTGGAACCCAGTGGTTTAGGGTCCAGACTCAACTCAAAAAATCCTGAGTAACATTTCCTGGCCCTCCACATATTTGGCAGGGTCTAAGAGCAGGATATTATGACCTAGTCCTATTGTTCAGGGGACCCTCGCGGACATTACATTACTAGATCCTGAAGTAAGGAGGTGCTACGCTTGCACACATCTCTGACAAGAAAGTCAAAACCTAGTTATAAAGTCACACAGCAAATTAGTGTGTCAGCCTGCTGTCCCGCCTTGTCCACGGCAGTCCTGGAGCAGATCTTCCACACTCTGGCTCTCCCATCTGCCTTTGAAGTAGTGGGGTCCAGTCTGCCCAGCTGCCAGCCAACTGTGCTCTCTGTAATGTAAGCCCTACAGGAAATAGGAGCCCGAGCCCTCTTCTCAGGACACTTGTAATCCAGAGGAGAAGAAAGGATGCACATAATGAAAAGAGACGGAACACAAATTGTTTTAAATATATAGCCATATACAAAACCAGTTGCAGCTGGTTTGGGCAGGGTGGGAGCTGCTAGAGGAAGGGGTGGAGCTGACCAAGAAGAGGTAGGCTTTGACCAGAAAGGGGGGAAGGAGCACAACTCAGAGAAAGTCATGGTGCACTCTCCTCCAACAAGATAAAATGGCTGTCATGTACAAAAGTTCCAAAATTTGAAACATAAAACATGGAGAAAAGAGGTCTGTGAATTCAAAAGCCATGTTACCAGGATACATGACAGTAACCTAGGCAAATGCTGGCAATTGGCAAATGTCACAAATCGGTGAGTAGAGTTATAGATTTTCTTTTTCTAGAGGCAACCAGAAGCCATGGAGACAACAGCTCTCCCTCAAGGGTACAATGAGCCTCAGCTCCCCTATGACCGCTGACAACCAGCCCTCCCCTACCTCATTTTTCTCCTAGGGTGGCCTATAGGAGGCCATAATTTGAGCAGATGTTTCAGTATAATAAATAATAAGGTAATGATAAAAAAAAAGTCTGAAAAGTACCAGAATACCTTATGTGAAAGAGACTTTTTTTAATTGATCCAAATATATATATATATAGTAATACAGCAGATCACCTCAAAGGTATCTTTCCCTATAGATCAACCAAACAGAAAATCAATAAGGAAATAAGGAAATATTACCTTAAATGACACATTAAAACCAAATGAACATAATCAAAGTTTACAGAGCTTTACATCCTAAAACAACAGAATACACATTTTCTCCATTGCACAAGGAACATTCTCAAGGATAGACCATATGTTGGGGCACAAAACTAGTCTCTATAAATTTAAGAAGATTCAAATCATATATAGCATATTCTCTGACCACAATGGTTTGAAAATGGAAATTAACTGCAAAAAGAAAGCTGCCTAAATATGTGGAGATTAAATAACATGCTACTGAACATTACAGGGTCAAAGAAGAAATAAAAGAAAAGGTCAAAAGATATATAGATACAAATGAGAATGATGATACGATATATCAAAATATTGGGGGTGTAGCAGAAGCAGTAATAGAGGGCAGTTTATAGCATTACAGATCTCCTTGAAGAAACAAGAAAAATCTCAAATAACCAATCTAACACTTCACCCTAAAGAACTAGAAAAAAATGAAGCCTAAATTCAGTAGGAGGAAGGAAATACTAAAAATTAGAGATATAATTTCATGAAAAAGAGAAAAAAAGACAATATAAAAAAATTTAATGAAAAAAAAGAGCTGGTTCTTTGAAAAGACCAATAGAATTGACAAACCTCTGGCTCCCCAAGAAAAAAGAGAAAAGACTCAAATAAAATCAGAAATGAAAGAGAAGTTACAATGGACACCACAGAAATACAAAAGATTATACAAGAATATTATGAAAGGCTATATGTCACCAAATTTGATAACCTGGAAGAAATAGACAAATTCTTAGAAATATATAACCTTCCTAGACTGAACAATGAAGAACTGGAAAACCTAAACAGACTGATCAACAGTAAGGTAATTGAAACAGTCATCAAAAACCTCCCAAAAAATGCAAATCTAGGACCAGATCATTTCACTGGTAAATTCTACCAAACATTCAAAGAAGATTTAATGCCTATCCTTCTAAAATTCACTACTTGCCAGATAACATGATGCTATATATAGAAAACACTAAAAATGCCACCAAAATACTATTAGAAATAATAAACAAATATAGCAATATTAGTTGCAGAATACAAAAACAATGCACAAAAATCTTTAGTGTTCCTATATATTAACAATAAAATATCAGAAAAAGAAATGAAAAAATATGCTATTTTCAACTGCAGGAAAAAAGGTAAAATACCTAGGAATAAACTTAGGAAGTGAGGGACCTGTACACCAAAAACTACAAGATGAAGTTGAAAGAAATTAAAGAAAACACAAAGAAATGGAAAGACACTCTATGTCATGGATTGGAGAAATTAAAATAGTTAAAATGGATATATTATCAAAAGCAATATACAGATTTCATGCAATCCCCATCAAAATCTCAATGGCATTTTTCAAAGAAATAGAACAAAAAACTTCAAATTTATATGGAACCACAAAAGACCCTGAATAGCCAAAGCAATCCTGAGAAAAAAGAACAAAGCTGAAAGTATCATACTCCCTGACTTCAAATTACACTACAAAATTCCAACAATCAAAATAGTATGGTACTGGCAGAAAACACACACACAGACCAATGGAACAGAACTGAGAACCCCAAAATAAACCAACATATATATGGGCAGATAATTTTTGATACAGGAGCTGAAAGCACACAATGGAGAAAAGAAAACCTCTTCAATAAATGGTGTTGGGAAAATTGGAAAACCACATGCAAAAGAATAAAACTAGACTGCTTCTGACACTATATACAAAAATTAACTCAAAATTGATTAATAAGACCTGAAATTGAATCTAAGACCTGAAACAATCAAATACATAGAAGAAAACATAGGCACTAAACATATGGACCTTTGTCTCAGAGAAGTTTTTATGAACTTGACTCCAAAAGCAAGGGAAGTAAAAGTAAAAATAAATGAATGGAACTACATCAAACTAAAAAGCTTCTGCACAGCAAACGAAACCATCAACAAAACAAAAATGCAACCAACCAAATGGAAGAACATATTTGCAAACGATACCTCCAATAAGGGGCTAATATCCAAAATATACAAAGAACTCATATAATTCAACAATGAAAAATAAACAATCCAATTTAAAAATGGGCACAAGACCTGAACACACACTTTTCCCAAGAAGACATACAAATGGCCAACAGTTATATGAAAAGATGATCAACCTCACTAGCTATAAGGAAAATGCAAATCAAAACCACAATGAAATTTACCTGTTAGAATGGCTACTATCAATAAGACAGGATGTAACAAGTGTTGGAGAGGGCACCTTCATACACTGCTGGTGGGAATGTAAATTGATGCAGCCTCTATGGCAAAGAGTATGGAGATTCCTCAAAAAATTTAGAGCTACCACATGACTTAGCAATCCCTCTTCTGGGTGTCTACCTGAAAATTTTGAAAACACTTATTCATAAAGATATATGTACCCCTATTGTTATTGACAGTGGCCAAGACACAGAAACAACCTAAGTGTCCTTCAATGGATGATTGGATAAAGAAGACATAGTATATATATACAAAGGGATACCATTCAGCCATAAAAAAAATGATGAAATATTGCGATTTATGACAACATGGATGGATCTTGAGAATGTCATGCTAAGTGAAATAAGTCAGACAGAAAAGGACAAGAACCATATGACTTCACTAATATGTGGAATGTAAAACAGAAAGCAACAAACAAACAAAACAAATAAACAAACTCATAGACAGACAGCAGTATAGTGGTTACCAGAGAAAAAGAGGAGTGGTGGGAAGATGAAAAGGGTCAAGGGGGTTAAAAAAGTGGTGACGGAAGGAGACTAGACTCTGGGTGGTGAGCACACAATGCAGTACATAGATGTGTATACAATTGTACACCTGAAACTTATATAATGTTATTAACCAATGTTACCCCAATAAATTAATTAATCTTTTTGTAAAAGACTGACACTATTTTTATTTTTTTTTTGTATCTTTCCCTAGCTTTTAATTCTCCTCTAACATTCTGTAAGACCGGGTTAAGTTCTCCAACAGGACCCTGCACTTCCCTCTCACAAAATTCCACCCATTTGTGTCTGTTTTCTCTCTTGTTACTGGACAGTAAGTTTTTCCAGGGTAAGAAACACATCTGTTTTATTCTTGGTCAAGTCCCCAGCAGATTCCATGGGGCCTGGCCTATATTAAGTGCTCAATCAATATTGAATTGTTTTCTTGATTAGTTACAGAAAATTGGGCAAGTCATGTCCTCTCTTTGAGGCTCAGTTTCTTCATTTATCAACTCACAGGTTTGAACTATCTCTATAGTCAGACAATCTAACCATGCGTGTAGTTATCATTTCCCAAAAGGAAATGGGCTGAGATGAGGCATGCCCAACGTAGGGCAGAGGCAGAGGCCCTGCACACCTCCACTGTACATCCCTGGTCTCCAACACCAATCACAAGGGAAAACCTGAGGGAGAATCTAGAGGGCAGACAGAGGATGCAGGACCCAGTGTGAAGAGACCCGGATGGAAATTAGGAGACTTGGTTCTATGGCTGGTTCTGCTAGTCCTGTCTGTGATCCAGAGAAAAATCACTGTGGGCTTCATATTTCCTAGTCCATAACATGACTGTATGAGCACCAAGGAAAGTCCCCTCTGGATCTATGATCTCTTTTTACTCTCTTCCAAGCCAAAGGTTGCTCAGTCAGACTATGCTGGCCATAAAAGAGACTTGAACCCATTATTATTGTTAATATTCCCATGGTCTCCTGCCTGAGCTCCAGATCTGCACATTTTCTTAGGAGTACGGATAGGAGATTGAATCAACCAGAAGAGATTCTGTTTCCTCTAACCCAAACCATATTAGGCTACCAGAAAAAAATGTAAGGGCTATCAGGGAAAATTTGGAGCATCAATGTAATCCCTCCCAAAGCTGGAATAAATGCACTTTTCAGTTTTGCATCTGTGTTGTCCCTGGGGAGTTATTTGGCTATGTCTGTGTTTTAACATCTGTCAGCTAAATCAGAGACTTAACTGTAAAAAAATTGTAGGGCTCAGAAGCACCATGTGGTTTTGACACTCCCTGGATGACACAGGGTCAAGAAAGCAATAAATGAATTGCCATGAGACCCAATATAACATTTTCATCAGTAACACAGCCCTTGTTCCAAAAAGCCTTTGCTCCGAACAGAAATAACATGTACCCATTTTCTCCAGAACCATATTTGGAAATTTCAAAGGAGCAGTCCATAACAACTGGAAGCATCTGGGATGAACAAATGGCTATTTAAAGAGTGTCATGTCTCTAAACATAACTGAAGTGACATTGCTCATCAGAACCTATTCCAGGTATATGTGACTATCACCTTGGAACAAGATACATGTTCTTTCTGTGGTGGCCAGATGGCTCAGTTGCTTAGAGCACCAGCTCTGAACAACAGGGTTGCCGGTTCGATTCCCACATGGGCCAGTGAGCTGCGCCCTCCACAACTAAGGCTGCCACTGAGCCTCCGTGGGGTGGCCAGCTGGCTCAGTTGGTTAGAGCACGAGCTCTCAACAACAAGGTTGCTGGTTCAATTCCCGCATGGGATGGTGGGCTGTGCCGCCTGACACTAAGATTGAGAATGGCAACTGGACTTGGAGTTGAGCTGCACCCTCCACAACTAGATTGAAGGACAAAAACTTTGAGCTGATGGGCCCTGGAGAAACACACTGTTCCCCAATATTCCCCAATAAATTTTTTTTAAAAAGATACACGTGCTTTGATATCTGCTACACTGTATCACAGGTACTCTTGGTATGTGGGTATAATTAGTATAGAACTGCTTCCTAGGGTCCTATTGCTTAACTAAAGGTTGCTCCTTCAGCTTCTTCTGTTTTGTAGATAAAGAAATTAAGCTAGGAAGTAGTAGAGTGACTGGTCAGCTCAAAGAGCCTGATTTACATTAACATCAGGATTTGAAATCACAGACTTCTCAAGATTTGTATAAAAATTGAGTTACCAAATCACTCTCACCAACACAAAGCAGAATCCGTGTTTCAGGATGTCAGGTGGCCAACCAGCAAATCCACACAGCAAGTCTACCACTGGAGCATGGGTATAGCATGTCCTCCCAGAAAGGCCACATTTTTAATACTACCTACTCATTCCAAGAAGGCTCTCTTGACTCTAAATTTGATAGTTAAAGCCCTGTGGAAAGAATAGTCAATCAATTTCTATAGGGCATTTCCACTTAGGCTTCTGTTTCCAAGGCTGAAATGAGGGTTTCTGGGTTCCTTTGCTTTTCACAAGTTTTGAACTCCACACCCAACAGACACATTCAGCAGAAGGCCTCACTTAAACACTTCCTCTGTACTAACCAGAAACATGAATGTTTTCTTCCTCTTCCCTGTCCTTACAGCAGCAGCTAAAGCTCATTTGATGGGGAATTGTTACTACTTAGTTCTTACTATAATGCCTCCACTGTTGTAAACTCTATACATGCATTGCCTCAGTTAATCCTCAAAACAACATCATGCAGTAAGTACAATAATGCCATCCTGTTTTACAGACACAGAAACTAGAGGCACAGGAAGGTTAACTTATTCAAGGTTAAGTAACTGAATGAGCTAATAACTGATGTAGTCAGGATTTGAACTCAGGTTTTTCTGCACTAGTAAGTAAGCTCCATGAGAACAGAGGCTTGTTTTATTTTCTGTTGTGTTCTCAGCCTCCTACGTGGTACTTGAGATATACTGTGTTCCCCCGAAAATTAGGCCTAGGTGGACAATCAGCTCTAATGTGTCTTTTGGAGCAAAAATTAGTATGAAACCCGGTCTCATGTTATATCATATAAGACCGTGTATTACATTATATAAGTCTGGGTCTTGTGTTATATAAGACCCAGTATGATATGATATGATATATGATATGATATGATATGATATGATATGATATGATATGATATGATACATGATCTTACATTATAGTAAAATAAGACCAGTTCTTATGTTAATTTTGCTCCAAAAGACACATTATTGCTGATTGTCCTGCTAGGTCTTATTTTCAGGGAAACACGGTAGTATGTGTTCAGTAAATATTTAGTGAGTGAATACACTGTCCATCCTCAAACCCAGAGAATGACCCGGCATCACAAGCATCAACTTGAATCGAGAAGAAGTTGCTTTGAGGAGCATTTTGGGAGCGAATTCTTCATGCAATCCCTGGGCTTTGCCTAAAGAATGCAAAAGCCCATTGTGTCTGCCTGAGAAGAGCTGGGAGAAATCCTTCTGAGCTATTTCTTAGAAGCTGCTGCCTGAGCCCCCTTCTCCCAGGCCACCCTGATTAGGTCATTGCTAAAACTGGGTCAGTGTTTAAACACCGCAGTCAGTTTATAATGCTTTAATCATTCAAGTTTACTCAATCAGCTGCACGTTCAAGGAAGAAACTGCTATCCAAATCACAACGTCCAGAATCTCCTTTAGATCTGTCTACAGAATCCTGTTAATACACAAGCTTAGAGTTTGCCTTTAGTTTATCACAAAGTAACTCTTCCAGAACTGGACCGAAGAACATGAGGCCTCACTCCTCCACTCCCTACCCTTGATCAGAAGGCCACCTAACTCCTGTCTGCTGCCATTCTCCCAGGCTCCTTCCTAAATTAAAATTTTGGATTACCCAGACTCTAATGCCTATTTAAAATAAAACCTAAATTACTACCTTATGTTGGGGCAAGTCAACACGACGTCTGGCATCTCTCATTTTTGCATGAGATGTGAACAAACCCACCCAGCACAAGGGGAAAATGGGTCTTACATCACATACTCTGTTGGGATCACCACTTTTGGAATTCTAGGTTTATTCTCCCACAGAGTCAAATTTAGCCCAACCCTAGAGAACAGTTCTGTGCACTCTGACATTCAAAATAATATTTGCTAAAAAGCGTGGGGGTTTGCAGGCAACTTGAGCTGCAGCAGGAGGCATGTTATTACTGACTCAACTCCTACATGGGTCCCATCTTAGTCATCTGGCACATGGTCACCACACTGGCTTGGTTTCACAACCTCCCCCTTTTTTTCAATCCAACCACAGAGCACACAGGTAGATCTAGTGGAGTTTTTGTTTTGCTTTGTGAAAGCTTAAGAGTAAGCCATCATAGTGATAGTATTTTTTTTTAAGAAAATCTCACAAAAGGTGGGACAAAACTTATACACAGGCAAGTGTGTCTTGGATAAATGGTAACAATATTGGTTGCCTCCCAAGTAACAAGGAATAATGAAGGGAGTAGCAATCTTTAAAATTCTCCCTGATTTAAGACCAAATTGCATAGCTAAACTTGATTCCCAGTTGGATTTGTCCCTCTTGCTGCCAGTTGTAACTGTTCGTCAACCACCCAGGCAGATGTCACTGATGAGGATAATTTCTCTCTGGTAGTAAAGATTGAGTGTCATTCAGGTTACCTCAAGAAAAACTGAGCTTTATTTTAAAGATAAGTGGGCTAGACCTGCCTCAGAAACTATGGGGATCCGAAGTAGTCATTCTCTTCCTTCACTCTTCAATCACATCTCTCCCTCTCCACATGTCAGCTGCATCCTTTCCCTTTACCAACTGGCCTCCTGGTAACTTCAGCTTGCACCTGCCCAAAATGGCTGCTTTGGCTCAAAGGCTATCACATGACCTTTGCAGCTGGTTGGCCTAGGCTTCGGTCCCCCATCTTCTGATTGTGAAGGGCCCGGAATATCTTTGTGGGTAAGTGTACACAGGTGCTGGTACCTGGTCAATCTGGACTGGCAACATCCTGGGTGCAAAGTCAAGAGCCCACCAAAGTCCAGACAGAGAGGGCGAGACTGTGTAGTATATAACATAATTATTAAGGGACTGTGGGCAGTCAAACAATGCCTGACATCTTCAGTACAAACGTTTTTAAATTGTTGTTCTCACTGAGGGTACATTTGCTGATAGCCACCATTTAAAATTAAGATTTCATATACTTATTTAATGCTACTATAACTTTTAATCCTCCCTCATTCTTTTTTTTAATTGAGCTATGATTGACATATAAACGTCCCTCATTCTTAAAAGTAAAATTGGACCAAAACTTCAAGTGGCAAATAGTTTGAAAAGTTCCAAAACTCTTTGATCCATGTGGAATAAGCTATTTGTCAGTGAACATCATATGTCCCCCCCAAAATATCCCAACATCACCACAAACCTCAAACACGCAGGATGCACACAGTTTGAAGTAAAATCAATAAACATTGGTTAATGTCTCTCAGCATCTCTGTTTTTTACAAGCTGCACCTGCAGCTCACAAACGCTCAAAAAATAATAAGACCCCCCACTGGCAATTCTATCACAGTTTTTACATGCCAATTCTTGACCCTCTCCCCAATTCTCTTCCTGATATTAAGAATAACATTTACAATGTGATAACAGCACATTCTCAGTGTGAGTGTGGCCAGCAGTCGTAAAAGCAAACACCTAGGGCCATCTCTGCCGAATGTGCTTTACAGTACTGGTCCCCATGGGACAAAGTGGCCCAGGCCTCGGTGAGGGAATTGTAGAATAAGTATCTATTGACCTGCAACTGAACTTACCACTTGCTGTTTTTCTCTTATAATCTAAATCTGGAAATGTGCTGTCTGGTCAGCAGTGCACTACCAAGTCATTCAGCAAAGTGCTCCAGATGCCATAAAAGCGTGCCTGTGTGTTACAAAATGAACTTGTAAAATATAGTCTAAGGATTGTGCGAAGGCCATATTTCAGACAGCCAAACTGCTTCTGCTGAGACACCTTTGTAATGCAGCCAGGCAGCAGCTGTGTGTATTGTAGACGCTGTGGGTGTGAGTCTGTCTGCGGAGTCACAGCTGACCCTGCCCCTGGCAACCTTGTCACTGAACACCCTCCCTGGGACAGAGTCCTGAATCCTTCTCACTGGGCACTGACAACTTAGCCAGGCCTGCTTACAGAGTTCCTTTCAAATTAACACTTTCTTTAGGCTAACTTCATAAGACACATCACTACGCCCCAATCACTGGCAAAGTGAAAAACAGACACAAATCCTATGTGACAGATCTTATATAATTTGATAAAGAGCAAGCCAACTTTTTTTAAAAAAAGACTGTAGTGGCTATTTTTAAGGAATAAATTGTGCTTGAAAAAAAATGCCTGGCATTTCACAATTATATCTGAGTTTTTTGTTTTTCAGGTGGGGCCTTGCTTTTAATTTATCCTTGGGTTCATTAGTTAGGTTGCTGTTTTGTCTTTTGTCTTTTGCTTTTTAACAAGTACTTTGTGTTGATTCTTTTTTTAGTAGAGCTACCTGTGTACTTATGTTATCTGTATCTATAAATCATGTTATCATTCCATGAACATTTTTGTTGACTCCACCTCCTAATTTTCTCTCAGTTCAGTTGACTGCTCTAGGGCCCCGTGGGTGTCAGCCTCTTAACTGGCCTCCCCACCCACTACTGCTCCCCCAATCCGTTCTATACACTGCACTCAGAGTATTGGTTTTTTAATATAGGTTTCCCCGGCTATCCAAAAGGAGAGCTCTCCTACAAAAACATTCATAAGCCTAAATCGTGTAAAGCAAAGAAGCAATTACCATTACTTTCATTTATATGGAAAAATTTCGAGCATTCCCAGACCCCAAAAAACAACCTAGCAAATCATACCAAATATGCTTAATCACATCCAGTTGTACACTAAGCATAACATCTGTACACAAACTCTCTTAGGCTGTTCTGATAACCTAGGACACATCTTGCTAATAACGCACAAAATAAATTGAGGTAAGGCACAGATGCTCACAGACACCGTTCAAAGCTTTGGGTGAGATGCTGAGATGCTGAGTGTGGTTCCCCAGGAAGGAGCTTCTTGGTGGGGCCACACTCCCTGCTCTGAGTGTGAACTGCCTCCAGTACAGCTCGCTGCAAAACAAACGCTGATCACTAGTTTTGCTTTTCTCCTTTTTTCAGAAAAGTGAAGATCCTCTTCATATTTTATTTATTTGTTGTTGTTGTTAGTGAAAGCAGGTATTAATGTAGGTCTTTCCTAAAAGCAGAGTGGTATAATGCGAACTTTCAAAAAGCAGGGCCTACCTGTACCTATCTGACCAAGATACCCCCCGGGGCTTAACAGCTTTCACTATCTAATGACCCCGACCTACTTCCCCACCTTAATCTCACAACAACCTTCCCCCCTACCTACCTCCCCAGCACCTGATTCTACACCTCAGGGCTACAGGAGTTTTCTTTCAGTTCCTACTGAATCCTTGCCCCCTTCAAACATTCCCTCTGCCACAAATGCCTTTCCCACCACCTCTTCACCTGAAGTACTCCTTCTTCTCAGCTTAAACCACACTCCCTCTAGAACCTTCTCTAATTGCCAACCCAGGAAAGATGCTGTTATTTGCTTTCAAAGTGCCCTGTTCTTCATCATGCATTTAATCACAGTTGTACCGAATTATGTGTGCAATTACCTGCTGAATGTGTAGTTTGTGCCTATGTTCGCCTTGGTCTCTCCCAGATGACTAATGTCTAGATTATTAATGTCTAATAATCCAATAAGCTCTAATTACATCCCCCCCATTATTTAATTTTTTCTTACTAAGCTTTTTATTTTAGAACATTTCTACATTATTGTGAAAATAGTACAGTGAATTCTCATATACCCCACACCTACTTCCCCCTATTATTAGCATCTAATACCAGTTTGGTATTTTTTCAAATTAATGAATCAGTATTGATACATTATTATTTTTAACTAAAGTCCATACATCCAAATTTCCTCAGATTTTCCCTAATACCCTTTTTCTAATCCAGTATCCCACCCAGGATACTAAATTACATTAACTGGTCAGGTTTCCTTAGCCCCTTCTTGGTTGTGACAGTTTGGTAGGCTTTGCTTGTTTTTATGACCTTGACAGTTTTGCAGCTTACTAGACAGGTATTTTGTATACTCTCTTAATTTGCATTTTTTTCTTAAATTGAAATATAATTCACATACCATAAGATTCACCTTTTTAAAGAATTCAGTTCAGTGGTTAGCACATTCAAAAAGTTTCACAACTGTCACTACTATCTAATTCCATTTTCATCACTCTTAAAAAAAAAAAAAATCCAGTATGCATTAGTAGTCACTACCAATTTCCGCATCCTCCCAGCACCTGCCAACCACTAATCTACATTCTATCTCTATGGATTTGCCTATTGTGGACATTTCATATAAATGGGATCATGTAGTAAATGGCTTTTTGTGTCTGACTTCTTTCATGTAGCATAAGTTATTCAAGGTTCATTCACGTTGCAGCATATATCAGTACTTAATTTCTTTTTATAATTGCATACTAGTTCATTGTATGGATGGATATACATTTGTTCATCTATTCATCAGTTGAAGGACATTTGGGTTGTTTCCACTTTTTAGCTTGTGAATAATGTTGTTAAGAACTTTCATGCACAAGCTTGTGGACATGTGCTTTCAGTTCTTTTGGATATATATTAGGAATGGAATTGCTGCGTTGTATGTAGTAACCCTGTTTAAATTTTTTAAAAACTACCAAACTATTTTCCACAGCAGCTACAACATTTACACTCCCAACTTCTACACATCCAGACCAACATTTGTTGTTGTCTGTCTTTTCTATTTTAACCTTTGTATTGGGTGTTAGGTGGTATTACGCTGTAGTTTTTATTTGCATTTCTCTAATGTTTGATGATGTTAAATACCTTGGCATGTGCTTATTGGTCAATTGTATACTTCTTTAGAGAAATGTCTATTAAAATGTATTGTCCATTTTTTTGATTGGGTTGTTTGTCTTTTTATCGTTAAATTGTAACTGTTCTTTATATATTCTGGCTACACCTTTATCAGATGGATGACTTGCAAATATTTTTTCCCATTGTGTGGGTTTATTTTCACTTTCTTGATAGTATCCTAGGAAGCCTGAAGTTTCTTATTTTGATGAAATCCAACTTATCTATGTTTTGTTTGCTTGTGCTTTGGATGTCATATCTAAGAAACCACTGCCTAACCCATGAACAAAAACTTGTACCTATTTTTTTCTAAGAGTTTTATACTTTTAGTTCTTATATTTGTTTTATTTTAATGTTGTGATTAGACAGTAAAACTTGCAATAATGAGCAAAACTATGTTTAATATGAATAACCACAGAGATGTGAATAGAAAGGTCTGTGTTACAGACCCTGCAGTACCTCTGAACAATCACGTGAATGAAGGGAACACTTCATTTCTCTGAACTACAGTTTTTCTCATCTATAACATGGGGTAATGAAACGCTGATCTCTAAAAGAAATATCAGCTCTAATAATCTGTATAATTATGAAAGCAGTTGAAACAAAGCATGCTATTTATAGAAGAAAATATTGACTATGACATTAGACATAAAAATCATGTTAGTGGATATACCTGTTAAATTGTGTCAGCAAGATTTGTTCAATTGCATATAACCCTAAAATTTATACGGGATAACAAAAGACCCCGGATATCCTCAGCAATCTTGAGAAATAAGAGCAAAGTGGGAGGTATAACAATACCTGACTTCAAATTATACTACAAGGCTACAGTAATCAAAACAGCATGGTACTGGCATAGAAACAGACCCATAGATCAATGGAACAGAATAGAGAGTCCAGAAATAAATCCATGCCTATATGGCCATTTAATCTATGACAAAGGAAGCAAGAATGTACAGTGGGGTAAAGACAGTCTATTTAATAAATGGTGCTGGGAAACCTGGACCGACACATGCAAAAAGATGAAGCTGGATCACCTCCTTACACCACATACAAAAATAAATTCAAAATGGCTTAAAGATTTAAATGTAAGATCTGAAACCATAAAATTCCTAGAAGAAAATATAGGAAGAAACTTCACAGACATTACCCGGAGTAAGATTTTTACTGATATATCCCCTCGCGCGAGGGAAGTAAGAGAAAAAATAAACATGTGGGATTACATCAAACTAAAAAGCTTTTTCACAGCAAAGGAAACCATCAATAAAACAAAAAGGGATCCTACTGAATGGGAAAAGATATTTGCCAATGATATATCTGATAAGGGGTTAATATCACAAATTTATAAAAAACTCACTCAACTCAACTCCAAAAAAACAAACAACCCAATTAAAAAATGGGCAGAGGACATGAAGAGACATTTTTCTAAAAAGGACATACAGATGGCAAACAGACATATGAAGAAATGTTCAACCTCACTAACCATCAGAGAAATGCAAATAAAAACCACAATGAGATACCACCTCACCCCAGTCAAGATGGCTATCATCAATAAATCAACAAACAACAAGTGCTGGCGTGGATGTGGAGAAAAGGGAACGCTGGTGCACTGTTGGTGGGAATGCAGATTGGTGCAGCCACTATGGAAAACAGTTTGGAGGTATCTCAAAAATCTGAAAATGGAACTACCTTATGATCCAGCAATCCCACTCCTAGGTATCTATCCGGAGAAATCCAAAACTCCAATTCAAAAATCTTTATGCACTCCTATGTTTATTGCAGCACTATACACAATAGCCAAGACCTGGAAACAACCGAAATGCCCATCAGTAGATGACTGGATTAAGAAACTGTGGTACATTTATACAATGGAGTATTACGCAGCCATAAAGAAGAAAGAAATCTTACCATTTGCAACAACATGGATGGACCTAGAGAACATTATGTTAAGTGAAATAAGTCAGAAAGAGAAAGACAAATACCATATGATCTCACTTATATGCGGAATCTAAAGAAAAGAATAAGTGAATGAACTAATCAGAGACAGTTTTGGAAACATGGAGGAAAAACTGAGGGTTGCTAGAGGGGCCGGGGGGTGGGGATAAGGTTAAGGTGAGAGGTTTAGAAAATAGTCGGTAACCACAAGATGGTCATGGGGTTTTGAAAATTAATTTGGGGAACGTACAGAGGGAGAGTGGATGGGGGGAGGGGGGTTCACACAGTGTGAGGGATATAAATGATAAACGTCTAAGTTTTGCTTTGTCTTGTGCACCTGAAACTAATTTTAAAAAAAAAGATTTGTTCAATTGATGCTCACACTTGCTAAAAACCAAAGGTGTAAAGTATTCAGGAAACACCACAAAAAGAAGACAAAAATCCCAGTCTTTAATTTGGGAGTCTTTACACCTTTGGGGTTTTAATAGTTTTGAAAAATTATTTTTCATATATAGTACAATGTAGGGGTTCAACTTCATTGTTTTGCATGTCAATATCCAGTTGTCCCAGCACCATTTGTTGAAAAGACTATTGTTTCCCCCATTGAATTGTCTTAGCACCCTTGTCAAAAATCAATTGAGCATACAATTAATCTATGACAAAGGAAGCAAGAATATACAATGAGATAAAGACATCCCTTCGATAAAAGGTGTTGAGAAAACTGGATAGATGCATGCAGAAAAAAAAAAGAAATGACTACTTTCTTACACTATATACAAAAATAAACTCAAAATGGATTAAAGACTTAAATATGAGACCTGAAACCATAAAACTTCTAGACAAAAACATAAGCAATAAACTCTTTGACATTTTTCTTACCAATACTTTTTTTTGTATATGTCTGCTCGAACAAGGGAAACAAAAGACAAAATAAACAAATGGGACTACATCAAACTAAAGTGTTTGCACAGCAAAGTAAACCATCAACAAAATAAAAAGTCAGCCTACTGAATGGGAGAAGATATTCACCAATGATATATCTGATAAAGGGTTAATATCCAAAATTTATAAAGAACTCATACAACTCAGTACCAAAAAAAGAAAAAAGAAAGAAAACCAAACAATCAATTAAAAAATGGGCAGAGGACCTAAATAGACATTTCTCCAAAGAGAACATACAGATGGCCAATAGACATATGAAAAGGTGCTCAACATCACTAATGATCAGGGAAATGCAAATTAAAACCACAATGAAATATCACCTGATACCTGTCAGAAGAAAACTTCCTTAATCTAGAAAAGGAAATAAATATACAAGTCCAAGAAGCACAGAGAGTCCCAAACAAGATGAACCCAAAGAGGCCCACACCAAGACCCATCATAATTAAAATGCCAAAAGTTAAAGACAAAGAGAGAATCTCAAAAACAGCAAGAGAAAGGCAGTTAGTTACATACAAGGGAGCTCCCAGAAGACTATCAGCTGATTTCACAATAGCAAATTAACAGGCCAGAAGGGATTAGCAGGAAATATTCAAAGTGATGAAAAACAAGATTACTTTACCAGCAGGCTCTCGGTTGAATCAAAGGACAGATAGAGCTTCCTAGACAAGAAAAAGCTAAAGAAGTTCATCACAACCAAACCAGTATTACAAGGAGTGTTAGAAGGATTTCTTTAACATAAAAAAAAAAAAAAAGGTAAAAAAATATGAAAAAATGGCAACAACTACATATCTATCAACAATTACTTTAAACGTACATTGATTAAATGCTCCGATCAAAAGTCATAGGGTGGCTGAATGAATAAGAAAATAAGACCCTTACATATGCTGCCCACAAGAGACTCATTTCAGATTGAAAGTCACATACAGACTGAAAGTAAAGTGATGGAAAAAAATTTCATGAAAATGGAAATAAAATTTAAAAAGCTCAGGTAGCAATATTTATAACAGACAAAATAGACCTTAAGAGACAAGGAAGGACCCACTTCTGGGTATTTATCCGAAAAAACTCAAAATGCTACTTCAAGGGGATGTGTGTATCCATATGTTCATTGCAGCATTGTTTACAGTGGCCAAGATATGAAGGCAACGTCAGTGTCCCTGGATGAATGGATAAAGAAGAAGTGGTACATGTTGTATACAATGGGATATTATTCAGCCATAAAAAAGAATAAAATCTTGCTATCTACAACATGGATGGACCTACAGGATATTGTGCTGACTGAAGTCAGACAGAGAAAGACAAATGTCACATGATGATTCACTTATAAATGGAATCCAAAGAACAAAATAAACAAATGAAACAGAAGCAAACGCATCGATACAGAGAACATTTTGATGACTGCCAGATGGGAGAGGGTTAGGGGCTCATGAAAAAGGGGAAGGGATTAAGAAGTAGAAATTGGTTATTACACAGTAGTCATGGGGATGTAGGGTATAGCATAAGGAATATAGTCAATAATATGGTAATAACTATGTATGGCGTCAGATGAGTACTAGTTTTATTGGGGTGATAGATGGGAGGGGAGTTGAGGGCACAAAGAAAACATGAAGGGATTAAGAAATACAAATTGGTAGTTACAAAATCGTCAAGGGGATGTAAAATAAAGCATAGAGAATATAGTCAATGATATGGAAATAACTATGTATAGTGCCAGGTGCCAAGACTAGTCAAGGGGATCACTTCTTAAATTATATAACTCTCTAGCCACTATGTTGTACATCTGAAATTAATACAAAATAATATTAAATGGCAACTGTAATTGAAAAATTAAAAAGGAGAGGAGTGAAGGGGAATAAGAGGTTCAAATTTCCAGGTATAAGACAAATAAGTCAATAATATCATGATAGTGTGGTACAGTGTCAGATACTTGCTAGACTTATCACGGTGATCACTTCTTTAGGTATATAAATGTTGAATAACTATGGTGAACAGCTGAAACTAATATAATATTGTATGTTAGCTATATTTTAATAAAAATCATTTTTTTAAAAAAAGAAAAATACTCTTTTTGCCCCTTTCTTTCTCTTTTATTCTTCTGGAGTTCCCCTTATGTGTATGTTGGGGGTATTTTAATAATTTTATTAAATTTATTGGGGTGACATTAGTTAGTAAAATTATATAGGTTTCAAGTGTACAATTCTATAATATATCATCTACTTAGTGCATTATGTGTTTACCTCGCAGAGTCAGTTCTCTTTTCATCACCATATATTTGATCCCCTTTACCCTCATATACCATCCCCCCTCTTAACCTCTGGTAATCACTAAACTGTTGTCTGTGCCTGTGAGTTTTTGTTTGTTTGTCTTGTTCCTTTGTTCCTTTCAGTTTTATATCCCACATGACTGAAATCATATGGTTCTCGACTTTTCATGTCTGACTTATTTCATTTAGCATGATAATCTCAAAATCCATCCATCCATGTTGTTGCAAATGGCAGTACTTCATCTTTTTTATGGCTGAGTAATATTCCATTGTATATATGTACTACATCTTCTTTATCCAATCCTTTATCAAAGGACACCTGGGTTGTTTCCATGTGTTGCCCACCGTGAATAATGCTATAATGAACATAGGGGTGCATATATCTTTACAGAGAAATGTTTTCAGATTTTTGGGGTAGATACCCAGAAGAGGGATTTGATGGTGTCCCACAAGTCTCTGAAGTTCTGTTGATTTTTCATCAATGTTTTTCCCTCTCTCCAGACTAGATAATATCAATTGATTTACCTTCAAATTCTCTGATTCTTCTTTGTTCTGTTTAGTCAAATCTACTGTTGAGCCCATCTAGTGAATATTTTATTTCACTTATTATAATTTTCAACTCAATTGTTTCTATTTGGCACTTTTTATAATTTCTATCTCTTTTTTATATTCTCTATTTGGATAGACATCTATTTTTATATGTTCCTTTCGTTCCTTAAGTGTATTTAAAGTCTTTTTCAAAGGAATCCAACATCTGGGGTTCCCCAGATACAGTTTCAATTGACTGATTTTTTTCCTGTGTATGAGCTATACTTCCTTGTTCCTCAGCATGTCTCACGATTTTCTGTTGAAAATTGGATATTTTAAATAATATAATGTGGCAACCCCAGAATATAGATTCTTCCCCTTCCCTAGGGATTTTTCTTATTGCTGTTTCATGGTGGGGATTTAATGACTTTTCTGAACTAATAATGTTAAGTCTGTATTTCTTTGTCACATGGCTATTGAAATCTCTGCTCAATTAGGTGTTCAACTAATACTTGAAATTTCCTTAGATGCCTGGAATCTATAAATGCCCCAGTCTTTGCTGAGGGCTACTGTGTACGTGTTTGGGCATACTTCTGACAGTCAGCCAGGCAGTTTACAACTCCACCTTAGCCTTTACTCTCTGCTTGTGCAGTGCCTAAGGTTAGCCAGAAGTGAGAGCTTAGAGGTCTTTCCTGAGCATGGCCATGGGAAAGCACAAATCCAGACATGCATGTGACCGTTTAGATTCCCAGGAATACGTCAGAGCTCTTCAAAATCTCCTATGAACATCTCATTTCCCAGATTTTTATTTTAAGCCTTTTGATCATCCAATTGTTTACCACAACTGTTATCCACTGCTTCAGGCAGTTGAGAGTTCAACATTTGCTTCTCTTTTTTTTTTTTAAACAAATATCCCCAAGGAAAAAGCTATTCACATTAGGTGACCTCTGCATCAGGTCAAATAAAGACAGCCCTGCATGTGGGGCCTTCCAGAGAACCACCAGACAAGCCAAATAATGACAAGTCTGGGAATGGGGACTTGAAGGAACTTCAATCAAATTTTATCCTCTTCAGTAGTTACAAGGCTGCTGATTTTCACTGTGATCTGCAAGCTGTTGGTTTTCATGGCTACTGTGGAATTAAGAAGGGGGAGCAGGGCAGAATGAGAAAATGTACACACCTCAGAGCTCTCGATTCTTACAAAGTTCACCATTTTTCTTAAATAAATGCTCCATGAATTGCTGTAAGCCCTTAGATCTGAGAAGCTCAATGAAGAACAAGTAGAATATATACACACATACAAACACCTAGGTACATCATAATCAAGTTCCTGAAAACCAATGATAAACAGAAAAATCTTCAAAACAGACAAAAGAGAGATATCACAGATAGTAGAACAGTAACTTAAAATATCATTGACTTCTCACCAGAAATAATGCAAGCCAAAAGACAATGGAGTATCACCTATAAAGTGCTGAGAGAAAAAGCTATAAGTTAAAATTCTATATCAAATAAAAATATCTTTCCAAAAAAAAGGTGAAATAAAGGCATGTTCAGACAAAATAAAGCTGAGAGAATCCATTGCCAACAGACCTTCAGGTGGAAGATACATATGTGAATAATACTGTCAACTGATGGTCATTGGTGCCAATTCAACACCACAAGTAATCCCCAATTTGGGGAGCAGTGAAAGAGGAGATTTTATTCAGTGCAAACAGCTCAACTGTGATACAGCACAACTGGGGAACAGCTCAATAGTGTTACAGCTCAATTGTGAAACAGCATGGTATGAAGCAGCCCTCCAAAAAGGGCCCTCTCTAGCTAGTCAGTTCTGCTCTGCTCTGCTCTGCAAGAGATGTCTTCAGTGTTTCAACTCCAACCAGGGAAATACAGTCTTCAGTGAAAAGGGAAAGTGCACTCTCCAAACCAGAGGGGAGCTGACTTATATAGAGAGAAGCCCCGACCCCTGGTCCCTGATTGGCCTGTCCTCAGGCAAATAAGGACTCCAAATCCCCACAGTTTGATTGGTCCAAAAGGCACTGTACTGATTGGTCAGAACGGAGCTGCTCTGATTGGTTGGTGAAGATGCTAATGAGGATATAGCTGTGCAGCTCTGATTAGAGGGGGAGACTCTCTCAGTCCTATTAGTAGAAATAAATTCCAGGAACTCCTTTATAAGGGTTGGCTCAGCCAGCAGAACACAGTGCAGGCACGCAGTTCAGTACAGGCAGCAGGCAGTTTAGTGCAGGCTTCTCCCTGAAGTGTTGCTTGTGTGAGAGGTCCCTGTTCAGCAATGGCTGCTAGGCTCTGTTTATAAATTTGAGCCCAATTAGTCACAAGGAGTCCCTCTCAACAAGTACATTGATTCTTGTGGTCAACAATATAAATGACCTTTTTCTCATTTATTAATTCATTAAAAGTCAATTGATTATTTAAAGAAAAAATAATTGCAATGTAGTATATGATTCACAATGTACAAGGTCTGACAATTGAGTTTGCAAACTTGTTGCAATGATGTTGCTAACCATTTTTTTATATCAGAGGGATTATTCATTATAAATTTATACCAACTGGACAAACAATTAACCAAATTTGCTATTTGGAAGTGCTGAAAAGGCTGTCTGAAAAAGTTAGATGACCTGAACTTTTTGCAAATAATTCATGGCTCTTGCATCACGACAATGCACCAGCTTACACAACACTGTCTGTGAGGGAGTTTTTAGCCAGTAAACAAATAACTGTATTGGAACACACTTTCTTCTCACCTGATCTGGCCCCCAATGACTTCTTTCTTTACCCGAAGATAAAGAAAATATCAAAAGGAAGACATTTTGATCACATTCAGGACATCAAGGGTAATATGACGACAGCTCTGGTGGCCATTCCAGAAAAAGAGTTCCAAAATTGCTTTGAAGGGTGGACTAAGCACTGGAGTCAGGACATTGCTTCCCAAGGGGAGTTCTTTGAACATGACAGGAGTGATATTCAGCAATGAAGTATGTAGCACTTTTTCTAGGATGAGTTTGTGAACTTAATTGTCATACCTTCATAAGTCTTCTGGTCTCAGGGCTCCTCTCTGTCTGTGGATTTCTTTTAATCCAGTGTGGTATAATAAACTGATATACATTTCCAGGTAATATAGCAGCAGAGGACAGAGTACCAGGCCCGCATTTGAGCCTTAGCAACCCCCCAAAAAAAATGTCAGAAGCAGAAGTACTCTCTTATTACCCACATATACCTCGTACTTCTCAAGTCTTTGCTCCCCTTTCCCTCTTCCTCTGTTGCTTCAAATTACTTCCCCAACCTGTCTCTGCCTATCCAAAAATCTGACTTTCTTTCAGAGTCCCATTCAAATCCTTCCTTCTTTCTGAAGCTTCCCTTTACCTACCCAAGAACACCTACCTAGTTAATGGCAGTGTTAGAATTAGAACAAAATTGTACTCCTGCCATTTTGTTCAGTGTTCTTTATACCACATCAATGGTTCCCAAAGTTTTACAGGTGGTGAGTCGCATGAAAATAATGGTATTTTTGCAAAACATTCTGAAATAGGGTGTAGTCAGATGGTTCAGTTGGTTAGATTGTGAGCTCTGAACAGGGCTGCCAGTTTGATTCCCACATGGGCCAGTGAGTTGCACCCTCCACAACTAGATTGAAGGCAATGAGCTGCCACTGAGCTGCCAGAGGGGCAGCTGGATGGCTCAGTTGGTTAGAGCGCAAGCTCTCAACAACAAAGTTGCCAGTTCAATTCCAACATGGGGTGGTGGGCTGCACTCCCTACAACTAAAGATTGAAAATGGCGACTGGACTTGGAGCTGAGCTGTGCCCTCCACAACTAGATTGAAGGACAACTTGGAGCTAATGGGCCTTGGAGAAACACATTGTTCCCCAATGTTCCCCAATCAAAAAAAAGATAATCTTTTTTAAATTCTGAAATATTTTATACATTTAAATTTTTAAAAGTGAATGTGCTATGTTTAATGAAATGCTCTTTTACACTAGATTCTAGCACAAATCAGACATCAAAGCTTAAGAAAATATTGAGATAAAAAATATATAAAGTTGAGAAATTGCTTTTTCTTAAAATCAAGAAAAGGCATTCATTTTTCCAGTATTTTAGTGGCAAAACAACTTGGTCTTGCCTAAAGACCAGTGTCTGCAGAACAATTAAAGTCATTGTATCATGTGCCATCCTGAAATTTTATTTTCCTCTCCATGAAAGTTTCTGACCAACACTGTACTGAGGCTGAAACTTCTCTTGATTTGCAAGGAGATTTGCAGAAAAAAGAATTTCCCCAGTCTCATATTGCTCTAAAATAAAGTGGACTCTTTGTAATTGGGCAATGTCTCATTTTAGAAGAAAGGTATCTGGATTAATAGCCTAGGACATAGTTAGTTCCATTATTCTAGAGGTAGATTCTCTTAGTAACTCAAATAGTCTCTGTAGTCTGAGGATACTTTCTCTACTATGTCCCTTAACACAGACACTCATGTTAAACTGAGAAAATCCCAATATGGAGTAGAGAAGCCATTTCCACTTCACATGGCACTAATTAAGGATCTTGGTGCTGAAAGTCTGGCTCTATCTAGAACACATGTGGCTCTCCAGTGGTGTATGAAGTACTCCATTACCTGTGGTGCTTGAAACCAAGGGAGGTGCCAAAATGTTTGCTACTCATTCCTGAAATAAGTCCACCTTTTTCACCAGAGGCCTAATGAATCACATATCACCCCCTGATGCTTAGGCTACAACTAAGTCTGAGGAAAAGCAATTCCATGCTCACCATAGAGGAGACTAGGACACAGGGGCCAGGCTGGTTCTGCAAGGTTAGGCCCCTTTGGAAGAGCTACTGCTTCAGAGTTCTGGCAGTATCCAGAGATTGGAGTACAGCTGGCCTTAGTTACCACTAAGGGCAGAACAAAAGGAAATGAGTTTAAACCTCATCAAGAAAAATCTAGGTTAGAAAGCACAAATTGGTAACCACAAGATTGCCATGGGGATATGAAAGACAGTTTGGGGAATATAATAAATAATGTTGTAAAGATTTTGTAGGGTATCAGATGGGCACTTGTCCTATTAGGGAGACCACTTCATGGACGGTGTAGATGCCTGACCACTGCACTGTACACCTAGAGCTGAAGCTGAAAAATACTGAATGTCAACTGTAATTTAATATATATAGTCACAAGATGTGGAGTACAGCATAAGGAATAGAGTCAATGGAATTGAAACAGCTATATACAATATCAGAGGGATAGTAGATTGGGGGAGGAGGGTTATCACTTTGTGAAGGGTAAACGTTTAACTATGACATTGTTTTGTACACCTGAGACTAATAAGAAAAGATCTAGGTATAGATAATCTTTGAAGACTGTTAGTAGAATACAATGCTCATGTGTTTGCCCAGCATTTTTTAAATTAGTCACTGTCTTCACCAGTGGCTATGACTAATTAAAAATCATGCATCATATCCAGAAATGAAAACTGGTTATCACCACAGCCAATTTCAAAAATATATTGCTATGCCTCAGGAACTGATAAAAAAGGTCTTGTTCAATCCAGAAATGGTTCCTGGAATATCTCTTTACAATGTGAAAATTCAGAAATTTAGTTTTCAGTGACTACTGAAATAAACTTTGTGAGGCAAGCAAGCTACATGAATAAACCAGATGGTATTTTTTTAAGTGTTTTTATTCAAAATTGGAGAAAAGCCACATAATTCACTATATATCTAGCCTAAACTTAGAAAGATATTTCAACATCATATAACATTATGTGACAACCAGTTTTTGCAAAACAGTCAAACTTCCATTCAGTAATAAGGAATCTTTGAATTCAAAAGTGCACATTGTTCTTTGGCTAAAAATAGTAGAAAATCTCAATCCCTTAAATACAGAGTAATCTCCTATGATCTCTTTAATTTATTGCACTTCCTGTGACCAACAAAAACTTACTGAATACCTATTATGTGCTTGTTTTGTGTAAAGCTTTTTATAAAGATCAAACTGAAACTTTAAATATAAGGGGAAAAGTTTTAAAAAAAAACTGTTTGGCATGTTTTTAAAATTGCATTATATGTTTTAGACATGATAATGCAATTTAACTAGTTCATATGTATTTTTTTCTTTCTCATACTAAGTAGGTATATTTTCTCAAACTTATGAGACCTATGAAAAATTCGTTTTCAAATAGTTTTTTAAAAGAGCCTATGACCTTAAGAACACATTTTAGAACTATGACACTAGTTCACACAAATTCAGTGATGTGTACATGCACACGAATATAACAACAATTATGCTTCCACCCCCTACCTCTCATTCCCCCCCTGCCCCTCTTCCCCACCAGCCCCTGGGGATGTCTGATCTCCAGTCTGGGAAAGGGAAGCGCCTCCTCCACATCCTCTCCCAAGGTCTGTCCCCAGGCCTGCCTCCATGGGGAGAAGTGCTGACTCATACCCTATGGATTAGCAGCTCTCACTTCCCCAACCCAGCTAAGTGGGACAACAAAGTGGAGCAAGCCGGTGGGTGTGGAGAAATCGTTGTTAAATTCTCCAGAGGGCTGTGGGAAGAAACACCCCCAAAGCCTAGAGTGTCTGGTGGACTGTAGGAGCTACAAGCAAAGCCTCGAGCACAGGGATCAGAATGTTGGCCACCACAGGGGAATGACCAAAAAGGAAGAGAAAGAAAAGAAAGGAAATTAAAGGTCAAGAGCACAGAGAAGGCAAAGGAAGAAAAAGAGAAAGCAAGAAGTGCCTAAGGTGAAGTGGTCATTGGCCTGTCCACCTTATCTTGAGGGTGGGAAGGTGGGAAGGGTCACTGTTCTTCCCCTGCCCTTTGCCCCCCAGCTGGGGTCCTCCCTGCAGGATATATCCCTGTGTCTGGGGCAGCCAGCCAATGGAGTGTCTCCTGCTTTCAGCTGACTACTAAATAATCTTTGGCCAGACACCTGCAAACTTGTGTTTTTTGATTGTTCACTAGATTCACTTCCACAAGCTTTTCACTTTTTCATTCCACAAAGGAGAAATTTTAAGGGAAGTGACTTGCCCAAGAACATAGTTCAAGCTGTCTCTCATCAACGTGGCACAGGGGTAAACTACTGCTCTGCCCTGGATAAGACCCCACCGATAATAATCTATGATTCTATGTACTTTAGGACCCTGAGGTCCACAGTGCATCAGCCCAGAAATTTAAATTGTGTTGACAATAAAAGAAACACTCCATTTTATTCTCAAATGCAGTTGTATGATGCTAGTTTTAAGTTCTAAAATAGGTAAAACTAATCTTTGATAGGAAAAATATCAGAATAATTGTTGCCTTGGTGGGTACATGCATGAGAATTGACTGGGAAGGAGTATGAAGGGAACTTTCTGGAATGACAGTAATGTTATATATTTAATAGTGGTTTGGGTTACCCAGCTGTATGCATTTATCAAAGCTTTTCCAGTGGCACATTTAAGATTTGTGCATTTCACTGTATGTAGATTTTACCTGAAAGGGAAAAAAAATCATAGAAAATATTTAACTCTACTTAAAAATAATGCATACTGACGTGTCCAGAGATAAAGTATTTTGATGTCTGTAACTTACTTTGGAATGTATCCAAACAAATAAGATGTGTTGATGAATGGATAGAGGGATAGGTTCATGGAGATCTACATGTGATAAAGCAAGCATAGTAAAATGTTAATTATGGAATCTAAGTGGTGGACATATGGTTGTTCACTGTAAAATTTTTTAAACTTTTCTAGAAGTTTTAAAATTATATAATAAAATGGTTTTTAAAAGCATTTGACAAATGTTCCCTGGTGTGAGATTTCATATTTAGGTATAACCTTATGGGGACAGGTATTATATCTGACTCTCCTATCTACATGACATATACATATAATACACCTATTAGATGCATACATATACCATAGATACACACATGTAATTTTTGTTTTATATTAAATAATAGTGATTAAAAAGGCATCATATGAATAAATAGTACCACATTGTATCACATGCACAAGCTGACTTTTGTTAACATGAGACAAAAATTTTTATCTATTAATTCAGTTTTACATGTAAAAAGCATGCACAGAAGTATACTGGGCACCAACCTTATGGATAGATTTCTAGGGAGCTGCTACATAACGTTATATGTGGGGTGATAGAAAAAGATGTCCTACATCTCCCCTTGTGTCTATCCCTATATGACATTCCACATTGCTAACTCCTTTAGATTACAAGAAGCAGTGATTTTAAAGCTAACTTAAATTAGACACGTGGAAAGGGATACAGGTAGGTGGGGGTAAGTAGAAATTAGGCATATTGAATATTAACAGCTCGGTCTTTATTTATGACTGGCTTCCTTCCCTAAAGATTTTGAAGTGCTTCCAATAAAAATACATACAATAATGATAAAACTAAGTAAGAGAAAGAGCATCAGGACCAAGGAAAATATGAATATGAGTGGTGGTTTTAGACCAGCACAAAGAAAAACACAGATAATCACAATATAGGAACCTAGAATAATAGCTACAGCTGAGCTCTATATCTGTCTCTGAGCCACAGAAAAAAGCAACAATCAGTTACATTTAATTTTATGATTTAATATTTAGCACAATGTTCTGAAGCAATTTTGTGATATAAAACTTTAATTATTCAGTGATGTCACTGACAGTCCATGCAATACCATTCCTACCCCCCAAAAAAACTGCACTAAATGACTTTCTATACCTATACCTATTCCTTGTTATATTCTTCAATAAAAACATCTGCCAACCAATGGTCATTGGCACCAGTTCAATGCCAAGAGGAATCCCCAATTTGGGGAGCAGTGAAGGAAGAGTTGCAAAAAAACCAATGATAAAGAGAAAAAAAAATACACATATATATATATATATATATATATATATATATATATATATATATATGTATGTATTATTATTCATTATTATTCAGCTTCAGGTGTACAGTGCAGTGATCAGGCATCTACACCATCCCTGAGGTGGTCTCCCTAACAAGACAAGTCTCCATCAGATATCCTACAGAATCTTTACAACAACAACATAAAAAAAGAAAAGAAAAATCTTCAAAACAGAGAAAAGAGATATATCACACACAGGACAGCAATAATTAAAAATATCACTGACTTCTCACCAGAAATAATGCAAGCCAAAAGACAATTGAGTATCAGCTATAAAGTGCTGAGAAAAAAGCTATAAGCTAAAATTCTATATCGAGTAAAGATGTCTTTCAAAAATGAAGGTGAAATAAAGGCATATTCAGACAAAATAAAGCTGAGAGAATCCACTGCCAACAGACCTTTAGGTGGAAGATACATACCGTGTTTCCCTGAAAATAAGCCCCAGTTAAGATTGTCAGCCAAATGGATGCATTTAGTATGTTATGACAATGATCCAAAAGATAACATGATTGTATTTGAATAAATGTAGATTGTTGTATGTGAAAAAATAAGACATCCCCTGAAAATGCGCCCTAATGCATCTTTTGGAGCAAAAATTAATATAAGACCTGGTCTTATTTTCAGGGAAATACAGTAAAAGACCCGGTCTTGTTTTCGGGAAACACAGCACGTGAATAATATTGTCAACTGATGGTCATTGGTGTCAATTCAACACCAATCCCCAATTTGGGGAGCAGTGAAAGAGGAGGCTTTATTAGGTGTAAACAGCTTGATTGTGGTACAGCACAACTGTGGAACAGCTCAATAGTGAAAGAGCATGGTTGCGAGGTGACCCTCTACAGAAGCCCCTCTCCACCTAGACAGCTCTGCTCTGCTCTGGCAGAGATGTCTTCAGTGTTTCATCTCCAGCCAGGGAAATACAGTCTTCAGTGAAAAGGGAACGTGCACTCTCCAAGCCTGAGGGACACTGACTTACATAGCGAGAAGCCCCCACCCCTAGTCCCTGATTGGCCTGTCCTCAGGCAAATGAGGACTCCAAATCCCCACAGTTTGATTGATCCAAAAGGCACTGTCCTGATTGATCAGAATGGAGCTGCTCTGATTGGTGGGTGAAGATGCTAATGAGAATATGTCTGTGCAGCTCTGATTGGCTGGAGAAAGTCTCAGTCCTGTTGGTTGAAATAAATTCCAGGAACTCCTTTGTAAGGGTTGGCTCAGTACAGGATCACAGTGCAGGCACGCAGGCCAGTACAGGCAGCAGGCAGTTTAGTGCAGATTTCTCCCTGAAGTGTGGCTTGAGTGAGAGGTCCCTGGTTAATAATGGCTGCTAGGCTCTGGTTTTTTTGTTTTGTTTTGTTTTGTTTAATTTGGGTCCAATTAACAACCAGGAACCCTTCCTGGTAGTTATTTTCTTTCTTGGGGTTGACACATCTAAGGCATAAGAATGGTTATCTCAAAAGCAAAAATTTCCAGTAAAGGGAATTCCAGGTGATAGAAATATATACCACCTCCAAAAGCTCTTCCAGTAGATAGAAGTAGGCAAAATAGAAGTTAATAAGGGTGTTTTCATAGTCTATGTCCTGTACATAATAAAAATATGACAATTCATTTTTTAAAAAATATTAGAATGTAATAGATGTCCTTTCTCTGAAATCTGTACCCGTTCCCCACCTGCTCCCCTCCCCAACCCTGGCCAATCTCCCACCTTGGGGATGAGGGCGTGTTCAAACAACCTTGTTTATTCTGCTCATGGACATGTGGGTTCTGGAATCGGGAGACGTTCAGAAGGCCTGGTCTGCAAAGAGAGTATGGAATGGAGCTGACACAGTAAAAAGCAGAAACTAGAGGTGCAGATAAATTCTTTTTGATCTTTTGTCTTCTTTGTGGTCTTCCCTAAGGCATGGGGGAATTCTTCCAGAGAGTTCTGTGAGACAACAGCATTTGGCTCTTTAACAAACTTCCTGTTTTTCTAAGATAATATTAAAATGCAACCAATGAATATAATTTCATGAGAAGCTTAGAACATATATTCCAAAAATGAAATTTTCTGTTGGTTTGGCTTGATTCAAGCATAGAACTTATAGCATCTAAAGGAAATGATGAATTCAAAACAATCTTCCATAAATATCATTTTTCTCAGCCAAGCTTTGATGAAGGTGATGAAGAGCAGACAGTTTGAGATGGCATGCTCTTGCAGGGCCTGGAATGCTGGGGCTCTGAGCTGATCCATATGCTCCAAAAACCTCACAAGCAGATGGCGAGGTTCTTTTTTGAAAACTGGGTAGACTCTGCTCTGATGAGCTCAGTCAGACCCATGAGGTTAATCAAGGTCAGCAATCTAGGAAAGAGCAGAATTCACAAGGTAGAATGGGCTTTAAACTGTTCTGGTAGCAATAGGAAGTCCTTGAGCTTTAACAAAAGCCTCTTGATCAAAAGTATGGAGGTTCATTACATCAAAATCTAAATGGGGTCAATTGTTCAAGAACTGTAGAGCTGGGAGAAGCAAAACTTCCAGATGGCAAGTGGACATTCAGGCTCTCCAAAGACGACTTTCATGTTGATTCATCATTATTTTTACTATACAAATAATGCACATTTATTGCAAAAATTTCCTAAAGTATTGAATATATTTTTAATAGAAGATAATTAATAATTCAATCTCTTAAGATAATCATGACCAATATTTGGCTGTATATCTTTCTTGACTTTTCTCCAGGCTTATGAAAACAATTTTTCCTATAAAAAGGTTTCAATTATTCATACTATTTTGGAACCTTAACAATATTTTATAAATATGTGTCAATGTCAATAGATTCTACATCATCATCATTTTAATAACTACACATAACATTCCAGTAAATGGACATACCATCATAATTTATTTAATTGGTCCCCTACTACTGGTTGTTTAAATGATTTCTGTGGGTTTTGTTGATTTTTTGTTTGTTTGTTTGTTTTTTGGTTATTATAAAGAACACGGAAAGGAACAATTTTATACAAAAATACATATTTACTTGTTCAATCATCTCCTTGGAATAAATTCCCAGTGCAATTCTTCAGCCAAAGAAACTTAAAAATCTCTTCAAAATTTGCTGTAGTCCACTCACTAGAAGGATTTTCTTAGTGGAAAGTTTATAAGATTAGATAAATTTGCAAATGTTTCCTCCATTTGCAAATTTCCTGCAGCATGCCACCTTAAATTTATTAAGTGTGATCAAACAATACAGTGAATGCTTAAATTAAAAAAAAATTATTTTAGTAAAAAGCACATTGCCATTAATATGTCTCAAAATCGTCCCCTCACTTGAAATACACTTATCCCATCATTCTTGCCACTTTCTGAAGAAGTTCTGGAAGTCTTCTTTCATGAGCGTCTTTAGCTGAGCTGTCATGGCTGCCACCATGTCCTGAATCATTTTGACTTTGGAGAAGAGCCAGAAGTCACACAGTGCCAGATACAGTGAATACAGTGGATGAGGACACACTGTAATGTTTTTATTGAGAGAAATTGCCATATACCAGAAGCAATGTGTGACACAGAGCATTGTCATGATAGAGGATGATTTACTGCACACTTTAAAACACATCTTCTCCCAACTGTAGCTCACACTTGACCTACTGCACCAAACAAGTTGAATCTTTTCACACGCTGTTACTAAGGTTCAACGTGCTGCTTCCCATATTGAAGATCCCTGTCTTTCCATTGGATGGCACTCAGCAGGAGTATTCACTGTAGTTATTCTTTTTTTATCACAATGGAAAGGCTCTGTGTCAGACTTCGCTTCTGATATACAGCAATTTCTGTCAAATAAAAATATTATGGTGTGTCCTCCTCTACCTTACTCACTGGATCTGTCACCTTGCAACTTCTGGCTCTTCCCCAAAGTCAAAATGACCATGAGAGGTAAATGTTTTGAATCAATTCAGGACATTGAGGCAGCCACAACAGCGCAACTCAAGGCACTCACAAAAGAGGACTTACAGAACTGCTTCACAAAGTGGCAAGAATGATGGGATAAGTGTGTTCAAAGCAAGGGGGAATATTTTGAGAGCAATTAATGGCCATGTGTCTTTTACTGTAATATTTTTTTTTTTATTTCAACATTCACCATATAGTTTGATCACACCTCATACCAGCATTTTCTAAAGCTTCTGGGTTTTGTTTGCTTCTTTTGGTTTCTCATGGGCACCAACAATCCTTTTGAAATCAGAAGTCTAGTGAGCAGACCCATATTTACTGCAATAAGATGCCTCTTCCTGAGGGCAGTCCAAATACTCTGACAACCGGAAACCACTGGGTAAACTGAAAAGCATTTCCTTCCATCACAGTCTGCTTAATGTCCTAATTGTAATTTCAAATGTACAATTATGTGTGCAAATGGGCACAGGGATGACAAAGCCAAATGTATGAGAAATAAATGGCTGCTTTTGGAGCAATAGGGATGGTACTAGACTCGCTCAATACAGCCTACACTTGCCTGTACAATGGAGATGCTAGTAAAGACAATCCAAAATTTATCTTATTATCTGACACAATATTAAATTATATTTGTAAATTAGTTAGGCGAGTAATTTTCTGCTTCAAATTATAAAACTACACCAAGAAGAATGAATCATGAAGAAATAATTCCTACAATCTTCATCAGACAAGGCCTTGGCATCAGAGAATTATAGCCATTGTGTATTCAAAATACATAAAGATGGAAAGATTATCAAATGGTGGCCAGATATGCAAACAGACACCTTGAAGGGAAGGAATCTTGACATGCTGATATCACCTCCAACAAAGCAACAGAATCTGGAGAAAACTGGTCCTTGTTGTATGAGCAAGAGGCACAAAAATTTTTTTCAAACCTCCTGTTATAAGTTGAATGGTGTCCCCCTAAAATCCATATGTTGAAGTTCTAATCACCAGTACTGCAGAATGTAACTTTATTTGGAAATAGGGTCATTGCAAATGTAATTAGTTAAGTTAGAATTAGGTCACACTGGAGTAGGAATGGCCCTAATTCACTATGACTGGTAGCTATGTAAAAGGGGAGAAATTTGAACACAGAGACAGACATACATAGAAGGAAGACAATGTGAAAAGTCACAGAGAAAGTATCAGAAGCTAAAGAGAGGCACAGATTTTTCCCTCACAGCCCTCAGAAGGAGCCAATTCTGCTGACATCTTGACTTCAGAATTCTGGCCTCCAGAGCTGTGAGACAATAAAGTTCTGTTGTTCTAAACTACCCAGTTTGAGGCACTTTGTCACAGCAGCCCTAGCGAACTATTAAACCTCTCTACCCACCTTTAACACCAGGAAGAAGAAAGATATGAAACACTAAAAGATAAAGGAAATTACTTCCCAAAATCCTACTCCTCTTTTGAGATGTAAAATATCAAACTATAGAAACAAAGTCATAGACTCAGCTATTTGATTAGGGCCCAAAAGAAAAACATCACCATCATTAGGGAATGAAATAACTTGCTCACAGAGCTATTAGGTGAAAGAGCTGAGGTTTGACCCAAGCTGTTTAAAGACAGTCAATCCACCCTGTGCTTCTTTGGCAGGCTTTTGCCTCTGTGCTGAGCCCTAACCCATCTCCCTTTACCTCTCTTTGGCCCTCAGATACAGAGACCTACATGCTGCCTCTGGCCGTGGCTCCCACTGCAGCACCTTACCCAAACCAACTCTCCTCCAGAGAACCACATTCCAAAATGCACCTTCCTTCCTCCCCTTTGCTCCACAAACTTCCTGAGTCTTCAGAATCCGATCTCTGCTAGATTTTCAGAAGAAATCAATATGAATATCTAAAGCACTTTACACAAATGTGTACATAAGATATACAAATGCCAGAACTGTTTATAAACCAAAGGAGCTCTATTTGGCAGAATGTGTGGGGCAAATAACTTCAGTAAGGCACATTTGGTGTGTTTCTTGACGAATCTGATCAACTTCCCTCACTTCTCTCCCATCCCCCTTTCTCAAAGTCTCTGATTTCTGGTCAGGGATCTAGGAAGTCATTAACTAGTCCCTTAAATACATTTTTAATTAGATTTATCCTTTTATCCTTTGTTAAAATGCATATGTCCCTGGGAAATTTACAGCTCAAGGTAGTTGGTCTCTCCTAAGAGCCACTGAGTTCACAGGAAGAAGAATGTCAATACTCAGGTTGGAGGGTGGGGGAGATAGGCCACTGAGAAGAGGGTAGACAAAAGATAGCTGCCTATCTAAAAGAACTGGAGATCATACTTAGCCTGTCCCACCATTTTGCCTAGCACAGAAATAAAAACTTTAGTAAGAGCTTTGTCTCTCAAGTGCTTTTAGATGCTGTGGTAATAGCAGCTTTATTGAGCATTTTCAATGTCTCAGTTACTACCCTTGTCAGCACTTTTTTAGATATTAACTCATTTCATGTAAAGACAACAACCCTAAAAATTAGGTGCCATTATCCCTCTTTTATAAATGGAAAAACAGAGGCACCAAAGGGCTAAGTAGTTTGCCTAATAGGGAGTGAAACCAGTACCCAAAAAGCCAGGCAGGCTCCTGCTCTAGCCACTGTACTATGCAGGGAAACCTCATATGTGAAGTGGGGTATTATTATTTCAGCAAAAACACGCAGTAGTAAATTGAAGCATCTGCTGGCCTACTTGAGATATAGCAAATGTTTCCACTTAGATGCCCAAAGCAGACATTAGTAGCTCTGACAAACCAGCACTCCAGAGCCACCAGCCATGCCTGCGGGTCCCAGGTACTCAAGTCCTACTCAAATGATACTTAGGAATGACTACCACAGCTCTGCCTCTGGAACCTTGTTTAGATAACTAAGCAAATCCAAAAATATGACTTTGGTCTGAGAACTCAAGCTATTCCTTGTGAGTCAGAGTCCAACTGTGCTTCTTCACTGTATTTCACTGGAGATGGCTGAGTGGAGCTCCTGACACAGTCACACCTTAATCATGGAATCAAGAGGCTTCCTCCCTGGCCACCTCTAGAGCATTCCACAGGGGCAGTCCAAACAGCTTGTGTGAACTGTCATAGTAAGGGAATTTATTTCCAAACAGAACAGAAAAAAAAAAAAAAAAAACAAACATCTGCTCTCCTTCCAAGATTCAAAAGGCCTGATGCAAGAAATTAAAAATAACAGAATTAAATGTGTGAAATTCTAGTGAGTATAATGCCTCCAATAGTTTGTTTTACTATAAATTCTTAATCTTCCTGTGACTTTTCACTTCAGTAAGGGAAAAGTAAAGTGTATCTGTGCTTGACTATAAAAGAAAAAAAAAAAGCTGTGGCTGTATCTAAGAATGACTTGCTATGATGTCAGAATGTAAATTGGAGTTTGTAATGGTTTTAAGTTTTATTCCTCAACAAACAAGGCAGCTTTAAAACTTTTGTGCACACACACTTTTCTCTCACACAGTGATCCTACCAATAAAAAAACAAAACACAGGAGATCCAAGATGGCAGAGTAGATAAACACTGTGCCCGCTTTGTTCCATGAACACATTAAAATTACAACTAAATTATAGAACAATCAACCTGGGGAACCATCTGAAGTATGGCTAAAGAGAAGTTTTATACCTAAGGATATAAAGAAGAAGCCACATCAAGACTGGTAAGACGGGTGGAGACTCAGAACTGGCTAACCCCTAACCTTCATTGAGAACCGGGAAGGAAATCTCAGCCATGGAGGTTCACCCCAGAGGAACAAGGGACCCCAGCCCCACACTAACCTCCCCAACCAACAGTACTGGTGCTAGGAAGAGGAGCCCCCACAACATCTGGCTGTGAAAAACAGTGAGGATTCCTACCATCCAGGTGGGACAGAAGGTGGCAGGAAACCTAGGTGTCCTCTTAAAGGGCCCACACACAGACTCTCTCACTCCCAGGCACTCACCTTGGGCTCCAGCAGAGGGACAGAAACTTAAGGGGAGTGGGGCACGTGTCGGAGACATACAGAGGTGCAGACTGAACTGTGTTACTTCAGGTTGAGGGCTGAATGACAGTCGCTATTTCCCTGTGAGGAAGTACTCCTCCCAGGCAGCCAGCAGGTGGGCGCCATCTTTCCTGTGTTGAGCCCGCCCCCACATGGCCAAATCTGAATCTGATTGGTCTGGTGAGCAATAAAGCTCAACTGTGCTGACTCATTGGGACCCTGCCCCACCCAACTCCCCCAATACCAGAAGCACTTTCAACAAGAGCTAGGGATTGAGACATATTTAAAGAAATAATGACTGCAAACTTCCCTAACCTAGTGAAGGAAATAGACATACAAACCCAGGAAGCACAGAGGGTCCCAAACAAGATGAACCCAAACAGGCCCACACCAAGACACATTATAATTAGAATGGCAAAGGTTAAAGACAAAGAGAATTCTAAATGCAGCAAGAGAAAGGCAAGTAGTAACTTCTAAGGGAGCTCCCATAAGACAGTCAGCTGATTTCTCAACAGAAACTTTGCAAGGCAGACGGGAATGGCACTAAATAGTCAATGTGATGAAAAGCAAGGACCTAAACCAAGATTATTCTACCCAGCAAAGCTATCATTTAGAATTGAAGGACAGATACAGAGCTTCCCAGACAAGAAAAAGCTGAAGGAGTTCATCATCATCAAACCAGTGTTACAAGGAATGTTAGAGGGACTTCTTTAAGATGAAAAAAGAAGATCAAAATTATGACTAATGAAATGGCAATAGCTACATATCTATCAACAGTTACTTTCAATGTAAATGGAGTAAATGTTCCATTCAAAAGACATAGGAGAGCTAAATGGATAAGAAAACAAGACCCTTACATATGCTTCCTACAAGAGACTCACTTTAGATCGAAAGACACACACAGACTGAAAGTAAAGGGATAGAAAAAGATATTTCATTAAAATGGAAACAAAAAGAAAGCTGGGGTTTCAATACTTACCCCAGCAAAATAGACTTTGAAACAGAGGCCATAACAAGAGACAAAGAAGGACCCAGTAATCCCATTTCAGGGTATTTATCTGAAAAAAACCAAACGCTACTTCGAGGGGACATGTGCATCCATATGTTTTTTGCAGCATTGTTTACAATGGCCAAGATGTGGAGGTAGCTTGGGTGTCTGTTGATGGAAGAATGGATAAAGAAGAGGTGGTATATATATACAATGGAATATTGTTCAGCCATGGATGGGAGGGGGTTCTTGCTATCTACAGCTGCATGGATGGACATGGAGGGTACTGTGCTGAGTGGGGTATGTCAGACAGAGAGGGACAGATGCAGTGTGATTTTGTTTATATGTAGAATCTAAAGAATAAAATAAATAAAAATACATAAAACAGAAACAAACTCATAGATATAGAGAACATTTTGATGGTTTCCAGAAGGGAGAGGTGTTGGGGGTAAGTGAAAAAGGATAAGGGATTAAGAAGTACAAACTGGTTGTTACAAAGTAGTTATGGGGATGTAGGTTAGACCATAAGGAATATAGTCAATAATATTGTCATAACTATATATGTTGCAGATGGGTACTTGATTTATCGGAGTGATAAATGGGAGGAGGTTGGGGGCAGGGTGAAAAAGGTGAAGGGATTAAGAAGTACAAACTGATAGTTACAAAATAGTCACGGGGATGTAAAGCAAAGCACGGAGAATATAGTCAATAATACAGTAATAACTATATATGGTGCCAGGTGGGTACTAGACTAGTCAGGAGGATCATTTCTTAAATCACATAAATGTCTAACCACTATGCTGTACACCTGAAGTTAATATAAAATAATATTGAATGTCAACTGTAATTGAAAAATTAAAAACTGGGGGAAACAGTGAAGGGGAATAAGAGGTCCAAATTTCCAGGTATAAAACAAATAAGTCATGGCGATGTAATGTACAGCATAGGCAATATAGTCAGTAATATTGTGATAACGTGGTACGGTGTCAGGTGGTTGCTGGACTTATGGCGATCACTTCTTAGGTATATAAATGTTGAATAACTGTAGTGTACACCTGAAACTAATATAATATTGTATGTTAGCTATATTTTGATAAAAGCCTTTAAAAATGTAAATTTTAATAATAATAATAAACAAGAAAGCACAGTGTGAGGCGAACACTTCTGCCAGGACAGGCCCCCCTCGGGCTTTCAGGAAGAGTGTGAGAGCTGCCCTTATGCTCCTCAAAGTTGTGCTCACCCAAGCCCACCTAGCCCCAAGGGAGAAGGAACTGCTGAGTTCTCCACTTCTAGGGCCCAGCAAGCTACCTGTATACAAGTCAGGAGTCCACCCCTTTGCCCCAGGAAGGGCACTCCATCAGCTGCCAATGAGCCTGACAAGCTGAAGTGTGTAACATACAAAAAGGGATGAGGGAGCACTTTCTAAGGAAAGGCGTAGGTCACCAAGATAGTGAGTTTGAAAGGGGGGCTGGGGAAGAAGGATTCAGTGAAAGCAAGAAAGGAAGGTAGGGGTGAGGTATGCCTGCTCTAGTAAAGAGAAGTAGTGTGTCTTCTCCCAAAGAAAACATATGTGGGGAATGAGGGAATGAGTAAGTTAGATCAAGTCACAACCTTTGATCCTTTTTCTATACAAAGCAGGTAAATCAAATCCCCAAATCCATACCGGTTCTGAGTGGATTTCACCTGGGAAAGACCAGCACAAAAGGAGGGCCTAGAGAAAAGAACCAGTGGTCACTATGTCGTAATTTGGGGTCCTCCATCCCTACAAAGACTGACCTAAAGAATGGGCTACTCTGTGGATTAGAGCTGGAGACCTGGGTAGCACTAACTGCAAGGGATGGGGCGACCTACAGTCCTGCATCAGCTAAGACAGTACCCCCAAGAATAAGAGCCAGCAAGACTGCACTTTCTGATGTTCTCTACCTACAAGAGATTGACGATAAACAACCTGGAGAGATAAGAAAGGTGGCGCTCCTGCTGCATAGGCGTTATATTGAGGACTTCTACATTTGCTCTGTATGCTCCTTTGTAATTGAAGAGCTCTGAAGTCCTTAAAACAAAAATGGTATTTGCTGATTCATGGAGACAAGAAAGTAGAATGGTGGTTACCAAGAGCTGGGAGAAGAGGGGGGATAGGAATTGTTTAATAGACGTGGAGTTTCAGTTTTGGAAAATAAAGAGTTCTGGAGATAGAGGGTAGTGATGGTTATACAACAATGTGAATATTTAATGCCACAGAACTATACATATAAACATGGTATGATGGTAAATTTTGTTATGTGTGTTTTACCACAATTTTTTTTAATGTAAATGATGTTTGCTGATCTTTAGGGTCAATAAAGAAAAGAGAAAGGTAACGATGGGAATGTGTCCCACTCCATAGCTAATTTTGAGGAGATCAGAAACCTTAGGGGGAAGAGGAGTTTTAGTAATTGCTAAAAGGAAAACCAGGCAGACTCCAACCCAGGAGTCTGCAGCAGAGAACAAGGGGGGGAAAATGAGAGACAGGGTAAGCCTCTGGATTGGTCCTGGGGTTTGGCAGTAGAAAAGCCTTTGAGGGGCTTAGAGGTAGCACGTACCTCCAGGCCCATCCCATGAAAAGGCCTCTCCCTCACTCTTCACTGTCTTCTCCAAATCACTGCTGTTCTATCTTTCCTCGAGAACCTCTTCCTTTAAAGCATGTGCTATCATGTAATACCATCCTTTCCATCCTCTCCCCCAGTGCACCAAAAGGCCTTGGCATCTGGCTCAGTGTTTCTCTCTCCTGGACTCCTGCCAGCATCTGGGGAACTTCAGTGTTCATGTTGATGACTCAGTCAATCTGACTGCTTTGGTACTCACCGAGCACCAGGCACCACCATCTCACCAACTTTGCCTCGCCATCTGTAACCCTCACAACCAACCTAAAGCTCAGTTATAGCAGACGCTGTGAGCCTAAACCATGCTGGTCAGACTCCCAAGTTCATGCTCTTTATAGCACTGCCTCCGAACGCATCTAAAATGTAAATCCGAAAATCCTGCTCTCTGATCACACACTCATACATTGGTACCTCTCCCATTAAAACTCTTCCTCCCCTCATCAAGGGTCCCAACCCTCAATTCCTGCCTTTGTTTCCAGTTTATCAACCCTTCCTGATACTTCTTTCCAAAACTATGGCCAGAAGAAATGCCAGGAAAACCCCTCTTGGGACTCTTTCTTTGGCTCAGTGCCCATGTAATGAACCCTCTCCCTTTGATCACCAGACTACTGATTAAGTTAGTGAAATCCTCCAGGCCTAGAATTATAAGCAATGTTATGACAGTGATGTAAGTGCTGGTTTGAACTTTTAGTAAGTGTGTTAGATTGGTTGGAACCAAGTGAAGAGAAAACAGGCGATGGCAGGTGGCGACTGGTAAGAACCATGGCTACTCCCAGTTAGCCTCATAAAAATGAGACCCTCTGCTTCCTCCTGGGGGTCTTGATCTAACAGGAGCACACTCTCTCACCATGATGTCACTGCTGGCATCCACTGAAAGACATGCTCTCTCTCTATCCCGAAGACAGTGACTCAGCACTCTAGGAGTCCCACAGGTAGCTGGAAAAAATTCTCACTCCCTTTACCTTCCAGCGACATATATCCACTATCAAGGGACAAGAACATGCTCAATAACAAGTTGTTCCATATTCTTCAAGTCCCATACCTCAACCCTAGCCCCTAACTTCCCAAACAAAACAAAACAAAACAAAAAAAACAGTCATCCACAACTCCCATCCCATCCAACTTTCAGGTTTTATTTCCACTCATCTTTCCTACTTCTTTCTTTCCCCAAAAGAAAAGTATCCTACTCCTTTCCAGGGCCAGTCACTCCGTCTGTCTTTTGAGCCTATCCTTGCCTTCCTCTTCTAAGATGTTTCATCAGTTCTTGAGTCTTCTCCATCCAAACAATCAATCAATAAAGCTAGTATTTTCTCAATTCCACCTACTTCTCAAACCCTGACCCATGCCTGCCCTTCTATTCACCACCAGCCTTTTTGAGGTACTCATGCCCTGCACTGCCTCACCTCCCATTCCTTCCTCAGCTAGTCATAATTTAGCTCCCAATCTTACTCCTATGTTGACATTTCTTATTTGTCAAACCCAATCTTCAGTTCTCATCCAACTCTCCTTTCTAAAGTTATGGCATGGCCGTAAGGTGATACAATGTGGGGTTAAAAGCAGGAATAACTAAACTCAGTGGCCTGGGTACAGTTTGGTTTCCATCAAGCACAAACTGTTTGACCTTGAGTTCAGTTATTCAACCTATCTGCACCCCAGTTTCCTCATCCTTAAAATGGAGAATGTGCTAATAATAGCCCATAGCATTTAAGGGTTATTAGCTAGCTTAGTAAATGAAGAGGAGAAATCTGAGAGACTGAAAAGCTGAATTTGGAGTCAGGGGAACAGGGATTTAATCCCAGCTAAGAATCTGTGTAATAACAAGATCTCTTGGTCTCATTTTTTAAATAGACTGGGTGATTGTGAAAGTTCTTTCATGCCCTAAACACTTCTATGAGACACTAAACAGTTCGGTAACAATTTGAAGAAATGTACAAATCAGTGCTAAATGAACAACTTGTAATAAAGACTTCAAGGAAAGGGAAGACTACTATAAGTAGGAAATTTGAGGGAAGTTGAACAAGTAAAAACTCAGTGGATCCTAAACGACAGGGAGGATTTTGATAGATGTAAAAGAGGAGGAAATGGTTTCTGAGTTTAAGAAGCAAAATAACAAAGGCATAGAGGGATTTAAGTCATACCAGGAAGACCTCCCTGGCAGATATTTTCCTCATCACCTCCCCATGTCAATAGCTTCTGAATGTCAGTTAATGGTTTTGAAGTGATTATTAAACTATAAATAAGTTGTTATTTATAAGTGGTAAAAACGAATGTGACCTATACTTTGCAGCCATTTAAAGTAATTTGTAGAAGAATGGTTAATGAAGGATGTACACCAAGATATTAATGGTGGTTGTCTCTAGGCAGTGGTTGTAAGTGACTTTTATTATATTTATCTGCATTATCTAAAATGAACAAGAATTGTTATTTATAACTAGAAAGAGTAAAAACATATTCAAGGTTTTAAGTGCAATTAAGGAGGTGGTGACATGTTAAGCCATTAACAATTAATAGTGGGAGAGATTGCTTGACAGATGGCTGGGGCTCAGTTGAAGACATAGAGATACCAGGGACACTGAGAGAGCTGTTGCAAGTAGCGATAGTAAAACACTGGCAATATTCTGCCTAGTTCCTAAACTTGCCCCTGCAACAGTCTATTTTAACCTTTAAAGACCATATTCTTTTTGACCTCCACTTTTATTTCTAGTCCCCCAAAAATTCAAGGATTTTATGAATTACAAACGATCTCCTTTTAAGTGCTGATATATAAAGGGTACTACAATTACTTATTCTTTTTTGGTGCTTTCGGTGACAAGTGTCTGTCAGTTATTCCTCACCTCAGTCCTTACTCTCCGATTTGTAGCACCTTGGAATAGTTAATAGAGTTCTGAGGAGTTTTCACTGGGCAAGATGACTCCTATGGACAAACATGATGGGGATAATTTTTGTATACATTAAGGTGTATTTCTAATTCATTTTAGCCTATAAATCAGGTTTATTGCAGCCTTTCCACCATTACGGTCTTGGAAAGGGGGAAAAAGCAACTCTTTCCTCAGGAACAGGGACACTACTTAGAAATACTTTCTACCAACCAGAATGGGAAATTAAAGAAAACTTACCAGTGACTTCAAAAAAGAGACATAACAGGGAGATAAGTGTATAATGGTTTCTTTGCCCTGGGCCTAAATCTCAAAGTGAGAGATTGTTTGGTAAAAACAGAGAGAAAAGTCAAAAGTAGAGGGGTTTCTGCCCCTACTTCCTTTTGAGACTCCAAGAAGAAACCTCATCTCAGAACAACTTCTTCACCACTATGGAGGCGTTCCACGAGAGGAAATATGGTATGATTAAAAGAAAGAAGGTCTAATGTAGCACCTCAAAGTCTCCCTCAGCTACCATGCGGCATGGAAGGAATCCAGAAATTCCCATGTGGAGGGATTCCTAGTGGATTTCCATGAAGACATCAGGGCAGCAATGAAAAGACCCCAAAAAGGCTAAGGACCACAGCACAAACCACCCAGTCTGGGAATAAGTGAGAACCCCAGGAGGCCTCAGGAGCACGTGTGGTACCAGCAAAAGATGAAGCAGGTCAGGCCATCTAGGCCAGACCAACTACCAGGGCCCAACTGGAAGGAGAGAGACTCAAGTTCACTGTAACTGCTTACTAGCAGATGTGCAGTGACCTGAAGACAAGTGACACTAGTGTGGAGCACAGAGGACAGCACAAAGTCCTAAGTCTCTGCCTATCAGTGGTGCTATGCTAATTGTTGAACAACAGACTCTCCAGAGAGAAAACACCCTAATCTGTAGCATTTGGGGATTTCCATGGTGTGAATACTGCCACCAATGCAGACTTCAAGCTATCATTGAACTTGGAGTTGGGAAGAGATGGGATACAGACTAGTAGCGCACCATTATACAATATTTCCACTTATGGATGCAATACCTACAACTTTACTACCATAGATAATAGTAAAATGTAGTCAAATAAATAGTAAGTGATGAGTTTTGTGTATTACTTTTCTTTTCACTATTATTTATTTAATTGTAAGTTTGTATAATTTAGTTGTTAAAGACTGTGTTTAAAATGGACTTGCAAAATTTCCAAAAATTGAAGTCAGTTCTGGTAAACCAAATGCAAGCCAGCTAGAACATGCCACTGCTTAAAAACCCCTTACCCATTTTCTCCAAATGACATCTTGGAGCAGTATTGGGACAGTGTAAGGAAAATCAAACAACTGGATCATTTACACAATATTAATTAAATTATCATTGATTGATAAATGTAAGTGTCTACCACCATCATTTCCAACCTTGAGAGAGAGAGAGAGAGAGAGAGAGAGAGAGAGAGAGAGAGAGAGAGAGAGAGGAAGACAGAAAGAAAGAAAGAAAGAAGGAAAGAAAGGAGGGAAGGGAAGGAAAGGGAAGGGAAGGGAGAAAGAAAGAAACTGTACTTTCTTTGCACATCTGCACTTTAGTGTGTGAACTAGAAATTTTGTGCCAAGTAATGAATCCTCTAATGACAATAGCTTATGTGGGTGAGGGTTTATTGTTCTCACATAATAAAGAATCCAGCTTGTACTTCATAGTCACAAAATGGCTGCTCCAGATCTAGGCAATACATTTGCATTCAAGCCAGGATGAAGGGACAAAAAGCCCAGCAATTTCCGTACCCTTTTATCAAGAGCACAAAACCTTTCCCAGGGAAGGGAAAGATTTTGCCTTCTCTTGCCCCTCCACACTCCCTTTCTCCCAGTGGACTTCTGCTGCTTAAGTCTTATTGGTCTAGGTGACTTAGCCATCCGTACCTACAAGGGAGACTGGGAAAAAGATCTCATTGGCTTTGGTGAGTCGGGATCCACTGCCCCAAATTGGGCATGTTGCTGCCAATATATGAATGAAATAAGAGTTCTGGTAACAAGGAGGAAGGGGGTAATGGAGAATGGGCAAGCTGGAAACAAGTCTGATACGTTAAGTCAGTATTTCTAATCCCAAGTCACACAGCAAAGTGGAAGGACTATTTTAAATGGAGAAGAGCCGAGATTGGCATTTGTTTGCCAGAACATAAGATGAAAATGCAGGAAGATCCTGGACGTCTCTCTCATCTCTAAGGGAGAAATTATTAGGGGTGCAAACAGAAGTGAGGCCTGGCGTGTTAGCTGCCTGAGCAGTGGTCCCCTCAGGCTCCTAGAGGAAGGTATTTCCTTCAAGCATTTCAAGAGCAGGCAATGGGGTAAAGACAACGAAGTCCAATGTTAAAAAATTTCCCTGCCAGGTAAAAATTAGGGAATTACAGACTCTTGTTGCTTAATACTTTAGGTTACTCAGAGCTTTCACCAAGCAATGCTTTTCTAGGGACCTGAATCCCACTTGCTCCTTCCTTAGCACACACTTCAGGTGTCATTCCTAAAGCCTGGAGAGCAGGAGCACTGAGAAGGAAAGTAAAACGAAGATCCTTCCTTCCTTGCCTTTGGTGAACCTCCAGACTGGCAACTGTTAATTGCCTGAACTTGGGAAAGGAGCTGAATGACTAAACATTCATGGGTGCTGAGGTGCACAGCCCATCAGCAAATGAAGCCTTCCCTGCTCTGACTGGGCTTGTGACTATCATTTGGTCAATCAACAAATTGTGGGAGTCAAACTAGATCCAGGAAAAAGGCAAGTTACAGATGCTTAGGACTGGGGCAGGGCTGGGGGTGGGGGGCGGCTGTTAAAGATTAACTACTAAACAGGAATTAAATATTAAATTAAAAGTTCCACATTATATTTTTCTGAAATAAAATGTAGGTCTTTTAATGGAATAAATTGAATAAGTGCAACTAATTTCAAGCAAAAAAGATCTGTGATTCATCTCTCCCTGCTGCAAAAGTTACACAGGTAATTAAGTTTATTCTGCTAATGTAACATATCCAATGCTTTTCCCTTCTCGTATAGTATTAACCTGTTTAAAGAACATTCACACAATTGCATTCTGAATTTTTTGTTTTCTATGTCTCTCACAGTTCTCTCCTTAAAGTCTTGATTTGTGGGGAGGAAAAAAACAGTTGCTGTGTCTTTAAACAAGTACTCAGACTTGAAAATGTTAACTAATTTCATCTTCTTGATAAAGTTTGTCTGTGATCAGAACTGAGTCATACCAAAAGTACTTCTACAAGATTTGACCTTTTACTTAAATCCCACATTGAGATAATATACTTAAAATGGTTATCAATAAGACCTTTGTTTTTACAAGCACATTTAAAATAAATCACTTTTTAAAAGCAGAAAACTGTTTTCAATTAAGTTCTTTACAGGCAATCAGTTGAGAGTTATGTTTGCTCTTCTATTTTCTTTAAATCTAAATTATGCCCAAGAGTGCCATGATAACAGCACTATACAAACTATACTTTACCATTGTATTTAGTTCTTGTCAAAATAAACCCTATAAATTAATTTGTTTTTAGAGTGCTTTACCACCAATCAGCTCCAGGCTGAAAACAATGCAAGCAGCAACCACTTTTTATTGTTAATAAGAAAAACCTAGTCCAATTATATGAGGCTAATTAATTCTTATTCCTTCTGATGACGAGTTTTCTTGCAGTAGATAAATTTCACTCAATCCCAATGGTTTTTATCTTAGTTTAGAAAAGTTTTGAAGACAAACTTTTTGCTTGAGTCCCTCAGCAAAGTGACACTTAAATAGGGCTAACTACCAGGCCTGGCCTCCTGTATGTTTTAACCACATAATGCTTTGTCATCAAACTCCTGTTTGCCCATTAAATTTCCTGTTTTTCTTGCTTTGATTTGGCTCTCTACCCCTTGCATGTTAGAGGCTGTTTATTACCGGCATTTTTTTCATTTCCCTTAGTGATTTACTATGAACATCCTAGAGGAGCAAAATTCTGATCTGAGAAAGCACAAGTCTGGAAGGAAAATAATCTAGGAATTAAATAATTTTATATATACATATAATTATATATATAATTATATAATTATAATTATATAAATATAGATTTAACCCATGTCACTATAAAATGAGCTTGCTACTTCTAAAATTGACTGTGGTAAGTCCAGGATTTTTAAAAATTGGATCTCATAGGGTATTTGATTGGATTCCTCCTCCTTTACCCCTCCCACCTGGATAGGATGAGCCAGGGTGAGGTCCCAGAGCCTAGAGTGGGGTTGGAAGAGATTTTTTTCCAAGAACCTAGAAATGAGAAGAGTTAGAGAAGTCAGGGAGTGGAAGAAGCTGAAAAATCTCATCAACCCAAAGGGGCAAGCACAGGCTGGAAAGGCAAGACAAAGGTCAAGTGTGAGATGGTTGGATGGGGACAAAGAACAGTCCAGGAGAAGGTCTGGAACAACTAGGGCACATCTGTACCAGCTACGAACCACACCGAGGAAAGGACTTGGATGGGAGAGGGATCAGGTGACCAAGTGGCAGGTCTGATTTGAAGGCACAAAGGACAGCAATAAGAATGACCATAGAGGGTCGGCCCGGTGGCTCAGGCAGTTGGAGCTCCGTGCTCCTGGCTCCGAAGGCTGCCGGTTCGATTCCCACATGGGCCAGTGGGCTCTCAACCACAGGGTTGCCAGTTCAATTCCTCGAGTCCCGCAAGGGATGGTGGGCTCTGCCCCCTGCAACTAAGATTGAACACGGCACCTTGAGCTGAGCTGCCGCTAAGCTCCCGGATGGCTCAGTTGGTTGGAGCCTGTCCTCTCAACCACAGGGTTGCCGGTTCGACTCCCGCGGGGGATGGTGGGCTGTGCCCCCTGCAACTAGCAACGGCAACTGGACCTGGAGCTGAGCTGTGCCCTCCACAACTAAGACTGCAAGAACAACAACTTGAAGCTGAACAGAACCCTCCACAACTAAGATTGAAAGGACAACAATTTGACCATTGTTCCCCAATAAAAAAAAAAATCCTGTTCCCCTTCCCCAATAAAATCTTTAAAAAAAAAAAAAAAAAAAAGAATGACCATAGAAATTAAGTAAAGCCAATCTTTCTCCTGAGTCCTTCTTTTCGGCAAGTTTTTCATATCAACATATCAGCAAGCAATATGTCTCAAGCCAAGATCAAAGAGTAAATAAGAGCCAAACTTTCATAGCGATATGAAAATTTTATTCATCAGAATTCTGTGGCAAGGGTAGCTTCTGCTCCCAAAGAAAACCTCCAGATCTAGAAAGTACTTGTTCCAGAGGACTGTATACACCAGAGAAAGTCAGTGTGTGATATGCAAAGCACAGGGCAGGACAGCCACCCAGAAGTACATTCTAGGCAGAGCAAGAGAGAGATTTTTCACAGTTGTCCTGAGGGGGAAGCTGATGAGAAGAAATGCAGTGTAAAGGGAATTTTTAGAAAGCTTTCTGTATGATTTCACGATGTGAAATTCACTTTACTACATTATTCTTCAAGGTTACTCAAGTTAGACTGTTACGGAATGTTGTACTTTAAAAAGATTGGACCTATAAGGAGGCCTGGCTTTATGTGAGTTTTGTTTCATTTATATAAAGCCCATCTTCAGATTTCAATCTCTCCCAATCTCCAGGAAGTGCAGACCTTTCCTATTTCTATAACAATTTATATTCCACAGTAAACAGTGGAGTCACCATCAAGAATGATGGAAGTATTGAGTTTGGTGTTTTTGGTATTTACCTTCAGAAATCTTAGCTTATTTTTGTGACTCTTCATATCTTGTGGCATACAGCATCCATCAATCAACTTTAGAAAAGCAAACTGTGGTGTGTCCAACATTTTGGCTCAAGGCATGGTTTTAAGTTTCCTCCATAATGCCCCAGATCAATAGAAAGGTTGCATAGACCTTATATAGCAAATGTAGAGGAGGCAACAAATACTAGCTCAAACTATATTCTCATCACCTAAAAATACTACAAAACATTAAAAATTAGAAAAGATTTTAAAAAGAATGCAGAGTGTCACCACTCTGTGAAATGTCTGCCACAAAAGTCACCATAAAGAGAAATCAGACACAACTGTGTTGTAATATCTTAAGTTACAAATTGCCACTTAAGCTGGAAATAGCAGGACTGTCACCCTCTGTTGCATTCATTCATCTATTCATTCAAAAAATACTAATTGAGTGTCTAATATGTGCACAGTGCTCTGTTGAGCATTTCTCATGTTTGACTATCTTAAAAGAGGATTGTTTCCAATGCCTTTTTTATTCAGGCTCACTGCTTCATTGGGTGAGTGAGTAAGCACCCACTTTTCATTATGGTGGGTGACACTTCTTACACAACCTTCATGGAGTCAGAGTCTCCCAGTCCTGGAGTCAATGAAAAAGAAAAAAAGAAGAAGAAGAATTTACCATAGCTATGAGACCAAGAAAATTGCCTCAGATACGGTCAGCTTCCAAAATCAAGGCAGAGACTGGGTTCACAGAGTGTTCAGTGGTTAAACAGTGCTTCATTTTCCCTGCAGACCCCTGGAGGGAGATTTTTAGAACAGAAATTTGAGAACACTTGGATTACTCACTACAGCTAAAAAAGGAAGCCAATCAGGGTAATTTATTGTATTACAAGAGATTTTCAAGTTCAGAGATTGAGGACAGAGTCTATAAGATTTCAATGCAAGTTAACATAAAGCAATAGTTGGATGTGGTAAGGCTGCCTGAAGATCCATTTCATCATCTGATGGAAGAAAGATGCCTGAAGTCTGGTTCCCACTTCTCAAAAAGATCTTATTCTGCCTGTGGTTAAGCAATTGAAGAAAACATTGTTCCAAAAATCAGTGTTTCAAAAAATACTTGATCATTCTATAGAAAGTTTTTAACATTCTCAATGTGCTCAGGGTCTAGAATGTGAAATACAGGCAAAGTTGATATAAAACAGCAGTTGACCAATACATCTCCTGGAGAAGAACTGCAGTGACATCAAGGCAAAAATAAAAAAAATTTTAACTCAGTTTTTCAGCAAATTCATCATCTGGTCAAATGATTACTGGTGAGTTGGTCATTCACCAAATGATTTTTGGCAATTTCATGTTGAGTAAAGTAGCCGGCTTCCACGGTGAAACAGGAGAGCATTCTGGCTTGAACAAAGGAAGCACTTAATTCTAAAGTCAGTTCCATGAGGTAAGGGACCAGGTCTGTTTGGTTTACTGCTGCCCCTGCAGCACTTATCTCAGCGCCTGACACATACCAGGTATTCAAAACTTATTTGTTTCATGAATAAATGTTGAAACTTAATAATGGACAGTAATATTCTATACATAGGTCAGGACCCATACAAGGAAGAGCCGTGGGTGTTAGGCTACAAATGCTGCATCTGATCCCATGTGTAAGAAGGAACTCATTGAAGATTTCTGAGCAGTCAAGTCACATGACTAAAGTAGGCATAGGAAAATTAGTCTGTTTATTATTAGTAGAACATGCTAAAAAAGGAGAGACTACAATCCAGATGTCCCCTGATAGATGAATGGATAAGCAAAATGTAGTATACACATATAATGGAAAGTTATTCAGCCTTAAAAAGGAAGGAAATTGTGACACATGCTACAATATGGATGAACCTTGAAGACATTATGCTAAGTGAAATAAGCCAGTCACAAAAGGTTAAATATTATATAGTTCCACGTACGTGAGGTACATAGAGCAGTTAAATTCAGATAGAGAGTAGAATGGGAATAGTTAGACCGGGGGAGAGGGAAAAGGAGAGTTATTGTTTAATGGATAAAGAGTTTCAGTTTGGGAAGATTAAAAAGTTCTGAAGTGGTAATTGTACACAATATGAATGTATTTAATGTCACTGAACTGTACACTTTCTATCAAAATTTACCAAATTTTTTACCAAAATGTTAAATGTTATGTTATGTACATTTTACCACAATAATAATAAAATTTAAAAAAGATCTAGAAGTAAGAAAGAGAACGGCTAGACTGGGAAATTACATTTTTCCACATGACTGGAGCAAAGCATTTGAAGTGTACTAGACATGAGTTAGAATGGTGACCAGATAGCATGTCATGAGGGGCCATGGAAATTCTGACAAAGAGTTTGGATTTCGTACTGATGTTTGAATAACTGACTAAAATGTTCATAGACATTCGTGGCAGAAAAAAAAGAGAAGAGAAACTGGTAACAGGATGATCCACGAGGCTGTTTCATTTGTGCACGATCTAACGCAAGGTCTTTGTAATGGGAATGGAAAGGAAGTAAAGAATTGAGGTCAAAAGCATCACAAAGGAAAAATAACTGATTTGTTGATCTATTGGATGGATGAAGGGGTTAAGAAAAAGAAAATATCAAAGTTTTTAGCCTGGAATTGGAAAAATGATGGTGTCATTAAGAGAAAAGTCATGGCTAGAAGAAGGAAGTGGTTTACAGGTAAAAATGATGATTTCCCTTTTTGACATGTCAAGCTGGAGGTGACAAGAGAAAATCAAAATGGGGAATTCCAGTAAGCAGCTGAAAATTTAAGTAAGCAATGAATAAAAAGCAGCTAGCTCTATCTACCACAGGGAGGCTGAGGACATCAGCCTCACCATGTGGCAGCTGATGAATTAATAATTGCCTTCAAATAAAAAGAATTATTATGAGTGTAGTAAATTGTCTTCGTTGAAAAAGATTGATGCCTACCACAGAAACAAGTTATTGAAAAGGTTATGAAATAAAAAATAGACTCTTTGGTCTAAAATTAAGCACATTCTATTTAGATGAATTATAATGTCCTTCATATAGTATGCTTAAATAATTTTTGAGACAGATATCCCTGGATGGACTAATGGAATCAAAAGAGAAAACTTTAGGATCTATGCTATCAACTTGTCAATCCAGTTTTCTGAATTATTCTTAGATTTCTTAGTCTAATATCAATATACATTCTAATCACATAATGTATGAAGGATTGCCAACATCCTATCCTTTGGTGATATTATCATTCATTTAGTCATTCAACATACATGTACTGAGAGCTCGCTAAAGATGTAGGCACAGAATCATAGTGTCAGGAATGCAAAAAGAAATGCCACATATTCTATGCCTCGGAAGAGCTCACAGTCTAGAGGGCAAATTAGAGTAGATGAAGAGTTGATCCTGATCTAGTACACTAATATTCTTATCTAGGCCCCTGGTGTAAGTCTCCTAGGGAAAATACTCACTTGTAGTGTTTACCTTAGTTTTTAGAGAGACTTGATCTTATTATCAATTGATTATAGCAAACTATTACAACCAATTGTTACATCCCTGGTTAACCAATACATATTTAATTATTGTAACTATCACTCTAGATCGGGGTGTCCAAACTTTTTTCAACGTTTTTTACCAAGGGCCATATGCGGTAAAATACACAAACAGCCAGGCCACTCACTCGAGGTGAAGTACATATTGCCTCACCTGGTTTATTTAAGTAAACTAAATATATTTTTGGAATTTGCTGCGGGCCAATTAACAATGGATCATGGACCACAGTTGGCCCATGGGCCGCAGTTTGGACACCCCTGCTCTAGATGTTTGGAGAAAGATAGGTGATAGCCAGTTAGCCAGAAGAAAAATGAACCTTCAAGTTACCAAATAATTTTGAGGCTCCTCTCTACTTAAATATGTAAAAAGTATTCTTTGATTAACCCAAAATCAACAATACTACACAGCTCCTCCAGCTAGAATTTTTGCAACTTTTGCTATCTAGCATTTCAATCTGGCATGTTAAAAAGGACTGATTCATTCTGCTAATTATTTCATGAATATCCTTTGCTCCCCAGAAATCATGCCAGCTCCTTAAGGGTAAGAATTATGGCTTACTTTTCTTTTGAGACTCTTATGAGCCTAGACTGGGTCTTAGTAAATATTTGTGCAATCTAATTAAAATTAATTAATTATGTGCCTTGAAATCCTGTGTCAGTGACATTATATTGTAGAACACTGTCAAATCAGTAATTAAACATGCCATCCTTGGTTAGCACCAAATGATTTCTTTACTTTTGTTGTGTTTTTTTAATATCCAAAGTGCTACTTCTCTTTCTCACTGCTAGTTCCTACAACATTGGAATTTACAGTATTTTCATATTTCCATAATGACACCTGCTGGTAGGAGAAGAATGGGTGAACTGCAGGAATTTTATGCATCTAGCTATAGCCAGTCATAGTCCAGTCTGAAACAACTAATGTTCCTGAACATACAAAGAGTAAATCTCAATGGCTCCAGCTACCCATGTACTACAAATTTGACAAAATAAGTACTATTTCAATGCTATTTCCCAACCAGAATTAAAGTTTATCCCTATCATCTCTGTCCAAAGCAAATTTGATGTAATTAATGGTAGTCATTATTAAGGGTCTTAAAATTATCAATTCACTTACGTTTTACTCCATTTGAGAGTTGGCATTTAAATTATGACTATTTAAGAGATTATCATTCTTTTACACTCTTTCTGTTCTTTTATGTAGTTAACGGATCAAGGTTTAAGTGGCCCAGAAGACAATGAATGAGGCATTTGTCTCAGTGCCTCAGTGTTTTGCCATTTGGAAGAGCAAGTGAAGAATAGCAGCAAGCCAAACCACCTCTGGAAATTCTGCTGGAAGATTAGTACGAACCCAAGGTCTCCTGAGATCCCCAAATAAGAGATATGGCTGTTGTGTTCATCTGTTCTACAATGTAAGCTTCAAAAGGGACAGGATCATGCCTGGCTCACACTCTCAGTGCGTGGCACTTCCCCCGCACAAAGTGAGCATGGATGAATATTTTTAAACAAGTGTGTGTGTGCGTGTGTGTGTGCGTGTGTGTGTGTGTGTGTGTGTGTGTGTAGTGGCAGACACACAGAATTGCAACTTTTGGCCCAATACCCTATACAGCTGATGAAAGGACTTTATTCTTTGCTTCATACCCAGAGAAAATACCATATTGATTCATTTTGTCTAGGGTTTTTTAAAGACAAGGATCAAGGGGAAACCCCAACTCTCTTTTTCATGCCTTTATATCAAAATGCATCTCAAAGAAAACAAAACAAAATATTTCCTCACCTGGGCCCCTGACCTAAGATAAACCTGTAAACCATTTGAGAAAGGTTAAGGGTAAAGGGAAATAATATGTATTGAGTGCTCATCACATGCCAAGCACTATGCTAAGTGTTCTTTTAAGTCTCACAAAAATTCTGTGAAGTATTTTCATCCAAACTTTACAGCCGAGGAAATTAAAGTTCAGAGAGGCTAAGAAACATCCTGAAGCCACCCAACTCATAAGTAGCAGAATCAAGGTTTCTCCTTCCATGACAACAATCTGCTTATCCCCTACACATGCACCCAGCTGCTACTGAACATGTCCACGGGAGAGTGAAGGTGTGGAACATGGCAGATCCGGGTTTGATGGAGCCTAAAGCTTATATGAATTGTGTGTCTCTCTAAGAAGGAAACTAAAATACAAAATTTGATACAAAACTGGATATTTATGGAGAATAAGTAAAGAAATTACATAAACTACAAATTTTTTTAAAGATGATAAATATCACAAATATTTTCTTTCAATTCACTCTTCTGGCTTTCAATAGGGATGCCCTTCCTATCATATCTGAATTTCGGTATGAATACCAGTTCTGAAAAAAAAAAAAAGTACAAAATTAACCTGCAATTAAGGCATATACAAGAATAATTCAAAAGTTCTTACATTGCATTGAGCTACATAATTGAATAATTGGGTTTCTCTTACCCTCATACTGTGACTTATTGATGAATATATGTGAGAGTTTTGTCACCACGACACTTATTTCTCAGATCATTTCTCTTGCTTTGGTAGCATTTCTGCACATCCTGTCCTCTGAAATCACCAAGCTTTATCAGGATAATATGCAACAGATACAATAAGACAAGATCCAGAATGGGATGCAGAAAACATGCGATTTCTCACACAGACATGCTTGTTGTACTGCCTACAGGCTGTGCCCTATAAACAGAATTCTGATAAACTATATTCTATGCTATTCACATGACAAAACAATAAAAATACATATAGTGAGTTTATAATTGTATACTTGGCATTACCAAGCATATTCCAGACAGGAGAGAATATATTTGGCTAGGCATCGATCTTCTGCTCACAATTTTGTCTGCTAAAGGTAAGAATTTTCCACAGTTGAGCTTCTCAAACCTTGTTTCAAATCTTTTTTATTCTCCACTACCCCTTAGTTCCAGTGACAAGTGACTGGCTCCTATCCTTAGGCTCTCACCTTTGCTCACCATCCGTGCTGGGTGAGTCATCCAGATGGTAGTAGGAGTATTCCTAGAAGCCAGTCCTCACCCAGATGGCCACAAAATGAACTGTAAACAACATTAAAATATCTCACTAAACTACGTGTATTCCCAATTCCACTTCCTCTGACCCAGATCCAAAATATGTCCATCACTCAGATGCCAGTTGACTAACTGTGATAGAGAAAGAACCAGAGTGTAAAGAAGTGGTCTTGAGTGATTGCATTTAAAACATCTTGCTTTTGCAAAATTTAGAAACACACATGATCATGTGAACACACTGGTAGTGCCCCTTGCAGAACTTTCATTAGATTGCTGAAGCCTGGCTGCTGATGTGGAATAGATCGTATTACAAGAAAATAGAATTTAAATATATGGTGATGGAAGGAGAACTGACTCTGGGTGGTGAACACACAATGGGATTTATAGATGATGTAATACAGAATTATACACCTGAAATCTATGTAATTTTACTAACAATTGTCACCCCAATAAATTTAAAAAATAAATTTAAAAAAAATACAATTGAAAAATAATAAAATTACAAAAAAAAAAAAAAAAAAAGAAAATAGAATTGAAGAGAAGCAATCCAAGGGCCAAGAGGACATCTGATGAGCTTAATAAGGCCTCTGGGTGCCCCTATCTATCAGACAAAGCAGACACAGACTAAGAGAAGAAGAGCAAAGTTTCAGCAATCATCTATGTTTTAATGAACTACAGTCACCCATTGAAACTGAGAGTCTCCCCAAAATGCCACCTCCAGAATCCACACGAAAAAAGCCTTGGAAACCAATACAGTGTAGTTCAGTGATTAAGATTAGCCTTTTGACCTTTTTCATTCTCCAAGAAGGTAGTTTCTTATCTTCCTTACATGCATATAATGGGCCACTTTGTAGTAGAACTAGAAATACCACTGTTTCATGTATTATTTTTAAGAGCCTGACATAGACTGGAAAGTTGTTATTGTCTTTTTTGTCCTCTTATCACCTCACCAAAGCTTACATGTATAGTTTCAAGGAAGGAAAATTGGTTGTCATCAATGATTGAAAAAATAAATATAACCCTTCACAAAAAGACAGTGTGAGTTCCCTTTATTCCACTGGATATTGCCTGTAGAGCTGATCCTACAAAGGGAAATATCCATTCATTTCAGTTCCAAAGGACACACAAAATTGACCCCGCAGGATGTGAGGCCTTCATTCATATGTCTTATATAAACAATTCCCTCTTTCTCCTCCTGTTGCTACCTGAATTGGGTGAGATGGTCCAAGGAGCTTGAGATTGCCTCTCTTCCCAAACATAGATATTCTACAAACAAACCCCAGTCTTGCAGCCCTCTCCTATCCACTAAGCCCAAATGCATAACACAGGCTTTTATGAGAGTTATGAGGTTGACAAAAAACAATGCCTTGCCATACTTGCTTAGGGCACTACAACAAAATCACATCACAGATTGTCTTGCCATAATGCTGGTTCACAAAAAAAAAGGAAACACAAAATTTAGATGCTGGCTACAGTGTTCCAAGAACTTTCATACACGCTTCATACATACCCTTTTGAGGTAAATACTATAATCCATATCTTATAGGTAAAGGAACTGAGTCTCAGAGAGATTAAGACATTTTCCCCAAGATCTTGCAGCTGAAAATGGGCAGGAACAGTATTCAAACAGAAGACATCTGACATCTTATGAAATGGTACCTACAGCATAAAATGGGGAGAACGTGGGCTTTGGGCTTAGTTCCTAGCTCTACACATAAGAGAAGTGTAGGTAGATGATAGTGCCTGAGATAGATGATAGTGCCCATTTCTCATCATAAAACAAGGGTAAGAGTAGCACCCAACTCAGAGGTGCTACAAATATTGAATGAGTAGTGGATGTAAAAACCCAGAACTTAAAAGATACTCAGTAATTTTTGTTATGTTCCCTTCCTCTCAAGTTTCTTGGAAGCAGAGGCCACATTTTTTTCTTGTATACACTCAGCCCTTAGCAAATATCTTTGTAAATGAAACTTGCCATGTCTAGTCCTTTCGGTGACAGGTGACATGGTATTTTCTAAATCAACACTGGCATCTTTATGCCCAAAATATTAAAATTGCCATTTCAATAGATTGGTTGGATGAAACAACTCAAATGACAATGCAAACAAAGTAGGAAATGGGTGGGAAAGCATTTTGCAATTTATTAAACCATCAGTTCCAGCATCTCTTTTTTATTAAAACATATTTTAGAGTTCCATTAAAGATGGCAGAGTAGAACAATGCTCTGTTTGCATCTCTCATGACCACCTCAAAATTACAACTAAACTATAAAATCACCTGAGGTCTGCCTAAACAAAAGTCCTATAACTTAGGCTATACAGCAGAAGCTACATCAATACTGGTAGAAGGGGTGGCGACTGGGAACAGGCTGGTCCCCGTACCCATGTATGGTGGTTAAAAATCAGGAGGTATGTCTCAGCTGCAGAGATCTCCCCTGAAGAACAAGGGATTGCAGCCCTACATCAGTCTCCCCAGCTCAGGTTCCCAGTGCCTGGAAAAGAAGTCCCCATATCTTCTGGATGTGAAAACCAGATCAGATTGACACTGAGTGAGACAAAGTACAGCTGGAGTCCCAGGAGCTCCTCTTAAAGGGCCCACACACAGACCTACTCACTGGCAGACACCCTCACTCTGAGCTCCAGTGCTGGGGCATCAGCTTGAGAGGTACCAGGGACATCAGGGAGGACCTGAATTATCTGGCTTCAGGGAAGGACTGGAGAGGCAGCGTTCTCCCACACAGAGTGCTAGCAGAAGCCATTGTTTCTTTATTGAGCCCTTCCCATCCCAGCATGCAGATACAGATCGCTGCCATATGAGTCTCCATCAACCCGGCTAATACCGTTTGCCCTGGTGATTCCCTGAAACCCCACCCTACCCAAATTGTGGGCCCACCCAAACCTCTTCCAGTGTATTTTCCATACAAACCAACTCTCTTGGCTCATTCTTCAGACTTTCCTAAAATCTTTCAAAGGTAAAATCTCTACAAAATGCCAAACAAGCAGCAACTGGCCTTGGTGTGCCCGTACTTCTTCCTAAGCAACCCCAAGCCCAGCACTAGCAGTAGCTGGCCTTGGATCACAGCTTAGCCTCTCCAAGTCACCTCCAAGCCTAGAGAGAGTGGAAGACATCTGCAAATCGTGTTGTGGCTCGTGTCAGGTGGCCTCAAACAGGGTGCAGGCAGAGACTAAACTTGGCCAGTGGCAGGGCCTCTCCCAGGAGGCCCCAGGACCAGCACACCCAGCAGCCATCTTCAGACCATGACAGAGCACCACCAGTCCACCTCCACAGATGACACACCCAAAGGGCAGAATAGGCAGGAACCAGAACCCCATTAAAGTGAATCCTGCTCCATAGGGTCAACCCCTACACAATAGCTCCTCCACTGTAATCATGGCCAGTCTTCACAATCAATCAGCATGAGAGTAAATCCCTCCTACTGACATGCAAACAGCAACCAAGGCTCAACTACAACAGGAGGGCACACACAACCCACACAAGGTACACACCTGTAGCACATGGCTCAGGTGACTAGGGAGGCTGCACCACTGGGCTCGACAGGACACCTACTACATGAGACCACTCTATTAAGACTAGAAGATATTGCACCTCCACCTAATACATAGAAACAAACACATAGAAGCAGCCAAAATGGGGAGACAAAGAAAGATGTCCCAAATGAAAGAACAGAACAAAGCTCCAGAAAAAGAACTAAATAAAAGGAAGACAAGCGATCTACCAGACAGAGTTCAAAACACTGGTTATAAGGATGCCCAAAAATCTCAGGGAGAATTTCAACAAAGAGATATAAAACATAAAAATGGAGATAGGAAACAAAACAAAAAAAAGAACCAGTCAGAAATGAAGGAAAAAAATAATTAAAATAAAGAATATATTAGAGTGAATCAGCAGATTAGATGAAGCAGAGATTCAAATCAGCAATCTGAAAGATAAGGTAGCAGAAAACACGCAATCAGAACAGCAAAAAAAAAAAAAAAAAAAATCTAAAAACAATAAGGATAGTTTAAGGGGCCTCTAGGACATCAAGCATACCAACATTCACATTATAGGAGTACCAGAACAAGAAGAGACAGAGCAAGACATTGAAAACCTATTTAAATAAATAATAACTGAAAACTTCCCTATCCTGGTGAAGGAAATAGCCATACAAGCCCAGGAAGCAGAGAGAGTTTCAAAAAAGATAAACCCAAAGAGGCCCACACCAGGACACATCATAATTGAAATGCCAAAGGTTAAAGACAAAAAAAGAATCTTAAAAGCAGCAAGAGAAAAGCAATTAGTTACCTACAAAGGAGCTCCTATAAGAGTGTCTGCTGATTTCTCAACAGAAACTTTGCAGGCCAGAAGGGATTGGTACTAAATATTCAAAGTGATGAAAAGCAAGGACCTACAACCAAGATTACTCTACCCAGCAAAGCTACCATTTAGAATCAAAGGACAGATAAAGAGCTTCCCAGACAAGAAAAGGCTAAATGAATTCATCAGTACCAAACCACTACAAGAGATCTTAGAGGGCCTTCTTTAAGACAAAAAAAAAAAGAGAGGAAAAAACTCAAAATTATGAATAATAAAGTGGCAATAACTATATATCAACAATTGCTTTTAATGCAAATGGATTAAATGCTCCAATCAACAGTTAGGGTGGCTGAATGAATAAGAAAACAAGACCCTTACAGATGCTGCCTACAAGAGACTCACTTAAAATCGAAAGGCACACACAGACTGAAAGTAAAGAGATGGGAAAAAGATATTTCATGAAAAAGGAAACAAACAAACAAAAAAACTGAGTTACCAATACTTACATCAGACCAAACAGACTTTAAAACAAGAGACAAAGAAAGACCCAATAATCCCACTTCTGGGTATTTATCTAAAGTAACCCAAAATGCTACTGTGAAGAGATGAATGCATCTATATGTTCATTGCAGCATTGTTTATAATGGCCAAGATGTGAAGGCAGCCTGGGTGTCTGTTGATGGATGAATGGATAAAGAGTAGGTCGTACATATATACAATGGAATACTGTTCTGCCAAGGTTGGGAGCGGGTTCTTGACACCTGCAGTGGCATGGATGGACCTGGGTATATTGTGCTGAGTGGAGTATGTCAGGCAAAGAAAGATAAAAGCCATATGATTTCACTTATATGGGTAATCTAAAGAACAAAATAAATGAATAAACAAAATAGACTCGTAGTTACAGAGAACATTTTGATGGTTGCCAAATGGGAGGGGCATAGGGGGACAGTTGAATAAAGTAAAGGGATTAAGAAGTACAAATTGGTAATTACAAAATAGTCATGGGGATATAGGGTACAGCATAAGGAATATAGTCAATAATATTGTAATAACTAGTATGGTGTCAATGGGTACTAGACTTATCAAGGTGATCATTTCATAAGTTATATAAATGTCTAATCACTAGGTGGTACACCTGAAACTAATATAATATTGTGTGTCAACTGTAAATGTAAATTTTTAAAAAATATTTTAAGCCAGTAGAATGTAAGGTGAAACAATAATCAGTTATCAAACAAGCATTCTGAGCAGCATCAAGCCTCTACAATAGGCATGAAAGGCTAGTGGACCAAGATTATATCTGATTCCAACAGGCCTGGCTTTTAGGATTCTGAACCAGCTACTGAGACACTAACCTAAGCACCTGAGTGCTAAAGGCAGCCTGTAGTCCTAAATGAAGGCTATATTGTATAAGAAACATGGTTTGGTATACAAATACACATTTTGGCAAGAACTGATCCACTTCTCTCCATTTCCACTTCAAACACCCTAGTCACAGCCATCATTATCTCTAGCCTAGAATTCTTCAATAGCTTCTCTACCTGATCTGCTATTCCTGCCTCTCTCATCCCTTCTCACACTGTAACTAGAGAGAACTTTAAAAAACACACATCAGACCATGTCAGTCCCCTGGTCTCCCACAGTTTTTAGAGTCAAAACTAAACTCTTCATTATGGCCTGGGAGGCCTAGTGGTACCTGGCTTCTTCTTACTTCTTTATTCATACCTATCTAGGATGAAGCCCAGAATGTCTTGCATAAGACAGGTGACTATTACTGCTCTCACTTAACCTTTATGGAGTCTTGAGCACACTGGGATATGTACAGAACAACAAAGGTAATTCAACCCCTGTACTTCAAGAGCTATATTCCAGGAGATGGTTTTGCAACCGTGGAAGGAAGGGGAGGGTCTTGCTTGTTTCATTCTTTTTCTTCTTCGACTTAGAGATAATGGTGTGTACAGAGCCATGAACAGTTGTAAGTAAGAAACTAGGAATGCTAAGAAAAAGTAATACACGGCTAGGAGGAAAAGAGAGAGGGAAATCAGCAAAATGATAAGAAATGGAGCAGAGAGATCAGTGAAGGAAAGAAGCAATGAGGAAGAAAGGTGGAATCCATATATGGCTCTCTCCATCTCTCCCTTCCTGAAACAGCAATTTGACTGGGACTTATTTGAAAAGCATAAATCAAGATGAGTCCCTGTGACTTTGGACAGACCTGTGACAAATCCATGAATGGACTGCATAGCTAGAATAGTACATAAGTACAGTTAGCTTTCTGGGTGGATGGACAGAAAGCAAGAGCTACATTTGGTTAATATTCCACCATTACTGCCTTCACCTCTGTTTCTTAAAATAATGATCCCTCAGTCCCCAAATATCCATAGACACAGACTGTACAAGAGCAATGTTGCAGGAGCGGGGCAGTAAGAGATAAGTAAGCCTTCTACCATTCTCCCTATCCTCTTTCTCAAAGGGTTTTGGAGTCATTGACCACTAAAGTGAGAGAAGCAGATAGTAGGTAATTTAGCTCTTTAAATAATCCTACTGTTCCTTCCTTTTTCTGAACTACTAGATCATTGTAAGTATATGTATCATATACTATTTTACCTCATTATTTAAACTTGTTCAAGAAAACCTTGTCTCTTAATAAATTATAAGTTCCTTGATGGTAGAAACCACGTATTCCCTCTTTCATAGGTATCCCCCGCAGCACAGTGTCAGAAACATAGCAAGCATTTAAGAAAAACTCATTGCCCTAAATATGATTTAATTCTTTATTATCTTAAAATAATCCTCTCTAAAGGCCATGAGAATTTATGGCCTTACATTAGAGAAGAAACTGAGAAAGAATCTCAGCTAAAATGTCAACAATAATTTGAAAAAAAATCAATGCACTCAACTTCCTCATCTGTATAGCTGGTTTACCACAGCGGGGGGGGGGGGGGGGAAGGGGGAAATTCTGATAGCCCATGATGTGAACAGTGCTAACAATAGTTCATCCCATTGCCATGTAAAGACTGAGGAGCTAGCCCATCAATAGATATGCTGGAAATGCTGATCCAATTCTAAAAATAGAATTGGATCTCTTCAAGAAGCAATTTTCCAAGTTAATACAAATATGCAACAAGAATACTGAGGCCCATTAAGTCTTCCTGGAACTCTTGCAGATTCATTAGCTGATGTCCCAAGTTCTTCTTACACTTGTGAGGGCTGAACTAAGCTGTCATTGCCATTGCTGATCTATCAAATTCTCAAAAATGCAGCAGAATCTAAAGTTATGTTGACCACTTCTTCCCCTTGGGCCCATGGCAGGAACCATGAAATAATGGAATTCTTTCCCCTGAGTCTGGGCTTGGCCTCAGAACTTATCTTGACCCAGCACCCCAGCCCAAGCAGCCTCAGTCAAGCAGAGTGGAGATTTGAGATGAAGCCTTTTCCCCATATCTAGGCTAAGGCCTTCTAATCTCCCACAAAGAGCTAGTATAAAGGCCAAATTCTAAGTCTGTGAAATAGGTTACATTTGTCTTCAGTGATACCTAAATCCTCTTTACAGGACTTACTCCATTGTTTCTATCAACCCCATCCCAACAAAGCTATCATTCTAAGATATTAAAGCTAAGTCAAGCTGCCAACGTTCCATGCTGAGTGCCTACCGCTGGCCTGCCTTCCACAGGTATTATCATATTTTCAAAACCTTTCTTCCTTCAACTTCCTTCTCTGTTAACATGTGAATGACTATGTCTTATACCTTCTGGACCCTTCTTTCTTAGTTCCCTAGATAACTCCTTAGTTAGTGTGACAAACTCACCTAAACCAATACAGTGGTACCTAGGTTTTCTAACGTAATCCGTTCCAGAAGACCATTCAAGTTCTGAAACATTCAAAAACAGCCAAGAGCTAGGCCTCAGGATCTTGCACTCAGCGGAAGCTACGTGACATGTTCGACTTCCAAGGCATGTTTGAAAACCGAAGCATTTACTTCTGAGTTTATGGCATTCATAAACCGAAATGTTCGTCAATGGAGAAGTTCGAAAACCAAGATACTACTTCAAGGGATCATATTTGAATTTTAGCAGGGCCCTTCTGGGAACAATGCCTCAGCCACACTAATGGGGAAACTTCAGAAACTTCAGACCTTAACGTTAATTGTCTAGAAGAGAGATTTGGGAGGCTGAGAGAGAAACTGCTCCCTGTCATACCTCCTTGCTTTTCTCTCTGAGTGCCCACTGAACAACTCTTTCTCAATCTGTCACTGCCATGGGTCTTTTCTAGATCCATTTCAGCAAGCCAACTTAACCACTATATAAGAACATTAACCATAAAACACCTAAAAATTCCTAAGAAAAGCTAAATTAGTTGAAAAAAGAAGTACCTGATTTCTGCAGGCCTTTGGGCACACACTAACTGGAAGAGTTTGCTAGAACCTACCCCTCCACCAAAATTTAAAATCCTGCCTCTGTAAGCCTTAACCTGGTACATTTCAGAAGCTGAATAAATTAACTATCCAATACCACTTAGGTTAAGTGGTTTCATGTTTTCACCAGGTCTGAATAGGCCTAGACAACAAGAAGTGGGTGGGGATGAGTGTGTATTTTCATTTCTTTCATGAGCCCTATTCTCTGTGGACTGCTTGTTTCTAAAACTACACACTAAAAAAGCTTTAACTGCATGAGTAATTTTTGTTTTGTGGTACATTATTATTCACTTTCAATCATGCAACTCAAAAATGACTTACAGGATTACAAGAGTGTAGTATAAAGTTTCTAATACAATTCAATGGCCCTTAAGTAAAAACATGAACACCATCAACTGCAGTTATCCTGTGCAATAGCAGAAAACTGTCAAGCCCAATTATATGAAAATGCATGAGAACTGTTTAGACAAGCTCCTCACCAAGCCTTTCCAGTGCTCATACAATAGAGGATGCTTAAGATCAAAACTCTAACGACATTAAATCTGTTTTCTGATTATAAAACATGCTTTTCAAGTTAGTTCAACATAGCATTCTCTGTCCTAGTACATGTACTAAGATGAACACTACAATAGATATTCCTAGGAGGAAGAACACAGAAGTCACTCTCCAGTCAAAATTTGTGCATTTCAGTAATATCATAAAAATGGTGGCATGAGGTGAGCCTCTTGAAATCTCCCCTGAAATTTACAACAAATTGAACAACTCTAACTCCACAAAGGATTCCCTGCACAGCAGACAGGCAAGACTAAGAGGCCACTACTGAAATCATCTAAAGTTGGGCAAATTGGGAAAGCGGGTGAGGAGGGAAGTGGGAAGTACGGAGACACGGGCCGCACTGGTGCAGGACACAGACTGGAGCTTAGAGCTCCGAGATCCCTGCATTCTGGAGCTGCTGGAGCTGCAGGAGAGGGAAGAACTCAAACTGCTAGTGCTCCATTTATGGCCCACAGTCCTGACTGAGGGATCAGCATATAACACGGCTGAACCCAACGTTCACGGCAGATACCTTGGAGCAAAGACTGAGGGAAAAAGGGTGAAACAGCAGTTTAAGCTTTCACTGCCGAGCAGAGAACAGAAGCCTTAGGCACTGAGCCTAGCAGCCCCCACCCTACCCTCCCAGAGCTCACCCCACCCCCACCTGCCCAGTGCTAGAAGCAGAATGGTAGCAGTGTCAGAACAAAAGAACAGAATATTTGCAGATCTGAGAACTGTGGCCCGAAGCTATGGACTCACAGCCCAACTAGTTCCAGCAAAGGGGAGGGAGCCTTGGGTACAGGACTAGCTGTGGTGGTGGTCATCGCCATTGCTCTGGGTCACCTCTCACAACCTACCCCAGCCCTAGCCCCACCTATCTGTGTGGATCCCTGCATGAGTAAACAGACCTCCTGAAACACAGAGGCTCTGAATCTGGTGCAAGAAAAGCTTTGGAACTTCAGAAGCTCTCCACATCCCCCCACAGAGGTGGTGCCCTGTGACCCAGGTGAACTATTCACAGAGGAGAAGCCTGCCTTCCAGAGAAGCCCCCATTGTGTAAGAAGCCAGAACAGTGCAGAGAAAATATAGCATTACAGTGTGAGAGAGAATAAAAGGTTGCAGTAGGACAGAAAATAAAACATTCTACCAACACCTCCAGAGACGCAAAAGAAAGATCTCCTTCTATCAACCTGTCACAGAACCCATTCCTGTAGATGCCTAGGAAGGAAATAATAATTCATTAATTGCCATGAATAACCAACGTAATGACAGCTTAGAAAGAAAATGAAAAGTCTCCAGAAAATAAATTTGAAGACATGGAAATATGTGAATTAAATGACAGAGAATTCAAGATTGCAATTCTTAAGAAACTCAACAAGATGCTAGAAAACACAGAAAGGCAGTTTAATGAACTCAGAAACACAATCAAAGAACAAAATCAGACTAGAGAAAAAAAACAAGAGACAAAGATGGACATATCATAATGATAAAAGGGACTATACAACAAGAAGACATAACAGTCATCAATATTTATGCCCCCAATCAGGGAGCACCAAACTATACCAAGCAACTACTAACAGAACTAAAGAGAGAAATTGACCAAAACACAATTATAGTAGGGGACCTAAATACATCATTGACAGCTATGGATAGATCATCCAAATAGAAAATAAATAAAGAAATAGCAGCCCTAAATGACACATTAGATGAAACGGATATAATTGACATTTATAGAGCACTTCATCCTACAATATCAGACTATACATTCTTTTCTAGTGTACATGGAACATTCTCAAGGATAGACCTTATGTTGGGACATAAAACAAGCCTCAGCAAATTTAAGAAGACTGAAATCATACCAAGCATATTCTCTCATCACAAGGCTTTGAAATTGGATATCAACTACAAAAAGAAAGCAGGAAAAACCACAAATATGTGGAGATTAAACAACATACTTTTAAAGAATAACTGAGTCAAAGAAGAAATAAGAGGAGAGATCAAAAGATACATAGAAACAAATGACAATGAAAATACATCCTACCAAAATTTTTGGGATGCAGCAAAAGCAGTTTTAAGAGGGAAATTTATATCATTACAGGCCTATCTCAAGAAACAAGAAAAATCCCAGATAAATAACCCCACGTTACACCTTAAAGAACTAGAAAAAGAAGAACAAATGAAACCCAAAGTCAGCAGAAGGAAATAATAAAAATCAAAGCAGAACTAAATGAAATAGAGAACAAAAAGACAATAGAAAAAAATTAATGTGACGAAGAACTGATTCTCTGAAAAGATTATAATTGACAAACCCTTGGCTAGACTCACTAAGATAAAAAGAGAAAAGACACAAATAAAATCAGAAATGGAAGAGGGGAAGTTATCACGGATGCCACAGAAATACAAAGGGCCATCCAAGAATACTATGAAGGACTATATGTGACCAAATTCAATAACCTAGAAGAAATGGACAAGTTCTTAGAAACATATAGCCTTTCTAGGCTGAATCACGAAGAATTGGAAAAATCTAAATAGACCGATCACCAGTAAGGAAATTGAATCAGTCATCCGAAATCTTCCCAAAAGCCAAAGTCCGGGACCAGATGGCTTCACTAGTGAATTCTAGCAAACCTTCAAAGAAGATCTAATACCTGTCCTACTCAAACTATTCCATAAATTGAAGAAGAGACAATACTCCCTAACTCATTTTATGAGGCCAACATTACCCTGATACCAAAATCTGGTAAGGATAACACAAAAAAAGAAAATTACAGACCAATATCTCTGATGAATACAGATGCAAAAATCCTAAACAAAATTCTAGTAAATTGAATGCAGCAATGCATTAAAAAGATTATATATCATGACCAAGTGGGGTTCATCCAGGGATACAAGATGGTTCAACATACACAAATCCATCAATGTGCTATACCACATAAACAAAAGACAAAAATCATATGATTATATCAATAGATGCAGAAAAACTGTTTGACAAGATACAACATCCATTTATGATTAAAACACTTGATAAAATAGGTATAGAAGGAAAACATGTTAATGTAATGTGACAAACCCTCAGCTAATATCATAATTAATGGTGAAAAACTGAAGAACTTTGCTCTATGTTCAGGAAGACAACAGGGCTGTCCCCTATCACCTCTGCTTTTCAACATAGTATTGGAAGGCCTAGGCAGAGCACTCAGGCAAGAGAAAGAAATAAAAGACATCCAAATTGGTAATGAAGAAGTTAAATTGTCACTCTTTCCAGATGACATTATGCTACATATAGACAACCCTAAAGAATCCACCAAATAGCTATTAGAAACAATAAACAAATACAGTCAAGTTGCCAGCTACAAAATCAATGTACGAAAGTCCATTGCATTCCTATATACTAACAATGAAATCTCAGAAAATAAAAAATAAAAAAAACAATTCCTTTTGCAATTGCAACAAAAAGAATAAAATACCTAGGAATAAACTTAACCAAGGATGTGAAAGACCTATATACTGAAAACTATAAGACATTTTTAAAAGAAATTGAAGAAGACAAAGAAATAGAAAGACATTCTACGTTCCATCGATTGGAAGAATCAACATAGTTAAAATGGCCATATTACCCAAAGCAATACACAGATTTAATGCAATCCCCATCAACATCCCAATGACATTTTTTTAAGAAATAGAACAAAAAATCATCAGATTTGTATGGAACCACAAAAGATTCTGAAGAGCCAAAGCAATCCTAAGAAGAAAAGAACAATGCTGGAGGTATCACATTCCCCGACTTCAGATTGTACTACAGCGCAACAATAATAAAAACAGCATGGTATTGGCAGAAAAACAGACACATAGACCAATGGAATAGAATTGAGAACCCAGAAATAAACCCATATAAATGTGGACAGAGAATTTTTGACAAAGAAGAAAAACCATACAATGGAGAAAAGACAGCCTCTTCAATAAATGGTGCTGGGAGAACTGGAAAGTCACGTGTAAAAGAATGAAACTGGACTGCTATCTGTCACCATGTACCAAAATTAATTCAAAATGGATCAAAGACCTAAACATAAGACCTGAAACAATAAACTGCATAGAAGAAAACATAGGTACTAAACTTATGAACCTTGGGTTCAAAGAGCATTTCATGAATTTGACTCCAAAGGCAAGGTAAGTAAAAGCTAAAAATAAATGAATGGGACTGTATCAAACTAAAAAGCTTCTGCACAGCAAAAGAAACCATCGACAAAATAAAGAGGTAACCAATAGGAGAAGATTTTTGCAAACAATGTCTCCAATAAGGGGTTAATATCCAAAATACATAAGGAACTCACACAACTCAACAACAAAAATCAAACAATCCAATTAAAAAATGGCCAGAGGACCTGAAGTGACATTTCTCCAAAGAGGACATACAAATGGCCAATACACATATGAAAAAATACTCAACATCACTAATCATCAGAGAAATGCAAATAAAAAGTACAATGAGATATCACCTTACCCCAGTTAGAATGGCCATCATCAACAAGACAAATAGTAACAAGTGTTGGAGAGGCTGTGGAGAAAAAGGAACCCTCATGCACTGTTGGTGGGAATGCAGATTGGTGCAGCTGCTATGGAAGGCAGTGTGGAGGTTCCTCAAAAAATTAAGAATACAATTACCATATGACCCAGCAATCTCTCTCCTGGGTATCTACCCAAAAAAATCTGAAAACATGTATCCATAAAGACATATGGGCTCCAATGTTCATTGCAGCTTTATTTACGGTGGCCAATACATAGAAACAACCAAAGTGTCCTTCAGTAGATGAATGGACAAAGAAGTTGTGGTATATATACACAACAGAATTCTATTCAGCCATAAGAAAAGATGAAATAGTACCATTGGCGACAACATGGATAGATCTTGAGATTATAATGCTAAGCAAAATAAGTCAGACAGAAAAAATAGAGAACCATATGATTTCACTGATATGTGGTGTATAAAACTGAAAACAACAAAAGAACAAGACAAACAAATGAAGAAACAAAAACTCACAGACATAGACAATAGATTAGTGGTTACCAGAGGGTTCTAGAAGACGGTAAACCCTCTAGAAGAGGGTCAAATATATGGTGATGGAAGGAGAACTGACTGTAGGTGGTGAACACATAATGTGAGATCTAAATGATGTATTACAGAATTGTACACCTGAAATCTATGTAATTTTACTAACAATTGTCACCCTAATAAACTTTAATTTAAAAAAAAGAGTGATTTGAGAATGCATAGTACTTGAGACATATACCCTCACCCCCCCAGTTGTGGGTTCTGTTTTATTAAATGTAATCCACTTCCTCATATACTTGCTCAATTGAGATTTTCAAAAACTATTAGATTAATATTGGGAACATAGTAAATGACCCAAAAAAAGTTTGATGAATGAATGAATATACTAAAATATGCTAAGGAGCTCCACTGAATGTAGAAAATTTAGAACCATAACATATAGAACCATATCTCGCTTTCTTCAAGTATACTGTTACTACTCTGCTTGTTAATTACTCTCCTTAAGGCAATGTCTCTTTTTTGAATGGTTTTAAGGCATTGATTTTCCCAGCAATGAATTAAATGTTGGTTAAGCATCTACACATCCATACCATTTAGATATAGCATACTTTTTTCCTATTTTATAAAATACAGAGATTGTATAATCCTGCTAGTGTTAAGTCATCAGCAGACAAAGATAAAAACTCATGAGCTTCCTGTTTTAGTTTATATCACATTCTGCTTCATAGCTAATCCAGATTTCATAAAGAACATTTCCATCAGCTGGTGCCTCACATACTTTATTTTTAAAATACAAATAATTTGACTAATATCACTATGGTTTAGAGATGTTTTTATCCCTGTTGGTCTCTGCCATGTAGTTCAATTAGATGCCTTCTCACTTTTTCACAAGTAACCTGTTTTTGTAAACTTTGAAAAACTTTGAAAAAGGACTATAAAACGTTTTCACTGTCAATAGAAAAATAAAAGGATTGCTTGAGCCAGACACCGCTCCCCGTAGAGCTAACCTTTTGATCCTGGAATCCTTTCATGCACTTAAGTCTTCTCTAGAGTCAATGGGAGTGCTGTATATGCAAGGGCAACAGGATCAAGTTCAGTCTCTTCTTCAGTACTCTGTAGCCAAGTGGGATAGCCAGCTGAATCTGGTTTAGTTGTTTTACAAAAAAAAAATAAAAAAAAAAATAAAAATAAAGTTCCTGATGCTTTGAAGTTTTGGGGGCAATGTAATAATATCAGGATTTGTAGGAGGTTGTTTTGCATAATCCTTAATAAGATATTCTTATGGCTTCAAAAAGTTAGTGGGATAAGAAAAGCAAGAACTTCCAGTATTCATACAAAGTATTTTTTTCAGTTCTGTGTAGAAATAAGCCAAAATGCATTTCAGGAAGATGTACAATTATAAGACCATCCAGGAAGGGATGCACCTACACCTCTTCCTGGTAGATGGATTTCTACCCTATTTTTAAAAGAAAGAGATATCCCTCAAAAAATGTCTCCACAGAAAACAGAATGGTGGTTGCCAGGAACTGAGGGGGAGGGAAGAATGGGGAGTTGTTGTTAAATGGGTACAGAGTTTTAGTTTTGCAAGATAAAGAATTCTGGAGATGGATGGTGGTGATGGTTGCACAGCAACATGGATATACTTAATGCCTCTGAACTATACACTTAAAAGTAGTTAAAATTGTATGTTATGTACATTTTGACTAAAATTTAAAATATACAAAAAAATAAAAATTTTTAAGTATCCAAATGTTTATACTAGTCAGTATCAGCAAAATTAGAACTCTGTTAACTGGACAATTTCTGCATTGTTTTCATTCACTTGTTCATTTTTTCCTTTGAAATGAGTACAAAATACTCAGATGAACACAAAGAAGCTTGCTGGAGGATTCTACTATTTGTAAATGGATTAAGTATCTCGGTGACTAATCCAACTATTTGAATTGAAAAACGGCACTCTTTACTTTAGAATATTTACAATCTTAACCCAAGTACTTAGTGATGGGGCCAGAGGGCTGAGCAAGGTGACTTTGCACTGCCAAGTAGAAAAGGGGGATAGAGGAGAGAGTACAGGAGCACATCACAGAAGTCACAGAATCTGTCCACTCGACTCCAGTTCATTTCATTATTACCAAGAAACTGAGTTTCATTTTCTAGCATTTTAACCTGTATCTTAAGAATTTAAACTAATAGTACTGGACCAACTTACTGTTTTTAAAAATAAGCATTTTATTTTCACCTTATGGAAGGATACTAAAATCCCTGTGATTTATTCATATTGGGAATTCAGCAGCAACTTGGGTCTGGAAAACAAAATGACCTCACTAAATAAGTGATGGTCCCAACACTGAATGTGAGGTTAGAAATGACTTTTTCTCTGGTGAAATACACACACACACACACACACACACACACACACACACACAATTTTGGAAGCATGATGAAGCTAAAACAAACAGAAGAAAGGTAAGCACTTCATTTAGTAGTTGGAAATGAGGTATCATATATATATATATACACACACACACATATATATACGTATATATATTCATATTTATCCAAAGAATCCCAAAATCCATATATATTATATACATATATATGCACATAATACATATATGTAATTATTCATATATGTAATATAATTATCACATATATAATTCATTTATGTATATGTAATTATTCATATATATACATATATTCATATATGAATAATTAACTATTTTCCCCCACTTTTTGGGATCCAGATGTTGGACAAACTAATCTTTGCTCCAAACAATGATTGCCTCTTTAACAAATCTCTTAAAACTTTAGCAGTGGTCCTCAGACAAAAACACACTGCACTAAGAGGTAAAATCTCCAAATGCTCTTTTTTGTTATCTCTGACAAATGAGATCTATGATTCCACATGTTCACTTATCATTATATCCAACTAAAGGAAGTATTTTGTTCATTTCTGCTCAAGATGGTGGAATAGGTAAACGCTGTACTCACCTCCTCTCAGGACCACATCAATTACAACTAAACTACAGAACAACCATCATTGAGAATAGCCTGAAGTCTAGCTGAAACAAAGCCCTAAAACCACGAACATACAGAAGAAGCCACCTCAAGACTGGTAGGGGGGCAGAGACATAGAACAGGCTCATTCCACATCTGCATGTGACCATTAAAAATCAGGAGGGATATATTGGCTGTGGAGGTACCCCCCAAAGAAGCAAGGGGTCCCAGTCTCATACCAGGCTCCTCAGCCCAGAGTTCCAGTGCTGGGGAGAGAAGTCTCCATAACTTCTGGTTGTGAAAACCAGTGGAGATTGTGACTGAGATGGAGAACAGCTGGAGTCCCAAGTGATTCTCTTAAAGTGACCATGCATAGACTTACTCACTGATGGACTCACTCACTCTGAGCTCCAGTACTGGGGCAGCAGCTCAAAATGTGCCAGGAACTGAATTGTCTGGCTTCAGTATGAACACTGGAGGGGCAGCATTCTCCAAGACTGAGGAGCTGGCAGAAGCTATTGTTTCTTTGTTGAGACCTCTCCCTTCCTGCATGCAGACGCAGACAGACACTATATCGAGTCTCTATTTCACTGGCTATCACCTATTGTCTGCTCTGCCCTAGTGAATCCTGGAGACCCCGCCCCACCCAAATTTCAGGAATACCAAACCACTTCCAGTGGCTTTTCCATACAAACAACCTGTATTAGCTCATGCTTCGAACTTTCATAAAATCTCCCAAAGGTTCACAAAACCCAAACAAGTAGCATCTGGCTTAGGCATGTCCTGTACCTCTGGCTGAGCAGTCCTAAACCCAGCACTAGTGATATCCAGCCTTGGTTCGTAGATTGGCCTCTCCAGGCATTTCTAACCCCAGTGCAGGCAGCATCCATCTGTGGTTACTTTGTGGCTCATACCAGGTGTCCCCGGGCAGAGCACAGGTTGTGGCTAAACCTGGCCTGCAGTGAGTCCCCACCCAGAAGGCCCCAGGGCTGGCATATCTGGTGGTAAACCAGAGCATCATCTAGCCACCTCCTAAAACAACACACCTAAAGGGCACATTGGGCAGGCACAAGAGCCCCACTAAGCAAACCCTGCTCTGTAGGTTCAGCCCCTGCCCAACAGCTCCTGTACTGTAGTCACAGCCAGTCCTCACAACCAATCAGCCTGAGGGTCAACCCTCCCACTGACGTGCAAAGAGCAACCAAAACTCAACTACAACAGGAGAGCACACACAACCCACAAAAGGGATACACCTGGAGCACCTGGCTCTGGTGACCAAGGAGACTGGGTCTGGGTCCCATAAGATACCTACTACATAAGGCCACTCTACTAATACTGAGAGATACAGAAACCCTACCTAATACATAAAAATAAACACAGGGAGGCAGCCAAAATGGGAAGACAAAGAAATATGTCCCAAATAAAAGAATAGATCAAAGCTTCAGAAAAAGAACTAAACAAAATGGAGACAAGCAATCTACCAGATGCAGAGTTCCAAACATACGTTTTTAGGATGCTAAATGATCTTAGGCAAAACTTCAGCAAAGAGAAAGGAAACATAAAAATGGAGATAGAAAAAAGAAAACATAAAAAAGAACCAGTCAGAAATAAAGAATACAATAACTGAAGTAAAGAGTACATTAGAAGGAATCAACAGTAGATTAGATGAAGCAGAGGATACAATTGGTGATTTAGAAGATAAGGTAGCAGAAAACACACAGTCAGAACAGCAAAAAGAAAAAAGGATTTAAAAATGAGGGTAGTTTAAGGGGCCTCTGGAACACCAGCTACCAACATTTGCATATAGGGGTGCCAGAAGGAGAAGAGAAAGACCAAGGAATTGAAAACCTATTTGAAGAAATAATGATAGAAAACTTCCCTAACCTGGTGAAGGAAATAGACATACAAGCCCAGGAAGTTCAGAGAATCCCAAACAATATGAACCCAAAGAGGCTCACACCAAGATACATCATAATTAAACTGCCAAAGATTAAAGACAAAAAAAGAATCTTAAAAGCAGCAAGAGAAAAGCAGTTAGGTACCTACAAGAGTGTTCCCATAAGATTGTCAGCTGATTTCTCAACAAAAACTTTGCAGGCCAAAAGGAATTGGCACTAAATATGCCAAGTGATGAAAAGCAAGGACCTACAACCTTGATTACTCTACTCAGCAAAGCTATTATTTAGAATCAGAGGACAGATAAAGAGCTTCCCAGACAAGAAAAAGCTAAAGGAGTTCATTACACCAAACCAGTATTACAAAAAATGTTAAAGGGACTTCTTTAAGAAGAAAACAAAGAAGATCAAAAATATGAATACCTAATAAAATGGCAATAACTACATACCTATCAACAATTACTTTAAGTGTAAATGGATTAAATGCTCCAATCAAAAGATAGGGTGGCTGAATGGATAAGAAAACAAGACCCTTACATATGCTGCCTACAAGAGACTCACTTCAGATTGAGAGACACAGACAGTTGGAAAGTAAAGGGATGGAAAAAGATATTTCATGAAAATGAAAACGAAAAACAAAAGCAAATAAAAGCTAGGGTAGCAATACTTACCCCAACAAAATAGAGTTTGAAGCAGAGGCTATAACAAGAGACAAAGAAGAACCCAGTAATCCCATTTCTGAGTATTTATCCAAATAAACCCAAAATGCTACTTTGAGGGGAGGTATGCATTCATATGTTCATTTCAGCATTGCTTACAATAGCCAAGAGGTGAACGCAGTCTGGGTGTCCGTCGATGGATGAATGGATAAAGAGTAGGTGGTTGTCACCCCAATAAATTAAAAAAAAAAAAAAAGTAGGTGGTACATATATACAGTGGAATATTGCTTGGCCATGGATGGGAGGGGTTTCTTGCCATCTGTAGCAGTGTGGATGGACCTGGCAGGTATTGTGTTGAGTGCAGTATGTCAGACAGAGAAAGACAGATGCAATGTGATTTCACTGATATGTGGAATCTAAAGAACAAAATAATAATAATAATAATAATAATAATAATAATAACAGAAACAAACTCATAGATACAGAAAACATTTTAATGGTTGCCAGATGGGAGCGGTGTTGGGGTTGAATGAGAAAGGGGAAAAGATCAAGAAGTACAAATTCATTGTTACACTGTAGTCGTGGGGATGTAGGGTACAGCATAAGGAATATAATCAATAATATTGTAATAACTTTGTATGGTGTCAGATGGGACTAGATTTATGGGGTGATAGATGGGAGGGGGCTTGGGAGGCAAGGTGAAAAAGGTGAAGGGATTTAGAAGCACAATTTGGTAGTTACAAAATAACATGGGGATGTAAAGTAAAACATAGAGAATATAGTCAATAATATGGTAATAACTATGCTTAATGCCAGGTGAGTACTAGACTAGTCAGGGGGATCATTTCTTAAATTATATAGATGCCTATCCACTACGCTGTACACTTGAAATTAATATAAAATAATATTGAATATCAAAATAAATAAAGTGTAAAAAAAGGGAAGTATTTTGTTACCTGTCTGGACTATATTTTAGGATTATAAAATTAAATGACTACAGTGATATAAAACTGGTCTCTGGTGTTCAAGAGAAAACCATTGGATAAAGAACAGGCAATGCATAATAGCCGATAAATATACAGAGAGATATTCAGCTTCGATTGTAATGTAAGCAAAGCAAATAAAACCCGTACAGCATTTTTTCTATCAGAACTGCAAATTCTAAAAGATTGACGACAATGAGAGTGTAGGGGAGAAATGTGTGGAACAGATACCTTTGTTTACTGTTGATATAAGTGTAAATTGGTACAGCTTGAACATAAATTTAGCAACTCAGCAAGTTTGTCACTGTCTAATTGATAAATACTTGTACTTTTTGACCCAGCAATTCCACTTCTAAGAAGTTTATTTAAATAGATCATTGTACATGTGAACAAAGAAAATGCAAAAGGATATTCATTGCAGTATAATTTACAATAGTAAAAAATTGGAAATAAATCATGTCCATTAACAGGAGATTAGTTAAATAAATCATTGTTCATTAATTCATCAACTATGGGTTGAGAGCCTACTGAGTACCAGGCAGTATTCTACACCAACATACAAAATACATTCATTAAAATAATGATGTAGATCTATAGTTAATAGTATTGGAAAAGGTTACAAGACAATTTGTATAGTATTATCTCATTTATGTAAAAGTGCATGTGTATTTACTTATATATATTTATATGTGAATATACATTAGTACATACATTGAGAGACATCTGTAATGATGATCATCATTGTGTCAGCATATTACCAGTGGTTAGGTCTAGGACTTTTTTGTTGTTAATCTCTATACTCAATATTTTTATGACAAAACTTTTATCATTTTTATAGTCTAAAAATATTAAGGGTATAGTCATTCTGAAAGGATAAAAAGAGAACCATCGGTACAATTTAATCATATTAATATGCAGAAGAAAATACCAGACAGCCACAAAATTCCAGAAATCCAGCTGCAGTTCTAAGAAGTAAGACGCAAAAGCAGATGCTTGCCCACAAGGATGAGGTAAATAGGGAGGAAGCACAACGGTTCCATAGAACTCAAGTGTACAACGCAGCTGAGTGTACTCTACTAAACTAGAAATCCAGGCCAGCAAAGTCCCCAAAGACAGCAAAGACTAAAAATTAATAACAATAAACATATTACACACAGGGCTTTTGTATAACTTGGATGTTTATTTGCATTGAAATGTTGATCTTTTAACAGTTTATAATGTTGCCTTTTAACTTTATATATCACTCCTTTTTCCTTTAAAAAGGATTTCCCATGACCCCTCCCATCCCTTTAATCCTACAGGATAGTTTTTAGTCTGAGCAGTTGAGGAATGCATATATTGGTTAAAAAGTTAAAATGCTCTGGGCTTTATCTGATTTATGATCATCTTAGACAAAGTATCAAGTGCATATCAATAGCACAATCATCATTCAAATTAATTCATTTTTCTGCTCAATGCATAGAACAACAGGGTGTAACAAAGAATGATATACCAGAACTCACGCTAGAAATTCTCCCATGAATCTATTGAATCTAAATACATTATATGAATAGCTGGTCAACATGAGTAAGAGGACAGAAACACATAACCACATCAGATCTTTTAACTGTTAGGAACGAATATTCACAGATTTCTCATGTTAAATGCATGGAGCAATTATTTAAAAGTCTGGTTTTCTATTGAGAGAGATGTACTAGTTTTTGTCATATTGTTGTTTATTCTTACTGTGTCACTTTACATTTTAATAGCTTGTACTATACATGCATCCTAAAACATCAGCTTTTGAAATCCGTATAAGATGGAATCAAGCCCCAGTAAGCAAATACCTTGCTTTCACAGTTTTTACAATAAAAATTGAAAATGAAACTTGAAGGCATTTGGTTCAGTCAAACAAAACAAAGAAATCCGGTGTCTTTTATTAGACCAACTTTGAGTTCTGAACAAGTTCTCTTGACTACATAGAAGTCTTAAGCACAAGCGTGTGTGTGCGCATGTGTAGAACTCTATCATGGATGCATAAAACGCATCAAACATTCTAGCTTTGCTCCTTTCAAAAATTGTTTCAAGGAATCAAGATAACCTGCCAGTAGATTTTTAAAAGCTGAAAAAATATTCTGTAATATATGATCTTTCTAATTAGAGAGAGGGCACATACAGACTACTGATCAAACCCATGCTTTCAGCAAAGCTGAAAGACTTAATGGCTTAACGGTGTGTTACCTGGGCCGGAAGCATCAAGCTCTCTCTGGTTTCTCGCCCTTACTTCCCCATTTGTTATACTCTTTAGATAAAAAGTCCAACTTCAAGCAGTCTGCTGGCATTCCTAAGAATAAATCAGATTTTATAGACCTGAATATATTTTAAGAACAAAGAAAATTTAGGAAGCCCTAATAATATCAGACTGACCTATTAATTTTGTTGTATGTTTACCAGGTTAATATGAATAGGTCTGGTTACCCCCACTGGGAAAGAAAAAGGTAAGAGTTCAGGTTTCTGGGCTTTACATTAATAGTTCAAAGCTAGACAGCAGGGTGGGAGATTGAGCATAAGTCCCCTCCTTGCCTGCCAAAGCACATCCTCGCTGCAGTTGCTTCTTTATGAATCTTTGTTAATGGAGCGTTAAAGGAAATGACTAAAAAAGAAAGAATACACCATGTTCATTAGTTTGATGCCGCACAGTAAAATGTTACTTTCATTTTCTTTAATGACATTTTTGTAGCATGATGTCAGAAATAAATTTTAAAATACAGTTTTAACCTCAAAACTGCTTAAAATAGTTGACAGAAAAAAATCTCTAGGCTGAAAAGTGTAGTAGTATAATCTTTCATCTTAACTGTTCAGGAACAAAGGGTTTACATTTGGTTTAGTATGTGTGTGTGTGTGTTTTCATAATCAGCGATTAGCATTGAATCAATTCCTCCTGGTGGTACTATTGCAATAATCCCGTTTGAAGTGACCAAGAATATTTTACTAGCCAGTATTCAAATATTTAGTACTAAAATGTAGTCAATATTATCAAATCTATTAGGTTGTGCCTAAATGATAAATTTAAAAAAAAAAACAGAAAAGTTCAATTCAGTAGAAAATATTGTACTAACAGCTTATTTAACAAAAGTAACATACTGAGTGGTTTTTAACATGATTTTACTTAAATTCTTGTGATAATATTTACAATAATATATTTATTACTGTCATGGCAGTACAATTTTGGGATTATTAGTAAGGCTAGAAAAATTCATCCACAGTGTTAAAATAAATGGTCTAAAATTCCATCCAAGTCTGAAATCTAAAGAATTTATTAATAAGAACTAAATGGAAACCTCTTCAGAGACATATACTTCTGTGTCACAAAAGCTTAAAACAAAAAAAGCAGTTTTCATGAACACATAAAATCTATACTATTGAGTAAAAATGTATTTGAGGGCTTAAGAAAGGAAAGAAAAACATTACGAGGCCCTTCACACTCCACAGACTTCACCCTTATTCACTCAGAATTCTTTCAAGGGGGCCTATGTATGTTTTAGCCTGTGACAAGGCTGTAATAATGACCTCCTTTCCACCCCTGCCCCAATCACTACTTCCACCAAATAACAATTAGATACCAAAGAAAATCGAGCCTATGGCAAAGCGAGCCTACTGGCTCAGCATCTGCTAAAACAATCGAAGGCATGAACGAGCCTGGCACTTCTCCATACCTTATCGGGCTGAGGTCCAGTTGGCTTGTTGTAGACTCCAAGGCCCAGCAAAGGGCTTCCCCAGGTCACCTGGTTGATTCTCCAGTGCCGTAGGCAAGGCTCCACCTACCTAAGTCATTTCTCCCACATCAGATTCTGTCTTATTGCCAAATATCTTCAGAAAAAAGATTCCACAGTAACCATTCCGATGCTTAACAAACCTCCTCCCTACATCCAATCTAGCTCCCTCCTGCTGAAGTTAAAGACATTTTCCTTTTGTTCTCTTCCCAGCAGCAAGGAGAACAGCTGGTCACCAGTCTCCATACAATATCCCTTAATATTCTTGAAAAGTTTTATTAAACCACTCATCAGTTTCTCTCTTCCAAGCTGAATAATTCTAGCTCTTTTAACCTTCATAAGTCCTATTTTTCCAAACTTTTTAATCATTTTTTTTCTTTCCTATGTATTCTCTTCTTGCTCTAATGTATGTAATAGCCCTGGACTACTGAAAGTGAAATCTGAAATGTAGAGGCATTACAGTAGACTGGACAAGGGGTTTGAGTTGTTAAACAGGGTCTGGGAATGGCAAGATGGGTGACAGAAAACTGGAGAAAGACATACTAGAATTTAATTTAGAAAGCCAAGATAGTCTTGGAAATGTAAGTCTTAGGCATTCCAAATTTTCCACAATTTCTTGCAGTCACTGTATTTTCAAGACTAGCACTGGATAACGTTACATTCAGCTGCAAGTTTTGTGAATGTCAGTCTTGCCCAACGACTTGGAAAACATGCTATCCAAGGCACCCTTCAGTACAACTTCAGACTGCAATAAAACAGTTAGATAACATCAGCTAACTCAGAGAAATGCAAATCTCCAGTAATTCATTAGCCAATAAACGCTGAATGCAAATGTTGAAGTCACACTCCAAGACACATGGTTTGACTCTATCCCAATCTTTCATCAAGACATAGAGCATAATCAGTGCCTGAGACAAATATTCCTTGTCCTCAGATGGTCAGATGGCCTTGCAATTTTGATCTAAATCCCAGGTGGCAGAAAGTCCTGAAAATGTCAGTGTTTCTCAGAACACCCTGGGATCCTGTGCCTCAAAGAATGTGCCACACATGACACACCAACAGCTTTTTTTACTAGTGTTTTTCTTTTCAATTTTTATTAAATAAGAATTCAAGAATAAATGTATTCAGATATATGAAGTTAAACTTTTTATTCTTGATTATGACAGGCTACTTTAAAAAAGGGGGTGAGAGGGAAGAAAAATGGTTTTCTCAAAATTAAAGGTTTTCTCTCCTACTTCGTGGCCTCAATAAGATTAAATACTGATTAGATACCCTTTGGCAAGATGCCATTTCTATTATGCCAATTTTTACAAAGACAAAGTTGCGTGCTTTACAAGTTCTTGTTTCTTAAATACCATATTTCTGCCTCAGAACTTTCTTAAGGCATAATCCCCCCCAAAAAAATATATGTGGTTCAGTTTGTATTTCCCAACTGTAAGTCAAATGTTATTCTTAAGGACCAAGGCAGGGTGTCTTAAGAGTTGTATGCATGCTCCTGCATACATTTGTGAATTTTGTGTGTGAATATGTATTTGAAATGTGTCTTCAATTTGCCATCCTATTGTTGGTAGGTAAGTTGGTCTTTCACTGATTGGAAAGGTACTTGAGCTACTTATCAAAAACAAATTGCTGCCATCTGTAAACTAAATGACTAAAAATATTACTACCGTAATGAAATTCAGAAATCCAAGATCAATGAGGCGAGGGAGACTTTCAATATCCAAAATTTGCTTTTTTCCCCTCTTCCAATCTCTGCACATTGAAAGATTCAGACCGCAATAACTGCAAAGATAGGCCCTTACCTCCCGCGGTGAAGCCAAGGGTGAAATTTGTGACAGGCCTGAGGCATCTGCATTGCAATGCAAAATACAGGGTGCCAGATGTAGGGTGGGCTCCTTTTATGTGTGTCTTCCAACCTGACTCCTCTGACTACTGCCACTGTAAATTCAAGTGGGTAGCACAGCACCTGGCACATAATCATGGTCAATAAATACTAGATGAATAAACGAGTGAAGCACAAAAGGCATAGATTCCAGATCATGTCTCATTGGTACCAACATTTTGCTATAGCTGGAGAAAGTCAGGCAAAGAGGAATAAAAGGCCGGTTGGTATGGCACAAACCACACTTGGTGGTCAAGGGTTCTTTTAATCCAGTTTTATTTTGACCACCTGATTTAATGAAGATATCATAGAATGTTAGGAGCCTAAACTGAATTGCTCGATTACACCACTGTTTATTAGATGCCTAGATCGTCATGACCTACATTACCTGCCCCGAGTAATCCTGGTTATTAATTAATTCAGGGCCAGGAATCAAATGCAAGCATGCGGGCTTAGGGTTGAACCTGCTCCCTATTACAACACAATCTCAATTCCGTGGTGACTAGTTATTGCTGCATTCCACTGTCATAAACTGAACCCCCACAGTAGAGTGCTATATTAAAATGGTGTTGGCTGTATTTCAAAACATCACCTATTCATGAGCTTTTTTTCCTAGGAAAAAGGCTTAGCAATAACTGCAGTGTATCTCCAGAGTCACAAAATCTAAAGATCAGGAAAACATTCAACTAAAATGTAACACAGGACTTCTCTTTAATGATTGAATAAAACTGGGGTTTGCTCTTAACTGTCACAATGCACTAAAACCAAAGTGCTAAAGTGTGTTATTCAAGGCACATAAAATATGGTTAACTTTATTGTTATGTGCATAAGAGAAAGCTTTTAACCTTGGTCATTTTAAACTCCAGTGTATTTAAATTGGCATTCATTACACTGAATCTCCATTTGGTCCCCTTCCTCCAACAATGACTTTTCCTTCCCCTTAGATAAGGGGCCCTACCCACCAATCTTGAGCTCTCCTCTCCTTCCCCACTAACAAGGATTTTTAGAAACTCAATCAAATCAGACTCTAGTTACCAGAATATAAATAACTATTCTCTTTAATAGGTTATTATTCCCAAAGGACTTTATATCTTAATAGAAGAGGAACTCTAAGGCAACAAGTTTCAAAATTCAAAGGAAGAAATATATAAATTATTAATTTATGAGTTCATCATACTAAATAAAAATAGAAATATAGTATAGTTGAACTTAAAATTCCCAAGAATCCTTTACAAAGTCTCACCAGAGGAATCAAAGATGGTCGAGGCTCCAGACTACCCGAATTACTTTTTTTCCTATACTTTGAAAGGAATGACCTAAACTAAAATTAGGGTAAAAATTGGTGCAGCAATGATGAAATTGTGCCTTAAATTTTGACCAGTTCAGAGTTGGAAATGGGGAGTACAGATTTTCTCGTACATGGCTTGTGGGATTGTAAACCAGGATGACCTTTCTGTAGTAAAATTGGCAATACTTACCGAAAGTCACATGTCTATAACATTTGACTATATACATTTTACATCCAGGAATTTATCCTATGAAAACAATCAAAGATGCTCCCAAAGATTTGGATACAAAATATTTATGCAACATTTGTAAAAGCAAAATAAAAATAATTTCAAATCAACTACAATGTCCAGCAAGAGGAGATTAAATAAAAATGGGCATCCATGGATGGAATTACTGCGAAGTCACTATGGGGGGGCAATTCTGGCTGAATATACTGACTAGAAGATATCCATCCCGTGATGCTCCCTGAAAAATCACAAAGTATAAAGTGAATGACCTCATTTAAGGAAAAAAGTTTTGCACATAGACATACATATATATTTATATACTTTTTTTTCCATAAGTGTAAGAATATACACCAAGCTTTAAACGGAATTACCTCCAGGGAATGTGACCAAGAGTGATACAGCAGTGTGTGGAGAGAGAGAAATTTTAGTTTCTGCTTTATAAAACTAGTTATTGCCTAAATCTTTATATCTAGCAGGTATCTGTTTTATAGTTTAAAAACAAAAATTAAAAAGCTTTAAAATTTTTTGTTTTAGAATAAGGACATGGGAAGCAACTGACAATGTTTTCTCAAATGAAAAAAAAAAAAAGATATAAAATAGTACAAACAACATGATCCCAACTTTGTAAAACTAAATCATATATGGCATAGAATATAAGAGAAATAAAAAGAGCCAAAAGAAATGAAAACATCAAAATACTAGTGGTTAGTTCTGAGTGGTAAGATTAAAATCAATTAATCTTTTTTCTGAATTTCATAAATTTCCTGCTATGAACATAGATTACTAGCATAACGGAGAGAAACAAATACTTAATATATTTAAATTTGTAAACTGTTTTTCAATAAGTTAATGGTATTTGCTTTTCTAAGACTTACACCTCTACCAACATTGACATTCACTTTAAGTGTTAAGCAGTGTTACTCTGAAGCTTGAGATGTCAAATTTCTACAATGAGTATCCTTTTAGCTATGATATGCATGTTCTACTAAACACTTAAAATGTTAGAATAAAAGAAGGGACCTAACATAACAGATCAACGCAGCTGACGAAACTGAAGTCCAAGAGTTAAAGTGGTTTTCCAAAAACTCAAATCTTTTCATTTAATGGAAGAACTCAGACGAGAATTGATTCTCCCAGTCCAGTGTTTTTCCATGACATGATGCTGCAATATTTTGGATGAGAATCACTGAAACCACAACAAAAATAGCACTTTAAGAAATGTATAATAAAATGGCAAATAGACAAACTTTGTATGTAGCTTCATGGAGAATTGTTAAAATACCAAGTTCCACTCTCAAAATGCCTTTCTGAGAATTCTATCTAGAGAAATGATTAGATTGGACCTAGAAGGATACTTAAAGAAACTTGATTTTTATTTTAATAGTAACACAATTCAAAGCTTAAGTGAAAACATCTGGTTTCACTTTCTTTACTGATTATGATAGCGAGAGATTCTGAGACATCAAGTATGACTCTGTCATTTATTTGATATGCAAATACATTTCTTGGCTTGAGTGTAAATCTTATACTTTCAATTGTGCCCCTTGTCGCTAATTATTTTTTATATTCCCTCCTGGGTCTGAAAAACAAAGCTTGAGGTAGAGTTAGTCATTAAGAAATGCACTCTTCCCACAAAATGCCTACAGGCACAATTCTGGGGGGAAAAAAAAAAAAAAAAGGTAGGAAAAAACTAGACCTCAATTAATTAGAATCCAGATCACTGAGATAATTGCCAATTCTGTTTTTCTCCACCCTTCCCCAAAGGTTATGACCCAAACCCAAGGATGAAAGACCAATTGTGGGGAGGAAGGGACCAGAGAGGAGGAAACCACATGTCAGAGGGATCAATTTCTATAGCAGCTATAAAGCATATTCACTTATTATGGGCCAGGTACTGTGCTAAGTGACAGTCAAAGATTACCAAGGTCAGATGAGAAATTTGGGAGTTGTCCCCCATGGGACCAGACCCCCAGAACTATTCTCACACTGCCTGGCTCACCAAACACTAGCTACACTTACACACACACAGAAACAAACCAAAACATCCATAATTCTCAGCCCGCTCATTAATCAAATAAGTTTGATACAACAGAGTATTGGAGACTTTCACCCCTGCTAATGCTCTGGTTCTGTGTATCTCAAAGCCAACCAGGTAATTCTGGATCTCAACAATGAACTACTCCTGGGACTTTCTGCAACACATCCTCATCCTTAAAGGGGCTTAGGCTTATCTTTGCCTCACAGGGCATCCTCTCCCAGTAGGGATCTGTGCATATATTCACTGACACTCGCAGGTACCAGAGGATGTACTCATTCATGTCAGGCAACATGACATTTCAGAACATGGGGAACTGCGAGGCCCCTCTCCCTCAGTTTTTATTTCAGCAGACCTAGATGTAAAGTTGATAATTCCATCTGAACCAGAAAGAAACACTGAGGAGAGAACCCAGGTAATGGGGTACAAAATATATACCTTTCCACAGTCAAGCATCACAGTCTAACTTCACAATATTCCTATATTTGAGGTGGAGGTGGCAAAATCTAGAATATTCCTTCATATATTTGAGAAAACAGAGATTAAACCAATGGGGAAAACGAAGTGACCCACAAATCACAATTAATAACTTCTTTTAAATAAGTAAGTAAAAATAAGTAAGTAAAATAGCCAATTCATATAGCTAGAATTTTTAAAAATATGGTTTGCAACATACTTTTATTAGATGAGGGCAAATGAATCGCATTCAGACTGGCAGCAGGATATTCAAACTAGGCAACTACCAATTTATAACACTAAATTTGTATCTAGTAAGCCCAGTCCCCACACTTTCATGTCCGATGCTGTAATATCCTAAAATGTCTACTAAATAAATCAACTATATTAAATTCTATTTAGTATAATCAAATTAATTAACATATCACATCTTCCCTCATGTTTTAATTGATTGTAAACTGGCAAACCACATATAATACCATCCAATTAGTCCAAAATAGCTCAATCCTGACCATTTAAAAACAACACCTACTTTACCTATTTTAAATATGATAAATAAAATAGAAAAAGAGACAGAACCACACTGACAATCCAGGAAGATATAAATGCTATATTGTCTCATCACCTGATATTATATATTTAAGTATTTAAGTATGTCCAAATTTTTACGTTGGCCCAGATCTCACATCCCTAAAATAGACACAACTATTTTGTAAGTGCAGAAATCAAGCTGGTTTCTGTCATCCTGGCTTCCTAAATATTCTGACCACTGCCTTCCACCAGACATATGTACATGTTCACCATTTGAGACATTGCAGGGTGAGGGAGAGAAAGGAGAAAGACAAGTCTCATTACTTCTGAAATTGGAAAGAGGAATTAAGTTCTGAAAAGGAGAAAGAAAATGACAGTTTTTCTTTATTCAAATATTGAGTAAATATTGTTGCTTAATTATTTTTAAAGGCTACACTAGATATTTTTAGCCATTTGTTTCTTTATTCAATTTATAAGAAGTGAAACTATAATGTAATGAAACTTGTTCCACATGCAAAAGCACTTTGCCCCTCACACCTGACAACACTGCCCCCCATCCCACCCCCACAAATCATAGCTTGAGTGATAGGGCCTTACCTCACGTCCTTAAATACCAAGCATCCTAAATGTTACAACGAGGAGCCTAACACAGCTGAACTGGGAAAAATACAAAGTGGAAATTTATCCCCCTTGGAAAAATAAGTAAAATATATGTTAAGGAAATGGGTAATTCAGGGAACCAGAGTATTTAAATAAATTCCCAGATGTTTCTGCTGCAGTATGAACTTTTTACAAAGGAAATAGCTTTTCATTACTTCATGAATCCTTCCTCATTATGAAGATGATTTCAAAGCCCCCAGTATTCGAAAGAGAAAGCCCATTGTCAGATTCCCACTGTGTCTCAGGTACCACGAATAATCCAGGAACCCACAGAAAAAGCTCAGGCATGAAAACAGATCTGATTTTGACCTCCCAACCCTGAAGTCTGTGTTTATATAATTCATGATGAAGATGGACTTACAAAGTCTGGATAAAATTACATTTCATATTTCCCCCCTCAACCAATATTTCAAACCAATTAAACCAACAGTCATTTGAACATTAAAAGCATGGATATGATGGCCACAAATCCTCACACCATCCCCTGGACATTACACACCTTCACTGGGAAGCTCTACCTCTTGGTAACGCCAGTGAATGTGGTAAAATATCAAGCAGAAAACATCCGAATGTGCACATTCAGCTTCATGACTTTCACTGTCTAGACCCCAAAAAAATTCTCAAACAATTTTCACCCAATTTGGCTTGCCGTTCTTGCCTGTAAATTGCAATACTGCCAAGTTACAAGTTAAAGATTCTGCCAGTTTTTCAGTTTTGTAAGCAAAGAAAGAAAAGAAACTCAGCGTACTTTCCCTAAATGGAGTGTGTGTGTGTGTGTGTGTGTGTGTGTGTGTGTGTGTGTGTGTTGAGATTACACTTTGTTACAGTGGTATACTATAACAACATATGGAACTTGTTCAAAATTTCCAAAATAACACACATATACACAGACACACACTCTCTTTGTATACAGATCATTTTTTAAAAATGTCAAACCCATATTGAACTGAGAAGGACTAGGAGAAATAGTGTTTGTAGCTATAAATGCTAATATCCACAGTCATTATTGCTGTAATTTAGGCAGAACAATTTACTACCTTTATTCTAATGTGATTCATATCACAAATGTGGTCAAGTGACTAGTTTCAGCCTCCACACAAATAAATTTAACTTCTAGAAAAGTCCCCAAAGCAATTTATAGCCAAAGACAGACTCAGTTCAGAAGTGGTGGTGGTCATGGTGGCAGAGGTTCTTCTAGGGTAATGTCTCATTGAGGCCCAAGGATGAGGCTCTGAAGTCAAGAAGAAAACACTCAGAGTCCTGTGGGCATTAGAGCCTGTTAAACAGCCTTTTTCAGACTTTGCTACTTTTTAAGAAAAAAATTTTTTTTTTGCTTTTCACCTGTACCCCCAGCCCCTTCCCTTTGGCAATCAACAGCTTGTTCTCTGTATTATGGATCTGTAGAAAAACAAAATATTGAGATAGATTTCATTGTAAATTCTGGAAAATATCTATACCCAGGCCTTTAATGCACTCTCTTCCTTCCTAAAGCTAGGAAAGTGGTATGCTCACTGTCAAATAACCAGTACTTATTCTAAATAGCCAGAATGTCATTGCAGATGAAAAGTGCTTGTTGTGAGAAGCAAGTACTTGAATACATCATCAGCAGGAATCTACCTCTGCACAACCAATTCTAGAAAGCAATTTGGCCATGTGTCAGAAGCCTTAGAAAATACACATACCATAAATACTGAGACACAGATACACGCGCAAAGATTAAAGGATGCTCAATCCCCTACTGTTCATAATAGTGAAAAAATGAAAAATAATCTAAATGTTCAATAATAAGAAATTTGACAAAATGTGTTACATTCTTCCACAAGTTATGATGCAAAAATTTAAAAATCATGTTATAGAACAATACTTAATAACATAGGAAATATTCATGCACATTATTTAGTGATACAAGTTAAAAACATAGTAAGATGTGATCCTAATTTGGAAAAACATTCTATTACATAAAGATATGAATGGAGTGATAGACACCAATAACAGCATTATCTCAGGAAAAGTAATTTTATTTCCTTCTTTGTGCTCTACTGTATTTTCCAAAATTTCTACAATGAAAATATATTATTGTTGTCATCAGGTCAAAAAATTATTTTTGTATTAATCATGTATAATTCTTAGACAGAAATGGTTTCCTTACCCACCTCTCAAAAAGCAGTCTGAATTTTGCCAGTGTTCCTGATTTAACCTGGTTCTTTTCCTGATTAAGTCATGTGGAAATAGCCCTAGAGGAAATGGGAATATAAAAGCCAATGCTTCATAAGCTCATGTTCAAATAAGGCAAGTAAGACCACGAGTGGCCCAGAGAATTTGGGGATGAAAATGAGCCCCTAAATGGATTATTTACCTTGGTCATTACTGATAAAAATATCAGCAGGGATTTTGTTCCTCAACTACATTTTGAAGAAGAAATGATGGCATTTCATTCATTTATTCATTCAATCATTGCCTTAGTCTGTTTGGGCTGTGTAATGCAGGGTCTCAGCTCCCACTCCCCGTACAAGAACGCAGGACATGGCTAGGCCAAAAAGGAACAACAGAGCCATGTATAGGGGAGTCATACCACTATATTCTCGATGGCAGCTGGTCGAGACACAAAAACAAACATCTGCCAGTACCCCAACGAGGGGTCTTCCTGTACCCCAGTCTCATTGGCAGCCGAGCGAGACACAGGCGGTAGCATCCACAGGATCCGCAATCTGCCATCCGCACTTGCTAACCCCACGTGCTAGCCGCAATCTGCTGCTGTCCGCTTCTCTGCCAACCAACCAAACAACCAACCCCTTAGCATAGCCATGGCAGTTATATTAGTGGCTAATGGCTAACTGGTTACAGCTGATGGCCAACAAGTCACAGCTGATGGCCATCTACTACCCGAGCCAGCACCTTTCCACGTGAGGTCGAGAGCCTGGAAACTGCTTTCCTGGCTCTGTCCCCACAGGCTGCTTATAACAGAAAACCATAGACTGGGAAACTTATAAACAACAGAAATTTATTTCCCATGGTTCTGAAGGCTGGGAAAGCCAAAATCCTTGTGCCAGCAAATTTGGTGTCTGATGAGGGCAGGCTTCCTGGTTCATAGAAGGAAGTCTTTTCACTATATCCTCACATGGCAGAAGGGGCAAGGTAGCTCTCTGGAATCTCTTTTATAAGGGCACTAATCTCATTCATGAGGGCTCCACCCTCATAATCTATCACCTCCAGTGGGGACAGAATCCCATAGAGCAGTTTCCAGGCTCTCCGCCTCCTGTGGAGAGGTGCTAGCTCGGTTATTAGATGGCCATCAGCTACAACCAGTTAGCCATTAGCCACTAATATAACTGCCGTGGCTATGCTAGGGGGTTGGTTCGTTAGTGGGTTGGTTGGCAGAGAAGTAGATGGCAGATTGCGGCTAGCAGATGGGGTTAGCAAGCACGGATGGCAGATTGCGGATCGTGTGGATCCTACTTCCTGTGTCTCACTTGGCAGCCAGCGAGACTGGGGTGCAGGAAAACCCCTCGTTGGGGTACTGGCAGATGTTAGCTTTTGTGTGCGACCAGCCACCATTGAGAATATAGCGGTATGACTCCCCTATCCATGGCTCCATTGTTGTTCCTTTTTGGCCTCAGCATATCCTGCGTTCTAGTGCAGGGAGCGGGAGCTGAGACCCTGCATGACACCTCCCAAAGAACCTACCCTCCAAAATACCATCACACTGGGGGTTAGATTTTAACATATGAATTTGGGGGAAGGGGAGACAAACATTCAGTCCATAGCAGTCATCAAATACTGTGCCTCTTTTATGTGCCTACCTGGTGCCAGGCCTGGAATATAAAAAGGCAAGCCTAGTCCCCGCCTCAAGTCCCTCACAGGCTGATGACTGCATGGCTTCACAGTGGTTTTCAGGGCACCCACTTATATGTCAGCTTTTCATTCAAGTTTCATTTGAATAAAAGATTCCTTGGCTTAAAAAAGGGGGGGCACCCCTATTCGGGACCCCCTCCTGCTCGGGAACTGCAACCTCTTCTCCTGCCTATAATAAACTATCTTCCTTTACCAAAAAAAAAAGAAAAAAAAAAAGAATGGAACTCTCTGATCAACTCTTATTTAATTAACTAGATACTTGGAGTTGAGCGGTATCCACTAATAGTTTTAAATGAACTCATGAATAAAACTTTTAGACAAGATGCTCCCCCACCCATATGTTAGAATTTATATCCTCTCTCTCTGCTTTGAAGCTTTCCTGTCGATCTTTCTTCCCCTTAGCACACTGAATCCCCGAAGTGCATTCTTAACCTGTGCTGAGAGGAGAACCACAGCACTGTCCCCAGTCAGGGGCTCTTTCCCCAAAATTCTGGGCAAGGCTTCATAAGAACTATTGGAGAACTTATTCAAAAGAGAGAGTCAGGCTCCACCTCCAGAAAATCTGACTCTGCAAGAGTGAAGTGGAATTTTGTGTTTTGAACAAGCGACAGAAGTGTCTTCTAGCTTGACAAATTCTGTTAGGAGGCAGTTTCTAGCCTGAGCGAGGGAGGCTCAGAACGTTGTTAGTTCTCAAGAGATCTTGAGTATGTTATTGCACATTTGCATAATTTCCCTGTTTACATATCTCTTTTGCCCACTTTTGGACCAGGAACTTGCCCCAATTTCTGTGTCTATAGGTTCAGTTTTAATGTGTCCAATAAATGTTTGGCATTAATTAATAAAACAAGGACAACACTAATTCATCAAATTCTGATCCTACTGAACCAGAAGTTTTTTTCTTATCAATAGATTATTATAATAAACCTGTCATTAGAACTCATATGCTTTTTCTCCTGTAAGAGTAAATAAGCTAAACTATCAGGAATAGCTTTTTAAAAAAATTTTTTTACACTGCTTTTGGGTTTTCAGAGTGCTCCATGAGGTAAACAGGGTAATCGCTATACAAGTACCCACAATTTTTAGTACGTACATAATCACAGACACAGTGTGGCATACTGAAAAAACATAGCCATTATTGCTGGGTTTGAACTGGAGCTCTGCCATTTACTGGTTGAGTGATCTTGAACAAGTTATTTAAATTTTCTGAGCTTTCTTTTTTTGTGCATGTACTGTATATACAGGGACAGACAGCAGGCTTGTCTGAAGGAGTAACTGAGTTTGGCATATAGTAGGACCTGAGCAAGCATTGTTTTCCTTCCTTCCTGATATACTCCCCACAGCAAGGACTCAGTTTACCTTGATCAATGTTATATCCTCAACACACTACCTGACAGGTAGTATGTGTTCAACAAATATTTATTGAATTGATTGATTGATTAATGTAATTCTAGGATTTAAAAAAAATACCTTTTCCTTTTACCTATCAAATATTATCTATAAAATTATATCATTACCATAATCCCTCCCCCAATCACAAACCCCAGATGGTCTATATAATAACAAGCTATCTTCAGTCAAAACTCAGGGAAAGTGACCTAAAGCCTATAAATTAGAAAGTCAAACATTTATATTTTCATTTAAGTGTAAGACTATATACCCATTTCTCTGTATAATAAAACTAACATATAAACACTCTTTATTCTGAAAATTTTCTAACAAACAAAGAATAGTAAAGAGGAGGTAATCACATAAGAAGTCACATTGTGTAAAACATTCCTGGTGTTCTGCTTATTGTGATCTCCTACCCTAAATTATATTTTATAGGGAGATTATAAATTCACCAAACCCGATTTTTTCCACAGGAATTTAAAGTCCTCAAATGTGAATTCTCTTTAATATGTTTTTCTTTTTTAGGATCATCACACTCTGGGTTGGGAAGAGTAAAGAGAACACAGACTCAGTCAGATAGCTCTGCCTCTTAATTGCCAATGACCTTGCATAAACTCATTGAGCCTCAGTTTCTTAATCTATAAAATGGAAATAAAAACAACTACTTCATGGAGTTGTTAGGAAGCTTAGAAAAGGCAATATATGTGAAGTGCCTATGAAAAACATAGGAGACACTCAATGAGTTGTTCCCTCCTGCCCTACTGACAATGCTACAAAGGGATTCAGTAGTTCCAATTAAAAATTTAAATTTAAAAAAAAAAAGTACCACATCTAGGTATTTTCATAATTAACAATTGTGGTATCAAAATAACACTTTTAATAAACCTAATTAGTTGCAAGACATGTATTTTAGCGCAGAGTTATTAGCTTATAGCAGTCGTGAGACGAACATTGTGAAGGCTGAAACATTTCCAGAGATGATTAGGGCTGTATCAACCCACAAAGCTTTCTCCTTCTCATGAATGTTTCTCAGATTTTCCCATGGAACATCCCAGAGCTACATTGAGCTAAATGTCCCACCCCCATAACCTGGCGTTCTGAGCATTTGAAGTGTGCCCTGTCTGCTGCTCTTTAAATTCCAGGCATGTTGAACATTTTGTATTTAGTTATCTATATCTTCCATTGGATTGTAAACTCCATGAGGGCAAGGGGGTGTCTTCTTCACTATCGAAAGTTTAAAGTACAATTCTCTAACTGCACTATTTTCACAAAATTTTCTGCTAGATGGGTTCTTTTAAAATTGTTTTTTAGGTTTGTTTGTGTGTTTTTTTCTCGTCAAGATTTGAAGTATTAACCATGTAGGTAGAACAGGGATAGACGTGTTTATTTATCTATACATACCTCAGTGGGTCCTGGCCCAAAAATACTAGCTCCCTTAATAAAAGTGAATCCTTCAAATCTTAACACGAGAAGGGAAAGCTAGGAGACATCTAATCTTGTGCAGCACCACAGCCCCCTCAGCTTCGTTTCCTGTTCTACCACTAGGAAGGCCCGGTGATGTACTGCTCACCCTTTAAATTCCCCTCTTGGGTCCAAGCTAATCACCTGAGGCTGTCTTTATACTCCCCCACCCAATCCTCTCCCCTCTATGTTCCAGAGGTATTGAACTTGTAAATAGCCCTAAATAGCCATGCTCATGTCACAATGGATATGCCCATGTATCCCTTTTCAAGGCATATTTTAATTGCCTTTGTTTGTTTGTTTGTTTGTTTGTTTGTTTGTTTGTTTGTTTCTGTAGAGAAATTGGACTACAAACGCTGCAAGGACAGGAACTATCTCATGTGTTATGCCATTGCTGGGCCTGGCACTCGATAGGCTCTCAATAAATATCTGTTAACTGAATGACTTCCTTTTGGCAAAATTTTCAAAAACACACTTGACTAAAGAGTAAACAAAACAAATGGGAAAGAACCTTAAAATACTAGAAACTCGGCCAGGAAAATACAGATTTCCAATCCTAGCTTGGTCTCTGGGAGGTCAGGCCTTGTCCCATCCACCTTTAGACTGGGCATATCCACCCAGTCTTTTTAATCAAGATAGCAGGACTCCCCAGCCCTCTTTTTCATGGGGAAAAAGCTATCCTAACCACCCTCAGCCCTCCACATATACTCAGGTCCTGGGACCTCGTCCTTTACATGCCTCCCCGCAGACTCTCCCAAGTCTGCCAGACAGGCCTCTCACCCAGAATAGAGACTATTCCGCAGGGAAGCCCAGCTCCCGATCACAGTGCAGGACCTCCCCTGGCAGGCCCAGGAGTTTGGGGAACATGCAAGTCCCAAGAAGGAGGAACACACCTGAACAGGGGTTAAATCCTTCCCAGCCCTGTAACCCGCCTTCTGTCAATGTGATCAGCTCACATGAGGGAAACAAGACAGTCCCAAATTTACTTCTACAGTCTAAAACACCGATAGGATCCAAAGAAAGCAGTCAGCCCTGAGTTCACTGATTACAGATTGGGGAAACGTGTGTAATTCTTTTTTGGTGGAAGAAGAAACCTGATTCTGAGCTAACCGCTGGCCAGAAGCTACTGAGGCCTGGAAATACCCTTGTGAATTCTCCGCGTCCAGGCTGGTGCCTGGGAGTTCCCTGCCATCCGGCCTTCTGCGGAGGCTCTCTCTAAGGGCTAGGCCGGCCCCAACTGGACAACCTGTGCCCACTGTATCCAGCACCCAGGAGGCGGAGGCCACTGCTCTGCCTTGGCTGGAAGCGCGGCCGGGTCGCTCAAGACAGGCTCAGCTTCGCTGCTCAGAGCTATCAGGCTCCTGCGACCCGCACCCAGGCTTTCTGCTGACCTACGGAGACCCGCAAAAATCCAAGACCAGAACAGAGAATTCCCGCCCTCCGCTTCTCCCTTCCCCGCCAGACTTGCCTGCGCCACGAAGCTCGAGAAGCGGTTCCCCCTGCGCGCCCCTCGCTCCAGGCCCAGCCTGGAAGCGCCTCCAACTTCGCTGCTGAGCCGGAGCCCGCGTGGGCTGCCCTCGGCCGCCGCTCTCAGTGCCCCAGGCTCCGCGTGCGACGCCGTCCCCTCCGCCCCGCTGCTGTGCGCCCATCCGTGACAGGCCTGGCGGGACACGACGGGTCCTGGGGGCCGCGGCCCGCCATGGCCCCTGGACATCCAGATGGGAGAGCCCTGGAGTTATTCCCGGGCCGCGGGGCTGGGCTGGAGGATGGGGGCTCACTCCAAGTCTCAGTTTGCAAAAATAATAACATGGCCTGGGATCACTGATGCCAGTCCCCCACGGAAGGCAAGCGAGTGATTCCACGGGCCCTTCAAGCGTGGCGTCCAGTTGCGCAGAGTAGAGTAATCCCCAATTTCTGCGCTCTGAGGATTTTGAGGGGGCGCAGGGCTGAGCCCGAGACAACAGCCCCGGGCCCGACTTGGATTTTGTTTTTCTCAATTCTGACAGGGTTCCTTGACTCTGAACTTACTGTGACCCCCGCGCCCCGCCTTGGGCTTTGCGCGAGCTGGAACCAGTGCGGGACTCCGAAGGATTAACACTCGCACCGGGGACTCGCAGACCACTGGAGGAGAGGAAGGGGAGAGATTTGTCTGTGTTCATGTATGGTGTATTTTTCTAGAACGAGCTAAACAGATCTCAAAAGAGTCAAGTCCTAGTCCCGGAGCCACGACGGCGCCCCTCGATCTCTCCACAGATTTCCCAAGGGCGCTGGTCTGAGGAGACAATATCGGTGCCCCCAGTTTCCCTCACGCCGGACGAGGCGACCCTGGGTATCGCGTTCGAGACGCGCGCACTGCCCACGCTCCCGGCTGCGGGCGCCACCTACTAAGGAGGTGCCACTGCTCGCCTGCTCACCCCGCTGGGCAGCCGGGCTACAGAAGGCTGAGACCTACGGCGGCGGCCGAGGTCACACGCCGTGACCGGCCTTGTTGTTTAGAAGGAGAAAGCCAAAAGGCTGCGCAGAACACTTTTTTAATTCTTAACAATTTGAGGCAGGAAAGCCTGTAAGCGGAGGCGAACGTGAGGGAATTCTCTTGTTTTAAGAGCAGTGCAAAGTTGCCAGGAAACTCACTACGACGTGACTGTTTACACCCGGAGAATGGGCCCCAAAGAAAAGTCCCCCGGACCAGGTGACCGGGCGGGATCTGCAAAGCCACTCCAGGCGTCTCTCTGCTCCAGTGAGTCTGCAACCAGGGCAGGAGGAGCGGGCAGGTGGGTGTTCTCCACCCGTGAGTGCTACAACCTCCTTATCTATTTTCCCATTTTATTTTTTAAAAGAAAAAAATGAGCATAAATCTCAAAAGTGGATAGCTGAACAGTGTCCAGATAAAATTTGCGCTATGAAAAACGTGAGGTCGACAGAGATGGGTTTGTGGGTTAAGACTGCTCTAGCCGAAACGCGGGAAGTGAACAGGAGCCCACAATTTTCGTTTTTACTATAGAAATCGGTAAACGAAATCAAATGGCAATAGTTGCCTCTTACAGCCACTGAAAAGTTTGAAATAATTAATGTGTTTCGGATTTATATGTATGTAATCACCATACTTTTTATTTTGTCTAGCTCTTTCCATTAAGTTTTAATAAGCTATTAAAGTTCGCTGGATACATTTTGTTAGTTTTTTTTTTTTTAAGTGAGTGAAGATTACATGAACCAGAAGCAAAGTTTGAGCATAATTTCCTTAGCCACTGGGAAGTCTTATCTCCTGCCAAAATTTCCAAGGATGGGAAGAAAAAATGGAGAGAGGGAGACTATTTATTGAGTACCTACTATGTACAGGCACCCTGAGAGGGCTAGCTTTACGCACTTTATTTCATATTAATAATTGTTTTATCAGTAAGAGCTTCTTTAAGAAAGACGGAAATTTCCTTCTTCTGCACCCGGACCTCAGATAGGTAGCTTCCATAACTTCATGTTATTCTCAAGAATTTCGTTTTTTATTACTTCCTTCTTTGAGGTGACATAATTGCCAGGGTTAATGGAGAGATCTGTGTTAATGATATTAAAATGTGTTTTGTTTAACTGATTACATCGTTTAGTGTTAATCCTGTCTGGAAGGAAAAAAAGTGAAGGTCAGTCAGCACACACTGAATTTCTCCTAACAGGTCCCTGTAAAAATAAAGATATTCCGAACTGCTTGGGAAGAGAGGGAACTTGTCACTGGGAGGAGAACACTGGGGGGGGGGGGGGGCGGGGGAAGAACATGCAAAACAAAACTTTTCCATCTCTGTGCATCACAGGAACCGAAAACATGACCCGTTTTGTGAGAGCTATGCAAACTCTGTGGCTTATAGTGACTATTGATAAAGACGGAATTAGACTAGCGGCTACATATGTTACAATGGATACGGTGAAATCGAGTACCTGGGGCTTTAGAAAAACTGAGAAAGGTGTTGATAACCAGATGAAGAGGGAAAAGATGGGAGGAGAATACACCCAGGAGCTCCAGCAAACAGGTAAATCATCAAAAATTCAGTTCCTGCAACTAATGAAAAAACCAATCTCACTACAGTTCAGGGGAAATGGTTCTCTGACGCAAGCCTGGTGGTGAGTCTATTTGTCGTGTTTCTTTTCCGGACTATCAAAAAAGTTATTTCGAGATTCAGCCAAGGTTCTGACTGGGAGACCAAAAACGGGACAAAACGTTTCCTGCTGTAACGCCCGGGCAGCAGCGGAGCCCAGCGCGAAGCGCGCCCCGAGCCCCGCGCTTACCGCCCGGGGCTGCTCAGAAAGGACGTTCCCTGCCACCCTCGGAGAAGCGAGCCCGAAGTCGGCGGGTGGGGGCTGTTCGGGTTTCACGTGGGGCCTGAACTTCACCCTTCCTTTGGAAATACATTCCTTTAGTTTTGTTCTGGAAGGGGAAATGGGCGCAGCAACTCGAGAGCTATCAAGATTCCCAGTCGCTTGACAAACTCGGAAACGCTGGGCAGTTCTAAACTGAGTTTCCCTCATTCTTAGTCCCTTTCTTTCTACTTCAGCAGGGCCACCGGGCTGCTCGCCGAGGGGGTGCTCTTTTAGGTGATTTTTTTCCACGTAGACTGGAGAAGCGCGGTAGCCCGCTCCGAAGGCAACTTGCCGACCGCGGCGCCCTGGGCTCGGCGTGGCTCACCGCCCGCCCCTCCGCGCCCGCCCAGCCCCGCTAGCGAAGAGAGCCCGAGGGGGAGTATCTTCTCCGCGGGCCAGAGCTCGGTGCCAGAGCGCTCTCCTAACATAACCCCGTCCAGGGGGCCAGGACGCGCACTGACCGCTCCTTGCCCCCCACCCCTGCTGCGGGCCCCGTCTCCATTCCCGCCGGCTTCGTCTTTGGGACCAGCCCCCAACAGCAGAAACTCGCGCCTCACACCTCCCCTTGGTCCCTGCTTTCCCGACCCTGGCCGGGACCCCAAACCCCCACCCGCTTCTCCCGCCCGTCGGGGCCAACCCGGGCCCCACTCCTCACGCCCACCCCGCCGCGCCATTTTAACCCCTTAAGAGATTTTCACAGACGAGAGGGCGGGAAACAGAGAAGGTCCATCCTCCCCACCTCAGCCCACCCCCACCCCGCCTGGGTCCACGCCTAATGTATCCCAGAGGGGATTGTGAAATAACCCGGTGTTGGGCGGGAGTGGGGGGGACACGCTACCTCCGGACTTTCCAAACTTTGGCAAAGTCTCGGGAACACTTGTGCTCCCCCGGGACAGTTTTCTTCGCCTCGCGTCGAGCGCGGGGTATCCGAGTTCTTGGCACTAACTGCGAAGAGCCTCTCCTTTTCCCCAGCCCCTTTAAGGACATCTGATCTTCAGCCTCAAACTTGCTCCTCTGATCTAACAGCACCGTCCGCCGCCGAGAGCGACCCCAGGCGAGACCGAGAAGAGAGAATACTGGTGTGGTGTTAACCCAAAGCAGGGCTCCCGGAGGTTGGCTGAGGCCCTGCGGGTCGAGGCTCCGCTCGCTGTTTGCAGGAGGGAGCCCCAGGGGATCCGCGCGGGGCATGTTGCCGCGCCTGAAACAGGCGTTCCCCTTTCCAGATCATATTCCCCATAAAATCTAAAGCCAGATGCATCGCTCGGGCAAGTTCCCATTTCACCGCAAAAAGCACAGATTTGTTTCCAAACTGGACTCCATATCGAGGTTTCTGGTGCGGGATCCAGTGGCGTGCTCGAGGTTGGGCTTTCGAAGGCACAACGGGCTGCCGGGGCAGATAACATTTAGGCACTGAAGTCTGACCTTAGCCCAGGCAAAACATCATTTGCGAATGCGGAGATTTAAAAAAAAAAAAAAAAGTAGGGTGTGGAATAAAGACAACCACGGGCTTTCAAAGCCGTGTGTGTACTTTTTGTTTAAGTGGGTGGAGGAGAAAAGACCAACTTCATAATTATAGACGCCCAGTTTAGCAAGATAACCTGATGGAACATCTTTTTCACACACACAAAAATAAGTTACAAGGGGAAAAACTTGCAAGAAAATGGGAACAGTGGCCACATATGAAACCCAAGGGTGAGCATAGTGAAAGTAGGTATTTTTATCAGTCTGTTGCGTCAGAACAGCTTTTGCTGAGTACTTTTTAAATAAATAGAAGGCTCTTTCCAAATGAAATAGCCTAACGGTCTACTTCACCTGCAGCATTCCTCTCATCATGGTGTACAGAAATTGGGTGGAATAAGCCGTCTTTTTTACAATTAGAACTTTCTGGTATTTGCAGTTGTGGTGAAGAGGGAAGGAATAAAACCGAACAAAGCTACCCTGGGATTGACTACTGCTTGTTACCGGCAAAATATTAGCAGGAAAAACTGCTTTCCCAGGGTTCGCCTAACCGAACTCAATTTTGCATCTTTTAAAATTACAGCCGTTTTTTAATCCTGGTGGTGAAATAGCCAGCGATACAGAATCTGAACGATGCGAACAAGTACACAATTCCAAGTCTCCCTATTTAAAGAGTGAAAGGACGCAGTGCGAACGCGCTTCTTTAAAGCTAGAGGTGCAGCAGCTGTGGGTGCGCCGTGCATTAGGTGAGAGAAAGCACCCAACTACTCCCACAGAAAACTATGTTCTCACATTCTACTCATTTAGGATCAAATGACTTTTTAAAAACTTGCGCAAAACCACAGATACTGCTACCACAAAGATGCCATTAAACAGAATAAAGTTAGTTGTTTATTAGGGTAAAATAGGGCCTTTCGGGCGTTTGGCTACATAAATATACTGGTGACAGAGCGACCATCTCGCAGGCCAGTCTGGTTCACTGCAGGGGAGGGTGGGGGAAGCAAGGATTCATTTTAGTTGACCAGACTGGGACTGGCTGCCATCCCTGAGGGGTGGTTGTGAGGGTTACCTTCACCTCCTGAAAATTTTCTCATGCCTCCCCTTAACTGAAAAAGTCTGAGGCCTGAGTAAGGCCGTCCACACCGGCCACGCCTCGTCCAAATCTGCGCAGGCCGCCTTTGTCCCTGCCGTGACGACCGCAAGGGAGGAGGGCTAGTGCGAAGGTTGTCACCAGACTTTCCTGAAGTCTGTGTATCGCTTAGAACTCTGGTTTTTGATGGGAGGTGGGGTGCTTATCCAACCTCAGTGGAGCAAAAATCCCAAGGGCCTCTAGTCCCCGGCGGCCTCGGCGCGCCCTCGCCACGCTCTCGCTCACCCGGGCCTCTCCGCTGGGGGCCAACGCTAGCTCTCGCGCCACACTTCTTTGCCTCTGCGTCCCCTCCGCAGGGTCCCAATCAGTCTCGAGTTACAACTCAAGACCCAGGCCAAACTTTCCCTTCTGGGCTGGTATATTATCATACGCGTTCGCTTTTCCCAGGGGGAGGAGGGACGACAGGGCACCTGGCAGTTCCTGGGCGCCCTCCGAGGACTACCCGGACCAGGTTTCGGCACAGCTCGGGAGCCCACCCTCGCCTCCACAGCCCAGACCTTTGCCTCCCACGGCCGCGCTCAGGGAAGCTGCTGCGACTGATGCGCCCCGGGTGCTTTCGTTTTGTTTTCACTCCCTCCTCTCCGCAGCTGGGAAGACTAAGGAAGAAAAAAGTGGGGGTGAAAAGCGTGTGTCCCGACAAAGTGGCGGGGACACCACGGCTCGGCCGGAAGCGGGGCGGGGGGGGGGGTGAGGACGGCTAAGGCTGAGGCCTGGACACCCCTGTTCCTTGCAGGAAGCCCTGGCTTGTTTTCTTCTTGAAAAGAAACGTGCTTTGTAGCTATTGATGCAACAAATTTGGGGGGGGGGGAATGAAATAAGAAAAAAATTGGCGCGGAAACGAATTTGCCTTCTTAGGCGGGCAGTGTCTTCAAAGACACACGAGAAGGCAAAGTAGAAAGGTTGGAAGAGGGGTCGCCGGGACGTTCACTAACTGGAAGGAAACCGAGAGAGAAGGCGCGGGAGCCGAGGAATTAGACCGGCTCCCGCACCGGGCTTTGAGGACCATCCGGTGTGAGGGAGGAACGCGCCGTCCAATTTGCTGCGGGTCCACTCAGCTCCTCGCTTTGGAAACTCAGCAACCACTACCATTGAGCGGCACGTTCGCTTTACTTCCCCTCGCCTCCTTCTTTATTGGAGAGTGAAGCAGACGTGGCTAAACTGATGGGCTCAAAGGCCTAAGGTTTCCCCCTTTAAAAAGTAAAAAAAGGCCCAAACCTGGAAAGGTTTTTCAAACAGAGGCAAACTTATTGCTTCCGGGTGTGGCCCTTGAGAAAGCGTTCTTAGGTTTGCACAAGCCCAGCGCCGGGCCAGGAAGCACGGCTGGGGGGCGCGGGCCGGTGCAGAGTCCCGCCCCCCTTACCCGGCCTGCACTTGAGCTCAAACGAGGGTGAGAGCAAGGGAACAGTCTCTCCAAACCCCGTATAAAATAACATAGTCCTTCCAGACTGTTTACCGCACTGTCCAGCTGCCCGGAAAGGTCCGACGCGCTTCCTGCACTCGCCCAGCTCAGCTGGCCTTTACCCCCACCCGAGATCTGATGGGCTAAATTATTTCATTCCGACTCTGGAAAGTTCAACTGCGATCTAAATAAATCACTTAAGGGGAAAGACCCGAAGCTGCGAAGGTAAATAACATTCATAATAGCTCCTTGCACTTGGTTTGGTTATAAGGCCTTCCTCTCTTACTTATCGCCCTCCTTGTTTACATCGAGCTCAGGAACTGAGGCTTTAGGCCGGCAGGGAGCTCAGTTTCACTTCGGGGGTATGGCGGGGCCTATCATTTCGTCATCGGATTTTGAAGGAAAGTTCTCATGTTTTTGTCAGATCTAACTTCCAGTAACTCCTCAAACACTTAATTCCCGCCACTGCGGCTCAGGTCTGCAAACTCTTTGGTCCCTAGCGGTCCGAGAAGCGGTAAGTGAACTCGCGCAACGCCTTGCTGCACCTGTGGAGGAGGGAGAGCGTCTCCGCGGCGCGTCTTGGAACGCCCTCACCGCGCTTCCCGCGCTCGGAGGGCCAGCCACCCGGCTGCTGCAAGCCACCCCCGCATCCCCAGTCCCCCGCCCTCACCCAATCGTGCGGGGGCTGGGGGAGGGGGGGACTACGGGCATCCCAACTCCTGGGAAAGCGGCCGCGCCAGGGACAAGTCCGGCCCCTAGCTCCCAGGCGAGGCCCGAACGCGCTCTCACTCCGCGACCAGGGCGGTGGCGCTCCCGAAGCGGGAGAGAAGGAAGAGGGCGGAAGCGCTGAACAGTAGCGAGCACACCCACGAGCCGCGGACCCAGGGGTCCCTGCCGGTTGGCTAGGGCGAGGGTGCCCACGCTCTGCGCGACGCCAGGGCCGTGGCTGGAACCCACGAGCTGGGTGCATGGCTGAACGAGACAGCTGCCGCCGACACGGAGCCTGGCGGGCTGCGCAGAGCCCCGGGGAGCTCGTTTTCCCGGGCGGGCACGTGACGGGGTTGGCAGCGCTCATGCCGGGCTTGGAGGAGGGGGAAGCGGCGATCAAGAGGCCGGGGCGGGCGGGCGACTAGCGCGCTGTATACTTAGGTCGTGTGCTGGGGCTTTTCTCTCCCTGGAGCCGGCGGGGGGAGGGGAGGGGCCACCGCTCCGCCTTCTCCTTTTCGCAATGTTGACGCAATCTATAAATAGTGGAACAAAAGGACCAACTTCCTCGGAGCTTTGCTGAAACTGCACAAAAAATCGAGCTGGGGGGTTCCCTGATCCCTGACGATGGGGCGGGGAGAGCGGCGCCGGGGGAGGGGGCGGGCGCGGCGGCGCGGGCCCTGCCGAGGGGGGACACCTGGCTGAGGCACAGCTGCCGCCGCGCCGCGCGAACCCAGGGCTCCGGTCCCTGCACGGGCTCGAGAGCTCGCCCTGACCAGGGGTCTTCCTCCTCCGCCGTTGACAGGTCAGTCTGTGCCGCCGCTTTCTACACTGGGTTTTCTTTTCCCTCCCCCAAGCCTCTACTTTTAGAAGAGAATTGAGGGGGAAAATAGAACGCGGTGCAACAGTGACAGCCATCAAATCTGCAGCCCCAGGAGTCCACGCGGGGTGGTCGAGGGGGTTCAAGGAGACGGTCTGCGCCTGGCCCCCTATGGTACGGCCAGTGCCCGCGCCGCGGCTGGAGACGAAGCCAGGCAGAACTAGCGTGCACCGCCCAGGCGGCAGGGAGAGCGGAGGCGGGAGCACCGTGGAGGCGCGGGCCGCCAGGCTAGGGTAGAGGGCGGGTCCCCGGCTATCGCTCCCGCCTGGGGGCCGACCCCCGATGGAGACGGACCAGGGACAGGAGGCGGCTTGAGCGCGCCTGGCCCCCTCGGAGCTCGGACCTGGCATCTCCGCCTCGTCCTAAGGCTGCTGTGGCACAGCTGAGCCTGAAAGCGCTGTCGCCGCACGTCGCCGAGCACCCTGGCTAAGGTGCCCACACACTCAACGCGCCGGGATTTGGAGAACTAGGTGGAGACAGGGGACACGCTCCTCCAGGAACCCGGGACCTGAGCGCGAGCGCCTGCCGCGCCGCCGTGGCGGTTACACAGGGCGCGGGGGAGGGGGCGGAGCTGGCGCTGTTGACAGCAGTGCTGGAGCTGGGAGGGCGAAAGTTGGAGAGAAGGGGCGGGGGAGAGGTAGGAGTTGGGGTTGGGGTTGGGGGAGGGAGCGCGCTTGCGGGATTCGGTGAGGGGGGGCTGGGTCACGTGATGGGCAGACGCCCCCGCTACAGGCTGACAGTAGCGGTGACGTCACCGTCCCCTGACTGCAGGGGGTGGCACTTCCGCTCCCTCCCCCATCTCTGCTCTACTGCCCCCGGTACTCTCGATGCAGCCATTTCGAAGTGTGGGAGTGGACGGAGGGTAGATAGGGGTTTTCCTAACGGCCCTTGCCCCTGGATGCTTCCCCAGCTGCCAGGAGTCCGGGGTCTGGGACCAGAGCAGGAGCCGCGGCCCCCTGCTCGTGATGAGCCCCATTGTGTGAGCGGGTGGTGCTGGGCTAAGGCTGGTGCCGGCCCCCCTGTGGCTCCCATCTCAGGAGGGGGCGGGGACAGCCCCTGAGCAGTCAAGGCCAAGTCCGGCTGCGTCCCAAGAGCGGTATGCCGCCGTAGGTCCTGCACTCCTGACTCCTGGCTAGGAATCGGCGGCCTTGCTCGCGTTCCCCGGGCGCCGGGTGGTCGGGCACCCGCTCAGAGGAGCGGGCCTACGGTCCAGCGCCGCGGGTATGTGGTAGGAGTCTGTCACCACTCCAGGGGATGCGATTCCAGCAGCCCTTATAAGCTATTTGGGGAAACTTGGGGTTTTGGTGACTCAGAGCGGTGAGCGCTATTTATAAGTTGATGCGTTACTAGCAGGGAAATACACTTCGCTCAGATCTGCCGGCCCAAGGAGGGCAAAGGGCTGCGTTAAATGCAAAAATTAAAATAACTTTTTTGAAAGGGAAAAGGTTTGACTGTTAGAACCTGTGCTGTAAGACATTAGCAAGTTTCACGAGCAGAACACAGTTCATCTCAAAAAGTTGGAACATTTTCAGGAGTAGATGGAGAATTTTACGGACACATCATGATGGTTGACTGTCATTTTGGGGTGGTGTTGCATCAACCAGGAACAGTAATTCAGATGAATGACCCAGCAATCCTCTGAGTAGATTGCAGAATATCAGAACTGCCTTGTTTATTATAAGATTTGTTAAATACATAACACCATTTGATGGGTAGGTCTAAAATAAAGGAAAACTGGATGATGTTGAAAATTCCTATACAGTATTGTGTAAGAGGAAGGTGTATGTGGGGATTTATCAAAAATCTGCTGGCAACTATAAATCACACGTTTACCACCTAATTTCTCCCTCCCAAGAAAGCACTACAAAAATGTTACAGCGAGAGGTTCTTTTACAGTGTATAAGTGCTGAATAATTATCAGTCATTGCTTGTTTTACCAGCTTTACTTTATGGTTTTCTTTTCTCCCATCCCCACCCCAATGTGGAAACCCAGGAGGTACCTGCTAAGAGAAAGAGCCATTGCTAGGCTGGCTTCAGGGAGACAAGAGTTCACAGCCACTTGTCTAGCCTGCACAGCTTTCTGTAGGTAGTGTGACCTGAGGTGTTTCTTGAAAGATGGTGGTTTCCTGGATGGCAAAAGTTAGGCTAAGTAAGAAGAAAGGAAAGAGCTTCCCAAGCTGAGAAGCAAATCAGCATGTACAAAGTCCTGCTGTGCACATCTAAGATAACTATGGGTGGTATGTGAAAGGAGTGAAAAGGGGTAGGAAAGGAAGCTGGAAGGATAGGGATGGCCAGGTCACACAGGGCTTTGTAGTCTGTGCTCAGGGGTTTGGGCTTTAGTCTGAGACCTACAAGTTGTTAGCCTTTTGGGGTACACATACCCTTTTGAGAAATTATGGAAAGTAATGTGGTCTCCAGAAAAAAAAAAGTACCTATAGATCCACACTACAATTTTGCGTATAATTTTAAAGGATCTACTCTGCTTTTTGAATGAATAACTATTAGGCCTCAGGACTAATACCTACATAGGAAGAGGAGAACCATGTAAAGATTGTTTAATGGAAAGGCAGGGACAGATGTGAAAAAATTACAGGTCTTTGAAAAGATTATACTGGTGGGGTCCTGTAGATGGAAGAATTGAGTAGGACCACTGCTGTGTACCTAGAGAGAGTGGGGATAGAGAGAAGAGGGGTTCAAGAAAAGCAAAAAGAGTCAGTGGACTGGGAAACTGATTGGCTGTGTGGGGCAAGGGCAAGGGATCCCCAGATTTCTGGTCTAGGGTGTGGACTGGGCAGAGTGGGCCTCAGATCCTGGAGGAAGAACTATGTTTTGTCTCTGGAATTTGTCCCTGTGGAGATATCAGGGAACTATCCCAGGAGAGTCAGAAGGTCTGGCTCTTTGGGGTCATTAAAATGTAGGTAGTAGCTAAAGCCAAAGGCATAGATAAGTGGACCAGAAAGTGTGTTAAGTGAGAAGGATTCTGAGAAGGGAACCCTGGGGACTGGCCACCTTTAGGGAAAGGGGAGGAGCCAGAGGAACCTTGGAAGGCAGTGATGAGTGACTAAAGACAGAATGGTGTCCCTAGTTTATAACTCTGATTAGTAAATCCCGCTTGAGAAGGAATGAAAATATGTTGCTGGTTTGGTCCATTTATAAGATTGAAAAGGCTGTGTATTCTTTCAGTGAAAAAGCACCTTTCAGAAGATTCTAGCTCAGAAGGGAAATAAGGGCAGGAGAGGATTAAATCTTGCTTTCCCATCATTTTTTGAAGGAGAAATGGAGGGAATCAAGCTTTCTCTTTTCCCTCCTCAGTCACTAAGCCTTCAAGGAAAAGGAGTTTGGACAGACTGGGTCCTCACGATGGTGTTTTCTGTTCCTAATGGCAGTTCAAAAACCACACTTACTAACAGTACTAGGAGATGCTAAGATTTCAGTCTGGCTAAGGAAACAAAAAGTGGAGGGAAAAGTTTTTTCTTTTGCTTCCTCCATCTCCTACTTGTTACAGCTAACCTGAGCTAGAGATTTACTGGAAGCAGGGACTCAAGTACATAACAAACCACTCCAGAACTTAGCGGTTTCAAACAACAACATTACTTTACTCATGAATGTGCAATTTGGGTAGGGCTCTGTAGGGACAGCTTGTTTCTAATCCACTTGGCGTCAGCTGGGGCAGCTCATAGGCTGGAGGCTTGCATCATTGGAAGGCTTCTTCACTTGCACATCTAGCGATTAGGACTGACTGAAGGCTGGGACCTTAGCTGGGGCAGTCAGCCAGGACACCTACACTTGGCCTGTCCTTGTGCTCTGGGCTTCCTCACAGCAGGGTTGCTGGGTTCCAGGGTCCCAACACTAAGAGCCAAATGAAGCTGTATCACCTTTTATGACCTGACCTAATCTTAGAAGTCATGCAGCATTATTTCCATCAGATTCTGTTCATTAGAGGCAAATCATTCATGCCATATATATTCTAGAAAGGGGAATTAGACTACCTTTAAAGGGAGGAGTGTTCAAAGAATCTGCAATGCATTTAAAATCGCCACACATATTAACTTCAATTTATAAATAATATGTATATTAAAAAATGTTTCAATGTAAGAAATCAAATAAACATCTTCTTTTTGATAGGATGAAATATAAAAACCCAAACATTTCATTGTTACAGCAAAGCTAATCCTGAGCCAATCTGAGTAGGCATTTTGTCTCATAATTTTCCCTTCTGTGAGACGATTCCCTCCCCTGTAGGGCAGGCCTCCTGAACACAGACACCTTTCTCTCCTAAGCTGGGTAGGAACCCCACAGTGGCTGTACCTCCAGGGCAATGATCCAGTCCTAAAAGCTTTTTCTGTTCCCTCCTTGAATTGTTCCTGACTTTGGACCTCACAAGGTCATTGTCACGAGGCCATCACTGACATGCCCTTATTTCTCAAAGTTAATAAGCAAAATGCTATAGAAATTATTCTAGTAAGTACTTTTATAATAAATTCATATTACATAATTAAAACAAAATGACATTTCTAAAAATGAACTATTATGTTTTTAGATGTCAGGATCTTGACTTGGGACTTGCTTATTCATAAAACTTAGTAATTGCAAAAGGATGATTGACATTTTAGGTATTTTATAAGAATTTGCATGTTTCCTTGAAGGTGATATAACACTTGATTACTATACGGTTTAAATGACTCTTCTCTCACTTTTACAGTGTACATTGCATTATTTTTCTTTAAAACCAGTACAGTTATTTAGTTGGCAAAGGGGCTCAAGAGTTCTCTCCCTCAGGAACTCAAAATGCTACCTTTCCTTGGGTAACCAAGATTAAATAATCTTTTCTTATAACCTAGTTTCTTTTTAAATTCTCCTAAAGCTGATATAATTTATATATCTTTGATGTTCTCTCAGAAACACTTCCTTTGTGACTTAGAGATAGAAATAGTGCTTAGGCCATTTTAATAATTCATACTCTCCTAAAGGCTGTCTAATACCTCTATATTTTGGTGATTTTGCATAATTATTTATAGTTACATTGAGTCAAAATCACACTGTCAATTCATACTATAGAATATAGGTTTTAAAATAAGTACATCTAGATAATGATAAGTACATCTAGGTAAGTGTACATTTATGAACACTTTGTTCTTTGTATTAATGGTTTTTGAAGTAGATTGCTTTTAAAAAACATGAAATTAATTAAGTATATCTTTGTTTTTAAAGTTCCTTGTTAACAATGACTTAAAAAAATGACACTGTTCACATTAAACAGACTGTTATAAGGCTGAACCTGTTCCTGATTCTTTGTGACTTCACAGCTACCATGGAGGCAGCCCAAAGGAGCTTAAGTAAACACTTTTAAATTACGTAATGCAGTTCTGAAGGAGGAACAACCCCAACTAAACTGTGTCACATAGTTTATAGATTCTGTTTTTCTGTATGCCAGAATGCTTATTACCCTATCTATAGAATGACTTCAGAGTAATGATAACATAAAAGAAAACTGGAAGCTAGCCAGCCAGTCTGGTTCTAGGCACGTTGGTGAAGGCAGGGCTGAGGAAATTATTTCAAAGTAGTTATCTAGTGAACTTTTTCGTAACATTATAAACTAAGCATTTAGAAGCATTTTAGAAAGTGCTATAGTGACAATGGCACATTAAGTAATAAAGTCAATATTTCAATAAAGACAAATTCAATAAACAAAATGATATTGCTAGCTGATAGTAATAATGCTTTGTCTACTATGTTAAGAACTAAGTACAATCTTACTTTTCATTAAGTAAAATAACTTGGATCCTTCTTTATGTTAGTTTTCTTCACCTTTCTATGTGTTCAAAATGTAATGTATTTTAAAATAAATATTGCCATAGCCAATAAAAAGTACATTTCTTCAACATGTGGGCAAGGCTCTATGTTAAGCATCATGGAGAAGACAGAAAATTTTTAGTCCTTGAGGTAATAGTTATTAATACGATTATGTGCGCAAAAATATAACTTTACCAAGTTGAATTACAGAAAGAGTCTCCCATGCAGATTGATAAAGATTGAAAATAAGTGCTAACAACTAGTGTTGCTAAGAGTGCAATGAAATTTACAATCTCATCTCTTACTATATTACCTTTCAGGGGTCTAAAAAGATGTTCAAATCTTTGATACAGTAGTTGTACTTCCAGGAACCAATCCTAAAGAAATAATCGAATATGAAGTCAAATGAGTAACCGGAAGTTGGTGAGAGATGAGACTAGAGAATTGGATAGGGCAGGTGACAAAAGGAGTTGTAGGCCCTGCTGAGGAGTGTGGATTTTGTTCTAAATACGATGAGAAGCAGAGAAATGGTATATGCCTTAGAGGAGTCACTCTGGCTGCTGCTAAGTATTTCAATAGCAATAAATTGAGTATAATAGTCCTCCCTTATCTGTGGGGGATACGTTCCAAGAACCCCAGTGGATGCCTGAAATTACAGGTAGTACCGATCCCTATGTATGCTATGTTTTTCCTATACATACATACCTATGGCAAAGTTGAATTTATAAATTAGGCACAGTAAGCGATTAACAATAACTAATAAAATAGAACAATTATACTGTAATAAGAGTTACGTGAATGTGGTCTCCTTCAATATATTTTATTGTACTGTACCACCATACCTGTGATGATGTGAGATGATACAATGCCTGTGTGATAAGACGAAGTGAGGTGAATGTGACGTAGGCATTGTGACACAGCATTAGGCTCCTACCCTGTTTCTCCAAAAATAAGACCAAGCCAGACAATCAGCTCTAATGCGTCTTTTGGAGCAAAAATTAATATAAGACCCGCTCTTATTTACTATAATATAAGCCTGGGTCTTATATAACATAAGACCGGATCTTATATTAATTTTTGCTCCAAAGGACGCATTAGAGTTGATTGTCCAGCTAGGTCTTATTTTTGGGGAAACACAATATAAGGGTTACTTGGACACAAGCACTTGATACCCCGACAGTTGGTCTGATCAACAAGACGGCTCCTAGGTGACTAATAGAGTGGATATGCTAGACAAAGGGATGATTCATGTTATGGGCAGGATGGCGCAAGATTTCATCACACTACTCAGAACGTCACGCAACTTAAAATTTATGAATAGTTTATTTTTGGAATTTTCCATTTAATATTTTCAGACCACAGTTGTCTGTTGGTAACTCAAATCACGGAAAGCAAAACTGCAGATAAGGAGGGACTACTGTATAAAGAATTGGTCAAATAGGTGTTGTAGACCTGAAAAAGGAAAAAGGGAATACTGAGATAACAGAATAACTTCAGGAAGGATCCACGACTCCTAGTACTGGAAAAACACAGGGAAGACCTGAAGTTATTAGAACCCAGAAGCTATGAGGAAAGACTCAGCAGAGCTGGAACCCTGTCCTCGGAAGAGGGGGTGATGCCCATTTGCTGCTGGTACCTGAGAGTGTATGTTATGGCTGGTTATAGGAAAATAAAAAACAGTTGATATTTGGAGCTAACTGCTGCTGTCAGGGTGAAGGTCCATAACTGGGGCAATGCTGACGGGTGCAGACAACCAACAAGGAGCAGTTCTTGTTCCCTCTTCTTGACTCTATAGATATTTTTCTCTAATGCCCCTTATTGACGTATTGTAGCAGGGATTCAGCTGTCAAAGTAGAAATGTAGTTTGCACAGTCCCGGTCCCAGCCTCACAAAGCAGAGTATGGAAGGGTTTATTGCTAAGAGATAACAGCTTAATAACTGTCACAAAGAGAAATTAAGGATGATTTCTAGGTTTTTGCCTTAAGCAACTGGATGAAAATAATGCAATTTACTGACATGGAAGCAACTTAGGGTGGGGAGAAGTAAATTGGAGAAGAAAATTAAAGAGATTTGTTTTGAGGTCCTTATTGGAGATCTAAGTATAGTTCCTGGGCAAAAGGTTGGATGGATTGAAGTTCAAAAAGTTTGGAGTTCAAAAGAGATATCGGATAGAATACAAATTTAAGAGCCCTGATAACATAGACAATATTTATAACCAGAAAAAAAAAAAGGATGAGATGACCTAGGGGGAAATGAATGTTGATGGAGAAGAAGAAAAGAGAGTGAGAAATGTGCCTGGGGGTCCCAAACATTTAGGAAGAGGAAAAGGATCTGGCAAGAAAGTAATCATGATCTCAACAAGAACAGTTTAGGTAGAGCTGTGGGGACAATAATTCTAATTGGAATGGGTTGAAGAAATAATGTAAAGTAGAAGTGGAGACTACAAGTACAGATAGTCTTTGAAAAGTCTTATTATAAATGGGAGCAGAAAAATGGGCTCCTACTCATCATGTAAGTAGAGGGGGCTGTGGGGTCTAGGGTAATGATATTTTTAGGATGGGAGATATTACAGTATGTTTATTGATTGGAATAATCCAGTAGAGAGGGAGAAATAGAGGGTACGGGAAATGGAGGGGATAAGCACACAATCCTTGACTATATAAGACAAGATAAGATGGGGCACAAGTAGAGGGGCTTGCCTTAAATAAGAGCAGTGATAGTTGATCCTTTATAAAGGAAGAGAGAGTATATGAGAGTAGAGATGAGAGGTTGGTAGATATAGTGTGGGAAACATGAGTTTCTCTTGTGACAGCTTCTATGTATCAATGAAACAAAAGTTTGAAGTGAGGAGCAGGGAGATGTGGGAGATTTAGGAGACATAATCATCTTGAAGAACAGTCAAATGAGTTGACTAGGGGAATGTGCTGGGATTGCCAGTCTTTCCTTTTGGTGAGAATGCAATGTCCACCTATGTCTATCTCATTTCTTGCTGTCTCATATTTATTTGTTTTGAAATAATAGTATTACTGTGGCCTTCATTGGCTTAGTTTGTGGACATTATCTGGCTACTTCTAGTAATGCTGTTAAAGGAGTTTTTATTGTTGTTTTGCCCATTTTGTAAAGTATTTAGGGAGGAAGATTTTGTGGTCTTCACTCCCCATCTTTATCCAAAAGTCTAGAATAATGTTTTTAAATAGACTGTACTTCATATTTTTTCAATTTAGCCTATATATAGGAATATAACAGATAAGAATTCATAGTAATATTATATATTATTATAATAGCCACCATTTACTGTGCTAGGCACTTTACAAACATGATCTATAAAGCTCATAACAACCGTACAAAGTTAAGTATTGGTTCCAGTTACTTCCACAAGAAACCTTTTTTACTGGTGATGTCAGATCACTGAATATTACCTGAAGCTCACATCTGGCTAAAATAAACAAGGTAAGAACAAATTTTTCTCTTTTGTGTTTGTAAAAAATTAGCTCTTAAGAGACTTCTTTTTGAAGTACAAAATAATAGTTTGCAAAATTGCACTAAACAAACTAATGACAATTTTATAGACAGCTTTTTGATATCATACCATCATTAAACTCTTATTGGGAGAGTTACTAACTGACAGATTTAAGGAAATTGGTAAATTAATTGAGGTGTCCCCTCTAACCATCTCCATCATCAACCATCAACAAACACGCTGGAGCCCACCATATCAATTAGTAAATTATACTAAAGCATTATAATTTTATAAGTTATAGTATATGTATCAGTGTTTGTTTGGAAACTCCATTATTTGTATTTAAATAATATAAATTTTTTTTGGTCAACAACATTTATTCTCATGTGATGATACTGAAAACATCATTGGGACATAAATACATATTGATGACAAGTAATGGATTTCTTTTTCTGATCATAAAAGTAGCACATGTAAGTAAAAAAATTTTTGAAAATACATTAAGAAAATATTTTTTAAATAACAATAGGAAAAAATAACCAATAATTCCTTTATTTAGAGACAAATGACTATTGCAGTTCACATATTTCCCTGCAGTTTTTTAAACTTATGAAGTTTAAACTGTTTGCTTGAGTACACTGCCTTTTTTCATAACAATTTATCGAAATTTTTCCTCAAGTTATCTAAAACTCTTCAAAAACATTTTCAATGACTGCATAATGTTCCTTGTATGGAGTACTATTTCCTTTAGTGGTCATTTAAGCTGTTTTCCTTACTTTCTTATAAATGATGTTGCTATGAACTTTTTTATGCATGAATCCGTTTTAACATTTCAGATTATTTCCTAAATTAGTATAAATTCCTAGAAATGGTCTATAAGGCCAACATTTTAAAGCTTCATCTGGCAAAATTTTACTGTAAATAGTATCTTTTAATTCTCTACATACTTTTACATTGCAGATAAATCTAAGGAGAAAAATTTGTGTACACTACCTTTTAAAACAGATTATTATTTAAATTTAAGCTCAGTGTTTTTGTTTTATTTTTGTTTTAATATCCTACCTGTAAGGAAAAAAATCTCTTTAAAATATTATTTACTTTTTTTTGTCAGATTTGAAACTTAGATTTACTTGGAGGATATAGTTTAAAGGTATACTTAATTTCAGCCGAATGCTTCTATTTTTCAAGCTACCACTATCTCTTTGTTCCTATTTCCAAACATGTTCACCCAATAGTGGAGCCTCCTGACTCATCGTCAGTTTAATCTCACGTGGGCACCACTAATTCATGGTGTAAGTGTACACATTCATCTGTGGATGGAAATATAAATAAAATTACAGGCCCAGGTCATTCCAAAACTTGGCAAATTTGGCACAAGAATTTTAAGAGTGCCTAAATTAATATTATAGAACAGTTCAATTGTGCTAGACTGAAATGAGTATATGAAGAATCCACTCAATTCTAAAATTTAGAATGGTGATAGAATCAAAACTTGGGAAAATTTCCAGAAGAAATCTAGTCAGAGTATGAGGTGTGATCAAAAGAGAGATGGTGAATATGTACCAGAATTTATTCAAGGCATTTTCTGTTGCTGGATATGGGTTGTTTCTAATCTTGTTATTATAACACAATGTCACAGTGAATACTTTTGCACACAAGTTATTGTACACGTACAGTTGACTGTAGAATAAATGTCCAGATGTAGGATTGCTGGATTAAAGGGTCAGTGCATTTTCATTTTGGGGAGATTAGAGTCCCTTCAATAGGGGTTTACCAATCTGATCACCAACCAGTCATTTATGAGGTTGAGGCACTGTCCCATTGAGTGGGAGTGCAGTGGGGATCACGACAACAGAAACTCAGCTCCTGTGGAATGTACATTCCAGTCCTGGCAGCCTGATGACCTGCAAGTGCAAATACAAAGACAATTGTAAATTGTGATTAAATGCTTTGAAGACAAAAAAAAAAAAGATACGATGAATGTTTAAAAACTTTACAATAAAAGACACATTGCCATTAATCCCCCTCAAAATACTCCCCTTTGCTTCGAATATACTTTTCCCATAATTCTTGCCACTTTCTGAAGCAGTTCTGGAAGTCCTCTTTTGTGAGTGTCTTTAGTTACGCTGTCGAGGCTGCCTCAGTGTCCTGAGTCATTTTGACTTTGGGGAAGAGCCAGAAGTCACATGGTGCCAAATCCAGTGAATAAGGTGACGAGGACACACTGTAATGTTTTTATTTGACATAAATTGCTGTACCAGAAGCGATGTGTGACACAGAGTGTCATCATGATGGAGGATGATTCACGGCATACTCTAAAACACGACTTCTCTCAACCATAGCTCACACCGACTGACTACACAGAATAAGTTGAAATCTGTCACACACCATTAGTAAGGTTCGCCACGCCGCTTCCCATATTGAAGATCCCTGCCTATCCGTTAGATGGCACTCAGCAGCAGTGTTCACCATATTTTTTTATCACACCTCGTAAATAAAGGATTACTGCATTTTAGTAGTAGCTATCATTTATTAATTCACACACCTATTGAACTTATTGAAATATTTATTAAACATCTTTTATGTGTCAAACACTTACTAAGCACTGGAGTCAACAACAAAAAAGATACAGGCCTGCCCTCCTGGAAGATACATTCTAGTGGAAGAGAATGTCAAAAGCAGATGAATAAATAAACAAAAGTTATAAATTGTAATCTAGTTACTTCCATTACTCAATATTATTTGAGACAAAGAAATGATTTGAGTTCTCCCCCCAAAATTTTAAAGTTGTACTGAGTAAACAAAAAAGTTAAAGATTTAGAATTATTAGGAAATATAGCTGATCTCCATGGATATTGTGTGACTCATTATCATCATTCACTTGTGCCCTGTACCCACCTCCTCCAAAATAAAAAGGATAGACTAGGATAAAGGTAATACTGTTTGGCCTAACCTTCAGTACTCCCTTATCCCTGGTTTCCCTTTCTACTGTTTCAGTTACCAGGGGTCAACCATGGTCCAAAAATACTAAAAGGAAAATTCCAGAAATATTTCATACGTTTTAAATTGCACGCCACTCTGAGTAGCATAATAAAATCTCGTGCCTTACAGCTCCATCCCACCTGGGATGTGAATCATCCCTTTCTCCAGCGTTTCTACATGTATATGCTACAGGCTCGTTAGGTTAGTCACTTAGTAGCCATCTCAATTATCAGATGAACTGTTATGGTATGGCAGTGCTTGTGTTCAAGTAACCCTTATTTTACTTACTGTTGGTCCCTAAGCACAAGAGTGGTGATACTGGCAATTTGGATGGGCAAAAGAGAAGCCATAACATGCTTCCTTGAAGTGAAAGGTATGCATGTGTAGGAAAAAACATAGTATGTATAGGGTTCGGTACAATCGAAGGTTTCAGGCATCTGCTGGGGGTCTTGGAAGGTATCCTTGTGGATAAGGGGAAACTACTGTAATCTAGTCTGACCCAACCTCAAATGTAGCATGTTGTAGTAGAAGGTACAATATGCCAAATTTCGGGAGTCAGGAAACCCAGGTTTCAGCAAGTGGCATTGCTGGGATTGAGACCTTAGGTGAGACATTTAATTTTCCACAGTGTCAGTTTCCTTTGAAAAATGGTAGATTTTAACTAAGTGATCTCTAAAATGCCTTCAAGCTTTAAAATTCACTGTCTATGCATCTCTCCTCAAAACATTTCTTCCATTATGCTTCTACTTATACTGGGAGTGGGGAGGAAGTGGTATAAGTAAGAGTACAGATTCCTGTTTGATAGGAATCAAGGATTTATAGTCTATAATGACCATTTTCTGATATTATTGAATATTTTGAAAACATATTTTTAATATCTGCATATAATTCCAACATATGGATACACCAAAATTTATCCATATATTAATTTTAAATATATGGATAAAAATTTACAACTACAATTTTTGCAGTTGTAATATTTTAGAATCTATATTTGTCTACTAGAACTTAAAATACCATTGCGGGCTTTCTCTTCTGTCTTGTTCCTTGTGCGGGGGGGGGGGGGGAAGTTACCATAATTCTTTCCTCTTATCTACTGCAGCCTACACATGGCTTTCTCTTACCATAAAAACTCCACTTTGGACAATACTATAGAACCTGTCCTTTCTCCTTTCTAAAAGTGTCATCCCTGAGTGAGGGCCATATTTCTGCAGCTCTCTTGCAGCAAAAGAATGTGAATTAAAGCCAATTCCATGCCTGCATCAAGTCTGGATAATGTATATTTTAGTTTTAACCAGAGTTGAAATTCATGAGATCAAAACTCAGACAAATAGGTAAAGATTCATTTCTGTCAACTATACCCAAAATGGGATTTAGCACTAAGCAATATATATATATTTTGCCATGATCCTGAACTTGCTAAAGAATTAACTTTATTACATTGAAACATTAGAGCATAAGTATATAATTAAGAGAAGTAAAAACTTAAAGTTTTAACTGCTAAATTCAGTGAACAACTACATAAACTCCTATTTAGTTTTTTTTACTTTTTTTGGTAATATGGTATATTATTTCAATAGATATCACATTCTGCATTAGCTTTGACACTCCACCCACCAGGTAAAGAAATCAAAGAGGTGACACACTGCTTTAAAATTATTCTAAAAAATATCCTGAATGAGTTAAAATTTTTTTCAATTTAATAGTTTTGGGGAGAAGAGTAGAACCTCTATTATGCCTCTTTGATTGTGAATTGTAACTTAACTATCTTTAAAACAACAAACAAACTTCAAGTTACTATTAAACACCTCTATAGTATCAATTTGGAATCTGAAGGAACACATTAACAGTTATTTCTACCAATAGCTATGGACTTTGTAGTCACTGATAGAATTTTAGTGAAGGGATCTTTGAGGTCATATAATCCAACTCTCATTTACACATGAGGAAAAGTAAAGCCCAGAAAAGTTCTTATTACTCATAGCAGTAAGTCTGGCAGGGAAAGGGGGCGGTTCTCCTAACACTATCTTTTGGCCTAATGCATGTCAGAGGGTCATAGTTTATAAGAGTATGTAGCTAACACAGTTGAACAAGTCTAAGAATGATGTCTGATTTGATCCCTTAATATTCTTGTTGGATGATCCATTCCATCTTAATCTATTACCACAGACACAACCGGGCCTTTACACAAGTGGATGCTCCTATGCAATAAAACCCAAGAGAGAAGTTGGAATTAGTTTGGTGGAGCTACATCATTGCACAATTCCTACGGGGAAACCTTTATGCCTATCCATATGTATACATACCTGGAGCCTCTTAATTTTGCTTCAGGAAATGCCATTTACATGCATTATGATGTAAATGGTGTCCCCTGTAGTTATTCATCATAGGGACTCTGTAAATATAAGTATTGTATATTGAATTAATTAGGGTAGGTTAATTGCCATAACAGATCAATCCCAAAATGTGTAACAACTCAAATTTGTTTCTTGCTAAAATAAACAAGTAATTTAATACCGTGTTTCCCCGAAAATAAGACCTAACTGGAAAATAAGCCCTAGTGTGATTTTTCAGGATGACATCCCCTGAACATAAGCCCTAATGCGTCTTTTGGAACAAAACTTAATATAAGACCCAGTCTTATTTTCCAGGAAACACAGTATTTAGTTTCCAAGGTCTTTCAGAACCTAGTCTTTTAGTATCAAACTCCAAGGTCTCCCTGGGGGTCTTCTCTATTTCAGTCTGTAAGAAGGAGAGTTTTTTAGGTGAGGAGACTCAAAGTAGTACATATAACTTCCATTCTCATTCCACTGCCCGTAACTTAGTCACATGCCCACACCTAACTTCAAGGGAGTCTGGGAATAAGTTTATCTATATGGACAAGGAGTGAGAACATGGAATTTGATGTCTATCTAGCAGTCTTATTTCACTTAGGTACTCTCTCTCTACACACACATAAATTCTGCAGTGGTCACCAAAAGATAAATTAACTAACATAATTATGCTTCAAATAGAACAATAGTGAAAGAAAGGGGCATTTAAGAATTGTATTCACTTCTACCCTTTCTCTCCTCCAGGCAGAATTGTTAACAATAATTAACAATTATTAAATGCATAACAATAGTAAACTGAAACCTCAAAATGAGAAAAAAGTAAAATTTTGCAAGCATTACCTTTACATATACATATACATACATATATATACATATGTGTGTGTGTGTGTGTGTGTATATATATATATATATACCTTTACATATAAACAAACACACTCACACACACACACATACACGAGGGGTTTGGCTCAGTTTTCTTATTCCATTAACTAGTCAGATTCAGAACTAAGAGGTGTGGTTGCTTGTTTTAGGGCACAAAGCCATCAAGCTCCCTTTTAACTACATTATTAATAAATGATGTTTGGAAAATATTTAGCTTTTTACACAAGATAGCAATCCCACAAATGAAGGAGACGGTAAGTTTAGTGTTTTTTTTTCCTTTGGATAAGTTTTCATTGTAATCTTCAAACTGTTCTCAATTACTCTGTTTTTAATAGAAGTCCTGCATGGTTGCACTTCTGAAATCATAAACAGGAAATGTGATATATAAATGTCAGTAAAACTAAAACTCAATTCTATGGTTTGATGGTTTTGTCCCTTCATATTTTCATGTTAATGTCTGATTTTGTGTGTGCTTAGAGTGACTATATGAAGGCAAGTAGTAATATTACCCCATTGGTTTTGGCAGCCAAACACTTTGAGGTATTAGGGAAATACGTGGAATAACCTAAATGTTGTACACTTTCATGGAGGAGGGACTAGAAATGACCTAGAAACTGCTGTTTATTTGACATTGTTAGAAATTGCTTTAATGTATAGGTGGCCCAACTTTATTGTTGCCAGGAAACACTGCAGATGGAGAGAGGCCAGAGAGTGAATGACTTAATGTAGCTAATTGAAAATCTTACACTTTGAACTGTCCTATTCTGACACCGCAGCCATTCCTTGAATATGTTCCACTACATTAATTCCTTCATGAGACAACCAAGGAATAGCTTAAGTACTGCAAAAATCCAGGACATTATCTCTGGTTCTCCTCTATAAAGAACTTAGTTGTGTGTTTTTAAAATAGTTAATAATATTTTCTGTATAACACTATTTCAGTGTCTCTGCTACATGAACATTTCTATGAGGATTCCAAAAAAAGATTTAAATTGACCAGTCCAGAGCTTTTATAGTACATTAATTATTTCTGGAGGAATGTTACCAACATACAGATAGATGCTTCTGTAACTTTAAAATGTTTTTATTTAGGAAACTGTTTTTCTTAATTTTGCCTTAAAACTAAACACTGAAGGAACCATTTTATTCGAAGTTACAATATTTGAGTGAAATAACAAATATTAGAACCGGTGTATTATAAACCCTGTTTCATGATGGGCCACACTGATCCAGGGAATATGTTTAAAATGAATAAGGCCGCCCATCTATTGAGTGTCCACCTTTCTGCAGCACAGGAAGCATGTGCAATATATAACATTTGAGGCATTATCTTTTAGTTGAAAATTCAACATATATAGAAAAGCTGTGGGAGTATGTAAAAAGTAACACAATAAAATTATATAATGAAGTGCAAGCTATAAACAGTTGTTGAGGGGATGTGGAAAATGAAGTGATTCAAAACTAGATTGATAATGGGTAGAAGTTTACTGGCATAAGCAAATCTTAATGTAGAATTTTTTAAAGTGGTGATGGATTTGGATTGCCACAGACAAGAGATAATCATTCATCAGATATTTATTGAGTGCTCACTATGTGCTAGGCACTGTTCAAGGCCAGAGATACAGCAATATACAAAACCATTGCAGAGCAGGAACAGGCAGTTCATCTCCCAGACATGATATCTGATAGAACACAGAACACAAATAAAAGAGAGTAGAGAGAAATGACACAGAAAGAGAAAGAACTAGTAATGGGATTACATTAAAAAGGCCTTAAATACTAGAATATTTCTAAACAGGAGAAAGATAGTTGGTGTGAACTGACCTCCTTTTATCACTACAGTTAAAACAGACTACTCTCCTAGCCTCCTAGATAACTTTATAATGACCAGTATTAACACAAACACATACTGAACATTTATAGATTGCCAGCTGAGGTGTACGGAAGGCAAAAAGGGGAAGAATGGCTAACAAGAGTTGAATTTTATGTCTCCTTTTTCTCTGCAATGGTTATTATCATATATTATCAGTCTTTTCCTAGCAACAATCTCCCATTCTGTATTTGTCCATGTTGTGATTCAATCCCTGAAGGTTCTGCTCTTCTCCTTTCCTTCCAGGTAGAATCACTGAAAGGAAAAGAGATTCCATTTAAATTCCCATTTTTTAGTCAATCATGTTTTCCTTATTCACCCAACAAAACTTCTCTACAAAGTGTTTGATGAAAAGTATTTTATGTTTTGCACAAGAGGCTAGTGGGGTAGGAGGTAAGACAGGATGGGCGCCAGGGGAATACCAATAGGCTGCAACACAATACAAGAGGCTATAATACAAATGGCATTTAAGAGCTTGGATTAAATAGGCATTTTAAAAATGAAAAGGGACATATCTGAGGTATACCGTGTTTCCCCAAAAATAAGACCTAGCTGGACAATCAGCTCTAATGCATCTTTTGGAGCAAAAATTAATACTGTGTTTTCCCCCAAAATAAGACTTAGCCGGACCATCAGCTCTAATGTGTCTTTTGGGGCAAAAATTAATATAAAACCTGGCCTTATATTAATTTTTGCCCCAAAAGACGCATTAGAGCTGATGGGCTGACTAGGTCTTATTTTTGGGGAAACACGGTATAAGACCCAGTCTTATACAAGACCCGGTTATATTATATTAATTATATTTATTATATATTATATTATATTATATTATAGACCCAGTCTATAGAAAAATAAATTATATTAATTTTTCCTCCAAAAGACACATTAGAGCTGATTGTCCAGCTAGGTCTTATTTTCGGGGAAACACGGTATTACTAAGAAGTGACAAGTTTAGCAGTTATTTACCTATGGGAAGGGAAAAAAGTAAGGAAATTACTAAGAGCGTAAGCTTGCAGGTCCCCAAAAAATCATGTTGTCAACAATAGCCAATAAATTTAGAAGAAATAGTTTGAAAAAAAAAATGAACTTAATGTCAGATCTAAGTGGGACATCACTAGAACATAGAGGATTCAAGCTTTCTTGATTAAGTTATTGGGCCTGTTGATGTACATGTGAAAGTCATCATATAGAAATTGGTTGAAACCCTATGAACTTATGAGGGAATGCAATGAAGAAAATCAAATGGCTGGGTATGAACTTTGATTTTAAGATGAAGTATCAATTTCAGAGCAATCTCAAAGGAGATGATCTAGTTTTGGAACTCTTTCCTTCAGGTCAGACAAAGCTGTCCTTTATTAAACATCTCTTCATTTTGGCTGACCCCTTAGTGGGTGAGAATAACAAACTGAATGAATAAAATTGAAAGACTTAGTTTTCCTGGATTATCTCACTCAGTGTTCTGAATTTTTAATTCAATGTGGTTTTACCCAGCTTACACAAATTACATGCCTTAAGATAAAAACACACAAAATAAATATCTGCAACTTTTCTGTGACTAATGTACTTTTGTATAATGGCTATGACTTCAAAAAGTATTGAATGTAAAAGATAAATTAGCATAAGTCATCCAAACTATTTAGCTCTTAAATATGGACTTTGTTTTAATGTAAAATTGTCAGGGTCAGCGTGAATTTCTATGCTCAAAGCAAATCTTGGCTATGGAAATATATAAATAGAAAACCACCTTTAAAGAGGATTCAATTTTAGACTATCCTACATGTTTCTTTAAATAGGAAAGGATCAAGTTTTATTATCTCTGAACTAAGTTTTGGGGATCTATGTGATGCATTTTCTGTAAACAGGAGATTATATCATAAAATACTTTTAGCATTTCATCATAATCTAATCTTATATGGCTTTGGAGTCCTACATTTGTGTAAAAGTATCTTCATAGTAGCAAGCAATGGAACATTTATTCAGTTGGACACTATATTAAGTTAGACACTATATTAAGTGCTCAAATGTTTATTACCTCATTTAGTATTCACAACAATTCTATGAGGTATTATTAACCCATTTCACAGATGGGCAGAACTGAGGCCCAACTTAAGTTACATCTTCAATGTAAAATAGCTGCTAAGTGGGCAGAGCCAGGATTCAAGTCCAGATCTGATTCCAATGATGCTTTTCTTAACTATTACCCTATTGTGCCTTCAAAATCACCTAAAAGCAATTTTGTTATAAAAGTTTTATGTGTATTGAACTCTATCCAATAGTGGAATAATTTTTTAGAAACTGAGAAATGTTCTTGTGTTATTGCTTCCTCTCTTGACTTTAACCAAGAAAATCCATTCGGGGCAACTTTGATCACATTTTAAATCATATCTTCCAGACTAGTAACCATAATTAAAACACCCATACACATACAGAAAAGGAAGATTTCATGGAAAAGGAAACAATTTCTTCCAGGTAAATTTTAGAGATATAGGAACGTATCTGTTTAATTGTACTTATAGAAGTACATAAATTAAGTTATTGGCTTTAATATTAACCTGAAAAGATCCTCCAAAGTCACATATTCAATTTCTTAGTTTCAACAGATACAGACATACTATGAATATTGAAAATGAAATTGTATCAAAACAAAGCAACAGATAATGTTGAGCTCATTGTTGCCTATTGGTGCTATGTACATTCTATCTGTATCTAACAAACATACCAGACAACATATTGAGGGGTAAAGATGTATGGGAGAAGTGGGTAGCACAGACTGAGCTATTAGTTATCAGTGTTATTAATAGCATCTGTCAGTCCAGCTATTTAACTACAAATCTAAATGGAGGTAAGCCAGTGTAGCATGTATATTTTGGAGTAAAACAAATTTGAGTTTAAATCTTGACTACATTATTTACAAATCCTGTGACTTTGAAAAAGTTACTGCTTGTTGTGAAGCACGGTTGTCTCACTTGGTAAACTGGAAATAAAACTGTGGCTTAATGGGCATCATAAAGATCTATTGAAACACCACACTGCCCAGGTTCAAATCTCAGCTCCCTCACTCAGAAATTGTGTGAGTTTCTGCCTCCATATCCTTATCTGCAAAATGAGGATAACAGTAGTCCCTACCGCAAGGAGTTGTGAGGATTAAACACATTACTATATATAAAGTGCACATAACAGTGCCTAGCACACAGAAAATGATTTGTGTATACTATCATTATTTAAAACACCTACCCAATGCTTCCCCCTTAGTATGTTTCTAATAAGTGTTAATTCCCTTTTATATTTCAATTGAAGTTATTTTCCTGTTTCTAGATATTACATTTTAAATGTATATTTATTAAGCTTTATTAATGTGTAACTGATATTCAATAAACTGCACATATTTAAGGTGTACAGTTGATAACTTTTAACATGTATTTAAAATGTACAATTGATAAGTTTTAAAATGTATACACCTGTGAAACTATCACCAGAATGAGACAGTGAACATATCCATCATCCCTAAGGGTTCCCTCTTTATAATCCCTCCCTTTTTGCAGCTATCTCCTCAGGTGTTACGGGTCTGTCTTTTGTCCCTATAGTTTGTATTTTCTAGAATTCTATGTGTGGAATCATATGGTATGTTCTCAATTTTTTGTCTCTCTTCACTCAGAATATTATTTTGAGATTCCTCCATGTTGTTCCATGTAACAATAATTCATTCCCTTTTATGGCTATTCTTTGAATATATCACAGTTTATTTATCCATTCACCCATTGATGGACATTTGAGTTGTTTCTAATTTGAGACTTCAAAATAAAGCTACTATGAACATTCACATACAAATCTTTGTAGGAACACATGCTTTCTTTTCTTGAGAAAATACCCAGCATGAGAAGGCTAGACCATATGTTGCTGTATGTTTAACTTTTTAAGAAACAGCCAAACTATTTTTCAAACTGGTATTATTTCACATTCCTACAAGGAGTGTATCAGAGTCCCATTTCTTCCACATTCTCAACACCACTTTTCATTTTAGCTGTTCTAATAGATGTGTATACATTTTTTTGTATATAGATATCTAGTTGTCCCATAATGGTTTTGCTTTGTGTTTCCTTAAAGACTATTGAGATTAATAAAGTTGAGCACCTTTTCATATGCTTATTTGCTATCCTGGTTATCTTCTTGGTGAAGTCTTTTGTCCGTCTTTTAATTGAGATTTTTGTTTTCTCATTGTTGAGTTTTGAGTTTATTTTTTTATACAAATCCTTTATTATATGCTTTACAAATATTTCTCCCAGTCTGTGGTTTGTCCTTTCTTTAAGCAATGCCTTTTGAAGAATAGAAGTTTGTAAAATTTCAGCAAATCCAATTTATCAGTTTGTTCACTTATAAATTGTGCTTTTGATGTCATATCTAAGAAATCTTTATAACTCAGAGTCACAAAAATTTTCTTATGTTTTCTTTTAGAAGTTGTATAAAAATTTCAGGTTTTACATTTAGGTCTATGATCAATTTTGAGTTAATTTTTGTATATGATGTGAGATATGAAGTTCATATTTTTGTATATGGGTGTCCAGTCCTTCCAGCACCATGTATTGAAAAAATCTATTCTTTCTTTACTGGATTACCTTTGCACTTTGTCAAAAGTCTATTATTCTTATATATGTGGGTTTATTTCTGTATTCTGTTGCATTGATCTATTTGTCTATTTTTATATTAATACCACTGTATTTTGATTACTGTAGACTTATCTTAAAATCAGGTAGTGTCAGCCCTCCAACTTTGATCTTTTTGTCAAAGTTAGTTGTTTTGGATATTCTAGATTTTTGCATTTCTATATGAATTTTATAATCAGCCTGTCAATTTTTTAAAAGCGGACTGGAATTTTAATTTTAATTGTATTGAACCTATAGATCAATTTTGGGAGAACTGACATCTTAACAATATGAATCCATGAGCCAGGTAAATCTCTCCAATTACTTAAATGATCTTTAATTCCTTTTAGCAATATTTGTAGTTTTCAGTGTACAGATCTTTCATACCTTTTGTCAGATTTATTCTTACATATTTCTTATTTTTATGCTATACATTTTTGCCTTTTTATTTTCAATTGTTTGTTGTTAGAATGTAAAAATACAAATGATTATTGTGTATTCACCATTTGTCCTACAACCTTGCTAAGCTTGTTAATTCTAGTAGCTTTTTGTAGATACCACCGAGTGGAATAGATGGATGATTGTATCAGTTTTATTTCTTCCTTTCCAACCTGAATATGTTTTCTTTCTTTTTTTTGCCTGATTACACTGGTCAGAACCTAAAATGTTGAATAAAAGTGGTAAGAGCAGACATCCTTGTGTTGTTCCTGATCTTAAGGGGAAAGCATGCCTCACCAGTAGGTATGAGGTTATCTGCAGGTTTTTTGTAGATGCCTGTTATCTGAATGAAGAAATACCTTTCCATTCTAGTTTGCTAAGAGTTTTTAAAATCAGAAATGAATATTAGATTTTTGTCAGATGTTCTTTTTCTACACCTATTGACATGATCGGTTTTCCTTTAGTTTAATTTGGTGAATTACACTGATTGATTTTGAATGCTAAACCAATCCTGTATTCTTGGGATTAACCCCACCCAATAATAATATTATCCTTCTTATATATTGTTGGATTTGATTTGATAAAATTTTGTTTAGAATTTTTACATCTATGTTCATGAGGGAAATTGGTTTGAGTTTTCTTTTTTTTTTTTTTTTTTTTCGGAATGTCTTTGTGTGGTTTGGGTATCAGGTTAATGCTGACCTCAAAGAACAAGTTGGAAAATATTGCTACTTCTTCACTTTTCTGGAAGAGTTTATATATAATTAATATTATTTTTTCTCCTAAATGTTTGGAATGATTTACCAGTGATGCCCTATGAATCAGACGTTTTCTTTGTGAGAATGTTTTGAACCACTAATTCAGTTTTTAAAACACAGATATGTGACTATTCATGTTATCAATTTCTTGAGTGAGCTTCAGTAGTTTGTCTTTCAAGGAATTTGGCCATTTCATCTAGGTTGTTGAATTTTTTTTCCCTAAAGTTCATATTTCCTTATTGTCCTTTAAATATCTATAGAATTTGTAATTATGTCACCTCTCTCATTCCTAATTTTGGTCTTCCTCATATGTGCCTTCACACCTTTTTTTCCCCCTGACTAGTCTGGCTAAAGTTTTATCAATTTTACTGATCTCAAAGAACCAGATACTTTTGATTACATAGATATTCTCAACTGATTTTTGTTTTCCACTTCATTGATCTTAACTCTTATCTTTATTATTTCTTTTGCTCCTTTGAGTTTAATTAGCTCCTTTCTAGTTTCTTAAGGTGGAATTGAGGTCATTGATTTAAGACTGTGTATTTTCTAATATAGGAATTTCATTTATATAAAACTTGATATGTTGTATTTTTATTTTCCTTCAGTTCAAAATACTTCCTAATTTCACTTTTGATTCCTTCTTTAATCAATGGGGTATACATAGGCATGCTATTTTGTTTCAAATATTTAATTCCATTATGATCAGAGAACATACATTGTGCGACTTAAATCCTTTAAAGTGTATTAAAACATGTATTATGGCCTAAAATAGAGGTCGGCAAACTTTTTCTGTAAAGCATCCGAGAGTAAAATGTTTTAGGCTTTGTGCGTCACATGCAGGCTCTGTCACATATTTTCTTTCTTGTTTAGAAATCTTTCAAACTGTGAAAACCATTCTTAGTTTATAGGCCATATAAAACCAGGCTAGATTTGGCCAAAGCCACAGTTTGCTGACCCCTAGCCTAGAATATGGTATCTTTGGGTAAATGTTTCATGTAGACTTTAAAGAGAATATGTAGTCTACTTTTGTTAGTGGAGTGTTCTAGAAAAGTCAATTACGTAATAGTGGTGGATAGTGTTGAGTTTACCATATCCTTGCTAAGTTTCAACTTGTTGTAGCAATTATTGAAGGAGAGGTATTGAGATCTCTGACTATAATTAGGAATTTGTCTGTTTCTTCCTTGCAGTTCTATCAGTTTTTGCTTCACATATTTTGAAGCTCTGTTATTTGAGGTATAAACATTTAGGATTGTTATATCTTCTTCATTAACTGACCCCTTTGTTATTATGAAATGGACTTCTTTATCCCTGGTAATAGTCTTTGCTCTGAAATCTTCTTTGTTTCATGTTACTATAGCCATACCCATTTTCTTTTGACTAGTGTCAGCATCAGCATGGTATATTTTTTTACATCCTCTTATTCTTAACGTTTTTATGTCTTTGTATGTAAAGTGTATTGGGTCTTGCTTTCCATCCAATCTGGCAATTTCTGACTTTTAAATTAGCATTTTTTAGATCATTTGCGTTAAATGTGATTATTGACATGATTAAAGATTAGCATTTTGCTCTCTTCTATGTGTTCCATCTGTTCATCATTCCTTCTTTTTTCTGCCTTCTTTTAGATCAAGTATTTTTTTTATGTGATTCCATTTTTTTCTCCTTTGTTGGGTTATTTGCTATAACTGTTTTGTTAGTCTACTGTTTGCTTTAGGGTTTATAGTCTATATCTTCAACTTAACCACAATCTAATTTCAAGTGATATGACACCAGCAAAAGAACCTTATATCATACTTCTATTTTACCCCTCCTGGCCTTTATTGTTGTTAGGTATTTTATTTATGCATGTTATAAACCCCACAATATACTGTTACTATTTTTGTTTAAATGGTTGGTTATCTTAAGAGAATTAAATTTTTAAAAATCTTTCACATTTAGCCACGTAGTTACCTTCTCCAGTGTTCATCATTTCTTAGTGTAGATTTGTATTTCTATCTGGTATCATTTCCGTTCATCTGAAGGACTTTACCATTTCTTGTAGTGCAGTCTGTTTGTGATGATACTGAATTTTCAGAGTCTCTGTGACACTCTCAGGTTCAAAGTGGATAAAGCATCAAGTAATTTACTCTCTGCCATACACTACTTTACATGAATAGCCCGGGCTAAACTGTAGAAGAGAAAACTGGAAAGGAGCATATTTTACAACTATGAAATAGCCTAGAACCTTGCCTCTAAAAGTCCAGCTTGAGACAAGGAGAACGTCTGTTAAAAGTACTGAATAAACATGGGGTATCTTCTCAGATATCAATGTTACTCGACAAAACATGAAACTAAAGAAAATTCTAGCTTGGGACCAAACTTCTAGTCGATTATTCATTCTTCTCTGCTATTAATTACACTTTTGTAAAAAAGTGGGAGGAGCACTGACCTAGATTATTATATTATTCATGATTTACCAAAATGTCTTCTAAAATTGGATACTGTCAACAAATGTAAATTATTCAGAGGTTTTATTTACTTTGAATATACATTTCTGAATTGACCACTATATCCTATTATCAGCTCATGAATCATCTTCTATTGAGCTCATGAAAAATGTACTTGATGGGGTGGCTAGTTCGCTCAGTTGGTTAGAGCGCGGTGCTGATTACCCCAAGGTTGCTGTTTCGATCCCCACGTGGGCCACTGTGAGCTGTGTCCTCCTTAAAAAAAAAAAAAAAAAAAAAAAATTCCTTGATTCCAAGTTTGTAAAACACCCATCATTATTCCTGTTACTTACCAGTTCTCACTCTTGGGGCTGTTGGTATGCCTACATCAATCAGTACCTGCAACACTGTCCAATTTTCTGATTCCGATCCAGGATAAAATACAAATGCACATAAACAAACCTGTTAGTAATAGGCCAAAAATAAAGACAATGGGCTCACTATGAAGACCATACCAACAAATCCACTTTTAAGACTGTATCTTAAGGAAATAAGTAAGGCAAAAATTTAACTATTAGATTGTTCCTTTACTAGAAGAAAAAATTGGTTGCAACCAATATAAATACCTCCAAATAAGAAACTGCTTAAATTACGGTACATGCTTATAGTCTATAATCAAATACATATTCTGTCATTATTATAGCCGAATATTTATTGCTAGGAATAATACATCTTGCTCATTTGTACTTACTTTAATATCAATTGTTTGTGATAAGAAAAACCCAAAATTTTCAGAAATACTTAATATGAATACTTATTCAAAATGATGAGGTCATCATTTGTTTAATTCATCAATTCAACAAATATTTGCAGCATTCAATAAGATACAGCCCTTGCCCTCATGACTCTTAATTTGTGAGAAAAAATAATGATCAACAATCTTAGGAATTTTTTATTCCTGTCTTTCATCCTCATTACTTAACTGCCCAACCATTCCCTCCCTTATTCATCAAGGGCGTTGGCACTTGGCTTTCAGTGTCTGTCTCCCTGCATTTTCTGCCACTGTGTGCCACTTCAGTGTCCACATGGATAACACATCAAACAACGTTGAATTCTAGACGCCACCAGCTTACTACTTCATTCCACAATCCATACCCAGAGCCACACCCTCAGCCTTCTGATTGCCAGGAAATTGCTCCACAGCAGCTTTAGCCTCCACCCCTTATCATTCTAGTTTTTTTCACTCCGTCATTCCCTAAACACCTGCTTTCTTAACCTTTTTTTTTTTTTTTTTTAACTTCCATTCCTCTACTATTCCCTTTTATGTCAAACCACAATCTACCACATCACTTCATATCTTTTCCTATCCAGGCTAGATTCCAAAGTACATCAGTCTCTCCTTGCTCCCTACTTAATTCCCTGTCCCATTCCTTAGAGCATATATTTTAAACCATATTAATTAAACTCAAACTTGCTACTTCATGACCTTATCTCTTTTGTCAGAAAAAAATCAAAACTATCAGCTATGAATCTCCATCATCTTCTTGCTAATATTTATAAGTTATACATATAACTGTCTTCACCTCCTTCCTCCTGATTGCAGAGTAAGAAGTATCCTTTCTCTTTTCCAGGTCAATTCCTTTACGTGCACCCTTGATACCATATTCCCTCTTCTACTACAGAATCTTGCTTTACCTTTATCTCTCCTCTTTTTAATCTCTCCTCTGTGCTGACTCCCCATATTTTAAACTCTTCACTGTAGAATCTCCTCCTCAATTCTGTAACTTCCTCCCTACAATTATCATACTTTGTTTTCTGTTTTTAAAGAAGAAATGAAGAGCCTTGAAATAATATAAATCTATTGTAACCTTTCTCAATTTTAATACACTTTTCAATCCAACCGAGTTCTGCCACCATCGAAAGTGTTCTGCAAACATTAATGATAAAATTGCCAAATCCCATGATCTTTTACAAAGACAGGTTACTTGACCTGTCTTTATCTTCTGATACTTCTAACTTCTTTCCTTCTGAAACCTCTCCCTCACTGGCTTCTCTAAAACTGAGCGCCACTGGTGCTCCCTTCCATCCCTCTGCTATTTCTTCTCAGTTCTTTTGCTGCCTCTTCCTTTGCCGATTTACTGATACTGATTCTCATTTCCTCTCACTACATTCAGTCTCTATGAGCAATGGCATCCATTATCCCATTAATTCCAGCTACCACCTATTTAGTAACATCTACTTCCAGCTCAGGCCTTCCTCCCTAAGCCTCAGAAGTATATGGTGAGCTCCCTATTGAACTTCTCTATGTGGATATCCCATTGGCACTTAATCTTCCATATTCAAATATATCCTCATTGAGCTTCGTATCTCTCCCCTTTCTCAGTTTCCCACCCTACACCCTTACACACACACACACACACACACACACACACACACACACACACTCACACACTCCCCAAAGCCTTGTTCTTCCTTTACTTGTCTGTATCCTGGTTAATTACACCACCATCATACTCTACAACCTAGCCAGGGTCTAGGGAATCATTCTAGACTTCTCTCTCGTCTCTATTCCAACCATCACTTCCTCTATCCAAAATCTCATTTCCCATTGTGACTGTAAAACCACACAAAAATACTTCCATTTATTTAAAAAAGAATAACAACAAAGCACATTTTACAACATTCCCCCTAGTTTTTAAATTATGAAATTACAACTATGTTACATTAGCAAACCATGAAGGGTTATACAGAAACATACATAGCTTGCACTATTCCCAGAGATCAGAAACCTTGTTTATACCTCCATACCTAATAGTATTGAACACATAGCAGTTGTTGCTTAACTATCTGTTCATTTTTTAATAAAGTAAATATGGCATATTAAAACATATCAATAATTATTAAGCTGCATGTTAAACAGCTCAACAAATAAAAGGTTTCATATTAATCTTATATAACAAAACATAATTTTTAGACCTTGTTTGTTCACTAGAATTTCTTTAAAACATGTATCACACACACACATCTTTATACAAACACCATATCAGGTATTAGATTCCCTATATACTGAGCTTCCTTCCTCTCACGCCTATCCTACTGTCATAAACAATACTTAACCTATCTGTGCTCCCTCAGTTTCTACCCAGTACTCACCCCCAAAATGATGAAAGTGAATGCACCCGCTGGCTACCCTTAAGTAAGAACAGTGTGAACTAGGTGGATCAGAGAGGGCTCCCAGTGCCTCGCCAATTCTTTTCTACTTTTCTGATTTCTGAAAGAGGGACCCTCTCGTCCACAAGATACAAACTGCAATTTTCCTGAAGAAAAGAAACAAAGTATAGTATTCAATAGTACTAAATAAATGAAATTCAATAATGCTAACATGCAAAAGAGAAATACAAAGCCTTCCTTTGTCAGTTGGGAAGGGGGGAGGAAAGTGGTATATTGGGGGGTTTTTTTGTGTGTGTTTTTTTAACTTTTATTTTAAGTGTGTTTTTCCAGGATCCATCAGCTCCAAGTCAAGTAGTTGTTTCAATCTAGTTGTGGAGGGCGCAGCTCACAGTGGCCCATGTGGGGACTGAATTGGCAACCTTGTTGTTAAGAGCACTCAGCTCTAACCAACTGAACTAACTCACAGCCCCTGAAAGTCGTATATTGTTAAGGGGCCTTCAGAAGCAATGCCTTCCAATCATGCCTGATTTCTTAAAAGTTTTCTTTAATACATATTATTTTATAATTAGGGGGAAATGTTCAAAAGCAAGTCCACAGGTCTAGTTTTAATGGCAAATAAAAGTTAAGTATTTTTACAACAAGTGATTTAGAAGAAGCTTTGAACTTTATAATAATTGACAACTGTATGTACTAACATTTTTACATCTAAAGAATTAAATTTTAGGAATTTCAATTTTATATAAAAGGAAAGGAAATTTGAGTAAAAATAAACGTACATGGGGAATCATTAGAATTAGCCATATGCTACAATAATTTCTTATCAGGAAAAGGTTTTCTATCTACCATAGTATATTAGTAGTTTTGTAGTTTATACCATTATGAGTTCACAGGGTCAAAAGTTAACAGTATGGGGTCATCAAGTAAATTAAATGTTAACAGCAAAAATTAAAGGACTTAAATTAAAAACATAGGGTCTAATCCAATGATGAAGAAAAGTAAGGAAAAAGTGTTCCCACAAGAGCTATAAACTGTTCACCTATTTAAAATAAATTACTTCTTCAGAGCTGCCCTAAAAGTTAATTTGTTTTAAACACGTATGCATTTCTTTGCCAAAAGAGAAAGTGCTGTATTTTATTCTCCTTATTTCCCTATAGATTTGTTCTACAAGAAATAATTTTTCACATATTAAGTATAGAAATATAGTTCTCAACTGTCATAAAGAACTGGTCATACATCCTCAGTCATATCTGCTAGAGACCAGAGAGTCTCAACTTTTGTTTACTAAAAATAAGAAATGAATGTTAATGTAGTCCTGGTTCTTTTACAATGGGTGAAAGTTTTTTACCCATTGTAAAGTTTATTAAACCTTTCAATTTTCTTTTGATAAAGGGCCAAGAATAGATCTATTTCTATTATTTACAGTCCTTTTAATTATCTAAAATTGCTCCCTGAATACAAACATTTTAATGGCTAGGACAAAAAATTAACCAACCCTTGGTATATTTCAGACTATATATGGTATAAAATTTACCATTCTAGGTAAATTTTTTTGAGAGGGGCCCTGTTAAACTGAAGAATAACCAGAGGACAGGAGCCAAGATGGTTGAAGTGTTTAAAATCATAAAGCCATTAAAGAAACTAAAAGGATGGTAGGGGAGGGGGAATCCATTTGTCTTCTGGTTGAAAATAATAATGGTCATATTTAGAGGGTTATCACATGTAAGTGGGCATGAGTTATAGGGGGCACTTTGACAACAGTTACAAAGTGTCATGCTTTCACTATTAAGATGCTATGATTCCAAACCTGAAGAGGCTGAATTTTCTTTATTAAGCTCTTATAAACTTTACATTATTTTAAAAACAATGTTTCAAAACACTGTATTTAATGTTTCATCTAAGGCCAGCACTGTCACACTAATTTTTTTAGAAAGTAGATAACTGAAACAAATGGGTTTATCCATTTCCAGGTATCCTTATTGATAAAGGGGGGGCAAAAGTTCATACTTCTTTAATAAATATTAACCATTATTAATTGTAAAAGAATTTTAGCTCAGTCCCATAATCTATGGCCTACAATACAGAAGCAAAACAATTCTTCATATAGGGAAAAATCTTATACCTTCATAATCTTAAGAAAATCAGAGTTGAAAATGCTATACATATATGAATCTGTTCTAACCACTTTCAGAAGTTTGGGCTCTAAACCATACAAAGCAAATTTCCCAAAACAGAAGGACATTTCATGATGCATGTATAAATTTTCTCCCATGTAACTAACATTGACATACTTTAAAAATTACATAAGACAAAAAAACTACTTTTAGTAGTTTCCAAACTAATTTCAGTATCTTTTTGCCTTATATGATTTTGAAAGGGTCATCTAAAAATGTATGGACAATAAAGCATTTATATTGCTCTTTCATTCAAAGAATCTACCCAACTGCAGAAAAAAATCTGTGTCTAAATGATATATTCTCTTAAACTGTTACCTAGTTAATTCAAGCATATAGTGATGAGCCATTTAAGCAATCTCTGAGGAGGATTTTATAATTGTTTTTTAATGTGTGAATTAGCTACAGGGAAAAGAAACTATCAAAGTTACTTAACAGAACAAAAATGTAGTCAATATCTAAAATAAACTATAAGCTTGCGCTTTAAAAAGAGAATGTCAACTGGTGAATTTGTAGGAAAAACTCATCACATTCTTACAACAAATTTCAATAAATATTGTATAGGTTTATGATTTCAGTAGTAGACTAGATGCTATATCTAAAGAGTTGTCCACCTTGAGGTCTGACTTCACAGACCTAAAAAAGACAAAAAGTACTTTTTATGACTTTGTTAAACAAAAGTACAGAAAAATACCTAGATTTGGTATACACACACACACACACACACACACACACACACACACACATATGTATAATGCCAACAAACGTATATACATTTTAAGAAAGGTAAATTGTATTAAAATTGTAATACTCAATATATACTGATAACAAAAGATAAACACAAGTCACGTTTGACTTTTGCAATTACAAGAGGTGCTCAAAGTGGTTACCATCAGCGTCCAGATGCTTCTGATTACAGTGAACTGCTGCTTGAGGAGCGTTGACCAAAGTGTCCACTTGTATACATTTTTTGGCACCTCTGGTATATATATACACACACGCTTACCATGATTAGAAGTTTAATTTGAAATTTTCAGGTAAATACCAAATTTGAAAAATTAAAAACTCATAGTAGAAAATAAATAGCTGTGGATCTAGGACACAGATTAGAAACATTTTTAAACCAGCCATTATTAAACTTTGTCCTCTTTGCCTTTATTATAATTCTTCGAGTTTAGTAGTTACAATATGTATGGAGGGTAAAAATCCTAAGCATTAGCTATTTATACCACAATGTTTTAAATATATGATAATAAACAAATACAAATGTCTTAAAACATAATACCTTGTTCATAATAGATGCTCAGTAAGTATCAATTTACTTCAATTAGAAAACTGCCTTCACATTCAATATAAAACAAATATTTATCATTTTATATTCTTTACAATTTTAACTCACAGATTATAGGAATACAGAGAGCGTAATACAGTAAAACAAGTGATTCTCAAATTTGTTCAGGTGTCAGAGCAATTGCTGATCCTGTCTCTGCTGAATACCATTCATTCCCATTAAATATTTATCAATGCCAGTAACTGTGTTATAGACACAGAACAAGAACAGACATAGTCCTGGCTATCAGGAAACTCTCAAAACCAGAAAATGTGTCTCTATATATGTATGCATGCATATTCACTACTTCAGCCACATATCGACACAAACAGAAAACTTTATGTGTGTATTAGTTTTCTGTTGCTACTGTAACTAATTACCCTAAACGTAGTGACTTGAAACAACAGAAATTTATCATCTTACAGTTCCGGAGGTTAGAACTCTAAAGTGGATCTCAGTGGGCTAAAATCAAAGTGTAGGCAGAGCTGCATTCCTTTCTGGAGGCTCCAGGAGAGAATCTGTTTTCTTGCCTTTTCCAACTTCTGAAGACCTCCCTCATTCCTTGGTCCATGGCCCCCTTCTACCTTCAAAGCCAGCAACAGCTCTTTGAGTCTCTCTCACATCTTATCACTGACTCTTCCCTTTTCCACATTTAGAAGAACCTTGTAATTACAGTGGGTCTACTCAGATAATCCAGGATAATCTATTTTTAGGTGATGTGAGTAGAAACCTTAATTCTATCTGCAATCCTTGTCATGTAACTATATGTATATATATATATTTTTTTTTTCTTCAGGAACTCCATCAGCCATCTCTGAAATTATGCAAACTGTTCATATGTGTGCATGATTCTAGAGAAAGGGTCTATAACTTTCAACAAATTCTGAGTTTCAAAATCACTGGAGTAGCTCCTAGAACACCAGCGTTCCTGAGAAGCATAGTTTGGTGTTGTCAACGATTCCAAATTCTACATTGGCTTTTTTAGTATGTATATTTTTAACTTTGATCAGAAAACCTTGATATGGGTTGAAAGTTTTTTAAGTATTTTTTCCCCTGTGTGTTTTTAGAAGTCGTTGTAATCATGCTAATTACACTTTCTTTACATGTTGCATTTATAAACACTTCTCCACATTGATATGCATCGTTTTGTAATGATGCTAGTAGAAATGCAGTAGAAATTCCACAATTTACTCAATAATCTTCCTACTATTAGACATTTTATCCTCCTACCCCCCTTTTTTGCTGCTATATTTAATGCTGGAGTGATCTTCTTGTATAGATTTCTTCCCCCCATATTTTGGATTTATTTCACCTAGATTCCTGAAATTGGAATTTCTGGCAGGAAAAATACAAATATTTTTATAACCTTTTTATATATCACCAAATTACTTTCCAAAAGGGCTGTTTTAATTTACATTGCCACTAGCTTTTACTGACCCATACCATCAGTGTGAGGTTTTTTTTTTGGCTCTTGCATTTTCTAATCTGTTTTCTAGTACCCTTGTTAAAGTGGATTTCTAAAATATGTATCTGATCATATTATTCATTGGTTTAAGATTTTTCAATTGCATCAATATAAAGGTGACATGAAAGGCCATGGTTCAGCCTCTATCCACTTGATCAAGCTAAACTTTCTCACCTCCTCCAAACCCATCTAAGCAACAAATCGCATTAACTACCTGAATTTTCTTGAACCTCCTTGTTTTCTTATATTCTAGTGATTCTGCTTTAAATGCTTTCTATGGCCTATTTCTACTCTCTCTTTTACACTGGGATAACTCCAATCCTTTAAGGCTCCACCAAGGTATCCTTTAACACAGCTCTACAAAGCTATCCTTCGAGACACAGCTCAACTGTAACCTCCTCCTGAAAAGCTTTCCTGAGCCACCTATTCCCAACCTGGGTTAAATGCTCTTCCTCTATATTGATCAAATTATATCTTTTTAAAAATTTATTTCTTCCATTAGACTTTCAGCTCCTTGCTAACAGAGACTACATATTTTTCATCTCTACATATCCAATTCTGATATGGTAAATGTTTGATTCATTCTGTGTGCCAGTACATATCAAACCCATCAAAACATAACTACATTTTGGGAAGTATTATTCCCACTTCTGGGAAATCTTCCAATAAATAAGCAAATAAATGAGAAAGTCAATTAGGAAAGGTATATGCATAAAAATGTTCAGTTCAGAATTATTTATAATAGCAAAAAATTGGAAACAACCTAAATACCACCAATAGATGAATGGCAGAATCTGCTACATGATATGTAGCAGAGCAATTTGGAATGAAGGTTGTAAAAATGGTGTAGTAACTTAGACATTTATGTCAAGTTTAAAAAGACAAAACAATTTCACACTACAACCCTATAAAATTAGATGCACAGACATTGACTAAAAAGGAACATGAAAATTGTATGAATTGTTTGTGTGGACTGATTTCATTGCTTTTATTCAGAACTTTATGTTGCTATGACAACTTCTCAATTATAATTATAATACAAATAATTTAAAATTAAACCCAAGTCATTACCATATGTGTATATATAGGTATATGCATATATTTTATAGGCATATATTTCCTAGCTCTGCCTCTGAAAGGTCCAAGAAGTAGAGACATCTCAGTAGCAATGAGCACACCTAGCCTTGGTCTTTAATACCATTCTCCCCTAACAGGAAACAGGGCTCTTTAGAGAAAAGGCTAATTCCAGGGTTGGGGCAGGGTAAGGACAAGATAAACACGGAACATCTTATTATACCACAAAGTAAGAAAGTGCTCAAAAAAAAAATTTTTACGTAGGCATGTCACAAAGATACAGGAACCAGACTAAAGGGGCTCCCTCCAGCTAAATCTCAGACTATTTGAACACCAAAATAATTAAACATTATAGACTTAAATATTTAGAGGTAAAAGGTCATGATGTATGTAACTTACCTTCAAATGGTTTAGAAAAAAACTGTATAAAACACACATAAATATGGATAGAAAGTACACATGAAAGAAAATACAGAAATGGAAAAACACAGGAATTCGTAAGTTAATGCAGATAGTAAATAAATAGGGAAGAAGAGAGGGCTCTTTGCAGTAGAATGCTGTGGGCCAACTGGTGAATGTGGAGGGAGTACTAGATTGGTTGAATCATTTTGCAACCATTATGGTAAAATTATATCAGCAATAATGGATGCTAAATTTAAACAGGAATTTTGATGAAAAGCAGAATAGGTCTTCAATTGTCTCCCCACAAATTGCTTATTAATTGCCAGGAAGAAAAAAAAAAACCAGTAACTATACAGTGGAAAATTCAAGCCACGTGTGGACCATGTGATCAAAATTAACACCATCAATGAGAGACAGATGGCTATCACGTGCTTCCGGAAGTGATACCCTGAGAAGGACCTCTGCAATGGTCCAGAATCTAATCATGAAGAAACATTAGACAAAAACAAAACAAGGAACATTATATTAAAAAGGGAGGTGGGGGGACAAGCTGCATTCTTCAAAGATGTTGTGGGGACAGAGCCCCAGAAAGTAGTTTACAGGCTCTCGGCCTCACGTGGAGGAGTGCTGGCTCGGGTAGTAGATGGCCGTCAGCTGTGGCTGGTTGGCCGTCAGTTGTGGCCAGTTAGCCAATTAGCCCCTGATATAACTGCTGCGGCTACGGAGGAGAGCTGGGGAGAGTGGAGGAGAGTGAAAGAGAGTCGTCAGTGGGTTGCAGACAAAACGGACAGCAGGTCGCACGTCCAGTGAACCCAGCCTCCAGTGAGACCGTAGTGGTATGACTCCCCTACCTATGGCTCTGTGGGTGTTCCTTTTTGGCCTCACCATATCCTGCGTTCTTGTATGGGGAGCGGGAGCAGAGACCCCGCAGGCTTCCCCGCACGACAGATGTCAAGGTAATTAAAGATTTTTTTAAAAGGCTGTGGAAATGTTCCAAAAAAAAGGATGTTAAAGAGTCAGAACAACTAAATGCAATACCTGACCCTAGACTGAATCCTTTCCTGGAGGGGGAAATGCTACAAAGATCAAACCATAAATTTGGAATATGGATGGTAAATTAAAATATTATTTAAATGTAAATTTATAAAGTGGATAGGAAATACACTCTTAAGTATTTAGGAGTGAATGACCAAGATGTATTTAACTTCAAACAGTTCAGAAAAAAAATTGTATATAAATATATTAATACATAAATGTGAAAAGAGAGACATCATGGAACAAGCAAATGAAAACGGTGTTCTTTGAACTATTTTTATTTTCCCAACTTTTTGTAAACTTGAAATTATTTCCAAATAAAAGGTTTTTGTTTTTTTTTTCATTAAGCCCACCTCAGAAGAATAAGACCAACAGGAAAATAAAAGGTACCCATCTAAGCAAATTGTTTTTATCCAGTAGTGTATATTGTTTTCAAGTTAACATTCAAAATGTTTTCTTCTTTAAGAGTCTTCACTCTTTCTTAAAAGATGAGCAGACCTATAGTTTTCACATTTTATCTAAGTAAGTTAATATGTTGAAGTCAACATTCCATCAGTTGTAGCTTACTCATTAGAAGTAGCAGGAGGGAAAAAAAACAAGCATTGAAAGTACAAGACCTCTTGTTCTCCACACTACCCCTATTTACTATTCGTTAGCTGGTGATTGCATTCCAGTTTCCAAGTAAAACCTCAGATTTTAAATTATGGCTTCAGTTCTACTCTTATAACAAGAGGAGTATGCAGAGACACAAACTGGGTGGATGAAAGGGGGTGGGGAGTTGTTAACTCTTTGCGGTATTCAAGATGAAAGAAAGCTGAGTATTGTCCTAATTTAGACCTATATAATTGAGTTTTTTCTTTTCATAAAGTACATCACTTTGTGGAGTATTAAAATTCGGGGAAGGTATTCTTTCTAGTTTTTTTACCTGTGAATTTGATGGTCTGAAGTAAAAGTGCTTTTTCTTTTTTTCCTTTAAAATTCAACTCAGGAATATGCACCCCCTTGTGGTCAAATATAAAATTCTTCATTTTCAAAATACCATTTTTTCCAATTGGGCTTTTTGTTCAGGTATAGAAAACATGTTATTTGGTTTTGTTTTCTCCCATTTTAGTGAATTAAGAAGCTTTAATGAAGGATTTTGGGTTTGTTAAATAATATTTTAAAACAGGACTTAAATCTAAAGGTAACCTACATATAAATTTTAATCTGTGCAAAATGGAAATAATAATTGCACCCACCTCTTGAGTTATGAGGATTCAAGGGGAAAATGCATATATACATGCTTAGCACAGTATCTGACACATAGTAGGTACTCAATGTTCTTATTTATCAACAACATTATCATCAATTTATATAGACACTCTCTTGAAAGACTATTCCAAAAGGGAGCTCAATCAAAAATTTATTAGTTCATGAAGTTCAGTACAATCTCGCAAATAAGTTCCCCAAATATATCACTTATCCAGGCTTCGCCTGGCTAATTTTCCCAAGTACATTGTATTTTTAAAATTCAAAGAATATGTAATTATCTCTGGATGATGGAAATTTGGATAGTTATTTTATATATATTTTACACTGGCCTGATTTTTTTCTTTAATAATTAGAAAAAGCAATAAAACCATTCCATTTCTATGTTACTCTCATGAAATGGTAAACCAAATTACCATCCTTATTCATCTGACAGAAATCATTACTCATATATAGCAAAAATGTTATGTCAGGCTGATTTACCATTTTAAGGGACTCTTGAACAGGAATGCTAACTCCTAAGGGCACTAACTATAATTTGATTTTTAAAACACCTCTTAAAGAAGTCATTTTAAAAGATCAGTGTTAAAGACTATATTGGTTATTATTTACTAATATGCCAAGCACTGTTCAAATGCCTTTAATATATTAGCTCATTTACATTCTTACAACAACCCAATGAGATACAAGCATTACTCCTTTTACAGAAGATCAAAGTGAGAAAAAAGTAACTCATGTAGAGTCACAGCTAGCAAGTAGCAGAGCTGAGATTCAACCCAGTTTGGTTCCAGAAATCTACTCACTTAAGCAGTGAACAAAAGTACCAAAGCGATGTGAGACACACATAAATAATAGTTAGCCATGTTACTTCTTGATCTCAAATTATTAAAATCCATTTCTTTTCCAACGGTACCTCAATAATGCAAATTGTGCCGGCCTACTCCCATTTCCTTACTTCTTAGTACTTCAGGCATTTTCATACCCATTGTTTTATTTAACCCCCAAGGATATATGTCTTCACATACTTAAACAGTCATGGTTCATCACAAGTTGTTTTGCAACAAAAACTTTTTTGTGGAAACACACAAAAAACATAGCAATACCCAGATTTTAAACTATTCGATTATTTACAAATTTCATTATAACTTGGAATCAGGAAAAAAGTAACCAAAAATAACCTTAAAATGTAATCATTTAGGATGAATTTTTTAAATTCATCTCAACTAGCCTGGTGGCAGGCAGAATAACTCTCCCTAAAATAGAAGTTTTTAAGGAAGGTGTTAAAATATTGACAACTTTGTCATCATGTAGTGTCCCATCATAGCTCCCTGTTTTTGACACAGATTTGCCTAGGTCTTGTGCTTCCACTTACCAATTTTAAGACTTTGGGGCAAGTTTGTTCATCTGAGTCTTGCGTGTCCTCATGTGTAAAATGAAGATAATACTTACTTCTTAGGGCAATAAACAAGATCAATCCATAAATCGTTTATTTAACACCATGCCCATCACAGAGTACAGGCAATACGTGGTAACTAGGTATTATTTATACGTGCGTCGCACAACGGAAACCCATCTTTGCTAGGTTCAGTTCATTTAACACGCCTTTTTTTTTTTAATCGCCCTAAGTGACACCCAGAGATTGCCCACCCATTCACGTCTCCCAAACCGAGAGAATATTTAAGGACAAGTAGGACAGTGAGAGTAACTGGATTCGATGAAAGCGTCTTCTCAACAGGCAGCCTAGGACCGGGAAGAACTCCAGCAAATTTAAACACTCTTTAGACAGGCGCGCGCGCGCGCGCACAGACACACACAGACACACACACACACACACACACAGACACACACACACACACACACACACACACACACACACGGTTGTCGAGTCGGGGAAACCACGCCTCCTGTGTGTACTCAGGTTGGATCGCACAGCAAGGATAAAGTCTCTCGGACATATGCGGACTTATCCACGTGCTTGCAACCTGTGCTGTTTTAAGAAAATTACTTAGTCTGACCCTTGGTTTCCTGGTCTGCAATCTGAGAATAATAATAGTACCTACCTCATAAAGTTGTTCTGAGGCTTAAGTGCGATAGCTCCTGTAAAGCGTTGACATATACGGTAGCAAGAGCTCTGTACACAGGTGGGGCTGTTTTAAGTACACGTGTTTCCATACAATACACATGGTCTCGGAGATACGTTCCGTTGTTACGAGTTTAGACACTGGCAATAAGACGTTTTTCTTTTCACTTAAGCTGCACCCTTATTTGTTTTCCTCGAACAGTAGAATAAATGCCTATCAACTGATACGCCATCTACGGACCCTCGGCCCACAGTTTCCACTGTCTCTACACCTCCGCCACTGAGTAGAGGAGGAGCTGCACGCAGGCGCAAGAAGAAGAGGTAGGAGGATTGCCACCTAAGGAAGCGAGGGGAGAGCGGCGAACAGCGATGATTCTGCGCATGTGCATGGCGTGGGGGGTTGGGAGTAGGGGTATGCGCGTGCGCAAAAGTGTGGAGAAAGCCGGAGAAGGGGGTTTGGAGGCGGTATTGACAGCTGTGAAGGCAGCCCGCGTTCCCGGCATGCCCCGGGGCGGCGGGGTTGGCTCTAACGAATTTGAATGAGGAGCCTCAGCGCTTTCGGCGCCATTTTCGAGTGGTGCCTGATCTCATCAATCTAGCGGGACAGACGGGAAAACCTGTCCGAGAGTATATCGCCACTAGGACTCCACCGAAAAATCACTGAAAAAGTCGCCCAAAATTACTTCGAGCAAAGGACAGTCCGCGGAGTTTCGCTAGGGTTGGCGCAGTCGGTAAGAGCCTCAAGTAGAAGCGGGACTCGAGAGGTGGCAGTGGGACAGGCAGGCGGTGGGGGCGGTGCAGGGAGTGGACACTGGGTCCGCCCTCATTTTAATCGCTAAAAATGCGAGGAAATAGGGTTGGGGGTATTGGATGGCTGCGAGTGGGCGGCGGCGGGCGGAATGTGGCGGGAGCGCGGAGAGACGGGGGCTTGGGGGGAGGGGAGTTGTAGTTTGAGCGGGACGCGGACGGCCTGCCGTGGAGCAGCCGCCGCCCAGCGGATCTGTCAGCAGGACCCCCTGCCGGGGGACCGAGATGGGGCGAGGCGGGGCTCTGCAGACTGCGGCTCCTTGACAGGAGGTGGGGGACGAGTTACCCCCTCCCCCATTGCCAAGGCGATGGGTCTTTCTTCGCAGTTTTCCCGGCCCTCTTCTCGTGACAAGAAAGTTAAGGTCGGCGGAAAATTGAGGACCCGGAGTAGCGGGTGCCTCCCGTCAGTTCTGCGGGACCCAGCCCTGTATATTGTCGTCTTTGACGCTAAAGAGTGAGGTGCCCTAGGAATGTGAGTTTCACAACGCCGCCCTCGGGCTCTGAGCGCCTCGGTCCGGGAAGGAGTAGCACTGACCGCGTCTGGCTTTTCCAATTTGAGCCAGATGGGGCGGGGGCAGGCTTTTGAGGTTTTAGCGGGCTCCTAAGAAAGATGCTGGGGTTTCGCTTTTTGCTTGGGATTTTTGTCATTTGCTCTCCTGGTGGTGTCCTTTCTTTGGGGGTGGGAGGATGTGTTCTTGGGTGAGATGAAAGATGGGGCTTCGAGCATGCGATTTCCTTCTCTTCGAGATTTCCTCCGAGTCTCACTTTTCTTAGAAGACTTTCCTTCTCCAGTCTTTGATACAAGTCGCAAGGAAAAAAGCGATCTGTGAAACAGTATTTTCTTCCCGAAAAGCCTTTACCCGGACAACTTAGCGGTAATCCCCACCTTTTCGTAAGAACTTTCTTGACTCTGAGGCGGAGGGAAGAGGGCTGTTATTTGTTTTTCCCCTTAGTGATTGATTTTTTTTTTTTTTTTTAGCTCGCAGTTTCTACCAATTCTTACTCAACTCTTGAATGATTTGAGCCAGTGACGGCTTCAATACTTTATAGATAATGAACTTTGTAAAAATTCCTCATTAGAGGTATATTGGATCTAGAATTCTTTGCTGCGCTGAAGGCGCCACTAGAGTAACCCTTTGCAGGCGTGATGTTTTGCGTGGGGGGCGCACGGCTCTGGGTTGCAAATATGCAAGAGATGGTTTTTGCAACAGCTATTCAATTGTTCGCAAAGAGGAATAACGCTTCCAGAGAACCGCAATCACACACTTTTCAGGACCGCCTGCCTAAAGAGTTTTTCCCCCTGGAATTGATGTAACGATTGATTGATTTCTTATTTCTCTAAAGACTGGGGGATCCGCCCTCACTTAGAATCTTTTCCCCGAAGAGAACAGGAGAGCGGAGTGTGATGTTTTTCAAATTGTTTCTAACGGAGCTCCCAAAACACCGGATTTGTTATACCCTGATTGGCTGGAAGGAAGCGGGACTGGGGGGTTTGAATGTTAAACACTGGATTATAATTCTAGACTTCACGAAAAATTAATATTTTTAGAGAACCACGGAAATAGTTACAAAATGTTAAGACGAGGAGTTTAAAAAAACGTGTTTAATATTTTTTTCATAAAGGATCTTCGAGTGGTTCTGAAATGTATATTAAAAGTAAAACTGAGGAGACAATTTTCTTAAAATTGTAATTCTGCTGGCTGAAATTACAAGACTTTTCTACATTTGCCCCTGTTCTCTGTTGATTAAAAACTGAGTGAAACATTTAGGTTTTTTATTCCTTTGACAGAAATTTTTCATCTTAAGCTACATTTATTTATTAGATGCAGGTTATGGGAAAATTGTTTCTTTTATTTTGATGAAAAGAAACTTTGATTTTCTTAATGTTAAGAAAGCTTTTCCACATTTTTCATAAAAATTGGATATATTTTTAAAACTTCTCACATCTAATTTAAAATATATAGGTTTTACTAATTCAGCCATTGCAATGGATTTAAAATTTTATTTACAAAAAATAATATGTTGCTTAATTTACACAATATAACAGGTAAGTATGCACAGGTGCGTATACATGAATTCATTCCTTTGATATATTCATTGTGTAGAAATATTTTCATACAACAGTGTGGGTGTGTTCTATTGTATTTGGTTGGTTTTAAGTTGATTTTTGTGTAATGTTGCTTAAGACAGCCATCAGTATATTTCTACTTATTACCAACTTTGTCATTCCATTTCATTGCATCTTGATAAAAAGCGGGTGTGGTTTTCAAAGAAAATCAGTAAACTCTCACACTGATAAACTAGATAGCTGTAGATGCTTTTACACATTTTTTTAATTTAATAGGAATTTATGTCCTTTTCTGAATAGTTGAAATTTTAAAACTTGAGTTTGTATTCTCACATTAGGTCAAATATACATTGTTAGGAAATAGTCAAATGAAAAACTCCTACGACTTTCATAAATCTCTGCAGGGTTGTAAATATAATTTATATTAATAAGTGGAATAGCTGAGTTTATAAATCATACTATTGTATTGCCTTCATAACAAGAATTGTAATTACAGAACCTGTGTTTGTTACCTTTTTTCAAAGCTGTTTTACTTTGAATCGTCTCATGAAAATTTCATAGAAAGTACTAATTATACTCCATAAAGTTTAATTTGATGAAATTGTAGGAGACCCCATTTCTATTTTAAATGTAATTTCACCTATGATACCAGAACTAGTGGACTTTGATCTTTTTTGCTGTTGTTTTGTTTTTTTGTTTTAATTTTCATTCAAATTATTAGGTGACTTGGAGAGTTTTGAGGGTGGGATAGGGGAGGAATTTAAATTCCACCAGGCTGGTGAAATTTAACCATACTTTTTTAGTGCTTTAGTTTATGAGGTTTTTTTGTTCGTTTTGGGGGTGATGGATGAAGAAGGATTGTTTTGCTTAATAAGCCATTTTAAAAGAAGTGAAGGATTTCTTTATTTAAAATACTGCACTTAAAGCTTGAGAACACACCTAACACCTAAATAAAATCCACAGCATTCAAAATATTTTCCCTTTTATGTGATGCTTGATAAGAGGAAGATTTTGGTTTTAGATTTGTGGGCATGTAGGTATGAGTTTCAACAGATGTGTATGGTTATTATATTATGTATATTATCCATATTTCTCTGCAGTTGATAATTCTGATTTATTTTCTGTTCTATTGTAAGGTCTAGGAAAGTCATAATAGCACAGGAAAACAATGGTAGGGAAAGGTGTTACCACAGTAGCTCAACTCTTTTTAAAGCTGTGTTTACGTATTGTGGGTGAGAGTGAACTGGAGAAGGTATCAGTCTTCCTGGTACTATTGATTTTCATTTGTTTGCCCTTACAACTATTTTTAAAAATCCAAGTAAAACTGCAATTTTAGACTTCATTTTAATGTCAACTCGTCTTAGTTGTACATTTACAAATTGTAGACTCAGGTGTTTGTAAGTAACAATGTATTTTTTCTTATCAGATTAATAATCACTTTTAGTATTTATCATGAACTAGAGCTAAGGATGAAAATTTCAAAATAACTTTCATATTCTGGATTCCTTGTTGCAATGCATCATGCTTTGTTTACTACATTTTTGTTTGTTTTTTGTTTTGTGGAAACTTATATATATTTTTATTTCTCTTTATTTACTTACTGGTATATAGCAACAATTCAGAATGTAACAAAGTACTTTAATCCAGAAATATTGGTCAGTTGATTGGGTTTACAAAAAGAAAAAAAAAAATGCCCAGAAGACTGTATTAGATATTTCTTCCACATGATATATAAGCTTTTTCCAATTAAAGAAAACCAATTAGAGTATACATTTACACACTATTTTGAAATTTTATTTTACAAAAATTTCTCTTATTTTAAAAAACTACTGGCCTAATATTGGCTCTTGTCTTTTATTTCTATTGTTTAATGAAGTTTCATGATCCCCATATTGATTTCTATTTAACCCTTTTTAGAAGAAAGGCTATTGGTCTGATTATAACTAAGAAAACACATCTTAGAAAGAATTGTCATATTAGAGTATTTGTATAATACAGTTTTGTTCTTTTTTTAATTCAGCAATTTAGAAACACTGTGCCAGGCAACTAATGTAACTCGAACTCAAACTGACTTGCTGAAATTTGGTAGCCCTTCTTTTAAGACCAAAGGTAATCAGTAATAAACTAAGATTTTCTTTCAAATAAGTGTCCAAAATGAGATTCAGCCATTTTGCATTTAATTTTTACAAGTGATAGTAAAAAATTGTGACTTTAAAATTGTGACTGACTTAATAAGTGTAACATCAGTTTTAGAATATCACATTACTAATATGTGTTTATATATTTGTCTGATTATTTGCATGTACAAATGACTAGAACCTTCCTATAAATGTTGCTCTCTGGTAGGGAAATGATTTCCTTTTGCCTTTTTTCTTTTTTTTTCCCCCTTGCCTGTCTTAGAGATGCTTGCTTTAAAGGGTCTTCTTTTGAGGAAGTTAAGTTTCAAATATTAGAATTAATATTAATTATATATGAATTTTATTCTTAATATTATCAAATTATGAGTTTAATATACTTTTGTTTAATCCTATCTTATTTCACTAAAGAATCTTTGCCCTGGAAGGACTTGTCATGGGTTCTAAGAATAAATAATAAACTGTATTTTGTAATAGATTTGAGTTTTACTATTTCAAGGTTTTTTTACACCATATTTTTTATCATTTAGTCTAATATTTGTCTTGTATTTGAACCTCCATTATTCTATTATCTGGTGTTTTTTGTTTTCCTTCTATTTGGCAAGGAGTACATATTGGTGTCTACTGTTTTCCTTCTGTGATTTTTAAAGTTAAGACACCTTAATTTTCAGAGTGTTCAAATATAAAAAACTGTATCTTTTGAGGAAGATCATGTAGAAGAGATTTTAATTTTTTAAAATGTCATAGTATTTGGATTGGTGTTTGTGGGTTGTGTGTATGTGGTTTTTGCCATTAAACAATCAAATATTTGGTGGCAGAGGAATAAAGGTTTATTTGGTTTTCATTTCTTTTCCTAAACTATTTTTAAATAAAAGTAGAAAACTCAGAGCAGTATGGTTCATAATAGTGCATTCTAAATCTTTGGTAATTTAACTATTTAGTATTTTTATAAAGTTGGTTGCCACTAAGTCATTAAGATTCATGTGAAACAAATGAAAAAGCCACTTAAATACATTTGGTTGTACCACCCCTACATGGAACCATTAAAAAAACCATTGGCCCAATAGTCACCCACTTATTACTTATATTTTCATTTGTTTAAAGAGTAAATTCTAAATTTTGTTCTGTTAAAATTGCCATGTATTAAAATTGGAAATATCCAATATTACTGCTCACTCAGGCATCACAAAAGACAAAAGTTGAAAATAATGGTAGTTTCTGTCATCAAACGTTTGATAATTTGGGAAGAAAGTTAAAAATTTGTCTCCTTTGAGTAATTTTTTAAACTGGATTTTATGAGTTTTAGAAGCATAAACTGTATTTCTGATATTTTCCTTATGAGTCCCCTCTACCAGTTCTCTAACACCTACTTACATACACACACACTCATCTACAATGCTTTGAAAGTGAATGCCCTAAAGAGAAATGAAAGCAGAAACATATTAATCTGATTTGTTTGAAGAGACTTCGAATGATAAAGCATATCACAGGTGTTTCTAATCAAGTTATTTCTCTTAAATAACATTATTTTCAAGTTAGTGTTTTTCTGAACATAGGCAAGATTGAGGTCATTTTGAAGACCTTACCTCTGTGTTTAGGGATCCACTGTGGAACTGCAGGAGGCGGAAATCTGTTGAGTGTCTTCATGCTATAATACATGACATTTTTATTGCAGGTTTTGACCTTTAGGAGAGAGCCAATTCTGGAGAACAACCTAACTTCTTTGATTGAACATTCACATAATGCATTGGAACATGATAGGAGATTAAGGTATACTAATGAATTTTAAAAGCATACAATTTTATGTCTTTGCAGTATAATTGGGCTAGACAATTAATTGGTAAAGCTAGGACTTTTAGGTGAACTAAAAATCATTAAAGATTTATTAATACATAGAAATCATTCTGTGAAGTGGCCATGGTTGAGTATTCTTATTAAAACTCCAGATTTTTTTTATATAGTTGATGTTCTCATCATCTTGCATTAAGTCCAACTTCAACTGTATTTATCCTAAAAATAAGTATCTAGTGATTTTTTATTTTTGTTGTTACATTGTTATATGTAAAATATTTAAATAGTGGACTTTTCATCTTGTAAAATGGAAAGTTTAAATCAAATGGAATTTGGTGTTTGGCTGTGTGACAGGTATACTGGTAGGTAGAGCCACAAAATTAGATAAGCTTAATGAGAGTATTTTAAGAGAATTTAAAATATTCCAAGTAGTATCCTAACCAAAAGTGGCAATTTGGTTGAAACTGAAAAAACCACTTTCTGAAGCACAAATTAATATTTTACTCATAGGTCCTCTGAGTAAAATATTTAAATTATTCATATCAAAAACTGCTAACTCTTTAAAAATAAATGGTAGAATGTCGAAATCTCTAGTGACTTAACTGTCTTTTCCTCCAGAAATGTGGTTATACTTTATAACAGAACCACTTTTATAGCATATTTATTTTCTTTGATTTTTAAAAAATATTTTTAGTTGAAAACTTCAGACACTTAGTTAATAAAGTTATTGATTGTTTTCTAAATGGTAATCTGGTCTAATGATAATGAACTTACTGAACAGTATTACTAAGTTTACTTGGTTAATTTTTGCATAGTAAAGTATTAATCACATGAATAAAGTATTAATCATAACTTTTTAAAAAACTATCTGCTAGATAAAGTGAGGTTTATTACATACTATAATGTTTTCTTTCAATATTTTTGCACCTAAAAATATGTACTTTATGTACTAAAGATACAGGAAATTACAAAGGTTCATTTTTCATAAGAAAAGTGTAATTTAGCCTTAAGAGTGAAGTATAATTATCATTGTCATAGAACTGCTTTTATCTTTAAACAAGGTTAAAAATTTTTTGAAGAAAATTCTCGGATGTGTGTTTAAGAATTAACATTGAGATACATATCAAAATACTAAAAAACTAACATTAGATGTGTGTGTATTAGTAGATAGTAGATAGATAATCCAGGAATGTGAATCTGTTAACAGTTAAGGTTAAGTAAAATGTTAACATTTAATAGAAATCAGTGTACTATAAGGGTGAAGTTTAGGTGTAAGTGTCATTATACTGTAAGGTCATTGAAATAAATGCAAGGTATTAGAATGTCTTCATAACTTTGATTTGAGAATGTTATGAAAAAGCAGCTTAGTCTGAATAAAATGAAAATAAGTACAATTTTCTCCTCTAACTCATCCAGTGTTTTCCAAGTTAGAGAACACTAAGATGAAAAGTAAAAAATATGGTTTCTAAGTGTCTGAATGAAAATCCAGGTTCAATTTATTGCTTTCAATCCAGATATCTCTACACACAGCTTTAATGAATTAAATGGGTGAAGAGGGACAGCTTTTGAGTTTATATTGTAGATAAAGACATAAACCCAGAGTTGTTCCTAATTTAGAGAGGTTATGATTTGTGCTCTTTGAACTTGTCAAAATTTACTGTTTGGACACAAATATTTAGCGCCATAAAATTGTCCTCTATGGCTATATACTGGCTTTAAAATTTCCAAATTTTGAGCTTAGTAAATAATTTAGCATCTAAAAGAATCAATACAGATATTAACAGTTTTCTTGTATTTGGTTAGTACTTAGAGGGTGAGAAACAAACCTAATTTGTAAGACGTGTTATGAGACAAGTTAAGGGCTTTTACTGCAAAGTGATTGGCTATCTTTTTAGTGCCCTTTAAAGGACATTTTGTAAGGATTTTGGCTGTTTTAAATTTGAAAACCTGGTTCTGTATATCTCATGAAGCCTTGATATGTGTTCATTATATCAGAATTGGGGGGAAAGGATTTATTAAGTTATCTTTTTTTTCAGTGACAAATTTATGTCTTATTTGTGCAACATTTATATTTTTGGTTAAATGTTGTTTTAGAATTAAATAACATTCATTTTCAAGAAAAATTCTTAATTGTTCTTAAAATACAGTTATACTGTCAGTGTTCTGTTTTATTGAAATAGTTATCCTTAAGGGGGAAAGAATATTTGGATAAACTAAAATAGAGGTAATTTAACATAGCTATGTGTGAAAGGACTTGAAATTATTCATTATTTGTCATTGTTATATAATGCTAATTTATAACAAGTTATATTTGAAGCATTTGTCAGCTATAATAACTTTCTTTAATAGAGGTTTTATAGTATTACTGAGGATTCATTAAAGATTAGATACAATTATCTTAATAAAACTTTTTAAAATGTTTATTTGAAGCAGTTTTGTACGTGTGTATATTTTGTGTTTTTCTCTTGACTAGCAAACACAACCTTAATCTATTTCTATTTTTCTTCAAATAAGACCTAATGCATCAAAAAACATTTTCAAAATTCAACATATAATTAATATGAGGATATAAACTTTTTATTAAATATTAGTTTGAAGTAGAATTTCATTTTTCAGCACCACAAACGACACTTTTGATATTTCATTAACATATGACTTGCCTTAGTTTTACTTTCCTATTTTCATGGTTAGAGTCACTTGGAAGAGAAACGTGCAGCATGTTTCAAATGTAGCTGCTGAGACTGATTAACTGCTGAGACTGATTACTGGTTAATATTTATTAGTTTATTATTGTTTGTAAATGTGTTAATTCTTTAAAAATCCTTTCATATTTGCTGTTAGTTTTTTTATTGCATAGCTTTCATACTCACTACATATGTTTAATAATTTTATCCTGTGATCCTCAGAATTGTTTTTTATTTTTTTTATTAACATTATTTGTTTCTTATTGAACTGCTAAACAGAAAAATTACTTTTTCAATTTTGAGAAAAATAAAAGATTGGGTTTTTTTTTAACAAAATATCTGAATTTTAAATATTACTATATTCTATACTTTTAGTAAATCTCAAGCCTAGCTTTCTTCACCAGGTATTATTTAATTTATCAGCCAATTCTAGCATTTAAAAAAATAATTTATAGATGTCCTAATTTTTCAGACTTTTAAAATCTTTTACAGAATAAAACATTGCTCCAAGTGTTAAAGAATTGTATTTAACTTTAAAGTTATAAGTTCCTAAATAGCATCACATTTAAATTTAAATGTAATTTGGCAGAAGAATTTATATTTCTGTTATGCATCAAATTTTTAGCTTTGTATTACACATTTAAAGTAGGTAAATTATATGTGGAAATTTTTTTAATAGTTGGAATTTTTGTAAAGACTTTATGGGCTAAAATCTTATTTCTTTGTTAATAATGTCTGATGTCAAACACGTGGTGATGATTAGATATGTGGAACCTGGGAGCCTGGAGCTTTTTATAAGCAAAATATAATTTCATTTCTTGATTCAAGTTTAGATACTTTCTTATTTTCCAGGAGAATAGCTTGGGAAATTGTTCTTTATGAATTTTACTCTGAACCTAGATAGAACTCCTCTGAAAATTTTGATAATTGAGCAGTTAAACCTAGACTAGGAGCTGAAGATCATTATATGTGTCATTAATATTTTTCCTTACATACATTGTAAGTTCTCTTTCTAATCAAAACACCAATTTTATCTTTTCTTCTCCTTTCCACATCCTGCTTTTTAAAGAAAAGAATCCTTCTTAAATAAGTCTGTCATGTAGTGATGTAAACAGACCTGCTAGGTAACTGAACCATTTTTTTTTCTGTGTTGTATATGCTTTTCTCAGTTGGCTACTGCAACAGCAGCAACAGTGAATAAACAAGTATCACCACAGCCCTTGTTCTTGTCCCTTACGGCTGGGAGTATTGCTGCTGCTTGTCAGCTGTTGTACAGAATAGCATCAAATATGCAATAATGGTGTCCAAAGGAGCCTGCACCCACCATCTCTTATAGGCCAGGTGGGAAGGGCCCAACTGTCAGTATCACCCATACATAGTATAATGAATACATTCTTTGACAAAAAAGGTATTTTCTTCCCAAAGTAGCATAATGAGAACAGAAGATGCAGTTTGACTCATTATTTTTTACTTTTTACTTGGTTTTAGTTAATGTAATTTTATTCAGTTAATTTTATCTGTTTGAATGGAAACCTGTCTTGTCTTGTGGAAGTATGTATGGTTTCATGTTTTTTCACTGTTAAGCTGATAGACTGGAAAAAATGAATAATTAGCTACTGATAACACAAGTTAGGTAATATACTGAGGAAAGAAAAGTTGACTGTGGCCACACAGGAGTGTTTCTTTTACTTTGGGGCTGTATTCTGAGCCCATACCATCTTCATTTTATAGCCCAGTCTAAATAAGGCCAGATTCTTGTTGATTTCACTATAACTGAAAACACCACCCTGTACTATCTGATAATTTATATAACTAAATACAAAGCACGCTGCAGGTGGAAACTTATGTCTTTACTTTTCACACTATAAAAATGTCTTATATCTGGAAAGTTTAGATTATTCTAAATCTTTGAAATAGGACTTTGTAATTTCAAATAATATAAAAGAGTGTTTTTGATTTTTACAATTTGAGTGCACAGATTTGCATAATCTAAATATCTGTATGTTTTCCTCCTCTGTTATAGCTAAATAATTCCAATAGGTTGTAATTACAGGGAAGTGAATAATAGATTTCTATTAAAGTTCCGATTTCATTTACAGCACTCTTGCTGGAAACTACAAATGACGTTTTAGTGTGTGAGTGTAATGTCTTAATTTGAAGTCTGACATTTGCATTCTTTTAAAAAGGTAACCATAGTTTCCCCCTGGCCATCTTTATCAAAATCACAGCTAATCACTCCTGCTCTTAATGTTTTTCCTTAGCAATTACTATAAACTCAGTTCCCTGCTAACATCAAAAAAAGTTTTGTTGTAGTATGTGGTTGGTTATCTGAAATAAATAATGAGCCCACAACTTGCTTTAACAAGATGTCAAACATATTCAACCATCAATTGAGATTACTTTTTTATTGCTAATACTGAAGTGTTTTCTTTAATTAGTTGCTGTAATTTAAGAGACAATACATTAATTACTGGTAACCTTTCCTTAACCAAAAAGTGAGTTACATAATCCTTTATATTGAAATACCTTATTTTTACTACTAATTACTGTGCATAATGTTTGTGGACCACCTGTACCAGAATAATCTGGAATAAAACATTTTTCCAGACCTACTGAATCAGAATCTGGAGCTGGGGCTCAGGAATTTGTGCTTTTTACAAGCTGTGATTTATTTTTTTTACTTATTTTAGACATACCACATGTGAGAAGCACTGCCCAAAATGAAATGAGGGAGGATTCTTCACACCAATAAACCATTTACATTTTCTGCTTACCCGCCCCCTCCTCCCCCTGCCCTTTAGTCATCATGGATCTCAGCTCAATAACTAATTATGAATCTTGTCATTTCTACCACGTTAGTTCTAGAGTAAGTCTTAGTATTTCTCACATGAGGAAAATCTTTATGAGAGTTTTATTTTTGTTGAAGTACCTTGCGCCAAATTTTAGTCTGTTCTATTTGGAACATTTAGTATACCTACACTTGATGAATTACTGAAGAATTTTTAAAATTTTTATCTAGATAGTAGCTATTTTTCTTAAATGTACTTCCAAATACTGAAGAACTTTTCTCATAGGAACTTTTCTGACGGCAGCATTTGACAAAATTCTATAAAGTTGAAGATATACATAGACTTGAACCCAACAATTCTATTTTTAGATGTTCTAGATAACTTCTGACATATGATAAAGTCGTGTTTATTTTTACTTTAATAAGGAAAAAAGTGGAAGCAATGTAAATGTTAAGCAACAGGAGAATGGCAAATTGTGACAGTTATATGATGAACTGTTTGTTACACTGCTATTTAAGTGAGAGCTATGTGTATTGTCAGGGATGAATGACAAAAATAAGTTGCAAAAGATAGTTATAAACAGTGTAACAACATTGATATAAAATACATATATAGTGTGATAAACGTTTATCTAAAACTTGAAAGCAATGATATATAGTTTTAAACACTTGAATTTGTAGTAATAGTATAATAACATGCATAAGAAATAAATTCTGAATTCAGGATTATGATTGTATCTCAGGAGAGAGGGGAATGGGATCAGGATATGTTACAAAAGGGACTCAATTTTATGTGTGGTCTTTTTCTTAAAAAAATAAATTAAGCAAAGTAAGTACTCATATGGCAGAATATTAGAATTCAATATAGGTGGATTGCAGGGCCTCACATCAATATAGGTGGGATGTGAGGATTCATTTTGATATTCTCTTGATTTTTCTGTGGATTTAAAATACTTATTTTTTTTCCAAATAAATGAAAAAAAAAAGTGCTGTCCTTTTTTTAGTAAAGATATTTCTACAATAAGATGTACACTTGGAGTGTTCCATTAAGAGCATGGATGGGTGGGTTTATTCTATTCTTTCTATTCTATTCTAAGCTGCAGTGTTTTCTTTTGCATACTGGCTTTTAGTCCTTCCTATTCTATTAAGTAAAGGACAACCATGGAACAATTTCTCTTTTCACCACTCTGTCATTTACTCTTTAATTCAGGCTGTGTCACAATTATGTTTTGTTTTGGCCATAGGTCATAACATTATTTCCAGAGATTTCTTTATGCATTTTGAATTCCACCTTAAGCTTTGTATTTATATGGTATTATAATAGAATTCTTGAAATTGAGCAATATATGGATTTTTATATTTTGTAGTAGCATACATGTATGTGTGTGTGTGTGTGTGTGTGTGTGTGTATGTGTGTGTATGTATGTATGCGTGAGAAACAGGGAGATTGGTCAATCTTGAGGTATGATCTTAAATTTATGTTAAAATATCTGCAGTTATATGATGTTCTCCAGAAGCTCAGTGTGCTTCAAGTTAGATATTGAAGTATGAGTTTTAATTACACTTACATATTTGACTTAAATTTCGAGAAGTTAAAAGTAATAGAAAAGTGAATTTTGAAAACTAATGATAATCTCTAGATTGAAATATATAAATGCTTCTGCTGGGCTTTGTAATCTGTTATTGTTCTGTGCTGCATAGGGATAAGCAAACTGATTGTCAACCTCAATTGAAAATTTTTAATTTGTATAATGTGATCAAATTTTTAAAGTCTTCACTTTTATCTTTTTCCTAGGTTTAATAATAATAAAATGAAGACCATAATAAAACTTCCCCCTACTTAGTTCAGCAGTTCTTAACCTTGTAAGTATTAACTCACAGTCCCCCTACCATTGCTATTAAAAGTTACTGTTTGATGTCATGTTTTGCTTGATTTCTGATTTTTTTTTTTTCTACCATCCTAGAATGACAACTTTCTAACCCCCTTACCTCCTACACCTTGAAGTTTGGTATTAATTTAATCCAATTTAGAGCAAGAATAATGCCATTGCCTTAGGTAAGTTTTGTATTTTGGAAAGTATTTTATAGCCAGGTCCTAACCTCTCTAAATCTGAGAATCACAATTTTAAACCCTTTTTCTTCAAAGGAATTTACAAATAAGTAGTGGTCTTTTCTTATCATCATTATGTAGGTTAAGTGATACTTATTTTATGGTTTTATAAATTGGAAGTATCCTCTCCACTTGAGAAATAGGTTTTCATTAAAAATTTTTTTTACATTTCACTAGATTACACTTAAGACTTTGTGAAGTGCTTAAAATATAGCTGTAAAACTTCAGGAGGTGGGAAAAACAGGAAGACAATCCCTTTTCCTTCCTTTTACATATACACATGCACACATCTTTTCTTAGACTAAGAAACATTTTTACCTTGATCCATTTAACTTTTGAAAAACTAGTAAATTCTAAGGGAATAATTCTAACAGGTTAGCTGAAATTAATACCACACCCCTGGAAAAACTCTCAAATCTAGATCATGAAAGTAAGCACAAGGTACTTACTTTCTTAAAAGTATTTGAGACCCTATACCAAAAAGATTCGTTTCCACCTATTCCTTGATCTAATTCTACATAAAAGAAACTTAAGTGTGACTGTTTCAGTTCTTGATTTTGAGCCATGGCCCTGTTTAAATGAAAACTAGTACTTTACGTGCTTCTTTACATTGTCTCACACCATTGCATTAAGTGACCTCGTAAATAGTGTGTATGTGTTGAGGAGTGACCTTATGTTCATAAATGATCAGCCATTGAACTCAATAAGTAGTTTTTAGGGTGGAAATCAATTAAATTGAGCCAGTTTGAAGAGTAGTAGCCAAATGCCACAGGTCACTTCTTTTTCTAATTTTTTCCCTTTATATTTTTGTCTCCGGCAAACTAAAATGGAAACATTTGCAATCCCCGAAGAATCCTATATACTAATCCAGGCGTGGGTTTCTTAATTAGTCCCTTGGAAGCCAGCTCAGCTTTTCTTCAACTTAACTCTTAGAAAAAAAGAAATCTTTCCAATTGATGTTGCACTCTTATTGTAGTCTGGAGGGCAGTCCTCTATTCAAAAATAAATAGGTGTCATTTAATTTCTAACATCTTTAGGCACAGAGAGCATCCCATTCTTAACCTCATTTCATCTCCTTTATAAATTTCTAAGCAAACAGCCTCCCTTGGATACTCTCCAGCATCTTTTAAATATAGGTCATTTGTAGTATTTCATAGTTGGAATGCTTTCTGTTGTCTGTTCTAGGTAGAACGCCTGGAGTTACCTTTAATGTAAGATACTAAAAAGGTGGTATCTCCAATGAAACAATACCAAGAAAAATAGGTACACAGTGACAGTAGTCAGTGATTCTATATGATTATGTGTGTATCCCCTCTTATTTTTTTGTTTGTTTAATGCCATTGAGTCTTTAAGATAAGGATTTATTTAAAGCTATTGACTTGTGGAATGTAAATGTTCCAGAAGTTGTGGAATATTGGTGTTCCATATATTTCATGCTGTCAAAATTAAATAATGGCAGTGGTTTGGGTTCATTTTAACAAACTGAGTAAAGAGATGAAATATTTTTCAAGTTTATTTTTCAATTTAAAGCTCTTACACTTTTGTTGCTTAACAAAATATTCAGAAATAGTCATATTTTCTTTTTTCCCACTTTTTTTTTTGAGCTATGTTTTAATTTTTGCACATTGCATTTTTGGGTGTATATATTTATATAATTCTGTTATGTGAATGTAAAATAACTAAATATATCATTTGGTGCTAAATAAAATAACATCTTTAGCATTGTCAGCAGTTAAGATCATTGCCTTGATCTTGTTAATCTACAACAACAAAAATCTTAAGACAATGACTAGGAAACAGAATGTAAAGCAGAAAGTTCACCACCCAGTACTGTCAGTGTTACTAATCCTGTAAACAAAAGTGATACAACAAATTATTTTGTAATTCTGGAGACTTATTAAATTTGCCTGCCCTCGAGAGCTAGGCTAATGAAATGAAATGACAAAAATTACTTCTCTGAGTGATTATCAAGATAAGTTTTTAGAAATGTTATTAAGTTAGCAATAGAATAGCAATGTCATGTAATCATACCATTCTAGAAAATATTGTCAGTTCTTGAAAAATATAAATAATATAAGTGCCTGAAAGTATTGCACATAAAATAAGAATATTGTAATTAGGGCAGTAACTAATCAATATGGCAAATGATACAAAATCGGTTGTCTTTTCAATAAAAAGGTAATGCGTTTGGTATGCGTCACCAGATATAGCTGAAAATTTTTCTTTGTTTAATTCACTTGTCATGGAAGTACAGTGGTACCTTGGTTTTCTAACATAATCCGTTCCGGAAGACCGTTCGAGTTCTGAAACGTTCGAAAACAGCCGACAGCTAGGCCTTAGGATCTTGCACTCAGCGGAAGCTGCGTGACATGTTTGACTTCCGAGGCATGTTCGAAAACCGAAGCATTTACTTCCCGGGTTTACGGCTGTTTACAGCGTTCATAAACCGAAATGTTCATCAATGGAGACGTTCGAAAACCGAGGTACTACGGTATACTCTTGTGTAAATTACTGTCTACCTGTGCTACTCATGAGGACATTTTAATTCTTTTGAATAATTTTACGGTATGAATTTTGCTGGGAGAAAGATTTTTGCCAAAAGAGAAAAAGCCAAATTGCTCTTTTGGCACATGGATTAGTAGTAAAGGGTGTTACAGTCCAAAGCACAAAAATTTATGAGGGTGCTAGGTACCCAACTTACTGATATGATCAATTGATACGAATTCAGTAAATATATCAAATCTAGGCTCTTAAAGCTGTAGTGTTTTGTCCTATAATTTCTGAACAGAAAGTTTACAATAAACTGCAGCTGTTTTTCAGTCATTGTTCAAATAACTTTTTGAGAAATTTACAATGTTTAAACAAATGCCAGGTGTTCCTTTCCTCAAAGTCTTATATTTTTGACATATATGTGTTTAACATCTGAGCTTTTATGTATAAGGGAAGGCTATGTTTCTGCTCTCAAGATGAAAGCCATAAAATTTGAATTTTAGTGCGAAAATTATAGAAAAGGGGTAGATTTATTGTTTTCTCACCCTGAACGACTTCTCAGTTCAAGAAAGTGATTCAAAGAATAATAGAGAATTTCTTATTTATGAAATTACTTTGAATGTTTTCTTAGGAAAATGGAAACGGCAAAATTTAATAGCACAGGCCTTCATTTAAATAGGAAGTAAACATATAAGTGTAATAAATTCTGGTATAATAGGGATTTCAAGTTCTAAGCATAAAAACAGTAGGTAACATCCCCAGACTACTCTGCATTCTTGCCCTTTGTCACTACTTATTTGTCTGAAATATTTGAGTTTTCGAAGTTATCTCCATGTAAAAACAGGAATAAACTGAATGAAGTATTGAAATGTATGTCCAGAGGTCAGCAATCGTACCTGACTTTTTGCCTAGACAGTCAGTTTCACTCTTTATTAAATACACTAATGCCTTATATAAGCTAGGTAAACTGAAGTTACAGCCAATAGATAAATTCATTAACATTTTTTTCAGTTTTGTTTTCCTTATTTGGCTCTTCAAGTTGTTTTTTTATACCCCTAGTGTTTGGTGCCTTATAGTGTCAGGACTTAAAATTGGCAGTTTGTCCTTCAAATCCTTAATAAAACAGCTTAGTAAAATACACTGATTTTTTTTTCCTAAAAGTAAGTTTTTTAAATTGATCTGTATTCATTTTATTTTAGCCCTCAGAATATTAAAATTAGAACCATAATAGATAAACTTTTTCCTTAGTATTGTAAGTTATATTTAAGTCCGTAATAATTGATAGAAAATAAAATTTTCATAAGAGAGCAGGTTTCATTTTAGTATCTAACTTCATCTTTTGGCCCTAGGTATAGTTTCTAAAAATAGTTTTTATATCTTTCTTTAGGCCAAACATACCCAAGTCCTTCCATTCGTTCTCATAGTATGAATTCTAGCCATTAGTATCTTAGATATTCCACATTGGCTCTGCTGTACTTTGTCAGTATTTCTTTTAGAATAATGTGTATAAAACTGAACCCAATATACGCAGTGTGGTTTGAGCTACAAAATACAGTGCATCTCTTATGAATAAGATACTTCTATTAATGCAGCCTGATTCCAAAAAATTTCTCTTTGTCAACACTGTTCGTTTATGTTGAATTGCCATCCACTGAAACCCTAACTTTGTCAGAAGTGTATTTCAAATCCTACTATAAATTTAGATTCAGCAGGTATTTATTAAATACCTATTCACTACTAGATGTGCTCATAAAAGCTTAAGCTTGTATAATCTTAGCAGGGCTATGAAGTATGTATTAATAGGCTCATTTTACAAAAAGGAAACTGAGGCTCCATGTACTGAAATAACATCCAAAGTCAGGATTCCATCGTGGATCTTCTGGCTTCACATTCACTGTTCTGTACCATTGCTGCCTCAATAAATTATTTCTGCCTATTTATTATATTGGTAAAGTTAGAAATGCAGAAATTGACCAGTGAATATTTTTGCACTCAGGATGATTTTAGAGCTTAGAAAACATGCCTAGAATTTTTTAATGTTTTTATTAAATACAGTTATGCCTTATGTAAGCTAGGTGAACTGAAATTAGAGCAGTGTAAGATAAAGTAAATATGCCTAAGCAAAAATGATAACTGAAACAAATTAGAGTTGTAAATCATTTACAAGGAAGTGAGGGAGAAACCACTAATTTATATAAAATTTGTATCTTTTTTACTTTGTTTAAAAAATGTTATTAAACTGTTATCTAATATGGAAAGAAAACTAAATTAAGGTGTTTAAAGATTGCCATTTACTCAGATTTCATGTTTCAGTTGACTTCTTAAGCAAGACATTTATTTTGTCTCACCTTTCAAAAAATGACTTTTTTCCTTAGAAGATCATCAGAATGAAAAGTTGATATATGTCAAAAGCCAGTGGAGATAATTAAGAGCCCACAGGCCAGAATATAAACCAACAGACTTGGAACTAAGACTGTTGTATAAAGATAAAAGACAAGAACTGAATGGTTTGTTTTATGATTTTTTTTTTTTTAATTAGCTTTTTTTTTTTCCCCGGTCTGCTCCTAGTCATTAGGGTTCTTTCCACATCTAGTTAGGGAAGGAAGGTGGCTTTTCTTTTAGTCAGCAACCTTAGAAGCAGAGATTTAAGAGATGGACCCACTGTATTTCCATTGGACTAAGACAGAGGAGTGGAGAAATGGTATGGGCCATACCAGGAATCATTATCACATAGGTAGTCTCGTTTGAATGGAGGATTGGTATGAAATCATGAAACCAAGTATCTGCTCAGCACAGTACTCAATACCAGGAATATTTGTCTACATTCAAAAGCTGTTATGAATGGACAAATAACCATAATTTGAGTGCAAAAGAATGTAAGAATAAAAAAAGGTTAAGAAATAGCATATTTATTTATGTTCTCATCAAACCTTTTGTATTGTATTTCTTGGCTGACATTATGGTGTATTTGTAATTTATCCATATCTAGAGAGGAAATATAACTGTTTAGCTTCTAAGTAGCTTAACGTTGTATATAAAGAAACTTGTTAGGCAATCTAATAAAATGATAACACATTTGGGGAGCACTTATATATAGCCTGACTTTTCTGGGAATAAATTGTCTAAATTGAAATTTATTTCACAGTTTCTAAGTAATTCATTCATTCATTTCTCCATCAGAGAAAATCAAGGGAGTATAGAAACAGTACAATATTATGTTCACTTAAACTCAAAAAGTAGTTTTTTTGGATTGCAAAACAGTCTTTTTGGATTATATCTGAATATTATTTCATTGCATGCCTCACCTCAACATTGAATTTTAAATGTACCTTTTCTAGGTAACACAATCTTTTTGTTTTTAAGCATTTGTATCCAAATGACAGCAGTAAAAGACAAGCAAATTTTAATCTGTTGCCTGTGAATTTTATATATTTGGCATTTCATAAAACTCTCAGTTTCTTAGTATGGTAATGAAAAAATTATGCTCGGTGAAATTGTCATGCTGTTTAGTTAGATGCCATAATTTAGGCCTTTGCTTAAAGATATTAAAGAATGGCTAATTTAAATGTTTCTCCATGTATAATAACATATATGACTTAAATGGTATTCCACTGTCCTGAGCAAGTATAGTCATTCTGTGGTCCAGGGGCTACATATAGCCATCTCCTGAGAGGTTTATGTGCAGAATTTGAATCATGCTTGTTAAAAGTAATTACTATTACAAATTGTGTCAGTGCCAGAATAAAAGTAAAATTAAGATATATTAAAAATCTAAAGTAATGTTGTGACACATAAAGGATATATCTAAACAAAGTAGCAGAAATATTTTCTTGCCATGCATTGGCATCTAAATATCCCTATCATGTGACATTGGAAATAGTTTATAGATTCAAAGAAATTTTGAGTTTAAAATAACCCCTTCTTAAAGGCATAATATAAAACCTACTTTAGGAGCCTCAAAGTAGATGTTTAGAAGTAGATAGGAAAAATCAAAGTTTACCAGATTCAGAGATTATTGTTGCTGTTGAACACAGGTAAAGAGAGATGTGCCTTCTGAAGCTATGGCTAGAATTGCTCCACTGGAATATTTCAATTGCCATATTTTTTGGAGTATGGAATACATTTTTTCTACTACTTTAAATTTATTAGGCTTTCAAATAGAAAAGTTATTTTTTAATAACTTTTTCAAATAGTTAAAAATAGAAATAAAAATAAGAAATCTTCCTCTGAGGATGTTTATTAAAACATCAGTGATAAATTTGCAATATTGTCACAGAAAGTAATCTTTAAGAGATAAAATTAAGATTAGAGAAATTATAACATGTTTGTTGATAGGAATGATCCAATAGAGAGGAAAATTAAAGATGCAGTCAAGAATGCTAGAAGAATATCCTTAAGCAAGAGGGAATAAAAATCTAGTATACAAGTGAAGGGATTGGTCTTACGAACAGTGATTGTTTATCCATAATACAGAAAAGGAGTTGTATGGGCACAGATACATGTAGAGATAAATGTGGAAATTGGCAGAAATTTTAATTGCTTCTGTTTTCTGAGTGAAAGTGTGAATGAAAGTGGAAAAGAGACACCTGTCTGATACTTTTCTAGAAGAATGAGAGAATGAATGGACCAACGTTGCCAAACAGCTCTTGAGCCAATTTAAGAATTAAAAGATTTATAAAGGAAAATTAGTTCTGTTCACAGATGACGTGATCTTACACACAGAAAACCCTTGATTCCATACAAACAAATACACTCACGCACACACGCACACACAACGCTGCACAAAACAATTTATAACTAATAAGCAAATTCAGCAAAGTAGGATACAAAGTCAACACTCAAAAATCAGTTGCATTTTTATGCACTAACAGTGAACAATTCAAAAAGGAAATTAAGAAAACAATTGTATTTACAGTAGCATCAAAAAGAATAAAATGGTATGAATAAAATTAACCAAGATGGTGAAGATTTGTATACTGCAAACTGAAGACTTGCAAACTACAAAACATTCCTAAAAGAAATTAAAACAAATAAATGAAAAGACATCCAATGTTTATATATTGGGTGTCCTAATATTGTTAAGATGACAATACTACCCAGAGTGCTCAACAGATTCAATGCAATCCCCATCAAAATCCCAATGACATATGTTTGCATAAATAAAATTCATATGGAATCTCAAGGGAGGGCATCAAATAGCCAAAACAATCTTGAAAAAGAACAAAGTTGGAGATCTCACACTTTCTGATTTCAAAATTTAATACAAAGCCATGGTAATCAAACAGTATGGTACTAGCATAAATCAGACATATAAACCAATGGAACATACTAGATGTCCCAGAAATAATCTCTTGCATACATGTGCAAATGATTTTTGATGAGCGTGTCAAGACCATTCAGTGGGAGAAGGACAGTGTTTTTAACATATGGTATTGGGAAAACTGGATATCCACTTGCAAAAGAATGAAATTGGACACTTATATACTATATATAAAAATTAACCTAAATATAAGAACTAAAACTGTAAAACTCTTAGAAGAAAACGTATGGGAAAGCTTTATGACATTGGACTTGACGATAATTTCTTGGATATGACACCAAAAACACAGACAACAACAACAAAAAGATAAATTGTGCTTCATCAAAATTTAAAACTTGTGCATCAAAGGACATTTAAAAGAGTGAAATGGTAGCCTATAGAATGGGAGAAAATATTTGCAAATTATCTGATAAGGGATTAATATTCAGACTATATGAAGAACTATATAATTCAACAAAAAACCCAGTTAAAAACTGAGCAAAGGACTTGAATATACATTTTTCCAAAGAAGATATTCAACTGGGCAATAAACAGGAAAAGTTGCTCACTATCACTAATCATTTAGGATTGGAAAATCAGAACCACACTGAAGTACCAATTCACATGCATTAGGGTAGCTAAAACAGAAAGAAAATAAGTGTTAGCAAAGATGAGGAGAAATTGGAACCCTTATGCATTGCTGATAGAAATGTAAAATGGTACAGCTACTGTGTAAAATATGGTAATTCCTCAGAAAAATTAAAAATACAATTACCATGTGATTCAGTGTTTCTACTTTCAGGTATATGCCCAATAGAATTGAAAGCAGGACTCAAGCAGATATTTGTGTTTATACTAGCATTAATCATAACCACAAGATCAAAACAACCTAAATGTCCATAAACAGGAAAATATTGTATATACATACAATCAAATACTACTCAGCCACAAAATGGAAAGAAGGTGATACATGCAACAACATGGATGAACTTTGAAAAAGTTAGGCTAAACGAAATAAGCCAGATGAAAAAGGACAAATATTGTATGATTCCATTTATGAGATACCTAGAATAGGCAAATACACAGTTACAGAAAATAAAATGGTGGATAAAAGAGGATGTGGAGATGGAATGGGCAGTTAGTATTTAATGGATACAGTTTAAATTCATGTGGATAAAAAGGTTTGGAGATGGAGAGGTGATGATTGCACAGTAATGAGAGTGAACTTAATACCATAGAACTGTACGCTTTAAAATGGTGACATTTATGTTAGACATATTTAATCACAATTTTAAGAAATAAAAACATTTCTTAACTAAAGTTTGTTTTTTTTAAGTTTTTAAAAACTTTGCATTTTGAAGCATTCACATTTCTTTCAAGAATGGTACACTTGGCTTAGTTTAAATTGTATACAGAATTTGTAAAAAGGAAGGATTGGAATTGAAACGACCCAGTTGATATCTTGATTTTTAAAATAATCATTCATTTGATTTTGAAATAATCATTTAATATATACGTCTTTGCGGGGGCAAAGAACAAAATGTAGTCTCAAACAGTTACTTGTTTCATGACTTTGTATCTTATAATTTAAATTATTTTGAATTCTTCCTGGGAAGGGATTGTGTCTGTCTTGTACACTAGTGTACTGACTAGTATAACAACTGGGACAGTGGCTGCCACGTAGTAGGTGTTCAGTAAAATATTTGTTGAATGAAAATGTATATAAATTTTGTGTACTTGAAAATGTCATGTGTACATTTTTGTTTGAAAAGTAGGTGTGATTTTGTCTGGAAAGTGGGTTTGAGGGAGGACAGTTTCTTAATGTAATTGGTAAGTACAAAGAAGTATTATGTATTTCTCATGACATTGCAAAAATTTCTTTTAGTTACTTACTGAAAACTGCAGAAATTTAAGACTAATATGTGAAATGTGAAACAGGTTTCTCAGATAGGAGGTTAGTTATACACATTTTTTAATAATGGAGAAAATACAAAAAATGTAGAATATGACAGTTGTGCTCTGTATAAACAATTAGATATTAGAACGGATGGACAAATTTCAGTTCACATCACTTTATTCTGTAATAGAAGTATTGTAGCTTTAGCATAGACATTTTAATGGTGAGAAAACTGGCAAAAGAGCTTGTCAAGGCTTGAACTAGAGTGGTAGCAGTTTTCTGGTATCTTTTAGAGAGAGACGTAATTTCATTCCTACATCTAAGTAAGTGAAAACTGTTTAGGAGTATACTTCCTTTCCTGGTGAAGAGTAGAGACAGGTAGGGGATAGGAAGATCAAGAACCACAGGATACCTGTTTTATTTCTCATCTCTGGGTACAAAGTTAACTCATCTTTTCAAGGCTTCATATTCTAGAATTATTTCTTATATTAAGTGATATCCAACTTTGACAGAATAACTATTCTAAAAGGGAAATAAATGTTAAGTAAAATAATATTTGGATTTTTTTCAAACAAATTGGTTTGCTTGGGACCTTTTGTATATTTTTATTTTGTTTAGTATTAAAATATTTTTATGTGACTTCTAGTCTTTTTCTTTAAAAGTATGTTTTCATTTTGCTAGCTTAAGTTGATTGAAACTGAGCTCTTGTATGTCATTTCTTATTTTTCCTTTAACATGAAGTCTCTTACCTACTTGATGAAGATGTTTTTTGAAAGGTGTACTTCAAGGAATGAACGCTGTTTGTAATTTATGCTTTTACCAAGGTAAAAATCAAATTTTATGAATTTACTTTTTATAAAAGGAAAAAATAATTTCATGCATTGAATACATTCAGAAGTTTGATTAAATATTGTAACTGTGTTGACTTACTAAATTGACACAGGAAAAATGCTTTTCTTCATCTTGTGTTCCTAACCTATAGCAATGTGCTTGACATGTAGTAGAATTTCCTTAAATTTTTGATACAGAAATAAATTTCATTATCCATCTTAAAAGCTTCTAAGAAATAACTATGCACACGTGTCAATGTTAGAATCTTTAAACATGAATTTTCTAATGGATTTATCCTTTTTTCTAAAGAAAATTTTTTTGTATCTTTAGGTACTGTGTGTTTAAAAAAATAAAACCTTGGAGTAAAGTAGCAGCACATAATGGTTTGTGGGTTTTGAAAAGGTGCAGGCCATATTGTGCTGCCTCAAAAATACAAGGATCTGATCTTCTGAAGAAAATGTATTTGTTTTTATTCATAGCTCTTATGATAGTGATGTCAGCAGTGCCTTAGCAGCACGTAAATATTGGCGTTAAGATTCTAAAATTATCTCCAGTATTAACTGTGCTGCTGAAGTAAGGTTGGCCATATTCTACAGTTGTATTTGAATATGTATTAATATTACTAATGTACTTTCAGTTTTATTGATAATGTATTGTCAGTATTGATAACCTTGTTAGGTTTAGTAGGATTCTACAAAAATAAGTTAGTCCTAACTTTTCAGATGTGTATATTGAATAGGATAATTGTAATTTAATTGTGCTAAATGCCATCAAGACTTTATTGGAAAAGCATATACAACATCAAATAAATTTACTTTAATACACATTTATACTCAATATAAATATTCAGATTTTTATATGACTAAACAAAAGTACTTATTTTCTTTTTCTGTAGTAAAATGAAATTACTTTTAAAATATTTGCTTATCTCACAGATGAATTTACATTATAAAATACACATTTTGAACAGAACTTAGAAAACTGTTTGGTGAAGGGGGAATGTATCAAAATATACAAATTAAATTCCGGAAATCCTGAGTCTCAAAATGCACTTAATCATAATTTTAAAGGTAGGAAAGATCTTACAGATGACCAGCCTATTCCTTGGGTAGCTCAGGAAACAGAAACTCAGGCAATTTACTACACATGACAGATTAGGATCTTAATCCTATGCCTTCTGACTTTATACTCTCGTACTGTTTTCTCTTGTTTTTATTAAAATGTTTTAAATCCATAGCTGAAGATTTTTATTTAACAAGTCGAAAATAGAAGGCCTTGTTTTCTTTTTTGTATCCCAGTATTTAAGTTCCGAGTAAAACCAAAAATTATTGTAGTTATTTTATAGATACAGTCAAAAATTTCAGTTTAATTACATTTGAAGGAAAATGTCTTCTTTACCTTCTATTTCTTATTTGTTGATATTTTAGTAAGTCATTAAACTAAAAGTTGATGTTCAGGCTAAGACTAACGTGTTTGTGTAGTGTTCCTTCTGGTTTTATTTCCTGCAAGAAACATCTTACCCTTTTCTATTGTAACCAACCAGAAAATCTGCAAAATAAAAGAAGTTCTTAAAGAATCATTTCTAATTACAGTTGTCTATTTTGGGAACCCTAAAAATATATCAGATATAATTTAAGGAATTGTATTCAAGGATCTTCTATTTAAATTCTAATTTGAAGGTAAAGAAAGTACAAGATAAAGCTCTCATTTTTAAGAACATCTCACGTTTTTTCCAGCAATTTTTTTTCCCCCAAAATAAAGAAGCAATACACCATTGCTAAAATTAAATGCCAGCTTTTACATGGAAATAATATTGCGTAATACTTTTAAAAATCGCTCATCAAGCTCTTAATCTCTTTTCTTTATTTCAACCATTGTATGAAAGACTGTAACAAATATATGATAATTGTTGGTTTTCACTAAAAATATTTCGGGATTTAATACATACATGCTTAGAAATAGTAACTGAATGAATTACAGAGTTTGTTCAGTATTTTCCAGAACAACCCAGGAGTTTGATTTCTCTTTTTGTTTCGTTTTCCTAAATGTATTTGAAGTCAGATTTTAGAGAATTGTATTTAATCTACTCTGCCTTCTAAATGACAGAGAGAAAACTTAGATTTTACATTTACTAGGTGAATCTTTTTATATCTTTGTGCTCCTGATGTGAAGAACCATTTGGGGCTAATATAGCTAAATAAAAACTTTTCCTGTTTTATCCTGAGAGTGAATTAAAGAAAAAATTGAAATACTGAGAGAGTAAGACAATCTGTTGCACTGAAATTTATTGTAACAATATGCAGCTTCTTTCCAGTCTTTTACTAGAGAAGAGGAAATTGCCTGTCAATACCTAGTGAAACACAATTAGGTAACTCAACGGAATTGGAAGTTTTCATTGTAAGAGTTAATATACTTCCATCTTTGTATAATTTTGGAACACAGAACAAATAGTGAAATAAAATACTAATCTTAATTTGGCTATTTATCTTGCAAGGAAGTAGTAATTATATATTGGTATGTATTGTTTTCATTTTTTCCATCTTCTTTGGGGAAAAAATTCCTAATCTTTTTCATTCAGGTTTCTTTTTAAGTTGATGCCAAATAATTCCAATGTTGAGCATCTTAAATCTGTTACTTGGAGTATGGATTGAGTTTGGAGCTAACTCAGAGGACTGCAGGCAAGTATCCAGGGAACAGCGAGAAAAATATTCAACAATTCAGTTTGCATCCTATTTTCAAATGCAAATTTTTGAAGATTACACATATTGATATGTGAAAGTAGATTTGAACATTTGGCCATACACTAAATTCTATATTTACCAATAAAGATATTCTTCAGTTATATATTATTTTGGTTGTTACAGAATTAAAGATGTTTTAAGCTACTAAATATCATTACTGATACATGCCCATGTTAGCCATAATTGGATTATCAAGATTATACTTTGATAAACTATGATCTCTCTCTAATGTATTTATTTAGAAGTTGACTTTCTAAATCAATTTTTTTTCCTTTTACAGGTGGATATTACTATCCCTTATTCATGGAAAAAGTTTTATTCTAAGTGTTGTTTCTCATTGAGTATTAACAAAAGGAAAATGTCTTAAACTTTTAAGATAGACTTGGCTCTCGTAAGTAGACATACGAGGTCTGACAATTAAGTTTGCAAACTTGATACTGTGCGCTTACATTGGCAGCACTGTACAAACAGCTTGGTAAGTTTTCATAACCTTGGTATATCAGTGTCTTAGCTGTGTTCGTGTAGATGTGTGGCGGTATCTTGCTGAGTGGCGTTCATTGTTGCTGTTGGCGTGTTTTTGTGTGCTGTCGCGAGTGTCTGAGCTTGAATTATAGCAGTGAGCAAACGTTAAATTTCTTGTTAAACTTGGCAAGAGTGGAAGTGAAATCAGGGACATGTTAGTCCAAGTTTATGGGGATAATGCCATGAAGAAAATGGCAGTATGCAAATGGATTAAACGTTTTTCTGAAGGGAGAGAACGCATCGCTGATGAAGAGAGGTCAGGGTGGCCAGTAACTAGCAAAACTGATGAAAATATTGCAAAAATTTGTCTAAATGTACATCAAAATTGTCAGCTGACTGAGGAGCATAGCAGACCAAGTAAACATCATTAGAGAAACAGGAAAATCTTAGCTGAAAATCTTGGCGTGAGAAAGGAGTTTGCAAAAATGGCCCCAAAGGAGCACACGATGAACAAAAGCAAAGGAGAGTTGAAGTTTGCCAAGTCCTTTTGGAGAGGCAAGACGATGTTTTGAGCCATGTTATCACTAGTGATGAAACATGGGTGTACCAATGCCACCCTGAAACAAAGTGTCAAAGTGCACAATGGATGTCAGCCAATTGTCCACAACCAAAAAAGTTCGTCAGTCCACATCAAGAGTCAAAATGAAGTTGCTAAACTTTTTTGATGTCAGAGGGATTATTCATTATGAATTTATGTCAACTGGACAAACAGTTAACCAAGTTTACTATTTGGAAGTGATGAAAAGGCTGCATGAAACACAAAAACAACCTGAACTTTTCGCCAACAATTCATGGCTCTTACATCATGATAATGCACCAGCTCATACGGCACTGACTGTGAGGGAGGTTTTAGCCAGTAAACAAATAATTGTATTGGAACACCCTCCCTACTCTCCTGATCTGGCTCCCAATGACTTCTTACTTTACCCAGAGATAAAGGAAAATTTGAAAGGAAGACATTTTGCTGACATACAGGGTATCAAGGGTAATACAACGACAGCTCTGATGGCCATTCCAGAAAAAGAGTTCTAAAATTGCTTTGAATGGTGGACTAAACGCTGGAGTCTGTGCATAGCTTCCCAAAAAGACTGCTTCGAAGATGACTGTAGTGATATTCAGCAATAAGGGATCACTTTTTCTAGGATGAGTTTGCGAACTTAATTGTCAGACCTTGGTATTGTATATCTGGGAGAAGAAATAAGAGGTCATCATCAGAACATTTCCAGCTAAAAAAAAATCTTACCACGAGAATTTTTAGTTTCTGTTTTAGTTATAACTTGAGCCCCGTTAATGCAGAATTCATTCCACTAAAAATTTAGGAGTTTATGTTCTTGCCTTGTTTATTTATAAAATTTATTCTACAGATGTCTGATGTCTTTTTTTTTTTTTCGGGCTATATGCAATGACGAAAATGTTGGCAAAATAAATAAGTTTAAACCTTTTATGTTTAAATTACTGTGCAAGGTGACAAATTAGTTGCTGGGTTTTTTGGGGGTTTTTGTCTTTATTATACTGAAAATTCAATTCAACATTTATAATTTCTGTTTGGGTGTATTGATTTTTAATATATGGAATCCATGCAAAAACTTCATGAGTTTATTAGTATATTGTTGAGCACAGCCCCCTTAATTCTGTGGGAATTTGAATAATACTGATATTTATTGTTTTCTTGTGATGGGACTTGTGTGTTTTGAAAAAATATAAAAATTGCGTGGAGACTTGTTATTGTATATATTTATCTTATACTATAGTTAGATTTTGTTTGAGAAGTTGTGCTGAGAAAAAAGATTTTAAGCCACTTTTATGCTAAATGTTCCTTAATTTGATTAACTTGTTATTAAAGGATTCTATATGTCTTTGTTTTATAATTTAACTACTTAGTATAGATTAGTCTATTAAAAAATATCTTTAGAAAGTGGTAGAAATTTTAAATCATCCCAGAGTTTGCTTACTTACATTTCTCATTATTTTATGATCTTTGGGAATGCTTATATTTATGGAAGTAACATTTTCAAGGATGTAAGTTCTTACGGTAAACTAAAACTTTTTTTCTCTGGACTTAATTCATATGATAGTAAATAAGCTATAGGGCAATTTTAAGTTTCCATGTGACCAGTGAAAAGTACCATTGTAGCCTAAAGCAATGAAGTAGAGTATTTGATGTTCAGTAGTATGTGTTGAGAAAGTTTAAGTACATCACTTCTTAAGAGAATTTATAAATTTTAACATAGTCTATGCAGATTGTTATATTTTGTTTATACTTTCATGACTTTCTGGCAGTGTGAAAATGCTAATGTTTGACAAGGACCATTAAAAATAGATTTGAAACATATATAGCAAGATACAAATTTATTTTATGCGTAGATACTGAGGATCAGCACTGAACAAACCAAATTCCAACCCTCAGGGCGCTTACAATCTTGGGAGTGAGGCGTGGGTAACAGAATAGACAAAACCTGATAGGTACCACATGTGGCATGTCAGGTGGTAACAAGTTCTATGGAAAAAAATAAAGTGAGGGATGTGGAAGCAATGGTATAAAGGTTTTTGGAAGGCCAGAGAGGTATGTTTTCAAATAGTATGATCAGAAAAGAGCTCACAGAGATGGCATTTGAACAAAGACCTAAAAACAATAAGGGAACAAACCTTTAGATGTCTGAGAGAAAAGCCTTTCAGGCAGATACAGAAACTGCAAAGACCTTGAGACAGGCATTTGTGGTGTGTACAAGGAACAGTAGGGAGGTCTGGGTGGCTAGGATGAATTGTACAAGAGGGAGAATCGTAACTCAGGATGGAAGAGTTTATAGGGGCCTGCGCTTATGGCTGTTTAAGCTTTAGCTTAATCTGCAGATTTAATTTTTCATACTTGTTTAAGAGAACCTTAACAGTTGTATGTGCCTCAGCCTATTTGACCTTTGTACATAGAATATTTTTATGAATTGGACTTAAGGTTAGAACCTCCACTTGAGACCATTTAGAATATAAACAATGTTTAAATGTTTGGCTAATAGGTGTATGTGTGATGATGAGGTTTTTACAAATTGTGCTTTGATGGCTCTCAAATTGTTTTCCACTTGACCAGTTTAGTTAGTCAAAGCTAATGGCTCCAAAAGACACTCTGAACTTGTTCATGTTTGTCATTAACTCAAACAAACCACAGTAGTCTTTAATGCCTCCATTCTTGAAATTGGCTGCCAGTAGTTAAGAACTTCATTATTTCTTGCTTATTCCTGTTCTGCAGCATCTTAGCTGAGGAGTTCTTTGCCTGTAATTGTTTCATCTGCTACAGTGTATCCCACTAACTTAATCTTCCTGCTTAAGTTAGGAAGATTAAACACTGCTTTTTGTTGGGTAAAATTCAGGCTTCTCAGCTTGTACCTCATGATCTTGCCCCTACCTTCTTAAGTTTTCCTATTTTTCTTCCAGTGAACTAGTCCTGACACATCACTTTTTTTTTCATCTGTGCCTTTATTTATGCCATTTCACCATCCCAATTCTTCCCGAACTAATTCCTATACATTTTTAGAAATCAGGCCAAATTTCTCATGTGTGCTAAGTGTTTCCTGATTTTAACAGTTGGGCATTATACTTCCTTCCCATAGTATGAACCATTTACACCCATAGCTCTTAACCTTTTTCTCTAACTTAACACACTGAATAACATAACACTTTATCATTAATTGCACCTCATTTTATTCATACATATTAACCTTTGAAATGTATTAGCAATATGAATAAAAATTTTAAATTTTAAAAACAAAATGAAGAAGAAAAGCAGATGAACTAAGACATCCAGAACTTTAAAACACCAGACTAAATATCAAGTTCCAAAGTGATATAGTTGATTTTTTTTCTGTCTATCTCACACAGTGTGGACCAGCCATGGTATATTCCTAGGACTTTAGCACATTAAAAGAATGAATTATCTATTTCAATATTCTAATATTGTAAAAGCAATTATTAAATATACTCTTTTAAGAAGTAATCCATGTGTTATAGTGTTTATAATAAAAGATTGGAAGAGTTTTTTCAATGTCTAACAATAAAAGGCTGATTAAATAACATGTTGAATGGAATACTGTTCAACTATTTAAAATAATTAATGAGCTAGAAAGTTGTTCATGATTAAGTGAAAAAGGTTACCAAATAGAGTGTGAACAGACCAATTAGAATACATTTACTAAACTGTTATTACTCATTTGCTATGGGTGTGAGATAAATCTTAGTAGGTTGAGGGGGGTGTACCATAAATAAGCATATATGATTTATGTGAATGGGGAGGTTTTTTTTTAAAAGGAGTGAGACATCCTTGAAAAATAAAAATTATTTGAAGCAGCCTTACCACCACATAATCACCCCCTTTGGAAATCCGTAAATGGAAATCATTCTGGGTTCAGGAAGTTTAGACGTGATAATGAAGGATTAACTATCATGGGAAGAACTGAACAGATGATTTCAAAAATTAGCTTATTTTAAAACCAGCTTCAGGGGAGCAATCTACTTGGTGTTCTCAAAGGAGAGTTGAAAAGGAATTCAAGAATTATTTCTTGAATTTGTTGAGCGGTTTTGCTGTCATTACCCCACTCTTCCAGCTCCCAAAACCCCGAAAGGTAAGTATAGGAAAAGGAGTAGTAGATAAATCTAATTTTGAAACTATGTAAAGAAAAATTGATTTGTTTTAGTTATAAATAATAGCACAACAAAACGGACTTTCAGATCTAAAAATTAAGGATTATCTGTTTAAAAGTTTAATTTTTCATAGCATAAAAGTAATAACTAATATGGCATAAAGAAGATAGTGGTATTGTAACAGCTGTATAAGCTGTCAGAGGGGTAGTAGCTTGGGGGGAGGAGGGTTTTCACTTTGAAGGTGTAAATGTCTAGTATGTTGTTTTGTACACCTGAAAATAATAAAATAATAATACCCATAGAAAAGGGTATTACTCAGAAAAGGGAAAAATTCTATTTAAAAATCACCGTTTTACCACCCATTGGTATCTACTACTATTATCCTCATTATTCCCTTCTAGTTACACAGGTGGATGTTTCGTTTCTTAATCCAATTCATAACTATGCCCGGGACTAGAAAGAGCATCTCCCTCTGGAGAAGAGATAACAGGATGTACTCTGGCTCAGAAATTTTTTCTTTACATTTATCTAAAGTATACTCGAAAAAAATACCACCAATTTTGTAATATGTTTCATAATATTGTACTGTAAAAAAATGCTTAAATTTTTTTCTCAAGGTATTTTAGTAAACTTGAGCATATGAAAAGATGCATCTTGTTTATCATGTGGCTTCCTCTGCCACATTTGCATGTTGTCCCCAAGGGTACCTTTCCTTAGTGTGAGAAGCATTCTGAGGTAAGGGAAGTCTTTGAAGGGTTTAAACAGGCGAGTAAGAAAAGTAACTGCTGAAATATGTGCACTGCTCAAGATTTGCTCAAAGAGAAATCTAACATTGGTTTGTTTCTTCCTTTGTACCCCAATAATCACATCAAATTTATCAAAAAGCTGAGCTCTTCTAAAATTGTGGGATTTACATTTGAAATTCAAAAAGCATTTACTAGTAATTATGGACATTTCAGTTCAAATATACGGCTATGGTTATCAAAATGTAAACATGACACAAATATGAATTCATAGTATATGACCTGTCACAGCGACCCATTCAGAAGGTAAGCAAAAATGCTACGTCTCAATCTATTTTTTTCACATGCTAACATAATTTAATACTCTTAAGAATAGTAGTTTAATTTAGAAAGGCAGGTTTAGATTCTAAAAACAACTTGGTTAATAGAATAAAGAAAATATTACTTGGGAGTCTAAAAATCTGACTCTTAAGGGAAGGGGTGTTTGTCATCAAAATAGGCCTATGGTGTAGATTTCAAGTCAGACCTTGTTACGCCACTTTTGTTAGCATTTTACTGGGTATTGTATCCTTTGAAAATATAGGAAAGCTACCCAAAAGTAAAGCCTTGAGTCCATAACAGTTATGGTACCACTTTTGAATTAGTGATTCTTAGATGTTTAAAACTCAAGGATTTGAAGCTTTAAAAATTGGTGACTTGTTTTTCCTAGAAAGTTTTACAGAGTAAAACTCTCAGGAAAAATTATGATTTTACTATACTTCCTATATTCATTAAAATCCTAAAAATAAAAAGTTCTCTATACTCTTATTTTCAACAATGCCACATGGTCTTCTTGGTTTCTGGATAGCCCAATTGTGTAATTTAATTTGGAGTTTAGGTACAAGTTCAACAAATTTCAAAGTTAGCATGAAAATTCTTCATTCAAGTTAATTTATTACTATATGCTAATAAACACTTTTTCCCCCAAACTATTGTTCATTGGAAGTCTTGGTGTGTTTGTCTCATTTCAGGCACATGTCATGTAGAGGATGGATGTGAACTAACTAGAGAGCATTGAGAGAATTGAAAAAATATGACGTGTTCAAATGTCATAAGGAGTAGTTGAAAGGGTATTGAAAAGCTTGATTGAAAAAGAATCTTGAGACTTGTTTATTCTGTATTGCACTGGATGGCAAAATGGGAGATTGAGTTTCAGAGATGCAAATATGATCTCTTAAAACAAGCAAGGGCTTTCTACCAACTATGGATGTGTGTGGTAGACCTCTTTACCAAGGACCTTAAGAGGGACAAAATACAGGGGAAAAATTAGGTTAAAGACATTTAAAATGAAAATACATCAGCTTGATCAAATGCTTGTCTTTAAAATGTAAGGGTATTTGTACTAACAAAAGACACTTTTTTGACTAAAGGAAATTATGGGGAAACTTCTGGATATTTTGTATTGTTTTCGAACATTTGTTACTGAAAATAATCATTGTTTTAACAAACTGACAGTATCTAAGGAAGATAGTTCAAGATCAAGGTTTCCAGAAGCAATGTCATTTGTCTGAGAACTATGAAATAATGAAAATGTTAACATTTTCATTAAGTACTGTAGTTAGAACATAATTTTTAAATACCAAAAGCTTTTATAAGTTGGCATTTATTTTCAAGGAGGGTTACTCTTTGAAGGCTCTTGAACAAATCCAGTAAGAACTGGATTATTAAGTTTTCGTTTTCCTCTTAAGACTTCAAAGGAGAATTTAAGTTGAATTTAGATAAACAGGAAGAAATCAATTCTACAGAAATTTTTAATCATAGTTTTATCTTGAGGAGACAGGTTATAGTGTCACTGGGGTATTCTTTGATGTTTATATTCTAGGGTGCTCAGATGTTGATAAGTAAGCTGCAGGGTCATAGTTTGGGCTTAGAATTACCACTCTTTGAATTCTCTTTCTGAATTCTGTTTCAATTGGAGCTTTGCTCATCTTACCAGGTACATAGTAGGTTCTCAGCTTATTAAGTGGAGTGTTCCAAGGAAGATCATCCTTACTCTGAAATTGGCAGTGGGTCTAGTTGATTCTGGCATCAAGTACACAGGAAATACTTATTCTGAATATCTTGACCAGTCTTGAGCCCAAATCAATGAGACGATTAAACAACGTTATGGCTTGGCTGAGAAGATAATTTTCATGACATTTTTTAATGCGGGCTTCTTAGTTTTTACAATTCAAGTACTTTTCAGACTACTCTAGTTCTCTTCCAAATTATATGAGATTCTTGATATGAGAGAATTGTGAATACAATGAACATGAGCCCTGGCACATGTATTAATGTTTATTTACCCCTCTGGGAAATAGGCCAGTAAAGTTTTATTGTTTATTTTGAGTGGTTATTTTAGTGAAAATGACTTAATACAAGTCAAAAGATTTTAGTACTTAACGCCATAGGATTGTTGATGATTTCTTAAAGTGCATATAGAAACCACTGAAGCTTTAGGTGCTGCTCTTAGTGATAGAAATAATTAACACCTTGATTGTTTAATTCTTGGCCAGAAATTTTACATTTAATAGCCCATGTGATTTTCATAACCACTCTATGAGGAAGGTACATCATCATCCCCATATTATAGGTAAGGAAACGGAGTCAGGGAAATGGCATGCCTCATGTTACACAACTAGTAAATGGACTCAGGATTCAAACTCAGGTGGTTTTAATGGCAGATCTCATGCGGTTAGTAATTTTATCTACAGCCTTTGTCCTATAGCTAACAAAAGAGACACAATTAACAAATATTAAGCCATAAAATGTGCAAAATGATAGTGATACTTTCCAAAGGATGTCTTAAAAATAGGTTTTTTAGTGGTGGTACTATACCAAGCACAAATTATCTTAAGTGTTCCATAATGGTACTACTGCCCCACTGCAAGGACGCATGCTCTTACAAGTGTGTTTCGGTAGCATGGGACATGGATGTTTATGTGTCCATGTCCTCCTGTATGGTCCATGGATATACATGCAGATACACAAATTTGGTCAGCTCTTAATAGAGTACTCATCCCCTAACTGCAGAGTAAGCCCACACAATCTATAGGTCATATTTGTTTTTAAGATACAAGTATCAAGCATCATTATCACCTCAAGCACATCAAAATCTAAGAAATAGGCCTTTTGTAACTAAAAGGCTGCAGACAAACTATACATCTAAAATGTAAAATTTTGGAAACTTAAGCTATCAGATACACCATTCTTTTAGTATTTCACGTCAATTTAAAGAATTGGGCTTCTGGAAAGGCTTTATAATCATTAACTTCATTCTGTCTCTTAGAGTAATTCCAGGCAATATAGCAAATTCTTAGCCTTCAGAAATATTCTTAGGTATTGCTTCAGAAGGGCTACCTCCTCCCACCCCCTCCACATACACACAAAATTAACTCCCCTTTCTGTACTATCATGTTTTATTGCTTATGTTACATCATATTGTAATTTTCTTCCTTTTTCTATTAGCCTGTGAACCTTATAGACTTGAGCTGAGACATTATGTTAACTCAGCTCATTTGGTGACTAATGTAGCTGACAACCTCACATCACACTCAGTAATATGTTCTCTTATTATAGATTGGTCAGATAGCCAGAAATTAGATCTTTTCAGTGGAATTCTCCCAGGCACAATTAAGTCAAATCTATAGATCACCTATATCACAATTACGTTGAAAGATAAGGAATGAAAACATGAAGTAGTACTTGCCAATACAAAGTTCTATGTGGGAAATAAGTCTTTCTAAGGGCCCTTTCTCATTGAGATGTACTAGTTATGGAATAAATAATTTCACAGTATCCTTTTATCTCAGGTAACACAAACGAGAAATTTTGACTATCTGACGTAAAGCTTAAGAAATCTAACAGACTGAAATGGATTCCCAGATGTTCTTTCTGAGAAGTTACGAGAAAGCACTATGGAGGTCAGGAATTACAACCATGTCATAATTCGGGATTTTTTTTTAAGTATTAAGTGCTTTTAAAAGTGTTAAAATTATTTAATGGCTGTTTTTTTCTCCATCATTTATCGGATTGGCCCTACCATTGATTGTTTAGGATACCTTTAAAATCCAAGCCAACCTTGCTTAGACTGATGAATTCATATTAGCTTCTATCTAAGAAATTCAACCAGAACAGCTATTTGTAACTACCTCTCTGTTTCTACCTTATCAAGAAATAGTTTTCACTTGCATCTTTCCCACTGAAATCATTTGTATTTTGCTGATCTTCCCCAGCCTCTGAACTCTACCTGCCTGCCTGAACCAACAGTACCCAGACTCCAAATCCCACTTGCATAAATCCATGACATTCAGATGCTTTGCCCTGCATTGGGAAATCATCTGGCTTCTGCACTCTACTGTTTGGGGAACCCAAGGATATTCCCAAACAAATAAATCTTTTAATATCCTACTTGCTGTATGTAGCCTCTTGGATCGATTTCACATGGTAGCCTCTGTTGCTCTTCATAGTTAATTCCTGCCAAATTGGGCATAGCGTGCCTGTCAATAAAATATTTAGGTGTTTCATAGTTTGCAAATGTATTCCTTGATAATTTACTTGATATGCCTGCTATAAAATTTATTTTTATGAAATTTTCTAAAATTATTCATTGTCAGGTAATCATTACCCTCCTCATTTTTAGACAAAGAATAAAACCTAAGATATTGTTGCATTAGAATAGGATTTTGATATCAAGGTTCTAAAATACAATACATGGTATAATGCCAACACTTAGTTTTAGGTTGATAATCGTTCAATAGAACTTAACTAGACTTGTGAAAGGAAGCATGAGAATGATGAGATTGTCTTATAACCTCATCTTTAATGCAGACCTGCATTAATTATTAGTCCTGGAGAGAGCTAAGAGGTTGGAAATTCCTTTTTTGCTAAGTTTACCTTTCATTTTGTTTCATTTCCTGTCTTAGTATGTTATATGAAATCGTGCTGTTTAAATTTTCATAATTTACTCATGTGTACAAGGTATAATTTTACAATTTGTGGTGTCTGATACGTTATTTCCAGTAACAATTTCCTTACAGATACAAGGACATTAAAATTTTACCACCTAGCAGATATCTAATAAACATTTAAATTAATATTGAGTGAGTTAATAACTGATTTACTTAACATGGTTTTAAAAGGTGTCAGAATTTTTAGAATTCCTTTATCAGTGAAACATAATTTTGGAGACTTCTCTGTGTTTTCAAAGTGTTTACTTTTAATATTCAATATTTTTATATTAATTTCTCAGTTGAAAAGATGAAAGTCCTCAGGGATAGTAAAATGAATTATTTTAATTAGGTCTTTTTAGACTACGCTTTTGGTTTTGGTATTTGCTCCTACAGAAAATAAATTTCTCTAATAAAAGCATGTCTAAAGAAATAATTCATTCAAGAATTAAGAATAATGTGGAAAATCAAGTGATATAAATTAGAAGTGAAATTGTCCATTAGATTAATTTGATGATTCTAGACATGAGAATCTAAGTTATTGTCTATAATTTTGTCCTCATTTTTAAAGTCTCAGACAATGAAACTTCCATTACTTCATTCTCATTCAGTAATGTGTGTACAGCTATTCATCCAACATGTCACTTTATTCAGATGCACTTCCCCCTGATACCAGTCTCTCCAATGTCATCAATATGCCTTTTTATTAAGATAACGAGCATGTAAGAGAAGCTAAAGCTTTCCCATTGGGTTAGAAGACCATGAAATGAAGCAGAACAAAAGGTTATAATGCAGTAAAATAAAATTCATTTTTTGAATATTGTGCTAAAGAAGTGTTTAAGTAGCTTGGTTATTTTGCCAGAGGATTGACATTGTAAACAGAAGCTTAAACTGTTCCTATCCCAGAGAAGTTAAGTGTGGTCATTTTCAAATACTTAAAAACTGGCTCTGCTACTAGTTAGTTGTGTGACCTTACCCAAGTCTCTCCAAGCCTCAGTTTTTAAATTGTAAGAAGTCTGGTCCCAAATCTGTATGGTCCTAGAACAGAGTAGGCCTCCAATGTATCCATTTTGCAAATATTTCTGTACACTGACATTACTCATAAAAGCAAAGGGAAAAGTTAAATAATCTTGTAGATTTATGTGGAAATCTCTATCACCTTAAAATTCTGGGAAAACTTTGCCATTATAGGAAAAAGCTTTAGGTTTGTTTCTCCTACCCTTTATCAGACCAACACCTTGATTGTGTGAGATAAGATCAAAAACAACAAAAATAACTCCACTGGAAGTCTGTGGAGGAGAGGCACTCACTGTAAATGAAAAATGATAAATTTTAAAGGTTTATCAGATAAAGCATTTAATTGAATTAATGGGACAATATGGAGAACTAGATTTAGTTAATTGAAGTTTACAATAATTTTAAACAGAATATTTTCTAAAACAATTTATATTTTCTTATCAGAGTATGCTGAATATCATTAAATTTTATGAGTAAGAATATTATCAAGTCATATAAAAGTATTATGTAATAAAGTATGTAATAATATAGAAGTTTTAAGAATTGTGTTCAATGTGTTTTAAGCCATATGACCCAGAGTGTTTGATTACAATTTTTCTTAAGATTGATTTCTTTCTTGAAGTAAAATTCAAGATACTAATTTAGGTTAACTAAGGATTCCGTTTGAAGAATTCCAGTTTCCTTTAAGCAAGATTTCAGTTCATTTCAAACTCAACAGATGTGTATTGTATTCATGATTTGACAACACTTTTGAAAGATGTACACTCCAAAGGATTCGAATTATAGACCTTTCAGTTTTAATCTGCTGGTTGTAAGCAAGGCCATGCATTTGTAATCTCTCCTACTGCCAGAAATTGGATCAGAAGGAATTGGATTATCAAGAGTGGTTACTGGTTTTGATCATAGTTATATTACATGCATGTGGTAGAGTAGGACAATTTTACTCATGCAAATCTATTTTTGAATAGTGTGAAAATCTGAGGTGATAATTTGAGGTTTCAAATTCTGTATATCAGTGAATATAATTTTATTTCATCAAAAATAGTTATTAAAACACTAAAATGCCTTAAAATTTTTGTTTTCATTTTTAAGTGAGATAATCTTTTATCATTAAGGGCCTATTCTGTGCCCAGTATTTCACTATAGTCATTAAAAAAAAAAAAAAGAATGGTCTCTGTGAGCAAAGAACTTTTAGCTTAGATGGGAACATTATACTAACATACAGGAAACAACTAGAGAATAGTGGAATGTAGTCTGCCTTGCTGACTTGAAGTGCAGTAGAAGCTCGAAGGAAATGTGGACTTAGAGTCAACATAGAAAACTTAGAGGAGATGGAAGATGAGCTGTGCTTAAGGAATGAAAACTCAGTGAAATGAAGGAATTGGAGACTTTCAAGTGCAAAAGCATGAACCAAGGCATGATCAGATAGCAAGGACTAAAGCAGATACACTAGATTGAAAGCAGAGATAACGTATTGGGGAATAGGTAGGGAAATGAGTGCAACCATGTTTGAGGTTGTTTTCCTTCCTTTACATAAGATGCCCTAATTTCTAATAGAAGAAAACAAGAATATTCAAATTGCCTGGAGCCCTTCAGGAGCTGATGTATGATGATTTGAAGAGAGAGCACAATCTGGAAGAAATACTGGAAGGAAATCTAGGCTTAAATTAGACAAGTTTACCCTAATCATTAGGGGGTCTCTAGATTTTAACTCAGAAAATCCAGTGAAAAATCGTGAAAGGGTTGCATAAATCTACTGTCAGGCTATTTCTAGACCTAGTAAGATTGACCTTACCACTGTGGGAATGATTGCCAATTAATACCGAAGTACTGTTAAGTCAAACAGAAATACTCCTTTTGCAAACCTCTAATTTGCATCCAAGTCTTTGCTCAAGTTATTTACTCCTAGAATGTCCTTTCCCTCATCTTCAACTGTTTAAATCTTAGGCTATCTAACCCCTGCATGTTTTCCTAGTTCGTGTTCCTCTTCAGCCAGAAATACCATTTCTCTTTTGTGCCTCTATGCTTAATACATCCTGCTTTATGGGCAGGGACTATCATTTTTTATTATATACTCTGCCAGCCTAACATAGCAGGTTCTTGGTAAATGGCAACTGACTGCTGAAAGTCAGCAGTAAGCCTTTATGGTAATGTATTCCGGAAAGGCTAAATACCAACTAGGTAAATGTAAGGTCTAGGCCCTTTCCTGGTAACAAGGAGTTCTCTATCTTCTACTGCTTAGCAGGGCTCCTCTCATTCTATGCTTCCTATTAACATTCATGCCTCAAGTTTTAGCTACCTTTCACTATCCTTTCTAAACATTTTTAATCAAAGCCAGAAACCTGTAGGTGGAGTTATGAATAGTTGGAAGGCCTGTGAAATTTTAATATCCCTTTTTAAGGGATATTAGTGACCTAACTGATCGTCTAAAGCTTTCCAATGAAGTAGTTTGTTTTGTGTTGGCCTTTATTTGTGTGCTTCAGGAGATGGAAGATAGTAATAGAATGAAAAGTCCTTACATGAAAAAATACTTTCCAAGAAATACCATTACCATAATCAAAAAAACAAATGTATTCAGTATTTGCTGCAGTTCTTTAAAGTGACTCTAAAGAAAATGGTATGTTTCTGAATCCCTCTGCTTACTGGAGCTACCTTATTGAGTGGAATAGGTTTTCTTATAAATTTTCTTGGACAATTTTTATAAGACACTTATCTAAATCACACCAAAAACGGTTTAAGAAATCTTAAGAAAATTGAAGGTCAAATATGCAGCGTTTGTTTGCTAGGACATTTAACTCATTTATAATGTGAAAAGGGTTTATTTTTATTTACCCTATGAGCTTTTATGTAAAATCTGTAGGACAGGTATGTCTATTTTCCAGAATCTATGCATCAGTGATATTTTTTAAAAGTCTGTTGTTGCTGTTGGGTTTGGTTTGGCTTTGAGGGTAGTTGTCATATTTGTTGTGTTTAACATTTAACCAAAAGGCAACCAGCAATTAAATAATGGTTCCTATGGCAAGTTTCCCCTCTATATTGATTTGCTTTATGACCTGTTTTCTAGGCGTGTATTTTCGCAACACCTGGTACCCCTCTGTAAAAAAAAAAAGCGAGAACTGGCTATATACCTGTCCCATGAGACCACATGGAGAAAGGACTGAGCCTGGAAGCTGCACACACATTGCACAGTGCAGAGTGCCTGAAAACAGCCCGCTCTATTGAAGGGCAGTAAGTGCCACCTGAGATGATCTCCTCGGCACAAAACTGTGAGTAACTGGGGAATTCGATGGGGGGGTTAGAAAATTGTCTGCTAATTCAATAAAAAATGTCTTCATTTTGTAATTTGTGACCTGTATATTTGTAAATTATGATACACTGAGTTGTCAATAGTGGACTGGTTTGGGGGTGGGAATTTAAGTCAAAAGAGATTGCAGTATTCCCCCCCAAAATAACTTGGGACCTTTGTCTTAAAACCTCAGGCAAAGGTTACATGAATTTGAATTACTAGGTTAGAATTAGGCTATTGGACCTTTGCCTGGAAACCAATTAGAAGATGTTAGTCTTGATACAGCAAGAAATAGGGAGGCAGTATAGCCTCTTGAAACAAAATAGTGGAAGTTGACAAAGTAATGGAATTTTGGGAAATTAAATGTGGCAATACTATATATACAAGGATTCTAAGAAGTAAAGTCTAGTGACAAGGAAACTGGGCATGTGTCTATTGTAGTAAGCTAGGAGTGAAGAAAACCTGGATAGAATAATGGCAATGTGAGACTGGAGATGAAAGAATACATTTATTTCAGAAGAAAAGTTGTAGAACATCATGATGAATTGGATAAAAAGGAGGTATCAAAAATTACACATTTTCTGTACTAGAAGACAATCATGGTATCCCTGAAAGTGGACAGTTAACCCCGAAGCAAGTTTGTGTAGGAGAGACATTGAGTCCCATTTTTGTAATACTGAATTTAAGACGATATGCAGGCCTTCCATTTGAAATGCTTTGATTAAAGGTTGCTGAATGTACAGAACTGAAATTGTATGTAAAAGTCAGGCTGATAAGGTAAATTTGTCAGTATCCACATAAAACTGATATGGGTAGACAAGCTAACTGAAGAACTTTATTAAGGGCAGTAGATCCCTTTCTTTAAAATAGAAATATATAAACACATGTTTATGTAAATAAATTATTTGATTAGGTATGTAATCTTAAATATTTCTAGAATTGAATTAAAACTCCCTTTTTTGCTTAGAGTGTCATATCTCAAGCATGGCCTATAAGAAAATCCCTACATTTGTATCAGTTTTGAGGGTCAGTGACTAAAATGTGTTAATATTCTTGAACCTTACCCTTCTATTAATAAAGCAAAGATCTTTCCCAGTATTAGATTGAGGGAATGAAATTGAGAACTTAAAGTCCAAATAATTCAGTCAGTTAAAACTTTATAAAATTGACATGGCTTTAATTTCTCAAATGGAAAGGCAAGTAATTGAATTGTGGGAAATGTGCCGGTCTCCAGTTTCAAGAAACAGTACAGCACAAAGACCTGGCATTCTGGCTGAAGAGCTGTAATAATAAACAGAAATTTGAAAACCAGGAAGACAAGTTTTCCAAGAGTGCAACTGTGGCATTTCAAAGGAGATATAACAAGAAATTCCGGAAGGTGGCCAAAAATAGGTTTAGATAATTGAGAGTCCTTATTTGAATACTTGTTTTTGATGGAGAAACACAGTTAAGAGGAAATGAAGGTTCTGTCTAAGAGGTCTGAAACTTTTTCTCCTCCTCACCCTAAATAGAGTTTGCTTCTGAAGAAAAATGTTAGCCAAAAAAAATCAAATAGGAATTCAGTACTGCTTAAATTGTAGCCAGGAGTTTATAAAGTGACCAAAGCAAAAAAAATAAATAAATAAAAATAAATAAATTAACTGAAAGCAAATATTTTGGTTTTCTAGGAGCTAAACGTTGTTTTGTAGGATTCCTATTTAGAAACTCAAAGTATCTTGCTCTGTTTACCAAGTTATTACTTGCCATGAAAAATAGCCACACATCATTTGACAAATACCATATTACTCTACATCTTAGATTTTTTCATATGTTCTATTTTAATGATATGTAAGGAAATCTAAAATGTTAATCTGCACTTCCAAATAGCTTTCAAGAAACTCAGTAATGCGTCTTCTGGATATACCAGAATCTTTTAACCATTTCACCTCAATCCTTGAAACATTTGATTAATCCAAGTTCAGTGAACCTATGATTTCAAGTCAGGTTATCCAGAATTGGGTAAGTTTTTTTTCTGTATTTCCATCATGGTTACATCTAACTTACATGCCTGGTCTACTGACTTCTACTGTCTTTTCATGACTTCTGAATTATGGAGGTAAGTCAAGATTTAATATTGATTATAGTCATGTAACATTCCTTCTGAACGTGTATTCCCTTTAAGTTCCTTTAATTACTAAGCACTCTTGTAGCATTAGATTTTTATTAGCAAATTAAGTATATTCCAGTTTTGTCTGGGTTATTTTACTGATTAAATGTGTAATTTTGTGGAACTTTCAATGAGTTCTATATACATCTATATTTTCATCTCATTTTGTAATCACCCAAGTAAACATCTAATAGAAAAATACAGTGATTATTTTCTGTAACCTTTAATCAACTTTCAGACTCTTGACATAAAGTATCCTCATCCATCTTTCAATCTACTGTAATTCATGATTTTCCAAGTGCCTGTTCACTGAGACAATAGCGTTCCAAATTTTTCAGTTCAGTTGAGGCTATTAGATGTCCAGCACTGTCGAGGAATATAAAGACCAGTATAAAGCACAGCTTCATCTTAAAAGAACTCATGGAACCTCAGACATTGGAGCCAGAGTTTCCTGGGTGTAGGGAGCAGGGGTCTCTTATTACAAGGAGGGTAAAACAAACCTGTCCTATTTGGCTTCCGATTTGAGTGCCCAAGGAAATTCAAATTCTTACCAGAGTATGAAATGATAGAGAGTAACATGAAATAGAAACACTTGGTATTTGGTGTGTTTTATTCAACTGATGAAGTAAAAAGCAATTTGAAAACAATGATTTCTGGATTTGAGGTGTTGGTGTGAAATCTGAAAGTACAGAAAGCTGCCTACCTAAGTGTTTTGTATGGTTAGACAAGTCTTAGGCACATTTTAGTTTGGGAACAAAGTCCTATTTATTTTCTGCACGTTGTTGCTTTTTTACTCTGTGCCCTGCTTACTGCTCATTTTCGATTCACCATGTAAGGTGTTAGCTTTTTATCCATTTAAGGATTTTTGTGGTTAGAGCTGATAGTTTAGATAAATACGAAGACATTTTCTAAGCTTACTAATTGTGAGATGATGAGTTTTGGTTGAAATTTGTACATAACTTTTCACCTCTAAAAGGTCTAATCATTCCTTAGGTGTAGTTCTGTGGCAAAGCTGGTGAATAATTGTGTTTTGTTTAAAACACTTAAGTTTGATGTTACATTGTTCTCTTCCATGGGTTCTTTGACTCCAGGAAGGTAATAAAATTTCCTCAATTTCTTTTTAAAAATTTCCTCTTAATGGCTGCTTACATTGCTAAACTTGCTGTTACGGAGTCAACTTCCTCTGCACAGAGGCAAAGTAACATTAGAATATGGGAGATTTAGAGAGCTATTAGCAAGTCTTTTATTACACCAGCAAAGTCTCGGGTGATGTGAACATTTCTATTACTTATGATGGAGAACCAGTACAAAAACTTACAAAGCGAAGCTGAAGTGTGTCAGATGTAAATGTGATTCTCTAAACCATGTTTCTCAAGCTGCTTGCCTTTGACCATTTTATATTATTTCGGGCTCCTGATTTCAGATATATTTTGAAAGCAGCCCAAATTAATTCCAATTTTACCATAACCCAAGAACACTTTCTAATTATGACTTGTATATTAAGTCTAAAAGTAAACTTCAACACTAGAGCTCCTTTTCAGAAAATCTTTGTAGGGAGAACTTCAAATTGTTTATAAGGTAAATTACTGAGGTTCAAGAATAAGCTAACATCTTTAGTGCCAAAGAAATGTAACTGTGGGTGATGGAAAGAAGCTGAAACAAACCTAAGAGAAGTGAGAGGTTAGGGGAGGCCCAACTACTGATGGTACCATTGAGACTGACAGCCCTTAATGTGCCATTGTGATGATTCATACTTGTGTGTATATGGATTGATAGGTGTATATGATTTGATGAACAAAGTTTTCAGCATGGTTAGCCAAGACAAACTTCTGCCATTATTTTCTTATAATTGAAAATAAAATGACAAATCAGTTCATTTAAGAAGTGGTCCCCATACGAAAATATTAGTCTTTTTTTGCTAAAGCAGGCAAGAGTTTTTAATTTGTCTGTGGTACATCTAACATATCCCTATTTTCTTCAAAGACATTTGCCTTCCTTTCTTAAGACTCAATTTTGTGCATGTTTTCATATGCCAGTTACAGTGTCCCACTCTATTTTGGAGAGAACACCAAAGGCTTACTGAAATGATTTTGACAGATGTGTCTCCAGATGAGATAATCTCTAACATATTACTAAAATAAGTAACAATCCACTCTGAAAGTACACTTCCCCTATAAATGAATATTTTTTAATTGTGGCAGTCTTGTCTCCTGAAAACCTCTGTGTTGTGAACTCATGACTTTTGAGACGCTATTTAATAAAAGGCTTAAGTTATTTTAATTTGAACCCATTGTCAATGTTATGAATTGTACTTATAGTAAGCTCTAGAAGGGAAGGCATTGTTTTGTACCTTGCAATATCTCCAATGTCTAGAATAGTATTTGGCATACAGCAGATGTCAATAAGTATTTATTGAATGAATGAATGTTATGTATATTATATGTTTCCATAGGTAATGTTTCTATTTAGCACATTAGAAAGACCATTTCTCATCTCAAACTAGTTTTCTGCAGAAGTGAATGACTAAGAACACATTAATCGTAGTTTAAACATTTCCTGTCTTAGTCCTTGTCAACCTATAGTTACAATATTTTTATTCCAGTATTTTTAACCAGTTATCAGTTTTTAATAATCTTTCCAACAAAGCACTATGCAGAATTAAAGTGTTACATATATAACCATGCCAACTATACCCAACTATTTAAATCACATACATGCCAAAACTTAGGAGAATAGACATATTGTGCCCTAGAATGTGATGCTAGCAAGGGAACTAGACAAAACACATCATCCCCAAACTAAGATGACACACTGAAATAACTAAACTGGCTTTTCTGCAGAAAAGAGAGGGTGAGTGCCACTAAAAACAAAACACTTATTCATAGAGATCTTTTTCTTATTTGGGTCATTATTTTCAATTGCTAACCTTAACATTACTAATCTTAAAGTATTTTGCACTTTTACGTTATACATAAATAATCTTTTAAGGTAGTCTTAGGAAATGTTTTTGTTTTTTGTTTTTTGGGGGTTTTTTTGCATTGTTCCCTACAACCCTCGTACACAAATCTATAAGTAATTACTAGAAATTTCTGGAATGCAGTTTCTTTACTAACTAGGAGTTTCACAGGAAAGGTGAGAGAATAAAATTTGTGTCAGTATAACAGGCCATACTGTGCCATAACAGTCCCCTTTACCCTGACATACACACACATACATACACACATAATCTGGCAGATACGGCTTTTTTTGTTGTTATTAATAGATAATACATCTACACGGTCTGGTGAAAAGTAAGTCTTCCTCATACGCCTAAACCCCACTCACCCAGTTTTCTCTCCAGATGACCAGTGTCTTTGCTGAAAAACTGATGCATATATAATTTTTTTCACAAATGGAAACTATAAAGTAGAAATATATCTTTTTCCACTTTATACATTGTTCTGCACCGTGGTTTTTTCCCTTATATTTGACAATCCTTTATCAGTTTGGAAACTGCTGCCTCCCTTTTTTTAAGGGCTGCATAGTGTTTCATTGTATGAACCATAATTTACTCATTCCCTACTGATGAACTTGAGTTTATTTCTAATCTTTTGCTGTTATGATGATATATGTTCTCACTTGAATGTGAGCTCCTTGAGAATATGGATTTTTTTTCCTTACTCATTTTTTTTTTTTTTTTAAGATTTTTTATTGGGGAAGGGGAACAGGACTTTATTGGGGAACAGCGTGCACTTCCAGGACTTTTCTCCAAGTCAAGTTGTTTTCCTTTCAATCTTAGTTGTGGAGGGTTCTGTTCAGCTTCAAGTTGTTGTTCTTTCAGTCTTAGTTGTGGAGGGCGCAGCTCAGCTCCAGGTCCAGTTGCCATTGCTAGTTGTAGGGGGCACAGCCCTCCATCCCTTGCGGAAGTCGAACCGGCAACCTTGTGGTTGAGAGCCTGTGCTCCAACCAACAACTGAGCCATCCGGGAGGCAGCTCAGCTCAAGGTGCCATGTTCAATCTTAGTTGCAGGGGGCAGAGCCCACCATCCCTTGCGGGACTCGAGGAATTGAACTGGCAACCTTGTGGTTGAGAGCCCACTGGCCCATGTGGGAATCGAACCAGCAGCCTTTGGAGTTAGGAGCACGGAGCTCTAACCGCCTGAGCCACCGGGCCGGCCCCACCTTACTCATTTTTTAATCCTGAAAACTTAGTATAGTGTGTTAACAAATGTTTAACAGGTGTTTTTGAATGAATTATACTTTTTAAAATGGTGCTCAACTGCTTCCACTCAACAGTTTTTAACCCTACCATGTACAAAGTACCTGGTCCTCTTTGACTTACTGATGCCTCTTCTAAATGTTTATCCTACTGTTTAAAATGACATTTATATATAAGAATTCCTACAAGAGAAATCACTAATTCAAATTATATGTGTATTTTTAAATGTTAGTAGGGGTTATTCAAAAGTTTTTCACCAAATGTAGGTGTTAATTAGTAACAAACATATTTCTCTCACTGTTTAGCACTATTGAGTGGATCGAGCTCACAATCAAGTGAGAAAAATTTGTTTTTATGATGGCATAAATCTCTGCAGAGGAGACAGCTGATTAATATGCCTGAAAAAGGAGGAAAACAAGGTCTCACAGAAGAGGTGCAATTGAAAGTAGGCCACCCATCTTCATTATCGCTCACTACTAATAGTTACTGAGTGCCTGCCATGTGCCAAGAAATGTGTTGAGTACATTATCTCATTAATTCTCATGTATCTTATAAGGGACATGTACTTGTTATCCCCATTTGATAGATGACGAAGTTGAGGCACAAATAGATTAAATGATTTGCCCAAGTCATATAGCTAGTCAGTGATTAGAAATCAAGCCGTATGATTCTCGAGCCCATTCTTGAAAGAATGTAAGTATTCAAGAAGAAGAAAAAGGGCAAGAGGCCTGGCGGCAGAGGAGTATGTGCCAAGGTGCCAGGTGCATGGTGTTGTTCAGAAAGTAGCAAGCAGTCAGTGTGGCATAAGCATTGTTGAGGTATAGCTGCCCCAGATGGCACAGTGGGGGACAAGGCCAAAAAGTTAAGCAGAGTACATATATATCCAATGAATATGTTTGCCCTAAATATGGAATCTCCATACAAGAAAATGGCAATTTCCCTTTAAAAGAAAATTTTAAAATCTCATTTCATTTTCTGAGATTGCTCTGGCATGATAGTAGCCTCTGGTTTCACTGTTTTGTTCATGGCAAGAGCCTCAGGCCTTTTCCTTCTTTCAAAGCTATAGTATTCAGTTTTGTCTTCAGAAGATACTGTTCTAGTGCTAACCAGATGGAAGCCTTCCATTAATAAAGTGTCAATCAGTAAACCGAGGACATTAGTTCCGTTGGCCAATTTTCGGTTGTCAGGTTTTATAGAAACATACCTAGAACACACAAAAAATATTTACTTATAAAGCATCCCTTTAATAACTAGCAAAACTAAACACACAAATTTGACTTATAAGCTCAAAGAAAGGCATCATACCATTTTTGATCAGATACTTTTTTGAGGCTTCATTTATAAATTCAAATCAGTAATTTCAAGGTACTGAAAACAGAGACCTTGCTATGATCTCCCAAGTCATTTTACTTCTACATTTAGGAATATAACCAACATTGATGAATTTTCATTGAGAAACTATTTTCTGGAGCAAACAATTTGATCAAACAATTGGCTTTATTGTCAGTTTTTACTCAATAACTATCTATTGCTGAAGAACAAAAACATGGGATCAAAAGCCTCTGGAATTGAAATGATAAAACTTTCTATTTCCTGGGAAACTCAATAGAACCAATCCACATAATTCAAGAAAGATATATTTAAACTTTTCAGATTGGCTGTATGTTGGCTTTAATAATGTCAACATAACATATCCATATAGATAAGCTATAACTCCTTCTTTATCTACTGTTAAGGATATTTTTATGTCTTTGTGTCCTTCCACCATATGTCTATGAGATAATAAAGCAGAGGCTAACTTAAATTAGTTCCAGGCAGCAACCTAAACGATCTGCAGTTATATGGGATAAAAAGAGCCTTGGGGACATCCCTAAACTCCTTTTAATTATGATTGAAATAGAGTAGTTTATTGTAGCTCACATTTAGAAACTCATTCTAGGCAAAGCAAGCAATTCAATAATAAAATGTAACAATTATAAAAGTACACATCAAAAAGTTTGATATAGCAAATTTCTAACCTTAGTAAATCATTCCATCTACCTCCAAACCCCAGGTTTTGATTGTATAGCCTAGAAACATTTTTCAAAGATAAAAAAGTTACAGAACAGCTCACAAAATTAAAATACAAATAGTAGGTGATAACATGGAATGCACTTACAAGACATCACTGAGCCAAAGTACTTAATTCCCTGTGAAGTCAAATTGAGAAATGAAAGACTTCAAGGCACAAGAATAGTATAGAAGAAACCAGTGAGAAATAGAAAATCAAAACGTGTTTTAAAAATGTCATAGGCAACTGCGGTCTTCCATTTGAGCCAGTTTAAAAAGGAAAGTGAGATAGAATAAAGGCTTACAAAGAGACTAAATCCTGTGACCATAATTTGAGCTTGATAATTTACCACATCTGCAAGATGCAAGCCAAGTATTTCTAGTGCCCCCATCTAATCTATGGCCATACCACCCTGAACGCGCCCGATCTCGTCTAGTGCCCCATCTAGTGCACTGTTTATTAGTGCCCCATCAATGAAAAGAAAGTTCTGCATAGAGATTTGAGACAAAGATAGGGTCTTAGTTTTCTTCACAATTAGCCTGTTAATTGAACTGGTTCTCTTTTCCCAAAATGACTGTGAACTTGAGAGATAATAACTGAGTGACCTGCTAGGTTAACAAGACCTTAGAGTAGTAAATCATATTAGTGAACATACTAAATAGATGATACTCCAGACTCGTAGGAGCAATTCAGGCTTACTCCTCCACTTTTCACCTTCAAAAAACATCTGAATAGACATATTCAGACCAGGAAATAAGCAAGAAATCAAACTGATTGCTAGCTAGGCAGTCATCTAAGGTGGATCTTTTAAGGCCAGAGGTTTCATCTGGTCACCTGAAATCTAGTGATGTCACCTTATTCAGGTTATCAGTCTCTACTTTGAAATTAGCACTATACCAAAAAAACCACAAACACTTCTGGGATTGGAATCTTCAATCAATAGAAAATAATCTATTTGGGGATGAAAATTTTTTTTAATTTTAAAAATATCTTCTGGTTTTGGAATTACTTGCTTTGGAAGTTTAAATATAATATCATTCTCACATGATGGTGAAACAAATTTTGTAGTATTTCTAAAACATACTTTAACAAAGGGGGAAACCACTTGGCACTGTGTATCCCAATTTGAGATTCTAATCTTATTTTACAAGATTACAATTATTTTCTCCAAATGTATAGTTTTCAAAGAGCGTTTAGTATTTCCAGGGTATCTTTTTTATATTGCATGTTTCTTAAAATCAGTAACAGCATTTTTCCTTAGGTGTCTAACTTTTTAAAAAGGGATCTGCAAAGATCTCAATCACTCAAATTTTAAAAAACAAAGACTGGTAATTTCCTTTCTGTTTATTAGTGGCCCATCAATGAAAAGAAAGTTCTGCATAGAGATTTGAAACACAGATAGGGTCTTAGTTTTCTTCACAATTAGCCTATTAATTGAACTGGTTCTCTTTTCCCAAAATGACATCTCAACCTCTTTGCAAGAGCAGGAAATTATAAAGTATAAAAACTTAAGAATTGTCACACTGCCCAGTGTTCTCCAGTTGGTAAGCAAGACCAAGGGGTGTGTTGTGGGAGAGGCAAACATTGGTTATTCCTGATGGCTACTGCTGAACTTAAGAAAATATCCCAAAATATGTTTCTGCCTTTATCCCCCAAAAGTAATTTTATTTTTTAAATACTAAAGGTAAAGAACACATGCAGACTCTTTTTTTCCTCCTTAAAATTAAAGCCAGCTTTCACAGATAAAATAATTGTGGGAAAGCATTAAGATATTTTTAAGGGGAAAAAAATAGTATCTGTGACAGCAGAGTGGAAATCAGCCTTCGGGTCCAGCCAAAAACAATAGGGGGAGAAAGTGAATAATTGACTCAGGAGCAACTATCCTTAACATACTGACAGCCTATCCCAATATTTTGAGTTTTCTAAGAGTGCCAGAGATGTAAAAGGATACCCAATTTGCTATGGGATATATCTGCCTTAATAGTGTTTAAAAATAAAATAGGATGGAGAAAAATCAGTAGTCAAATCATAAGGCCTGAAAGAACAAATACACACAGTGTAAAAAAATCAGGACCAACTATTGAGTCTTTACTATATGCCAGACACTAAAAGAATCTCTTGGGGAGCAGGGGGAGGCATTTCACTCCTAAGCCAAATTAGCAGTGGAATATAATCTATAAAATTATTTCCTCCTATAACTTTAATGGCCACAGTCCCAGTTTCCCTGAACAGTCCTGATTTATTCCTGTTGTCCTATTCCTATGTAATAACAATACCCTCTCACTCTGAAAAGTATCCCAGTTTGGATAATAATTATCTGGTCATTCTACCCAACTCTACATGGTACCCCAGAACATTATTTTGAGTGATCATTTTTTCCAGAAGTTTCAGGCATGAGAAATTCTGAGTTTTGAGGGAAAACATCAGGAACTAGTACACAAGAGAGATGCTTCAAAGTACAAAATACCTGAGTCCATTTAGGTTATCAGTAGTGCTGCCAGAGCCACACTGGAAAACCAGGTCATGGTAAGAAGGTCTTTGTGGAGGCAGAGGAAGTAAGGTCGTCTGAGGAGGGAAAGAGCTCCTACTCCAGGTAGGTGCAGAAGGTTGCTCTGTAAACACTGTAATCCTCCCAGTTAGCATCTCAATTGTTTTGCTGCAAGAGCCAAACACCCTGAAAAAAGCTTGAGTGTTTCGGCTTAGGAAATGCACCTCCACAAGAGCGGGTTTTGGCTGTAGCAAGTGTTCTTGGTTTAAGAGATCAACCAGAGGATCAAGTTCATAGAAAAGAGCCTCTCTCTGAAGCCTAAGATAGTCAGAAAAGTCAGTGGGTAATAAAAGCTGTTGAGTTCTCAAAAAATCTAAGATGAAACTAAATAAAGCACCATCTCTGTCCACAAAAATCTGGCCACCAACCATCTTGAATTCTTGGTCTCTGCCATCTAACATTCGTGTCAACCGAGAGGCAGGAAACTGCTTTATGGTAGAACACCTTGTTGTGAATATCTTCCCTCCCACGTTCAAAGTGACCAGTTCCTGACTACTCATTCTTCTCTTACTTCAAACTAGAGGCTAAAAACGATCAGCGAGAGTGAGGAACTTGTAAATCAAACTATAACCATAAATGTTGCTAGTTACATATGATTCATAAGTGGAAGAGGAGGGGAAAATAAACAGACCTAGATTCCCAGGTAACTACTGTAAAAGTAAATATTGTATCTATAGCCGTGTTTGCAAATTTGAGTTGCTTGGGAACTTGCAGTATACAAAATGAAAAAAACAACAGATGAGGAACTGGACAGTTTAAGGAAGCTGTCAATACATCTGAGGATAGATGTCAAATAGAATCCTGTATTCCATAAAAAAATTCTCCATGAAAACCTGTTGTAAATCTGTACTTTAAAAAAATAAATACTGGGAACAGAAAAGCGCTCCCCTCCGCCAGATCTCTAATCATGGCAGATTTACAGAGAAACATTGTCATGGTTCCTGATGGTCCCTTTAGCAATTCCAATCATGAATTGTCAGGGATGACAGACAGCCATTACCTCAACTAGCAGATTAATCTGATTTTTCTTCTAGCTAGAAGGATTCTTCTGTACTTTAAATTTAGTTGCCACCCTTTTTTCCTGTATCTGCTTGCGTTGTCTTCTCAACCAAATTAAAGGACTAGGGTACAGACACTCTGGGCTTTCAATGTCTTGTTCCATGACAGAAATAAGGCAGGCTAGAGAACAGTTTTAAGGTCACTTTCCTTTTCATTTGAATTCTAAGCAAGGTGAGAAAATTAATAAGTATTTTTATTCTGTGGGAGATAGGGCATTTTTATTTCATGTGAGCCGATAAGACAGCATTAATGTTTAGTGATTACTTTGTCCTTTATAATAGCTGATAGATTATTTCATCTGTTGTCAAATTAGTCTTAACTACTCTTAAATTCTTTAAGCAAGTGGATTGGTTTGGTTGATCGGTTGCCAGGATACTTTGGGACAGCAACACAACACTTAGCTGCCAGCAAAAAGGAGGCTTTCCCATTTCCTGCTCTTGCCCTTAGATTTTTTTTTTAACCTATACACAGCCACCTAACACTTCTGTGGTTTATCACCAAATCCCTTTGGTGATAAATTTACAAAACCTAAGGAGAAAAGGGCAAGCTGAAATTTCCACTCTCCTAAAAATGTACACTTATCACAAGAAAATACCGGTTTTTGTTTACATGAGATTTACATTTTAGCAAAAAAGGAAATCAACCCTCTATAGAAAAATTTGGAAATCCAATCCATCCGTGTCTTCTTTCCTTTTTTAAAGAATGTTCACTCTCAAAAAAAGTTGCTTCACAAGAGTAGTCTTTATTACATGCTTAAGTAAACAATCACTATTATACTAATTCATCAATACAATATTAGGTTGGGCCAGCCCGGTGGCTCAGGCGGTTGGAGCTCCGTGCTCCTAACTCCAAAGGCTGCTGGTTCGATTCCCACTTGGGCCAGTGGGCTCTCAACCACAAGGTTGCCAGTTCAATTCCTCAATTCCCACAAGGGGTGGTGGGCTCCACCCCCTGCAACTAAGATTGAACACAGCACCTTGAGCCGAGCTGTGCCCTTCACAACTAAGATTGAAAGGACAACAACATGACTTGGAAAAAAAAGCCCTGGAAGTACATACTGTTCCCCAATAAAGTCCTGTTCCCCTTCCCCAATAAAAAAAAAAAAATCTTAAAAAAAAAAATGCAGTATTAGGTCATGTGCTTTGTCATCTCCCCTATTTACACAGCATAAATGCAACCAGTATTGGGGGTAGGATGCTTATTTCAAAAGCCCTCTTTAAAAAGGAAGGATTCAGGACTGTACTATTAAATTTCACTCATATCTTTATGCTACCTAATTTGAACATGTGTAAGGCATTATTCTTGAAAGGAATACTTTTGGAGGAAAAGACCTGATGGGAATCTGACCAAATCTGGACTACCATTCCATTCTCTAACAAATGTCTAACAAAAGACAGAAATGTACTTGAAACAGATTTTATAATAGTTTATATTTGCACATAAATTCTGCCACGTTATTCAGCACCACCAAAGTAAAATTCTTGAATCTTTCACTCAAAATGAAAAACCCATCTGTCACCTGTTCCCAGTAAAAAATTGATTGTTCTACAAAATCAGGTGATTTAATCAGACAGGAACTGAAGTGTGAAAGATGGTCTTTCCAGGTTGAGAATTCATCAACTAAAGACCATTCTAGGAATATAGCAGGACCAAAGAAAATGAGAAAGCCAAGCAGAATGACTACCACAAGTAATGGATAAAAGGTCCCAGGAATCTTGCTAATGAATGTGCCGGTGTCTTGAGGCAAAGCAAGTTTATCCACATCGACTAGTTTTATGTCTTCCCACTGACTGGTGTCAAAGTTCTTCATTAAAGGGCTTGTGGGCAAATTAGAGGGAGGTAAAGGAGTTTCCTTGATTACTTTTATTTTCTCCCTGAACTCCTGCATCTGTTGCAGAAATATGATTGGTTCTGACACGTCTTTGAAGGCCTCAGCAATGTTAAAGGCCATTCGTTGTTCCTGCAAGATGGTGGTGAGTTTGTTAATTTCTGGGTCATAGGCTTGCATAACTGCAAGTTTCATGGTCTCAAAGTCAGACAGGATTTCATTCTTCTTTTGATCTAATGTGTGTTGTAACTTATCAAAAAACTCTTTCACTTTATCTGAATCTTTAGTCAGTAACTGTAGAGATTTCCTTTTGCTAGTTTCCAAGGTATCCAAGCGAGAAAGAGCATCTCCCCGACGCCAGGTCTCAAAGCTCTGGAAGAGGGACTCAAAGGCATCCCTTTCCTGAGCATAGGCATCTTCAATAGAACAGAAGACATGCTGGGTGTGGTCACCACAAGTAGCACAGATCCCACAAATCAGCTGCATATCAGTCAGGCAGAAAATGTTGAGAGGCTGCCCCAAGTGTCCTTTGCACACTGGCATTTTGGGAGAGAGCTTGATCTTGTTGTACTTCTCCACAATCCCCTTCAGGGAGTAATTAACCTGCAGGCTATTGACTCCAGAAGCTGAAGTTTCCTTACGGCATGTGGGGCACTTGAATGGAGATGATCTCCACAACGAATTCCACACATTCCCCTCTAAGAGCCCTTCTAAGCATTTTTTGCAAAAGTTGTGTGAGCAAGGCAAAACTCGGGGATCATCAAACAGACTGCAACAAATTGGGCACGTAAGATCTTCTTCAAGCAGCTCCATCACATCCTAGCAGAGAGAAATAAATATTTTATTTTACTCCAGTAATCCCCTCCACTTGAACTATGTAATAATTAGAAGAAACTATCTTCACAGACATTAAAAATGATTTCACTGAAATAACAAGGCAAACAAAGGAAATAAGTGAGCAATTTGGGAAGGGAATGCACACCAAAGCAGATTTAATCTGCTGGGACTAGAACACGCTCCTTATTAGCAGGGCTCCCTGTACACAAGGCCTTTGTGTGGGCTTTCCAACAACAGTCTTCGGCCGAGACAGGGTTAGGACTAGGACAACTGCAAGTTGAGCCAGCAGGACCCAAGTGATTGTTTTAAAACAGAGCTGACTACTAGCTATCAGAAACAAAGCTACTCAGTGTCTGAGTAGAAAGAGCGCTTTAGTCTGGGCCCACAATTATAAAATGGTATGCTATTTAAAAGAAAGAAACACAAATATAAATCCAAGCATGTACTCTCATGCAGACTTTTATTAAAAATTGGCATTTTTTTCTATTACAAAGACAAAATTACAATTAAAATCATAGGTAAAAACAGAAAATGAGAGTGGCAATTCATTCTTCCCTAGAGAATTAGTTTTTTCTTTAACCACCAGAACAGTAATCAAAGCCATCTGTACTGTCTAGAGCATCGGTTTTCAAAATGTGGTGGGCAGAAACCGGGGTGTCCCGAAGACTCTCAGGGCATCCGTGAGGTCAGTACTGTTTTCATAATACTGAGATGTTACTTGCCTTTGGCACCAGGTTGACCATTGCACTGTAAAAGCAACAGTGAGCAGACACTGCTGGAGCCTTACCAGGAATCAAACAAGGCAATACAGAGTACCAAACTGTACTACTGCTCTGTATTCTTCACCACACACCCACAGTGGGGTGGGGGTAGCCAGTTTCATTTAAGAATGTTCTTGATGAAGCAGTAAAAATTATTCATTTTATTAAATCTTGATCCTTGTGTGACAAAACAGGAAGTGAACACACAGCATTTCTGCAGCATACCAGGAGATACTGTGTGGAGGAAAAGCGCTTATGTGATTGAGGTGCAAGGTGAACCAACTGCTTTTTACATGAACACCATTTTTACTTGAAATAACAAATGACAAACTATGCCTATTCAGGGATCTGAAATGACATTTTCATATCTGGCAAACATTTTCTTGAAAATGAACAAAATGAGCCCGTCACTTCAAGGGAAAAAAAATAACAGTATTTTCTTGCCAATAATAAAAGCTGAGTTTCTGAGTGAAAACTAGAATTTTGGAAAACATATTTGCCATTTAAGAGCTTGATAGCTCCTCATTAATTAAAAGACTTTTCTAATGATATTAGGAATATGGAATTTTTCTTTAAGGGGGGAGATTACTGTAGAATGAAATATGTCAAAATCTGGAGTTCTGCATAACACAGTGAACTAATTGGTTCAAATCACCAACGCATGTTATAAATCATGCATGGATAAAAGATTGAAAGACCAGTATGCTACAAAACATGGTTTCAGATTCCATATTGCAATTAACCTTTAAGAAACTATCATTTGTTGAGTTTTGGTATAGTATCAAAGAAGATCCACAATTGTACAAAAGGCTATAATATTCCTTCCTTCACCAACTACATATCTGTGCAAGGCCATACTTGGTTTTCTTTGTATATTTCAACCAAAATAACTTATTGCAACAGGTGTAATGCAGAGGCAGATAAAAGACGCCAGATGTCTTCTATTAAATAGAAATTCATTCAAGAGATCTATAAATATGTAAAGCGATGCCACTCTTCTCAAATGTTTTGAAAGTTATTTTTCACAAATTATTTGTTAATATGTAATAGGTTTATCATTGTTATTTTAAATATCTTTACATTTTTGTTTTAATTTATAATACAGTAAATATCTACTGTACTATACACATGTAAACAAAAGCTCTTGGGATCCTTAGTTTTTGAGAGTGTAAAAGGGATCTGAGACCAAAATATTTGAGATTCCCTGATCTAGAGAATACCACTTCTCAATGCAAGTTTATTATTTTAAAATGTTCATTTTAAAACTTCAGTACCTACAGTTTTAAAGCCAAAAATAGTGCTAAATATGACCTTATTCAGTTTCCTTAGTAATATATATGTATATGTATATATATTACTACTAAAGTAATACCATGTTCCCCAAATATAAGACCTAGCCGGACAATCAGCTCTAATGCGTCTTTTGGAGCAAAGTTAATAAAAGACCTGGTATTATATTATATTATATTATATTATATCATATCATATCATATTATACCCAGTCTTACATTATAGTAAAATAAGACCAGGTCTTATATTAATTTTTAATCCAAAAGACGCATTAGAGCTGATTGTCCGGCTAGGTCTTATTTTCGGGGAAACACGGTAAGTAAAATAAGATCTAATAATCTTATAATAAAACTAAGTAAGTAATTTTTTAACAGCAATTTTAGGAGTCACAATTAGAGCTATCGTCTAGAACATAATTAAAAGATAAGGTAAATTTGCAGGGCTAATTAGTTTATGGTTTATATTAAGTTGTGAGATATATATATATATATAAAATATATAATACGTGGTGAATTAAAGATTATTCTGTCAAATTTAGTGTCATATAGCAAAATGTGCAATGAGCTGATTTTTCTGAAAAATCTTTTGTGACATAAGAAATCATATAACCTTTGAAAAGCATTAGGAAGAGAATGGCTATGAAGACTGGTGTGCTCTCCAAGAGAAGTTATCAAGCAGCTGTAAAACACTGACTCTAGAACAGAGAAGAAAAACTTTGGATGACCCTCCAATCCCAGCCCTGTTCCACACTTTATCACCTCTACAGCTATCATCTTTCACCTAAGAATTCTATGCTAAGGCTAGATTTTGGAGTAGGCGATAGAAACAGGAAAGTAGTGGGGGAAGCTTCAATAAAGTAAACCTAATTTATTCATCCTTGCAAGGTTAGAATTTCCAGAGAATCCTATCCAAATAAGAAGGGGGAAAAAAAGGATACCAAGTGGTTGGGATGAGGAGGAGAAAAAGGGCACCTGAGGCAAAGAGAAACTTAGAAGAAAACTGAGCATACTATAATAGGGGCCAAGAAGAATTTTAAGGCAATCAAGTATGATCAAAAAGAAAAAGGAAAATGTCATACACAGGAAAATTTAGAAATAATAAACAGTCATCCCAAAGCCATCATCAACTTACAACTCTCAAAATGAATCAGAGAAAGTCCCTTTTTTACAAATTGTATCCATCAAAATTACGATACATCTTATTGTTCCATTTCAAATAGTATAGCTTACAAATCTTGGGTTATAATTTAAAGATTCTTATTTTCATTCACTGTAAAAGCTAAACAGTATTTTATTTTCTCTTCACTTAGCTTTATACTCAAAACTTTCTTTATAACAAAACTATGTGACCACTTCCACAGGTGACTTTCAGAGAAAACTGAGACATAATATCCTAATCCAAGAAACCCTGGCAAGTTTGTTGCCTCGAAAATTTTAAAGGGAAATACACAGTAAGATGTTTATCTCTCTACATAATGGGTTACTTCACAGGAATTTATAGATCCTTTTCTTAAAGTGTCTCTAACACAAAAATCTGAAAAAACCAATAAAGTTTCCTCTAAAGAAACTAAAGTACATAGTTCCTCTTTGGGGGAGCTAATTTTTTCCCCAGATAGAAGTCAAACTATGTGAACAAAATTATTGTTCACTCATAAAATTTCACCTTAACCAATGTCAAATTTAAGTATATAAAGGCAAACAAGTTTTCTAAGATTCACTGCTTCCTTTGAATGTGTTCTCTGAATACTAAAAGTCTAAATTTTTGAAGCACAAGTCTATTTTCCCACCAATTAAAAATTTTCCAAGTTTTATACCAACAAAGAAAATAGACAAATATATACCTTGTTGTCTACCACCTGTCTGGTTTTCACCCTCACTTTCCTGACCTATTCATGTTTTTAATTGACATAAATAAAATTCAATCTTTTTGGTATACAGTTCTATGAGTTTTGACAAATGCACAGTTGTATAACATCACCACAGATTTATTTTTTGGCAAATTTGCAAGGCAGATGCACTCAATGAAAACTACAAAATCTGCTTTATCAATCTACCCACAGTGGGTATACAGCAACAAGTCTCTACAGATAAAAAAACGAAACATGACAACCAGAATATTAAAAATTGAAAAGCCAATACTTACAAAGGAAAGGAGTCATAAAATAGAAGTAAAAGCTACTGTAGTAATGTCTTCTCCCTCCTAGAAGTCCTTTGTTTTTAAATGAATCAACCCAAAATGATTATAATGCCAAAGGTGTTCATTCATTCTTAAAAGTTAATTTTAATAAAAATCTATTTTATTAAAAGAAACTTTCCTAGTAAACCTTTGGATTTCATTGGTTGACAGCAATATAAAATTGTTCAAAATATTACCCATGATTTCTTTCCAAATCCCATTTAGAAGGGGGAAAAAAAAAATGAAAGCCAATAAATACTTTGTATCAATTGGGGGTTTCAACCAAATTTCCATCCTATTTTGAGGCATCTTTGAATTCAGGAATTTCAAAGCAGTATCCAAATACTTAACAAGTAACTAGATAGCAAATACTGAAAATGACTTCACTGACAAAACTAAATTATGCAAAGCTCTACTAAACTGAGAGCCATCAATCTTCTCTTGGAACAATGCCTAGAATTAAGGGATCACCTTTTCTTCTTTTAATCACTTCCTCTCAGCACACTATTCTTATTTGCAAGTAGTACACACTATATTCTATTTTAGTATGAGATCCACTACTAATCTTTTTTGAAACTTAGTAGAAGTCCAGTTAACAATTATTTAATCCAGGTAAGGATATTTATTACAGTATTTTTTAAATTTTCTGTATATTTGAAAATTCTCACAAAAACTTGGTAAAAAAACCAAAAAATTAAACAGGATGGCCAATTATAAGAAAACCATACTGAGCTATAAAAACAAAACTCAGTTAACATTAATATGATAAACTTCACAAAGAACTTAATCTGGTATAGTATTTTTTATAAATTAAAAAAGGCATTACTGGACATCTCTGGATCCAGACCTGTGAGGAGATTGACATGCTAGCTGGCTCTCAGTCTGTGATCTTTAACAAAACACTTAATTTCTCTCACTGTACAATTGTTTTGAAAGGTATCTAATTTAAATATATGAAGATTATTTACAAGTTTTTGTTTTAAGTACTCTATATCAATGTGTTGTAACTCTTTATTCTGGCTTTTATAGACTGTTCCATAACTTATGTGATCAAAACAGGACAAAGAGAGATTAAGATTTCCAATATCTCAAAAAAGGAATATTAAAGTATATTGCATATAGCTCTTGCAAACACAATACAAAAGTTACCTATGTGTCCATATAAGACAATAAATAGTAACTTAGCTTTTCTGGCAGTATCTTAGAATGAGTTTAAATTTCCCTCAAGATATTTTTAGCAAGATTCTTGGTACTTAAGGCAAAATGAACCGAGTACAGAAGGTCTCACCTATTCAGAAAGTTAAGTTTTTGGACTAAGGTGACATTTTCAAAAACAAAAACCAGGTCATTACCTAACTAGTCCAGACCACTCAGAAACGCTTTTTTCCCTTTCCTTTATTCTCTTCTGTGTACCATACCACTATTTCGCTTTGACTCTTGCCTTTATTTTTCTTTGAACTCATTTTCTGCATACTGTTTCAATGAGTAGTCTTCTGATTTCCTCTAATTTCCTTATCCTCCACCCTCTTCATCTTTGTTTCCCTTTTTATTTTCCACTGTGCCACTTGATAATCACCCAAGATATTATCCTGTAATCCTGTAAGTCCACAACATTAATACCAGCTAGATCAGATACACCTGTCCCATTTATATACAACTATTGAGAAATCAGTGTGATTCCAAATGGTGTTGAATCCCATTCTCTCCCAGATGAAATCAATTTTAATAAAATGAGTGTCTGAATTTGAGAGAAACATACAGACTAAATTATTCCCTAGTCTGGTACTAACCAGATCGAGATAGTTATCTTTACCTGTTGAAAGTTCAAATTAAGTTGGAACTGTGACTTCTGCAAAAGTTTTATGAACCAGAAATGTCTGGTTTCTTTTCTCCCAAATAAATGGAAATGGGTTGAAATGAAAGTGGCAAGTTCTTATCTCTAAAACAAATTGTCTTCTTGACAACCATAAGCTCAGCAATTATTGACCTAAATTATCCCCAACAGGTTGAGATCTATTAAGTTTATATCATCTAACTCTGTATTTGAGGTTAATTCCAATTTTCAGAAAGTACTGCCCAAGTCTAACATTCAGTAGATAACTAGCTAGATTTATCTAAGTAAGTGAGATTATTTTCATAGTATGTAATACTGTGCCAAATGAAAATAGGCATTTAGTAGCTAACTGATAAGTACGACCCTGTTTCCCCAAAAATAAGACCTAGCCAGACAAGTAGCTCTAATGCATCTTTTGGAGCAAAAATCAATGTAAAACCCGGTATTATATTTATATATATTATATCATATCATATATAGCATATCATATCCGGTCTTATAGTAAACTAAAACCAGGTCTTACATTAATTTTTGTTCCAAAAAATGCATTCGAGCTAGGTCTTATTTTCGGGAAAACACGGTAATCTACGAATATGTCAAGTAGAAAGCTAATTATGCTAAATTTTAAGCAATTTTTAGGTTGACTATATTATATATACTATGTTGGCATTCCTTGTTCATAGTCAGTACTGCCACTATGCAGGGGGTGGGAAAGAAAAAGCTCCTCTAGGAGTTTTAAAAGGGGAAACCTGGCTACTGCCAAGTAGGAAATACTAGTGCTTATGCCACAGGAAAGACAATAATTTATCAGCAAAAATTTTCAATACAACTTTTACTTAGAAATGTATCTACAATGGAATTGAATTAAAAAGAGTTCACATTATGTGAATTTGCTTTATAGGTTTGACTGGAATGGAACTGTTCTGTATGTCAAAGGACACCCATAGGTGGTTAACTATCATGAGAGGTGGGCATAGCACTCCATTCTTCTAATACCATTCTAGTAGCTAAGAGTCCCAGCCCAAGGTGATGACAATGGCAGTGTCTTTCCTGAGTAACAAAAATGGATAATCCAATGTTCTAATGATATTTATAAAGATTATAAACCAAAAGTCTAGTCTTGCCCTAAATTAAAAAATATAGCACATTTACAAAAATAGTTACTCCAAAAGGTGTGATAAATGCCTTATAGAAAGGACAGAGGTGACACCATACTGAAGTGGGAGAGGTTACCCATGCAATTAGCTTTTGTTTTTTTCTTAAATTATAAAAATAATTTGTGATGATACAAAATTCAGAAAAATACAGGGGAAAAAATCACTCATAATTACACCCGCAAGGAATAACCAGTACTATTTTGGTGTATTTCTTCCAGTCTGGTGTGTTTGCACACACAAACATTTTAGCATAACACAATTTTGTATCCATTTCTTTTACATGCATTTCCATCATTATATATCCTTCTAAGACATGACGGTATAGCTTACGAATATGTTCTTTCTTATTGGTTGTTTTATTGGTATTATAATATTTAAATGAACACCTTGTAGAAATGTCTTGGTCCACAGCTCTGAATATTTCTTTAGATAACTCCTTTAAGTGTACTGTTAGGTGGATCAAAGTAGGAACACTTTTAAGGCTCTTGAAAAGATCGCCAAGATTCCCTCTAGAAAAGCTATCACACTATGAACTCTAACCAATGATGTATGAGTGATCTCCCGCTCCATGCAGTTCCTGACTTTATAACAGAACCATACTTTTATAGAGTTTAATAAAAAACCAAGAATGGGGCATACTTTACCATACTTATCCAAGTTTAAAATATAAAACCGTTTAAGGCAGTTACTATTAGTATGTGTCTGTGTATTACCAATATATACAGGAAATAATACAAGTATGATGATGGCATAAAATAGAAGCACAGTGCTTAAAAACTTAAAGGTCATCTAGCTAAACACCTAACTTTATAAGTGAAGAAAACTAAGGGTCCCCCCAATGGAGATTTCTCAATCGTACACAGCAAGCTAGTTATAGGACCTGAGTTTCCCAATTCTTAGACCTTAGCACTATCCAGGTCAAGAATTTAATATCCTCATTACTAAAATGGAGTTTAATCATGGGCTCTTTAAATCCCTTACAAAATTCTATGGGTTTTTTTTTTTACAATTTAGGTTGTAACAGGCTCTCCAGTGGAGGGAAAAGAGCATTGAAGCTGCTTCTGAACACGTAGGTTCAAGCACTGGTTTTACCCTTCACAGAATAAGGATTTTTACAGCACTTACATAATTTTCTTTGAAAGATTAAGTAATGTGTGACAATCTTGTAAAGCGCTGAACTATATTAAATTTAAGGTGGTTTAATTATGTATGTGTGGAAACATTGTGAAAACTAAATATATTTAAAGTGTTATGTTAGGGAATGAGTTACTAACCAAGAAATGTCCTAAAAGAGAGCTGGACTCTCTTGAACTGTAATTTCAAGGAAGGGCAAAGCAAGTATTACAAGGATAACAGGTACAAAGCAATTTCATGGAAATGGGAATATCTGAACAAAAGCTGTAGCAGAAGTAAGGCCAGGTAACTAACCTATCATAAATGTCGAATATGAAAATAACCTGGTGTTATAGAAGGATTTACCAGGGAGGTTTACTACATCAGCTGGTGCAAAAAAGATGGTATTTTTAGGAAAAGATAGGAGACTGAAGAAATGTATCTTCTCATTGGTGTAAGACAGAAATATAACCAGTTTATCAAAGTTCCATGAAGTTCTACCAAAGGGAGTATTTATGTAAATGAAATTCTACTTTTAAAATATCTATCATATAGTCAGAAACCTCAACCCCTGTTGTACAAGCTCTAGCAGCATGGCACAGGAGAAGGGAAAGAAACTTGTAAAACAAGAAATGCTGCTGAAGCTTCTTTTCCTTTGAATTATAATACATTTCAGATAATTGCCACACAAAGAATTTCCAAGACTGAAATCTATTTTTCTGAGTTTTGACAAAATATGGAAAGCACAAAGACCACTCATGAGGGTGGAAACACATACAGTCTACCCATAGTTCAATTCTGAAAGCTTCTGGGCCTAAAGAAATTGGGTGGGTTTTTTTTTGTTTTGTTTTTTTGTTGTTGTTTTTTTAATGTAGGGAAGAATTGTAGTTTACCTCTGTCCTCTGCAAGCAGGTGTATTCGTCAGGGTTACTATTTCCCAGGGCAAAAGAAATCAGAGTTTTGGATTTTTTGTTTTCACGTTGTGACTGACAATCAAACGAGGCTACTGCAAAGAGAACAAAGAAGAGGGTATTACGCACTTATCTGCACAGGATCCTTAGTCTTAACCCTCAATGTTTTCAGTTGTCCCCCACAAATAAAGACAGCCAGCTAGGACCTGGTGAAAAGACAGGAGCGTGGGAGAGGCAGATCTCTGTACTAAGGAGCTTCTCCCTTAGGGCGCCCTCCCCCGGGGCCAGGCAGCCTCCCCAGGTTCAGTGCCAGGGAGTGGTCGCGTGGTCTCACTTCTGTTCTGGTTCACGATCGCCTTTCCTAGGCGATACCGAGGCGCTGGCAGTGCAGCCAGCATGCTGGGTAGCGTAGCAGGTTTTCCCGAGCAGACCGCGCCCCGGGCCCGTGGGATGCCCACCCGCACGCCGCTCCTCTCCACACCCCGTCCCGGTGCCCCGCCGGCTGCGGTGTGCTGCGGCACCTGGAGCTCAGACTGAGCTCTCCGCCGGCCCCCCACCCACGCAGGTCCCTGCCCCGTCAGGGCAAGTCCCCACCCTCGCAGCAGGCTCCAGGACCACCCCCTCCCCAGAGAGGAGCGCGGGGGCGAGTACTTAGCTCGGACCTCCCGGGCCGCGGAAGGGGCCCAGCCTGCAGCCGCCCCACAGCCGCTCCTGCAGCCGCGGGAACCGCGCGGGAAGTGCCCAGCAAGGCTGCAAAATGGACTCCCGGAGCCGGCTGGGCCCCGCCCCACCGCCCTCCTCCCCCGGCACCTCGGTCCGCCTTCCCCGCCGGGTTTCGCCTTTGTCCCGCCTCTCGAGGCTCGCCTTTCCCAGGGAGAGGGAGAAGGTGAGGGGAGGCGGGAGTCCTTCCGGGGTCCTCTCGGTGCGCCCGAAAGCGGGGAGAGCCCCGGGTGGCGCGCTTTTCTCCCTTCCAGAGGGGCTGCGCGCGGCGCCGGGAAGCGGACGTCGACGGCGGAGACGAGTGGGCTTGGCCTAGATAGATGGAGCGCGGGCGCCAGGAGGCGGCGCCGCCCCGGTGGAGCCACCCGGGAAGGAAGCCGGCGCGCAACAAAATGGTTGGGTTTGGATTGTTGTACTTTTTTTTTTGTTCGTTACATTTTTAGGAACAAAAAAAAAAGCCCAACCCTTCACACCACTTCACCTGCATCTCTCAGGACCAGAAGCCCGGCTACAGCGGCTTGGGGCGACACAGACAACTGCCCCGCACCCCACAACCGGGTGGGTGGATTGGTACTCTTGTTGGGACCAAGGTTTGGGCTCCAGCCAGAACACTACCAAAACAATGTTAACTGTACCCCCTTGTACCGATATCTTAGTAGGCTTTAGGCTGAACATTAGAGACCCAACTCCATTTAAGATTTTCTTTTAGGAAGAACATCATTGCTCTTTCCTTCGGAGAGAAGGAAGAACTTAAAATTGGTTTTAATTTCTCTGCCGCTAACGGTTATTCAGTCGCCGTTTGACTCACTATTCTGATGTCCAGACCCCTGTATAGGAACCTCGTCTAATATCAAACACATTAAACTCTTGCCAATGAACGGTTCTAAGAAGGATGCAAAGATGAAGGAATGGTTTCTCCAAATTTTAGTCTTGGGGGAAGTGAAGCAAGGACCAAAAAATATCATAGAATATGCCCTGGGGTTGAGTTCGCCCAGATGAGGAAGACTGGGCTTCGGAAGTATAATCTGGGGAAAAGGTATTCGAGGCCGACCATTACATAATACCTGTGCGCTGTGGCTTGTAAGTGATTAGCTTAAACCCCATAAAAAGCACCTCCCCTCTCCCTTCTGAGATGGCCAGTTCCTCGCCATGCCCAGGGTCCCTTAAACCTAATTTTACCTTTGTAATACAATTCCTATATTTGTGTCATTTAGTCCTCATAAAAACACTGCGAGATGGAAATTATCCTCATCCTATGGATGATGATTTCTTCAAGGTAAAAAAACAAGAGGCAGAGCCGAGACTCTAAAGTCAGATTCCAGGTGCAGGTTCTCTCTATAGCATAGTAACTGTCAGTGCTAGTGAAAACCACCCCAGTCTTCTACTAAATTAGTGTTGTTAAAAAAACAAAAACAAAATAAATGAGACTAACTTATAGAAACATTTTAAATACCCTAATATTAAAATGATACAAGAGCGATAGGTTATTAACTCATAAATCACAATTTGTCTTTAAGGTAATCGTATAATACATATTTATATAGTTAGATCTGGTTGGTGTCAGATAATAAACTGCCCAACTATACGTAAAACACTGGTTAAATATGCATAGAAACCCCTAGACTGTTAAAAAAATTACTAAGTGTAATTATATTAAACTCAAGATCTTAAGTACAGAAAAATAGGGAAGAAGAATAGCATCTCCTCCCATGGTCCTAATAAAACAGCAATCAGGGAATCACCACATATAGTGTAAATAGAAAAAAGAATGCCAGATTAAAACCTGCATACACAGCTACATCCTTCCTGGAAGAGCACAATGTAACTAAATCCTGTTAGAGATAACACCAAGGGGTAGTCAAAATTCTATCACCCTGGAATTTCCTTCTATTGACTGGTGGTCAAGTAAGTAAACTAACAACTGAAGATTGGAATTCATATGTCAGCACAGCAATAAGACTATGGATAGTCTATTTGTTTCTGTCTTTTGTGATAAATATAGTTTATAAGTAGAATATATATTATATATACATATTCTTATTGTTGTATTGATTTATTTCATGCTGTTATTTTTGTCTAAGCCTTGACAAAGGTAAAAACCCAGCTTTTCTCCCACCTACCAAGACATGTGATCAGACGTTCCATAAGGAAAGGGACAGTGCCAAAAATTTGGGGTACATTGAACTGTAAATGGTTAGAATGGAAGAATATCTAATAAGTAAGCCTGGAGCAATTGTGTGCAGGAAAGAGATGCTGTCGAGCCTCATCAGAGACACTGGAACATTTTATTATTATTCTGTCCTTCCCTTTCTGATAGCTGCCAAAGTCATGAGTGCAAGCCCCAACGTTCCCCAAGAATTCCCCGTGATACAAGACACTGACATCGCATGGTGAGGTGAAGAGCAGAGGCTTTGGAATCAGTTCCGCACCCACACCCTAGGTCTGCCACTTACTAGTTGTTCAAGTTACTTAGTATCTCGAAGCCTCAGTTTTCTCTTCTGTAAAATGGGGATCATCATTCACTTGATTGTGGTAATTAGATAGTATAGAAAGCCACTAACACTGTATGTGACACATAGGAAGTGCTTAATAAATGGTTGCTACTGTTTGAAGAAAACCATTCTGGGTTTGACTACAGTTGCCTTGGATTTGTAAATTTGAGGCTTGCATGATAGTCTTAAGCAGAGCCTATGCAGTAGAGGAAGCTAGAACCATAATTTCTGCTTTTCCACACCCAGCCCAGAGTGGCCTTTTAAAAAGCATATATCATTCCACTTCTATAACTCCTTCCCTGTGCTTAAGGAACGGCAAGAAAAAAGAAAAACATCACACTAAATGAAAGAAAGACTGCAGTTTTTTAAGAAGCTCTAGAATTTCAGAGAAATTGAACATCCAAAATATTCCATTAAAAGGAAAAAAAAAAATCTACCGGTAAAAATAACATTTACCACAAAAGACAGAAACTTACCGAAGACTTGATGAAAATGAAAGGAATTAGTGCCTGGTTTGAAGAAAATTCCAGATTCCATATATTTAGGTTGTACAGTGAAGATCATGCATTACATGGAACAAATAGCAAGATCAGTTATATTTGGAAGAGAATGAGAGCTGCTTAAGCAACAATAAACTTGGCCTTTCGTGTGCTGTTTCTGTAGATGGAAATAAAAATTGTAACAATAAAGTAAAATGTTAAAGGTAATGAAGATGTTACTAACATATGCTTATAATTATATACTCAAGAGTAGCACCAAAGGCACTAATCATGGAATTTCCCATGTGGTTGAGGAGACAAGTCTTAAAAACATGAACTAGTTCAGTAACAAATAGTAGCTATTTCAGCATGAGTGATGAAGACAAGATCAGAGGAATGTATCAGAAGCATCAGGGAAGATGTCACAGGGCAGGTAGGAGTCAAACAGGGCCTTTAAAATCATAAGATTTGAAGATGAGAAAGAAGGGCATTGGAAGTGAGGAGCACAAGGTCAGGGTAGGAATGATACAGAGCCCAGAGCATAGGCTGATTTGGGAATAAAGTTTGAAGCCAAACTGGAATGTTTTGAATGTCAGAATAAAGAGTTGAACTTCATTCTGTAGGGAATCGGAAGCTACTGAATCATTATGTACATGGCACTAATAAGATGAAAACAGAATTTTAGGAAGATTAATCTGATAACAGGATCCAAGATTTAAGGGAAAATAAATTTTATTTATTTTAATATTTTTGAGGTTTCTTGTTGAAAATTATGGATTTTTTAAAATACAATTACATGTATATAAAAGTACAGCATATATGGTTAAGTCCTATTGAAACTTTAACATCAAATACAGTTTATTAAAGTTCCCAATTTGTAAATAAAATGCAATGTTGAAAGAATTAACCATGACAAATATTCTCCTAAAATTCTACAAAAGGCAATTATGTGTGTGTATATATTTGTCAGTCATGTACATAATTTTATCTTGCGATAATGATTTAACTATATTGTATGACTAAAGTGAATATGTTGCTTAGCTGCCTTTTAGAGTATTATTCACTAGAACTTTAAAAATTGTTACGTATATATATATATACTTTGAAATGTAGTGCTGTGTTCTGATATTTTAACAATGATTAATTACATTCAATTATGTTAATGTTTTCTATATTTAAGTCTTATATATGTAGAATTTTATTCTTGATGCAGAGTAACTTTATGAAGCCCTTAAGAAATGATTCATTCAGGTAAAGACTAACAAATGCTGTATATATTTGCAATTTTGTTTTACGAGAACTCCATTGGTATAAACTGTTTATTTTGGAATCTTTCTGTTGAGTTCACTAATCATTATGTGTTCTATTTTTATCTTGAAAAATGTCAGTTATGATAAAGCCATAATTTCGATTTAGAAAACTGCTTTCATCCTGTTCTGTAGGACATTTTTTGCATATTTTCTTCTACAAAAAAGGGTACAATTGGGGTTTGGGATATGTAGTTTTCGGTACCTGTTACATTCCTGTACCTTCAACACACTCTATTTTAAAGGCATAGTACATCACGTAGAACTTTGGTTCTGAAGATCTACACTCATAGATTTATCAGATACCTACCTAATATAGCATTACACAAGAAATACATGTTTCGTGTTTTTTGACATGAGCCCGGTTGAGTCTCTGTGATAGCAATGCATGTGGTAATAAATGCCTTGTCAAAAAATGTGTTTTTCTTTTAATGGTTTTGTTGTTTATAACACCATGCTGCTGGTTGTTGCTAGAATGTAGCCAGATCTCCAGGAGCTTGAGCTGGATCTAAAGCAGCCCACACCCTTCGCAGTCAGGCAAAAGACAGACAATTCAGAAGATGCATGAGACTCATTACATAATATCAGCAGAGTTTAGGCATTTTGTGAAGGTCGTTGACCTCCATGTTGTGAAATTCAATTTTCAGTTCTCATTTTCCTTGATCTCCTAGCAGCATTCACTGCCTCCTCCTTAAAAGGCCTTCTTTCCCTGGCCTGTAGTCATAGCACGCTCACTCCTGGCTTTCCTTTTTCCAACTCAGAAACACTTACTGGATCATCCTCTTCTACCCAGCGCTTAAATTCTGGAATTCTTTGAACATTCAGTTTCAGGACACTCACAGGACTTCAGCTGTCATTTAGTGACTCTTGCATTCACTGTAAAGCTGGGATCACAGACTGATCACCTATCATTATACCGTTTTAAAATGATAAAAACTGTTTGAATTTAAATACTTTAGCGGAGGCCTGTTTTCTCCTTCCTCTCCCATAATCCTTCCTCTCTGCTGGCATTTGAGTTAGCCTTTGTGTTGCCCAAGGTTTATTCTTTCAGCTTCAGTGTTCCCACTCTTCTAGTTCCTTCTCTCCCTAAGGCACCCCTCATCTGCCCCCAAACCCACCTCCCAATCCCCAGCTACCAAACAGCACAACTGACACATCCCAGGTTACCTTTCCAAGATGTCCTAGGCCAAGGACAGATCCCTCTTAATCATCTCCTATTATCCTATGCTCTTCTTCTATTGCTCACACTGCAGTTTGTTATTATGTATTTATTTGTATAATTATTTGAATGATGTTTGTCTCCCAACTTAACTGTGTGTGTTTCTGTGCATGTGTGTGTTTGTGTTTTATCATCATTGCATTACCAGCGCCTAACCCAGTGATTATAAATTTTTGTCATGAATATCTTAGGGAAGTAAGAGTTCCCTCTTTCAAAGATCATTGATGTATTTCAAACTTCTGAAAATTAGCTGTTGAGACCAGCTGAAATGGTAATGTACTCTGAATTTTATTCACTTAAAATAGGCACTTCAATATATTTTATTTTATCAAAACAATATCTTTCCCTATTAATTTGCAAAGCAAACTTTTCCCAGTTTCCTCCTGTAGTTTATACAGATGTGTCAGCAGTCTTCACTTTTTCACAGATAGCTTGTCTTTTAAAACGAGGGTAATTTCTTGAATAGTCCCTCAGAGAATTCTTATAAAAAATTGAGAACCTTCTTTCTAAGCATATAAATTAAGACAATATGACATAAAAATGTAATGATATGATTAAGAATGTAACAGTATGCTATGATTCCAATTTTGAAAAGAAATGTAATTGGTAGTATCTGGATAGGGAAAAAATATTTGGAGGAATATACACCAAATTCTCAATTTGAGAAGATGGAATTTGGGAAGTTTTCAGTATTTGTGTTTTATATTATTATAAATTTTTGTATTTTTACATTGAGCATTTATTACTTTTGTAATATATAAAAAGAAAAAAATTGTAAAAGAAAAACTCAATTAGACCAAATATATTCAATACATATAACTATGTTACAGACTCTTCCAAAGAATAACAAGGCAAACACCAAGATAGAAAAACAGGCCAAGTATATGAAAAATAGGACATAAAAAAAAAAGAAATACAAGTGATCAACATGCATGAAAAAAAAATCTTTTATTCTCATTGATAATCAAAGAAATACCAAGCAAAACACTGATATAGCCTTTTTTAGTTCATTAGATTGACAGAGATTTACAACATTATAATGACCAGTAGGCCAGCATTGAGTGGTACAGGCCATCTTGTTTGCTGCTGGAAACCAACATAGATGGATACAAGCTTTTGGGGGATAGTTTGGTAATCTGTATCAAAAACACTCTAAATACATATACTTAATTCAATTTCTAGGAATTTCTCCTAGGATAATAATCATAAACACCACAATTTAATACCAAGTGTATGTGTTATAGAGCTATTGGGGGGAAATTAGAAATATCCGAATTATCCATCATCAAAAGGATATGACTTAAAATGAATTCTGGTACATTCATACAAAATAATATGTAGCCATTTAAAAATGTTTTAGAAGACTATTTAACAACTTGAAATATTCACGATCTTTTAAGTGAAAAAAGTAAATTTCAAAACAGTATATATAACATGATGCTGACCATGTCTGTGTGTATGCATGCATACGCATTTATTTAAAAAGTATCACAGTGTTCATAATTGTTATCCATAAGGAATAGAAAGTGAGAATGACTTTTATTTTGTCCTGATTCTTTACTGGATTTTTCAGTAAAGACTATAGTGGAGTAAGTCAGAGAAAGACAAAGTCCATGTGATTTCACTTAGTATATGTGGAATCTAAAGAACAATATAAATGAAGAAACAAAACACAAACAAATTTATAGTTACAGAGAACATTTTGATGGTTGCCAGATGGGAGGGGTAATGGGTGAAAAGGGGGAAAGGATTAAGAAGTACACATTGGTATTTACAAAATCGTCATGGGGATGTAAAGTACAGCATAAGGAATATAGTCAGTAATACTGTAATAACTATGTATGGTGTCAGATGGATACTAGATTTATCAGGGTGATTACCTCATAAGTTATATAAATGTCTAATTACTATGTTGTATACCTGAAAACTAATATAATACTGTATGTCAACTGTAAATGAAAAATAAAAAAATTATTTTAAAATGTTTTTAAAAGAAAAAAGACAATATAACAATATTAAAAATGTTTAAATAAATGATTAGGACTACCTATAATTTCATTATAAAACTAGTCTGATTAACTTATACAGAAATACATTAAATTTTTAGTATGAAATAGTTTAAATATAGAAAAAAATGGTAACATAAAAAAAAAAGCCATAGACCCACATTATCTCCATGTATGATTTTACATTTTTACCACATATGTAAATATCCATGAAAATATATAATATTATTTTCCAAGTTTGAAAATCTTATTTGAAAATTGTATCACAATACACAAGGATGTATATTTCTAATATTAATGTTTCTATCATACTAACACATGCTGTCAACTGCTAGTTGAGGCAGAAACTTTCCACTCTCTCCGCCCACCTTATCCAGGAAGGGGTTATAATGGAGATCAGACCTGGCTTGGAATCCAGAATCTTTTATTCACCAGCAGTATAACATTGGACAAATTAATTCCTCTGATCCTCAGTTTCCTCATACATAAAACAGAGATAATGACAGTCCCTATTCCATAAAGTCATCTGAGTATAAATTAAAGTTACGCATGGAATGCACTTGGTACAGTGAAGCACAGTACCTAGAAGTGCTCAATGGGTGTCTATCATCCTGGTCATGTTTATGATTGCGGATGTGAACCCGGACCTCACTCTCTCTTCCTACAATGAAACAGAGTCGGGCACATAACCAGGGTCAGCTCAGAGCAGGAGAGGCTAGCATGTTTTCCGCCCTCTCCCGCTGGTGTGCTGATACATAGTTAACATTCAGCTTTGGGCAAGGGACAGATGGGAATGGGGAGCAATACTCTGTAGTGTTTCCCAGTGTGCATGGTGTAAATACTCCCACCCTGGCTGATTGCAAGCTGTCAACTTGAGTTCACTGAATGCGGCGCTGGGAAGGGATGATCGGAGGAATCAGCTTTCTCAAGCCAGTGTGAGCCTGCTCCATCTCACCTGGGAGAGGATCTCTTCTCTTTTGCTGCCTCCTTGGTCGCCGCTGAAACCATAGGCAGAGGATCAAGCATGCCTGTCTGATGGACCCTGCAGAGGCAGGGGTCTATTTATGCCTGGAAGCTAGAGGCAGTCTTCAGACCTGCAGCCCAAAGCAGTGCTGAGGCCCCGCCCTCCAGTGCACTGTAACAAACGGCACTTAATTCTCATTTGCTAGTGTCCCCTACACGTCTCTTTCCCTTTGAGGATTTTGGGTTTAAGTGTGGGTGTAGCTATAGATGGGATAGGATTCTGTTATCTTTGGATCATGTGACCAGAATGCCTTCTTAAGAACAACAGCACGTACCCATTTTGAACATGTAGCATTTCACATCGCACTATTTCTACTAAGATGTTACTCACTTCAATGTCTTTTTGTGGTCTTTTATAATGATACTTCTTGATGGCTGCATAATTCCATTAATACACCTAAGTGTAAGGTGTACGTAAAGGAAAAAAGAACCAAGGGGCAAAAACTTGGGAAAGTGGCATGCATATAGGAAAAGAATAAGAATTTCAAGAACTGAACATAATCTTCGCTGTTAACAAGAAAAGTAAATGAGCCCTGAAAGATGACCATTGAATCTTCCAGTTAGGTTGCTACTAATTTCAGGAAGAGAAAGTTCACCTCTGTACTGGGGGCAGGGGTAAGTAGGGGAAGTGATGGGGTTAAGACCAAGTGTTTAGTACATGCCAGGTGCTCTTTCTGCATTGCCTCATTCAGAAGTCACAGTAGAGAAAGTGAGGCTTGGAGAGTCGTTCATTAACCTGCCCATGGCCACACACGGTAGTCGCCCAGGTCAGTCTTCATCCTACTGAATGAGAATCAAGGCAGCAGAGGCGGGAAGCACGAATAATTCTTCCTGGAAGGATGATGGGGAAAGAAGAGAAAGGGCAATAGCTACATAAAATATATGGACATGGAATTACTACTTTCATAATAAAAACAAGGCCCAATTCCTCCAAGGCTGACACTGAAATAAAGCCTCAGGGGACAACAGGGCCAGAAGCAGAGAGACCGCCAAACCCTAAAGCCTGTCCTGCAGATTCATCTTTCTATTGGGAATCTCATCCTGATTATCTCTGCTCCATCAAAGCCTCCTCAGAGCCTTTCTTCCTTTCATATTTGAGGCCCAAGCATGAGATGACAAAACAGTTCTTAATGTCCCATGGCACATCCAAGTCAAAGCTAGGAAGTTTAAACGACTTTTCCCAAGGCAAGGGCAATATTTCATCACCTTGCCAGGTCCTAGAAGCTGCCCCAGACACTAGTTTAAATATACAGAATGTCAAAAGATTTAAATTCAGGTTTATAGAGGGGCCTGGGAATGGGTATTTTAAAGTAATGCCAGTTATCCTTAAATTCCTGCAAGTTCGAATATCACTGTGCTGGCAAGTAACAAAGAGAAATAAACACAGTAGCATAAATTCATGTAGTCTGGCTCACAAGAAAAGGCCTACTTATAACCGTGCTGGCATCCTCACCCTACCCCTGTGGGTTTGATGCCATCTTGGCACATGCTGGCTATTTTAATCTCCAGCCTAATCTGGGCCCAACAGAAGGAGGTCCTTTGCCAAATTATAAGGTGACAGGGGAGGAGGGGAAGAGAGCTTCTTCCATCCTTACTATGTTTCAAAGACTAGATTATTAGTTCCTAACTGGCACACCAATGCAGATAAGGCCTATCTTTGCCCACCCCATCCCCTTCTTCTTTGTCCCTCCAGCAGGCACCTGTCTCTTACTAGCCTCTCAGTCTCACCAGGAGCTAGTCTTAGGGAGGGTGACCATACATTCAGGTTTTCCTGGGGAGAGTCCTGAACTACTACTCAGAGCCCAGAGCTCTTTGGTGTGGTGCCCCCTTTCATTCTCAAAAAGGCCCCCATTTGGATGATAAATTGTGTAGGCACACTGTCTATGAGCAGAGCTAGAAACGAAACACAAGTGCGTAAAAGCAAGAAGTAGTCTGCCAGGAATTTACGTAATGAGTTCAATTTATCAAGCAAATCACTCTGTGACACCACTCACATCATTTCAATTAATCCTCACAGCAACCCCACGACACAGCTCTGGGGACATGGATTTTGCAGATGAGGAAAATAACAGGGTTAAATTTCTTGACCAGGGTCAAGGAGCAGAACTGAATTCGAATATCCATCTGCGTGACCCCAACTTTTGCTCTTAAAGGGGCCTGCCTGCGTCCTCAGTGTGGACATTTCACCCACCAATTTCTGACTGTTAAGAAACAGAACTTTACCAAGAAGGTTGGTTGGTTTCAACACTAAAGGAATACGTTCAATATTCATATTTTTCATCTTACATTTGAAACTAGAAATCTGTTTCTGCAGCTGTGTGTATAATTCAGCTCTTGTTTCTGTAACCTAATTTGAAAGAACATTTCCAAAAGAAGCAACCAAGTCTACAAAAGCACAGTTTGGCTCAAATGGATCCAACCAATTCACAAATGGAAAATAACATTGAGGAATAAGTTTTGCATCACAAGTGCAGCTGCTCCAAGTCATCCCAATTGAAACTAAAAATTTAAGTATAACCCAGAAAATGGATGGTTCAAAATCTTTGCTTTGTATTTGCATAGCGTAATCTTCTAAACCAGTTGATTTCCCAGAAAAGGTGGCAAAGTTGTGGCCTTTGCTTTCATCACCGGATTGTCTGTTTTTGGTTTTCTTTCCTTTAAAAAAAAAAAATTGGGTAATTTTTTCATTTTAATTTTTAATTCTAAAAGCACTCCCTTAATGCATTCTCTTTGGAAAAAAAAAATCACAGAAGGCTTAAATGGCCTTTCATCAATACTCCAACCTCAGACCTGTACACTATTACTGGTTTGTTTCTTTGGCCTTCTGTTTTTTTATCCAGGAAATTATTTTTCTACCTTCTGTCTTTTCCAATAAAGCTTCCAATACAGAAGTATTTCCCTCCCTTCCCCCCAAACTCTATCACAGGGAAGCTACTATAATCTATCCTTATAGAGCTTACATTCCAGTGGGAGACACAGAAGATAAACATATGAATGAATATAGCATACTTTCAGGTGGCAATAAATGCCATGAAAAAAATGAAACAGCGTCCTGAGACAGAGACTGCCTTTTATCTAGGTGATCAGTGACAAGCTCCCTGAGAATATGACATTACAGCAGACAGCTGAGTATAGTTAGGGAACAAGCCATGCAAAGATGTGAAGGGAACAGCATGTGCAAAGGCCCTGAGCAGGAACAAACTTCAAGTGTTGGAGGAACAGCTAAAAGGCCAGTGAACTGAAACAAAGTGTGAGAGAGAGAATGGTGGCACACAAAGCATCCCGCTTTCCACCATCAGCTCCTGTCTTCCTATTCCTGTAGTACCCCAAATCCAAAATGTCTTCAACTCCATTGGATCCTGTAGTATATTGCTTCACCACCTTTGATTGTTCCTCTCTCGTGTGCTCTCCTCCTTAACAGCATAGAGCCACGGTCCAGTATTATAATCACTCCTGGCATAAACACTCAACTTCTTTTCACTTCCTACCATTTTTCTTTCCTCAAACTTGGAACACTTCCTCCCCAATTCTCACTCTCCACTGCTGGGCTACCAATTTCACTGAGAAAGTAGAAGTAAGTCACAGAGACACCCACCCACTGCATTTGTGCCCACATCCCTGCCTGACCCCTCGCCAGGGCTGAAGACCTTCCTACAGGTCCACAAACTCCATTCCCTCCAGCCTTCTCTTTTTTGCTCCTTCATCAGTCCCATCAGCAAAAGAAATTGCTGTAATTTCTTCCATCTTAATAAAGTCTTCTCTTGACCCCACATGCCCCTATAGCCACCACCACGTTTTTTTCTGATATTCTTTCTAGCACAACCAGTTTACTCACTGTCTTCACTTCCTCTGCATGCTCACTGCCCCCCTTGGGCATTTCCTCTGAACCCTGTCTGGCCAGGCTTTGTGTCACCATCCCACTGAAGCTGCCTCAGCTGTTAAATCCTTCACCTTAGTAAATCCAATGGCTAACTCTCTGTCCTTGTTCACCAGGCCAATGGGCAACTTTCGAGTACTTTTCTTCCTCCACTGTCACCGTTCTGGCCGATGCACCATTATTGCTGCTGTCTTTGGAACAAGCCGTCCTGCAGCTACTCCTGCCCTTCTCCACAATCTCATCACTGACCTTCTCATATTCCTCCCCTGGCTTCCCAGCCACTCTGCAGTGGGACAGGGGAGGGGACCTCCGAGTTCCTGCATGGTCTGCCCTCTCCCCAGGCCACCCCAGGACCTCTCCGCCCGCGGCTTCCTCTCTCTGCTCCAGCCACGTCTGCCTCCTCGCTGCTCCTCAAACACGCCAGGCACACCTCTTCCTGAGGGCCTTTGCACTTGCTATTCCCTCTGCCTGGAATATTCTTCCTCCAGAATCCACTTGACTCTTTCCTCTCCTTTAGGTTTGTGCTCCAACGTCACCATCTCGGGAAGGCCTTCCTGTCATCCGCCCAGCTGTCCCAGTAGCCCCTCGCTGCCGCTCCGCACTCCTTATTCTCCTCTTCCACATCATTTTTCTCCATAGCACTTACCTCCATATTTCTTTGACTATTGTCTCCTCCCACTAGAATGTAAGCTCTGTACAGCAACAACATGCCCAGTATCTAGAAGAGTACCTGGCACATAGTAGGCCCTCCATAAGTACTTGCTGAGTGAATGAAGAGTTTGCACACAGAGCCAGACCATGCAGTAGGGCCTTGAAGTCCTGGTAAAGACTTACAAATTTGGGTTTTATTTTACATGTGAAGGGGAATCACTGAAGAGTACACCATCTGACTTAGAGTTTAAAATACCACTCTGGCTGTTGTGTGGAGGGAAGACTATACGAGGGGGTATAAGAGTGGTATGAGGGGTGGGCAGCTGGAGTCTAAAGCAACATCCATGCAAGAAAGACAATGAGGACTTGAGTTAGGGTGGAACCGAGGTCAGATTTTTGGATATTCAGGTGGTGCCAAAAAAAATGTATACACATTTTAAGGAAGGTAACAACTGTATTAAAATTGTAATACTCAATATAGACTGATAACAAACAATGCATACAAGTTGTGTATACATTTTTTTGGCACCCCTGGTATTTTGGAGTTATAGCTAACAGAACTTGTTAATACATTGGATGAGGAGTCTGAGAGAAATAGAGGAATGAAGGATAGTGTGTAGGTTTGGGGCCTAAATACTTAATCTTTTTGAGCCCGTTTCTTCTTCTGTAAAATGGGGACAATTAGAGCATTTCTGTCGTGGGACTTTTGTGAGAAGGGGTAGAGGCTGTCAAGTGCGCACAGCGTCTGGCACTGTAAACCCTCAGTAAATGTTAGTTATTGTTACTGCCCCAAGGTAACTGGGTTTCCTGGCTTCCTTGGTAAGCAGAATTACAAGAATACCCACCCCACAGAGGCTGAGGGAAAAAAACAAAACAAAACACTTTTATAGAGTGTATCCTTCCCTCCTCAGGGAAAGACTTTTTCTCTGTTTAACAGAATACTTAACATTAGTGTTGGAACCTTTTACTTGCACACAGATACACAAAAGGATTCCTCACATTTCAAAGGAATTATAAGCCTCCTTTAAGTAGCGTTTCTCCATTTAATACTTAGCAGAGGGAGTAACTAAAAGCTGAAATTACAAACCTCTGCTGATTAAAAACCAATCAAAATGTAAGAAAAAGTACATCTGAAATAATGAATTTTTTAAGCAGGTATTTTAATACACCAGAAGCTAAAATATCACACTGTCCGGTTCAATACAGGACACCTGGCAACGCTGTTTGTCAGTGTTTAACTCAGCTTTCTGCAAAGCCAACACCCAACCCTTTTTTTGGTTGCCTTGGCTTGTCCTCATTTCCCCCTGGAAAACTGTTTCAAACTTAGTACAGATAACATTCTGCCTCTATTACAATTAGCAGCTTCTCTCAATGGGTCACCTGGTTTGGCGAGTGCTTGTGTGGGGTAACGGGGTATCTCATTTCCAAACCTTCCAAATTAGGCCTCCAGGTAGCATGTGAAAGTTGCCTGTGGGGAATTTAGGGGCTGCTTTGGGCCTGCAGGGACTTTCCTGCTAGTGTCTTCTTCCGCCTCACCAGATCTCCCTGGTTATTGGTGATCTGGCCTCACCCAACACAAAACCAGCCACTCTTCCTCCCAGCCCCCAAGCACCCCGGGAGGTTGGTGAGGAGGCCCTAAATCTGCGATTCTTTTCCCTCCTCACCCAATAACCGAACTCCTCCTTAAATGCTTTTACTACTTGAAAACCTGGAAAGGCAACCTTGAATTTGAACTACATTTGGAGGGACCTCCTCCCAAAGAACCTGCCCCATGGTTGAGTGTTTGCTCCCAGCACTCAGCTTCTCTCTTCTGAAGTCTAGAAGAGATCTTGGCTTCTGAAAGTGGGGTCTAGCGACAAGCAGCCCCCCACCCCACCCCCAGGGTGAAATGCAGAATCAGAGGCAGTATTCCAGACCTGTTGAATCAGAATCTGAGTCTTAACAAGATCCCCGGGTGATTCCCAGTCATCTGCAAGTTTGAGAAGCAGAAGCATGCCCAGGCCCCTCCCTCCTGCTGGCCAGGGGGAAATTTTATAACGGGTCCTGTGTAAGTAAGCCCCAGCCTACTTCATTGTCCTGACTTGCCAAAGAATCCTGAGCCTGCCTTTGGACCCCCTCCCTTCGGACCCCCTCCCTTCGGACCCCCTCCCTTCGGACCCCCTCCCTTCGGACCCCCTCTGTGCCCTGTCTCCTCACAGCCAGTGTTTCTTTCCTGGACTATTTTCCTTTCTAGGAGACCTCCGCTCACTCCTCTGCTCAGGTGAGGCACCTGCAGCATTTATTTTCTCAAGGGCCTATTTTCTGCTGTTCTCCCAAGTAGGGCCTGTGTGGGGACAGAGCCCCAGAGAGCAGTTTCCAGGCTCTCGGCCTCACATGGAAAGGTGCTGGCTCGGGTAATAGATGGCCATTGGCTGTGGCTAGTTGGCCGTCTGCTGTAGCCGGTTAGCCAATTGGCCACTGATGTAACTGCCAAGGCTGCACTGGGGAGGGGAGTCAGTGGGTTGGCAGGCAGAGAAGCAGACAGCAGGTCGCACGTCGTGTGAATCCAGCCTCCAGTAAGACTATAGTGGTATGACTCCCCTACCTATGGCTCCGTGGGTGTTCCTTTTTGGCCTAGCCACATCCTGCGTTCTTATGTGGGGAGCGGGAGCTGAGACCCCGCAGGCCGCCCCGCACAACAGCCTGTCATACCAAGCCAAGTGCTGTCTCTTCTGCTTTGACCTGTGTAACGACAGTGCCAGAGAGCTGAGCCCAGCTGCTCCCAGACACTCGTCCTCCGCCCACTCTGCGTGGCCTTGCATGTGGCCACAGACTTCTCTTTCCCACCCTTACTCTGAGGTGGAGACTGACCACGCAGCACATACTACCCTTGTTCCTGCCAGCCACTCCCTACAGCCCCAACAGACCAGGAGAACACAAGCAATGGCTGCCTCCAGATGGAGACACCCAGGGAGGGGGGCAGGGATGCTGATTAACAACCAGCCTTGCAGAGAGGGTCATGGTTCCTCGGAAACAAGAGTGCAGGAGAGGCAGGTACGTTTAAAATGCTCCAAGCACTTGATTCTTTGAAGGTTTGGGAAATTGACTTTGGGGTTGCTGTTCTTAAGCTTTCCAAAATGAGGGGGGGGGGGGAATGTCATAACTTTTCTGGAAGGTGTAAACCAGCCCCTCACCTGGAATAAAAGGCTTTTTGGCTCTCCATCTGGTGGTCAGGCTCATTTAGCCACACATTGTTTCTCACACTTTTATCATATATTACACAATTGATTTTCCCCCAAAAAAGATATATTGAAAGCTGACTTCCAACCTTTTCAAAAGTGTCCTTGAAACGTTATCCCTATTATTAAAACAGGTTTTTTGCAAATTTTTATGTATTTTATTTATATTACATAATTATTATAGTACTTTTTATGTACCAAGCACTGTCCTAAGTGCTTTACAAATTTTAACTCATTGAATCCTTAAAATAATCTAATGAAACAAGCACTGTTGTTAACCTCATTTATAAATGAGGAAATTAAATCGTAGAGGGCTTAAATAACTTGCTCAAGGTTATACAGCTAATATGTGACAAAACCAGAATTTAAACCCAAACATTCTAGGTGGTCCATATGCTGAACCAGTGAGATATACTGCTCTCTAAAGGGCCTGAAAAAATAAATATATGTACTTTTTATACAGTATGTTTATTATATATAATACATATTATGCAATATATTTTACATATATTACATATTTTTATATATGTACATTACATACATATGTAAATACGTATGAAAGAGAGTATATGAAAGAGAGAGAGAAGGTTTCTAGGTGTAATTTTTCTGCATGTTTTCAACATGTGCCTAAAACCCAATTTTGAGAGTATAGTTTTTCTATAGATATATCCTCTTGAGTCGAGAGGACTGGTTTTATAAACCTCAGCTTCCTTGTCTGAGCTATGAGGTATTGGATTAGAGGAATTAGTTCGTCAAGTCTATGTAAGGAGCCTTCAATTTTAAAATTATTAAAATGTCCTGGAAGTCTGACTCGGTAACTTGTCTTCTTTAGCTTTGACTCAGCGAGAGATGTCATGGCTTATCATTGTTTAACTAACTCTGGATTGTTCTTGTGTCTTTTGGACTAAACGTAATATGTGCTTCTTCTGTACAACTGGTGATGCCCTAACGCGTATGTACAGGTTTAAGTTTAAAGTTCTAGAATCTCAGGCCTTCGGGTTCACGGAAAAGGTAATGCTCAAAGTAAACGAGTGGGGGCAGGGGAGTGGGGGTGGGGGTGGGCAAAGGAAACAAGTTCTGTCTGCTGGTGCAAGTGCGCCCTCTTCCGGCTCTCTGAAGGTAACCCACCTTCATTAAGGGACCTCTTGCATTCCTGGGGTACAGCACAAACTTTTGCCCTTCCTCTCCTCCTGCAACATTCCAACTAAGCGATATTTGCTTAGCACATAGCCTGAGCTAAGCACAAGTGTGCTTATGGTTGGGGATCAAAGATAAAAGCTTCGCAGCCTTATAGGTTCTAACAGTCTGGTGGGGCACGCCCAAATCGGATCATTACAACACATCTTGAGAGGGGTGTCACTGGAGCTGTGCCTCAAGTCCCATAAGTTTGTAACCACAAGCTGCACACAAGAACCCAAATCAAACAGCCCAGTACAATGCCCTTTTGTTAGGAGAAGAGGCCTATGAGTCACTCAAACATTTTCTCTGTGCACAGAGATGACCTCCATAGGACAACACGGGGAACTAGTGCACCCGGGGAGACCCAGGCTACCTGGGAGTAGTCCCGACAGCCAGCTCTTCAGGTTGGGCCTGAGAGGGGCTGCAGAGAAAGATTTCACAGGGAAAAGGGGGAGGTTAACAACAGGGGCCAGGAAGATAGCTATGTATTTTAATATTAAATTAATAGGTAATGCGTGAATTTAAAATATGCAGCCAAGACCACTGACACTTTTAGTAACAAGAGTCTAGCTTATCTTTCTAACTAGATTTTGTTGCATTTTGTTTTTTTAATAGACTATTATCTGGTCATATTTTTCAAACTAGGCCAGGAGGCCTCCTCAACTTCTAAAATACAAAAATTCTTTCTGCTCTTCTTCTCAAATCTAATCAAATTCTGGACACACCCGGCAACTCAGTGTGCCTTTTAGTTAACCCTTTGTCTCCTCTAGCAATGATTTCCTTTCACGTTAGAAAAAGTTCTGCTGGTAACAGGCCTGCTATATAAGCCGGGAGGAAAAAGGAATTGCAGGAAGAGGAAGAGCACGTTTTTCTTAACTTCTTTTCAAAATGTGTGAGGGGAGAAAATAAAGGAAGTGGAGAAATATGCCACTCAGTGGACAAATTTCTCCAAACCAAAGCCCAAAGGAACAGCCATCACAGCAATAAAAGGTGGATGTAATTACAAACGAGGACCTTTGACGAGTCTCTAAAACAGTTCCTATAGAGGGTGCAATTCAGAAAATCTATGCAAAGGAAGAAGAAAGAAAGGGAAGACAAACGAACTTCATGAGAGTAGAGCAAAAGCAAAAGAGAAAGAAAAAAGGAGAAAGTTCGGGAAGCAGAGAGAAGTAAGAAGTTCGTGTGAGTGGCCACGGGGCAAGGGCAGCCCCATGGTGAACATCTTATATTTACAATCATATTTAAGAAATGCACGTCTTTGAAAAAGCAAGTGGAAGAAAGTAGAACTTCAGTGTTCTTACCCCCACCCCCAAAAGGTAAATATGTGAAAATGAGGGCAACGCAGAAGTGCAGGAGGTAAAAATGAAAGCCTCTATTCCCCACCCCACCCTGCACGAATATGTATGCACTAACAGAAGTAAGAGTGGCACAGGTGAGGGTGCATGTGGGAGGTGTGCCCACCTAAGACAAACAAGCACACGCACTCTGATCTGCCGAAGGCCAGCCCAGGACACTTGTGGTTTAAGTCAAAGTTTTCAGCCAATGCTTGACAGAAAATCCTTAGGCTTCCTGCCCTGACAGTCCTCACTAAATTCTCAGCAGATGTGAGACCTATTGCCAAAAACAACAAAACACCACCTCCCTGTTACATTTGATTGGCAAAAAAACAAAAATAAAACCTATATTTTGATGCATGCCTGAAATGTTAAGGATGTACCTGTAGGAATTTGGACCTAGCACATGAAGCTTTGTAAAGTACAGAGTGAAAGTGTATAAAACAAATACATAAATGTCACTGCAATGACCAAGTTCAGTTGACATGTAGTACCCTGTTTCCCTGAAAATAAGACCTAGCTGGACAATCAGTTCTAATGTGTCTTTTGGAGCAAATATTAATATAAGACCCAGTATATAATGTATATAATACATTATTATATTATATTATATTACATTACATTACATTACATTAGATCAGTCTTACAGTAAAATAAGACCAGGTATTATATTGTCTTATGTAAGACCCTGTCTTGTAGTAAAATAAGACCGGGTCTTACATTAATTTTTGCTCCAAAAGACACATTAGAGCTAATTGTCTGGCTAGGTCTTATTTTGGGGGAAACGCGGTAGTAAAAGCTGACCAAGAGATTCATCCTTTTAAGTCCCATTTGTACTTCTCTCCTCAGGCCTGACTCACAGGAGGTAGGCAGTGGGAAGGATGACAAGGTGGAGAGGGGTATGTGTAGACTAGTCTTGTGCCTAGTGATGAATTAAGACATGTTCAATTTCTATGAGTTTGTTAGAATTTCCCATGTCTCATAGATTTAGACAGCATTTTCTAATATAACTTTAATGCAAAATAGTTAATCCTGAAGAATGGTTAACATGTAGCAGTTTACCTATTGTATAAATACTATTTATGTAATAATGAATAATAAATATTTCTGAGTAATAATAGAATCTTCTTTCAATTATAAGAAGAGTGCTAATGTACTATTTCATTAATACTCCTTTATATGATAATTCTTTATGAATTATTAAAGTATCAGTTTGGCCTTTCACCAGAATATCTACTAGGTTTTAGCAAGGTTAGGACTATACAGTCCTCTTCGTATCTCCCATATTGTATCTTTGTATAGTTCATTTGTTAATTGGTTGGTTTATACCCTACTTTTGTTCCCCAAGAGATTTAGGATTGCCCAATGCCTTTCACATCACAAGTGCTAAATGGCGTTCAAGTGATAGGCTGTATATATGTGTATGTATAGAATGTGTACCAATCAGAGCAGTCTTCATGTTAGATGACTGTATCTAAATGGTACTAAATACCACAACTCATGGTAACTGAAATAGGTTTCACACACACACACACACACACACACCTTTTTTTTTTTTTTTTTTTTTTTTTTTTTTTACCCTATAGCTTTTCTGGATAGCAACAGAAGAAACGTGTAGAAAATATAAAGCCAAGCTGGAGTAGGTCCTATGAAGTGAGTTCTCTGAGGTCCCTATCAGAAAAATGGATTTCAATCTTCTTGGTTACCCAAATTAACACAACGGAATAGAGATGAGAAGACAACTCAAGAAGATTTGGTCATCTCAACATCGTTGTTTTAAAGAGCTGTCATCAAACTCCTTTTGATTCTAAAGGGAATGGGATCCAAACATTGCTCTTCCTAGGAGGCTAATCCTCTATAGTTAAAACAGTCCAGCCACACAGCTCTTTACGTTTACAGTGTGGTGATTGTATAACAGGGTAGAGGTACCAAACGCACTCAAAGGATAGAACGTATTTTATTTAAAATAGAGAAGGATTTCCTGGGGGAACAATGACATCAAGAATGTCACAGTAATTTAGTGAATCATTAGACATAATTACCAACCAATAAAACTAAAATATTCCATAACGCTCTCATTTTCATTAAATATTGGTTTATAAGGCATTATTCTGTTGTTTGCTTTGGTTAAAACAAAGTCTTTAAAACCAGTATCCCATATCTGTCAGTATGACTAGGTGGAAATCTTTATAATCATGGTATTTGATGTGCAAAAAGCTGTCTAGGTCCCAGCTCTGGGAGTGCAGTGAGCGCAAGACACAAGTGTGTCATTATGACCCAAAGGCCCTGGGAATTGGGTTGACTGGGCCTTACCCAAGGGGCCGGGAAATAACATATCTAAACACAGAAAAACAGAAGCCAAGGTCTCAGCTGGTAAGATGGGCTTTGCATGAAAGTAAAGTTGACGATGGGAGAACAGTACTGGGTTAGAACCTGGAATTTGAGAAAAAGATAAACATGGCTTCCTGAGCTCTAAGTTAACTAGAACAGTTCAAGACTAAGGCTATGGATGACGAGATGGGCCAGAATATCCCTCATCCCCTACTTAGTCACTAGTTAGTCACTATGTTTCCAGCTTAATTTACACTGAGGAATTTATGGCCACGAAGGGCAATATATATATCTTGCCATCTGCAACAACATGGACAAACCTAGAGGGTATTATTCTAAATGAAATAAGTCAGACAGAGAAAGACAAATGCCTTATGATTTCACTTACATGTGGAATCTAAATAAAACAAATGAACAAACAAAACAGACTTATAGATACAGAGAACAAACTGAAAATTGCCAGAGTATTGGGGGTGGGGCGATGGGTGGAAAGGTGAAGGGGAATAAGAGGTACAAACTCCCACTTATAAAATAAATAAATCGGGGATGTAATGTACAGCATAGGGAATAGAGTTCATAATAGTGTAGTAACTTTGTTCAGTGACAGATGGTAACTAGACTTACGGTGACCACATCATAAGGTATATAAATGTCAAATCACTATGTTGTACACCTGAAACTGATACTGTATCAACTATGTTTTAAAGAAAAGATGCAGAACACTATACCATCAACTCAGAAACTTCTCATAATTTTTTTAAAGAGGCTTTTTGTGTGTGTGTGGGACGAGGATAATAGAAATATTGAAACTTCAGTTGGTCTGATTAAAGCTTAAAATAGCTGGGATTAACTTACAGGTGGTCCTACCATGTTTCCCCGAAAATAAGCCCCAGTTAAGATCATCAGCGAGATGGACACATTTAGTACATTATGACGATGTTTCAGAAGAAGATGACATGACTGTATTTGAATAAATGTAGATTGTTGTATATGAAAAAATAAGACATCCCCTGAAAATACGTCCTAATGCATCTTTTGGAGCAAAAATTAATATAAAACCCTGTCTTATTTTCAGGGAAATACGGTATAAGACCTAGTCTTATTTTCGGGGAAACACGGTGTGTAGAGCGTAAATAGAAGTTTATGAGCATCATCTTCAGAAGTGATCCCAAGTAATGAGATCTATGAGAATGACTGATTATTCATTGTTCTCAAACTTCAGATAATCTCAACTTAAAGAAAAGACAAACATACCACTGGGAACAAACCTCTTTCTTCTTACACATATCCTCCACTGACAAACACAGAAGGAAAAGTGCTTGCTCACATCCCTGACCTGTGTCCTGGAACTCAGATTGCGTGAGTCTCACGGCCAGGGTTCAGAGTGTCCTCGGTAGCTTTTTGCACTGTTTCTAGTGCCTGGAAAACTAAATTCTTAAAGCCAATAAGCCAGTAACTCTTATTTCCTCTCAAAATTGTGTTTTGAAAACTTCGAAAGCTTTCTTATTGTATGTCCTAAGATACTAAAATAAAATTATTTTACATTACCAGATTTGATCTTCATTTAACTTGCAGTTTGCTGTGCAACATTTCAGGTGTAGCTTCTGACATCAGAATATAGAACTTTTGTCACATCTGTGTAGTACCAAGACATTATGATGTCATTAAAGTACCCCTAAAAACTTTTATTATGGAAATTTTCAACCAGACACAAAAATGCAGAGGATAATAATGAATCTCCATAAACCTATCACCCAGCCCCAACAATTATCTTCTTAGCAAAGTGCATTCAAGATTCACCTATGTTGTTGCATGAATCGATCCTTTGTTCATTTTTATTGCTGGGTAGTATTTCCATTGTATGGATTTACCACAGTTTGTTCATTGACACCTTGAGTGCTTGTTTGGGGCAATTATGAATAAATATTCACATATAGGTTTTTATGTGAACATAAGTTTTTTACTTGGATAAATACCTCAGAATGGGATTGCTGCTGGGTCACATGATAAATGTATGCTTAACTTTATTAAAAAAAAAAAAAAAACAACCACCAAATTGTTTTCCTACAGTAGCTGAACCATTTTGCATCTCCAGCAGCAATGGCTGAGAGTTCCTGTTGCTCCACAATGTGCCCAGCATTTGGTGTTCAGTTCTTTATATTAGCCATTCTAATGGGTGTGGAGTACTGTCCCATTGTGGTTTTAATCTAATATTCCTAATGACTGACAAAATTGAGCGCCTTTCCATATGTTTATTTGCCATCCAATTATCTTCTTTGGAGAAGTTTTTTTTCAGATATTTTGCCCATTTTTAAATTGGGTTATTTGTTTTATTGTTGTTGAGATTTAAGAGTTCTTTATGTATTCGGGATACAAGTTCTTTATTGGATATGTGATTTGAAAATATTTTCTCGCCACCTATGGCTTGTCATTTCATTCTCTTAATAGACTCAATTACAGAGCAAAAGTTTTTAATTTTGATGAAGTTCAATTTCTCAATTTCTTTTTTTATGGCTTGTGTTGTGGGTGTCATATCTAAAACCTGATCACCAAATCCAAGGTCCCCTGTTGTTGTTTTTTCTAGAAGTTTTATAGTTTTATCTTTAGGTCTATGCTCCATTTTGAGTTAATTTTTGTATGAGGTATATGTTTTGTTTCCCTTTTTTTTTTTTTTTTGCGTATGGATGAATAATCATTCCAGCACCATTTGTTGAAAAAAACTGTCCTTTTTCTATTGAATTGCCTTTGTAACTTTGTCAAAAAATATATTTGTTAAATCTGTTTTGGAGCTCTTTATTCTGATCAATTTATCTGTGTGTGTGTGTGTGTGTGTGTGTGTGTGTGTGTGTATGTATGTATGTATGTATATGTGTATGTATATCCTTTTAACAATACCACACTGTCTTGATTACTGTAACTACAATAAGCCTTTAAATTGGGTAGTGTAAATCCTCCGACTTTGTTGTTGTTCTTGTCATTGTTATCATTTTAAAAATTTTTGACTCTTCTAGTTTCATAAACTTATCCATATAAGTGTAGAATCCACTTGTCAATATCTAAAAATATGTCTGCTGAGACTTTCCTTGGAATTGTGCTCAATGTGTAGATCAAATTGAGGAAAATTGGCATCTTAACAATATTGAGCCTTCTAACCCATGAACACAGCATATCTCTACATTTATTTGGATCTTCATTTTATTTCATCAACACTTTGTAGTTTCAGCATACGGATCCTCTATATGTATCTTAGATTTATAAATAATCTTTTTTATTTTTGGAGATGCTCATTTTAAATGGTATTGTCTTTTAAATTTCAACTTCCAATTTTTTCTTGCTGCTATAAATATTTGGGTGCAGGGATTTTGTGTGGAAATAAATTTGCAGTTCATTTGGGTAAATACCAAAGAGTGCAATTGCTAAACTGTTTGATAAGAGTATGTTTAGTTTTGTAAGAGACTGCCAAACTCTCTTCCAAAGCTGCTGTATCATTTTGTATTCACACCAGTGGTGAATGAGGGTTCCTGTTGCTCCACATCCTCCCCAGCTTTTGGTGTTTGCAGTGTTCTGGATTTTGGCCATTCTAATAGGCACGTAGTGGTATCTCATTGTTTTAATTTGCATTTTCCCAATGACACATGATGTGGTGTATCTTTTCATATGCTTATTTGGCATCTGTCTATCTTCTTTGGTGAGGTATTTGTTACGGTCTTTGGCGCATTTTTTAATCAGGTTGTCTGTTTTCTTATTGTTGAGTTTTAAGAGTTCTTTGTATATTTTGGATAATAGTTCTGTATCATATGTGTCTTTTGCAAATATTTTCTCTCTGTGGCTTGTCTACTCATTCTCTTGACTTTGTCTTTCACAGAGTTTTTAGTTTAATGAGGTACGGCTTATCAATTCATTCTTTCGTGAATAGTGCCTTTGGTGCTATGTATAAAAAGGCATAGCCATACCCAAGGTCATCTAGATTTTTTTCCAATGTTATCTTCTAGGAGTTTTATAGTTTTTATTTTATACCTATGCCTGTGATCCATTTTGAGTTAATTGTTGTGAAAGTTGTAAGGTCTGTGTCTACAGTCATTGTTTTGCATGTGCATCCACATGCAGTTGTTCCAGCACCATTTGTTGAAAAGACTGTCTTTGCTCCATTGTACTGCATTTGATTTGCTCCATTGTCAAAGATCAGTTGATTAGATTTATAGGGGTCTATTTCTGGGCTCTATTCTGTTGTACTGATTGAATTTTCTATTCTTTTACCAATATCATACTATTTTGATTACTATAAAATTACTATAGTTTTGTTTTGTTTAGGGATTACTTTTTTCTTTTTGTTTTAATTTTGTTTTTAAGTATGTAAAATACATGGTTTCCAAGTCAAAACTGTAACCTAAGGCATATTGACAGAAGCCTCATTTTCTTCCCTGTCCCCTTCACCCTGCTTCTTCCCTCCTTCTATAAGTAATTATTTTTATTGTTTTTTGTTTGTTTATGATTTCTTTATTTCTTTTCATATACCTTTATATATTGTTATTCCCGCCACCCATTTCTTATACAAAAGGCAGCATACTTTATTATCCTGCAGCTTGATTTTTTTAAATTTAACAATATATCTTGGAGTTTACTTCATTTCAGTGTATAGGAATGCTCCCCATTCCTTTTTATAGCTGCATAGTATTTCGTTGTGTGGATGTATCATGGTTTATTCAATCTTCCCTATTGATGGACATTTGGGTTGCTTCCAGTCTTTTATTATTATAAATAATGCCAGAAGAAAGAGCTTTATGCATATAGCATTTGCATTTTTGCTGGTATATCTTTGGGCTAGAGTCCCACAAGTGGGATTGCTGAGTTAAACGGAAATGTAAAGTAAGTTTACTAGATTTGGCCAAATTCATTCCCACAGTGATTATATTACTTTGTATTTACATTAGCAATGTGTGAGAGTAACTGCCTCTCCTACAGAGTGTATTACTGAAGTTTTGGGTTTTTGACAATCTAAGTGGTATGTCAATATTTTTTTTCTTTTTTTGTAAGCTATTTTGAAAAATGTTTTTTAAGTATTAAAATTTCATTAATAATAATAACATAGTATTTCCTCCAAGTAATTTTAATTTGCATTTCTCTTATTATGAGTTAGGTTGAGTATCTTTTCACATGTTTAAAGACCTTTGGCTTTTCTTTATCTGTTGACTGTCTGTTCATATCTGTTCCTCATTTTTCTAAGAGTTGGTAGTTTCTTTCCTGTCAATTTTTAGGAGCTCTTTAAATATTAGAGTATTAGTTCTTTGCGATTATGTTGCAACATTGTGTTCAGTCTGTCAGTTGTCTAAATTGTTTTGTAATACTTTGTCAGGGCACCAGAGTTGATGGGACTTAAAGGAAGTCACTCAATAACCAACCAGAATGTTGGTATATTCATCTACAACATGTAATATTCCGTTCTACTAACAAATATCCCACTTCTGCTGTGCTAGTTACCTTCTTCCTGGTATCAGAATTCCTGAGACTAAATTCTTGATTAGGAGGTTATTAAGTGATAGCATCAAAAGCTACTTCAACGATATACCTCTATACTTTGTTTTCCCTTTTCTTATATGGATGAATCATCCATGTTTTTATTGAAGGCCAACTCAAATACTGGTGCTTTAGATCCCACTCCCCCTCACTTGCTCAAGGATATGATTCCAGCAATTCTTTCTTCTTTCTCTTGAATCATCAATTTTCCATTCACTCTTAGGTCTCTCTCTATCAGCATGCAAACTGTAGTATCTTCCTTCTTTAACACAAAAATTCTAGATGCCACAAAGTTTTGGATTCCTCACATCTCCAGTGATCACCTCATTTCTCTGCTTTCTTTTACAGTAAAAAGAAAAAAATCTCAAAATTGTTGTCTATTCCTATTGTGTCCACTTCCTCTCTTCTCATTTTCTGTTGAACCGACTCTAATCAGGCTCTTGATACCCTATCGTAACAGCTCTCATCAAGTTCACCAATGACCTCCACATTTTTAAATCCTGTAGTCCATTTTCAGTCCTCATTTTATCCATTCTCTCAGTAGCATTCGACATAATTGTTCACTCCTTCCTTCTTGAAACCCTTTCTTCATTTGGGTTTTGGCAGGTGACACTCTCTTGCTTCTCTTCCTATCTCACTGGCCTCCTCTCAGTCACTTTTGCTGTTCTTCCTCATGCAGTCCTGTATGGTCTCATTGGATTCTATCAATAGCACCTCACCTGAGTGTTCTTTGGTACTATATGTATGGTCTTTAGATTTACTTCTCCTGGGAGGCTAATCTCCATTATGTGTGAATTTATTAGATTAAATCTAAGACCAGAAACTTTGTTACTTAATTTCCAAATCTCTAGTAATCATCTCTATTTAATATAACCAAGAATTTTCCCCACAACTAATCCATTTATGGTTTTAGTCATAATGTATAGTCATGGCTAATCTAATATAACCTCTACTCCGTCTACCCTCCAATGCTGAAAGATAACACTGAAAGATCTCCTGCTTTAGAATCTGATAGTCCTGATGTCTGGTTCCGGCATTTATTAGTTGTGTGCCTTTGGCTAAGGTACATAACCTTTCTGAACCTCCGTTTCCACATCTTGTAAATGTGGACCATAATTTCTATAGTGTTGTTAAGAGGTCTAATAATATAACACATGAGAATCCTTGCCCTGTCTTGGCAATTAGTATTAACACCTATCCAATTGCATTAGCCAGAAATTTGGGCCTAATTATTGATACCCCACTCTTCCTCACCCCTCATATTCAATCCATCACCTAGTTACGTAGATTTTTAAAACAACCTTGTTAATGAAATTCAATAAGATCCTTGCACATAATGTATCTCAACTATTTTTATAATACTGGTTTTTGGTCTATTAATATGATCCTATAATCTCCTCTGTTATGTGTTTTCAGTTGTTTTTGATGCTTTTGCAGTAACTGCACTACTGCACTGAGTCTCTTTTCAACTAATTATATAATTTGAAATACTATAAGTAATTTAGCTTCTTTCCAAGAAAGTAGATATGAACATTTTAACTGGATCTGAAACTCATAATTCGACTATTAATTTGTTCTTTATGTTTTGTTTTGTCAGTTTTTTATTATGTTTTAATGATTCCTGAAAAGTTGGATAACACAGTCCACATTCATTTCAAATGTATAAATCATCAAATTTGGTATTTTAAGTTCATGAAAACCTTTAAATCTAATTATCATGTCTTTTCAAATAATATCAAAGTGAGAGCAACACATTTCCAAATCAGTATCATTAGGCATGTTCCTATCTCTTAATTGCAAGCATAGAAAGTAAAAAAAATGTAGGTTTGCTAATAAATTCCATGATAATATCCTTCACTTTAATCAGATTGTTCTCCTTTTCTTTCAGCTTAAAAAGGGCTCATTAAACTTTTCAAGTATATTGAAAAGACATGTTATATAATTTTGCAATATTTTAACTTCAATGTTTAATTTTTCATTGATGCAAAAAACTCTACAATAGTATCAAATAGTAAACAGTCTTTTTAATTAAAATAATTTCCAGTGGCAAGGCTTCTTATTTCTGTGCTTGGAAAAGACATTTAAATTTTTTTTCATTATCATTGCAGTTTGTGAAACTATCATATATCATGCATAGACTTAATTTTTTTTGAGGTAAAAAATATCATTATTCATATCTGTTAGGCAGAGTAGTGACCCCCAAAGATGTCCATGACCTTATCCCCAGAACCAGTGAATATGTTATTTTACATGTCACAGGGATTTTGTAAGTGTGATTAAATTAAGGATCTTCAGATGGGGAGATTATCCTGGATTATCCAGTTGGGCCAATGTTGTCACAAGGGTCCTTATAAGAGGGAGGCAAGAGGGTAAGAATCAGAGAAGAAGTGATGATGGAAGCTGAGGTCAGAGTGATGAGTGCCAAGGAATACAATTGGCCTCTAGAAGCTGGGAAACACAAGGGAATGAATTCTCCCCTGGAATGTCCAGAAGGAACGTAGTCCTGCAGACCCATTTTAGATTTCCAACCTCTAGAACTATAAGATAATAAGTATGTAACTGTAAGATAATAAGCCTCTAAATTTGTGGTTACTATTTGTTACAGCCACCATAGGAAGCTAATACATACAATAAGGTACATAAAGCGCACTAATATTATGTATACAGCTTGATGAGTTTTTGTGAACATATAGACCTATGTAAGCATCACCCACATCAATATCTAGTACATTTCCAGCATTCCAGGCTACCTTTGCCCCTCCCAGGCAACTCTTCACACACCAGAGGTAACTACTATTCTGACTTCTTTCACCATCCGTTTTGTGTATTGTTGGACTGCTTACAAACAGGATCATACCATATATACTGTTTTGTGTTTGGCTTCTTTTTACTCAGCATCTGTTAGAGTTATTCACATTGTTGTTGTATATCAGAGGTGGTTTGTTTTTTTAATTGCTGTGTGGCTTTTTTATTTTTGTATTTATCATGTGTCAATTTATTTATCTATTTTCCCATAAATGGAATTTGTTTGTATTAATTTATCATGTGTCAATTTATTTATCCATTTCCCATAGATGGACATTTTAATTATTCGCAGTTTTTTGTTATGAATAAACAGTAGTTTTTACAGCTATAAAGCATGCACATAGGAAGTCTGAAAATCTTGGTATCTGCTTTCTGACTACACATTTTAAGATTAAATCAAACATAATTATTCTTTGTAATCAAATAAAATCTTTGTTATCTGAGTTATTAAAAGTCCTGTATAATTTTCAATAAGAATGCCAAGACAATTCAATGGGGGGAAAGAATGGTCTTTTCAATAAGTGGAGCAGGGACATCTGCATATCTCTGTCCAAGAGAATGAAGTTGATCCCCTACTTTACACCATATACAAAAATTAACTTAGAATGTATCAAAGACATAAATCTAAGAGCTGAATATATCTATTCTTAGAAAAAAAATAGGAGTCAATCTTCCTGACCTTGGATTATAAAATGGTTTCTTAGATATAACACCAAAAGCACAAGTGACAAGAAAAAAAAAAGGATAAATTGGGCTTCATCAAGAATTGTTCTCAGTGCTGCAAAGGACACCATCAAGAAAATGAAAAAACAACCCACAGGAGAAAATATTTGCAGAATATATAATCTGAAAATGTCTTATATCCACAATATGTAAAGAACTCTTACAGCTCAAGAAAGAAAAAGATAAATAACCCAATTTTTAAATGGTCAAAGGATCTGAATAGACATTTCTCCAAAGAAGATATACAAGTAGCCAATAAGCACATGAAAAGATGCTCAATATCACTGGTCATTAAAGCAATGCAAATCAAAGCTACGGTGAGATACTACTTCATACCTACCAGAACATTTAAAAGAAAAAAGACAGACAATAACGAGTATTGGCGAGGATCTGGAGAAATTGGAACCTTGGTACATTGCTAGCAGGATTGTAAAATGATACAGGCACTTTGGAAAGCAGTTTGGCATCTCTTCAAATCTTTAAACATTGAGTTACTGCATGACCCAGTAATTTCATTCCAACATATACACCAAGAGAATTTAAACATACATTCACAAAAGAACCTGTACATTAATGTTCATAGCTGCATTATTCATAACAGCCAAAAAGTAGAAACAACCCAAATGTCCATCAGCTCATGCATGGTTAAACATAATATGGTATATCTGTTACACTGGAATAGTATTTGACCATAAAAAAGGCATGAAGTACCGATACATGCTACAACATGGATGAACCTGGAAAACATCATGTTAAGTGAAAGCAGCCAGGGAAAAACACCACATATTGTATGATTTCATTTACATGAAATGTCCCAAATAGGCGAATCCCGAGAGTCAGAAAGTAGATTAGTGATTGCCAGAGGCCAGGGGGAGGGTGGAATGAGGAGTGACTGCTCATGGCTGTCAGGTTTCTTTTGGGGGTGATGGCAATGGTTGCGCACCTCTGTGAACATACTAAAAACCATTGAATTGGACACTTTAAGGGCTGAATTTTATGGTATATGAATTATACCTAATAAAGCTGTTATTTTTTAAAATTCTGTAGAGTTCCCTTATACAGCAACCTGCCTTAGTGCATTTAGCATAGAAACCTGTTTCTAAGAATTCAGTTTGCATGATACTTTCTGGGTTTTAGATGAAGTGAAGTATAATTTCAATGTATTTACTTATTTCAGGGGCTTCATTTGCTATTTTTATAAACTCAGAGTGCTAATGAACTAAGAACACGTAAAATGGAATTTTCTCTTTTTTCTTTCCTGGAAATTGGGGTATATTCAAGTACCTTCCTAATTTTTCCATACCACCCCTTTCCAAAGCTTTACATCTCTTTTTATAGAAGGTGTTAAGTACTTAGTGTGGACTGAGGTCTGCATTAGATGTTAGACATGATACCTACAAACACAAAGTTTAAAAGAAGAAATATGTAATAATTTTTAAAGCATTTGGTTAAAAATTTGGAATAGTAAAATTAAGAAAAGTATTTCAATCGTACGCAGCTGTTCGCAGGTCCATTTTCCTACAGTGAAGTCCTCTTGGCCACAATGTATCCCTGGAGCTTCTTCTCGTTGTTATTTCAAAGTTTTTATTTCACAGGACTTCGTTGTTTTCATTTTGGATTTCTTTTTAAAATACAAACATTGAATTTTATTTCTTAATCCTTTCTTTGCCTTCTCTAAAAATGTTTTAAAAGTTCTTAAATCTGTCAGGGTCATACCAGTCCCCTCAATAAATTAGTAAGGTGACATCTTTGGAAGCAATTGCAAATAATTATTATAATTTTTAAATAGAACTATTTAGTGTAGCTTTAATATGGAAGAATTCTTTTATAATAAACTTTGATACATTGACATTTTATTTTATTTTTTGTGATCCTACTTTTTTCTGACATTCAATATTATTTTATATTAATTTCAGGTGTACAGCATAGTGGTTAGACATTTGTGTAACTTAAGAAGTGATCCGCCTGACTAGTCTAGTACCCACCTAGCACTACACATAGTTATTACCATATTATTGACTATATTTTCTATGCTATACCCTACATCCCCATGACTACTTTGTAACAACCAATTTCTACTTCTTAATCCCTTTCCCTTTTTCACCTACCCTTCAACCCCACTCCCATCTGGCAACCATCAAAATGTTTTTTGTATCTATGAGTGTGTTTCTGTTTTGTTTGTTTATTTTGTTCTTTAGATTCCGCATGTAAGTGAAATCATATTGCATCTGTCTTTCTCTGTCTGACATACTCCGCTCAGCACAATACCCTCCAGGTCCATTCATGCCGCCGTAGATGGCAAGAACCCAATTCCCTTCCATGGCTGAGTAATATTCCATTGTATATATGCACCACCTCTTCTTTATCCATTTATCCATCAACACACACCGAGGCGCCTGCACATCTTGGCCATTGTAAACAATGCTGCAATGAACATATGGAGGCACATGTCCCCTCAAAGTAACTTTTTGGGTTTCTTTGGATGAATACCCAGAAGAGGGATTACTGGGTACTTCTTTGTCTCTTGATACAGCCTTTGTTTTAAAATCTATTTTGTCTGGTATAAGTATTGCTACCGCAGCTTTTTTTTTTTTTCCATTTTCATGAATTATCCTTTTCCATCCCTTTACTTTCACTCTGTGTGTGTCTTTTGACCTGAAGTTAGTCTTGTTGACAGCATATGTAAGGGTTTTGTTTCCTTATCCATTCAGCCACCCTATGTTTTTGCTGTTTTTTTTTAAAGCAGAGTCACTGGTTTTTGTTTGTTTGTTTGTTTGTTTTAATTTTTATTGGGGAATATTGGGGAACAGTGTGTTTCTCCAGGGTCCATTAGCTCCAAGTTATTGTCCTTCAATCTAGTTGTGGAGGGTGCAGCTCAGCTCCAAGTCCAGTCGCTGTTTTCAATCTTTAGTTGCAGGTGGCGCAGTCCACCGTCCCATGGTGGGAATTGAACTGGCAACCTTGTTGAGAGCTCACGCTCTAACCAACTGAGCCATCCAGCTGCCCCTCTGGAAGCTCAGCAGCAGCTCATTGTCTTCAACCTAGTTGTGGAGAGCTGACTGGCCCTTGTGGGAATCAAACCAGCAACTCTGTTATTCAGAGCTCATGCTCTAAACAACTGCACCATCCGGCTGCCCCAGCCACCCTATGTTTTTAATCGAAGCATTTAATGCATTTACATTTAAATTAATTGTTGATAGATATGTAACTATTGCCATTTTATTATTCATATTTTTTATCTTATTTTTATTTTTTTATTTTTTGTCTTAAAAAAGTCCCTCTAACATTCCTTGTGATAATGTTTTGGTGGTGAACTCCTTTAGCTTTTTCTTGTCTGGGTTCTTTATCTGTCCTTCGATTTTAAATGATAGCCGTGGTGGGTAAAGGAGTCTTGGTCTGCTTTTCATCACTTTGAATATTTCATGCCAATCCCTTCTGGCCTGCAAAGTTTCCGTTGAGAAATCAGCTGACAATCTTATGGGAGCTCCCTTATAAGTTACTACTTGCATTTCTCTTGATGCTTTTAGGATTTTCTATTTGTCTTTAACTTTTGACATTCTAATTATAATGTTTCTTGATGTGGGCCTGTTTGGATTCATCTTGTTTGGGACTCTCTGCATTTCCTGGGCTTGTATGTCTATTTCCTTTGCCAGGTTAGGAAGTTTACAGTCATTATTTCTTCAAATAGATTCTCAATCCCTTGCTTTCTTCTTCTGGTACTCCTATGATGTGAATGTTGTTACGCTTGATATTGTCCCAGAGGTTGCTTAAACTCTCCTCATTTTTTTCTGATTCTTTTTTCCTTTTGCTGTTCTGATCAGGTGTTTTCTGCTACCTTGTTTTCCAAATTGCTGATTTGATCTTCTGCTTCATCTAGTCTGCTGGTGAATCCGTCTAGTGTATTCTTTATTTTAATTATTGTATTCTTCACCTCTGATTGGTTCTTTTTTATGGTTTCTATGTCTTTTTTTATGCCTGCTTTCTCTTTGTTGAAGTTGTCATTAAGTTTTGAACCCTGTATCTGGTAGTTGCTTGCCTCCATTTCATTTAGTTCTTTTTCCTGGAGTTTTTTCCTATTTTTTCATTTGGGATATATTTTTTTGTTTCCTCATTTTGCCTGTCTCTTTGTTTCTATGTATTAGGTAGATCTGCTACATCTCTTGCTGGGTAACCTTATGTGATAGGGGTGCTGTGGGGCCCAGTGGCACTGTCTCCCTGGTCACCTCCTCCAGGTACTCCAGGAGCATCCCTTGTGTGGGTTCCGTGTGGTCTCCTATTATATTTGAGCATTGATTGTTGTTAGCATGTCATTGGGTGGGATTGATCCTCAGGCTGACTGGCTGTGAGGTTTGGCCATGTCCACAGCTTATGTGCTGCTATGCTGGGGGGCTTACCACATGGAGTGGGATTCACCCCAGCAGGCTCTGATGTATTTTGAGACCATTCTTTGTGTGTGCTGCTTGTGGAGCTAATTGGGTGGTACTCTTCTGTGGTCTGAAGCCAATCTCCAAGTATGTTTGTTCTGGAGCCTCTTGTGAGGGACTCCAGTGCAGGTCCAGGTCAGACACTGCCTGTGACCAGTCTGGGACTACCTGGTTGAGGCTACAAAGTGATCAACAGTTGGTTGCTGCCTGTGCTGGACCTGGAAGCATGTGGGAGAGGCCATGATGTGAACTGAGGATGGCTGCTACCAGTACTAGGCTTGGAGTAGCTCCGCAAAACACCAGGACACACCAAGGCCCGCTGCTAGTTGCCAGCTCCGGCAAGATTCAGCTATTGATAAAGCCTTTTGCAGTGGCTTGAAAGTTGGGTGGGGTGGGGTCACAGTGGGTCAGCAGGAGGCAGCTGCAGAGCTGACCTGACCAATCAGATTCAGATTTGCCGTAAGTATAGGGGGCAGGCTCAACACAGGAAAGATGGTTCCCATCTCCTGGCTGCTCAGAAGGAGGACCCCACACAGGGCAAATGCCAACTGTTCTCCAGACCACTCCCAAAGGCCACACTTCAATCTGCCCCCCACCCTGTATGCCCTTGCCGCCCCCTGAGTCACCGTCCCTAAAACGGAGCCCAAGGTAAATGCCTACAAGTGGGGTCTGTGAGTGGGCCATTTAAGAGGATGTCTGGGTTTCCTGCAGCCTTCCATCAATCTGGTCTTTCAGAATCCCCACTGTTTTTCACAGCCACATGTTGTGGGGGGGGGGGGGTCCTCTTCCCAGTACCAGTACTCCAGGTTGGGGAGCTTGGTGTGGGGCTGGGATTTCTTGCTCCTCCATGGGGAACCTCCACAGTCAAACTAGCTCTCCTGATTTTCATCTGCCGTACAGAGGTTTGGGGCCAGCTTGTTTCACGTCTCCATCTCTCATCAGTCTTGTCATGGCTTCTTCTTTATATGCTTAGATATAAAACATCTGTTCAGTTAGTCTTCAGATGGTTCTCTAGGTTGCATGTTCTGTAATTTAGTTTTAATTTTGATGTGTTCACAGGATGAGGCAAGCCCAGCATTTATCTACTCCACCATCTTGGATTGATATGTTTTGTTTTGGACTTTTTAAAAAGCAGTTTTCAAATATTACAGAGTTTTATAAACTTTCACCAACAATTTTAAGTAGTCTCCCATTCCCTGTGACTTAGCATACTGATGGCCTACTAGTTGTGCCTAGAACTACCCTAACTTTACCCAGAATCACATCTACAATCATAGACACTCATGTCTTAACAGATGGAAACACAATAGTCCTTGCTCAACATTAAAATCAAGGTTCTGACAACCCCTGCATGGAATATTCATGTGCAGGACCATTACTGAGAATATAGGTTTGGAGGGATTGTAAATGTAAGTAAAACCTTATGAAAAACTCATAAATATCTTCACAAAAATAAAACCATAGACACTAAATGACATTGTACATATATTAAATTAGTAGTATTGGGTACATTTTAACTAATAATCCATTCCCGTCCTTGTTACTAGAAACATCTCAGGATCTCCCTCAAAATTTTAGTGAGATACTTATAATTTTGGTTGTTTGTATATACCAAGAAGTATTTTTTTCTCTGGTCCTTCTGCAAATGTGCATTCCCTTTTGATTTCATAATATGGAGATGGTGACCTCTTGCTCCCTGGCCCTAATGCAGTCCAAAGACACAGAATCTCTTGAATGTTTGAGATGCTTTGGGAAACTTTTATTTGAAATATTTGGCACAGCTAAGTGTTTTCCAACCTCTCTTCCATAACACCAGGTTATGTAGCCTTATCTTTGGCCATAGAAACTTGGTACAAAACACTTATCATCAGCCCCTTGAAAACAAGTGACAGGCTTTAAGTACCCTCTGTACCACTGGACAAGGAGTGTTAATCCAAGGACTAACTACTTTCCTTCATCTTTCATTTCTTCTGGGAATGCAAACCCTACTTTGGTATGACCCTTTTCCTTTTTTTTTTTTTTTAAATCCTCAATGTGTCTTTTTCCTAATTATTATAGTGTAGTACTTAGACTCTAAATTGGTGAGGAAATGGTATTTAGAAGTGTACTAGGACACTCATATTTTGAGTAAGAGAACTTGAGGTTGGGGAGGGATCACAGAACTCCCTTGGGTTTACAACAGCCTGTTTTGTCTTCCATGGAAGGGAAAGAGATTAAGGTATAGTTCTTCCAAGTTGAAAGTTTTTGGTAAATCACATGTTTTATTCCCTGGGATCTTATTTATAGAGCACTTGCTATTGGCTTCTTTTTCTTTCTTTTCAATATTAAAAAGTTCTGCTTTACTCTCTATTATTGTTTTTCTGTACCTCTATTAAATTCCTTTTTTTCCTCCATCCCATCTTCTCTTTCCTTCTTAATGTCAGAACAATGTATTGTCCAAGTCTCCAACCTGGCTTAACTGTTTTAGTATTTGAAAATACCATGTATCTTTTTTCTTTAGAGACACACTATGAAGGATACCCCTGTGTTCGATGTTGCAGCTAACAGAGCAGAGTGGTTGCAGTGGAAGGCTCTCAATGTTATTTTTCTTATTTTTGGTTGTTGAATGTAGGTGAAATACTTTATAGTTTAGCAAATCCAGATTAAATTTAAATGTCAATTTCAGAGATAAGAGATGGAAACAAATAAAAATTAGGAATTCATTCTTAAATGTAGTACCTTAGGGAGGCAGCTTGTATATCAATCAGCTAAGAACACAAAAACTAGAGCCAGACTGCCTGGGTTTGAATGCAGTGTCATCTCTTTTTGACTGACTTTGAGCACCATTTTAATCTTTTCTTTGCCTCAGCCTCCTCATCTATAAAGTGGAGGTTGTTTTGCTACATGGGGTTGTTACAAGGATTAAAATAGTTTCTAAAAATAACTTAGAATAGTGCCTGGCAATAGTAAGCACTACACAAATGTCAGTTACTCTTACTTAAAATTATAATAATGAATAAATCGAGGAACCAGAAACATTTTTAGTTTTTAGAAGTATGAGTTGTTGTTTTTTTTAATGCTTCTGGTTTTTTAAAAAATCACAAATATGGTTTGTATTAACCTAAGAAAAAACTTTGGCATAATAATTGATTAATGAGTTTTTAAGAAAGAAACCATTTGTATGACCCAGTAAGTACAATGTAAAGTTCACTAACAGGAGATGTCTGGCTAGCATAAAAACTATTAAAGAAAATCCTGAGCATGACATTACACTCAACTCGGAAACACATGCTTTACATTATTGTCCTATCAGTTTTTGGGTTCCTGGTGTATGTCGCTGAAGCAGACAGACCTTTTTTTTTTTTTTTTTTTGGTAAAGTAGTCATTCTCTGTTATTGCTTTTGACTTAGATAAACGACCTTCTAACTAACTATTGGGAAACTTTGTAGGCTTTATTTGTGATTGTTATTTAAAGTGATAGCTGTGAAAGACTGTCAAAATATCTTCAGTGCTGTGCTTTTCAAAAAGAAAGGATAATTCCTTTGAAAATTATAATGAAAGGATAATAGAATCCCAGATATAAGAAGGAATAAGGTCTGCCAGCTCATGGATGGCATTCATCTGCCAAGACAGGGAAGTCCACTTTAGGAGCTAACCGGTTTTGCTTGCTTCACACTGCTGAGTACACTTGAGTTGCTACAATGGGGGCAAAGGGCACTGGGGAACACTCCACCGGATAACTTTTCTAGCCAGGAAAGACTATGGCAATTCTGCCCCTACAGTAATGGCCAGTTCACAACCATCTAATAGTCTGGCTTTTCATTGAAGATGTGACTAACCTAAATGACCTGAATGTTTATTATACATTTAACACATGTACTACTTTAAATCATATTTCTGAACAAATATTTTACCTTATAACAACTAATTTTATTTTATTGTCTATACATGAGTTATGGCAGCTGTAGCCAATATGGAGATTAATGAACCATACAAAAATAAAGTGCAAATCTGCATTTTGAACCGAGAGCACCTTTAAGAGGATTGTGGCATGGACCACAAGAGTTAGATCTTCAGAATTTGAGAGGCAGCACGATCTGATCGGGCAAACACAGGTTTAGGCATCATACTGATGGCCTTTGAATTCCATCTTGTTTATTCATCTGAGGCTACGCAAGTTATTTAATCCCTCTAAGCCTAATTCTTCATCTATAAAATGGGAATATCCACCCTGAAACCTTTCAAGAATCCAATTAGATACGTATGTGAAAGAGTGCCTGCCTCACAGACAGGCAGAAACATTTTCTCTCCAACATTCTATTCAACTCTCCCCTCCATCCCAATGGTGGGGGGAAGAGGGGGGGAAACTGGAACACCAACACTTCTCAGTAATAGTCAAGGATTTCAGTGAAAGAAAATTCCACATGTAAAATGTTACCAAGAAAGTACTTTATAGACAGTTTATAGGCATCCACAGTGCAATCACTAACAAGTATTATTCGTGGGGCCTGTACGTCTATTTAGGATTTGGAGAAATTCTTCAGAAACCAGCCACGGTAGAGGGAGGGAGGCTCTCCGTGGAGGCCAAGTTCTCCCAGCCCAGGGCGTGGGAGTAGCACCTTGGGGTTCTTTTTTATCAGCTCCCACTCCCCTAGCCTGATTTGTTTCTGTCAATTCATCACTAAAGCTAATGTCGAAGTGGGAGGGGCACTGTTTTTAAACACAGCATCCGAGGACCCCTGAAGTGCGCAGAGAACGCAGACACCAACGCGGCCCTTGAGGTGCACACGCGAGGCCGCACGAAGGGAAAACGACCGAGCGCGCAGGCGCATGCCGTCCCCGGCCTGGCATCCCGGCCGTCACGCCCCGCCCCGCCCCTAGCCCCGCCCCTAGCCCCGCCGTCCTCCGGGCCCGGCCCCGCCCTACACCACCGGTCGATCCTCCGCTCTTCCGCCCAGGCCAGCTTCACCTCAGCCTGCGCTGCGCCCTCCCTGCCTAGGGCGTCGCTGTACCGGCCTCCGCGCTCCACACGCACACACCTCCCGTGCTCGGGCGGGGGCGGTGTCGCCGCGGTGTAAGGGCGACAGGCGGCAGCGGCAGACGCAGAGGCAGAGGCGAAGTCGGTGGTCCCTGTGTGATGGCTGCCTCGGTGTTCTGCTGCCTGCGGTGCTGCAGAGATGGCGGGACAGGGCACATTCCTCTGAAGGAGATGCCGGCCGTGCAGCTGGACACGCAGCACATGGGTAAGGGCCCTCCCTTCCCCAGACCCAACGGCCCACCCTGAGTCGGGTGCCTCCGGCTGGTCGGGGTCAGGGCGAGGCTGGAAGGACCACTCGCGGCCCTGCCCCGCGGGGCGCCGCCCCCCGCTCCTCCCCCAGCGACGTTGCCTTGACCCCATTTGGTCTCGCGGATCTCCTCCAGACGCCAGGCGACTCCACCTCGGCCCGGTTCCTTGTTCAAGGCGACGCAGCCCTGTCAGCTCCTGTCATCGGGAGATGGGTGTGTGGACCTACCCATTTTCACAGCAATGTCCTCCGAGCTGCCGCCTCCTGAGACTCCTCACGTGTCCCCAGGCGAGGGGCGTGGGGAGTGCTCTGGTGCTCCTCCTGCAGTGCCCTGCTGCCGAGCTCCAGTCAAAACCTGCACCTTTTCAAGGGCTTATGGTCTGATCACCTCTCCTTCCGCCCTGACACTTTTCTCTTTAGCCCATCATTTATAGGTTGAAGCTTGTTTTATTCGAAGTGATTTTTCTCTCACCTTACAAAGTCAAAACAAGGCAAATTGCAGAAGGCTGGAGTTGCAACCCTGGTCATAACCTGACTTTTCAGCTAAAACCTCCCATTGCCCGACTCCTCCTTAGTCACGGTTAAAGGTGTTGTAATTTAATCTGACTCGCCTCCTCCCATCAGGTCAAGCGATTGCAAAATAAAACAGCACTTTGCTCCTTTGCATCTTTTCTCTTCCTCCCAGTTTCAAGTGATCATATAACTTCTTATCCATTAATTACGTTCTTCCTCTTCCCTCTGTAGCCTCTTTCATCACCGTATTATTTCTGTTCTTAGACTTTTCCCATCTAGTTCCCTGCTTCTGGAGTATGTTTCTAGGAGAGATTTCCTACTATATTTTAGTTAGAGTACTGTCTTTTTGTGTATTCTATTCTAGATATACTTATGTATTGTTGATTTTTCCCACATCTCTCATTGGCTAAAGGACAATACATTGAAATAACAAAAGCAGTTCTTAATATTTATAGCAAAACCCTCTCCTGCCCACATTCTTTATAATTCTGGAAACACTCTGCCCATTATACTTTTATATTTCTATAGCATAGACCAAACCCCAAATGTGATAATTGTATACCATTTTGCACCTGGGTATTTATTCTTAATTCACGGATTTCCCAAGTGTAATACAGACCCTTAGTACATAAATATATCTGTATATGTATATGTATACTTCTTTAAGTTATTTCTTATCCATCTTTTTTAGACCGGGATGTTCAAATCCTAAAATTTCCCAGAGAAAATGTTTCCATTCATTTATTCACTCAATTGATACTTATTGAGTAACTATCCATCAGGTGGCAGGCATTGTTTTAGGTGCTGGGAACACAGTAAGGGAAGACCATATTTAGTTCCTGGAGCTTATGATCAGCTTTAGCTCTTTCTGTCTCCTGCCAAATGCAGTTTGCTCTTTTAAGCATTTCTTTTCTCTAGTCGGTTCTCAGTGAAAAGCTGGGCAGTTGTACTCATTCCACTATGTTCTTTTTCCAAAGCTGCCCAGCAACTTTCAGTAGAATAATGTCATCCTCAAACTCTCTACCTGCATGGACATTTTTTCTTAACCTATCTTCTGGTAAGTTCACATTCTTCAATCACAGAAGAAACATGATTTTAGAAACTGAGTAACATGAAAGAGATGAAAGGCTTGTGAGTTAGGAGTACCTATATGTATCAAGTATAAATTCATCTGAAGTTGAAAATATGAGCAGCATACTGAGCAAGTATGCATGGTTTGGATATGTGAAAGGTTATATTAGATAACCTAAAGAATGTGATTTTTAAAAAAATAAAATAGTCTGTGCATTTCATATCCAAACTAATGCTCTCTTTCAAAGTTGTCACTTACTTTGGTGATGCTGCTTAAAACCATTTTGGAATTCCTCTTTTGGCATAGTGTTTGTAAATGTTTTCATTTTGCCATATCTTCTGCATGTAATTGTGAAATGACTTTTTAGAAATGAATGTCTTCCAACATAGCTACATTGAAAGGGATGCCACTCATTTGGAAGTGTCTAATGTTTCTTAAAACGTGCTCTTGGGCTGTGTTCATATGTGTTCTGACTGTACTCAAATTTGCCTTGACTTTCTAATTAATAAAACAACATAAATCCCATATATCCAAATATAGGATATCTTTGTACTTAAAAAAAAAAAGGAATAAGCTTAAAATAGTTTCCTAATGATTCACAAACACTCCAGAATGTTCCCTGAATATATTCATCTTTCTATATAAAACATCTCAGTACCTAGAAGAATGTCTTGGAGATAAGAAATGATAATGAAGTTAGAGAATAATACCATGCTCAGAGTTGGTACTGTGGTTTCAACTGAGAGTAGCCTGTATTGTATTGAGGGTCTTCTGATACTTCCGTTAACTTAGCACCTTAAGATGATATCCAAGATAGTAAGTTACCTACTATACAAGCTTCTTATTAGAAGGTTTTAGTATGTTGGGAACCACAGAATGTTGCCAGTGAAGAAAAAGAAAATACCATTTATTTGCATAATTCTTTGAAATGTGTTTCACTTAGGATGCTTTCAGTTACAAGTAGTAAAAATTACAACTCAGAATTGTTTAAACAGGGAAGGAAATTTATTGGTTCACATAACTGAAAAAAATACAAAGGCAGCAGGAGCTCCAGGAAAGACTTTGCTGCCAAGAGTTTCTTTTCGTCTGTTTCATTTGCCTTCTGCTGCTTATTCCTGAAGGCTGGCTTCCATGGTAACTTATAGCCACTCCCTGGGCTTCCTCATTCCGGTCCAGCACGAATGAGAGAGTCTCTTTATCCCTACATTTTCTGCAAAAGTCCTGATTGTAGTGGCTTAGGTCATATAACCGTTTTTTCACTCGATCACTGTAGCCAAGAAATGTGGAATGCACTGATTGACTTTCCCTGGGTCAAAGCTGTACTCCTGAAAAGACTGAGTCAGCTTCCTTGGAACTGTTTTGATCTCCAGAGAGAAGTCTGTTGGGAGAGGGAAAACAGATGCTACATGTCCACTGCATAGTGCTTAGCAGAGCATATTTACTCATTCATTTCTGTATCAGTTGTTTGTTAAGCATCTGCTAGATGCCAAGCACTACATGGTCTTTGCCATCAAGGAAGAGCTGGGCCCTGGATGGTCTCCAGTTGAAATTGCTGGAGGTATATTTTGTAGCCAGATGTAAATTATTTATAAAGGTACTTTCTCAGAATTTGAGGTTTAACATGTATAATGAGAAAAAAAAATGGATGCTGATGAATTTTTAATAATTATATAATAGGATCTCTGTTTTACCTTATTTAAGAGAGAGTGTCTGTGATAGAGTCTAAAATTTGGAATTGTAAGAGTGAAAATTTTGCATTTCTCTTACGTATTTGTCTCAAATAATTTTTATTTAAATATGACTTCAATAGTGAGTTAATGAGAGAACTGCCTGCTTGTTAATACCTCTGGTTACTATCCTCTAGTTTTGTTTCACCCCCTCTGAAGGAGTCCCATACAGTTCTAATAGCCAGATCTGCTTGGCTTGTGCACTTATTACCAGTGAAACGGTAATACTGGCCACGGATCTTGGGAGTCACGTGCCTTGGTGTTATGGGATGTTTCTTACATATTAGAATTAAGTCTCTTTATGTTCTCTGATATACATTCTTTCCTAAATCAAGGTTTGGAAAATAATTGGTATTGGGGTCAAATTATCAAGGGTTTTACTCACTCTCATCTATCAAATATTATTTGAGCCTAAACTAAGAATTTCCATGAGAACAAAAGGCGTTAATGATGTCAAAAACCTTACTTACATATTTGCAATATAATTGACAGTAGCTATCTTATAAACATTTTTAAGATCCTAAAATTATCATGTTTCAGTGTCAGCTATTTCAGGAACAAAGATTCCTTTCCATATTCCGTGTACTCTTCACTTCTTACTTGACTAATGCACTAGCTTAGTACTTTGTACCTAGTAGATAATCAGCCAGTTTTTAGTATATTGTTTTAATTCATTTGGATTGAATTGAAAATCATACTAATTTACCAAGGTTTCTAAGTGTTTATGTTTTCATTTAAATGAAGAGATTTATGAAATCATCAAACTGATTTATTGGCTAAAAATTGAAGAAAGTTAGCCTGTTTCTATTTTTAAAGTATTTTAAATATTCAGTATAATTCTGAATTACTACAGCTTATTTGAAACTGCATAATTAAATAAGATTTCTTGCTACAAATGAATATTAAATGTATAAATGTTCTTTTTGAAAAAATAATGAATTAAATATTTAAACAATTTATCACTATTTCTATATTTCCAAGTACATGTAGTATCCCTGTTTTTTGTAGACCAAGAGTTAAAAGTGAAACAGAAATTAACCTTGATTATTGGATAAGAAAATACAAAACTTTACACAATGTTTGTATTTTTTGTTTAGGAACAGATGTTGTTATTGTTAAAAATGGAAGAAGAATATGTGGAACAGGAGGTTGTTTAGCCAGTGCACCTTTACACCAAAACAAAAGCTACTTTGAATTCAAAATCCAGTCCACAGGTTGGTATAATGGTACTTTACTATTAAAAGTCCTAATCGTTCTAAATATTAGGAGTAATTCTCAATATACAAGAAAGATTAATGAGGTAATGAAAACGCACCAAGCTCTTACCCAGAAGCTATTTTCTTCTACCCCTTGTGTGATTCTGGTTTAATTAGTTAATTTAGTTAAATTAGGCTCAGGTTTCTCATGTATAAAATGGGATTACAGGAGCTTCCTGCTTCACATGAGCTATATTTATGAAAGTGTTTTAAAGGCAGGACATACTAGATCAATGTATGGCACTAGTGTTATTATTAATGTCATTAATTATTAATGGAAGCTAGGTGTACCATTTCATTTGGTTGAGTATATAAGGTGTAGACTCTCGCTATTTTACCTTAGGATAATATCAATTTTATGATCCTGAGTTTTTCTCTTACCTTATCTTAAAATCCTCTGATTCAGTGTCATCTGAAGAGTCAGCAGATTTAGAATTCTGAAAGAAGATTAAAATCTATGCTTCTCTTTAAAAATTTATGGAGTTTCTTGAGTTGTATAACAGTTCTACTTGAGTATTATAATTAGTATAACAATTAGTTAACTTGTGGCAGTATTGAATATAAGGAAACTTTTTTTTAAAGTTTATTATAAAGAAACTTCTAGTGAAATACAGCATGAGTAACCATAGGTACAACGTAGGAAACTAAAGTGGAGTAAATTAATCCTACTCCTACCCAACTAGCTTGAATGATATAAAACATTCTTCGGAGGCTTGTTTTCTAATTAGTTTTAAATACTGATTTTTCTTGAGTGAGTGAAATAAATATAAACTGCCCTCCATTCCATTCTTTTATAAATTAAGCCACTGGCTTCAAAGTCCCTGGTTACTGAAATCTTCTGAAGTACACCACCCTTTTCTCAAGAGAAGCATGTATTTTCTTGAGCCTTAAAGCTAACACAAACTTTGATGTGGATTTTCTGTTACACATGATAACCTCAGTGATACCCTTGGATCGAAGTGCTGTTGGAGTTTGTAGCGTTGACCTCTCAATGAAAGCTTGAGGCAATTGTACCAAAGTGTATCACAGCATGTACAGTTCTTTAGGAGTAAGGAGATTCCATAACTGTCTAGAACTGTTGTCCTGTGAAATTAGCTGTATCACCTCTTGTCACTCTTAAAATTGTCCCACTTTGGAGGTTAAATTATATAGTCAAATTATTTAGGACGACAAGACAGTGAAGTTTCAGACATGCAGCTGTGTGATGGTCTCACTCAATCCAGAAAAATTGATTGACAACATGGTCTTCAAATCTTCTTCCATTTATAGAATTTGTCCTAACTGATTTTGCTAAACACTGGGAAGGAAACGGTTTGAGACAAAATCCAGAGATCCAGGTATTCTGTTTGGCTGTTAAAAGAAGAGCTGCTTGCTTTACAAGTCAGCTTAGGCCTAAAGGTTTTAAATTCACTGACTTAAGGTTGGATAACAAAGTGATTTTACACTTTACCAATAATTTTCTCCTTTCCATTATATTGACCAAGTCATATGTTATTTGTCAAATGTTACAGATGCAAAAACTAAACACACTAATTTCTCACTTCTCAAAAGTAGTGCTCGAAATAGAACCCTAGGCCATTTAAATTTAATGTGTATGTTTTAAAAAACTTTTTTTAGAGAAGAAGAATAATGAAAATAGCTAGTATTTTAAAATATTTACTCTGTGCTTTACTTACCCATATTTTTTAGTACTTACACCGTTCCTAGTGCTTTCCTTGAATTATCTCACTATATCTTGTAATAACCTTGTGAAGTAAGTACTGCTGTGATCCACAGTTCACAGGTGAGGAAGCAGAGAGAGGTTAAGTAACTTACCCAAGGTGACATAGGTACGTCAGGCTTTCAGTCTAGGCAGTACAACTTCAGGGCTCACTCTCTTATATCCTAGGCTGTACTGTGTCTGTAGAAAACATAGTATAATTTGCAAACTACCTTTTAAAGATATTTTAAAAAAATATTAACAAAAAATAGTTCATTATATTTTAAAGAATATCATTATATTTTTAGGAATCTGGGGTGTTGGCGTCGCAACTCAGAAAGTTAACTTGAACCAGATTCCCCTTGGCCGAGATGTGCACAGTCTGGTGATGAGAAATGACGGAGCTCTGTACCACAACAACGAGGAGAAAAATAGGCTGCCAGCCAACAGCCTTCCACAGGAGGGAGATGTGGTGGTAAGCTTTCTTGTGGAGCTGTCTTACACTGTAAATTAGTAAACTTGAACTGTTTTTAGTATATGTAGTTTTGCCGGGGAGTCTGGTTTGAATTCCAAAGCACCGGGATTAGATCTAATAAGGTGGTACATTTTTTTTAATTAGTTTCAGGTGTATAAAACAACGTACTAGACATTTGTACCCCTCACAAAGTGATAACCCACCTCCCCCAATCTACTACCCCTCTGACATCGTATACAGCTGTTACAATACTGTTGACTGTATTCCCTATGCTGTACTCCACATCCTGTGACTATATATAGTATATACTCGTATATAGTTATAGTTGACATTCAGTCTTATTCTACTTCAGCTTCAGGTGCACAGTGCAGTGATCAGGCATCTACACAGTCTATGAAGTGATCCCCCTAATCAGTACCCCTCTGGGACCCTATATAATCTTTACAACATTATTGATTATATCCTCCATACTGTATTTCATATCCCCGTGACTATATTGTGACTAAGGTGTTACATTTGCAAAGAGAGCACTTGGTGTAGACACTGCCACCTTACCTAACTGCCTTCTTTCTAGAGCTGCCGCTGGCCAGGGATATCAGTATGAACCCTTATTTCCACTCAGGAAAATTAATGACAGCTTGGCTGCTGATCAGTGTTTCCTGCTTCTCTCACATCAGAGAAATCTTGGCCCACAGAAGTTTGCTGACTCTTATATTAGGAAATAGTAGTTATTTGTCCAGCTAGAGATCTCTTAGAGAAAAGTTTTGACATTTATTACTTAATTTGTTATGAACTTCTGTTAAAGAATTTTAACAGTACTTTATCAGGAGTGTTAGGTCCTCCTTAAACTTAATCTTAATTAAACTTACTTCACTTTCAGAACTCTTCAAAGAAATGGACTCGAAATCCTAAGGCTTTATTTATCAAAGCCGCCCTATTGAAAATGTAATCTTTTCTGTCTTTTCCAGATACTTCCTCTCCTACATCTCATATGGTATTATCCGAGAACCTGATACACTGAGTTCAGGCTATTAGCTATTGATTGAGAACAGAGTTCTTGGGTCTCCTTTAGCAAAGGTGCCCTTATACACAGAACCATGGGTTCCTGGCTCTGGTACCAAGTACAAAGGAATGTAAATAACAAGGGAAAGTTTCTGATAATGAGATGACACAGACAAGGTAATTCAGGTCATTGAATTAAAGAAACACACAGTATTTTGGAGAAAAGAAAGATGTGGAAATTAAGATTTTTAATTATGGTCTGATCTCTTTTCTTCAATTTAAAAAATATGAAGAACACTTAGTTCTTAAGTAGGTAAATTGTTGAAAGTTTTTTTTCCTAAATTGACTAAAGAAAAAAAGAGCTGAAAGGCATAAACTATTTTTAAAATCTGCTTTTCCCTGTTCTTCCTTTTGAATAGTTGGTTCTGTGTTTGTAGATCATTGCCAGATGTCCGTAATACAGAACACCGTTATTCAAATGGTTTTCTTGAAAGAGAATCTTGAAGTCAAGTTGATGCTGTCAACCTGTTTATACTAAAAGATGAAATTCAAACATAAGAAAGGATAATCAGTAACAAATGTTTTCCTTTGTTAATATACTAAACTTCTACTGTGCATTATTCTTGCCTTCCTCTTTCATGCACTGAGATGACTGATACCAAAATTGACAGATTTAAGAATGTCATTTTTAGACAGTCAGCATTATTAAATTAGACTTTGAGTTCTCATGCCCATTTTATAAAAGGAGGACTAGAAAAGGTGAAATATATGCATAATCAAGAAAAGTAAAGCATTACCACATTAACTTTATCTTCCTAATTCAAACACTTGAGAACAAATTTCACCAAATTGCTGACTGTGGCCTAGGAAAAGTAGAATGGATTATAAGACAGGAAAAACATTCTCATATGTGTAGAATTTCAGTCATATACCACTCTCAGAGGATAAATCAAGAAAAATAAGCTTTCAGCATCCAACCAAATGATTATATTCATAGTCATCACACAGTACCAGTAGGACCTACAGCAGCGCTAGGAAGGCATACCTGAAGCAGCTTATGCATAATTTTTCCTTTCATAAACAGTTTTGAAAAGTGCAAGTTACATTCTAAAATTGCATTTTTCAGTTTAATTTCAGAGAGGTTTGATAAACATTCAAGGCAATAATAATAGCATATACTTGCATAGCATTTATTATGGGACAGGCACTGTTTTAAGTGCCTGTCAGAGGTTAAACTATTTCATCCTCATTAATGACCCTATGAAATAGGTAGTATTATTATCACATTTTACAGATTAGGAAGAGTGAAGTAACTTCTTGTATGGGGTGATCCCAGGGTTTTAACACAGGCAGTCTCATTTCAGAGTCTGTTCACTAAACCTGCAAACAATTATTGATAAATGCATGATTATATCAAATCAAACCTAATTTCTAGATCATATAGAAGGACAGATTAAGTTAGAATATACTTGAACTAAATGCTGCTGATGGGGGCTGGGGTTTCTTATCCTTCCTCACTTCTTTCTCTGGTCTTGGGGTTTTGTATCCCCTGGAGGCTTGGGTTTACAACTTGCTTGCAGTAGGTTATGCTGCCACCAGGTGGTGGAGACTGCCTGGATGACAACCTACTGCTCTGAACTGTTCCATTTCCTGTAGTCCTATAAACAGAGTAACACCCTTGGTTTTTTATTTATGTAACTATGTTTTTGTTTTTTAAATAAAAACATACCTCTTTATTAAAAAAGCGAATCCTAGCCATCAGTTAGCTTTATTATTATATTTAAATACCTAAACTGAAATGAAATAAAGGCAATCTGTTTACCTTTCTCAATATTCCTTTTTTTTTTTCATTGGGGAATATTAAGGAACAGTATTTTTTTCCAGGGCCCATCAGCTCCAAGTCAAGTCACTGTCCTTCAGTCTAGCTGTGGAGAGCACAGCTCAGCTCCAAGTCCAGTCGCCATTTTCAATCTTGAGTTGCAGGGGGCGCAGCCCACCATCCCATGTGGGAATTGAACCGGCAACCTTGTTGAGAACTCTAGCTTTAACCACTTGAGCCATCTGACTGCCCCAATATTCCTTAACTATCAATAAATCATTGTTTAACCCTTACTTTGCTAAGATTTGAAGAGAATATTTAATAGCATTTAGCATATTGATTTATGTGTGCCTTTGATGTCTTAACTGGAAAATGAGTTAAGACTAGATCATCTATCTGTAAGAGCTTTTTCTACCTCTTAAAAGCTTATAAGTTGATCCAGTCAGAAATCCTTGAAGTGGTTGCTTTTTGGTCAGTGAGGATTTCTCTATTGAAAATTTTCTGCTGTTTATTTTTAATTCTTCCAAGGAAAGCTCTCTTTTTGTCATCAGCTATTATGTAAAGTTTTAAAGAGAGTTTTACAAGTTTAACTTTAAAATTACATGGCAATTAAGAATAAGTATTCCAAATTAAATCCCAGCTCTGCCACTTCCTAGCTATGCAGCCTTAGGTAAGTTATTTAACCTCTTGTGCTTTGGCTATCTCATCTGTAAAATGGAGACAATGATACCTATCTTACTGTGAGGAATAAATGAGTAAATATAAAGTGCCTAGAATTGTGCTTCGTATGTAATACAGGCTATCTAAGTGTTTTCCAGCATCTTAATAATAATAATTGTTATTTATTGTGATTTTCATACCACTAATAATGTACAAAGTAACATTTTTCATCCCAAATTGTTCTTTTCAAAATCTTTTGAGCTGTGGGTTTTTTTTATTTTTCAACTTGATACTAATTATAAATTACAGTTGATCCTTGAATATTGCAGAGGTTAGAGGTACCCACTGAACCCCTGCACAGTAAAAAATCCGCATATAACTTTTGACTCCCCCAAAATGTAGTTGTCCCTCAGTATCTGCCGGGGAATTAGTTCCAGGGCTGCCCACGGATACCAAAATCTGTGGGTGCTCAAATACCCTGTATAAAGTGGCATAGATCACACATACAGTTGACCCTCTGCAACTTCCAACAATGGATCGAAAACAGTGCAGGTGTTTATTGAAAAAAAAATCTGCCTATAAGTTACCTGCGCAGTTTAGTCTGTGATGTTCTAGGGTCACCTATATATTTGATTGTAAATACCAGCTTTATCTTAGTAATACACTTGCCATATATGAAACCCAGGTAAAGAAATACAATATTATTTCTTTTGGGAAATAAGTTGTATGCGTATAAAGATACTTCTTCATGACTTGAAAACAGTAACAGGTAGCAAGCCCTAATGGTGAAAACTTCGCTATTTTCCTCCCTTGAGATAACATTCTACATATAGAAGTAGTGTTTCTGTATGAGTTTAAACCATCTCTCTGTTCTCAATATGCAGTAGTTATGTCATCTTGAATATTCAAAATATAAACTCCAGATTCTCTAAATATAATACTAGAATTTAAACTGATATCATTTGTTTTACTTCTAATGTAGACTCTCGGGATTTTCATCTCCCTACCCACACACACACATCACCAATCTTTTTAGCTCAGTTCAAATAGAATTATACCAAATTGTAAACTGTAATGAAAGCTCTTGTGACCCTTTGTTTAATTTTTTGTGTTTCTGTGCTCTATAATCAGTGTTTTCTGACTGTTCACGTTTTTATGCAACATTTACATTTTTATCGTTTTTAATATTTTCTTTTGTTCCTAGGGTATTACATATGACCATGTAGAATTAAATGTATATTTGAATGGAAAAAACATGCATTGTCCAGCGTCAGGTATACGAGGGACCGTGTATCCAGTTGTTTATGGTAAGCTAAAGTATTTCTAAGTATGATTAGATATGTCTTAACTTTTGCTTGGCATTTCCCGTAACTTTATAACTGTCATGCAGAAGTCTGGACACATTGTTAATAAGGACTTTTTTATAGGAAATGTACTCACTAGGATATCACAGTCCTAATTTGTAGGACTAAGGAAGGTTTTTATTCCCAATAAAAGGTGTATAAGTACTATATATGTTCTATACAAGTGTGTCCTCCAAGAATTGGGTTACTTAAGAGATAACCCTGTACCACTTAATTAATTTTTATTATAGAAAATTTCAAACACGTTTAGAAGTAGAGAGAATAGTATAACGAACTCCAATATATCCATCACCTATCTTCAAATATTTATCAGTTTATAGCCAATCAGGTTTCATCTACCCCCAACACTACTCCTGTTCTTCCCCTCCCCTCCTTGGATTATTTTGAAGCAAATGCCAAATATTATATCATTTTATTCATAAATATTTTATGTGTATCTCTAAAAAATAAGGTATCTCTCTTTAAAAAAAAAAGAATAGCCAGAGTGCCTTTATCACTCATTCTGCTTTATTTTTTGTTATCAACTGTAAATCAACAGGTATATGATTTTGCTGCCTATGGTTTTAGTAGATATAAAAGTATTTTCTCATTAAACTACTTTATTTAAGTTCTTAGATTTGAGCCGTAATAATAAATAATTAGTAGGTTTTTGTAGTACTTCCCTAGAAATTTAGCAGTATTAGTGAGGACAGACTGGGGTGTCAGAAAAGTAAACAATAACAAATAGGAATATTTACTAGTGTGGTAATAACAAAAGCTTTGCTTTTTAATTAAGGTTTTTATTAGTCTTCTTTCTCCTAAAAAATACTTTTCAATGATTTTACCTTCTGTGTCTTTGCATGTAAAAGTATATTTTTAAACCTGATTTAGGTTAGTTTTCTTTCCATATTGGGCAAGCCTAAAAGCAATTCTTTTATTTACTTAAATTAGGAAATGTAGCTTAATATTCAAAATACTTTAGCCTGAGAAATGAAATAAATATAGGTAGAATGACTGAGTTATACAAATGAGTAGCAAATAAAATTGTTACTTTAAATTGTTTATTTGATTCAACATTATTTTTAACATAACAAAGTTATACATAGTAAATTATATATAAGTATATTTTATAAATTGGAGTTGATAAATCAGCCCAATTAAGCCAAATATTTTAATAGTCTGACACTATCATAGATTAAAAATAAAACTTAAGTTCCCTTACCCTTTGTCCTCCATCCCATCCCTAATCGTCAATCAATCCAGCCATTCACTTTGTCTGTTCTTACATCCAACCTGTGGAGAGAAAACGCTGTGGAACACTGAAGAAAAGTGTCGTTGCAAAGTTATGACTTCCAGTGTAATCTAAGCTCTCAATATTTTTTGGCAAATTTTTTACATCTCTAAATATTCCAGAGACCTTCAACATGCTTCTTGAATTCCCTGCTTATTCTCTGCAGACGACCTTGCCCTCTACTTTATAAAGAAACAGGCTATCAAGAGTGAATTTCACCTTCCCTTCCTTACCCTCCTGAAGCTTTTCTGGATCGACTCCAATCTTGCCTTCTTTCCATCCCATTTCAGAGGAAGTATTACCCTTCATGTTCAAAAAATCTCAGTCTGTAGTCTAAATTTCAAATACCCCAAATCTGGGACTTCACTTTCTCGGTTATTTCATCTATATCCCATGTCATCAACCTCTCTCTTCAATGCCTATGAACATTCCAAGTCATTCTCATATGAAAAATCCCTCCCTTAAACTCGTACCCCTCACTAGCCCTGTGCTTACCCTTCTCTGTATGGCTGCATTTCTTACAGAATTGCCCACACCACTGTCTTCACTATCTCTCGTTTGTTCTTCAACCTGATTTGGCTGCCTTCACCACCACTTCACTGAAACCACCCGTTACAATCACTAGTGACTTTAAAGAATGTCAAATACAGTATACTTAACTTGTTTTATGCACTTACTATGAAATATAAAATATTTAGTAATGTTCATTAAATATATATGTGCAGTTTAACAAATGGCTATAAGGTGAACACCCATGCCATTACCACAGTCAAGATAACAAACATCACCCCTAAAAGTTTCCTCCTGCTCACTTACAATCCTTGCTGCTCACCTTTCCCAACCCGAGCCCCAACCAGGCAACCACTGATCTGCTGTCTGTCACTATAGATTATCTTGGCATTTTTAGAGTACACTGTAGGTAGAACCATACAGTTTGATTTTCTTTTTTTCTGTCTGGCTTCTTTCATTCAGCCTAATTATTTTCAGAGGCATCTATGTTGTAATTAAGTAACTCAGTCATTTTTATTGCTAAATAGCATAGTTCACTGTGTGGATATATCACAATTTGTGTTTCCCTTCACCTGTTAATGGATTTGTAGGTTGTTTCTAGTTTGGGGACATTAAAAATAAAGCTGTTACAAACTTTCATGTCCAAGTCTTTGTATGGATATATGCATTCATTTCTCCTGGGCAAATTCTGGTAAAAACATGGAGATGCTGTGTAAGAGCTGGAGTCTAGTTAACAGCATTGTATCACTGTTGCTTTTCTGGATCTGACACTGTATTGTAGTTATGTAAAGTGTTACCATTGGAGACTGGTATTATTTTTGCCACTTCCTGTAAATCTATAATTTTGTTTCAAAATGAAACTTTTAAAAAAGTAGTACATCTTAATTGCATAAAATTTAGGAAATACAAGTTGGCAAATAAGGAAAAAATGAAAACTATCCATAATCACACCACTTAGAGATAATTATTAATACTATTTTGATGTCTATCCTTTCAGTGTTTTTGATAGATAAATTTTGTTTTTCATGGTGGCTGTTTTTACCCAATAGGATCATGTTTTGTAACCTGGACAGTAGATGTGTTTATTCTTCTTGCCTATTGGTTTTATGGTATTATGGTAACAGTTTATTTTATAATTATGTATTCATTCAAATTAAGGTGTTTGCTTCTAATTTAGTTTCTTTCTTTTTCTATCTCTAGTTGATGACAGTGCAATTTTGGATTGCCAATTCAGTGAATTTTATCATACTCCTCCACCTGGTTTTGAAAAAATATTATTTGAACAGCAGATCTTCTGAATGCATTTGTTTTTGAAACTTGTATCTCTGCACTATTAAAAGTGTTTACCATTTAATAAAGCTTTAACTGACCTATAGACTAAAATATATTCTTAAAAATATGCTTGTTAATGTTGTTTAAGCAATGTATACCACCTGGAAATTGTGATTTAAAATACTCAATGTTTTGTGATACGAAATCGGCATTTTGGGCAGTTTATTTAATTCTTATTTAAATAAATATATGGGTTTGATTATCAGTATTAAGGGGAAATGTGTATATAGATATTTAAAAGGGAATCTTTCTTACATAAAATATTTGTTTTGGTAGAGATATGGAGTTGGGTGAGTTTTTGTCATTCTGAAGTTTAAATCTCATTAACTATTTTAAGTCTGCAGTCCAGTAATTTTGTGTCTCAGTGTCCTTTTCTATATTGTGTAAAAAAGTGACAGAAATTTATGTTATTGGCAACTTCATTTTTAGCAAGTTATTTACTGTAAAATGTATACTTTTCTTAAAATTTAAATTGTTTATTTTGTTTGTATGTCATTGCTTTTTATTTACTTTACGAAAGGAGATAAATGTTTTAGTAATTGTTTGACTATTTTGTTGAAGACCATTAACCTTTTAACCTTTATCACTTCAGTACCAGAGTAAGTAATGGTTGATTGGTGATATAGTGTACACTGGCAGACATTTAGAATAGTATGATGCTTTAAACTTAAATGTAAATGAGATTATTCTTTTAAGCACTTTTATTTGTGTTTTCCTATAAGGAATAATAAAATAATGGTAATTAAGGAATATTCACTACTGTATTAAATACATGTTCTTCCTGTTCTATTAATTATACAGTAAATTCATGTCATCCTGGATTATTTCAGAAGTTCAGAAATAAGTGAATCCTCTTCATGACCCATACCTAGTTTTCAGTAAGAATCCCCGTCCTTTAGTTTACCCTACTAACCTGAACCAATCACTGCACACATCTTTGGTACAGTCTCCTTTTTCAATCAACATGCAAGGGGGCATACATTTCACTCCGTTATCAATGAGGGAGCAGTATGTTGTACTAGGAAAAGAGGGGCATTAGAATCGGAGATCTGAATTATAGTTTTGCCACCTAATTCCATTATCCCCTCTGGTGAGTTTTTCAGTCTCTCTGAGCCCAGGTTCCCCATTTATAAAAGGAATAATCACACTTGCTTGATAAGAGTATATAGCTAGTTATATGAGGTAATATATATAAAACACCTTAATCATCGTAGGCACTTAATAAATGTAGCTTCCTTGTTGACTCTAAAGCAGTGGGTTTGGTAGTGTGGTCCTCAGATCAGCAGCATCGCCATCCCCTGGGAGCTTGTTAGAAATGCACATTCTCAGCCCCCCACCGACCTGACCTACTAACTCAGAAACTGTGGGGCATAGTGCCCAGGAATCTGCATGTGAACAAGCCCTTCAGGGGATTCTAATACCTGCTAAAGTCTGAGAACCACTTCTCACAAGATAAATTCTTGAGAATGATTGTCTACCTACTATAAATTTTCTAAGAATTTAAGACAGACTATTTTTGCTCTACAGGCAAAAGACTCCTGTACAATATTTATTTATTGCTTATTTGGTAGATAAAAACATGGCAATGTACTCTGAAAAGAGATATACTTAAGTTACGTTTATTTACATAAGTCCCAAATTTTACCTCTGAAGATACATAGAATTAAATTAATTGTATGTTTGTTATTTATGCTTTTTTCTCTGACTTTCTGTCTTAGTAATTTTAATTCATAGAAAACATGCTTACTTGGGAAAGTAAATTAAAATGACTACCATTTGCTGTCTTTATAATGTTATCTACCTCTTAGTTATTTTTTTAAAAGCCAACCTTTTTTATCATATTCTTTAATCTTGCAGGATATGCACAGTATTAAAAATGATATATGAGTTATGTCCATTGCAACAGTTGGAAGTCTAGATGTATTTTTAATCTGTAGGTATCTAATTCCTTTTAGGGAAATCACCTCCCCAAAACCTATAACCTCAGTCTAAACTTGAGAAAAATATCAGACAAATTCCGGGGGCATCCTACAAAATACTTGAGCAGTATTCCTCCAAATTATCAAGGTCATCAAAAACAAGGAAAGTCAGAGCAACTGTCACACCCAAGAGGAACCTAAGGGGACATGACAAGTAAATATAATGTGGGATCCCGGAACAGAAACAGGACAGTAAGTAAAAATTAAGGAAATCTGAATAAACTGTGGACTTTAGTTAATAATGTATCAATATTCATTTATTAATTGTAACAATGTGCCATACTAAGGTAGGATGTTAACAACAGGAAGAGGGGATATATCTGTACTACTGTCTCAATTGTTCTCTAAATGTAAACTGTTCTAAAAAAAATTAAGTTTATTTAAAAAATTACATTGAGCTAGGAGAAATGTAAAAATAAAGCTTTTCATGATACCAATAGAATACTAATACAGTATATATACACAAGCTTGAATATTTAATGACAGCTGAAAATAGACGTAGGTAAGACATAAAACATTTTTGTATTTTAAAACACAAAGATCTGCATTGATTCCTGGCTGAAGAGAACATTGTCCACTGTCTTGATTCTGTATATTGCAAAAATCCATTTGTTCACACTAGTGTAGTTATGCATCCTGAGACTGAAAATTAATAATTTATTATTCATATTATTTCAGTGATTTAAACATTGCAAGGGATTTGTAATGTTAGCTATGGGAAACAATGAGAATCCTTAAATAATCAGTTACATATTTGTGGGGGCAGAGCCCCAGAAAGTAGTTTACAGGCTCTCGGCCTCACGTGGAGGGGTGCTGGCTCGGGTAGTAGATGGCCATCAGCTGTGGCTGATTGGCCGTCAGCTGTAGCCATTGAGCCATTGGCCACTAATATAACTGCTGCGGCTACGGAGGAGAGTGGAGGAGAGTGAAAGAGAGTCGTCGGTGGGTTGCAGACAAAACGGACAGCAGGTCGCACGTCCAGTGAACCCAGCCTCCAGTGAGACCGTAGTGGTATGACTCCCCTACCTATGGCTCCGTGGGTGTTCCTTTTTGGCCTCACCATATCCTGCGTTCTTGTATGGGGAGCGGGAGCAGAGACCCCGCAGGCCGCCCCGCATGACAATATTAAAAACCAGAAAAAGAGAATTTGGCTTTTAACTGCCTTTGGCTTATTAGTTAAGATTACTTGAATATATTTTCAACTTGGATTATAAACTATTATGAGTTAATTTAAGAATGATATAAAATATAATTTGAATTAAGCTTTTTCTTAATCATTAGCAAAAATAGGTGCAGGATGTTGCTCATATCTTTTTTATTATTGTATGTTTACTTCTTAAAATATGTCTAGATATGGACAGCAAAAGCATAGCTAGAAATGTGAGTAAAATCTTTGACAAATCTTGATAAAATATGTTACATCAAAACTTCTTTTAGATAATGCAAAAACACTAGATATGATTGTGAGAAGAGGATCTGTAATCAAAACTGGAATTTTCCTGCACACAGATCTAACCAAGCATAGTACTCATAAATAGAATATAAACTACCACTTACATCACTTTGCATTATTTATGCAACCTGGCACAGAAATACTGTTGGGAACTAACGGGGCTGTTAATGTGAATGAGTGGAAACAAAATAGTAGAATCAGTTAACTATTGCTCTCCCATTTACTGGATATGAGACTCCCTTTTAACTTGCTCTTTTAAAATAACTGGGACCAAATTATTAGGTTGGTGCAAAAGTAATTGCGGTTTTTGCAAGTACTTTCAACCTTTTAAACTGCAATTACTTTTGCACCAACCTAATATTAAACTAGTGGGTATAAGCAGTAATATTAAGTATAATTAGTGATATAAATGAATCACACATCACCCACCCAAGAGTTCTACAGAAATTTAAAGGAAAAATGATCCCAGCATTGGCTGAAATGTGTCATCTATAGTTAACGTAGGAATCATTACAATGTAGTCATTCAGCAAATGAATTATATATGTGTTGTGTTTCATAAATACTTAAACAAGATAGTCCCTGACCTGAAGGAACTCTGTTACTTGTAATTTATTCATAAGTATGGCTCTAGAATATCCAAGATATACTGATATATGAAAAAAGCAAGTTGTTAAACATTTGTATGTATATGAATAATATCCTTTAAAAAAACAACTGAAACTAGAGGCTTATGTATATGAAAAAGTATGAAGTGATATACACAAAAATATATCTACCTTGGGAATAAGATTAGTCTTGTTTTATATTTAATAAATTTCATACAATAAACATGTATTGTTTTGGGAATAAAAAAATACCTTTAAAAGATAAGAGGAAAGAGCGATTCTGGAGGAAGTCCTGTATACTAGAGAATGGTGAATTTTACATCGTACCTAAAACTCTGAAAAGCTGCAGTAGAATCACAGTTCAATTACTTAATCACATGATACATGTGTTTCATTGCAATTTATTTAAAAGGATTCAGAAACTAGTTAATGCCATGCCAGGCACCACGATACACCTGGTCCCCAAATCAGGGAAGTAATAGTGCTCGGGAAGCGACGTGGAGGAGACCAGTTCTAGTAGACTCTACACTATAGAAAGAACACTGATAGACCAGCCACGGCTACCACACTGCTGAGGTTCTGCTTAAGCCATGAATAAATGTTGGAAGAAAATATTCAATCAGCTGGGCTATTGTAGCCAAAATGACTTGTGAAATGCTAATCATTATAAGAAAGATAATAGAAATAAAGCCCCCCAAATCTGTAAATCCATGTATGTGATTCTCACAAATTTATTTCCTGAAAGACAATCACAGGTGTGTTGTGTTTCACATATCTGATTGTTTGTCACTTGAAAAAAATGGGTAGATTTATTCTCTGGTTCCTCTGGAGGCAGAATTATTGGAAGGTACAGGGAAGCAGATTTCAGTTCAGGAAAGCAGACAGTAGTTCACTGATGAAATTGCTGCCTTGCAAAGAAATAAACTTTTGGTCCCTGGAATTGTTCTCACAGTTGTTTTAAAATGTGGGTGTTATAATTATGCAGGTATGGGAAGCCAACAGATCAGGAGACAACCGCCATTGAAAAAGATAGTTTGTTATCGTTCACAAGAGAAAAGGGCATACTATGCCACACAGGGACACACAGGTAAGCAGTGGAGTGGGTCAAGTGCCAGGAGCAACAAGGGGAAAGCACGGCACAAGCCTTTATGATAGTTTCCACAGGCAAGGCAGGAAGACATGCTTCGGATGGGCTGGTTTGAATAGCTTCAGCAGACTCTGGGGTATAGAAGCCATCCTCAGTTGTGTGGTCCTGGGGTGACTAGGACTGGGGAATACTGACCTGGAGTGTGAGAGCCTGATAAAGGGGGTGGGGGCTCTGGATTGGTTGGTTTGCAAATGAAAGGCAGGCTTCTGAAGCGTGTAGTGTGCTGTCTGGAGGAATTAGCTAACTCTGGGCAGGCCAGTCCATCCCAAATTGGTAAGGCCCCAGATGCCAGAGCATCAGGAATACAGAAAATATAAGTGATACATAAGCTACATGACCATCCCAGATACCTTGTAAATATGGTTCCTGCTTGGTTAGAGGCTGAGCTACATGTTTTCTAAAATTCTGTGATTCAGATTCATTCAGACTGTTGCCAAGTCTCCAAACAAGTTAAATTGAAAACAAGGAAATGGGAGATGTAGGATCTCCAGGCATCTATATTAGGACTTGTCATATGAAAGTTGGTGTTAATTCTGGAAAGGGGAGATGGTATTCAAGTAAAGTAGAAATGTAGTTCCAGCTCAATAGGGTGAACTAGAATTCTTACAAGGTTGAGCAGACAGGAGTGGCTTACAAGTAATGAACAAGAAACTGAGATTTGGGGATAAATAGTCAAAACCATGAGTATGATGGTCTCCTAGGTACAGTTTAAGCTCAGAAAGAGATCTCTATAGGTACCAGTCTAGTGTGTGGTCACAATCAAAAGTATCTATAAAATGCTAATATTAGGAAGTGTTTTAAAAACTAGGAAGAGAATCTTATCAACAAAACTTGTCTCTTCTTACCTATGTATAGTTTGCTTATTGCATTTCAGGTGAAAAGGTGAGTTGAAGAAATCCCAAGGAAGAAAAGCAAAAGTGACCAAGAGAAGGCAGGCCATTAGCCATGTGGGCCTTTCTGCCTGGAAGTCAAGGCTAAAAAATAATACTGTCCAAGTCTATAAAATCATGGTGAGTATGGATGGTATGGCGAACTTGAACTTGTTTATGAAATTCCTAAATGCTAATAATTAAGGCAGCAACCCTTGAAACTTAAAAAAAGGAATATTTAGAGCCAAAAAGCATTGTTATTTTCGTGCTGTGTGAAAAATAGGATTGTTCCACTCAGTGATGGTATAGAAAGACGTAGTTTTGAAACTAAATTGTTAAGCAAGAAGGCATCTTGGAGATTATTTGTCCAACTTCTCACTTCAAACATGGGGAAAGGGGCCCAAGTGAGATTAGGTGTCTTGGTCAAGGTGACATTGTTAGCAAAATCCAGGTAATTCAGCATTCATTAAATAAATATAAGAACTAGTTTGTCAGGCACTTTATAAAGTTCATTCCACCCTGCCTTGTGATTAGATAAATCCATTAACAACTTCTAAAGGCTTCTAAAGGGATTTTTAATGAGAACTAGAAATTTAGGAATATATCCTTTTTAACACTGACAGCCTGAAAGACAGTTTAGCAGTCCTACAAAACATATCCTCAGATAACTATTAGAGATAGAACAAAGGCCAGGAGAGACCATTAGATAGATTCACATCTGATTACCTTTATTTAGTGGTTGGTACCTGTTGAGGTGCCAGAAATGATGAAATAAATATCTGCCTTTGGGATTATCTGTGTGACAACTCTCCGTTAGTACAAATAGACAGCAGTTAATGATTCACCCACTGCCATCCCTGGGTTATGTGCAGGCATGGAGGTGTGGCCTCAGAGATAGGTAATGAGAAAACACTTGTTTTTTTGTCCTTGTGTTATATTCTTGTAATGAAATTGGATTATGTACACTGAGGCTCAGAAAATTCACAACACTTTAATGAAGTTTACCTCAACATCTCTTCTGTAGTTGGCATTTCTGAATTTTTCCCTAGACCCTGTTCCTTTAAACTTATCTTTAGAAAAGGGTTATTATTTGCTGGATTTTACAAATTCAGACTTCATACAGATTCAAATTCTGAAGCTCCTTTATTTTTTGTGCTTGAAGGACACTTTAAGTAAATATAATAATATAAATTACAGGAAAAATGTTTAAATTCATCATAAGAACAATTTTCCAATATTTTAGAAGCATATATCTTCCCATAAGCAATTGTCACACTAATCATAAAACTGTTCCTACCTATTTGATATAAGATCTTGAAAAATAAGATTGGCATATTTAATTGGCATAACTTAAATATAATGCATAACTATTCTCAGAAATGGTGTTAGAAAGAGTAAACTCTTGAAATCCCAACATTGAACAGTAAATTTTCGTTTTGATTCTTTTGAAAGGACTGAACTTTTTCATTCAACAAATATTTTTCAGCATCTACTTATGTGCCAAGCACAAGGCTGGGCTAGAGACGCCAAGGTGGGTAAGACAGTCTTCACCTTCAAGGCGGTGCATAGCTACTCATGCTGCTCAGCATTTGGGCTCCACCAGCAAAAACAGAAGGAAATTGACATAGGCTTGTCTTTTGTAGCATTACTGTGAAAATATTTCATGGTAACAGAAGACTAGAATTTCTGAGATGTCTTTTTTTTTTTTTTTTTAACACACTTTCATTTGGAGAATTTGAGTTGTTAAAAAAAAATATTTAATTTGAAGAGCTGTCTTGTTCTTTGTGTGGAAATGAATTTTTGAAAATAATGATTCAGAAATCTTTATGACAAAAAAAATAGGAAAAATAAAGATTTGAAGCCCACAAAAGGCAGCTCTGTATAAGCACAATTGCTTAATTATTGCAAAAACTACCTTTGCTTTAATTATTTAAATAGAGTAATGGCTTCAATCTTCTTTACATATTGATTGTTTAAAAACAGCTACTGATTCCAGTCTGATAGATATGCCTTGAAATAAAAATGGATTTAATCTGTTAATACAAATGTATTTTAATCTATTTGAATGATTGTTAAAAATTGACTACTTGGGGTTTTGAGGTGATCTGTAAATTTAGATTTTCCTCTGATCTATCGCTGGTCAACAGTGTTTCCCTAAGTGTGTTCCAGAGAACACCAATTCTAGAAGATGTTAGTAGATATTATACAAAAACTGTTCAAGGGTCAACTACTTTAGGAAATATTATGTCCATTTACTGTAGGACTTCAGAAACTTCTTCATGACTAAGAGAGGGAGATAGAGTGTGCATCATCAACTAAATATTTAATCAAAGAACTCTTTTTTCGGAGTATAGTGCTGTGCAATATTTTGGCAAATACTTATCTGATAAATTTAGGTTATTCAGAAAAATAAATTTGTTGTAGGTATAAATACTGTAACTTGCTTCTGTATTTCAGAGGGACCACAGATAAAACACAAATAAAATTGATTGACATTATGTGCCAGGTATTGTTCTACGAACTTTACATGCATTCCCTGATTTAACATTCAGAACACCCGTATGAAGTAGGTCGAGTCACCACCCCCTTTTTATAGAAACTATCCAAGTTCATATGGCCAAGAGGTGGCAGAATGAGGATTCAAACTCACACTTATTAACTACTCTACTATATGGTATTTCTAGGATCAGTTATAGGTCTAACTTTCTCTATCTGTCTAATCTTGTACCAGTGTTAACTGAGTTCATTATTGTCGCTTTGTAGAATGTTTTCGTGTCCTATAGGGCTTGTACCCCCCACCCCCGTACTTTTCTTTTCCTAGATTCTGTTAGCTATTTTCACTTGTTTATTCTTCCAGAGAACATGTAGAACAATTTGTCAATTTCAAAAAAAAAATAAAGTAAAAATTCTTTTGGTACCTTGACTGCAATTGTGTTAAAATTCTAAACTAATATGAGATGAATTGATATTTTTGTTGTATGATATTTTATGATATTCAGATTTCCCATTCAGGAATATGATCTCCTTTCAGTCCTCTTTTAATCTTGGGTCTTCTTTTATTTCTCATGCAGTTAGTTGATAACTCTCTTCAAGGGCATTTTAACCAACTCAGCCTGTCTTTAGAGATGAATCTTTGGGGGAGGGGCCTCCCTTCCAAAATCATCTCAGTCCCTTTATAATGCTGCCCGCTGCCTTGGGCTCCTCTCCTTATCCTATATTCTAGCCCCTAACCTGTACTCTCCCTTCTCTACTCCTTGACAGACTTTTGAAGTCTTATTCTGCTATTTGATGCTTATACCATATTTGTGCTGCTACCATTATGCTCAGAAATCCTCCAGTAAGGCCAGACCCCCTTTACCTCTATCAGTGCATCATCTAGAGCAAACCCCATCCCTCTTTGCCCTCCTGTTTCACCCCCATTTCACAGCATTGCTGCCCCGCCCCTCAGGCTTTACTCTTGTCAGAAGCTGCTCCCACTCACACCTGGCCCTGCCCATCAGCTTTCAGGTTTCTTCTCCCACATCCTCCCCTCACCAAAAACAACAAGAGCCTCCCCAGCTCTCCCTGGCCCACATGCTACAACCTCAATGTTTCATCTCTTCCCCTGAGGTCCCATTGGCAGAGATTATACAATTGGCTTTACAAAATAAAATGATACTCTATGTTCATCCTTCTCCACCCGCAAAAAGATCATGCCCTCCTCTTCATTTTCACTCCAACATACATGTAGCACAGGGATGCTTTTAGCAAGGCCGGAAGGAGGGCGGTGGCAAAGCAGCAGAAGAGCAATTCACGTGTGCAAGTGTCCAGAAGTTGATTGTTCGCAATTCAGTGAGTGCTTACCTCACTAAGGTGTTATCAGACCACTATCATTTTACTTAAATAGGTAAATACGTGTGGTTTTATTTCATTGTTTCAAGACAGTTCTGGAAATTTTTGTTTAATCCATATCCAATAGAAATTCTGTTTTTCTCCAATAGAATACATCTCTCGTTTGGCAATTAAATCCAGTGAACTAAATAAAGCATAGTGACAGCAGTATTTCTGGCTTTTCCCATGTCCATCTGTCTATAAGAATGCAGTCACTAGTTGACATTTATTGAGTGCCCACTAATTATTAAGTGGGCTGAGCACTGCAAGAAGATGAAAAGAGAAACTGACCCTTGTCCTTCAAAAGCTGACCTTAGTGGTGCATAGAGGTGAGACAGACACCAACGGAGAGTTCCTTCTCAGCCTCTGCTCCGAGTAAAGCCCCAGCCCCAGACAGTGCAGGAAAAGGAAGCTTTTCAGTCAGGCTTTTCAGAGGCAAACAAGGAAACCTCAAGAAAGGGTTCCCCTCCATCAGTACAACTGTCCATTTTCCTCACTGACTCATAGCCTGGATGGATGGAAACCAAGTAATCATTTTACCATTTGTGTGCAGAGCACAGGATCTGAGACTGGAAATGAGGGAGTGAGGCCTTTAGTTTGTCTCATTCATGAGGAAGAGATATGGACAGTTCAACACCTTTACTCACCTGCTCTTCCAAGTTTCCTAAAATAAACCTCTGCCAGGACAATACGAGCTATCTTTTACATGTTCTAGTCAATTCTCTATTCATTACTAAGACAGTAAATCTTAAAGCAATGAACTCAAGCAGCTTCATTTTATTCAGAAAAAAAATGAAAAATGTTTATACTGATAGTGAAGCAGGGCCCAGTTGGCACCCCCATAGCAGAGGCCTCTTCACGTCCCTGCCCTCACCTTTCCTTGACCTAAAGCTTAGTAATAGATTGTCCCCCTGCAGCTTGAGCTCGAAATGTCCCCTGCCCAGTTCCCTGTTTTACAAAATTACCCTGAAACTTATCACTCATACCCCATGCTTACTGATCACAATCTTTATGGCCTAGCATTCTTTCCAGGTTAGGTCATCACTGCTCCTGGGTTGATGAGCACGTTGGAGAGCCACATCGCCTGAGGGGAGACTCCGTCCAGACCCCTGAAACCGTGGCCTCTGGAGGAACACCCAGATTTTCCCTTAAAAACCCCAAGCTGGTCTGAGAATGTGAAGGCCGTTTTTGGAGGTGTTAACCCGATGCCTTCTCAGACCACCGATGCTCTGATAATAAACACGTCTTCTAGGACCCAATTCCTGTGTCTATAGTGGCTGAGCAGCGCAGGCAGCATGAGCCCCGGACTCATTTGGCCTCCGGTTTCAATAGTTGAGGATGTTTTGGTGTTGAATGAGGAAGAATATGGCATTTTAAATAATGGTGTGTAACTCTAGATGTGTCCCTACAAGGAAGGACTAAAATTCCTAGTTGGTTCCAGTGACTGAGCCACATCATCTCTCCCCCAGACCACTGCAGTGGCCTCCTGCCTGGACATTGTACCCGTTCTGGTCCTGTGAGTGAGCAAATAAGTATCTGACGTGTCTCATAAGCCCTCAATTCAATCTGTTGACTATATTAGCTATTTGGCTCCGTCTGATTCAGAAAAACAAACATGATCCTGGTTATTAACCAGAAGGAAACATTTTCACAAATTTATTTCAGTTGGTCTGACCACAAGCTGTTGCTGAGCCTCTCCCGTGGAAGTGTCAGGCGCGGGGCTGGCCCGGGTACGTAGGTAGCTTGAAAGAAGTGATGTGTTCTCTGCTTCCGAGAAGCTTACAGAGTCCCTGGGACTAGAGGTTAAAAGAGGTTATTATGGTGTGATGGTATGAGCTGTAACGGGGACACAATGGGAGGCAATTGCCTTTTCCTTTCCTGGGGTTGGGGGACAAAGAGAACTGGGTTTTGAGTAATAAACAGGGGTGTCTCAGCCTTAATAGGGGACATTCCAAACCGAGGAGCCAGTGTGCACAGGCGCCAGGCCTGGTCCAGGAACAGTGAGCAGCAAAAGTGGAAGCCAGCAGGCCAGCTAAGGCTGACAGTGGAGGGTCCGACATGCCAGGCTAAGGAAATTCTCCTGTATCCTATCGGTGAGAAGGAGCCAAAGCAGGGTTTTCCACAGGGAGATTTAGTAGCTCCAGCAGGAATGTGGAGGATGGTTTGCAGGAGGGAGGGAGTACAGGCAGGGAGACTACTAGGAGGCTGTGGCCAAGGCCCAGGGATGTTGAAGGTATGAGGCAGAGCCTACGACCTGCTCTGTTAACTCACTGACAGATTTATTCTCCATAGCTTTTAAGAACACTCTCAACTAATGAAAAGGGCTTTAAAACCGAAAACAACTCGGAGACTCACAATTAAATTGTGTCTTCCTCATTTGTAAAGTGCACTTACCTTCTCTAATGACTGCCAGTCCAGGCTGAACTTTGAACTTGCTCTTTTCGTGCTGAGGACATCCGGAAAAGGAATCATTATTCTTAGAGGTGGTGGCAGACACTGCTACTTGTCTCACAACATCTGCTCTGTTTTACTCTTTAGTAACAGAATCTTCCGTTTTTACCCAACCACGTGGCTATGGGGAATTCTGACAATATTTCTCAGCCTCTTTTATAGCTAAATATGATTGTGTTACTAAGTTCTTCTGGCCCATGGGATGTGAGCAACAGGTGGTACGTGTAATTTCAGGAAGGTAATTTAAAGGGAGGGATGTGTGTCTTCTGTCTTTCTCCTACTGATGGCTGAAATGAGAAGGTAACAGCTAGAGCCCCAGCAGCCACTTTGAACCAGGAAGTGATTTGAGGAATGCTTGTTATGTACGGCAGAGCAACAAAAAAGTTTTCTTGGTCCTTGTCACCATGGAGTTGCCACATCATCCCAGGACTGCTCGCCGCCAGCCCTGTCCATTAGAGAAAATAAGCTTCTCTCTTATATAAGCCATTCTATTTTGCAGTCAAACCTAATCCTAAATGATATGGTGTGAAACTTGAAAAGGAGACTAGAAGATAAGCTTCATAACAGCATTTTTCAGACTCAGATGATCTCAAAACCCTTAGTGACTTGACCTTGAAAAACTTGATAATTACTTACTCTAGAAACACTATCTCTGTTTGGGAAAAAAAAAGGAAAAGAATTAAGATGGCCAACCCCACACAGCTTTTAGATTATTGCTGTTTCACCAAAATGCCCAGCAATCTGCCACTCTTTATGGAGTGGCCTGGGCATGTCCACAAGGATTCATAGGTGGGTCCCCTTTCTGCCAGGACAGCACTTTCCTCCACTCTCTGAGTGGTCATCTAGGGCACACTGGATACAGGTTAGTCTGGGGTATCCAGACTAAGAAAGTGAATGTGCCACTGTTGGCTGTTCTGACATGGGGACGGGAGGGAATTCATTAGCAGGTAAAGAATGAAATCCTATGACTGAGGATAGGAAAGCCATACTTCTGTGGTAAACTCAAGTAAAAATAAATATCCATAAAAGTTAATGACGTTATAGAAAATTAAAAAAATAAAGGACACTTTCACAAATAAATTCTCAAGTAGTTCAGAAGAGCAGATACACAATTTGAAATGCAGAATCACAGAATGTCAGAGAAAACTGGGACACAGTTTCTTACTAAAGAAAGATCATTGTTGCTATTTTTTTAAAAAAAATAGCACTTATTTATTCTGATTACAAAATGTTATGTAATTAACCATGAGAGAAAAGAAAATCAAAACCACAATGAGATACCACTTCACAACCACTAGGATGGCTGTCACCAGAAAGATAGATAATAACGTGTGTTGACGAAGATACGGAGAAAGTGAAACCCGCATACATGGCTGGTAGGCATGTAAAGTGGTACACTGCTTTGGAAAAGAACTAATACAACCTTTTCCACCAATCTGTAGCATCTCTTATTTCTCCAGATGATCCCTCCACCCAATTTGAGACCATGCTTCCCACCAAAACACCCAGGCCTTGTGCATGCAGAGGGGCAGCCCTTCCCAGTGCCAAGAGAGGCGGGAGCCCCAAGTCACCATTCCTTCATGCCCCTGCTCCTGCGGCAGCTGGATCTATGGAGTTACGGGTCTTGGGGACAAAGAACACAGAGGTAAAACGCTGTTCTCATCCCATCAGATCAAGGGTACGTACTATCAACACCACTTATCATGTTGATGTTGGCCTTGATCATCTGGCTGAGGTCATGTTCACCAGGTTTCTCCACTGCAAAGTTCCTCTCCCCACCCCTTTGCATACTGTACCCTTTAGAAGAAAGTCACTGTGCACAGCCCTCACTTAAAAACTGGGGAATTGTGCTCCACCTCCTAGAGGACAAACTATCTACCCAATGTATTTGAAATTTTTCTGCATAGGAGACTTGTTTATTCTCCCTGTATTAGCCAGAGTTCTCCAGAGAAACAGAATCAATAGGATAGATGATGATTGATAGATAGATAGATAGATAGATAGATAGATAGATAGATAGATAGATAGATAGATAGATAAGAATTGGCAATTACAGATGTTGACAAGTCCCAAAATCTGCAGGGTGAATTGGCAAGCTGAGGACCCAGGAGAGCTGATGGTGTAGTTCTAGCCTGAGTCTGAAGGCCCAAAGGCCTGAGAACCAGAAACGGTGATGTTTCAGCTTGAGTCTGAAGGCAAGAAAAAAGCCTATGTCCCAGTTCGAAGGCTGTCAGACAGGAAGACTTCTCTCTTGGAGGAATATGAACTTTTTTTTCCTATTCAGGCTTTCAACTGATTGGATAAATCCCACCTATATTAGGGAGGGTACTCTGCTTTACTCTGTCTACCAATTTAAATGTTAATCTCACCCCCAAAACACCCTCATAGAAACATCTAGAATAAATTTTAACCAAATATCAGGGCACCCCATGGTCCAGTGAAGTTGACACATAAAATTAACCATCACAAGTCCACAATACACCAACACACATCTCCTTAAACCATACTTAATTCCAAATAAGGACAATAATAGAGCCGTAATTCCACCTAACCTGATACAACTATCTTGCATGCAGCCAAAAACACGCTAACTCCTTAACCAGAAGAGGAGAGTCCTTGAGTGATGTTTACTCTTCTCCTTGATATCCTCTGACTTAAATACTAAGGACAATGACAGTCCTTGTTTCTGTAACTGGTCACATGGCCATGGTTGGTATTTATAACCACCTTCCTCCACTACCTACTCTATACTCCCTTTGCTTCAACAAGTACCTCAGCTGGTCTTTTCCTGAGGGAGTGAGCCAGACCTCCATTCCTGAAGGGTCTGGGCCATTGCTAGTCCTGCCTGGACTGGGCTGTTACAGTTTTCCATTGACCTTAATCATAGGACATGGTCATAGTAAAACACACCCTGAGGGATCTCCTGTGTTCCAGACGTACTCTTCCTTACCTTCCTTATGGAGTCCGATTTCCCCGGGTAGAGAGGATCACTCACCCCAGCCAGCACAGTAACTCCCTTCCCTGCCTGTTGATCATGAGGAGCCCAAGTGGCCGGGCAGCAATCTTCACGTCCGGCTCAGTGGACTCATTGTTTCTCCTGGTGGAGCATTCCTTCCTTCAGGTCTAAGACTTCTAGGCCAGCAACGCATAGGTTGTGGGAACAGGAAACAAAAGCTCTGCGAGCCGGCCACTAGGGTTAGTAGTGAGTGGTGCCACTCCCATTTCCACCCCTTGTTTCCTGGACTCCTAAATCCTGGCTATGAGGGAAACAGCGCCATATGTTGACTGCTGATTCAAAGCGTGTACATCTTTCTGGTTAACCTTGCCCCAGCCCTGCAAGGTATTGCCATCTAGCTGGTGCTGTAACTGAGTCTCCACAAGGCCATTCCCCATTCTCTCCAGCCAGCTGCCTCAGAGTGGTGGGGAACATGGTGAGACCAGTGAGTTCCATGAGCGTGGGCCCATTGCAGCACTTCGTCTGCTGAGAAGTCAGTTTGTTGATCAGAAGCAATGTTGTGCAAATACCATGATGGTGGATAAGGTGTTCTGTAAGCCTGTGGTTGGTAGTTCTGGCAGAAGCATCGCACGCAAGGAAAGCAAGTTTGTATACAGAGTAAGTGTCTATTCCAGTAAAAACAAAACACTGCTCCATCAGGGGCTCAGTGTTGGCCTCTGCTCCTGGCAGATTGGGCACTCAGTGGTGGCCGCAGCCAGGTCACCGTGGTGGGTGGAAGCCCATGTTGCTGCGCCCATGCCTGACCACCTCCCTGCCACCATCACCACTTTGTTCATGAGCCCTCTGGGTGATGACAGAGTCTCTTTCTGGGGAAAGAGGCGGACTGGTATCCACAGAACGGGTCATACTATTCGCTTCATTATCAAAATCCTCTTCTGCTGAGGTCATCTTTTAGTAAGTATTCACATAGGACACAGATGTCTCAAGTTTTTTGCCCATTCAGAGAGCTACTTGCCCATACCCTTCCCCAAATTTCCTTGTCACCAATTTCCCAATCATGTTCCTTTCCAATCAGATTCCTTCCCTGAGCATCAGCTAAACCACTGGCCACAGCCCATGAATTGGTATAAACGCACATCTGGCCATTTCTCCTTCCAAGCAAAGCGTACAGCTAGGTGCATTGCCTGAAGTTCTGCCCCTGGGAGGATTTTCCTTTGCCGCTGTCCGCAGGGATGTCCCAGAAAGGGCTGGAGTGCTGCAGCTGTGCACATTCCGGTGGTGCCTGTGTATTGTATAGAACCATCCATAAACCAGGCTGTCTTCTCCTCCTCTGCCAACTGGTTGTGGGGAGCTCACCAGAAGGTCATAGGTACAGGCTGGGGGAGAGAAGATGGCGTAGCAGGAGTGGGGACCGAGGGCATTTGGGCCTCTTCTTCATGTAACTTACTTGTGCCTTCGGGGCCTGCTTGGGCCTAATTTCATGTACGAGTATACCACTTCCATTTGACGATGGAGTACTGCTGTGCACGCCCAACGCTGTGGCTTTGTGGGTCATACAATACCTGGTTTATGATGGGAAGTTCAGGTTGCGTGCTCATTTGGTGGCCCATAGTTCAGCATTTAGTCCCTACCAAGGCCCAGCAGAAGGCCAACAGCTGTTTCTCAAAAGGAGAGTAGTTATCCATAGATGATGGCAGAGTTTTGCTCCCAAATCCTAAGGGCCTGTGCTGTAATTCACTTGTAGGGACCTGCCAAAGGCTCCAAACAGCATCCCTCTATGCCACTGCCACGTCAAGCACCATTGGACCTGCTGGATCATACGGCCCCAACAGCAGAGCAGCTTGTATGGCACTGAGTTCTCCAAATGAAGACAGATGCAAACTGAAAGTAAAAAGAACCCCAAATGGAGTCACATGTGCCTGCAAATACAATGCACACCCACAAAAGGCAGTTAATTGAGGGTTTCTCCCATCCCCCTAGTTGCAGACCTTCTCTTGTTCTGGGTCCCACTCAAAGCTAGTGGCATTTTGGGTCACTGGGTAAATGGGCTGGAGTAATACACTCAAATGAAGACTATCTTGCTTGCAAAATCCAAAGAGGTCCCCAAGGCATAATAGGTTGTCAGAGGAGACAGACACAATTCAAGTAGCAGGAATTATGCTCCACCTGCTAGAGGACATAATGTATTTGAAATTTTTCAGCCCAGGAGATTGTCTATTCTCCCCATTATCTGTTTATTCAATCATTTATATCATTATTGACCCATGGATATTTGTTTATATGTTAAGTATATTCCAATACTGCTTGATTAATTTTGTTGCTCAAGTTGTTCCAGCTTTGGTCATTGGGACCAGTGCTTTATAAAGCTCCCTAGGTGATTCCAGTATGTAGCCAAGGCTGAGAACCACCGCTTTAAGTAAAACAGTGTTTAGAATTTTACTGCCATGAAAGCACTGATTTCCCTCAAATTAGGACAGATGCAAACTGAAAGTAAAAAGAACCCCAAATGGCGTCACATGTGCCTGTGGATACTAATCTACACCCCCAAAGGGCAGTTAATTGAGGGTTTCTCCCATCCCCCAGTAAGGTTGAACAACTCTTCATTTGTTTCTGTTTTTTTTTAAGGTTTTTATTCAAATCTTTTGCCCATTTTTTTTACTTAAAAAGTTGTGTTTCATTGTTTTTAAAAAGATTTTTATTAAAACTATTAGTTTCAGGTGCAAACAATAGTTATTCAACATTTATATTCCTAAAGAAGTGATCACCATGATAAATAACACACAAAACAACACTAGTCAATATCCATGAAAGTAACAAATATATATATGTATATACATATATGTACATATATATATTCAACTCTCCTATCTACCTTTTCTCCTGTTTTAATGTTTAATTTTAAGATTTTTATTAAAAGTATAGCTAACATACAATATTATATTAATTTTGGGTTTATACTATAGTTATTCAACATTTACATACCTAAAGAAGTGATCACCATGATAAGTCCAGCAACCATCTGACACACCATGCGATCACAATATTATTGACTATATTCCCTATGCTGTACATTACATCCCCAAGGCTTATTTGTTTTATACCTGGAAATTTGGACCATGTATTGTCCTTTTCCTTTCCTCCCCTTTTTAATTTTTCAGTTACAGTTGACAGTCAGTATTATTTTATATTAATTTCAGGTGTATAGCACAGTGGTTAGACATTTATGTAATTTAAGAAGTGATCCCCCTGACTAGTTTTGTAACCACCTGGCACTATACATAATTATTACCATGTTGACTATATTCACTGTGCTTTACCTTACATCCCCATGATTATTTTGTAACTACCAATTTATACTTCTTAATCCCTTCACCTTTTTCACCCTGGCCCTCAAACCCCGTCCCATCTATCACCCCAATAAATCTAGTACCCATCTGACACCATACATAGTTATTACAATATTATTGACTATATTCCTTATGCTATACCATATATCCCCATAACTATTTTGTAACAACCAGTTTATACTTTTTAATCCCTTCCCCCTTTTCACCCACATCCCCAACCCCCTCTCATGTAGCAACCATCAAATTGTTCTTTGTATCTATGAGTCTGTTTCTGTTTTGTTTGTTTATTTTGTTCTTTAGATTCCACATATAAGCAAAATCACATTGCATCTGTCTTTCTCTGTCTGACATACTCCACTCAACACAGTACCCTCTAGGTCCATCCCTGCTGCAGATGGCAAAACCCATTCCCTTCCATGACTGAGCAATATTCTACTGTATATATGTACCACCTCCTCTTTATCCATTCTTCCATAAACAGACACTCAGGCTGCCTCCACATCTTGGTCATTGTAAACAATGCTGTAATGAACATATGGATGCATTACCATCAAAGTAGTGTTTGGGTTTCTTTGGATGAATTACCAGGAAATGGGATTACTGGGTCCTTCTTTGTCTCTTGTTATAGACTTTGTTTTAAAATCTATTTTGTCTAGTATATATATTGCTACTTCAGCTCTTTGTTTTCTAAATTTTTATTTTTATGAAATAACTTTTTACATCCCTTTACTTTCAGTCTATGTGTGTCTTTCAACCTGAAGTGAGTCTCTTGTAGGCAGCATATGTAAGGGTTTTGTTTTCTTATCCATTTAGCCACCCTTTGATTGGAGCATTTAATCCATTTACATTGAAAGCAATTGTTGATAGATATGTAGTTATTGCCGTTTCAATCATATTTTTTATCTTTTTTTTTTTCCATCTTAAAGAAGTCCCAGGATGGCCGATTTGCTCAGTGGTTAGAGCGCAGTATTCATAACACCAAGATCGTTGGTTTGATTCCCACATAGGCCAGTGAGCTGCATCCTCCACAACTAGATTGAAAACAACAACTTGACATGGAGCTGATGGGTCCTGGAAAAACACACTGTTCCCCAATATTCCCGAATTTAAAAAACTAAAAAAAAAAAAAAAAAAAAGGAAGAAGTCCCTCTAACATTCCTTGTAGTATTCTTTTTCTGGAGTTTTCTCCTTTTCTTTCATTTGGGACACATTTCTTTGTTTCCTCATTTTGGCAACCTCTCTATTTCTATGTATTAGGTAGGGCTTCTATACCTCCCAGTCTTTCCAGGTGGCCTTATGTAGTAGGTGTGCTGTGGGGCCCAGTGGCACAGTCTCCCTGGGCACCTGAGCTGTGTGTGCAGGAGTGTTCTTTGTATGGATGGTGTGTGCCCTCCTGTTATAGTTTGCTACTGGCATGTCAGTGGGTGGTATTGACCCTCAGGGTGACTGGCTGTGGGGTTTGGCCACGTCCACAGCTTATGGGCGGCTATGTGAAAGGCTTACCCCATAGAGCGGGATTCATCCCAGCAGGCTCTGGTGCCTGTTGAAACTGCCCTTTGTGTGTGCCGCTTGTGGGGCTAATTGGGTGGTGCTCTGCTGTGGCCTGAAGCTCACTTCCAAGCATGTTGGTTCTAGGGCATCTTGGGAGGAGCTCCAGTGCAGGCCCAGGTCACCCACTGCCTGTGACTTGCCAGGGGTGACCTGGCAAGAGCTACAAAGAGATCCATGGTTGGTTGCTGCCTGTGTTGGATCTGGAGGTTCATGGGAGAGGCCACACTGCAAACGGAAGAGAGCTGCCCCCAGTACCAGGTCTGGGGTAGCTCCACAAAAACCAGGACACTCTGAAGGTTGCTGCCACCTGCTGGCTCCCATAGGGTTCAGCAGCTGATAAAGCCTCCTGCAGTAGGAAAGTTGGGTGAGGCAGGGTCTCAGTGAGTCAGCAGGGTGGAGCAGCAGAGCTCACCAGGCCAATCAGATTCAGATTTGGCCTGTAAGGGCGGGCTCAACACAGGAAAGATGGCGCCTGCCTACGGGCTGCGTAGTAGAAAGGCCCTACACAGGGAAAATGGGGACTATCCCTCCAGTCTTCACCCCAAAGTTAAACAACTCGGTCACTCCCCATATGTCTCTGACACCCCCAGAGTCACCATCTCTCTGCTGGAGCCCAGGGTGAGTACCTGTGTGGGCCCTTTAAGAGGATGCCTGGGTTTCCTGCAGCCTTCCATTCCACCTGGACAGCTAAAATCCCCACTGTTTTTCACAGCCAGATGTTGTGGGGGCTCCTCTTCCCGGCACCAGTACTCTGGGCTGGGGAACCTGGTGTGGAGGCTGGGGTCTCTCACTTCTTCATGGGGAACCTGGTGGCTCCCATGTGGGTGTGCGACCAGCCTATTTTGCGTCTCGGCTCCTCAGACCAGTCTCGACACAGCTTCTTTATATCCTTAGTTATAAAACTTCTGCTCAGCTAGACTTCAGGTGGTTCCCCAGTTAGATTGTTCTATAATTTAGTTGTTATTTTAATGTGTTCACAGGATGAGGCAAGCACAGCGTTTATCTATTCCGCCATCTTATATCTCCGCTCTTTTGCCCATTTTTATTTGAATTGTTTGTCTTTTTATTATTAGCTTTTTAAGAATACTTTATATATTCTGGTCTGATAGATGTGTTGTGATTATTTTCTCCCAGCCTGTGGTTTGCCTTTTCATTTTCTTTACTGTGACTTTCAAAGAGCAAATTTTAAAATGTGATGAAGTCCAACTTATGTACTTTCTTTTATGGCTTCTTTTGTGTTCTAAGAAAACTTTCCTACCCCAAAATTGCAAAGATTTTTCTCTCATCTTTTCTTTTGGAAGTTTTATAATTTTAGGTTTTACTGTTAGATCTGTTAGTTTAATTTTAGATTTATTTTTAGATTAATTTTTGTGTATGGTCTCAGATAAGGGTCTATTAATTTGTTACAGGTGCCATAAAAAAGTACTGGGTGGCTGAAAACAACAGAACTTTATTGTCTCATGGTTCTGGAGCTGGAAGTTCAAGATCAAGGTGTCAGCAGGGCCATTCTCTTTCTAAAAGCTCTAAGGAAGAATGCTTCTTGGCTCTTCCAGCTTCTGGGGGCTCCTGACACTCCTTGGTGTTCCTTGGCTTATAGATATATCACTCAGATCTCTGCTTGCACCATCACATGGTATTCTGCCTGTGTCTGTATCTTCACATGACTTATCTTCTCATAAGGACATCAGTCATACTGGATTAGGGGCCCATCCTGCTCATCTTAACTTCACCAGTTACTTCTGCAATGACTCTATTTCTAAATAAGTTCCCATTTTGAGGTACTGGGGCTTAGGATTTCAATACATATTTTGGGGTGGGGGAACACAATTAAACCCATAACAGGGTCAGTGTTCATTTTCAATTTTTTTTCTGTGTCTCATTCAGTGTCTAATCAGTAGGCTGAAATCACACAGTAATTTTAACAGGGAAAGTTTGATATAAATAATTATTAACTATAATGGGATTGGAGGGACGAAAGTTTGGCTTGTAAGAGGTAAAAATAACCTCTGAAGAATATAGGAGTAGCATATATAGGGACTAGTCATTAATCCTAGAGCTTAGATAAGGCACCAAAGAAGAAGTCGCTCCTCCACGGCTGAGATCCAGGCCAGGCAGGTGTGACCATGGCTGACAGGAGGATAAAAAAGTTTGCTGGGGTGCTGTGCTAGTGGGACTTGCTGGACCTGGGCAATTTGGGTGCCAGAGTAAACTGTGCAGAGGAAAGTGCCATGCCTTGCAATGTGCCGAAAGCTGCCCTCTGAGGTGCTCAGGAAAGCTACTTTGCCAGGAGGTGCCACAATGGCAGCATTCTGCTATGAAGGTGCATCATTCTGCTGCCCAACATGGGGCCAGGGGAAGCTGCCCACAGGGACGTGCTATATGCTGCTTAGCACTGGAGGCTACTGACCCCTGCGTACCTTAGGAGCCCAGCCTGACAGGAACAACCCTTGCTTCAGGAGCCTAGTAAGAGAAGCACATTGGATCCCAGAAGCAAAGCCCCTCTCTCCTCCAGTGTCCCTACAGTATCTTCAACTGACAACACTTAGCATCATGTCAGCAGGCAAAGGAGAAATATTTACAGGGCCCACTTCCATTATCACAGAGCAGACAATGAAATATGGACTTAGAGCTGAGAGGCACTAAATTAATAACCAACACAGCCCACCCCTTTTCAGCTTCCATATACATCCTTTTACACATATTGCAACTTCTGTAAAACAGCAAAGCAACTTTATATTTCTACTTAACAAGACACAGGGCATCCTTACAAGTGAAGTTTTCACTCTTTCCCCAAAATGAAGACAGTCAAGGTCTAAGCAGTCACTGTATCTATTACTGGTTATGTTAATTAATTTTCAAATTTATCACAATTCTATTTACTATTCTGCTATCCTAAAGATTAAGTTACAAAGTTAACCTCCAACAGCTTACATATAAAATTTAAAAATGGGAAGGAGGAGAAAGATGAAAAAAATGGTTGGCATAGACAAATAAAAACATACATATGACAAGCAAAGAGGAAGTATGCAAAGCTCTACAGGCCTCATTTCTTCAATTGGTCATAAGGCCATAATTGATATCGCTGCCCATTCTATATTTCCCTCAGTCAGAGCCTCAGCTGGTGGGGTTCTTTACCTGGTGGAATAACTCAAACTTTTATTCCCAAAAGGACTGGTAGTCTATTTCCTTGCATTTTTTTGTTTGTTTCTATGGTTTCCTTTAACCCTGAATGTTGGGCATGGAAATAGTAAAGCTATCCCAGAAATCGCCCTACATTCCAGTCTTAGTTCTCCTTGCCCCCATTGCATAGCAACAACTCAGTTGCCCCTTGCTAACTAAGATTGATCACTCCAGCGAATAGAGTAACTCTCTTTCTACCTGTTGGTTCAATAGCAGAAGGAGCCCAAAATTGCCAGGTGGAAGTCTCATCTTCCAGTGTAAGTGAACCATTGTTGTTTCCCCTGTGGAAAGATTTCCTCTTTGGGGACTAAGACCTCCAAACCAGCAGAGCTCAAGTTTATCAGGAGGAGAAGCAAAAGTACCTGTAATGAATTATTGAATATAATAGTACGAAGAGCCACCCCACTTCCACCCCTTGATTCTGGACCCACGTGTTTGGTTATATGGGAGACAGCAAGGTACTTCCTCAAGGGGGACCAGCCCCCTCTTTACTCAAGGAGCTTAGGGTCTATGAAGTGACTTAGGTCTAGAAACTGGATAAGCAGCCATGACTGCCCACAGTGGTGACTCAACTCAAGATTTTAGCTACCAGATCTGGAGTTTTTTCTTCTCATATAGATCAAGCAATACTCTAGACTGCTTATCTATTTCATTCCTAGGAACATCACGGTAAGTTAACCACCATCAAGGACCTTTGGAGGTCAAGACATTCTGATTACCCTTCACAGTAGATACACGCACTTTGTCTTTGGTGATCAAGGGCTGCCACTACTTCTGCCACTCTGAGCTCCCATCAATTCCCATTGGAATTGGGGAGATGATGTCAATGGTGGTATCTCCTACCTGGCCTGTCAAGGAGAGCAACCACAGACCTCTCCCTTGAGAGAGCTTGCAGGGGCTCCTCTCATTAATGCATTTCTCCATGCTTTAGGGAGGGAGATGTGTTCTGGGCCTTGTCCTGGAGCATAGTCGGGGGCAGGACTGAACGATGATATGATGAGAATGGTAAAGAAGTGTTTCGTACCATCTCCTGGGCTCTGTTCAAAACTGAGTCATTTTTTCCTAATAATAAGGGCGGTTTAGATATTTTAGAGCATGACAGAAGATTGTAGAAAGATATTAGTGTACAGTGGTACCTCGGTTTTCGAACATAATCCATGAGTTCTGAAACGTTCAAAAACAGCCGACAGCTAGGCCTCAGGATCTTGCACTCAGTGGAAGATGTGTGACATGTTCGACTTCTGAGTCGTGTTCGAAAACCGAAGCACTTATTTCCGGGTTTATGGTGTTCATAAACCAAAATGTTCATCAGCTGAGATGTTCGAAAACCGAGGTACTACTGTACTTCATGAATCAAAGCCTCAGGATGGCAGAAACCAGGGAAGTCTCTGGGTTTTCTCAGTTGCATTCATTTGTGTCTCTTCTTTTTTAGGATTCTACTATAATTGTGACAAATTTCCCATCTTTAGTCTTGGGTCTTTCTGTTCAAATTCTAGGGGGGGAAATGCTGATTTCTTTTTCTTATATCAATATTCTTGGAGCCTCTACTGATCAAAGCCAAATTCAGTAATAAGGCATACTTTTAACTGGCCTGGTTAACAAGTATTTTAAAGAGCAAACACCTTTCACATCAACTGGCATAAGTGCCTCTGACATCATGCTTTTAAACTGGAAAAAGTGCTTGGGAAATTGCACAATGGTATGTCTAAACCTGAACCAACAGTACTCACAAGGTAAACTATGTGATTTATCTAAGCATAGTAAACACTTCAGTGTCCAGTTTTCAGACACTGTATGAAAATGTCTCATGTAAATAGTAGCAGTAACTGTCCCTATAGCAAAATTACTAAGCATGAGACGAAATCAAATTTTTCTAAAGAATATTTGCTCAGTAATGTCTTCGCCCGTTTATTTACAAGGTAGAAGAGGGAAGAAATGTGTCAAACATTCTTACAATACCTTCTCTTTTCTCATATCCTTTTCCTTGCCATGGGGGAAAAAGTACTGTCCACAGAAATTCAAGACCCATGCCATATCACTACAGCTGTCAAGTTTTGCAATTCACACGGTGACCATTCAATGCTCCCTGATTGGCAAACCTCTTCTCTCTGGGAGAGGGTGTCTCTGCAGCCTCCCAGGTCGCTGTGTCGGTGCTGCTTCTGAACGACACACTCTCCAAGCCATTACAGGAGAATTTAAACTGCTTTCAAATGAAACATTGTTCTCTGTTAACTCCATCTTTACTTTTGCCTACAGAACTACTTGAGGTGCCTGGAATATATTGCTGTTGTTATTATTATTATCATTTATTTTAATAACTTTTTATTTTTCAATTACAGTTGACATACAACATTATATTAGTTTTAGGTGTACAATATAGTGATCAGACATTTACATAACTTATGAGTGATCACCTCAGTAAGTCTAGTACCCATCTGACACCATACATCATTATAACAATATCATTGACTATATTCCTTATGCTGTACTTTACATGCCTATTTTGTAACTACGAATTTGTACTGCTTACTCCCTTCACCGTTTTCACCCATCTCCCTCACACCCCTCTCATATGACAATGATCAAAATGTTCTCTGTATCTATGAATCTGTTTCTGTTTTGTTTGTTTATTTTGTTCTTCAGCTTCCACATATAAGTGAAATCATACGGCATTTGTCTTTCTCTGTTTGACATATGCCACTCAGCACAATACTCTCTATGTCTATCCATGTTGTTGCAGGTGGCAGCATTTCATTCTTTTTCTATGACTGAGTAATATTCCACTGTATACCTGTATATATTTTCTTTATTCATTCATCCATTGATGGACACTTAGGTTGCTTCCATATCTTGGCCATTGTACACAATGCTGCAATGAACATGTGTATGCACACGTCTTTCTGAATTAGTGTCTTGGGTTTTTTCGGACAAATACCCAGAAGTGAGATTGCTGGTTCCTTCTTTGTCTCTTGTTATTGCCTTTGTTTTAAAATCTATTTTGTCTGATACAAGTATTGCTACCTTAGCTTTTTTGTTTGTTTCCATTTGCATGAAATGTCTGATTCCATTCCTTTATTTTCGATATGTGTATGTCTTTTGATCTGAAGTGGGTCTCTTACAGGCAGTATATGTAAGGGTTTTGTTTTCTTTTCCATTCAGCCGCCCTGTGTCTTTTGGGTGGAGCATTTACTCAATTTACATTTAAAGTAATTATTAATAAGTATGCAGTTACTGCCATGCTATTATTTATCTTTATGGTCTTGCCCCCCATCCACCCTCGCCTTCTTCTTAAAGGAGTCCCTTATAATACTGGTTTGGTGGTGATGAACTCCTTTAGCTTTTTCTTGTCTGAGAAGCTCTTTATCTCTCCTTCAATTCTAAATGATAGCTTTGCTGGTAGAGTAATCTTGGTTGTAGATCCTTGATTTTCATCACTTGGAATAATTTTTGCCACTCTCTTCTGGCCTGCAAAGCTTCTCCTTTGTGTGTTTCTGGCTCTGTGTCTTCTCATCTTATAAGGACATCAGTCGTTGGATTTAAGACCCTATTCCTGTATGATGTCATATTAACTTAGCTAAGTACATCTGCAAAGTCCAAATAAGGTTCCAGAAGTTAGGACTTCGACATATATTTTGGAGGGACACAATTCAACTCATACAATGTATAAATGTCCAAATTTCAGAGAAAATGCCAAATTATTTTCCAAAGTAGTTATGAAAATTTGTACTCCCACTAACATTGAATAAAAGTCAGTATTATCAGACCATTTAAATTTTTACTGGCTGAATGAGTATAAAATTGTACGAGTATGTCATTGCAGTCTGGACTTATAGTTTCGAATTAATAATTATGTTCAACATCTCTTTATATGTTTATTGGCCATGTGTTTCTTCCTCTGGGAAAACATTGTTCTTTTTCTTTTACTAAGTTACTTATACTTTTTTTTTTTTTTTTTTTTTTACTGATCCCTAACAGTTCTTTATATAGTGATACCAATCCTTCACCAGTTTTGTATTATAAATATCTTCTATATATAACTTCAATTTCTCTAAGGTAGCTTGGATAAACAAAAGTTCTTAATTTTACGTACTAATATTTATCAATCTTTTCTTGTACAGTCAAGATTTTTGTGTCTTCTTTAAATTATCTTTTCCTACCCCAAGGTGTAAACTGTGTCTACCTCTATTTTGTATAATTAATTTTAAATATATTTGGGGTGGGAGTGGTGTCTGCTTAACCTATCAATAAGGGAGGAATGTTGGTATCTCCCATTAAAATCGGGGATTTATCCATTTCTGTCTGTCATTTCATATTTTCTTCATAAATTTTTAATTCTATTATTTATTAAGTGCATACGAGGATTCTCTGTATCTTCTTGCTTTTTGCCTTAAGATCCATTTTATCTAGTATTACTAGATAAACCAGCTTTATTTTGATTAGTATTTTACTGATCTATCAGGTTCCATTCATTACAACATTTGTATTTCCTGATGCTTTAAGTTTGTCCCTTGTCACCAACACATTTTTTAAAATCCAATTAGTCAATCTTTGTCTTCAACTGATGAATTAATTTGCCTATATTTATTGTAATTATTTATCAGTTTGGACCTGTTTCTGTAATCTTAATTTTTCATTTCAGTCTGACCCACTTTTTCCATATTTATTGTTAATCTTTTCTTTAAACTAATAGCTGTATCTTCTCTCAAATAAGAAGAAAGCTTTATTATACGCTCATATCTGTTCATCTCTATTCTCCAAACCCACTTCATGTTATTACCTCCACTTTTATGCCATCTTGTTGTGGATATGTATCCTCTTTGTCTGTAGTCAGCTATTTTTTCAAGTTAAACAAAATTGACCAGTGTACTTGATCATCTTTACTTCACATGTCTTTTGTGGCCTCTGTTATACTAGATTTGTTCTCCCCTTATTTAAGCCCTTTGTCCAATACAATTTCAATGTAGTCTTTGTGTAATAGATTTTCTGAGAACTTCTACGCATGAGAATATTTTTTATCATGCCCTGTTTTTGAATGGGAAACTAGACATAGGATAGAGGCTGGTTCTAATTTCTTTTCTTTGAATACCTTAAAAATACCACTGCACTATTTTCTTGAATCAATTATTGCCATTTGAAAATCTGATGTCAATATGACTTCTGTCCTCTTTTTGTGATCTTTTCTTTCTCTTTACAGTCTTTTAGAATTTCCTCTGCTTCTTTGAAATTCTTAATTTTACTATAAAATGTCCTTGTATGGATTATTTTACTTATCTTTCTTCTATAACCCCTTTAATTTTTCATCTTCTTATAATTACAGAAAATTGTTTCAATTTTTCTTCATTTTTTTCTCTTCATTTTTATTTTTCCTCTTTTTCTAGGACTTTTGTTACACATATTGTAGTTCTTCTACTTGTATCTTCGAAATAACCATGGTTTTTCTTTATAGTTTATCCTTTTGGACCTTCCTTCTTCCTTCTGAAAGATTTCCTCCACCTAGTCTTCCAAGTTGCTAATTTATAATGCAGTTTTATCCATTCTGTTATTTATCCATCTGAGGTGTTCATTTCAGCTATTAAATTTTCATACCTAAGATTTCTTACTGCTTTGTTTTCTTATTCTTGTTTATATTGTCATTATATTTTTAATCTCTTTTTGTATGTTTATTAAGCCAATATTAAATTATTCAATCATTTGTTTTCACATGTGTACTTGGATTCTGTAACCTAATATATTTCATTTCAAATAGTTGTGCTTCTCAAATCGCTTGTTAGACCTGTGAGTTCATTCTCCCCTGGAGATATAGACTCCCTGTCTATACAGGAAGTCCTAATTAGCTCATTCCCAGTCAGCCCCAATTAGCCCAGAGGGTGGGGATGGATTAGCCACAGGTGAGGAAAGAAGCCAAAGCACAGGAAAACCACAGTCACTCATTCCCCACTTCACAAAACAATAAAGTCAGCACTTCACTCTTTGTCTTCCAGGATGTTCAACATTAAGAGGCAATTCTCTTGGACTACAATTTGCCAGCCCTGGGTGTGGAGGGTAAGGGGTAGTGATAACCCAAGGTTAGTTACTACTCACCTCAAGTACAACTATTAGATCTGGAGTTGTGAATCTGATTTGATCCCTTTGTTTAGTATCACTGGGAGGCAAATCCCTGGCAGATTCTCCATCACTGGGACCTGTTTGTGCGAACATTTTCCTTCAGTGGGTACCAGGAAATCTCCTTTGTCCAGAAATATCTCTTTTGTGAGAATTTCCCAATTCTATATCCCACCCTTTGCATTTCTTCCTCTGTGATTCTTTTCTCTCCTTTACTTCTTCAGACACTTATTAAAGCCAACTCTGGGTCAGGTACCATACTAGGTCCTAATTCTGCAGGTGTGAGGAGCAAATGTGCTTACAGAATTTAAAAAGGTGGAGCAGAAATGTGACCAAGGTTGGGACATTAAAGACAAATTTGGACTCTTTTTAGTGGCAACAAAGCAAGGAGAGAGTGCTGCCTTCCTCTGGGGTGGAGCCCAGAAATAGTGATGGAAAGTCACTCCAAAACAGTGGTTCTAACCTTGACTGATCCTAGAACCAGCTGCGGAGTTTTTTAAAAATCCTAATGTCCATATACACATTGCATCACTTAAATCATAACCCTTGGGAGTGGAACCTAGGCATCAATATTTTTTAAAAGTTTTACGGGAAAATTCATGTACATCCAAGTTTGAGAAACACTGCTTGAATATACAGGCAAGCACCAGGGTTAGAATCAGGAGTTCTGAGTTGTTATGGGTTGAATTGTGTCCTCCAAAAGTCATATGTTGATATTCTAACCCCCACTATCTCGGAACATGACTTTATTTGGAGATAGGTTCTTTACAGAGGTAATCATATTAAAATGAGATCATTTGAGTGGGCCATACTGCAGTATCACTGGTGTCCCTATAAAAAGAGGGAATTTGGAGACAGGCATGCATACAGAGAAAACAGTGTCAGCAACCATCTACAAGCCAAGAAGAAAGGTCTGGACTAGATCGTTTCCTCGCATCCCTCAGAGGGAACCAACCCCACCAACACCTTATTTCACGCTTCTAGTCTCCATAACTGTGAGACAATACATTTCTGTTGTTTAAGCCACCTAGCTTTTTTTTTTTTTCCCATCCTACTCCCCCCATTCCATTGTCAGGGCTCCAAGCTTTCCTTCTTTTTTTAACATAGTTGTAACTCCACCCTCATAGCAGGAGAAATAACAACTGCAGTGGGCATCCAGGGACCTTCTCCATGGCTGGATCAGGAGAAAAACGTGTCATTCAGGAACCCACTGTACTCATCACATTTCCAGAGAAATAGAATTGTAAGTGGTGGCTCCATATTGGAATGAATACTGCTGTTACACTCCTAGATGGGTGCTTACGGGCTGGCCAGGAAACTAATCACCCTTCAGAATGCTGCTTGTATGAAAACAATGCATTTATAAGTTCCCATTGAGCAATGTGAAAACAAGACTTGCAGGCACAAGCTCTTCTAATTTGAGGACGACCAGAGTGATGAAAATCTACATGCATTTATTATTTATTAGCAGAAACTTCAAAATATACATAATGTACAATAAGAACAACTGCATAGTAAAAAAAAAATCAAGGCAAAGAAAAATTAATGTGAGTTAGAAAAACAGGATGAAGCCATAGGTAATTTCTAGTTTTAAAATTCAGGCCTAGTCGGTGGCCACAAACAGCACGGGGAGCCCAGCTGGTCACAGGTGGGGTGTGAAGAGAATAAATGACCCTCCGGTGGATGGCAGTTGCAACCTTTCTTTATGCTGAAATAGGACTCATTTTAATCTTCTATCTTTTATTCCTCCCCAAAGATGGCAGAAGACTTTTTCATTTAACGTCTGGGGTAAAATTGTAACTTTCTGGAACCAGGCTTTCCTGTACAGTCCTATTGATTGTTATGTTTCTAGATGCTGTGAGAGAAGTAATGAAATATTCTACTACTCCTGCCACTGAAAAGAGCTCATCCAGCAGGCCTGCTGCCCATGAACATACACAGACGAAACTTTTTAGGTCTCAAAGAAATCTTTATTTTTCTGGATTTTCATTACTTTTTTGGCTAATGTTGACACGTCTGGTTACCCTTATTACTCAGCTGGCAAAAGAACTGACAAACAAAGGAGCACTTAAGCAGAAAATACTAACGAGGCTGCCAAAAATTCCTGAAAGAGAATGAAAAACTAACACAGTTCCTGAAAAGCTATAACAAGGAAGAGGAACACATTTTGGAAGCAGAAAATAAAAAACCTGGTAGAAGACCAGGAAAAACTGCAAACTGAATGAAAGAAGACTTCAGGTGCCCTGCCTAAGGCACAAAATGACGTGATGGCATGAAGATGCAATCACAGAGACTTTCAAAAGAACACTCAGAACTTCAGGATTGTTCATAGAAAGGCAATGAGAAAGGCCTGTGAACTGTATGAAAGAAATTGTGATATAGCATATCAAGATGATAAATATTTTATCATGTTAGCCTCTAGAAAATTTAAAATTCAGTTCAGAAAATTGTACTATGACCAGCCAATTTTTTTTTAGTGCCAAACATAAGCTATTATCATAATGGCATTATCACAATATTTGACAATGTTTCACATATATTATAAAGTCTGTAATCCAGCTCTTAAGTACAATATAAGTATGTTAAACACCTTATTCAGAAACTGATAGTAACACTGGTGTATGATGGCTGTTTACCAATAGAAGGAAACATTTGTTAGCTAGTTACTTCCAAAATTAGAGATTTAAGTTTCATGAAACCATTAATAGCCTTAAGAGCTTTGATGAGTTTCCACTAATCATAATCTATTTAATTAGAAGATGATAATGGTTATGTATTTGAATATAGTGTCCAGTATCAGCAAATTTATTCATAGGGAGATTAAAAAAGGATAAATGATCAGAATTTGCCACTGTATGTATAGGAAAGAGTCAGAAAGAGCAAAAAATAAAAACAATCGCCTTAGTTTAATTTAAACCTAATGATATATGGTTTACTCCCATAAGACAACTGTATTGATAATTATATTTTTGTTACTGTGCTTCTGCACCTGTTAGACTGCTTTCATTGACATTTGTGTTAATAACACATAATTAGTAAGCATTCCACCTTTTCAAATTTCATCTAGTAATGGAGTTAACATTTATTCACATAACTATCAGCACTGAGCTGAAATTATTTTGCAACAATGTGGAGTACTTAACTTATAACGTTAATGTACAACATATCCAAAAAGCAAGTGTTTCCCATTGCTGTGACAATTACTAATTATACAAATATGATCTCAAATATACACCGGTGTCACAATTTCTCTGAGATGGTTCTGTATTCTGAAAGCTAAATATTAAATACTATTTTTCCATTCAAAAAATAAAATAAAATAGAATGCAGGACTAAAGGCAGGCCACAAATTTGGCCCTGAGCTACCTAGTAGCCAACGCAAAGAAAGAAATTGACTAGTTACATGATTCCTGAGATTTTTGTTTCGGCCTCATTTCTCAGAGAACAGCCCAGTTATTCCTAGGACTGCACGCTGAGAAAAAATTCTGCCACAGATCCTCAACAGAGGACTCCATACAATGCTGTCATCTAATAACATTTAGTGGGAACCATCCAAGTACTTTGTCTACGTTGTTATCTTCACGTTTCAGAAAGACTCTGTGAGGCTCTTCTGAGTGAGGAAACTGAGGCTCAGAGAAGTTCAGTAATTTTAAGCTACCCAGTTTTTGGTACTTTGTTATGACAGCTCTAGCAAACTAATACAAATCCTGATGTAGTCATTTTTCAACTACTTGCAAATAACTTCCCTCAGAGTGCTCTAATTACCTTACCAGAAACACAGAAGATAAAACCTCCCTCACAGGATTGCTGAGAAATTTAAATGAGGAAACGTAAGTGAAAACCCAGCACAGAGATTAGAACACAGCAGGTGCTCAGTGAACGTTAGTTGAATCTGAGTCTTTCCCGCTTGGACAAACCAAGTAGCTTTGTCAGCTTGCTGACTATGGTCAGTTTAACAGCCTGGGGATGCAGGCTAGTAACGAGAGGATTCGTTCTCGGTCTCCAGAAAACGGAGTTAAAGGCTTTGCCTACAGTTGGTATCTCCTTCCCACCCTGTGCATTAGCCTAGACGGCCTGGAAACTTTATTCAGCCTCGTCTTGGAAGCAACCCTTGTTCCTGAGGTCGACCTCTAGGGGGCGCGCTGTCTCCATAACCCGCCTTTGACTACACGCCCTACACCGCGCCAGTCAAAGGAACCACCTCCTAAAGTGGACTGCAGGCCATAACCAGGAAGGAAAATGTATTTGGAGGGATTTGTCCTCTTTCCACTGCCATTGTTTCCCAGCAGTTCGGTAGCTACCAACCAGAAACCAGCTCCAACCCTAGAATCTTACAATATTTATTGGAATATTTAGAATACGGCCTTACTTATATTTGTAAAATGAAGTTTTATTTGCATTGACTCATGTCACTCTAATAGTGGCTCCTTTACACAGTTAGGACAGCTATCGTAATCCACATTGAAGCGATGTGGAGACTAGAGCTCACAAAGGTGAAATGACTTGCGAGGAAGCAACTTAAACCCTGACCCCTTCTGCATTCCAAGCTCAGTGCTCTTTTCACTATGCCCCCAACTACAAGCATGAAATACTGACAAACTTCACCAGACAGGTAGGGAGCCATGGGATGACACTGTCATACCATATCCCACAGTGGCCAGTGCAGCTTTCTTGCAGGAACACACCTTCGATTTCATGCTGGGAACTAGTATGGAATGTGGTTCTTACCAGAACTTTCCTTTCCAGCCAAATTCTCCTGAACATATCTACCCCGTACCATTAACAGTAGTGAGCTCACTACCTTCACCAACCACTTCTGTCGTTATTGGGGGAATGATCCATCTAACACCTTGGCCTCCCCGTTCCTTGACTTCCTCACCTCCACTGATCCTTAGCTTTCCACTCAGGGGTCATATGCTTGACCTTGTCATCACCTCAAAATCTCCACTTGAAGTCCCTAACTTCCTGATCACCTCTTCTTCTCTTTCTAGCTTACAGCCTCTAATGTTCCCACCCCAGCAAATCTTTGCCCTCAACAAGGCCCATGATTCATTGGCCCTCATTTCTCCCTTCCTTCCTGACTCTGCTTAGGTTAAATGTTACATCATTAAAAATACTTCCTCATAAATACCACTAACTCCTTAGCCCTCTCTTCAGCCTTGATTAAACCCAACTATCCTCTGCGCCATCCCTGTACCCAAGCAGGAGAGAAAACACCAGCCAGGGTGAATGGCCTCACTTTAATTGATGGCCACAAACCTCAAAGATCCCTGCACACTGACCACAAATCCTACACCCCTTCCTACTTAAAAAGTGGTCCTAGACGACCAGCACAGGTACCACCTGTGAGTTTGTTGCAGATGCAGAAGTTCAGGCTTCACCCAGACCTCCTGAATCAGCGTCTGTGCTTGAACAAAGTTCTCATGTGGTTCAATTCCACGTTAAAAGTTCACAAGCACTGCCCTGTGCTTTGCTTTCTGGATCACCAGAAATTCATTCCCCATCTTTTTCTTTCTCCTGAAACTTTCTGAACCCCTGTGGCCCATCACTCAGCCTCACACGCCATTGAGAATCCAGAAGGAGTCATACCCAGCTCCCTGTCTTCCCATCACATCTTCAACCTGCTTCCATCTGTGCCGAATCCCGTCTTTCCTTCTGTTACAATGGGAGAAGGGCCCAGCTCTGTCAGAGGTCGTTGCCTCTCTTTAGCCTCTGGATTTCATCCCTCTCTCTCCTGCATCCCTGACTCATGAGTTGCTCCATGGCTACAGGACATGTTCTAATCCCATTTTAAAAGGATCTCCTCAATCCCACATCCCACTCTTACTGCCTACTTCTTAGCTTCCCAGTAAGCTCCTGGACACTCTTTCCTCCAATATTCTCATAGCTCAGTCCAGTTCTTCATTTAGGTGTTTGCTCAAATGTCACTTCATCAGAGAGGCCTTCTCTGACTACCCTTTGTAGAATATGCACACACATGCATGCTTTTTATCTTTAATTATCTTTTTAACACATCACCACCTGGTATGGCCTCCATTTCTTTACTGCCTATCTCTCCACGCTGGAACGTAAGCTCCAGGGAACAGAGTCTTTTTCTATTTTGTCTGTGGTCATATTCCCAGGGCCTGGCAGTCACTCTTATTGCATAGATGAGTAGGGGCTAGCGTTGACTACCACATGCCAGGATGTGATATAAGGCTACCAAAAAGGCCCCTGGAAGGGCAAGGCCTCAGAGACCCCTACATTTGATGAAAGGTGATAGGACAAATGAGTGTTTTTTCTCTTTTCATTGCTTTCTTAGTACAGGTTCTTTTGTTGCAAGGATATAAAAAGGCACTTATCTCAAATAAAAAAGAGGGAGGTGGTTCTTGTATAACAGTAAGAAGAATCTCGCTGAACCCAATGGAGGAATTTCAGAAGGCCTCAAAGGCACTGTAAGGTCAGCTGATGGTGTCCAGAGATTCTCCCCTCCTCGTATTCTTGCCCTGGTATAGGGCTTGACCTGTGTGTAACCAAGAGGATTGTGGGAACAATGGTGTTTGGCTTCTGAAGTTAGGTCATAAAAGACACTGCAGCTCCTACCTTGCTTTCTCTTTTCACTTCTATCACTTTTTGCTTCATATATTTTATGAATTGTCATTAGGTTGTAAATGTTTATAATTGTTAGACCTTGCTGTATTGAAACTTTTATTACTATCCAATGTCATTTTTTTCCTCTTTTAAACTTTTTTAAGTCTATTTTGTCAGATATTAGTATAGATAGTCCTGCTCTCTTTTCTGGTTGTTATTTGCATGGACTATCTTTTCTATCCTGTCACTTTCAATCTATTGTATCTTTGGATTTAAAGTGAGTCTCTTGTAGACAACATATAGTATGGATCATATTTTTAATCCATTCTGCAAATCTCTGCTTTTTGATTGGAGAGTTTAATCCATTTACATTTAAAGTAACTACTGATAAGAAGGGCTTTACGTCTGTCATTTTGTTATTTGTTTTCTATAAGCTTTATAGCTTTTTGTCCCTCATTTTGTACATTACTGTCTTCTTTTGTGTTTAGTTGATTTTTTCTACTGAAACATTTCAATTCTTTCTCATTTTCGTTTGTGTATGTTCATTCTTTAGCCATTTTCTTTGTAGTTACCATGGAGATTACATTTACCATCCTAAAGTTATAGCACTCTAATTTGAATTTACACCAGCTTAACTTCAATAACATAAAAAACTCTGCTCTTTTACAGCTCCATCCCCACCCCTTTCAGTTGTTGATGTCACAAAATTGTATCTTTATACATTGTGTGCTCCAAAACATAAACTAATAATTCTTTTAAATGCATTAGTCTCTTAAATTACATAGGAAACAAAGTATAGAGTTAAAATCATAAAAATTATAATAATGCTAGCTTTTAGACTAATATATTTTTAAATGTATTGGTTTCTTAAATCACATAGGATACAAAAAAATGGAGTTAAAAACTTGTTACAGTAATGCTAGCTTTTATAATTGCCCACATATTTACCTTTATTGAGGTCTTTATCTCTTCATACAGCTTCAAGTTACTGTCTACTGTCCTTTCATTTCATCCTGCAGAACCCTTTTGAGCATGTCTTGTAGAGCAAATCCAGTGGTAACAAACTCTGTCAGCTTTTGTTTATGTGGGAATGTCTTAATTTCTCCCTCATATTTTAAGGACACTTTTGTTGGATATAGCATTCTTGGTTGACAGGTAGTGTTTTGTTCATTTGTTTTAGCACTTTGAATATATTGGCCCATTGTCTTCTGGCCTCCAATGTTTCTGATGAGAAATCTGCTCATAATCTTAATGAAGATCCATTGTATGTGATAAGTCACTTCTCTCTTGCTGCTTTAAAGATTCTTTGTCTTTGTCTTTGAAAGTTTGATTATAATGTGTTGGTGTAGGTCTTTTTGAGTTCTTCTTATTTGGAATTCATTTAGCTTGTTCCATGCTTATATTCAAGTCTTTCATCAAATTTGGGAAGTTTTCAGCCATTTTTCTTCAAATAACCTCTCTGTTCCCCTCTCTCTCTCTCCTCTCCTTCTGGGACTTCCACAATGTATGCTAGTTTATTTTATGATGTGCCACAGGTCTCTTAGGCTCTGTTTGCCTTTCTTCAATCTTTTTCTTTTTATTCCTCAGACTCAATAATTTCCATTGTCCTATGTTCATGTTTGTTGATTCTTTCTTGTGCCTGATCAAATTTATCTTTGAATCCCTCTAGTGAATTTTTCATTTCACGTACTGTACTTTCAGCTCCAGACTTTCTTTTCATTCTTTTTCTTAAGGTTTTTTTTTTTTTTTTAATCTTGTGATATTTCCACTTTGTTCACACATCCTTTTCTCAATTTTCTCCACATCTTTCTTTAGTTCTTTGAACATCTTTAAGGCAGTTGTTTTAAAGACTTTTTCTAGTAGATCTACCTGTAGGTTTTTTCAGAGACAGTTTCTGTTGATTTTTTTTTTCCTTTGTATGGGTCATACTTTCCTGTTGCTTTGTATGCCCTGTGTTTTGTTTGTTTCTTTTAAGTGGAAATTTGAATCTAATAATGTGGTAACTCTGAATACTATATTCTTACCCTTCCCCAGGGTGAGAATTTTATGTTATTTTATTTCATGTTATTGTTTTTATTTATTTATTTATTTATTTTTGTTTATTTGTTTGTTGTTTTTGTAGGATATCTATGTGCCAAGGATCAGCCTGAGATATAAAGTTAAGGACTTCTTAGGGTATAAAGGGTAAAAAAAGAAAAAGAAAAGGTGGTGAGAAAGAGTGCTGACCCTTTAAATCCGCAGAAGTCACTTCATCTGGAGAGGATGGGCTTGCAATAATGAGGAGAGGTCAACAACAATGCCTCCTGCCTCTTTGCCTGTACCTTTGTGATCAGAAGCAGCAATCAGTGATCAGAGCACAGATCCCCAATATTAGAAGAACAGGGTCCTTTTTTCCTGCCTTGACTCCCACAGGTTGTGTGCAAGTTGTTCCAGGAACGTGGGCACAGTTGCCTACCATGGTTGTGAGGGGGTGAGAGGTGGGTAGCTGCGACTGTGCAAAGAGCTGAAATTGACCAAAAGTAATTGCAATTAACTACAATTTACTGTCTAACCTTTCCCTTGGAAGTCACAAACCTTCAATAATAGACTTCAGAGTTCCAAAATAGTTACATGGCACAGATTCTGCCATGCAATTGTTGTCTAGGTGTGAAGACAGATTCCTGGAGCTTCCTACTGTACTGTCTTCCCAGAATCCTCTTCACATTGTTGACTCTTATGCCACAAGTTTCAATGCCACTTAATGAGAATTTTCGGGTGAAAAAAATGAACACAATTGCTTTGAGAATGCAAAGTAATTACTCTGTTTAGAGTGATAAGTAAATATTAGCAAATATTTATATACTACTTACCATATTTAGTTTAGTATGTATTTGTTCTGTACCTAGCCATCATGTACTTGGGTTTCTGATTACTTAAAACAGCATTCTGTCGTAGTCAGAGTTTAATCCCAATAGTTCTCTTCAGAGGACTGTTGTAATCTTGAAATTGTGCATATTTGTTAGAGGAAACTGCAATTGTTAAAGTGCTTGTGATAAAGATTGTATGTGTTCACTTAAAGTTATTACCACTGAGGTTTTTTTCTAAAACGTTGAATTTGCTCACTAGCTTTGTCATAAATCCAGCTAAGTATGACCTCACCAATCTGGTTACAAAAAATTCAACCAGTACATAAACTGTCTGTTTTCTTAATTAGTTAGGGCAAGTATCTAAATGCCTTTCTGTCCTGAAAAGGGAATTTCTGCAAGTAAAGTATATCAGTGGTTCTAATGGGATATTTTTAAAGAACAAATCAAACTGTGATTCTTCCACATCAGTATAGCTAATTTGAGTGAGATTACTCAGGAAGAATGACAAAGGAGAGAAAAAGAAGGCCTAGAATAGAGCCATGAGAAACAGCAATGAAATTGTATCCATGTTTCTGACACTTCTATGCCTACTTCACTTCCTCCTGGTCCTTTTTTTTAAAACTTTAGTCGTTGCTATGGCAACCGGTTAGGCAGGTATACCCCATCAGCCCCTCCCCTCAGCAGCCTGTTGAATCTCTAGCTTTCTACTGGGGTGAGGGTGGGGACTTCTCTGCCACCCCCCCATGGGATGCCTACAGGACCCACTGAGCAATTCTGACATGTGTGAAAACCCAGAAGTACTAGGAAGTTACCTACCTTTGGGCCATCTTTGAACGGCTGGGGGCAGCAAGACAATTTTGAAATCCATTCCCCACAGCAACTCAGAGTCCCCAGCGGGATCAAGTCTGAGTTGCCCACGGCAGCGACTGGCTTGGTAATACAGCCTTGGCTTCATTCTCCTTCCTTCCTGCTTCTACCCAGACCCTCCTCCTGTTCCTTGGGGTCATTTCCTAAATAAACTACCTACACACAAGTCTTGTCTCAGGGTCCAATCAGCAAAGTAGAGAGCACTGAGTATTTTAAACAGAGCAAATATAGTCCGAGAAATGGTTGCACATGTGGTGGAAAAACCACGGGGCCGGGAGACCACAGTCAGAAGTCACTGACATCTCCTAGGCAGGAGGGGGAAAGGACAGAGGTGGTGCCAGCAGAGCCTAGAAGATGGAAGAACCACAGTGGGCCTGTTTGGCAGGAGCTGGACGCATAGAAGATATGGCTCTGCTGCAGCTGGAGGTACCGCCCTCCACCCACGGCTGGCAGAACCCAGCTGACATGGGAGTCGAGGAAATGCAGCCTTTAGGTATCAGCTCACTGCAGCGGCGCGTGGGGGTGGGGAGGTAGGTAGACTCAGGGGCAGGGCAAGGAAGGGACACAGGACAAACTGGTCCGGACCGGCACAAAGGAACAGACAGGGGAATAGAAAGCAAAAGAGACTGAGACTGAATGACCAGAGAAGTCTTAATGTTACAATTTTGTTAAATGTGCTTTGTAAGATTTTAAAAAAACACACAAAAAACCTTCCCAATTAGTAGACCCATGTATTTCCTTGCTCTGTCGGCTGAGAAGGCTTGGAAGCAGCAACGCCCAGTAGCAGTGAGCACACCAGTGCCCAGATCTTGGTTTATAATCCTATTCTTCAATAAATGGAACTAGGGCTCCTTGGAGAGAAATGGCTGATCCTAGGATGAGGGTAGGAGATATACAAGAGGAGCCTGGAGCATCTGTAGAGGAAGACAGTAAAGAAGTGCTAAAACAAACAAACAAGCAAAACAAAGAAAAAGCTGCATGCTGGACGTGTGTGAAAGAGACAAAGGAACCAAATACAAGAGCTTCCAATGGCCAAAGGTGAAATATTTGAGCAACGAAGTAAATAAAGTAGTACTGGAGTATAACCCAATGTATAAAATGAATATCCAGGAGTCCAGACTATATAAATAAATGATTAAATAAATTCTTGGGAGAGGATAGACAAATGTCCCCTGAGAAGAATTCCAAATAATTTATGTAGCTACTCAGCCCTCCGGGAGGTGGAGTAGAACTCCCCACTCCTTAACTGTGGGCGGCACATACTGACTTTCTTCCGAGGACTACAGTGTGGAAAGGGGAAAATAGTTTTAGTGTGGAGAAACCTGACAAACACTACCCCAGCCAGGTCATCACAGTCAAAAATCACAGTGATGAGTCATATTGACAGCGTGTACTCTTGATGCTATGTGATAAGAAAGACACTTTGTCTCTTCAATCTTCATCCCCAAAACCTATAACCCCAGTCAAATCAGAAGACAAACATCAGAAATCACACTTTGAGGGACATCCCACAAAACAGCTGACCAGCACTCTTAAAACTGTCAAGGTTGTTCAATACAAGGAAAGTCTGAGACACCATCACAGCCAAAAAGAGCCCAAGGAGACTAAATGAAATGTGGGATCCTAGAGCAGAACAAAGGACATTCAATAAAAACAAGGAAAATCTGAATATAGTATTGTGGAAGAGAGACTGCTCCGTGATGTGACTGCTTCCTGACCCTGCTCGACCACTGCTGGACCCTCGGACCCTCGTGCTAGGTCCAGGCCAGAACACAGATTGCTTCCTGTAAATCCCCTCAGAGGCTGTCCGACCCCTCCCATGGCACGCTGGTTCCTGCTGGTTCCTGGAACAGGCCATTATTGCCCTTCCCTGGCCAAGTATGTAAGGCATTTTCCACTTATCTGGGGTGGTCATGCCCCAGTACCTCCATCCATCCTGCCCTGTCCTGTGTAACCCCTTAGCGCCTGCCACATGGCACGGAGGACAGCCATGGCGTCTTGCCACCACCCAAGACACACGTTGTATGAAAGTTCCCTTAATAAACTCTTGATATAATGTTGGACTTGTCAGCCTCGTCCTCTAGTCTCCCAGCCCTGGGGAATTTTATGTGACAAGTATAGACTTTAGTTAATAACAATGTAGCAATATTGGTTCATTAGTTGTGACAAAGGTACCATACAAATGTTTGATATTAATAATAGGGGAAATTGGGTACAGGCCATATGGGAACTCTTTGTACTATCTTTGCAATATTCCTGTAATTCTAAAACAATTCTAAAATTTAAAAAATAAAAAATCCTACTCGGGTGTAAAATTGTGTATCATTCAGTCTGACATTAGTTGAATGCTTTCCCAAAGCAGAACTGGGCTATAAGATGTGAAAACACAACAGGGTCCTGCCCTCAGGAAACATACAGCCTGGTATGCTACTGGTATGTACCGATAAATACCACATTTGCAATAATAGAAACATGTACAAGGCACAGAAACAATTTAGAGGAAGGAGTGATTGAGATTTGGATACTTTGTTATCCAAATAGGATTTGAGAAATGCACAGGATTTCACTAGGAAGAGAGCACAGGGGATATTGGCATGTAAGACTTGACCACTGAGAGACTTGGTCCTCTATGTACATGTACACCTAACCATGACAGTGAAAACACCTAAGGCCTGTCAGACACCTGTAGCATATTGATCTCTAGTGCTCCAGTGCTAGAGCCAAGTTGTCTGGATTTAGCTCACCACCCACCACATGTTGTCCACGGGTATCAGCCTCATCTCTCAGCCTCACCTGTCTCCTGATCTGCTTGTTTTACCTCAGCTACTGTGTGTGGCCCACACAGGTGTACCACCTGCAGTTAGGGCTTCTCCCACCATTCCCAGGCTCACATGAAGTGCCAACCCACAGGGCATGGGATCTAGCTTCCTCAGCAGCTGGCAAAGAGTCCAGGTAACAGACCCCAAAAATGTGGGCTTATTGACTTCCCTTGGGGCAAACTTAAGCTACTGTGTTTCCCCGAAAATAAGACCTAGCCAGACAATCAGCTCTGAGTCTTTTGGAGCAAAAATTAATATATTAATATAAAAATTAATATAAGTATATTATATCATATCATATCATATCACATCACATCACATCACATCACATTATATTATATTGTATTTAAGACCCAGCCTTATTTTACCATAAGGAGTTGGGTCTTACAGTAAAATAAGACTGGGTCTTATATTTAATGCCAAAAGACGCATTAGAGCTGATTGTCTGACTAGGTCTTATATTCTGGGAAACATGGTAGTAGGAGAAAGAACAGGGAGAGCTGGCAACAAACTCCCTCTCCACTTTTCTTTCCAACAGACACTTTTACAGTGTGGTTTTACCACGTAGCCCATGTGCAGCTGCTCCATGAGGCCAAGCAGCTGCTCCTGCCATGAGGCTGGTTGGGTTGCTGCATGGCTCACGGTAAATGGTAGCCGGTGTGGTAACACATCACCTTGCATTTCCTGCCCAAACTTCCCTGCCTCACCTACCTTTCTTGTCACTCTTGCTGCCTTGGAATTGTACTTCCCAAGAGCATTAGCTCTTGGCCTTGACTGAGATTCTATTTTTTCAGGAAACCTGAGGAAGTTATTGTCTCTCTGGGCCTCCAGTTTCCTCCTCTATAAAATGAAAGCAATAATAGTAACAACCTCATAGAAATTAAATGAAATAATTCATGAGATGCACTTAGGTCAGCACTTGGTAAATTTTAGTGATTGTTATCTAGAACAACCCCTCAATTGCAACTGTGGCTTATGAGGCTCAGAGAGCCTGAATAGCTTGCCCAGAATTACTGAGCAATCAGTGGCAGAAGTAGGATGAGAACCTAACGTGATGCACTTATATTTGGGTGAACTCAAGAACATACTACTGAATATTAAGGTTAATAAACTAAACAACTAATTGATTTTATATGAATGAGGAGGGCTTGACCTTGGACAGCTGTCCCACAGTAGCATACAATGGACCCATCAAGCTGTAGCATCCAGGGCCTTCTTTCCAAGCACACTCAATAGGAGAGCAGTATGGGTTCAGGGAAACTGAGAAGGTCGTTAGTACCCTCTAGAGTCTTCTTATCTGTTGTTTGCTGCCTAAACTTCTACTACCTTCAGTATGTTTTTTTCCCAAAAGACTTTGACTCCTGTTTATGCAAGTTCTACAGGGAAGAATAATAGCTTGAAGTTTTTATCTAACACAATGGTTTGTACACAGCAAGCCCAAGGAATAAATATTACTGAGTAAACAAATTTGTCAGCGTGCCTGATTATACCTTGGTTAATAGGTCACATAGTGATGATCCCGTGGAAGATACCTTATAAGAGATAAAAAGCCTCCAGAGTACTGAGAAACCGAGTTTGAGGAAGTAGAACATACAATCAGTTAGGAAAAAGGTGAAGACCAGAAAGCTGAGGGTCTTAAAATTAATGTTACTCTTCACAATTTTTCTTAGTGACAATAACAAAATTTTCTATTGTAACTCAACTCTTCTAGAAGTTGCAGATCCCCAGGACAAAGGAGAAGTAATCTCAGAGGTAGAATTACCAAGCCTGAGAAAACTCCCCATAGCACAGAGGGAGCAGGAAGGGAGGTGAGGCGGCAGTGACAAAGCAAAAGCAGAAGCAACAGATAACTCAGTTCTGCTGACTGCTGACAAGGGGAAAAAAATCTTCGACTAGTGGATATCATCTGGACAGACTGCAAAGGAACACAGGATTTGGAGGCAGAGGTTTCAGGGGATTTGGGGTAAAGGACTTACACCCGATTATTAGGTTGAAATAAGGATGATGATGATGATGATGACGATGATGATGATGGAGATGACAATGATGATGCTGGAGATGACAATACTTACCTTATTGGGTTATGTAAATTCAAATCTCCATCCTAATTTTTCTTGTCATTGTTTTCCATTAGATATTTGAAAAGTGTCCTTTTTCTTGGGAGGCGTTTTGCTGAATTTGTCTTAGAATCAACCTCTTGCAAGTAAAGCCTCTTTGTTCTCCATCCCCCAACCATAGGGCTGGCTCTGGGGGTCTGGCCCATGCCGACCTCTGAGGATGCCCACCTTCCAACAGACGGCTAAAAGCATGTGGCTGATATTTGATATTGTTGGCATGTTATTTGATAAAGATTAAAAGGACATGTGATTGAGTAAATAAATAGGGGAGAAGAGACAGATCTCCCATGCAGAATTCCAAATAATTTATGTTAATACTCCACCCTCATGAAATACGGAACATAACTCCCCACTCCTGAAATGTGGGCTGTGCATAGTGACTTTTGGCCAAAGAGTTCAGTATGGACAGGGGAGGGAAGGACAGAGTGACTTAACTGTGGAGAAACCTGACAAACACCACCTCAGTCAGAAATTAGGCTGATTGTATGTGTACTTGATATGATGTGATGAAAATAGCATTTTGTATCTGTGATCTTATTCCTTCAAACCCATAACCCCAGTTAATTAGGAGAAAAATATCAGACAAATCCAAATAGAGGACTACTCTACAAAATACCTGACTAGTACTTCTCAAAAGTGTCAAGGTCATCAAAAACAAGGAAAGTCTAAGAGACTGTCACAGCCAGAGGGGCCTGAGGAGACATGATGACTAAATATAACGTGGTATTCTAGACAGAATCCTGGAACAGAAAAAGGACATTAGGTAAAAACTAAGAACATTTGAATAAAGGATGCATTTTAGCTAATAACAATATAACAATATTCATTAATTAAATGTAACAAATGTACCATTCTTAATGTGAGATGTTAATCGTAGGGCAAACTAGGTGGGGGGTATATGGGAACTCTGTATTATCTTTGTAATTTTTATGTAAACCTACAACTGCCTTTTAAAAAGTTTATTTTAAAAAATTTGTTAAAAAAAAACAGAACAAATGAAAAATAATTGCATTTGAAACTTACGTAATCTTATTAAACAATGCCACCCCCCAAAATTTAATACAAAATAAAATAATTAAAAAATAATAGAAGAGATGTTCCAGTGCAGTAAATGATTATTTGACAAATAAATTATAAAGATGATAATTGTTCTGAAAGTTCAGTGTGGGGAGAGAGTTCACTTCAGGCGCGAGTGGCCAAGGAATACTTTATGAAAACAGTGGGACTTGAAATGTCTCTTAAAGACTGATAAGATGTTTACAAATATAAATTGGACCAACTTTATTTTATGAGTAATTACAAAATCTTAATTAACTGATAAGTTGTGCTTTAAGTTCAAAGTAAGAAAATGTAGACATTACTAATACTAGTTAGTGATAAATAAGTACTGATTTTACTATATGAATCTTAAGGTCAGCCTTTGAATGTAAAGGGAACGTCTTAATTTGTGTTCTTTCAATTTAAAAAAAATTAAGAGAGAACACAATCACAAACAAGAACATGTGGAAAACCTTTTGCCAGACTTCCATAAGCAATATAAACAAGAGCAGTATATACTTCTTCGAACAGCAATTAGTAATGAAAGTAATTCAGGGTAATTAGAAATGACAAAATATGAAGTTCCTCAGGGCCTGCATATCTTTGCATCAGCAGTGCTAGCATAACTCTCAACTCTTCTGGTTCCACTCTAATCCTTTTGACCGTTTTTTTCTCACTCTCTTTTACTGCATCTTCCTCCATCTGCTCCTTAGGAATCAAAACAGATATGGAAGATTTACAGAGAACTATAAGAACATATGGATGAAATTGACTGCTTCTTAGTAAATATAAATTACCAATATTTACCCAAGAAAAGGAAGACAATCTAAACAGATCAAGGCCCATAGAAGAGTTTAGAAGAGTAATTTAAATCTAACATTTGAAAAAGCAGCAGGCCTAGGTTGCTTTGCATCTATGTTTTATCTACCCTTTAATGCTTCAAGTAGCCAGTTATGGAGCTGCTAGTTACTAGCCTGCAAAGAGATAAATGCTTACACTAGAACATAGATCAACATATTGCTTCCTTCATCAATAAAGTCTTGCTAAAAAAAAAGCCAGCTGATTTTATTAATGGTGTCCTGAACTGACCCCTTTGGATTAAGTAAGCCAACTTGGGGGTCTCAGGAAATATCAGAGAAGAGAACCTCTGGAGAAAAATGAACTTTTCAGATATTAGGATATATATTTTCAAGTGAACATAGCCATATCTATTTGAATATTAAATATGTTTGGACCTATTATACCATAAACTGATGAGATGAATGTATATAGTGGTTTGTTTTGTATTGATGTTATTATAGGTTGGAGGGGAGGATATTTGTTAAGAACACCTTTAATCTACCCATCCAGAATCTAGCACTATTAGTATTTTGGGATATATCCTTTCTTGTGTAAATGTACAAAGGCAGATATGAAGCAATTAGTCTCCCCCAAATTAAATATGATGCAAACTATTTTGTAATCTGCTTTTCTCACTTAAAAGTATAGATAATTTTCCATATCAAATATAGATCTTCATAATTTATAATAATTGAATTATATTTCATTGGATAAATGTACGACAATTTTTAAATCTGTTGCATGTTAATGAATAATCTGAATGTCTTCAATTGTAAAATATTGTAAATACCATTTTAGAAAACATTCATTATGTTCATTACTTGTACCACGACCCTCATTATGTCTTCAAGAATTGTTGCAATAGCTTCATAAATAATATCATTTTGTCTGGTAAAAAAAAAAAGTGAGTTGAACTAAACAATATATTTAGTGACAAGTTGATTTTCATTTTCATGCCTACAGATCACATTTTAACTACAATTGCTTTAATAAAAGGTCAATTTCTATGTTATTTAAACTATTTCATGCCTTACGGGGGAAAAAACCTAAAAATTCCTAAAATATTTTCTGAAGTTATCATAATTTAAAAATCCAAATAAAATAAAAATAAGAAGGTGGAGGAGGAGCTGAAGGAGAAAAAGAAGAGAGAAAGAGGAAGGAAGGAAGGAAGGAAGGAAGGAAGGAAGGAAGGAAGGAAGGAAGGAAGGAAGGAAGGAGAAGGGAAAGGAAGGGAAGGGAAGGAAGGGAAGGGAAGGGAAGGGAAGAGAAGAGAAGAGAAGAGAAAAGAGAAGAGGAAGGAAGAAAACACCTCAGCACTCATCTCAGATTGTCACTGGTGCCATTTAGCATAAAACTGCTTTATCCCTCTTCCTATCATATGATAGGTACTCAGAAAATCCTTACTGAATTGCACAAAGGCTGTCATCCGATCCTAACTATAACACTGAAGTCGCATTAGGGTCTCACCTTTACTGAGGAAGACACTGGTTCAGAGTGTTTGATTTACCTAGGGTCATTCTACTAATGTGCTAGAGCTGGGTCTTTCCCACTCCAAAACGCTTGGTCACTGGAAATGCTATTGATAAGAGGGGCAGAGGGAGGGGTGGGCCATAAGCCAACAATGATTTGGCTCTAACTAATGAATATCTTTGCCTCCTTTCCTCTTTACCACTCTTTCCCCATTCAAAGCTCTTTTTATTGCCAGCCAATGGCAAGCTTGGTTTTAACATGGTTAAAGCAATTCTAGAACACACAACCAGAAAATAACAATTAGAGGGAAGATGCTTCCCAGAATAAGATTTTATTATAACTAAATCCCAAATTCAGGCTGAACTGACACTGGGGGTGAGCCCCAGGACATTTCCTGGAGAATTAACCAATTTCCTCTCTTCTCCCACCAAGATGGCAAATACTGAAGATGAGGTGTCACAGAGCACAGGATCCCAACCTCTCTCACTTTTGCCTGGGCTCTGAACCTTTGTGCTTTCTCCCCAGTCCCCACCGGGAAAAGACAAACAGCCATTTTGAGGATGTGCGTGGAGTTGACACAACCTTTCAAGACTGTAGAGGAGACCCCAGGACCAGAAGTAAACTGCCCTGGGCTTTCTAAACCACCACATTCTCACATCTTATAATGGTATCACAACTAGAGTATAATTTTCTAAGCATCAGAGAATTTAAGTCCTTCACAAATTCTTTCAAGTGCAATTGTTTCTGGGTGTCTGTTGAAACCTTTTCTACTCCCCTTATCCCTAGCCCCTCCAGCTTTAAAACCTTCCCTAGGAGACAAACATATCCTGCTTTTCTTCAATTCCCATCTACAGGTTTCCCTTGGAAAACTAAGATCAATCAATCAGTTGGATAGTATTGATTTTCTAAGTGCGTTCTTTAGTTTTTTAAATTAATTTTTTGAGTACATAACTTACGTACATTCTAAAAATTGCAAAATGCAAAACAACAAAAAGATATATAGTAAAATATGTCTCTTCTGTTTTTTCTGTGCATATTCAGACCCTCTTTTTTTTCTTTTTTTCATAAATGGTAACAAATAAAAACTCTGTTTTCACCTAATGCATTTAGGAGATGGATCCCTATTTGTTCAGGTAGATCTGTCTAAAGGTTTTTGTAAATAGAGAGTGTCATATCTTACAGATTGACTAGTTGGGATTGAGGTCAAGGCCTTTTCCAAACCATGACTTCACCTAATATATGCCACTGTTATGCAGTATATTTATGTGTAAAGCCTTATGGGCAAAAAATGCTTGATTACAAAACATAATCAAACAATTGTTTGATCATAAGAGGCTCTGGTGATAGAATATGCTCACCTTGCATTTTACATGGAACTTCACTGGACTAAGAGTCAGGGTCCCCTCTCCCACCACCCCCCACCCCGACCTCCTTAGTTTTGAAGCCTATAGGCACTTATGTCCAAGGGAAAGGGGGACAGCTGTCCAGGTGGGGAATTAGATGTGTTTCACTAGAGGAGACATTTGTCTCATCTTTACCTCTATTAAGGTGATAATTGTTTTCAATCATGAGTTTCCTTTAAAAAATCGACCTTTTGTTCCCTGTGGAGAGGCTGAGGCAGTCAAGGGTTGGGGAAAAGTGGGATCAAATGAAGATGTGAAGAGGAGGACTTCCAGGTAGGAAGGCCCCCAGCTCTGAGGTGAAGGGTGATTGGAAAGTGGGGAGGTATGGACATTAAGCGCAGATTTCCAGATAAGGTATAGCTAGGGGCCAAGCCAGGTACTGCCCCATCCGCACCCTAAGGCACCCCATTACTACCTAACCTGTCCACTCTGAAGCTGCCCTACCTCCTGTTAGCTTCTAGATCAGGGGAAGTCCCTTGGGGGAGGTATTTCCCAGGAATAAAAGAAATTTCTCTAACTCCTACCTAAGTGCATGCACTAATTTTCTAATGTCTGAGATGCCTGAATGTTACCTTTGTTGAAGGTAAACTGACATCTTATGACACTTAACCATAGCGCTGGGAGGACTATGGGGTGGAGCTGGGCCCCTGTTAACTTCCTGTTGAACTCTATGGTCACCTCCGGGGAGGAGGGGTGGGAATATAGGAGGAAGCCTATGTTGGGTTGGCCGCTTTTTTTGCCAGGGAGGACTGCCCTCTGGGCACTAGTGTGTTTGCACTCTTTGGTGGTTCCCTTTCTTTTTCTTTTCCCGAATAAACTGTTTTCTTTTTGGTGGATTATCTGGAGAATTATTTGGCCAGACAACACCTTGAAGAATGGAGAGACTAGACTGCATGCTCCTCACTCTGGCCCAAGTCAGAGTGGGGACATGTTGTTGCCCCATCATCCACTTAAATGTACCCAGAAAAACCCTGTGATATTATGATTCACTTTAAGATAAATCAGCGTGAGGAATGTAGTATGTGTTTGGTTTTTATTTGTCCCCTAGGGATGGTTAGTTACTATCTTAAATCCAATGGTCATCTTACTTGATCCATCAGCAGCATTGAAGGCAGTTGCTCACTCCCTCCTCCTTGGAACACTTTCAGGACAATATGCTTTCCTAGGTTTCTTGCTGCCATCCAGGCCTCTCTTTCTCACCTCCTTTGCTGTTTCCTCCTCTTCTCTCTGGTTTTTAAGCATCTAAGCGACCCAAGAATCAATCCTTGAACCTAATCCCCTTTCTATCTTTCCTCATCCTGTTGTCTTACAGCTTTAAATACAATCTCTACACTGATGGCTCCCAAATTTATCTATCCAGGCAGGACCTCTCCTCTGAACTTGAAACCCTTCTACCTAATTGCCCACTTGACAGCTCTAATATCTCACTGGCCTTTCAAAACCATGCTCAGAACCAGCATAATTTGTCCCTCAAAACCCACTTCTCTCATTTTTCTTCCCCATTTCAGTAAATGGCAACTTTACTCTAAAAGTTTGACTTTGGCAAAAAAGAAAACAAAATAAAAAATAGCGTAGCTCTGAAAAGGCATCCTTAACTGCTGCTGTCTTTCACATTTCCCATCTTGCTCAGCCTAAAAACCAGAGTCCTTACAATGACCTATGAGGCTAACAAGTGTGTGTGCAACTGAGTTTAGTCCTGTTTCCAGACTTGGCAGTGAAGTAATGGGACAGGGGGAGCTTGGATCCCCCACAAACCTGTAGTTTGTGGAGGCTATGAATGTTTGTCAAAAGAGTCTAATAACTGAAGGACCAGGTAGGCTTAGGTCAGTCACAATAGCCTTAATCCCTCTGAATCCATTTCTTCAACAACTATTTACTGAGTAGATGCTCTATGCCAGACCCTGTTCTAGGAGCCAGGGATAGAGCTCTGAGCAAAATAGACAAAATCCTCTATGTTGCCGAAAAGGGGGTTCTTGGTGTCATCACAGAAAAAAATTCAAGGATGCACCGAATAAGCCAAGCAAGCAGAAGATTTATTAAAAGAAAGGAAGAGACTGCACTCTCAAAATAGTGGGAGTGGGCAGGCCAGGAGACCAACAACTGCCCTGAAGAACAAAAAAGCTTAAGATTTTATTAGAATGAGGGCATGAAATATTCTAAATGTAGGGGTGGCAATATAGGAGGCGTTTCGAGGCGGGTCCTCGCTAACCACTCCTTCCCGTTGGAAGGAGGGATTCCCTTGTCCTTATTTGGCCCTTGTCAGACCTGTCATGGCAACACAGAGGGTAGAGTTTTTTCCCTGCCTGCAATGCTAATACCAGTAGTATTATAGTCCATTACAATTAGCTAAAGTTCACCTTGAGGGGCAAGATGGTGTCCTGGATCTGTTCTCAGTTACCAAAATCTAGTTCTGGCCCATCTGGTAACTGCACCTTTTCTTAAGAATGACCTCAACTCCTCCCTCTTTTCTTCCCCCCTTTCTCCCCACAGCCCTATTTTTTCTGCTTATGGCAGCATCTGTCTTCTTGGAATGTACATTCTTGTGGGTAAACAGATGGCAAACTAAATATCAACAAGTAAATTACATAGTATTAGAGGGTAAGTGCTGAAAAGAAAACTAAGGCAGGAAAGAGGGACAGGGAATATTGGGGAGGGAATGGAGTTCTGTGTTCAGTGTTGGATAGAGTGTCCAGGGATGGTCTCACTGAGCAAGTTCCATTTGAATAAAGAGGTGAAGGACATGGGAAGTAAGTCAGTGGTGTTTGTGGAAGTGTGAGCCAGACACAGGGAACAAGGGGTGGGGGGACACAAATAGCAAGGGCAACAACAAGGTCCTCAGCAGGAATTGTGGGCTCTGTTCCTTTCAGAGGCATAGTAAGCAAGGAGGAGGGAGTGCCTGGGATGAAGTGAAGGAGGGCAGGAGATCAGATCAGAAGGGAGGCCAGTCTGGCTCTGGTGACTGAAAAGGCCTACAAACAATGGTGATTCCAAAAGCAGTAAACACCCCTGGCACCCAGATTCTGGCCTCTGAATTCAATCATGCTCACTAAAGAATCAGGGTTTCCTTGGACAATCACTGATTCCAGAGCTGGGGCAAGAAATGGACATTTTGTCATACTAGAAAGCAAGGAAGTTTTCAAAGATGACTGTGTTGTGTCCAAAAGACTTAGGTTAGCAGCCAAGGGAGACTTTCTATGTTCAAAGATAGAATAATTTGAGCATCTGCAATGGATTGAAATATATCAAATATGTTAAAATCCATGAGTTTATAATTACACCGGAAAAAAAATCCCTCATAGGTCACCTTTATAGGTTGCTAGGGAACCAACTCATTACTCTGAAAACTGGTTTAAAAAGGGAAAGAATCAAGCATTTGTCTTTTCTATTTAAATTGTATTTCAGGATAACTAAATTCTTGTTGAGAAAAAGTTATTTCAGAAGCATTCCAGCTAATAGATGAAGGAAGAATGGCAGAATTAGAATATCATAACTCTGCAATCCCTAATGAAATAATAGATCTAAGCAATGGTTGCCAATAGCTATTAAAAACCATCAGGGGAAAGACTTACGGGGAACTTTTAAATAAATGGGATCAGCTGGCAATGCCTGAATTCACTCATCAATCTTAACATCACAAAAGAAGAGAGAATGAGCTATCACATGTTCCTGATATGAAGCAACAGGAAGTTCGTGGCACCATCTAGGAAGTATCCTTGTCAAAAAATAGAATCTGAATTAATTAGATCTAACCGATAGTTTTTAAGAAATACAGGGTTTGGGGAAGCATGTTGAATGATACCATAGGAATCCAATCAGCAAAATGCAGAATGTGGGAAACTCTACAGGACAAATGACCTAGTTTCTCCACTAAATAAATTACCAGGAGAAAAGAAGGCAGGGAGGGGGTCTTTAATTAAGGAGACCTAGAAGATATATTAACCAACTGCAACATGTAGACCATGTTTATTTGCCAATTTTAAAAAACTATAAAAACAGTTATGAGAAAACTGGGGAAATTTGAACACTGATTGAAAATTTGATAATATTAAGGAAATTTTTTTAGGTACGATAATATGGTTATGTGATGCTTTTTTTGTTTTGTTTTTTGAGTCCTTATCTTTTAGAGAAACAATACTACAATATGCATGGATTCAATGATAGGAAGTTTGGGACTTATCCTAAAAGAATCCAGTGCAGTGGAGAGGGGGGACAATAGGTGAAATGGGATTTCCACATGTTGATCACTGTTGAAGCCTGAGGATGGTCCATTACACTATTTTCTCTGTTTTACATTTGAAATGTTCCATAAATAAAGTTTAAAGCGGTGGGGCAATCAAGTACATAGGAGTGGTAAAGAAAGATTTTCTATGACAAATGGGAATAATAATTCCTGTTTTCTAAATGCAGGGCCAACAAGTAAGTCCAAATAGGGTACCCTTCCATGTGGTTTCTCCTTTAGTAACCAATAACTTACAGTAAACCCTAATGAACTATGTCAGGGAAGATATGCTTCCTTTTGTGCACAAAAGGGCTTAAAATCAGCTCTCATGTCCTAAAATGTGATTTTAGTTGGGGTGTGGCAGACTTTTCAGGTAACTCAGCAATGACCAGGGCCCGTGTTTGACTTGGAAATGAAATCATGAAATCTATAACAGAGTTATGGAGTGCTTCTGCGTCAGCCTTGCAATGCCTGTCTCAATTCTTCCCACCTCTTTTGTACTGCTATGCCACTCCCAGGAGTAGGGCTACTTTGTTCGGCTGGGCAGGCTGTGCCCTGTCCAACTCCAAGGAACAACAGCGCCTGTGTGAATGTGCCCCCTGAACTTGTGCAGCATGGCAGCCCCCAGCAGGAGCCTGGTCACCTCGTGCCGTCTCTGAGTTTGGACTCCTTAGTCCTAACCAGGGCTATTTCTTCAGTCTCTGCTAAGGTCAATGAGTAATAAAGATATGCATCATATTGGCTTTTTTAAATTGCTATTTTTCCAGTACAAATACTAGTATCTTTCTTCCATGATAAACATTTCTGTCTGTATTAGTCAGGAGAAGCTGACAAACAACTCCCAGATCTCAGTCATTTAACAAAATAAAGGTTTGATTCTTGCTTCCATCGCAATCCAATATGGGGATGGGGGAGAAAGAGGATTTGGCCTCTTGCTCTTTCATGCTCCATCTGTCTAGGGCAACCAAGAAGTCCTTCACTGTGTCTGCTGCAAGGGAAGGAAGAGCATGAAAAGCCATCTTCATCTGAATGGCCTCTGATTGGAGGTGACACACCGCACCTTCACTCACGGTCCATCAGTAAGAACAAGCTGAGAACACAGTGCCAAGGAAGGCAGTGCTGATGTTGAGAAATAACCAGCTAGTCTCAGCCACACCACGTGTGGTAGCAATTCCTTATTCCGGCTCAATTAACAAGCCTCCATCACAGGAGGCTAGCCAGGACCGTGGAGGTTCCCAGCCCCTCAGAGAGGTGAGAGAGGGGGAGATTTCTGCGATGCCTTGCTGGTACTTCCATAACTCCATGCAGGTACATGCCTTACTCTACCTGCCAGGTAGGAATTGCTTTCAGGACAAGAAAACTGGGATGGGAAAGTATTCAGTTATATCCCTTTTACTAACTGGGGACCCAGGGGCTTTTAATTTGAGGGAGTGGGGTTCAGGATGTGCTTCAAGGGTTTGGGGATTCTCTGGAAACCATATGAGTAGGTAAAATTTGTGTTTGTGTGCAGTTTTCTGGGAAGAGAGTCCACAGTTTGGCATATAGAAGGCATTCAATAAATATTCCGTCTACAAACTCAAAAAAGAGTCTGTATTACTTAGTGTTCTCTATAGAAACAGAACCAATAGGAGGTGATGTGTATATATAGAAATATATATATGTAGAAATATATAGAGAGAAATTGTATATATATATATATATATATACATACAAGAAGAAATTGTGTATATATATATATACACACACTGTATAGTCTATATTGTATAGTCTATATACATATATATATATATATGTATATATATATATATATATATATATATATATATATATATATATATATATATATATATGACAGAGAGAGAGAGATTTATTTTAAGGAATCAGCTCACGTAGGTCCAAAATCTGCAGGGTGAGCTGGCAGGCTGGAGACCCAGGAAGAGCCAATACTGAAGTTCAAGTCCAAAGGCAATCGGGCTAGAGAATTCCCTCTTGCTTGGTAGAGATCAGTCTTTTGTTCTATTCAGGCCTTTAATTGATTGGATGAAGCCCATTCACACTATGGAGGGCAATTTGTTTTACTTAACTCCATGTATTTAAATGTTAATCTTGTCCAAAAACACCTTCATAGAAATATCCAGAACAATATTTGACCACCCATCTAGGCACTGGTGGCCCCGCCAAGTTGACACATAATATCAATTATCACAGGGTCCTGGACCCAAAGGGTAGAGGTTAGGAACTACTGTTCTGAGAAATTGCCGTCTTTCTCCTTCCTTCTCTAGTCAGGCTTTCAGGCTCACCCTACTTTCTGTGTCCGGCCTTAGAATAGCTTACTTATTCTGGTAGCATGTAGAAAATCTGTCTAACAGCCTCCTTCTAGCAACTTCTATGTATTCCACATTGAAAGAATTGGGGCAGGAATTCCCAATGCAGCTTTAGTAAATGTTAAATAATGTTAAAGAAAGCATTACTTTGCTCCTGGAGGGAAAAAAAAAGTTTTGCCAAAATCCGCAGAAATGTTGCTTAATCAAAACATTTTAGCTTTTCCCATTATACTATGTTAATGATAGTATAATTGGTGAAGGTATACATCTTTAATGTTTATATCTTACAGCCCTGCTTCTAGTCATTTGTCTTGAATAAATCCCCCAGCAAAATGAAGTGCCTTGAAATCACAGATTATACTTTATTCCCTTGCCATTCTCTACGGTGTGGAAAATGCTACTGGCACTGGCAGGAGAGCTGATTAACTGACGGGGCTGTCACATTTTGTTTTATTTGACTCCACTAAGAGTAAACCAGCAGCTAGCCCTGGTATTAAAAATAGCCCAGATTTATCTTTCAGGATTGTCACCTAACTTTGACATCTTCTACATTGTTTTCACAGAAAGAAAACTGAGGCAGGGTTGGGGCAAGAATCTTTTTTACTTTGTGGCTTTTTCTTAGCATAGGTAAAGTCTGGTGATTTATTGCAGACATTCTCTTCCATCTTCCTTAACCTAACTTAATTTTCATCTGAAAGAGTCCAGTAGATTCTGTCTTAAAGAAAAGGGCTCTTTCTGCCCAGTTCTGCAGTGGCCCTACTTTGGCTGAGATTTCCCTTCCTTGCCCTGGGAAAGAAAGGAGGTTCTGTTTTACAAAGTACTGAGGGACCTGGATGGGTCAACACTGCTCTATTAATATGAAATGAGATTACTCACCAGCTGTTGTTTCATTGCTTTCAACAGAGCCATTGAAACATTTGCAAAATAGCAAAGGGTTCCAGATGGGAGGAGCCATTGTTGCAGACCACCCAGTGGGCACCTCAGGGAATGGGCTTTGCACCTGACCCATGTAGAAATTCAATAATACATCAAGGGGTTTGCATGATGGGTCTGTGCCACTGGAGGATCAGGGTACCCTCCTTTCCCTTCCCACTGACTTCTTTTTCCTCATTATTTTTTTCCTCCTCCTGTATGACCATAGATCTCCCTAAAAATCTATTCAGAAGGAGTTATTAGATTAAGTTAACATAACAAATCCCGTGTAAAAGACAGCAAATGTTGTTTTGATAAAAATTTGTCTTTTAGAGCCCACAACACGACATACATTTTTGATTTTCACAGACTCGTAGGACATTATCTAAGCAAGGTGGGAGAATGCCAGGGAAAGGTACCTTTGTGGAGCAGCGCACTCCTCAACCTTTATGTGCACGCAAACCACCTGGGCTTCCTGTGAAAATGCCCATTCTGATTCGGCAGGTCTGGGGAATGCACTGAGAATCTGCATTTCTGAAAAGCTCCCAGGGGATGGGCACCTCTTTGTGTGGCAAGGGTTTAGAGTCAACTTGTTCCACCATTTCCAGTTTGTAGCGCATCTGAAATACCCAAGTTATGGAAAATACAGTCCGAACAGATGATCAGGGTAGCAAAATTGTTCTCTTTAAAACTGAATTCCTTAATAAGTACTTTGTTACAGAAATATATGTGAGAATAGAGTATTGTACAGCATCCATTTAAAAAAATGAAAAGGTTCTCCTGTTCTTTCCACTGATGGATACTTCAACCTTGATCACCACTTCTGTTGATTTTCTACTGAAGTGTAAGTACAGGACACCTATCATGTATTTGGATCCAGTGTACTAACCTATAACTAGCTTTCCAGTGAAATATTGGTTTCCTAGAGGGCACCTTACCTTGGCTTTGTGGCAGTAAAGTCTTGAATCTGATTCTGCATATTAAGAACTGAAAGACCTTGAATGACTTGCTAAACCTGATCCTTAGTTCCTGCACCTAAAAGAGTAGGTGGGGGGGATTCATTATTTCTTTTTGTTTTTTAACTTTAAGTGGGAAAATAAGGCTATCTACCTCACAGGAGTATCGTAAGCTTTGAACAAGAGAATGTATGCAAATTACCTACTACATTACCTGAAGTCAGGTACCCAAGCTTCAAAACAAAACCCTGAAATTGACATTTAGAAATGCTGAAATGTTTTCCTGTAACCCGTTTTGGAATGAAATCTTTTGAAAACATTCCTCCCCCGTACCTTGGGTAACAGGTGTATACTAAATTCAGTTTAGCTCTTTCCTCATGACTCAGGGTCCTCGTTTTGAACACGGGTGACTGCACTTGCCTGGAACATGGGGATGACCTCAGTCAGGGAGATGATGATCTTGGGTTTTCTGACACCCATCCGTGCTGCTCCCTCCCCCACAAGCTCGCCCACGGCCCTCTGTTCATATTTCCATAATAGCACTTACCACAGGGAGGCAAAAATATCTGTTTACCCGGTTTCTTGGCCTCAGACCCCTTTTCTGAGGGCAGGCAGGGGGCAGATCCTCAGTAAATGTTTGCTGTTGAATGAAGATCTCCCCAGACCCCACTTAAAGGGTTGGGTGTCAGGAATTCAGAAGCTCAGCTTCTGTTCATTCATTCAGGCACTTTTAAAATGCCTCCATGTCCTTAGTCAAGCACTAAAAGCATTGTTCCATTTTATCTTTCAAAGATAGCCCAGGACAGAAATTACATTTCTCCTTAGAACCTCGGGATAGTTTTCAATTACTACAGGGACAAGAAGTTATTTACCCTTCTGCTAAATTTTAAGCCCATTCTGTCTTTTTTGGTTCTTTGTTCTGCTTTCATTTGTAGCAAGGACATTGGAGCCAGACATCCCTAGTTTCAAATACTGATCTACAATTTGGTAGTTGTTCGACTCTGCGCAAGTCACTTAAATTCTCTGCTGCTCAGTTTCCAAATTTATAAAACAGGGTAAGAATACTCAGTCTGCAGATTTGCTGTGCATATGGAGATGACAGTAACTGTATTTCCAAGAGGAGTTTTGGTAACCTCTGCTTTGAAAATCCCATTAGGGTTAGAGGCCAGGGTGGAACTCTAAAGAGCCTTCCTAAGTAATATTAGATGAATGTGAACTAGACTTCCAGAGAGCATGGCCTATTAATAGTCAGGCATTTTACCTTGCAGAGCACAGAAGTGAGCTCGGAAGTAAGCAGCATACCAAGCTGCTCTGTATGGCCACGACTGGTGGTTCCTTCTCATCAACCACTGTCTCCTCACCCTTTGTCCTCGCTGCCAAACCCACTTTCCAACTCTGGAGGCTAAAAATGCCCATTTTAGCTTTTGTTACTAGGTCATGAGCATGTAACTCAACCCTGGTGGATGAGTTGAAAGGTAAAACTTCTGAGACATTTCTGGAAAACGTTTTCCTTTCTGATTGGGCTGGGGAAGGGAGTGAGGAGAAATACCCCTCTTTCTATCTTTAGATGTAGTTTTCTGCAGATATAATTCCTAGAGCTATGGCAGCCATCTTGTGACCACGAGGGACAACTCTGAGGATGAAAACCTATGGGCTGTGAATGGCAAAGAGGAAAGGTTGGGTGCTTGCCTCTGAATTAACCAGCCTGGAAATGATACCTCCAGAGATAATAAACCTTATTGTTTAAGCTATGTTTAGTTACATATTCTCTTACCTGTTACTGGATTATACATTCAGCATAAAATTGAGGAGGCTAAGCCTTGGAGATGGAGGAGAAGGAGGTACCTTGATGGTAGCACAGCACAAGAGGACATCAGAGAAAAGCCACTTCTGTTGAGGATTTTGACTTCTGTTGGATGTGAAGTGTAAACCTCTGCTCCACTCCTTTGAGGAGGCTTCAATAAATTCCACATTGCTTTTGAGTACTTTTGGTGCTAATGGATTGTTCTGCGGGACTTGAAGAAGTGTTCAGATCTACATCAAGAATGGTGTCTGGTGAACACTGAGACACACCTGGGAATAGCTGTACTTCTAGGTTATGCAAGGATTAGAGATCACATCTGTCAAGCACTTAGAATAATGTCTAGAATGTAGGGTATATGCAACAAATGATAGATGCTATTATTTTATGTTACCATTATTATTATCTTAGCTCCTGATTGGTAGCCAGAAAAGAGGTGGAAATGAGATGCTCATGAGTGGGGCATACTCTGGGGCAAACCCAGTAGTAGTAGGCTTTCAGAGGAAGCTCTGTGATGAAGGCTGTATGAAGACAGCAAGGAGGAAGCATCACTTGGCAGCAGCCCTGGCAAGTGGCCAGTTGGTGTCAGGGAACTCCTACAGATGGGGCAGAAGGCTGGATCCAGGGGCTAGAGGGAGAGGGAAGTGGGCAGTTGTTGTTCAATGGATACAGAGTTTCAGTTTTGCAAGACAAAGATGTCCTGGAGATCTGTTGCCTAACAATGTGCACATAGATAACACTATCATACTCCACACTTACAAATTGTTAAAATAATAAACTTTATGTTATGTGTTTCTTACTACAATTTAAAAAAATCTGGGTTGGCCTGTTGGCTCAGGTGGTTGGAGTGCCTTGCTCCTAACCCCAAGGTTACCAGTTCCATTCCCACATGGGCCTGTGAGCTGCGCCCTCTACAGCTAAGGTTGTGAACAACAGCTCTCCTTGGAGCTGGGTTGCCATGAGCAGCTGGAGGTTGGTGTGAGGTGCTTCGGCCTGCTCTGAGCCGCTGACAGATGACTGGCGACCAACTGCCTCAGCCGGGGGAGTGCAAGGCTCATAATACCACCAGCATGGGCCAGAGAGCTGTGTCCTACACAAATAGACTGAGAAACAACGGCTTGAACAGGAGTGGGGGGGAGGGGAGATGGAAGAAGGGGGGGCAAAATCTGGATCTCAGTTATTAAAACTAAGTCCTACCATCAGAATAGTTTCAACAGAAACCTGATTTGTTTGGAGTGGGGCTTCCTGAATTTTGCCTCATTAGAAAAGGACTGGTCCCAGATCTTAGGTTGAGACTGACCCTCAGACTTCCACAAAGTCAAATTACCTCAAAAGTCATATACGTACTATGTGTGTATATACATCTATACATCTATACATATAAAATCCCCTTTTCTCTGTATTTGTGTGTGTACATGTATGTATCTCCTTATCATACTTAACCTTTCATAAAGGGCCTTTGGTGTCAACCTAATTTGCTCTGACAGCCATGGGAAGCCCTCAAAGTCAGGGACTTGCTTTGGTCTGTGGGGTATGAAAGGACATAACACAGACACCATATTTTTAACTGAGGCTTTAAGGTCCACTGTGTATGTTTCCACCCACTTTCCAGCTCTTTTCCATTCTGCCAGAGGAATAGCATGTCTCAAATAAGGGCTACTCCCACAATCTTGGCCCAGAATGTGAAAACGCATGGAGCCTTCACCCATGTGGCCGCAGACATGTAATGGCAGAAGGAGAAATAATGGTGGTTATGAGACACTGGGACTGAGGGAGTCATTTGTTACTGTGGTAAAGCTGACAAATAAACCCTAACAATCACCCATTGCAAACACACAGACTCAGGAGAAATAATAAATCATTGTTGTTTTAAGCTACTACATCTTAGGGTCTTTGTAAGGCAGGAATAGATAACTGGAGTATCTTGTAAAGAAGGGATGTCTGCTTGAACCAAGGCAGGGTAGAAAAAGAAGAGAGAAGATGAATTTGAAAAATAGTAAAGATGTGTATTAGAATTCTTTCAATCACTGATGATAGAAATTAAGCAAAGAGTGGAATTTATTGGCTTACAGCGCTGAAAAGAATTCAGGACTCAAATTATGTCACCAAGATTCAGTTTCTCTCCATCTCTTGGTTCTATCTTTTCTTCATTGGGGTGTTATGCTGGACTCCATGCAGTGGATTCCAGCAACCTTGGGGATAGCGTCTCTAGGCTCATGTCCTCCCAAGTTCAAGTCCAATAGAAAGAGATCTTATTTTCTGGTAATGCATACAAAGTCCCTGAGATTCACTCTGAATAGACTGGCTTAGGTCACAAGCCAATCCCTGAGACAATCGCTGTGAGAGGGTGGAGATGGCCGTGGCTGGAGAAAAGAATGTATTGGTTATGGGTCTTTCTGTTGAAACTCAAACAAGTTTTTTAAAAGGGGAATTTGTTTATTAATATGACTAAAAAAAAGGAGGGAGAAAAGTTCATGGACTGTTCCAACTTCAGGTGTGGTTCAATTTAAAGCTAAAGAAGTCACTAGGATTCACCTCTTGAGTTTTCAAAATTACTGCCAGCTGAGACACTCTTTGTACTGGGGATTTTGAAAACCAAGAAGTGAGTTTGATGATGATAATAGGCTCCAATCAAATGTCTGGGTTTCTTCCTTTTCACTGGTTTCTCCAAACAACCATAGCTATAAGATGTTAGTCTTTGTGTATTATCATAGGTTTGTGTGTAATAAGGATTTGGTGTTTGTGTAAGTTCATCACTATTGCAACTGCCAACAGAGGCAGGGATGTAAAATGAACTCAGACGGCCTGTGCTGGGATGCTGGCTATCACACTGATTAGCTGTGTGATCTTGGGCAAGTCATTTAACCTCTCTGTGCCTCAGTCTACTCATCTGTAAGATGGGAGGTGACATTAGCTCCCTACCTTGCAGGGTTGTTGTTAATAATGCATGTGAATTACTCAATAACTATGCTTAGAACATGTTAAATGCTTAATTAATGTTAGTTACGTTATTCGCATTTCTACAGTAAACAAATGATTACTAATGAAGACATTTTTTTCAGAATTATGACCATTTTAGATGGCAGGGGTTGGCTTGATTCAGATTTTTTGCTTGGCAGTGAGTGACTATCTGCTCATATTGTGCATCTGAAAAAATTCTTCCAGCATTTTGCTATGTATTTTCACCTACCTCAGCCATATTCCCATCACTGGGCTCTAGTCTTCCAAGAGGGATAACTCTCTTTATTTGTACTTCTTTGGTGTGAAAGAAAATCTACGTAGCTCAACTAAAAGTTTAAGGAGGAGACAAACTAAATGTTTTTTTAATTAGTATGTTTTGTAATCTGATTTTGAATAGTAAGGACAAAGTATTATCTTCTATCTTATGTATCATCTCATTACATCATCTTGGTTCTCTCTCTCTCTCTCTTTTTTTTTTTTTTGAGAAGCCTAGAAAAACTGGAATTTCCAAGTACATATGATGTTAGCAATTCATATCATGGTGACTTGTAGCTTACTCATAGCTTCTTCTGATTATTTTTGTTTGGGTTGTTTTGTGTAGTTGTGATTGATAGAACAATCGTTCTGTGAGTCTGGAATTATCTCGGCTCTGGCTGCTGGCATTCCTAACTGCAATGTGTCCCTCTGTGAGAGTAGCAGGGATTAAGCTCTGTGGGCACATGAGCCATAGTTCTCTCAGTTTGGGATGCTGTTACAAATGGCTCCATGTTGATCTGAAAGGGGGGGAGGTGGGCGGGGCAGGAGAGATACTTAGATAAGTTTAAGCACTTTCAAAAGTTCTGGGATGTGTAACTTGCGTAAGTTTTATCTCCAAGGGTGGGGGGAATGTGAATTTTGCCTCATTGCTCTGCAAATCAAACCTATATTTCTTATACAAATATACTTACTGAAGATGTTCCTGACTTAAATTTCAGGCGTGGTTTGGGAATCAGAAATCTCCTGGGTCAGTTTTTGGGTTTAAACAGCTGAGTCTAAGGTTTCTCCAGGGTAATTCAAGTTGTTTTTCTCCTAAAGATATCATAAATAAAGAAACAAAAATATGTAAATGTCCTATGATGTTTTTTAATTTTTAATTTAATTTAATCTTTTTGGGTAGCCAGCAAGATTTATTGAGTACTCATGGTATAAATAAAATATTTATTATGCTAATTTGAGTCTCCAAAGCTTGAATTTTTTTTTTAATTAAGATTTTATTGGGGAAGGGGAACAGGACTTTATTGGGGAACAGTGTGTACTTCCAGGATTTTTTTCCAAGTCAAGTTGTTGTCCTTTCAGTCTTAGTTGTGGAGGGCGCAGCTCAGCTCCATGTCCAGTTGTCATTGCTAGTTGCAGGGTGTGCTACCCACCATCCCTTGTGGGACTCGAGGAATTGAACTGGCAACCTTGTGATTGAGAGCCCACTGGCCCATGTGGGAATCGAACTGGCAGCCTTCGGAGTTAGGAGCATGGAGCTCCAACCGCCTGAGCCACTGGGCCGGCCCCCAAAGCTTGAAATTTTTATCTCTAAGCAAGAATAATAGTTTTATTAAGCAATTAAAATGTGCAGAACATTGTACTAACTACTTTATAGGTGTAGATATTTGTATCTCTACTTTATAGTTTAAATAACTGAAGCTTTGAAAGTTTAAGAAAATTGCTGTGGTCGCAAGTCTATCAAAAGATGGGAATTACTAAACCTCTGTCCTTTCTAAGGCAGTGCTGTCCCAAGGACTTTCTGTGGTAATGTTCTATATCTCTGCAGTTCAATATGGTAGCCACAATATGGTGGCTATTGAGTACTTGACATAAGACTAGTGTGGCTAAGGAAATCAATTTTTAATTTTAGTTAAAATTAAAATTGAATAGCCACATGTGGCTAGTGGCTGCACAGCTGTTGGATATCACATTGTGTGGTCTCTAAAGACTCAAGCCACTATGATCTCATGTGTAGAATATCTGCATATATCAAAGAGAAAATATGAAGAAGTAGCTGGAGAAAAAAACACACATTTTATCCAAATCAAACTTATTTAAATTGCAGAATTTAAAGGAAGATAGACCTCAAAGTTAAGAGGCTCATAAAATTTAGGCACGAAAAACTTCTTTTGGAAAAATTTTATTGTACATTTTACTTAAGGATTATTAATACATTGACAATGTTGATTATAAGAGACATAGGAATTTGAAAAAAGAAAAAAAATTGTGCTGAACAGTATCCTTACTGCAAGATTCAGTTCTCTAGGCATTTTCAAATAGGGAATCGCAAATCCCTCAAGTAGCAGGGGAAGAGGAGTACGTTTACAATCAAACTAATTAACCAATTTGTTTGATGTCTACTTTCAGGTGTCTCCTGTCTCTGGTTATCTTGTTTTCCATGAATGCCTTCAGAGTTGAATATTTACAAGCTGGCATCTTTAATGCTTAATATTAATAAACAGACTACGTCTACTACAAACAGTGATATGCAAACGATACACAGATGCCTACTTAATAGAACTCTAGATGATAGTCCCTTTTTTGTCTGACCTCTGATTTAGTGGTTTGTCTGGCTACGTCATCTCCCAGCCCTGCTGACTTGACTGCAAAATCTCCTTTCAGTAGAGATTAGCTTTCCACACTTGTTTAATTCCTCCTTTCTTGGTAGGATATTTTCCTTTCTAGGCTTTTTTTTTTTTTTTACAGTTGAATATAGCTTCAGTGTCCTGTGGAAACTTTTGTTTACACTAGATCGAGGGGCTGTTTCCATGTGCCGTGGGCCAGAATGGGGCACCTGGTGGGTCCTGCAGGATATGGGTAAACTGCAGATCCTGAAGACGCCCCAGCTTCAGGCTGTAGAACCACTCCTGCCCCATCTCTGTGTATCTACCCTCAGTAAAACAAATTACAAACAGGGGATCAACTTTCCTGGAATCAGATTTTCTGGACCCTGTCTCCTCTTGAATATGCAAAAGTTAATTAACATTTTTTTGCCTCACACACTTCATCTATTAAATGGGGATAAAAATAGATTCTACCTGATAATATTGTGAGAATTAAATGAAGTAATCAAAGTAAGAATTCAGCATAGCTCCTGGAACATGTGCACATGCAACAGTTATTTATTATTTATTATTATTATTATTATTATTTTATAACCATAATCCCCGTCCTCACCATAATTTTTTTTATGCCATGAAGAAATGTGCTCCTCAGTTTTACTATACCATTTTAATGGATTTCCATCCAACTGGTCAGTTTAATGTTTCTTCTCTATTTGAGTTTGAGTTTAGGTATTTATTCATCTATCCAATATATATTGAGGCTCCACTAGGTACCAGGTACCACTGTAGACACAGGGATACAATGGTGAGTAAGGCACAAATACTTTCCTCTGGATGCTCATAGTTATTGGAGAAGATGACACAGAAACAGATACCAAGTATGGTTTTCATTCAAAGAAGTCACTTCCCATTAAGTCTAGTTTTCTCAAAATAACTTCCAGCAGGGATCAGCTGTAACTGGATGCCAAACGGCTGTGTTTTGTTTTCTGGTGTTGGGAGGAGCTGATGGATGTTAATAGTAGGTTAGATACACCAGACATTCCATCCCCTGGAGTTCACATGGTGTAATAAGGTCATTCAGACCTTAACGTGAATGAAGTATTTCTTCTCTGAGATGAATAACTCTGAGAGAGTGAAACTTTGATTAGGGAGTGATTTGGTGGCCTCCTGCGTTTGAGAGCGGGCAGACCTGGCGTGTCGTGCATAGTGGGATTCTCTGGAAAATCCGAAGAGCCGTGAGGGACTGGACACTCAGCTTTTAGTCCCTCTGCCAGTTATGATTATTACCATCTTTGGATTTCTAATTTGTGAAATAGAGAGAGCTAGGAAAAGGGATGCTGCTGGGCTGGCTAGACAATTTCAGAGATTCGTAGAATTACACCTGAGGAAGGAGACACAGAGATCACCCAGTCCAACCTGCTCATTCTGTAGGTGAGGCACTTGTGACTTAGAAGGCAAAATAACCTGTTCAAGGACACATCGCTTGTTACTAAAGAACCAGCAAGTCACTAAACTTCCAAGACAGTGCTATCTTTAGGATACCACACGGTTCAATATCTAGAATATTATAAAGTTATAACTAAGGTCCAGGATCATGACCTTCAGACATAGCAATGTACCCAAGTATATTCTGAATTATTGACTTATGCTTTTTATAATTAAAGTATTCTCACTACAATTTTAATATTGTTCATTTTATTATATTCTGATTATTTGAGAAGTATATTCTGATTATATTGGAAGTGTAATGTGTGTGTCCTAGGCTGGGTCAGCCCATTACAACAAAATGAAGTCACCTTATTTGTATTACTAATAAGTGTTCAATGGCCAGACACTGGCCCTCCTCTAGCTGTCCCCAGTTATTTCTGAGAGTTTATCAGGTTCTTCCTCTCTGACTTTTCACCTTACTGCCACAATGCTGTGTCTTCTGCTACTGACTGTCATAGGTCATGAGATGGTTGCTCTGCTAGGCACAACTATTTACATGACTGATGCCCCCTGGAGAAGGGACAGCCCTTGGGGAGGAGAACTTGCTTTCCTAGAACCCCGAAGGGCTGTATTAGTTCTTTGGGGAAGCTGGAGATCTTCACCACCACTGTCTAAGACATTGGCCACACTAGAAACCACTTGTCTTTCTTTGGACTTGTCGCTTCCATTGCTCCTGTTGGCATCACAGAACCTTCCAGGCCTTCAAACCAGAGCCTCAAGCCCCACCTGTCCCAGAGAGAGATGGAGATGACCATCCCAACCAGACAGCGTTCTCTGGAGAATTAGAGATAATGTATGTAAATGTCTGGCACGTAGTAGGTATTCAGTAAGTGAAAACTCTTATTATTTTAGATTTATTTATCACCCAAGTTTTTAGGAGCACTGCTAGGTAGTTGGGTTGATGAACTTGAATGCCATTTTCTTCAATTTTCTGTGCTTGCCTTTTGCTTCAGATGCTCGTAGACAGTCATGAAATAGCCAAAACGTGATCATGAGGGAAGGAAGCAGTTCATTCAGAAAACATATATTGGGTCCAGTTATTCAAGGCTGGGGAATACAAATGTGTACAAGCCATTTCAAGGGTTTGTAGGTGAGTGAGAGATAAAAGACTGCACATAAATTGCAGGAATACAAAACAGTAGGTAAGTTCTTCTGAGGTTCAGAAGAAAAAGATATCCTGGTTGGAAAGATACAACTAATATTAATATAGTAATTTCAAAGCACTTTCACATGCATTTTAAAACTTGATTTTCACAAAAACCCAGCGATTCAAATTTCTCATTTGTAGATAAGACGACAATTCAGGGAAGGTAAATGACTTGCCTGGGCTTGCTATGGTGGGAAGTCAGCCGTAGGGTCTGAGTGTTCAGGTTCTGTAGGTCCCTCCACTGTACCATGCTGGGAAAGCTTCATGGAGAAGGTGACCTCATGGCCCAAGTATTTAAAGAGGGACCAATTTTGATAGGAAGATAGGGCCAGGGCTTTCTAGGTAAATCAAACAGCAAAGCTACGAAGGCTGGAAAGGTTAGGACATATTTGGGAAAGGTGATAGAACATGTAAGATAAAGCACAAGCTATGTGTGGGGGAATCAGAAATAAGAAAAGTGTATTGCACTGTGGCTGGGTCACACATAATCTTATCCATCAGACCGAGGAGTTTAGAAATGATTTGACAGACAATGGTGGAGGGGAAGAGATATATTGAATATGAGGAGAAGAGATAAAATCAGGAAGATCTGGAAAGGTGAATCAGATTTTTGTGGAGAGGATAGAGGAAGCAAGGGAATCGGTTAGGAGGCATTAACTAGACTTGTGAGTGGCATTGGAAGAAAGCTGGATTCAAGGAGCATTGAATGGAGAATTAACATGGAGACTAGGTGAGGGAGTTGAGAGAGATGGAGGCAGTAAAGATGGCTCTGAGAGCTTTGAGTGGAGTCCCTGGAAGAATGGTTAGGCTATTAACTGAGTTGGTGAATTTGCAGAAGGAGCTGACTGGGGAGGAAAATCATGAGCTCCTTTTGGCATCTGTTGATTTTGTTGCCTTCTCTGCATACTGCCACTTGCCTGTCCGCTGGGAAAGTGGGTTTAGTGAGTCAGAGGAAGAAGAGTTTGACCACTCAGAGGGCCCTTCCTTTCTGTTTCTGCTCTGCTCCCCACTCCCCTGTCCCTTAATAGAAGTGCCTAATGAATACAATGCTTAGCATGTGATGGACACTCAAAATATGTTTGGGAGAGGAGGTCCAAGATGGTGGATTAGAAAAATTATATATATGTATATATATGGAAAACTCCATTTAGAAGAGTTGTCAGAAGTTTTAGGGCAAAGGTGAAGACTAGAGTGAGGGAAAAGAGATGGTTGCTAACAATGAGAAGCCCAAACCTGAGTCACTGGAGGTGTCATTTCTCAGAGATTAAGGACTCCAAAGCCTGGTGGGAGCTACAAGTGGTAAAAACTTGGTGGAGTTAAGAATATGGAGAGACTCTGAGGCCAGAGTAGCAGATGTGTGTATGTTGAAGTCACTGGGGAAAATGGCAAAGAGTAAAGGTTATTGCATTAGACCCAGGCAAGAGGGGGGCCCTGATCTTGACGCTGCCCTTTAGAGGACTTCACTCTGGCTCTCTCCTGATGTACCCCACCCCGTGGGGAGTTCAGGGGGCCACCAGGTCATATTCACTAGAACCTGTGCCTCAAGGCCCAGCTCTGGGTACCGGGGCCCTGAGATTCCCTGCTCAAATGGTCAAGCCTGCTTTCAGGATCTTCCCAGACCTCTTTCTTGAGTCCATCTTCCTGGGGGCTCATGATGCTACCGCTTTGCACACTCCAGGCCTGAGCAATGGCCAAGGGGCATCTCTTGAGGCAGATAGGGGGATGTAAATAGAGCTTTGGTGGCAAGAGGCAGGACATGAATCTTGTGGGTAGGGGTATACATATATGTTCTTAAGGTCTATTCCAGTGTGGAATGGAGCCAGGAGATGGAAGGGGAACAAAAAGTGGGCTGGGAGGTGGCTTCCAGGCCTCTTTGTACCACCACATCCTGAAGCAGAAGTCCAAGAAGTCAGGAAATTTAAATTCAAACCCAGACGTCCAGGTTGTAAAGAACGTTCATTTGTCAATGTGGAAAAAAAAAATTAGACTTTGTAAGCTTGATCTGTAACTTCTAAATACTTAGATATGTGATACAAGTATGTAGACGTCCATTTGCAGTCTTACCCTCCTATGTTAGGAGTCTTAGGAATCATCATGTTACAAAGATCTCCTTGCTATGAGTCTTGAGCTTCCTTCCTGTTTCTTGACACTCACCACACTTTTGAGGTGAGAACTCGTTTTATTGCCTGTCTACTCTGATAGACACAAAGCTATGCAGAGGCAGGAACCAGGCTGTCTTGTTTACAAATATATCCTGGTGTGAGGGAAATGATTGACACGTGGCAAGTGCTCACTAAATATGTCCAAAACTCTAAAATGATGAAAGACTCACACACTTGATAACAGCAAACGGGATGAAGAGAAGTGGTAGAACGGTCAAAATAACCTGAAAAGAGAATGTCTTGATAAATTATAATAGAGATTGAACAACAGTCTGGAAGTTTTTCTCCCGTTTGGGAAGAGCTTCAAACACACAACTTTTATTGCCTTAAGAACTATAGTTGAAGTAATCCATTCATTCTAAGCTTTAGGGGTGTGTGTGTGTGTGTGTGTGTGTGTGTGTGTGTGTGTGTATTCTCCCCTTTAAATGAGCAGTTGGACTGGGATCAGATATTTCATAGTGAGGGCCTGGAGTTCTTAAGTGACTTATTCAGTGAAATGCAGAAAAGAAACGTGAATCGACATTTAAAAATGAAAAAAATAACCCAGCTTTTGGTTTTCCTTGAAAAATTAGAACTTTGGCAAGACTGGCCCACAGTCTGATGTGGCAACAGTGGTCTGAAGCTTTTAAATGGGACTGTGTTTATCAATAGGCCACGCTCCACCACTCATAAAACAAATGCCCCGAAGTTCAGCCACCAAATGACTCTGAATTCATGACCCCTGGACCTCTGGCTCTTTAAGGCCTCTTTTCTTTGAAAAAATGTCTTCTTTAATCTCTTTATGGTTATGTTTCTACCAATCTTTGAATAACCCCAGTGTCAATTGAATTATACTATAACATCGCATACCTGCTTCTATCTGCCAGATTCTGAAACTGAATTCTTTCACATATAACCAAAGAAGCTCACCTGCTCCAGAAAGCGACTGTCTATTAGTAGTATGGATCCAAATTCCCCTTGACCGTTCCTCCTATGACACTAAAGAGAGAAGCCAGATGGGAGTCTGCGGACCAGGGCTTGACTGCTTCCTGAAAGCTAAGATTACGTGTGGTGGCAGAACAAGAGGTGTTGGGGGCACTGAAATGCAAGAGCTGCCAAAGTGAAAGTTGGAGAACCGGGCTTGGAAGGATGATGAAGAAACCGAGAGACGCTAGAACACTAATTTGTTCAAGTATTTATTGAGTATGCATGAGCCAAGCACTGTTTTGACGCGAGGGATTCAGCAATAAACCAGCCAATGTCCCTGCTCTCATTGAACTTAATTCCCGTGCGGTATGCCAGGTAACACACACATAAAAACATATATACATACATGTGTACATGTCAGGTGGAAATAAAAGCTATTTATAAAACCAAAGCAGGGCAAGAGAACAGCCATTGAGGGTGGATGCTATTTCAGGAGACTCCAAAGAAGCCCCGCCCCCTTTCTCCCAATAGGGCACAAGATGCCATCTCCGGGGGAGCTCCTCCCACTTCTCCGCCCAGAGGCGGCCTTTGGGGCGGAGCTTTGCGCCCGGGCTCTCGGGGCGCGCCGCGCGGAAAGCCGCGCGCTCAGGATTCCCGGCCTTCAGGTTCTGTCAAGGCCAGGAGCATTAGCCCGCCGGAGCCTGGCATGTTGGGAACTGTAGTTTGCGTCCACAGCTCGGGGTTTGGGGCGGGGCAGTAAAAGCAGCCAAGTCTGGCTCCATTGCTGGCACAGAGGGGTTGTGGGGAGGCCTTGCTGTGGGGGGCGGGGGTCATCCCGAAGACCCCTGGCACTTACAGCAGGGCGAGCGTCCAGGCCTGGGGCGACCCTGGGCACGTGACCCCAGTCAACCCGGGAGCGCGCGGTTCTTCAGCGCGGTTCCCGCCCCGCCCCGCCCGGCAGTCGGCCAGCGCCTCCCCCGGCGCTGCTGCCACCTCGCGCTCGGAGGCGTCACGGAACGTGCTCTCCTCTCCCCCTCCCCCTCCCTTCCCCTCGCGCGCTCCCCCTCCTCCCCCTCCCGCACCGAGACTCGCCGCCGCCGCCGCTGCCGCAGGAGTAGCCGCCGCTGGAGCCGCGCGCAACCATGGCCGAGAACCCCGGCTTGGAGAACCACCGCATCAAGAGCTTTAAGAACAAGGGCCGCGATGTGGAAGTGAGTGTGCTTCCGCGGTCTGGGCCCGCCCGGCTCGCCCGCCTGGCCGCGCCGGCCCCGCGGTGGCGGGAAGGGGCGGGGGGCCGGCGCCGGGCTGGCTCTCGCCGGCTCGCGGTGGGTCGGAGTTGGCCGCCGCCTCCCATCAGCGCGGCCCAGGGCTGGGCGGAGCGGGCGACGGATACGCGGGCCGGCTGTAGCCACCCTCCGGAGCTGCCGGCGCGGGGACCGGGAAATGCCGGGGTTTTCGGCCCCGTCACGCGGGCGCGGCCTGCTGTCTGTGAGGAAGGGATGTGGAGCTGAGGCGGGGTCCGCGGGCTGGGGCCTCGCGGGCCGGGGATGCTGCCGCCCAGGTCTGTCGATCGCGCCGCCGAAGGGGCGGCCGCAGCTAGCACCGGTTGCCGGTGAAACCTCCCGCCGGCGCAGCCTCCTTGGTGCCTCCCGCGCTGCCGCACATGGAGCCTGTCTCTGCCGGTCTCCGCGCCTACTTTCTGCCAGCCGGGCCCAGGCGGGCGGTGGCGGCCCGCAGAGGGGGGTGGGGACCAGCCGGGTGACTGACTTGTTTGAGGGTGCTGGATGGGGGAGGGTAGGATGCGCCAGGACCGTTTTCTTATATTCCAGTGCTGTCCTTTGGACCAGTCGTGCTGAGCTGTTCCAGCACACACTCCTGTTACTGCGGGCATTTGGAGCAAGCTGAAGGTGGACAATAGTTTCCCATCTATTGTGTTGAGGCTTTGGAAGCGACGTTGTTCCGACCTCCGCTCACCGGACCTGTTTTCTTAGCATGTCTTACTTGTAGTGGGGGTGTGCACTGGATAATTTCCTTGACATGTTTTACTGAAATAAATTGGATACATAGGTTCATACGGCCGTGTAAATATCTCTTGCTCCAAGCTGGTAGAATTTCCATGTGGTTGCAAAACTGTAAACATTAATGTGGTCACTCAGTTCGTTGCTACACAGCATGTTGCCATTGTCTCATTAAGGTGACATTAGCAGGTACTATTTGCAAACTCGGCTTATTGAGGCAGCGCTAGAGGTCTCTCTGCAGCCACTAAAAGCAACGTAGTATAATGCACAAACTTCACTGGGACTCTGACCTCTGAATTTGTTAAGGGAAAAGTGGTTTTAAGTCCACAGGCTCCTTTTCGAATACCAGGTGACATGGTTTGCAGTTTTGTAGTTCTTGTTAAAGGGACAGTGTGAATAAGAAGTGCATTTTATCCTCTTAAAGAGAGGTGTTGGGGAAAATTTACCATTCAGCGTTCTGTTTTGTAGAAAAACAAAAAAACTCAGGCCATTTTTCCAGAGCTATACAATTAAATACTAAATGGGAAAAATCTAAGGAAATACTGTGGAATTCCCATTTGAATGAGACAACTAGAGGTCATCTGTCTTTCTTCTCGTCATGGTTAAGTGTTTTTTTGTGTGTGTATGAAAAATACTTCTAAGCAAAAGTGAAATTTAGGAATAGCAACAAGAAATTTTGGAACTGCCTCCAGTTATTAGTCCACGTGATGATAGCAGTTAATTTTGAACTTTTGCTCTCAGTAATTGTTCTTGAAGCTTTCCCCTATTATAAAACAAAACTTACGTAGTCTGACAAATACCCATATTGTTTGTACAAAAGAACTAATAACATTCTTCCCTCTGTTTGTACAAAAGAACTAATAACATTCTTCCCTCTCTTGGATATTCGTACAGGTTTTTGTCTTATTATTTGCCTCTATTGTGTTCTGGGATCTCAGTGATACCTAGTAAGGACTCCTGCACATAATAGGTATATAATAAATATTTGCTGATGACCAGAACGTAACCAATGACTTCTACAGGCATGGTTGCTAAGCCTTTCAGCCTGAAAATGTTGGGCACAACATTACATTTCCCAGCATGTATTAGAGTAACTAAGGCATGAAATAGCAGACATTCAAATGGTAGTTCTATGTGATAGACACTACTGAGAGCTTCATGATACCTCATGTAATCCTTATAACAATTTTATGAGCTAGGTATAGCATTATACGCCCTTTACAGGAGGAAAGTACTTTAGATGAGGAAACTCAAGCATGCCTGTGTAGCCTGCACAAGGTCACAGAGTGGGTATGAACATTCGTTCACTAATTGTCTATTGGGTATGTAATAAAGTCAGGTCTTGGGGATACAAAAGGGAATAAAATTCAGTCTGTACCTCAGGGAGTTTATAGTTCAGTAAGAGTGATAGAAAAGTAAACTGATAATTACAATACAGTACATCACTACGTATATTCTGAGAATGCGTAAGAAGATCCTAACTTGGGGTTGAGCAGTCAAGGGAGAAGTTCTGGTTGATTCCTAGTGGATGAATGGGAGTAGATCCTGAAGGATGAAAGAAAGTTGGCCAGGGAAAGGGAGAGGGCGAGGAAGAGGCATTCCAGACTTGAGGGAGCAGTCATTGAGTACAGGAGAACGCAGCAGGACTGCTGATAGAGAAGGGAGTGCTAGAGATGTGACTAAAGGGTGAACTGGGGTTGAAGCTGATCAAGTTCCTTTACTGTGGATTTAGGTATAGCTAAGACTAGATACCATACCTAATTTAGTCTTACCCATTAGAAACTATATTACATTAGAAACTTACACTACAATGTAGCTCTGTGACTAAGTAGTTCTGAATATTAGGCTGTTTCCAAACAGTGAAGTATTCTTTGATGAGTTATCGTTTTTACCTTTCACATATAGGATAGACAAAGGTTGCTATGTGCTACTTACATAAAATAAAATAACATATTTTCCAAAAGAAAAATATAGAATTAAGTTGGAGACTTGTGAGTGGGGAGAGGGTTGAGAAAATAATTTCATATTCAGTCGGGAATGGCTTCATAGAAGAGAGGTTGGTGAATTTTACAGGAAATATGTACCAAACTTGAACGGCACATGAGAGATTAGTGAATAAAGATCCAGGTAAAAAAGAGAGATTAGATTAGGGAGTGAAGAGATGAGACTTCAGATGGCCCGTGGTGGTCTGAGAATATGACTGTAGCAAAGAGTTGCTTGGAAACTTCTTGATAGGGAGAGCTGTAGGAATTTATTTCAGAGGAGAGTTAGAAGGTGTAACATGATTAGAGCAATGGAAAAAGGTAGTGGCAATAATATGTAGAATTAATTCTGGAGGCATTGGAGCTGTTATCCTGTATGCAATGAGGAATTTTCCAAAAAATTGAGACTGGGGATAGTCATGGTCATAACATGGAATGAGGATTTGCATCTCCCCCTCTTCTTCCTTTCTCATCCTCTTCTGTGTAAAGCTCACAGGAGACAAAGGGGATAAAGGCTGTCCTGAGGGTGACGGATAGAGGTAGGGGAGGGAGTCATCAGCACTGATAGCAGTTTGGAGCTTGGGGAGGAGAAATGGATTTTGTAGCTAAAACTAGGAGACACATCGTGAAAATAATTACTTTTATTTTCAAGTAAGGCATTGGTTCTTAAGCTTTTTTCCTTTTAAAAAATATTTAAAACTTCAAATATTTATAGAAACGTACACAAAACAGAAATGTTCCATTTAATGAATACTTACAACTCAAACATTCAGGTAACTGCCATCCAGGTCAGCTTTTCTTTTTCTTGCACCTGTCTATCTCAAGGATGTAACATTTTCATCAGTAACAGTAGCTATAATTATTATTTTAAAAATCTTAACACTTAGTGAGTGTTTACAGTGTACCTCAAGTGCTTTACATGTATTACTTATTCAGTCCTCACAACAATCCTATGAAGTATGTACTATTATTATCCGCATGTACTGCTGAGGAAACTTGAGGCCTACAATTCTTAAGTAACTGGCCCTAAGTCACAGGGGAGTTAAGTGTCAGAGCCTAGACTTACAGTGAAGGAGCATGACACTAAAGCCAGAACTGCTGCTCCCTGTGCTGTAGTGTCTCCACCGAGTGGAGCCCAAGACGGCTTGTATGAAGCACGTCTGCAAGTTAATCAATGGGGACAATATTTAAGAAATCTTGACTACATCACAGAAAACCCTGTTTTGGTATTTTAAAACCTTGCTTATAAAAATTTTTGGCATCCTATTTATCATTTGATTTATTGCCTTTTTTTTTCTTTTTACTCTTACAAACTTTCCGTATTAGTAAGGAGAGCCAGTTAGTTGGTTTCAATGAAAAATAGTAACCCATATTCTTGGGCTTAACGCTTCAACTTTATGCTTTAGTCTCTAATAGTAGGTATTTTTATATATTTTCTCATTTGCAAATTCAGCTAGCACTACCAAACTTTCTTCTCTCTGGAACCTCTGTTGGTAAGTGGTACTATCAGATGGTTCAAGCTTAAAACTTTGTCCTTGACTCCCTTCTTTTCCCCTTCACTTTTCTGTATTAGGCATCTGAAGAGCCATCATATTTTTACCTCTGTCACCAACCTGACTACCACTGCCCTAGTGTAGACCCGTCATTGTCACCCATGTAAGCGTGATACTGTGTCCGGTTTTCCTATCTGGTATCGTCTTACCCCAGTGTATCTCGTGGACTGATCTTCCTGAAATCTTTTCATGTAACATTCCTGGTTAGACTGATCCAAAGATCATTCCCATTGCCTTCAGGATAAAATTAAAAGTTCTTAGCATGCCACACTTAGTTCCACAAAAGGCCCTACCTTTTCTGTCTCACCAGCCACCCCTCCTTACGTCTCCTGTGTGCCAGCCGTGATAAAGTACTTGAGATGGCGAAGTAACCAGCACGGTTTCCTCTCCATGATGGTACATGCTGTTCTCCTATATACTTTCCTTTGCTGTCGGTTTAGTGGGGCTCACTCTGGCAAACCCTTTCTCAATTCAGAGTCCTTTGTATATCTCTGTAACACCAAGATTACAATTCTGCCACATCATGTCACTCAAAAACACCCTTCAGAAGTTCTCCATAGGGCCTTCCTTGGTTGACTAATAACATACTTAGTACTACTATCAATTCCTTTTCTTTTCCTTCTGTATTTATTGCTATCCTAAGTAAATTTCCCTTTGTCTTGGGATCAGTTGCTGTGACGTGCCACAAATTCTATGTGTGAATAGCCTGTTAAAGTATGTTGGCTCTGTGAAGAAGCTCACTGAGGGTAGGGATGTTCGGTCATTTAGTGACTGATACAGAACATTGAATACTCTTTGAGAAGTGAGACTAGCGGGTATACTTGAAAACACTCAACATTTGAGAGCGAAAGTACCATATTATTTCTTTTGGTGTTGACTCCAAGGCATTGATACTGTTGCCTAGCCCTCCTGGGACAGTCTCTTTTTGCTATAATGTATTTCTGTAATGTGAACTAATTCATAATTGAATAGTAAAGAGGAATGATTTTAGTTAATGCAAAAATTCATGTTCATGTTTGATTCTTACCAGCATATTAACTGTTTCGCACTCCCAGGTAACAGCATTTGAATGCTAACACAGTTGAAGTATTGACACACAGTTGAACACAGCAAGCTCAGCAGTGTGTGCATTGCCCATTCACCCGTATTCTGCCTCTTGGCCTCATCGAACCACACGTTCTGCCATAAAGGTGCTTATGGCTCCAACTGTCTTGATGTATTTCCCTCTTCCTGAAAATTTTCAGGAATCTATATGTCGTATAGCAGACATACTGTAATGATCTTTTCTTGAATTCATTAACAGTATGTATAATCTTTCTGGGTCCTGCTAGCTCATTGATTACTCTTTCTTAGTTGGCTTTGCCAACTCTTTTTCCTATCCATTGAGTGTGAGCGTATCTCGGGATTCTGTCCGTGACTCCTATAGACTGTTCTTGCCCACATCAGCAGCCTCCTTAGTTTTAACTGGTATTTCAGTGGAGTGGGGCGGGGGGTTTAAATCTGTTTTAATCATCTGCTAGAAATTAATCCCATGAGCATCACATCAAGTTTGTCAAGCTCAGAGTGTTTAAAGCTATGTTCTGCCTTTATTTTTTATTTTTTTCTGTTTATGGCATCATCATTTTAACTGTGACCTGAACTTGCAACTTGAGAGGCTTCTTGGACTTCTTCCTCATCTTCCACATTCAGTCAGGTGCCTGTCATGTAGCTGAAATCTCTGTGCCGTCTCTGCTCTGCCTCTATTCCACTGCCTCCAGCCGACTTTCGGCCTTATTACTTATCACCTGGCAGTTTGAAAGTTGCCTCCAAAGTGGTGTTCTTCCTTCAATTTATGAGATTTTTTTTTCAGTGAGCCTGATACCTGATTATATTTCTCCAGGGTAACCCCCACCCCCACCTGCCCTGGCCCCTTTAAGCTCTAGCAACACTGAACTTCTTATATGCTTATACATAATCTGGAATCCTGCCCTCCTCTGCTTGCCAATGCTATTTCTATTCTCAGGGCTATCCTGCTGACTGGAATAGCCTTCCCTGCCTCTGGTTGCCTGGCTAACTTCCTATCCCTCCTAAATACTCAACTCTGGGTTTAGATCTGAGAAATCTTTCTGAATCCCCTTCATTCTCCCAGGTTGAGTTAGGTACCGTCTTCATTCCTGGAAGAACTCTGAGTATATTTTTCTCATTGTAGTTATAACACATTTTAATTACGTTTTATCTTTCTCATACTAGTTTGTGAGCTTTTTGAAAGCAAAAACAACGTATCTCCATTGCTTATTTCTTGGTACAGTGGCTGGAATAAAATAAGCACTAAAATATTTCTTGAATGAATACATCCTACTGGGTACCACCAGCACAATAATTTTTCTAAAGTGTGTTTTTGAACTGACACTTTCAATCTTTTAATGCCTTTTCCTACTGTTCCCCAAATCAAGTCCAAACTTTTCATTGTATAAAGTATTGGGAGATTAAGACACATGCATAGTGAAACAATTAAATTTTTCCTTTAATCATAAAAATATTCTAATATGTAGAAAAAGTAGAGACAATAGTATATTAATCCCATATGCATATCATTTAGGCTTAATAAGTAACAATTTGCTGTATTTGCTTTTGTTTATCTATACATAGCAGACATGACATTTTACTCCTGAAGACTTAAGTCTACTTTTCTAAAAAATAAGAATGTATTATTGCATAAATACCACATCACCCTGACACAATAATTTCCTAATAACATCTAATCCAGTCTACATTTAAATTTCTCCAGTTGTCCCTTAATTTTTTATTTATTTTTTTTTTACATTTGGTTTTAGAAGCATGATTAAACAAGATCATATTTGGTTGTGTTTCTTAAGTCTCATTTAATTTAGAATAGGCTCCTCCAATCATTTTTTTTTGTGTGTGGTAAAATGTATAACATAACATTTATCATTTTAAGTGTATGGTTCTGTGGTATTAAGTACATTCACTTTATTGTATAACCATTGTCACTAGCTGTCTCCAGAACTTTTTCATCTTCCCCAACTGAAACTCTTGTCTCCATTAAACAACTGCATTCTTCCTAGCCCCTGGCAACTTACCTTCTATACTTTCTGTCTTTATGAATTTAAGTACTATAGGAATCTCTCATATAAGCAGAATCATATAATATTTGTCCTTTGTGACTGGCTTATTTCTCTTACCATAATGTCTTCAAGGTTCATCCATGTTGTATCATGTGTCATAATTTTTTCCTCTTTATGGCTTATTCCATTGTATGTATATACCACATTTTGTTTATCCATTCATCCTTTGATGGATACTTGGATTGCTTCCACCTTTTGGCTATTACCCCCTACCATTTTTTAAATGCTATTAATTTGTAGAAGAAATGAGGTTAGTTTTCTTATATCAAGTTGAACCGTATGAAATTGTCATTTTTGAGGTTCAAAACAGCCAAATATCTCATATGCTTCGACCTAATAGAATGTACTAATTACTGGATTTGTCTGTTTCTTCGTGGTGTGTCTTAACTTGTTCCTCCTATTTCTTACTATCCTCCAGATTTTCTGTAAACTGGATGTTAGTTTTAAGGGTTTTATTATCTTCAGTTTAAGCATTTTTTATTTAAAAAATAATACTTCAATTGGTGATGTTGTGTACTTCAGAATATATCCCAATAGTGGTGCTAAGATTGATCAGAAAATTCAGATGATAAAGAATAGTTTCTCATAATGTCAGAAAGTAACCTGACTACTTGGTATCCTGTAAAGGAATTTGAAGATGCATCTAGAAAACATAACTTCGAAGTCAATGGCATTTTTTCCCTTAATTGACACCATTCCAAAATTAACTTTTTGTTTTCTTAGCGTAAAATTTGGCTAATCTTATTTTAAAGTATTTTCCTTTACATTGAAGGTAAAGTCATATTAAAAATAAAAGGAGGATGTAGCTATACTTTGTGGCAGTTTTGCTATTAAAAATTTTGTCACAGCCTAGGATACCAACATTAACAGTTAAATATGGTAAAATAAATCATAACTATATTTACTTGGTCATTCTGAATGGTTGAGTTTCTTGGGTTATAAATTTATTTGTTTATATACCAAATTTTATTTTGAAATGCCAGCGTTTCTGAAAATGTTCAGTACATTTCTCTGCCTTCTTAAGTAGGATACAGTTTAGACAATAACTAAATTATTCTATTTCAGAAGAGAATCACCATTATGCATATGGATATTGGTGTTTTCTTTTGTGTAAGTGATGCCTTTAGGGTCTTAGATTGTCAGAATTCTGTCTTTAATTTCTGTGCTTGTGGAGTTTTTGCTTTTCTTTTTCTCTTTCTTTTTTAATTAAAGTTTATTGGGGTGACAATTGTTAGTAAAGTTACATAGATTTCAGGTGAAGAATTCTGTATTACATCATCTATAAATCCCATTGTGTGTTCACCACCCAGAGTCAGTTCTCCTTCCATCAGCATATATTTGATCCCCCTTACCCTCATCTACCACCCCCACCCCCCTTACCTTCTGGTAACCACTAAACTATTGTCTGTGTCTATGAGTTTTTGTTTCTCATTTGTTTGTCTTGTTCTTTTGTTGTTTTTGGTTTATATACCACATATCAGTGAAATCATACGGTTCTCTCCTTTTTCTGTCTGAATTATTTTGCTTAGCATTATAATCTCAAGATCCATCCATGTTGTCACAAATGGTCCTATTTCGTCTTTCTTACCGCCGAATAGTATTCTGTTGTGTATATAGACCACAACTTCTTTATCCATTCATCTATAGAAGGACATTTTGGTTGTTTCTATGTCTTGGACACCATAAATAAAGCTGCACTGAACATTGGAGCACACATGTCTTTATGGATAAATGTTTTCAGATGTTTTGGGTAGATAACCCAGGAGAGGGATTGCTGGGTCATGTGGTAATTCTATTCTTAAAATTTGAGGAATCTCCACACTGCCTTCCATGGCGGCTGCACCAATCTGCATTCCCACCAACAATGTATGAGGGTTCCTTTATCGCCACAGCCTCTCCAGCACTTGTTATTATTTGTCTTGTTGATGATAGCCATTCTAACCGGGGTGAGGTGATACCTCATTGTGGTTTTTATTTGCATTTCTCTGATGATTAGCATTTTTTCATATATCTATTTGCTATTTGTATGTCCTCTTTGGAGAAATGTCTCTTCAGGTCCTTTGCCCATTTTTCAATTGGGTTGTTTGTTTTTTTGGTGTTGAGTTGCATGAGTTCCTTGTATATTTTGGATATTAGCCTGTTATCGGAGGCACTATTTGCAAAAATCTTCTCCCATTCAGTTGGTTGCCTCTTTATTTTGTCAATGGTTTCTTTTGCTGTGCAGAAGATTTTAAGTTTGATATAGTCCCATTCTTTTATTTTAGCTTTTACTTCCCTTGCCTCTGGAGTCAAATTCATAAAATGCTCTTTGAACCCAAGGTCCATAAGTTTAGTACCTGTGTTTTCTTCTATGCAGTTTGTTGTGTCAGGTCTTATGTTTAGGTCTTTGATCCGTTTGGAATTAATTTTGATACATGGTGTCAGATAGCAGTCCAGTTTCATTCTTTTGCACATGGCTTTCCAATTCTGCCAGCACCATTTATTGAAGAGACTGTCTTTTCTCTGTTGTATGTTTTTAGCTTCTTTGTCAAAAATTATCTGTTCATATTTATGTGGTTTTATTTCTGGGTTCTCAATTCTATTCCATTGGTCTATGTGTCTGTTTTTCTGCCAGTGCCATGCTGTTTTGATTATTGTTGCCCTGTAGTACAAGCTAAAGTCAGGGAGTGTGATACCTCCAGCATTGTTCTTTTTTCTTAGGATTGCTTTGGCTATTCGGGGTCTTTTGTGGTTCCAAACAAATCTGATGATTTTTTGTTCTATTTCTTTAAAAAATGCCATTGGGATTTTGATGGGGATTGCATTAAATCTGTATATTGCTTTGGGTAATATGGCCATTTTAACTATGTTGATTCTTCCAATCCATGAGCACGGAATGTCTTTCCATTTCTTTGTGTCTTCTTCAATTTCTTTTAAAAATGTCTTATAGTTTTCAGCATATGAGTCTTTCACATCCTTGGTAAGTTTATTCCTAGGTATTTTATTATTTTTGCTGCAATTGCAAAAGGAATTTTTTTATTTCTTTTTCTGAGATTTCATTGTTAGTATATAGGAATGCAATGGACTTTTGTACTTTGATTTTGTAGCCGGCAACTTTACTGTATTCGTTGATTGTTTCTAATAGCTTTTTGGTGGAGTCTTTAGGGTTGTCTATGTGTAGCATCATGTCATCTGCAAAGAGTGACAGTTTAACTTCTTCATTCCCAATTTGGATGCCTTTTATTTCTTTCTCTTGCCTGATTGCTCTGGCAAGGACTTCCAACACTATGTTGAAAAGCAGAGGTGATAGGGGACAGCCCTGTCGTGTTCCTGAACGTAGAGCAAAGGGCTTCAGTTTTTCACCATTAATTATGAGATTAGCTGAGGGTTTGTCATATATGGCCTTTATTATGTTAAGGTATTTTCCTTCTATACCTATTTTATTAAGTGTTTTAATCATAAATGGATGTTGTATTTTGTCAAATGCTTTTTCCTCATCAATTGATATAATCATATGGTTTTTGTCCTTTATTTTATATGATGTATCACATTGATGGATTTGCGTATGTTGAACCATCCTTGTGCCTCTGGGATGAACCCCACTTCGTCGTGATGAATAATCTTTTTAATGCATTGTTGCATTTGATTTGCTAGAATTTGTTTAGGGTTTTTGCATCTGTATTTATCAGAGATATTGGTCTATAGTTTGTTGTTGTTTTTTTAGTGTTGTCTTTACCAGGTTTTGGTATCAGGGTAATGTTGGCCTCATAAAATGAGTTAGGGAGTACTGTCTCTTCTTCAATTTTTTGGACGAGTTTGGGCAGGATTGGTATTAGATCCTCTTTGAAGGTTTGGTAGAATTCACTAGTGAAGCCATCTGATCCCGGACTTTTGCTTTTAGGAAGGTTTTAGATGACTGATTCAATTTCATTACTGGTGATCGGTCTGTTTAAATTTTCCAATTCTTCATGGTTTTGCCTAGGAAGGTTATATGGTTCTAAGAACTTATCCGTTTCTTCTAGGTTATTGAATTTGGTGGCATATAGTCCTTCATGGTATTCTTGGATGATCCTTTGTATTTCTGTGACATCCATTATAACTTTCCCTTTTTGATTTCTGATTTTGTTTATTAGTGCCTTCTCTCTTTTTATCTTAGTGAGTGTAGCCATGGGTTTGTCAGTTTTGTTAGTCTTTTCAAAGAACCAGCTCTGTGACACATTAATTTTTTTCTACTGTCTTTTTGTTCTCTATTTCATTTAGTTCTGCTCTGGTTTTTATTATTTCCTTTCTTCTGCTGACCTTGGGTTTCATTTGTTTTTCTTTTTCTAATTCTTTAAGGCGTAACATGAGGTTTTTTATTTGGGATTTTTCTTGTTTCTTGAGATAGGCCTGTAATGATATAAATTTCCCTCTTAAAACTGCTTTCACTGCATCCCAAAAATTTTGGTAGGATATATTTTCATTCTCATTTGTTTCTATGTATCTTTTGATCTCTCCTCGAATTTCTTCTTTGACCCGGTCAGTCTTTAAAAGTATGTTTAATCTCCGTGTATTTGTGGTTTTCCTGCTTTCTTTTTGCAATTGATGTCCAATTTCAAAGCCTTATGATCAGACAATATGCTTGGTATGATTCCAGTCTTCTTAAATTTGCTGAGGCTAGTTTTATGTCCCAATATATGGTCTATCCTTGAGACTGTTCCATGTACACTAGAAAAAAAATGTATAGCCTGATGTTCTAGGATGAAGTGCTCTATACATGTCAGTTATGTCCATTTCATCTAATATGTCATTTAGGGCTGCTATTTCGTTATTTATTTTCTGTTTGGATGACCTATCCATAGCTATCAATGATGTATTTAGGTCCCCTAGTATAATTGTGTTTTGGTCAATTTCTCCCTTTAGTTCTGTTAGTAGTTGCTTGGTAGGTATATTTTGGTGCTCCCGGATTGAGGGCATAAATATTGATGACTGTTATGTCTTCTTGTTGTATAGTCCCCTGTACCATTATGAAACGTCCATCTTTGTCTCTTGTTACCTTTTTCACCCTGAAGTCTGTTTTATCTGATATCAGTATGGGTACACCTGATTTTCTCTAGATACCATTTGCTTGGAGTGTCAATTTCCATCCTTTCACTTTGAGTCTGTGTTTGTCCTTGTAGCTGAGATGGTCTCTTGAAGACAGCATATGGTTGGGTTTAGTTTTTTGTTCCAGTCTGCTGCTCTGTCCCTTTTTATTGGTGAGTTCAGTCCATTTACATTTAGGGTGATTATTGATATGTGAGGATTTCCTGTCATTCTGTCTTTAGTTTTCCGGTAAGACTGTGTCTAAATTGTTTCTTTGCCTTTTTGTTGTTGTCTATTATATCTGTGTGGTGGTATTCTATGATGTTTCCCTCTGTTTCTTCTTTTATTACAGTATATATTTCAGTTCTGGATTTTTTTTTCAGTGGTTACCCTTAAGTTTATGTAAAAGAAAGTTTGATATTTAGAGTATTCCATTTTCTTCAGCACGCTTACTTTCTCCATTCCCATATTCTGGTTCAGGCCTTTACTCGCCCCCTTTTTATGATTTGGTTGCCACAAATTGTCCCTGTTGATGGTGGTCGAATAACCTCCTTTAGTATTTCTTGTAGTGCAGGTCGTGTATTAGGAAATTCCCTCAGCTTCTGTATGTCTGGAAAGGTCTTTATTCCTCCTTCATATATGAAGGATATCTTTGCTGGGTATACCAATTCTTGGCTCATTATTTCTCTCTTTCAATAGTTTGAATATTTGGTTCCACTCCCTCCTGGCTTGTAGAGTTTCTGCTGAAAAATCTGATGATAATCTAATGGGCTTTCCTTTGTAGGTTACTGTCTTTTCCCTGGCTGCCTTGAGGATTCTTTCTTTGTCATTGATTTTAGACAGCTTCAATGCAATGTGCCTTGGAAAAGACGTTGGGGTTGAGGTAATTAGGTGTTCTATTTGCTTCTTGGATTCGAGGATCCAGTTCTTTCTACAAGTTTGGGAAGTTCTCAGTGACTATTTGTTTGAATATACTCTCTGTTCCCTTCTCTCTTTCTTCTCCTTCTGGTGTGCCCATTATTCTTATATTGCTCTTTCTGATGGAGTGAAAGTTTTTGTAGAGTTCTTTCATTTCTTTTAAGTCTCAAGTCTTTTTCTTCTTCCATCTGTCATTTCCAGGTTTCTGTCTTCGATGTCACTGATTCTTTCCTCCATCTGGTCAACTCTACTACCTAAGCTGGCTATTTCACTCTTCATTTCTTCTATTGAGTTCTTAATCTCCAGAAATTCTATTTGGTTCTTTTTTAAAATGTCAATCTCTTTGGTAAAATGTTCATGTTGTTCTTTGATTGTGTTTCTGAGTTTTATTAAACTGCCTTTCCGTGTTTTCTTGCATCTTGTTGAGTTTTTTCGGAACTGCAATCTTGAATTCTCTGTCATTTAAGTCACATATTTCCATATCTTTAAGTTCATTTTCTGGAGACTGCTTACTTTCTTTCTGGGCTTTTTTGTTGCCTTGGTTATTCATGGCAATTAATGATTTATTGTTTCTCTTCTTAGACATGTACAAGAGTGGGTTGTGCAACAGATTGATAGGAAGTTGTCTTTCTTTTGTTTTCCAGTACATGTTGGTAGAATGTTTTATTTTCTCTCCGACTGCAGCCTTTTTCTCTCTCTCACACTGCAGTGTTATGTTTTCTCTGCACTATACCGGTTTCTCACACAATGGGGCGATTCCCTGGAAGGCGGGCTTCTCCTCTGTTAACGGTTTGCCTGGGTCATTGGGCACCACGTCTGTGTGGGGATGCGGAGAGCTTTTGAAGTTCCAAAGCTCTTCCTGTACCAGATTCAGAGCCAGTGTGTTTCAGCAGTTCCGTTTACTCCTGCAGGGATCCGCCCAGATAGGTGAGGACAGGAGTGGGGTGAGTTGTGAGAGGTGGCCCAGAGCCATGGCGGTGACCACCACCACAGCTGGTCCTGCTTCCACAGCTCCCTCCCCTTTGCCAGAACTAGTTGTGCTGCGAATCTGTGTCTGCAGACCACAGTTCTCAAAACTCCAAATACTCTGTTCTTTTGATCTGACACTGCTACTGTTCCGCTTCTAGCACTGGGCAGGTAGTGGTGGGGCGAGCTCTGGGAGGGTTCAGAGGGGGCGGCTAGTCTCAGTGCCTAGGTTTCCGTTCTCTGCAGCAGTGAGGGCTTAAACCACTGTTTTCAGCCTTCTTCCCTCAGTCTTTGCTCTGAGGTCTCTGCCGTGAGCGTTGGCTTCAGCCATGTTAAATGCTGCCCCCTCAGCCCTGTGCGCCATAAGCGGAGCCCTAGCAGTCCGAGTTCTTCCCTCTCCCGCAGCTGCGGTAGTTCCGGGATGCAGCGAGCTCGGAGCACTGAGCTAGGTCTGTGTCCTGCGCCCGTATGGCTCCTTCTCTGCACTTTCCCCTTCCCTCTTCCCGTGCACGTGCAATTTGCCCACCTTTAGGTGAATTCATTAGTGGGCCTCTTAGTCTTTCCTGTCTGCTGTGCAGGGAGTCCTTTGTGGAGTTATAGCTGTTCAATTTGTTATAAATTCTAGGGGAGATTTCCAGAGGCTCACCTCACGCTGCCATTTTGATGACCTCACTCAGTTTTTGCTTTTCATAATTGTTTTGCCTGTCCTTCCATTGCTCTTAGTCTGTCAACTTTCTCTTTAATACTGTCAGTATCTTTATGGGTAGTAGCTCCTCTGTTTTAATTTGATGCATCATATATCCTAGTAGCTTGGATAACAGATTTAATAAACACTTATTTAGCACTTGCTATATGCCAGGCAGGCATTGTTAACGCCAAAGATTATAAATATGAGTAATATTTTCCTTCCTCTAAGGAAGTTGATTTTAATGAGAGAGACTGATACCTAAGCATGTACATAGTATACAGCATGACTTCTGTGATTCAGGTACATAATTTGCAAAGTAGTATGCGAGCTTGGAGAAAGAGAGTGACTATATCTGGGGAGACTAAGGTTGCACATCACACTTGAGCTGGGTCTTCAGGGGGTGAATAGGAGTTTGTCAAGAACAGAAACAAGTGGAATATTATTAGCAGTAAATATGTCACGGAGTCTTAAAGGCATACTGTGTTTAAGCAACAGTTGATACGGTAACATTAGGTGTGATCAAAAAATATGGTGAGTGCTGCTGTCAAGTGCCATCTAACAGAAAGGTGGTGTTAATTCTGTTTTTTCACCTAGATGGAATTGTACGAGTTGAGTATGTACTCAGGAACAGTGTGGTTAACTCTGATATCATAAGGGCTTATTGGACTATTTAAGAAATGATGTGAGTAGAAAACCGCCTGAAAAATTGGCAGATGGTTTCCTCCTCATCATGGCAACACTCCATGTCACACATCGTTTCTGGTATATGGCAATTTCTGTCTAATAAAAACATTACGGTGTGTCGTCATCCACCTTATTCACTGAATCTGGCACCGTGCAGCTTCTGGCTCTTCCCCAAAGTCAAAAAGACCATGAAATTTTGAATTGATTCAGGACATCGAGGCAGTCATGACAGGGCAACTAAAGACACTCACAAAAGAGGACTTCCAGAACTTCTTCAGAAAGTGGCAAGAAACATGGGATAAGTGTTTGAAGTGAGGGGGAGCATTTGGAGGGAGATTAATAGAAATGTGTCTTTTACTGTAATATTTTGTTTTTTTCTTGTTCTTTAAGACCTAGCCAGACAATCAGCTCCAGTGTGTCCCCTGGAGCAAAAATTAATGTAAGACCGGGTTCGATACTGTGTTACATAAAACCCAGTCTTATAGTAAAATAAGAGCAGATCTTATATTAATTTTTGCCCCAAAAGATGCACTAGAGCTGACTGTCCGGCTAGGTCCTATTTTTGGGACAACATGGTAGGAGCTGCAGGCCTGGCTGCTGTCTGTGCACCAGGATACAGCGGGTGGCGTGTTGTCCTTGATGCGCTTGTACCGCTGATGGGAGCTGATGGGCTGAGAAGAGGATACCTCACAGGTGGAGATGTTTCTTGCAGAGGACTCTGTAATAAATTTTTTTTACGTAAACATTCATCATATATTTTGATCATACCTCATATTTATTTTTTAAAGGTTTTATTGGGGAAGGGGAACAGGACTTTATTGGGGAACAGTGTGTCTTGGAACAGTGTTCCAAGACTTTTTCCAAGTCAGATTGTCCTTTCAATCTTAGTTGTGGAGGGCACAGCTGAGCTCCAGGTCCAGTTGCGGTTGTTAGTTGCAGGGGGCGCAGCCCACCATCCTTTGCGGGAGTCGAGGAGTCAAACCGGCAACCTTGTGGTAGAGAGCCACGCTCCAACCGAGTCATCTGGCCACCCGGGAGCTGAGTGACAGCTCATTGACTTCATTCTAGTTGTGGAGGGCACAGCTTGCTGGCCCATGTGGAAATTGAACCGGCAGTCCCGTTGCCCAGAGCTCGCACTCTAACCAACTGAGCCACCTGTCCACCCTTGATATACTGTTTTGAGATTTGCTTTTTTTCACTCAAAAGATCGTGAATTTTTCAGGTTGTTAAATAGTCTTCTAAAACATGATTTTTAAATGGTTACGTGTTATTATCTTGTATGAATGTACCAGGATTCATTTAAGTCATATTCTTTTGATGATAGCTAATTAGGATACATTAACCATCCATTCTCCCTTCTTTTGGAAGTAGCATTCTGATTTGGCCTTTGGAAGCTGCTCTGTTGCCATTGGATATCTCTTGGTGGGTTTTTTTTTAAGATTTTATTGGGGTAGGGGAAAGGACTTTATTGGGGAACAGTGTGTACTTCCAGGCCTTTTTTCCAAGTCAAGTTGTTACCCTTTTAATCTTAGTTGTGGAGGGTGCCGTTCAGCTTCAAGTTGTTGTCCTTTCAGTCTTAGTTGGGGAGGGCGCAGCTCAGCTCCAGGTCCAGTTGCCGTTTTCTAGTTGCAGGTCCATCCCTTGTGGGAGTCGAACCGGCAACCTTGTGGTTGAGAGCCCGCGGTCCAATCAACTGAGCCATCTGGGTGGCAGCTCAGCTCAAAGTGCTGTGTTCAATCTTAGTTGCAGGGGGCAGAGCCCATCATCCCTTGCGGGACTCCAGGTATTGAACCAGCAACCTTGTAGTTGAGAGCTCACTGGCCCATGTGGGAATCGAACCGGCAGCCTTCGGAGTTAGGAGCATGGAGCTCTAACCGCCTGAGCCACCGGGATGGTCCCCTCTTGGTGGGGTTTTTAATCTTAGTGCTCCTGCCTCTGGTTGATTAAGGTGCCTCACCCTTTCTGGATAACATAAATTAGGCCAATCAGATGTTGTCCCTGACATTTTAATCTTGAGTGAGCTGATACTGGGACCTAAGTGATTCATCCTGGCAGAAAAGTACTATGAAGAAATCTTTCATTCATTCCTGACACCTAGATCTGTGGAGTTGCTTTCATCCTGATTTTTTTATGCATCTGATTGTTCAACTTTTCCTTTGATTCTTTGAATTGCTCTATATTCCAAGAGATTCTCTTGCTCTCCTCCTCCCCTTTGTTTCTTAAATTCAAGTCTGTTATTATTGTTTGCAATAGAACGCTAAAGTGATTGACTGTCCTGGTTTGCCCAGGACTGATGAAGTTCTCAGGGCACAGGATTGTCAGTGTTCAAACCAGGAAAGTTCTGGCGAAGTCTTAACCAGTTAATCACTCTATTCTAATTCAAACAGTTTGGGAGTAAAGGTAATGATTTTTGGGAATCAGATGTTGTTCAGATGGAAATACCCAGTGTGCAGCTGAAAATACTTAATTCAGATATTTCATCTCAGCAGTTATTTGAATTTTGAACAAAGTGTGAGGGATAGAACAATGGAAATAATGATAACCAGTAATTGTTGAGCACTTACTATGTGCAAGGCATTCTGCTTACAAGAATAATCTTAAATAATCCTTACAAAATTGCCATTATACAGATGAAGAAAATGAGTTAAGTAATTCTCTTACTAAGAACATACAACTAGAAAGAGGCAGAACTGGCATTCAGTCCTAGATTTTATACTTTAAAACCCTGTACCCTTAATAACCATTCTCCTACTCTGCCTCAGGGTCCCTGCTCAAAGATTGTGTAGACTAGTATGGATATGATGTGAAAGCAAAGAAATACAATAATAGAAGCATGTGGAGAGTACAGTGGGCACATAGGGAAAGACTTAGCATGGGTTAGTCATGGAAGACTTCAGTATTGTGCTTAAGCTGAACTAGGAAAATGTCTATGCATAATGCTTTGGTAGTAATTCTTGGGTGGGCCTGGAAGTAAGAGATAGCATAATATGTTTGGGGAACTAAAGTAATTCAGTATCAGGTGCACGGGTGGCTCTGTTGGTTAGAGTGCAAGCTTTAGAGCGTGAGCTCTGGGCAACAGGGCTGCCGGTTCGGTTCCCACATGGGCCAGCGAGCTGTGCCGTCCACAACTAGAATGAAGTCAGTGATCTGCAGCTGAGCTCCCAGGTGGCCAGGTGACTCAGTTCTTTGGAGCATGGGCTCTCAACCATAAGGTTGCCGGTTCGACTCCCACCCACAAGGGATGGTTGGGCTGCGCCCCTGCAGCTAGGATTGAAAGGACAACAACATGACTTGGATGGAGCTGATGAGTCCTGGGAAAAACACCGCTGTTCCCAATTAAAAAAAAAGTCCTGGAAATACACACTGTTCCCCAATAAAGAAAAGTCCTGTTCCCTTTCCCCAGTTAAAAAAAAAAAAAAAGTAGTTCAGCATCTTTTACAGGTAGAAAGATTGGAATGTTGGATAGGATTGGCAAGATCCAGACTGAAAAACCTCTCCTGTTGGAAAATTTTAAACAGAGAAGTGGGTTTTGTGCATTTGGAACTATTGCTTTGGTTGCACCATAGGAGGTAAATTAGTGAGGGTAAGAAGAGCTTGAGAAGAACAGTTAGAAAATGCTCAACGTCTCAGAGATGGATGGTCTGACTTGGGGCAGGAGAGTTTTCTGAAGGAGGGGGCAATAGTTGCAATAGCGAATGCTGCAGAGAGAAGAGTCATGGTGAGGACCTGAAATAAGCCGTTCATTGTATTTGCAATTGGAGGCCACCGAGAAGTAGAAAACCCGGACAGTAGTGGCGGCTGGGAGCTAGAGTATGATGGGGTAAGGAAGGAGTTGGAGTTGAGGTGGTAGAACCAGTCAGTGGAAACTCAGTTTAAAAATTGGTAGTCGTAGAAAAGAGGGTTCAAGGGGGCATTTTATTGTTTCTTATTTGTTTACAAGTGTGGGATTAATTACTGTTTGTAGGCTAAATTGAAGAAACCAGAGCAAAGAGCCTGGGGTAAGTGAAGAGCTGTTAGGGAGGTGAAGTAAGGGAGTCGCGGTTGGATTTTGAAGGGGCCTCAGGTGAAAAGGACTTGAAATATAGGCAGTGAGCCTGTAGGATCAGGAAACTGGGACAGATTATGTTTAATGATCTATTCATGTATTAGTTATACTTCTGTTTATTCTTTTATTTAAAAGTTAAATATATTTTAAAGGGGAAGGGAAGATGAAAATAGAAAGCATGATTCTAAATAATTTCAATATTCAGATATATTTACAAGTTTTAGGGAGAAACTTTTATGAACTGGTAATTCCCAATTAAGGCTATCATATTATTTAATAATAAAATGCAAATTACTTTTCTAGAAGAATAAGTTCTCATTGACTTAAGTCCTTCTGGAGGAGTGACAATAATTTAAAATGCTTCCTCACTCCCCTCACACAATTTAAAGTTACAGTCATGAACTATGGCTGGTAGCAATAATTGAGTTCTGGGAACATTGTTTTTGCTTGGAATAAAGGAATTGGTACTCGGATGTTAAGGTTCTAGAGGCTGGACGTGTGCTTTTGTTTTCAAAATTTTGTTAATGTGGGGCTAACACAAACACTTTCACGTATTCTTTTGAGCTTTTAAAACTTTGGGAAAGTGGGATATTTGATAGACTTGGAGCTGAATTAATCCAGTTTGCGAATGCAGAGAGAGAAAGTACATGGATTGTGGTTATAATCTCTGCCTTCAAGCAGCATTTAATCTAGTGGAGCTTTTTTTTTTCTTTTTTTTACAGATACTGCTAACTTGATTCTAAAATTCATATAGGCTTACAAGGGATTCCCCAAATAGCCAAACAATCTTGAAAAAGAACAAAGTTGGAGAATTCATATTTGGCAATTTTAAAACTTACTACAAACTTACAGTAATCAAGATTGGGCAGTACTGCCATAAGAATAGACGTACAGACCAATAGAATAGACCTGGGAGTCCAGAAATAAAATCTCATATTTACAATTGATTGTTTTGTAGGTCAGTTGATTTTCAATGAAGGTGCCAAAACAATATAACAGGGAAAGAATAGTGTTTTCAATAAATGGTGCTGGGACAACTGTATATCCATAACATATATCCATGGGACAACTAACTGTATATCCATATCCATATGTAAAACGTTATTGGATGTCTACCTCATGCTGTATATAAAAATTAACTTAAAGCTGATCAAAGACCTGAATGTAAGAACTAAAACTATGAAAGTTTCAGAAAAAAGCATAGATGTAGATCTTCATTACCTCAGACTGGGCACTGTTTTCTTAGTATGACACTAAAAGCACAAGTGACAATATATATAAATTGAAAATATATAAATTGAAAATATATAAATTGGAATTCATCAAAATTAAAATCTTTTGTGTTTCAAAAGACGTCATCAAGAAAATGATAAAGCAACCACCGATGGGAGAAAATATTTACAAATCATATATCTGATAAGGGACTTGTATCTAGGATATATAAACTCCTACAACAAAATTAAAATTCAATTTTAAAATGGGCAAAGGACTTGAACGGACAGTTTTCTAAAGAAGTTACGCAAATGGCCAATAAGCACATGAAAAGTTCTTCAATAGTATTGGTCATTAGGAAAATGCAGATCAGATCAAAACCACAATGAGATAGCATTTCATACCCACTAGGATGGCTAAAACAGATAGTAGCAAGTGTTGATGAAGATAATTTAGAAATATACCTTTGGTGGGATTGTAAAATAGTGCAGCCACTTTGGAAAACAGTTTGGCAGTTCTTCCAAATATTAATCATAGAATTACTACATGACCCAACAGTTTTACTCCTAGGTATATATTCAAGAGATATGAAAACATTATATACACACGTTCATAGAAGCATTGTTCATAATAATCAAAAAGTGGAAACAACCCAAGTGTCCATCAGTTGATGAATGCATAAATAAAATGTGGTCTATCCATACAGTGGAATACAGTTGACTCTTGAACAACACGGGGATTAGGGTATCGACAACTCATGCAGTCACTAATTTGTGTATAACTTATGACTCACTCAAAACTTGATTTTCTCTTCGGTATCTGCAGGGGCTTGGTTCCAGAATGCCCCCCGCCCCTGTAGATACCAAATGCGAGGATGCTCAATATTAAATAGTATAAATCAGTGCAGACAGTTGTTCCTCTGTATCCACAGATTACCAGCCACAGTGGAAAACACTGTTGTCAGTTCACAGTTGGTTGAATCTGTGGATGTGAAACTCGGGGGTATGGATGGTATATTTATTGAAAAAAAAAAATCAATGGGTAAGTGGACCCACATGTCGCGTCCCGCGCGATGAGGGTTGTGGGGAGCCAGGAGGGCGGCGCAGGGTTAAGAAATACAGTAGCTATGAAGAGTGTGCAAGCGGGGCCAAGGGACTCCAGCCTCAAAGACTGAGCCCCGAATTGGGCCTACATATAGCTTTTATTAGTTAGGTGGGGAAGTAAAGGAGATAAAGCTTATCAATCTCAAGATCGGTGAATCCCACACATCATAATAGGAAACTGATTCAAGCCAATCACCCTTGCCTGCAGGCAGCTGGACCACAAGTCTCAGGATGTATGTACTTCCCCCAAGGGATGAAACCTTCATGCATATGAATAGACAGAGAGCACATCATTGAATCTCTTCCCTGGCAGGTTGTGGGAAGGAATGCAGCCACAGAGGCAGAGGCTCTCCTTAGCAGGGGAAGGGGGGGGCTGTGCCCACCTCTGTGAACCCCGTGGGTTCTACTGTTGGTCCACACGTGACTGCCTGGCTTGAGTTGTCCCCCTGCCCCTCCATGGGGACTCTTACTCATCATTGGCTGACCAGCCATCTTTCTGGGGCCAAACAGGGAGACATAAGGTGCAAGCACAAAGGTGAAGCAAAGTCCCTGAAAGGATCCGGCTCACAGACTCCTTGCTTTAGGGGCAGGTACAAGGAGACAGACAGGTAGGCTGCTGCGTGGCAACACCCACGCAGTTTAAACCCATGTTGTTCAGAGTCAAGTGTATTATTCAACATTAAAAAGAAGTGAAGTACTGATAAATGCTATAACATGGATGAACCTCAAAAACATTATGCTAAGTAAAGAGGTCTCATATTATGATTCCATTTATAGGAAATGTTCAGGCAGTCCAATCTATAGATGTAAAATGTAGATTAGTGATTACCAGGGGATGTGGAGCAGATGTATAGAGAATAAATCATAAAGGGTATGTGTTTTCTGTTTGTGGTGATGAAAATGTTCTAAAATTATTTTATGGTATGTGAATTATATCTGAGTAAAACTGCTATTAAAAGCAAAAGGTAAATTATCCTTCAATAGTACAAATTACCTAATGAAGGCATTTTCAGAATGGAAAACTACGTAATAATAGTGACGTGGAATTCTGGCTTCTCATAATGATGCAGTACCTTAGACAGAATTACCTACGTAGCAGTTAGAAGATCTGGGCAAAATGGATTTTTTTTTTTTCCCCACAAATTTTTTTTTTAATTTGGAGGATTGCCCTCAGGTTCCTGATTATCCATTCTTTTTTTTTTTTTTTTTTAAAGACTTTTATTAAGATATAGCTAACATACAATATTATATTAGTTTCAGGTACATAGCGTATTATTCAACATTTATATACCTAAAGAAGTGGTCGCAATAAGTCCAGCAACCACCTGACACTGTACCACACTATCACAATATTATTGACTATATTCCTCGCGCTGTATGTTACATCCCCGTGACTTAGTTATTTTATACTTGGAAATTTGAACCTCTCATTCCCCTTCATCTCTTTTCCCCCTTTTTAAATTTTCAATTACAGTTGACATTCAATATTTTATATTAATTCCAGGTGTACAGCATAGTGGTTAGACATTTATATAATTTGAGAAGTGATCCCCCTGATTAATACTGACCTGGTACTATACATAGCTGTTACCATATTATTCACTGTATTCTCTATGCTTTACTTCACATCCCTGTGACTGTTTTGTGACTATTAATCTATACTTCTTAATGCCTTCACCTTTTTCACCCTGCCCCTAACTCCCCTCTCATCTATCACCCCAATAAATCTAGTACCCATCTGGCACTATACATAGTTATTACAATATTATTGACTATATTCCTTATGTCATATTCTACATCCTCATGACTACTTTGTAACCAATTTCTATTTCTTAATCCCTTCCCATTTTTCACCCATCTCCAACCCCCCATCTGTCTGGCAACCATCAAAATGTTCTATTTATGAGTTTGTTTTGTTTGTTTATTTCATTCTTTATTCACACATAAGTGAAATCACATTGCATCTATCTTTTGCTGTCTGTCATTCTGTCATACTTCACTCAGCACAATACCCTCCAGGTCCATCCATGCTGCCATAGATGGCAAAAACCATTCTCTTCCCTGGCTGAGCAATATTCCACTGTGTATAGGTACCACCTCCTCTTTATCCATTCATCTGTTGATGGACACCCAGGCTGTCTCCACATCTAGGTCATTGTAAACAGTGCTGCAGTGAACTTACTATGCACACATCCTCTTAAAGTAGCATTTTGGGTATCTTTGGATAAATACCCAGAAGTGGATTACTGAGTCCTATTTTGTCTCTTGTTATAGCCTTTGTTTTAAAGTCTATTTTGTCTGGTATAACTGTTGCTACCGCAGCTTGTTTCCATTTTTATGAAATATCTTTTTTCGCTCTTTTACCTCCAGTCTGTGTTTTTTGCTCTGGAGTCTCTTGTAGGCAGCATATATAAGGGTCTTGTTTTCTTTTCTATTTAGCCATCCTACCCTATCTTTTGATTGGAACGTTTCATTCATTTACATTGAAAGTAATTATTGATAAGTATGTAGTATTGCCATTTTACTATTCATATTTTTGAACTTTTTTGTTGTTCTTAAAGAAGTCCCTCTAAGATTCCTTGTAATCCTTCTGGTTTGGTTTTGATGAACTCCTTTAGCTTTTTCTTGTCTGGGAAGTACTTTATCTGTGCTTTGATTCTAAGTGAAAGCCTTGCTGGGGAGAGTAACCTTGGTTGTAGGTCCTTGCTTTTCATCACTTTGAATGTTTAGTGCCAATCCTTTCTTGCCTGCAAAGTTTCTGTTGAGAAATCAGCTGAAAATCTTATGGGAGCTCCCTTGTAAGTAACTAACTGCCTTTCTCTTAGTGCTTTTAAGATTCTCTCTTAGTCTTTAAGTTTTGGCATTTTAATTATGATGTGTCTTGGTGTGGGCCTCTTTGGGTTCATCTTGTTTGGGACTCTGCACTTCCTGGGCTTGTATGTCTGTTTCCTTTACCAGGTTACACAAGTTTTCCTTCATTATTTCTTCTAATAGGTTTTCAATTCCTTGCTCTGTCTCTTCTCCGTCTGGTACCCCAATGATGCAAATGTTGGTATGCTTTATGTTGCCCCAGAAGGCGCTTTTTTTTCCTTTTTGCTGTTCTGATTGGGTGCTTTCTGCTACCTTACGTTCGAAACACTGATTTGATCCTCTGCTTCACCTAATCTGTTGATTCTTTCTAATGTAGTCTTCATTTCAGTTATTGTATTCTTTATTTCCAACTGGTTCTTTTTTTAAAAATTTTTGTTTTAAATTGGGAAATAGTGTGTTTTTCCAGGGCCCATCAGCTCCAAGTCATGTCGTTGTCCTTCAGTCTAGTTGTGGAGGGCGCAGCTCAGCTCCATGTCCAGTCACCCTTTTCAGACTTAGTTGCAGGGGACACAGCCCACCATCCCATGTGGGAATTGAAGCAGCAATGTTGTTAAGAGCTTGCTCTCTAACCAACTGAGCCATCTGGCCGCCCCACGGGCAGCTCAGCAGCAGCTCATTGTCTTCAATCTAGTTGTGGAGGGCGCAGCTCACTGGCCCATGTGGGAATTGAACCCACTACCCTGTTAAGAGCTTGCACTCTAACGAACTGAGCCATCCGGCTGCCCCCAACTGGTTGTTTTTTATGTTTTCTATTTTCATTTGTATGTTTCCTATCTCTTTTTTGAAGTTCTCCCTGAGATCATTGAGATACGTTTTACCATGTTTGGAACTCTGCATCTGGTAGATTGCTTGTCTACATTTTGTTTAGTTCTTTTTCTGGAGCTTTTTTTGTTCTTTTATTTGGGACACTTTTATCTCCCCACTTTGGCTGCCTCCGTGTTTGTTTCTTAGTTGAGTGGCCTTATGTAGTAAGTGTCCCGTGTGGCTCAGTGCCACAATCTTCCTGGTCACCTGAGTCAGGTGCTCCAGGTGTGTCCCTTGTATGGGTTGTGTGTGCCCACCTGTTGTGGTTGAGCCGTGGTTGCTGTTTGCATGTCAGTAGGAGAGATTGATCCTCAGGCTGATTGGCTGTGAGGATTGGCCATGACCACAGTAGAGGAGCTGTTGTGCAGGGGCTGACCCTACGGAGCAGGATTCACTTTAGCAGGGCTCTGGAGCCTGCCCACTGTGTCCTTTGGGTGTGTCATCCATGGAGGCAGCCAGGTGATGCTCCGGCTGGGTCCACAGTTGGCTACTGGTCATGCCAGTCCTGGGCCCTCCTAGGAGGGGCCCCACTGCTGGCCAAGTTCAGCTGTAGTCTGTGCCCTGTCCAGGACCACCTGGTATGAGCCACAAGGCAATCCCCAGATGGCTGCTGCCTGTGCTGGGCTTGAAGATGCCTTGCGAGGCCAAGCTGGTTCTTTTTTTTTTTTAAATTTTTACAACTGGAAAAATTTTAAATTTTTCAAAAATTGGAAATGAGGTGGGTTGTTCCTAGTGCTCAGCTTGAGGGTGCTCAGCCAGACGTTCGAGACACACCAAAGCAAGGTACTACTTGTTTGGGTTTTGTGAACCTTTGAGAGATTTTTTGAAAGTCCCCCACATGAGCCAAGAAAAGCTGTTTATATGGAAAAGCCACTGGATGTGGCTTGAGAGGGTCTGAAAGTTGGGTGGGGTGGGGTTTCAGGGAATCAGGGCAAATGAAAGGTGTTAGCTAGGTTAGTGGAGACTCAGATATGGCCGCCACCTGCATCTGCACACTGGGAAGGGGATGGGCTCAACAAAGAAACAATGGCTCTGCCAGCTGCTTCATCTGGGAGAAAGCTGCCTTTCCAGCCCTCTCCTTGAATCCATACAATTCAGTTTCTCCCTATATGTCCCTGGTGCCTTTTGAGCTGCTGCCCCAGCACTGGAGCTCAGAGCAAGTTGAGTCCGTTGGCGAGTAAGTCTGTGTGCAGGCCCTTTAAGAGCAGCACCTGGAAATTCAGCCACCCTCGTCTCTCTCAGCCACAATCTCCGCTGGTTTTCATAGCAAGAAGTTTTGGGGACTTCTGTCCTTGGCACTGAAACCTTTGGCTGTGGAGCCTGGTGTGGGGCTGGGACCCCTCGCTTCTCTGGGTGGGACTTCTGTAGCCAAGATATCCCTCCCAATTTTTAGTGGTCACATGTGGGTATGAGACCAGCCCATTCCATGTCTCTGCCTCTCCTCCCAGTCTTTAGGTGGCTTCTTCTATATGTCCGTTGCAGGGCTTCTGTTCAGCTAAACTTCACGTGATTCTCAGTGATGGTTGTTCTGTAGTTTAGTTGTAATTTTGATATAATAGTGAGGAAAGGTAAGCACAGTGTTTATCTGCTCTTTTATCTTGACCAGATCTTGGACAAAATATATTAAAATTTTTATTTAAAGGCTCCAGAGAATGGTCAAAAGCAGACAGAAACTGGAGGGGTGCCTATTCTTAAAACTGATAAAATTCATGAGTTGATGGTTTTTGTCTGAGGGTATTCTATAATCCTCCCAATTTTGGGAGCAGAATACTACAGCCTTATTGGCTTGACATATCAGAGTACAGATTTCCAGGCTGACAGAGTAGCCAGCAGAAACTTAGCAGAAAAATCTTGGAAGATTGGAAGCTGCAAAGGGAGTAAGCCTTAAAATTTGCACCTAAGATCTGCCCAAATGTCTAGCAGTCTGCTTTGGGGTGTGTGTGTGTAAAATCCTTTTAAATTGTTTTTAAAGTAGTAGCATTGCAGAGTTATTTATAAAGCGAAAAAGTTTATGTCCGTCTTCAATTTTTAAAAATTCTAATGGATATCTAGGACTGAATGCAATGAAATTTTCTGTCTGCAATGGAATTAGAATATATATTTTTTGAGATGTAAAAACAGGTTTCAACTTTTTGATATTAGGTTTACTATTCAGTTTCCGCAACCCCTGCTGTATTTTTTTAAACTGTAGCTAGCAGACCAGTGGGACTTAGATGGAGGTTTGAAGTTTCCTATTCATTCTTAATTTCCCATGTTAGATAAGACCTTTTAGATTAACATAATGCTTGTCTTCCAGAGTTGAATCCATTCAGTAGCGAATTTAATATAATTTAATGTTCTGATGTTTAGATTCTAAGTTGTTGGTTCGTTTTTGGAAAGAGCAATATTGGTGAGTTTCAAGCTCCTAAGCTATGAGTCTTTGTGAAAAAAAAAATCGTTTAAGAAATGTCATCTCTTCTGGGAAATTCCTCTAACACTCAGGCAGAACTAGTTGGTGCTTCCAATGATCACAAATAATGTAACCCATACTTAAAGGACAGAAAAGGTTAAAGAACAATCTGTAGTTAACACTGGTCTAAGTTGGAATGTTGTCTTTTCAGTAGTTCGATAAAATCTAGTATTCATGGTCCCATGCAGCTAGCAATCCCTTTTTGGTCTACTTTCAGCCTGGAAGTTGTTCTGTTCTCAATATACAGGCAAGAGGCTATTTGAGTCCTTCCATCATAAAAACTCAGTGGATAGGAGGAGTAATAGGATTTAAAATTGAAAGTGCAGATTGCAGTCTGTAGAAAAGGAAAAGGAATATTGATGATACCTACTCTGGGATACAACCCACGCTAGGTGCTTTTGTTAAGGTCTATTTATCTCATTTAATTCTTAGAACCATTTTTTGAGGTAGTTTAATATCCCACTTTTAAAGAGTGTTATTATCTAAAGATAGGCAAAAAACAATCGGTGAAGCAAAATCGATGAGGAAATTATAAGCTCAGTTTTGAATATGTTAAGGCACTTGTGGGATTTTCTGGGGGAGTAATCCAGGAGACAGGCACTTCAGCTCAGGAGAGAGACCTGGCCTTAGAGTTTTAAGCTACTTAAATTCGCATGGTGTTTGGACTTGCAGAATATACCAAAATCTGTTTATTTACAAATACAGCACATTATTTAAAGGATGTTGGCGAAAGGGAGCTACAGTTGAAGGATAATTCAAATGTGACATCTGAAATTTACTGTCCACATTGGCTGCCTTTTCTTCTCAGAAACTAAGCTTCCTTACATAATCCCTCCCTGCCTGCATCACACATTTTATTTGTTTTTATGGGTAAGCAGCTTACAGTTTTTTTAGTTGTGCACATAGACTGTCGTTAGCAGGTGTGGATAATTACTCGAACTCCATTTTTTACTAATTTGATATTTTCTTGGGGGTTTATCCTTAAGTAAAGTCTTCACATATGATTAGTGGTACTATTGTAACAGTTTATCATCATCAAAAGTAAATGGTTCATTAATCAAAACTGTGTGTTACTGGCATAAGGATAGTAATGGAACTCAAAGGGTTGTCTGCCTGGGGTGTTTTATTCAAGAACTAGATGTCGTTGTCGTGGCCGTGGTTATGTTAGGTAGTTTTTCATTTACTTGCAGAAATAATGTAGACGGGATTCACATCCAGAGCTCTGTCTCCTCAAAGGGAGGCTTAGCCATTACTTATACACACTACTTTGGTTAATTACATGTTGATTTCTTCTTTGCAGTTGGCTGCACTTATCCCCTCTGGTTCTGTCAAGCTCATTCTGTTTACAGCTGCATCTGCAAAATACTGTGCTACATTTTAACATTTATCAAGAATAGCACTTAGTGAGAACCTCCCAGATGTTGAGATCCTTGTCCTAACTAACTAACAATTAGGCATATAGATCAATGGAAGAGAATTGAGAGTCCAGAAATAAACTTTTAAATTTATAGTAAATTGGTTTTTGACAAGGATCCCAGAACAATTCTACAGGAAAAAATAGTCTTTTCAACAAATGGTGTTGGGACAACTAAACTGTATATCCTCATATAAAGGAATGAAGTTGGGCCCTTATCTTACAGTATATAAAATTAACTCAAAAGGGATCAAAGACCTAAATGTAAGCGCTAACATTAAAACCTCTAGGAGAAAAAAAAAAACAACGTATAAATACTGTGTTTCCCCGAAAATAAAACTTAGCTGGACCATCAGCTCTAATCGGTCTTTTGGAGCAAAAATTAATATAAGACCCGGTCTTACTTTACTGCAAGACCACGTATAATATGATATGATATGATATGATATGATATAATATAATATAATATAATACTCGGTCTTGCAGTAAAGTAAGACCGGATCTTATATTAATTTTTGCTCTAAAAGACCCATTAGAGCTGATGGTCTGGTTAGGTCTTATTTTTGGGGAAACACAGTACGTATAAGTGATAATTTCTTAGCAACAACATCAAAAGCACAAGCATCCACATAAAAATAGATAAATTGGATTTTATTAAAATTAAAAATGTTTGTGGGGCAGCCAGATGGCTCAGTTGGTTAGAGCACAAACTCTGAACAATAGGGTCGTCGGTTCAATGCCTGCAGGGGCCAGTGAGCTGCGCCCTCCACAACTAGGTTGAAGACAACGAGCTGCCGGTGGGGCGGCCAGATGGTTCAGTTGGTTGGCGCATGAGCTCTCAACAACAAGGTTGCCGGTTCAATTCCCACATGGGATGGTGGGCTGCTTCCCCTGCAAATAAGATTGAAAACGGTGACTGGACTTGGAACTGATGGGCCCTGGAGAAACACTCTGTTCCCCAATATTCCCCAATAAAAAGAGGAAAAAATGTGCTTCAAAGGACATAATCAAGAAGGTGAAAAGAAGCCCACAGAATGGAAGGAAGTATTTGCGAATCATATCTGATTAGAGAGTTGTATTTAGAATATATAAAGGACTCTTAAAACTCAATAATAAAGACAATTCAAAAATGGTTAATGGACTTGAAAAGACATTTTTCCAGAGAAGATGCACAAATGGCCAATAAGCGCATGCAAAGATGCTAAACATCATTGGTCATTAGGGAAATGCAAATCAAAATCACAATGAGATGACGACCCTCCACAAAACACACTAGGATGGCTAAAATAACAAAAACAGATAATAATAACAAGTGTTGATAAGGATATATGTGGTGAAATTGAGATCCCCATGATTGTTGGTGGGATTGTAAAATGGTATATAAAATGGTATAACTACTTGGGGAAACAGTTTGGCAGCCTGAAAAGGTTAAACATTGAGTTACCTTATAACACAGTGATTCCATTGCTAGCTATATACCCCAAAGAAATAAAAGCAATATGTGCCCTCAAAAACTTATTCATAGTAACATTATTGATAATTGTCAAAAAAGTAGAAACAGTCCAAATGCCTTTCAACTGATAAATGGCTAAATTAATTGTGACGTATCCTTACAATGGAGTATTATTCGGCAATAAAAAGTAAGTACTGATAAAAGATAACATGAATGAACCATGCAAACATCATGCTAAGATCATATAGTCACAAAAAAAATACTGTATGATCCCTTTTTATGACTGTCTAGAAGCATATCTGTAGAGACAAAAAAGCAGATTAATGGTTGCATAGAATAGGGGTGGGAGAATGGGGGAGGGGTGACTGCTAAAGGATACAATATTTCTTTTTGTATGATGAAAAGACTAAAATTGATTTTGGTGATGGCTGCACATTTTTCTGAATATACTAAAACTATTGAATGTATACTTTGAATGGGTAAATTATGTGGCATGTGAATTATATCTCAAATTGTTATAATACCAAAAACAAAAAGGGTAATGGTTCCACTGTGATAAGTTGACTAATTGCAACCTAGATTATATATAGATATGCAAAACAATATACTGTATTATTTTCCACACCAAATACAAATATTTCTCTATATTAAAGATTAACTAGATGTTTCCTAATTATAAACATGTATTCTGTTTATAACCTTACTGAAAAGTTACACACCATCGCATGTTTGAGAATTCACCAGGAATTACAAATCCAGATGATCCAGTGATTAATGAATAACATGTAGTTGGTAACTGAAGCCATGGAAACACATATGATATCCAGAAAGGGTTTGTAGAGTGAGTAGGCTGTAGACAGAACCAAGGAAAGAACAACTTGGATGAAGGAAGGAAGAAGGCCAAAGAGATGGTATTATAGAAGTTACGGAGCTGAGAGTGAATGGTTAACAGCGTTTTCCTGTAGAGATGCTGCATGGGGATTGTGTTCCGGGAATAGGAGGTTGCTGATGGTCTTGGGAAGAGCAGTGTCAGCGAAAGTTTGATGGGAGTGGGCCAAGCGAATGGAAGTGAGGACAGTGGAGACGACTCTTTCAGGAATTTTGGCGAAGGGGGACAGTAGTCAGAAAAACATGTAGGTTAAGGAAAGGCTTTAAAAATATATAACCGTTGAAAAATGGGAGAGTATAATTCATGAAGCAAGCCCCCTGAGGAGATGAGAGCACTGTCACTGTGATTGGATGAAAGGATGCGGGGATGTTTGAGGATGCAGGTTATTTATTGGGGTGGTTTGGATAGAAGTTGAGGGATTTGCTACTCTCTGATGCTTTCTGTTTCTTAGCAAATAGGGGGCTTGAGAGCAATAGGTTTTTGTAGGAAACCTAAGTAGGGAAGCCTGCAAAGATTTCCAAACAGGAAGTGTTGAGAGCTTAATTGAGATTAGAGACCTAGAATTGGTAATACCCATAATGGAGGTTGAGTCTTTTTTTTTTTTTTTTTTTTTTTTGGTCTCTTGCAGCCCAGCTTTTGGAGTGAGAATTGAAGTGTCCCAAGGTTAGCTTTTGCCAGGCCAATAAGATAGACGCACAGGGAGCAGAAGTGTTGAAGTATGAGGACTATGTAAGAAGGAAGCAAAAACAGGAAGGGGTTGATAAATTGGGAGAAAATAAAGGCAGTAAGGGATTAACGTAATCTTTGTGGATCTAGGTCCATCTGTCCAATGACTAATGGGAAAACGTTTAATGCCTTAATTGGATCTAGGGAGAGTTTTGCTGTGAGGGTCAGGGATTCCTCAAATTAGAGCTCACTGCACATGGTGTTTAAGGGAAAGTCTATCCATTTCTTACTAAAATGTTGAACATTTCAAAGTTTTTGAATGAAATGTAAAATATCCAAAATTTATCCTCATTGGACTGGCAGATTTGAGGCTGGTTCTCAATGAAAGAATCTTGAGTCATGGTGAAACTCAAACTTAGGGGAAAAACAAACCTTCAGTATGTACCTGACCGGCCTCTGGAACTGGGTTGTTTGAAGGACTGTTGACAATACCAGGATGTTGTCACGACTTGGTTTGGAGAGGAAAACAGCCAGAGTCTTCAAAAATATAAGGTGACAGAAATGAGACTGGACGGAAGTGATCTGGTTAGATGGCATAAGCCTTTTCCACAGCGGGGTGGACGCAGTGGGCTTCACGTGGCCTAGCGATCTGTGAGGTGTGAGCCCTGACACGTGGGGTATTGGAGCCTCGCTGACAGTGGTGAAGACACCTAGTGTTTGCAGAGGGCTTTCCAGGGCAGACTCTGCCCATCATAAGCTCTTAGCATGAATTTGATTAATTTGTCTCAGTAACCCTCTGAGGCATTGTTATCTTTGTTTTAAAATAAAGAAGCTGAGGGAGAGAGGCCAGTAACATTCCCAAAATAGAAAGTTTGCATGTGGGGAGCCAGGATTTAAACCTAGACTGCTGAGTCTGGGGTACATGTTTCCAGCTACATGCGTGGTGTTGTGCAATCAACTGTGCCCTCGTGTAGTTGGTCCAATGTATATGTACTTAATGTGTGTGAAATAGTGTATGTTGTTTATACATACCTTAGAGGAAAATTCCTCAGTACAGTTTTTTTAATGCTTTCCACTTTGGTGATGATTGTGTTGTGTATTTTATGTAAATGTTACCCTTGAGAGCTGTTGTTCCTGGACCAGCAGCATCAACATCAATATCACCTGGGATCTTGTTTGAACTAAATTCTTTACCTTCACCCCAGACCTGCTGCTCGAGCCAGGTTAATCTGATGCAGGCTCAAGTTTGAGAACTACTAACCCAGAGCAAAGGGTAGTATGAGAATGTGAATGAGAATTCGAATTACGCACTGGAGTGGTATTGGGATTGTCAGTGCTTTTTGGATCATCTTCTGTGAATTGAAATCTGGTGGGTATTAGTTTATGCTTTGCCTGGCTGGTATGTTGATGCTGCCAGGCGCAAGGGAAGATGGGGAGGCAAAATGTCAGTGGATCACAGCTCAGACAGTTCAGAATGCTTGGTGGTGCATCAGTAGTGTTATTTTCTTTAAACATTTAAAAATTGTTATTTGATATACAAAAATAGTAATGCAGGTACAAGTTTTGAAGCAATAATAAATATCCATGAATCCAATCAATTTAAGAACTAGAACAAAAGCTACCTGTGTTTTCCTCTCTAATCTCATTCCTCACTTCCTACCAAAAGTAATCCAATGTCACAAATGTGTGTAAATCATGACTTTGCTTTTCTAGATTTATGATACACATTTATATGTGTCCTGAAATAATATATAGTATTTAGTTTTGCTTGGTTGGTTTATAAAAAATACTGTGAAATAGTCATATTTATAATATGAAAAAATGAAGTTTTTTTAATTTGTTCATGTTACATTACAATTCTGAATTCATTCATGTAGCTCTGGCTCATTTATCCTTGTTGCTGAGTAATAAATGTTGTATCTCACAGTTCATTTATTTTAATGAACATTTGAGTTGCTTTCAACTTTTTTTTTTTTTTTGCTATTATGAACAAAACAACTTGTGTATGTCTCATGGTGCACATATGCAAGAGTTTCTGCGGGATTTATACCTTGGAGTAGAATTGTTGTATCCTTGGGTATTTTTCAACTTTACCAGATTTTGCTAAATTGTTTCCTCAAAATGGCTGTACTAACTGACCTTTTTTACCAGTTGCTCTCATTTTGATGAACACTTGGTGATGTTATACCTATTAATGTTTGGCAATCTTAAATGCAAAATACTGTCTCATCTGAATTTGCATTTTCCTGATTAGTGAGGTTACCCACCTTTTCATGTTGACTATTGTTTCATCTTCTATGAAATGCCTTTTCTTGTCTTTTCTTATTGATGGGTGAGTAGTTTATCTATTCCGGGTATTTCACTCTCCGTGTGGCATCTTTCAAAGAACAAATATTCTAAATTTTAATGGAGTTATTCTTTTGGTTTTAGCATTATGTCTACTTAAGAAATCTTTCTCCACTCAGGGTTCATAATGGTATTTTTCTGTAAAAATTTAAAGTGTTGCTTTTATAAGTTTTCAAACCTTCTGGAATTGATTTTTCTGTATGGTGATATAGCAGGTATCCAGTTTCAGTTTCCCCCACATGGTTATTTGGCCCAGCTGTGTCTTTTCCCCAGTGGTCTTCAGTGCCATCTCTATCGTATCTAGCTTCCGTATATGTAATTACAGCTAAACATAATTAATGGTAGTAGTTTACTATTAAATATCCAGTTCAGTGTTCAGGTTTCCCCATTGTCTGTTATATGTAACACACACAAACATGTACATGAGTGTATAAAACACATTATAGTTTGTTTGGGTCAGTATCTAAATAAGGTCCATTTGTTGTGATTGGTTGATGCCTCTTGAATCTCTTTAAATCCATAGGTTCCTACTCCATTTCCCGAACCACCCCTCCCTGCTTTTTTGCCTCATTGCTTGTTGTTAGAGAATTGGGGTTGTTTATCCTGGATTTTGCTGGTTGGAATCGCATGATGTTTAAATATGTCCTGTTCTCTGAATTTTCTGTAAATTGATTGTTAGCTATAGAGGCTTGATATGATTGACTGACTAACTGATTTGCCAAAACTGACTTATAGGTGGTATTATATAATTCTTTAAAAAAAATTTTTGTTGAGATCTAATTCACATACATTTTCACATACCATACAACTCCCTCATTTAAAGTGTATTCGGTGGATTTTAGTATATTCAGAGTTGTGCAGCCATCAGCACAATCAATTTTAGAATATTTTCGTCACCACAGAAAGAAACTTTATGCCCTTTCGCAGTAACTGCCCATCCTGCACCCTTCCCGTACACCCTCCTTCCCTAAACCTAAGCAACAACTGATCTACTTTCTGTAATTTGCCTGTTCAGGACATTCATATAAATGGAATCTTATAATATGTGGTCTTTTGTGACTGGCTTCTTTGACTTAGCATAATGTTTTAAGATTCTTGCACCTTATTAGGATGTGTCAGCACTTTATTCCTTTTTATTGCCGAATGATATTCCATTGTATGGGTATACTACCTTGCGTTTATCCATTCATCATTTGATGGATATTTAGGTTGCTCTCTTCTTGGCTCTTGTGAATAGCATTGCTAGTAAACATTCATGTACTAGGTTTTGTGCTGACATATATTTTTATATGTCTTGTGTATACACCTGGGAGTAGAATTGCAGGGTCATATGGTAACTCAGTGTTTCACCTTTTGAGGAACTGCCAGACTTTTTTAAAGTGACTACGTACTGCATTTATAATTACACCAGCAGTATATCAGAGTTCCAATTTCTCTATATCCTCACGAGTACTTATTCTGTCTTTTTTATTTTATCATCCTAGTAAGTAAGTCTCATTGTGGTTTTGATTTGCATTTCTCTGATGGCTAATTACATTGAGCATCTTTTCATGAGTTTACTGACCATTTGTTTAGCTTCTTTGGAGAACTGTCTATTCTGATCCTTCGCCCATTTAAAAATTGTCTTGTCTTATTGAATTGTAAGGGTCCACTTTATATCTTAGCTACAAGTCCCTTATCAAATACATGATTTACAATTCTTTTCTCCCATTCCATGGGTTGCTTTTCATTTTCTTGGGTATTAATATTTCTATTAGGTGGTACATAACATCAGGTCATCTTTTGTGTGTGTGATATTTGCAACCATTGTTGATCATTGTCTAGATCCATTAATTTATTAACTATTGTAAAATGGTGGTATTTAAAATCTATCATTCCTTTATTAGAATTCTGAGCTCAAAATTAGTATTCTTTTAGCCTGTTGAATAATATTTCTCACTGCCTGTGGCTTCCATTGCTTTTGAGGAATCAGCTTTGGCATGAATACCTTAAACATGGATACCCAGTGGGTGGCAATCTTGAGTATCAGCACGATATCCTTTAGGTTTTTATTTTTTTGTCCCAGAGCTATAGTTTTCTGACTATATCACCACTTGAGAGGTCAATTTTGTATCCTTATAAAATCTCCTACCTTTTTCTCCTTCCCAAAATATACATTTGCTTCAGTTGATATACTTAGAAAAACAGTTAGTAGCCCAAGGAACAAATATATAAATATATTCATTGCAGATGATTTTTTAAAAACAGGTTTATTGAGATGCAGTTTATATACCATACATCTCACTCATTTTAAGTTTGAATTTTAGTAAATTTTTACAGTTGTGCAACCATCACGTATCTAGTTGTAGAATACTTCCGTCACTCTAAATTCTGTCCTTTTCTGAAATTATTTATTTTATAGAGATTCTTAACCTTGGGTTGACAGGCTTCTGATGGCTCCAGAACCCGCTCAAATTGTATGTCAACAAACATGTTCTATAGGGCCTGTGTTTTTAACAAGGCAAAATGTTAGTAAACTGTCAATTATACAAATGCAGTCAAAACCATTGAGTATATCTTACTAAAGTGATTCTGGAATTGTTTCTATGACTGAAAAGCTTTAGGAAGGAAAACTATGGGGATATGCTGTTTAAAAAATAAAAACTGTATACTTTATAGTTTGTTTAAAAAGTTAGACCTATAAAATATAACCATTTATAAGGCAAATAAAATCAATAGAGAATTTTTTAAAAGTCAGTTTTCAGTCTGTTGATTTTTAAAGATAATCTGTTTTTCTCTGGCTGTTTTTAGGATTTCTTTTCTTTTTTCTTTTTCTTTGGTGCTCTGCAGTATTACTGTGATTTCTTTTTATTTTCCACTTGGAATTTGGTGGGCTTCTGGAATCTGTGATTCAGTATTTTTCATTCGTTCTGGAAAAATTCTCAACCACTGTCTCTTTAAATGTTGCTTCTACTCAATGCCTCTTATTTTTCTGGAATCCAGACAGCTTTTGTACTTTCTTATTGTATCCTCTTTCTTCCGTATTCATAATCTTTTTGCTTCTTATATTTGATAATTGATAGTTTCTTCTGACCTGCCTTATAGTTCATTGATTCTCTCTTAAACTACATCAAATCTGCTGTAAAATCCATCTGTTGAATTCTTAAATTTGGTTATAGTACTGTTTCAACAATTATTTTTCATATCTCAAAGTTTTCTTTGGTTCTTTTTTTTTTTCAAATCTGGTCATTTTTGTTTTTTTCAAATCTGGTCTTCTGGCTTGCTGATACTTTTAATTCCATTTTTTCTATTCTTTAAATATTTACTGTAGTTATTTCATGTTTCATAACTTAATTCTCATATCCTAATTCCAAGGGGGAGTGGCCTATATTCTTCTTGGTTGTTGCCGTTGATTCTAGTTATGACTCTATGTATAGTGGTTTATTTTCTTGTATATTTGGTGACTTTTACTTAATCCTCAGCGCCGAATGGACTGCTTTTTTGCAGAGAAGGTTTGCATCTGTTGAGAAAGTCCTTTTGGCCATCTTGAAGGTTCTGGCTAAAATGAGAAGCCTTAGCTTTCCAGTCCTGCGTCCAGGTCCAGGACTTAACACACTCTGTTCCCAGTGTGAAGTGGATTATTACCCCTCATACTGTCCTTTTCACATATTTACCTTTTATGATTTTCCCCTTAGGTTTAATCTTCCGGGCTCCCCGACCTCTTATTACTTACAAGAGTTCAACAATACATTAAATAAGTATTTTTTCTGTTACACCTAGGGTCCAGTTTGAATAAAACATATAACCTTTCAAAGTATGAGGTCTTCCAGAAGTGACATACGAGAATACATTTTTTGTTACTAAGAATTATGTATGGTATTTAAAATAATACTAAAAATAAAATCACTGCATGCCATTATTACCTTTCCCTCTCCACCACACACAAACCCAACTCTAAAAATAACTCCTTTTAAAACTATCAAAGTATCCAGTCATTGATCAAATTTACAGTTGTCTCAAATGTTGTATATTTTTAATGGTTTGTTTGGGTCATGATGCAACTAAAGGTCTATACCTTCACTGTGATTGGTTGGTATGAGTTTGAAGTCTCCTTTTTAATCTATAATCTTTTAATCTTACGTTTCTTTTTTTACCCATGCATTTTGTTTATTGAAGAAACTAGGTGCATAGTCTGGATTTTGTCTCTTGTATCATTTAACAGTGTTTATCTCTCCTGTATTTTCTGTAAATTCATTGTTGAATCTGGAGTTTTTTTTTAATCAGATTTAGATTATTTTGGGTAGAGGGGACAAGAGTGCGTCACATGAGATGGTTTTCTCTCCCAGTAGTGTCTCTTTCTGTAATGTTGACAACCATTGAGGAACATTGCCTAAATCTCTTAATTCACTAGGAGTTATAAAACGGTGATATTCTAATTCTATCATTCCTTCTTTATTGGCTGGAATACTATTTTAAAGAGAAAGTTCCCCTCATTTATTAATTGGGTAGTTTACCCCCATGATAATAAGAATTGTTTAGGTAAAGGTAAAATGAGTGCTTGATTCTCTACATTTATCAGTTTTCAGAATAATGAGATGGTTCATTAGCACCTTCCAATGATGACGAATTTTTATTTTTTCATTTTCTGAATTCATTCTGAATCATATGTACGGTTCATTGTAGTTATTATTCTTATTGATACTCTAATTGTATCCATGACCAATTGGAGCCCCTGCAAGTTGGCTCCTAGGTATTTTTGACAGATTTAGGAATTTAAAAAAAAGATATTTTGCATATATTTGATATTTATAATGATATTTCCAATTCAAAATCAACACCGCAGTGTTTTGCTAAACTTCTTCAATCATACATCTGTATCTCCTTGTTCCAGGCTGAAATTCTTGGTTTTCTCTGACATTGGGAATGATAGAATTTAAATATCACATTATTACTCATTTCCTTTATTCCAGATAAACAACAATCTCAATATTACAACTAGTAATTGGATTACTGAAAACAGTTTAGAGTTTTCTTTGTACTTCTCTTGTCTTTAGTGTTGAATGGAGATATACAGTCAAATTATTTTGACAAGTTGCATAGAATAGTGTTACTCGACCACCAACTAGATAAGCACTTAGGTTCATTAGTTTTCTTTTTTTTTTTTTAACTTTTTAGGGATTGCTATTCTTTTAAAGTTTAATTTTGTCATACACATGTTATTCATTTACATATGGTTCTAAAGTTAGTTATAGTTTTTTTGAGCTCTTTACCCTACTTCTCTCCTATTCCTGTGTATTTATGTTTAAAATAGTTCTGTGTGATTTTTTTTTTCAGTATATTTTTGGTATTCTGGAAAGTTTTTATTTTTGTTAACAGTGGCTAGCTTTATTTAGTACCCTCTCTTTAGTTATATTGATTCCCTATTATGTGCATCATTGAAATTGGTTGTGACCTCTTCTTCCTGTTCTCAGCATCTGATGTGAAGTATACCCTTTCTTTTCAGTTTTTAAAAATTGGCCTTTATTTTGAAGTAATTGTAGATTCACGTGCAATTGTAAAACATAATACAGAGAGATCCTATGTACCCTTTATCCGGTTTCTCCCAATGGTAACATCTTGAACCACTATGGTTAAATATTGATATTTGTACCCTTCAAGATATAAAACATTTCCATCACCACAAGGATCTCTCATGTTGCCATTTTGTAGCCATGCTTGCTTCCTCCCACCCCTACCCTTCCTCAACCCCTGGCAACCACTAATAGCTTTTCTTTTTCTATAATTTTGTTATTAATAGTTCAAGAATGATGTATAAATGGAATCATATGGTATGTAACCTTTGGGGAGTGGTGGGGTTTTTTTTCCTTCATAATCCCCTGGAAATTCACCCAATTTGCTGCTTGTATCAGTAGTTCATTCCTTTTTATTAGTGGATAATATTCCATAGTATGGATGTATCGCATAGTATGGATGTATCACCATTTGTTTAAGATGTGAAGGATACCTGGGTTGTTTCCAGGTTTGGGCTATTATGAATAAAGCGGCTATAAACATTGTGTACAGGTTTCTTGTGAACATAAATTTTCATTTCTCTGGGATAAATGTCCAGAATTACAGTTATTCAGTCCTATGGTCTCATATTTAGTTTTTTAAGAAAGTGTTTTCCAGATGGCTGTACCATTTTACAATCCCACCAGCAATGCATGAATTTCTCCATATCCTCATCACCATTTGGTGTTGTCACAGTTATTTGTTTTATCTGTTGTGATAGATGTGTAGTACTATCTCATTGTGGTTTTCATTTGCATTTTCCTAATTAATGACATTAAACATGTTTTATTGTGCTTCTTTGCCATCTGTATATCCTCTTTGATAAAGTCTTTTCATTTATTTCGCCCTGTTTATTCTGTGGAGTTCTGAGTGTTCTTTATATGTTCTAGATACTAGTCCTTTATTGGATATGTTTTGCACATATTTTTTCTGTCTTTAGCTTTTCTTTTCATCCTCTTCACATGGAAGCTTTCAGCAAAAACTTTTAATTTTGATGAGGTCCAATTGACCAGTTATTCCTTTTATGGATCATGCTTTTAGGGTCAACCCTAAGAACTGTTTGCCTAGCTAGCTCCAGATCCCAAATATGTCTTTATTTTTCTTTTTTCTAAAAGTTTTATCATTTTACACTTAAGCGTGATCCATTTTGTCTTAACTTTTGTGTAAATTATGACACTTAAATTGAAGTTCATAATTTATCAGTGTCTACCTGCTCCAGCAGCATTTGTTGAAAAATCTATCTTTCCTCAATTGAATTGCTTTCACACCTTGGTCAAAAATCAGTTGAGCATATTTGTGTAGGTCTATTTTGGGTTCTCTAGTCTGTCCCATTGATCATTGTATATGTCTCTCCACCAATATCACACAGTGTTTATTGCTATAGCTATATAATAAATCTTGATATTGGGTAGACTAGACTGATTGCTCCTACTTTATTATTATTTTTAAAAATTGTCTTAGTTATTCTAATGACTGTGTCTATGTAAATTTTAGAATAATCTTTTCTGTATCTACAAAAAATATTGCTGGGTTTTTTAGAGGAGTTGGGTTAAACCTATTTTTCATTGTGGGAAGAATTGACATCTTTACCAAGTTGAGTCTACCAATCTACATTATGTCTCAATTTTTTTAGATCTTTGAATTCTTTTATCAGTACTGTGTAGTTTTCAACATGTGTCCTATATAGATATTTTGATGTTTATACCTATGTATTTTTTTGAGATTATAAATGGTATTGATTGTGTTTTTAATTTCAGTGCCCATATGTTCATTGCTAGTAGATAGACATACAGTTGATTTTTGTGTTTTTATCTTGTATCCTGTGACCTTGTTGAACTTATTAAATCTAACTTATAAATCACTAGATTTTTTTTTTTTTTTTTTTTTTTTGGCCTGAAGTTCAGAGGTGTGTCTCTCTCTTTCTTTTTGGAAATCCATGAGTTTTACTTCTATATCTCAGTATTCATTTTTCTGGGTTGATTTCCCAGGTGCTTGGTGTACTCATTATTTCATTTCAAGTCTTCTAATTTCAGGATTTTTTTCTTGAATTACGGATTTTAAAATTTATATCTTAATATTGCTGTGTTTTATTGCTTTGGTTTTCCTCTTTAAGGACTCCTTATTACGTGAATTTAGGATCTTTATTGTCACTTTCATTTGAATTTTCATCTCCATTTATTTTTTAAAATTTGTGGTTAATAATAACACGTAAGTTTCAAGTATACACGAATTACATGAATTTAGGATCTTCTGTATTGTCACTTTCACTTGAATTTTCATCTTCATTTATTTTTTTAAATTTATTGGTTAATAACAACACATAAGTTTCAAGTATACAGTTCTACAGTACATCATCTGTATATTGCATTATGTGTTCACCACTCAAAATGTAGTCTCCTTCCATCACCATATTTTGACCCCTTTTATCCTCTTCATCCTCCATGCCCCTTCCCCTCTGGTAACCACTATACTGTTGTATCTATGAGTTTATTGGTTTTGTTTGTTACTTTCTGTTTTATATCCCACATATGAGTGAAATAATATGGTTCTTGTCCTTTTCCGTCTTAGTTTGCTTAGCATGATACTCTCACAATCCATCCATGTTTTCACAAATGGCACTATTTAATCCTTTTTTATGGCAGAGTAGTATTCTATTGTGTATATGTACCACATCTTCTTTATCCAGTCACCCATCAAAGGACACTTAGGTTGTGTCCATGTCTTGGCTATTGTGAAAAACACTGAAATGAACATAGGGATATGTACATCTTACATCTTTACGAATACATGTTTTCAAGTTTTTTCAGGTAGACACCCAGAAGAGGAATTGCTGGGTCATGTGGTAGCTCTATTCTTAATTTTTTGAGGAACCTCCATACTGTTTTTCATAATGGCTGTACCAATTTACATTCCCATCAGCAGTGTATGAGGTTCCTTTTTCTCCACATCCTCTCCCACACTTATTACTTGACTTAGTGACAGTAGGCATTCTAGTAGGTGTAAGGTGGTATTTCACTGTTTTGATTTGTCTTTCCCTCATAGATAGTGAAGTTGAGCATCTTTTCATGTAACTGTTGGCCATTTGTATGTTTTCTTGGGAAAAGTGTCTGTTCATGTCCTTCACCGATTTTTTAATTGGATTTTTTTGTTGTTGAGTTGTATTAGTTCTTTATATACCTTAAATATTAGCCCCTTTTTGGAGGTATCATTTGCAAATATCGTCTCCTATTCCATTGATTACTTTTTTGTTTTCTTGATGGTTTCTTTTGCTGTGCAGAACCTTTTTAATTTGATGTTGTCCCATTCATTTATTTTTGCTTTTACTTCCCTTGTCTTTGGGATCAAGTTCAGAGAAAACCCTCTAAGACCACGGTCTGTAAGTTTAGTACCTTTATTTTCTCATATGTTTTATTGTTTAGGTCTTTTTTTAGGTCTATTTTAAGTCTTTTATCCATTTTGAGTTAATTTTTATGTATGGTGTCAGATAGTAGTCTAGTTTCATTCTTTTGCATGTGGCTTTCCAATTTTCCCAGCACCATTTATTGAAGAGGCTTTCCTTTTTTTTTCTTTTATTAAATTTATTGGGATGACAATTGTTAGTAAAATTACATAGATTTCAGGTGTACAATTCTGTATTACATCATCTATAAATCCCATTGTGTGTTCATCACCCAGAGTCAATTCTCCTTCTATCACCATATATTTGATCCCCCCTTACCTTCATCTCCCACCCCCCACCCCCCACCCAGAGGCTTTCCTTTTTCATTGTGTTTTTAGCTCCTTTGTCGAAAATTAGTTGCCCATATACATGTGGTTCTCAATTCTGTTCCAGTTGTCTGTGTGTCCATTTTTCTGCCAATACCATACAGTTTTGGTTTTTGTAGCTTTGTAGTATAAAGTCAGGGAGTATGATATCTCTGGCTTTGTTCTTTTATCTCTGGATTGTTTTGGCTGTTCGGGGGTCTTTTGTGATTCCATACCAATCTGACGATCTTTTTGTTCAATTTTTTTTTTTTTTAAATACCATTGGGGTTTTGATGGGGATTGCCTTAAACCTGTGTCTTGCTTTAGGCAACGTTGCCATTTTAAACTATATTGATTCTTTCAATTCATGAACACAAAATATCTTTGCTCTTCTTTGTCTTTAATGTCTTTCAGCAATGTCTTACAGTTTTTCCTTTTCCTTTGTTTATTCCTAGGTATTTTATCCTTTTTGTTGCAATTGCAAGTAGAATTCTTCTTCTCTTTTTTTTTTTTTTCCTGATATTTCATTGTTAGGGTATAGAAATGCAACAGATTTTTGTACATTGATTTCGTATCCTGCAACTTTACTGTATTTATTGTTTCTAATCGTTTTTTTTTTGGTGGAGTCTTTAGAGTTTTCTCTATATAGAATCATGACATATGCAAAAAGTGACAATTTACTTTTTTATTCCTAGTTTGGATGCCTTTTCTTTCTTTTTCTTGCCTGATTGTCCTGGCTAGGACTTCCAGTACTGTATTGAATAACAATGGTGAGAGTGGGCATACTTGTCTTGTTCCTGATCTTAGAGGAAAAGCTTTTAGCTTTTCACCTTTGAGTATAATGTTAGCTGAGGGTTTGTCATATATGGCCTTTATTATGTTAAGGTACTTTTCTTCTGTACCCATTTGATTGTGTTTTAATCATAAACGAATGTTGTACCTTGTCAAATGCTTTTCTGAATCTATTGATGTGATCACGTGGTTTTTTTTCTTATAGTTTGTTAATGTGGTGTATCAGTTGGTTTGCATATGTCAAACCATCCTTGCATCCCTGGAATGAACTCCACTTGATTGTGATGTATTACCTTTTAAATGTATTGTTGTATTTGATTTGCTGTGTTTTGTTTAGGGTTTTTGCATCTTTGTTCATCCTGTTATCAGCCTGTTATTTTGTGTTGTCCTTGCCAGGTATAAGGGTAATGTTGGCCTCATAAAATTAGTTAGGAAGTATTCTCTGTTCAATTTTGTGGGAAATTTTGAGAACAGGTATTAAACCTTCTTTGAATGTTTGGTAGAATTCACTACTGAAGCCATGTGGTCCTGGACTTCTGTTTTTTGGGAGGTTTTTGTTGACTGTTTCAATTTCTTTACTGTTGATTGGTCTATTTAAGTTTTCCAGTTCTTCATGGTTCAGACTAGGAAGGTTATATGTTTCTAAGAATTATTCATTGTTTTCTAGATTACCAAATTTGGTAGCATACAGTCTTGCATAGTATTCTTGCATAATCCTTTGTATATCTGTGGTGTCCCTTGTAACTTCACTTTCATTTCTGATTTTATTTGTTTGTGTCTTTTTTTTCTTTTTTCCTTAGTCTAGCCAGAATTTTGTCAACGTTATCTTTTCTAAGAGCCAACTCTTTGTTTCATTAATTTTTTTCTACTTAGTCTATTTGTTCTTTGTTTTGTTTAATTCTCCTCTAATTTTTATTCCCTTCTACCGACTTTGGGCTTTATTCTACTTTTTCTAGTTATTTAAGTTGAAATGTTAAATGTTGTTTATTTGAGATTTTTCTTTTTTGTTGAGGTAGTCCTGTAATGCTGTAAACTTGCCTTTTAGTACTGCTTTTGCTGCATCCCAAATTTTGGTATGTCATTGTCATTCTCATTTATCCCTATGTAGCTTTTGGTCTCTTATTTCTTCTTTGACCCAGTAGTTGTTCAGTAGCATGTTGTTTCATCTCCACATATTTGTGGTTTTTCCAGCTTTCTTTTATAGAGCGCTTTCATTTTTTTAACTCACAGTTCTCTTCTCTTCTTCCACCTGAGTCATTTCTAAATTTCTGTCTTTAAGATCACTAAATCTTTCTTCTATCTGGTAGACTTTATTCCTTAATCTCTCTAATTCATTCTTCATGTCATTTATTGAGTTCTTCAGTTCCCAAATTTCTGTTTGGTTGTTTTTTATAGTTTCCATCTCTTTGGTAAAGTACTCCTTTTGTTTGTTGATTTTATTCTTGAGCTCATTGAAGTGCCTTTCTGAGGTTTTTTTTTTTTTTTTTGTATTTTATTGAGTTTTTTTTCAGAACTGCAGCCTTGAATTATCTGTCAATTAAATCACAATCTTCCATATCTTTGAGTTTATTTTCTGGAGATTTAAAAAATTTCTTTATGAACTACTTTGTTATCTTGGTTATTCATGGTATTTGATGGGTTATTTCTCTGCCTGGATATTTGAGGGACTGAAATCTCTTTTCAGGACTTGTTGCTTTTAAACATTTAGCAAGCTGATAAGTCAAGGGCTTTCTTTTATTTTCCATTAGGTGGTGCTGTAGCACAAGGTTTTGTTTTTTCTTATCTGCACTTTCAGGATCTCTGTGGGGGGGTGTTGCCTCACCTGTAGAAAATGCCCCATATTCCTGGAGGTGTGTATCCCCTCTGTGACCAGATTATCTCAGTCTCGGGGCACCACCCCTGTGGTGCTGTGTGGTGGGTGATGGGCTCCAGTTGTGTGAATTACTGGTGTTGCTTTTCTACAACCAGAAGCCACAAGCTGCCTCTACGTAGTTCCACTTCTATGGTGGGTGGGTAGGGGGCAGGCAAGTTCTGAGTCTGCAGCTTTGTTTTTTCCACTGTGTTTAGCCATGGGTACAGGTCACTCTGGCTGGGATGTTGTTTCTGCCCCTTTATGACCTGCCCCCACTGGGGGGTGAGGTGGAATGGGGAGGTTTCCACGTCTGCAGCTTTTTTCTCCCTGGTGATGGCAGCTGCTTGACTGCAGCCACAACCCATTGCACTGCCTCTTTGCCCGTGTCCCTGGGCTCAGCTTCAATGTGTACTGCCACTAAGGCCAGAATGCTTCCTCTGCCCCTCTGGTCTCCTGCGTGGCTTTGCAATCAGACCCTCCACTGCTACCACATTCACTGGGGCTGTGGCAAGTCCAGACTGCACCTGCAGCTCCCATCTTTGTCCTTCCCCGGTCCTGCCTTCCCTGCTCACCCCATTAACACTTCCACATTTAGATGTCTCAATGCGTAGATCTCTCAGAAGTGTTTGTGTGTTGAGTTATAGTTGTTCAGTTTATAACTAAGAGGACAGACGAGGTTTTCTCACTACACCATGATGCGGAAGCCAGTCTACTATCATTTCTTTTTGATTAAAAATTTATTTCCTTGGGGCCGGCCCGGTGGCTTAGGTGATTGGAGCTCTGTGCTCCTACCTCCAAAGGCTGCCGGTTTGATTCCCACATGGGCCAGTGGGCTCTCAACCACAAGGTTGCCGGTTCAACTCCTCGCATCCTGCAAGGGATGGTGGCCCCCTGCAACTAAGATTGAACATGGCATCTTGAGCTGAGCTGCCTCCCGGATGGCTCAGTGTCTTGGAGCGTGGGCTTTCAACCACAAGATTGCCAGTTCAATTCCTCGAGTCCCACAAGGGATGGTGGGCAGTGCCCCTGCAACTAAGATTGAACCGGCACCTTGAGCTGAGCTGCCACTGAGTTCCCAGATGGCTCAGTTGGTTGGAGCGCGTCCTCTCAACCACAAGGTTGCTGGTTCGACTCCCGCAAGGGATGGTGGGCAGCGTCCCCTGCAACTAGCAAGGCCACTGGACCTAGAGCTGAGCTGCACCCTCCACAACTAAGACTGAAAGGGCAACAACTTGAAGCTGAATGGCACCCTCCACAACTAAGATTGAAGGGACAACAACTTGACTAGGAAAAAAGTCATGGAAGTACACACTGTTCCCCAATAAAGTCCTGAAAAAAAAAATATGTTTGACAAAAATATAAAATTATTAAAAAAAAATTATTTCCTTGCACGTTCTGTATATCTTAAGCATTACATGTTGTGTATTGGATCTTATGGTTGTTCTTGGTTAAATATTTTTTTCTGAAATATATATGTATATATGTATATATATATATATATTTTTTTTTTTTTCGAATTCTTTCCTGATTTATAACACCTTATTTCTTGGTTGTTCTTATTCCGATTTATAATGTTCTTTCACGTTTTCTATTCTTTTCTGGAATACAGTTTTTACCTGTTTTGACATTTTTGTAGGTGTTTGACATCAACTTTCTACTCTTCATTATCCCATTTCTTATAGCATGGAATTTCACCCAAGTCCTTTTCTGTTCATTTAATAATAGGTTTTCCTAAGCTTTTCCAAGCAAGGGATAGGTTGAGATAGCTTTTCTCGCTTTACCACGCTGGACTCCCTTCTTCTATTGTTTTTTACAAAGTGATAAAAGAAAATACAGCTTCCTATTTTCTGAGATCTGGCTCTGTCTCACTAACCCACTTCTATCTGGACCCTCTCTTTTCTTTTCTACAAGTATGCCTGTCTTACTTGGTATTCTTCTCCCAGAAGTTTCTTTTCTGTTTAGGGCTTTCTCCAGGAAGGGAAACTTTAGCCCCTAGTTTTAAGTCTAGCCTTATCATACCTTACACTGTTGGCATGTGCAAAAGATCCCTTCCATTTGCAGCTATTCTCAAGTAACCTTTCTGAACTCTTTCATGGTTTTGAGTTTACCTGTCATCAAGTCCTTCAATTGCCCTATTATTTCTGCCTTTCTGTTTTCTTCTGCATACATGCTGATACCATGTGAATCTACAGTTGGTGATTTAACCAGACCCTGCTTGTATTTGAGAATTCATGGGTTACCTTGTCACCCAGTTTTATAGATTTTGTCCATGGAGTTTTGGTTTGGCTGTCCTGGTCATTTGGATGGGGGATTCCAGATTTTAAAAAATTAGAGGTTTTATTCAAGATAACGTGGGTTTGCATTTCAAAAGAACACTGACTGCATTGTGGAAAATTGATTCACTGCATAGAAGGAGATTAGGTAGGAGGCTTACTGTAGTGATCCAGGTGAGGTGATGGTAGCTTGGTCTAGGATAGTGGCAGCCGAGCTAGAAAGTTCGAATCCTATTTTGGTGGCTTATTGGTTGTCAAAGAATGAGAGAGTAAGTAGACATGGATGATCTCCCAGGTTAGGGTTTTGTAACTGGATGGTTGTATTGTTTCCTAATACGTACTGGGAGTACTTGTGGAAGAGTAGGTAGTATTTGAGGGGGCAGTGGGTGTTTTTGAGAGGGACTAGGTATGATATTTGTAAGCACACTGAATATGAGGCCTTGTAACAATCTTTCCTCTGCTCCTAAACACACATGCATGTGTACACACACACACACACACACACTTTAATCTTCAGGGAGCCATTTCTTAACCATGTCTTCTTCCAACATAGAACTTCATTTACTTTTCTATCTTAACATTTAACACATTTACATTACTGCTTATTATTACCTTCTTTTCTATTAGACCAGTTGTTGGCAAACTTTTTCCTAAAAGTACAGATAGTAAATATGTTAGGCTTTGGGAACTAAGAGACAAAAATAAGATTATTAATGAGATACTTATTGTTATTTATAATATAATCACTTACACTTAAAATGTAAAAACCATTCCTGTCAGGCCCTACGAAAACCACCCATCAGATTCGGTTTACAGGCTACAGTTTGCCGACCGCAGTCCTAGATTATAAATTCTATACTTGTCTCCTAGATGCAGGCTATTGCCTGATACATTTTAGGTGAATTTAATAAATTTTTGTTGAGTGAATAAATATTGTACTTACAGATTTGGAGCTCAAGTGAGAGGGCTGAACTAAAGATATGTCTTTGGAAGGGGTCATCAAAAAGTAATTTAAGACATGACAGTAGATGAGATCACTTGGGAAGAATGTAAGGGAGGAGCCTAAAGAGGAGCCTTTTGCACAGTCACACAGAGTAAGTCATGACCAACTCAGAGGTCCTTGTGTCGTACGTAGTAGTCGTAGTAGTCGTAGTAGTCGGTACCTGCTGCTGACTGACCGAGGCCACTCGCCATGTGTGCTCCTACGGTGCTTTTGGGTGAATAAGAGATCTTTAACTGTTAGAGATAGGTGTGGGTAATAGAAGTTTTTTCCTAAGAATTTTTACTACCAGTGAGTTACAATAAAACAAGCCATTGCTAAAATTCTACCTATACAAACATGTATTAGCAAGCAGTCGCAAGCTTGTTCTAGGAGTTTCGCCCTTTTAGACACTAGATTACCACCTTGCAATAAAACTTCAACCATAGGTAGTTACCACAAAGGTGTGATCAGATTAGGTGACAGAATTCTCCAAGTGGGGATGGGATACACAATCAAAGGGGGAGGGCCTAAACTCAAACGCTTCTCTGAAGGTAGACTGCAGGGCTTGCCAGATTCTGAAACTGCAAACACAACAATCAAGGCACCTGTACAATATTTCCCATCAGTCCATGTATCTTGAACAATTCTATTTCATCAATACAAAATTATTTTCAACACCCCTTATACTAATTAACAAACCAGTATCTAAATTCAGATGTTGATATTCCGAGCACTTACTAACTGGGAGCTAACTCCTGATATGGGTGCTTCAAATGTTAACTAACCCCCTCTGAAGTGCGGATTCCTCATTTAGGGTACTTCAGAAGGTAACTCACCACCTTTACCCATGCTGAAATATTTTAATGTGAATTACAGAATAGCAGTAACTTGATTATATTTTGTAGGGGATGTGCTATCTGGATATTCTTTCTGTTATGTACCATCTTATAATCATAAATAATTAAGGGTAGTAGTTATTGCAATGACAATATTTTTTCTTCTCAGTTCTAGTAACAATTGGGTTAGCTATTCATACAGGCAAATTTTAACAATGGTGCAGTTTGTAAAGACAGCTTACAGAGTTATCATAACATTTCATTAATATTGGTATTTGAAGATTGCTAAACATTTATTGCCATTTTATATTAAATATAGATTCAAGGCTTTGTCTTTCTACTTTTGAACCCTGTTAGTGATAATAGTTGTATCAGTGCATTATTCCATCACATTAAATGAATGCTACTAATTTGGATTTTGTTTGGCAGTTTTATTTACATTTAACATATATCTATAAGCATAAGCTTATATCTAGATTAATATTTCAGTATAGTTAACAAACTTTAAAATTTGGTTTCCAAGGATTTTTTTCCCCCTAAAAAGGGATTAATTTATCACTACAGTTTAAACAAATTTGACAGATACCATAACAAAAAATTATTAAATAAAATAGCATACTGAATGTGGATGTGTATTTAATATACTGACCATTAACCTTTATGTAATTTTGATTCCAAAAATGTAAAAATTTTATCATGTATGTAATAAAATGATCCATCATATCAGTACATCAGGGGGAGAGGGGATATCTGATCCTTGCAATAAATTCCTGATTGAGACATGCCTGATAGAGACTCAGTAAACTTAGAAGGATACTTCTTTACCTTTTGATACAAAGTATCTCCCCAAACTTTTCATTTTTATTTTCATGTGATTTTAAGGCCATGACATTGGGTTGTTTACTTTTTTAAAATATGAATCATTTGTGATATGTGATAGAATTCATGGGTTGCAAACATCAAAAACCAGTTCTGCTGATTTAAGCAAAACCATAACTTACTGGGAAAATGTGGGCTAGTTCACAGAATGAGTAGGGTTACCGGAGACCTGGGAATAGAGCAAGTTCAACGTACAGACATTATTCGCTGCCTGGTCCTGTGCCGCCCTTTTTTATTTTTCTTTCCACTTAACTCACAATTCAGTTATGAGGGAGAGAGTTGTATTCTCCTAGTTTGAGTCTCATGCTAGGAGAGGTGATACTTTAAGAGGCAGTTCCATCAAGACTGTACACAAGGGAGAGTATATAGTTCCCCAAGGAAGCCTGGGTACAATTAGGAAAGGAGAATGGATCTTAGGCACCCAAGCTCCACCTCCTGCTCTCCACAAAAGTAGAATAGATACGAGTTTTGGCTTTTTAACCTCCTATAGTTTATTATTTAAAGTCTAAAACTAATCAATCTTTAATAAATTAACTTGAAAATTTTTTTAATTTTAAATTTATATACTAGCAGTGTCAATATTTAAATACGTGATTTTTCTTTTTCTTTTTAGACAATGCGAAGACACAGAAATGAAGTGACAGTTGAACTGCGAAAGGTAAGGGTGATTTGTATTTAATGAAAATTAGGAGATTTTTATGTTAAAATTCTGTGTAACTCGAATAATGAAAATATAACAAATTAGTGGTCATCCCTAAAACCACACAGCATAAAAATATATTATTAAGTAATTTATAATATATAAGTAGTTTATTTATATACTTTTATTTATTGAGGTCCTAGGTACGGTGTAAAAGTACTTTAACCACCATCATCGATATTCTTCACAACGTCCGGTTGAAGTTAGATACTCTTTCGTTTTTTTCTTAATATTTTCTTTCTGTGGGCTGTATGCTGGACAGGATTCCTCTACCTTCCTCATGTAGTTGTACATACCTGCTAAAGATATTTTAGAAAAATAAATAAAAGAATAATCTTACCAATATCTTACCAATTAAATGCAACTGCTGTTAAAATTTATTATATTTTTTTTCCATTATTTTTGGAGTTTAGAGTTACCTTCATCAGATTTTGTTTTCATGCACGCACATTTTATTTGAAGCACATATTTTAATTGCCAATCAAGAAAATCACGTAATTAATTATCTCTACATGCATGTATGTTTTTAAAAATAAAATTGAAATTTATTTTCAAATCTTTGTTTTTGTCTAAGATTAGATCTTTTTCTTGATCTAATTCACGCCTAAACTCCTATATTAAATTATAATTTTGAAACTTTTCAGTTTTAGAGAGAAGGAAGGTTTTGATTCTGAGAGTACACTCTTCTCAGTGAGTCACTACACTTAAATCAATCTGTGCATTTATTTATTTGATAAGTATTTATATAATGCCCACTTTGTGTCAGAATTGATGCCCGTTAATGATGTTATTCATTGGTATAGTGTGGATCCTGAAATCCATTTTCCTGTACCCATTTTCCATTCCACTTTTAATTAAATTTGAAAACATATTTGCTAATTCCAGTTGTTCTTTCAACTTCTTTTTCATGGATACTTACAGATTAATAACAGTGATTTGGCAATCACATTTTCAAGTTTTTTGATATCGTTTGGTCATTTGGACCAGAGAAGTGAACTAAGCCTAATAAAGTGAATAAGGTGAGCTCCTTGCCAATGTCAACACGTTGGACTTGGCTTTTTTGTCTTTTTAATTTTTTATTAACATGTAACATACATACAAAAATGTCAACACATCTTAAGTGTACAGCTTGATGAATTTCACAAAGTAAGCACATCTGTATAACCAGTTCCTGAATCAAGAAAGAGAACACTACCTGTATCCCAAGGCCCCTTGCAGTTACTACTTTCCCCCAAAGGTAACTGTTACCCTGGTTTCTAACACTGTGAATCATTTTGTGTATTTTGAACTTTATATAAGTAGAATGGGGTGTACCTTTTGTGTCTGGTTTTTCATTGATCATGTATCATTCTCTTTAATAACGGCAATAAGAATAAAATTGGAATTAAGTAATTATTTAGTCATCTGTTAACCTTACATCATCTTTTATCCCCAGATATGGGCCTTAACTTCTCGTGATTGGAAGGCAACTATAAAACTTTTATATTGGCCCTGGTATTAGTCAGAATCCTCCTCTTGTTTTAAAGTTTTTAGCCCTTCTAATAATATGCTTATAAATTTAAGCTATTCACTTATGTTTACATTTCGTTATGTGTTCCTCCTTCTATAGTTAGTCTGTATTCTGTATTTAATTTGTAGAATTAAAACTTCTTGCTTGTCAGAGCATATCTTTTTTAGTATGCACTTTGGGCACCTTAGAGAGATGTCTTATCTCTTTTCTTGTCTTCTGGATAACATCGTTTCCTTTCCAATTAACACAAATAATTCCTGAACATCCTTGTAGGACCAAAAATGAAATTAACTAAAGAAATCTCATATTTATTTCATATTTCATTATTTCAAATATGAAATAATCTCTTATTTCATATTTCAGAATTCCTTGAGTAAGCAGCAGAAAGTGAACCCTTCCTGAAACAAAGCTTAAACTTCAGACAAAGCTTAATTGATTTTGATACGATTCTACAGAGGTTTGGAGAGCATTTCAAGAGAGGATTCCTTCACTCTTTATCGTCAGAGTGTCTGTCTCTAATTCTAGCCTTGCTATTTCTCTATCTCCATTGAGGAGAAAATCACAGTGTTATTACTGACACTGAGATTCTTGAAAATACAAGAAAATAAAGCTAATCCCCAAAGTTTCATAGGTGAGCTTACCCATTTCTATTAGCTTGTAAGCTTCGAAAGGTAATAACCACATTCTCACCCACCTCCCACCCGAAATACTCTCAAGTTTCCCAGCCTATCCCAAAATGACTAATCAAATTCTGAACATATCGTTGGTACTCATTAAATGTCAATATTCAGGAATTAAACTGAATTATGTTATCTTAAATTTTGCTTATATTTAAATCATTTATTGAGGTTTTAAGAAAAATACATACTCAAAATTCCTGATCTGTGACAAATTAGGGGACTTGCATCAAAATATTAGACAAGGCACTGCTTCCTTTACCAAGAAAGTCTTTCTGCCTAAATAAGTAAAGAAAAAAAAGGAACTAAACAGTGTGTTTAGTTTTACAGTTGATTTCTGGCTCAAGCTCCTTATCTTGTAGCAGACCTGTAACAAATAGTTCTGAGGACTTTTAGTCAGTCCAAGAACCATACTTTGAATAACGCTTATCAAATTGAGGGTAAGATCTAGTTGTTAATATATACTGTTTTACTGGCCTCAAACTTTTTTTTGTTTGACCTGTTTTGTTTTCTTTTACTTCTTTGAGTTCTTACTTTCTTAATTAAGCCCTTACGCATTAACACTTACATAGAAGTTAGTATTTCTGTTTTATCTTACGTTGTGCAGTTACATGGGAATTAAATAACTTGCCTAAAATCACACAGCTGATAAATGGCAGAGCTAAGGTCTTAAGCATTATGCTGTAATGCCATTCAATGTAAATGTTAAGTAAATAATGCCTCATAAGTTGAAAATCAGTCCAAAACCTGTCAATGGCATTTTTAACTTTATTGTTTACTTTTAGGCTCATTATATTAAATTTGATAAAACTTTCTGTTGATGATTGATCAATCATATATGCCATAGGACTTTACTGTCATTAGATCTGGGGGACATTTAGTTCCTACGTAAAGAAAACCACCACCAAAATGTCCCACTTGACTGATAAGATCTGGCACTTGATTTAGTTGTTTGACTTTTTAGTAAAATGTCTCATTTTTAAAATAGCGTAAATTCCCCATATTAACAAGAAAAAAAAAGTGATTATATCAGTTGATGCAAAAAAAGCATTTGACAAAATCTAACATCCATTCCTGATAAAACTCTCAACAAGTTAGAAATAAAGGGGAATTACCTCAAGTTGATAAACACCATCTGCAGAAACCCATAGCTAACATCATACTTAATGGTAAAACACTGAATGCTTTCACCCTAAGATCCAGGAACAAGGCAAGGTTGTCCATTCTCACTGCTCTTATTTAATGTAGTACTGGAAGTTCTAGCCAGTGCCATAAGTCAAGAAAAAGAAATAAAAGGCATGTAGTTTGGAAAAGAAGATATAAAACTGTCCCTGTTTGCAGATAATATGATTTTCTATCTAGAAAATCCCAAGAATCTACAAAAAAGCTCCTTTAACTAGTAAGTGACTTCAGTGAGACCACAGAATACAAGGTCAACACATAAAAGTCAGTCACTTATATATACTAACAGTGAACATGAAGACACCAAAATTAAAAGCATAGTGCCATTTATAATGACTCCAAAGAAAATAAAATACAGTGGTACCTCGGTTTTCTAACGTCTCTGTTGACGAACATTTTGGTTTATGAATGCCATAAATTATATGGATCCTATGGTATCATTAGATAGTAAAATTCATGCTAAATTTGCAGTTTTAGGGGTTGATTTTAAAGGTCTGGAATGGATTAATCCATTTTGCATTACTTTCTATGGGGAAACCATGCCTCAGTTTTCGAACATTTCAGAACTCTAATGGTCTTCCAGAACGGATTATGTTCGAAAAAAGGTATCACTGTACTTTGGTATACATTAACAAAACATGTACAGGATTTATATGCTGAATACTATGATGCTGATGAAAGAAATCGAGTGAGACTTAAGTAAATGGAGAGACATATACTATGGTCATGAATTGGCAGATTCAACTTAGTAAAGATGCTGATTCTCAAATTGATCTGTTGGTTTAATGCGTTTCCTATCAAAATCGCACCAGGATATTTTGTAGACATAGACAAGCTAATTCTCAAATATATATAGATAGTCATAGGCTCTAGAAGAGCTAAAGAAAGCCTGACAAAATAAAATAAGAGCAGCTGCACTACCCAGTATTAAGGCTTATAGAAAAGCTACAGTAATGAATACTGCATGGTATTCATACAGCTCTGTAGAACAGAAAATAGAACCTAGAAGTAAACCTACACAAATAGACCTAATTGATTTCTGGCAAAAGTGCAGAACTAATTCAATGGAGGAAGGATAGCCTTTTCAATAAATGGTACTAGAATAATTGGACATCCCCAGGCAAAAACAAAAACAAAAAACCTCAACCTAAATCTCACACCTAATTAAAAAACACACAAAATGCATCCTAGACTAAATGTAAAGCATGAAACTGTAAAATATTTAGAAAAAAAAAATGGAAGCAAATCTTCAGTATCTAAAGCCCAGCAAAGAGTTTTTTTTTTTTTTTAGACTTGACTAAGAAAGTGTAGTTCATAAAAGGAAAATTGGACCTTAACAAATTGAAAATGTTTTGCTCTGAAAGCCCATGCGAAGAAGGTGAAAAGACAAACTTGAAACTGGACAAAAACCACATATCCAATATAGGACTAGTATCTGGCAAATATAGCAGATCCCCAAAAACATCGGTTTTGTTAGTGTCATTTTGTTCAATGTCCATTTCATTCAACATTGTTTTATTATAATATCGATGAGATGCCTTAGGAACTTAAGTCTTGTTTATATCAATTAGCCAGTGGTAAAATTGGTTTAGTTATATGTTGGCTCATTTAGAGTTGCAGAACCTATTGATTACATTAAGAGAGGACTTACTATATAATGAACTCTTAAAGTTCGATATTTAAAAAAAAAAAAATCCGAATTAGAAAATGGGCAGAAGATATGAAGAGAATTTCATTGTACTGGTTATGTAGATGGAAATCATGATGATGATGATTATTCATGCCAATCAGGGAAATAAAAATTAAAACCAATTAAGCATCGGATTTCCAATCAAGATGGTGAAGTAGGTAAACGCTGTGCTTGCATCCTCTCACAACCACATCAGAAGTACAACTAAACTACAAAGCAACCATCATTGAGAATTGCCTGAAGTCTAGCTGAATAAAAGTCCTACAACTAAGAACACACGGAAGAAGCCACTTTGAGAGTGGTAGGAGGGGCAGTGATGTCAAACAGGCTGGTCCCACACACGCGTGAAAATTGGGAGGTTAAAAATCTGGAGGGATATCTCAGCTGCGGAGTTACTGCCTGGGGAGCGAGGGGTCCCAGCCCCACATCAGTCTCCCCAGCCCAGGGTTCCAATACTGGGAAGAGAAGTCCTACACCTTATGGCTGTGAAAACCAGTGGAGATTGTGGCTGGGTGAGACAGGGCAGCTGGAGTCCCTGGCGTTCCCCTTAAAGGGCCCATGCACGGACTTACTCTGATGGACTCGCTCTGAACGCCAGCTCTGAGACAGCAGCTCAAAAGGTGCCAGGAACATGTGGGTAGGAATTGAATTGTCTGGCTTCAGGATGAGGGTTGGACGGGCAGCTTTCTCCCAGACAGAAGTGTTGACAGGATCCATTATTTCTTTGTTGAAGCCTCCCCCAACCAAGTTTGCAAACCCAGGCGGCCACCATATTTGAGTCTATATCAACCTGGCTGACACTGTTTGTCCCGCCCTGGTGATTACCTGAGACCCACCCAACTCACTTCCAGTGGCTTTTCCATACAAATGGCCTGCCATGGCTCATGCTGCGGACTTTACTAAAATCTCTTAAAGGTTCACAAACATCCCAAGCAAGCAGATTCTGGCCTCAATTTGCCCTGTACCTCTTGTTAAGCAGCCAGAAGTCTGGCACTAGTGGCAGCAGGCCTTGGTTTGTGGCTTGGCCTCTCTCAGGCACCTCCAAGCCCAATGGGGGTGGCTGCCATCTGTGAATTGCTTTGTGGCTCATGCCAGGTGGAGCTGGGTAAGGCACAAGCTGCAGTTTAGCCTGTGGTGGGATGCCTCACAGGAGAACCCAGGGCCACCATGTGCCATGACCAGGTTTGAACTGTGTGAGAGCACCACCAGGTAACCTCAGCATATGACACACCCAAAGACAGACTGGGAAGGCACCAGAGCCCTGCTAAAGTGAATCCTGCTCCATAGGGTCAGCCCCTGCACAACAGCTCCTCCATTAAAGTTATGGCCAATCCTCAAAAACAATCAGCTGGAGGGTCATCCCCTCCCATTGATGTGTACATAGCAACCAAGGCTCAACTACAACAGGAGAGCACAGACAACCCACACAAGGGGCACACCTGCAGCACACGGCTCAAGTGACCGGGCAGACTATGCCCCTGGGCTGCACAGGACACCGTCTACATTAGACCACTCTACTAAAACCAGGAGATGTAGTAGCCCTACCTAATACATCGAAACAAACACAGAGAGGCATCCAAAATGGGGAGACAAACAAGTCCTAAATGAAAGAACAGAACAAAGCTCCGGAAAAACAACTAAAAAATCGAAACAAGCAATCTACCGGATGCAGAGTACAAAACACTGGTTTATAAGGATGCTCAATGAAGTTAGGGGAAGAGTATATGGACTCAGTGAGAACTTTAGCAAAGAGATAGGAAAGAAAAACAGAGATAGAAAACATAAAAAAGAACCAGTCAGAAATTAAGAATACTATAACTGAAGTAAAGAATACGTTAGAGGAAATCAACAGTAGATTAGATGAAGCAGAGAATAGAATCTGAGATTTAGAAGTCAAGGTAGCAGAAAACACCCAAACAGAACAGCAAAAAGAATTTAAAAAAAAAAAAAGGATAGTTTAAGGAGACTCTGGGTCAACATCAAGCATACCAACTTGCATCATAGGGGTACCAGAAGGAGAAGATACTGAGCAAGGTGTTAGGAATCTATTTGAAGAAATAATGACAGAAAATTCCCCTAATCTTGCGAAGAAAATAGACCTATAAGCCTAAGAAACGCAGAGTCCCAACAAGATGAACCCAAAAAAGGCCCACACCAAAGCACCTCATAATTAAAATGCCAATGCTTAAAGAGAGAGAATCTTAAAAGCAACAAGATAAAAGCAGTTAGTTACCTACCAGGGAGCTCCCACAAGACTTGTCAGCTGATTTCTCAACAAAAACTTTGCACTAAAGATTGGCACTACCAAAGTAATGAAAAGCAAGGAGCTATGGATTACTCTACCCAGCAAAGCTATCATTTATAATTGAAGGAGAGATAAAGAGCTTCCCAGACAAGAAAAAGCTCAAGGAATTCATAACCACCAAACCACTATTACCAGAAATGTTAAGGGTACTTCTTTAAGAAGCAGGAAAAAAACGATAAAAAACCTGAATAATAAAATGGCACTAACTACAAAACACTACTTCAAAGGGATATGTGCAGCCTTATGTTCATTGCAACATTATTTACAATGGCCAAGATATGGAGGCAACCTAGGTGTCCATCAATGGATGAATGGATAAAGAGGAGATGGTACATACTGGGGGGTGCCAAAAAAATGTATACACATGACTTGTATTCATCTTTTGTTACCGGTTTTTATTGAGTATTACAATTTTAATACAGTTTTTCCCTTTCTTAAAATGTGTATACTGTTTTTTGGCACCCTCTGTATATACAATGGAATATTGCTGAGCCATAAAAAAGAAGGAAATCTTGCTCTGTGCAACACTATGGATGGACCTAGACGGTATTGTGCTGAGTGGAGTAACTGAGACAGAGGAAGACAAATGCCATATGATTTCACTTATATTTGGGATCTAAAGATCAAAGTAAACAAAGCAGGAAGAAACTCATAGATATAGAGATCATTTTGATGGTTGCCAGCTGGAATGGGATTTCTGGGAGTGGGTAAAAAAAGTGAAGGGATTAAGAATTAAAAACTGGTAGTTAACAAAATAGTCATGGGGATGTAAAGTATAGCCTAATAATGTTGCAGTAATATTGCAGTAACTATGTGTAGTGTCAGATGGATATTAGACTTACCTGGATGATCACTTTGTAAGTTATATAAATGTCTAATAACTATGTTGTACACCTGAAGCTAATGTTGTGTGTCAACCAATTGAAAAATAAAATACAAAAAGATATATACTGTATATGATTCCATTTATATAACATTTTTGAAATGATAAATTTTTAGAAATGGAGGACTGAATTAGTGGTTGCTAGGGGTTAAATATGGGGGCATGGAGGTGAGAGGGAGGTGGTTTTGCTTATAAAAAGGCAATAGAAGGGTATCTTCTCTTTGGCACTGTTCAGTATCTTGGTTATGATGGTGGATACATAAATACATAGTAAAATTTTATAGACCTTAATACACATAAACACAAATACAATAAATACAAGTAAGATGGTATATCTGAATAATATCAGTGGATTGTATCAATATCAATGTTCTCATTGTGATATTACATAGTCATGCGCCACTTAATGGCAGTAGGTTCTGAGAAATGTGTTGTTAAACAATTTCATCATTGTGCAAATATTGTAGAATGTAGTTACAGAAATCTAAATGGTTTAACCAACTACACACCTAAGCTATATGGTAGAGCCTATTGCTCCTAGGCTACAATCCTATATAGCATGTTACTGTACACAACACGAGATTAAATCAAGCACTGGAGAAAATGATGCAATCAAGAGACATTGTAAACATGAGATGTATTAGGCTGCTGCATGAGTAACAAAGCATACTGTTTTACAGCAAGCTTTTCTTATAAGTAGATATAGTACACTCTAAAATAACCATAAAAAGTATAGCATAGTAAATATATAATCCAGTAAGTCTTTTTTTATCATTATCAAGTATTATGTATTATACATAATTGTATGTGCTATACTTTTATACAGTTGGCAGCACAGTAAATTTGTTTACACCAGCATCACCACAAACATGCGTTGCATTACGACACCTACGATGTCACTTGGCGATAGGAATTTTTTAGCTCTATTATCATCTTATGGGACGACTTTTGCATATGTGGTCCATATTGACCAAAATGTCGTCATTCAGCACATGACTGACCATACTATAGTTTTGAAAGATGTTACCGTTGCGGTAACCTGAGGAAAGTGTTCAAGGGATCTCTGCATTATTTCTTACAACTGTATGCAAATTTACAATTATCTAAATAAAAATTTCAATTAAAAAAAAACAGAATTAGTAAATTTTTATCCAAAACAGCAATTTGATAAGATCGCTTAAGTGATCTTGCAGGAAAAAATAATAATATGTGTGAGGTTGTCAGAGTTTTACATGATGGATGAACCAGTAATTTTTTTATTATTATTATTATTTTAAAATCAAAGTATTCCACACTGAGCAGAGTGCCCCAAATACAAATATAACATCTGAAATTCGTGGATGAATGTCCATATAACCACCCAGCAGTAGTGTCATTTCATAAATGTTACTATTGAGGGGAAGGTCTCTCTTGAGAGCATTTTTTCCTACCTCATTAAGGTGCAACCAGAGTTGGACTACTTCCCAAAAAAAAAGCAAACAGCAGAATAAGAAACAGTCTCTGTAGCCACAATCTAGGTGTAAATCCTGACATATTTCCTAGGTATATAATTTAATTTAGCAGGTTTTCTATGTCCCCATTTAGTCACCTGTAAAATAAACATTTTAATATTACTAGAGCTAAAATTAGATAAGGATTTTAGACAAGGAGGGTATTGTTAAATAAAAACATTTATTTTAAGTTTGAAATGGGGCTAATAAATAATTATCCTTTTCATAACGTATTTAAGACGTGACTGCTGATCTGTTCCACAAATTTAGTATAGAATTGTAAGCCTTTTCAAAGATGGAAAGAAACTTGGGAATGAAAAAGAACATTATGTAGAGATTTATAACAGAATTTATTAACTCAAATATTAGGTTGAGTCATAAGAAATTGGCTATAATTAACCTTTTTGAACTACAAAGTGGCAATCTCATGTGGTTCAGAAAACAAGATCTAAAAAGGATTAAATACATACATGGATAATATCTTAATGTGGATTTTTAAAGTAACTTCAGAAATGGATCGTGTGTGTTTGCAGATAAGGTGGTAACAAAGTATATGTTTTTATGAAACACGAACTGATGTATTAAGGGTAATGGGCATCATACCTGCAACTTAACTGGTTCTAAAAAATGTGTGTGTGTGTGTGTGTGTGTAAATTAGAGAGAGAGAATAAGGCAAATAAGGAAAATGCTAACCATTAAGGAAGCTGGGGACTGAGTTAGGGTGGATAGAGTTTTTCTGTGCTATTCTTGCCACTTTGAATTTCAAACTGCATGTTGAAATTGTTTCAAATTAAAAAAAAAATATGCATCGTACTTTGCGATTTCTAACAGTTAATTTCAAATTTTATTATATGGTAATTTTTAACATCTCTTGGAATTTTGTCCATTTTAGAAGTTTCAGGCAGCCAACGTTAGGAAGGGCGAAAACGACTAACACCTAAATTTTTCTTCCCTCTTCAAATAGAGGCTTTACAAGGGAAGGTGACTCTGTAGTACTTGCGTAAATTCAAAAATAAGGACATGAACTAGCTCGGCATGCTAAAGGATGGGCAAAGAGAAACCAGAAGAATGCCACCCAAAATATGGCTGACAACTTCCTCTGGCTGACTTCCTATGAGGGGAAATTTGCATACGGGGTGGGGGTGGCGGTGGGGGTGGGGGGTTCTCATGTTGGATTTAGGTGTCGGCGGTTTGCCCGTGGTGTGAAATGTCTTTAAACGTTCTGGCCTCAAAAGACTAAACTTACTGGCAGTTGAAACTTGGTCCCATGCAATGAGAAAGCACTGAGAAAAGGCGCCTCCCGACTTTGGAGGTTAAGGCTGGAGCAGGTCAGCTGTGGAGTGAGGTCCTGGAGGAGTCCTGGGACCCACCGGTGCAGCAGAGTTTGGAATTGGGCGGTTAAGTGGATTTGCGTCTGGGGGAAGCCCTCGAGTTAGGGAAAGGGTCATAAAACCAACCAACAGAAACCGGTATGTCGAGGGCCTTACTGAGTTCAGCCATCTGCCTGTCCACACCACCCAGCGGAAATCTGAATCCCAGTCCCTGCTCTGCCACTGATTTACTGTGTGACGAAGAGCACAGACCTCCCTCTCTAATCCCCAGCCTCCGCATCCTCTAGTTACACAGGTCTCCTTGCTTTTCCCAGCGAGGCACGCTCCCCTGGGCTTTTCCAGTAGTTACTTGGTCTGGATTCTAGAATGCAGTCCTCCCAGATAGCAACAGGGCTCGCTCCATCGCCTTCAGCTGTTTACTCCCGCCACTCAGAGCATCCTATTTAGAATTGCAATCCCCTCCCCCACCCCACCCCCCACACACTCCCTGCCCAGGTTTTTGCTTTGCGTTCCTTCTGCACTTCACGAAGAGGTGATACCATCACGGAACTAAAGCTTAATCTTTAGGGCCCCTCCACTCCCTGGGACTCTTCCATGGATCAAGGAGGGTGCCCAACAATTGGTTTCCATGATCGTATGTTTTTGTAAAATTTGCAAAATAATTTTTTTTACTGCAATCACTTAAAACCCACTTTCTTTCGATTTCTCCTTTGTCACACTTTCCCTTGTGTTTAGAGGCATTTGGAATCCAGCCAGAAGAAATCCAGTTGGGAACATTTAAGTTTAGTAGAATATATTTATGTGATATTCTTCTGTGTATAGTTAAGTTATTGCTGGCCTTCCGTGTGTAAGGTATACCTACCATCCACTGTCATCAGTGAGTGTCCTCAACGAAAGGAGTATTTAAGGTTAATCAGGGAACTAGAAAGTTTGAAATTGCCTAAAATGTTACAGTTTATATAGGACAAAAATTTGATACAGGTTGCTTCCAACTCTGAAAACAATTCTCAAAATGACCATGACATTACTAAAAAGGGATTGCTAAATCAGAAGTTTATCTAAATTATCAATTAACAAAAAACTCAGATCTAATATGCTAGAGGTAACACTAAATTATCTCTCTATTCTTGTTATGGAAAATGATACAAAATTGTTGTCATATAAAGAGGTGATCAAAACATATTCAGCTTGAAAGAGAAAAAATATTACAGAAGTGTTTAAGAAAATAGCAAATATGTTTCTTTTCTGGATTTTGTGATGTTTATGCTATTTGTTAGCTTTTAAAAATTACAAATTTGTAGCTGCATGATTTCTTCCATAATTTGTTGTAATTCTTTGTTCTAAATAAATATTATCTTTCCTACCTTAAAAAAGTTTCAGTAAAGTTTATCTATCAACAGATAAACAGAACAAAAATTATTCTAACCCTAATCCCACTCTATTTTCCTCTAACTTTTTCAGAGCCCAAATAATCAAACTTTCAAAGACCATTTAGGAATCTTTCCTCCTACTACCTCAGTTATTTCAGGCATAAAAACAATATAAAGCATAACATTTAAAGCCTCATATATGCCCAATCTGGGGATAGCATTTTATCATTATATGTTTGCTGGCCTTTTCTGGTAAGGAAGCTGTTTTATTTCTAATTTGCTAGATTTTTTTCTTTCACCTTTTTAAGCCACACATAGGTGTTTAATTGTATTAAATTGTGCTTCTATTGAAATGTATATATAATTTACCCCTTTCATCTGTAAATGTGCTAGTTGACTTTCTAATGTTAAACTTAGAACTCTGCAATGTTGAACAGTTTTTCAAGTTCTGGAATATATCTTTTTTGGAATTAAAAAAATATATTTTATTTACGCAGAACTTTTTTTTCACCTATGTTCATAAGTGAAACTGGCTTATAAGCATCTTTCTCATGCTATCTTGGTCTGGTTGTTGGAGTCATAATTTTGCTAGCCTCATAAAATGAATTGTGGAATATTCTCTCTTTACCTTCTCTGAAATTATTTAATGAGGCTAAATTATCTATTCTTTGAATGTTTGCTGGAGTTCCATTTGTAAGTTTACCTTTTTTCAGAGGGTGGGAGAGGTTAAATTTTTAGCTATTGATATAATCTCTTTCATTATTTTTGGATTTATTCATGTTTTTCATTTCTTAAGGTAACTGGGTAAATTATTTTTATTTTTTCCACTAAGAAATTTCCCATTTCACCTAAGTTTTCAAATTTAATAGGCATAAAATTGCTCATATTTAAATTGTGGTGCACTGTTTCCAAAAATATCTATAATTCTCCTTCCTATATCCACACTTCTGGGTAGTCTGGTCGTACACGGATTCTAGGCATGGCTGTGTGACTTGCTTTGGCAATGGGACATTGAGCAAATGGACTTGAAAAGTGCTTACACATCCAAGCATGTCCTATTTTGCTGCTCTTATAATTCTAAAACCACCATGCGAACCTGAGCTAGCCTGCTGGAGGATGAGGCTATGTGGCGGACAACTACAGTCCCCGCCAACAGCGAGAAACGTGAGACCATCTTAGACCATCTAGTCACCAACTAATCCGCCAGCTGACCAGAGATGAATGAGGGAGCCCAAGAGACCAGTTGAATTGGCCCAAACTAGAAGAACCACTTTGCCAACAAACAGAATTATTAGCTGAATAAAATGGCCATTGTGTTAAGCCATTTAGTTTTGTAGTGGTTTATTATACAGCAAAAACTTAGTGATACACTAATATTTTAAAACATGCTACATATAAATATGCCTTTTAAATTTTTATTATTCTCTCTACTTGCTATAAATTCTTCTTGTGAAGTAACACTTTTAACTGTATTCCACATGTTCTGACATGTAATATTTTTCCTATTGTTCATTTCTAGTATTCCTAACTTCCACTAGGATTTCTTTGATGCCCAAATTACTTTAAAGTGCTTTAGTTTTTTCATAATTATGAGGTTTTTGTGACTTATCCACTGATTTCAAATTTAATCTTATTATGATCAGAGAACACAATCTGTACACCACTCTGAAATTACCTGACATTTGCTTTATACCAAAGTTTCTCACTCTACAACATAGGCCAAAGGAAATACTTAACAGTTTCTGATCAAGTAGTTAGGTCCAAACAATTCAGTAGTCATTTGGGGGAAGAAAAACACAAAAAAATCGAAAGAAAAAATGTTTATTTCACTCTGACAAAATATATGATCAAAAGAAATGCAGTGTGATCTAATGTTTAAAAATTGTGATCTACCTCAGGATCTAATAGTTCTGTGGTAGCTGAAGTATTTAACTTCATTTATTCATTTATTATTGACAATGATGGGTCTTTGACTGATTTCTCTTTGTAATTTTGTTTCACGTATGTATACTTGTAGTTTTTGTTTTATACATACTTGGGCATATGTTAGCAGACATATACAAGTTTAGAGTTATCAGTTTCTTAGTAAATTGTTTTTTTTAAAACTTAAGTAACAACCTCCACATCTGAATTAAAAACATCCTAACATGGGCCAAAATATCCTAGGGCATGAAAACCATACTATACATACTTTAACAAAAAATATGTACAAGCCAATGAAAGATCATCCCTGGGAAAGTTTCTGGTAATTTGATTAATAAAGGAGGATTCATGAAAAGCAGTAACTTAAACTGTCCCTTGACTTGACAGCCTAGAGATTTTCACCATCCTAGAGTCTGTACTACAATAAACTCAGCATCTATAAAAGGTATCCTGTTCTTTTCTCAAGTGGGAAGGGAGCTTAGAGAATGTGGTAAATCCAAGACCCAATCCAGGATTAGACATGGTAGTTTTCATGTTCCTTTAGTGTCCTTCATACCAGTAGTTCCTCAGTCTTTATCTTTTATGACGACATTTCTGAATTTTTGTTGTAGAATGGCAGGTTTGGGTTTGTCTGACTTTTCTCAGGTGGTGGTGGTGGTGGTGGTGGTGGTGGTTATTTTGGTCAGAAATACCACAGAGTGGTGGTGTTTTCTCAGTGCATCAGACTGGAAGGCACACAGTGGTGATTTGTCCTTTACTCATGATCATAACCTTTGTCACTAGTTCAGATGCTGTCTGCCAAGTTTTCCTCACTGTAAATTAATAAGTTTTGTGAGAAGCCACTTGAGACTATAAAATATCAATGTATGGAATTTAATATTTGTGAGATCTGTTGATTTAGAAATAATATAGAGTTGATTATTTGAGTAGTTACTAAAGAAGTATGCTGTCATATAAGTGGAAGTTGGTAATCTAATGATTAGCATATGTATAAGCATCAGTTTGTTTAAACATGCTGACTTATACTAGCTCAAAAGTAGATGTCATGCAGATAATCCAGTAAGTTTCAGATAGAGATATATTTCCAGTTTTAACTTTCGATTTGATCTGCATTTTAACATCAGTATTAATGCCTCTCTGATAACTTCTATTATAATCTTGTATTGAAGACTAGATAGTATAACCTTTGGAATTTTAAGTTGAGAGCATTTTAGAAATCATTTACTCAATCTTTATCTAATTTATCTCGGGTTAATTCTGTAGAGAAACTAAAAATTTAGGGAAAATTAATGATTTAACCTAGTTATATATTATGTGAAATGGTACAGGTTGCCATTACAAACAGTTGAAATCCCATAAAATGTAGAAATGTATTTGCTAGTAAAGAATTCATGTTTATAAAAGACAGATATCGAGTTTAAATCTGGGATTATGGTAAATAGGTGGCATTTATGCTAGTGAATTCCCATTCCCCGTAGTCCCAACAAGCGTACAAACTGTAACATGGTGCACTGAACTCTTTCCCAGTAAGCTGACTTCCTAATAAATTGCTTCAGGCAGCCATTAGCAGTAAGTAGATGAAAGCTAGCATACTAGTTGAAGTATATTTGCTAGACTTTTATAATAATAATGCATCCCCAAATTTAAATCTTCACTAAAGATTGGGAAACATAGTATTGGTCAAAACAGTTGGTGCTTAATAAGTTGTGTGTGTGTGTGTGTGTGTGTGTGTGTGTGTGTGTGTGTGACAGAGAGAGAGAGAGAGAGAGCGCGCGCGAGAAAACGAGAAAGCTGACTACAACTTGTTAATTTTGTTACTAGATCCAGAATGTGAATGTCATTGGTTTCAATATGCAAATTTAATTTACATTATCTTTATGTAGAGATTCAATATTTGTTTCGCAATTGCCTGATAAAGTTGAAATAATTTTAATTGATTTTTCATTATCAGCACCCTTCATGACTTCTTAACTATTGGTTGCCTTTCAGAATAAAAGAGATGAACACTTACTGAAAAAAAGGAATGTTCCCCAAGAGGAAAGTTTAGAAGATTCAGATGTTGATGCTGATTTTAAATCAGTAAGTTACCTTGTTCTTATAAAGTGTTTTTAAAATAATTTTTGTAATAACTAGAAAACTTCATTTTTAAGATCAATTGTACAATGACAATTAAGGTGTATTAATTTTTAACTTTAGTAAATTATTTAATAAATGTAATTTTGCTAATAAACTCTTTGCTGAACTCTCTTTTTTTCTTTTTAAGCAAAATGTAACACTAGAAGCTATATTGCAGGTATGTTATTAATTTAATATTCTCATTTTAAAATATTTTGAAATTTATTTATTTTTTTAATTTCTGAAATTTACATTTGGTGTTGCAGAATGCTACAAGTGATAACCCAGTGGTCCAGTTGAGCGCTGTCCAAGCTGCAAGGTAAATACTAATTTGTCCAGAGAAATTATGTCACACCTATGGTGTCTTAGCTGATAGTCTAGAAGTAGTACATTGTTATTTCTATTCATAGTTTGAAAATTATTACAACTTCTAATATTTCTCTTTCTAGAAAGCTGTTATCCAGTGACAGAAACCCACCAATTGATGACCTAATAAAATCTGGGATTTTACCAATTCTAGTCAAATGTCTAGAAAGGGATGATAAGTAAGTATGAATTTGATTACCTGTTCACTTTTTTTTAAGTTAACTGAAAATTCAGGATTCTTATTTAACCAATGAGTTCAGTTTGGTTTTGCATTTATTATGTTTTTAATTTGTTATTCATTTTATGTAATTTTCTTATTCTGTGATCATATTCAATAAGACTAAAGTGCTTCTCTTTTTAGTTTATGAAGTGTGTGTATTTTCTAGGAACGTTGTAGCTTCTGTTTATTGTCTAGTCTAACTTACCTTAAATAGTTGCAGTATTTATTTGTTAGTGTTTTTTTCAGTAATATTTTAAAAGAACCCAAATTGTGTTTGAGTTACTCTTTGCTTTGGTCTATATATAGATTAACCTCATGACTGAGTCAACATGAATGGTTTCCAGAACTGAGTAGCTCTTTCTTACCATGGCCATATATATTCCAGCTCATCCACTGATCTGCGAAGTCTTTAACAGAACTTCAACCATGATTAATTGTTCAGTTTCATGCTTTTTATTTGTGGTAAATTAAAAATAAGAGGGCAAGTTATACTTTTTCAGAATAGAAAGGAAAAAAAATACCACTTGGTGTCTTTAGAGGTACTCGCCCCATTTCCGTTAGTGTTTAGAGCTACTCCTATATGCTCATTAATCTGAGTTCACTGGAGAGAATGTAAGTTTGAATTCTAAAAATCTTTAGAAAAAAGGCTGGTTTTGCATTTTAGAGCATGTAGACTAAAATTTGGGTTATTTTGCAAAATGTCGTCTAAGGAATTGTTAGTTGACTAGATAGATAGAAATAATGGTATATAAATGTTGCCCCTAAGGGTTTTCCATTGTGTGTCACAACCACCCTTCTAAAAGCCCTAAACACTTTTTTTTAATACTGTTATGTATAGTTTCTATAACAAGATTTATTTAAGTAAAAATAAATTTTATTTCGGCTTTTTAAAAAAAATTCTATTCTCCATCTACCTTTAAGGCCCCCTTTTTGTTCTTGATCCGCTTCTCATTCTTTTCATCTTTTTTTTCTTTTACTTTTCCAGTTTTTGGCATAGACTCACTTGTGAGGGTGTATCTGTGAAATATAGCATATATACAGAAAGGAATGGTAAAAAATATACAGACCTGTGTAACTACTACCCAAAGCAAAAATAGAAAATTTTCAGTGGTTTCTATATGACTTTATGGATTTGTCATGGGAAGTTGTGTTATAAAAGACCATAGGCTGTGCAGCCAGATAGACCTTGGTTTAGATCCAGGGTTTGCTGTTGACCAAAACCCAAGGGGCTTTTGAGCCTCAGATACCCTCATCTATAAAAATTAGGTGGTGGGAGCGGTCCTGGGCACCACACAGGAAGTGGGGCTACTGGACAGAATCGGCATGGGGTCTCTATCCAGACCGGCCCCACCTTATTGTAGGTTTCTTTTAAGGTCACACTGATGTCAGACCCACGGCTACCATACAAAGTACTCAGTGTTCCCAAAAATACACCTTTCACATTACTCGTAAAATTTGTGGCAGAATAATTTAGTTTCTGCAGCAACAAGTGCATTTATTACCAATGATGGAATAGGAATAAATCCTACACAGTCTGCTGGAAATGCTTTGCTAAAACATGGATTCAGAACTGCAAATTATTCCTAGAGGTCATGTTGGAAGTTGTTAATATCCACTACTTGGAAGATAGGATTGCCTTTCAGAATAAATATCGGTGTTGTTGTAAAACTGAAATCAGGCATTTAAAATGCTATGAAAACACCAATGGCTGATGAAATAATGAAAGGTGATTGATTCTCTGTCCATTCTTGTTATTTCCTCTCTTCTTGTGAAGAGGGAATACTTATGCATTTAGGGTATCATCTCCACAGAAGATGCTACCTCACAACACACACAGCTAGTTCATTTGGGGTAAATGGATTATCCAACTGTGTTTTATTACTAGAGGATGCTTCCGATAATTCTTTCTGAGAACATTTGGAAAACTAAAATTTATTGAATTAAAAAAAATGAAAACTAAGGGGTTGTGAGGAATGGACATAAAATATACAAAACACTAACAATATCAAGCGTATAATAAATGTTCATTTATTGTTTACTTCTTGCACTCATTATTTTTTCTATGTCTTCTCTCTCTTTTCAAATGATGTCTTGGACGACTTTACCTGGCTTTGTGATTTTTTTTTTTATATCTTTCTGTTTTCTTATTTAAGGCCCTCATTTCCAGTATTTTGCCAAACCATATAGTCTGATTTAATAATCCTTTCTCCTTTCAGTCTGGGACAGTATATACTGTCTCATCATCTTTAATCTTACTGTTCTTTTACTACTCCTCTGCTTCTGCTACTTCTCAGTTCCCTGCCTTTTGCCAAAATTCATTATGTAGTTATTGTCTGCTACTTGATTTTCTCATCTGTTCCAGCTCTTTAAGCTCACTGTTTGCTGTATCTGTGACATTTATGCTTACAACCTCACTCTTTTGTGCAGTATATAGAGTTTGTTCTAAATCCCTAACCTTTGGTTCACTTTAGTTTTTGCACACTACCACCTCCTCCCACCTTGGTATTCTGTTTAAAGGAATTTATATTTTTCTTAGCTATCTATCTTATTGTAGATAATTCCCACTTAACAGGTCTCTCCTATATCAGCCTTTGACAATATTTTATTCGTTCTGCATCCCATGGCTTCCAACATTATTTTCTTCATTCCCCTTTTCAGTAGCACTCTATATTTAGTATGGCTGTAGAATAAACTGCAAGTTCTGAAGCTTGGGATTTGTGTCGCCTACACCCCCACTCCACCAACACACTCTTTTAGATGACTGTCCCTTCCAATTTCTTCCCCTGTTATGTTTTTCATGCCTTCTTGGCTTCAGCTCTCTTGATCTATTCCTGGTCGTCCATATACCCATGCTACTTTTATTTGTATATCCAGCTGTCAGTACCTTCCTTTCTTTATCCATCTTTGAAAAGCTAGTTCAGTATTTAATTTCTTTATGAGGCCTTCCATCACTATTCCAAATTATAATGTTTCATCCTTCCAGCAAAATTATGCAGCCTTATAGTATCTCCAGTACGTAAAGTAGATGGTATAGTGGGGTCAAATGGGGTCCCAGTGTGAAGATCAGTCTATAGAGGCTGTGGCAGTGAGTCAAATGAGATGATGAGGGCCTCAGTTAGCAGAGTGATATTACAGTGATGCTTCAATATAAGGAATATTTAGGAGGTAAAATTGATATGACTTATTGATTAGATGTTTGTGGGAGAGGAAGGAGTCAAGGAAAATAATGACCAGCTAAATGTTATAACTATCAGTGGACATAAAGAAGTAGGTTTACATTGACTGACTTTGGGAGCCAGTGAAACATTCAGGTGGAGATATCCAACAGGCAGTTGTACATAACAAGGTAAAATTCAAGGGCAAGGTAAACGATAACCATATCGATCTGCAGGTCATATATTTATGTGGGAGTTAGTGTGCCTAAAAATTCCTTTTTATTGTTTTTTACAGTCCTTCATTACAGTTTGAAGCTGCTTGGGCATTAACTAATATAGCATCAGGAACTTCTGCACAGACTCAAGCTGTTGTACAGTCTAGTAAGTAAAATAGCTTCCTTACTCACCGGACTTTTTTTTTAATAAAGGCAAGGAAGTAGAGTTTTATTGTAAAGACTAAATTTTATCTTGTAACATTTTTAAACTGGTGAATGTTATATTTTTGATGGTTGATATCTTTTCCATAGGTATCATTAACTTGTCATCAAATGATCTTAATTGTGGTTACTAGAAAGTGAATAGTTCTATCTTTTTGGGTAGAGACCATCTCCTAATAACAGGTTTTTAAATTTCTGTTTCTGATACCTCCACAGTGCTGAGTAGCTTATGCCTTTTAGCTTGTAACATAATAATATATATATATATTATATATATATAATATATAATATATATTTTTAATATATAATTATATATATTATATATATATAATTTTATTTTTTATTTTATTTTATTTTATATATATATATATATAAAATTTTAAATTATGCTTACTGCAAGATGCGATAACTGTCATTATCGTGTTCACCAAACTGACAAAAGCTCTGGAAAAAAACTAGATGTTACCAAGTACTAAGCTGACTTTAGGTGGTGCTTAAGATGATTTAGGTAGTGTGTGGTGTAGCAATAATTACACTGAGGTAGTGAGACTACTGTTCTTTCAGTTTTCTTTTTAGATATTTCAATAACGTCGAGGGGACAGCTTCCAGTTAGATGTTAGTTGTAACAAAGGGAACAGATTTTCAATAGAGACTAGCAGGTATAATTTAATAACAGTGTTTTGTTTTCATTTTTAATGTTTTGGTTATCTTCTATTTGTGGAAAGTGGTACTGGTCTTCTATTTATAGAGGTGAAAAATTGGTTAAATTATATATATGAGTTAGTTGAAACCCTCATACATTGCGGGCAGGAATATAAAATGGTACAGCCTCTTTGGAAAAAACAGTTTATCTAAAGGTTAATCATAGACCCAGCAGTTCCAATACTAGATGGAACCAAGAGATAGGAAAACATGTTCACACAAAGACTTGAATACAAATGTTTGCAGCCGCATTACTCATAATGGCCCCAAAATGGAAATAACCCAATAGCCATTAGATGATTAGTGGTAAACAAAATGTGGTACAAAATTGAATACTATTCAGCAGTAAAAAAAAAAAAAAAATTTAATATGGATACATGCTATAACATGGGTAAACCTTAAAAACCTTATGCTAAGTGAAAGAAGCCAAACACATAAAAAAACACATTATACAATTTTATCTATATGAAATTGTGCAGAATAAGAAAATCTGTAGAGACAGAAAGCAGATTAAATGGTTGCCTAGGGCTGGGGGAGTGGGCAGTAGGACTGCTATTGGTATAAGATTTCTTTTGGGGGTGATGGAAATGATGTAAAATTAGATTGAGGTGATAGCTACATAATAGCTCTTTTTAGTATAAATACTAAAAACCATTGAATTGTACACTTAGATAAATTATATTGTATGTAAATTACATCCCAATAAAGCTGTTAAGTAAATAATACAGATAGCGCAGAGATACAGCAAAAAATCCTGGAGGTAGTATACAACTGACTAAAATTTAAGAAACAGTGATCTGGTTTATGCTAAGTTTTCTACCCAGAATGAGTATAATACCAGTGTTTTAGAATTTGGGTTAATATATAAATTATGTAAAGAGTAGGATTTTAATGATAAATTATTTTTAAAAAATATACAGTAGGCCTGATATATAGGAATAATTAGTTCTTTAGTTAATCCCGTATCAGCAGTTGGTATCACATTGACTAAAGTATTATATTCTAAGGTTATGTGTTTGGGTAGGAACTCTTTTTTTTTTTTTTTTAAGTGCATTATAGGAAAAATTGCTGCTGTTTTCTTTTAATGATAAATAACAATTTTTATATACTGTTACTAGGTGTTTTACTCGAATATTACTAAGGGAATATAATAACTAAAATTGACTATTTTTAGGGTAAAAGTGTTTGCCCCATTTGTTCATTCAGGTTCTGTGTATTTTATCAGCTTATTTAGGCTTCAGTCTATAAACTCTTCAACATTTTGCAGTCTAAATACCAGCTTTTCTGTATTATAGATGCCGTACCTCTTTTTCTGAGACTTCTCCATTCACCCCATCAGAATGTTTGCGAACAAGCAGTATGGGCTTTAGGAAACATTATAGGTAAGTGGCGTTTAGGTTTGAAAAGACTCCAATTAAGAATCTTAATTAACTTTTTTCCTGCATTGGCATAGCCATTACACACTATGTTTCCTCTAATTTTAATGTGGGTTGACTATCTTCTTGCCTCATAACTTAAATGGTACCTCTAATAGTACCTACTTCCTTAAAACGGTACCTCTTTGAAACAGATATGCAATTTGCTATCAGGATTGGTAGGTTAAATTTATGTTCCCCCAAAATCAAAGTCTGGAGAAAACAGCAACACTCAATGCCCTTGACTCTTGGTGAGGAAACATAGCACATCAGTGTCCCAACATGAGCCATTGCATACATTTCAGACTTTCTCATCCTGAATGTAATTTTTTTTTTAAATACAATTTTCATTTCTGTAGGTGATGGTCCTCAATGTAGAGATTATGTCATATCACTGGGAGTTGTCAAACCTCTTCTGTCCTTCATCAATCCCTCCATTCCCATCACCTTCCTTCGGAACGTCACATGGGTCATTGTCAATCTCTGCAGGAATAAGGACCCCCCACCGCCTATGGAGACAGTTCAGGAGGTAAATGAAGAATGGCAAAGGCCAGATGGTATATTTTCCCTATGTTTATGCTTTACATTTTCATGTACAGGGAATGAAATAATACATATTTCATTGCAGGTATGAGATTTTTTAAGTACCGTGTCATTTAATTTTTGACTCTTGTGCAAAAATATGGCACCTGAGAGAATGTCGGTCCATCCTAATTCTGACTTTTAAATGACTATTTTCATAAAAAGAAAGTATCCCAAAGTTTTATTACAACACTGCATTGGTGGTTTAACACGTAAAAAATAAATAAACGATAAAACTAGTGTACTTATTAGAAATGTTCTTGAGTGAATTTGCATTAAGTCCATTGAAATTTCCCTTGATTTCTGACAAAATTAATGTTCTTGAATGTGTAAAAGTAAACAAAGTAAAACGTTTCTATTTATATCTAATTTATAAATGGATTTTAGTAATTTTTAAGTTTTCAAAAATCCTATGTAATCTTTAATCTCTTGACTATAGAGAAATGTTGACTATGAATCTTTTTAATTGACACCTTTTGTTAGCTTTTGCTACCTTTTGCTGTTACGGAAAGTCTAGTGTGATTCCCCCGCCCCTTTCTCCTTCCCTCCCTCCCAAATTTTAAAAAAAGATCTGTGAGGCCTGAGTTTAGCAAACTTTATACTGGGTATAATTTTCTTGACTAAATCTGAGCTCAGAAACTAATTTGACTCAAATAGCTTATGAAATAAAACTTGTATTTGCTTTAAGCAGGTGAGATGATGATGGCAGTTTTAAGAGTAGCTTTTTAAAAACAGCTACACTGTATACTAGCATCTCCATTCTTTCCACTTGACATTAGATGTCATAATGAAGGTTACTGAAAACAAATGTTTTTCCTTTAAGGTACATTAATCTCGGTCAGATGTGTTTGAATATTTTGATGGCCATCTGAAATATTTTTGGTTTTTCAGATTGAATTGATCAGATTTTCATTTTCCTAATAGAAAGTCAAACAAATTTAATATTGTCTTTCTTGCCCTGCAAATAGTATTTACTGTTTTTTGTATCACAGTTATTCATTTTTACAAAGACATATTTATCAACTCTGGTGTTACTTATTGTCTGTCTTCTCTCCTCAGATTTTGCCAGCATTATGTGTCCTCATATACCATACGGACATAAATGTAAGTAAAGCAGAAGCTTAAATTTGGGATTTTGTTGTTGATGGAAGTAGACAGCTTATATATTCTTTAGGCTTTTAATAAGTGTCAGCATATATTTTATTAAGTTGTTAAACTTCTACAGTGCATAAGCAGTTTTCAGAAATAGGATTAAGGTTAAATTAAGTTTAGCTTAAATCATCCAAACAAAATGCTAACTTTAGAGAAAATATCACATATATAGTTTATTTATTTATCTGTATCATTATTAGTATTGTTTTAAAATATTAGTGTTTATTAAACAGTAAAAACTTGATAAAATATTTTCATTTTTTAAAAAATCTCATTTGCTTCTTATAATAGGTAGGCTAGGTATCATTGTCCCCATTTTACAAAATATGAAACTGAGCCTCAGGGGAAAGGGTAAGTGACTTATTCAAAGTTGCAGAGCTTGTAAGGGTCAGAGTCTATGTTCAAAACAGATCTTCTGATGACAGTTCTTGTGTACTTTCCATGAAACCACACTGCCTCTCAGGCTCACCTTTTGAGGTTTAGTATTGAAGAATATCAAGTATAGTTTTAAATGCAAATGCATTTTTAGATGATTTGTTAATTATATGAGATTCAGTTAAGTGTTTACTATATATATATTCGGGCAAATATTTTTATTAGGCAATCTGAAAATTCTCCAAAATGTAGCAAAGCAAAGTGTTACTCTTCCATTGAGTAAAACAATGAGTAAATTTCGTTAAATCTAGAGTTGATTCTAGCATTGATCTGGCTTCTGTTGTTCCAAATGAGATCTCTTTCTGATTTGTTGTAGTTTGTATTTTTATAATCTTATCTTTGTTTATATACACACATAATGCATATGTGTGTTTGTGCCAGAATTGTGTGTTTGTGCCAGAATTGTGTGATTTATCATTGGGAAAAAGAAAATACGTATTTGCTTACATTTCTCGAGAGGCAGTGTAGTTCATATAAAAATACTGAACCACATTTCTCTAGTTTATTTTAGGACATTAAGCTCTTAGGAACGAGTCTTTTAAAGGTAACTGAAGTAACTTTTTATTTGTGATATTATCCTGAAGTATCATAACAATTAAATGAAACCTTTTTAGTTATATGCTATCCTATTTCCAAAATGGATAGAAAAGTTACTTAGCAAAAGACATACAAGATAAATACATGTCATAAAAAACAAGGAGGAGGTAAAATTATACCAAAAAAAATGTATTTGTTGCTATCGGACGCCAATTTTAGTTTTATGCTTTCTGACAGCCAAGATTAAAAGGGAAATAAGTAAAATATATTTCCATCAAGGCTTTTCCCCAGGACATTGTGGAATTGATTATAGGTAAATAAAAGCTTCTACCACCTGTTGATTATGGTTATTCAAAGCCAGGGTGTTAAAGTGGCAAAGTACTGTAGTTATAGGTATGTTTGTCAAGTTTAACAAGCAATCACAGATTATTCCACTAAAGCCAGAATTGTGCCAGGAATTATAGGCTCAAAAATAAAGAAGATATAGAGACCCTGCCCTCTAAGACCTCAACATTAGTAGCAGGTAAAAAAAGTGCAAGGAATGAACTTTGTCTATGACTATGCTAAATCTATTTCTATAGTCTCTTTTATCCTACCAGCACCTTTATGAGATGTTTTTCCTCTTACTTTACAAATAAGGATATTGAAACTCAGTAATACAAATTAACCTAACTAAAGTCACAGAATGATGAATAAGAGCCATAGCTGAAAATTGAAACCAGGTCAAAGGCCTATGCTCTGTCATACCATGATCACATGAACACACATTATGGTGTGTAAACAAGAAAACAAAGTGAAATAGAGGAATGACCAAAGTGATAGGTTAGGGAAGCACATCTTTCTGGCAACCAGAACACGTCACTGAGAGAGGAACATTTGAAATAAGCATTACAAGGAGAAAGATGGTGGTAGAAGTGACAAAGATGATTGTTAATAGTACTTATTAAAGGTTTAAAATATGCTAGGCACTGTTTGAAGTACTTTTCATATGTTCACTCATTTATTGCTTACAAAAACCCTGTGAGATTGCTACTGTCATCATCTCCATCTTACAAATGTGGTAAAAGAGGCAGATATAATTAAGTAATTTCTCTAAAGTTATGTAACTATGATAAGTAGGGTTTTGTCAAGTTGATAAAGTAATTTCAGGAACAAGAGGAAAGTTTCAGGACTCAAGAATATATGGAGGGTTTGGTGAATACAGGTAGTTAATAACACAGCACATTTGTTAGGGAGTTAAGTTGCAGGGTTTTGAATCCAGTGTTAAGGAGTTTTGGCTTCATTTTGTAATCAGTACAGAGTCATTGAAGATTTTTAAATAGGAGTGATGTGCCCTTATCTATTATAGACAGATAACTTAAAATTGGCCAGGTAGATTTGGAACAGGGAAAATTTGAATGTAGGCAGGCCTGTTATCATAGTAGGGTTAAGGAAGTTGATGAAGCAGTAATGGTTAGGAGAGGAAAATACTAGTGTTAAGAGATAAAGTGAGTAGAACTTCAAGAAGAAAGGATCAAAGAAGAAGTAAAAATGACTTTGGTTTCTAATTTAACAATTTGAATAGATAATAATGCCATAAACTATCATAAGGAATAAAAAAGATGTGACTAGTACAGGAAGACGATTTTATTCTAGGACGGACACGTTGATTCTGATTTACTTGTTCCTGCACAGCAATGTTTCCAAAAAGGAAAAGGCAACAGAGATTTGAGATTTATCAATATTTAAGGGATTCATAAAAATATGGACATTGAACAAGATTCAACAAAGGGCTAAAAATTTAACTCTAAGGAATCCTCTTCATTTGAGCCAGCAGCAAGGGAAGAGGAACCTGCAAAAGAGTTATTTTTTTAAAGTAATTTTTTTGTTTTTTAATTACAGTTGACATACGATATTAGATTAGTTTCAGGTGTCCAGCATAGTGAAATATAGTACCCATCTGACACCACACATCGTTACTACAATATTATTGACTATTTTCCCTATGCTTTGCTTTACGTCCCCATGACTATTTTGTAATGACCAATTTGTATGTCTTAATCCCTTTCCCTTTTCACCCATCCCCCCAACACCCCTCCCATCTGGCAACCATAATATGTTCTCTTTATTGATGAGCCTGTTTCTGTTTTGTTTGTTTATACTGTTCTTTAGATTCCACATATAAGCGAAATCACATTGCATCTGTCTTTCTCTGTCTGACATACTCAACTCAGCACAATATCCTTCAGGCCCATTCATGCCCCCACAGATGGCAAGAACCCATTCCTCCCTTCCATGGCTGAACAATATTCCATTGTATATATGTACCACCTCCTCTGTATCCATTCTTTCATTGACAGACCCCCCGGCTGCCTCCACATCTTGGCCATTGTAGACAATGCTGCAATGAACATATGTATGCACAGGTCCCCTTGAAGTAGCATTTTGGATTTCTTCCGATAAATATCCCGAAGTTGGATTACTGGGTCTTTCTTTGTCTCTTGTTATAGCTTTTATTTTAAAGTCTGTTTTGTCTGATGTAAGTATTGCTACCCCAGCTTTTTTTTTTTCCCCTTCCAGTTTCATGAAATATCTTTTTCCATCTCTTTACTTTCAGTCTGTGTGTGTCTTTCGATCTAAAGTGAGTCTCTTGTGAAAGCATATGTAAGGGTTTTGTTTTCTTCTCCATGCAACAACCTTACGTCTTTTGTTCGGAGCATTTAATCCATTTACATTGGAAGTAATTGTTGATAGATATGTAATTGCCATTTTGTTATTCATATTTTCGATCTTTTTTTCTTCTTAAAGAAGTTCCCTTAACATTTCTTAAAATACTGGTTTGCTATTTAAGCTCTGTTAGCTTTTTCTTGTCTGGAAGCTCTTTATTTCTCCTTCAATTTTAAGTGATATCCTTGCTGGATAGAATAATCTTGGTTGTAGGTCCTTACTTTTCATCACTTTGAATATTTCCTGCCAATCCCTTGTGGCCTGCAAAGTTTCTGTTGAGAAATCAGCTGACAGTCTTATGGGAGCTCCCTTGTAGGTAACTAAGTGCTTTTCTCTTGTTGCTTTTAAGATTCTCTCTTTGTCTTTAAGCTTAGGCATTTTAATTATGATGTGTCTTGGTGTGGCCTCTTTGGGTTCATCTTGTTTGGGGCTCTCTGCACTTCCTGGGCTTGTAGGTCTAGTTCCTTGACCAGGTTACAAGATTTTTGTCATTATTTCTTCAAATAGGTTTTCAATTCCCTTCTCTTTTTCTTTCTGGTACCTCTGTGGTTTGAATGTTGGTACGTTTGATGTTGTCCCAGAGGCCACTTAAACTAGCTTCTTTTTGGATTCTTTTTCGTTTTGCTGTTCTGTTTGGGTGTTTTCTGCTACCTTAACTTATAAATCTCTGATTCAGACTTCTGCTTCATTTAAGCTCCTGTTGATTACCTGTAATGTATTCTTTATTTCAGTTATTGTAGTCTTCATTTGTGACTGGTTCTTTTTTGTTTTCTATCTCCATTTTTGTTTCCTATCTCTTTTTTGAAGTTCTCCCTGACATCATTGAGCATCCTTATAACTAGTGTTTTGAACTCTGAGTCTGGTAGATTGCTTGTCTCCATTTTGATTAGTTCTTTTTCTGGAGCTTTGTTCTCTTCATTCATTTGGGACATGTTTCTTTGTCTCCCCATTTTGACTGCCTCCCTGTGTTTGTTTCTATGTATTAGAAACAAACTCCTGGTCTTAGTAAAATGGCCTTATGTAGTAGGTGTCCAGCGGGACCCAGTGGCACAATCTCCGTGGTCACCTGAGCCGTGTGCTTCAGGTGAGTCCCTTATGTGGGTTGTGTGTGCCCTCCTGCTATAGTTGAGCCTTGGTTGCTGTTTGCACATCAGTGGGAGGAGCTGACCTTCAGGCTGATTGGTTGTAAGGACTGGCTGTGACTTCAGTGGAGGAGCTGTTTTGTGGGGGCTGAGCCTACCGAGCAGGATTTGCTGGAGTAGGGCTCAGGTGCCTGCCCAGTCTGCCTTTGTGTTTGTCATCTGTGCAGGTGGCCTGGTACTGATCCAGTATGGTTCAAAGCAGGCCAGAGGGTGTGCCAGCCCTGGGGCCTCCTGTGAGGGGCCCCACCACAGGCTAAGTTCAGCTGCAGCCTGTGCCCTGCCCAGGGACACCTAGCATGGCCACAAATCACTCTGTAGATGTCTCACCCACGCTGGACTTGGAGGTGCCTGGGAAAAGCTAAGCTATGAACCAAGGCCAGCTGCTACTAGTGCCCGGCTTGGGGCGGCTTAGTAAGAGGTGAGGGGCACACCAAGCCAGATGCTGCTTGTTGGGGTTTGTGAACCTTTCAGAGATTTTAGGAAAGTCCACAGCATGAGCCAAGGTGGGCCATTTGTATGGAAAAGCCACTGGAAGCGCCTTGGCTGGGACTGCAGGTTGTTTAGGGCAGGGTCTCAGGGAATCACCAGGGGAGACTACCAGTTTTGCCACATTGATGACAACTTACTAAATATGGCATCCGTCTGCGTCTGCATGCTGGGATGGGGGAGGGATGAACAGAGGAACAATGTTTACTGCCAGCACTCCTGTTGGTAGAAAACTGCTCCTCCAGCCCTTGCGTGAACCCAGACAATTCAGTTCCTCCCATGTGTCCCTGACACCTTTTGAGCTGCTGCCCCAGCCCTGGAGCTCAAAGCGAGTGAGTCCATTAGTGAGTAAGTCCATGCGCAGGCCCTTTAAGAGGAGTGCCTGGGACTGCAGCCACCCTCAGCTCACTCAGCCACAATCTCTGTTAGTTTTCACAGCCAGAAGTTGAGGGGACTTCTCTTTTTAGCACTAGAACCCTGGGCTGGGCAGCCTGGTATGTGGCTGGGACCCTTTGCTTCTCACGGGGTCCTCCGTAACCAAGGCATCTCTCCCAATTTTTAGCCTCCACTCGCGGGTGTGGGACCAACTCAATCCGTATCTTCTCCCCTCCTACCAGTGTTAATGTGGCTTTTTCTGTATATTCTGAGTTGTAGGAATTCTAGACTTGAGGCAATTCTTAATGATGGTTGTTCTGTAGTTTAGTTGTAATGTTGATGTGGTCATCAGAGGATGCAAGCACAGCATTTACCTACTTCACCATCTTGACTGGAAGTCTGCAACAGAGTTTTAAAAATAAAGAGATGGAAGCATAAATTATGAAACAAAGTGTAGGGGGCAAAAGGCAGCAATTTAGCAGATTCTAGATCATGCAGAGTCTTGTAGACCACCTTAAGAGCCATATGTCCTTTTTTTGTAGCTGATAGAGAGCCAGAGAATAATGATCTAATTTATATTTTGGATTGATAACTCATACTACTAAATGGTATGTAGATTTTAGGGGAAATTGGAGTTGAGAAGATAGATCAGGGGTGATTTTGTGGTATGGATGGGAGAGAAAATGAGGACCAGTACTAGAGCTTAGACATTTTGAATAAAAAGATAAGACTTGAGAAATATTTAGATGATAAAATTTGCTAGTTTTGTTCTGGGTGGTGAGAATAAAAAGGACTCAGGGATAATATCCAGCTTTCTAAGTTGGATTTTAGGGTAAGACACAACAGAAAACAAGAATAGCAGCAGGAAAAAGTATAAAACAGCAGGAATGCTTTAATTTGAGACAATGACTGGTGTGAATGCTGGAGAAGCTAGGTTGGGGTGTGGAGATAATTAAGTGGTTTATGGACTTTAATATGCCTCTGTGACATTAGCAGGAAAACTTTATATTGACCCTGAGGACAAGAGAAGAAATCTGGACCAATTTCAAGTCAATCTGTGCTTACTACTTTCTAGTTATTTTGTTACTTTAAGTTAATTTGCAATTGCTGTGATTCTGTAACATTTGGTTTTCCTGCCCTTTTCAAAGTTGTTCATCCATGATTTGACATGCCTAGACAATTTTGAGTGTTACCTAACATTTGATACATATCTAGCTTATTTTACGAGTGGTACAAAATGAAATTAATCATTCGTAGCAGGTTGGTTATGTGCTGAGACTTGGATGGCATAAGTGTGTTGGGGTCCCTGAGACCACCCTCAAGTTCAGTGATTTGCTAGAAGGAATCACTGAAAAGCTGTTAAACTCTTGCTTATGGTTTATTAAAGAAATGTTAAAATCAAAGGCAAAAGACGCACAGGGTAGGGTTTAGGAGAAACCAGGTGCAAGCTTCCCTTGTTCTCTCCCAGTGGAGTTCCAAGGACAGCGCTTTATTCTCCCAGCAACCATGTGTGACAGCACATATGCAGTATTGCCAACCAGAAGCTCCTGAACTTTGGTGTCCAGCGTTTTTATTGATGATCAGTCACATATGCATGAACAGCCTGCATGACTAACCTTAGCTACTCAATCTCCATCCCCTCCCAGAGGTCAGAGTGATAGAGTAAGGCCCAAGGCCCCGGGCAAACAAAAAGAGGTGTTCACCATAATATCACATTGTTAGCATAAGCTGTCTGTCTGGACCCAAGGCCTCAGGTATGCAGTGTTACCAGGCAGGGTAATACAAGGGTTTAGATTATCTTGAAGGAGCTAATCAACAACCAGTCCTTTCTTTGGAATGTGTAGGATGTGAGTACCCCAAGCTTACTCAGTTACCTCTCACTGCATGTAAGGATTATATGTAAGTGTACACTTGAAACTTGGTTCAGCTCTGGTTGTCTCTGAAGCATGCGTGAAGTTAACATCCATAGATATTCCCTAGACATCTAATCTTTCATAAACCTTTTAGCTTTTGTCCTGTGTTTTCCCTATCTTGTTCTAGAACAAGCACTTTAGGACAAAAATACTCTCTTTTCATTCAATAAAAATGTATTTGTATTCCTCATACCTTTTTTTATCAAACACCCATCTTATTCTCTATATGCAGTCGTTTTCATCACCATAACATCCCAATCAGGCTTTGTATGAGTGGATGGATCTTAATGTGAGGCATTTTCTGCCCTTTTATGCCTTTTGAAATGACACTAAGGTCTCCAAACTTACCATCCTGGTTTCCCACCTGGTTGGTTAGCCCCAAAGCCAGCAGGGCAGTGGGCAACTAACTGTATGTCATTGTTTTTTCCTTTTTTTTTTTTTTTAATTTTTATTGGGGAACATTGCAGGACAGTATGTTTCTCCAGGGCCCATCAGCTCCAAGTAGTTGTCCTTCAATCTACTTGTGGAGGGCACAGCTCAGCTCCAAGTCCAGTCACCGTTTTCAATCTTTAGTTGCGGGGGGCACAGCCCACCATCCCATGTGGGAATTGAACCGACAAGGTTGCAACCTTGTTGAGAGCTCCTGCTCTAACCAACTGAACCATCCGGCCGCCCCTCCAAAGCTCAGCGGCAGCTCTTTGTCTTCAATCTAGTTGTGGAGGGCGCAGCTCACTGGCCCATGTGGGAATCGAACCGGCAAGCCTGTCATTCAGAACCCGTGCTCTAACCAATGGAGCCATCTGGCTGCACCCCTACATATCCTTCTTAATTAAACCAACATCCTTAAGCTAGTTTTTATTTATTAAAGATTAAGCCTAAGTAACATGCACTTGAAAAGCAAATGCATAAGCTTCTGTTTTTCCTCCAATTTATGTGAGAGCTCATTTGTTTTAAGTCCATTAAATAGGGACGTTTTACAATCTAAATTTAAATTTACAAATCAATTTTGGCAATACTTACAGTAGAAATATACTATATGTATAACATACATACATAAGCAGCACAGTACAAAACTCAAAAGAAAAATTACAGATCCAAATATGTTTTCTGGCAGATGGACTAAGTTGAGGTTTCGCTCAGATGGCCAAAGTTTTTGCGTGCCGTAAGAATTCCTTTAAAGCTGTCTTTAAAATCAAAGAATGTATTGTCTCTGAGAGGTTTGGGATCCTCTCCTTTAAAGTTTGTCCTTAAGATAGTCTTATCAAAAGAACACAAACAAAAGAAAATGGAAAGAGGGTGTGAACAACAAAGTTGGAAAGCTCAGAGAGTAAAGAAAGTGGCCCCAAGACGCCTGAGATCTAAAGGGGGCATTTTTCCTGGGAGGAAGAGGAAAAGGTGGCTCTGGAGCGGAAGCCTGAGCATCAGATGACTGTAGCCCAAGTGGAGACAAAGAAGATGGGGGAGGGAAAGGAAAGGTGCAGGGGGGGGCAGGTGCAGGCAAGGAGGGCTGGTAAGTGAGGGGTCTTCCAAGGTGTTTTAGTAAACCTGGCTTTAGATTTGCAAGCTCAAAGGGCAGAAGAAAAGTTTTCCAATGATTCCCCTTTTGTTCCAGTTTTGCAGCACCGGTTTCCTTTTGGAATTTATCAAGGCGTTTACCCAATTTAGAATTTTTTTCTAAGGGAGGCAGTAGCAGTCTCTTGATTTTATTTAGAGCTCTCAAGGAACCAATTTTTTTTTTTTTTAAGGAACAAATTTTTTTAAAAGAGCCTTCTCATTGTTTCTGGGATGTACAGTATTTTTCTTCTAATTGAGCATGTAAATAGACAGACTTTGGGATTTCAGAGGAACCCCATCCTGGCCAACAAAGCTTGAGACCATTTTGCATGATTTTTGTCCAGAGGCCTAGACAATTGCAATTCTCTGGACGGTCATTTTTGTACATGCAGTCAGCCAAAGCCCCCCCTCCTGCCACCAGGAGGTGGCTGATCATCATGAGAATTTTAGAGCAAGGGTTACCCATTTTGCATTACTCCTTATGGGCTGTGTCCATGTCCCACCCCCACCCCCACCGCCGTGCCTGTTAAAGCTTGAGTATCCTCATATGCACCCCTCCTTATGAAATCATCCTTCGGGTGCCCGTTAGTTTGGGCATCCCCACAAACCTTGTTATGGACATTGCCTAGTCCCAACCTGGAGGATACCTTCCCCTGTACCAAACAGGACTGGAGGATACCGTCTCTAGGTGCCAAATGCAAAACAGGAAAACCTCCCTGGAGGATACCCACCCGGTGCCAAACCTGACTGAGGGATACTCCTGATACCAAACCTGAATCATATCGACAGGCCCTCTTGGTCCAGACATATGAACCGAGGTCACTGGGTGAGGGTCCTCTGCATAAACCAGATAAAGTCTTCAAGACCTCAGCTGCAAGTGTGGGAGATCTTGGATCCGAAAGGACTTACTCAAGACCCTCAGGTGCTGCTAGAAAGACCAACACACAAACCAAGGGGTTTGTGGAGGCGCCAGATGCATTAGTTTCAGGCCGGCATTACATCAGGTCATTGCTTCAGAACCTCATGTTGAGTGCTATGTCAATCGATGGTTGTTGGTGCCAGTTCAACACCAACAGCAACTCCCAATTTGGAATGAGGTAAAGAGGGTGACTTTATTCAGTGCAAACAGCTCAATATAGCATGGCGATGAGGCTTCCGTTGGGCGAGGCCCCCCTCCTGCTAGACAGTTCTGCTCTGCTCCAGCAAGACACCTTCACCAACCAGGGAAACGGTCCTCAGTTCTCATGGAAAGGGAAAGTGCACTCCTTGATCAAGAGGGGAGCCCGACTTAGATAGAGAGGAGTCCCTGCCCCAGGTTGGTCCATCCTCATGCAAATGAGGACTCCAAATTCTCACAGTTTAATTGGTCCAAAGAGCACTGTCCTGACTGGTCAGAATGGAGCTACTCTGATTGGTCAGGTGAAGATGCTAATGAAGATGTAGCTACCTGACTGATTGGATGGGGAAAGTCTCGTTAGTTTTGGTTGAAGTACAATTCCAGGAGTTCCTTTATAAGTGCTGGCTCAGACCACAGCAACACAGTGCAGCCAGGCAGTTCAATGCAGGCTTCTGCCTGAGGCATGGCTTGTGTGAGAGGCCCCTGTTTAGAAACAGCTGCTAGGCTGTTTTTACATTTGAGCCCAGTTAACTACCAGGAGCCCTTCTTGATAGGTATCTTCTTCCTTGGGGTCAACAGCAATATCTGCAAAGCATAACAAAAAAAGGTGTACCTGTATATTTATAAGATCTATGTCCTCATTTTTTTCTGCTTCCCTAATATTGACAGTAGTGTGTGAAAGTCTATTATTAGTATATTTTATATGTTTTTTCTTGTGTCTTTTTAGTTTCTGCATTGTATGATGTTTGCAGAGTTATTTGGTAAACAGCTGTTTATAACTGTTACATCTTTGTTGTAAATTGTGAGATTTAGCTTTATAAATAGCGTTCTTTGTTATTTGTAATGCTATTAGCCTAAATTCTACTTGTCTAACAGAATTGCAGTTTGTTTTCTTATCATTTACTTGTGTACCTTTGCTCATCCCTTTATTTTCAGCCTTGCTGAATTACTTTTAGTTGTGCCTCTTGTATACAGCATACAGTGGGTTTTGTTTTTGGAGCCAATTTAAAAATCTTTTTCTTGTTATAGGTGAGTTAAGTCCATTCACATTGTTTCATATTTTTATGTTTGGTTTTAACTTTGTCATGTTATTTTGTGTAATAATCTGTGTTTTATTTTCTACTTAGTGTGCTTTCTTTTCTCTTTTTAAATTCCTTTGGTATTTAGGAAGGTTTGGCTTTGTTCTAATGTTACCTTTTTACTTACATCTTTTATAATTCCCTTTCCTTTGTTACTACGTATCTGGTTTGACAGCTTTAAATGGTATTCTTTGACTCCTATTTCTTAACATGTACAACAGTTGATGAACTTTTCTCTGGCTTTATCCTACCATTCTTTAATCTGTAGGGTTTATGTCTCTTGTTAAATTAGGAAGATTTTGCTGCCATTATTTCTTCAAATATTTTTTTCAGCTCCACCTCTCCTTCTGGGACTGTTGGCACAAATGTTAATTCTTTCATTATTGTCCTACAAGTCTCGGAAGCTCTGTTCATTTCTTTGCACTTGTTTGTGTTTTGTTTTTCTCTCATTTAGATTGGATGATTTGTATTGCTCTATCTTTGAGTTAGTTGATCTTTTTTGCCTCTCTCCATTTTGCTTTTGAATCCTCCCACTGAGTTTTAAATTTTGGTTACTGAATTTTTCAGTTTAAAATTTTCCATTTGGTTCTTTATGTCTTCTGTTTCTTTTCTGACACTTTCTCTTTTGTTTCAAACATGTTCATAATTGCTCACTGAAGTATTTTTATGATTATTACTGTAAAATCCTTGTCAGATAATTCCAGTATCTATGTCATTTCAGTGTTGGCATCTGTTATCTGTCTTTTCCCTTTTGAGTTAACACGTTGCGTACGGTAGGGTTTAAATCCCTCACGTACGGCAGGGTTTAAATCCCTCATACCCCTCTGTTCCGGCAGGTTTTTAAAAGAAACTACTTTAAAATGCACTCTTCTCTTTAAAGCGTAAATGCTTCTATGTCATTTATTATTTTTCTATAAATAATAGATTCTGCAAATAAATTATTCTATAAATTATTCTATAAATAATTATTCTACAAATAATTCAATAAAATATGCAAAGTAAAAAGAGTCAACAGTAAAAACGAGAATTCTCGTTATCCGTCCTTAACGCATGGCTCAGAAAAAAACGAAGATTCTCGTGATCCGTACGCAACGTGTTAAGATGATCCTGGTTCGTGGTATGAGGAGTTATTTTCATTTGTAGCCTATACATTTTGGCTGTTGTGTTAAGAGATTCTGACTTCTATTTCAATCTTGTTACCTGTTACTGCCAGACTGGGTAGTAGGCAGGCTTTGCCCATACACACTTCTGTCGATCTAGGGTGGGATGGGAGATGGGTTCAGCTCTCAGGCATAGATGACTTCTGTCCTCCCATTTGTGAAGTTGCAGTATCTCTATTTTTCCAGAACAAATAATATTTATAAATTATTCTTCCACTCTTATCCCCACATTTGTATTAGTCTTTGATCTCCAATGAAGTGTTTCCTCCGTCATCTCTTAGTTGAATGCAGCTCATTGTCTAGTAAAGGTGTCAGCAAATTTTTCTGTAAAGGACACAGAAAATATTGTAGACTTTTGGGGCCACATGGTGTCTGTCTCCCTAATATGGGATAGTTTTATTAGGATGTTACCTTTAAGCCTTTCAGCCCCTATCCTCTTCTCTGAAGTTTCACACAAGCTTGGGACAGGAGATCCAGACAAAAGCTCGAATTTAAGTTTTTCTTTTGTTACAGGAGTTTGAAATTTGTAATTCTCTGACTCTTAGTAATGCTGTAGGTGTGGTCTGTACGTGGCTTTATTTGCTCTTATTCATTTATAAACTTTTTTGAAGGATATGTGGAGAGCTTTGAATACATGTAGCTGCTATTATTTTAACGCAACAGAATGTCTTTAGTTTGGATAGCTCTAAAAAGAAACATCTCTGGATTTCAGATGAGATGAGACCTTTGTTTACATCCTCTGTGAAGACACCAAGGAAGCTACTTATAAGCTCTTTGACTTTGAATGAGCCAACAAATCTGAGCATAATTTTTCTTTTTTCTTTTCAGAATTAGATCAGTATAGGGCATGGTTTATACTCTGCTCTTCAAATAGGCACATTTTTCAAGAGCTTTGCAAATAATTTTTTTTTCCAAATGAAGCTAAAATGCCAAGTCATTTCTTTTATCTGTTTACTTTAATTATCTGAAAAGTTAATTATATTACTAAACATGTTTGAAAACCACTAGTATAGAGAGATGATCTTTTTTGTTCTCTTCTAGGCTTAAGGCAGCATGATATATTGGTCTCATTCTGTATGTGAAGTGTTTCCTTGTGATATTATTAGGTGTTCAGTTTGTGGGGGCAGAGAGAATTACTTTTCTGCCATTTTTAAATTCATCTATCTGTATATAAACGCAGAAGTTGAAGTAGAAGTTGTCCCTGACTTCTGTGTCATTTTTGTGAAGAGTGATCTGAGGTAGGCATTGAGAGTTACCTACTACTTAATAGATTTATCAGGTAAGGAACCAAACCAAAACATCAAATTTAATTGCTTTTTATGTCGCCACCCCTGAGGTGTGTTAGTATTTTAAGCACTCAAACAAATAGATAAACTGGTTATTCTTTTTTATTTCCTATAGATCCTTGTAGATACAGTTTGGGCTCTGTCATACCTGACAGATGGAGGTAATGAGCAGATACAGATGGTTATTGATTCGGGGGTGGTGCCGTTTCTTGTACCCCTTCTGAGCCACCAGGAAGTGAAAGTTCAAGTAAGTATTTTCAAAATTTTCTTACTTTTATAAAATTGTGTTTGCTATAACCCGTTAACTTGAACAACCAGGCTTCAATTCTGTCTGTCTGTACCTACCTTCCTCATTTCTCCTGCTATTTTACTGAACCTGATTTTGTTGATTTCTAAATCTTTATCTCACCCTGATTCTTTGCTGAGTTTCAGGCTCACATAGCCACTGTCCATGAGCCCTTACACATAGCCTGTAAGAACTCCTTCAAGCATTCCATTGTTATTTCAACAAGACAAAAATGATATGTATCATCTTCTCGCACGAACCTGCTCTTCTTCCTATCTCCCGTTTCAGTGGGCAGCATAGTCCGAGCTGGAAACCTTGATTCCTCCTTTCATTTCTCCTCCATTACAGAATTCTGTCAATTCTGATTACATAGCTTCAAATCTGTCTCCTCCTTATGTATCAAGAGCCACTTATTTAGCTCAAGACTCGTTTCCTTTCCTCCAGTTAATTGCATAGCATCCAAACTGCCTTTCCTCCTCCTCTGTCGCTCCAGTTTCTCCTCACTCTCATTAGGGGTACATGGCTGATAGATGTTTATCCCACTTCTGCCAAGGTGACTTTCTAGGTGGCGATGTGGGCTCATTCCAGGCCTTTATTAAAGTCTTCCTGAGGTGCCAGTTTAGTAATAGATAAAAGTAGCTATTAAAAATGGACCTTTACATTTTTTATTTTAGTTCCATTCTTCACAAGAATTGTTTAAAATTCAAATTGCTTCTCAGTTCTGCATAACGCTTTGTTTTGTGTAAGAATGCACCCCTTACATTTGTACATTGTCTCAGGATCATGAAAAACATAGAATCAGTTTTATCATAAACAAGTAAATGTATAGAAAACATTTTATCCCCACCGCAGACAGCAGCACTCAGAGCAGTTGGCAACATAGTGACTGGCACCGATGAGCAGACCCAGGTTGTTCTCAACTGTGACGTCCTGTCCCACTTCCCAAATCTCTTGTCACACCCGAAGGAGAAGATAAATAAGGTAAGGCACGTAATGTCTTCATCGGTGTCTTTCTTTCTCTTTGTATATCTCATTTTTAACTGTCCCCTTGTTTCCGTTTATATTTGATTGTGATTTTCTTCAAAACCACTGCAGTTAAGATGAAAATTATTTCAAATCACCTCTGATTATTTCTTTCCATTTTTAATTGCTTGCTACAAGTGCTGCCCTGATCATCACAGAATAAAAATTATTTTTACACTAACCAATGTTTTTATTTAAGTAGATTGAGAAGTAGCAACAATTACCAAATTAATAGCCACTAGATGAGAGTACATACAAAATCTCTCATTAGCTGGCTGGTATCTTTTGTAAACAAATAGGTCATAATTTAATCTCCCTACAAAATGAGATTAAACCTAAAGATGCAATACCTGAATTAAAGATTGTAAAAATTGCCTTTTTCAAGATTTCAAGCTTGAGATGCAAACTTACTATTAATTGTTAAATATGTACTTAAACCTTTTTGTGTCTGGCTTATTTCGTGTTGCTAATGTTTCAGGGTTCATCCATGTTGGAGCATGTATATGTATCAGGACATCATTCATTTTTATAGCTGAATAATATTCCATTGTACATATATGCCACGTTTTATTTGTCCATTCAGCCATTGCTGGACACTTGGATTGTTTCTACCTTTTGGCTAATGTGCTGCTATGAACATTGGCGTACAAGTGTGTGTGTTTTAGTCCGTGCTTTCAGTTCCTTTGCATATATATCTAGGAGTAAAATTGCCAGGTCATGTGATAATTCTATGTTTAGCTTTTTGAGAACCACCAAACTGTGTTTTTCATAGTGGCTACACCATTTTACATTCCCACAAGCAATGATAAGGGTTCTGATTCCTTTTTAAAAATTATTATAGCCACCCTAGTAGTTGTGAAGCTGTGTCTCATGGGTTCTTTTGTTGTTGTTGCTATTGTTTTTAAAGATTTTATTGAGGAAGGGGAATAGGACTTTTATTGGGGAACAGTGTGTACTTCATGGTTTTGATTTGCATTTAGTTTAAAGAAATTTTAGCTGCCTGAAATGTCACCATCCCCCAAACCAGCAGAATTGATCATAGCTATATTTATTTCATTGTTTGACTATAACTTGACAGTTGGATTCTTATAGAAAAGCATGTTGTCAGAAATCACATTTTAGAGATATATTTGTTCCAGTGCAGGGAAAGAAGCCATGGTATTTTAGACTCTGGGACAGTTATTTTTACTGTAGAAATTTCAATAATATAGGTGATTTTTTTAGCTAAATATATTCCATAATTGGAAACAGAGCTAAGAAGTGAAGAAGCTGGATAGAAGGGGTAGATATGGAGAAGTTCTGGCCTATAATCCAATATGCTCTCAGTTAAGGTGTCATGGGGTAAAGAGAAAGAGTTCATATAGATACTCAGCTTCAGCAAGTAGTTGGTAGCTTCAGAAGTTTTTCACCTTAAACGTTTGTATTATTTGCATCTTGGGACCATCATGGGACCTGGAAGTAGAAGTTACCAACTTGGTTTTATTCCCTCAACATTTTAGTTTGAAAATTTTCAAACTTATAAGAAATTTGCAAGAATACTAAAGTGAACATTCATATACTCGAAGCACCGATTCACCAATTATTATTAACATCTTACCACAACTGGATAGCAGAATAAATTTACAATTAAGTCTTAATTGTGGAGGAAGAAGAAGATACATGGTTGACACTAAAATTATGATAAACATATTTGTTCGTGACTTACAAATCCTTTAAGGTTGCAATAAGACTTGTTATATAGACCCATCCAAGACTAGTTAGATGCTTAATTTCTAAATATATCTTGCAAGTAAATATTTTTACAATAAAGCAACTCACTTTTCTTAGAAGTAGTTTTAACAAAATACTATGAAATTGAGTCTTTAATTTACTTCTATCATCTGTCTTTTAGAGGAAGCTCATGCACTAAAAGTCTAATAAACTCCACGAGTAAAGGTTTTTCAACTGTTTTATTCACTGTCATATTACCATTGTCTAAAAGTGTCTAGCTTATAGTAGGCATATATTTTATTGAGTAGATAAATGCTAGGTTAATGGGGCCCAAATATTGTGGATAGAAGTTTCCTTATAACTTGTTTGAAATGGGAGATTCTGTATAACCTAATCACTTTTTAGATGCTTTCCCCTTAATGCAACTCAGGTGACTTTGTTATTATATGTATAAACTACATTAAGTTAAAAATATAAACACATTAAAGACATAATTTTTCAAATAAAGGTGCCCCATATTTTATTCAATTATAGGAAGCAGTGTGGTTCCTTTCCAACATAACAGCAGGCAACCAGCAGCAAGTTCAAGCTGTAATAGATGCTGGATTAATCCCTATGATTATTCATCAGCTTGCTAAGGTCAGTCATATTGTGTTTATCATGTGTGTTAATATAGTATCACCAAGACTTTTCGAATAAAGAATTCATTTTGTCATTTCTTTTGTAACCTTCAGGGAGACTTTGGAACACAAAAAGAAGCTGCTTGGGCAATTAGCAACTTAACAATAAGTGGCAGAAAAGATCAAGTGAGTTTGGGAAAAATTAACTGTTATAGTTGTTAATATTGGAAAGCATATGGCTCTCTTCTGATTAGGAGTTACTGGTTGTTTATAAGCCCTGTACAGTGTTCTTTTAGGGGAAAAGATAATTATATAAATATAATTATTCTTTTTTTTTTTTTTTGTCTAGGTTGAGTACCTTGTACAGCAGAACGTAATACCACCATTCTGTAATTTACTGTCAGTAAAAGATTCTCAAGTTGTTCAGGTGGTTCTAGATGGTCTGAAAAACATTCTGATAATGGCTGGTGATGAAGCAAGCACAATAGCTGAGATAATAGAAGAATGTGGAGGTAAGGGTGGATTCACTGAAGAAAAATAGTTGAGCATTGGAACTCTGCAACATTAGTTCCTTAAAAGACAACTAATTAGAAAACTGTTAGGATACATTACTGTTACATCATCAAAGTTTGTTGCTGTTCTTTATTCACTATGTTAGCATTCCAAGATTTTCCTGGGAAATAGTAGTCCATACTTTGGAAAAACTGATTGTGAAGGTCACCCCATATCCTTCCTAGAGATTCACATTGCTTTTTAGAAAACACAGATACTTATCTTGAAGGCGCAGTACATGAGAGCAAATTTAAAGCTCTGAGAACTAGTACAGTAGAGAAACTTATAAGCTTTGTTTAATCTAACATTTCTCAAACTCCTCGACAGTGAAACACCTTTTTTCATGTTATTCTTATTATCATGTGATTCTGTGGGCCTTACTTTGTGAAATACTATTCCATATTGTTCGAAAAGTTTAATGATTTTGGAGTCATCTAGATATTTTGTTTTAGTCTTAAGATTGCCAGAACTGCATGCTAAAGTTAGTATGCTACAGAGATTACTTTGAAATGTTAATGAGAAAGTACTATGATTTGAAATACTGTATCATTATTTCTCTAGTAACACATATGAAGCATATATTTTAAAATTCTGTTTTTTAAGGTACCTTTTCAGTGTGTACTAAATTGCCCAGACCTTACTAATTTATCCTAATATCATATTTTATTTTATACATTTTGTTGACCAATACGTATGATACTACCCAGTTTATTTTTTTAAGAGAAAACAAACGCAGTTGCATCATAGAGTATTCAGACTGGAAGTATTTTCTTAATAGCAAGAAGAAATTATCCTAGAGATGTTAAGGAGTCTTGTTAATGGTCATAGAAGTAGTTACAAAAGTATAATTGAAATCCAGATTTTTATATTATTAATTCACTGCTCATTCTAGTTTTAAGATGTTTTACTTTTTAAGATAATTTGAAATTAGCATTGCAGCCTGGTTCAGAACAAATTAATCCAGAAAGTTTGAGCTGTAGAATTGTTACTCTTCAGTTTTTTATCAACATAGTTATTTCTGTCTATGGAAGTAATACTTAGGATGCATATTTACTTAGTACTTTATAATTTTATACAGTACATTCATTATCTTTGACACCTATTTTCCCATTTTTCTGATTTGTATATTACTTTATGAAGAAAAAAATGCAACTATTTCAAAATGACCTATCTAAAAAGACATTTCGAGGAAGAATATTTATTATTAGGGATTTATATTTACAGACTAATGCATCTGCTACGTAGAGTAAATATATTGGGACTATAAATGAAGGCATTGTACAGTTACTGTTCTGAAAAATTATTGCCCAAGTTCACTGTGGCCATAAGACATAACCCCCCTATTCATTTTTTCAAATTAGTTCAAAATTTAAAGCTTTATTTTTTATGTATATCAATTAATCATTACGTTTCTAAAAATGTATTTCCTAGTTATATAAAAGTAATAACACTTGGGAAACGGGGCAAGATAAAAAAATGACTATATGGGACAGTATGATTATATTAAAGCAGCCTGGGAAGATCTCGGTTCCAGGTCTCACCAACTTGCCACACAACCTGAAATCAATCTCTATATCTGTGTGCCACAGCTTCCTCATCTGCCAAATGGAGTGTTTAGGTGTTTTTAAAACCGCCTGCCCGAGAGACCAGGGCTCCTAAAGAGGAAGAAATTAGTGGGACACTGGTCTTCCATCCAGAGAAACTCAGGTTTTTTATCTGGTTTTTAGACAAACTGTCATCTTTGGGGGGCAATGGGGGGATATTCTGAGTTCTTGAGGATTTTTCATGATGAAAATGAGCACAGTTTTGATTATATCTGCTTAATTATTTTGATTATTTTATTTTTACCAGGTTTGGAGAAAATTGAAGTCTTACAGCAACATGAAAATGAAGACATATATAAATTAGCATTTGAAATCATAGATCAGTATTTCTCTGGTGATGATGTAAGTATATACAAAAGTATGGTGTGTCTGCATGTGCATTAAAACCTATTCGCATGTAAGTTTACTAAGAACTTTCCTTTTATAATTAATATGACTTAAGTTCATACTGTATTTCTATCAGATACTCTTGAGGTGGCATTTTTCCAGTTACTTATAAAACTCTAAATTAAAAAAATAATAATGATTGCTTTCCACCACTCAACTTTCTTAAATACTAGGTCTGAAATTTTATTATAGGTAAAATTGAAAAAAACAATTCTGGTTGCATTTGTACTCTCTTAAATGGGAAGAGATAGTAATTATAGTAATAATGTATGTTCAGATAGGTAAAATAAATCTGAAGATACAGGAACTTAAGAATGGGGTGATTTTTAAATGTGTGTTCAGTTTTAAATTGTTAAGTTTCTTAATTATTTATTTACTTACGTATTTTAAGTGATTAAAACATTCACACAGAATTCTATCCTAAACAGTAAATCAATTCTGCTTATACCATAATGTATAGTATCTTAATGTAACAAGAATTTTTTTTCTTGCTTTTTATAGATTGATGAAGATCCTAGCCTCATTCCCGAAGCAACACAAGGAGGTACTTACAACTTTGACCCGACAGCCAACCTTCAAACAAAAGAATTTAATTTTTGAGTTCAGTTGAGTGCAGCATATTTCCCACATTCAATATGAAGCACCACCAGATGGCTACCAAATGACAAGAACAACAACAAAAGGCTCCAAAACACAAATGCCTCTTCGTTTTGATGCTTCTAAAGCAAGCCATGTCTCAGTCACTTTGCAGTTGCCAAAAGTCACTATCACATGGACTGTAAATGCATATGCATGATTTCCTAAACTGTTTTAGAATTCTCCTTAACAATCTCAACTCCCTGTTATTCCCTGTGCCCTGGTGCCACACGCTGACAACTGCAATCTCCAGTTTAGAATATTCCGTAACGGTGGCGTGTCAGCTGCCCACTTGATATTCCTTTGGAAAATGGTGCGCTGTGGATCAAGACACTTTGGTATGATGTATATACACGTTGGAAGACTTTAAAGAGGTGCAGCCTGATCTGAGCCTCCATCATTGTCCTCCACAAACATATTTTCATATTCTTTATGTGGAAAAATAGATTTTAACGTACAAGCCAAATGATTTTCATTGGTGGAACTGACACAAAAAAAGTAACTTAAAAAAAGAAACTTGGTTATTGATTAAACAGATAAGTTTTAAAAAAAACTGTACTTCATCTACCAGTAATTGATATGTTTATTATCTGCCTCAGAAGCCAGGGTTGGAGGAAGAACTTTAGCTATGGATGGTAATGCTTTCGCCATTAAACCTAATTTTTGAGAACAGCAAGCCCTATTTGACCACTCACTTCAGCCTGTGTGTTCCTGCTGTTTTGAAGTAATCAAATGCTGTGCATGGTATTTTACCTGAGCTGCAACCTGTTATGGACTTGAACTTCTGTTTAAGTTGAAAGCAAGAGTCCCTGACTATAAAGAAAATAATCAAAAAAACACAAAAAACACAAAGGTCTAAAGTACCCATTGGTGATATTAAAAAAGAAAATCTTGCTTTTAGCTTTCAGGAGTTAATATTTTTCGTTTTAAATTGATAATTGGATATGGCTGGTTTATATTGGGTTTAAACTGTGGAGCTTTCATGTTTACTGTAATTCAGTCTTAAAATATTTTTTACTTAGTAACCAGTGCTTTTGATAATGTGGTTGGCAACAAACCAGCAACTATCTAGAATTGTCATAAACTTCATTCTTTGAGTATTGGGGAAGTTAATTCAGTTCTTACTTAAAAACATATTCATGTATTAAAAGATTCAGACAAGGAGCTGTATAGAGGAATAATCTGCAGTTATTTAACATAAACCTGATTTGCAGTGATCTTTAAGTACTTCTGCAAAATCTGGTATTATTATGTAAAGTCACTGCTTTTGGTAAGTTGTCTGGCCCTGTTGTTAATGAAAGAATATGAATTTGAAATTTTTTAAACTGAATAATTTGTGCTGTCACAGAAATGGTTTTATTGCTATTGTTTACTGGGTATAATTTTCCAATGCATTGGTGTGAAGAGATAGAAAATCTAAACTAATGTAGTTATCCGATGGGGGGTATATTTACTGTGATGAAGATGAGACAGATGATGCCATCAGAGCTTTGTGAATCAGCTGGGGTGTTTTCACTGATAAACAACACATAGCAGGTGTGCATTCATTACAAATATATGTATCTGCCAAGGTGGAGCCACTTTAAAGAGTGAGTTTTGTCTTGTATCTAAAGTGGATACAAGCGTGTGTTTAAACTGCAAGATTTTTACTTGCTAGAGAATCTGTTTTAATATAGTGGTTTGGCCTCTGATTATTTATAGGTTTTATAAATTTTAGAATCAATTTCTCTTTAAGGTGGCTCAGATTTTTCAACTCTTGTGCACATAAAATTGAGTTGAAGTTCATTGTGCCTTTTTTTCTTTATCCAGATTTTGAGTTAAAGCTTCATATGGTAACTGCATCCTGTTCAGACACTGTAGTCTAAATTTTTGAAACTGTGTGGTGTTCGCTAAAAGTAGGGATAACAAAATCAAAGGTAATTAAGGTCACAAACTTCGGTGAAACCCTTAATGTCCAAATCTTCTTGATATTGTGAATTGTACCCCTTCCAGTTTAGTTTCTTCTGGACTCTCCATACTTACTGACAGTTACCTTTTAAATTTTGCACACATTGAGATTAAATTGGGCCTCTATTGTGTAGATTCCCATTTCTTTCCTCTTGTGTTTGAAGCGCAAACTAACATAAGTGAACATTAGCATCAAGTCGTGCAGACGTATGTGTGCATTTGCTTGATTCAATTTGTTGTGACCTTATCAGTTTGGAATTGGAATTGCGCCATTTCATAGATAAAGGAAATTAAGTATATTGCTGCACTTTTAAGTTTTCAAAACAGTGTTGAAAATTGCATTGTTTTTATTTTTTTTAAAACTCAGTTAAAAAAGACTAAAACGTTCTTTCAAAAGAGGCATCTAAATGTGTTCCTAATTTTGTATATGGGCTTAGGTTTTGTAACCAATAAAAAAAGCTGCTATCAAATACGATAAAATATTGAAGAACTTATTTCTAAAAGAATCTTAATTTCCTAGCTTTGTTTTCTACATGGTTAAATTTAAATTTGGAATTATTTTTCAAACATCAACCACCATGGGGTGAATCATGAATTGCTCTTTCATTGTATTTTACTATCTCCTTTCACTATAACATGACCAGTAACAATCCTAGATTTAAGACTATTTTGTAACAAATAAAAAGTACCGAAATTTTCATTAATTTCCTAAGCTGCCACAACAAAGTACCGCAAACCAGGTGGCTTACAACAGTAGAAGCTTGTCATTGCACAGTTCTGGAGGCTAGAAGTCTGAAGTCAAGGTCATGGCTGGGATAGCCTCTCTACGAAGGCTCCTGGGGAGGATCCTTCCTTGTCTCCTCCTGGCTTCCGGTGGTTGCTGGCCACCCTTGGCATTTCTTGGCTTATAGCTGCGTCACTCCAGTCTGTGCTTTCTTTGTCACATGGCATTCTCTCTACATCCCTCAGGTTTAAATATCGTAATTTAGAGAAAGGCCATTTGAGAATAGTGTGATTATGACTTTCATGAACAAACAAAAATCAGACTATTTTAAGGCCTGTGTAACCCTTGACAATAAGTAGCTATGGAAGATAGTAATTGAAGTAAACCTGAAATTTTTAAACCCGATAGAGGTTGTAGCTTTAAATGAAATCTTGGATCAATTTAAAGAACAAAGGAACAGCTGAACTTTTGTGTATACAAATATTTTTACTTTTGTATAATGCCACTTCAAACTATTTCTGAAAGAAATCAGTGTGTACGTAAATAAATGTGATGGTAGTACCGCTATAGAATCTTGCCATAATTTCCTTCAGAAGGGTTGTGCTTGTCAGGGGATTAATTACTTAATTGCCGCAGGTGAACATTCATGAATGTCAGTTGTCTCACGGTGATGGTTATGAATTTTTTAACCCCTCATTGAACTGGGGGATTTTAATTAGATCTTTGTGGAGAAAGGGAATATAGTATAATTTCTGTACATTAAGCTGTAAGTCTTAAGGCACGTAGTCCAAGGAGTGCGCTATGTAACCCACCATTCATTTGTCTAAAAAGGAACTCTCCATGTAAATGTACTTCATTAGATAGCTGAATAACAGTGGTAGAATGATTCTCAAAAAGTTCTACATATAGAGGGGGATATATATGGATATAAATAGATGTATAGAGATGGGACTCGGTAATATATCAAGAGAAAGTCTGTGAAAAGGGATGTGAGAATGCAACATACTCACATCCTTAGCCTTTTTATTTGCCCATGAAATCCCTCCACGAACTTTGGCCTAACTGAGGGTCTCACACCCTGCAACATTGACACTTTAGACAGGATAATTGTTTGTTGTGGGGCTGTCCTGTGCATTGTAGGATGTTTAGCAGCATCCTTAGGTTCCACCCACTAGATAATGGGCAGCTCCTCTCCAATCTGCAGTGGTGACAACCAAAACTATCTCCAGGCATTGCCAAGTGTCCCCTGGGGACCAAAATTGTCTCTGGTGTGAACCATTCGCCAAAACCAATTCCTGTAGAAAATGTCACTCAAATGAGACAGCCTAAGCCATGGCTTTTTGTTGTGTGAACAGTCCCAGGCTTTTTATCTTCCTGCAGAAGATAAAAAGAGGAGACAAAAACGCCTTTTCTTCATTCTCAGTTTCAAGAGAAGTCAGAGCCAGACCTAACCCCATTTCCCCAATCATCCATCTGTGGGAACTCCTGGTAGTACTGAGCCCCATCTATTGCAAAGGACGTAAGGTACAAATGGGAATATGGAGTAACTGGTCACCCTCTTACATTTATCCTGTGGCTAAAAAACAAACGCATGTGAAGCAATCAAATGTGTTGATTGCCCACAATCTTCTCAACGCTGTCCCAGACCAGTGTTTTTCAGATACATTTAGTTAAAGATCTTTAAGTTCTCTGGGGAAGCTGGGGTTGGACCAGAAAAAGCACAGCATACTCTGAAAAACACTTATTTGAAATCTCGTGAGAGATTGGCCCTTTCCGGAAACTTACAAGTTTGTGAAAAATGATTAAAAGCAGGGGAACTATGGCTGAGCCGTACTATAAAGCATGTGTTCCTTGCAGGGAATTTCTTCTCCAATATCCCTCTTCCCTACCCTAACAGATGGCTATCTACCTTCTTGAGTAATTTTGTTTTTTCAAACTGTGGTTCCCAAAGATACGTGGGGCCTTGTGCCAAGTAATGTATGAAGCCACAAGACTCATGGGACAGCAGTTTTACTTAATGGTAAGTAAAACAGTTTTATGGTAATACAAGCCTAAGTGTTATAGAGTAAAGGACACATTTTGCATAACATTTTAAAGATAAAATCAGATTTTTGAGGCAGGCCATTTTTTGAAAAGATTCCTGCGGGAGTCAGGGTCAGAAGAGTTGGAGAAGCAAATGATGAGGCGTCACCCCACGCGAGCCTGTTGTACTCGGCTGAATACCTTTAGTTGTTGCCACGTTTTAATATTGAACAAAAGTTATCGCTCTTAAATGACCATCATTATAAATTAACTATTCTAGATTCAGAGTAGACATTTTGTCATTCGTTCCCAGAGAACAGAAGAAACGGATTTTTATCAGTTCCCGCTTCAGCGTTAACACCCGTGCATTTCAGCCATCTTCCTGGACCTGGTTCCTGTCAGTTTCATGCATTCCAAGGACCCCAAAAATGAAGTGTGATGTAACTATAGTTTCTGGGTACAGTGGGAACATTCCATTATCTGGACACTTAATTCTATTAATGTGGAGGAGATTGTTTCAGTTATTTTACCAGCTTCATCATAATTAGATTTGTGATCAAGTAACAGCTTCAGCTCTCTTTGTCGTCAGCTCTCGGACTCAGTAGGTAGGCATTTATACTTTCAAACCTAACTATAAGAATTTGTAAATGTCATTGATTTCAGCTGTTTTCCTCATAATACCATCAGATTCTTTTATCGATTGTCTCCTTTCCATGTCATCAGACTTTTCTAAATAAGAATTTTGACTAATCCTTTAGAACCATTCAAGTATTTCTTGAGCACTGTGTCCCATGCCAGGTGTGCTAGGGTGTGAGACGCTTTACACACACATACGACAGGAATAACAGTAAAAGTTATGACAAATGTTAGAAAAAAAGAGGTATATATACAATGAACTAAAATAGAAGGAATTGGCCTAGTTAGGCAGGTCGTCGGGCTGGCATTGGCAGCCCATATTAAATGCCAGCCACCAGCACTTAAAAGTACCAATTCAATCCTCTCAACACCTCTGATAAGTGAAGATAAGTTCCTGTTATCAGGCAGAGAGAAGTTAGTTTTCCCAGAATTACACAGCTGATGATGGTGAAGAAAAAGCAGGAGTTAATTGTGCAGATTCACTGGAAATGCTTTCTGGCAGAGGAGACTACGTCCAAAGGCCATGTAGGAGTTCAAGGAAGTGAAAGAAAGCAAATAAAACTAGAGCAAAGATAATGGAGAGAAGGATTACTAGGGGCAGGGGCGGGGCGAAAGAGATAGGTAGGGGCCAGACCCCATAACCTGGTAAGTCACGTAAAGGATTTTGGTATTCTAAAAGCAATGGTAAATTATTAAATGAGCGATGATGGAAGAATTGTGTTTACTAACAATTACTGGCTGGTAAGGACAGGAAATATACTTTGGGTAGAGATCACATTAGTGAGTAAAGCACTGAGGCAAGAGATGGTGAACAGCTTGGTCCATGAAGTGGATGGGATCAAGAGATACTTGGCTGGGGGCCGGCCCGGCCCGGTGGCTTAGGCGGTTGGAGCTCCATGCTCCTAACTCCGAAGGCTGCCGGTTCGATTCCCACATGGGCCAGTGGGCTCTCAACCACAAGGTTGCCGGTTCAACTCCTCGCGTCCTGCAAGGGATGGTGGGCTCTGCCCCAGCAACTAAGATTGAACACGGCACCTTGAGCTGAGCTGCTGCTGAGCTCCCAGATGGCTCTGTTGGTTGGAGCGCATCCTCTCAACCACAAAGGTTGCCAGTTCGACTCCCACAAGGGATGGTGGGCTGTGCCCCCTGCAACTAGAAAACAGCAACTGGACCTGGAGCTGAGCTGCGCCCTCCACAACTAAGACTGAAAGGACAACAACTTGAAGCTGAGCTACGCCCTCCACAACTAAGATTGAAAGGACAACAACTTGACTTGGAAAAAAGGCCTGGAAGTACACACTGTTCCCCCAATAAAGTCCTGTTCCCCTTCCCCAATAAAAAAAAAAAAAAAAAAGTAGAATAAAAAGAAGGCTGATAAAAAAAACCACAAAAAACTTGGGACATGGTACATGGTCAATTTTTTAAAAAAGAGAGATACTTGGCTGCTAAAATAGGAGTTGGCAATGCCTTCAATCTGGAGTTTGGGGAGAGGGAAGTATCAGGATGATTTCTAGGTTTCTGGATTGCAGTAACCAATAAATTGAAGTAACAAGTCAGGGAACACTGGAAGAGACTCAGAGTAGAGGGTGATAGTGCAGTTCAGTTGTGTTGGGTTGAGACATTGAAATGACTGTCAAGTAGGGCAGTTGGAAATACTGGTCTGGGTCTCAGAGGAGAGGGCCAGGCTAGACATTTGAATCCTCTGCCTGTTTTGATGGTTATTAACGTAGGGGGTGAGGAGGAGACTGCTTGGACCCAGCACTGGAGTGAGAACAGTGTTTAGGACAGTGCTGTAGAGTTCCAACACTCCACGAGCATGTCGTGGAGAATGAGGTTGCAAAGGAAACAAGGTATGGCTGGGGAGGCAGGAAGAAAGCCCTGTGTTTTCTCAGAAAACTGAGGGAAAAGATTTCAGCACCCAATGATGCTGTTGAGAGGTCAAGTTAAGTAGAACAGGAAGTGTCCTTGGGGTTAGTGATGTGGAGGTCACTGGTACCTAAGGTCTGTATCACTGCAGTAAAGAGAGTGGAAACCAGGAAGAACTGAGGAGCAGGGGTAGAATATGAAGACAGTGAATCTAATTACTCGTCGTTTCTTAGGGTTTTAATTTGCTCTGAAGGGGAGGCGGGCAGGTAGTCACTAAAGGGTGATATGGGGAAGATGGTGTGGGAAATCCAGTTGAGAAAGATAGATACAAGAGAAGAATGACCGTCAGTTTTCTAAGTTACAGAAGAGAATCCAAAGTATAGGTGGCAGGATTGCCTATACTCACTCCTTCAGTCAGTAGTTACTTAATTGAGCAACTAGTATATGCCAAACTCTGTAATAGGTGAAAGGGACACAGTAGTAAACAAGCCAGACACAACCCCTGGCCTTGTGGGGCTTATATTCTAGAAGCAAGAGACTAGTAATAAATGTATCAATAATTTCAACTGGTGTTAACTGCTATATAAAAAATGATATAGGGGGCCGGCCCATGGCTCAGGCAGTTGGAGCTCCATGCTCCTAACTCCGAAGGCTGCCGGTTCGATTCCCACATGGGCCAGTGGGATCTCAACCACAAGGTTGCCGGTTGGATTCCTTGAGTCCTGCAAGGGATGGTAGGCAGAGCCCCCTGCAACAAATGATTGAACATGGCACCTTGAGCTGAGCTGCCACTGAGCTCCCAGATGGCTCAGTTGGTTGGAGCGTGGGCTCTCAACCACAAGGTTGCCGGTTTGATTCATTGAGTCCCGCAAGGGATGGTGGGCTGCGCCCCCTGTAACTAGCAACGGCAACGGGACCTGGAGCTGAGCTGCGCCCTCCACAACTAAGACTGAAAGAACAACAACTTGAAGCTGAATGGCACCCTCCACAGCTAAGATTGAAAGGACAACTTGACTTGGAAAAAAGTCCTGGAAGTACACACCCTTCCCCAATAAAATCTTTTAAAAAAATTAAGAATTCTGTAAAATTAAAAAAAAAAATGATATAGGAAGTAACTAGAGGAGAAAGTTATTGAATTTATGTTCAGTTCCAGAAGTCACTTTTTAAAATTGTGGTAAAATACACATAACAGAATTTACCATCTTAACCATTTTTAAGTGTACAGTGCAGTATGTTAAGTATATTCACATTGTTGAGCATCAATACTCCAGAACCTTTTCGTCTTGCAAAACTGAAACTCTATAGCCATTAAACAACTCCCCTCTTCTCCTTCCCCCAAGCCACTAGTAACCACCATTCTCTTTTCTGTCTTTAGGAATATGACTACTTTAGACACTTCATATAAGTGGAATCATAGAGCATTTGTCTTTTTTGTGGCTAGCTTATTTCATTTAGCATAATGTCCTCAAGGTACTCCCATGTTGTAGCATGTGTCAGAATTTCATTCCTTTTTATGGCTGAATAATATTCCATTGTATGTATATACCACATTTTAAAACAAACGATATTTTTAGCCTAAGTAACCTAGTGATACCATGGTATAGTATATGTTTTTAAATTAATTTGTTCTTTATCTGGAATTTAAATTTATCTGGGCATCCTGTATTTTATCTGGCTACCCAAAACTAAAATAACCACCTTGGTCTCCTTTCGCCAGTGCTAAGTCTCTAAGTAACAGGGGCCTAAGGAAGTGAGAGGGGGAGAAGGTTAAAAGCAAGTAAACAAAAAGATGCTAGCAAAAGTAAAGGTTAACATGATTGGGATAAAGTGGCACTTCCTCAGAGGAAAGCTATAGTTGCCTATTAAGACATCAGAGTGCAGGGTCAAAAAGCAAAAGCCTTGGGATCATCCAGTCATGGATTCTGTCCTGGGCCTGTTTTCACATTTGTAAAATAGGAAAATACTGTGTTTCCCCAAAAGTAAAACCTAGCCGGACCATCGGCTCTAATGTGTCTTTTGGAGCAAAAATTAATAAAATAGATGGTCTTATTTTAATATAAGACCCGGTCTTTAAAATAAGACCGGGTCTTATATTAATTTGCTCCAAAAGACACATTAGAGCCGATGGTCCTGCTAGGTCTTATTTTTGGGGAAACGGGGTATATACTGACCTCCTAGGGTTGTTGTGACATTAGATAACACACCATAGATAAAAGCATCTAGTGCCAAGCTGATTTGACCCATAGCTCCTCTCGCCCATGCTTCTGCTGCATTTCTGGATTTTTAAGACATAGGGTCAAAGTAAGTCACAAGGGCTTTAAAAAGTCTGCTGGTGGCTGAAAACGCCCTTGGCCCTCACCTGGCCTTCAAGACTTGCAAGGGCCCCATTAGAACCTTTAGTCCCTAAAATTCTCCCCAGTCTATTGGCAAAATTTCTACCATCTGGACTTCATTTTGTGGCTTAAGGTTTTGAACCTTGTTAAAAATCAAACTGCATCAAAAGGTGTGGCCTTTGCGTTTGGTCCGGGAATAGGTTTGGTCCAGGCAGTTGGGCGAGCTCGTGACTCATCAGAAAACTTCCGTGCTCCGGTAGCTGGCCAGGAGGCAAGGCGGGAAGGGGAGACTGTTAGGCTCCGCCCTGGCCGAGAAGCTCCGCCCCCTCGGGAGGCCTGGCCCCACCTTTTCTCAGCCAGCCCTCCTTTCCCTGCCCGCTGTACCCGCCACTGGCGTCGGGAGCATCGGAAGCATGGGCGCCTGGGGGGAGTTGGGGGCCGCGGCGGGCGGCTCGCTGCTGCTGTGCGCCTCGCTGCTGGGCGCGGGCTGCGCGCTGGGCCTGAGCCTGGGCCGCGGGCGTGGGGCGGCAGACCGCGGGGCGCTCGCCTGGCTCTGCTACGACGCCCTGGTGCACTTCGCACTGGTAAGTGCTGTCACCTCAGACCCGAAAACGCGGGCGGATGGCGACTCTCTTGATACCCCTTTCTCGTCCCAGAGAGTGTCCTGCAAAGGACTGGGACGAGTGGGGCGAGAAGTCTGCGGAGACCGGGGAAGTACAGGGAGGCCGCCGTGCTCGTGGCCTTTGCTCAGATACCGCACCTCTCCAAGTTCCCAAGTGTATAAGGAGAGAGAGCGCAGCTACTTCAGTGGTGCCAGTCCCTTTACAAAAAAAACAAAAACCCGAAGATAGTGATTTCTGTACTGTGTTGTGTTGGTTTGATTGTCAGGTACTTGACTTTGGCTTACTTGACATTGCAACCTGTACTTAAATGTTGAACTGAAAATAAGAGAGACTTTGAGCGCCCCAGGGGGAGCAGGGAAAGGTGATGGGGCGCGCTGCGCGAATGCCGAGGGCCTGTACCAAAACAGAAAACCTCGCGTGCCTTAGTAGTAATCGCCATTTATTGGGTGACGACTGTGTGCCAGGCACAGGACTGTGTTTAAAATTTCGAATCTTTATAACACCCCATAAGCTAGTTATTGTCCCATTTATAGAGGGGGACAGATCCTGCCAAGTTAGGTTGACTTCACAATGCTACACAGCCGACAGATTCTGAGTTAGTTTAGTCTGACTCCAGAGCTTGCACTCTATATATCACCTGGGCTTTAGGAAACGTGTCCCTAAATTTTCAACCCACTTTATAAATGGCCAGGAGGGTTGTATTTAAAGAAATTCTATTGAAATACCCCTTCCCCATGCACACACCTTTTTCTTAAAGTTATTTTTAACTATGCCAAAACATCTTTATTGCTAATTTGATCTTAACCTGTGGCTGATGTGAAGCCAAAGTCTTTACTATTGAGAGAGAAAGCAAAGTTTTCAATAATCACCTGGTTCTGTATTTGTCAGTCAGATATGTGCACATACCAGATATTACTGCAATGATAAAATTCCTTCTTTCATAACAGTCAACACGTGGAGATAAGAGACAGTGATTATTTCCCTCAACTCCTTTATTTATAGAATTGATTTTTAAACTGCCAATGGACACAGTCTCACAAAATACGGGGGCAGTAAAACTGGTTGCTAGCCCTGCTTAAAGAAGAATGTGTTGTAACATATTTTAGGCAGTAAAATACTAAAAAGTATTAAAATACTAAAACACATACCCATTTGTCTACCACCTAGTTTAAAATTAAGTCTACTTTTCAAGCACAGACTGTTACAGGTAACACCACACGCATCTCCACTAGTGGCACGTTGAAGTGTAGCGGATGTGTGGTATCATTGCTCCACTCTCCCCCATCCCTGTTCTGGGGGAAATGTCCCCTACCCAGCCCCATCTTGTGCCATTTACGTCTTAGCTGCAGAATGTTCCACTTTATGATGTACAATGCCTTAGTTCTTTAATTCTAAAATGCCCATTTTTTTTCACATATTAAAACAATGACACAACCACTATGGACCATTTTATTGATATTTTATGTCTCTGAAATTGGGGTATATCTTACAATTGATGATGAAATATGGTAATTTAACCAGCCATATTAATGGGCATGTTTTTATTTTGCTATTTACGTACAATGCTTCAACCAGCATCTTTGTATGCATATCTTGAGATTGGTGAGGAGGACACTTGAATTAAGCGGTTAAGGCCTGCAAAAAAAATGCAGGCCCATATTATCTTTTGGTTGGGAGTTTACTGCAAGAAGACCCAGAGACGTGGCCTGAGGTAAGCCTGCGATGTAACGCCTGCGGAAACCTGGGAAGTAGAGGGAGTTTGGCCAGAGATACTGCACCTCACAGAGTTCTCAAGTCTGTAAAAAGAGAGCGCAGCATCCTTAGTGGTACCAAGTTCTTTACAAAAGAAAAACAAAAAACCTGAAGATAGTGATTTCTGTACTGTGTTATGTTAGTTTTGTTGTAAGCTCCTCAAGGCCTGGGGTAGAACTGAAACCACAATTCACTTGTTGGCACTAGAACCTGGGCTTCCTCGCCTCACCCCTTCTCAGGTGGGAAGAATGTTGGGACTGCTGGCCATCAAACGCAGAGCTCCCCTGCTGGACTGAGTTCAGCTCCGTGATGTCCAAGCTGCAGGTCAGTTGGTTAGGCCTCGGATGGAGGACCGACCAGTGCACCTAGTAGGAGCCATGACAACAAGCAAATCAGTGGTGTGGCTCACTGGCCCTCAAAGGTTGCTAGGGGCGATTCATGCACTGATGCCTCCTGGGCTTTTCCTCATCTGTGATCTGGGGGTAGCATTCTAAGCACTGCCAGAGCATGGAGGCAGATGTGTCTTCCTATATTTGGGAAACATCTTAAAGTCCAGATTGACCAGTTTACCAAGGGAATAAGTGGGGGGACAGTCTGGTAAGGGAGCTGAAATGGGAGGTAAGACTTTGAGTTTTATTGTGTAGTAGGAAGCCATTGAAGAATTTCAGACAAGGAAGTAGCATAGCCAAAGCAGATCTTTTGAAAGATAATTTGGTGATGATTTATTACGTCAGAAACTGTGAAGGGTCTGAGATTTTTATTTTTTTTTGGGGGGGGTGTGGAACAACCATAGTTATTGGTTGCATCTCACAGTGGCCCAAGCGGGGATCAAACCGGTAACATTGGTGTTATCGGCACCACGATCCTACCAACTAAGCTAACCGATCACCCCCAGGGCCTGAGATTTTACCCTTCTTACAAGTGAGCAAGTTAGTCTGGTTGATTCCCCAAGCCTCCCAGGGCAATGTAGTGAGGGCCAGATGGTACCTGCTTATGCAGTGGGTGCATTACAGGAGAAGAACCCTCAAACTAGGCTCCCATCTTATATGGCTGCTGGTGACTTACTCATACTTCTCTCTAGAGAGACATTATCTTTTCTCACGCATGTAAACAGATCTTCCTAAGGGAGGGGTAGGCAAGGTCTTTATTTTTATTACCCTGCAACATTTTAGGAGGGAGTGGTCTCTAAGCTTTATTAACCTGGAATGTCACCTCATATAAATACTCTTAAATTGGTGTAAATGCCTGTGCTCAGAGACCCCAGACAGTGCAGGAATAGGGGATATTCATGGAGAATTCTCTCCCAACATGGTGCAGGGTGGATTGGAAAGGATAGTTAAATGGGGCGAGGAGATCAGCTAAAAGCAATTGCGGTATTTTGGAAGTGAGATGAAAAAGAGCTGAGCTAAGGTGGTAGGGAAAGTTGAAATGGGGGGAAAGCTAAGTACGGGAGACGTTCCAGGGGAGAAGTATAAGTCGCAGGGACTGCTTATATACTGGGGGTGGAGATGATCTTGGGGTTTAGAATTCGGCCGATGTGGTAATGTTGATAAAGTTAACAAAGACAGGAAAGTCACATTGCAGATTTCATCACCCCTATGAATCTGAAGATCTGATGTGTAGTTGAGGAGAAATGGCCAGAAGGCAACTGAAAATGCAAGACAAGCTGGAGAGACAAAGTCAAGGCAGAACAGAGAGAGTTGGAAGTTCTTGACTGCGTTGAAGGAGACAGCAGGAAGCCCCGGGAATGAGTGAGTTTTCTGAGCAAGAGAACAGAAAGGTGAAAAGGCTGAGGAATGAGAGCAGAGTCTTTTTAAACATCTATATCGAAGTAGAAGAGCCAGGAATGAAAAAAAAAAAGTGGGCAAGACCAAGAATCAGGAATAGTGCTGGGTCCTGGGACCCAAGAAAGGGAATTTCAAGATTACTGTTAGTTGCTGCAACACTATTTAAAAAGTTTTTTAAAAAGTGAGAGCTGAGCCAGAGCCTTTGGGTCCAGCAATTAGAAAGGCCTTGGTAAGAGTGGTATTGCTTGAATGGAGCCACCAGAAGGTTAAGTCTAGGGCTTAGCAGGGGGGTGAAGAAGAGGCCGAGGCACCACATGCAAGACTTTCCGGAGTTCGGGTTGGGGTAGGAAGCCAGTATTAGAAGGTAGCTCAAGAGACATCGCAGGGGCAGGCAAGAGACCTTGGGTTCTGTTTAAGATGGGAAGGTCTGAGTGTGTTTGTGGGCAAGTGATCAAGGGAAGAGTGAGGATGCAGAGAAGTGGGCTGTGTGGCACTTGCAGGCTGGTGCTGCTCCTGGCCACGGGAATTGACTTCTGTCAGGGCAGAATCTGCCTGAATCTACCACGTACCCTCTGATCGAACCCCTCTGCCTAGTCACTCCCACACATTCATCGCTGTGGAGCATACCTTAGGCTTGTTCTTCACGGTGAAGGACAGTTGTCACGGAAAACCGGGACTTTGGTTGTCTGTCCATTTGTTGTATCTTAATACCCATGGGTAGTCCTGCTTTGAGAAATCCTGAAGCCCAGCGGCTGCTTAAGTCCCCGTTAATGTGTGTATTTTGGACATTACCCTTTTCCATGCAGCATTACCATCTGTTCCTCACCTTCCGCTGCAATAACTTCAGCCTCTGATCTTGGGACTGTCTAAAAATGTCTTCCTCCTACTACTTGCTTTATATTAGGTCTGAAGTTGCCTCTTAATTCACAGTCTGTTACTGTCTCCTATTTTCCCTTTCCTTTCTTGGCATTGTCGTCTTCGTCAGTTTTGCTCTGATACAGATATTCTCTCTGGTAAATGAATTTATAGTCCTCATGCTGTTTGGCATACTGGGTGAATCACCATTGGTATAGCTGTGCATTAATGATAGAGCTTTGTGATGGTTCATTTTGTGTGTCAACTTGACTGAGCCATGGGATGCCCATATATTTGGTCAAACATTATTCTGGGTGTTTCTGTGAGGGTGTTTCTGGATGAGGTTAACATTTAAATTGGTCGACTGAGTAAAGCAGATTGCTCTCCCTAATGTGGGTGGGCCTCATCCAATCAGTCGAAGGCCTGAATAGAACAAGAGGCTGACCTTCCCTGGAGTAGGCAAGAATTCCCCCTGCCTGACTACCTTCAAACTAGGACATCAGCTTTTTCATGCCTTCAGGCTTGAACTGAAACCATGGCTTTTCCTGAGTCTCAAGCCTGCCGGCTGTTAGACTCGATCTGCACCATTGGTTCGCCTGGTTCTCAGGCCTCCGCACTCGGACTAGAACTGCACCACCAGCTCCCTTGAGGCTCCAGCTTTCCCACTCACCCTGCAGATCTCGGAGCTTGTCAGCCTCCACAATTGCATAAGCCAATTGCTTATGACAAATTTCTAGATAGATAGATAGATAGATAGATAGATAGATAGATAGATAGATAGATAGATAGATAGGTAGGTAGGTAGGTAGGTAGGTAGATAGATAGATAGATAGATAGATAGATAGATAGATAGATAGATAGATAGATAGACACAGGTATGTGCATATATGTCTATATACGTATGTAGGTATAGACAGATATATAGGTATATCTGCCATTGGTTCTGCTTCTCTGTAGAACCCTGACTAATAATACAAGCTTAGACATGGTCTCAGATTGAAAGCCCAAGGAATAGCACCCATCATGACCCACTTTTCGTTTTCTAGGGTATGGGTGGACAGCCCTTGTACTTCTGCAGACCAAAATTCCGTCTGTTTTCTAACATCGTGAATAAGACATGTCACCTAGCAATAGGGATGGCTGTCTGTGTAGCCACATTTCAGAATGACACACTTTTTCCTGTTGTTCCTCATTTCCACATACAGTTGAGTGCCCACTTGGGTGTCAGGTGCTGTGCTAGCTACAGACAAAATGGGTGGCTGTGTCCTCTCAGAGCTTATGCAAAAGCAGAGAGTTTTTCTCTTACTGTTTCATCTGAAGAATAATAGTTAAATTGGTTTGTCTCTGACAGCAAGAACAATATGTTTCTCCCTTTTCACTTGGACTGCTAGGAAGCTCAGAGTCACATTAAGCTCTATAATAACAACAAAAGATGATCTGTGTATAGTATATGTTTTTATTGGCCCCTGAGCTGGATTCTTCTTCATTTTTATATTTTTTTCATAACTAATATTTAAAAGTTCTTATGTATGTTTTACCATTTAATTGAATGTTTTTGGTGTAATTGGTCTAAAATCTTTTGTATACAGAGGAAGTATGTAAATACTTCAAAAAACTTTAATACTACTAAAATTTATTTCATTTCCTTTGAAATGGAAAAGATATTCTAGGGAAATATCTTATTTTTTTCCTTTATAACACAATTTGTAATGATTTTGTCTCCACTAGCTCAGTGCCTGGCCTGGCCGGGTTTGTAGGAGCTATTCTGCAGTACTGGTTAATATTGAATGGATAGAAAAATGATTTTATCCTTGTAATTTGTAGTAGATATCAGTCATTTACATTTTAAGCCTCAAACTACTCAGATATCTAGAACGTCAGAGTTCTTTTTCTATGTCAGACAGTCTTTGAAACAAAATTTGGTTAAATTGTGTATTCCCATGATCCTTGTGAAATGTATAACATTTACATACCTAAAAGGAAAAAAAAGATAAAATCACCCAGAGGTAATTATTGTTAGTATTCTTAAGAATAGCCTTCCAGAATTTATATGAAAATATACACCCAAAGTTCTTTTTATGAAAATGGGATCATACTATTCATTCTTTGTTGCTTTTTTTCATTCAACTATGTTCATTACCCATGCATATCAGTATCTATTGAACTACCTCATAATTTTAAATAACTTCACAGGATGCTATTATACTTTATGTGTAATCTATTTAACCAGTCCCTAATTATAGGACTTACAGGCTCTTTCCAGTTGCTGGCAATTATATAGAATGCTCTCTGTGCATTTTCATGCAGTTGTCTAATTATTGGCTGAGGATGAATCCTGAAAATGGAATTGCTGGCTCTAACGGAAGCCAGTTTATAAAAACTTCAGAAAGTCTCTTACATTTTACTTCAGAAATATTTTATATTGGTACTAGTGGTAGTTTTCCTTTGTTCTAACTGATTATTATCGCTATAAGTGAAAGCAATTGAGATATAGCTATAGTAACCAGCCACTTTTCTAAATTCTCTTTTCCCCCTTCAGCTTCATTGAGTTATAATTTGTATTCAATAAAATTCACCACTTTTGATGAATTTGGGTGATTGTGTACAGTTGTGTAACCACCACCACATACACAGTATAGAACATTTTCATCACTTTTTAAAAAGTTTTCTCCTTCCCCTTTGAGATGATCCCAACCCGACCTCTGCCCCCAGAAAACACTGATCTGCCTCTTGTCATTAAAGTTTTGCTGTTTGTAGAATTTCATATAAATGAAATCATATAGTGTATAGTCTTGTACTTAGTATAATTTACTGAATAGTATCCCAGTATATGGATATATCCCAATTTATTTATTCATTTACCATTTAATGAACATTTGGGTTGTTTCTAGTTTTTCACTGTTAAAAATAGTACTGCTATTAGCATCTGCTTACAAGCCTGTGTGGACATAAGTTTTTATTTGACCTGGGTAAGTGCCTAGGCGTCGGATTCTTTAACTAGAGTAGGAACTGCCGAACTGTTTTCCAAAGTGGCTGTACATTTTCCATTCCCACCAGTGACACTTGAGAGTTCCAGTTGCTTCACATCGTCACAGTGTCTTAGTCAGCTCGGGCTGCTGTAACAAAAATACCACCAACTGGGTGGTTTAAATAACAGATGCTTATTTCTCATTTTCTGGAGGCTGGAAGTCCAAGATCAGATGCCATGATGGTCTGGTGAGAGTCCACTTCAGGGTTGCAGACAGGTGCCTACTTGCTGTGTCCTCACAGGGCTGAGAGCGAGCCCTGGTTTCCCTTCTTCTTCTTAGATTATAAGGACAGTGATCCCATCAGGGGGGCCCTACCCTCCTGATCGCATCTATACCTAATTACCTCCCATGGGCTCCACCTGTAAAGACCATCACGATGGGGGATTAGGTGTTTGACAGATGCATCTGGGAGGACAGAAACATTCAGTCCATCACCCTTAGTATTGTTATTTGTGCTGCTGCTCTCTTTTCTTTTAGTTATTCTAATAGATGTGTATGACCAACACTTGTCAGCTGGCACTTCCGTGATGTCTAGTGATGCGGAACATCTTTTCATATGTTTATTTGCCATTCATATATCTTCTACTGGGAAATGTGTTCAAATCTTTTTGCCCATTTTTTAAATTAATTTTTTTGAGATAATTATAGATTCACCTGCAGAGAGAGGATAGACAGATCCCATGTACATTTTACCCAGATTCCCCAATGGTCACATCTTGCAAAACTGCAGTATAATATCTCACTGAGGATATTGACATTGACAGTCAAAAGGCAGAACAAGGATCGCATGGTCAGCTTCAGACACTTAGGAGGTTACACATAGGTCGACGCCCCCGTCCCCGCCTCCCCCGCCCTCTCGCCCCAGCCCCATCTCCCAGGTTCTCCTGAGAATAGGACAGGCAGCCAGTGGCTCCCCTTCTCTTGTACCCTGCATTCCCAGCGAGGCTCGTGCTGCTGCTGCCACTACTCGCAGGCCGCTGTGGCCAAGGAGAGCCTAGGCTGCAGTGCTGCTGCACCACCATCACTGAGGCCCTGATCGGCGGGGCTGGGGAACTCCATCACCCAGACCCAACCTGCTGGCAATGACCGAGACCCTGGAGAATGGTCTTGTACCTCCCAGTCTGTCTTGAGGAAGCTTCACAATGCCAGTCAAGGCTTCAGCAAAGCAATGGCATTACAGGTTTGGTGGCCCCATGGTTGGAAGTGCTTTGGCAGTTTAATGCTGTGGGCAGTCTCATTGAGTGGGTGGGCAACTCCTCAATAAGAGGGATCCAGGGGCTCGAGTGGCACAACTCTCCCTCCAAATGCAGAGAGTATCTCTGGGGCTGTGGGCACCTCTCCCTGCCACCTCTTGTATGCCACCCCATAATAGGCGACCACCACCCAGTTTCCCAGAGACTGAGGGCATTCCCACAGTGAGGTGGTCACCTACCTGCTCCTCTCCTCTCACTTCCTGCCTACGAACCTTTTCCATGTACCCTTGACCTTCTGTCTCCACCAGCTTTTCTCTATTCTTTCTGTTGTCTTCTGTCTTCTCCCTCCAGAAAATCCAACTCTGGACAGTTTTTACCACATTTACCTGCAACTGCCAAAGGTAAAGAAATAGCAATTTGAAGACATTAAAACAGCATTCTGTTTATATTTCAACTAAGGTAGAACAACCAGCTTTTAAAAAATAATACAAAAATTGGGCAAAAGAAGTAAGCTTGTTTATCCCAAGTATTTAGAATGATTAGTTCCCTGAGGGGGAAGGGTTTTTTACATATTCTGGGCACATGCACACATACTTGCCCCCAAAAACCCAACTCCAACCATGTACCCTGGGAGAAACCCTGTCTAACGGCCCGAGGCAGATTTTATTACTACTTTCTGTTTAATCATGTTCGGTATTTCCCCAGTTCTTTGTAAATTCTCTATCACAATGTTTCACAAGTTTTTTTGAGGGTGTGGGGGAGTTACTACCTTCCTTTGAGTCCCTAGAAGGCAAAGACTGTTACTTTCCCATCTTTGCATCTTCAGAGATGCACTGCCTCGCTGCAGAGTTCTTTGGCAAAGCTGATTTCATCCTAAGACCACAGATGTTTGGGACCATCAGCTCCATAGCAGGATAAAAAGCAAGTTGGCTAGAGCTGGCTTTCCACTCATCCAGGGAGAACATATTTCTGCCCATTCAAAATGGTGGCCCCAAAACGTCACCACTTTGTGGAAGAGATTCGAAAAAGCTTTTGTTATTCAAGATTGGTACACATTGTTTTTTTTTAAGTCACTATCCTGTTTGAACACATTGTTTATTACTTTAGGAACAAAAGGAGAAGGCAGTGTAGATTGCCAGTTTTGTCACTAAAATACAAGTTTCTAAGGACAGTGGTATGTTCAGTGTCAAACCTGTCAGTGAAGCTCTTAGAGGCAAGAACCTCTGATTTATTTAGTCAGACTAATTCAAGTGACAGGCAGATACACAGAGCAGCAGGCGCGTGGCAGCTCATGGACACCCAGCAGAAGCTGAGATCTAGCCTCCTGGAGTCTGGAACTGAAGGGTGGTTCTGAATCAGAGGCAGCTGTGTGCTAAGGTGACTTTCCCCGCCTCCTGGCTCCTCTAGGCCTGCTTCTCTTTCTGCCACTTGCTGGCTTTCTCTCTTTTTTGGGTTTTGTGGGGGTTTTTGTATCCCATAGCATCTACCTGTATCCATGTTTTATGGGTTGAATAGTGTCCTCCCCACCCCCCCAAAAAAGATATGTTGGAGTCCTAACCCCAGAATGTGGTACTTAGCAATAGGGTCTTTACAAAGGTAATTAAGTTCAAACGAGGCCATTATGGTGGGCCCTCATCCAGTACAACTGTTGTCCTTACGAAAGGGGGAAATGTGGGCACAAAGACACACATATTGCATGTGAACATGAAGGCAGACATCAGGGTGATCCCTCTGGAAGCCATGAAACGCCAAATATCACCATCAAACCACCAGAAGCAGGGGGAACCGCCCTCAGAAGGAACCGGTCCTGTCGACACCTTGGTTCTGGACGTCGAGCCTCCAGAACTGAGAGACGATAAATGTTTGTGGGTGTTTTGTTTGTTTTTGTTTTATTAAACTTTTTAAAAATTTATTTTAAGTGTGTTTTTCCAGCACCCATCAGCTCCACGTCAAGTAGTTGTTTCAATCTAGTTGTGGAGGGTGCAGCTCACAATGGCCCATGTGCGGTCCAACCAGCAACCTTGTTCTTAAGAGCTTCGCACTCTAATCAACTGAGCTAACCGGCCTCCCAGTGTTTGTGGTTTTAAGCCACACGGTTTGTGGTACTTTTTTCTAGCAGCCCTAGCAAACTAATATATCCTGCTTCTTGGTAACTTGAGTTTATTCATAACGTAGATTTATTCTTGGCCTCTCATGACCTCTGCTACATATTAGTTTTCAGAATGAGTTTGGATTTATTCCCTATTTCTGAGTTTGTGTTCTAGAGAGTAAGAATTTCATTGGCCCAACTCATCCCTGTCCCTCCTTGTCCTCTGCTCCAATCACCTAAAGCCAGAGAAGTGGCTGTCACAGTGTAGAACATGGTTTCCCACAGCTGTCCCCTCTGTGGGGAGTGGGGGTAGAGTCCCATATGGGGACAGCATGCATCACAACTAACACTTTTAAGGGAATGCCCAGTACTGTGTGTGGAAAATGAGAGAAACTTGTCTAAGAATTGGATTTAGGGGCCAACTAGTCCAATCCCCCTCTTGAAATAGGAATTTTACTAATGGCCCAGAAAGACATAGCGTCATATCCACCCTTTGCTTGAAAACTTTCAGTCAACGCTCTCTTTCCAAAATGAACAGCTCTACTTGCAAGAAAATTCTCCCGTATGTTGAGTTGAAATTAACCTCCTTATGACTCTCCTCATTGGTCCTAGTTCTGCCCTCTGTGTAACCCAGAGGGAATCCCCTGTCTACCCAACAGCTCCTAGTGTGAATGCCTTCCACCATTTCTCATGACATGGCTTCCGGCACTTTTCTTTGCTGTCAGTCAGCTTCATACAGGCCACAGGTTGCCTTTTCAGTGCTGTGCCAATTACTCAGCATTGTTCCAGATGGTGACTGACGATTATTCAAGAAGTCTGGGGTATGGCCTTTGGGGTCCACAAATGAGCTTTTGAATGCTGGCTCTGCTGTTTACCAGCTGTGAAACCTTGGGCTCCCTTCACTCCTATAAATGCTTTCTGGAAGGAGAAGGGGAAGGAAGGAAGGAAACTTTCTGTCTCAGTTTCCTTATTGTTTTAGTTCATTCTGGCTGCTGTAAAATACCACAGACTGAGTGGCTTATAAACAACAGACACTTGTTTCTCACAGTTCTGGAGGCTGGATGGTCAGGTGAGGGCCCTTTTCCAGGTTCATAGCTGACGCCTTCTCACTGTGTCCTCACTTTGTGGAAGGGAAGTGGGATCTTTCAGGAACCTCTTTTCTAAGAGAACTAATTGCGTTCATGAGGGCCCCACTCTTATGACCTAAGCTCCCAAAGGCCCCAACTCCAAATACCATCATCTTTAAGTGGGTGAGATCTTAACATATGAATTTTGAAGGGCCACATTCAGACCACAGTACTTATCAATAAAGTATGGAAACAATATTTTCTTCAAAGGGTTGTTATGAGGATTAAATAAAGCTTTGTCATGTAGGGTGGTGCTTCTCAAACATGACCTTGCACAGGAATCACCTGGGGATCTTTTTACAATGCAGATTCTGATTCCTTATGTCAGGGTGGAGTCTGAGATTCCGCATGTGGGCCAAACTGCCTCACTGGAGCCTGTGCCATGCTGTGGCTCACAGGCCACACTCGAATCGAAACGATATAGGACACCTGGCACAGTGCCTGGCGTTGAGCAGAGTTCAGTCAATGTCAATTCTCTCATCCTCTGTGCCTTTTGTGACCCCTTCTATCCACGCTCAGTACTTGGATGAACATTTAATTTTCATCCAATTCCTATGTAATACAGTGATAATGCATATACCCCATTAAGATGAGCCTTGGAAAATTTCCTTTCAAATCCTTAATCTGAGAAGCAACAACTGCCTGGGCAGAGAAGGGTGTATCCTAAAAGGGGACAAATATTTTTCAAGTCCTAAACCAAACACTAAGCTGCAGTGTTGTAGGAATAACAGAATTTTGTGTAGCAGTTTGATACCCCTAGTTCTGAAAGGCCCCCCACCCCCATCTGCTGGGGCAGGTTCCATCAAATGGAATTCCTCGTCTCATTAAGTGGACGACAGCTGGGTATTATACATTTATGAAGTCACCAAAGCCTTGTCATCGGGGTGCTGTAGGAGGGCTGAAGCAGCTGATCCTTCTGGAAACAGTGATGGATGCTATTGCCATGGCATAGAAAAATCAAGTCTGATTAAGCTGAGGTTTCATGAGTCAGATTAGAAAAAGTGAATAAATTTTGACAGGATTTACGTACTGATGCTATTCTTACTCCACTTTATACTCCCACTCTTAATAATGAATATTGCACTATTTTCTCTAGGTCTTCATTGAAACACACTTAAAAAATAAAACAGTGAAAACATAACAAAAACCTTGCAAATGTATCCAAGTACAAATTCAGCCTTTACAGATACAAACACAAATTACAAAAGAAGTTTGTGTTCTTTTCTTTTTTATTTCTACAAGGACTTTTTTGTGCTAAATTTTTCTTCTTTAGTGGTTGAAATGGGCATTCTCCATAAAGTGGTCATTTAATTATAGATAGCAGTAGCTTGCATAGCTTAAGCATTTATTTAAATCTGAGCTTTAATCTGTAGCTGTTTTAAAGTCTATAAAATATGTTGCAAAATTACATGTCTGGAACATCTTAAGTGAAAAATGAGACTAGCCTTTGTTACTTAATTTTATTTGCCATGATACATTTTAACTTTTAAGCTGATTTCGTTAGCAGCTCAGTTAGGTAGATATAGTACAATCATGTTTTAGAACATCTAATATGAACTTTTCTATTAATTTTGTTTTTTAATTGAGATATAATTGGCATATGTAATATTAGTTCCCAATGTATAACAATGATTCAATATTTGTATATATTGTAAAATGATCACCACAATAAGTCTAGTTAACATCCACCAGCATGCATAGTTACAATTTTTTTCTTGTGATGAGAACTTTTAAGATCTACTCTCTTAGCAACTTTCAAATGTACAATACAGTATTATTATAGTCACCGTGCTGTGCATTACATCCCCATTTCCCGTTTTTAAACCAAAATTTCTGATACTTTAAAATTTTTGAATAAATGAACATTATAGAATTTTCCTCATAACCCTCTGGATTAATAGTAGAAAAAAATAATAGCGGGGAGAAACTATTTTAAATATTTATAACTACCTAATAACATATACATGAAAAATATCTTGAAGGCTACCATGAAACTCAACAATGGTGTCTGTGGGGGATGAGACTGAGGGTCAGGAAGGAAAGAGACTTTTTTACCCTTCACTTTGTACCTTTTTGTATGTTTTCTTTTTCTTTTCTTTTTTACTTTCAGCATGTGTCCCTTTTAAAATAATTTTTTAAAAATAAGTTTTAATAGTTGAAATAGTACAGGTACAGCACCAGAAGAAACGTCAGAGGAGGAAAGAAAATTCCGCTGAAAAGCCCACATGCTGTAGGTGATGTGGGAGCGCAGCCCTTGACAGGGACAGCTCACTGTGACCCTGGAAGAGCTGTTTTCAGGGCCAGCAGAAGCCAGACCCTGCGCAGCTTCTCTGCAGGGACAGCAAGAGAGAACTCCCTCAGTATGTCACCCAGAGCCAGGCGGACCCCAGGGCTGCCATTTTGATGGCTGGTAATTTGAAGAGGGAATATGAATAATGAGTTTTTTCCTTTCTTTTTTAGTCATTACCATTGTCTCTCCTTACTTTTCAGTGTGTGTGTGTGTGTGTGTGTGTGTGTGACTTCAGGCTGGCAGAAGAGCCTGCAGGAGGTAGGCAGGTTTACTCTGTGGTTTGGTTTATTGAGACTCTCGAATAATCGGGAGACTCACAGTAATGATGACTGTTGGAACACCAGTCTGTTTGCAAATAAAGTGCATCTGAAGGAGAAAACGATAGCACACGGCTTACTTTTTTGCAAGGCGCTCTGCACGCTCGCTGTGTGCTGCGGGCAGTTTCCGGCTTTGCGTCGCTGTTGTAGTTGAGGGTGATCCAGACACCCAGGCCGCGTTGGGTCTGGCAGGATCCGGGGAGAGCAGAGCCTCAGGCGGTCTGGAGGCCTCGGTGCACAGTCCCTTACGACTGTGGTCTGGAGGCCCTGCTTGCGCGTTAGAAGGGTAAAGGCAGGGCCTGCGGGACACGCAGTCCGAGTGGCAGACCAGAAACTCTAGGGGCACCTCTCTCGGAGCTAGTGGAGCACGAAGCGCTGCGGCTGGTTTCCTCTAGTAATGCAACACTTGGCTTCGACAAGTTGCTGTGTATCTTTTTTAAATTAAGGTTTACCATTAAAAATTTCAAACATTCACTAATGTAGAGCGAGTAGTATAATGAACAGATTCAACACTTTCAAAATTTGCTGCGCTTGCTTCATCGTCGCGTTTTTCTTTTCCTCCTTCCCTCCCTTTTCTCCGTTTCTCCCTCCCTGTTTCTTTCGTTATTGCGGAAACGTTTTAAAGGGTGTCCAGACCTCCTGTCTTTTTACCCTTCATCCTCAGTAAGTCTATCCCTAAAAATTCAGGTTGTGATTCCTAAGGGACAGGTGTCTGCCTCTCACACTATTGTAGGAATTACAGTAGCTCAGGACGGCTTGAAGACGTCATCATGTCCAGTCAGAGAGTCTACCCTGGTGGCCTCCTCACGGCTCGGGAATGGGCAGGCATAAAGCTCATGGGGTCATTCCCCCCGGAAAGGCTGGGGCTAAAGCAGACACTGACCCCACAGCCCTCTCTGTGGCCCCTTCCTCCACCCAGTGTACCTAAGCCACTGCTCACGAACCGCACCAGTGAGGTGAATGGACCTAAGCAATGATGAGTCTTCCAAGTGCTGCACGTCAGGCTTCTGATAAATAAGAGACACTCTATCAAAAGGTGAAGATGTGGATCTAGTCTAATTCTGCTGATTACTCTTTCATGCATTCAGTTATTCATTCATCAAACTTCTATTGAGTGCTTTATTCTGTACCTGTTTTTGTTTCTTTGTTTTTGTTATTTTGCTTTTTGTTTTTTAATCAGGAACTGGAAGTCCAGAGAGGTAAAAGTAGCAGGGAATATAAGAAATAGAATCTGTTGTACTTGTGTTTGGTCAGTTTACGCAGGTCTCCAGAGTACAACACAATGCTCTCCCCTACACACCCATTCAAACCCTCCTCCCCAATGATAGCAACGCCCTCTGTATGGCTTTTGCCACTTACCAGGTACGTTTCATCTGATCTTTAGAACTTCAGGGTGCTTGTTGAGCTCAAACATGAATTTTAGTTCCAGATGGCTAGATCTTGACCATATCTTATGATTAAAGGTTTTTGGAGCTGATAACCTTTCATGTTTATTCTGCACATTAATATACACTTAATGCTCCAGAGCCTAGGAATAAATTTAAGGGTGGAGAAAAAAATGATTGATGGTTCATTTACATAAAATGTGAATTCCTAGAAGGAACTATTCTGTCTCCATTCCCTACAATTCTGCAGGTAAGTTTGGCCCTTGGCAAATAGGAACTAACGTTTTCAGTGACAATGATGTTAGGCCTCTGTTTGGTCAGAACAGATTTGGTTCAGAATCCCCCAAAGACTCGTTAGGCTCATTGTAGCCAGTCTCATTCTGAAGCTGGAGACTCTGCCTCCTCTGCCCGATTTGCTCAGTTTTGCATTGAGTCTATCACTGGCTCAAATTTAACCACAGATAGTACATACAGCCCAGGCTGACCTGTGCTTGTCAACTTACGTTCCTCGTAGTGAGTTCCTTTAGGATAAGATCAGGCCAATCTCAGAATCACAGAACTTTACAGATGGAACCTTGGTTCCCTGAAACCCTGATATTGACACACTCACCACTTTTTTTTTTTTTTTTTTAAGATTTTATTGGGGAAGGGGAACAGAACTTTATTGGGGAACAGTGTGTACTTCCAGGACGCTTTTTTTTTTTTTTCCAAGTCAAGTTGTTGTCCTTTCAATCTTAGTTGTAGAGGGCACAGCTCAGCTCCAGGTCCAGTTGCCTTTGCTAGTTACAGGGGGTGCAGCCCACGATCCCTTGTGGGAATCGAACCGGCAACCTTGTGGTCAAGAGGATGCGCTCCAACCAACTGAGCCATTCAGGAGCTCAGTGGCAGCTCAGCTCAAGGTGCTGTGTTCAATCTTAGTTGCAGGGGGCTCTGCCCACCATCCCTTGCGGGAATCCAGGAATCGAACTGGCAACCTTGTGGTTGAGAGCCCACTGGCCCATGTGGGAATCGAACTGGCAGTCTTCGGAGTTAGGAGCATGGAGCTCCAACCGCCTGAGCCACCAGGCTGGCCTCACCACTTTTTACGGTCTTCTTTCCCTGCCTTTGATCTGAATGGCTGTCCTGTGGTGGCACACCTCAGGACTTGAAGGTACAGGGAAAGGTTATAAGCCCTTAGAGTTGTCTTGAGGAAAGTATCAAATAGTTGCTAATGCTTTTGGTACATGGCGTACTTTAGGAAGGAAAGCCAAGTGTTTGTGTGTTTGTTTGGCTCCATTTTTACATAAAACACAAGGGCATCTTTCTAAGTAAGTCATCATGTAAACTTGTCCTTAATTCAAGGTTAGCAAATACTGAACACAAAATACCTTCCTGGGTTCTTGAGGATTCTAAGAGAGAGAACACAACATTTCAGACCCTAACGGTGTATATTATCTAATGGGGACTGGAGATCCATAACCAGCAGACAGTTGATGATTATAGAAACACAAATTTAGTAACAAGGGAGAGTAAGAAATTAATCCTTACTAGGTTTGGGAAGGTTTCTTGGAAGAAGTAGAGTTTGAGCTGGATTTTAAAAAGGAAGGGAACTTCAATAGGTAGTTAGAAAAGGGAACGAATTTGTTGTACACTCATGGGTTTCTGCATGTTACAGATTGCCAGGTCTCCATCTTGCTGTCACATAGAGTTGCTTCTGGTGAAAGGTCTTGGACCTAATGTGAGAGTCCATGTTTTGCTAATGGCTCTGGTTAAAGAGATTGCTAGTGGAAGTCATGTCTAATTTTAGGATAAGATCCACCATCTCATTTTAGGAAGTCCTTCATCTTCTAGACAGATGGACTGTGAGGCATAGAGAGGGCCTCATTGCCCCTACTGGCCAGTCCAGTGGACATGTTTTGCCTAGAAAGTTCCCAGGCCAAGCCAGGGAAGTGGTGTGGATTTCCTGCTATGAGTCTACTAAAAATAAAAAATCAGTTGGTGCTCCTGAGTGGGAAAAGTGTGACTTCTGCCATGATGCTGAAAAAAAAATCGATTGGTGAAAATAAAGATTTGCAAAGTGGACTGAGAGAACTTGTTTAAAAACACTGCTGTTTATCTCATACATAATTTTTAAATCTTCATTAAAGAATATAATTTTTATATATACTCTGAAATAAACCGCATTTATTTATTAATTAAGTAATGTATAGAGTGTCAAGAAAAGACAAAATAAACCAGCTAGAAAGCCTCTGTTCAGCAGAGATAGGAGTAGATAAGAAGCTAGAAGATATTAATGAGATGGGGAGAAAGTCAGGTTTCTTCTCGCAATCAGAGAAAAAGAAAGGCAATTTTGAACTGTAGCATAAACAAAAATATAAGAAAGTCAGGGCTCTTACAAGAGACTCACTTCAGATTGAAAGACACACAGACTGAAAGGAAAGGGATGGAAAAAGATATTTTATGAAAATGGAGACAAAAAAAAAAAAAGAAGCTGGGTAGCAATACTTATACCAGACAAAATAGACTTTGAAACAAAGGCTATAACAAGAGACGTAGAAGGACCCAGTAATTCCACTTCTGGGTAGTCAAAGAACTAATTCAAAAAGACATATGCATCCATGTGTTCACCGCAGCGCTATTTACAACAGCCAAGATACAGAAGCAACCTAAGTGTCCATCAATAGATAAATGGATAAATAAGTTGTACATATATACAATGGAATATTACTCAGCATAAAAAGAATGAAATATTGCCATCTGCAGCAACATGGATGGACCTGAGGGTATTGTGCTCAGTGGAGTAAGTCAGAAGAGAAAGGCAAATACCATATGATTTCACTTAACATGTGGAATCTAAAAAACAAAATAAACAAAACAGAAAGAAACTCATAGATACTGAACATTTTGATGGGTCCCAGATGGGAAGGATTGGGGAGATGGGTGGAAAAGGTGAAGGGATTAAGAAGTACAAATTGGTAGTTACAAAATAGTCATGGGGATGTAAAGTATAGCAAAGGAGATATAGTCAATAATATGGTAATAACTATGGTGTCAGGTGGGTACTAGATTTATCGGGGTGATCACTTCATAAGTTATATAAGTGTCTAATCACTATGCTGTACTCCTGAAAGTAATATAATATATGTCAACTGTAATTGGAAAATAAATAATTATTTTTAAAGAGAAAGGAAGTCATAGCTCAAATATGAAGCCAACTGAAATACAGCATGATTTTGAGAAATTTATGAGTGTGAGAAAGAATATTCCATTTGCCACATTCTCCTTAAGTGACACATTAAGTCAAAATACTGGCTCTGTAGGGAAAAAAGTTGTGATGCATTGCGGTGAACAATATTTACATAATCACCATATTATAAATGCTTTTGACTGGCTTTTCAGCTTTTAAAATCCACTTATCGATAAAATAGGGAAGACAAATATGTTTACAGAATAGGAATGGAAATATAATCAATCTCCACAATGTACAAGCAAAGTGGACGGAAGCTGAGAGTTGGAAATGGAAGGAGTGGGGGCTGTCATGCTTATCTTATAGGGTAAGTCCAAATACGCAATATTGATGAAGGAGTAGGTGAGGTTTTAAGTTTATTACTTAAGTTACAAATTTGGGTAACTAATAGAAGAATGAAAGAGAATAATATAGCTATTGAAGGGGTTCAGAACATGCCTCTCCAAAATATGCCACTTTGGCATATTGATTATTTTGAGCCGAAGGCATCTGAGAAACAGCAGGTGCAGGGAGGGTTCTCTGATTTCCCCCTTTCTACCTAAAATCAAGTGATAGTTTCCCATGATAAAGGTGCCCTCCCTGTACCAGGAAAGGAAGAACATTCTCATCACCAGAGGCTGGAAGTCAATGCCAAAAGAACCTGTGCAAACAAACCTACTCAAATAACCCTTATCTTCTACTAGTTTCCCCCATATATTTCTTAGTCACTTTTCCACAATTGAATGTCTCTAGCTCACACCCCTTGTCTTCTTGTATCCCTGTCATTTATCATTTTTTGTGTGAAAAGGTATTTTTTTGAAACCTCCATGTACAAGTAAAAATATTAAATAAAATTTTTATGCTTTTCTCTTGTTAATCTGTTTTACGTCAGTTAATTCTTAGGCCACCTGCAGAACCGAAGAGGTTCGTAGAAGGAAGTTTTTCTTCCCCCATCCTACACAAAACTGGAAAGACTGGGAAAGGGAAGGGAAGCAGTATAAATTAAATAATTTTTCAGGATGGGCAGTTAATAAATAATATCCAAAGAAATAGCAGTGTAAGTATATTGTGAGCTATGAAGATAATCCCCAGAACTACAGACAGACGTGGTTATAAGTGGTAACTTCTGGTACTAGAACTGAGCAGAGATTAGGCAGAGACACAATTTTAATGTCATTTAAGCAATTACTTTGGTAAAAAGAAATGAGAAAAAAAAGTTGTATTGACCAGCAACAAATTTGTTCCAAGGAGCAACATAACAATCAGATATCCCAGTGAATTCTAGTTAATTGGTTTTTGAAACTTTAGGCAAAGAAATACTTCAATGATAGAGAATTACTAGGTATAATTGCAGATATTTCATTACCTAAAATTTTAAATGTAGCCTATAAGCATTTTTAAATTTCCTAAATTTGCCCTTATGCAGGAAAAAGAACTAGTTCAACTCTAGTATAGATATTTGAATGCCACTTTAGTTAAGAGATCTTAGATTTTATTTTTTTTTAAGTGACACAAAGTGAACTGCTGTGAGGTACTTCTCAGAGGTGTAAAATCCCTGGAATAATCCAGAATTTAGTTTATTCAATATAACATTTAAGCTCTTGTGCAAAATTTTCAACTTATCTTTCCCCCATAAGAACACACCGCTGATTTTATAATGCCAATCATTGAAAAAATAGCATTTATTATATAAATATTAGCTTTGGACTTACTCATTTCCAAGGTCAGGGAGCCAGGCTCCAGGACAGCACCCCTCCGTCTCCCCCAGGGGCTGCATAGGTGTGCTCTGAGCGTGCCGGTGCGGTGGGGTGGGGTTGGGGAGGGACGCTGCTTGCAGTACCATGTATCTGCGGTGCCATCCTGTGGTCGTGATGTTAAACTAGAGCATGTTTTCATTTTCTTCTCTCTAGGAAGGCCCTTTTGTCTACTTGTCTTTCACAGGAAACATTGCAGAGTCGGATGGCTTGATTGCCTCATTGTGTAAGTAATTTGAAATGTTTGCATTTGATATGTTTGCGGAGATTAATTGCAAGTGTGGCTGCCAATTAAATGAGTGCCTGTATCCCATCCTGTATGATTCCATTTATATAAAATGCCCAGAATAGGTGAATCTGTAGAGACAGATTACAGATTAGTGGTTGCCTGGGGGTGGCAGGAGAGGAGGGGGATATTGGGGGGAGGGAGAATGGAGAACGACTGATAAGGGGTACACGTTTCTTTTTTGGGGTGATGAAATGTTCTAAAATTAGATTGTGGTGATTCAAATCTGTGAATTCACAAAAACCCACAGAATGGTATACTTTAAACAGGTAAATTGTATGGCATGTGAATTTTATCTTAATAAAGCTATATATTAAAAATGTAGTGCACATTGCAGCATGTCCAGTATTTAAACTGGATGTCTTTCATACTTTTAATATCAACTTTCACATATGTGTGTGTGTGTGTGTCTTGTAGATAATTTCCAAAAATCTTCTTGCACTACAGAGATATTAACTAGTTTTCTTATCCTCTTCATGCTCACTATAAATCAGTCCACATTCAATCAGTTAGCGTTGACTAGCTCCATGTGCCACGTCAACACCGACAAATCCCTGAGCTGGGCAGCAATGGGGCCCTGTGCCTCTGTGATCGCACTGCCTTGTGCAGGGAAACTTCTTTCAGATTTTGTGTCTGAAATTCCTCGTTGTGTATCTCCTTTCTTCCATGATGCTGAAATGATCTTCCCCAGCCAGGATTTGTGTTGGGACTCCTGTTTACCACTCGTGCTAGGAAACTCTTCTAAGAGAATTGAGTCAGCTACAGTTAGTGCTTCTCAAGGCAAAACGTGTGTCACCTTGGATGCCTCTCAGGTCCGAGCCAGTGGTAGCTCAAGGAGCCTGAGCCCCGCGCCTGGAGTCTGGCTCCTTCAGTCCCAGTAACTGTGCACCTTTTTGGTGAGTAAGCCGGATTAAACTGTGCTTGAGAATTGCTGGGGAAGCGCAGGGGCTGGAGGACTCCAGCCTAAGCCACTGTCCTTCCACCCTGGCAGCCCTGCCTGGCATCAGACAAAGGGAACAGCCCGGATTTGGCTCAGTCCCATGAAATGCAAACATCTCACTCAATTTTTATCAATCCTGGTCAGTTTACATTTTCACCTTAAAAAGAAGTGAAAACTTTTTTCTCATGAAAGTGAAAATCCAGTAGATCATCTAAAGTAGTGCTTCTTGGGCTTTAAAGAGCACTGATTGCCTGGAGGTCTTGTTAAAACTCAGATTCTGATTCACAGGATCTGAGTAAGACCTCCCAAATGTTCATCTGTGAACTGTCCTTTGATTCACCAGGATGTAGAGCTGGGCTGTTGACATTATATAGACCCTGTTAAAGAAAAATTATTCGTGAACTAGTTAAAGATAGGAAGACTTTATTCAATAGGGACCACTGCAGTGGGGGCTTTGCAGTAGGGGAAAGAGATCGGGCTCCACTCTAAAAATAACAAGGACAGGTGGAGACTGATAGCCAAGGAGCAAGGTAGGCTCAGCGGATGGAAAATTACTAAGAAGAAACATCAAGGCTGGGCGGATGCTTCATAGCCCCACTAGCAGGAATGTTGCTGGAGGCAGGCCAGGGTGCTAAGGTATGGAGGGTGGGGGCTGAGGAACGGGATCAGACAGCTGCATCCCCATGTCCACTACAGCGTTGTTTACAACAGCCAGCACAGGGAAACACCCTACGTGTCCATCATAGATGAATGGGTGAAGAAAATGTGGTGTATATATCCAGTGGAATATTATTCAGCCATAAAAAAGAAGGAAAATCTGCCATTTAATGGACCTTGAAGGCATTATGGTAAGTGAAATAAATCAGACAGACCATATGATCTCACTTATATGTGGAATCTAAAAAACAAACAAACCCAGACTCACAGAAAGATCAGATAGATGGTTACCAGAGGCAGGGGTGGGGGATAAGGGAATTAGATGCAGGTGGTCAAAAGGTACAAACTTCCAGTTACAAGATCAGTAGTACTGAGGATGTAATGTGCTACATGGTAACTATAGTTAACACTGCTGTAAGTTAAGACAGTAAATCAATCTTAAGTGTTCTCATCACAAGGAAAAAAACCAAAAAACATTTTTTCTTTTTTAAAATCTATATGCAATGATGGATGCTAACTAAACTTGGGGTAATCGTCTCACAATATATGTAAGTCAAGTCATCATGCTCTACACCTTAAACCTATATGGTGCTGTATGTCAATTATAATCTCAGTGAAACTGGGGGGAAAAGTGATCTGATACCAAGAATTGGGACTTGCGCTAAACTAACTCTGCTGGATTCTTGCTAAAACTGGACTAAGCAGGGATCAAGCCCAAGGTTAAGACCTTATTGAGAAACGGGCGCTAAGGAGTCAGAAAGTGTTTGTTACCCCATCATCTGCCAATCTCCGTTCTGTGGGAAGGCACAGCTGTGGCTCGGGTCCGAGAGACCTACTCCAGCCTTGAGAGTGCATCCTTCCCTCTAAACCGCTGCCTAAACCTGAGTCAGTCACTAATGATCACAGACAGCATTAGGCTTAGTAATGCTGTTTGCCCTTATGCTGTGTAGGTATTTAATCAGCAAAGAGATGGTCAGGGTTAAGCAGTAGATGAGGAGGTACCAGAGGCTTGTTACGCTGGGACTGAGGGGTGGCAGGGCCTGCTTTTACTGTCCACCTCCCTACCCCTGCCTTCCTGTTGGGCATGAACCTTGGACCCCCACCCCACCCCCACGGTCTCCTTCAGCTTTGCTGAATTAAATATAGTTTCAGACATATCGTGTGCTCTTAGCTCCAGACCTTTGCACGTGCTCCTCCCTGAAACAGCCTTCTCCCTCACCCAGTTCAGGAGTCACCTCTTGTGGTGTAAGGCCTGAAATGAAGATCCAATGTTATGAGTGCCTCGATATCCAGTAAAATCCAGAGGGCCTCAACTGGCCTAACTGCAAGTCCCAGCCCCACCTTGCTTTCTTATATAAGGTCCCCCAGACAAACAACCCTCTTTGTCTAGGGGATGTGGCCCAGTGGCTGTGCATCCCTGAGTAGAGGGCTTCCGTTCCCTGACAGCCCTCGGAATTATTCATACAAGCCAATCCCGTCCCGCCGCCCTGCCACAGGAACCAGAGGTCACCCCATCCTCTTGTTACTACAGAGCCTGCCTCTCACATCTCCTCCTTGTTCATTTCCAAGTGCAACTGCCACAGGGCCCTACGTGGCGCAATGTCCTCTTTCCCCAGGCTGTGAGTATGTGGCTAAGAAAATGCAGCCAATCTCACCTGTCCAGTCTTGTGTGTGGTATGTTGGGCCATCCCCATAGCCCTGGGGTGGAATCCCTCCCTCACCAACAGGGTGAAGAGGAAGTGATCAAACACCTCATCTCCCTTGTCTGGCTTCGGTGCCACTTCCTCCGTGTCCCATACTCTGTCACCATCACTCATTGCATGGTCTGACCTCACTAAAATGTGAGCCCCTTGCTGGCAGATTTTGTGTCCCAGTTGCTGCAAGCACAGAGCCTTCCGTATGCTCCAAAAGATGTGTTGAATTAAAGAATGAATGAATGGTGTTGTATTTATGAATGTCTTAACACTTACTAATCTCTTAGTTCCTAAAGCATTGACATTTTTCTGTGATATTTTCTTTGATTTTTGGGTGTACTCAAGGGTACATTTTGCCTATTGTATACGTGTTTAAATTTAGAGGAAAAATTGTGTTGTTTTCTGGTTAGTTCATGGCTGGCAGTCAACTCAGGACTTCTGGTTGTGTTGGCGTTTCCCAGACTCTCCTCTCAGCATGTGTCTGTTTGTTATCTCATTAAATAGCTGCTCCTGCTTATTTGCCATCTTCTCAGAACAGCCTTTCATTAGAACCCTTTGTCCCTGGCCCCAGGGATCCTAACTCTGGCCTGTAAGCAACTAGAGCCTCTGCTGCTCAGCCCAATCAGAACATGTCATTCATTTTTGACCATTCATACCTTTTCTTTCTTTTTTTTTAATTAAATTTTTTTGGGGTGACAATTGTTAGTAGAGTTACATAGGTTTCAAGTGTACAATTCTGTAATACATCATCTATATATCATGTTGTGTGTTCACCACCCAGAGTCAGTTCTCCTTCCATCACCATATATTTGATCCCTTTTACCCTCATCTACCACCCCCCTTACCCTCTGGTAACCACTAAACTATTGTCTGTGTCTATGAGTTTTTGTTTCTTCATTTGTTTGTCTTGTTCCTTTGTTGTTTTGTTTTATATCCCACATATCAGTGAAATCATGGTTCTTGACTTTTTCTGTCTGACTTATTTCGCTCAGCATAATAATCTCAAGATCCATCCATGTTGTCACAAATGGCACTATTTCATCTTTTCTTATGGCAGAATAGTATTCCATTGTCATTCATACCTTTTCTATATAATGTGAGAACAGGATTTAAAGGGAGAGAAGGTGGGGACTTTTGTTATTTTACTTTGATTATTTGAGATCTTAGGACCAACATGTATTACTTGATAAGAGAGAAAGAGAGGAGGGAGGGAGATGGAGAGGGAGGCAGAAAGGGGGGAGGAAGAGAGAGAGAGAGAGAGAGAGACAGAGAGAGAGAGAGAGACAGAGGGAAAGGAAGGGAAGGGAAGGGAAGGGAAGGGAAGGGAAGGGAAGGGAAGGGAAGGGAAGGGAAGGGAAGGGAAGGGAAGGAAAGGGAAAAAGAGGGAAGGAAGGAGGACTGTAGGGAGTGAGGGTAATATGGCTTCACCCAGTGCATGGCTCTCAGTCCACTCTAAAAAGACTTTCATACCTCATGGTGCTTTCTAGAAGAAACTATTGGGTCTAGATAATGGGGTCTAGAGAAAGTTTTTAGGGCATGCCCGCTCCCCATAGCACAACTCAGGTTTTTGTGGTGGCTATTAGTGAAATCTGTCTCTGTAGCAGACTGAAATGCCCCCTTTGTCCATTTTGGATTCACTCTGTAGTTCAGGCTCTATTATTCCCCTCCCCTTCCTTCTGCCCCCTCCGCACTCAATTTCTCTTCAATTATTAATAGACGTGTTTTTTAGTAAGCATTTCCTTAATAATTTGCAAAATCTGACTGTTGAATTAATTTAGAATTCTGCTGCTTATAATGAAAAGATGGGAGTGAAGAGAGCACATATGTGAAAGCACTTCAGAAACTAAATTATTTTACCAGTATAACGTGATATTATTGCCAGTTCAGTTAACAAAGTGTGTTTTGTTTTAGGGAAAGAATATGGCAAAGCTGATGCAAGATGGCTTAATTTCGACCCAACCATTGTGTCTTTGGAAATTCTAACGGTTGTCCTGGATGGGTTTCTGGCGTTGGTCCTCATTTACGCCATAGTCAAAGAGAAATATTATCGGTGAGTGGCCTGCTCCTGTCCTGCTGAAGAGGAGAAGCGTTAGCTGTCCCAGTGCCTAAGTGACATTTGGAGTAGACGATGACCACATTTCTTTGTTAGCCGAAAAGTAGAGTAGAAATGAAAATTGTTTGGTATTAGATAAGGATCCTGGTGCAAGCGGGATCATTTCAGACCATTCAGGAAAAAAAAAAAAGAGGAATATGATTGTAGTAACAACCTAGTCACTATGGGCAAGCACAAGGTAACAGCACTGGCGGATATGCCATCGATGTTTTGGAGAATAAAAGAGTGATATTTCCATTCTTTTTTCCCCCCCAAAATCACTCTAGAAAACTCCTAGTCCACTTGACACAAAGTAAATTCTCTTACATAATTCTGAACTGAACATGCCAAATAAATAAGAAATCTTTCAGAAGCAGGTTGGAGGGTATGAGGAAGGCAGAAGCATGGGGAGAGGAAGCAGCAAGGTGGAAGATTATCTATCAGTCAGAGTCAGAGTTCTCCTCCCTCCCTCCCTTTTCCTTCCTCTCCTTCTTAGGGACAAAGTGACCTGGGGCAATAGATTGCTAGCCTAGGGGTGATGCCTAAAACAATGTCAGGTAGGTAGCGTTGCATTCAGTTTCCTACCGTCTTGCATCAAAGAAGACTTATTTATTTAAAGCTTCATTATAAAATTTCAGATTTGAAGAGACCGTAAGGGTCATTTAATCCACTTTTCCCCATCCAGTTTTACACAGCAGTAAAAATTAAATTTCTTCCTGATACCTTGTCATATTTTTTGCTCCATTCTCATGATTGTAGACTTACTACATGCACCCATTTGTTTATTATTTAAAACACTTATAACATCTGCATGTTTGAGTACTTACTGTGTGCCAGGCACAGTGCTCAGCCCTTTATATCTCATTTAATCTCTGTAAGATTCTTTGAAGAAGGAACAATTATTATTATCCCCTTTTACAACAGGTGAAATTGCAGCTCATAGTGAGATTCACATCCAGGTCTTTCTTTGCTGAGTCGTGTGAGACCTCACTAAATCTTCCTAAGACTAGTACAGAATACCCAAGAGACCTTATTTAACTCCTGAGAATAGTCTTCTAGAGGACAGTGTTGCTTCTTCAAAGAAAACATGGGTCTGCATTACTTAGATTGACTTGCCCCATCAAAGGAGCACCACACAAAACCTGAGATCCAACTTCAGAGAGGTTTTCTGCTCTGGAAGACAGCGTTGATGCCGCCATTAAAGAAAAGACGTCATGATTCAGGGTGGCGAGCTGTCGGTTTCATCCCTTGTGTCTTTCTCTCTCACAGGCATTTCATACAGATTACCCTGTGCGTGTGTGAGTTGTATGGCGGGTGGATGACCTTCTCCCCAGACTGGCTTATGGGAAGCCCCAACCTCAACACCAACAGCTGGCTCTACTTTTGGGTCTATCTGGTATTTTTCAATAGTGTGTGGGTTCTGATCCCAGGACTGTTACTGTGGCAGTCATGGGTAGAACTCAAGAAAATGTATCACAAAGGAAATAGTTTAGGGAAAAAGTTTCAGTGAATTTTCAAAATCGTAAACGTTATTGTCTTGCTTTATGAGCCAGAATGGATCAAATCATTTTGTGTAGCTAAAATTTAATACATTCCAGTCTACACTTTCTTTTTATATTGTTATTCCTGAACAACCTACTTCAAATTGATTGTAAAGTGGCAAGGTTTTGTTATTGGGTTTTTCCCCTCAATTAAATGGCAATAGAGGGAACAGAGAATAAATTTTAACTTGTAATAATAAAACTTAATTATAAATTTTTATGGCTAACATTAATGGTTCTGTAATTATTCCACTAATAAAGCCAATTATCATAAAATACTGTAGAGCATGTTATATTAATTTTTTATTCCAAAGAACATGTTGTTACTTCACTTCTAATCTTCTCACTAGTCTTTTCTTTATGAAAGTGAAAATAGAAATGAAATGAATGCCTCTATTTTACATTTATAATTTATCAAATTTGTGAAGCCAACAAAAATGACAGTAGTCAGAATTTGTGAGTGAGCCAGCTCCTCATGGGTGACATTGGGGTTGCACACAGACAGATAATTGAGTTGTATCTGCCATTTTTCAAGATGGAAGTTTTGAGTTGCCTTACAAGAATACATCATACATTATGTAAAAAGGAAGTAGGAACACAGGGAAAAGGAGCGTGAGAAATAATAAGATGAAGGTAAAGTTAATATGCCAAGTGCATGCCATAATGTCATATATAATTAATTGATAGAAGTGAAGCACAAATTTGTCACCTTCAGAACCAAGAGGGAAACATGACCACGTCGTGTTTCATAAAACACGAGTTTTGGGAAGTGGTTATAGCAGTTCTGTTGGAGGTGGGGAGCAGGTGTCCATATTAACTTGTTCAACACCTGCCTTTTTTACTAGACACTAAGCTCACAGATGGATTCTCTGCCTAGAAAAGTGCCTGGCTCATACACCAGGCTCTTGATAAGTTGTGGTGGATACTATCACCTCGAGAGCTTAGTCTGCATTGCCGTCTCCTTCTAGGTGTCTTTCTTATCCTGACGAGAACTGTAGGTTATGGTCCTGGGTGCAAAATTGTTTTTCCTTTCAGAGGTACTTGTGAGACATGGGGATGAAAGCAGGGAGACTATTTTCAAGTGTTCCTGGATTTTTTGTTTTGGGGTTGTTTGTTCATTTGTTTGTTTGTTTCTGCTTTGTGGTGACAGGTAAGGTCCTAGAATGTGAGGGATTTGACATTTTGACATGAGCACAAACTGTTCAACTTCCTGGGTATTGATTGAGAGGCAGTTGTTGTTGGGGCAGCAAGAATGAAGGGTTTGTGGGCTGAGTAGTTCTGGTGATGGCCTCACTGGTAGTGCCTCCCTTCGGAGGGTCCAGTCTGAGGTCATCTGGAGTCAGTCCTTCCTAGAAGCTTAGCCAAGACCCTGTTCTTGCAGCCCCCACTGCTTTTTGTAGACACCGAATTCCCTGTATTAAATGTTGCTGCTTAAAACACCTAGAGTAATTGCTGTTTTCTGCACTTTAATCCTGAATGATACCTGATAAAATATTTGTTGAATATTGAATAAGTATAGCCACATAAGTGTGAGCAATATTATGTTAGCACATTGAAGGCTGTTGAAGTCCCACAATAAAAATACTACATTAACTTCTTTAACCCAACTTTTCCCAACATATTTACCACACCACTTGAACAAGTGGGATGGTGTTTTCATGGAACACCAGATAGGGAAGCACTGAGTAACACAATTCAGTATTCATAAGATTAAAACCAAACAAGTTACCAATAAACAATTAGAACAGAATTAATTTTTTTTTTTTTAAATAAAGCTTCAGTAATAAAGGCAATGTAGTATTGGCACAGGGGTAGTCAAATAGACCAATGGAACAGACTGGAAGGTCCAGAAACAGACCCTCTCATACGTGGGCAGTAGATTTATGACAAAGATGCCATTGCTGAGCAGTGGGGAAAGGATGGTCCTTTTATTCTGATTTTTAAAAAGATTTTTATTAAAATATAGCTAACATACAATATTATATTAGTTTTAGGTGTACACCATAGTTATTCAACATTTATTTACCTAAAGAAGTGATCACCATGATAAATCCAACAACCAGCTGACACCGTACCACACTATCACAATATTATTGTCTATATTACTATGCTATTATATCCCCATGACTTATTTGTTTTATACCTGGAAATTTGGACCTCTTATTGCCCTTCACTCTTTTACCGTTTAATTTTTCAGTTATAGTTGACATTCAACATTATTTTTTATTGATTTCAGGTGTACAGCATAGTGATTTGACATTTATATAATTTAAGAAGTGATCCCCCTGACTAGTCTAGTACCCACCTGGCACTATACACAGTTATTACCACATCATTGACTATATTCCTATGTTTTATGTTCCCATGACTATTTTGTAACTACCAATTTGTACTTCTTTTTTTTAAATAATTGATTTTTCAGTTACACTTAACACACAATATTATATTAGTTTCAAGTGTACAACATAGTGATTAGACATTTATATAACTTACTAAGTGATCATCCCAATAAATCTAGTACTCTTCTGACACTATACATAGTTTTTAAAATATTTTTTTGACATTCAATATTAGTTTATATTGATTTCAGATGTACAGAATAATGGTAGGACATTTATATAATTTAAGAAATTGATCATTAAGAAATGATCACCCTGACTAGTCTAGCACCCACCTGGCACTGTACATAATTATTACCATATTATTGACTATATTCCCTATGCTTTAATTTACATCCCCTAACTACTTTGTAACAATTATTTTGTACTTAATCCCTTCCCCCTTTTCACTCATATCCCCAACCTCCTCCCATCTAGCAATTATCAAAATGTTTTCTGTATCTATGAGTTTGTTTCTGTTCTGTTTTGTTTATTTTATTCTTTAGATTCCACATATGAGCAAAATCTCATTGCATCTGTCTTTCTCTGTCTGACACTCCACTCAGCACAATAGCTTCCAGGTCCATCCATGCTGCCGCAGATGACAAGAACCCATTCTCTTCCCTGGCTGAGTAATATTCCATTGTGTATATGTACCACCTCTTCTTTATCCAGTCTACCATTGGTGGACACCCAGGCTGCCTCCACATCTTGAACATTGTAAACAATGCTGCAATGAACATATAGATGCATATGTCCTCTCAAAGTAGCGTTTTGGGTTTCTTCAGATAAATACCCCGAAGTGGGATTACTGGGTCCTTGTCTCTTGTTATAGCCTTTGTTTTAAAGTCTGCTTTGTCTGATATAAGTATTACTACCCCAGCTTTTTTTCATTTCCAATTTCATGAAATAACTTTTTCCATCCCTTTACTTTCTGTCTGTGGGTGTCTTTCAATCTGAAGTGAGTCTCTTGTAGGCAGCATATGTAAAGGTCTTGTTTCCTTATCCATTTGGCTCTCTTATGTCTTTTGATTGGAGCATTTAATCCATTTACATTGAAAGTAATTATTGATAGATATGTAGCTATCATAATTTTATTACTGATAATTTTGATCTTTTTTTTTTCCGTCTTAAAAAAGTCTCTCTAACATTCCTTGTAATACTTGTTTGGTGATGATGAACTCCTTTAGCTCTTTCTTGTCTGGGAAGCTCTTTATCTGTTCTTCAATTTTAAAGGATAGCATTGCTGGGTACTATTACCCTTGGTTGTAGGTCCTTGCTTTTCATCATGTTGAATATTTTGTGCCAATCCTTTCTGGTCTGCCAGTTTCTGTTGAGAAATCAGCTGACAATCTAATGGAGGCTCCCTTATAAGTTACTAGTTGCCTTTTCCTTGCTGCTTTTAGGATTCTCTCTTTGTCTTTAACCTTTGCCGTTTTAATTATAATGTATCTTGGTGTGGGCCTGTTTGGGTTATCTTGTTTGGAACGCTCTGCACTTCCTGGACTTATATGTCTATTTTCTTCACCATATTAGGAAAGTTTTCAGTCATTATTTCTTCAAATAGGTGCTCAATCCTTTGCTATGTCTCTTTCTTCTGGTACCCCTATAATGCGAATGTTGTTACGCTTGATATTTTCCCAGAGGTCTCTTAAATTATCCTCATTTATTTTGGATTCTTTTCTTTTTTTGCTGGTTGGTTTGGGTGTTTTCTGCTACCTTGTCTTCCAAATCATTGATTCCATCCTCTGCCTCATCTAGTCTGCTGGTGATTCTTCCTGGCACATTCTTCATTTCATTTATTCTTCACTTCTGTCTGGTTCTTTTTTATGGTTTCTGTGTCCCTTTTTTATGCTTGCTATCTCTATTTTAAGTTCTCACTAAGTTCCTTGAGCATCTTTATAATCATTGTTTTGAACTCTTTATCTCGGAGATTGCTTCCTCCGTTTTGTTTAGTTCTTTTTCTGGAGTTTTCTCCTGTTCTTTTATTCGGGGCATATTTCTTTGTTTCCTCATTTTGGCAGCCTCTTTGTGTTTGTTTCATTGTATTAGGTAGACCTGCTATGTCTCCCAGTCTTGGCTGGGTGGCCTTATATAGTTGGTGCCCTGGCACAGTCTCCCTGGTCACCTATTCTGGATGCTCCAGGAGTGTCCCTTGTGGGGGTTGTGTGTGCCGTCCTGTTATAGTTGAGCCTGCTATAGTTGAATCTTGATTGCTGTTGGCATGCCCGTAGGTGGGACTGGCCCTCAGGCTGATCCAGCTGTGGGGTTTGGCCACATCCACAGCTTACAGGCTGCTGTGGGGAAGTACCCCACTGAATGGGTGTCATGCAGGGCGGCTTGCGGGGGTCTCTGCTACTCTGGGCTGGGGAGGCTGGTGTGGGGCTCCCCACTCTCCACATAAGAATGCAGGATATGGTGAGGCCAAAAAGGAACACCCACGGAGCCATAGGTAGGGGAGTCACACCACTATAGTCTCACTGGAGGCTGGATTCACACGACGTGCGACCTGCTGTCCGCTTTTCTGCCAGCTGACCGACTCCCCTCGCTAACTGCAATCCACGCTTGCTAGCTCAGCCCCCATCTTCTTGCTAGCCCCCATTTTCTGCTAGTGTAGCCATGGCAGTTACATTAGTGGCCAATGGCTCACTGGTTACAGCTGACGGCCAACTAGCCACAGCTGATGGCCATCCAATCACAGTTGATGGCCATTTACTACCTGAGCCAGCACCTTTCCACGTGAGGCTGAGAGCCTGGAAACTGCACTCCTGGTTCTGTCCCCACAATGGGATTCACCCTAGGTTCTGGTACCTGTTGAGATACCCTTTGTATGTGTGGCTTGCAGAACTAATTGGGTGGTGCTCTGCAGTGGTCTGAAGCCCACTTCCAAGTATGTTGGTTCTGGGGCCTCTTGGGAGAGGCTTTGGTGCAGGCCCTGGTCACCGCCTACCAGTGACCATCTGGGTACTACGTGGTAGAAGCTAACTATAAAGCTATCCATGGTTGTTCGCTGCCTGTGCTAAAGTTGGAGACATGTAGGAGAGGACACACTGCAAACCGGGGATGGCTACCACCAGTATCAAGCCTGTGGTAGCTCTGCAAAAAGCCATGATATCCCAGGCCTGCTGCCACCTGCTGGTTCTCTTAAGGTTCAGCCTCTGATAAAGCATTGTATGGTAGGCCAGTGGGTGAGGCAGGGTCTCTGGGAGTCAGTAGAGTCGGAAGAACTGTGGTCACCAGGATAACATAGACTCTGGTTTGGTGCCAGTGCTGAGCCTGGAGTGACTCAGCAAAAATCTCAGAGCACACTGAGGCCAGTTGCCACCCACCTGGGGCCCGGGGACTCCGATAGTTTTCCAAGAAAGAGTGCAATGTGGGTGGGGCTGGCTGCTCCCGCGAGAAAGTGCTTCTGGTGCTGGGGGAATTGGGTAGGGCGGGTTCCCCATGAGTCAGCTCACCAGACCAATCAGATTCAGATTCGGCCCGTGGGGGCGGGCTCAACACAGGGAAGATGGTGCCTGCCTGCAGGTTACACAGGAGTAGGACCTTGCACAGGGAAGATGACGCCTGTTCACCAGCCCTGCCCCAAAGCCACACGCCTCAGTCCGTCTCCCACATGCCTCCGATGCCCCTCGAGTCACCGGACTTTTGCCGGAGCCCAGGGTGAGTGCTTGGGGGTGAAAGAGTCTGTGTATAGGCTGTTTAAGAGGACGTCTGGTTTTCTTGAAGCCTTCCATCCCACCTGGATGATCAGAATCCCCAGTGTTTTTTACCACCAGATGTGGGGGCTCCAATTCCTGGCACCAGTACTCTGGGCTGGGGAGGCTGGTGTGGGGCTGGGGTCTCTCACTCCTCCAAGGAATACCTCCGTGGTCGAGATATCCTTTCCGGTTCTCAACCACCACACGGAGGTTTAGGGCCAGCCCATTTCGCATCTCCTCCTCTCCTACCAGTCTCTACGTAGCTTCTTTATATCATTAGTTATAAAACTTCTGATCAACCAGACTTCAAGTGGTTCTCCAGCTTGATTGTTCTATAATTTAGTTGTAATTTTGGTGTATTCACAGAAGGAAGCAAGCACAGTGTTTATCTACTCCACTATCTTGTATCTCTCCTCCTAATTGCACTTCTTAATCCCTTCTCCTTTTTCACCCACCCCCTCCCATCTGGCAACCATCAAAATGTTCTCGGTGTCTATAAGTTTGTTTCTGTTTGTTTGTTTTGTTCTTTAGATTCCACATATAAGCAAAATCACATTGCATCTGTCTTTTTCTGTCTGACATACTCTGACTCAGCACAATAATCCCCAGGTCTGTCTATGCTACCACAAATGGCAAAAATCTATTCATTTCCATGGCTGAGCAATATTCCATTGTTTGTATGTACCACCTCCTCTTTATGCATTCATCCACTGATGGACACCGAGGCTGCCTCCACATCTTGATTATTGTAAATAATGCTCCAAAGAACATATGGATGCTCATGTCCCCTCAAAGTAGCATTTTGAGTTTCTTTGGAGAAATACCCTAAAGTGGGATTACTGGGTCCTTCTTTGTGGCTTGTCATAGCCTTTGTTTTAAAGTCTATATTTTGTCTGGTATAAGTATAGCTACCCCAGTTTTTGTTTGTTTGTTTGTTTTAATCACTTCTATTTTCATGAACTATCTTTTTCCACCACTTTACTTTCAGTCTGCTTGTGTCTTTTGATCTGAAATGAGTCTCTTATAGGCAGTATATGTAAGGGTCTTGTTTTCTTATCCATTCAGCTACCCTATTTTTTTTATTTAATCCATTTATATTGAAAGTAATTGTTCATAGGTATATAGTTATTACCATTTTTTATTCATAATTTAATTTTTATTTTATTTTTATTTTTATATCTTAAAGAAGTCCCCTTAACATTTTTTATAATACTGAGTTGGTGGTAATGAACTCCTTTAACTTTTTCATGTCAGGGAAACGCTTTATCTGTTCTGAGATTCTAAATGATTGCTTTGCTGGGTAGAGTAATTTTGGTTGTAGGTCCTTGCTTTTCATCACTTTGAATATTTACTGCCAGTCCCTTCTGACCTGCAAAGTTTCTGTTGAGATATTGGCTGACAATCGTATGGGAGTTCACTTATAAGTAACTAACTGCTTTTCTCTTGTTGCTTTTAAGATTCTCTCTTTGTCTTTAAACTTTGGCATTTTAATTATGATATATCTTGGTGTGGGCCTGTTTGAGTTCATCTTGTTTGGGACTCTCTGCACTTCCTGGGGTTGTAGGTCTATTTCCTTTGCCAGGTTAGGGAAGTTTTCTGTCATTATTTCTTCAAATAGGTTTTCAGTTCCTTGCTCTGTCTCGTCTCCTTCTGATACCCCTATGATGCAAATGTTGTTATGCTTGATGTTGTCCCAGAATCCCCTAAATGTCCTCATTTTTTTTTTTTTTTTTTGGATTCTTTTTTCTTTTTGCTGTTCCATTTGTTGTTTCCTGTTCTGTTTGGTGATTCCTGCTACCTTATCTCCTAAAATGCTGATTCAGTCCTCTGCTTCACCTAATCTACTGTTGATTTCCTCTAATTCTTCATTTCAGTTATTGTATTATTTATTCTGACTAGTTCCTTTTTATGTTTTCTATCTCTTTGTTGAATTCTCACTAAGATCACTGAACATAACCAGATTTTTGAACTGCATCTGTCTGATAGATTGCTTGTCTATTTTGTTTTGTTCTTCTTCTGGAGCTTTGTTCTGTTCTTTCATTTGAGACAAGTTTCTTTGTGTCTTCATTTTGGCTGCCTCCCTGTGTTTGTTTCTATGTATTAGGTAGAGCTTCTATGCCTCCCAGTCTTAGTAGAGTGGCCTTATGTAGTAGGTGTCCTGTAGGGCCCAGTGATGCAGTCGCCCTTGTCACCTGAGCTGTGTGCTGCAGGTGTGTCCCTTGTGTGGGTTGTGTGTGCCCTTCTGTTGTAGTTGAACTTTGGTTGCTGTTTGCATGTCAATGAGAGAGGTTGACCCTCAGGCTGATTGGTTGTGAGGGCTGGCTGTGACTATAGTGGAGGAGCTGTTGAGCAGGGGCTGACCCTGAGGAACAGGATTTGCTTTAGCAGGGCTCTGGTGCCTGCCCAGTGTCGTCCTTGGAGGTGGCCTGGTGATGTTCCAGCTAGGTCTGAAGCTGGCCACTGGGTTTGCCAGCCCCAGGGCCTCCTGGGAGGATCCTGCCACAGTTCAAGATCAGCTGCAGCCTGTGCCCTGACTGAGGCTACCTGGCATGAAGCAATCTGTGGATGGCCGCCACTCTTGCTGGGCTTGGAGATGCCTCCCATGGCCAAGCCATGACCCAAGGCTGGCTGCCACTAATGCCGGACTTGGGGCTGCTCAGCAAGAGGTACAGGACATACTGAAACCAGATGCTGCTTGTTTGGTTTTTGTGAACTTTTCAGAGGTTGTAGGAAAGTCTGCAGCATGAGCCAAGTCAAGTTGTTTATACAGAAAAGCCACTGGAAGTGGCTTGGGTGGGCCTGAAAGTTGGGTGGGACGAGGTCTCAGGGAATTAGGGTGAATGAATGATGTTAGCCAGGTTGATGGAGACTCAGATATGGTGGCCTCCTGGGTCTGCATGCCAGGGGAGGGGGCATCAACAGAGAAACAATGGGTCTGCCAGCACTTCTGCTGGGAGAAAGCTGCTCCTTCAGCTCTCTCCCTGAAGCCAGATAATTCAGTTACTTCCCATATGCTCCTTACCAGTCTCGAGGTGGCTTCTGTCTGTCCTTAGTTATAAGACTTCAGTTAATCTAGACTTCAGGTGAGTCTCAGTGATGGCTGTTCTGTAGTTTAGTTGTAATTTTGATGTGGTCATGACAGGAGGCAAGCACAGCATTTACTTATTCTGCCATCTTGACCAGAAATGGTCTTTTTAATAAATGATGCCAGATCAGTTGCATGTCAATTAGGGAGGAAAAAATGGATGTTGCTCCTTATTTCACACCATGTACAATATCCATTCCAAGTAGATTCTTGATTTTAACATGAAAGACAAACAATGAATCTTTAAGAAGAAAACAATAGAAGAATATATTCTTTAAAAGGATACAAAAAGCTTCAGTAAGTTTGACTACATTAAAATTAAGTACTTCTTTTTATCAAAAGTCAGCATCAAGAGAGTAAAAAAGGAAGCCACAAGATAGACGATATTTTCAGTACATATCACTGACAAAAGACCCATCCCAAGTAGTTTGTAAGTCAACTAGAAAAAGACATGCAATCTGATGGAAAAGTTGATAAAATATTTTAAATACTTCACAAAAGAGAATATCGAAATGGGAATTTGGTAAATGATAATTAAGGCCACATAAGATGTTACTACACACCTATCAAAATGGCTAAAAATAAAAAGACTGACAGGATTGGGAGCAGATAGTGGACCCTGGGGAACCCCGAACAGCCCGAGCGCTGCTGCGGGCCCAGTTACCATCACTGCAACCATGAGCATGAGGGGAAGACCCAGCAGCGCTCCACTTCCCGGCGCTTAGCCCTGCGGGCACCAGTCCTGGCACCACCAGCATGCGCACAGGGACGGCTGGGGCTCCCTCACATGGGCGGCACCTACTGGCGCCTGCCTTCCAGTGGGAACAACGAAGTCCTCCCAATGAAGGTTTGGGGAACAGTAAAATGGTCCCATGTGAGAAGCAGATATGGTTTCATCAACAGGAATGACACAGAGGAAGATGCATTTGTACACCAGACTGACATGAAGAAGAGTAATCCCAGGAAATACCTTCTCCGTGTAGGAGACGCAGAGACTGTGGAGTTTGCTGTTGAGGGAGAAGCGGATGCAGAGGCGGCGGCAAATGTTACCGGCCCTGGTGGAGTTCCAGTGCGAGGCAGTAAATATGCAGCGGGTGGTAAGCATGATACACGCTGTCCACGTCACGGGGGTCCTGCACACAATTACCAGCAGAATTACCAGAACAGTGACAGTGGGCAAAGCATGTGGCACCGGAGAGAGCTCCCTCCCCAAGGCCGGGCCCATTTCCCACCTTCCTACCTGCAGGGACCATATGGGCCTCACTCACAGTATTCCAACCCTCCTGTGCAGGGAGAAGCGGTGGGTGAGCTGACAACCAAGGTACAGGAGAACAAAGCAGCCCAGTGAGACAGAATACGTATGGGGTATAGAGCCCGATTCCGCAGGGGCCCTGGGCACCAAAGGCAGCCTAGAGAGGAAAGCAAGGAAAAAGATAAGTAAAGTCAAGGAGATGAGACCCAAGGTCAGCAGCCACCTCAATGTCGGTACTGTGGCAACTTCGATTACTGACGCGGACGCCCAGAAGGTGGCAAAGAGACAAAAGCAGCAGATCCACCAGCTGAGAATTCTTCCTTTCCTGAGGCTGAGCAGGGTGGGGCTGAGTAAATGCCAGCTTACCATCTCCACCATCATCCAGTTTAGTCATCCAACCAGAAGAAATGAATATGGAATTCCAGCAATGAGAAATGAACAAAAGGTTGGAGCTGATGCCCCCAAGTGCTTGCTCTTTGCCAGTTGACTGAATAACTAGAACTATCTGCATTATCTGTGCAGCATGGGGTTTTTAGTATTTTTCCCTAAAGACGTCTCTTTTTGGTAATGACAAAGGTGTTTAAAAAGAAGCCTTGTTTTTCTCAACACACCTTTAAAGATTTTTAAATTGTTTCATATCTGGTCAAGTTGAGATTTTTAAGAACCTCATTTTTAGTTTGTAATAAGAGTTTACAACTTGATTTTTTTTCAAAAGTCAACAAACTGCAAGCACCTGTTAATAAAGGTTTTAAATATTTAAAAGAAAATAAAAAGACCGACAATGATGAGTGTTGGTGAGGATGTGGAAGAACTGGGACTCCTGCATGCTGGTGAGAATGCAAAGTGGAAAACTGTTTTGCGATAAGTACTGAAACAGCCTATGCTGCCCTATAACCCAGCAGTCTCTCTCTTACGTGTATACTTCACAGAAGTTCTTACTGTGTGTACCAGCATGGCAGCGTTATTCATTATAACCCCAAACGAGAAACAACCCATGCAAATAAATTGTGGTATATATGCGGGACCATAACAACATGGATGAATTTCACAGACATACTAATAAGAAGCCAAATTTAAAAAGTACACATTGTATGATTCCATTAATGTGAGGTTCAAAAAAGATGAAACTGGTGTTAGAAATCAGGACAGAGGTTGCCTTTGGGGAAGAAGGCGGGGATAGTGATGGGGAGAATTCATGAGGGGGCTTCTGGGATACTGGTAATGTTCTTTATTCATTGCAGGAGCAGTTATAATTTGTGATCATTCAGCTGTATGCTTATGAATGGTGTGCTTTTCCATAAAGTTTAATTTTTTAACGTTTCTGGTATGAAGACCTGAAAATGTCTCCAATGGGTCCTCATGAAGAGGACTCTGCCCTTGACAACAGATTAAGTACAACTCAGGCTTTTTCTAACAGTGTCCCTGATGTGGGCTGAAGGCGGGATGCCGGAGGAAACATGTGTAAAAGCCTCTCCATGAGGATTACCTAGTTGTTTCCAGGACTTTGCTCTCTGCTGATATGCCTCAATCCGAGGGTAAACAGAGTAGAAAAAAATGGATGGGCTGTGTGTCCCGAAGGCAGTCCTGAAAGCATAATATCTCTCAATTGAGTATTGATTGGGGAGAAATGGGGATTATAGACTCAGACAGGAACTTGGAGTACAGATACACTCTACTGCCAAGTAAGGCCAGACCTAAAGGTTTTAACCATTAAGTGAGTTGGGAGAAAGATAGATATCCCCGTGTGAAAGTCTAACAGGTCACTGAGTAGAAGCCCATCTCCCTGTCGGGGAAGTGGGAGCAAGGTGAGATAGATAATACTGTATTTCCTTAATTCTAAGATAGATATTTCCCCCTACATTATAACATTTTATAAATTAGAATGTATTTTACAGTTGAGGTGTCGTAGTTTAGTTAGCAGTGCTTTTTTTTCTTTCAAAACTTTGATGCATCTTATAACTAATGGCGTCTTAGACACAATTAAATAACTCACGGCCATCAGTGTTCCCCTTTTCAAGTTTCAATATGTCCAACTACTTGGAGGTAATAGTTCAAATTTATTTTAAAAGTCTAAATTTTGCTTGCGACCTTAGAGATCATTTACTCTAGAATTTCCCACCCACCCCCATTCCATCACATTTGTTGCCTAGGAGCCAGCAGTAGGAGGCATATTTTGATGAATATACAAATGATTTACAATAGGTTATGAATTGCTTATATTGAAGGTAACTAGATTCCTGCCAACAGTCCTTCCCTCCCCAGTATTGTTTATACTGTAATTTTTCTTCACAATCCCTTCCTTTCTAGATAATATTGAGACATATATCAGCATAACTCATCTAAAATCAGAGTCTAAATGATGAAGTTTCCTTGTTTTTAAATATGTCAGATCTACAACTCCTGAAGTGCTAGCAACTGGGGCTCCAAGTAAAGTCCACCAATAGCAATATGAAATTGTAAACTAAAACTTTGTGAAAGAAAGGAAACCAAAATGCAAAAAGTTGGGAGGAAAATTCTTTGTTTTCTTTCTTTATATAGAAATAATTTAATGATTGTTTTACAATTATTAAAATCCATGAGCCCTATTGTTTGTTTCTTTGTTACAAAATCTGAGTTTGGATCTAAAGATAAATTTATAAAGAGACTAATTGGACAAAGCCTTGAAGTAGAAAGGTTAACTGTGCTTAAATGCCCACAAGGTAGTAAGTAGTAGGGCCTGGCAGGCCTACGTGTAAGTGTGAGGTAGCTGTGCAGGAGGCAGGCCTCCTTTACCCACTGCCCTTTGAGAATCTCTGCACCTTCTCTCCTCCCCACCCCCCTTCACTACTTTGACACCCAGGCAGACCCCCTACCTAACAAAATCCATTTCCCACCACCACTTCACTGCAGGAAACAAATCGCATCCATTAATTAACATTAAGGTGTTGATAACTGATAATGGTTTGATGTGTTACCCTTCCTGAATGTATTTGCATTTTAAAATTGCATTACACAATTAACACATGTCCGTTGCTGAAAAATGGAAAATTCGGATAAGCAAAAAGGAAAAAGAAAAAAAAAAGATCCCCAGTATCATTAGAGGGAACCACTATTACACATTTAGTTTCTGTTTCTCAAGCTCTAGTCTGTGCATGTATTAACATGTGGGGGAGACTTTCACATTTGAAGGACTTGAACCCCCTTCCTTTTCCTCTCTCCCTTGCCCTAAACTGACCATCCAAGAAGCTGCCGTTCTGTAAGTACATACAGACTGACGGTGGATCGTGTTACAGAACGTGCCGCCTTTCCTGAGAAATTCTTGCACTTACAGAGTTGATAGGCAGCAGTTATTTATTTTTGGAAACCAGTTTCCTTAGGTACTTATGTTGACAGAAATCAAGTCGACATCTTAAAATATTTGACTGGCTACCTCCCAACTCTTCAAAAGGGATCAAGTGTGCTGAGCATGCTGCAGTGTTATGTTCTAGGTGTTTAATCCCGTCCCTTACAGGAACCTTCCCTCAGTTCCCGAGGAGTCAGGAAAGAAGGACTCTGAATTCTTGCAGTCCTTGCCTGTGTCACTTAAGAAGAAGTGGCCCTAGGTGGCTTTGTATTGTCACTTTTGACATCCACCTCCCCAACTGTACAGGAGTCTCTCAATGACACACTTAGAATCCTACAATCGTAGATTGCTTAGATGGCTTGGAGAGGTCCAGTTTATACATAAGCAGTCTGAGGCTAAGAGGGGTTAGATCAGCTGCCCAAAGCCACACAACTTTTTAGTGCTCTTTCTATTCCAACAGTGTTAGACATGTTCCCAGGAGCCTACAAGTTATGAAAATTATTCAATTTTGTGGATTCTTTTATGACCAAAAAAAATTTAACCTAAGCACATTTCTGATCATCTGGGTCTATTCATTATGCTTAAGTAGTTTCTCAATTTCATCGTTTGACTTTGTGTTTTGTATTATCCCATTAGTATTTTTCACTGGTTGGACCAAGGGGTCAGGTGACAGCAGTACTCATGTAAGGCAGTGGTATTTCTGAAGGGAGGTGGTGTGACAAAGTGGAGGACACATTAAGGTGTCCCCACTTTTTCAAATTTGAGGAACACTACAGCAAAACACACTACATCTTGTTCCCAGCAAATGTGTGTGTTGATGGTGCATTTAGTAAAACATAAATTACACATTCTGTCTCAACTTCTCATTTCCAATTCATGGCATTGTGTTGAAAGTAAAGGTGAACAACTTTTTGGCATTTCTCGGTTACGTTTTGAGAATCGGACTGATTTCAGTACGTTGGGGTAATCTAGTTAGTGAGAACTGGAAACAGGAATTGGATCTCACTGATGTGCCCCTGAGTCCCCACAATTTCAACTATGCCTGTCCCGTGATCAGACCACAAATATTCATGCTCTCTGTAACAGTGACATCTGGTGGCCCTGGAATAATAGGACAGCAGTTGAGTGGCTAAACCCTGGATTTTGATGAGATGGTCTTATTCTAATAATACAGTTGCCTGTCACCTTTCCTAGGAAACCCCCTCCATTCCCATCACCCCACTCCCAATTGGCACCTTCAAAATTGCCCCTGCTTCCCGAGTGGGAAGACGTGAATTTACCCGGTCGGGCCCAGCTGCCATCGGCCATGTTAGGTCAGGCCTGTCCTGGATCCTGGTGCTCAAAGGGCCAGTGATTTATTGCCTCCCTGGGCAGCAGGTGACAAGAGTATTTTTAGTGTCTGGAGCCTTTGGGAGAAGGATAGGGTGGCGGAGGGGGGCTGTGAGGTCTGTGGGAATCAGCTTTCCCAAGGTCGAAGTTCAGTCTCCTGATCATGGGGTCTCTTCCCCAACCTCTTTTGGGCTTTCAGGCTCTTAGTACGGGGGTCCCCACTTTAAACACGATGTACATCTTCTCGTGTCTGTCTGCCTTTTCCTTTTCCTAGTCAGTTTGTAAGCACCGGCAAGACAAAGACCTTTGGGATGCCAAGTTGTTTGGTAGCCAAGAAAAGGGCTGGGTGGTATTAACGCCCTGCGTGTGTTTGTTCCTCTTCAAAGCACTTTTCAGTTCATTGTATTATCTGACCCTCACAATGATCCCATGAGCTATGTGCACAGTGATGATAGTCTTCCTTTTGCGGAAGAAGAACGTGGTGAAGAAAGGTGAACATCTGCCCGATGCCACAGGGAACACATGTGACTTAACCTGAAGCCAGGCTGTCCCGGCTTTGCCACCACGCAGTACTGACTTACTTCTGCCGCACACGAGTGCTGAGATTCGGGACAAGACACTTAACTCCTCAGGCTCCTTACCCAGAAACAGTAAGTACTTGGCACTTACCGTTGTGAGGATGAGCCCAGCCCACATTAAACACCAAAGAAGCTGTTTTAATCTGATCCAAATAAAAGCTCACACATTTCTTTAGCTTTGAGTGGGTCCCTGGTCCAAGTTCTGAATATACGGCATTGCTACTACCTTCATGTAAGGAGACAATCTCAGAATCAACTCTTAAACATGCCAGGTGCTCAGGCCTAGAGCACACTGGCTGAGCAGGTGCCGCAGAGAGAATAAAAGGTAAAAATGGGAAAGCCCGTGCATCTCAAAGCTTTGTCAGTTGACCATCCAACGCTGGATGTGAGTTACTCTCACGCTGCGATGACTCAGGGTCGTAAATGTTTGTGTGAGTCCTTATCCTTTTTCCTTGGCATCCTTTTCCCTTTCTGCTTGTGCTTCAGGAAAGAAGAATTTTCAGAGAAATTGGGGAAGTAACTGGGTCTCCTGCAGTGAGGGCGTTGGAGGCGCCTGTGGTTGCAATTTGTCAACGCCTGCATTTCACCCAGACCAGTTGGGCTGGACCCCCTGAGCTTGTCCTCAGCTGCCCCCATGCCACTAAGTACCCTGAGGTCGCAGCTGGTGGAGAGGGCTGCTGTAAGTGTGCTTTTGGTTTTGCATGTGGCTATGAACACAGCATGGATCTGTGGGTCCACTGGGTCCCCGCCTCCCTGGTGGGTGCTAAGTACCTTATAACGGGACCTCTGCCTGCATTTCTTTGCTTAGTTAGCTCTTAAGTTTCCCATAAGGGCAGAATCTGTCTCAAACCTCAGTTCATTTGCCTATTGACCCTAAAACCCTAAATAGATTTAGTCGGTGGAGAAAAGCTCGGTGGTGGTGGTGAAGGTGTCAACATAGAAGGAACTAGATCCTTTTCCCGTTGGTGCTGGCGCCCAGCTTACTCCCAGCCCCCACTCTGGAAATTGTTGTCAGTAGTTCACTAGTTCGATATTCTGTGTAGAAAAGGTTCCATGGCCATGATCAAATTCTATACCATATCCCCGTCTGCCATGCCAACCATCTTCACTGTCATCACGCAGAGCAACACCCAGAGGGAGCAGCCCACCTCAAGGCTGGGTACCCACTGGACAGTGATCTCCTTCCCTCCCTTGCTCGTCCTGTGTTCCCAGACATCTGCTTGGGATGCCCTGGGCCTGGGAGGAGCCTTTCGTTCAGTGAGCTGGCCCAGCACAGGCTCATTCTGGATTCATAAGACTTCAGCCCTGGCGATTCCGGCTGGCATTCTGAGCATATACTATTCCATTGATTTCTTAAATCCAAGCAAGTTTGTGAAGAACAGCCCTTGAATCTACCTGTCCATCCTCCCGGCCTTCCCTCCTCTTCATACCTTTAGACGCTCAAGCTTTGGGTGAGTCTCTCCCACTTGGCAGCCCTGTTCCAAGCATGGCTGACACTGCAGGAAGGAAGCTGATGCTTTGTCACGGGGCTGGGTGGGATTAAATCCCAGTGGATGCCGCCCAGCTAAGGTGCATTTCCCTCTCTGCTTTGTAATGGTTTCCTCTCTCTGCTTTGATCAACACCATGCAGAAGCCTCTGCTTTGAATCCATTCCGGGATCCCTGGCTTGTACAACTCATTGCCTGCTCTTTAGCCTTTACTAAAACCTGCTCTCAGCATAGCATCTCATCAGTGCATTCACATTAAGTTAAGATCCACCCCCAAGTTGGGAGAGGGTTTTAGGGCCAGGGACACCTCATCGAATCATGTGAAATTGGGAAATCAAGGAACCTAAGGATTCTAATTCGCAATCTTACACAACTTAAAGCCGAGAAGTAGCCATGTCACTGCACTGTCCCCCTCAGCACTCAGGGGTGCATATTCCATTGTTGTGATTGTGTCTATATCAGACTCTCTTCAGTATAAAATATCAAAGCATATGCTACTAAATAATGTAGGACATTTTTCGCCCCCTGCCACACCTTTCTGAGGTTAAGACTTCTTTTCCTTAACTCAGAAATCATTAGAGACTCAAACTATTTTCCTGATTTGTACTTGGAATGCCATCTCTGAGCACTATTTTATAAACCTGTGAAATCTTGATATAAAACCATAGATTGGTAGGTTCCAATGCTCAGTGCCTATATTGGTCAGGTCAGCTAGTGCCGAGGGGGATAAAAACCCCACGGGAATCTTCTCAGTGTCATGCAACAATAAGATTTGTCTTCAGAGCTCTGTGTGTCATCTGGGATTGGGCTGATGGGACAGGGCTCAGCTGGTCATCTCTGCTCAGGCTGCAGTGGCTGAGTGGCTCCGCTTCTCACTTCAGGTCTCTGGACCAACTTGGTAGCTTTGCTGTACATCTCTCTCAGCCAATCCTCAGACGGCAGGCTACCCAAAGCTTGTTTTTCTAATGGCGGTGGCAGAGGCAGACAAGTGTACAAGTTCATTTCAAACCCCTGCTGTGTCACATCTACTAACATCCCATTGGCAAAAGAAACTCACGTGGCCAACCCCAAAGTCTACCATGGTGAAGCCATGACAGGGGTGTGGATGGAAAAAGGAATGAAGAATTGGGGCCAAGAATACTACTATTCTCACCTGTGGTACACAGGAAAGAACTAAAGGGTTTCTTTTGCCAATTGCTATCAGTTGCATTTTGTTGCAAAGATGTTACAGGGAACCCAGAAGTCCTGACAAACTTCTGAAAGCAAAGCAGAAAGAAAAAAAAAGCCAAAGGGAAAAAAGACTTGTTTCTTAGTGGTTGGTTTTCACAGCAGCACTCTCCTGGGAAGGTCCTTAAGATGCTGAAGCAGGGATGGGGGTAGGGGAGCAGGCAGAGGAGGTGCAAAGAAGATAGCAGAAGAGTAGTGTGGTAACCAAAGATCTCTTCTACAGCTAAGGGTGGTGAATCTACATTCTGCTAGTGGAAGCCAAGGAAGCACCAAGGAAGTCAGAGCCCCTGGGACCAGCCAGGTGAAGATCGGGACAGCCAAGATACAACATAAGCCAGGTTGAGGCTCTGGTTCACGTTTACGATCAGTGGGGTTTATGTGCTTAAATTAACCTTTGAGTAAACACAGTTATCCGTGATGTTTGGTTGCTCTTGCCTTATTTATTTATTATTTAAAATGTAGTTTTTATTTTTATAAGAAGAATATAGGTATCTAGTTTTAGAAGTGAAATAAAAATAGAGGCTTATAATGGAAGCCAGCGGTCTCCTGCTTCATCCCTACAAACTCCTAATTCCTTCTTTCCAGAAACAACTGTTTTAGCTGCATCCTCTGATAGTTTCTCTACATGTTTTTCCATGTTTATGTTGCTGTTTTTTGAGTTTTCAACTTTAGACATAACCTATGCTCTTCCTACTGTGGAAGACGAGAATTTAACTCAAACTCTCTGCCATGCTCCACCCACATGTATATATTTCCCGTCCCCCATATTCCCAATAAAGATATTCTGGTTAAATGAGTAGTTAGTATTTGCATTATTATTGTTATGTAAATATTGTTCATAGCTGAGACATTTAGTGTACTATGATTACATTTCCTTTCAGTATAACTTTTTGTTTTTCCAGAAGCTAATTGCCTCTTTATCTGTTGGTTGCCTGGTTTTCTACATACTGATCAATATAATACAATCCCAAACTGTCAAAACTGAAAACTTCACTGATCTAATCAGATGAGGTAAGGTAAACCATAGGGTTTTTTGTTTGTTTGAGACATCTTTCTTCTGGGAACCATTCATCCTCTTGTTTTCCTCTGTCATGATTGCTCTGTAGGCCTCTGCATAGAGATTGTTATGGAATTCCTTTGCTTCCCTCCAGTGTTGAATTCCATGTTGCCTGGATCCCATGTCTCCATCTTGGCTTATTCTCTTAAGGGAGCATGACTACTAGTAGCTCCCTAATAAAGAGTGTACCAGTTCTCACACGTCTGAAAATGTCATTACTCCATCCTCACAATTGATTATTTGATTGAGTATAAAATTCTAGGTTAGACATTATTTTCCCTCAGAATTTTTTCTGTTTATTTTTTATCTTGAAATAATTTTGGACTTACAGAAAAGTTGCAAAAACATTACAGAGGTCTATTCAGTGCCTTTACCCAGCTTCCCCGAATGCTAACATCTTACATAGCCATAGTACAATGATTGAAACTAAGAAATTCACTTTGGGACACTACTATTAACTAAATTGCAGACTTTGGATTTCCACCAGTTTTTCCAATAATATCATTTTATTTTTCCAGGATCCAATCCATATTCCCATATTACATTCAGTTGTTTAGTCGTCTTAGTCCCCTCGGAGCAGCTCCTCAATTTTTCTTTGTTTTTCATCATCTTGACAGTTTGAAGAAGCAGTTATTTTATAGAATGTCCCTCACTATGGATTTGTCTGATATTTTCTCATGATTAGACTGAGGTTCTAGATTTTTGGCAAGAATACCTAGAGGTGAGGTACCCTTCTTAGTACATGATACCAAGTGTACATGATGGTGGTAGGACTTATTACTGGGATGTTAATCTTGATCATTTGGCAGTTTTATGCCAGGTTCCTCCACTGTAAAGTTACAATTTTTTCTTTTATAATTAACAAATATATTGGTGGACATAGTTTAAGACTATGCAAATATCCTATTGATCCTCAAACATTCATCCACTAATTTTAGGATTCATTGGTGAATCTTGCCTACAACAATTATTACTGTAATATTCTTAATGGTGATTTTTCTATTTCTCTCATTTCTTTCACACTTGTTAATGGAATTCTTTTGTAAGATAGAGCTCCATTTATTTAGTAATTCATTTATTTATATCAGCATGGACTCATAGATATTTATTTTATACTAGGTGTTAATAGTACAGTTTTGGTGTTCAAATTTCCCTTGGAATTTTGAAGGATTTGCTCCATTATCCTTTAGATTTCAGTATTGCTATTAAGAACTTTAATACTATTTTGATTCTTGATCTTTTGTATGTGACCTGTTTTTCTTTCTTAGATGTTCTGAAATTTCATAATGTTATGCTTTTGTGTTTATCTTTATAATGTATATTTGTACTTTATTCCCCTTCAAGCTGGAAATTCATGTGTTCTGGAAAATGTTTATGTTTTATTTATTTGATAATTCACCCCCTCTATTCTTCTCCTTCTCCTCCTTTTCCTTCTCCTTCTCTTCCTCCTCTTCCTCCTCTCCTTCTATTTCTGATGCCAAACTCTTGGACTAAAGTTTTCTCATGTTTTAATTTGCGATTTCTTCTTTTATCCTTCATCTTTTTGTTCTACTTTTTAGGAAATTTTACTTCTACTTTATCTTCCAACTTTGTATTGGGTCTTTCAGTGTAGATTTCCAAGAGCTCTTTCTTGTTTTCTAAATATTTTTAATAGCAATTTTGCCTCATGCGTGTAGTATCTTTTCTGATTTCTAAGGGTGTTTATCATTAGGGGGAAGTTTTCTTTTGCTTCCTGCAATGATCTCTGTTTCCCCCAGGTGCTTTTTTCCCATTTGTTTTTGTCTCTCTTTCATGTTGGAAGCTTTTTCCCAAATGTCCTGTCTTCCTATTCGAGTAAGGCATTGAACAGGATATTCGCACTGTGCCAGGTATTATTCACAATCCCTTGTGAAGGAAAAAGTATACTTTTACAGGGGAGAGATCCAGCTGTTACTGCTTTTATAAAGAGATCAAACTTCACTTCACTACTAGTGAGATATGCGGATGTTGTCTCCTGATGTGATGCAATGTAAAACAGAGAACCTCACCTATGTGTCTTGCCAAAAACGTCTGAGCTGAACCTAGTCTCACCTTTAGATTTAGCTTCCAGTGTACAGAATTTACAAGAGACACAGGGACAAGTTAAATGACACCATAAGGAACAATCAGACATATCATATGTGAAACCCTCCTCAGTTAAATGGCCTGGTCCCTTCAACATCATAGGGAAAACAAAAGAAGGAGGACTATTCTAGGAAGGAGAATAAAGAGACATAATGACCAAAAGTAACTACATTCTGGGAACAGTGGGAGAAATTTGAACATGGATTGAATATTAGAATATATTAGGTAATTATTTTAAATTTTCTTAGGTGGGATGACGGATTTGGGTTATGTATGATAAGGTCCCAATTCTTTGGCTAAAGATATTGAAATATGTAGGAATGAAATATCAATGTCGTAACTTATTTTCAAATGGTTCAGAAAAACAATATATGTGTACACGTATATACCTGGGATGCCAAAAAAAATGTATACAAGAGCACATTTTGGTCAGCGTTACTCAAGCATAGTTCGCCAAAATCAGAAGTGTCTGGATGCTGAGGGCAACCACTTTGAGCACCTCTTGTAATTGCTGAGGTCAAATGTGAATTGTATTATCTTTTGTTATGCGTATATATTGAGTAGTACAATTTTAATAGTTTTTTCCTCTCTAAAAAGGTGTATACTTTTTATGTGTATTTCTAAAAATAAAGCAAATATTATAAGATGCTAACCATTGTAGAACTTAGGAGGTTCATATATATCGGTGTTCGTCGTACTTTTTTTTTTTTTTCAATTTTTCTGTAGGTTTACATTTTTCCATAATAAAAATATAGATAGAAAAACAGGAGGATATCAAAAATATGCTAGAAATTTGTATAGGTATATGGGCAGCGCTTATAAATTGGTGAGCCAACTATTTCATCGGGGAACACCTTCTTATACCAGTGTCCTATGTTTTCTCTCCAGCTGGTCAGAATTCCTAGAGAGGTGATCCCAGTCCCTGCCAGCGTGTGGGAGCTAACCGTGGAAAGGGTCTGAGCAGCCTCACCAGTCAGTTCACAAACTTTCAATGAATTCTCCTGTTTTCATAGATACCTCACCCCATCTTCAACTGGGTAATGCCTCCAGAAAATAAACAGACAGTATTCTTCCAGGGAGCAGAGAGGCCGTTGTCTGGCCTGAGTAAAATAGCAAAGGAGCCTGAGGGTCGTCTCTTCATATAGACTTTCCATCAATTCTGTTTTCAGCCCCACTTTGGAGCTCCCCGATACTGCAAGTCCTGAGATCTCCTGGGATTGGTGCAGAAGGGTTTGCTTATCACCGTGAGGCTGTCCAGAGCAGCGTCTATAGGCCATCCCTTCTGCAGAGGTTCAGATTCTGCTGTGTGACCTGGAGCAAGTTATTTAACTTCATCTGCCAAATCAGGGGGCAATTCTAATGTTGTTGAGGGATTATGTGAATTAGTACACCTTCAAAATTTAAACCAGTGCCTGGCACAGAGTAACACTTTTGAGCTACACACACACACACACACACACACACACACACACACACACACACACGAGCCCCTAGCCAACTTAGGTTTCCACTTTCTCCGGTCTGTTGGGTCACTTTCTATCTTCCATAATTTTATTGCTATCTTGAGCCTGCTACTCTCTCTTCTTTCTTTGTCCTTGTGGAGTTTGGCCTCCACTTTTTTTTTTTTTTTTTCTTTTCTTTTTAATCATTTACTATCCCTCTGGTGAGGTTTGGGGAGATAGAGTTATATGCATGTGTGCATTACACAGCTTTAAACAAGTCTTAATGACTTTCTTTCCTTGCCCTTCTAAAGAACCCCTTCAGGTCCTGTATTCCTCATATTCTAGCCTGAACTCAATGAGCTGTTGCAGGCAGAGCCTGGGAGTAAATGTCCAGCTTATCAGTCAGGACTGGAACCAGCTCTTAATGTAATATCAAAAAAATGCCTGAGAAGAGCCCCAGGATAAACCTGCTGGTTGAGTATTCCATGAGCTCTTTTCTGAAATCTCCTGAATCATCATCACTGGCTGAGGGGAAGGAAGGGCTGGTGGCAGGCCCACCCAAAGCTTGTGTAAGAACTTTGTGACCCATGGTTTTGTCAGAGCAAAACAACCAGCAGGCTTCTTATGTCACCGCCCAGAGCTCTTCATTCAAAGGCATCATCTGATTACCCCAGAGAACTTGACTTATCTTCAAAGTCCTTGGAGGGGGTAACTTTGCCAATGACTTGCTTGAAGAGATTGGAACAATGGTTTAAAAGAGTGAATTCCCTCCCCGGGTAGTGTTAGGCCTGTGGAATTCTGTGATCCTCAGTTCTGCCTGGGTCACAATGTTGTCCTACATTCAGACAAGCTGAAGGGCAGGATACAACTGAGGAAAACGCAGCTTTCCCAATTACTGACTGAAGCCAGCTTCTGGCTGGTTGTCCCTTGGAAGTCAGCACGCTCTACTGAACAGTAATAAAGAGTTTGGGCTGCTTATTTTCTATCTGCTGCTCCCCACCCCATCCTGGATCCATTCTCCAAACTTGTCTACCTTGCTCTGTGCCCCGGAAAGCCACCCTCTGAGGAGACACTGGGCTGAGATGAGAGGGTGGTAAGAAGGAGAGGCCAGATTGTTAGTTCCCTACCCAAGTGCTTAGAGCACCTGGCAGTCGCACACACCTAGATCTTCCTTTCTGAGCCTCCTTTCTGCACACAGTAGGTCCTTGCTGTGTGGACAGGGAGAGAGAAGTGGCCCGCATTCATTACAGCTTTGGGCAAAGTTGTGAAGTTCCAGCCCTTTCCTTTTTGGCAACACTCCCATACTTCTTTCAGTTGTTCTCAACTTTTAGCTTTGCTTTCTTAACAAAAGCTACACTGAAAAGATCTTGAGAATTCATTCACATTATTAAAGTGCAAATACTTCTCCCTGCTGCCATTCTTCTAGGGACATTTTCTTTTAAAAACTGAAGTCTAAGGGATGTATCTGGAATTGTAGAATTTCAGAGGGGAGTGGAATTGAGTGTGGGATTCAATTACCAGTCTTTTGAAATCCGTCCTCTTTATTCAATATACTAGGCTTTGCAAGAGAAGGGTGCATTTAAAATGCTTGAGGAAGATATTAAGTCTGGGCTTCTGGGTACTCGAATTGAAAGTACTCTGTCTGGGCTAGGGAGTGGGGAGAGGAGAAGACAGAAATAAGGATGATAATTGTGGTAGGGAGGAGGCTGGAAGCTAAGTGTCCAGAGTTTCAGAATTCTTAAGAGCAGTGTTGGGCCCTGCACTCCCACCCCCTCCACCCTCTCACCAGCATGGCACCAGAACAAGTCTGGGTTTGAAGAATATTAATGGTGGGAAAAGGGATCTGCAAGAAAAACCCGTGTCCCCAGAACTCTATGCTTAATTTGCATTTTTAACATGCTTTAGCATGACAATATGGATAGCTGTCCCTTATTGAAAGCTAGACTATAAGTTCAAGGGCAGGGACTGTGTTTGCATCTCCATCCTTATAGCTCTTGCACACAGCTCAGTGCTTTGCACATAGCAGGTGCTCAAAAGACACAAGTAGACGGGATGAGCAAAATACCTTACTGAATTCTCACAAGACCTTTGTGAGGTGCTTCCTGTTATCATCCTCATTCTGCAGGTGAGACCGCTGGGGCTTCGCTGGGTTAAATAATTTGGCCCCGGTTACCCAGTTGGTGAAGAGTAGAGCTGTTGCTCTCGTCAGTTCTGCCTGACTCCAAGGCCAGATTCCAAGCCGGTGCCTTCAGCTGCATGTGGACAGCCACAATTTGAGCAGAGGGTGGTTGCATCTCCATCTTGATAGCCATTCTCTCATGGAAGTATTTTCATAACCCTGAAAATCTTACATTTCTTTGTATCCTTTGTATTCTCTCTCCTGGTTTAGCTAAACCTTAATGCCGTGTGAAATTGAAGTTTGTGAAATTCAAAGAAAAGGTAGAAGAAAAATTGCAAAATGATATGGTGTCGTGTTCATAACCCAGAGATAATTTATAATTATTATGCTTCTTCCTTTTATTTGAAGAACTGAAGTGCTTTTATGAGAATTAATTTGTTTAGGTTTGCAATTTCATGCTTGATGGAAGCTGCAGACATATCCATGTGTCCCAGGTTGAAAGGTGTGGGTGGGGGGGATCTGAAACAGAGCAATGCCATTTCTCATGGAAAATGTTTAAATACTTATAATCTGTAGTCACATAACCAAATTTCTGGGGGCGAAGGGGGGCGGAGGGTGTAGGGTTGTGACTGTGTCAGAGAAGTGGAAATCAAGACAATGAGGTAGAAATAAAAGGCTCTTTTTCCTGTCTAAAAGTGTTCAGTTTTTCCTGAGCTGCTGCTTTTATGTGTGGAAAGGGAATGCGGGCTCACACCTCACCGCACTTCTCTCAGTAACTTCAGAGACAACCACAGGTTTCCATAATCTTACAGGAGGGAGTGCTGCAGGCCATGCCGAAATTCTTCATTCCTAATTAAGTGCCTTCCAGAAACTGTCTAGGATGCCCTCGGGGGTTGATTACACAATTTTACTGATCATGGCTGCAACTCAAAGCTCACAGAGCCAGCCCAGTGGGGCCTGTCGGGGAAACATAATTAAAAACAAATCTGCCGCCCAACCAGAAAGATCTCTCCACAAAAGTGGTAGAGAAAGAAAATAGTTTTGTTATCAAATGAGCATTAACCCAGAATGGAATGGGCATCACAAGGGGATTGCCGGCTGAGACTGCAAAAACAGAAAGGGGTTTCACCCTTCTGCACAGCCAGGCAGATAGATCTGTTACCTACGTTCTCATAATAAACAGTAACTACTCCTCAAGTCAGAGGACGTGACGGCACCATTTGTCACACAAAGTACATCCTAGACTCACCTGGTCGTTGGGGTCCCCATCTGTATTAACTGGCTTTGACCTAAAGAAAAACAAACTTCTCCTTTTTATGATGGGAGGTAGGCTGTCAAGTTGGGCTCGCATCCTCCTACAGAGACTGGGAGACAGGGCGCTAGCTTCCTTGATGTTGACATTTCAAAGAGTTGGCTCCCAAGTTCTTGAGAGATATTCCTGGGTCCTAAAGCTGGCAAAGGGCTTATATAGCTTTTTTAAAAAATTACATGCATTTTGAAGGGACAGAGGAAAAAACTTTTACAAAATTTCTGAAGTACTCGTAAATGCTCTAAGCAAAGGGAGTGGGGAGAAATCTCTTCCTTAGTTTTCAATAGGGAGACTCAAGCCTCTTATTTTTCATTTGCATTTGTGCTTGCTTAGGGCCAAGATGTGGCAGCAAAGGTTGGCATCTCCACCTCCTGCTCACTCGGGAACTCTCCTATCTTGATCCCGGCTCTGGGACAGGCAGCACCAATTTCCAAAGACTTGTAGAAAGACCAGAGCTGGGGCTTCTGGAAGGGAATGGCACCCCACCTTTGTGAGTCCTGTTGGTTCTGAGGAAAGTGCAAATCTTGTGCGAAGTGACATCACCACCCCACCTGAGATTGGGGCTGGGGAGCTTGAGAAAGGCAAGGTCTCAGCTCACCCGGGGGTTGAGGATGGGGCCTGGTCCACTTTCAAGGACACAGCTACCCCCAGCCCAAGCAGTAGGAAGCAAGTGTGTAGAACTGTGAGGGTGGTAACTGCAAACCAAAACTCAGCAGGACCAAAGCAAAACTCAACTCCTATGGTTCTTACTTTCACCAAAGGATTGATTCTGACCAAGAGGGGAAGGAGAAAAATCTTCAAAACCAGTGAGTCAGAAAAGCAGAAACTCAACCTCATATTCGAAGGGTAATCAGCTCTCCAATATAGAACATTTCTCACTGTACACAGTGTTTGCAGAAAACAACAACTGGATATCCCTTAAGTAAGGACAGCACCATTTACAAAAACAAAACAAAATAGAAAGCATGATTTGTTTTCTCCTTAGGTTCTCTGTGTTGTATCTCTGTATATATATATACATACACATACATATGTATATAAATACATATATACATGCATGTATATATATATGTATACGCACACGAGGTCAGGTAATTCAGTACGTGAACTTTCTACCATATAAGTGCATAAAGTTCGTGAACTTAATTGTCTGACCTTTTCATATGTGTATACATATATGTGTATCTCTGAGCAGGAAGCAGAACAGAAGCTACTCGGTCTGCCCTCACCTCCCTTTGCCACCTCCCTGGAGAGCTCTGGCCCGCCTCAGAGGAGAAGCTGTCTTCAGGAACTACCTTACCCTTTAGTTGGCAGCAGGAAGAGGAGTGTAATTTCCCGTCATAAGAACTAGCCTTGACCTGTTGCCACTCTTGCTCCCTGGAGGTCAAGGCTAGCTCTCTTGTGGTCTTTAGGGAAGGTTCTAAAAAAGGATGGTGTCCCACCCTCCCTCCAGAGCCACCAGTGTCATGGTGGAAGCAGAAATACAGAGCAGGAACCCTGTCACGGGGCAAGGCCAGGCCACTGCCTGCTGTCCTAGAGCATCCTTGCCCTCCTGCCAGGCAGTGGTCTGGGCCCCATGCCAGCTCTCACCGGCCACCTCTGGGGACTCAACCTTTCCAAGGGCCTGGCACCATACCCACCCACCTGTGGCAGCCCTTCTGTACTCAATTCCCACTTAGCACCCTCTCTCATGCATCGACTAATGGGTACTTCTGAGAGTGACATGTTCTAGAAAGAGTATGTATGACTTTTTGTTGTTTTTACTACAGAGGATGTCTGAAGTACAGGTCTGTGCTGCCATTTTGACTCTCAAGCAAATGAACTGCTTGGTGTTCTCTTTTCTTTTTTTTTTTTTTTAATTTTATTCTAGACAGTTCAGAGGACCTGGGGTCTCTTTGCCACAACACCCAGTTCAATAGCTTTAATCAGTTATTTCTTATTCACCCAGGTATTTAATGAGCAAGTCTCAGTATCTCATATTATTCCAGGCTTTGAAGAGGGCCCAAAGGGTGTATGGATGACCCCTCATCTTTTGGAATTTACACCATATCTGGGGAAACCATATACCGACATGTGGAAGTGTCCCAGCACTAAGAAGCGGACCCTGGACAGTCAGTACCCTGGGAGTTTGAAGGGGAGATAAACATAGCTGGAGTGTGCAGGCAAAGCTTCCTGCAGAGGTGGGATCTGAGGGTCTTTCACTAGTGGGCAGGATTTGAACAGGAAAACTTTCTAAGCCTTAGGAGCAGCAGGGTTGTCAGGAGGCATCCATAAGTTTGTGTGACAATGAAAGAATGCCACCACTGTTGCGGTCACTATTACAACTCCAAGGACCTCAAGCGGACATGGAAGCTTGACTGGAGAGCACTCGAAGAGCATCTTCCTTTAAAGGGCATCAGAAATCCCAGGAGGGTGCCGCAGGACCTCGCATCCTGTGGGATTCCCACACTCGCTTCCAGCAAACATCTCAGAAGCCAGTGAGGCGGAAGGCTGGCAGAGCTGCCCTTGGCCTCTGAGGCTCACAAACCCCACCTTCCATCCAGAGACCTGTATAGTTCACATCCCAGAACTCACTGGTAATTCACCTGATTTGATGTTCATTCCCTCCCAGCAGAAGATGGACCAGCAGGGAGCGATGGTCCACACTAACTGGGCATAGTTCCTATGACGTTTGGCTTTGTTGTCTGTCTTCCCAAACCTCATCCAAGGGGAATGATGAAAGGAGACTTCCTGGGGCTTATGAAGTCTAAGCACATCTGCCTCTAAGGACTCGGGGCTGTTAGCACACACTCAGAGCTACCTGCTGGCCCCCTTGTCTGCTCTGCCTTGTCCAGCAAGAAGCACACACTTGGCGCTGGGCAAGAGCCGGGTACATGCTGGTGACAGAAAGGAGACTGGCCCAGCTGAAGCAGGGCATTGTCAAGAGAAGGGAGAAGAATGCCCATAGCAAGATGGGGCTGCTGCAGTGACAGGATGTCCGTTCAGACCAATGGTGCCAAGAATGTGCACATCAGTCAAAAGACACCCTGGTCATCCTCTAGCCTGTCTCCTGCCTTCAGGATCCTCTCTGCACCACAACACGGCTGACTAGGTTATCTTCCTCAGTGCAGATGATCGCATCATAGCGCCTCCTGCCAGCGCCTCAGGAAGCCTCCCTGACACCTATCAAAACAACCAGGACATCCAGCAACATGGCAGATGGACCCTTTCCCATTATGGAGTCATAGAAATGTTGGGTAAACTGTAACAAAACAAACCAACCAAACAAACAAACAAACAAAAAATATATATATATATAATTTATTTTAATGTTTCCTGTCCGTGAACAAAAGAAAGGGAAGTCCTCAAGTGGCAGGAATGAAGGGAGAAACAACAGCCAAAGCAGTTAGGTGTCAGGTGGAAGTCTGGAGCCTGTGGAGGATTTTAGAAAAGTCAAATTTAGGCTCTGGGGACCTGGCTGAGGTAATTAACACCGGTATGGGAATGGGAGGTGTGGCCTTAGGCTTGTTGAGAGGAGAAACACTTTTGATCTGAGCTCAGCACAAAAGCAAGAGCATCAAAGAGATGTCCCTTCCTTAAAAGGGGATTAGAGAAAGCTGCCACCAGCTCAGGGGAATATGAGGAAGCAAATGGTCTATCTTGGGATGTGTATGCAAAGAAAAAGATCACCTGTCAGAATCCTGTACCCTGAACGGGTGCAAAATCCAGATTTATACTGCGTGTGAGGCCCATGAGACCCAAGCAGAAAAATTAACACAATATTTGGTCTAAAACAATTGAAACCACCAGGATCCTAGTAGATAGTAATGAGAAAACACTCTGTGTAGAAACCCTGTCACAACCCACAGCATGTGGGAGTCATGCAGGAAAAACAAATCCTACTGCAGATGAGCTCACAATAAAGTAACAAATAGTGTGAGGAAATGAGACCCCGTAAGTGGGAATCAGCAGGGTCCTCCGTGTCTCAAGGACTGCAGATAATGGAACAATCTGAAAGAAGCTATGAACACATTCATACCCAGCATTTCAAAAGCAGAACCCAGCAGTTCTGGTCCCTGTTCCGACCTGTTCTTCCTGTGTCTACCTTCTTAGTCCATTCCAATCCCTTCTGTCATGTAGACCCCAAATCTTGAGCTGTCTTCAAATTCTTCCTCTCTCAGCTTTTCCCCTTAAGAAATTCTCATCTCTTCCTCTCCTTTGTTACTGCAATGGGCATCTAGCTGGTCTCCCTGCCTCTCACCCCCAATGACCCCCCTTTTCTTTAATCCACCTCCACACTGCCGCTAAGTTATCCTCCTACACGCCAAGGCCCATGATTTCATTCCCCCAAGCCAAACTCCTGATTATGGAAGTCCAAGCCTTCCCCAACTTGGACCTAAACTTTTTTCCAGTTTTGTTTCCTATTATGATAGGTCACCCTCACCCCAACTCCTGTTTCATTCATTCTAGCTTAATTATGCTTCCTACACTCTCCCTCATGCTTCCAATCAGTCTCCTCCTTCTGACTAGACTGCTCCCCCCATTACATCTGCTGACTGAAGATGAACCTTAGCTTAAACCTTCTAGAAGCATTATGCCATGAAAGAATGAAGGCATCATTAGGGATAGACACATCTGATTTCAAATTCCGGATGTGTCACTAAATAGCTCTGTGCCTCAAGCAAGTCACTAGCTCTCCGAACCTCAGTTTCTAATCATATAAGATGGGAATGATACCTACTTTGCAGAGTTGGGAGAATTAGAGATAATCTACATAAAGCACTGACCACAGAACCTGGCCCCAGTAAGTGCTCAATAAACAGTTGCTGAATTGAGCTTCTAGCTTCACATTTTTATGGGAGCTTGTCCTACTTCTTCCCCAACCAGAGCTCCAGGAGGCCTGAGGCCTTGTCTCATTTGCCTTTGTATCTCTGCACTTTCCTATGTCTAATATAGGAAGTCTTGCAACACGTAAATTGACAAGTAGTGAAAAGAACTAGGCATAGATAACCTGATGCTAGAAGGAAAGACTTTGGGTAGAGGGACCTAGTAGGTGTCAGATACTGGAGATGTAACGAGGGCCAATTTATACTGTGTCACTCCAGAGAGGGCAGAATCATCATCGAGCTATGAGGAGTTTGATGTTAGCCCAGGATATGAAGGAATAGCCAACATTTAGAGCTGTTTAACATGAGAGTAGGTGCCAAATGCAAGTTGTGTGCCATTAAAAACTCAGATTATAGGAAGTATTTACTACTAATAGTGAGAGAGATTTATTGCTGTTATATGAATCTTCAAAATCCACACCTCCCATCTAGAGGGCCTGGTTCATAACTGAAAGTTCAGTGCCATTTGCCACAAATTCAATGCTCTGCATATTTTTTATTAAATCAATGAATAAATGAATGAAATTATTGATTAATTTGATATTTAAGGAAAGATGTGCTACAAGAAGGAGAAAAATAAGGGGGGAAAAATAAGAGGTTTTGGAAAAGACCAATACAAGAGGACAGAAGAGGATCGGTTTGGGAAGGGTGGAACTCGCTGCCCCTTACCCAGGGCTGAGCTCCCAGGGACCTTCTCAACCCAAGATTCCATGGGAGCAGACTCTCCCGCTCGATTCTGCTCGCGTTGGCTGCTTGCTCTCAGAGTGACCAGGGCATATACCCTGGGACTACCAGGGAAAATCACTCATAAAATCACGACCATGTCCAGATAATATGCTGATTTGATTTTAAAACCCCTTTCCCTCTGTGAATTTAGGTCTTAATTAGTATGCACTATTATTACTTGTTTCTTTATTATTACAATTGCTCAGTTTACACTTGGCAACCTGTTATGAAGTGTGTTGAGGTATGTTTTTTTTCCCTTAGTGTATCATTATTCAAAGAACAGGTTGATTTTCAACATAAACACCAGTGCCAATAAGTCCCAAGAAGAAAACACCCTGTCCAAGCACAGGATTTCTTGTTTGATAAACCGGACTTCAGATTCTCAAGGACCAGCGGCTTCTTCCGGTTTGTATGAGCAAAGATAAGCTGCTCTGCCTGCATCAAGACTGCTTGCTGTCTGCACTGGCTGCTGCTGCACTGTGCTCACCTGGAGACACAGCGGCTGCGGGATTTCAGGAGGCCCCTCAGGCACCGCAAGGCCTCGGGCAGCCCCGCGCCAGTAAGGGCACTGCAGGCCTGGAGCTCCCAGAAGCGGCCCGGGAATCTCTCCAGGCCCAGCCTGTCCCTGATTTCAGACAGCGGAAGAGCGTCAGGCGCCTCCTGCTTGTTGGCCAGCACCAAGAAAGGGACGCTGGCCATGTTGGGATGGTCCAGGACTTCCCTGAGTTCAGCCACGGCCTCGGGCAAGCGCACTTCGTCTGTGCTATCCAGGACATACACGAGTATGTCTATGCCTTCCAGGTAGTTCTTCCAGCTGGCCCTGAGCTGAGTCTGCCCCCCAACATCCCAGAAAGTCAAAGATGCCTGCCTAGGGGCTCCTAGAGACTCCACATTGAAGCCAATGGTGGGCAGGGTCTCCACCAGTGGGTGGCCCTTCAGTTTGTACAGGAGTGTAGTCTTGCCAGCTGAGTCAAGGCCCATCAGCAGCACTTGGGCTTCTGCCTGGTGACCTCGGGAATTCATAGAACCCATGGTAGCCGCTGCTAAATCCTGGAGGAGAAAGACCAGGCGCACATATTAGCCGTTCTTTTCGGAAGGAACACACAGATCCATGCAGGTATATGGAAGAAGAACTTCTACTTCCAAAGTAGGAAGCATCTTTACAATGCCAGGTTTCAAACACAGGCCTGGATTCCCAAAGGCCAGGAAGTAAGAGTGTGCATGTATTACAATCAGCTGACCTATTTCTGGGGAGCCTGCTTCAAAGAAGAGGGCAGGACCCCCTGGAAGACACGGAATGTGGGCTCACATTTGTTGGTAGTTAAAGCAAGAAGACAAAACGAAGTTCCAGTTAGACAAATCTAGTTGAGTAGAAATGACTGAAACATTTCTTCAATTCTTGCTAGTCTGTGGCTTCTAGCCTCTGTTTTCCTTCTGTAAGTCTAACCCCTGAAATAGGAGCTATCTTGGGCTTAGTGCACCGAGTGAAGGGGACAGCCGGCTCATGGTAACTTCTGCTGCCTTTGGAACTCCCTACAGGGCCAGCACTGTATCCTGTAAACTGCAGTTATTTATAAATACTGTTGGCTGGGGACACATTTCCCAGTCAGAGCAAAGTGGTTTCCTCCACTCTCTTACCAAGGTAAATTACAGTAAATTACCTCTAGAACACAACTCCTATTTTTCAAAAATCCCAAATTTTAAGAGTAAGACCGGTTCCCAATTTAGTCAGGGGAAATCTTGGCTGGGACAGGTGAACGGACATCTCAGTCCAGGAGTATATTTCACCTGCCCCTGGAGGCAGGTAAGACAGCCTCTGTTCATTCCTCATGCCAGGGTAGAAGAGTAAAACTTAAAGTTACCTTGGTGCTATTAGACGGTGGCCAGAAGCTCCTCCTCTGCCAGTCTTCTATGCAGCTGCTAGTCAGTAATGTCCCAAGAGCGAGACGAAAAGGAAGTGTGGTGACAGTTGTGGTTGTCCCTTTTCTGCTTCCTTTTCCTTTGTGGTGGGGGTGGGGCAGGCTACGTAGCCGCTCCCTCAGCTCCAGTGCTCCCCCACAGTCCTGGCCGGGGATGGGCCGAAAGATAGCTTCGGCTCTTGACAGGGCAAGGCCCAGCATCAACTTCCCTTTCTTAGCAGTTCAGACTCGATGCAGAAAGGAGGGTGCCGTGCTCACAGCTGTGCCCAAGTTCAGCCGCTTTCTCTTTCCCTTCCTCTCATAATCCTGTGACCTCCTTAGTGGTGAAATCTGAGAATCCGATTTTTTCCTTCAGCTCAGGCCTTGAGGTTTTTCTGGTGCCTCGAGATTCTTTTGTTTGCTTGGAACCATACGTGCTTTAAAAAACTGCCTAAATATGATTAAAACCTTCTAAAAATTAGGTATCTTTGTTGAAGGTAAAACATAAAAATTAAAAAGTTTGTGTCAATGTGGTGGAACTATAGGCAATTAAAGTCATTGTTTATTTTTTTCTTGAACAGTATCATTATATTTTTCCCAGTAAAAATGAGACCACCAGCAAATATAATTTTCAAAAAAATTGTTCCACCCAGAAGCCATTAACTGCATAGCTATCTGATTTGGGTCTGGAGTTACAGTGATTTGTCTCTTCTAAGCCATAACATTTGTGCAGCACTTTCTGCTTTCCGCTCATTATTTCATTAAAATATCAAAAAACCAGTTGGCGGTTATGATTCTCCCATTTTACAAATGAAAATCAGGCTCAGACATGGTAAATAACTTGCTCATGACCTTGCCAGGGTTTATAAGTCATTTCTCTTTCAGCATGTCACACTGACAAAGTGCTTTGTAAAAGGCAAACACCCTACTGTATTTGCTGTTGTTGTCAGGCTATGTAGCGTCACAGGAGGAAGCAATGATGAAAAGTCAGAAACACAGAGTGTTATGTACATCACTGTGTTGTGTTGGTGTTGGTGTCACTGCTGTCTTGTGCTGTTGAGTGCCTGTGGTTGTAGGCTGTAGTCAGTTTGCAAGGACCGAGATGAGTGGTGAGAAATAGAAGCATGATTGAAGGGATAACAGGGAGGGTGTGGAATTATTGTCAAAGAAAAACCAGAGCTGGATGGCAGACATAAAGCCGTAAAAATAGATTTTACTCAGGTCTGTTGCAATAGGGGTAAAGAGACCTCAGTGTAGAATTGGGCTCAATTCTGAATACAACATGGGCAAGTGGGGATTTATAGCCAAAGAACAGGGTGGGGAGCAGTGAATGGAAAATTACTCAGAGGAAACCTCAAGGGTAAGGGGGGTTTCTGCCTGAGTGAATAACAGGATTCTCGCTGAAGGCAGGCTAGGGTGGGTGACCAGCCACTACCTGGAAGATACTGAAGGGTATCAGATATGAAGGCTGGGGGTTCTGGTTAAACTGACTTAGCAGGGTTTTTGTTAAAACTGAATTTTACAAGCAAGTGTACAGATGGGCCTAGGAGAGGGTTCCGGAGCCTGACTAACATTGGGTCAGGCAAAGAATCTTTGTCATTACTCCAGGGCAGTCTCAAAGCAACAAAGAACTGTCTGGAGCAGGGCTTGTCCTTCTCACCTGTGGTGCAGGGTGAGAAGCAGGGACTCAGTCCTGTCCAGACCTTGCTGATGAGTCCGTGGGAATTCTGCCAGGATTTGATTTGCAGGAGGATTGGGGCTGGCAGAGGCTAAGGACTTAGCAGGCTCAGGATAGGGTGTGCCTAGAGCCTGCGGCACAGGGGGTGCTACTCTGAGTGGCCCCCATGTGTGAGCCCCAGAGAGAGAGGTAAGGCAGGCAGAAGCTGAAGGAGCCATTGACTTGAGGGGCTTACAGGCACCAAACCAGGCTGCTTGGGTGCTGAGTATCCCGCAGGTGACACAGTTAGGGAAGGACCACACCTCCTGCCCCAAGAATTCCAGGGAAGCCTGAGGCCATGTGGACTGCATACAGGGCCTCTGGAGGCCGCTCTGGGGCACCAACGGGCTCTTAGAGAGGCACTGCCTTCCAGGGCCTAGATTCAGGAGGAGGCCCTGTGAGAGCTGTTCATGTTCCCTAGAAGTAAAGGAGCCTCTCCTGAGGGCTAAGGTCCTGGAGTAGCTGGGGAAGATGAGAGCTGGGGAAACAATTACATTGAATATGACCCTAGTTGTTTGCAAACGCCATTATGGCCTGAGTCACCCCATCCCTTCTGTCACCCCAGTCCCATCCCTTCAGCTCAACAAGGAGAGGAGTTTTTTCTTAGACACCCTCAGGTGGAGGACTTTCAAAGGGCTGCCTGGGTATCAAGTTGTGGATAAACCCCACAAAAACACTGTGTCCGGCGCCATTGCAGCCACATAGAGTCCATGTTCAGATGCAAAAACTTAACAGCTTCATTAACGTGATAGTGCCTGAACATTTTTAGGGAAATAGATTTTTTTCTGTTATATTTGTCTTCCTTTTATTTGTTATCTTATAGTTACAGCATTATATTGATTTTCTTTTAACATTATATGAATAAGTAGACTATTTATGATTTTCATTTCTAGATTAAAACATGAACATTGTAAAATATTTGTTATATTCAAAAAGGGCCCCTCCTGGAGGAGGAAATAATTGAGTAGAGGAAAGGATGAGTAAGGGACCAGTAGTGGTAGAGCCAGGTAGAAAGACAATGGGAGACCCCAAATTGGAAGTCATACATGGTGACAGCCAGGGGTGTCACATCTTCTTGCTCTCTGAGTCAGTGAGGTCTCTTCCTTCAAGGGAGCATACAGTCTCATACCTACATGGAGCCTGGCTTCCACCTGCATCCTATGGGCTACCTTGGAGCTGAGCATGACTTGTCCTTGTGTGCAGTGATTGCATAGGGATGGATGCAGGAGCATACGTGCAGAAGGGCAAGTCAACCACCAAAAAGAACACCAAATTAATGACGGGTCAGAATTTTATGTATGAAGATTTGTGTATTATGATTTAGATCAGGTATGAGATACAGTCGATGCTAATTGCAAATATATTTTATTTATACTTATACTATATAAGTATACTTACATTTATATATTTATTTCATTTTTTCATATGCTTTTAAAGCATGTATCTGTAATAGCTGTGTGCCCTTCCATGCTTTTCCTAGGCAATTGGTTTTATGAAATATTACTGATATATTGCCTCCCACTGAACACCTGAGAAAAAAGAAATCTGTCTGCCTTTGCTTTTTCAGTACCCAGTCACGCGCCACGGAATGACATTTCTGTCAACATCAGACCGCATATATGAAGGTGGTCCCATAAGCTTAAATGGAGCTGAAAATTTTCTATCACCTAGTGATGTTGTAACTGTCTTAATGTTGTAGAATAACACATTACTCCGGTGTTCATGCTGATGCTGGTGTAAACAAACCTACTACGCTGCCAGTCTATACAAGTATAGCACATACAATTACAACAGTAGGCTACACCATCTAGGCTTGTGATGTTTGCACAAGGATAAAATGGCCTAACCATGCGTTTCTCAGAACATATCCCGCAGTTATTTGGTGTGTGAGACTGTACTCTAAACACAAACAGGCTCTCATAATAGAGGGTGAATCCATAGGAAACATTCTACAAGATCTATTTATCATGCATGTGGCAGCTGTTTCCCTGTGTTTTCTAAATCCCAGGTTTCAGATGCTCCTCACCTGCTTCACAGTGTCCAGAGTGCTGACTAGTCTTCCGGGTCCATCTCCCCGCCACCTGTGTGGGGTGCCCTGAGATGCGGCTCCTGCCCAGAGGGCTTCTCAGGCCGCTGCTGCGGCCACACTCTGCATCTTTGCGGCCCCACCTTCAGCTCTGCACTCAACTACTTGGATTATTTTGAAATGCACCTAATGGCCTTAGTGGAGAGAAAACAGGGCTCTTTCTGTGCGC